>NC_091630.1:52202645-57202645 GCF_027580195.1 Bos mutus | reverse complement strand
GTGGGGGGAGGAGAAGGGGAAAAAATCCAAAAGAATCTACAGAACAAATCAAAACATAATAATGAATGTTTTTCTCGTGTCACTGCTGTCAGTGTCCTTTCCCTCGCTGGGAATCACAGTCCACTTCCCCTCCCTGCGATGCCCTCCAGCACTGTGCTGATCTCTGGACCTGCTGTGGGGGCAGCTCAGATTCTAATCTGGTCCTACTCCTCTGTGTTCTTGCCTCCAATGTCCACCATCAGAACTAGTGCCTTTTCTTTTGTGGGAGCTCTCAATGACCTTTTATATATTTCATAGACACAGAGTCTGCCTAGTTGATCATGTGGATTTAATCTGCAGCCTGTACAGCTGATGGGAAGGTTTTGGGTCTTCTTCCTTAGTCACACTGCCCCTGGGTTTCAACTGTAGTCTTATTTCCACCTCTGCATGTGGGTTGTCCCCTGGGGTTTGCTCCTGAGGTTGCCCTGGAGGACTGGGTTTGCCCCTGTGAGGTCCAGGTGTGGAGGTGGTGCAGCTGCTTGGGTTGCAGGGGTTCTGGCAGCGCCAGGTACTCAGGGGAGTTGGTGGCTAGGGCAGCAGGAAATATAGTGCTCTAGAAGGGTAGGGCAACCAGTATTGGTCAATATGCTCCAGTATTCTTGCCTGGAGAAACCCCTTCCCTGACAGAGTAGCCTGGCAAGCCACAGTCTAAAGAGTTGCAGAGAGTCAGACACTACCGAAGTGACCCTGCATGTGTGCCTAGGCACAAGACTTTTTTTTGCCTGTGGCAGCTCTGCCCCAGTGAGAGTTGAGCGTGAAGGTGGCCCAGCTGCTTGGCTTGTGAGGACCCTGGTAGTGCCAAGTGCGCACGGACACAGACTGCCTCTTTGCAGGAGTTATGGCCCTATCAGAGTCTCTTTTGAGCCTCTTGTAGCTGCTGATCAGAAGGCCTCTTTGGCCAGTCTTTCTCTGTAGCTTCGCCCATTCAGGCACTGAGAGGGCTCCCTTGTCTGGGGTCCTTCTCTGTTGTTTCGTGCATCAGACACATAGAGGGGCCCTCCTGGCTGGGGTCCTACTCTGTAGATCCACACGTCAGGCAGTTAAAGGGGCACCTGGGTGGGGTCCTACTCTGTAGTTCAGTGCGTCAGGCATTTGATGGGCCGGCTTCTCTATTGTTCATCTGCCAAGGCTGGCCTGAGGGCGAGGGAGGCTATGGTGATGGCTCCACTCCCTTCGCGTGACTCAGCGATAGCCTTGCTTCAACTGCTGCCTGGCTTTCCTCCACAGGCATTCCCCACCACGACCTCCTCCCTCACATCCCCTTGATCTGTCTCTCTGCAGTCAACAGCAGCCCTCGCCCTGGGATTGCGCCACAATCCCTAAACTCCAGCTCCCAGCCACTGCACATTCCAGGAAATCTACATCCCTGTCCGGGGTATGTATGGCTGTGGCCAGGACCGTTTGATTCTCATTCCATTTAGGCTGCCACAGATCAGCTGTTTCACTCTCAAGCCTTAAATGTTTCTCTTCTGACTCAGACAATCCCCCGATGTGGGGATGGGACCCCTGCTTCAGTTCCCCCACCCGCTGAGGGCAGGTCCAGTCCTACTAACACTCCTGTTTTTCCCCCTAGTACCTCATCCTACCAAGGTTTGCGTGGGTCTATATATTCTTTTCCGCAGTCCCTGTCCACTCTCAGCTGGTGTTCTGCATGTGCTTCTGTGTCTGAAGGTGTATTCCTGATGTATCCATGGAGAGAGATGTACTCCACATCCACTTACTCCTCCGCCATCTTGTTCTCTCTGTGCTGATTTTTATAAAGGAGCTATAATGGGCTTCCCTAGTGGCGCAGACAGTAAAGAATCTGCCTGCAGTGTCAGAGACCTGGGTTCAATCCCTGGGTTGGAAAGATACCCCGGAGAAGGGAATGGCAACCCTCCCTTCCAGTATTCTTGCCTGGGAAATCCGATGGACAGAGAAACCTGGTGGGCTACAGTCCATGGGGTCGCAAAGAGTCAGACAC
This sequence comes from Bos mutus, assembly GCF_027580195.1. Lineage (NCBI taxonomy): Eukaryota > Metazoa > Chordata > Mammalia > Artiodactyla > Bovidae > Bos > Bos mutus. The sequence continues at coordinate 57,200,643 of NC_091630.1, read as the reverse complement.
GACTGAGCAACTTTCATACAGTCTGAGGAGAGGATTAGCAGTTTAGCCTTTGAAAGTCATCTTCAACCATCTGCCCAGTGAGATGCTTGGTGTTTTCCCAGGAAACAGGACTGTGAACACGGCTACCAGTGGGGAGAACCCGGCCTGCTTTGCCAGTGTGGTGTTGCTGGTGCTCTCCTGGTGGCAGCTGTGGGCATGAGGCTGGCATTTGGAGAGTATCTCAACAGTGAGAAATGCACCAGCATCAGCCTCTCCACAGCAGGAGAGAGAACAGCACTGCAAGCCACAGATAAACGTCTCACGAATTCCCCTCCCTCAAAGAGTCTTGAGTCAGCCAGCCTTTTTTGATTGTAAGCCCCTTGATGGGGTATGACTTCAAAAAACTACTTTATGTTAGTTTGATAGGACATATTTCAGAGGAACTAGTTGATTGTGGCAGAAATCTATTCATTGTAGGAACTAGGACAACTTCTCTTGAAAGTCACTCCATCATGTCTGACTCTTTGCGTCCCCACTTAGAATAAACTCTTTGCAACCCTATAGACTATGCAGTCCATGGACTTCTCCAGTCCAGAATACTGGAGTGGGTACCCTTTCCCTTCTCTAGGGGATCTTCCCAACTCAGGGATCAAACCCAAGTCTCCCACATTGCAGGCGGATTCTTTACCAGCTGAGCCACAAGGGAAGCCCTAGAATACTGGAGTGCATAGCCTGTCTCTTCTCCAGTGGATCATCCTGACCCAGGAATTGAACCGGGGTCTCCTGCATTGCAGGCAGATTCTTTACCAGTTGAGCTATCAGAGAAGCCCTACAACTCCTCTGAGGTCTCGCCTAGAAGAGATGAGGCTTATCCTAGTAATGAGCATGCATGCTGTGTGCTAAGTCACTTCAGTTCTGTCCAACCCTTTGTGACCCCATGGACTGTAGTCCCCCAGGCTCCTCTGTCCATGGGATTTCCCAGGCAAGAATACTGGAGTGGGTTGCCATGCCCTGCTCCAGGGGATCTTCCTGACTCAGAGATTGCACCCATGTCTCTTAAGTCTCCTGCATTGGCAGGTGGGTTCTTTACCACTAGTGCCACCTGGGAAGCTCAGCAGAGAGCATAGATTTCTGTTTTTTATTCAAAATGGCACCCTCCCCCCTCCACCTGCCCTTAATGGAATAAACAAAGAGGCTTTCTGGTTACAATTAGTTTAAATTAACTTGAGTGGTCTTAAAGAGACAGGAATTTCTGAAAAAAAAAAACCCTTAAGATCATGCTTTTCAATAGTTTCTCCATCACATGGTGAAGGAGAAAAGAGTTTTTTTTTCATAAGTGAACTTTTAACCTACTGTGGTGACAGAAGGAGCGCAAGGTGGAGGGGAAGAATAGAGAGAGGGACACTAGGCTCTTTTATGTGTGTGGGAAAAAAACCAAGTTTCTTTTGCATTTTCACTTTGTCTTAAAATATACCAGCTAACTTGCAGAATTAGAAAGCTCCCAATTTTAACTAACAAATACACCAAAAGTAAAAGCCAAAGGTTAGAAAGGCCCTCGCAAAGCCAGCTAGTAACCTTCTTGTCTCAGGTTTAGAAATTAACAGAAAATGCCACTTACCCTTCAATAAAAACAATGGATTGTCATTTTGGTTTCCAAGCATGCTTTCCTATACAGCTTCAGAAGACAGTTTTCAATTAAATAAATGACTCACTTGAAAATTAAAAGCATTGGAAAGGCCAAAAGAAAAGAACGGAGGGGTCAACTAACTGTTGCTATTTTCCTGAATTACTTTCCTGGTGGCTTCAGGAGAAGAGTGAGGTCTCAGGTTAAGCTTGCCATGGATACGGAAAACTGTCTCTGAGTGATGTCTCACCAGAATTGGTTAGACCAGTGATCACTCAGCGGTAAAGAATCTGCCTGCAATGCAGGAGCTACAGGAGACACAGGTTCTGTCCCTGGTTTGGGAAGATCCCCTGGAGCAGGGCATGGCAACACACTCCAGTATTCTTGCCTGAAGAATCCCATGGACAGAGGAGCCTGGTGGGCTACAGTCCATGGGGTTGCAAAGATTTGGACATGACTGAAGCAACTTAGCATGCATGCACGTGATCACCTAAAATAATTCAGTCGCCACCATCCCCTCCAGCTCTTAACAAATTACTAGATGATGTGTGAAACAGACATTATTACCTTATTCATGAGCTCAACCTATTCTGTGCCATCTTGTCCTCTGGTCCCAGCTGGACCCTTTGGGAAAGAGCAAGAGGTGAGTGTATGCAGAGGGCACCTTAGTTGGGATCAAAGACTTGTCTTTACACTTTCACTCACCTGTTTTGACATGACAGCTTCAGATGATCTTTTCCCGAGTGCCTGGCTGTGGAACAAGCCATCTTAGAGAAAAAAAAAAAAAAATAATATGTCCAAAACTATGATGTAAAGAATTCCAAACTGGTTGTAAGCAGCTGCCCTATCTTTTGTTTTCTCTTTTAGCATCCTTCTTTTATATTATTTTGAAGATTCACCTTGGTCCCATTCGAGATGCTGTGAAATCCAGAGCAAGGACTGCTGGAGTCAAAACTTTTCTTGGGATAGAAAACAACAATCTGGAAAATTTCCTGTCTTTTTTTTCTTCAGCCCAATCATGATATATCAAGGGGGAAATGTAATATTGTAATGAAATAAAGAGAAGGAAGAATGCAAATCTGACTATTAAAGCCATAGTTAGACTTTGCCCGAAGATTTTGAGACTCTGTTTTTATTATGTAATGTTGATGGCGCATGCACATATTGTCTAAAATTTACTTGTTCCAAAGACCTGGTCAAATCTACTCAAAGCCCGATTTCTGCATCCCACGGAAATCCACTCTTGGGGAGAGGATGGGAGGATGGTTCTCATACCTCACCAGTGCTCCTACTGCAGGTTCCCACCTCCGCTGACTTTGGGAGGTTTTTGATAATCTTGTCACTTCATGCAAGCTGTCACTCTTTCCCATTGCACTGACCAATGTGGAACTTGGCTCCTTTCTGTGATAGCCACAAAAACTATGCATATAAATCCTTATGTGTATAGACTTAATGTTCCTGGACTTAATTATTTGCATTTAGGATTAAAACTGAGAAAATTCAACTTGTTTAATCTTCAAAATATACAGGCAGACATAGCTAATAATATGTGCTAAGTCACTTCAGACATGTCTGACCCTTTGTGACCCTATGGACTGTAACCCTCCAGGTTCCTCTGTCCATGGGATTCTTCAGGAAAGAATACTGGAGTGAGTTTCCATGCACTCTTTCAAGGGATCTTTCTGATCCAGGGATTGAACCCGTGTCTACCTGCATCTCCTGAATTGCAGGCAAATTCTTTACTGCTGAGCCACTGGGAAAGCCCAGCTAGTAACATAATGAGAACCAATATACCCACACCCAAACTTACAAATCTTAACTTCCTGTCGTTCATTTTTTGGATACATCCTTTTCAAATAAATAAATCATTATAGATACAGTTAAGGTTCCAGTCCAAGTCCCTCCCGGATCTTGGTCCTTTTCTTCCTTCATTACATTGCTGCTCTCATAAACTGTTTATTATTCTCATGGCTGCTTTTATACTTTTACTCATATATGTAGCAATAATTAGCATAGATGATGGTGCTTCATGGTTTTAACTTCACATGATTGAACTGTATATAACATTCCTTAGCTTGGCTTTTTTTCCTATCCAGTGTAGATGGACACAGCTCTGGTTCATTCCTTGGTAGCCATATGGTATTCCGTTGTAACAATCCTGAGAGCCACCAATGGATGCTTCACCTCCTCCCAGAGCCTCAAGGCTCGTATTCCTTGCTGACTCTGACATTTCTTCCTTTTAATTTGTTTCTACCACTTTTTTTGTATAAAATATCCTCTGTCACTTGAAATTATCTACTTTCTATTTTTGGTCAATTCAGCTCTTTATAGCCCTTGCACCTAAACTCAGCTCGTTTCATCTTTGCATGTGTAATTCTGTTATGGCATTCTGTGAGACAAAACCAACTGAATCAACCTCTCTTAATAGGACCCAGCCCCATTAGAAGGTGATTGTGATTGCGAAAGGAATCTGATTTCTCCGTGCCTTTAGAAAAACTCAGAGAACAATGATTTTATGTCTTTTGGTCTAGGGAATCATCATGTGATTGTGAGATTTTTATCTTAAAGAATAAAATACACTGTTCATTTCTTCAACAATCACATTCCTAAATGTTTACCTGGCACTGTACTCAGTGCTGGAATGGTCACAAAGATGAACAGAATCTAAGGAACAATCAATCTAGTCAGGGAAATAAACCCTTAAACAAATACAGTACTTTAAAATACTTTCCTCCAAGAATGAAACAGAGTGCTGTGGAAATATTGAGAAAAGAAGGTTAATTTTATTGAGAAAGCTTCAGAGAAGAGACAGCAGCAGGAAGAATAATTGCTATAGCAGCAAGAGCCTGGGAGTCTAGTGTGGTTGGGATTGGCAAGGAATTTGGTGGCCAGATTTCAGAATCTTGGAAGGAAAAATTGAGAAGCAGTAACAAGGAAGGTAGACTGGTGCCAGGTTTTGCGTGGTTGTATGCCCCAGGCTCAGCTGTTTGAATTTTAAGCTATAATCAATGGGGACCCACAAGAATATAAAAAATGAAAGCATTATAATATTAAATCTGGGTTGTAAAAAAAAAACCAGACCAGCAGTTGCGTGTACACTGGAGATCACTTGGGTCATTGTGGTGGTGCTCCAAGGCAGAATGCGGAGGGACTGAACTGAGGGAGGTGGGGAGGATAGAAGGAAAGTAATTCAGGAAATTTGAGAACACATCAGGACTCACCACTGTTAAACAGAAAGATGGTCCTATATTTGTGAGCAATGAAAGGAAGAAAAAGTTAAAAATCAAAAGAATCCTAGCTAACGAGGCCAGGTAGGTCAAGATGCTATCCTCCAAGGAAAGGACGTTGGGAAGACAGACGAGTCTTTGTTGGAAGGTCATGAATCTGGTTTAGGTAACTTTTCATGTCAAGTGCTCATAAGAAACCAGATGGAGTCATCTGTGGTCAGTGCAATTATGGCCTGGCATTTAGAGGAAGTAGGACCGAAAGGAGAGACTTGGGGGAGGGTTTCAATATTGTTCAAAGCAGCAGAGAAACCTGGGAAGATGAATTCAGAATACAAGGCACCTGCTGTCAGGGGACCCTTCAGGATATTGGTCAAAAGAAAAGTTAGTAACAAGGCAGCAGAAGAGGCTTTGGTTAAATAAGTGGAGCCTGGTGTGTTGGACACTGAACATTTCTTTGCAATTATCTGTTCTCCCAGTCTTCCTCAGCAACAAAACTTGGGTTTTATTTAGGGAGCAATGAGCATTCAGGGACAGCCATGTCTGATTTTTCTGAACAATGGGATGTATATGGAAATCTACTGGGGATTTCTGGGGAAGTGTTGGTGTCCTACTAGACACTACTTCTTCTCTTTGCTCTTCCTCCTTCTTTCCTAGACTTCCTAGAACACCAAGTGAGGCCACAAGAATGGGGAGGGATGCCTCCATGTTCAGGATGCTGGGGAATATGGCATCGCTGAGCAATGGACGGCTCTGGGCTCTCTGTCCAGAGAGTTCTTGCTGTGTAAGACCAACAGCATGCATTAGATAATTTAGAGATATGAGTTGGGTGTGATTTTATCACCAGCAGCTGATTCCTCGAGCTGGGATTAACCCCGGGCATTGGCAACAGAGAATCTGAGTCTTCAAAGTTGATGGCAAGATTGGCCTGCCCTTGCTTTGCATCCTTGTCCTGTGGATGCCTCCATGGAAACCTCTTGTGAAAGCTGTAAAAATGCAGACACCTGACCTGCTTCCTGAGAAATCTGTGTGCAGGCCAAGAAGCAACAGTTAGAACTGGACATGAAACAACAGACTGGTTCCAAATCAGGAAAGGAGTACGTCAAGGCTGTATATTGTCACCCTGCTTATTTAACTTATATGCAGAGTACATCATGAGAAATGCCGGGCTGGAAGAAGCATAAGCTGGAGTCAAGATTGCTGGGAGAAATATCAATAACCTCAGATATGCAGATGACACCACCCTTATGGCAGAAAGCGAAGAACTAAAAAGCCTCTTGATCAAAGTGAAAGAGGAGAGTGAAAAAGTTGGCTTAAAGCTCAACATTCAGAAAACTAAGATAAAATATTTGATTCTTTTGAACTGTGGTGTTGGAGAAGACTCTTGAGAGTCCCTTGGACTGCAAGGAGATCCAACCAGTGCATCCTAAAGGAGATCAGTGCTGAATATTCATTGGAAGGACTGATGTTGAAGCTGAAACTTCAGCTGAACTGAACTGAACTGAACTGAGGGGCACCACTCTAGGCTAACTACATCAGCTTATCTGGGAACAGAGCCCGCGAATCTTTTAATATACTTTGCTGTTGTTCAGTCGCTAGTCGTGTCTGATTCTTTGTGACCCTAAGAACTGCAGCACGCCAGGCTTCCCTGTCCTTCACCATCTCCCGGAGCTTGCTCAAACTCATGTCCATTGAGTCAGTGATGCCATCCAACCATCTCATCCTCTGTCACCCCCCTTCTCCTCCTGCCTTCAGTCTTTCCCAGCATCAGGATCTTTTCCAATGAGTCAGCTCTTCTTGTCAGGTGGCCAAAGTATTGGAGCTTCAGCTTCAGCATCAGTCCTATTGAATATTCAGGATTGATTTCCTTTAGGATTGACTGGTTTGATCTTGCTGTCCAAGGGACTCTCAAGAGTCTTCTCCAGCACCACAGTTTGAAAGTATCAGTTCTTCAGTGCTCAACCTTTTTCATGGTCCAACTCTTACATCCATACATGACTACTGAAAAAGCCACAGCTTTGACTATACAGACTGTACACTAAGGTCGAGAAATACAGCTTTAATTTATGATACCTCTGTACTACTTTCAGAGTCACGCATGTAGTCATGCATGCCCACAACCATGGGCAGCCAGGGAAAGTGACTTTGTCTCTCTTATACTGGGATGAGAGTTATACCTATATTTGGATGGATTAAAAATAATTAAAGGGCCAATTAAAAGTCTACAGGTCAAGAAAGTCAGATTTGGATGCTGTCATGCTCTAACTTCATCCTATAAAGCATCAGTCCTTGGTGACTGTAGAAACTCTGAAGGAATGGGAGAATGTGAGGCTACTGAATAATCAAAGGGGACTAAGCAAAGGACTGAATCTTCAAATCTCCCTGGCCATTGAGCCTACAGGCCCCATGATACTTCTGGGAAGACAGTCAGAACTATCCCCATAGAGCAAAGGGAAATGGGGGGACAGAAGCTGGAGTTGGAAGCCAGCCAGTTGGTTAGTTACACCAGGTATGTTTTGAGAAATGAGTCAAGTCTTTACAACACTATATAGTTCTTGTTTTGAGTCACTAGAGAAGACTATTATATATTTCTACTCACCATTTTAATCCTTAAATAACAACAGATAATTTTAAAAAATTCTTCTTTTAACCCAGGAACATAAGGTAACATCTAGCAAGTAGTTTATGTTGACTCTGCACAACAACCAAGAGTGGATAAAGTTTTGTGGTTGTTTATTTGTAGTTTCTCTCTTTGAATATGCATTCTGAAGAAGTGTTTTTTTCAGTATGTGTGCTGTCCAAATGGAAATATTCTCCAAAGTAATAACATCAAGATAAGACCAAGATCAAGCACCAGCGTTATTATGCTTGGCAGCATCCGCAGTATTTACAGTGAAATAGAAATGATTGAACTAACCTCACAGAAGATGGCAAATGCTCAGAGGTTGTCAGCAAAGGTACGTGAGTTTAACTTGTAAAGTGATTCTAAGACCACTTTGTGAAAACATAAATTCCCTCATGGGCTTCCCAGGTGGCACTAGTGGTAAAGAATCCTCCCGGCAATGCAGGGGACGTAAGGGATGCAAGTTCAGTCCCTGGGTTGGGAAGATCCCTTGAAGGAGGGCACAGCAACCCACTCCAGTTTTCTTGCCTGGAGAATCCCATGGACAGAGGATCCTGGTGGGCTACAGTCCATGGGGTTGCAAGAAGTCAGACACGACTGAGCAATCGAGCACATACACACAAACACCCTCATAGAGCACTCATCAACTTCACTCTAGTGCTGAAGTCTTGTTGGGTGGCACGAATGATGATGATTAATGGCTGAAACACCAGTAAACTCCTTTACAGCTACAAAAATGGGAAAACACAATGCTTTAGGCAAAATGCTAAAAACAGACTCCTTTTGGTGAAATGAAGCTGTTTGAATAGATGAAACTAATCGTTTTTATTGAAACCATCTGCAGTGTGGAATGGGAAGTTGTATAGAAAGGTCCTGAGAGACTTCTGTTTGCTTTACTTCAGTAAGAAGAGGGGAGAGAGCACATGGAGCTTGTCTCCATCTATCTGAGACTTCACAAAATAAGGGGCAAAGTGATGGTGGAGGCCAACCTGTGCTGGCAGCTGGCGACCTGGCTCCCTGGTGGTCCATGTGAAGAGGACGAACGTTCTGAAAATGCGACACCAGACACCATTCAAGAAACTGGCAGGTTAAACAGAGTAGCAGAATCTTTGCCCTGTAAGGAAAGGAAGAATAGAGAGAAGGAGAGAGAAGGAGAGACAGGGAGAGGGAGAGAGAAACCCTATCTAACACTTCTGCTGTGTTGGTCTGCTGAAACCACATCTTGAAACCAGGTGTTAAAAATGACCCAACTCGACAGCGAGAATGGCTTTGTAGATAAGTGTATTTTGTAATACTACTCGGAAACTGCAGTTTCATTTAGATAGATCATTCTTCCTTCCTTCTTGTATGAAGATCTTGCCAGGACCAGATTTAGGTTTCAGTGGGTCTACCTTGATGAGAAGACTAAACAAAACAAAATGTACAATACTCCATGGAACTGGTTACAATTTACGGAGGGATGGATTCTAAGTGGTCTCCTCAGACTTTGGAAACTGGATAAAACTAGGTCAGAGGTAAATCCATGACTGTTGGTGCAAACAGCTTTCATAAGGTACGATGTGCATGGTTGAGCAGCACACCAATAATGCTGAGTTTCTGCAATGACCTTATCCATGGACTGAGCACCCTGGGGTGGACGGCGTTCTCTCCTGTGCCGTTCTCCTTGGTTCTTGTGCAACCACAGCAGAGTCCTTGACAAGGCACTGGGCCCTCACCTCACCATCCGCTTCATCAATTTTAATCTTTGAGTTAGTTTATTCCTCACCTTCCATACTGTTTACTCATATGATGGGAGAGAGCGAAACCTATGAAACTATGAAGAAAAGTTTGCCAAATGCTCTCCTGCAAAACATGCTTTAAGTGACCTGTTGCCCCTGCCCTCACCCTGGATTTTCTTGGATTCTACTAGAAATGATATTACTTTTTTTGAACTAAAAGGTTGATGCTGTAGTCTCTGAGCTTCATTTGATCTGCAGCAGGGTGCTTTGAGCTTCCCTGGTGGCTCAGTGATAAAGAATCCACCTGCAATGTAGAAGACACAGACATGGGTTCGATTCCTGGGTCAGGAAGATGCCCTGGAGAAGGAAATGGAAACCCACTCCAGTATTCTTACCTACAGAATCCCACAGACAGAGGAGCCTGAAGGGCTAGGCTATAGGGTTGCAAAGAGTCGGAGATGACTGAGTGACTAACAACAAGGGGTGCCTTGACTCCAGCGATGGTGCCACCCCTTCTGGGTGAGGAACCATAGGACCAGGCAGAGTGGTTGCATTTCCACACAGGTCAGTGCGTGGCCTCATTTCTGGGCGGGCAGTCCCTACAGCAGCAGCTCTTATGCTAGAAAGTGGCAACAGAACCCATAAGTCTAGGGCTATTTTAGGACTTAGAACACTCGGTGATTATGGCCATAGATTAATTTTTAAGTGAGCTCTGCTATCAGATTTCCCTTTGACCGTTGCCTGGGCATCAGCACCCCCAGGAATGAACACTCTGAGCACTGAGCTGGCCTGGTGGGTCCCGTGGAATCATGAAACACACGGCTGCCTTCTGTTCTCAACATGAGTCCCTCCATTCCTCTACGTGAGTGCCGAGTGGGTATTATTCCACCCACCATCGGGGTGTGTGGATTAGGGGCAGGGTTCATGGATGGCCATGGAGGAATGGCACCATCTTAGAGCTGATCAGTAGGATGTGTTTGTCTATGCCTGGGAGTTTGACCAGATTTGATTGCAATTCAAATGTCAGGCATTAGACTATATCAATAATAGAGACTTCAAAAGAGAGTTGTTTGGAGCTTAAATGTTGACAAACACCTGCTTTAAATGCCCATCCTGAAAGCTTAGCTCCTAGGCCAGCTCCTCCCTGCCCACCCCCCGACACACACACGGTTTAATGGAAAGTGCCAGCAGAGGAAGGGTTAAGAGATGACATTGTCCTCTTGCATCTGCTCTGCCTGTTGCAACTGGAAAAGGCTGAGATTAATCTTTGTAAAAGCAGTCATATTGGAAAGACGAATGTGACTCTCACCATAACACTGGGCCCTTTATAGCCTGATGTCTAACTGCATTGGAATGTTATTCTTTCCATTGCCGTTATGACTGTACTTGGATTTGAAACTACTGGGTCTTGTTCCAGTACAAATCTCAATCTGCCCTTTCTCTTATGAACTTTAAAACATCCCTGTCTGCCTTATCCTACAGGTTTCCACTGAATCCAGATGTGAGGAGCATTCTGTATTCTACTGAGTGGCTTCGTCACCTTTCAGAGTTCCAGCGGGGAGCCCCAGGCCACAGGGCACAGGTGGCTGGCCAGGGGGGAGCTTTTCCTCAGGGTCCCACTGTGGAGTCTCTCCCCAGCCTTACGGCTAATAAGGTGTATAGGCCAGTCTGAGGAGACCAACATTATTTTGGAAATCTGGTGGTGCTAAGCCTTTGATCGCTGATTTCTAACTGTCTTGAAAACCTTCAGCCTCCCAACAGTTGCACGCTGTGGTTTTGTGTCTGTGTGAGGTGACTAACAGCGCCGGCAGTCTTGTGTGGGGAACGTATTCACCCAGCACCCAAACCACCTACCGGCTTCCGGCAGCTCTTATCAGCCCAGCCATCGGCCACGAGCTGACATTTCAGTGCTCAGAAGCTCCCTACCCCCACCTTTAAAAAAAAGTGACAGGAGGAGAAAAAGGCTCATTTGGCAGTAGTTCGCTCTTGCTTTTTTGGCCTGGAGAAAGACATTGAAAGTGGTAGAAAATTGTTTAGTAACAGCTGGCGAGCACCAGGGTGTGAGGCTGATTTTCAGATATGACAGGCACTTACAGGAATGCTGCCAGATACAGCTGTTTAAAAGGCTTAATAAACAGCAAGTCAATACTAATCTTTGCCAAATTAATCTTTTCCCTGACAGCCCATCAGAGCAATTATGTTTAGGCTTATTGTAAACACACAATTGTCAAACAGGGACACTGCAGCCTTAAAATACTGTAGTTTGGTTTTTAGTCTCTGTTTGGGAGTGATTTTTTTCCTTTCTGTACATAGAATTATAAGTCATTCCATTTCATTTCCAGTTACTATTTTTTTTTTTTTCTGGCCTCATGTCAGCGTGAATGAAATTTCACTTTCAAATGTCTTTGCTAGCAAGCTGTTAATACAATGAGCAATGATGACACTGGAGGAGGCGTGCTGGTGTGTGCAGCTAACAGGGCACAGTTCCGACCAGTGCTGACATGTAACAGGCCACTGTCCTCAGTGGTCTCCGGGTCCCAGGACAAGAATTTGTCTTCACTTCCTACCTCCTACAAGGTAATCCTGTTCTGGATACAAAGGACAAGATGTTGGCTGCATAGGAAAAGAGAAAACAGTCTCAAGTTTCTGCAGACATGTGCTGCAGAGCCTATACATCTTGGTTTAGAAGTGACACCTCCCTCCCCGCATTCCCTGCCTCCCTCCTTCAGGACTGTGAAATCGTGAGGGAAGGTGCTCCTATACTGGGACCTGGTTCTAAATAAACCTAGGGAAATCTCCTTTGAGCATCTTCAAAAAAAAAAAAACAAAAACGACGGTTATGAGGAGGGAAAGCGGGGGTGGGGAGGTTGGATGAATTGGGAGATTGGGATTGACATATATACACACTATAAAGAAAACATAACTAATAAGGACCTACTGTGGAGCACAGGGACCTCTTCTCAACACTCTGTTAATGACCTCTACGGGATATATGTATAACAGTGGATATATGTATATGTATAACTAATTCACTTTGCTGTACAGCAGAAACTAACAAGGCATGGTAAATCAACTATACTCCAATAATTTTTTCTTTTTTTTAAGTTAAAAAAGGACTTCTTACCTTGGTGTAATTTAAGTAGAGCCAAGGAAACGGAGTCTTTTACTGGTTTCATCAAGTCATATTTGCACTTGGTAATTAGTAAAACAACTCAGTGTCCTATTCATCAGTGTTTTAATTTAGCATTCTATAAACTTGGCTCCTGAAATTTCTCTCCTGCTCTCAACACTCCTACTTGTCTGACACCTTTTTTTTCTCCTTGGCTTCTCATTTTCTCGATGTGACTAGAGTATATTCCATCTTGTACTTTTGTAACTAGAAACTCCGGTTTGATTATGCAGACCAAAAGACTATAGCATAACTCATTCCGAAATTCTTTCTTTTGGTAACCTTAGGTCTCTTAATGAAAAATTTCCATTCTTCTTCACCTCCCAATTCTTATCCACAATATTTAATGCCCTCTATATTTAAAATCGTCAGGGGCACATCCTATAATGGCTGTTGAGGGCAGTTTGTGATGGACCGCTGGTGCTTCTACTTAGCATTGCATTTATTGTGCACCTACTATGAACAATGTGGAGAAGGAGGTGGCAACCCGCTCCAGTATTCTTGCCTGGGGGGTCCCATGGACAGAGGAGTCTGGTGGGCCATGGAGAGTTGGACACTACTGAAGTGACTTAGCACTGCATGCAATGACATTCCAAGTTGCTTTGGAGGTCAAGAACTCACTCTGTTTTAGGAAAACAGAGGGATCTGTACTGTTGGGTGACTCACATGAATTCATCCATTAGGTGACTCAGTGTAGTAAGTGTCTGAGGGTTAAATTTATGATGTGAATTCTGTACCTTGCCTTGCCATCATTTCAATGTTCAGCCATCAGCAAAACAGGTGGAATTCTCTGTTTCTGTAGTTACCTTAAAATGAGAGTTATGAATGGAATAAGAAAATGCAGATCACGTCCTCTTTCAACAAATAAACATTAAGAGAACATCTATGTGTAACAAAACTTTCATGTTCCAGCAGATAGTCTGTTTATTACCAATTTCCACTTAATTTTTTTACTATAACAAAGAAATAGGATGTTTATTGGGGTTTCCTAGAATCTGGAAATTTGAAATATTCTTTGTTTGGTCAAACATAGCTGTCTGGGACTGACTGGAAGTGGGGAACCTGGTAGACAAACAACATTACTTCTCTGGGTCTTTTCACCTCAGATTTTGTAAAGAACTTCTAAGTCCATTTGAAATTATACTGACATTGTAGCTAAAACCCCATCATCTTTAATTCCCAAACATACTGGGTGGAACTATATGAAGTTGCCATTTTTTAGGTAAAAGAGTCATATATAGTCAATTTCATATGGCTCAGTCTAATTACCTTTCAAACATATGCAGCAACTCTTTTGCACAAGACAAGTGAGTGAGTGAGTGAGTGAAGTCGCTCAGTCATGTCTGATTCTTTGTGACCCCGTGGACTGTAGCTCCCAGGCTCCTCCATCCATGGGATTCTCCAGGCAAGAATACTGGAGTGGTTGCCATTGCAAAAGACAAGAGGTCCACAGGAAAGGAAAACTGTAGATGTGCTTATCTTAAATTTCAAATTCATAAATCAAAAACAATTTCTTAGTAGTGAATCGGAGTCAGGACACACGGTTCTTCGTTGTCATAGCCGTTGGTGGGTCACTGATGCTTTGATCAGAAAGGACTCCTCTTTAAGGCAACAAGGTAAAAATGATCCCAGAGACCAGCTTTAATCCTTAGCCATGTTCGCTAGTTTGACAAACTCGAAGTTGTTCTGTGACTGATTTTCCATTGTCAACTCACTCACAATGGAATGGCAGTTGGGGTTTTGGATTATTTTTTCTTGTGGACATTAGACAACTCAACCTTCTCCTAGCTGCTGTCAGACCTTTTTTCTCTTTTCTTTTCTAAAGAGTTATAACTGTGACTTTGGTGTGCTGGGAAAGATATTCTATGTTCAGCACTATCGCCAAGTCTCTCAGAATGCCTTTCCTGGAAGTCTGGGAATCCCATGGAGAGCTACATAACAGAGAACTCGGTGGACACCATCACTGTTCCTTATGGTTACAAGTTGGGAGCTGCTGGGCCCAGGCTGGATTCTGGCTTCCTGAAAAGTGGAGTTTCTCGGGCAACATCTGACAGAGGGTGTTCTCAGTGTTTCAGGAAGGAACACCTGTGGCTGGGGTTCATCGCTTCTGGGCCTAATCACTTCTGCCATGGATTTTGGGATCTCTCCTCTGGCTGGGTGTGTCTTTCAGAGACTGATGGATATTCAAATAGAATACGGTCATGCATCATAAGAGTTTTTATTTATGATGTATTTTCTTTTCTTTACATTTTTTTCCCACTGTTTTTGGTGTTGAGTATCAACACTCTCTCTACCCTGGTTGCACACCTGCTCTAGAAAAACTGTAAACAACATTGTACTTTTCTGTGGAACCCACCTGTCAAAGCTGGTTGTTCTCATCCCGATAATTAGTTTCTCAGTTTAGACTTGACACAAGTGAGAATGTTACTTTAGCATAATATAATAAATAAAAGACATTAGGTAATTAGTAGTGCTGGTATATTTCTAAAATACTAAACAGACAAACAATAAACTGTGAACTTAATCACATGAGTTCTTATACAGTTTCAAGACAGGAAAATTAGAGCTCTCAGCTACAGTCATTTTAATAATCACATTGGATCTGCATTATTTATTAGTTATTACATGCTCAACTGATTCAAGGGTGTACAAGGCCTAAAATCATTTCAAAGCAAGCATACCTTTTGTTTTTTGAATTCTGACTGGATTACATAATGCATATATTTGTATTTAGTTAAATTGCTAAGTTTATTTCACACACTCCATGAAAAAGACATCAGCCATTCTCTTAATTTCCAAACAGACTGGTTTTCTTGCTATAACTCTGTAAGGGCATAATTTGCTCTTTCTGATGTAAAAGCTATGCCAGCCTTCAGCCAGATTCTCAATGCTTTTGGTTCTTTAGCAAATCCCTAGTACCCTCAGAATTCTCTTGGAAGACCCAGGAGTTCTGGAAAGAGAGTAGCTTGTGGAGGCACAAATGGCAACAAGATCCTCAATTTCTATCAAATTTCAAACGGGAACGCGTCTCCTTTTTCCTGTCTGGTTACTCACCTTTCATTTTTCGATATTCTGGACAGTGTGCTTTCCCTTTCCTCCTGTCCTAGTTTAATTCCTAAATGTTTTCTGGATTTTGTGAAAAGCATGCAGGTTGAGGAATTTGACTGATTTGACTTTAATTCTTTTTTGGGAGGGGGAGAGGGAGGAAGTTTACAGAAATGACTAAAATCAGCTGAGAAGTTTAAAGAATTGACTAAAACCAGCTGAGAACCAAGAAGCCACCTTTTCCTCTCAGGTAGGGAGCTCATCTGTTCAGTCTTGGAGCCTGTGTGACTTTTAGGGCAATCTTCTGTTCTATTGTATGAAGAAAGAAATTCTTAAATATCACAGTTTTTCATTTGCGTCAACCAAAGAAATATAGAAATAGAGGCTGGTTACTTAAATTTGCTGCTAAAATGAAAAGTAGGTTTGGCTTTATTCACTGTAAAAACTAAATTATAAAGTATTCACACCAAGCGTGAATTTTTTTTTTTTTTGCCAGCAAAAGTTAAAACATCAAAGAAACCTCTTTCAAATACTAACAAATTTACTTACAAACACCTATATTTATTATTTCATAAATAGGCGCAACAGTTTCCATAAAAAAGATTAAATACAGACACAGTATGAAGAAACAATAATACAGAGCCCTATGTAAAGGTTATAATTTAGCTGTTTTCAATCTCTTTCTGCATCTAATAAAATACCAGGTAAGCATTTGGCAGTTTTATACATGAAAGGGCTTAAATGACATTTACTAACCATTACACAAAAAGTGGTACAAAAAAGCAAGTTTTCTGCAGTACAAAATAAACGGTGTTTGCGCTTCCCCTCACACTAGTTTCTTTTTGTCTGATCAATGAGACAAAGCCAATTTGTTTTTAAATTAAAATCATTTGGGAGTACGTTTTTTTCAAATATTTTGAAAATATAGAACTATTAGTTGTTTTAAAAATGAAGTAAAAATATGAATGTTTGCCAATTTAACCCCTATTGTGAAATCAATAAACTGGAATGAGCCAGTTTCAAATCACAATTTAGCTACAAAAACATTCACATTTTATACTCTAGGAGAGTGTGACATAGATGCTATTTACAAACTTGCTATGACTGCTACATCAAGCCATTTAAAAAGTCTTTAGTAGTTTCATATAAACACCCATTATGAAAACCAATGGAAAATCCAGGACTTTTATCCAAGACATCTATAGTTGCTAAGGCAGTTACTATAGCGCAGCACTTCACAGCAAAAAACCAACATAAAATCTGAATGGTCCAAAGTTCCTTCAGGGAAGAAGAAAAACAATGTCCATAAAGGATTAAAAAAATAATAAAGGTAAAGAAGCATGACTATTTCTTCCAGAGTGGGTGACCCACAAGCTCAAATGGTCCTAAGTGCTTAGCAACTTGTATTTTTTCTAACAAAATGGAGAACTGCCTTGACTGTACAAAGCAATCCACGGTGAAAAGACTTCCCTGAATGCCTCAGTGGAAAGAAGAGGTGTCTGGAGTTTCAGGTAAGGTACAGTGCTTTGTCCCTCTGCATGCCCCTGTGTGGAGAGAAAATAGACAAGCAACCGGTGTTAACAGGACAGCCTTGCTACGGGTGACCAAGGGGGATGTCTGTCTGCTCTAGCTTGAGGGATGGGGTTGGACATGGGGAAAATGCACAGTGAAAGCCAACAGGGTTTAAAGGCATTTACTCTTGGAATGCTTAAAAATTTCTGGTTTTGCGAACATGGAACCGTTACAGATTATCTTTTGGAAAGCTGAAGAAATAAGGCATCTTTTCACGACATGCCTGTTATGAGAGCTGTCTGCCACCAGGTGGCGATGGCCGGCCGCTTACCCACTACTGCAGTAGTCGTTATTCCAGTCCACGGGCTGGGTGGGAGGATTTCTGCACCCGGAGCGCACATATTCCATGGCCTGGGTGACCACTTGTGCAGCTGTAGATGTAGGATTGATTATGGTCTGATAGTCGGGTTGAAGATTAAATCCCTGAAAAGCAAAGCAAGTCCACAAATGAGGATCAAAGTGCCTTGTTAAGAAGAAAAGCACCTAAATATTTAGCCACTGTTTGCAAACACTACTACCTTCCTGCTTGTGCCCCTGCAAGGGCAAGCTAATCCCAAGAACCATGAAAACTTAAAACAAAGATGGAAAAGAAGTGCCCACACTCCATCTTTCTTACCTTTCCTTCCTTTAGCCATGTGTTACTTGACTTGTACTCTTGAGCAGATACATCGAATTGAGAAACAATGTAAAATTTAGAAAAGCCAACTCAACCAAAACAAAGAGAAAAGGCCCTAAACCCCTCAGAGTTTATGTTTTCTGTCTAACCCAAGGATACATTAATAGTTAATCCCCAGAATATGCAACAGAATCTTTTCCGAAGGATTCAGGCAGCAGGTGGCTGAGTGTTTTATTAGACTACACCTATTCACATATTGTTCTCAAAACCCTTTTTCTTCATTCAGTCACAAAGGGACCATCTGCTTCTTCTTTTATTTGTACTTCTTTCTCAGCTAAAAATTTCAACCAAAGCTTTTTAACAGTTGTTGGACTAATATAGGGAAGGAGATTCAAAACAACTTGCCACTGGAAAACACAGAGGAGGAAAAGTATAAGGCAGAGAAAATATTTTAAAATTGAAAAGTCTATTAACTGGCAAATAATAATCAGACTTCAGGAAGGTTCTTTTAACACACTGGTGTGGTGAAGTGTTGACTTTTAATCCTTGCAGAGCTATTAAAAATTCAAGGACAGAATCTCTGAAGTAGATAGCTATATCTGGTAAACAAAAAGCATTATACGCTAAGAGTTATTTTTAGCTTATCTGGTGAAAGAGCTGCATAAGCAAGCTTTGCTGGAAATGACCAAAAAAAGCAACTTAATTAATCTCATGGTTGTCTGTTTTTGCAGCAGATTTCATACATGGTTTTTACCCACTGAAAAACTAAGAGATTTAAAAACAAATCATTTTCTATTGACTTGCAGGGAGCTTCTTTTGAAGGAATAATATTGTTGAGATTTTATCTTTTAAAAAAATTCAGCAGAATGATCAGAGAATTGATTTTGAACTAAGGCTATTTCCTTGGACTTTTATTCATTTGCAAGTACCCTGGGTAAAGACTCAAAGACATCTATTATCAGATGTCCTCAATTCTCAATATTGGCTTTAAGGTATTAAATTATTTTCCATTCAAGGGATAAAGACTTCAAGCCAATGTCCAGGCAAACTCCCAACAAAGCTGCTCATGAAAGACAGAGCACTGAATGACTGGAAACAAATCACTGAAAAGTGGAGTATTCAGTCAGCTTGATTATTTGACCTCACACAGCTAGAAAGAGTAGTGTTTCCTAAACTAACAACTGGTTTGTGAGACGGAAGTTTGTTTACGTAGATACCACCTGCAGCTCCAGCCGTAAACATTTTCCAAAGCAGGGGGGCGTGAGAAGTGAGAGGAATATAACTGGATGTTTGGCACTCCAACGCTTTCCAGGCTGGCGTCCACTCTTTCTCTAGACCGTCTTGTATCTCTGTCATGCATGGAGTTTCAGGATGGTCCTGTAATGTCTTAATGGGGCTTACTGTCCAGTTTTCTGGACCTCTTTCCCAAGTGTCTTGTGTAATGCTAGGCAGACGAGCAGGAAAAAGTCCCCAGGGAGAGGAACCTCAGGCTGATTTTTATTTCAGCCCCTCATCAGGGCTGCCCAGTGACCAGAGAGTGTGCTGCTTATTGGATATTCTCAGGGTCAAGTCCATAGTAGTGGCTCAATAAATCATGTTTTCCAATAAATGAATTTTACCATCAACTATTTGATGCTACTCTTCGAAAGGCCTGGGGAATATAACTGTGTAAATACCAAGGCTTTCCTATCTTTTTAATGTAAAGTTCTCCACATTGGATTTTTGCACAGTCAACAAAACATAACTTAAAAGTAAATAAGTCTTAAAACTAGAGCAGTTGAAAATATCTCATGTTAGGTGAAGGTATGGAAACATATGAGAAAGCAAAAAATAAGTAAAAACAAACCAACCTGCTTCTATCCAACACCACACAATCAAAGAACAGAAATGATCATTGCTTTTTTCTATCCAATGAACATGGCCCCTCAGTTGGGAAAGAGAGTTATCAGGAGAACATTAACTTTTAAGTGATCAGTTTAAGACTTAAATGGGTAACTTCAGTTTATAAAACCAAAATGATGTGTTATCTACGAAGCTCAAAGATTTAAAATTTAGCTAACTTCAATGCCTACATTTAAGATCACTAGTATTAAAACAACTGTGGACCGAGGAAAAGACAAGCAAAGCCTGAAGAACATAATTTTACTTGCTTTCAATTTAGAAAATGAAGCTTTCTTCTGACGACTGTATTAAGAGATGCTGAGGTCAAACCCAGAAATAACGGTATTTTTATTATTGTTGCAAGTATGAAACAACAATGACGATAGAAAGTTTTGAAAAAATGTTTGCTTAGTGATCTAATTAAGCAAGACTGAATGTTTTGCATTTTAATGCTCAAGAGAAAAATCACCAACTGTTTTGTAGCATGCCTGGAATTTTAAATTTCATTTTCTGGTGCCAGATTGAAATAAAAATAGGAAACATGATAAAGATTAATTTGATGTCAGAAGGGACATTTGCTCTTTAATTAGATTTCTGTAGCCCTAGCAGTTTTGTTGTGCCACCATATCAAGTCCTAAAAAAGCCTGCAGCAATACCAAACCGTGATCCTCGTATCCACACTTTACTGGGAACTAATTTCATTTCCTGCCTGTCTGGAGAGGTCTTTTCAACAGGCATCAATGTTTTTGTCTTCACAACTGATTTATTCATCAATCTCAATGTGATTTTTTTTAAACCTTTAAATTACACCCAAATCCTAAAGCAGCTGTTTATTACACAAGGAAATTGAAAATCTGTCTGTGTGATATCATACAAAGATTTTTTTCTTGAGGTTATAAAGGAAGTTGACAGATATTAATGATTTTTTTCTCTTGACCTCATTCGGCAATATAGTGAACAGAAAAAAAGGAAGAAAACTGGACTGAAAAATAAACCCCAGGTCTATGGGTTTAGTGTATAAAATATTATTCTAGAAAAAAAAAAACTATTACTCCTAGTGGATGATACGATCATTTTTAGGATACATTCATTTTCAAAAGGATAATAAAATAGCTAAAGTAATGCTGAAATATGAAACATTACTGTAAAAATACAGTAGCCATGAACTTTCTTGCTCTTTCTCTTTTTCTTTTTTTGGTGTTTGAAAATGGGAACATGGCCAGGAAGCAAACACCTTCTTGATAAAGATGATGAATCCAACAGGTCAAATTCCAGCCATAAGCTTTCTACAACGCACTTTGATGACATGAACATTGGCCCCACAGACCACTGTGATTGTAATAAACTGAGTGACATGGAGGTGTGACGGACACTCTGGATCTGATTTTAGGATTATCAATTCGTTGAGACTTCCAGTCTTCTTAACCTGCAGGATTCTCTCCAGGGATCTACCCTGACTCTGACCTCACTGCCCATCACTCTCCGTTCCTCACCATGCTCCCCACTGGCCTCCTTTCCATGTCCTGGATAAGCCACGTTCCTCCCAGTTGGCCCTCCAGGCCAGAGGAGTCCCTTCTCCTTGCTATGCTCCCTGCTAGTATCCACCCCACTCCCTTCCCACCCTCTGATTCCTAGAGGCTGCCTCCTCTTGAGAGATGCCTTCTTTATCCATCCCAGCCAAAGGCCTACTATTCCTTCACACATCTTGCAGTTTGTCCCCGTTTAATTTTCCCCATGGGATCCTAATAACTTACCTGTTTATCTTATTCCCACTGCTCCCCCTCTCCATTCCACCCCCAACTCTGATGTGAGCTCCATGGGGGTAGAAGTTGCTCAATTTCAGCCAGCGTCTGGCATGTGTTAAGGGGTTCAACAAATCTTTTTTGAATAAATGAAAAATTTTAAAACTTTTAAGGATTTGAGAGTCTACAAACTAGCCTGTAATTTCTTCTAATATTTAAGCTTCTGCAACTCATTTTTTTAATCCTTCATTTGTTAACTTGTATCTTCAGTAGTTATTTTATTGACTACGTACAATGATCAAGCATCATAGTGATTTTAGTTACCAAGGTCTCTGCAGCTGCACTGACTCTCCATTTTGGGTTCATGCCATTTTGTCTTCTATTATTAATGTCAGTTAAAATCAAGCCCTACCATCTCAATAAGAAAACTTTCTGAGATACACTAATAGAACTCACTTAAATATTGATGAGTAACTTGTCCAATGTAATCTGCCCTATTTTTTCCTATTAAGATTCTATATGGAAAGACACATCTCCTGAGTTTCCAAATGTGGCCTTATATAATTCAGAAATGTTTGAAAACTCTTCAGGGTCACAGCTCATCTAAGGTATAGAGTATAAAGAGACAATGAACTGTCTCTGAGTGGATAGATTAATAAAAAGTGTTCTCTCTGCACAGAGCTCTGGCCCCCAACCTGGGGAGTGGACCACATACTCTATATTTTTTCCTCTGGGAAAAAACACCTCTCACTACAGCACTGAGAGCAAAACATGGGCCCTCAACTGGATAGTACCCTTAGGCAGAAGTCAACCCACCTGACCAAAGGTCTCTCAGCTCTTCAAACACTATTGGTTCATTAAAATGCAAGAAACCCACGAATGTCTCTTTTATCAAGAGTAATGTCTGATGGAAAGAAGGACAACATGGCCCTATTAATGTCACTCACTCGTCACAAACCTGCCGTAGACAAGGAGGTTGGTCTTTTCCAGTGAGTTTACAGCTCGTCTGTTGAACAGGTAAGTCAGTCATCTGAGCTTTATCAATATCCTTGGCTTGGGGACCAAAGACTTCGGTAGAGAGATGAGTCCTTTGCTCTCCATGATCATTTAATCTCAGAACTAACTAGGATTTACAGAGCCTCCCAAGTCTTAGGAGAAACTATTAAGAATTGACAAGAACGATTAACAGTGAGAAGCAGCAGGCCTAGCATTTAAGAATCAAGGGAGGATATTGTATACCTATGGCTGATTCATGTTGAGGTTTGACAGAAAACAACAAAATTCTGTAAAGCAATTATCCTTCAATTAAAAAAAAAAAGAGTCCAGGATCTGACTACTGAACAGAGCTAGGTTTGAATTCTAGCTCTGACCTTGGGGCAAGTTAGTCAACTCTGCTGAGCTCTGTCTCCTCACCTGTGAGATGAAGACAAGGTCAGGACCTGCACTGTGAGTTTTCTGAAATTAAAGAGGAGGTAAGGTAATGTATTAAGGTTTGTAATTGTCACCTCTTGGAAATCCTGTCTATAATAACAATAATAAAAATGGATTTGGGACTATGTATATCTGATTCCTATTTCTGCCTCCCCTCCACCCCACTGTGGCCAATTATAGACTATATCAGAGGGCTCCTATATCACTCTTATAAGAAGACTCTGCATATTTAATTATAGACCTGGGAATAAGTCATTGGATTAGGAAAGTGATAGGTTAATTTAATATGCTTTGTAGTTTCTACCTTGACCTGTTTTTTTAAAAACACATTTTTAGGATTTTTAAATGCTTTATATTCAGTTTACTTTACATCATTTGCTCCTAATTCTCAAATTTTAAAATAACACTAAAATCCAGAAGGAAAATTATTTCAAAGACAAGTTAAGCTAAGATTGCACACAAATGGTTTCCATAATTGTGGGGTAGACATGGAGGCTTCTAAACCTCCTGTGTTTTCTAATGTAGAAGCCAGATATCCATTTTAAAATAAAACTCTGGTTAGGTTAACATTTTCATTTCTTAGGACTCTTAAGGTTGTACCAAATTTGATATTTCTGACCAGAAATAGTAGGCCTGATTTCATCTTGCAGGATTTGTTGGATTCAACAGGCGTATCATCAAGAATTTCTCATTTCTGAATAATATACTGATTATATATGTATATGTGTATATATATATGTGTGTGTGTGTGTGTGTGTATGTATGTACATATGGCAGACTTCTCAACCCCAAAAAGATCTTAAGCAGTAGTGGCATCTGAAAACAACAAATTTCTGCCTCCCTCAAAGGCAGAAAACAGGGAGAGTGACGAGAAAGATGGGTACTGTGGGGAAGAAGTCAGGGATTATGAAAGGCAGAAGCTGTTGTGATCCTGTGAGGCTGCCTGACTCACCCATGCAAGTTAATTTTCAGGAAGCAGAGATCTCCCATTCTCTCTCCACTTACAGAAAAGAATGGGACCCCCACCCAATCCACTGGAGGAACAGACCCCCCCAGCACCTCTGGAGGGGAGCCCAGGGCCCGGCCCGCACATACCTGCTGCATGGTGGGGGAGTGTAAGGCGGGCTGGACCTGCATGGGGAGCTGGGTCCCGAGGGGCTGCTGCATGGAGAGCGGCTGGTGCTGCTGCAGGTTGAGATGCTGGTGAAGAGGGGGGCTGATCTGGAGGGGAGGAGGGGGGGACACGGCCATGTTGGCTATAGAGACAGTCACTGGCATTTGGTTGTTGGCCTTGGGTGCTATGCTCCTGGGGAGACTGGGATGCATGGCGGTTAGGTGAGGGTTCATTCCTGGTTGTTGGTGGTAGTGGGAACTTAGGTACAGAGCTGAGTGGGCCTGGCTGGGCCCGGGGAACACTGACGGCGGCTTGGCATTGATCAGCTGTGGAGGCTGAGCCGTCTTCACGTCAACAGGCTCGCTGTAGCTCTGTGGAGAAACAAACAGGAACCGAGTTAAGAGGCGGACACCCAGCCGCTGCTTTTGCTTAGCAAGATGCTCTGTGAGTTCACTTGTGAACGGTCACGTGGATCAGTACCTGTTCCTACTCTTGACTCCAAGAACTCTTCCATCGTCACTTGCCACATGACCTTATGCAAGCCTGAGCCCATTCCACCACTTTTATGAAATCTAAAACAAGGTACGTTGACATTTTTTCTTTGCTTAAATGTTAAGCTCTAATTTGGTGCCTTTTCTCATCATCCAAAGATGAGAAAATGAGGGGTGCGTGTGGCGGATGCAGTCAGTGTCCTACCGGGAACTACCCGTGTGGCTCACTTGGAAGGGAAGTCCGTGAGGGAGTTTATCTGTTGACTACATGCTTCGCTTTTATTTTTCCTTTTTATATTCTCAAAGAACCTTGACATTAGATATTGCACAAAGAAAACAATGTTGGTTAATGGAACTGGATAAGGAAGAAAGAGTTCAAAAATACCTTTCTGAAGTCATATAAAACCACATTAATGTATCTTCAAAGTAACCGTAGAACTCATCTTGATTTTTAAAGAGAGTTGGTGATGAATTGTCCTCAATAATGAACTGGATAAAAATAATCTCTCTTAGAAATTTTAGACTCCATCATAAATTAACATAATTTTCCCTGAATTTTTTTACACACCTTCAAATGGTCATTTCCTAATATCTTTTTAATTGACTTAAAAACTAGATATTTCAGTGGAAGTTGACAAGTATCAAGAGTGAACCCCAAGTTGTTTCTTCTTGGGCATGAACCTGCCTCCTACTTTTGCTGAGAGGAAGAGACTGCAAAACAAATGGTAAGTAGTGAAACCAGGTGGAGAAAGAAGATGCCCAAATTTCCTTCTGGAGAAAAAAGTCACTTGGTCAAAATAAGATCTTGAAGATGCATCTGTGCCCTTATTCAGTGCCTCTGATGTCATGCTTCTTCCACCAATAAGTCAACACGAGCCTCTTGTTACCCAGCACAGCAGGGCCTTCCTGGGCTCTCCCTGCTCAGTCTCTGTGTAGCTCGGGCACTTTCAGGAGCCTGGTTCATCACACATGGCGACAGGAAACTCCATGTAGGGACTTCATTGCACAAGTCAGCCAGCAACACAACTCGTTTCCTCCCCACAGTGTAGGGGATTGAGTGATAGCCACAGGATGAGCGGTTATGTATTATGTGTGCTGACTGCAGGCCAGGCTGGGGTGCTGGACTGGTGGCCTCTCATACTCTCTCATACTCAGGTCATAGGAATGACCTGAATGACGTCTCTAAAAATACATCAACCATGGAGATGTGGGGTCCTGCGAGATCCTGATTACTCCATGCAGAGTAGAGAGTAAGGTGAGCCCTAAAGAATTCAAGCTCCTCCAAAGAACCTTCTCATTATATTTTTCTGTGTCAGTAGTGATGCAGTTTTCTGAAACAGGAGTAGACATTGACTCCCTGTCTTCTGCATTAACATGAAACAGGTCAAAAATTGTTCACGAAAATTTTCAAGGGAAGGCTTTGGATCAAAAGAGTTTTACTAAATGTAGTACCTAAAAGGAACTTTCAATTGATTAAAAAAAAAAACTTCAGTCATTTACTTTCTTTCTTTTTCTTCCATTTAAAAACTCTTATTGCTGGTATGCAGAGCAGTGAACAATTAAAGGAAAAGGTCAAATGGGTTAACTCAGGCTGTGTAAACAGTGACTTGTTTTACATCAGAATAACACAGACTGCAGTGATATGCCTCAAAAACCATCCCATATATGCCAAGAAGATTATGTACTTGTTGTCTTTGTGTTTAAGTCATGTGGGAAAGTGTTTTCATTGTGTTGCATTCTCACTTCTTTTCCCAGTTGTGGAAGGGCTAATTTCATATTTAGTCACACACCGTGCCAACTTCATATAGGAAAGGAACAATCACACAACAACCAAGAGAGCTACAAAAATCAATACATGTTAGGGCATGTTCCTTTTTGCTTTATAGTTGCTTTAATTTTTTAAACAGAAGAAAAATCACTCACAATTCCTATACTATCAAAATTATAAAATATATGTCGTTGTAAAACGTTTTCACTTTTTATTTCTAGAGCCAATAATCACATCATTATCTAGTGACATGAGGCACACAGAGCAGTAGACAGGTATCCTGAGCGTGTGTGTGCACACGTGTGTGTATGTGAAGACAAAAAGACATGTTCAGATATGTTCATACATTCATCTTAGGTATTCCAACAATATTTAAACAAGCCTAAAGGCAGTATATTGGGTTGGCTAAAAAGTCTGTCCAGGTTTTTAGGTACCATCTTATGGAAAAAAGCCAAATGAATTTTTGGCCAGGCCAGTACCTATGTTACATTTAGAAATCACTAACTGTAGTAGGTACAGACACTCAGCAAGAAGGTGGGCTGGCTTCATGGACCAGAAGTCAGTCCTGGTGAGCAGTTTTAGGGACAAAAAAAAGATTTAGGGACTTTGCCCCCAACACAGTTTCCAAACTGTATTAGAGGGGTTTGTGGAAAAATAAATGTCCTTCAAAAACAAGTTTCCATGACAAAACATGTGTGGGAAGAGCACTGGGTCAAGGGAGGTTAGGAGGGCTCCTCTCCTGCGGGACTTGTCAGAGCCTTCAGTGTGTAATGCACACTGTGAATTTCCGAGGGACCTACCAGAGAAGTCTTTCCTCAGTGGGTAATTTCACTGAAATAGTCTTCAATTGGAAACTAATTCAGAAGATGAATTAATAAATTACACAAACATATCTAAAATGACAAATAGAACATACATTTCGATTTGAATAGTCATATCTCTTGCCTCAAATAAACTAATTTGTATTGCCCCCAAATACATACTTAAATTACATCCGTCTAGGTGTAATATCAAAATTATCTTTTGTTTCATGTTTACCGAATACTATCTGTATAGAGAATTTCATATTCTAGGCCAAGAACGGTGACACCATTTCCTGAACGAATTAGCAAATTGGTAACTTCTCAACTGTAGCCTAGAATTGCTAAGGCATAGGGCTTCCCTGGTGGCGCAGACAGTAAAGAACCTGCCTGCAATCCAAGAGACCAGGTGTAATCCCTGGGTCGAGAAGATTCCCTGGAGAAAGGAATGGCAACTGACTCCAGTATTCCTGCCTGGAGAATTCCATGGACAAAGGAACCTGGTAGGCTACAGTCCATGGAACTGCAAAGAGTTGGACATGACTGAGCAACTAACACTTTCACTTTTCTTCAGACACAGTAAGGCAAAATTCAAAATAAACCATGAATCAAATTCTCCTGAATTTCACTTTCTAAACTGTGTAGAGATAAAGACAGACACACAGACACAGACAGAAACCTACTTGAGATACTTCATTGCCAACTTTGAGAAGACTCTCTTTTCTCATGGTAACTAAACACAAAATCAAGACTGCCGGGAGAAATAGCAATAATCTCAGATACGCAGATGATACCACTCTTATGGCAGAAAGCAAAGAAGAACTAAAGAGCCTCTTGATGAAAGTGAAAGAGGAGAGTGAAAATGTTGGCTTAAAGCTCAACATTCAGAAAGCTAAGATCATGGCATCCGGTCCCATCACTTTATGGGAAATAGACGGGGAAACAGTGGAAACAGTGTTTATGTTTTTAGGTTCCAAAATCACTGCAGATGCTGCTGCAGCCATGAAATTAAAAGATACTTGCTCCTTAGAAGGAAAGTTATGACCAACCTAGACAGCATATTAAAAAGCCGAGATATCACTTTGCCAACAAAGATCTGTCTAGTCAAAGCTATGGTTTTTCCAGTAGTCATGTATGAATGTGAGAATTGGACTATAAAGAAAGCTGAGTGCCTAAGAATTGATGCTTTTGAACTGTGGTGTTGGAGAAGGCTCTTGAGAGTCCCTTGGACTTCAAGGAGATCAAACCAGGCAATCCTAAAGGAAATCAGACCTGAATATTCATTGGAAGGACTGATGCTGAGGCTGAAACTCTAATCCTTTCACCATTTGACGTGAAGAAGTGACTCATTGGAAAAGACCCTGATGCTGGGAAAGATTGAGGGCAGGAGGAGAAGGGGATGACAGAGGATGAGATGGTTGGATGGCATCACCGACTTGATGGACATGAGTTTGAGTAAGCTCTGGGAGTTGGTGATGGACAGGGAAGCCTGGTGTGCAGCAGTCCATGGGGTTGCAGAGAGTCAGACATGACTGAGCGACTGAACTGAACTGAAACACCAAACATTTTGTCTATACAGCCATTTGTTTGTCATTTGTCTTCTCCATTCTAAAGCATGAAGAGATCAGTACTGTTAAGCTTACTTTGAAAGAGTAGTATTTTTTAATCACTACAAGGACTATAACAAGTCAAACAGATTTCCCAAACTAAGGATTTAGACACTTGAAACAATTTTTAACACACACAGAGAAAAATTTTTGGGAAGTTACATGTTTTCCCTACACTTTTGAAGTCGTTGAATATAACAAGATAAATAATGAAACTAGCCATGTGCCTAAGCATGGCAGGCACTCCATTGGGGGTTCTCTTCCTGCATTCTCTCTTCACCATAATTTCCTGCACCATCAGGGAAGGATGTTTTTTGGGGGGTTGCATGGCTTGCAGGATCTTAGTTCCCCCACCAGGGACTGAAACTGGGCCCTGGCAGTGAGAGTGCTGAATCCTAAGCACTGGACCACCAGGGAATTCCCAGGAAAGGACTGTTTAAAGGTTGGGACTGGAATCTTACGTGTCCCATGCGTCTGTTTCAGTGCCAAGTACAGAGAAAACAAACACATTTGCTGAGTGACTGAATGACTGTCCTTGAACAATACTGGGAGCAGTCACTGTTGCCCTTGCTGAGACTCCTGATGAGACATACCATTCCTCTAGGGAGTAGGTTTTCAAATCTTTGAAAACTCACAGAATATCAGATTGTTCTTTACTGTCTGCTCTCATCGTGAACCACACCCTTTCG
The DNA here is from genome assembly GCF_027580195.1 of Bos mutus. Lineage (NCBI taxonomy): Eukaryota > Metazoa > Chordata > Mammalia > Artiodactyla > Bovidae > Bos > Bos mutus. Next base: position 57,171,550 of record NC_091630.1, on the reverse strand, counting down.
GAAGAAGTGGGAGATTACAAGCCTAGCTTTGCTCTTTAGTTGGATCCCGTGGGCTCTGCTCCCCACTGGGCCGGGATGGATGGCAGGAAGCAGGGAAGCTTACTGTGTTTCACCCCTATCTTGAGAATTTGTATCTTTATGTAGAGATCCACTCATTTAGGCAGGGAAAAAATTTGCTTGGGCCTCACTTCTCATTAATTCTTACTCAGACTAATAAACAGACACAGAGTTGTTTCACTGTTTTGGAAGACAGGCAAAACAAGTTCATTTTCCATAGCAAAGTGTCATGAATGCATAACCTGATTAAATGGAAATATGAAGAAATCCTAAGTTTAATACACTCGCACCATCATTTTCTTTGAATTAAACTATGAAAGCAAGGCTTGTTGTTGTTGCTTTAGTTGCTAAGTCGTGTCAGATTCTTTTGCGATCTCATTTTGCAAATAACGATACTGTATATGAAGATCATTATGCCTTCCATTCAGAAACTAGAATTACTTTCTCATTCAAACGAAATCATTTCAATTTGTTTCTAATTCCAAATGCATTAACCACTTTAACTCAGTGGTGTGTGTTTTGTGTCAGTCACCTGCCAAGTGTAATCCTATCAGTGTATACACAACTGAAAATCAGCCCTTGAATGTGGCATTTTCATGGGGGTGAGTGTGTACTTGTTACTGGTTTATGAGTAAGTTCTAGTTCCTGCTTTCTTTTGGGCCACTGATTCTAAAAGATGTTTTCTATAAGCAAAATGGTGTGTGTGTGTGTTCAGGGAGGGGGGCAAGGAGAGACATTTTGGGTCTCTCCAGTAGTCTTTCACAAAGGATACAACTCTATAAACACCAAACTACTTCATATTAATCAAGTTGTTGATTGTCCGAGATAATTTCAATCCCATTTACTTTGTATTATGAAGATAATATTGCATAGTGTATAAATGTTCCCTTTCTAGGATGATAAGTGCTATAAAAATGAAAGATTGACAAAGCAATTGTTATTTAAAATAGCAAAGCATAAACATAAGACATAAAGCTCAGTGGATGCAACAATATAGGAGTTGCTGAACCAAATCAGATTAATAGTCCATCTAATTTGATTCTTGTTTCCAGCACTGACCAATACATGATGCAATGGAAATTAAACAAAATTTATGCACTTACTCAATTGCACATTGTTACTTTTGGAAGGAAAATTCTTTTGGTACTTGCAGGTGATTAGCTTACACCCTGAAGCATGAGATTTTATTATCTTTAAATCATGGTCTGGGCTTACAGAGCTGCAAATTTTATGTGAACAGTCATAAATTGATCCATTCTATTTTCAAATTCAGTGTCTCAATAGCTCTCCTTGGCATGAATTCTATAAGTTACACTCATCTTGTAAAAAGAAATGATTTGTTTTGAATTTAGTCCCTTTTAATTGAACTGAAGATTGTATTTATTATGGGTCATGGCAACAGACTGAGAACTTTCTTATTTTAGTTCAGTTCAGTGGCTCAGTTGTGTCCAACTCTTTGAGACCCCATGAACCGCAGCACGCCAGGCTTCCCTGTCCATCACCAAATGCCAGAGTCCACCCAAACCCATGTCCATTGAATCAGTGATGCCATCCAACCATCTCATCCTCTGTCATCCCCTTCTCCTCCTGCCCTCAATCTTTCCCAGCATCAGGGTCTTTTCAAATAAGTCAGCTCTTTGCATCAGGTGGCCAAAGTACTGGAGTTTCAGCTTCAATATCAGTCCTTCCAATAAACACCCAGAACTGATCTCCTTTAGGACGGACTGGTTGGATCTCCTTGCAGTCCAAGGGACTCTCAAGAGTCTTCTCCAACACCACAGCTCAAAAGCATCAATTCTTCGGCACTCAGCTTTCTTCATAGTCCAACTCTCACATCCATACATGACCACTGGAAAAACCATAGCCTTGCCTAGACGGACCTTTGTTGGCAAAGTAATGTCTCTGCTTTTGAATATGCTATCTAGGTTGGTCATAACTTTCCTTCCAAGGAGTAAGCGTCTTTTAATTTCATGGCTGCAGTCACCATCTGCAGTGATTTTGGAGCCCCCCAAAATAAAGTTTTCCACTGTTACCCCATCTATTTCCCATAAAGTGATGAGACCAGATGCCATGATCTTCATTTTCTGAATGTTGAGCTTTAAGCCAACCTTCTCACTCTCCACTTTCACTTTCATCAAGAGGCTTTTTAGTTCCTCTTCACTTTCTGCCATAAGGGTGGTGTCATCTGCATATCTGAGGTTAGTGATATTTCTCCCGGCAATCTTGATTCCAGCTTGTGCTTCTTCCAGCCCAGCGTTTCTCATGATGTACTCTGCATATAAGTTAAATAAGCAGGGTGACAGTATACAGCCTTGACGTACTCCTTTTCCTATTTGGAACCAGTCTGTTGTTCCATGTCCAGTTCTAACTGTTGCTTCCTGACCTGCATACAGGTTTCTCAAGAGGCAAGTCAGGTGTCTGGTATTCCCATCTCTTTCAGAATTTTCCACAGAGGTAGGTCAGGTGGTCTGGTATTCCCATCTCCTTCAGAATTTTCCACAGTTTATTGTGATCCACACAGTCAAAGGCTTTGGCATAGTCAATAAAGCAGAAATAGATGTTTTTCTGGAACTCTCTTGCTTTTTCGATGACCCAGCAGATGTTGGCAATTTGATCTCTGGTTCCTCTGCCTTTTCTAAAATCAGCCTGAACATCTGGAAGTTCATGGTTCATGTATTGCTGAAGCCTGGCTTGGAGAATTTTGAGCATTACTTTACTAGCGTGTGAGATGAGTACAATTGTGCGGTAGTTTGAGCATTCTTTGGCATTGCATTTCTTTGGGATTGGAATGAAAGCTGACCTTTTCCAGTCCTGTGGCCACTGCTGAGTTTTCCAAATTTGCTGGCATGTTGAGTGCAGCACTTTTATAGCATCATCTTTCAGGATTTGAAATAACTCAACTGGAATTCCATCTCCTCCACTAGCTTTGTTCGTAGTGATGCTTTCTAAGGCCCACTTGACTTCACATTCCAGGATGTCTGGCCTAGGTCAGTGATCACACCATTGTGATTATCTGGGACGTGAAGATCTTTTTTGTACAGTTTTTCTGTGTATTCTTGCCACTTCTTCTTAATATCTTCTGCTTCTGTTAGGTCCATACCATTTCTGTCCTTTATTGAGCCCACCTTTGCATGAAATGTTCCCTTGGTATCTCTAAGTTTCTTGAAGAGATCTCCAGCCTTTCCCATTCTATTGTTTTCCTCTATTTCTTTGCACTGATCACTGAAGAAGGCTTTCTTATCTCTCCTTGCTATTCTTTGGAACTCTGCATTCAAATGGATATGTCTTTCCTTTTCTCCTTTGCTTTTCGCTTCCCTTGTTTTCACAGCTATTTGTTAGGCCTCCTCAGACAACCATTTTGCTTTTTTGCATTTCTTTTTCTTGAGGATGGTCTTGATTCCTGTCTCCTGTACAATGTCACGAACCTCCATCCATAGTTCATCAGGCACTCTATCAGATTTAGTTCAACATTGTCCTTTACCGTACATTATAAAAAGATTCCATCAACTCTGTAAGTTTTGGCTCAAATCAGAGACAAAACCTCCAACTTGATGTGTGACGAAGTCATGAATCTGATTACTTAATACTGAACATACCAGAACATACTTGTCCAATGTTGTCTCTTTCCAGGCTGGGGCTTCCGAGCAGCTGTATGCTTATTTCAATAATGCTGCTTTTACTTGGAATAAATATCTGGGAACTTCCCTATAGGATTCTTCCCAGCACCCATGAGACGCCATTTTACATATCCTTAGCCAGCTCTCTGTCTTTGGGTGGTGAATTTGTTTTTTGGAAACAGCTAATAGTCACTGGAAGCCAAGTCTGTGCGATGTACATGGGTGATATTTGAGAAAAAGAATGAGGTGTTAAAACAATGTTACAAGATTGATTTGCTAGTGGCTTATAATTTGCTGAGTACAGTTTTAAAAGAGAAGTTTCAAAAATCTTTTGAACTCTGGGGGCAATAATAAAATAAGTTTGTAGCCTCCCTAGGTGACACCTTTCAATGCAACACTCATTTTGGGAATATTAATTCTGGTCTATGTGGTAAAATGAAACTAGTTCCAATTGCTTTAAAGTTATACATTGTTTTTCAATCTGTTGAGACTTAGGTAGAGGAGTTTCTGAGTCTATGTAAAAACTGATTCCTTAAGCTTTATTTCTTGCCTGGAGAAGCCCAGGGACGGGGGAGCCTGGTGGGCTGCCGTCTGTGGGGTCGCACAGAGTCGGACACAACTGAAATGACTTAGCATAGCATAGCATAGCATAGCAAGCTTTACTTAGACCAACCCCAAATGACCTTAAGTGAAGGTGAAAGTGAAATCGCTCAGTCGTGTTGGACTCTTTGGGACCCCATAGACTAGCCTACCAGGCTCCTCTGTCCATGGGATTTTCCAGGCAATAGTACTGGAGTGGATTGCCATTTCCTTCTCCAGGGGATCTTCCCAACCCAGGGCTTGAACCCAGGTCTCCTGCATTGTAGACAGATGCTTTAGCATCTGAGCCACCAGGGAAGTCCTCAAATGACCTTAAATAGCATGTAAAACCACTCCAGCCCAGAAGCCATAGGCTCCACAATGGCATATATTCTTAGTCCTCAGACTCTTTGAAGGCTTCCTCGATTAAAGGGTCATAAAGACCATTTCAATTAAGGAACCCACATAGGTGATTTTAAAAAATGTTTACATCATTTTTTATCTTTATAAAAGAATATATCTATGAAGCAAATTTTTCTTATGTTAATGCCACTTAAAATTTTTCTTTTTATCAAAGCAGCTGTGTAGACACCTAGAATATGATCCAGCTAAATCCTGAATCATACACAAAAGTTTCCTGGTTCTTTGTGCACCTATCAATAATGTTAAAAATAAACTTGATAATAATAATAATAATTGCTGGTATTTATTAAGTACTTTCCTGTGTTCAAGATGTCAAACCATGCAGTTTATATAAGAGTTTCCTATTTTATTTTTATGGAAAGCTAATGATGTGGGTCCCATTATCTACTATTTGATACACGAGTAAACTGAGACTTTAAATAGCTGAAAAACGGGCATAAAGGCAAGCAGTTAGGAAGTGAGAAATCTGGAATCTGAACCCAGATGGAGCTGCCCTGAGTGCCTGGGGATATTTCTGCCCTCTGAGGACTCTTTCTGTGCAACACTGGTGGTGCCTCAGAGGTTCTTTAATGTTCCCCTTGGTGCCTGTGGAAGCACAGATGCTGAAGAAGCCTTCACGATCTTCTCCAAAACCTACTTATAAACCTTTGCTTCCTGCTTTTAAATTTCTCATTGGAAAGAAATTGTTTGCCTAAACAATCTAAGAGTTTGGTAATGCTCCCTGTTCAGATTAAATTCCTCTAGGGTGACATGGTATCTCCATTCTTGTTCTGGAATCGCTGCCCATGCCTGACACCTGTCATGGGGTGAACATGCCCATATCTTTCATGTCAAATTCACTCTTTGCGGCTACTATCTCCTGCCCTCTCTTTCAACCGCTTGGTGACTCTTTCCTCTGAAATATCTCCAACTTCTCTCTTTATAGAGAGTAAAACTGAAAAGTTAGTTCATCCAGGTCTAATCCAGCCTGTGTCTGCAGCACCCAATGATCCCTTTCCTGTGACCCTCAATACGCATGTTTTTCCACAGTAGAGTGGCCTGTCACCGAGCAGATCTAACTGCGGGAAGGTCTGTCACTGGTTCCACATGACCAGGCAAAGCATGCGAGCAGCTAAACAGCATGGCACAGAGGGGAGCTCCTCAAACATTCTGCAGGCCCCAGAGTCCTCTGAGGGTCTAGGGCCAGCCTCTGGTGGTGAGCAGCCTTCTGTCCCTCAACCCCAGCTTCATTTAACCAGAACAGCTTTACTCTTGGCTAGCTAATTTGTAAGAGTTGGCATAGAATTTTGCTGAGGATAAGAGGTTGCAGGTCTAAAGATATAAAACTTGATAGTCACTCAGGGTAGAGAAAAGCCTACAAGCTTTGGAATGAGAGAGTGAGGGGTCTCAGCTCTCCCTCTGCAACCACCAGCCTCTCCTTGGTCTCTTAGACTTCAAGTCATATAGTCTGCCTAGAGACTGTGCAGAAAATGGGGCTAAATCTTACTTTGTAGGGTTATTGTGATGATGAATAGAAACATATGTAAAATACCGAGCACAGCATGTGTCACATAGTATCTACTTGATAGCAAGGTGCCATTTGTATCTTTGTTCCTGAAGAAAATTTGGTGTCCAGCTGGCAGTGTGTCTGTATTGTCATTTTCAAGTATGAAGGTCAGAATATGCTACTACAACTGAGTTCTTTTTTTTTTTTTTTTGTGGGTTAACTTCAATTTTTGTCCAGGTCTGATGTCATGTTAACTAGTATGCTGGGTTAGATGGTATATAATTCATTTAAGTAAAAATGTAATTGAGAGGAGAGGAACATTGTTAATCCTGTGACTCAGTCTCATGGGTGGAGCCAATGTTCACTGGCTGTTTCTATTTTTTGATTATGTTCTGTGAGAAGCAGCTAATTTTAGTGAGTATAGTTTCAAGCCTCTCAAGTATTATGGAATACTTTACTTTGATCTGCTGTGCTCATCGCTGGGCTCTCACCACCGAGCCCTGTGCCTGATGTGGGGCAGGTGTCGTGCATCCCTGGCTCCTTTGCAGAGTAGGGCCTGGAGTGAGAGCACTGAGAAGTAGCTGACCTGATGCTGCTGTACATTAGCGAGGGCAAGAGCTGCTGGCCCAGGAATGCAAAGCCAAGCTGGATGAAACAAATGCACTGCATAGAACATTGCTACCAAAATGTGCATGAGTAAATCAAGGAGGGGTAAATCAAATTTGAGTATTCTTTGGCATTGCCTTTCTTTGGGATTGGAATGAAAACTGACCTTTTCCAGTCCTATGGTCACTGCTGAGTTTTCCAAATTTGCTGGCGTATTTCCTGCAGCACTTTCACAGCATCATCTTTTAGGATTTGAAATAGCTCACCTGAAAATCCATCACCTCCACTAGCTTTGTTCATAGTGATGCTTCCTAAGGCCCACTTGACTTTGCCTTCCAGGATGTCTGGCTCTAGGTGAGTGATCACACCATTGTGATTATCTGAATTGTGAAGATCTTTTTTTGTATAGCTCTTCTGTGTATTTTTGCCACCTCTTCTTAATATCTTCTGCTTCTGTTAGGTCCATACCATTTCTGTCCTTTATTGTGCCCATCTTTGCATGAAAAGTTCCCTTGGTATCTCTAATATTTTTAAGAGATCTCTAGTCTTTCCCATTCTATTGTTTTCCTCTATTTCTTTGCACTGATCACTGAGGAAAGCTTTCTTATCTCTCCTTGCTATTCTTTGAAACTCTGCATTCAAATGGGTATATCTTTCCTTTTCTCCTTTGTCTTTTGCTTCTCTTCTTTTCACAGCTATTTGTAAGGTCTCCTCAGACAACCATTTTGCTTTTTTGCATTTCTTTTTCTTGGGGATGGTCTTCATCATTTGAAAAGACCCCGATGCTGGGAAAGATTGAAGGCAGGAGGAGAAGGGGATGACAGAGGATGAGATGGTTGCATGACACCACCAAGTCAATGGGAGGCCTGGCACGCTGCAGTCCATCGGGTCGCAAAGAGTCAGACACGACTGAGCAACTGAACTGAACTGAAATCGAATTTGCCTCAACATTTTAGTAAAATAGACACTGAGTTTTGGCTAATACAGTATTTCACTGACAAAGGGACCATAGGAAACCACCAACAAACAAAAAGACAATCTATAGAATGGGAGAAAATATTTGCAAATGATGAAACTGAAAAGGGGTTAATGTCCAAAATAAACAGCTCATACAACTCAATACCAAAAACCCAAACAATCCAATCAAAAAATGGGCAAAAATCTAAATAGATATTTCTCCAAAGAAGACATACAAAATACTGATGAAAGAAATCAAAGAGGACACAAATAGAGGGAGAAATATACCATGTTCACGGATTGGAAGGATCAATATAGTGAAAATGAGTATACTATCCAAAGCAATCTATAGATTCAATGTAATCCCTATCAAGCCACCAAAAGTAATTTTCACAGAACTAGAACAAATAATTTCACAATTTGTATGGAAATACAAAAAACCTCAAATAGCCAAAGCAATCATGAGAAAGAAGAGTGGAACAGGAGGAATCAACCTGCCTGACTTCAGGCTCTACCACAAAGGTACAGTCATCAAGACAGTATGGTACTGGCACAAAGACAGAAATATAGATCAATGGAACAAAATAGAAAGCCCAGAGATAAATCCACACACCTATGTAAACCTTATCTTTGACAAAGGAGGCGAGAATATACAATGGAGAAAAGACAATCTCTTTAACAAGTGGTGCTGGGAAAACTGGTCAACCACTTGTAAAAGAATGAAACTAGAACACTTTTTAATGCCATACACAAAAATAAATGCAAAATGGATTAAAGATCTAAACATAAGACCAGAAACTATAAAACTCCTAGAGGAAAACATAGGCAAAACACTCTCCGACATAAACCACAGCAGGATCCTCTATGACCCACCTCCCAGAGTAATGGAAATAAAAGCAAAAATAAACAAATGGGACCTAATTAAACTTAAAAGCTTTTGCACAATGAAGGAAACTATAAGCAAAGTGAAAAGACAACCTTCAGAATGGGAAAAAATAATAGCAAATGAAGTAACTGACAAAGAACTAATCTCAAAAATATACAAGCAACTCCTGAAGCTCAATTCCAGAAAAATAAATAACCCAATCAAAAAATGGGCCAAAGAACCAAACAGACATTTCTCCAAAGAAGACATACAGATGGCTAACAAACACATGAAAAGATGCTCAACATCAGTCATTATCACTGCTGCTGCTGCTAAGTCGCTTCAGTCGTGTCCAACTCTGTGCGACCCCATAGACAGAAGCCCACCAGGCTCCCCCGTCCCTGGCATTCTCCAGTCATTATTACCAAAATGCAAATCAAAACCACAATGAGGTACCATGTCACACCAGTCAGAATGCCTGCTATCCAAAAATCTACAAACAATAAATGCTGGAGAGGGTGTGGAGAAAAAGGAACGCTCTGACACTGTTGGTGGGAATGAAAACTAGTACAGCCACTATGGAGAACAGTGTGGAGATTCCTTAAAAACTGGAAATAGAACTGCCATATGACCCAGCAATCCCACTGCTGGGCATACACACCGAGGAAATCATAATTGAAAGAGACACATGTACCCCAATGTTCATTGCAGCACTGTTTATAATAGCCAGGACATGGAAGCAACCTAGATGTCCATCAGCAGACAAATGGATAAGAAAGCTGTGGTACATATACACATTGGAATATTATTCGGCCATTAAAAAGAATACATTTGAATCAGTTCTAATGAAGTGGATGAAACTGGAGCCTATTATATAGAGTGAAGTAAGCCAGAAAGAAAAACACCAATACAGTATACTAACACATATATATGGAATTTAGAAAGATGGTAATGTTAACCCTGTATGCGAGATAGCAAAAGAGACACAGATGTATAGAACAGTCTTTTGGACTCTGTGGGAGAAGTCAAGGGAGGGATGATCTGAGAGAATAGCATTGAAACATGTATATTATCATATATGAAACAGATCATCTAGGTTCGATGCATGAGACAGGGTGCTCAGGGCTGGTGCACTGGGATGACCCTGAGGGATGGGATGGGGAGGGAGGTGGGAGGTGGGTTCAGGATAGGGAACACATGTAAACCCACGGCTGATTCATATCAATGTATGGCAAAAACTACTATAATATTGTAAAGTGATTAGCCTCCAACTAAAATAAATAAATTAAAATAAAAAACAAACAAAGAAGACATACAGATGGCCAACAGGCACATGAAAAGATGTTCAACATGGCTAATTATTATAGAGATGCAAATTAAAACCACAATGAAGTATCATCTCACATAAGTCAGAATGGCCATCATCAAAAAGTCTACAGATAATAAATTCTGGAGAGGGTGTGGAGAAAAGGGAATCCTCCTGACCTGTTGGTGGGAATGTAAATTGGTGCAGTCACTATGGGAAACAATGTGAAAGTTCCTTAAAAACTAAAAATAGAACCACCATACGATCTAGCAATCCCACTCCTGGGCATATATTTGGGAAAGATGAAAACTCTAATGAAAAAAGATACACATACCCCAGTGTTCACAGCAGCATTATTTGCAAAAGCCAAGACATGGAAACAATCCAAAAGCCCATTAACAGATGAGTGGTTTAAGAAGATTTGTATTCCATTACATATATATATCACACACACACACACACACACACACACATATATATATATATAAATGGAATAGTACTCAGCTACAAAAAGAATGAAAGATTGCCATTTGCAGTAACATGGATGGACCTAGAGAGTATCATACTAAGTGAAATATGCCAGAAAAATACAAATATTGTATGATATCACTTATAAGTGGAATCTAAAAAAAATGAAATGGTTCTATATACAAAACAAATAGACTCACAAACATAGCAAACAAACTTTGGGGAAAGGGGAAAGGGAGTGGGGGTTAAGGGTATAAATTACAAGTCTGAGAATGATAGATACAAACTACTATACATTAAATAGATAAGCAGCAGGGATTTACTATATAAAGTGGAACTATATTTAATGTCTTGCAATAACCTATAATGGGTTTCCCTGGTGGCTCAGTGGTAAAGAATCTGCCTGCCAATGCAGGAGACGTGGGTTCAATCCCTGGGTTGGGCAGATCTCCTGGAGAAGGAAATGGCAACCCACTCCAGGCTTTTTGCCTGGAGAATCACATGGACAGAGGATTCTGGTAGGCTACAGTCCATGGGGGGTCTCAGAGAGTCAGACACAATTGAGTGATTGAACAATAATAACCTATAATAGAAAATAATCTGAGAAATATACATAATTGAATCACTTTGCTATATACCTGAAGCTAACACAATATTGTACATAGACTGTGCTTTACATGAGCTGAGAAGAGAGAATGTAGGTGTTACACCTGACTTGTTGGGCAGGGCATGTTTCAGGGAAGCAGGTGAGGTGCACAGTTAGGACCTGGGAACAGAATGGCCCAGCATGAGGACTGATGGAGGCAGGTCAAGTGCTGGGCTCGGGCAATTGCTACCTATGTGATACTTTTCCTCTTTTGTGAAATGTTAATAATCAGGCCTACTTTGAGGAATAAGATATGGGAGGTGAGGGAAGTCATTCACATAAAGTTATCTTTTTTTTTTTCCTTTAACTTTTTATTTTGTATTAGGGTATATAGCTGGGTAACAATGATGTGATTGTTTCAGGTGGACAGCAAAGGGATTCAGCCACACATATACATGTATCCACTCTCCCCCAAACTTCCCTCCCATCCAGGCTGCCACATGACATTGAGTAGAATTCCCTGTGCAGTAGGCCCTTGCTGGCTATACATTTTAAATGTAGCATTGTATACATATTGATCCCAAACTCTCTAACTATCCCTTCCCTCTATCTTTCCCCTGGCAACTATAAATTCATTCTCTAAGTCTATGAGTCTCTTTCTGTTTTGTAAGCTCATTTCTTTTTAGATTCCACATAGAAGGGATGCCACGTTATCTTTTAAAATATAAATCCAATCAAGCCATCCCCTACTGGAACCCACTCAGTGGGGTCCCTTTGTACAGAGTATGAAACCCAGCTCCTTTCACTGACCTGCAGGGCCTGTGTGACTTGGCCACTAACCATCTTCCCAGCCAAGCTTCATCTCAAACCACCCTCCCCTGTTTACTCAGCTCCAGCCTCACCGACTTCCTTAGTCTGAGGAGGTATTTTTGACCCTAGAGCCTGCCTGTGCTGCACTGCCTGACCAGCTGTCCTGGGCCCTCTGTGTCTTGTGAGCTCCTGTCGTCCCTTGTCTCAGCTCCAGTGTCACATCTGCAGAGGGCTCAGTAGACCATTCTGGTAGATGCCTTCCTTTATTTCCCAGTAGGCTTTGATTCACAAAGATCTCAGTCATTTATGAACTTGTATTTTCACTAGTGATCTCCCTGAACAAAAGAAAGCTAAGTACGCGGGATGCACCTGCCCATTTTCCTGTGTCCAGGTGTCGTCTAAGCCTGGCCCAATGCTGGGCACAGACTATGTGCTCAAGGAAATTTACCAAATGATCGCATGAATGAGTGAATGGGAAAGACAGAGCTTGGCTGGCACACTGTAGTTACTTGGAATTGTGACTGTTATTATCATGTAGCATTTTATGACTGCTCATGTGGATCTTAGCTCTTTCAAAATAGAGAAAAAATTTATAACTTATTAAAAAAACAGGAAAATATATATGTAAATATGAATGGCTGTTATTTTCCTTGTGATAATTTTAAATGGAAAAGCAATAGGTTTTTACATAAGCTTCTGCATGCAATCAGTGGATAGGCCGGTAAATTTTCTGTGAGTGCATGCAAGGTTATACTGCAAATAGCCCATTCATATCCAACACCAGACGGCCATTTTTCTAACCTGGAGAAGGTGTTTATAACTTTTCTTCGATTTATATACATATTGATACAATAGATAGTTGTACATAAATAGACATTCACCAGCTCCAGCAAAATTCCTGCTGCCAAAGAGAAGAAAAACGTCAGAGTAAGCTGTAAAGAAAGTGCTTGGTTTTTTAAATGTGGAAATGGCAATTCACAGCATTTATTCAAATTGCCACGTACTGAGGGTTGCAACTCCGAGAATGAATAGTAAGAAAAGTTGCAGCTAAGAGCAAATCTGAGAACTCTTATTTTGAAAGTAAAGGCTTAGTCAGTACTATAGCATTCTGGCAATCTGCATAATATTAACTAGAGTGTTTTGTATTGGGACCAAGACTTTATGTATTGATTTTCTTGTATGTAAAATGTCCTGACTAAAACTTCTCTTTAAAATGCTCAAGAAGAAACTTACCTTGGATGAAACAAGAAGAATTCACATGCCCCCTTACGTAAGAAAGGCAATGCCAAAGAATGCTCAAACTACTGCACAATTGCACTCATCTCACACGCTAGTAAAGTAATGCTCAAAATTCTCCAAGCCAGGCTTCAGCAATACGTGAACTATGAACTTCCAGATGTTCAAGCTGGTTTTATAAAAGGCAGAGAAACCAGAGATCAAACTGCCAACATCCGCTGGATCATCAAAAAGCAAGAGAGTTCCAGAAAAACATCTATTTCTGCTTTATTGACTATGCCAAAGCCTTTGACTATGTGGATCTCAATAAACTGTGGAAAATTCTGAAAGAGATGGGAATACCAGACCACCTGACCTGCCTCTTGAGAAACCTGTAATGCAGGTCAGGAAGAAATAGTTAGAACTGGACATGGAACAACGGACTGGTTCCAAATAGGAAAAGGAGTACGTCAAGGCTGTATATTGTCACCCTGCTTATTTAACTTATATGCAGAGTACATCATGAGAAACGCTGGCTGGAAGAAGCACAAGCCGGAATCAAGATTGCTGGGAGAAATATCAATAACCTCAGATATGCAGATGACACCACCCTCATGGCAGAAAGCGAAAAAGAACCAAAGAATCTCTTGATGAAAGTCAAAGAGGAGAGTGAAAAAGTTGGCTTAAAGCTCAACATTCAGAAAACTAAGATCATGGCATCCAGTCCCATCACTTCATGGGAAATAAATGGGGAAACAGTGGCTGTATTTATTTTTCTGGGCTCCAAAATCACTGCAGATGGTGATTGCTGCCATGAAATTAAAAGATGCTTGCTCCTTGGAAGGAAAGTTATGACCAACCTAGATAGCATATTCAAAAGCAGAGACATTACTTTGTCAACAAAGTTCTAGTCAAAGCTATGGTTTTTCCAGGAGTCAAGTATGGATGTGAGAGCTGGACTATAAAGAAAGCTAAGCGCCGAAGAATTGATGCTTTTGAACTGTGGTGTTGGAGATGACTCCTGAGAGTCCCTTGGACAGCAGGGAGATCCAACCAGTCTATCCTAAAGGAGATCAGTCCTGGGTGTTCATTGGAAGGACTGATGTTGAAGCTGAAACTCCAATACTTTGGCCACCTAATGCGAAGAGCTGACTCGTTTGAAAAGACCCTGATGCTGAGAAAGATTGAGGGTAGGAGGAGAAGGGGACGACAGAGGATGAGATGGTTGGATGGCATCACCGACTCAATGGACATGAGTTTGGGTAAACTCTGGGAGTTGGTGATGGACAGGGAGGCCTGGCATGCTATGGTTCATGGGGTCGCAGAGTCGGACACAAATGAGTGACTGAACTGAACTTACATCTTGGGTATATTAATCTGCATGATACCAAGTGACTATATAACCCAATTTTTGGATGGATTTATTAGGCTGGTGCAAAAGTACCTGAGGTTTTCAAGTTTGCCATTTGATATTGGAATACATTCTTAAGTAAATGTGGTTATGTTATACATTATTTTAATGCACATTTCTCACTTTATGTTTTTTTGCTAATGAGTTATTAATTTCTGTTTATTTTATATTTATTCTAGATTATAGAAATGATGTTAGACAAAAAGCAAATTTGAGTGTTTTTTTAAATTCGAGTTCAAAATGGATCGTAAAACAGTGGAGACAACTAGCAACATCAACAACGAATTTACCCAGGAACTGCTAATTAACATACAGTGCAGTGGTGGTTCAAGAAGTTTTGCAAAGGAGGGGAGGGTCTTGAAGATGAACACCACAGTGGCCTGCCACTAGAAGTTGACAACAAGCAGTTGAGAGGATCATCGAAGCTGATCCTGTTACAACTACACAAGAAGATGCCAAAGAACTCAACGTCAACCATGGTATCGTCATTTGGCATTTGAAACAAACTGGACAGGTAAAAAAGCTCAATAAGTGGGTGCTTCATGAGCTGACCACAAGGCAAAAAAATCATTTTAAAGTGAAATCTTCTCGTATTCTATGCAAAAACAATGAACAGTTTTTTCATTGGATTGTGATGTGCAATAAAAAGTGGATTTTATATGACGGCTGGTGATGACCAACTCAGTGCTGGACAGAGAAGATGCTCCAAAGCACTTCCCAAAGTCAAACTTTCACCCAAAGAAGGTTATGGTCACTGTTTGGTGGTCTGTTGCCAGTCTCATCTGCTACAACTTTCTGAATCCTGGCACAATCATTACATCTGATAAGTGTGCTCAGCAAATCAATGAGATGCACTGAAAATGGCAACATCTGCAGCAGGTTAACAGAATGGACCCAATTCTTCTCTACGACAATGCCCGACTGCGCATCCCACAACCAATGCTTCAACAGTGAACGAATTGGGCTATGACGTTTTGCCTCATCCGCCTTATTCCCCTGAGTTCTCATGACTACCATTTCTTCGGGCATCTCAACAACTTTTTGTCAGGAAAACAACTTCCACAACCAGCAGGAGGCGGAAAATGCATTCCGAGAGTCTTTTGAATCCCGAAACACGCACTTTTATGCTACAGGAATAAACAAACTTATTTCTCTTTGGCAAAAATGTGTTGATGGTAATGGTTAATATTTTGATTAACACAGATGTGTTTGAGCCTAGTTATAATAATTTAAAATTCATGGTCCAAAACTGCAATTACTTTTATACCAACCTAGTAGTATTGGGCCAATCAAATCCTAAATATTCATTAGAAGGACTGATGTTGAAGCTGAAGCTCCAATACTTTGGCCACCTGATGCAAAGAGCTGACTCGCTGGAAAAGACCCTAATGATGGGGAAGACTGAGGGCAAGAGGAGAAGGGGACAATGGATGATTAGATAGCATCAGTGACTCAATGGGCATGAGTTTGAGCAAACTTTGGGAGATAATGAAGGACAGGAGGCCTGGTGTGCTACAGTTCAAGGGGGTCATAAAGAGCCAGACACAACTGAGTAACTGAACAACAACAAATAGTATTTTGCACCTTGTTTTTCTGCTCTAACTTTACATACATGCTATGAATTATTTAATTATATAGAAATTTGTAATGGTATCAGCAGAAAATACAAATAGCTTTGAAAGGATTTAGAAAAATTAGAAAGTGTAAGATCCATTGTGAGGTAATACAAATAAGGTAGGAATTTTAAGGTTAAATAATAAATATTCAGTTTTCCCACAGTGTCATACTTTAGAAGTAGAACAGGTTGTGTGAGACCAACGGAGATGAAATTTCTTATGCATTTGTATTTTGTGGTCCTTTTTCTTCTGCACATCATATATTCAGTATGCATATTCCCCAAGGAAAACTAACTTACATAATTACTTTAGAGTTGTTGGAAGGGGAGTGGGTATTTGTGGATAAAAGAAAGCATTTTTCGTGGGTGAATGGACTAAAGTCCAGAGCCTCACCCAATGCTGAGCCAAATACCAGCCACATCTGGACTCAGGATGACACAGTGTCCAGTCTTCACAGCCTCAGCCTCAGTAGCCTCTGAGACTACTCCTCGAGAAATCTATACAGGGAAATATAGATTTAATAACCCAATACCAAACAGAGTTAACTCCTGAGTTTTTATTACAGCAAGGCCTCATATTTGAGATATTCCAAAGCATAAAATATTTTTAAGGGGTGCTTTCATTTTCAAATGAAATGATGCATCTTCCCCGCATCTGCTTGCTTATTTTGGCAGGCATACATCCTAATGATGTTGTAATGAGGCTACAATTAAAGACAGTTGCCATCTCCTCAGCAAAGACCAATGGGATGGGGTCGGGGTGCTGGGAGGGAAGAAATTTAAAGAGTGGAATGTGGTGAAACAGAGTTGGCTCAGGATTAAGAACGTGTTGCAACTAACCCACAAAACAAGTAATCCACAGGCAGGCAACATTACACCAAAGGCCCAAGGGATGTTGTTCTGGTCCTCTAGGTACGAACAAATATTTCTATAACATACAGCTTTGCTTAGGATTTACTTTTTCAGCAAAGGAGACTGTGCAGAAATGCTGAAGTAATCTTTTGTGCTTTCTAATGACCATCATGGTCTGAGACGAGATGGCCATAACCCATCCCAAGACCACACGGTTGCATGTTACCTTGGACACCAGGCTGGCTCTGTATGCTGCTAGTTGCTTCAGGTACTCCTTCTTCGCAGCCTCTGTTTTCTTTTTATAGACCTGCAACAACAGAGAGTCTTAAATTAGAAAGCGCATCTGCTTTTGTTTCCAGAGAAGTGCAATGCAGAATGACAATTATGTGTGTTCACACACACACACACACACACAGACATGATACAATAATAAGTATCTCCCCATAGATAGTGTTTTCTTACTGAAACAAGTTTTTAAGAAGTATAGCAAGAGATTAGATAATAAAAAGATTAACAATAGTAAATTTTCCCATTTTGCATAAAGCATATGAAGAGATATATCTGGGTTAGTCTGAGAGTGGAGGCAGTTGGTTTGGAAAGATACTATGGATGGAGGTTCCCAGGGAACCACATGTGAGTAAAGAAGCCATTCATACTTATATAAGGGGCAGATAATGTTATAGTGCACTCAAATCCTGACATATATAGAACTTCCCTCGTAGCTCATCTGGTAAAGAATCTGTGAAAGATACTATGGCTGCAAGTTCTCAGGGAATCACATGTGAGTAAAGAAGCCATTCGTACTTATATAAGGGGCAGGTAATGCTACAGTGCACTCAAATCCTGACGTGTATCTCCTTGCTAAATACAAAACCAAGGACAGAATTCAAAGATGATCAATAAAGTTCAACATGCTAATCACACAAACAGTTATGGAATTTGCAGGTTCATCACTATTTTAAAGTTTTGTGCCTTGAAGTTCTATTTTCAAAGACTCACACCAGTCCAGGTTCGATGCACGATACTGGATGCTTGGGGCTGGTGCACTGGGATGACCCAGAGGGAGGGTATGGGGAGGGAGGAGGGAGGAGGGTTCAGGATGGGGAACACATGTATACCTGTGGTGGATTCATTTCGATATTTGGCAAAACCAATACAATATTGTAAAGTTTAAAAATAAAATAAAATTAAAAAAAAAAAAAAAAGACTCAGCAATCAGTGATGGCAGTTGAAGTCCCATTTGGGAGTGGGCTGGGGAGCCTGAGTGGCCGCGGACTGCACGTGTGCCGTGACGCGCAGCCTGCTCTGGTCATGCCCTTTCCAGAAAACACAAAAAAACACAGTGGATGGTATGGATGTGTGGATGCCTCAATGTGAAAAGGTAAAAGTGTTCTGAATTGAGTTTCAATTTACAGCAGCTTTCATTTTTCAGAGGAAATCATCTTGCAAATACAAGTAAAATCATCCTAAATTGAGCAAAAGTACTGAAAAACAACTTGCTGGTAGGCTAAAGGTCACATCGCTAAGCTAACATAAAAAAAGTTATTAGAGTCGAAAATGAAAGAGAAGCAAAGTGAACACACCTTGTCTGCTACCATTAAGGTAATTCTTTCAAGGCTTTGAGCCTGTTTTTGTCAATCTTTAGAAACCAGCCCAAAAGAACAAAATATTTTCACCATTGGATGCATTTTCATCGATACGACTATTTTAAATTTCTCACATCTTGAATTTTACAGCAAGGAATGAGGCTTGGCTACTACTTTGTAATGCTGAGCTCAAAACCAGACACAGGCCAGCGTGAAAAGTGGCTTTAGAATTAGTCAAAGTATTAAATATAAATTATGTGTAAAGACCAAATATCTACCAAAGTTGGCAGCAGAAGTCAATTTATGGTTTCTGATGTGGAAGGTGGTTTGCTGAGGCCGGTCCCCGACTGTGAAATTTAAGGTGTGAGAAATATTACCTACTCATAAATATTTTAATTAAAGCAGAACATTTTACTTAAAGTAAACAAATGAGTAACCTTGTCAACAGAATTATAAAGGACCCTATGAAATGAATGTGCTCATTGTTTTCCCTTAGGGAGCGCTTCAGCCTAGTCTTTCATATTTGGCATTTTGGTATATTATAATAAAGGCAACTATAATAAGGCAATTATGAATTCACACAATAGTATCACACAATCATTGTGTCATCTTTATAATACATGGAACTAAAGAAATTTAAAAGAAATTTTTTAGTAAGAAGTCAATTAATCAATTACAGGAAAATTAATTCAATTACAGGAAAATTCTTAATTTACTGAGCTAATTTTATTGGAAGTCAAATTCAGATTCTTTTTTAGACACCCATATATGAAAACAAACACACACTAAATTCCAGCAAATGTCTTTGAACAGTATGATTCATGTATATCATATGCTTTGGTTCAGTCAGAATGAGAAACATGGAGCTCTCTTGCTTTTTGATTGATTTATTTCTTTCTTCAAAGACAGATTTCTGTTTGTAGTTCTCCCTCCAATCTCTTCCCCAAGACATACTTTTTGTTATGAATGACCTTAAACTGACAATGTTTACATTTACTTTTCATACCTTAAAACTGTTTCAAGAGGGTTTTTCTCCCACACAGACAGAAATCCTATTCAGGACTTTGAAGCAAATATTTAACAAAAATATCTTCGATGGTAGTACACTTTTGTAAACTTGAAGCATTTCTATCACGTTCTTTATTCATATGTTACTCTAGGTGACCTCCTTGGGCAGCTAACTGGGGTTCATTTAGCTTCCAAAGGCAAATATTACACATGTGGGTCCACAGCATTGCCTGAAGCCTCATTTTCTACGTAGCACAGGTAAGACGGTGTTCAGATGGCCTGACTGTAACATCTATCATCCTTCTTGCCCTTGGTTTCTATAGAAAAAACAGCAGCGTTACTACAGTGGGGCTCCCAGTGGTTAACATCCCACAAGGTGTTAACTTTCCTGAAATTTGTGTATTAACAACCATGGGAGAAAGGTGGCAACTCCATGTGTTTCAGGCTGGATGTATGCCCCCTGGTTTCAGGGGAGATTGATGTCGTTATGGGATTCCTGACTAGCATTCAGAGCACCCGGTTTCCTCCAGATGGCTCCCTATCGGCTATTGATGACCGGCTATGTGGGATCATCCTACACGTGCCTAAATACTACTTTAGGAAAGAGGAAACTCATCACGTCACATTACACGGCTTGATGGGTCTGCTCTTCCCTGAATAGCTGCAGATCTTCAGAGGGAGGATTTAAAGGGTGGTGATTTCAGGATGTATGTTTCTGTAATTGTGTCTAAAGGGGGGTGCCCTGGATCAGAATTAAAATCTGAGGTGGCCTCCCCTACAGTAATTTAGAACCTCCACCTTTGAGAACTAGCTAATGGCTCAAATATTATTCACCCTGTATGTCCTTGTGATGCTACCTTCTAAAATTGCACAAGGATGCTTTCTGAATCCTGTATTTGATGCAGATGTCTGAAGAAGGACCTCAAATATATGAGAATGATAAAAAACATGTAAGAATTCCACATACTGAAATTCTTCCTTTAGAACAGGTAATTAAAAATCATCAGTAGAAAGTTCCACAAAAACGTTTCAAAGCTCTATTTATGGATGGAGAAAAGTCTTTCACTTGCAGAAACCAAAGATGACGCTGACTGCATTTGCAATGAGCAGTCCACTGCAATGATCAAACCTTCTAACCTAGGGGATGGGTCTGATTTACATCAAAGTTAAGTTTGGGAAAGAAATGGTCTCTCCCTCTCTCTCAGGGAAAGACAAATATTTTAAAGAAATGTGATTCACACAGTAAATATTAGTACTCAGCTGAACTACAAAATGGCTTCCAAATGGTCTACAGCTGTTTGAAATAAAGTGCAAAGTTGGCCAGATGAGGATTTAAAAATCATAATACATCATTTATCATTTTCCCCAGCTCATCCAAACACTTTTGAATTCATCCTGTCCTAACTTAGTTAGTTGCTGTGGTTTGTTATTCTAAGAAAGCTACCATACCCTATCTAAGGATTGCATCTCAGTGGTTAAGTTAAAACATATATAATGGCTAAACTAAAACAGATCTCAAATGGCAGTTCTAGAGAATCCAAATTCTGTTCATGTAACCTAGTGATTCTATGAATCATTTTTTAAGTTGCACTATATTCCAGTATGTATACACATTTTTATAAGCGAATAATCTCTAATTAAAATCAGCAGTTCAGTATCAGTGACTATGGATGCACTCAAACAGAAAACATTCTAATACAACCTGTCATTTTGCTTTTTTCACTTTCTGCTCTTTCCCCAAACAATCCATCTAACTTATATAGAAAAGTAAAATCTTATAAATACCATTTAATTCCTTCTTCCTTCCTTCTTTTTGGCTCTGGTCCTTAGTTAATCTCTAGTTGTAGTTTATTTCAACTCTTTGCAGTAATAATAAGAAAAAACACAGTTCTTCTAATTCTGGATTTTATTCAAACACTACAAAACTAAAGGCACTTTTCTTTTTGGTTAACTTCAAATGCAGTTTTTCCCCAGTATAATTTCATATTTATAGAAAATGCTTAGAAACATGGTTATGTAAGAAATAATAATTTAATCTCATTTCCCTGTAATATACAGTACTTGAGAAATTAACGTTTGCAGCATCTTTGAATGCTATTATTATTTAGGACAGTTAGAGCAAGTGCATCTGTGTTTACACAGAACTTAGTCCTTAAATGCAGTTAAATTTCCATTTGTGTAACTTGCTCAGCGTTTTCTTAAGCATTCCAGAACTCAGAGAACTTTATAAAGTGGTATTCAGAGAACTGAAAACATTATACAACATGACAAAAATTTTGCTATCGATTCTTTTTGGGATCCATCAAATGCAAACACATGTGTCTACACAATAATGGGGTAACCTGTTTCTGGAATAGTAGAGATCAGAAGCAAGCTCTTCATCTGAAAATATGGCTGCAAAATACATCTGTCAGTTTATTAAATGAGGATGAGAGAGTGTAATGTCGTTCAATTATATTTAACAATATAGTGAGTATCTGTTATGTGCCTGCATGGTGTGAGGAACAGAAGCTACAAAACCAAAAAAAGTACTAAAATATGCTTCTATTGTGTGCGTTTTTTGTGTCAGGCAAATATATACATATATCTAATCAAACTGGTCTGGTATCTGAGATTTATCTCTGTTTACGCAACAACCCCTCCTGGTTGCATGCGATCTCCCTTGCATACCTCATTCAGACCCCCAGCCACAGGGCAGCCCTTTTAGCAGGGCAGTTCAGCACATAGCAGGTGCTCGGGAAATGCCTGTGATAGAGTGTATAATCCCTGGTCTCAGGTTTCTCCTCTGTGAGTCAGCATGGGTGTGGTACTCACGGCAGAACACCAAACTGCATCTTTTAAATTAGGGTGGGCATCAGTGGGGACAGAGGATTTGGTATACAAAGAGGTAACCTGCCCTCCTGAAACATGTTTACTAATAATACACAAAGCCCAATGGACTTGAGTGAGTATTATGTTCAAATTCTCTCCCTTCTGACATCATGGAACCATTCAAGTGAAATGTCTGCTCTCTGTATATCAGCATGGAGTATTTCCATGTGTGCTCTGTGTATTTATACCCAGGAAGGTGTGCCACAACCTCATTTGTGTACCAATTAATTATAGGTATATATACCTGTGATTTAGAAATAAAATATGTTCACCATTGGATATAATATTTCCAACTGCTGTTTCAAGTTTTTATGAATATTAATATAAACTTGCCTCACCTTCTACAGTTTTTAAATGAACAATTGTTTT
Source organism: Bos mutus (assembly GCF_027580195.1). Lineage (NCBI taxonomy): Eukaryota > Metazoa > Chordata > Mammalia > Artiodactyla > Bovidae > Bos > Bos mutus. The sequence goes on along the minus strand of NC_091630.1, from coordinate 57,148,863 downwards.
ATATATCTTTTACACCTAGCATTCAAAAAATTGGAGAAAATGCATAATGTTTATAAGGAACTGGCCAAGATAAACACATGTGTGAATGCTATGGTAAAACAGGATTTTAGTTAACCTTAAGTATTGTTGACATAAAATCCAAATTTTATCATAAGATACGGGGCGGGTGTGGGGGAAGGCCCCGGCAGCACTTCTGTAGTGGGTATTTGAGCACCAATGAGGAGTAAATGATTTGATTCCGCGGGCTCAGAGGATTTGTCAGCTGCCTCGTAAGTATAATTCTGGCTCTTCATATCCCTGCTGCTTCTAATTTAGCAGGACAGGCTCATAATTGAAGCAAATTAACTATTTACACTTGCCACTTCTACCAGGGGAAGAGGACACAGCAGCAGGAAAGAATGAGCAGGAAATTACATTCTTCCCACTTGTGTCAGACCTGCCCTTATATAAACACATTAACAGTAATTTCATGAGGCGTCAAACATAGGAATAAATACTGAGGGATGAAATAATGAGGTGCTGCTATTGAGCTGAACTGCTATGGCTAATATCCTTGGATATGAATTATGCATCCTGAAAGAAGGCATATGTTACAATATTCAAACAGTTGCCCTGCAAGTGATATCTGCTCATTAGGCTCTGGATCTCAAGGTAAACCTGCTCTCTTCTCCCACGACAGGGCAGCATTTACAAAAATATGCTCTCTGGGCACCATGGGCTGTGGTTTCTCCTGAATACACCAAACCCTGAACAGGCCTTCCATTCCATTTTTAGCCTAACAGCGTGTTTATTTAGCTCTTTGGCTGAAGCTTTAAAGCCATTTAATGTAATGTAAACAAGAACATTTTGTTTGTAATTTGCTAAATGTATTACAGCCCAACTGTGTCTCCAATTAGGAACTTAAGGTTCATTTAGTAATTTACATCTGGTTCTGATTTAAGGTGACTTTCCTTTCCCACTTAGGAGCTGACTTTCCGCGGCTAAAAAGGAACCAAGAATGCTTTATAGCTCGTTGGACCGATCCCTTCTGCTTCAAAGCTGGACGGACTCTTTAATTTAGTGGGGTTTGACTTTGATGACCAGAATCACAGAATTCAGAATAATAGGGAAATATAGGAAATTCAGCTGGACCTTCATAAACAAAGATGCTGAGGGTTGCTCAAACTCCAAGGAGTCTCATATAAAGGGAATGATCTTGTTACATTATTATTTTTCTTTCTCTGTAGGTTCCAGTCAATGAAAGATAAGTAGCGAAGACCAACATCACCGTCACACTTATGTTTTATTTCCTTTTCTCTAGCTGGTGCCTTTTGGAAACGACTTACTATGTCTCTGAACCAGGTTCTCCACTGTCGTAGGATCTGTTAGCATTTAAAACCTTCTGTTGGAATCCCAAACACAATCCCGTTCCCCTTCCAGATTCAGCCCCATCTTCGAAAGTATTCAAATGGAGACACTGATATGTCAAGTTTGTTTAGTGGCTTTGGTAGGAACAACTCATAAGGGAGGTTTTGTGTTTCTGGAGGATTTTTATCACTTCTTTTAGCTTCCTTTTGATTTCTCTTCTTTGAGAGATTCTTTACAGAAATCAAAGTACATATAGTTCCTCCCTTTCCAGGGCTTCTGAAAATAAAGACCTGCCCATCTGCAGTGGCTTCTTAGCCCCGCCTAGACTCCACAAAGAGGAAGCATGTGACACACACAGACACAGCAGCCCCATTAGTCCTGTTCCCTCTGGCTGGCAAGAAAACATTCAATTGTAATCTCACTAATAGCTGTTTTTCCTTAAATATTGTAATTTTCTGAGCCCCTAATAAGTCATCAATAATTTTGCCCATTTTCCCCAGTTTGTGTTTATATTTGGAGCTATTCATAATTGTGGGCTATTATGACAACGGGATTTCTGAACAATGGTGGTGCATGAAATCCTAGCCTTCTCCTTGAACCAGCTGCCTACACAAAGCCAGCAGCATCACGTGGGGGCTGTTCTGCAACATGCACATTTGTCCTAAATTTTGAAGTTTAATGGTCTGCCTCTAACTGGCTCCAGTAACATTCCTTTAAAAATACATAGCAGTATGTGTGCTCTCCAATTTGAATATTAAATGAGAGTAAAATACAATTAAATTAAGTTTGAAACAGAGATATTATGTTGGCACCATGAGTCAACATAAAGGGGAAGAACAGGTGGTAAAACACCATAATAACACTTTTGGATATTTTGCTGAAATTCTCTTGATGCCCAAAACGTGCATTCTAGGTGGGCATGTGCGCTTTGCGGGCAATTCCCGGCAAACTGTAGGAGAGGGGCTGCCACGTGGCGCACGGCAGGCCCAGCTGATGCAGTATGTCCCTTCCATAAGCGAGGCATCTGCTCTCACTCACTGAACCCTCTCCCTGCTTGTCCCTGGGACAGACTTGCACCTGTATATGTCAAAAACCACCCTTTTTGACATACTCTATCTTTATTAAGCAAGATCATCTTTTAAGAGGAAAGGATAAACTATGCTGAACCCCTGTCAAGTCAAAGGAACATAAGGCATGGGGACAAACTATCTCAAGTGACTCAAACTGATCCCAGTACCTTGTTTTGGTAATGGTGCTTGAGTGTTAAAATACTAACTTCTCCATAAGAGAAAAAGTTATTTCTATTAATATATCTCCCTAAGTAATCTTAGAATAATTTTCTTAAACAACTGCACTTTGATTATGGAAATTGCTTTATAATACTCAGTGAGTTAAATAGGGTCTGTGCTATGCTAAGTTGCTTCAGTTGTGTCCAACTCTTTGTGACCCCATGGACTATGGTCAGCCAGGCTCCTCTGTCCACAGGGCTCTCTAGGCAAGAATACTGAAGTGGGTTCCCATTATTTCCTCCGGGGGAGCTTCCCAACCCAGGGATCGACATCACATCTCTTAGGTCTCCTGCATTGGCAGGTGGTTTCTCTACAATTAGGGCCACCTGGGAAGCCCCCAAATAGGGTCAGCTATTATATAATCTCATTTTTTATTTATAAAACACATTCTTCAACCCCCCAACTATTTCTGTTAAGAGAGAACCCAAAGACAGACTCATTACAAGTTACATATTAAATTGGAAACAAAAGAGAAAGAGGAAAGTGTTTTGTTATCACAATATACAATTAAAAAGCCTTAAGTATTATGTCATAATTGTGATCCTACTTCCATTAGAAAGGCTCAGAGCTGAGTTTGAAAGGCAGAATGGGAGAATGGGAGTCATTTCTCTTTTTAGCACGACACTGGAGAATAGTGACTCTCATATTCTTTGGGTCTGTAAAGACCTTACCTGGTCAGACCAAAAATGTGGAATATTATCTCAGGGTTCCCCTCTTGCTATAATAAAAATAAAAGACCGTATTAGAATTAGTGGGGAAATTCTGAAGCTTTATATTTGTTGCCTTGAGGAACTACCCAGTTTTCATCATAAGAACATTATTCTTTTCCACTAGAAACATGGGTACAGGCACTGACCTTGAATTGATAATGTAAAGGATTTGATCGTGGGCTAGGAAAGAGCTGTGTAGACCTCCCCCATTTAAGCTCCTCTAGTAAATGTGGGAAGTAATTAGGAAAAGATATCCAGGGTTAGAAAAACAGGTAAGAGGAGTCAGATCGGTGGTAGCACTGGCAACTGAAATTTCTTGACATAAAACCAAAGGAGCGCATGTGAGCCTTTGAGCAGCACCCCCAGCTCGCTGCCAGGTCACAGAAGGGATCACTAATGTCCTCTGATTACAAGTTGCCATCACAGTCACTAGGGAAGGCAATCACATTCTGGATGTCTCCTCTGGCAAATTCTATCTCACAAAGCAAGAGTTTATAGCACTGAAGCCTGGCCCCTATCCACGACTACACACAGGGGCTGTCTGAGCAGGGAGGGAGGTACGTGCTGGTGCCCAGGCCAGGGTAGAGCAGGACAGGGGTGGGCTGGGGTTCCTGGTGGAGGTGCACTCAGTTTCTCAATCCGTGAATAAGACCCGGCGTAGAATTCCACCGTGTGTCTCCAACGTCAGTGGGGAGCCACACTTTGGCTTTGGGAGTGTGAGAGCAAACTGATCCAAGTTAGGATAGAAACCAGCTCTGAAGTCTCAAAAAACTACATTAGGTTTTCAGTGGAATCACAAAACATAGTGTCAACCAATCTATTTGTGAGTTGGGTATTTTAATCTCACACACAGAGAGCATTTCTGTGCTACGGTTTCCATCCTCAGAGACGACTCTTGTAGCAGAGCTCCACACGGCAGGGCTGTGCTTTTCTGTGAAGCCCTTTGCCGGGACTGGCAATCTTGAAAAGGACATAATGTGTAGATTTCAGACTGTACAGGACAGCTTTGACTTACAGTAAAGGGGGGTTGGAGAGAACTGGAGAAGTAGGTTCAGCTAATGTTTTGTTAGCAGCTGGTTTTACCATTACAGCTATAATTGTTTTTATAAATTGGTTAGAAAAGAACTGTAGGTTGAATGATAAGTTCTAGTCATGGTGTGTAGTCCTAGACAAATCAATCAACGAATGGGACTCTGTCTATTCTCAGCTCGCCCCCACAGTGTCTAGAAAAGTGCCTGGGGCACACAGTAAACACTCAATAAATCTTTGTTGAATGGATAAGTGACTGAATTTAACTATCTGGCCCCATTTCATAACCTATGAAATTCAGAAAACAGCATCTATGAATACTGTGCTGAACAAATGAAATAAATCATGTAAAACTGTTGTTAGAATATAAAACACAGTATACATTGTAGATGCTGACAGATACTACGGTATATAGGTTCTTAGAGATGTACACAGGTTTGAGATGTTCTCTTTCTTACATACTTCCCTGGACCTGAGGAGGAGAGGTAAAAGTCTCTGTTAAGAATCCAATATGAGACTAACCCATCATGAATGCAGTTCAGTATTCTGTAGTAGCTAAAGCTGCATCCACTTCATCCACATCCAGTGACTGCACTTTAATGATAATGCTTGTCTAATTTTTCCTTCATGATAATGAAATTCTAGATGGTGACAATGGCAATCTAGTCCTGGAAATCTAGAAATCTGCGATCAATACTGCTTCTTTGTTGAAGTGGGTTCTGTCTACACATGGGTTTCCCTGGTGGCTCAGACAGCCTGAGAACTTGCCTGCAATGTAGGAGACCCGGGTTTGATCCCTGGGTTGGGAATCCTCTGGAGAAGGAAATGGCTAACCACACCAGTATTCTTGCCTGGAGAACTCCATGGACAGAAGAGCCTGGCGGGCTACCGTCCACAGAATCGCAAAGAGATGGATAAGACTCTTTTCCATGATTCCCATCCTCCTTAAGACCTTCTGGATGACTTACACTGTGGCTGAGATACAAAGTGTCTCATGCCCCTGCTCCCCACCAGTGTGGTCCTCAGTCACACCATGGCAATCCACAAGAGGAGAAAATAATCAGGTATCTGGGCCCATTTAATACAGCCTAGCAATATGGTACAAGAGGGATTGAATAACATACTCCAGCAGTCTTTAGGGAATGGCTAAGGGTAGAGATCCTTAAATTCAAGGTTCATTTAGCAAAGAGCAAAGAGAGTTTTGATGACAAAAGAGTAAATACTAAGTGCTGAAGAGAGGTGTGGACAGTTTTCAAAATGCTTTTAGGGTTTTTTTTTTTCTGTCTTTAGGATCACATTGGCAGCGTTAAGGAATGAGGTAATTCTGGCTTGGATATGTAGAAGCCCTTCCAAAAGTAACTACACCATATAAACTTTGAAACAAAGGAACTAAGATGCTATTTATAACAGCAATAAAGGAATGTAAAACCATGTCAGAGTCCCCTGAAGTCTGGTTCTGGTGGGGCACATTCTCAGCCTTAGCTCTAGTATCCGAGGAATTCACCCAATGACCAGGCTTCCCACGTGGTGCTAGTGGTAAAGAACTTTCCTGCCAGTGCTGGAGGCATAAGAGACATAGGTTTGATCCCTGGGACAGAATGGCAACTGACTCCAGTATTCTTGTCTGGAGAATTTCATGGACAGAGGAGCCTGGCAGGCTACAGTCCGCAGGGTCATAAAGAGTCGGACATGACTGGAGCTACTACACACACACACACACACCAGCACACACCAAACGACCTCAGAAGCCATTTCTTTAGGATGCACACACTTTCTCAAATCATGTTGAATCATCCATTTTGTATCTTTTCTTACCTGTTTTTGCTCTTCACCCAAACCATCCCACATGGAAGCCACAATTTTAGAAACTTCACCAAAGGTAGCATTTGGATTTTGGCCCTTGATGGCAGCCTGAGTATCACGGAAGAATAACGCATAGGCAGACACTGGCTTCTGTGGCTCATTAGGGTCCTTCTTCTTCTTCTTTTTGGGGGTTTTTGGTTTTTTCCCCATGTCAGAGGCAGGTCGTTTCTCTCCACCATTGATCTGAAATAAAACAAAATCTGAATTATAGAAGAACTAAACAAATTTAGGGGCAGATTGCTCTTCCTTGAAACTTACCCAGGTATACTCACCCATACACATCACACAAACACAGACATTTCTAAGGGCCACTTGGTTTTGTTTTTTCTGTTTTTCAAGTAAAACTTCTTATTTCATGTAATTTTCATATTCATCCTCTTCCAGCCTAATTTACATAGCTTTAACACAATCTTACTGATTCTCTTTATAATACTATTGTACTGTTAGATATTATACCTTAACTCTCTCAGCTTTGCCTTTTTCTCCTGCAGGAACTGAATGACGAGCAGCACTGTGATAGTCAGCAGGAGATTCCTCCTGTAGTAACCCCACTGTATGAACAATCCAACCTGCTTTCTTTGGGGGAGTTTATCCTTTTGTTCCTAATTATGATTTTTTTTTTTTGACTGGGCTGGGTTTTCCCACTGTGGGCTTTTCTCTAGTTGTGGTGAGTGGGGGCCACCCTCCAGTTGCGATGTGAGGGCTTCTCACTGTGATGGCTTCTCTTGCTGGGAAGCAAGGGCTCTTAGGCGTGCGAGCCTCAGTGGTTGTGGCTCCCAAGCCCCAGAGCACAGGCTCAGTAGTTGTGGCCCACCGGTTCAGCTGCTCTGAAGCCCGTGGGATCCTCCTGGCCCAGGGACTGAACCTGTGTCTCTTGCATTGGCAGGCAGACTCTCCATCACTGAGCCACCAAGGATGCCCCTAATTTTGATTTTTAAATGATAGTGGGCAACATATCCAATGAATAAATTTGACTGGCTCCTGGTGTTGCACTTAGGTCTGTGGAATGCTGCTGGGAAATCCTAGTAATGCTCATGGCTTAGAATGGCATAATCCAGACCCTAGGTCAGTGCTGTCCAACAGAACTTTCTGCTAAGGGGGTAAAGTTCTAAAATCTGTGCTATTCAATATAGTTGCCACTAGCGACACATAACTAATGAGCATATGAAATGCAGCCAGCAGGAATAAGAAACAAAATTTTAAATTTTATACAATTTTAATTGCTTTAAATTTAAATAGCTAAATGTGGCTAGTGGTTACCATATTGGAGAGTGCATCTCTGGAAACTAGACTCTCAAATCTAGACATTTCTAGCACAGCTTTAACACTCAGTTTAAGGAAAGATTCCATTTCTTCCCATTGTCCTTGAGTATGAATATCTGGATAATCTAAATTGTTATTCTGATGCAAGTGGGAAAAAATACAATGTATTTTAGACATCTGCATTTGAACTTGGATACTAACTAGTTAATATGTGATGTCACTTTATCAACATCTATAGAATGAGATGTCTGGGCTACAATTTCTTTCTAGTTCTAGAATTATATGAGTCTACATGAGTACTGAGTAGTGCTGTCTCTGGAGGAATCCTCTTTCCACCTGCCTCTCCCACCAGCACAAGGGCCCCCATGCACTGTGCCCTGATGAAGTCACCATTATCAGGGAGGTTCTGCACCATCACTTCTATTGCTGTGATGGCTGTTGCTTTTCTCTTCTTGGCAAACATGCAATATGTATCTTATTCAGATAAATTGCCAGGCAAGGTAATCTGTGTGAAATAACAGCCACCATTGGATACGAAGTGTGAGCTCCTGAGAGGCTGGTGGATGTAACATCAGAAGATCCACACTCACGTCCTCTGTTTAGCTGTTTAGCTGTGAAATCTTGGTAAGCTACATTATTTTTCTGGGCCTCCATTTCCTCTACTGCAAATCAGTTGCAATGCCATTGTGTGATTACTGAGATGATATATATGTAATATGGTCAAAATTTTAAAATGGTATTCAGATGTTAATTATGACACAGTAATAACTTTTTACTGAATGAATGGAAAGAAATGACCTCAACACTAATTTGTGATGCCATATGGTCATGGCTTAAAAGATATGCCCTGAGAACCAGAGACAGGAAAAACAAACAAACAAACAAAAAAAACTAAGCGAATTCTTTGGCTTTGTCTTTAGTTAAAAAACTATGGAATAGATTATTGTTTCAAAACTGTCAGTTGAAGTAGATAAACAACCCTTTGGGGACAGGAGGCTCTGAACCTAGCAGACAGACTGACATAGATCAACACTAGAAAGTGACTTCCCCAGGAAGGGTTTCAGGTGATCCTGTGAGATGACTGGTCCTCAGGTTAATGAGCCAAAGGACAAGAATGCTGGGACTGGACTGAGCGGATACTGGGCAAACTGGGGTAACGGCTCTAAACTAAACACGTAGGTAAATACGACCTCGATGCTCATTCTCAATGGTTGGATGTTAGAATCACCTGGGAAACTTTTAAATAATACCCTCATGTCCAGGCTTTAGCTCTATACTGATTACATCACAGAGTCTAAGAGCAGGAGACACTGGCTTTAGTCCACCTTAACTCTACTCCTCCAACTGCCTTTTGATACTTCAGACATGCAACAAACAGACAAGCAAAGCTTCTCTTTGCCCCAAGGCTACACAGAGCCACAGCTTTTCTTCTCTTCACAGTCAGACTCCTCCAAGTGGTTATGCTGACTGCAGGCAACTCACTGTGCCTTCCCATCACTTAGGCTCTCAAAAAGGTCACCAAGGACCACAAAGATAAATCCAGGGGACTTTTCAGTCTTCCCCTGACTTGATTTCTCACTGCGAGTGTCCTGTCTCTTCCAAAGCTCATCATAGTCTTCGGATTTTATGCCTACCTTGCCTTCCTCACTGTTTCTAGAATCATTTTTAGGCCCATCCTCCTCTACCTGGCCACTAACTGGTAGTGTACCTGACTTTTTTTTTTTTGCTGTAGACTGTCTTCTCCTGTGAATTTTTATTTAGGGAATCTCTTAAGATGCAGGGTTTCCAGTAACAATTGTGGGTGGATGACTGTCAAGTTCATTTCCTCTGAATTTTGAATGCATAAAAACCATTGCTATTTGACATCTTTATCTTCTTTGTATGCTTTATAACTTCCAAATTTTCTAAACATAACTATTTCTATATTCAAAAATAAAATATCAAGAAGAGAAATAAAAAGGATTTAAGAAAGACCATAATGAAGAATGCTAAAAGTGAAAGGATCATGACATTGGAGGTCATATTTCATCAAGGATTGGAATATGTAGACAATGGGGACACAGTGTATGAAAATAAATGCTTATCCACATGGAATATTTACCTGGGCTCCCTATAAATTTTAATGGAAAAAGTTTCACTTTTCAAGATTTCAGATCTGACACACTGAAATCTCCATGACTGCAGATTATATCAATCTTTGTAGAAATAATTGATTGTCAGTTACATAGAGAAATTTCCTATGACTCACTGCAAATGTTTTTATTAAAAGATTTCCCCTGAATAATTTAAATTGTTTCCATATTCCACTGTCTAAAATTGTGTTTGAACGGCTGATCTTTATGCTTCCTTACTTTTTTTTAATTTATTTTTTTATTGAAGGATGATTGCTTTACAGAATTTTGCTGTTTTTTGTCAAACCTCAACATGAGTCAGCCATAGGTATACTATATCCCCTTCCATCTCCCTCCCCGTCCCACCCCTCTAGGTTGATACAGAGCCCGTCTGAGTGTCCTGAGCCATACAAGAATTCCCACTGGCTATCTATTTTACATATGGTGATGTAAGTTTCCATGTTACTCTCTCCATACATCTCACGCTCTCCTCCCCTCTCCCCATGTCCATAAATCTATTCTCTATGTCTGTTTCTCTACTGCTGCCCTGTAAATTAATTCTTCCATACTATTTTTCTAGATTCTGCTATGTGTGTTAGAATACGATACTCATCTTTCTCTTTCTGACTCACCTCACTCTGTAAAATAGGTTCTGGGTTCATCCACCTCATCAGAACTGACTCAAATGCATTTCTTTTTATGGATGAATAATATTCTATTATGTGTAGGTACTACAACTTCTTTATCCATTCATCTGTCAACGGACATCTAGGTTGCTTCTATGTTCTAGCTATTGTAAATAGTGCTGCAATGAACAATGGGATACATGTGTCTTTTTCAATTTTGGTTTCCTTGGGGTATATGCTTAGGAGTGGGATTGCTGGGTCATATGGTGATTTTATTACTAGTTTTTTAAGGAATCTGCATACGGTCTTCCATAGTGGCTGTGTCAATTTACATTCCCACCAACAGTGCAAGAGCGTTCCCTTTTCTCCAGCATTTATTGTTTGTAGACTTTTTGATGATGGCCATTCTGACTGGTGTGAGGTGATATCTCATTGTGGTTTTGATTTCATTTCTCTAATAATAAGCAATGTTGAGCATCTTTTCATGTGTTTGTTAGCCATCTGTATGTCTTATTTGGAGAAATGTCTGTTTAGGTCTTGTTCCCACTTTTTGCTTGGGTTGTTTGTTTTTCTAGCATTGAATTGTATGAGCTGCTTGTATATTTTGGAAATTAATTCTTTGTTAGTTGTTTCATTCGCTATTATTTTCTCCCATTCTGAGGGCTGTCTTTTCACCTTGCTTATAGCTTCCTTTGCTATGCAAAAGCTTTTAAGTTTAATCAGGTCCCACTTGTTTACTTTTGTTTTTATTTCCCTTACTCTAGGAGGTGGGTCATAGAGGGTCTCGCTTTGATTTATGTCATCAAGTGTTCTGCCTATGTTTTCCTCTAGGAGTTTTATAGTTTCTGGTCTTACAATTAGGTCTTTAATCCATTTTGAGTTTATCTTTGTGTATGGTGTTAGGAAATGTTCTAATTTCACTTTTACATGTAGCTGTCCAGTTTTCCCAGCACCATTTATTGAAGAGGCTGTCTTACTTACTTTTTGAATCAGTATTTGGATGACATGGGGCACGTTTCAGATCTGCTGGATTCATGTGACACCCATGGTAGCAGGTAGGACAGTTAACTTACTACTGGAAAACGTGGCCCTCCTTTCTAGGGAGTCTCTGCAGAAGCAGGAGCACTGGCTATGGCCAGTGAGATAGATGCTCTAAGTGTCAAGCATACAGAAACCACAAGCTACTGTTTTGACACAACACATATAACTGTTTTGATAGCAACCCTATAGGAATCTCTAAACAAGTCCATGCAGCCAATCAATTTGGTTGGCTTTCTGGAGGCTTCCCCTATTTTCCTGGCTTGTCTTTATTAACAGGGTTAGCCAGATGCAGTCTTCTCCTTTAGAAGAAACAAGCATTTTATGATTTCTGCCTCCCTATTTTCAAGGCTTAGCAGACATCATTTATGTACTATGGAGGGTCACCCCGAGGCTTCACCTGTGTATCTGACAGTGTACCTGAGAGGCACCAAGCTTGAAGCCGGGGTGTCATCCTCCATTATGGCCAGACCACTGGCCAATCTCATAACATTACATCAGCTTTGTCTCTGTGATTTCTGAAAGTGAGAGCGTGTTGATATACTGTCCTTTTATTTATTTATTAAAAAAATTTTTTTACACTCTCCTTTTAAATACTCATGGTTAATCTTAGGCTGAATTATCTGTCATGCAAGAAAACTGGCATCTGAGTGGACTAATCTACAGGGCACACATAAAATATTTATTTCTTAAGGATCACCACCTTTTCTTCAGTAATTCAATTAGCTCACTAAAACTGTATTCTTAGATCATAATATTCTGACCACTTATAAAACTGCCCTCATAGAACCAAACTATGGCTTAAAATAATGCCCTTTCACCAAAAGCTGGTGTAAGAGGAGAACACAAAAATAAAAATTACGTATGAAATAGTTTTAAAAAATAAAATATGCTTTGAAGGGAATCATTGTTATATTGCTCAGTGTTCCTTGCATAAAGGCTTACTGGGTATGTATAATGTCTTTGCTTTTAGAAAGCAATAAAACAGGATACAAATCCCCTGCTGTGGTTGGCTGTCTAATGCACCCACACATGTGGGCAGTACTGTATGAAGTGAAAGGCTGTCTGCCATGTGAGCACTGGCCATTACCACCTGATATGGTGGGGGGCGGGGGGGTCTGAACACTGGGCATTACCACCTAATTGTGGAGGTCTTATTTTTCACTTTGCATTTGACTTGTATTTGGAAAGGTACAGAAGTGAGCTGTTATTTTAGACTGTATAATGAACTGGGAATTTGTCAGGCCTACTTTCTGGCTGTAGTTTCATCACGTATTTGAAAACCACACGATCATTTCTCATATACAAAACCTCCCCAAAGAAAGATATGCTGCTATAATTTGGATCCACTTACATGCCAGGAATGGATTGCATTTTGAAGGACACCTGGCCTTTCTGACCATCAACTATTTGGAATGAACACAATGATGATAAATACGATTGTGGTGAGAAAATGAGCTAAATGGATTTGTAATATGTCCCTGGACCTTAATTTTGAGTATTGTCTGAATGGATGAAAGTTTATAATTTTATGGCCTAATTTTCCCAGAGACACTGACTACTGTAGTCTAGAGCAGTACTATCTCATGGAATTTTCTAGGAAGATGGAAATGTTCTCTGTACTGTCTGAAGGTAGGCACTAGCCACGTGTAGCTTAGTATGCTAAGCTACAGCAAGTGAGGAACTAGATTTTTAAATTTAATTTTAATTAGATTTAAATGTACACAGTCACACAGGACTTGTGGCTACTGTAAGGACTGTACAGCATCACGTACAGGACACTGTTTTAGAGTATAACATTTCTAGAGTTACTTGGGTTCTAAGACTAGAAGAGTTAAATTTAATTCCAATGTCATGATCTTGACAATACAGATGGACCATAGAATGCAAAAATATAAAGTCTCCACAATGACAAGCACATTGAGAGTAAGAACAAGGTCCTGTTAATCTTTCCAACCTCACAACATCAGTATGGAGTCTTACATGCAGTGGGTCACCACATGTTTCCACCTGCATTCTACAGTGGTGGGCAAAGGCTTAGAATGACAAGGAAAAGGACATCTGAAACATATACAAAAGTTGTTTGAAAATCATAGCAACTAAGAATATGTCTGGACTGAGGCCTTACCTGTAATCCTTATTACCCATGGACTTGTTTCATGTTCTATTAAAGCTCCCAGGAAAAAATAAAAACATACAAAATGCATAGACATACTACTCTCACAGTAGCTCTACAAAGATATCTGTGCTTCCTGTATTAACTTTTAGACTGATATCTATTTCCCAAATCCCTAGGGTTGTCTTTATGCTTTTGGTAATCCACCTCTGGTCATATCTTATTGCTTAATTAAAGTGATATATTTAACTTATTTATCACAATAAAACAATAATTTTCCACTTTAAAAAAGCAATGTGTTAATGGTGTTACTTAGATAGCACTTCTTAAGAATACAGAGTAGAGTTAAGACTCAAGGAAAGAGAATCACTGATATTGAAATGTCCCTGGAGAAGTTGGAAACATCTATAAGCATATTTAAAATAAACTGCCGCGGTCCCAAAGCCTTTAATGGAGCCGGGAGAGCTGTTTAATGCACACTATCTTGCAGTAATCGCTGTAGTTTAAAATAGATTTTAATCAAGCACCATCTGCATAATAGGCTGAACAAACAACATAGAACTCCACTTATAACTCTTATCATATAAAGTAAATATTATAAAATCTTTGCCATAGAAACAGGGCATATTACAGCACTTTTTGTGATGGTACTGTAACTGAAAAATTCTGCTACTTAAATTCATTCTCTCTTTTCTTTCTAAACTATGCCATCTAAAATCCCCTTACGAGAATAAATTCAAATAAGCATGGAAAGTAAGTCATCTAGTTACTGTGAAATCAGTAAGGCTTTAATACCTCTTTCATTTTACAATTGGGTTTATTATTATCATTAATAATAACTAATTCAATGACTCAAAACATCAGTTATAGAAAGCTATATATAAAGTGTTATACTCTTGAGATGATTCACAAGCAGAGGGCATTGTATAGGTTTCATAGCTTGTAAAACAGATTCATTTTTAGGGATTTTTGATTCTGGTATTGTTTTAGGATGACTTTAGCAAAAACACTCAGTGGCCTCATATAAGGTAAGAAATTTGGGCTACTGTCTAGAAAAATCACTTTAAAGTGAAGAAAAGATTTGACTATAACTACATACATCTGTTAGTTATGTTTATTGGTTTTGTTAGATTTATTTGGTCTTTTCTAAATTTACCTTTCTAGGATGATACATTTACTTATTTTAGGTTAAAAATTCCTCTTGCCTCACAGAGAATGCACAAGCTGTTGATACACAGTTCCCATGAATAAAATGCCAGGTAGGCACCTGTGTGTAGCCTCAGTTAAGTTCAGTTGCTCAGTAGTGCCTACTCTTTGCGATCCACTGGACTGCAGCACGCCAGGCTTCCCTGTCCATCACCAACTCCCGGAGCTTGCTCACTGTAGCCTCACTTGAACTTTATTCCATGACTTAATCAAGGTATGCTCAATCATCTAAGAACATTTACACCCAGGAAACACCACATTGTAGTATAATTTAGCTAGTTAAATGGATTTTAGGAACTATTATTTGGAATTGAGTACTAACTGGCTGCTTGACTGAATTACACTATTTTCCCCAAAACTGCTTCACTAATAAGCTCAATCTTAACCACTGCTGCTGCTGCTGCTGCTGCTAAGTCGCTTCAGTCGTGTCTGACTCTATGCGACCCCATAGACGGCAGCTCACCAGGCTCCCCCGTCCCTGGGTTTCTCCAGGCAAGAAGACTGGAGTAGGTTGCCATTTCCTTCTCCAATGCGTGAAAGTGAAAAGCGAAAGTGAAGTCGCTCAGTTGTGTCCAACTCTTAGCGACCCCATGGACTGCAGCCCACCAGGCTCCTCCATCCATGGGATTTTCCAGGCAAGAGTATTGGAGGGGGGTGCCATTGCCTTTTCCGGTCTTAACCACTGGGATACTTTATTTCTGATAAATGAGTACATATTAGTTGCTTGGATCTAAGAAATTCTTAAAAGTATCATACATATTACATCATGTGAAGTGTTTAATAATTGTGTGATAAATACAGTTCAACGTGGGAAATACCAGGCTTTTGAAACTCAATTTTAAATATTCTGTCCTAATGCTAGACAATGTGACTTGACATTTGGTTCCAGCACTGCTTGATTTCACTCCACTTCTGTCTGCCTACCATTTTTACTTTATTGTAGAATCTTCTAGCCTTCAGAACAGTAGTAAATAAAAAGTACTTTTCTAAGGCTTATTTAATTGTTCCTCTAGCGACACCCTATTTTCTTTGAGGAAAAAAAAAAAAACCCTTCTCTTTCTGTTCAGTGTGGTAATGCATACTAGATGACCTAGCAAATTAGTAAGAAACTCTTAAAAGCAAAAACAAGCAAATGCAAGAACCCGGAGAAGCAAGCAGAGTACTAAGGCCAACTTTCGTCTTGAAGACAGCTGCTGAACCTGGTGAAATTGAGTCAAAGTTACAGCAGATAGAGGACAAAGCCCATGACTGACCAAAAAAAGTGGGATGTTTAATGGGAGAGTTCCTATTAAAAGTCAGGACTGAAAAGAATTAGACTTTCTGAGCAGGGTGAAATAAAATGATTTGCCTGGCACGTTCCCTCCCAATACCTGCAAGGATGATTCTGAAGGCAAGGGGAAGAATATCTTTTGTGATAATTCACAAACAGAAGCCAGCATTTGTAAAGATTTATACCCTGAACACATATGACTCTAGTGATCTGAAAAACTTTTAAGCCTGAAGTGGCTCTAGATTGTAATGGTCCAAGCCGCTTGGCAAAAGCAAACACAAACCATCTTTAGAGGAGTCCACTTTCAAACCAGGTCGAATAGAATTCTCATAAAGTTCTAAAGAATATCAGCTCTTATTCCAAAAGCAAAAAAAGCAGAATGAATCAAGGCATTAAAACCAAGGGCCAGTGGCAACAATAGACAACAGACTCAGACCCCAAAAGGCTTCACAGACTGGAATTAACAAATGCTTAAAGAACAAAAGAGATTAAATCCATGGATAGAGAGCAAGCAACTAAAAAAAAAAAAAAAGCAAACAGATTTGAGAAAGAACCAAATAAAACTAGAGATATAAAATAATTGAAATTAAACCCCCAATATATGAGCATTAATTTCAGATTTGATACAGCTGAAAGTTGAATTATGAACTGGGAAATTGATGTAAGTAAATTAATCAGAATACAATGGAGTAAGATATCTTCAAATGATAATGGAGAATCACCATCAATCTAAAATTATTTTTCCTAGTTAAAGTAGTTTTTAAGGTAATCTTGTTCCCAATAGATCATCATGAGAGAAAATTTCAAAGGCATAGGGAAAATGATGTCAGATGAAAAAAAAATTTTTACATGTGAATAAATCTAAAGAAAAAAGACTGTAAAAACAACAAAAATAGCATTTTATGAAGTTCATAAAATTACATTTAATTCAAAGATAATTTATAATTTAAATTATAATCAAGATAAACAATAGCAATAACTGCTCCAGTATAAATTGAAAGAAGGGTATTCAGAGTTAAAGTAATTTATGAAGGGTAAAGATATTGATCAATGTTAGACTTTCATGCATTTTTATGTTAATTTTAGACTTTCACACATTTTTAAGAGTAGTTACTAAATAAAGAGAAGGATTATAAAATTTAATTTCCGATTTTAAAATGGGAAATATTGAAATGAGAAAAGTAAGATCAATCTTAAGGAAGGTAAGAAAGAGAAAAAGAAACATAGACATATGTGAGACAAATAGAAAGCAACATACTTAAATGGAGAAATTAACCCAAGTATTTTAGCATTTATTCAATATGTGAATGTATGTAAATGAGGTCAGTGTCATTTTTTTTTTTGACATGATACAGGCATGGTTTTATATACAGAAATAAACATAACAGCAAAATATATTAGGTAAAACATAAGAAACATAATTAAAACCAAAACAATTACATCGCTTTTGTCATTAAAAGTCAGTTTCACTTGAAAGTAAAAACTTGACTATATACCACTGACAAGAGACACATACAATCCTTTCAGCAGAGAAGCTGAAAGTAAAAGGATGGAAAAATATGTATTGTGATTCTTAGCCCATAATTCCCTTAAAGGGAAAACTGTGCTAAAAATACTGCTGAAATGCCAGATACTTTAAGTGTCTTAAAGTGTCTGTTGTGTTACACGTACTGGATTACAGGCTTATACCATAAGCTACCCAAGTTTATATTTTTCTGATGTTTGACTGTATGTCTAGTTTATGACTTCAGGCTGTCAACACAGCTCCATAGCAATCAGGGCCATGGGGAGTGTTTATAAGGTGATAATTTATTTTACTGATGTATTTACAATATTTCTGTCTGTCAAAACAAAGTTATTTCATTTACTTGTTCAATTAGATAAACTGGAATTAATATGCAATCGCTTAAGAGAGCACAAAGTGTTAAGAGGGAAGGTTTAAATGCTTCTTTTTCAGGTGTTAGACTAAATATTCTTTTTTAGCTCTCTTATTAGAAATTATTTAAGTGATCCTTTTGACTAAACAGTACTTCACATTTAACAGGAGCTGTTGCAGTACAACATTCCTCATAAACCCTTCTCATACATAAAGGAAAATTCCGATTTAATTGGCAGTGATGAAGAATGCTTGAACACTTTCATCGGAGGAATTTTTAAAATCATTTAATAAAAATAAGTTGAAAAATGGGCAGGGGAATTCTGAACTGGAGAGAAGGTGAAGGATAGTGTGTATAGCTGGAATGGGAAGATAGCTTTTGAGATGGAAAATGCACTTAAACTAGACATGAACTTGACAGCATTTGTGTAGACAAAAAGTCACCTTAATGAAGGCATTCTTGAGAAATCCACCTTTACATCATAGCTTATTCAAGAATATACCACTATAGAATATTCCACTACACAACATTTACATGGTCATTAGTAACGAGCTATAAATTACTCTGAGATATGGAAGTTAAATGATTGGTTAGGATACTCACTGGCAAAGTTTCACACCTGCCTGGAAACTCATAACATACAAATTCATACCTCAGCAACAGTATAGGATATGGACCTGATGTGTCAATAGAAAATGGCGAAATCTATCAGTATTAATTCTATGAACTTCTGATTTCTACTCAGTGTGCTACACATATAAATTGAAGAGTGTAGGAAATGCTTTTGTAAGTAAGAATAATCCTGCATTAAATCTACTGTCAGAAGGTGCTAATTTTGCATTAATTTCCTGAAATGTAAACAATGAATACTGATAAAGATCTAATCCAGATGCACAAACTGATCCTTCCTATGAGTAGAACATGAATTTTTTCCCCTTGCAATGTAGTACATATCACCTATGTTAAGAAATTTAACTTGAATCATCATCCATGCATAATCCGACACCTAAACCACTGACCACAAAGAGATTCTTGGCGTTCACATTTAGATCCTGGTGCTCACTGGCTGGAGATACCATTAGAAGAACACACATTTTCTTAAAAATTTATTTTGCCCTTGAAGTGATCAGCCAAAGATCAGGCTTTCACTAGCCTGATACATTATTCAAGTCCTATCAGTTAGTCTCCTTCTCTTTTTCTTTCCCTCATGAGAGGATGGCTCACTGACAGGGAGAGACCATGGGATAGAGGGGATCAGCATGGGCGCTCATATCTAGCTGTGTAGCTGCTGTAAAACGTATCAGGCATTTGTTTTCATCAGGGACGGCAGACAGCAGTCATGGAAATGAATGTCACGAAAGAAGAAGTTTATACTCACACAAACCCAGAAACAGGAGGCCCAGCATGCCATACAGGGTCAAGAGGCAGAGATGGGAGAGGGCAGGGAAAGGCCAGAGTCCTTATTGCGGTTTTTGTGGGAAGGAAGGAAGGGGCCGAGTCAGCTCAGGACCGGAAGGTCTGAACAGTTTTCCATGGGCTCTGCTCTAAAGGTGTTCCCTAGTTGTCCATAGCTGGTCCTCCGGGGAGATGTGGCAGGGGTATTGGTATGGTGTGTAACAGTTTGATGAAGGAGATGACTTGGGTGTGGCTCTGGATGTGTTGGTATGTCTATCAAAGATGTGCTCACAGGGGAGTCATTCACCATCTCTAGGAATTAGCTACCCTGGTGGTGCTTCGAGGATTAACGCCCTAAATGTTAGAGCTTCAGGAATACTGAAAATAATAAAATGTCAACATAGCAGCCTTGTCTTTTGACATCAGGCTGAATAAATCTATGTGTCACTATTTGGATTGTTAAAAGATTAGTGTAGCAGCTGCTGCGTCACTTCAGTCGTGTCCGACTCTGTGCGACCCCATAGACAGCAGCCCACCAGGCTCCCCTGTCCCTGGGATTCTCCAGGCAAGAACACTGGAGTGGATTGCCATTTCCTTCTCTAATGCATGAAAGTGAAAAGTGAAAGTGAAGTCGTTCAGTAGTGTCTGACTTTTAGCGACACCATGGACTGCAGCCTATCAGGCTCCCCAGTCCATGGGATTTTCCAGGCAAGAGTACTGGAGTGGGGTGCCATTGCCTTCTCCAGTGTAGCTAGCAATTGTTAGGTTAATTGTATAGATCAGAATCCCATGGTATTGCCTTTTGTTTCCCCAAAACAAAATTCTCACAAAGTGAAAAGAAACAAAAGACTGACACAAGTGACAATTCATTAGTGCATTAAAAATTAGGAGGAATATGAAGTATGCATGTAGCCACCAGTATTTTCCACAGTAACCAGGGACAAGAGTCCTCGAGGGGTCATATTTGAAAGATGCTTTAGTGACGTGGTGCTTTAGTCGATTAAGTCACGTCTGACTCTTTTGAGACCCCACGGACTGTAGCCCACCAGTCTCCTCTGTCCATGGGATTTTCCAGGCAAAGACACTGGAGTTGGTTGCCATTTCCTTTTTCAGGGGATTGTCCCCAGGGATTGAACCCTCTTCTCCTGAATTGCAGGTGGATTCTTTACTACTGTGCTACCAGGGAAGCCCGCCTGACTGATAACCAAGGCAATAAAAAGATGATTTTGATGTTCTTGACTGAGAGTATACTTGGTTATGAAACAATCATTTGACAAGGGTGCCTTGAGTACTTTAAAGAGCTAAATACTTTTGTAGTTAATTTTCCAAAAATAAGGACAACGAAGACCCATCTTTATACAGATAACTTAAGGTGATGCAGACAGACAACCATAATGGCCTGGCGTTAACAAAAGGTAAGTAAAGAAGCACCCAGGCTCCTTTCTCTGGAAGGGCATCATCTAGTACTTCTGACCCTTCTTTTCTTCATCCTAAATATGACATGTTTGGATCAGATGATCTCAGAGATTTCTCTAACCATCACACACACAGAGACCCATCATTATAACCCTGGGATATTGCCTTTTTAAAATAAAGCAGTTAAATTGAAAGATATTTTTGAATGAGCAGTGAATTAAGCCTGACTTTGGATATTGAGTCCTAGATGTTTGTTTATTCTCCCTTACTCACTAGCAGACCCTGTACTGTGTGGGTGCAACCTACTCCTATGTTTAGTACATTTTCATTTAAAGGATTTGTTGCTGCTGCTGCTGCTAAGTGGCTTCAGTGGTGTCTGACTCTGTGCGACCCCATAGATGGCACCCCGCCAGGCTCCCCCGTCCCTGAGATTCTCCAGGCGAGAACAGTGGAGTGGGTTGCCATTTCCTTCTCCAATGCATGAAAGTGAAAAGTGAAAAGTGAAAGTGAAGTCACTCAGTCGTGTCCGACTCTTAGTGACCCCATGGACTGCAGCCTACCAGGCTCCTCCGTCCATGGGGTTTTCCAGGCAAGATTACTGGAGTGGTTGCCACTGCCTTCTCCGAAAGGATCTGTTAGGAACTTAAAAATGTAACTGGACAAGCAGGTGATTTAACTCATTCAGTCCCCCACAATGCTTCCCACTTGGATGATATTACCTCCATCCACCTGAAGTCAGGGGAAGTGCTAATGAACAGTTTTTTTTTAGGCAGCAAGCATTTCTTATAAGTCCTACCTTAGAGGCATCATCACCCTCGTCTTCGTGCACTGAGCTGGATGGTGAAGGTGTCGCAGATTTGCTTCCAGGAGGAGATGGTGAGTTGTGGGGGACACTGCCCCCTCCCACGTTAAGTCCAAGCTGAGCGCTGAGCTGTGACTGGTTGATGGTGGTGAGCTGGCCATGCGGCATCATTCCCGGCTGCTGCCTGAGGTCTGCAGGCTGAGCCCTTGGTCTCATGGCTGCCATCTGAGGATGGGAGCTATAGTGCGTTCCTTCTGGGTTCCGTATATCTTGCATCTACAAAAAATGGATAGGAATAATTTTTCACAAAACTTGTTTCTGGAAAAAAAAATCCCTAGGCCTTAAAACTCCATTTTTTAAGTTTAAACTCCTGGTCAACTATACACATTTCCACCCTTCTCCTAGAGAAGGATAATCGTAACTGTATGTATCACCCTAAAGATACTAAAATACAGAATGTTGGAAATCCATTGACATTACATTTTATTACTCAAGACCTGGTTAATTATATTTACAGTCCTTCTTTACACTGCAGTGAAATGCAAACATATATCATTAACAGATACTGATAGTGTAAGTTTCAAAATACTGGTGTTTATTAGTGTATCAATATTATATAATTATTAGTGATTACAGCATTCACTGGTGCCTCAGAATGTAAAGAATCTGCCTGTGATGCAGGAGACACAGGTTCAATCCCTGGGTCAGGAAGATCTCCTGGAGAAGGGAATGGCTACCCACTCTAGTACTCTTGTCTGGGAAATCCCACAGACAGTGGAGCCTGGTGGGCTATAGTCAATGGGGTCTCAAAGAGTCAGAGATGACTGAGCAATTAACATTACACTACTATTACAGCATTCACAGTAATTCATGAAAATCCATTTCTTTGATTCTCATCAATTAAAAAAGGTTTTGAAAGTTAAGCATACTATGGTTCTCAGCTTAATTCTATATAGGCTAGTATTGGCCACATGATCTATGAACTTCTGACTTAGAACACTTACAGGCTGGTATTAACCAAATGATTAATTGACTATTGAAATGATTTGACTACCTAGTCAGATTTGAAAGTAAAGCTCTAAAGTTGCAAGGTCACGATATTAATCCATTATGCTATCTGGGTCACTGCTTTTTAGCCTTAATGAGACTCACTCTTATAATTCAAGCAGTGAATTTTGTCTCTGCAAGGATTAGAATTAAAAGCATTGGAGGATGAAGCTCTTAACGCATCTAGAGGTCAAATGTGTTGTATAAGAGCAGTGTGGTGAATTTCACTTAATATTTCTGTGGCATTTTCAAACTTAAAATAATGGGAATATTTTGTGAGGCTTACAGAAGCAGCTCAGTTTTGTTCTTGCTTAAGGGTACTGGGGAGTTCATGCAGGTAGATTTATAAAGCAACAGAGAGAAAAAAGAAATGGAAAAAAGAAGGGCAGTTCTTTTTTAACATGAAGAGATATACGTTAAATTTACATTTGGGAATGGAAAAAGTAAAATAAAAGTTACCTTTCTCTATTTCATTAAGAAAAAAACCCCATACAATGTCAGAATGCCTAGTAATTACCCATCTGCAAATGTTACCATGACATGGAAATAATGAAAAGGGCAACAGGTAACTTAGTCATAGGATTTTTTTCTTTTGGTAATAAAATCATTTTCTACCAATGTTCTCTAGGCATCTTACCAACCCAGTTAGACCCGTCTGAAACAGGAGTTGTGACTGAAGAGGTGTCTGCCCCTGTTCTCTGTATTAGGTTCACTGTCTCCACCATAAGTCATCATATTAGTCAATACTCCCCTTCTGACCTTTCCAACTCTTGCTACTGCTTCATCTTCAGACTCACTTCTACGTATCCTAGTCTTTGGCTCTCCTAGGAGATGGGTTAGGCTGACCCTATGCTTTTATAGGCATTGCTTTCCTGGTTCAAATCAACTTTTTCCCCCATAATTTAAACCATGTCCCTCTAACCTTCCAAAAGCAGCTCACAGTTCTCCTTTCTATGAAACCCCTCATTAAGCAGTTATTACTATTCAATGATATATGTTAGCTCTGCAGAGGCCCTAGTGCCATGTTCTCAGTGAAAAGAAGAGACTGAGGGGTTTTGAATATCTGTTGAAGAACTATATAAATAAATGAGTAAAACCTGGAGATCTTAAAAAACAATTTACCCAAATCACAGAGTTGGAGTGAAAACCTACATCTCTCAATTCCAGTCTTTGATACTTTCTACTGTATTAAGCAGCTGATCCAATATTTTATGTATCCTAAAGGGATAGTTATAGTTAATTAAAGATAATCAAACACACCTGTCCAAACTGTCTACCCAAATCCATGGTTTTTATTGAGTCCATTCATGTTGCCTCCACTCATGTTTACTAAAATAGTGTTTGTTCCTGTGTAACTGTTCATATAACTTCTATAATCTGATCAATACTAGCATTCACGGTTATCCTGAAGTTGTGCCACTGAGTCTCTTTTCAGGCCCGTACTCTAAGGTCCTGAGGTCATAATGTGCTTTTTTTTAGACTTTTAGCATGCGGAACTGGTGTTTCATTGTGGCCACCGACTAATGGGAGCCCATAAAGGGTACTGTTCTATACATAGGGCAGCTCCCTCTCTCAACCCTACACCAAACAAAGCTGTTACATGCATATTCAAACATATCTTTTTGTAGAGTCCTGTAAATTAAAAATGCTTACTAACAGATTCATACTTTAAATTATTTTCCCAAAAGTATGTAACTAATTGATATTCACAGAAATCCCAAGTTACAAGCTTGAACAGTGTGCAACTTATCTGGAGCTCACTTCTCACTCCTTCAGCAACACTGTGGTTTTCACATGACATGGCGGAAAGTGATCTCTAAATTACCTACACACAGAGTTTCCAGATTTATG
Source organism: Bos mutus (assembly GCF_027580195.1). NCBI lineage: Eukaryota > Metazoa > Chordata > Mammalia > Artiodactyla > Bovidae > Bos > Bos mutus. The sequence continues at coordinate 57,124,607 of NC_091630.1, read as the reverse complement.
CCTACAAATTCCACCTCATAGCACCTATCTCTTTCACTATTTTGTAATATTTTCTTAAAATTATTATTCTCCCATGCTAATTAGTGTGGTGAGTAGATCTCTGAGTACTAAAGCTGTATTTTCACCTTCGTAATTTTAGTAGAAGGAAGTGGGCATGGTGAAAGGGAGTAAGGAATCAGTTTGGGTAGGGACCATGAAGCACTCAACAGGATACCACTTTTTCAATAGACTTATCATTAGTTCAAAATATCATGTAACCAATGGTGTTAGGCCAGGCAGACAGCAGCTTTAACACTGAATCAAAGACCACTTCTCCTGTGTGGAGGGTGGCAAGCACAAATTAGAGAGCACATTCATCTCTTTAGCCCTCAGATGCACTTAGAAATAGATCTTAACACCCCTGGTGACATTTCTGAATTAGGAGGAGTTTTTTCATTCCAGCCTGCTTTCATAGGAGTCAGTTCAGTGTTCATCACTGCCTAATATATAACATGGGGCAAATTAAACTGGAGGGAGCTTGATTACTGAAAACTAAAAATAATTAGTCAGCTCATGAATGTAAGCAAATGTTTTGATTACTGGTTTCCTTCTAGAAAGATAGTGACTGACTACAGATCTTAATGTGAAATATGAAACATCAACTTGAAAAATATTATTTCCTGTTACTCTCCAGTATTTTCCACATATTGTGAATAATTCGCTTAAGTCATGCTTAGTCTCAACTGCTATTCTGACTCCTCTTGGCTCTGCCATTGACTTCTATTCTTTTTACAACTTTCCACCCCTAAAAGATTCCCTAACATTCTGAGTCACATTTCTTCCATCCAGCTAAGATGCATCACGATTTTGTTAGTGGGGAATTTCTAAATCAAAATGTATAATTCTGGCCCCAATTCTGGGTCTAACTCTGCTAGACATCACTACTTGGACATCACCCCTGCTGGAAAACTGAACAAAGTTTTCTTTTTCAAAACTATTTTGTACTCTGTGTCTAGTTTCTCTTGATGACACCTTCATCCTCTTCATCACCTCTACTCCAAATGTTCTAGTAATTTTTGGTTAATTCCTTCTCTATCAAACTCTGGTGGGTTCCACTCAGTCGGCTCCAAAATACCCCTCCCATCTGACCTTCTCTCACCCCACACCATTCACGTATTTCAGGCTTTCACTACCTCTTCACTTGCAACAGCTACTTAACGTTTAATAAAAAGAACATCTTCACATCCACCCCAAAGAGTGCTGTAAAATTAATCTCCATGAGTCAGACTCAAACACTTCTCAGTGATATCTGCCTCCAAAATGGAATCCAAACTCTTTGGCATGCTATTCAAGACTCCAAATAAACTTTATTCCTTATGTGTCCATCAAACACCTAATTATTCAACTAAACCCAACTAACTGCTTTTCTTTGCCTCTCTCTCTCTCCCTTGAACATGTGCCTTGTCTATGCTGCTCTTTCAGCATTCACTTTCTGAGGAGTTGCTGTTTGAAAATTTGAAAAACAGTTAAAAAATACTTTGCTCTGTGATTTGCAGTTTGCACAGAACTTTTTCACCTGTTGGGCCTTATAATTCCCCTTTGAGGCAGAAACGTCTGTTTACACAAGTTTACTGAGGATGGTAGAGCTTAAATGGTCTCAGCTCTCTCTACCAACAAAGATTAGAGTAAAAATACGCTTATTTTACATGTTTGTGTTCTTGTCACAATTCCATGATGCCATTATCATATTCACATATCCAAACACTGAATAAATTTTAAAGTTCAAAAGTCAGCTCATCTACAAAGCTTCAAGAACCTCCTTATTCTGAACTGCTAAAGCATTCTGCTTATACTTTCTTTGTGGGCAATACTTTTAAATTTCTTAAATGTGTATGTATTTCTACAAGGTAATCTTGATTTGTACATGACTAAAGCAGTACACTCTGTAGGAGATCAGCCCTGGGATTTCTTTGGAAGGAATGATGCTAAAGCTGAAACTCCAGTACTTTGGCTACCTCGTATGAAGAGTTGACTCATTGGAAAAGACTCTGATGCTGGGAGGGATTGGGGGCAGGAGGAGAAGGGGACGACAGAGGATGAGATAGCTGGATGGCATCACTGACTTGATGGACGTGAGTCTGAGTGAATTCTGGGAGTTGGTGATGGACAGGGAGGCCTGGCATGCTGCAATTCATGGGGTTGCAAAGAGTCGGACACGACTGAGCGGCTGAACTGAACTGAACTGAACTGAAAAGCATTTTTCAATCCTTCCTGAGATCTCTTTTAGTTAAATTAGGCATTTCAAGTATTCTAAAAACACTTGCCTAGTCAGTGTATAAATGAAGAAATGAACATTACAAGTACAAACTGACTTTAGCCAGTATGATGATCTTTATTTTTTTCCTGTGAACTTCATCTAGCTTTAGTCCCAAGATGAAAAGAAAATATGAATAATGTCTGTTTCCATTTGTGGCAGAAATCTCAAGCTGTACCCTCTGATCCTCATTTACTTTGGTCCAGAGGGACAAGCCTCTGGTATTTAGCTTGTCGAGCCAAAAAGCTGGCTCACAGAGGACACTGCCTCCTTTATTTGCAGCTTTATGGTCATGTGACCATGTTTTGGCTACTGAAATATAAATGAAAGTGTTGGGTGGTCCTTCCAAGAAATCTCCTTGAAGGAAGGGTTCACTTTCCTTTGTTCTTTTTCTGCTGGAAATAATGTGGGTGTGGTGATTAGAGCTCAGGAAAATGTCTTGGACCAAGAGGCAGCACCCTAATGTTTTTGGACTCACGGAAAGAAGCCTGAGTGTCTGACTATCATGAAGACACCAGACCACGGACGGTCTACCTACCATGGGAGTATGTAATGTGGAAGGGAAGTAAAGGTCAATCTTTTTCAGTCCTCTTGAATTTTCTGTTGTACATAGCAGAACTAATCTTGCCTGATACACCCTAATAGATTATAAATTCAAAAAAGCAGGGATAGAAATCTACTTCATTTACCAGCGTAGCCCTCATATCTAGCACAGACCTTGACACATAGTAGATACTCAGCACATATATCTTGAATTCCATCAAATAGATGCTCGGGTATATTTAGGACTGATGACTTGGGCTTTACACAAATAATATTAAAAATCCTTGATCTTTTGGGAACTTCATTTGCTACATTCTTAGGACTCAAATGTCTCAAGGTGCTTTCTAACTTGTGTGTGCATTTCTCATTTTGTTTATTTCAAGCCCAGTGAACTTTGTTTTTTTCTTGACTGAAAGTCCGGCATGTCATTGGCATTTCAGTCTTGAATGGCTCTTAATAGTTATCTCCCCATTGGGGAAACCTGATCCATTGAACTTAGAGGATAGATTTCACTTTTTTGAAAACTGGAACTGTTTCCTTAAATTTCACAGGTTTTTGTTGAGGATTAATATTGTTCTTTATAGAAACTAAAAAATGTCAATTAAAGTAATGGAGGAGGATTATGATGATGAAGAGATTTTCAATGAATTCCTTCAAAACCTTTTTCCAATTAATGGAAAGCAAAGGCTCAGTTAAAATCAATTAGGAAACCAAAGCAGATAACATGTGTTCTCCCCTCCTGACCTGCCTATTACATCCATGGCTTGATGCTAATATAACATTCTTTTCTCCCCTGGCCCACAACTACAGTGTAAGAGTGCCAGGCTGAGGAACAGCTGGAGAAGGACTCTGTGGGCCCACTCTGATACAGATTTAAACACGTTTGCATGTGATTTTTCTTGGGTTCTCTTTGAAAAGGAAAAGGAAATAATACCCAGGTTGTTCAGCTCAGATTATTGTTTTAAAAAATGAGTAACATTTTGTGTATAACTAATAAAAAAAATCCTTAAAACATTAGTTGTATTAGTAACTAAAGGGTGTTAAAATTGCACACTTGAATGGCATCAGAACAAATGAAGGCCCGAGTTTCAGTATTTAAAATTGTGTGTTTCCCAATCCTTCAGAGTCTGTTTTCTTCTTTCAAATATCAGCATCCTTCAGAGTCCAACGTGCGAGCCTTGAAAGCTATCATTATCACTGCCTCCAGCAGACAATCCGTATCAAAACAGTTGTACACATAAAGCTCGAACGACGTCTTGGCTCTCTCTGCTCTGATCCAGCTGTTTGAGTGAACAGCAGTTGGTGAACAGAGCCTGGAACATGGGGAGCCCTGAGGCCTTATTTGCTAATGCGGCTCCACCAGCTGCTGCTTTCTATGGGCCTTGCAGGCGAGGCTTGGAAGTTTGCCAGTTGCAGCAGGAACAAGAGAACGTGAGGAATCTCTGAAGCCCTTCCGTTTACCCCTGTCTGTCAGCATTTGACACCCTTTGCTGTGGAGTGTTTTTCCCAGCACCATGAGGAGACCCCTCTGGCTTAGGCTGTGACAAGTGCTTACTCTCGGTCCCTTTAATACACACTATCAAACATACACCGTTCTCAGCATCCAAAGAAAAGCTTCTGAGCCTTACTCTTGGTACTCCATCCAGCCCTGCATGATTAATCAGGCCAGGAAGGCTAAGCGTTTCCATTTTTCTTAGGAATAATGCACTCTAAGAGGCTATGAGAAGAATGTAAATGTTGATATTATTTAAGTCTCCAATTTGATTACATATTTTTGCCAGGGATTCAATTAATATGTAAATGCATACACCCGAACAAATGCATGGGTAAATTTAATAATCAAATTTATTATTTTCCTAAATGCATTTCCAAGAGAGAGCTAAATTATTTGTTGTCCAAACAAATTAAATCATTTCTATGTGATCTCCTTGTGTGATCTACTTATTAGTTAAAAACATGTATTTTAAATAAGCTTTAACACTTTTGACTATTAGATTTCTGACTCTGAAGACCAATATTTAACATCAGAAGAGGGGAAATCTAGGAAATACATATGTATAGCACATGTTAAATTTTTTAAAATGAGGAAAAATGCAGTTTGAAAAAAAGATTGAGGATTTTTATGAAAATGTATTTTTATCCTCAATATTTGACCAGAATAACTTGATTTCAACTTTGATGTTCCAAAAAAACCCTGTTTTGGAGTCTACTTTTCTTCCCATAGACAATATGGATGCATAGATTCATGTTTCTTTACAATGCACTAGAATGGAACATCTGTAGTCTAGTTTGGATGGTGCATGCTAAGTCACTTAAGTCGTGTCTGACTATTTGTGACCCTATGGACTGTAGCTCACCAGACTCCTCTCTCCTTGGGATTCTTTAGGCAAGAATACTGGAGTAGGTTGCCATGCCCTCCTCCAGGGGATATTCCCAATCCAGAGATTGAACAAGCATCTCTGTGTCTCCTTCATTGGCAAGTGGGTTCTTTATCACTAGCGCCACCTAGGGAGCCCCTCAACCTGAACTTCAGGTGGATCTCTTACTGTCTGAGCCACTAGGGGATGTTTCCATTAGTTAGGATAGTCATCAGAAAACTAATTATTACAAGAAAGCAAAAACTCTGAAGCATAATTCATTAGACATTTGCCAAAAGGATAGACATAGTACTCTCCAGGACTACAATCCTTGGGGAAGATGAGAACCACCCTGGAAACCAAGTGCTCATGTCCACAGGCGCTCCCACTGCACCAGACCATCTACTTCCTTCAGACGGGGTCTCTCTCTCATGGCAGCCTCTCCCATGAATCAGGACCCTTGTTACACAAGGGGCTTGATATGATAGAGGAAAACATCATCAAAAGTTTTTAAACATCATGGTTAAAATTTACACTGGCTAAAGAGCACTTAAATTTTTTAATTAAAAAATTTTAACTTAATTTTTTGTGTGTTCTTCCAGGGATGAACCAAAGATCAAATGTCAAAGACAGAAAGCCACAGAAGGAGGTAGAACCCTCAACCTCTAAATGTCCTCAGTGTCCTTGCCAGGTACTGACCCTCCTCGACAGGGCTCGACTTCTACATCCCCTAGGTGCAGAAAGAAACACCTGAGTTGCACTAGTGTATGCATCTGGATTCGTTATTATAAACTGGAAAAGCAATTCTATACCATTTTCTTTGATTTCTTTCTCTTCCTTTTCCCAGATGGGAGGGAGTGTGTTACGGTGGAAGGAACCCTGCTCATGACATCATCAGACTAGCTATGTTCTAATGAGTTATCCTACTTTTAATTTACTTGGCCCTCATTGTCCACCTCTGCAAAATAGGTGGATAACAATTTTTCAACAACAATTATTGATTGAGTGCTTCCTTTGTGCCAGGCACTGCTCTAGGTACCAGGTAAACAACAGTGAGAAGCACACAGAAATCCCTCCCTACAAGCTCTTACTAATGCAGGAAATGTGATAAAAAGTGTGAGGTGTAGTTTGTTCGATAGAGGTTAAGTTGTAAAGAGACCAATATGAGAGAAATGTGCTGACTTTAAATGTTTGTTTCAAAGTGCAATTTTGAGGATTAACTAAAATAAAAACCATGAAGACATTTTGCCAAATGTAAACTTATTCTGTGGTTGATGCTGCCATGCATTCCTTTTTGTGGAAGAGGCTGCTATTTATCTTTTGCTATCAACCTTGGGTTGCTTTCCCTGACTAGTTCTAGTTCATGGTGAACCACTAACATGGTTGTGACCAAGCATTCTGGCAGCCCAAAGCTGGCATCTGTAGAGACTTTCTCTGAGAAAAGCTGGGCAGCTCATGTCACACAGCACAGGGGTTTGCTGTGAGAAAGTAAATAGTCCCTGATCAGTGCTAATAGGCTAACTGGGAGATACAAAGTTCAAAAAAATTTTAATGCATAAAAATATGTTGCAGTTCATAGTGTACCATTCTTTCCCATCAACTCTGTGCATATAATCTCTCCTTTGGATCACAATGATGTTTGGGAGCTTGTGGGATAGACTGATACTTTCTAACTGCACAGTTAGAAAGATGTTTTTTTTTACTCAGATTGAGGCACTGCATTTTTTATTGTTTCATGTCAACACTCTTTGTTGCTTGCTGTTATGGTTATACCATCAACATTTCAGTATTACCAAGCTTGACACTGTGCTTCAGGGGGCCTTGAATAGGTTCCTCTACCCAGCACAAGTAAAGCAGACCCACAGATGTGCAATGGATGAGCTTGGCTCTTAGGTGAGAAGGACAGCTCTCATAATTCTAATTAAAGGCAGGACACGAAAGCTCACAGACTGAAATTTCTGCCTTATCTAAAAGGGTTTGGGGGACTCTGGTTCTCCAAACAGTTGAGTTAGCAGTTCCTACACACTTGTCCACCTCTGGTGCTAGGAGTCTGTGAGTCTGCTTAGGGCCTACCTGTGATTAGTCAGTGAAGTCCTTTATTTGTACAGATCCTGTCTTTCATATCTGTACTACAAAGTGTAGGCAGTGCTTTGTTCACAGGGCTATAATCTTATATTAACGTGTATTCAAACATGCTAATGTCTGTTCACATTTCCTCTGCTTTGATGTTCTCAGAGAAGGGACTGAATAATGTGCCTTATTTTCAGAACTCTTTCAAAGGATTGTGTGCATTGAAACAAAAAGAATGGATTAGAAGAATAGGTGATAAGAAAATTGGGAAATGTTATAAGACATGCCCTGTGGGAGCTGTGGTTTTTCTATGAGAACTTGCTCCGAGTATTTATAGCATCACAAGTCCGCTGAAATGGTTTTTTAATACTATACTCAGACCTGAAAATTTAACTGAATTTCATACTTTCCACTGGAATATTAATGGGGCGCTAGTAAAAGTGGAGATGTCAAGTGGAATATTGACTTCCTAATATCAGTTCAGAAAAGTGATATTTGAGTTCATTTAGAGGCTGTTAAATCATTAAATACACATGACATTCCCTTAAAAGTACATCTCAAGAGGCAAAATTAAAACCTGTATTCTGCTTGGCCCAGATAGTTTTCCTATACAGAATATTTGTATGCTCCCAACTTATTGGGGACTTGAAAAAAGTGCATTTTAAAATTAGTATGTTATTATGGAAATCTTCCAATAATCCTTTTAATAATATATTATAAAACATTAAAATAGCATGAAACCAAGATAGGAGAGGCTGGAAATCCTCTCCTATTGAGCATAATATTAATGACTTGGTAAAATTGGTCTAGGAAAATTACAATGTCTTTCAGTTCCTTAAAAGTGTCTGACTTGGTAAGTGACCTTAAGCTCCTTTAAAACAATTAAAAGATTCAAATATTTGTCCGCCAAAATTTTATAGCATGTTAGATAATGGGATGAATGTAGTTATATACAGTCTCTATATTTCTGAGTATACCTAATTTAGTTAATATTAACATTACTTGCTCATTTATGCTTTTATACACTTTGAGTCACATAAGGTCAAGGTCTCTAATCATAAAACTACTGAATGCTATTCATGCTAATATAAAAACCCTTTCTTTAAAACAACTGCCAATAAATTTCATTATAAAAAGTTATTAAAAGGGTTAAAAACCTATTTAATGTCAAAGAATTTGCATGACTCAAACTTCTAATAAAGAAAGAGAATAGGCTTTCTTTCTGAATTATTTAAATCTTTACTGACTGTGCACTGAACCATGAAATTAGAAAAGTGTTATTAGAAGTATTCTCTGGTTTTTATAAAAGTTGGAGCCCAGAATGTATCAAGCTATAGTCTTTAACTAGACTAGTTAAAGCAATAGGTTTTTAATCCCAAATACATGGCTTCTACTGATAGAAAGGTCATAATTAAAACTCTATCCTGTAGCTTGGTGATAATAAAATTATTATTACAGAGGCACACATGTTCATTTAAAATATATGAGGTACATATTCCAATTTTAATTTGGACAAATATCTTCAAGTTTTTCGATCTTTCAATGTCCGCTAACATAGACTCACTTAACCAATAATTAGGTTTTAATGGTGGCTAATTTTAAAGCACTAAAGTTAAGAATTTGAATTATCTATCATTTACAGGTTTAACATCTACCAAATATATGGTGAAATTAGACTAATTATGGTCAAAAGAGTTAAAAAAAAATCACAGTTCTGCATGATTATAACCCTGTTTGATGATGGCATAAAATTTTTGACATATCCATTATAAAAAATAGCAAACACACCTTTCACAGTTTAAATTTATTTCTCTGGGAAACTAACTTAGTACAACCGATTTGAACAAGAAGGCTATACCTAACAAGAGGACTTCCCAAGTGGTGTAGTAGTAAAGAATTTGCTGGCTAATGTGGGAGATATAAGAGATGTAAGAGATGCAGGTTTGATCTCTTGGTTGGGAAGATCCCCTGGAGAAGTAAAGGGCAACCCACTCCAGTATTCTTGCCTGGAAAATTCCATGGACAGAGGAAAGTGGAGGGCTACAGTCCATGGGGTCACAAAGAGTTGACACAACTGAGCTCACACACACGCGCGCATACCCAAGTGGGCAACTGTCTACCCATCAGTCTCTCCAACTGCTCAGTGCCAGCCTTTGGTAGCTGTAGTCTTAGGTTCTCTTATTAATATCTGATACTTGTTGATCCTACCTTATATACCAAGCACAGTGCTAAGAAGCTGATAAGCACAGCTCTATTTAACCCTCACAATAACAAGGTGAGACTGTCAGACCCCTGAAGCCCCAGAGAAGGGATTCTTCAGTTATGCAGTGGGTGGATCAGCTGGAACTGCTCTCAGGCTGCCTAATGGCAAAGATACAGGACCCTGTGTCTGATTTGATGCTTACAGGTGTCCTTGTAATATTGAAAGAGCTTACTGGGGAAGATGCAGTTAGAACCGCGAATGACTGAATTTAATGTACTGATTTCTTGGGTAGGAAATTCAGTTCAAAATATTTTCCTGTGTATTTACTCTGAGCCAGGTACTAATCAGAGACCCTCAGAGAAATAAACATAGATATACTGTCCCTGAGCTTGAAGAGCTCCCAGTGCTGGGAGATATGCTGTAACACAAGTCAGAGGGGATTAATTTCTGTAACTGAAAGCATACTACTACAAAACTGCAGGGGAAGGCGTGTGACTTCCACGCAAAGAACTAATGGCTGACAGATGGTTCTGAAAAGCGCAAATAATGCTGCAACAGGCAATCTGTCTGCATTGCACTGAGACTTCAGTGAGCAAAACTAAAAATTGAGAGTGCTTTTCAATATAAGAAGACATTTGGAAAATGGAAATGAGTAGAAATTACCCCTGGAGGCTGTATTATTGACACTAGACACACCAATTGATTGTTGGAGGGTCACTGTATCCACTGTATTTTCAGGAAAGTAATGATTTGTCTAAGATAATGTGAGATAGAACTGAACAAAAATAAAATAATTATGTGGCTTTTCCACTGAAGGATTATTTTTAAATCTTAAAAATGTAATGCACAATCAAGTCAAAATATTTTTTTAAAAATAAAGCAATCTAATAGTTTGATATCTGTTTGGGAATTAGCAATTTGATTTTCAAATGCTTTATCTTCTGAATCTTAGGATGCCAGAGACATTTTGTAGTTTCAAGGCTATAAATCAGAATATATTTTGAAGTATCAAGTTGTGCTAACCGAAAGAAGTCAATAAAACACATTAACATTTGATGTTACATAAGCTGAGAGACTGTTTTGTTGTTGTTGAGTTGGTAAGTTGTGTCTGACTCCTTGTGAGCCCATGGACTATAGCACACCAGGCTCCTCTGTCTTATTAGTTTGCTTTAACTGACCCCAAATATGGACCTAACATTGGAAAAAGAACTTGGGATTTTTCACTGGGTTCTAAAAAGTATTTATGGGCACATGAACACCAATCATTTTCATCTGGATCTTTATAACATTCACTTCATTAACTAAAAATGCTGCCACATAAATTATGCTCTCACAGAACAAGTTGATCAAAACCTTTCTTTATATTGCCCCACCTGTCAATCAGCGCCATTCATTTGTGAGTGAAGTACATTACCCAGAAGGAAGAAAGAGGCGGAACACTTTGAATGGAGATAAGTGCACAGATCTTGCTGTGGGTCTAGGCTGGGCTCATGGATAAGTGATATGAAAGCTAAAGATCTCTTAAGACAAAAATGGAAAGTACAGGAAGTATAAAACAGATTCTTTGTGGGGAAAGAGCACTGAGTGGACATCATCTGCTTAAAAAAAATAAATTTCCTCTCTTTAATAGCAAACGTTAGCTAAATGGATGTTTGATGGGTTTATGAGAGCTGGTATCAGGAACTCTGAACAGAAAAGAAGTGCTTTCTACACATTACATTCAATTTTTGATGAAGATAACTTTTCCACCTGATTAATCATTAAGTGGTCTCTTCCACCTGCTCTCCTGGAAAAAGTGGTGGATGGCTGGGACACTGGGGAGCTGCTGACTCTGAAGCACAGTAAAAGGGGACCCAGTGTAAAAGTGGTCTGCAAAGGGTCCATCCATAGCAGGGTGATGAGCACATGTGTTGATGACAATGATTCTGACGTGGCCCCTGCCCTGACAGGGAGGCTATTTTAGAATAAGAATTCACTTACATTAGCAGCATCTCTGCAGAGAAGGCAATGGCACCCCGCTCCAGTACTCTTGCCTGGAAAATCCCATGGGTGGAGGAGCCTGGTAGGCTTCAGTCCATGGGGTCGCAAAGAGTAGGACACGACTTCACTTTCACTTTCACTTTTCACTTTCATGCATTAGAGAAGGAAATGGCAACCCACTCCAGTATTCTTGCCTGGAGAATCCCAGGGACGGGGGAGCCTGGTGGGCTGCCGTCTTTGGGGTCGCACAGAGTTGGACATGACTGAAGTGACTTAGCAGTAGCAGCATCTCTGAATAGTCATGTCCCTAATCTGGGTAACATAATTTTGGTAAAATGTTTAAAAATTCCCAGGAAAGGGGGTGTCCCTATGAATGTAATTTTAATTTAATTTAGTGTCTTGGTTTTTTGTTTAATTCTGGTTAAAAACTGTTCTAGCTGCCCTTGCCCACTTTTCTCCCCCAGTTTAACAACTAATTCTAAATGAAATGTAATCCACATTCTTTTTATCATGACTCTTGAAGAGTTTCAAGAGCATGGATCTTCCTCTCAATTATCACTTTGCAGTTCTGTGGCTTTGGAATATGAACTAATATTTTGCTGATTTGTGGATACACCCTTCCCAGTGAATGCTTTTCTGATCCTTAAAGTGCTATGCAACAAAAAGAAAAGTAAAATACAGTATTCATGAGCTGAAAAGTTTGCTTGAGAGGACTCACATTAATGGAAATCTGCCAGGGGAACTTTCTTTTTTAAATTAGAAGTTATATTCACTTTATTATTTTATTACTCCCACCCTCTAAATTTTAGTAATAGCATTGATGTATTTTAACACTAAAAAAGAAACTACTATCACCTTAGATAAAGCCTGAAAACCCATGTTTAGGCTAAACCCATATATTAACAGAACTATTCAAACAATAGGAATCCTTATTGTAAAAGAGTTTACTTGCATCTAGTACATACTGAGACTGCTATACGAGAAGGTATATAGGTATACATGTCAGAATACTGACATTTCTTCAAGCATTGGTTCAAAAGGAAAGCCCAACAAGAACATAGCTGTGGACACTGGAAAGGATAAATTATTTTAAAATTTGCATAATTACTAAGCTGATAAACCCAAAATGTCTCAATGCCACCAGAATAAAACCAGGAGCATTCTTTGTTATGAAAATTTAATTGCAAAAAAGTAACTGATAAGGACAACTGCTGTATTAAATTTACTTTTGGAGACATAAGCAACATTTATGCTTTCTATGCTTAAGCAATGACATGGAGAATCTACATTTGAACAGTTCTCCAAAATTATAACCTGTACCCAGAATAAATGTTAACTGGCAGAATGGCCACTTAGAATAGTAGTAGAATCTTACTAATTGGTCAGTTATATATTGATACTTGCAATTCTGCTGTTCCCTTATTCCCAGATAATAAAATAATCCAAATATCAATGTCAAATCAAGTGGCTTTTAAAAGAATGTTAAATATGTGGTGCTGCTGCAAGGCAAGATAATTTTTGCAAGTTATGAAAAATGCACTTTGCTCCTGGGTAAAATGTAGTTTAATGATATGAAAATAAGCTCATGTTTCCTGTGTATTATATTTACAATTTTGTGTCTGAAACATATTTAATATCTCTAGCATAATTATATGACCACAAGATGACAATCCAATAAATGGGAAAAATCTCAACTACACTGATCAACCAAAGGGAAAGAGAAAAACTTACACCATTAAAGTTTAGAGCCTATTATAAGGGAACAAGAAAGAATATCTAGCCAGCAGTTTTTAAATTTAAAACCATCTGATCATTCCTCTGCATCTACATTCATAAAAGCTAATAGAGATTTCCAGTTGCAATTTATTTTCTGAAGAAAAAAATGCTCTTGGAAAAGACAGAAGTCAGAACTCTTTAAAAGGTACATTACATTTCATTTCCTCTTTCACAGGCCAGGGGTATTTTAGTTGAAGACTAGAAATATTTATATTTTCATGTTCTTCTTTTTTTTTGGCTGTGCTACACAGCACGCAGGATCTTAGCTCCCCGACCAGGTATCAGATCAGGGCCGCCCTGCGGTAGAAGCACGGAGTCTTACCTACTGGACCACCAGGGAAGGCCCTTCATGTTCTTTTTTTTAATGAAACAGGCAGATAGCTTCTGGGGGTCTTATGTTCCTTGCCTTGTTCCTCCCCAAAACGTTCACTGGATGCTCACTGTGTGTGACCCGCACTCAGGTGTGGCGTGGATTGGGTGGGGTGGGCGGAAGAAAAGGTGGCGGGCGGTCAAGATGAATAAAGCTCTACCCTACAGCCTCTCAAGGGCAGCCACCTCAGAGACTTGCCTTGACAGGCCTACCACAGTACCTCCATCCATCCTGTCCCAGGCACCTTGTTCAGAGCATGATCACTGTCCACAGTTATCTGGGGCAGGATGCTGCAAACTGTGACATGCACATGGATCCTCTGTGGATCTTTCTGAAATATGATTCTGACCCAGGGAGTTTTAGGAGGGGCCTATGCAGAGTACATCATGAGAAATGCTGAGCTGGAAGAAGCACAAGCTGGAATCAAGATTGCCAGGAGAAATATCAATAACCTCAGATATACAGATGACACCACCCTTATGGCAGAAAGTGAAGAGGAATTAAAAAGCCTCTTGATGAGAGTGAAAGAGGAGAGTGAAAAAGTTGGCTTAAAGCTCAACATTCAGAAAACAAAGATCATGGCATCTGGTCCCATCACTTCATGGGAAATAGATGGGGAAACAATGGAAACAGTGTCAGACTTTATTTTGGGGGGCTCCAAAATCACTGCAGATGGTGAAAGCAGCCAAGAAATTAAAAGACACTTACTCCTTGGAAGAAAAGTTATGACCAACCTAGACAGCATATTGAAAAGCAGAGACATTACTTTGCCAACAAAGGTCCGTCTAGTCAAGGCTATGGTTTTTCCAGTGGTCACGTATGGATGTGAGAGTTGGACTGTGAAGAAAGCTGAGTGCTGAAGAATTGATGCTTTTGAGCTGTTGTGTTGGAGAAGACTCTTGAGAGTCCCTTGGACTGCAAGGAGATCCAACCAGTCCATTCTGAAGGAGATCAGCCCTGGGTGTTCTTTGGAAGGAATGATGCTAAAGCTGAAACTCCAGTACTTTGGCCACCTCATGCAAAGAGATGACTCATTGGAAAAGACTCTGATGCTGGGAGGGATTGGGGGCAGGAGGAAAAGGGGATGACAGAGGATGAGATGGCTGGATGGCATCACTGACTGGATGGACGTGAGTTTGAGTGAACTCTGGGAGATGGTTATGGACAGGGAGGCCTGGCGTGCTGCGATTCATGGGGTCGCAAAGAGTTGGACACGACTGAGCGACTGAACTGAACTGAACTGAAAACTCAATAGTTCTTGACAAGGTCTCAGGTGGTGCCACTGTCGCCAGTACACAAAGCCACATTTGAGTGGCAGGGCTCTAACAGGTGTGTTGGTAATGGACTTCCATGACCAGACTCTGAATTCTTTTTACTTTTTAAATTTTTTAAAAGTATTTATTTTTAATTGGAGAACAACTGCTTCACAATATTGTGTTGGCTTCTGCCATATATCAACATGAGTCAGTCATAGGTATATGTATGTTACCTCCTTCTTGAACCTCTCTCCCACCTGTCACCCCATCCCACCCCTCTAGGTTGTCACAGAGATCTGTGACAAAATCAGAGTCTGAATTATGAGTGCAGGGTTCTTTGCCTGCCTTGTTTATTTCCCTTTCTCAGTGCAAGACTCGGGTCCCCTGAAGAACGGGGCTCAGGGAGAATCATGCAGCAGAAAACTGAATGGGAGAACCCATTGGTAAAGCTCCCAGCTCTCCCAAGTTGTGTCTATCCTTTGTAGATCTCTTTGCTTATTTTCATGCTGGGAGTTTATGGTATAGATTGGCCAGCTGACAATGGGGCACTCTGATCTGGCTTTTCTGTGGGTGGACTGATAAGAACATTATTACTGGCAGGTCCTGGGCTATTATCAAAAGCAGTGCTTAGAGGGAAATTTATATCACTAAATGCACATATTAGAAAAGAAGAAAGATGTAAAAAAAAAAGCTTAAAAAACATAAGCTTTTCTTTTAGGAAATTAGAGAAGGAAACACAAGTTAATTCTAAACCTCGTAGAAGAAAAGAAATAATAAAAATTAAAGAGAAATAAATGAAATGGACAACAGAAAAATGATAGGAAAAAAAACTAACAAAGCCAAAATCTGGTTCTTTCAGAAATCATTAAGATTTCATGCAAAGATGGGCTTAATAAAGGACAGAAATGGTAGGGACCTAACAGAAGCAGAAGATATTAAGAAGAGGTGGCAAGAATACACAGAAGAACTGTACAAAAAAGATCTTCACGACCCAGATAATCACAATGGTGTGATCACTCACCTAGAGCCAGACATCCTGGAATGCGAAGTCAAATGGGCCTTAGGAAGCATGAACAAAGCTAGTGGAGGTGATGGAATTCCAGTTGAGCTATTTCAAATCCTGAAAGATGATGCTGTGAAAGTGCTGCACTCAATATGCCAGCAAATTTGGAAAACTCAGCAGTGGCCACAGGATGGGAAAAGGTCAGTTTTCATTCCAATCCCAAAGAAAGGCAATGCCAAAGAATGCTCAAACTACTGCACAATTGTACTCATCTCACATGCTAGTAAAGTAATACTCAAAATTCTCCAAGCCAGGCTTCAACAATACATGAACTGTGAACTTCCAGATGTTCAAGCTGCTTTTAGAAAAGGCAGAGGAACCAGAGATCAAATTGCCAAAATCTGCTGGGTCATCAAAAAAGCAAGAGAGTTCCAGAAAAACATCTATTTCTGCTTTATTGACTATGCCAAAGCCTTTGACTGTGTGGATCACAATAAACTGTGGGAAATTCTGAAAGAGATGGGAATACCAGACCACCTGACCTGCCTCTTGAGAAACCTGTATGCAGGTCAGAAAGCAACAGTTAAAACTGCACATGGAACAACAGACTGGTTCCAAATAGGAAAAGGAGTACGTCAAGGCTGTATATTGTCACCCTGCTTATTTAACTTATATGCCGAGTACATCATGAGAAACGCTGGGCTGGAGGAAGCACAAGCTGGAATCAAGATTGCTGGGAGAAATATCAATAACCTCAGATAGACAGATGACACCACCCTTATGGCAGAAAATGAAGAAGAACTAAAGGGCCTCTTGATGAAAGTGAAAGAGGAGAGTGAAAAAGTTGGCTTAAAACCCAACATTCAGAAAACTAAGATCATGGCATCCAGTCCCATCACTTCATGGCAAATAGATGGGGAAACTGTGGAAACTGTGGAAACAGTAGTTGCCCTTATTTTTCTGGGCTCCAAAATCACTGCAGATGGTGACTGCAGCCATGAAATTAAAAGACTCTTGCCCCTTGGAAGAAAAGTTATGACCAACCTAGACAGCATATTGAAAAGCAGAGACATTACTTTGTCAACAAAAGTCCATCTAGTCAAGGCTATGGTTTTTCCAGTGGTCACGTATGGATGTGAGAGTTGGACTGTGAAGAAAGCTGAGCGCTGAAGAATTGATGCTTTTAAACTGTTGTGTTGGAGAAGACTCTTGAGAGTCCCTTGGACTGCAAGGAGATCCACCAGTCCATCCTAAAGGAAATCAGTCCTGAATATTCACTGGAAGAACTGATGCTGAAGCTGAAACTCCAATACTTTGGTCACCTGATGCAAAGAGCTGACTCATTGGAAAAGAACCTGATGCTGGGAAAGATTGAGGGCAGGAGGAGAAGGGGACAACAGAGGATGAGACTGTTGGATGGCATCACCAACTCAATTGACATGGGTTTGAGTGGACTTTGGGAGTTGGAAATGGACAGGTAGGCCTAGCGTGCTGCGGTTCATGGGGTCGCAAAGAGTTGGACCATGATTGAGTGACTGATCTGAACTGAGTCAGGTTAACCAATAAAAAAGTGAGGACAGAAATTATCAATATTAGAAATGAAAGAGGAGTCATCACTACTGATCTCAAGCACACTATAAGGATAATAAAAGAATAACATAAAAATTCTATGTCCATAAATTTGACACTTTTGATGAAATGGAATAATTCCTTAAAATTAAAAAACTACAAAAACCCCTACAAAGAGAAAAACATAACCCAAATAATACTGTATCTATTAAATAAATTATCCAATAATTAACAACCTTCTAAAAAGAAGTCACCAGGCCCAGATGGTTTCTACCAACTACTTAAGGAAGAAGTCATGACATTCTCCATAATATCTCCAGAAATTAGAGGCAGAGGAAACACTGTCTAAATCATGCTATGAGGCCAAAATAACTAATACAGAAACCAGATAAAAATACTGCAAAGACATCACAGACTAATAACTCCCATGAACATAAATATAAATACACTATCAATAAACTATTCATAAGTTGAATCTAATAATGCATAAAAAAATCTAAAAATGCATAAACACTGCAAACAAGAAGAATTTATCCTAGGTGTATCCTAGGTGTGTATAAGGCTAGTATAAGGCTAGAAAATCTATCAGTGTAATGCAATACATCAACACACTGAAGAACAAAAATCACATGATCATATCAATAGATGCAGAAAAAGCATGTGAAAAATCTAAACCCATTCACGATAAAGCTCTTAGCAAACTAGGAACAGGAAGAAACTTCCTCAACTTCATTTAAAATATGTACAAAAATCTTACAGCTGACATCATACCTAGTAGGAAACTGGATGTTTTCCCTGAAGAACTGAAAAAAGGTAAGCAAGTCTCCTGTTACCACTCCTATTCCACACTGTACTAGGAGTCATGATTAACGCTGTAAGATAGTAAGAAAAACAAAACAGCTTGGAGAGGAAGAAGTAAAGCTGTCTCAATTTGCAAGCAACATGTTGTCTATGGAGAGAGCTCTAAAGAATCAATTACAACAACAACAAACATCTCTTGGAAATAATAAGCAAGTATAGTAAGTATGCAGGATATAATGCTTTCCTATTTACCAACAGTAAAAAATTGGAATTTGAAATTAAAAAATGCCATTTATAATAGTATTCCAAAAATGAAATGCTTAGGCATAAATGTAACAAAACATGTACAGGCCCTATAAACAGAAAACTATGAAACACATTAAAAAAATCAAAGAAGATCTAAATAAATGGAGAGACGTTCTGTGTTCATGGATTGGAAGACTCAATGTTGTTAAAATGGTGGTTCTTTTCAACTTGATCTATAGATTCAACACAATCCCAATCAAATCTCAGAAAGCTATTTCATAGTTTTCAACAAACTGGTTCTGGAGTTTATATGAAAAGGCTAAAAACCTGGAATAGCTAACATAATACTGAAGAAGAACAAAGTTGGAAAGATGTACACTGCCTGATTTCAAGACTTTCTTTAAAGCTACAGTAATAAAGACAGCATGGTATTGGAAAAAGAATAGACACAGAGATCAATGGAAAAGAATAGAGAGTTCAGAAATAGACCCACACCAATATAGTCACTGATCTTTGGTGAAAGAACTAAGGCAATTCAATGGAGAAATATAGTTTTTCAACAAATGACGCTGGAACAATTGAACATCCATATAAAAAAGAAAAAAAGTACAAGATCCTTCATTCAACACAGATGGGAATGTAAAACGGTACAGCTACTTGGGAAGACAATTTGACAGCTTCTTACAAAACTAAACCTAGTCTTACCATACAATTTAGTGATCACATTCCTAGGTATTTACCCAGCTGATGTGAAAATTTATGTCTACCTAAGAATCTGCATACTGGTGTTTGTAGCAGATTTATTCCTAATTGCCCAAAAGTCCTTCAATAGGTGAATGGAGAAATAAATTCAAGTACATCCATACAATGAAATATTATTCAGTGATAAAAAGAAATGAGCTATCAAGCCATGGAAAGACATGAATGAATCTTAGATGCATATTGCTAAGCAAAAGAAGCCAGCCAGGAAAAGCTACAAGTATGTACAAATCCAACTACCTGACATTCTGAAAAGGCACTGCTTAGAGAGATAGTAAACTTTGACTGTCAGGCATTCAGAAGGGAGAGGTGGTTAAATAAGTAAAACAAAAAATTTTTCAGAGTAGTAAAACTATTCTGTATGATACTGTAATGAATACAAGACACTAAGAATTTGTCAAAACCCACAGAACATTATTGTACAAGAAGTAAATCATGTTGCAAACTTAAAAAATATATAGGAGATTGGGGAGTCTCAAGGTGAAAGGTAGAACATGACAAAAGAATCTTAATGTATTGAAAATGTATGAAACAGTCTCATTAAAGGAGATGGGTAATAAGTTACTGACCTTTGTGACTTTGGAAATGTGTAGAGTCTACAAGGCTAAAGGTAGAGGAACTATGTATAAGCATCATATCCTGCTCCATAAAGTTGTCCCCCACAGGAATGGGGGCTAACAATTTTGATACCATGATACAGGTTTCCTGGAATAAACAATGAAGTAAATGGATGGTGGATGGTAGTAGTCAGGTTTCTCACTGCTGATGTGAGAGGCTACAGATAAACAAGGGTCAAAGGTTAGGTGACAGTGGATTAGACTTGAGGACATAGTATGAATTCATGTTCAGCCTAAAATAGACACAGAAGATTACACACAGAGTCTTTACAGGTATATGTATGTACACAAGTTAGCATTCATGCATATATCCCCCTCCTCTGCCAGGTGAGAGGTCCTAGGAGCAATGAAGCCCCAGTAGCAATGGGCATACCTGGTGCTTAGATCTTATTTCTGATAACATTCTACGAAAAAAGGAAACAGGGCTTCTTGCAAAACTAATACAATTATGTAAAGTTTAAAAATAAAATAAAATTAAAAAAAAAAGAAGACAGATAAAAAAAAAAGAAAATTTACAAGAGGAGTCTGGAGTACATTGTAGTAACAGAAATTAAAACATTCAAAATACCAGAAAAAAAAAACAAACCCATATCCCTTACTCTCCACACACACAACACAGAGTGATGGGTGTGTGCCAGAGATATATAAGAAGTCAACTGAAAAAGTTCCCTCATCAACAAAGCTGGAATAATTTGAGATAGACAGATAAATGAAATAATATTAGATTATAACTCAAAGATTAAAAATAAACACCCATGAGCCCATACTAAAAAAGATAAATGATTCTATGAACAGACAAGTATATAAATCAATGGGAGAGAACAAGTAAGTCTCCAATGCAGAATAATTTCAAATAATTTCTGTAGATACTCCTCACCTTCAAGGATGGGCACTATAACTCCCCACTCCTTAAATGTATTGGCTTTTCTTTGGCATGTTGAACTGCTTAATTTTTGAGACTGCAGTATACTCCCGTCTTCTCTTGTATAATTTTTGTTCCTGTCCTAGAACCACTCTTTCTCCAAGAAGCCCTGTTTCCTTTATTCCAAAGAATGTTATCAGAATTTAAGACTGGGCAGCAGGCTTGCCCATTGCTTTCTTCCAAAGAGTATGAGATGGAAAGGGAGAACAAGAAGGAGTAATTTTACAGTGTAGAAACCTGACACACTACAAAGCAGAAACACTACTTCCGAGCAGCGACCAATCTTAACATCAACAGTGAGAAATCGTGTTAACATGGACCCTTGATATGATATGAAGAGAATGGTACCTTATGGTTTTCATCCTAAAACTACATTACTCCAATCTAATCATAGTTAAAAACATCAGACCAATCTTGATCAAGGGAAATACGAAATACCTGTCAGCGCTTCTTAAAATCGCCAAGGTTATCAAAAACAAGGAAAGTCTGAAAAACTGCCACAGCCCAAGAGGAGCCTAAAGATATAGGATAGTTTGATAGTATCTTGGAACAGAAAATGGAAATTATGGAAAATGGACATTACCATTTTGGTAATGGACATTGCCCTCATTTAGATACCGAGGGTATCTAAATAAAGTATGGACTTCAGATGAGAAAAACGTATCAATATTTGTACATTAACTATGACAGTTGTCCCATACTGACGGAAGGTGTTAATAATAGAGAAATGAGGTCTGAGGTATGTAGGAACTCATGGAACTATCTCCACAATAATTTTGTAAGTCTAAATCTTTTTTCCAATAAAAACTTTATTTAAAAAAGCTGACCCAGTTTTACTCCCAGTAGTTGAGCTATAAGCTAAACAAGAATCAGGTATATTAGTTCCCAAACTCGTTTATGCCAGTTGTGTTTATTAATGCAACTGCTAACATTTATTCAAATAGCATATAAATGGATTAAATCTGCATGTGTGCGAAGAGAATTGTTTCTATATACATGAAGTTTAATGCTTCGGAAAGGCTGAATAAAGATAGTCTACTTAAAAACTTGCTGCTTAATCATGACCTAACGATGCTATAAAAGATTATGAAAAATTTTGTAAAAATCCATAAAGAACTTTCTTTTGGATTGCCTCATAAGTCTTTTTAACTTCTTGCACAATTTTAAAGAGGTATAAAGAGAAAATATTCATAGACAAAGTTTTTATGGCTGTTGTTCATATTACAAAAACTGCACAGGATTGCAAGCCTGGATGCAAACACTACGGCAGTGTTGGTCTCATCCTCAATGACAGGGTATTGACAGGCTTAACTGCTTTTTTTAACCAAGTAACTACTGTGTTCTGACCTTTCTTACTACAGCCTAGAAATTTTCATTTTATGTAGAAAGTTCTCTGTATACCACAATGTCACATGCATGGATCAACGTGAGACTAAAAAATGAGCACTGGATTTCTGTCATTCTCCAAGTGCTCACTGGACTCGCATGTGATGGAACTGTTTAAAAAGAAGGCACCAAACTTGTACTGTATTGGGTATGCCAGAATGCTGGCAGAATCCCTGACTACCTTTGGTCTTTGCTCATGGAGGATACTATATTTAGCTGTCTAGCTACCAAAGGTTCCATTAATTTTGGATATTTCCCCTCTACAATCTGTTTAAGGGCAGTGACAAGATATTTCCTGAGTGACCTGTCCCTTCTGAAAAGAATACATAACCTGAACGCCAGCACTTTTTGTCATCAAGATGGATGAGGACCCATTGTTGGTCAAGTGTGACAGGAGCTGGGCCCCATCATTAACCATACCAAAGACAAACAAACTTCTAGAGCGTTCCTTTTACCTGGCTGGTGAGTCTACTATAAGGGTCTTCATCTATGCGTGCCTGGCATATACTCCCCAGATTTCTAAGTGCTGGAACTATGTGAACAAGCCCACGCATGTTTTTGTTATCCCATTCATTGGAGAAGGAAATGGCAACCCACTCCAGTGTTCTTGCCTGGAGAATCCCAGGGATGGGGGAGCCTGATGGGCTGCCGTCTATGGGGTCGCACAGAGTCAGACACGACTGAAGCAACTTAGCAGCAGCAGCAGCAGCAGTGGATTTTTAGAATTTTGGTATTGAAATTTCCTTAAGGAAATTTTTTACTTTCCACAGAAATACAAGAGTGCCTTTTCAGAATGATGGAATTTTTATTTTGCTTTGGAGAAGGAAGAGTCTGAGGGCTGTTTTGAGTGTGTGCGGGTAGACAGTGGTAGGAATATATGCGTTCCCAAGAACATTTTGGCTTCCTAAGACTGAGAGCACTAAGGTAATTCTGGCTTCTGGATTTGCCTACTTGAGGCATTTCTGAGCCAAGATTAGAAAACTGGAGCCAAAGATGAGAATCATGTACCATTTATTGAGAGGAGAAAGTCTATTTGTATTAAGACTCAGTCTCCAGAAAAGGATGTCTAAAAAAGCTCAACAGATATTACAAAATGCTGAAGACAAAATTAATTTTAATCCGTTTAAATTTAAAACACAGATATTGTGCCACCAAAAAAAAATATTTAGGAGGAGATAAAGGTGTTGCAAATGATGCCAAAGCAAAAACCTGTGGGGTGTCCAACACCAGAAGACTGGAATCCCTGTTATCACTGATACCCTTGTAGACTGTGTCTTTATCTCTTTCACCCTGAAGGTTCTATCCAAGCACTCAGAGGAGGATTCCTGCATTTCACTTGTCCTAGGAGTCAGTGTGCACAGAGTACAAATTATGGCTCACACTGCCTTCTGATAGTACTTTTCAGCTTTTGGGACTAAGTACAAGCTCTTTCTGGTGGTGAATTTTGTTACTGCATCCATGTCAAATGTGGGAAACCTACTAAAGAGATCTTTTTTCCCCCAGACACTTCTTTTATTTTTTGCAAAAATAGAGACAGTAGCTTCGAACATGGTGAGCAAGCATGCACTTCATAGATTCTGATGAGTCAAGAATTTGTCTTATTCAGAAACTCTTAAGTCGCTTAAAAGACCTCAAGGATGAACGTAACTCTTGGATTGTCCACCAAGTGAGGAAAGCACTAGTCTAGTAACCCACTGATATTTTGCATTTGCTCTTTGTCATTATGTTTCTCAAAGACGTTCTAAACTCAGTGTTTTTTGTTTTTTGTTTTTTTGCTCAGAGCAGACTCAGAAAAGAAATTTCCTCTTAGAATAGTAAAACAATCTAAAATAGAGAATTAATATTTAAAAAGACAATGATTTACAATCTCCTGGCTGTCCATTAGAATAACTTAAAACAAAAGACTTCTGATAAAATGTGTTTCGTGTTTTTAGTGACAAGTCTTTGGCAATTGGTTTTGTATTCAATGAGAGAAAAAGGAGTGAAAGCGCCCCCAACTCACATCTGGCAAGTTCAGGAAGTATCAAAGGAAAGGACTCAACTCTAGGTTAGCCACAATTGAAAATCACAAATCGTCTCTAAGCTTCAGTTTTTGTTCTCTAAAATACAGGGGTGTGACCAGATGACTCCTTAGGTTTTCCTGTTTTGGGACTGCAGTTCAGCAAATGGATGTTGTGTGAGTTACAAAACAATAAATGAATAGCTTTAGGTCAGAAAAATCGAACTTAAAAGTGATGCTTAAAACAGACAGACCTGGCTCTCCAGTTCTTCTAGAGTATTTTTTTCTTTGTGTACTTAACCCAAAATATTTGATAAAACTTCCAAGTATGCCTCATTTTTTGTCAGGTGATACTATTCATTCATAAACTAAGTAAAGAGATAAATATTTTTAAACATAAACATTTCCACAAAATACGTAAGTGCCTCCAAATAGGAGAAAGAGATGGTTGGATGGCATCACCAACTCAATGGATATGTGTTTGAGCAAGCTCTGGGAGATGGTGAAGGACAGGGAAGCCTGATGTGCTGCAGTCTATGGGGTCACAAAGAGTCAGATATGACTGAGCGACTGAACAACAACAACCTCAAGTGAAAATATATTTATTTAATAATATATGATAGGAACTACATACATATATTGTTTTATCAGCCTGAATTTATGAGCCTGAATAAAGTAGTTTAATCAGGCCAGTCTTGGGTACTGGTGGGCAGCACAGAATGTGCTATGATTTGAGGAGGTCTGTATCAGCTCCCTGCACTCAAAGAACCTTGGGTAAAATGCACCCTTTCACAATCACTAGTTTGGATTAACATTTTTCACTTTTAAAACAAGGGAGAAAAGGGCAACAGTAAATATATGGAGCCAGCCATAATCATTCACATCTCTGTTTGAATTACTTTAATTTGACTGCTTTCCTTTTAGAGTTTATGATCAGTTTCACTGAGCACATTGGGGGAGGGGCAGAAGAGAGACAGATGCCCAGCTACGTGTAACTAGCGGGTAGTGTGAAAGGGTCTAGATGTTTAAGGAGCAGGAAAGAAAGACGTTTCAAAGGCTGGAATAAAAACTCCTGTTTTAGAATTTTCATTCCACATCTGTTCATGTAGTGCCCTCTACATGCCTGGTACTGTGCTGAGTGGAAGGGGATAGTTACAGTCTTGCCTAGCTCATTCTATTTTTCTCCTAGAAATGCAAATAAACATGAACAATATACTTTCAGATATTCAGAGGCTATTCTGAATTCCAAGTAGTAAAGTCTCTTTGGTATACTGTATTTTGAACTTTTAGGAAGAGACATTAATAATTTAACTTTGAAGTGAACTACAGTGAAATGATGTAGAATTAAAAGCATCACAAATGCTGCTAAAATATTTATGGAGACTCTATTTTGACTAAAGGATTTCAGCTATGGAATGACTTACGTCCTAGTTTCTGAGATCTCAGTTTACAGAAGGAGCCAAAGCTGAAACCAAATTTCACAACTGTGCTTTTCATTATGAAAAATTTTCCATGTCTTCTTTTTATGAATTATTACAATGATGTGTCTAGATGGTCTGTAGCAGTATTATACATTATATTCATATAATTCTTCCATAAACATGTGGCAGATCTTCATGGAGCCTTTGAACATTAAAAAAACATCGGTGAAATGGTGAATGCCATTTAACATAGTAAATGCATTACTCAAGAAAAGAAAAGCCCTGATGTTGCTAATTATAGTCATGCTAGAAGTTCAGCATGACTTCCTCTAAACTTGATTGATTCTGCATTGGTCTGCCCTAATCACAGTGAAGGTATTCACTGTCCCTATCTTGTGGAGGAGAGAATCGACAAGGCTTTCTAATAACCCCCCAACCTTGCCTGCTGTTTGCACACACGGTTACTGGAACCACGGTGCTGCATATAATCCAATAAGGCTCACACCAGTCAAGATCTATGTAATCAAGGATCTGAAAGAACATTCTCCGCATTAGATTCAGTCTCTTTTAACTTGTACTTCACAAAACAAACAGTCTTTTTAGGCAGAAAGAAAATGTATGTCTGTCATCCAAAGTACATATGAAGTCATGCCATGGACTGACAGCTGCAGGCCTCTCAAACACTTTTTAAATCCTGCCACAGCTCCGTTTCACTGTAGAAGTACACGAGCATTTGGGGAAAGCCAGCATTAGACAAAAGAGTGGCAGGAAAACTCTGCAGTTGATTTTGCCTGCACTAAATACCCTGTTCTGATTGCTCAGGGTAAGAGGATGACACCCGTGCTGCCTGACATTCTACTTTGTAGCAGAAAGCTGAATGAGAGGATCAAGTACAGACTCTCAAGCAAACACCAGGTGTCCAGACGTTCTCAGCAACCAGGGTGCCTACCAATCCCCTCTTAGATTCCAGAAGAATTCAAATCTGAAATGCTCCACCAGAAGGGCCATCAACTACTGGTTTAGTCCATCTTCACTAAGAGCTCTTTCTCCTTCTTTATAGGAAATAAACAATGATGCAGAGTTAGGTGTTCTTTAGAGGGAAAGAGAAAATCGAGAATCTTCTTTGCCCTCCCCAAGTTTATCAGAAGAACTGGGAGTAGTGCCATGGCCAAAACCAAACAATATTCTGTAGAGACTATGCTTGTATAATATACTTTCTTAAAATATCCAGAGAAATCTTTCGTAAGTCAAAAAGAAATTTTAGAATTTTAGGTTTCTATCAGTTTCTCAATTATCCTTAAACTCATTGGGGTTTATTCATTTTTTTCTCTGAAATAATTAATTACTTCATTCTTGGACGAATGTTGAGATAAACCAGGTCATTTAAAAATAGAGAAATCATCAATCAAAATCTATTTCACAGCAATGACACAAGAGCAATGTGCTCTTGGCCTGTTAACACAGTTTGGTTTATCTTTGATAGTAATTCTATTTTTCTGTCCCATTTTGGGATCCTGTAACATTCCCTGTGCCTTTCTGTAGCTTCCAGGTCTCTTTCAGCTGAAAAGGAAATAAACTTTGAGAAGGCATTTGTTGAGAATATTTTATTCTTTGCCAGTACACAGAGCCTCACATAAGAATTGTGTTTGGGTAAATTAAAAAAAAGAAAGTGAATAAAATTCCATTTCCATTAAGAGCTACATTCATGTGCAAAGACCTCCAATTAGAGTTCTATAAAATCAATGATGCTTTGATATTTGGTTCAGAAGTCATACAACACAACTGGCACAATAGTTAAGAATTTCTGTTTCTATGTTAATTTATTTTAGATAGTTTTGCCATCATAGCTAAAATGAAATGTCAGTTAGTGCATATAATTTAGAAATTACACTTAAGTCTTTCAGAATTTTAAGTAAAAGTCAGATGCTCTCCCCAAAGAATAAAAACTGATTTTCTCCAAATGAGCATTGCTTTATTTCAAGAAAACTTCTCTAATTCCTACTTAAAACCAAAAGGGATCACCCAATTTTGTGTATCAGGGAGTATGTGGAACAACATATTTTTGTCATAGTTATTACATCAGGCAAATATACTTTATTATAAATGAAAAAAATATGTGCCCCAGGAGTGATCAACCATGTAATCTAGCTGCCTAATAAATTCTTCGTTGTGGCTGACTAATCCTTTGGGAAATGCCACATTCATTCCTTGCAAAAATGAGGGGACTGGCTTGTACCAAACAAAGAATTTCTTAAAAGCAAAATGAAAGGAAACAAAACAAAATCTTAAGTTTGTGGTTGATCAAATTGCAAAACAAATTAGGCTCTACTGAACCAATTTTCTCTGGCAAATCTCAGAGTACGTATTTTAGTTATTTGATCTCCAAGAATTAAAAAAAAATTGTAGTGTCACCACACTTAGTATGTCATCTAGGCATACTTGATGACAGAAAGAGGGGGGATCCTTTTCTTACACTTCTCTTTTTTTACTCTCTTTGTTGTAACAAACAGTACTGAGTAAAAGGTTATTATGTTTTATTATCTTTGGTGTCTTTTAAAACTGTTCAGATCAATCTGGCAACATTCAAAAAGAATGACTGGTTCACCAGGAAGCTGATTTCTGAAGAGAACTAGAGCAGCCTACACAGCTGCTGTTCTAGAATGAGATTATTCCTGGAGGCTGGGAGGCTTGTAAAGGTAGATACAGGCAGCCCTGAAGACAGAGCGGAAGACTGAGACGTGCCAGTTGCTCCTGTCTGCTCTGGAGGCATTGCAGAGGGAAGGCAGGTTATCCAACGCTGCCGAGCTTGAGTTCCCAAAATGTAAGGTGGAGGATAGTAAGACCCACTGGCATAGAGCTGTGAGAGTAAATAATATGTGCAAAAGGTCCAGCATATATTTAGATCATAACAAAGGATGACTACTATTATTACAGTTGGTAGCTGTGTGTTTTTACACACTTCAGAGTTTATTTATTTATTTTTTCTACCTGCAGGGAATAATGATGAGAAAAGACTAGAATGGTGATGGCTGAATATTTTCTTAGTGGATATTAGATGGGTTAACAAATGATAGGGAATGTGGGCATTCTCTTTCTTTTTAAAATAAAGACTAAAAGCTAAACATACCAAAGGAAATGAAAGGAATAGGGCTGTGAATGTCTTGGGATGCTGAAGGAGCACATAGCAAAACAATGAGCTGAAAAAGTACTTAGGTGGACCTAAGATTGTCTTTGAATCTTATTACAAATAAAATTTCTGTGCTATCCTACTAAGTTATTTATGATTTAATGTAGCATTACTTGAGAAGAAGCAACAAGATTTATTGGACATAAGGAGGGTCTTACTTTTGATCAATTCATTTGCACATACTGAAAGTATCTATGACCAGCTACCTTAAAAATGTGACTAATATACCAGCTAGCCTCTAAAGGTAACATATCACCAAATGATTTATTTGGTGATAATTTATTCAACAGATAATTACTGTGGGCTTTTTTTAACTACCCCGTAAGGCGGATAGGGAAGGCATGGTGCTCACTTTTTTCAGAAGAGGAAACCACTACTCAGAGAGGTGCAATCACTTGCCTGAGGTTGATGTACTTGAGAAACTGACTAGAGCCTCACTTCCCACTCCAGTAGCCATCTCACAATGAAAGAGCACATGCTGGCTGACTGCCGCTGCATACGTATGGTGTAAGGAGATGGTCATAACGCACAGCCCTTGTGTGAAATCTTAATTCCCTGAACTGGCTGACCCATCTTACACCTGGCTTGTATGGTCTTTATCTTTCCCTGTACATACAGCTACTGTCATACTGGACAATGGGAACGCAATTCAAAGACTGCTTGAGAATCATTCCTTGGTGGTCAAAACTTCCTTAGCTGAGGCTTTGATTTCTTAGCATCTCTAGCTGTCCTAAGAGAACTTGATAAAATGAGTTCTTCTAAGGCTGGTGCTTGCTGTGCTCTGCAACCTTCTTGGTCTTTGAGGGCATCAGTGTCTATGCAGTCACACTGATTTCACTAGAAACTGACCCTAAGAACTGACTCTAAGAACACACAACCAATGACACTACAGTTTTGAAAAAATAAAAAAAAGTTGTTTCAAGTTCTTCCTTAAAAGACCTTTTGACAACAGACTGTAGATACCAGAACAGGCTGCCATGCAAGAAAGTCAGCTCCCATCATGGAGCACGTTAATGTAAAGATTGATAACAACACAAGAGGGTTGTTGTAGGGCAGGTTACTACACAGGGAGAGGGGTACCTGGGTGTGTCACTGTCAACTCCAAGATTCTTCAAAGTGTCCCATGCAAGTTTTATTTACTGTTGGATCTAGAATTCATGAGAGAAATAGCCACCCAAGTTGGAGATTCCACCTTTTAAGGTAAAGAAAAATAGTGTCTCACTTGTCAATATCCATTTATGAATAAAATTCTTATAAGGTGAACCATGAGACAAAGGTGGAAGTGTTCAAATGAGAGGTGAAGAAGAAGAAGCTCTAAGGTCACACATGGGAACCCGCCTGTTCTGGGCTTTTGTCTTTCATTCAGTTTTCTCAGCAATCTGTATCCTAAGGACTCTCTCAGCAGTGACTGGGCACAGTGCTGGGCTCTGGGGTTACAACCACTGCAGAGTTCCAGGTTCCCATCTGATGTCCTATATCGTGTCAGCACAGGAACCCCTGGCTCCTGGCTCCATGTCACCAGTGGGCTCTGATCTCTGACAGGAAGACATGCCCTAAACTCTGTCAGGCCTCAGTGTTCTTACCAGTAAAACTAAGGACTTTGATTACAGGACCTGTTTGTTTCCTTTCAGATCAAATATTTAAAATAATTCTACTTTATTCCATTATATGGAATCTACTTCATTCCATATTCCTATTTGGCCATTAAAACTTTTAAAAAAATTTTACGTTAAAAATTATTTCACTATTTGGTTGAGTGTGTGGCCAATGATCAAAATGTTTAGGAAGTTTTACAATACTGAAACTTGATATTATGGCTCTTCCTAGAAGCCATTTTCTAAGTTTATAAATAATCACTCTGGTTTCAAAAATTTTTTTCCAAAGCTTTCATCCTATATGGACATTAATCATTGTGACAGCCTTACAGAATGAAAACTACCATTTTAAAGCCCAATTTTAATCATTCATGGAAAAACATCACGTTAGAAATTGTCTAAATAGAAAAAGTATGAAATGTAGCATTTCTATCTGTATTATTACTTTTTGAAAAAGGTCCACTGAGTCTGCAGAAATTGTTATAATGAGAAACAGGCCACAAATTGAAACCTCAAAGAAGACATCTGATTGACTTGAAAAATAATTGGTATCTTTCCACTTAATCTACATTAATGTAAACAATAAATCTTCTCTTAAACAAAGATTGTGTGAATCTTCATTTATCTTTTCTGACAAGAGAGCAAAGGTTGTAGTTTAATGAATGGAAAGAAGCAACAAGGTCAGTTTTAAAAGCCTCACAGGTCAAATGTCTGACATCAGTGAACATTAAAAAAAAAAAAAAGAGAAGAAGAAGAAGCCCTAACATCGTAATTTCTATTTTAGTCAAACCACTAGGGTCCAGCTAAGACTTCAAGTAGCAGGAAAGAAAACACCATAATTTAGTAACATAGAGACAAGCAATTGGAATGGCAATATCCTTTTAGGATGCATTCACCAGCATTTTGATAAGGTTGAATTAGGTAGATTTTAAAATAATTTTGAAGCTTCAAGTTTTGACAGCTGACAAGACGCCCTGGCACTGATAAAGGGATTGGAAAAAGAAGAGCACATACTTTTATTTTACATATGCATTGATTTTCTCCCAAATGGAAGACCTCTGTCATCTGAAAAGGTTATTCATAGATCCAAAGAGCTGATCAGGGTCATTAATAACAATAGTAAACTGATCATCATTCCAATGGGACCTGACAAGTTTCTTTTCAAAGTGGATACTAATGTATTGATGCTTGTGAAGTTCATTACAGCAGTAATAAATCATTAGTCTCTGCAAAATGATTTATAAGATGGTTGAAATGCATTACAATAGACAGAGCTTTGCAGGCACAAGAAGGCTCTTGCTGTTTTACTGAAAGTGTGATGGCTTACAGTAATTAGACACCAGCACCAAATCTAACACTACAAAATACACTATACCTATGGTTGTTTCTTGTTCGTTTAAAACCAAGTTTTAATTCAGCACAGCCTTGAATTACTACTGTCTTACAAAAGTTTTAAAAATTATATTTTTGTTTATTCTACAAAGGTTCATTGTGACTCCTGCTAATTGAATATTTTTTTAGCTTCACCAAATACTACTTAGAGCATTTCTAGTTGCAATTATTCCCTTAAGATTATTTGCATGCATAATAACATGCAGAGTAAAGCATTCTCAACCATTTAACATTATGAACTAACACTGTAATGAAGTGATTCATAGCTGAACATGGGCTGAAATGTTTATTTCCAAACATGTGTAACAATATGTCTTTAATATACCTATAATGCTTTCAAGAGTTAGATGTGTTTGCAGGTACTATTTGTCCTGCAGAGAAAGAGGAAAATAAGCTTAAGATAAAACAGTATTAACCTTTTTCAGAAAACAGGAAGGGCTTTCTGATGGTAAGGGTAGTTTCACCATTACAACAGAGAAATGGGTTCCAGATGATGTCCATTTTTTTAGTTTGGGTGTGGACTTAACGAAAAAGTTGTTTTATCCTCTGTTGCCCCTATGTTTATTGGGAAACATGGCCAAAGGACTAATTTCATGGCTGCTCCTAGCCATTTTAAATGAATCACCTAACATAATTTTCTCCGATTATAGTAGTTCCATTAGAACCTACCTGTTGCTACTCCTGACTGGGAAATCAGAACAAGTGTGCTTACGTGCGAACAATCTCTTTTCAGAGTACTTTAAACTACGTATGAAATCCCACCTCTTGTTTTATCACCTTTCTCTAGTCGTCACTAACAAACTTGTTCTTACAAAATAAGGCTATTCAGATAAGAATAATAATTTATTTGGCATTCTGAAGAGTTTTACTATGTTAGTTAAAAAAAAAATCAAAATGTCAAATACATCCCCAAGTGATTTTCAATCTAGATTTCCTTATCACCTGTCCTTGGCTGTTTACAGGATTTTTTTGTCATTTCGTAACAAAGACTGATCAAGCCCATTTTTAAAAACAGCATCCTGCCCTGGAACATTAAAGGGTAATCTGATGCATTTGATGAGTGGATTTTCAGAAGTTCATTGTTATAAGCAAGTCACAAAGTCTATGCTTCAATGAAGCCTTAAAATATTGTGTAATATGGCTGTCATTCCATGAATGCACATATAATATTTCCTGAAACTTCAATCAAAGTGATGCCCTAGAGTAGGATATTTGCATTAACCTGTGTTTTGCTGAGGTATTGAATCATGACTTCACTGACAACATACTCTTGAGATGGAGACCTTGCATATAATTGCATGCTGAGGTTTCAACAATTTCAAATATTGGTTTGTGTGTCACAATTTATTCCTGATGATTATCCCAAAGTGAATTCTACCAATTGATTGTTACTGCCGAGCCTAGACTAGGGACAGACCCTAAGTTGGAGGAGACAGCGAGCTTCTTATTTGTGTCTGTTTCCATCCAGCCTTTCTCAGATGGACTCAGCCTCCACTGAGCAGGATTGGGAATCCCTAGCCTGTCACCTCCCATCCTTATCATTCTTAACATTCTCACAACAGTATCAGATACTAAGAAAGACTATAGTAGATATGAGTGCCGTTAATTTTAAAAATACAGCTAATTCTAGTTATTTTATCAAATTGTCTCCTAAGCCTATTATTTTCTGCTCTAAATGATAGTAATTGATAGTCTGAAACCACAGCTACATCACAGTATTCGATGAAAAGCCATCAGAGATGCATATGGACTGTGCATATATGTATGTGTCTGAAGCAGATTTCTTCCTAAATGAAAAACAGATACTCTTACATCCCTGAATAAATCTTCCTTGGTCAAGATGTATTCTTACTCCTGATTTCTGTTTAATATTTTAATTAGGCTTTTGCATTGATACTCATCAGTGAGAGTAGTTTTTAGTGTGATTCTCATCAAGTTTTGGTACCAAAATTGTACTCACTTCATATCAAAAATGTTGCAATTTTCCTTTCTATGTTGATGCTTCAAACAGTTTTTAACAGCTTTAAATATTTGTTTGAATTCCTCTACAGCCATTTAGGCATGTTGCTAATTTTATTAGGAGAGGGCAGTATTCTTATTTTCTTCTTTTATAACTTACCTATCTCTTAAATCTAACTTACTTATTTCATTTAAATACATTTTATATATTTACTGACATAAGTATTTAAGGCTAAGAATTTTCCTATTAACACAGCATTAGCCATAGCTTATAGATTCTGATATGCCATATTTCATTTTTATATTTTTAGAAAGTCTCCAACCAGATAGAAAATATAATAGAAGAAAACATCCAATTATAACAGCATCATGATATATAAGAAAAAACCTTAACACACTCCTGAAAGCCATGAAAGAAGCCTTGAAGAAATGGAAATGCTTAACATATTCTTGAAGAAAAGAACTTAGTATCATTTTTCTGTTGATTCTCTACAAGTCAGTTTAGAAATATAGTATAATACCAATTTAAAAATACTAGGAAATTTTTGTTTCATGAGGTTGGTCAAGTTATCCTAAGTTCAAATAGAAAAAATTAACAGAAATAACCTGGAAGAGCAATAAGGAAAGATTAGCAATAACAGATACCACAATGCATTAAAACACTGGAAAAAAATCACCACAGAATATTAGTACAGGAACGGAAAGATCATAGAATAGAAAATCTGGAAATAAGACTCAACTATATGCATGAATTTGTTAAATAGAAAAGGCACCTCGAACCAGTGGATTAAAAATGGATTTTCCATTCAATATATGATGAGTCAACTGACAAAAATTAAATTGTATCCATACCTCCTAACTCACACCAGGAAAAGTTCTAACAGACTGTTTATGAAAAGAGGAAATATGAATGGCTCTTAATTATATGAAAAAATATACTTAGATTTTTTTCATTTGACAGACTGACCAAAATCTGACAGAATGAAGCAGACACTAACATTTAGACAATGATAAAGTAACTTGTTACAAAACCTATAAAGGGCAATTTGGCATATCTATTAAAATTACAAATGCATATGCTACATTTTTTTAAATCCAGAAATTCCACTTCACTTGCTCTCATACAAAACACTTGTACAAGACTCCCTAGTGAAACACTGTTTGCAATAGGAAAAACTAAAACTGGAACACCTTGCAACAGGAGACTGGTTAATTGAGTTACGAAGAATTTTACACAATGGAACACTATACAACCATGAGGATGAATGAAGCAGCTCTGTACTTATGTGAAAGATTTCCAAGTGAAAAAGAGGAAGGGAGTAGTATGTCATCTTTTGTAAAAAGAAGAAATGGGGAGGGAATAAGGATCTATAAACCCTGGAAAAAGATGGAAGAAACAACGTCAGTGGTTATTTATTTTGATGATGGGGGAAATGGGAAGATAGAAGATTAAGGGAGCATCCTTCGTGTTAAATTATGTGAATTTTATTAATCATTCAAATAGCTATATTTAGAAGAAAATGTTAATAGCAATACAAAGTGACAATTAGGGACTTCCCCGGTGGTCCGGTGGTTAACACTCTGCACTTCCAATGCAGGGGGCACGAGTTTGATCCCTGGTCAGGGAATTAAAATCCCACATGCCACACAGCATGGCCAAAAAATAATAATGATTAAAAAATGACAATTATACTATAAAAAATCTATCAGTAATAGATGAATCTCCTGTAGATATTTTGGAGTAAGATTTTACATCTTAAGAGGGGGCTTATCTAGTGGAAATCATGGTTTAAGAAGTGAACTTCTGTGTCCAAAAAAAATGTCACAGCAAAGGTTTCAATCTTCAAATGCCTTACATTTACTTTAATTAATATTACTAAATGTGTATTTCAAAATCAGTTAAAGGTACATTATTAGTTTCCAAGAGTTCAAAATTCAAACTAAGACTGAAGTAATCTCTTAACAGCATTGTAAAAACAAGGATTCCAATTTTAAAAGCTTAGAGGTGCTACATGTTATGAGATATGACTCACACTTTCCCAGATGGCTATGTATTACAGGCATACCTCAGTTTAATGAATTTTGCTTTATTGCATTTCACAGATAATTCATTTTTTACAAATTGAAGGTTTGTCAGATGATGATTAGCAATTTTAGAAATAAAGTACTTTTAACTTAAGGTATGTATACTGTATGTTTAGACATCATACTATCGCATACTTACTAAGTATAGTATAAACATAACTTTTATATGCATTGGGAAACCAAAAAATTCATGTGACTTGCTTTATTATGGTATTTGCTTTATTGCAATGGTCTGGAACTGAACCTATGGTGTCTCCCAAGCATGCCTGTACTCACCAAAGATGGGTGTGAAAATAGAAAAATATTTTTAAATCATTATGTTGGTAGAAAATCCGAGAAGTAAGGTATAATTGTCTTAAACATTTTATAAAACATTTTACGTCCAGAACTTTGACAATCATCTTTTGGGGGGCTCCAATTAAACATAAGATATATTTGATAATACTTCAATTCACTTGATAAATATGAGAGTTATTATGTACAAGATAAGGTTGACACTCTACACTGTGGAGAATTCAAGGAAGAGGCTAATGTAGCTCTGATGTTCAGAGAGCTTACAGTATAGAGGAGGTCCTATGGGGCTTTCCAGGTGCCTCAGTGGTAAAGAATCCACCTACCAAGCAGGAGACATGGGTTAAATCCCTGAGTCAGGAAGATTCCCTGGAGAGGGAAATGGCAACCGACTCCATTATTCTTGCCTGGGAAATCCCATGGACTCAGGAGCTTGGCGGACTACAGTCCATGGGGTCACAAAGAGTTGGGCACAACTTAGTAATTAAACAACAACAAGAGGTCCTATGACTCCTTGACAGTTGGAGGTGTAATGCAGTAGACCATCTTTGGAGAGCTCCACAATGTTTTGAGGGTACAGCTGCAGGAGACAGACCACGTTCAAGGTAGGAAATAAGCTGAGGACTAAAGAGAAGTAAGGCTATGAGGGGGGGTGGGCAATAGTTCACACAAAGTCTCAGGGAAGACAGGGCCACCGTCCTGCACGATCCAGAGGATATGTGCCAAAAGTGGCGGTTCTGCCCAAGGGGTATGTATTTTTTTAATGGGCAATGAGGAATCCATCAAAGACTTCTGAGCACTGAAATGACACAACAAACCTATGTCTTAAAAGAAGTATCCTCATGTTTTATCTCTCTCTCTTTTTTTTTTTAACTTTTTAAGCCATGCCACGTGGCATGTGAATAAAGGAGTGGTGTAAAAGAAATAGTTTAAGACCTTAACATTACTCCAAACAAGAGATAATCTTTTACTTTCCTTTGCTTGGAATGGGTAGAAATCTCTCACATTGGATGCTGGTGCTTGGAATGCTAATGAAGAGACAGAAATAGGCTTTTGGAGGCTAGGGTGTGGAAAACGTGATACTAAGGTTTCGGGTCTTGGTAACTAGGAGAGTAGCAGTAGCTCAGGTGAAGCTACGAGGAGGAACAAAGTATAGAGAGGAAACTGTGAACTTGGGGTGTTAGCTTTTTGCCACCCGGCGGCGGGGGGCATTCACAATGCATCTGAAGTCATGGAATAGAGGCTGAAAATGAGAATAGCGTGGGAGATACCAATTGTCCATCTCCTAAATGTGGCTGTGGTGGAAACTGCAGGGCTGGCTGAGATCACAGGGATTCAGACACACGGCACTATGGTGGCGGTTGGGGTGGGGAGTGCTCACAGGATGACTGGCAGGAGAGAAGGGGCCGGTGACAACCTGGAGTCACAGACTCACGTCCAAGCAGAAAAGGATCTAAGAGCTCAAAGTATTTTCCCCTTAAACGCATTGATCTCTAAGATCTTCCCTTCCTCACATTTTCCAATTGAGCAAACTGGGGTCATGACGGGAGAAAAGCGAGACCAGCGGTTTCCATCAATTTATAGGAGGAGATGTATAGACTACCTTTGAGGTCTGGGGTGAAGAAGAGAGGAGAGATGGGCAGTACATGAGTAAATAGCAACCCTTTGGAACAACTGCTCTTTTAAGCAAATAGGAGACCTATACACATTTGTTAAGCAGGAGGTTAGTCCAAAGTACGACACCCAGTGAAAACTGAAAATGGTAGTCACTCAGTTGTGTCTGACTCTTTGTGACCCCATGGACTGTAGCCCGCTGGGCTCCTCTGTCCATGGAATTCTCCAGGCAACAGTACTGGAATGGTAGCCATTTCCTTCTCCAGGGGATCTTCCCAACCCAGGGATCGAACCCAGGTCTCCTGCATTGCAAGCAGATTCTTTACTGTCTGAGCCACCAGAGAAGCCCTGAGATACCCAATATTTAAAGATAAGGAGGAGTATGGGAGGACCAAGTATACATTGAAACATGTTGAGTTTTTTCCCAGCTTTCTTGAGATATATTAATAATTGATGTAAAGCTATTTAGACATGCTAATCTTAAAAAAAAAAAAGGAAGGAGTGGCTTCTTCCTCGGGAGCCAAAGGGAAGGACCAATGAGAGGAATAAAATGGCATGCTGTGCTTTAAATGTTCAGCCCTGTGTAGTATGTAATTTCAAGAACACGAAGGCCAAGAGCATTGTGCACGCTGACCTGCTTCTCACAACGGTGCCCAGTAAGGAGGGCTCCCCCCCAAAGTAGTCTTCCTCCCTCCCTCCTGATCATCTCACCCTGAGGCCTACAAAGGGAGACGAAACAGATACAGAGAGCACACTTAGGAAGGGAAACGCCACACGGAAAGAGTTTGTGCTAGAACTAAGATTCCTTCATGATATGAAGTTCAGCTCCCTCGTTGAACTGAAAGCTGGGAGCTTAGAGAGACGGGAGGACTTGATTCAAACACGATTTTAAACACAGGAGCAGGGCTATGTTTTGCACGTGAGACAGGCAGTGCCTTTCTTCTGCTTCAGCAGACTTTGCCGTGGGAAGTGGGTGGGCTCTGTGTTGGGTAATAGTGTTCCACAGAGAGCTATGGCGGGCCATCATTTTTATTTACATATGTTGGTCCTCAAATGAAGTCACCCGGATTCTGCCACCCAGCACACTTTCTAAACCATTCGTATTCATAGCGCTCTGTAGATGGAATTAGATAGTGAGACTGCTATTGTGTGAGAAGGAAAAAAAACACCATTCCTGGGTGGGAGCCATTTCTAAAGAGCTTACTCATCAAGCTTTACAGAAATTTCAACAATTTACTGTTGTTATAATTGCTTTGCTCCACTTGCTACTATGCTGAAAGGCACTATCCAGCCTAACATTTTGGTTCTCAGTGTTCTTTCATTTTACAACATTCCTAAGTGCAAAGTAAGGCTCTCAGTGATGGGTCAATTCCAGGATGAACAACATTCTGAATGAGGCAGATCTGCGGTGGTGGTGGTGGTGGTGGTGGGAGAAACAGACAGACACATAGAGGATTTATTAATAGGAGACATTTCCTTCTCCACTTACAATAAAACTGCTTTTCCTGGTGGTTGGTGGTTGCATTTTTCTGGTGGGCATTGCAACAGTTAAACTGAACAAACATAAACTTGAACTATCCTGATATTAGATTGAAATTCATTTGGATTAGAGTTGCATGAAGGATGTTACCTATACTGTACTAAAACTGATGAAAAATGAATGGATATGGCTTTTAGGTTCCTTTTGAAGTGTCACATGGCCAAAAGAACTCTGCTTATGCAGGATTTAAAGTACTGAGTTAGAGAGAGAATGCAAAACCACACACACTGGTTATGCTTGATTCAGATGCAGCCTATGCACATCAGTTCTTGGCTAACTGTGTGGACTGTATTGCTTCCACAAGGTGGTCTCTGGAGAAATGCTATATTGGGAATCAGCTTCTCATTGTTTTTAGCCTCATTTATGCATTAATTCTGTATGACTGTGGGCAAGTCACTTAATCTCACAGCTCCCCACTTCAATTAACTATCTAGTGGAGCACCCTACTGCTCAGGAGAGTTAGAGCAATTGTGAGGACTAAATATTTAGAATAGCAAAGATGTCAGCAACCACAATATAAAATGCTATGTGGCTGCTGCTGCTGCTGCTAAGTCACTTCAGTCGTGTCCGACTCTGTGTGACCCCATAGACGGCAACCCACCA
The DNA here is from genome assembly GCF_027580195.1 of Bos mutus. Lineage (NCBI taxonomy): Eukaryota > Metazoa > Chordata > Mammalia > Artiodactyla > Bovidae > Bos > Bos mutus. The sequence goes on along the minus strand of NC_091630.1, from coordinate 57,084,770 downwards.
GGCTCCCCCGTCCCTGGGATTCTTTAGGCAAGAACACTGGAGTGGGTTGCCATTTGCTTCTCCAATGCATGAAAGTGAAAAGCGAAAGTGAAGTCGCTCAGTCGTGTCCGACTCCTAGCGACCCCATGGACTGCAGCCTACCAGGCTCCTCTGTCCATGGGGTTTTCCAGGCAAGAGTACTGGAGTGGGTTGCCATTGCCTTCTCTGATAAAATGCTATGGAACTACGTAATTACTGAATCTTAGAAATAACTAGAAGCAGATGAATTTGTTGGTCCAGTGCCATATGCTTCAGGTCAAATAAAAGTTTAAGTGCAAAAACATTGTCTGTATTACTCTACTAAGTTGCTTTATTTATTTTGCCCAATTGCCATTTAACCCAGAATCTAACTGCTTTGTGTCTATAGTAATTTTGTAAAGTTGTAATTTTAAATAGGAATCATGATTTACCCTTCAGATGGCCCCCAGTTACTTACACACACTCAGCATGCACTAGTATAAATACTGGGAAAAACTGAGTCCTCAACAATTTCACTCTTATCTTCAGTTTGAAGAAAATATTTATTTCCCTCAAAGACATTATCTTTATCTCTTTTGTCAGACCAATGCTCATTCCCAATTTTGCCCATTTCCAGATGACATTCACTGTTGCAGTGGTTTCTAAGTAACATGTATCGTATGTCCTAGAAACAGCATTTGCACAGTCTTTTCAATAGAGAACACATGATTTAAAAATCTTTAGTCCATAATTATTTTTAGTAGATGTTTATATAAATTTTTTAACTTGCCACACATCCAGTACAATTATTATCTTCATAAGCCTGTGTTTTACTTGCAGAAAGTAACAAAAGCTTTCAAAAACTTTCCTTCAAGAGACAACTGAACATCAGTATGTACCTTAAAACTGTTAAGGATGCAGATGTAAAATGAATGAAAAGACTTTTAAGTATAAATGCATGACGTAGCAAATTCACAATATGCCCTGCTTCTTAATCAACAGGTAAATCTGAGAACTATCCCAGTTACGGTGGGGAGACATTCACTATCCCTTTGCAAACTAGATGCACTGTTTTCATCTAAGGATCACTTTTTAACTGAATATAAATTGTCTTTCCTAAAGTAAAATGGGTCAGTCTTTGGCTTACTGCAAACTTGATTTGCGAGCTTGCTTCCTTTGCTAAATTGCACTCAAGTTCTTTGAAGTAATAGTATGATGATCATAACTCAAAGTTGCTTTGAAAACTGAACCCCTTGCTGTACTACAAGCCAATCGGATTTGCATTCAGTGACTCTGTTGATTGCCAACCTTGTTGCAGTTCTGCAGTGATCTGGGCAGGTACTATAGACACATGGCAACATTTAGTTCTCAAAACAGCTCAGTGAGGGAAGTTCTACTATCCTTACTTTGCAGATTAATTAATAAAGGCTCTGTGAAGTTAAGTGTCATCCAAGACATGGAAGAAGTTGAGCTGAGCGTTATTGATACTGATTTTAAACGGTGAGAAGAAAAAACTAAATTAACATCAGCTTTGATATAACAATGTATTCTTAAAAAAAAAAAAAAACAAAACAGATATTGCCTCATTTAGCATTCATTTGGGCTTCCCTGGTGGCTCAGATGGTAAAGAGCCTGCCTGCAATGTGGGAGACCCAGATTTGATCCCTGGGTTGGGAAGATCCCCTGGAGAAGGAAATGGAAACCCACTCCAGTATTCTTGCCTGGAGAATTCTATGGACAGAGAGGCCTGGCAGTCTATGGTTCATGGGGTGGCAAAGAGTTGGACACGACTAAGAGACTAACACATCAATCATTTATCTTTCCTAATAGGTGCGTAATTAACAATTCTGAGTATGCTAGAGCTCTTATTACTTGCAATCTAATTAGATTCTAGTTGAGCAATCTTCCTCCTATTTTTAAAATATGACCGGAAAACAAAGAAAAATACTAGGAGAGTCTATCTTCATAAACAAAAAGACTGTAGTTATTATTATTACTTTAATGTAGAACTCCTGGGTACTATGGAATTAATTAACAAGTCAGAAAGACAACATCCTGTGTGGACAGCGGCTTTCGGATACATTCAGTAGAGCATAAACTATATATCATAAATGCATGTCAACCACAGGCAGATAGGAACCCACTGTACGGAAAAATTTATCACTCGAAATCAAAGTGTAACATCAACTAAAACTCAGTAATGTGTTCCCTGCTTCTTTTTGACCTTCTGTTGTTGCTTATTTGAAGATCTTGGCAACTGTCAGTGATGGAATATTCATGAGGCTATAGTCATTCCAAGACTAAAATGTTAGATTCTGCCACTTTTTCACAGATGAGGGTAGAAGTGGGATTTCATTTAAATAGAAGTCTTTTTTTTTTTTTTTTCTTCTAACACATCCTACATACATGAGTCAGGAACAATTGTGGTTGAACCATGAATGTAATTTTCATGAATGATAAATCCTGTTTGCCCTCTTACCCTGGATATTTCTATACTTTTTTTTTTTTAATTCTACCAGTGGCTCAGCAATCCATCACAAGATTGTCCAGCTCTTGATGTCTTGTGAAGAAAATATTTCTAAATAAAATACTTTTTGTGTTAAAATAGTTATACTGGTTTCCCATAATTGTAAGATAAACTAATAATAGGGTCTTAAAGCCTGGTGGGCTACAGTCCACGGGGTTGCAGAGTCGGACACGACTGAGTGACTAACACACTCACACACACAAACTATAGCAATATGAAAACATTTGATAATAAATCTGATACAAACATAAAAATATTTTCAGGCACCTTTCTCTATTAAAAGTCCTTTTTGCTAGGAAGCACATGGTAAATACAAACAGAATGTATCTCATAATTCTATGCAAATATTAGAGGGAATTTCAATTTGGCTGTCTCGATAACTCCATAGGATTATTACAAGTGTAATAGTTTTATGTTCAAGTGGGATTCTGCTGTATTAGATTCAATGTTAATCAAATCAGCCAAGCTCTCTCTGGAATTTCAATTTACACCTTTGCAAAATATTAGCAGTGATTAATATTTGATTTATCCATATGTTTGATTATTCAGCTACACATTAAAAAAAAAGCCTCTCACCTCTCAATGCTATATTCTTTTATGTTTAGTTATGCTAAAAACACATTTTAGTCCTAGTAGCTTATCATGAACTGTGGTATGTAACTATTAATGCATTGAAAATCAAAGCAAAATGTATTCTGTTATTACAAAACTTTTGATTTTGGAAAGCAAATCAAGTTGTTTCTAAGTGCAAAGTATTTGCGATCTACTATCATAGCATCATGCCAGAAAGTCTCAGGAGATACTAGTGGGAGGCTCAAGAAAAAGGTTTCTGGTGCAGGGGATAAAGGCAGCATTTGGGCCACACCAGTGAATAACAATCACTTGGGCTCACACACTGGCTTGAAACCAAGTTGTCCCTTCACTTCCCAATCCAGTTCCTTCACATGATTCCTCTGCAATGGAAAGTGCAGGGGTGGAGTCTGCTGATACACCAGGCAGGATTTAGAGGTGTTTAGCCTCACCCCAGCCTTTGGAACTGTTTGACCTTGGGAGGTCAGTCTAAGACTCAATGTTGCACAGTTGTTACTTAGATTCAGATTCTGTTTTCTCTTGAAAAGTGAAAGTGAAAGTTGCTCAGCCATGACGCACTCCTTGCGATCCCATGGATTATACATGGAATCCCATGGATTATCCCATGGAATTCTCTAGGCCAGAATACTGGAGTGGGTAGCCATTCCCTTCTCCAGGGGATCCTCCCAACTCAGGGATGGAACCCAGGTCTCCCACATTGCAGGCGGATTCTTTACCAGCTGAGCCACCAGGGAAGTCCAAGAATACTGGAGTGGGTAGCCTATCCCTTCTCCAGTGGATCTTCCTGACCCAGGAACTGAGCTGTGGTATCCTGAATATTTAACTTATATGCATAGTACATCATGAGAAATGCTGGACTGGATGAAGCACAAGCTGGAATCAAGATTGCTGGGAGAAATATCAATAACCTCAGATATGCAGATGACACCACCCTTATGGAAGAAAGCAAAGAAGAACTAAAGAGCCTCTTGATGAAAGTGAAAGAGGAGAGTGAAAAAATTGTTTTAAAACTCAACATTCAGAAAACTAAGATCATGGCATCCGGTCCCATCACTTCACAGCAAATAGATGGGGAAACAGTGGAAACAGTGAGAGACTTTATTTGGGGGGCTCCAAAATCATTACAGATGGTGGCTGCAATTTCAATGAAATTGAAAGACGCTTGTTCCTTGGAAGAAAAGTTATGACCAACCTAGATAGCATCTTAAAAAGCATAGACATTACTTTGCCAACAAAGGTCCATCTAGCCAAAGCCATGGTTCTTCCAGGAGTCATGTGTGGATGTGAGAGTTGGACTATAAAGAAAGCCGAGCACTGAAGAATTGATACTTTTGAACTGTGGTGTTGAAGAAGACTCTTCAGAGTCCCCTGGACTGTAAGGAGATCCAACCAGTTCATCCTAATGGAAATCAGTTCTGAATATTCATTGGAAGGACTGATACTGAAGCTGAAACTCCAAAACTCCAATACTTTGGCCACCTGATGCGAAGAACTGACTCATTTGAAAAGACCCAGATGCTGGGAAAGATTGAAGGTGGGAGGAGAAGGGGATGACAGAGGATGAGATAGTTAGGTATCATCACCGACTCAATGGAATTGAGTTTGAGCAAGCTCCAGGAGTTGGTGACGGACAGGAAGGCCTGGTGTGCTGCAGTCCATGGGGTCGCAAAGAGGTAGACACACCTGAGCCATTGAACTGAACTGAACTCCTGCACTGCAGGCTGATTCTTTACCAGCTGAACTATCAGGGAAGCCCTGTTCTCTCTTACTGAGTATTTATTACATGATGGGTGCTTTTACACATTTAATTTTGAGACTAGCTCTCTGAGGATGGCAGTATCATCTCCTTTGAAGCAAACTGAGCTCTAAAAGGTCCAGGGACTTGGCCAAGGAGACACATGGTTAAGGGACAGCCCTGATCTGCACCCCGGTCTTGTCACTCCAAGTCTGATGTGTTTTGCCATAAACGGTGCATCTTCTAATGACAGGGCTTGTCCTATTTATATCACAGAATGGTTGTGTAAATCTAATGAGATCAGGTAAAGGAAAGTTCTTTGTAAGCTACATAGAGCTGTAAAGTACAGGCTAACAGTCATTTCTCATCTTTACTTTCCTATCTCCCACTAACTGGTTAACAATAGCATCAGCTTCTTATGGTCGACCAGGGAAGACCCAGACCTCAGAGATAGTCTCTTTAGGCAAAACACTAATAATCAATATAAACAGACTCCCTCGTTTTTCAATTTTTGGCGAGAATCTGTGCTTTAGACGCCAGCTTTTTAAAAGAACATAAATTTTCTCTTTTGATCAGCACTTTGAGACTTGTGCAAGCAAAACGATGTCTGAGGCTCACACACAATTGTGATAGAGTGCTCAAATGTGAACTTCTTTACCTTGAAAATGAGAAAACTGAGTCAACTGTAGAATTTGCAGAGAGGGAAATACCACTACCCTAGTTTTAGTTAAGGGAATAACATAAGATAAGCTAAGCCCTACACTGAAGTGAAGGTCTGAGGATGTCAGTTGGAAAACTCAGGCTCCAGAGGAGTACTAGCACTGAATTTAATGTCTGAAATCACAAACTTGTTTGCCTACACAGATCTGTCTCAACAAATACATTTTCAGTGCTCTTTCAGTTGGTCTGTGAAGATTGTGCCAAGACAGTCATTTTAAGTGATGATCCTTTTGTTGCTATCAATATGAGTAATTATCTTGTATAAAATTCTTTCCATTTACAGTGATTAATAATATTTTCATTTGCCTCCCACCCCCCATGAAACTACCTTGCTCTGCCCTGGGCCAGGCTTGAACTGAATAGATACCTAAGGACTAAGAAGTACCTACTATTCACCCAGTGGAATAAACATTGGTCCAACATAGCTCTTTTTTCAACCAGAGATTATGTTATCATAAAAATGAATCACGTACTGAACAGTTAGAAGCAATACACTACACAAAATGGCAATTAAAAATGTAATGCTTGGTATTTAAGTAATATAATTTCCATACATACATGAGTAGATGAACACATATGATGCTATATTATGCTCAGTAGGATAAATATAGACTATGGAATATTCTAGATATACACATAATGATAATATAGGAATGCAGAAAATGAGTACCCAAAAGAAAAATCACACTCGATGTTTCAGCTCCCATTTTAATAGTTTCTGTTTTAAGACGTTTTTGTTTCCTCAATTTTTTTGTTGTTTACAGTTTCTATGAACCTAAGCAGAAGATCTAAATTACTTTAAATTGAAAAAATGCTCATACAATACAACAATTTCAAATATGTACTTATAGTAACTTCTGACACCACCTATTCCTGTCATACCAGTGTATTTCTTGGGGCAAGAGACCTGCAAGGCAATACTATACAGACCATAATCTAATCATTGCAAATAAGGAAAGCCCAGTAATGACAGAGAAATATATATATTTCTCCATGAGGACAGCATGGTAAGATGAAGATGTTTAAAACAATAAAGTTAAATAAATTAAATTGAAGATAATGTATAACTGGTAGAGTTTTTAGTAAATATTTAGACCTTTGTTAAAATGAATTTTACAAATAGCCATGAGTAAGATTTTGAAACTCCATTCTTCTCTTGCATTTCATTGTCAACATAATGTTTCTACAGTTCACACAACCAAAAATAAATCACTTTAACCTTATACCTTTTACAGCATCAGTAGATTTTTGAGTTATATCTAAGGCCATTCTTAATTAGCAACCAGTAATGGAATAGCTTATCCAATATTTTATTTCTTCCTTCAAAAATCCACATAGAATTGTTTGGTGACTTTGCTTTGAAGAAAGTGTCTTTTATTACTTATTTTAGTACAACACATTAAAATCAAATATCTCCTGTAGCAAAACGATTCAAGTCCCTGGAACTCAAATAATTTTCTAATAAAAAATGCATGAGACAAATAAATGCACTTTATGTTCCACAAGAAAAGGCAGTTTCAACAGGCTAATGCTCAGAGAAAATTCATTTTATCAACCAGCCATTTCATTCTTTGGTGCTGTTACAAGCTCCTTCCAGTTGCTAGGCAACCATAATTCATAGTACCTTTTAATGGATACTCTGCTACTGCTGAGAACATTAAGGTGAAGAGAATAAATGCCTTGGGTGAATCTTGAAATCTTTCATTATGCATGTCATTCTATTTCTGTAATGCTATAATGCTGAAATGTTTCTGTGGCAGGAAACTGGGTTGTAGTAATTGCATATTCCACTCATATATGTTTTGTAAGCAGAGCAGCACGTACTTGTCTAAAATGAGTTATTTCAAACATGATTGAAATTGGACTTTTCTACTTCTAAAGGTAGTAAATAAATCTAAAGAAAGAAAGAATAGGTTTAGAATAAAATGTCTTGAAATTTCCAGGAAGAATGAAGAAATCTTACAGCACAAATCAAAAGTAATCAAGCTGGTTCAAGCTTGATCAGAATGGTTTATAAATGTGTGGTACATATAAGTTGAAAGGTAAAAATAAAAGAATAGGTGAAATACACTACAAGCTTTAAAACAATCCAGGCCAACTTCGTAAATAGGTATACACAACTAGTACCACTCATGAGTCCAAGTTTTATTGATTAAGACTGGGAATGCATGCATCATGTGTACTTTTCACATTGTTGTCAAACGGACAAGGAATTATACATATTAATATGTAGCTGTATTCATTGTATAGCATATGATTTTTGCTTTAACTCTAAACATTGTTTTAATATTTTCAACTAACATATCTATATTTTTACATTATAGATTCGTTTTATTGCATTAAAAAATAAATCTAGGGTTTCCACATAGGGCAATCATCAGTAGAAGAAATGTGACCTTTTTCCTCTTTTCTCCTTAATATGGGGTACATACTTCTTCCAGTGCAAAAATAGCAACATTTTTCTAATAGGTGCCACTTTTAATCTGGTCACCGTCAATTTCTGGACTGAAAGAGAACAACCATGCCACTATCTTCGTGTGTTAATGAGAAATGAACAATCTGATCCAGCATCTACATGTTAATCCAAACATGTGGTTCTCTCTTAGTGGCAGCTATAGGGGGCTTCTTATAAGAGAACTGGTCGGCTCACCCAGACATACTGAATCAGTCTCTGGAAAATGGGTGTTGGTGGGGGAAGAATCTAGATTAGGGCTCAAACTCAGGCTGAGTTATCAATGTTAAGTCTGGCGGCTTCCCCAGTTGTAGAATTTGGGTACTGTTTTAGGTTTGTTTTGTATCAGTGAACTTTTATGATTATAAGGATATATCTTACATGCTGTCTGGAAAGATGAGGTAGTTGACCATGTTATTTTGTCAAAAATGGGACATAAGACCTTCTGTCTTCTGATCATTTGGATTATTTAAATTCATTTTTCTTTCAATAGCTGTATGAATTACATCTACTGCTTCACAGTAAAATATGGCTCTTTGTTTCTTTCTCATTCCATCCTTATGCCTAAAAATAATGCTGAATAGCCTTTGTGAGGATTTGAAAAATCCAGCAATCTTTTCATGAACTCCTGTGAACTCTACTCAGTATCCCCTTGCTTAGAATAACGCCAGCTCTACTAGTTCTCTGTGTCACCCCCACTACAAAGCTTTAAAATGACTTTGTACTACCCTCTGCTCTCACTAACTGCTGGCTGGAGGCCCAGTCTGAAGCATGAAAATGAAAGTAACTGTCCTAAATTTTAAAATACTGTTTACTTTTTAAAAAAATATGTCTTTGAATGAAGCTTAACCTTTTATGAAGAGCACTAACTGAGCAAATAGGATTCATATGGTCCATCCAGGCACTGATCACAGAAATTAAGAACTGCAGAATTCAGGCAGAGTGAGACCAGAAGCCCTGGAGTGAAGACAGTTTTGTAAGAACTGGTGCTGTTGAAACACAGTATTAAACAAATGCTCCAAGATGGGTGTTAAGGGAATTTACTATATTACAAATGTGTAGTGGACTCTTGTTTTAGATGGGGTGTTAAAATTGAGGGTCTTGATCATATGCTATCATTAAAGATCCCACGGTGAATGTACTTCTTGTAGAAGGAGGCGCGTTAGTCAAAAGTCTGGACAAATTCCAGCTACGTAATTACATCCTATCTCAATTCCCTGTGTAGTTTCAACTAGAGAAGGTATTTTTCAGTTCTAATCCAAAATTCAGACACAGCTTTTCTCTGCACTACTAAACAGCTGCTGCATTTTTACCCCCAATGGTATTTAGAATTGGACTCTGATGGGTTTTCCATCAATTTCAGGAATGTTCATCTCTGCTTTCCAAGTTTAATAAGGGATCTTTCTGAATGTTGGCTAATATTTACATTATTAACACTCTTACCAAATTGGGGGCACATGGTAAATATAGAATTTCTGAACAGGAAGAGACCTTGAGGTCATCGAGTCTTGCATCCTTTATTCATGGAAGAAAACTGAATTGCCAATAAATTAGCAAATATCCAGGGTATAGTATGTGGGCTTAGAAATATTTAATTAATGAATGGCCCGACATTACACAAATACATGATTTTAGATCCAGAACTCTTAACCCTGGACCTTGGCCTGATCAGCCAGGGTTCTTTTCACTGTTCTATTTTGGGTTTTCTATATATTTCTAATAAAATGGATTCTCTTATTCCTGTTTGTAGAGGTTAGATGAGCAGCAGTGTAAAAAATGAACCATACTGCATTCCGTGGTGGTCCAGTGGTTAGGACTCTGCACTTTCACTGCTCAGGGTTTGGGTTCAATCCCTGTTCAGGGAACTAAGATCCCACAAACCACACAGTGTGGCCCCCCACCCCTAAAAAAAAGTTAACTTAAAAATGAACCAAACAAGTGACACCAAAACCTTATTTTAGCAATTAGGTAAGAACGTATGTTTAGGCAACGGGTGTCAGATTCTGTTTTATCAGGAGATGTACGGTGTATTTCAATGAGAAAAATATTCAAACACACTGATTTGAATGGTTTTGCCAAGAAAGAGACAGATTCTGGGTCCACAAAATGCTACACAGTAACAACACACAAAATGCTTTTTTTGTTGTTAAATGTGTGACTTTTTGGTATGTGTATTTAATATCTATCTTTCCTATTAGATTGTAAACACCATGGTTGTAGGGACTATATATATACTATTTTATTTACTGTTTTAAAGCACAGAGCCTCGTGCCAAGTAGGGGGCACAATAAATATTTGCTGTTACATTATTTAGGGGTTTTCCAAGTTTACATTTATGATTTCACTCCACTTCATAGCCTGCTGGGCACTGGAGAACCATGTCCACCTGTGGTTGAGCTCTGGTAGTCCACATTTGCTGGCACTCTATTGAAACAAAACTACCAGTTCCATCCGGATTCCTCACAGGCTCCTAGATTACTGCTGTATTCCAACAGTCACTTCTTTTTCACTAACTTTTTTTAAGTAGTGGCAGCAGCAGCCTAACATGGTAAGGCCCTATTGTCTACTTTTTCTTTTCCCATGTTTTGCTAGCTGATGATGAATTATTCTCAAAGTTTCCATGAGCTCACCATGACTTCAACATGCCTGTCCCACAGTAGGAGCTGAATGAATATTTACTGACAAATGAATAAAAATAAAACAACCAAATGTGAATGAATGGAGAAGACAGAAGGAGGCTCAGGGACAGCCTCTGGTCCTCATGCATGGTTTTTCATGTAACCATTTAATGTCCTAGAACTGGGGCTTCCCCATCTGTAAAATGGGAGGGAAGTGACTAAGCATCAACAAGTCAGTCCACAGCTCTGAAAGCACCGACAGGCTTGACTTTCAAACCCTTCACCCTGTGACAGTGGTGCCTGGGGCTAAGCAATGAGACAGTCAAGGGACTGGAAGTCTGGCAGCGGATGAACATGTCTTTATCACACTAAAGTAGGTAACTGGCCACTGAATAATTTGAAATTATTTTCTTGCACTACCACAAGGGAACAATTATTTTTATTAGTTGAATGACCACTTTTCTAAAAAATTTTCACCTTGAAAGGTCTCACTCACATAGACAATGTTTCCCATTCAAAACTTTCCTAATCTGAAAGCTGTCCTTTGGGGGAAAAAATATTTAATTACAATTTATCAGAGATGCTTTGCTTTGTTTTAAAAATGGAAAATAATAATTATGCTGCCAGAAGATGACCAAGGTCATTATCAGTAATCTTTGTTATCTTGGCTGGATAAGACGAATAGGTGGGGATTTTTTTGGGTCAACAATAAGCTGAGAAGGTCTCCTATAGCTTGTGCTGAATTTCTTCTTGTTCTATGAATCAACCCAAGTCTTCCCCATGCAAAGCATGGGGACAGGTTTTCAGTGATTACACAAAGCAAGTTCCCAACATACACCACAGCTTGCACTACTCCTTTGTACTGTCAAAAGTGTAGAGTTACAATTTGGATTTCCTCTTCCACTATGTTCTGTTATCCAACCATCCGATTTGGATCCCATAGCAATGTTTAGTCACATTTCTGAATACTCTTTACCAAGATCAGGCTATATTTTGTCACAGTCAAGTCAAAGGCTCTGAGCAAGAATAGTAAAGTATCTCATAGTTACGCCCTGCCAGAATTTTGAGGCCATTTTCCTTTTAATTACTGTCAAATTCAATTTCACACCTTTTCATTCTTTGTTTAAGGATGTACTTTTCTAGGGAATATAAAATATTAACCGATATTTACACTTTGCAAAAGCTTCCTATTAATCTTTTTCTGAAACAAATTTAACTGTGAGTTCAATATTAATTGGAAGCTGATGGGAATGACTATTATATAAACAGAAAAAATGAATTTCCTTTCAAGTAAACATGCTTTTTCAAACTTTCTGTTTGGTCCAGTACGTGTACTGTAAGGGTCATGATAACTCAAGAAGAGCATGCAAAGCTAATATCTTAGTTGTGCAACGAGCAGAAGAAAGCAGCTTCTCAATATCATTTATCAAAGTAAGAAGAAAAAATAAAAACAGAGACCCATCCAGTGGAAGGTCACAGCCAATAACGTTTCTGCAAATAGAAAAAGGATTCTGGAGCATCAGATGTAAATTGCTGTTTGCTGAAGAATTTTAATGGAGTTCTACGTCACATTATAAAATGTTTAATTGTGCCCCCATTTTAATAACACCATCTGATTAAATGAAAAGACGCCTTGCTGATCGCAATTACAATCTGTCAAACTGCATATTTATTTACAGTTTGGTTTTCTAAAACCATAAGATAAAAAAAGAAAACTCTATTCAGCTTGTCAGGAAACTATAATTATTGTGTATCCTTCTGTCAGTTTCTGCATAAAACTTTTGGTCCTAAAATGGATCTAATTATATCTACATCAACATTTTTATAAACGCTACATTTTTTTCCTCCATCTCAGTGAAATCTTTGTCGTTAACTAGGAAAAACATATTCTCTCATTTTAAAAGGCATTAGCCAGGCTTGTTTGCTTTCTTTCCATCAAGATGTTATAAAATAAAACATCCTTTTCAAAATATAAAAATATTTGCTTATATCCCCCTCTCTCCTGGCATGAGATTACGAAAAAAAAAAAAAAAGGAAAAACCAACCCAACAGTTTTTGGCTGTTCTGGCAACACTGTTTGCGATTGTCTGGGATATCATGAAATTCCTTCAGTCTGCAACCATAAAAATCTCAGTCTCTCAGGGAACTCAAACTGGGGCTCTGTAACAACCTAGAGGAGTGGGATGGGGAGGGAGGTGGTAGGGAAGTTCAAGAGGGAGGGGACATATGTATACCTATGGCTGATTCATGCTGATGTTTGACAGAAAACAACAAAATTCTGTAAAGCAATTATCCTTCAATTAAAAAAATTTAAAAGTAAATAAATTTAAAAATTAAAAACAAATCTGAGTCTCTTTTTCTAATTATATTCTGACATTCAAGGCCTAGGGATCCTCTGCAGCTACAGGCAGGAACAAGCTGCTGGAAGCCACAAGGGAGGAGACTGGTCACCTGGATGGCTTTCCTCTGAGATCCTCCCAACGTCTCCTCAAGCCCTGTCTGTTTCTACTGCCCATCTCCTTCCCAGGCACTCAGTGACTTCACCTTTCCTGGGATCGGGCACTTGTCAAACACCCCATGGAAATGTGCCTAACGCTGAATATATATCAAATCATGCATGTTTTGTTTGCCTCCTCCCCTTTAGGGTCCACTTTAGGAGAAGGGCTTCCCAGAATGGGCAGAGTATCAAGCATGATCACCCTTGAGCATCTTAGTATAAACGTACAAACCAGCAAGTCCTTCTCCTAAGATACTCAAGGATGATCATGCTTGATACTCTGCCATTCTGGGAATCATAATTATGGCTTTAATTAACATGTAGTGAAAGAGAAGTGACTCCATTTAAAGGAGTGCCAGACGTGTTTCTCAGGCACAAAGAGAGCACTTGGGGTAGCTTAGGACAAGGGGCTGACGGTGATTTTCCTGCTGTCCGAACACTGACTCCGGCTTTGATGATATTCTCTAATAAGTTTTTGGATTATTTCAGGTTAGTAAATCACATCAACTTAGAATAAAACCAGGGCAATTCCTGGAGAGCATAAACTTGATGCTTAGGTTTTTTGTTTTATATGGAAAGTTTACACAAGGCAAGTAATATGAACCCAATTCAATGGTCTCAAATATGTCATCAAAAATACAGAAAGATTCAAACTTATAAACTGGGAAGAAGAATTGTGATGTGTTCAACATGAGAAAATTACATGATGTTAAAACATCCTCATAATAGAACTCTATAGTGACCACACTAGTGGGGAATCTAGAGGTTATATTCCCCACCGTTTACACATAACCCACACATGCAACCTAAGCATGGCCTTTATGATGGGGTTCCTGCCCCCGGACTGGCCTCGGCTCCCCTTTTATGTCTACCTCCAGGCTCCCAAACGTGCCACTCTGACCTCCGTGCCCCTTTCTGATAATGCTGTCCCTCGCCCTGAGAGCCTGCTCTGCTTATTCATCTGGGTTTCACTCCTCCAACAGCTTTAAAAGACATTTGAAGGCCATTACTAAATATGGCTGGAAGATTCATAAGCAATTTCTTCTATGTTTCATATGCAATTTGTGTGTGTGTGGTCGCTAAGTCGTGTCTGATTCTTGCGACCCCATGGACTGTAGCCCACCAGGCTCCTCTGTGCATGGGATTCCCCAGGCAAGAATACTAAAGGGGGTTGCCATTTCCTCCTCCAGGGGACCTTGCCCACCCAGGCATCAAAAACCTACATCTCCTGCATTGGCAGGTGGATTCTTTACCACTGAGCCACCTGGGAAGCCCAATTTGTTTATATCTCCTCCAAAACAATGATCATAACATGCTGTATAATTTGTATGCCTTTTATGTGATATCAGAGTCAAGGGAAATGGTTTTACTGCAAGGCCTGTGCTGAGCACAGTGCATGGAACACAGAAGACACTCAGTATATACTGACTGATAATCCAACTGTCTTATTTATCCTTTCCTGAGAGACAGTCCTCTTGTCTCAAACCATCTCTTAGGGATAAAAATGACTCCAGCCTAAAGCACCCTGCTCAAGGCATAGGCAGTTCTATTTTATACAATGTTTTATTTTACAAAGTTGAAAACTGCCTGCAGCTTTCTCTCTTTTTTCATCATTTTGTCCTCCAAAGTTTCTCATTAACAGGATGACATTGTCTATACTCCCTCATTAAGAACTAGTAGGTTTACAAATTAGTGACTCTCAGGAAACCTAGAAAAGCTGTAGCTTTGTGGTTTTCAACCCTGGCTGCACATTAAAATCCCCTGACGACTTCTGAAAAAATACTACTCTTTGGATTCCATCCCAGAACAAACAGATCGAATGGCTTTGGGTGGGGCTCAGTGCCTTCTGCCTGCTGGTGAGCACTTTGGACAATAGAATTCGTGCTACTTAAATGGGGGGCCCTGGGCTAGAGGCCAGGCCTCACCTCTCAGGCCCCACCTAGACCTGCAGAACCAGATTCTACATTTTAACAGGGTCTCAATGATTCGCATATACATTAAAGTTGAAGAAACTTCAAATCTAAATCTCATTTAGATCTCAGATTCCCACACTGTCCATCAGGGAACAGATCATGTTTCTGAGTGGTGATGTGGTAGAGGCAGGAGAAACTGACCCCAGCCTCAGAGGCCAGGCTAGCACCAAGTTTAATCGTCCTAGCTGCCTCACACATTGTGCAATAATACCCAAATTTCACTGAGGATCTTTCAGGGTCACTGCAACGGTCCAGGAATCCACATGCAGATCATATGAATGTATGAATGTATTTAACAAAATTTTCCTGAGTTTATACAGATACTATTGAGAATCATAAAATACAAATGAACTTAGTAGCACTACTGAATCCTTGGGAACTTAACTATTTTTAAAATCAACAAATCTTGAAAGTTTGACTACTGTAAGGTTGGAAGAATTTGATAAGTTTTGAAATTAAAATGTAAAAAGTTTGGAACCTACTAGAGCTAACATTTTAAAGTCTGTCAAAGAAAGGGCAGATTTTTACTGGACCCTGTATAAACAGAAATAAGTTGAGGTTTCAATGTGCACTTAACTGGCTCTTTATAAAGTAGAGGATACTTTCTTATGTTTAGTACATGGCTCACATTTTGCTGGAGGATGTTGTGACAACATGAATTAGATTATTTGGGAACTTATTTCTTTCTTCTGGAATACAATTTTGATATTATAAAGTAAGTTAATTGACGATCACGATTTGATTTAGCAAAATGCATTTTATAAATATCTTTTAAAGGACCTATTTCCTTAGTAGCATATGCCTGTTAAATTCTGTCCAAGGAAGGCACAAAGAACTAGAGCTTGTGGAGAGCTTATTATATTACTGTGTTTAGCTGTGTATCCTCTTCCCTGGGCCCTAGCTCTAGGCCTGGACACCCATCACTGGTGTTTATCAAGGAGGTCCAAAGAACAGCTGCAAATAAACACAATCATGGTCAAAATGTTGGTTGACTACAAAGACATCTCTTTTCCTAAATGTAAATATATTTCTATTCCTAAATATATTTCTATATTCAATTGGTTGGTGAAATATTTCCCAGTCCTCAGTTTGTTCTTCAGAGAAGCATTATTCCCTATTATGTATTTTGTAGTCTTTTTCCTTTTCACTGACAAATTGCACAACCTCTTGGATGTCTCCCAAATTCCCTTGGGAGTTTATTTCATCATTTATTACAGGATGGCCCATTTTAAGCAGTTTCCTTTGAACGTGTTGAATGGGAACTCTTTAAATGGGTCACTCTGAGTTTGGGATCAAAGGTAGTTATTTAGTTTAATATCTTGGATGTGCAGCTGAAAAGATCACTAGAAATGTCCAGACACTCCAATGGTAATATGTGAAGCAGAATGGAAATGTAAATAAAAACAGAAATATCTAGTTCTGCTCTAATTTTTATTTTAATCCTGTATTATTTCTCTTTCTTATTGTAGATATATATGTACATACAAATATATTGACAATATGTGTACTTTTTCTTGATAAATTGACTCTATTCTAGTAATTTAAGGATTAAATTCATAAAATGCACAGCTATATAAACTATTAGACCACAGATAAGCCTAAATTGAAAGGTATGTATTATTTAGCATTGGTTCAATATTGATACGGCAAAGTGAGGCTGGTTGTTTTGAACTGCAGTGGAAGATCAAGTCATCTCAGAACAGAAAAACAGAAGAATATATAATACTCAAGCTCAGTTACTTTTCAATTTAACTCTCCTGTTACCACTCCAGTTAAAGTCACAAGCTTGAGCTGAAATAATGGAATTTTGGTGTTCCAGAAAGTATCTTTGTAATGGACTTTGGTTGTTATGATTCCTTCTGGTTATGGAACTTTATCTTATCTGTCTGTCTCCACAGATTGTATCATAATTTTTCCTAAATTTAACAAATTCAGATTTTGAAAATCAAAGAAGTGTGATCTACTTTGTTTCTTTCATGAATTTAAATAAGATTTTCAAATAGACTGTTTTGCTCTTTCACAGGTGAAAGGAAACTGAAGACTGGGTTTAACTCATTTTACTAGCTAGGATTAGCTTATATCTTTAAAAAATTACTTTATTGATTCCCAATGTTGTGTTAATTTCTACTGTACAGCAAAGTGATTCAGATATATATCTAAATATTTTTAATATATACTGAATATTGACAAATACATATATATATATTTAATATAGTTCCCTGTGTTACACAGTAGAATCTTGTTTTGTACCCATTCTATATATAACAGTCTGCATCTGGATTAGTTTATATCTTAAAGATAACTAGTTTAAATTCTGCCTATGATTTTTGTATTTTTTTTAAGAGCAGGATGCTTAGACTTACTTTTGTTTCTGCTGAGAAAGAATAGTATTCTTTGTTTTAAATTAAGTTACTCTAGAACAGTGGTTCTTAAACTTGAGTGTGCAACAGAATCACCCAGAGATCTAGTTAAAAGATAGAAATCTGGGACCAATAGCCAGAGTCTGAGAAGGTATGAGGTAGGGCCCAAGAATTTACCTTTTAAAAAGTTCCCAAGTGATACTGCTGTTGCCCTGCACCTTGAGACTGCCCACGGCTCAGGAATGAACTCACCTTTCTAGACCAGCAGGGGCACACAGCATGGGAACACAGCTTCTCTTTATCTATCACCATGATCTTATTTGTGTCAAATAAACATACCCTCTCCTTTTTCTCTGTGCGCATGATGATTATGTTAACCTTGGGCCTTCCCAGTATACTTCAGTCATGCTTTAATGTTATGCAGAACTCCATGTCTATACATGAAATCCACGGAGTGACTCAGGAAAAGAATGGCAAACTGTTCAACTCCAACCATGCCTCCTTTGATTACAAACCCTCCATCTGTTCTCACTGACTGTTATATAACAAATGAAGTTCAAATACCTCCCTTCATATTCAAGGATCTGCATGAACTGGCCCCAGCCTACTATCCATTCTTTTATCTGTACTCCTCTATTGATGTTTGATGAGATATGGTTCTTCGCCAGGAATTATCTAAGATACTCCCACTTTACATGCCATCTCTCCTGTTCATTCATTTTATGATGTAATGAAATGAAATATCTTTGTTCTTTTGCTTTCCTTCACGTATGCCTTCACTTGCATTGTTCCCAATACATTGTATTTTTGTCAGTGTGGGAAATATTCCCCATTTCAAATTACTGGACTACATGATAAACGTTTGTATAGCACCTAGCACAGTGTCTGGCATATAGCATGCTCTGGACTAGTGCTAGTTTTCTATTTTCTCTCCTCTTTTTCTTCATATTCTTTGTCTTTACCTTTAGTCTCATAGTAAAGTCATCTTGTAACTATTGCTTAGTTTGATTTATTCATGTCTTGCTTCCTTAGGAGGTATCTCACTGATTTCCACATTTTTCACAAGGGTAGCATTCTGCCTTGAAGCTAGTAGATGCATGGTCAAAACGTTGACTGTAACTATCTTTATTATCAATACCTAAAAGTATGAGAATATTTAAGATCTATTTGAAAGTGTGAAAAAATTTATTGTTGGACTTTAAGATGCTTGCCAAAAAAGGACAATTTGGATTTATTTAAGTTAGAATTTAAGTATCACTGAATTTTGCTCAAAGTTAGCTTTCACTTAGCCATTTTTCAAAAAAAAAATAAATCATGTCATGGTTATTGGAATGACAATGGAGAAAGAGCTGAGAGTGTGCTCAGTGGAGTGGAGAGGATTGTACGTGACAGGCAGCCCACCTGGCCTCATTCTGCAGTTGACTAAATCATGGAAACTGGTGTAAGTGCGTTTGTCAAAATGGTTACCCAAGGAAAACGGTGAAGGTTATAGTTCTAAACAGCATGCTGTCAATATCAATGGCTCCTTTATCCAGAAGCAATGAACTATGATGGGAAGAACCTAAAGACCAAGTCAGGAGAGGCTGGTCTAGTCTTGCCTCTGGTAGCTCTAAAAACTCAGGCAGTCCTGAACGGCCCTAAGGATTGACTTAATTATTGAGTTGTCAAATGAAGGATTCTGCTTAGTGATCCACATAACTTCCAGCTCAAATCTCCAATTCTGATTGTTCTTGCAAGACTAATACTACAAATAGGCAGAATCTCACTGCACTTTTTCTTGCTGTGTTCCTTTAAGAGAAGACTTGGGCAAATCTTTGATCATACCCATTCCACATTTACAGAAATTGTCTAGCTAGAGTGTGGTTCTCATTCAGAAGCATTTTTCCCTCAGAAGACATCTTGCCATATCTGGAGATTTTTCAGGTGCAACAATGAGAAAGTTTGGGGTGCTACTGGCATCTAGTGGGTAGGGGTCAGGGTTGCTGCTAACATTCTACAATGCAAAGAACAGTATCCCCCTCCCCAACAAAGAATTATTCAACCCAAAATGTCAAGGTTAAGAATTCCTGATCCAGACAGTAAGCTAGATAATAACTTCTCTGTGAGAAGTTGTTTTCTTGGCATCTATATTTCTGGGCACAGAGTAAGAGCTCAGTGTATGCTTGTTAGAACCAGAAAAAAATATTTTTAAAGTTTCTGATATTCCCAGTTCATTAATCATTCCTTTGAGTTAAGATTGTGAAGATTGCTCTAAAAATGCATCCATGACTCATGGTGAGTGACAGTGGACTGATCTGTTACCTGTGGGGCCACCTATTAAGATATAAGTCAGCTTTGTGAAGACACAAACAGTCAAGAGAGGAAACCAGAGTTGTGAAGTGCCTTTCACTAGGGTTATACCACATATGACAGGAAATCTAGCCTGAGGGCTGAAGGTGTTCCACCATCTCTTCAAGATGTGCTAGCTATATTTAATTTTTGAAAAATTACATTAGTAATTGATTATAATGGCTATAACTGGTTATTATAATGGCTATAATGGTTATTTATAATGGCTATTATAATTGGCTATTATAATGGCTATTTAATTACTAATCTATATTGATATTAAGGATAAAGTAAGAATGAAGTTAAGAATGAAGTCTCCTAAAAGTCCATGCTGCTGCTGCTGCTAAGTCGCTTCAGTCGTGTCCGACTCTGTGCAACCCCATAGACATCTGGCAGCCCACCAGGTTCCCCCGTCCCTGGGATTCTCCAGGCAAGAACACTGGAGTGGGTTGCCATTTCTTTCTCCAGTGCATGAAAGTGAAAAGTGAAAGTGAAGTCGCTCAGTCATGTCCGACTCTCAGCGACCCCATGGACTGAAGCCTACCAGGCTCCTCCATCCATGGGATTTTCCAGGCAAGAGTACTGGAGTGGGGTGCCACTGCCTTCTGACAGCATATTAAAAAGCAGAGACATTACTTTACCAACAAAGGCCCATCTTGTCAAGGCTATGGTTTTTCCAGTAGTCATGTATGGATGTGAGAGCTGGACTATAAAGAGCTAAGCGCCAAAGAATTGACGCTTTTGAACTGTGGTGTTGGAGAAGACCCTTGAGAGTCCCTTTGGACTAAAGGAGATCAGTCCTGAGTGTTCATTGGAAGGACTGATGTCAAAGCTGAAACTCCAATACTTTGGCTACCTGATGCAAAGAACTGACTCATTTGAAAAGACCCTGATGCTGGGAAAGATTGAAGGCAGGAGAAGGGGATGACAGAGGATCAGACTGGTTGGATGGCATCACTGAATCAATGCAGATGAGTCTGAGTAAACTTTGGGAGTTGGTGATGGACAGGGAGGCCTGGTGTGCTGTGGTACATGGGGTCACGAAGAATTGGACATGACTGAGCTACTGAACTGAACTGAAAAGTCCATGAACAACTTCAAAGAAGATATCCACTTAATATTTCAACCTACATAGGTGTTGACAGGGTCTACAATTCATAGTTCTTTAAGACATAAATCTATATGACAGTTTTCCAAAGCCCAAATTGTTACCTATAGTTATAGAATGTCATAACCAAAATAGGTATGAGAATACATTTGGTGTGAAGGCCCAGGTAAGTTAAGAACTTGCCAGGCTCTTTCACTTATACTCCCAGTATCTCTAATTACTCCAAAATGAATTTCTCTACACAAGCATTCTCTTCCTGACTAGATTCCTAGAAGCAGAAATGGGAAAGAAAAAGAAAAAATTCCAAACTCTTTTCTGGCCTTCTCTATACATTTTGTAAATACTTCTGCAAATTATTTGCCAATCTATCAGATCTCATCAAAACTTTTTAATGTTAAAATTTTAATTGTTTTTCAATATTATGTCACTAAAGTACTTTTTAAACACGTCTTGGCCTCGTTAAATCTCTGAAGGAGTGTTTTCAGTTTTCAAAGCTACTTTTCTATATATATATTTTTTTACCTTAATGCTTATACTTTGAAAGTATGTTTTAAGTCCAATCAACCACATAACTTTCATTCTTATGATGTTACATGAGCTAAACATCCCCAGATTTGATCATCTTGAGGAACTAGAATCAGACACCTTGGGATGGGGAGAATTCTGTGTCACTCTCTTGGTTCCTCATTTTCCTCTCTGCTGGATTGGAGAATTTGGCAGGCATCGCTGTCTAAGGCATCTGAGTTGGGAACAGTAACTGTTCTTAGTTTGTTTTGGTGGTTTAGTGACTTTAAGTAGTGACTTTTGCAACTCCATGTACTGTGGGCTGCCAGACTCCTCTGTCCATGGGATTTCCCAGGCAACAATACTGGAATGGATTACCATTTCCTTCTCTGAAGGATCTTCCTGAATCTGTGCCTCCTGCATTGGCAGGC
Source organism: Bos mutus (assembly GCF_027580195.1). Lineage (NCBI taxonomy): Eukaryota > Metazoa > Chordata > Mammalia > Artiodactyla > Bovidae > Bos > Bos mutus. The sequence continues at coordinate 57,062,929 of NC_091630.1, read as the reverse complement.
AGATTCTTTACTGCTGAACCACCAGAGAAACCCTGCTCTTAGTTTAGGATCTTCCTAAATGAAGGAGTTATGTAAGTGTCCATTAACAATAGGAAAATATATATGGTTTATACATCAGTCTTCTTGGTGTCTCAGACATCTATGTGTGTTCTCTTGAAACTGTCCTGACTAGGCGCTTTACAAATTTAAGGCTCTCAGGATTGAAGTTTAGGAGGAAGAAGCCAGAAAGGAAGGCAAAAATATAAAATACATTTTAATCATTATAAATGAGCACACTTACACAGTTAGAGTGTGTATATATAATGTGTGTGTGAGGACATACATATACCAAGGTTTTGTACCTGTTGCTATGGAATCCCTGTTATATTAAAATAGGAAGTATGACCTTTCCTGCTGCTGCTGCTGCTGCTGCTAAGTCGCTTCAGTCATGTCCAACTCTGTGCGACCCCATAGATGGAAGCCCACCAGGCTCCCCCGTCCCTGGGATTCTCCAGGCAAGAGTACTGGAGTGGGTTGCCATTTCCTTCTCCAATGCATGAAAGTGAAAAGTGAAAGGGAAGTTGCTCAGTCGTGTCTGACTCTTAGCGACCCCATGGACTGCAGCCCACCAGGCTCCTCCGTCAGTGGGGTGCCTTATGACCTTTCCTAGAGTCTTGAATTGCTTAAGAACTTATTTATTCCATCAGATATAATGCTGACTGAATAGGCATTCACTTAACAACTATCAAGTGGGTGCCTCCTATGACTGCTCTTCAAGATGTGCAGGACAGAGCAAGGATCAGACAGCCAAGATTTCCATCTCTCACAGAGAGAAAGGCAGTGGAAGGCAAATCACTAAGTAAACTAGATAACTCAGAAACAAAGACAATATTCATTCATTTTGTTTTCATGTGAGCTCTGCAGTGTTAACTCATTCCAAAAAAAACAGCAATGTGATGTGAGGTGAGTAGTGGTGATGGTGGCAGGGACAGTGCCACTTTAGACCAGTGTTTCCAAGAGGTAACATTTGAGCTGAGCAGTGAGTATGAAGATCTGAATCAAGAGTATTTCCAAAAGCTTGAAGGTCACTGGGTGGGAGAGAAGTGAGTGACAGAAAATCATCATGACTGCAGCTCAGTTACGGGCAGAAGAGTATGCGGCAGGGTCAGTAGCCTCAGAAGGGCCCTGAATATCATGCTAAGAAACATGGAATTTCTTTTTCTCCTTTGTCTCAGAAGCAATGAGAAGTCAGTGAAGGGTAAATGAGCTAAGAGCACACTGATGCTTGTGTGGAGAGTGATGGAGGGACAAGAGGTAGGAGAGGCCAGTGAGGATCCCAAGAGAAGATGGCACTGTGGACCACAGTGGGAGCAGTGAAGAAGCAAGCTATGTACACAGACTGCAAGCATGAGGGAGTGAGAAGAAAAGATGAATGAAGTTTTAGGTTGAGCATCTGGGGTGGACAGTGATTCAACTCACATGATACATACTCAGTGAAACTCCCTCACTCCAAACACACTTCTCTACTTCTCCCTGTCAATAATTAGTCATTTATTGAGATCCTTTTCTAACTCCATCCCTATTAGGGAGCCTTCCTTGATTTCTCACATCATTTTAAACTCTGTGATAGGAAATGCCATGCTTTGAAATGGTTGATGATGTTTTAAGTACAAAACTCTTTTGCCTTATTAGACACTCAAGACCAGGAGTTGTTACCAAACCTTTGGCATCACCATCAACATGCTCTGTCTTGACTGGAACTTAAATTTGTGTCCTCAGGAGAGTCCCAATTTTAGGCTAATCATCATTAGTTAGGTGCTTCACTCTCAAAACTGTGTTGGTTTGAATGATAAATTATATGGCAATCCTCCAGATGATAGATGCCCAATACTGCCTAATAATTCTTAAACTCAAGGCCTGTGTATATGAATGAGACACAAGGAGGAAAAATTGGGGTTCAATTTTAGACTTGGCTAGAGTCCACAACAGAGAAGGCAATAGCACCCCACTCCAGTACTCTTGCCTGGAAAATCCCATGGATGGAGGAGCCTGGTGGGCTGCAGTCCATGGGGTCGCTAAGACTTGAACACGACTGACGCGACTTAGCAGTAGCAGCAGCAGCAGAGTCCACAAGCAAGAATCGCTGATGAAGAATCCAACCAAAAAGCAGAGACACTTGGTACTGCAGAGATGTGAGCTCTGTCTGTCCACAAAGAGGAGACAGAAAAATGATGAACTGCAGATACGCGAGGAACTTTGTGCCTCAAACATTTTGCTATTTTAGGTAAGTGTACATTTGGTATGGTGACTCTGTGATTTTCCATTGACATATGAAATTGCAAAAGATGTAAGAATAAGGGGTTTCAAGCTTGTACAGTATGTGCTAGAGTTCTTATCACCTCTGTATTTTTAAACTAAGCAGAAATAGGAAAGGTTTGAAATGAAACTCCCTGGTAACTGTCAACAGGATTACTGTCTTAAATATTTGTTCAAATATTCTCAAAGAAAAGGACGTATAACCAGGTTTATTCCTTGTCAAAACATTTGTTTGCTCTCTCATGGACATAACCCTAATCACTTTCTCATCTCTTAAATTTCATGCCTGAGAGGCGTCTCCTTCACAACTTGGACCAAGAGTGCTCTGGGCAAGAATCTTCTTTTCCTGGGCAGAGTGCAGCCCTGTATTCATGCAGGTGCTTATCCAATAAACTGTAATAAGAAGAACTCATGATTTTATGCATCATAAAGTTGTCATCGAGGGGCCTGAGGAAACCCTTTTGTGATCCACGATTCAGAGTTACGTGCATTTGTCTCCCAGTAGATGATATTTTCTCATCAGTAATGTGTTTCTCTCAACATTTTGATAGATTGCCTGGGGAGATTTAAGTCCTAATTTCGTCTTTTCTGGCCTTTGCAGGAAGCTGTGTATCCTAGTCATTTCTTTTCTGTTTGCTTGTGCTTTTGGGAGTAATTTCACCTTCTTTTCATTTCGCATCATATGATGATTACAGAATGATGTAAGAGCCTGTGAGGACAATCAGGTTCCTCCCCTTCCTTGCTGTCCAGTGCTTTACTGGCAGACACACGTGGAGGAGGGCCAGCCCCCTCCCACCACAGCCACAGCCCAGGACTCTACCCTTTCACCTGGAACACTGCAACTTTCAATGGCAGGTCAGATGAGAAGATTCAAACTCTTAAAAGTAACCATGCTTAAAAGCCTCAGAGAATTAGAATCTATTGTTTTTTCTTTCTTCTTCTTTTTTTTTTGAAGTATAATTGATGTACAATGTAAGTTATGAGTATATACAGTATAATGATTCACAATTTTAATGGTTATACTCCATTTATGGTTATAAAATACTGGCTATTAATCTACTCTATTTTTAATTTTAAAAAGCCAAAATTTTAAATTAATATAAATAAGAAAGCTTTACTTTGCAAATCATATGACATATAATATCAAATTTAATTAACTTAATAAAACCTCACATGAAAATTAAGGAAATCCTCAGTGGTAAAGAATTCACCTGCCAACGCAGGAGATGTGAGTCCAATTCCTGAGTTGGGAAGATCACCTGGAGAAGGGAGTAGCAACCCACTCCAGTATTCTTGACTGGAGCACCCCACAGACAGAGGAGTCTGTTGGGGCTACAGTCCATGGGGTTGCAAAAGAGTCATCTTAGCAACTAAAGAACAACAATATTAAGGTACATTCAAAAGAAGTAGCTGTTTATAATTTACTGTGTAAACCTATGGTATGGCTTTACTTGTACTATGTCATTTAATCTTCACAACAAGAGGAAACACGCTCTGTCATTACCTGCATTTCACAAATGGGGAACACGCTGAAGTCCCCTGTTACAGGTCCTGCTAGGAAGGGCCTATCTTCTCGTAACTACTGCATGAGAATGGAACTCTGAACTTCATGAGGTCATGTCTGGGATTCTCCACCCTCAGACATTCCTGATTTCAGTACTCTTTCCATTGTACCAATGAAATGTGCCAACATTCTATCTTTTAAACTACTCTATGCTCTAAGAAGTAGCTCTTTTATACCTCTATACCACGTTTAGAGGACTGTTTTCCATAGCTGACGCTCTCTCACACTGAGAAGCTAATGCTGCGTGCATGCACTCATCCAAATAGACAAGGATAGTGTGTCCCTCTCCTGTGGCTGTGGGGATGGGCTATGTGACACATAAAAGCACTCAGCCTAAATAACTATCCTGGTAGGTACATCTGAGACCAGGTCCTGCTTGGAAATCCCTCTGTAGGCAGCTGAGTGCCCAGGGAAACTTGGATTGTGAATCACTATGAAGACAGAGTTTTGCCAAGAGAACACACTGGTCGTAGCAAATACCCTCTTCCAACAACACAAGAGAAGACTCTACACATGGACATCACAAGATGGCCAAAACCAAAAATAGATTGATTATATTCTTTGCAGCCAAAGATGGAAAAGCTTTATACAATCAACAGCAACAACCAAAAACCCCACAAGATCTGACTGTGGCTCAGATCATGAAGTCCTTATTGCCAAATTCAGACTTAAATTGAAGAAAGTAGGGAAAACCACTAAACCATTCAGGTATGACCCAAATCAAATCCCTTTTGGAAATGACAAATAAATTCAAGGGATTAGATCTGATAGACAGAATGCCTGAAGAACTACAGATGGAGGTTCGTGACATTGTACAGGAGGCAGGGATCAAGACCATCCCCAAGAAAAAGAAATGCAAAAAGGCAAAATGGCTGTCTGAGGAGGCCTTACAAATAGCTGAGAAAAGAAGAGAAGTGAAAGGCAAAGAAGAAAAGGAAAAATATACCCATTTGAATGCAGAGTTCCAAAGAATAACAAAGAGAGATAAGAACGCCTTCCTCAGTGATCAATGCAAAGAAATAGAGAAAAACAATAGAATGGGAAAGACTAGAGATCTCTTCAAGAAAATTAGAGATGCCAAGGGAATATTTTATGCAAAGATGGGCACAATAAAGGACAGAAATGGTAGGGACCTAACAGAGGCAGAAGATATTAAGAAGTGGTGGCAAGAATACACAGAAGAACTGTACAAAAAAGATCTTCACAACCAAGATAATCACGGTGGTGTGATCACTCACCTAGAGCCAGACATCCTGGAATGTGAAGTCAAGTGGGCTTTAGAAAGCATCACTACCAACAAAGCTAGTGGAGGTGATAGAATTCCAGTTGAACTATTCCAAATCCTGAAAGATGATGCTGTGAAAGTGCTGTACTCAATATGCCAGCAAATTTGGAAAACTCAGCAGTGGCCACAGGACTGGAAAAGGTCAGTTTTCATTCTAGTCCCAAAGAAAGGCAATGTCAAAGAATGTTCAAACTACTGCACAATTGCACTCGTCTCACATGCTAGCAAAGTAATCCTCAAAATTCTCCAAACCAGGCTTCAACAGTATGTGAACCGTGAGCTTCCAGATGTTCAAGCTAGTTTTAGAAAAGGCAGAGGAACCAGAGATCAATTGCCAACATCTGCAGGATCATCAAAAAAGCAAGAGAATTCCAGAAAAACATCTACTTCTGCCTTACTGACTATGCCAAAGCTTTTGACTGTGTGGACCACAACAAACTGTGGAAAATTCTGAAAGAGATAGGAATACCAGACTACCTTATGTGCCTCCTGAGAAATCTGTATTCAGGTCAAGAAGCAACAGTTAGAACTGGACATGGAACAACAAACTGGTTCCAAATTGGGAAAGGAGTACATCAAGGCTGTATATTGTCACCCTGCTTATTTAACTTATATGCAGAGTACATCATGGGAAATGCCAGGCTGGATGAAACACAAGCTGGAATCAAGATTGCCGGGAGAACTATCAATAACCTCAGATATGCAGATGAGGAAAGCGAAGAGGAACTAAAGAGCCTCTTGATGAAAGTGAAAGAGGAGAGTGAAAAAGTTGGCTTAAAACTCAACATTGAAAAAACGAAGATCATGGCATCTGGTCCCATCACTCTGTGGCAAATAGATGGGGAAACAATGGAAACAGTGAAAGACTTTATTTTGGGGGACTCCAAAATCACTGCAGATGGTGACTGCATCCATAAAATTGAAAGATGCTTGATCCTTGGAAGAGAAGCTATTACCAACCTAGATGGCATATTAAAAAGCAGAGATGAGACTTTGCCAACAAAGGTCCGTCTAGTCAAAGCTATGGTTTTTTCCAGTAGTCATGTATGGATGTGAGAGTTGGACTATAAAGAAAGCTGAGAGCCGAAGAATTGATGCTTTTAAACTGTGGTGTTGGAGAAGACTCTTGAGAATCCCTTGGACTGTAAGGAGATCCGGAGTTTGAGCAAGCTTAGGGAATTGGTGATGGACAGGGAAGCCTGGAGTGCATAGTCCATGGGGTCCCAAAGAGTTGGACACAACTGAGTGACTGAACTGAACTGATGAAGATCCCACTAAGTGCTGGTGTGTTCAAATCTTCCAGCTCCTCCTCTGCGATAACTGTGTGTGGCGTTTGTATGCAGGGTAAGTGGGCCAGTCAGTGTACGGTCCCATGCAGAGGTCTCATAGCACTGCTCTCAGGAGCTGGGGTGTCTGTAGGTTGATGAGAAGAAGGAAGCCATTGACATGGGGAGCTCTGCAATTCACTCTCGGGCCCCACCATTCTTCACAACGTGTGTCCTCGTTCACACTCTGGGCTCTTGGGTAGGGCCTTCAGTCCACGGGGGCATCTGAGCACACTGTTCCTTTGGGACTTGTCCTGTCAAGAGGCTTTGTGACCCTGGTTACATTAATTCATCATTATTGGACAGGAATGAAGAAAACCTAAAGTTTAGTCGTAATTCACTGTCCATTTCTTTGGCTTTTATCCATTCCCTGTCACACAGAACATTCAAATAATTATGAAGAGACAAATTGATACAAACATATTAGAAAAGGTAGTAGGAATTTAATAAAGAAAAGGAAACATTTTGACCTAATTTCAGATCTGCTATCCTTGGCAAGTTGCCCAGAATTTTTACTTCTTTTATTTATAAAATAATTTAAATATCTTTTCACTTTTAAAAGTAAGTTTTGTATCCTAACGATGGAGAGGGAAGAATATCTTGAGGTTGGTTGATAATGGTGTCCTGACAAAGGGTGGACAACCCAGCTACCGGGCACAAGAACTTGTCTACTAGCGTAGCCTGCTGCCGCCTGAAGAAGTAACACTGCCTTCCTCATAGAGGAGGTAATAATTTAAATTTTTGGATTTTTGGCAAAGAGCTAACATTTATCATTAGCTGGAATGCCAATCTATTCAACATGATGACTGGAAAATGTACTTAAACTGTTAGGTACTAGAAATATTAATCTTGTGTTTCACTTAATCCCCCAAACCACACAGTGATGTAAATATTGTTGTCATACCATTTTTTTCCCTTTTACAGCAAAGGAAACTGAGAGTCAGAGAGACCTAGTGATTTGTCAAAGTCATCAGCAAGAATTCCAAGCCCACCCTTTTTTTTCACTGGATTATAAGAGCTCTCTTTTCCTCTACTCGTTCTCTGATTATATTATTTCAGCAATGTAAACATAAAGTGAGTTAATTTTGTTGAAAAAACAAGAGAACAGAATTGGGAAGGTTTCTGTCTGGCATGGGCAGCATGAATGGAATGGAACCAAGTCCATCAGAAACCTCCATGGGGAGAATGGAAGGAACAGGGGCCCCAGTAAGGCTTTCAGTGCAGTGTGATCGAGCCTCACCCCATGAGAGGCACAGCCTCTGCCTCCTCAGGAATGGCAGGGTGGCTGCTTACCACCTACTGGCTGCCAACTGTATAACCTGCCTGTGACCTCAGTGCCCTCCCACCCCGCCCCCGCTCCGGGCAAGGAAAGGATCACACCACCCTCTCCTGGTGCAACTGTGGGGATTTAGGAAGAAACTGTGAAAACACTTTGCCCAGGACCTGGCAAAAGCAGATGCTCAGTAAATGTCAGCTCAATAGTTCTTAGAACGGCCCAGGTAGGGTGGACACTAATAACTGGAAGAGGAATGACAGACAGTGTGAGGAAAACCCAGACAAGCAGCTGTGGGGCTTCCAAGCAAGTAGGGAACAAATAGCTAACATGAGGCACCCCATCTGCCGGGTGCCGTTTGAGGGCTTCAGACACCTGGAGCCATTGAAGCCTCACCACCAAGGACAGCGAGGCATGTGAACTCATTGGCCCACAACCACGTGCAGGGGTCAAGTCTGGGCTGCCTCACCCCTGAACCAGCTGGTGTACCCACCACCCGCACTGCTTCTCCAGACCCCGAGGCCATGGGTTCATTTCTGCAGGTGGCCAGCACTCCCTGGATGGCTTAAGGAGGGCACCAGATCTGAGAATCTGACTTTCCACAGTCTCACATTTTCCAAGTTTCATATATGTAGCCCTCATCTTTCCCAGTGAACTGTCAGCTCCTGGATTCTAACCTTCACTGCCTGTCACACCTGGTAGATTGGAGGCACAATGAAGACCCTACAAACATGTGAGAGTGGGGTGGAACGCGAGCTCGCAGTCTGGCTGCAGAAAAGGCTTTGTCTGTTGTCTGCTGGGAAACATGGCCTGAGCCCCGTGGGTTGCTGTAATTAGACATGGGGCTGGTTTGGGGAAAGCAAAAACAACCCCAGACACGAGAAAACAGCTGTTGCCTAAAGGTCCCAGTTTGCATCTGTCTTGTGGGGGGAATGGCCACTGGCACCATGGTACTCTGGCGATGGGAAAAGAGTTCCTAACACACAATCGAGGCCTACATGTGTAACTGCATACATTTATGTAGAGAGATGAGAGATATGTAAATACAGATGCAAACAATTTAATTTTTTTCTATGTGAATAAAGTTATGTCTCTTTGTCCTGTTAATTTTTCAAACACTGTAGATGTGTATACCACACAACAGAAAGAAAATGCATTAAAATGCAAATAGTTTTTTATCTTTTGATAGTCTTAATAACATAATGGTTTTTTAGCAATAGTCCTTATGAATTTACCATCTTAATTAAAGCAGGACTTTATTTTTCAGCCACATCATTTTCAAATTTCATAATGCATGAAGGACTGGTCCTAGCTCGACCTGCTAAGCCATTATTTATGTCTGCTGGTTAGTAGAAAATGTGATTAACTATGCATTGCATATAAAAATATGAAAAATGTTAATAGTGCAGTATGTTTTGGGGGCTTGAATACTATTTTATTGAAGAAAATAATGATTTTGATTAAAAAACACAAAATCCCTTAAATGTTAATAGTATTTTTCAAACGTAACAAATTTTGAAGAAGTTTTTCCCCTATCCTGAATTATAAAAGGATAATTAATTACCCTTCTGTCAAATGATACATGGATTTCCCTGGGGAATTTGTATATTCTATTAAATTCAGAGAAATCTGACTATCAATTTTGTTATTATATATCTATTAAAACACTAAATATATTCATTAGGTGAAGAAGAAAAGACCTGTTCTCAGAATTATTATGGCATTTGTGATATTTTAAATGACTGAGAAAAGGAAGGTTGAATCTAGTATTTTAATTACTGTCCAGAATGGTAAAAGACTGCAGTACTCTATGCCTTTTCTCCAGTGGAGTGTGTTTGCTTCTGGCAGAGAAACATATATGAATGACTAATATAAAAAGACAAACATTATGTTCCTGTAGGTATTGCTTGTCCACATAAGAGAACTCAGAACTTTCAAACTGGAAAAAAACTGAAATGGAAAAAAAAACAAAACCTGCTCTTAGAATGTTCCCATGTGCTCGAGATAAGAACAGTTAATGAATAATGAAGGAAGCGGTGTCTTGGAGTGAGACTGGTTCATTGTTCTCCTGAAAAGCATTTTAGACTAATTCTCCTATGACTCCATGACTAAATGGATTTATAATGCACCATTTTAATGTTAATAATCTACTCACCCAAATCAAGGCAACAGCAAGTCAAAGATTGAATCATTTTGTGATTATATATGTGTATATATATATGTATATTAAAAATCAACACTGGTCATATGAGCCAATCTTTAACAAACATTAATTCTTTACATTGCCTCTTCTGCCCCTAAGATTTTGGAGGACTAGGCAGAAATATGTTCCTTTAGGTATCTTGTAATTTTGCTGACAAATTTTCTCTACAAAAATAGCTCTACTCAGAAAATAAAACTACACATCTGAAAAAGATCAACTATACATTGTAATTAATTGTCAAACATATCAATTTAATAGTGGTATGGGTTAGGAATAATTAGTAGTAAGTTGATTAAGTGTTAAAACTACAAAATAGATGTAAGGTTAGGGCTCAGATTAATTTAGCTAAATGGAAAGTATTACCGCAGTCTCGATGCATTTAGATGCCACAACACATGGTATTACATTTTTTTAAAAGTCGGAAAACTGGTATTATTTTAGAAGACTATACAACTTAGAAGTGTCAGGAAAACAACAACAACAACAACAACAACAAAAAACAAAGCAAGAACGATCCTGTACCTGTTTGGGGAAAATTGTAAGGGTTCCATCAGGGATAACTGAGTTCATTTCTTAGATCAGAGATAGTTACTGAGGTCTTACTCTGTGCAAGCACGCCCTGTAACACTGTTATTAAGGATTTCCGTGTGGAAGTCTTGATAATGAAACCAAACAAGCTCTTGGGGGTCTGGGTTCTCTTTTCCGTAAAGAGCTCACCGGGCAGAGTGAGAGGCAGACTTCTCTGCATGGTGTGGTGAGAATGGGGTTATGTCCTGAGCGTTAAAGCAAAGGCCAAGGAAGGAAAGACAGAGCCAGAAGGACACGAGGGCAGTGCTCGGCTCAGAGTCTGACTTCTGTTCAGGACTTGATGGATGAAGCGCTAACAATCTTACTTAGGGTCCAGGTGTGTGGATGGACCCAAAGGTAGAGGAGACACAGACAGCATGCATGGAGGGGGTAAGGCACAGGCAAGGGGGCCACACGCAGGAAGCATACGTCCCACGGAGCCCTCAGGTACACGATTTCTCTCCTGAACAGCTGTTTATTCTTCCTGCTCCCACCTCTTTTCATCCAGATTCTGTGCTGCTTTTCCCAAACGCCCTCTCAACACTTTAGGAAACATGTTATTAACAATTGGAGGGTGCAGCTAGAGACTGAAACTTTATTGCCAAGGCCTGGGAAGTCTTACTTATGGGCCTACTTGGCACCTGTTTGTCCAAGGACAATTAGGAGTACGTAACAATATTTTTCTTCCCTCTCTTTGTTTGCCAAAGGCTATTTAAATCATGGATACGCAGCCAAAAAAAAAAAAAAAAAAAAAAATGCCTAGAGGAGTAACGCCATGATGTCCTTCCCAGATGTTTGCCTTTAGGATGAGAAGTGAGTTACACAGAAATAAGATGGGGAACCGCTGCCTAGATACTAATATAGCAAGGGACACATGCCGTGGGAGTGACCGATGGGTCAAAAATTAAATATGTCAGCAATCAATGATGCTATTAAAGAGCCTATCATAAAATGTCCATGTAGGGGCATAGAATTATTTGAAAACTTCAGAAATAAATCTGCAACCCCAGGCTCTGTCTGGAGCTCTGCCTTCCACGGTGGTTGGCATTCCTTAAAATCACAAATTAGAAAAGAAAAAGTTAATTTGATTTAAAAGTTGAAAAATATGACCTTTGAGGAAAGGTTAAAGGAACTGGGGTTATTTGGACCAGGTAAAACACAACTGCAGGACTGACTTAATAAATGTCAAATACTTTCAATCAATTGTTCCTCAAGCATTCAGATGTCTGAAGGAGACAAAGTAGAATGAAATTGCAGTTAAGATTTTTTAGTTTAACTTTAATAAACAACTTCCTGGAAGGAATCTAAATCTCTCAGTGCAATTTAACTTAATGTTACAAGGTTAATTAAACACAAACAGACTACCAAGGAAAGTTGTGGAATCTTGGCTCTTAGATAGAAAACCGCATATCTTAAATGGTTTAGGTTTACTTCTGTCTGGAATTAAGAGACTGGATTGAATAACTTTAAGTTTGCTTATAGTATATTATATAACTGGTCTTATAGCTTTTTAATTTCTTCCGTGCATGGGCTAGGCACTAATCCATATGAACTCTAGGGGTGAAGAAAAAGTACAGCAACCCTTATACACAAAGTGAATCCTGAGTTGTCATACTTGGCATAAGAATGGAGAGGAGTTATTTTTAAATTGGCTCCTTTACTGAACACTATTGAGGAGAGTCTATTTTGGAGCAATATTTTATTACAGAACTAAAAGATAGTCCCAAATCATTAGCATACTGAGTTCATGGAATTTCTGAACAATACCATATTCAAAGTAGAATCTGTTTTGAGCAAAGAAAGGGCTTAAGTGGAGCTTACCAACTCACTACAAACAATGCTCATTTTTAGCCTTATTAGGAATTTGACACTAAAAAAACCCCAAACCACACACTTTTATTATTATATATGGTCAAAAATAAGAATAAAAAACCTGTCCATTTTTTCACAGTTGTTACAATGGTTTAATAATTGCTCTCATGTTCAATATTAAAAAAAGGATAATTTGTGAAAAAATGGCTGAAATTGCTAAACTTTTGATGAATTGTGGCATAATGCTAAGTAATCATTCTTTGTCTTTTTTCTTCTGTCAAAGTGGGCAAAATCATTTTTTTACTGCTTTTCTGCTCCTATTTTTTTTTTAAAGAAAGAAACAAACCAGGGTGACATCCATTCCATTTTAAACTAATGCTTCTATTATTTCATGTCTAAATGGGGCTGACATCATCAGCTCCTTCATGTCCTAAAAGATACTTACTTAGCTCCAGTCCACTATTACATACTTTATGCATTACATGAAATAAAATATCTCCTGATTTTGAAAATATTTATTTTAAAAACAGCAATCAAATTGTATGTAATCACATTTTCTGCTTGGCTTTGAAAGCTACATTATTCAATATGCCAGTGGTCCTTTCCATAATGGCAACATATTAGCAATTCATGCTGCTCTAATACAGTGGACTTCCTTGATGTACCGCACTCCCTACAGACCCAGAGGGGCACCCCTGCTTTAGCTGCATGTGTCCTGCACAGCACCTACCCAAGTGATGGTTGGCAAAACAGCTGTGCAGTGGCCTCTGAATGCAAAGTGTGCCAGACTGAAAGCTTCAAAAGACAATACATCTGAGTATATACATCACGCTTGCTTTTGTTGCCCGGAAAAAATAAGGCATTTGGGAAATAAACCCCCCAATTTTATTGCCTTTTAACATCTTTTTCCATTTTAAACTCCAGAACTGGAAATTTGAAGTATTCAAAGAAACTGAAATCTCCTTTGTTGCTTTTCTCATTGTAAATTTTCTATACTATGTCATTAGGAACCATACTCTACAAAAAGCCCAGGTTCTAAATGAATCCTTTCTGTGAGGCCATTCTAAAACTTTGCACGATGTTTCTTTGTATGAAAGAGCTTCTGTTGCCTGCACAAAGAACAAGCAATCACCACATGAGGCCAGGCAGGAGCCTTGAATGACTTTATACAAGGTTGCATTTTGCCTTCCACCAGCCCATGGTGAAACCCAGCAGTGAGGGTGCCAGGATGAAGGGGAAAAGGAGAGGCTCCTGATTTCAGTTTGCAGGAATCAAGGGATTTTTCTTAGACCATGAATACTTAATATGGACATTTTCTTATTCTACCTTTCTCCCCAAACAACTCTGTAGTTTCTATATAACAACATGAAAACAACATCACTTTCTTCTTAATGGCATAATAATATTTTCCAGCTAAAAGAAACGTTCTGTCCAATAAGTTCAAGCAGCTTAATAATCGATTTGGCTTTAGGGTGAGGGTATGGGTAAAACACTGAGAAAGCCCATGCGATGGTGGGAAAAATGACTAAGTAACTAAGGTGACAAGCTGAGTGAGCTGCAACTCTGGATCACAGTTGTGTGGTCGATAGAGAATGAATCACAGGAAAATGTCAGCCCTGGAAAGGATCTCAGAACTCAACTAGTCCTGTGGTTTTCCTTCTTCTTGGGGGGTAGAATCCTAAGTTCAAGGGCATTTTTTACGAGAAATGTGAACAAGTGAGATGAATAAGAGCATCGTGGTTCTGGCTGATTCCGTTCTGGCTTCCCTTGGCTCCGCCTGATCTAGTCCAACCCCGCTGGTTACAGCCAAGGTACAGTGAATCGTCCATGGTTAACAAGCTTAACCCAGGCAGGGCCTGGCCTTCCAGACTCTCATTCCAGTGCTCTTCTAACCAGATTTCACTCCTGGAAAAGCACAGACTGTTCAATTACCCACTATCAAAATAACTCAAGGGAATTTTGAGAAAAATGGAACTCTTACACACTGGGTCATGAATGACTGTTTAGCTTGGACCTTGAAAATCAGAACTAGTTGGCACTTATTTGACAGTATATACTAATAGAAATTCTACACTCTTTTATAACCTGGTCTTGGAAAATATGGACTTTTAAGAAAATGGAATCTTTTCTCAAGTGCCAGAAATCTAACTTTTTGCCAGAGTCCAGACTGACTACTAACACATAAAATTGGCATAGGCAAGAATATACAAAACGGAAGTGGTGGGAAATTGGAGAAGGAAGGAAAAAAGTCACCCTATGTATGCTTCACCCCTGTATATGTTTATGGCAAGTTTCAGAAGGCAAGCTAGATATTCTACCCTAGTGACATTTTTATCAAAAACTAATACAATTATGTAAAGATTAAAAATAAAATAAAGTTAAAAAAAAAAAGAAAAAAAAAAAAAAGAAGGATTAGTTGGGAAATTGTATCTAACAATTCCAGAAAAGAAATCTATTGTAGAATATGCAAGAACATTATGAATAAAATTTAAAAAATGAATTAGAGTAAAAAAAAAAAGGGGGATACCACTGAATATATCTAGTGCCTACTGTTTGACAGGCCCTAAATTCATAGATATTAATTACTTTAATGCTCACAACAATATGAGAATAAGTGTCTTATCTCTATTTTATAGGTAAAGCAACTGAAGTACAGAAAGGTTATGCAAGTTGCTCAGTGTCATATAGCTGGTATGTTATTGTGCCAGGATTTGAACTGAGGTCAAAAGACATCTTGTGGTCAAAAGACACCAGGGTTAATCACAATGATATATAAGGACACTCAGTAGAAAGTAAAGACTTTTTGGTGATGGCAGGCTTATTGCTTTTTTTTTTGGACAGATGTGAAGAAGATTAAGGATTTAAGTATAAATAGCTCATTTGAAAAATCTTCTCTCTCATGTATTTTAACTTCTCCAAAGGAGTTATACATATACATTCTTGCTTTTCATATTTTATTTAGAAAACTTACATAATAATGCTTCCTGTGTGCCAACCAATGATCTAAGCAATTCTTAAATATTCATTTCACTCCACAAGATAAGGACGATCATTATCCTTGTTTTTCACATAAGGAAGCTGGAGTATTCATTGGCTGAGCTATGGAGCAAGTCACTTAACTACTCTGAACCTCCATTTTTCATACTATTGGGATAGTAATACTCAGATACTGACTTCTAATTATGAACTAAATTTTTTACATCTAATATATTAGACATTTGTTGGAAATGCTTAGAATCAGTAAAATTGTATCACTTACATTGCCAATAGAGATAAAAAACAGATAGATATAAGAACATTTAAAATAAATTTCCAGAAAACATTATGTATTACATAAAACAGCAACATATATAACATAAAATAGTGCATATATGTTAAATAATATAATAACCACTAAAGTATATACAGTATCTAAAGGAGAACTAAATATTTTCACCTTTTTGATCCATTCAAATTTTAAAATTCCATCATGTGAAAATACTAACACAAAGATCTGAGCACCATATTCAGGATATATTTAAAGTACTGAAAGGGAAAAATATACAACCAAGATTACTGCACCCGGCAAAGATCTCATTCAAAATTGATGGAGAAAGAAAAAGCTTTTCAGACGAGCAAAAGTTAAGAGAATTCAGTACCACCAAACCAGCTTGACAACAAATGTTAAAGGGACTTATGTAGTCAAGAAATACAAGAGAAGGAAAAAGATCTACAAAATCAACCTCAATTAAGAAAACGGCAATAGGAACATGTATATCAATAATTACTTTAAATGTAAATGGATTAAATGTTCCAACCAAAAGACACAGACTTGCTGAATGGATACAAAAACAAGACCCTTATATATGCTATCTACAAGAAACTCACTTCAGACCTAAAGAAATATATAGACTGAAAGTGAGAGGATGGAAAAATATATTCTATGCAAATGGGAAGCAAAAGAGAGCTGAAGTAGCAGTCCTCATATCAGACAAAATAGACCTTAAAATAGAGAAGATTATAAGACATAAAGAAGGACACTATATAATGATCAAGGGGTCAATCCAAGAAGAAGATATAACAATTGTAAATATCCATGCATCCAACATAGGAGCACCTCAATACATGACAAACACTAACAGACATAAAAGGAGAAAGTCACAGTAACACAATAATAGTAAGAGACTTTAATACCCCATTCACACCAATGGACAGATCATCAAAACAGAAAATAAATAAGAAAACACAAGTCTTAAATGAAACATTAGATGAGATGGATCTTATTGAGATCTTCAGGATAGTCCATACAAATGCAGAAGAATACACCTTCTTCTCAAGTGCCCATGGAACATTCTCCAGGCTAGACCACATCTTGGGTCACAAATAAAACCTCAGTAAATTTAAGAAAACTGAAATCAGATCAAGCATCTTCTCCGACCACAACTCTATGAGACTAGATATCAATTACAAGAAAAAACTGTAAGAAACACAAACACATGGAGATTAAACAATACATTTCTAAATAACCAACAGGTTACTGAAGAAATTAAAAGGGAAATCAATAAATTTCTAGAAACAAATGCCAATGAAAACATGACAACTCAAAACCTATGGGATGCAGCAAAAGCAGTTCTAAGCAGGAAGTTTATAACAATAGAATCCTACCTCAAGAAACAAGAAAAACATTGAATAGACAACCTTACTTGACACCTACAACAACTGGAAAAAGAGGAACAAAAACCCCCCAAAATTAGTAGAAGGAAAGAAATCATAAGGATCTGAGCAGAAATAAATGAAAATGAAAGAAACAACAGTAATGTAAACAGTGAACAAAGAGTAAAGATTATTTAGTTTTAATAAAACTAAAAGCTTGTTCTTTGAGAAGAGAAACAAAATTGACAAACCTTTTTGGCCAGACTCATGAAGAAAAAAAGAGAGAAGAATCAAATCAACAAAATTAGAAATGAAAAACCAGAGGTTACGGCAGACAGTGCAGAAATACAAAGGATGATAAGAGACTATTATGAACAACTGTATGGCATGAAAATGGATAACCTGGAAGAAATGGACAGATTCCTAGAAAAGTTCAATCTTTCAAGACTGAACCAGAAATTATGAACAATCCAATTACAAGCACTGAAATTGAAACTGTGATCAAAAATCTCCCAAAAAACAAAAGCCCAGGACCAGATGGCTTCACAAGAGAATTCTATCAAACATTTGGAGAAGAGCTAATGCCTATCCTTCTAAAATTCTTTCAAAAAATTGCAGAGGAAGGAACACTTCCAAACTCATGCTATGAGGCCATTATCACCTTGATACCAAAATCAGACAGAGACAACACAAAGAAGAGACTATAGGCCAATATCACTGATGAACACAGATGCAAAAATCTTCAAGAAAATTTTAGCAAACAGAATTCAGCAACACATCAAAAAGCTCATACACCATGATCAAGTTGGGTTTATCCCAGGGATCCAAGGATTCTTCAATATATGCAAATCAATCAATGTGATACACCATATTAATAAATTGAAAGTTAAAAACCAAATGATCATCTCAATAGATGTAGAAAAAGCCTTTGACAAAATTCAGCACCCATTTATGACTAAAACTCTTCAAAAAATGGTCACAGAAGGAACATACCTCAACATAGTAAAGGCCATATATGATAAGCCTACAGCAAACATTATTCTCAATGGTGAAAAACTGAAAGCATTTCTCCTAAGATCAGGAACAAGACAAAGGTTTCCACTTTCCCCACTATTGTCCAACATAGTTCTTGAAGTCCTAGCTACAGAAATCAGAGAAGAAAAGGAAATAAAAGGAATCCAGATTGGAAAAGAAGAAGTAAAGCTCTCACTGTTTGCAGATGACATGATACTGTACATAGAAAACCCTAAAGATAGTATCAGAAAATTACTAGAGCTAATCAATGAATTTAGCAAAGTTGCAGGATGCAAAATCAATACACAGAAATCACTTGCATTTCTATATACTAACAATGAAAAATCAGAAAGAGAAATTAAGGAATCAATCCCATTCACCATTGCAACAAAAAGAATTAAATATCTAGGAATAAACTTACCTGAGGAGACAAAAGAACTGTACACAGAAAATTATAAGACAATAATGAAAGAAATCAAAGATGACATAAACAGATGGAGAGTTCCTGGGTAGGAGGAATCAATGTTATAAAAATGACTATACTACCAAACACAATCTACAGATTCAATGCGATCCCTATTAAAAGACCAACAACATTTTCCACAGAACTACAACAAAAAATGTCACAGTTCATATGGAAACACAAAAGACCCCGAATAGCCAAAGCAGTCTTAAGAAAGAAGAATGGAGTTGGAGGAATCAATCTTCTTGACTTGAGATTATACTACAAAGCTACAGTCATCAAGACAGTATGGTACTGGCACAAAAACAGAAATACAGACCAATGGAACAAGATAGAAAGCCCAGAAATAAACCCACGCACCTATGGGTACCTTATTTTTGACAGAGGAGGCAAGAATATACAATGGGGCAAAGACAGCCTCTTCAATAAATGGTGCTGGGAAACCTGGACAGCTACATGTAAAAGAATGAAATTAGAACACTTCCTAACACCATACACAAAAATAAACACAAAATGGATTAAAGACCTAAATGTAAGACCAGAAACTATAAAACTCTTAGAGGAAAACATAGGCAGAACACTCGATGACATAAATCAAAGCAAGATCCTCTATGACCCATCTCCTAGAGTAACAGAAATAAAAATAAAAGTAAACAAGTGGGACCTGATTAAATTTGAAAGCTTTTGCACAGCAATGGAAACTATAAATAAGTTGAAAAGACAACCCTCAGAATGGGAGAAAATAATAGCAAATGAAACAACTGACAAAGGATTAATTTGTAAAACATACAAGCAGCTCATACAACTCAATACCAGAAAAGCAAACAACTCAATCAAAAAGTGGTAAAAAGACCTAAACAGACATTTCTCCAAAGAAGACATACAGATGGCTAATAAACACATGAAAAGATGCTCAACATCACTCATTATTAGAAAAATGAAAATCAAAACTACAAGGAGATATCATCTCACATCAGTCAGAATGGCCATCATCAAAAAGTCTATAAGCAATAAATGTTGGAGAGGGTGTGGAGAAAAGGGAACGCTCTTGCACTGTTGGTGGGAATGTAAATTGACACAGCCACTATGGAAGATGGTATGGAGATTCCTTAAAAAACTAGGAATAAAACCACCATATGACCCAGCAATCCCACTCCTAGGCATATACCCTGAGGAAACCAAAATTGAAAAAGTGACATATATCCCATTGTTCATTGCAGCGCTATTTGCAATAGCTAGAACATGGAAGCAATCCAGATGTCCATCAACAGATGAATGGATAAAGAAGTTGTGATACATATACACAATGGAATATTACTCAGCCATAAAAAGGAATACCTTTGAGTCAGTTCTATTGAGGTGGATGAACCTATAACCTATTATACAGAGTGAAGTAAGTCAGAAAGAGAAAGATAAATATCATATTCTATCGCATATATAAGGAATCTAAAAGAATGGTACTGAAGAATTTACTTACAGGGCAGCAAAGGAGAAACAGACATAGAGAATAGACTAATGGACATGAGGAGAGGGGAGGGGAGGGTGAGATGGATGGAGAGAGTAACATGGAAACTTACATTGCCATGTGTAAATTAGATAGCCTATGGAAATTTGCTGTATGGCTAAGGAAACTCAAACAGGGGCTCTATATCAGCCTAGAGGGGTGGGATGGGGAGGGAGATGGGAGGGACATTCAAAAGTGTAGGGATATATGTATACCTATGTCTGATTCATGTTGCAGTTTGACAGAAAAGAACAAAATTCTGTAAAGCAATTATCCTTCAATTAAAAAAAGAAATAAATTATATTTTAAAGAAAGATCTGAGCATCGTACTAACAGCAAAAGGCTCAGCTTTAATAAAACTGGAGGGCTTTTGTAAAATTAAGTTGTGGATAGTTGATTCTACACATAAATCTACCTAGGGTGGATCATATTCATGAGATTTAAAAATTTACAGCAAGTAATTATTTAGAGTTCACAAGTGTTAGCTTTAATTAGTTGTTTCCAAACTTGAGGAGACCTTGAAAGAAGAGAAGTTATAGAAAGAGCCCTGTAATTTCTAGGTGGGATTTTTTTACATCCTGATTCTGTAGCCATTATTTCCTCATCTGTATGAGCACTGATGACCTAAATCGTACACTATTCCATTTCATACATATGTCTTACATATATGTCAACAACTGGCAAACCAATCAATCACATTATACATGAGCAAAGTTGCTAGAAAAGAGTTTTAGTCAGTTTATACAAACATGCATGAAGAGAGTATCATATAGACCTAAAGTTACTTTCAGGGAAGATAATACTTAGTGCTTTTAAAATATAAAACATGGCAATATGAAGGGCTGTTCATCTTTAGCTCCGCCGATATGGGAATGATGTGCAAACAGCTTACGAGCTCATCTTTCTGTTCTCATCCTCAGTACCCTGTGTCTCAACACTCCTTGCCTGAGTTATAACAGGCTCCCAGACTCGACACAACTCCAGTTTCTTGCCACTGCAGTCCCTCCAGAGAGATGCCAGAAGGATATTCCTATGACACTGATTTCATAATGCTTTTGCCTTCAGTGAAAACAGCCAATGGTTTCTTAGAATCCATCATATCAAGTCCACTGTCCTTAGAGTGGTTTTTGAAACCTTTGGTCAAATCTCCCCACTTACAGTATCCAACCTGCTTTTCAGATGCTCTCTCCTGGATGCCTTTTCTTTCCTCTCTGTTTGTCCAAATCAAAACTACCTTTCAAAACTGGACTGCCATCATACCTTTTCCACTAAGTTTATACAATACCCAAGCCAGATGACTATAGTTCTGCTAGGTAGGATTCCTATTGGGTCCACAGTCAGTGAAACTGTTTACCCTTCTCTTGTCTCTAGTTGCTTCACATTTGACTCAAATTGTTTCATACTTAGTTGTGCTTTTTCTAGAGTTACAAGCTCCTGAAGGACAGTGACTGTATCTTATCAATCATTTGACCCCTTGCAAACATTTAGAGCAGGGAAAGCATTTAAAATGTACACACTGATGAGTGGTGTTCCAAACACATAATAGCTCAAAATAAGAACGGGAGAGGCCTCTTGTTTCTCAAAGGAATTAGCAAACTCCAATAAAGTTGATCTTTCCAACTGTATTAGATTTCTACTGCAACTCTGCAGTATATCAGACTCTGGCTGTTGGAATACAGTCAGAGATCCAAACCTTGAAACAGAATTCTAAAAACAAATTTCACCTCCAAATCTACATTCTCCAAGACCACACTTGCTTAAAAAATGAGTTTAGTATAGATTTAATGTTAAATCAACATAATTAACTGGATTTATGCTGTCCAGGACAGTAGCCACTAGGTAATGTAATTAAAATGAAATAAAATAAAAATTAGTCCTTCAGTCATGCTCGCGATGTTTAAAGTGTTCAATAGCCAATGACTCTTGCTATTAGATTGCATGGATAATAAAAAAGCCATCAGCACAGAGAGTTCTACTGGACTGTGCTGAAGCCTGTCCGAAGTCTTGCCAAAATTGGATTTGTTGGAGCAGCTTTTAACTTAAAGCATAAAATTCTAGGACCAGTTCTGTGAGGAGGCAGGGCAGATGTCCACCTCAGAATACGGTTTGGAGGTACTGGGATGTCTCACTGTCCTATGAAAAATCCTGACAGACTCACGTGCCAAGAACTGGAATAGTACATCAGAGCTTCACTTGCTTAGCTTAGGCTGAACAGGATCCCTCTGCCTTGTAAAGTGTGCAAACACAATGTTAAGGGGGAAAACACCAAAGTCCAGTTTCTAAGAGGAAAGGAGCATGAAGAATTAAGATGAGAGAAGCTCATGATAAGCAAAGAGGGAAGCACTGTAGAGGAATGGCCTAGATAGTGGTGCTTCATGACTGGGACCAGGGCCAGTCCTGAGCCTGTTAGCTGAGGACAGAGTGACCAAGAACAGCAAAGCTGGGCAAACTCCAGGTCAGTGTACACTGAGGTTATACACTCATCTCTTAAAGAATGATGGTGAATTGGGAGAGTCCTCGGAATGCTGCTGCTGCTGCTGCTAAGTCACTTCAGTCATGTCCGACTCTGTGCGACCCCATAGATGGCAGCCCACCAGGCTCTGCCGTCCCTGGGATTCTCTAGGCAAGAACACTGGAGTGGGTTGCCATTTCCTTCTCCAGTGCATGCTTGGAATGCTAAGAAGGCAAATTATATGAAAGGAAAAGGGTTTTGAGACTAAAACTCTCTGACTGAGGATCTCACTTCCTTCTATGGCTCAACCTCATGAGCACACGAGGATGAGGTGAGGAGGACAAAGCTGGTACTTCCTGCACTGTATTCATCCTTCCTCTTCTTCTCAGTGAATAGGGGAGCCTAGAAAGCATGACCTGGATGCCTTATTGGCTCCTGAACTGGGTCTGAACCTTAGCCCCAAAGAGGAATAGGCACATGATTTTTCAAGGTCACTACTTTGAAGTAAAACATTATTCAGATTTACACAGCGTATTTTCTAAAAAAAATCCATCTTCCATTTTATGAAGTCACACTAATACTCTTAGGATAAATTTATATAGTGTAATATCATCTAAAAACCAAGACAATAGTGTAGAGATTTTTGCTACTGCTGGTGCTGGGAATAAGTCCTCTCCTTCAGGCCAACCAGCTAGCTGCCAGTTTTGCGGAGAATCCGACACCCTACCATGCCCTGTGGCATTAGGCTCAGGACTTCATTCCCCAAACTACAAATAGATTTCTTTCCACTGTCCATCTCCTCGCTTTATGTTCATGGTTAACAGCAAAACCTTCCAGTGAAGTCACTCAAGTTAGAGATACATCCAAATGATTTAGATAAGTGATAACATCAAACACTTTCCTATCAGAAACAACATAAGATAAACAAGTTAATCGATTTGTTCATTGGGAATATGGCAGCACTGTTCAGTGACTTATGAAAATGACAACAGAGATGGTTGGACTGTTAAGTGACTGAACAACGGAACCAAAGTAAAGACTTTAACATCCCACCTGTCATTCATTAGAAGTTTCTATTAACCTCAGAGAGTTTCATGACATGGTAGAAAGCTCTGCCCTTGGCCATATACTGACGATAATATCTTTCACTCCGTGAGATATAGACAGAGAAATTACTAAGGTTTTAAATGACGTAACAATCAGAAGGAAAGATTTTATGATGTCCCTATTCTCAAGCACAGGATGCTTGTTAAAAATACAGACTCTTGGACTTTTGGGTGGGGCTAAGAATTTAAATTTTGCTAGTTTTCTGGTGATAACATATTCTTACTAAATTTGAGAAGTGTCAAACATTAGAAGATTCGGAGTAACAACAAAGTCCAAGATACAGAAACATTTTAGTGGAGACAAATTTTGATCACCCAAATCATACCTTCAAAATAAAGATGAAAATTGTTTTCTTGCTTTCTGATTATATAAATTTGTGGGATTTGAGAGCAGAAAACAGGGGTGAAACCAACCTTCATAGCAGTTCCCAGAAGATGTGGGGGATCTTGCTTGTGGTGAGAAATCCTGCACTAGATGAGACATGGCACCTTCATGATAATTTTTATCTAAAAGCTAGTAAGACAGTTTGACCACATGACTGGACATTCAGTGCCAAACAGTATTTAGTACTTTGGGTTATAAATATAAGTGATCAAATGTGTGGTTAATTGATTTTGCCTTGACTTAAATATACGATGGAAAACTGTATTAGGATTTTACAGGACTAATGGAGAACATCTTCCATGGCTGAGAACTATTCTAGTTTCAGAAAGCCATGTTATGATGATTGAAAGCTCCTCGCATGAATTTAGGCCTTGTCAGTGTGGGGTCCCCGACTCCCCAAGACAAATCAGGAAGCAGACTCTTACCACAGAAATGGAGTTGGGAAGCAGTGCTCCGTCTTGTCCCAGCATATTGGAGACGGTGATTTCAGGTAGGTCCATGTTTTGTGGATGAAACGGTAGCAGGCCATTATGGTTCATTGGGTGACACAGAGAGTGATAACCAGGTTCGACCTCATTCAGCTGCACCAGAGAGTGATCGGGGAGGGAAGGAGGAGTGATGGGAGGAATGTTAAAGTCTTCACTTTCCAGGCTTGGGCCAGGGTAGGACTGAAAAGACAAGGTGATATTGTTGCAAATTACCATCCCCTTCTTCTCATCATGGTGAACAAGCACACAGGACCCCTTCAGATAGTATTACAAGCAGCATTAAAGATCTGGCAAAGACATTTCTAATACTCAGATTATCCCGTTGCAAGTTCTCTATTATGCATGGAAGAAAATTGCCTCAAAGGCATAACCACTTCTCGTATAAAGAGTGCTTCCATTAGGCAGTTTTATTTTTCCAAGAAGCTGAGCTCAAACAGATTTCAAAGGTCCCATTAAAATTTTCCAGAGTTTTAATCTAGCTGAATACCTTTTTCATAGGAATTGTGGGGAAGGAAAAGCAATTTATAAAATTAATATTTGATCAAACATGTTTTGTAGGGCTCCCTACTGCTCAGATCATGAGATGTCATAAAATGAATTCCAGAAGTTCTGAGGTGACTGCTTTTGTGGTTTGAAGTGCTACCAGCTCACAACTGACAAAAGACAAAAACTTAGTAAAGCTATAACTTAAATATGTTGTGTAAGTATGGTTGCAGGGAAAGTTTGACATATGAAGACTATGCCATTAAAAGCTATTTTTATCGTGAAGATTATGTCATCAAAATAAAAATTAAGATGGTTTTCTTGATTTCTGACTATTTACATTTATTTGATTTTCCTCTAGAAGATGACAAACTCAAAATCATTGAAATGCAGTTTGGCTAATTATGAAAGGCAAAATAACATGAATATCACTATAATACTAATTGAGGAATAAAAGTCAATTAGTAAAATAAGTAACAACATATGAGTGGCTTTTTCCTTTTAGAAAGTAGCTTTTAGATAAAAGAGGAAAGGAGGAAGCAAAGAGGAAAGGAAAAAGCATACCAGGACACTACTGCTTAAAAATAGAATGTGGTAAACACGGAACTGATTAGTAAAATGCTGTTACCAATTCATATCAGAACACAGTGAGAGTCAGCAGTCTTTAGAGAGCAGGTGCCATAATGTGAAGGAAACAAAGGGGGTCCAGATAACTCCTGCAAGCCTATCTTTCAAAGTAAGCGAGTCTTCCTAGTGTCTGGGCGCATGGGTAACAAGGGCTCGCTTGTCTGACAGAAGCACGCCTGCTGGAGTGTGCAAGATTTGAAATGAGCAGGCAGAGGGTAGGAGCCAAAGAAAGTAGTCTAAGGTATTCATGGGGTGTTCAGCCAGTAAGCTGCATACTCCTGCTTCCAAGTGCCTGGGGTTATTTTTTCCAGATGGCGTCTATTTGTCTAACAGAAAGAAAATCTTCAAGTTGCACTTGCTAAATGTTGTACAAGTTTTGATATATTTGTTTAGGTTTTGTCAGAAGACATGATTAAATGAAGAGCTACTTGGAACATCTGGCATGGAGACCTGGTCACGTAGAGGCATGTGTGGGTTACAGACTGGGGTGTATGAGGGAAAGATTTGATTCATCTCTGCAGGTAACTTTTCTTAAGTATCTAAAGTTCTGCTAAAAGAAAAAATCTCCAGCTCTAAAAGTTCAATCATAAGTTTCCAAATTTTCCTGTTTACAATATCTGTCTCCTGACTGAAAAATATATTAGTGCTTTGTGTGAAAACTGCAAGTTTGATTAAAATTCTCACTTGCCTAAAATATTTTAGACCTTGAATCTGTAGATCTAAACCATCAGCTCCAGGTACAAGTACTCATATAAGTAAACATAAAAGATGCAAAATGGGGGAGGGGAGAGGAAGCACATTTATCAATGCTGACTTTGTGTAAAGCACTGTACTGAGTCCTTTGACTATGCTGTCTTCATTTAATCCTTACAATAATCCTTTGTGTGGCTATTCTTACCGTTTTCCTAAAGAAAAAATTGAGAGGCTAAAGTTAAATAACTTTCATTTAGCTAGCAAGCAATCAGAACATTTGAGGGATGAATGTAAGAAGAAGGAAGGTATTTTTAATTCTAATACTTGTGTAATTTTTCATTTCCATTATTTTGTTAAGTTAAATGATACAAAGTTGCTAATACTCAATTGTTTTTGATTGATAAAATTTTACAATTTAAGAGTTTATATTAGCGTCAGCCTGGTCCCAAATTCTACCCCAATGCCCATCCCATTAAAATCTAATATTTACTCTATAAGAGCACAAGTATTCATAATTTGTCTTTTTGTCAATATTTCAAAGGCTGAACTTGTTGATACATGTCTTTTAAGAAGTTATCTGATGTCTGTTTGAAACTTGCCTGAATAAGGTACAATTAATTCCAGTCATAAAGGAAAAAGATGTTTTTAACTTCATAAATGCCATTAAACAACTGAAAATACCCAGGGATATTCTACCTATGGTGTACTATAACTTACATTCTAGAATGTCTCCAGTCGTTAAATCTTAATTTGTGGTGTTTTAAAGGAATTTAATTGGTATCACTTTACATCCAGTGATAACAATTGTACTGCAATTTAACTAAACTACATGGTTTACTTTCACATAATTAGACATTAAGGTTATTTAATCCATGCACTTATGTACCAAAACCACAGATCCCACAACTTAACCGGTAATGGGTAGTATGTGGATCAAGAATTTTAACAACAAAAGGTTACTTAGTAGTTTCTGTTCTTTACATTAGAAGTCATGAGATGGTTATTTGCCAGGAGCCTATTACAGTGTAAATTGATGCCATATAAAAGTATCATGGTAACTGCATAAATGTCAAAATGTCACAGAACTTAGAAAAACTTCACTGCCAGACTAATTACTAATTACTTTTTAAATCTGGAAAAGAGTTAGGTAATTCTTCAACACTGACTTCCATGACACGACTTTATTTTGATTTCTTGAAATCTAGTAAGTCTGACTTAACCATAGTAAGTTATATGTTAGAGGCAATTTGCAGTTTGGGGGGTTATGTAACAATTGCTTATGACTCAGTATTTTCCCTCATTCTCCACAAAGCTGCCTGGTTACAGTCAGCATTCAATGTTTGTTGAATGAATTAACAAATGAATCACTAAACGAATGCATTCAAGAGTAAGTGAAGGAGAAGATGACTTTTTCAAAGGCATGAAGTTTATGAATATACCCATGCTATGGCATGGGCATGAATAAATACACTGTATTCCCAAGAATGCACTGGCTAGATGACCACATGGTATGGAATGCTGACTGCTCAGCATGTTGGGAAGTGAAAGTACTATATCCTGTGAAAGATGTAAAGGCTTAAGCAGCCTGAGAATGCTGGGGTGGGGTGGTTTGGTGTGCCTCTTTGGCTATTTATTCATCTGTCCCTCTGAAGTGGCTTGCACTTACCACCCCATGGTAACACAGAAGCCCCAGAGGATTCCTAAGGGCGGTTTGGGGCTTCTGGCTCTCAGGAGTTGTTGGACCTAACCCCAGTGCAGCTAAGGACCAGGCGGAAGCCTCAGTTCCACATCAGGATCCCAAGGGGTTGGCCATAGAGGGCATGAGAGCGTGCTCTGAGCATAGAAACTGGACACCAATGATGATACCAGGGGCTGAGTAGTCAGAGAAGCTTCAGTGAACGTCATTCCTTGCACTTCCTACCAATTCAGGATGCTTTTCTGACTCAGGCTTATTTTCTTCCTTCAAGTCTCAGTGAGGCCAGGTATTAAAAAACTTTCATCCTCCAATTTTCTTGACACCAAAAATCACTTGATCCTAAGACCCTGCATATCCCCATGAGACCTAGGGCTATGTATTTTTTTTCAGCCTGAGTTAGAGGCCACCAAGGATCAATCCATGGTCTCTAAGAATCTAGAGGGCTGAGTTCCAGGGTACAGTGCTGGAGAAGAGCAGGTATGGACCCTCAATGTGGCATCATCTTCCTGATCAGCCTTGATAGTGCCGTTCACTCCTCCCTGTGTAGAGATCAGAGCCATGCAGCTGCCTCCTCCCCAAGAAATGACAGAAATCAGTGGAGACCATCTCCACAAATGAAGAGAAAGTACTGAGTTAAATAAAGGTATGAAATTCAAGCCAATATGTTTAATTTTACCTTGGATCTTCACCAAGTTAATGAATGGTGAACTGGAATCAAAGACTCATGCCAAGTGATTTGCTCTAAACCATAGCCAGTTAGCATGATCCAAATTATTTCAAATAACTCAAAATTCGATCACTGCTACTTAACCAAACTCTCCTGACCCCAGGACTTCTCACTGGTCCCAGACAAAGGGGTGATTCATTCTACTGCTGGTTCTAGGACATGGCTCTGTCCTAGAGTTGGGGTGGGGGGTGGGCTCCGTGAGTCCCCATGTATCTAGGGGGCAGAAGTCAAGGTCACGGAACGTGGGAAGAGTGGGCAGTGCTAGTACAAGACTTGACTACCACTGGAATGTACGTGAACTTCTCCAAGGCCACGAGGGAATTGCTGGGAGCATTAAAGTAGCAATTCCAAAATATTATCATCCTTGAGAGACTATTTCTATGGTCCTAAATAACAGATCCAGTATCTATTCAAGTCAATTTCTTAAAACCTTACCATTGGTATTTGCATATTTAGCTTATAAAGTGCTATATCTTTCTCTGAAGAGGAGACAGATTTTGGACTGGTTGAGAGTACTTATAATGCCTCCTCAGAGACTGATAAGAAGGCCATGTGGTATGCTGGAAAGACTGGAGCCTCTGGAGTCCAGCAGATGGTGCTGCTCCAGGCTCTCAGAAGCATTTATTAGTGTGGGTTCTGGGGCAGCTTTCTTACTGCTGGTGAGCCTCTGTTTCAAAACCTGCTTTATGGGTTCTTAGGAGCATGAAAACAGAAACATAAGATGGGTAAATGCCTAATAATATATGTCTGCCACATAGAAAGTTCTTAATAAATGGCAGCTTTGGCATAGCTGTGCTTATTGTAAAATGGGTTTACGTACACCATGAATTGGGTCATATCTGAGAAAACAAACAAGTACAGATCAAACAGGAGAGGATTAGACATCATAATAAAGGAATTTCAGTATATTTATCATTGATCAGACTTTACATTGAAGCAAAGTGTTGCCCCATTTGTACGTAATGTGTTCATTTAATTGCTCCCTATAAATATATTTTGTCTTTATTTTAATAGGAATTAAACTGCAATTTTGAAATTAAAGAATAACAAGACAGTGGGAAATGGTGAATAGGTGAAGAATGCTGAAGAGCTCAGACAACAAGGACCTCAAGTACAGAGGGCCACAACTGATTCTTCAGAGAACTTTGCTGCAGGCCAGCACCCATCAGTACTGACAGCTCCAACCTACTAACCCACGGATGAATCTGTGAAGCAGAATTTCAGTATCTAAGTTTGCAGCAAAAGCTGTATTTTCTAACATACTGTCTTGTGTCCAAAGGAAGACCATATTCCCTTGGAGACTGTGGTCAAATTGCTAATCAGATGGTTTGTTTTTGAGACAAGAATCAAGAGTTTGGCTAGGAAAGTAACAGAAGAGCCTTCTCATATGTTTTGATTTGATCTTTGGGGAAACTTTCTAGCCACCTGACTAAAGCCACTGTCTTTCCCCATGTCCAACCACCCCTGGCATCTCCAATCCAGTGAAAAAAGAAGGAAAATCTCTCGCCTGATTTCTGGAAGATCTCATTCCCCTGCCTGTTAAATGACATTTCTTTTTCATCGTTTTGCTTTACATATTCCATAGCCTGGGTATCCTGTTTACATTGTTTTCTCATTCTACAATCCACACTTCCTTTCACTACAGTCTGTCCTTAATTTTTGTTCTTATTCTGAATTATTACATCTGGATAGATAAATTAAGCTGATTTTTCTTTTGACTACAGAGAATTTATATTTTTTTGGACTGTTTAGATAAGAGGGTTAATAAATGCTGACCAGGAACAAATAATGGGAAATCTCTTCTGGGCTTTGTCTTTTCTTCTAAAAACCTAGTTTCTCTACCAGAGGGCCTTGTATTTGTGGGTCTCTGTCCACACACTGTATTCATTATACAGAGTGTTCAATCTTTGGTTGACAAGTCCCATAACTCAGAAGAATTCAAAAGATATCATCTTGTACGTATCTTTAAATTATGTGATGGCTTCATGTGATCATGCACACACTAAAAATATGGCAGTAGTTAGAATACTGTAAAATATGTTTCCCATATAGATCTTTATTTCAAAGATAAATAAATAGCACTGCCATCAAATGTATATGAAATGCCTTAATTTTTAATCTATAACATAATTCCTGAAAGTTCAGGATAGAAAAATGCCTGTGTTTAAAAATGTTTCACCTTGTATTATTAAAAATTCTTGTTGCATAATTTAAATAACTGAATGAAAAGCAAAGTAAATTGAGTTCATTAGGAAATAATAAACTTCCTTTGTATGTTTTCAGAAGTTAAGATATTGCATGTAACGGTGCTTTCTCTCAAAAGAGTTTAAATAGCATCAACATTATCTCCAATTTCTTTTGAGAAGACCTTCAGAAGTAGGTATTTTTCAGATTCTTTTGTCTCTGCATGAACAAGGGTTGATAGCTTGAAACTATAATGTATTACTGTGGAAAGCCTCGGTCTGTTACATAAATCATCTGAACACTCAGCAAGAATTGTCCAACAGTGCCATTGATGTGCTCAAGCCAATGATCCTGCAAACAATTTTTTTGTCTTTCTTCACATGTTAGACAATAGCAATAAATCATCTTCATTTAAAAACACACAATGCACTAATTTTTCAAGCAACAGTTATCAAAATGCAATTCTGGGTAGAACGTACTACATTTATTTTATTTGTGCTCATTAGTTTTTGTAACCTCTTTAAATAAAAGGCAATCAGTGCTTCATCTGTCCTAGAAGCGTTTGTTGTGTACCTACTATGTGTAAGGCATTCTGCAAAGTGGGATTTGAGATACAAAGAACTGCAAGAGTTTGTTATAGAGGAAGTAAATTAGACAAGAGAGAAAAACTTCGTCTTCCAATAAAACAGCATGTCAATTGTCAAGCTAAGTGGTATCTGGGTGTAAATGAAATAAGAATTATTTGAAGCTGGGATGACGGGCGCAGGAAGGTTCTTACAAGCAAATTTACCCTGATAACAGGACCTGAAGATCAGACACTTCTGCTCAGATGCAGTAAGTGATGAAGGGAAGACCACGAAACTGACAAGCAAATCCAGGCAATGCAGCAAGAAGGTTCATCAGGGAGGTCAGGTCTTCAATCTCTAAGAAACCTTCAAGGGCAAGATTGAGCCCATTAAGCAAACAAACTTGGGGGTACTGAGCCCAGTGCGAGCCTCTACTGGGACTCATTTTTATCAGATTATTAAAAACGGGTGGGGGGCAAAGCCTGAATGAAATCAGAAAACAGGGTTAATGTGAGGCCGCCCCAGATGATTTCTGACACTGGGGCCAGGTTTGGGAGAACTCTGACCCTTGAGGTGGGGTTCACAGGCTGAAGCTTTAAGGATCTAGTGGGATCAGGACAGTGGGCTAAGCACTCTCAAAGCAGGGGTGGGAGGGGTAGGGAAACCCAACACTCTTCTGGGTGTCATGACTGCTGCTCTAGGGCCATTCTACAGGATTTCAAGAAAAGTGCAGAAAAGTCCTTAGCACTTACATACAGGTGTTTCTCTTGCCATAATTCATTAAGGATGCTGGAGTGGGAAGAGATTTATTTCCTCTCAGAATTGGGTTGGGGCCTACATGAGTCTCTGAGCTGTAGTTTTAGGGGACATTTTAAAATCAGGTGTTGTGTGCTATTGTCATAAGGACCTTCTCCTTGATTGAAAAATAAAGCTTCTGTGAAACAAACAATGTGCCACCCGTTCCCCTATATTCCCAACCACACAGGGGTGCTGATTAGGGAGAGCAGACTGATGTGGGAGAGTTACTTCTGAAACCCTAGTAGGGCCCCAAGGATGTTCTGCGAACAGGTCATCATTCTACATTCAGTGTTTAAAGGGTATAATTAAAACATTTAAAGTTTCATTGCTTAGTATAAATTTCATGTACAAAAACTGCCTATCCTTCTTTATAGTTTTCCAGATGTCTTCAAGTCTCACATTGAGTTCATATATTCTGAGATTCAGTTCTACACTTTTTTTTTGGTTTATTTTAGAAATAATCCATGTTAAAAGAGAGAGAGAATAAAGAAAAGAAAATTTATACATGAAAAACTCACATTCTTTCAAGATTCTTTTTAGTCCACATTTGCTATTTTGTTCTGGAATTCTGTTTTATTTTTAATAACCAAAGTCAGATCATAATACTCTGATTTTGGAGCTAGAAATGCTATATCCAGTACTCATGTCCTCTCTTAGCAGATATAGGTACTTAATTCTCCTAAACCTTAGTTTTCAAATCTATAAAGTAGGGATGATAATAATATTCAATTCATTCAGGGTGCCTCAGGGTTAACTGAGATAAATGAGATAATGTAAGCTTTAGTTTTTCCAGTAGTCATGCATGGATGTGAGAGTTGGACTATAAAGAAAGCTGAGTGCCAAAGAATTGATGTTTTTGAATTGTGGTGTTGGAGAAGACTCTTGAGAGTCCCTTGGACAGCAAGGAGATCCAACCAGTCCATCCTAAAGGAAATCAGTACTAAATATTCATTGGAAGGACTGATGCTGAAGCTGAAACTCCAATACTTTGATCACCTGATGAAAAGAACTGACTCATCTGAAAAGACCCTGATGCTGGGAAAGAATGAAGATGGGAGGAGAAAGGGATGACAGAAGATGAGATGGTTGGATGGCATCGCTGACTCAATGGACATGGGTTTGAGTAAACTCTGGGAGTTGGTGATGGACAGGGAGGCCTGGCATGTTGCAGTCCATGGGGTCACAAAGAGTTGGACACGACTGAGCAACTGAATTGAACTGAACTGAATGAAAAATAATCTGAGTAATATACTATCTCATAAGAGCTATCAATAAATGTCAGCTGCATTATTATACCATCATAGAATCACTTAAAATGGATTGTGAATATTTTTCATGCCTATAAATAGCATCTACATTATTGTTAACAACTGCATATTATGTCATTGTGTTCATCTTCTGTAACTTACTCCAGTTTCCAGTAACTTATACCAAACATTTAGTGTATTTAGGGTATTTTTAGTTTTTCTCCTTTATGAATCACATTGCAGTGAATAACCTTAGGTATTTTTTTCCTTAGGATAATGTTCTAGAATCCTATGCTTATGCTAAAATGAAATTAAAGAATGCCTGCTTGAGAGAAGACCTCAGAGACTATACCTTCACTCCGTAGATGAAAAAAATGAGGAGTAAAGAGGTTAAAATGATTTGCTTGTATTTAGAGAGCCAGTTGAGCACAGGGAAAACTCATAGCATCATTACATAGAATTTTTTTACATTCAATAATTGAATAAAATACATGGGGTTTAATATACTATTTAAAGCATGAATGGCCTCTGAGCTTCAATAAAATTTTCTTTTTTAAGAAACCTCTGCTAAACTGAATTTTGCTTATGGTCAGATTCTTCTTGCTAAAACATACACAGGCAGCCAACATGGATTTGAGCATTCAGGATTGGCCTATTTTTATATGTACATATTTTTATGTAAAATTTAAAATATAAACTACATGTGTTTATGGTCATTCTTTTCATTTTTCCTGTTGTACAGAAATCAGTAAATGTTGGCTATGTAAACTGACTGTCTTCAAAAGCCAAATTAGCAGAGGATAAATAGATGGCCTCTGCTCTTGGTTTGGGTCTTCCTTCAATTAAGCGGGACAGAAAGAGGAAAGATCAT
This sequence comes from Bos mutus, assembly GCF_027580195.1. Classification (NCBI taxonomy): domain Eukaryota; kingdom Metazoa; phylum Chordata; class Mammalia; order Artiodactyla; family Bovidae; genus Bos; species Bos mutus. Next base: position 57,028,669 of record NC_091630.1, on the reverse strand, counting down.
CATTCTCTGATATGCAATTTCTACTCTTTGGATCCTTCCCCAGGAAGCAGTTACAAGTGGATCCCTAGGTATCTGAGGATCATCTCACTTCCCACGGTCTTTACTTCCAAGAAAGCTTCTGCTGAAATGGAGTTGAAGATAGGGGCAAGGGGGAAAAAAGATGAACAACTGGAGATAATTTTCTGAGTTTAAAGAAGCTAGAGTTCTTCCTCCTTCAGTTACGCAGAAGCTGGATCCCTGGGAAAGCTGGAGAAGGGGGACGACATCTTTGATGGCGAGACCTTCTAGACATTGTTTACGTTTTGGTCGAGAAAAGGAAAAGCTCCAAGAAGAGTCCTCAACCCAGACAAGAAAAGCAGAAAATACACAGGAAATGAGGACAACTATGATTGCCAACGTATGGAAAAGAGGGGAAAAAAGGAATCACTGTTTTGGATAAAAGAAGCCAGGCACTGCAAATAAACACCTCTGCATGGTTTTTAATGTGTGTTTGAACAAAATATGAAATTGCTGCTTTGGTAGGGAAAAGATGGTCAAATATCTGCAATTTCATTTGGTTCGACCTGCTATTTTTCAGAGTATCCCCACACAAGGTAACACATGTAGTTATGCAAATACTAACAAGTACTGAGATTAGCACATAAACATTTTGACCTTAAAGTTCTAAAATACAGTGTGGCCTGTGGCCCAAGGATGCAGTCTGACTTGGGCGTTAGGCCTTTCCGGGCCAAAATTGGAACTGGATCATGTACTGTCTTTTTGATGTTTGGTCACTCCCTCTACCACTTTCATCCTCCGGGGACTGTTGCAATGATTCAATGAAATAACACATGCAAGGCCTTAGCTTATTTCCTTACAGATACAGGTAGCTGTCAACTGACAGTTATTACTGTTATGGACTGACTTCACTCGTTATCTTGGGGGTAAGGGAATGCTAACCTAAACTTCCAGTCAAGCAGAAGTTTCCTGCTAAAACTTACCATTATCTTGTCAAGCAAGACATTTAACTGCAGTTGGAGTATAAGAAGTAAACAGCTCAGTGCTCATGGTACAGGTAAGTTTGGGCTTCTCCGAAGGCAACTGCTGTCCAGGGCTGTGGGCCCTGCTCCAGCCCTGCAATCTTGTGGCCTGCCCCAGTTCCCACTCCTCCAAGGCCACTCTGGTTTGTGAGTTCAGAAAATGACTACTCACAATAGGCTTAGCTCTTCTTGAAGGTGGGCCTTCTCCTGAAATGCTAGGGGGCCCAGACACATCTAAGGAAGGCTTCTCTATTGGTCTCAAATCATGACCCTCAGAACCCAGGTGAGTTTCAGACCAGGCTGTTCTAGTTGAAAAATCTGATGCCAAAACTAAGAATTTATTTGTCTGATTTTGCTTGCAACAGGATCAATGATCATAATGTACAAAAAGGAAGGAATGTATGCAGAGCATCTTCCACAACAGCCACCAATTAATCTCAAACCATGAGGATTGTAGTTAGAAATTTTTAGGTCCAAACTGCAAAATAACATAGATCAGAATAAACACAGGAGAAAGAAAGAAAATATGAATATAAAGATTAAACTGAAACCCTCTTTGTGTTTCTGGGAAGTCCAGCCTAAGTATGATCTAAAACCAAGGAACTGAAATTGTGAAGGGAAACGACATTTTTTTAAAGGTGTTCAGGTGGCAGGTGAAGATATGAAGAGGGTGGTCTCAGAAGAGAGAGGGATAGGTGGAAAGACAGCTTTTCTAAGCCTCAGTGTTCTTATACTAAAAATGGGTGATATCACTTCTACTTGACATATTGGCATAATGAAATTTTAGTGTTTGTTTGGAACAATCTTTTAAGTGTCTTGGAAGTGGAGTTGGCAGAGACAGATGATATCATTCAACATACTGCTGTTCTTAACTTGAATGCCATACCTATTATTTAGACATTATTTAGTGACAGGTTTGCTTCATTGGTAGCTCAGCTGGAAAAGAATCTGCCTGCAATGCGGGAGACCTGGGTTCGATCCCTGGGTTGGGAAGATCCCTTGGGGAAGGGATAGGCTACCCACTCCAGTATTCTGGCCTGGAGAATTCCATGGACTGCATAGTCCATAGGGTTGCAAAGAGTTTATTATAAGTTATAGAAAAAAAAAATCTAACACATATATATATTCCAAAATTTAACAGGAAGGATCATTTAGTTTTTCATCACTGCTCATATGCTAAAGCAAAACATCTGCAAAAAATACCATCATGAACAAGTCAAAGGGCTGTTTTCACAATGTATCAAAATCAACTAAATTGGTCAGGCTGTGTGCTAGAGTCATGGCCCCTTGGCCAGTGCCAAAATGTCTTGGTGTCACTTGACAGTTGTCCACAGAGCAAACCATCCTCCACATGGAGCTAGATGCTTTTTCAGAATCTGTTTTTGCCATACATGCTATTCCATTCAGATAGTTTCATAATTTCTATCATTGAAATGCTTTTGTCTAATGCTTAAAAATATATACTATCAGATAACTATAATAAAATTCTTAAACATACTCAGCAACATTCGTTTTCTGAAATAAAAAATGAGTCTTATATTTGCAAATCCCACAGCTTGGAAATGTATATGATACACAACATTTAACCTGTCAGCAGCCTCATTAGTGTCAATGAGTAGGAACTGGCAATCAGTGGATGGTGTGCTCTACCTGTGTTTGTGTTTTAAAATGTTCCCAAAATAGCTCTCTTAGAGGAGTTAATATTAAACACTTTTACTGGACAAATGAATTTCAGCTTAAACTTTATGCTCTATTTGAATTTTTTTTGAGAAATTCCATTTCTCATATAACTGATCATTTATAGATTACAGAGTCAAGACCCAATTAATAATAACAAAAACAACAATAATAATAATAAAGATTGGGTGGTTAAAAAAATCATCTAAATTTCAACCCTATCAAAGTGTAAATGATAAAGAAAATATGCAGAAAAACGAATGTGTGCTTGAGTATCAGGAGCTCTAAGATATATATTAATATTTGTATGGTGCTGGTATTCAGTATCCATACAGTTATTAAGACATTTTTATAAACTGTAAGAAATATGTGAGCTATTTCAAGATATAATTCTGAAAAACAGACTTCCATGTAAGAAGCCAATTTAGGAAGAAAACAACATAAACAATAGTAACTTGTGTGCTCAAGTGAAGCATCTTTTTAATTTTGAGTAATGAAGATGTCAAGCCAAACGCTAGAGTAGTTTAACTTAATTAGGTGGCCTATTTTTCCAGGCATCCTTTCATTTCCCATTGAAAACTCAGCTTGTATGCAAGGCAACAAGAGCAATTTTGTCTGTAATGAATACCTCTGGGACTGCACAGAGTAATCATTTGAACGTTACACTGAAGACTGGTTTGAGTAACTAGTTTGGGCTTGTTAAGATGCCAGACTTTGTTGGACTAACTAGATTACTCAAAGCCTGGCAGCTTTGCTATTTTATTGGGTGAATGGTCAAAAAGTCAAGCTGACCTTACTCCTGAAATTTCTGCCAAAAGGAACCAATCTAAAAGTAATTGGCCTAATTTATAGTTCAAATTTATGTCACAATCATGGAAATTTTATGACCTAAGTCAAGGGATTTTTTTTTTCAAAAGTGCTCTTAAAAATATTATACTTTCCAGGCCCTGTTGTCATACCTCATTTATACTGTATCTAACCTTGAGAATTTTCTCATCTGTAACTAAAATACAGATAGAGTTATTAATAAGTTTGCAAACATTAAATATTACAATTCTGACAGTATGTATAAGAGAACATTGCACAAAAAAGAACTTGGGAAGTCCCATTGGTTCTGCTGCCATTGTACTGTGTATGACAAATAGCAATACGATATTACTGTAAGAATAACTGCCTGTTACTATATAGTTTATTATCACATTAATTCTTGGAGTCCTGGACTTGAAATAATTCTCTGAGGTGCTAAGAGTGTTGTGCCTTTTGTTAACATGTGAGACACTGACACCCAGGTGGAGGGGTGCTGCTCGAATGGAACGGGCAGGACCAGGTTTGCTAAATGTCTGCACAGCAGGGCTGAAAACTACTGCGAGTAGAAGACTCAAAGAATTAATGTAAGTAAAACATGTACACAAAATAAAGCTGCACATTTCCAATGTGCCAAGCATTGCTGAAGCACAGGAGATCCAGAGAGAAAGAAGGGCGAGTCCCACTGCAGTCATGCAATACACCACAGCAGGGCAGGTGTGTGTCTCAATAACTCCAACCAGAGAGGCATGGACATGTGTGCATAAGGAAGAAACATGGATCATTCAGCAATAGCAAGAGGAGAGATAGATGAAAGTGAGGTAAGATGAGCTGAGTTAATGAGAAACTGTGAGGTCCAGAACTCAAGCCGTAATAATGTAGATGGAAAAGAGGAGACAGATTCAACAGTGATGCAGAGAAGTAGAATCAGTACTATCTGGAATCAGTTCAGAGCTCAGCTTTTAAGGGAGACTCTTCAAGTTTCTGTCTTGGGTAACTGGGGAGTGGTGTTCAATCTCACGACTATAGGCAACATAGGAAAAAAAGAAGTTTGGGGTAAGGTAGTGGGCTGGAGGTGATGAATTTCGATTTGACAAATGGATATGTTGAGTCTGAGCTGCTGTTAAGGACAGGTGCCCAGGGAGGTTAGAAATCAAACCTGAAACTCACATGAGAGCTGCCCTAGATGCTTTTCAACTTTTCCATTCAAGATGGAGGGTATAAAATGTACATTAAATGCTTAGTTGTAAGATTCTAGGAAAAACATTGCTATGTTTTATCACAGTTATTTTTAATCTTGAGATCTGAGGAAACAGGTAAGAGAAATTCCAGTGGGAGAAGAAAAAGAGAAGCAGAGAGAAAGCTGATTACAACCTGGAAATAATGTAACACAGGATCTTAGGTCAGGACATTTAATACTTAGGGTTTACTATAATGCTCAAATTAACAACAAAAATTATGGAAGAAAGGGGGAAGGAAGAAAAACAAGAGAGGGAGGAAAGAAATGACGGAAGCAAGTAGATAGGGAGGGAAAACAAGCAGAAAGAAATGGTTTATTGGAGTCAAGGAGGAAGTGATTTATTGAAAACATGGTTTAATCAAGTAACCAAAGATTCTCCATCACCTCTGTCAGGAAAATCTGCCAGGTAATTATTTCTTGTATATATTAAAAAAAAAAAGGCAAAAACAGTACTTCTCAATCATTTCCACACAGAGCCCAAACTGAGGGGTGAGAAGTGAAGAGTTCCTACATCCAGGGAACTGGTAAACAATCTCACCATTGTGGGTGGAAAGCATGGAATGAATAAGTAGCTGTGGAAAATGATACTCTTGAAACTTCTATAGAAGAAAAAGAAAGAGGAAAAGGAAACTAAATAAATAAACGGATAGATAAATGACCTTGGTGCTATACAAAGTTCCTATCAAGAAACCCAGACTCCTGTTTCCTTTGATGTATTTAATTCAAATGAACATTTATCTTGAGTATAATTGACTCCATATAAGGAATTACAGAAGGTACTTCAGGGAAAAAGAAGGATTTCCTGGCATGAGCATCTAAGTAGGCTTGGGTGATTCTGGAGAAGGGGCAGAGCTCCGGTGGGCAGTCCAGTCCCCTTCCACCTCTGTGCTGTGCCATTCGGCATGTGGTCAATCAAACACGTCAGATTAAGAATGAGAAAGGAGTTCGTGATGGCCGATGGCTGCTCCTTACTTCTGGCTTCCTTTCCATTAGCTGCTCACATTTTCTCCCCTAACTATAGAGAAGGGAACCTGTAAGTTCATGAGGTATCAAGCAGCATGGGCCTCCTTAGCCAGAGTCTAGAAACCCACAAATAAGTCTTGCATTGTGTGGTTCAAATTCTATCCAGAATAAGAAAAAGTTAAATGGTGTTTGAAGTCCTGAATGGCCAGCACACTTAGGGCTATTATAGGAGAAAACAGTGAATATTTTAAGAATGAACCCAGAAGTCAGACACGACTGAGCGACTTCACTTTCACTTTTCACTTTCATGCATTGGAGAGGGAGGTGGCAGCCCACTCCAGTGTTCTTGCCTGGAGAATCCCGGGGACGGGGGAGCCTGGTGGGCTACCGTCTATGGGGTCACACAGAGTCGGACACGACTGAAGTGACTTAGCATAGCATAGCATAGCAGGCTTATTATAGGGTGGTGTATTCGATATAAAAGCTGTCTATCAATTACAAAAGTATATGCAAAAAATTCTAAGGGTTTGTATACACTAGACTTACGAGGTATAGAGTTCATGCAGTAGATGAGTGCCAGAGAGCCCTTTGGGACTATCTAAAAGAATATCGTTAATTTTTACAGTGTACTTCCATTTCTGGAGCCATTCCAGCACTGGCTTTCTATAAAAATCATTTCTTTAGAATTGTGCTATTTGCTTGTAGCAACATCACAGGAGCAGTAGTGTACCATATGCTGCTACTTAGCAACTTAGTTTGTAAGTCCCAAAGCATGTACTGATTTGAAAATTGAATAGGAATTACAATTGTTGAGAGATATTAAGTAAGCTTGGATTACTAAACTATGCAGATGCTTGATATTGTATATTGTGTAGGAAAAGGAACAAAACTATATATCTTTTTTCCCCTGCAGATGACTAAAGTCTTATTTATTGTTGCCGAAAGGGGTAAATTGATTAAAATTCCCTAAAAGAATACCTGGTAATGAATTCTTGAACACACCATATTACAGTAAACAAAAGGAATGTTAAGGGTAAAATTTAGTAAAGGCCATTCAACTTATATAATTTGTGAAGCTTATTCCCTGCCATGGTATGTATTATCTTACATTAGTCGAATTTTTTCAATAGCACATTTTAAAAACATTTTAATATGTGCTGCATTATTAAAAAATAGTTTGCTTCTGGCACACAAACCTGTCATATCTTTACAAAGCACATAAAGTATTTGGAGCTCCTGACTCCTCCATAAATTATCACTGGTATTTAAAACATTCTTGGTAACTGGACTGAAATATTAAGAAAAATAACATTGTTTGATTTTAGTCAGGGATTAATAGAATTCATGGTACTTGAATTTAAAAATCTGAAGAGCCAAGTTGTTATGATGTATACGCTTTGAATTTCCAATCCTTTATCCAAAAGTCTTTAAGACGGACATAATGATTCTCCGAAAGGGAGCAGCTGCTTTATAACAGCAATCATTTATTGAGTTTGTGTTCCTACTGTTTCAAACAAATTCAATTAGCCCTTACACTTCAAAACCCTAAAGGCACCAAAGAGATGATACCAGGTTGCTTTCATCTAATAGTAATACTAAACTTGTCAGTACAGTTTTGGGATTGATGGTTAGAAGAAAATTAATAGTAACATTTTTCATTTTTTAATCAAACAGTCCTATTCAGAACTACCTATGGATCTTGGCGGCTACTTAGTTGAATGAATTCAGTTTAAGTAATGATTCTAAACACGAAGCCCAACCTTCCAAAGGTATTCTGAGAGTGACTGACTCTGTTGAATGGAAGGAAATGTAGATTGGGTATTTGAACTCAATAATGACCTTCTCATCTGAACAATACTGTATAGTTTCCAGAATGTCTACCAGAGAAGGCAGTGATCATAATGACTTCTAAATGCAAAGTTCATGGAGAGGCAGGCCTGCCTCTGTTTTGAGTTAAGCCTGAGACATTTTGTTCTTAGAGAAATTTTAAAGCCCCGTGAAGTGCACCCCTGACATATATATTAGATTTAATTCACTGACAACCACCATGAAGAAAAATAGTTTTATTTTTGTTCTCTATTTCCCCACCCCTCTCAGTTATCAAATGTATTTGGGCGGATATGTGGGCATTGAAAACAACTGTTTTCAATGTTTGAGTTTACATTATAGTTATTGACACATGAAACTCCAGGCTACCGTGGTTTTCACTCTTCCAGAAAATATATGTTCAAGTCCACAATATGCTCCTGTGAACTTTTCCTCACTCTCATTTATTCATTCATTTATTTTTACTTACAGTATTCTTACATATCATGTTATAGTGGCCCCAGAGGGCAGTTACTATTTTGCTTCAAATACCGGCTCTGGATCAAAAGGTCTGGTCTTAAGTATCTAAAAATAAATAGCCAAACATTCACTTTTATAAATGTAACCATTTACATTTTCATTGGACTTTCGTTGTCACTTCTCATGATTAAACACCTTGTCAACCATTCCCAGTGAAATGGATACAGATGTGCCCTTGAAATGTTTCCATAATACCACGGTGTTTTGGCTTGAAAGCAGCCATAGAGCACTCTCTGGCTGTGGGATTCTGGTGATCAATGTAACATTTTATTGAAATGCCCCAATAGTTGATAATTAAAGCTATCTGTGACATGTGTAGCTTATAATGATTAACTCGTCTACAGTCAGAAGCTCAAATAACCTGCACCTGTAAAGACTTTATTTCCTAAAGGTAAAACAACTGTTTAGGAAAGATCATGCTGGCAAAACAGCTGCTTGCCGTTCTGGAGAGGAAACAAGGTATTATCTTTCAACAAATGCCAACTCTGGGGTTTTATCAGCGCGATCTCATTAACTGGAAACAAGGCTTAAATGCTTTGTTTATAAATTATGATTATTCCTGATTGCGGCAGTTACTGATAGTGCTACTCATTTGCAATGCAACTCTTTGAATTTGTTTAATTACAATTTGAAACAAGGCAGAGAAGATTAATTAACCCACCTGGCTGGCTGGCACATAGTCCTGGCTCGGCTCTGTCATGCTCATATACATGTTCTCACCGTCAAACTGCGAATGAAATAATAGTAAACATTCAGCAATCTTGACTGTGTGCATGTTTGTTGTTGGTTTTTGTGTTTTGTTTTTTTTTTCACCATCAAACTGGAAAACAGTAGCCATAAAACAAAATACTGTGGTTGGAAATATGGAAAATCTGTCACAGCAAGAGAACCATGTCTATTCTTTGATGCTTCTGTTGTCATCTTTCCTGACCCTGGATGTCAGTGATTTGGAGTAATTAGTGCTCTAGTAATTACAGCAAGCAAGCAAGAAATGAATGGTTTCCTTTCATCTGCAATCTGTTTTAAAACAAAATGGCTCATTCTGCATACCACATATATACATATTGCAGTTCAGCTGTAACGAAGTATTAAATGGATGGCATGATTTCTGAAAGAAAAGAATAATGGAAAATATACTAAGGCACAGCTCAACACATTCTGAGTTTGGTTCTCAAAAATGAAAAAGTGCAGAGTTTTCATAATAGACTAAAATTGGCTTCACCACAATAGCCTTATGATTAAAAAATTTTAACTTGATAATAATATTTGAGAAGAGCACGTGACACTACAAGCATGTCTAAGAATGGTAATAACAATGGATAACAATACAAATATAAGACTCAATGATCACATTTTCCTCTCGGAAGATTTTCAAAGACATAGAATTAATGTATTACAAATGCATAGAAATCCATATACAAATTCACAAGTTAGGAGCAAGATGGGAGGAGAAAATTTCTGGGGGCAGTTCGCATACAAAACTGTAGAAGAGTTCAAGCAACAATAACAGTAACAACATCAACAACAAACTTTTCATTATTTGGGTTTTTGAAAGCAGTAATCACTCCATTCAGACTTAATCCTCAGCTTAAAAGTGCTGTCTTTAGTTACTTGATAAATGGGTAAAGCATTTCCCTTTTAGTTACAGGAAGAATTTTCCCAAGGAAATAATCAAACGGACTAATACAGCCAGCTTCAAAGAGCTGAGTCTGAATATACTTTCACTGCCAGACTATTTCAGACATGGCAATTTGAATATCTGGAAGGTTATTTTTCAAGACAGAATAGAGTTAGTGACGGAGGTAGAAGGTGCAGTGCTGTGGACATGCTTGTACAGCATGAGAATAATTATAGACACAGCATTCCACCACCTGTGAGCTGCTAGCAACAAAATGGACACGCCTCAGTTCTGGAACTGGCTCTGAACTGTAGTCTGCAACACTGCCCTGAAGATCCACATAAACATGAGCTGTACAGAAAGACCTCCCTAAGGACACTTGAGGCACTCATTAAGTTCAAAGAACCAAAAGATTTCCTCACGCATCATCTTGAAAATATTTATATTTCATGTTATGTGAATAGACGTATCTAAACAGATCTGATATCACTCATTGAAAGATGTGGTTGTTAGGACAAATCAGAAATAGCACACCCAGAAAAGAAGATCTGGACATTTTAGTTGCTCTGTCATCTGGCTTAGGAGCCCTGAGTCCGATTGACTTACCCACAGTTGGTTTTCCATCAGTCAGGTGAACGCCTTCAACCCAAGATAGTCTAGCCTCACGAGATCCGCCTGTCACTTCTACCAGCTCAAAACCTAACAAAGAGCATCATTTAGCATTTCTCCACCCCCTCCCACTGTTGGTTTGTTTATAAATGTTTTTAATGTTAAGATGCCAAAGAATCATTTAAAATATGGACAGTTTCTCTTACTGTAGCAAACTAAACTGAACAGAAGTAGTGAAGTGAATCAAACACTCCACTGCCTATGCATATTCTATAAATGTGTTACTTTCTATTTCATCTTCTCTTACTCATTTTCTAAATCTGGTGTCATTTTCAAGCCAACTAAAGCTTTGAAGTTTTGGTTTTAGTCTATCCAAAATGTGTGCTAATTGAGTATATTCAACTTACTGCTCCTAAGAACTCTTTCCTCAAAAAAGTATCAGCACTTAAGTAATATTGAGCCAAGGCTGAAACAGCATTTTAAGTAAAAGATACTTTGCTAAAGGAAAAACTATTTTTTTCAAGTACGTCCTATGTATCTGTAACGAGTATTCTTGCCTGGAGAATCCCTATGGACAGAAGAGCTGGTGGGCCACCGTCCATAGGGTCACAAAGAATTGGACGCAATTAAAGTGACTTAGCACACACACACAACCTACCTGTATCTTTACATGCATTAACTGATATGTATTAAGTGATTTAATCTTCACAACAACGAAGAGTTAGGTATTATTATTATTACCCGTAAAGGCAGAGAGAAGTAAAGCTAGATGCTCAAAGTTACACAGCTACCAAGAGGCAGGGCTGGGATTCAAAGCCAAGAAGCCTGGTTTTACAACATATGCATGTAACTCCCAAAACAAATATAAATATATTCTGAGCCATAAATGATGAGTTAGCTATCAATTCTGAAAATAATGCCAATATATTATCAGAAAAGACTGATGACAGTATCTCAATGATGTTAAGATATCGTACAGAATTTCTATGGTGAAAGTGAAAGTTGCTCAGTCGTGTCCCACTCTTTGCAACCCCATGGACTATACAGTCCATGGAATTCTCCAGGCCAGAATACTGGAGTGGGTAGCCATTCCCTTCTCCAGGGAATCTCACCAACCCAGGGAGAGATCTTAGCACAACCCATCGAACCCATGTCATCCACATTGCAGGCAGATTCTTTAACAGCTGAGCCACCAGCTTTCAAAGAACAAGAGTCCCAGTGAGCTGACAATTTAGTAATCAGGCTGGGAGAATATTCCTGGATGCTTTATAAGTAAGCCTTAAAAGACAGGGAGGTGGTTTGCTGGTTAATTTTATGTGTCAATTTAGCTGGGCCACCAATGTCCAGATGTTTGGACAAATATTCTGGGTGTGTCTATGAGGGTCTTTGGACAAAATTAACATCTCAATTGGTAAAAATGAATAAAGCAGATTGCCCTCCTTACTGTGGGCGGGCCTCATCCAATCAGTTGAATGTCTGAATAGAACAAAAAAGCTGACACTCCTGAGTGTAAAAGGGAAATCTTCCTGCCTGACTGCTTGACCTGAACACCTGTCTTCCTGCCTTCAGACTCAAACTGAAACATCAGCTCTTCTGGGTCTCAAGCCTGCCAGCTTTTGGATGGGAACTATATCATTTGTTATTGTTTGAATATTTTTTAATGAAGAAAAAAACCCCAAAAAACTCTTGGTCTCCAGCTTCCCAACTACACATCTGGGGACTTCTCAGCCTCCATAATCACAACTCCTTGTAATAAATCCTCCCTTCCTTCCCCTACCACTTCTATTACTATCAAGATATTCACAACTCCTCTGAAAGCTTATCTCTGGAAGACCGGCAATGTAGAGATGCAGAAAGAGATGACCTTGATTTTTTTGCTATGAGTGTCTGGCCTCACCACAACCACTCCCTGTGACCCAGTATATGTCACATACATCCACACCTCTTTGTCCAGACTGTCTTCCTTCTCTTGAAATGTTTCTTAGATCCTTCAGTTCCCCTTAGTCAGGGTTGGGCTGTCTCTAGCCTCTGGGGTCCTCCAGGTAGCCCTCTGGTTCCAGGCAGGTTTTGTTATTGGGGGATTAACTCCCTAGGGCTGTGAGCTACCAGAAGACAGTACACATCTTGGTAATCTTTAGTGTCCTTATGGCTTAGGGATAGCACATAAAAAGTCCTCAGGAAATGTACAATTAACCAAAATTAAACTGTATTTGCTTGATTGCATAGATCCTCTTCCTACAGAAGGCATTGACTTGACAGGAGGGAGAATATTCAGCTTTTAGAAAATGATTTGAAGGCTTTTAAATGCGCACAATTCATAGTCTTACAGTAGATTAAAACTGGAGCAGAATTACAATAGGAGCAGAAGCTCTTACAAAGAAAAAAAAAGGTACAGAAATAGCCAAGACAGCAATACTTAAATGCTGGAACCTGTTCTTCCTCAAGATTTTTATTCAATTAAAAAACATGCAGATTTTTTTTAAGAATCAAGAGATCTCACTGTAAATTAACTTAAGGTCTCTTTCTGAAGAATTATAAGTTACCAAATAAAGATACACATATGTCAAAACAAGCCTGGTCATTCCTCTTTGTGTCTGGACAAACTCTTGAGCTCAAGAAGAAAAATAAGCCAAGATTCCAGTGCCCCAGCTCACCGTCTCCCTGCAAGACCCCAACAGGTTAACATCATCCTTGTACTTTTTATAGCTCCACCCAACCACACCCTGTCCAGAAGCTGGTTCCAGGGATCTCAACAGGTCTTCTGCTGATGCAACATTCTTAGAATGCATCTGTATCTTGGGTTTATATCTAGTTGCCATCTGAAGTTGAATTATAGTGGATAGAGTCCCAGAATTTCGGTCTTGGAAAGGTCCTCAAAGGTGTCATGTCTGAACCCCTGAGGTTATGACTTAAGAAACAGACTTTTTATTGGTCATGCAGTCCATCTGGGTATAGAATCAAAGTCTAGATTTCTAGTAGAAGAGTTTTTCATTATGACATGCTGCTTTATACTCCATTGCCCATTAAAAGTGAGGGATTAGACTCTACGGCTACTGTTTTAAACTCCATCACAAATAATAGGTGGGGGACCAGATCCACAATGCTTTGTGTGTGGCTTGTTTGCATGCCCCACAGTCTAAAAGGCAAAGTATTTGAGTTATTACACGAATGACCCCAGTTCACTTCATCTGGACCACATATTAGATAAACCTTATTCATAATTGTTGCAATGATATTCTTTTATTAAAAATAACTAACTGCATCTCCTTACTCCTTGCATTTGTCACAGCTATTATTTTTAGAATTCAGCTGAATTTAGGCATTATAACTTTTCAAAATACATCTAAGCATCCTAGGACTTTTAATTTCTGTGTATTCTCAATTTAAAACCTGAAGCAAAGTTTGAAGGAGTAAATAGGCTGACTTATTTAAATCTAAATGTAAACGGCATCAACTCGGGATTAGCCTTTCTGACCAAGTGCTTTAGACTCTTTTTCGTGTTTTTATTTCAAAGCACCAGGGGATGCAATCACATAAAAAGTCATTCATAATCTTCCACTACAGTTTTTAAAAATTGTTTTCAGAGGATATTAACCAAACCCATAATCCCAAAGAGCTTTTCAAACTAGGTAGTTATTATTTCTTCTATTTAAAACTGAAAGTAGACATCCAACACCATCTGAACAGAGTAAACGATGAGCAGAAATGAGTAATATTAGGCTCCCAAAACCACTAAACATAAGAAAAATCAAAGATAGAATATGAAGTATAAATCAATCATTGGCACTGGTAGAGGAAATGGAATCTTTTTAGGGAAACCATTAGAAGAAAACCAGAAAACTGCTGCTGGGGAAGAATGGGGGCCTCATGGGATTCATGAACAGTATTGCATTGTATCCCCTGTAAAAGTGAAAATCTTATATTTCTGGGTGTTTTCTGGAGGAATATTGGATACTTTGTTTTTTTTTTTTTTAAAAGAAGCTAAAAATGGAAATGTTTATAACAGGGAGTTAATGTGACATTTCTTAGAAGACTATAAATCATTATAAGACAGGGCAATATCCTCAAAATAAAATATCCAGTTTTGTATTACTTGGCTCAATGTGAGATTAAAAGTTATCTTTTTCTTTTCTTTTTTTTTTTTTTGGTAATGAAAGAAATAGTTTAAGTTTGGTCAATGAAATCAAAGACTTCTGCTCTTTCATGTAGAGCAAAGCGTTTTGAAAGCTACAGCATAATGTGAAGGGTGGGAACAGGCGCTGAGCACAGCTGTCACCACTGTTCACACGCAGAGTAACGTGTAGCCAATAAAAATAGACTGAGGTGAGCTCCAAGCTTCCTAGGCATCCTCCATTCTCCAGGAACAAGGTCAGGAGACACTGGAGAGGGAGTGTGTGTTTATTTATCTTCCAGTTCCAAGGCTGACCGTGGAAATGTGAGAGGGGCTGAGGCAGTCCGCCTCCATGCCGAGCCAGACTGAATGAAACTGGCACTGTGCAAAGGGGCCTGGAAAGTGCTCACGGACCCTGAAGGGACACCTGCAGAGCACAGCCCGTCAACACCCAGAGAAAAGGAAACAACTACTGCCGGTGCTTTGAATGGATGTGCGTGACAACCTGGGAGCACACAGAGCTGAACCACGAAAGAGAGACCCCTCTTGGTTGGCTCCTGTCACTTGAACTTGAGTGGTAAACACTCTGCTGCAGATCTGAATGGCATGGAGAGGAAATATGATCTGGGCAGAGTGGAGCTTGATGACTTGGCCACTGGAGGGGGAAAGAGAGAATATCACTTCCACAAGTGCAACACTGGACCCACCACTGAGAATCTGAGCTGTGTTTAGGAACTGAATCTATACTCTCATCTTTGTCCTAGTGATACATTTATTTGGGGAAGAACTGTGTATCATGTTTCCGTTGTTAACTTTAATAACTGACATTTTCAGTAACAGTATTATGCATTTATCTTGATCCTATCCTCATAGATGCTGTCCTACACCAAGGCCCAGTGGCATGGTAGCAACTATCTCCATCTGCTGTTAACGGTATGGTTACAATGCAATGTTTGTTTGCTTTTTTAGGCAACACACCAAATTTATTAATGCAAATGTACTCTGTATTATTTTAAGTGGCACACTTAAAGTCACACTTAATGGCTCCACACTTAAGTCATGCCATTATGATTCAAAACACTTTTAACCTCTATGGGCACTTTCCAACCACATATTAAGCCATTTAGTTTTTGGAACAGCTGTAATATGGTGACTACTGTTAATCCCATTACAGACGACAAAACTAAGACACAGAGGAGTTAAGTAACCTGTCTGTGATGGATCCAATCACATGTCCCCCAGGCCTGCACAGCCTGCCTGACCCTCAGGCCTTGGCCACTGGCTTTTAATTTCACAGTTCTCATGGAAATAAAAGTCCCCAGCTCTCTGTACTGCCACCACAGTACAGTTAGAGGTGCCCTAAATCCACACCAACTGACATCGAGAGGCCCCGCCTCTCAATTACCAGAAGAGCTGGTAATGCACCTCAAGAGTTGGGTAGGTACTGCCCAGTGGAGAGGACTGGCCCATGGCAGGCCCTGTGGCCTCTTCAGAGAAGACCCTTTGGCCTAACAAGCAGCAGTGATCTGCTGCACAGCTACTACGCTTGGAAGTACACACCATGTTTTGTTCTTCCCACCTCCCTGCCGTGGTCCTTCCCCCTCACTTTGGATTCCCTGGACTTGCACTCCCGGTGTTAATATGCAAGCATTCATTATGGGCTCTCCTTTCCAGGGCACCTGGACCAAGACAGTGCCAGGTGAGTCGCCCAAGGTTAGTAAGTAACAGCTCTTAACTAATGCTACATTTCATCCTGTCTTTACTGTCTTTATTATGCTTCCATTATATTATTGAGTCATTTAGTTCTATTTTAAATGTCTATGCAGTGACATAAACAAATTTATGAAATAGTAATAAACAGAAGAATCAAGATTTTTCAATATCATGAAAATACCACTCAGACGGTAAAAGCATCTGCCTACAATGACAGAGACCTGGGTTCAATCCCTGGGTTGGGAAGATCCCCTGGAGAAGGAAATGGCAACCCACTCCAGTACTCTTGCCTTGAAAATCCCATGGACGGAGGAGCCTGGCATGGGGTCACAAAGAATCGGATAGGACTGAGTGACTTCACTTTCACTTTCATGCAAGTTTTGAGAAAATTTCATTAATCCCAAAAGAAATCCATTTTCATTATACATTATTTAAGAAAGAAAAGAATGTGTGGATAGAAGCTTAGCTATCACTCCAAATCAATCCTGGTGCACTTAGTGGAAATAACTTTTAACTAAATCATGAAAACACACTTGATCCATGACACTAGTGTCTGATATCAGAAAATCATGAGCAATGATTTCTGAGTCCATGTAGAACTCTTGTTTTTAAAATGAATTTCCAAGTAATTTCTGAATTTCTATAAAGCAAAAAGCTGTAAAACTATACCATGTCACTGAAACTCAGTGCACTTTCAAATGATTGGTTCAGAACATTCCTGTGACTTATGTTGTAGTCAAGTTTTTCTGAATCCATCGGCTAAGAGAACAACTTGAGAAGTACATTCAAACTTGCTGGCAATCCTTACCTAAGCTCACTATTTCCACATCGTATCAGCTCTCACCTCATTCACCACAGTACCTAAATCCTGCATAGACCTGGAATGAAAAGTATGAAAGTCATTTTTTGGGGGGTTGCCTCTTTTATTTCTAGTATTCCTTTTAAAGCACAGTGAACATTCTTCAGTATCTGACACATAGAGGAAAAGGTGAGACTATTTTTCACACATGTCTGGTCTGGAAGAACATGCTCTGTTCAAAACAAGAAAAATGTGAGACTCAGAAGTTCAGAACATTGAGAAGGTTCTGAGACTTGAACGACAGATGTAGAAAAAGATTAACAGAGAAGCTGTATTTAGACTGCTTAGGTGACAATTGAGTGGGATGAAAACTTTTTTAAAAAAGAGTTGAAGTCAAACAATTATTGAATAATTTTTAGATTAAAAGTGAGGGAACCAAATAAAAATACAAATAGGAAGGTACAGAATTATTAAGATGGAGATTCTCACTTCCCTATTATTATTACTCAGAAAATAACATTGAGACTAAATATAACAATGATGTTACAGGAATAGACTTCTGGTCATTAAACTCTCCTAATGGTAGGACAGGTGTTGAAATATATTTTGGTATATTCAGGGTAAACCTGACCGATTAAAAACATAAGAAGTTCAGTTTAGATATACTCCATTTTTCTTTTGAGATCATATATAATATTTTTTTTCAGGCTCCAGCCAGAGAGTTTCTATTTTCTGAATGAAAACATACTGACATTTTAAAGAACTGGATTAAATCTTTCAAGTCACTGAGTGTAAATCTGTCCATTAGGAATGGAAACAAAGCTCTGGATCTTTCACTTTAAGGAACTTAAAAAGTTACTCAATCCATTTGTTTTATAAAAAGGAGAAGAATTTCTGAATTTTCTTTGAGATTTCAAATACTATATAGGTATATTTATTTTTATATTATCTTCTTTGATATTTAACCCATGATCCCATGTAGCTCTCCCTGCTGACTTATCATATGTTATGAAGATTATGACATAATTTCCCTTGCTTTAGCTTAAGACTTCATGCATAAGATGTGCCCATCCCAAGGCATATTCATTACATGTATTTATAGAGTTTTCTTATTGTCTTCATGTTTACAGTAGTTCTAACTATCCCCCTAGGTTATATTCCCACTCCCATTTGAATTTTTTTTTTTTTTTTATGGTAGCATTCTCCCAAATAGTTCATCCTCCCTTTGGACAACATCCTTCTTATAGCATGATACAGTGCCAGAAACATGTCTAACCCGAAACAGGAAGTCTTGTTGCTGGAAATTCCAAGTCTGCTTCCACTCAAAGCCTTATTTATACTGCATGGTGAGGAGAGACTGGTTTCCCTTGTTTTACTTTCTGAATGGCACCATATGATGCTCTTTTGCTGAAAAATTGCAAGACAGTCAGCACATGGACAGTCACACAAGACAGTCAGGGGTGCACCATCTAGCATGGTCTTGCTGTTACAGTAAATGTAATGGTAATCAACACAGTCCCAGACAAAAATGTGGTACTCACTCATTCAATCATTCAACAAATGCTCCTTTTGCACCCGCTGTGTGCCAGGCCCCGTTCACAGTGACAGCAGCTAACACCTACTTTATACTCACTGTGTGCTAGGTGCACACATGCATTCACTCACTGAATCCTTCCAACAACTCTGTGAGGCAGGGAGTATTCACGTCCTTTGACCAAAAAGGAAACTGAGCCTTAAAGAATTAGGTCACTTGGAAGGGGTAGAGCAGAGGCTCAATTCCAGGTCTGTTTGAGGACAGAAAAATACTTACTAGTACTAGTACTAGAAGAGGATCAATCAACATGAAACTTTCTGGTAACCCAATGTGAGTATAAAATTAATGAATATCAAAACCAATTCAACAACTACCAGGACAGCAGACTTCATTATTTCAATGACAATACTCACTTAATGACAATGGAATACTTTATTCCATAGTCAATTCTAATGGGATCAGAACAGTTACTAGAGGCAGAAAGTGTATTAGGAAGATTACATGCATGTTAAGTCACTTCTAAACTCCGAGAGTTGGTGATGGACAGGGAGGCCTGGCATGCTGCAGTCCATGGGGTTGCAAAGAGTAGGACATGACTGAGCGACTGAACTGAACTGAAGTCACTTCAGTCGTGTCCAACTCTTTGCAATCCTATGAATGTAGCCCACCAGGCTCCTCTGCCCACGGGATTCTCCAGGCATGAATACTGGAATGGGTTGCCATTTCCTTCTCCAGGGAATCTTCCCAACCCAGGGATCAAAACTGTGTCTCTTACAGCTCCTGCATTGGTATTGACAGGCAGGTTCTTTATGTAGGCTGCAGTTCATGGGGTCGCAAAGAGTCAGACACAGCTGAGCAACTTCACTTTCACTTTTCACTTTCATGCATTGGAGACAGAAATGACAATCCATTCCAGTGTTCTTGCCTGGAGAATCCCAGAAACAGCAGAGCCTGGTGAGCTGCCGTCTATGGGGTCGCACAGAGTCGGACACGACTGAAGCGACTTAGCAGCAGCAGCAGCAGCGCCACCTGGGAAGCCCCACAGAATTGAATAATTCAGAGCAGGGTTCGAAACTCAGGTTTGCCACTCAATATCTGCGAATAGATCCAACCAGTCCATCCTAAAGGAAATCAGTCCTGGGTGTTCATTGGAAGGACTGATGTTGAAGCTGAAACTCCAATACTTTGGCCACCTCATGCAAAGAGCTGACTCATTGGAAAAGACCCTGATGATGGGAAAGACTGAGGGCAGGAGGAGAAGGGGATGGCGGTGGATGAGATGCTTGAATGGCATCACTGACTCAATGGACATGGGTTTGGGTGGACTCCAGGAGTTGGTGATGGACAGGGAGGCCTGGCGTGCTGCGATTCATGGGGTCGCAAAGAGTCAGACACGACTGAGTGACTGAACTGAATTGAACTGAGCTGTAAATGTAGGAAGGCATAGCCTCTGTGAGCTTCAGTGGCCGTGTCACAGGATTGTTGTGAAGACCAGAACTGCTAGGGGAAATGCCTGGTACAACATCCATGACTAACTGATTCTCAAAGTTAGTCCCTTACCTTTCTGTTCACTGCTAGACTAAGCCAGACTGAGTATACTAAACTGGTCTTTCTTCTCCTCCACTTTCAATGCTCCATAAGGTTTTCAAGACAAATTCCAATTACTTAGTTCAAAACACAAGGTCCTTCATGATATGAACAGTGATGTCACTTATTTATGGATGGTGCCCAACTCTAAATGGCCAGTGCCAGTGCCATGCCAGTGTTAAATGTTTTTAACACCACTCCCGTCTACATCTCTTGTCACTACTGACATACGACCAGCAAACTCCCACCTCTGTTCCTCCCACTCATTCCCTCTGCCTGGAATACCTTTCCATCTCCCAGTCCATGTGAGTTCTTGTCCTATTTTCTAGTAATAAGATGGTCACTGAATTGATAGGCCAACTTGGAACACTTCTAAAAGTGAGGGACATACTAAAACTAATTATGATTGAACAGCAGGCATAAATGTGATTCTCTCAGACAAGAAGCATCTTCCCACCAGAAGGTAAGCCTTCCCTAAAGCCACTTATGATCTAGGGTCCCTTCTCTGTGCCTCAGTAAGTTCACTACAGCATCATGTGCTTACTGCAGGCTGTATCTCATTGTGTGGGCACTGTTCTATGCTACCTGACTCCTATATCAGACTATGAACTGTTAGAGGGCAGGGACATTCCTATTTACTTTTCTATCCCCAGTACTTAACACTTGTCAAGCACACAGAATTTACTAAGTTAACACTAAACAAATGATTTAAAAAAATTCAGTGCAATGTTGTGAGAAGTGAAAGCATTTTAGGTATCTCACCATTCTGCTATTCTGCAGTAATATTTATTCCATGTGCTTTCATTTCCAAATCAATTTCTATCCATGAAAATAACTGATCCTCCAGGGGCACTGGAAAAAAGCTTTTGTAAACCAGACCACATTTCAGTTTTCCATCTCTTCCTGTTTTATAGGGACTGAATTTTTTTTTCAGTCACTCTAGTTTGGTTAGCGTGAAAAGAAGTTCATTTTATGAGCACTTAGCTAACAGAGAAAACTTTCATGGTACCAAACTGCCCAGTTCCGGTAAGCAGGCTGTGCCCATGCTGTTCCAGATCAAGCTAGTTTATTTTTTCATGCTGACGTCAAGCTGCTGATGAACATTTTGCTCTCTGCATCTCCAAATCTATGAAAAGATTAGTCGCTCAGTTGTGCCCCACTCTTTGTGATCCCATGAACTTCAGCCCACCAGGCTCCTCTGTCCATGGGATTTTCCAGGCAAGGATACTGGAGTGGTTTACCATTTCCTTCTCCAGGGGATTTTCCTGACCCGGGACTGAATCTGGGTCTCCTGCACTGCAGGCAGAGTCTTTATCCACTCACCTACTAGGGAAGCCCTAATCTATACCAGTGAGCTAATGAAAAGCTGACTGGACTGGCAGACAGAGTGCAGTTCATTCCTCCCTTTTACCATGTGGTTTTTGAGTAATTGGAGTCTCTTGTTCCCTTGCAGGTACGGCAGAATAGGGGCAGAATTTAGAAGAGATTCCACCATGAACTGGATTTGAAATAAGAAGAATCAGATGGAAGTCTTGGTTATGACACTTCCTAGCAGACTCTTCAGGGGAATGAGAGTAAGAATTACACTTTCTTTGTGCAATTATTTCAGATTGGGAAAGCATTTGTAAATTTAAAGCACTAAACATACAATCCCTGTGCTACCGTCTGGAAATTACAGAACTTCCCCTCTCATGGCAAGTTCATGTGATTGCTTTCATCATTTACTGGAAAGATCAATAGGCAGAAAGAGTGCAGAATCACGATAAATATGCCCTAAATTAACTTATGAAAAGGTCTTTAATATGGAAGATGATATGCAGACATTATTTTTACCACTATATAAGGAAGGGCAGAGTCCTACCTTAAATATTAGGTAAAAGAGAAGCAAAGGAGTGTAAAACAGTAAATAATAGTGTAATTACCAAATACATGAAGACTTTGTAGAGCATCATGTGTATGTATGTGCAAGTATACATGCACACACATGTTTTTTATATAATGTACATATTTATTTATTGTATCTGCATACAGAATATTTTTCACATGAAATGTTATTTGGTTTTTATTTATTTTAGGCTACATAAGGGAGATGCTATTATGGTAAAATATATCAAAAACTGCTATACAAAACTGCAGGAGAAACTATCTGAAAATGCAAAGCATTACTGAATTGTTCTCTTAATTCATAGAGAAAATATTACCCAGTCATAGTAAGCTATATCATATCATATTCACTAAAATTGCTTCAGGCAGATTTATTGTCATAAAATGAAAATTTCAGGCAGTTTTTTGCATAAAAATACGTTATACTTAAATATTAAATATATAATAGTATGATATAAGATGCTATAGATTTCCTATAGCATCTTATTTTCCATAGCTTATTAGCTTCATACATTTAATTATCCATAAGATAACAACTGCTTGTATTTTATGGAACTGCTGCTGCTAGAACAATTTCTGCTCTAGTCCAACAACTGCATAACCCAGTTAGATATTTAATCTGTTTCACTAATCAGTTAATGTTCTTTATAATGCTCACATCAAAGAAATTATGTAATCTCTACTACTCTGTAACCTTTAATTTCACTTTCTGTAAGAAGCATTACATTATTAATATCTTTTGCACATTTCATACTTGCTATGAAAAATTCTGGCATAATATATTTTTATAACCATTAAGTAAATTAATATTAATGCTAGATTAAGTAGTTTCAGGATTTTTTGTTTGAAATGCCTTCTTAATAGTTCTGAGCAGAATGTACATATTTTATATTAATATATATGTAATGAGTCTTGTCTCTAAGAAATCCTTCAATGTTACTTGAGACATTAAACTTGAAACAAATAATTTAAACATATACTGAAATAAGACTAGGATGGAAAATAAACATTACAGCAAATCAAATTATTTAACAGATTTTAATTTTAAAGCAGAATGATGCTGCTTTTTCTTCAGAGGTAACCCAACTTTCCTCAGAAAGTTTAATTATAGTGCCTACTCCCCATTCCACATAATTTAGGCAACAAAGCTCTTTGGACACATGACAGGAAAATATCCAACATTTAATATTTAAAATCCGTATTTTACAATATCCTTATAGCATACCATTTTTGGGCAGTGAAACTGCATTTGTAATAATCCATTTATATCAGTGATTCTAAAACCTAATGGGGTTTCTCAAAAAATGTACACTCAAACCTGTATGTAAAATTTTAAACCTGTACTTTTTTTTTAAACAGGAGAAAAACAAATTTAATTACTTATGTATATATGTATAGGACCTCCACAAAGATATGAGACTCAAAGGCAGTCAATGGAGACTTACACACCACCCAGAGCTAAGAAAAGTGATATGGATCTAGGGCTTGAAAGGGGAAAAAGGCAATTCATAGGAAGAGAAGAAGGGCAAACATCTGGTCCATAAAAGTTAAACTGTACTTTTTAAAAACAGTGTATTTTCACTCTGATTCTTGAAAAAGGCTTGTGGATGTGCATTTTTAGGAAACCCAATAAGACCCCATGCTTTTTATCCATTAGCAGTTACTGTTTTCAGTCAAATGTTCTTTAAGGTGAGAGGCTGATTTAATGAATGGTTTCCATAATGATGGGCTGGGAAGACCAACCCCACGTCCAAGGAGTGGTGGCTGCGCGGGCGCAGGAGGGCCTAGAGGAGCTATCCCACGTTGAAGGTCAGGAAGGGCGGTGGTGAGAAGATACCCATTGTCCAAGGTAAGGAGCAATGGCTGTGCTTTGCTGGAGCAGCCGTGAAGAGATACCCCACGCCCAAGGTAAGAGAAACCCAAGTAAGATGGTAGGTGTTGCAAGAGGGCATCAGAGGGCAGACACACTGAAACCCTACTCACAGGAAAATAGTCAATCTAATCACACTAGGACCACAGCCTTGTCTAACTCAATGAAATTAAGCCATGCCCGTGGGGCAACCCAAGACGGGCGGGTCATGGTGGAGAGATCTGACAGAATGTGGTCCACCGGAGAAGGGAATGGCAAACCACTTCAGTATTCTTGCCTTGAGAACCCCATGAACAGTATGAAAAGGCAAAATGATAGGATACTGAAAGAGGAACTCTCCAGGTCAGTAGGTACCCAATATGCTACTGGAGATCAGTGGAGAAATAACTCCAGAAAGAATGAAGGGATGGAGCCAAAGCAAAAAGAATACCCAGCTGTGGATGTGACTGGTGATATAAGCAAGGTCCAATGCTGTAAAGACCAATACTGCATAGGAACCTGGGATGTCAGGTCCATGAATCAAGGCAAATTGGAAGTGCTCAAACAAGAGATGGCAAGAGTGAATGTCGACTTTCTAGGAATCAGCTAACTAAAATGGACTGGAATGGGTGAATTTAACTCAGATGACCATTATATCTACTGCAGACAGGAATCCCTCAGAAGAAATGGAGTGGCCATCATGGTCAACAAGAGTCCAAAATGCAATACTTGGATGCAATCTCAAAAATGACAGAATGATCTCTGTTCATTTCCAAGGCAAACCATTCAATATCACAGTAATCCAAGTCTATGCCCCAACCACACCCAACCAGTAACACTGAAGAAGCTAAAGTTGAACAGTTCTATGAAGACCTACAAGACCTTTTATAACTAACACCCAAAAAAGATGTCCTTTTCATTATAGGGGACTGGAATGCAAAAGTAGGAAGTCAAGAAACACCTGGAGTAACAGGCAAATTTGGCCTTGGAATACGGAATGAAGCAGGGCAAAGACTAATAGAGTTTTGCCAAGACAACGCACTGGTCATAGCAAACACCCTCTTCCAACAACACAAGAGAAGACTCTACACATGGACATCACCAGATGGTCAACACCGAAATCAGACTGATTATATTCTTTGCAGCCAAAGATGGAGAAGCTCTATACAGTCAACAAAAACGAGACCAGGAGCTGACTGTGGCTCAGATCATGAACTCCTTATTACCAAATTCAGACTTAAATTGAAGAAAGTAGGGAAAACCACTAGACCATTCAGGTATGACCTAAATCAAATCCCTTATGATTATACAGTGGAAGTGAGAAATAGCTTTAAGGGCCTAGATCTGATAGATAGAGTGCCTGATGAACTATGGACTGAGGTTCGTGACATTGTACAGGAGACAGGGATCAAGACCATCCCCATGGAAAAGAAATGCAAAGAAGCAAAATGGCTGTCTGGGGAGGGCTTACAAATAGCTGTGAAAAGAAGAGAAGCGAAAAGCAAAGGAGAAAAGGAAAGATATAAGCATCTGAATGCAGAGTTCCAAAGAATAGCAAGAAGCGATAAGAAAGCCTTCTTCAGCGATCAATGCAAAGAAATAGAGGAAAACAACAGAATGGGAAAGACTAGAGATCTCTTCAAGAAACTTAGAGATACCAAGGGAACATTTCATGCAAAGATGGGCTCGATAAAGGACAGAAATGGTATGGACCTAACAGAAGCAGAAGATATTAAGAAGAGGTGGCAAGAATACACAGAAGAACTGTACAAAAAAGATCTTCACATCCCAGATTATCATAATGGTGTGATCACTGACCTAGAGCCAGACATCCTGGAATGTGAAGTCAAGTGGGCCTTAGAAAGCATCACTACGAACAAAGCTAGTGGAGGTGATGGAATTCCAGTTGAGCTATTTCAAATCCTCAAAGATGATGCTGTCAAAGTGCAGCACTCAATATGCCAGCAAATTTGGAATACTCAGCAGTGGCCACAAGACTGGAAACGGTCAGTTTTCATTCCGATCCCAAAAAAAGGAAATGCCAAAGAATGCTCAAACTACCGCACAATTGTACTCATCTCACATGCTAGTAAAGTAATGCTCAAAATTCTCCAAGCCAGGCTTCAGCAATGCATGAACCGTGAACTTCCAGATGTTCAAGCTGGTTTTAGAAAAGGCAGAGGAACCAGAGATCAAATTGCCAACATCTGCTGGATCATGGAAAGAGCAAGAGAGTTCCAGAAAAACATCTATTTCTGCTTTATTGACTATGCCAAAGCCTTTGACTGTGTGGATCACAATAAACTGTGGGAAATTCTGAAAGAGATGGGAATACCAGACCACTTGACCTGCCTCTTGAGAAACCTGTATGCAGGTCAAGAAGCAACAGTTAGAACTGGACATGGAACAACAGACTGGTTCCAAATAGGAAAAGGAGTATGTCAAGCCTGTATACTGTCACCCTGCTTATTTAACTTATTTGCAGAGTACATCATGAGAAATGCTGGATTGGAAGAAGCACAAGCTGGAATCAAGATTGCTGGGAGAAATATCAATAATCTCAGATATGCAGATGACACCACCCTTATGGCAGAAAGTGAAGAGGAACTAAAAAGCCTCTTGATGAAAGTGAAAGTGGAGAGTGAAAAAGTTGGCTTAAAGCTCAACATTCAGAAAACGAAGATCCTGGCATCCGGTCCCATCACTTCATGGCAAATAGATGGGGAAACAGTGGAAACAGTGTAAGACTTTATTTTGGGGGCTCCAAAATCACTGCAGATGGTGACTGCAGCCATGAAATTAAAAGACGCTTACTCCTTTGAAGGAAAGTTATGTCCAAACTAGATAGCATATTGAAAAGCAGAGACATTACTTTGCCAACAAAGGTCCATCTAGTCAAGACTTTGGTTTTTCCTGTGGTCATATATGGATGTGAGAGTTGGACTGTGAAGAAGGCTGAGGGCTGAAGAATTGATGCTTTTGAACTGTGGTGTTGGAGAAGACTCTTGAGAGTCCCTTGGACTGCAAGGAGATCCAACCAGTCCATTCTGAAGGAGATCAGCCCTGGGTGTTCTTTGGAAGGAATGATGCTAAAGCTGAAACTCCAGTACTTTGGCCACCTCACGCGAAGAGTTGAGTCATTGGAAAAGACTCTGATGCTGGGTGGGACTGGGGGCAGGAGGAGAAGGGGACGACAGAGGATGAGATGGCTGGATGGCATCACTGATTCGATGGACGTGAGTCTGAGTGAACTCCGGGAGTTGGTGATGGACAGGGAGGCCTGGCGTGCTGCGATTCATGGGGTCGCAAAGAGTCGGACACGACTGAGCGACAGAACTTTGAACTTCTCCATAATGACAACGACATCAACCATATAGTTTGGCAATTCCATTATTTAGATGGTTATTTGACATTTCTTCGGATATTTTTGTATTCAACATTTGTTTTGATTTTGTTTTTACAATTGCTTGGTTCATTCTATTTAATAATATGATAGATACACAGTGAATGGGGGGTAGTTCCTAACTGGGGGCAATTCTGTCCCCGTTTTTTTACTGTTATGACTGAGGGTTGCTACTGAGGGTTGCAGAGAGGGACCAGGGATACCTCTGAACCTCCTGCCATGCACAGGACAGCCCATGGAAGAGAACTATCCAGCCCCATTGTCAACTGTACTGCTCTCGAGAACCCTGGTTTACCCTGGTTGAGTTTGAAGCTTTGGTTCTTTTCATGGTAAACTGGACATGAGAAATAAGATTCACTACAAAATGACTCATTAAAAGTAACAAAGGTAACTCAAATCCTAAATCAATTTACAAGTCTTAAAAATAATCATTTAGATATGGTCTAAACTCCATGAATTAGTGATGGACAGGGAAGCCTGGCATGCTGTAGTCCATGGGGTCGCAAAGAGTCAGACAGGACTGAGTGACTGAACTGATTGAAACAGTTTGTACGATACAATATAATTGCCCAACTCGTACAGGGCTGACAGCAATATTCCAGGCACTTTGGGTATGGTGTTCAAAACAAGAGTTAAAGAGCCCTCATCATTCCATGCTTACAATTCAATTACTGCAAAATAAACATATGCCATATTACTTAAATTCTGGAGCTATAATTACTGTAAGTAACTACAGAATAACAAAAATAAATTCTTCAAACTACACATTAAAACTTCCACTTGTCATGAATCTAAAACCAAGAAAAATTACTGATTTGTTACTTAGAATTCTGTTTATCTCTTCATGCACGAAACTAATTATTTGCTTGCAAAATGTTGCATCTTCATTAAAACCATTAATATTCTGAGTAAATGGCAGTACTCGTTTTATAAATGAAAATGGAATTTCAACACTGTGTTTCATGCAGTTCTTAGGACAATGAATATTCCCACATGATGTTATCTGTCTAAAAGGGGCAGTTCTCTATACTAACCCAAAGCAGTTATATCTAATTCATAGTATTCATTATTTTTCAAGCATTCTTCCTGGATATCAAGTAGGCATATATAGTATTCTTTGAGATATATGTACATAATATGTGCATATAATATTGTTGGCAGAGTGTAGATGCAATTTGCCAAACCCTGTCTTCCCCAAATACTGTTATATTTTAAAACAATATAAAGCCACCTCTTCAATTTTTCTAAGAAAGGAGAGTCCATGACCAGGTTATCTTCTTAAAAAGAAAGAGCAAATAATCTAAAATTAGTTAATAAGTCCTCCTAACTTTGTAAGTACTCCATATATTTTAGGCAGTATGTTTACCTCCCAAACATGACTTAATTAGTTACTACAGTTATGAGTTTTGATCACTTGATGTGGTGTTAGGCATTGAGGGAGGTGTCTCAGGGATGTTCAGAGCAGTTACGGGAAGTCAGTGCGGGATTTTAGATGGCTCCACGCAATTCCAAAGAAGATGATCAGTGGATGTGCAGTGGACAACTGGAGTCAGAAAGGACAACCCAGGGCTACTCTGGTTTGAGTGGAATCAGAAGACAGAGCAGGTCAGAATCAGAAGTGTTCAGGGAAAACATCTACATTAGGCAAAACTCTGGGAGGAGTTGGTCTGGCTCCCTCATCTTAAAATGGTAAACACTCTGCTGCTGGGGCCCATCTAGCAGACTGGTTCAGTAACTTTAATGAAGAAGGCAAGGAATATATATGCAAAGTGCTCTGATAATCTTAAGAGGAAATAAACTACCTGTATGTTTATAAATATTTATTGCTATTGCATCCCAGATAGAAAAGTATACATTAATAGTCTTGCTTTTTTAAAAACAGTATATTGTTAGCTTTTAAAATGAATAAACTTTGCTTTTTAGAGCAGTTTTAAGTTCCCAGAAAAATTGAGTAAAAAGCACACGGTATTCGCCCAGAGACCGACCCCACACCTGCACAGCTTCCCCCATTTTTGATATCCCCCACCACAGCGGTACATTTGTTACAGTTGTTGAACCTACACTGACACATCATTATCCCCCAAAGTCCACAATTTACATTAAGGGTTCATGCTTGGTGTTGTACATTCTATAATTTTGGACAAGTGCACAATGATATGTATCCACCACTACAGGATTACACAGAAAAAGAGCTATATTGATTCCTTTTTGTTCAGCATTTTTTGTCTGTACAATTGGAGTTAGGATTCTTTTTAGCCAGTACTGCCTCTATCTACCTCCAAAAAGTACTGTTGATAAAAATAAACACCCTAGTCTAAGCTTCTACTGGTAGTCCTTAGTACACTAAGAATGAGTTGAATTTTTCTTAAATTAACGTTAAGGAGGAGTTATGGAAAATGATATGCCTATTTAATGCTCTGCTCATTTGACATAGTATCTTTCCAGAAATATCTCTAAGTAGATTCAGGATTTTTCATGGATTAAAATGTCAGTAGTTGATTTCGCAAAGAGGCAAATACCACAATTAGACTTCTACTGTCTCATATTCAAACTGAATTTCTGGGAACATTTCCAACTAGCCCCAACAGTCTTTCTAGGTTAGTGACCGGGAATGTTGCAACTGACTAAATTTATACCATTTGAGCAAAAACTTCCGTTTGTGTTTCAGGCTATGTTGATACAGAAAAAGTAGAGAATTGGCAATTATCCTGTTAATTTGATGAACGTGGACAGCCATACCAGCTATTTCAAACCACCAAACAAAATTTTTTTGTCTCAATGATCTACTCTGTTAACCAGATAACTGCCAAGACTCCAACTTCATTCTGTTCTGTATAAAATTACAATTTCTTAGCATCTCTGATATCAGCTACTTAAGGGAAATGTATGGATAAATGTATTGGATGGAAACGTATGGATATTTTTGCATTGAAGCTGTATTTCTCACTTCATACTGATAAAGTATCATGGAACACAGAAAGAACACAGACAGTTATGGCTTTTTTTAAATGCTGCATCTCAAATGCTGCTGCTGCTGCTGCTAAGTCACTTTAGTCGTGTCCGACTCTGTGCGATCCCAGAGACGGCAGCCCACCAGGCTTCCCCGTCCCTGGGATTCTCCAGGCAAGAACACTGGATAGTCAGTATTAAAAGTATATTAAAAAAGCAATATGATATCATGGCTACAATCAATGGCTTTGGAACCAGCATGCTTGAATTCACATGCTGGTTCTGCCTTTGACTATATATGTGACCAATGGCTCAGTTTTTCTATCTGTAATATGGGACATGAGAGCGCCTACCTTATGGATCACTGTGAAGATCAAATGAGTCAGTTCAAATAAAGTGCTTAAAATAGAGCTCAGATCATGGTAGGCACTGAATAAATGTAACTATTATCCTTATCGTAATCTCATCATTAAGATTGGTTAACCGATTAAGGATCTCTCAGGGATGATAAAAATGTCCTAAAACTGGACAACTTGGTAAATTTAATAAAAATCATTGAATTGTCCATTTAGCACAGGTGAATTTCATCATAAGTAAAAGGCACCTCAATAAAACTGTTAAAAAATGAGGCAAAATAAAGATTGTCCAGACTTATTAACGCAATACCATTAGGTTACTGAGCTATAAAGGCTGAGATAAAGAACTGAGAAGCATGGGGGAGAAGGGAAGAGTGAAATGCGAGGGACCTAGAGCCTGCCCCCTCTCTTCTCTCCTGTTGTGTGAACTGTTTCTTACTACAGCGGTACAGCAGCTCATGGCTTGCCTGCTGTGCACTGATTCTCAGCATGACCTCCCAGAAACCACTCTCCAGCACTGAGAGGTAACTTTGAAAAGGCCTAAGAATTACTTCTCTGCTTAGAATGTGTCTTGAGTCTACTCCTAAACTTTCCATTTCCGGCAACCCTGTTCCTTAAAATCGAGAACAAATGAACTATACTAAGTCAAATATTTTCTCACTTTCATTATCTCACTGACTTATGATTTTAAAAATCTGTTCACTGATTCAGTCCTTAATTCAGTGTTTATTACTCTACTTCTTCTATGCTCTAAGCATATTCCTGGAAGGTAGAGGGAGAAAAAGACCAAGATAGTGTGGTTCCTGCCCTCAAGCATCTCATAGTTGTTAATGTGGTTTAATAAATCTGTATACGCCCCCTCTTAAATCTAAACACTGTTTTCCCAGTTAAAAAAAAATCTTGAACATTCTTTGAAGCACCTTTCATTTCCAATGCAGATAATCCTTCTCTCTCATCTCACAGGTCAAGAGGTAGAGATCAGAACTGGTTCCTTCCAGAACATCACTCCACTGCCATTTCTAACTTGTTCTCTTCTGGACTCTACATCATCTCTGATCCCGCATTTTTTGTCTTAATTGTTTTCATCTGCCATTTCCTAGGATGTTTCTACTTCCCTTCCCTTTGTTTTAATTACCTTTGCTGGCTTCAATATCTCTGTTGCTGATCTCTTCAAAGTTACCTTCATTTTTTGATTGCTGTTATTCCAGTTTTAATGAATGACTAAACCTCAGCTTCCTGTAGGCACTGGAGCAATGTGGATTTGTCATCATAATGCTCAGTATGCTCCATCAGAATGCTCTGTATGGATACTGAGTTATCAAATTCCTCGTTCTGACTAGAATTTCTTCCTCTTCTACTTCTTTCACTTTTTAAACTTCTATCTACTCTTCCAATTACCTTTAATAACTCTGCCTCCTTCTAATCTTGATTTCATTGACTCCAAGAAGACGTAGACTAGATTTCAGAGCTGGCCATTTCAATGAAGCTCTATTACTCCATTTTTTTGATGCCTTTGACTCTTTCCCCCTTTACCTGTCTTATACTTCCCCAATCCTGCAGTAATGCCACTACCTTGCTTTCCTAGTCAATCATGGAACTGAACTGATTGATTAAATTATGCAGTTGTGTTTTCCAATCTTACCTCCACGTTAATTAGCTCAGCTTTTTTCTGAGCAGAGAGAATCATATTCTAAGCTGGTGCTACAGCTGCCATGGAAAACCAATATGGCAGTTCCTCAAAAACTAGGCATAGAATTACCTATGTGTGTGTGCGCTCAGTTGCTCAGTTGTGTTTGACTCTTTGAAATTCCATGGACTGGGACACACCAGGCTCCTCTGTCCATGGAATTTTCCAGGCAAGAATATTGGAATGGGTTGCCATTTCCTTCTCCATAGAATAACCATATGATCTAGCAATTCCATGTCTAGGTACATATTCAAAGAATTGAAAGCAGGAATTGGAATAGATATTTATATACCCATGTTCAAAGCAGCGTTATTCATAATGGTGAAAGCAAACGAAGTGTCACCAACAGATGAATAGGTTAACAAAATGCAGTACATACATACTATGGAATACTATCCAACAGTGGAAAGGACAGAAATTCTGACATATGCAACATGGATAAACCTTAAGGACATTAAGTGATATATGCTAATAACAGAAAAACAAACTGCATGATTCCACTTATATTTGGTATGTAAGGTAACCAAACTCACAGAAATGAAAGTAGAATCGTGTCTGCCAGGTCCTGCGGGAAGGCAGACATCCCCCACCCTTGGCACTTTACCGGGAATAGACATGACCGAAGTATGCAAGGAGACCTCCCATTTTTAAAACATCCGTTTCTTCTGTTTGTGAGGAAGTGGGAATCTGAGAGCACAAAGGTCACCTAATGACTCATCAGTACTTATAAATCTTGTAAGGAACCTTGTATCCTCACAGTTGATCTATAATTTAAGCGCTCTGATTACTGTTCAAATACTAATCCTTATAATAATAAACGCTTATGGTCCAGCGTCAGTGCACTTCAATAAGCTCATATTCACTACTTCTCTTAAACACAGCACTTCAGTGTCATCACTTAAGTTTACTGAAGGAGAAACACAGGACCAGAGAGGACACTTAAGGGAAGCACCAGTGGTTCTGCTAATCAGAGGACATGCTATAAAAGAGCCAGGAAATCTTCATGGTGCTCAGGGCTGGGCTCTGGTGTCTCAACCATGTATCCATGAAAACTACCATTCGATTCAGAAAGAGAAGATAGATTCCCAGTACCCAATCTCAGTTACTCGTCTGCAATTTCACTGCTTGCAACTGAAACCACAGGAAAGCAAGTGAGACTATAGTCTGGCATTTGGTTGCACAGTTCAAAATAACCTGAAGCAGTGAAGTCAGAAACTGATTTAATGAAAGTGTTTTACGCTTTTCTTAAAAAAAAAAAAAAAAGGCACAAAGAGGAATCTGAATTATGTATTCCATTTTATTTCTTACTGTTCAACACAGACACTGTCATGTGTATCTAATGCCTTTTAGGAACACAAAGTAAAAGCGATGTCACGTATTATGATCCAGCAGGTAATTCAGCGATTCAGGATTAGCCAAGAGATTTATCAAGCGGTCTCCAAGGGAAGAGAGTTCAAGTTCGGGCTCATCAATAATACATAAATAAATTGAACAATTAGGTACGAAGTGGCTATCTTGTCAGTCGACTTATTAGCCGAAAAATGATACACTCACTCGCTGCCTTGAGTACAGAAAGAGAAGACATCTTAAGACAGAAGAAGAGCTGAATAAAAAAGAGAGAAGGGCATAGTGCTACCTAACCTCCCACAGCCTTGAGGCTTCCCTCCTGTGTCACCCTGCTGTGAAGGCAGGCCTGGGTGTTAACGTGGAAAGGTGAATGAAGCACTGCTTGGGAGCTTGACTCTGAATTTCATGGCCTCTTTAAGCAGCCTACAGCTTGATGTCAACAGGTCTGCATGTGTTTTGGGGAAACTAGACAGGCTGGACATGGAACAACAGACTGGTTCCAAATAGGAAAAGGAGTACGTCAAGCCTCTATATTGTCACCCTGCTTATTTAACTTATATGCAGAGTACATCATGAGAAACGCTGGGCTGGAGAAAGCACAAGCTGGAATCAAGATTGCTGGGAGAGATATCAATAACCTCAGATATGCAGATTATACCACCCTTATGGCAGAAAGTGAAGAAGAACTAAAGAGCTTCTTAATGAAAGTGAAAGAGGAGAGTGAAAAAGTTGGCTTAAAGCTCAACATTCAGAAAACGAAGACCATGGCACCCGGTCCCATCACTTCATTGCAAATAGATGGGGAAACAGTGGAAACAGTGAGAGACTTTATTTTGGGGGGCTCCAAAATCACTGCAGATGGTGATTGTAGCCATGAAATTAAAAGACGCTTACTTCTTGGAAGGAAACTTATGACCAACCTAGATAGCATATTAAAAGACAGAGACATTACTTTGCCAACAAAGGTCAGTCTAGTCAAGGCTATGGTTTTTCCAGGAGTCATGTATGGATGTGAGAGTTGGACTATAAAGAAAGCTGAGTGCAGAAGAATTGATGCTTTTGAACTGTGGTGTTGGAGAAGGCTTGTGAGAGTTCCTTGGACTGCAAGGAGATCCAACCAGTCCATCCTAAAGGAGATCAGTCCTGAATACTCATTGGAAGGACTGATGTTGAAGCTGAAACTCCAATACTTTGGCCACCTGATGCAAAGAGCTGACTCATTTGAAAAGACCCTGATGCTGGGAAAGATTGAGGGCAGGAGGAGATGGGGACAAAAGAGGATGAGATGGCTGGATGGCATCACCGACTTGATGGACATGCTTTTGGGTAGACTCCAACAGTTGGTGATGGACAGGGACGCGTGGCGTGCTGTGGTTTGGGGTTGCAAAGAGTCAAACACGACTGAGCGACTGAACTGAACTGAACTGAGATAGGCTGGAAGTCCAGAAAAGGTTCACTTTCTGTGGGGCTTAGGTTCTCAGGTGTGCCCCAAAGCAGAAATTGGGGATTGTTAAATGACTCTAGAAAAGCCCATATTCTGCCTCCTCTATATCACGGACAGCATAAGGTTCAATTTTGACACTGCATTATAAACTACTGAAATGTGAAAAAGTAAAAAACAATTAATTGATGATTAATTGATGTACTAATTCTGGAATTAAGATCCAGTTCTGAGTCAGTGCTAAGTTAAATGATAGGTACAGTCAGAATTATACTCAATGGCTAAGCCTCTATCTTGGTACCCAATGAAATAGTTGGCTTGTTTTTAGCAACTGTGGGGTCCTTTGGCAAGTATCATTAGTCAGAGAGATCTTAGTCAGCTCAGTGCCAGGCTCATATTATCAGAGGCACTGGAAGTGAGGCTGGCAGAAGTGAGGTTAGCAGAAAGGATGGCAAATCCACACCCCTCCAGACACACATACTATGGATGGTTGCCCACTCCCAAGGGCTAGTGGAGACTTCTGCTCTGTAACTGAAGCTCTCTCTATTTTAAAGATATGTGAATGAGGGCTCAGAGAAAATAAACTGGCCCAAATCACACTTGTTGACAGTAATGCAGGAATCCCAACCCAGGTCTTCTGAACCCCCAGGGCTTAGATGGGTTTACTATGCTATGCAGTTTCATTAAAAACAGCAGGTAGATGCAAAGTTTAGATGAAGAGACACTGTCTGAAAGGCATACATTGTATGAACAGTGATCTGGAACTTAAAATGATGAACTAAAGCGTCCACTTCATCATTGCAAAACTGAAATGAGACAACTATAAAGAAATGTCGTTGTTGTTCTTTAGTTGCTAGGTCATGTCTGACTCTAGTGACTCCATGGACTGTAGCCTGCTAGGCTCTTCTGTTCACGGGATTTCCCAGGCAAACATACTGGAGTGGGTTGCCATTTCCTTCTCCAGGGGATCTTTCCAACCCAGGGGTCAAACCTGTGTCTCCTGCATTGCAAGCAGATTCTTTACCGCTGAGGACTGGGGAAGCCTATAAAGAAATTAAGACAATTATAAAAACCCAAAGAGAATGAGTCAAAAACTACCAAAGAAAAGGTTTTAGGAATAAAGGCAGATTTCAAATAATGAATTTACTCATCTCATTCAGGGGTCCATAAACTAAGGCCATGGGCCAAATCTGCCCAGCCACCTGTTTTTATAAATAAAATTTTATAGGAAAACAGCCATACTCATTTATTGACATATAGCTATGGCTGCTATTGTAATACAAAACTGTGACACAGACTGCCTTGCAAAGTCAAAAATATTTACTATCAGGTCATTTACAGAAAAAATATGCCAACCCATGAACTAAGTCATGATGAAACCAGGGCAGATTTAAAGGTGTTAGTAACTAGTCATATTTGTTAATCCACATGAGTAATTCTCAAACCATGTCTCACACATTCTTTTGTATGTTAAGAATTGTTGATATTATGTGAAAATGAGTTCAATAAACCAACAAGTTTGGGAAAGGCTGGAAAAATTATTTTTTCAAAAAGGCCATATGCACTATGAATTTCCAAGTTACTGTCATGGGTGTAATTTTATGCAGTACTCTCTCAAACTCATTTGACCAGCAGTGTACACCTAGAGCCAGTAGTCTCAGTGACCCCTTGGCTGATTCTCTACTACAACTGTGAGACCTGGAAGAAGTAAAAGAGGGTACAACTGCCAAGACTGGAAGGAAGTTACTTATTTCCTTACTGGCTCACCAGGTTCTTTATATGTAAGAGAGAAATAATCAAATTGTTCTCTGAGAGTGAAGCAGAGTTCAAACCACTATTACAAAGCCTTGGAAAATACAGACTATTTTTGCTAAGCTTAGTGCATTACAGTATGAAGTGCCCTTCTCAGCATAAACTAGCATCTCCTGAGAGAGCCAATGGGTAATGAGATGCAGGATAGCCACAAGAGAAGGAAGTGTCCCTCTACATGATGACACACCCAGTATTTGTGTGTGTGTGTTTAGCAGCTTTGCACATTTTGCCTCAAGTGTTTTGTTCCCATTAACTATGAGCTAAATGTCTACTTGAGTAATTGTTTCTCCTTTGGTGTTAACAAAAGAACATATGCTATTTCACTTGCATCTCATTAAGCCCTTCAAATATTAGAGCTGTAGGAGACTTGGTCTGTCTGCAGAAAAAAAGTAAGTGTATGCTCCGTAGCTGTATTTGATAACCTGTTACTTATTAATACAAACTATTTCCAAATGAAATGTTCTATGACCACTCTTCCTTTTGAACTCAGAAGGTGTGAACATGTTATGGTTGGAGGACTCATAACCAAAGCCCCACTCAGGACACCAACCTCTTTGACCCCAGTCCAAGGAGACAGGTTGGCCTGTAGGTGCCCTCTCCACATCTCGTGACAACCACACCAACTTGATCCAGAACTAGGGGGGAGAGGTGTCCACAAGTGCCCATGGTTCTAACCTAGTCAGCCCTCGTGCAGAGATTACTGCCCCCGCCCCGCCCCGCCCTGTCCCAAGTTCCTTTACAGACTACCTCTTTTAACTATTATTAATATGTCCATTTCTCAGATGGGAAAACTAAGGCACAGATCAGGTAAAGAACCAGACTATGACTACACAGCTAGCAAGATGTAGTGCTGGGTATGAACTAGAGAGGTTCAGGTCTAGAGTTCATGCCTTTAACTGGCCTGTAGTGGACTTGGGGTCCTGTTGTCCTTAGAGACTTGCTTTTTCAATTGCTGGATCCCATAAAATACTCCAGTCTCCTAATAAATGTTCATTTTTGCTTAAGCTAGCCAGAGTTGGCGTCTGTCACTTGCAACCAAAAGAAACTTAATAGAAGAGAAAGCACTCCTCTCTTTTCTCAACAAGATTTCCTGTAGAAACCATATGTGAAGGACACTGAAGTCACCATCAGTTTCCACCATCAAAGCCGAAACTCTTCAACACAGAAGTAACGTGAGACGGCAGGGATGGGGTGGAGGGCTGGGCCAGGGGAGCTCAGCAGAAGCAGGGTGTAGATTCGCGTACACTTGCTGCCGATCATTAAAGCTATGCCTTTCACAGCTCCCTTGTCCCAGCATCTCTGTACCACTCAGTCGGTGGGCCTGTGATGGGAGCACAGTGAGGCTTGTGCCCACCTGCATGGCCTCTCAGGGTAACCTCCCATCTTTTGCTTCTTCCCACTGTGGTGTGGACCACAGTTAAGCTGAATGTGTCCCGTAACAATATCCTTTAGAATAAAAGGTACTTTTTCTCCTTAGACCCTTGAAGACAGCTCCTTTGCCCAAAGGCTTTCGGTTTCTTTTTAATCTAGCATTTATTTGTCACTTACAAAATTGAATACTCTTTGAAGTGCTTTACCTTTATTAGTTCTTGTAAGTCCCTTGAAAATCACATGAAGTTTTACAGATGGGGAAACTGAGGTAAAAACAAAGTGTGCAGCTAGGATCAAAGCTAGGCTGTGGGTCCCAGAGCTGACAGTCACATGGGCTGTGTGAGAAGGCCCCCTACTGTCCCCACTGTGGTGGGTGATGACAACCAGGAAACGTGCTGACAAACTGTAATTCTGATAAAAATTGTTTATAATTGTGCAATCCAAATTATCCTATTTAATGAAGCTGAAGAGAATTGCTCATTTAGGATGCGACTAACAAGAAAATTAAGCATTGGCTTTTGAGCTAGAAGAGAGTGATCTCCATCTTCTTCAAGCATTAGAGGAAGTTCAATTTTCCAAGGTGACAGCCCTACTTAGGAGAACCCAACAGTGAGTGCCTACACAAACCCAAAATGCATAGTCAATTAATTAAAAAAAAAAAACTACGATAAGTTCTGGAGTGAAGGGGGTTGTTACTCAGGAAATCATCTTGATCACTTCTGTCCCTGTCACTGTTTATGGACCATAATATCTAGCTTAAAAGAGTATCTTTTCCAATAGGCTTTTATTCTCTGCACTAGTATCACAAAACATAAATGACATTGGCCACAATTTAAAAATGGTTTCAAAGAGATATGCCAGACAATACTAAGATTTGCTCTGAATTTCCTTGTTTTGTGAGAGAGTTTTATCTCCAGCAATGAATTAATCTTCAAAAAGGCCCCGTAACAGGGTGAAGGAAAGTGTATCCTGGGGCCATGAGGAGGGTTAATGCCCTTGCAGACTGTAATCAATGGCAGCAACATGATTTACAGAATTTCCTGGGCTGCCAAACAGCCCGTGTATCAGGGCACGGATTTCTGCGCTGGCGGGGCTGCTGGTTATGATGGAGACGCTGGAGTCCTCGTTACACTAGTTGTACCTGGCAGGCCGTGCAGGGTCTGCGCAGAGATAAAACAAGACGTCCTCGGGCAACCGCAGGCTACGTGTCCCTGCGGCACATGCTGCTGGCTGGGACTTTGTAGTTTATGTAAAAACAGTTGTTTTCTGAAATGGAATGAAAGCAAGGCAAAGGGTGGCAAGCAGAAACCTCAACTGAGGATGAAGGGAAAACACAGGCCCAATTCGGAGAGAA
The DNA here is from genome assembly GCF_027580195.1 of Bos mutus. NCBI lineage: Eukaryota > Metazoa > Chordata > Mammalia > Artiodactyla > Bovidae > Bos > Bos mutus. Next base: position 56,989,196 of record NC_091630.1, on the reverse strand, counting down.
TCCCAGCGAGGTAAGTTGCTCAGTGGTTGACTGACAGCGGGGAGGCAGCCGCTCAAGTTTCCTCTTTATGTCTGGGTCAAGTCTATGAACACCACCATTCACTACAGGCAGAAATAAATCAGTGTTTTCAAAAATGGAAACACCATAATATTGTATAGATTTTTCTTCTACTTACATGGCACAGAATGTCTGTCTGCTTCAGCAATGTACAAACATTCATATTTGAGTATTTCAGAATGAAGTTTAGCTTTTAAAATCACATGCAGGTTTTAGGTCCCCGACAATGCTTTGGGTAGCAAAGTCCCTGTATTCACCTATGTGGATTGATGGTTTCACTGTCATCTTCTGAACTTACTCTAAGAATCTTTTCCATAGAGAATAGTGGTCACTTCCTTTAGTGAAAAAAAATATCACATTCCAATCAATCATATTTATTGAAGTTACAAAGGCCTTTGTAAGTAAAGTCCTTTTACTTTGCTAAGTAAAAGCTGCATTTTTAGAATTAAGCATTATTCAACTTTTTGAAGCCAACTAAATAGAACAGGGCGACAGTAGATTAAGGAGAATGGGGCAGGAGAGGATGAGATGGCTGGATGGCATCACCAACTCAATGGACATGAGTATGAATAAACTCCGGGAGTTGGCGATGGACAGGGAGGCCTGGCGTGCTGTAGTCCATACAGTCGCAAAGAGTTGGACACGACTGAGCGACTGAACTGAACCGAGATGAAGTAGAACTCTCATCTTAATGTTTTTCACCTCAACTCTATTTACCTACAGATTAAATTTGAAGGCAGGGATGATTAAAATGTAAGGAAATTCTCTTTATCTGTGATGGTGTTTATTTGATAACCTTATTATCTCATCTGTAAGATATTTCCATTTGGTAAAACTACAACAATGGAAGTTAGGCTGAGCTCCCCCAGACGCCCAGATGAGAAAAGCAGCAGAGCACAGGCATAGGTGTTGCGGGAGAAGGGGGGCCCCTCGTCGGAAAGGCCAGCACCTGTGTGTGTAGGTGGGCGGGGGACTGGGCTGCAGACCTGACAGACTGCGGGAACTCCACTGCCTGCGGGAACCTGAACCTTCAGGGACAGTCAGCTATCTTGCTCTAGAGGCTGACAGGGCAGTGAAGGACTTCCCGGCAAGGACTGCAGAATTCCTGTGTATGAGGGGCTAGCATCATTGTCTTGAAGCTACGTTCTCATAGCTCATATATTGCTTAAACTGAGGATAGATTTCACCTGGGGGAGACGGGGGCATCTGTGACCAAGGGATATTTATGGCGCTAGCCTCTTCAAGTGGCCCCTGACTCTTTGATGACTATAAGTGAAGTGCCACCAGGAATAGTGAACTGAGGAACCTGTCACATAAGCACAGGATGTTCCCAAACCCAGCACAGGAAAGCACTGGGCCAGATGGGAAAATGTCTTTTTCATCCACAATGTGCAGGAACAGCCGAGCTTTCCATGGAAAATCAGAAAGTAGCTTCTTCTGAGAAGAAATGAAAACAGTGACGACAGCCAGGGGCCAGATCAACATGGGGTTCTGGGGCCAAAGAGATGGACGCCCTTTCAGTCATGCTATTCAGTGTTCAAGCCACGGGGTGGGTGTAGGCAGGGACCGGAAGACTGAACTGAACACATTCCTCTAAAGTGAGGATCACAGACCTTTACTGTTGACTCATCAATTTTGTCCTTTCACATAATTTGCATTCTCAATTTACTTGTAATAGACCTTCTGGGAAATTCTAGAATCTTCTATGATGACCTAAGGGGAAAAGCATCTTGCCACAGTTTGAGAATACAGAGATCAGCATTTGCCAAGTGGCAGGGTAACCAGTTGCCATGGTAGCATAACGTATGGACTTTGTGAAATATTCTACCTATGGAAAAATTTTTCAGAACTAGAGCATAATTTATTGTAACCTGAGTCCACAACATTTTCTTGTTAGTTTTCATCAGGGGGTTCTAGAGATCTGAGCCATGTCTAAAAGAGCCAGAAAACAAACGTGGATAACTAGAAATGGCCTTCCTTGTCAGTTAGTCCTTCTACAAAGACCCATGTGAACTTAATGTTTAGTCTAGAAAAGTCTGAGTTTCTACTGGAAGCTCAGTCAAATGGTTTGACATTGCCTGAGATGAACTCAGGGAAATAAGAGCTTAGTTGTAATGAGGGAAGTACAGATGAGTCCATTCAAATCTGTGTAATAAGGGAATGAATAAAAATGGACACAAACGTACATTTCCATTAAAGGAAAAAAAATCAGTAAAGTCATATATCTATATTTAGACTATAGATTTTAAAATACCAAAAGACTAAATTGCTTAGGGCTCTTGGGAACTCCAAGTCCCTGTAGTAGAAAAGTCCTATTGTCTGGAATGCTAAATTTTTTCCTAGCATGACTGCTAATTCTCTACTGCTAACCTCTAAGTACAATCAGTGGCAGAAGTTCTATGGTAGAATTATGTTACAGAGATAGGAGAATCCATGGAAAGTAAGGCCATACAATTTGAAGTAAATATTAAATCAAGCAAAAGTTCTAAAATACCTCCTAATGATTCAGAAATGACCCAAAACTCAGTTGTTTCAGAGACAGTTGTTGGTTTCTCCCCCATCTTGATGTGACTCTCACTTCACATCACTGGAGGGGCAGCCAACCTATCCAGGGCTAGCATTGTAGCCTACTGCCCTGAAGATGCCAAGGGCTGATGGCTCTGGTTACTTTTCAGTCATTTCAGTTAAGTTTTTTTCTCGTCAGTCAACCCTCTTTCATGTTACTGTCCCTTCCATGCATCATACATCTTTTATCTTTGTGTACCTCCTGGTAAGATTCAAAAAATTATTTATACAACTATCTGTCCTACTAGACTATGAGCGTCTCTATAGTAGTGAACATGTCTTTATTTATGTATATTCAACTGAATAAACAAAGCTTATTTAAACTTTTAATCATCACTAATCATCATCATCAGTATCTCATTCTCCACTAACTTTATTTAAATTTCACTTGAGGAATAAATGCTATGACAATGGAGATACAGATCTAAGAGTACAGTATTTATTTAAATTCCAATTTCTCTCATCTGACTTTTTTCTACTTCAACTTTTCAAAGACAAAATGATATTTCTGAATTTCTGTTTGTGGGTCACAAATTTCTTCTGATTTTACTTTTAAGAGAGTGCACTGCAAACACTTGATGATCCTACAGTTCCCTAAAGAGAAAAATAAAGATTGCCAAAAGTAATCATCTTGTTTCATTTTAATGTTATAATGAATATTATTATTCATATAAATTGAACATAGTGTACATAATACATAGTGTACACAGGCACTATTTATCAAGATCTCACCACACCTCTGGATAACATGTATGACTGAAAAATGCATGATTTGAACAATGCTGCTAGGAATATACTCAAAAGATAACCTCCAAAATAGAAAAATAAATGTGTTCATTTTATGTTGTAAAAATATGGTGAATTGGAAAAGAGAAATTAGACCCATCTCTTCATATGCTGGTCATCTTTTCCATCATGAAAAATACACTATAGCATTTTGTACCTCAGTGACTGATGTACTTGCTTGAATGAATCCTTACCAACAGGTAAAATATCATTTCGATTACTTTGTGCCATTTCAAAACCGAGGTGACTCACTCAGTAATGAGATAGAGTAAAAAGCAGTTGTTTTTAGTGGGTTTTTCCTGGGGCAGGGAATCATTTTAATTTACTTGTCCCAGATGCCACATTTCATCTAGTTGGTATTCCCTCTGTTACTGGGCCTGCTCTCCCCTTACTCAATAAATATGGAAATCTATTCCTCGTCCAGTTTGAACACTGTAATTTTTATAGCAGTTTTACTCTTTCTGACAAGCATATTTCCACTCTCTTTTCAGTTCTGAAGAATGTGGAGCAATGCACTCTTCCCTGAAAATGCTCTGCATTTGTTAAACATATTTTAGGGTTCAAATTTTCTACATGTATTGTTTAATTAGTCTTTACAACAAAGGCCTCAGGATCTCTCCCACACTCGGAAGTGAAGCAGGGAACAAGTGTGGAGTGACTGGGGCAGACCCAGCTGAGGTCAAGTCAACCTTTAAGTCCAATTTCAAGGGTCTTCTCTCCCATGGTCTCATTTCTGAGGAGTAGCAAGCCCCCATCTCAGAAATCTGGAGGTCCCCATCCTGCACACAGATTAGATTCTGATCCTTTCCCTTTCTTTAACATTCCTTCTGGGAAAAGGTGGGTTATAATGGAAAAGCAAATAAGTAATTAAGTAATTTAATAATGAGGGGAAAAAAATGAGGTCAAAGCCCCTTTCCCATAACCATAACCTACTGCTCTATATCTCCAATTCTAGCCAGACTCCTTGTTGTTTAGTCGCTGAGTCATGTCCAACTCTTTTTGCAACCCCAAGGACTGTAGCCCATCAGGCTCCTCTATTCATGGGATTTCCCAGGAAAGAGTACTGGAGTGGCTGTCATTTCCTCCTCCAGGCAATCCTTCTGACCCAGGGATTAAACCCGCGTCTCCTGCTTGGCAGGTGGATTCTTTACTGCTGAGTCACTTGGGAAGCTCCTCCTTGCTGTACCTGGTAATTTTTGTGCTGAATTATATCAGTAATATAATTTGACAAAAAGACGATATGAAAAGTTTTTTTTTATTTATAGGCAAATAATAGCTACCTTTATCATCAGTAAAAACCTATTCTTTGTTTAATAACAACAACAACAATGAACTAGGCATGCCAAAGTCTTTTGAAAAGACCACACCACCCGACTTTCAGGTGATGAGGTGTTGGGAATGCGCTGAAGGTTTACCAGCTGTGCAATGACTGCGCTGCAACCCCCACTGCACCTCTGCACTGGAGCCCTGCCCCAAGAGCTCTCTTTCAAGTTCTCACAACTGTGGTGTTGATTTCCTACCTCAGTATTTTTAGAACTGCACCACAATATGAAACACACATCTTCAGACTAGTAACCAAAATCAGGCTGACGGACCCCTCCATCAGCACACTCTCAAAGAGGCTTTAAAGAAATACAAAGGTAAGACTACCTCCAATGCAAGACAACCCTAAAGGAGCACAGTCTTTCCCCCAGACATTCTACCCCCAGCTGGTAATATGAAAGCTGCAGAAACCCATGAAAAAGGCACATATTCACAAGCAGAGAATGAGAATGGTAAAAAGTGGAGGGCTGCTTTGAAACTTACTATTAAGATGGGAAAAGTGAATAGACACAAGCAAAAGGAAAGCCAGGCTGGAAACCAGTGGATTAAGACATGAATCCACAGTTGGGTTAAATAACCTCTGAACCCAATTTAAGTGCATTTATGCTGGGGGACTAGGCCTTTGATGAGTCTTTTACTTCTGAAGACTTACTTCTAGGTAAGCCTTTATTTCTAGGCCTCAAGAAGGCCTCAGAAGACTTTACTTCTAGGCCTCAAGGCTTCAGAGTTATAGATTCCCATCCTATTCAATTGGAACAACTATGTTTATCAGCCTGCCAAGTGCTGAAGTATGCCAGGGTCAATAATTTAGTTATTCCTCTATTCTATTTAAGTATTGTGTTTACGGGATCATTATTTGACAAGATCTTATTCAGCATGTAGAATATCTTAAAGGTTGAGAGTCACAGCCAACAGATAATCAAACCAATATTTTATTAGCAACTTCTTACATTTGAGTCAGCATAAAGTATACATCTAAAATATACATAGTATTTATAATGGTATTATAAATTTGGAAATTGCTTAGTTTCAGGTCATAAATATTATATAAATACATAGACAATAATTATCAGATATAGTATTTTGGTCATGTTAATATCAGATAATCAATGGTGAATATTTACAAAATAATTTAATATGAGGAAGAGGATTAGTCTTGACTCAATAACAACATATGGTTAAGATTTTAAAAACATTTTAGTTATCTGGTCCCCAAATAATTAGGAACATATAATCAAAATTCACTGCATACAAAGACTCTGTTAACTACATAATAAATTCAGAAGATTTTTCTATTTTGAAGCCCAAAGGTAGAACTTGATCTAAATTAGGTGAATTTCGATTCACCTAATTAGGTGAATTTCCTAAATCCTTCCAACAGAGTGCACTCCCAAATCATCAGTAACTAATTCATTTTATTAATTCAGTTCAATCTGTTGCTTCCTAGAGCTACCAAATGTTTTCTTTGGCATCATGTTTATAATCAAAATGTTTACTTTAAAATTAAAACATTTGTTTTGGTGACACCAGTTTCCAAGAGCAGCTGAATCTTCCCAATAACCAAATTGAAATTAAATTCAAATTGTTACAGAGAATTTTGGCAGCTCTCATTGGTAACCAGACTGCTATAAATGGAGAACAAAATGTTTTGCTTTTGAGATTAGAGACATGAACAAAAATAACTAATATAAAGACAAATGGCCAGCCCATTTAAAATGAACCTGATGAAGAAGCATGAAAATAAAGGAAAGCTAAATTCTTTGGTCTTTGGAACAGTAATACATAATTTAGGAAAAGATAATAAATTAAAGAATGATCAGAAAAAGAAGTTAAGTTCCCGCATGGTATAATAAGTCAAAAGAGAAACAAAAGACACAAAAAGACACTCAAAGGTAAAGTCAACAAAGTTTCTGAATGTGAAAAAACAGGAGTTGTCAAGACTTTTGTGTAATACTGTATACTCTGAAGGAGAAAGAAAAAAGAATGTGGAGTCATGGGGTCAGTGATTGTCTAGAATCTATTTTTATATAAAATATAAAATAAACTCATGGAGGTTTGGTCACTTTTGAGACAAGAATGTTGGTACAGAGGACGTATCTGAAGGATATGGATTCATGAATCTCTATAGCGGGACCATCCCCATCTGTGTGTGACAGGAAGAACCACCGGAGGTGGAAACACCAGACATAACAGCATGTGATACATTTTTTAGAAAGAGGTATATGGGGAGCTACTGGGTCCAATTCACAATGTGATTGGGGATTTCTAGACAAAATCAGATTTATTAACTTTCATGAGTTTCTATCATGACATAAGTGTAAGAGACAGCCAAGCCATTTTGTGTGATCAATGCAGGAACTTACAAGGTGGACACAAGAGGGGCTGAACTTGGTTTTAAATTCAGATTTAAAACTCAAAATAATATAAAAGCATTTTTCTTCATAATTCTTCAAGCCTAGAAATCAAGATAGGAAGAGCAAAAGAAATTGAGAATCTGGATATTTAGTTAAAATACTAATATATAAATGTGTGTATGTGTGTGTGTACACACATAAATGGATACCCTTTAAAAATATGTCATGTATTTACAGGAGGAAGAATTTGATCTAAAAAAATCTACTATATACAGGGTAAAAGAATAGGAAACTCTTTGGAGGAAATGAAAAGAATGAATGTGTATATTCTGTTCTTATAGATACTAGCTGAGGGAGTTATAAAATAAAGCTAAATCAAATTGATTGGCAGCAAGGGAGAAGTGACATTAAAGAGAAAGTGATAAGAAGGAAAAATCACGTCTATGGTGGTATACTCTAGGAATAATACAGTAATTATAGTGAAGACACTATGGGAATATCCAGCCTGTACAAAGGGAGGTGCTAGAGGCTAAATGAATATTATTTAAAGTTCATAGGAAAAAATGAGCTGGATGTTGCAAAAAATGCAATTAGATATTGCCCTATCTGCTGGATTTGTAACTGAGCCAAAGTTTTCCATTATAAGTAGTTTTTAGATCAACCGAACAATAACAATTTTCTTGCTTAGACATACTCAGTCTGGCTAAAGAATCTTTTAATTCTACTAGTAGTCTATATTAATAACTTGATTCAAATTATTTACTGTTTACTTAGGTAGGTAACTTGCTCTAGATCAGCATTTCCTTAACTAAGAGTCAGACATGACTTAGTGACTAAATAACAACAATATAGAAATTGAGAGTTAAAAATTTCTGTGTTTGACATTTGTGTAGTGATATTATTTCAGTAATCAGAAACACACACACTAAAGAGATCAAAATTCCACTACCAAGAAAATTTTCTTTTTATCACCTGTCACTATACCCATTAAAAAAAAATCAGGACACTCAGGAAAATACTGAAATAATTCAAGAAATTAAATTCAAACCAGGCAATTCAATTTTGAAATTCAAAAATGATTTCCCATCTTATTGTCGGTGTGTCTATCCTCCCACTAATTTACCTATATTCTCTAAACAAGAAAGAGAATATGGACTGGTAATAGAATTATGATAGCAAGCTTAGTACAATTGGTAATTACTGTAGTCTCTTCCACAAAGGCAATCTCTGCAACAGTCTCCAAGCAGAAGTGAGTCAACTAAAAATCTACAAGAACTAAGATATCTGCCTCAATTTATTAACCTCCCATGTGACATAAAGGAGTTTCCCAGATTCCTTGTGTTTAGACTGAGTTTTAAGGTTACATCCTTTCAGATGTAGACTATGATGCTCATATCAAAGAAACATCAAGAGCCACCTGACATCTGGGTTTTGTCTTCCCTCTTCTAATTCTATACAAATAGTTTTCTTGATTTAAGTAATCCTAAATATTCGTGGCTTCTACCTAATGTATACTTCCCATTCACACCCTAAAAAGCTGCACTCAGAAACAAGCCAACATTTAATGATGGAAAAGTGATGCTAGCAATTCACAGAAATCACACGTCAGTTTTGATGAGACTCGAATTGACAGGACCAAACACAATTGAGAAGTTGCTATTTTGTGCCTTAAGTCACTTAAGTAAGTACGTAAGATGCAAATGAGTTGCCCTTGTAAGTTTTAATGACAGACCTGAGTATGAAGTAACTCTAGAGATCCATTAGAAGAGCAAAACCAAAAAAGATTAAAAAGTACTAGTATTTTGAATAACTCTGGTTTGTGTTTTTTTGAAAGTTTCATCCTATTCAATTATAGTAAGAAATAAATTTCAGATGACAAAATGATATATGTTACACCATTAATTCCAAACACATGCTCAAATCTAATCAAAGGAGACCAGGAGAAATAACTAATAAAATAGTCATAGTAGAATTATTACATCTTATGAATAAGTTGGCTATGACAGTTTTCTCTTTATTAATGAAAATGTCTTCATTATCAAAAACTACCTTGAAAATGGTACAATTTAAATACTGAAATACTTCATTTAAAAATATGGCACATATAAACTGAAACTCTAGTATTTTAAAATATCTTCTAACCATTTAATACATATATGATATTATCAGGTGAATTATAGTGTTTATTTTTTGTTTCAGAAGGAAAAAAAGACAATAAATGGGCAATAAGATAAATATTATGAAGTGGTCTTTCTTACTGGGAACGAATCAGTCATTAATTTCAGCAGGTTTGTGGCAGAGTGAATGTACTGCAAGTTCAAGTCAAATAAATCCCTTTCTTGATGTTCTTAAACTGTTGAAAAGTGAAAGTGAAAGTCACTCAGTCTTGCCCGACTCTTTAAGACCCCATGGACTGTAGCCTGCCAGGCTCCTCTGTCCATGGAATTCTCCAGGCAAGAATAGTGGAATGGGAAGCCGTTCCCTCCTCCAGGGGATCTTCCTAACCCAGGGATCGAACCTAGGTCTCCTGCATTGCAGGCAGATTCTTTACCAGCTGAGCTACCAATGGTGTCTCAAATGAATAAAAAGGGATACACAGATGTCTATAAATGCCGAAAAAAGGAGAATTCCCTTTACATTTAAAATGATGCTTCATTGTGTATTCAAAATTTTAACTTGAGACTACATTATATGTTGATAAAACTGACCTTTGGTTCATCTTCTTCCATGATAATGGCTTTAAGTAAACAAAAATCAAACCAACTTTCAAAATATTTTTACACATTTATACTTTTTCATGAACAGTTATACCCTTAGTTACCAGGTAACAAAAAATTAGTCTATTATTTCAATGTAAAAAATGACAACTTGCATGGTTATTATTTTGAATGTCTTCCCCCCCCGTCTTTGTTTCTGACATTACTTTATTAATTATAATCATTTAAATGTATTCTTTTTCAGATCTAATTGAAGATTATTCTACTACCATGACTTGCCAGCTATGAGGTTCTTTACACTCTACTTTGCTCTGCTCTCACCTGACCCTGGCTATTTTCCAAAAATCTATTAGCAATTCAATTTTAATAAGTGACAAAAGGAAGAAGGAATTTACAGTCTTTATAGAAGTACAGAATTCATGATGACTATGGAAAAGTATAACAACAGGGAAAGGCAGAAAAGAGGGGGAAAAATGAATAAAATGTTTGGGTTCCGATGTTAAATGATTGAAACAGTTTCTATTTAAATGCAAATTTGACTTTTTAAAAGATGGGACTACCAGTAACTGCACCCTAAATGGTAAAATGAAAATCAATTTGAAATATGGGATGAATAAAGTATATGTGGACTTTCTGGGAATAATTTTTTATTATGAAAACCTTGATGCATTTTCCTTTGCTCAATCCATCTTAGACTTTGGACAGCTATGTCTGAGATGAAATGCAAACATTTTTTAATTTGCTTAAGCCCAAACATAGTCAGCTCTCTAGAATCTTCCCTGTCCATTCAAGTCAGATTTCACAAAATAACGATCAATAGTATGATGTATGTAAAATACAAGACCAAAAATAGGAGTTTAACTGCAGCATTATAATGACCAATAGTCACTATGTGTTTTTTATGATGTTGGGAAATCACCTTTAAAAAATGGAAATCACTACATTCTATTGATTCAGAAACAGAATCTTCAGACATAAGTCAGCAGAGTTGACACTTTGAAATACATAAAATGTGACATCTGCTCTTACAAATGCACTATACAGGCTGTATATCATCAAAGAGAAAAACAGTTCAATGTCATTTCAGCCACTGTAAGCTATGGTTTACAACTGAAAGATAAAAATAGTCATACTGTCTCTATGACATCTAAACCACTTTTCTATTGCAGTAGCCCATGTTCTAATTTATCTTTGTGGTTGAATAACACACAATCAATTGTAAGCAACTAGTCTAGTTAGGATTCCAGTCAACTGCAATTTTCTATAGCTTTATCTTTCCCCCACTGAGGTGACTTTTAGTAATATCCACAACACACTATCTCAATTTTTGTGGTTGCTTATGTATGTCAAGTTTTTAGTCATCATTCTAAGGGCTAATATATGACACTAATCCATAAATAAACCTTATATTTTAAATAAGGGAGAGACATTAGCACTTGCTTGCATTATAATAACTAAAGACCTATATTCCACTGGCAAAAGACATTTTTATTAGATTTAAAATAAGACATGAAAGAGCATGGTCTTTGTGTAAGATTCCTGATTCTACTACTTGTTAACTATGAAAATTCAAGTGAATTATTGAACCCCTAAAGGAATCATGCAACTCATCTGAAAAATATGAGATAAAAATTCTTATCATTTAGGGGCAGTTTTAAAGATTTAAGTGAGACATTGTAAATATCTAACACAGTGCTTGACACATACTTGATGTAACATGGTGACTATGGTTATTAATGTTGGGTTACTTTTTATTATCATCATTGGTGGTACAATAAAACAGCACACATTTTTTTGTGGCCAGAGTAAACAGCAATGCTTGTTCACGTAGTCCAGTATTAAAAGAACTCCAACATGGTAACCTACACCTAAAATACAAATGATCATATTTTGATTTTTCTTTGCAAATAATGCTAATATTCAAACATTTTCAGAAATTTTATGTAATTGTAACATGAAAATATCATTATAAGTGGTTTTTTAAAATTCTACAATAAAAATGATTATAGCAAGTATTAAAACCTAGGTACTGTGTGTTTAAATGACTGAATAGAGCTAAAAGGAAGGTAATATAAATTAGCAACAATTGCTGGTAAATGGAACCTTATACATATTGATATGGATATTATCACATTTTTGCATTTCTATATAATAACTTATTACAACCTGGAAAAGTAAAATCTATCACAATAAAGTATAGCTAGTTTTCTAGAATTCACTTTCTAAACAGCCGTCAATTACCAGTTTCTATCATCTTTTTTTTTTCCAAATGAGCATAAAGCAATGAGGAAAGACCTGTTAATAATCAATTTGGTTTCGGGAATGACAGAGACTTGCTCACTGACAACTTTCTTGGAACTGAAACAGTGTCTTTCATTTTTCTCCCAGGTCCCGCAGTGAAGCTCGAAGACCAATATCTTGTCACCTACTAGCCCCCTGGCCCAAGGTGAATCTACCACTGTCCTGGGTAGATTTAAAGCTGTACATTTAGCCATTTGGGTGCATTTTCCTTCTCAGATCTTTTTATTATTACTAGTAAAGCAGCACCCTCAGGGTCTGTACTTATCAGACCTTTCTAGGCACAGCCTTGGGCTGCCCTCCTGCCTCGGTTTGCCAAGTGTGCACACAGTTATTGTCTAAAGCACTCCCTGCCATATGCTCTTGCTTATGGAGACGTTTTGCATGGATTCCAGATTAATGTTCGAATAAGCCCAGCATTGCATTTCAACTTTCATTTGTCAGAAAACAAATGTTCTCTCAACATTCACGTATTAGATTCATTGTGTCCATGCTGCTTTCTTTTAGTAAAAGAAAAGATTTGACATGTAACTCCTAAGCCTCTGGTCTTTGCACACATATGTGGGAACATACACTGTGAGATTACTGACAAGGAGCAAAAGACATAGTTTCAGAAAAATTGGGATGCTGTTTTCCTAACTCACTAAGTCCTATCACTGGCTTTTAAAGTAAGCCTGTGCCCTGATGGATTTATGTCCTCTTTTGGAAAAGTAGCTGCTGTTCTATTATGATGGACGTTTTCCCTGAGAGAAGGAAGAAAGGTGGGGGAGGAAAAAAGTTGTAATTAGGTATATGTTTAGATCTTTTTGATCTGAGTCCTATAATTCTATCCCCATTGTCAAGGATTACTAGATTACAATCTTATCAAGAACATGTATCACTTCTTTTTTATACTTTATATTTCTCCAAAAGGGCCTAATGTATATTTTACCCTCTGATAACATTCATTAAATATTGATGGAGTGACTGCAATACCGGCGACCTTCCTTAAAACATAATAGGGACTTGGACACATCACCAGCCCTTAATTCCTGAGACACTAACTTTAAATAGCTAATTACAAAAAGTTGACTGAAATTTATAATAAATGGGATCTTTCTGTGTACCTCCAGGCCAAAAAATAACTCTTGGAGAAAAGAAAACCTCATTTAAATGCAGGAATTTTAGTTCTGTCTTCTAATGCTTACATTCCAGTGCCTCCATGAAATCTCCTTTCTAACTAGAATGCATCCATTTCTTTCTTCTCCTCACATCCATTAGGAATAGTGCTGGGTACAGGCAGGACTTAGGTACATGATCGCCAATGGATAGACTGATGTTGGAATTGAGCAGCAAAATCCTGATCTACCAAAGTTAGGAGAAACCAGAAGTGCCTTAGCATCACCCCCTGTGACTGACAATAAGGCCTTGCCAGCCCCTTGCATTCTGCTGCTGCTGCTGCTGCTGCTGCTAAGTTGCTTCAGTCGTGTCCGACTCTGTGTGACCCCGTAGATGGCAGCCTACCAGGCTCCCCCGTCCCTGGGATTCTCCAGGCAAGAACACTGGAGTGGGTTGCCATTTCCTTCTCCAATGTTGCATTCTCCTAGTGCTCACAAAACAAACCACCACTTCTCACTTGTTCTTAGAGCATCACCACTGCTCTGCAGCAAAGTATCAAGTTGTCACAACTTTTTTCCATTAAGAAACCTTTTTAAAAAGTTATTATTAAACGCTGTCATTTGACTCAGTTCAATGAAATTCTTCTTTCTTGAAAAGTGAATTTAACCGACTGGGACACTGTCTAAAATTGGTAGAAAGAGGAATAATGCATAAACAGCAATGCATGGACTTTCTCAGTAGAAGACTGTATGTGTAATGTTTTATATGATGCATGGGAGCTGCAAACTAGTTACTAGAGTTTAGAATGTACATCTCAAAATATAAACCAGGTCTCTGTATTCAGAAAAAATATGAAGGGATCTGAAACATTTAGTCAGGGATAGAAATAAATGATTAAAACTTGAATAATGAAATCTGATTAACGTAACGTGTTAACAACAAAACCACAATTTCAGGAGGAAGGAAATAAACTCTGAATGAACAATAAAACCTCTTCGAATTCTTTCTGGAAACTGAGTATTAAGTAGATAATAAGTAATGGGGTAATATTGATACTACAGGTAATAAGGAAGTAAATAAATAAAAGTAGTGGCATTTTTCAGTAAACCTGATTAATCATTCTGTCCATGAAGTTGAATCTTTTGCTGACGTTACTCAAATATTTCCTAAAGATATTAAACTACATGGGTAATAACAAAGTTGATGTATGAGATAAGCAACTTTTGGGAAGTTTGAGAAGCTGGAAGGTTATCAGCTATGACACTGATAACCTAACTGAAGAAAATATTTCTTTCTTAAGAAGACCCTAGTTACTCTCAAATTTGGCATGACAATTTTTCCATGCATTTATCTTTTACCTGCTTCACTTCCAATGATTTCAAATGTGAACTCATGACTGTTTGGACTTTCAAAATAGATAAAGTATCAGTTCAGTTCAGTCGCTCAGTCGTGTCCGACTCTTTGCGACCCCATGAATCGCAGCACGCCAGGCCTCCCTGTCCATCACCAACTCCCGGAGTTCACTCAGACTCACGTCCATCGAGTCAGTGATGCCATCCAGCCATCTCATCTTCTGTCGTCCCCTTCTCCTCCTGCCCCCAACCCCTCCCAGCACCAGAGTCTTTTCCAATGAGTCAACTCTTCGCATGAGGTGGCCAAAGTACTGGAGTTTCAGCTTTAGCATTTCCTTCCAAAGAAATCCCAGAGCTGATCTCCTTCAGAATGGACTGGTTGGATCTCCTTGCAGTCCAAGGGACTCTCAAGAGTCTTCTCCAACACCACAGTTCAAAAGCATCAATTCTTCGGCACTCAGCTTTCTTCACAGTCCAACTCTCACATCCATACATGACCACTGGAAAAACCAAAGCCTTGACTAGATGGACCTTTGTTGGCAAAGTAATGTCTCTGCTTTTCAATATGCTATCTAGGTTGGTCATAACTTTTCTTCCAAGGAGTAAGTGTCTTTTAATTTCATGGCCACAGTCACCATCTGCAGTGATTTTGGAGCCCCTCAAAATAAAGTCTGACACTGTTTCCACTGTCTCCCCATCTATTTGCCATGAAGCGATGGGACCAGATGCCATGATCTTTGTTTTCTGAATGTTGAGCTTTAAGCCAACTTTTTCACTCTCCTCTTTCACTTTCATCAAGAGGCTTTTGAGTTCCTCTTCACTTTCTGCCATAAGGGTGGTGTCATCTGCATATCTGAGGTTATTGATATTTCTCCTGGCAATCTTGATTCTAGCTTGTGTTTCTTCCAGCCCAGCGTTTCTCATGATGTACTCTGCATATAAGTTAAATAAGCATACTACACATTATTTCTTTTTACTCTTAGTTTTTTTTTGTTTTTGTTTTGGTCAAATGCAAACAGCTTTTATTGGAGTGATTTCCATCTTCCTCAGGTCAATTGGTAAAAGAATGCTTAAATTATCTGTGCATTTATTTGAATGAGAAGACTATTCTATATCCATATTTATAGGTCATCTTAATCATCCACATTTTGAGGCACTAATTTAGTGGTAGAATGAAACATATTAAAGAAACTGTATAGGTTTAAATCACTATCTGTGAGATAAGATTTTTCATGGATAAATGAGAAACAGTGGGAGTTCCATTGACTGTGGTGGCAGGGTTTAGTTGCTCAGTCATGTCTGACTCTTTGTGACTCCACGGACTGTAGCCCACCAGGCCCCTCTGTCCATGGAATTGTCCAGGCAAGTATATTGGAGTGGGTTGCCATTTCCTTCTCCAGGAGATCTTCCTGACCTAGGGATCAAACCTGTGTTTCCTCTGTCCCCTGCACCGCAGGCAGATTCTTTACTCACTGAGCTATCAGAGAAGTACTCCACTGACTATAGTGAAAGTGAATGTGAAGTCGCTCAGTTGTGTCAGACTCTTTGCAACCCCGTGGACTATAGCCCACCAGGCTCCTCCGTCCATGGGATTCTCTAGGCAAGAATACTGGAGTGGGTTGTCATTTCCTATACCCACCTTTTAATAAAAGAAAAACAAAAACAAAAAATCTGTGCTCACCGAAACTCTGTCCTGTCAGAGGGGCGGTGGCGGACCATGTGTGTTCCTGTCCGCCAGGCCTGCCCTAAGGTGTGCAGGGACACAGTCCGTATGGCAGGCTGCTCCTTCATGGGAAGGTGGGTCCTTCCGTACAGAGACACAGGAGTCGTTGGTCCAGAGATCACAGGAGATTTGGAAGAGTTCTGCGGGAATGACACGTTCCAAGAGGAGTCTCTCAGTGTGGTGGCCTCCTCAATGGCAGCACAGTTTCTCATGGCGGTGGCCTTGTAGCATTTTCCCCTGGAAAACTCACTGGTCAGTCACACTGTCTGGCTATAAAGATGGCCTCAAATGCGGCCATCGGTGAGTCAATTTCGTAACAGAATTGAAGTTAACCTGGATTAACGCTATAAACTTAGGGAGCACAAGGGGAAAAGTGGGATATAGAAGATTTCAGGAGGTATATCACTCTAGTTCTTTTTTGGGCTTAAATTTTGTTTAGTTTTTCTTCCTTCCCTCCAGGTCTCCCTTCCTTTCTTCCTTCCTATCCTCCTTCCTTCCTTTCTTTATTCATTAATTCTTCCTTCTTTTCCTCTTTTTTCTTTCTTTATGAGTACAAGTCTCTCAGGAGCACTCATTCTCATCTTCCATCTTGAATTCTCTTGGTTCTTCTCTCTCCCCTTTCCTTTCCACTCCCTTTCTCTCTTCCACATTCTTTTATCTCCTTTTTCTTAACTTTCTGCAGGAGGTGGAGTATTCTCTTTCAGATCCTTTCCTTTTCCACTATAAGTTCCAGTCTCTATTTCAGAACAATCAAAGTGAGTGACTCCCAGTTTTGCACCTTCTGCTGCCATTTAATCTCACCTGCAGCATTGCACTAGCAAAGGGAGATGTGAAATAGGCAAGAAATATGCAAATGAAATATGTATTTAAAAATCTGACCAGCTGTCAGTAATTTGTACACAGATTTGGAATAAACATGGAAGGAGGATAGGATGTCTCCTTTAGAGTTTTTGTTTTATCAAAAGAAGATAAAGAGCTACTGAGTTTTATCAGAATTATACTCTGGACTTTAAAAATGACCTTCAAAGTTCATGTTTAAGATATAAAATAGTGCAGAATTTATGAGTATTGGCTGTAGAATTTGGTCTGGATTCATTTCCAATTCTTCCACTTAAGTAGTTATAAAATCTTGGGGAAAAAATCTTGGGCTAGTTTCTTAAAAATCTAGAAGCCAGAGTTTTCTTAGGAATAAAATGAGAATGCAAAGAATACTTAATGAAAAGATTACTGCAAATATTAAATGATAACAGTGCAAATAAAATGTTTAATAAGTTGCCTTACACTCAAAAAGCAGTTCATAAATATGTTACCAATTATTATGCCCATTATTATTTCAGGGAAACAATGAGGGAAGAATTTAAATATTGCAAAAGACAGCTGAAGTATTTTAGGTGGGAAGCTGCTGGGAAGATAATATTAAACTATTGTATATAATTTTAAGAATGAAGGGGTGAACCAAACTTAAGATGTAATATTTGCAAAGGTTTTGTTTACAGTTACCCTCTGCCAGCCCTAATCACTCTGGATTCCACCACGGTACAATAGGTTTTGATGGGACTGTGAGTCCAGCTGTATCACCAGATAGCTATGTGAGATTATGAAAGTCATTTAACCTTTCTGAATCTCAGTCCTCACAGCCCTCTTCAACAAAACTGGGCTAATAATGCCTACCACATAGAGATATTGTGAAGATCCACTATAACAATACATTTGTTGATGCTTTATAATCGGCGAAGTGTTATCATTCGCGTTCACTGCACTAAGGGAACACAGGATATTTCTCCTATAGACACAATTGCTATGAAAAACAAATGAGTTAAGTGAAAGGACTGGCAGGGGTTTTGACAAAGGATCACTGTGCCTGTCCCCTCCACTGGCCTCCCTTAGGAAGTCCAGGTTGCTGGAATGTGTGTGCATTTGCATAGCTGAATCACAGTGGGAACAGGAGTGACAGTAAGAAAAGGTGTTTCCCAATTGCTCTCCGAAATGAAATACAGCTAGTGCCTCTGAGAAAAGAAGTCTGCCAGGATAAAGGAAGAATTCACAGAAAAACCATGAAGCTAATTTCAGATATATTGTATTTTTAGATCCCTTTTCACTTGGCTCATGGAACATGTCAGTACTGACAATTACACATAATTGATCTAAAGACCATGAAGATAAAAGTAGTAACTGGGCATTATTTAACAAAAGCCAAGGTAACAAAGAGACCAAGCATTAGCCTGCCACCAATGTGATTTCAATCCATCCAAAACTCCTTTTCTTGAAGGAAAATCTTATTTATTTCAGTTCTGTCTCCTGAGCACAAAGAGCAGCTTTCCCGTGTAGAAGAATCCCTGCCCCCCAAAGCACCCCTACCCAGGAAAGTCTGCTGAAAACAGCCCTGTACGTATGTTTGTGTTTAAGGCTTCTGGACATGGCAGGCTCCGTTGGCAAAACTCAGCAAATCCTTTTTCAAGTGTCCTGGATTTCTTACTAACATCTTTACTTGTTCATAATATCTTTCAAACTCCATTAACTTCAGTCTGAAAGATAAGTGGCCCTGTCACTTATTGTCAAGAACTTTGATTCAGGAATTTACCTCCCCCATCTCTATCAGTTTCCTAATTGATAAGATGAGAATAAATGTAGTAATACTACTACTACTACCTCTCTTTGGGGTTTACTTGAAGATTAAGTAAGATTATACACGGAAACAGTCCTCCTAGGTGGCGCTAGTGGTAAAGAACCCGCCTGCCAAGGCAGGAGACATAAGAGACATGGGTTTGATCCCTGGGTTGGGAAGATCCCCTGGAGGAGGGCATGGCAAGCCACTCCAGTATTCTTGCCTGAAAATCCCATGGACAGAGGAGCCTGGCAGTCTACAGTCCATAGGGATGCAAAGAGTCAGACGAGTTAAGTGACTTAGCATGTACGCACACATGCACACATGGAAACTCCTGACTCTCTGTCCACAATAATAACCCCAACATCTTAGCTTCTCTCCTGCCACCTCTACTCTGGGGCCTATGCCACCTGCTTTCTCTTGCAAACAGCAATTCAACATACTACCACTCCTTAAAGAAACATAGTGACCACAGAAAAGCCATAAAAAGGAATTCATGAAAGGTCAAGGTGATGCTGGATACACAAGTTCAAAGGGGAAGGAGCTAAATTTCAATGTGGCTTGATTTAATTTTTTATAGTAAAATCATTCCTGGGTGGAGTAGGGGTACACTGGTAGCATCAAATCTTCCTCCTTCCCATCACCCTAGCCTCCTCTCAACAAAATGCAGTCAACCTTTTGATTCTTTAATGTGACTATAGGAAAAAACACAGTACTCTAAGGTTTAGAAATTTCATGGTGAAGTGAACCAACAGGCAATCTGATGTGTGGATTAGTGGCAACTGGAGTACCTTTGATTGTTAGTTTTGAACAAGAGTCTAATTCCACGTTTGGAGAAGGGTCAAGGGAACTCAAGGAATAGATATTTTAGCAATAAGTGTGGGGCACACTAGGAATATTTGGAGGAGGTGGTAGGGAGGAGCCACTGGACAAAGGAGGCCCAAGGCAGGGGTATTTGGAGAATGAGATTTTAGAGATCTTAGCTTTCCTGTGAGAATGAACAAGTACCCACAGAGAACCTGACCTGCCTGGGCAGGGGATGGGGTTGGGGTGGGGTGGGTGGCTTCAAATTTCAACCACAGAACTCACACATAATCACATTAAAAAAAAAAAAAATTGGCCATCATGCAGCATATGGGATCTTAGTTCCCTGATCAGGGATTGAACCTCACCCCCTGCATTGGAAGCACAAACTCTGAACTACTGTCAGAGAAGTCCCAATTACATTTTTCTTGGAAAAAAACACTATTCAATCTTAAAGTCAGCATCAGGATATTTTCACTCTAGAAAAGGCTTCTGGAATTATAACTAACAAAGTAGAAACTAGGAAATTAATTCACACTAATCTCATAATTGTATCTTTCATTAATAAAAGATCGATCATGATCATAATACATTTTAAAAAAGAATCATCTTTGTGCAAACACCTCACTTTCTCTTTGACTTCAAGAAGCACAGAATCATGGGGATGTAAGGAGACTTACTGTCTCTCAACTTAACCCAGAAGGAAACTGAGACAGAGTGAAATGACTGGCCCAAGTGTGCTCAGCTGACCAGCAGGAACCAGCAGAAACCTCGTGTTCCCAGGCAGTATACTCTTGGTGCGCCCACATTTGTTGCCATAGGTTAAAAAATACCCTAAAATAAACTGAATCAGGAAACACTAGTGACAAATAAGCTAGCTTGTGGTTAATCGAGTACTGTACAGTCCTTTGTCATATGCCAGCATTCTAGCCCTGCTGGTGCTTCCAGCTTACAACCATCAGCCCATGTGTGTACATATTTCTTCACGCAACTACGGTTCTTAATTCTAGGATTTCTGGCAGGCATGGGGTGAGATAATTCCATACTACACATGGAATTGTAGTATGCTACAATTGTTTGTTTTATTATCAAACGCTTTTGCTTTTATTTATTATCCTATTATGCCTTTTTCTCTTAGGACCTTACTTCTGTCCTGGATTTTCGGGTCTAACAGGACTGTGAAGTAAACATTTTATCTTGGATTTTGTCATATAAGGCTGTCATCCAATAATGTACTCCAGCCATAATGTCCTGAGGATGAAGTTTCAGATGATGTTAAGGAGATCATTCCATAATTTAAAACTCTAGGTTTTCAATTCTGCCTCTCAGATAGTCTTGTATGAGGCATAACTATTTATGTGCTGAGCATACCCTGGCCCCAATTTCCCCCACCTAAATTTAACTGCAACATTTTAAATTTAATTCAATTTAGTTGAGCAAGAAAAGTGCAGTCATGTTGTTTTCTTCTGTTTATTTTGATTAGAAAATTAAGCAGTGGTTTATAAAATAACTATGCCTCTCTTTTGAGGAGTAAGTATAACATTAAAACACTGTCAAATGCTAAAGGAACCTTTTTCTAAAATATGTTACCTTAAAGTGTTTTAGAAATGAATAATGTAAAAAAAAAACTGTAATCATTCAGTATATTTAAAGTATTATTTATTAAGTATTAATGTATGAAAGTATTATTGGTATACTGAAAATAAGACTTATACAGTGGTGAAGTTGACAATATGTTATTATTCTGTGGGGTACATAAGAAATAATGAATAAGTTTAGAAAGAAAATAATGGTAAGAGGAGCTAAAGATTTGCTTCACAAAAGTTCCTTTAAATCCAGACCCTACAGAAAGTTAATAAGGGAAGCCTCCTTGTATTAATAAAATTACCAGGTTCACGTTATCTCTCTCAGCATTAATCTGAAATGTTCCTGTCATCTGTTTCCATTTTGGAAGTTGAGCTGTATTTTCCCCAAGTCTCTGGAAAGGAGGAATCAAAGCCTATGTTGATATGTAGAATCTCCACTGCAGCTAGAGCTGGAAACACTTCCTATCGCCAGACAAAGCAATCCAAAATCAAGCAACTGTTACGTCAAAACTCGTCAAGAGAAGATAGAAAAATACACTGAGGGAAATGCTGATGACCTGCTTACAGCCTAAATATCTTTGTTGCAAGGACACTGACAAATAGAGAGCAGTTAAGAGTCATCTGGAGCACCAAAATTTCATTCCACAACTGTATTTATTTTTAGCATTTATTATTATTCATTGGTGCTCCTAGAATAATGGTGGTGTGAATTATGCATGGCAGAATGGAATGAGGGAATAGTATTTATAATTCTAAATTTACAAACAGGAGAGAAATTAGTAATAGTATAGTTATCAAAGGAAACAATCCTAATTAAAGAAATAACTGCTACAAAACCATATGCAACTCAAATCAGAAAAAGACAATTCACATTTAATGAATGCCTTTAATATTAATTACAGAATTCTTAACAATACATTGGGACAGCTCTCTTGGAGAATTCAGCTTACTGTTTAACAATTTCTGACTAATTTTATTAACCTGTACATCTGAGAGGATCAACCCCCTCTGGGTTTAATTAGAAGAAAATTCAATTTAAATCTAAATGTCAACAGTGGTTACTAATTATGGCAGGGCCCTGGACGGGACAGCAAGTCTGTAATCAGGCAGTTCCCTGGTAACAATTAACACTTTCTTTTTGAGTTATGAGTGCGTTAGGATATTTTAAAATAAATACGATTCAGCATGGGACACTGCTAATATCTTGAGCCCCTACTGCTAGGTGCAGACATGCAGAAGAGGATGCCAAATTAAATTACAGAGATTTCTCAAACATATAGCTGAATAATAAGCAGCTACAAAACTAGGTCAGGGTCGAAAAGCTAGAGCTGAATGCCCCTCCCCCAACATGCAAAATAAATATACCCACTATCTCTGAATAGAAATCATTCTTTTGTTATGCCCTTTGTCAAGAATACATTATTGCAAAATGATATTTATTTCCACAATCTTCACAGCTGTGAGCACGACTGAATTAATCTTTCTAGAACTGATTTCATTTGCAATTTCATGATTACGATTATAAAATGTAAATTTATTACTTAAAAAAGAAATGATTATAAAAGACATAGATAAAAAAGACAGTTCTTTATCTGTTGGTTTGCTTTGCTCGATACTAATGAAATAAATAGCTGACTAACCCTGAAATGAAAACAAACAGTATAAAAATGATTGTAAAAATGTGAAATGAAAGCTAGGAAGACAATAAAAAATCAACTCTTTTAACGTAACACATACAGTGATTATGTAGCTCACAGAAGTACCAGGACATGCAGATTTTTTCATGGTGAGGCTAAGCTTTAATGGTTTAGTCATTTGAGATTTTTCTATGGCTGCCATTCTTTAAACGTTAGCATTAAAGATAATACAGAAAATACTTGGGTACTACTAATCTTTTTTTTTCAGCTTTCAGTTTTATGCTCTTAAAAGATAATCTCCAGCAGGCCATTTTCAGACTGTTTAATATTGATGACCTAAATAACAAATTAGTTTAAAGAAATCCATATTTATAAGACCTCAATTTTTAGTGGAATTCAGTCACTAAATTGGTCTTTCCTTGAAATATATTTCTTCTTTTAATCAATATGAAGTGCCTACTGTATGCAAACAACTGCACTGGATGCCAGAGTATACACAAGAATTTGAAGACAAGCATGGCTGGGTTCCACATTATTGGTAAAAATAATAAAGTCAGATTTTTTTATAATAACTCGGCCATTTATTTTATGCAGTAGCTTTATTTACATTAACTCACTTATCCCCAAATTAGAGTGATCTATTCTTTAAATATCAATTTAATTTTTTCTGCTTAACACTTCGACTTCTAAATATACAAATACAATTATTAAATATATTGAGTGTCAAATGTCTATTTACAGAAAAAGATCACTGAGGGTAAAGATGGCTCAACTAAAAGCTGAATGCCAATAAGTGGTTATAACCACTTATGCTCATAATAGTTGAAATAGCATGTTTAAATAAATATTAACATGTTAAAACTCCTATTTATCATGTCAACTCCATCAATAGTGATCATATTTCTAATACTAGGACTGATCAGTTAGCTTTTTGAATTTGCTCATATTCACAAAGCAGAAACGCAAGCACTGTCACATTTGTGGTGTTCAATTGGATCTGAACTAGCTGCAGAGGAAAAGGCTATTTAAGCTCATGGGACAAAACAGGGTGTGAATATAGAATAAATTATTTTTTACTGTATGATTCCTTTCCATTTGCTTTATCTAAGAGTCTGAGTTTTCAATAAACTATTTCTACTTTGGACTTTTATGGCTTTGTAGAGTGTGAGTTAAGCAGAGCTTTAGGTTATTCTCCCAGTGCAAGTATTATCTGTCACTCCTCTAGCAGGAAGGCTAACAGCCCTTGGCTGAAGATGTCTCTATTGCTTCTTCATGTTCAGAGCCCTGGACACTTCCTCGGGCGTGGAAGGCATCCTTCCTCCTTGAAGAGTCCACATTTCACCTCTGGGAGGCATGATGCCTCCACCAGGCTGCTACCGCCAGAGTGCCTAGCGTTCAACAACCTGACTCCAGGCTGGTGTTATAACACTTTGCGAGGAAACCTTCAAGTAGGCTGAAATAAACATACCTTGTTGGCATTGTCATATTGCTTAGTAACTCCATGCTTAAATGAAATTTGGAGAAGCCGTGCTTATGTAAATTGTGCCTTGAATTTTTTCTTTTATTTTCCCCTCTCCCTGCCCCTATCTCTCTCCTTTCCCTCTCTCCATCCCTCTCTTTCATCTTCTTTTTTTTTTTTTAATAGCATTGTGCATCAGAGAGGTTTACACTAACTCTTTCAGCTTTCCCTAGTATTACTACCCGAGGCACCGTATCCTCTCCCAGAGGGAGACAGCATAACAAGCGTGCCTTGCTGGTCAACAGAAAAGCTGGGAGGTCTGTCTGAAACTCCTAGTTAATGACTTGTTTGTCCTTTGCTGAGGATTCCTTTAAGATAATTTTCAAAGCCATTCCATGATTAGGTGCTGGATCTCGCAGAAGAAAGAAACATGTTCTTTGAAACTAAGTAAAGCAAATAAACAAGAACAATGATATTTATACATGATAGACAATATAATTAGATATATTTCTTACACTAGTTTTAAAGTGTGAGTCACCAGGTAATATTATTCTGAATATTATACTACAAACTCAGAACAGGTGTCTAGAACTATTTTCCTACACTTTTAAATGTTAACTCTTTCTCTCTGCTTAACTGAAGCTTTAGTTAAGATCTTTTGATAACAAAACGGAAGCTCTGTAACCACAGCTCAATAATAAGGTGAATGGAAAAACAGTTGGTTTCCGTCTCCCTCAACTGCTTACCTTGATGTGTTCAAGTCAAAAAGAGAAAGAGAGAGTGTATGTTCTCCATTATACCAACAACCACAAAGGCAAGCGATAAATACAAAGCACCGTTTTATACTCCCTGTTGGTATAAAGTCTTTATTTGTTAAATCTTATGAAAATTTTATTTTCATTTAGGGCCACAAATTTCAAACAAAGGTTGAATGGTTTCATAATGTCACATTGTTCAAAAAATGTCTTCAACCATTATCATGGTAATATTTTGAAGAAATAAACTGTTATTTTTATATCTGAGGCCCTATTCTGAAACTTGCACAGTAACTTCTTGGAGAAGTGGATTTAACCCTTCTGTGGAAAGCGGCCCAGGTGAGAAAGAAAAGGCCCTGTGCCCCAAAGGAGGGTGCCAGTGGGAACAAGGAATCAGGAGGGTTCTGGGGAAACGTTCCTCCGTCCTCCTCCCAACCCTCCACACTGGCAGTACAGCTTAGCAATTCAGTCCTCATGTTTAAGTTTAGGATCAGGAAGATTCTAGAGTAGCATTTCCCAAAGTGGGTTCCACAGCATGATGGAAGGTTATGCTTAAGCAGGTTAAGTAAATTGGGACATGCCAGGTTAAACAAAGGTTAAGGAGCTTTACTGTAAGCTTTCCCAGGGCTCTAAGTCAGGCAAAAGGATTCTAAATTCATTTATTCCATGTGTTTTTCTCACCTCTTGACTCTCTAAGGTGTCTCTGAATTACTCTGCTCCTACTGAGGGACTTAAGAACCTACTCATCCTGGACTCCTCAGGGTGAATTCCACAAGTGTGCACCAGGAAGTTCTGGCCTTTTCCCCTTGACTTTAGAAATATGTTGATAATTAACACTTTTCTTGCTGAAAACATTCACACACACAACCAAAAAAACAACAAATTTCAGGGTGAAGCCAACAATCCCATCATGATTACACAAGATTGAGAACAGAAGAATTATAATTAAAAAAGGTGCTGATTATTAAGGCTGGCATGACTGATGGTTCATTCTGGGCCTTCAAATCTGGGGGACTTCATATTGATCAATAGTGTCTATTTTATGGAAATTTTTTCTCAGGTAGATCCCGATTAATTTTCTTACCAAGAAAACACCTTTTGCTTTCTTTAGTATTTAAAATTTAAACATTATGATATGTTTTCTAAAACTGAGATATAATTAAATAATCTAGGAAAAAGATATAAAATAGATTAATAACCACAGTATTCTTCAGAGCATCATGTTTCAAATGTGCATTGTTAAATAAGGTATGTGACAGCCTTCAGCACTAAAGCCAGATTATTAGCAAACAACTAAGTGAAACCAAGAAAAGTGTACACCCTGATCTTACTGAAATAATTATAGAACCTTTAACGTCCCACAATGCACAGAGAGAAAAAGAATGCAGCGAAGAAAGAGCAACATAATAGAAACAGACAGAAGTAGGACAGTCATTTTACTTTTTACACAGCAGACACAAACTACTGTGGAAAGTTGAAGAGTATACAAAAATGATCACTGAACCAAAAGTGAAATTTTATTTTGTGTCTCAATTGAAAAATATTAAGGAAATGTATCTAAGTAAAATAAAAATAAGCTGTAATTTAATTAGGTCACTCTTGCTTTCATATAGATACGTAATTGTTTAGGTCAACAAATGTATACTCTTATGCACGTGTGTATATATGCATTTATATCTGACTACATAAAATGGAATGTGAGTATACATAATATGTGTTTTTCTGTTTTGGAATCATTACAGATTATTATTTTACCCAATGGATAGTGACAATGTCCTACAGTCTGGCAATACAATACTCATAAGTTGACTTGCTATGCAAAGTATTCTCCTAATGAACTTTGGCTGCATCTCTGCAATGAATCATATTTCTCTCTACAAGTCTAAAGATGAAACAAAATGCAGTTAAAAATAACTGCACAGCACATTGTAGGCACTCAGTTTGCAAAACAACTGAATGAATAAATGAGCAAGTGCAGATCTTGCCCATGAGACGTTTCTACAATGGTAGTTTTTACCCTTCACTTGGAAAACACTGCTGAGTTTTGAGGAGGTGCTTTAAGGACTAACCTTCAAAAGCAACGACTTCACTTCATAAACTATACTAGGGTTCCACTCAAAATGTCATTTATACAAAAGGACACACAGTTCTTATTTTGAATGTGATAACTGCTGGTCCATATTTATGGTTCAAGGATCTTCTCAATTGGGTACCACCCTGTTTTACAATCTTTTCCCCTTAGCTTTCACTTGGGACAAAATGAACTGTTGATCATTTCCATGTCTTCCCACCTAGTGGGACTCATGTTGTTCCTTCCAGCAGAGAACACTTCCTTATTCTTTCTGCCCATCTAGAATGTACTCTACTTTCTAGGCCCAGCTTCAAGTCAATGTTTCTGCACAGCTTCCAAGCTGTCCTCACAGCTATGAAACATAAATACATTTTAAATGTATATAGTGGGGCTTCCCAGGAACTCACCTGCCAATGCAGGTAGACATAACAGATGCTGGATTGGAGAGATCCTCTGGAGGAGGGAATAGCAACCCAATCCAGGATTCTTGCTCAGAGAATCCCATGGACAGAGGAGCCTGGCGGCTACAGTCCATAGGGTTGAAAAGAGTCAGATACAGCTGAAGCAACTTAGCATGCATACACAAAAGAATACAATAGAGTATTTAAGATACTGCTGATGCTGCTAAGTTGCTTCAGTCGTGTCCGACTCTGTGCGACCCCAGAGACGGCAGCCCACCAGGCTCCCCCGTCCCTGGGATTCTCCAGGCAAGAACACTGGATTGGGTTGCCATTTCCTTCTCCAATGCATGAAAGTGAAAAGTGAAAAGTGAAAGTGAAGTCGCTCAGTCACGTCTGACTCTTAGCGACCCCATGGACTGCAGCCTACCAGGCTCCTCTGTCCATGGGATTTTCCAGGCAAGAGTACTGGAGTGGGGTGCCATTGCCTTCTCCAATTAAGATACAGTTTCTGTCAAAACCCTAGATTCCCAAGCACTTCCACAAAAAGGCATCAACTAGTTACACCATCAGATGTCCTAGGATTTCTTTTTAAGTTTCATCTGAAAGTGTTACTACATTCTTCATGAAATAGGTGTAATAAAGTGTATAGTGAAAACTTCTGACAAATATCAGCTTTCCTTAAAGTATTACACTTTTCTCAATTGCAGAAGACAGCTGAGGTAATATGTATGTACAAAGGAAGTTTTTCCTCTTATTAAGAATAGATTTAATTTCTCTAAACAAATGTAACAGCAGAAAATATATCTAAAACTTTCTAACAAAGGAACAATGCATTCCAAACTTTCTCTTTTCCTATTACAAAAAAAAAAAAAAAAAGTCCTATGAAGTCCAAGTGCTCCTGTGTGTACCAGCTCCTGATGGAGTGCGGTGGTTCTAGAGAGAAACACAGTGTAAGATTCCTTGGTAGATAATAAATACACAACTATCGTCCCTGAAAACACTGCCATCTGTTGTCAGAAGAGAAAGGTCACTTTTGAAATTTTGCCATGCGATAGGTTTTCTACCAGTGAAGAAAAAAATACCTGAGACTTAACAGAGCAGGTCATCCTACAGGAGAAAAAGGTCTCTAGGGAAACTACAATTTGGAACATGGCCAAAGCACAACAATACATTGGTTTTCTCAAATAAATACTTCTTTAAAAGAAAGTGACTCGGAAACAGCAACCCATTCCAGTATTCTTGCCTGGAGAATTCCATGGACGGAGGAGCCTGTGGACTGCGGTCCATGGGATCACAAAGAGTTGTACACGACTGAGCGACTAAAACACACACACTCTCTCATAAGCAGCTTTTATTAATTACCATATATATTTTCATTTTCTTTTAAATACAGAGAGCCAAAATCATGGTTGAAATTCCAGTGATTTTGCCTGGCTAATACTTTTTCTTAATTTTCCTAAAATTTTCTATTAAATTTTATTAGATGATAAATGTTACACTATTCCCCATGGATCCATAATAGAAGAGAAAGGAGGAAAATCATGAAAATCATCATCTACTCTGTCTCTATGTAAAGGATTTTAAAAAGTATACATGTAATATGTTATTTTCTGAACAAAGTAACTCACATTTCCTAAGAAGGGATCATTACAGAAGCTATTTGTCAGTTATCCACCATCTGAAGTTTCAACATTTTTAATTAGGAAATTTAAGTTGCAACCCAGATTAAATGTAGAAGGTGTTTATGAGCCATCATTGCATCAATTTAGATTTTCTAAATTAGACTGAATATCTTAAATATGACTTAGAAACTCTAATCATAAAGTTAAACAGAGTTAAACTTAAGTTTAGTAAATTTTGTGAATTTCATTGGCATGTTCTCAGTTCTTAAACTTATCCATTTTCACTTTGGTTTAGTCACTTGGTCGTGTCCAATCTTGCAACCCCATGGACTCCACGCTCCTGTGTCCATGCGACTTCCCAAGCAAGAGCACTGGAGCAGGTTGCCATTTACTTCGCCAGAGGATCTTCCCAACCCAGGGATCAAACCCACATCTCCTGCACTGCAGGCTGTCACCTGCATTTTCACTTTGGTGAAATTGCCCACAATTGTCTCCTTAATAAACAGGGAGGATCAGTGTAGAAAATCCAACCAAAAACTACTCCAGGTCCCCTGCCAGAGCTCTGCATACAGTCATTTAATCCACACAACAACTGTAAGAGGTTGGCTTTCTGGACTCAATTTACAAATGAAAAATGAAAGGATTTGTGTTTCCATCCCCAATTTTGCAGAGCCGGTCACAACAGAGAATTCAAATCCATGTGCCTCCAGCTCCACAATCCTTGCTTTTTCCTGTACACCACACTGCCTCACACATGAACTGTTTCCAAACTGTATAACAGTATTCTTTAGTGTGCATGGTGATTGACTTGCTTTTTATTCATCTATTTCTGCTTATTAAAATGCAGCAACTGGTAAACTTCTGGGGGGTGCAGACATCAACTAGGCTTTCCAGGCAGAAACTGGTCACTAGCATGACAGATGATTCACAAAGTGGAAATAAACACATGAGTAATTAGGCTTGGGTTTAAGAGGCTAGCAGACCTGATGCGCACAGTCAGCTGACTGTTGGTTCACTTTGTCTAGGTCACTGCCTTGAGGCATGACAGCAAAGCCCAGCTAATTGTGGGGTTTGGAATTGAGACCTTGACAACTCTAGTCTAAGGGGAAAGGTAAAAAACACCTATGAAAAGCACATGCACCATTCCCAAATGGCTGGAAATCAGTCATACTGTGAACTCAAACTCCTTTAACTGTTATGTTTGAATTATGAAATCTCAGTGTATGACTTCCACTGTGCAATTTTTGAAGTTCATACTAATGAGTCTGGCAAATCTGCTTTGAGATACCATCTTGCTGAGAAATAGAAGGCCTTTGAGAAAACCTCTGAGCCCACAGTTTAACTCATGTGTGTTCAATGCCTTTTATACCCATTTAAGAATAATTTATGAATCTAGTTTAGTACACAATGTCCCACCTATGTCCTGCCTACTAATCCATAATCTTAATAACTGTGGTTCACAGATCCTTCAGACTCTCATGAACTGTGAAACCACTTGAATAGAATGTTTTTATTAAAAACCATCCTAAAAATACTCTGTGACTCTAGTTTTCAATATCTGAGAACCATGTAACAGATAAAAAATACTTTTGTATTTCATCTAGTCACTTCTTTAATTTTACAGTTGGAGAAATCTACCCTAAAGGTTACAGGATTTGCTCAGTCCTACCACTGCATAGTAAAGAACTCATCCACAGCTCTTTCCACTGTATTCCAGATAAAAGGCTCTATTATTTTTTCAGAGTCAAGAAGTTTTGACTGTCATAACACTGTGTTAGGTCACTAATATGACACAATCCCAGCCTCCTCCCTAGTCTCCTCTACAGCAATTCTAACCCTATAAATGATGGACTTTAAACACATCAACTCAATCACTCTAGGCAGAGAATATACAGTACACGCCTTCCGACATGCTATCCTTCTGTCCTTTACCCATGTCTCTCAGGCTGCTTGGTAACTCCCTCCTCAAGGCCCAGCTCAGACATCACCTTCTCAGCAGCAGTCAGCTCTCTTTTCCCTTGGCAGGACTACCTGAGTTCCCGCGTGTTTATGACAGTACCTATTGTGCTATGGAACACACTGTGTTCATGACCACCTTCTCAAGGAAAGGACTCATCAAGGACAGGACCTTGCCTTGCTCCAATTTCTCCTCTAGGACTAGTGGAGTTCCAGACACAGAGCAGGTCCTCAGAAACATCGCCTGAATAGAACTGACTGTGATAGATGTATCAATGAGTGTGGTACAGACACTCAGGACGACAGCTCCACCAAAGTGTAAGTTTCAAAAGTGAAAAAAATGAAGACAAAGGTTACACACACGATCTTCACTCATTCAGGGCCATTGATGAGTTTTAGATTTGTGTCACTTCTTTTATTCATTCAGTTATTCATTCAACAAAGTAAATGATCCCACAAGAGTCAACACTGAAATTGTGCAATATCTGCTTTTACTTTCAATCTGTACTTTTCCTAGGACATTCTGTGGTTCTATGTCATTGTGATGGCTTACTTCAGAGTGCTGCTGACATTTTAAGAAGGCATGGTTTTAGTGGCCAGCATGGTCACGGGCCAACAGGAAAGACTGAGGCAAGTGTCAAAAAAGCAACAGAAGAATGAAATTTAGCAAGCCATGACCAAGAGCACCTCACTTGTTCAACAGCAAAAAAGAAGAAAAGGAGACAGGTGGAGATTCAACTGGCTACTTTTTCAGCCTGTAGGCTGTACCTTCTCTGTATAGCATCATGCTACAGAGTCTTGAAAGGTCTTCTTTCAATTCGATAAGCGAGCAATTTTCCTCTAGCAATCTGGGTTTGGATAAGAAAGCTTACAAGATCTAGAATCCACTCTTATTGTCAGTCTGATAAGCCTGTAACTCTAGGACACTGAGAAATGCAGTTAACAGCACTTGCCATTTGAATGACATTCAGGTACTATGCACTGGATGGAGTCTATCCTTTCACTTCTCAAAGTTTCAAGTTGCCATACAGAAATATGTTTCACTTAAGTTCCAATATTTAACAAATGTTCGTTTTCTGCCTTTCTTGCTCCAAGAACACAAACTATTTGGTACAAAATTTCCATGAGAACAGGAAGCAATTTAACACTGCCATAGAATTGCTGTAAAAACACAACAACAACAAAAAAAACAGTGTCCCTGTGATTAGGCCAGAAGTGAGGCATGAGGGAAACACGGGGTGGTGGTTGGAAGGTGGGGTGGTAATTGCTGAAGGCTTTCACAATTACAGCAATTTCCACTGGCTAATCACCTGCTTTCAACCTCTGCACCTCTTTTACTTGTGGTCTCACCATGAAATCTACAACCTGTTACAGAAAGAGACTGGGTGCAATCTACAAGGAAATGCTTCTAGCTTTTGATTCAATGTTAGAGCTGTGTCCAGATCGTCCAGTCCTAAACTCAGGGACCAGAGAAGGCAATGGCACCCCACTCCAGTACTCTTGCCTGGAAAATCCCATAGACGGAGGAGCCTGGTAGACTGCAGTCCATGGGGTCGCTAGGAGTAGGACACGACTGTATAACTTTCAAGTAGACAACCTGAGCGACTTCACTTTCACTTTTCACTGTGATGCACTGGAGAAGGAAATGGCAACCACTCCAGTGTTCCTGCCTGGAGAATCCCAGGGACAGGGGGAGCCTGGTGGGCTGCTGTCTCTGGGGTCGCACAGAGTCGGACACGACTGAAGTGACTTAGCAGCAGCAGCAAACTCAGGGACATTACTAATGGTTAATAAATGGTTAATAAAAGACTATGTAACTAAGAAGGTCAAAATTTCACATAATATATAAAATTGTCTATCTAAATATTACCTATCTCTGTACTATCTAGTATGAAGATATACCTGTTAATCTCAGATGTTAGAATTATAAAACATGAAGTCATCCTTCAATTTCACTGCAGATCAAAAGATGGAATGTTTGTGATTTGCAGGCATTTTGCAGTTTATTGTCTTTGTTTTTGTTACATCTTTATGTTACGTGAACAACTTTGTTTTGACTTTTCTATGAACTAAAGATGGTTCAAAATACAGAAACAGTTTCTTTTTAAAATCACCCTGTTTGACAGCACTCATTGGTTTGAGTCTAAGCATCTTTGTAAAACATTTTGGATTTGTTGCACAGATTTAGATCTTCCATGTTCCTTCTCATCATTAGCCAATTATGAAGGAACTATTACCTTTGCTCACCCTGATATTTTATCAACTTCACTGAAACAGTCTCATCACTCATGATACACTCAGGAGATTGGTCCATCGCCCAGAAGTGCACAAAGAATATTTTTGGTGAACTGCCATTAGCCTTACGAGGAGTTACGCATATACATGTGATCCTCATCAAAAGATGGATACAGACTTCTATGTATTTGAGTATGGTAATAGATCCCATCTTGCAGAACTGTGACCTACTGCTCTTTGTTCACGTGCTTGTTAGCCAGTTACATTTAGGAAGGCTTCAGATTTCACTGTTATCCCTGGTGAATTATTAGTCATCAACTCCCCAACATCAGGTCTTACAACTCTGTTCAAAGCAGAAACATCTCTGAAATCTTCTGAAGCATGACTTCATTAATAGATGATATACTAAGCATTAGAATTAACCGTACGGATTTGTATCTGTTACCAAGATTTGTGTGAAATAGCAGAGGGATCCCCTTAATAAGAAATTCCTTTTAATACTGCCAATCAAAATATTTTTATTCCTGTTATTACAAAAGCAAGTTTGACACAGTTGTGCCTAATATCATTCTTCAGTAAGAAAATGAGGGTTTTTTCTTTTTTTAAAGAAAGTTTATAAATATGCTAGGCACATATTTCCAACTCTTAATTTAAAACTGATGGCTATAATAAGAATTACAAAAATGAAATGTTCTTTGTTCAGAGTCATAATTCAGAATGAAGGATTATTTTACAAAAGCTTAATAACTATACATTTTTGTATCTTCTTTGACACAGAAAATGAATCGTTTGCAAAAAATTTCATGATCTATGCATCTGGCTATTTCAGTACATGGATAGTACTGAAGATCTCTGATATGTATATTACCTGTGGACACTTTTCTAAGTAACACTAGAGGTTCAAATCCAGAAATGTAGATTAGGTTGGCCCCTTTTTTTGACTGCAATGGCAGTCAGGGCCAATAGGTAGGTCTTTTTAAAGAACTTTACTTTTTCACAATTAGGTTTCAAATAATGCAGATTTCATAACTGTTATTAATGTAAACAAAGACTACTTGATCTTTCAAAGTTATATTAAAAAGATCGTTTCTGATCTACCAAGCTTATTTAAAAGATAATTATGCCAATCATAATTTTTAAAAGTGTCTTTATCACTGCGGTATTTTCTGGCTTGATTAGCAAATAATATCTTCACAAATTTTGAAGTTCACAAAGACGTAAAATTCTGAATTACAGCTCTGGCAAATGTATTTCGTTGTTAACAGCATATAGATAGGTAATTGCTAGTTTGGGGGCAGAAATGCTTTATAACCAAAGCACTTTTTCCTGGAGGGAATCATACTGTCATTTGTTTTTATTTTCAGAATGAAAACAAATGGCACTATGATTCCTGAGGGCAAAAATGACTTCAGTCTATTTCTTCTCCTCTGCACGCTCATCCACTCATTCTTAGTTAGATGCAATATAGATACAGAACCCACCCACACCCCCAGGACTTCCACTGCTGCAAAATGTATTCACTTGCTGTACAGTAATTAACAGCTCTTGACTGGAAAACTGCCAGCATGTACAACGTGACACTCTTCCTTTGAACACTAACAAAGTGCATAAGTAATTTATGTTGGATTAAATATCCCTAACAGGGACCCTTAAGTAACCCAATCACTTTAAACAGGCTCCACATGCATGCTCCAGTGCAGTGAAAATGTCAGACAGTGATAACCCACTAATAGCACAATTCTAACTATATTCCAGCCATTAGCATTTTATGACATCAATCCTCATTAAACCTGGCAAGGAGAAAGATACTAATGTTTCCCAATTTTACAGCCAAGGTGGAAGAGAAATGGAGAAAATGTGTAGACAGGTGCTGTCTCCCAAAAAGGATTAACATTTTTTAAAATGTGGTAGCAATTTTCTGTTAGTACCTTTGTTTGCATTGAAAGAGAGACAACAAAGAGGTAATGGCTACAAGGACCTCGATGGAATTCAGCCAAGAGCGAAAGAAAAGACTGGTATTTCAGCCATTGTGCTCACTGCTAAAGCCCTGTGCCAACTCATCTTCCAACCCATTATATGAAATTTAATTTAACCTGCTATGCAATTAATTCAGATGTTCAGCCTATTTTTCTCATGGCAGAATCCCTCACACAATGCCTTATTTAAATATTAATCAGTCCTCTTTCAATTAGGACTAATTTGCTTCACAGGGTTTCTCTCATCTTCTGATTGCAGGAAAATGGAGGTAACTTGCAACGTTTGAGGATAATTAACATGGTATTTTTATAATACTGATACATCAAATGGGACCTTAATGAACCCCGCTGATTCCATTTAGTAAAGCATGCCTCAAAGTTATAATCAAGAGGAAAGCCACTGCCATCTGTTTGAAATACTAAGGAGCACAATTTAAACACAAAATGCTTATTTCTCTAAACTGTCTATTGTAGAGGTCTGCAAAAGTCATTTTTCTATGCAAACTAATTGTACAGTATTTTAATTTGAACCTTTTACTGCACATATACAAAACAGGGACATCTTAAGATGTAGGGGCCCTGTTTAATTAAATGTTGACAACCACAGAAATAAGTAATGTTTGTCAATGTTACTTCTTTTACGCGTGCTGCGCCGTTGCCACTAGAAAAGCAGCATTAAGTTTTACATTTCTAATGAATCTAATATTTCACAGCCTTTTGTTTAATATTTGAAGAACTTTTCTTAACAAAAACCATGAAGCTCTATGAAATGGAAAAAACATACGCATACACTGTTGGTTTGCTGCTCCTGACGTCACAGAGTAAACAGGTTAACATTTACACACGGCCAGGTGTGCACAGTGTTCCATCTGCTTCCAGGCAGGTTGAAGGTCAATGTTTTAGGCTTTGAGCTATTCTAGAGTTCCTTGGTTACATCTAGGTTACAGAGGCTATTGGCTCCCAAGGTCATTATCAAAGCACTCAACATGTTCCAATGGCAATAAAACATGATTGATAACAGATTGCTTATTTACAATGTTTACACTGTGGTCACAAGGATTTCCTCTGTGAACTTCTGAAAAAGTAGACATTACCTGTGGGTGTTTTAAATAAGAATCTCCCCTCATTTTCTTTATAAAGCTACTCTACATCCTGCGTCATTATATCAGAAGCATCAATAGGTCAGAATTTCATTGTAAAAACAAAACCAAACATTTGATGTGAAAAATCACATTCATATTAAGTATCAGTCAACCAATAAAAGTATCAACTGTGTGTCTTAGATGCATTTACCAGATGCAAAGAAGAAATAACTGAGGCCACTCCAGGGTAAGAAACACATTCCAGTTAAACCTGACAGAAAGAGCAAGAGAGGCCACCGTGTATAAAAAGGACAATGAAGAGATTAACTGGACTGGAGAAAGGGGTCTGGCTGAGGTTTTATCGAAAATAAAACCTATAGCTCGAGGATAGTTATGTTATCTCATTAGCCTAAATACATAGCACATTGAAATAATTTATGTGTTTATTACTTTGTTGAGTTTAAAAACTTCTAGGATGAAATCTACAAATTTCTCATCCCAGCACCCACTACTGGGTCATGTTTTACATAGTCGGGGCACGAGTAAACCATTTGTTGATTTTAATAAAATTCTTGTGCTCATTTGGCAAATACCTACTGAGCACACATCATGTTCCAGGCATGTTCTAACCACTGTGTATCAGTGAACAAAAGATGAAGAACATCCCTGCTCTCAAGGTGTGTAAGTTCTAGTGGGGAGGGACAGGCAATTCAAAAGATAAGCAAACAAATGAGATAATTTCCAATAATAAAAACTTATGAAAAATGCAAAGCTAGATCTTAAGCATAGAAAGTGAAAGGTGGGGACATTTTGGATTGGGTGGTCAAGGAAGGCCTTTCTGAGGGGGTGACACGTAGGCTAAAATTTTAATGATGAGTCAGCTTCAAAAGACTGTGCCAGCCTAAGAGAGCAGGTCAATGGCAACCGTGAGTCAGGAAGAAGTTTGGCTAGTGTAAGGAACATTAAAAATAAACAAACTAGAGAAAAACACAAAATGAGGTTGGAGAGATGGACAAGGGTTGGAAAATTCATGAAAGTGAGTCTGCGAAAAGAAATTGGATTCTCCTCCTAAGCGCAATGAGAGAAACTGGAGAGCTGTTCGCAGAGCAGTGACATAATCTGATCTGTGTTTTTTCTCTTGTTTTCCATGGGAAAGAGGGATGGTAGACGAGTAAGCAGAAAATCAAGGACACTATTAGGAAGCTTCTGCATCAGTCCAAGCCAACTATGTTCACGGTTTGGCTAGAGTGGGAGTATTAGCAATGGAAACAGATGTGAATAGAGAAAGAGGCAAACAAGAGAGTGAAGGGGAGAAGTGTAGGATCAGAGTTGACTTGGAGGCTGTTGCTATAAATAACTGGGTATCTCCTTCTGAGACGGAAACACTAGGGAAGGAACAGTTCAAGAAAAAATCTCGAATTCTCTTACGGTCACTTTAATTTTACAAGTGGAGCTGTTGTACAGTAAAAGCTGCTTATCAAAATAATATTTAAATCATTTACTATTATTAGCAGCTCTATGAATATTCTCTTAGACTTCTGAAATGGTTGTTTCCTTTTAGTTTCACTAGCGTAGTGTGCGGTCAGATGCCTCTGAACCTTTACTACACCATCCCCTCTGACTGCACCACTCTTCCTAATATCTACCCTCTAGCTAATTTCCACTTTCTTTAACAATAGTGGGAGCTCATACTTATGATTGGTGAGTGACAGGCACCAAGCTAGGTGCGTAGACGACATTTCATTCAAAGTTCACAAAAACGCTAAATCTAAAAGATACAGAAATATCTACTCTACAGAGCACTCTTTCTGGTAGCAAGAACAGGGTAGAGTTGCTCCCATGATCTCAGCAGATTAGGCCCCTCAGTGTAGATTTCTATAGTAATTTCTTAGCTGCTCTGCCCTTTCAGACTGGAAGTCCTTGGCATCGTCTGGAAGCATACGGAAGAAAATATACCCAAATAAACCTCAAAGTAGCCAAGATTTTGATTTGTATGTGTACCACCTACCAAGGGCCCTACAAACCCTCTGCCTGAATTGTGCTTCCAGTCTGATGGGGAATCCTTGATGCCCAGGAGTTAGTTCTTCATGGTCCCCATCCAATTACTTATCCCTCACAGCTTGAGAGATGGTATCTCTCTCACAGTTTAAAGACAGCATGGCTGCCAACAGGCCAGAACGATCATTAATAAGTTAACTATTCCCAGATAAGATTGCAATCTATGCCAGTCCTATTATAAAGTAATCTCTACTATAATTACTACACAGACTTCCAGGACACAAATTCTGACGTGGGAGGCAGGTGATGAGGTTCTGTGTCCACTCACAGCTCAAGAGGTACCTAATGTTTGTGCCCTTCCCCACCAAGTTTCCACCCCAATGATGAGCAAAACACAATGCTTAAACGGTATTAAAAAGAAAACCAATGCTTTACACAGTCTCCCATCCCCTTAAAAATGGCAACAGAAAGGCTCAGTCCTATTGGTTTGTTCAA
This sequence comes from Bos mutus, assembly GCF_027580195.1. Taxonomy (NCBI): domain Eukaryota; kingdom Metazoa; phylum Chordata; class Mammalia; order Artiodactyla; family Bovidae; genus Bos; species Bos mutus. Next base: position 56,950,241 of record NC_091630.1, on the reverse strand, counting down.
TGTCCTCATCTGAGAAGACAGGCCTGCTGCTGAGTGCCAAGATGGGGCCAAAAAGAAGAGCCCTCGGCACACTCCACCCGGCACATCTAGACATGAACTTCTACCCCGCAACCAGTACTATACCACCAGCTCACAATCAACCATTGGGCATTTGGATTTTTAGAGCAGAAGAAGAAAACAGCAAGTTAAAGAAAGGAAAGCAGTAACAGTTAAAACAACATACTCATGGGTAGCACCTCATTTTGTGCCAAATGCTGCTTGTCTGGGGCTTCCAAAGATGGATTCATTTTAGCTGCACAATCCAAGGGGGTAAAAACAATCATGATGCCTATTTTATAGATGTGCAAGTTTAGACACTTCATACAGTTACAAACCAGTTATGAACTCAAAGTCTCATAAGGAGGAAATGGAGGAAGGGAGGGAAGAGAGCAACATGACCAGGGACCTCGGAGGAAGTACATGGGGCAGAATATTCACAGACAGAAGGAAAATGGTGTGGTATGCCCTTTGACCAACTGTATCCACCAATCACCCACACTTGTCACAAATGGCCATTTCACAGAATGCTACACTATTCTCTACAGCCTCCTCTAGTACTGAATAATCAAATATTTACCTAAGTAGATTTTAACTGAAAAAAATAAGTATGTTAAGACTGTGCAATGATATTAATACTAAAAACAGTAAAAAACACACTCTTCCTTGGCAGAGCTCCTGGACAGGCGACCACTGTGGAGGGTGGACCCTGGCCCACACATCTGAACATTCACTAAACAGCCCTGACTCGTAACTCTCTCCGCCCCCTTCTTCCAGTTCTGTCCTTGTAGACACAAACAGTTTAGTGCTGTGCTGTGCCTAGTTGCTCAGCCGTGTCCAACTTTTTGTGATCCCATAGACTGTAGCCTGCCAGGCTCCCCTGTCCATGGGGATTCTCCAGGTAAGAATACAGGAATGGGTTGCCATGCTCTCCTCCACTGGATCTTCCCAACGCCAGGATCGAACCCAGGTCTCCCACATTGCAGGTGGATTCCTTTAATTGTCTGAGTCACCAGGTTAGTACTCCCCATAAAAATATGAGCACACATACTTAATTTAATAAAGCAATTGATTTCCATTGCTAAGCAACAAAAATGTGTGCATAGTTGAAAATTAGAATAAATAATTTAGTAACAGTTACAGTGACTACAGTAAAACAGTAATTCCCAGATTACATCTAACTTCCATTCCTATATTTCATTTGCTTATATACACAAACAAATGCCATATGTTCCACTGTGACATATAATCTCTCAGAGTCGATGAGTAGCCACTCTCTTTTCTATTCTCTTACTTATTCTCTTACTCGAGAAAACATTTAATGAGAAATATTATGTGCCAAGGGTACTCAATCCTGAGGCTACAGAGCCTAATATGGCATGACAGGAGCTCCAATTTCTGAAATCAGAAATACAGTACAGTGTGAGTGACAAGCAATCATGATAACAATAATGATGACGAAATAATAACGATGCAAATCAGGATGCTGATGAGAGCTCACACTTACAGGGTTTGCTCTGTGCCTGTTTTAATTGCTGCACATATGTGAACTCACTGCAGCATCAGAATAACCCTATGAGGGTGTTACTATAAGCCTCATTTTACAAAGAAAGAAATGACCCAGAGAGCTGAAAACTCACTCACAATTCCAATTCCCCTCAGTCATTCAGATAGCAGGGGGTAAACAGGCCTTCAGGCCTAGGCGCTAGCTCTGGTCTTTGGCCCTAACCATCTCAGGATGTTGTGCGCATAGCAGTCCTGTTCAGTGTCTTGAAGACACACACACACACAAAGAAAGAAATGCAAGCCAGACTTATGAGGTGGGAGTAGGGTATTAGAGAAGTTTCCAAGAGGAGTTATTCTTTAAGTTGAATGTTTAGGTGTGAATAAGACAACTAGATGACAGGGGTGAGGTGTGGGAAAGGGAATGCAGTATCTGAAGAGATGGAATCCAGAAAGAGCTGATCACTCCCGGAAACTCCCAGCTGTGGCCTGAGGGCACATTTCACAGAGTAGAGAGAGAAGCCTGGAAAGGTGGGCCTCTTCCTGTGCACAGGCCCTTATCCTGCTCAATTCTGGGATGTCTTTTTATCTCTGTACTTCATCCTGCATCTTACAGAAAATTATCATTTAAACTTTAATAATTTTGGGACCATGATAGTCTTGCTGGAGAGTACAACATTTGTTGGAATAAGAAGTTCATCTCTGTGTAAAAGGCCTTCCTGGTGGCTCAGCAGTAAAGAATATGCCTGCAAAGCAGGAGACGCAGGAGATGGGGGTTCAAATCCCTGGGTCAAGAAGATCCCCTGAAGGAGGGCATAGCAATCCACTCCAGTATTCTTGTCTGGAGAATACCATGGACAGAGGAGCTTGGTGGGCTACAGTCCATGGGGTCACAAAGAGTTGGACATGACTGAAGCGACTTAGCACACACACATGTGCAGTGTAATAGTGAGGCTCTTTCCTAAATTATTAATGAAAATATTATCAATCAATCAATGAAACTAAGTTACATTCAGATTACATCCACCCTTTCCTTTTTAAGCTGGCTACCAGTATTTACAGGATGAAATTACTTTATTCATACTGGTATTAAAATTGGTATAATTTATTCTTCATAAATCTGGTGTGTGTGCTCATGACTGGAAAAGTTTAATGTTATTTGTCCTGATAAGATCCAAGTTAAACTGATGGCTTTATTTTTTGCCAGGGTCATCTTTTTATCCCTTAAAACACACAGGCCCTTCTGTATCCTTTCTGAGTCTTGATGTGTTTCTCCACTTTATGAAGAGGCCTGGAAAAATGATCCTTTTAAGATGAAATGAAGTCTGCAATCCCTCAAATAACCTAGGATATCCATCAAGAGGCACCCACGGTTAGACTGTGTGGGGTTTTGAGGCTTCATCCAGCCATTTCCCACCTGTTGGAACTCTCCTGCAGTGCGGTTTCATGATCACAAATAGCCCTTGTGTTGAACAGTTAAGATACTACTACCAGAAGTTTCAAGTAAAGGAAGGCAAAGTAAACAGTGCATGAAAAGAGTGTGCTACTGCACTCATAAGTCTGTGTTTACAACCATTTAAAAAGTTGTTTCCCCCTCTATTTGGCTCTAAAAATTTCTTCAAATTCTTTGTTAAGAATTTTCTGTAAATTGGTTTCTTCTTTGCAGACTATCTTAACATGCCACTTTTCCTTTCTTAAGAATCTTACTATTCTGAAGGCATAGTAAGATTGTGTTCATTTATTCTGTTTTTATGCTGAAAAGTGATCACAAAATAGCAGCATTACAGAAAACAACCATAAAATATGAGGACTCCAAGACAGTTTGGGGAGCACCCAGTGGTCTATGGCTTCTGAGATATAAAAATTCTCTGTAGAAGAATTTACTTATAGTGACACCAGTTAAATCCTGAATTAAGTCTCCAGTATGAATTGCCTAATGTATTTTATGTATCTGCTTTAAGCATATACTAGAGTTATAATGGTAAACTCGTACTCTTGCCTGGAAAATCCCATGGACAGAGCAGCCTGGTAGGCTGCAGTCCATGGGGTCGCTGGGAGTCGGACACGACCGAGCAACTTCACTTTCACTTTTCACTTTCATGCACTGGACAAGGAAATGGCAACCCACTCCAGTGTTCTTGCCTGGAGAATCCCAGGGACGGGGGAGCCTGGTGGGCTGCCGTCTCGGGTCGCACAGAGTTGGACACGACTGAAGCGACTTAGCAGCAGCAGCAGCAGGTTATTTATGTTAGCAAAAGCTTTTAGAATATTAAATTTCATTCTGGCATAATGGCTAACATATTTTGCTCTAAAGAGAGAATTATTTAAGTTCTCCTCACAAATCTATGGCCTTCTGAGCTCAAAGTTGAGGTAGCAGTGCTCTAAATTTTCATGAGTTGGATAATTGACTATGCCAGACCAAGAAGGTAGATGATTATTAAATAGCAACAAGGTCAAGTTTTCTGTTTTGTTTTTTTTACAATAAAAATTTTGTATTTTGCTTATGCTAGCTCCTCCCTTGGGCAGAGGTGAGGTATCAACAAGTTTCTCACATTCCATCTAAGATTTTTCAGCCAACAGTATCATTTTTAAACAACAGTAGCTTTTTATGAGTGATTACATTACTTATTTTCCCTCATTTTGATAAGGAATGAGCCACAAGTGTCCTTAAAAGTTGAGATTATCACTGGTACTCATAACAGTTACATCAGAATTTTAAAGCTGGAAGAAACTTTTGATTTCACCAGATCCTGCCTCTGCCTCTTATAACTAGAATAATCTGCTCTCCCTCCAGAATGAGGCTATGGTTCTCTGCCCAAGCTCACTAATTAACAGGAGCCTTGAGAGGGGCTCTGGGGTCTTACACTGATGCTAAACCTTCCACAACACATGCCTCTCCCTTAGCAATTTGTTCTCTTAAAAATGTTTTGCTTGTTTTCTCTTCTGTTTGCTCCATTCTGAAGCCAGTAACAAGTTGATTGGTAATGGCAGCAAAAAGGGGGAAGATTCTTTTCTAAATCTTCATGTAACTTCTCTACTATTGCCCCAAGATCCTGGAGCAGCCTGATGTGATGAAATCTCAGTGGACTGGGGGAATGTGAGTAATTCTTAGGCTGCTCCCAACCAGCCTCAGGCCACAGGCAAAAGCATGTAGCTTTTCTAAGATTTTATTTTCTTCATTTATGAAATGACAGTTGGGCTAAATGATCTCTGACCTCCATTCCTTGCTTTAGAATTAAAACAATATTCCCAAAATACACTGAAGTCACTTAAGAACTGCACTACGGTAATCCTACATTATGTCAACTCACATCAGTCATTCATTAGTGGGACATATCTAAAAAAGTGAGCAAGCTCGATTAAGCAAAGAATGTCAAACTCAACCAACCTTAATCAAACCGATTTGATATGAATAGAAAGTGTATTGTGCACATACCTGTTATGACTGAAAGCAACGATTATCAAATATTTTCCAAATTGTCTTCTAATGAATCTACAAGACTGTTTATACAGTGGAAAATACTCCTGTGGTAGGCCTTTTTTTTTCCTTTCCTTTTTCCTTGCCATAGTTGCTTTGAGTTGCCTGCTTTTCAATAGTGCTCTATACTTCCTTACGTTGTGAAGAAAATACATACAGACGAGGGAAAAAAGGACTTCAGGATTTTTGTTTATGTCCTCATTATTTGCCTAGAAATGATGCATTCCCTTGTTCATTTTCATTAATGCTCCCTTCCTCCTTTTTTCTTATTCCGTCTCATTATCCTTCTAAGAGGATAATGTCCTTTCATTGTCCATTTTTTTTCATTTCTCTTATTATTACCCTAACTACCTCATTCTGGCATCCACCAATTTTCCCTTTAGGCTAAAAATTAAAGAATCTAAACCATTTCTGTAAATTGTTGAAAATGATTCTTTTTTTTTTTCTTTCAGAAAAACATTCAGCTATAACTTATAACTATGTATTTACCTTCTAGTTTGGGGCAGAGGAAAACTAATTTAAATACATTTAAATTTATATCCTTTAAGATAGAACAGCACATTATTTACTAAATTGATACTTTATTCTGGTTTATACTGTTTAAATCCAGTAAAGGGAAAATGAGAAAACTCATAAAACAAGATAATTTTAATGTTCCTTAGCTTAACAGAAATTCACATGTGAAAAATAATTTACTCACAACTGGACTCTGAGAAGCCATCAGTTTCCTTCTGTCTCAGGAAATGCGAAAGTCCTTTGCCATCTGAGACCATCAACAGCAACTGAAGGTTGAGGCCACCTGTAGTAGGTACAGCAGTAACTTCCCACCCATCAGTGATGCACATTTTGTCAAGCTCAACAAACACTAATTTGAGTGCTAATCTTCTGTGTGAAAGGCACTAATCATGAATCAAATAAACAAGCCATTTGAGTGTACAACTGTCAATATGACCAAAATCTGTTCATACCGGATCAACACCACGCCCTGGCCAACTGCTGACGTACCACAGACCCCGCTGTCCACTGCTGCTAAGGCACACGGTCCTGTTAGCTCAACACAGACAAAGCATTCCTTGACTATCAAGGAAAGGGTAGGTTGAAAGGAACCTCAAATCAGAACTGCTTTTGGAGTCCCATGGCCACTGCCTCAGGAAGAGCTCTTCCTGCCTCTGGGACTGGAATAGCCCTTGCTGATCTCCCTGACCCCACTTCTCCCCTCACTTCTACTCTCCCTGTCTCTTCTCTTCTTGCCAAAAAGCAAAGAAATGTGATCCGGCCACCCTTTTGCTTCAAAACTTCCATTGGCCCCTTGCCAAATGAGGTCAAAACAAGCCATACCATCAGAGGGGACTGGTCACTATCCTGTGCTCCAGCCACTTACTGGCAGTGAAACCTCTGGCTATGGTGGGAGTGCCTCATAAGAGGGACAGAATGAATGTGAATGTGTGTGTGTGTGCACATGCCTGCACAAGTATAAAGCATTAAACCACCTGGCACACAATGGGTATTTAAGGTACATTATTTTCATCCCTTTTCTTACTTGACTGCTGGAGTAATCTCAAACTTCACAGTATGGCATCATCAGTCCCATCCTCTGAATCAAGCTGTGCTGCTCCAACACCTTCTTTCACTTTCCCAGTTCTGCCCCCTCATTAGAGAACATCAGAGCTCCCAAACCCAGCAGGCACCTCCTGGAGTCTGGGTCTTGTACCTAGGATGCTCTCTTACCTTTCCCCCTTGAAAATGTGCACTCATTATTTAACAGCAACCTCACGTCCTTCCCAAACTCCAGTGAGTTACAGCGCCTTTCTGCCTCTACCACATACTCATTCACTTGCTCAGCAATTCTACTTTGTGGCTAGAAGCGTGGACTCTAGAACTAGCCAGCTTGAATCAAATCCCAGGTCGGCCCCTCATTTACTATGTGAACTTGAGCAAGTTACTTAATCTCTGTGGCCCAGTATCTCTGGATAAAACACAGTTAAAAATTTAAACCCTATTTTAGGAATTCTTGACATATTGTAAGAAAACAGTAAGTGTGGAAGTGTCTTGGGTTCTTGTATTGGTTATGTCTTTTATTAATGAATGAACTTAGGGAAGTCGATGAAATGAGCACTAACTGCTGACCTTACTGAGTGATCCAGTATCACCTTCTATGAAAAAGGAGAGGACTGAACTGAATAGTTTCTCTGAGGTCTCTTCCATGTTTACAATTCTAAGATTTTTCTCCTAATCTGCTTATTTCTAATTCTTCAGAGCTATTATTATAAAAGTTTTTCTTGCATTTAAGTGCCCACAGAATTCCTTAACACATGCCATATCAAATGTTACTTCTTTCAGATGGGAACACTTATACCACAGTCAAAGGGATTTCCAATAAAGTCCAAATTGTGTCTAGGTCTTAAGGTATTCTGATTGCTAATGGTAAAGGGTCTGGAGCCCAACAAACCCAAGATTATAGGAATTTAATGCTCAGGGGTATTTTTTTAACATGTCAAGGAACCCAAAATATTACCTGACAAGGATCAGAAGCTGGTCAATCAAATATTATTTCCTATCATTCACATCAACATTAACATCCAAGTATGAAAACTTGATACCAAAGTCATAAAAGGCATTTCAGACCTTCATGAATGAAAGAACTTTAAAGCCAGAAAAATCTTTAGGATTGAATGAAAGAACTTTAAAGCCAGAGAAATCTTTAGGATTTTTTTTAGGTAGATATGATATTTAAGTATTAATCCATAATGTAACAATGGAGGAACAACCAAGAACAATTTATTTCCCTATAAAAATAGTTGCATTTTTATTACTATAGAAGGTATGAAGGCTCAAAAGTATCACATAACAGGTATGAATAAATTCATTTTTACTGACTGCCAAGTCCATATACATAGTTTTTATTACATGGCTTTAAATGTACTTACATGTGCTTGTAGATCTAGATATAATCTTATAATAAAGTAGTCATATGACTGATACCATAAATGAGGTGTGACTCTGAAGTAGTATGACTAATTTTTAAGCAAATATATCAGAATTTAACCATAAATAGTTACTAGTCCTTTTTAAAGTACTGAAGTTAGCTTGATAGTATTTTTATGGGTTTATCTTTATCTTAAAAGTCTTGTTTTAGAATCTACTTTTGTGTGTATGTGTGTGTCTTCATGTGTGTGTGTTAGTGGTAAAAACTTTTTTTAGGGTGAATTAAATGAAGAAAAACTACCAAAGAGTCAATCACCTATGCATCAGAGCAAGTACGTAAAAAAGTTATGGTAGAATCTAGCTTTGCTTTAAAACCTTTCAACTTGGCTCTATGTCTGAAAGTTTCCCATAATGAACTGTAGAGAAAAACATCAGAACTGAACTTAGTGAATAAAATGGGAAAGCTGTTAGATAACAGACTGACACTGTAAATAATGTAATGAAATAACTACTTATGAGTTCTAATATAGACTGGAATAGAAAAGTTACAGAAGAGGCGTTCTCAACATGTTTCAAACAATGGCACTAATTGTGGATCAGCTGCGTAGTATTAAAGAGGAGACCATGTATTTGGATCTCTATATTCCCACAGTCATGTTTAGAGCATGGAGTCAACTTTATGACTTCCCTCCACTATGTGTGGATCCTTAAAGTAGTCTACCATCCCTCTACCAAAGTACACTTTCTGAAAGCAAGAATGGAAATTTGATCAAGCACGTAGAACAGACTGATGCTGGCATTCAGCCCTGAATTCATTTAAATTATGATACCAAATACAGTAGAAAGGGACCAAGACTTATGAATGGATGCTTCCTGTCTTTGCACAGCTCTGAACCCCAAGGAGTACCCTAAACCATAAGCCTTACAACCACAAAATCGACTCTTCCTTTTTTCTGTTCCTTTTTCTCTTCTGGAACCCATCAAATCCTCCATACATAGCTACTTCCCTGAGCCAGTTTTGGTGTAACATTTAAAACCGCAGAATTATGCTGGGAGGTTAGCACTCATTCCATAACAGAACTGTAAAACTGTTCTGAATTCAGAAAAACTATGGTGGTACCATTAAAGGTTTCGGAAGGAAAACAACAATTCCAATTTCCCTTTCATGAAACTCATCAAAAAAAAAAAAAGTGGACTACAGCCACCAACATTGTGTGAACCAACAGCTCTGCCAAAACTGTGAATAATTAACAGATTTGAAAATATAAGTAGCTTAAGCCAATCACACATTTGGTAGAGGTGAAAGTTGACAGTGATAACTTGTTACTATAAGTGCCCTCTTTTTCGAAAACATCATTTCCCACCTGTCCCTCACTGACTACACAGAGTTGATTCCCTGTCCACATTTCCACAGGCTATGATGGTGCATCTGACAACTCAAAGAAGGTAACAGAATATTTACATACACAGAGCATTTTATATAGTTCCATGTAAAAGACATTTTTTTAATGATTTAAATTAGCTTATTTCTCCAGGTATATATTCTTCTCTCATCTAGACTATACGACAAAAATATCTAAATTTCTACTTTATTGTAATGTAATAGAGTGTTTTGAAATTCTACATGGGGACTCTTTTGAAACACAAGTTTCTTCTTCACACATACTTAAACACTGGACAAACTTTGTGTATGTGTTTTAAGAATAAGCAGTGTCACTTAAATGTCCTCGTTGCTGCTGCTAAGTCGCTTCAGTCGTGTCCGACTCTGTGCAACCCCATACACGGCAGCCCACCAGGCTCCGCCGTCCCTGGGATTCTCCAGGCAAGAACACTGGAGTGGGTTGCCATTTCCTTCTCCAATGCATGAAAGCGAAAAGTGAAAGTGAAGTTGCTCAGTCGTGTCCGACTCTTCTCGACCCCATGGACTGCAGCCTACCAGGCTCCTCCGTCCACGGGATTTTCCAGGCAAGAGTACTGGAGTGGGGTGCCATTGCCTTCTCGTTAGGGAAAATATATATATACAACAGCTTCTTATCAAATTCAAGAAAGCCTAAAATTAAAAACTAACAGATTTGTAGTATGTATGAATACCTGGCTAGTCACATGGTTTTGCTACTTTCAGAAAACCAAATGCTAAGTTGCTTCAGTCACGTCGGATTCTTTGTGACCCCATGGACTGTAGCCTGCCACACTCCTTTGTTCATGGAATTTCCTATCTGGTTAATCACATGGTTTTGCTACTTTCAAAAAATCAAAAACTCATTTTAAATTTAAGTATTAGCAGAATAGCTTAGGAAACTGAGCCCATCAGTGTATTTAACCCTATACATATCAATCCTCTAAGTCAAAATGGCACATATTCACCTTTACATAGAATTATCTTAAAATGATGGAGATTTGTATTATTTTCCAACTTTTGTGTGTATGAGAATCAGGTTTTTTTTTTTTTTTTTCTACCCAGTTTTATTCTCTTTCTCAACTATTTTTTTGCTACTTTCACATGATTCTCCTTTTTAATTTTTACTTCCTTAATTACCTGCAGATACATCTTTTTTTTTCTGTTATTATTTAAACAAGCTATATTTAGAAGCAAATGCACTGTGTTTCTTTTAAGACGTGAAGGAGAGTTTCACCTTTAATAGTATACATCTGTTCCTTTCTATGTTTATGTGATGGTGGTAATAAGATTTTTCAAAAATCTTTTTCAAAAATCTCAGGGTTCAAGATTTCATTTTTTAAAGTAATTCACAGGCAAGACTTGTAACTGGTACAAAAATAGTTCTGCTACTCAGACATAAAGGAATCATGTTTGATGTTGAATGGCTGGGATTCTATTTTCTATTCATAGTTGCTATCTGAATAATGACAATCTAGACACATAGCAGTTAAGTCTGTAGAATATAGCAAGGTCATTCCAAATTCTAGAGAACTTTCAGTCCCTTCAACAGTCATTCATGTTAAAATGAGGCCCGATCAGGTTTCCTGTGAGAGGCAAGAACAGTGAGTACCCCCAAAACATCCAAATCAGATAAGCAAAATTCTGGGGGTTGGTGTTCCATTTTCCACCTCTCTCCTGCCTAGGAAAAAAAAATCTACTGATCTCTTCTAATTTAGGAAAGGATTAAATAATGATTTAGTGGAAGCTGACTTTGAGAGGACTCAAAATATATGTGCTGGCAGAATACCTGTGACTATCATGGAATGAGGCCAAAATATTTGAAAGGCTTCTTTTGCTCTTGACTTCAGAGAGATTTCACCAGAAAGTCAGAAGTAAAACGGGGCTCCAGCTTAGTACCAACAAGTCACTCAAGGCATCTGGGTTAAGTTGGTGTATCTTTCCCTTCCTGGGCAATCATGACCATGCCCATGTTTACAGCCAATGGTGATGGCCATTATCTGGGCTCACAGGCCTCTGTACAGTCTGTGTCTGCTGACTTTTAGGAAACTATAGCATTACAGAAACATGCTGATTTTTCCCCTTCATGTTGAATGACTTCATTTGCTTATTCATTTGACAATAACAGCACAAACAATACTAACATATATCTCATATTTATGTGCGAGGCCAACTGACATACCATAATTTACATATGGTATGAAAATTTTTAAATACTCAACTAAGAATTAATAATGGCAATGCAGAAGCTTTTTATGAATTAAATATTTCATCGAGATTTTTTTTTTAATTCTCCTATTCATTATTTCAAGACAATTAAATTCTCCTAGTGTTCAAGCTGCATCAACACTTTGAGTCCTGAGGGTCTTACTGGGAGAGTTGCAATTTCAGACAACTAAATAATAACCTAGGTGTTAATGAAACTCAGGATTGCTGAAGGTTCATAACTTACAAACAGGGAGCAATTGAGGCACTGAAGGAATAAATACCATCTTTCTGTAGGAAAACAATACTCTGAACCTGAGTTTAAGTACACTGGATCATCATCCATACCTCAATATCATGTTTTTAAAATTGCAAATGGCACAGTATGTATTTCATGGCAACTCACTGGTAATAATCCCCTGGTTCATGGTACAGGCCAGGCTAGCGGAGAAAGGTGCACATGGGGAAGGAGGAGAAGGAAAGAGTTTCCATCTTTCACGTATTTCTGCTCACTGCTGGAACAACACAGCCACACACTCACTGTGCAAGTTAATTAAATGCAGTCTTTTAACCATGGGTTAGTTTACATTGAATAATTTCACAATTAACCTAAGAAAGAATTTAGGATTGTGCTGCAAATAAAAGCCCTAGAAACAGAGGCTTCTGAGAAAAAAAAGGAGCCTAAAAAACACCATCTACACTAATTTCAAAACATCACAGAATGAAATGATAAACAAACTTAATTACGTTGTCAGAAAAGTGAGTGTAGTAATTTAAAGACAAAGTTTTATTCAGAATTCCCCTCTTTGTATTATGAATAAAAAAGAGAGTGCCATGTCTAACAGGGAGTTTTTGCAATACAGTGTCACAATGAAATACCCGGTCCCAGTCTGAAATGTTATTAGGAATATAAATGAGTTCAATAGTAATTGTTAAGCCATTAGTTGTTATTACAGTAATGTAACTTCAGAATAAAGTCTGAAGTAAATCTTTACAGAAAATAATTACTGCTTTCTTAGAAGTAAATGAGTTCTATTTCCTCCTGTCCACAAGGTCAAATGAACTTTCTCCCAAAGGCTAAATAAAGTCACAGCTCCTCAGAATCTCAGAGTAAGAAAGAGTACTCTAAATCAACCTGCCAACCTGTCTTGTCTCATAGCTCATGACAGTACCTTTATATGATGGCAGGTTACAATGCTAAGGTAACTGGTAAGTTCTGTTCTTGGTCATCATCAGAAGCAATAACGAGGAAGCAGCTGAACTCACCAATCTGTGGGACTGTCTTTAGCAATCGCTCCCTGCCTGGATCTTCAGTCACCTTCCCATGTCTGCACCCCACAGACAGTTCCATGCAAACTCACCATTTGGATACTGTAGATATTTTTCTGTTTTACTGATAGAAACACTAAAACATCAAGAGGCTAGGAAACTCACCCCCAAAACACAGAACTTACAAATAGTAGAGCAAAATCTCTGGTCTTCTGATTCTAAGTTAATATAACTTTCCCCAAAGAGCAAGCAAAGGAAACAGCTTTCTTGGAACTGTCTTTACTGTTTATACCATCATGAATGAATTGAGCCAAAAAAAAAAAAAAAAAAAAAATGGAACCTATTGTTGGTTTTCCCCTGGAGACATTATTTAAACACCTAACTAACATCCTCTATTAAAAATAATTTGTATTTACACCATTTAACATACAACATACCACTATTCATGCTTACATGAGTATGCATAAGCATAACAGAAGCATTAATACATGAAATATAGTTATTTCAAAGAAATAAAAACATTTTAAAAGCATTTGAATTCATTCAAGGACACAAAATTCATCATAAACTCTTCTCACATATTTAGAATCTAGTCCATTGACTTATTTTCAATGATGTTATAAGCAAATTAATTTACCTATCAATTATTTCTTTATCAGGTAATGAAATGAAAAGCAGGTGGTGATACAAAAGAAGAGACACACCTTAAACATCTTAACTGTGTTTCAATTCGTAAGTCAGTTTGCTCTTTCAACTTGCGGATCATAGACCAGTAAATTAATCACTCAACTGATAACAAATGTTACTCGGGCTTCACTTGGCAATTACGTGGTCACTGAGAGAATCAAAGGCAATTAAATAGCTGATCAATGAGCTCTCCTCTTCAATAGATAACAAAGACTCCCAAGTTTTATCTCCTCTTTTTCTAAATAAACTAGAGAAAACATACATTTTTATCAACATATTAGGCTGAAAAGACTTGAAACTCCAATGTCTTTCAACATTTCAATACAGATTAAATTCTATGTGTTAATGATGATATCTACAATATAACAAAGTATTAAGTATTAGAAGCTAGGTTTAGGGAAAAAAAAATCCCTTCACTGAATAAGATAAGCAAAGCAGACCAATAGCTAAGCAATTATTCAGCCTACTGAAAACAGCAGTGTGATGAAACTTCCCAGTTCTCTGTTTTTCTAATCTATAAATTATTTTAAATCCCTTGTAAAGAGATTTCAATAGGATTTCAAACAATGGCTTTCAAACACTCATGTAGAAGAACATTTCTGCTGGCTACTGATACCTTTATGAACTCCTGAGTTAAACCACTTCTGTGGATCACAGAGTGCTTTATAGTTTCCCCAAAGAAAGTGAAGTTGTTTGAAATATGAGTATTTAGAAAGTTCGCCTCTCTTGCGGAATGTAGTCAAATAAGAGAGCAGAGTAGAGTGGTAGGGGTTTCTATACTAAGAGGGCTTTGAAAATTAAAAGCAAAGAAGTATATGTTCTTGTATTATATAGTCACTCTAATAAAAGGAAAAAAAAAACACATCCGGGGGATGCCTGACATGAATAGTTTCATAAGCCTGGTATCGATCCCCTGATTCTTTTCAAGGGAGGCTGCCTTGCTATAACCTGTCCCCTGGTGCATTTCTATCACCTCACTCTCCTAAGTCTTGCACTAGATATAGGAGAGTTTGGAATTTCATGTTTTGTGACAATTTATTGTAACTTATGCCCTATTATAAAGTTTATATATAGTCATGATTAATGTGAGTGCATGAGGAAGGCAGATATAAGGAAGCAACATCTCAGAGTTGACAGTGGAACTGGACTTGGAGTTGTACAGCCAGGCTAGATTTCAGTTTCCCTTTCAGGCTATGTGAGTGCAGTCATAGATGGCGTTTGCGAAAGTGTCTCAAGAATAACGGAAGACTACTCAAATATTAGAAATTATAAACCAGAGAGTAAAACACCTATGTATTCCATCTTCCTTAGGCTCAACACTTTTATTTCCTTGACCTAGTACTTAAAAAGTCATTAGATTAATAAAGTAAAATTAGAATGGTATAATCTTTGAGTTTTCTTCCTTACCATAAAGCACTGTACGTAAACAGGGAAAGCCGATGCTCTCATTTCCTTCTGATTCTTATATTAATATAAAAACCTGAATGTATTCTAAATCTCAGGGCATCTGGCAAGAAGCTCAAGTTGACCTTCTGGATCTTATATTTGCCTCACTTAACATCTGGAGCATAAGTGTTTTTTACTTTTATACCTTCATTTTGACAGTTTGAATTGTTTATGTTTTTGCTGTGAAATATCTGTAAGAGCAAAACTGAAACAGCTCAGCTGCATTCTGTGTGTTGCATTCTGCAATATTTCACCAATATGGAAATCTTTTCATTGTTTCTGATAAAGGAACTAAATCATTCTTTGCTTTCAAGATCAATCACTCATCATCAAATATTTATGGGAAGCTATTATATGCAAGGCGCCACACTAGAAACTGGTCATACAAAGATTAAGATGAATATATATATTCTTACTGGTTTGGGGCATAAAATTATCAGCAGAGTCAGGATGATTTTAGATGACTTCAAGAACAAAGGAAGAAGGGTTGCTGGTTCAGTAAAGTCTTAATGTTTGATACCAACATACAGATGGTATTTATCATCTACAAAATGATCCTTCATACCACTTACTGGGGGCATTATACTGAAGAGAATGAGACAGGTTTGGCTCCTTTTGACAATGACAAAATTTCCTACTGTCTTATGAGGATGTAGCTTGCTCTAGTTAATGTATAGGAAAGCAGGAGATTGATTTAAGAAAATATTGAGGACAATTAGTAACTCTAAAACAATCCACAGAAACTTTGGGATTATGTCAGACACCTCAAACAGTTACAGAGCTTGGTAACCTCAGGATATAAATAGAACAGATAACTTTAAAACAAACACAATTTGCATTTTAGTTAAACTTTGTACCATTTTTCCTTGTAAATCTTAAGTATCTCTATTCAACCTCAGTCCTAGCAAAGAAAGAAAAATCTCTTTTGAATTTCAAAAACTTATGTAAACAATCTGGGCCTTCAGCAGATGCTTTAAAAATACCTATTAAGGGAAAATGACTGATAAATAGACCAAGACTTATACAAGCCTAAACACTTCCTTGAAATTCATGTGACAATAAAGCTAATGATGATTATTAGTTTCAGAGGATGACTTTGACATTTCTTTTTTTTAAACTGAATTATAGTTGATTGTCCTCGACATTTCTTGAATGAAGAAAAATCACATATACTATCGACCAAACCATTGTTTGATTCCACGATTTTTTTTCAAAAGTTTTTTTTTTCCAAAAGTGTTTTGGTTAATGCACAAACTTATTGTCTAAGCCATTCAGTATTAAGATAAAAAACCATAGTGCTCAGTATTTTGACCAAAAAAATTGCAGAAATTCCTTCTCCCTTTCTATCATTTAAATATGTTACAATAAAAAAAATGCCTTTTCCATAAAACAGTAATAACTTAAAATCCCTAGTGGAAAGACCAACAGAACACATGGTTTGCATTTGCCCACATTCTACAGCAATCCACTCTCCACTGCACGGCCTCTATCTCAGCAAGTTTGCCTGGGGAAATATATTGGTCTGCCTCAACTAGAAAAAACATAAAACATAATCTTGACTGTTGTTTCATTCGTTTTATAAGACTAATAATTCAGTTGTCTTATATCCAGAAAAGCAGTCTTTATAACATGTTCCCTTCTGTACTGACATTTTTATGCCATTTTTCTAAAGTGTCATATATTTCAAATGGCGTTAGAGTTAAGAGTTATTACTCATAAGTAACTGCTTCCCTTAAGGAATCTAGGGAATTCGGATCAATGTGTAAGTGGTACTGAGAACACATGTACACTGTTCAAGGATTTAGAACTTATCACTGGATTCTTCAAGCAAGAATACTGAGGTGGGTTGCCATGCCCTCCTCCAGGGGATCTTCCTGACCCAGGGATCAAACCCATTTCTCTTAAGTTTCCTGCATTGGCAGGCGGGTTCTTTACCATCAGTGCCACCTGGGAAGCCCTATCACTGGTCTGGAGATAGTCAAACACCTAACCTATTTCCATTTGAAAGGAAAATAAAAAGACGATTCTTTAATGATGGTTTAATGTCACTTTTCTTAGAATTATAGTCAGTCATTCAAGACCAAGCAATATTCTTGCTTTCTTTCTCTCTCTCTCTATATATATATACACACATACACACATATCTCAAAAAACCACGTGTACTTTTGTTAAACATTGTTTTCCAACTTTGCATATGAAATCTAGGATTAATTTTATTCATATTAGAAAAAGAATAACATATGATAAAAGAGAGGTTAGTTCAACTAATTGTACTAACTTGAAAGTTAATCATCTGTTCAGTGTTTAGGGCTCAATTTGTGAAAATGAATGACCAAAATGATCTAATAAAACTCTCCAGTGTTTTAAAGCCACATGTGCATTATAGCATCTTATGTTAATTATTAATCAAATACTTATAATATGCATAAATAATGGAAGCTATATTTAACTCTCTTACACACAGTTCATGAGTAGGCATGAGTACAGAGGTTATCAGTATACAGGCATTATCCCCATTTTGGGGTACTCTTTCCTTCCTCTAGCAGAAAGAAAACAAGAAAAGATTTCTAACTACACCAGAATGTTAAAGCCTTGTCCAGTGTTCCCAAATGTCAGAGATGAGGAACTGTTTTCTTTTATCCTGCCAATCTATCCTTACAGTTATGAGTTCCCTGGAAATGGCTTTTGTGACTTGTGTCATGTAATTTAACATTGTCAGTATTTGATAATTAAAAGGGAAGAAAGGTTTGGGGTTTGGTATTAAAATTTTGACAGAGACAAATACATTGTTTCAGAAATATGTTTAGTAACTTTTCCAGGAACAACAATAAACAAAAAAACCCCAACATAGTTCTGAGAATTATATTAAAGACTAGCCTGTTAAAACTTTGCAAAAGGAAGTTTCTTCACCACAAACCAAATACATTCCTCTAAATGTACACTCTCTCATAAATTATAGAGATGTTCTCTACTACATACCACTAGCCACTACAAGCTCACAGATAGTGAGAAAAAAAAAAGGAGGAAAGAAATAAAATTCTAACTGGCTTCACTGTAAGAGCTTTTCCAGTTTTCCAGGGACATTTCTTGGATTGCATTATGCCCACGGAGCTGATACGATGACCAGTTTGCTGATTTACTTTGTATACTCTGGAGTTGATTCAAACGCCAGGCTTGCTGTGATCTCAAAGGGGGAGCCATGCTCAGATCAGCTGCAAAAAGGCCCTGGGGACAAGCACTGTTGTAAACCAACAGGAGCTCTACTCTTGAATCAACAGTAGCACACAGGGACCAGATGAGCTTATTACTCGGCTCGAGGCAAACCCGGGGAGGGCTTTCTCTACCTACTCCCCTCCACCGTGCCATTTTCTCAGGTCTGAGCTTGAGAATAAAGAATAAGAGCCAAATGTGTCCTGCCCCTCTGTTTAACCTGTTAGCCTTAGTCCAGTATAGAGTTCCAGGCAACAAGAAAGGCTGCAGCCAGGAGGCCAGGGATGGGAAATGAGGACTCAAGTGCAGCCACCACAGAGAAGCACATGTTTCAGCCTAAATGGATTGAACCAAACGCAAAGGCCAGAAGCTGATCCTACTACATGCGGGAAATTGAACACATGATAAAATGCTGTTAGGGAAAAATGTTAGATCCCTGCCCCACACCTTAGTCAAAAACAAATCATTAGAGTCAAATATTTCAAAGAAAATCAAGTAGAAAGTACGTTAGTGGGGAAGTACAGTACAGCGGGGAAGGCCTTTCTAAGTATCACACAAAGTTCTCTCTAAAAGTCTGAATTTCCCAAGTCAGCACCTGGGTCTCTGCACTGCTAGTACTCGCTCACTTTATCTGGACTGTCCAATCTCCAAGACTGTCTATTCCATCCTGCAACTTTAACCAGACTGCCCAGAAAGCCATCTCAGGATGTGACAGCAGTGGCTGCTGGACACCATCCTAGAAAGAACTGGCACCAAAATGCAAAAGTTCGAGTTATTCTTTAGAAGTCTTAAAATAATTTTACTTAAAGTAACTGTCAAGTGACCCTATGAAACAGGACACTCTTCATATACATTTCTTTTGCCAAAGAGATCAAAACATTTTGTTAGAAAGCCTATAAAAATCAAGAAAAATGAGTAATTTGTAAAGTTTTCATTGGAAATGTTCCCAAACCATGAGACCCAAGAAATGTACTGATGTTACTACAGTGAAACTAATATGATTAGGTGATGCTCTTTACAATGTCCCTAGGACTGTAGTTACACTTATCCTCAATCTCAACCTCTAAGGTGAAAAACAATCTCTGAACACTGGTAGTCTTCCCTGATTAAAGGACTAAATCTCATGGAAACCCCTCGAAATGTTTGCTGTCGTGTGTCATTTATTATATAAAGGAAATGCACGCAGTGCAGAAATTCCCACCACAGGTTTTATTAACTGGAAAGCCATATTCCCTCGGCTTGGGGCATATCTGATAAAGACACCAACTGTGCACAGTCTGGGTTCCCATGTGAGGAGCAACTAGGAAAAGGCAAAGCAGTGAGTATTTGCAACAAGTTTCATTTCCACATTTTAACTAATTACTTGGGAAGAACTGATAAGATCATGACATATTTAGAAAAAGTATAATCTGACTTGGAACAACAGATAATATATGACAAGCTACTCCTTAGCTTTTACTAATGTAGGAATCTGAATTTTCTCCCTGGAAGAAAGAGTATGAATGATGTCCTTAGATTTAAGCTTTAAAATATAAACTAGTCAATTTATTTTTAAATAAAAACCTTATTCAGGGAAATATTTAAACACAAAATGAAACATACATTACAAAACGTATTACTAACCAGCCACATTTTGTAAAAAAAAAATCTTTACAAATAGCTAGCATTTACTATACCTGACAACACACTAAGTGCTAAATACACACCTCATGGGTTTGTTCCGAGAGTTAAAAATAGACATTATATGAAAAACAGAACAATGTCTTGGACACTGAAAACATTCTGTAAGTATTTAGTTCCTAGTATCTCATTTAATCCTCTCAACAAGCACAGCTGGCCCAGAGATATTAAATAACTTGTCTAAGTTACATCATCTTACTCCAGAGCTTATGCTCCTAACGGCACTCTTCATGAATATAAACAGTACATAGACGCCTTCCTCTCTCTTTCTCTCAGCATATAGTCTACATAAATGAACAGTTTGTATATGAATGACATATATTTGTATATTACACACATATAAATGCTGGAAGAAAATGCATGCTGAGTGGTATAATTATACATTTTTATAGCTTCACTTTCTATATTTTCTACAGGTAATATGTATGCCTTTAATAATCATTTATTTTTCAAACATCTTCAAAAAACTTAAATCGTGAAAACCTTAAGAAATTTTAAGTGCTTCATATGATTTACCAACAATATCAGCAAAGAATCTTTTTTAGTAAAAGCGATTACTATAGCAAATTATTTCTTAAAGCACTACAAGGCACCATAGTAGATAAAAGAAGTTTGTCTTACACCATTCCAGATGTCCTAATTTCTCATCGGTCAACAGTAGAACTATTGTTTTTTAATATTATTTGTAAATATCCACAGGGCCCCCTAGAATGTAGACCAAAGTCAGGTCAGTCCGTGCTCTGGGCAGAAGAGGGAGGGGGTATTAGTTAAAGAAGTCAAGGTTTCCTCTGAAACAGAAATTGAGCAGAGAGCTTAGGGTACGGAGGGAGATACCGAGTTTGGGCCTTCAGTCTAGTTCAACAAACATACCTTGAAGGTCAACTTCTAGCAAGGCTGGGTGTTTCTAGAACATAGGAGGCAAAGAAATAAAGCACTCTTAAGAGCAGCAAGAGGAATCTGGCCAGAGGATTTGAACTTCTCTTGGCTCTAGTGCACTGGCAGCCTTCCAATTGGTTTGTAGTAAGGAAGAGGTAGAGGAATTTTAAATAATGAGGATGGCTCACTAGGGAAGTAAGAGCCAGTTTGCTCTTAGTAGTTTTCTGGAGTATAAAAGGAAGAGAATTGCAAAAGTGCAGTATCTTCTTTTTTAAAAAAGTTATTTTCCATTATGGTTGACTATAGGATATTGAATATAATTCCCTGAAGCATTGTATCTTCTTACTCCCCTTTCCCCATGTCACCAAAATCAAAATCAAATTGAATAAGTACACATACAGGTTTCCTAAGAGAATAAGAAAGAAGGTGAAGGTATCTTTGATGCTCAACTGAAGATAAGGTGAGCCCCCAAAGACCTCCTGTTTCAGGTATAGGGAGAAAACAATTTAACTGGAAGGAAAAAATGAAGGAATCTTTTTACTGTTTTAAAGAATTATTTTATGAAAAAGATATTACTGGGTTAGTAAAAATACAGTGTGGAAAAAGAAAGAACTAGCAATAAATGTATTTCCTTTGAACAAATTAACACTAATATTGATTCTTAAATGTCCTTACAGTAGTCTACTGTCAAATTAGATAACATGGATTTATATTATTATTCAAGGAAGAATTCCCTATCGGGAGGCCCATATTTCAATGCAGAAAGTATTACATTATTTGTCAAGGAAAACACATTACTCTTTGTAAAACAGAAAAGTTGACCTTGGCAAACAGTTAGTGAAATTGTTCTCTACTTGATTTCACTTACATGCAGTGTGTGGGAGAGAACATATTTAGTGTTGCTTGGTGGCATTGTTTCAAAAGAACTCTCAGTATTGTAGCCAGAAATGAGTAGGGAACATCTAGAAAACAGTTCTTATTGCAGTGCTGGGAAGTGATTGAATTCTTGTTTCCATGCTTTATGTTAGGTAATAACAAAGAATTTGGTGGTAATTAAGTACTGGCTTAATGTATGTTTATCTTTTTCCCAAGATCAACCATAGTCACTTTTTCCATAATCAAAGACAAATAATAAGCTTTCATTCTTTGTTAAAATTCTAAAATCGTGTAACCATTTCCCCTGTTACTAGGATGTTATTACTTTATCATTCAGCTTTGTTTCAAGTGGCACTGCCACTTCTTGTACATAGTGTTTAATTTTGGTAAGGCAAAATTTGATATCCTCATGTATCTCTGTCTTTGTTTATGGATTACTCGGTCTATCTCAACAGGTTTACTTACCCTAACTTTAAAAAATATTTATGTTCATTCATTTGGCTGTGCCAGGTCTTAGTTGCAGCATGTGAGATCTTCAATCTTCCTTGTGGCATGCAGAATCTTTTAATAGCAGCATGTAGGAGCTAGTTCCCTGACCAGGAATTGAACCCAGGCCCTCTGCATTGGAAGCACAGAGTTTTGGCCACAGGACCACTATGGAACCGCCCCCCGCCACATACAACTCTTTTCTTTGTCTTTATCCCTCTGGCTCCCAATCTCACTACTGTCCCTTGTACTATCATTTGATAGAATAATAGTAATACAATAATACTAACAACAAATCTTTTTCAGTGCAAGTAACTTTTTGAAGCAAATTTTGCATATTATTTTCTCAGCAACACTGTCAATTAGATAATACCATTATCCATGCTACAAAAGAGGAAACCAGGACTCAGAGAGACTGACTATAATTCACCAATGTCACAGAGCTCTGAATGGGTACATGGAGGACATTTCTTTCTGATGCACGGTGCTGACCGATCCTCCATGATGGCAAATTGCTTTGTGCTGTTTAGTCTCCTTCACTGTCTATATTAAGGATGAGAAATTACCCCACTGCTAGCCTATCAAGACTAGCTGGTGAACAATTCTACTCTTGGGGGAAAAACTTAATTGAAAAACACAATGGAATTTTTCACACTAAACGTCCTTCACTTTTGTCACTCCCCACTTAAAGTCTACCATAAAGCTCCATCTTTTTTGATTTACTAAGAACTGAGTCAGCAAGGATTACAGGAGATTACCAAGCGATTGTACCGTAAATATGACAGATTGTAAAACAATGCAAAATAGAAGATGAAAACAAAATTTTTTTCAAAATTGCAAAGCAAATCTGCATTTGAGTATGTGTACGATCAAAATATGTTATTAAATGACTGGATCAAGGTATTATGAATGGTGATGCTTCGGCTTCTGAACTATCAGTGTGGATCATCAACAATAAATGCAACTAAAGCACCTCGTACTGATTGCTTTGAGAAAAGGCATTTGATAAAGGAAAAAAAAAAAAACAAACGAAAACAGTACCATGAACCATTTTACCTCCTGTGAACAGAGATACATCCTCATATCTCTAAAAGATAATGTGCAGTAAAAGTTTAGTAATTACCTGGCATTTCCTCTCTTTGATGGTCTCTGTCTTCTGTAATTTCCTCTACCACAATTTTTAAATAACCAAAAAAAAATGTTTATCTGGTAAAAAAATTCCCCTCTCTTCCCCTACTCCATAGTTTCCCACTACCAGCAGAACTCCCACCTGGCCTCTAAGATTCTTCACCAGTTTCATAGTTAGTGGCCGAGTGATCCATCTACCTGATGAGAGGACAGTGAGTCCCTGAGTAGAGCTTGTAACTTTACTTTTGACCATTGCACCATCTGACACTTTCCTACATAAAACAAGGGATCTAGCCAACAAGCAACCCAGAGGTCTGGAATTAGGTCCTCTTGGACATCACCTGGAGAAAGAAGGCAGAGTTGGCAAAAAGCAGACTCCAGTCCTCTGCCCCAGTCAGGAAGGCCAGGAAAGCAATGGCAGAGCAAATTTGCATCGCTCTTCCTCATCTTTCTTAACTCTTTTCTAGTTTAGGGTTAGTATTTTAAACTTCTTAAATTTTATTAATTTATTTTAATGTATATTTTACGAATTCAAAATTTCACCTTGAGGACTATTATTTTTCCTAAACAAAACACATCTAGAAGTTACCCCCAATACAGCACTTTGGGGATTTCCATTATGTCCTCCAACCCCAGAAAAAGGTACCAAAGTACCCACATGATCCTTATTTAACAGAAGCAAAGGTTTTTGTGTTAAAATTCAAATGCAAAAGTAAAGTAAAAGGGGCTAAAATATAGAAGTAATATACCCTCACAGCAATGTGGTTTTTCCTCCTCCTGGTTCATTCATTCTCCTTCTTTCCCTCTCTCCCTTGGTCTCAGCTCATGCCACCACAAACACTTTCTCTAGGCTTTTATAAATATTCATTCTGTACTTACCACTCACCAAGCACCTTGCAAGCACTGGGGAACTTAGGGTAAATATGACAAATATGACCAGCCTTAAGAATTCACATCAGGAAGATTTAACAACTTGACCAATAGCTACAAAGCAGTGTGATAAGTGCTGTAATGGAGGTTGGTGGAGAGGAGAAGGATGTCCTAGCTCCCCAGAGATTGGGAAAGCCTTTGCTGTTACACTAAGTTGTGTCCAACTCTTTTGCAACCCCTTGGACTATAGCATGCCAGGCTCCCCTGTCCATGGGATTTCCCAGGCAAGAATACTGGAATGGGTTGCCATTTCCTTCTCCAGGGGATCTTCCCCACCCAGGGATCAAACCTGAGTCTCCTGCATTACAGGCTGCTTCTGTACCGCTGAACCACCTGGGAAGCCCCAGCAAAGCTTTGCTGGGAAAAAAATCCTTAAAGAAGACTCAAAGCATGAATACAAGTCTGTCATGTGGGCCAGGGAGAATATGTCCAAATAAATTAGCTTTTAGAGCAAATATCAACACAAGGGGGAGCAGGGTGATTACTCAAGAAAGCATAATACTTTTATAAATACGGAACATTTAACTGGATAATTTAATATGAATTGAGTTTGAAGGCAGCATGGGAATAAGGAAGGAGGCGGTTTCAGCTTTTATTATCAGTGTGCTTTACCAGAATGGCTCTTCTGGGTGATGACTACTACCTGTTCTAAGTATACAGCTTAAAGGGATATTGCAGATTGCTCATCTTCTCCATTTATAAAACAAAGTCAAGAACTGGTGCTTTTGTTTTATACTTGCTCCCCAGTTACAGAAGTTGAAACAACCATAAAATTCCTCAAACCTTTGCCCCTTACTATTGAAGTCAAGTCCCCCTCTATAACTTTTTGTTTCCTCAAAAATTACACAATCTCTGACAATTATTTCTAAGAAATAAAGGATGTTTGTGTGTGCCTGTGTGTGATAGAGACAGAGAGGAGTTAAGATTAGAGAATAAAAGGAAATCAGACCTATTATCAAGCTTTAAGACTGCTGCAGTAAGTTAGTTTTTATCCCCCTTATAATATAGATTAACTTCTCTAAATGATTTAATTTAATGCCTTTATCAGGAAAATTAAGCCATATGAATCCTTCACAGTAAAGGGGGAAAGACTTAAGGATTTATTTCATATTTTTATTCTTGCCTGTTTTTAGTAAAAATAAACTTGCAAAACTTCTTTAGAAAAGGTGTTTTTAGCTTTACAATGCACATTTTTAGCTGATATTACTTACAAGGAGTTCTCTAGTGAAATCCTATATATTCATTCCTCAATAAAAGTACTAATTAATAGAGGATTAAGAATGTCAGAATCTTGATCAAACACTGCCAAGACTGTGTCTCTGATGGGGCTGAGACAGGATTTGCCTGCTAACTAAACCTGTATAGAATATACCACAGGTCAAGTGCTAACTGCTTATTTTTCTATTTTTCATCTGACAAAAAAAATGGCAGATTTATTTTATTCCAAAAGACTGGACACTGGCCAGACTGTTCTAGCTAATGATAAAGTTTCTTGAAGACGGACACAGATTTTTACTGCTTTAGACCTAAACTTAACTATAAAAGAGTACTTCAGTACTGAGCTTCTGAAAATCATCATTGTTAATCATATAAATGGGAATGTCTATGAACACTTTTAAGTAAAGAAAAATATCCTTAATTCCTTTAGCTGTGATGATATATATCTACATAAGGTATGTCACACATTCCTGGAGGACCAATGTTGTACTAAACGTACTATAGAGAGAATAAAAAAGGCTTTGGAAATGACACAGGTTTAAAGTTCTTTTACTAACTCTGCTGAGATAATTCAAGTACATGGAAGGGGAGGTGGGTGAAAGCGAGGGTAGAAAGGAGACAGGTATTAGTGCCTGTTGTAATTACTGTGTTCCCCATGGTCTGAAATGCTAAAAATGAATGTTTCCTCTATTACAAGGATATAAACCTTTCTCACTGAAAGCCATTAGCATATATAATGCACATGTCTGAAAATCATGGTTTCTCTGTCACTCTTTTAAGACCTTTAGGGACTTGGGTTATTGTAGAGACTTAAATTACCGCCAAAGCGTAATTTGTAGTTCTCTAGTTTTCCAGGGTATTTTTAAAAATCAGTTTAAGCAATTTTACTCATATTTAATGGCTCAGTCTTTTCCAACAAATTAAAGTGTTTGTACAGTCTTGACTCTGGAAAAATTTGCTATACAATTTGCAAAAGAGAAGAAACATTAATATACTTCATCAACTGCCTGCATTTCTATCAATGAGATGATTTAAAATTGCAATTCTAGTAATTTATTAATGTAATATTTCTTTAAAAATAAATAAACAACTTCTCAGAAGTCAAAACACATATAAACTCTTGATCTGCTTACACCATTCTAGGCATATAAAGTCACAAGAAAATGAATGACATTAATTTGTACCTTTTGTACAAATACATTTCCTCTTGTATTCTGGGGATAGAAATTGTACTACACTTAACACACACTCTGTTTTTTCTGTTTTCAGTTCTTTCATCCCAAAGGAAGAATAAAACAAGAAATGTTACTTCCCTTATTCAGTTTTATTTCGGTCTATGTCAGTTTAGCATATTTTAAATAGTCTGTATAATTTTTAAAAATAAAAGGACCATTCTAATGTTAATTTGGATCAACTTTCCAAACATATGATTCTAGGTTTCCAAAAGGGGCCCTCTTGAGGGGACTTTTAAAACTGAACAACAACAACAAAAAAGCACCCTGAGGCTGCCCAATTCACATTTAACCTACTTACATGAAAAAGGAACTGCTTTGGTTAAGAATAAACTTCCACCAGCTCAGGTTCAAGCTAAATACACCAGCATATTAGTGAGGAAATGAGACAGCAATAGTAACTCCTTTCATACTAGCGAGAAAATACTGTATTTATTTTAAAGCAGCTGGCAGAAATTCTCATTTTAATTAAATTACATTTACTGAAATAACATTTTCATAATTAAAAAAATAACCCATTTCTCCCAAAGAGCTAGCAAAATATAATCAGAATAACTTAAAGTGGGCAAAGGAGTAATGAGATTGTTAGAATAAAAGTGACTAATTTGGATTACAATTGTGCATCAGTTCAGTGGTTTTCAGTGATGCAGAAGCCATTACTATCTTTTGTTGCCATGTAAAGTTAATACAAAGTAGATAGCAAGTTTTGTTATTAATGATTTTGTAGAAGTAACTGAGTACAGGTTTCATATCATATATTTTTACTACTTGCATGTTAGACTAAAGATATTATCATGGAACCTCTTCCTTTTACAAATGAGGAAACAGGGCTTCCCAGGTAGCTCGGTGGTTATAGACTCCGCCTGCCAATGCAGGAGACACAGGTTTGATCTCTGGGTTGGGAAGATCCCCTCAAGGAGGAAATGGCAATCCACTCCAGTATTCTCGCCTGGAAAATCCCACAGACAGAGCCTGGTAGGCTACAGTTCAGGAGGTTGCAAAGAGTCAGCACACCCAAAATGCGTTCAGAAAAGTTAAACGTCTTGTTTGTAACCATTTAGCCAGTTAGTTATAAAGATTATTCTGGAACTCATCAGGTTTCCAGTGCATAGCTCCTTTTCAGAGCTGAAACATTTATACCTTCATAGATGGTAGAAGGAAAAAGAAAATGGCGCATATCTATATGAATTATGGTAGAAACAAAATTCCATTCCAAACTAACGTTCAGTTTCTTCCACTTCTGGTTCCCTCCTTCTAAAAGTTCACCTGAGAATCAACGTTCATGTTCCAAAAGGAACAAAAGTTGCTGAATAATCAAGTTAAGTTTCATGTGTTAACAAAATCAATACGTGAATATGTTTTCAGGGTTTACCAATGATAGCTTCAGATGCAGCAATATTTTCTATAGATAAAATAATTCTGAACGCTAAACTCCTCATAGAAACAAGATGGCCCAATTGGTCAAATGATAAACCCCAGTGGCGAAAGCTATACAGGAAAAAGAAAGAACATTTAACTGAAGAGGGAAAGGATAACAAACCATGGGGAACAACATGCTTTCTTCTCGGATATTGCTGAATGCCAGTCTTGTGAAGAATAGAAAGCATTACGTGGTATAACTATGCCAAATTAAAAAACTCACAGTAGTTGTATACAAGTTGTATACATGTGCTGCAGGATAATTTCTGAACAACTTTGTCGTGGCTGAAGCCTAAACAAGTAGGAACTTTGCTTCACTTGTACAAAAGAAACTCCAGTGAGCTTTCATTAGCAGCCTTCTCCATTATTAGGTCAAATCAAAGTACAGTGAGTGAGCAACCCAACAACTGCTGCTGGGGAACAGACTAATAATGTTCTAAACATTTACAATCTTTACCAGCTATAGCAAAAAATAAAAAAACAAATGCTGTTAAATCCCATAATACTGAATATCTGTGACAATGACTAACAAAAAGAGCCCTGTTCTTTACTAATTATGGATTGCTTGTCATACTCCCTGAAATTATGTCTTACATTTCAATTCTATAATCCCACAAATTCTTTGCATTTCAAACCTTTCCCAAGATTCTTTCAGTATCAATCTACTACTTTTTCTGCTCTGTGTAATGTAGATTATGAATATCATTTAAACTCAGAGGGCCCAGGTACCTTCAAGGAAAAAAATTCTTCGTTGCTCAGCTTTCTTCACAGTCCAACTCTCACATCCATACATGACCACAGGAAAAACCATAGCCTTGACTAGACAGACCTTTGTTGGCAAAGTAATGTCTCCGCTTTTGAATATGCTACCTAGGTTGGTCATAACTTTTCTTCCAAGGAGTAAGCGATGACTAAAATATGATAAACTTAATGTTAATAAAAATAATGCACTACATTTCACATCTTTGCATCCCAAATGGTAAACACCAATATTACACAGATTGTCCCACAGATCACTACTGTGCCTGAAAATGTTAGTAGATATTGAGGTAGGGGAGGATAGGGTTCCAGAAATAGTGAGGTAAACAACTGAACAAGTGCCTTTTTGCAGACCCTCTGAGTAGCTGTTAATCTCACTGCAGACCCAAAAGAAGCAGAGTTTGGTGTGCTACCATTTTCTGAACTTATTTAAGCACAGAAAACCAGATTTCCTGAAATTTCTCATTTGTGGAAAAGGAAAAAATCTCCAGGATATAGCTAATCTAATGTTCTAATTTAAAACTACAATAATAACTGTAATACATTACTATTTCTAAACACACTCCTCCATTTCTAAAGACACTGTGGAAAAACTGGACCTTACAGTTTTCACAAGCTTGGCTGTCCCGATGTCACTCTTTGTAAATGCTGGACATAAGAATTCACACCAAGGATCAGGCCCCCAAAGATGGAGATGCTTCTCTGCTAAAAAAGAAAAACTCCATCCCTGATTAGAACTGTGGGCACTAGTTTAAAAAGTTAAGACTTAATTTTACCTATTTAATTTGCATATCAGACACCTAAAGGTTTTCCACACATCTTTCACTGATGGAAAATGGCATTTCTCTCTTTGACTTTCCAAGAAATAAAATCATATCTGTCATTTCTTTTCTAGTAGGAAAAGGTACAATTATAATAATAGTTATATATTTTTATTATTATATATAATAATAATATATTATTATATATAATAATAGTTATATACATTCCTGACACACAGAAAGTGATATAGAAATGTTTGACATTATTTCTGAGAACAGATTAATAATGCTTTAAATGTTTACAATCTTAACTAGCTGCAGCACAAAAATCAAATAACAAATACAAGTTAAATCCCATAATATTGAATATTTGTGACAATGACTAACAAAAAGACCCCAGTTATTTACTAATATTCCTAGGACCTCATCCTTGATATCTAGTATTCACACAGGTTTTCTAGTGACCTCTGGATTTAATCATTAATTTAATGAAACATTTTCTAACTCTGAAAAGTGAAAATAATTTTTGAAGGTGGAAAAAACACAGTTATTTTTCCCCACTGTCCAATAAGAAGTATTCTCCACAATAGGTTATGGGGCACAGAATTGAATACAGCATAGTCCCAGTATCCACAGAGCTTCCACAGAGGCCAGATTGGAGAGATGGTTCAAAGGAAGAGGAGGCAGAGGATGAAAAAGACAAGGACTGGGGACAAGGGGAGGAGAAAGAGGAAGATAAAAAGAAGAAAGAGGAGGAGGGGAGAGGAAGGAAAAGCAAAGAAGAGGAAAAATAAAAATCAAACCAAGTTTTGTTAAAACTTACTTTTGTGTGGCAGGCATTCTAAGTATTTTGCATATTTTTGTTCATTTAATCTTAACAACAGCCCAAAATGCTGGGTAATACTATCTCTACTTTAAGATCAGGAAGCTGAGGCATAGACAGGTGAGGTTAACCTGCTGTCATGACATGACTGCTGGAACCCAGCCACTCAGCTGGATTGTGGACGCTAGGTTTGTGATGACTTCACCAACAATGACAATATTTCCTGCTGTCTGAAGGTTAGTATAAGGTATTTATAGACATCAATGCGTCCAGAAGAAGCACTTCGAACTTAAAGTGAGTCTGGTGAGGCTGCAAAGATGACTTCTGAGAGTGATATGGGAAGAGTTTGCAGCAGTTAGCCAGGTAAGACAAAAAGGGGAGCATCTGAGGCAGGAAGAGTAGCCCATGTTATTTCATGATGGCTTGAATAGCAAGGTACTGGCAGGTTCAAGGGTATGGTAAACGTGAAGTAGTGTGGAGGGCAGATACGTGGGAGGAAGCCAGGTGTGCAACCAGGAGGGCCCCTGTGCCACACAAAAGAGCTGACAGCAAGAAAGATGGATATTCAAGTGATCCAGTGAGAAATGATGAGGGCTGACATCAGAGAGATGAAGTACAAAGGAAAAGGTGGTGGTGAATAGGGGATAGATTTATTGCAAGAACAGAGAGGTGTTAGTAGCACATTGGATGCAGAGGATGATAAAGAAGGAGCATGTCAGAATTCTTCCCAGGGTGTCTCTTTAAAGGTCTGAGCTGCTTCTGATTTTCTTGTATTCTCCCTCCCTTTCTCTTACTCTCCTCAGGAACCAGTGGATTACACATTATAGGTATTCAGGTAATTGTTGAATAAGTTGAAATCCAAGGTATTTCAAGTATACGGTGGTTGTTGTTTTTTAGTTTGTAACTATATAAACAAATAAATCAATACACTAATTAAAACAGAAATAAGACTTCTGCATTTCTGACCAATACAAGAATACCAGTTTCCACTGCATCCTTCCTTGATCATCAGGCATTCTGACACAAAAGGAAAAGAAAGAAAAGGGACTCTCTGCAATAATGTTCCTAAATATACTGCCCTACGGGTAGAAAAAACACTGAATTTCTTTTTCGTTTCTTATCACGGTGTTTTGCCACTGCTGGACTGTAACAGATCAATGACATCATCACATACCAATGATGCAGGAAGGCTTCCTACTCAAGAATAAACTGCCTTACATAGAAGACATTTAGAGAAATGAATTATGCTAATCATTGGCAAGTTACATAGTAATGATTAAAGAATTAGTTGTATGGTATCTTGCTCTGAACACAGTCACAGAGCTGCATATCACAGAAAATTTGAAACTACTGAAATCTTTGTGGACCATCAGACTATCTTTTCCAGCTATTGTGTCTTACACTGACAAAATGACAAAATAGAGTTGAATTTCTAAACTAAGTTTTCAAATTTATACTAAAAAAAGCTGAAAAACAAAAAACAACCCCATTAACTGATTCTACCTGGGAACATGCAAACCTCTATCCATGCTTCTGTTTAATCTTAGAAGGAGCTAGAAGCATCTCAGAGATCAGCAACATATAAACTTCATCAGTTTCTATTACCATTATAACCTCTGCATTTTGTTAAATATCCCTTCACTAGCTCTAGAAACCATCAAGAAAACCTCAGAAAATGAATAAAAATAACAACAGCCGCAACAAATATCCAAAACTTTATTGAGCAAAACCACACTAAATATGTTGTTGGAAACCAAATAGCTGTTGGGGTTGGTGAGGGTGTGGGGATCATGGCCATAGTATTCAGGGTCCGATTTACTTTGAGGCCAGCATGGATAGTAGAATATTTTTATCTTAAGTTTTTCTTTCACAGAATTCAAGTCCTCAAGACATTATCATTGGACAGTATCCCAGAAAATTAAACACAAATCCCTGAGCTAGAGAAGAATGTTCATGGTCTCCATAAATCTACTTAATGGAACTCAAGCCTTCCCTTGGACAAATGTGGAAGACCTGACTTAAACAATATTAAGTGTTCCATCTAGAAATGACACAACATAACTTCCTCCCTTCACCCCTCTACACTCCAAAGGACCCCCAAAGACACCCCTGAGTTGTGATCAAGCACTTCCTTCACCTAAATAATATGGCTTGTATATATTATTACGCAAAGATAAAGCATTAATTCTCAAACTTTATAAACCATTCTCCTATTTCCTCACTGCCCTTATTATTTATAGATTTTCCACTTTTTTTTATACCTTGAATTGTCCAGATAATAATTTTAATTCTCCACATCAATCATGGCAACAAACACTGCCACAGAAATAAGTAACCTTGGGCAAGTCTCTTTACCTCGCAATTCCTAATTTCTCCAACAGTAAACCTGTCTGTAAACATGTCATTTATCAGTTCTCTGAACAAATATCTATCAAACTTCCACTGAAGAGAGGCAAAGAACTGGTGTTTTCTGCTCAGAGTGCTATTCAAGTGCTCACAGAGTGGGTACCCAAGAAATGCATTGGTAACTAACCAGAAAATATAGTTCCTACACTTGCTATCTTAGCAAAATGCTGAATATTTGTAGAATTGAGAAAAAGCAGCAGGTAAAGAGTGAAACATGTTCCTGGTAAGAAAAGTAAAAGTGAAAGTTGCTCAGTCGTGTCCAACTCTTTGTGACGTCACAGACTATACTGTATGGAATTCTCCAGGCAGAATACTGGAGTGGGTAGCCTTTCCCCTCTCCAAGGGATCTTCCCAATCCAGGGATCAAACCCAGGTTTCCCGAACTGCAGGCTGAGCCACAAGGGAAGCCCAAGAATACTAGAGTGGGTAGCCTATCCCTTCTCCAGCAGATCTTCCCGACCAGGAATCGAACCAGGGTCTCCTGCATTGCAGGCAGATTCTCTACCAACTGAGCTATCAGGGAAGCCCTCTGGTAAGAAAACTAATCATCAATCAAAAAATAAGTTTTCAACGAACATTTATCTACCATGTACGCTGTAAGATATCCAGATGGATCCAGAAGAAAAATGTCTAGCCCCTAAAAGCTGTACCCCATCACTGAAGTATTACTTATTTACACAAAAAAATAGATGAAGCGACAGTGAAATATAGTGTAAAAATAGTGCAATATCAAGAACTAAAATATAGTAGATTGCCTCTGAATGTCAGAGACTGAAATTAGAGAAAAGTGAAGGTGAACTGGGATCAGGAAAAGTTTAGAAGGAAGATTTGACCCTAGAACCTGAGCCCCAAAGGAAGCAAAAAACCTGGTCAAGTGTGAGCATTTGAGGTGAGAGGGGCAGAGAAAAGATGGAGACACAAGAATTTATGTACAACACTCAGAGGGAGCATGAGAT
This sequence comes from Bos mutus, assembly GCF_027580195.1. Classification (NCBI taxonomy): domain Eukaryota; kingdom Metazoa; phylum Chordata; class Mammalia; order Artiodactyla; family Bovidae; genus Bos; species Bos mutus. Next base: position 56,916,536 of record NC_091630.1, on the reverse strand, counting down.
GCCAGGCCTTTGGAAGCAGAGGGCCAGCATCATGTGGAGGCCATGCCAGGTTTAAGATTTCATGCAAGAGAAAGTAAGGAGCCAGTAGAGGAACAAGGAAACCACATTGTGACTAAGAAAGATCACATGTTACATGTAAGCAGATCCGAAGGCAGGGACAGCAGATAAAGGCTCTTTCAGGGACACAGCCATGAGATGGTACTGGTGAAAACAGGAATTCCAGTGCATTCCAAGAAGACAAATCGACAGCATTTACTGATGTGATGAAGTGTGCAAAGAAGAAATCCAGATTTTTAGCCAGGACCCAGAAGAACAAAGATGATAATGGCAAAACTGATGAAAGAGAGTTGATAAGTTTGATTCTGGAGATGTTAGCCTAAAAAAAATCTGTAAAAATAATACATAAAAATCATAGGATTTTATGTCTACTGATGTTAGAATTTTGGTCAGCATTATAGTCACTGCATAAACCATGGCCGCAGACGTGCCGACTAGAGAAGTAAAGGCAAAGAGAGAAAGGCAGCAGTTGAAGTCTGACAAAGACTCCTCGACCAAACTTTAGTCAGACTCCTCTGAGCCCTCTTCCAACCATGTCTCGACCTTGAGCTGCAAGCTCTGTCTTTGCAGTGTCCAGTTTCAGCAAGAATTCTTCTAAGCCAGTTTAGAGAGAATCCCCCCCATCCTCAATATCTGATAAAATTCCCCGTCTCCCATCATCCTGTCCTTTGTATCTGATCACCCTTTATGAGGTCAGTCTCACAAGAATGACCCCTGCCAACAATTACCCTTAATAATCTCCTAGCCTCCAATCTCTCTTGCAAGCTAGCTCCCTGACTATAAATCCTCACTTATTCTTGTTGTATTCAGAATTGAGCCTAGGTTTTCCCCACTGCAACAGTCTTGATTCCACCTGTCACAATAGTCTGGATTAAAGCCTTCCTTATCATTTTGACAAGTTTCAGAATAATCTTTTCTTTAACAAGGGTCAAGTCAAATGGATTACCTATTATTAAGGAGTCATGAAGAGTCTGTGCGAAGGGGAGACAGAGCTCCATTTCTCAGGAAGGAGAAAAATAACAATCAAATAGGAACAAAACAACACCTCTGACCCCATCAAGAGCAATACTAGAATATCATTTGTATCATACTTTATAAAACAATTTCACATATATTATCTTACAGTTAAATCCTCAGAGAGCATAAGATGGTTGGATGGCATCGCCAACTCAATGGACATGAGTCTGAGCAAACTCTGGGAGATAGTGAAGGACAGGGAAGCCTGGCGTGCTGGAGTTCATAGGGTCACAAAGAGTCAGACACAATTTAGGGACTGAGCAACAACAATAACAAATCCTCACAACAGTCCAAAAAGTCATAGAATTTTTTTATTTTTCCCAAACAAATCAAAAGCGGAGAGAGTCGGAATGGGCCGGAGTCACACAGCTCCTGTACCATCAGGAGCTAGGGTATCAAAAACCCACCGATTGCTCAAGGCAGTTCTGGTCCGGGGTGAACACGTCTGAGGAATTCTACTGCCGTCACAGATGACCACTTCTCTTGGAGTTAAAAATATGCCCCTGAATTTAAACCCTATAACCATGGAAGTGAGTACCCTTGGTTCTGCCAGTGAGCACGTACTTCCTCCTACGTTCCCGGAGGCCCAGTGTCTATGCTGCAACCCCAGCTCCGTCTGTCTCCTGAAAGTTTGGATGGAGATAGTTCATCTGTTCTCGAGGCTCCATCTAAGTTTGACCGTATCTCTTTCAGATCTTTTTCATCGTGAAGTCTCTGTAACAGTGAGGTCGTTCACTTCCTCACTAGGACGTGACCAGGAAAGGCATGAAGCTTGGTACTCAAGAATGTGTGTCTCATGGCCCTGATCCCTGGATTTCTGAGAGCCCCACTTATAGAGCTCCCCAAACATACAGAATATATACAAGCACAAAAGTGCTATCACTCTGGCACAGAGTACTGCTCCTGCACTGATTCTTTCCTGGTGAGAATTGGAAGGTTCTAGATAGTCTTGATGAGAGATTAAAATATGTCCAGACTAAGGGCCTGAACAATTGACATTTTATTTACATGGCTGATAATGAAGTTCAATACTTATTGATTCTTGCTTGTTTGCTAAGGGCTATGACGTAGAAATGGAGAAGGCAATGGCACCCTACTCCAGTACTCTTGCCTGGAAAATCCCACGGATGGAGGAGCCTGGAAAGCTGCAGTCCATGGGGTCGCTGAGGGTCGGACACGACTGAACAAATTCCATTTCACTTTTCACTTTCATGCATTGGAGAAGGACATGGCAACCCACTCCAGTGTTCTTGCCTGGAGAATCCCAGGGACGGGGGAGCCTGGTGGGCTGCCGTCTATGGGGTTGCACAGAGTCGGACACAACTGAAGCGACTTAGCAGCAGTAGCAGCAGCATGATATAGAAAATGTGCCATTAAAAAAAAAAAAAAAAAAAAAATGTACTTATTGGACTATAAAGAATAGAGGTAATTGAAAGTCTGACAATCCTACATATAGAATAATCGTTTTGTCCCTTTAATTCATGGTAAAGACAAATGTTAAACATAGTAAGTTTTGCCTTCTAGGGCAGCCTTGGTTGCACTTGGGAATGCCTAGAGTCATTGCCAGTGGAAGGTGAGTCAACTCAGAAGGAAAGAAAGGAAGACAAAGGAAATGGAGGAAAAAGTAGTATCCACACAACAGTTAAATTATGAAAACTATTAGTACTATCACCAAGGATCATAAAGCCTAATTCTACTTGTGCTATATTCCAAGCTTGGGCACTGGTAAAGTTTCATGGGCCAATTCATGAGCCTTGGGACTAGAGTAGAGAGAGCAAGCAAGTGGCCTGAGTGGCTGTCATATCTGCAGTCATCACTCTTCCTCCAGGAACCTGGGACAGCAGCCCCTCCCACTGGGAGGAGGACACCTGTGATGTGGTGGAAATTAGAAATTTTTACATGCTGCATTTGACAGTGCACTTGGAAAGTTTTTTAATGGAAGAAATCTGATTCTTGCATAGAAAAGGAGTTTTCAAGTTAATTCAGGATCACAGCACAAATGAGCTGAGACAGCAAACTTAGGTTAGCTCCCACACAAGATTCCTGCAACTCCTTAAACTATACCCTTATTTGCTTAAGTTGTTTTTTTTCCTGTTATTGTACAATAGAAGAGGAACTCAAAATATCTATGGTGACTTCAAGTTCCACATTCTGATTGAATTTTCAGAGCACCATTCAATATCCGTGAAAAGTAGCACTTGGAAAAATATTTTTACATGATTCCTAAGAAAAGTAGAATGCAACACCTCTGAAGGTATTGATTATGTTACTTGGGAAAGCTCTAATAACTGTGGCTTGTCAGGCAGAATGAAGCATCCTTTGGCATCATGTTCAAAGCAACAGTGAAGGAGAGGATAAAATTGAGGCAAAGGAATAACAGGTAATTCCATCCTATTTTAAAAAGCCAGATAACTGACACTGGAAGTTATTTGAAAAGGCAAATACTGCATGCAGGCTTTCCATGGCTACTGTAATTCTATACCTTTACCAAAAAAGTGTGTATGTATTTATTTCCATTTTCCCATAATTTAAATCAAATCACTGAATATTTATAAAGGAGAGAAAAAATAAAACTGTTTTACCTTGAGCCATAATAATCAAAGAGATTTATTTTAATTTGGTTCTCTACTCTGAATGTTTCCAGTCAACCCCAGCAGTGATTTGATTCATTGTGACTATATGAGAATAGCTTTTTGAGATAGCAACATCATTTCAGTTGAGTTCTCATCTTGCCTTACGCTTGTTAATACCATTTGATAAGCCCATAACTAGTAATTTTTGGATATTCAATTTTATTTTGTAACAATTTATATTTGTTCAGATTGATTTTAATTTGGAAAAGGTACATATATATATATATTTTGTTTTTTAATTAAAGGAAAACCACTAATGCTGTAAAAGTCTGGATTCATTTCGATATTTGGCAAAACTAATACAATATTGTAAAGTTTAAAAATAAAATAAAATTAAAAAAAAAAAGAAAATCTTTTACAGAGAATCAGGGAATTGAAAGTATCATTTGTCAGTGGGTCACTTTGGGCAGACTTCATCCACGAGACCTTGAGGACATAAGCTGGGAGGTTTTCTTGAGTCAAACAGCACTGTGAAATCTACTAACAACCAACAGTAGGGGGTTGCCTCAAAGAGTATGATCGCACAACTAAAACTATCTTAAAATATATTTATGGATATGAATTTTATTTAATTAATGCCTCTATGTCCTGTACATATCTACCCTTTACACAACTGTTAAACATATTCATTTAATGCCTCCTAGGTGTGTGCACAACAGTCACTGTTAAGGGGATAGAACGATGAACAATATAGGATCTTGTCCTCAAGGGAAAAGAAAGCTAAAATTTGTGGGACACCTACTATGTGCCATACCTTAAACTGTATCTTTGTTACAACCACCTCAAGAATAATCTTGAGAAGTCATATGACTTTTGTCAGCTAAGTGAGAAAAAGGCTTTTAAGTTTTCTTTTAATGTATCTTCATTACTATATCTCCATACTTGTGAGTTTGTATGCTTTCTCTATAAATTAATGAGAGAAAGAAGCTATGTCCCTTATGCCTTCCCTTTCTTTAGTCGGAAGTCAGGGAGGAAAAGAACCTCACATTTATCCAATTTCATTTCTCCTTAACCCACCCCCTTCATTATTTTCTTAAAAGAACTCACAGTCAGTTAGAGATTTGCACTTAAGAGGCTATTTCTGGGCTTCTGTTGCTGTATCTGGGGTGAGGGAGTGTGGGTAAGCAGAGAAAACCTGACTCCAGTACAGGCTTTCCTTTGTACCTCGATGGACAATCAACAGACTAAGTCAGGAAAGGAATTCCAAGTATAGTTGCCTTAATAGGCTAAAATTAGAACGAGGGGTAGGACAGAGAATGAAAGAACAGAAAAGCAGGCAGAGAAGCAAGGAGAGGCTGTATAAATGTATTCTGTAAACTCTTCCTCTTGGAACCTACAATTATTATTATTATATTTATTTAAGCAAATTTTTAAATAAGTATTTAAATGCTGCTGTCTCTACATTAAAGCCTCTTAATTCTGTATATCATGGCGGGGAAAGAGAGCTTACCAATCAAACTGTCCTATGATCAACAACTCAAATGACATTTTAAGAGTCATTCCAATATATTTGGTTATTAGACAGGTTTACTGGAAAAATAAAATAAAAATGAGTGCCTAATCATTTCAGTTTTTAATCCAACACTACAAGGAACATTTACGCAGATGAAATATACTTGTAATAACAGTGCTTAGAAATAAACGCTATTAAGAAAGCTTAGGGAATGATTATATTTTATTCAATAGAAAAAAAACAGCTGAACTCTGCTCTTGTCTTCTGTTTCCACATTATGTCTCTGTCCCTCCTCCTCTTGTAATAAATATTCTCTTGCCAGCCCTGTTACTGACAATAATGTACGTGAACTCCGCACCATGGACATCTGTCATTATTAATGACCATGCGAGAGAGAAACGATAACTCACTCTTTCAGGAACTAAGAGGGCAAAACGCCATAGAAATTTTCTTTCACATGTTCTGACGCTAGAATATTTACATTTAGCCTTTCTAAATTCACCAATAAGCCTCAGTAGCAGAATAGGAAGGGAAAAAAACTCACATTTTAAAATGTCAATTGAAAAATACTGTTGATACAGAAGACACTTGTTGCTATATGAAAGTTTTTATGAAAACAATGTTATATACTCAATGTTTTAGGCATACAATACATATAATCCTTTTAAAGCTCTGCCTATAAAGAAATGTTATGGTAGGAACTTTTTTTTTACTCTCAGGCTTAAATAACTTTTAATATGACTAGCCCACAGAATGCTCTTACTAAAATAAGAGCATTCCATTTAGTAAGTTTATAAAAGTATATATTTATTTTAAATTAGGCCTTTTAGGTATTTGTACTTGAATGTTGAGAGTATTAAAATACTATGTTTTTATTATCAAAATATAAACGAAATGCTATAGAAACAAAAGATAGAGATACCTGCTGCTTTAAGAACAAAGAGCCCTTATTCACTTCTCAGAAAATTGAGGATGATTGTGCTAATTCTGTACTGGAAAATAGCCACACAAGTCTGTATTAGCCATTTCTTACTGGAAGGACAGATAACATTCTCTAATAAAATAAAAATATACCAATTCATGCAGACACTGTATTTCAAGCTAATTCTTAGGTAACAGTTCTTCTCAATTTTAAACCACCTACTCTTAGTATCTTTTGCTTCTTAGTATTGAGGCTGACCAAATGTGTCATGAGGGTTATTCTGACTTTTCCTAAACATAAGGTTTAAGACTTCAGTAGACTGGAGGGCTCAGTTTAAGCCACTACCATGCTCTGCTGCCTTTCTCTTGTCTTCCCACTGCTCCTTGCACTGTTCTATTGACGTGTGAAATTCTAGAAATGTCAGCTTTTGTCAACATTACAGTCTACACTGTTATTAATACCTTTTTAAGAAAGCATAAAGAGATACTAGAAAACAATTTTGTCTTTCAACAGATTTTTAGAAGACAGTAAAATATCCATAAATTTAAAGCATTTTCTACCCAAATCCCAAACTGAAATATAGTTTTCCAAATGCAATGCCAAGTATAAATGTAACTGTATATGCCAATGAATACTGTAGTAATAACTCCAGATTTCACATCTGTTTAAATGATAAATCATGCCAAATAATAAGGAAACAAAAAAGTAAGCAATGACATATGAAAAAAGGATAGTCAGAAGTAGGCCCTACACATCTCCCTGAAAAATGTCAGGCTCCTCCAGATACTACACGATAGCAAAAACCAAGACAAATTTTGATCTGAGAGATATTCTACTAGCAACCTTTAAGGAAAACAATCCCTCAATTTTTATGTGCAAACATCTGTGAATGAATCAATGAATCAACAATAATTAGATTCCAATTATATATTCCACCAGCCATCAAAAGGTACACTTAACTGAAATGTTTGTCTACACTCACTTTCAGAAAAAATTAAATCCAGTCAAATGTTTGGTTTTCTTTTTTTTTAATTATATAACACCAAAATAACCAATTTGAAATTGTCATTTTCCATTTTGTTTTCAGTGCAGATGGAAATACACTAAAGAAAGGCAGCAGGCTCTGTGTTGGGAGAGGGTCTCTCCAATTTTATCAAATGATCCTAGCACTTCTCGTATTATTACAGAAGCGAGACTAAGGGTGTGAGGTTTAGGAGAACAAGATGGAGAGAGGATTTTCTCTACAAATTTTCCCTCCTCTGAATCTCCTGTTACAAATTTTCAGGTTGAATCAAACCATTCCACCAAAGCTCACAGAGAATAAAATCCGTTTGCCTTCTGGGATGTGGGGAGCTGTGGGGAACACATTTTTCCACTCCCAACTCCATCCCTGCTCTTATCTCTCCCCACCTATTCATGTCAGATGACAGAATCAGGCCAAATGGGTTTGTTTCTATCTCTGGTACTGTTTTTGCTTAATTGAATTGACTTCCCTCATCAGAGGCCTGCCTAGACCTTATTCCCCTTAAACTTTTAGTCACTAAAACTTAAAAAGAAGCATCAATAAACATTTTAGGGACATAAAATCATTCCATTCAGCCAACTGTTTCAAATCAAATTAGTTCAAAACACTTTATCCTTAAGATTGCAAAAACATTGTGATACTAAATATTCAATATTATCAGTCAGGCAAATTGGCCCAGGTCAAATGAGCAAATTTTTTAAATGAGATTGCTAAATTTCTCAACTTGATAGCTTCATAATAAATAATGTGCTTTCTATTCAAGCTGTACATTAAGTCTTTTATGTGGCCTAAGGCACTCTCTGATGGCTATGCCCATTACAATGTAGCCATAGAAACTGACACATTTATTTCTTGGATTAGTGTGCCATTGAAAATATTAATATGATGCAGTAAATGGGGATTTAATCTAATCTACTGATGGTAGGATGAAGTTAGTAAAAGGTTGAGTGCCCTTATGGAGAAAGAAAGATTATATCTGCAGAGAGAAGCTTGTTACTGGTTACAAAGATCAACTAAACAGTCTATGACATATTACGCACTTTCTACGTTTAAACAGACTTTGTCAAACTCAGCATGGAGGCTTTCTGCAGGCCAAAGAATGCTTTTTCACACATATATTAAAGATTTCAACATCCAAGTTGAAACACCTTTTATCTGTAAGCATAAACAAAATAGGACACCTCTCACAACTTACTTTGTGAAACATGGCACACAGGGTGAAACTGACATGCCCAAATCCATTTTATTAATAGTAAAATTTGTTTTATTTTGACTTGAAGGTGTTTGCTTAGCCTTTCACCTCTGCCAAGGGTTACCAAAAAAAGAAACATAGAAGAACTTCACTTCACTAAAAAGAAAGCCAATTTTATTTAACATGTTCTGAGAAAATGCAGCTAATCAATTTCACCATTCATTTTGTTAATTTCTAATTGGAAATCAAATATCGATAAATACTCCTTTTGCTGTGGGATAGATCACACTTGACTCTGATGTCTCCTAATAATTCATAGGATTCCAGGTCTGTTTCCCCCTTCACTCTGCAGCAAACTACATAAATTTCAAAGATATATTCTGACAGATGAAGCATTATTGAAAAGCAAAGTACAGCACTTTGTCCTTGAAAAGTTAACATGTAATGCCATAAAGTATTCAAATAATAATTTACTCAATCTTTCAGGGTAATTAATTAAAATGCTCGAGATGTTGGAGAAAATCACCTTGAGCTTATAAAACTGGAAAGCCCCCCTTTTCCTCTCTGCATGCAAGCTGCCCCTGCAGACCTACCACATGCTTCCCCAGTTATAGGGTTTGATTTCAGAAGATAATAAATAGCCAGGATCTAATTTTGCCATGTCACAACTGATTATGTTTCACAAGAAAAGGTAGAGTGCTCACCTACCAGATGAAGGTGAAACATAAAACCACTTTTATTTATGTCATGTGTCCAAATTCAACTCAACCTGGCCCTGGGTGCTGCGAGTGTGTGGACTTCCATTGTCATGTGAATTTATGCACCTCAAGAAAGTGTCAAATATAAACATAAATTTAATCAAAGGTCTGGAAACCTTTATTGCAGAAAAAAAATAAAACACACTTCTGACATCGAATATAAATTATTTTAATGTGTTTTGTTACTACTTTTCAGAAGGTCACAAAGAAAGAATAAGACATTAAACAGACACAGTCTATGACTATCTTAATTCAGGTGATGATTATAGCCATATAATTTAGACCCAGATACATTTTTAAAGCCTTTTTTTTTTTTTTTACTTTCAGAAGTTCATGTCCACTCACTATCTTAATCAACTGTAGTGGTAAGTTGCTCAACTGTAGCCACGTAAAGGAAAATTTATCATAGGAATTTATATTTCCAATGGGAATATAATCAGGCCTGAGTCTTTGACCCTCTGAGTAAAACGAAAGCCTCCAGACATTATCTGGACGAGCTAGGTCACAAATATGTTTCTAGATCATGAATATAACTATTCCAGCAATACACTTTGGGTGCAGAATCGAAGCAAAGTGTAGACTTCAGAGTTCCTGTTGCTGTTCATGTCAGGAGGATAAAGCAGAAGGCTGATAACAATAGATTAACAAGGCCCTGGTATTACTCAGCCGTTCCCTTCAGTTGGGTAGGCTTTGGACAGAATTTTAATGACTAAAAAAATTGCATATGATGAATAAGGATGTCATTTTCAATTAACGGGAACAAAGGATCATCCCCATATTTGGCAAATGAGGTAGCCGTGGTGTAAGAAAAGCTGGGGCATTCACAGACAATGCATCACCCTCGCGAACCAAAACAAGCTCATGACATTTGGGTACCCTTGCTCTGACGCTGCTGTTTGTTTCTAGCAGGTACTTATCCACAGGTTAAAGAGGCCCTAAGAGCCTCCCACTAACTAAAAATAATACTGAATTGAATACTATTAGGAGTTAGTGAGGGGTCACCCTAAACATAGATGGCAAAACCAAGATAAAACACCTTGAAACCTAAAAACAACTTACAACTGGTATCCATGACAAACTGGAAATCCAAATCGCAATAAAGTTTGACCTCGAGGGAACTTACTTTGCAGAAGGATTTCGAAGAGTGCCTCAGGCTGACAGGAAAGGTAACGAGTTCACTCAGGACGCAGCAGGAGCTCAGGGTGTAGCATGTGTGACGTGCTCATAACGTAATATGCACGCCTAGGACGTAGCATGCGTGCGCATGACGTAGCCTGTGTATGTGCCCAGAACGTAATATACGTGCCCAGGACGTAACATGTGTGCGTGCTCAGGACGTATTATACATTCCCAGGATGTAGCATGTGTGCGTGTTCAGGATGTAGCATGTGAGGGTTGTGTGGGACAGCCCTTATCCTTCCGTAATTTCCTGTTGAGTTTCCTCACTAGGAGCCTGTCTTGAGTTCACGCTACCACCATAGCGACCTCTTTCAGTTCTTCAGTGGTCTGGTCGAGATTCAGTTAGAGTTCCTGAAAGTCCCTTAGGTGTCTCCTACTTTAAGAATTGGGGTGTCACAAGTGACTTCTCAGATTCAGTGATTACCAGGGGAGTCCATTCACTCTTTGGTGGCTCGTAAGAGCCTCAGGGAAGCAAGACCAGCCTTACTTAATTCGAAGTATTAACCATAAGTTCTATGGTTAATACTACCATCCCCTCTGAGAATATAAGGCTCTATGACCAGCAAGCTCCAGTGATAGCACAACAAACTGAAGATCCCACCAGACTCAATTTACTGGCCATTGATGTGATCAAGTGCTTTCTGTACACTATGGCCAAATATGATATCATTTTTCCCCTCACATCTTCTACTGGGTTACACAAAGTTAAACAAATAACAATCCAGCAGGACTTCTCAGTCTTTCATAAGTTAACATGTAGTGAATCTCTTGAGAATGTACGCAATTACGTTTTCTTTTTTTTTTTTTTCCCACCTAGGACAACTTTTCTTTCATGGAGCACCTATTAAAAACTTCATAAAACACTCATATTTTCAGCCAATAGTCTGGAAAACTTTGCTGTAGGTAACTGAACTAAAGTTATTATCAGCATATTTACTGCTCTGTAATTCAAGTTTTTCCTAGATCTGAGAGCTCTGTCTTTGGTAGTACCCATGTTGTTTCCAGTGCGTAATATCATCTACATCAAGAGATGGACGTTGTGTATCCTTTGTGCATCTCTAATGAAATTTGCAAGGTCAAACCAGAGAATGCCAAGAGCACCCGATAGTAACAGAAGCCTTTCCAAAGATAGGAAGGGTCCTGGATGCCAAGGAGGATTAGACACAGCTTTCCCAAGGTTATGTGCTCCTTAAAGAAGAAATTGGGGTATTCCTAGAACTGCTTTTAGATGAGTCCATAGCATTGTCCACAATTCCTCTTTCTTGTCTTGACTGGCTCCTTCCCTTATTTCACTGCACCTATTCACTCATCTTTTCAAAGCTGCTAACCAACTCCATCTCACCCCTCTGAGCATATGACCCTGCTCTGTTCACTAAGTAACCAGGAACATTGGTGGGCACATCTTCAAGTTCGAGACTTGTAAAATAAATCAATCACCTTCTATATTTTTCCTTACTTGCTTTGTCCAGTGGCAAAGCATTGGTGCCCCTTCTTCCACTGAAGGCAGCACCCAACCAGCTCCACTTTGGCCTCAGTGGGTCCTTAGATTGTTTCCACAAGATCTGGCTCCATCGTTTCACCACTCACTCTGCTTATGCAGCAGCACTACCTTCTCCATATAAATATACTCAAAAATAACCACTCCAGCTGCCTGCCTCCCTCACGCACAACTCAATCTCTTTCCTTCCTCCTCAGATAAATGTATTGAAGAGCCACCCACACTCTCAGTCTCGACAGCCTCAATTATTCTCATTCCTAAGTCCATCATTATCTGACTTCAAGACTCATCACTCTATTAAAACTACTTTCATCAAGTTGCTGATAATGTCCATATTGGCAAATTCTGTGGCCATTTATCCATCTTTATCTTATTATAATATTCACTATTGACAATATACTCCCTAGAACTCTTTATTCTCTTGGCTTCAGTGACATCAATTCAATTCAGTTCAGTGTCCGACTCTTTGCAACCCCATGGACTGCAGCATGCCAGGCCTACCTGTCCATCACCAACTCCCGGAGTTTACTCAAACTCATGTCTACTGAGTCAGTGATGCCATCCAACCGTCTCATCCTCTGTCATCCCCTTCTCCTCCCACCTTCAATCTTTCCCAACATCAGGATCTTTTCCAATGAGTCAGTTCTTTGCATCAGATGGCCAAAGTATTGGAGTTTCAGCTTCAACGTCAGTTCTTCCAATGACATCCCTCTATCCTAATTCTGATTCTTTTAAAATCTCTTCCTCTGGTCATCACTTAAAACTTGGGCTCCCCCATGATTCCATTGTTGGTCTGTTATTCTTCATTCACAATAAGCTATTCCTGGATAATACAAACAGACAGGTCTGGGTTTTAATCTAACTTAGTTTTTTGCTTAGCTCTTTAGCCTGTTTTTTCATCTGTAAATAAATGATAGCAGCTCTTTTATAGGGTTGTTATAATAATTACATAATCCATGTAGAGTATACATACATATCTGGTACATGGGTATCAATAAATGTTGTTGTCACATTGGGAATGATTTTCTTTCTCAGTCACTGTCATCTAACCAATCGTCCATATCTGATTTTCCCTCTTGTATTCATCACAAATCTTTCCATTGATTTCTGCCATGTTAGATCAATGTTGCCACTTCATTCTCCCTTCATTTACCTGAAGATCAATAGTTTTCAAAACTTCTTCCAAGAACTCCTAGGATTCCTCTATTTATATCTACTCTATTAAATTTCAGTATATACTTTTTAAAAAAGCTTTTGTTGGTATAAAAAGTCAGAAGTCTATCAGGTCTGATAGATTACTAGCTGGCATTCCTGTTTTCCATCCTGTCTTTACAAATCCATTCACTGCATTAAAGCCAGAGTACTCTCTCTACAATCTACATGGAATAGGCTACTTCCTCAATAAAACGTTTAAATGGCTTCTTATAAATATCAACAAATAAATGTCAACCTCTCTAACACAATCCGTGAGGCCAGAGTCTAAGCCCAGCTTCGATCCTTCTTGTTCTAGCAAAACCAATCTGCAAGCACTTCCCCAAGGGCTCAGGATGAACCACGTGAGTGCTGCTAAATCACTTCAGTCGTGTTCAACTCTTTGCGACCCTGTGGACTGCAGCCCACCAGGGCCCTCTGTCCATGGGATTCTCCAAGCAAGAATACTGGAGTGGGTTGCCATGCCCTCCTCCAGCATGACCCACATTCTCGGTTTATGTTGGTCTCTTGATCTGGGAAACAGTTTCCACCTTTCATCTGGCTAATTCTTACTGGATTCTTCATTTCCCATCTTCTTCTCCAGGAACTCTTAAGTCCAGGCTGAATCAGGGCCTCCCTTTGTCCTCCCTATGCATTGTTCTACTATATCATCTTCCACAATACATTGTATTAATAATCACCTATTTATGTGTCTCTCTACCCTACCAGATTGTGAGCTTTTAGGGACAATGACTGTATCCTGTTTATCCTGAACTCCCCATGCTTAGGTCAAGATAAGTATACTAGAAATGTCTGTTGTTCTAATATAAACTGTGTATTCTTGAGAAGCAACAGGTGTAGCAGAAAGAGCATTGGACAGGACCGGCAAACAGGTGGTGAGCACATTTTGGTAACGTCACCAAAACCAGTGATCACTGCATCTAGAAGAGGGATGGAGGCTACCTCTGAGCCAAGTCAGGAAACCAGAAGACCTATTAGCACTTTCTCCATGGGCATGGAATGGGGTCACAGTAGACCTCCTGTGATTGAGACCTTTCTGTCCTTGCTACATAGGCTCCAAGGGGAAAATCTCCTTCCAATCCTGGCTTCATCACTTACGAGCTACCAGTTATTTATTATGCCTGAGCTTTATCTCTCTGTAACTGTGTCCATTCTATCATAGTTGCTAAGAAATAATTTAGATACAACCATTTACAGAAGTGGAAAGTCCTTGAACAAACTGAGTCTTAGTCTTATTTTAATTCCTAACAGAATCAAGCAAAGGTGGTAAATGCTCTGCTGCTATTGCTAAGTTGCTTCAGTCGTGTCCGACTCTGTGCGACCCCAGAGACGGCAGCCCACCAGGCTCCCCCGTCCCTGGGATTCTCCAGGCAAGAACACTGGAGTGGGTTGCCATTTCCTTCTCCAATGCATGAAAGTGAAAAGTGAAAGCGAAGTCATTCAGTCGTGTCCGACTCTTCGCGACCCCATGGACTGCAGCCTAACAGGCTCCTCTGTCCATGGGATTTTCCAGGCAAGAGTACTGGAGTGGGGTGCCACTGCCTTCTCCGAAATGCTCAGTTAACATCTAATGAATGATTATCTATCATTGTTACTATCAATCATATATATCTATCATTGTATCTATCATATATATTATCATGATATTCATTATATCTTGCCATTGCCTAAGTGCTCTGTCATATTTCAATTACTTCTAACTGACATTTTTCAGTTGCTAAAAGTGCTTTTGAGTCAACTATTGGGAATGGTGTTACTTCAAAAATGTTTCTTTTAAGCCTGGCTAAGTAAACAAACATTTACAGTTACCTGTACACCTTCATAATGTGGGAGTCCCTGTCTAAAAATCTACATAAAGTCTTTTCTTTCTACTGTAAGGTACAAACTTTTCTGCTCAGTTGCACTTGCAACGGGGACTTGTCTGCCTGAAAATACATTCTTGCTTCAGTATATATATGGTTAATTAAATAAAAGAGTTATGTGGTAACTTGAATGTCTTAGCTACAAGTCCTATTTTATTTCAAATAATTCAACCTTTCAAAAATAACTCAGGAGGAATCAATAGATTTGATCAACTTTTATTGGTCTGTTGCTAAGTGCCAATAACAAAATCTCCTGCAGAGAATATCACATCATTTACTCATAGCCTTGTTACACTAAACAAGATAAATAATCATGACATCAAAGTATTAAAAAAGTGATCAGAAATTATTTACTGAAAAATTATGATAAACTAAAACACAGTATAACAGAGCATGATTCCCATTTGGTTAAAATTACATACTCTCCAGATTGTGTAGTACTCAATATATGTTAAATGCGTCTCTAATAATATAAACATTTATTCTTAAATAAAAATAGTAAAAACAGTGGAAAGTTACATCCTAAAACGTTGGCAGAGGTTATTTCTGGAGGTAGAATTGGATGGGAAAGTGGAAATGTTTTGACCTTTTATTTTGTTTATGTTTGCATAATTTATAATATAAACACAAGAATAAGTTGTATAATTATTACATAATATTGGGCTTGAAAGATTTATAATCATCATAAAATTTTTAATTATTACTATGGGTGATAATAATAACTGGGTTTGAAAGACTTTGTAATTAAAATTTTAAAACAGAAAACCAATAATTGGCATGAGTCACAGTGTAGAAGCGTTTGTGAAGCAGTGCAGAATTTGGAAATAAATACACAGACTGTACTTTTAACAGGTTTGACAGTTCTGAAGAATGAGCAGTATTCCTCAAAGTTATCTATGTCCCCAAGGAGGTATACATTTTTGCGGACAACTTTATAAGGGAAACACATATTTCAGTCACCTTTCATCCTGGTTTCTAAAGAAAGGACACTCAGAGAGCCTTTTTGTCTTACTGATGTCACTATGCATGGTAGCAGCACAAAAAGCCCACTGCTACACTGTATCCCAAATAATGGTATGAGTGAAAACTAGATCATAATTTATTTTCCTAATATCTGAATACCATTATTCACCATTTACTAACATTTGCATCTCTTTTACAGAACCATCACTAACTTATATCCTCATTATGCAAATATCTTATACAGCCTATAATATTCTAAGTGCCCAAGGGTAGGAATTATATCTAATCATAATTGTACCTCCCATGGTTTTGTCAATTTTTGTTTTGGTAAGTAATTGAGGTCACTCATTTTAGGGCATAATTTAATTTTGCAATTACATACATAAAGAAAATATTTACTTTAAAAGTCAAAAAGTCATTTTTTTTTAGCTTTCCATAGATATTTCAGAGATATAGTCTAGCACATTAAAAGAATATACTTAAGATTTCTAATATTTACTTCAAGGGGAGCTTATTGACTTTTCATGTAGTTAGTTTTCCCAAGAATACCCTGAAAGAAAAGTTATACTAAATATAATGAAAGAGAAGCAGATTCTTGCACATTCTTTAAAAATAAGACTTCCATAAGGTGAAATAAACTAGCATTTCCTTGAGTGTTCTCCCTGAACCATGATTTGACTGTTTAGGCAGACATGCTGGTTACCTCCTAACTTCAGGAATTCAACAGAACCAGTGGACTATAGAGTAGATGTCTGGAGATGGATTTATATCAGCTCACTTATTAGTATATTCCTATTGGGTCAGGTGGCTCTGGGGTAAAGAATCCACTTGCCAACGTAGGAGATGCAAGAGACACAGGTTCGATCCCTGGGTTGAGAAAGTCCCCTGGAATAGGAAATAGCAAGCCACTCCAGTATTCCTGCCTGGAAAATTCCATAGACAGAGGGACCTGGCCCCAGTCCATGGGGCTGCAGAGTCAGACACCGCTAAGCGTGCATGCGCACACACACACACACACACACACACACAATTCTGTCATTTACTAGCCACATGATTTTAAATATTTCACTTAAATGCTCTGACCCTCAGTTTCCTTTACTATGTAAGGGATCGCCAACTCCCTCTGCCCCCAAGAATTGTTAAACATTTCAAATATATGTACAAACGCCCTGAAAACAATAAGGGAGAGTACCAATTAAAGGATAATTGCTCATTATCAAATTACTTTAAAAGTATAAATGGAATGGTAATGTCTCTTCCACACTCTTATTATCACCTGGTGAGATGGACTAAACGTGGTTTTAAAAATGACTTTAATTAGTTTAATTTTCTAACACCCATTAGCACTCCTAACATTAGGAGTATGAGAGCTTTTGTTCAAGCCCTAATAGGCAAGTCATTACTAAGCCATCTTAACTTCCTTGTACTTTTGTCTATTCACTTTTTACTAACTTCATACCAAAGCTGAAAGTCACAACACACACACAGAGTGCATTCCTCTGGTATAAAAGTGAGTGCCTCTCACCTTTCATGGAATGTGTAATAGTCAAACTGTGACAATGAAACCCAGATTGCCCTAAAGTATCTTAGAAATAGTTCTCTAAATTCTCTCTCTCTCACACACACACAAATTACAAATCTTTATTTAAGAAATTAAAACGCCACTAGAAATCCAAAACAAAGATAATCTGGCTCCCGCTTTGCAGATAATGGTCATAATATCATTTGAGGTAATTACGGAGAAAATAAAAAAGATTGGGAAAGGCACAGAAGATCACAGGAGGAGGAGTGTCCTGTCGACCCTTGTGGGTTTGTTGACACCTCCGGGGGCCACGGCAGGGCAAACACAGCTAAGAGCCAGGCGAAGTGTGTAACTGGTATCTTTGCAACACTTCTTTTCATGAAAGGCCTCCTGTTCTATTCATCTGCACCCAACTGGTGTACCCAACTGGTACAACTCTAGGGGCATCTTGGGTTAGAACTTCTTTGCCTGACTTCTTAGGGCCTAATGTGGCAGTTTATTCATGGGATACATTCATCTCAGCAAGTGTATCAGGGCATGAGGCTAAAGCACCATCCCAGCTGAGACGCACGTTTCACTGTGGCCAGCTGCAGCCCTTGTGTCGTCAGCCTCTGTTCTGGGACCTGACTTTGCTGGAAGGTGCCCAGAGCCACGTGTAGGGGAGCACCTGGGGTTCAGGAGGCCTGCTGGCACCTTCAGGACTGGTGTCCCTAACAGGATGCCATGTCTGGGACAGTCCTCTTCTCCACGAGGAGAAGTGCACGCATGTGACGGCACTTGTGTGATCTTACAGCAGTGCCGCCAGCTTCAACACCAGTTTGAGGTACTCCAAAGGAGACTAGTTAATGAGTTTCAGAAGTGATGTTTACAAGCAACATGAGGCCCTCTGGCCATGCTGATGCCGACGGAGTGAGTTTTGAGGCGGTAGCAATATATGTTCATTGAACACTTCTGTTCCAGGCTGGCAGGGTGGTGTTTTACAATCTCTATCATTTAATCCTTACTATAAATTTTATAAAAGAAATAGTATTATGGTTTCACTTTTGCTTTTTTTTTTTGACTGCAACATGTGGTATGGCATGCGGGATCTTAGTTCCCTGACTAGGGGTCGAACCCACATCCCTTGCATTGGAAGCACAGAGTCTTAACCATTGGACCACCCAAGGAGTCCTTATTGCTTCTATTTTGCAGATGAGAAAACTGAGGCCCAGAGAAGAACAGAAACTTGCCCTAAGTGTTCTCTGATGCCTCTACAAAGTTCCCTGCTTAGAATTCTTATTTGGGCACATTCTACACCAGTGTGTTATTCGCTCAGTCGTGTCCAACTCTTTGAGACCCCATGGACTGTAGCCTGCCAGGCTCCTCTATCCTTGGAATTTTCCAAGCAAGAATACTGGAGTGGGTTACTATTTCCTTCTTCAGTTCTACACTAGAGCTGCTGGGAAAAGCCATGTATGAAATTCAAATAAATCCACAGTTAGCACTTACTCAATTTCTGCTTTCTGCTGTGGCTTTGACTGCATAGCTAGACAGGTTGACACTGAAAGGCTCTAGTGCTTTCTTGAGGAATTGAAAATAAACTAATTAAAGGGTTTTAAAATAGGTAAACATTGTATCTCAGGAACATATGACTTTACTAGTATGTGTCCATGTGTCTTTTAAACATAAAAGTTATCTTTGGTACTTCTTCAACTACTGGTTGTCAAACCAGTTTGTCAACGCACATTTTAGTTTTCCAGTTTACTTCATTTTGATCAAAGTGTAAAATTCTTCTTTGCCTTAGCTGAGGTCAATTACTGATGGCTCTATCTGGTCAGGGGGCACATTGAGAGAAAAAGAGCACGTGAAGCAACCAGCACAGATGCACCCCCCTTACTGCAGCTAAGGTACATGCTAAGTTGCTTCAGTTGTGTCCGACTCTTTGTTACCCCATGGACTGTAGCCTGCCAGGCTCCTCTGTCCATTGGATTCTCCAGGCAAGAATACTGGAGTAGGTAGCCATTCCCCTTTCCAAGGGATCGTCTCGACCCAGGGATCAAACACGGGTCTTCTGCATTGCAGGAGGATTCTTTATTGACTGAGCCACCAGGGCAGCCCAAGAGAGCTGTAGAAAATGTTTTTTTCAATTTCCTGAGACTTTTGTCTATAAGGTATTGACCTACTCATTCCTTCAAGTACAGCATCTGAGAGTCTAGAATATGGGCTTGTACATGTGAAGCAAAAGGGTTAAAGATGACTGAAAATCGAGCCCTAAGAATACATTTTCCTTTTATGTTATTCTCTCCAAATGTTTAATTTTTTAAGTATAAACTCTTTTCTTTTTCAACCCAAAAACTTCTTGAAGTCAGGAACTCTGCCTTCTTAAATCTTGCTGATAATTTATTGGTTAAAGAGAGAGCAGACTGATAGCAGGCAGGCCCATTTGGATAGCCTGCACACTCTCCACTTAAAATAGGAACTTTCAAGGAGTCTACAACAGCAAAGCTAGGATTTGTCCCAGT
The DNA here is from genome assembly GCF_027580195.1 of Bos mutus. Taxonomy (NCBI): domain Eukaryota; kingdom Metazoa; phylum Chordata; class Mammalia; order Artiodactyla; family Bovidae; genus Bos; species Bos mutus. The sequence goes on along the minus strand of NC_091630.1, from coordinate 56,896,743 downwards.
GATATAAGAACTATAACAATGATGATAATAAGCCTGTGTGAGCCAGGCAAGAAACTGAGCTCAGCAAGACCCCTGACTATAGATGTCAATGCTCACTCAGGTTGAGCTAAACCTCTGAAAGAAAGTGAAAGTGTTAGTCACTCAGTCTTGCCCGACTCTTTGTGACCCCATGCAGGGTCTGACAGGCTCCTCTGTCCATGGAGTTCCCCAGGCAAGAAATTGGAGTGGGTTACCATTCCCTTCTCCAGGGGAACTTCCCGAATCAGAGATCAAACTCAGGACTCCTGAATTGCAGGCAGATTCTTTACCATCTGAGCAACCATTCCCAACTCTCTGGGATTCCTTGGCCTGTGATTATCAAATGCGTTTCCTAACTTACCCTATTAATACAATGAAGCATCAGAGAAACGCTTGTCAGTTTCCCACTTTAATAGACTCAAGTTCCCATTGAGCCCAGATGGTTCAGTTTTTTTAAAAGAAACCTCAGTTTTTAAAAAGTGACATTTTCCTAAGACGTCAAGTTGGAACTGGTTAAAACCATGTTCAAAGTTAGCTCTAAGGTCTGCTGAATGGAAACTCACTGTGTTGTGTTGTTTAGTTATTAAACTGATCAGATTTTAATGAATCCTCATGGTATGTTATGAAGGACAACACCATCAAGTTTGTAAGTTTGATGTCTCTGATAAAAAGGCCTCCGGTTGCTTTTAGTCACAGAATCTCTTCATATTATAGAATTTGTTGCTATTGTAGTTTATTTGGTGAGTTGTGTCCAACTCTTTTGTGACCCCATGGACTTGAAGCCCACCAGGCTCCTCTGTTCATGGGATTTCCTAGGCAAGAATACTTGCACTGGCTTGCCATTTCCTTCTCCAGGGGATCTTCCTGACCCAAGGATGAATCCCTGTCTCTTGAATTGGCAGGTGGATTCTATACCACTGAGCCATTGAGGAAGTCCATTATAGACTTTACTGTGTAACAAATCAGCAGATATCCCTGACATTTTAGGCAGGAAAGAATATTGCAGATGATGGAGCTCCTTGTTTTGGAGAAAAGATGAGACGTTAGTAACGTATCCCACACCGAGTGGTTAGCTCTTTAATTAGCATCTACATCCTGGAATTCCTTGTCCATCTCCTTTCTACCACATTAAGCTATAAACAGACCATTTATTCAACTCATTTCATCACCATTACTAATCATCAGAATTATGTAAGAGGTTACCTGGAAGACAGACATCAAATGGTTTAGTACCAAATAAGTGAACAATTATGTTATTTCAAAAACTATACTGATAAATGTAATCACTGAATAAAATCCAGGCATATAATCAGTTACCTGAGTATTCCTGAACACTTGACATTATAGACTTAAATGAACACACATGCCCATAGAGTATCAGCATTTGGCTCAAATCTCTCTAATTTTTTCAGAGAGGGAAGCAATCAGTCTATGGTGGCATTTGACAGCAGGAAACACATAAGGTGATTATATTTTAACTATTTCCTAGTATATATATTTTAAATGTCATAACTTTAGAAAAGATGGCCTAATGTAGTTGTTCTAATGTAAGTAAAGTTTGGGAGTGAAATAAAATGATAAAGAAAAACTTCACTGAAGATGGTAACAGACCGTACCATATGGCTCTCAAAGTCAACCAAATCTCCTTTTGGATAACTCTCAAAGACCCTAAGAACTGGCTTTCATTTTTTTTAAGGCGAACATTTCTCTTTGTAATGTAAAAGAAAGGTTCTTGATTTTGTCATTAAATGTAAATGTATTCCATATTTGAATACATGGCATTCCAGTTTCCATTTAAAGACATAGAGTAGAGTTGCGTCTTTTTTCCCCCTAAAATGCAATTACTGAGAAAAGAGCTTTTGAGTGAATTATTTGAAGTAGAAAATCTTAAACAACCCCTCTCAGGAAAAAGGAGCTCTAACATCGGGTGATATGATGCTGAGGTTGTTGCCACAGACACAAACACACACTATGATATCGTGTGTCTTTGTTTCTCTTTCTTTTTGACAAAGACCACAAATAAATATCCCGACATCCTAAAACACACATGCCTAATTCTGCAAGTGGTTATAATGAAGCCCTTTGAATTATTATAAATGCTCGAACATTAAAAATTCATTGGCAAGCAGAGAGAGGTGCTTTCTATTTGTGGTGCTGAATTCAAACACAACCACCAAGAATGGCTGATTGTCCCAGGCAAGCACGGCTGACAGCCATCAGCAGGTCTGTGCAAACGGTGTATGGAAAAGGTAATAAGAGCTTCAGGAGTATATTTCAACCCATATAATAAAGTAATTGTGAAAGCGTAATTGCAGTCTGCTTCCATACCATATAAGGGTAAGGAATGAGATGGTTAAGAAAATACGAGATTCACAGAATTATATTGTAAGCAATTTTGCAATGACTGTCTCCTAGAATATGCAGTATTTGTCAGAAAAATCATTTTCAGTACACAGTAGTGTTTATCTTTGGAAATCCATTATGATGAACCTGAACAAAATGAACATTGATTAGTTCACCATTTCAAAAAAATGCTCCCTGAACTTAAAAGCAACTTCAAATATAAAAGTAGTATTGGATAATACTAAACAACTGATTTCAGCTCATTTAAAGCCCTGATTAAAAAAAAAAAAAAGAATTGCACATAAATCTTGTTCTTTATTTCTGAAAGATAGTTTACATTTCCAAAGATTTAAATATTTGTAAGATTAGAATTTCAATTTTAAAAAATTCATTCCTTGGGCTACTTCAGAAACAATCACTATTGGCTTAAGTTACCAGGTTATCGTATCCCACAGGCTATCAGTTGCTCTCATAGCAAGACTTGAGAACAGGCAAGGAATGTTGGGTCTACCCTCAGTCAAACCATCTGGACTAAAATTAGGAAAAGGAGGAGGGAAGGGAAATGCGTGAATGAACATAGGGATGTTCAGCACTTAATATGAATAGCGCCGAGGTCAAATATGAAAGTTGTCTATTTGGTTCTCACCTCACCCATCTTCTATTAATAGGATTATTCATATCACATCTAAGATTATTACCTCTGTTAAGTGACAATTTTTTTTTCTATTCCTACCATTAAGCACAGTTTGTGGTGCATAGTAACCACTTGGAAAATATTTAGTGAATAAAATAACCAGTATTTGGAAATGCCATATAGTGGGAAGCTGGGTCTATAGCAAGCCTGTGGCATGGGCTCTGAAACCCATGGTGAAATAGGCAATGGAACTGAATATAAGGAATCTGCTTCTTCATTACTTTTTTGTTCCACTTTTACAGGACCTTGCAAATAACTGTGTGTAAACTGCAGACATGTATTCATTCCCCTGGCCTACCATTTCAGATAAAACTTCAAAAGGACGTTAAATAAGGGAAAAGCTCCTTGATTCGGATAAGTGAAACAGCTAAAATGCTCATCTGCCTAAATGAAGTTTCTAGAAGAAAACACACATTTTTGTCATTAAAGAGAATAGCTGTTATTTACATATGCCTGACTGGTTTACAAAGAACTCATTTCAAAGTGAGGTTAAGACTTAAATGAATTTAAGGAAAATGAACAAACCAAGCCTGACTTAATGCTATGCTGTGGACATCAAGTAGATCAGTATTTGTTGAAACCTTGCATACACACGTAAAATCTATCCATGTTGTCCTGTGTAACTAGAACTATTGTTTTCCAAGAAGGGGATCCTAATGATGATGGAGAAGGCAGGCAAGGATGGATGCCCCAAAACAGAAGCCCATTTTAGGCAGATGAGAAAACAAGTAAAACAATGTAAGTCTAAAGGAATCTTGAAAATAATGTCAGTCATCTTACAAATTCTCTGAAATGGAAGGAAGGAGGATGGGCAAAAAGGAACTCAAACTTCAGCCATCTGTTATGTTATAGGTCTTGCTCCATCCTGATGCACCCTAAATCATCACCATAACCATTCAATTCTTCATGATCCTTTTCTTTTCTTGAATTTTCCAAATTCTTCTCAGGTGAGGCTATGTACTAATGTCTAACAGCATAGTACCACATTTGACCACCTTTCCCATCACTAAGTATACTCAGGTTTTGCCAGGAACTCCAGGACCATTCTCTTCTGTCTGCGTTCGTGCGTGCGAAGTTGCTTCGGTTGTGTCCGACTCTTTGTGACCCTATGGACTTGCAGCCCACCAGGCTCCTTTGTCCATGGGATTCTCCAGGCAAGAAACTGGAGTGGTTTGCCATGCCCTTCTCCAGAGTATCTTCCCGACCATGGGCTATTCCTCCCTCTTTCCCATTCCCTCCCTTTAAGCATAAGGTCACTATGCCCACGGGACCAACAATGATTGAGCCCTAGCCACACTGCTTTCCATTTGAAACCAAGATCAAATACTTTGTCAAGCTTTCTTATCAAAAACAGAATTAGTGGAAGTCAGAAAGAGAATTAAGAGTGAACAAAATATTCTGATCTCTGGGAGAGAGATAACCTAACAAAATCAGCTTGTACAAGGCCTCCAGTCTATTTCTTAATAAGAATGAAAGACTGTTATGCTATTTCATGCTCCCCAAATTCATAACCCTAAGAGCAAAGAGTGATACATGAAGGCAGCAGAACTTTAGAATAACAGAGACTTGGTTTCTGGAACAGAGTGGACTCAACTGTAAGTCATTTAAAGTATTATACTAACATGAAAACAGACAAGGAATGTGATATGGAAAATATTATAAAATTTACATATTTCTTAAAGATGAAGCATCATCCTTCTAATAACTCCGTAGATTTCACAGGAACTTCTGGAGTCTTCCTCCACCCCCTCAGGGTGTAATTCCATTAATGTATCTCAGTAGAAAAACTACTTGAAGACTGTGAGATCCCTTTAAAACTGCTGAAAGACATTTCTGAATATGTTTGGACACTTCACTGTATTTTCCCAGTTTACTTATAATTGTGTGCCTATCTGTCACTAAACAAGAAATCTCAGCAAAGCGACTACTAATTTTAGAAGTTAAGTCAGCCGGTGCATTTCTGCAACTACACACAAAGCAAAACATTCATATTAATTTCTAATTATCAGGATGATCAATTTAAAAAAGAACTTGCAGGTAGACTATAAGACTCTAGCGTGTCTCTCAAGAAGTTACATTTAATATAACTGAATCTTTTGGCCGACATATAAAGCCTCTAAAAGCTTTCGTGCTAAGTCACTTCAGTTGTGTCCCAACTCTTTGAGACCGTATGGACTGTAGCCCACCAAGCTCCTCTGTCCATGGGATTCCCCAGGCAAGAATACTGGAGTCAGTTGCCACGCTCTCCTCCAGGGGATCTTCCCAAACCAGGGATCGAACCCGTGTCTGTCTCCTGCATTGGCAGGTGGATTCTTTTTTTTTTTTTTTTCTCATTTCATACATGATATTATACATGTTTCAATGCCATTCTCCCAAATCTCCCCACCCTCTCCCTCTCCCACAGAGTCCATAAGATTGATCTATATATCAGTGTCTCTTTTGCTGTCTCGTACACAGGGTTATTGTTACCATCTTTCTAAATTCCATATATATGCGTTAGTATACTGTATTGGTGTTTTTCTTTCTGGCTTACTTCACTCTGTATAATAGGTTCCAGTTTCATCCATCTCATTAGAACTGATTCAAATGTATTCAGGTGGATTCTTTACCACAAGCGCCACCTGGGAAGTCACTAAAAAAAGCTTATTCATCGTAACTGAGACAAAGTCTTCAAAAAAATAGGTGAATATCTTAAGGTTCATTTTACCACAGAACTCCCTCTCCAGGCAGTTTTCTCTGGTACATTCCTATAAGCGCTGAGCATGAGTTCACTTTCAGGAAGAACCTGAATTCCACCCCAACTGCTCCCAACCCTCTCTCACGTGGCAACCGTTACCTGCCTGACTTGCGAAGCAATTCCTGTTTGCCTGGGAGTGAAGCTCTCCTCCTTAGGCCCATATTTCTCACTATCGACACCTCAGCCTCAACTCAGGCACCATATTGGGTGGGGCCTCAGACATCCTGTGATGTCACACCTCCATCTATTTCCTCATTTGATGTCTTTTGCAGTCTTTCATGAGAGGAAAACTTATGAATGATTAGGGTTCACAAGTCTCTCAAATAATCAGCATTCTGTCACTCAGTGGGTTTCCATTTTTTGCTCCATGAATGAGCAAGAGCCAAACTTAATGTCTGATTATTGGGGTAATCTGGGCTTCCCAGGTGGCTCAGTGGCAAAGAATCCGCCTGCCAATGTGGGAGATACGGGTTCAATCCCCAAGTTGGGAAGGAAGAAAAGGAAGAAATGACAACTCACTCCAGTATTCTTGCTTGAAAAATCTGAAAGACAGAGCAGCCAGGCAGGTTGCAGACCACGGGGTCACCAAGAGTCAGACATGACTTAGCGACTAAGCACAGATAGGGATCACACCTGAGCTAAGAAACACGTGGCATCTTTTTTTTCTGGCTACCATAATCTGCATTAATACTAATAGCCTTAAGGTAGGTGTTGGCCTTTTTTTTTTTTTAGTTGCCTCAAGTCATTTTGAAAAGAGGTAGGAAGTCTAAAAAATAGTTCAAAATATAGGAGTCCCTTTCCCCCTCTCGCTGCATGATTTCTAAGGCCAATTAAAATGCCATTTCCTCCAGGAAGCAACGGGGATTTCCTGAACTTCAATCCATTAGTACTCCTTCTATACCACCAGCACTTTGACTACAGACTCCATCCGCATCACATCAGTTACACTAGAGCTGGGCCACAGTTATTTGCATTCCTCTCTTGGCTAGTCACACAGAGGCAGAGTCCAGTACTTACTGATCTTTGTGCCTGTCTCCGCCCCTGGAACACTCAGCCTAAGGCTCAGCACACAGTTGGGTGTTCAGTAAATGCTTTTCATTTCTAAAAATGAATTAAGTGTGCCTTATTAACAAAGCCTACAGCTTCTTTACAAGTGTAGTCCAAAAAAAAAAAAAAAAAAAAAAAAAAAGTCTGCTTCTTAGGCGAGAATATCCTCATCTCATCCCTGTGCAAATATCTGTGTGGGGACTGCATTAGAGCTACCTGAAAATAAGAAGTTATAATGGAAACAGTGACACAGCCTTAAGTGAGGCAACCCAAATAGGAACTACTTTAATACTTTTCCTGCAATGTTCTCTGCTTGATAAAGTTCATTACCAGAATATCATCTTTAAAAGTGAAATGCATTCAGCTGAGTACTTTTTTTCATTTTGTAAATAGATTTTTCCTGCCCGAGCTCTCAATATAAAGTACAAAATAGTTTTCCATAACATTAGAAAAATGTCACCCCGTAGATAAAGCTAAATTTTTTAAAATAAGTTTTCTTCTTTAGCCTTTTAAAGGTACAGCAGTGTCTTCCCAGAGCCATAACCCTGTACTGCCTACTATTGTTGCTATTTAGTTGCTAAGTCCCGACCCTGCGACCCCATGGACTGTAGCCCATTAGGCTCCTCTGTCCATGGGATTTCCCAGGCAAGAAAACTGATGTGGGTTGCCATTTCCTTCTCCAGGTGATTTTCCCAACCCAGGGATCAAACTTGTGTCTCCTATATTAGCAGGTGGGTTCTTTACCTCTGAGCCACAGTGGAACCCCACGGCCTTCTATACTAAAGGCTGAGTCATCAGCCTGCAATTTGACACCTTCTAAAATGTGTTGGGATAACACAATAAGCCTAGAATAAAGTTACGGCCCCATGGGATATCCTATGGCTATAAAGTCACCATCTTTTCAACAGGACCCTACTTATTACTAGGATTATATTTAAAATGACCCTGGCACTAATCTTTTTCTCACCCATTCAAAATGACACAGAAAAGTAGGTAGGTGTTAAATTTACAACCCAAGTGCCAAATTTTCACATCACATCAAATGAAAAATTTTATATATAGCATATCCATTGCTGAGTGTTTTGTTTTTACTTTGAGTTCCTGATCAATCTGGGGTGACTGTAGCCAGTTACCTCACACAGTAAGTTTGATTCCAAGGATTTCACATGTGTTAGATTTAGACAGCTAACTAAGATAAATAGTTTATCACCACTGTTACATCTTGGCAAAGAGGTGATAGCAGAAATGAAACTTTGACCTTTAAGTTCTCAGTCTAGGAGTTATTTTTCTAAGAACTGAACATTCATATATTCATTCATGTCATTTTACCATAAACACTGTATTCTTGCTCTTCTTAACCAAAATTCAGATACAGCTTCATGGTCCCTCCCCCTCTCAGATACATAGCCTTACTTCTCTTCCCTCCACTAACCACCCCCCAAAATTTTTTTTTCTAAAGATTTCAAGTTAGAGAGAGGCAATTGACCTCAGTAAATTTTTCCATCGGCTTACATTTTTTTTTTTCTCTTTTCAAAGTACTCCTTAGGGAAAAAGAAAAAAGATAAACACACTTCATATAACAAGTGCCATAAGAAAAATATGTTCTGGCACTTTTCCCAACTTGTAACAGAAAAGAATTTACATCATCCAAGTATAAGTGCAAAGAGTAAAAGAAAGAAATCTCCAAATGGATTTCTGTTCCATTTTCAAACTCCAAGGCTAAGGGAACACAAGTGCTTTACTTCAGAAATGAATAACGAATGACTTCAGTACACATACACCTTTCTCTTTGGAGATATTGCACATAAAAGAGCATTTTTTTGGCACAGCTGACCTGCAGAGATGTGGAGCTAAGCAGAGTCATGAATTCACTCGCTCTGATATGCACACATGATACGCAATTAAAATCTCCATTCACATTCCTGCCGGGTTGTCAATCATGAGGAAAGCCTTTTTGACAACATTCAGCGAAGCGTACCAACTAACCGCTCAACAGGAACTTAAACAGTAACAGCTTTTGTTACTAGCAAGAACGATTTTCTTTTTTTTTTTTTTTAACCAAGATTGGGTTCAGTTTCTAAGAAATCATTATGCTCTGTATTTTATGGGCTTTCATTAAAAATGAAAATGTGTCAAGATTTTGTATAGCAAGCAATGTGATGTAATATCTAGAAAATAAGAGATACATAACAATTTCTAGCCTTTTCAACTGGGCGGGGGGGAATCTTTTAACTTTTCCTGTGTAGAACAATGAACAATGATCTTATAAAGCAGAGTTCTGGGAAGAGCTGTGACGTTTCTAATTCATTCTGAAGCTTTTTACTAGAATTTTCAAACTTTTCAAAGAGATCAGGTATCTATCTCACTTGAAAAGTGACTGACCAGTTTATAAACCAATAGGAAAGTGACATTTTTTTAATTATAAAGAAGAATATTTGGCATGTCAGAAACACTGCGTGCATTAAAGCTTTCAATTTATAGCACTCCACAGAAAATATTATGCACATAAATTCTCTACAGACGAACCCAGAAGGTACTCTGCTCATAACTTAGTTTCTGTTGAACATCTAATCAAAGACTGTGCCCTTCGTAATAGCACATTAGTTTGCTTTAAAGTCATAAATCCATAAAAACAGGGCCCACTAAAATTGAATACAGGATGCTTGTTAATCGGCTGCTGTGTCTGTTTTGAGCAACTAACCTTGGATTATAAATTTGAAACAAGTTAATACTATCAGGTATTGAAATATTTGTCTTTTTACTTATCACGCTCTGTAACCGAGAGAGCAGATGCATTCTGACCATTAGCAGTCATGACAAATTGCCTTGCTAATGAACGTTACACACTGAAAGTGCCATAACTGATTAAACTACAATTTCCCACTACCAGAGAGAGAGAGAGAGAGAGCTGGGGACTCCAGCATGGGCAACTCTGATATTCTGCCAACAGGCCTTCAGGCCACTGTGTGATATTTTGGAAAACACTCTAAATTCCATATGAACAGATTCTAGAAGCCTATGTGTACACAACAGGTTTTTAAAGAACATTAGATAAAACAGCTTAGGTTGGAGCTGATGAGCCATGAAAAATGGATGCGTTTTAACTATTTGATATCTTTGCAAGTAGGTATTAAAGAATATTCTCTGGTGTGAGTGTTTTTTTTTTTTTCCCCTCTCTCCCTCCTTCCCTTTCCCCGCCCCCAAAACATCGCGTGTGCTTTGCATTTCACATAAAATCTTTCTTTTGTCAGTTCCTTTGTTGGTGCAAAATTGGCAGCAGTTCAAATTCAAAGTACTCCTATTCATTTACTGACCAATGTCATTCTAGTTCACATCAGCCAGCGAGCTAAGCTCTAAAAACATAAAAGACTTGCTTCACCACTGACGAATAATGTGTACATTTTTACAGAGCTTAAACCTTAATGCTTTCCCTGAAACTAACAATACAGTATATCTTATCATTCCTTTTTCACAAGCAAGCAGCTGCTGAAACGCTTGCCACTTCAAAATATCAATTGCTTGCCAGAATTTTCCTCCACACACCCTGTCAAACTCATGTATATTGTGCAACGAAAATGGTGCAGGACGGAAAGCTAGAAATTGTGTCAAATTCTGCTGTAAGGGTATGATGTGCAAAGAACAATGTATGACAACCGTAGAGACTACAAACAATGGCACTGGAGCCAGGGACTTCATAGATCACAACTGTGCCTGTACATATTTCATTGTAGGCATTATATATTTAAAGCATGACAAATGTATCGTCCTACATTATGTGCTACACAGAGGCTCCTCCCACAGATCGCCTTTCACGTTTCTCCTGGTGATGGAAACACAGTTGAGTTTCATTTCTTTTTCTTTTCTGAAAACATTTAAGGTTCTCAAGTCCTCAAGGAAGAAGACACTTTCACACACGCACACAAACAAAGCTATCCAAATGAGTAACAGAAAACAGAAGACAATAATACAAGATGAGAAAAGGAGATCTTGTTCACTTAACATTTTGGCTGCTGAGGACACAAAGGCAAGGATTATCTGAAACAGTAACCAAGGGTATCAAGAGAACTACACTATCACTATGCCTGTAAACTGTTGTCTGCCTAATTTTAATGCAGATAAGTGCTGGCTTATTGATTTGTGCGATTTTCTAGCAAAATGGAAATCCCACGTGAATATGTTCTTTGTGTGCAGAAAATATGGTTTAAGAAGCTTTTACTCTTATTGCTTCCCTATGCCAAAAGAACAATTAAGCAAATAATATTTCACTACTGGATCAGGTCTATAAACTAACACAGATTCCTGTCTGTTTAGACTTTAAATATCCCTTCTCGTTTTCCGATTCGCTCTGTTTACTTTAAAAGCTTCTGGTTATTGAAAAGTTGTTTTTCTTCCAAACGTCTCTTCAAATAACATGTAAAATCTGAAAACAGTCTCCCTTTGGAACACATTTACTTAATTATAAAGGGGTTCATGGCTCTAACAACCTCACACTAATTCAGTCAATGACTTCAGAAAGGGAAACATGTTTATGGGAGATTAGTATGAATCTATATTCATCTCCTCCACAACCTAGCTTAGGTTACAAAACCTTTATCACCCAATTAGCTTGGTGTGGAATTAACTAATTCTAAGTTAAGGAAAACTTCAGGTCAGATAATCTTTTAGGGTGTCAATAAATATTTTGGAGAGAGAATAGGTAGTTTAGGTGCTTAGGGGTGCTGACCTTTGCTGTGTTGATTAGTGGGACAATGCTACATTATTAACACACAGCAGCTGTACCTGAACTGTTGCCATGAATATAATAGCCTTTTATAGCCATCAGGGGAGTGAGGTGGGAGGCCTTTATTAACCACTAGACATGATTAGCACATTATGTGAACTTTAGTAGGCAAATTATCTCTTATTGAAATATAATGTTGGTTATAACTAGCTGTAAACATAATTTTTAAAACTTCCCAGTGCACAACTCCAGGTTTTACTACCATTCAGTTCATTATTGGCCAGTAATCGATGAAAACAGGTTCTGTTGGGGAATGTACTTATGGGAACTGAATCTCCAAAAGGCAGACCTTGTCACCAAAGGCTGACTTGAAAACTGTTTGGCATTCCAAGTTCAGGGATATTAGCATACATGCAAACTTTCTCTCTTTAATTAAGTCAAACTGTTCAAGAACTAGAAAAGCTGCTTTGGGATTTTTCTTCTTCTTTATTTCTTTAATCAGTTCTTAAAAGATTAGTTTTGCAGTAAATTTTGGAGTTACCTTGAAAAATAACGGCATAATGTATTTCAAAAAGCTTAATTTGGAGAGAGAAAAAGATTATCCCATCAGCCTTAGTAACTGAACACCGTGCAGAGAGTCCATTATGAACAGTCTTTTATGCCCTGGCAGAAAGTCATTAACATAAAATAAATCATTAGCTTTGATATTAAGCTTCTACTATCTGCAGGTTTCTATGATTAATGTTCATGACTGCATCTGCCAAATGATAAAATATACTTTTTGTTGAAAGGTTATCCTGCCTCTTTATTATTAACATTTCTCTTTATACAATTGTTCCTGGCATTTTAGGTGAAGGCATATTGGTGTAGAAGGAAAGAGTTAGTTTTTTACAAGAGCTTGGAGATGCCAATGCATATAACACTTTACCCATCATTTTTCAAATTAACCATTTAATTGAGTTAAAGGACTTAAGAATATCAGGTGGTGTGCAGACATGCTTTCAGTGTAATTGGACTATCTTTAGATCCAGTTGGTCCATTGTTTAATTAATCTTGCATATTATATTGCCCATCTCTGGCCCATATATCAGAGGAAGGGAGTGAGGGGCAAGCTTAGTCCCCTGAAGTCAGGAACTACAAGAGGTCATTTCCCTCTGGAGCAGGCATTCTCAACTTTATTTTATCTCCCTACACTGCCCCATAGACAACAGATTCCATCCTAACATCTCTCATTAGGTGCACTGACTCACAATGCAGAAAGCGAAAAAGACACTCCCTGGGGGCTTATCAATATCTGAGAGATGGAGATTACAGTCTGTACAGACACACACCTCATTTTCCCCAATTCACCTCTGACCCGCTAGAAAGGTTATTCCTTTCGCTCCTTTCCTGAAAGAATCACTAATCTATGACTTTGGGAGAAAACGTCATTCCACTAAGGTAGCAGAAATAGAAGAAATGGGCTGAGAATGCAGTATTTTTCTAAGGTCTACCATGGCTTGAATTTTTGAACATCTTTTCTCACATGGTTTCAAAATAATCTACCTCTGTTGACTCCTTGAGGCTCAAAAGGGTGCCTTGATACAAACATAAGTTATTTCCTCTAGTGGATGCAGGCAAGATTGGGACACAGGTGGATGAAAGGTTTTTAGGTATCAGAACTTTTACCAGACATAGAACAGAGTCAGGCTTCTAAACAGAATGGGAAACAAGTGGAGGGAACCATATCCTTTCAGGGTTATATTTATTTTGCCTAGGGGGTAAGTCAACATAGGTTCAAGAGCCCAGGTTTTATGTGAAATCTTCAGCAAGTCTTTTCTTCAGTGAGGCCTAGGGCTTTCCTCAGAAAAGATTCAGTTCTTTAGTCTTATTAAGGTATAATTTGCCCAATTAAAGCCCTATCATTGTGAAAAAGTGTCACATGTGAAATACGGCTAAGTTTCTTAAAAAGGAGTGGTAATGAGGCATTCCTGCTAGCTAGTATGATTGCCTTTGTTGTTGTACACACTGATTCTGCCACTTGCGGTAAACTCTCCTGCATTTATGGGAAGAAATATATCCAGGACAATGTGAAACACAGTAAAACACGTGCTCACCCAACACATACACACACGCACATGCACGTGTATGTGCGCATGCCAATTTCTCTACCAGGTAACTGACTTCCAGAGAGGGGCTCAAAGACTTGAATGGAAAAGTGTTCATGCAGCAACTGATGGTGTTGTAACTGTGGATCAGATACATGTAACTTATAAGCCCACATAGTAACTCAAAACACTTTATATTTTCTTGGCCACTAGCAAAGCTTCTTATCAACGAACCATAGCACTAGTTTATTTAGGAGTCCTTTCAAAACAGCTTCATAAAAGCACATAACTCAAGAATGAAAAACAATAAATACTTGGCTAAAGCTGAACCATTAAAAACTCCAAAGTGAAAAATGGACAAACAGAAAAGCATTGAGAGTGACATGGGTTTCATGACCTTTGTTAGCATAAAAATAAATCAGTGATGATGTTTCATAAATACAATGGAAATCTGAAGATAGATTTTAAAAGTTAGGCAAACTCTCGCTGTAGATCAAATAAAGAGATCTAGGGAAATATTGATACCTCTTGATAAAACAGGGGGGTTCTCTTTGGCATCACCCCTCCTCTGATCTTTTTGCTGCATCCAGGCACAGAGCAATATAACGTTCCCATTTTCAAAATGAATGCTATAGGGAGGAACATGTTATAACCAGGAAAGACTCATTTCAGGTTAATGTGAATTCCATGTCTCAAAGTATTATGGAAGAACTGCTATAATTAACAGTCTGTTGGCACTTCCATTATAAACCACATTTCTAAGCAGTTTATAACTCAACTGTTTTTAATGAGAAATTACTCTTTAGGATGAAACTTGGCATGCATGGTTTAAAACAAAAAAAATGCTCCACTTCATTAGGGTAGATGTAAGCTGTAGCATCTTGGTGGGCTGCTTTCCTAGCAGGACAGTCCATTTAACACAACTCACTATCTACTGCTGGTCCTGTCAACCCTTGGAGACCACAGGCTATCTGATTCTGGGAAGTGCATCTTCAAAGAAAATGATCAACTGAATAATAGTTGTTCTTGGGCCTCCTCAGGGGCCTGGGCCCAGGATTCCCCTCGGATACCAAAATCTGAAGTCTCTCAAGTCCTTATATAAAGTGATACAGTATTTGCATGTAACCTACACACATCCTCCGTTACTTTAAATCATCTCTGGATTACTTATAATGCCTAAAACAATGTAAATGCTATGCTAATAGCTGTAGGCACTATGTAAATGATATGTAAATAGTTGCTGCTGGTGTGCAGCAAATTCAAGTTTCACTTTCTGAAACTTTCTGGGATTCTCTACCGCCCCCAAATATTTTCTATCTGAAGTTGGATGACTTGCCAGTGCAGAACCTGCATATATGGAGAGCTGCGTGCACGCACGCTCAGTTGTGTCTGACTCTTTGCGACCCCATAGACTAGTCCATCAGGCTCCTCCATCCACAGGATTCTCCAGGCAAGATTATTGGAGTGGGTTGCCATTTCCTTCTCCAGGGGATCTTCCCAACCCAGGCACTGAAGCAGCATCTTCTACATTGCTGGTGGATTCTTTACCACTGCACCACCTGGGAAGCCCGTGGAAAGCTGATGTATATTAATAACATGAAAATCGAAAT
This sequence comes from Bos mutus, assembly GCF_027580195.1. Classification (NCBI taxonomy): domain Eukaryota; kingdom Metazoa; phylum Chordata; class Mammalia; order Artiodactyla; family Bovidae; genus Bos; species Bos mutus. The sequence continues at coordinate 56,881,487 of NC_091630.1, read as the reverse complement.
AAATAAGAAAAAAGAAACTATCTTTAAGATTGGTAAAAGTAAACATTCCCATGTTAAAATTTTGTTTAAATTCAATTAAACAAGGCAGCTTTCATATATTCAGATGCTTCATGGGGAAGCTTCTTGCAGCCAAGATTATAGCTATGTCTTTGGGGCCCACAGTATTTATAATTATGGTGTATCACAATGTTGTTTTCTCCCAAAGATATACATGTTAGATTCTTATATTTGGCTGTATACAACGTAAGTTTTATCTTAAACAGTTGATCCAATATTTTAAAAATGCAATTGTTCATAACAGTTCATCGAGTCATGATAAGTAGTATATTACTTTTCCTTGAAATATAAGTTAAATATTCTACCTTATGACTTCTCAGAAACCTTGAGATTCACCTTTGGATAAGCTAAGATGTAGGATGACAAGTTACCTAAAAGTGATTAAATAGGTTCTTCATTTCCAACTATTCCAATCTTAGTTATCTATGTATATTCTGATGAGAACACATAAACATGCCAACCCATATAATCACTATAAATGTAACTACCTAACTTACCATGTGCAACTAAAGATCAGAAGATCATAGTCCCACTTACATACTATTTTAGAGTCTAAATTAAGATTTCTCACTGATAAGGGATATTCAAGGAGCTGATCCCAAGCTCTAGATACACTGTGCTTAAAATGTGCTGGAAGAAAGGAACAGTGAGAGCTTAGAAATACCCACCATGGCTTTCCTCTCAGGATCACATCTGTTTTCTTAGTCTATTATTCTATGACCCTAGGTCATTCACTCAGCTGGGGAAAAGGATAGCAGCCTAGTTGAGGACTTTAGGAAGTGGACCTGGGCCTACGGACTAGAAGTTTCCAATTTCTGTGCCCAAGAAAGGTCAAGTACTGGGAGAAAGATGGACTTGCCAACATGGCTATGATGGCAATGATGACAATGAAGACAAGCACCAAAGGTGGCCAAGATGAACACAATGGTGAGCCAAGGATCTGAGCAGAGCAAGTTCAGGTGAGAAAACATAGACCTTCCACGTTCAGACCCAGACTGGGAAGGAGAAAAGCAGGGGAGGGGGAGTTGTTCCAGGATTGCGGGTGTTTGGGAAGGGGATGAGGAGGAGGGAGGGAGGAGGCACCAGACACACAGACAGACCAGTTGCTGAGGGTAGGCTTCCATCAAGACAGGAGGATCTCCAGTAATTGAGAAATATCCCCAGGGTCTTTTTCAACTTTCTAGTAAGTTAGCAAAATGTTGGAAAGCACGAGAATAAGTCATCCTTCGTGGTAAGATTTCCTCTATGCCCATAGCCCCAGTCCCCTAACCTATCCCTTTCTTGAATTTAGCCCATCACACAAAAAAATACGACCACAAGAAATAGCCCCACACACCAAAACCAACATTTGAGACCCATTCTGGTCCTAAGAAAACCACTGTTAACTTGGAACTTTCCCTACTTCTTTCAGATTCAAGTGCCTTACATTTTTCTCTGTTCTAAGCCCCTTGCAATCATGTCACTTAAAAAAACAACAATAAGCAGCTGATGAGATAATATTTAAATATTAGTTTGGTTTTCCCAGCTAAGAGAAATATCAAAATGCTCCTTAATATCATCACTCAGTAACTTTAAAATAAATGGTAAAATGTGAGAATAGTAAATAATGTAAACTATTTTAAAAATAACATTATGAGCTCCAAAGCTCAAAACTAAAATTTTTGCATAGACATTTAAAATTGGAGTTTATGACACTGAGATATCTCACAAAATCAAGATATCAATAGCTACATTTGAGGTTTTTGTATGACATCTGACTTAGTGGCCAAAACCATATGATTGCTTGGCTCAAAGCTCTTGCCTATAAATTTATTTAAAACATATTTAAAGACCTCAAAACTTACGAAAGATGCCAGCTTAATAAAACTCCCATGGGAGTTTTTAATTACACTAATGATGTTCAAAGTATTGACTATGAATTTCCCAAAGTCCTAGAAGTTCTGGGGGTAGGGAGGGAACTAATCAAGCATGATGCTCTAAATTGCTTATAGTCCTCCCCTCCCTCCTCTCTCCCCTCCTCCTTTTTCTTACATGTATTAAAGCAGAAATAATGACTCCATCATAATGTGCTTGCAAATCCTGTATTTTAGGAAGGGTGAGTTTTGCCACATTCAAGAAAACACATAATACTCTAAACAGGAAAATAAGCTCGAAGGAGATTCTGCAGAGATGAAAATGAATCTTGTTTTCCTCAGAAGTCATCAAATGTTTAATGTTAGCCCTGACATTTTAAGTCAGAGTTCATCACAAACAGGTTCTTCCTCCTGTGTTTATGTGAAAAGATGATACATTTTCCTTCCTCATTTCAATGACAAAAGCCCAATATTCCAAACGCCCATTATTTTTCACTCTGTATATAGCCAGTATTAAGCATGGGTTTGTGTTATGAACTTCCTTGGGTCTAAATCAGTCAAAGAAAGATTCAGGGCCTGATTCCACAAAAGCAACCGCTGAGAACAGTAAAGACCATTATTTCCTCTCCCACTGCTGGCAGAGGTCAGCATCCCTGTCATTAGCCATGTCATAACATAATTGTATTACTACTCCTTATGTGGGCAGATACTGAGCAATAACTGAACACATCACATCATTGCAGAAATGAAAAAGTGCCACTTCTTCGTCCCAATTTAGCATAAAATCAGTGAAAACAATCTTCAGAAATGACACTGCACTAGAAACTGAAAGGAACTGTTATTACTCTGTGGGTATATATTTAAACTAATGTTCTGACATCTTCAACTAGAACAAAAAAGAGGACTCTATTTTACTACTAAGCTCCAATTGGGAGTGCCTATAATCCAATTTCTTTTGGTAACATTCAGTTCAATTAAGGGATACAATGTTACTTAAAATAGCCTTCATTAGATGAAACTCCAGTATGGTACCCATCTCTCAATGTCTCAAACAAAGCCATGCTTTAAGTTGCCAGAGGTAAACAGTGTTACTTTGAGCCTACTGGTTCCTGTCCAGTCTATGAGTTACACTGCTATTTCAAAGGCTGACCTATATACAGCAACATGCCATCCAGTTCTGGCTGTTTGTATAAGAAGAGATGCTTCGCACAGTTGCCATAACTAACATCGATGCATTGTTCTCACTTTTCTCCCTCAATGGGTTACGTGAAAATGGAGGCCACTTTGTATGATGATGTGCTCATAACCTAATGTGTTCTTGCAACAGAGCGATACTAAATTAAACTGTTTTCCAAAAAATTGCTCCTCCAGAGTTTATTAACTGAACAATATAAGTAGTGTTTTGGCAATCTATAGAGCAGCAGTGCTGGAGAATGTCAGCAAAGTAAAACAACCTCGTTTTAGTTTAGAAAAGCTCCAGGAAGAGGATATTCATTTTCTGGATTAGGGTCTCTCCTGACATTGAAAAAAATAATGTCACTGGAGAAAGTCTAGTCACAGTGTGTGGTGCTGAAGCACAGAAAGATACTGGTTCCGCTGGGATTTAGCACACTGACTTTAGTAAAGTGTCGACAGATTTCAAATAAAGACAATTAGTAATTTATGATCTTATCATCCTACTGAAAACAAATAGCCTGACAAAGTGACTGTTTCTTGTAATCAACTACACACTAGTGACACCTCTGAAAGAGACAAGGTTTACTTTGCAGTCTTCTCTCTTTGGGGGGAGTCAGAGCTAACTTGTTTTTACTAATGTAGATAAAGATTATTTCACCTCTTTCAAACTTCTGTCCACCTTTTAGATCCCAGCAAATCTACTTGAGTCACTGCAAAAATGAATGCTGGCTGACTACACTGTAAGCAGCTCAAACTGTGGAACCGGACAGAAATTTTGTGCCAATGCTAATCACGGTGGAGTAGAAAACATTAGTGCCGGGGCTTTCTGGGGCCTAGCAAATCTACTCAGTACACGAAATATAATCAAGAATGAGTGACAAACATAGTTGATAGACTGCTACCCAGAGAAGGGCAGGAGCAGACATCCTGAGGCAAACATTTCCATGAAGTCTCTTCCTACTATGAAAAGTGTATCTTATGACTGTGTATCTTTAAAAATCCATTATTCCCTGAATAAGTAAAATAGAAGACTTGCATCCAGTCTATAGAAAGGGTGGCTGATTTGCATTTAAAAAGAACAGTTTGCTCCCCGTACACTGGATGACTTAAAAGGAACTTCAATGAGCTAGTAAAAAAAAATTCTGAAGACTTTCTAAATTAATTTATTCAATGCACAGTACAACCCACTAAAATTATTTAAAGCACTTAATTGGAAAATGATTTAATATATTGGAGCAATTCTTGATTTTCCAAAGCATTTAACTTTCAAATTAAATCTGACCCTCCTATCACTAGAATGACGAGTGAAATGTGTATCTAAGACATTATAAAATCACAGATAAACTTAATAAGATTTGTCCAGTTTCAGTGACAAAATGTTTCTGACCTTTTGGTTCCAATTAATACTGCGGAATAGGTCTTTACTATCAAGAATGCTGCTACCTTTCTATTATTTTTGTTAGTAGACGTGTTATAAGCAAAAATAAAATATTACAAACACAAAACACCTCCTTATTAAGGCAAACCAGACTTTAGAGTAAAAGAGCTATGTTACCAACAAATAATGAAACTTCATCACAGAAACTTCTCTGGTCAAAGTTCCCTTACCCTCCAACTTGTCCCTAGCTACAGAGATGCTTCCTGCGGGATGAAAAGCCTTTCTACCTTGTCCAAGACTAGACTCCTCTGGTTTCTAACTTGCCTAGACATCAACACACGCACGTTGGTCTTACACATTGTATACACAGGGCATCAGGGAACTTCTCCACGGGATGCTATAACTCACAGCTCTGTGGGGTGTGTGTCTGGAGGGTGTCTGGAGTGTGAGTGCGTGTGTGTGTGAGTGTGTGTGTGTGTGAGTGTGTGTGTGTGTGAGTGTGTGTGTGTGCATGCGCGCGGGCGCGCGCCTGGATTGACCAAGACTCTGAGTTGCGAGTCTGCAGCGTGCTGGGGCCCCGGGGCTGAGGGTGAAACGCGCTAAATACCTCCGGCTCACGTAAAATAGCTGCTTGATGATGACTCGCCACCGGGCAAATGTTACCAGTCCCAACGCTCTATCCAGTGGAATTCACCGAGGGGCCGACGCGGGATTGCTGGCAGAGGCACGGTGTCCACCGAGCGGGAGCTGGGCGTCTAAACCGCTCCCCCAGAGTCGCAGAGAACTCAATTCTCCCCGCCACGTTTCACCGGGCAGGACTGTTTAGACATGTCCAAAAAGCCCGAGGCGAGGACAGCCGTGGCCCTGCGGCTGCTCTCGGACTCGGTGCCCCACGCGTCCTCCCTCCGGGAGGTGAGAGTTCGGGAAAGCGCAGGAGTCGCCCCCTTCCTATGTATCCCCAGACTGTTCCATCCTTGGGACAAGCGGAGCTCCGCAGAAGCCCCGCTCACCCTCCCGGCCGGCTTCGCCCCGGACCCCGCGGCCTGAGCACCTGGGGTCCCCGGGCTTCGGGTACAGTCCAGTCCAGGACCTGCTCGCGTCCCGCGCCGAGTGCTGCTGCTCCGAACGTGAACGCGGCGCGCCCGCCCAGTTCCTAACAAACTCGCGGTTTCTGCGCGCACCTCCGGGCGGGAGCTGTCCCCGGGACCCCGCGCTCCCGTGGCACCCCGGCCTGCAGATCCGAGCCCGGATACTGGGCTCTACCGCCGATCGGCTTCGGGAAAACAAAAGAGTTGCGGAGCGCCGTTCCCGGGCGGAGGGCTTCTCCGGGTCCCCGGCACCCTGACTCCCAGCGGCTCCCCTGGCAACTAATTCTGGGCCGGGAAGCGGTACCACGAGCCCCCGCAGCCCGCACAGGAACGAAGGAGGGAGAAGGGGAAACGAGAAAATCAACGGAATTCTCTCACTCTCCGCCTGCGTTCCGGGACCCCAGACACACCCCCAAAGTATTCTGCTGTTCTTTCTTAATTTTTTTCCCCCCAGCGCCCGCGGCAACCCTAGGCAGGACTACTGAATCGCGATCAGCGGGAAGGGAACGATGGAGCAAAGCGCGTCACTTTCCGCACTATCGCGGTGCAGGGTAAAGCCGGGAGCTGCTCCGCAAAACTGACTCCCCGAGCGCACGCCCCGGCAGCCGCGGGGCTGCGAGCCGAGCGCGCCCGGGAGACCGGCCTCCGCGGCCGGCCGGCGGGCCTGCCGCCGCCCCCCTCCCGGGACCGAGCAGCCAGAACGCGGCGGAAACAAAAGCAGAGCGTTCACCTTGTTGCAATAGTAGGGGTCCAGGCAGGGAGAGGGTCCCAAACAGGGCGCGTCGGGCGCAGCGGCGGGCTGGGCTGGAGGTGGATAAAATCTTACGTCCATTTCACTCTCACATCAAGCAAACTCCTTTTCTGTGCCTTAAAAAAAAAAAAAAAGTGTCCAGCAAAACAAGCTTAGACGGAACAGAGAGAGGTGTCTGGACTCAGGAGTAAAAGAAACACCTTCCTTCCCTCACATCCGTTTGTGGTTTGTTTAAGAAGAAGAGGAGAAAAAAAAAAAAAAAAGAAGAAAAAAAAAAGAGGGGGGAAAAGCGCTCAACTCTCCCCCAAGCCGCGGCGCGCACCCGTCGGCGCCGAGCGCGCAGCCCGCTCCGCCGCCGGGCAGGTAACTTCATGCGCTCATTGTCCCCCCGCCCGCGCCCCCCTCCCCGCCTCCCGCGCCCCTCGCCGCCCGGCACACGCGCTCGGGCTCTAGGTCCTGGGCGTTTTATTGAAGTCTCTGAGTTGCTCTGCTTGGAGTTTATTTTCTCCACCTTGGAGGCCTGGAATAGGGTGGGGAGGACCGGAGAGGGGGACAGGGCGGTGTGTGTGTGGTGTGGTGTGTAGAGGGGGGCGGTGAGCGCCCCGGGCCCGGCGGGGTGGGGTGCGCGGCGGGACGCGGGTTGCTGGCGGCCCAATGGCGAACGCTCGAGGCCGGGGGCCGGAGGAGGGTGGAGCGGAGAAGGACCAGGAGAACGTGGCTGGGCCCCGGGCCGCGCTCTCCTGGCCGCGGCGCGACGCACACAAAGGGGCCGGCGAGCCCGAGCCTGAGGCGGCCACGGGGCCCAGCGGGGAGCACGCAGCCAGGGGGCGCTGTGGCGCATCCCGCTCCGCGGCCCCGCCCCCAGGCCCGCCCCGGCCCCGCCCCGCTCCCGCCGCCCCTGCCGCGGCCCTCCCCACCTCTCTCTGGCGCCCAACACCTCTAGCCGCGCGGCCGTCCCCACCCAGCTGTTCGCTCCCCACCCCAGTTCCCGCTCTTGGGTGGAAGTGACTGCTCCTGCCTGCGCTGCTGTGGGGGCCGGGAACCCTCGGGGAGCGCCAACCCTCTGCGCGCTCTAACTGGCCTTCTGTCCCAGGGACCCCAAGGGAGGGCAGTTGGCGAAGGCTAAGGCTGCGTTGTTGTTGTGGTGGTGGTGGTTGTTCAGTCGCTCAGTCGTGTCTGCCTCCTTGCCACCCCATGGTCTGCAGCAGGCCAGGCTTCCTTGTCCATCACCAAACTCCCAGAGCTTGTTCAAACTCATGTCAATTGAGTCAGTGATGCCCATCTCCTCCTCTATCCTCTACTTCTCCTCCTGCCTTCAATCTTTCCCAGCGTCGGGGTCTTTTCCAATGAACTGGCTCTTAGCATCGGGTAGCCAAAGTATTGGGAGTTTCAGCTTCAGCATCAGTCCTTCCAGTGAATATTCAGGGTTGATTTCGTTTAGGATTGACTTTTTTGATCTCCTTTCAGTCCAAGGGACTCTCAAGAGTCTTCTCCAATACCACAGTTTGAAAGCATCAATTCTTAAGCACTCAGCCTTCTTTATGGTCTAAGTCTCACATCCATACATGACTACTGGAAAAACCACAGCTTTAACTCTATGGACCTTTGTTGGCAAAGTGATGTCTCTGCTTTTTAATATGTTGTCTAGGTTTGTCTGAGGACAGTATAAGGAAGGATAAAATGAACATCCCTTGAGGTCTATACATGGCTCCTTTAGGAACATTTTGTTAGGCATTGTTTTATATTTCTTACATCATTTTCATCTTAAGTCATTGTTTTCTTTCTTCCCTCATCATTTTTTAAGTGGCAAGAATACAGCTTCCTCTCTACCTCCAGATGAACACGGTGCGAATTGTTGTAGGGAGAGAGAATTGTAAGATAAAAGAATTTTTCTCTGTTGGATTCAGAAGAACCTCTGTGTTTCCAGGTCCTTCAAGGAGTGATTGATCAGTCATATGTGATGATGTCTCCATAAAAATCCCAAAGATCAGGGTTCAGAGAGCTTCCAAAGTGGTGAACAGTAGAGGTGCTGGCCTCTCTCATACCTTGCCCTCTGTAGCTCTTCTATCTATTTGTTCCTCTATGTCCTTTATTATACCCTTATATAATCAAGTGATAGACAGTAAGTCAACCTTTTCCTGAGTTCTATGAGCCACTCCAGAAAATTAAGCAACCCCAAGGAGGTGCCATAGGAACGTCTGATTTATAACTGATTGGTCACAGGCATAGGTAAATAGAGACTCCCCTAGTGGCCCAGTAGCTCAAAACTGCATTCACAACGCAGGAGAACTGATTTCCATCGCTGGTCAGGGAACTGGATCCCACATTCCGCAACAAAGATCAAAGATCCTGTGTGCTGCAACTAAGACCTGGTACAGTGAAATAAATAATTTTTTTTTAAAGTGTTATGTGCCTGCCTGGATAAAGGGGGGGTGGTTGGGGGAGAAGGGATACATATCCATGTATGGCTGAGTCCTTTAGCTGTTCACCTGCAGCTACCGAAACATTGTTAATCAGCCATCAGTTCAGTTCAGTTCAGTCGCTCAGTTGTGTCCGACTCCTTGCGACCCCATGAATCACAGCACGCCAGGGTCCCTGTCCATCACCAACTCCCGGAGTTCACTCAGACTCATGTCCATCGAGTCAGTGATGCCATCCAGCCATCTCATCCTCTGTCGTCCCCTTCTCCTCCTGCCCCCAATCCCTCCCAGCATCAGAGTCTTTTCCAATGAGTCAACTCTTCGCATGAGGTGGCCAAAGTACTGGAGTTTCAACTTTAGCATCATTCCTTCCAAAGAAATCCCAGGGCTGATGTCCTTCAGAATGGACTGGTTGGATCCCCTTGCAGTCCAAGGGACTCTCAAGAGTCTTCTCCAACACCACAGTTCAAAAGCATCAGTTCTTCGGTGCTCAGCCTTCTTCACAGTCCAACTCTCACATCCATACATGACCACAGGAAAATAATCAGCTATACTCCAATACACAGTAAAAGTTTGAAGTTTGAAAAAAAGGAGAAGCACAAGTAACAACCTAGACTTGCAACTGGAAGTGTGTATGTCTTTGGCGTTGCGGGGAGGGGGGAGGTGCGGGGGGGCAGTCTTGTGGGACTGAGCCCTTATCCTGTGAGTTCTGATGTTATCTCCAAGTAAATAATGGCAGAATTGAGTCCAATTGTAGGACACCCAGCTGGTGTTACAAAATTGCTTCATGTGGAGAAAACCCACACGTCTGGCGTCAGAAGTGTTGAGTGTCTAGTAGTGTAAGAGCAAAGGAGAAAGACAGGAAGCAGACCAAGTTTTTCCCAACTCAGGTGCAAATTTGAGCTGTTGGCAAAAAAATTTTAAGTTCTATACTCTAATCACTCATATATAGAGAGAAGACCAGGAGTGTCGTCTCCGTGTAATCGGAAAAAATACTCTCTTGATAATGCTCCACCCAGGACTGGTCATGATCATGTCTCAAATGGGTAGGTGCACTTCCACCAAGAAAAACTTGGGGAAATTTAAAAAGCGAGACCTCTGAGTAAATCTTATTGATTTGAAAGATAAAATAGAGGATCATTATAACTTTTGAAAGAAAACCTTTTTATTTTATATTGGAGTATAACCAATTAATAATGGTGTAATAGTTTCAGGTGGACAGTAAAGGAACTCAGCTATACGTATACATGTATCCAATCTCCCCCAAATTCTGGCCCAGTCATTACGTTACTTTTCAATTTCTGCGGCATTCAACTCTATGTCATGGCTTTTTGTTGTTGTTAGTCGCTAAGTCATATCTTGACACTTTTGGACTATAACCTGCTGGGCCTCTCTGTCCGTGGGATTTCCCAAGCAAAAATACTGGACTGGGTTACCATTTCCTTCTCCAGTGGATCTTCCTGACCCAGGGATCAAACTCCTACATTGTCTCCTACATTAGCAGCAGATTCGTTACCACTGAGCTACCAGCGAGGCTCTCATTTATTTGTCCATTTATTCATACATGTGTACATTCTTCATCAAAGGTTTATGAGCTGGGGGGAAAGCACTATGCTGTATGTTGTGTGTAGGTTAACATATAAAAACAAATTACTTCAAAACACTTTCTTCTTTAAATGACTTTAGAGTCTTATTGAGCAGTGTTTCCAGCACTGTTTGTTCAGTGAAATCACCTTAGAAGCTTCAAAAAATACTTGTGCCTGGGATCCTCCTGCAAAGAATCTGATTCAGTTCATTTGGGGTAGGGCCTCGGCATAGGACTTTTTAAAATCTCTCAACTTTTAAAAAGATTGAGGTCAATTGTTCTAGAAGGAAAGATAAGACGTGCAGAGAGGTAATGTTAAATATTTTAGTAAATAAAATTGGCTGCATTTTTCTTGGGGTTGAAAATCACAAGGAGACACTGGGGACCCTGACTTCCAGGATCCCATCACCTGCACTGCCTTTCAGAGACTGAGTGTGGCAACAAAACATGAATAAATTGTTGTGTAGCCAGACTACAATTTGGTCATCTGAACTAGGAATTTTACATACCTCATTACCAGAAAATAGGCTCCCCAGTGGCTCAGTGATAAAGAATCCACCTGTGATGCAGGAGACATGGGTTTGATCCCTGGGTTGGGAAGATCCCCTGGAGAAGGAAATGGAAACCCAGTCCAGTATTTTTGCCTGGGAAATCCCATGGACAGAGGAACCAGGCAGGCTACAGTCCATGGTGTCACAAAAGAGTCAGACATGACTGAACAACTGAGCCTGTGCACCAGAAAATATGTGTCTATAAGCAAAACATCTCCCCACTAGAATTGATGTAATAACATGGATAGCTGCAATTTATAAAATGCCTCCTCTATTGTAGACCTGGTCCTCATTTTTATACATTTAACTTCACTGTCTCATTTAGTTTTACAAATGACATTGGAAACCCTAACCAGTAATTACAAACCACACTTAGCATTTGATTTGGTTCTCTAAACATTACCCATCATCATTTTAATTATGGTTCCATACATTGTAATGTTTTCAAATTTGCAATTGCTTTCCTTGACCACATTTTATGTTTACTGATTCTTTGTACTATGCTAAGTCCTAAATCTTGGAGTAAGATCTCCAAATTACACACAGGATGTGTTACTTTAGGGAAAATATCCCCTAGAAAGTTCATCCTATCTATGATATATTAGAGTTTTATTAGAAATTATTCAACAACAAAGTGGTACTTCCTGAGGGACATTTTTTGTTAGTTTGGGGAGTTAGTTTTTCTTTCAGGAAGATCCCCTGGAGATGGAAATGGCAAACCACTCCAGTATGCTTGCCTGGGAAATCCCATGGACAGAGGAGCCTGGCAGGCTACAGTCCACCACAGGGTCACAGAAGAGTCAGACATGACTTAGCAACTAAACAACAACAACCACAGCAGACTACCTCTACAGATAGACTGTGAAAAACATCTTGTAGGAATTCATTTTGAAATACTAAATTTTTAAGCTAAAATGGAAGTATGCCATACTTTATAATTAAATTAATATTCAGTCTTTCCCTGGCCTCTTATGTAAGGGTGAGTTTTCCAGCAAAGCTAATGCCTCAATCTCTCCTATAGAAGAAAAGCCTCATTTTTTAAAAAGACCATTCATTTGAACCTCATTGGGCCACCTTCTATTTTAACCTATCTCATTATGCACGCGTATATAGGTTGACCTTCCTAACAAGGTTATGGGGTGAAATAGCTGTGCCTGTCCCCTTAGAACCTAACCAACCCTGAGTCCTACTTAAAGTTTCAAAAAACATCATTAAGGGTTTTGTTGGGAAAGGTTTACATTTTCTCAACTTGCCAGTTAGAATTTAGTGTTGTCCAGAGTTATTCACTATTTTTCTAAAGTAATTTAAATGTAAACTAGGCTGATATGCAGTTCGTAATATAATGCCACAAGAGAACACAGAGTACTGAAGTTTATTTCCTGGGGAGACTGGTGAGAAATGACTAGACTGGAAGCCTTTCAACCAGAAAATAAAGGATTTTTGGAATGATGAAAGTTTGAAGGAAATGATAGAGGGTCCACAGATACCTCACATGGTACTCAATGACTCATAAAATGCAGTATTTTTTACATACTATGGAAAGTGCGCCATGCTTGTACATGTCACCATTGAGTCTGGTACAGTACTTTGATCTTCAACAATATACAACATTTGTGGCATAATGGCCATAATAGGACTATTCAGCTATTTCACACGGCAATAATCCAGTCCTCTCTCATCAGGATAAACTGTGAGGACAAATCCTTTCAAAATCAGAATTAGTTCCTTGTAGAAGAGGGAGGCTACAATTATCCTTTAAATAGGAGCAGCTGCAACATGGTATCGGCCTGGATTGTGGCAGAGAAGTGTTTCTCCAATGCAATTAAATGGATTTTTTTTTTAATGCAAACATGTTCTATAAAAAGTCAACTGCAAGGTGAGTAGGCGTGGAATTGCTGAGATGAAAAGAACACGCATTTTGCTTACCTGAGTTAATATCACTACCTTGGTAAGTGATATTTTGCTGCGAACGAATTATCAAGGCTCCTACTTTCCCATAAAGTGGGCCCACTTGGGGACCAGAGTAACACAAAGGAAAGATAATTCTGGTTCATTTGTACACTCTGTGTCTTATTTTGAAATGTGTTTAAAGCTACATTTTGTTATTGTTGCTTTTCCAAAAGATATGATGAGTCAACAGCAACATTTTGATTTAAACAAGAAAGGTAGCCCTTGGGTGGAGAAATATAAATATAGGACTTAACGCTAGGCAGCGCCTACCTCCATGACAAGACAAATGGAAGGGCACTTCAGTTTTGACCATAAAGATAATTAAAGGATTGGAAAATAAGATCTTTAAGAAAGATGAAAGGACCAGAGAGGGTAATGTGGAGAGGCAATGTAATATCTTCAAATTGTGTATCTTAAGAGTTCTTTCAGAACAACCAGACAACACCTCCACTGGAGATATGACATGAGGAATTGTATGTAATTCTAGAACAGTGAGCATTTCATCTCACGTGAAAAAAATTTCCCCCAGTGATCCTGAATGTACTGCCAAAAGAGAGTATGAGCTCTCCTTAGGACTGCTTTTTAAAATCTCAGCACCCAATGAATACTTGTCAAGTCACCCAAGCATCTCCTGACACCCCTCCTCTTCTTGAAATGTTCCTTCTTTATAAAAGACCCAGTGGGCAGAGGGTTTGAACTTAGCTCTAATTATCTGAAGGGTTTCCGTGCTCATAAATTTTAGATAGGATAAAGTTCAGCCAGACAATGAACCAAGATGTCTCCCGTGGCTCTTTGAAATCTGAAAAATGCTTTCTTTAACGTTAGTTCTCGTTCCTGAGTATTGTCAAGGACGTTGGTCACAAAGGAAAATAGCAACATCTGATTTTGTAGACAAAATTTAAGATGTGATGTAAAACTAGGCATTACAATCTTTAATATACTTTTAGAAGTTTACTTTTTTTAAAAGAACACTCTCACATGAGAGAGATGGCCTTTTAAAATGATCCCTGAGCCAAAGATGAAAGAAAAGGAATCCTCCTGCTTCACTAGACTGGATTATAATGCGTAGCCTTCAATTCACTAATTCAAAAATCACACATTTTCAAGATAGCAAGAGACTCTTCAGCTCCAAGTTAGGCTGATGGTGGCTGCCAAATCCCTACTCCTCCCATGAAATCGTCCATGGTTGATTAGGAAAGTGACTCTACCCTCTACCTGCCCTGTTTCCACAGGTAGTCCCTGATCTCTGCCCTGATTAAGTGCGCCCTGCTTCCTTCCACTATAAATCTCTTTACACTTGACCTTTACGTAATGCAATTACCTGTCTATCCATGTATTGCTTTAATGTTTCCATTTCGTTCCTAGTGGCATTCCAATATACCTGTCTGTATTAACGTGTTTGATGCTGATTCTAAGCTCCTGGAGGGAAGGGACAGAATCTCTTTAGATGGGATTGATGGTCCTCAAATATCAAATGCCTAAAAAATGCTCTCTGCAAGAAAACAACTTAACTTAGCATATTTTTTCTTGGTCTGGAGAGATTTAATTCAGGAAGCTATTGGTAAAGATTCAGGATGTCATAATATATAAACACTTCCATTTTATTAAGACAAGTAGGAAAGAGTTAGAATTGTACTATATTATCTATGTTGCCTTGTCTCTATTACTACGTTTGAATATCACCTGTAATTAGGGCTTCCCGAGCGGCACAGTGGTAAAGAGTCCTCTTGCCAGTGCAGGAGATGCGGGTTCGATTCCTGATCGGGAAGATCCCCGGGAGAAGGAAATGGCAACCCACTCCAGTATTCTTGCCTGGGAAATCCCATGGACAGAGAAGCCTGGCGGGCTACACAGCCTGGGGTCACACAGAGTCGGATTGAAGCGACTGAGCATGCACATCATCTATTAATATAACTAAGGAAACCATAAATTATTAAGGTCCCTTTACATGTTAAGTGTCCCCATGGAATAATACGTTAGTTCTTGTGGCTCCTTCTCCCCCTCTTCCTCCACTCTCTTGACTGCTTTACCCATTTATGCTTTTGATGTGGTGTCTATAAACACCTATAATCTCTAGACTTCCAGAGGATTGGGACCTCCCTGGTGGTCCAGCTCTCTGATACCCAAATATACCAAACCGGTAACTCTCCCGAAAACAGCCACATGTCACTGGCCTTATTTTCAAGCGTTTACACCTAGTGCTCCCTTGGTCTAGAAAAAGCATCAGTAGTGCCACATAATCACATCACTTCCAAAATCCAAATCAAATATTACCTCCACGTGAAGCCCTGCTTCTCTCCCTACCCGCCACCCACCTCCCCCCCAGCCCCAGGCATGATGTGTATTCCATTACTGTGTTGTAATCATTAGTTTATAAGCTATTTTTCTTCTGCTTTAGATTATATCTCAATCATCTTTATACTTCTAACCTTTGGTATAGAAATGAGTACAAATGGCTAGTACGACAGGGCAAGTTTTTTTTTTTTTTTAATGTGACCTGCTTCTGTTAGGTGTTATTTGGGAATAGTGTCATATATTTTATGGTGAATACAGTTTTTAAAAAAAGATTTATCCACTCCCTTAGCAGTGGTTTATCTCTCCCTCAGAGAAAACCAGAATGAGTTTTTTAATAAAATGATTGAACAGGTACACTGAATCTTCAATTTAATTATTTCAATTCCTGCAAAAAAAAGGTCTTTCAGAAAGCCTGCTGCTTGGTAAAATGTGATAAAGTTCCAACACATTCTTAAAAGTTGTAAATTAATTTATAAATTTCCATTCAAAGTTTAATCTGCTATTTTCACACAAGAAAACTCATAAGGTTGCTTCCTATTGAGTTACTATCTTTGCATCTAGAGTTTAAGCCAGTATTTAATCTCTTTCTAGAAGCTTCCAGAGGTGCTTGGTACATTATAGGTGAATGTTGCCCATTTTTATTGCTTTTGGAGTTAAGCAAGAATTCCACACCTGTCATTCCAGACCCTGGCTTGCTTACTTACTTCTAGTTTATTTCTCTCAATTTTTGTATTTCTCCCAGGGCAGGTCACCTTTTTTTTTTAATGTGCCCTGACTCTGGCTTCTGCATGTATGTTCCTAAGCACTGTCCTGCCCTCCACATCCTCCCAGAAGCTTCATCACCCTCTTGCTTTTGTTCTTAACAGCCACTGCCCCGCTGAAACTACTACTGATTCTTCTGTCTCGATCTAGGCTTGTCCTACTCTCATTCCTGGAGCAACTATTGGTGATTCTTTCATGGGATGTCTCTCTCACCCACTGTGTTACCATTCTATGCATTTTATCCCATCTCCCTTCTCAATAAGTTTTTGGGGCAGTATTACCGTGCCCTGTTCATCTCTGAGACGCCTGCAATGCCGAGCACAATTTCTTGACCATAACAAGGACTCAGTAGCTATTTGTTTAACTGAATTGAATTCAAATATGTTCAAACAGCTCTCTCCTCGCTATGTTTGACAAAATAATTATAACAAGTCCATAATCACATTCAATGGTAAAGCCAGGATTTGAACATGAGTAGCTCACTGTACTTTAACCCCTACAACTTTGTTATCCCTACAATAGACAGAATATGTATTCAAAATTGTTGGCCTGGCTATATAATTTATCTCTAATCATTAAAGGGTAAACATTTTCCTGATACTACTGAACATATTTTCTCTGACAGTGTGACAAAAAATGATTTTATTTTTCTGTGACACCAGTTTCACAGAATGGGAACGTAAAGCAATTTAAGAGCATTCCTTTCATAAGTTTATTATGATATCCCTCTGAGTTCTTTCAGGATCTATAGATACAACGCACAGATGTATAGATACTATCAAGTTTACTATATAATATTGGATTATGCATGCATGCTCAGTCATGTCCAACTCTTTGAATCCCCATGGACTGACTATAAACCAACAGTCTCCTCTGCCCATGGGATTTTCCAGGCAAGAGTACTGGAATGGGTTGCCATGCCCTCCTCCAGGGAATCTTCCTGACCAATGAATTGAACCTACATCTCCTGCATTGCAGGTGGATTCTTTACCACTGAGCCATCAGAGAAGTGCCCATAATAACGGATTGTCTGTCCCCAGTTGGAAGACTGTTTACTTCTGTGCACTTCAGTGGCTCAAAGGTAGCACAGGAGTATTTGGAGCCAAGGATGTGGGCTTTATAATAAACTTGGCTTAGCATTCAGGGGTTTATTCTGGGTTTTGGGGCTTCAATATGCTGGAAGAAATATGGAATCTACAAAACATCTTTTTAATCTCAGTGATGGAACTTGAAAATTTAAAAAACAAGTCTAAAAAATAACACCAACTTAATCTCTCCCTACATAAAGGAACCACTTGTTCTAGTAGAAAGCACTGTTGAATTTATTTTTAGAATAGGAAGGGAAAATAAAACTGAGGGAAGCAATGAAGCAACAATGAATTACCCTTCTGCTCTGGTGATATATTTGAACTGATTTTTCCTTTGTGGCTGGGCTTTTTCTGGGGGACAGAAACAGCAGAAATTATTTTACAATGCCCTTCAATAGCTGAGTCAAAATTCTCCTGAATTGTTGAAATTCTTCCTTATTTGCAGTTGAGTTTACTTTACTTTTACCAGTAGGTGTTTCAGATCAATGTGCATTTCGCCACCATCTTCTGGATGGAAAACTGCCTTTCCGTTCAGCAGCCTTCTCTTAAAATATCTTAAGTTTAAGATTTTCTACTTTATAACTGTGTCGTTTCCTTTCTAAAATATTTTGAGAATGTGAGGTTCTGGCAGTATCAGTTCAGTTCAGTCACTCAGTCGTGTCCGACTCTTTGTGACCCCGTGAATTGTAGCATGCCAGGCCTCCCTGTCCATCACCAACTCCTGGAGTTCACTCAAACTCACGACCATCGAGTCAGTGATGCCATCCAGCCATCTCATCCTCTGTCATCCCCTTCTCCTCCTGCCCCCAAATCCCTCCCAGCATCAGAGTCTTTTCCAATGAGTCAACTCTTCGCATGAGGTGGCCAAAGTACTGGAGTTTCAGCTTTAGCATCATTTCTTCCAAAGAACACCCAGGACTGATGTCCTTTAGGATGGACTGGTTGGATCTCCTTTCAGTCCAAGAGACTCTCAAGAGTCTTCTCCAATACCACAGTTCAAAAGCATCAGTTCTTCGGCGTTCAGCTTTCTTCACAGTCCAACTCTCACATCCCATACATGACTACTGGACTGTAAATCAGATTAAACAACACCAATTGCCAAGTGATCAGACAGAGAAAGAATTGTATGGATGAAAACTAATGACACTCTGACCATTGCTAGGTGGCACTCTGTGGGATGCTCACAAGGAGTCCAGTTCCAGTGGCCGTTGAGCACTAGCTTCTGGGCTGTTTGGAGGAATGCTGGTCTCCTGCTTCAGTCCAAGAAAGATCCCATCAAGACAATTTCAGCAATTGTCTTGATCTTGATCGCTCTTATATTTGCTCTGTGGAAACTGGCAAATAAAGGCTGGTCTAGGGTTTCATTTGTCTGGATAATTATATAAGCTTGGGAGAATATATTGCAAACATTTTATTTTTTCCTCCACTCTTCTTTAGTTTGCATGATTTGGCTTTGCTTCTTCTTAACTTGAAAATACCCCAATGCAAGCAACAATTTTTTTTGCCAAAGGTTTTGAAAAACCTCTGCTGTCTGGGGTAGTGCATGTTTTCTGGTGGTATGAGAAGATGCTGTGGGGATTAAGAGCCTGTGCTTGGGGATCTACCAAGCTGGGTCTAAATGCCAGTTCTGCTATTTGCCCAACTCTGGCAACTGAGTCCATCTTTTGCTGCTCAATTTCCTCATCTTGAAGACAAGGATCCCAATAAGAATAAAAATACCTTATGGTGGTTTTTGTTGTTCAGTCTGTAAGCCGTGTCTGACTCTTTGCCACCCCACAGACTCCAGCACCCGCGCCAGATTCCTCTGTCCTCCGCTGTCTCCTAGAGTTCGCTCAAGTTCATGTCCATTGGTTGGTGATGCTATCTAACCATCTCATCCTTTGCCGCTCTCTTCTCTTTTTTCCTTCACTCTTTCCTAGCATCAGGGTCTTTGCCAATGAATCCACTTGCTCACAAAGGCTGTAAAATAGTAATTCTGATATGTTCTAGGCATAGGCACTGAAGTTTCTTATGGATATTATCTCACTTCATGTCTTACCCCATGAGGTTGGCTCTATTAGTAATCCCAATTCAAGGGAGAAGGGGATTCCCTGGTGCCTCAACGGTAAAGAATCTGTCTGCCAACGCAGGAGACACCAGTTTGATCCCTGAGTCAGGAAGATTCCCTGGAGGAGAGCATGGCAACCCACTCCAGCATTCTTCACTGGAGAATCCCATGGACAGGGGAGCCTGGTGGGCTACAGTCCATAGGGTTGAAAAGAGTCAGACATGACTGAAGCAACTGAGCAGGCACACAGGTAAGGGAGAAAGAGATGGGGGCACAGAGGGTAAAGTAGCTGAGTAGGGACGCCCCACTGTAGGGAAGTGCCAGCTGGGATTCTGGCCCAGGCACGATTGTACTACAGGTGTATTCTTCACTAAGCAAAGCTAGTCTTTCATGGGCGTGGGCAATGTGACTTATGGTGCCTGCTGGACAAGTGGACACATGTGCGTTTAATTCACAGAGTGCTCCTGAGCTGTGCGGCAAGGCGTCTCACAGTTCATGACCTGCCTGTGCAGGTCTTGGGTGGGTGTTTGGGAGAAGGAGGAGCCCAGACGCCAGAGTTACATCCCTGCCACCTTGCTGAGTCTGCTCTGCTCTGAGATTTTCCCTGAAGCCTGAAGGGGGATCAATTTTCTTTCCTTCAGATTGTTTTTTTCTTAACATTTCTGTTAATTTTTTTTTTATATTTTATTCCCCCCCCTCTCATATTATCCTTAAGCATCACCAGCCAAAGAATTAAAGGAATACTCTTGGGGTTGCTATTTTTAACTCCTGTGGTTGGAGAGGATTCAATAAACATGCCTCTAGTGTTAGTTAACATGTTTTATTGGCTCACCGCATGTTTAAATATGCTCCACACACACTGCTCTTTAAGTCTTCACCTCTTTTGCCCCAGCTTGACTGTATGTTCTCTTTTCACGATGTCTTCCTTACTTGGCTATGGTTTAGGCATATTTGTATACCCTTCTCATCCAGCCAAAAGACTGTAATCTTCTTGAGGGCAGAAATTCTTACTTTCTTATCATGTTATGTCCTGTAGCAGCTAGCATGTTGTGGTTGTTTAGACACTGAGTTGTGTCTGCCTCTTGTGTGACCCCATGGAATGTAGCCCACTGGGCTCCTCTGTCCATGGGATTCTCCAGGCAATAATACTGGAGTGGGTTGACATTCTCTTCTTCAGAGGATCTTCCTGACCCAGAGATTGAACCTGGACTCCTGAGTTGCAGGCAGATTCTTTACCATTTGATCTCCAGGGAAGAAAGATGCTTATCACATAGTTATATAACAGACTTGGAAATTATTTGTTTTTATTAAAATTACACTTAAAGATGTGATAAACTTGAGAAAAATTAGCAAGACTAATGTTTACAACTTTATTCCAAACAATTGTTATCTATTGAGTAGATAATTTTTTAAAAGTTGCCCCGTTTCTTTGCCTCTCTCTTATCCAGAGTATTTTGCAATGGTGATGGTTTAGTCATTAAGTCATGCCTGACTCTTGCAATCCCATGGACTGTATCCTGCCAGGCTCCTCTGTCCATGGGATTTTCCAGGCGAGAATACTGGAGTGGGTTGCCATTCCCTTTCTCTAGGAAAACTTCCCGACCTAGAGATTGAACCAGGGTCTCCTGCACTAAGGTGGATTCTTTACCGAGTGAGGCACAAGGGAAGCCCCCTCAGGAGGTGGAGGCCATTTATTTATTCCTTAAGTCTGGATTAATACTGAAATGGCTTTGGACTATTACAAACAGTGGCAGCTACAGCATGCTAGTTTCAAGACTAGGACTAGAGTGACCTTGGCACGCATGTATTATCTTTTTTTTTTGTCACTGCGCCACTACCATGAGAGGAAGCTCGGGTTAGCCTGCTGAGACCCCGACAGGAGCAACAGGACTGAGTCGAGATGTACTAGCAACACCAGCAGAGACCGGAGGGCTGCCTGGTCAGCCAGCAGACTCTTCCTTTTCTCCTTCCCCACTTCCTTCCTTCCATTACATCTTTCTTCCCCTCACCCCTTTCTTTTTCAATGTATATAAGGTTTTCTTTAAAATTGCCGTACTCTGCTAGCCCATCACATCTACTAGGATTAGGCCTGCAGTGACCGAGAGTAGGAAAGACACTCCTCTTTTTTTTTACATTTATTTTTAATTGGAGGATAACGCTTTACAATGTTGTGTTGGTTTCTGTCATATATCAACATGAATCAGGCATAAGTATACATCTGTTCCCTCCCTCTTAAACCTCCCTCCCTCCACCCCCCACCCGTTTCCACTCATCTAGGTTGCCACAGAGCACCAGATTGAGCTCCCTGTGTTATACAGCAACTTCCCCTTGGCTATCATTTTACACACGGTAGTACATATATGTCAATGCTACTCTCTCAATTTGTCCCACCCTCTCCTGCCCCCACTGTGTCCATGACTCTGTTTTCTATGAGGAAAGACACTTCTTAATTCTGTAACCTTCAAAGCAAATGGATTCTTCATGAAGCTAGTGCACTGGGGAAATTAGTGTAAAAATTATCCTAACAAAACAAAAGATATGTCCTAAATAAAATAGCTTCTTGGTTTTAGACATAGTAGATATACTCTACTTTTCCCCTGCATTCAATTTTACCTGGTGCTAGTGTTTGAAGTGGAAATATATATATATATTTCCCTTTTGTCCTCTGGTGCTGGTCACACAGACAAATGAGCTGTGTGGGCATGTTTTTATTCTTGCCTGAAGCATACATGCTCAACTGACCCTTTGTCTCTGGATGTAAAGGGAATGAAGAGGTGTAAATCCTTTTATCTGGGGTTTGAAGAAATGTCCTGGTGGGGCTATCACACAGTTTTGAGATGGACAAATTTTCACAAGTGGCCTTCACTAGGATGAGAAATTATTATAAACAGTAATACAACAAGAAGACAAATGAATGACTGTCCCAAGGGATGTAGCCCATGGAAAGAATTTTTTTGAAGGAAAAGGTTAATTTCATAAGAATGTGACGAATACAACCCAGAAAAAAAAAAAAAAAGCCAATGGCTTCACCATCGTATTACATTGTTCATTAAATAATATCTTAGAATTACCTTGTTTTTTTATAGATGCATTTTTTAAATTTTAAAATAATTACTCACACTTAATAAACATTAAATGAGACAGAGTAGGTACTAAGGGGTCTCTGTTATATATTTAAAATGTAGTCAGGTATGGGTAGAAAACGTTGAACAGCTTGCTAGAGTAGCTCATTTCAAAGTATTTTCAGTTTTATTTTTATTTATATAGTTTTTACTGGAATATAATTGCTTAGGTAACAATCAGCAGATCCCTTCCCAGAGATAATGGAAACAAGCAATAGAATTGAAATAGATGTTGGTACAGAAAATAGCGAATGCTGAATCGTTCCAAAACAACTCTGGAGTGGAAGAACAATATTAACTGTAAAATAGCCAAATTAAAAATCATTTAAAGTCAGATTTCAATATGGCATTTTCGTTTTCAATAGAAAGCATGAGATTATACTAAGGCTCATTCTGATTATTGAAAACAGTGAAATAAAGACCTTTCCCTTTGTACAGAGGGTTGGGTGAGTAGAAGTTCTCATTTACTGCTACAATTCCTTACATCATTACATAATTGTTCCCTTGTATGCCAGTTATTCCATGGGTATTGAAGTATGCAGGGCTGTTGAGCTAATCCTTAGTTTTAATGCAGTGCTATGCTTATAGTAGATTCACAAATATTTTGAGTGAAAAAATGAACAAATCTCCAAAGTGGATAATTAAAGTCACCTGATACTCTTATAAGTGAATTGGTTAAACATATAGCACAGTCAGTTAATGTTTAACCTCATGAGTAATCAGGAAATGCACGTTAAATCATCGATGATACATTGCTTTTCACCTATCACACACTGCAGTGAATTGTAAATTGCTACAAGCTTTCTAGAAAGCAATTTGGCAAAATGCACTGTGAGCCCTCAAAGAGTTCATACCCTTTGTCAGGATAATAACACGTCCAAGAATCTATTCGACAGAAACAATCAGAGATACGAAGATTTTTATTCAAGGATATTCATTGCAGCACTATTTATAACTGTAAAAATATTAAGATTTCTGAAATCTTAAAGTCTGAAAATAGAGTTAGCTAAATTATGCTACATTTCTATGATTAAATGCGGTGGAGCAAAAATAATCACATGCTTGCAGAATATTTAATGACATGCAGAACAGTTCAAGTTAAGTTTGCATTGTGTGTATATGTGGGGGGGTGGTGTGTGTGTGAAAAAGAGAAAGAGAGCGATGGTTTAGAAAATCTCTCTTGCGCTAGGCAAAAAATAAGTGCAGATATATAACATAAATGAACAAATATTCTTAAAGCATGATAAATCTTCTGTAAAAGATAATGGATTCTTTCACAGAATCTAAAAACTGAATTTTACAGAGAAGGAAAGTATGCAGTAAAGAAGCACGAGTGTTGGGTTTACACTTAGTGTTAAGAAGTCTTGTGTGTAGGGGCTTAAGAAATAAACCTGAGGACTGAGCAGGCTGACTCACTGGCAAAGAATCCACCTTCCAGCGCAGGAGATATAGGCTCGATCCCTGGGTTGGGAAGATCTTCTGAAGGAGGGCATGGCAACCCATTTCAGTATTCTTACCTGGGAAATCCCATTGACAGAGGGACCTGGAGGACTATAGTCCACGGGGCCACAAAGAGTTGGACATGAGTTAGTGATTCAACAAAAAAAAGGTCAAATTGCAGCTCCTATAAACAGGGAAATTCCTAAAGGATTACAACACCTTCCTCAGTGGTAGATAGGAAAAAATATGCCCTAGAGAGATGGTGGGAATGTATGTATATCCTATCTTTGAGTGAAAAAGAAAAATGAATGAGGGAGAGAGAGAGAGAAACATTCATTGAGAGAGGTATAAACTTTTCTCACACTTTACTGGAGATTTGGGCCTGAATTTACATTAAAACCCTGGAGGGCTACAGTCTGTGGGGTTGAAAAGAGTAGGACATGGCTGAGTGACTAACACTTTACATTACAAGATGCATCTCTAAACTTAGATGAAGTGCGTTATATGTTGGTAATGACCTCAGAACCCATGTTTTATTTGCTTCCTCTTCATTCTGTTGGTGAATAAGAGTTTTCTACCTTAAGGATATGAGGGTGGTTGAACATAGGACACTCAACACTGGACGTGAAGATGGGTAGCCACATATATTCACAGCCTTGGGGAGGAGAACACCGCGTCATGCAGGCTCATTCAGAGGTTGACCTTACAAACAGAGTGAACATACAGGGGATATGAGAGGCCGTCTCTGAGGTATTAAGAGGCTGAGGGGACCTTGGTTTTTGTGGGAGGATACCTCAGATATCCAGATGACACCACCCTTATGGCAGAAAGTGAAAAGGAACTAAAGAGCCTCTTGATGAAAGTGAAAGAGAAGAGTTAAAAAAAGTTGGCTTAAAGCTCAACATTCAGAAAACGAAGATTATGGCATCTGGTCCCATCACTTCATGGCAAATAGATGGGGAAACAATGGAAACAGTGAGAGACTATTTTGGGGGGCTCCAAAATCACTGCAGATGGTGACTGCAACCATGAAATTAAAAGACACTTGCTCCTTGGAAGAAAACTATGGCCAACCTAGACAGCATATTAAAAAAGAGACATTACTTGGCCAACAAAGATCTGTCTAGTCAAAGCTATGGTTTTTCCAGTAGTCATGTACAGATGTGAGAGTTGGACCATAAAGAAGACTAAGCACTGAAGAACTGATGCTTTTGAACTGTGGTGTTGGAGAAGACTCTTGAGAGTCCCTTGGACTGCAAGGAGAGCAAATCCTAAAGGAAATCAGACCTGAATATTCATTGGAGGGACTGATGCTAAGACTGAAACTCCAGTACTTTGGCCACCTGATGCAAAGAGTGAACTCATTGGAAAAGCCCCTGATGCTGGGAAAGATAGAAGGCAGGAGGAGAAGGGGCAGCAGAGGATGAGATGGTTGGGTGACATCACTGACTTAATGGACATGCGTTTGAGCAAGCTCCAGGAGTTGGTGGTGGACAGGGAAGCCTGGTGTGCTTCAGTCCATGGGGTTGCTAAGATTTGGATAGGACTGAGCAACTGAATTGAATTGATGATTGGCTTGTTTGAATAATTCTGCAGGCTGGTGGGAAATGTAAGCCTGCTTTTCAGGGATCAATAAGCACTGTGTCTGGTCTCCATCATAAGGAGGGTTGTTTAGCTAGAGAACCTTTTCTAGACAGTACAGAGGAAGGTGAGTTGTGATTCGTCCATTTGATGCCCTCCAGTCTCAGATGTTAAGGCAGTATATACTACTGAATCTTAATTTCAGACTTTAACCATTCCCAGACAAAGCAAAAGCAAATCATCTCTAGAAAAATACAGCTAAAACCAGCCCCAGGGACCACCCACAGCTGAAATTCCAAAAGTATTAATATATCTAGAAACCAGAGAAACCAAGCTATCTAAATGAAGTCATATTAAACAAAGAACTACAGAATCAAATCCTTAATCTCTAAACATTAGAATTATCTGATAGAAATATAAAACAATGTCTTTTAAAAGATAGCATAGAAATATGACAGAGGAATAAGAGATTATGAAAACTAACCAGGGAAATTTGATAAATAAAGTAAATAGAGATTCTAGAAATGAAATTAGAAACTGAATGAACTGACTAAACAGTGATTTAGAAACAGTTGTAGAAGGAATTCACAAACTGGAAGAGCTAGCTGAAAAAATGAGAGGTTAAGAGACTTGTATGATAGAGTGAGATCCTCCAATAAATGTGTCATCAAGGTTTCAAAATCTAACAGGAAGAATGAAGGAAAAGAACTATTTAAATGTATAAATGAAACAGATTCAGAAAATTCAATGGCTCCCAGTGAATCATAAGAAAAAGAGGTTTAAAAGATTTTTTAAAAAGACTTAAAAAGCCAAACAAAGAAAGATTGCTTAACACAAGCCAGACAGAATTCAAAACAATTTGCGTGTATTAACTCTATCCTCACAATGTAGGAGATTATTTAGGCACAGAAAATTTAACTAATATAGCCAAGGTTTAATAGCTCACAAATTGTAGGAGTAATCTGGCTGCTGAGTTCATGCTATTAATACTTATATGAGACTGTCTCTTGAAGAGAGCTTCAAGTAGGAACATCTTAATGTGATGACAAAACCCAAAAGTAGTGAGATCTTAAAAGCGGCAGGAGAGAAAAGTCGGATCACCTACAAAGGAAAGATGACTAGATAACTGTCTTTTCAATGGAAACAGAAACCAAAACAAAAATGCTTGGAAAAAATAACCCTCAATCTGGAATTATCTTTCAAGAGTGAAGGTAAAATAAGACATTCAGGCCAATAGAAATGAAGAGAATTTATTACTAACAAGTATACAATAAACACACACACAAAAAACAAAACAAAACAAAAAGGCCCAAACAACAACACATTCTTCAAGATGGATCAAGGACAATGATGAAAGATGGTATATTTCTAAACTAGCATAAGAAAACATGGGGTGAGGGCAGATAATTCAAAAAAAAAACTCAATAAATTTAAAATAACCACATGAAAAAACATTTAAAGATACAAACATTCATTCAGGGATTATCAGACCAACAACAAAAACAAAATTATAGGCAATATAGGATATTGCAAGAAAAAAAAAAAAGTCAGCATCTTAATCAGAAGGCACAGAAAGATGAAAGGATGGAAAAATATATTCCGGGCAAGCCTAACAGTGCCAAGAGACAGCTTGCTTGCTCTCACATCTGCTCCTCACTCCGTTGCCCTGCTGTTTATCACACAGCCACTATTCCCAGGTTCCCTTGCCCTCTGGTTTTGTGTTGTTTTGGCCAGTGTGAAGCTTGACAGGACAAGAGGGTAGAAAGAATGGGGGGAGAGTTATTTCTCACCTGTGCTCTAGCAGCTTTCTCTTCTCGGCAACTTCCTTTGGAAAGCCCCTCCCTGTGTTTTCATCTCCTGATGGGCAGCTCCTGCTGTGATCTAGCTACTGCTCTGATAGAACCAGCTTCTGGGCTCCAGAGCACCTGCTCCTCTCCTTGTCCTTCCAGTCCTGGGGATGCTAACACCTTCCTGCTGCTGCTGCCCTAAGCTGCCTCACTGGCCCCTCTTTGCTGTTCAGCTCTTCAATCACGTGTGTAAACAATTTTAAAGATTAAATATTACCTGATTGGAATAACAAGAATGTTTTTGTTTGCTCATAAAAATCACAGAGAGTAGCTTTGTTAACAGGAAATAAAAGGAGTTTAACGCCAGAAATGAAGAAATGATAACTAGTGATAGCTACTAAATTTGATTTAAGTAAATTGACTTGAAATAAAATTATATTTGTATGCATCTAATAAAACAGGAGTCCCTTGGACTGCAAGGAGATCCAACCAGTCCATCCTAAAGGACATCAGTCCTGGGTGTTCTTTGGAAGGACTGATGCTAAAGCTGAAACTCCAATACTTTGGCCACCTCATGCGAAGAGTTGACTCACTGGAAAAGACTGATGCTGGGAGGGATTGGGGGCAGGAGGAGAAGGGGACAACAGAGGATGAGATGGCTGCAGGGCATCACCGACTCGATGGACATGAGTTTGGGTGAACTCCAGGAGTTGGTGATGGACAGGGAGGCCTGGGTGCTGCAGTTCATGGGGTCCCAAAGAGTTGGACACGGCTGAGTGACTGAACTGAACTGAATAGAACAGCGGGCTTCCCTGGTAGCTCAGCTGGTAAAGAATCTGGCTGCAATGCAGGAGACCCTGATTCAATTCCTGGGTTGGGAAGATTCCCTGGAGAAGGGATAGGCTAACCACTCCAGTATTCTTGTGCTTCTCTGGTGATTCAGTTGGTAAAGAATCTGCCTGCAATGCAGAAGACCTGGGTTTGGTCCCTGTGTTGGGAAGATCCCCTGGAGGAGGGCATGGCAACCCACTCTAGTATTCTTGCTTGGAGAATTCCTTGGACAGAGGAGTCTGGCAGACTGCAGTCCATGGGGTCGCAAAGAGTTGGACATGACTGAGTGACTAAGCACAGCACAGCTCAATAAAACAGCATCAAGTGAAAGTAAATAAAAATCAACAGAACCTCAAGGAAAAAGTGCAAATCAATTGTTATAATGAGAAATTTTAACACCCATCTTTCACAATTGGCCAAAACAAAAATTGGGGATATAAAAGATTTAAACAACATTAAGTCACAAGCTTGAATGAATGAACATTTAAAGATCAAAACATGGAGAACAATTACAAAATTTAAGCATGTATTATGCTAAAAACATGCTTTTGTAAATTTTAAACACCATCTTTTCCTCTCATTTTGTAGTTCTGTCTCAATTTACAGTTTTACTTATTTAAATAATTCTGGAATTAATTGAAATTTCAAAATTTTGTTCACTTCCTTAATAATTTGTAGAGAGTCCGTGGACTTTTTAAAACAAAATATAATATTTGAAGAGCACAAAATTTAATACAGACGTTCACTACAAGGGCAAATTCTGTATCACATCAGTTTCATTTATTTCCTTTGTTTTTTGATCTCACACAGACCAAGAGAAGCGGTTAAAGTCTTCCACTAAATTCATTTTTCAGATTTTTTTCCTCTGAGACAAGAGTCTTACTCTGAAGTGGGATCTGTGGGGAGAGGGGCTGGGTCAGGAGGGGGCGGGGTCTACTTATTGAATTGTGGTACAATCCTACCTAATATATAGTGTATCTTGTGCATAGGTTTTAATATTATGGTCAAGGAGGCCCTCTTGGAAGAGGTGCTGTCTGAACTGAGATATGGGTCATGCAGGAGGCAGTCATGTGAGGATCTGAGAGAAAGGAGTCAAAGCTAAGATCATAATTAGGGAGAGAATTGGGGAAGTTGAAGGAAATGAATGAAACAATGAATCTAGAAATGAAGCGAAGTCCTACCCTCTTGAAGTTGCCATTGGAGTCATCACCTATAGAACATGACCTTTTCCGGTCTATACGAGTGGACTCTCTCCAAAGGCAACTCCAAGAGGGTAGGACTTCGCTTCATTCCTAGCTGTATGTCCAGTACCCAGAACAGTACCTGACATATAATATTTCAGTAAATAAATATCAATAGATGTGCATCAAATTGACAAATAAAAGAATGATAGTTTAGGAGCCCTGATTTTTTTTCCTATGACTAGTGTGGACTGGGAATATAAGAGTTAATATCATTTTTGAAATGAAGATTCTTCTTTAATTTAGTTACAGGGTTCCAGATTGTCAATATGTGTATAAGGCACAGCCAACTCTTTCTTTCTTTCCAGTCATATCTTATCAGTATCACTTCAACACAAAGCCCTATTGTTGAGATATTTTTCAAGACAGTTTGCTTCTAGTGATAATAAAAACATGAAAAGGAGAATTCTATCAACTTCAAGACTTTTCTTTGTGAAAATGCATCAAAGTCTAAGCTTTGTTTCAGTATAATTATTAATTAAAACTTCCAACCAAGGAAATAATTTTTCCCTTGTTAACCATGATTGAATTAGGAAGCATAAGGAAAGCACTTAAACCATAATAAGAATGTCATTTGGTAGTTTATTAAGCTTTGGACTCTGATGTGAAGCTCCAAGAAGTCATTGTCTTCATGGATCAAAGGACTGGAACTGACAGAATTCATGAGCATAAAAGGGTCTGTATCATGCTTTGAGGAAGGCCAGTTACTTTGTCCAATTTCTAGCACTTTTAGGCAGTAGAAGGTAATCATTTTGAGTATCTACAAGCACTCAGCCCTCTTGTCTTAATACATGCCTGCACTGACCTGTTGTTCAGTTGCTCAGTCATGTCTGATTCTTTGCGACCTCATGGATTGCAGCATGCCAGGCTTTCCTGTCCTTCACCATCTCCCAGAACTTGCTCAAACTCATGTCCATTGAATCGATGATGCCATTCAACCATCTCATCCTCTGTCGTCCCCTTCTCCTCCTGCCTTATATCTTTCCCAGTTAGGAAAGATAGCACG
This sequence comes from Bos mutus, assembly GCF_027580195.1. Classification (NCBI taxonomy): domain Eukaryota; kingdom Metazoa; phylum Chordata; class Mammalia; order Artiodactyla; family Bovidae; genus Bos; species Bos mutus. The sequence continues at coordinate 56,851,478 of NC_091630.1, read as the reverse complement.
TGACCTAGAAGGAAGTAGAGACAATCTCCACTCTTGGTCTAAGAAGAGTTACATGCCCAAACCTTAAGAAACACCTTGTTGTTCAATAAGATCACACTGCTGTTCAATAATATTTTTAGCACTTTTGTCTTCAGCCAGATCACTTACAAAATCTCATGCTGCCCAGTTGGCGGAGGTGGTAAAGAACCCACATGTCAATGTAGAAAACACAAGAGACGTGGGTTCAACCCCTGAGTCAGGAAGATCCCCTGGAGTAGGAAATGGCAACCTACTCCAGTATTCTTGCCTGGAGAATGCCATGGATAGAGGAGTGTAGCGAACTACAGTCCATGGGGCCGCAAAGAGTCAGACAGGACTGAGCACACGCACACACTCACACACATACACATGTTGTCAAAACCAAAAGTACTCCATTAATGACTGACATTTAAAAGATTTTAGTATTATTTTCAGCACAGCTAGTATTCACTGTGAATCTGCTTTAAAATCATAGTTTTGATGCATCTAAAATAATTTCTGTTAATTCTTTTTATTTATACAGATGCCAAATGAACATGAAATAAATCTTTGTTGATAATGATAAAACCAAAAAAATTTTTAGATGTGAAAAACACTGTCATGACTGTGATATTAGTTTTAGCATATGAAATTCTACCTGAGAATTAAGATGAAAACTAAACAACCCAACTGGAAAAAAGCAAATGTTTCCAAAAACATACAGACTTGGTAAAAGCAAACTTTTTCAACTTAAATTGAGTGCTGAAATTGGTATAGATGTGAAATGTTCTTCCAAGCATTTTGGGATGTTTTCTTTTGTAATAATAAATGTGGTTCCTATTACATTGCTTCTCTTTTGGGACTGTATCACTATGACTCATGATGAAGTCAAGAAAATACATAATAACTACAGATGGAAAAACACAGAAGCACTCATTATACTGTTAGCAAGTCTATACTGAGAATAAAAGCTTAGCAGTGGAATCTCTTATTCTAAATTTTAATGTTGAGGTAAGAAGTTATCACTTGTCAAAATTTATTTGAATATAATTTTCTCCACTTCTGCAGCCAAGAGTCTCTACCACCTCCACAGCAAGAGTCATTCAACTTGTCTTTTCCTCCACTCTTGTCTTTCTACTGTCCACTCTCCAATAGCAACCAAGTGGTGGCCATTTAGTCCCTCAGTCATATCTGACTCTTTGCGACCCCATGGACTGTAGCCAGCCAGGCTCCTCTGTCCTTGGGATCTCCCAAACAAGAATACAAACAAGTGGGTTGCCATTTCCTCCTCCAGAGGATCTTGCTGACCCAGAAATTGAACCTGTGTCTGCTGCATCTCCTGCTTGGCATGTGGATTCTTTACCTCTGAGCCATCTGGAAGCCGACTTTTTGCGATCCCATGGACTGTAGTCCACCAGGTCCTCTGTCCATAGGATTCTCCATGCCAGAGTACTGGAGTGGGTTGCCATTCCCTTCTCCAGGGGATCTTCCTGACCCAGGGATAGAACCCAGGTCTCCTGCATTGCAGGCAGATTCTTTACCAACTGAGCTACTAGGAAACCTCTGTTAGCAACCATAGTGGTCATCTAAAAACATGGTTTGGAACAAGTCACTTTCCTGCTTCAAACTTCCCCTAATATCCCCTTTACACCAAAACGCAAGCTCATATCCCTGCCCCTGGCCTGGAAAGTCTCATCTGATCTGGACCCTGGTGAACTTTCTTACCAGCCAGCATCTCCTGCTCACTAGACTCCAGTCACACCTACCTTCTAATTCTAAAACACACCAAGCTCTTCTATGCCTCAGGGCCTTTTCACTAACCCCCACCCCTGCCTGAGAGATTCTCCTTCTGTCCAGAGATTCTCAGAACTGTCTCTTTCTCTCCATTTAGCTCTCAGCTTAAACATCAACACTGCACAGGGGTCTCCTGTCTTCTCCATCTCAAGTCACTGCTTTGTCACTGTCTCACATCACCTGGAAATATTTTAGTCATAGCCAGAGTGCTACCTGATTATTTCTTGCTTCTTAACCAGTTAGCTTGTTTACTGTGTAACCCATAAGATAGAATGAACTCCGTAAGTCCAGGGACATAGTATTTTCTTATGAATCTTCTCAAGGTTGCAAGACTGATAGTGATATCCTCTATTTAATTCCTGATGCTGGGAATTTATATCTTCTTCGGTTTTGGTCTTGATAGTCTTGCTAGAGACTTTACTTTTCATTGATTTTCCCCCCCCATAAATCAGCTTTTAGTTTCCCTGATTCTTTGTTATATTCTTATAATAGAGGATTTCCTATTCCTAATAGGAAATTTTCAGTTTCCCTAACTTCTGCTTTAATCTATGCTCTTTTCTTTTCCTTTCTTTGAGTTTATTTTACTCTTTTCTAGTTTCTCAGTAGGAACTTAGGTTATTGATATAGTTTTCCTGTGTTTTAATGTAAACACTCACTGCTATAAATTTCCCTCTCAGCACCACTAGAGTTACATTCCATATATTTTGATAAATTTTGTTTTCATTTTCATTTCATTCTATGTATTTTTAAATTTCTTTTGAGACTCCCTCTTTGACTGGGGACTGGAAGTGTGTCTTTGATTTCCAGGGGTTAAAAAATGTCCTCCTGTCTCTCTAGTTATTGATGTCTAGTTTCATCCTACCGTGATCAGAAAACACATGCTTTTTGGTTTCAGTTTAAATTTGAGGTGTGTTTTACGGCGCAGGCTGTGTTCCAACTCAGTGAATGTTCCATGGGCTCTTGGGGAAAAATATGTATTCTGTGGCTGTTTGGTGAAGTGTTCTACATATTTTAACTAGACGCTGTTGGTTGATTGTATTGTTCATATCTTTTGTACCTTTGCTGATGATCTGTCTAGCAGTTCTCTCAGTGGCTAAGAGTGGGTTGGGAAGACTTAGAATTGTGGATTCATGTGTTTCTCCTTTGAGTTCTATCTGGTTTTGCTTTCTGTATTTATTTAAAGATTTTTTTTTAATGTGATTTATTTTTAAAGACTTTGTTGAGTTTGTTACAACATTGCTTCTGTTTTTATGCTTTGGTCTTTTGGCCATGAGGCATGTTGGATCTTAGCTCCCTGACCAAGGATTGAACCTGTACCCCATGCACTGGAAGGCAACGTCCCAACCACTGGACCACCAGGGAAGTCCCTGCTGCTTGTTTTTCAAAGCTCTTTTTTTCACTACCTACACAGGATCATTCGGAGAAGGCAATGGCACCCCACTGCAGTACTCTTGCCTGGAAAATCCTATGGATGGAGGAACCTGGAAGGCTGCAGTCCATGGGGTCGCTGAGGGTCGGACACGACTGAGCGTCTTCACTTTCACTTTTCACTTTCATGCATTGGAGAAGGAAATAGCAACCCACTCCAGTGTTCTTGCCTGGAGAATCCCAGGGACAGGGAGGCCTGGTGGGCTGTCGTCTAAGGGGTCACACAGAGTCGGACACGACTGAAGTGACTTAGCAAAATAGCACACAGGATCATAATGTTTTCCTGGTGGGCTAAGCTTTTTATCATTGTGTAATGTTCCTCTGTATCTAGTTATTCTCTCTGTTCTGAGATCTATTTTATTATAGATCAGTGTAGCTACTTCTGGTTTTTTTTTTTTCTTCCTTTTTTGCTAATTGCTCTAAGAGATGTAATTCATACATCATGCAATTCATTTGATTCAATAGTTTTTGGTATAAACTGTTGTACAGACATCACCACAATCATTTCCAGAACATTTTCGCAGTTCCAAAAGGAAATCCCATATCCTTTAGACATCACCACTCAGTAGAAAACCCTTAGTAGAAAACATGGATAAATCTTCGTGACCATGGATTTAGCTCATCTTTCTCTTATCATCTTTTAGAGTTCTCCTCTGGTTGTCTCTTGCACTGTATCAAGGATTTATACTCATGCTTAGCAGAGAGGAGCAGGGGAACCTGGTTTAATGTTATCTAGTCTAAACTGAAAGTTCTACCTGGTAAGTACTTCTAAAGTGACCTAATAAATTCATCTAATCTTTGGGTCTACTTACCTGAGCAGTCGGGGCTGGGTCATTTCAATGTAGTTCTGGGGGCTTGATCCATCCCATTTATCTTCTGCTTAATGGACATTATCTCAGGTCATGAATGGGGTAACAATGAGTTATTAAGAAACATCTCATTTCTAGGTTCCAATCCAGTTGGATTCCTTTGACAAAGGGAAGTGTCATCAGTCACCACTTTGTCAGGTGCATGGGGAGGGGAAAGCAGTGATACTCACTCTAGAATGAGAACTAGGGTTTCCCAATGCTGTGGCTCTTCTCAGGTCCCCGTTACAATTGTTAGGAATCTGCACTGCCAGTCAGTGTACAGATTCCCAGGAAGGTGTTTGTCAGAGAATCCATTGCCTTAAATTTTGCTGGGCTGTGAATCCCTTATATGCAATGCGGAAATCTTGTAATATGGGTGAGTATTCATTGTATGTGTATTTGACAGAAAAGGATGAGACAGGCGTGTTTGGAATGTAAAGACATTATCTTTGCATTATCTGCAGATTAGCACTGTATTCAAAGTAGACATTTTGTGCTATCTTGGGCTTATGCTTCATTTGGAAAAGTGATGTCCCAGAGCAGGATAAAACATTTATTCCTTAGTGTACAAAGGCTTTTGTAATCTAGACTGAGCATATCTCTCCAGCCTCTACTTGCTCATAATCCTACTTTGAGGAACTGTTTGCATTTCCCACACTCTTCTTTAACCTCAATCTTTCCCCCATCCTATACCAAGTCCCTGAAATATCCATCCACACATCTTTATTCAGTCTCAAAAAAGATCTATCTTGCTTTGTATATATTTTGTGTAATTTCCTCATTAACCAGTACATTAACTATCAAAACTTAGAACTTTTTTTAGTGAAATTTTTTTCTTGGATGACTTTTAGAATCTGAATCATTAATGTGATCAACACTGGCTTATTATACAATGATATGGGGTAATCTTCAGGCAATGGCTACAGCAGACTATCAAATGTTGGTATAATATCTGATGGTTTTCATTCTAATATATGAGCCAAAAGGAGAAATTGAAGTCTAACAATTCATGGGAAGTCATGAAATTGTATCTGTTTTATGGTAGACTGCATAGATGCTCACCAAACCCATTACTTCTTTTTGAGCACATCAGATCAGATCAGATCAGTCACTCAGTCCTGCTCGACTCTTTGCGACCCCATGAATCACAGCATGCCAGGCCTCACTGTCCATCACCAACTCCTGGAGTTCACTCAAACTCACATCCATTGAGTCAGTGATGCCATCCAGCCATCTCATCCTCTGTCGTCCCCTTCTCCTCCTGCCCCCAATCCCTCCCAGCATCAGAGTCTTTTCCAATGAGTCAACTCTTCTCATGAGGTGGCCAAAGTACTGGAGTTTCAGCTTTAGCATCAGTCCTTCCAAAGAAATCCCAGGGCTGATGTCCTTCAGAATGGACTGGCTGGATCTCCTTGCAGTCCAAGGGACTTTCAAGAGTCTTCTCCAACACCACAGTTCAAAAGCATCAATTCTTCGGCGCTCAGCCTTCTTCACAGTCCAACTCTCACATCCATACATGACCACAGGAAAAACCATAGCCTTGACTAGACGAACCTTTGTTGGCAAAGTAATGTCTCTGCTTTTGAATATGCTATCTAAGTTGGTCATAACTTTCCTTCCAAGGAGTAAGCGTCTTTTAATTTCATGGCTGCAGTCACCATCTGTAGTGATTTTGGAGCCCAGAAAAATAAAGTCTGACACTGTTTCCACAGTTTCCCCATCTATTTCCCATGAAGTGGTGGGACCGGATGCCATGATCTTCATTTTCTGAATGTTGAGCTTTAAGCCAACTTTTTCACTCTCCACTTTCACTTTCATCAAGAGGCTTTTGAGTTCCTCTTCACTTTCTGCCATAAGGGTGGTGTCATCTGCATATCTGAGGTTATTGATATTTCTCCCGGCAATCTTGATTTCAGTTTGTGTTTCTTCCAGTCCAGCGTTTCTCATGATGTACTCTGCATATAAGTTAAATAAACAGGGTGACAGTATACAGCCTTGATGAACTCCTCTTCCTATTTGGAACCAGTCTGTTGTTCCATGTCCAGTTCTAACTGTTGCTTCCTGACCTGCATACAAATTTCTCAAGAGACAGATCAGGTGGTCTGGTATTCCCATCTCTTTCAGAGTTTTCCACAGTTTATTGTGATCCACACAGTCAAAGGCTTTGGCATAGTCAATAAAGCAGAAAGAGATGTTTTTCTGGAATTCTCTTGCTGTTTTGATGATCCAGCGGATTCTGGCAATTTGATCTCTGGTTCCTCTGCCTTTTCTAAAACCAGCTTGAACATCAGGAAGTTCACGGTTCACATATTGCTGAAGCCTGGCTTGGAGAATTTTGAGCATTACTTTACTAGCGTGTGAGATGAGTACAATTGTGCGGTAGTTTGAGCACATGGTTAACTGTTAAATTGCACTTCCTAGCTTCCTAACATTTGGGAGGGGGAGCAGGTGAATAGTTCTGACGAACAGAGTTTGAGAAGTGACATAAATCACTTCTAGACGAAGGGAGATAACAGTGACGGTCCCCCCCCTTCCCCCCACCCCTGCCGCAATCAACTCTACTCCCACCACTTTCCAGCTTACTGGAAAGAGGCCAGCTTTTAAACTATATGATGAAGATAGTGAAGATACAATGTGAAACAACCTTGAATGGATTGGATCACCCATCCCCATCCTTTCAGTCCACACTGAAATACACTGAGTTGGTTATTTTCAGCTATTACCAGATTTTAACTAATACATGTTTATTATTTAGCCAAGTACCCTCATGATTACTATCTCCCTGGGCATATAACATGATTTTAAGAATGATGAATAACCAACAATTCTCTTATTCTTATTTTATAATCTCTACAATAATGAAGCCATAAATATTTATTAATTTTTAATTCTATATGGGATAACCAAACTCCGTGTAGTGGGTATGTATTCCCTAAGGAGTTCTTAACTTCTAAATAATAGTGAAAATGTCATAGAAATCTATGTGTGTTCATTAATTTTACACAGACTTCTCTGAAAATGCCAAAAGTTGCCTGGAAACTAGTGACACACGGCATTTTGAGTCTTTTAGAAAAGTCTCTTGCACTAGACCCCGTTTCCTGTTCCCAACTCATGGATACTCTCCCACCAATTCTCTCCTTTCTCTTCTGCATCATCAATATTTTTGGACTTGATGGACCTTCCTATCACTATACCAACATGCTAAATTATATTCCCATATTTCAGCTCTTTTGGGAGAGAGAACTTTTCAAAGAGTTGCTTATATATGTTTTCCTTCATTTATCCTGGTCTCATTTTCTTTTAAGCTCCCACCAGTCAGGCTTTTGTTCCTACCTGCCCATTGAGCTCTTGTCAAGGTTAGTAATATCCATGTAACTAAATTCAGTTGTCAGCTCTCTGTGCTGTGATTCCCTTCCTAACTGATACACTTGTATGGTTTTGAGGACATCAGTCTTTTTTTATTTTCTTGTTAAGTTATTGGCTTTGTTGTTCAGCCTCTCAGTTGTGTCTGCCTCTCTGCAACTCCATGGACTGCAGCACATGAGGTTTTCCTGTCCTTCACCATCTCCTGGAGTTTGCTCAAACTCATGTCCATTGTGTCGGTGTTGCCATCCAATCATCTTGTCTAACCATATCCTTTTTTAATTTTTATTTTCTTCCCACAGAGTGAGAGTCAATCTTTTTTTAAGAAAAACTTTTTAGTTTGTATTGGGATACAGAATCTACCTGCCAATGCAGGAGACATAAGAGATGTGGGTTCGATCCTTGGGTCAGGAAGATCTGGAGTAGGAAATGGCAACCCACTCCAGTATTCCTGCCTGGAAAATTCCATGAACAGAGGAGCCTGGCGGGCTACAGTCCATGGGGTAGAAAAGAGTCAGATATGACTGAGCAAACACATGCACAGAGTCATTTAACAGTGTTGTGATAGTTTCAGTTGACCAGTGAAGGGACTCAGCCAAAATATACACGTGTCCATTCTCACCCACACTCTGCTCTCATCCAGGCTACTGGCTACTCCCTTTTAGTCTTAGCCATTCCCCAGTGGGCTCTACAATGTCTTGGTAGCACAGTACCTTAATTTTAGTTCTTGATCTTCTTTCCTTCTCCATTTACACTCACATATTTACTCACATATTTGTTGTTCTCACCTAGTCTCATGTCTTTAAAACCACCTAAATGCTGAGGCTTCCCAGGTGGCACTAGCAGTCAGGAATCTGCCAGCCAGTGCAGGAGATGCCGGAGACAAGTGTTCAATCCCTGGGTTGGGAAGATTCCCTGGAGGAGGAAATGGCAACCCACTCCAGTATTCTTGCCTGGAAAATTCTTGAACTTATAATCTTGTAATATACTCTATAACTTGTCTGTTTAGTATATGTATTATTTATTGACAGCCTCCCCTTCTTCCCATCTCCACTAGAAATATAATTTCTACAAGAGCAGAAATTTTAGCATGTTTTGTTCACTGGTGCATTCAAGAACCCGAGACAATGCCTGGCACAAAATACATGCTAAATATATATTTCTTAAATGAGTGAATAAATGAATCTTCCATTTGAAAAAATTAAAATCATCATCAAAGATACAAAAATGATAACTTCTAATTGTTAAAAATTAGTGACTTTGATCTTATTTATACAAATAATAATAATAATTCATTGTCTAACAGATCACAGAAAGATTCAGAAAACAAAAAATATGTAGACTGACAATAAACTTGTGAACGGCCAGCATTATTTTTCCAATCTAAATCAGAGGAACTTTACTGAAAATAGAAGGTCTTTGATGCTGAGACATAAATAAAAAGCCAACACTCCAGCCTAATTATATTTTGCAATTCAGAATATAAGCAAATCAAGTCTTTGTGACTATTTTCAATGGTTATTAAAATACATTATTCATATTAATGTCATAAATCATACTTGGAATGTGTTCTTGATTTGCTTTATTAGCCCTGTGGTTGCATAAATGTAACTATTGATTGCTTTTAAATTATTATCTGAAAATTGCCTAAACTTGTAGCTACTAAGCTCATGTTTCTCAAAATGTTCCAAGAAATGTTAACAGGCATTTCGTGAAAATGTGGAGTCCTAGTTCATGTAAGTTTGGGAGCTTCTGAATAAAGCAGGTTTCTTTATTATGGGATTGCATCATGGGTTTCAATTTTCAAATTTGGCGCACAGAATTTCCTAAATGTATTTGATCACAGCACCTTTTAATCAATGATCAGTTTAACTTTGGGAAATCATGCTGCTGCTGTTAAGTCGCTTCAGTTGTGTCCGACTCTGTGCGACCCCATAGACGGCAGCCTACCAGGCTCTGCCGTCCCTGGGATTCTCCAGGCAAGAACACTGAAGTGGGTTGCCATTTCGTTCTCCAATGCATGAAAGTGAAAAGTGAAAGTGAATTCGCTCAGTTGTGTCCGACCCTGAGCGACCCCGTGGACTGCAGCCTACCAGGCTCCTCCGTCCATGGGATTTTCCAGGCAAGAGTACTGGAGTGGGGTGCCATTGCCTTCTCTGGGAAATCATGCTACCCACAGGTAATGCTGCCATCAGGATCAGTTTGTGGTCATTTATGATTGAGTCATTAATTTTTTCACAAAGAATTACTTGCCTGCTTGCTAAACTGCTTTACTTGTGTCGGACTCTTTGCAACCTTATGGACCCTAGCCTGCCAGGCTCCTCTGTCCAGGGAAGAATATTGAAGTGGGTTGTCATGTCCTCCTCCAGGGGATCTCCCAACCCAGGGATTAAACCCATATCTCCTGCAGCTTCTGTATTGGCGGGCAAGTTCTTTACCGCTAACGCCACCCGGGAAACCCTAATGATTAGTGATAGCAAACTGTAGAATATCAGCAGAATGAGTAGAAAAGATTGAGGATGTCTGGATAGAAGATATGTAACCTAGGTGGAAAAATAAACACTTAAATACACTAAAGAAGAGGGCCTGGGGTGTCATGACAGACAAAATTTGAAGGAAATGGTAAATAGAGAAGGAATAGAGATTGAGGAAAGGATGGAGATAGGGTTAAGAAAAAAACATAATTAATGCTTTCATTCCTGATATGCACCCAGAATCCAGATTTGCGTCTTATTGCAAGGGAACAAGAGTGGGAGCCCCTACTCTATTCCTTCCGACGCTTGTATGGAAATGATAGAGAGTAAGCAAAATGTGCATTTCATACAATATAGTTGCTTTTTTTCCTAAGGAAAGAGAATAAAGCCTTAAGAAATCAGATTCTTGTGACATTTGTTCTTCTTTATCACTGAAACAGTGTGCATTCTCAAATTTTAAAGGCCATCCGATTAACAACACGTGGATGACATCATTGAAAAAGCACAACTTATGGGTCATGAAACATTTCTTGAAAACAGTAACAGAAAAGATGAGTATTTTTCATTTGGAGAAAGATGTCCATAAATCTTAGTTACTAGTTGCATTTATTGGCAAAAAGGGACACAATTTTTCTAGTTTTATTTTGATTTCATTTTAGTTTGATTTAGCTTTATTCAGTATTGAATAATTTTGTTTGGGGCTATAAAATCGCATAGCACTGAGATATCACTTAGCTTTTGAAAATGATCACTTGTCTTTGACTACGTTGCTGAATGATCTGTAAATAATTATATAAATTTGATGTTTAATATGTTCAATTAACTTACCCTGTTCGCTGCATGTGTGCTAAGTCACTTCAGTCACATCTGAATCTTTTCCACCCTATGAATGGTAGCCTGCCAAGCTCCCCTGTCCATGGGATTCTCCAGGTAAGAATACTAGGGTAGGTTGCCACTTCCTCCTCAAGGGGATCGTCCCAACCCAGGAATCGAACCCCCGTCTCTCATGTCTCCTGCATTGGTTCTTCACCATGTTCCTTAGGATGATCCATTTTAAGCAGTTGTGCTCAATATTTATGGAGAGAGATTGTTTAGGAGTGATGTGTATCATTTGAATGAGAGTTCTACTCTGATCAATTGATTCTCTCATCATCAACCTATAGTCAACTATTGTAGTTTAGAAGGTTATTTACTTAGTTTTGATGTCTATTTTTGGTTTAATATCTTCAGCACTCTGTGTAGATACTAGGGAGAGATAGAGTCAGTTGGGTGCCTTTTCCTGCTTGGGTGCTAGTCTTGACAGTAGCCTCTGCAAAGTCAGAGCTTGCAATGGAATGGAGCGTTTTTCCAGCCCACCGGCTTCTGCTGGGTTGTAAACTGTCGGCTTGCTTTTAAGGGAGGGAGCAGAGCCTATAATGAGGACACTAGTCCCAGCTTAGTTCATTGCTTCTGCCACCTGCCTTCTGGCTTAATGTTGGAAGCAAGAAGCATGCAATTAAGTATGAGGAAATGAAAATAAATGACACCGTTCATTGCACATTACAAAGTGCCTGGCAGAAAGAATGCTGTTTGTAGAGACCCAGTGGCCCTACAGAAAATGCAGTTCTGCCTGAGAAAATGCTGGGGACTGAGAAGTAACCCAGGTTCTCCCTGTAACCTATTGTGACCATAAACCAAATACATTACAGGTGCAACTCTTTAAATGCCCAGGACATTCACTGTTTAATGATTTGCAGACAGTCAATAATTAAATTTGAGTATAAGGGGATATAGTCACAGTGACACGTTTCAGCTGATTTTGTAAGGTAAATCCTATAAAAGTAATGACTGAGGTAAATAATTGATTCCTTTTGGAAGACCAATCGGAAATTGTTTTATAAAATAACAAATACTTGTTATTGAAGCCCAATTTGTTTTCAAAATCACTTCCTTTTCTTCGAATTTACTGATTTTGTTTTTGGTTGTGCTGAGGCTTGGTTGCCGTACACAGGCTTTCTCTATTTGTGGCGCGAGTGGGGGTTGCTGTTTGTTGTGGTGCTCGGGCTACTCACTGTGGTGGCTTCTCTCTGCTGCAGAGCACAGGCTCTAGAGCTGGACTCAGCAGTTTTGGTGCAGGAGCTTAGTTGCTCCCAGGCATGTGGAGTCTTCTTGGACCAGGGCTCAAACCTGTGTCTCCTGCATTGGCAGGTGGATTCTTATCCACTGGATCACCAGGAAAGTTCCTCAAAATCGTCTCTTAAAAAGCATTTAAGTAAGCTGTATTGAGCTCACTGAGTAAAGGAACACACGGCTCATTCGTGCTAAATGGACATCAAATAATAGGTTCAGGATATTGTCCATGGACAGTTCTACCCCCTTTCCAATGAAGAGTTGAGAGTAGAAGGCACATCGCTCTTGGACACAGAGCTTAGGAGAGCACCACTGAGCTGGCCGAGAATCTCAGAAGCCTTCAGTTTCGTACTAAGATTTAATCTGGTTAATAAAGGCATCTTTCGGGTGTGTGTATCATTTCAAGAAGAGAATAGTGTTGCAAATCATTCCACCATACACATTTAGTACATGCTGCAGAGAAACTGCAGAGCAATCTACTACGTGTGATATTTTCAAAACACCATGAGGGTTGGGGGAATTTGCTGCGTATTCAAGAAGCTGAGGGATGGTTCTTACAATAAGCCAGCCCATCATTGCTATCTGGAGGAAGCCCAGGTGACAAGAATGGAGCTGGTAGGTCTTTTCATTTTGTAGAAATCTGCCATTGGTGGGGTGGGCGGGGCAGGGTGGTGGTGGTCAGAAGGCTGGAAAATAAGCTCTGGCCAGCATTCCAGTGATGATTGGCATGGGAGACTGAGCAACATAAGAGGATAAGAATTACAGGAATTAACTGATACTTGACTTAAAAAAATTTTTTTTATAATTCAAATCGCTGATGTTGACCTTGTTCATATAAATAGCAACTTAATAATTTATGTTAAATATTGTTTCTTCTAATTCTCATTTTCATGTCAAATTGCTCAGCAATTAGTGTTAAGGATCTAGATGGTGGATGCCATGATGGCCTGGGATGCACTGCCCCGACCCGACCCCTTCATCAATGAAGAACTTATTCCCTCGGCTGCTAGGAATGCTGCAGGAAGAGGGCTCTCTGTATAGCTCCTCATTGGGGTTGCCTTGGTTCAAGACAATGGCCTCCCTGAAGAACACATCTCCTTCCAATGACTAATCAACATTGGTGCCCAAGGGCCTGGCTTTCTCACCCTAAGGCAGATCTAGGGATTTGGAAGGAAGGCAATTAGAAAATGGGTGACAACAATGTTTGGGAAAATATGTGGATAAATATCTCCAAGTGGTCCTAAAGTGTAAAGACAGCTATGTCCCACATGACGTCGGCTAAAGTGGACAACAGGTTTGGTTTTGCTGCTGTCAGTCATCTTTCCTTAGCTACTCCCATTACTGCCCATTGGCTCATTAACAAAATGGCCATGATAGAAGGGATCAAGAGTACTCATGGGCACAGCAACATAGGTGTCTACTCACCAAGGCTAACTTGGCCACGGCCACTGCTGAGCACTCTGTCTGCCAGCAGCAGAGGCCGGCACAGAGCCTGCAGTGTGGCACCACTCCCCAGGTGACCAGCCAGCTACTCAGGTGCAGGATGATGATGCTGGAGCTCCTCCATCACAGAAGGGGCAGCATTTTGTTCTTGCTGGAATAGATTCTTACTCTGGTTATAGATTTGCTTCCTCTGCTGCAATGCTTCTGCCAAACCCACCTTTTGTGACTGGAATGTCTTATTCACTGTGATAGCATGACACACATTTTCACTTCCCAGTAAGGAACTAATTTGCAGCAAAAAAAAGGGAGCCAGTAGGCCCATGATCTGGGCTTTTCTGGTCTTACCATATTCCCCATCTTCCTGGAGCAGTTGGCAGGTGGAGTAACCTTTACTAGCCTGAGTGATGGCATCAAGTAGGTGACAGTGTTGGGGGAGGGGCAGTGTCCTCCAAGAGGTGATATATGACCTAAATTGGCATCCAGTACACGGTGCTGTTTCTCCCATAACCAAAAGTCCTGCATCCGGAATCCAGGGGTGAAGATGGAAATCCTCCACCCACTGTAACACCACGGTGTCCACTAGCAAAAGCTCTGCTTCTCATTCTGCTACTTAAGGTCCTGCTGTCTAGATGCCTTGGTTCCAAAAGGAAGAATGCTTCTGCAGGGGGTCCAAGAAAAGTTCTCTTGAACCGGAAGTCAATAGTGTCACTTGGTTTAGAAAGGATTTGTGAAATTCTAAATATATGGTCTTATCTAGATGCAAAACTGTCTTCCATCTCTCTGACCTCTAACACGTTTGTTTTCTATAGCTGTACTTATATTTACTTACAGTACAGAGAGACAAAGACAGATGGAGGGAGGACATGAGAGTAGCACACTCCTTTTGTCAATTTTTAAGAGAATGACACGATTTCTGTAATTCATAACAGGCAGCGACATGGCAAGAAAAGCCTAGGTTTTGAGCCAGATGGGCAGCTGTGTTCAAACCCCAGTTCCTTGATTTACTAAATCACTTAATTTTGCTGAGATTTTGTTTTCTCATCTGTCAAATAGGGATGACAGTACCTGCTCTCCATCTCTGCTGCGAGTGTGAAATAAATAAATATGGCAAAGTGCATCTTGAACTCAGCATAGCACCTCCAAGGTCATCACGAGGGACAGGCTTGACTTATGCTTCTTGTCCTGCAGTGTTTATCCTTAATGATATTAGTTAGTACTTGATTATTATAATAATTGTTAATATATTCTCTTTCAATTTAAAAAATCAGGATGATAAATTGTAGGTTTATTCTAAGCATCATCAAGTTTTAGTTTGGTGGGACGAATTAGGAGAGTAGCAGTGACATACATACACTGCTGCTGCTGCTGCTGCTAAGTCACTTCAGTCATGTCTGACTCTGTGCAACCCCATACCATGTGTAAAATCGGCAGCTGCGACCGACGGTGAAGATGGAGAAGCTCTATGCAGTCAGCAAAAACAAGATTGGGAGCAGACTGTGGCTCAGATCATGGACTCCTTATTGCCAAATTCAGACTGAAATTGAAGAAAGTGGAGAAAACCACTAGACCATTCAGGTATGACCTAAATCAAATCCCTTATGATTATACAGTGGAAGTGAGAAATAGATTTAAGGGACTAGATCTGACAGACAGAATGCCTGATGAACTACGGACGGAGGTTCATGACATTGTACAGGAGACAAGAATCAAGACCATCCTCAAGAAAAAGAAATGCAAAAAAGCAAAATGGCTGTCTGAGGAGGCCTTACAAATAGCTGTGAAAAAAAGGGAAGTGAAAAGCAAAGGAGAAAAGGAAAGATATACCCATTTGAATGCAGAGTTCCAAAGAATAGCAAAGAGAGATACGAAAGCCTTCCTCAGGGATCAATGCAAAGAAAACAATAGAATGGGAGAGACTAGAAATCTCTTCAAGAAAATTAGGGATACCAAGGGAACATTTCTTACAAAGATGGGCTCAATAAAGGACAGAAATGGTAGGGACCTAACAGAAGCAGAAGATATTAAGAAGAGGTGGCAAGAATACATGGAAGAACTGTACAAAAAAGATCTTCATGATCCAGATAATCACGATGGTGTGATCGCTCATCTAAAGCCAGACATCCTGGAATGAGAAGTCAAATGGGCCTTAGGAAGCATCTCTACGAACAAAGCTAGTGGATGTGATAGAATTCCAGTTGAACTATTTCAAACCCTGAAAGATGATGCTGTGAAAGTGCTGCACTCAATATGCCAGCAAATTTGGAAAACTCAGCAGTGGCCACAGGACTGGAAAAGGTCAGTTTTCATTCCAATCCAAAAGAAAGGCAATGCCAAAGAATGCTCAAACAATTGCACTCATCTCATAAGCTAGTAAAGTAATGCTTAAAATTCTCCAAGCCAGGCTTCAGCAATACGTGAACCATGAACTCCCAGATGTTCAAGCTGGTTTTAGAAAAGGCAGAGGAACCAGAGATCAAATTGCCAACATTCGCTGGATCATCGAAAAAGCAAGAGAGTTCCAGAAAAACATCTATTTCTGCTTTATTGACTATGCCAAAGCCTTTGACTTTGTGGATCACAATAAACTGTGGAAAATTCTGAAAGAGATGGGAATACCAGACCATCTGACCTGCCTCTTGAGAAACCTGTATGCAGGTCAGGAAGCAACAGTTAGAACTGGACATGGAACAGCAGACTGGTTCCAAATAGGAAAAGGAGTACGTCAAGGCTGTATATTGTCACCCTGCTTATTTAACTTATATGCAGAGTACATCATGAGAAACGCTGGGCTGGAAGAAGCACAAGCTGGAATCAAGATTGCCGGGAGAAATATCAATAACCTCAGATATGCAGATGACACCACCCTTATGGCAGAAAGTGAAGAATTTAAGAGTCTCTTGATAAAAGTGAAAGAGGAGAGTGAAAAAGTTGGCTTAAAGCTCAACATTCAGAAAACTAAGATCATAGCATCTGGTCCCATCATTTCATGGCAAATAGATGGGGAAACAGTAGAAACAGTGAGAGACTTTATTTTGGGGGGCTCCCAAATCACTGCAGATGGTGATTGCAGTCATGAAATTAAAAGACGCTTACTTAACTCATTGGAAAAGACTCTGATGCTGGGAGGGATTGGGGGCAGGAGGAAAAGGGGATGACAGAGGATGAGATGGTTGGATGGCATCACCGACTCGATGGATGTGAGTTTTGCAAACTCCGGGAGATGGTGATGGACAGGGAGGCCTGGAGTGCTGCGATTCATGGGGTCGCAAAGACTCAGACACGACTGAGTGACTGAATTGAACTGAACTGAACTGACTCCTTGGAAGGAAACTTATGACCAACCTAGACAGAATATTAAAAATCAGAGACATTACTTTGTCAACAAAGGTCTGTCTAGTCAAGGCTATGGTTTTTCCAGTGGTCATGTATGAATGTGAGAGTTAGACTATAAAGAAAGCTGAGCACCAAAGAATTGATGCTTTTGATCTGTGGTGTTGGAGAAGACTTCTGAGAGTCCCTTGGACTGCAAGGAGATACAACCAATCCATCCTAAAGGAGATCAGTCCTGGGTGTTCATTGGAAGGACTGATTTTGAAGCTGAAACTCCAATACTTTGGCCACCTGATGCGAAGAGCTGACTCATTAGAAAAGACCCTGATGCTGGGAAAGTTTGAGGGCAGGAGGAGAAGGGGACGACAGAGGATGAGATGGTTGGATGGCATCACTGACTCAATGGACATGGTTTGGGTGGACTCTGGGAGTTTGTGATGGACAGGGGGGCCTGGCATGCTGTGGTTTATGGAGTCGCAAAGAGTTGAACACGATTGAGCGACTGAATTGAACTGAACTGGTGTGTAAGATAGCTAGCTAGTGGGGAAGCTTGATCTAGAGGGATGGGATGAGGGAGTGAGGGGGATGCTCAAGAGGGAGGGGATATATGTGTACGTATAACTGATTCATTTTGTTGTACAGAGGAAACTAACACAACATTGTAAAGCATTTATACTCCAAAAATAAAATAAAACAGTGTTAGTTTGCATTCACCATGACTTTATTGCCTATTGTTGAGATGATTGGCATAAATTAGACTTCAAAAGTCGTGCTACCTGTTTCTGGTAAACTCAGATTTTAGATGGTGACTGGAACTCCTAGTTTTATTCTGAATAGAAGAGAGTGTAGGTATTGAGATTTGATTGATGATGAAAGCGCTAATTGATTGTCTCTTTCTACGACCTGGCTTTATCCAAAGGAATGATAAAGCAGATACCTTCTATCCCAATAGAGTTCTTGAGGAAGACAAGAAAAATGCAGTGTAACCCATCACTTAAACACTGTGATGTGAAAGGCTAAAAAATATTCAGGAGAACCATTGTGGCCACATATGTTTAATCACATTTCACCTGGGATTTCTTGTGCATTGTTGCACATGGGATATTCTAGTGGGTAGAGTCTTCAGTGCCTTTCTAACCATACTCACCAGAGATGGGAAGTAGGCTCATGGCCTCCTTTGCAGCCTCTGATGACACATTTCTTGTCCTCTCTTTGTTGGACAATTTAGAGAAGAATGATCTGTTAGAGTATTTATAGAAGCCATTAGCATGATGACTGAAGGCTACAAGTAACTGATGGCTCTTTAAAAATATGGCCTTAAGAAGAGAAAAGAGAAACTTGTAGGGTGTCTCTTCCAAATAGCAGAGTGCTATATTTGGGTGGTCTGAGGATTATGACAAATGTCAAGGACCACACACCGCAGGAAAGCAGCTCGTTAGAGCTGCACACACTGAATGCCATGTTCAAGGTTGAGTGCCTGATTTTGCTGCAAACACTAATTTTCAGATTATACAATTTGAAATTTTTAATTAGCCATGAATCCTTGTAGGGATAACTTCCTACACCTCTTTATAATACTGTAAAAATAAGTCGGGCTCTGCTTCAGCAACCTGAGAGCTCAAAATAAGGGTTTTTGTGAGATAGTGACTGTTTCCTCTTCAAATGTTAATTTTGAAAATTCATATTTCAGAAGAATTAATGGCCCAATTCTGTGGCCATTCTGCATTTCTAAATGTCATTAAAGTTAATGAATTCTGAAAATGAAAGGAACAAAGACGATCTTTTCAATTTGAATGAGTTTTTACTGTTTAACAACATCGGATCCAATAAATCACTTAAGTATGTTGGTGGTTTACCCCTTTTAAATGACTGTTGGGTTCAGACACAGCACCCTTACTGTTGGGAATGTGGTGTAAACCGTATGGGGGACAAAGTATTAAAGACTCATGTAAACATACTGGGTTATTTAGACTCAGTGTAGATCCTATGTAGTGAATGTGAAAATTCAGTGAATAGCCAAAAATACAATCTTTCCTAATGGTGGTATTGTTTAGTCACCAAGTTGTGTCTGACTCTTTTGTGACCCCATAGACTGAAGCCCAGGCTTTCCTGGTAGCTCAGCTGGTAAAGAATCAGCCCTCAATGCAGGAGACTCTGGTTTGAAGGGATAGGCTACCCACTCCAGTATTCATGGACTCTCCTCATGGCTCAGACAGTAAAGATTCCATCTGCAATGCAGGAGACCTGGGTTCAATCCCTGGATTGGGAAGATTCCCTAGAGGAGAACATGGCAAGCTACTCCAGTATTTTTGCCTGGTGTATCCCCATGGACAGAGGAGCCTGGTGGGCTACAGCCCATGGGGTCAAAAAGAATTGGATATGACTGAGAGAATAAGCACAGCACAGACTGTAGCCCACCAGGCTCCTCTGTCCATGGGATTCTCCAGGCAAGAATACTTGAGTTGGTTGCCATTTCCTTCTCCAGGAGATCTTCTCCACCCAGGGATCAAACCTGTATCTCCTGCTTCTCCTGCATTGGCAGGCAGATTCTTTACCACTGAGCTACCAAGGAAGCCCTTGCTAACGGAGTGTCAGTGTGTGTGTGTGTGTGTGTGTGTGTGTGTGTCTAATCGCTCAGTCATGTCCAACACCTTGGGACCCCATGGCCTGTAGCCCCCCAGGCTCTTCTGTCCATGGAATTCTCCAGGCAAGAACACTGTAGTGGATTGCCATTTCCTCCTCCAGGGGATCTTCCCAATCCAGGGATTGAACTCTTGTCTCCTGCACTGAGGGCAGCTTGACCATCTGAGACACCTGGGAAGCCCCGCTAATGGAGACAGTTCCACAAAATATTGCATTCTTAGAGATGATGCCCTAAGTATATGTGTATACAATAAAAATACATAAGGTAGGTAAACAAAAATTATAAATATATAAAATATAAGTATGTAAAATATATACTATATATGGATTATGTATTCATGTTTGTATATGTATGCGTGTGTGTGCAAAGTTGCTTCAGTTGTGTCCCACTCTTTGAGACCGTATGGACTATAGCCTCATGGTCTCATCTGCCCATGGGATTCTCCAGGTAAGAATACTAGAGTGGTTTACCGTGCCATCCTCCAGGGGATCTTTCCAAACCAGGGATCGAACCCACGTTTCTTACCTCTCCTGCATTTGCAGGCGGGTTCTTTACTACTAGGTCCACCTGGGAAGCCCTTTGTACATATATACATTTCCATATATATTTTTAAAATTAGAGCTTTGCAAAGGACACAGAAAATATAATTCTATGGGCTCTTAGTTCCCTGACCAGGGACTGAACCTGAGTCTCAGTTATAAAAATATGCAGGATTCTTTTTCTGCCTCAAATGGCATTCAATTTGGGTTATAAACTATACCTAAACTGTTAAAGTTAACTAGTCCTTCAAAAATTTTGTGAAGTTGAATCTGTACTTACCCATGTATTCCAAAAGTATCTATTTGACTCAGCACAATTATTCCGTCTTTTAAAACCATGTGAAATTGAGAGCCAGAGTTATGTAAGTATTGGGAGGCCCTGTGCTTTTGATTTTCTTGTAATTACTTACATGACTCCCCAGCATTGCAGGCAGATTCTTTACTAGCTGAGCCACAAGGGAAGCCCAGGAATACTGGAGTGGGTAACCTATCCCTTTGCCAGCAGATCTTCCCGACCCAGGAATTGAACTGGGGTCTCCTGCATTGCAGGCAGATTCTTTACTAACTCAGCTATAAGGGAAGAATCTTGTAATCACTTACATGACTGAAATAATGGAATATTGCACATTGATTGATTTTACTTAGGGTTTTCATACATTTCCTTAGAAGTGTTAACATTTTGTATGTAGAAAACTTTTATTATAAATAATTCGGATACACTTACAATCAGAAGAAGAGAATTGCTTTCCTAACTGGATATGTTTTCTGCCATGGTGTAGGTGTCTTATAAGAGCTAAATAAATAACAAGTAACATCTTATATTTACCTTGCTGCAGGTGAATAAATAAAGTGACAGGGAAATAAATTATTTTCCCTGCTAGCTAAGCACAGAGTCAATCTTCCTTAATAAGGTGATGAAACAACAGAGCTATACTTTATTTACTTTTTACCTTTATTGTGGGAGAATCATATCTCCAGGGAAATCAGCTTTCAACTCTAGAACTGAAGGAAATGTAATATCATTGTCTGTTTCTAACTCATATAGTCAACCTACAATTACTGTTTTAGTTCCTACTTAAATATTCCTTGTCTTAAAAATGCTTTGCTGCTGCTGCTAAGTCGCTTCAGTCGTGTCCGACTCTGTGCGACCCCAGAGATGGCAGCCCACCAGGCTCCCCGGTCCCTGGGATTCTCCAGGCAAGAACACTGGAGTGGGTTGCCATTTCCTTCTCCAATGCATGAAAGTAAAAAGCGAAAGTGAAGTCGCTCAGTCGTGTCCGACTCTTCGAGACCCCATGGACTGCAGCCTACCAGGCTCCTCCGTCCATGGGATTTTCCAGGCAAGAGTACTGGAGTGCGTTGCCATTGCCTTCTCCAAAAATGCTTTAGGTCCAAACTATAAGGCCTTAAGATCAAATTGTAAGACTCTAAAAGATACGTTATTTTAAAGCCTATGGCACATCACATTATATATATGATATATTTATTAATGTATATGAATATAATCTTCTAGCACATTTTATTTTTTAAATTGTCTTTGGATACAATTTTTAAAAGTTAAGTATTTTTAAAACTTTTTTAATTTTTAAAATTGTGTCCAAAGACACAATTATGAAAGATAAGTCTTTGCATTGTCACATCTGTCTGTGGTTATTATTTTTTTAATGTGTTTTCAAAATATTTTTTTATTATGATAAAATATATGTAATATAAAATTTATAATTTAAGCCACTTTTAAATGTACCTTTCAGTGGCATTAAATACATTCATGTTGTTGTGGAACCATCACCACCATCCTTTCCAAGAACTTTCTAATCTTCCCAAACCGAAACTCTATATTCATTTAAATAACTCTTCATTTCCTCTTACCCCAGTCCCTGAAACCACCATTCTACTCTGACTGTCTATAAATTTGACTAATATAAGTACCTCAAATAAATGGAATCATAAAATATTCTTCCTTTCATGACTGGTTTATTTTATTTAGCATAATAGATGAATGTCAAGATTCATCTTTATTGTAGCATGTGACTGAATTTCCTTTCTTTTCAAGGCTGAATAATAGCTAACAATAGTAGACGATTTAAAAATAACTATCAGCGATTTCCATAATGACTTCCAACATCATATTCAGAGGGACATAAGGGAATTTAACAGTTGGATGGAGGTCGGAGGAACATATGCAGAAAATATCTCTTTCATATGCATATTGACTCTCTGACCACCCTGTAAATACCCATAGCTTAGCAATTAGCAAACATGATTTTAACTGCTTATTTACTTGTTGCCTTTGAGCACTGGACAGTCCATTTGGAAGGCAGGATTATGTCTTATTAGCATGGTATCTCCTAAAATTAGCACTGGGCTTGGTACAAAGTGGGCATTTGTTATTTCTTTGCTGAAAGAAAGGACTGAGGAAGTCAGAGAGAGACTAGCAAATTTACCTCTAACTGGTGGCTCAGATGGTAATGAATCTGCCTGCCAATGCAGGAGACCCGGATTTGATCCCTGGATCAGGAAGATCCCCGGCAGAAGGAAATGACAACACACTCCAGTAGTCTTGCCTGGGGAAAACCCATGGACAGAAGAGCCTGGTGGTCTCCAGTCCGTGGGGTCACAAAGAGTCGGAGTCAGACATGACTTAGTGACTGTGTTTGCAGTACTTCCTGCTGATATCTTGATCACTGTTAGATTTGAAAATAGTAGCATCTAATATTTTTCATATGTCAGAATTTATCACATTTTTGAACAGTGCTGGTCTAAATAAGTATGCTTTGATTCATGGTTTGGGGGAGGCAGTAAAATGTGGGCAATATACTTATTTTATAAGGATGTGATAGAAATTGTGGTTGTTGTTGAGTTGCTCAGTTGTGTTTGACTCTACAATCCCATGGACTACTGAATGTCAGGCTCCTCTTTCCTCCACTATCACCTGGAGTTTGCTCAAATTCATATCCATTGAGTTGGTGATAGAAGTACACACACATAAACCTACATAAGTGCATATATGAAGCTTTTGGCCTAACCTCCATATATGTTGTTGTTCAGTACCTGAGTTGTGTCCAACTTTTTGCAACCCCTTCGACTGCAGCCTGTGGATTTTGTACCACTGAACTCCCAGAGAAGCCCATCCCCCATATATAGTAACTGTTATTTTTATTGCAACTGCCGAGTAGGCTGCAATAATGAGAAAACTCAGCTATTTCTGTTTTTTACAGTTACCTACCTTAGAAATTTCTACTTGGAACCTTTTGATAAATAATACAAGGAAAACAAAATCACTTCAGCCCTAACCTCTTTGGGATGCCGATTCTAATTGTGACATTTCTTAAAGCAGTAGCAATGAGAATTTTTGGACTAAAGAATCTTATATTTCTCACGCTTTGTTGTTGTCCTCTCAAGGTTGGCATAAAAAGCAGGATCAAGAGATGGAAGTAGGTACCAGTCCACTCACCATCCAGAACCTTGATGTGCCAGATGTTTTTGGTTGGAAGTAGGTAGTATGAGAGCATGGACTTACACCTGTTTGTTCATTTCCAAGTCCCAAGAGCATGCCTCAGAATAAGCCTTCAATTCATAATTTTCCAGCAAATGAGTGCATCACTGTTTTTTAAATTTTAATATTTTATAATATTACCTGTGCTAATGCTTGTGGGATTTTCTGATGGCTCAGAAGTAAAGAATCTGCCTGCCAATGCAGGATATGTGGGTTCAATTCTTGGGTCAGGAAGATCCCCTGGAGGAGGAAATGGCAACCCACTCCAGTATTCTTGCCTGGGGCATCCCATTGACAGAGGAGCCTGGTGGGCTATATCCCTGGGGTGGCAGAGTCAGACATGATCCAGTGACTAACCAATAACAACAACAACTGTAGGTTTTTATTTCAGAAAATGATGTTGTACAATAATAAATGTTAGAAACAAAAGGAGAGAGAGAAGAGGGGATTGTGGTGATGGGAGGAGCAGCCACAGAGACGTTTACGTAACCAATAGGGAAAGTATAAAAAGGCATTTTAAAACATTTTGTAAAACTTGTGTTACTAGTATAAAAGTTTGGCTAAATGGCAGTTGTGACCAGGGGTTGGGAGGAGGGAGAGATGAAAAGGCAGAGACATTTTAAAGCAGAGAAAGTACTCTAAATGACAGTACAGTGGTGGATGCTGTGCTGTGCTTAGTCGCTCAGTTGTGTCTGTCTGTGATCCTATGGACCATAGCCTGCCAGGTTTCTCTTTCCATGGGGATTCTCCAGACAAGGATACTGGAGTGGGCTGCCATGCCCTCCTTCAGAGGATCTTCCCAACCCCGGGATCGACCCAGATCTTGCACATCATGGGCAGATTCTTTATAGTCTGAGCTACAAGGGAAGCCCATGAATACTGGAGTGGATAGCCTATTCCTTCTCCAGGGGACCTTCCTGACCCAGGAATCGAACTGGAGTCTTCTGCGTTGCAGGCTGATTCTTTACCAGTTTCCCTGGTGGCTCAGATGGTAAAGAATCTGCCTGTGATGCAGGATGCCTTGGTTTGATCCCTGGGTTGGGAAGATCCCTGGAGAAGGGAATGGCTACCCACTCCAGTATTGTGGCTTGGAGAATTCCACGAACAGAGGAGTTTGGCAAGCTACAGTTCATGGGGTCACTGAGAGTCGGACACGACTGAGCGACTTCACTTTCGCTTTTTACTTTCGTGCATTGGAGAAGGAAATGGCAACCCACTCCAGTGTTCTTGCCTGGAGAATCCCAGGGACGGGGGAGCCTGGTGGGTTGCCGTCTCTGGGGTCGCACAGAGTCGGGCACAACTGAAGCGACTTAGCAGCAGCAGCAGAGCGACTTCCACTTCACTTCTTTACCAGCTGAGATACCAGGGAAGCCCCACAGTGGTGGGTACACTTGTTAATATGCATTGTGTGTACAGTACCAAGAGTGAACCTTAAAGTAAACTGTGGACTTTGGGTGAAAATAATGTGTCAGTAAAAGTTCATCGATCGTAACGAGCTCACTCCTCAAGTACCGGATGTAGATGGTGGCAAGTTTGTCCATGGAGTGGCAGGGGTATTTTGGGAAATCTGTATTTTCTGTTCAATTTTGTTGTGAATCTAAAACTGCTCAAAAAATATAGTTTGTTAAAAAAGAAAGTTAACCTGATGATAACTTCATGGTAAATCTTCCACTGAACATTATAAAATAAAACCACTTCCCCTGGAAAATTAATAAACAAAGTCTCTTTTGCTTTCCATCTTTGGTATAATGGCTTAATCATTTCAGCTACAATGGAAAAATTTGTAACTTTTATTTTCCCAGAAATTATAAGTTTCATTTTATAATAAATGCATAAAATGGTATATGAAACTATAGTACATTTTGGGTACATAAATCCAGCTATTAATTAAATAATCAGTTTGTTTCATAAACAATAGTTTAGAATCCAGATTTCCCAGGGTCCCATGCCAAGTGCTCCAGCAAATGCAGAGATTTTTAAAAATAATATTCTGCTTAATTTGTAAGGTCACTTGCCATTTTCAGATATTTATAACTATATTTTTTCACCTGTTCCTCACAGCCCCAGGCAGTCAACAGGGAAGATCTGAAACTTGCACTCAAGAAGTCTCTATTGCTTGAAAAAATTTATATTTTTTTTGCATAGTAATAAAAGAAAGCAAAATATAAGTTTAAAATGAAAACAATATCCTTGTACCCAATTATCTTAAAACATCTTTAACGAAAAAAATGAAAAAGAGACTTTCAGACTGTTCGTATATGAAAAGTAATCACTATTGGTTCCAAGGTGGTATTCATAGAAATGACTTACCATGGCAAAAAAAGTTATCAAAGTTAGATGCTAAAAATAAAATGTGCTGCTATTCAATTTGGGGAAAGGTGCAGTGATCAGCAAGACCTTAGCAAGTAACAGGACACAGGAACAGATCTGGTAAGAACACAGTTGTTAAAACAACCATAGTGTCTTTTGAAAGGCTGAATTTTGGATTCCTGATGTTGATGGCGTTTCCCTTGTTCAAGCTCCCTTTACAAACCTCTAGCTTACAGAAGAAGCACATAGGAGAAAGACGAGTGATCCTGTGTCTATTTCTGCTCTGGAGAAATCCAGGGAGGAGCTTGAGAGGAATGGGGTCAACTTCCTCTTTTCCTGTGTTTTCACAGCTCTCCATGCTGTCTGGGCTGTCACACTGCTAACCCTCCTTCTCTTCCTCGTATGTTCCAAGTTCCTGGCAGCCACATTCAGGTTACAATGAACCAGGATGCACTAGAACAGCTATCTAGTTCAGGTTCCTTTGCTGCCTGATTTGAGTGGATGCTGTTTCTTTCTTCTCGGCATTTATCTCCTTCATACCCTCTGCAGACTCTAAACCGATTTTATGAGAGCCAAGGCTCTATCTGATGTTGTTCCCATTGTGTTTCCAGACACCATCTCACTGCCTGAAACTCAGTCACTATTTATTAACTTAATAAATGAATGCATTTCCAATTCAAATGGGATCATGTTCCCCTCATGTTCAAATCCTTTAGCTGACCTTCCACTGTGGTCAGAATAGTGTTCAAATCCCTTAATATGGCTTGTGATTCACCTCATGCTCTGCTTCCTGGTCCGTCCCCAACCTCATCTCAATTCAGTCTCATTACACACATATTTGCTGAGCACCTAGAAAGTACCACACGGTGCTAGAGAGAGGATTCAACAATGAACAGGACAGACGCTGTGTTGATGCTTATGGAGCTTATGGTCCAGGACAAACGCTAAATGAACAATGACAATTTTGATGAACTGAATGTTATATAAGTAATAAAACAGCGCTTCCTTCACACTTTATGTGCCAGAGGCCATCGCAAGTTACTTTTATTTCCTGCCCACACTGCAGGCACTTGTCTTGTGGTCTTGGCACATGCTCTCCCTTGTCTTTCTTAGATCAGCACACTTGTGCTTTC
Source organism: Bos mutus (assembly GCF_027580195.1). NCBI lineage: Eukaryota > Metazoa > Chordata > Mammalia > Artiodactyla > Bovidae > Bos > Bos mutus. The sequence goes on along the minus strand of NC_091630.1, from coordinate 56,824,570 downwards.
GTTTTTGTCCTTTCCCCACTTCCCACCCACCTTTGCCTGACTCGCTCTTCTTACTGAAATTAGTATCTTTCCAATCTTCCCTTTCCTATGAGCTCCGAGGGCACCTGTGCTTCCACTACCTTCACACCTACAGCTCTGTGTCTCTTACTTGAGCCCTAGAAGGACAGGCTTGCATCTGCTTTGCTCCTGTGTCAAACACACGATAGGTGCTCATAGGTGCTCAATAAATAAATCTTGATAGAGTGAATGGCTGAGCGTCAAATGAATGGGTGAGCAAAGTGGGATGGGAATTCTGAGTCCAGGGATGTTATTATGCGAGGAATGATTTATGAAGCAGATGTCTTATTTTACCAGAAAAAAAAAGGTTGCGTTGTGCTATAGTTTTGTCAAAAGCAGATTTACAATTGCCAATGTTTGAGTTCTCCCCATTGGAGGCCATTATTACTGTCAGCAAAGACTCTGCTATCAGCAAACATCCTCTCTATCACATTCCTACCACCACCCTTCCAGGCTGGGTATTAGTAAAAGGCTAGAGATTCCTGGGAAGAAACAATTTAGGGATAAATATTTTGGTGTTCCTATCCCTGACCGCCTAGGGTCACATCATATCTCATTAAAACCAGGTAAGGTAGCAAATTGAGATTTGTTGGAAGCCATCATATTAATCGCCCAGTCCTGCGAAATGGCCCTGGAAATGGTTTTTCTCACTGACAGAGCCTGAGAGGCTCTGGGAAACTTGAGTGCAATTTCTCACTTGAAAAACACAAAGATACCCAAAATAAGGTGTCTATGAGACAGGAAACAGGTCAACACATACCATATAAGTGTCAGTAAGGAGCCATGGGCGGAGGAGACTCTAAATAGTGCTGGGAGAATTCTTATAGACTTGGGTACCTAGATTTGGGAAACTTGGCTCTTTCCACATTTGTTTTTTCTCTGATCATTTTCACTTTATTCCCTGTTGACATTTAATGATGTTCTCTTTGAAAAGAAGTCTTCCCTGGTAGCTCAGATGGTAAAGCGTCTGTCTGCAATGCAGGAGACCAGGAGTCAATCCCTGGGTTGGGAAGATCCCCTGGAGAAGGAAATGGCAGCCCACTCCAGTACTCTTGCCTGGAAAATCCCATGGATGGAGGAGCCTGGTAGGCTACAGTCCATGGGGTTGCAAAGAGTCGGACACGACTGAGTGACTTCACTTCACTTTGAAGATGCCAGCTGGTCCAAAATGTATAATGAGGAACCCCAGAAGAGTGTGTTTTGTGTTGTTAAAAGGTAAACTGGGGTAACTCAGATTTTGGAGGAGTTTATTTGAGCAAACATTGACTAGATTAAGCAGCACCAGAATGAAAATAGTTAGGGGCCTCAGCCAACAGGAGTCTGGGAAAGGCTTTTATAGACAGGACAAAGCAGGTGGCGATTTGACTGGCTGCAGCCAGGTCGCCTTCTCTGGGAAAGCCTGGTTGGCTGTTTGTGATTGGTTGTTCTTCAGCTATGATTTCTCAGCCTGGAGGCATTTATAGAAATTGACTCTGGCTGAGTTTTCAGTTTGCTGCTGGGGTGTTAGAGCCATCCTGCTCTAAATGACATCCTAATTTAGTTATTTAACAGTGTTTTCTTTTGTTTGTTATGATATGAGTTATCAGATCTGGGCATGATATGAGAAGTGATGTGTTTTCCTGGGTGGTCAAACAGAAGGACAGCAGTAAAAATTAAAGCAAGTGACTAGGACACAGTGAAAGAGTAAAGAAGAGTCAACTTTACTTGCTCCACCAAAATTTGTTCAATTTGAGATAATTCTTGCCTTCCAGTTAATGAAAAATTTGATCTCTGAAGTCTGATATTGAAGCATAATCTATGAAGACCACGTGCTGCAGTTTGCCTCCTTATTTTCTTCACTACAAAGAGGGTTCCCAGAATGATGATGATGAAATTAGATGACTGCACAATTGCACTCATCTCACATGCTAGCAAAGTAATGCTCAAAATTCTCCAAGCCAGGCTTCAACCGTATGTGAGCTGAGAATTTCCAGATGTTCAAGCTGGAAATAGAAAAGGCAGAGGAACCAGAGATCAAATTGCCAACATCCATTGGATCATAGAAAAAGCAAGAGAATTCCAGAAGAAATTCTACTTCTGCTTCATCGACTATGCCAAAGCTTTTGACTGTGTGGATCACAACAAACTGTGGAAAATTCTTAAAGAGATAAGAATACCAGACCACCTTACCTTCCTCCTGAGAGATTTGTATGCAGGTGAGGAAGCAACAGTTAGAACCAAACATGGAACAATGGACTGGCTCCAAACAGGGAAACGAGTACGTCAAGGTTGTATATTGTCACCGTGCTTATTTAACTTATATGCAGAGTACATCATGCTAAATGCTGGACTGGATGAAGCACAAACTGGAATCAAGATTGCCAGGAGAAATATCAATAACCTCAGATATGCAGATGATACCACCCTTATGGCAGAAAGCGAAGAGGAACTAAAGAACCTCTTGATGAAAGTGAAAGAGGAGAGTGAAAAAGCTGGCTTAAAACTTAACATTCAAAAAGCAAAGATCATGGGATATAGTTCCATCACTTCATGGCAAATAGATGGGGAAACAATGGAAACAGTGAGAGACTTTTTTTCTTGGGCTTCAAAATCACTGCAGATGGTGACTGCAGTCATGAAATTGAAAGATGTTTTCTCCTTGGAAGAAAAGCTACGGCAAACCTAGACAGCATATTAAAAAGCAGAGACATTAGTTTACTGACAAAAGGTCCGTATAGTCAAAGCTATAGTTTTTCCAGTAGTCAGGCATGGATGTGAGAGTTGGAATATAAAGAAAGCTGGGCACCAAAAAATTGGTGCTTTTGGACTGTGGTGTTGGAGAAGACTCTTGAGAGTCCCTTGGACAGGAAGGAGATCAAACCAGTCAGTCCTAAAGGAGATAAGTCATGAATATTCATTGGAAGGACTGATGCTGAAGCTGAATACTTTGGTCACCTGACGTGAAGAACTGACTCCTTGGTAAAGACCCTGATGCTGGGAAAGACTGAAGGCAGGAGGAGAAGGGGACAACAGAGGATGAGATGGTTGGATGGCATCACCGACTGAATGGACATGAGTTTGAGTGAGCTCCGGGAATTGGTGATGGACAGGGAAGCCTGGTGTGTGCAGTCCATGGGGTCACAAAGAGCCGGACAAGATAGAGTGACTGAACTGAAATGATGACGAAAATTACTAACAAATTACTGATGCTTTTTGTTGCAACTGAAATATCTGACTAGAGTATGTTTGCTGCTGCTGCTGCTGCTGCTAAGTCGCTTCAGTCGTGTCCGACTCTGTGCGACCCCATAGACGGCAGCCCACCAGGCTCCCCCGTCCCTGGGATTCTCCAGGCAAGAACACTGGAGTGGGTTGCCATTTCCTTCTCCAATGCATGAAAGTGAAAAGTGAAAGTGAAGTTGCTCAGTCGTGCCCAACTCTTAGCAACCCCATGGACTGGAGCCTACCAGGCTCCTCTGTCCATGGGATTTTCCAGGCAAGAGTACTGGAATGGGGTGCCATTGCCTTCTCCAAGAGTACATTTAACTGTCACTTATTCAGCAGTTTTTAATCACTTATCTTATTGCATGCCCCAACACGGACCAGCATGGAGATGTTGCATCTCATTTGATGGTTTTGATATTTTGGAGGGAAGTTACAAACTATTCAGGAAGAACTTAGTGTGCCATTAATTTAAAAAGAAAAAAAAAGGAAAGAAGAAGAAAAAGAAAGGAAGAAGGGAGAAAAAGGAAGAAATTGTCTTTCTCCAAAATGAAACATAGCAACTGTGAGCCAACAGGAGCATGACAAGGTCTTCACCTTTGGGTTCTTGCTTTGCATTCAAATGCTCATAACTGTTTTAGCAAGCTCGTCTCCCACACAGCGGGCTCTTGCTCCTCTTTAATTTTCTCTAATTTGTGTAGTGAATAACCAAATACTCATAATGTAATTAGAAGATAATCAGGCTTGTAATTATGTTAATTGCTGGAGACTTACATCAATCCTCCAGCAAAGTGATAGGATTTCAGGGGAACTATTAACATGGCAAGAGGGTGAGGGTGAGACCAGGATGGGAGCCGAGCAGAGTGATGAGTGCCTGGACTAGCATCATTTAACCACATGATGGAGAAGCGGACGGAGCCTTCAGGGGAGATGCTTAGAAACTCGAGCTTTACGTTCCAGAACACCAACCTCTTTAGTTGGTTTTCTTCCCGTAAATAATCACATGGCTCGCCTGTATTTATTGTAAGAAGCCTATTTCAAAGGAAACAGGAAAACAGGTGAGAGAGGAAAAGGGAGAAAGCGAGAGAGGATTACTACTTGCCCTTTATCCTGGTCTTCCAGGTTACTGGAAAAAAAAAAAAAAACAAGACATGACTGGCAACACTTCTGCACTGGAGGGTCCTTTCCTCATGCCATGATGATCATTGTCACAGCATTACTTAAGTGTAACCATCTTTAGATCGCCATTCACCCATTCAATCTGCACAGCCCTGACAATGAGTTTCTCTCTAAATACAATGCATTAAAATATTCATGCAGATCTTCAAATTTCTTTTAGAGCTGGAGAGAGCTAAGCTGGGCACCTAAGAGCCTGCTCTGACTAGCTTTCTTGCTCTCTTCACGAGTACCAAGTCTGAGAAGCTTACCCTTGCTTTAACCCACTTTCTTTTCCTTTCTTTCACCTACATCTGCTGTGTGGTGTGGCAGGTGAGAAAAGCGTGTAGTGTGGTTTAACTGTTACTTAAAAAAGATTTATACCACCACATTTTTACCACCTCATGAAGTTAAAATTAAAATTACCTCACAAAAGCAGGCAGAGAAAAGGGAATCCCTGCGCACTGTTAATGGGAAGGTAAATTGGTGCAGCCACTGTGGAAAACAGGATAAGGGAAAGATTAGTTTTCCTGAAAAATTTAAAAATAAAACTACTATATAGATCCAGAAATTCCTCTTCTGGGCATATATCTGAGGGAAATGAAACCGCTATTTTGAAGCTGTATCCATACCCGCATGTTCATCTGAGCATTATTTATAATAGCCAGGACATGATAACAACTTAAGTGTTCATAAACGAATGAATGGAACATGTGAAAAAATACACACATACACATATATATTCAGCTATAAAAAAGGAGGAAATCCTGCTATTTGAACAACATGGATGAAACCTGAGGGCATTATGCTAAGTAAGATAAGTTAGACAGGGAAAGACAAATACTGTATATCACTTATATATGGAATCTAAAAAAAAAGAAAAGAAAAAAAAATTTCATAGAGAGAGCACAGATTGGTGGTTGCCATGATAGGCAACCTGGCAACCAAATGAATGATGGTTGTCAAAAGTACAAACTTCCAGTTATGAATAAGTTCTGGGACATAATGTCCAGCAGTCTGATTATAGTTACCAATACTGTATTGTATACTTGCAAGTTGCTAAGAGAACAGATCTTAAAAGTTGTCACCACAAAAAAATTTTAACTCTGTGAGGTGATGGGTGTTAACTAAACTTATTATGGTAATCATTTCACAATATATACAAATATCAAGTCATTATGTTTTATACTTGAATACAATGCTATATGTCAATTATATCTCATTGAAACTGGGAAAAAATAAACACAGGGAAAAGCAAAAGGACCACAGGGCTCCTCTAGGCATGGAGTAGAGAGCTTGGTTAAAGCTGATGTTAAAATATGTTTAATTACCATAAACCTCCTTTGTCAAAATGGAGGGGAGGAGAATTCGCTCACCCAGGTTTTGTTTATTATCTGTAAATAAAAGGACCAGGAGATCCTCTGTATATTATTTAATTGAATGCCACCTATGAATTATAAGGTAAATTGAAAAGCCTCTGTTTTACAAATGCACACAGACTGAAATGACCCTATGCAACAAAAGTAGGATCATAAGCATCAAATCTTCACTACTGCGACTTAGTGTGAATACACACAAATGCTCATTTCCATCATAACTTGTATTTCATATCCTTAATGTCAAAATAAAGTGACAAATTTGAATTTGTACTTCACCATATGTTTACTGCTTCTTGGCCGTTTGGGAAGCGTATTGAAACTATATGGTATATAAAGAAACTGTAAGAATACTGTGAGCTGAGTTAAATAAGGTGTGTTACATAACATTCACTCATTTTCTATTGTATTTTGATAATTGTTAACCATTAAAACAAACACAGGTTTTTTCAGGTTTATGAAAAGTTGAGTCATTAAAAGGACCCACATGATTAGATTTCCCTGGCCACTAGAAAGCCAGCCAGACAGGAAAAATCTATGATGAACCCACAACTATTTTTAAAGGATGTATATGTGCTCAGTTGTGTCCAATTCTTTGTGATCCCAAGGACTGTACAACCAGGCTCTTCTGTCTACGTAGTTTTCCAGGCAAGAATAATGGAGTGGGTTGTCATTTCCTTCTACAGGGGACCTTCCCAACCCAGGGATCAAACCTGTGTCTCTCGCATCCTCTGCACTGGCAGGTGGATTCTTTACCACTGCACCACCTTGGAAGCCCATTTTAAAAGAGGTAGTTCTAGAAAAGGTGCCAGTCAACCATCAATTTATTTTGCAATAAAAAGATGATGCTGTCATCAATAAAAGAGTAATTACCAGTTAAAGATATTCAAGAGTAAATGAGGAATTTGAGAAAAGGTCACATTTCATGATATAGAAGGATAGGAAAATATATTACTCACAGAAACTAGAAATTTTTCCTGTAACTTATTTACAGTTGGCAAATTGTCCAAAAACCTAATTAGACAAGCAAATGTTCTTGGAAGAGATCTCAGACTAGCTCATTACATTAACTCCATAAATTTGTTCTTTGAGTAGACAACTAATCATACAGAGAGTTTCTTACTTTTTCTCTTTCCTTAATTTCAACTTTTGCCATTGACTAGAATTGTATTTTTACTGAGCATTGGAGTAATTGACCCAGAAAAATTCATTTAGCTTATAAACCATCACTTCAAATAAGATGTAGATTTGAAGATAATTTAGTTAACATTCTACTATGATTTCTCATCAATATAAAAATATGGATTTCATCTCCAACCTCTTTAGTTTATGAGAATAGAATTTATGATAGTCTTGTTATATAAGGAAGGAAAAGACATTAATCCTAAAAACTGTACTCCTTAAGATTGAAATTGGTTTTATAAACATTTTTTTTCTTTTCAGTCTCTCTCAAGGCCATGGAATGATGGAAATGCTAATGGTGGAAGACGAATCCAGTAACTGTGGTCAAAGTCATGATGAATAGACAGCATACATTCTAACTACATACAGGTAAATGCACCATATACTACTTATAAATGACTTTTATGTGTGAGGTAAATGGGATACAGTATTTTCTATATTAAAACATATTTTAGTCCAATTAGTTTCATAAGATGCTATAAAAAGAAATAAAAAACACATTTTTTTCTTTCACATTCTTTCCTTTCCTTTACCAATGTGCTTTTTTCTATGTTCCAATTTCTCTTATAATTAACAAATTTGGGTCTGTGCAGATTTTCCCCAAATTGCATCCAGCTTTCTATTAATTCTGTAGCAAGATTTTAGTTTATTCCACTTCATGCTGATTTATTTCCTTACTTGTTAAAATACTTCAAATGAGTGATTAATGCAATGGAGAGTAGCTAAAACCTGTATTTAAAATTTAAACTATTATTGGACCCAGACATCCTGAAAGTATTAAAAGATTGAAGGAAAGTGGCTAGACATGAACACTGAAATTACCTTACTTAAGAACAAGTATTTGTCAAAATTCAAGCTTATGGCTCTGGACAGGACATTCAAAACATGTTTTAAAATAAAATATTCCAGCTGTATAGCCTGAAGTCCTCTGTGAACACTTTGGAAAGAATTGCCTTAAGGTATAACTAAATTACTAAAAGCTGGTTCATTTTGAAGTTTAATTTGTATCCCTAAATGATATTAACAGTCAAAAAGAGATTCAGAGTTGAAAATGGATATATGTCATTTGTGTGACAAAAAAACAAAACTAGGAGTATGTTTGTGTACTAACATAAACATTAACTTTACGTGCTTTAAATGGAAAAAACAAACTAAAAGAACTGAGAAAAATAGGGAATTTTGTTTTCACAAAATTCAGTCCTGTTATCATTATTTTGGTTAAGAAAGGCCTCAAAGGAAAAAGCATGATCTGAAAAGAAACATGCACCCCAATTTTCATAGCAGTACTCTTTACAGTAGACAAAACATGGAAGCAACCCAACGTGTGCTTTGACAGAGGAATGGATAAAGAAGATGTGGTACATATATACAATGGAGTATTATTCAGCTATAAAAAAGAATGAAATAATGCCATTTGCAGCAACATGGATGGACCTAGAGAGTGTCATGCTACGTGAAGTAAGTCAGATATAGACGGAGAAATATCATATGATATACCTTATATGTGGGATCTAGAAAAAAATGATAGAAATGACCCTACCTACAAAACAGAGACAGATTCACAGACTTCCAGAACGAGCTTATGGTTGCAGGGAGGAGGGGATGGGGGGATGGGATAGTTAGGGAGTTTGGAATAGGCATGTAAATGCTACTGTTTATAAAATGGATAACCAACAAGGACCTACTGTATAGCACATGGAGCTCTGCTCAGTGTTATGCGGCAGCCTGGATGGGGGGAGTCTGGGGGAGAGTGGCTGCGCGGATGCGTATGGCCGAGTCCCTTTACTGTTAACTGGTGTGAACCGGAAACTGGCACAACGCTGTTAATCGGGTGTGCCTCAATGCAAAATAAAAAGGTTTCTCAAAAAAGAAATGCCTCAAAGATTATGTCAAGTATCTGAGTTCTTGAAGAAGAGTATGGTTGATTATCACTTTCTCTATTAGGGCCAGAGAAGAATTAAATATGTGGTTTCCATTTACTGAATAAAAACTGTTTTCAGGAAAAGAATGTAGAAGTAGTAAAACAAACTTTTGAGGATATTTGATAAACTATTGCTACTGTGTGTGTGTTTGTGGAGAATTTTAAAAGTAATTTAAGCATCCAACTGTAGATAAAGGTCAGCCTTGAAGTGAATCTTTAAAAATTTGATCAAAGGGGCATGTTAGTTTAGAGACAAAAACCTTTTAGTGGTTATATGGTCATGGAGGTGAATAGATTGAAAGATGAGATAGAAAATTCGATTTAAAAATATACGCAGTAAATGTGAGTTCATTAAACTCACTGTTGATGTTATTGGGAAGGTTGTAAATCTTTGATGAAGGACCATTATTATCAATATAAAAAGGGCATGTAAAATTTAAAAAAGAAAATTTAAACAAAAACTATACATAAGATGGAAATAAATCTTATATACCAAAATTACATGTAAAGGCTAATATATAAATAAAATATTAATTTTCATTTCACAAAATGTTTAGAATATGCCATTGTGCAAATGGCATTATAACTATGGAAAGGTGTACCCTCTGCTTTTCAACAGTTAGAGGCTTAAAATAACACTTTGCTTGTTATTAATCATCTGTTGGCCAGTTATATTAAAATCAAATGAATGTTGGGTTACAAAAGTGTATTTTTCTCACAGGAGTGAAAATAAAAGTGCATTTATCAGTTAGCTATGAAACCATAAGTTATATGGAAGTTATTTAAAGTGAAGTTGCCAAATGATACCTAGAGAGAAATTCCAAGAAAATGGAAAATTAAGAAACTAATGAAATAATTAAATTTTTATCATGGCACCTTTGAGGAGTAGAAATTGCCAAACAAGCTTCGCCATTAACGGGTTCTCCTTAAAGGGACAGAAGAGAAAAGCCTCCTTGTGGTTATTCAAATGAATACTTTAATTATTATTTTTGTTAAAGCATCATACTGTTATGCGTATGGAAGGAAGAATCCATAAAGCATTTTGATTAAGCACACTAAAATTGTGTTTCTTCAGATAATATATGAACTGAATTAGAAATTATTGAAGATAAAAATGTCACTTTAGATATGTAATAACTACTGCAGTCTCAAATGAATGGTAATATCTCAAATGGATGATAAAAGATTAAGTCCATTTTACATAATAACTCATGTAATTTAGAAAGCAATTGACTGGGTGGAAAAGGGCTCTTTTTAATACTTCTGATTTTCCTATAAATGGAATACAGTAGAGGTGCAAATATAATCCCAAATGGTAAATAACTTTCTTGCTCCTCAAATTACTTTTCAGTGAGTCGTGATTTACATAAGTCACTCTTGATCAAATTTTAGGACAACTGGTAAATGATATCCCCCTTCTCTGATACCTCTGGGTATCTTTTTCTTATCTGATTTGTAATATTCCTAAACAAGTTCACCATAATCATGATATAATTTATATTTATGGAAGGATCTTCTTTTTCTCCATCTCACCAAAAGTAAGTCATGTTTCACATGAAATAAAATCCTAAAATGTCTGCAATCTGGCACATGTGGGTATTTAATAAATATTCACTAAGCAATAGTCGACTGAATAAATAACGAATAACATGTTATTTTAAAATTAGTTTATTTGGCTGCATTGAGCCTTAGTTGCAGCACATGGCCTATCTGTTGCGGTGCACAGGCTCTAGAGTGCATGGGCTCAGTAGTAGCTTAGTTGCCTCATAGCACGTGGCATCTTAGTTTCCAAACCAGAGATCGAACCCTCATCCCCTGCATCCAAAGGCGGGTTCTTAACCTTTGGACCATCAAGGAAGTCCTGAGTAAGATGTTTTTGATCCATGTGACCCTTGGGTAAATGTTACTTATAGGTCATTGGATGCTTACTTTATGAATGACAGTGTGTTAGGTGGTCTAAGTAAAGCAAAGATGAGAAAATTTGAAGCTGTGTAGCTCCCTTTGTTCTCTCCAGGTTGTCAATTGATGTGTCCTTCCTCAGTTACAGAGAACCCCTGATACCAAGATTATGGGCTTGGTGATCATCATGATTTTCCGTATTCATCTTGGGAAAGATATTTAACTTCTCTAAGCCTAATACACAGTGGGAATAATGATACCTGTAGCACAGGTTATAGTGAGATCATATGAGGCAAAAATATGGGAAGGGCCAAGTCCAGCACGCTACCCTTGATTTCACTTTAAACCTTATTTATGTTTAATTCACACACATTGTTACTCCTTTGTCTTCTTGTACCACAGTATCTTTGCTTCCATTTCCCTTATTCTTTATCTTGATGATATCAGTCTGTGTGTCCATTGCAAGCTTTGGTTTATGTATTTTTAAAATACAATAAAACCAAGTTAATTCAGCCAAAACTCTCAAGGATCTAGGATGCCGAATAAAATTATTGACCATGGCTTTCAGAAGAATACTGAACTTCCAGCTCAGTTTCACAGTTGGTTGGTGATGGCATAAACCAGATTCTGTAGGCTTACCGAGTAGCTACATGATGAGGAAATGCAAGTAGACATTGTGGATTACATGTTACAGATGATCATAAAGGGGAAGAAAGAAAACGTGTTATGAGGTCTCTAAAGAATGAGACTCTACAGAACAAGGAAATGGGAGCCAAGTAGGAAAGTTAGAGCAGGCAAGGTTCACGTGGGAGAAAGGACTATAAGAAGGAAAACAGATTTGAAGGCACAAAGAGAGGAAGTTAATTATTTGCTTTGGAAGTTCTTACTTAAAAGTTCACTGCAGAAGTAGAGTCAACTTTTTTTTTTAAAGATTCTTCTTTCATTGTAAAATATGCAGACAAAGATGTAACTAACTTACATGAGGACCCGTAACGTGAGGACCAGTCAATTTCTTTTTAGTCTTTCACGTATTTCCTCTTTTTATTGTAAAATATACATAAAATAGAAAAAGCAAAGTATATATTTGTTGTTGTTCAGTTGCTCCGTCATGTCCGACTCTTTGTGAGCCCATGGACTGCAGCACGCCAGGCTTCCCTGTCCATCAGCAACTCCCGGAGCTTGCTCAAACTCATGTCTATTGAGTCAGTGATGCCATCCAACCATCTAGTCCTCTGTCTCCTCCTGCCTTCTATCTTTCCCAGCAACAGTCTTATATATGTGTGTGTGTATGTGTGTGTGTGGTTAAATGTATAATTATGAAAAGGCTACTCATGTTACTACCATTCACTTTAAGAAATAAAACTTTGCCTCCCCAGGGTTCCCCTGTTGTCTTCCCCATGGAGAAGCAAAGATGTCATTACTTTCAATGCAATTAAAAAGTATTATCTGACTGCATAAAAATTTTTGCATCATCTTTGGTGTTTGGTAATTTCACTAGCATGCATCTAAGATTAATTTTTTTATTTTTAAAGAACTTTTTGTTAGGGTTTGTAAACAAACCCTAGAATCTAGAGATTGGTGTTTTCCATCAATTATTGGAAAATTCTCAATACTTCTCAAAATATTACCTTAACTTTTCCTCTCTTCCCTTCTCTTGTCTTCTCTTGTTTCATGTTGTCTTCTCCTCTGCCCGCTCTGTGTCTTCTCTTTGAGGAACTTGTATTAAAAGTATGTTAAGTGAAAGGTATTCCATGTTCATCATGGGAAGATTCAATATCGTTAAAATGTCAATTCTTTCCAAATTGATGTATAGATTCAATGCAATCTCAGTCAAAACCCCAAGGTTGTTTTGTTGTTGTTGCTGTGTTGAATGTGCACGTGTTTTAAATGATTAAGGTTTTACTGGGGATCGGATGGCTTCCCAGGGGGTACAGTGGTAAAGACTCTACCTGCCAATGCAGGAGACACTGGTTTGATCCCTTGATCTGAAAGATCCCCTGGAGGATGAAATGGAACCCCACTCCAATATTCTTGCCTGGAAAATCCCATGGACAGAGGCGCCTGGTGGGTTACAGTCCGTGGGATCACAAAGAGTTAGACGTGACTGAACAACTGAGCACACACCACGGGGATCAGACAGGACTGGGTAGGAAGCACGCTGGGAAGCAGGGCTGCACACCAGGCCAGTTCTGTCTGTGCTGGGTGACGAGAGCAGAGCTCTAAGGCCGGAGGTCTGGCTGGGCTCCTTGCAGCAGAAGCTGTTATTTCCTCCATTGGCAGTGTACATACTCAGAGTGAAATCAGTCCTTTGAAATTCTTAAAACTTGTTCTATAATACAGCATATGGTTATTTGGTAAGTACTCCATATATAGATGAAAAATATGTATTTTGTGGTTGGTGTTGCAATGTTCTGTATATTTCAATTAACTTAAATTTGTTAATTTGTTAATTAGGTTTTCTATTTATATCTTTTTATCTTCCTGTTCTATCAGATATTGCGAATATTTTGTCTCTCACTATAAGTGTGAATTTGTCTACTCTGTTTTAATTCATTAATTTTGTTGCATATATTTTCATTTTGTTATGAAATACATACTGATTTTGAATTGTATAACTTCCTGGAGGATTGGTGCTTTTATCATTATGACATATTTCTATTTCTTTCTAGAAATGCTTTTTGTACTAAAGTAGTCTCTGATATTAAGACAAAAATAATATATTTCTTTTGGTTAGTGTTGTCATGGCATGTATTTTTCATCTCTTTTCTTTTAAATATTTTGTTTTTTATACTTAAGATATGTGTCTCCTAAGGAGCATTCTAAAATTTTAATTAAATGTATCTTCATTTTGTTATTAAAAATCAGCATCATCAATTTTTTTTAGTATGGTTTTGCTTTTCTACCTAGCAAAAATTTCTCACATTTTGTTTATCTGAAAATATCTTTATTTTCATATTTCTATTGAGAACTTGGCTTTCCAAGTTATTGTTTCTTCTTTGAAGGCAATTTCTCCTTATTTTTTTGCTGCTTTTTAAAACAAATTATTTATCTTTAATTGAAGATAATTGCTTTACAATCTTACTGCTTTTAAGACATCACTTTCTGTCTGTGTCTCTGCCTCTGCCTTCTACCTGCCCCATCTCTCAGCTCTTATATTGTGATACCTCAGAAGAATGTTTTGTTCTTATCCTGCTGAACTTTACAGAGGTTCTTCAACCTGGGGTTGATATTCCTCAACAATTCATAAATAAGTTTTTGGCCATTCTTTCTTCAGTTTGCTGTTAAATCCATGTTAGATATGGTACATTTTAATTTTTAATATCCATTTCTTTTATTCCAGACTTCTGGTGAAATTCTCCCTCTTTATTTTATTTTCTTCACCTTTCCCTACATTTTAATGAATATGTTAAACATGGTTATTTTAATATTTTTGTTTGTTCTCCTCAGCATCATGATTGTTTGTAAGTCTGTTTCTCTTATCTTTTTTTTCCCCCTCTTGATTTTGGTTAATTTAGTCTTGTCTCTTGGTATGTAAAATGGTAACAGCTCCAGATGATATGTAACACCTCTTTCCTAGCTTGGATGATGATCTTAATCCAATCAGGGATGGTGGGAGTCGGTCCAGGATTGAATTTTGGGTTAGGTTCAGTCTTCTCCTGGCTTCTGCTATGATTCTAGGGTGTAGCTCTCCAGTATTTTCAATTGGCTAAATGGTGCAATGAATGAGTCCCTCCTACAGTGGGGTCTTGAATCCTATTTTTTCAGTTTATTTATTTGCCTTCTATCTGCACTTCTTCATAATTTTGTAAAAATCCTGAAGGAAAAATGGCCAGATGTTTGATGCTTCTCCAATCTTCAGTTGACTCTCTCACCTCATGAAACTGCCCAAAGCACTGGTATTTCTCTCTTCCTAGAGCTGGACTCTGCTGGGATGAAGCCCACATTATTAGCACATAGAATCAGCAAATGCCTTTAGGGAAAAAGAAGCTGCAAGTCATTAGCAGACATCTCTTTGGTTCTCCATCTTGATAATCCTTCTTTCTTGGATAGGTCTCTGACATTCTGAAACAAATTATTTTATAGCACACTCAGTTTTTTCAATGTTCTTGGTAGGTGGCTTGTTGGCAGACTCACAGCACTAATTTCTCATCTTCTCCCAGCCAATGTTTATTCTCCTTCTGCTTAACTCTTCCTCAGGAGTGTAATATAAACGGGATAATACACTTGAAGTTTTTGTTTCTTTACCTTTACTCCGTTTATTGCTTCTTAGAACTGTTCTAGAACCCAATATGGATTCAACATCTGCTAATAATTACTTTCAAATGCATGATTTTATCTTGCCTTTTTAAAAATTATAAATCATTCTTTGCACTTTGAATATAATTGGAAAAACAAGCAAATAAGTAATTTTTGTAATTACTTATTTAGCTTATAGCAGCACCTGTAATTTCAATAATAAAGTCAGGCTAGTTGGATCAGCTCAGTTCAGTTGCTCAGTCGTGTCTCCAGAGTAGCCTGAAATGTATGTAACTAATATAGCAGCTATCTACACCCTTTCCTTTATTTCCCTCCCTTCCAATTTTGTTGTTGTTGTTCCACTGCAGCATGCAGGATCTTAGTTTCCTCATCAGGGATTGAATCCTTGCCCCCTGCAGTGGAAATTGAGAGTCCTATGGGGTTGCACAGAGTCGGACACGACTGAAGCGACTTAGCAGCAGCAGCAGCAACTACTGGACTGTCAGGGAATTTCCCCTCCCTTCTAATTCTTTGTTGACTTTGCACATATGCAGTAGCAACTCTTAGAAGCCACAAGATATTGGCAGTGAATCATTTTCTAGCATTTGTTTTATTTTTCACAATATGGTTTTTAGCAAGAAAATTTTCACTTACCAGGACTAAGTTTTTTTTTTTTTTTTTAATTATTGAACTTGAGAAAAGTGAAGTGAAAGTCGCTCAGTTGTGTCTGACTCTTTGCCACCCCATGGACTATATAGTCTATGGAATTCTCCAGGCCAGAATAATACTGGAGTGGGCAGCCTTTCCCTTCCCCAGGGATCTTCCCAATCCATGGGTCGAACCCAGGTCTCCTGCATTGCAGTCGGATTCTTTATCAGCTGAGCCACAAGGAGCATGAGAGGTACATGGCAAATTTCCATATCTTTTACAGAGAGGAGAGATATGATTTATAAAGATTTTTTTTCTCAGTCTCTGAACTGTGGATGATATTTGGGTCAAGATGAATCCTAGGTCAGTTTGAGTTACACGTACAAATGCCTGGTTGGGAAGATTTCCCATGACAAGCCCAAAGAATTTGCTTCTTATTAATCCCTGCTTCTCTGGGCCGCTGTTGGTCTGGCAGTGGTTATTTGATGGCCTGAGACACCTCCTGAAATAGAATCTGAATGTACAAGCCAGGCTGTCAATCTCTACATTCAGGTGGGCAAACCTGATCATGTCTGCAAGTTCTCTGAAAGTGGAAAGAGTCAAGTGTCATGGCTTAAGTTGGGGGTGGGAGTCATGACACACATGGTTTACTCTCCGAGATTAAGGAAACCCTCCTCATCAGGAGGGTTGGACAAAGCAGAATTGAGGGTGAGAAAGGAGGGTTCTGGGGGTGGGGTGTATCTCTAGGGGTAGTGTCACTCTAAATCAGATTATCTATTTGGTGAAGAAGTTTTGTTCCAAAACATGCACACAATACTTGGAATATAAGCATAAAAAGATCCAGCCACTGTGACTAGAGATTTCCTCCCCCTCCCAAAACCCCCACCTCCGCCTTTACAGACCTAATGAATTAGGTTTTTGATTGCATGGTTATTAATGACAACATTTTGAAGACTTTTATCAGAGTTTAGCTTTTTTCATGCATTTCTCCTTATCCTGCAATTATTACAAATGGGAAAAATGATATGGTTTCTATTTTTAAAGGATTCAGTGTATACCTATGTTGCTGCTGCTGCTGCTGCTGCTGCTGCTGCTAAGTCGCTTCAGTCGTGTCCGACTCTGTGCGACCCCATAGACCCACCAGCCCACCAGGCTCCACCGTCCCTGGGATTCTCCAGGCAAGAACACTGGAGTGGGTTGCCATGTCCTTCTCCAATGCGTGAAAGTGAAAAGCGAAAGTGAAGTCGCTCAGTCGTGTCCAACTCTTAGCGACCCCATGGACTGCAGCCCACCAGGCTCCTCCGTCCATGGGATTCTCCAGGCAAGAGTACTGGAGTGGGGTGCCATTGCCCTCTCCCGTATACTTATGTGGATATCTGTAATTTCCAAATGCATGTATTCAACAATCTTTACCCAAACTTTTCCAGCCGGATTTTTTTGTGTGTCTATTAATAGTTCAGTGGTGCCACCATCCACTTAGGTACTCAAGCCAAAGCCTTGGGAGTCCTGTCCTCTTCTACCCTTTCATTCACACACCTGACATCTAACATATTACCAAAAATACATCTCTACCACTAAAATATGTCCCATATTCCACTTGAGTCTAGAGCTTCACCAAGAGCTATTGGCTTAATTGAATAACTTCCTTACCTTTTTTTTCCCTAGTTTTCATTCTTGTTTTGACACAATCTGAGGCCTATTAAGAAGCCAGAATGATCCTCTAGAAACTTTCATCAGGTTGTGTTGCTCTTCTGTTTTTCACTGAATTTAGGAAAAAAAAAAAAATCCTATCTCTTTATCACTGCCTTTAATTCTTCTATGAGCTCATCTCTGCCACTCTCTGTGAGTGAGACTTAACGCTATTCCTGGATTTGACCAAGTCCATTCTGAATTTGAAGCATTTATACTTGCATTTTCTTCTGAAATCTTCTCATAGCTAACTTCTACCTGTCAATCAGAACAGAATCAAATCAGAGTTTTCTTTGTTGGAAGATTAACTTTCTGCCTATTGAATCTAAAGTGGCTTCCTAGTCATTATCTATAATACCACCATCTTTTATTATTTTCCCAGTACTTATTGTAATATAAGCATATCTATTTTGTTATTGGTTTAGCCATTTACTCATTCGAACTCCATAAGAAGGAGCATCTTGTATGTGATTGATCAGTGCCTTAACCCCAGCACCATGAAGAGTGTCTGGCACACAAGAGCGGCTCAAGAAACAGTTCTTATATAAATAAATGAATGGGTATCCAGTACACTTATGTGAAAGAGACTTAATTACAGTAGTGGCATTGAATTAAAAAGTGTCAGTTGGTAGCAACAGGTCCCAAGGAATACAGAAGAAATACAGTGGAAAAAGAGTGTTTTCAGAGTAGGCTGAGGTTAATCAAGCAGGATTTAAGGAAGAAATAGTTTTAAGAGTTGGATTTTAAAGATTTGGGCTATAGGAACTGTTTATTCTCAACAAAGTGCAGCTTTTGAAAGTTCCCACTTCCAAATTCAATACTATTATTAGTAGTAGTACAATGGTAGACAGTGGAGAAGCAGGTGGTTTTAATTCTATCTGTAATAAACCTCAACTATTAACCATTTGATGAAACAGGGAATCTTTGTGGTACTGACTGCTCTTACCGATAATAGATTTCATTTTTAATCTTCTCAGAAAATGTAGTCAGCTCTGTCCTTGTTCTTAAGGGTCATTCAAAAGGATGGATTATAAAGTTACAGCTCCTGCTCTGAGCAACAACAATCGGGTGAACCCTGATTCACTGTTGTCAGGGCAGGCAATTGAGTTGCTGCCATTACTTCTCCCATATGCAGCTGCTGAAAAGTGAAAAGAAACAAACACATTTCTGCTGGAGCACAAAGTTCCAACCCTTTCAACTAAGCTTTTCTCTTAAGGGTCTGAGTCATAAGTCCTGTTCAAGTTCTCTTGATCATTTTCCCTCATAGGTAGTAGATGAGAGAAAAATGGGTCTCTAGAAGATGAAAATTCAAGAGTAAATAACTTTAATGAAAAGAGCAGCAGGCCGAGAAAATGAATTAAACTAGTATGTGAAGTCCTGCTACATGTCTAGCTTGGGGTATAAAATAGAATAGGGCATGCTACTTTCCCAAGAAAAGTGTAGTTCTTCTTCTTTTTTTTTTTTTTTGTCTTTTTTCAAATTTTTTAAAGTCAGTTTTTAATTGGAGGATAATTGCTTTACAATGTTTTCTTGGTTTCTGCCATACAATAATGTGAATCAGCCCTAAGTATACATATATCCCCTCTCTCTTGAAATCTCTCACTCACCCTACCCCCATCCCAGCCTGCTCGGTCATTACAGAGCACCAGGCTGAGCTCCCTGTATTAGACAGCAACTTCCCACTAGCTATCTAGTCTACATATGGTAATGTATATATTTCAATGCTACTCTCTCAATTTGTCCCACATCCCACCCTCTCCTTGCCCCACTGTATCCACAATTCTGTTCTCTATATCTGTGTCTCTATTCTTGTCCTGGAAATAGGTTCAGGACAAGTACCAAATTTGATATTTGATTTGGTACCAAATTTGGTATCAGTACCAAATTTCTAGATTCCATATATATGTGGTAATATACAATATTTGTTTTTCTCTTTATGACTTACTTCACTCTATATCAGTCTCTTGGTTCATTCACCTCAGTACAACTGACTCAAATTTGTTCCTTTTTATGACTAACATTCCATTGTTTTTGGTACCACAACTTACTTTTCCATTCATCTGTTGATGGACAGAAGTACTTTTATCTTAGGTTAACTAATTTACACTCCTGGATAATGAGAAAATAGGGACTGCCAAATAGATAAGTGACCCAAAATAATTGCTAATAATTTTATACATTTCTACCTTCCTTTCATTCCTTTCTACCTCCCTCCAGTCTCTTTCCCTTCCCACTTCTCTTTCTTCTGCATAAACAACCATCTGGGAAATACACATAAGAGGACCAATGAATAATATCTGAAAACTACATTTTGGATTAGCTGTTCTTTTGGCTATTGTTTCCAATGACTTTGTAAAATATTTACAAACAAAAGCCTTCAATATGTTTCAAATTTTCAGAATGTTTTCCTTCGTGATATCCTCTATGGCTTCACAGGTTAGAGAGACATTTGTTCTAGATCAGATCGGATCAGATCAGATCAGTCGCTCAGTCGTGTCTGACTCTTTGCGACCCCATGAATCGAAGCACGCCAGGCCTCCCTGTCCATCACCAACTCCCGGAGTTCACTCAGACTCAAGTCCATTGAGTCAGCAATGCCATCCAGCCATCTCATCCTCCGTCATCCCCTTTTCCTCCTGCCCCCAATCCCTCCCAGCATCAGAGTCTTTTCCAATGAGTCAACTCTTCGCATGAGGTGGCCAAAGTACTGGAGTTTCAGCTTTAGCATCATTCCTTCCAAAGAAATCCCAGGGCTGATGTCCTTCAGAATGGACTGGTTGGATTTCCTTGCAGTCCAAGGGACTCTCAAGAGTCTTCTCCAACACCACAGTTCAAAAGCATCAATTCTTCGGCACTTGGAAAATATTCAGAATTATTCTCGTCCATTAGGAAACTTTCTTGAGTCCTATGATGGAGTCCGTGAGCTCTCTCATCATTTGCAAACAAGAAGCAGTGATGAGCCTAGTAAAGTATTTTGAAATAGAATAAGTACTAATTGATAAATGTTATTAGTAAACATGGAGAAGTTAACAAAGCTAGAGGTATCATTTAAAAGTATATTCTTTGGGTTAAAAATTGGTACAAGTCACAGAATTAATAACAGACTTAAAAATCAATTTTTTGTGTATTTTTAATTGAAAAATTCATGCTTTGAATTATTGTGGTCTTGAAATATATTTCCTACATGGGCCAATTTCCTCTCATTTATTTTTCCTTTAGGAATTTCTTAAATATCATTTCCTGTGGGCTCTTCCTTATAAACTTTAGAAATATTCTCCTGTGTGTTAATGAATTTTGTGTGAAGTTTAATTAACTTTATAATTTTATCTAAGAACAGTTATCAAATAATATTATTTCTTATTCAGCAGAAATTATATATCTTCAAAGTATTGTGACTTTCTTTATAATGTCATACATATTCCTGAAATTATCCCTAAAATGTTTAAAATTTTTTTCCTATTTCCATGAGTAAGACCTTTTGGGTTCTGACATGTATTTCAGCCAAGTACGTAGAAATTGAAGAATATATTGATTTTTGTATATTTATCAGCAGTATAACTAGAATGTTACAACTCAACCCCAAAGAACTAACCAAGTGTGCACACTCTGCTTTATTACTGTATTTGTTTTTTAAACAAATTCTTACAGCTCCTGTTGATACACATTAATGTCATCCGATAATGAATTTAATACTGTGTCTTCTTTCCCAAGATTAAGAATTCTAATTTTTTAATGATGCATGGTATTGTGATGAGTGAGTACCATTTTTTGTTGCTGATTTTAAATTTGGTGAAATTGCTTTTAGAGTTTTTAATGTTGAACTTTTGGTTTAAGATATTCTTTGTTAAGAAAAAGATTCTGTTCTCATTAAAATTAAAAAAAAATTGGAGTATGTATTTGAATAAACTACTATTCTGATAGATCTCTTAAAATTGCAGCATTCTTACATTCTTAGGATAAAACTTACCTTCTTGATCATGGTATAACATAGCGTTTGGTTGAAAGTAATCTGATGATAAACAATTAATGAAATGTCCATGAAAATAAAATTAGCCATAAAATAAATATTCCCCATCACTCTTATTTTAAGTAGGATTTATCCTGAGTGTCAATGTTCAAATCTGCATCAATTTCAGTAAGTCATTTTTAAATTTTTTATGACACGTTTCACATAAAATAATTAAAATATTTAGTATGTTTTTAGTTGAGAATAAAAATTTAAAAGAAATACCTGTGGTGGATTCATTTTGATATTTAGCAAAACTAATACAATTATGTAAAGTTTAAAAATAAAATAAAATTAAAAAAAAATTGTTGGCAAATGGCAAATTATTAAAAACACTTTTAAAGGAAAAGAAGCATAAGTAATTGAAATTAATTGAATTTAAAATGCTTTAAAAATCTTAAAACTTAGAATTATATAGTGTTTTAAATGTCTTTTCATAGATTTTCATTTTTTCTTCAGTGCAGAAATAAAAGATGATATAACCCACAGAGAGTCTTTCACTGTTAATATTTTCTTGTATGCTTTTCCTGATATTTTTCTTTCCAGTGCACATACAGTCACATTATTATTATTATTTTTTACAAACATGGAATGAATATCAAATGTATATAGGGGTCTGTTTTCATGGTTATGTTTTCAGAGCAATGGGTAAATTTCTCCAAGATAGTTATTAATAATTATATGCAAATCCACTCACACATATTGTATTCCATTCTGCCATCATTTATTTAGTCATTCTCCTATTAGTTATTTGTATTTTTCCTAACTTTTAATTATTATAAACAACACAGAACAGAAATTGGTATAAGAAATTGATTGTTAACAAGAATGAAATACATCTTGAACCAAACCACATGAAACAATATTAAAAATTAGATTTTACTTGCTTTTTTTTTTTACATTTTTGTCTTTTTCCTTTTTTAATTTTTTTTAATATCTCTTTTCTTAAAAGACAAGCTAGTCTAGACACAGGTGTGGGTGTTGCTTTTTTTTTTTTTACATTTTCGTCTTTTTCCTTTTTTTAATATCCTTTTTCTTAAAAGACAAGCTAGTACAATAAAAATTAGATTTTAAACAAGCTAACTCTAACTTTCTAGAATTTAAAATGCTTGTTTCTATATTTCTCTGCTTGATATATTAATTAATTTTAATTATATTCATAGATAATTTGTTTGATATTTTTATCAAGCTTAAGGTTTGTATTAATATTTTTCTCATTGAATAAATAAGTGGTTCCTACTATTTTTCAGTGTTTGTAATTACCCAAGATTAAAATATTTTATTTTCTGTCATCTCAAATAACTATTTAGTAAATTATCAATATTTGGTATATTTATATTATCAATATTTGGTATATATATTGATTTTTAATAAATGTGTCACCATTTCTTTTATATTTATGGGCTAAGAGTCGGACACGACTGAGCGACTTCCCTTTCACTTTTCACTTTCATGCATTGGAGAAGGAAATGGCAACCCACTCCAGTGTTCCTGCCTGGAGAATCTCAGAGGGGAGCCTGGTGGGCTCCCGTCTATGGGATCGACAGACTCGGACACGACTGAAGCGACTTAGCAGCAGCAGCAGCATATAGATATTTTAACTTGTCAACTTTTACACTTCGTAATACTTTATAGAATTTAAACCATTTGCAGGAGTAACTAAAATTAAGTGCGACTATTACATGGTAATACTTAAAAAAAAAGTCTCAGGACTTCCCTGGCTGTCGTGGTTAAGACTTCATCTTCCAATGCCGGGAGTACAAGTTCGATCCCTAGCTGGGGAGCTAAGACCCCACATACCTCATAGCCAAAAACACAGAACATAGCCAAACACAGAATAGAAGCAATATTGTAATAAATTCAATACAGTCTTTAAAAGTAGTCCACATCAAGAAAAATCTTAAAAAAATCTTATCTTCTTTTGCATTCTTATTTTAACTTAGATTTGTCTTCCTTCCATTATTAGATTTGCCATTTAAGTTTTATATTATTGATTGACCTGCAAAATTACTTTCTAGATTTGTCATCCATTATTTTTCTACTGTCTAAATCATTTTATCCTACTATAAGCATCAACATTTCTAGAAATAATGGTGTGGCCCAACTATAGATTGCTGGAAAATATTGTGATTCTTCAGTCGTCAACTCAAACATCTAAATTTTAAAAACCCTTACTCTGGCCAACACCACACACACGCTGACTTGTAAAAGGAGAGGTAGCGTAGATAGGAAACATTTTTTTACTTATAAAAAAAATATTGGATTTATACTCAACCATGTAGAAATAAATTCCTCAAATTTCTTCTACCTGTATCTCTTGTGATCAGATTTGTAGTATTTTCACCTGAAATATTCTAGAAGGCGACCTTGCATTTTTCTTTGAATAATTGCTACTGTGGGAAATATGTCTTTATGAATTTTTGTACTTTATGATGCATGAAATATTCGATTTTATCATGCTGGATCTTGAGACAATTATCCATATAACTTTTGAGTGTTTTGAAGCTATTTATTTTTCCTTTTTTGGCATGATACAGTATCAGTGTTTGTGTATTATCTGTGGACACTTGACAATTAGGACAGTGGGGGAGAAGGTTGTTAGTGATTTTGAAGTACTTACCATAGAAAAAGGTCTTCCCTGGTGGCTCAGTGGGTAAAGAATTTGCCTGCAATGCAGGAGACCTGGGTTCCATCCCTGAGTTGGGAATATCCCCTGGAGAAGGAAATGGCAACCCACCCCAGTATTCTTGCCTGGGAAATATCATGTACAGAGGAGCCTGTCTGGCTACAGTCCACGGGGTCTCAAGAGTCGTATACGACTTAGCAACTAAACCACCACCACCATAAAAAAATCCTTCCAATATTTATGTCATTTAATCCCCAACAATCCAGCGAGGTAAGAATGATAATCTACACATTTTTTGCAATGGAAAAATAGACTGGAAGTTAAGTGCCCTGCCCAGATCACATCTTAGTAGAGTGTAGTGCTAGAGCTGAGCTGGGTGTGCTAGACCTGAAGCCTGATGCCTTTTTTACCAAATTAGTGTCTTTCAAGGAGATGTAATTCCTATTAGAGGTGTACAGAGTTTGACATATATCTAATTGTTGAACATTTACTGTATTATTCCTTTCTTTGCTGTCCTTATTCAATTTTTAATGGGGGCTTACCCAGGATAATTGGATGCAGTAATTTAATAGTAGAGTTTTTGAAATATGGGTTCCCCAGGCAATCCATCTCATCTGTGCTGTGCCTTCAACTACCACACTTCTGGCTGTCAGCTTCCAAACTTCTTTAAGCTCCAGGCTTGAGCTCACAAAACGTTTTTAAAAACTCAGATTAAATATTGTACCATTTGGATTCAGTATTAAGAATGATTAATAAACATTTACTGTAGGACATTTGGAAAACAATGAGAAACATGAAAAATATAATAAAAATCATCTCAAATTTCACAAGTTTGGAGAACACTATTTTTATGATTTATTTTTTTACTGCTCAATATCTTTGTCTGTTAAAGGTACACACATATATTTTATTTATCAATTGGAATCAAGTCAACGATTCTGGTTTTGAACCTACTCTTTTTTTCTACTTAAGAATATAATGTGAACAATTTCACATTATCAGATATTATTCAGCAGTGTGTTTTTTTTATTAGCCATTGTATTGTGTTGTATGGATATACTATAGGGTAACAATTCCATATCGCTGGGCATTTATGACTACAACTGTAGATAATTTTTATGCAAAACACAGGATGGATATTGATGTGTACAGTATTTTAAATTGCACCTCATTACACAATAAATGAACTTTTGATAAAATTTCATCAGGTAGGGTGGCCATGGAATTGAGTAGTCAAGAATCAATCTTAGTAAAATCTGCAGCATACCTTTGACATTATCACAGTTTCTGTTAATGGTACACTCCATTTTAGGCTGGATTTCAGCTTGAGATACCTCTCTAGTAATATCCCAAACCTTTCACCCCACAAAACTTGCATTCTTTAATGCAAATTTAATTCTTTTCTTTCAGAGTTGTCAAATACTGCCAATATTTTTTTTCTGCTGATGACAACAGATATAAGAACTAAGGTGACTTCTCTAGATAAAGATCGTCTAAAGACAGGTAAACTTAGAGACATTTTAAATGGAATTAAATGCAATAATGTAAACCTTGATGCGACTCTTCGTTACTAATGCTGCTTCAGTTCTTGGCATCCCCTGCATTTCTTCTCACACGTTCTCAAATCTGTTATCTGTACATTTTTGCCTTCCTGTAAGTGGTTTGTGAAATAAAGAGAACATTTACTTCCCATTTGACTATTTTATAATAGCTTCTAAATAGGAAAGTTGTGAGAAAATGTTCACGTATAATGTGAAGCTATTGAATTTTTTCATAAAAGGCGAGAAAAAGCAGGAAAAAAAATCTCATTTCACCTAATGCATTTCACAGATTGCCATAAACTAAGACTCTTTATCATTGGAAAGAAAATGCAGCTTTTCTTCAGTAGGAAACAAACATTTGCATCAAAACAGAACGGGGAAGCTGTAAATAGACGGGTAAATTTTGGTTGTTGCCAGGCAGACTGAGCTGTCACAACCCTTGGAGACATTTGGAGAATATTTTCACACAAAAGGTGAGAATCTAATCATTTATTCATTGGAATCTATGATTTACTTCCCACATATAAGTAAGGACTTTTTTTAAAAAATTAAAATCTCAATGACTTTAAGTTTTCTATCTCATTTCCAATAACCATCTAGGGCACCTTCATCATCTGTCTCGATGATCCTGTTAAAACCGATTTTACATCTTGTTTCCAGAAATGTCTACATCCACTTGGCTAGAGTCAACACTGGCCATGCTGTTGATCTCTTTTCTCTTTGACTTGCTCCAAACCCCCTTGCCTTCTAGAGAATGCTTTCTTTACATCCATTGGGTGATATAATCCTGATTCAGTCTCTGTACATTTCCCATGTCCATTGTCACTTTCTCAGTTGTGATGGCTTCTCTTTCCCAGCCTCAATTTGCTGACTTCCTGCCATTCCCACCTTCTAGTAGATTAATAAATGTAAGTACTCACACTGGGCTTCCCTCATGGATCAGATTTTAAAGAGATCTGCCTGCAACGTGGGAAACCTGGGTTCGATCCCTGGGTTGGGAAGATCCCTGGAGGACAGCATGGCAACCTACTCCAGTATTCTTGCCTGGAGAATCCCCATGGACAGAGGAGCCTGGCGGGCTACAGTCCATGGGGTCACAAAGAGTCAGACACGACTGAGCAACTAAGCACAAGTACTCACTTTACAATTTCTATTGCTCCTTATTATGCCTGAACTGTCGAGAACTGATACAGTGGCCATGATGTGCTGATGTGCCACCATAATGGGTTGGCCAAAAAGTTCTTTTGGGTTTTTCCATGAGATGGTACAAAAACCCCCCAACAAACTCTTCGGTCAAGCCAATACGTGGATTTCCATCAGTCTCAGCCAGTTCTCCCAGTCACCAGCTGCCTTTTCTCCAGAGTGCCATCCAAACATGTGTGCTGTGATGGGGTAATGATTAGGAATTGCTGATTGGAGGTTAACAGTTGAATACATGAGCTGATAGTTGTTATTTACTAATATTTAACCCTGAGTGAATTGCTTAACTTCTCTATCAGTTTCCTTGCAGGATTGTTCCCAGGGTGAGTTGATCTTATTCATGAAAGCACTTTGCATTATTTCATTATTATAAAGATAATGATGATCATGCAAGGAATCATGGTGTGGATTATGGATGACACAGAAGTGAGGTACTCTATCCTTAAAGAGATGTCAGTAAAGTTGGGGAGACAAAAGCACTAAGAACTACCAATGTAGTCCATCAGATCAGATCAGATCACATCAGTCGCTCAGTCGTGTCCGATTCTTTGCGACCCCATGAATTGCAGCACGCCAGGCCTCCCTGTCCATCACCGACTCCTGGAGTTCACTCAGACTCACGTCCATTGAGTCAGTGATGCCATCCAGCCATCTCGTCTTCTGTCATCCCCTCCTCCTCCTGCCCCCAATCCCTCCCAGCATCAGAGTCTTTTCCAATGAGTCAACTCTTCGCATGAGGTGGCCAAAGTACTGGAGTTTCAGCTTTAGCATCATTCCCATGCTATGGGAATCCCATGATAGGTACCAAATACATATCACAAAGTGCTCAAGGGTTCAGGAGTCAAGTGAAGGGAGGACTGCCCAAGAAATTAAATAGGAAGTGAGTCTTAAAAGATGGTGAAAAAAACAGGGGGAGTAAATGCACTAATGGAGACTGAGCAAACCTTCAGATTCACATTTTGTTGAAATTAGGCTTTGTTAAAATTAGGTTCTTGTGTCAAATGTAGCCTGACCAGATGCTGGTTGAAACTGTTTAGTAGAACAACCACTGATCCGTCAAAAGGAAAAAAAAAAAGATGGCAAGGAGTCCCCTAGGTAACTGGGAACCTGCCTGACATCAGTAGTCTAAGGAATTACTCCATTACAGTAAGGCAATTCGTTTCCTTGATGGCTCAGTGGTAAAGTAATCGCCAATGCAGGGGACTTGAGTTTGACCCCTGGGCCAAGAAGATCCCTGGAGAAGGAAATGGCAACCCACTCCAGTATTCTTGCCTGGAAAATCCTATGGATGGAGGAACCTGGAAGACTACCATCCATGGGGTCTCAAAGAGTTGGACACAAATTAGCAACTAAACAATAACAAGAAGGCAATTAAGACACAAACCAATTTGTATTTTCCAGGCTAGAATCATCGGCAAGAGGCAAATCTCAAAGTTGATTTACTTGAAGTTTTTGACTCACAACTTAAAAATATTTAAAATAATGTGTCCTATTTCTCCCCACTTGAAATGACATGATTTAAAAAGAAGTCTCCATACATTTAATTTCTTGTGTGTGTGTTTACTTTTGGTGGGGCAATGTGCCCTTGGGTGCTTTTGTTTAATGTAGTCTTTCTTGTCTCTTTCTTCTTACTTCTATTTTTCCTCTGTTTATGATCAGAATGACTTCAGATAAAGAAGGGAGAAATCAGGATTCTCAGGCCAGGGACAGAGGGTCCCTCTGTGATAGCAGCCACTTGCAGTTTTTGATCAGCCATAACAAGGAAAATGATGCAAAGGGAAAAGTGAGAGTGAGGGCGGTCTGTCGAATTACTCTCCAGCTCCCAACTCTATGACCTCCGTCTAGTGGTGTCTTTTCCTCCAAGTACTTAGTCAGGATTTAAAACTAAGGAAAATGAGCTGAAGAACTGACAAGTAGTACCTGCTTTTTCAAAATTTCCTAAATTGGTCTCAGCAGCAGCAGCTTTAATGTGATGCTGGAAATCATTTCCTTCTAAGCAACATTAGCTCTACTGGCTTGTGGTTTATCTTAAAATGAGTCAACTCACTGATATCTTAAAAAACACTTCAGTATTACAGAATTAGCTCTCTGCTCTAACCTGAGTACACAACATTAGTTTCCTGTAAATTACTATATAAGCTCAAAACCATTTAGAACACGGAGTACTTGATTCTTTCCAGGCACAATCAATGGAATGCCATTATTCCTCCATGGGAGAGATACAGTCAAGATTTTGTTTCTCTGCATGATGCATTATTGTGCTATAGTCCATGTTATTATACTAATACAAATAGTACATTAATGAAAATAATATTCCAGGAGTAGGAATAAGTTTTTGTACTTACTAGGAGGGACAATGTCATTGTTGAGAGCTTCCCAGATGACTCAGTGGTAAAGAATCTGCCTGCCAATGAAGGAAACATAGAAGATCCCGGTTCGATCCCTGGGTCGGGAAGATTCCCTGAAGAAGGAAATGGCAGCCCACTCCAGTGTTCTTGCCTGAAAAACCCCATGGACAGAGGAGCCTGGTGAGCTACAGTCTTTGGGGTTTGCCAAGAGTTGGACATGACTGAGCGACTAAGCACATAGCAATGTCATTCTTAGGCAACTGATAGATGGAAGGTTTTCACTGTTGTCTTAAACAGAGCAAGGTTTCTGGAAAACTTGATTAGAGATTTTCAGGAAATTGCTTAGAAGACAAGAAACTTGCCTTCATTTCTCTCTGAACCTTCCCCTGGTGACCTTCCAATTATTTTCAGCAGTATCATGAGATCAGAAACTAGTTCCTTTTTTTCAGCACATGATTCCCATTGCCTAAGAGTACCCAGTCCATAGCGGGGTCAGGATGTGTGTTGACCAACTATGAGCTGTATTCTTGGAACTGGTGTGCTTCTTTTGCTTTCCTTTTTGTATCTTCATCAAAATTTATTCACCCTTTATTTGAATCCTACTTGTCCTAGGTTGTGCTAATTAACACTGAACTAAACAGGTGAAGTCATTGAGAGAACGTTTCAAAGGACAGCCATTATAAAAAAGACACAGTAGTAAGAATTTTAGACAATGTGCAAGTCTATAGGGAAAATATTTTCATTAATAATAACAATTTACATGAATTGATTAGATAGTTCTCTTGGCATTTCACAGATGACACGGTGTAGACAGGACCTTCCATGGAAGCTGAGAACTGGAGAAGTTGTGAATATGACTCAGAGCAACTTCAGAAGGAGAGGCATGGTCAGAAATAGCTTACCTTGGGTGATGTAAAACAGTGGACATAAATTCACAGATTCACAAATATTAATGACAATAATAAACATGGCAATCAACTGTTGTAAGCACAACCAGATGGCTTAATCTGAATAGACAGGGTATAGATTTTTGAGGACAAATGGAAAAAGTAGAAATGTAGGGAGCATCTTAGTTGGCTTCACTATTATTGGTCACACAATAGGAAAGCTCACAGTTTTTAATAATCTGTACTAAACAGGAGCAAAATGAAAAACAAAGAAAAGTAAAAATGGGAGTAATTCAATAATTTACATAAGAATGCAACATTTTTAGTTTACCTATCCTAATTTTTGTTATAAGAACTATAAATTAACAGCAGCGTGCATTTTGTTTTTTTTTCTTTCTTCTTTATCCAACTTTGGTGATATGTCATATGAATATCTGAATGATCAAATGTTTCCTTTTATTTATTTTTAAAAATAGTTTTACTTATTCATTTATGCTGTGCTGGGTCTTCGTTGCTGTGTGTGCTTTTCTGTAGTTGAAGCAAGCAGGGGATACTCTCTAGCTGTGGTGCCCTGGGTTCTCATTGAGATGGCTTCTCTCGTTGAGGAGCACAGGCTCTAGGGCGAACAGGCTTCAGTAGTTGCGGCTCTTGGGCTTAGTTGCTCTGCGGCATGTTGGATCTTCCCAGACCCATGAACATGAAATATCTTTCCATCTATTCATGTCTTCTTCAATTTCTTTCATTAATATCTTTTAAGTTTTCAGTGTTCGTGTTTTTCACCTCCTAGGTTAAATTTGTTCTCAGGTATTTCATTCCTTTTGATGCAACTGCAAATGAGATTGTTTTCTTTACTTCCATAGCTTCTTTTTTTATTTTTAAAAAATTATTTATTTTTAGTTAGTGGATTATTGCTTTACAGTATAGCATTGGTTTCTGCCATACATCAGCATGAATCAGCCATAGATATACATATGTCCCCTTCCTCTTGAACCTCCCTCCCACCTCCATAGCTTCTTAACACATGGAAAAAGAAACAAAACTGTTGTTGTTCAGTCACAAAGTCATGTCTGACTCTTTGCAACCCCATGGCCTGCAGCATGCCAGGCTTCTCTGTCTTTCATTATCTCCCGGAGTTTGCTCAAATTCATGTCCATTGAGTTGGTGATGCTATCCAACCATCTCATCCTTTGTTGCCCCCTTCTCCTCCTGCCTTCAATCTTTCCCAGCATCAGGGTCTTTTCTAATGAATTCAGCTCTTCACATCAGGTGGCCAAAGTATTGGAGCTTCAGTTTCAGCATCAGTCTTTGCAATGAGTATTCAGGGTTACTTTGTGTTAAAGCCAATTTCTAATCCAAAATGATCGTAAACAATCTGAACAGTAACAAACAGATGGAAACTAGCATGAAACGCTTCCCAGTCTCTGAAAGTGCTTCTTGGGTGGCGATCATACCTCTGGTAATAGCCTGGGGCACCGGAGGCTGAGCCAAGGCACCTGAATTTTGATGCAGTTGTAGAAGCTCTATCTATAGCTTGTCTCTTGCTGGAGCAGCCTGGGATATTTAAAAAAACTTGTATTTCAATGCTTCTCTATCTTGTTAACAGATACTATCTCTATGTAGGGGGGAGTATGATGCATAAGAGGGAGGAGAAATTACTTAACATATATTTCTTCTTTTAAATATTTCCTTTGTTTTCTGGTTATAAAAGCACCATATACTCATTCTAGGGACTTGGAAAATATAGACAAAATCAAATAAGGGTTAAAAAAAACCCTCTTGTCGTCATTCTATCAAAGGTAAAAATTTTGATTTAATTCCAATTCTTCCTTTATTTCATATCCCCTCTTTATCTACTGACCTCTTTTTCTGCTTTTCTTTACAGAAAATGTCCTCAAAAGAGTCGTCCTTCCTGTTTCTAAATTCTTTTCTGACATTCTCTCCAGAGC
The DNA here is from genome assembly GCF_027580195.1 of Bos mutus. Classification (NCBI taxonomy): domain Eukaryota; kingdom Metazoa; phylum Chordata; class Mammalia; order Artiodactyla; family Bovidae; genus Bos; species Bos mutus. Next base: position 56,792,655 of record NC_091630.1, on the reverse strand, counting down.
CCCGTCATCATTACACTGCACCCTGAACTGCTGTCATTTGGGTCACAAATGAAGTCCCTGGTTCTAAATCCAGTGACTGGTTCTCAGGCAGGATTTGGCACATCTGTTAATTACTTCCTTCTTGAAACTGGTTTCATTTGAATCCCAGGACACCACTCTCTGGTCTCCTCCCACACTTCTAGCTTTTTATTCCCAATCTCTTTAGTATTTGTTTCTTCATCTTTACAGCGTTTGCACATCAGGACACATCTGGACTCACTCTCAGTTCATTGTGTGAACTCATCAAATCTCAAGGCTCTAAGTTTCAAATTCACCTATGTAGCCAGGACTACTTCTCTGAACACTATGCTTACATTTCCAGTTGACTATCTTGGTAGGTAGCTTCCCTAGTGGCTCAGTGGTAAAGAATCTGCCTGCCAATGCAGGAGACGCAGGTTCAATCCCTGAATCAGGAGAATCTCCTGGAGGAGGAATTGGCAACCCACTCCAGTATTCTTGCCTGGGAGATCCCAAGGACAGAGGAGCCTGATGGGCTACAGTTCATGGAGCTGAAGAGTCAGACATGACTGAGGACACATGCATGCAAGTTTCTTATATGATAATATAGCTTGGCTAATTTTGATGAAATAAAATTAAGAAAAGCACATGTTTATAAACTCCAAAGAGAACAGAAATAATAAAATGCAAAGTAAATTTCTTTTTCATTGGGTTAATATATGACCAGGCCCTTGCCCAAGGTTAAATATTGTTATACTTTTTTGGTACTACTCTTGGACTTTACTAGAAAGTTTTGATATATCTTTTTATCTCACTGTATTACATGCATTTAGTTTCTTTGATTAGAATGACACATAAATAGTTCTTCTTGATTAAATGTGTGTAGCTTATTCTATATTTAAATATTAATTATGAATTTCTTTTGTAACTTTATTAAATTATCAAATTGAGATTTTTTTCATTTCCTTCATAATGCTGAAATAGTTCCAGGTTCTCAGTTTGTGTTTTAAAAATTAGATATAAGAAAAATATTTTGGAAATATGCTCAAAGAATATAGATTTTGGTCTTATTAGCCTCATTAACTCTGTGTTTACATTTAGTCATTTAGTCTTCCTGAGCCTTAGTTTTCCCATCTGTCATTAAATTGCATTGAATTAGATAATATCTCATATTAATTCCAACTGTGAAATTTGAAGTGCATAATTATGTCTCTTCTTTCAGTTCAGTTCAGTTCAGTCGCTCAGTCATGTCTGACTCTTTGCAACCCCATGAATTGCAGCACGCCAGGCCTCCCTATCCATCACCAACTCCTGGAGTTCACTCAAACTCATGTCCATTGAGTCAGTGATGCCATCCAGCCATCTCATCCTCTCTTGTCCCCTTCTCCTCCTGCCCCCAATCCCTCCCAGCATCAGAGTCTTTTCCAATGAGTCAACTCTTGGCATGAGGTGACCAAAGTATTGGAGTTTCAGCTTTAGCATCAGTCCTTCCAGTGAACACCCAGGACTGATCTCCTTTAGAAAGGACTGGTTGGATCTCCTTACAGTCCAAGGGACTCTCATGAGTCTTCTCTAACACCACCATTCAAAAGCATCAATTCTTTGGCGCTCAGCTTTCTTCACAGTCCAACTCTCACATCCATACATGACCACTGGAAAAACTAGACAGACCTTCGTTGGCAAAGTAATGTCTCTGCTTTTGAACATGCTATCTAGGTTGGTCCTAACTTTCCTTCCAAGGAGTAAGCGTCTTTTAATTTCATGGCTGCAGTCACCATCTGTAGTGATTTTGGAACCCCCAAAAATAAAGTCTGACACTGTTTCTACTGTTTCCCCATCTATTTCCCATGAAGTGATGGGACCAGATGCCATGATCTTAGTTTTCTGAATGTTGAGCTTTAAGCCACCACTCTCCTCTTTCACTTTCATCAAGAGGCTTTTGAGTTCCTCTTCACTTTCTCCCATAAGGGTGGTGTCATCTGCATATCTGAGGTTATTGATATTTCTCCCGGCAATCTTGATTCCAGTTTGTGTTTCTTCCAGCCCAGCATTTCTTATGATGTACTCTGCATATAAGTTAAATAAGCAGGTGACAATATACATCCTTGACGTACTCCTTTTCCTATTTGGAACCAGTCTGTTGTTCCATGTCCAGTTCTAACTGTTGCTTCCTGACCTGCATATAGGTTTCTCAAGAGGCAGGTCAGGTGGTCTGGTATTCCCATCTCTTTCAGAATTTTCCACAGTTTATTATGATCCACACAGTCAAAGGCTTTGGGATAGTCAATAAAGCAGAAATAGATGTTTTTCTGGAACTCTTGCTTTTTCCATGATCCATTGGATGTTGGCAATTTGATCTCTGGTTCCCCTGCCTTTTCTAAAACCAGCTTGAACATCTGGAAGTTCACGGTTCACGTATTGCTGAAGCCTGGCTTGGAGAGTTTTGAGCATTACTTTACTAGCGTGTGAGATGAGTGCAATTGTGCGGTAGTTTGAGCATTTGGCATTGCCTTTCTTTGGGATTGGCATGAAAACTGACCTTTTCCAGTCCTGTGGCCACTGCTGAGTTTTCCAAATTTGCTGGCATATTGAATGCAGCACTTTGACAGCATCATCTTTGAGGATTTGAAATAGCTCAACTGGAATTCCATCACCTCCACTAGCTTTGTTTAGGTCATGATAAATGCACAAAACAGTTTTGCTGAAAGCCTGGCCTGTAGGTCTCTATAAGGGACGTTCACCTGGCCTTCATATTCACTAAGGTCTTAAATTTATGTATTTAACCTTATTTCCAAGTTATGTTAAACATACTACCTCAGAGAAGCTATGACAGAAATGAAAAAAGTGCTAACCATGGAGCTCTTTTCCTCTCTCACTACTAGACCACACTCTTTGTAAGTTATGATAGATTCTTAACTTTTCTTTTCCAGGGGATCTTCCCAACCTAGGGATTGAACCCAGGTTTCCCACATTGCAGGCCAATTCTTTACCAGCTGAGCCACAGGGAAGTCCAAGAATACTGGCATGGGTAGCTTATCCCTTCTGCAGAGGATCTTCCTGACCTAGGAATCGAACCAGTGTCTCCTGCATTGCTGGCAGATCCTTTACCAACTGAGTTATAAGTGAAGCCCTATGATAGATTCTTAATGAATATTATGACTATCCTGTGGAAAGCATATTTATACTGCATTGCATTTTTATGTTAAAATATTAATTTGTTAAATACAAACATTTAAACTAAACTATAAGTTTTGCAACTCTGTTTTGTGATTTCTTTACTTAATTATTAATTATTTTTAAGTATAATCATTTAAGGTATCTCCACTCCAGTATTCTTGTCTGGAAAATTCCATGGACAGAGGAACCTGGTGCCCTACAGTCCATGGAGTCTCAAAGAGTTGGACAGGACTGAGCACACACACACACCCACACACACACACACACACACATCTCTTGACATGAGGGTCTGTGTTTGGAGTATGTGTATCTGAAGTATTAAAGTTAATATGCAATACTTCGGTTAAAGGACTGAGATTGGCCCTTGCATTCCTACCAGCAGAGGCTGTATTTCGAGTTTGTTTTCCTTTTACTTATATACACATGTACATATGGTAGGCCTGAGATAATGAGATTCTTTTCAACTTAAAATGCCTGTAGCTAGACATATGAACAAAACACCTCCATATAATATGCCTTCCTTAGTGGCGTTTACATGGGAGATGTGTTTTGATTTGCTTTTGTGTAGCAAATACTATGTTATCTGGGCCAAAAACATTTCACCGTCAGAATTAGAGACTGTAAGCACAGCTGACTTTTAAGAGTATTTTGGGCAGCTGCAGAATTCTGATGACTATCCACCAGGCACTTCATCTCTTCACTGCCCAAACTGAGTCACTTTCTATCTTAAGTCTAACTTTATATAAAAAGTGTCATCTCTTTCCTACTGATGAAATAAATATACAGAAACAAAACTAAATGAAATAGAAGCAATGTCTAGTTTAAAAGCTTTATATTTAAGAAATGCACAAATACTTTGAAAGTAAGCCAGTAACTATCTATGTGTCTTTGGGCCAGAGGTTCATCTTTAAGTTCCACCAGAAAGTGTCATTAATTTTAAAGATTTACATACAGTTAGATATTTTTTCTGCTGTTACAAAAATTAGGTGTTTGGGATAAATATACCTTTAGATAAGGACATGATGAGGGAAATCAATACTTCATTTAAATTTGCACTAGGAGAAAATTTAGTCTGAGATGAAAAGTGATGTTTGGCTAAATTTAGGGATGTCCATGAAGACACTTCCTAAACTCTCTGTCAGAGATTATTATGTAGTTTCTCCTACTTGTTAAATAATATATTAGTTATTTTAAGACAATTAGTTTATTTTATAATTTTATAAATCCTACATTAATATTATTCATCTTATGTCACACACAAAAAAAACAAGACTTAAAGGACATGTTGTATAGCTGGATTTTAATCCAGTTCTGTTTGAACCAAAAAGCCTGTGCTTTCCACTCTAAGAAACCACCCCTGCAATGAATTAGGCTTTTTATTTTTTAATTGAAGTATAGTTGGTTTAAAGTGTTGTGTTAGTTTCAGGTGTACAGCAAAGTGATATTCCATATATATATATACATATATAAAACATTTTCTATGTATATTATATTCATTGTTATATATATATATTGTTTTTCAGACCCTTTATCTATATGAAATTAAAAGATGTTGAGTATATTCCCTGTGCTATAAGTAGGTCCTTGTTATCTGTTTTATATTTAGTGGTGTGTATATGTTAAACCCAGGTGAGTTAATTGTTTTGATCTGCAGTCCAGTCACTCTTTTCAACAATACCTTTCAGTTTAGGACTGGGGCTCACGCAGACACGGCCATTTGCTTACTCTTGAATGACCAGACGTCCTTCTGTGGAGTCGGTGTTACCTGTCTACTCATAGGGCCACACATCACCATCTGACCCTGCTTTCCCTTCCCAGGAAATGGTCCAGGGTAGGACACACTGTTTTCCTCCTCTCAGTCCAACTCAAAATTCAAGGAACTATTTGACTTGAGTCACAACACCCAGTTGGGGCCTTCTCTGGTGGCTCAGACAGTAAAGGATCTGCCTTCTATGTGAGAGAACTCGGTTCAATCTCTGGGTTGGGAAGATCCCCTAGAGGAGGAAACAGAAACCCACTCCGGTGTCCTTGCCTGGGAAATTCCATGGACAGAGGAGCTTGGTGGGCTATAGTCCATGGGGTCACAACACCATCCCAGGCCTGCTGAGGGCAGCCTAATTTCTGCAGGTGAAAAGTGTTTTGAGGAACTGGCATGTTGCCAATAAGTAGTAGGTCTTGTGATTAAAGAGCTGTGGAAACCATTGGTGAAATGAAGTTCAACAGGGTCCTAGTCTTTAATGTGCTAGCCGCTTTATGAGTTTCCAAGGGGGAGCGTTCGTGTGCAGAGTGCTCCAGATGTGTTTGATCACATCTCACTATTCCTTTTTCTAGAGCCCTTTAAGGAGAATAGTATTCTATATGAGACAGTTTGGACATTGTTGATTTAAACTAATGAAGCGGTGGGATTTTCCTAAGCCCTGGAGAGGTGAGTAGGAGCCATAATCGGAAAGACTCTCCCTTTGTAATATTTGAGTCATTATCAACTTAGTTGTTGCTGTTTATTGTTGAGTCACTAAGCCATGTTCAACCCTTTTCCGACCCCATGAACTATAGCCTGCCACGTTCCTCTGTCCATGGGATTTTCCAGGCAAGAATACTGGAGTGGGATGCCATTTCCTCCTCCAGGAGATTTTCCTGACTCAGGGATCAAACCTGTGTCTTCTGCACTGGTAAGCAGATTCTTTACCACTGAGCCACCAGGGAAGACCAATCAACTTAGGAGGTCTGTTCACAAGGCTGCTCCCATACCTGATACTTTCCTTAATATCAAACCAGGCAGTCCTTTCAGGGGGACTGTGTAGAATAAACATCATGCTAAGATATGTGAGTGCTCCTGGCTGAAAGTAGGGACAGGAAAGGAAGAACAAGAACCTGAAGCCAGAAAGAGAGGCTGAATCCGTGACCGAGGTTCAGAATGCAGGTGTGCATGTCTGTTGTCACGGGTTAAAGCAGGTGAGTCCTTCTTGTCTTCTGGGGAGGCTTCATGGAAAAGGTGAGTCCTGAGCTCAATGTTATAGGAGGGGTGACTTTGGCAGAAGTGTGCTAAGAAGTCCTCCAGGCAAGGCAGGGAGCAGGAGGGTGGAAATGGTGAGTCACATCCTGGACACAGCAGATACTTCACTTCTGCTTCCTCTGTCCAGGCAGGTCTAATCAAGTTTATGCTCCTTTATAGGAGAGAGGAAAGGATAGGGTAAAGAAGGCAACCAGTTAGCTCCTAAATCTTTCATTCTCCTTCATTTGGACTGACATACTCATGCTGGTTTCCCCTAAACAGACGTATTCCTACTTTTTAAAATAAGGTTGATTGGACCAACCACATTAAAATAACTAGACGAAAAATAAGCAGGCAAAAAAATAATGAAAAAATGAATATTTTTCATTCAAAATCGAGTTCTTGGAAGTTGAAAGAAATGACGTCTTAGAGCAGTAGCTCAACCAGCAGAGCCTTAGAAGCAGCCAGATGAGACATGCTTTTCACCTCTGTGCAAGGGGCCCTCCAACCCCTGAAGTGGGGAAGGGGTGGAGATCAAGGAATGCTAGCTCACCTGTCCATCTTTCTCAGCCCCACTGTCCCATTCTCCCCACTTGTTCCCTCTCTCCTGCCCTGTTTCTTCTCTACAGGCTCTGGGGGACCACCCTGCCACAAAACTGATGCTGAGTTTCTGCATGGGGAGCAAAGGGCTCTTTAAAAATGTAAATTGGATCGTGTCATCTCCCCTGCTCAAAATTCTTTGGTGGCTTCCTACTGCCTTTACAATAACCTTTAAACTTCTCACTGTGACCGCGGGGCCCAGCACACCTCCCCAGCCTCTCTCTCTGTCACTTCACCTAACCTCACCTTGGTTTTCCTCCTTGAGCCTTTCTACAGAATTCTTCTCCAGCTGCCACTGTCCTCTTTTGCCATCAGAGGTTTGGCAAGTATGGCCCACGGGCTGGTTGGCTTTTGTTGTGCTTCTGTAAGACCCTTAAACAAAGAAAGATTAATTTTTATGTTTTTAAAAGGTTATAAAAATATGTGGCAGAGATCAAATGTCATCTGCAAAGCCCAAAGTATTTATTATCGTTTTTCTTAATAGAAAGAATGTGCTAACTCCTGATTGAGATCATTTTTTCCTACCAGCCCATTCTTGATGTTCTTTACATCATGTACCTCAATTTGCAATTATAAGCTAATGAATGTATTTACTTGCTGTTCATCTGCTTCTCCTCCAGCCCCCACAAGGAACAGGATCATCCCTGTAAAATCTTCAAGAACAGAACCCAGTGCCTCACCTGTGTCTTGCCACTATGAGCATTGAACACATCCTTGCTGCTCACTTTGATGGATCCATTTATGGTGGGCAGTCCCTGCTCGCATTACACAGGTTAGTTACCATCTTTGCTTTATCTTCCTCTAAATTGTCCCCAGTAATTTCTACATCAGGAAATCCAGTTCAGCTGTGTGAATAAAGCCTAGAGCCATGCCTTATAACATGATTATTCAGCAGAGAATCTGATCCCACATCCCCAAATTGCATATAATGGGTTCCTACTGTGGGTTTCATAGACTGATCGGTATTCTAGGAGATCAGGAGGCTGGCCCCCAGGGTGCTGCAGTTACAGTCTTTCAAGTTGAGGTGGCAACCAGTCTCCTGTTTGTCAAGGCACAGATGATCTGTCTGGTTGCATCTTCTGTTACTGAAACTTAATAAAGAAGAACATTCCTGAAATTTTAGAAATTGGATTACTGTTGATAATTGTCTCTTTCTAACCATGGAAGGACCGTGTTAATAATTCTTTGCAGTGCTATTCAAAGATGACATCTGTTTAAGCATACATTATAAAAGTCAGATTTGCTCAACAGAGACTTTATTAATTTGTTACTTTCCCTGAGCAAATGTGACTGCACATTTGTTTAAATATTTACAAATGTATGTGAATGAGCAGCAGAAGAAGGTAAAAACTAAAGCCAAATAGGACACATGTTTTTAAAGAAAGATAGGGTTTCATTTACTTTGTTGTCATATGAGTAATAACTTGGTACAGAAAATGTGATCTGTTCAAACTGTGCTTCTCATATTCACTGATTGAAAAGGGACAGTTCCATTTTGTGCAGCGCAAAACCAAGTCATTCTTATTAAAAGGTCACAGGAAACTGAGGAGAAATGTCAGGCACACAGACTGACCTATTCAGAATATAATCAAGCTTGCTTTAAAAAGACAACATCTACATTATGAAGGAGAGAGATCTGATTGTATTCTCTGTGCTTTGGTAATACAGTTAGTGCTGATAAGACCTTGAGACAATCTTGCCCTTCAGAAAATGAGTGTTTGTGGTGGGTGTGGGTGAGGTGGAGGGGACATCGTGATGTAATGTGGCTAAGATCATCTCTTCAGCCACTGTTTCCTTTTAATTATTGATTTTTTTTTAATGAGATGCACGTTTTTTTGGTCCAAAGATAGCTTTGCTCCACTTTGATTTTTTTGATTAATTAATTTCATAAAGAACTGATGAAAGTGGTCTCCTGGATCCAGCAGCAGATTGGGGACAACACAACTTCTGTCATCTGCTTGCCCAGAGCCTGAATGCCATGCAGAGGTACCATTTCTGCAGCTCATTCTCTGATACTCTCCCATTTCGTTTTCAAAGACCAGCTGTAAAGGCAAGATGGCAATGCTGTTTTCATGCCAGTTCATCCTTGGCCTCTCTCCAGATCTCTAGCATTCAGGGCTTGATTTTGCTGGCTGCTTCATACCTTGTGTGCGCAGAGCTCCCATTGACTTCATTATGATAAACAGAATGATGATAACTTCAATGGTAAACAGAAGGGTTCTTCACTTAGTTGGGAATTCAGCATCTACGAAGAAATGTGGTCCAGTAAAATCAGCCCATTTCAGATCAAGTAAATAAGCATAATAGTAAAGGCAGTGCCAAGTTGGCATCATGTGACATATGTCTAAGAGAATATGGTCACTAGAGTTTCTACTTGTGTGGCTACCAAATTAGCATCTGATGGTACCTATTTGACTTCTTCAATCTCCTGATTGGAAACCTGGAGTTGGTTATATTCCTCTCTGACTAGGATGGATCTTTCAGCAGATGTAGACACACACATGTTCCTTAAGAAGTTGATTTTTTTGTTGTTGTTGTTATGAAGATAGATCACAAATAAGGCCCACTGGAGCAAGTAATTTATGGAATTTTTAATATCTGCCATTTCTTCTTTGATTCAAAAAGTCATGGCCAACAATCCAACAATACAATGTTGTATTTATTTCCTCCTGAGCTGGCAATGTAGCAAAGTGGCATGGTGTGGCTGATTCTGCCAGGTTAAGTATTCAGTTCTAATAGACAGACTTTTTTAGGTATGCATAATCAGTTGAGTCAAAATTGTACCATGACTTCTTAGTTGTGGCTGATGGTCTTTAAAATAGTATTTTGTTAAAATGGCTATATTTTAGTTAAACTATATTTAAGTAATTATAGTTATTTTAAATAACTATATTTATACTAATTTATTATATTTTAAGAAGATAAAACCCAAGTTGGAGTTTGATACAAAGAAATAAAGGAACTAAGATACAGTAAAGTACCTGTTCCACTAATGGTTACATTCTGTAAATACTGGTTAGTCTAGATGTGTTTTCCCACAAGGCTTGAATAAATTTAGCTTCCTGTGTATCATTTTTGGCTTAGATGAAGCTTCAAACATTCCAGTTAGCATACCTGGATAATGAACTATTTATTCACACTTTTTTTTCCATTAAAGATTTTTAAAAACTTTTTTTTTTGACTTGAATGAGAGAAACCTTAAGCATTTTTGATGTATAACAATTACAGAAAAGATCCATTTTGGTTTAAGTTTCTTGACTTTGTGCTTTTTCTGTGTCTTTGACTTTTTGACACTTTTTTTTCTTATTAGATGTTTTTTAGAAACTAGCTGCTGTTCTTCCTTTTTCCTCCTACCTAAGTACTGTTTCAATGTTACCTTCCTCTTTCTGGTAACTTGATTAATCTAAATGTCACTGGAATATTTACCAACAGTCTAAAATTTTCTGGATCCTTTGCAGATTGGCTTCTGGCATAGATTACATTTTTAGAAAAAAAAAAACAATTTTTACTTTTCAAGTATTTAATTTCTGAAAACACATTTGAATAGGTTTTAACAAAGCATTTTTCTCAAGAAATGCAAACTGATTTCTCTACAAAACTATTGTGTGGCCTAGATTCAAAGGATTCAATAAAAGCAACAAGACTATAAATAAATGACTCAAAAAGCAGATATTTTCCATTTTGTATTATATAGTTTGTAAGCTACAATTAAGTGGGAGTAGTAAAAAAAAATTGCTGAGTAAATATTAAGAAAGATAAGTTGGAAATTTGAGTGTTTTAAGAAAATAGTGGTATAATTTTCTCAAGTACAAAGACAAACTTTTTTCCTCTATCCATTTGACCTGTTTTTTAAGAAAAATTTCACTTGGGAAGCCAATGAGAAAAAACATTGGAAGACATATGGTTCTTTTCTTTAGCTAAAAATGAAATGAACTAAACAACAAAAAAAGGAAAAGAATTAAAATGTTCTGCTACATCAAAAAGATTAATGCTATTTTTAATATAATTTTTAATACCATTTCAAAACATATTACAAATATTTTTATTAGATTTTACAACTCCACTATAAAGTACACAAATAAAAAAAGATCAAAACAACAGCTTTCTGGGTGTGTGTGAGAGACAAGGAGTAGTTTGAGGCAATGAGAGAACAATTACTTGATGAAGTATTATCTTTTGGCAAAACAAGTCCATCAAATAAATGACCACCATGAAAGGTGAGACACCAATGAATAATGACTCATTGCAAACACAACGAAAAGCTCATATAATTAGTTCTCAGTATCTAGCAATTTGCAAAAGTCATAGACAATTCATTACATTGTTACTGCCACATTGAGTATAATAGTGGAAATATGGTTTGCTGACAAACCATAGTCAAAGCTATGGTATTTCTAGTAGTCATATACGGATGTGAGAGGTGGACCGTAAAGAAGGTTGAGTGCCAAAGAATTGATGTTTTTGAATTTTGGTGCTAGAGAAGACTTTTGAGAGTCCCTTGGAGATCAAACCAGTCAATCCTAAAGGAAATTAATCCTGAATATTCATTGGAAGGACTGATGCTAAAGCTGAAGCTACAATGCTTTGGCCACCTAATGTGAAGAGCCAACCATTGGAAAAGACCCTGATGCTGAGAAAGATCCAGGGCAGGAGGAGAACAGGGCAGCAGAGGATGAGATGGTATGAGTTGGAGCAAACTTCGGGAGATAGTGAAGGACAGGGGAGCATGGTGTGCTGCATTCCATGGGGTTGCAAAGAGTTGGACACAACTTAGTGACTGAACAACAACAATAGCAAATCATATTTTGATAAATGTGCTTTTAATATTTCATATTAAAATAAAATATTTTTATTTTTGGTTGCATGGCATGAGGGAGCTTATTTGCCTGACCAGGGATTGAACCAGGGCCACCTGCATTGGGAGCTTGGAGTCTTATCCACTGGACTGCTAGGGATGTTCTAAAATAAAATATTTTAGTAAATATTTTCATAAATCATCTGTCCCTGAGTGCTTTTTCTTCATTTCAAACTTTATTTTTAAGCAATTTAAATAGAAATGTAAATTTGAAAGAAAGGCACTAGCAGAAAGAAAGGTGCCATGTAAATTCATACCGCTGCTTACTTTGTTTTAGCATTTCTATTTTTGTTATTTAATAAGACTTCAAAGTGAGTGAAGACTGTAAGGACCAGTGTTGTCATCTCTGAGCATTCCCAAGTCACCTCCCCCAGTTGAGCCTTCAGCTTCCTCACCTATAACCAACCATAGCTATTATTTATTACCGGAGAAGGAAATGGCAGCTCACTGCAGTATTCTTGTCTGGAGAATCCCATGGGCAGAGGAGCCTGGCGGGCTATAGTGTGAAGGGTCGCAAAGAGTCAGACATGACTGAGCGACTGGATGCGGATGAGACGAACGCTAAATAGTGCATGTTATATGCCAGGCATGCTTCTGAGTGCTTTTTAAAATAATTTTAATTAGATTAATCCTCATATAGTCCTCTACAGAGGTCCTAGTTTTATCTCTGTCTTTATGGTGACGAAATCAAGGCTCAGAGAGGTTAAGTACTTTGACAGTTAGTAGCAGAGAAGGGATCACAATCAGGACAGTATGGCTCCAGAATTTCTCCTCTTAAACTCTGCTTTATTCTGCTTCTCAGTAAGAATAATCACATACAGATAATAATATGATAGAAATATAAAAATAGTGATCGTACAAGAATATGGTAACCTAGACCATGTGCTGTGCGCTGTCGTTTTTCTGACATTCCTATTTATTCCCCCAGTAACTCCTGAGAGATCACTTCTAGAATCACTTGTTTCCTGTATCCACACCTCATGTCCCCACAGAGACAGGACTCAAACCAGGGTGAATCTACAAGGCTACAAAATACAGCACATAACAAGTAGTCCCTGGCACAATGAGGACACTGGGCCAGTCTCTAGACCCTCATTCAGCTCCTCCCTGTCGTGATTCTCTTGTTAGACGGCCTTGGCAAAAGCAGTCATGGGCATGTTTGACCCTAGTTCTAAGGACAGCGAGTGAATTTGGTGACTAGAATTAAGCGTGAGTCTTCACATAAAAATAGGAGAAATAATGTTTCAAAGTCAGATTTCAATATTGCTTCAATACAGTTCATGTGGGAGAAATTAATCTTACAAAATTATGATGTGTTTCTAGTGCCTTGCAACATAGACACTCAAGGGATGTTTTGAGAATGAATAAATATTAAGGTAGGAAAGTACTTTCTTCCAGGCACTGGCCTCCTTCCACGTTCTCTGCTCAGTTGGTAGGCATGTGCTAAGCTGTTAGGTCTGAAATTTACTTCTCGTAGGATTACACATTCTACAGATATCCAGCCACGTCTAAAGAAATATCTCAGTCCTTAACATCTTAATGGAGGTCATAGACTCCAACCCTTACCTTTTTCACCATGGAATAGGCAACAATAAAGCTAAATCCTTCAGCTGTTTGATCTTTAAGAAATCCACCTTAAAGAACTGACCTTCAAGAATAGAATTTTTAAATGGTTATACAAGCCCATTGAAAGAAAAATCCTCAATGATATGGTACTCATATATGTGATGCTAATGTCATATACTATGAAAGCAGGCAAGTTCTTTGTCATCTGTAGGGAGTACAGGAGTGAAATAATACTAGAAAATAAGATCTTCTCCCAAAGAATGTTGTTCTGTACTCTATACATACCATCAGGGTGAGGCTGCAAAGGTAATTCTCTGGAGATGAAGTTATTCTTGTACAGTTCATTGTATATGCTTGTGTCTACAAAGAAAGAAATGTCCTTGTATTTCTTACTGAGTGTTCCTTTTAATATTTTATAGTATTTAGTTACAATGAAAATAAATATTAAGCATTAATGGAAGTCAGTAGAAATCCTGTTTATAAAAGTCTATTAATAGACCACTTGTGGGGATGTGGTATAGAGATGTGTGGAGTGGAAACATAGTAATTAAGTGGCTTCAGTGTAACCACAATAGGAATTAAGAAGCAGGGCAGTCAAAAAAGTCCATAAAACCATTTTTTGGTATAATCTGAAAATAACCTGATAAATTAAGCATGACATATCTGTCTAAATAAATGTATTTATGCACTATTATTTAAACCTCTAATGGCATTTTCACTTAGCAATGGTCCCTGGAACATAGTCTCCGAGATTATCTTAGAGATAAATGCTTAAAAATAAGGTTATTTTGACTTCAGTAACTAATGAATTCTGGCTTCAAATCTTTGTTTTTGCTTTACCATTTAAATTCATATATATATATATATATATATATATATATTTGCACATTTTCCAGTTCCTTTTTACCTTTCTTGAATTGTGGCCACTAGAACTATGAGAATTATTATAGGCACAGATGAACCAGAATTTGTTTTATTCCAATATTCTACAATGTGATGCCCACCATTTGTTAGCCTGTTGGGCTGCAAAGGTACTCAGAGTATTCCTGATACTAAGAACTGGCGTCCCTCCCAGGCAGTTATCACTTGATTGTGATGCAACCTTCCTTCCAAAGAACCGAAGTGCTCAGTATTGGCTGGTGGTCCTGTGCCTTTAGGATGGAGGTGGTCTCACACTGATGTGTACTTGCAAAGCCCTTTGATCAAGGGAACCAGTTCACTGAATTGCTTGGAAAATTTTAAGATGTGCTGCCTGGTAGGAGGCATGGAAGAAATATATAATACTTTCCAAAAACCTGCCCTTCTGCACACCCACAAGGCTTGTCTTTGTAGTAGAACTTGGGAAGAATTAGAACTAAAATGTGTCAGTGGGTAATTAGCAAAGCCATTTAAGAATCTCATGGATAGTAATAGAATCACAACTTGTTTCTTGAGTATTTATAATGTCTTAGGTACATTCTGGAGAAGGCAATGGCACCCCACTCCAGTACTCTTGCCTGGAAAATCCCATGGACGGAGGAGCCTGGTAGGCTGCAGTCCATGGGGTTGCTAAGAGTCGGACCTGACTGAGCGACTTCACTTTCACTTTTCACTTTCATGCATTGGAGAAGGAACTGGCAACCCACTCCAGTGTTCTTGCCTGGAGAATCCCAGGGACGGGGGAACCTGGTGGGCTGCCGTCTATGGGGTTGCACAGAGTCGGACATGACTAAAGTGACTTAGCAGTAGCAGCAGATACATTCCGTCTCTATCTATCTATCTATCTATACATTGAATCTATATCTATCTATATATCTGTGTATGTAAGTATGTATACGTCTGTGGGTATGTATCAGTCAGTTCAGTTCAGTTGCTCAGTCATGTCTGACTCTTTGCGACCCCATGAATCGCCGCACGCCAGGCCTCCCTGTCCATCACCAACTCCTGGAGTTCACTCAGACTCACGTCCATTGAGTCAGTGATGCTGTCCAGCTATCTCATCCTCTGTTGTCCCCTTCTCCTCCTACCCCCAATCCCTCCCAGCGTCAGAGTCTTTATAGTCCGACATAAAAAAGCCAGATAAGTTTGCCATGTCATCACACACCTTTTATAGAAGGGAAAATGCGATTTGGAGTTAAAGTTAACTTGCACTAAGTCACAGGCTGAAATTCTAAGGTTTGCATTCAGGTCTGTCTGATAGCAAAAGCTGTATATCTCCTTTTCATTATATTTGAGAAGACCACAAGTATTAGATTCTGTAACACAGAAGCTGACTCTTGCTTATTGAAACCAATAATTACTGATCTATAGTTAGCAGGCTAACTGATCTATAGAAAGCAGGTTGTCCATGTACATAGTTAAACAAGTAATACAGTTTTGGGTAAATTGCAACCATTATCCATTGTGATCTCGATAAGAACTGAATTGAATCTGTAGATTGATTTTGGGAGATATGGACATCAGAAGAGTATTCAGTCTTTCAATCCATAAACACGGGTACATTTGTAATTTTTTGTCTTTTCTTCAACTTTATTGAGGTATAATTAGCATTTTATGTGTTTTAAATTTCTCTTATCAGTGTTCTTTAGCTTTCAGTATGGAAGTCTTTTCTAACCTGTAAATTCCCATTCCAACAGTGAAAAACCTGCCCCCACCAGCCACCATGCATTTATTTAATCATTCAATTCACTTATACACTTAACTTTTGATTCAACATGTAACTAAGTTGTTTTCTGCAGTTATATGTATAAGCTATAAGTTATATATAAGTATATATATATATATAAGTTATAATGTAAGTTATATGTATATTATTATTCCCAGGAATAATATTCTGTGGTTGGTATGTGAGCTTATGAGAGGCTGTAGGTAAGATGAGGGGCTTCCCCAGTGCCTCAGTGGTAAAGAATCTGCTGCAATGCAGGAGATGTGGGTTTGATCCCTGGGTCAGGAAGATCCCCTGGAGAAGGAAATAGCAACCCACTCCAGTATTCTTGCCTGGGAAATCCCATGGACAGAGGAGCCCGGTGGGCTACAATCCATGGGGTCACAGAGTCGGATACGACTGAGCATTCACGCATGCACATATCTACTTGTGTGTCAATCCAAATGATGATACCTTTCTGTATGTACAGGACTTTTTTTTATTGCCCTTAAACAGATGCTAGAGAATCATTTTTGGAATGAGAATCTCACCTTGATCACATGTGTGACTTAGGTATTTTTGTTCCTGTTGGAATTTAGCCTGAAAAACAGTGACTTTTGTCCAATAAGCATTTCAGCAACCAAAAGGACATGCTGTCAGAATCTTAATTAGAGTGATGGTGTGGGGCTCTTTTACACAACAACATGAGTAATTACATAAAACAATCATCAACACGCACAAGTATTAACAATGTCCTTGGTATGGCATGTGAAGAACGTAATGAGAATCTCTCCAGATTAATCTAATTTGGTTTTTTCTTTAAAATAAAACTAGCTGGTTAAAGATAATATATTCTACAGATTTTTGCTTTTCAGACTCTATATTGTGAAATGATATGCCAAATAAAAGATACCTTCTGTTTTAGACATTGCAGAATACTCCTGAAAAATTAGGGGAAAGAGAAGCAAGAAAATTAATAGAAGTAGATAAATTATAGGTGGGACATTTATGAAAATTGGTGTAGAAAAACAAATTCTTTCCATGAGTGAAAAATATCCTAAGACTTCACTCCAGTGTTCTTGCCTGGAGAATCCCGGGGACGGCAGAGCCTGGTGGGCTGCTGTCTATGGGGTCGCGTAGAGTCAGACACAACTGAAGTGACTTAGCAGCAGCAGCAGCAAAAATGTTAAAATAAATGACCTCTAAGAATTGGATTGTATCAGAACGGAGCCTAAATAAACTGCTACTGAATTCAGTGGCAAATAGAGAGGCCAAAGGCAACTGTAAAAAAAGAGAATACGTTTATGACTTACAACAGACAGAAAGAATCTTGGAAAAGTATTTTGTAAGCATATTTGTGGGTATGCTAGCACTTGTTTCAAAATGATGTGAATGGTGCCATATCCCTGGGTCTTCCTTTAAAAACTCCATCTTACCCATGGCTTTAAAGAAAAGGCTTTAAGATTACACATTAGGCACCTTTATATCTACCATGTGAGAGCTCATTATCCAGCTTTAGCTTGAACGTTTACTCTTTATTTTTCCTGTCAAATTTTCTTTGAGTTCAGCAGATAACTATTGCTGGTATATGTTAGGTATTTTTGAGGGACTCTAGATAGGATTGGCCTTCATATGAGATGGGGGAGTGGGTACTGGTGGATCATATAGTAACACACACATATCATACCTATTGTGCACTGAAGGAAGGGTTAAAGGAAAAAAGAATGGGAAAGTTAGTCAGATGGGCAATTTGCTTCCTGAAGGATGAGTATACAAGTGATATGTGGAAGACGTTTTAAATTAAAGCTTTCCTAATAGCTCAGTTGGAGCTGTCTGCAATGCAGGAGACCCTGGTTCAATTCCTGGATTGGGAAGATCCTCTGGAGAAGGGATAGGCTACCCACTCCAGTATTCTTGGCTGGAGAAGAATCCGCTAGTGAAGAATCCGCCTGCAATGTGGGAGGACCTAGGTTTGATCCCTGGGTTGGGAAGATACCCTGGAGAAGGAAGGGAAAGGCAACCCACTCCAGTATTCTGGCCCAGAGAATTCCTTGGGGTCACAAAGAATTGGACACGACTGAGCGACTTTCACTTTCACTTTTAAATTAAAGGCATTGTTTCTTGTTTTTCCTTTTATTGTTTAATTATGAAAGCTTCAGGCTCTCAGTCTTTTAAAAAAAACTTTAGAATTGTCAGATTTTTAGATCTTCCCTGTTGTCCAGATGGGCTTCTCTGGTGGCTCAGTGGTAAAGAATCCACCTGCCAATGCAGGAGACACAGATTTATTTGATCCTTGGGTTGGGAAGATCCCCTGAAGAAGGAAATGGCAAACCACTCCAGTATTCTTGCCTGGGAAATCCCATGGACAGGGGAACCTGGTGGTCTATAGTCCATAAGGTCGCAAAAGAGTTGGACACAACTGAACAATTAAACTTGTTGATCAGATGTCTTGCCCTGGTTAGCTTGTGCCCAGACAAGCCTAAGACCAAACATGCAGTGCCCATGGCAGAATTCCTGACTCTATGGAACATACTGGTATGTTGGCCTCGAAGGAGGTTGTTGAGCAACTCAGAGAGTCAACACTCAAAGCAAAGCAGATGGGTGGAGCATACAGTAACTGTGGTAATGGATGCTACTCTCTCCTGACCACTTGCTGTGTTCCAGGCACTGTGCTCTATACTTTACATCTAACCTTCAACATAACCCTATGAAGTCTACTAACTCATCAGTCACTCATTCATTTATTTGACACTTATTAAGTGCCTACTGCCGGGCACTTGTGAAGCAAAGGTGACAGGCACAGTCCCTCTGGCGGGTAACTGCCAAGGTGCTAGTAGGCAAGCATGACTGTCTATGACTGTTCCAGTCAGCACAGGAACCAAGCAGGGGATGTGCCTGGCAAATTCTGGGTCATGAACAGAGAAAAATGAGCATGTTAGGTAACCAAGTAGAGAGAGATCACTCTAGACAAAAAGAGTCCTATGCAAAGTTAGTGAAGCAGGAAAGAACGCACATGTGATAGGGATGAAAGTGTGTGGTGTGGCCATGGATAGATCCTGAAGACTCTGTGTGAGAGCCAAAAAGTTCTGAATTTTATCTCAAGGTAATGGAGAGTCAATTAACAATAGACTTCCCCCTACTTATTGTACAAGTGAATTTCATTTATTGGGGAGGCTATGGGAAATGAAAAAGAGGACAGTATAAATCATCACAACTCCATCATGAAGATTTAACCCCCTGGAAGAAATATATGGATACAGATATGTTTATATAAAAGTAAATGTAAAACACATATGTACTTTTATGAATACAGATAATCCCTGATTTAGATGGTCAACCTAACCATCTTCCACTTGACAATGGTGTGAAAGTGATATGCATTCATTAGAAACACACTTCAGATTTTGAATTTTCATCTTTCTCTGGGGTAGGGATATGTGGGTGGGTCCTCTCTCCTGATGCTGGGCGGTGGAAGTGAGTTCCAATCAAGAGAAAACAGCTACTACCCTGACAGCCATTCTGTTCTTCACTTTCTGTATAGCATTCAATAAATTACATAGATATTCAACTCTTCCTTATTACACAGGCTCCCTGTCAGAGGAGTCTGCCCAACTAAATGTTGATGTAGTGTTCTGAGGGGCTTCCCTGGTGTCTCAGACAGTAAAGAATATGCCTGCAATGAGGGAGACCTGGGTTTGATTCCCGGATTGGGAAGATCCCCTGGAGAAGGGAATGGCAACCCACTCCAGTATTCTTGCCTGGAAAATCTCATGGATAGAGGAGCCTGGCAGGCTACAGTCAATGGGGTCACACAGAGTTGAACACAACTGAGCGACTAAATACACATACACACATGCACATACACAGTGTTCTGAGCATGTTTAAGGTACGCAAGCCTATGCTACGATATAGGTTTATTTCATTAAATGCATTTTCAGCTTATGAGGGGTTTATCAGGAGATGATGTTATCACAAATTGAGGTGGATTTATATGTGCATACATACATGTTTATGTATAAATGTATTAGCAATTTTTTTTCAGTGTGTCTGTGTTAATATATATATTTTTACATATCCCTATTACCATGCACATAAAGTTTTGGAATCTGCATAGTCACAGATATTGAACATCTTTTTGGTCAATACATATTCTGCCTTAAATTTAGTTTTAACTGCTGTGATCCAGGAATAGGGAAGATGCTAGGGTAGGTGTCAGGCCTGATTGGCTGTAGGATGGTAGGGGCTGGAAAAGGCTGAAGGGAACAGGGAGAAGTTTAATTCTGAAATGTCAGTCTTAAGAGGTCTGAGTTTGATCGTGTATCTGATTTATCTCTCTTGGCAACACAAGTATTCCCTTGAAGGAGATACTATGTGTTGCAGTTCCCCTATCTACCTGGCCCTTATTTTTTCTTCTCACTCCTATTTTTATCAGAATGCTTTTCGTTACCAGGCTGTGTCCATGTCTGGCATGCTTTGAACAGTGCCCGCTGCCAAGCAGTATTTCACGTCCTGTCGTGATTAAGATAACCCTGGCAGAATGCCTGTCCTGCAGTCTTTCTTTTTAATGCTATGAATTCATCTTGAGTAAAAGTGGCATTTAAATGCTAGATGAAAAATGAGAAAATGAGTAGCAGTGTTTAACTTGATTGTAAACTGAATTGTCTGAAAATTCAGATTTAAAAGTGTGATCCCTCGAATCAGGCTCATTGTACGCCATGAGGAAGAATTAGTTTAGTAGAATATCTTTAGTGAAAGATGTCAAACAGGAGTCGGTTTTCCTCCTAAATCTACCTATAAGCAGTTCTCAGGTTCTTGCTGGCTTCTTTAAAATCCAAAACAAAAGTTTTAAAACATATTTCAAAACAGAGATATACTTTATAAAATTTAGAAAATACAGAGAAAGAGGAAAAAAGACAATAAATATCCCACAATGATTATATTTGGGGTTCCAACTGAAAAGTAATTTTGTATTAATATAGTTTGATGAAGCTGAGTAATAGCAGTGTCCTAACAGAAGGATTAGCTCGAATTAACTGTCTTCTCTCATAGACGTGACATCATAAGTTAAGTGAACACAGAATAAGAGGTTTTGAATGTTGTTGCTCCGGAAATTTTGTTTAGGAGTCCAGGATTGGCTCTCCTTTACAAAAGTATACTCGTTTCTATGATTGAGAACATCAGTCCAATCTAAATGTAAAGAGTTTGTTAACTGTTTCATGGTGTAAAGAGCTTAGAGGTTTCTGTGGGAGGAAATGTGACATAATTTTCACAGCTTTTTTTTTTTTTGCAAGCTCAACACATTCAGAGAAATGTACAACCTATTTGTATAATTTCCATAACGGAAAGTACTACTTCTTATGTAGAAGCACAATGAATTTAGTAATATAGACTATTAAAATTCTATGGTTCTGATTTTTCATAGTTCATTCTTGCCCCAACTGAGAGTAATTATCAAAAATTGATGCTCATTGTAAATAAACATAAAATCAAGTTTATACTTAACTGAAAATGACCAGCTAAAATTCTTGAGAAACTGAATGTTTCTATGGATGTACTCCTATCTCTTAGCAAACTTAGAAACTGACAACTTATTGCAAAACCACTGCTATTAATTATAGACCTGAATAGAGTTCTTAAAAAGAGAAAGACACAAGATTTTTCAGGAGGGGAAAAACCAGTGAAAGAATTGAAAGATCTGTTAACCTAAGTTATAAACCTTAAAAAATAGCACATCATTAAAATATATATATATATATATTTTTTTTTATGTGTGTGTGTGTGTGTGTGTGTGTATATGTGTGCGCACACGCTCAATGGCTCAATGGTGTCTGACTCTTTTGTGACCCTGTGGACTCTAACCCATCCATGCATGGGATTTTCCAGGCAAGAAATACTAGAGTGGGTTGCCATTTCCTATTCCAGGGGGTCTTCTCAACCCAGGGATCCAAGCTGCGTCTCCTGCACTGGCAGGAGAATTCTTTACCACTGTACCACTTGGGAATACAAAGATACCTAGAAATCATGAGACTTGTATATTGACTGATACTTTCATCTAATAGAATGTTTTCTTATCAAATAATATAGCTGATAAAAAGAGAAAGCAGTACCTATCACTGTTCCACCTGTGGAATTAAACAGCATACTTCTTACTTTAATTTATGTATAAAATGGAGGTAAGCAAAGATCATAAAATAGAATCTTTGGTAATGAGGTGAAGGAGGAAAGAAAGGAAAAAGGAAGGAAGTACAATAAAAAGAAACCTGATTCTAGTTTGTCCTAAAGGGAGGTTCAGTTTCAAATCGAAAACATTGGGTTTTAATAAAAGGATGGTCTTTATTCAACCATAGTTTCATGTTTACTTGGATAAGTGGAGGCTAAAAAAGATACTGCTTGTGTTCCATATGTTACTCATTAAGCTGCAACAAAGACTCCAAGCAGAATTGTTTTGTGAATCAAGATTTCTACTGAGTGTAAATTATAGCCTCTAATTGTAGAGCCCACAGCTCACCCGTATCCTCAGGTACCACAGGGGGTGCAATAATAAATCTCAGGTAGACCAATTATGAGCACATGGAAGCTCTGACTTGCTCATAGATATTTGGCATAGGAATGTTATCATTCACTGAGCAACTGTTCTTGGCAATGTTT
Organism: Bos mutus; assembly: GCF_027580195.1. Taxonomy (NCBI): domain Eukaryota; kingdom Metazoa; phylum Chordata; class Mammalia; order Artiodactyla; family Bovidae; genus Bos; species Bos mutus. Next base: position 56,770,197 of record NC_091630.1, on the reverse strand, counting down.
TCTGTAGTTTCCATATAAACTTGTGGGGAATGATAAGGTCATAAGTTACATATTTGAGTTTGGAGCTCTTAACTTAATGTTATATGTCACACATACCAACCTCTGATAAATCTTAATCTATGGATTACTCAAATGTGGAAATTCTGGCACTAAAACCACAGGTAGTATAGTAATCACAGGTAAAACTAAACTCAAGTTTATTAATCCCAAATTAATATCCCACTGAGGGGTATTATTATTGTTTTTATTATTATTATCTTCTATGAATGTGGCTTAAAAATTCTTTTACTTCTGGTAAGCAAAATTCTTTAGTGTTTGAATACCATAGTAGGATATTTACAAGATAAGTAATAAAGTTGCATGCACAAGATAAGTAATAAAGTTGCATGCATGTGTGTTAAGTCACTTCTGCTGCTGCTGCTAAGTCACTTCAGTCGTGTCCGACTCTGTGTGACCCCATAGTCGGCAGCCCACCAGGCTCCGCCATCCCTGGGATTCTCCAGGAAAGAACACTAGAGTGGGTTGCCATTTCCTTCTCCAATGCATGAATGTGAAAAGTGAAAGTGAAGTCGCTCAGTCGTGTCTGACTCTTAGCGACCCCGTGGACTGCAGCCCACCAGGCTCCTCCATCCATGGGATTTTCCAGGCAAGAGTACTTCAGTCATGTCCAATTCTTTGTGACCCTATGGACTGTAGTCCACCAGGCTACTCTGTCCATGGGATTCTCCAGGCAAGAATACTGGAGTGGACTGCCATGTCCTTCTCCAGGGATCTTCCTGACCCAGGGATTAAACCTGTGTCTCTTGCATCTCCTCCATTAGCCGGGCGGGTTCTTTACCACTAGTGCTACCGGGGAAGCCCAAAAATAAGATTAGATATACATAATTTATAAATATAGGCAAGTTATTTATAAATCAAGTTATTATTATTATTTTGCTCAAAGAAATATTGTGCTTGTGAGTCATTTCTTTTAAAAAATTTTGACCAGAATCAAAGGTGTTTTTCCCATCCAGAAAAAAAGTGCTCCCCAGAGTCTGCTTTTTTGTGTTTTTGTTTTTTCCCTATTGAGTACCCCTTACATCCTTTAGGTATTTACTGCATGCATTCACTGTTCTCTTGTCTGATTTCTTTTGTCTGGCTTTTACAACTTACTCATTCATGCTCTCATTCAACCTCTCCTCCCAACCCTGATATAAGTTGGCAACATTTCAATAGTTAAATCCCATCTTATCCTTAAAATATTCCCTGACCTTACAGATAAACCCCTTCCCTCACTATGTGGTCAAAATATAATCTGAAATAATTCTCCTCATACTGTGGGACCACATTTTGTTTAGTCGATTGCATAAATACCAAATTATAATTTAATGCATGTAGGAATGTCCTATTTTTAAACTGAATTTCCACTTCTTTGTTTTGAAGATCTTAAAAAAAAACTCAGCTGAATTCAATCTGATACATTAGACTCTCTCAGCAGTCATATTGATAACAGAAACTGAACAGCCAACTCTATGCCAGATGTTCAGTTCAGTTCAGTTGTTCAGTAATGTCCAACTCTTTGTGACCTCATGGACAGAAGCAGGCCAGGCTTCCCTGTCCATCACCAACTCCCAGAGCATACTCAAACTCACGTCTATTGCGTCAGTAATGCCATCCAACCATCTCATCCTCTGTCGTCCCCTTCTCCTCCTGCCTTTAATCTTTCTCAGCATCAGGACCTTTTCTATTGAGTCGCCTCTTGGCATCAGGTGGCCAAAGTATTGGAGCTTCAGCTTTAACATTAGTCCTTCTAATGAATATTCAGGACTGATTTCCTTTAGGATTGACTGGTTTGATCTCCTTGCAGTCCAAGGGACTCTTCAAGAGTCTTCTCCAACACCACAGTTCAAAAGCATCAATTCTTTGGCCAATGCATCCAATTTGGGCTTCCCTTGTTGCTCAGCTGGTAAAGAATCCACCTGCAATGTGGGAGACCTGGGTTTGATTCCTGGGTTAGGAAGATCTGCTGGAGAAGGGAACGGCTACCCACTACAGTATTCTGTCCTGGAGAATTCCATGGACTGTATAGTCCTTGGGGTCGCAAAGAGTTGGACATGACTGAGCAACTTTCACTTTCATAGTGACCATGCCAGATGTAATACCTGTTAATTTTGCAGAGAATTCCATGAGGTAGAAATTTTCATGCCCTTTTTTGCATCTGAGGAGTTGGGGTTCAGAGTAATCACATACATTGTCTAATGTGACATATCTCCTTTTGAATAGTTCCAGGGTTAGGTGCTGCCATGATAATTTTGCAGAATAACAATGGCTTAGAGTTGTGCAGGGTACAACCTGCACAAGTAGACAAGGGAAGCCTCCAGGATACAACTCAGGGCTTTTCTTTATGTCCAAACTCCTTTCTAGTTATGGTGCCCTTGGGGAGCAGTATGGAACCTATTCTCCTTTGTGGGAGAGGTGGAACCAACTGTGACTTCATGTAGTTGTGAGCAAGTATGGTCTGAAGAAGGTCTGAAGAAGAAGTAAGTAAACTTTATTCACAGCACCCTGGAGTAGGCTTAACACCACCATCCCCACAGGGCTTACACTTTATCTTCCTGGGAGCCCATTACCTCTTATTATTTCTGTGATTGGAACTTGAAATAACCTATTGCAGACTTGTTCTCTTTCCTGATACACACTAGATTTCTCTTGAATCGCATTTTGCTGACTGTGGCTCATTTAAGTCTAAGCTTTATCACAATTACTTAGTAGCTTTGTGAACTTGAGCGACTGACATGTCTGTTCTAAGCCTTGTTTCTCATGGGTCAAATGACAATAAACTGACACAATTTTTATGGAAGGATTAAATAAGTCAATACACATAAAGATAAGACAATACATGCGAACATAGCTTCCTCTGTGGCTCAGACAGTAAAGAATCTGCCTGCAATGCAGCAGAGTTGGGTTTGACCCCTGGGTTGGAAAGATACTCTGGAGAAAAGAATGGCTATCCACCCCAGTATTCTAGCCTGGAGAATTCCATGGGCAGAGGAGCCTGGTGGGCTACAGTCCATGGGGTCACAAAGAGTTGGACACGACTGAGCCACTAACACTTTCACTCTCATGTAAAGATACAATGCAAAATGACACACAGTAAGCTCCATAAATTATTATCCTCCTTCTTCTTGTCTTCCCTCTCTCTCATCTTCACATATATGCATTTTAAAAACGACAGTTCTTTCTTTGCAACCAACCTCTGTAGTCTGTTAAAATAGCTCAACAGTGGGAATTCAGGCTAGTTTCCAGGACTGGGGAGAGACAAGTAGATCAAGAGTGGAGAAGGCTCGTGTACTCTTTTGCTTTTTAGCATCTGACAAACAACACAACATCCTCATGTCATGGATTTAGGACTTAAATGTTGAGATGCTCACATAGGGTTAGCATTTTCCATGAAGAATGCAACTGAGACCACTTTGCTCATTTATTAGGAAGTTTAGAGAAAGAGATAGATTCATAAGCTCTTTCAGTGATAACACTACCCTTTCCTCAGTCTTCTTTCTGCTCCTTTTCTCTGAGCTTTCTATGCCTTTAGAGCTTCCTTTACTCCCTCCCCTCTTCTTTCCTCTGCTTCCTTTGTCCCTTTCTTTCCCTCCTTCTTGTCCCTTCTGTCCTTTGCTTAGTCTAGTGCTCTCTCTCTCTCCTTGCCTCTGTTACTGCATCATCTTTCCCTCCCTCCTTTCTTTCTTTCCACATCGGTTATAAAATGTTATTCTGACTCCCATATGCTCACTAACTTAAGCCTCACCCATATTTCTGAGTAATGGTAGTTACATGTCTAGGCTTGAATTCTATGAATATTATATAGGCTAATAAATCTAGCAAAGAACACTTTTAAAAAATAATTTTTCTTATAGAAATATTGCATACTCAAAGGGTGCCAGAGCATTTTTTCCCCTTCCTCAAACACCTGGTAATGAAATTTATTGACATATAAACTTAATAAGCTGCTAATTGAGTAATTATCGATTGCCGGAAATGTGTTCTTAAAAGTCACATTAACAATTGGCAGAGAGGCAAAAATAGAACAGACTCGGTTTTCAACTTACTTTATAACATTACCTTAAAATTGTAAAGAGTTAATCTTATCACACTACACATGGCTGAATTTATAAAAGATAAAATCACAAACGAGCAATGCACAGTTACTTGTTACATATTCTTCCCATTACAACTGACAGGTTCATTAATCATACAGTGTATTTTACTATTAGAAGCTATAAAGGAGATCAAATCTCAAGTAATTTTTCTTCTTCTCTTTCATTTGATAAGTGTGTTGTTTCAGTGTGCAGATAAAATATAGTGTCAGTCACCAAGAGTCTCAGGAGACATTCATTTTTCCAGTAAGAATATCCTTGCTTATTTGCAATGTAAAAATTCCCTAGGTCATGCATCATTTTCCCTTAACTTGGCCATCAGATCAGGCAAAGAGTCTGTGTGCACCAATTTGCAGAAGTGGTTGTCCAGAATTAAGTGCTGGGCAGAGAAACAATGTTTTGGGGGACAGTGGCATTGCTTACTGAGTTTTGCTGGTATTAACGACAAACATCTCTACTCATATCGTAACACCGATTCATAATTAAGGCTCTTGTAAATTACACAGATTGCTGACAGATTTCATAAGCTGTTCTGGGGAGAGGTGGCAAATTTTACAGTTTGTCACAGATTGCCAATGAAGCACTTGAAAGCGTAGATGAAATACAAGAATATTTGCCAATAAAGTAAGGGAGTCTATGATATTCCCTTTCATGGCATGTGATGAAAAATATATTTTAAAAGGGTACCTTTATGCTTGGAAAACAAAAATTTGTGATTTTTCTCCAGTCTAGGAAGAAACCCTGAAAGAGATGCCATCAATCCAAATACCAAAAACAGATGGACACATTTTAATTTTTTCTAATTAGTAAGGAGAATGGAAAAGTGTCTTTCAACTCTCGTCAACTTAAAGAGGGGAGAAGTCAACCACGAAAACTCTCTGTGTTTCTCTGTGTTCCCATTTTCTGACTTTTAAAAGTATAACTTATAAATAAAATTCTTAGAATTTCTTAGTTTTGGTGATTGGTGTGACACTGATGTACTGTAATTTATACAAGAACTACTTCAGTGTTGTTTTTCAGCGTTTCTTGCCAACCTAAGTATTCTAAATATAAACTGAAGAAATTCGGTCTGGCACGGAACAGCTGATGAAATATTCTGGGCTTGCATTCCACTACTTTCCCAGAAGACCTTCTATGAGAAGCCGGGAATGTAAAGAGATCTTGATTGAAGTGCAAAAGTGGCAGTAGTCTGGGTGCACGTAGTCTCGGTTCAGAGTCCACCCTGAGTGACCCTTCAGCTTCATCGTGGGCACCTGGGTACGGCTGGGACATGGCCACGTGTGTATGCTCATCATCTATATTTGGGCCACAGCTAATTTTCCATATTATAACTCTCTCCTGTGCATGTGCATGCTCAGTCCCTTATTCGTGTTCGACTCTTTGCAACCCATGGACTATAGCCCACCAGGCTCCTCTGTGAGATTTTCCAGGCAAGAATACTGGAGTGGGTTACCATGCCCTCCTCCAGGGGATCATCCAGACCCAGGGATCAAACCCACATTTCCTGCATCTCCTGCATTGGCAGGTGGATTCTTTACCACAGAGCTACCTAGGAAACCCACAACTCTCTCTCTTAAAGCCCACCCTGTAGTATACCTGCAGGGGCTAGACTGATAAAGCTGTCCCTTCCATTCCATGTTTAATTAACTTAAAACTGAATTTTAACATGTGTCCAAGAGCTGAGCAGTCATTTGGTGAATCTGAGCAGAGTAGACAGCCTCTACTTGTTCTTCCCACGGTGTTTCCTTCCCTGTATTGATGGTCATATCTTTTTCTTTCTTGGTATAAGTATCATGATGGTAGTTTAGTCACCAAGTTGTGTTTGACTCTTGGGAAACCATGAACTGTAGCCCCCCAGGCTCTTCTGTCCCTTGGATTCTCCAGGCAAGAATACTGAAGTGGGTTGCCATTTCCTTCTCCAAGAGATCTTCCCGACCCAGAGGTTGTAACCAGGTCTCTTGCATTGCAGGCAGTCTCTTGAGGCACATACAGACTGAACCACCAGGGAAGCCCATAAATGTCATGCCTTATATTAATATTTGAATGCGATTCTTACAGTACCTTTGGTTAGCTAAGAATGAATATATAAAATAAGCTTAAAACCTCAACCCAGGGTTTCTAGTCCATGAGATCTGATGCTCCAGCATCATGATGTTTGGGGGACCTGGCACATCACATCTGACTCCACAGCTGGAGTAACTAACTATAGAGTCTTACACCTTGGACACATCCCTTCATTTTCTTCACAAACATAGAGCATTGTTGCTATGCGTATGTGTCTTCAAACACAAGATTATTGAAGAAAAGCATCACTAAGAGTGACCATTAGAAAAACAAAGAAGGAATTTCTAAATGTGAAGATTGCAAGGATTTCTCCACCTAGTGGTGGTTACCGGGCTGAAGATCTGAAGATGTGATTTAATTTTGCAGGGCTGTCCAAGTCAGAGGGTCTCAGTTTCTCAAAGGCTTGTTGGGATGAATGGGTGAATAGAACTCCATCACTACTCTTGATGTTAACAGTGTCAAAAGTGGCCTTAAGGAACTTAAAAAAACACAAAAATTGATACTGTTTTAATACAAGCAAGTTCCTGAGAGTTTTGGCATTGCAACCTCTTCTTGCAGAGGGAGATTTGAAATTCTTCACCCGTCAATCCCAACTCCTCACATGGGCCCACGAATTTTGCAAAGAATTTGTAAGACCAAAATTGTCTATGCAGAGTCCCCACAAAGTAATGCTATATATGCTCCCATACACACCAGAGGCAACCCTGCTTAAGTAACATGTATCTGGGATTCAGAGATGTTGAAAGGAAAGCCATGGCACGTAGTGCTATTTTGTTGTGGAGGTGGTTGTGGTTTAATTTGCTGTTAATATACACCATTAGCACATTTAGTTTTCAACAGAATAATCTCTCCACCCCCTCCCCCAACTTTAGGCGTGTTGAGTCTGTTCTTAGATAATCTTCCCTTAAAGGATAAATATTTATTAATTATCCCCTATTCTGCCAAGTGTGGCAATAATTTAATATGGAACAATGCCAAAAATACTGTGGGTGGTGATAAATTTATTTGGAAGCAGTGAGATGAATGGTATCCATATGTATACAGACATGTAGAAAAAGGTGGAGTCCATTAATTTTAGCCTTTTTTCTTTCTAAGTCATTGGTGGAGATGGGAAGGTGTTCTGGCTCTTAAAGTATAAATGTATTTCAATATATTTTCATATCCATTTCTACAGCATGATTCATGCATGCTCTGTCATGTCCGACCCTTTTCAACCCTATGGACTGCATCCTGCCAGGCCTCTGTCCATGGGATTTTCCAGGCAAGAATACTGGAGTGGGTTGCCATGCCCTCCTCCAAAGGATCTTCCTGACCCAGGGATAGAATCCAGGTCTCTTCCGTCTCCTGGATTGGCAGATTCTGGTAGGCTGCAGTCCATGGGGTCACTGAGTGTCAGACATGACTGAGCGACTTCACTTTCACTTTTCACTTTCATGCATTGGAGAAGGAAATGGCAACCCACTCCAGTGTTCTTGCCTGGAGAATCCCATGGATGGAGAAGCCTGGTAGGCTGCAGTCCATGGGGTCGCACAGAGTCGGACACGACTGAAGTGACTTAGCAGCAGCAGCAGCAGTTACCACTAGCACCACCTGGGAAGCCCATTTCTACATCAATACTTACAAATTTTTTGCACCAGTTTTGTAGTCTTAGTTGAATGGCTCTTTACACTTGGCAAATAAATGTGGTGTGAACAATTCCTAGGAAACTTGCATACTATGAACTAACGGCTTTAGAGGGGAAAGTAACTGAATTATTTAGAGGGATTGCCTGGCATTACTGCAAAGAGAAGTATTTACTTTGACTGTCAAAGCTTGTCATTGTGGACCTAGAAAGAGGAAGAGGAATGATCTAGAAACGTCTAGAGGCATGTTGGCTGCACAGCTCTATTTTGAATCCTGAGAGATGAAAATATTTCTTCTTGACCCTTCTAAATATTCTGGGTTCTTGCTTTCATCTCAGCCTGCCCCAGACCCTGCTTTAAATAACATACTGGATCATTTGCATCATATGAGTTTTCTCTACCATGACTCTCTTCATACCAGTTTCCATACTTTGAATAATCTCTGATACTTTTCATTCCCCACCCTCTCTCTTCCTCCTGTTGACTTATCTTTTCTGCTTTGTGCCCTGCTACAAAGGACATTATGAACTGGTATCAGTGGGTTTCCTGTGCTTGGTGTCTAGTTGGGTTCTGCCAATGGGAGGCACCTTCTGGAGACCAGAGGGTGTAAGGGGATCTTGGGTTGGGAAGATCCCCTAGAGGAGGGGACGGCAACCCACTCCAATATTCTTGCCAAGAGAATCCCATGGACAGAGGAGCCTGTCGGGCTGCAGTCCATAGGGTCACAAAGAGCTGGACATGACTTAAGTGACTGAGCATGCGTGCATATGCTATACCAGGGACTGGCCAACCGTGGCCTCTGGGCCAGATCTGATCCTCCACCTGTGTGTATGGTCCATAAACTGAGAATGGATTTTACGTTTTTTATTTTTTTAAATTTTTAGTTACCATTGTTTAAAAAAATCTTTATTGAATTTGTTTCAGTATTGCTTCTGTTTTATGTTATTTTGGCTGTGAAGCATGTGGGATCTTGACTGCCTGGCCAGGGAATGAACCTGGCGCCATTTGCATTGGAAGGCAAAGTCTTAACCACTGCAGCACTAGGGAAGTCTTCCTGGATTTTATATTTCTAAATAGTTAAAAAGCTCAAAATTTAAGATTTCATGAAGCATGAAGGTGGTATGCAATTTGGATTTCAGTGTCCATGAATAAAGTCATATTGAAACGCACCACCCTCATTTATTTCTGTTTTACCTGTGGCCGCTCTTAATGGCAGAATCGAACAGCTGTTACAGAGGCCATGTGGCCCAAAGAGCCCCACGGATTTTCTGTCAGCCCCTTCACAGAGCAAGGTGCTCATTCCTGCGTTTCTCTGTGTTGCCCTGGTGAGCTCTCCTTTCTCTGAACTTCTATTCCACTGATGGTTTCCATCACAGTTGTTGAGTGTACGACAAATTCTCATTGAATTGTCATTGTGTGTTGTTCAGTCACTAAGTCTTGTCTGACTCTTTGGGACTCCGTAGACTACAGCATGCCAGGTCTCCCTGTCCTTCACCATCTCCTGGAATTCACCCAAGTTCATGTCCATTGAATTGGTGATGCCATCCTCGAAGGCATCTCATTGAATTAACTGAGTCAAATGTATTACTTTAGTTTCCTGTAGAATCATGAATGCTGTATTAGTTTCTTCGGCTGTCACAGCACAGAACCACAGGCCAGGGGCTTAAAAAACAACATCTGTTTCCTTGTGGTTCTGAGGCTAGAGGTCTGAGGCAAGGCGTCAGTGAGGTTGGTTTCTCCGAAGGCCTCTCTGCTGGATTGTGGATGCTGAATTCTCTCTGTGTCCTCACGTGGCCTTTTCTCAACGTGCCAGTAGCCATGGTATCTCTGTTTCTCATAAGGACGCTGGTCACATTGGATTAGGGCCCCACCCTTACGATATCCTTTCACAATTACCTCCCTAAAGGCTGTACCTCCAAAAGCAGTCACAGTGGGGGTGAGGGCTTCCATATACGAATTTCAGGAGGACATAATTCAATCATAATATATAACAAGGGATATGCTTCTGGGGGGCTTCCTAGGTAGCTTTAGTGGTAAAGAATCTGCCTACCCATGTAGGAGAGGCAAGAGATGCAGCTTCAGTCTTTGGCTGGGGAAGATCCTCTGGGGTAGGAAGTGGCAACCACTCCAATATTCTTGCCTGGAGAATCCCATGGACAGAGGAGCCTGGTGGTCTACAGTTCATGGAGTCGCAAAGATTCAGACACAGCTGAGCACACACTTTTAGGATGCACCCTTTTAAATCAGATTTTGATATCCTGGAGTAGAAAGGGGTGACAAAGCATAATGTTCATGCTTTTATTGTCAGATCGGGCCACACTAGGCGGTGCTTTAATACTGGATTCTCTCTATTATTATTACTGACTCTAACCACATTGAGTCTGATTGACTGACTGCGTTTGCTTTTCTCAGTTCTCATCTCCAGATTGCAAGGGTTTTACATCTCTAGAGACAAGTCATATAAAAGAACAAAGTACAACACTGGAGACCTTAAAGGGAAAGCAGAAAAAACAAACAACAAAAAAAGGCTGTGTAAAATAGAAGAGCATTTTCAGTACCTTCTAAAGTCGTTAGAACATTCTGCCCTAACCTCAAGTGGGAGTAAGAAGCAAAGAACATTGAAGATAAACAAACACGCCATCATCCTGTCTCTGCCAAGCGTTGCCTCTGTTGGCATTGTCTCCCTTTGATGGCACAGTGATTGGAGGCTGTTAATAATCACCACTGCATACATTTAGGACTGGTCTTCTGGGATGTATTAGGTTCAGCAAATGCTTTGTCTAAGTAAGTGTGTCCTATGTAGAGGGCAAACGTGGTGTCTGACTTGTCACAGAAAATTTTGAAATTATATAATTTTCTGAAGGGTAATTGCTTAAGATGTTACAGAAAATTTGGAACTGATATACTTTTATAAAGACTAATTTTTAAGATGGGGAAAAATAGAATTATTTTTAAATGTAAAAGTGAAAAAAATTGGCCTTATCTAAAGAACATATGGAAGAACACATTTCTGAATCGCATCCTGCTAAAAAAAATCCTTCTCCGGTCTCAGTTTTCTACCCACCCCCCCACCGTTACGCCAGTTCCAGTTCCAAATATGTAAATGGCGCCACTAAGGTGTCCGAGGGTGTGGTTGTTCTACCAAAATCACAGAGGGAGATTTCTTATCCTTGTCAACTTCTGATTTCCTCTGGTTCTAGATCTGTCCCATTAAGCCGATCAAGTTACTCTTTGCTTGACTTGATGGCAGTGAACATGGAGATAGAACTGTGTGTGTGTGTGTGTGTGTGTGTGCGCGCGCACACGCCCATGCATAATCTGTGTTTCTGTGATATTGACATAGCTAAAGAGGTGTGTTCTATTTGGAAGAAAGCATCAAATAGGTTAAGCAAATTTTCCTTTTTTAAGTCTATTATTGAATCTGTTACAATACTGCTTCTGTTGTTTATGTTTGGGTTTTTTGGTCAGAGGTGTCGGGGATCTTAGCTCACCAACCAGGGAACAAACCTGTGCCCTCTGCATTGGAAGGCAAAGTCCTAGCCACTGGACTGCCCAGGGATTCCCAAAGCAAAGTTTCTGCTGCTGCTACTGCTGCTAAGTCACTTCAGTCGTGTCCGACTCTGTGCGACCCCATGGACTGCAGCCTACCAGGCTTCTCCGTCCCTGGGATTCTCCAGGCAAGAACACTGGAGTGGGTTGCCATTTCCTTCTCCAATGCATGAAAGTGGAAAGTGAAAGTGAAGTCGCTCAGTCGTGTCTGACTCTTAGCGACCCCATGGACTGCAGCCTACCAGGCTCCTCCATCCATGGGATTTTCTGGGCAACAGTACTGGAGTGGGGTGCCACTGCCTTCAAAATAGTACTTGATAGGTTACTTGGAAGACTAGATTTAAGCAGGTTTTTTGCTGAAATGATAAAAGCACAGCAGAACTGTGCCCCAGCTGGGTGACCTTGGAGTAAACGGCTAGCTTTTCTAGTTATCTAATCTGGACACACTAAGATAATTGTTTATATCACAAAGTTCATTTCTACAACTTTAAATTTTGCAACAAGAAGTGGCAAAAATAGTGAAAACAGCTCAAGAAAAATCACATTTATCCTTAATTAGTGAAAAATGAAAAATTTATACAAAGCAATTCAAAAATGATTGCAAAAGTGAATTTTTTGATTAATAGTTCCATATAATTTATCTTATGCACAGATTTGGGTAACCGCCCTCTAACTGGAATATAACACTGTATCATCATCACTTAGAAACTCCTGAGGATGGTTTTGAATGTTGAATTATTGTAATAGCTAGTAGACTTGCATATTTTCTTTAAGAAGGATGATTTTTTTAATCATTTTTCCACATCTGGGAAGCTCAGCTGGGCTTACCAGGTGGCGCTAGTGGTAAAAAATCTGTCTGCCAATGCAGGAGATGTAAGAGACGTGGGTTCAATCCCTGGGTTGGGAAGATCCTCTGCACTTGGAAATGGCAACCGGCTCCAGTATTCTTGCCTGGAAAAGTCCCATGGACAGAGGAAGCTGGCAGGCTACAGTCCTTGGGGTTGCAAAACATCAGACATGGCTGAGTATCAAGTGGCATCTTTCTTGTTATAAGACATTTTATCATAATACCTAAGTGGATTTAAGATGATGGTTTTTTTGGAAATGACAAAGAATTTGTTAAAAGTTTCTGAGCTCACTCTTTAACAAGGATAATATTCAATTTACAATGCTCGAGCAGGGGCTTCCCTGGTGGCTCAGCAGTGAAGAAGCCACTGCAGTGCAGGAGATGCATGAGAGGTAGGTTCAACCCCTTTGTCAGGAAGATCCCCTGGAGGAGAAAATGGCAACCCACTCCAGTATTCTTGCCTGGAGAATCCCCATGGACAGAGGAGCCTGGATGCTTATGGTCCATAAGGTCACAAAGAGTTGGACACAACTGCGCGACTAAGCAAATATGTATGTATTCTAGAACAGACTCTGAAGGTTAAGGACATGTTCTGATACAACTAGGGAATTAGATTCAAACCTCGTGTCTTAGCTCATGCACCAGCGTCCTCTTCTGGGTGTCCTGTATGGTCACATCTGTGCTGATGGGACATGTCTTTGACTTCAGGGCTAAGATCTTCTGTCATATGGTTCTTAATCTTTAGTAACCCAAGCTAACCTGCATAGTTAGAAATTATTTCTCTCCAAAGTTCTTTTGTTCTCCCACAAATATTTACTGGGTACATACTCTCTGGTGAGCACAGAACATGGTACCAGGACATAGCTGGACCCCTGCCCTCATGGAGGTTCAAACTCAGTAGGAGTGGAAACTAGGGGATAAGCAATTATAATACCAAAGTGGGGTGGTTAGGGATGTCCAAGGTGATAAGGAGGTACCAGGAAGAGTAGCTAACCTGAGCCTGCAGAGAGTCTTGAAAGGTTTCATGATAAAATGACATTTAGGGTGAGTTATGAAAAGTCCAAAGAAGTTATCTAGGTAAAAGAAAAGGACAGGAAAAAAGTGAAGGTGAGGCAGAAACGAAGGCACACAGGTGGTATGGAGGCAAACCAGAGGGGACGACGGCAACAGGCGAGCCAGAGAGGAGCTCTGTCCGAGTTTGCTTTGAGGGCACCGTGCCCCCTTGCCTGCAATGACAAGGGGCCATCTTTCCATAGACTCATGACAGCTTTGCAACACCACTCAGCCCAAGCACACTGCACAGAGTGGGACCCTGGTCCTTATCATATTATCAGGAATCTGGTGAGGCTCAGCCAGCAGAGTGGGGGCTCTGATTCTAGAATGTTCCTGCTTTTGCTGTGATTATACAGCTGTCACTCTTGTTTTCTTTCTGCTTTGGTTTGATTCCTTTGGACTTAAAGGAAACCTCCAAAATGAGTTTGCATTGGTAAACTGTGTTTTTTCATTTGTGTTTTTTTTTCAAATGTTTTATATTCCTGTTTCTGCTTTAAGACAAATTCAAATTCAGACAAACAAAATACCAAGAACCAGTTTACTTTTTCATTTAATGTAGAAAAGCTATAAAAAGTGACATGGATACTAATATATTCACATAGGCATTTCAAAATATAACATGGGAAAGAGTAGACTGCTTCAAAAGAGAGTATGTGTTTCTAGAGGAACAAGAAAAATGCTGAACTAAAACCACTCTCTGGACATAGTTTTTATAACACACCTAAAGGATATTAACTCTGACACCAGTCAGCTACAATAAAGGACTAATTTTATTACGGCCCTTGAAAAGAATCCTACACCCCAAGTGATTATACAACAGCTGTAAAGTTTTGATGTGAGCTCTCTCTAACACAGAAGGTTTTTCCTTATTTCTCATCTACCTGGTTATGGCTATAGCTTTGACCTTCTTTATGTCACTCATCCAGAGAATACATTAACTCTGTCTTGAAGCTTCTACCTCAGAGTATTTGAAGAAACTACATGAGTTAAATGTTACCAGAGGGGTTAAACACCTGTGTTACCCTTTGAAAACAAAGATTTCAAAAGGGCATATTTATATACTTCCAGCTACTGTTTTGTTAACATTTGTTGAATTTAATGTCTCTCTTCTTTGAGAGTCCATGATGGGGAAACAGGAATTGGCATTCTGTTCAGCAGACCAAGGAAGGACCAAATCTGAGCTATCCCTGAACTTATCAAAGCAAATGTTTTCACCTTGTTGTAGGGAGTTCTGTGTGCTAGATTCAGCCAGCAACTGCTTGGATTAAGTGCTCAAGGTTTGAAATTGGCTCCATTTCCTAAGAATGAAGCCATGCCCTAGAAGGGCTATTAAGCATTTCTTTACTAAGTCTTCTCCTCATCTTGTATTGAATGCATATTAAATGCATGAAAGGAAGTAACATCTACACAGTATCAAATATGCAATAAATTCAGTAAATCTGATCAAAATGTTAACTCTGATTTTCTTTAAAATATAGATAAAATTATTTTTTTTGAAATAAAAATATTTCAATGGCTGAATGTCTCACCTTAAAACTGTCTCATAATGCCTCTTTAGATTACTTAGATGATGTCTATATATTAAAAATAAAGGTAAGAATTGCCAATAAATTTGACCAGAAAGTCAGGGAAGACCATCTAGGTCTCCTAGTCTGAGTTGGGCATCAGAGGTGATGACCAGCGTTGGCTGTCCATATCAATTAAGCTAATCAAAGACATTCCAAATCACAATTTATATAGGCTGTCGAGAAATCAGGCCAACTAGTCAATAATTCTCTCCAGACTGATTCAACCTTGGCGGTATCTTTTATTGTCAAATGTTTTATTTCTATCTACTTTTGAGAAAAGAAAAAAATTCTGAATCTTTATTTTGGGGGTAGGGGGGCGTTTGGTGAATTTAGCCTATTACATGGGAATGATTTCTCTCGAGAGAAGGGTATGAAATTACAGGTAGATGAGTGGAAATAAAATGATTATGATTCATCTGTGGTTGGTATTTTCCCAAAGTGGAATTCATTTAAATTAATTCACCATTCAAAAGGAAATTGTCTTGAGTCAATGGAAGATAACTCCAGCTACCGTCATACAGAGCAACAAGTTTCCAGGTTCAAGATGAGACGAGAAACAGATTGTTTGTACTCGTTCTCATTCTTGTTACAACTGTCGTTATTAGAATGGATTCACGTCGTGCCATTTTCTGTCCCTTTGCTTTTTTTTTTTTGTCACAAGAACAAGACATGAGAATCTCAATGGCAAGTGTGATCTGTGAAAGGCAGTAAACTATTCTGCCTTCACCTTTTATGCAGTCTTCTTTTGATTGACTCACTATTCTGTCTCTTTCTCCTAAGTTACCAATGGTGCTAAAAGAAAAGACGAGAAATGGCTGCCTAATCAAATGAAGAACATTAGAAAGGTCAGGACTGGAGTCTCGGCCACTGGCTTTCACAGCATGGATGAAACACATTTTTAAAGAAAAAACGTATTCTTGTGACAAAGATTGCCATAAGAATGGAAAATGTCGGATCAAGAATCTATTCATGTGACAATGATTGTGATAGGAATGAAAATAGTGCACACTTTCCCCTTTCTCTTTATAATCATAGTAAAGTAACTTCCTGTGGTGCCCACTTGGGAGCTGAACTTGAGAATTCTGAAGCTGGAGGAGAAAAATCAAAGGAAGAGTGAAGCATAATGAAAGAAGAATCAACATTTAGGTGACCACCCAAGGGAGAGACAAGTCTCAATTACAGAATGTGGGTGGTTTGAAGTAAAAGTCTGGTAAAATTGGTCTGCAGATAAACCACATAGAGTTAAACAGGAATCCTATTTCTATACTTACATTGCCTTTGAAATATCTGTGAACTTTTAATTATGAAAATAACAAAACTGATTTCTAAGTACATGTGAACTTGTAACTAGGTCATTCAAAGAACACAATATATTGATTATTTTTTTTCTGTGACAACAGATGACAAATTACTCACTATTATTATTTTTTTTTTCTGAGTCGTTTTCTAGCACAGACTCCTAAGCTGAAGCTTGTAGGGCACTCAAATCCCTGTTGAATTAAACCGAGTTAAGTAAAATTGTTAAGAAGTAGTAGGGGACAGCAGTAGCCTTCCCAAATTTAAAGTGAATTTAAGTGATATTTCAATATGTATGATACTTAAGATATTATTACTATAGTAATAATTGAATCGGGAAACCAAGTGATATCTCAAGACTGCTATGCCTTTATTGAGAAACAAAACAAGCAATAAAATAAAAACCTTTGCACTAGCACTCTAACTTAATAATTTACATACTTAGATATTTACCATGTACCTAATGTTTACAACCTAGGGCTTCCCTGGTAGCTCAGTTGGTAAAGAATCCGCCTGCAATGCAGGAGACCCTGGTTCGATTCCTGGGTTGGGAAGATCTGCTGGAAAAGGGATAAGCTAACCACTCCAGGATTCTTGGGCTTCTGTGGTGGCTCAGCTGGTAAAGAATCTGCCTGTAATGCAGAAGACCTGAGTTTGATCCTTGGGTTGGGAAGATTCCCTTGAGAAGGGAACAGCAACCCATTCAAGTTTTCTGGCCTGGAGAATTCTATGGACTGTATAGTCCACAGGGTCTCAAAGAGTTGGATATGACTGAGTGACTTTCACTTCACTTTTCACTTAATATTTACAATCAGTTGTGTGGTCCTGGCCTCTGCAGGCCTACTTCTCTCCAGTAACTCTTTGCCAATGCACTGTCCATTTGCCTGAAGTTTGCAACAACAATAACAACAAAAAAAAAGAGAAAGAAGTAGAGTCATATATATTTATACTTGTATTTATGATTTTTTTAATTGAGATATAATTGAAATATAACATTATATTAGTTTCAGGTATATAACATAGCAATTGGATATTTGTATATATTCTGAAATGATCACAGTAAATCTAGTTGGCATTTATCACTATACACAGTCACAGAATTTTTTTTCTTGTGCTGAGAATATTTGACATCTATTCTCTTAGCAATTTTCATACATGCACTACAGTACTATTACATACATTCACCATGCTCTACATTACGCCCCCAGGACTTACTTACTTCATAATTGGAAGTTTACAGCTTTTGACTCCTTCCACCTGTTTTGCTCACCCCTTATCACTCACCTCAGGCAACTACCAAGATATCCTCTGTATCTCTGAATTTAGGTGTGTTTTTTTTTAGATTCCACATATAAGTGAGATCACATGGTGTTTGTCTTTCTCCATCTGACTTATTTCACTAAGCACAGTGCCCTCCAGGGCCATCCATGCTGTTGCAAATGGCATATTTATGATTTTTTATTAGTCTTATACATATTGGGAAGGAATAATCAATAACAGACTGACTTCTAGACTTCAAAAGACAAGGATTTGATTGATTAAGATTTTTTGTGTGGTTTTATATGAGTATTTTGAACAAAGAGCAGCAGATTTATCATCCACAACTTGAGACCACTAAGTTTACTTATCCCAGACAATGTGGGGTTGCTTTTCCATTTTCAGGAATATCCTCAAAGACCAAGGCTGAATCTTAGCTTTAAGCATAAACATTAGTTCCAAAATGGTTGTCCATATGCTATATTGGTATTTACATTGCGTGATATTATATAACAAAAGAAGCAAGCCCTGCAAGTTCTGGAATACACAGACTTGGAAAAGAACAGTAAAGTTCAGGGCAAACTCCTACGTGCATTATACTTTTAAGTTTGCCATCACAAGATGAATAAACAGGAAAATTCCTTGGCTGGAATTTAGACTGTTAGCTCCTTGAAGGAAGGGACAATGCCTTGGGTTTTTTAAAATGTCAAACATTTTATTTATGTATAATTGGTATATAATGTGCAGTGGCATTAGTGGTAATGAACCCACCTATCAATGCAGGGGACATAAGAGATGCTAGCTCAAACTCTGGGTCTGGATGATTCCCTGGAGGAGGATCATGGCAACCCACTCCAGTGTTCTTGCCTGGAGAATCCCATGGACAGAGGAGCCTAACGGGTTACAGTCCATGGGGTCACAAGAGTCAGATACAACCGAGCACCTACCAACAACTACCAACTACTCACCCAGAGGTGCTCAAAACCAGGAAAGTCTAATGTGTGCTTTCGTTTATCTTTGAAATCTTTCTGCCCTATAAGGGAGAAGCTTTTTCTCTCTTAGCCCTCTTAAGTGTTGCAAAGAGCATTTATATTCTTAATTGATGTTCTTAAGGCATGTCAGTTTTTGTCTTTGTCATTTAGAAAGCATGATTCACAAACAAGGTTGGGTACATCAGCTGCCTAAGGGGATATCACTATTAGGGTGGCCCTGGGTTTGAGGCAGAAGCAGGAGCACCCATAACATCTTGAGAGTAAGCAGAAAGTAAAACTACATGAAAGAGATTCCGATACGATCTGGAATTCCTTGAGGAGGCCAAGTCCCATTCAATACCTTTAAAGCCAGTACGAACGCTTAGAGATTGCAACTTTTTAGTACGTGCCCATTTGTTTTAATCTCCTGCCTTAATTTTATTTAAATATTCCAATTGACCTTTATCTTTCCACATTCTTAGAGATTGTCCTTGAAACATAATGTTGAAGAATCTGGCTTATGGGGTAGCTCTTTAGCACAGTAATTTTCACTTTTAAGGGATCTTCACCTTATTATGAAAATCACTTTATGGATTTAATCTGATGAAAAATTAAAAAATTATTAGAATCAAGAACACATTAGGTGTAGTCATGGAAGAGAAGAAAGGCACCATGATCCTCCTCTCATGGACACAGTTTTGAGAAATTTAGAACCGGATGTTAATTTATGGGCCTGCTCTCCCTTTTCAGACTGGGTGAATATTCATCAGAAACTCTTCAGAACAAAACAGGAAAAGATATTTTTCTATCGTCTCTCTCTCTTCAATTCAGCAAAATAATTGACTTATGTATCTTTTTTATCACAGTGTGGCTGGGAGGTGACACACTTTTATTTTCAGACAATCTTGATTTTTCAGGGACCCATGGCATCCTTTATTGAGTGTGGTCCAAATGGAGAAACTCAACTGACGAAATCCCTGGTACCTGGGCAAACAGCCTCTGCTTATACATGATCAATGGTATGGAATTATTTACTTTTCAAGGAAATCCATTTTACTTTTCAATAATTCTTTTTAAAAATATTTATTCTTATTTATTCGGCTGCGCTGGTCTTAGTTGTGGCATGCAAGATCTCGAGTTGGCATGCAAACTCTTAGCTGCGGCATATGGGATCTAGCGCTCCAACCAGGGATCAAGCCAGGCTCCCTACATGGGAAGGTGGAGTCTTAACCCCTGGATCACCAGGGAAGTCCCTTATTTTTGAATAATTGTTACTGTTAGAACATTCTTTCTGATCAAACGCAAATTGCTTTCCCTATAATTTCCAACCCTTACATTTGTTTCCACTTTCTAAAACTTCATCAAATTAAATTTCACATGGAGATCATTCATATGTGTGGCATGCTGAATTTCGAAATCAAACATTCTAAGGTTCTTCAGCTGCTCCTCACAGGTAATGGTTGTGAGACTTCTCTTTTTTGGCTCTCTTTGAATGCTCTCTAGATTGCCAATGTCTTCCTAAAGTACACTGGATAGAACTATGTATCAAAATATCATCTGAATAACAGAGTATGATGGTTCTTTCACCTCCTTTAATCTGAAAACTGTGCTTCTTATGATGTAGCCTAGAATATCTTTCTCTTTTCAGCACTGCTAAATGAGCTCAAAAGAATCTAAAAATCCAAGTGCTTCCCACCAAGAACTTCTGACACATCAGCACATCTTCCTTCCTCTGTACCAGCGCAAGCACTTGAAGGGAAAAATAGTTATTTAAGGACATTGTTCATATTTTTCTAGGATGATAAAATCATGATGTTTTGGGATTAGATACAACTTTCAGTTCAGTTCAGTCACTCAGTCGTGTCCGACTCTTTGCAACCCCATGAATTGCAGCACACCAGGCCTCCCTGTCCATCACCAACTCCCAGAGTTCACCCAAACTCACGTCCATCGAGCTGGATGGTGATGCCATCCAGCCATCTCATCCTCTGTCGTCCCCTTCTCCTCCTGCCCCCAATCCCTCCCAGCGTCAGAGTCTTTTCCAATGAGTCAACTCTTCGCATGAGGTGGCCAAAGTACTGGAGTTTCAGCTTTAGCATCATTCCTTCCAAAGAAATCCCAGGGCTGATGTCCTTCAGAATGGACTGGTTGGATCTCCTTGCAGTCCAAGGGACTCTCAAGAGTCTTTACCAACACCACAGTTCAAAAGCATCAATTCTTTGGCGCTCAGCTTTCTTCACAGTCCAACTCTCACATCCATACATGTGAGACTACTGGAAGTCATCTAATACAATCCTTAAACTTAACAAAAATTTGAAAGTCTGGAGAATATAAGTGCATTGAGCAAAGAGCATGTGACTATGTGCTGAGGTAGGACCAGGTCCTCAATCTTTGGTTTTGCTGAGAAGAGAAATATTGTCTAATACCTCCTTAACTAAGACAGAAAAGGAATGATCTACTGACCTTTAGTAAAGCAAACTGGTTGAGCCCACAAGTTGACATTAATCATTATCATTTTTAAACAAATGTAAGTAAGTTATATCCAGCTAGAGATGTGCATGGCAAAAGGCAACTTGATTATTTCTTTAACATCAAAGTGTAGAATTATTTTACCATCTTCTAAATGCTCGACCCCTGGCCATTTTGGGGTCTCCAAGTGATTATGCTACTCTCTGTCTTTTTTCTTTTTATTTCTTTCAAGCGGTGCAAAGACAGAGTAGCAGAAAAAGATGCAGTAGACCAGGAACAGGAAACCACAGAAGAGAAACTGTTTCTTTATCTTGCTCTCTGGCAGTTATTCCTCTTATAACAGTGAGAGAGGGCGGGAGGTGCATTTCTGTCAGATAAGCAGCAAGATGGGCTTTCAGGGGGTTGAGGATAAACTCCCTGCACATTTAGAATTCATTTTCAGGGGAGAGAAAATTTCAGGATTAGTGAGAGAAGTATAGAATTGTGCCCCAAGTTAGCTGTTAATAGTGGGAAGCAGAAAAGTATAACACAGTTGATTGAAGGTCTGTCTGCATAACCCAACTGCCTGTGAAAATGAAGATCTTCAGATACTAATTCCATGGGTGTGGAAAGCTTCCCGCGCTTTCCAGAAATGCTCCCCAAGACACAGTGGTGTAAAGTCAAGGATAATATCACTGGTGAGAGGTGAAGGGCTTGGGCTGTGTAGTTAGCCTGCTCGTTTGCATCGAAGTTGATCTCTTACTCACTACATGTCTTTGCACAAGTTAGTTAACCCCTCTAAGCTCCATCTCCTGGATGTAAGTTGGAAATAATATTGGGAACGATATTATTATTATGAAACAACTTTAGAAACTAGTGTAAGTGAAATAAAATCATACTTCTAAAGGACTTAGTACAGTGTCACGCCAGGTACCCTGTAAGTCTTCCATGCATATTGATAATCCTGAGTATTTCTTTAGAAGTTTCTCTAAATGCTCTTTTTATAAATATGAAAATATTTGGATTATACATAGAAATATTATAATCCAAATGAGGATGAGATAGTTGGATGGTATCACTGACTCAGTGGACATGAATTTGAGCAAACTCAGGGATATAGTGAAGGACAAGGAACCCTGGCATGCTGCAGTCCATGGGGTTGCAAAGAGTCAGATGCAACTTAGCAACTCAACAACAACAGCAGCTATATATATATGTGAAAATATATATACATACACACATATGTATATATAAAGATATATATTAAGTATTTTTGGCCTTCCCTCATAGCTGAGTCAGTAAAGAATCTGCCTGCAATGCAGGAGACCCAGGTTTGATCCCTGGGTCGGGAAGATCCCCTAGAGAAGGAAATGGTAACCCACTCCAGTATTCTTGCCTGGAAAATCCCATGGGTCGAGGAGCCTGGCAGGCTATATAGTCCATGGGGTTGCAAGAGTCGGACACGACTTAGTATTTAAATATTAGGGCTTTCCTAGTGGCTCGGACAGTAAAGAATCTGCCTCCAATGCAGGAGCCAAGGGTTTGATCCATGGGTCAGAAGGATCCCCTGGAGAAAAGAATGGCAACCCACTCTAGTATTCTTGCCTGGAGAATTCCCTGGACAGAGGAGCCTGGCAGGCTATAGTCCATGGGGTCACAAAGAGTAAGACACGACTGGGCGACTAACACTTTTATATTTAATATTAGATATATAACATCTAAATAGTATCATATATTTCATACATAAATTATATACATACACATCTGATTTTGAAACTGGAATGTGGGCAGCAAAGTGTGGGACTCGGCTGAGAGAGGCTGGATTTTATGGGCAGGCAAACAGGATGTAGTATCTCAGAGCAGCAGAAAGGGCTGAAATATACTCCTTGTTAAAGAATAGTCTGGAATACTGTGTAAACTATTGGATTAAAAGGAGGTCAAGTATTCCAGGAGGTTAATATACACCGAACACTTGTTGTGTCTCTTTATTTAATCCTCCAACCCAATCTATGAAGTTGGTACTAATTTTATTCCATTTTCAAACAGGGCAGTCAGGCCTTGGACTGGTTACATCCTTGTGAGATTAGACTGCTAGCAAGTGGTGAGTCTTTCAAATTCATAGGGTTATTGCCATTCAGATCATGAAGTTACAATTGAAGACCTCCTGTCACCTAGTGTCGATGTACCCACATTACAGGCTTTGTTTATTTCAGAACTGAAGAATTTTACATGGTCAAAGTAAAGTCTGATGTTGTAAAGAACAATATTGCTTAGGAACCTGGATTGTTAGGTCCATGAATTAAGATATCGTTAGATAGCATCACCAACTCAATGGACATGAATTTGAGCAAACTTCGGGAGACAGAGGAGGACAGAGAAGCCTGGCGTGCTGCAGTCCATGGGGTCTCAGAGTCAGACATGACTTAGCGACTGAACAACGAAAGAAGACATTTCACTTGCAAAATTTTAGAGGAAACAAGATTTTGAAGGGAAAGTAACAATATTTGTCACTGCACTAACCAACACATTTGACCAGAAGATATCATGCTGTTTTGTCTTCAGAAAAACTTAGGGTGGAACTTTATCAGGTGTGCAATCATGGATGAATTTTTTAACCTCTGGGAAGTGAGCTTTATTTTCTCTTATGCATAACTGTGATAAAGTTTCACAGTTTTCAGATTTTTTAATGCATTAGAAATAACACATGTTCAAAATATCTAGCACAGTTCTTGGCCCATATGAGAGGCTCAGTGCATAAAATGTACTTGCTTCATGTGTACATTTAACTTAAATAAAAACAACTATGGAGAGAGAAGAGGGGAGAGGAGGAAGTAGGGGGAGGAGTAGGGAGAGGGGGCCGGGGGAGGAGGGAAAGAAAAGCTTAGACTGAAAGCAAAGAGAGAGAGGAAGTTAATAATGGTTGCTTAAGTGTCTACTCCTAGACATTACAAGTGCAATTTAAGTGGCTTTATGGGAGTAATTTTGGCTTAATTTCATTCTTACACATTGTCTTAAAAAATGAAAAGTGAAATGCACTTCACTGAGTTAGTGGTAACAGAAATATTAAAATAATAGTATAATAACACTACAATAGGTAACAACATAATAAATGTGTCTCTATTTTAAAAGTATTAAGGAGGACTCAATGAGACTGAGATGTAGAATGTCAGACCAGTAAGTGATGTTATGAGATGTGAATTTTCTTCTCCATTGTTGCAGACACATCCCCTTCAAATGGCTATAGTGCGGAAGGACGTGGCATTCCACTCCAGTATTCTTGCCTGGGAAATTCCATGAACAGAGGAGCCTGCAGGCTATAGTCCACGGGGTCACAAACAGTCAGACATGACTAAGCACACACATAGGATTCCTGCACATGGTTTGGGTGGCCCTGCTGCTCTAACCTCCTCCTGGTGGCATGACCCAGGGACTCTGCTGCCCTTTGTCTCCTCCTTCAAGCTGCCTCTCACACTTGGATTTGTGTGTTCTCCCGTAGCCTGCTGGTGGGAAAGGACAGTCTCCTCAGCTCACTGCTTCCTTCCTGGTGCTGAAGATAGGCACCCCAGCCATGTGAGCTCTTAGGTTTGCAATCATGGTGTTGCAATCACCATGGAGAACTTGCACATGATTACAAAAATAAAAATTATGAGTATGATACTAAAGTAATGGAACTCTATAAAATATTTGCCTGCTGGTCTACTCCTACCCTTGTACAAGCTTCTATATTGTATGCCCTATCTTCTTCAAAACAAGGCTTAATTTCAAGATTCAAAGAAATTAACATGTGCCCATTTCTCCTACTTTGTCTCTGATATGGGAAAGATTAGGGTGCTGCCTTTGTTTATCGTGGTCTTGACTTAGTTTTAATTACACTGGCCCAGTGTTTTGCAGCATGTTCCCTAATTTGAGGTCGTGTGATGTTTCCTTGTGATTAAAATCAAGGTATGCATTTTTAGCAGGAATAGCATATAAATGATATTGTCCTTTAGAAGGTAGATCGTATTACTATACCCCTACCAATTACTGGGCTTCCCAGGTGGCTCAGAGGTAAAAAATCTACCTGCCAATGCAGGAGATGCGGGTTCTATCCCTGAGTCAGGAAGTTTCCCTAGAGGAGGGCAGGACAACCACTCCAGTATTCTTGCCTGGAGAATCCCATGGTCAGAGGAGCCTGGCAGGCTAAGGTCCATGGGGTCAGAAAAGAGTCAGACATGACTTAGTGACTCAACACCACTACCAGTTACTAGTGGTAATGTTCACTTTTGTCATTTATTTAAGATGACATCTGCCAGGTTACTCTGTAATTGACAAGTATCTTATACAGAGATACCTTGGAATCTCACCTCTCTAAATTTTCAATTTTTATGTGTTTTATTGTATGTATACTATATTAGCAAAATGGTGAATGTATATAACTTATAAACAACTTATCTATACAAATAGTGCTCAAATGCTCAATTTTTTTTTAATCAATAGGGATTTCTGATGAAATTTGTTTCAGAAACCACTGTTCTATTTCCTTTCCTTCCTTAGGCTTAACAGGATATCTCCCCATTGTTTCTTACAAGAAAACTTCGATTGCTGACTCTTTTCCATTATAATTTCCCCTTATCTACATTTTATACTCTTTTGGACCTGTATGTATGTATTTGAAATAGACTGCTTCATCTGTTTGCTAGGTTTTTTCAAATATTTTATTTGATCATTATTATTTTTGTTTTGCCACACCTTGCAGCTTATGGGATCTTGTTCGCCAACCAGGGATTGAACCTGGGCTCTCAGCAATGAAAATGTGGAGTCCTAACCACTGGATCGTTAGGGGAGTCCCATATTTGCTAGTTTTATTAATAAAAGCACCTTCATTTATTACCATGCTTCAGGGCCCAGCGTATTTATCTAGATTTTAAGGTAGTCAAAGTTGACTTCTTAAATGTTACATATGTCATATTCTATATATTTTTTATTAGGACTGTGTCCTCTGAAGGTAGCATCTGTGTTTGATTTATTTCTCTACCTGCCGTAATATGAACATAATGCCATGCACATAAAAAGCTTTCAATTAGCTTTGTTTATTGACTGAGTGAGCAGATAAACATCTGGTACAATGTTTGCACAGTGAGGAATCACAGTTACTTTGGTTCAATGACAGTAGCAGACACTCTTGGATGGCTAACCAAGTCACCATTTCCAACTTTTTTCTAGCCAACTTCCAGTTAGTGTTGGGCATATGACATAGTTCTAGCTAATGAAAGAGAAGGGGAAGTCTGATATGCAGTTCTGAGAAAATTTTCTGTTTTTCTCCTATAGCCACTGAATTTGTGCTTTCTTCCAGCTCTTTGCCTCGGATGTAGAGGTGATGGCTGGGCTGCGGCAGCCATTTTAATACCATGAAGGATAGATAAGAGAAAAGCACTGCTATTGATCTTTACAGTTTTAAACTGAAAAAGCAAAACCAAGAACTATTTACTTTTGAGCATCTTGCTATATAAGAAAACAAATACAAATTGGTATAAACCATTGTATCTGGACATCCTTCTACCTGTTCAGATAAAATATTCTTGACTTATACTCTGATAGATCAGAGAAGCAAATGTTCTTTGATTTATTCAGAAATGCTTCTCTGAGAAGAGGGTGTTTCATGATCATTTTTGAGTTGGAGAACTGACCTGGGATACTTGAATTAGAAGAAATTCCCACATGCAGTTCTGCTTCAGATGCTGTCTGGAGATGGGGATAAAATAAGCAATGTAAGAGGAGCTTATTTCTGGGATCTGCCGGTGGAGGGGTTATGGGATGTCAGAGATGAGGACAGTGACCCATGCCAATGTAAAACTTGAACATCTGGCCACAGGAAGGTCCAACTCATAACAGGACAAGGAAATATGGCAATTAGGTAAAAATAATGTGGCAGGCAGATCAGAAGCAGGGACATCTTAAGAAAGAAAGGGGAAACCTGCCAAAACCATTGGGGACATTATGAGATTTGGGGCAGTGGGGTATAGTAAGAGCTCAGAGCCTACAAGTTCAGAAAGTTGGAATTAAAACCTTTTGGAATTCAAAGCTCACGCTGCTACATACCAGCTGAACAAGCTGGTGAATTCATGTCCTTTCTGAAGCTCAGTCTCCTGTCTGTCTAAAAAGAGATGTTTTATTACCTTTTGTGAGGTATGCACCTCAAGAAAGAGATGAAATAATTATTCAAATAGGGAGCATTGGAAAGTTATAAACAAATAACATTTATTGATAATAAACTGTAGTCCAATCTGAGGGCGATTTTACATGGCATGGATTTTACAGGGATGTGGAAGAGAATCCCTGAAGATATAATTTTCCTTTGAGGGCCAGAGAAAGGGATGGTTTTTAATACAAGGTATACCTCAAGGCTCAGAATCTTTTGTAGTTTTGTGTGCTTGGGTCTCAACAATGTTGAATTAAAGCTTCTGGTTTTCTGCTCAGTTTCGGAGGCCATGGTAGGAAAATTCAGTTCCCATAATCTTAGCAGTTTAGACTTCCTGATGGTTTTTAAGCCAATAGAAGTTGATGAATATTACCTTTTGGTCTTTTCACCTGTTTTAATTGAGGAAACTTCTGTAAAATGCTGGTTTTGGTTCCAGCACACTCACTAGTCAGGGTTACTACTCAAAGCCAAACTCATTCAGCCAACAGCACTAAAAATACTCTTGGTTTCTGCCAGTCAATTTTCTTGTATTTTCACAATTAGTTGTTCTGCCTGGAAACTGCCTGCCAAAATGCAAATATCGTCCAAGGGCTGATGGAAATTTGAGAATGTGCTAAGCTGTGTAAGGTTTAAGAGCAACATTATTCATTCACTATTTGAAATATTTAAACAAATGTAAATCAAAAAAAAAAAAGAGAGAGATGAAATCTCATTATAAGAATGAATGGCTGCTTTCCACTCTTTCTACAATATAGGCTTGATCCCCATTTACATACCATTTGTAATATTAATATGATTGTAGTGAAATAAATCACATCCTTCACTTTTACATTTTTAATTACATTCTACTGCATTTGTTCTTTTGTTTATAGTTAACTAATAAAATATTTATTACATCTTACATATATGATAGTGGTTCTGTATTTTAATCAGATTTTACACATAATCTTTTCTCCATCTTTTAGTATCTTTTTTATGACCCTACGCACCCCAGGATGTTGTTTTATGGAAACCTCATTATTTTTTAATGCATGGCTATTTATTAATGTATTGTGTATATAACACACTATGCATTTCTTTGAATTGATGAATACATTTACATCCACTTGAGAATAAAAATTCCCTGAAGAGCCAATCTCACATTTCTTTCGCTGTGCCAGAAGCCCATATGATTATTTTTTCTTGTTTTGTTGAGGAATGAAGAGTGAAAAGAAGAGAAGAAAAAGGCAGAGAAAAAAAGAGAGAGACAACGAGTAGTTTTTTAAGTTCCATTTTCTGAGAAACCTTTCTCCTGAGGTCAAAAATTAATGCCTCGCTGCAAAATGGAATTTTCAGAGCATGCAAATTAATTTACCCTTTGCAAATTCTTATATTTGATATGCATTTTATGTTGAGCACTTGACCCACTGTTTCTTCAGTCCTTTTCCATTGTGTTTGCTGAATTACCTCCTCCATTGCTTCACCATATTGCACTTAGAGGATTAGATATTAATTGCATGAAGAGTGAAGATCACAGGTAACTACAATAGCAGGTAACACTGAATGTAATCTCACAGCTATAAAGAACAACAACAACAAAAGACTATCATCAAAAACCCTGCTACTAACCAGGAACTCAACTCCCCATAACTCAGGGAGACTTTGTGAGCCACAGAGTAAGCAAGACAGAAGCAATCTCTTTCTCTTAGGTTAATTCATCCTCCTTTTGCATTATATGAGAATTTTTGAGGGGTTGCTGGGTGTAGGCCCTGGCTATGTGTCTTGCTAAGCATCCTCCTCACGACCTTTGAAATCTTTTGAGGATACTACTCCAGGCTCTTTCTGTACTAGCACAGAACAGTGTTCAGGTTAACTGACTGGAGAGACCAATGAACTTAGCAGATTGACTCTTTGTTCTGTGAACAAGAGTCAGGTTTAGTGGAAGACTGGCAGAAGGCTGGTGAGCATGACTGAGGTTTTTCTTCTCTTCCATTCTCTAGACAGAGTCATTTTGGATACTTTAGAGAAAATGTGATACAAAAAAATGTTCTCATATTATTTTCTCTCGCCTCCTACCTTATATGGTTTTGCCTGACATCCTCAGTGGACTGCACACTCACAGTCCTATTGGAGGTATTTCCATGTTAACTCCCTATGCTCTAAATGCTTCTCAATTTCTAAGGAATATATTTAATTTTCATATGGTATGAACAGGGTGCTGGGCAGGAAATATATTGTGATCTCCAACTTCAATAAGCAAATATATCAATTGTCACTGTGTATTTGGGGACTAGGAATATAAAGTGCTTTCTAAGACAAAATGTACTAGATGGAAAGTTACCATCGAGTCACAGAGAGACCCCCCACATATATTCATCAAGCTTGATGTTTTCTAATCCAACTGATCTTTCAGGCCTGTTCTTCCACAAGGGTTGATGCAGGACCCTTTGGCAATTAGGGGGAACTCTGGATACTTTCTCACTATCTGCGGGCAATATTCCCCAGGGCATTCAAGTTTCAGAGGCTTCCCAGGTGTTGTGCTGACATGTCTCTGGCTTGGGGATGCTCAGAGATCTACATGGGTGAGACACATGACACCCCATGCTCTTCTCAGACCCAAGTCATGAGAGATCTTTTTTTTTTTTTTTTTTTTTATTTAGTGACTAACAAATGTTTCAAGAAAAATACATAGAATTTTCTCAAAGAATCTAACTGTAGACCAAAGATATGGTTCATTTGCTGTTCAGAGTCACTTAAATTATTAGAACCTCAAGGTCCTCATGTTAAAGTAGGACTGGTAGTAATAACAGCTCCCCCAATGTTAGCTCTCAGTATGACTAAACATTTCCTGCTCTTATGTCTTTGTTTGCCATTCCCTTCTCCAGTGGACCACATTCTGTCAGATCTCTCTACCATGACCTGCCCATCGTGGGTTGCCCCACAGGCCTGGCTTAGTTTCATTGAGTTAGACAAGGCTGTGGTCCTAGTGTGATTAGATTGACTAGTTTTCTGTGAGTATGGTTTCAGTGTGTTTGCCCTCTGATGCCCTCTTGCAACACCTACCGTCTTGGGTTTCTCTTACCTTGGGTGTGGGGTATCTCTTCACGGCTGCTCCAGCAAAGTGCAGCCATTGCTCCTTACTTTGGACGAGGGGTATCTCCTCACCGCCGCCCTTCTGATCTTCAACGTGGGATAGCTCCTCTAGGCCCTCCTGCTCCCGCGCAGCCAAGGCTCCATGGACGTAGGGTTGGTCCTCCCGGCCACCGCCCCCGGCCTCGGGCGTGGGGTTGCTCCTCCCGGCCGCTGCCCTTGGCCTCGGGCGTGGGGTAGCTCCTCCCGCCTGCCGCCCGTGACCTCGGACGCGGGGTATCTCCTCTCGGCCGCCCCCCCGACCTCGGACGTGGGGTAGCTCCTCTCTGCCGTTCCTGCACCGTCGCAGTCTGGTACTCTCAGCCGCTGCCCCTGACCTCGGACGTGGGGTAACTCCTCTTGGCCGTCGCCCTTCGGGCATGGGGTCCTCCCGGCTTCTGCTCCTGACCTCGGACGTGAGGTGGCTCCTCTCGGCTGCGCCTGTCGCAGCCGCCTGCGCTTTAGCACACCCGTCGCAGCCGCCTGCGCTTCTGAAAGAGATGGGAATACCAGACCACCTGATCTGCCTCTTGAGAAATTTGTATGCAGATCAGGAAGCAACAGTTAGAACTGGACATGGAACAACAGACTGGTTCCAAATAGGAAAAGAAGTTCGTCAAGGCTGTATATTGTCACCCTGTTTATTTAACTTATATGCAGAGTACATCATAAGAAACGCTGGTCTGGAAGAAACACAAGCTGGAATCAAGATTGCCGGGAGAAATGTCAATAACCTCAGATATGCAGATGACACCACCCTTATGGCAGAAAGTGAAGAGGAACTCAAAAGCCTCTTGATGAAAGTGAAAGAGGAGAGTGAAAAAGTTGGCTTAAACCTCAACATTCAGAAAACGAAGATCATAGCATACAATCCCATCACTTCATGGGAAATAGATGGGGAAACAGTGTCAGACTTTATTTTTTTGGGCTCCAAAATCACTGCAGATGGTGACTGCAGCCATGAAATTAAAAGATGCTTACTCCTTGGAAGAAAAGTTATGACCAACGTAGATAGCATATTCAAAAGCAGAGACATTACTTTGCCAACAAAGGTTCGTCTAGTCAAGGCTATGGTTTTTCCTGTGGTCATGTATGGATGTGAGAGTTGGACTGTGAAGAAAGCTGAGGCCAAAGAATTGATGCTTTTGAACTGTGGTGTTGGAGAAGACTCTTGAGAGTCCCTTGGACTGCAAGGAGATCCAACCAGTCCATTCTGAAGGAGATCAGCCCTGGGATTTCTTTGGAAGGAATGATGCTAAAGTTGAAACTCCAGTACTTTGGCCACCTCATGCAAAGAGTTGACTCATTGGAAAAGACTCTGATGCTGGGAGGCATTGGGGGCAAGAGGAGAATGGGACGACAGAGGATGAGATGGCTGGATGGCATCACTGACTCGATGGACGTGAATTTGAGTGAACTCCGGGAGTTGGTGATGGACAGGGAGGCCTGGCGTGCTGCGATTCATGGGGTCACAAAAAGTTGGACATGACTGAGCGACTGATCTGATCTGATCTGATCTGATGTCTTTGTTCCTCCATTTGCCCTCTTCCTTGCCATTTCAATGTGCTCTGCTGCTGCTGCTGCTGCTGACTCTGTGCGATCCCATAGATGGCAGCCCACCAGGCCCCGCAGTCCTTGGGATTCTCCAGGCAAGAACACTGGAGTGGGTTGCCATTTCCTTCTCCAATGCATGAAAGTGAAAAGTGAAAGTAAAGTCGCTCAGTCGTGTCTGACTCTTCCCGACCCCATGGACTGCAGCCTTCCACACTCCTTCACCCATGGGATTTTCCAGGTAAGAATACTGGAGTGGGTTGCCATTGCCTTCTCCTCAATATGCTCTGCTAAGTCGCTTCAGTCGTGTCTGACTCTGTGTGACCCCATAGGTGGAAGCCTACCAGGCTCCTCCCTCCCTGGGATTCTCCAGGCAAGAACATGGAGTGGGTTGCCATTTCCTTCTCCAATTCATGAAAGTAAAAAGTGAAAGTGAAGTCGCTCAACTGTATCTGACTCCTAGCAACCCCATAGACTGCAGCCCACCAGGCTCCTCTGTCCATGGGATTTTCCAGGCAAGAGTACTGGAGTGGGTTGCCATTGCCTTCTCCTCAATATGCTCTAGTTTCCCACAAAAATAATGTCTTGACAGCTTCCACCACCTCCAATCTTTCAAACTGGATGAGTCTAAGCTTTTGTTCTCACCTTCTCTTCACCTCTGGTTACTTCACTGGACCAGAGCGCCAAGTACTAGTTTCCAGAGCAAATTAAGTCTCCAGGAAATGTTAACTTCCTCACTATATTTTTTTCCCTTCTCTTCTATGCTCCAGAAATTAGCATTTTTAAAATAATTTTTTTTGAGCGATTTTAGCTTCAGAGTAAGATGGACAAGAAGGTACAGAGATTTCCCCTATACTCTCTGCAACTGCACATGTATGGCTTCTCCCACTACCAGCATCCCCAGAGGCAACATTTGTTACAATTGATGAACCTACAAGGACATATCATCATCACCCAAAGTCCATAGTTTGCCTTCTGGTGCACTCTTGGTGCACATTCTATGGGTTTGAACAGTGATACAATGACACGTATCCATTATTATGGATATGCAGCTCAGTCGGTAAAGAGTCTGCCTGCTCAATTCCTGGGTTGGGAAGATCCCCTAGAGAAGGAAATGGCTACCCACTCTAGTATTCTTGCCTGAAGAATTCCACGGACAGAGGAGCCTGATGGGCTACAGTCCACAGGGTTGTAAGAGTCGGACATGACTGAGCGACTAAGTACACATCCGTCATTATAGTATCACTCAGAGGATTTTCACTGTCCTAAAAATCCTCTGTGTTCCTTACCCATCTCCCTGACCCTCACTGCCCCTGACAACCACTGATGTTTTTTCCTGTCTCTATAGTTGTGCCTTTTCCAGAATGTACTATAGTTGGAATCATACAAATATGTAGTTTTTCCAGATTGGTTTCTTTCACTTAATAATATGCACTTAAGTTTCCTCCATGTCCTTTCATGGCTTCGTAGCTCATTTCTTTTCAGTGCTGAATAATAAATATC
The DNA here is from genome assembly GCF_027580195.1 of Bos mutus. NCBI lineage: Eukaryota > Metazoa > Chordata > Mammalia > Artiodactyla > Bovidae > Bos > Bos mutus. Next base: position 56,737,049 of record NC_091630.1, on the reverse strand, counting down.
CCATTGTCCAGACATACCACTTTGTATATCCATCCACCTACTGAAGAACAATTGATTGTTTACAAGTTCTGACAACTATGAATAAAGCTGCTATAACATCCATGTGCAGGTTTTTGTGTGGATATAAGTTTCCAACGCTTTTGAGTTAATTCCAAAGAGTGTGATTTCTGGATAGTATGGAAATTATGTGTGCTCAGTCCAACTTCTTTGGTCCCATGAACTGTAGCCCACCAGGCTCCTCTGTTCACGGAACTTTCTAGGCAAGAATACTGGAGTGGGTTGCCATTTCCTCCTCCAGGGGATAGTCCCAACCCAAGGATCAAACACATGTCTCTTGTTTCTCCTGCATTGGCAAGTGGATTCTTTACCACTAGCACCACCTGAGAATTCACTTTCTTCCTTCTAAATTTGGTGGTGTCCTCTTAGGATAATCGACAGTCTCTGCAGCATCTCCTGCTTGCTTGGCCTGTCTCCTTTAGACCATCTGCTGTGGGGCCCCTCCCTTGTGGCTCACTCTTTCTTCATTCTCTTTCCTCCAGCTTAGAGCACAGAGCTGCATTCTGTTTTCTCAGGGCACAGTCTTTCCCTGAAATGCTCTTTAGTAATTTATAAATGCATACTTATTTATCTCTTTGTGTAATGTTTTGTCCGGGGACTGTGTTTTAGGGCTGTTGTTCACTGCTGGGTCAGTAGCCCAAACTTTCCCCCTTATCCACCTGCAGCTGCTGTATCCTTGCAGCCTGAAAGCAGAAAGTACTGCTCCTGACACAGAGTTACTGGTCAACAATAGGTGCCCAATGAGTGAATGAATGAATGAGTGAATGACATATATACACTGTTGCTATCAGCATGCTTTTGAGGGTTAGCATTTTGAATGGGAAGAGTAGGGTTAACATTTGTACACTCAGTTCAGTTTAGTTCAGTCCTCAGTCATGTCTGACTCTTTGCGACCCCGTGGACTGCAGTACACCAGGCTTCCCTGCCCATCACCAACTCATGGAGCTTACTTAAACTGATGTCCATTGAGTCAGTGATACCTTCCAACCATCTCATCCTCTGTCGTGCCCTTCTCCTCCTGCCTTCAGTTTTTACAAGCATCAGGGTCTTTTCCAATGAGTAAATTATACACATCAGGTGGCCAAAGTATTGGAGTTTCAGTATCAGCATCAGTTCTTCCAATGAATATTCAGGACTGATTTCCTCTAGGATGGACTGGTTGGATCTCCTTGCTGTCCAAGTGTCTTCTCCAACACCACAGTTCAAAAGCATCAATCCTTCAGTGCTCAGCTTTCTTTATAGTCCAACTCTCACATCCATACATGACTATTGGAAAAACCAAAGCTTTGACTAGATGGACCTTTGTTGGAAGAATAATGGTTCTGCTTCTTAATATGCTGTCTAGGTTGGCCATAACTTTTCTTCCAAGGAGCAAGCGTCTTTTAATTTCATGGTTGCAATCACCATCTGCAGTGATTTTGGAGCCAAAAAAAATAAAGTCTGACACTGTTTCCATTGTTTCCCCATCTATTTGCCATGAAGTGATGGGACCAGATGCCATGATCTTAGTTTTCTGAATGTTGAGCTTTAAGCCAACTTTTTCACTCTCCTCTTTCACTTTCATCAAGAGGCTCTTTAGTTCCTCTTCACTTTCTGCCATAAGGGTGGTGTCATCTGCATATCTGAGGTTATTGATATTTCTCCTGGCAATCATGATAACTGCTTGTGCTTCATCCAGTCCAACATTTCTCATGATGTACTCTGCATATAAGTTACATAAGCAGAGTGATAATATACAGCCTTAACATACTCCTTTCCCAATTTGGAGCCAGTCTGTTTTTCTATGTCCAGTTCTAACTGTTGCTTCTTGACCTGCATACAGATTTCTCAGGAGGCAGGTCAGGTGGTCTGGTATTCTCATTTTTTCAGAATTTTCCAGTTTGCTGTGATCCACACAGTCAAATGCTTTGGCATAATCAATAAAGCAGAAATAGATGTTTTTCTGGAACTCTCTTCTATTTTCAATGATCCAATAGATGTTGGCAATTTGATCTCTTGTTCTTCTGCCTTTTCTAAATCCAGCTTGAACATCTGGAAGTTCACGGTTCATGTACTGTTGCAGCCTGGCTTGGAGAATTTTGAGCATTACTTTGCTAGCGTGTGAGATGAGTGCAATTGTGCAGTAGTTTGAGCATTCTTTAGCATTGCCTTTCTTTAGGATTGGAATGAAAATTGCCCTTTTCCAGTCCTGTGGCCACTGCTGAGTTTTCCAAATTTGCTGGCATATTGAGTGCAGCACTTTCACAGCATCATCTTTTAGGATTTGAAGTAGCTCAATTGGAATTCCATCGCCTCCACTAGCTTTGTTTGTAGTGATGCTTCTTAAGGCCCACTTGACTTTGCATTCCAGGATGTCTGGCTCTAGGTGAGCAATCTGCCATGCATAACATAGATAGCCAGTTGGGAGCTGCTGTATATAGCACAGGGAACTCAGCTCAGTGCTATGTGTGGGATGCGTGGGTGAGAGGGAGGCTAAAGAAGAAGGGAATATATGTTTACCTATAGTTGATTCTGCGTCGATCACAATAAACTGTGGAAAATTCTGAAAGAGATGGGAGTACCAGACCACCTGACCTGCCTCTTGAGAAACCTGCATGCAGGTCAGGAAGCAACAGTTAGAACTGGACATGGAACAACAGACTGGTTCCAAATAGGAAAAGGAGTACGTCAAGGATGTATATTGTCACCCTGCTTATGTAACTTATATGCAGAGTACATCATGAGAAATGCTGGGCTGGAAGAAGCACAAGCTGGAATCAAGATTGCCGGGAGAAATATCAATAACCTCAGATACACAGATGACACCACCATTATGGCAGAAAGTGAAGAACTCAAAAGCCTCTTGATGAAAGTGAAAGAGGAGAGTGAAAAAGTTGGCTTAAAGCTCAACATTCAGAAAATGAAGATCATGGCATCTGGTCCCACCACTTCATGGGAAATAGATGGGGAAACAATGGAAACAGTGTCAGACTTTATTTTTTTTGGCTCCAAAATCACTGCAGATGGTGATTGCAGCCATGAGATTAAAAGACACTTACTCCTTGGAAGGAAAGTTATGACCAGGCTAGATAGCATATTGAAAAGCAGAGACATTACTTTGCCAACAAAGGTCTGTCTAATCAAGGCTGTGTTTTTCCAGTGGTCATGTATGGATGCGAGAGTTGGACTGTAAAGAAAGCTGAGCACCAAAGAATTGATGCTTTTGAACTGTGGTGTTGGAGAAGACTCTTGAGAGTCCCTTGGACTGCAAGGAGATCCACCCAGTCCATCCTAAAGGAGACCAGTCCTGGGTGTTCACTGGTAGGACTGATGTTGAAGCTGAAACTCCAATACTTTGGCCCCCTGGTGTGAGGAGCTTACTCATGTGAAAAGACCCTGATGCTGGGAAAGACTGAAGGTAGGAGGAGAAGGGGACAACAGAAGATGAGATGGATGGATGGCATCACTGACTTAATGGACATGAATTTGGGTAAACTCTGACAGTTGGTGATGGACAGGGAGGCCTAGCATGCTGCGGTTCATGGGGTCACAAAGAGTGGGACATGAGTAAGTGACTGAACTGAACTGAATAGTTGATTCATGTTGTACAGCAGAAACTAACACAACACTGTAAAGCAATTATATCCCAATAGAAAAAGATAGCATTTTCTCACTGGTTTCATTTTTCACTGGGACTATGGAAATATACTCAAGGGTTTTATGTCTCATAGATCATCATTAATTTACAAGGTTGCCTGAATCACACGCTTAAATACAAGTTATACATGTATACTTCCTCCTCTAGAACTTACTGTGCCTCTTCCTGCTTTTAAACTGAAGTCTTACATGTCTGCTCCTGAACAAGTGCTCCCCTTTTTCTCAAGATCCAACTCCTCCCTCCTCCCCAGACTCTTGATCCACAGACATGAACTTGCAGACATGAACTTCCGGCCATCACAAAATGTGATTCAACACCTGTGGGCAGTCTTAGACTGTTCCCTCACCCCTCATTTCCACTCACTCTTCCACGTGCTTTTGGGGTTTCTCTTGGTCTCTCTGCTGTGATAACATGTTTGTAGACTTCTGTTATTTCATGTTGATTTGGTGTGTCTTTTTTCTGGTCAACCTCATGCTACTGGTGTCCACTACTGGAGTGTAATGGCCATGAAGGTATGGCCCAGCCCTCTTTAGTTTGTCTTTGTTGTCTTCGATACAAAATATAATGGCCATTCAAGTCTGCTGAATTATTAATAAACCCAGAAACACCTGCTTCAGACTTTGTAATGTAATGTATTTTGGTATGAGAGTACTCTTAATAGAGACATTTGGACTGCTTTTCAGTGCCTCTGAACAGGTGGAACAGATAACAGTTCAGTCAAGTGTGTTGTTTGACATTGTGTAAATTCATACTATCTTCAATTCAGTAAATGAATTTTGTGTTTAGAAATTGTCTAGAACCTAACTGATACTCACATAACTACCACAAATGAAGAGAAAATCATATTTTTATTGGTGAAGAGAGTAATTCAGATCTCATAAGGAATCCAATTCAATAGTGAAATGTGACAACACAAGCGACGTGTTTAAAGGCTCCTGCACCGTTCAACCAATCCCATTGTTCTTTGTTCCCAGGTGGACCATAACAATGGCTTACAGATGGATTTTATTAAAATTTTATAAGCCAAAGTCTTTACCATTATAGAGATGGCTGTTTCAGGAGGAAAGTTTTACTCGATGATAATACAATTTTCCCCTCACTTTTCAAAATATGTGAGAGTAAAGCTCTATATAAAACTATCACAGACTAAAAGTAAATAATCAAGTATATTTTAATCCATTCAATTCAGTTCAGTTGTTCAGTTATATATGACCCTCTGCGGCCCCATGGACTACATCACTCAAGGCTTCCGTGTCCATCACTGACTTCTGAAGCTTGCTCAAACTCATGTCCATGGCATCAGTGATGCTATCCAACCATCTCATCCTCTGTCATCCCCTTTTCCTCCTGCCCTCAATCTTTCCTAGAAAAGATTAAGTCAGCTCTTCACATCAGGTGGCTAAAGTATTGGAGTTTCAGCTTCAGCATCAGTCTTTCCAATGAATATTCAGGTCTGATTTCCTTTAGGAAGGACTGGTTTGATCTCCTTGAAGTCCAAGGGACTCTCAAGAGTCTTCCCCAACACCACACTTCAAAAGCACTAATTCTTCAGCACTCAGCTTTCTTTATGGTCCAACTCATACCCATACATGACTCCTGGAAAAACCATAGGTTTGACTAGATGGACCTTTGTTAGAAGGTTTGAATCATCTCTTCTCTGAGAGATGCAAAATTAAATCTTCCTTTGTATTTTTAGATACGCACAATTTATTATTCTGCTTGACACATCACTTTTACCCATTATTCTTGGATTTATGAAGATACTGAAGGCTGGAATTGTTGGAGGCACACTTGTTCTCCTCGTACTTTTTAGGTGTGTTTTAGCAAAGCCTGTATTGAATCAATGGAAGAAGTTCCAGGATCTTTGATTCCCTTCCCTTCTTTTACCACCTCATCCATTTGTCAGTATACTAGGATGCAGAACACCAAACTTTATAAATAATATTATGTACATAACATATAGTTGGAGAAGGCAATGGCACCCCACTCCAGTACTCTTGCCTGGAAAATCCCGTGGACGAAGGAGCCTGGTAGGCTGCAGTCCATGGGGTCGCTAAGAATTGGGCATGACTGAGTGACTTCACTTTCACTTTTCACTTTCATGCATTGGAGAAGGAAATGGCAACCCACTCCAGTATTCTTGCCTGGAGAATCCCAGAGACAGAGGAACCTAGTGGGATGCCGTCTATGGGGTCACACAGAGTCGGACACGACTGAAGCGACTTAGCAGTAACATGTAATTAAAATGTTAAAGAGATATCTTAATAATATCATATATAAAGTTTATTTACTATATAAAGTTTAAAATATATCAGTTCAGTTCAGTTCAGTTGCTCAGTCGTGTCCGACTCTTTGCAACCCCATGAATTGTAGCACGCTAGGCCTCCCTGTCCATCACCAACTCCTGGAATTCACTCAAATTCACGTCCATCAAGTCAGTGATGCCATCCAGCCATCTCATCCTCTGTCGTCCCTTTCTCCTCTTGCCCACAATCCCTCCCAGCATCAGAGTCTTTTCCAATGAGTCAACTCTTTACATGAGGTGGCCAAAGTACTGGAGTTTCAGCTTTAGCATCAGTCCTTCCAAAGAAATCCCAGGGCTGATCTTCTTCAGAATGGACTGGTTGGATCTCCTTGCAGTCCAAGGGACTCTCAAGAGTCTTCTCCAACACCACAGTTCAAAAGCATCAATTCTTTGGCCTCAGCTTTCTTCACAGTCCAACTCTCACCTCCATACATGACCACAAGAAAAACCATAGCCTTGACTAGACGAACCTTTGTTGGCAAAGTAATGTCTCTGCTTTTGAATATGCTATCTAGGTTGGTCATAACTTTCCTTCCAAGGAGTAAGCGTCTTTTAATTTCATGGCTGCAGTCACCATCTGTAGTGATTTTGGAGCCCCCCAAAATAAAGTCTGACACTGTTTGCACTGTTTCCCCATCTATTTCCCATGAAGTGATGGGACCAGGTGCCATGATCTTTGTTTCCTGAATGTTGAGGTTTAAGCCAACTTTTTCACTCTCCTCTTTCACTTTCATCAAGAGGCTTTTGAGTTCCTCTTCACTTTCTGCCATAAGGGTGGTGTCATCTGCATATCTGAGGTTATTGATATTTCTCCTGGCAATCTTGATTCCAGCTTGTGTTTCTTCCAGCCCAGTGTTTCTCATGATGTACTCTGCATATAAGTTACATAAGCAGGGTGACAATATACAGCCTTGATGAACTCCTTTTCCTATTTGGAACTAGTCTGTTGTTCCATGTCCAGTTCTAACTGTTGCTTCCTGACCTGCATGCAGGTTTCTCAAGAGGCAGGTCAGGTGGTCTGGTATTCCCATCTCTTTCAGAATTTTCCACAGTTTATTGTGTTCCACACAGTCAAAGGCTTTGGCATAGTCAATAAAGCAGAAATAGATGTTTTTCTGGAACTCTCTTGCTTTTTTGATGATCCAGCGGATGTTGGCAATTTGGTCTTTGGTTCCTCTGCCTTTTCTAAAACCAGCTTGAACTTTTGGAAGTTCATGGTTCACATATTGCTAAAGCCTGGCTTGGAGAATTTTGAGCATGACTTTACTAGCGTGTGAGATGAGTGCAATTGTGTGGTAGTTTGAGCATTCTTTGGCATTGCCTTTCTTTGGGATTGGAATGAAAACTGACCTTTTCCAGGTGTGTAAATGTATATCATATATTCATAAGTATATTATATTTATATATCTATTAATTTCACAAAAAGGATAGTTCTCTGTGTGTAATAATAGAAGCAGGCTAAAAATTTTTTTGAATTTTCTTTTATTGAGATAATTTTATTTTATGGAAAGATGTTTGAGTTTATAAAAACAGCAACTATCAAGATGAGTTTCCATTTTTAATCCGGCTTACTTAATATTGCATATCCAATATATCAAGATAACTGCATATTCTCTGACTTATTTGCTATTTCTCCATATTTGTAAATCTCATATAGTGAAAATAACATATTGCATTCCACATTTCATCTCTTTAAGAACTATCAGAAAAACGTGAAAGATCTTGTCAGAAACATTTTTCTTTGGACTTGGCAACTATTTGAAAGCCAGGAAGGGAAGAAAGAGTCAAAGATGAATAGAAGCCAGTTGTCTGGAAGAAAGAGGCGCCAATAGTAGAGATCACGAAGTTGGGAGGAAGAACTTACCTGGAGTAAAATATGAGTTAAATTTTGCACCTGTACTTTGAGGTTCAAATGAGATGTCTAGGTGGAAGGGTATAGAAGTTAGTTGGGAATGAAATGAAATAAAGTTAAATAGAAATAAATATTTGTGGCTCCCTTGTATTGAATGGTAACTTTGAAGAGTTTGGAGGATGAATAAAAGGCTGAAGTTAGAATTTTCTAGAATCTGAAATACTACTTCCATCTATTTTCTAATTTATTATTTAAATTTAGTTATAGTATATAATTCAGCTAGAAAATAATTACTGTAGATGGCTATTTAAAATATAGTAATCTTAAAAAGCTACAGTTTTCTACATCAAGGATATTATATAGCATAAGGGTAATGCATAAAATGATCCATCAGTCATCAATTATGTAGATATTAAAAGAAATAGGTATTATAAGTGATTGCTTTGGAAATTTTTCCTACAGTTTGACTCTCAAATGTATGTACCCCAGCCAATTTATTCCTTCTTTTCAGACTGTGCTTTTAATCAATGTTTACAGCAAGTAGACCATTAGAGATATAGTTTGAAATGGGAGATTAAATTCTGAAATTTGTTTCAATAAACAGATGAAGGTTTAATAATTTCATTGACTTTTAACACTGATTTAATGAGGAGATTTTGGGGGATTAAATGTTTAGACAAACAGGCAAAAAAAAAAAAAAAAAAAAAAAACGAACCTGAGATGTATGCTTCTAGGCAAATAAATGAAATATTTACATCTGTTTTGCAAGCCTCTTCATAATGACTTCTTTTCCAGTTCTGAACCATATTTTATTTATAGAAGAAGTTTCAGTATTACAACATAAAAAATAATTGAGCCTCTGTGATATTAGAGTGAGTCCTATACAGGTCATGAATGGAGCAAAATAAGAGACTGCTATCATTCTTATTGTTCTAGATTTGTAAAGCAAAGGCAATTTTAGCCAGTTCTGGGAAATATAGTTTCTCACTGGATTTGAATGTGAGGAAATGAAGCATAAAGTAGTTGTATGAAATTATGCCTTTGAAGGGAACTCTTGTTGTAAATGAAGCTCTCATGGATGGGAATTGGGACTTGGTAAAAATATCTGTGGACTTCCCTGGTGACTCAGTGGTAAAGAATCCGCCTCCCAATGAAGGGGATGCGGGTGCGATCCCTGGGTTGGGAAGATCCCCCTGGAGAAGGTAATGGCTACACACTCCAGTATTCTTGCCTGGGAAATCCTGTGGACAGAGGAGCCTGGGGGGCTATAGTCCATGGGGCTGCAAAGAATTGAACACGACTGAGTGACTAAACAACAACAATAGCAATATTTGTGCCTTAGGCCATGTTACCCTGAAGCCGACTGTATCTTTGATCTTTTTTGGTTGTGGTACCTAGTTCATTTTTGTTTAAATCCTAAAATCAATTTGGAGAGGAGTTTCTGTCACTGTAAGCATTCTAAATGATAGAACTCATTGTTGATGACTTTTTTCCCCTAAGAACTTCCTGAAACAAAACCAAGGAGAAAAGTCACGTCTTAGAGTCTAGTTCCTGGTTTAAGCAATGACCATGTCTTACTAGTTTTCAGGAAGTCCTCTGGGTCAGTCTGGTTCCTCCACCACCCCAAGCTAGGTGAGGCGCTTTCTTTATTCAAAGTTTTATGTCCTCTGCGGCCTTCACTTTAACGTTTTTCTTGGGGACTGCTTGGCAATAACTGAAACCCTGTTGCCTGGTGCATTCTGAGAAGGACCACAAGCCTGGGAGATGCTGCAAGGGCCAGTGACGGGGCATTTTTGTGACAGAGGTTGGGACATCTCCTGACCACAAGTATGCATGGCTGAACCATGGTGATTTCTCAGAAATGAGACACACTGCGTTCCTTCTGTCTTGTTTTCTCTTTTCCCCCTTTTTTCAAGGAGGAAGAGTTAAATGCAGACTCTGTGTAAAAATCTACATTCTTTGCATTCATTTTAAGGCAGGAGCAGGCGTACCTCTCTGCCACCCAGTGTCCTACAAGCCCTCCATGAATGTGACCCCAACCTTCAAGACTCCATTATAATTTCTGTCCAAGAAGACTTGATAATCGCTCTTCCTCGCACTTCAGTCTATGTCAGCGTGCCTAAAGTTAATCATATGAAGTCGTATTTGTGGCCTTGACTTACATGGACGGGGCGACTGAAACTCAGAGAACTTGGGACTAGATGATAGGTCTCTGAGTAGCACGTCCAGGCACCTCCACCTTTCCCCAGAGTGGCTTTAAGCACTAAGGTATCTGGCCCATGAAAGCACAGCCTCCTGCCTCCAGATCCGAGGACCCAACTGCCTTCTCGGAAAGGGAGCATCAGAGAAAATGATTGTCCGCCCTGCGGATGCAGTCCCCTATACTTCCTCTCTTCCTTTGACTCTGTCCTTCTCACATCATCCCCAGAGCAAGAGCAAGAAAGCACAGAAACGCTTGCATGGGTGCACACACACACACGGCCTCTCATAACACGGCTCTCTTTGGAATAGTCCTGTTTGTATTTTGTCTTTTTTAAAATTGAAGCTTAGTTGATTTACAATATTTACAATATTGTGTAGTTTCAAGAATACATCAAAGTGACATATATATATAATTAATGTTATTATTATGGGATTCCCAGGTGATGCTAGTGGTAAAGAACCTGCCTGCCAGTGCAGGAGACAAGAGAAGAGGGTTCAATCCCTGGGTTGGGAAGATCCGCTGGAGGAGAGCACAGTAACCCACTTCAGTATTCTTGCCTGGGGAATCCATGGACAGAGGACCCTGGTGGGCTATAGTCCATAGGGTCTCAAAGAATCAGACACGACTGAAGTGACTGAACATGCACACATATATTACTATATATAGTAGTATATGTGTATATATGTAATATGTTTCTTCTTATGTATACATATTTCTATAAAATACATACATATTTTTCAGATTCTTTTCCATTATACATTACTACAAGATATTGAATACAGTAGAATTTGCCAAGAACCCTGTCTGCAACCAGTACAAAGATTATTAAAATTTTTTGTCCAGGAAAATGCACAAATTCTTATGCAAAGTTCTTTGTTTCTTCCTTTAGATGTGAAGAAAATGGAAGAGAGTTAATTGGCTGCTTAAACATATTAGAGTCTGTTATTAGTTAATAAAATATGTCTATGTTTACTGTTTTTTTTTAATGTGTTGTGCCATACTAAATATTTTGCAGTAATTCCAAGCTGCCAAGAAAAAAAAGTCTCAAAGGATATTTTTAGTGTGATTTTTAAACTCTGTGAAATCAGCTCTTTTTTGGACTTTAATTAGAACCATATGACGTCAAATCTTGCCCTCAAGCTAACTGCTGATCTGCCTCCTCTAGTTGCTTCCTCTCTTCATGGCTGGTCAGGGGAGAGTGAATGAAATGCTGGCCTCAGAGATCTTCTGGTTGCTCTGCACTGAATCGTGATCCCTTGCTGGTGGAAAAGTCTATCACAGCACTCTCTTCCCATCCTTCTGCTTGTTTTTAGAACAACTCCAAAACAGACATCTTTCCAGGAGATGCATCATTTAGCACAGGGAAATGCCAAGAGCATTCTTATCTCATTGGGAAAGACCCTGATGCTGGGAAAGATTGAAGGCAAGAGGAGAAGGGGGCGACAGAGGATGAGACGGTTGGGTGGCATCACCAACCCAATGGACATGAGTTTGAGCAAACTCTGGAGATAGTGAAGGACAGGGAAGCCTGACATGCTGCAGTTCATGGGGTTGCAAAGAGTCAGACATGACTTAGTGACTGAACAACAACAATTCTTATCTCAGAATCGCTATGGTTCTTGTTTTAGGAGATTATAAGGATTTTTAAATTTTTATTTTTAAAAAATGATTTTAAAGACTAGTTCTCTGCAAAATAGCAAGTGTAATTAGAAAGGACACTTCTTTGGCTGTTTTGCTTGAAGATATTTATATTTCTAGAGGGAGAAGTCAGATGCTGGTTAAAGGAGGTCAGAGAAGTGTTTACATCAAGACGGTGAGCTTCTTATAACTCAAACTTAACCTTATCTCTATGTGATCAGACTGCTTGATCTTTACTGTTTTTAGATTACAGCAGGATAGTAGTTATATTAACAATTTAATTGGAGTTAAAAGCATTTAAGGGTACTGAAGGGGGATGTTTCATGTCCTTATGCTGTGCTTAGTTGCTCAGTCATGTCCGACTCTTTGTGACCCCATGGACTGTAGCCCACGAGGCTTCTCTGTCCATGGGGATTCTCCAGGCAAGAATACTGAAGTGGGTTTCCATACCCTCCTCCAGGGGATCTTCCAAACCCAGGGATCGAACCCAGGCCTTCTGCATTGCAGGCAGATTCTTTACTGTCTGAGCCACCAGGGAAGCCCTTTCATGTCCTTAGTGGAGTGCTATTGTCACATGTGTCTGCTATAGTAGACAGGCTAACACTAAAATGTGTCTGTTAGTTATTCATAGGTTTTTTTTTTTTTCTGCAGTAAGTTTGCCTTGCTGCTAAGTCACTTCAGTCGTGTCCGACTCTGTGCGACCCCATAGATGGCAGCCCACCAGGCTCCCCCGTCCCTGAGATCCTCCAGGCAAGAATACTGGAGTGGGTTGCCATTTCCTTCTCCAATGAGTGAAAGTGAAAAGTGAAAGTGAAGTCGCTCAGTCGTGTCCGACTCTTAGCGATCCCATGGATGGCAGCCTACCAGGCTCCTCCGTCCATGGGATTTTCCAGGGAAAAGTACTGGAGTGGGGTGCCATTGCCTTCTCCAAGTTTGCCTTACCAAGCTTCATTTAGAGAAAATATTTTCTCCCTAAGAACATATAACCTAGAGGTTGTGAGAGACACACACTTGATTGCTTTGAAGAATTCTTTCAAAATCTCCACATTAAAAAGTTAGCAAAGGAAAAAAAAGAACAATAGTTTTACTCTTGGTTGTCATTCAAAAGCATCCAGCTGAAATAGATGTTCTACTTTTGAGGCTTAGAGAAGAAAAACCTTGATCCACATTTTCCCTCTCTCCTTTTTGAAAGAATTTATGGAGGGTGGAATCCACATCCTTTTCTTCAATCATTATCTAATAATTCACCAATTTATATATTTGTTCCAGGTTTTTTTCAACCTCTAGTCCTGAATCCAACTTGGCAGGTACTACAAGCTCTTCAAACAAAAGATTTCTCCCCAGACATGCTCCTCCCTTGTGGACCCTTAGCAATTGGTAGGTGTCACCATCTACCCAGTTGGGCAAAACATGCTTCTGTGAGTTATTCTCTTCAACCACTAAATGTCATGTTTTTGGAAGACTCCTGGTCTGGACTGTTCTGTCATTCATTAAAGCAGCAGTCTGCATATAGTTTTGGACTCAATACTGATGAGTTCTGAAAATTTTAACCCATATTTACAAGGCTAACTGTGGCCAACAAAGAGAAGACATGAGATGTGAGAGAACAAGAATGGAAGTAAACCTCCTTCTCAGAGACACGTTTACCTGTGTGTAGGTGTCCAGTGCTGATAATCGAGCCAGTACTTTTACTCCTGAGATGTGTGTGAGCAAGGTATTAGGAGGATGGCACCCCTGTCATTCACACATGGCCATCTCTCTGAGTCCTCTTCTTTGGGAGAGAGAAACTGGAAGGTTCAAGGCTCATTGTGCCAAAGGATTTTAGAGGGAGCAGTCTTCCATCAAATGGGAAATGTGGGGCTTTTGCTGTATTTAGAAAAGAGTGAATATGAGCCTTTCATCCATCTCCAATTTCATATGCTGCTGTTAATTTATTACAGCAATGGTTCATGGGCAGTGTAATTCAAACAAAGCAGCTCAATTTCCAGTTTGCTAACAAAGAATGTATATTAAAAGTGTGAATAAAACATGATTTATAAGAAATCAATATTTTAAAATCCTTTGAAACCTAATTCCTGGGGCTTCTAAGATTCTAGAATTAATATATTAAGAATTTATCAATTTCTCTGCTTTTAAGAAATTGTTAAATAGCCCCCAAATGAATAAATCTATATCTTCTTTTGAAATAACCTAGGTGTTTTTTCTTGGGATTCTGTAAGTCATTATTATTCTTAGTAGTAACTTCAATTTACAACAATTTTCTTTTTTATTGTCTCTTAAAATACACAATACAGAATAACGCCACATTTTAAACACTTGACTGATGCACAAGCTCATAAAGACTCCTCTCCTCCACCTCCTATTCTGCCGCCAGCCCATCACCAGCAAGGTGAAGGCGGAGTGGGTAACAGTGAGGGTTCCCCCAGGTCCTCTGGCCATTACTGCCTTGCATTTAAGAAAACATAACCAGACTGCTGTTTGCCTTAGTCTTATTAGCCTTTTCTCTTCAAAGCATGCACCTGATTCTCTGTTTTAACTATGACAGTGTCCTGCATATGGAAGGACCTTTGGATTCATGGCTGTGTATCTTAGAGGGAAATAGATAATGATGGTAGTTACCCATTCCATGTCAAGGCTACTTTTAAAAACATCTCTCCGTACTTTCTGCTCCTCCTTACTCCTCCTGCCAGCATAGGTTAGAGCTCTATCTACTCTTTCCTAAATCCTTCTGACAACCTCTGACTAAACTATTTCTCTTTCTCCAGTTTTCATTTCTCTCTGATTCATTATCACCGGCAACTAGTATAATCCTTTTTTTCCCCATCCATTCTTTTACTAAGTGAAAAGGATTTCTTTAGTCTTTACCATTTGGCACTATTATTTTTTATAATAATGACAAGTTTAGAGTATATTTGACACAAATACTTAATCCTGATTACTAAATCATATTTATGACCAATACTTGCATGATGTACTAAGCTATTAAATTATTTAAATAATATGTGTTTTGTGTATGTACAATCATTTTCTCTCTTCTAAAGGATTTATGTGTATGTGATGCATCTTCAGTCACTAAGTCATGTCCAACTCTGTGACCCTATAGACTGTAGCCCACTAGTATCCTCTGTCCATAGGATTTGCCAAGCAAGAATACTGGAGTGGGTTGCCATTTCCTCCTCCAATATATATGTGATATCATCATGTATATTTTTTTTTTAAATTTTTATTGGAGTATAATTGCTTTGTGTGTGTGTTTCATGGCTCAGTAATGTCTGACTCTTCGTGACTCTATGGGCTGTAGCCCACCAGGCTCCTCCATCCATGGGATTTTCCCAGCGAGAATACTGGAGTGGGTTGCCATTTCCTTCTCCAGGGGAATCTTCCAGGCCCAGGAATTGAACCAGTGTCTCTTGTGCCTCCTGCATTGCAGTTAGATGTTTTACTTCTGAGCCACTGGGGAAGCCCATAATTGCTTTACAATGTTGTATTAGTTTCTGCAGTAGAACAAAAACGTGATTCTTTTAAAATGCAAATTCCATTTTGTTAACTCTGGTTTGTACTCTTTCACTGGCGTAGGGTAAAGCCCCTCTCCTTAGCTGGATAAGCTGGCCTCATATGAAAGAATCTTTCCTGTGTCTCCATTGCCCGCATTCCTGCTGTCCCTTCACCTGTGTGCATCTCGGATGCCACACGAGCCATCTGTCTTTCTCTGAATGTACTCTGACCTGTCTTGTCTCCATGTCACTGACCTTGCTGCATTATATGCGTAGAGTGACTTGTTCTGTTTTGTCTTTATTGCCAATACCTTTGGACTCAATTCAAATACCATCTCAATGTGCCTGGCCTCCTTTCACAGAGCTAGAGACCTCCTCCTCTGCGCTCCTGTAAACTCTTGCACATGCCTCCACTCCATGTATTTCGATGACTCTCTTCTACAGGGACCATGTTTCATTTATTTTGATGTCCCCAGCATCAATCAAAATACCTAAAAAATAGTAGAGGTAAGCAAAATAAATATTTATTTAATGAACAAGTGAATGAGTGAATCAGCAGGAATGAAGGTGAGGCAACTTAATTACCAGGAAATAGAAATTAAAAGGATAGAAAAATACACAAGGCATATGCAATTGATCAAGTGTTTTTTTAAAATCAATTGGGCAAAAGACATAGTATTGGACGGGGCAAAATTTTTGTTCTGTTTCTGTAGTGTTATGGGAAAACCCTGAATGAATGCTTCAGCCAACCCAATATTTGCAAAAGGTAACAAAATTCAACATTTCAGACTCAAAGCTATCAACCCGGCCCCACCCCAATTCATCTTCCCATCTTAGCATCACCTCTACCCCAGATCACACTTCATGGCCTTGTTCGAGGTCTATTTTTTGCCCCTGGACCTCACGCTTAGTTTTCTCCCATCAGTAAGCTTCTGTGAGTCTCCTGGCCTCCTGTCTACTTTTTAGAGTCTCACAACTCCTGCCTTTATGATTGACACCTCAGTTGCTGTGCTGATCTAGATTGAAGAGGGAAGAGGTTTATTTTGTGGCTCTTTTACTTCCATTGAGATCAAAGGGAATTGAGGCTCAATTTGGATTTTGGATGCTACTGCATTTTTTTTAAGTGCAAAAGTCGATTTGTGTTCCTTTATATATACAATAATGATGGTTGCTGCTTTTAGTTAGCAAAGTTAGATTTATAGACACTATTTTTTTCCCCAGACTTGCTTAAACTTTTGTCAATTAATTCCAGATGAAGGGTAAAACTGGAAATGCTTCCATGACTTGAATTGTCAGTTTTCATGTCACTGTGGATAAATAAAATGGAATTTAATACGAGTCATTCAGCTACATCTTTCAATTAAGACATTTTATGCAAACAGTAAAGTCCAGAGAATACTCAGTTATAATTGTTAAACTTTAAAACAAATGATGCACAATTTAGAGCAATATTTTTAAAGCATAAATATCTGGTATCATCTGAATCTTTATTTTGAATATCAATAGTTCAAAGCTACTGTTTATTCTAATTGTATTTAATCCTGTTTTTATGTTTAAGACTAAATGAAGAAATTCACCCTGTAATCTACATTAATGATAATAAAATTTGTTAGCATTTCTGGATTATTTACTATACATCTGTCTGGCATTTTGTTTATATGCTTTAATTTAAATCTTACAACCAGCTAAGAGGTAGGCATTACTTTCTCTGCTTTGCTAATATGAACATGGGCTTCCCCAGAGGCACAGCAGTAAAGAAACTGCCTGCCAATGCAGGAGATGCAAGAGACATGGATTTGATCCCTGGATCAGGAAGATCCCCTGGAGGAGGAAATGACTACTCCAATATTCTTGCCTGAAAAATCCAGTGGACAGAGGAGCCTGTTGGGCTACAGTCCATGGGGTCACAAAGAGTGGGACACGACTGAGAACCCATGCACAATAAAAGCATGGAGCCTCAGAAGTGGAAGTGTCAATTCCCAGTGGAAACAGCTCTTGATTAGAGGGGCAGAGGCTTGAATTCACATCTACATGATAAGTCTATGCAAAAGCCACCAGTCACTCCTGCCCACCACCTACATACTACATTACCTCCAAGCCTACAGTTGGAAGCATTTCAGGGAAAGTGATTGTAGTTCTGATGCTTTGAGACTTCACTACATCTCAGCATCCAACTCTTTTGTGGGCCATTTCATGTATGCAGTCACTAAATGGGTAAGATTAATGAGAGTAAGGCAGTTTTGTGTTTTTTTAATGTTCCTTTTCTGGACTCATCATTCTGCTTGCCCTGTGACCAGCGGAGAGGAAGTTAAAGAGTATCTGAGGCTTATCTTAGGTGGTTGATTCTAGGCTTTGTTGGGTAGAAGAATGAGCACAGTTCAGTTCAGTTCAGTTGCTCAGTTGTGTCCGACTCTTTGCGACCCCATGAATCGCAGCACGCCAGGCCTCCCTGTCCATCACCAACTCCCAGAGTTCACTCAGACTCACGTCCATTGAGTCAGTGATGCCATCCAGCCATCTCATCCTCTGTCGTCCCCTTCTTCTCCTGCCCCCAATCCCTCCCAGCATCAGAGTCTTTTCCAATGAGTCAACTCTTTGCATGAGGTGGCCAAAGTATTGGAGTTTCAGCTTTAGCATCAGTCCTTCCAAAGAACACCCAGGACTGATCTCCTTCAGAATGGACTGGTTGGATCTCCTTGCAGTCCAAGGGACTCTCAAGAGTCTTCTCCAACACCACAGTTCAAAAGCATCAATTCTTTGGCGCTCAGCTTTCTTCACAGTCCAACTCTCACATCCATACATGACTACTGGAAAAACCATAGCCTTGATTAGATGGACCTTTGCTGGCAAAGTAATGTCTCTACTTTTTAAAATGCTATCTAGGGTGGTCATAACTTTCCTTCCAAGGAGGAAGTGTCTTTTAATTTCATGGCTGCAGTCACCATCTGCAGTGATTTTGGAGCCAAAAAAAATAAAGTCTGACACTGTTTCCACTGTTTCCCCATCTATTTCCCATGAAGTGATGGGACCAGATGCCATGATCTTAGTTTTCTGAATGTTGAGCTTTAAGCCAACTTTTTCACTCTCCTCTTTCACTTTCATCAAGAGGCTTTTGAGTTCCCCTTCACTTTCTGCCATAAGGGTGGTGTCATCTGCATAACTGAGGTTATTGATATTTCTCCCGGCAATCTTGATTCCAACTTGTGCTTCCTCCAGCCTAGCGTTTCTCATGATGTACTCTGCATAGAAGTTAAATAAGCAGGGTGACAATATACAGCCAGTACATCAAGAATGAGCACAGGAGCCAGTTAAAATGCATGTATTCTGGGAACTTGTTCCTCAAGATGAGCTTCAGTAATCTGGGATGGAGTCTGACTGTCTAAATTAGTAACAAGCGCCCCTGGTTCTTTTTTTTCCTCCTTTCTGAAAAATGCAATATAGTTAACATTTAACATTTTATTAGCTGCTGCCATGCAATGTAATGATTTGATCATATTTGTATATATTGTGAAAGGATCACCACAATTAGTCTAGTTAACATCCATCATTGTACACAGCTACAGATTTTTCTTTCAATGATAAGTTTTAAGATCTATTCTCTTAGCAACTTTTATTTTTTAATTTAAATTTATTTATATTTAAGTAGAGGATAATTGTTTTACAGTATTATGTTGGTTTCTGCCATACATAAACATGAATCAGCCATAAGTACACAAATGTCCCCTCCCTCTTAGAAACTTTTAAACATGCAATACAGCACTATTAACTAGTCACAATGATGTACATTACATTCCCATGAAATAAATATTTTATAACCGGAAGTTCATATCTTTTGACTCCCTTTACCCATATGGCCCACTTCTATCCCTTATCCTCAGGAAATTGCCCATTTGTTCTCTGTATGAGAGAGCAGAATTTTGTTTTTTTCCCCCAAATCATCTTTATTGCTATATACTTAGTGTCTCAGAGCTAGGGTTTCACCAGAGAAACAGAATCAGTAGGATAGAGATTTGTTGTAAGGAGTTGGCTTATGTGATTGTTGGGGCTGGCTAGTTCAGTTTGAAACTCTCAGGGCAATCTATTAGGAAGGATAGATGAGCTTGGTTTTTATTTGTTTGTTTTAGATTCCACAAAAAAGTGAGAATAAATGGTATCTGCCTTTCTCTGTATGACTCATTTCACTTGGCATAATGACCTTAGGGTCCATCCATGTTGCTGAAGTGGCAAAATTTCATTCTTTCTTATGGCTGAGTAGTATTCCGTTGTGTATATGTGTGTGTGTGTGTGTGTGTGTGTGTGTGTATGTATATATATACACACCACATCTTCTTTATCCATTCATCCATCAATGGATATTTACGCTGTTTCTATATCTTGGTTATTATAAATAGTGCTGTGATGAATATGGGGGTACAAGCATCCCTTATTCTGATATAGGTGGTACAGGGAACAGAATCTGAGAAACCAGTTTAGACCCTAGAATGATGCTGCATAACAGAAAGACAGGTTTCCTAATAGAAAGATAATGTAGGTCACAAATGGGTCATTTAAAATTTTGTAGTGGCCACATTTAAAAAGCAAAAAGAAACAGATAAAATTAATTTTAATAATATTTGGTTACCCCATGCATTCAAAAATACTATTTAAAAGTTAGAATATATAAAAATAATTGAGATATTTTAAAGTTTTTTTATATCAAGCTTTGAAGCAGTTTATCTTTAGGATGCTTGTTGATTTAGACCAGCCACATATCACGGGCTCGGTAGTTACATGTGGCCGCCATATGTGACAGTGCAAGTCTAGAATCAGAGAGGGACATAGCTGAAACTTTGTTTCAAGGTCAAGTCCCAATTGAGGGTCAGATGACTTACCAAACGTGTCTTCAGATTACTTACTGTGTTAAGCATATCCCACACACTGGAAGTAGGCATGACAATAGAAAAGCCCCTAAATCTTCTCCCTTGCTAAAATGAGATGACGCTGTGCTATGAGGACCATGCCATATGCACATCCATAGAAAATGATGTTCATTTTCTACCTGGAGAAAGTATTAGTACTGCTCACTCCTGGTCAGCTCTGAACCTTTTGGAACTGAGGCTTGAACTTGAAACATAGAGTAGCCTTTGCTAATATACATGGAATTCATGTTTCATATCCATAGTTAATTCTCATACTTAAAGGGCCCAACCCTTTTCCCCCAAAGGCAATTTTAAATTGCCCAGGAACAGAAGGCACCATAGCTTTGAAACAAGGATATAAGTTTGGTTATTCACAAATTATACTAAGGCATGGTTTTTGTGTTGCATTTAAATGGCTTTCCTGTGTTGTGTATTTGAAGCACATGGAAAATAAAAAAAACAAAACCAAAATACAAACTATTGAAATAGCACTTTGAGATTGATTAAAACTTTGAATTCAGAGTTATATTATAGCTCAGATTGCTTCAGATTGCTGGCATATGTAGACTTATATGCTAACACATCCTAAATTTTCAAATATCTCTTATCTCACATATGTGTACACATAGACAATCAATCTAGAGTTACTGATCTTGCATTTAATAACACTGCACTGGATATATTGGCCAAAGTCAGATAAATTAAAGCTAGCAAATATGATACACTCAAACTATTAGAAGCAATAAAAACCTAGAATATAAAGGTGTATTTGACAAGGTCAGATATATGGTATAATAAGTGTGTTCAGAGTTTAGAGGAAGGAGAGGTTATTCTGCGCTAGGTGAGTAGGGGCAGGAGTCTTGAAACCAGTGGAGCTTGAGTCTGACTTGGCTGCTGAACTTAAAGCTTCTAACACTGCAGGCATGAATTCTCTGTCTCATGCATTACAGTTCCATCAACTTCAGTGGCTGGGCAGGGTTGCTGAGGACACAGTGGCTGTAATGTACTCTCGGAATCTCAGTACCATTCCCACTGTAGCATGTGGTCAGTGTTATCAGGCAGAAAGAGTTTCTCTATTCCAGTCCTGGTGAGCCTGGGTGCTAAACTCGAGGCTCAGAATAACTCGTGGAGATTTCTACACACCCCAAAGTGGTGTTCTCCTCTGCATAAAGGAAGGATGTGGGCTAGCATGTTCTGCTCTGATAGAGATAGTGGAAGGAAGAAGAGGGAAAGGATAGATTAGAAACTCAAGTTCCACTTTTTGACATAACTGCAAATTTGTGTAGGGTAATATTTATCCTCCTGAGTAGTCAACTTCAGCCTTTTTGATTTTAATGATTCCCATGGACAATAAAGATGTACATTTTATTAACTTCTCAGCTGTGTCATGCTAATTAAGATGTTTTGCAGGTCTAAAGTTCTTCCCACTGCAGTTTTGCCAAAATAATAGATCTGGGAAGTATAACTTTAAACTACGTGTAGGTTCAATTGTATTGCTTTAAAATACAGTTCCTAAAAGTCTACAGTTCGCAAATGGATTTCTGGGACACCCTTGAATCCCACAGACATTGTCAAGAAGTTTAGGAGATTCTTCGCTTCATTGCATGAAAATATTCCAGTTAGGTCTGACTTTTCATGAAGAAGCAGAAGGCTGCATATTGGTATTCTTTGAGATGCGTTGGGATAGATGAGGCTATTGTTTTTTTAAAGTGTCTTCTTCACAGCTGCCATGGTGTGTGTGTGTGTGTGTGTGTGTGTCTGTGTGTCTGTGTGTCTGTGTCTGTGTGCTCAGTTGCTTAGTTTTGTCCCACTCTTTGCAACTCCATGGTCTGTAGTCTGCCAGGCTCCTCTATCCATGGAATTTTCCAGGCAAGAATAATATTCCAAAAATTAATATTCTTCTCTTTTAACAAGGCTTTGGAAATACTGAATTAAGCATACATATTTTTAAGTGGGATAAGACCTGTGATATGCACTGACATAAGTATAAGCATATTTTTGAAATCCATTAATCATTATATTATTTCCTTAGCCAGGTCTGGAACGCATGCAATTTAAGAAAGAAGGGCACATTTTGTACAGAAGTATTGGGTGTGGGGATTAGGGAGTAATGTGGGTAAGTAGTTGCAAGACTGCTTTGTCTGAGGAATTCTTTAGGCAAGAATACTGGAGTGGGTCACCCTTCCCTTCTCCAGGGGATCTTCCTGACCCAGGGATCAAACCCAGGTCTCCTGCATTGCAGGCAGATTCTTTATTGTCTAAGCTACCAGGGAAGTCTGCTTGAGTTAAGATCAATATTATTTATCATCTACAGTGTTTTTCTGGTTTCCAAGAGGCAAGGGAAAAGATTTTATGACTTAGGTATTCACTGTGCCTTCTAAAAAGGAATGGAACTTGGAAGTCTCACAAGTTCTATCTATATATCTATCTCAGCAATTTCACTCATGAATAAATGCCTCAAATAATTGAAAATAGATATTCAGACAAAACCTGTCCAGGAATGTTCATAACAGCAGTGTTGACAACAGGCAAAACATAAAAACAACTCAAATGTCTATCAATGGATGGATGGATTAAAAAATGTGGTATACTTATACCAAGGGATATTATTCAGTAATAAACAGGAGTGAAGTTCTGATATATGCTACAACATGGATGAACCTTGAGAACAATAATGCCATTTGCAATTGCCATCAAAAAATAAAACACTTAGAAATAAATTTAACAAAGGAGGGAAACAACTTGTACCTTGAAAACTATAAGACATTAATGAAAGGAATTGAGGACAACACAAATAAATGGAAAGATATTCTATGCTCACGATGCAAAGAATTAATACTGTTAAAATTCCATACTACCAAAGCAGTCTATAGATTCAGTGCAATTCCTGTCAAAATTCCAGTGGTATCATGGAACCACAGAAGACCACAAATAACCTAAGCAATTTTGAGAGAGAACAAAACTTCCTGACTTCAAACTATATTACAAAACTATAGTAATCAAAGCCATATGGCATTGGCATAAAACAGGCACATATTTCAATGCAAAAGTATAGAGAGACAAGAAATATATTTATATATATATTCAATTAATTTATGACAAAGGAGCCAGAAATATACACTGGGGAAAGGACAATCTCTTCAATAAACGGTTTTGACAAAACTGGATAGCCACATGCAGAGTCAAACTCGACCATTACCTGACATCATACATAACATATCTCAAAATGGATTAGAAACTTGAATGTAAGGCATAAGATGATGAAACTCCTAGAAGAAAACCTAGGTGGTAAGCTCCTTGATATCAGTCTTGGCGATAATGTTTAGATTTGACATTAAAAGCAAAGGCAGCAAAACCAGAACAAACATGGGTCTACATTGGGTCTACTTTTAACAGGTCTATATTAAACCAAAAAACTTGTGCACAGGAAAGGAAATTATCAACTAAATGAAATGGCAGGATGTCAGAAAATATTTGCAAATAATATATCTGATAATGGGTTAATATCCAAAATATATAAAGAACTCATAAAACTCTGATTGAATAATGGGCAGAGGATCTGAATAGACAGTTTTCCAAAGAAGACATACAGACACATAGACCAACTGATAAATAAAAAGGTGTGCAACATCATTAATCGTTAGGAAAATGCAAATCAAAACCACGATGAGATATCACTTCACATCTGTTAAAATGGCTATTATCAAAAAGACAATTATAAGTGTCAGTAAGGATGTGGAGAAAAGAGATCCCTTGTGTGCTGTTGATGGGAATGTAAATTGGGACAGCTATCGGTGGCTCAGAGGGTAAAGTATCTGCCTGCAATGTGGGGGACCTGGGTCTGATCCCTGAATCTGGAAGGTCCCCTGGAGAAGGGAATGGCAACCCACTCCAGTATTCTTGCCTGGAGAATCCCATGGAGAAAGGAGCCTGGTGGGCTACAGTCCATGGGGTTGGAATAAGTTGGACACAACTGAGCAACTAATACTTTCACATTATGGAAAACAGTATGGAGACTCCTCAAAAAATTAAAAATAGAACTATCATGTCATCCAGCAATTCTATTTCTAGGTATTTATCTGAAGGAAACAAAAACATTAACTTGAAAATAAATCTCCACCCATATATTCACTGGAGCATTGTTTGCCACAGCCATGACACGGAAGCAACTTTAATTGTCCATAGGTAAATAAATGGATAAACAAAACATATTCAATGACATATTACTCAGCCATGAAAAAAGAACTTTTATAATTTGTAACAACATGGATGGACCCAGAGGCAATATGCCAAGTCAAATAAGTTAGACAGAGGAAGACAAACACTTTATGACCTTGTATGTGGAACCTTAAAAAAAAAAAAAAAGCGTCCTAGATACAGTGAGAGATTGGTGTTTGCTGGAGGTGAGGAATAGGAGGTGGGTGAAATGGATGAAGGTGGTCTTCAGTTATAAAACAAGTCCTCCTGGGGATGTAATTTGCAGCATAGAGATATAGTTAATGATATTGTACTGTATATTTCAAAGTTGTTAAGGGAATAGATCTTAGAAATTCTCAAAAGAAAAAAGAATTGTACCTATAAAAATGTTCTATTTCTGCCAAGCATTTTTAATTATATCCATTTAGTGAAGCCCATGTGCGCAATGCCAGAGGCTCTTGCTCCACCCTTAACCTTTAGGATGGGCAGGAGGCAAACTGGTTGTCATCCAGGTTAGCCTGGACAGTGTCGGGGGCCTGTGGTCTCAGAGTCCTGACTCATCAACCTTTTCTTTTACTCTAAAGTGGGTAGTATATTATGTGCTTATCTGGATAGAAGATGTCCTTTTTGTCTGCTCTTCTATTGAAGGCAAAAAGCAAAGCAATGAGATAGGAATTTACCCTTATTTATTTACTTATTTATTATAATTTAGCCTTCCTGCTAGGGGAAGGGAAGCAACGTTCACGCTTGGTTGAGTATTAACCCCAGAGCTTGTCTTCCATCTCAAAGATAAACGCTTCTTCGTGGGAGAAGTCAAGGCAAGGAGGTGGTTGGTAAGGCCGTGGAAAGAAAAAGTAATTGTTTTCAGCACCTTGCCAGCATGAGTATGGAGATGGAAGACTGAGCTTTCTTTCCTTTCGACTGGGTGGAACAGTTTTTCATTTTTGCAATATTTGCAATTATCTTGTCAATGTTTGCATCTCCATCTGTGGGCACTCAGTGTTCACTTTCCAATGAGCATCTGCGGCCTTCCAGCCGATGGCATGCTGGAGTTTTCATTTTCCACTTCCCACTACGCAGCAGCACACGCGAATAAACCCTGAAATGCTCAGAAATGCTGAGGCTAGCAGATGAAGCATGGGCTTGGAGGAGGCCCCTCATCATTACGCTGTCATTCAAATGTGACATCACAGAATATTGGATCCCTGGGATGTTGCCTTTATTCTCTAGCATGATGTCCTAGTAGAGAGCTTGACAGTCACTTGGCTTCTTAGAGCATTGGAGCAATATGGCGCTAAGAGCACTGTGTTACATGATGTCCATTCCTCTTTGAGGATGAGAGTGTGTGTTTCAGACTTTGAATAGAAAGTTTCTTGTAGCAGATTAGCCACATGTGCTAAGTGAACTAAAATTTACTGAATGAGAGACACTACTAGTCACTTCTGATAATCTAATCTAATTGGTATAAATTTGTAGACTAGGTGATGCTATTATTCCCGTTACAGAGACAGAGACAGTCCAGCTTCCTAATCTGACAAAGCAGAAACAAATTCAGGTCTTTCTGGTTCAACTCCCAAGTCTGTTCTTGTTTTATTATGTTATATTGAAAAGTGAAAAGTAAACACAGATACACCATCTAGTTTATGGACCTAAGAAATTTATATCAATGTGTAGTCAAGGACTGTACTGTAATGAAACAGACCAGTGGTCTCATAGCTTGTTTTGACTGTGACTGATATTTGTACCACAGAAGTACAAATTTGAAATACACGGGGTTGATACTTCCACTTGTTTAAATGTTGTCTAGAGGCTAAAATTCCTGTAGAGTTGAACTGTCACCTCTTCCCTCTCCAAATGGTTCTCAATCTTTCACCCTCTCAGAGAGAATGAAGTTAATCTTCCTACTGAAACGGTACTTCGTATTTGAGATCCAGTTGCCATCCTCACGGCCCCCAGACTTTATTGCTCTATTACAAACATTATTTCATGTCCTGCTGTTGAAGTCTGTAGCCTTTCAGAGCTTTAGGCCAGTAATGCAAAGTGCTTTGTCATCCGTGATCTATGCTGCAATCACAGGTGGGGAGGTGGGAAGAATTTTTATTTTCCTCGTCTTTGTGATGTTAATGATTCTCTCAACAAAACCACTTCATTTTGTGTAAAATTAGAGATTCATAACCTGTGAAACCCATAAAGACTTTGTACCCTCAGACTGCTGATGACCATTGAAGGAAGTAGAGTCAATTCCGTCTGTACTTTCATAAACAAGGGAAAAAAAAAACTTTAAAAATTCTTTGACCCTGCTTTTCGCCATCTGAATGGTCATGGTTGAGTGGAAAATCAATGAGGTCCTGTGAGAATAGCACCTCAGTGTTGCCGACAAGGCACACAAAAATCCAACTTTTCACATGAGATGCAGATTGCCTTTGCTTCATTTACTCTCTTAAGACACATTAAAATCAAAGCTATCGCCCCATTTGGCCATCTGTCAATGCTCACCACACAGTAAGTGGGTCGACTTTGTTCTTGAATCACCAGAATACGAGAATGTTTTGTTGTTGTAATAAATGATTTCAGGCTTAAGAGACAGAAATAAATCAATGCAATTTATAAAGTTGGGGTGGAAATGTTAGATGCTGTTTTTATAAACCACGGAGAATTATATATGGATGAGTTGCAATAAATAAAGCATAGCTTTAGCAGTTCACAACAATAAATGATAAAGATGAGATAAATTAGTGTATGGCCTTTTATCTGGAATCATCTCTTGCTTTCCCCAAAGGCACACCAAGGTCCTTTGCTCGTTAAATTGCAAATTTCGGGTTTGAATGTAACATGGTAAATAATGGCTCCCCATTTTCTTCCTAAAGTTCAATTTCCAAAGTTTGGCTTACAGGAGACCCCAAACCAGACAACCTAGTTTCTGAAGGTTCCCATGCAATTGTACTCCTGTTTATTAACAATGAATTGCCTTTTAACAATGGCTTGCATTTTCAGATTGAATATACTGACCCTGAACTGGTTAAACACAAGTGCTCACCCTGCAGGTGCTGGGTCAGAGAACTTGTGTGGCCAACATCTTCAGAGCTGGTTCAGGAAACAGAGCACTCTGGGCCATGCAGACTGGACCATAGAGGCTCTTATTCTCACAGCCAAGTTCCAGGTCGGCTTCCTTGGCTTACCAATTGTAGGAGATTAGATTTTCCTATGCTGGTGGATTTGATCAGGCAAAAAGAGTAGCAAAGCGTAAACACTGTTAATAAGTAGTCAGTCACAGATTCTCCTAAACATGGTTTTGTACAGAGATTGGTGAGTTAGTCTGTTGGAAAAATAGAAACCACAAAACAATAAAATATGTAATATTGGGAAAAAACTGAATAATATCCAACTACAAGCAAAATGCCTTCCTCTTTAAGGCATCATTTCTTTTCAAGGCTTAATTTGTTTTGATGAGAAATCTCATTCGGTTCCAATATTATCACTGCGTCCTTAAAAAAAATATGGCAATAACAACAATACTATAGTGGTTCCTGAAATATATTTTGTGGAACTCTAGTTTGACGAGTTCACAGATATTCTCGTTAAAGCAGTATTTTATATCATTACTTTGTGTCTTGGGAGAGAACCGCATGCTCCTTTAGATATTAAACACTTGAAGAAATCCCACAATAAAGAAATAGAGTCCACTTTTTCAACTCTGTCTTTTGCAGAATGAATTTCTGAAGAACTCATTTTGTATACTGCGATCAGTGAAAAACAGATAATTTTCCAGAGGAGACTATTATGATCACTTCTGATCACTTTCAAGAATGCCTGTGCAATTCATAAAAGTTGGTTTTTTTCTAATACCTCCTCTTTTTTATGTCCTCCTCTTCCTTTTCCAGAAGAAGTTTGTATCAATATAATACATTGCTTTTGTTTTATTTCCAGTTATCGTAGCACAAAGAAACTGGTGGTAACCCCAAATATCTGACAATAAGAGACAGAGAAGTAAGATGTGGTGTGTGAATGGGTACAATGCCCATCTAAATTCAGAAATGTGAACTAAGGTTACATTTTACAGCACAGAAGTTCTCAAAAATACAATATTTAGTCCAATAAACTTGGGAGAGAACAAGATTTATAGTAAAAACAAAAATGAATAATATACATATTTTATTACTGAATTAATATTGCATGAGCTATGTATGTGTGAGATACATATACCTAAGTAGACGTACAGAAGGTGGATGGAAAAGACAGATATGAAATGTGCTAGACCTGAATGCCTGTTGTGGGAGGAGACTGAACTAGGAGGCAAACAGGACAGTGGAGAAGATAAAAGATAAAGCATAATGCAGTGCAATGTGGGAAGATAAGGATCTTCTTTGGGCCAATGATTATAATTTGCCAGGTCTCAACTCCAGACACTTCAAATCTAAAACAAAGAAATAAGGAAGATGAAAAGACTGAAGGTGATTCTGATGTATTTGCTCCATGTTTCACAGTGTGAGAGACAGAGCTCCACGTGCTTGGACCAACTCCACAAGTCCCTGTCTCTGTGTCTCCTTCACTGAAAGACAAGACAGGACACACTTGGGGGTTACTCAGCTTCTCCAAGTGGAATAAGAAAGGCCAAAAATTTGCTGCAGCTTTACAAATCAGGCTGATTTCAGATCTGGTGTGTAGAAATTGACCTTCGTTGGTCACGAAGTCAGGCTCTTGTCTTGAGCATCAGTGAAGTGGAAGAGTTCTAACTATAAAAGGTAGGAAGTTTGCCTATGCAGTTTAGCCTCGGGCTGCTTTTCTGTCCTGGGTTGCCCTGTCTGCTGGCTTCTCCTTCTTGGGGCAGGCAGCAGATGCTCGGCTTGCTTTCCCTTTCTCTTAGAGTTTATGCATCTGTTTCTGTATCCTCCCATCTCCATCCCCTAGTCCGCATCTGCATCTCCATCTGTATCCATGCCTACATCTGTCTCTGTATCCATACAACTTTTAGATTCTTGCTTGATACATAGCAAGTGCTCCCAAAGTTAACAATTATTTGTTTACTTATGATTTAAACCCACTATTACCCACATTTTTCCTTGGGGTCTTGGTACCCCAGAATATTCGCTGTAGAAAAAGTTCCAGTCTCCTGCTTGCTCTACGCACAATTATGTGTATGCATATTTGACTGTGAATCTCTGAAGAAAAATGACCAAAAATAACAAAGATGAGGAAGTTGTAAATCCTAAAACATCATACATGGTTCTTCTAGTATGGTCCCCAGTTTTTTACTCCATTGTTGACACGGCAACTGAGAACCACTCTGGCTTTTCCTTTCATGATCTTGAGAATGAGACTCATCAGTATTCCCCTCATTCTTTCCTGCATCTAATATCTTCACCCTAGATGAAAAGTACTCAGAACCCTAGGTAGTAAAATCCTCAAACCCCAATTATAGCACCACTTACTATGGGAGGAATGGTGTGTTCTCCTGATGCATACTGCTGAAATATATGTAAATTCATGTTTCTTATCTCATTTGAAAGAAAGGCATTTGTCTGGCTGTGTCTCTGGTGGCTCAGTGGTAAAGAACCCCCTGCCAATGAAGGAGATGCAAGAAACGTGGGTTCGATCTCTGGGTGGGGAAAATCCTTGGAGAAGGAAATGGCAGCCCACTCCAGTATTCTTGCTTGGAGAATTCCACGGAGAGAGGAGCCTGGTGGGCTATGGTCCATGTTGTTGCAGAGTGAGCATGACTGAGCAACTGAACATGCACATCCTCTTTGACTGATACTTTTGCATTTCCTTCTCCTCCCAGATCGTGGAAAGTACCACTCCTTTCTTGGCTTCTATGAGTTTTACTACACTTGATTTATCTTATAAATCATGTGGTATTTGTAAGTAACTTGAATTTCCATCAGTAGATGATCAGATAAAGAAAATGTGATATAAGCATACAGGTGGCACAGTGGTGAAGAATCCGCCTGCCAAATAGGAGATGCAGGTTCGATTCCTGGGTCAGCAAGATTTCCTGGAGAAGGAAATTGCAACCCACTCCAGTATTCTTGCTTGGAAAATCCCATGGACAGAGGAGTCGCAAAAGAGTCGGACATGACTGAACAGCAAACAACAACAACAACAACAAAAATACAAGGCAATGTTATTTGGTTTTAGAAAAGAAAGAAATCTTGCTGTTCATGACAATGTGGATGAACCTGGAGGGCATTATGGTAAGTGAAATAAACCAGAGGCAGATGACCCCCACTTCTGTATGATGTTCAATCACTTGGACAGACTTCACTGGTTTGTGACCCACTTGAGTCTAAAAACTACCACCCACATTTTCTTTAACCACATCCTTTCCAGGTACTAGTAGATTGGCATGAACTCTGCTTGACCTGGCGTTCTCCCCACCCTTGTGGACTTGGTGCTGTTTATTCCTATCAGTCTCTAGCCCTGTAAGGATCAACCTTAGCTTCTTTGCTTCATCTGTTTCATTACCAGGGCCAGGCCAATTTGAGCACTGAGATTATATATATATACACACAACTATATATTATAATTTTATATCATATATCTATAATTTTTCTGATATCCTAAAGAACTATTTCTGCCACCACCAAAATAAAACCATCATAACTTTGTATATATATATTTTCAATACCTGCTCCCTAGTAGCAATTTTCATTCTTTCCTCTTCAGGCAGCTTTGAATATATAGTACTGGAAGATGAATGTGGATGGACATAATGTGCCCACTGGGGCAGAAAAATAACCAACTGGCACAAGATTTTGAACTCAGTGACTATACATACAATCTCTAAACTAGAACGTGTAATTGACATACATGCTGATAATGGGGCAATATCTTATATCCCTTCATATAAACAATGTCCCTGGAATTCTAACAGAATGTTATACCAGCTACTCTGAAATGGATAGCAAGGCCCTCTCTCTCATTGCTGTGGAATACAAGCACATCTTATAATAAAAATGACTTTCTCTTGAGTTTCTTGATTGAGACTCTGTATTGTGAATATGGAAAATTTACTAATATGAAGTAAAATACTGGGTGAATTTTTGGTGTTTGAGATTCTTCTCATGTTAAAAAGAAAAAAAAAAACATGAAAAAGAGAATTAGGTCAGAACATATAATTTGAGGCATTTAGTACATTTTGGAGGTGAAGGTAAGTATTCCTAGGCTTTGGATCAGAAAAGCTAATGGAAGTTCTTCTCCAAGGTGAAAGAGACCATGTGAGGAAAAGAATCAGCTGTTCTTTGCATCAGCTGGAGACACGAATCAGAATGAATCGGAAAAAACACAAAAGCTGTAGAGGGCAGTGGGGGTCATTCACGCCTTTCACATTGGCGGAGTGAAAGGAGAGGTGGTTACCCTCTAACGTTCGTGAATCGGAGGTAACTCTCACTTCATCCATTTGCCCTCGAAAAGTTGACATTATAATAATGAAAAACATGTCAGGTTGCTGAGATTTGAATTGAGTATGCACATTTGTTAGCATTGCTGGCTGCATGGGTACTTTTGTAGATGAAATGAAATGCTCTATAATATTAAATCATTATTTCATGCCCCTTGTATTGATGTTCTGAAGGGCACTGAGAATTATACTATTTCTTAGAGTTGATTATAACATGGAGGTGATCATATCCCATTTGTGAGCTATGATACTTTTTAGAGGAAAAGGAAAGATTACTTCTAGTATATTCATTTTTTTTGCTCATAGATTTTGGATCCAATGCACCTTTCTAAACAGGCTAGATTGGATAAAAATGAAAGTTGAGATAGAAAAGCAAAAACAAGAGAGGGATGGGAGATCTGATGGGTTTCCATGCTGCATTTTTCCCTTCCTTGTTTTCCCTAGGAAGGAATAGGTTACCCACTCCAGTATTCTTGGGTTTTCCTGGTGGCTCAGATGGTAAAGAATCCTCCTGCAATATGGGAGACCTGGGTTCTATCCCTGGGTTGGGAAGATCCACTAGAGGAGAGCATGGCAACACACTCCAGTATTCTTGCCTGGAGAATCCCCATGGACAGAGGAGCCTGGCAGGCTACAGTCTATGGGGTCACAGAGTTGGACATGACTGAGCAACTAAGCACACAAAAGCCCTTTCAGATTTTTAAAAATTTATTTTTAATTGGAGGATAATTGCTTTACCATAAGATCCCTTTCAGAAAGACTTGGCATGGAACAGAGAAGGAGAAATGAAAGAACCTGATAAAGACACAAATGGATTGAAGTAATTGCTAACAACTCTCAAGAACAGACAGCTTTCCTTAATGTCCCCCTGTCATCGTATGGGGGAACCTAGTGACATGGGCTCATCTGTGCTCACTTTACGTGCTCTCCTCTAAAGAAAGCTTAGTTCTTTTTAAGTTTCTTATTTATTAATTTTGGTCTCACTGTATGGCTTTTGGGATTTCAGTTCCGCAACTGGGAATTGAACCTGGGCCATGTCAGTGAAAGCTCCAAGTCCTAACCACTGGACACCGGGGAATCTATAGGCTTAGTTCAGAATTGCTACAGAACACAGAAAACCCTTTCTCCTGACATTAAATTTACCACCTGCAATTTTTTCAATCTTTAAAAAAAATGCACAATAGATTTAGAATATTATAGGGAAAAAGAGTAGGCGTAGCAATTTAGTCAGGAAGAGCAAGGAGGGCTGTGCACAGATATCTTGACAACTGGACCACTAAATGCAGTTCGTGTAGTTCATGTCTGGAAGTGGACCCTCCAGGTGTTTACGGCCTCTTTAGAGGCAGCCAGAGCTACATGCAGCGAATGGTAACCAAGGACATTTGCCTTCTTAATCTGAAAGCGGCAAAGCTGAGTGTCTTACTCATAGCCATCACAATGGAGCAGCAACGAAATGCTGAAAAAGTCTTGGCCTTTGCTTTTCTTTATTTAGCATTCATTTCATTGGCCAGTCTGCTTAAATTTTCTTTGACAAAATAGCAATGCTATTTCTATTAAACTATTCTATTTGCCATTGCTATCTTAAAGCAGTTATCAAGAATATTAAAAAATGAGAGGGAGAAATTTTGAATTAAAAAAAGAATATTTAAAAATCAACCAGAAGATGATATATTTGGTCAAGCCATGCAATAATAATTGAAGACACCTCACCCTTGAACATTTAATAATTTAAGAATTACTAGTATTGACTGAGTACACACACTGTCCCAGACGCTTCTGAGCCTTTCATGTGGACTAACTCATTTCAACCTCTTAACCCTATGAGATAGTTTTTTAAGAAGCTCAAACCCATAGAGCTTAAGTTGCCCAAAGTTATTCAATTGGTAAGTTATGGAGCAGGGATTCGAAGCCAGGCAGTCTTGGATCCTATGTCAAACTTTCTTTTCCATTTTCTTACAAGGCTGGTAAATAAAGAAGACAGAAGTGATATCTGACTTTGATTATTGCTGTCTTGTCAGTGAGAGAGTTTATCGTATGGTCATATTGACGGAGGCATCACTGAATTCATCTTTTTCATTAAAACGGATCTCACAACTTTTGTCTTTTCACTCTCAGTTGAAGACATCACTATCTTTGTAGTAACACATGTTCAAAATATCTGACACTCTACATTCCTCGTCTAGCTGCCAAATTCTTTTGCATCTTTGAAGATTTAGCTAAAGAATTATCCTTTCTGTGAATCTCTCCCCAGGGAGATTTCCTTACATTTCCATCTTCTCATGGACCTGACCTGTTTCTCCTGGTTCCTAAATGAGATTCTGCACCATTCCTAAGAGATTCAGGCTCAGTGTGTCTGCTCCCAAATGCACTTTTCCTGCCCCTGCACTTTCATCTAGCCCTTTGAACATTCATTCATCCTTGGAATTCAGACCATAACTGGCACAAAGCACAAGGTCAGCAAATACTACTGCAGAAGCAAAAGAAAGAAACAAAGGCTCAGGTCAGATGGATATCACAGAGATTTTCAGGAAAATAAGTATTAGGGTATATATCATCAACCTAATCAATCATAATTTTCCTGACATCAGTGTCAGAATGTCAATTGCTTATAAGAATGACCTGGGTTCAGTAAAAAACAATTCCATTATATTATGTAAATTGTACTTAGAGCTGATTATTTCACAGTACTTTCAGAATAACATTTTACATTTGTAACATAAGGGATTAACTTGGTTTTCTGGAAGATATAGATTTCTAGAATGACTCCAGTCAGGGATCTGGATAACTGAAGCTTGTTTTACTAAAATTCCATGAGCCTGAAAACTTCTGTTGGCCGTGAACTATAGAAAGAACTCAGTTTCTGAAAAACAAATAATAAAGTTTAACCCATTTTTAGTTGTAAGTCTTTAATCATACAAAGAATTTTGAAAAATAATTGTTAACTTTTTCTGTGCTGAACCATATCACCATGACACTGCTTCCTAAATGCTTCAGCATCTCCAAAAAAGTTGACATTGTCCTACATAAAAACCATGCATTACCACAGCTAATAATATGAACCGTAATCTAAAAATATCTAATACTTAGCCCATATTCAAATTTCAACAATTGTTATTAAAATACTTTTGATAGTCATTTCTTAAAAATAGCAGAATCATGCAAGGATAATGTGTTGCAATAATTAATTGGCTTCTTAATGTTTCTTTTATGCATAAATCATCCACTGATTCTTTGAAGGATCAGATCTATTATCTCTTAGAATGCTCCACTTTTTGATTTGTCTGATAGTTTTCTCATGGTTTTGTTTAATTTTTTTCTCTTTCCTCTGCATTTCCCGTTCTGAGACTTAGTCCTAAAGACCTGATTAAATTCAGCTTCGACATTTTTGTCAGGAATACTCACGGGTGAAGCCGTGGCATTCATGCTACATTACATCAGTAGGTACACAATGTCTGTTCGTCTGCCACAAAATTTGATCAGATGGTGTAGTGCCAGCATGACTTGCAAAGCTAGGTGACAGCTCTGGTTGCTCTCCTCCAAGCAAATCTTAAAAGCCCCATTTTCCGAAGATAACTCTCCCATTGTGTCTTCCATAATTTCTGGAATGCCAACATTTCCCACCTTTGTTTGTGCTGAGCTATTGGAAGCCTTTGATAGAGCTAACATAATAAAAACCACTCTCTGCCATTTATACTTTTATCTTGAACTATGTTATTGGATTACACAGCTATTGACTCAGCAAGGTACTTGAGGGGAAATAGTGAGAGCATAGGCGTCTTAATGGAAGGGAGAAGGACAGGAAAGTAAAATTAGCTAATCCAGTTGGCACAAATTACCAAGGTTTCTTAACAGTTATTTTGTAATAGGAGGGGTAGTTAGTTTGTGGGTGGGGAGTGGGTGGTGAGGAGCAGAAAGCAAACATTTTGTGAATGGCCTGGAAGTATGCTATTAATTCTCCAAGTACACTGGGGCCCCAGCTTGCTATCAGGTTACTGTGATGCTCACACCTCCGTGTGGGCTGGCCCCAGGTCCACTACCATGATTGACTTTTATCACATTATCTTCTCCTTATTTCTCTCTCGTTCTGATTTTACCTATAAGATCATGAGTCGAGAAGACTCCGTAGAAGGAACTAACCCTCACATACTTTTCGACTTCGCTTTTTCTACCTGGAACTGCTGTTCTTTCAATATTGTTTTGCTTATTTATTTCTATCGTTTGGATAAAGGCAAGGACTTTGATAACCTCTGTCATTCTTCTTTCTCCGGGCTCTAGAACCCACCTTGCCCAGAGAAGAGTTTCAGAAAACTTTGTTGCTGTGGAAGGAAGTGTGGAATGAACAGCCTGAGACAGGCTGGCATCATTACTTTCTGTGGTATGTGATTCCTTTGTATTGCTAATTCTATTATCAATATTTATTGGAATTAATCAGATGATGATGTTCTGACTAGAATGAGAAACATGTTTTCCCGAAATCAATATCTTGCAGTTCTAAAGATAGTAATTTTCTTTCTCATTCACCTTGAGCGATTGTCTCTAGGTATCTCAGAGTATTTCAAGCACATTTTCTGCGATCATGCATTTTGGATGGAGGAAAGGAACAGGAGCTTTAACTTGTTTGTTGCTTGTGAGGTTTTTTGTTCCTCTGGTAATAGTATATATCAAATTGAGGGGATTGTTGGCATATACAGCAACTCAGGCAGCTATTTTTTTTCATTTGTTAGATGAAACACAAGTCCACTTAGAAAATAGTCTTCTTGCATTTCTCTCATGAGAAAATAGTGAATGAGTACAGAATAAAGAGTTATGGATGTTGACCTTTGAAACTCTCCCCAAAGCAGCATTGCTACTGATAGGATGACATGAAAAGTCATTTCACTTGTAATGAGATACCAAGTGGGCCTGTCTTCTTTTAAAACCTGGCATTTAAAAATACATTTACTTCTATTATGTACTGGCCTAACCTGCACAGGCTATTGGATATGACATATTACCTGAGCAGATGTTTTAGACAAGACGCTGGCAGCAAGGCAAGTAAAGAGTAAAGTTTATAGTTTTGTTTCTTCAGTCCTAGAGTCACACAATCGAGAAAGCTTTTTCATATGGCAATTTATTGCAAATGTTATGTAAACTGCCTATTAATTTTATGCCTACCGTGCAGCAGAAACCTTTAATATGAAGAAATGGGGGAAATAGATTACTTTTTTTTTTTTTTTTGCACAGGACAGCTTTCCACTTTAGCAAAATCTTTGCTGGTCGATTTGCCTCTGACCTTATGATCTTATGGATGAAGAGATAGGTTGGGGGATATTCAGATATTTAGAGAATTGTATTCCTTGACCCTAAAGGGGGGAAAGAGTTGTGAAGGAAAGGCATGATGATAGAAAATTTTATAATTGCATTCTTTTGGTTATTCCTAGGTTAAAGAAGGGCAGGGCTTTAAAAAAAAAAATTGTTCCAGGGAAAGAACTGCATTCATTTTACTGTCATGACCTCTACAGCGATTTAGATTAAGAACTCAAAATAAGACTGTTTAATATTTCATTAAAATGTATAAAGTATAAACATACAGTATTATGTTACATAATGCATTTGCAAGTTGATATTCAGATGTGGAAGATTTCTGTATTCATGAAGGAATGACCTTCATACCCCACTGGATCATCATCAGTTTATGCAATCCTCTGACATTTTTATTTTATTTATGTGCCATATGAAAATATGACATTCGTATCATCATCTCTAACAAATCTGTTATCAATCAGAGAGGGCATGCAACTATCTCTGTGTTCACTAGTTGCTGGCTCCAGCACTTGCCCCCCTGACTTGGCAGTGCCATCTGAAGCTGTGCATATGCTCAAGTATTTGCATTCCTAAAATTTTTCCTTTCCTTATCCAGACTCGTCAAATAACAATTTAGAAAAATGGAAAAGACATGATCTCGGTGCTCTGAAATCAACAGGGTATATTTCTGAATGACAATGGGGCAGAAATTCAGAAAACTAGGGGGAAATGAGTTAATTCCAAGTCAATTAATAGAATACCACCACCACCACCACCATACAATTAGAATGCTTGAACAATTTCTGATTTCTACACAGAGACTTCATCAAGATAAATAGACATTCCTGTGACACTCCACTCTCTCTTTCCCCAAGCAGCACTGGTCTGTCCTGACCTATCTTATTGTTTCCAGTCCTAACTAACAGGAGGCAGTGAAGAAGCAAAACAGTTCTATGAATTGGCTGCTTTCTTTAGGTGGCAAGACTAAAGGTGGTGATTTAGATTCAGAAAATACTTATTCATAGGTTACGGGAAAAAATAATCAGTATTGTCAAATGGCTTAGAAGTTTTGACATTGCTCCTAGTGGGACTTCTGTTGGACTTTTGTTTAGTTGCTCTGTCGTTTCTGACTCTTTGCGACCCCACAAACTGTAACACGCCAGCCTCCTCTGTCCTCCACTGTCTTCCAGAGTTTGCTCAGATTCATGTCAATTGAATCAGTGATGTTATCTAACCATCTTATCCTCTGCCAGCCCTTTCTCCTTTTGCCTTCAATCTTTCCCATCATCAGGGTCTTTTCCAGGGAGTTGGCTCTTCGCATTAGGTGGCCAAAATATTGAAGCTTCATCTCCATCAACTGTTCTTCCAATGAATATTTAGGGTTGATTTCCTTTAGGATTGACTGGTTTGATCCCCTTGCAATCCAAGGGACTCGCAAGGGTCTTTTCCAGCACAGCAATTCAAAAGTATCAATTCTTCTTAGGGTTTAATATTTAAGCAAAGTATTTTTAAAAATAATTTAAAATTTATTTGATTTTTTAAAAAAATTGAAGTTACATATGGTATTATTGTTTCCAATAAGTAGCAGTACTTTTTAGAATAATCTTAACATTTTTTATTTTTTTCTTCAATAAACATCTGAGATGTTTGTTTGGCCATTCATTTACCAAAAAGAGAAATTAAATGATTCTATTAATATCCCACAAATAAAATAAATAGAGAATATAGGTAAAAGTTTACACATGTCTTTTGTTTCCTATGCTTATAGCAGAAAATCAGGAGAAAGAATTAGAGCAAATTTCTAAATTAAAGATTCCTTCCCTCCCAGTCCACATTAGGTAACTAACTGTAGCAGATTTAATGAAATTGGAAATTGAGCTAGCAAGTAGTTAAATGGTCCCTCCCACTGTTGTTTTCTATGATATTTTGTTTCCTGGCATCTCTCAATTAAGATAATGAACAAGATTTTCTATGTTATTGATAGCAAGCAGATGAGTCTAACTACAGTTGGTTCTGATTATTAATAGAGAGAAAAACATTTCACTCTAATATGGAAAGGTCTTTATCAGTATTGTTTTTGCTCTTTCTCCATTATATTGTATTAGGAACAACCACTACAAATGAATTATATGCATTTGCTCTTTTTACTTATTAAATTGGAAAAGAGGAATTTTATTTGATTATTTAATGAATTTCATCCTATTCCAATAATTGATATATTACATTAATATTTTATTGAGAAAAAAGATTCTTTGGTTCCATGAAAGTATATACATCCATTATAATATTTATTACCAAGCAAGACTTCTCCAATTACTTTTTTAACAAAGTATTTTATTGTGCACATATGTTCAGCCACCAGATTTTGTTAAGAATTTTATAGAGCAATTCTTTTAAAATGCAGACAGTCTTTTGGATAATGCTAAACAGCCTCTCCCTGAACCCTCTCAAATTGCCACTCTCATTTATTGCATAAAGCCTTTCATTTACACTTTTAACACCATCCCATCACTCTTGACTTTGTTGCATTCTCTTGCTTCATCACTTTAAGCAAGCTGTAACATCTATAAATTGATTTAACTGTAACATCTATAAATTGATTTAACTGTAACATCTATAAATTGATTTATGAGTGATTTAAAGATATCAGCATTGATTTATTTTTGTACCTTAGCTGTTAAATGAGATGATAAATGTAAAGTAATAACACAGAACCTGACTCATTGTGTGTGTGTGTGGGTCTTTATTAAATAAATTTTAACTTTTAAAAATTATTTATAAATTGACTAAATTTATAAATAAACTAGGATCATTCTGATAGTGAAATTGGGGGCTAGCTCAGCATAATGTCTGCCTATGTCCGACAAGTCTGTGTTAGGGCTTCCTCTTTGGAATTGATGACAAAATTATCAATGACTTAAGTTTCAAAAGTATCTAGTCTACAGAGCACATTGACAGATACTTTCTGACTTGATTCCATGACAACCCTGTGGATAAACATAAGGAAAATATTAAAATCTCCTTTATAGAAGTTCTGAAAAATGAACTGATGTACATTAACCTGTATCAGTTTGTTCTACAATATACCTCTCTTGATTCAGTTCAGTTCAGTGGCTCAGTCATGTCCGACTCTTTGTGACCTCATGGACTGCAACACACCAGGCCTCCCTGTCCATCACCAACTCCCAGAGTTTATTCAAACTCATCTCCATTGAGTTGGTGATGCCATCCAAATATCTCATCCTCTGTCATCCCTTTCTCCAATCTTTCCCAGCATCAGGGTCTTTTCCAATGAGTCAGCTATTTGCATCAGGTGGCCAAAGTATTGGAGTTTCAGCTTCAACATCAGTCCTTCCAATGAATATTCAGGACTGATTTCCTCTAGGATGGACTGGTTGGATCTCCTTGCTGTCCAAGGGACTCTCCAAAGTCTTCTTGTTGAAGTTGAAAAGCATCAATTCTTTGGCACTCAGCTTTCTTTATAGTCCATCTCTCACATCGATGCATGACTACTGGAAAAACCATAGCTTTGACTAGATGGAACTTTGTTGGCCAAGTAATGTTTCTGCTTTTTAATATGCTGTCTAGGTTGGTCATAACTTTGCTTCCAAGGAGCAAGCTTCTTTTAATTTCATGGCTACAATCACCATCTGCAGTGATTTTGGAACCCCCCAAAAATAAAGTCTGTCACTGTTTCCATTGTTTCCCCATTTATTTGCCATTAAGTGATGGGACTAGATGCCATGATCTTAGTTTTCTGACTGTTGAGTTTTAATCCAACTTTTTCACTATCCTCTTTCACTTTCATCAAGAGGCTCTTTAGTTCTTTGCTTTCTGCCATAAGGGTGGTGTCATCTTCATATCTGAGGTTTTTGATATTTCTCCCGGCAATCTTGACTCCAGCTTGTGCTTCATCTAGCCCAGCGTTTCTCATGATGTACTCTGCATATAAGTTAAATAAGCAGGGTGACAATATACAGCCTTGACGTACTCCTTTCCCTGTTTTTTGGAACCAGTCTGTTGTTCCATGTCCAGTTCTAACTGTTGCATCCTGACCAGCATACAGATTTCTCAAGAAATCTGTCTTGATTGCACCTTGTTATTTTCAAGAACCAGAAACTGACTGAAAACAGCTTAAATGAAAGTGAATGTATTGAGGAAGTAGGGGTAAGTACAAAGTACACACGGACCTCATGGTGGCCAAGCCAGACTCTCTGCCCCTGCATCCTCTGGGTCTCTTCTGTGCATTTACTTCAGATTTTCTACCTCTGTGAGGATTCTTATGTTTTCTATGAAATTTTGCCTAAATGCGAGTATATGGGCCCTGGTTTTATTGGCTTCATGTTTGGCACTCAGCAAAGCCTAATAATAGTCTTTTGTTCCAATCCACAATTCTCACACTCAAGATTCCCTCTTTCCACCTTCTCCCTCCCCCTTCCCTATATGGGGCAGGGGAACATCCCAGATCCCAACATCTCTGGGCAAAGATGCAGGATTTAATGACTTGCTGTCCTTTGACATGTTGTGGGCACCTGCTATTTTGACAGATGGTGTGGACAGGTTGGAATATGGGAGCCAGTGAGATTTTAAGACACCTCTAGAACACCAAATCATTTAATTTTGCTCCAAGATCACTCTGTACACTCCCTAGAGATATTAGAAATTATATTTTAGCCTTTTAAAAAGAGAAGGATGCTGTCTTTTTTTTTTTTTCCAAATGGTAGTTGACATTAATTTCTGGTAAACAGTTTCTTCCTTTGTATTAAATTGAAATCAGAACTAAATGTGGACTTTCTTGGTGGTCCAGTGGTTGTCTGTCAATGCAGAAAATACGGGTTCAATCCCTGGTCTGGGAAGATCCCACATGCCGTGAAACAACTAAATCCGCGTGCTACCGCTGAGCCTGCACGCCGTGGAGCCCGTGCACCACAGCAAGAGAAGCCCCCATATGCAACAACTGGAGAATCCCACGTGCAGCGATGAAGATCCAGCACAGCCAAAAACATTTTAAAAAGTTAAAAGAAATACTAAATGCAACAAAACATATATGTTTGGTTTTCACAAAATAATTTTCCCGTTAAATTATTCCCCAGGAAATTGGTTTAGTGTGGTAAAAGATCCTCTAGTAAAGCTCATTATCATTTTATAAGTATTGTCTTAATGAATGGTTACGAAGCACTGTGGGAGAATAGGCATGATTTAAATACAATTAATTAATCTAACAGCATCTTAAAGCAAATACTGAAGATGTAGTCTCCCCAAATATCAAGTTCCATTAAAAAAAAAATGTCTGTATATTCCTTACCCCTTGACATTTTTCAGTAGTGTTTGGATATCATGGTTTAACCCTTCTCCCCCCAATCCTAAGTGATAATGATCACCAAAAAAGAGTTTTAAACAAATAAAGCAGCCACAGGAAGCTTAAACCAGGCAGCCAGCCTACAGTGGCAGCAGCAGGAGTGAGTCGGGATTAGTGAACCCCTCCCTCATCCAAACCCCGAGGAGTTCATGAGATAAATGGCTTTATCCTGAACTGCCTTAGAAATTTGCCCTGTTACTGGAAGATGGCTCCATATGTTAACTTTTAATTTGAGTATAGGAGGGAAGAAATGGCTGGAACTATTTAACAAATGTAATTTTATTGCTCCCTCTATGTGTCGCCATAGAGAAAGCTTTTTAAAAATTTAGATTATTCATCTATCAATTTGTTCTCTCTGCTCACTGGCACTAATATGTTGAAATTAATTTGCTTTATATGAGGCCTTTAGAAACCACGTACCAGACTTAGGTTCTCAAACTCAACTGTTTGTCCCACTGTAGCCTGTTATCTTTTTAAAACATAAATAGTTCTCCATTATTTACACTCCTCACTTAAAAATCTTCAAACTATTCAGCATTACTTCCAGCTCTATATGAAAGTGAAAGTGAAGTCACTCAGTTGTGTCTGACTCTTTGCGACCCCATGGACTGCAGCCCACCAGGCTCCTCTGTCCATGGGATTCTCCAGGCAAGAATACTGGAGTGGGTTGTCATTTCCTTCTCCAGGGGATCTTCCCGACCCAGGAATTGAACCCAGGTCTCCTGCATTGCAGGCAGACTCAGGCAGACGCTTTAACCTCTGAGCCACCAGGAAGCCCAGAGCCCTACATGACCAACCACCAATTCCCACCACTTTTCCCCTTGCTACCTGTACTCTAGCCATATGAAATTTCTTCCAAATCCTAGGACATATACTAAAGTAAATACTGTAGATGTGATCTCCCCGAATATTGGAGTTCCATCAAAAATCTCTGTATATTCCC
This sequence comes from Bos mutus, assembly GCF_027580195.1. Taxonomy (NCBI): domain Eukaryota; kingdom Metazoa; phylum Chordata; class Mammalia; order Artiodactyla; family Bovidae; genus Bos; species Bos mutus. The sequence goes on along the minus strand of NC_091630.1, from coordinate 56,693,787 downwards.
TACTCCTTGACATTTTTCAGTCGTGTTTGGATATCATGGTTGAACCCAACCTCCCAAATCAGAACCTTTACAAAGCTATTATACTGCATGGATCACTCATTTCTGCTGTCTTGTCCTCTCATTTCATTTAGTCTCATCTCCAATGTTATCTGAAAATGAAAAAAAAAAAAAGCTTTCTTTGATCAGTCTATTTAAGATAGCTCCCAGTCACCATTTTTTATGGCCTGATAGTGTCTTACTAGAGCTTCCCTGGTGGCTCAGACATTAAATAATCTGCCTGTAATGCAGAAGATTGGGTTCTAATCTGCAGAAGACCTGGGTTTGATCCCTGGGTTGGAAAGATCCCCTAGAGAAGGTAATGGCAACCCACTCCAGTACTCTTGCCTGGAGAATCCCATGGACAGAGGAGCCTGGTGGGCTACAGTCCATAGGGTCCCAAAAAGTTGGACATGACTGAGCCACTAACACTTTCACTTTTCATTTCACAGTGCCTTACTATTTCTTTATAATACTCATCATCACCAGACATTAAATCATTTATAATTCTATTTTTATTATTTCTCTTCTCTGCTAGAATGTAAACTTGAGAGCATGAACCTTGCCCAGTTTGTTCTAGAATAGAGTTGGCACAGAGCAGATATTCCAGGTGCTAGTCCATAAACTTTGTGTTACCTGTTCATGGCAAGATAAAGATATTACATGAGAATATGCATTCAAAAACTTTTGTAACAATTTGACATTGATGCAACATCGAAGTTTGGGATTTTACAGATTATAAAATTATCAATCCGTAAGGAATTGGGAAAAATAAAAACTGGTCCTGCAGCCAGAAAGTTGGAGGTGTACTGCCCTACTTGCTCAAGTAAGACAGTTGTTAGGTGGTGGGAAAATATGCCACTGAACCTTATACCACATGCTACTAAAAAGGGAGGACTGTGCAGACATTCGTGCTAAGTTGCTTCAATCATGTCTGACTCTGTGACCCTATGAACTGCAGCCTGCCAGGCTCCTCTGTCCATGGGTTTCTCCCGGCAAGAATACTGGAGTGGGTTGCCATGTCCTTCTTCAGGGGATCTTCCCAACCCAGGGGTCTAACCCACGTCTCTTGCGTCTAATCTGCGCTGGCAAGCAGCTCTTTACCACTAGCATCACCTGGGAAACCCCCACAAAAGAGGATTGGATTTCATGAAAAAAAATCCTCTTTGGATTTTGGAAACCACACATTCCACATCTGCTGTGTGATTCTGATCCATTAGCAAGTGTCCTGCCCTAGAAGGCCCTACATCAGATCCAGGCTATGGAGAGTATCCAACTGAAGTGCTGCGCAAGTAGGAATTCTGTTTGAAGGCTCTGACAATTCCTCATGAGATAATAGCAGCACGGAACTGAAGGATTTTAGAATACAGTGGTGCCCTATTTTCCAGTAGTAGTAAAGAAACTGCCCACCAGGGCAGGAGATGTAAGAGACACGGGTTCAATCCCTGGGTCAGGAAGATCCCCTGGAGAAGGGAATGGTACCCCATTCCAGTATTCTGGCCCGGGAAATCCCATGGACAGAGGAACCTGGGGGGCTACAATCCATGGGGCTGCAAAGAGTCAGACACAACTTAACGACTGAGCACACACAGACACACAGAGCAGTAATATATTACGTTTGTAAAGATATTGCATGTATCTTGTGATTACAAGAGAAAATAAAGTGCCCTGCTCAATTTAAGCTATGGCATTATATTTGATATATAGTATTTCAGTGTTGAATATTCTATACTTACATTTAATGCAGTTTCCCAAATTAAAAAAAAGTCTTTTCTTTTAAATATGGAAAATAGGTTGAAATATTAACAATATAAAATGACCAATGGTAAATACTAATGTCATTCAGAATTCTTTAAGAAAAACATTTTTAATCAACCGAGCCATTTTTTTTTTTTGATCACTTTACAAAATCTATCAGTTGGATGGTAAATGGTTGATGGACAGAATTAACTTTTTTTTGTTATTTTGTAAAGCTATTTTCTACGGTAGGAAAAAGGTGATATGTCCAAACTTGTTATTGGATTTATTTCTCTTTGTTAACTTTTTCTAAGTATAGCATTTTTAAAACATTTGGGATTTCCATCCTCATTATGTGTCTCAAATTAAGAGAATAAAACTATTATATACATTTTCCTGTGATTTCTGGAACAATTCAGGCCAAATTAGAAAATGCCTTCATTGTGTTTAACAGCTGTTAAAACAGACAAAAGATAATCAGGTCTTTAACAAAACAATTCTGTAGTGTTATAAAAGTTCCCCTTGGCTAAACCCATTCTGTTATGAAATTAGAACAGTTTCTACATTGGGGAACTCTGACTTCAGAAGGCAGTCTGCCACATCTTTGGATAGATCTTGTTAGATTTTCCATTCCGAACTCTAACTGCAAATAGCTTATCTTCATTGGTCCCAGTTCCACCTTTGGGACCACTCCCTTGCTTCCTGACATACATCAAACACATAAGTGTAGCTATATATGGTGGTGGTTTAGTTGCTAAGTAATGTCTGACTCTTGCCACCCCGTGGACTATAGCCTGCCAGGCTCCACTGTCCATGGGATTCTCCAGGCAAGAATACTGGAGTAGGTTGTCATTTCCTTTTCCAGGGGATCTTCCCCACCCAGGAATAGAACCCGGGTCTCCTGCATTGTAGCTATATATATTCCCTCACTCTTATTCAGGTTATACATCCACAGTTCTTCTGTTCTTAGATATTGGTTGCTTGCTTTCATCATATTGAAAGAAAGTGAAAGTGTTAGCCCGTCAGTCATGTCTGACTGTTTGTGACCCTATGGACTGTTAGCCTGCCCAGCTCCTCTGTCCATGGAATTCCCTAGGAAAGAATACTGGAGTGGATTGCCATTTCCTTCTCCAGGGCATCTTCCTGACCCAGGAATCAAACCCATGTCTCCTGCATTGCAGGCAGATTCTTTACTGTCTAAGCCAATCAGGGAAGCCCCCTTCATCATCTTGGCTGCCCTCATCTAAAAATACTTGTGACCTTCATTTGGTGGCATAGGTGGCCCTTCTTACCGCCTGATTAGCACCTCCCATGAAATCTTTCATATAACAAATATCATAAATAAATGCCCACAGCATCAATATAAACTTTTATTTACAACAGTGATTGATAACAGAACCTATTGACATGGGGCTAAAGCAATGAAGCATGACAGGAGAGGTGATACTCTGACTCAAGAGGTTGAAAGACTTTTCTCTGCATGGAAAACAAGTCAGACTCCTTTGAAAGGAGCAATGAGTTTTGGCAATAGCATGGTTTCTTCTCATGATACTAAAACAGGTATGAAAAATAGAGACCCAAACAGAGATTTTCAAAAAAAGAAAAGGATGTGATCACTTTAGGAAGAGGCACTGGTTGATATAACTTATTTTAGAAACTGGGAGAAGCCACAAGGATTGACAGCTGGTTCTTCTTATCCTGGGTTTTCCAATGCAAGAGACTTTGGTTCAATCCCTGGGTCAGGAAGATCCCCTGGAGGAGGAAATGGTAACCCATTCTAGTATTCTTGTCTGGACAAATCCCAGAGGAGCCTGGTGTGTTATAGTCCATGGGGTCGCAGAAGGATTGGACACGACTTAGTGACTAAATAACAACAGCAACAACACGTTGTTACCCTCTTCTCTACCCTTACTGGAGTTTGACCTATAACTACTGCCAAATTACGTAATAAACAAGACATCCAGATGGACAATGTTTTTCTTAAAATGTGGTGAGTAAAATGAAATGCAATGCACCAAATGAGATCTGGAAAGTATGGAGTGATGTGGGAATGTTTCCATTTCTCAAACGACACTATACTTGCTTTACTGGGACCTCAGTTTTCAATATTTGTTCTTTTATGTTGAGCTTGGGATCGATTGAAACCCCCATATCTTTCCTGCTTAAACTTTTGCTGAGCAACATCATCCACTTGTTACTTGTACAATCAACTTAATCAAATCAGGATGTAAGATGTTCTCATTCTTTACTTAAAAATCCATCTCTCTAACTGATCTATATTTTCACACCTAGAGATAGTTGCAAATCTTAATTCTGTTACCCTTTCTCATATCTTTCTCATTCAGTGACCTTTTTCATTTTGTATCTTTTGCAAGTGTGATAAGCCACATTCCCTGGACTATGTTCAAACAGAGTGACACAGGAATAAAATTGGTGTTGTGCAATGGGAAGTGCTTTTTAGCTCTATCTCCAAAAACAAAGAAATTCCTTCTGGCCCAAAGCTTTTAGAACCATTGCATCCATGACCACAACATTCTGAGGCAGCAGATAGTGGCAAAGATAACACAGGAGAGGGCAGGGATCCTAAACTCAGGGCAAATAGACGGCCCCCACTCTGATAGGGATTCCCATGGTCTGGTAAAGACAGCAGCTGGGGTTCCACAGAGTGTAGGGTAGATAAACAAAACCTCTGACAGAAATCCATTGATAAAGATGCAATTCTAAGGGGTGAGAAATATACTTGTAAGTCTTACGATCAAGTGGTTGTGGTTCTAGAACTTAGAAGAGACGTCCCATGAGGTCAGCTTGGGGAAAGTCTTCTGAGACACACAGATCTAGTTCCACAGATTATCACTGGGGGACATGGCTCAGTCAAGAGGGCATGGAGCATCTCAGGTGGACCTAGGACTAACTGTATAAACCTTTCATTTTGTTGTATAATGTGTGGCAAATTGGCTTCCCAGGTGACACAATGCTAAAGAATCCACCTGCCAATACAGGAGACACAAGAGACATGGATTCAGTCCCTGGGTCCAGATGATCCCCTGGAATGGGAAATAGCAACCCCCTCCAGTCTTCTTGCCTGGAAAATTCCATGGACAGAGAAGCCTGGCAGGCTACAGTCCTTGGGGTTGCAAAGGGTTGGACATGATTGAGCAAACACACACACACACACCACATACAAAATGCACGCAAAATCTATTTTGTCCTTTTTAAGAACATGATGCTCAAAAACATATTTTGTTACTAACACTACTTAGTTATTACAGTCAAGATTCTGGTACTCAGGACTGTTGAAAAGAAGATGAACAGCAGCCTTTACAGAATTTTTTTTTTTCCACTAAGATGTATTTCTGGCTTAGAGGCTTTTCTGTTTCACTCTCACTGAAGTCTTAGTATCTCTTAAATAAATAGATCTTTGCTATACTGTCTTTTATTAAGTGCTTCTTCTGTCCTAAGTGATCATAACTCACCCGATTAACAGTTTATTCTAATCTTTAAGATATCATTCTTTAATTTTGATGATACTAATCTGGATGTAATCTTTCACCCCCTCTTTTTTTCAGATTTAATGACTGTTTTCCTAACATTAGTATCCTTCGTTCATTCTCCATGTATTCTTAAAATTATTGTCAGTGATTTTTGGAATTCCATCTTAGCTTTTTGTGGTAAATCAGGATGTAATCCTTCTAGACACCTAAATTCTTTTAAAACAAATTGTTAATTTCTTACAGCCTCTTTACATAACCATCTTGCTTTAGTTCCATTCCTGAACATTCCTAACCAGATTGAACATTTTTCTCCTTGAAACAGACTATAGATGTAAATTAGACTATTGAGAAATCATTTTCATCATCTTTACCTAAGAATTCTATTCTTGTTCTTGTTCTGAACAGGAAATAAAAAGGCTTTACTATTTAATTGTTTTCCCAATTAGATTGCAAGCTCCCGCTGGGCAAGAGTATGTATTTATACGTCTTTTATTTACTTTTCAGTGCCCAGTGCTGAATACGTAAAAGATCTTCAATAAGTACTTAATAGTTTGCCTTGTCACTCAGAACATTACAAAAGCTGCCGTCTTGTAGATGTTGTGAAAATGTCAGATATCTTTGGCTTGTCATCTCACCATCTGTTTTTCACTTTCAGACTCTTTTTTGAAACTTTGCCTAGGCACATAGATGATTCACTTTCTTTTCCATAGTGTTGATGACATTTCCCCAAGTGTTAAACCTCATGCCTGTGGTTAATCGATTCCTGGATCAGCTCATCATTCCAGCCTGATGATTCTTGCTTGTAGAATCCATGTGTCTTTTGTCAGGGTTATAGACTGTGGTCTTCGGAATATTTTAAAAACTTCTGACATTGGCTCAGTGCTAGGGATTAGAATTTGCCAGTTTTTCTATTGAAATGAAAGAGTCCTCTTGACTAGAGCACTGCCTTTTATCTTTCTTTGAGCTAACCAACTGTCATCAAGTCTTCTTTAATAGTTAAGTCTTTTTCAGGAATTTATGAGACTTACGAGAAAAGTAATGTTATGCTGAACACTCCGAAGGCCAAAATTCTCAACAAGCTTTCATCAACAAGTCATTCATTCTGAACATTCTGATGAATGGAAAACTCCAGAGGACGTTAAGGCCGTCTGAATGAAATAATTAAATGCTGGAGTTGGAAGGGAACTTAGAAATAACTTAGCATATCCCCTTAATTTGACTTGTGGGTGAAAATGAAACCCAGAGAGAATAGGGGATATGCCCAAAGTAGTTTAGGAAGGAGCCAAATGAGAACCAGGAGCCAATGTGTCCAACAACAATCCAAGGGCAGGGCTCCTTCTGTGCAACCCTACCATCCCTTCAGGCTTCCTTTAACAGAACAGTTTGCAAGAGTTGAAGAAATGGCCAGATAAAGTAGCACAGAACTAATGAATACGTTCTGGCTGCAATAGGGACTTTCATAAGTGAAATGTCTTATGACCTCAGCAAAACAATTTTTGCATGTTTCTTGTAAGTGATGAAATTAGAGGTGTGGTGGGATGTGCTGGAGACAGTCATTGATTTTTGAGTACGATAGTTGACAGGGAGGCAACAGGCAGACACAGTGAAACTAATGCAAGTGTGATAGGACAGCGTTCTGAGAGTTAGGGTATTGCTGTTGTTTAGTTGCTAAGTCATGTCTGATTTTTTTTGTGACCCCATGGACTGTAGCCCAGCACGTTCCTCTGTCCATGGGATTTCCCAGGCAAGAATACTTGAGTGGGTTGCCATTTCCTCCTCCAGGAGATCCTCCCAAAACAGGGATAGAATCTGCATCTCTACCATTGGCAGATGGATTCTTTACCACTGAGCCACCAGGGAGTGTTAGGGTAGAGGCTGATAAATTTAGTTTCTGGTCAACAATAAAGTCTGTCTTTAACTTTAAGTAGTGATGAAATTATAACTAATGCATAGCAAAGCATCTGCTGTTTCAAGTAACATTATCTGTGGAAATATCTGGATTTCTCAAAAGCAGATTAATTACAAACAGCATCTCTTGGTCCTAGACTGAATCAAATATAGTGTCCTTGATTGCTGTTTTCCATACTGCTACATTTCTAATTGGTAGAGGTGTGCCTGGGCAATGGTTCATTTGGTGACAGTGGAATTACATGTAGAATGAATGTTTTGGTCCTTGCTGACTGGACACTGCTCCTCAAAACTCATCTCACATAGAGGTGACATGACGTATTTTGAATTGTGTTACACTGAATCATTTCAGGTTGGCTTTATTTTCCTATGGTTTGCTAGACTGTACCCCCTTTACAATCCATGCCAGTTGTCACACCTGCTACTATTTTATTATTTCTGTAACAATGATGAAACCTGCCCTCCTGCTTTGTGTACCTAACGCTGCTCAAATGCAGGGACCTCAACTGGAACAGTGTGTGGTAACTTTCAGAAGTTTAATTCTTCCTTGAACATTCATAACAAATCAGCAGCTTTCAAAGACAGCTTTGGGGGAAAAAAGATTACTTTTAATGAAAAGAATTCACATTTACCATCTATTACAAAAATTCAGGCACACAGAACTTGGAGCGAAAAAGACAGGACAGAATAAACCAGCATTGTGTTCAATCATAAAAATGTTGGGAGTACAAAAGACACAAAAGATGCTACACTGAAGAAGGATATAAGGTCACAGAGGAGGAAAAAAAGTGAACTGCAGTGATAAGAGGAGGTGAAATGTAATTGTCTGTGTACCCAAGGGTGGGTACCCCAGAGACCTGAAACTTGTAATTGCTAACAATCATCTCATGGACACACACTTCAGACTCTTTTAACACCGAAAGTCAGAAAATCGGATAGATATAAAGAGAGCAAATTTTTACTTCTAACTGTATTCTAAATAATCACATGCCTTATCTTTTAAAAAGAACTGCTTCTTAACTGGAAAATAGAATGAATAAATACATAGAGAATATATATTTTTAATTGTTGCAAAGGGATAAAAGAAAATAAAAAGTATTATTATCTTTTTTCTGATGGTTACATCTGGCTTTTCTTTGTATCATTTTTGCACTCAGAACTACTTTTGTTCCTTTTAGGAATCAATACATTAATTAATCCACTTGAGGACATTTTTAAATGTATTTTTTAATAAAGTTTTTTTAACTTTTTTTAGAGCCATTAAAAAAATCTTTATTGAATTTGTTACAATATTGCTTTTCTTTTATGTTTTGGTTTATTGGCTGTGAAGCACATGGCATCTTAGCTCCCCCACCAGGGATTGAACTCGCACCCCCTGTATTGGAAGGTGAAGTCTTAACCACTGGACCACCAGGGAAGTCTCCATCTGAGGATTTTAATTGTTGAATTACACATGTATTCTGTGGGAGCCATTTTGCAACCTTGATGCTGTGTGGTTAGATAGACCCACTTTAATACAAAAGGTGAGTTTTTCACTCTTTTTCCCCAATGACTTGAAATACTCTTTCTATAGATAGTTGAGGGTTGGTATAATTCAGAGCCATATGTGTAAGTTGGGGTAGGCTTGAACCAAGCTTTGATCCCTCATGGAGGTTAAAATTGAGTGAAGAATATATAGAAAAACATGTTAAACAAGGACATTATGATATTTGGAGTAGGTTTTCTGGTAGGTAATATGTGAGAGAATTCCATACTCCAGTGGCATTTGCACCTTCCCCTCAACTCCACCTGCCCCTCATTCTAATTATATGTATTTTATAATTTCCCTCCTAGCCAGATGTCAACTATGCATTCCTCTCAGTCTTCCCAGGGCTTCCCAGGTGGTGCTAGTGGTAAAGAACCCACCTGTCAATGCAGGAGACATAAGAGATGCAGGGCCAACACCTCTGTGGGGAAGATCCCCTGGAGGAGGCCATGACAATCCACTCTAGTATTCTTGCCTGGAGAATCCCATGGACAGAGGAGCCTGGTGGGCTACAGTCCATGGGGTCGCAAAGAGTCGGACACGACTGAAGCGACTTAGCACGTGCACACGCAGCCTTCACAAAGCTCTTTTTGGTGTGTTCCTCTTCTCTCTCTGCCTTCCTACATGGCTGAGAGAAGAACTTCATAACTTTTTAAAAAGCTGTCGGTACAGAATTTATTCAAGGGCAGCCCAACTCATGGTTAAATTTCTGCCTGAATTTTAATATGAAGGAAAACTGTGTCTCTGAGCAGACCAACTTGCCTGCTCCCTATTGTGGGAAAAGAAGTGCATGACCAGATTCATTTTATTTTCCACTTCTCTTGACAAAAATCACAGTGCTTAATGTCTTGCCCGAGTGTTACAATCTGCTCAATTCAGTTGCCTCAAAAACACCTATTCCTTCTGCTTTCTTCAGATGGTATCTCTCTGGTGTAGTCTTAAAAATATGTTCATAAATGAGTAGGGTACAATTATGTAATTATATATATGTAGTCAAGTTCAAGTGTGAATTCATTTTGCTACCAGAGATAAAGATTTCCCAAAGACAAATCCCTCACTAAGGCTGGGGAATCCCATATGCCCCTTAGATTCATCAGGGCTTGCTCCAAAGCTATTCCTCCACCCGCCGTTTTTTGTTTTTGTTTTTTTTTTGCAGCATCATTGTTTCTGTCTTTATGATAAATTTTTGCATTCTGTACGCTGATGCCCTGGTGTGTCTTCTATTTGAAAAAACCTCAACAACCTTATTTCATGAACTTCCTTCCCTCTCTAAGCAACGTCTCATCTTTCAGTCTTCACAGAGCCGCTCCTCCAGCTTCCAGTCTCTTCTCCATCTGCTCTAGCCGGATGTCTATCCACTGCTCTCTGCAGACTGCTCTTGCCAAGGGTCTGGGGAATTCCTATGCTGCCAAATCCCACGGTCACTTCTCTCCTTTTCTCTCACTTGACATCTTGGCAGCATCTGCTACAGTGGATGAAGTTTTTGGAAAAACTTTCTTTGGTGACTTTTCTATTATACCACATTTTGTTCGCTTTCCTTCTATTTTGTGGCCATTCATAATTTTTTAAAGCTTTATCGAGGTATAATTCACATACCTGGATTCACTCTATTTTTAGGTTTTCAATTTGATGGTTTTGAGAAACATATAAAGCCCTGTAACCTCTACCAAGAATATATCCATTAGTCCAAAAACTCTATCATGATCCTTTGTCATCATTCCGTTCCCATCTCCCCCAGCCCCTGGCAACCACTAATCTGATTTCTGTCTATGATTCTGCCTTTTCCACAATGTCTTAATGAGAATATACATGAGTGGCCTCTTGGGCCCATGTGTTTTCACTTAGCATAGCGCTTTTGAGGATCATCCATGATGTTGTGTCTATCTGTAGTTCATTTCTATTTATTTAATAATTACTGAGGGCAATAAAAAGTCCACTAAATGTTGTTGCTGTTGTTCAGTTGCTCAGTCCTGTCTGACTCTTTGTGACCCCGTGGACTGCAGCACACCAGGCTTCCATGTCCTTCACCATCTTCCAGAGCTTGCTCAAACTCACATTCATTGAGTCAGTGATGCCATCCAACCATCTCACCCTGTTGTACCCTTCTCCTTCTGCCTTCAATCTTTCCCAGCATCAGGATCTTTTCTAATCAGTTGGCTCTTCACATCAGTTGGTCAAAGTATTGGAGCTTCAGCATCAGTCCTTCCAATGAATATTCAGGGTTGATTTTCTTTAGGATTGACTGGTTTGATCTTCTTGCAGTCCAAGGGACTCTCAAGAGTCTTCTCAAACACCACAGTTCAAAAGTACCAATTCTTCAACATTCAGCCTTCTTTATGGTTCAATTTTCACATCTGTACATGACTACCGGAAAAATCATAGATTTGACTATAGGAACCTTTTTTGGCAAAGTAATGTCTCTACTTTTTAATATGCTGCCTACATATGAATGCACCACAATTGTTCATCCATTCACCAGGTGATCAACATTTGGATTATAATTAATTTTGACAATTACGAATGAATCTGCTATTATATATTTGCATTCAGTTATTAGCTGGAAAATATATTTTCTTCTTCTTTGTAAATATTGATGAGGAGGATTACTGGGTAATATAATAAACATATATTTACATTTATTTAAAAATAGCTAAATTGCTTTCCCTTTTCCATTCCAGTAGCAATGTTTTAGGGTTCTAATTGCTCTTTGTCTTCACCAGAACTTGGTATTATCAAGTTTAGCAATTTTAACATTTATTTGATAGCATTTCATAGTGATTTTAATTTATATTTTCTAAAAGACTAATGATTTTGAACATTTTTATATGTTGTTGGCCATACATAACTATCTATTCCTTGGTGAAGTTCCTGTTCAAATGTCTTATGGAATTTTAAATTGAGCTTTTATTTTTCTTATTATTAAGTTGTAAGAAATCACTCACCTAGAGTCAGAAGTCCTGGAATGTGAAGTCAAGTGGGCCTTAGAAAGCATCACTACGAACAAAGCTAGTGGAGGTGATGGAATTCCAGTTGAGCTGTTCCAGGTCCTGAAAGATGATGCTGTGAAAGTGCTGCATTCAATATGCCAGCAAATTTGGAAAACTCAGCAGTGGCCAGAGGGCTGGAAAAGGTCAGTTTTCATTCCAATCCCAAAGAAAGGCAATGCCACAGAATGCTCAAACTACAGCACAATTGCACTCATATCACATGCTAGTAAAGTAATGCTTAAAATTCTCCAAGCCAGGCTTCAGCAATACATGAACCGTGAACTTCCAGATGTTCAAGTTAGTTTTAGAAAAGGCAGACAGACCAGAGATCAAATTGCCAACATCTACTGGATCAGGAAAAAGCAAGAGAGTTGCAGAAAAACATCTATTTCTGCTTTATTGACTATGCCAAAGCCTTTGACTGTGTGGATCACAATAAACTGTGGAAAATTCTGAAAGAGATGGGAATACCAGACCACCTGACCTGCCTCTGTGGAAAATTCTGAAGGAAATGGGAATACAGACCACATGACATGCCTCTCGAGAAACCATTATGTTGGTCAGGAAGCAACAGTTAGAACTGGACATGGAACAACAGACTGGTTCCAAATAGGAAAAGGAGTATGTCAAGGCTGTATATTGTCACCTGCTTATTTAACTTATATGCAAAGTACATCATGAGAAATGCTGGGCTGGAAGAAGCACAAACTGGAATCAAGATTGCTGGGAGAAATATCAATAACCTCAGATATGCAGATGACACCACCTTTATGGCAGAAAGTGAAGAGGAACTAAAAAGCCTCTTAATGCAAGTGAAACAGGAGAGTGAAAAAGTTGGCTTAAAGCTCAACATTCAGAAAACAAAGATCATGGCATCCGGTCCCATCACTTCATGGGAAATAGATGGGGAAACAGTGGCTGACTTAATTTTTCTGGGCTCCAAAATCACTGCAGATGGTGATGCAGCCATGAAATTAAAAGATGCTTCCTCCTTGGAAGGAAAGTTATGACCAACCTAGATAGCATATTAAAAAGCAGAGACGTTACTTTGCCAACAAAGGTCTGTCTAATCAAGGCTATGGTTTTTCTGTGGTCATGTATGGATGTGAGAGTTGGACTATAAAGAAAGCTGAGCACTGAAGAATTGATGCTTTTGAACTGTGGTGTTGGAGAAGACTCTTGAGAGTCGCTTGGACTGCAAGGAGATCCAACCAGTCCATCCTAAAGGAGATCAGTCCTGGGTGTTCATTGGAGGGACTGATGTTTAAGCTGAAATTCCAATACTTTGGCCACCTTATGCGAAAAGCTGACTCATTTGAAAAGACTCTGATGCTGGGAGGGATTGGGGGCAGGAGGAGAAGGGGACGACAGAGGATGAGATGGCTGGATGGCTTCACTGACTTGATGGACATAGGTTTGGGTGAACTCCAGGAGTTGGTGATGGACAGGGGGGCCTGGTGTGCTGTGGTTTATGGGGTTTCAAAGAGTCGGACATGACTCAGCAACTGAACTGAACTGAACTGAAGAGTTATATATTCTGAATATAAGTTTTTTTCTAAGATATGTGTCTTGACAACATTTTTGAGTCTATGGCTAGTCTTCATTTACTTAAATGCTTTTTGAAGAGCAGAAGTTATAAATTTTAGCTTACCAGTTTTGTCTTGTATGGTTTGTGCTTTTTTTGTGTGTCTTGTTTAAGAAATAATTGCTTAATACAAGGTCATAAAAGTTTTCTCGTGTATTTTCTTATAAAAGTTTTATGAGTGGTCTATGATCCACTTCAAGCTGAATTTTTATTTCAGTTTGAGGTAAGAGTTGATATTCATTTCTTTTCTTTTTCTCTTCTTACGTATGATTGATCAAGTGTTCTGACTCTGTTGAAAAAACTCTTTTTTCTCTACTGAAATACCTTGGCAACTTGTTGGAAAATCAAGATCAATATATGTACATGTGCAAAAAAGAATAACAAAATTTGAAAAGTCCCATTTCCTGATTAATTAAAGTTCCGATTGTGTGTACTCAAAATAAGCTTTTCATATCTTTTATTTATTTATTTTATTGAGGTGTAATTGCTTTTGGTGGCTTCCCATGTACTGCGGTGGTAAAGAATCTGCCTGCCAATGTAGGAGAAGCAAGAGATGCGGGTTTGATCTCTGGGTTGGGAAGAAATATCTTGGAGTAGAAAATGGCAACCCATTCCAATTTTCTTGCCTGGAAAACCCCATGCACAGAGGAGACTGGTGGGCAACAGTTAATGACATTGCAAAGAATCAGGCAGGACACAGTGTGCACACACACACACACACACATACACCCAATTGATTTACAATAATGTATTAGTTTCAGGCATATGACACAGTAATTAAAAATTTTTACAGATTATACTCCTTTTGTAGTTGAAAAATATTGGCTACAGTCTTTGGGTGATACAATACATTATATACTGTTCACAACTAGTTTGTTCTCTATGTCTGTGAGTCTGTTGCTTTTTTTGTTATATTCACTAGTTTGCTTAATTTTTTAGATAGCAAGTATAATGATACTTGAGTGTCAGATGATAACACAGAGTATTTGCCTTTATCTGACTTTTTTAACTTAGCTTATTACTCTCCAGGTCCATCCATTTTGTTGAAAATGGAAACATTCATTCTTTTTTATGGCTGAGTAATATTCCGTTGTGTATGTGTCTGTGTGTGTCTGTGTGTACTTTGTCAGCTGTATCCCTTATCACAGTAATTTAACCATAATTATAACGAATTGTGAAATTTCTCAGGAGTGGAAGAGGTTTCTTTTGGAGGTTGAGGGCTGTCTTTTTAGGTTCTTTGATTGTTTGCTCTTTTGTTCCACTTGGTTTGTTCCTTTCTCCTTTCACTGTCCCATCACATTTTCTTACCTTGGGATTTTCTATCAATTAATGGATTTCATATCAATTAATGGGTTTTCCTAGTTGGTTCCGTAATCATCACTGTTTCCATACTACTGTGCTGTGCTCAGCAACTTAGCTGTCACTCAGTCATGCCTGACTCTGACTCCTGCCAGGCTCTTCAGTCCATGGGATTTTCCAGGCAAGAATATTGGAGTCAGTTGTCTATTCCTACCCCAGGTTCCATACTACAAATTCTCCAACCAACTGATCCAAATTTTTGCCTTCTGTTGGTCTGATTTTCTTAAATGATAGGATTTAGACTTTCTGGAAGAGGAGATGAAGTACATATTCTTCAAATAAATTTTCCGAAGTAGTAATTATTTTAGGCTTTGATAGAAGTTGGAATAAACTAACGGCAATGATTTAGTGCTTTGATGTTGAGAAGAAACAATCATTTGGTAGGAAAGGAGAAACTAACAGAATTCAGGATGATACTGCAAGAAATCGAAGAAAAATCAGAAATGTGGAAAGTATATTTAAAGTTATGAGTTACTAGAATGATGTGAGGTTAAAACTGGCTCATATGTAAGACCTTTTTTTTTTCTTTTCTTTTTTTTTTTCCCCAACCTGCTTTTGGACTTTGTTCCTTATATTAAAATGGTGCTTCTTGATGTAAAAATGAAGGCATCTAACTAATTTGGCCAATGTTCTAAAGTTGGCTTAGACTAGACCAAATTTTTTTCCCAACAAGCATTTTTTCACAAGGGCTCATTGGCTTCTGATATAGTCTTGCTGTGAAACTGTTTCATGAACCATTTTGTTGAGCCAGATTACATACAGAATCCATTTCCTGTGAGCATCATGGCTGAGAGACCTCCTTGCAAGCCAATCTTCCAGTTAAATGCTCCAAATTACCAGTTAATTGCTCCAGCCTGATGAAACTGGCTTATGCATCTTCCAGAAACTAAGTCAGAAGGAAATAGTGCAGATAACTGCAAATTATTCAGTGGATTTCAAACCATTTATTTAGCTAATCAAATATTGAACATATTTAGCATTTACCCAAATGTACCTGAATTGACAAAACTCACATTCTCAGAACTATATTTTTTCTCATTAAGCAGCATATACAGTGATTAATAAACCTAAATTATGAAGTCAACATTTTAATTGCTAATGTACTTGGATGCTTCTAGTAAAATTTGGTTTTATTCCATTTATTTTGCATATCCTAATGTATTTTATGAAAGAGAGCACACCTGTGTCATCAGTTACAAAAGAAATATGCATGCAAAACAAAGTAGAGTCCATTGGTGTGGATTATTGGTGGCCAAATTATTATCTGTGTTTTAAAAGGGCTACCCCACAAAATAATATCTTTAACCTAATCATTGAAGGGCATATTCAAAATGTCTTTATGTGCCTTATCCAGACTTGGAAATGAATGCAAACCTGCCTTATTAAATAACAATATAACTATATAGCTTTAATGAAATTGAAAAAATAAAGACTTTTGAATTATAATAGGCCACTCATGCAGAATAATTCATGCACAATACAGGATTCCAATTGGGGACTGATTTAATACTGATGTTAATGAAGTGCCAAGAAGAGAGTGAGTAATAGGGTGAAATTCTTTTGTAGCAATTTTCAGGAGAAGGATTTTTTCAGGGGAGTAATAGAACTTCTTAGAAATTTCAATTGGAGCAATTCTTTTTGGGTGGGAGGGTTTGATTGAAAAGACAGAGAGGAAAAGATGAAGAGAAGTAAGGTTGAGTAAGGGGGAAACTTATTATCTTGCTTCTTTGTGAAATAAAAATTTGCTCATGTAGTAGAAAATGAAATTGACTAAATGTTAAAATGAAATGAGCCTACCTTGTACATTTTCCAAGCTGAACAAAATGCAAACAATAGTAACAATAAAGAATAACGATGTTTTGTGAATTTAACCAGTTAATGATCTTGTGTTCCTTTAATATATCCTTTAAAATAATGCCGTCCTCAAGGTAACAACTTTGAAATATCGTGGGATTTAAATCATAAGTAAAATAAAAATAAATCTTATCATTGCAGTTAAAGATATCATTTTCCAAAAGGATTGTAGCAACAAGAAAGTACCATTTCAAGGAACTGAATTTATTTCATGGAAGTAGCGGTCTTACTCTCATTACCATCTTTACTTTAGAAAACAGTCTTCAAAATTATACATACAATATTTCATCTATTCTAGAAACAACACTGACTTATTTGATATGGTTACCTGCTTATTGCAGCTGTACACTATTCACCAAATTTGCCAACTGCAGAATATTTACAGGACAGTAAAAGTCCTAAAGCAGAAGGCTGGATGGCTTAATAGAGCATAATTTTTATATATTTCAGAAGACGCTAATGTTACTACTCAACATGGCTGTTCTAATATTTGAGAAATGGGAGAATTTACCTTTCGCCCTCTCATTCCAATTTAAAAATCTAATCTGCAACACATTTCTTCTTTCCTATCATTTTGAGATGCCCATTTCTGTGCCTGTTTGTGGATATGAGGTTGTTAACGTTCCCCAAGGCTATAAAGAATAAAATATTTTAAATTCATCTTTTGAAAGTAAAAATGCTTTTCCTGTTTATATAAAATTTTGCCAGAGTCTTTTCCATTCTGGCGTCATCTTGTTTCTGCCATTTTAATGTCTATAAGTTGTTATTTTACTAATAAGTCTCCTTCGATGTGAAATCTTCAACACTGCCTACAGAATGAAGTTTAGACAGATTGACAAACTACAGTCTCTGAAATCTGTCCCTTTGCCCCTATTGCCACTAAACTTCTACTTAGAAATGCAACTCTAGCCAGAATGGTTTGTTCACCATGTGAAAACAAAGACATTTTCCATTTTTTGCCTTTACTCTTGTCCCTCTCACTCCTTCTGCTCTCTTTCTACAGAAATACTAGCTGGCTCTACATGAGTCCGTGTTAAGTCGCTTCAGTCAGCTCCCATGGACTGTAGCCCTCCAGGCTCCTCTGTCCATGGGGTTCTCCAGGAAAGACTACTGGAGTAGGTTGCCATGCCCTCCTCCAAGGGATCTTCCCCACCCAGGGATGGAACTGAAACTTGGCAGGTGTGTTCTTTACTTCTAGGACCAGGTCTAGATCAAATGTTATTTCTTCCAAAAAGCCATTTCTAACACCCCTGTAAAATAAAGTCACTTTCTTTTCTGAATTCCTTCAGCAATATTTGTATCTCTCAAATTATATAAATCAATATGATGTATTTACCTCTAAAATGGGACCAGAAGCATTTCGTCACTATAGGTCAGAGCATGGACTCAGGAGCCCAGCTGTCTGAGTTCAAATACCGACTGTGGAATTTTTTAGCTATGTGGGTTTGGGCAACTTGAACACCCTGAGGTTCAGTTTCCCATCTCCAAAAATGAGATGTTAATTGTTCCAACTTGAGAAAATTTGATGTGTCCGAAATACATAGAACAGAAATTGACCATCATGGTTGAGCTTAAATAATGTTTAGATTATAGCTTACAAGTTACAGAATTAAGATCGAAATTCAGGTCTGCTGCTTCAGTCGTGTCCAACGCTGTGTGACCCCATAGATGGCAGCCCACCAGGCTCCTCCATCCATGGGATTTTCCAGGCAAAAGTACTGGAGTGGGTTGCCATTGCCCTCTCTGAAATTCAGGTCTTTATGAGTCAAAACTACATATTCTTTGCATAATGCTATCCTTTCTGCTTTCATGGCACTACTGAGCATCAACCAAGGTTGTGTATTTTGAGGCCAAAGTGTGTATATTTTGCCTCCCACTGGTTCTATCATTATACTTATAACAAGTGCTCGATAAATATATCATGGATGACTCAATACACATAAACTAATCAAATAATTCTAACTATTGGCAGCTTCTATGAAACAAAATTCAATCATAGAAAATTGAAATCCAAAGTATTCTTTTCAGAACTTATGACATATATTTAGCCAGCAAATATTATCTGAGATCATGTTGTTTACAAGCAATTTATTGCAAGAGCAATAAATTATTTTGTTGTTCAGTCACTCCGTTGTATCTGACTCTCATGACTCCTGGTGGGACTGTAGCCCACCAGGCTCCTCTGTCCATGGAATTGTCCAGGCAAGAATACTGGAGTGGGTTGCCATTTCCTTATCGAAGGAAAGAAACGTTACTGTGACATGGATTTGAATTGAGGTTTCTATGGCCACAATGCAGAGTACTAACAACTGTATGATCACAGCCCGCTACTGTAAAACTCATTTATTAGAAGCCCTCTCTCTAGTAACTGCCAATCTACAATCAGTCTGGTTAGGTAACTAAACTAATCTGAAACAGGTAGTTAAGCACCCACCCCCTTTTCTAGATAAACAGGACCACAGTCATTCTCATAAAATATATTGTAAAGATTTCTTTCAAGTTGAAGTTTACAGACTTTTTATGGCAGACTCTTTCTATCAGGAGATCTGCTTCCCTACTTATAGCTTTCCCAATCTCATCGTTCATTTGTACTTGCTATCACATTGGCCAAAAAGTTTGTTCAGATTATTCTATAAGATCTTATGGAAAAGCTCAAGTGAACTTCTTGGCAATACTTTAAGAATTCCATTTGGGAAGCACTGCCACATTGTCTGATGATGAAGCTTGAGAGCACTTACAGGATGATCATATCTTTCTGGCATATATTTCTGGAAAAATATACCCACCAAAGAGAAGGTTAAAGATGCTGTTCCACTCTCTATATTCTTACATTTAACCAACTGCTAACTTGGGTAGAAGTTGTCATGTAAAGAACATCCAGGGAAACTTAAATGATTTGTATCAAGTGTGTGAAAGGCCCTGAGGAATATCTACTCATTTTACTTGGAGAGATCAGAGAGGTCTTGATGACTGAAGTAGTTTTACTGATGTAAATTTTGTATGCAGCTGGCAAAGCCAGAAAATGGAAAGTTGCATGGAGAGAGAGTTTGAAATAATTTTTTTTTTTTTAGTCAGCAATAATTCATCATGACTAAGAGAACCTTACTGTCTTCCTGTTTCCCAGCATCATCACTTCTCTACCTACACCAAGAGAAACCTGACTACCTCACTAGTCTTCCTTCTATCAGGCTGCTGCTGCTGCTGCTGCTAAGTCGCGTCAGTCATGTCTGACTCTGTGCGACCTGATAGACGGCAGTCCACCAGGCTCCCCCATCCCTGGGATTCTCCAGGCAAGAACACTGGAGTGGGTTGCCATTTCCTTCTCCAAGGCATGAAAGTGAAAGTGAAGTTACTCAGTAAGTGTCCAACTCTTCGTGACCCCATGGACTGCAGCCCACAAGGCTCCTCCGTCCATGGGATTTTCAAGGCAAGAGTACTGGAGTGGGGTGCCATTGCAGGCATGTACATAATAAATGTAGCACCAGTTATCAAGGAGTAGGAACTTTGCTTATCAATGAAAACAACAAGATTATGTCTATCTTTACAATCTTCCTAAGGACAAGTCTTATTTGAACTAAACAGATTAGCACACATTAATACAACATTGTATAGTAAGAAGCTTTTGAAGATGGTTCTCATGATCTCCACCTCTTGGTATTCATGCTTTTGGCTGACACCCGTCTTTGAGTGCAGACCTGGAACTAATGATTTGTTTTGAAGAGAATATGGCAAAAATGATGGGATATCACTCCCATGATTGTGCTATAAAAGACTATGACATATATTATTGGACTCTTTCCATTGTTTTCTTGGATTGTATGCTTTAGTAAGCAAGCTGCCATGTTGGAAAGATCCATGCGGGAAGAAATTTAGGGTAATTCCTGGCCAACAAAGAGCAGAATTCTTCAGTCTAACAACCCATGAAGCACTGAATCCTGCCAACCATGCGAGCAAGCTTAGAAGTGGATTCTTCTCCAGTTGAGCTTTAAAGAGACACTGTGGCCACAGTTGACACTTTGATCACAGTCATATGAGAGACTTTGAGACAGAGGATCTGTATACACCGTTCTCAGATTCCTGACCCTCAGAAGCTGTGAAATAACAACTGTGTGTTGTTTTAAGTTGCTAATTTTGGGCAATGTGTTTCACAGTCATAGGTAACTAATACAGTGGGTGTTTAATTTGTATTCTAAAATTCTGAAACAATCGGTCTGTTTCTATAATATTATTTAAGAATATAGAACACACTTGTGGGTTTGATCCCCTTTGGACTCCAGCCCCTTGAATTAATTATATGTTATGTTGATTCTTCTGGAAGTATTTCAGTTAATTCTCTACAAACCTTTAGTTTTTCTTTTCTTTAGATAAATACTTGCCAAAAATATTTATTGGATTTTTTTTTTCAAATTCAGGAATCAATTTCCTAAAATAAAGGTCTTTACATTTAAATATAATTTTACATCTGAGTGTGCCTGCAGAGTTGAGGGAGAAGAGTATACTTATAAACATCACAAAACACATTGGGGAAACAAACATCCAACAAGCAGAGACATGTGTTGCTGTGTTGTGGGTGTTTATGTGTGTGGTGTCTTGTTTATATTTATTTATTCCCTGAGTGTCTGAAGATCAGAAAACTAAAGTTGGAATAAAGGAAGGGAACTTAAGTCATTCTAGTGGGCTAAGATAAATAGGTTATTTCATTAGGAAAAATAACAGGAAAAAGTAAGGATCTAGTTTTCAAATTCTTACACTTATTTTTATTTTTTTAAGGCATAGTACTCCATATATACCAACTACTTTAAAAAGCCACGTAGAAAATAATAGCCCTTCTCAAGAATTGGACTGTAGGGTAATGCAACTCTATGATTTCCCCTACTAAATAAACTCATCTGTGGCACCACTGGGTCCTTTCCAGTATCAACTACACAGTCTTTATGATGTTGACATTTCTTCCAGCAAGTTGGAAGAGTTTCTCTACCAGAAATGTCATATTCCCATAGGAAACACCAATTTTGACTGCATTTTTAAGTTGGGAAGAGTTTGGTCTACACATTCTTCAATCTCCATGAACATGAAAATTGGATTCTTGAAAGCAAGAAGAATGCATGTGTAGTGGCTAAATTGTTTTTTCTCCCTCAGGCTAAAATCTCAAGGTTTCTTCCAAGAGGTACAGATTGTTCTGGCTGCAAAATCTTTGAAATCTCATGTGCTTGATATATTTTTAATTTTCCCTTTATACATCCCAATGTTAAAGAAGAAAGGGGGATTTTAAATGAGCAATTTGCAATATTGTATATAGTACAGTACAGGTTTTTTAGAAAAGCATTTCTTTTGAAATATCCAATACAAAATGGAGAAGAAGCTCCAAATCAGTAAATCTGTAGCTTTGTACATATAAAAGCAGAATGAGATTGGGAAATGTGGCTACATCTTTTTCTCACGGCAATTCATTGGAACTATGATCTGTCTTAAAACCAAGAGGAATCTAGTTACTTAAAAAGAAAATATATTATACAAAATATCACTTAAGATGAAGGCCTCTTTGTTCATAGGATGAATATGCAAATCTAATTTCTGCAGGAAGGTATTCATGTTTAATCAATGACACAATTATGGAGAGCATAGTTCTTGACAAACAAGTGTATGGTAATAGACGTATCTTTGTTGTTCAACCTCAATAAATATGCTTCAGCACTCAATTGACACCTAATTAACAGTTAATTACAGTTTCAAAGAATATAAATTTATATTTGGTTGCGTTAGTTAACTCAGTGCCTTTAATACTTTGCTCTTGGTAGCAGTCTACGTAAGAATTTTACTACATTTATTCCTCTTGCCAAGAGAAATGTCAGGAAGCTAAGAGTTATTAGAGCATTCTAATTGAAATTTGAAAACTAATTAGAATGTGTGTTCCTATTTAGAAGCTGCTGAACTAAAAAGTCTGAAGCAAAAATAAATCACTATATTTATACTATAACTGTCATAGATTCTTAAAATTAAATTCAAACGTGAGACTTGATTTACAACATAACCAAAAATATACACCAAAGCACTTTAAACTTCTTCAAAAAAGTTGTGAAGATATTTTTGAAACTAAATAGAAATAAAATCTGCTTTTCCTGGGATAAACTAACAAGTAAAATAGCAAGTAGTAGAATTTTAACAACATTATATGGAAAATATGGCAACACTGGCCAATATCAGCAATTTCATTCACAGGAACTGCATGGGATTAAACTTTTGCAAAGAAAAACTTGGCAGGAAAAATTGTCAAACTCTTTCCAGAAATCAACTGACAAAGAAAACACACACACACACACACACACACAGTCAAGAAAATCCTGGTATCAGTGGGATCTCCCCCAAACTCATACAAAGATACATGAGCCAAAAGTATTTGATAATCTCTGACAATTTGAGGGTTTGTTAAAAACATACCTATATGAAAAAAAAACAATGCTTACATTTTACAACATTGAAAGTGAAAGTTGCTCAGCCGTGTCAGACTCTATGCGATCCCATGGACTACAGTCCATGGAATCTCCAGGTCAGGATACTGGAAGGGTAGCTGTTCCCTTCTCCTGGGTATCTTCCCAACCCTGGGATCAAACACAGATCTTCCTCATTGCAGGTGGATTCTTTACCAACTGAGCCACAGGGAAGCCCAAAAATACTGGAGTGGGTAGCCTATCCTTCTCTAGGGGATCTTCCCGACTCAGAAATCAAACCAGGGTCTTGTGCATTGCAGGCAGATTCTTTACCAACTGAGCTATCGGGGAAGCCCTTGGGGGTTATTTGTTTTGAAGAAGCTCAATATTTGAATTGGAGAAGGAAATGGCAACCCACTCCAGTGTTCTTGCCTGGAGAATCCCAGGGACAGAGGAGCCTGGTGGGCTGCCGTCTGTAGGGTCGCACAGAGTCGGACACGACTGATGTGACTAAGCAGCAGCAGCAGCAATATTTGAATAAAACAGAACTCCTCTGAAATATGAGATCACTGTACCCTTTTTTTATGAATAAAGTTCAGTCACCTGAGAAAGAATTGAGCCCCCACCTCTAATCCATAGCCTCTCCATCTACAACAAGGTTGTCTTGTTCTTTCCTGAGCCAATGTTGTCCCAAGAATTCCTTCAATTTGGCCAACCTTCACTGAAAGATGTCTTCTTGTTACAGGGACTAATAAGTGAATAAAACCGATAGAAATCCCTGACCCTGTGGATCCCGCACCCTAGTGGAGGAAAGCAGGTATCTGCAAAACAAAACTCAGTTCACATTAACTTCAGTCTCTCCAGACTGGCTTTCATTTTTTCATCCATTCATTTGCCAAACAAAATGGCACACATGGAGCACAGTGAGGTTCCACAGCTGGAGACCTAGGGGCAATAAAAAAGTCAAAGTAGAGGTAACCAGACAAAAGAGGACCCTTCCTTACCTGTGTGTGTCAGTCGCTCATTTGTGTCCTACTCTTTGTGACCCCATAGACTGGGGCCTGTCAGGCTCCTCTGTCCATGGAATTCTCCAGGCAAGAATACTGGAATGGGTTGCCATTCCCCTCTCCAGGGGATCTTCCCCACTCAGGGCTTGAACCAGGGTCTCTTGCATTGCAGACAGATTCTTTATCATCTGCGCCACTGGGGAAGCCCGTTTTCTTACCCTGCAAATAGTAAAATCCCAGAGCTTTTCTATCACTACCTATAAGTGTCAATGTGTTTGTGGCTTTCCATATGTTATAGGAAAACTGATAGAAAGTTACCTTGGGTGGTTCATGCCATCCCCTTTTCTCATTGAAGAGAGCCTTTAGTTCAAAATAAACTGCTGTGTAAAACCAGGATTGTGGAGCTGCAGTCAGATCAATTGCCAGGGAAAGCATTGGCTGGGGCAGCAGCTGTGAGGGAGACAAGGAAAAGCAGCTGCAGGTACTCCGAGAGTCTGTTGGGGCAAAGAAATGCAATCCTGGGGCCAAGCAGGCTGTTGGCAGGGGGCCAGACCTCATTAGAGGCGCTGAAAGTATCACAGGATACCTGGGGAAGGAGGAGACGGAGGAGATGGGGATGGTGATGCATCTACAGAGATGCTAGAAAGCCCCTGTTCCTGGGCGTGGGGTGGGGGCAGGGGCTCTGAAGAACCTGCTAAATTGTAAGGACTGTCAATGTCTGAGCTGTCCTGTAAGTGTCCCATCAGAACTGGCCTGTGACACTGGATCTCATCTCCTCCCCTGCACTGCACCTTCCCTAGGATGGATGAAGGACTGGAGGAGAGGATCAAGGCTAGAGAGTGCTACTCAGGGAGGAAAGAGGAGAGTTGACTGGATCCCCTTCCCTGAGGGCTGCTCTGCCATCTTCGGGAGGTTCAAACTCAGAGCACAGGTGTATTTGTATGTGTGTGTATGTGTTTGTGTATGAGAGAGAGAGGGCGGGAGGGAAGTTTCAAGGTTGATAAGTTTAAAGTATTGAGTGTTATATAAGGCACAGGGCATTAACTTAAGGACCTTGATTTTTCTGTTTTCTTGAAATAGCGTCTCTCTTGAATTTCTCCTGGATGTGCATTCACTCCTACCATGTAATGGATTCTCTGACTTCATTCTCAGTACATAGTATCAGTCAGATTATCTAGCACACAAGTTTCTCCCAGAAGGAATGTAACACCATCATTGCATTCAGCTAAATGATGCTTGTGTAGCTTGAAATGGTGAATGTGCCTTCTGATATATCCAGCTTCTACATTGGTGGCATATGGTTGATGACGGTTGTGCATGCGTGCAGTCAGGAACTAAACTAACTCATTAATTTAGCATACAATCATGATCAACACAGGCTTCCTGGTGGTTCAGGGGTAAAGAACCAGCCTGCCAATGCAGGAGACAAAGGTTCGATTCCTGGGTCGAAAAGATCCCCTGGAGAAGAAAATGGCAACCCACTTCAATATTCTTGCCTGGAGAATTCCATGGACAGAGGAGCCTGGCAGGCTACAGTCCATGAGATTGCAAAAGAGTCAGATATGTCTTAGCAACTAAAGAACAACAACATGATCAATACTGATCACTTCAGCAAAATTGATCATGCAGAAAATGGTATTGATCCTAAAGATAACCAGTGAAAGATTCTACAGGGCTGGGTTTCTACCACTTTGTATGTGTATACATGGGCTGAACTTTCATAAAGCTCAAAGAGGCCCTGATGCATTTTTAGGTCACTGATATTATCTGTGACTGTTTTAATAAGTATCTTGATTTTCAGTTACTATGTTATTTATATAAATTAAAGAAATAGTGTGAAACTATAACAAAGAATGCAATCTCTTTGGAGCTTAGCTCCTGTGACTGACACAGCTGTTGAAACACCCCTTCAGCTCTTATATAGAAGAATCTGGAAATTATCACTTGGCAGGAACTGCCAAAGAAGTTCACACACAAATTCCTGCACCCTCTGGCAAAGTGCTGCATGACTTTGAACTGACCTTGAAATTTATGGCCTGGCATCAATAGTCATTAAACTGGGAACAGCTTGTGTAATGTCTTGATAGTAAGTGGTACCCAGAAATGTGTTAGCAGTAGAAAGAATTAAAAATATACATTTCGTTTTAATTCTGGTGTAGGGAATGACCTGTGGTTTTGAGAAGTAGTCACAAAGCTGAATACCAATCTCAGGGAAAAGGACAATGTTTGTGATCCTCTAAGTGTACTTAAAACAGAGACTAGAAGCAGGCTAATTGTTTTGATTTTGCTCTGAACAGCTGGCAGAAATGAGAGTAGTTACAATGACTTTCATCAGGTCTCTTGAAAATTTACAAATTGGCTCTTTCTCCTTTGCTCTGTGGAGCAAAAGGAAGTAAACTTATGCTTATCTGATATATGAGTGAGAAACCACACCCTCTTAATGGCAGCATATCTGAGCCTGAAGGCAATTCAGCCCTCTTTACACAAAGAGTCTTCAAATTTAATTGGACCCCAAGGTAGAACAAGTTAATCTTTAATCCCTGAGTTCCTTGAAAATGTCTAAGCTATTTAGTTTAGTATTTGGTTAGTATGGATTTATGCCACTTCATCTCTTAATGTGTATAAAACTTTGGTTGGGAAATGATAAATATGACATACACTATTAGAGCTTTAAGATGGTCTATTGTTATTGTTCAATCTATCAGTCATGTCTGACTCTTTGCAACCCCATGGACTGCAGCATGCCAGGCTTCCCTGTCCTTCACTATCTTCCTGAGTTTGTTCAAATTCTTGTCTACCGAGTTGATGATGCCAAACTTATGTTAAGATTGTCTACATAACGTGAATAATATTGACCTAATAAAAATAAAGTGTAATTGGATTATTGACCATAAGTGAGAAGAATCTGTCAGCTAAACTTGCCTCACCCATAGTCCCTAGTGGAAGGATAGCTCTGGGTCATTATTTATACGAGTGGCAAGTGATTACTAGCAGCATGTACCATGTAGCTTAGAATGAAGAGTTAAGAGGGGTCAATCAGGTTTCCTCTTCCTGAGATTCCTACTGGAAATGGGGAATGAATCAGCTAGATGGAAGCCAAAAGAGTAATGAATGGGCAGAGAATAGCTGAGACCTTAATGGTTTAAATAGAGGGTGAAGATTATGTTATTCAGGTATCTAGAGCTACTGTCAGTGTAGAAATTCCTTCTACTTCCAACTTCCTTGTGACTGAGCCCTGGCCTTGGATTTTTAAATAGATTTATAAAGGATTTTGGAGGAATCGCTAGCAGAAAATACACACCATGAAGAATAAGGCAGAAGGCGGAAGAACATTGTGTTTTACCATTTTCACTTCTTAAGGAACTACAGTTCTGTACAGTGCTGACCCCAGCACTTCCAAAACTTAAATCCGTAAGCCTGGCTTCCTAAGAGTCAGTCTTACAAACTACAAGCATATTCCCAGAATCTAACTTGCTAGATTTGGCATCTCCTGGGTGGCTTCTAGAATCATTGTTTTCAAATAGCTCCTAGGCAATTCAGATATGTAGCCTAAGCCAGGTTGAGGTGCTGATGTTGCCAACTATTGCATTTTGTAGAGAAGATTGAGACCCACCGTCTGCAAATGTCAAGCCTCAACTTCACCATTAATACATGGAAGAACTCAGGAAGCACTTGCATCTCTTTAAGTACTTTTTCCAACCACCAATTTATTTTCTTCCAGATATCTGGAATCATTATTAACAGAATTAACTTAATTCTCAAGGACTAGTGGATTAGAACTTTATTGTGCTGTTAGTACACTTTTCAATTCTATTATTCAGATATCCTTGTTGAGGGCTTATTGAAGCACAGAAACTAACACAAGTTTAAAATATGACTATATAATTATGAAAGTTTAAGACTGGCACATGGAAGAAGCAATGTTAATCCACTGAAATTCTCTGTTGCTGCACTCATCTACAAATTTCTGTATATACCTTTCAAAGAGTGGCAACAAATGGAAGCAAATAAAAAACAATGAAATAAAAATGTCAGACTGAAGTATTAGCTTTTGTTTGGAAAAGAGCAATTATTAGTCCCACTCCTTCCTATTTTCCACAGAAGATGCACTCAATCATATTCTTCCCACAAAAGTGGAAAGTTGAAGAGAACACTTCAAACATTCTCTCCATCCCACTTCTAGAGAGGACAGAGAAGTCATGACTCTGACTGGTTAGCAAGAGATATGCAAGGGGCAATGTTTCTATAGTGGGCAGGGCATTCCATCAAAAGGAAATGAAGGTGGATGTTTTCCTGGTTCTCACTGGAATAGCTTTCATCCTAGATTTTCACAGCAGTAAGTAACAAGCTTTTGTGTATGTATACTTACGTGGTGCCAAGTGTCTGAAACCTGCACACGAGGACAGGAAAGTAGCCAATTTCAAAGCAGCACAAACTCTGTTCCAGGCAATGTTCCAAGTATATACAAAAATAAAACCATTTCATCCTTATAACACCCCCATGAGGTAGATTCTATTATTATCTCTATTTTGCATATGAAGAGGCACAGATGAAGAAATTGAGTCAAGGTGATCTGTTCAGGGTTTGAAAGTTAGATACAGGCTGCAAGACTGGATTTAAAATGCAAGATTTTGGACTTCAGAGAGAGGACGAGAGGCTCAGTGAAAACTCTCCCCTTGAGAGGCAGATGTTAAACTGGTTGAAATTAGTAAAAAAAACAATCATTTATTGTCTCCAGAGATTGACCCAAGAGCTTACAAAAGACTAGGAGGCATTTATTCATTAAATTCTGTGAGAGCAGTGAGAAGACCAACATTCAGTAGCTGCTGTGCTCCAGCTTTGTGTCACAGAGCAGTCATTTGTGGGGGGCTCTTGCAAATGTCCCAGGAAATGTCTAAATATTCCCACCTCTCCTGCTCTGCAGGGAGAGTCAAGACAGGACCACTGGTGAAGGGCATCCACTTCCCTACAGTTGTGTGTTGCTGGCCCTGGTATATTTGCAGCCTATGATCACCTGTAGGAATCACACAACCAAGCTCTGGGCTACAGAAGCTCCTCCCTGGGTTGTGAATTTCATTTCTGCCCCCTCCCCAAATTCCCACTCTGGAGCACAGAGTCCCTGGCCACAGGAAGCTGCAGCAAGCCTCAAAGAGTGGCAACACCCATCCCTACCAAGTTTGATGACTGAACTGAAGTGAGGGGCTCAATTGGTAATTCTGGTATTTAGAGAAAATGTATGTCAGTCACTCCTGGGCTAAACCAGCTTTTTAATACTATGCCCAGTGCCATTCAAGCCACCAACTATGCCTTTGAGATTACCACCCATGGGTTATCCTACTTGTTAAAATCAAGAGAAAAGTTCACATTTGTTGATTTCTTATTCTAACACTTAGTTCACTCCTTACTCTAATGTCGAATCACCTTTCAGATCAAGACAAATGAAATAGTTATATACTAACTCACGTAAGTAGACAAGTCAGTTCAGTTCAGTTGCTCAGTTGTGTCTGACTCTTTGAGACCCAATGGACTGCAGCACTCCAGGCTTCCCTGTCCATCACCAACTCCCCAAGCTTGCTCAAACTCATGTTGTTCGAGTTGGTGATGCCATGCAATCATCCCATCTTCTGTCATCCCCTTCACCTCCTGCCCTCAATCTTTCCCAGAATCAGGGTCTTTTCCAATGACTCACTTCTTTGCATCAGGTGGCCAAAGTATTGGAGTTTCAGCTTCAGTATCAGTCCTTCCAATGAATATTCAGGACTGATTTCCTTTAGGATGGACTGGTTGGATCTCCTTGCAGTCCAAGGGAATCTCAAGAGTCTTCTCCAACACCACAGTATAAAAGCATCAATTCTTTGGTGCTCAGCTTTCTTTTTGGTCCAACTCCCACATCACTACATGACTACTGGAAAAACCATAGCTCTGACTAGATGGACCTTTGTTGGCAAAGTAATGTCTCTGCTTTTTAATATGCTGTCTAGATAGGTCATGGCTTTTCTTCCAAGGAGCAAGCGTCTTTTAATTTCTTGGCTACAGTCACTATCTGCAGTGATTTTGGAGCCCAAGAAAATAAAGTCTCTTGCTATTTCCACTGTTTCCCCATTTATTTGCCATGGAGTGATGGGACCGGATTCCATGATCCTAGTTTTTTGAATATTGAATTTTAAGCCAGCTTTTTCCACTCTTCTCTCTTTCATCAAGAGGCTATTAAGTTCCTCTTCATTTTCTGCCATAATGGTGGTGTCATCTGCATGTCTGAGGTTATTGATATTTCTCCCAGCAATCTTGATTCCAGCTTGTGCTTCATCCAGCCTGGCATTTCATGTGATGTACTCTGCATATGAATTAAATAAGCAGGGTGACAATATACAGCCTTGACGTAACCCTTTCCCAATTCAGAACCAGGCGGTTGTTCCACATCTGGTTCTAACTGTTGCTTCTTGATCTACATACAGATATCTCAGGAGGCAGGTCAGGTGGTCTGGTATTCCCATCTCTTTAAGAATTTTCTAGAGTTTGCTGTGATCCACACAGTCAAAGGCTTTGGCATAGTCAATGAAGCAGAAATAGATGTTCCTCTAGAACCCTCTTGCTTTTTCGATGATCCAACAGATGTTGGCAATTTGATCTCTGGTTCCTCTGCCTTTTCTAAATCCAGCTTGAGTGTCTGGAAGTTAATGGTTCATGTACTGTTGAAGTAGACAAGAGCTTCATAAAAAGAAAAAAGGTGTAAAAAATTAGGTGTAATCAATATATTCGTGAGCCCAAAAAAAGGTCCTGGTGGAACTGGACACCAGTAGCATTCATCACGGAGAAGGCAATGGCACCCCACTCCAGCACTCTTGCCTGGAAAATGCCATGGATGGAGGAGCCTGGTAGGCTGCAGTCCATGGGGTCGTGAAGAGTCAGACACGACTGAGCGACTTCACTTTCACTTTTCACTTTCATGCATTGGAGAAGGAAATGGCAACCCACTCCAGTTTTCTTGCCTGGATAATCCCAGGGACGGGGGAGCCTGGTGGGCTGCTGTCTATGGGGTCACACAGAGTCGGACATGACTGAAGTGACTTAGCAGCAGCAATAGCAGCCTTCATCAATGGCCATTGGGAGAATGCATGCTTTGATTGTCTTTTTTTCATATTTTATTCCCCTAGTAACTTATTCTTGCTCCCTGAGATCTTCTCAAATACACTGTCTGCATGGAAATCTTTTGGGTTCTGACACCAAAATATGGTGATGTGGGCAGGGTGGGGGAAGGGTTTTTGCTTGCTGGCAGAGGTGTTTGATTAATTATATAAACACTATTGCTTTGGGGACTTCTCTAGTGGCTCAGATGGTAAAGAATCTGCCTGCAATGCAGGAGACCTGGGTTTGACTCCTGGGTGGGGAAGATCCCCTAGAGAAGGAAATGGCTACACACTCCAGTAGCCATTACTTGGAAAATTCCATGGACAGAGGAGCCTGGCGGGCTACTGTCCATGGGGTCACAAAGAGTCAGAATGACTGAGTGCCTAACACCTTCACACACACATACACACACACACACACACGTATACACACACACATCACTTCGACCCTGGAACATAATTTTATGATGTGTTCCCCAGATCCAATCTGAAAAATACTGTGTTTACTATTGATTCTTTATTCCTCCTTTGATTTTTATCTTTTGTTTAGAAATAAATGTTATCAATTTTTTTCTTTTACCTTACACAGATTCTTAGTCTCATACTCAAAATTTCAGAAGATGAGGCTATGCCGTTTCCTTCTCCAGGGAATCTTCCCAACCCAGGAATCTAACCCAGGGATTGAACCCAGGTCTCCCGGATTGGAGGCAGACGCTTTAACCTCTGAGCCACCAGTATGGAGGACAGTTAATGTCCAAAATTCTAGCTGCTAGAATAACTGAGTGGCTTTAAATATGAGCATAAAGGATGGTGAGATTTATCCCTATGTAATGGGGAACCACCAAACGTTTTTCAGGAGTGGAGGAACTTGTTAATAACCTCATATCCATTAACCTGCTGGTGATGTCGAAGGCGAGCTGATTTCCTGACATTGTAAATACACAATCACCTAATTGGACATAAAGATCAGCCTTCTAATTTCTGTTCCAGTTTTTGGATGCAACTCAATATAATGTATATTCAATATTGTATCCAATTTGAAGATATTATAAATATTTAGTTAATTGTTCCTTTTGATTGTGCATAATTTTTATATCGTTTGTTTATTTAACACAAATCTGTCCATTCTGTTTGTGTCTTGATTTTTTAACTAAATTAAACTTATCATGTAGAAATTCCCTTCATATGATATTTAATCAGTAAACTTACACAGAAGGCTAACCTAACAGTATTGTAATAATTTGAGTACTTGTAATAATAATGCTTTCTTAATGTATACTGATCACTTTCCACATTTAGGTTTGTTGCCTAAAATCCAAAGGCCAAATTATATTAGGAACTTCAATAAACAAATCTTATTTTAACATAATTTTTAAATAGATCCTTTCGTTTTCTGAGACTTAAGAGCTAGGATGCTGAGGCTGATATGCTAAATATTGTATTCTGTACTCCATTTAGACTTTGATTTGGATTTAAAATTCAAAATCACTTCCATCATTTCTATCCTTGTGAGTGTGTGCCTGTGGGGATATTAAAATAGAGAAAGAGCTACTTGGAGAGATGAAATGATTGGATTTGATGCCTTAGGCCAGAAACCTCATTTTGCTTATGTTAATATGTAGAACTTTCTGCACTCCAATTCATGGCCAGTAAATGCTTTTTCTTGATTTTGTAAAATTCAGCATTGTATATCCCGGTTGAGAACCTTATTTCTTTTGTTGCAAATAGTGCTAGCAACCAATCTCAATCTCGTTTCTATTACCATAGCTCA
This sequence comes from Bos mutus, assembly GCF_027580195.1. NCBI lineage: Eukaryota > Metazoa > Chordata > Mammalia > Artiodactyla > Bovidae > Bos > Bos mutus. The sequence goes on along the minus strand of NC_091630.1, from coordinate 56,660,972 downwards.
ATTATAAAGTGGTTACACACGGTTATTGAAAATCTAAACCTATATGTTGCTTTCCCTAGTGTCACTTTATTTAAGATTGCAGATTGAAGCTATTGTAATCTTAGGTAAACCAGTAATTAACTTAGCACAAAGACATAACAGAGAGATGAAATCATAAGACCTAAGAGGCATTTTTAAAGAAGAATTTTAATAAATATCTAGCAGAATATAATCCTTTTCAAAGAAGTGCAAATAGTGTCCCAGTATGAGAGGTTAACATTAAGAAGACACTTTTGTTAATATTACCTTTAAATTAAATAGTTAATTTATCCATTTCATCAGATGGATTAAAAATTCAGTCAAAAGGCAGAGATGGTTAGACTGGATAAAAAAAAAAAAACAATATCCAACTCTCTATAGCTTGAACAAACTCTAAGAGATAGTGAAAGACAAGGAAGCCTGGCATGCTGCAGTCCATGGGATCACAAAGAGTCAGACACAACTTAGCAACTGAACAATAACAACTGTTTATAGGAAACAAGCTGTAGAGTCAAAGATGCAAATAATTTGAAGTAAAAGGATATCATGCAAGCTGGAAGAGAGGTGGAGTGTTGCAGTAGTTTCTGACAAACTTTAAAATAAAAATATTAGTAGAAATAAAAGGGGGACTTTTATAATAATCACTGAGTCAATCCATTCATCAGGAAAGACCATACTCTAGAACATAAGTCTTAACAAATTAAGCAGATTGATATGGTATCATAGAAACAATTGAACATCTATATGCCAAAAGAAATGAGTCTTGATACATCTTACACATTTCACAAACATTCATTCACTCAAAGTAGATTATAGACCTAAATGTAAATACAAATTCAGATGACTTTTGGTTTAAAAAAGAGTTTCTAGATGCATCACTAAAAACACAATTCAACTTTACTAAAGCTAAAAACTTCTTTTCTGTGAAAGACACTCTTAAGAGAATAAAAAACACCTCATAAAGTGCTTGTATTAAATTATAAAAATAACTGAAAAACCTAAGAATAATAAAATAATCATATTAAAAATGGACAGATGACCTAAACAGATGCTTCATAGAAGAAGATATGCTGTTGGTGTTTAGTAGCTCAGTCATGTCCGACTCTTTTGCAACCCCATGGAATGTAGCCCTCTGATCACCTCTGTCCATGGGATTTCCCAGGCAACTATACTGGTGTGGGTTGCCATTTCCTTCTCCAGTGGATTTTTCCTGATGCCAGGATTGAACCTGCGTCTCCTGCATTGGCAGGTGGATTCTTTGCCATTTAGCCACCTGGGAAACCCAAAAGAATACATACAGATGGTAATAGCCTGTGAAAAATGCTCAACATCACTATTCATTAGAAAATTGCAAATTTAAACAAGATCTACTAGTCACCTATTAGAATGGCTAAAATATAAAAAACTGACAATACCAAATGCTGATAAGCCTGCAGAAGAACAAGAATGTACAGTCATTGCTGGTGAGAACACAAAATAGAAGACAATTTGAAAGTCTTTTAAAAAGTTATACAGTCTTTATTATATGCTCTAGTAATAAGGCACCCAATTATTTTTCCAACTGATTTTGAAAACTTATGTCTACATAAGCCTGCACACATGTGTTTACAGTAGCTTTATTCATAATTGCCAAACACTGTAAACAACCGAAATGTCCTTCAATAGGTGAAAAGATAAACAAACTGTTGTATATCCATACAAGGGGAGAGCTTTTAATCATACAAGGAAATGAGCAGTCAAGCCATGAAAAGACATGGAGAAATCTTAAATGAATATTAATGAGTGAAAGAAGCTGATCTTGAGAGGCAACATACTGTATGATTCCAATTATAGGACTCTTGAAAAAGCAAAAAGAAAAAAAGAAAAAGTACACAGGTCAATGGTTACCAGAGGGTGGGGGGAAGGGGAGAGGGATTAAATAAGTGAAATATGGGGATATTTATGGTAGAGAAGCTATTTTGTGTGATACTGTAATAGTAGATGCATAGCTATAAGAATTTGTCAAGAACTCTCCTGGTTGTCCAGTGATTAGGACTCTGTGCTTTCAGTTCAGGGAACCCGGGTTCCACTCCTGGTTCGGGAACTAGATCCCACATGCCTCAACTAAGAATTTGTGTGCTACAACCAAGATTTGGTGCAGACAAATAAATAAATAATAAGTATCAAAAAATTTGTCAAAATCCATAAAACCTTACAACACAAAGAGTGAACGTTAATTTACCCAAGTAAAATATTGTATGTGTGTGTGTAATCATATGTATTATGAATATAATTTAGAAATATGAATAGTCCTAGGAAAGAACGCACACTGTGACCACAGAATCTAACTGCATTACAGAGATATAATACAACCTAATGAAACGGGTGAGAGAAAAAAAGATGCTAACCTAAGTAACTTTGGGAATGAATAGAATTCATAAGACTAAAGCCGAAAGGACTACACTTAAGTACTATACCCTAGCTGATAAAGTTGTTTCCTATGTGGATAAAGGTTAACAGTACTGATAATGCTGTACAGTGTACCAGAAATGAATGATTAAGTAAATAGATGGTAGCTGTCTGGAGCCTGGTCTCTCACTGTTTGGATAGTCTTTTGAGGTCAATATTCCATGCAGTGACTTTTCCCCACATCCTGACTTTCAGAATGGTCTTACCTTCTTTTTGCAAATTATCTAAATCCTCAGCTTCGTGTTAATAAAGTTAATGAATGACCAATTCATAACTACTGTAAAGGTATGAGAGGCTCGAGTACATAGTTTCTAACTGCCTTCTCCTTCATCTTTTATTTGAAGCCATAAATATATTTTAATAGTGGAGAGAGAGAGCTGTAGGTCCTGTCTTACTCTGTGCATTCTGGAGTTAGTGGTTTAAGCTGAGCACTTTTTATGCCAAAACTTCTCTTGGCATCCCTGGATTTATAAATAAGATACTTGGATAGTTCACTATGGGATCTTCCTTGACACTCTCCAGGACTGAACATGCTTGTTTTCTTCTGTAGGACTCGCAGTCTTGATAAAGTTTTTATTTAGAGGTGTGAGCAGGTAGCACCCATTTCACTATGCCCTCAGGCTGAATTGGATCAAGAGAAGTAAGTGATCTGTCCAACAGCTGGCAACAGAGAATCTAAGTTACTGTTTCTCAGGAGAAAATGTCAAGAGGTGTCGCTACTCATGAATTTAATAGAAACCCAACCCTCACTTTAGGAAAGTAAGAAAACTCATACTCACACAAAAAGGAAAAGTACAACTCTCTAATCTTTATATCCATGTCACTCTCATTTGTTCTAACTCACATTGAGCTATCAAATTTTGTGGCAAGCCATAAACTTGTTGAGTCATTAGGCTGCCTGGTTAATGGAGGAAAACTAAATTCCTGTTTCTGCATAATGACACTTATTCACTGTAGACATTTGCATCACTGGGAAATGATAAAACCTCATCCTTCATAATGAAGTTCTGGGCTGACAAAGAGGAAAATATAGTGTTGTGGGACAACTATGAATATAAAACAAGCTTAATAAAGAAATAGTGACAAATTATATTATGCAAAATGTAATGCAATAAAAAATGTTACTAACTCATTGGAAATGTCATAAATAATCTAAATAGTTTTTGACTGTCAAGGCCTTGAAAAATATATTCCTTTAAAAATGAGGTGCAGAAGAGATGTCAATTTAATTGCCATCATATTTTGACAAGCTTGGAGATCCCATGTTTGGCTTATTTGCTAAATTTATATAGTTGCTCAACTTGAAATGAAGGGAGGAACACAATTAACCAGTTTTGCCATTTAATTGTTGATCTGGGGAGGAAGCTGTCAGTACTCTTAAGCTACAGGATCACTGCATGGGTGTCAGATTAATATTTGGATAAAGTTGTAATCAGCGTAGACAAGTACATCTTCACAATCTAGGCTAAGTCTTAGATTTTGAGTTTGAACACCAAGAAAAGACAATCGTCAAATTTGTAATATTGCTAGTAAGTTGTAGCTTCTGAAAAACTGTCACTAGCCCTTCTTAAGCAAGCTGACTGAGCCTCTGGCTTAGAGTTGAAGGACTTACACGCTAGAAGGTAATTATTCTTCTTCTCATCAAGTATTTGCCACAGAATAATCTACTCTTGTTACCATTTGATATCTTATAGGTTTCTTAATTCTGATTTTATTGGTAAAGGATGTGCTTTCTCATCTAGGTTACCATTCTTCAACGCATTTTTTTTTCCTTTTTTCCTTTTATCCTCTATGTTTTAAAGACTGTTAACTGATGGTTAAACGAGAAGCTAAGAAGTAGAGACATGATTCCAACATCTATAATGTTTTGAAAAGCATTTTTCTTTTGCTATAGTTCATCAGAAGCAACAACAGATATGCGTCCTGCTCCAGTATGCCAAGGAGGAAGACCCCTGCCCCCACCAAAACAAGAACTAAACTAAGCCTGTCTTTTCATGCTGTTCAAAATGCAGAAGTAAAGAAAGAAAAAGAATCACCATTCAGTTTATGGTACAATACCTTCCTTGTATCAGTTCTCTGTCTTAGTGTACTCTGTAATTAAAAATATGACTTACATAGGAGCTGTTTCTTTCCAGGATAAAGCATTGAACACTGCATTCCACAGCAGAAGTTCCACCATTCAACCAATCACAGCTTTTCACTTCCCGCTAAGCCTTCTCTATACTGCCCTCCACACAGCTATTGCCAATTGATTGGACTTGGCGTGTAAGAGGCCATCAATTTGCCATTTGGCTCCAGGGAGTACATTGCAGTCCCAAGTCAAGTATAATCTTTTAATTTCCTTTGAAACCCCGAGTTGGCTTTGAAATGCATACATACATATGTGTGTATATATATATATATTATATGTAATATATATATGATATATATAATATATCCCTTTTTGAATTTTTGAAATTTGATATGTATTTCCCAAAGAACAATTTAAATTTTTTTCTTGTAATTCCCTCACTTGTTTTTAGTGTGTTTAAAAATATTTCCAGAGTTATTGATTATATTCTCATAATTTTCCTGAACCATTGTCATTGACAATTCAATCTTCACACTATTATCTTTGTACAAACTCAGAAATAGCTCTGGATCAATTTATTAAAAATAATTGATACATCAAGTTCACCTATTTCTCCAACATGAAGAATTAAATATAAAACTATTATTTTATAAGACACTGCTAAAACAATGAAGAGACAGTCACTGATTGGGAGAAAATACTTGTAAAAGGTATATCTGATAAAGGACTTGTAACCAAAATATGCAAATTACTCTTAAAACTCAATCATAAGAAAACAAAAAACTGTATACCTATGGGTGATTCATGCTGAGGTTTGACAGAAAACAGCAAAATTCTATAAAGCAATTGTCCTTCAATAAAAGATAATTTAATTAAAAAAATGTCTGAACAGACACCTCATTAAAAAAGATATACACACAGCAAAGAAACACACAAAATGATATTCAACTTTATTTTTCACTGAGTTGTAAATGAAAAGAACAAGATACCACCACACATCCACTAGAATAGTCAAAATTCAAAGCGCAATACCAAGTCCTGATGGGATTTGAAGCCAAAAAAAAAAAAACTACTTTCATTCATTGTTGGTGGGAATGCAAAATCCTACAGCCACTTTGCAAGACAGTTCGTTAGTCTCTTACAAAACACAGTTTTAGTGTAGGTATTTATATACCCAATTGTGTTGAAAAATCTATGTTCACAAACAAACCTGCGCACAAGGTGCTTAGAGCAGCTATTTATTCATAACTTCCAAAATTTGGAAGGAATGAAAATGTCCTTTAATAGGTGGGTGGGTAAATAAACTGTGGTACATCCATATGGTGAAATATTATTCAGTGCTAACAAGAAATGAACTATCGAGCCACAAAAAGACAAGGAAGAAACTTAAGCACATGTTACTAGGTGAAAGAAGCCAGATGGGAAATGTTACATAACGCTTGATTTTAACTACATGATATTCTGGGAGAAGTAAAACTATGGGGACACTAAAAAGATCAGTGGTTGCTAGAGGTTATGGGGGAGAAAAAGAGGGGTGCATAGGAGAAATTCTGGGGACTTTTGAGGTGAATAAAATTATTGTGTGTGACACTGTAACAATAGATACAATTATGCATTTCTCAAAACCCATAGAAATGTAGAGTGAACCCTAATAGAAGCTGTGGACTTTAGTTAATAACAATTTGCCAGTATTAATTCATTAATTGTAACAGATACGTTGTTGTTTAGTTTCCAAGTCATGTCCAACTCTTTTGTGACCCTGTGGACATCCTAGGTAAGAATACTGCAATGAGTTGCCATTTCTTTCTCCAGGGGATCTTCCTGACCCAGGGATCGAACCTATGTCTCCTGCATTGGCAGAGGTACCATACTACTAATGTAAGATGTTGCTAATAGTGGACAATGTATGTAGTGGGTGGGGAAAACAGGTGACAGTGACTCTAAACTTCCTGCTCAGTCTTTCTTCAAACCTACAATTGTTTGAAAAAATAAAGTCTTTTAAAACAACAACAAAACCCCCAAGTAACTGACACACTGTTTTCTTGATGCCATGATTATTATTTCAGCTATTTCTCCAATGTGGTTTATTTTATTTTTATTTATCTAGTACATCCTGTCCTATTTTAAGCTGCAAATTTGTATGCACAAAAATCATATATTTTTAGTGTTGCTAAATATTGCTTATGTATCATTCTTCTTGGGTCCAAAGATTTTAGTTCTAATTATTTATAGTTTTTCGTATGCAGTATACAACTGTGACAATATAACTTAGGTACATAAAATATTTACAAAGAATATGCAATCAGAAAATATCAAGTAACTGTAATTGACTTCACCCTTGAGCTTCCTATCAGATTGAGAATTGTCCTTACTGATTGATGCAAAGTGATGTACAATCACGTGTGATTGACTGGAAATCATTTATATTTTGGAATGCCATGCTCATTTATATGAGGACCTGCCATCCCAGTGACAGTACAGCTGATGGCAATGGTTAGCTTTGCTTCTTGTGGGGGAAGTTTGGCCCTCAAACAGGTCATGAAAATTATAAGTCCACATACTATAGGATAAGTGGCATTATTGTTGCTTGCTGGATAATAATAGCTAACACTTGAGTACTTAAAACACACCAGATATGGACAGAAGGCTTAGCATGTATAAACCAATTAATCTTCACAATAGTCCTATGAGGTAGGTGCTTTTATTATTCTCATTTTACAGATGACAAAACTAAGTCATGCAAGGTTAAGTAACCTGTAGGTTTAAGCCAAATATATGGTTAAGACTGGGGGTTCAAATTGTGGACAGACCTGGGCACTCTTGGCATTCATACCCTTTTCTATGCTTCTATTCTCTTCTCTTAATAATAGAAAGTGTTGATGCAAATGGTGGAACTTTGATTTTAAAAAATACACAAGGCTTCCCTGGTAGCTCAGTGGTAAAGAATCAGTTCAGTTCAGTTCAGTCATTCAGTCGTGTCCAACTCTTTGTGACCCCATGGACTGCACACGCCAGGTCTCCCTGTCTATTATCAACTCCCAAGCTTACTCAAACTCATGTCCATTGAAACTCAACCATCTCATCCTCTATCATCCCCTTCTCCTTCCACCTTCAATCTTTCCCAGGGTCTTTTCAAATGAGTCAGCTCTTCACGTCAGGTGGCCAAAGTATTGGAGTTTCAGCTTCAATATCAGTCATTCCAATGAATATTCAGGACTGATTTCCTTTAGGATGGACTGGTTGGATCACCTTGCAGTCCAAGGGACTCTCAAGAGTCTTCTCCAACACCACAGTTCAAAAGCATCAATTCTTCAGTGCTCAGCTTTCTTTATAGTCCAGCTCTCACATCCACACATGACTACTGGGAAAACCATAGCCTTGACTAGATGGACCTTTATTACCAAAGTAATGTCTCTGCTTTTTAATATACTGTCTTGGTTGGTCATAACTTTCCTTCCAAGGAGTAAGCATCTTTTAATTTCATGGCTGCAATCACCATCTGCAGTGATTTTGGAGCCCCAAACAAATAAAATCTGCCACTGTTTCCACTGTTTCCCCATCTATTTCCCATGAAGTGACAGGACTGAATGTTGAGCTTTAAGCCAACTTTTTCACTCTCTTCTTTCACTTGCATCAAGAGGCTTTTTAGTTCCTCTTCACTTTCTGCAATAAGGGTGGTATCATCTGTATATCTGAGGTTATTGATATTTCTCCCGGCAATCTTGATTCTAGCTAGTGCTTCATCCAGCCCAGTGTTTCTCATGATGTACTCTGCATATAAGTTAAATAAGCATGGTGACAATATACAGCCTTGACGTACTCCTTTTTCTATTTGGAACCAGTCTGTTGTTCCATGTCCAGTTCTAACTGTTGCCTCCTGACCTGCATACAGATTTTTCAAGAGGCAGGTCAGATAGTCTGGTATTCCCATCTCTTTCAGAATTTTCCAGAGTTTATTGTGATCCACACAGTCAAAGGCTTTGGCATAATCCATAAAGCAGAAATAGTGGTAAGAATATGATGGCTAATGCAGAAGAGATGGGTTCAGTCTGTAATCTCACAAGATCCCACATGCCCTGGAGCAACTAAGGCCATGAGCCACAACTACTGAGCCTGTGCTCTGGAGCCCAGAAGCTGCAGCTACTGAGTCTTCTCTCAAAATACTGAAGCCCACGGGCCCTAGAACCCATACTTATCAACAAGACAGACCATTGTAATTAGAAGCCCACACACTGCAAGTAGAGAGTAGCCCCCACTTGCCGCAACTAAAAAAATGTCCATAGTAAAAGTAATTAATTAAAAAAATACACAATCTAGTTTGTCTTCTAACTTTGGACATCTAGTGCTCACAGCATTCCTGGAAACTTCACTTACTGACCTTGCTTTTGTCTTGTGTCTACAGAGGCAAAGCAGATGGTGATCTTAGTTATTGTATGACCCACAGAGATTCTGATCCCCTAGAGCTCTTAGTCCTGAACTTGTTGGTGATGCCAGGCACTTGCTCTAGACCGTCTCTCTGTGTGTGAACAGACCCTGTCCAAGAGAGTTAACTTTCTCCTTCCCTATGGTCCTGGAAGAAAAATGAGATCACCAGATACTGCAGAGAAAAGCCTGCAAGATTGTGCAGGTGAGTAGACAAACCCCCGGGAACCATGGGTACAAAATAACACAAAAGAAACTATTTATTTATTGGTTGAAGCTATGGTTTTTGGTTAATACTTCTAAAAAAAAAATTCACACTGAATTTTTGTTTGCCAAGCTTATTCTTTGTAAACTGTTAGATAGTCTACATTTTTTACAGGTTGCTAGTTCAATATCAAACAAATGTATACGGCAGAGACCTTTTCATAAGACTGAAGAGATTGAAATTCTTTTTCATGATAAATTGAGAGAAACTGAAAAACAACTGGGAACAAATGCTGCAACTTTTTAAATCTGAAGTTCATGGGTTTCTAAATGCAATCTTCTCCCCTCTCTTGTAGCATACAAAACCTACATTGAAATGTGAGGGAAGTGGCAGTTTTGAAAAAGGATTAAAGATCCTATGAAACCAATGAACAGCACAGTCTTTGTACAATTATTTTTAGTTTCTCCCCTTAAAATGCATAATGAGGTAAATTTATACCTATCAACTCCCTGCAATTTACTTGAATTGAGTTATAAGATTTCTAAATAGCAAGAGAGATGCCTAACTGTAAAGATACTAATCTACTCTCCATAAATTTTAAAACTTAAGATCACATTCTCTTAAGAATGAATCTGAAACTAAAAGATAGGATTTTTTTTCTCTTCTTTTGTGGGTAAAGGGAGAAGAATATTTTGAATATTAAAGAAAAGAGATGTTTAGAATCTTATATTATAAAATGAGATTATAACAAGTTGGTAACTGGAGAAGAAATGAAGACTCTTTCTCCAATCTAAGACTCTTTCCCCTTCTACTCCAAAATAGTCCATTCTAGACTTGTCTAGACTATAGTTTACATTAATCATCCTTGATGTTCCTCATAGAAGCGACTGTATCCTTAAATCTGCAATAATGTGCCCTCAGAAAGAATACTATATGACTTATCTGAAGAGGAAATGAAATGTTGCTTAGAGCATGATAACACATAGAGAAAGGAGAAGATGATTATTGGGTTCCTAAATTGATGTTTTGAACATTAAAGGGAGATCTATTTTACTGTATATTTTGAAACCTACTAGGATTCTAAAAAAAGAATGTGGCGTTTGAACCACATGACTCATTAGTTATAAAACTGAATTCACTATGGGTGGTAAAGTTCAGACAGATTTTGAGGGGTGTAATCCTGAGAGCAAATTAACAAGAAAAATAGGAAGATAGAAGCAGCGTAAAATAAGTAAACCTGTTCCCAAAGTGTAATAATAGTGCTTGCTATTGATAGAATTATGCAAGTGCACTGAAAATCAGATTTTTAGAAGTGTGTCATAGTTTGTAAAATAATTTAATATGCATTTGTTTATATATGTGGGTGTATATGTCTATACATATCTATAAATATCTATAAATTCTCAGTGGACTCATGAATGAAATTGAAGAATTAGGTATAAATGTGTGAATATATAGTTTACACTTGGAATGTGCTGAGCACAATTATCACCTTACCTATGTTAACACTGTATCATATTTATACATCTGTATTCTGATTACTCCAGAATTTTTTCCAGCTTAGTATAATCCATTTTATTCTTGCATAACTGGGAACCGGAAAACCTGTGACTTGGCCCCATGTCTATGGCCAGTGATTGAAATTTGCCTGGTTGATTGAGCCATAGTCAAAATTTTCTCCTGGCAGCTGCTGCCTGTCTCTCCCCGGGTCATTGAGGTAGTGTGGAATTTTCTGCACCATCCCTAAGCTACCATGACTACAGGTCTAAATTCTCTTTAACAATCAACATTTTGGCTCAACAGATATTAATTCCTGCCTTCCATAAACTGAATTTTCCTGCCTTTCAATGACATGTCAAAAGGCTCAAATTTGCTATCCTTTGCCATTGACTGCTGAGAGCAACTCAGTTCAAACTATGGACACCACAGCTCCTGCCAGTGGATTGGCCATCTAAACGGACAGTGTCAAGACAAGGTAGAGCTCACCCTGGTGGAGTGGTTGGCTTCTGGTTTCACTGAGAGCATCCGAAGTCATTTCTGTCTTGTCCAACTCTTTGTGACCCCATGGACTGGAGCCTGCCAGGCTCTTCTGTCCATGAGATTCTCCAAGTAAGAATGCAGCAGTGGGTTGCCATTTCCTTCTCCAGGGGATCGTCCTGACCCAGGGATCAAATCCTTGTCTTTTGTGTTTCCTCCATTGGCAGGCAGGTTCTTTATCACTAGTGTCACCTAGGAAACCCCACTAGTTCAGCTTTAAGATCCTCAAGTCTTTTTTAGGGAAGACAAAGTAGTCAGTTTCGTGGGATTCCCAGCAATCACGTCCATAGTGAAAAGTTTTAAGTACATTAACTGTAACATCACTCAATGAAAATATCATAAGATGAAATAGTAGAAGGAAGCACTTGCTTTGTAAGACAAGCCTTGATAAACGAATCAAACCCACACTCTCTCTCTCTTTTTTTTTAACCAAACAAAATTATTAACTAATACAATATATCTGGGACTCTGTAGAATTACTCTTACCCACTTATAAAACTGAAGGGATCCTGTCACATATTTTTACCTGTTTTGACAAGAGTGTAAGGTTATTATACTTATCTACTACTGTGGGCAAGAATCCCTTAGAAGAAATGGAGTAGCCATCATAGTCAACAGAAGAATCTGAAATGGAGTACTTGGATGCAATCTCAAAAATGACAGAATGATCATTTTTGTTTCCAAGGTAAAGCATTCAGTATCACAGTAATCTAAGACTTTACCCCAACCAGTAATGCTGAAGAAGCTGAAGCTGAGTGCTTCTATGAAGACCTACAAGATCTTCCAGAACTAACACCATAAAAAGATGTCCTTTTCATTATAGGGAACTGGAATGCAACAGTAGGAAGTCAAGAAATACCTGGAGTAACAGGCAAATTTGGCCTTGGAGTACAACATGAAGCAGAGCAAAGGCTAATAGAGTTTTGCCAAGAGAACACACTGGTCATAGCACACCCTCTTCCAACAACACAAGAGAAAATGCTACAAATGGACATCACCAGATGGTCAATAGTGAAATGAGATTGACTCTGTTTTTTGCCACCAAAGATGGAGAACCTCTATACAGTCAGCAAAACAAGACTGGGAGCTGTCTGTGGCTCAGATCATGAACTCCTTATTGCCAAATTCAGACTTAAATTGAAGAAAGTAGGGAAAACCACTAGACCATTCAGGTATGACCTAAATCAAACCCCTTACAGTTATACAGTGGAAGTGAGAAATAGATTCAAGGGATTAGATCTGATACAATGGCTGAAGAACTATGGACAGAGGTTCGTGACATTGCACAAGAGGCAGGGATCAAGACCATTTTCAAGAAAAAAAATGCAAAAAAGGAAAATGGTTGTCTGAGGAGCTCTTACAAAAGCTGAGAAAAGAAGAGAAGCTAAAGGCAAAGGAGAAAAGGAAAGATATACCCATTTGAATGCAGAGTTCCAAACAATAGCAAGGAGAGATAAGAAAGCCTTCCTCAGTGATCAGTGAAAAGAAATAGAGGAAAACAATAGAATGGGAAAGACTAGAGATCTCTTCAAGAAAATGAGAGATACCAAGGGAACATTTTATGCAAAGATGGGCACAATAAAGGACAGAAATGGTATGGACTTTGCAGGTGGCAAGAATACACATAACTATACAAAAAGATCTTCACGACCCAGATAATCACAATGGTGTGTGATCACTCACCTAGACCTAGACATCCTGGAATGTGAAGTCAAGTGGGCCTTAGGAATCATCACTATGAACAAAGCTAGTGGAGGTGATGGAATTCCAGTTGAGCTATTTCAAATCCTGAAAGATGATGCTGTGAAAGTGCTGTACTCAATATGCCAGCAAATTTGGAAAACTCAGCAGTGGCCACAGGACTGGAAAAGGTCAGTTTTCATTCTAGTCTCAAAGAAAGGCAATGCCAAAGAATGCTCAAACTACCACACAATTGCACTCATCTCACAGGCTAGCAAAGTAATGCTCAAAATTCTCCAAATCAAGCTTCAACAGTACATGAACCGTGAAATTCCAGATGTTCAGCCTGGACTTATAAAAGGCAGAGGAACCAGAGATCAAATTGCCAATATCTGCTGGATCATCAAAAAAGCAAGAGAGATCCAGAAAAACATCTACTTCTTCTTTATTGACTATGCCAAAGCCTTTGACTATGTGGATCACAACAAACTGAAAAATTCTTCAAGAGATGGGAATACCAGACCACCTGACCTGCCTCTTGAGGAATCTGTATGCAGGTCAGGAACAGTTAGAACTGGACATGGAAAAACAGATGGGTTCCAAATCAGGAAAGGAGTACGTCAAGGCTGTATATTGTCACCTTGCTTATTTAACTTATATGCAGAGAACATCATGAGAAATGCTGGGCTGGAAGAAACACAAGCTGGAATCAAGATTGCCGGGAGAAATATCACCTCAGATATGCAGATGACACCACCCTTATGGCAGAAATATGAAGAAGAACTAAAGAGCCTCTTGATGAAAGTGAAAGAGGAGAGTGAAAAAGTTGGCTTAAAACTCAACATTCAGAAAACTAAGATCATGGCATCCAGTCCAGTCACTTCATGGGAAATAGATGGGGAAACAGTGGAAACAGTGGCAGACTTTATTTGTTTGGGGCTCCAAAATCACTGCAGATGATTTGCAGGTGATTGCAGCCATGAAATTAAAAGATGCTTACTCCCTGGAAGAAAAGTTATGACCAACCTAGACAGTATATTAAAAAGCAGAGACATTACTTTGCCAACAAAGGTCTGTCTAGTCGAGGTCATGGTTTTCCCAATGGTCATGTATGGATTTGAAAGTTGGACTGTGAAGAAAGCTGAGCACCAAAGAATTGATGCTTTTGAACTGTGGTGTTGGAGAAGACTCTTGAGAGTCCCTTGGACTGCAAGGAGATCCAACCAGTCCATCCTAAAGAAAATCAGTCCTGAATATTCATTGCAAGGACAGATATTGAAGCTGAAACTCCAATACTTTGGCCACCTGATGAGAAGAGCTGACTCATTTTAAAAGACTCTAATTCTGGGAAACATTGAGGGCAGGAGGAGAAGGGGATTACAGAGGATCCGATGTTTGGATGGCATCACCGACTCAATGGATATGAGTTTGGGTAAACTCTGGGAGTTGGTGATGGACAGGGAGGCCTGGCGTGCTGCGATTCATGGGGTTGCCAAGAGTCAGACATGACTGAGCAACTGAACTGAACTGAACTGAACTGAGACAGCATATTAAAAAGCAGAGACATTACTTTGCCAATAAAGGTCCATGTAGTCAAAGCTTTGGTTTTTCCAGTAGTCATGTGTGGATTTGAGAGTTGGACTATAAAGATAGCTGAGTGCTGAAGAATTGATGCTTTTGAACTGTGGTGTTGGAGAAGACTCTTGAGAGTCCCTTGAACTGCCAGGAGTTCCAACCAGTCCATCCTAAGGGAAATCAGTCCTGAATATTCATTGGAAGGACTGATGTTGAAGCTGAAACTCCAATACTTTGGCCACCTGATGCAAAGAGCTGACTCATTTGAAAGGACGCTGATGCTGGGAAAGATTCGAGATGGAAGGAGAAGGGGATGATAGAGGATGAGATGGTTGAATGGCGTCACCGACTCAATGGATATGAGTTTGAGTAAACTCCAGGAGTTGGTGATGAACAGGGAAGCCTGGCGTGCTGCAGTCCGTGGGGTTGCAAAGAGTCAGAGACGACTGAGTGACTGAACTGACTGTTATGTTTCCGTGTAACTCCAGGGAAATCCTAAAATATGAATATCCGCCCTGTATGACATGATGTCTTACAAATGATGTATAAGGAAATCAATTCTATGACTGCTGACAACATTCACAATCTACCTTGTGTAACAAAAATTGTTTGAGATCAGGAAAATAAAGCACTAGACATTTTTGCTGTGGTTTTTGAGTCCCTGGCTAGTTGGCATACCTATGTTGATTGTCACCTTTATTTATTTTTTTCTTTCCAAAATATATTCTCACTGAGGTCTGGTGTGACATGTACAATATCACCTTAATCTCTACATCACTACTTCTGGCATGAAAACTTTGCTCTCCAAGAGAGGTAACTAAACTGTTATTGGAAACAAAATTACATTAGCTCAGAAAACTGAGCCCTGTCAGTCTGCCCTGGTTTATCAACTACAGAGAAAAAAAAAATCAGATATCAGTCATTCTGATTTGAAATAAGATTTTTCTGGTAGAGAAAGAAGACTCGGAGACATGACAAAGAAAAATGTGCTACTTGTTAATATTCTCTTATATCGTAGAATAAGTTCTACTAAAAAATAGAAAACATTTTTGCTTCATGTATTTGAACAAAATGTTCTAAATTTTCTGACAGGTTGAAATGCAGTTATCTTCTTTATAGCAGAGGTGCAAACTGATGGAATAAGCATCAAAATCTGACCAGGGAGATGGGATTATATTTTCTTTGTATTTTTTTTTAATTGAAGTATAGTTGCTTTACAATATTATGTTAGTTTTAGGTATATAGCATAGTGATTCAGTATATTTGTATAGATTATATGTCATTCAAAATTATCACAAGATAATTGTTATATTTACCAATGCTAAACAACATATCCTCGTTGCTTCTCTATTTTATACATAGTAGAATTCATCTCTTAGTTCCATACCCTTATTTTGCCCCTCCCCACTGGTAACCACTAGTTTGTTGTCTATATTTGTAAGTCTGTCTTGCATATACATTCATTTGTATCTTATTTTAGATTCTACACATAACTGATATCTTACAATACTTGTCTTTGTTTGACTTATTTCACTAAACATAATATTCTCTAGGTCTATCCATGTTGATGCAAATGGAAGAATTACAATATTTTTTTAAGACTAAGTAATATTCTTTGGTGGGCTTCTCAGGTGGTTCAATGGTAAAGAATCTGCCTTCCAATACAGGAGACTTTAATGTGACCCCTGGGTTGGGAAGATCCCCTGGAGAAAGACATGGCAACCCACACCAGTATTCTTGCCTGAGTTTATTTTCTTGGGCTCCAAAATCACTGTGGATGGTGACTGCAGACATGGAGTTAAAGGGCACTTGTTCCTCTGAAGGAAAGCTAGATAAACCTAGACAGTTTAACTTTGCCGACAAAGGTCCGTATAGTGAAACCTATGGTTTTGCTGGTAGTTATGTATGGATGTGAAAGTTGGACCTAAAGAAGGCTGAGTGACAAAGAACAGATGCTTTCAAATTGTGGTGCTGGCAAAGACTCTTGAGAGTCCCTTGGATGGCAAGGAGATCAAACCAGTCAATCCTAAAGGAAATCAACCCTGAATATTCATTGGAAGGACTGATGCTGAGGCTAAGTTCCAACATTTTGGCCACCCGATGCATAGAACTGACTCTTTAGAAAAGACTCTCATGCTGGGAACGATTGAGGGCAGAAGATGGGGGCAACAGAGGATAAGACGGTTGGATGACATCATCAACTCAATGGACGTGAGTTTGAGCAAATTCCAGGAGATAGTGAAGGACAGGGAAGCGTGGCGTGCTGCAATCCATGGGGTCGCAGGGCCAGACATAACTTGGTGACTGAACAACAGCAATATTCCATTGTATACACACACATACTTCACACCTTCTTTATCTATTCATCCACTGATGGCACTTAGGTCACTTCCATATCTTGCTATTGCAAACAGTGCTGCTATGAACATTGAGGTGCATGTATTGTTTCAAACTGGTGTTTTCATTTTTTTCCAGATATATATATTTTCCAGATAAATATATTTTATATTTTCTCTTAGTTACCTTTAGAATGTACAAGTCTGTATTACTGCACTTAATGGAAAATTACATTTGTTTTTGTCTTGGTGTTCTAATATACTGTGATATCCTAGAAAGCATGGGTTGTTATTTGACTTTATTTGTTGAGTGGCTGGTGCTATAGTGGGTAACACATTGAAAGGACTCAGTGTTTCTTGATTAATCCCAGGACCACTAGGATTCACTAAGACCTCATCTTTGGCTATAAACCACACTGCTGCTGCTACTGCTGCTAAGTTGCCTCAGTCGTGTCCGACTCTGTGCAACCCCATAGAGGGCAGCCCACTAGGCTCCTCTGTCCCTGGGATTCTCCAGGCAAGAATACTGGAGTGGGTTGCCATTTCCTTCTCCAATGCATGAAAGTGAAAAGTGAAAGTGAAGTCGCTCAGTCGTGCCCGACTCTTAGCGACCCCATGGACTGGAGCCTACCAGGCTCTTCCATCCATGGGATTTTCCAGGCAAGAGTACTGGAGTGGGGTGCCATTGCCTTCTCCATAAACCACACTACTTACAGGTTAATCGTTTGAAGTTCTAGCAATTTGTCATGATGTATAAGAAAAAAATGGAAAATTTTCTCTGGATTAAAGACTTCCCATGTCCCGAACAGGAACTTTTCTTCTCTAGTGGCTGCTTCCTTTGGGGAGAAAGGAAAATCCCACACAGCTTAACATGTTGCAACTAACGCTGAGTCACCAAGAATTTCTGAGCAGGTGGGTTCTGCAAATAGACTAAATACCACACTTAGTGATCCAGAAAGGCAGATGCATCTCCGGAAGTCCAAGATGACTGCTTTTTATCTTGGATTCTCTGTGGCATAAAATGGTTTTCTTTAAAACTTCTACTCTCTGCCCCCAAATTTGTCAAAATCAATTGTTTTGAAGTTACAAAAAAAGAAATAGAACATGTTCTCCATATTCCAATAGAAAATCTATGCCACATGACATCACTTCTTAATGCATTGCATTAACACTTCATAATATATTCATGTTTGCAAGTAGGATATTTAATCATATGAATTCCTGCCTATGCCAGTTCTGTTTATTGTGAGACTAAAATGAGGACTGCAAACAATGAGCTCATACAGTACTATTAATATCAGCATTTTGACTATTTATTTTTTATTGAGCTCTAGCCTCTCCACTGAAGATTAAAGCATAATATTATATAGAAACAATAACTGAAAGACTCTTTTGCTAATATTCTAATTTCTTGCCCAAGACTGAAGCTGCCCAGAATTTAGGTATATTTTGATATTTTACTGAGGGAAAAACTATGTCAGACTTGGTGGTAATGGTGGATAGAAACTGAAATTATTTTCTCAGTCTTCCACCATCCACTTTGCCTAGTTCTTAATTTTAATTTTGCTATCAAGACCAAATCCAAATTTTGTAGGACATTATACAATTCAGGGGGACTTCTTTAAGAAGAAGAACACTGTATTAGTTAGGTCAGATTGTCATCACAAAATACCATTGATTGGGTGGCTTAAACAGATTTTTTTTTTTTTTTGGCCTTTCATATAAGCTTCATTTTATGTATTTTATTGTTGAAGTATAGTTGGTTTGGGGGTTTCCGTGGTGGCTCAGAAGGTAAAGAATCTGCCTGCAGTATGGGAGACTAGGGTTTGATCCCTGGATCGGAAAGAGAACCGGGAGAAGGGAATGGCTACGCACTCCACTATTCTTGTCTGGGAAATCCTATGGACAGAAGAGCCTGGTGAGGGCTACAGGTATTTTTTTTCCTCAGATGGATTAGTTAACATTTTCTCTACATTCTTTAAGATCTCAAATTCCAAGTGCAAACTCTTTCTTTTCCTAAGAGTCATAGAGTATTCTCATTTTAAAGTCAAGGTAAAACATGGAGAAGAACACACCTTCTCAACTTATTTTGGTAATAATTATGTAAATTTTAAAAGGGAAAAGATACAAGTCTCGAATGGCACACACTGAGCTTGTATTTATTTAGAAAAGTCAGACAAGATTTATAAACTAAAAAACCTAAATTAGCTTAGTTTAAAAGGTTCTGTGCCAAAAATAAAAATTTAAAGAGGACTGTACCCTGTTTGGTTAGGACTGTATTTGCAAAGTTTTCATGGTAAGAAGGAATCTCACAATATTTGCCCAGCCTGGTGTACACAGATCATCATAAAGGCCTTTTTATTACCACTGGGTCTCCTATATTTGTGGCCAGTAGCAGTTGCCTCTATATTAATAAGGCCTAACTAGAAGAAAAAAAAATCACTATGGGTTTTGAAAATAAGATTTACGTATAATAAATGCATTATATCATATTCAAACTACATATTCTCCAATTCATATCTAAAATTCGTTAGCAACATCAGTTGGAAGCTGACAAAACAAATGAATAACAGGTATCAGAATAGTTGTGCAAAGTGAATCCAAGTTACCAACTAATGACTTCATAGAGTTAGAACTGTCCTTTCAGATAAACTGAACTTTTCTTGAAAGGTAATCGTCTTTGTTTCTGAACACTGGAGAGAAATATCTAGCCCTTGGAAATTGCAAATGGAGGCAAACGCTTCAAGACTATATTTTCATTGGCTCCCCTTTAGGATTGCAATACCTGAGATGTTTCTCTTTAAATTTTAAAATTTCTTTGTCATGGTTATGATACTATGAGTAACATAGATAATGCCACTGACGGTGTTCAGCATCGTTATTGACTGTGTGTCAAATATTGAACACTTTTCATATTGTGTGCAATCCTCATGATGCTGGGTTTGAGAAGATCTGAGACATGAAACAATTTACCCATGGACACGAGGTTACCTCAAAGTTAAAACAAAATCAACGTTTTTTTCTTTTTAAGAAGATACCTATTATCTTGCAAATACAATTTTTTTTCCATATCTAAGGCCAAATATTCTAATGTACTGGATAAACAGGGACTAAGAGAAAGTCATTTTTAAAGGCATGACTTAAAAACATCTCCTCCATGTAACCTAGTCTCCCTGATTTCTTTCCTTTCAGAGTACTTTGTAACTCTGTATTTCGTACTTTGTAAAAGCGCTTAGCAAATTATTTTTTGCCTGGGTTTAATCCCTTATGTGTTTATTCTTTGAGATGAACCTTGACTCAGTCATTTCCCTAAGTTGTGAGCACAATGGCTAGGCTGTTGAAATGACTTAAATATTTCTTGCAAATGGAAGACTAGACAAGTTTATAGGTTTGATGACAGCCAGAAAAACCCAAGCGAGTCCTGCAATTTATCATTCTTGTTTCACCTTCTTCATCAACACTGGAATAAGGCCAAATATCCAAATTAATGGGAAGTGACATGGAAAGCTTCATATTATATATGTAAATCTGCTGGCTTCTAAAAAATTTGCTATTTTGGATCCAAATCCTATGTTTTATCCTTCCACAAGTAAGTAGACAAGATTATCAGTAAATGAAAAATATAGATCTGATATCCTTCTCAAATTTTTTGTGCTATTTTATTAATGTGAAATATGTTTAACTAAAAAAATATCTACAGTATAATTGCACATTGGCAAGGAGACCAAAATTTGAAAGGATTTCATTTAGTCTTGATGCATGGGATAAGTCCCATTTTGTGTTCAATATGCAGCAGATACTGTGGGCTGTTCTAGTGCAATTCATGTTTAAGAGAGTCGCACTGAAGTAAATACTTCTCAATGCTGGAAGTATAGCTATTAGTTCAAGTCCTTTTCTTTATTTCTTAGAGAAATGGAATTAAAAAAAAAAAAAAAAAACCACTACATGAAGGCAAATATAACATCACAAATGTGCCCAGGTCTGGGAGTTACTGGGAATGGTCAGATCAGATCAGAGATCAGATCAGCCGCTCAGTCATGTCTGACTCTTTGCGACCCTATGAATTGCAGCACACCAGGCCTTCCCTGTCCATCACCAACTCCCGGAGTTCACTCAAATTCACGTCCATCGAGTCAGTGATGCCATCCAGCCATCTCATCCTCTGTCGTCCCCTTCTCCTCTTGCCCCCAATCCCTCCCAGCATCAGAGTCTTTTCCAATGAGTCAACTCTTCGCATGAGGTGGCCAAAGTACTGGAGTTTCAGCTTTAGCATCAGTCCTTCCAAAGAAATCCCAGGGCTGATCTCTTTCAGAATGGACTGGTTGGATCTCCTTGCAGTCCAAGGACTCTCAAGAGTCTTCTCCAACACCACAGTTCAAAAGCATCAACTCTTCGGCGCTCAGCCTTCTTCACAGTCCAACTCTCACATCCATACATGACCACAGGAAAAACCATGGCCTTAACTAGACAAACCTTTGTTGGCAAAGTAATGTCTCTGCTTTTGAATATGCTATCTAGGTTGGTCATAACTTTCCTTCCAAGGAGTAAGCGTCTTTTAATTTCATGGCTGCAGCCACCATCTGCAGTGATTTTGGAGCCCAGAAAAATAAAGTCTGACACTGTTTCCACTGTTTCCCCATCTATTTCCCATGAAGTGACTGGACTGGATGCCATGATCTTAGTTTTCTGAATGTTGAGCTTTAAGCCAACTTTTTCACTCTCCACTTTCACCTTCATCAAGAGGCTTTTGAGTTCCTCTTCACTTTCTGCCATAAGGGTGGTATCATCTGCATACGTAAGGTTATTGATATTTCTCCCAGCAAACTTGATTCCAGCTTGTGCTTCTTCCAGTCCAGCATTTCTCATGATGTACTCTGCATATAAGTTAAATAAACAGGGTGACAATATACAGCCTTGACGTACTCCTTTTCCTGTTTGGAACCAGTCTGTTGTTCCATGTCCAGTTCTAACTGTTGCTTCCTGACCTGCATACAGGTTTCTCAAGAGGCAGATCAGGTGGTCTGGTATTCCCATCTCTTGAAGAATTTTCCACAGTTTATTGTGATCCACACAGTCAAAGGCTTTGGCATAGTCAATAAAGCAGAAATAGATGTTTTTCTGGAACTCTCTTGCTTTTTCCATGATCCAGCAGATGTTGGCAATTTGATCTCTGATTCTTCTGCCTTTTCTAAAACCAGCTTGAACATCAGGAAGTTCACGGTTCACATATTGCTGAAGCCTGGCTTAGAGAATTTTGAGCATGACTTTACTAGCGTGTGAGATGAATGCAATTGTGCTGTAGTTTGAGCATTCTTTGGCATTGCCTTTCTTTGGGATTGGAATGAAAACTGACCTTTTCCAGTCCTGTGGCCACTGCTGAGTTTTCCAAATTTGCTGGCATATTGAGTGCAGCACTTTCACAGCATCATCTTTCAGGATTTGGAATAGCTCAACTGGAATTCTATCACCTCCACTAGCTTTGTTCGTAGTGATGCTTTGTAAGGCTCACTTGACTTCACATTCCAGGATGTCTGGCTCTAGGTGAGTGATCACACAATCGTGATTATCTGGGTCATGAAGATCTTTTTTGTACAGTTCTTCTGTGTATTCTTGCCATCTCTTCCTAATATCTTCTGCTTCTGTTAGGTCCATACCATTTCTGTCCTTTATTGAGCCCATCTTTGCATGAAATGTTCCTTTGGTATCTCTGATTTTTTTGAAGAGTTCCCATTCTGTTGTTTTCCTCTATTTCTTTGGATTGATCGCTGAAGAAGACTTTCTTATCTCTTCTTGCTATTCTTTGGAACTCTGCATTCAGATGTTTGTATCTTTCCTTTTCTCCTTTGCTTTTCGCTTCTCTTCTTTTCACAGCTATTTGTAAGCTATCTCTAAATATGAGAGCACAACTTTCAAATATTTTAGTTTAATCTAGAATTAGTAGGGATTCTAAGAATATTTAGAGTGCTTTAAACAAATTGTGTCCTCACCTTCATTTACCTTGATCCAAGATTATACTTCAGGAAGGCTAAAGACCTAAGATTCACCCCAATATTCTGAACTGTAAGATTACTTGTAAGAAACATTTTCTTTATATCAGGTTTTATCCTTTCAATTGGTCTGTAAAGACAGTTTATCCTATGAAATGTTAAAATTCCAAATGGATTTTTAATGAATAGTTGATACAAATATGTGAAAGTCAGCATTATAGTTATTAGGACTTCCCTGGTGGCTCAGATGGTTAAGCGTCTGTCTACAATGTGGGAGACCCAGGTTTGATCCCTGGGTAGGGAAGATCCCCTGGAGAAGGAAATGGCAATCCACTCCAGTACTCTTGCCTGGAAAATCCCATGGACAGAGGAGCCTGGTAGGCTATAGTCCATGGGGTCGCAAAGAGCTGGACACAACTGAGCGACTTCACTACATAAAAAGCCGGTAAAGAATCAATAACTTCTGAATGTCTAGGGAGATAATCTGAGGATGAAAATTGGGCTTAGAATGAAAAAGATTCGTGTAGAAGGTCAGTTAAAATATCAGTCTATTAAAATGTTGAGTATAGTTGTTGTGTTCTTAAACTTGGGGACCTCTGAATCACAGTAGAATAAAATAGATAAAACCAGACTGTGAAAACACTTAGGAAACTCATTCTGGAATTTAGCACAAAAAGAAATGCTCTTAATTAATCTGTCGGCATGATGAATCCAGATATTGGATTCCTATTATGAGAAAAGAGTCCTTTCTAAAACCAAGGAAGTATTACTTCAGCTATTCTGAAAGCCAGAAGAAAATTTGGAACATAGTGAATATTATTTTTACTTGAAGATCTTTACCAAACCAGCAATGTGTCTGTCAATATTCTGGAAAGAGTAATTACCAACTGAATTAGCGGACCAAGAATGGGATTCCATTTAGGGTCTCTATGAATTGTATTATTTGGCATGAAAAATATATTGTCACATTTTTCAGTTGACAAAAGCAAGTTGCTATTTTTAACTCTGAGGTGACATCAGTTTGGAATAATATGACCTCCTGTGATATATTTTACTTTCGTGTAATGAAAGTTATAAAGAGGATTTACTGACTTTTATTATTACAACTCCACCTCTGGTTCTGCCCATTGAATTTCCTAATTATGCTCAGAGGATGGCTTCTTATCAAGGTGGTTTACTTATGAATAATGTTCTTTGTGTGGCTTCTGTAGTGGACAAGTTAGATTGCTTCTGACATCAGCCAGCAGTAAATTAGCTTCTAGTTCTAGAAGACTGAAAGATTTACTTTGTCAACATCCTTGCATTCAGATGAAAATAACTTCCTTTAGGTTTTATTTGCTTTTCACCTGAGGCACTGAATACTCCCAGAGTTCCAAACAGGCTCCTAATTGTATTTAAGGAAACAAAGTATACTTTTCAATACCTCAGGTAGTGAAATTTGTTTTGTGTTTTGTTTTTAAACTTATTTAAAAGGATACTGATTAGTCACATTTTTTTAAACAATAGTTGCACTTGGCTAGGGAGTTTGAACATGACCTTAAGGTGTGCAAGGATTCCACAAAAATAAATTCTAAAACATTATATGAAATGATTTAAGTAAAAAGCATTGGATTCCAAGTAGATATTAATAGTTGGGAGAAAAACAATATGGCGTATATAAGAGAGAAATAATCTTTTCCTTATGGACACTGTAACTACAGAGAAATAATTCTGATGAAGTGGAATTCATGCTAATAGATTACTTGCTGGAAAATGTTAAGGACATGACTGGTATTTTTAAAAAGCATATATGTTAGGATTAAAATTTCCTACTATGGTGTATGGAAACTGTAAGTTTTATTTTAAATCAAGCCTCTTAACTTCCTAAAGATTAACTGAAAAAATAGCATAATATATTTATTTGAAAGTACACTCATTATGGTGATTGAGGTTATTAGGTGAGGCAAATATTTAGAATAGTTGCTGTTAACACTTAATGATTTTTGGTGGAATAATTCTTTGTAATCATTTGGAAACTTACTAACATAAAATATGTTAAATTTATTTTTGTAACTTATGATTAAGAAGATCATAGCAAACATTGCCAATGTGTCTGGAAGAATTTCGGCTAAGGGAAGGGAAGGAAGGAAAGAAAACAAAACTAACAACGTTAACTCATTTTACTTATTTTTAATTAAAAAAAAATCTTATTGGAGTGTAATTGCTTTCAGTGCTGTGTTAGTTTCTGCTGTACAACAGTGTGAACCAGCTTTGTGTATACACACCTCTCCCTCTTGAGCATCCTTCCCACCCCTCCTCCCACATCTATTTCCTCAACAATAGTTTGTTCTTGAATTTCTCAGAACTTCTCTTTGGTTGCAAATTCAGCACATGATTATTTAGTGGATCACAACTGGCTCAAGGTAGCATGAAGTTATCTATGTGTTTTCCAGAGGTAGTCTTAAAAGTCATATTGTCTACATGAAAAAGAAATACTGAATTCAAATACTTTATTGAAGAAAGCATGTTCCTTCAATTTAAAAGATGGCATTCAGCCAAACTGGGTGATTCTTTTTCATTAAATGCAATAGTTAAACAGTCTGTCTTGGTGGATTTCCACCCTTGTCTTGTATGTGTTCTGTCACCATCAACAGTAGAGTCAATAGTTCATTGATGTGCAGTGCCAGCCCAGGAGGAGACCCAGGGTCACAAGAGGGGATGGAACTTAGACCAGGAATGCTGTGGAAGCGGTAGCAACAGCTGAAAAAGAGGACCCTTTATTTTGGAAATAAAATTAAAATAATTGTGGGAATTCCAGGGAAGTCTCAGTCTGGAAGAGCACTCCCCAAAATTAATGCTTTTGAACTGTGGTGCTAGAGAACTCTTGAGAGTCCCTTGGACTGCAAGGAAATCAAACCAGTCAATCCTAAGGGAAATCAACCCTGAATATTCATTGGAAGGACTGCTGCTGAGGCTGAAGCTCCAATACTTTGGCCACATGATGTGAAGAGGTGACTCTTCGGAAAAGACCCTGATGCTGGGAAAGATTGAGGGCAGGAAGAGAAGGGGGCAACAGAGGATGAGATGGTTGGATGGCATCACCGATTCAATGGACATGAGTTTGGGCAGACTCCAGAAGATAGTAAAGGACAGGGAAGCCTGGCATGCTGCAGTCCTTGGGGTTGCAAAGAATCTGACACGACTGAGTGACTAAACAACAACAATGCTGGGATACAGCTTTCAACGTGCAGAGTAGGTTTAAAGAATGCCCAACAAGCGGACCAGGTTGTCCAAAGGCTCCAATTGATGTATGCAAGCCTAAGGAAAAGGCAGATGATGCCAGGCAGCTGAGAAATGAGTTGGCAGGTAGAGAGAAATCACAGTCAATGAGCTGGAAGGACAGGCATGTTTCTTCTCTGGACTTGACTGCTCTTGGGTAAATAATGAGTAAATGGTGGATCTAGAAGATCTGAGTGCAAAGTACTTGAAATAAAGGGTCCGAGAAGATAACAAGTTTAGGGAAGTTCAGCTCAATGATATGGTAATAATAGCAAATAGTCTTTATTAATTGGAGAAGGAAATGGCAACCCAGTATTCTTGCCTGGGTCAGAGAAACCTTGCAGGCTTCAGTTCATGGGGTCACAAAGAATCAGGCATGACTTAGCAACTGAGCATGCACTCTTTATTGATTATCTACTGTGTGTCAGATTTTAAGTTAAGCCATCAACACATGTCATTTACTTGGCAGGCCTGCTTTAGAAAGTATTTTTATTCCATTTAGGGATGAACAAATGTTGAGTTTGTTTTTGTTTTTTTGTTGTTGTTGTTGGCATGGACAGAGAGTCCGCCCCACTTCCTTCCAGTGTAGCTCTGACAACTTGCCCCAGGTCCAGATATCATCTTGAGCATTTTTTTCTACTTTTGCTCTCTAAGTTGTAAAGATTGGCATATACAACTTACCCGATTGCATTATAGTGAAGTGACAGATTTTTGGTAGGTTTTTGTTAAAATATTTGGTGGTTATTAAACATATCAGCTTTCCTTTACTATTTAACTGAACCTAGAATTATTTAGTATAACTTTAACAATTATGACAGTTCATAAAGCACTAGGGGGAAAAAGACATTGAGTTAAACTAGCCAAGCATGGAGCATGGAGTCTGCTATAAATATCAGAGATGAATTTGTCATAAATCACTAGATTCAGAACATAAAATACATTTGTGCATGAAGTATACATAAACTGCTACATTTTTAAGTGACATGTGCACCATAGCAGTGCAGCAGCAAACTAAGCTTAGAAGAACTTGCCAGCTTTTCCTTTCAGTTATCAAGCATCAGATGTGTCTTTACCCATTGCTAGTAAAACCATCACAAAAGAAAAACATCCTAAGTACAGACTCCGTTTTATGATGATCATAAGAGAGAAACTATATATGTACATATGTGTGTGTGTGTATATATTATATATATATATATATAATCTCCATTACAGAGTGTCTTCTGGGAGATGATGAATATAGAAGTCTGCATTTATGTTGTACACTTATTATGATATCATCTTTATCCAATAACTTGAGAAATCAACATTGCTATTTTTGAACAAAAGAGAGAAAACAACCTGAAATTGCTTAGGTTGCAATTAAGAGTGCTATTTTTGTCAGAGCATTGCAAAGTAGATCCAGGAAGAACTAAATGAGTTTATAGAGTATAGTTTGGTTATATGTGGACAAACTCCAGTTAAAATTTTTAGAAACCATTCTCTGTCAGAGAGAAATTAATTTCTATACCCCCAAAAGAGTGTGAGTTTCCAACTGTCTATAAGTACTATAAATCTATAAATACACTAATTACCACTTACCAAATGGCATGAATGACTTGTTTAATATTACTTAACTGCAAGAAAGATGTTTTACTGTCTACCAAAAATATCAAGGGTCTTCCCTGGTGGCTCAGGGATAAAGAATCTGGCTGCAATTCAGGAGATGTGGGTTTGATCCCTGGGTCAGGAAGATCCCCTGGAGAAGGAAATGGCAAACCACTCCCCAATTTTTGACTGAAAAATCCAGTGGACAGAGGATCCTGGTTGCTTACAGTCCATGGGGTCATAAAAGAGTCATACTGAAGAAGGAATTCATAGGGCCTGTACTCCATCTTAGGCCTGATCATGCTTATCATGCTCAGCCGCCTTTCCAATGGACGCTGAACTCTGTGTTTAGTGCCTATGAAAACAACAACAGAAGGATAAGACCCCCTCCAGACCGGGGAACCTTGAAGATCATATCTAGGTTACTCATTGCCTAAGAGAAAACATACACTAATCACCCCTTCCTCCAGAAAGGCCATAAATTTTTCTGTATTTATCAGACTGTAACCTCAGGTTTATTGATTATTGGCTAGTTGTTTGACTGTTTGAGCACATGAGCACATAGCACGTGAATCATGGGGTTACTGGGATTGTATTTTCCTTGGTTTATGTAAGTCTCAAGGAATTTGGAGTGGGGTATAAAAGATTTCCAAAATGCTGGTTGGGGTCCTTGGCTAAGAGGAGACTCTGCCTTGGGCCTGCCAGTGTAATAAACTGCACTCCACTATCTGCATTGTCCTTCTGAGTGAGTTTGTTTCCTGGAACACGTGGCTACAACAATACACGACTCAGTGACAAAACAACAGCAAAAAAACATTGACTGTAGTTATTATATTTATCAGAGCCCTAAATCTGAAAACCTAATGATTAAACAACATTCTCCAGAAACTAATACGAATCAGACACTTGTTTTCTAACTATGTCAGTGAAATGAAGCTTAAATTTGTCTTAAAGGAGATCTGAAAGCTTAAAGCATCTAATCCAAGTAAAAAAAAAAAATTTTTTTTAATTAGAAGGTGGAGGGAGGGTCTGATTTCACATTGTTGTTACTTTTGGTCTAACTAGGAAGGAGAAAGACTTTTAGTACATTCTAACAGAGAAAAAGGGAGAAAGAGAAATACACAGTGATGGGGAAGTGCAGCCACATGAAGACTCGGAAATCAATACATATTCTGTATGGAGCACACTTGCATTGTTGCTTTCTATGTAAAATGACTACATTGAAAGTAAGATATATATATCTCATATCCTTTATTTCCCTTAAGATTTGCTTTAATGAGGATATGCATTCTCCTTACATGTAGCTAAACAAATAAAAGGATAAGGAAAAATGCATATGTAGACTATAATATTGTCATTTAAAAATAAAGTGAACATAATTTATTTAGTGCTATTATCTTTAATCTCTAATTTAGGCTTCCCAGGTGGCTCAGTGGTACAGATTCCACCTGCCAGTGCAGGAGAAATGGGTTTGATTCCTGGGTTGGGAAGATCCCCTGGAGGAGGGAATGACAACCTTTTCTAGTACTCTTTCCTAGGAAATCCCACGGACAGAGGAGACTGGTGGGCTATAGTCTACAAGGTAGCAAAGAACCAGACATGACTGAGCAACTAAACAACAATAATATGAAGAAAAGCATTACTAAGATGATAAGAATTCTGGGACTGTACCAGAAAACCCTGATTCAGTTCAGTTCAGTCGCTCAGTTGTGTCCGACTCTTCACGACCCCATGAATTGCAGCACGCCAGGCCTCCCTGTCCATCACCAACTTCCGGAGTTCACTCAGACTCACGTCCATCGAGTCAGTGATGCCGTCCAGCCATCTCATCCTCTGTCGTCCCCTTCTCCTCCTGTCCCCAATCCCTCCCAGCATCAGAGTCTCTTCCAGTGAGTCAACTCTTCACATGAGGTGGCCAAAGTACTGGCGTTTCAGCTTCAGCATCATTCCCTCCAAAGAAATCCCAGGGCTGATCTCTTTCAGAATGGACTGGTTGGATCTCCTTGCAGTCCAAGGGACTCTCAAGAGTCTTCTCCAACACCACAGTTCAAAAGCATCAATTCTTTGGCGCTCAGCCTTCTTCACAGTCCAACTCTCACATCCATACATAACCACAGGAAAAACCATAGCCTTGACTAGACGGACCTTTGTTGGCAAAGTAATGTCTCTGCTTTTGAATATGCTATCTAGGTTGGTCATAACTTTCCTTCCAAGGAGAAGTGTCTTTTAATTTCATGGTTGCAGTCACCATCTGCAGTGATTTTGGAGCCAAAAAAAAATAAAGTCTGACACTGTTTCCACTGTTTCCCCATCTATTTCCCATGAAGTGATGGGACCAGATGCCATGATCTTAGTTTTCTGAATGTTGAGCTTTAAGCCAACTTTTTCACTTTCCTCTTTCACTTTCATCAAGAGGCTTTTGAGTTCCTCTTCACTTTCTGCCATAAGGGTGGTGTCATCTGCATATCTGAGGTTATTGATATTTCTCCTGGCAATCTTGATTCCAGCTTGATAGATTGGCTTAAACCTAAACTTTAAACCTAACAATCAAGCCTACACTTTACAAGTGAAATAAAGGAGCCTGAGTGTTTAACCCTTAATGTTTTATACATTTGCTCCATATTTGATGTGGTTTATTTATTTGTGTTTCCAAAAATGAAATGTTTTTATATAACATGAAAGAAAATTAATAAATAACACTGAATTAGTTACTGAAGAAATAACTTGAGTCAGGTGGACATAGCTGTGAAATCAGAATTACTCATGGTTTTTGTCCTTAGCTCTGCCATCCTTGAACATTCAGCCAAGATGCTAAAATCTTCAGAAAGCACTTGGTCATCAGGTAGCCCCCAACTAGTTAACAGGAGTCTTGGAGAAAGTTTTCAGTTCCAATGGGACTTTCCAATCTTCAAATAGTGACAGAAACTTCACTACTGTCATACAGCAGAAAGCCAAGTACTATTAAACACAGATCAAGATTTCTTTTAAAATTGTAGAACTTCAGATATCAGTGTTTTAGAGACAAAATTGCCTCCTCAAATTGTTTTGGGTGACACCTCAACTTCTCATTTCTATGCCATCTCACAAGCTTTATCTCTTCAGGAAATTCCATCTATTGATAGTCTGTTGTAAAAGTAGCCATGTTTATTATTCACTCAGATAAAACAGTATAAATGTATCTACTTAATAGCAATTAAATGTCTTCTTATGAAGGCATTTTTATATGCATTTCCAATAGAGGTAACTTAGAGCATAGTCATGGAGTGATGAAAATGTTGAAGTAAGGAAGAAGCTTTACTTTTTTTCTGTTTTTGATGCATGTGTCAAATTATTTTTCCCCTCTATCAGTTAAAAATACAGCAAAGATTAAGGAAAATGATAGAATATTCATTAGCAAAAATACTTTTGAAAATATTAAAAATTAATTACTAATTTTTATAAATTTTAATTACAAGAGATACTTTTACTTTTGACCAGCTTAAGCATGCAAATAAAAAATATTGAATAATTTGAAATAGTATTTAAACACATTCTGAAAATATTCTGATATATTTTTTAAATGTATACATTTGTATGCCTGTGTTCAATTTTTAAGGTAACAGTTTGAGGTGATATTCTGGGATCAGCATACATAAGCACTAATGTTATCTGAATCAGTAACTTAAATTGTTTTTCTTCAGAGAATTCTTCAAAGAAACTTTAATATATGTATCTTTACTTTTTTCACATTTTATTTCAGAAACCTTCACTGGGTATTATACTTTCTCAGAGACTTTCAACACTTTATTTTTCTCAAGTGATTCTATAACTTTAGAAAAGACACAATCCAATCTCTTAGAAAATGGCCTTTGTTATAAAAAATGTCCTCATTTCCTTCTCTAGAAAAGATACACTAAAAATAAACCTAGGTTTTTTGCTGCTTTCCTGTCTTCTTCACCATCTCTCTTCCTTCCTCCTGGTGATTGGTAGACATTCAGTCATGTTTCTTTCACTGTCTTTGAAAATTGGTTCCATTATTTACAGTACTATCTCTGGAGCTGACATTTTTTTTCCATTTTCAATATTAAATGTTTTGTTTCAATTTTTGGAATTGCAAGCCTAGCCATTTTTTCCCTATATTTGTCAGTCAAAAGATTGAAAATAAATTAACCAAAACAAGTTGAAAACTTTACATACTTAAAATAATTTGTATTGGTTACTACTGAATGTGGCATATAGTCTATTTGATTCACTCAGCACCCATTACAACTCCATTCTCCCTTCATTTCATATGGTAAAGCTGGAAAATTAAATTCTAAAACCCACGCCCCCTTCAAGGGACTGGGGATACAATGTGAGTAAAGACATGGCCTAGGTGAGAGGCGATGGATAAGTCGGTCACTGGAAGACAATGTGGCAAGTGCTCTGATGAGGAAGTGTATGTACAAAGGGCTCTAGGCACACACAGGAATATCTACCATTTCTTAACTCATTTCATGTCTACAATCTCTGGAGGTAAAGTTGATATAGTGATGTCCCTGGCGGTCCAGAGGTTAAGACTCCACACCTGCACTGCAGGGGACATGGGTTTGATCCCTGGCTGGGGCATCACTGACTCCATGGACATGAGTTTGAGCAACCTCCAGGAGTTGGAGATGGATAGGGAAGCCTGGCATGCTGCAGTCCATGGAGTCACAAAAAGTCGGACACGACTGAGTGACTGAATTGAACTGAACTGAACTGAACTGGGGATCTAAGATCCTGAATACTCTGCTGCATGGCCAAAAAAAAAAAAATTTTTTTAAGTTGATATAAACACATCAATTATTGCCATGTGCCAACTGCAAAGCTTCTCCTGACAGCCTGGTGCTTTGTTGAGAGGGAAGTATGGAAATTTCCCCCATTGCTTAGTCCTGTGATTTTGAAGAGATCATTTTAACATGGCACCAGAACGCGTTCCAAATAAGAAACCAAAATCATTGTCCTTCTACTATGTTCTGCACTTTATTTCTCCTTTTTAAACTTTCTGTTTACAGATCCTTGGAGTCATCTTGAGTTCAATTCTTTCTTCATATCTAGCCTGTCACCCATTCCTGTCAGTTCTCCCCTGGTACTGCACTGTATTTTTCTCTTCTAAATTCTTTCTTTTTCCTTGCATTAGCCAAGGATTTTATCCTGATATTAATAATACTGTTAGTTGCTCACTCGTGTCCAACTCTGTGTGACTCCATGGTCTGCAGCCTGCCAGGCTCTTCTGTCCATGGAATTCTCCAGGTAAGAATACTGGAGTGTATAATCATTCCCTTCTCCAAGGGATCTTCCCAACCCAGGGATCAAACCCAGGTCTCCTGCACAGCAGGCAGGTTCTTTATGGGGAGCCATGAGGGAAGCCCAAAGATCTTATCACCTCCTTCACAAGTTTTACAAAATTTCCTGTCTGATCTTTTGGATTCTGTTTTGTCCTTCTAACTCCACCTCTATCATAGTCTGTTATTGCTTTTGCTAATGATGGTCTCAAAACTCTGAAAAATTGTGTGTTGTGTGCAGAAGGCTGGGTGATTGACCATCATGCATTACTCCCTCCTTGTTTGTCCTAGAACTCTGCAAATGCCTCCCACTATAGCCTTGGCTGTGTGACTGGCTTTAGCATTGAAATATGGCAGAATGAGTATGCCAGCCAGTTCTGCATCAAAGCCTGAGACATCATATGACTTCCCTTGATATCCTGTGAGCCTGTGGTCCATCAAGAGGAAAGCATGACCCTGGTAACCACTATGGCCCCAGAACTGATAGGAAGGGGCACATCTGAGCCTGAGCTGGAAGCCTGAAGTCTGGCGTGACCCAACCCCACTGGTGATGTTAATTTTGATCACCTGGCCAATATGTTGTACAATTTTGGCACTGTATTGTTACCAATCAGTAATCTGTGGGGGAGATTCCTTACCACCATGTAAATATACTCCTTGTATAAGTTTTTCCTAAATTGACTATCCATTGATGATTCTTGCTTGATCCAATCTTTACTATGATGGATGCAAAATTATTACCATTCCCTCCATATTTATCAATTGACTTTTCCTCCTATCATCTACTAGTCTGCTTATCTGTCATCTATCTATCTATCTTTCTATCTATCTATCTAATGTGGCTCCAGTGGTAAAGAATCTGCCTGCCAATGCAGGAGATGCAAGAGACATGGGTTCAATCCCTGGGTCTGGAAGATCTCCTGGAGTAGGAAAAGGCAACCTGCTCCAGTATTCTTGCTTGGAAAAGCCCATGGATAGAAGAACCTGACTGGCTACAGTCCATGGGGTCACAAAGAGTCAGACATGACTGAGTACACATCTGTCCATACATTCATCAATCATCATCTTTCCATCAATAATCTATTCATTATTGGTATGAACTGATATTCTTTCTTTCAATGGTTTAAATTCTTTAGTGTTCTTAACTATTTTGGTTCTCAAATAGTCCTGGATTTGGTCAGTGGAAGCCCCTTCCATCTGGGTCCTATGTCTTTTACAAATGTACCCATCAGTTTTTAAGGACTTCTTTAATTTGTGACATCAAAAGATGCTCTGTGCCCTGGTGCTGGGATCACCCATTGATCTGTGGAGTGCTATTTCCTTTTAGTGGGGGTGATATTAGAGATCATGTTCTAGGTGCTTAGTGTAGCACTATGCTTTTTATTTTTAAAACATCAATAATGCTTTTGGTGATAATGATATTAAAATATGGTTAATGATATTTATATTGAATCACTTACATATCAATGAGCTTATCTGAAGTTATTCGGTACACATACTTTTAATATGAGATTGGACACCAACTTTCATACGGTCAAAGTAAAAATGTGTTTAAAAAAACTATGACTCCCGTGAATCTATTTTGTGCAAATCATAAGGTATCTAACCACAAGCTGCTTTGGCGATAATGTCTCACAAACGGGTCTTTTGTGGTCAGGCTCTGCTGTCTGCTATGGGATTTTTTTCAAAGTGAACCCTTTGCTTGGCTTGGCTGATGTGGACACTAAGGTCTGAACTAGAGAAAACGGGCTAAATTTTTAAGCTTATCCTTACTTAAGAGGAATGAGTCATCTTGGATCTGAATTACATAGGACCACAGAAAATATACAGTCTTGCTTTCTCTTGGCTGTATTGAAACAGTCATCTTAGGAATATTTTTTTCCCTTACTTCTTGGCAAAGTCACCAGGCACTAGAGAGCTGGCTGGAATAAACTCTTGTGGTAGAAATTCTGAGACAGGTTCCAGTCCAGGTACAGTCTTCCTTTCTCCAGCAACTGGGGAAATGAGACAGGACTGGAAGAGGTTGTCTACAACCAGATCTGAATAACATCACACATAAAA
The DNA here is from genome assembly GCF_027580195.1 of Bos mutus. Taxonomy (NCBI): domain Eukaryota; kingdom Metazoa; phylum Chordata; class Mammalia; order Artiodactyla; family Bovidae; genus Bos; species Bos mutus. Next base: position 56,626,002 of record NC_091630.1, on the reverse strand, counting down.
TACAGATTGCGGGGTACAAATTCTCTGTTTTGATTATCAAGTTCTTTCTTTTCATTTTCAAGCTGCTTTTCTCAGTGGTGTTATAAAATTGTCTGAAGTACATGAAAAATCTTCTTGGTTTTATTGCTATTTTTAGTGAATTATTTCCCTAAGCTTTCAAAGAAACTTTCCTTTTCTTTATTAGTTAGAATAGTTGTGTTCTCATTCTCTTTAAGATTTTCAAAGCAATGATCAAATGAAAGTATTGAAAGTTTGATGAAAATCACTTGTATCATACAATTCTGGAACTAAAAAGTTTTATTAATATTACTCTAATAAACATCTTTCTGTTGCTTTATATTTTTGTAACATTCTGACATATCATGGCTTACTTTTTTGTATCATTAACAACTATTTTGACAGCTTCCACTGATTTTAGAGCATCCAAGTAGCTAAATTTTAAAAAATAATTTTTTCAACACTTGAATGCTCATAATATAATTTCTCATTTAAAGTTTGTTAGTAGGACGGAGGAGCCTGGAAGGCTGCAGTCCATGGGGTCGCTGAGGGTCGGACACGACTGAGCGACTTCACTTTCACTTTTCACTTTCATGCATTGGAGAAGGAAATGGCAACCCACTCCAGTGTTCTTGCCTGGAGAATCCCATGGACGACAGAGCCTAGTGGGCTGCCGTCTGTGGGGTCACACAGAGTCAGACACGACTGAAGCGACTTAGCAGCAGCATCAGCAGCAGCATTGTAAAATGACTACAATATTAGAAACACTAAATCTAAACAATACTAAAATATTATAATAATATAATAATGACAGTCAAAGTGTTAGTTGCTCAGACATGACTGACCCTTTGCGACAAAATGGACTGTAAATCCGCCAGGCTCCTCTGTCCATGGAATTCTCCAGGCAAGAATACTGGAGTGGGTTACCATTCCCTTCTCCAGGGGATCTTTCTGACTTGAGGATCAAACCTGAGTCTCTTGAATTGCATGCAGATTCTTTACCATCTGAGCCACCAAGGAAAGCGCAACATAATAATAAAGCAATGTATAGAATAATAACACGAGTGGAAGAAAACTTGTAGCTTTTGCTAGATTTTCTGAAGCTTATATTTTAGACTTTCTGATGCATGCATGCTAAGTTGCTTCAGTTGTATCTGACTCTTTGCAAACCTGTGGACCATAGCCCACCAGGTTATTTCCATGGGATTCTCCAGGCAAGAATACTGGAGTGGGTTGCCATTCCCTTTTCCAAGGGATCTTCTCTTAATAGATTTGTTATATCCTTCCATCTGTTTGAAGTGTTTGTATGCCCATATTTGTCATTGGCTGTATTAGCTAATACACAGTCTACACAGTTAACAAGTTCTTCATACTTGCAATGCGTGTGTGTGTGCACAGTCACTCAGTCATGTCTGACTCTTTGCGACCCCATGGACTGTAGCCCACCAGGCTCCTCTGTCCATGGGATTCTCTAGGCAAGAATATTGGAGTGGGTTGCCATGCCCTTCTCCAGGGTCTTTCCAACCTAGGGATCAAACCCATGTCTCCTGTGTCTCCTGCTTTGCAGGTGGATTCTTTACCCATTGTGCCATAGTTTTGTTTGGTTTCCATGACACACTTTCTTGTTCTTCTCTTCAATGCTCTGACTTCTCTTCCTTAGTCATCTTGTAAGTTGATTATTCTCTGCCCATTCCCATCACTGCTCAAGGTCCCATGGTAAACCTTCTTCCATTCTCAGTCTACATATACTCTCTGCATAATTCTATTAGTCCCTTGACAAGGTTTCTTAATCTAGAACCCAAAGGGCAATTCAGAGTGTTTAAAAACATTGCTGTGTGTAAGTTCATTTTCACCATAGTATTAACCACCTTCTTGAAAGCAAGGATGACAAAATTAATAATAAAATAATAAACAATGATTGATCTATATATACTATTGATTCCCTCGTTGTGGTCTCTCTCCTGTTTACCACACTGAAATCTTCCTGTACCCTCCAAATCCTCCTGTGCTCTTGTTCAGTGAATATTATTACCATCTGTATAAGGGCCCATGTTGGTAACATCAAAATTATGTATGAGTCTTTCCCTTTTCCTTTAACCCATGCAACACATGCAATAGGAACCAGAGTTCTAACCATGCTACCATGTCAACATTTCAAAGGTTCTTTCACTCCTCCATACCTAGTAGAAAAGCTACCAATATTTCCTGCTTCTATAACAGTTTTCTAAGTGGGCTCCCTGCTTCCAGAGGTAGCCCCTTCAATCTCTTCTCCATCCCAAGGAGTCTTTTCAAAAAATTAAACTGATTATACTACAGTTTAGCGTTAAAACTAGTGTTTGCTTCCATGATTCAAAGAATAAACACAGACCGTACCTTTGCATAAACGATTTTATGACCGTTCTTGGCAGGCGTCAGGTAAGAATCCCTCATTCTCAGTCTGTGTGCTAGTCACGCTACTATTCTAAGATCTCCTGATCCTGCCTCCAGATTTTGACAGGTTCTTTCTCCCTGCAAAACTTGTTTTTTCTCCACCATTCCTCTTACTTGTCTTCATGCCTATAGTTGGACCTTAGTTTCACTAAAAGTGATCATATGCCTAGTGGACAGAGATTAGTTAGACACGTCTCCTAAGTAACCCCACAGTTGTCTATAATTCCTCTGGCACCGCACTGTGCAGACACTTCACCATCAATCTACATTTGCATAATCTTCCACCATATCTCTTACTCCAACCATCCCCAAATATATAGCCAAGTAAAATCAGTCCTTGCTGTACAAATTCAGCTTCAAGACAAGCTGCGTAGGCATACCTTCAACCAGATTGCCAATGCTAAACTCATCTTATGGGGAAATTCTGGAGCTTCCACCTGACATTTCTTCTAATTTATTTAAATATATTTACCTGTTGCTTCTGTATGGCTGCAAATGTTCCAGTGGCAGGGACAGACCCTCCAACTCCCACCCTCTGCCTTCTGTTTCATCCCTAATACAAACCTGCTACAGTGCACAGTATACATATTATATGATTCATAATTTTTCTGAATATTAGTATATCTGTGACCTACAATTTCAAACAAAGCTGGGCTTCAAGTAAAAGTTTATAGTGAGTAAATAGAGTGCTCCTTCTAGTTAAAATACATTCACCAAGGCCTATTGGATCATGCAATTTAACAAGCTACAAATCCTAATTGTAAAGCTTTTTTGCATTGTGACCACACATTCATTCATAGAAATTTTGTCAGATGCCTTCATGAAACCCACACACACTCTGTCTACAACTGATATTACTACTAAACTTTCAGAAAACAAATAGAATGTGAAAAGCTCAGACTCTAGAGCAGTGTCCATCCCTGAATAGCTCATAGGCTAGGGAAACATGTGTGTAATTGAACACCTCACAACGTCACAGGGGCCAAAAGAGAGATCCAAGGAAAGTAATCTGCAGGAGCAAGGAAACAAAGAAAAGCAACTGGCCAAGTCTGCCATTGGTCCACCATTTTATTCCTTGGATGTACTTTGGAAGGAAAACTATGATAAACCTAGACAGTGTATTATAAAGCAGAGACATCACTTTGCCAAAAAAGGTCCATATAATCAAAGCTATGGTTTTTCCAGGAATTATGTATGGATGTGAGAATTTGACCATAAAGAAGGCTGAGCACTGAAGAATTGATGCTTTTGAATTGCAGTGCTGGAGAAGACTCTTGAGAGTCTGTTGGACTGCAAGATCAAACCAGTTAATCTTAAAGGAAATCAGTCCTGAATATTCATTGGAAAGACTGATGCTGAAGCTGAAGCTCCAATACTTTGTCTACTTGATGCAAAGGGCTGACTCATTGGAAAAGAGCTTGATGCCGGGAAAGATTGAAGGTAAAAAGGGAAAGGGGTGGCAGAGGATGAGATGGTTGGATAGCATTGCCTACTCAATGGACATGAATTTGAACAAATTCCAGGAGATAGTGGAGGATAGAGGAGTCTGGCATGCCACAGTCCACGGGGTTGCAAAAATCAGACATGACTTAGTATCTGAACAGCAGCAACATACCAATCTGTTTTCCAGTGATTACTAATTTCCTTTCCACTGGCTCACATCTCAAATAATTAACCAATTGCTCTGGAGCTTTGCCCTAATTCTATGAGAACACAAATTCAAGGAATAAAAAGCACAGAAGGAAAAGATGATCCATAAATGGATTTGTTGAAGATACCTTCTAAAACTTTTTGAAAGCAGGGTAACATTTATTCTTCTCTACTGTTTCCTTAATGACTACTGATGGTAGCTGAGGGCTCTCTGGGACAAGTTCTTGCAGTACCTTTGAACAATTCATCTGGGTCCAGAAAATTGGATTCATTTGAAAACCCTCTTGCAATCTCTTCACTAATCTTTCAGTTTCAATTCCCCATCCTTGATATATTTTCCACTCTTTCCAGCCTGAAGATTATTCTCTTTGACAGGAAGGACAGAAATAAAATAGGAGGCTCCTATTTCCTTTCTCTCTTTCTTGTTTTGTTAACTTTATGCCATCTGTCCATAATCAATAGGATTACTTCTTCATACTTTCCTTGGTCAGGACAGAACTATAAAACATGCTATTTTCGGCTTCTTCTGAACATTAGTCTTTATAACAGGATGCTAGACTGGATACTGAATGTTCATATATTAACATTTCCTTAGTTGCTACTTTTTTCTAGATTAAAAAATGTTTCAAATAATCTAACATTAATTCTATATTCATTTGTAGATACTAGAAACTCACTTACTGTTCATGTTGTACCCTCTTTCAGAGATGTCTAGCTGAGGTGCTGTAGGGCAAATTTTCCTCCAGGCACCATGACATTAAATGGGCAAGGGAAACTATTTTTTTCTAGTTCCAAGGACACTCCTCTTTCCAGAAGTTTCTCTCTCATCTCTTCATTAACAACAGAATTATTTTTCCTAGAGAAAGTACTGCAATCCCTTTAAGTGTCCTTCAAGAGATTTTCCACACAAATAAAGCAAATACATATGTATAAATTTGCAAATACACATGCTAAACAAATACTAGTGTGTTCGTCTGCTCAGGCTGCCATAACACAATGTTACAGCCTGGGTAGAAGGTAGACATCTAAGACCAAAATGTTGGACAGTTTGATTTCTTCTAAGGTCACTTTGGCTTACGGGTAGTTGTATTTTTTACCACATCCTCAGGTGATCACCACTCAGTGTGTGTATATTGTCTGTGTTCTAATTTCTTCTTATAAGGAACCAGTGATATTCCATGAGGAACCCCATCCATACAACTTCAATTTACTTTCATTAACTCTCTAAAGACCCTATCTCTAACTACAGTCACATTCTGAGGCACTGGGTTTAGAATTTTTAAATATGAATTTGGGAACTCAAAAGTCATCTCACAACAAATATTTTGCCAAAAACACAGTTCTCATATTTTCCCTTAAAAATATATCTTAGACATCTCTGGTTTAAGTTATGTATGTTTTTGTTTAGTCACTCAATCGTGTCTGGCTTTTTGCAACCCCATGGACTGTAGCCCACCAGGCTCTTCTGTCTATGGGATTTCCCAGGCAAGAATATTGGAGTGGGTTTCCATTTCCTTCTCCAGGGAATCTTCCTGACCGACGTATCCAACTTGCAGCTCCTGCATTTGCAGGTGGATTCTTTACTATTGAGCCACCTGGGAAGCCCAAGAAGTATATATATGAGAAGGCAATGGCACCTCACTCCAGCACTCTTGCCTGGAAACTCCCATGGACGGAGGAGCCTGGTAGGCTGCAGTCCATGAGGTCACTAAGAGTCGGACACGACTGAGCGACTTCACTTTCACTTTTCACTTTCATGCACTGGAGAAGGAAATGGCAACCCATCCCAGTGTTCTTGCCTGGAGAATCCCAGGGACGGCAGAGCCTGGTGGGCTGCCGTCTATGGGGTTGCACAGAGTTGGACACGACTAAAGTGACTTAGCAGCAGCATATATACATATATATATATAGTTCTAACTTTTTAAAACATACTTTTTTATATAAATGTGTCATAATAATCTTTCCCATTCCTTTAATGACAAAAACATTTTCAAATATAAAAAGGTATTTCAGTGAATAATATTGAATATAGGTCATTTTACATATATGGATATATGTGTAGGATATATTTCCAATAGTGGAATACAATTAGGGCAAAAAGTAACAGTGATGAAAAAATATGTTTTGTAACTAGTATTGAATTGCCTTCCTTATAGTTGTACTAATTTATATTTTCAGCAAAAAGTATGAAAGTGCCTCTGGGTTACCAAATTGCTTAATGTTTGCCAATACATGTAAGTGAAAACTGCATTTTTTTCTAATTTTTATATTTCCTTTATTACAAGGGAGCTCAATTGTCTTTTCATGTTTACAAGTCATATATTTGTATATCATTTTCTGTGATCTGCTTTTTCATATACTTTGCAAAACTTTTACTGTTTTTAATTATTTTCTCTTTAGTTGGAAGAAATATTTTACACATTAGGAAAATTAACATTTAATACATTAAAGAAATTAACTTTGTCATGTGGGGCTGCAAATTTTTCTCATTTGTCTGTTGTCTTTTGATATTTTTCTTTTTGTTTGTTTATTTAAGCAGAACTATTGTACTGTTGAAGTATTATATAGTTGAATTTATCAATATATTTTTATGAGGCTTCTGGAATTTTATGCCACTTAAAAGGCCTTTACCGTTCTGAGACTGTAAAAGAACTCCATATGCTTACATTTTTCTACTAATACTTTGTTTAATTTTTCATCTATAATTCTTGAATCTATGTGGAATTTATTATATGTAAGGTAGAAATATAAACATGTTTATTTATACCAAATGGCTAACCTATTATCCCAATGACTAGTTTACTTAGAATCCATATTTCCTTACTTAACTTGAAATGTTCTCTTTATCAACTGAAAAAAAAAAAAGGCTTATATGTTTAAAGGATTTTCTATTCTGTTCTATCTAGTTATAAGCATATACTACTCTGTTTTAGATAGTTAGCTTTATAATGTGGTTTAACAATTTACAGACAGCAGAAACATTATTTTGCCAACAAAGGTCTGTCTAGTCAAGCTATGGTTTTTCCAGTAGTCATGTATGGATGTGAGAATTGGACTATAAAGAACCCTGAGCACCGAAGAATTGATGCTTTTGAATTGCAGTGTTGAACAAGACTCTTGAGAGTCCCTTGGACTGCAAGGAGATCCAACCCCTCCATCCTAAAGGAAATCAGTCCTGAATATTCCTTGGAAGGACTGATGCTGAAGCTGAAACTTCAATACTTTGACCACCTGATATGAAGAACTGACTCATCTGAATAGACCTGATGCTGGGAAAGATTGAAGGCAGGAGGAGAAAGGGATGACAGAGGATGAGATGGTTGGATGGCATCACCGACTCAATGGACATGAGTTTGAGTAAACTCCAAGAGTTGGTGATGGACAGGGAGGCCTGGAGTGTTGCAGTCCATGAGGTTGCAAAGAGTCGGACACGACTGAGTGACTGATCTGACTGACTGACTGAACTCATTATGCTGTTGTTTTTTTTCCTTTTTGGAAATGTAAGTGAACTTTCCATTTGTTTAAATGGGTATGTTTGTGTGTCTTTCAGCAAAGTTTTCTTCTTATAGATGGTGCCTATTACTTGTTAAATTTACCTTCAGTACTTCAACTATTTCTAAAATGTATTTATTTATTTGGCTGCATTGAGCTTTAGTTTGGGCATGTGGGATCTTCACTGTGCCATGTAGGGTTGTGTACTGTGGTGTACAGGCTCTCTAGCTGTGGTGTACAGGCTTAGTTGCCCCGTGGCATGTGGGATCTTAGTTTCCTGATCAGGGATTGAACCTGCATCCTCTGCATTGCAAGATGGATCCTTAACCACTGGACCACCAGGGAAGGCTCATGCATTTCAACAAATTTTTTTTCTTTTGCTACCAGCAAAGATTTTTCCTCCTATAAACTGGTTTTTACTTTCATTAACTAGACTCTGAAGCAGCATTCCAAATAGTTTATTATGGTTCTTAGAGCACTGTGGTATTTTCTGTAATATGTGCATGTTTACATATATTCCCATATAGAGAAATTCCTCCCTTATTTTTCTTGCTATAGCACTTAGCATAATACTGTATCAATACAGACATTTATAAACAATGTTTAAAATGCTTTTCTACCTAGTTATGTTCCAGGATAAACTGAGGTCTTATTTTTAAAATAATGGTTCTATTTTTAAAATACCTGTATTTTTTTTATGTAAAGCATCTACATTTAAATCTCTTGATCTTCCTGTTATTTAAATAAAACATTTCATTGATGTATTACCATTGCTGGTTTACTTCAGAGGAAATCATACATAAATATGAAAATGAAAGTGTGTAATACTAAAACTGACTTAGGAAAATAGAGTTCTTTAATATCTTTGGCCAAAACAACATCACAATAAGAAACCGATGAGTTTTTCTGTGGGTGCAAATGATCACAGACAAGCTCATTTTATTTCATGTTTACATCAAAATACAAATAATTGTATTAGTACATGCTCCTAATCCATTCTTGGCTTGAGAATTGTAAGCGCATAGAAAGAGAATTTGTTCCCAGAGCTTTTTCAGCTACAATACTCTCTGTGTGGACATGTGGGTACAGTTTCTCGTTCTGGGACTTGTAATAGTGATTATGATGTATTATAAGAATAAGCATTGTTGAATAAATGAGCACTTTCCCCCTGAGGATATCATAAAATATATGAGGCTAACTAATCTTAGTAGAAATTTTGGTTGCAAACTAACCAAATAACTTTATCGCAATAATAGCTCTAACATCCCTTTAGATGGTGTCTCTCTGTGACTCATTTTTATATTATTATCTTTTTACATAGATCATCAGTGTGATGTAATCCAAAATTTTTTTTACTGATTTCTTATATTAGATAGAATTTTCTGACCAACTTGATTATAGACTCACTGATAGTAAGGTTAATTCAGGATGTATCTTTTTTTTCCTTTCTATAATAGTCCCCATCCATCAGCTCCTACAGCTTAGAGTAGTTCTGAGCCCCCATTAACAAAAAAAAATTAATATTTATTGGAAAACTTTAGTTTTGAGATAATCAATTAAAAGAGGTAATCACCTGTGGTGCTTTAGTGGGATTTTTTTTTCAGGGGGTGGTGGTGGAAATAAATTGCATAAAATTATTGAGTCTTTAGACCTTTTGTGCTGTGCTCAGTCACTCAGTCATGTCTGACTCTTTGTGACCCCATGGACTGACTGTAGCCCACCGTGCTCCTCTGTCCATGGGGATTCTCCAGGCAAGAATATTGGAGTGGGTTGCCATGCCCTCCTCCAGGGGATCTTCCCAACCCAGGGATGGAACTCAGGTCTCCTGCATTGCAGGCAAATTCTTCTCCATCTGAACCACCAAGGAAGCCCTTAGACCGTTTGCTGCTGCTGCTGCTGAATCGCTTCAGTCGTGTCCGACTCTGTGCAACCCCATAGACGGCAGCTACCAGGCTCCCCTGCCCCTGGGATTCTCCAGGCAAGAATACTGGAGTGGGTTGCCATGTCCTTCTCCAACGCATGAAAGTGAAAAGTGAAAGTGAAGTCGCTCAGTCGTGTCCGACCCTTTGCGACCCCATGGACTGCAGCCTACCAGGCTCCTCTGCCCATGGGATTTTCCAGGCAAGAGTACTGGAGTGGGTTGCCATGCCCTCCTCCGGGGGATCTTCCCAACCCAGGGATGGAACTCAGGTCTCCTGCATTGCAGGCAGATTCTTCACCATTTGAACCACCAAGGAAGTCCTTAGACCGTTTACTCCTATATTATTTCCACTTTCATTAAAAGTCTGGCATATACACCTAGTGAAAATGAAAGTTGCTCAGTCGTGTCCGACTGTTTGCAACTCCATGGACTATAAAGTCCATGGAATTCTCCAGGCCAGAATAGTGGAATGGGTAGTTGTTCCCTTCTCCAGGGGATCTTCCCAACCCAGGGATCGAACCTAGGTCTCCTGCATTGCAGGTGGATTCTTTACCAGCTGAGCCACAAGGGAAGCCCAAGAATACACCTAGAATGTTAACAATTACAGGGAAATAAGCTCTTAGACTCTCAGTAAAAAGTGTGCCCACATTTACTGCTCTACTATTTACTGCAACCGTACAATAAATTAGTATTTTTCTTAAAATTTTTAATTGAAGGATACTTGCTTTACAGAATTTTGTGGTTTTCTGTCATACATCAACAAGAATCAGCCATAGGTACTGGCTGATAAATAATTAGTATTATCAGTATTTACCTGATGATAATATTATCAGTTTATCAATTTATCATTATTTATCTGATAAATAAATTAGTATTTCTACCTTGAAACAATAATCTGGCCTCTGGCTGTCAGAAGTAAAGCAAAGCCTCTCTGGAGGAAGATAGTGTAATCGAGAGCATCACAAAATGTCAGGACCAAACAACTGAAAATAAAGAGAGAAAATGAACAACAGAAGCAGCTCACCACGTGATCCAACTATTGGAGATAGTAGAAATAGACTGGAACATAATAGTTCTGTGGACTACATTTCTCTGATAAAGTTCTGGGTCTGGTTATTTGAATTTTAACAGAAAATTAGGACTAGTAATAAAAAAATCCAATGTACATTGTGGTACTAAAAAAAATACACGAATTGACATTTAAAATGTAATAAATTGCTGAAATGATAGAACAGACACAGGATTTAGAAACTGGAATATAGCAGAGTATAAAATATCCATATACAAGCACATAGAATGCAGGAAGAAAGAGAATAGAAATCACACGAGATACAGAGGCAAACTGCAATGCTCATGTAATTGACGTTTCACACTGAGAGGAGAAAGAATGGAATAAAAGCAATCCTTGCAGAAACACACGCTGAAAACGTTCCAAAACCGAAGAAAGACACCAAACTACAGATTCAAGAAGTAATATGAAACTCAAGCCGAATAAAGGAAAAACATACCTAAGCATTTATAAAATGCTGAAAACCTAACACAGAGCTTATAAATATCAGGGAGAAAAGGAACAAAAATAAGGTTGTTAGTTAACATTTCAAAGGGTGAAGCCAAAGGAAAATAAAACGTCATGTGGAAAGTGGGGAACAAAAATAATTGCCAATCTATGCTCTGCCAAGATAGTCTTAAAAAAAAAAAAAGATGAAGTAAACATACTTTCATACAAACAAATACTGAAAGAACATTTTTGCTATTTGAATAATATTAAAATATATGAAATGCTCTTTCATAACGAAAATGATCCTTGATGAAATAATATAAATTCAAGAAGGAATAGATAAACAACAAGGACCTACTTGTATCTTGTAATAACAAGTCTGAAACAGTATATATGTGTGTGTGTGTGTGTGTGTGTGTGTATCTCAGTCACTTTGCTGTATACCTGAAACATTGTAAATCAACTATGCTGCTGCTAAGTCACTTCAGTCATGTCCGACTCTGTGCGACCCCATAGACGGCAGCCCACCAGGCTCCCCCGTCCCTGGGATTCTCCAGGTAGAACACTGGGGTGGGTTGCCATTTCCTTCTCCAATGCATGAAAGTGAAAAGTGAAAGTGAAGTTGCTCAGTCGTGTCCAACTCTTCACGACCCCATGGACTGCAGCCTACCAGGCTTCTCTGTCCATGGGATTTGCCAGGCAAGAGAACTGGAGTGGGGTGCCATCACCTTCAATTAAAATGCAAAAAATTCAAATATAAGTAAAAAGAAGTGAAAGAAGGAATACAATGCATTACAGATCAACTCTGAGTCTAAAATCTCATGAAAATAGTTGCTCAGTTGTGTCCTGCTCTTTGTGACTCCATAGACTGTAGCCTGCCAGGCTCCTCTGTCCATGGAATTCTCCAGGCAAGAATACTGGGAGTAGGTTGCAATTTCCTTCTCCAGGGAATCTTTCAGACTGAGGGATCAAACCTGGGTCTCCCACACTGCAGGCAGATTCTTTACCATCTGTGCCACCAGGGAAGTCCCATGTAAATATCATCAGCTCAAAAAATCCCAAATCTCATCAGTACATCTTTTATATAAAACATGGTAACACTCTGAGATATGATTCATCCTGAGGAAAAACTCTCTATTTATAGATCTATAAAATTGGAAATTTTCTACTTCCACAATAAAACTGTAGGAGAAGCACAGACATTCTCATTCTGAAAGGGAGAGATTGGAAGGAATAAAGGAATCACTAGTTCCAAGCAAGTTAGAAACCCGTCCAGAAAAATTCCCCTCACTTTCAAAACCTGAAAATAATTCTCTGTGGTTCCATGCTTCACCCTCTGGGCCCACAGTGGCTCTGTTGGGCTTTATCCTCAGAGTTATCTTCCCTTTTTCTGAAGGGTAGTATATATTTGCAGGTGAGTAGGTGTATCAGCTCATTTCCCACCTGAGAAAATTCAGAAATCTGACAGTGTTCTCCTTCGGTCTTGCTTTTGTCTCTTTCAATCCAAGTTGAAAGTGTTTCTGCTGTTACAACATTCTCAAACATCTTATCCATCTCCCCCTTCTGTCATGGGCTCTAGGACGTTGGACAAAGTCCTCCATAAATCTTTTCTGGAAAAACTCCATTTATCTATTCCTGGATTCTGCTGAGATGGATCCATGTGTCACCCAGCTAATCAGTTCATCCAAAGACAATCCAGTCATGCCCTTGAACTTCTTTCTAGGGCACACTTTCTCAACCATGAATTACTTAATTTTAACATCCTTTGCAGTCTGAATATACCAAGAACCTCCCAAATCATCAAGTGCTGGTTCCATTTTGCTTGGCAATTTATCACTTTTTCTCTCACATTTTACCATAAGCTACATGAAGAAATCAGGCCACACCCTCAACACTATCCTTGGAAATCTCTCCAGCTAAATATCCAGTTTTATCACTGATAAGTTCTGCTTTCCACACAACAGTACAACATAATTCAGCCCAATTTTCCTACTGCTATGTAACAACGGATTTCCTTCCGTTTAGCTTACAGAAATATGCTCCTAGCTTCCTTCTGAACTCTCCCATCAGTAACCCCTTTAATGCTCATGCATAGGTCTGTTCTCTTCAAGGCAATCTAGGCTTTTTCTATCATGCTTCTTAAATTTCTTCTATGCAATGCCCTTTACCTAATTTTACAGATGCTTCCACATTTTTAGGTGTTTGTTACAGCATGACTCCATTTCTCAATATAAATGTAAGAGTTGGCTTTCTAGGGCTACTGTAACAAATTACTATGAAAGTGGCTTAAAGAGAAACTTAATCTTTCACAGTCTGCAAACTAGACATTCTCAATCAATGTGCCAACCTGGCCATGCTTCCTGAGAATACTCCAGAGGAGAACCCTAGTCTGTTTCTTCCAGCTTCTTTTAGTCTTCAGCTGTTCCTTGGCTTTGTGGTTGCGTAATTCCAGCCTGTACACCGTTTTCTCATGCCTTGCTCCTCCTCATTCTGTGTCTTCTCTTCTGCTTCTTAAAGGACTTTTCATTGAATTTAGAGTCCACCCTATTCTAGAATGATTTCCTCATCTCAACATCTTTATATTAATTACATCTGCAACGAGCTCTCTTTTTTTCTCTTAAATAAAGTCACATGCACTAATTCCTGGGATAAGGACATGGACACATCTTTTTTTGGAGGGGGTGGGGCACCAGTCAACTCAGTACAGCCTCTAACACATTTAAGTCCCCAGACTGTGACTTGATCATTAAGATATTTTACGGCTTTTCTCCCTTTCCCACTTTATCACTTTCTTTCTGGGATCATTTTCCAAATAAAATCTCTAATTTTTGTCCCAGGATGTGTCTTGAGGGGAATCCAAACCAAAGAATACAGGTGAAATATATTATGTGAAAACATAACATAAATTATACGATAGTATAACAAGTGTGAGAAGGTAAATGAATTTAAAATATTCAAAAATCTTTCATTTTTGATATTCCTGGGTTGGGAAATCCCCTGAGAAGGAAATGGCACCTGATTCCAATACTCTAATCCCATGGACAGAGGAGCCTGGTGGGCTACAGTCCATAGGGTTGAAAAAAGTCAGACATGACTGAAGGAGTAACACTCTCACTTTTTAATAAGTCAAGAATAAACGTTCTGATCTCTATGGTAAAAAATAAAAGAATGTAAAACATAAAATTAATACAGGAGGAAACTGAACAAAAAGTTCCTGATATTCTTTTCCTAAAAAGAGGGTGCAGACAAGGGGGAAAGAGAACTGAGAAGTGATAGAAAACTAGAAGCAGAGTAGAATGATGTAGATTTCAGTGCAAATACCTCAGCAAATACGTCAAATATAAATACAATTAATATTCTAATTAAAAGATAGATACTGTCATAGTGGTTATTAAAAAATATTTACTGTTACTATTAATAGACACTCCTTAGAGACAAGACAACAGAAAGGTTGAAAGTACAGAATGGGAAAAGGCTTAGCAGGCTAACAGTGGAAGTAAATGAATACAGCCACACTAAGCACATAAAATAGATGGCGAGGCTAGAATCACTGGTAGAGATGAAACCATGATAAAGTATCGAGAACAGTTCTAAGTTCACAGACAACTAATAAAAGTGCTAATAAAAGTTTGTTCAATTTCTATTCTACCAAACAAGGATATTAGGGGAAAAAATGGATTATCATTTTCTATCACCATCCATTTTATGAAAGAGAGATTTTACAACACTAACAGGATGAAAATGTTCTGAGGATAAAGAACATCCTTTGAAAAAGTAAATTTATGAAAAACTCACTACATTGCCTATATTGTTTTCATCATACTGCACATTAGAAAAGCAAACTTTGTTACAAATCCATTAGTATTTTGCAAATTGTCCTCTACCAATGCTCTTTTTCCATCAAAAACTATTAGCTTATCAGACTATTCATGTTTTACAATAGTTTAAGCAATCTCATTTTAACTAAATAGTAGACACATAATGCAATACTGAATCTGTTTTTTCCAGTTTCTTGTATAATTCTGATTTCTAAAATGAAATATTGCTAACTTCCCTTCCAAAATATTTGAATTATTTTAGCTTGTTTCATGAGTAGAATTCAAGAAAAGCAATTCTACTAATTCCCAGTTTTCAGCTGGAAAATCTACCTCATCACAGTTGAGTCTAACCATTATTTCCCTATAGTTTTTCCCCTCTTCCCAACACCAAAATTCCAGTGCCTTCCAAAGATACCAGGGTTTGATATATGCCTTTCATAATTTTACTTCCTTATCATATATATATGTATATAGAATTTAAAAGTATTTTTATAGATATGACATCACACATAATCACTCAATTGAAATTAATTGAACTTGGTCCTTTCTCTGCTGCTGCTGCTAAATCGCTTCAGTTGTATCCGACTCTGTGCGACCCCATAGACGGCAGCCCACCAGGCTCCCCTGTCCCTGGGATTCTCCAGGCAAGAACACTGGAGTGGGTTGCCATTTCCTTCTCCAATGCATGAAAGTGAAAAGTGAAAGTGAAGTCGCTCAGTCGTGTCTGACTCTTCGCAAACCCATGGACTGCAGCCTACCAGGCTCCTCTGTCCATGGGATTTTCCAGGCAAGAGTACTGGAGTGGGGTGCCATCGCCTTCTCCAGGTCCTTTCTCTGAGGTACTTCTAAATGGACAGAAAATTGATCTTTGCCTGTTTGATTGTTTTTCCCTTTATGAGGGAGCAGTTCTCGTAAACATTTCTTGTGATATATCTAAACTTTTGTTTTCCACCAGCAAAACATGCCCAAAACAAAACATGGTTTATTTGAATCAGAAACCAGAGTCTTATTTGAAGAGGGAGGAAGGTTCCAGAGATGAAATCTCTCTAAAAAGTATAACCTGCCCATTGAACTGTATTGTTTAAGCGAGTGTACTGTCATCCATCTTAATCACAAAATTAAAAAATAAAATGTTTATGTGATTAGTTACTTGTCATTCAACTGCCTAGCTTTAAAAGACTTGTCTGAAAAATCAAATGTTTTATTCTGTGACTTGTGATGTGGTTTAAAGTCCCAATAGTCTCAGAAGTGGTGTTTACACAGTCCAAATTAAAATGTAAGCAACTGGAGAACTAGATTAAATTATGTATCACCTGTGTCTCTTCTTCAAAGTTCCAAACTCACCTTGCCTTTGAAGCTGAGTATTAAATTGCCCCAGGTGATGCTGAGTTTTTCTTATCTGTTATAAATTGATATCAGTATCTAGTAAGTTTTTTTTTTAAATCACACTTACCAAATTCATTTTCTGAGGAGTGCCAGAGCCTTGTTCTGAAGAGATAGGAAGCTTTCTTTCTCTTTTGTTAAGTAAGGATTCTACTTCAGAGTGAGAAAGGTGAGTAAATGATACTTCCTGGCCACCCCACTATACCTGGGCAAAGCAATAGGATGTTTGCTTACCTTTATTAAATTCTTCAAATATCCATAAGAGGCAGGTGTTGTCTCAGATTTTATAGATGAAAGATCTGAACTCAAAGAAAGTTATTTCCTTCAGATCCCTCAAAACTGGATTTGATCCTATTATAGTTTACATATGTTGTAGAAGGCTCATATGGGATCTTTTGGTGTTCCATTTAAAAAAACTAGTCTTAGCCCCCTGTCATGATTGTTATCCATCATCTGTGCCCACATTCCCTGCATTCTCCAAGTTGTGTCTCCAGCAAATGCTTTCTCTTTGTCTAACAGGCTTAAGTGGAATCAAATATTGTAAAACCCAAGAGTGAAGGCATGGCTGGCTCTTAGACGCTTAGAACACTCAGGGTCTAAGAAGAATAACATTAACTTTGGCAGTGAGCTCAGAATCCAGTCAAGATACAGTCAGCGATGGCAGGGCAGGGGGCAGGCCACCATGATCCTGCCTCTTTCTCTCTCTCTTTTTTTAAAAATATTCTGTTATTTATCATTCAAAATATACAATGAAATACATGTATTACCTTATAGAAGTGGGATCTCTGCTTTTACTTTTTCAACACAACAGTACAATGTGAATATTATCCATAATCAAAATTATGCCTCCATAGCATCATTTTAAATGGTGACACAGTATTTCATTATTTACTATATCTCTTCCTAGATTTTTAAATGGCTCCCACATTGTCACTTTATTCAACAACACATTGCAATAAACATACTTGATGAATAAATGTTAGGTGACATCTTTATGTACTTAATAATGGTTTTATTTTGTACTGGTGTATAGTTGATTAACAATGTTGTGATAGTTCCAGGTACACAGCACAGGGACTCAGCCGTACCTACTCAGGTATCCATTCTCCTCCAGACCGCTCTCCCATCCAGGCTGCACGTAACATTGAGCAGAGTTCCCTGTGCTATACAGTAGGTCACCACGATCCTCTCTTGCTTGTGTGTCAATCAGCTTATTTATTCTTTCATGTCTGGACAGCTGCTTCCTGGGCCAGCAGTCCTTACTTCACACAGGTACTCCTCCAGGCCAAATAACTCCTCTGAATTCTATGAAAGCATGCAGAAGTGTTAGTCCACCAGTCCATCAATTAGTCCATCAGTTAGTCCATCAGTCGGCCAGAATCCTCTGTCCATGGGATTCTCACTGGGGGCAGATTCTTTACAATCTGAGCCACTAAGGAGGCTTCCCTAGAGGAACCTGGGGGGCTACAGTCCATGGGCTTACAAACAGTTGGACACAATGGAGCAACTAAGAATGAATTCTAAAATAGAGGGTATGTCATGATTATGTCAAACAAAGATTCATTAACAAATGTAGCTTCAAAAATCACTTCTTAATGTATTTCTTTGGTGGCAATCACTAAGGTCTTTTTATCGCATTAATGTTTCACTTTTTAAAAGATACCAATTGTCTTCTAGGCTTCCCAGCTGGCACTAGTGGTAAAGAACCCACCTGCCAATGTAGGAGATGCAGGAGACTTGGGTTTGATCTCTGGGTTGGGAAGATTCCCTGCAGAAGGGAACGGCAACCCACTCCAGTATTCTTGCTTGGAAAATCCCAGGGACAGAGGAGCCTGATGGGCTATAGTCCATGGAGTCACAAAAGTTGGAGAGGACTGAACAACTAAACAACAGCAACAATTCTACTTTTCATATCCATGTTTCTTACCTGTTTCTTTGTCCTTAGGATTGTGCTCTGCACATGGCCCTGGCCATACTTGGGTCAGACACTTGACCTCTATCCTGCCTGTGGTTTTCTATATTGTGGTCAACATGGTGGTTCTAAGACAGAGCTGGGCTCCTTTAAAAACCAATGTGTGGATACTGCCCTGATCAGGAAAGAGTTAACCTGGCAATTTACTCAGTGAAAGGTTCTAGGAGAAGGTCTGCTTGTTCTGAAGGTGTTACTGTGACAGAACAGCCATAAAGAAGGAAGGAAAATCTTGTTTTTGGTGCAGAAAGCCTGTTCGAGGAGCCTGGTTCAGAGAGTGCTGTCAGCCCCAAAGATAGATCTCCTCTTCTGGGGCCACAGCTCTGAAAGGGACAGGACAGCCTCCCTACCCTGGACTAGACCAGGTTACTTCTAACTGAAGGATGATTTCCGGCTCTCCCTGAGGTGACAGTAAAGAGAGGGTTTGATGATACTGAGGAAGATAGAATGGCAGAACTGGAATTTTCTGGTAATTCAACCATTCAGTGACTTTATTTTTGACTTAACCACAAATAAATTTGGAGGGCTTGTTAAAAGTTCTCTTTTTTCTTAACAGCAATGAAAATCAAGAAACTCTGACATTTGAAAATATTGCTATGTTGTAGGACTGGTTTCTCTTTCTCACTCTTTTTTTTTTTTTTTTTTTAACTATCTTTCTTACTTTTGGAGGGAGGGGATTCACTTTGATGCTACTCTCTCTCCTTGGCCAATATAGGCATGCAAAGACATTGTGAGATGACATTTACCTGAAGATTGTAGGTTTCACGCTAATGTTGCTGAATACCATAGACTCCATTTAAAGAAATAGATGAATCCAAGGATCAGGTTTCTGTAAACACTTGAAAATTATATATGATATATAAGATATATAAATGTATATTTAAACTCCGCTGAAAACATTTTGTATTTAATCTTCCTTTTCTTCCTCCCTATACTGCCCCACTATTCTCTTTTTCTCTTCTTTTCTCCCCACACACTGGTTCTTTCAGGAGCTGGGACACGCAGTTCAATTGAGCTGGGTTTTTTTTTTTTTTTTTCATTATTCATTTGGTTTCTGTATTTTTCCATGTACAAGGTACTTTCACTTTTTTTAAAAAAACGAGAAAAAAACAATGTTGTCAGTATCAATAAATCTGCATCCAGAGAGAGTCACTTCCTATCAAGGTTTCAAAAGTGCTTCATGGCTTTCCGATCTCCTGTCTGTGCTAATCAACTCTGATGCTTCACATACACAGGACACAGGATGCCAGCTTCTCCACCAGCTCTGCGTTCTGGCGTTCCATTTTAGGAATGAGAACCTGGATTATTTATTTATAACCGCATAAAGTCCTGTTGTTAAACTGCTCTCCGTGAAAAGCAAAGAGTGGTTTGAGCCAGATGGGGAGAGCCTGGGCAGGATGGTGGCTGGATTGTGTGGGAAGAAGAGAGCAATTTTATTTCCCCCAATAAATGAAATAGCCTAATTTGACCCTCCACCGGTAACATGATAACCGATTAATACATTCACGGGGAAAGATTATGCCATCTGGTTTTAGAAAATGGAAACTAGGAGTCAATTGCACTTAAATACTCTTTGGGGCATTTGTTTTTTCTTCCTGTATAGCCAAAACCAAGTGCTTGTGTAGCAAATGAAACTTTAAAGAAAGACTGTGAAACCAAATTGGTTCATATTTGTAATGTTTCTTTAACTTGTGTACAACAGGTGCTGTAAGCATTAATTGTCTGACATAATAGTTGTGAGAAATAATTTTTTAAAGTAGTGATTTTCCCAATCTCTTTAGATTTTCTTTCTCCCATGTCAAACCTTAGTAACATTTTATTTTTTCATTCTTGAAAGCTGATCTAGGTGGTGTAACTTCTTTTATCTATACAAGAAGGCCATTTATTTACACAGCAGATGACACAGGTAGTTTTTTTCCTCAAGACTTTTAAAGAACAGTTTTAGCCCAAATCACATAAGTTATCTAATAACATGCAATTTACCAAAATTTCAGCTTTTAGAACACATTAAAGTCTAAGAGAAAGCTACTCATATTTAGAAACTAATATACATACATATATGACAATGATAATCTTAAGGCTTCATAGTGATTATTGACTTGGAATTCAACTTCAGTATTCACCCGGCAAGTGGTTTGGAATGTTCAAAAGTGAAACAAGAATTGTACTTGTATAAAGTAGGAACCGGAATAAAACTGCTCCTTGAGCATGAACCAACTCTGTATCCCTCTAACACCCAAATATTTGGGAGAAGAAAGTGAGCCTGATACTCTAGAGTCAGTGGACATACTTAACTATGATTAAGTATGATTTTTTTTAATTCTTACAAATGTGGACCCTGATGAAGACTGGCTTCTATTGAGCCCCACTGATTTAATTTGGGCATACTGTAATTTTGTGGGCTGGAGTAGAAACAGCAATTCGGTGAGGCCATCATAAGCTCATTAGAGACATACTGAGAACACTTAATGGTGTACAACCCACAGCTTTTTGCATGCATTTTATAGTGATTCCCCTCTTGCCATGCCTGCTGCTTCCTACTCTATGCTGTTGATAGTAGGGTCGTTTCCAAACACCCCAGAAAATGAGAGGTATTTTTAAAACAAGATTGAAGTCATCAAGAAACACTGAAAGCCAACGTTTCAGGGGTGTGTGGTACACTGATGGGATAAAAAAACTTCTCATGTATTGTTAATCATGGCAAGATTGGTTAGCTGTTAAGTATTGTAGAGTGCAACTAATCAAAAGCTCAAACATCCCACACAATGGAACAGAAATAATTACTCTCCCTGAGCTGCTATTGTTTCCCACCTTGGCCTCCCCTGGACTAATAAAAGGTTTAATTTTAAATTATGTGAAGGAAATGTCAGCCACACAAAGAAATACAAAATGCAGCTGCTTTGCTCACCATCAGGTAGAACACAGAATGGATTAGACCTTAACAGGCTTAAGCGAAATGAAGCCTAAACAAATGGAGACCAGGAGCAACCCCCACCCTACCCACCATGCATATTTCTCTCTTTACCCCTAATTGATAGGGCCACATACACACAAAAAGCCTAGGTTCCAACACCCTCGCCTTTCAGATGAGAGGGTTCTGATAAGGTATGTATTCTGTGCTTATGGTACCAGCTATGCACAGTGGGTAATTTGGTTCAAACAGAGACGTTTATTCTGATGCTTCACAGGAAGAATGGGGGAGGGGAGGGCATAGGAGACAAAGATCACTTAAAGGCTTCCTGCATTCAAATGTGTGGGCTTTTTTTTTCACTTTTACTATCTTCAAACAAAGATAAATTTTCAATCCAAAACTTGTTTTTGAAGTTTCAGTTTACTAAGAAGAAAGTACTACTACATGAAGTCTACTGAAGTCTTCTAAACTGTGGATTTTATAACATAATTGAACTAAAATTTCAGAGAACAACAGCAGAAATAAAAATATATACTGGGAAAGTAAGCACAGTTAATATTTATTGTTCTAAACTTATGGTTACCAGAGGATAAGGAGGAGGAAGGATGAATTGGGAGGTTGGGATTGACGTGTGCATATTACTATATAGAAAATAGATAGCTAATAAGAACTGACTGTATAGCACAGGGAGCTCTACTAGCACTCTGCAATGGTCTATATGGGAAAAGAACCTAAATAAAGAGTGGCTATATGTGTAGTGTATGTATAACTGACTCACTTTGCTATACACCTGAAATCAACACAACATTGTTAATCACTATACTCCAATAAAACTTTTTTTAAAAATTCATTGTTCTAAATAACCAAAATGCCACAGGAATTTTGGAAGATTTGATTATCATTATTTATTCTATTACCCATCCATGAATATGTATTATTTACTCGCTACTTTCTTGTATTAAGTGTTATGGTGGCGCCAAATGCAGTAAATAACACATCTGAAAGAATGAGGATCTATTTTTTGTGGGGGGGGGGGTCCTACACAGTATTATAAAACATTCAGGGTTCATTTCCTTTAGGATTGACTGGTTTGATTTCCTTGCTGTCCAAGGGACTCTCAAGAGACTTCTCCAGCACCACTGCTCGAAAGCATCAATTCTTTGGTGCTCAGCCTTCATTTTGGTCCAGTTCTCACATCCAGACATGATTATTGGGAAAACCATAGCTTTGACTATATGGACCTTTGTCAGCAAAGTGATGTCTCTGCATTTTAATATACTGTCTAGGTTTGTCATAGCTATTCTTAAAAGGAGCAAGCGACTGAGGATGGGATGGTTGGATGGTATCACATGAGTTTGAGCAAGCTCCAGGAGATGGACAGGAAAGGCTGGTGTGCAGCAGTTCATGGAGTTACACAGAGTTGGATGCAACTTAGTGACTGAACAACAAGTACTATGACATAGATGGAGAGCGATTGTATGCTGTACCAAGCAAAGAGCCTGGACTGGACATGTCACTTACCCATTCCGGGCAACTCAAATGAAGGAGGTAACACCTCCTTGGCTGGTTGTGAGAAAAAGAGAAGATAAATAAGGTGTGTGAAGGACCTACCACAATTCTAGGTACACAATAAGGACTTGCTACTGCTGCTAAGTCACTTCAGTTGCAACCGACTCTTTGTGACCCCTGGACTGCAGCATGCCAGGCTTTCCTGTCCTTCACCATCTCCTGGAACTTGCTCAAACTCATATCCATTGAGTTGGTGATGCCACCCAACCATCTCGTCCTCTGTTTTCCCCTTCTCCTTCTGCCCTCAATCTTTCCCAGCACCAGGGGAAATGATAAGGAAAAAGTTACACTTTTCTCACAGTGTAAGTCTGATCATCAAAGTATGTGCTAGAATACTGTATGCCTTCTAACATTTTATATCTTATATTTTCCTTCTCTTCCAGTCTCTCACCACATAGTCACAGAATTATTTTTTCTAAACCACCATTCTGTTAATGTTACTTTCCTACTCAAAATCACTTGTCTATAGCTAGAGTTTTCAAGTATGTTAAATAGAAAAATCCCTCAAAAATTCACAATAAGTAGAAAAAACACTATTTTAGTATTACAAACTATACATTCAACTTTGTAATATGAACTTATTATGAAGCAAGTACATAAGACCATGGGACTACCTTAAAGAATGTTATCAATTTTAATATTTCATACATATACTTAAATTGACAGCAAGGAACCATAAAGTCTGATATTAGTCTCGGCCTAGAAAGAAGTTATTTTGAACTTTTGGTTGTACAGAATAGAAAAACTACTATTCACAAATACAAGCAGTCAAATGTTAATAGGTCTTTTTACGTAGCAGTTGATAGTCATGTGGTTTAAGCAATTTAATCAGGAAACTTGAAAGGAATAGTGGTAAATTTTGTTTATTTTTCAACTACTTATGTTTATTCTGCATTTTGGCACAATTCAGCAACCGAATTGCTCAGATAATGTAAAATTTTATTTTGAGCAGACCAAAGCTTTTACAGTTTGCAAACATATCAAAAAGAGTTGGACATGACTGAGAGATTGCATAGCACACATTTTGACCTAAGTTCCACAGAATTCTTTGCCCATGCATGTTTCATAAGTATATGTATACATATATAGTATTATTATCTTCTGAGATTTTTCATTTGGGTGGAATATTTTGGTCTCTCTCTGCCCTCCCCAGCCACCCTCCAAAAAAACGAAAAGAACAATTGTTCACTGTGATGAGTAGTGTGCTTCTGGAATCCGAAATATCTGAAGGGGGATTTGCTTCTTCCTCATCTATTTATAAATGCTGGCCGAGGCACAAAATTCCAAGGACAATTTCCTCAAACTCTGTCTTCTGGTTTACTCTGTTGAAGATGAGAAATCTGAAGGCAGTCTGTTATTCTCCTTTGTTAGTCCTTTTCTCATCTCTCAAGAAATGTACATGATTTTCTCTTTGTCTTTGGAGGTCAGCACTCTGCTGGTTTATGCTTTAGCCTGCATCTATCTTTTGTAGATATGCAAGTATCATTTCTGTTGATACTTGGTGAGTCTCTTCTGTTCCTATTTGGCCACTGAGAGCACTTTCAAGTTGGCCCCTGTGTTCCCTGGACATACCCCATTCTTTGAGGCTTTTTTTTTTTTTTGATAACATTCTTACCTCTAACAAGTCAAGATGCTCTAGGCTCATCTCATCTTGCATATTTGGTGCCCCAGCCCTGGAATCAATCATTTCTCCAAATAGCTCTGGTTTCTTTAATTGAAGGATAGTATTAGAAACCAAGATCTGGGCATTAGGTGTGCCTATTACTATAGGAGTCTGATTGCTTCAAGGCCCTCTGTGAATAGAGCTATGAAATGTATACTCACCTTACATATACAGAAAAGCATTAAAATGTTAGCACTCAGTCATGTTCAACTATTTGTGACTCCAGGGACTATAGCCCACCAGCTCCTCTGTCCATGGAATTCTCCAGGCAAGAATACTGGAGTGGGTAGCCATTACCTTGCCAGGGAATCTTCCCGACCCAGGGATCTAACCCAGTCTTCCCCACTGCAGACAGATTCTTCACTGTCTGAGCCATGAGGGAAGCCCCACACATGTACATGTCTCTCCTTATTTCTGTATCCATCTATCTGCATCTGTATGAGTTCATACTGATGCAACTGAGTCTAATGAAATATCACATGGTTTGTTCTAGCAGCTTTCCTAGACTTTTCTGTAAATGCCTTTGCAACAGTGAGAAATCTGACTTCTGCCATCAACCACCCATTTATTTAATTGTTTAGTCTCAGTATAGTTATGCAGCAGCTTCATAATTTTTTACCCATATCCCTGAAAGTGGGAATAGCAACCCACTCCAGTATTCTTGCCTGGAGAATCCCAAGGACAGAGGAGACTGGTGGGCTACAGTCCATAGGGTCACAAGGAGTTGGACATGACTGAAGTGACTTAGAATATATCCCTAAAAATAATTTTTTCAATTATTATCATTGTAATTTTTTTAAAAGAAGACTGTTTAAAAAATCACTTTAGAACAATTTTATTGTGAGGATGTTTCAGTATTTAAACTTACAGTTAATAACGTGCTTTATCTAATGGAAGAGTATTTTGGTTTTAGAAAATCAGGGATGATTAGCTTTTGTTTCCTTTGAGATGTTAACATCAACACTAACTCAAATCAACCAATAACAGTGATAAAGGCCTATAAATTAGCGCAATGATCACAAATAACAGAACGATCTGCAATTTAAGGACCATGCTTTAACAGAATGGACAGCTTATATGGCATTGACCAATGCAATTTTGAAAGATAAGTTTCTTAATTATTATTGCCTATTAAAATTAGAACAACCAACTTGAGAACATTTAGGAAACAACAGTTTTTTTCATCCTGTTTTCCCATCACATCATCTGTGATATGGATGGACTGGGTAGGGAGTAAGACTGGAAATGACTTAGAAGAGTGCTGGGTTTTATGATGCTATGGTGCAATAGACTGAATGTTTCCTTCCTCCCAAATTTATATGTTGAAACCCTAATCCCCAATGTGATGGTATTAGGAGGTGGGACCTATGGGAGGATAATTGAAAGCAACTCTTTTGCTCATTTCTGTTTCTCTCTAACCTTAAAATAACCTAATTACAGGAATGAGATCAATAGGCAATTTAACTTAACTCTCCTGAATGCACACCATGCCCTGACTAATCTCTTCATTCTCTTCCTAGATTAAAACATGTAAAGGATGAAGAATTAAGCAGTTAAAGAATGACTAGCTCTCTGCTCTCAACAGACCCTTTAACAATCTTGCTGGCAGATCATGTAGGCAAAATGACATCTGAAAAGAGCCGGCCAGTCTACATGCAGTGAAGAAGGAAGCAGAGTCCAAACTCTTGTCTTGATTGCTCACTGAGATTCTTTCCTTCCAACTGTCAGGACTGAGTAAAATCTTCAGAGTTGGTCTTGGGACATAAGTCCACCTTCTTCCCAGACTGAAGACTTTTCTAAAATATCTTTCCTTTCTAACGACACTTGCCTCTCTATTATTGGCTTTTGAGCTTGGTTGCATAATAAGGTTTAGATTGGGTTATTAAGGCAGGACCTTCATATAGGATTAGTGCCCTTGTAGGAAGAGTGACGGATCTCTCTCCCTCCACAAACATGCACTATGGAAATGCCACGTGAGCATTTAGCTACAAGGTGTCCAACTGCAATCTAGGAAGTGAATTTTCCAGCACCAGAACTATGAGAAATAAATGTCTGTTGTCACATACCCCCTGGTATTTTGTTATAGCAGCTTGAGCAGACTGAGACAGTAATTAATGATTTCTAGATAGTTTGTTAATTTATAAATTTTGGAATTTAACTGCTGTCATATTAATCAGTTGCAACTACATATGTAAAATATACTTACTTTATACTAAAATATCACTGTATGCCATTTTGTTCTTTGGAAATCGAAGTATCTAAACAATGAAAATAGCATTAATCATCAATAGATCTGAGAAATTCCAAGTATAGTCCCATATTATGGTTTCTTCTAGAGTTCTGTATCAAGCATTCCACAAAATTATAAGACCACATGAAAATATCACATAAAGCAAGAACAATGGATGCTTTCTCTTGACTGAATTAGCAGATTGCATTTTCTGGTAGCTGACTCATATGACATTTTTGCAATGTAAGTAGCAGAAAGTTTAATAAACTCCTTCCGGATGATGTAGCTTTTCCAACACATGTGACACATTCAAGTATTTGAATATCAACAAATTTAAACCTAAATCATGTTTTTAAAGATAACATTAAGTTGTTCAGTACTTGAAGACAGAAGTATAAGGGTTTATTTTAATTTACACTCTTATACTATATTGCAGAATTTTATTATTACTTAGCAAGAATCATAGAAACTCTTCTGGAAAATTCACTGAGTAAAGCATAGTGGAGTTGAAGATATTTAATTACAACTAAAAATAATCCTCAAGAACAAATAAATAGGATCACAATAATTTTGCCTGTGAATGATTTTGTGTAAAAGTAGAGTAAATTGATTTTATTTTGTATTGTCACCGTGGCCAACACCAGTTAAACTATCAGGTGACAACAAAGTTATTTGTCACATGAATTTGAGCAAACCCTGGGAGATGAGGAAGGACAGGGAAGCCTGGCATGCTGCAGTCCATGGGGTCGCAAAAGGTCAGACATGGCTTATCAACTGAATGACAACAACAACAACAAATAGCTTAGGTATCTTGATTTCCCAAACATCTTGCTTCTTTCAACACCCAAAAAATGAATGGGATGTATCTGGTGGTCTGGTGTCTCCAGCCCTTTATCAAGGAAGAGTTCTGGCTAAGCTGCTTGGTCAGAGTTTGATTGTCACTTACGTCTCTTTTGCATTAAGGAACTCCAGGTTTCCATCCATGAAGTTGAGATGGTTCTGTTAGCTTCTGTAAATTTGACCTTACAAATGTCAGGTTATGGCTTATTTATAACTGTATGACATGTAGAGAGAGGAATGTACACTCCGATGTGCTGTTTATCTATTTCGGTCTTTGTTGATCCCATTTCCCTATAACGTTGTTGTGGAAAAATGTGATCTTTATGCCAAATTGTTTAGAAAGACACTATTTGAGCTTATCATATTGCAAATTTTTAGGAAACATTTTCAGTGTCTTCATGTCTGAGGAGAAAATAATGTGTTATACAAATATAAAATAATATAGTAACTATAATTTTAGTTACATACTATATACTAGTTACTAGTGTATAATTTAGTGTAGTCAATAGATAAGTCTAGTAACCATGGTTTCAGATGTGTGAGATGAACAAGTTAACAAGAGATTTTTGTTGTCCAAAGCTAGGGTACATATGATGCCTTTATGCCATTTATGAATGGCAAAAAGGCACCCCTTCTGGGAGGATGAATTACAAGAAGGCAGTCCCTCTCTGGCCAGTGTTGTTTGCCAAGCCAAGTTGGGCTGAATAGGAGTCCCTCTTCGCTCTGACACGGGGACAAGTGTGTAGGGAATAAAATGCCAACCACATACAGAGGCCCTGTGCACTTTACCAGAGGAAATGTGAAATTGTTTGTGACTAGCGTGTCCTAGCTTTGAGTTAATTTTCAACATGATTTGCATCTGTTAATTAGATAATTGGTGACCTTATTTTGATTTATTATGAAGAAGACACAGAAATGATAAGGTAAAAATATGTTAAAAACCATTTATTGGGAATTTTCAACATACCTGGCCCTGAGCTAAGCATCTGGCTCTGAAATTGAAAAGAGTGAATCAGAGCATTGATTTTCTAATTATAAAAAAATTACAGAGAAGAACTGATTCCTCTTATCTTAAATAATAACTATGAAGATTAAGTAATAAAGGCAAAAGATACAAATCATAAAGTGTTTTAAAAGCACATGAGTAATACTATATTTTTAATAGTTTAGGAGTTATTACTCTTAATGTATGAATAGTAATAGCATTACCCCCAAAATAAGAAATTATCCCTAACAAGAAAAGAAGAAATGGACCAATGTCATGTTTGTGTTGAAAAGTGGTATAATTTAAGCCTAATAGTTTTATTCACTTTCAAAAACCAAGATTCTTTAGATCAGATTAGGAACTCTATTTTTATGTGATTTTTTAAAAATCTCAAATTATCAGCTTTTTATGGGATTCTGTAAAATCCCAAATTATCAACTTCCCATATAGACCTAAGTTCATTATGTTTCCATTTACCTTCAAAACTCATCTAAGCCCTTTTCATCAAAACAATAATCTGAACACTTTGTATTTTCAGTTTAAAAGAGATATGAGTACTTTAAAAATGAATTGTAACAAAATGATGATCAATCTCTATGGATAATAGTATTGAGAGATCACTTTTCAGTTTTCCCCTCCATCTGCAGTTTATAGATTCCCACAGTTAAGTCACGGTTTTCTAATTCAATCAACAGAAAATAGTGTTTAATTAATGAACAATGAGTTTCTTAATTTTTGGCTATTATATATATTCAGCCCCAGCTAAAGAAAGTACATTGAATTCTGAATTGTGAATAAACAATACAAAATACATATTCATTTTGTGTGTCTGAGAATACTTGATGTAGATTACTTACTGACTTCATTTCCTTCCATGAGTATTTTTTCATTCTCTCATTTTTATTTCATATCTACGTGTATCCATTCACATTTAAACCCAATCTCCTCAGGCTATGTCCATAAAAATTCTTACTGTGTGCTCCATATGCAACATATTTCAACAAATTTTTCACACCAGATCTGAATTGTAAGCATGTAAAATTGTTGCGAACTGGGCTGTAAAATACCAGAAACAATACAGTCTATCCAAGTTGACAGCTGATATCTGATCTGAAAATAGTGTATTTCCCTTCAAGTGTCGGTCTCCTGTCACTTTGCATTGCATTGACACAAACTGCTTTACAAGAGGAGAAAATACTGTGAAAAATAAAATCTTTTATAAATATAATAGCTAAAAAATAAAACAAACAAAAATCAAGCTGTTCCTATGTTTTTAATATCTGAAATTCCACCTCCCTGCATGAGTGTGATAATCTGTTGCAACTGTTTATAAATGATGTATTAGGCACCTATTGTTGCTTTAACAAATTGCCACAAATTTAGTGGTTAAAATAACACAAATTGGTCTGGAAGTCAGAAGTCCAAAATGGGTCTCAATGGTCTAAAATCAAGGTGTGCTGGCAGGGCTATGTTTCTTTTTGGAAGTTCCAGGATAGGGTGGTATAATAAAAATTGTTTAGTCTTTCTTTGCTCCAGGTTCCTGGCATGGAGCTCTTAAAATGCTTGTAATCTCCTCAGTGATAAAAGTATCTTTGGTATGCTAATGAGATGGCTCTGAACATCTCCAAAATTGCTTCAGGATGGATGCTTGTCACGAGAAAGACCAAGCCAAGATTAGAGTTGGGATTTTAGCCCCACCAGTCTGAGAAGATGAAGACGGAATTTAATTGCTAATGGCCAATGATCTAATCAAGTACTCTTCAACGTCTATTTAAAATTCCTAAACAAGGGGTTTTGGAGAGTTTCCTTATTGGTGAACACATCAAGACTGTGGGAGAGTGGCCAGTCTGGAGAGGACTTGGAAGTTCTGAAGGACCACCACCCCATCCGTTGCCCTAAGCATCTCTTTCATGTGACTTCTGGAGTTGTATCCTTTATAATAAAGTGGTGATGGTGAGCAGTCTTTCTAGAACTTCTCTGGTGGTCTAGTGGCTAAGATTCTGAGTTTCCAATGCAGGGGGTCAGGATTCAATCCCTGGTCAGGGAGGAAATTAGATCTTGCATGCTGCAGCTAAGGATCCCACATGCCACAACTAAAACCTGGGGCAGCCAAATAAATATTAAAAAAAAAAAAAAAAAAAGTAAGTGGTGTTTTCCTGAGTTTTCTGAGCTGTTCTGGCAAATTGTTGCAGCTGAGGAGAAGTCATGAATTCTGGAAACTAGTCACCCAGGCAGGACTATGAGCAGCCTGGACACTCTATTGCAACTGACATCTGAAGTGGGCACATCCGCAGAATGGAGCCCTCTATCTGTGGGGTCTGATCTAAACCTGAATTGAATTGAATCAAAATGCTGGACTCCTCAGTTCAGTTCAGTTCATTTCAGTCACTCAGTCATGTCCGACTCTTTGCGACCCCATGAATTGCAGCACGCCAGGCCTCCCTGTCCATCACCAACTCCCAGAGTTCACCCAAACTCATGAGCATCGAGTCGGTGATGCCATCCATCCATCTCATCCTCTGTCGTCCCCTTCTCCTCCTGTCCCCAATCCCTCCCAGCATCAGGGTCTTTTCCAATGAGTCAACTCTTCGCATGAGGTGGCCAAAGTACTGGAGTTTCAACCTAGCTAATGTTAAAAAACTGGAGAGCTGCTATTTGTAAAGACACCACATATTTGGTGTTAGGGAACCAACCTCTCACTGAGAATCCATTTTCTTGCCTTTTTCAGCATTTAAAGCCTCGTGCTTTCCTGGCTTCATGGCCTCTTCCATCTCCAAAGCAAGAAGTGCCTGGTTTAGTCTTTCTCAGATCACATAACTCTGCTTTTCTATTTCTTTTCCCGCATTTAAAGGACTCTTGGGATTACCTTGGGCTCAATGGATGGTCCAAGGAAATCTCATTTTAAGGTCGGCTATTTAGCAACTATCATTCCATTTGACACCTTCATTTCCTCTTGTAATATCTTCATGAGTTTGGGGGAATTAGCATGTGGATATGTTTGCAGGGGTACTATTTTATTTACTACAAATGGTGACAGCAAGGAGTAGGCTCTTTCACAGAAAATCATGTGATAACTGGAACATGCAACATATCACCTAAATGCCAGAAGGTTGTCCAGATTATTTTGTGATGCTGGCCTTTTGGTAGGTTAAATGACTACTTGAATATGTAAAGAAGAAATACTATCTGTTAACCCCTCTGGAAACTTAGCTTCTGATGCTTGTTCTGTTCTAGTAACCTTGGACTAATCATGTCAACACTCTGAGTGTCCTCATCCATGGAGATTATAATACCAGTCATCATTCAAGAGATGGCATTACTGACTTGATGGCCATGAGTTTGAGCAAGTTCTAGGCATTAGTGATGTACAGGGAAGCCTGACGTGCTGCAGTCTGTGGGGTTGTAAAGAGTCGGGCACGACTGAGCTATTGAGATGACTGATTCAAGAGTCACGGAGATAATGAAATGAAATAATGCATGTAGAAATACGTTGGGAATCCTGTAACACGTCACGCATTGCATTGTATGCTATGAACTTGGGGCTTCCCAGGAGGTGCCAGTGGTAAAGAACCTGCCTACCAGGAGACGTAGGTTCAAGCCCTGGGTGGAGAAGATCCCTTGGAGGAGGGCATGGCAACCCACACCAGTATTCTTGTCTGGAGAATCCCATGGACAGATGAGCCTGGTAGGCTACATTCCATAGGATCACAAAGAGTTGGACATGACTAAAATGATTTAGCACGTATGCATGCTATTAGCTTGAGCTTAGCAAACTCATAAAACAAGATTATTCATTATTATAATACTCTTTGCTATAAGGCTGTTTAAACTTCAGGATAAGTAAAAGTGAGGACACAATCCTCAAAACAAATGTTTCCATAAAACTGCTGTATATCCCCTGCCCTCTACACCCTCTCCCACTTTCATACCCTTGTAGCCCTCCTGCCCCAATCAGGTTTGAGAGAAATATAACCAAAAGGAAAAAAAAATTTGGAAAACAGCAGAAGTATGAAAATATGGGAACATTTATGAAACCACTGTTTTTTCCCCTATGAAGAGAAAAAAAATGATGAGAACTTAATAAGAGTCTTTAAGAATTTGAAGTCTCATAGCACAAGGAATGGTGACAAAATAAGAAACAAGCTTAAGGATAAGAGATTTAGTTTAGACCTCAAAAATAACTCCTGCAAATGAAAGTCAATAGCGGTTGAAATGGGATGCTAAAAGAAGTTTTATATTTTCCTGCTTTAGAGGTCTTCTGAAGAAAGAAAATGAAGGTATTCTTACATCCTGTGAGCAGTAAAGGACTTTAAGTAATCTCCAACTTTATTTGAAAGGCAACAAAAATAGGTCCTTATGGAAGAAACATTTTCAAGACCAAAATATATTTGGCCTTTTTCAGAATGATTTTGGCTATCCTTGAAATTGTATTTTTCCAAATAAACTTTTAGAACCTGGCAAATCCTCTTGTGATTTTGGTTAGAATCACTTCAAATTTAAAGATTATGTGTGGGACAAGAAAATCTTCTATATGTGGGCTGCAATCCATTGACCTGGTGAGTTCTTCACTGAAGTGAGTTCTTTTTAATGTCCTTCAATAACATTTCATATTTTGCTTCATATATTCTTGAACCACTTAGGATTATTCCTTCTTCAAATTGATATCATGACTACCTTGCTTTTTAATAAAATACATGGTACAAAGAGTAAATAAAACACATATGATAGTGTAACAAGATAATGAGCAAGATTAAATGAAAAAGAGGTCAAGGAAATGTATGTGATCTGCGATTCAAGGGGTCGCAAAGAGTTGGACATGACTGAGTGACTGAACTGAACTGAGAGCCCAATTTAGATATGATTATGTGTCCATATTATTGGGTGTGTACATGCTCAGTCACTAAGGTGTATCTGACTCTTTGTGACTCCACAGACTGTAGCCTGCCTGGATTTTCTGTCCATGGGATTTCCCAGTCAAGAATACTGGAGTGGATTGCCATTTCCTCCTCCAGGGATCTTCCCAACCCAGGGATCAAACTCAGTCAAATCTGCCTTGTCCCCTGCATCGCAGGATTCTTTACTACTAAGCCACCTGGGAAGCCCATCCATATTATTCAGTCATTCAGTCATGTCCAGTTCTTTGAGACCCCAAGGACTGCAGCACGCCAGGCTTCCCTGTCCATCACCAACTCCCGGAGCTTGCTCAAACTCATATCCATCAAGTTGGTAATGCCATCCAATCATCTCACTTTCTGTTGTCCCCTTCTCCTCCTGCCTTCAATCTTTCCCAGCATCAGGGTCTTTTCCAGTGAGTCAGTTCTTCACATCAGTTCAGTTCAGTTGAGTTCAGTCGCTCAGTCATATCCAACTCTTTGCGACTCCATGGACGGCAGCAACCCAGGTTTCCCTGTCCATCACCAACTCCCGGAGTTTAATCAGATTTATGTCCATTGAGTTGATGATGGCATCCAAACATCTCATCCTCTGTCATCCCCTTCTCATGCCTTCAATCTTTCCCAGCATCAGGGTCTTACCAGTGAGTCAGTTCTTCACATCAGGTGGCCAAAGTACTAAAGTTTCAGCTTCATCATGAGTCCTTCCAATGAACATCCAGGACTGATCTCCTTTAGGATGGACTGGTTGAATCTCCTTGCTGTCCAAGGGACTCTCAAGAGTCTTCTCAAACACCACAGTTCAAAAGCATCAATTCGTTGGTGCTCAGCTTTCTTTATAGTTCAACACTCATATCCATATATGACTACTTGTAAAACCATAGCTTTAACAAGACAGACCTTTGTTGGCAAAGTGATGTCTCTGCTTTTTAATATGCTATGTAGTTTGGTCATAACTTTTCTTCCAAGGAGCAAGTGTCTTTTAATTTCATGGCTAGAATCACCATCTGCAGTCATTTTGTAGCCCCCCCCAAATAAACTCTGTCACTGTTTCCACATCTATTTGCCAAGAAGTGATGGGACCAGATGCCATGATTTTAGTTTTCTGAATGTTGAGCTTTAAGCCAACTTTTTCACTCTCCTCTTTCACTTTCAAGAGGCTCTTTAGTTCTTCTTTGCTTTTTACCATAAGGGTGGTGTTATCTGCATATCTGAGGTTATATATCTTCTGGCAATCCTGATTCCAGCTTGTGCTTCATCCAGTCCAGCTTTCCTCATGAAGTACTCTGTATATAAGTTAAATAAGCAGAGTGACAATGTACAGCCTTGACATACTTCCTTTCCCGATTTGGAACAGGTCTGTTGTTCCATGTCCAGTTCTAACTGTTGCTTCTTGACCTGTATACCGATTTCTCAGGAGGCAGGTCAGGTGGTCTGGTATTCCCATCTCTTTCAGAATTTTCTAGTTTGTTGTTATCCACACAGAAAAAAGCTTTGGCATAGTCAATAAAGCAGAAGTAGGTGTTTTTCTGGAACTCTCTCACTTTTCTGATGATCCAACAGATGTTGACAATTTGATCTCTGTTTCCTCTGCCTTTTCTAAATCCAGCTTGAACATCTGGAAGTTCACGATTCACCTAATGTTGAAGCCTGACTTGGAGAATTTTGAGCATTACTTTGCTAGCCTTTGAGGTGCGTATAATTGTGCAGTAGTTTTAGCATTCTTTGGCATTACCTTTCTTTGGGATTGGAATGAAAACTGACCTTTTCCAGTCCTGTGGCCACTGCTGTTTTCCAAATTTGCTTCCATATTGAGTGCAGCATGTTAACAGGATCATCTTTAAGGGTTTGAAATAACTCAACTGGAATTCCATCACCTCCACTAGCTTTGTTCATAGTGATGCTTCCTAAGGCCCACTTGACTTCACATTCCAGGATGTCTGGCTCTAGATGAGTGATCACAGAATTGTGATTATCTTGGTCATGAAGATCTTTTTTGTACAGTTCTTCTGTGTATTCTTGCCACCTCTTCTTAATATATTCTGCTTCTTTTAAATCCATACCATTTCTGTCCTTTATCGAGCCCATCTTTGCATGAAATGTTCGCTTGGTATCTCTTAATTTCTTGAAGAGATCTCTAGTCTTCCCCATTTTATTATTTCCTCTGTTTCTTTGCATTAATCACTGAGGAAGGCTTTCTTATCTCTCCTTGCTATTCTTTGGAACTCTGCATTCAGATGAATATATCTTTTCTTTTCTCCTTTGCCTTTCACTTCTTTTCTTTTCACAGCTGTTTGTAAGGCCTCCTCATACAACCATTTTGCCTTTCTGCATTTCTTTTTCTTGGGGATGGTCTTGATCACTGCCTCCTGTATAATTTCACGAACCTCCATCCATAGTTCTTCAACCACTCTATCTATCAGATCTAATCCCTTGAATCTATTTGTTACTTCCACTGTATAGTCATAAGGGATTTGATTTAGGTCATACCTGAATGATCTAGTGGTTTTCCCTACTTTCCTCAAGTCTGAATTTTGCAATAAGGAGTTCATGATCTGAGCCACAGTCAGCTCCTGGTCTTATTTTTTCTGACTTTATAGTGCTTCTCCATCTTTGGCTTCACATCACATCCATCTTTGGCTTCTCCATCTTCACATCAGGTGGTCAAAGTATTGGAGCTTCAGCTTTAGCATCAGTCTTTCCAATGAATATTCAGGACTGATTTCCTTTAGGATTGATTGGTTGGATCTCCTTGTAGTCCAAGGGACTCTCAAGAGTCTTCTCCAACACTATAATTCAAAAGCATCAATTCTTCGGTGCTCAGCTTTCTTTTTATTCCAACTCTTACATCCATACATGACTACTGGGAAAACCATAGCTTTGATTAGTTGGGCCTTTGTCAGTAAAGTAACATCTCTTATTTTTAATATGCTGCCTAGGTTGGTCATAGCTTTTCTTCTAAGGAGCAAGCATCTTTTAATTATTAGATATTATCAAATTTCATGTTTTAATATCCTTAGCAGGAGATAGAAATTATGGTGTTGATATAAGAGAAGGCGTTATATTTTTAAAAAGAAAATAATCCAAAATAGCAATAACAAGTGTGTTCTGATTCCACTTGTGGTATGCGCACACTGCTCAACTCCAAAGCATACCATCCCGCTAGAATACAATGTAAGTGGCCCTCTTAGATGTGTAAAAAAATCTATTGATTTGAGTATATAGGTATGATGCAAAGCACAAATGGATAGTCATCACAAAGCTAATGTTGCTTATCCTTATCCAGAGTTGAGATTCCAAGTAGCCTTTTTTTTTTTTTTTTTTTACATAATATACCTTATTTGAATATTTTAAAAGAAGTGTTTGTTGGGAATTCCCTGGAGGTCCAGTGGTTAAGACTTTGCCTTTCAGTGTAAGGGGTGCCAGTTTCATCCCTGATCAGGGAGCTGGGATTCTATACGCCGCAAGGCCAATAAACCAAAACCTGAAACAGAAACAATATTATAACAAATTCAATAAATTTAAACAAATGATCCACACAAATCTTAAAAAAATTAAATACTTGTCTATTATTTATATCTTAAGCAAAAAACAAGCCATAAAACAAACAACAGTTTTTATTGTGGAGTGGGAAGGAAATAACAGCTAATAGAGTTAAATGGAGTTTTCCAAATGGCTTAGTAGTAAAGAATCTGCCTGCCAACACAGGAGATTCAGGAGATGAGGATTTGATCCCTGGGTTGGAAAGATCTTTTGGAGTAAGAAATGACAACTCACTCCATTATTCTTGACTGGAAAATTCCATGGATAGAGAAGCCTAGCAGCAGCATAGTTAAACATCCCAAATTTATCCTTTCCCTCTTTCAGCCATCTTATTCTCAATCTCTTATTCTCAATCTCACTTAAGGATGTTTTTGTTTTTCTCTTCCCAGGTTTAAAATGATAACCTCTATACCATACTCTTTTGATTATCTCCCTCCTAAAATGAATGTTGCCTTCAAAATGGTTGTTGGCACTATCTGAAACTCTATGTTTCATATATATATATGAATATATATATATGAATAAATATATATATATATATATATTATATTTATATTTATTTGCTCTAGTAGGGCAAACTGCCCTGGCCTCCCTTCTCTTAAAGCCTCTAGACCAGCACATACCCTCATGCATACTAAATGGTAACAAGGCCATTGATCTCTGATTTAGTTTTGCAGTTTTGGAGCTACTTATCTAACTGGTACATAGAAAATACTGATAATTGTGTCTGTTTGGGGGAAATATGCAATTTTAGGTTAACCTTTATTGTTTAGAGCCATAATATATGACTCACGTCCCTATTGCTAAACAAGTAACCCTTCATTAAATCTAAAGTGAGTAGGACCATGTAATCAAGAGCTGTAAAGAGTTTATTTACTTGGCCCTTTTTGTTGCTGTTTAATAGCACATTTGTGGCCAGTTTTATTGTTTGAAACATCTTCATAAACCATTACTTTAAACAGACAATTGATTGTAACATGGTTATCTAAATTATCTTGTCATTAGATCTATTTTAAAATTTTTGCACAGAGAACACTATTTTAGCAAAATTAAATAGAGAAAATTGTGGGCAAAACATGCAACAATGATTTATTTTGCAAAACAGCGTATAACTGCTCTCTAATTACTAGCCTTTGAGGCATTTACAGCTAAATTAAAATCATCATTAGCTGTTAAATGTGTTTGCTTTGATTAGTTCCTGTTTTATGAGGTTTCAGGCTGGAGTAATTTAGTGGCATTGTTATAAATGAATTTAATGTTAAGTGAGAAAACAAAAAAACTTTTGTATCTTACATGTATCGATTCTGGAATCATCAGTTTAAATTTTGTCAAAAGTCACAGAGATTTTCTGTAGTATGTTACCAGGTGTTGGAAATGACCATAGTCAAAGGAAAAGATATCTTTAAAGGTAGTGTAATGGAAAAAGAGACAATAATGCCTTAGTCCCTTAAGCATGGCAGCCTAATAATACAATATGTTATGGAAAGCTGGACAGACCTGTTCACAGCCATATCTCATCACTCTGTTAATTTGGACCAGTGGCACCCCACTCCAGTACTCTTGCCTGGAAAATCCCATGGATGGAGGAGCCTGGTGGACTGCAGTCCATGGGGTTGCTGGGAGTCAGACACGACTGAGGGACTTCACTTTCACTTTGATGCATTGGAGAAGGAAATGGCGACCCACTCCAGTGTTCTTGCCTGGAGAATCCCAGGTACGGGGGAGCCTGGTGGGCTGCCGTCTATGGGGTCGCACAGAGTCAGACATGACTGAAGCAACTTAGCAGCAGCAGCAGCAGCAGCAACATAGCCCACCTACACTTGAGGTTCTTCATCTGTGAAAATGGGGATATTCACATCTTTCCTGAAGGGTATGTAAGATTTATGTAAGTAGCATAATAGAATTTAAGAATTATGTAAGTAGCATAGTTTCTGGTTCATCCACTCTTACTCTTTTCCTTTTTCTTTATAGATGATCTAAAGATTAGAAAAACAATTTGAAGCATCTGCAAGGAGATCCAACCAGTCCATTCTGAAGGAGATCAGCCCTGGGATTTCTTTGGAAGGAATGATGCTAAAGCTGAAACTTCAGTACTTTGACCATCTCTTGCGAAGAGTTGATTCATTGGAAAAGACTCTGATGCTGGGAGGGATTGGGGGCAGGAGGAGAAGGGGACGACAGAGGATGAGATGGCTGGATGGCATCACTGACTCGATGGACGTGAGTCTGAGTGAACTCCGGGAGGTGATGATGGACAAGGAGGCCTGGCGTGCTGCGATTCATGGGGTCGCAAAGAGTCGGACACGACTGAGCGACTGAACTGAACTGATCCAAAGATGAGCTAATGGATTTAGTGTATTCATGCTATTAATACATTTGAACTTTGGAGAGAGAAATAGTTTGAGTATGAGATCTTCCTATCTGAAAAAGATCATGGCAGGAAAAAAGTATGTCTTTAATAGGTTGGAATCTGCATCAATGGGAAGATGACTCTTTTCAAACATCATTTTATGATTTCTGGGAACATGTGTAATTGTATAAAGGCTTGTTGTTTTCTTGCCACCCAAATCTAGGGATTAAGCTTCATTCCTTTACAGGTCCAGATGTTAAGGAGTATGGGAAAGTTGAAATGGAAAAAAGAAACAATGAAAAGGGAGTAAGGAGATGGACAAGTTATCACTGTTCCACTTAAAAGGTTCTAACACCACTCATGCCATGTGATTACTATTAAAAAAAAACCCACGTCTGTCAAGATTAATACTCAAAATGTTGATATTATGTTAGGCATTTAAAATTTATTCTAAAAATAACTACAGAATGAGAAAGTAAATCTAACACACTGCTGCTGCTGCTGCTGCTAAGTCGCTTCAGTCGTGTCTGACTCTGTGCGACCCCAGAGACGGCAACCCACCAGGCTCTGCCGTCCCTGGGATTCTCCAGGCAAGAACACTGGAGTGGGTTGCCATTTCCTTCTCCAATGCATGAAAGTGAAAAGTGAAAGTAAAGTCACTCAGTCGTGCCCGACTCCTAGCAACCCCGTGGACTGCAGCCCACCAGGATCCTCTGTTCATGGGATTTTCCAGGCAAGAGTACTGGAGTGGGGTGCCATTGCCTTCTCCCAAACACTTACTATGCTATAGGAAAAACGCATGGATTTATGTGTGTGGCAGCCAACTGAACTGTTGGCCCTATAACATTCTTGTTCTTGGAGACATCTAAGCTCTCTGAAAGCTGTGGCATGCTTAATTATGAAATAGGAAGAATTGTACCTACTTCCCAAAGTTGGGATCATAGAAAAAGATAAAGAAAACAATAATGTGCTATTTGTATTACTGATATTTTCTCCTACTTCCTGGTGAAAAAAATTACACAAACAGAAAACAACCAGAAAGATTACAGGTAGAAATGTCTCAAATATTTCAAGATGAAAGATGAATGACTATTTATATTTATGGTGTAGATCAGATACTCAAGGTTCCTGAAAGTTTCATAAGACCAGCCTTTATTTGCACTTCCTTCAATCCATGGGGTTGCAAAGAGTTGGACATGACTTAGCCACTCAACAACAAAGGGTGAAATTAGAGGCTTCCCTGGTGACTCAGTGGTAAAGAATCTGCCTGCCAATACAGGAGCTCTGGGTTGGGAAGATTTCCTAGAGAAGGGAATAGCAACCCACTCCAGTCTTCTTGCCTGGAAAATCCCTTGCATGGAGGAGCCTGGCAGGCTACAGTCTATGGGGTCACAAAGAGTTGGATATGACTTAGTGACTAAACAGCTACAAGGGTGAAATTAATGAGCATTTGAGAGTCCTTGTTAGCATTCATTCTGATATGAAACCACTGCCTTTTGGATAAGGAAGGTTGAGGATTAGCTCTCCATCATAAACTTTACACAGATTTCATATTAAGCTCTTTTCCCCTAAAATTTTAAGTTTTCCCTTTAGGAGAGCAGAAGCATTTAAGTTCTTGCAGTGGCATGCAGACTGATGTAAGTGTTGTGTTTGTGGGAAAACTTGTTATTGGGAGGAATGCTTTGTGGAGCTGAGTCACGTGCTATATTCTACTGATGAACAGTTTTCTCTGGTATAACTCAAGAGTCACATCTGAGAAATCTCAAGCTATTAAATACTTGAGCCACAAAGGCAACTTTAATTTTAAAACAATGAATTGGATTGGAGAGCAGCAGACTTAGAATCACAAAATAATTTTTCCTTCAGGGACGTGTGATAATAATGATTTTTAAAAAGTTGTACGTGTACAGCTTATCTAAACATGACTGAGATAATCCACTGTTGATGAGTGATTCCAGGTGTTTGTTAAATTGCGATCCATCACCACCAACACAAGGTTAGCCCAGCAATTCTTATATATATATTTATGTATTCCTATATAAGAATAGTTTGCATAGGTTGACATATGCCTCATTTCTCTGTAAGATTCCATATCTTAAAATAATTTTTTTGAAGACCCATGTAATGGTAATAAGCAACCTTGGTTTTCCATGTATCATCATAGTTTATTTTCTTAAGCATTCTGTGAGGTTGGTACTAGCAACCAGTTTTAAAGAGTAAGCATCTGTAACTCAGAATTTAAGTCAATTGTCAGCTTTATCTGAGCAAGTGAGCTGGAGAGCTGGGAGTTTAACCCATGCTGCGAATTTGTAGGTACGACACCTACCAATTACAATTATGGTTTCCCTTTATTTTTTATTTCTTTCACTTTGTTTTAGTGACTTTTAAAGACAAAATATTTTCTTGGCTGTGCTGAATGGCATAGGGGATCTTAGTTCCTTCCCCACTGGGATCAAACCTGCGCTCCTTGCATTGGAAGTGCAGTCTTAACCACTGGACTGCCAAGGAAGTCCCCCAGTGATTTTTAATATAGAAAAGTAGAAAAATAATATAATCTCCACCTGTTTTATCTACAACTCTGATGTCACTTTGTTTCAGGTCCTGTTTGGTTTTCATGTAGTTGCTTGTCGCTTCTTTTTTTAGAAGTAAAACATAATAAGTGGGTGGGCTTCCCGGATGGCACTAGTGGTAAAGAACCTGCTTGCCAGTGAAGGAGACATAAGAGACTTGGAAAGATCCCCTGGAGGAGGGCATGGAAACCCACTTTAGTATTCTTGGCTGGAGAATCCCATGGACAGAGGAGCCTGGTGGGCTACAGTCCATGGGGTCGCAAAGAGTCAGACACGACTGAAGCATCTTAGCATGCGTGCACAGAATACATGGAGTAAATCAAGCAGCAAGGGGACTGGCTCACTTGGATGGTTGTGCTGGTTGTGATTTTGACTAAGCCCCATTCTTAACATTTTGCCAGATTGAGTAAAAATATCTATTCCTTCCAGGTGGTATTTTCCACTTAATTACATTGCTTCTTTCTGGGTATGGTTTAACTCTTCAGGGTTTGGGTCATAAAAATATTGTTGCACATTTTTCTTGGTTCTGCTATCTCTGGTTTGAAGATGGTGGCTCAGAACATTCATATGGCTGGCTCTTACAAAACACCACAGAAATGAAAATAGAGGTGTCTGAATGTGAATAAACCCACAATAGCAGATAGGAATGAAGGCAACAGTGGGCTGAAGTTATTAATATGGTTCTGGAAGACAAAAAACAGATGTGTGTATGGTGACATGTGAAACAAAGCAGAAATAACACAAGCCAGAATAAACAGAGAAATAGTTTAAAAAGTGATGTTCAGGGCTATTTTCCAGGGGGCTTCATGAAGACCCTCCAAAAACAGTCAGTAGGTATAAACAAGGGGCACTACCCAGGAGGTGAAAAAATGGTCTCATCATTTGACAACATCTATGATGTGTCAGTCCAACCAAGGCCCCATAAACACAGCACAATTGTGAGCTCAAAGTTTGCACCCTGAGAAGAAAACTGAAGGACCATCCTCTATTATAAATGAACCAATCTGCTAGAAACGGCCAGGATTCTAGTGTGACTCTATAACAATGGAAATGTCAGAGTAAAGGTCTTCTTATTCCGATCTGAGGTGACCTTGCCTGCTGTCATATGCTAAAGAAAAATAAGCAATTGACACAATCACCCACAAACCCAATAATCAAAGACTGTAACCATAATATAAGAACTGAATATTATGAAAAAAGGAAAAACTCAAAACCAGGAAAGTTCTTAGAAATTAAAACTAGGACTGCTAGGAGTTAAAAATGGTGCAGTAGTGACTAGAGCTATAAATAAAACTATCTCCCAGTTTTTAAACAATTTCAGACTGAGACTATAAAAGGTATTTGGATACTGTGAGAAAATGTTGACATCCCTCTAGCCAGAGGTAATCTTTCAGCTTTCCTAGCTAAGTATATCATTATTTTTGTTAGTCGAATCTTAAATATTCCTCCATCCTGCACTACTGATTTTTCCCAGTCTAACAACCTTTTAAAAATTTAGCAATGCATTTTGATATCTTTCTCTTTCACAAAAAGAGATTATTAGCCTCATTTTCAAACAGATTTTTTGACATATAATGCTTATACCATATAACTCGCCCATTTAAAGTATATGATTCAGTGACTTTTAGTGTAATTAGTCACGGATATGTGCAACAATCACCATGGTTGGTTTTAGAACATTTTTGTAGCCTCAGAAAGAAACCTCATATCATTTAGTAACAGCCCTTATTATCTATCAACGTATCTTCAAACTGGGGCTTCCCTGGTGGGTCAGACAGTAAAGAATCTGCCTGCAATGAGGGAGACCCAAGTTCAATCCTTTGGTCAGGAAGTCCACTGGAGAAGGGAATGGCTACCTACTCGAGGATTCTTGCCTGGAGTATTCCATGGATAGAGGAGCCTGGCGGGCTGCAGTCCATGGGGTCACAAAGAGTCAAATTCGACTAACACTTTCACTTTCTTCCTCAATTAATCCTGAGCA
Source organism: Bos mutus (assembly GCF_027580195.1). Lineage (NCBI taxonomy): Eukaryota > Metazoa > Chordata > Mammalia > Artiodactyla > Bovidae > Bos > Bos mutus. The sequence goes on along the minus strand of NC_091630.1, from coordinate 56,582,310 downwards.
AACACTTACCTTCTTTTTCTCTACAAATTTCCCTGTTTTGGACTCATATGAATGGGATCATATAATATATGGAGCTTTGTGACTGGCTTCTTTCATTAAACATGTTTTCAAGGCTGATCCCAGTTGCTGCATGTATCAATACTTCATTTCTTTCTATGTCTGTGTGCCAAGTTGTATAAAATGCTACATTTTGTTTATCCATCTCATCTGTTGGTGAACATTTGGGTTATTTCTACCTTTTGGCTTTCATGGATAATGTTTCTGTAAACATTTACACACCGGTTTTTGTGTGGACATATGTTTTCATTTGGATGAAACTGCTGGGTCATGTGGTAATTATATGTTTAATTGTTTGAGGAACTGTCAGTTTTCCAAAGTAGTTGTACCATTTTAGCTTTCTACCGTCAGAGTCAGAGTATGAGGATTCCTACTTTGCTACATCTTTGTCAACACTTATTTTTATCTGATGTTTTGATTCTGCCCATCCTGCTGCATGTCAAGTGGTACCCACTGTGGTTTTGATTTGATTTCCCTGATGACTAATGATTCCAGGCATCTTTTATGTGTTTATTGGTCATTTGTACCTTTTCCTTGGAGAAGTGCCTGCTTTTATCCTTTGCCCATTTCAATTGTTCTACTTACTGTTTATTACTGACTTACACAAGTTTATATATTCTGACCTGATATCTTTGGGTGGCCATCATCCAGCCTACTACAGAGTCCAACACTGACACTTTTTGTGCAAAAATCGATATCCTAAATTCTTAATTTTCAGTTAACAGTGTGCGCATGACTGCAAAATCTCTAATTCCATCCTAGCTGACTTCATAAGAAATTCTATAGACCTATGATATTTATGAAGGACATATCTTGAATCCATAAGTTTTCAATATGCAGAAATGTTGAATTCTCTTGACTCTTTCCCAAATCACATTTCAGCAAGGAGTTTTGCATTTGTTGGATGTATCATCAGTCCAGAAATTAATTTGTTGTTTCTGTTCACTTCCTCAGCCATGTCCGACTCTGAGACCCTGGGGACTGCAGTACACCAGGCTTCCCTGTCCTTCACTATCTCCTGGAGTTTGCTCAAACTCATGGTCATTGTGTCGGTGATGCCATCCAACCATCTCATCCTCTGTCGTTCTCTTCTCTTGCCTTCAGCGTTTCCCAGCATCAGGGAATGATTCCAATGAGTTGGTTCTTTGCATCAAATGGCTAAAGAAGTTGGCCTAACAATTACCTGTCAATAAATCACTAGTCATCACTAGACAAGAAAATTCATACTAGTTGGACAATCATTGATTTTTTTTAATTAATTGCCTTAGGAATATATATAGAATATATATGTAGCCTCAATCATGTCAAATATCAGATTAATTTCAAGAATGAGTGATCAAAACCTTTTCTTGTGGCTATCAGTATGACATTCTTAGGCCTTTTAATGTTACTTTACAGGAAAGGTCCCCTAGAGGGGGGCATGGCAACCCACTCCAGTATTCTTGCCAGGAGAATCCCATGGACTTGCAGCCTACAGTCCATAGGGTCACAAAGAGTTGGACATGACTGAAGCAACTTAACACACATGTACCTTCAATACAATGCTGTCAGTTGACTTTATTTTTGTAGTTGTTTTTCACTGACACATATACACCTGCTGTAACAAAAATTACCTTGTATAAGCTCATTGAGGATTACACAATTAAAAAGCTACATGGATATATGAATGTTGGCTGATTAGTTTCTCTCACTCACTCTTTCCATTAAGTGATCTTCATGTGTATGGCTGTCTTAAAACCTGTGCAATTCAAATTTTTCAATTGGCAAAATTACTAATCACCTCATGTCATGGGTCTTTGAATTTGCTCTTAACTAGTCAAAATTATGGATGTTAGATCTAATCACCTTAAAGATCTCTGGAAATAATGAGTAATAGCATTACTTTCTATCATTCAGAGACATTTAGCAAGTGGCGCTTCTCAGGGGAGAGTTACTAAGCTGGTGAGAGTCTCAAGATCAAAATAGTTGAAAGATCTGGGATAAGAAGATGCAAAGAGATTAGATTACTGCCTTCAAATAATAAAAGTAGTTCCATATGGAAAAAGGATTATAGTTTGTTAATTTAACCTCGGAATGTAGAACTAAGACAAATGAATACCACTTTTAGAGAATTCATTTTCAAGAAACACTTTGTAAGTACTACAGCTGAACACTGTGGAAATGGGATCCTATGATAGGCAGTGAGTTCTATGAACTTGGACATGTTCCATCGAGGTTGGCCAATCACTTCATCAGATAATGGGGGTGGTGCTGATGAAGTGTTAGAATAGATAGCCTTCTGGGTTTTCCTTACACCGAAGATTCTTGCCCGAGTTCACACATGCTATAAAACAATTAGGGCTTAATTTAATAATTACCAGAGGGCTGAATGTTATTCTTTGTAATGACATTAAAATATTACTGTAGCAAGAAATACTAGAATTTGTAATCTAATCTTCGGGCCCTTTCTGACTTAAGGATGTTATTGGCAGGGGTGTATGGGGGACAGTTCTCCCATATTTCATTCTAGAGAAGCAAAATTGAACTATAATTGTCTTAAAGTGTTTCTGCAAAGTATAATTTTCTCATGATGTTCATCTATAATTCAATTGATTTTTACAAAATATATAGTATATGTTAGGTGTATCAAGAAATGAAATGATGTTCTAACCTGACATTTAGTCTTGTGTACAAAATATGCTTTAAACTTCCAAAATCTCTTAAAATATCATAATATAATTCTCTAAAAATCTTCACAAAAATTTAAAATCTTTGATTCAATTTATGCTTTTATATATAATTGTTTTATTATTACATTTGATTTGTCTATTAATACAGATTACTGTATTAGTAACAACTTTTAAGAGGCTGGTCTGTTTTTAATCTTGGAGTTTTAGGATTTATACAGTGACCAATTTAAAAATAATAATTTTTTAGAAGTTTTTTTCTTAGAATGCCAAATGATGACCCCAGAAAAAGACTGCAGATATTATTTTAGTACTTTCAAGAATGTGGATACTATATTTTCAGAAAACTTAGTCCCCCTTATCAATTTATATAAACATTATGTGACAGACAGGGCTTCCTTCATAGCTCAGTCAGTAAAGAATCTGCCTGCAATGCAGGAGACCTGGGTTCGATTCCTGGGTTGGGAAGATCCCCTGGAGAAGGAAATGGCAACCCACTCCAGTATTCTTGCCTGGAGAATCCCATGGACAGAGGATCCTGGCAGGCTACAATCCATGGGGTCGCAAGAGTCAGACACGACTTAGCGACTAAACTACTATTACTACTATGTGACAGATGGTAAAGAATAAGGAGGAAAGAAGATGAAATTTTATATTCAAATTTTTGGTATAACACTTAGGTAAGTGTAGGAACACAGGCAAGTCACATAATATCTCTGACCTTCAGTTTTGCAAACTCTAAAATGGATATAGTAGTGCCCACCATATAAGCATACATATATGCTGTAATTATCATAGATTTTATATGATGAATATAGAATATAAGAGTAAGAATGATATATAAAAATAATAAGAATAGAGAAGTAACAGAGTGTCAGACAAACTTGCAGGAAATTGATCAGTGAGTGCTATTATTTTAGTAACTGCTATTATGACTACTATCATAATGGGAGTTGATTGCCTCTATCAACTGCCCTATCTCAGCCCACTACAGTTCAGCAAGATACTTAAGAGAGCGGAGAGAAATCCATATTGGTTATCCCAGTTTCTTTATCTTACAAGTAGAATTGCTTGAAAATGAATTTTGATAAAATCCAAAACAATAGCCTAGCTACTTGGTGTCAGCTCCTGAAAGTTAACACCAAAATGGGTAGGAGTAAAATGTCTCTAAGTCTTTATTTCTTTTAGAAACTTAGTGATTCTCTCACTCCAAATCTTGGTTCCCAACCAAAAAAAAAAAGTTCAAATCTTTAATGTACAAAATAAAACATCATTGTGCAATGTTTTATTTTTGATAATAAAAAATTGACTAATATATAGTTACTAACTATATATATTTATACTTACATATATACTAATATATATAGTTACTAAGTTTTTTACATATAATTTTTATATAATATTATATAATTCTTATTCTTAAAAATCTCACAACCATTATGAAGAAAAATGCAAACTTGTAATTCCATTTAGCTCAATGCCAGTTGGGTCAGCAGCAAAGAATCCACCTGCCAAGCAGGAGACACAGGTTCAATCCCTGGGTCAGAAAGATCCCCTTGAGAAGGGAATGGCAACCCACTCCAGTATTCTTGCCTAGAGAATTCCATGAACAGAAAAATCTGTTAAGCTATAGTCCATGGGGTTGCAAAGAGTCAGACACAACTGAGCAATTAACACTCACACGTCACAAAGAACCGCCATTAAAAAAAAAATAGTTAGAATTAAGCTATGGTAGGTAATATTTTAAAATGCAACTTTCCCTTTTCATATATTTATTTTCTTTATGCCAGAAGTATATAAACTCCTATCAGGAATCTGCATTTTAAAGAAATAACCCTAGTGACCCTTAAAGTATTATACATTATGCTATACTTCTAATTTATAGGAAGAGATAGAATAACCCAAATACGGTCACTTATGAGTAAAGAAACAGCAAATACATTAAATAGAACCTCTATTTAAAGACTCAGAAAGTGGACAAACCAAAGTACTTTTCATGATAAATGTATTTGATGATATATTTTAGTCACCAGAAGGATGAATTGAATAAAGAACCCAAGACTGAGCAGGCAGTAGTATGAAGGGTTGGTGGTTATGGTAGTAGCTTCCTTTTTATGGGCAAGCTAAATAACTTCTCTGTCTTTAGGTTTCTTAATTGCAAAATGGGAATAATCCCAGCCTCTCTGTCACAGGGGGCTTCCTTGATAGCTCAGTTGGTAAAGAATCCTCCTGCAATGTGGGAAGCTGGGTTCAATCCCTGGGTTGGGAAAATCCCCTGGAGAAGAGAAAGGCTACCCACTCCAGTATTCTGGCCTGGAGAATTCCATGGACTGTATAGTCCATGGGGTTGCAAAGAGTCGGACACAACTGAGCAACTTTCACTTTCTCTGGCACAAGGTTGCCATGAGGTTCAAGTAAAATCACTGACTATGTCTAGCAAAATAATGGGTACTCTCAAAGTGAAAGCTTTATTTTACAAATTTGCCTTTTAAAATATCAAAGAAGACATTGCAAAAGAATCCAGATTTCAGGAAGGTGTGATCCTTGAGAGAACAGTCATTTGTGCAAAGAGAGTTTAACAGGATGAACCAGACTTCACAACAGGTCTGGTGTTTAGACAGGAGCGTTTGTATTGAGTTCAGCAACTGTTATCGAATTTCTCTCAATAAATATGTGCCTTGGGAAAAAGGAAAGTCTGAATGTTAAGCTGAGTAATAGTCTTATCGATTCTCCAATAAGATAGCTTCATAGGAAAACCCCTCTGAAAGATGTCCCATCTGATTTCATGGAAGACAGCCTCACCATTATGGTTGGTACCCTGAAGACCGAATCTCTCTGGGTGGGAAGCCAGTCACACACAGCAGCCGCAGCAGCAGTTGGAAAAGGTAGAATCTGCCTTCAAAGAGCAAAGAGTAGGGATGAAGAATAGATTACTGATTCCAGACCACATGTCAGACACTGCCTGGGGACTTCCTAAGTAGAGGTCAAGGTCCCACTGTTATACAGGTAGGGGTTAATGAGCTAGCAAATTAGGATATTAATATTAATGACGCATCCTTAGTACCCACAGGCTAATGAAGTCTGGGGTCATTTGGGTTATATTAACATCAAATAAAGTGAAATTTTAGGCCAAAGGCATTTACCAGGATAAAAGAGAGCAATTTTATTGATTAAAGAAGATGAAATCTGTAGTTATTACCTGAGGTGAAAAACATAGCATCAAAAATATAAAGTTAAGCACTTCTAAAAATTAGAGAAGCAATTGAAACATTTTAAGAGTATTTTTCAGTCTTCAGATAAAGCAAGGAAAAAGTTTTTAAACTGTTTTAGGGACTGAATGTATAATTCATGAAATCATATATATCATATAAATAAAATATGTGTGTGTAATCTTCCTATTTGGAGAAGGCAATAGCAACCCACTCCAGTACTCTTGCCTGGAAAATACCATGGATGGAGGAGCCTGGTGGGCTACAGTCCATGGGATCGCAAAGAGTCGGACACGACTGAGCAACTTCACAGTCACAATCTTCCTATTAGGAAATGTTGGAACTTAAAAATAAATACACAAAATAAATTCTAACAAAGAGAAATTCTTCAAAGCAGAAAAGATACAGGCTATGTTTTGTGAGGAAATGAATTGAATATATAATTAGTAACAAAAAGATTAAAGGTTTTGGAGAAGGCAATGGCACCCCACTCCAGTACTCTTGCCTGGAAAATCCCATGGATGGAGGAGCCTGGTAGGCTGCAGTCCATGGGGTCGCTGAGGGTCGGACACGACTGAGCGACTTCACTTTCACTTTTCACTTTCATGCATTGGAGAAGGAAATGGCAACCCACTCCAGTGTTCTTGCCTGGAGAATCCCAGGGACGGGGGAGCCTGGTGAGCTGCCGTCTATGGGGTCACACAGAGTCGGACATGACTGAAGTGACTCAGCAGCAACCACTCGGAAATAGTCAGAAAGTAACAGTACTAAGAAGAGTACGTATTAAAATCCCTTAAGAAACATAAGTACTAGTGAGAAAATATCCTTAAAGTTTTTAAATATTTAGATAATTTTTAAAAATTGAGTCATCTCCATACTTTAGAAAGGAAATAATAAAATAAAATAAAAATATTGGAAGAGAAAGCAGTTAGTAGTGTTTAAAAAAAGCTGATGACTTAAATAATAGAGAATAACTGATAAATAAATTCAGGAGTGTATTATTTGAAAACAACAAAACCTAAACACATAAGGTAAGTGTGTTATCATATTATAAGAAATAGAGAAAATATATAGAGAAAAAGATGAATTAGGTAAGAGAGACATTTAACTGCAAAAGAGAAATATGTAAAACTTTCTATTAAATGAGAAAGTTTTCATGAAATGGATTATTTCATATTAAAATGCGTTATTTTACCTCTGAGAGTTCAACTAAGGTTGAGAAAAACTTTAATGGGATATAACTATACTGTTAATTCAAAAAGCAAATCTTATTTAGGATTACCTTTAAAAGATGTTTAAATGAAGGATAATTGCTTTACCAAATAAATTTAAATAAATACAAGATTTTAACTGAAATTAGCTCCTCAGTTTCAACATATTTTCAGTTAATTATCTAAATGTTTTATAATATATATTACATAATTGTAAATATTTATAATTCCTACTTATCTTTCACTTGTAAGAACTTTCAGAAAAAATTATAATGTTAACATTTATAGAAATAAGTATAAAAACTAAAATAGAAAATTGAACTTACTATGTTAAAAAACTAATAAAAAATCATGACTAAGTAGGGTTTAGGATGAATGCAATGAGACATTATATTAAGAAGTCCAATGATAGAATTAATCATTTAAGTGATTTAATGTAATAAACTGTCTTGTTACAATATTATGATACTTCTGTAATATATTAAATAATAGATTTCAAATTAAGTCTATTATAAAGTTAACAGGCAAATTTAGCCTTGGAATACGGAATGAAGCAGGGCAAAGACTAATAGAGTTTTGCCAAGAAAATGCACTGGTCATAACAAACACCCTCTTCCAACAACACAAGAGAAGACTCTACACGTGGACATCACCAGATGGTCAACACCGAAATCAGATTGATTATATTCTTTGCAGCCAAAGATGGAGAAGCTCTATACAGTCAGCAAAAACAAGACCAGGAGCTGACTGTGGCTCAGACCATGAACTCCTTATTGCCAAATTCAGACTTAAATTGAAGAAAGTAGGGAAAACCACTAGACCATTCAGGTATGATCTAAATCAAACCCCTTATGATTATACAGTGGAAGTGAGAAATAGATTTAAGGGCCTAGATCTGATAGATAGAGTGCCTGATGAACTATGGAATGAGGTTCGTGACATTGTACAGGAGACAGGGATCAAGACCATCTCCATGGAAAAGAAATGCAAAAAAGCAAAATGGCTGTTTGAGGAGGCCTTACAAATAGCTGTGAAAAGAAGAGAAGCAAAAAGCAAAGGAGAAAAGGAAAGATATAAACATCTGAATGCAGAGTTCCAAAGAATAGCAAGAAGAAATAAGAAAGCCTTCTTCAGCGATCAATCCAAAGAAATAGAGGAAAACAACAGAATGGGAAAGACTAGAGATCTCTACAAGAAAATCAGAGATACCAAAGGAACATTTCATGCAAAGATGAGCTCAATAAAGGACAGAAATGGTATGGACCTAACAGAAGCAGAAGATATTAAGAAGAGGTGGCAAGAATACACAGAAGAACTGTACAAAAAAGATCTTCGCGACCCAGATAATCACGATGGTGTGATCACTGACCTAGAGCCAGACATCCTGGAATGTGAAGTCAAATGGGCCTTAGAAAGCATCACTACGAACAAACCTAGTGGAGGTGAGAGAATTCCAGTTGAGCTATTCCAAATCCTGAAAGATGATGCTGTGAAAGTGCTGCACTCAATATGCCAGCAAATTTGGAAAACTCAGCAGTGGCCACAGGACTGGAAAAGGTCAGTTTTCATTCCAATCCCAAAGAAAAGCAATGCCAAAGAATGCTCAAACTACCGCACAATTGCACTCATCTCACACACTAGTAAAGTCATGCTCAAAATTCTCTAAGCCAGGCTTCAGCAATATGTGAACCATGAACTTCCTGATGTTCAAGCTGGTTTTAGAAAAGGCAGAGGAACCAGAGATCAAATTGCCAACATCCGCTGGATCATGGGTAAGCAAGAGAGTTCCAGAAAAACATCTATTTCTGCTTTATTGACTATGCCAAAGCCTTTGACTGTGTGGATCACAATAAACTGTGGAAAATTCTGAAAGAGATGGGAATACCAGACCACCTGATCTGCCTCTTGAGAAATTTGTATGCAGGTCAGGAAGCAACAGTTCAAACTGGACATGGAACAACAGACTGGTTCCAAATAGGAAAATGAGTCACCATCTGCAGTGATTTTGGAGCCCAGAAAAATCAAATCAGCCACTGCCTTGATTCATGGACCTAACATTCCAGGTCCTATGCAATATTGGTCTTTACAGCATCGAACCTTGCTTCTATCACCAGTCCCATCCACAACTGGGTGTTGTTTTCGCTTTGCCTCCATCCGTTCATTCTTTCTGGAATTATTTCTCCACTGATCTCCAGTAGCATATTGGGCACCTACCAACCTGGGGAGTTCATCTTTCAATGTCCTATATTTTTGCAGTTTCATGCTGTTCATGGGGTTCTCAAGGCAAGAATACTGAAGTAGTTTGCCATTCCCTTCTTCAGTGGACCACATTCTGCCAGACTCTCCACCATGACCCGTCTGCCTTGGGTGGCCCCACACGGCATCACTTAGTTTCATTGAGTTAGACAAGGCTGTGGTCCATGTGATCAGATTGGCTAGTTGTCTGTGATTGTGGTTTCTGTCTGTCTGCCCTCTGATGCCCTTTCTTAGTGCCAACCGTCTTACTTGGGTTTCTCTTAGTCAGGTACCAGGGAGAACAAAAAAATGTAAAAATGGGCAATGGCTATGAACAGGCAATTCACAAAAGAAATGTAAATTTCAGTAGACACATTTAAAGATAGCCAACTTAACTAGTGATCAAAAACAAATAAAATCAATAAGTAGATATTTTATTTATCAAATAAAAAGTGTTTAAAAATATAGAAAACCTACCATACTGTGGTCAAAACTGTGGTCAAAACAATAAGAAAAAAGGTCTTCATATACTCTGATGATGGAAACAAGAAAAGACAAGTTCTTTCGGAGAAAAGATTTCAAGAGAACCAAATACGTAAACTATAGGTTCACATTCAGAAGCTCGCCTCCAGACCAACAATTTAATTTTTAAGAATTTATTCCAAGAGAAAACTCATAAATGTTAGCAAATATGGATTAAGAATGATTTTCTTAATCTCTTAAAAAACTAAATTAAATAGAGGGAGAGGTCCCATCTTAACCCCAAAGTAGGAGCTTGTTCTGTGGGCATAGTGTCTAACCCACAGCCTTTACTAAACACATCACATGACTTCCACTGCCTAAAATGACCACTGAAGACAGGGGATCGATTCCTAGGTTGGAAAGATCCCCTGTAGAAGGGAATGGCAACCCACTCCAGTATTCTTACCTGGAGAATTCCATGGATAGAGGTGCCTGGCAGGCTACTGTTCATGGGGTTGCAATGAGTCGGACACTACTGAAGTGACTTAGCAGGCACGCATGCAAGTTACTGATGGCTGACCTTCCTGTGAGACCATTGTACAAATAATGTCAGCCAATGTTAATTGAGTAATTACTATGTACTAGACATTGGCTCGGAGAAGGCAATGGCACCCTACTCCAGTATTCTTGCCTGGAAAATCCCAGGGTTGGAGGAGCCTGGTAGGCTGCAGTCCATGGGGTCGCTAAGAGTCAGACACAACTGAGCGACTTCACTTTCATTTTTCACTTTCATGCATTGGAGAAGGAAATGGCAACCCACTCCAGTGTTCTTGCCTTTAGAATCCCAGGGATGGGGGAGCCTGGTGGGCTGCCATCTATGGGGTCGCCCAGAGTCGGACATGACTGAAGCGACTTAGCAGCAGCAGCAGACATTGGCTACCCTGGTGGCTCAGAGAGTAAAGAATCTGTCTGCAATGCAGGAGACCTAGGTTCGATTCCCTAATTGAGAAGATCCCTTGGAGAAGGAAATGGCAACCCACTCCAGTATTCTTGCCTGAAAATCCCATGGACAGAGGAGCCTGGTGGGCTACAGTCCGTGGGGTCTCAAAGAGTCGGACACGACTCAGTGACTAACACACACACACAGACATTGTTCTGGGCTTCCCAGGTGGCACTAGTAGTAAAGAATCTGCCAATGCAAGAGACATAAGAGACATGGTTTGATCCCTGGGTCAGGAAGATTCCCTGAAGGAGGACATGGAAACCCACTCCAGTATTCTTGCCTGGAGAATCCCATGGACAGAGGAGTTTGGTGGGCTACAGTCCATAGGGTTGCAAAGAATCAGACAGGATTGAAGCAACTTAGCATACATGCAGCCATTGTTCTAATTGCCTTTTATATTTTACTGTATTTACATGTAAATAACCATAGGAGGTAGGTATTTCAATCATCTTTGTTTTAAAGATGGGAAAACTAAGACCTGAATAAATGCTAACTCAGATAACTCAGAATCTATAATATATACCACTACACTAAAGCTTCTCCTAATACAGGTTATATGCTGTCACTATTTGTATACACAGAGTTTATTAGAACATGACATTTTTTCTAAGTCAGTGCTCCCCATGATGCTCTGTCTATACTTAAGCTAGAGTTTCCAGGAAAATTCTTCAGAAATACATGTATTGCCTTCATGTAGTTCTGTCTAGAATCCAAACACATGCTTTGGGAGTGCGTTGGGGCTTCCCTGGTAGCTCACACAGTAAAAACCTGGAGACCCAGGTCCAATCCCTGGAGAAGGAAATGGCAGGCACTCCAGTATTCTTGCCTGGAAATTCCATGGGCTGACCATGAGTTTGCAAAGAGTCAGACACAACTGAGTAACTAATGCTTTAGGATAAAAAGGAAATAGCAATCTATGAAGACCAAGTAGGGGAAACAAATTTGAGAAGCAGAGGGAGAAATCAGAGGACAGGGGTATGAAAGAAATAAGAGAAGGTCTTCCTCTGGGTTGTCTGTAGGTTCCCAAAACTCTAGGTGAAATATTAAAAATAATTTCACTACTGCAAGGTTCCAACTGGGGAGGTTAAAAAGAAGAAAAAAAAAAGTAAATTTTCTGCGTTCACATTTCTGATCCCCATAAATGTCCTCAATACTTGTAGTTATGGAGGAGAAAAATGAGTTGTCTCATAGCTGTTGGGTGTAAGGGGATTTAGATTGACCTTTGAGAATTAGAGGAAACTTTTCAACATGATGAAGTGGCTCAGTTGTGTCCGACTCTTTGTGACCCCATGGACTGTAGCCTACTACGCTCCTCCGTCCATGGAATTTTCCAGGCAAGAGTACTGGAGTGGGTTGCCATTTCCTTCTCTAGAGGATCTTCCTGATCCTGGGATCGAACCCAGGTCTCCTGCACTGTAGACAGACGCCTTACCGTCTGAGCCACCAGGGGAGTCCTCTGAGGGTAAAGCGTCTGCCTTCTATGCAGGAGACCTGGGTTCGATCCCTGGGTCAGGAAGATCCCCTGGAGAAGGAATTGGCAACCCACTCCGGTACTCTTGCCTGGAAAATGCTATGGACAGAGAAGCCTGGTAGACTACAGTCCATGGGATCACAAAGAGTTGGACACGACTGAGCGACTTCACTTTTCACTTTCACTTTCTTTCTTTGAGAATTAAGCTTTAAATCATCATAACACGGGCAAGATTGGAGATGTACGAAGTCACCGTAAAGAAACTGACTTCATAGCCAGCGAGATTTTGCAGATGCCTTTCCTAAAGTGGTCTTTGGAACGTGAGTGCTATAAAAGTTCCTTCAGAGGAAAATCAAAGCCTCCCAAGCACACACTGTGGGGACTCACAGGGCACACTGATATACTAAAGGCTCTAAGGAATCCTGCAGGACTAGCATATTTGATTCAGGGTTTTCTTCATTTATTTGCTGATGATTCTGTTTTGAGGACCTAAGAACCCTCGATAACATATGATCACAGAAGAGGAGATGGTAGAGGCTGGGTTATATTTAATGCTCTAAAATCAGTTAACTCTTCCTTAAGACGTCACAACATAGTAGAATGAACATGGCTTCTGAAATCAGCTGAAACGGGATCCCTCATCTTGTTTCTGCCATTTACTAGCTCTGAGACCCCATGTTCTTTTAATATTGTTGTTCAGTCGCTAAGTTGTGTCCAACTGTTTGCGACCCCACTGACTATAGCCTGCGAGGCTCCTCTCTCCATGGGATTTCCCAGGCAAGAAAACTGGAGTGGGTTGCCATTTTTTTCTCCGGGGAATCTTCGAGGATCAGGGATGGAACCTACATCTCCTGCATTGGCAGGCAGATTCCTTACCATTGAGTCACCCAGGAAGCCCAATTTTCCCTTTACTAACCTGTAAATTGGCTTCATAGATGCCTCCCAAATCACTAGCATCCTATGAGTCAGAAATTAGCTATTTTGCTGATCTTGTGGTATCCAGCAAGTTATTTTTGGAACCTTCCAATCATTTTTGCTTGTTACAGTTGAACCCTGATCTGGGTACATATGCCTAAGGATGGGGAGTTGGCATAGAAACCTATGCCAGGTTTCTATGACCCCTTTTTCTTTCATGCCAGTACTTCCCCAAACCTTCACGTCTGTCACAGGCATGTTACCAACTACATACAGGGCCAGGGTAGGATCTCCCTTTTGCAAAGCAAGCCAAGAATAGAGCAGGAAGTTGCGGGGTTGGGGGGTGCTGCTGTACTGGGGAATTTCGTTTATTTTCTCCTTGTGACTTTCATTTTGATCTGTGCATAAATGCCAGGTTTAATTTTTAGATCCAGCCCTCTCCAGTTTCTTCTTTTACTGCTACTTTCATGAAACTTAAAAAAAAAAAAAAAAAAAAAAAAAAAAGCTTTTGGACACATAAAACCCGAGAGCTAGATTTCATAGTTTATTTGGTTGAATATGGTACAGGATGGTAGAGGATGTGAAGGAACAAACACAAACAGTGGGAGAACACTAACCAAGATCACATAGCTCTTAATGCAGCTTTTCATCTCCACTTCATTACTGTAATGGAAATTCCTTAGAGATTTAGTTTAGTTTATTTAGATTATGTCATTTAAGAGTTTGAAGATAGTTCTAGTTTCACTTAAACTTGGAGCAATGTTTATAAAAACTTCTCTGAGCCTTAAAGAAATGGCTGATGCATTTCCATACCAGCCAACTTGGAATTAAAGGCAGACCAAACTCTCCTCACACCATTTAAATAGATAATTCTCTTGGTAGGCAAACTAACTAGTGAGAAGAAGACGGCTAGGTTGGCGCTTTTTAAAAAAACAAAACAACAACAAAACTCTTATAGTAAAAAATAGTAGTTCTTTTAGAACACGGAGTGTGTCTAAAACAAATAGTTGATCTAACCCCCTTAAACAATTCTTAGAATGACAAACAAAGGGTCTTAGCCATCTCCTGGTAGGAAGTAAATTTCTTTTTGAGAGCAAGTTAGTCTTTTGTGAGGAACAAGAACTTTTTAAGGTCCCGAGGATACCATTTAGCAAATTATTGTAGCAGTTTCCTTAGTGGTACCCGAGGGCCCAGAAAGATTTAATGAGCCTTTGAAAGTGCCAAAGTTACTTTCAGAGAATAACTTATAACTGGTGGAATTTAGCTAACCACACTGAAAAGTTTCTTTGGATGGCTTTGTAGATCAAGAGCAGTTAAAAAAGGGATGACTTCTAAATAGAGAAAAGACTTCTCCATTAGGTAAGCTTTATTTTATCCTATCAGGTAGCATTGCTAACAGTACTATATTTCAGATATAATACATGTAGCAAAATGCCTTTGAACTGCTTATTGCTTGCCTATATCTATTCTGTTGTCTTCAGATCAGTAAGAGTATAACTACATTCTTTCAGGACCTAAAAGATACTTTCGGATCTAACATGTTAGTTTTTGTTAAGAGTGTTTAAGTCAGAATAAGGTAGTTTGGGTCATATTATTCATATACGACTGTGGTTTGGTTTTGACATATACCTCTAACACCAAAGTTGAATCTGAATTACAAGTAATCTCTTAGGATTACAAATATATTGAGAAATAGAGAGACCTTTCTTTATTTCTATATTTCAAAATTTAAGTAACTTGGAATAATTCTCAGTGCTGAGGCAAAAAAAAAAGGGGGGCAAACATTTTAAAATGAGATTCAGTATTGAAATCTTAGGCCTATTTGGGATCATGTTGAAGTCACTGGCATGATGTATAAATGCAGAATATATATACACATTCATACATATAAACATACAAATATGTTATACATAAAAATTATATATATATATATATATATATATATCTCGAGAAGGCAATGGCACCCCACTCCAGTACTCTTCCCTGGAAAATCCCATGGATGGAGGAGTCCATGCGGTCAATAAGAGTCAGGCACAACTGAGCAACTTCACTTTCATTTTTCACTCTCATGCATTGGAGAAGGAAATGGCAACCCACTCCAGTGTTCTTGCCTTGAGAATCCCAGGGACGGGGAGCTTGGTGGGCTGCCATCTATGGGATCGCACAGAGTCAGACACGACTGCAGCAACTTAGCAGCATATTTTTATATATATATATATATATATATATATATATAAAGCCATTCTTCTGAAGAATGTCTTTGAGGGATATATATACCCTCAAAAAAAAGCCATACCAGCAGTACACAAGAATTCCAGTTTCTCTATATCTTCATCAATATTCATTATTTTCAATCTACTAGCCATTCTGGGGCTTCCCGGGTGGCTCAGTGATAAAGAATCCACCTGCACTGCAGGAGCCACAGCAGATGTGGGCTTGATCCCTGAGTCAGGAAGGTCCTCTGCAGGAGGGCATGGCAATCCACTCCAGTATTCTTGCCTGGAGAATCCCATGGACAGAGGAGCCTGGCAGGCTACAGTCCATAGGGTCGCAAAGAGTTGGACATGACTGAAGCAACTTCACACACACACACACACACAATAGCCATTCTAATGAATGTAAAGTATTAAATAAAGTATTAGCTCATTCTCTATGTCTGTGAGCCTGTTTTTGTTTTGAAATAAGCTCATTTGTATCATTTCTTTATATTCCACATATAAGCGATGTCATGCGATATTTGTCTTTCTCTGTCTGACATATTTTACTCAATATGATAATCACCAGTATCTTAGTATGAACTTATGGTTACCAGGAGGGAAGGGTATGGAGGAGGGATAGATTAGGAGTTTGAGATTGACATATACATACTGCTATATTCAAAAGAAATAACTGACATGGATCTATTTTAAAAATAAAAAGAAAATTAGGCAAAAAAGTTTTACCATTGGCTTTCTGACATTCAGTACATTTATCACTTTTGTTTCCCTCAAGCCATCACCATTCTGGATTTTAATTGGTTTTCCCTTAAACAGCTTAGAACTTGCTATTCAAAGTGTGGCCTGTGGAAGACCAGAAAAAAATGTCATCTGGGAACTCGTTAAAAATGAAGACTTGAAGTCATCAGTCCAGAGCTTCTGAATCAGTATTTGCATCTCCAAAGTTCTCCAGGTGACTTGTACACACATGGAAGTTTAACAAATACATGATAATCAGTCCAGCTACTCCTGACCTCATCTTCCAGGTCTTTCCAACTTGTCCTTGTCCTGTGCTCACATAACAACTCTGGAACCTCAGTCAATCCAAGCATCATGCACTGCTGAACATTTTTAAATCAACCTCACACAACCTGGAGGACTGTCGCAATGACAACGTCATGATTTCAACCACATATGGACTACATTCTTTTTAAGTGTCCATTGTAAGTTCCATGTCACATTACCAAAAAAAAAAAAAAAAAAAAAAAAAAACAAGTCTAATTTACACTGCTCTCCACTTTTATCTTCCTCAGCCTATCTCACTCTTTTTCTGGAAGAACTTACATTCTTCTTCATTAAGGAAACAGGAGTTGTTAGGTGAAAAGCCTCTCCATTTCATTGCCTCCTCAATTGCAATCTCATCACCTACCTTCTCCTCCGTGATAGAGACAGAAGCATTCCTGTTCCTCTGAGGCTTTACTTC
Organism: Bos mutus; assembly: GCF_027580195.1. Lineage (NCBI taxonomy): Eukaryota > Metazoa > Chordata > Mammalia > Artiodactyla > Bovidae > Bos > Bos mutus. The sequence continues at coordinate 56,565,403 of NC_091630.1, read as the reverse complement.
TTCATCTCTGGTATGAGTCTCAACTCTTCCCATTTCTCCTTCAACCACATCATCAACCACCACTTGTTTCTCACAGGCTTTCCATTCAATACCATTCAGTTATAAGCCTGACTATTGATTTCACCTGCTGGGTTCATTTTTCTGAAAAGATGTCAGATAACTCATAAGCAAATCATTTTGTCCTCTTGGACTTCAGCTACACTCACCTCCAGTTGTCTGAAGTGACACCTAACTGCCACCCTCTCTAAGAAATTGTTCCTGACTATGCTCTCTTCTCAAGTCAGTTTAGTGCCTTGTCTTCTGAGTCTCCATTATCGTAGGGCATGATTTTTAAAACAGCATTTGTTAAGCTGTATTGGTTGGATAGCTGAATGGACTGACTGAATGGACACCAGTTTGAGCAAACTCTGTGAGATAGTGAAGGACTGGGAAGCCTGGCGTGCTGCAATCCATGTGATCACAGAGTCGGACATGCTGCTGCTGCTGCTGCCAAGTTGCTTCAGTCGTGTCCAACTCTTTGCGACCCCATTGATAGAGTCATTTCCTAGGCAGGTTGATAGGGAGTCTAGGGGTCCCCAAGGAGAGAGGGGTCTGGAATTCTCAAGGAGGAAGAAAGGACAAACTTTTTTTCTTTCTCCACATTCCTTAGGATTATATACCAATAATGTATCCTGCCTAAGGACAGTCTTTGGATTCAACCTTCTGTTATCTTAAAATGTTAATTATGGGAGTAGACCTGGTCTTTACAAGGATGTATCTTGCCTGAGGACAGTGTTATCTTAAAATGTAAATTATGGGAGTAGGTCTGATGAGGTCTTTACAACCTCCAGACATTCTTTGGATTCACTGGAGAGTATATAACTTCATTGTTAACACTAGCAAGCGGCTACTCTTTCTACCCCCTTCTGATGCCTATGTCAGAAGCTTTCTCTATCTCCTTTATACTTCAATAAAACTTTATTACACAAAAGCTCTGAGCGATCAAGCCTCGTCTCTGGCCCCGGATTGAATTCTTCTCCTCCGGGGGCCAAGAATCCCGGTGTATTCGTGTGATTCAACAACAACCTTTCACCATAGATGGCAGCCCACCAGGCTCCCCCATCCCTGGGATTCTCCAGGCAAGAACACTGGAGTGGGTTGCCATTTCCTTCTCCAATGCATGAAAGTGAAAAGTGAAAGTGAAAGTCGCTCAGTCGTGTCCGACTCCTAGTGACCCCATGGACTGCAGCCCACCAGGCTCCTCCGTCCATGGGATTTTCCAGGCAAGAGTACTGGAGTGGGGTGCCATTGCCTTCTCCAGAGTCAGACATGACTGAGTGACTAAACAACAACAAGCAGCATTGTCATTATTCCTGTGCTTGTCTCCAAAATCTAGAGAGTGAACAAATTAAAACAAGTATTCCTAGTAACTAACGCGATTTCTGGCATATGGTGGGTGCTCGCAATGTTTGTTGAACGGCTGGATCCTGGAAGTCTACTTTCTGCAGCCCTTGAATCTCTGGCCACTGGCCCAGCCCTGGTAGGGGTCATTTCTGGTCTTGACCTGCCTTGTCCTACAGCTTTTTAATGTTCCTTGCACAATGAAGTATTCCTGTGTAATTGGTGGGTGGGTTTTCCTTGGCAGAGGACACTTGTATAAACTTTAACCTCCCAAAACAATGGTTTTCCTGTTGTATATTAATTTCAAGCCTATTTTCCACTAAATGAGGAAGAAAAGTCTAGTTTACTTGTAATTTCAATTAATGTGTCAAATATTGGGGGACTTATAGCTGCCATGTAAAGTTGGTTCTTTAACCTGAGTTTGAAGCAATTTCTTCAACATTTCCAAGTCTAGTGATTCTCATGCTTTAATATGCAACACGACTACCTAGGGATCTTGTTAAAATACAAATTTTGATATATATTCTGTGTCTGTAGGACTGGATTGGGTATGAGATTCTTCTCTCCTAACATCCTTTTAAGTGGTACCAATCTGCCGGGCTGGGGACCACCCTTTGATTCACAGTGTCAAAGACCATCATCTCATGTTATGAAATCTCCAATTTCTTTGATGTGAATTAAATCATTTTATGGTTAAATATCCCTGGAAGAGGGCATGGCAACCCACTTTAGTGTTCTTGCCTGGAGAATCCCATGGACAGAGGAGCCTGGTGGACTATAGTCCAAGAGGTCACAAAGAGCTGACCACGACTAAAGAGACTTAGCACACAGCATGGTTAAACACAGAAAGTCATGTAATGTATCAGTGATGATTGCTTAAAATTAAATATAAATTATCAAGTTGACAGTTATTTCTCTTTCTGATAAATTAATATTTTTCACGAGTTACAGGAGATTGGTAAGAGAACACCAAAGATCATCTTTTTTGTGTGTGTTTTAATACTAAAAGCAATTTCAAACTATGAAAGATTAGTCTGGAGTGATTTATGACTTCAGACTTGAAGCAATAAAATACAAGTTTCAAAGCAGCCACTTTATGGGACACAGAACAAGGTCTTACCTTGTGTTTTGCAGCCTGAGTTAAAATGTAAAGCATGACTATAGAGTTGCTTATCTCACTGGAAATGATGCACGAGCACTTGTTTGAAGCGGGCTGGATGGGGACAGGATGAAGGGCAGGAGCAGGTACCAGGGCTTCTCCAGCACTTCTCAGGAGCACAGTCTAGGACTGTGATGTCAGGCCATGTGGAAGATGCCCTTGGGTCTGAGCAGTGCAGGGACCTTGTAGTTGAGCACGAGCTACCAATGCTCACTCTGGAGGTATGGCTCGGTATACTGATCCCGATTTTAAAGCAGCAGTACTGTTACAATTCTAGAAATGGGGGGGCACAGTGGTATTTATTCAGCTGGGCAGGGGAGGATCCTAAGCGAGGGGACAGGATCCCCAAACCAACTGTTCTCAGTCCTGACTGCACAGAAAAATCACCTGGGCTGTGGTTCAGGAACCTCACTGCCCGGGCCTCCCCTCACACGTTCTGATGTAACTGACCTATGGAAGGATAGTTTTAAATTCCCTGAGGGGTTTTAATATGCAGCACAGACAGGAACCACAGCTCTAAGTGCTCTCAGGATAAAAATCCTTCTTCCCAGATGTGGTAGGAAGCCCCTCTCCACAGCTGGGCCCCTTAATTCCAAGGTGAAGATTCAGATGCACTCCTTTCTCTAAGACAGTGATTGTCCAGCCTTAGTGGGCATCAGGATCACCTAGAGAGCTCATCAAAACAGAGAGATTGTTCAGGCCCAGAGTTTGCAAGGCCATGGGTCTGGGGTGGGGCTGAAATTTGCGTCTCTAACAAGCTCCCTGGTGGTGTTAGCCCTCACTTTGAGAGGGAGACCTCACTTTGAAGACCTAGGGCAAAGCCTAGTTTCTGAATCTTAATCTCAGCATGAAACCTACCAAAGTCTTATTCCAAAATTGTACTGATTCCAAATTCAATTATGGATTCTAGACGCAGGCTTTTTTTTTTTGGAAATTCCTCCATTTTCTTTTTTTTGTTTTTTTTTTTTTTTAGTTTTTGTTTCGGTATAGTTGATTTACAATAGATGCAGGCTTCATTGCCATGACTCAGTTCCCATCTCTTGTGCTGCTTTAGATACCTGACTTTCTAGTGTTTCTCATTGTTTTCTAACTTGGAAGTCCAGATATGGGTACTTTCTCATTCAGAATCAGAAACCTTGGGCATCCCAAAGGTGGTAAGCAATGGGTGAAGATTAATTTCTCACCTAGAAAGTTATCACTGATTGTGGAGTTGAGGAGCAGTTGAAGAAGGATGGCAAGTGAGGATGGTGGTGTACAGACTGGAGGAGACATAGATCAGGCAAAAGCAGTGACTTTGGGATGAAGTGAAGGAAGCAGTTCATAAGGTATTAAGGAAATGTTCTGACACAGGGTATTGACTGATGATTGTATGTATCTCCTTGAAGGAGAAAAAAGAATCAAGGATAGCTAATCATAATCCATGATTATCAGTAAGATAACTCATAAGAAAATTCATTGTCACTAAACAATCTGATACAAAAGTGATAGGTGTTCATTACATTTTTTATAGAAAGAGTCAAGTTGATCATACAATGTCTTTGTTTGACCCTGTTCCATTTTTACCTTTTCATAAAGGAACAGCCTAAAATATAGATGGTTATCTAAGATGCCTTGATGTTTTTCACCAGGAGCTGTTACCATGTTCCAGTAAGTTAGAATTCTTGGGGGAAGTACATTAATCCTTCCATGACATGAAGGAACTTCTCTGTAGCTGAGATTAGAAGTCTATCAAATCTCAGAGGAGAAAAGCTCAGGATTTCCACAGGACATACCAGAAGACTATGAGAATTTTTTCAGGACAATGTGATTTCTCACTTTTAGCACTCCCTCCTAGCAAAATTTCAGATTGTCTCATTCAACTTCTTGGGAATGAACCCAATAAAATGGTGAATATGTTTAGTGAGCCAAACAAAACACTTGAAGTTGAATTTCACGTCTTTGATTTTTTTCTTTGTTTTAATTGCTAAATGACTTTTTTGTTTTTAAACATGAGATTGGCATTAAATTAATAGAATGATCTAATCAAGTCTCCTAACTTTGCAGTTCAGAGAATGCTGAGAAATGAATACTTGGTACTGTGACTAAATTTTCACATGGCATGAATCCTTGCAATTTCCTTTGCATTTTCAGGCTAGAAAAATAATACAGAACCAATAACAACCAAAGATGAGGTGTCAAAGAAAACAAAAGCTATGAAGTGAAGTATGTAGGTTTATATGGAGCTGCTGGAAAATCAAAGTTGTTTATATAATTCAGAAGAAGTAATCGGATCTGGTGTTCCCAAAATTCTTTAAAATATTCATCCAGAAAACAGAAGATGTACTCTGGCATCTTGAAACACTTTCTGTCTTATAAGACTATATCTCCTCCAAACTGTGATCCAGGATAAAGCTACATGAGAGCAAAAGGAATAACAGTTGGTGGAAATATAACAAGATAAAATGTAAAAGACAGAAATATCCACTGTAAAATCCCAGATGTACAGAAGTGATCTGCAACTTCGGCAGTCATTGTCACATCTTGAATTTAAGTTTTTCATATTACCTCCAGAACTACAAATTACAGACAGTTGTAGAAAACATTTTTAATATTAGCAAAATTCACGATTTTCATTTTAAGAACATGCTAAGTGGGAGGTTATTGAAAGGAGAAAGGAAGATTTCTAGAGAGCCACTCCCAATTTTCCCCCGAATTAGTTGAAACTATCTTTAAGATAATTCCAAAAAACTTGGAAATTCAGTTATCACTGTAAAAGATCTACCTGCCTGTTGAGTCAAAGTTTCTCAGATTTCAAAAGTTTTCTTTGTGGGGCTGTGAGAAATATTCATGATAAATAACACATTTCATGTACAGAAGAGTCTCATTGTAAGAATTCTCAACTTTTCCAGAAAAATTGAAAACATGAAAAATGAGCTTCAAATAATTTTACCTGGAGAAAGTTAAATATTTGCTTAGCTTTTCTCTGCATTGAGAATGTACAAAAGAAAATGGAATATAGGCTAAAACCAGAGCAAGTAAAGAGGTGGTCACCTTAGTTTTACTTGCAATAAAGGTATAATGACCAGAAAGACCATACAAGTAAAACTTGCATTATAGAAAGACTGGTAGCTTTTATTCTACAGTTCCAAAGAGGCAAACATTTTGTTTGGGGGCTGAACTTTGCAACCTCTGACACTGCTTGAAAGTTTTGGAAGAACTTCTGTGATTTGAAAATGACTGTAAAACGAGTTAATGTAACTCTGATCATTCCATCTTGTCTTTGAGGATCATTTAATTGATAATTCTCTACAGCAGCCATGTTTTAAGGAGACCTGATACCTCAGAGAAGTCATTATAGACTTGCTGAAGTTCAGAATTTGACAAGAATCTTTCTAGGTGGGTATATGGTATACTGTCAGCTCTCTCTATCTGGGGATGCAAAACATGCAGTACTTGAATATCCAACAGTTTTGGTTTCTGAGGGGGTCTCCTGGAACCAACGCCCATCAGATGCCAAGGAACAACTGTATTAAATATAAATGTTTCTCAAGATAAAAAGGATGGAGACAGCTGGAGAATGGTGACCACCAATGAGACTGACACAAATTTAGAATGATTTGAAAGTTGGACCTCCAAGTGTGTTCTCAAGGCTATCCCAGGGAAATAATAATGATGGTTCATAAAAAAGTACTTAAATATTTGGGATAGGAAAATACAGGAAGAGTCATCATTTGATTTGAAAGCTTCCGTTAAATGCAGCTGCCCCTTATGCAATAGGATGAACTATTCTATGGAATAATGCTGAGTCTGATCCTATTTGGACACATCTCAGATTGCTCTGTTTCCCATTCTTGGCATTTTTTTTTCTTTGCTCCTACCGAAAAATTTCTGCTTGTTCTCACAGTCTTTAACACAATGTCTCCCTTAACATTTTCTTTCAGACTTCATTCACTTCTCACAATAACACTGTCATAATTCTTCCATAGCTGAAAATCATTTTAGTTGCATTTCTGCTGAGTGTCTTCATTACTAAGTTTTACAGGATTTCATAGGTCCACAAGGACCAAGTATTATGAACTCCGCAGAGTGTACTGTTATCTGCAAAATTAGACAAGAAGGTATCAGTTGACAGATAATAATAACGATGATGATGGTGCCTAGTTAGTTTCATATTTATTCAATTATATTTTTAACTTCTCTGATGCTTTCCCATGTCTAACCTCTTTCAAGTCTTACAAAAATCCTGTAAGACCAGATACCTATTATTATCTTCATTTCCTCTTAAATGAAAATATTGAAGTATTTTGAGTTTCATTGACCCACACTAAGGGAATAGGACACTTGGGACTAGGGACAATGAGGTAGAAGTTGAAGGAAACTTTTGAAACAAGAAGGATATTCACAAATGCACAAACCCTTCTGAGTTCTCTAGATTATTGTGGAGTATTTGTATTCAAGATGGGGCAAGGGTGTTAGACTTGAGTTATCAAGCTTCCTGGAATGTGTCTAAAGGTCTTGGGCCTCCATAGAGTAAAATACTCGAAGCAGTGAAAATGGAAATCTCACAGCTGGGAACTATTAAGAACAAAAGAAAATGGAGTAGAATCAACTTTAAAATAATTTAGGTACATGTTAAGGACATTTTTGTATAATCAACCAAAAAAAAAAAAAAAAAAGAAGTCAAGTGTAAGCCTTAAACTCCTTGTAGAGAAGAATTTTCAGAATAAAACCATAAAATACTCTGCCCTTTTGTACGCAGTGTTCTGAGGTCTTAAAACTAGATAACTGCTGCTCTGTTAAGGTTGCTTTATTTTTTTTACAACTAACTAAAATGTTATAGGATTAGAGTTATTGCTCTTTAGATACTAAATAATGAACATCCCAGCAGGGCAGTCTGTGAGTTACATATGATGGCATAACCATACATCAAAGCGATTCAAGTCAAGAAGCATGTATTACTTCCTGGGACAGAACACTCTTAAGATTACAGATAAAGAACATTCTCTGAAGCAAGGAATAAAAGCTCACTTGACTTTGAGCAATAGTGAACATTTTCTTTCGAGGATTTAAACACACCCTTGATCCTGTATCTTCCTTTCTCCTTTCATGGCTTTGATCTTTCCTATTATTATTATGTTTTTATTGAAGTAGCCTTCATTATTATTTTAATGTCTCTTAAGTATCCCTTAAGTGCCTGTGTATATATTTTAAGTTCCTCAACTTCTTCTGGGAAGAAGTTTGCTATGAATGTTTATTATAAATTGGTGAGATAAATAGTATATCTGTCACATAGTGAAAAATAATGACATTTGTTATTCTCAAAATGGCATGGAATGAAAGAATTATTAGAAGAAAGAAAAACTACCCAAAATTTTTTATCTTAGGCTAAATTGAGAAATATTATTTTTCTCTAAGCAGATGATACACTCATTGGAAAAAGTGAGCATTCCCTGGTAACAAGCTTACTGATAGCATTTGCTGGAGAGAGCATCCTGTTCCAATGATGGCTTCATTCAGTGACTGGATGGTATTTGAGATAGTAATATTATGCCACTGACCACAAGACTTGGCAATTGATTCCAGGAGTAGTGTTGGGTTGTATTTAATAAGCAAAGTCATATGCACTTTTAAAGTCTTGTGAACAATTTTCACTTACTATTTAAGTTACAAAAAACCATAATCAGTAAATGATTTTCTAAAAGAGTTAGTATAAGCAATACAGTATAATCTGTCTGATTTGTAGTTTTCTCCTTCATTTTCTGAAGCTGCTTCTGTAAGCAATAATGAAAACCCTCTCTCTATTATATCTTTTCAACTCCACCTTAGCAGTCAGAGCAAAAGGGTGAATTTCCTGGTACTCTTATGTGACTTAAGCAACTGCGGAGAAAGTCTGGGGATGCTGGCTGCCGCCTGGGACAGCAAGATCAAATCCAGCTAATGTTTACTATGCTACAGGCACATGTTTATCTCAGCAACAGGTGAGAAAAGTCTCTTGTTACCTGTTTGCCCAAGGACACTGAAGCTGAGAGAGTTAAGAGACCCCCAATTCTTGTTTCTAAATTCATAGGGCCTCAGCCGGTCCTACAAATTTAAGAAAAGATAATAGAGCCTGTAATACATAGTGAAATAAGTCAGAAAGAGAAAAAATAATTAATGCATATATATGGGATACATCATGAGAAACACTGGGCTGGAAGAAGCACAAGCTGGAATCAAGATTTCCAGGAGAAATATCAATAACCTCAGATATGCAGATGACACTACCCTTATGGCAGAAAGTGAAGAGGAAAAGCCTCTTGATGAAAGTGAAAGAGGAGCGTGAAAAAGTTGCTTAAAGCTCAACATTCAGAAAACGAAGATCGTGGCATCGGGTCCCATCACTTCATGGGAAATAGATGGGGAAACAGTGGAAACAGTGTCAGACTTTATTTTTCAGGCTCCAAAATCACTGCAGATGGTGACTGCAGCCATGAAATTAAAAGACGCTTACTCCTTGAAAGGAAAGTTATGACCAACCTAGATAGCATATTCAAAAGCAGAGACATTACTTTGCCAACAAAGGTTCATCTAGTCAAGGCTATGGTTTTTCCAGTGATCATGTATGGATGTGAGAGTTGGACTGTGAAGAAAGCTGAGCACCGAAGAATTGTTGCTTTTGAACTGTGGTGTTGGAGAAGACTCTTGAGAGTCCCTTGGATGCAAGGAGATCCAACCAGTCTATTCTAAAGGAGATCAGTCCTGGGTGTTCTTTGGAAGGACTGATGCTAAAGCTGAAACTCCAATACTTTGGCCACCTCATGTGAAGAGTTGACTCATTAGAAAAGACTCTGATGCTGGGAGGGATTGGGGGCAGAAGAAGGGGATGACAGAGGATGAGATGGCTGGATGGCATCACTGACTCGATGGACATGAATTTGAGTGAACTCCGGGAGTTGGTGATGGACAGGGAGGCCTGGCGTGCTGCGATTCAGGCGGTCGCAAAGAGTCGGACACGACTGAGTGACTGAACTGAACTGAACTGAACTGCTAAAAGGTACTGATGGACCTATTTTCAGGGAAGGAATGGAGATACAGACGTAGAGAATGCACTTGTGGACACAGCAGGGGAAGGAGGGGGGAATTGAGAAAGTAGCACTGACATACATACACTATCATGTGTAAAACAGATAAACTAGTGGGAAGTTGTCATATGGCACAGGGAGTCCAGCCTGGTGCTCTGTGACATCCTAGAGGGGGTGGGAGGGGAGGCTCAAGAAGGAAGTGATACAAATATATAATTAAGTCTGATTCACATTGCTGTATGGCAGAAATCAACAAAACATTGTTACCCAATTATCCCCTAATTAAAAATAAATTTAAAAAATCTCAGCCAAATAAAAAACCTTAAAAGCTTAAAAGTGCTGAAGAGCAGATCATCAGTAAATGGGAGGATGGAACACTGGAAACTTTAAACCTTTTTGCTTTGTCCTCCAATACTAACAGGTGTTAGGATGTCTGGACCATGGCCCTATATTTCTTAGCATAATTAACTTGAGGTCTAATCTCACTAGATACAAAGTACTCCACTAATATGGAAAACATCTGCAGGGGATAAATGGATGGATGTAGAAGGAGGGCTTGTCATTGAAAATTCTTCCTACACCCTTTATACTTTTTGGTAAAGCTGCCTGTGAACCCACAATCACACACATCTTTGAAACTATTCAAGGCTTTCTGTTTGCTGCGTATAAGCAGGGCCCAAAGCTTTAATGTCTGACTCAATTTTAGTCTATTCATGAATACTCAACACGACTGCAATAAATTATAAAGCCTCCGGGTTCATGTGAATGCATGCATCTTAGGGTACATTTTCTGACAGCAAAACCATGGTAGGTCTGTATTGAAGTACATTCTCTGTAGTGTGATTCCATTGAAAGTGAAAGAAGAGCTTGCAAAAGATGTAAGACTGTATATAATGATTGGCACAGGTCTCTAATATTGGTGAATTATATTCATTACACAGTGTGCCTGTATGTTACGTAGTTTAGTTTGGTTGGACATCACTATGCCTTTTCTTTCAAACTGTTCACACTCGCAGTGTTTATTTCTGAGCCTCATCCATTAAGATGAGATCCCTGTCCATGGTCAAACCTTCAAAAATTGTTGTCTTTAAAAAGTTGATTTGGATTACTTCTGGCCATAAACTTTAAATATTTCCCCCCAAAACTATTTGAGAAGCAAATGTGGTTTTAATTTTCTGTAACTATTTATCTTTTAGATGTGCAAAGTATTTCCTGTGGGTAGTTTATATTTTTATCCAGGTAAAGGGGGTTGCCTGTTGTTATGTCAAAAAATAAACTTTTTAAAAAAAGACCCTCTAGTGTTTGGAAATTATTCATTTGACCTTCAGTGACAAAGCTTATGCCTTGCAAATTGATTAATACAGATACAATATCAAATCATTTTTCATACAATTTTTTAATGTTTGTTAAGTGCTGGAGCAGTATGTAAACAGAGTATTTGGCATTTTTATTAGGCTGCGGAACTCAGTCATTTCCTTTGCAACAACATCTCATAAACTATTTTGACAGTCTAATAAACTATAAAAAGCTGTGGTAAAAACTGGCTCTGAATGTTATAACCGTACAAAATGGAAAGAGCAAGAGAAAACATCTATCACCGGGATTATTATCACTGTTGCTATGGCAACCTGGTTGCAATGGCAATATCTCCACGGTTCTGCTGTTTGTTATCATCTTTCTTGATTTTACATCATTGAAATTGTAGTAATTACACTGTGCCTGATGAAAAATGCATGCTGTCATGGCAACTAAGTCAAATATTCTTAATCATTTCACCTCTTCAATCTAAAATGTAATTGTTTGTCAGTAAAATAGGTTCTACAGAAGGCTTCTATGGACTTATGATTTCCTTAAGTGTTCTGCAAAAAATAGTGCTTTTAGGCTCAAGACCCTAAGCTAAACTAATAGCCTGAGATGGTAAACAATGACTCATTATAATAAGTAAGCAGCATTAATTGTGGAGTGACTTAGCCAGTGTGATAAAATTATAAACCACAGTGACTCTAATATAGTACTTAAAATCAAGACACAAGAGAACACTTTCAATCGTCTTAATATCTTCAGTAAATTATTTGCATCAGATGTTATGTTCATTTTGCTATGCCCCACTTATATTTATGAGTCAATGTCTTCTGATGAATATACTTTAGAATATTTTCTTTGCATCGTGCATAAATAAAGCACAAAAAAGACTCCTTTCTACAAATATGAAAAAAGTAAAGTATTAAGATATAAAATGGATGCCCTTCTAACTAGAGCAGTTGGTTACAATACAAGTCAGTCAGTTCTTCCTTAAACGAATATGTTTTGTGTAGCATTTTCAGAAGAACATGATTTGGGGGGGTCATATCTATCTATGTATCTGAGTCATATGCATGTTCTATTAGACAAAAATGGAACAATCAATATACAAAATTGTGCTATAAAACGCCAAATATATCCTCCTGAGTGGGAATCCAAAAATAAGCTATGAGATTTCAATAATAACATGGAAACTATAGTACATATTTTTATAATTACCTGTTCTATTTCCTCAGAAAGGTAGAGTTTTTTCTTGAGTAGGAAAATTGAGTTAAAAAATGCTTTTTTTTAAATAATAGCAGAGTTTTTATAGCTCAGTTCAAATTTCTCTTATTTAATTTTTGATGTAATGATGCTATTAATGAGAGCAGAAAAATATTATCGCAAGTTTTTTCAAGAATTTATGAGTAGTATAGTTATCTTTATTTGTATTTTACATGCATGTACTTTATATCTGGAAACACAGAATGAGTTAAATGTTATATCCTCTGGGTTTTAGATTCGTGGGAAAACTTTATTGCAAATAGAAAATTATACATTTCCATTTCAAACACAGCTAATCACTACTCTTCCCTCTATATACCTATATTTCCCCTTTTTGTTAGCGTGTCATTACTTTTACAGGGCAAATAGTTACTAGCTAACTGTAATATGATTAATCCATTTCTGCCAAAAGCAGAAGATGTCTTTGCTGTTGTAAAATTCGATTTTTATCAACACTGGGGGAGGGAAAGAGAAATGAAATGCAAGTATGCATTTTCAGAGCTCAAGTACCAATGTATTTATAAAAATAATAGTAATTTGATTGTGATGGTGACAGTTTGGTTCATCTTTAATGGATTTAATCATACAATTGCTTTAAGACTTATTCATTGCTTCTACATGAAAACAAAATATTACCCAAATAAAATGAATATAAAACACTGATATGGAAAAAGACTTGTTATTAATAGTAAGTTTAGTAAAGTCTTTTCATGAAAATATCAGAAAAATACATGTGAAAAATAGACTGAACTTGTTACTCAAACTTGCTATAAGTTAAAAAATTATGCTTCCAGTCACTATTAACATGTATTATACAAATAAAAAACAAACAATGAGCTTGGCAGCTTTTAAGGACATTGAATAACATTATCAAAACCCTTGGAGTTGTTTAGAATTAGAAATGAATAAAGATGTCATGTGAATAACTATCTTCAGTGTAAAGACACTAAAACTGCAATGTAAATAGGAAGGTAATCTTTGTTTGAGAATCCTAGTATTGATAATATTTTTAATGCTGCAATCAATTTCCCCAAACCACTGCTTATTTTCCAACTTCCTCAGGAATATATACATGGGTGGATGTGTGTTTTTACTAATGTAGCAGTCACAGTTGCGGCCAGATCTCCCGTCCCCTCCTCTTGACTCCCCACCCTAGGGATATGATTAATATTAGACTTAAAGATTGTTCTTTATATATGTATATATATACAAATATTTATAATATATATGATATTCTAATACATGAACACACACATATAATGTATGTATGAAAAAAGTCCGTGGCTTAGTATGATTAATACTAGACTTAAACACTTGAAAAGATGCTCAACATCACTCATTATCAGAGAAATGCAAATCAAAACCTCAATGAAGTATCTCATGCCAGTCAGAATGGCCGCCATCAAAAAGTCTACAAACAATTAGACTGGAGAGGGTGTGGAGAAAAGGGAGCCCTCTTACACTGTTGGTGGGAATGAAAACTAATACAGCCACTATGGAGAACAGTGTGGAGATTTCTTAGAAAACTGGAAATAAAACTGCCATATGACCCAACAATCCCACTGATGGGCATACACACCGAGGAAACCAGACTTGAAAGAGACACATGTACCTCAGTGTTCACTGCAGCACTGTTTACAATAGCTAGGACATGGAAGCAACCTAGATGTCCATCAACAGGTGAGTGGATGAGGAAATTGTGAGACATATACACAATGGGATATTACTCAGCTATAAAAAAGAATACATTTGAGTCAGTTCTAATGAGGTGGATGAAACTGGAGCCTATTATACAGAGTGAAGTAAGTCAGAAAGAGAAATACAAATACCATATATTAATGCATGTATATGGAATTTAGAAAGACGGTAATGATGACCCTACATGCAGGGAAGCAAATGAGACACTGATATAAAGAACAGACTTTTGTACTCTGTGGGAGAAGGAGACAGTGGGATGATTTGAGAGAATAGCATTGAAACATGTTCATGACCATATGTAGAATAGATGACCAGTGAAAGTTCGATACATGAAGCAGGGCCCCCAAAGCCAGTGCTTTGGGACAACTCAGAGGGGTAGGGTAGGGAGGGAGATACACATGTATACCCATGGCTGATTCATGTTGATGTATGGCAAAAACCATCACAATATTGTAATTATCCTCCAAATAAAATGTCAATTAATTTTTTTTAAAAGATTATTATATATATGTATGTATATGTGTGTATGTGTATATATATATATATGCATATTTTAAAATGTGGGTTTCTCAGGTGGCTCAGTGGTAAAGAATCTTCCTGTAAATGCAGGAGACATGAGTTTGATCCCTGGGTCGGGAACATCTCTTGGAGGAAGAAATGGCAGCCAACTCCAGTATTCTTGCCTGGAGAATCCCATGGACAGAGGAGCCTGGTGGGCTACAGTCTATGGAGTCATCAACAGTCCAACATAACTGAGTGAGTGAGCTCACACACATTTTTATATATAATATTTTTATTTAAAAAATATATATGCACATATGAAAAAAAAAGTTAATGGCTCTATATTAACTTAAAGTCTTTTCTGGCTTCTTTCAGCATGAGCCTGCCCCAGTCACTGCTTCATTTTCTATTCTCTAGTTAAAATTCCCACTAGAAATAGATTGGTTTGTCTCATTATCATTTGGACCAGATTTCCATTTCAGTACTTCACTCCCTGATGGCTCCACCTGGCAAAGACTCAGTACCCTTGTTCCTGGGACACTGTGCCTCCTGTCCCCTCAACTCTGGCCAGGTGGGGATGGGACCACCTGGCCAGAGCAGGACAGCACAGGGCTGACCCCTTGGCAGGAAACTGAACTTTTATCTTGCCATCAAATACAGACAGTGCACAACTGTGATACCATTTTGAGGCACTTGGGGTCTTGTTTCCTTCCACAATCTCTGCCTATTTGGAGTAGTTTTCCTTTGAAGGAGCTGTCACGTGGCAGGCACTGTTATTTACATTATGAATCGGCTTCTCAATCCAGTTCCTAATGGTGTGGACCAATTCAGTTAGAATCAACAAATCACCCTGTAAACTCTGAGGCGGTCTAGTTACATGAGTGATCATTATTTTTTTTTAATTTATTTATTTTAATTGGAGGTTAATTACTTTACAATATTGTAGTGGTTTTGCCATACATTGACATGAATCAGCTTTGGGTATACATGTGTTCTCCATCCTGAACCCCCCTCCCACCTCCCTCCCCATCCCATCCCATCCCTCTGGGTCATCACAGTGCACCAGCCCTGAGAACCTGTCCATTAGCAGACAAATGGACAGCATCGAACTGTCCATCAGCAGACGAATGGATAAGAAAGCTGTGGTACATGTACACAATGGAATATTACTCAGCCATTAGAAAGAATACATTTGAATCAGTTCTAATGAGGTGGGTGAAAAGCCTATTATACAGAGTGAAGTAAGCCAGAAAGAAAAATACCAATACAGTATACTAACACATATATATGGAATTTAGAAAGATGGTAACGATAACCCTGTATGCGAGATAGCAAAAGAGACACAGATGATCATTATTTTTTAAAAAAGATTTATTTATTTTTGTGCTGGGTCTTCGTTGCTCTGCATGGGCTTTCTCTAGTTGAGGTGCAAGGGCTTCTCATCGTGGTGCCTTCTATTGTTGCTGAACATGGCTCAGTAGTTGTGGTTCGTTGGCTCTAGAGTGCACCATCTTCAGTAGTTGTGGCACACAGGCTTAGCTGCTCTGTGTCATGTGGGATCTTTCCAGACCAGGAATTGAACCAGTGTCCCCTGCATTGGCAGATGGATTCTTAACCACTGAGCCACCAGGGAAACCCATGAGTGATCCTTATTATTTAATCCAATTTCTCCTCCCCTTCAGGAAATATTCTCCTCCATTGTTCTCACTGTCAGTTGTGAGCTCAGAGAATTCAAATTAATTTAAAGATTAGACTGAGTAAAACATAATTAGGAAGGTAAATGTTCAGGGGAAAGAGGGCAGAGAAAACATGTTCCAGGCATAAATACAAAAGATGCTTGGGTGTCTGCCGTTTTGACATGATCTGTGTCACTGTTACCATTCTTTGGCATGAATAATCTGAAACTGATGAAAGTTACCCAAGAAGTAAAATTGTGTAGATGGGAAGCTAAGAAATTAGGAACATTAGAAACAAATTCCAAAGGCTTTCCTGCATACATTTGATTTATAAATCGAAGTTAAGTAAGGTTTTTAGTTTTGTGTTAAACTGACACATTTGACTAAATAAATATTCTTCTGAAAGTACAGATATATCCTAAATTTCAGCTGCATCTCAGTCCTGGAATGTTTCCAAGTGTTTTCTTAAAATACACAAAAGCAGCAATAGCATGCAAGACAGAATATTTTGAACCTAAATAATTTATATCCTGTTGCTCAATCTGTGTGTGTATGTGTTAACAACTTTTACATGATGATAAATTTCAGGTATTTTTTTAATTAAGTAGAAGTCTGATACCTAGAGAAAAGTCCTAAAGATAAAATTTTCTCTTCATAAACTCCAGGGGAGTTCCTTTAGATTTCTGATTGGTCAATATTTTTATTGCTTATCATTTTCCCATAACACAGACTTTTAAATTAGTCGGAATTAAAGAGTACCACTTTGGAAAGTGTTTTTGTATCTGGAAATCATGTTATTCACATTCTTATGAAATCTTCTCAGAAAGCTAAAGATATAGAAGCTTGAAAAAAAGCATATGCCTCTGTGACTCACATGTTAAATATTAAATATTTCTTACAGCCTCCAAGGCAAAAATACTATTAAGGTATTGAAAATCTGAGCAACCTTTCTGGGCCACATTTAAACTTCATTGATGGAGCTCTTAGGTCAGAATGAAACTTCCAGATTCAGTAATGTGAATTTCAGTTCATTGTATAACCTTCTGAGAACTGCCTGAAGGCTCAGACTAATAATACTTTTAATAAATGACAAGCTTTTTAAATAGGTGGATTCAGTCTGGCATTTGCACTAAGAACATTTGAAAAATCAAAATCTCATATTTTTTTCATTCATTTTCTACTGTATTTAGATCTTGGAGTCTCAAAATAATAACTAAGAAACTATTCTGTGAATTTAAAAATGTATACATTTAGAAGTTTTTGTTCTCTTTTATATGTAAAAAATTTCTAAATCACAATGTAAATATGCAAGCCAAGACAATGTTAGCACATTTAGTATCATTTCTAATCAATTTCCATGTTTTTGCCACTAAATGGAGGTAAAACTGTCAGGTCATTCCGTTTTTATCAATGAGACACATATGGCTTCTTTCAGTAACAGTATCAGGTAAATAAGAGGAATAATTTTCATGATATCATAGTTCACCTTCTAACAACATCTGGCAACATAACATGAGGATATTATACAAATACTCATAATGAATCAGAGAAGGACTTTAAAATAAAAGCTAAAAACCAAGAGAAGCAAATCTATGTTAGCTGTCTTCTACTGCATTTTTGTTAGAGGAATATTAAATATTAGTGGATTTCCTATTCTTGTTAGCTACCTGATAAATGGAAGATCAAAGCCAGAATCTCAAAACTAGTACAATACATATGGCCAGTGGGTACATGAAAAAATTACTCAGCATCTCCAATCATCAAGGAAACACAAACCAAAATCACAATGAGGCGTCCCCTCATACCTGTCAGAATGGCTATTAAATAAATAAATAGATAACAAGTGTTGGTGAAGATGTGAAAGAAAAGAATACCTCAGTCACTGTTAGTGAGAATGTAAATTGGTGTAGCCCCTATAGAAAATAGTATGAAGGCTCCTCAAAAAAAAAAAAAAAATAGAACTACCATGCTGCTGCTGCTAAGTCGCTTCAGTCGTGTCCAACTCTGTGCGACCCCATAGATGGCAGCCCACCAGGCTCCCCCGTCCCTGGGATTCTCCAGGCAAGAACACTGGAGTGGGTTGCCATTTCCTTCTCCAGTGCATGAAAGTGAAAAGTGAAAGTGAAGTTGCTCAGTCGTGTCTGACTCAGCGACCCCATGGACTGCAGCCCACCAGGCTCCTCGGTCCATGGGATTTTCTAGGCAAGAGTACTGGAGTGGGTTGCCATTGCCTTCTCCGAGAACTACAGCAATTCTACTTCTGGGTATTAGTGAAGAAAACACTAATTCAAAGAGATTTTTGCACCTTTATATTTCTTGTAGTATTACTTACAATAGCCAATATATGGAGGCAATCTGTGCTCATCAATAGATGAATAGATAAAGACGATGTGGTACATATACTACTCAGTCATAAAAAAAGAATAATATCTTGTCGTTTGTGAAAACACAGATGAACCCAAGGGGTATTATGCTTAGTGAGGTAAGTTTGGCAGAGAAAGACAAATACTGCATGGTTTCACTTAAACATGAAATTTTAAAGCACAGTGAAACAAACAGAACAGAAAGTCATAGGGAGAGAATAAACTAGTGTTTGCCAGGGAGAAGGAGGGTGAAGGAATGGAAGAAATCGATGAAGGGGATTAAGAGGCAAAAAACTTCCAGGTTTAAAATAAGTAAACCATAGGAACGCAATATATAGAATAGGGGATATAGTCAATAATATTGTGATAACTTTAAATTATGATGGATGGTAATACCTTATCATGGTGATCATCTCATTATGTATTCATATATAAATGTCAAATCACTATATTGTACACCTGAAACTGATATAGTATTTCTGTCTATTATTCTTTGACTAAAAAGAATCTCAAAACTAGGGCACGAATGAAGTTGACAGAGAGGAACAATGAAAATATTTTCTTAAAAATCAAAAATTCATGTCTCTGATTCATGAAATCGCCTTCTTAAAAAAAAATTCTATCAGATCAATGATTTAAATCCTACCCAGGTCATGAGTGAATTAAAATTTATTGTGGGTTAGATTCATAAGATATAGGGCTTCCCTGGTGACTCAGATGGTAAAGAATCCACTTGCAGTGTGGGAGACTGGGGTTCTATCCCTTGATTGAGAAGATCCCCTGGAGAAGGGAATGGCTACCCACTCCAGTATTCTTGCCTGGAGAATTCCATGGACAGAGGAGCCTGGCAGGCTACAGTCCATGGGGTTACAAGAGTCCAACATGACTGAGTGGCTAACACACTGATCATAGGATATATACTTACTTTTTTAAAAAAAAACTTTATATCGAAGTTTTATTTTTTATTTTTATTTTTTCAAAGTTTTATTTTTATAATATCCTTTATTGAGATGTAATTCACAAAATATAGTTTACCCACTAAAAGTGCAAATTCAATGGTTTTTTAGTATAGTCACAGAGTTGTGTGACCATCACCACAGTTAATTTTACATTTTAAATTTATTTATTTTTAATTAGAGGATAGTTGTTTTACTATAGTCTGTTGGTTTCTGCAATATATTAACACAGGTTATACATATGTTCTCTCCCCATACTTTTGGATTGTGTGTATCTGCATGCTAAGTTGCTTCAGTCATGTCTGACTCTTTGCGAACCTATGGGCTATAGCCCCCCAGGCTTCTCTGTCCATAGGATTTTCCAGGCAGGAATACTGGAGTGGGTTGCCATGCCTTTCTCCAGGGAAACTTCCTGACCCAGGTATCGAACCCATATCTCTTATGTCTTCTGTATTGGCAGGCAGATTCTTTACCATTAGAGCCACTTGGGAAGCCCATACTTTTGCATTAGGTCCTCCATTTAACTGTTAAGAAACAGAAACTCAGAGTCCTGAGTGTCACCCTAAGATCTTCAGAGGAAAACCAAGGAAAGGATATGGAAGCAACAGTTCTCTTGGAAGATTATATATTTCTAAACTCCAGGGGAAATATTCATGTATTACCTTCTCTTCTGTAACTATTTTATAAATATCTTGAAAACACTGAATCAGTGAAATGTTTCAGTTTTAAGTGACTAACAGCACAACCCAAGCTAGCTCCAGTGGAAAAAGGAATTAGTTGGTGGGTTTCAAGCAGGGCTGGCTTCAGGGCTCAAGGCTGGCTGCAGCCTAGATTTTTCTCATCTGACTTTAGTTTCAACCTTGCCTAGTGGCAAGACAAATGTCAGCTTTAGCTTCATTTTTTTTCAGTCTTAGCTCCGGCAGGAAAGAGTGGAACTTCCAGCCCCTTGAGTGGAAACTCTGGAAAAAAGCCCTGAGTTTTATTCCTCTGGTCCTACTGAAGGTGCTTCCATACCTGGGGTGTCTGGGGGATGAGGCAGAGAGGAAGACTCTGTATCTTGACTTTGGCCTGAATTATGTACTGTACTGGGGCTTCCCTGGTGCCTAAGTCAGTAAAGAATCCACCTGCAATACTGGAGACTCAGGTTCAATCCCTGGATCAGGAAGATCCTGTGGAGAAGGAAATGGCAACCCACTCATCTTCTTGCCTGGGAAATCCCATGAACAGAGGAGCCTGGTGGGCTACAGTCCATGGGTTGCAAGAGTCATACATGACTTGATGACTAAACTGCCACAACCATGTACTCTACCTCTGAATTCAGACTGATGCATCCCCACCCTAGACATGGGCCTCAAAAGTGTAGGAAGCATGGATCCCCAGATGGAAACCAAGGTAAATGGCTGGAAGAAATAAAAGTACATGTGAGGTAGGCAGTCAACACAGAGCCACTACATTGTCAATGAACCATTTCCATATCACTTGAAAATGATCACACTTGCCTACTTTTTTAATTCCTTGTTTTTTACAACACAGGGAATTCCCTCTCAGTAAACCACTAACTCTTGTTTCATGATTGCATTCAGGGAGTGATATTTGGGTACCATAATCCGTAGTTTAACACAGCAAGTTAACTATAACAGGATGGGCCACAGTTGTGACACCAGAGAAAGGAAAGGTAACGTGCCTGACAACCCTTGGGTGTATAGGATTCTCAGAGGTAATAATAATAGAAGGGCTGTGAGCAGCTTCAAATTACTTTTTCTTTCTAATTGGCAATTAGTTCTAATTAACTTTTAATTAATATTCAATGTTTTCTTTAACAAATGGAACCCCGATGAGATCACATCTGTTAATACCACTCCATTTCTATTTCGGTAGTCTACAGTTTTCCATTATGATTAGAGCAAGTGCAACTTCAGACAAAAAAGTGATCACCTTTTAGCTAGGATGAAAAGGTGGTCTGCTTTAAAGTCATTGTGCTTTAAATGTGATTTTGGCAAAAAAAATAAGACTATGAAATTGGATTTTGCTCTACAATCTTAAGAGATAGGATCAGGAATTAGAAGTTACAGCCAGCCACTTGTCTGTGGCCTTGGTGAAAATTCTTTTCAAGAATTGCAAGCTGTATAAAAATCCCCCTTTTATCTGTGGACACAGAACAGAATGTAGAAGGTTTTAGCTGGTTACTTTAGAGATAAACTTGAAGTTCAGAGAGAATTTTTATGCAATTCTATACAATCAGTATTACTAGAAGAAACAGTAGAAAACTAGTAGAAACTAGAAAGAAAAAGTAGAAAACAGTAGAAAACTAGTAGAAACTAGAAGAAAAAGTAGAAAAACCTGTAGGTATCCTACTTTAGAGAAAGTTGACCCTTGAAGAAAAAAGCTTGGGTTTATTTTCTAAAGCTTAGTTCTCTTAGCTTTCCAAAGTTCTATTGCTTTCAACATGCTGACATCATTCTAACAATTTTTTTTTGTTTCATTCTTTAGGTTTTAGTCCAGCTAGCATTTGGGTTTGTGCCTTACATAATCTGTCTTTGTAGCTGTTTTGTGTGTGCATGAAAGATTTTAGAAAATATGTAGGTGTGCGTCCTCTCCGATTATCTCAATTTTACCTTTGCTGATGAGAATACTTTTTCAAATATGCTTCCATGGTTGCTCAATATTAAATAAAACTGGAGCCCTTGTTCATCATGATGTGTGGATTAAGGAAAATAACTTCAGTCCATCAACTCATTTCTCAATTTCAAGCAGAAGTCAGAGTGGGCAACCACAGATGCTTCTGGCTAATTTTTGGTTTGAACATCCAATTTCATTCTCCTTGATGAGAGGCCAAAATTCAAAACTTTGGTTTAAAGAAACAAAATTCAAGTGGGCTGACTATTCCTCTTAACATTGGCTGCAGAAATGAAGTTTAAGGAACTGGTTTGTTTGAAAGAAAGCTTGGCCCTTGTAGAGTAATAATTAAGATGGTTATAGCGTAAATGGGTTGCAGTTTGTTATTTTCTACTTGAAAATGAAAAATAATTTGCCAAACCCCAAATTCTCTCTTCTACGTTTATCTTCTGTTGCCCAAGATACTTTGGAAATGTGAATAAAGTTTTCTGTTGCAAACCAACTGCCATAGTTATAATAAACAGATGAAACCTTATGACTTAACGAAACTAATATTTGATGATTTCTTGGAAACTGAACCTTCTTCTTGAATACATATTTTTAGGACAGTACATTGTGTAGAGGAACATCATGTACTATGAGAGATATGTTTTGATAAGATATTTGATAAAATAACAACATGGAATTCTTAATAAATTTTCTTGAACTTTACTAACATTGAAATTATTATTTTTATTATTTTGGACAAGGGACTTATGAAAAAATAAAGGGATATGATGAAGAATAATTCACATCTAGATTCTAATTATGCCATCAATTTCATTCTTCCAAACACTTAGGTTCAAATTAAATGCAAAATTCTAATTTTCTGTTGATGAGATTCTCAATGATGATTCTTCCTGCATCTTAGGTTGAAATGTTCAAACAGCATTAAAAAAAATTCTTTTTTCTTTAATATCTAAGAAGATAGCTGAGGTTTTTAGCATCGTTCCCTTATAACAAATGAATGTGAATCTGCTATTGTTAATAATTTGATGAATATTGATTTTTAATATTTTCTGAGTGACCCATAAAGAGGAAGTTGACATAATTATATAATATTTAAGGATAATTTTAAAATACTTTACAATAGTACATATAGACTTTACTACAAGTAAAAATACAATGATGAGTTCTTATGAAGATGAGTTCTTATGAAATATATACAGTAGAAAAATATTCACACATTGAACATATTCTTTGCAAACTTTAAAATCCCCAGTATTATCAGATACTGGCTAAAACCAATCAGCTAGGGAAGAAAAAAAAATTTTTATTAACTGTTTAACTAAAATACAATCTAACTATGATCACAGTGAGATTCAAAAGTCAAAAGAAAATGCAACAACAGAGAAAATTCAAACCATTATTTAAAATTCAAAATAAATGTCAAAACTTATACAAATTCTAAATAAAATAAAGTTTAAAAGTCAAAAGAAATTCAAAAGAAAACTCATTCACTTTTTCCTAGTAATATCACTTTAGGGGGCTCTTCCAATAGAAATTATCAAGCTGAAATAAAATTCCAGAAGATGGTCATTGCAGAGAAATCTACAATAGCAACAATACGAAATGATCTAACTAAAAAATTAACCTGTGACATCTATTTACAGCAAATTATTATGAACTTAGCAAAATGCCTAAACTACTCAAAAATTGTATGAACCCTATATTATTATATATTACATGTGGACAAAAAGACTTAGGTTGATCAATTTAAGTGGAAATAAAAATTTTTAGGAAAAATTGTAGGTTCATGTCTCTTTTTTTAAAGTATCATTTTGTCTAGTCAAGGCTATGGTTTTCCAGTAGTCATGTATGGATGTGAGAGTTGGACTATAAAGAAAGCTGAGCGCCAAGAATTGATGCTTTTGGACTGCGGTGGTGGAGAAGACTCTTGAGAGTCCCTTGGACTGCCAGGAGATCCAACCAGTCTATTCTAAAGGAGATTAGTCCTGAGTGTTCATTGGAAGGACTGATGTTGAAGCTGAAACTCCAGTACTTTGGCCACCTGATGTGACAAACTGACTCATTGGAAAAGACCCTGATGCTGGGAAAGATTGAAGGTGGGAGGAGAAGCAGACAGCCCAGGATTAGACGGTTGGATATAATCACCAACTCAATGGACATGAGTTTGAGCAATCTCCGGGAGCTGGTGATGGACAGGGAGGCGTGGAGTCCTGCAGTCCATGGGGTTACAAAGAGTCAGACACAACTGAGCAACTGAACTGAACTGAACTGAACTCCAATATGAAGTAAAAAGGTAAAAAAAGGAAAAGTTGGGATGCAAGGTCAACTTTTCAAGGATAATTGTATTTTGTAATTGA
Source organism: Bos mutus (assembly GCF_027580195.1). Lineage (NCBI taxonomy): Eukaryota > Metazoa > Chordata > Mammalia > Artiodactyla > Bovidae > Bos > Bos mutus. Next base: position 56,541,083 of record NC_091630.1, on the reverse strand, counting down.
AGAGGAACTGTACTGGAAGTTGTATATCCTGGATTTTTTCACATGTTTTTGGTTAAATAAAGATGAACTGTTGATAAGATGATATTCACAAAGTCATTTGCATTCGTTCATGCTTTATAAATATAAGACGCTATATTCACTGGATTAAAATAAAATTGTATATTTTTCTGGTTAATAGACCACCTGCTATAACACAAACTTAGAAACCAGGATTTCTTGTTCCTGATTGGCCACTGAGTAAATAATAACACAACTCTTTTAAATTAGACTGATTAAGAGAAACATTCCTTCAAACTTCCAATGCAAGCATCAGTTTTAGGGTCCCCTCAGCAAGGCAAATAAGGACTTTTATTTATGTTCATTAAAACACTCTGTCACTCTGCAGTATTAGTTATATATGTTTGCAAATGGATTTTAAAAGATACAAATAATGCGTGGCTTGTTAAACTTCTTGAAATACCATACTTTAGAAAAGGGTATAAGGACTGATAATTTCAAAATTGTCCAAAAACACATTGCTTCCTAAAGGAACTGGTTGACAGGAGATGGCTTTAGCCAAGATAGGTTGTTTTTCTGGTTGTTGATTTGATGATTCTCCTCGTCACTCTAGCAACTGCTGGTTTTCATGGTTTCCTTCACATTTGATATACACACCTATGTAGATATCACAGGCAGAGACACTTGAAATTGGAAAATCAGAAGCTCAGGAAGAAAGAGATCCCATCCAGATTACTTCTGGGCAAAGTTTGCACTCCGTAACACCTTACTGCCCTCATTGGTAAGATAAAATATAGAGTAAAACAAGATGAAATAAAGCAATGCAATCCTTTAAAACTGGAAAAGGAACTAAACATATTTCAAAACTGCATTTTGCCCTTTATGTTTTCATTTTTAGGAAAAACCTTGCATAAACAACAAGCAGAAAAGCGATAGAACTATATCTACATCTTATCTTCCTTATCCCTAAAGTCTATGAGAATTCTTTCAGATAGCATTTTAATGAGCAGTCCTGTACCTCCGCACCTGAAGGAAGAGCTGTCAATCATAGGGAACCTGTTTCGTTATCTAAAAGGAAAGAGGACGTCATTCTTTTCCTCTCAAAATAAAATATCTACATGATCATTACATGGGTTTGAAGCCAAGACAGAGTCACACTGTAAAAGTCAGAAAAAGAAAAGACATTTAGGGCTTTTCCTTAGGGGACTTTCCTGTTGAGTTAGTCTCTATCTTCATTTGTCCTCAAATGAAATAACATCGGTAGTCTCCATCAGGTACCTGGTTCACAATCCAATAGATGACACTGCCAGCAGTTTTGTCTGATGGCCTGAGATTAATTTTTCTCTAATCTGGACTCATTACCTTCACTCTTCTTGTGTGGATTAATTCTGGGTGCCGCTGCTGAAGGGCATCTTCAGGCTAGATTTTTTTTCTCTCCAAGGTCCTATCAACAAGTGTCATCTTGGCCAGCCTTTGGAAATATCACAGGGCTCATTAACGTGGACAAGGAATGTGCATCCATAGATCTCAATGATCTACTTTGGGATTAGATTATTCCTTTTCTGTACAAGACAGATTTATAGTCTGTTATGGGAAAAACTGTTTTGCTAGATCTTTTATCAGAATGTTTTGATCTACTACTTTAGCATTTGTCTCCAGGCATAGCCTTGAGTTCCACTGAGGTAAATGGGCAAAGGAAATCTTAATATCTTCCCTTGCAAGCTCTGAGTGACTGCGGGATAGAGTGTTGAGACCCCCAATATAAATCAATGTTATCCCACTGGAGTTACTGTGACAACAAAAAGAAAGAGGCTATCATTACTCCACGATGGAATATTCCTTTTGTGTATATGTGTGTATAAATTATAAATATTACTTTTTCTCACCACCTTCAGTTTTTAAAATGTGGTTTCACATTTCATTTAATGCTAAATGGTTCATTACATAGAGTAGCAACTCAGTTCTCTTATTACGGTGTTATCTTTCACTTTGTCAAAATATGTCTACTTGATAAGAAATCTGACAGAAGTTGCTTATGATGGGATCACTAACAGCCATCAGTTTCTCTCTAGCAAATGAAACTGTAACCATGGTGACGGCCTTTTTTTGCCAGAATGAAAATGAGACAGCACTCTGCTGCAGCCATTAGCAGAATACACAAATGTCCCTCAAGGCAAACATCTAAAGCAAATGGACTGCAAAGGAAGGAGCACTAATTTCTATTTATTTAGGATTTGTAAACCTAGCAGAGCAAGATATTAACAAAGGAACAAACAAAGAAAGCTTTAAAAATCCCTGCTGTTTGTGTTTTCCTTTTGGTTTATGAAACTCCTTGCTTCAAATCTAAAATACTCCAGTCTGATTTCCCTTCTCTAGTATTGAATAATACCAACAACGTGCTTTTCCTCCACCCCCGGCTAGTTCCTGGGTTTTCATTCCCCCTTGCATAAAGGAGAAAAGAGAACTTAATCAATCAAGTTGAAAAAGTACTTTAAATGATAAGGAGTTTCATCCTATATCTTTTAAATGTGTGTTTTAGGGAAAACTATCAAAAACGAAATACAAGATGTCCTTTTTCATATACTTTAATTTTCAAAGAGGCATGTTCGTTCTGATAAGGTGCATAGAAGCTGATAATAAGTCTATTCTAACACTATCAGCAATCAGCCACAGCTGTCAAAGACCTTTCAAGGGTCAGATCCTTCTCACTGTCTTCTTATTCACCATTAGATCCATCTCACCAGAAACTACTTAGCACATGCAGATCTTCTCTTGACAGATGTGGTTTAGGTGGAATTTCTTTAGCTATCTATGATATGAGAAAATGATTTTTTAAAAAACTCTCACATCAAAACCAAAGTATTAGTTTGAATGGTTCTAGGTCTGTCTCTTTCTTTTTTCATCCTCTTTCTCATGTCTTTTTCTGTCCCTCTTCCTCCTCCCTCCCTCCTTCCTTTCCTCTTCAACTATTCTACTCATTAAGCAAAAATAATATTTTTTCCCCAGGGACTGATCCAGTTTATTTGCTGTGAATGTCTATTTAACTTTTAATTTGTACTTTGATCTAAAGAGTAACTGCCTTAAGCATATTCTAGGAAGCTTACTAGAAGCTTCTTGAAGCTCTGTGTATGGACATAGCATTTTGGAATATTTGCTGCCACCCCTAAAAGGCATACAAATATCAGGTTAGGGCAATGAGATTTTGCCCAGCATCTTATTCAGAAGATTTGTGTTAGGAGAAACACAGTAAGGGGGGTCAGTCTAAAAAACTGAGGTAGTATTTATATGATAATCTGTGGAATTTGTCTGTCACTGCCGTGTATCTACTCTGCATAGCCATCTCTACAATTTGTTTTTTTTAATCCCAGTTGTTTACTGGGCAGATATCAAAAATCTGTACTTTTTTTTTTTTTTTTTTTTTTGACAGCTTGAAGCATCTTCCTCAAAGTTCTGTGAATTGAAGCTGAGTTGTGGTGGACAGAGAAACTTTCCTCTGGATAGTCACTGATGGAGTAACAAGAAAGGGGGTTGTTGTTGTTGTTCAGTCACTCAGTCGTGTCCAACTCTTTACTCTGCAACCCCATGGACTGCAGCACACCAGGCTTCCCTGTCCTGCACTATCTCTTGGAGTTTGTTCAAATTCATGTCCATTGAGTTGGTGATGCCATCCAGCCATCTCACTATCTGTCATTCCCTTCTACGTTTGCCCTCAATCTTTCCCAGCATCAGGGTCTTTTTCAATGCATCAACTCTTTGCATCAGGTGGCCAAAGTATTGGAGCTTCAGCTTCAGCATCAGTCCTTCCAATGAATATTCAAGGTTGATTTCTTTTAGGATTGACTGGTTTGATCTCCTTGCTCTCCAAGAGACTCTCAAGAGTCTTCTCCAGCACCACAGTTCAAAAGCATCAATTCTTCAGTGCTTAGCCTTCTTTATGGTCCAACTTTGTGTTAGGTGTTGATTTTGAACCTGGGAAACAAGTTTAGTTTGCAGTGTTTCCTTTCTGGGAGTTGTCTTTTTATATTTACTGAGTTAGTGTTCTTTGTTGTGGAGTGAAAGCAACTGTACTTTAACCCATAACAGTAAGATCAGCTATTTTTTATCTCTAGCTTGCAACTTAAGAACTTTTTAATAAAAAAGATTTACCTGTAAATTCACCAAATATACGTTGAGTGCCTGATGTACATAAGATACAGTTTAGACCCCAGCATATTAGATGAGATATGCTTTGCCTATAAAGAGATAAAAGTGCCACAGTCAATATTTTTTTATGTATCACAAGCACCAAGCACTGTGAGGTGGTGAGAACACCATCTAGGAGTCAGAAGAGGAGTAATAAAATCTGTTCTTGGATAATTATAATGAGAACAGAGAGCTAGAACAAATGGACTTTATAAGGAAAAAGAGGAGAGGGTCAGATAGCTCTCAGATTTTGGCCTTTCCAACTCAAATATAAAATATGATTTATCATATGCAATCTGTTATGGGAATATCCAGCACGATGTAATGGCGAATTGCCTGTGCTTGTACCCTTACCGGCTGTACATGTGGGAAGGCTGAATGCATCTGTGTAGCTCAGTTTCCTCTCCTGTTAAATTATAAATACAGCAGTCCCTGGTGTTTAGTGCGTATTCAATAAGTGTTAGCTACTTTGTTGTCCATAGAGTGAGATGTATTTTGAAAGATACTACATGGTGTGCTTTTCACAGTGATGTTTGATGAATTTATAATTGTCTAATCAGCTCATTCAACATTGTAATGAACCTTTTGCCAAAGGGTAGGTCAACACACTGCTTTCTTCATCCACAAAGGAAATGACCACAGAATTAAGTGGAGTACTCTGTGGCTTAGTCAGATGCTCTGGCACAGGGTCCTCCCCTCTCCTGGACTGAGAATAAGCAGTTCCTGGGCCACAGTGGAATTTCCAGGGTCTGCACTTTGCATGTTACTGATCTCCACATTGACTCAAAAGCAGAAAACTGAACAGACGCTAAAAGATGCACATCAGGGCACATTTACACCACCTGAGAACTTTGATTTTCTTCTTGTAAGACAGACATGAGAAGGTTCTCCGTGAGGAACAAAAATGATACACATGGCCTTATCTGTCCTTGGTCAATCCCAGCCCCATGAGCTTGGTGGGCTTCCTTTTTCTAAAGTGGCACTTGGCCACCCACCTCAGTCACACCTCAGCCAAATGGCAGGAGGTTAAGGCATTCTACCAGCTCTGGGCACATTTCTAGCTATTAAGATCACTCTCAGTTAACTCAAGAGAACGAACAAATTTCTAGTAATTCCCTGTGTTCCGTGTTATTTCAAGGGTAATATTAAATCACTGGATGCTCAAGTGAAGCCACCACCATATAGACCTGCAGCCTCAAGCTCAACTCGGGTTAAAAGCTGCCTCTTCGGAGAGGAAGACAGGAGGCTGGCAATCTGACATGCGTCGTTCTTTCTGGAGCTTGAGAGCCACTTTTGAAATTTTAATGCAACAGAAGACTTCATAAGGGAGGTGAATGAAAGTTCAAATGATCCATCCCGTTGTAAGTCCTTAATGTCCAAGTATGTACTCCTTAAGAGCACAACTGATTGCTTCGCTTTGTCACTGCTCCAGTGCAAGAAGCTTCTAGAAGATCTCCATTTGGAGAGTTTTGCTTCTGAGAGACTGACTGATACTGAGGTCTGAAAGCCAGCAGTGAAAGCTCTTGTGCTTTCCAGTCTTCCTTTACAGCCCTACTTTTTGCAATCTTACCAGCAAAAACTACTTTCTTATGATGCCATCTAAACCTCTAACTCACACATAGGTATACATGATAATTTATAGAATTTATAAAAAGAACTTGCTTTTTCAGAAACCACTACAAGAAGTGGGAATGGCTCAAGCTAAAGAATCTGCCTGCAGTGTAGGAGTCCTGGGTTCTATCCTTGGGCTGGGAAGATGTCCTGGAGAAGGGAATGGCTACCTATTCCAGTATTCTTGCCTGGGAAATCCCATGAACAGAGGAGCCTTGTGGGCTACAGTCCATGGTGTCGTAAAGAGTCAGACATAACTGAGTGACCAGCACTAAATGTATCTCTAATGAAGTTACTATATATGACTATCATTATGCTTTTGGGAAAATCAACTTTCCATGTGCTCCTAAAATCATTGTCCATTATTCTGAACTGTAAGGTTGTCCTGACAACATACATATTGGGACCTTTCAGCTAGACATGATGGGCACAAAGGAGACAAAAGGCAAATACCTCAACTAAGTCACTCAGTGAGTGCTCCTCTGATTCCTACTGTACTAAATTGACTAGCCATGCAAAAAATAGGATTAACTGTCCAATTAGGAACTTGTGATTTTTTTAAAACAATTGAAGTTGCTTATACCAGGAAGTTATTAATAAAATAAGCCATTAAATTAAAAAAAAATAGACAGTAGTTAAGTTGAGAAACTCCATTTTGTTATCAAATCACATTTCAAGTTACCTAAAAGTAGTACCAGGCTTCCAGTTTTCAAAATTAATGAAGGCAACTCAATAAATACCTAATGACCATAAAAATCTGAGCCAAGTAAGTGCTATTTCAGACTAGTATTTATCTTAGGGGTAAAGTCTTATGGAAAGCATAAAAGAAACATGTACACATGCTAAGTCACTTTAGTCATGCCCAACTCTTCATGTCCCTGTAGACTGTAACCCGCCTGGCTCCTCTGTCCAGGAAAGAATACTGGAGTGGATTGCCATGCCCTTCTCCAGGGGATCTTCTAGACCCGGGGATCAAACCCACATCTCTTGTGTCTCCTACACTGGCAGGTGGGTTCTTTAGCACTACTGCCACCTGGGAAGCCCATAAGTATGTTTATATGCATGCCAGATCTATTAAAATATTTTTAAGCATTTTTGTGGTTTTCTTGGCAACTGAGAAATTCATCCTTCAAGTAAATTGTTACCAACATATGAAAATGATGTATATTTGGTTTATATTTCTTAGTCGTGAGTATTCTCTTTTAATGCTTGTTTCATCTTTTGAATTATTTACTTCTTTCTCTCTACTCTTAAAAGATCCCAACTTTTACCTTTATACATTGGTTCCTTGGTGGTGAATATTCACAGGGATTCTATTGCTGTTCTCAATTAAGACTAAGGGAAGCAAAGTTTTCAGGAAGCTGAGCATTAGTAGATCTTAAATCCTCTGGTTTCACCTCTTACAAACTCTCCTGAGTCACAGGAAGATTGGAAACTTCAGCTCTTAGGGCCACAATCTAATCTCTTCTTAGTTCTAATTTTTCTAGAGCCAGCCAAACACAGCTTGGATGATTTCAATAAAATCTCCTTCCTTTGGTTTGATTTCAGATCTGTACTTTGGCGGGGGTACACTTCTGCTGGTGAAAGTGAAAGTCACATCCGATTCTTCATGAGCCCATGGACTATACAGTCAATGGAATTCTTCAGGTCAGAACACTGGAGTTGGTAGCCTTTTCCTTCTCCAGCAGATCTTCCCAACCCAGGTCTCCTGCATTGCAGGAGGATTCCTAACCAGCTGAGCCACCAGGGAAGCCCAAGAATTCTGTAGTGGGTAGCCTATCCCTTCTCCAGCAGATCTTCCTGACTGAGGAATCAAACCAGGGTCTCCTGCATTGCAGGCAGATTCTTTACCAGCTGAGCTACCAGGTACCCAGAGACAAATCTTGGCCCCTGCACCACCCTACAATCCTAGATTTTACACATGACACTGATAGTTTCAATGAATGAGGCAGATAACAAACACTTCTACAGGACTTTTCATGATTAAGAAGAAAGGACACCAAAGACACCAGTGTCATTCAATTTTTCTGCTCACAGATGTAAATGTGGTTTTCAAAATGTGTGCAGTTAAGCTCTATAGGAAACATTTTGGTGATCTTAAAACTATTATAGTATATTTCTTCTAATTTTATTGGCCATGTTGATGACATTGTTGAATAGAATCCATGGTATGACCTAGATAATAAACGGCAGGCTATGGTTTTAATAGATATTTATATTTTCTTAATAATTTCATACATTTAGCCACTTAACATGAAGGAGCTGGATGGAATAGAATTTGAGTACCTAGTTGAAAATGCTCTTGCTATTGTAACTCTAATAGAATTCATTTGTAACTACCAGACATGAGGTATGTGGCTACCTGGTCATACTATCCATTAAAATGCTTCAAATCAAGGATTTGTCTTTCACACACTGTTTCCTAGAGTGTGTTTTCCTAGAATAACATTTAAAACAAAAAACAAAACAGCACAGAGAATAGACAACTGTTTCCAAGGGTCAGGTCTTGTCATAAACCTTATGAATTGTTTAGAGGTATACTAACTCTTCAAGTGAGGGTCTTGTTTACACTGAGTGGTGGGAATGGTAGACTCTTATAACTGCTTTCAGGAATGTGTGAGAATTAGGAATGTTATTTTGTGCTTGGGGGCTGGCTAGCTGCCTCCCCAGGTAAACACTGGAAATCTGTAAAGTTGGACTAAGGGATTGGAAGAGTAAAATACTAAATAGTCAAGAAACTGGTAAGATCACAACTTAGCATTGTACAGCATCTTCACTACTTTTGATCCTTGGAGATTTTCTTTTTTTCTCTTGTTTTAAATATATATATATATATATGTATATATATGTATATTTATATATATTCACATAATTCCTAGAGATATGAGATGATCACATTGTAATTGACTCATACGCTTTATTCTGGTAAGCCTCTCACCACTCTTCATCATAATTGCATGCATGCATGCTAAGAAGCTTCAGTTGTGTCTGACTCTGTGACCCTATGGACTGTAGCCCACCAGGCTCCTTTGTCCATGGGATTCTCCAGGCAAGAATACTGGAGTGGGTTTTGCCATTTCCTACTAAGTTGCATCTTCTGTATCTCCTGCATTGACAGGTGGATTCTTTACCACTGTGCCATTAAGCAACACATAAAATAATTACCTGCTTGTCACATTATTCCTTTTAAAAAACATTTATTAGTTCATGAAATCAACATTCTGAGGACCACTGAGTAAGTGACTTAAGAATTTTCTAGACTAATGGGGGCCTGGCTTACAGTAATAGCACAATGCTAGCTCAGTACTCTCTCTAAAACACCTCAATGTAATTCTATTACTAATCTAATTTTACAGGTTCCAGGGAACTTAGTACAACCTTCTCATATTCTCTCCAACTCACTTTTTAGCCATTCTCTTCCTTAACAAAACTCCCCTAAGTTAAGGAGAGTTAAAAAAAAAAAAGAACTCAAACTTTAAGTGTATCAATATTCTTAAGAGAGAGCTATTCTTAGGATGCTTTATAGAGCAAGTAGCAGATATACTGAAAAATTTTAAACTTAACAATTATCTCTGTATTTTATTTATCTTTTTCCCTTACGATGACTAACTTGATAAACCATGGACTTTTTTTGACCAAAGTTATTTCATGAACATGAATTTTGAATACATATACATGTTATCACTTCACAAAAACATTTCTAATATATATAATGATTAAGCAAAGGAGAAAAGGAAAGATATAAAATCTGAATGCAGAGTTCCAAAGAATAGCAAGAAGAGATAAGAGAGCCTTCTTCAGCGATCAATGCAAAGAAATAGAGGAAAACAACAGAATGGGAAAGACTAGGGATCTCTTCAAGAAAATCAGAGATACCAAAGGAACATTTCATGCAAAGATGGGCTCGATAAAGGACAGAAATGGTATGGACCTAACAGAAGCAGAAGATATTAAGAAGAGATAGCAAGAATACACAGAAGAACTGTACAAAAAAGATCTTCATGACCCAGATAATCACGATGGTGTGATCACTGACCTAGAGCCAGACATCTTGGAATGTGAAGTCAAGTGGGCCTTAGAAAGCATCACTATGAACAAAGCTAGTGGAGGTGATAGAATTCCAGTTGAGCTATTCCAAATCCTGAAAGATGATGCTGTGAAAGTGCTGCACTCAATATGCCAGCAAATTTGGAAAACTCAGCAGTGGCCACAGGACTGGAAAAGGTCAGTTTTCATTCCAATCCCAAAGAAAGGTAATGCCAAAGAATGCTCAAACTACACACAATTGCACTCATCTCACACGCTAGTAAAGTCATGCTCAAAATTATCCAAGCCAGGCTTCAGCAATATGTGAACTGTGAACTTCCTGATGTTCAAGCTGGTTTTAGAAAAGGCAGAGGAACCAGAGATCAAATTGGCAACATCCGGTGGATCATGGGAAAAGCAAGAGAGTTCCAGAAAAACATCTATTTCTGCTTTATTGACTATGCCAAAGCCTTTGACTGTGTGGATCACAATAAACTGTGGAAAATTCTGAAAGAGATGGGAATACCAGACCACCTGTTCTGCCTCTTGAGAAATTTGTATGCAGATTAGGAAGCAACAGTTAGAACTGGACATGGAACAACAGACTGGTTCCAAATAGGAAAAGGAGTTCGTCAAGGCTGTATATTGTCACCCTGTTTATTCAACTTCTATGCAGAGTACATCATGAGAAACGCTGGACTGGAAGAAACACAAGCTGGAATCAAGACTGCGGGGAGAAATATCAATAACCTCAGATATGCGGATGACACCACCCTTATGGCAGAAAGTGAAGAGGAACTCAAAAGCCTCTTGAAGAAAGTGAAAGTGGAGAGTGAAAAAGTTGGCTTAAAGCTCAACATTCAGAAAACAAAGATCATGGCATCTGGTCCCATCACTTCATGGGAAATAGATGGGGAAACAGTGGAAACAGTGTCAAACTTTATTTTTCTGGGCTCCAAAATCACTGCAGATGGTGACTGCAGCCATGAAATTAAAAGACGCTTACTCCTTGGAAGGAAAGTTATGACCAACCTAGATAGCATATTCAAAAGCAGAGACATTACTTTGCCAACAAAGGTTCGTCTAGTCAAGGCTATGGTTTTTCCAGTGGTCATGTATGGCTGTGAGAGTTGGACTGTGAAGAAGGCTGAGCGCCAAGAATTGATGCTTTTGAACTGTGGTGTTGGAGAAGACTCTTGAGAGTCCCTTGGACTGCAAGGAGATCCAACCAGTCCATTCTGAAGGAGATCAGCCATGGGATTTCTTTGGAAGGAATGATGCTAAAGCTGAAACTCCAGTACTTTGGCCACCTCATGTGAAGAATTGACTCATTGGAAAAGACTCTGATGCTGGGAGGGATTGGGGGCAGGAGGAGAAGGGGAAGACAGAGGATGAGATGGCTGGATGGCATCACTGACTCGATGGATGTGAGTCTCAGTGAACTTCGGGAATTTGTGATGGACAGGAAGGCCTGGCGCGCTGCGATTCATGGGGTCACAAAGAATCGTACACGACTGAGCGACTGATCTGATCTGATCTGATCGGTTCAAAATTTAGTATCTCAGTTAATTGTTTGAAATGTGGAATATATTTTATGAGGAAATAATATGATCACTGGTGGTTTAGTTTTCAAGTTTGCTTACAAAAGGCCATATTTAACCCATGATGTGGCCAGAGCATAACATCCTTAGTTCTGGTCCTGGATGAAGAGAAGAATTGATCATGAGAGGAAAGCATTCAAGTCCTTGGAAGTCAAGAAAGGCAAAATTATAATTTCAAAACTTCTAAATTTCAAAGATTTACTATATATATCACATTCTCTATGAAACATATTGTTCGCCGCTCTTTCTTTCAGCACTCTCATCGAGCTCCTTATGGAATGTGTAATGAGGGCTAGGTATGGATTGGAAAATCTATATTCGTGCAGGAGTGAGTGAACACGCCCCTTCTTCGGGAAGATGGGGGGCATGGTCTTTACTTCACACTCAAGTGCTACAGTCCAGTTTGACAGAAGTCCACAGTGACTGAGCCCTGTGGTTGTGCTCTCGTTTCCTCAGCCTGCCCCCTTTCCCCTTCTACTGGCACAGGCTCTCAGGCAATTCTGTTGCCACCACTTGAAGGTGAAGAAAGTAACCCTTTCCCAACCCACCTCCAAAATAACAGATTCTCCCCTGCCATCTTCCAGACAGTTGCTGGGACTTATTCTTCAGGGTAGGTTGTCAGTCCTCAGTCACTCCTGTTTATTAAGCTGATGCACAGAGAATGGGCTGAAGGATTAGATCCCACGTGGAGAGAAAAGGAAACATTACAACCAATGGCGCAGGAATAAAAAGGACTATAGAATCCTGCTATGAAAAATCATATGCCACCAAACTGGGCAGCAGAAATATGTAAAGTTACCCAGAAGGCATATCTTCTTAGAAATATACAATCTACCATGACTAAATCATGAAGAAGCAAATTTGGCTGCTGTGTGTCTCCTGTACATTATGATGCTCGTAAAGTGTCCTCTCTCTTCTTAGCTTTGAGTGACATTATAAATGGTCATTCAATTACCTTAACCTCAGTGGGCTCCTGGTATTGGGAAAAGGTTGTATTTCAGTCAGTGTGAAAACTGATTAGGAAGTAACAGGAATATTTTTTTGAAAATTAAAGAAATGGTTAAATTATGGCATAAAGCTATACTAAAAAGTATGACCTTTGGCAGAAAATGTATTGCATGAGATGTTAGGTAACCGTTCAAAATTTACATAAAGCAATAGACACCAGTATGACCACTGAGCCAACTTTCATTTTAATGTTTTTAAGATGCATTTTTATTTTCAGAATTTTATTTTCTTACCTACAGCTAGGTAAGAAAAAGCTTTGGACACAGATGGGATCTGCCTTTACGGGAAGAAAGTACTTTCACAGTCATATGTGTCTAAGGAGAATTGAAAAAGGTAGACCAAGTCTTCAGGTTTGTAACAAAGTAGGAAGTTGACGGATTAAGTCAGGCTTATGTTCCTGTTACACAAATGCCAGGTCACTATAGAATACTTCAGTTGAAAAGTTTTAGTCATGGTAGTACTTTGTGTACCAATTTCACAAGTGTTTTGTGTTAGCCTGTTATTTGAGGACTTACAAATGTCTCTGAGCATATTTCTTACAGATTCCAGAGATCTGCTCTATCTGGAGATAACAAAAAGGTACCTCTCAAAAACCTGCAAATGAAGAAAGCAAGTTGCTTTCTGAGAGTGACATTGCTCCTAGCCTAAAAGATTGCAAGAGAAACAAGTAGTCAATCTAGCACATAGAGTTCAATAACAAGAAAAGGAGATCTTCAATGAAACCATAGAAAATCAAGAATCAAATGAGCAAATACGGATAACACTTAGCCAAACCATTTCTTGGGAGAGTGACCTGCCTGTCTGACATTTGCTTTCACTATTGCAAAAACATACACATTTGACTAACGTTTTTCAAAATTTAGCGTTCATCAAAATCATATGCAAAAGTTGTTAAAATATAGATTATTGGGCCCAATTACTTAGAGTTCCTGAGTTGGTGGGTGTGAAGTGAGGCCAGAGAAAACATATTTTCAACCATTTCCCAGGTGATGTGGATGCTCTTGGTCCTAAACTGCACTTGAGAAAGCATTGCATTCAGCCAGCAGAAACTGCTGCCATTAAACATTTAAACCAAATGAAAAATGAATATCTTTCAATGTGTTTATCCTTTGTTCTCTGTGAACTTGAAGAATATATCTTGCCTAGAAGGAAAAAAAATATGCTAAACAGGTCAATGTAAGTCTTCATTCAGCATTTATGTTGAGAACTATAAGTCAATCATTTACTTTTCTGGATTTATACATGAGTCTTTTGTGAGCAGAAGCATATATAAGTTTAATTTTTGTCTTGATTTACATGATTTGTTGGGGAAGGTCCTTTAAGAAAAAGAATTTAAAATTTTGATGAAAATTTTTGACATGAAGGTAAGTATTTACCTAGAAAATGAATCACAACAAATTATGAATTGGAGAAAGCTTATAAGTACCACAAATATCCAGCTTCCCAGGTGGCTCAGTAGGTGAAGAATCCACCTGTAATGCAGGAGATGCAGGAGACTTGGCTTCAATCCCTGGGCTGGGAAGATCCTTTGGAGGAGGGTATGGCAATCCACTCCAGTATTCTTGCGTGGAGAATCCCATGGACAGAGGAGCCTGGTGGGCTACACTCCAGAGGGCTGCAAAGAGTCAGACATGACTGAAGTGACTTAGCATGCACGCACACACCACAAATATCCCAACATCCAGGAAATGAAGAATCTAGATTGTAACTCTGTACACTTGGATTCTTCCTCTTTTCTACTAGTCATATACCCCTGTGCTGGGCTCCACAGCACACATTCACTTGAGGATATGACCTCTGGTCCTGCACTTTCCTGATGAAGCCATGTGATTCCATGAAAGCGGCGGTTAAAATACCATCAGAAGTTATTCCCACTTAAATGCTTAGCCAGACAAATGTAGAAGTGATGACCAGCCACTAAATATAATCTACTCCATCCAAACTAATTGGTGGATTCAACAAGATAATGGCCATGTTTGGGGCTCATCAGTAGCGTAACTTGTGTGAGCAAGCACATGCACCTAGATTTGTAGAAATCCCACCAGCCTTTGACATTAGTAACTGGGGCACGCTTCACTCTCTCCATTTTCGCCCACACCTGTCTGTTTTCTCCTTAGAAGGTGTGCCAGAAAGTGATAGGAAGGAGCTTTCACCACGAAAGTGAAAGGAAGCTTTTGAAAGTTATCTCCACGACAACAGGAAGGTCAAAAGGAAGCCAAGCAGTGGAGTGGACCACCTGGGTCTACATTTCTACTTTCACAAGCTGTGAGACCTGACCTTGTTATCAGCCCCTCTCTGGTGGAATTTATTCAGTTGCAAAATAGAAATAATAATGGTCGCACCCTCACAGTACTGTCATAAAGATGAAAAGAGTTAGTATATGTAAAACCTGTAGAAGAGCACTTGGCACACAGCAACCACTCAATAGAAGTTTGCTGTTATTATTTGGAAAGTAAAAGGCATTTTTAAATGTGATTTCCAAAGCAGTAGCAGTGAGTTTTGGATTTATTTCCACTCTCCTCTTTTAATACTAAAATTAGCATCCTTCCAAGTCCAGTTCCTGGGTAACTGCTGTTGCTATTCTGGGGCCATCTGTGATCGTCAATAGCACCAAGCTTGGTGTTCCAATCCACGGCTAGATCACGTCACAACTAGTGATCTGTTGCTTGTTTATTTGCAGAACTGGTCACAATTTTGCCTCTCTTTTTTTTGTATAAATTGTCTACATTAGCTCTTAAAACTCTGCCGACATCTACTGGGGCGCCAGCATTTGGATGGGTGTTATAACACTACATTTTCTCTTCATTACAAGTCCTAAAAATAGGGTGCCACTGACTAATGTTTTCAGCCTTCACAGCAAGATTTGGTTTGTCAGGAAATGGTGTGGGAGTAGTTCTCATATGCACTGAAGGTGCAAAGTGCAAAACAAAAATAACTCAACAAGAGTTTAACAGCCCTTCTCGATGTACGTTATTTACAAAGGCCACAATCTGGAGTTCCAGGCAGAGCCCTGAGAAGCTCGGGAGACTCTTCAGGAACAGGAAAAACGCCAATATAGATTACACAGAAGGGAACATGGGATGAAGAAAGACAGGATTTAATCTGTCATCTCTGCTCTCTTCATCAGTATTCATGTCTGCTCAGGCATCAGTAGGACTTTGAGTTTAGTCAAACTTGGAAGAACTCTTCAGTAACATAATGCATAAAACCATATGGAGAAACTGCTAAACCATCGCTGCTTTCATTTTTATATGTAAAAATTTCCCCATCCTCTCTAGGGGGTGACTACTTTTCTTTCAACTGTCTCATTTTCTTGTATAAAACAAGACATATTGCATTAGTAAATCGTAATTGCATTTTCACTTTCTGTGGTTTTAGAATGTATGGTAGCAAATATTTTGCAAACACTGAAATGCTTAAGAATTAATCCCTACCCTTCAATAAAAATCCTAGATACTGTCAGAAGGCAGGAGAAAAACTGTTGTACTCATTAATATCACAACAAAGAAAAAGATACCATTGACACCTGGTGTGTTCTTTATTCCAGTTCTAGTGAACATCACATTCTTGCTTAGGCTAAAAATGTCATATGCACATCATTAAGTAATTTTGCTGTATTTTTAAAAAATTTGTTGCCCAGCTTGCTGTTATCCTTTTCAATACCAGCTTAGAAGAAAATTTTTGCGCATCTCAATGCATTGAGGATGAATTCTTTATTTTCATGCTGAGGAAATACAGTCACAAATACTTTGTTCGGGCAAAAGAAGATTTAGAATAGCTTTGCTTTATCAGTGTTTGCAATGTACTTTTGGAGTTAATAGACTCACATAAATGAAATAACTCAAGACATTTCACCCTTTGCATTTTTTTTTTTTTTTGAGTTGCTTCTCATCAAAAGTTTTTCGGTTTTACAGTATGGAAAACTTTCTATTTGTACTTAAAAATCACAGAGAGAAAAACACACTATTATATTTGAGAAGCAAGGAAGATGATGGATTAAAGCAGATGTAGAGTGTTTGCAGTTATATAAGACTATTAGGGACCCTGCTTGTTCTGGTTTTTGTAATTTGTCCATGTCCTACTTTATATAACTCAATCCGTTGTGAGCCAAACATGAAATAAGCGAATACAGTATTCCATATTTCACTTTGTCAGCAAATTAAAAAAAAGTGTAGAACAAACACAATAGTCATCATGGTTCTTGAATAGAGAACGAAGCACTTTTCAAATCCCAGGGACCTGTGAGAAACAGAAGGTTAAGGAGATTTTTTTTTTTTTTTTACCATGAGCATATGTGTTTGTTACTGTTGATGGACAAGCTTATCCATTTACTTCAATTAATAACAAGACTGAGCACATCAATACGTGAGCTTGTCCTCATGCCTTGATTTTTTTCCAATTTGACAGGTAATAGTGGGGCTGGGAAAATGTCACAACAATTTAGTCCTGCCTCACTGGCTTTAACTACTTCGATGACAATGGGAATGCATCTTGCTAAGATTCCTTATGATTCATAATAACACTACATTCGGTGACTCTTCCAGAGGGTTTAAAATCTGTGACAATGAATGCTTGAAAATCATTTCTTTCATGGTTATTCACTTGGGCACTAAGTAAAATCAAGTTAAAATATTTATGATCAGTATGAAAATCTAAAAACTTTCTTTAGGAACTTGTCTTTTCACATTGAGTCATAAGTGAAACCAACTTTGTTTGACAAAAAAAGGCCATTTTATCATCCAGCCAAGCTACTAACCTCTTCTCGTATTCTAAAAAGATCTTTTCTACAATCTAACAGATTTTGTCAGAGAAACTCTAGTGATTTTTAAAACCCTATGATCCGCGTTTTAGCATAGGAGAGCAAATTTAGCATAGGAGAGCAAATTATGCCTTTGGAAAACTTGACAATGGATATCAAAATCTAATAATATCAGTAATTTGTATCAGTGTTCACTGATCCAGTAAACAAATATTTTCCTTTTAACATTGAAGCTTGACAGATTAATATCTATACAGGAGAGGAGAGGAAAGTTAGAAATTTGTTTTTTTCAGAGCAAAAAATAAAAGCTCATTTATACTATTCCAGAGGCAGTGAAGTAGACATATATAGCAAACTGCTTAGCACTGCTAAGCAGACTTAACAGTCCATTTTGTTGTTACTATTTAGTCGCTTAGTTGGGTCTGACTCTGCAACCCTTTGTCCAGGGAATTCTCCAGGCAAGAATACTGGAGTGGGTTGCCATTTCCTTCTCCAAGGGATCTTTCCAGCCTAGGGATTGAACCTGCGTCTCCTGCATTGGCAGGTGGTTTTACCAAGGAGCTTTACCAGGGAAGTCCATAGAGGTGTGAATATCAGAGAATGCTTGGAGTGGATGCAGAACAGCTTGCGCAGAGCAGGAACAGCATTATGTGCATCTTTGCAGCTCCACAGCATCTAACGCAACCCTTCTCACTCATAAAGAACTCAACAAATGTTTTCTATCAAGCAACATTCTTCTAGACCCTAGAAAAGAGGTTACCAAGTGTCTTAAATGTTCAAAACTTCAAGCTTGTTGGAGTCACAGAGGACCACCATATTAATATCTCCTGCAAACATTTTCTTACTACTCCCACTTCATTCTGTCTGTTACCTCCTTTGTGAGGCTCCTCCTGACCCTGTGAGCATCTCCAAAAACTGGCATACATTTTCTCCTCTCTTTGACCAGAGTACCTATATGTTGGACTTCCCTAGTGGCTCAGTGGTAAAGAATGTGTTTGCAATGCAGGAGACCTGGGTTCAATTCCTGGGTTGGGAAGATTCCCTAGAGAAGTGAATGACCTCCCACTCCATGGTACTTATTATTTTATATTTTAACAAGTTTTGTTTGTCTCTGTAACTACATTTGAGATGTGCAAATATTTTTTTCTTGTTATACAGTCATTTGATTCTAGAAACTAGAAATCATTTGATTCTAGAAACTAGAAATTTACTCTATTCTTGAGTAAATGCTCAGTAAATTAATTGCATTGAATTGCTGATCCTTTGGACAAATTTATCACACTAGGACTACCACCTACTTACAAGGAGACAAGACAAAATAGAGCAAAAGCTAAGGGTTGTATTTGTTCCCTTAGCCTCCAACTTACAGATCTGTCCAAACCCCTAGCATCTCAGAATATGACCTTGTTTGGAGATAGGGTTTTTACAGAGGTAACCAAGTTAAGATAAAATCATTAAAGTGGGACCCAGTCTACTATGATTGGTGTTCTTGTGAGAAGGAAAAATGGGATACAGACAAGCACAGATGGAAGATAAAGTGAACACCAGAGAGAAAATGGACATCTCCAAACCAAAGAGAGAGGACTGGAATAGAATTTTCCATCACAGCCCTTGAAGGAAATTCAGCTTGTAGCTCCTTGATCTGAGACCCCTCACCTGCAGAACTATGATACAATAAGTTTCTGTTGTTTAAACCACCCAGTTTGTGGTCCTTCATTACAACAGTCCTTGCAAACTAACACAAGTATCCAATTTTCTTTGCCCATTAAAAAGCAAAACTAGATAGAAAGTAGTTTGTAATGGCACTGTGGCATTGTTGGGAAAGGTTGGTAATATAAAGACTCATATGTGACCTCTGCAGAACAACAGAAAAAAGCTTGCATCCTTTTTGTCCTATAGAAAAACACAGTCTTCACGCTATGACTATCTTGTAGTAACTCAATGTTCAAATGCTTTGTTTAATATGAAAATGGACCTTCAAATAGGATGGGAAATTACATTTGCTATAATCAATCAGCCTGCTCCGTAAAATAGATTATTAAAAATGCCTTCATTTGATTACCTGGGTGAAAATATAAATGGAAAATAACAAATCTAAATGCAGTGTAAGTATTGATAATGTGATGATGAGAGGAACTGTGTTCGTTCCTAACATTAATAAATTTTTAAGTTGTATTAATGCCTACAATAATACAGGTTTGCTATATTAACCATAATTTACTTAGGCTTATCAACACAATGACTATAGGTTAAATAAAGGGATTGCTATTTTCTGAAATGAAAATAGTGACAAAGAAACAAAGAGAGGTATGTTTACTGAGATAGTGTATAATGAGGAGTGGGAAAAACAAAGCATACAAAAGAGCTTATTTTAAAATTACTCATTTAAAGAAACTGAAATCAAATACTTGAAAGGACAAGGTTAGTCTTTGATCAGTTATACAGGTTTATTCTTCAAGGTTTTAACTTGATTCCAGTCTTAGAGAGTTGAAATTCATTTTCTTTCAGTAAAATCCTGCTCCCATTCTATGGGGGAAAAAAAAAACACACAAGAATAAGAAAATATAGAAAGTTGTATTGGTGACACTATAGATGCTTAACTTTAAAATAGCTCATACAAATATACAATAATAAACCAAAAAAAAAAAAAAAATCACTGGTATCCAGATCATATTTCACAACAGAAAAATCCCCAAGTGTAAACCCTCATCTATATTATCAAATAAGAATTCTGTATTCCAATAAGTGCTCCTTTGTCATTTATTACAGTTGTTTTGTTGCTGCTAGATAAGCCATTGCTTCAAAACATAAAATAGAAAAAAATTAAAGATCATTAAGAAAGACCTCTGTGAAGAGTTATACCAGCAAGATTCAAGTGTAAAAAAATAGAAAGCATTTATTTGATGAAAAAGTAAAGTAATAAAACATTGTATTATCTAGCTTTCTGTCTCCAAAATCACAGTCTCAGTAATTCAGCAAATAATTATTGACCATTAAGCTATTTTATTATGCATTTGAGATACCTACAATTAATATGGTACTATTCAAAGATTAGATCTTTTTGCTCTATGATGGAACAAGGTAAGAATGTACACTCTTACCAATATTATTTAACATGCTGCTGGAAGTTCAAACCAGTTCAATAAAAGAAGGAATGTTAATGAAAGACATATAAATTAAAGAGTTAGGAAAAAACATTGTTACTGTTTTCCATTAACATGATTATCTACATAGAAAATCTCAAAGAATCTACCCAAAAAATGTATTTCTATCCTCATAGAAATAACATCTTAGCTCAGCAAGATTGCAGAATGTAGGCTCAATATGTGAAAATCAATTGGATTTCTATATACTAACAATATGGTAAAGAACCCACCTGCCAATGCAGGGAATGTAGGAGACGATCCCTGGGTCAAGAAGATCCACTGGAGAAGGAATTGCCTGGGCAATTCTGTGGACAGAGGAGCCTGGTGGCTACAGGCCATGGAATCGCAAAGATCTGGACACAACTTAGCAACTGAGCATGCACAAATACTAAAAATAAGCATATGTAAACCAAAATTTAAAAGTCAGTACCATTTCAATCATTTGAAAGAAAAGAAAATATTCAGATACAAACTTAACAAAACACATACAAAATCTGTATGTTGACAATTACAAACCAGAGACACAAGAAATCAAAGACCTAATTTAATGGAGAAACACATCATGGTCATATTTCAAAGATGCAATAATGAAGATGCTAATTCCCTCCCCAAATTTGCCTATAGGTTTAATTCAATTCCTATCAAAATTACAGCAAAGTTTTGGTAGATACAGACAATTTTATTTTGAAATTTATGGGGAAATGAATAGGACTGAGAATAGATAAAATAGTCTTGGGGAGAAAAAGGGAGACATCATTCTAGCCAATATTAAACATCTATAGCTATAGTTATCAATACAGTTTGATAAGGGCCTATGAATACACACAGGTCAATGGTTCTGGAGACCCAAGAAATAGACCTTTACAAATATTTCCAGCTGATTTTTCACAAAAGTGAAAAAGCATTTTAGTGGAGGAAGGACAGATTTCAACAAATGGTTCTGGAGCTATTGGACAATTATAGCCTAAAAAATAAATCTCGAAATACACCTCACATCTTTTACAAAAATTAATTCAAAATTCATTAAAGACTTAAATGTAAAATGTAGAAGTAAAAAATATTCAGAAAAAAATAGAAATCTTTGTGATCTAGGGCCAAGTAAAGTATTCTCAGACTCCACAGCAAAAGCATGAGTCATAAAAGGGATATTTCATAAATTAGACTTTATCAAAATTAAAAAATTTTGTTTTTGATAATACCCTGATAAAAGAATGAAAAAAAAAGCTACACACTGGAACATAATATTTCTAAATCATATACCTCACAAAAGACTAGCATCTAGAATATATAAACACCTTTCAGTGTTCAACAGTGAAAGAAAAAATACAATTACAAAATGGACAAAAGTCATGAGCAGACGTTTACTACAGAGGATACACAAGTGTCAAATACAACATTGAACAGATAGGATTTTTGCACCTCATGAGAACATTCTCTAAAATCTTAACTTCTAAAAATGTTGCAGGCAGATGCTAAATTTCCAGCTTTTAAGACTAATGAATAAATCTTAAAGCAATGTTTTTCACTGCAGATTGCAAGCAATTAATTAAGTAAATAAAATAATTTCAGAGGGTACTAATGAGTACTTTTATTAACATGGAAATTAAAATTTACTTCTTTAAAAAAAATCACAAAATAACCAAACCGATACTGTAGTAATCAATACTAGTACACACAAGTGATAAACAAGCACTGGGGAGTCCAAGGATGGGACGTAATGCCTAGTGTGTGTTAATGTGTGTGTGTGTGTGTGTGTGTGTGTGTGAGAGTATTTGGCTACAGACACATGCTTAGCCTTCCTTACTCCTGTTAAGTCTTTGACAACTATAACATGGGAGATTTGGAGAAAAAAGAAACGTGGATCTTCCTATGTGCAATAACTGTCGTTTTCACCTACACCAGTCACTTTGCTAATTGTTCACTGAGCACAAATACTGCCTCCAGAAAGGGCCTCAACTGAAAGCTTGGACATCAATAGAGCAAAATGTCTAAAAGGTCACTGTTAATAATGACAAAAATGAAGTTAAATGTACTTTAGAGTTTTTATAATCTTGGCAGTGAAGGCAAACTACAGGGAACAGGCAGTCAGTGGGCAATTTTACACTCAATATCCAGTAATATACCAAGTATTTAATGAATCTCAATGGTAGTCTTAATAAAACACAAGGCAATATTCTAGAGAAAGACTGAAAAAGAGAAAAAGAAGCTAAGGATGAGCAGCACTGCTTATCCACTGACAATCCCTTGGCTATCCAGAACCACAACAACCTCAGCATGGCTCCAGAATTAATCTTTTTATTACTTTTCATTGCTTCTCACAAATTCTTAGAACTTTGGGTGTGTCAGCCTTTGCTATAAGAATATCTCTCTCTTTTTTTTACATTTCTATTTTTCTTCTTACCTGTTTCCATTTTTTTAAACCTCTTACCTACCTTGCAAATAATAGAAATAAATTTCCCATGAACGGGAAATTAAATGCATGACTAAATGTTAAACTTCTTTGGCTTTTACATTCTTTAAATTATTACTTAGCATTAAGAAGTGTCCTAAAATGAATGAATCTGATTTAATTGGCAAAGGTTAAGGCCTATAAAATTAAGTGGGTTTTTATCACTCTGTATTCTTAGCCTCTTTTCATTCTGCTATGGTGTTAATACTGATGTATATTTATGCCATAGCTTTACTTCAGGTGAAACTAAAGCAAAATATTTTTATAAGATTGCTTTTATTTTCCTCTGCTTTTGCATTTAAACTACATTTTGCTATACCTTTCTTCCCTTGCTATAGAAATAGTTTTAAAAAGAGGAAATATAAAGACTCAAAACTGAAAAAACCTTATGTGTCTTTTCTAGAATCCTCCCTTGTGACTTTTGTTGAACTGGATGATAAATGGGCTTTGCAGGTGCCTCAGTGGTAAAGAAACCGCCTACCAAAGCACTAAACTCAGGAGATGCCAGTTCAATCCCCAGGTTGGGAAGATCATCAGGAGAAGGAAATGGCAACCCACTCCAGTATTCTTGCCTGGAGAATCCCATGGACAGAGGAGCCTGGTGGGCTACAACTCATGCAGTCATAAAGAGTCAGATACAACTGAGCACCCCTGTAAGGATGATAATTACCAGTTGCTTTCTTCCTGGTGTTTCTGTAGTATTTATCAGTTCAGTTCAGTTGCTCAGTCGTGACCAACTCTTTGTGATCCCATGGACTCCATCATGCCAAGCTTCCTGTCCATCACCAACTCCCTGAGCTTGCTCAAACTCATGTCCATCAAGTCGGTGATGCCATCCAACCATCACATCCTCTGTCGTCCCCTTCTCCTGCCTTCAATGTTTCCCAGCATCAGGGTCTTTTCCAAAGAGTCAGTTCTTCCATCAGGTGGCCAAAGTATTGGAGTTTCAGCTTCAGCTTCAGTCCTTCCAATGAATATTCAGGTAGTATTTATGGTATAATCTTATTACAGTATTTATTTTCATTGCATTGTAATTACTTATTTACATGTTGGCATTTACTGCTTCCCTATAAGCTCCTTGAGGGCAGGAAGCACGCCTTATTTGTGCTTTCTGCTAGCACTCAGCACCATAACTAGGTTGGTATAGGCGCTCAATAACAGTCAGTAGAGCAGACTTCAATTTCTTTTTCTTCTTCTGTCTTCCTTCCTGTTCTTGCCTCTCTTTATCTCTTTTAGATATATTTATCTCTTCACTGTGCTACAAGGCCACTGTTTTTAAAGACAGGCCTATCTTTTATGTGTATTTTTTTTCTTTACTTTTCAATTTCCTATGACTCTATAGAAGAGATAGTTCATAATATGTCTGCTTTATATTTGCCAAGTTATGTCACCTTTAAAAATTTACTACCACACACAAAGGTTCTCAGGCCTCAATAATGGATGTCCCTTGTCAGGAGTCACAATAAGTTGTGCCTTTCTAGTAACTTTTAGTAAGTTACACACTGTGAACTACAAGTCCTGTTCAATGCTGGGTCATTGAAATTTGATGATTAATTTTGAAGAAATAATAAATATCTCATGATTTCCAAATGTTCTTCTAAACATTTGAATACTCCTTTTGGTTGCTTTAAAAAGCTAATCTGTATCGCTAGAATATCATATATATATATATATATATATATATATATATGGTTCTATAGATGAATCCTCTGGATCTCTTATAAAAGGATGAAATTGAGAGTTAGAATTACACAGATACAATGCAAAACTTATTATTTTAGGTGAAGACCAAGATTAAAATACATTAGCTGAATTGATACTTTTTTAAAATTTTTATTTTATTTTTAAACTTTACAAATTGTATTAGTTTTGCCAAATATCAAAATGAATCCGCCACAGGTATACATGTGTTCCCCATCCTGAACCCTCCTCCTCCTCCTCCCCCCCCATACCATCCCTCTGGGTCATCCCAGTGCACTAGCCCCAAGCATCCAGTATCGTGCATTGAACCTGGACTGGCAACTCGTTTCATACATGATATTATACATGTTTCAATGCCTTTCTCCCAAATCTTCCCACCCTCTCCCTCTGCAACAGAGTCCATAAGACTGTTCTATACATCAGTGTCTCTTTTGCTGTCTCGTACACAGGGTTATTGTTAGCATCTTTCTAAATTCCATATATATGCGTTAGTATACTGTATTGGTGTTTTTCTTTCTGGCTTACTTCACTCTGTATAATAGGTTCCAGTTTCATCCACCTCATTAGAACTGATTCAAATGTATTCTTTTTAATGGCTGAGTAATACTCCATTGTGTATATGTACCACAGCTTTCTTATCCATTCATCTGCTGATGGACATCTAGGTTGCTTCCATGTCTTGGCTATTATAAACAGTGCTGCGATGAACATTGGGGTACACGTGTCTCTTTCAATTCTGGTTTCCTCAGTGTGTATGCCCAGCAGTGGGATTGCTGGATCATAAGGCAGTTCTATTTCCAGTTTTTGAAGGAATCTCCACACTGTTCTCCATAGTGGCTGTACTAGTTTGCATTCCCACCAACAGTGTAAGAGGGTTCCCTTTTCTCCACACCCTCTCCAGCATTTATTGCTTGTAGATTTTTGGAATACAGCCATTCTGACTGGTGTGAAATGGTACCTCATAGTGGTTTTGATTTGCATTTCTCTGATAATGAGTGATGTTGAGCATCTTTTCATGTGTTTGTTAGCCATCTGTATGTCTTCTTTGGAGAAATGTCTATTTAGTTCTTTGGCCCATTTTTTGATTGGGTCATTTATTTTTCTGGAGTTGAGCTGTAGGAGTTGCTTGTATATTTTTGAGATTAGTTGTTTGTCGGTTGCTTCATTTGCTATTATTTTCTCCCATTCTGAAGGCTGTCTTTTCACCTTGCTAATAGTTTCCTTTGATGTGCAGAAGCTTTTAAGGTTAATTAGGTCCCATTTGTTTATTTTTGCTTTTATTTCCAATATTCTGGGAGGTGGGTCATAGAGGATCCTGCTGTGATGTATGTCGGAGAGTGTTTTGCCTATGTTCTCCTCTAGGAGTTTTATAGTTTCTGGTCTTACATTGAGATCTTTAATCCATTTTGAGTTTATTTTTGTGTATGGTGTTAGAAAGTGTTCTAGTTTCATTCTTTTACAAGTGGTTGACCAGATTTCCCAGCACCACTTGTTAAAGAGATTGTCTTTAATCCACTGTATATTCTTGCCTCCTTTGTCAAAGATAAGGTGTCCATATGTGTGTGGATTTATCTCTGGGCTTTCTATTTTGTTCCATTGATCTATATTTCTGTCTTTGTGCCAGTACCATACTGTCTTGATAACTGTGGCTTTGTAGTAGAGCCTGAAGTCAGATAGGTTGATTCCTCCAGTTCCATTCTTCTTTCTCAAGATAGCTTTGGCTATTCGAGGTTTTTTGTATTTCCATATAAATTGTGAAATTATTTGTTCTAGTTCTGTGAAGAATACCATTGGTAGCTTGATAGGGATTGCATTGAATCTATAAATTGCTTTGGGTAGTATACTCATTTTCCCTATATTGATTCTTCCAATCCATGAACATGGTATATTTCTCCATCTATTAGTGTCCTCTTTGATTTCTTTCACCAGTGTTTTATAGTTTTCTATGTATACGTCTTTAGTTTCTCTAGGTAGATATATTCCTAAGTATTTTATTCTTTCTGTTGCAATGGTGAATGGAATTGTTTCCTTAATTTCTCTTTCTGTTTTCTCATTATTAGTGTATAGGAATGCAAGGGATTTCTGTGTCTTGATTTTATATCCTGCAATTTTACTATAATCATTGATTAGTTCGAGTAATTTTCTGGTGGAGTCTTTAGGGTTTTCTATGTAGAGGATCATGTCATCTGCAAATAGTGAGAGTTTTACTTCTTCTTTTCCAATTTGGATTCCTTTTATTTCTTTTTCTGCTCTGATTGCTGTGGCCAAAACTTCCAAAACTATGTTGAGTAGTAATGGGGAAAGTGGGCATCCTTGTCTTGTTCCTGACTTTAGAGGGAATGCTTTCAATTTTTCACCATTGAGGTTAATGTTTGCTGTGGGTTTGTCATATATAGCTTTTATTATGTTGAGGTATGTTCCTTCTATTCCTGCTTTCTGGAGAGTTCTTATCATAAATGGATGTTGAATTTTGTCAAAGGCTTTCTCTGCATCTATTGAGATAATCATATGGTTTTTATGTTTCAATTTGTTAATGTGGTGTATTACATTGATTTGTTTGCGGATATTGAAGAATCCTTGCATCCCTGGGATAAAGCCCACTTGGTCATGGTGTATGATCTTTTTAATGTGTTGTTGGATTCTGATTGCTAGAATTTTGTTAAGGATTTTTGCATCTATGTTCATCAGTGATATTGGCCTGTAGTTTTCTTTTTTTATGGGATCTTTGTCAGGTTTTGGTATTAGGGTGATGGTGGCCTCATAGAATGAGTTTGGAAGTTTACCTTCCTCTGCAATTTTCTGGAAGAGTTTGAGCAGGATAGGTGTTAGCTCTTCTCTAAATTTTTGGTAGAAGTCAGCTGTGAAGCCGTCTGGACCTGGGCTTTTGTTTGCTGGAAGATTTTTGATTACAGTTTCAATTTCCATGCTTGTGATGGGTCTGTTAAGATTTTCTATTTCTTCCTGGTCAAGTTTTGGAAAGTTGTACTTTTCTAAGAATTTGTCCATTTCTTCCACGTTGTCCATTTTATTGGCATATAATTGTTGATAGTAGTCTCTTATGATCCTTTGTATTTCTGTGTTGTCTGTTGTGATCTCTCCATTTTCATTTCTAATTTTATTGATTTGATTTTTCTCCCTTTGTTTCTTGATGAGTCTGGCTAATGGTTTGTCAATTTTATTTATCCTTTCAAAGAACCAGCTTTTGGTTTTGTTGATTTTTGCTATGGTCTCTTTTGTTTCTTTTGCATTTATTTCTGCCCTAATTTTTAAGATTTCTTTCCTTCTACTAACCCTGGGGTTCTTCATTTCTTCCTTTTCTAGTTGCTTTAGGTGTAGGTTATTTATTTGACTTTTTTCTTATTTCTTGAGGTATGCCTATATTGCTATGAATTTTCCCCTTAGGACTGCTTTTACAGTGTCCCACAGGTTTGGGGTTGTCGTATTTTCATTCGTTTCTATGCAAATTTTGATTTCTTTTTTGATTTCTTCTGTGATTTGTTGGTTATTCAGCAGCGTGTTGTTCAGGCTCCATATGTTGGAATTTTTAATAGTTTTTCTGCTGTAATTGAGATCTAATCTTACTGCATTGTGGTCAGAAAAGATGCTTGGAATGATTTCTATTTTTTTGAATTTACCAAGGCTAGATTTATGGCCCAGGATGTGATCTATCTTGGAGAAGGTTCCATGTGTGCCTGAGAAAAAGGTGAAATTCATTGTTTTGGGATGAAATGTCCTATAGATATCAATTAGGTCTAACTGGTCT
This sequence comes from Bos mutus, assembly GCF_027580195.1. NCBI lineage: Eukaryota > Metazoa > Chordata > Mammalia > Artiodactyla > Bovidae > Bos > Bos mutus. The sequence goes on along the minus strand of NC_091630.1, from coordinate 56,512,840 downwards.
ATTGTATCATTTAAAGTTTGTGTTTCCTTGTTAATTTTCTGTTTAGTTGATCTATCCATAGGTGTGAGTGTGGTATTAAAGTCTCCCACTATTATTGTGTTATTGTTAATTTCTCCTTTCATACTTGTTAGCATTTGTCTTACATATGGTGGTGCTCCCGTGTTGGGTGCATATATATTTATAATTGTTATATCTTCTTCTTGGATTGATCCTTTGATCATTAAGTAGTGACCATCTTTGTCTCTTTTCACAGCCTTTGTTTTAAAGTCTATTTTATCTGATATGAGTATTGCTACTCCTGCTTTCTTTTGGTCCCTATTTGCATGGAAAATCTTTTTCCAGCCCTTCACTTTCAGTCTGTATGTGTCCCTTGTTTTGAGGTGGGTCTCTTGTAGACAACATATGTAGGGGTCTTATTTTTGTATCCATTCAGCCAGTCTTTGTCTTTTGGTTGGGGCATTCAACCCATTTACGTTTAAGGTAATTACTGATAAGTATGATCCCGTTGCCATTTACTTTATTGTTTTGGGTTTGAATTTATACAACGTTTTTGTGTTTCCTGTCTAGAGAATATCCTTTAGTATTTGTTGGAGAGCTGGTTTGGTGGTGCAGAATTCTCTCAGCTTTTGCTTGTCTGAAAAGCTTTTGATTTCTCCTTCATATTTGAATGAGATCCTTGCTGGGTACAATAATCTGGGCTGTAGGTTATTTTCTTTCATCATTTTAAGTATGTCTTGCCATTCCCTCCTGGCTTGAAGAGTTTCTATTGAAAGATCAGCTGTTATCCTTATGGCAATTCCCTTGTGTGTTATTTGTTGTTTTTCCCTTGCTACTTTTAATATTTGTTCTTTGTGTTTGATCTTTGTTAATTTGATTAATATGTGTCTTGGGGTGTTTTGCCTTGGGTTTATCCTGTTTGGGACTCTCTGGGTTTCTTGGACTTGGGTGATTATTTCCTTCCCCATTTTAGGGAAGTTTTCAACTATTATCTCCTCAAGTATTTTCTCATGGTCTTTCTTTTTGTCTTCTTCTTCTGGGACCCCTATGATTTGAATATTGTAGCGTTTAATATAGTCCTGGAGGTCTCTGAGATTGTCCTCATTTCTTTTAATTCATTTTTCTTTTATCCTCTCTGATTCATTTATTTTTGCCATTATATCTTTCACTAATCCTATCTTCTGCCTCTGTTATTCTACTATTTGTTGCCTCAGAGTGTTTTTAATTTCATTTATTGCATTATTCATTATATATCAACTCTTTTTTATTTCTTCTAGGTCCTTGTTAAACCTTTCTTGCATCTTCTCAGTCCTTGTCTCCAGGCTATTTATCTGTGATTCCATTTTTTATTTCAAGATTTTGGATCAATTTCACTATCATTATTTGGAATTCTTTATCAGGTAGATTCCCTATCTCTTCCTCTTTTGTTTGGTTTGGTGGGCATTTATCCTGTTACTTTATCTGCTGGGTATTCCTCTGTCTCTTCATCTTGTTTAAATTGCTGATTTTGGGGTGTCCTTTCTGTATTCTGGCAGTTTGTGGAGTTCTCTTTATTGTGGTGTTTCCTCGCTGTGTGTGGGTTTGTACAGGTGGCTTGTCAAGGTTTCCTGGTTAGGGAAGCTTGTGTTGGTGTTCTGGTGGGTGGAGCTGTATTTCTTCTCTCTGGAGTGCAATGAAGTGTCCAGTAATGAGTTATGAGATGTCTATGGTTTTGGGGTGACTTTGGGCAGCTTGTATCTTGAAGCTCAGGGCTGTGTTCCTTTGTTGCTGGAGAATTTGCTTGGTATGTCTTGCCCTGGAACTTGTTGGCCCTTGTGTGGTGCTTGGTTTCAGTGTCGGTATGGAGGCGTTTGATAAGCTCCTGTCAATTAATGTTCCTTGGAGTCAGGAGTTCCCTGGAGTCAGGGTTTGGATTTAAGCCTTCTGCTTCCAGTTATTGGTCTTATTTTTACAGTAGTTTCAAAACTTCTCCTTCTATACAGCACCATTGATAAAACATTTACGTTAAAGATGAAAAGTTTCTCTACCATGAGGGTCACCCAGAGAGGTTCACAGCGTTACATGGAGAAGAGAAGAGGGAGGAGGGAGTTAGAGGTGACCCGAATGAGATGAGGTGGAATCAATAGTGGAGAGAGTGGGCTAGCCAATAATCACTTCCTTATGTGCACTCCACAACTGGACTGCTCAGAGATGTTCCCAGAGTTATACAAAGAAGAGAAGACAGAGGTGGCCAGAAGGATAAAAGGGGGGAATGAAAAGGAGGGAGACAGATCCAGCCGGTAATCAGTTCCCTAAGTGTTCTCCACCGTCTGGAACACACAGAAATTCACAGAGTTGGGTAGAGTAGAGAGGGGTTAGGGAGGAGACACAGGCGACCTGGTGGAGAAAAAGGAGAGTCCAAAGGGAGAGAGAGCAGTTAAGCCAGTAATCTCGTTCCCTAGTGAAAAATGGATACTGAAGATTGGGTTCTTAAAGGTACAAAATTGGTAACAAATACATAAAAGCAAAAATTAAAAATCTAGAGTAGAGTTTGGAATTTTAAAAATACGATGTTAAAGAAAAGAAGAAGGAAAAGAAAGAGAAAAAACGAACAAACAAAAACAAGGTCATGAAAATTATAAAGAAAATATAGGTACAAAATTGATAACTAATACCAAAAAGCAAAAGTTAAAAATCTAGAGTAGAGTTTGGAATTTCAAAAATACAATGTTAAAAAAAAGAAGGAGAAAAAGAAAGAGAGAGAGAAAAAAAACAACAACAAACAATGTCGCAAAAATTATAAAGAAAATACAGGTACAAAATTGATATCAAATACCAAAAAGCATAAATTAAAAATCTAGAGTAGAGTTTGGAATTTCAGATATACAATGTTATATAAAAGAAGAGAAAGAAACAGAGAAAAAAAAAAAGTCACAGAAATTATAAAAAAACTATAGGTACAAAATTGATAACAAATACCAAAAAGCTAAAATTAAAAATCTAGAGTAGAGTTTGGAATTTCAAAAATACAATGTTAAAGAAAAGAAGAAAAAAAAAAAAAAAACAAGGTCAAAAAATTATAAAAAATATATATGTGAAGTTTGCTGAAGAAAAAAAAATAGGGTCTTTTTTTTGTTTTTGCAAAGTAATAGGTTATGAAAGTGAAAATTAAAGGAATAATAGAGGACTTAAAATTTTTTTTAATTAAAAAAAAAAGAAAGAAAGAATGATCGTAAAAATAGTAAAAATATATCAAGGACTTCCTCTGGTTTTGTTGTGAGTATTGTGGGTTCAGCTCATTTTTGGCTAATTCCTTGGTCCGACTTTTATTTCTCAAGATCTATAGGCCCCTTCCTATGTAGTTGGTAGTAACCACAGGGTTTTAATCTATTGCCTGTAGCTTCCAAGGCGGTTCCCTCTGTTATAGCTTCTTCTGTTTGCTGGGCTCTTCAGTGTCTGGTTTCTGCCCTGACACAAAGGGGACGGTGGAGGACACTTTTTTTTTTTTTTTTTTAGGCTCACTTGTTCAGTCGCGCTGTGGGGAGGGAGGGAGGGATGCTGTAAACAAGTAACACTGGCGTGTCCTTGCAGTGCCTCAGCCACACTGGGTCTGCCCCCGCTCACTGAGCGTGTAGCCTCCCTGTCCACACTGCTCAGGCTCTAGGTTGTTCTGCCGGGAACCATCCGTGGCCGGCCCTGGGCTGCCTGCACCTCCCAGGTCCAAGCCACTCAGGTTCAGGCACTCGAGTAGTCCTCAGAGGCGCAGACTCGGTTGGGCCTGCGTTTTGTGCCCTTCCCAGGTCCGAGCAGCTCAGGTGATGACGTATTTAGTGAGCGCGATTGCTGCGACTTATCGCCTCCCCGCCGCTTAGTTATCTGGGTATAAAACCGGCACACCTTCTCAGGCAGATGTTGACCGTCCAGACCCCCAAGAAGTTTTAGTTAGCAAAGAAGCCTGCTTACAGTTTTATAGATAATGTCTCTCTGGGGCTGCGATTGCCCCCTTCTGGCTCTGGCTGCGTGTCACCGTAGGGGGAAGGTCTGCAGCCGGCTATCTCTGTTCAGTCCTTTGTTCCGTGCGCGGGCCTGGCGGTGTCTTAGGTTAGGGATGGCTTTTCGCATGATAGATATCCCACAGTCTGGTTTGCTAGCCCAGATTATTTCGCTCAGATAGTGCTCAGGGTATTCAGGCCGGGTCCTTACTCTAAGCGATGCAGCCCGCGCTGTGCCTCCCTGCCCAGCCCCCGCTTGCTAATGGCGTGTGCAGGCATCTGTGCTGCTTCTCCACTGGGGGAGTTACCATAGGGCTCGCAATCTGCGAGTTTTAATTGTTTATTTATTTTTTCTCCCTGTTATGTTGCCCTCCGTGCTTCCAAAGCTCGGCACAGATTCGGCAGTGAGAAGGTTTCCTGATGTTTGGAAACTTCTCTCTTTTTAAGACTCCCTTCCCGGGATGGAACTCCCTCCCTCCCTCGTCTCTTTTTTTGTATTTTATATTTTTTCCTACTTCCTTTCGAAGACTTGGGTTGCTTTTCTGGGTGCCTGATGTCCTCTGCCGGCATTCAGAAGTTGTTTTGTGGAATTTACTCGGCTTTTAAATGCTCTTTTGATGAATTTGTGGGGGAGAAAGTGTTCTCCCCGTCCTACTCCTCCGCCATCTTCAGAAATGACTGAATTGATACTTTTGTTCCGTTTATTCTCATATAAAATTATTCAGATTTGATTTTCTTTCTTTAGGAGAACTTAGAAGATACTAAATTAAAGTCAATTTTCTTATAAATCTTTGTCAAGTTATTTTTGTGTATTTCATTGATTTTTCTTTTTCTTTTGGAGTGAAGACATGGAAAACATATAGATACCCAGTAGCTCTTACAAAGGGTTTCTAAAACATTTTGTTTTATAAAACATTTATAGTTATTTTAACAGAAAGAAACATTTGGAAGCTTACAGTTTTCCTAAAATGCCCTAATTTTTCTCTGCTGGGTCTTAAAAGTCGATCAAAAGGTTGGCGTACTGAAAGTTTTAAGATGTCAGAACAGGATAAAACACACAAAGTGAAGTCCATTTCAATGAAGCAAATAGTTCCAATTGCTGAACTAAAGGTTTTAATGACAATGTCTATAAAAACTTTATGTATATGAGATGTTTTCCTGAAAGCATCAACCAGTTGCTTGTGAGGATTCAAAGTCAATTCTCTTATTTCTGCAAATGGGACAACTCATTTCTATGTATAGTGTAATCACAGTTCTTGATTCCTGCTAAATTAGTAACTGGATTAACCCTTGTAGACTTGTCCACTTAAAGGGTTCTAACAATTCAATGAATGAAGATAACCTGAGATTATTATTGCAATATACAGAAAATAGTATATGCTAAGTTTCTACAATCTCAGATATACAATATATTAAGTTAGAAAGACTTACAGAATGAAAAAAATGTATGCTCACAAAAAGTCAATACAGGTGATATATTACTTTACATTTTCTATGCATTTAAAGCTTCTTTCTCTAATCATGCTAGAGGAAAATTTCTATATTTACATGTGTTGGTATCAAATTACATATCCCTTATAACATACATGAGAAACCATTTTAATTTTTCTATGCATTGGTAGATGACAAAATTGCTATTACTTAACTGTTCAGTACAGTTGCTCAGTTGTGTCTGATTGTTTGTGACATTATGGACTGTAGCATGCCAGGCTTCCCTGTCCATCACCAGCTCCCAGAGATTGCTCAAGCTCATGTCCATCGAGTCAGTGAAGCCATCCAACCATCTCATTCTCTGTCGTCCCCTTCTCCTGCTGCCTTCAATCTTTCCCAGCATCAGGATCTTACCAGTGAGTCAGTTCTTCACATCAGGTGGCCAAAGTATTAAAGTTTCAGCTTCAGCATCAAGTCCTTCCTTTAGGATTGACTGGTTGGATGTCCTTGCAGTCAAAGGGACTCTCAAGAGTCTTCTCCAACACCACAGTTCAAAAGCATCAATCCTTTGGTGCTCAGCTTTCTTTATAGTCCAACTCACATCCATACACGATTACTGGAAAAACCATCACTTTGAATAGACAGAACTTTGTTGGCAAAGTAATGTTTCTGCTTTTGAATATGCTGTCTAGGTTGGTCATAGATTTTCTTCCAAGGACCAAGCATCTTTTAATTTCATGGCTGCAGTCACCATCTGCAGTGATTTTGGAGCCCAAGAAAATAAAGTCTCTCACTGTTTCCATTGTTTCGCCCTCTATTTGTCATGAAGTGATGGGACCAGATGCCATGATCTTAGTTTTCTGAATGTTGAGCTTTAAGCCAACTTTTTCATTCTCCTTTTTCACTTTCATCAAGAAGCTCATTAGTTTTTCTTCACCTTCTGCCATAAGGGTGGTGTCATCTGCATATCTGAGGTTATTGATATTTCTCCTGGCAATCTTGATTCCAGCTTGTTCTTCTTCCAGCCCAGCGTTTCTCATAATGTACTCTGCATATAAGTTAAATAATCAGAGTGGCAATATACTGCCTTGACATACTCCTTTTCCTATTTGGAACCAGTCTGCTGTTCCATGTCCAGTTCTAATTGTTGCTTTTTGATCTATATACAGATTTCTCAGGAGGCAGGTCAGGTGGTCTGGCATTCCCATCTCTTGAAGAATTTTCCAGTTTGCTGTGATCCACACAGTCAAAGGCTTTGGAATAGCCAATAAAGCAGAAGTAGATGTTTTTCTGGAGCTCTCTTGTTTTTTCAGTGATTCAACAGATGTTGGCAATTTGATCTCTGGTTCCTCTGCCTTTTCTAAATCCAGGTAGAACATCTGGAAGTTCATGGTTCATGTAGTGTTTCAGCCTGGCTTGGAGGATTTTGAGCACTACTCGACTAGCATGTGAGATGAATGCAATTGTGTGGTAGTTTGAACATTCTTTAGATTGCTTTTCTTTGGGATTGAAATGAAAATTGACCTTTTCCAGCCCAGTGGCCACTGTTGAGTTTTCCAAATTTGCTGGCATATTGAGTGCAACACTTACACAGCATGATCTTTTAGAATTTGAAATAGCTCAACTGGAATTCCATCACCTCCACTAGTTTTGTTTGTAGTGATGCTTCCTAAGGCCCACTTGACTTCTCATTCAGGATGTGTGGCTCTAGGTGAGTGAGCATACCATTGTAATTATCTGGGTCATGAAGATCTTTTTAATATACTTCTGGGTATTCTTGCCACCTCTTAGTATCTTCTGCTTCTGTTAGGTCTATACTATTTCTGTCCTTTATTGTGCCCATCTTTGCATTAAATGTTCCCTTGGTATCTCTCATTTTCTTGAAGAGATCTCTAGTTTTCCCCATTCTATTGTTTTTCTCTATTTCTTTTCATTGATTACTGAGGAAGGCTTTCTTATGTCTCCTTGCTATTCTTTGGAACTCTGCATTCAGATGGTACATCTTTCCTTTTCTCCTTTGCCTTTCACTTCTATTCTTTTCATAGCTATTTGGAAGGCCTCCTCAGACAATCTTTTGCCTTTTTGCATTTCATTTTCTTGGGGATGGTCTTGATCACTGCCTCTTGTACAATGTCACAAACCTCCTTCCATAGCTCTTTAGGCACTCAGATCTAATCTGATCTAATTAGATCTGTCTGTCAGATCTAATCCCTTGAATCTGTTTGTCACTTCTGCTTATAGTCATAAGGGATTTGATTTAGGTCATACCTGAATATTCTAGTGGTTTCCCCTACTTTCTTCAATTTAAGTCTGAATTTGGCAATAAGAAGTTCAAGATCTGAGCCACAGTCAGCCTCTGGTCTTGTTTTTGCTGACTGTATAGAGCTTCTCCATATTTGGCTGCAAAAAATAGAATCAATCTGATTTCAGCATTGACCATCTGGTGATGTCCATTTGTAGAGTCTTCTCTTGTGCTGTTGGAAAAGGGTGTTTGCTATGTCCAATGCATTCTCCTGGCAAAACTCTGTCAGCCTTTGCCCTGCTTCATTCTGTACTTTAAGGCCAAATTTGCCTGTTACTCCAGGTATCTCTTGACTTCCTACTTTTGCATTCCAGTCCCCTATTTTGAAAAATACATCTTTTTTGAGTGTTAGTTCTAGAAGGTCTTGTTGGTCTTCATAGAACCGTTCAACTTCAGCTTCTTCAGTATTACTGGTAGGGGCATATAATTGGATTACTGTGATATTGAATGGTTTGCCTTGGAAACGAACAGAGATCATTCTGTTGTTTTTTGAGATTGCACCCAAGAACTGCATTTTGGACTCTTTTGTGGACTATGAGGGCTACTACATTTCTTCTAAGGGATTCTTGCCCACAGCAGTAGATACAATGGTTATCTAAGTTAAATTGACCCATTCTAGTCCATTTTAGTTTACTGATTCTTCAAATGTTGATGTTCACTCTTGCCATCTCCTGTTTGACCACTTCCAATTTACCTTGATTCATGGACCTAACATTCCAGGTTCCTATGCAATATTGCTCTTTACAGCATCAGACTTTACTCCCATCACCAGTCCCATCCACAACTGAGCATTGTTTTTGCTTTGGCTCCATCTCTTCATTCTTTCTGGAGTTATTTCTCTACTCTTCTCCAGTATGATATTGGGCACCTACCAACCCGGGGAGTTCATTTTTCAATGTCATATCTTTTTATCTTTTCATACTGTTCACAGGGTTCTCAAGGCAAGAATACTGAAGTGGTTTGCTGTTCCCTTCTCCAGTGGGCTACCCTTGTGGCTCAGGGGGTAAAGAATCCACCTGCACTGTGGGAGACCTAGGTTCGGTCCCTGGGTTGGGAAGATCCCCTGAAGAAGGGAAAGGCTACCCACTCCAGTATTCTGGCGTGGAGAATTCTGCAAAGAGTCAGACATGACCGAGCGACTTACTTAACCTATTCGTTCTAAAAATAAGGTGTCTGAATTTTAAAACAAGAGACTTTCAGTTGGCAAAAATACATTATTTAAAGCTTTCTTTAATATCCTTATCCACAGGGCTCTGCCATGTGTCATATAAAGGAAAATGGAAAGATCAGACATCTCCCCTCCTGGAAGCTAACAGGCTGCATAAGGCAAAGCTAATGTAAACGACCCTAAGAGACAAACTGTTTAGCAAAGCTCCTAGTTAATTTGTTGTTGTTGTTGTTGTTCAGAAGCTAAGTTGTGCCCAACTTTTTGTGACCCCATGGACTGAAGGACACCAGGCTCCTCTTTCCTTCATTATCTCCCAGAGTTTGCTCAAATGCATGTCCATTGAGTCAGTGATGCCATCCAACTATCTTATCCTCTGTTGCCCCCTTCTCCTCCTGCCTTCAATCTTTTCCAGCATCAGGGTCTTTTCCAATAAGTTGACTCTTCATATCAGGTGGCCAAAGTAGTGAAGTTTCAGCTTCAGGATCAGTCCTCCCAATGAATATTCAGGGTTAATTTCCTTTAGGATTGACTGGTTTGATCTCCTTGCCATCCAAAGGACTCTCGAGGATCTTCTCCAACACTATAGTTCAAAAGCATCAGTTCTTCAGCACTCACCTTTTTTTATGCTCCAGCTCTCACATCTGTACCTGACTACTGGAAAAACCATAGCTTTGACAATACAGACATTTGTTGGCAGAGTAATTTCTTTGATGAAGAAAATAATACAACAGGAATTCTGAAGTGTTTTTGACCCTGGGAGATGAGAAAAGTGCCAGGGTAGAGAAGCAAACCTCAGTTATGTATGGAATATTGGATCTGAAGGGTTTAATAAAAGTTTACTTGTGGGATGGGGCTTCCCTTGTGGCTCAGCTGGTAAAGAATCCACCTGCAATGTGGGAGACCTGGGTTCAATCCCTGGGTTGGGAAGATCCCCTGGAGAAGGAAACGGCTACCCACTCCAGTATTCTGGCCTAGAGAATTCCAAGGACTGTATAGTCCATGGGGTCGCAAAGAGTCAGACACAATTGAGCAACTTTCACTTTCACTTTGTGGGATGAGTTGTTAGGAGAGGTGGTGCCAAATATTCAACTGAAAATTGTTTGCTACTCTGTTCTAGAATAATCTTTGTTTATTTTTAAACCTGTAGTAAAAAATCTTTTATCCAAACAACTTTGTATCTGTGGTGACTTGAGGAATGAACAGAAACGCATGTGTCCACCCTTGGGACAATGTGAGTGAGGTCATCAAGATCACAGTTTCAGGAGGTGAGATAGCAAATGGGTTTGATAATTGAATGAGAAGTGAAAATTGAAAGCAGGACATAAATCACCCTCAGAGCATTTGGAAATATGCTGGGCTTTCTCTGGTGCATATGGTGGAAGCTTGAGCTTTTTGTTTGGATATTAAAGGGTGGGCTCAACATGTTAAAGATGGAAGAAGAGTGAGTTTAAAATGCCATTTGCTAGTTGCTCGAATACTTGCAGTACATAGCAGGAAGGGATGTGTTTGTGTAGGACATAGTTGAGGTGGGGGGCGGTGCAGGGGAGTTGGTGACTGGTGGGGTTGGTGAATGGAGGGAGACAGTAGTAGACAGGAGACTAGGAGAGAAACAGAGTGTTTGAGATTCATGTGTAGAGAGCAGAAGAAAAGGTTAAATGTAATTTGTGCTGCGTATGCTGTCACTTCAGTTGCAGCCAACTCTTTGCTGCAACCCTATAAACTATAGCTTTCCAGGCTCCTCTGTCCATAGGATTCTCCAGGCATGAGTACAGGAGTGGGTTGCCATTCTCTTCTCCAGAGGATCTTCCCAACATGGGGATCAAACCCATGTCTCTTATGTCTCCTACATTGAAAGGCAAGTTCTTTATCACTAATGTCACATGGGAAGCCCCAATTTGTGCTGTACCTCCTTGCTAATTTATCAAAAGTATCTTTAGCAAATTTTGTCAGAACTGTTTTTTTCATAGAATTGAATTTTTTTTCCATCTAAGATGAAGAAAGGACTTGGTCACTATATAAAGAATTCATAAAAGGCAAGTGAACTTGGGATACTTCCCCAGCTGCTCACCACCCCAAAGAGCAAAATGTGTGTAAAATCCAAAAATAATAGGTAAAAAGCTTTAATTCATTCATATTGTAATCTAATCTTTGTTCTAACAAAATCAAATTAATATGTGGCTTGTGCTTTTCCAAGGAAATTTAAATAAAGGATTCTTGACTATCAGTAAACAAAATTCAGAGAAATGTGCGCTGGTCTGTGTGCAGATTGGAAAAGAATTTCCAGACAAGAGGTGGAATGAGAGGAGAATAGAGTAATTTATTTAGAGTGGGAGTTGCTGTTAGAACAGCGGGCCAGCTCAGGGAGAGCTGACCCCTTTCATGTGCTAGTAGCCAATTGTTATAGCCTCAAGCCAGAGAAGATTACTACTGGAAGGGTGACATTAGGTGATTGGTTAGGATGCTATAGGGTGAGTAATAGGGTAGGTATTTTACCCAACATGAGGTGAGGGATATCGGGAGGCTTATGGCAACGGTTGCTATGGGGTTTGGTTAATTCTAGAGAATTTTATCCTGTGACCTTGGTATAAAGCTCCACACCTATGACCTTGATAGTAGGGCTCCACAAAATAGAAATTTGATTTTTGACAGATAGTCGTATTTGTAGGAAATTGTGCTCTTTTATTTAAAACACCAAAGTCAACCGATATGACGGTTGTAATTTGTAATTAAAGCTGGAGTTTTAAAATCAATTGCAACCAAGGAGAAGTACAATTTAGGTAATGTATGTGTAGAAAAAAGACAGAGGTGTAATTTTTAAAAGATTAAGCACATTTCTAAATAGAAATCTCTAAAACAAGGGATGTACTTTTACTACCATTGCCGTGGATCAATATGGATATTAAATTGAAAATGTAGGTTAAAAATATGTCCAACATATCTGGAAGCCCTTTGCTGTGTTAAATACTTAAGCTTAGTAAATTGGAACATTTGTGAAATTTTTACAAAGAGGCATTTAACAACATCAATTACATTTTCAAAGTATCAATATTCTCATAAAAATGGAAACTGCTTCAGATTACACCATAGCCCCTCCCCCATACCACCCTGGGAGCCAAAAGAGGTATTTTCTTTAAGTTTCTGTGTTATTAACATGTCTTTAGGGGCTTCCCTGCTGGCTCAGTGGGTAGAGTGTCTGCCAGCAATGCAGTAGACCCAGGTTCAATCCCTGGGTCAGGAAGATCCCCTGGAGAAGGAAATGACAACCCACTCCTGTATTCTTGCCTGGAGAATTTCATGGACAGAGGAGCCTGGTGGACTACAGACAATGGGATCACAAAGAGTAGGACAGGACTGAGTGACTAACATAGGATTCCTAGGTGGCGCTAGTGGTAAAGAACCCGCCTGCCAGTGCAGGAGACATGAGACACAAGACACTGGTTCCATCCCCAGCTTGGGAAGATCCCCAGGAGGAGGGCACAGCAACCCACTCCAGTATTCTTACTTGGAGAATCTCATGGACAGAGGAGCCTGTTGGGCTATAGTCCATGGAGTTTCAGAGAGTCAAACACAACTGAAGTGACAGCATGCAGGCAGCATGTCTTCATCCATACCTTCTCTAAGCCTCTTAAGTACAAATGAACACAGAATACAGGCATATTTCTCATTATGCAAGCAGCCCTCCACATACAAATTCTAAAGGAAAGCACAGTACAGCTGCATTCCACTTTTTTTAATGGTATGAATAGGGCCTTTAATATCAATACTGAAATGGAAGTGATTAGTACTATTTACTGAATTTTAAAGCACCTTAGAATGTTCAGCCAGACAGTTTATTTGATTGGCTGAACATGTGGACACCTCATTTTGGGGAAATAAAAGTGTGGCACAGGCAAAGAAACAGCTATCTGGCTGCTTCATAGACATTTATGGAGGATTTTAGCTGATAATTCTGCTTTTAAAAATGATGCTTGTAGAGAATAACATGCTCTTTCTAGTATCATATGGTCTTTACCTAATCACACTTCTTACTCTAAAATTAGGAGCATTGAGGATGATCATTCAGAATTGGCTCAGCTCACAAAAAGCTTTTATTCTCGATGTCTTGATGTATAGTACCTGATGCAGAAATTATCTATTTAGACTGCAGAACATTGATAGTGCAGGATCAATATACAAAGTAAGTTGCATTTCTATACCTAGGATAGAAGAATCTGAAACTGAAATTAATAATTTCATTTACAGTTGCATCCAAAAGAATAAAATACTTAAGAATAAATTTAACAAAAGTGAAAAATGTGTATGCTGAAAAATACAAACATAATTGAAAGATATTTAAACGTCATATTATATATACATATGCTCCAAATTTAAGTACAGATCAACTTTATCAACAATACTATCTTTAAATGTCAATATCTACAGTCTAAATAACTAGTTATAGACACAGCCTGATAGAGTGGTTAAAAAAACAGAACCCAACTATGTATTGGCAATAAAAAGCCCACTTTAAATATAAAGATATGAAGAAACTAAAGGAATAGAGAAAGATGTACCATGCAAATTCTAATCAAATGAAAGCTGACATGGCTATAATTTCAGACAAAGCCGACTCAAGAGCGAGAAAATTATCAGAGATAAAGAGGGCATGTAATCATAATAACAAAGGAGCCAATTCTCCCAGAAGACGTAACAATATTTACTGTGTTTGTGCCTAACAACAGAGCATTAAGACATGAGGCAAAAACGTATAGAACTGAGAAATAGACAAGTCCACTATTATAGTCGTAGATTTCAACACCCTTCTATCAGTAAGTAAAAGATCCAGCAGGCAGAAAATCACAAAGGACTTAGTTGAACTGAACAGCAACATCAGTCAACCACATCAAATTAACATTTATAGAATATTCCATCCAACAACAGCAGAAAACATGATCTTCTCAAGCACACATGGAATACTCACCAAGAGAGGGCAAAGCTGGGTCATAAAACACATCTTAACAAATTTAAAATAATAAAATTATACAATATATGGTTTCAGACTGCAATGGAATAAAACCAGAAATCAGTGACAGAAATTTAGTTGTAAAAAGACCCAAATGCTTGAAGATTAAACAAAACCCTTCTAAATATAAATGGTTCAAAAAAAAGACAAAATTTAAAAATGTTTTGAAATAAATAAATGAAAATAAAAACACATTTTATCAAAATTTGTGGAAGTAGAAAAAACAAATCTATATAACACTGAATGCAGTTACTAGCGAACAATTGAAGTGTAAAATCAAGAATATATGTGTAGAAACGTGAAAAAAAAAAAGTAGATAAAATTGGATCCAAAGAAAGCAAATGTAAAAGTTACTTAGAACCGAAGTCAATAAAAGTCAAAATCAATAGAGAAAATTAGTAAAACCAGAAGCTAATTCTTCAAAAGACCAATAAAACTATAAACATCTAACTTAGCTAACGAAAAACCATACAAGTTAATAATCATAAATAAAACAGGAATTACTACAGATCTGATAGACATTAAAGGGATAGCAAAGAAATACCATAAACAGCTCAATGCTCACAAATTTGATGACCTAGATCAAATCAACACACTGGAAGACACAAACTATCCAAATTCAATGAGAAGAAGTATACAATGTGAGCAAATCTGTATTTATTGGACAAACTGAGTCAATGACCAACAGCTTTCCAAAATAGAAAGTCCCAGGCCTAGATGGGTTTGCTGGTGGGCTCTACCAAATATTTAAGAAAGAAAGTATACCAGTTCTCTACAACGTCAGAAACAGAAGCAGAGGGAAAACTCCTAACTTATCCACTCGGGACTACATTACCCTAATATCTAAAGTAGCAAAGAGCTTACATAAGACGAAAGCTGTAGACCAATAGATGTAGACAGATGCAAAAATCCACAAAGAAATACTAGCACATTGAATTTTTAAATGTATAAAAATAATTATATACCACAATCAAGTGGGATTTATCTCAGGTATGCAAGCAAGGCTATTTCAACATTTGAAACTAATTAATTAATATTAATTAATTATATAATTATAGTACTATAATGTTACCATAATATAATTTGAAAAGTAATTAATCCATTACATCAAGAGGCTAAAGAAGGAAAATCACGTGATATTGTATCTATAGTCCAGCAGAAACATTTCACAAAATTCAATACTGATTTATGATTTTTAAGTCACAGTCCACAAACTAGAAATAGAGGAGAACTTAATCAATCTGATAAAGACTATCTACCAAAAACCTACAGCTACCATTATAATTCAATGCTAAGAAACATGTTTTCTTGTTATGATCAAAAACAAGGCAAGCATGTTTCTTCTTATCACTACTATGAAACATCATAGTGGAAGTCCTACCTAATGTGATGAGAAAGAACAGAGAAATAAAAGATACACACATTGGTACGTAAGAAATAAAACTGTCTTTGTTCTTAGATGTTTTGTGCTTCTATGTAGAAAATCCTAAAGAATCAAAGGAAAACTCCTGGGACTAGCAGGTAATTATAGCAAGGTTGTAGGACACATGGTTGATATATAAAAGTCAATTGCTTCCTCTATACTAGCAATGAACATTTGGAATTTGAAATTAAAAACACAATACCATTTATATTATCACTCAAAACCTGAAATACCTAGGTATAAATCTAACAAATTTTATATAAATATTATGAGCAAATTATACAGAAGAAAAACTTTTGATCAAAAAAATCAAAGAATATTTTAATAAATGGAGAGAACACTTTGTTTAAACACATTGTTTAAATCTTTAAATCCATATTATTTTTAAAAAGCAATATATTAGTATATAATTACAAATAATATGTACTTATTTATCTAATATATTATTATTTATAATCAGTTCAGTTCAGTCACTCTGTTGTGTCCGATTTTTTTGCCACCCCATGGACTGCAGCATGCCAGGCCTCCCTGTCCATCACCAACTCCTGGAGATTGCTCAAACTCATGTCCATCGAGTTGGTGATGCCATTCAACCATCTCATCCCCTGTCATCCCCTTCTCTTCCCGCCTTCAATCTTTCTCAGCATCACGGTCTTTTCCAATGAGTCAGTTTTTTGCATCAGGTGGCCAAAGCATTGGAGTTTTAGCTTCAGCATCAGTCCCTCCAATGAATATTCAGGACTGATTTCCTTTAGGATTAACTGGTTGGATTTCCTTGCAGTCCAAGGGACTCTCAAGAGTCTTCTCCAATACCACACTTAAGAAGCATCAATTCTTTGGTGCTGAGCTTTCTTTATAGTCCAATTCTCACATCCATACATGACTAATGGAAAAACCATAGCTTTGGCTAGATGGACCTTTGTTGGCAAAGTAATGTCTCTGCTTTTTAATATGCTGTCTAGGTTGGTCAGAACTTATCCTCCAAGCTGCAAGCGTCTTTTAATTTCATAGTTGCAGTTATGATCTGCAGTGATTTAGGAGCCCAAGAAAACAAAGTCTCTCACTGTTTCCATTTTTCCCCATCAATTTGCCATGAAGTGATGGGACTGGATTCCATGATCTTAGTTCTTTGAATGTTGAATTTTAATCCAGCTTTTTCACTTTTCTCTTTCACTTTCATCAAGAAGCTCTTCAGTTCCTCTTCACTTTCTGCCATAAGTGTGGTGTCATCTGTATATCTGAGGTTATTGATATTTCTCCCAGCAATCTTGATTCCAACTTATGCTTCATCCAGCCCAGCATTTTGCATGATGTACTCTGCATATAATTAAATAAGCAGAGTGGCAATATACAGCCTTGACATACTCCTTTCCCAATTTGGAAGCAGTCCATCCTTCCATGTCCAGTTCCAACTGTTGCTTCTTGACCTGTATACAGATTTCTCAGGAGGCAGGTAAGGTAGTCTAGTATTCCCATCTCTTTCAGAATTTTCCACAGTTTATTGTGATCCACACAGTCAAAGGCTTTGGCATAGTCAATAAAGCAAAAGTAGATGTTTTTCTGGAACTCTCTTGCTTCTTTGATGATCCAACAGATGTTGTCAATTTGATCTCTGGTTCCTCTGCCTTTTCTAAATCCAGCTTGAACATCTGGAATTTCTTGGTTCACGTACTGTTGAAGCTTTGCTTGGAGAATGTTGAGCACTGTTTTCTAGCATGTGAGATGAGTGTAATTGTGCAGTAGCTTGAACATTCTTTAGCAATGCCTTTCTTTGGGATTGGAATGAAAACTGACATTTTCCAGTCCTGTGGCATTATTTATAATATAAACATATAATTCAGTTAAGTTCAGTCTCTCAGTCATGTCCGACTCTTTGAGACCCCGTGAATTGCAGCATGCCAGGCCTTCCAGTCCATCACCAACTCCCAGAGTTCACTCAAACTCACGATATATATTTAATTATTTGTATAATTATATAACAATATACAATTGTTGGTATAATAATAAATAATATGATTATTATTAATATAGTATATGGATATAAAATAATATTTATTGAAAGAACCCAAAGCTACATGTACTTCTTGGCAAAAAGAAGGTGAGAAGAAAGGTTCAATTGCAAGCATAAGTATGAAAATGACGGCCAGGTAGAAGTACAGAATGGGATGAGGACTGTGAATGGAGTCCTGGGCTGCACTCAATCTAATAGTAAAGTAAAGTAATGGGTTTCAGACAGAAAAGAAGACCAAGGGGAGGAGGGGTAGACCTGGGTAAGAATTTGTGATCTGAGGGAAAAAACTTTCTAAGGGGAAAAGGGATAATATTTCTTCCTTTGCCCAACAATTTAATTGGGAAAACACACAAATACATATTCATTCACTGCTTTTTGTTTGGGAGCTTTGACCAAATTTAGATGATTTTGATCCCATTTTGATTCCAGTTTTGCTATGACTGCAAGAGTTCCGAAAGAAAAAAATGATGGTGGATGACTCTCAGTCCTCTGTGTGACATGAAAGATCTCTGCAACAGCTCGGGCTCCATGACACCGGGCGGGCGGGGAGGAACAGAACTGCACTATTTATGGAGCTATCGTGTTTCTCTGACTGCCCTTTATTATACTGCAAGTACAGTAGTTTTCACTTTCCCAAACTGGGAATCGTTCCAGAGGAATGCATCTGGATAGCATTTGCCCATTCCCCTCCCCAGAAAAAGAATTAGTCAGCAAGGACCCTATTCATAAAAACAAATTCCATCCATTTCTACTTGAATGTCACGTCTTTATGTGGAAAAGTGTGGAGTGAGCCCCTTTTGCTACATAAAGAATGCTTTTTTTGTGATTAATGGACCTCCTTCCCCCATCCCCCAGTATGTAAGTAGACACCTCCTGATCACATACCTGAAGGGCCTCTAAGACTACAGACATGGTGAGGGGATTTGATATGATATTTCTGGACTGAATTGTATCCTTTCTGAAAAGTGGATAATGTATAAGTAACTGGTTTCAAGAGACATGCATGCTTTTTAAACCATGGAAGATACTTAACAGGATATTTTGAACACACAAACATAAAAATATACACTCATATTCCTAACTCTGTTAGATGTTTTAAGAGTCATTTCTATTAATAATCTGTAGTTAACAGATCTGAATCTCTCAATCTGGTGTTTTACTTCACAAAATTCTAATTCCCAGAAGTCAGAAATTAATCTTAATGGAGTAATATAGTTTTAATCAGCCCATAAGGTTAACAAATTGGGTTGATTGAAATACACATCATTAGACAGCGAATTTTGGCAGATATTTAATAGTCACTGAGGATGCCTGAGATTTATGGTCTAGCCACGTTATTATTTTCTTTTGGTTGAAGGATCATTTTAATGTCCTGTGACATACAGTATACCTTGCCTACCGTGGAATTTATTCAATGACAAAAGTTTTTAACATACTGTAAGTCCAGATCATTACATTTCAGCTAAGGAGCCGCATAGATCTTGAGTGTTATGCTTTACTTCAGGCACTTCAGGGAGATGAGGTATTTTATTGAAAATTTTTAATGCAGTTTCCAACTGTTGCTCTAAGGCCCTGCATAAAAGAGGCTCACGCTGAAGTGAACCTCACCAAGCAAAAGACTGCATCACCTTTTGAAAAATAGGAATTAAAAAAAACATTTTGCCAGAAGAGCAGGGTAGCTTATTCATGTTATTATCACTGCTATTTTGTGGTAGATGCAACTGACTGTTTAGACAGCTTTACACAACTGCAGTTAACACACATATGCATGCAACAAAGGCCATAGGCAAATAACCTTTACATCTCCACTTGCCCAAGTATGGTTTATGCTAGGCAATTATTTATGTGCTTGTTGTTCTGTTGCTAAATTGAGTTCAACTCTTTGTGACCCCATGGACTGCAGCACTCCAGGCTTCCCTGTCCTTCATCATCTCTCAGAGTCTGCTCAAACTCATGTCCACTGAGTCTGTGATGCTATCCAACCATCTCATCCTCTGCTGTCCCCTTCTCCTTTTGCTTTCAATCTTTGCCAGCATCAGGGTCTTTTTCAATGAGTCAGCTCTTGACATCAGGTGGTCAAAGTATTGGAGCTTCAATTTCAGCATCAGTCCTTCCAATGAATATTCAGGGTTGATTTCCTTTAGGATTGACTGGTTTGATCTCCTTGCAGTCCAAGGGACTCTCAAGAGTCTTCTCTAACACCACAATTCAGTTCAGTTCAAGTTTAGTCGCTCAGTCATGTACGACTCTTTCCAACCTCATGGACTGCAGCTCGCCAGGCCTCTCTGTCCATCACCAGCTCCCAGAATTTACTCAAACTCATGTCTACTGAGTCAAAGATGCCATCCAACCATCTCATCCTCTGTCATCCCTTTGTCCTCCCTCCTTCAATCTTTCCCAGCATCAGAGTCTTTTCTAAGGAGTCAATTCTTCACATCTGGTGGCCAGTATTGAAGTTTCAGCTTCAGCATCAATCCTTTCAATGAATATTCAGGACTGATTTCCTTTAGGACTGACTAGTTGAATCTCCTTGCAGTCCAGGGGACTAGTAAGAGTCTTCTCCAATACCACACTTTAGAAGCATCAATTCTTTGGTGCTCAGCTTTCTTTATAGTCCAATTCTCACATACATACATGACTACTGGTAAAACCATAGCTTTAACTAGATGGACCTCTGTTGGCAAAGTAATGTCTCTGCTTTTTAATATGCTGTCTAGGTTGGTCCTAACTTTTCTTCCAAGTAGCAAGCATCTTTTAATTTCATGGCTGCTGTCACCATCTGTGGTGATTTTGGAGCCCAAGAAAACCAAGTCTCTCACTGTTTCCACTGTTTCCCCATCTATTTGCCATGGAGTGATGGGACCATATGCCATGATCTTAGTTTTCTGAATGTTGAGTTTTAAGCCAACTTTTTCACTCTCTTTTTCCCTTTCATCAAAAGACTCTTTAGTTCTTCTTTATTTTCTGCCATAAGTGTGGTGTCAGACACCTTAATTTATTTATCCTAATAATAATTTATTCTCACAGTAATTGGATCAGGCATATCCTAGCCCTACCACATTTTATCAAAAGAAATTTTAGCTTCAAGAAGTCAGGTCTCTGTGTAAGGTCACATGTGACACCCAGGACTCAGTTCTAGGTACATCTGATATCAAATGATCCCCAAAGCACATTATTTTCCTCAGGAGTAACCAGCACAACACCAAACTGCATAGTTGGCAGTCATATGAGTTATGCTTTCCTTTCTTTGGGTAGCCGAAAGTCCAATTTGACAGGGCAACTAATTAATGTGTCATATAATTACTTCTATCCAGCCAATAAAGAAATCTGGAACCCAGGTTGGTGGAAAATTGACCTGGCCTTAGAAACACCTATGACTGGTTAAGGTAATGTCAGCCTGTCTTTCTGATTGACTCATGAGGCTCCAGTACTGTAAACTCCATATAAAATCTCTTTGGTTGGAATATAATGAATTATCTCAAAATCTTCCTTCAGTAGTAACTTATCTGTCCAGTATTATTTTCTCCCTCATTCTTCTCAGATCATAGACCCTCCATGGGATAATGAAATGCTCTTTTATCCTAATCCATCTACCAACTTAGAGCCCCAGGGGAAATGCCCAAGAACCCTCCACTAATGCCTAACAGTATAATGAGCACAAGTTCTCTTCTGCATGACTGATAAGTATAAAATTCATCACTACTATTATTCTTATAAAATTTAAATAATTTGCATGAGGTGGTATGATTTAAATATATAACCCCCGAAACCAAACAAATAAACCAAAACCTAGCTTTCTGTCAATCTCCATTAAACAAGGCAACTGGCATTTTGATTTCAAAGTGTCTTGTAAGGGTGGCTCACTGGCTACATAAATATAAATGCACATATCTGAAATTCAAATGCCAGATTTCAAATAACCAGTCATAGGCCAAAAATGTTGGCAAGATCACTCACAGAGGTTTCACAGAAATGGGGAAAAGGGAGGTCAACGCACTGTAAATATAGGTAGTTGCCCAGTGCTTCCCTGGTCAATTTCCTCCTCAGCAGAATATGTTTAGTATAATAAATGTTTCATCTGGGACGCTATCCAGATTCGTCATTAAAATAAAAAAAGTAAGCACAGTTGTTCTTAGTGGATCTTTCTTCCATCACAGTATCAGTCACATCTCAGAAGCATGCTGAAATGTGTTGGTGAGTACAAAAGGGTCAGAAGAGAAATGAAATGAAAAGAAAAAATAAATAAAAAATAAGAGAGGGTTATGGATTTTAGGGGGCAAAGCCCTCAGTTGTGGAATAAATTTAAGCTTTATATCTCCTTGTCATCTGCTGGATGATAACACAATATATGAGAAATAAAATTTTATCTTTCAATTTCATTTGGCTTTGGTTTAGGCTAAAATGATTTCTCTTTCCTAAATTACTACTATATTTGTGGGCAATAATATCTGTGTTATTAGTTATTCTACCTTGTATTATTTATATTGTTAGTTATTTTACATACACTGGAGCCAGAGACTAGTCTTCTGTTCGATGAATTCCTCATTTGCCTTGGCTTCTGTAAGAAAACACCATAGACTGAGTTGCGTGAACAATGGAGGCTTATTTGTCTGAGTTCTAGAGGCTAGAAGTCCATGACCAGGACACCAGAGTTGGTGTCTGGTGAGCATGCTCTTCCTGTCTTGTAGATGGTCCCCATCTTATCGTGGGCTCACGTGACTTCTTTGTGCTAGGATGGAGAGACACCAAGAGAAAGAAAAGGTGGGGAGGGGAGTGAATTTCCTCTGTAGGATCTCTACTTACAAAGTCATCAATCCCATCATAAGGGTCCCATCATCACACCCTCATCTGAACTTCTTTGCCAAAGTCCTAATCTCCAAACATCATGTGAAGGCTTCAACATATGAATCTGCAAGGAACACAAACACTCAGTACAAAACACTCATTTCACCTAGGACAGTATCTTGCTCACTGAAAATACTCTATAAATATATGCAATCAGCTCATTGACTGAATTAAGGAGAACTCATTGGCATAATTTTTATCATCAAATTAAAATATTTTCTGTTCATTTTTCTGAATGTTTAATACAGGGATATAAGAATCTGAGTGATGCTTTAAGTAAGAGAGGGAAACTTTTGGTAAGAACAGCATTAGAAAAAAGACAGGTTTAAATATAAAAAATGAAAAGAAAAATACCTCAACATAAAAGCCAGGCTCCCCTGTCCTTCACTATCTCCTGGAGTTTGCTCAAATTCATATCCATGGAGTCAGTGATGCCTTCCAATCATCTCATCCTCTGTTAGCCCCTTCTCCTCTTGCCCTCAATCTTTCCCAACATCAGGGTATTTTCCAATGAGTTGGCTCTTTGCATCAGGTGGCTAAATATTGGAGCTTCAGCTTCAGCATCAGTCCTTCCAATGATTATTCAAGGTTGATTTCCTCTAGGATTGACTAGTTTGATCTCCTTGCTCTCCAAGGGACTCTCAAGAGTCTTCTATGACACCACAGTTTGAAAGCATCATTTCTTTGGTGCTCAGCCTTCTTTATGGCCCAACTTTCACATCCATACATGACTACTGGAAAAACCATAGCTTTGACTATACGGAGACCTTTGTCAGCAAAATAATGTCTCTGCTTTGTAATATGCTGTCTAGGTGTGTCATAGCTTCCTTCCAAGTGAGACTGTGAATTTAATAAGTAATATACTATTTAAACTTGGAGTATTACTGCTTTCCTGAATGAATGAATTTAAGCAAATGCTCAGTGTCATTATGAGCTCTACTGTGAGGACATGGTTCCTTCCTATTTACCATCCTGACACTGGTATCAGAAGGACCTTCAAATGGCATCTGGTCCAGCCATTTGCCTAGAAAATTAGTTGCTTTTTAATAGGTCTTTAACAATTCTACAAAGTTTCTATAATATATTCTTTAACATATTGTTTCTCTAATGATTCGTGATGTTGCATATCTTTTCACATACTTGTTGGCCATTCATATGTATTCTTTGCAGAAAAGTCTATTCAGTTTCTTTTCCCATTTTAAAATTGCATTTTGTTTATTTGCTATTGAATTATAGGAGTTCTTATATATTTGGATATTAATTCTTTTTCAAATATACAGTTTGCAAATACTTTCATTTTGTGGATTGTTTCCTTTGCTCTGCAGAAGCATTTTAGTTTGATGTAATTCTACACATCGATTTTTGCTGTTGTTGCCAGGGAAATGCAAATCAAAACTACGATGAAGATCACCTCACACTGTTATGGTGGTTAGTATTAAAACAAAACAAAAAGAAACAGAAGGTAAGTATTGGCAAGAATTGGCAAGAAAAGGGAGCCCTGTACACCGTTGGTGGAAATGTAAACTGGTGCAGTCACTCTGGAAAATAGTATAGAGGTTCCTCAAAAAATTAAAAATAGAATTTCCAAGTGATCTAGAATCCCCATTTCTAGTTACATATGCAGTTTTTATTGTTTAGTCACTGAGTCATGTCTAACTTTTGCAACCCCACAGACTGTCACCCACCAGACTCCTCTGTCCATGGAATTCCCCAGTCAAGAATACTGGAGTGGGTTGCCATTTCCTTCTCCTGGAGATCTTCCTGACCCAGGGATCAAACCCATGTCTCTTGAATTGGCAGGCAAGTCCTTTACCACTGAGCCACCAAGCAAGCCCTAAGAGTACTATATTGTGTACTTAAAAACTTATAAGGATAGATTTTGTGTTCTCATCACAAAATGATAATAATGATAATGCTAATAATAGTAAATAATAAGATGGAAAGAAATTCTTAGAGGTGGCATGGATTGTGGCAATGATTTCATAGGGGGTATACTTATCTCCAGACTCATTAAGTTGTACACATTAATTAGGTAAAGGCTTTTGTATATCAATCATACTTCAAAAAACTGATTTTTTATTTCAAATTGAGAGTCACATGAAGGTTGCTATTTCCCCAAACTGTATTCTGCTGAATTTCTAGTTCCAGGAGCAGGAGCTCTCCTCACTGGAGAGCATGTTTATGGGTCAGTTTGTAATATTATAAAGGCATCAGAAACACAGAAATAAATGGAGCATCCCTGAATCGATTAGATTAGCCTGAGCTCTTTCCACATGTGATTGGAGATGATCTAATTGGCTTGGGCAGTAAGTAAGTTATCCTGAGTGTTTGAATATAATGCATGTATGTTTACAATACCAAAACACATTAAAAAAAAGTTTCATTTACTCTCTTTATCTTGGCATTGCTGCTGTCAGAGAAAGCTTTCTACCGTACTTCCAGTGGGAAGAGGGATTATTTGAGGGGATGTGTCACAGCCTCCTAAGGATTTTGCTCTATTGGAATCATTGGTTACCTTTGAATACATTTGAAGAGAAGGGTGCTTTCTGAGTCAGTTCTTACCTGAATAGTTTTCTGTGGTTGGTCTCCCAGCCTACCCTCAACAGTGTATTCAACTGTGTTGAAAACCATATTATTTTCCCTTTCTACCCAGTCTTATTTTCTGCCTTAATATAAGCAATTGAATAATAATAATAAAGATTTAGATCTGAGGAAAGGAATATTATTCTTTTGAAGAATAATGTTCTTTTGAACATCATCTTCATTATTCAAGATACTGTTTCCAGCTATTAAATTCTATAACTCTTTAAACACTATATATATATATAGCTAGAATGAGGAAGAATGTAATTGCATGAATGTTACGTTAATTAATGGGATACTTTATTGAGATTTTTATATTCCTATACTGTGTATAGGAATAAATAGCAAGATGACTAAATAGATCATTTGAACCACAAAAGAACTGTTCCTAATTGCTTAATATTTTTAAAATACTCATCAAATGAATAAGTGTAAACAAAGGCATAGAATTAAATTGATAATAAAGACATCATCCAATGGCAGTAACAACTGAAGAGCAATCAATGAGTATGTATTAAACATTGTAAGAGTTCCTCCTAACCTAAGGCCCTAAGTCACTTTTGTTTTTCATCTAAAATATAATAGCTTTTACCATGTTTCACTCACTGTCCAGCTTTCATTCATTCAGTAATCATGTACAAATACCTGCTTCATGCTGGACACATGTTGCTGCCCAGGGTCTCAACAAGAGCTTGGCTTTCAGTTCAGTTCAGTTCAGTCGCTCAGTCATGTCTGACTCTTTGTGACCCCATGGACTGACTGCAGCACACCAGGCTTCCCTGTCCATCACCAACTCCTGGAGCATACTCAAACTCATGCCCATCAAGTCAATGATGTCATCCAACAATCTCATCCTCTGTCATCCCCTTCTCCTCCCACCTTCAATCATTCCTAGCATCACAGTCTTTTACAAGGAGTCAGTTCTTCACATCCAGGTGGCCAAAGTATTGGAGTTTCAGTTTCAGCATCAGTCCTTCCAATGAATATTCAGGACTGATTTCCTTTAGGATTGACTGCTTTGATCTCCTTGCTGTCCAAGGGACTCTCAAGAGTCTTCTCCAACACCACAATTCAAAAGCATCAATTCTTTGGCACTCAGCTTTCTTTATAGTCCAACTCTCACATCCATACATGACTACTAGAAAAACCATAGCTTTGACTAGATGGCCTTTTGTTGACAAAGTAATGGCTCTGCTTTTTAATATACTGTCTAGGTTGGTCATAACTTTCCTTCCAAGGAGCAAGCATCTTTTAATATCATGACTGCAGTCACCATCTGCAGTGATTTTGGAGCCCCAAAAAATAGTCTCTTACTGTTTCCACTGTTTCCCTATCTATTTGCCATGAAGTGATGGGACCAGATGCCATGATCTTCATTTTCTGAATATTGAGCTTTAAGCCAACTTTTTCACTCTCTTCTTTCACTTTCATCAAGAGGTTCTTTATTTTTTTTTAATTTTATTTTTTAACTTTACAATATTGTGTTAGTTTTGCCAAATATCAAAATGAATTCACCACAGGTATATATGTGTTCCCCATCCTGAACCCTCCTCCCTCCTCCCTCCCCATACCATCCCTCTGGGTCGTCCCAGTGCACCAGCCCCAAGCATCCAGTATCGTGCATCGAACCTGGACTGGCGACTCGTTTCATACATGATATTATACATGCTTCAATGCCATTCTCCCAAATCTTCCCACCCTCTCCCTCTCCCACAGAGTCCATAAGACTGTTCTATACATCAGTGTCTCTTTTGCTGTCTCGTACACAGGGTTATTGTTACCATCTTTCTAAATTCCATATATATGTGTTAGTATACTGTATTGGTGGTTTTCTTTCTGGCTTACTTCACTCTGTATAATAAGCTCCAGTTTCATCCACCTCATTAGAACTGACTCAAGAGGCTCTTTAGTTCTTCTTTACTTTCTGCCATAAGGAGCTTGGCTTTAGTAGCCAAGTAAATCTGACCCCTGCACTAAATTTTAACATTTCGTTGCCTTTGAGCATCAATTAGCATTGCTTTATGAGTTTGGATAGGCAAAACCCACCACGCAACTAGTTTCTTAATAATCCATTACATAACAACTCTACAAGAATTCAAGAAACAAAATGCTCCATTCACAATGGAATTCACAGTGTTCCACTCAACAAAAGGGGACAAGGTGGGGGAACCTTGTTCATTTGACTTCTTCATCCTCAGCTCTGCTTCAAAGGAGAAAATAGTGTGATTATATTACATACATCTCTCAAGGAGTCTGAGGGCTTCCCTGATGGCTCAGATGGTAAAGAATCTGCCTGCAATGCAAGAGACCCAGCTTCAATCCAGGAAGATCTCCTGGAGAAGGGAATGGCAACCCACTCCAGTATTCTTGCCTGGAGAATTCCACTGACAAAATAGCCTGGCGGGCTACAGTCCATGGGGTCACAAAGAGTCAGACACGACTGAGTGACTAACACTTTTACTGACAGGAGTTTCAATTCTGGATGTATTTCTTGGTGCTCACAGATTTGCTAACCAATTCAATTCTATTATTTTACTGAAACCAAGAGAAGAGAAATGCCTCTGTGAACCTTTGGCAGAATGGTGTTGCCATTGGCCCATCCTAAACTGCCTGCTACAACTCTAGAGAGTCTGAGGTAATGATAAGAGACATTAACAAAAATGATAAGAAATGAAAATGCATGTGCCCTGGGCATTGCATTATTTCTATATTTGTGAACAGGTTATAGTAAAAGTTTCCTTCCATACGTGACCCTAGAACCCTTTAACTACTATCACCAAAAAGTCGTAATCACTTGGAAGATATTTTGGCTCAGAGAATACTAGGGTTAATGGGAAGTGAGTGGGGCACTTCCAGGGGACAGTGGCCCCTTTGAATCTTTCACAACCTTCCTGCCAGTGTTTATCAGACACGGAAAGGAAACAAAAGTCTCTGGGGGTGACTCAAGGTCATGACTGGCTGAGTAGACTTATGCTGTTGAAATATGCTACAGGTCTAAAATATGCTGCTTGAGCTGTTCTGCAAAAGTTCAGTGGAATGTAATGACTCAGAAATGTTGCGCATTCCAAAACACAAAAGTTTTGCTAAGTTCTTTACTTTCTAAATTGTACTGGAATACTTGTTTATAGTTTCATGCCAGAAAAAGAATATAAAACAGACTTTTCTTTGGTATCAGACTAATAGACTCATTACTAAGAGGGTGGAAAAACATATTATTATACCCAGAATCATTTCCTTATTAGGATGGACCAATAGTTTATAGGCAACAAAAGGATATGGTGCATGGTGACAAGGCTCAAAGACGCACTAGAGGCTTGATGAAATGTTTCACATATTTTGTGCATTTCAAAAGCTCAGGTTTACTTCATAAATTTAGGTGAAATATTTGTTCTTTTAACAAAAATGTGTTTCTCTGTGCTTTTTCTTATTCAAAAGCCCAGGTTTGGGGAGCTAGTGTTCAAACACAATTCAGTTTCATAATTTGGAGAAAGAAATATCATCTCTAAGTGGTTTTATGTCTTGTTTTATAATTGTATCAAGAGTACAGCCATCCTTGGGTGTTCCTGAGTTCCTATCTGGGCAGCACTCTCTAATTCCAAGTCAATGCTAGAAACCTAGACCTGGGAAAAAAGCTTCCAAACAAACACAAACACACACTCATCTCATTCCTTTTATTAGCATTAGCACTTGTAAGACGTTACTACAATATATTCCAGTAGACAACTTATTCTTGGTTTTAATTAATCATGTATATTTTTGACCTCTTTGGTGATTCAAGGTTACGACATGGATCAGGAAAGAGAGCTGGCCTGGGAATGAGCAGGCCAGTTCTTATCTAACTCTGCATGAACTAGGAAAAGTTACTTTTTCTCTAAGCTGAAAAATGAAGCAGGGGTGGGCAGAAGTCTCTTATTTTGTGGGGATACTTTGCATAGATTTAAATGCAATTACAGGTATGAAACATTTAAAATATGGCTAGACACATGGACAGAAGAATTGGTAATTTTCTACCACTTACTTTTCTACCTCTTCATGCACTGAAGGACAGCAGAGACAAGGTTTTCATTGCCAGCCTCCTTTCCTTCTTTATTTTAAATTTTTATTGGACTATATTTGCCTTACAGTGTTGTGTTAATTTCTATTGTACAGCAAAGTGAACCAGCTATACATATACATTTTTTGGATTGCCTTCCCATTTAGGTCCTAACAGAGCACTGAATAGAACTCCCTGTGCTATACCTGTGCTATGCTCACTAGTTATCTACTTTATTTTATTTTATTTTATTTTTAAACTTTACATAATTGTATTAGTTTTGCCAAATATCAAAATGAATCCACCACAGGTATACATAGCATCAATAGTGTAAATATGTCAATCCCAATCTCCCAATTCATCCCACCCATCCCCCAACTTTCCCCCTTGATAGCCATATGTTTTTTTCCTATTTCTGTGTCTCTATTTCTGCTTTGTAAATAAGACCATCTGTACCACTTTTCTAGATTCCACATAGATGCATTAATATATGACATGTGTTTTTCTCCTTCTGACTTAGTTCACTCTGTATGGCACTCTCTAGGTCCACCCATGTCTTCATAATTTCTCATTCTTTCTTGTTGCCTATCCTCAATTATATTTTATTTTACCAAGCAGCACTAACTCTCTCTGGGGAAAGCACACCACCAAACTGACACATACCAGCATAGCTGAAGGGAAAACCTTCACGAACCTACGTGGAGAGGCAGAGATTCTGATGAGTAACTAGTTCTTTAGGAAAGACTCACAGACATGGGCCTCCCAGACCTCAAAGGAAGAGGTGGATCAACCCTTGAATACACTGCAAGCCCTTCTCAGGTTCACATTCAGTGCAGATTCCTTCCTCAAACTGAACTGTTATTTTTTTTCTGAGATTTGTTGCTTCTAGGAATGAGATGAGACATTCAAACTCATTTCCCTAGAGGTTCAAACCAAATTTGAAACTAGCAGAGAAACAGTGAAAGCCCAATAATTTCACCAGCTGGCTCTCCCACAATAATCTAACGTCATATGGGAAGTTGTAATATGTTGTGTGATTACTTCCTCTCTTTTATTTGTTTGCTTTTCCTCTTCTATTTCTGAGTTATCTTTCTTCATTTTTGTGAAGAACAATATAAATATATAATGTCTTCGGGTTGGAAACAAGTCTGTTAGAAGCTGCCGGGTTATTTTTATTTCCGAATACTTTGAATGGGTAAGTTATAACTTTTGTCCTCCCCACCCACCCCGCATGTAAAAGATAAAGTAAGAGTAACCACAGAGCTAGGTACATAATGATTAGAACAAGGAATGATTCTATTGGAATCCTGCATGCTCTGAGTTATTAGGTTGCTGGTTTTCTGTAATAGTCAACCCTTTTCAAACTATGAAATCTGTTCAGTTTTTATTAGAAACATGATGATATTTCAGCCAGAGCTTAATCTTCTACTCAAATTATGTCTCTAGCCCAAAATTCAGTAAAGAATGAATACATATTGCATGATTGTTTCATTTCCAATATTACGTATGCTTTTCTAAAATCCATATAAACATATACCTGTATTAAAAATTTGTGTGCAGTCCCCATCACAATACAGACATCTTTAGTTTGAGAAATTTTGCATATTCTTTGAAATGGGCAATATGAATTACACAGAAAAGCACAAACACATTTGCCGTTTAAGTGCCTTTTTATCCTGTGAGGTATTTTAATGTGTCATGAGTTACAATAATAAGGATCTGCATTTTATTTCTAAATTAGATTTTTAACCCATCATTTTATTTATTTCCATCTAATCCTCTCTGATCTCTATGAAATATTACAAAGTGTAATCCACCCCGTGCTGCCTTATTACTGATTGGTCCACATTATACTTCTCAAGCATTAGTCTGCCATGGACTTTGCCAGGTCTTGGTTTGACAGTAGTAACAAGTGACACCGGCTGCTGCCCAAGGAATCTAGGGCTTATGCAGGTGCTAAGATATTGAAGGAAGAAATTTCAATAAGCAAGAAGTAAAAATTTTTCCCATAATAATTTAATTTATCTTTCAAGTCCCCATTCTATTAGTTCATAGCAATTTAATCCATTTGACAGCTACTCCCTATGACTCTCCTTGCTTTGTCCTGGATCACGTCTGTGTTCTCTGGTTCATACAATATCCAGGGATTGCTGAGCGACTCCAGACTGGGCTGTCCCCTATACACTGGAGCATGGCCTGAGATGTCATTTTTCTGTCAAGTGTTCCTTCCTCCTTCCTTATGTGTCACTCTAATGACCTTGTTCCAGGCACTACGCCCTGTCTGACTCTGCTCCTTTACTATCCCCCTCAGGATGTAGTACATCATTGCTCCCATGTCACTCAGTGGAGCTATCAGAGCCTTTTCGTCCTCTGCAGGCTGGTCTCTGACACTCGAATCCTCTCGTGTGTGAGATGCCCGGGTTGCTCTGCTTTGGCACATCAGACAGGCATTTCTAGTCCTCTATTCTCACACCCACAGGTAGGAAAACTGAGACTTTGTCACCTGTGTCAGCTCGAACAGACAAGGACTCTCTTCTCTCAGACCCACGTGAAGTGTCTGTTGTCCTCTCTGCTGGTGGGACCTGTAATTCCATTTGTAGGAGCACACACCATGCCTGGCTTCCCCTGAAACTCCTCCCACGATTCTCCAGGGAGATTCTCCAAGGAATCATTTCTGGACAGGAGTTGAGAGCTACCAGAAGCCTTGCTCCAACACTCCATCTTCTTAGTTCCCCTGTGCCCCAGCTCTTGGAATTCAAAAGCCTTTTCTCTGCTGTAACATCCTTTCCCTGAAACACACTTCTTATTGACAAAAACCGAAGGACATCACGGACTCTAAGGAAGTATGAGAGAGGAAGGAGGACTTATCAGTTACACCAATGTGTTTACCTAGAAGATGTAATCTAGCAGGATCTGTGATTGGGAGAATCACTAGTTTGAACAGACAATGAAATGACTGAGCAGCCAAAGTTGGAGCTGAGATCTGAATGCTCATAAACGCTAACTGGGCAAAGAGAAAGTCTGTACTAGGCATAGGCACAGCGAAGCATGGATGCTAAGAGCACAGGGTGTGTGTGTGCGTACACGTGGTCAGTCGTGTCAGACTCTTTGCTGGACTGTAACCCACCAGGCTCCTCTGTCCACGGGATTCCCCAGGCAAGAATACTGGAGTGGGTTGCCAGTTCCTTCTCCAGGAAAGGACTATGTGTGTGGAGAGCACATAGAACATTGTAGAATCTGAAAGAATTTCAGTATAACTAGAATATAGAGTGTAGTAGAAGGAGGCTAAGAGCACGGGGACCACGGGGGAAATTTTCGCGGGAGGAGAGCTGTGCAGATAAACATGGTTCTGCAGACATCAGTTCAGTTCACTTGCTCAGCTGTGACCAGTTCTTTACAACTCCATGGACTGCAGCACACCAGGCTTCCCTGTCCATCACCAACTCCCAGAGCTTGTTCAAACTCACATCCATCGAGTTGGTGATGCCATCCAGCCATCTCATCTTCTGTTGTCCCCTTCTCCTTCCACCTTCAATCTTTCACAGCATCAGGGCCTTTACCAATGAGCCAGTTCTTTGCATCAGGTGGCCAAAGTATTGGGGCTTCAGCTTCAGCATCAGTCCTTCCAATGAATATTCAGGACTGATTTCCTTTAGGATTGACTGGTTTGATCTCCTTGCTGTCCAAGGGACTGAAGACATCATTGGCTGCTTATCTCAGACACACTTCCTCCTTGTTAAGGAATCCCATGTTTATTCAGGACTACCTGTGCTGTGTCCTAGAGGGCGAGTCATGACGTGAGCCAATCACATCAATCTCCTGGTTGAAATATCAAGTCTGGTTAACTAGCCACACAAGAATGTCAGCAGAAGACTTAAGGCTTTCTCCTTGATACTAGAGAGGTGTGGAAAGTGAATAGAGAATGTTCTCTTTCTCATACTGTCCTTCCTGCTTTTGAACATGTCTGTTCATTGTTTTGATGTCAGGAACTAGAGCATATCAAATGTGAACACAGGGCAAAAAAATTCCAGACAGAATACAGGATGCTGCTGATGTGAAAAGAAAGAGTTGCGGGTCTTGTTTGAGGCAGAAACTTTAACTGAAACTGCTGACCTTGGGATATTTTAACAATCAATAAAATCCTTAATGGCATAGACCATGGAGTTGCAAAGAGTCAGACATGACTGAACGACTTTCACTTTCAGTTTTCAGTATTAGTTGAGTATTCAGTGCAACTAAATTCTTGCCAACATGGCAAGATATTTCAGGATTTAGCATTGAAATCAAGAGTGGGAAGGTGTCTTGCAGACAAATGTGAAGGCCCACGTTAAAGAGAAAACGTATTATGGTCAAAGGGGCAAGCTGAAAGCAATTCAGTGTGGTTGAAACTTCAAATGTGTTTTAAGAAATGAGGTTGAGATATAAAGTGAAAGTGAAGTCGCTCAGTCTTGTCCAACTCTTTGCGACCCCATGGACTGTAGCCTACCAGGCTCCTCCGTCCATGGGATTTTCCAGGCAAGAATACTGGAGTGGGTTGCCATTTCCTTCTCCAGGAGATCTTTCCCACCCAGGGACTAAACCCAGGTCTCCCACACTATAGGCAGATGCTTTACTGTCTGAGCCACCAGGGAAGTCTTAGGTACAAACTAAATCATGGAAGGCCTTATAATCAACTTAATGACTTTTGGCTTTTATCCTAAGGGCAAAAAAGTTATTGACAGCATTAAGAAAGTAAGTTGATCAGATTTACAATTTCAAAATTTATTCTGGATGAACAGAGCTAGGTGGCTAGCAGAGGAGTTGGAGAGTAAGTTCCAGAACAGGAGATGAAAATCAATAGGATCTTGCAGTTGACTGGATTTCCATGGTGAGAAAGAGGAAGGAACACACGATGATGCCAAGCATCTGTCGCTGCAACAAGGAGGAGTAACAAGAAACCTGTGAGGAGTGTAGATGTTGATGACAGAGATTTCTTTCAAAAAGCACTATCTTGACTATTAATGATTATCTTAATTTGAATTCTCTTGTAACAAGGTTACAAATCAAATAGATGCATAAATTCCTTACATGATTATCATTGACCAGAAAACTTTGATCAATTTGAAGAAAACAAATTTGTAAATGCATTTCTTTTCCAATGACCACCTTCTAACATAAGTTCAACCTTCATCATCAAAGTCTAGTATACACTGGGAGGTTAAAAATGCCACAGAGACCAATGTGTGCATCAAGGATGTGTTTGTCAATCATGGTGTTTACAGTTCTAATATAAGATTAATAATCTGGTATTAGTGTTACCAGCGGGTGAGATGATTGGATGGCATCACCAACGCAATGGACATGAATTTGAGCAAACTCCAGGAAATAGTGGAGGACAGAGGAGCCTGGCTTCAGTCCATGGGGTTGCAGAGTCAGACATGATTTAGTGACTGAACAACAATCAGGGTTAAGACTCTACGTCTTAGCTTAGTGTATTCATCAGGATCCCAATAAGAAAAAAATTTTGCCTTCAACCTAGGATAATAATTCAAGAAGAGTTCATTTACAAAGGGACAATTTACAAAATGTTGCTGGAGTACAGAAGAGCTACAAAGGATAGTACAGTCACTGAGGGCAAGAAACAGAGTCAGTTATCACCCACAAGCTCAAAGGAACAAGGAAGAGGCAGTTACTAGAACCCACAAGAAGAGAGAAATGCATGCATGTAATAGCGTCCTGAGAGAAGCATCCGTTCAGTTTGAAGACATACCCCACAGAAACAACCACACCCACAGTCAGCCAGAGGAATAAAGTATTCTGACCTCACTCTCTTCCTTCCCTTCAATTTCCCGCATAGTCTCCTAATTTGCTAACCTCCACAGGGGGACCTTAGATAAGCCATAATATAAAGCCATATACTCTTTTATATAATCATGTAGTCAGCCTGCACTCAAACAGTGGTGAGAAGAGGAAACAGTTACTCTGAAGCAGTAAATAGTACTAATATGTATCCAGCATGAATGGAAATGGAAATATTATCTGAATCCATTATCTATGTCAAAATGAAGTTCACATGTGAATTTAACAGCTAGGTTTTCAAACACTATGAGATGAAGGGCTAAATAGAGACAGAAAAGTTTCAGTTCAAAAGATCCACCTTGATAAAATAAATGCTCACCAAAGCCTAATTAAGTATTTTTAATTAGTCTTTCCTGCTACAGATATTAGCCCGTGTTTGTTTTTAGCCGTTAACAGCTTGGTGGGTGGGAGAAGAAAGCTATAAAAGATCAATTATGAATAAAAGTGAGCAAAATTGCAAAGTTAAACTACATTACCACTTAGCCATTGCTTAAAATTATAACTATGTTTTCAGTCCATTTCCAATAATGAAAGGGAATAATGGCAATGAAAGATTTCTTAATTTGATTTGGGTTTTGGAAAACATTTTAGATACTTGGATTAAGCGCCACATCCGTTCCCTCTAAAGACTGAAGACCCACTGGGTTGTCTCAAGAATCTATCTTGTGGGTCAGCTAGCACTCTATCTGTACAGGGGTATGAAGTGTTGCCTGAATAGGAACACATTCTAGAAAAATATAGTCAGAGTGATCAACCTTGGTCCAAGAAGAAGAAGTCAGCAATTCTGAAATACGGCATAGTAGTTTGTTCCATACCACTCTCTGATCGAATTTTTAGGATTTATGTCTGAGTGTAAGGGAATTTAATGAACAGACAAGGAGAACCTGAAAATCAATTGCTTTCACTAAAATGCACAAGAAAAAATGAGAGAAGTCATCATATTGTAGTGATCAGAAGTGTTACTTTTACTGAAAACGACAGGGACTTTGTAAATCT
This sequence comes from Bos mutus, assembly GCF_027580195.1. NCBI lineage: Eukaryota > Metazoa > Chordata > Mammalia > Artiodactyla > Bovidae > Bos > Bos mutus. Next base: position 56,477,240 of record NC_091630.1, on the reverse strand, counting down.
GTAACAGCAGGAATATCCACATCAATTCAGTGTATTAACATCCTTGTTAGGCACAGACATAAGAATTCTTATCATCCAGCTCCTGGTCTTGAGAAAAATGGTGATGGGCCCCAGGAGGTACCATGTGCTCAGTTGTTCCGACTCTTTGTGATTCTTTGGACTGTATGTAGCCCACCAGGCTCCTCTGTCCTTGGGATTCTCCAGGCAGGAATACTGGAGTGGGGTGCCATTTCCTACTCTAAGAGATCTTCCCGGTCCAGGGATCGAACCCACGTCTCTTGCATCTCCTGCTTTGGCAGGCAGATTCTTTACCACCGTGCCACCTGGGAACCCAGAGTAGGTGCCATAGGGGTGTCCCTGGTAGGTCTTAGCAATATAGAAGTGTCTTTGTCCCTCAGCAGTGGCAGAAGGCCTTTTCAGAGTAAGGTTGGAAGAGGAGACAATTTGAATATAGGAAGTCATGTTAGAATTCAAATAGAATAGGTAAAAGCAAGGCCAGAGAAGTATGTAACTTGTTCTACTAAAAAATTTATACAGGTGAAAAATTTATGCAGGTGAAAAGGAAACAAAGATTAAAGGCACACACAGTTGAATGAGGAATTTAGGAACTGAGAATTCACAGCAGAGCATAGATTAACCAATTAGCCTCCTTGTTACACTGTAGAAATCTTGTACATTGGTCACTTTAGTCCTTTAATAAACTCTTGGCTGATTTTGCAATATGCCATTTAATATTACAGTTAACTCATCCCTTTAAATTTCAATATTTATGTTCTACACTCTTCAGGTTAGGGAGAGTAACCTGAGGGTTACATGCTATACTGTAACTTGACTATGAGTCTATAATCTCTTGATTATTTGTACAAAAAAATCAGCAGCAGCACTTGTAACATAACAAACCACATATGAGATATATCATTAATGTTAATTATTCATTCAATCAAGCTTCCCAGTTGGAGCTAATGGTAAAGAACCCATCTATCAATGCAGGAGACATAAGAGATGCAGATTTGATCCCTGGGTCAGGAAGATCCCAGAGGGAGGAAATGGCACTCTACTCCAGTATTCTTGCCTGGAGAATTCCATGAACAGAAAAGCCTAGCATGCAATAGTCCATAGGGTTGCACAGAGTCAGACACAACTGAAGCAACTTAGTACAGTCATTCAGTAACTTAAAACATTTCTTAAGAGTCTGCTGTGTAAAAGAAACATTAGAGTTTTTTTTGGTTTATTAATATGAAATTTGTTTATGTGTTCAGTAACTGATAAGTGAAATAAGAGTAAGAGAAAAGAGAAGAAGAGAGCCCAATATTTTTTATAGAGAGATGTAAACATCTACTATGGATAAAGAACAATGAATAGTATAATTTAATACATTAGTTACAATTTGGCTTTTTAAAGTATCTCAAATAGTGCTTAAACTTCATTGATTTTTATTTTGAATTTTTTTCTTAAATTGATGTCTAAAGTAGATGTTGACTGAGAGAATATATTTGAAATGCTTTATGTTGAAAATAAATTAGCTCTCTCCAGCAATGTAAAGATGTTGGTTTACCTACCTCTTAGGACATTACAGATATTTTAATGCTTTTTCATTATGAAATAAGTGTTACCTCTAGGGAAAACTGCATAAACTGAAGCTACTAACATTTACCTGTGGTCATATTTCTACCAAGTCATTTTTTTTATGTAAGTCCTATGGTTTCCATTTTAGAAATTTGTAACATAGAGTGTTGAGAAAAATAATCACAGCTATAAGAATACACAGAAGAACTGTACAAAAAAGATCTTCATGACCCAGATAATCACGATGGTGTGACCACTGACCTAGAGCCAGACATCTTGGAATGTGAAGTCAAGTGGGCCTTATAAAGCATCACTATGAACAAAGCTAGTGGAGGTGATAGAATTCCAGTTGAGCTGTTCCAAATCCTGAAAGATGATGCTGTGAAAGTGCTGCACTCAATATGCCAGCAAATTTGGAAAACTCAGCAGTGGCCCCAGGACTGGAAAAGGTCAGTTTTCATTCCAATCCCAAAGAAAGGCAATGCCAAACAATGCTCAAACTACCGCACAATTGCACTCATCTCACACGCTAGTAAAGTCATGCTCAAAATTCTCTAAGCCAGGCTTCAGCAATATGTGAACTGTGAACTTCCTGATGTTCAAGCTGGTTTTAGAAAAGGCAGAGGAACCAGAGATCAAATTGCCAACATCCGCTGGATCATGGAAAAAGCAAGAGAGTTCCAGAAAAACATCTATTTCTGCTTTATTGACTATGCCAAAGCCTTTGACTGTGTGGATCACAAAAAACTGTGGAAAATTCTGAAAGAAATGGGAATACCAGACCACCTGACCTGCCTCTTGAGAAACCTATATGCAGGTGAGAAAGCAACAGTTAGAACTGGACATGGAACAACAGACTGGTTCCAAATAGGAAAAGGAGTTACGTCAAGGCTGTATATTGTCACCCTGCTTATTTAACTTATATGCAGAGTACATCATGAGAAACGCTGGGCTGGAAGAAGCACAAGCTGGAATCAAGATTGCCGGGAGAAACATCAATAACCTCAGATATGCAGATGACACCACTCTTATGGCAGAAAGTGAAGAGGAACTAAAAAGCCTCTTGATGAAAGTGAAAGTGGAGAGTGAAAAAGTTGGCTTAAAGCTCAACATTCAGAAAATGAAGATCATGGCATCTGGTCCTATCACTTCATGGGAAATAGATAGGGAAACAGTGGAAACAGTGTCAGACTTTATTTTTCTGGGCTCCAAAATCACTGCAGATGGTGATTGCAGCCACTAAATTAAACGACGCTTACTCCTTGGAAGGAAAGTTATGACCAACCTAGATAGCATATTAAAAAGCAGAGATATTACTTTGCCAACAAAGGTCCATCTAGCCAAGGCTATGGTTTTTCCTGTGGTCATGTATGGATGTGAGAGTTGGACTGTGAAGAAAGCTGAGCACCGAAGAATTGATGGTTTTGAACTGTGGTTTTGGAGAAGACTCTTGAGGGTCTCTTGGACTGCAAGGAGATCCAACCAGTCCATTCTAAAGGAGACCAGTCCTGAGTCTTCAATGGAAGGACTGATGCTGAGGCTGAAACTCCAATACTTTGGCCACCTCATGCAAAGAGTTGACTCATTGGGATGCTGGGAGGGATTGGGGACAGGAGCAGAAGGGGATGACAGAAGATGTGATGGCTGGATAGCATCACCAACTCGATGAACATGAATTTGGGTGAACTCCAGGAGTTGGTGATGGACAGGGAGGCCTGGCGTGCTGCGATTCATGGGGTCACAAAGAGTCGGACATGACTGAGCGACTGAACTGAGCTGAACTGATAAGATTTTATTTCTATATGCCAAGTTTACACGCAGATTCTAACATGAAAAACAACTTGTTAGAACAATTCCAGAAAGACAGCATTTAGCTTAAGCCATATATGCAGAAAGTGAGTATTTATAGTTATAATATTTTATTCACCCTTACATGTGTTTTTCTCTCCAAATATTTTAAGTGTTAGAGAGGGAAAGGATTTATGTAATAAGATGATATGTATTATGATGATATTATAAACAAGTGCATATTCATGGTCCTGGATATGGTATAAAATCTAATTTTCAATAAGATGATTTAAAATTAGTCTTATTATGAAATTATTTATTGTGCAATATTTATCATTCATACAAATGAGCAATAAGCTTACGGATTAAGAATTTAAGCTTTCAATTTTTCTCAACTTTACCAAGGACATTTTTAAACCCCATGTTTCAGTATGTTATTGATTAACTAGCTCTAAACAGTCAACTTTTTATTCATTAAATAACCTAGAGGAAAAAAGTTGTTTCTTTCCCTACAATGCTATTTTAACATGTAAACACTATGACTTGCTGGCAATATTATAGCAAAGCAAACTCTCATTTCATTCGTTCACTAGTAAATCATTAGTTAATCATTATATTTCTTATATATGTACTATGTCTTGCCCCTGAGACTATCTTCTGCAATGTGCTGTGCTTAGTCACTCAGTCGCATCTGACTCTTTGCAACTCCATGGACTGTATGTAGCCTGCTAGGCTACTCTGTTCATGGGATTCTCTAGGCAAGAATACTGGCGTGAGCTGGAATTCCCTTCTCTAGATCTATCCGACCCAGAGATCATGTCTCCTGCATTGCTGGCAGATACTTTGCCATCTTCCCTGGTGGCTCAGATGGTAAAGCGTCTACCTACAATGCGGGATACCCGGGTGCAATCCCTGGGTTGGGAAGATCTCCTGGAGAAGGAAATGGCAACCCACTCCAGAGTTCTTGCCTGGAAAATCCCATGGATGGAGGAACCTGGTAGGCTATAGTCCATGGAGTCGCAGAGAGTCGGACACAACTGAGCAACTTCTTTGCCATCTGAGCCACCAGGGAAGCCCCATGGGTCTCATAAAATAAAAATGAAATAATAACTTAACCAACTCTGTATATATATTAATGTTTAAGTATTTATATGCCATTAAGTACACATTATATTTATTTATTATATTATGTATAATGACATACTATATTATGTGTGTATATATATATGAGAAAGAGAGAGAGACAGAATAGGTAAAGGGAAGAGTTTGTGTATTTAATAGAGTCAAAAGAATGAAAGAAGGCAAAATTTACATTTTCCTATAATGGAACAGACACTGCTTACACAATGTTAAATATTGAAAAATAAAAATTTTTATATAAGCAATGTCAGCATGTTATTCAGAGATATGGAGATAATCATCAAAACTGTATATTCACATAAAGTGTGTAAAACTTAAAAGAAAAATAAATTTAGACTCAAATTATTATAATATACATTTATTGAATCTACTTTATAACAGATTCTGTTAAGTGCTTCAAAAGCATATTTGATTTAACATGAAAGTTTAGGAAGGATTTTTAACACTTCATGTCTAAAGAATGTAATAAGATTTATTTATCCAGAGTGCAGCAGACTACTTCTGTCTTGAAGAAAAGAAAAACTTGTATCTGTAATTCATAAAGATATTCAAAAAATGGAGGGAATGCGATTTTCCAAGTCTACCAATGCAATTTCAGTTTGTGTTTCAACTATTACAGTGTGATTTTCTTCAGCCTCTTTGAAAACAGATGGGAGCAAGAATCCAGGTGGGTGTGTTAACTATGATACTGGTGAGGAAATTGATTTTTCTTCTTTTCTATAGAAATGAGAATAAAATCAGTACTTTTGTATGCATTGCTCTTGATGTCCCAAATAAAATAATTCACTGTACTGAAAGGTTTTGTTAAACTCCAAGTCTCTGAAAAGATTACATTGAGTGAAATGTCATTTATGTTGAGCAGCCAAGGAATGAAACTCAAGGCACATCTGTGGTGGGCAGAGGCTGGTGCACCATTTTCTCTCTCTCACCATGTTAATTGAAGAAATAGGTTTGTTTATAGTGCCCAAGTCCTCTGTGATTGTGACTGTTGATGTGAGCGTCACACTGACTGATTAGATCTTCCTGAAGAAACACTTTTTTTTTCTTGAATCTAGGGAAATTTGATCAGTTCTTAATCCATGCAGTGCTAACTTGCTTCGGTTGTGTCTGACTGTTTGCCACCTATGGACTGTAGCCCACCAGGCTCCTTGTCCATGGATTTTCCAGGCAAGAATACTGAAGTGGTTTGCTATACCCTCCTCCAGGGGATCTTCCTGACCCAGAGATGGAACCCATGTCTCCTATCACTCCTGCATTGGATTATTTTTTGTTGAGCCACTGGGGAAGCTCCTTTTAATCCACAGCTGGCTACAATGTTTAGTTCCAACTCTGAGCAAGTCCAGTTACTATGAAACCAAAGATCACAGGCTCATTATGAAGTATTTTTCTCTTGCTTCTTTTTTCACATCACCAATTTGACCTTACTTCTTTTCTTTGCTAATCTGAAATGCTTCTCTTTCCAGTAACTGTCACTGAGTTCTGAGGCATCAGTTATTTTCGCCCAATATATATGTTAAATATTTTAATTTTAAATGATCCAGATCTGCCAGCTATTAGATTACATTTACACCTTGAACTACTTTCTATAGAACTACATTCCTCAGAGACTTGTCTCGTTTCAAAGGAAATATTTTCTTACTTTGCAGGAATGTGAATTAAAGTTCATTTCTTTTAAAAATAATTTGTCTTTCATGTAATTTAATGTGTCTATTATTTGGTAATAAAGGACTGTTTCAAAAGAAATTAATGATAATTTTTCCTGAAACCTTATCATCACCTATATCCAATAATTTTTCCAAATAATAAATTCAAAAGGCCTGAGCTCAAGCAATGTTTAGCTGAAGTCAAGTCAGCTTTCATCAAGTGAACAAAAAACTCAGCAGATTTTTTTCTAAACAACTGACACTAAGTTTGGATTATAGCTGAAATTTGATTTCAGAAAGGAAATTTCAGTACATCAAATTACCTCCCAATGACTAAAACAGGATTAGAAACTGTCTTTACTGAAATGGTACTGCATTCTATAATATAATTTTGACTTACTTATGACCCATTAAAAACATAACCTGTAACACAAACTGGGTATACTTTATTATTCATTTATTTTGGAAATTTATCTAGACTACTTTTTCACATAATTTTGAAAACTCTCCCCAAGCATTTTCTAAAAAGGGGTATTTCACTCACCAAAGAGGAAAAACTAAATCAAGTTCTTGTTTTTTAAAAAAATTAAAAGTCTCATCAATTTTCTCACTTAAATATAAAGGCTTCATGGGATGTGCTGGCTTGTGTTTGTAAGTTAACATTTCCCCCCAAATGAAGTATCACAAAGTCATCTTAGCTCCATTATTATGCCACCTGGTTTCCACATGTAACTAAAATGTGAAAGTATATCAGAAATGAGAAAAATAGATGTTGTCTTTGACCTGAAGTGTTTATTACATAAGACTGTAAAATTTCATCTGATTTACTACCAAAGAAAGTTTTTGGTTAATTTTTGCTGTATGTGTAGTTTTCTGAAACTCTTTTGTTAGAATCACATAAGATTCCACACGATGTCAATTTATATCTGTGGGTACTAAACAGATTTCATCATCGTGTTAGTAACTCAGCCCTGTCGGATACTTTGCAACCCCATAGACTATAGTCCGCCAAGCTCCTCTGTCCATGGAAATCTCCAGGCTAGAATACCGGAGCAGGTTGCCATTTCTTTCTCCAGGAGACCCTCCCAACTCAGGGATCAAATCCAAGTCTCCTACATTGCAGGTGGGTTCTTTACCACCTGAGCCACAGGGGAAGTCCAATTTCATCATAAGTACAGATTTTAGAAAACAGGAAATAAAGTTTCTTTCTCCAATTTCCCACTCTTCTTCATTCATGGTCTATTAACCATGTATTTGCCCCGTTACCCTCTCTCAAGAGAAGTCTTACTCTTTATTTGGGTAAGAAAAAAATAAAGTCTTACTTTTTATTTATTTCAGCTACTTTATAGAACAGTTACATGGCTGGTATGATATGTAGCTCCCCTTCATCTAAAATTAATTATGACATATCCTCAGTGTATGCTTAAAATATTTGTTTTCAAGTGCAGCTCTCACTTATATACAAATTTATAAAAATTTAGTGCTTATATATGTTACATATTTTATTTTATTTTTTCTTTTTTCAATTTTTTAAATTTTATTTTATTTTTAAACTTTACATAATTGTATTAGTTTTGCCAAATATCAAAATGAATCAACACAAACAAAACTGCAAAGTCAGTATGTTCCAAAGTAAAAAGTGGATGATGTTTTACCAATGAAAATCCATCACCTATCTTAGGTTTAATAACAGAGAGTTAAGGTTTACACAGCTGATGCTTTATTTTTTATCATCTTGATTCTTTTGCCTTTTAGCCCAGTGGACAACTCCATAAACCATTTCAATTATTGTTGTTTTAACAGGAAGGCAGTTTTTAACCATTGTTCAGCTACTTTATAGGCTAATAAATTTCATACTGACTCTGAAATACTATAGTGAAAATGTTTTAAACAATTGGTAACCAATGGTACGAGTGGTAAAGAACCCACCTACCAATGCCAGAGACATAAGAGTTGCGGGTTGGATCCCTGGGTCGGGAAAAAATTCCCTGGAGGAGAGCATGGCAACCCACTCCAGTATTCTTGACTGAGGAGCCTGAGGGGCTACAGTCTATAGGGTCGCAAAGAGTGGAACATGACTGAAGCAACTTAACATGCACGTACAAGTCATTGTATATTTGCCACTATTCTCATCTACTTAAATGTGAACACAGTCTTTACTACAAAGCACGCTGTTTTCTGTTCAGCATCCTGTGCTGGTTGAATCCTCCCACTATTCTCTCTGCTCAAGTCATTGAAAAAATTTAACTTTTTTATGACACCATGACATTGTATGGCCTTCCTTCAGCACAAGCAAGGGCGTGACAGTAACACAAATGGAAACAATGAAGTCATATATCACTATTCTGTTATCAAGTCATCTTCTAGCTCCATCTGCGTCTCTACAAGCTGCTGTCCAGTAGAAACAAACACAACATTGTAAGGCAACTATACTCCAATAAAAACAAAATTTTAAAGTCACCTTCAAATAGTTCAGAATATATGGATAACTGTTTAAGAGTATCATTAAGATAAAAGCACAGTTCAGTTCAGTTCAGTTCAGTCGCTCAGTCGTGTCCAACTCTGCGACCCCATGAATTGTAGCACACCAGGCCTCCCTGTCCATCACCAACTCCTGGAGTTCTCTCAAACTCACGTCCATCGAGTCAGTGATACCATCCAGCCATCTCATCCTCTGTCGTCCCCTTCTCCTCCTGCCCACAATCCCTCCCAGCATCAGAGTCTTTTCCAATGAGTCAACTCTTCGCATGAGGTGGCCAAAGTACTGGAGTTTCAGCTTTAGCATCAGTCCTTCCAAAGAAATCCCAGGATTGATTTCCTTTAAATGGACTGGTTGGATCTCCTTGAAGTCCAAGGGACTCTCAAGAGTCTTCTCCAACACCACAGTTCAAAAGCATCAATTCTTCGGCACTCAGCTTTCTTCACAGTCCAACTCTCATAGCCATACATGACTACTGGAAAAACCATAGCTTTGACTAGACAGACCTTTGTTGGCAGTGTAATGTCTCTGCTTTTGAATATGCTATCTTAAAAGCACAAAAATATTAAAAATCCCATAGAAATAAAATTATTCAGAATATATGCCTTAGGGACTGGAGATCTAAAGTTTACATGGTTTTGGAAATCCTAATTGTTTCCTAGTCTCTTCAAAGGAAAGTGAGCAGGTGCTTGAATAGAAAGGCCATTGAGACTAGGCCTGGCCAAGAAACTGCTGCAGGAAAGATGGAAGTGCTGTCAATGGGACACAGTAAGTTAAAATAATTAAAAGTCAGAACACTGGGGGAAGCCTGGCATTTTCCCAGTTGGGCTAATGCTGGGTTGTCCCAAACAAAGCATCAGCTAATCCTCATTTCATGTTGTTAAATTAGAATTCATTAACCATACCGTTTCAATGATGTGTAATGTAGATACATCCTAGTTTGGAGGCTAAATTGCTGGCAGAATTGTACCTTTTCATGTGTAGGGAAAGAATATGATGGGCAGAGAAAAATATGCATCTTTCCTTTTTTCACTTTCTTTGCTTTATATCACTGGGAAATGAGAAAAAATGAAAACAAAACAACGAAACTAAGGCAAATGCAACTTGGTAGCTCTGCTGTGGAAGTCCGGGACCTGACAAATGTCCATGACATTTGCTTATTTAACAACCTTCTGTGATTCCGGTGTCTTCTTAAAGATAGCTGCCTGGAATTAACAGAAGCTCAAAGAATTTTAACCTTCCCTAACCCTTTTTGAAGGAGACCTCAACACACTGCTTTAGCATAGGGCCAGAAAGAGATGAGACTACACTAAAGAGAAAAAAAAAATTGTGTATCTGTATTTTCTATTTGCATCTATGTGAGCACACACACGAACACACACACATGACATTGCTATCTACATATCAGCTGAAAAGATGGAGCAAAACAGCATTATAGAGACACAAGGGTCCCAGTGAAGTGAGGGTGGGGCTGACAGTCTTTGATGTAGATGTCTTTGTGGGAAAGTGCAGAAGGAGTTACTTTGCTACCCATTTCTAACCTCCACCTGTACTATTTTTCTCATTTCCTTTTTTAACACCCAGTGTTTTTTGGTCATATAAAGAAATGTATTTTTATATCTTTGTTGTTACAAAGACTTTTAGGTATATATAATATGATTACAGGGCTTCTCTGGTAGCTCAGCTGGTAAAGAATCTGCCTGAAATACAGGAGACCCCTGTTCGATCCCTGGGTCAGGAAGACCTTTGGAGGAAGGCAAGACAACCCACTCCAATATTCCTGCCTGGAGAATCCCCATGGGCATAGGAGCCTGGCAGGCTACAGTCCATGGAATCGCAAAGAGTCGGACATGACTGAGTGATAATGTGATTAGTCACATTTCATAGCACACGATGTAATTACATATATGCATGCATGCTCAGTCGCTAAGTCCTATCTGACTCTTTGTGAACCCACAGGCTGTAGCCTGCCAGGCTTCTCTGCCCATGGTATTTCTCATGCAAGAATACTGGAGTGGGTTGCCATATCCTCTCCAGGAGATTTTCCTGACCCAGGGATAGAAGCCATGTTTCCTATGTCTCCCAAATTAGCAGGTGGATTCTTTACCACTAGCGCCACTGGAGAAGCCACATGTTATCTACATGTAGCTATACAGAGACACAGTCTGTATGTCTAAATTTAAACTTTTGATTAAAATCACTTTAATTTGTAATTTAAGAGCATCACTGCTCTGAAGCTGTCAGATTTTGCAAGAGAAATTTTCTGCTTTCTGTATTTCATTCTTTCTCTGCACTTTCTTTTGTTTTTCTGTCTTGTTTGCCTGATGGTCAATTCTAATCGTGCTTTTTCTAATCCTCTGCTTTTAAGCAGTCATTCCATTAGAAAATTCTTCACTCTTTTGTAGGTTATATTTAAATTAAATACAGCTGGGTCTTTTACAACTCAATGCATATCTGTACCTGACTAAATTTAATACAACTGCATCTACCACAATTGTCAATGCTTTGGTCAAAGTTAGACATGAGATGCATGTTTTTCTAGTCTGTACATATACTGTCTTTCAATGCCAACCTTTTAAAAGCTCTAGAGATAAGGACTGAGAAGGAAGATAACAGAACAGAACCGTTGTAAGAGTACCTTTTAAAAAAGAAAAAATTGAGAAAAGTGAATTGATTTATTTTTGTAGAAAATAAGACAAGTTTAGGAAGTGGAAGAGTTGAGTGCACTAATGAAGACATATCTATAATGAAGGCCAAAATTATTAATAGAAAACAGGATTATTATATTTTTCTCCAAAACAGCTGATGCTGCTGCTGCTAAGTCATGTCAGTCGTGTTCAACTCTGTGCGACCCCACAGACAGCGGCCCACCAGGCTCCCCTGTCCCTGGGATTCTCCAGGCAAGAACACTGGAGTGGGTTGCCATTTCCTTCTCCAGTGAATGAAAGTGAAAAGTGAAAATGAAGTCACTCAGTCATGTCCGACTCTTCGTGACCCCGTGGACTGTAGCCCACCAGGCTCCTCCATCTGTGGGATTTCCCAGGCAAGAGTACTAGAGTGGGTTGCCATCACCTTCTCCAAAAACAGCTGATAGTAGGACATAAATAAGAACAATCTCCCAAACCATTCTCAAGATTCATTTTCTTCAAGAATAAGTAAAATTTGAATTTTTTTTTTAACCAAAAGGACTTTCCTAGTGGTCCAGTGGTTACAACTCTGTGCTTGCACTCCAGGGGATGTGGGTTTGATCCCTGGTTGGGGAACTAAGAGCCCATTAGCTGTCCAGTTAAAAGAAAAAAAGATAATTTAAGAATAGGTGAGAATTTGAAGTTCTATCAATTTAAAAAACTGAGTAATCAACCACAAATGACATTATATTTCAGTCACCAGTCTGATATGATCTAGAAATTAAAGATGAGCTATATATTTCTAAAGGGAAGGATAGCCGTGTTATTATAGAGAGTCCAAGTGATGTATAGTGTTATATAATATTCATACAGTATGAGAGAATTTTAATTGAATCCTTAATAGCTTTTGGAACAAAGATCTCAAACTATAATGGTCAATATAAAATGCAAGATTTAGCAGAAGAGTCTGATTTTCAAAAAGGAATAACTGAACCATCAAGTCTCTAAATGTCTGTGCTAAAGACGCTTGGTTTTAAGAGAGATGACCAATCACATTCACTATCAAGAGTCTCACCTCCTGCACCAAATCCTATACATTTATACTAATGACTATAGTATTGCTTAAAACCGAGTTGAATTATCATCATGGTTGAGCATGAGAGAAATCTGTACAAGACTGAAAAACAAAACAGCTGGGTGTGCCTCACAGCCTGATCTGCACACCTGAGCCCACCTTAGGCTCTAGGGTAATGCTGACACAGAAGATTAAAGCCTATTAGAACATGACCACGATGGTAGAATCAATGAACAGCAGACTTCCAGAAATATAAGCAGGGTGATCAGCTGGAAAAACAAATTAGGAGTAACCAGAAATAGAGATTTCTCTATAGTATTCCCTTAGCCCAGGACCAAGTAGTAAGCTACAGGGTATCTTACTCAGAGCAGGAATATGCATTGTGGGAGTGTGAGGAATAGAGACAAGGCAGTGATCTAGTTGGGCTTCCCAAGTGGTGCAGTGGTAAAGAATCTGCCTGCCAGTGCAGAAGACACAAGAGACGTGGGTTCAGTCCCTGGGTTTGGAAGATTCCCTGAAGTAGGAAATGGCAAACCACTCCAGTATTTTTGCCTGGGAAATCCCATGGACAAAGAAGCCTGGCAGGCTACAGTCCAATGGGTTGCAAAGAGTCGGACACGACTGAGCACACACACATGCACAGTGATTTGTTGCATATTCCATCACCCTCCCCCTAAAACAGTGTGGACCATAACCCTACAAGTGGTTGCCAGACCTTCTATAGGCTATCTATGGGAAGTGTATCAGAAGCAAAAATCCTCAAATACCTAATTGTGTATCATTCATATTTGAGAAATACCATCAATATGCAATATCCATAACAATAAATACAAACAACAAATAATATGATGACTTAAGCTCAGTTAAATTACAAAATGCTCTTTCTGAACTTATAATATATAGGCTATCAACTGATTATTACAAGAGGTATACAAAAAATGATTCCAGTGATATACGCAAAGTCCAATATGTTTCAGCCAAAGAATGTTTATTTTAGGAATGCAAGTATGATTCAAGATTAGAAAACAGTGTAATTTACTACATTAATATAAATAAAATAGGAGAAAAATCACACATAATTATTTCAATAGATATATAGAAAGCATTTCATAAAATCTAACACCCATTCACAATAAAATATCTTAGCAAGGCAGTAATGAAAGGAAATGTTCTTAATATTAATATCTAAAAAAACTATAGATTTTACAATATTGTAATATATTGTAATATTGTAATAACAATATACAATGTTGTACCAGAAGTACTAGCCAGTGAAATAAGAAAAAAAAAAGTTATAAGGTTTGTAAAGAAAGAAATAAAAAGCCTTGGTTTATAGAAGTCATGTTTCTTTACCTAGAAAATTTAAAATAATCCATAGATAAACAATTAGAATTGATAATGTTATTATAAGGACACAGTTCAATGTTAATTAGAATTATATTTCTATATAACAGCTACCAAAAGAAAAAGAAAAACATACATTTTATGATGGTATTCAGTGACATAAAATACCTTGGAAATATCTGATAAAAGATATGCATATCCTTTTACTAAAAATTATAAAACAATTTTAAGAGAAAACTTAAAAGACCTAAACAAATGGAGGGATATACTATGGAGTTATATACTAGGCTATATATTGTCACCCTGCTTATTTAACTTATGTGCAGAGTACATCATGAGAAATGCTGGGCTGGATGAAGCACAAGCTGGAGTCAAGATTGCCAGAAGAAATGTCAATAACCTCAGATATGCAAATGATACCACCTTTATGGCAGAAAGTGAAGAAGAACTAAAAAGCCTCTTGATGAAAGTGAAACAGGAGAGTGAAAAAGTTGGCCTAAAACTCAGCATTCAGAAAACTAAGATCATGGTATCTAGTCCCATCAGTTCATGGCAAATAGATGGGGAAACAGTGGAAACAGTGACAGACTTTATTTTTGGGGCTCCAAAATCACTGCAGATGGTGATTGCAGCCATGAAATTAAAAGACACTTACTCCTCGGAAGAAAAGTTATGACCAACCTAGACAGCATATTAAAAAGCAGAGACATTACTTTGCCAACAGAAGTCTGTCTAGTCAAAGCTATGGTTTTTCCAGTAGTCATGTATGGATCTGAGAGTTGGACTATAAAGAAAGCTGAGAGGCCAAGAATTGATGCTTTTGAACTGTGGTGTTGGAGAAGACTCTTGAGAGTCCCTTAGACTGCAAGGAGATCCAACCAGTCCATCCTAAAGAAAATCAGTCCTGAATATTCATTGGAAGGACTGATGCTGAAGCTGAAACTCCAAAGGACCCTGATTCAGGGAAAGATTGAAGGTGGGAGGAGAAAGGGACAACAGAGGATGAGATGGTTGGATAGCATCACCAACTCAATGGACGTGAGTTTGAGTAAACTCCAGGAGTTGGTGATGGCAGGGAAGCCTGGTGTGCTCCAGTCCATTCGGTCTCAAAGAGTCAGACATGACTGAGCGACTGATCTGAACTGATACTATGTTTGTGACTTGAAAGACTCAATGTTATAATGGTGTCAATTCTCTCCAAATTAAACTGTAGATTCAAGGTGTTGTGCTGTGCTCAGTCACTCAGTCGCTAAGTTGCATCTGACTCTGCGACCCCATGGACCCTCTTGGACCATGTCCACCAAGCTCCTCCGTCCATGTAATTTTCCAGGCAAGTATATTGGAACGAGTTGCCATTTCCTACTCCAGGGGCTCTTCATGATCCAGGGATTGAACCCGAGTCTCTTGTGTCTCTTGCATTGGCAGGAGGATTCTTTATCACTGTGCCACCTGGTAATTTCTGTCAATATTTCAGCAATACTTTTGATTGACCAGCTGGTTTTAAAATTGATATGCAAAAGATTAAAATAGCTAAGGCATTTTTGAGGAAGTAGAATAAAACTGGTGGACTGACAATACTTGATACCCAGACATATTCTGAAAGTATACTAACTGAGACAATATGGTGTATTAACCCAAAGATAGACAAAGAGATCTCTGCAACATAATATAATCTAGAAACAGAACCAATATATTCAACCACTGTTTCTTTATGACAAATATGAGACAGTGTAATAAGAGAAAGTATAGTCTTATTCATAAATAATGCCAGATGGAGTGGATATTCATTTGGTAAAAAAAATGAATCTTGACCCTGTATCTCACCCTTTACGGAAAAAAAAAAAAATCTATTCCAAATGGATTGAAGATCTAAATGTGAAAAGTGAAATAGTAAAGTTTTCAGAGGAAAATATAGGAGAAGATATAATCGAGGGAATAGGCAAATGTCCTTCAACAGAACTTTAAAAATAGTAACAATAAAAAAAACTGTGTAACTTTATTAAAATAAAGATCTTCAGTTCATCAAAAATTTTATTATGAGAATGAAAAGTAACCACAGAACCTTAACACAATAGATCCAATGTATCATATTAAGAAAACATCAAGGAATTCTAAATCACTAATCAAAAAGCAGACAAAGCAATTTTTTAAATGGTAGGAGACTTGAGCAAATATTTCACAAAAGATACTGTCAACATGGAAATAAAAATATGAAAAAAGATCAACTTTATTAGAAATTAAATGAATGTAAATTAAAACCACAAAGAAATACTACCACAAAATGATCAGATTGGAAATGTCAATTGTCAGCTAGGATGTAAAATAAACAGAATCCTCTTACATTGCTGATGACAGTGTAAATTGGCAGAAGCATTCTTGAAAACTGTGGCAATGTTTTTGAAAGCCAAACATAAGCATTTTTCTATGACCCAGCAAAGTCTCCTCCTAGATGTATACCCAAGATAAACGCACACAATTATTCACTGAAATTCATTGAGTAAAATATTCAACACGAAACTATTAATAATTGACTAAAAATATATTACCCAAATATCAACAGTAGAATTGATATATTGCTACATGTTAATTAAGTTGAATATTATACAACAAGCATATGGACTGAAATTTCTTTTTTTTATTTTGTGGGCCTCCAGAAGCAGGGCCAGCCAACCCCAGCCTTTCATCTTTGACGCAATGGGGATGCTCCACCTCTGCTCCCAGGGCCGCCGCCGTGGCCAGGCACTGGAAGACAGCCGAACTCTCACTTTAACTCCCGACCCTAGCCTGGATTGAAATTTCTACAACCACATACAACGAATAAAGCTCACATACGTAATCCTTAGTTTAAGTAGTCAGGCATATAAGGGTATATTCAATATGCTTCCATTTATATAAATTATAAAAACACAGCAAATTAATCTATGCTGTAAGAACGAGAGTAGTGATTATTCACAAAGGATGTGATATTGACTAGAGGAAATATGGCTTCTAAAATGGTGGCAATAATCAATACCTTAATCTGTGTGCTGTTTACATGGGTAAGCATAGTTTGTGAAAATTCATCAAGCTGTATATTTGAAGTATGTGTGTTTGCTTTACATCTGCTTTATGTCAATAAATTTTTAATTAATAGTTTCTTATAGAGCAGTTATATTAAAACAAAAATGAAAAGTTACTAAGTTCCTAGAAAAATGTTTTCAGACCTTTTTGGAGGAAAAAATCGATTAAACTTTACTTAGTAACATAAAAGAAAACTGAAATAAATGGAGAGCTGTAACACGTTAATGTTTGGGAATTCTGAGTACTGTAATACTGTCTGTTTCCCTTTATTTGTCTGTAAATTCAATCTATCACAACCCACTGCACAAAAAAATGTTTCTTACTGCCATTGCCAAGTTGAATTCTTAATTTTTATGGAATCAAAATAGCCAAGACAACTTTAACAAAATGGAACAAGAAATTTTATTTTATCAAGTAGCAGAGAAAAAATTTTAGACCCTAGATTTTGACTACAGAATCATTAAAATTTAGTGTGCATCTCACATCAATAAGGAAAAGACACACTTTCAGTTTAGTCATGTTGAGAAAATTTAAAGCAAAATGAAAGAAAGATCCTTACTCATATCATACAAATATGAATTCCAAATGAATTAATGTCTCAAATGTAAGAATGTAAGAAGTAAAGCTATATAGGTATAAAAAGAAAAATATGAACATATGTTTATGATCATATAACAAAAGTTTAAAAATCCATGAAAGCTTTTCGAACTTGAGGGCATTATACTAAGTGAAATAAGTCAGACAGATAAAGATAAATACCATATGATCTCAATTCCATGTGGAATTAAAAAAATAGACACACACACACACAAACATAACTCAATGATACAGGGAACACATTGGTGGTTGCCAGAGGTGGTGGGGGTGGATGGTGAAGAGGGAGACATGAAATGGGTGAAGGTGGCCAAAAGTTGTAGGTCCCATTATCAGGTAAGTCCTGGGATGTAATGTACAACTTGGTGAATATAGTTAACAACACTCTGTTGTATATTTGAAAGTCTCTAGGAGAGTAATCTTAAGAATTCTCATTACAAAAAGAAAAGAGAATTTGTAATAATGTGTGGTGATAAATGTTAACTAAACAGTGTGGTGATCATTTCCAAAATATGCATACATTGAATCATTACACTGGAAGACTAATGTCTTCCACAAAGAAGTTGTTACATATAACACAATGTTATATGTCAATTATATTTCAGTTTTAAATAACTAAAAATAAAAAGTAGTGAATGAATAAATTGATAAATTTTAAAACACAAATAGGGAACAGGGTATGAGTATTTATCACTTAGATAATAAGACAAAGAATTGGTATTCAGCATGCATAAGAAAATTCTACTAATAGTTAAACAAAAAATACTGACTTAGCAGAGCATATGTTCAGGAAATCCATATTTTAAAATTTTTTATTTGTTTTTAATGGAGGATAATTGCTTTACAATGTTGTGTTGGTTTCTGCTTTACAACAAAGTGAATCAGCAGTAAGTATACATATATTCTCCTCCTTCTTGAGCTTCTCTCCCACCTCCCCCCAGGAAATTTATAGAAAATAAAATGCAAAATACCAATATAGCTGTAAAAGGTGATACCCTCAATAATCAACAAGGAAATTCAAAAATAAAACAAAAATTCTGATGCCAATTTTTCATCCTTTAGATTAGCAAAAATTACAGGTTGATTATAGCAAGTGTAGCTAAGATTGTCAGCGGTTGCATATCACAGCTATAAAGTAGTGGTAAATTTCTATGAGTATATATTGGTACAGTCTATCATATGTACAAATAGACTTGCATAAGAATGTTCCTTTGTTGTTATTGTTCAGTCACACAGTCATGTCTGACTCTGAGACCCCATGGACTGCAGCATACCAAGATTGCTTGTCCTTCACTCTCTCCCTGAGTTTGCTCAAGCTTATGTCCGTTGAGTTGGTAATGCCATACAACCATCTCCTCCTTTGTAACTCCCTTCTCCTCTTGTCTTCAATCTTTCCCAGCATTAGGGGTTTTTTCAATGAGTCGGAATCATCACTGGGTATAAATTGGCACAGATAAGTTGAATGAACTATGCCATTACCTAATAATGCCACTTCTGAGAATAATATTTACCCTCAATAAATAATATCATATGTACAAATAGACTTGCACAAGAATGTTCATTATGACATTGTTAATACTAAAAGCAGAGGTGGAAGGGAGAGGAAGAAAGAGAAAATCTTAATTGACTTGTAGCTAAGTACACTGTGGTTAAATATACCATGGTACAATGTATACTATATGAAAATATGCAGTGGTTGTCAGAGTAGACCTATGATGCTGCTGCTAAGTCGCTTCAGTCATGTCTGACTCTGTGCGACCCCATAGACGGCAGCCCACCAGGCTCCCCCATCCCTGGGATTCTCCAGGCAAGAACACTGGAGTGGGTTGCCATTTCCTTCTCCAATTCATGAAAGTGGAAAGTGAAAAGTGAAAGTGAAGTCGCTCAGTCGTGTCCAACTCTTAGCGACCACATGGACTGCAGCCCACCAGGCTCCTCCGTCTGTGGGATTTTTCAGGCAAGAGTACTGGAGTATAGATACTATCTTTCTTAAGGTAGCTCTTTATGTACTTATGTTACAGAGGTTTATCCACTCCTGCGTGCATGTGTGCTAAGTCGCTTCAGTCATGTCTGACTCTTTGTGACCCTATGTATTGTAGCAGGCCAGATTCCTCTGTCCATGGGATTCTCCAGGCAAGACTGCGGTGGGTTGCCATGTCCTCCTCTAGGGGATCTTTCCAACCCAGGGTTCAAACCTGTGTCTCTTACATCTCCTGCACTGGCAGAGGGTTCTTTACCACTAGCGCCACCTGTGAAACCCTGATCCACTCCTACTGACATGGTTAACTCTTCAAGATCAAATGTAAAAAAAGTAAGTGGAAGAAAATGCTACTTCATTTCATGTAAAAATGCAGATGAAAGGTAAGAAATAAAACCACACACAACAAAATATACAAATATTTTATGTAAATTCATAGAAAAAAAAATGTGTGGATGAATAGCCACAGAAAAATTGGTGACAGCAATTATCTACTGGGAGTAATGGAAAAACACCTGGAAGGGGTCTTCACAGGGGAGGATCATGAAGATGTCCTATTTTATCCCCCAGTACCTGGTCCTGCTCCTTAAGGCACTGATTTTGTGTTTGGATAAACCTCCCGTGTCAACCAATATGCTTGGTTGAAACTGAACACTCTTCATCTTGGACTGAAACGTAAATAAGACCCAAAACAATAAGTGCTTTTCAGAACCATACAAACCAGTGACCAGCTCAAGACTCTAATTCAAAACAAACGAAACTTAGTTGTGGAAACTTGAAAAAATCTATTATAAAATATGAAACCAGAAGAAGGAAGACTGAAGCCACGGCACTCCTCCTGCAATCTTAGAGCAAGAGTCTGAGAACAGGGCCATCTTCGTTGGTTGCCGGGAAGAGATTGAATCAAGATATAGACAAAGAGAGAGTCAGGGTCCTGCTATCATTGAAACCCTGGGAAGACAAGGGCTTCCATCATGCAATCAACACATCATGCTGGTGTTCGTGCCAGCTGGGTTAACTTTTTAGCCATTTGCCATAAAAAGTTTTCTCTCACAAAGATCTATTGGGCTTACCTTTTGTGTTTGAATTTTTACTAGGAAAATACATTCATATACTCTACAATTAAAATTACTTTCAGATCAGATCAGATCAGTCACTCAGTCGTGTCTGACTCTTTGAGACCCGTGAATCGCAGCACACCAGGCCTCCCTGTCCATCACCAACTCCCGGAGTTCACTGAGACTCACGTTCATCGAGTCAGTGATGCCATCCAGCCATCTCATCCTCTGTCGTCCCCTTCTCCTCCTGCCCCCAATCCCTCCCAGCATCAGGGTCTTTTCCAATGAGTCAACTCTTCACATGAGGTGGCCAAAGTACTGGAGTTTCAGCTTTAGCATCATTCCTTCCAAAGAAATCCCAGGGCTGATCTCCTTCAGAATGGGCTGGTTGGATCTCCTTGCAGTCCAAGGGACTCTCAAGAGTCTTCTCCAACACCACAGTTCAAAAGCATCAATTTTTCAGCGCTCAGCCTTCTTCAAGAAAATATCGTGCTTAGACTAAAGGATTTGTAAGATTCACTCATTTTTATGAGTGTAAGATTTTTGTTCCAGGTTTTATTGAAGTATTAGAAATAGTCATTAGAAAGCCTTTTTGTTAATTTTTTGAATTGAAGTATACTTGATTGACAATGTTCCAGGTGTACAGAAAAGTGCTTCAATTACATATATATAATTGAATCACTTTGCCACATATATGTCCATATATACTGGCTATACATATATGCAAGCTTCCCTAGTGGCTCAGCAGTAAAGAATCCACCTGCCAATGCAGGGACGTGGGTTTGATCCCTGGGTCAGGAAGATCCACTGGAGTAGGAAATGGTGGCCCACTCCAGTAATCTTCCCTGGAAAATCTCATGGACAGAGAAGCTTGGGAGGCTACCGTCCATGGGGTTGCAAAGTCAGACATGACGGAGAGACTAAACAGCAACAGACATATATACATTCTTTTCAGATTCTTTTCCACTATAGGTTATTCTGAGCTATTGAATACAGTTCCCTGTGCTACACAGTAGGGCCTTTTGGTTACCTCTTTTATATATAGTGGTGTGTATATGTTAAACCCTAACTCTGAATTTATCTCCTTCCCACTGTCTCCTTTGGTAACCATAAGTTTGTTTTTCATGTCTGTGAATCTATTTCTGATTGTAAATAAATTCATTTGTATCATTTTTTTTTAGATACCACATATGTGGTATCATATGATGTTTGAATGAAATAATACCATTTGCAGCAAATGTAGATGAACCTAGAAATTATCATCATAAGTGAAGTAAGTCAGAGCAAGACAAATATCATAAGAAAGAATATTTAATAATTTAACACATTAACCTGGCAGATAGTCCACAAAGACATAATCACTTCAAATCCTTCTTAGATTCACGTGGATATAAATAATACATTCATATAATCAGATAGTACCAATTGTAGGTAGAACCAAACTCCTTACATTAAACAACAGGCATATTGTACTTATTTTCCAAACTCATTTGCCCCTAATTATTGCCAACAAAATGAGAGTCCTTTTAAAATGCCACTCTCTGAAATGACCACATGGACAGCATGCCGTGTATAGGTAAAGGGACAAGCCCACTCCTTGTAACTGTTGTGCTTGCCTGAAAAGAAAGCTACATCTTTGAATAGGGACTTTTAGATAAAGGCTCTTTTGTAATCTTCCTTTTCCCCCCGTGCTTCACATTTTGGTCTCTTTTCTTCAACTCGTGGAGGATTTCAAGCACAAGAGGAGCCATTCAGTTCCTCTTTGTGTATCTCTGCTCTCCTTACAGCCAGCTCTGTGCTTTTCCTAGAATGCTGCAGTGTTCAACTGACATTTTCTACTTCATTTTTCCCTTCTGTTACTCATGTTACCCATTTCTGATAAGACCATGGAGAACATAGTTTGCTCAGTAAAAGAAAAAAAAAAAATGTTTGTTCTTCAATGGCCATTCGGTGTGATGTTAACATTGATAAACTGTGCTTGCTGTGAGAGCATGACATTCATCATGCCATCTCAGCCACAGAGGTGCCAGTTGTGCAGTGGAGAAGACACCTAATATTTATAACAAAACGGGCCTGGCCCACAGTCATTTCACATATGTGCTAATAGGTCAAAAACAAAAGTGATTGCCATATAAAAACTTTCAGTCTCTACATACCAATCTGACAATGAGTTACATAAAATTGGTAGTTTTTATTGTCTTTGTGTATTTTCAGGCCTACTCAGTCCCTCAGTTGTTTTGTAAAATGATGCTACTGTTTACAGTCCTGGATTTGTAAAACCAAAATAAACAGGTGGTCTGTCTGCCACAAGTTAGCAAGTCAGATTGTTCTTTGTTAACTAACCACAAGGAAATACCTGGTTTGGGGCATAAAATCAATTCACTTAAGGAGGAGTAATTTTGTAATGTAAAACCTTCTTGAGAAACTATCATTAGTGAATTGAATTGTATGTTCAGAAAGACAAAACATGTTAAAATGGCATATGCACACACTTTTTATTCTTGAACTTCAAAGGCATAATGCAGATTGAGCTATAGCATCTCACTATTTGTCCATGCCAGGTGCCTTGTGGCTATATTTATTTTCTTTTTTAATTGTAATTTTCTATTTTCACTTCTACATCCATTATCCTACCTACTGTAATTGCTTTTAATTCCCATCTTTAAGTGCCTCCTTCAAAATATGAAGTTCTATTTTACGTATATTTTTAAAAATTTAAATTGATATACTGCTTTGATATTGTTTGATGCTTACTATTCACATCAATCTAGTCACATTATTGTGTACTTAGTACTTCTCACTGTAACAGTATTACTTTGAATGCTGTTATTACACTTTGCTTCTCTGTTCCCTTAGCAATGAATACAATGAAGGCTTCTTTGCTGCTGGAAATCTTAACTCCAGTGAACATTCTCACCCATCACCATTTGTAACACTTGTGTAAGAGAGTTATTTATTCAACAAATACATATTAAGTAACTAATAATTGTCATGCACTGTTCTCATCATGTAGGATGCATTAATGAAAAAAAGAAGCTAGGAGCCTGGGCTATAAGAAGCTTATGCTCTAGTGGGTTTTCTCCAGAGAATATATCCAAGAAAGGGCCTGCTGGATTTTGCAGTACATATAGTCCTAATTTCACTACTTAATTTCATTGACAGAATCCACTCCAAAATAATTTCACCAAGTTAAAACATGAATAATATATAAATACTGTTGTTACCCTTATCCAAATTTAGTTGATACAGGGAATTATGCATGTCTAATGTTAGGCAAACTGATAGAAATAAAATGACATACTATTTCTCTGATTTAAATGACAGATTATTTCTCTGATTTCTAGAAAGTTTCTAGATTTCTGATTTCTACATAGATCTCTAAAATCATGTGGTTTTAACTTTGTGTGAACTGGCTATCCATAGTTGTTTTTAATTTTTCTGCTTCCTTTTTTTATTCTTAAGCATTTAGAAATACTTTTATTAGAAAATAAGAAATATGGTGGGGGGGAGCTAAAAAAACATAGCAGGCCCAAAATAAGAAGGCTGGAAATAAATAATATATAAATAATACAGGACTCATGAAATAGAGATAAATGACCACAGTAAAACTTAAAAGATACAGCATTTCTTTGGGGGAAAAAAGCATCTAAAATCAATGAAACTTTTGCAATATATAATAAATATAACATAAATAAGCTATAAATAAATTCAAAATAAGAAAACCAAATAGGTATATAATAGTGATTTTTTCTTATAAACTATGCATTAGTAAATTTGGAAAATGAGATGACATGTTAAGATCTTGGGGATAATATAATATGTCAAATTATTAGAAAAATAAAAACTTTAATGTACAAATATCTATTAAGTAAAAGTTAAAATTGTGGTTAAAAAAAAGGCCGACACCATTTGAGAACTAATTTTAATGAGTTATTAATGACCATAAATATAGGTTGTTAGTAATGACCATAAATACAGGTTGTTACAAAAAATATTTAAAAACAGGAAAGCGATACATCTCATTTAATGAGGCTATCAAAATTACTTATTTTAAAAACAAGGACATTATAATTGAAGAATACACAAGTTGAAAATACATTTCAAATTCTACTTTTGCCCATTAAGGATCACTATTAATACCGTGGGAATTGCTCTCTCTGCAAAACTACAAAACAAGGCAAAATACATGAAAACAGAGCAGGATTATAATCTCCAAGAAAAGGGGAAAATAAAGTCAGCTTTATGATTCACCAAATATACCTCCTAGAGGTAGTTCCCAGCCTGCATTATAGAGGATGGAAATGCAAACAAAGCTCAATAGCCTCCCTTTGTTGAGTAGATAGTAATTGGAGTTTAGCAAACCAAGGAGCCTTGAAATATATACTTGGGGCAGGGGGCATCTTGAGAGGAGGGATCTGCACAGAGAAATAGTTCTGCAGGTCTACAGAGGAATCCCTTTGCGATTTCCACTAATATGTGAAACATTCTTTCATAATAGAATCACCAGAAACCAGTAGGCTGAACAGTTTATAGGGCTTCACACAAGGTTGTGAATAGTCTGTGCCGTCATCAGCCATAGTGAACAGACCTCATAAGAATGGGGTGTTAGAGTTCTTGTGCATTAAAACTTTTTCCTTAATAGTAAAATTAATTGAACACTAGAGGAAAAAAGGCTGCCCTGGATTAACAGTAAAAAAATATTAAAGAAAACCTTGAAAAATTCAAACAGTTCAAGCTGAATATTCTTTAAAGAAATATGTCCAGTGTAAATGAGATCATCTAGAATACAAACAAAAATTGTTAGGCATTCAAAAAAGCAGAATACTGTGACTTGTGTGTAGGGTGTGTGTGTGTATGTATTCAGTCGTGTCCGACTCTTTGCGACTCCATGTGCCTACATGGACTACAGCCTGCCAGGGTTCTCTGTCCATGGAATTTTCCAGGCAAGAATACTGGAGTGGGTTGCCAGTTTCTATTTCAGGGGATCTTCCCTTGCCAGAGATCAAACCAATGTCTCTTCCATCTCCTGCAATAGTAGATGGGTTCTTTACCACTGGCATCACCTAAGAAACCCAAATATGATTCATAACTGAGATTAATATCAACTAATAAAACACAGAAATAAGAGAGAGATGATGGAGTTAGCAGAAAAGAACACTGACATTTATAAAGTTGCTCCTTGTGAACAAGGAAGTTAAACATACACAAACAGGATAAAGAGAGGAAAAAGAAGATATACAAAACAAAAATGGAATGGAACTTCTAAAAGTGAAAAATAAAATATCTAAAATTAGATACTGCAGTACATTAGACACTACAAAAGGAAAGATAAGTGAACTAAAGACAGAGCAATAAAAATCTATAAAAGAGAGGCACAAAGTGAAAAATAAAATTAAAATCAGTGTTTCCCTATGAAACAATGTCAAGCAGTCAACATAGTATATGACCAAATTTAGAACGAGAGTAGGAATAAGAGAAAAAAATCAAGAAATAGTGGCTGAAATTTTTCAAATTTGGAGAAAGCTATCAATCCACAGAACCAAGAAGCTCAGAAATCCCAGTGCATCCCTTTCAGTTCAATTCAGTCGCTAAGCCGTGTCCAAATCTTTTTGACTTCATGGATTGCAGCACACCTGGCCCCCCTGTCCATCACCAACTCCCGGAGTTTACTCAAATCCATGTCCATCAAGTCAGTGATGCCATCCAACCATCTTATCCTCTGTCGTCCCCTTCTTTTCTCACCTTCAATCCTTCCCAGCATCAGGGTCTTTTCCAATGAGTCAGTTCTTCACATCACGTGGCCAAAGTATTGGAGTTTCAGCTTCAGCATCAGTCCTTCCAATGAATATTCAGGACTGATTTCATTTAGGATGGAATGGTTGGATCTTCTTGCAGTCCCAGGGACTTTCAAGAGTCTCTTCAAATACCACACTTCAAAAGCATCAATTCTTTGGTGCTCATCTTTCTTTACAGTCCAACTCTCACATCCACATCGCTAATGGAAAAACCATAGCTTTGGCTAGACAGACTTTTGTTGGCAAAGTAATGTCTATGCTTTTTAATATGCTGTCTAAGTTGGTCTTAACTTTTCTTCCAAGGAGCAAGCCTCTTTTAATCTCATGGCTGCAGTCACTATCTGTGGTGATTTTGGAGCCCCCCAGAATAAAGTCTGTCATTGTTTCCACTGTTTCCCCATCTATTTGCCATGAAGTGATGGGACTGGATGCCATGATCTTAGTTTTCTGAATGTTGAGTTTTAAGCCAACTTTTTCACTCTCTCTTTCATTTTCATCAAGAGGCTCTTTAGTTTTTCTTTGTTTTCTGTCCTAAGGGTGGTGTCATGTGCATATCTGAAGTTATTGATATTTCTCCTGGCAATCTTGATTCCAGCTTGTGCTTCTTCCAGCCCAGTGTTTCTCATGATGTACTCTGCATATAAGTTAAATAAGCAGGGTGACAATATACAGCCTTGACATACTCCTTCCCCAATTTGGAACCAGTGTGTTGTTCCATGTCCAGTTCTAACTGTTGCTTCCTGACCTGCATACAGACTTCTCAGGAGGCAGGTCAGGTGGTCTGGCATTCCCATCTCTTTCAGAATTTTCCACAGTTTATTGTGATCCACACAGTCAAAGGCTTTGGTACGGTCAATAAAGCATGTTTTTTTGGAACTCTCTTGCTTTTTCGATGATCCAACAGATGTTGTCAGTTTGATCTCTAGTTCCTCTGCCTTTTCTAAATCCAGCTTGAACATCTGGAAGTTCACAGTTCATGTACCATTGAAGCCTGGCTTGGAGAATTTTGAGCATTACTTTGCTAGTGTGTGACATGAGTGCAATTGTGCAGTAGTTTAAACATTCTTTGGCATTGCCTTTCTTTGGGATTGGAATGAAAACTGACCTTTTCCAGTCCTGTGGCCGCTGCTGAGTTTTCCAAATTCACTGGCATATTGAGTGCAGTACTTTCACAGCATCATCTTTTAGGATTTGAAATAGCTCAACTGGAATTCCATCACTTCCACTAGCTTTGTTCGTAATGATGCTTCCTAAGGCCCACTTGACCTCACATTCCAGGATGTCTGGTTCTAGGTGAGTGATCACACCATCATGATTATCTGGGTCTTGAAGATCTTTTTTGTATAAAATTAGGCCAATGATATTTCAAATTATACTAAAGGGAAAGACTTAAAAAGCAATCAAAGAACAAAGTATTATATACAGAGAACCAAAAATACAACCTTTAAAAATGTATATGCATCCATCAGAGGATGGCAAGATACATAAAGCACTAAAGGACTTAAAAGGAGAATTTGAAAGCAAATCAGTAATAGTGGGGGACTTTAACACCCTACTTATACCAGTAGATAGATCATCTAGACAGAAAATCAGTAAGGAAATACTGTACTTAAGAAATCACTAGACCAAGTGTACTTCATAGATAATCTACAGAACATCCTATCTAAAAGCATCAGAATACACATTCTTCTCAAGTGCACATGGAACATTATCTAGGATAAATCACACGTTAGGTCACAAAGCAATACTCAATAAAGAAAATCATAACAGGCATCTTCTCTGATCACAATGGTACGAAACTAGAAATCGATCACAAGAAAAAACAATGTGATACTGAGCAATCAGTGGATCACTAAAGAAATCAAAAGAGAAATTTAAAATGCCTTGAAACAAAACCATAAATATGATGTACCAAAATCTACCTCAAGAAATGAGAAAAATAAAAAATAAACATATTAACTTTGTACCTAAAGGAATGAGAAAAGGAAGAACAAATTCCAAAATTAGTTATTGGGAGAAACAAATAAATCAGAGTGGAAGTAAGTAAAATAAACTAAAAAAAAAAAAAATAAAATAAAAATTAATAAACGTTAGAACTAGTTCTTTGAAAGATAAACAAAATTGACAAATCTTTAGCTAGATTAACCAAGAATAAAAAAGACTCAATATCTGAGATAAAAGAGGAGAAGTTACTCTGATACTACAGAAATATAAATGATCATAAGAGATGAAGAATTACATGGTAACGAACAGGATAACTGAGAAGAAATGGATGAAGTCCTAGAAACAAATCTTCCAAGATGTATCATGAAGAAATTAAAAATCTGAATAGACTGAATACTAGTTAGGAGAATGAAACAGTAATCAAAAATCTCCTAACAAACAAAAGCCCAGGTACCAGATGGTTTAACTGAAGTACTCTACAAAACATTCAAATAAGGTTTAATACTTATTCTCAAACTCTTCCAAAACTATTAAAAGGAAGAATACCTTCCAAATACATGTTATGAAGCCAGGATTACCCTGACTCCAAAACCACACAAGGATAGTGCGTGCACACACACACACACACACAGGGGCTACAAACCAATATTCTTGATGCATAATAGATGCAAAAATCTTCAACAAAATACCAGTAAACCAAATCCAACAATATGTGTAAAGATCACACAGTATCATTAAGTGGGGCTTTTTTCCAGGGATGCAAGGATGGCTCAACATCTGCAAATTAATCAACATGAAACATCATACTATAATAAAAAAATAAAAAGATAAAAAATTATAGGATCACTTCAATAGATGCAAAATAAAAGCATTTGACAAAATTTAAGAACCATTTATGATAAAGCTTTTCTTAACATGGGTAGAGAGGAAAGGTACTTCAATCTAATACAGGCCATATATGACAAATTCACAGTTGACACCATACTCTGATAAGAACTGAAACTTCTCCTCTAAGATCAAGAGTAAGACAAGAATGCCCATTCTTGGCCTTTTTTTTTCCAACACAGTATTGGAAAGCTTATCCACTGCAGTTACACAAGGCTAGGCTTGCAAATGCAGCCAAATTAGAAAGGATAAATTTAAACTATCACTATTTGCAGATGACATGATATTATATAGAAAGAATCCTAAAGACGCTACTAAAAAAAAAAAAAAAAACTATTAGAACTAATGAATGAATTTCATTGCGGGAAACAAAACCAGAAATCCATGATATCAAAAAGAATAAAATAACTAGGAATTAATTTAACTAAGGAGGTGAAAGACAAATACATTGAAAACTATGATTCTGGTAAAGGAAATTGAAGAAGAAGTTACAAATAAACAAAGATAGTTCATGCTCCTGGATTGGAAGAATAATGTTGTTAAAATGTTCATATTACCCAAAGCAATTTACCAATTCAATACAATCCATATTAAAATTCCAATAGCACATTTCATAGAACTAAAACAAATAATCCAAAATCTGTATGAAACCACAAACAATGGGGAATAGCCAAAACAATCTTGAGAAAGAAAAACAAAATATCCATTGAGACATTTGGTCTATGACAAAAAAGTTCTGGAAATTTGGTCCTGTCCAAAACGTCCATTGAGATGCTTGGTTCTAGCCAAAACTTCCATTAAGATGTTTGGTTTATGCCAAAAAGATCTTTTAAATTTGGTCTTGTTCTAAATGTCCTTTGAAACATTTGGTCAATGATTTGCTAAATAACATAAACCTTTAACTTTATTAATGTTTATTTATAGTCTTTTTATTGTAATTCATTATGAATTCTGGGTTTCAGATTTATTTTTGTTCTTCTTCATCATGAAGTTCAGCATGGTTACTCTTAAGGCCAGTGATCAGGAAGATCCCTTGGAGTAGAAAATGGGAACCCACTCCAGTATTCTTGCCTTGAAAATTCCATGAACAGAGGAACCTGGAGGGCAGAGGAGCCACCCTCTTCCAGTGGGTTATAGTCCATGGAGTTGCAAAGAAACAGACACGACTGAGCACACACACACATATATTGACCTGATTATTGGCTTTATATTCATTATACCTATTAAGAATTTTGGTTATGCAAATTTAACTTAACAAGTATCTTGAAGTTGTTGGCTGTGTTTGAGTGTGACTATCAAGGCCCTGAGTGATAATTTGTTCATTGCTTTGCTGTTCAGTTTGTAAAATACTTCAATAAATCTCCAAATTGAAGGATGAAGCATAACTATTTTCACTTCACCAAGTCTTGAAATTTGCTATACCAACCTTCCACTGCATTAATTTTTCTTTATGTTGTTGTTGTTCAGTCACTCAGTCATGCCCAACTCTTTGTGACCCCATGGACTGCAGCATGCCAGCCTTCCCTGTCCTGTATCATGTCGCAGAGATCGCTCAAACTCATGTCCATTGAGTCAGTGATACTATCCAACCACCTACTCCCTGGTTGCCCCCTTCTCCTCCTGCCCTCAGTCTTTCCAAGCATCAGTGTCTTTTCCAATGAGTCAGTTCTTCGCATCAGGTGGTCAAAGTATTGGAGCTTTATCTTTCCAAACCAGGGGTTGAACCTGCATCTCTTGTCTCCTGCTTTGACAGGAGAGTTCTTTACCACCAGCGCCACCTGGGAAGCCCCCTTTTCTGTGCATTTCTTTAACTATAGGACTCTTTCTTTGTACACATATTTAATATAAATACCATTCTTCTGCAAGAGTTCAATATTGACCCATATACCTAACTCTATTTGCCATTAACAGGTAGCTTTGTGTGAGTGCTAATTCCCTCAGTCGTGTCCTACTCTTTGTGACTCCATGGACTGTAGCCCGCTAAGCTCCTTTGTCCTTCGGATTCTCCAGGCAAAGATACTGGAGTGGGTTGCCATTTCTCTTCCAGGGGATCTTCTGGAGCCAGGGACTGAACCTGCATCTCTTATGTCTCCTGCACTGGCAAGCAAGTTCTTTACCACTAGCTTCACCCAAGCAAAAATGGTTATTATTAGCAAAAAAGCCACAACACAATTATTGCATCAGTGAAACTTTATACTATTTTATATGTATTAATCCTGTAAGCCAAAAGCATAAGCATTAAGTGCTTTTTGAACCCAGGCACTTTTTCTAAACATGGATCTTACTACCAAACATCAAGAACCATTTGGCCTGGATAAATATGCTCATGGATGTTTTTGATAGGACAAAATTTTACGAATATTTGGATTGAATGTCTTATTGAATATTTTGAATAGAACTAAATGTATGCAGATCTCTACTAGAAGTCTTACCCACTTCAATAAGGAGATAAAAAATTAAAGTCAAAATATTGAAAAGGAATAAGGAAAAATGTATTTTTAGACCACATTATTGTATAAGTAAAGCATTTTTAAAAATTTACAAAAGAGTTTTAGTTTATGAAGTTTCTGAGATGCAAGCTCAATGTACAACAATTATATTTGCATGCAGTTCAGTTCAATCACTCAGTCATGTCCAACTCTTTGCGACCCCATGCACTGCATCATACCAGGCTTCCCTATTCATTACCATCTCCCAGAGCTTGCTCAAACTCATGTCCATCGAGTTGGTGATGCCATCCAACCATCTCATCTTCTGTTGTCCCTTCTTCTCTTGCCTTCAATCTTTTCCAGCATTAGGGTCTTTACCAAAGAGTCAGTTCTTTGCATCAGGTGGCCAAATATTGGAGTTTCAGCTTCAGCATCAGTCCTTCCAATGAATATTCAGGACTTATTTCATTTAGGATAGACTGGTGGATCTCCTTGCAATCCAAGGGACTCTCAAAAATCTTCTCCAACACCATAGTTCAAAAGCATCAATTCTTTGGTGCTCAGCTTTCTTTATAGTCCAGCTCTCATATCCATACATGACTACTGGAAAAACCATAGCTTTGACTAGATGGCCTTTTGTTGGCAAAGTAACATAGCTTTTCTTCCAAGGAGCAAGTGCCTTCTAAATTCATGGCAGCAGTCACCATCTGAAGTGATTTTGGAGCCCCCCAAAATAAAGTCTGTCACTGTTACCACTGTTTCCCCATCTATTTGCCATGAAGTGATAAGACCAGATGCCATGATCTTAGTTTTTTGAATGCTGAGTTTTAAGCCAGATTTTTCACTCTCCTCTTTGATTTTCATCAAAAGGTTCTTTAGTTCTTTGCTTTCTGCCATAAGGGTGGTGTCACCTGCATATTGGTTATTGATAGTTTTCCCGGCAATCTTGATTCCAGCTTGTGCTTCATCCAGTCCAGCATTTCTCATGATGTAGTCTGCAAATAAGTTAAATAAGCAGGGTGGCAATATACAGCCTTGACACACTCCTTTCCCAATTTGGAATCAGTCTGTTGTTCCATGTCCAGTTCTAACTGTTGCTTCCTGACCTGCATACAGACTTCTCAGGAGGCAGGTCAGGTGGTCTGGCATTCCCATCTCTTTCAGAATTTTCTACAGTTTATTGTGATCCACACAGTCAAAGGCTTTGGCATAGTCAATAAAGCAGAAGAAGATGTTTTTCTGGAACTCTCTTGCTTGTTTGATGATCCAACAGATGTTGTCAATTTGATCTCTGGTTCCTCTGCCTTTTCTAAAACCAGCTTGAACATCTGGAAGTTCACGGTTCACGTACTACTGAAGCCTGGCTTGGAGAATTTTGAGCATTATTTTGCTAGTGTGTGACATGAGTGCAATTGTGCAGTAGTTTGAGCATTCTTTGGCATTGCCTTTCTTTGGGATTGGAATGAAAACTGACCTTTTCCAGTCCTGTGGCCACTGCTGAGTTTTCCAAATTTGCTGGCATATTGAGTGCAGCACTTTCATAGCATCATCTTTAAGATTTGAAATAGCTCAACTGGAATTCCATCACTTCCACTAGCTTTGTTCATAATGATGCTTCCTAATGCCCACTTGACTTCGCATTCCAGGATGTCTGGCTCTAGGTGAATGATCACACCATCGTGATTATCTGGGTCATGAAGATGTTTTTTGTATAGTTCTTCTGCGTGTTCTTGCCACCTTTTCTTAATATCTTTTGCATCTGTTAGGTCCATACCATTTCTGTCCTTTATTGTGCCCATCTTTGCATGAAATGATTCCTTGGTATCTCTAATTTTCTTGAAGAGATCTCTACTCTTTCCCACTCTATTGTTTCCCTCTATTACTTTGCACTGATCACTGAGGAAGTCTTTCTTATTTCTCCTTGCTATTCTTTGGAACTCTGCATTCTAATGGGTATAGCTTTCCTTTTCTCCTTTGCCTTCCCCTTCTCTTGTTTTCACAGCTATCTGTAAGGCCTCCTAAGACAACCATTTTGCCTTTTTGCATTTCATTTTCTTGGTTATGGTCTTGATCACTGCCTCTTATACAATCAAATGAACTTCCATCCATAGTTCTTCAGACACTCTGTCTATCAGATCTAATCCCTTGAATCTGTCACTTCAAATGTATAATCATCAGGGATTTAATTTAGGTCATACCTGAATGGTCTAGTGGTTTTCCCTACTGTCTTCAACTTAAGTCTGAATTTTGCAACAAGGAGTTCATCATGATCTGAGCGACAGTCAGCCTCTGGTCTTGTTTATGCTGACTATATTGAGCTTCTCCATATTTGGCTGCAAAGAATATAATCAATCTGATTTCAGTATTGACCATCTGGTGATATCCATGTGTAGAGTTTTCTCTTGTGTTGTTGGAAGAGGGTGTTTGCTATGACCAGTGCATTCTCTTGGCAAAACTCTGTCAGCCTTTGCTCTGCTTCATTCTGTACACCAAGGCCAAATTTGCCTGTTACTCCAGGTATCTCTTGACTTCCTACTTTTGCATTCTATAATGAAAAGGACATCTTTTTTGGGGTGTTAGTTCTAGAAGGTCTTGTAGGTTTTCATAAAACTGTTCAGCTTCTTTAGCATTACTGGTAGAGGCATAGACTTGGATTACTGTGATATTGAATGGTTTGCCTTGGAAATGAACAGAGATCATTCTTTTGTTTTTTGAGATTGTGATTTTCATGCTTCCCTCTGATGGATAAAGATAAGAGGCTTATGGAAGCCTCCTGGTGGGAGAGACTGACTGGTGGGGGAAACTGGGTCTTGTTCTGATGGGCAGGGCCTAGCTCAGCAAATCTTTAATCCAATTTTTTTTGATGGGCGGGTCTGTGTTCTCTCCCTGTTGTTTGACCTGAGGCCAAACTATGGGGGGTGGGGGTGGAGTAATGAAGATAATGGCAACCTCCTTCCCCTGCAGGCACTGCGGCACTCAGTGTCCCTGACCCTGGAGCAGGCCACTACCGACCCATGCCTCCTCTGGAGATTCCTGGACACTCAAGGGAAAGTCTGGGCCAGTCTCTTGTGGGGCCACCTCTCCTTTCCCCTGGGTGCTCACAAGGTTTTGTTTGTGCCCTCCAAGAGTCTGTTTCCCCAGTCCTGTGCAAGTTCTAGCAGCTCTAGGGTGGGGTCAATAGCGACCTCCTCCAAGAGGGCTTATTCCATACCCTTGTGGCAAGCTGCTGCTGATATGTTCCTCCACACTCAAACACTCAGAGGCAGGTCTGGCTTAGTCTCTGTGGGGTTTCCTGGTGTGCACAAGGTTACGTTTGA
The DNA here is from genome assembly GCF_027580195.1 of Bos mutus. Taxonomy (NCBI): domain Eukaryota; kingdom Metazoa; phylum Chordata; class Mammalia; order Artiodactyla; family Bovidae; genus Bos; species Bos mutus. The sequence goes on along the minus strand of NC_091630.1, from coordinate 56,442,518 downwards.
GCCTTCCCTGTGTCTCTGGCGGGTATGAGGTTTGATTCTAAATGCAATTTTGCCCCTCCTACAATCTTCCTGGGACTTCTCCTTTGCCCTTGGATGTGGGGTATCTTTTGTAGTGGGATCCAACATTCTCCTGTCAATCGTTGTTCAGCAATGAGTTGTATTTTTGGAGTTCTTGTAGGAGAAGATGAGTGCACATCCTTCTACTTCACCATCTTGAATATATAGCATGAAGTAGCAACAAACAATTGTAAATTAAAATAGAATATTGATATAATTTACAATATCTAAAGAACAATATGAAATTTGCATATTACTATACTAAGACTTACTATAAGGCTACAGAAATCAAAATAGTGTTGGACTAACATTAGAATATGTGTATATATCAATGGAACAGACTAGAGTCCAGAAGCAGATCCACATAAAATGTTTAGTTTTGGAGAAATTTGTGAGAATGGTTCAAAGGAGGAAAGGATAGTCTTTTCAGCAAATGATGATGAAACAACTAAATATTTTTAAAGAAAAATAATAAACTTTAATTTCTACATCACATCACACATGAAAATTCATTTAACATGCATCATAGACTGAAACATGAAACCAAAAACTATAAATTTTCTATAAGTTAAAATAGGAGAGAAATCATTAAACCTCTGTTTAGGCTAGGATTTCTCAAATAGGACACAAAAACCACCAAACCATAGGTAAATATTAATATTTTAAATATTTAAATACTTTATTAATAAATTAGACTGCATTAAAATTAAAACCTTTTGCTCTTCAAAACACTATCAGAAAATTAAAAGGCAAGTCATAGATTGGAAGGATATACATTTGAAACTTTCTTATCCAGAATGTAAAAATTAACTCTTCGCTCCACTGAAAAGAAGATATATAAGTGACCAAAGAGCACATTAAAATGCTCACTATTCATTAGTTATTAAGGAATTGCAAATTAAAAGTACAATGAGATACAAAAAGTGTATTTAAAAATACCACATCTTTATACATTTTGGATTATTCCAGGGTCCCAAGAGTGGTTTCTCATCAGGAAATGTTCAAAAATAACAGGAAAACTTCAGTAGATAAAGAAAAATGAATTGTTAACTTCAATGTATGATTTTAAAAATTAAGTGATGAATGATAAAAAAGGAAAAGAAGTGAATTTCTTAACTTAATAAAGGTCCAGTTGCAAAAATTTTTACCAAATATGTTTAACCAAGAAAGAAAAAATAATAATCTCCTTTAAGACAAGGAGCCAGATATATTTAAACAATATCTTTAAGAATAGGTAGTTGGATATGGTTTCTAACCACTGATAAGACAGGGAACTAGTTGAGGATGATCACTATCTTTGTTTTTGCTCAGCATAGTAGTGTTTAGGTCTTGGACAACGTAACTGGGAAAGAAAAGTGATGAGGCATGAAGGAAAAGAATATTTGAGCATATTTACAGAAACCCAATCAGAATGAGCAGATAAGCTAATAAGACTTTTAAAGCCTAATTAGTCTGTAATCTGATAAAAATTCATTGTTGTTGTTTCTGTGCTTCCATTTGGGAAAAAAATTCTAGAGGAACATGGAATGCTGTTAAATAAGAGGTAGAAGGGATTCATCTTGGGCTAGGCTTGGATTCTCTCTGAAGGACACTGAGGAAGTCTGAGGGAAGTAAGGATGAATCTCAACTGGCTTGTTTTTAAGAAGAATTTGAAAGATGCAGGCATGAGCTAGGGATTTTCTGCTTTCTTAAATTAAGGTGGCTAAATAATTTGGAATCCCCTCTACTTAATAGCAAAACAGATGAGGTGCATCATTGGGAAGAAAGCAGTGATCACTCAAAGTGGGTTCTTGATGTCATTTTACAACTGTGGCATGACCTTTGTAGATACAAGGTTGTTAACTTTGCCGCTGACTTTATCTGTGTCTTTCCTACCATGCTGATTAATGGCCTGGCTGCTTTTTGCTTTTTCACTGAGAACTGATTTTCACTCTCTAATCCTGGATAGTGTTTGATTCCTTCAAAACTACAGAAAACTTAAGCAAGATTGGCCAGATAAAAGACCACCTTAAATTTTCAATTGCTTTTCTCAATTCCTTCAAAAACAATTATAAATAAAATTTAAGAAGTAAAATATAAATTAAATATTTTTTTTAAAAAACAGGGAATCTTGAGAAAAGAGTTAAACTCCATTTAATGACATAGAAGAACATGTAAATAAATTCTCTTGAAAAGATCTTATTCTTGATTGGGATAATTCAAGATCGCAAAGAAGTCAATTCCTACTGCACCCTCACAAAATTAACCCTCAAATTCAAGTCACTTCACACTAAGATTTTTAGGAGAAGCTTGAAATAAAAAGTTGAGTTCATCAAGGCTGCTGAATACAAGATCAATCTAATAAAAGTAATCACTTGTATACATCTGCCCTAAATATCTAAAAAAGAAAAAGAAAACTGTATAAAAAACTCATATGAAAAAATTCTATGAGTATCTAAGGCAATTTTTTTTAAAGTAAAAATAAAAGCAAATTGAGAAGAAGCACCTACCATAGTATAAAACCTACAAAAATATCATGGCAATAAATGTAGTAGAGGAAGATGAATAAACCAATAGTCATAAAGCAGCATAGAGAGGCCAGATAACAATCATCCATTCATGCAAACTTGGTAAATAAAAGAATTGGCATTACATATCACTGAGATTGTTTCATAATCATTGCAAGAGAAAATGGTTCACCATGTAGAGAAAAGTAAAATTGTATCTCTACCTCATAGAATACACAAATAAGTCATCACATAGTTAGATATTAACAAAAAGGTGCTAAAGTTAACAGAAGAAATGCAGAATTTCCATGTCTGTTCAAAATAAGAAAGGAATTGCTTTTCAGTGGGATAAAAGTAAATTTGAGTCCATCGAAATTAAGGACTGTTCTTTATAAATCATACAGAGATGGGAGAAGTTATTTACTCCATTGAAATCTTTTAAAAATAACATAAAATAATTTATATTAGTATAAATATATCTCCATCATTTATTAACTATACACTTAATGCATAATATATAAATATAAAATAATAAACTATAATAAAATATTTAGAAATCATTTGTACTTCATATTGTCAAATTTCTAATATATTTGCACATTCCAAAATATCTGAAGATATTCCCCCATGAAGATGGAGCGTGCTTATTATTTATAGGTCACAAGAATCGTTTTGTTTCCAGCAATGTGTTGAAAATCTGTTTGTCTTATAAAAGGGAGAAGTATTTCCAAAATCATGAGATCAAAATAGAAATCATAGAGAATTGAAAAGTGTAATTTGAGATTCCAAAATATGAGTCTCTGCCATTTTGAGATTAAGTTGATAAACTGAAAAGAGTAATAAATATTCTAGCTGGTATTGACCAAGAATTGCTACCATATACTATTGTTTTGGCCAATATCACTTCTATAAATTGCAAACTCCTATAGCTGTATTTTCCATGTTCTCTCTCTCTTAGAAGCTAGTGACCCCATCATTATTGAAAAATACTAAAAAGCAATTAAGTATAGAAATCAAAAGCTGAGTATTTGGTGGAGAAGAATGAAAGCTTGACCTTAGTCAGCTTTGTTGGAAAAGAATGTGTCTTTTCATTAATTCCTGTTTCATACAAGACAAGGATTAACAATTATTTCATAGAAGGAAAAAGACAAATCAAATGTTTAAACATTTTGCAACTTTCAGCCTCATTGGCAAGAATGCTTTTATCTTTTGTCATGCTGTTCTTAGCTTAAAGCATCCTGTCTCTTTCAACAGAAATACTTGACAGCTGATATTTTTTTCTTTTACTTCTACTTCAACTGCTAATTGCATATTTACAATCCTTCAATCAAGAGGAAAAGAGAAACAAATTAGAAAAATTTTCTATCTGTCAACAGAACTATGTACTATAATGAAACATCTACTCATTAAATATAGAGAACTTCATGGCATCAATAATAAGTGTTGTAAAGGGCACAAAGGTATTATTAATTCTGAAGGAATGCAGGACTGTAAAAACAATAAGTCATTTTGACAGTTGCTATGAGGACTATTACCAAATGTTATGTTTACTTGACTAGCTCAATTTATAAAACAAGACCTACAAAAAAAATCTAGAGTTTAATCAATTGAGATGTGCTATTATAAACAACTGCTAATGGACTGAAGCTTAGCTTCCCTTCTTAATGATTGAATGGTGACTGCAGTTTTTAAAATTAGAATAATTACTAGTGTGGGCAGTTTATGTGCATTTTTAAAAGAACCTTAAATCAATGAAATAAAACTGTAGGAACAGATTTAATGAGAACATAAATGTTTCTTTTTTAAGTTAGATTAAGCTAAAGATGCAAGTCTCTTTAGATACAGCATGTGATTACCTTTTCAGGGAGAATTCATAAAGGTATCTGTTTATCATGCAAATTAAGGTACATTAGTGGATTTAAATCCCCAACCATAATCACTGATTAAATTTTTTTGTATGTCTCATAAAAATTCAATTCAGAATTATAGGAAATAGCATTTTATCTGATGGGATTTTATTTAGTTAGAAAAATAATTGAAGAAATTGATCATCTAAATAATCTGAGAGATAAGATGATGGATCAGCCTGTAGTTTAGGGAGAGATACTGATTTAAAATTTTCTATTTGTTTTTGGCTAACTCATATGTGAAGTAGTTTTCGGTGACATCATTAGCTCTTCTAAAATGTAAATTATTCATTCTTGCATTCATTCCATAAATGTATGTTGAAGCTACTCTTTTGTAGACTTTTGAAGGTGGTAAAGGACAGGATTGAATTAAAAATATATACTTGATTTATGGTCCTACGAATAGATGTATGAAACATTTCATGAGATTTATATGTATGTGTTCTTCATTGGTAGATGTTGTGGGCATGCATAGGTCTATATATATAAGTATTTTGTGTATGTGAGTGATCGTGCCTGAATGGGTGTGTGGGGGGGGAATTCATGTGAAAATGTATTTGACAGTATAAATGTTGTACATACTGCTTGTACAAATATGTAAATATATATGGTTAGATCATATTATCCAAATTTAGAGTATAGGTAACTTCAGCAAAGTAGGGAAGTAATTATGAAAGGATAAACGTGGGCTTCCCAGGTGGCTCAGCGGTAAACAATCTGCCTATAACGCAGGAGACATGGGTTCCATCCCTGGTCGGGAAGATCCTCTGGAGGAGAACATGGCAACCCACTCCAGTATTCTTGCCTGTAGAATCCCACGGACAGAGGAGCCTGGCAGACTTCAATCCATGGGGTCTTAAAGTTGAACACAACTGAGTACAAGCAAATATATCTTTTGATGATTTTACAGGTGTGGTCTTACCAGGTATTCGTTTTTTTCCTATTTTCAATACCAACAGGAAATTTCAGAGTTTTTAGATATTACCTAGCTTGCAGAGATACTCCACAGGTATATATATGCATATGTCTGAACACATCAAGTTGTACATACTAAATTTGTGCATTTCTTTGTGTATTAGTTATACCTCAATAAAGTTGTTAAAAAGTAACCAATCAAGAAATGTGAGAGGGGAGTGGGTAAAATTCTGAAGCAATAGTAAAAATGGGAACACAGAATTTTTTATCTCTGTTTTCACACACACACAACACAGTACATACACATGCTATAAATATACATACACATACACCAAAAAAAGAATTATGAGAACTCCAAAAAGACAAAAACACTCACTGCAACATGCAGTAAGCTCATTCAAGGGCATTAGAGAATAACTGATGTTGGAAGGATCTCTGCCCCCTGAGTAAGTATAAGAAAGCTGCAATGAGATCTGTAGGGGATACAAGCCACCCCACACGAACTCAGGAAACAAACCAGTAATGTTTCCTTACCAGTCAAAGACACAAACAGAGGAGAATAGCTGGGAGTGGAGTCAAAATTGAACAGAATGGAGAAAAACAGAGATAAAATAAAAAGTCTAAATGAAAGTAGGGAAAAGAAACAAAGCCAGGGAGTCTCAGAAAGCAAGGAGTTCTATTTTTTCTAACATTACACCAAAAGATAAGCCAGAGAACTTTGCAAAGTCAAAAATGCTAACTAGAGAGCAAATAAATCCAAATATTTTGACTACATACTCCAGCCTCAAGAAAGTGGAGTATAGCTCTCAACTCCTTAACTGTAGGCTGAGTGTAGTGACTCCTAAAATGTGCAATACAGAAAGGATGTAAAAGAGTATATTTACAGTAGAGAAACTCAATAAAAATTATCTCAACTAGGTGATCAAGGTTAGCATTCCAAATAATAAATCAGTATGAAACACTGTCACTTTGGTACGATATGATGAAATGACACTTTATGATCTTCCTCTGGCAATCCATCACTCAGTCGAAAATCCAGAGAACACAGGACAAATCCCAACTGGTAAATATTCTACAAAATACCAGACCAGTACTCCTCAAAACTGAAGGTTATCAAAAACAAGATAAGTCTAAGAGACTCCATAGCCAAGAAGAGTTTAACATGACAAAACACCTAAGTGTAATGTGATATCCCAGGTGGAATTCTAGAAAAGTAAAATGTTAAGTAAAAAATTGAAGGGATCCAAGTAAAGTGGGGGCTTTAGTTAATAATGCATTGATGTTGTGTCACTTAATGTGATAAGTATAACATAGTAACATAAAGGTCAATGATAGGAGAAACCAGTGAAAAGCATATGGGAATTCTTTGTGTTATATTCATAAATTTTCAGTAAAACTAAATGGATTGTAAAACAAAATATTTATCTTTTTAAAAAGTTATCTGAACCAAATCTCTTTGAAAAGTTTACAAAAACCAAACTCAAATATTGGCAAGCCTGAGCCATAAAATATATCCTAACAAATTTGAAAGAGTAGAAATCATATGATGTGTGCTCTCACACCACAATGAGACTAAGCTAGAAATCAGGAACAGACACATAGCTGGAATTCCCAAATACTTGAAGATTATACAACATACTTCCAAAAACAAAACAAGTCAAAGAAGAAACCTCAAGAGAAATTCTTTTAAATCCTGAACTAAACAAAAATGAAAACACAGCTTATCAAAATTTGTGGGATCCAGTAAACACAGTGCTCAGAGAGAAATGTATAGTATTGAATATGTACATTAGATAAGAAGAAAGATCAAGAATCAGTCTAAGCTTCCATCTAGGAAGCTAGAAAAAGAAGAGAAAATAAAGTCCAAAGTATGAAGAAAAGTAATAAGGAAAAAGAGAGCAAAAATTAATGAAATTGAAAATAGAAAATGAATGTCAATGAAACAAAAAGCTGGTTCCTTGAAAAGATGAAATAAATCAATAAACCCATAGCTAGACTAAGATAAAAAAGAGAAAGGACACAAATTAGTGATAACAGAAATGAAAAAGAGGACATCACTACAGAGCTCTTAGAAATTAAGAAGATAATAAAAAAAACTGTGAACATCTCTAGGCCTACAGACCTGACAACTCTCATGAAATGGGCTAATCCCTTGGAAGACACAGTGTGCCAAACTAAACAGGAAGAAAGAAATTGAATCGATAATTAAAACTTTTCCAAAATAAAAAGTACAAGGCCCAGATGGTTTTATGGTGAATTCTGTCAAATATAGAATGTCAGCCTCAATAAACCTAGCAGGCCAACAATCAAGCAGAAAGCATCTGTTTGGGATCAGAGAATTAACTTGGGGCACACGGATTTGGGTAGCAACCCAGTGTCCCAATAGAAGTAAAAGTTGGGGGCTTTTAACGGCAAAGAAGAGAAATGTGCATTAAAAAGAATTTTAATTGGAGTTAAAGATGGAGGTTAGCCTTGGCTAAACATGATTGATTGCTAAGACTAGTACTAGAGGGAGGTAGAAGTCCATTACTTAGGCAAATTGCAAGTATTCTTGCAGAGTTCTTGGAATATTTGTGATTTGCTTGTTTCAATAGCTCCTAGTTCCACCAGATAAGGACTCATTAATGCTCTCTCAGCTCCATTTTCAAACTCATTGACATAAGTGACTTCATTTTATACCACATTTCATAATAAGAAAGAAATTCTACCACTTCTCTATTCTCTTTCAGAAGATAGAAGTAGAGGGAATACTAACTCATTCTATGAGTCCAGCATTACACTAACACTAAAAGCAGACAGAGATATTTAAGAAAACTAGGCCAATATCTCTCTCAAGTGCAAAAATCTTCAACAATATATAAAAAGAATTAGAAACCATGACCAAACAAGATTTATCTCAGGTATTCCATGTTGGTTCAACATTTGAAAATCAACTAATGTCATCTATCACATCAACAGGCAAAAAAGAAAAAAACATGAAAGGATTTGACAAAATCCAATACCCATTCATGATAAAACCTTAGAAAACTAGAAACAAATGCTGAGCATTATATGGCATCAGTTCAGTTCAGTTCAGTCGCTCAGTCGTGTCCAACTCTTTGCAACCCCATGAATCGCAGCACGCCAGGCCTCCCTGTCCATCACTAACTCCCGGAGTTCACTCAGACTCATGACCATTGAGTCAGTGATGCCATCCAGCCATCTCATCCTCTGTCGTCCCCTTCTCCTCCTGGCCCCAATCCCTCCCAGCATCACAGTCTTTTCCAATGAGTCAACTCTTCACATGAGGTGGCCAAAGTACTGGAGTTTCAGCTTTAGCATCATTCCTTCCAAAGAAATCCCAGGGCTGATCTCCTTCAGAATGGACTGGTTGGATCTCCTTGCAGTCCAAGGGACTCTCAAGTCTTCTCCAACACCACAGTTCAAAAGCATCAATTTTTCAGTGCTCAGCCTTCTTCGCAGTCCAACTCTCACATCCATACATGACCACTGGAAAAACCACACCCTTGACTAGACAGACTTTTGTTGGCAAAGTAATGTCTCTGCTTTTGAATATGCTATCTAGGTTGGTCATAACTTTCCTTCCAAGGAGAAGTGTCTTAATTTCATGGCTGCAGTCACCATCTGCAGTGGCTTTGGAGCCCAGAAAAATAAAGTCTGACACTGTTTCCACTGTTTCCCCATCTATTTCTCATGAAGTGATGAGACCAGATGCCATGATCTTCATTTTCTGAATGTTGAGCTTTAAGCCAACTTTTTCACTCTCCTCTTTCACTTTCATCAAGAGGCTTTTTAGTTCCTCTTCACTTTCTGCCATAAGGGTGGTGTCATCTGCATATTATATTATTATCTGTTATTGATATTTCTCCCAGCAATCTTGATTCCAGCTTGTGCTTCTTCCAGCCCAGCATTTCTCATGATGTACTCTGCATACAAGTTAAATAAGCAGGGTTACAATATACAGCCTTGACATACTCCTTTTCCTATTTGGAACCAGTCTGTTGTTCCATGTCCAGTTCTAACCGTTGCTTCCTGACCTGCATATAGGTTTCTCAAGAGGCAGGTCAGGTGGTCTGGTGTTCCCATCTCTTTCAGAATTTTCCACAGTTTACTGTGATCCACACAGTCAAAGGCTTTGGCATAGTCAATAAAGCAGAAAGAGATGCTTTTCTGAAACTCTCTTGCTTTTTCGATGATCCAGCGGATGTTGGCAATTTGATCTCTGGTTCCTCGGCCTTTTTAAAACCAGCTTGAACATCTGGAAGTTCACAGTTCATGTACTGCTGAAGCCTGGCTTGGAGAATTTTGAGCATGACTTTACTAGCGTGTGAGATGAGTGCAATTGTGTGGTAGTTTGAGCATTCTTTGGCACTGCCTTTCTTTGGGATTGGAATGAAAACTGATCTTTTCCAGTCCTGTGGCCGCTGCTGAGTTTTCCAAATATGCTGGCATATTGAGTGCAGCACTTTCACAGCATCATCTTTCTGGATTCGAAATAGTTCAACTGGAATTCCATCACCTCCACTAGCTTTGTTCATAGTGATGCTTTCTAAGGCCCACTTGACCTCACACTCCCAGATGTCTGGCTCTAGGTGAGTGATCACACCATCATGTTTATCTTGGTCATGAAGATCTTTTTTGTACAGTTCTTCTGTATATTCTTGCCACCTCTTCTTAATATCTTCTGCTTCTGTTAGGTCCATACCGTTTTTGTCCTTTATCGAGCCCATCTTTGCATGAAATGTTCTCTTGGTATCTCTAATTTTCTTGAAGAGATCTCTAGTCTTTCCCATTCTGTTGTTTTCCTCTATTTCTTTGCATTGATCGCTGAGGAAAGCTTTCTTATCTCTTCTTGCTATTCTTTGGAACTCTGCATTCAGATGCTTATATCTTTCCTTTTCTCCTTTGCTTTTGGCTTCTCTTCTTTTCACAGCTATTTGTAAGGCCTCCTCAAACAGCCATTTTGCTTTTTTGCATTTCTTTTCCATGGGGATTATATGGCATGAGTTCAGTTCAGTTCAGTCACTCAGTCGTGTCCAACTCTTTGAGACCCCATGAATCTCAGCACACCAGGCTTCCCTGTCCATCATGAGCTCCTGGATTTCACTCAAACTCATGTCCATCGAGTTGGTGATGCCATCCAGCCATCTCATCCTCTGTCGTCCCCTTCTCCTCCTGCCCACAATCCCTCCCAGCATCAGAGTCTTTTCCAATGAGTCAACTGTTCGCATGAGGTGGCCAAAGTACTGGAGTTTCAGCTTTAGCATCATTCCTTCCAAAGAAATCCCAGGGCTGATCTCCTTCAGAATGGACTGGTTGGATCTCCTTGCAGTCCAAGGGACTCTCAAGAGTCTTCTCCAACAGAGAAATACAAATTAAAACAAGGAGATACCATTGGCCATCTATTCCAAAATCTAGTAGCCAAAAACTTCTCAAATTTGATAAGAAGATAGGAATCTACACATGCTAGAGACTTAATTAACTCAAAAGATAAACACGGAAAGAATTTGTTATGGACTGAGTTTGGAGAAGGAAATGGCAACCCACTCCAGTATCTTGCCTAGAGAATTCCATGGATGCAGGAGCGTCGTGGGCTACAGTCCATGGAGTTGCAAAGAGTCAGGCATGATTTAGCAATTAAATGACGACAATGATGGAATGAGTTGATCAAATGGGATGCTGTTATTTGATGTGTCCAGAACTTTCTTTGCTATTTATATAGTCTCAAGTATGCTTCTAACCCATAATTATAAGGATGGGGATCATCTATCTAAGAATTAAAAGACTTGAGGGTTTTGAGCCAAATTCTCATATTTCATCCATAGAAATCACTTCTATTTTTGAGACAATATTAGATGCTCAAAATCTGTTTAGCACTGAACTGAAAAGACATTGATTTCCTCAAGTTTAAAGAGCTTCTGTATAGATTTATATTGAGTATCCATGTACCTTCAGAAAAGGAAAGAAAGTCCCATAGACAATAGATTTTCTCAAATTACTGTGCTGTAGATCTCTATGAACAGCAGTGTATGAAAAGTAAATTTAATTTAAGTCTTTAGATTAAAAGTGGTCACTGTCCTACTCCACTGACTATAGCACCACCCGGGGAGCTGTTCCCCTTCTGATTCACTCTGTAAGGAGGAGATAGTGTGCAAGGGAGTATAAGTGTGTAATTAAGGTGATGAGGGATTCTGGAAACCATCTAGTATGTGGAATATTTCAAGAATATCTTTAGTTTGGGAAATTGAAGGCATTCTTGGTAAATGTATTCAACAATTTCCATAGTTAAATTAAATCAGGAACATACTTATGCTTTGCTTTATTTGTTTTACAATAAGTAGAAATTTATAGAGAGTTCAGATTTACAGGGAGGTAAATTTCAATTTAGTTCTAACAATTATAACCGTGGGGTTCAGAGAAGAAAGAAAAGAATTATCTGTCTTTATGAGGAAATAGGAATTACTCATTTATTTATTCATTCATTCATCAAACATCTATGCACTCAGTGCTTATTATATACCAAGCATTATACTTGATGAGATAGATTCAGTAACAATGAAATCAATGTTATCTTCATTTTTAATATATCTTATAATTACTCAAGTGTTCTAAACCAGAATTATAGGTACACAGGAAACCCACTGAGCTTTTTATTGAAATTGTGTGTGTGTGTGTGTGAATGTGTAACCATGCATATATTTTGGAGAGGGGAAAGAAAAGCCATACCTCTCATCAGATTCTTACAAAGTGTCAATAGTTTAGCTGGGTTTCCCAAGCCTCCTTCTTATTTTAACATTCTTAGTTTAATATTATGAAATATCACAGCTAATATTCCTCTATTCTCTACCTTACCACTTTCTAAAACTACTCTTAAATACTGGCTAATATTCCAATTTTACGTTAATCTTAAAGGATAGAATGCATTCATTTAAATTGTGAAAATGCCACTCATTTACATGGTAAATTAACAAGTCACAGATTGAAAAGAACCAAGAGAGATATTTTCTTGTGTTTCCGTGTACGTAAAATGTTAAAATTAGACAAGCCTTCAAGATAATGCTGAGCAGAAAGGTATTACCCATCTCTGTATTTACATTTTTAAACATATATGTTCAAATGCATAAGGTCATATACGTGCACACATACAAATACATAAGAATGCATTTTGCAATATAAAATTTCATCCTAAAAATATAAAGGAAAGAAAAATTTGCAATTCAAAGAAGACCACACTATGTCTAGAAAATCAAACTTTGTAGGGTTATCTCCCTGGAAAGCAAGGGTAAAAAAGGAAAGATAATTGCATTGCAATTCAAGTTCCAAAGCACAAAACTCTATCTAGAAAATCACAGTCATCATGTGCATGAATAAAAATTTGCTATTGCTTGGAGACTGTGATTAAAAAAATAAAGTAATATCGGGGAGAATATTGGACCTGACAGTCCAAATACAGGAAAAAGTTAACTGATTCTTCTAACCTCTTAGGAGATAGCATCAAGGTTGAAAATGTGTTCCTTTGGTGACTTTTCCTAGAGAAAATAGAAAAAGGAAAGATTCTGGGGGAATATAACTTTAAGGAGGCCATGGAAATAAGCACTGGCCTATGTCTCTTGGGTCTAAAACCAATCAAGTCTGGCTTAATAAGAAACAGGCTTTTGAAAAATGTAATATTCTCTCTCTCTCTCTTTTTTTGGCCATGAGACATCTGTGTTTTTGCCACGAACAAATGCTTTTGTTATTTTAATCTAATAAGAGAAGAGGTAGGAAAGTAAGGGTGTCTAGAAAGGAAAGGGCCTGACCCTGATATATATGTTCTTATCAGACTATCATCACCCAATTTGCTAAGATTTAAACAACTAGAGAGAGCAGGAGACATAACCCCAAAGATAGCAATTTCATGGACTTGCAAAGCATATTTACAAGAAAGCAAAGGGTTTAAAGTTGTCTCCTAATGTTCCTTTGGGCTCACATTGACCTCATACCAAACCATGGCATTTGTGAGATCAGAGCCCAGCTTCCACCATACCCATGTCAAGGAGCCTACAACTCAACAAAGAAATCACAAAGAGGGAGATACTAGCACACTGGATGCCACGGTCATGTTTTATGAACTAACAGAAACAGAACAGCGTGCAGGTGTGTGTCAAATCAGTATACATACTACCAGACAAATTCACTGTATGATGCTGGACGAGGTACCTAATGCTTCTGCGTCTCTGTTCCTTCTTCTGCAAGACTGTGATGTGAAGATTTCAGTCCTGTGTTTCATAATGTGTTCTTCCAGATGATCCTTGCAATCGTTATAATTACCCAGGTTTGGGGAGGGGGGCAGTGATTAGAGTACAATACATATAAAAATGCAAAATTCTGCATCTCATTCCAGACTTAAGTCAGAATCTTTCAGGTTAGGATTGTTTTTTCAGGTTAAGAAACTGCATTTTAACAAATTCCTCTCGTGATTCTTAAACACACAAAGTATGAGAATGACTAATATAATACCTCCCATCTCTTTCATATGCACTTTTTTATTTTTAAGCATCAGTTCAGTTCAGTTGCTCAGTCATGTCTGACTCTTTGTGACCCGATGGACTGCAGCACACCAGGCTTCCCTGTCCTTCACCAACTCCTGGAGCTTGCTCAAACTCATGTCCATTGAGTCAGTGATGCCATCCAACCATCTCATCCTGTCAGCCCCTCCTCCCACCTTCAATCCTTCCCAGCATCTGGGTCTTTTCCAATCAGTCAGTTCTTCACATCAGGTGGCCAAAGTATTAAAGTTTCAGCTTCAGCATCAGTAACTCCAATGAATATTCAGGACTGATTTCCTTTAGGATTGCCTGGTTTAATCTCCTTGCAGTCCAAGGGACTCTCAAGAGTCTTCTCCAACACCACAGCTCAAAAGCATCAATTCTTTAGCGTTCAGCTTTCTTTATGGTCTAACTCTCACATTCGTACATGACTGCTGGAAAAACCATAGCTTTGACTAGATGGACTTTTGTTGGCCAAGTAATGAATCTGCTTTTTAATATGCTGTCTAGGTTGGTCATAGCTTTTCTTCCAAGGATCAAGTGTCCTTTAATTTCATGGCTGCAGTCACCATCTGCAGTAATTTTGGAGCCCTAGAAAATAAAGTCTGTCACTGTTTCAACTGTTTCCCTATCTATTTGTACCTGACCTGCCTCTTGAGAAACCTGTATGCAGGTCGGGAAGTGACAGTTAGAACTGGACATGGAACAACAGACTGGTTCCAAATAAGAAAAGGAGTACGTCAAGGCTGAATATTGTCACCCTGCTTATTTAACTTCTTTGCAGAGTACATCATGAGAAAAGCTGGGCTGGATGAAGCACAACCCAGAATCAAGAATGCTGGGAGAAATATCAATAACCTCAAATGTGCAGATGACACCACCATTATGGCAGAAAGTGAAGACAAACTAAAGAGCCTCTTGATGAAAGTGAAAGAGGAGAGTGAAAAAGTTGGCTTAAAGCTCAACATTCAGAAAACTAAGATCATGACATCCAGTCCCATCACTTCATGGCAAATAGAAGGGAAAACAGTGTAAACAGTGTCAGACTTTATTTTGGGGGCTCCAAAATCACTGCAGATGGTGATTGCAGCCATGAAATTAAAAGATGCTTACTCCTTGGAAGGAAAGTTATGACCAACCTAGACAGCATTATTAAAAAGCAGAGACATCATTTCGTCAACAGAGGTCTGTCTAGTCAAGGCTATGCTTTTTCCAGTGGTCATGTATGGATGTGAGAGTTGGACTGTGAAGAAAGCTGAGCACCAAAGAATCGAGCTGTGGTGCTGGAGAAGACTCTTGAAAGTCCCTTAGACTGCCAGGAGATCCAACCAGTCCATCCTAAAGGAGATCAGTCCTGGCTGTTCATTGGAAGGACTGATGTTGAAACTGAAACTCCAATACTTTGGTCACCTGATGCGAAGAGCTGACTCATTTGAAAAGACCCTGATGCTGGGAAAGATTGAGGGCAGGAGGAGAAGGGGACGACAGAGGATGAGACGGTTGGATGGTATCACAGACTCAATGGACATGGTTTTGGGGGGACTCCGGGAGTTGGTGATGGACAGGGAGGCCTGGCGTGCTGTGGTTCACGGGGTCGCAAAGAGTCGGACACGACTGACTGAGCTGAACTCATGGGACTGTATACCATGATCTTAGTGTTTTGAATGTTGAGTTTTAAGCCAACTTTTTCACTCTCCTGTTTCACTTTCATCAAGAGGCTCTTTAGTTCCTTTTCTCTTTCTACCATAAGCGTAGTGTCATCTGCTTCTCTGAGGACATTGATATTTCTCCCAGTAAGCTTCATTCCAGTTTGAGCTTCATCCAACTTGTGCTTATGATTCCAGCCTGTACTTATATTTTTAAGCATAAATCCCAGTATTTTATTTTGTTATTTTGAAGGGCTTTTTGGAGAATAATTGCTTCACAATGTTATGTTAATTTCTGCTATACAACAACATGAATCAGCTATAAGTATAAATGTATGCACCTTTCAGGGAATTACAGTTCTCATTTTCAGTTCTTGAGGAGTGGACAATTCTCAGCTAAGGGAAAGCAGAGTCCATTTAAATAGCAGAGCTGGTTTGAATGAGTTTCCCCCATCTCCTAAGTTCTATTTTTCATAGTTCCACAGGCTCAGTTCTTCTTATTGTATTGCTCTCTTTGTAATAAACATTATTATACAATGTTCATCAGAGACAGGATTTCTTTGGAGCTGTTGATCATTTTAGCAATGGGTAAGTGTCCAACAGAAACCAGTTTGGGCTTGAAGAGGTGAAAAATTGTTTTGCAAAGAAATCTTATTCATGCAGGGAACATTTAATCTTGATAGGATGTTTATCAAGGCTTCCCAAGTGGCACAGTGGTAAAGAATCTACCTGCCAATACAAGAGATGCAAGAGATGTGAGTTTGATCCCTGAGTCAGGAAGACCCCCTGGAGTAGGAAATGGCAACCGACTCTAGTATTCTTGCCTGGAGAATCCCATGGACGGAGGAACCTGGTGGGCTACAGGGTCAGACATGACAGCACCCATGCCCCACTGCTAGGATATTTATAAGTCTATTAACTCTTCAGTTAGTTTGAATTCTGGAAGATTTCAAAGACAAAATTTTCAGACTCTTTTTGTACCTTCTTTCCATGGGGAGATGTTCTGTCAAAGCAGAGCCTTGTTATTCTATTCCTTAACCACTATGGTACCAATAAAACATTTGCTGCTGTGTTTTATTGGTAAACCCAGTTTTTATTTTTACAGTTAACAAAAGTCACTATTAAATTTGTCCCATATGGCCAAACACTGTTTTAGATCTCTTTATATTGCCCAATATCTATGTTAGTTACCCAATAAATATTTGTTCCTGTGTTCCTTTCTTCCCATCATTGAAAAATCATAAGCTAGTTAGATTTTTTCAATTCTCAATTGTATTATTGCAGAAGTTCCATAACTAAATTCTGCCAATCTTATTTCTTTATGTTTTAGAACAGATACATCTTGCTAAAATAATTCTTTATTCAACTACCTTCAGTGATATTGTCAATCACATTATGTCTAACCTCCTTATCTGGAGCACAACACTCTCCATAATCATGTTGGAACATACTTCCTTAGTTACTTTTGTGAAGTTGACCTCTAGAAAGCAAGGAGTGGGTTTTGTGGCTAACCAAGGAAATGTGCTTTAGGGAAGATTTGATGTAAGTTTTGGCATAATGAGTGGTTGATACTTGGGGAAGTCAGTGTGGCCTAGGGGAAGGGGACACAATCTAGATATTCTCTGTCCTGTCATCTCATCACCCAGCTTTGTGCCTGTGGAAAAGTCCCTTAACCACATGGCACCTGAATTTCCTTGCCTTTAAAATGGAGGTAAATATGCTAGATTCCAATCTTCTCAAATGGATTGATTGTCAATGAGATAAAAGATAACAGCTGTTACTTTTCAAATGTGCTGAAACAAAAAGGTATTTAATTTAACACTTTCTGCTGCTGCTGCTAAGTCACTTCAGTCGTGTCCAACTCTGTGCGACCCCATAGACGGTAGCCCACTAGGCTCCTCTGTCCCTGGGATTCTCCAGGCAAGAATACTGGAGTGGATTGCCATTTCCTTCTCCAATGCATGAAGGTGAAAAGTGAAAGTGAAGTCGCTCAGTTGTGCCCGACTCTTAGTGACCCCATGGACTGCAGCCTACCAGTCTCCTCTGACCATGGGATTTTCCAGGCAAGAGTACTGGAGTGGGTTGCCATTGCAGAGTGTCTAAATAGGACATCTTAACATTAACAAAGCCAAAACCATTGGCTGAAATATTTCTAAATGGTTTGATAGGCTCAAATACTTGCTATGCTTTCCTTGTCTTTTCTATCCATTTTGAGTAATTCTCATAATTTCCACCTCTGAGAACATCTTTAGTTTCTCTTTTCTGGAAGATAGTTTTATTGAATAAAGAATTTGCTTTGATGGTCTTTGACTTTCAACACCTGAAAAATGTGCCTCTTCCTTCTCTACTCCATGCTTTTAGATGAGAAATGCACTGCCACTCAAATTGAAGTCTCCCTGAAATCAATGTGTCACTTCTCTCTGGTCGCTTTTAACATTTTTCCTTTGTGTTTGGTTTCAGAAGTTGAATTATGATGCTATGAAAAGTAGATCTTTTGTTCTCATATCCTTGAGTCTCTATTCACACTTTTTTGGTCTAGTTTCCCTCTGTTGTTCAGATTGTGAATTCTATTGATCTGTCCTCACGTTTACCGATTCTATCTTCTCTCATCTCCACTCTACTGTCAAGCACTGTACTGTCAAGTTTCTCTAAGTTTTTACATACTTTCAATATCTGATTTATCTCAATGTTATCTTCCATTGATTGTTTTTCTTTTATTTCATTTAAGCTTTGTTTTTCCTAGTTCCACGTAGGACAAGTGACTTTACAGTATATCTTGAATGTTAAAATAGAAGCTAACTGACACTTTATTCTAATTAATTCCCATTTCAGTGGGCAAAGAATCTTGTTTCTGCTATCTGTATTTGTCAACCTGGAAAAGTTAAATAACTTCCCCATGTCTCAGTTCCCTCTTTTGAAAAACAGTAATAGTTTCTTGCCGGGAGCCGGTGAGGCATTCCACTCGTGACAAAGGTCATGAGGAAGGAGGCTCGGCATACACAAAGGCGGGATCGAGCCTCAGGAGTCCTCCCGGATATTCTCGAGCATCTACCGCCAAAAAACCAGAGTCTGCCTACTTTATTGCTTTGTGCTCTCACCTCTGACTTTACTGGGGGCTGTCACCCACCACTATCTCGCTCTCTCTGACAAAGAGTTAACTTATAGCTCCAATTAATAAAAGTTCCTGGGCAATTAGGAGTGTTTAAATCCAAACCCCTCAGATAGCTCTCTAACTCACCTGACAAGTTTACCCGGACTCCTACATCTATGTATATGATTGTTTACAGTCTCCCAGGCTTGAGAGGCACGGGAAGCTTAAGATATTCAAATAACTTAGAGCCTCTCAGAGAGTTAGAAACTGTCAGAATAAAACTAGTAAAAGATTTCATTGATGAACCAATGCTTGTTGCCAAGTTTTCACATCCCCTGAATTGTATCCTTGAATGTGTATTAATTAATATAGTTGGTATGTAGAAAAAATAAGTAGTGGCTTTGGTGTTAGTAACTTTAGACGCTTAAGGTAATAAATTCTTTCCTTTGTTGTAAACCCATTACACATCCGCCCTATAGGAATGCAATTTTATCTTCGGAAGATGGCGCCAAACCTTAAAATAATTACTCTTAGAGAAAATAAGTCTTTGTTGATAAGTCTTTGTCAAGAGTCATAAAATGTTAATAAGCCTTCTGGCCAGAAGATGATGTAAATCACCTAAACCATTTGTATACGATAAATTTGCAGGAAAGAAACCCTGGTTTTTGATAAGGATCAAAGACTGCTGACTTTGCACCCCCTATTATCCTCTATGTGTAACTTAGGGTATATAAGCCCCTGTTGAAAATAAAGCTACGGGCCTTGCTCACCAACGCTTGGTCTCCCCATGTCATTTTTCTCCTCAATTTCCAGCTGAGTCTCCATCTGGAGCATGGATATCCTCTGCGACCATTTATCTGCCTGGGCTTCTAAGACCCCCTCGAGAAGGTGTCTAAGGTGGGGCACCTTCCGCTATTCGAGAGGGTGCCTGCGGCCTCCGTGGTCAGAGCTAACCTGGTGTCACGGGTTATATTGATTTTCCGCATAAACCAAGCTACTCAGCTTCTTTTCTCCACTGAATTTTCCTACTGAGCTATCCTCATTCTATTATTCTTTATATCTTTGATGAATAAATAAATAAATAGTCGTCGACGCTATCTCCCCTTCGAATACCCTGGACCAGCCCGGGCTGGACCCCGGCAGTTTCTACTCATAGAATTACTGTTAGAATAAAAATTGTTGAAACAGTGCTAAGAACATGATAAAGGAATGCTCAATAATATCTGATATTATCATTTTCATCAACTGTCACATTAACTCTAAATTCCTATGCTTGACTTTTAAAAATTCTGGTTAAGGGGACTTCCTGGTAGTCCAGTGGTTAAGACTTCATGCTTCCAGTGCAGAGGGTGCAGATTCAATCCTTGGGTAGGGGAACTAAGATTCCACATGTCACAGAGTGCGGTTAAAAAGAAACTCGAGGTGAAGTTATGTCATGTGTCTCCCAAAGTTGGTCAAAAGGCATGTTCATTATCTTTCCCTGAGAAAAAGAAGTCTCATTTATTCTCTCTACATACATTCTTCTGGAATTCTCTTTTCTTGTGCCAGTTTATTCTAACGACATTCCTCTTCCGATTGATGATAATGTTATTCACTGAATGTTTGTGTATCCCCATCCCCACCAGATTTGCAAGCTGAAGCTTGAATTCCCATGGTAATAGTGTTTGGAGGTAGGTTGGGAGGTAATTAAGTTAGGTGAGGTGATGCCATCATGATGAGATTAGTGCCTGTGTAAGGAGTTGAGAGACAAGGGCCTCCCTCTCTCTCCCACCAGACACAAGTAAGTGCACAGCAAGAAGGCAGGTGTCTACAAGCCAGGAATCAGATCTCATCAGATACCAAATATGCTGGTACTTTGATCTTGGGCTTCTCAGGCTCTAGAACTATGAGAAATAAATATCTGTTGTTTAAGTCAAGCAATTTGTGGTATTTTGTCATAGCAGTCTGAGCAGATTAAGACAGATAGCTATTCAAATTAAAAAGTGTTATTTAAAAGCCCTTGCATTGACTAAATGTTTTCCCACTCTGTCATATCACTATGAACACCACACAAATTACTTATGCTATAAATGATTATATTATCTAGCTATAAACACTTTTTTATGATTATTAGTCTTGTCTTCCAAATTGGTTATAAATTCCTTAAAACATAACCCTGTGCTGTATTTATGTGTGGAACTCTGTGTGTGATTGTGTGTCTTTCACATTAACTTTTAAATTAAGGCAGTGATGGGCTGAAGAATCCATAGAGCATGGTCAATACAGAAGAAGTGTCTTCCTGGACCAGAAATGTGGATGAGAAATAATCTCCCTTAATAATCCATAGCCCTAGGCTTTTCTTCTCATGGGTCCACCCTAAAGCCAGAATGGTCTCATATCAAGGTCCTTAACTACATCTCCATCTACAAAGATTTTATTTCCAAATAAGGTCACAATCATAGGAACTGGAAATGAGAACTTGGACATACATATCATTTTGGAGAACCTGCTATCTAGATACATGATTTTTTTAAAGAAGCTTTTATCATATTTACATAATCTTATCTCTTCCTCGCTCTGTCTTCTCTCTTTCCTGCCAAGTATATGGGTAACCCATTTAAAAACTATTTACGGACATAATGCCTCTTCACTTCTAAATATTTCAGCATGTATTCCTTGGAAACAAAAATAAACTTTACAGCACCCAGAAATCTAATCAAATTCAGGAAATAATATAAAGTCCATATTTGAATTTCACCAATTGTCCAGTGATGCTCTTTTTAACAATATTGTTTTTCCTCTTGACGTAAGATTAAGCCCATGGTCATGTATTGTGTACTCTTGCCTGGAAAATCCCATGGATGGAGCAGCCTGGTAGGCTGCAGTCCATGGGGTCGCTCAGAGTCGGACACGACTGAGCGACTTCACTTTCACTTTTCACCTTCATGCATTGGAGAAGGAAATGGCAACCCACTCCAGTGTTCTTGCCTGGAGAATCCCAGGGACAGGGGAGCCTGGTGGGCTGCCGTCTATGGGGTCGCACAGAGTCGGACACGACTGAAGCGACTTAGCAGCAGCAGCAGCATGTATTGTGTTCATTTCATGTATCTTTAGTTTCTTTTAATCTGGAACAGTTTGTCTTCCCTTGAATTTCATGATATTAATATTGTTTATGTATTTTGAATTTGGTTTGTTAAATGCATACAAGTTCAGAATTATCCAATTGTCTTGGTGCATTTCACTATGTGTAAGTATGCAGTTACTTTCTTTATCCCTTTTCTTTTGTCTTAAAGACTATTTTGTATGACATTGCCATATCTGCATCAGCTTTCTTTTGGCTACCATTTGCCTCATATGTATTTTTCAACCCTTTTACATAGCATCATGTCCTATGCTTTCAATGTATCTCTTTTACCTATTTTTCAAAAAAATATATAGGTAGCTAATGTATAAATTACTTTATTTATTTGGCTGCATTGGGTCTTAGTTGCAAAACTGAGATCTTTGTCTGGGTGAGCAGGCTCAGTAGTGGTGGCGTGGCTGAGTTGTCTCACAGCATGTGAGATCTTAGTTCCCCTATCAGGAACCTAACCTGCATCCTCTGCATTTAAAGGCAGATTCTTAACCACTGGACCACCAAGGAAGTCCCTTATCTATATATTTTTTTTAATTTTAAAATTTATTTTTTAAATTGAGGTATAGTTGATGTGGGTCTTCCCATGTGGTTCTAGTGGTAAAGAATCTGCCTTGCCACTGCAGGAGACATAAGAGATGCAGGTTCGATCTCTGGATCAGGAAGATCCCCTGGAGGAGGGAATGGCAGCCCATTCCAGTATTCTTGCCTACAGAATCCCATGGACAGAGGAGCCTGGTGGGCTACAGTCCATAGGGTTGCAAAGAGTCAGACATGATTAAAGTGACTTAGCACACATGCACACATAGTTGATATTATGTAAGTTATAGGTGTATAGCACACTGATTCACAAATTCTAAAGGTTATACATAAACATATACTTATTATAAAATATTGGCTATACTTTCTGCACTGTGAAATATATCCTTGTAGTTTATTTCTTTTATATATTACAGTTTGCACCCTTAATCCCCTACTCCTATCTTTATCTATTTTAAACTTGTTATCATCACCATCATTATTAACAGCATCAGCAGCATTGTTTCTACATATAAACCAAGTGTTAATTTTAAAACATCTTTACTATTAGGCTTATTCAAAATGTTTTTTTCTTAAATTTCACAATGTCCTAATAACATTTTCCTCCCTCTTAAAATACTTGCTTCAGAAAACAAGACTCCAAATGATGATGATGTTGTTTATGGAGTTAAATGAAGGGTTCTTCTCCAAAGGAGTGGACTATAGAAGAGAAAACAGATTTGGGGTCCAGATAGACTTGCATTCAAATTGAGACTCTGCTTCTAACTAACTATGTGAACTTGAACAGTTTCCTAAATTTCTCTGTGGATCAGGTTTTGCATCTGGTAAACAATTCCCAGGTAGGACAGTTGTCAAGAATAAAAAGACTGTGTCTGTCTCTAGCATACATTTAAAATTCACAAATAATTAGTTCTGTCCCTTTTACGGTTTACTATTTCACTGTTACGAGGGGTTTTTGGTCTCTTTACTACTACTGATCACTAAAATGTTTTGTTTTTAAATATGTTGATCACCGTTTATTTAAAGATGAGAGCGTGAACAACTATAAGTCATTGTTCGGTACTAGAATTGCTATAGCTGTTAAAAAACAAAATGCAAATCTTTATCATTAAAGTAAAATTAATTTTAATATAAATAGTTTATTTTCATTTTAATCACAGTAGGAATAAAATGCAAACTTCTAATGTAAAATAGGCAGTAGCTAAAGATTAAACATCAGTTCTGTTCACAACCAAGAGGAATTATTTGTTTTGTCAACAGGCGCTTTATTTTAACTAAGATCTTCTGCCTGCATTATATTCATTAGAGCCTGTCAATACATAATAGTGTTTAAGTTTCACTTCCTGGCATTCCAGAGTAGAGATTCAGACTAGATCAATATTCACCTATTATCATCTGCCATCAAGGTATAAAGTCTTATTTGAGCTGGTAATTACCTTTTATAATCGGTAGTAAAGAGAATTTAAGTTTGTGATTTTGTTAATTGTTTTTTTCTCCAGAATATATTAGCCATAGAAGATACAACTTACCTCTGCTGCTGCTGCTGCTGCTGCTGCTGCTAAGTCATTTCAGTCGTGTCCGACTCTGTGCGACCCCAAGACGGCGGCCCACCAGGCTCCCCCGTCCCTGGGATTCTCCAGGCAAGAACACTGGAGTGGGTTGCCATTTCCTTCTCCAGTGCATGAAAGTGAAATTGAAAATGAAGTCGCTCAGTCGTGTCCGACTCTGTGCAACCCCAAGACCGCAGCCCACCAACTTACCTCTACATGCAAAGTAATATAATTTACATCATCTAACTTGTATATTTCTACATTGCAAATATATGTGTATGTACAATCACAACATATGTCTGAGAAGTAGGTAGTACATAAAGTACAAATCTTACATGTTCAAATAACATGTTCTTTATATGTGTGAGTCAAAGGAGTCAGCTTCTTTTCAGAGTGATTTGTAAGATAAATACATATCATCAATCACTATAATCATTGCAGGATGAGAGTTCATCTCACAACAAGCACAAGCACATACAGACATACTGAGGAAACTACAACCACTGATCCCATTCTACTGTCACTATATATATTGGCTGGCTGAATTATTTAAACTGATATTTAAAATTTTTATTTTGTTTATATTTTTGTATTTATATAGGTATATTTGTACTTGTTTATTGTTGATAAGCAAGTCAGTTCAGTTCAGTCAGTTCAGTCACTTAGTCGTGTCTGTCCATCACCAACTCCCGGAGTTTACTCAGACTCACGTCGTCGAGTCAGTGATGCCATCCAGCCATCTCATCCTCTGTTGTCCCCTTCTCCTGCCCCCAATCCCTCCCAGCATCAGAGTCTTTTCCAATGAATCAACTCTTTGCATGAGGTGGCCAAAGTACTGGAGTTTCAGCTTTAGCATAATTGCTTCCAAAGAAATCCCAGGGCTGATCTCTTTCAGAATGGACTGGTTGGATCTCCTGCAGTCCAAGGGACTCTCAAGAGTCTTCTCCAGCACCACAGTGCAAAAGCATCAATTCTTTGGCGCTCAGCTTTCTTCACATTCCAACTCTCACATCCATACATGACCACTGGAAAAACCATAGCCTTGACTAGACAGACCTTTGTTGGCAAAGTAATGTCTCTCCTTTTCAACATGCTATCTAGGTTGGTCATAACTTTCCTTCCAAGGAGTAAGCATCTTTTAATTTCATGTAGAGTTGGGGTTTTTCTTTACTTTTTTGTTGTGGACCATTTTAAAAGTCTTTATTGAATTTGTTACAATATTGCTTCTGTTTTAGGTTTTGGTTTCTTGACCATGAGGCATATGGGATCTAAGCTCCCCAACCAAGGATTACCACACCCTCTGCATTGGAAGGGGAAGTCTTAACCACTGGACCACCAGGGAAGTCTTGAGCAAGTAGATTTGATGTGAGAGTTAAGTATATGTTTGAGAAAGTTTGTTGTTATTTAGTCACTAAATAGTGTCCAACTCTTTGCAACCCCATGCGGGGGAGCTCCTCTGTCTGTGGTTTTCCCAGGCAAGAATACTAGAGTGTGTTGCCATTTCCTTCTCCAATGAGAGTTGCTGCTGCTGCTAAGTCGCTTCAGTCATGTCCAACTCTGTGCAACCCCATGGACTGCAGCCTACCAGGCTCCTCCATCCATGGGATTTTCCAGGCAAGAGTACTGGAGTGGGGTGTCATTGCCTTCTCCACCAATGAGAGTTACATACATGTAAAAAAAAAGAAAAAGAAAAACACTGCATCCTCTAATAGTTAAGAACCTGGCCTCCCACTTACAGACTGTGATATTGATGCAATTAATCTGCCTCTACTTCATCACTAGAATGGAGACGATAATAGCTTTGCCTTTGTCCATCTTAACATTTACTTCAGAAGACTTTGTGAGGTTTCTATAGAACTTATGGGGTAAATAACTTCATTTGTGTAGGCACTTGGCACATATTCAATACTTACCAAAGAGTTGTTAATATTATATATCTGTATACATTATTAAAGATGTCTTTAAAATGCGATATTACTTAATCAAAGAAATTCAGCCTCTTTATCCTTTTTGCAGTTAAACAGTGATGGCCAAGAAAGAAGTTGATGCTTGCTCTGGCAGAGTACCTTGCATATGTTTTTT
Organism: Bos mutus; assembly: GCF_027580195.1. NCBI lineage: Eukaryota > Metazoa > Chordata > Mammalia > Artiodactyla > Bovidae > Bos > Bos mutus. Next base: position 56,416,604 of record NC_091630.1, on the reverse strand, counting down.
CAGTAGTGTCCAACTCTTTGTGACCCTGTAGAGTGTGAGAGAAGGCAATGGCACCCCACTCCAGTACTCTTGCCTGGAAAATCCCATGGATGGAGGAGCCTGGTGGGCTGCAGTCCATGGGGTTGGGAAGAGTCAGACACGACTGAGTGACTTTACTTTCACTTTTCACTTTCCACTTTCATGAATTGGAGAAGGAAATGGCAACCCACTCCAGTGTTCTTGTCTGGAGAATCCCAGGGATGGGGGAGCCTGGTGGGGTCTATGGGGTCACACAGAGTCGGACACGACTACAGAGTGTAGTCCATCAAACCTGCAGCTCCTACATTGCAGGTGAATTCTTTACCACTGAGCACCAGGAAAGCCCAGCAGAGTACCTTAGGGGTCACCAGATTCCAGGATTGTACACTACATATGTATATTTGGCCCATTCTGTGACTATGCATTATATTTTCAGGCAATGAAGTCCTAAGTAGCTAATGTATAAACTAGACTACTGACCTATTCATTTATATCAGAACATGCACACTGCCAGACAGTAGGTAATTAATGTTGACCGACTCGATGGACGTGAGTTGGTGATGGACCTGGAGGCCTGGCATGCTGCGATTCATGGGGTCGCAAAGAGTCAGACATGACTGAGCGACTGAACTGAACGGAACTGAACACTACTGCTCCTTCAAATTATTGGGGCATTAAAATGATAAAGCCTAAAGTTACTTTGTGACCATGGATATTAATTTACTGGCTCTGGAAAAGTTTAATTAACTCTTCCTGTTTCTGGATATAAGTCCCTTAAAAATATTTGATTTTCAAGTAACTTATCCAACTCTGTGAGTTATCTTTTCACTTTCTTGATGATGTTCTCTGAAACATAAAAGCTTTTAATTTTATTGAAGTCCAAATTATCTATTTTTTTGTTTGGTTGCTTATGATTTTGGTGTAATATATAAAATGATTTGTCATATCCAAGTCATGAAGAGTCATTTCTGTCTTTTCCTAAGAGTTTCACAGTTTTTATTCTACAATTAGGTCTTTAATTTATTTCAAGTTAATTTTGTATAGAGTATCCGACTTCATTCTTTTGCATGTAGCTATTCAGTTGTTTCATCACCATTTATTGAAAAGACTAATCTTTCTCCATTGAATGGTCCTGGCATCATTGTCAAAAATTAGCTAGACATAAACATCTGGTTTTATTTCTAGACTCCTAATCTATTTCATTGATCTACATGTCTATTCTATTTCAAGTTTTTCATTGTGAGTATAGACAAATACCATTGATTTTTGTATATTGATCTTGTGTCCTGCAACTTCACTAAACTCTCTTTTAGTTCTTCTTGTTTTTTAGAAGATTTTGTAAGCTTTTTTTAAATATATAAGACTGTGTCATCTGTGACTCCAGATAGTTTTACTTCATTCTTTACAATTGGGATGAATTTTATTGCTTTGCTGGAATCTCCAGCACAGTATTGAAAAGAGAACAGATATCCTTGTCTTTTTCCTGATTTTAGAAGGAAAGTATCCAGTATTTCATCATTAAGTATGATGCTAGCTGTGGGTTTTTCATAGCTGCTCTTTACCAACTTGAGGAAACTCCCTTTCATTTCTACTTTACTTAGTGTTTTTATCAAGAAAGGGTGTTGGATTTGTTATAATTAATTTACCATCTGTAGTCATTTCCTTAGGCCAATACAGCTTTGCTCCCACACACTTCTTTTGTGCTGTTATTGGCAACTATATGACAAATATATTACATTTCTATATGTTATGAACTCAGCAATACATTATATATATTATTGTGGTATATCTATTATTTTATATATTTTTTAAAATCAGAAGAGAAATGAGAAAAATATGCATTTCTACTATCTTTTATAATTACATAATTACTTTACCAGTGCTTTTTATTTCTTTGTGTAGATTCAAATTGTCATTTTTGGGCACCTGCTTTTAGTCTAAAGCACTTCCTTCGGTCTCTTGTAAGGCATGTATGCAAGTAACACACTCTGTCCATTTTTGTTTATCTGGAGAGGCCTCTATTTCATTTCACTTTTGAAAGATAGCTATGCTGAATATAGTAATCTTGGTTGACAGTTTTTTATCTTTGAGCACTTTGAATATGTCTTCCAACTACCTTTCTGTTGACAAGCCAGCTGTTACACTATTGGAGTTCCCTTGTAAGTGACGAGTCAGTTGTTTTCTTATTGCTTTCAAGATTTTCTCCTTATCTTTGACTTAAAGCATTTTTACTATGATGTGTCTGTTTTTTAATCTCTTTGTGTTAATCCTACTTGGAAGTTGAAGCTTATGAATGTGTACATGAATTAGTTTTTTAGTCAATGTGGGGACTTTGCAGTTATTTGTCCTAATATTTTTGCTCTTCTTATTCACATCTCTCTTTTGGGTACTCTCATTATGCATATTTGATGTATTAAGTAGTAACCAACTTTTCTATGAAGATTTTTTTCTTTCTTTCATTCTTTTTCCTCTTTATTTTGCAGGATGCATTGATCAATCTATCTTCAATTTTGATCATTCTTTATTCTGATAAATGAAATTTACTATTGAGCATATATAGTGAATTTTTCATTTCAGTTATTGCATTTTTCAACACCAAAATTTTCTTTTGCTTCTTTTTTATAATTCCTATCTCTTTATGGATTCTGTCTATTTCATGCAGTATTGTCATCATATTTTACTTTACATACTTTACTTCTTTTTAAACATATTTTCTTAAAGTCCTTTTCTTTGAAACCCCACATCTGGTCATTCTCACAGGCAGTTTATGCTGCCACAATATTTGTGGGTGGGTGTGTGTGTGTGTGTGTGTGTGTGTGTGGATTATAATTTCTTATCTATTTGCATGTCTTTTTTTTGGTTATAAACTGGACATTTTGGATAATACATTGTAGCAACTCTGGGTACTTGTTCCCTTTTACCTTGGGGCTTGTTATTATTGTTATTATTTGTTGTTTTATTTGTTCAGAGACTCAGTGGTTTCTTTTAGTGAAGTTTATTTTTCTTCCATAGTATTAAACCTGTGATGTTGGTTTCCCAGAAGGCACAGCTTTGGGTATGCCCACATTTACTCTGGAATGACAGTGGTTTTAGCAAGGATCCTTCCTCTCTTCCCTTGACCTCTCCTAGCTACTAAATTACACTGATTGCAGGTTTACTGCTTCACAGTTTCAACCGTGCCCTACGGCATAGATTATTCTACAAACTAAGCTGATTAAGTCTGGCCTCCCTTGAAGGGGACAGCTCCTAAGCTCAGTGTTTGGTGTTTGTTCTCAGCCCCAGAAGGGCCTTTCTAAACATCCCCTTCCCTAACTCTCTCCTGCAAGCTGGTTGGCTTTCAATTCAACCTGTGTCTTGACTCTTCTCCCAATAGTCTCCCAACACAACCCCAGTGTTTTTGAGGGCACCCTTAAGCTTGAACTTCTCTATGTTATGCTGCAAATGACATCAATTCCTTTGAAAAACATTTAGGTGCTCCCTGTTTCACAGCCTGATTCCCAACCCACACAAAATATCTGAGCCAGAATTTGAAGCTAGATGTGACAGGAAAACGGTAAGCTTTTCTTGGAGTGACATTCTCACTCTGGGAGCTGAGTGCTTGGTGGCGGGTGATAGACAGCAGCCTGAGGCCCTCTGGGCTTGACTTTTTCTAGTATGGAACCATTGTTTTGCAAGCTAGAGCAAGGAAAATCTTGGTCCAAAAAATCTCAGCAGCTCCCTGCCGAAGGTAGAGTTTTTATTTAATATGTAGACGCTGGTTCCTCACCTGTCAAGGGCACCTGCCCGGAACTTAGCCTCAGAACAGGCAGGATGAGAAATGTTGACGCCGTGCTTCTCCGACTGGGAGCTCCTCCCACTGGGAACTAAAGAGAGAGGGATTCCTGTGTTCTTGACTGATGGGAGACTGGGAAACAGGAGGGAGGGAGTGATCTTCCTTCTTAAATGGATTTTTCTTGACTGGATATTTCTTCATTCGTATGCGCTGAAGACCATTTCAGAGACTTCGAAGGGTTGTCAAATTAAAGTGTGAAGATGTTAGTCGCTCAGTCATGTCCAACTCTGTGACCCCATGGACTGTAGCACACCAGGCTTCTCTGTTTATGGAATTCTCCAGGCAAGAATACTGGAGTGAGTAACCATTCCTTTCTCCAAATAATCTTCCCAATCCAGGGATCAAACCTGGGTCTCCTGCACTGTAGGCAGATTCTTTGGCATTTAAGCCACCAAGGAAGCCCCTTTAAAGATTTAGTTGTGTTCTTTTTTTAATTAATTTTCATCAGTTCTAATGGGAATTAAGTCCATAGAGCATCTCACACTGTTAAGTTGAAAATCAATCTTCCTTTTTATTACATTTTATCACTTCAAATTATTGGTATAGTTTCTATATCCCAACTAAAGCAGGTGATTTCATGAAAATTAAACAACATCTATTTTAGATGCCCATGTGTGTTCTTTATAGGGAAAGATAAACAAATTTATTTATAAATAAAAAGACATGAAGTAAATAGAAACAAATAAATTTATAAATAAAAGATTACAAACAATGCAGACAGTGATTTTTAAGTGTAATATAGCACACATTGTGCTTCTTTGAAAACTTTAATATTTCTTCTTTTCTAGGCTGCTATGCTGATCAACACTACTTTTGTTCACATGCCAACAAAAGTTAATAATGAGACTAGTAATACTAAAGACACATTGTAAAACATGCCCGTTAAGGAGATTGACCTTATATTAAATTATATACTTGCTATGGAATATGAAAAAGGTTGTGAGAAATCAAAAAGAAAGTATTAGAATGAGTCAAACTGTGTCAGAAGACAAAATTAATTCAGTTTAAAATCTCTTCATGTAAATTATAAGTAATGGTAACACAGATCTTGTAAATGACATTAAAGCTGTAGACACGTTTTAGTGGGAGATCAAATATAGGGATCTTATAAAAATTTCACATTGAAATTTGGCAAATGAAATACGCTGGATATTAAGAATTTAGCCTAATGATGAAGTTGCGTTTTACATGCATGCTTTTGTTGAAAAAATCAATATACTCTTCTGCTTGAAATAACCTACATAAAATTGCGCCATAAAGAGTGTATAAACTCTACTATCAGGGTGTCAGTGAGGGAGAAATAAGACACCAGGAGGTTAAGTAATTTCCCTATTTTTCGTGTAGTAAGATGGCTCCAAGTAATTTCAAATCAGTTGATTTGAAAGAAAAGAAATAGCAAATAGATGAGAATATTCCAGAAACCTAAGGTCAAGATTTCAGGTTCTCTGAAAATTTGAAGGGAATGAAGAATAAGAACATGAGAGGTGACTCAAAAATATTAAATGACCCTGTGAATATTTTAAGGTTATAATAAATTTTCCTGAGATAAGGATTTTTGTTCAAAACACATTTAATTTATAGCTAAAATAATGTAACTGTAAAATATCTACTTTTCAGTCTTCCTATGTTTTATTCACCATTTGTGAAGTACTGGTGAATAATTCTGCTCAGATGTTTTGCTAAAACTTTTGGCTGTCACTCAATTCCAAAACTGCAGGAATTGACATTTTTATGAAATGATCCCCTGAAACTGCTGAGTATTAAACTGAGGTTTTAATATGAGGAGATACAAGCTTTAGTTTCATAATGAAACTCAAGCAGCTCAGTTTAGTCCAAGTTTCACATGAACATAAAACCTAAAGACTAATGAAAACAATCACTGAACTTGATACATTAAATCCAAGCTCATAACCCTACTCTAACTGTCATGGCTATATTAATAGCACGCTTTTAATCTTATCGTTGAAATCCAAATATCTGGAATGATGCATGAAATTTCACAATAAGTCAGAGCCCAATTATCCATTATCAGAACCATGTTTTTCTTTATGTCCAAGCCATAATTAAATCCCAGACTTCTGCCTATGAACTTGTGTATTTATCCACTTAGCAAACATCAGTGGGTGTCTACTGTGTGTCAGGCACCATGAGATCTTCTGAACATACAAAGTTGAATAAGGAGTTACTTGCCTTCAAAGAGCTAATGGTGATAGAAGTGATCATACAGTTGTGATGAGTGATGCTTTTAAAATGACGGGAGGATAAATGAGGACCTTGTAAATCATGCAGATCAAAGTACAGCTGGGACTTCCCAGGCGGTGCAGTGGTAAAGATTCTGCCTGCCAATGCAGAGGATGCGAGAGCTGTGTGTTCAGTCCCAGGGTTGGGAAGATGCCCTGGAGGAGGAAATGACAACCCACTCCAGTAGTCTCACCTGGAAAATTCCATGAACAGAGGAGCCTGGTAGTCTACAGTCCATGGGGTCACAGAAGTTAGACATGACTGAGGGCACACACACACACACACACACAAAGTATAATTGAGGAGAAGTCTCCAGGGGATGAACATATTTTAAGGGAATAAATGGTAGGGAGGTAGGCAGGGGGAAGAGAAGGGATTCAAGCAGATATCTCAGGCAGAGGTAGCATAAAGAGTGAAAACATGGAAGCATGAAAGAGATAGAACCTCTAATTATAAGTAGCTAGGTATACATTACAGAAGCCTAGGGCACAAGTGTGGAAGGTGAAGCTAGAAAAGTAGAGATAGGCCAGTTTGTGGAAGGCCTTATACTAAACTCAAGAGTTTAAATCCTACTTTGAAATCTTAGAGGAAAACAGAGATTTGAGTAGATGAGTGACATGATCAAGCTAGATTTTCAAAAGATGCCTCTAACAGCAGTGGGGAAGATGTAGGGAGGAGGGTGAGAATGGAGGTGATGAGACAAGAAAGATGCTATTGGATCCCAATATGAGTCATAAGTCATTAAGATGGGGACCAGTAGAGTGTCAGTAAGAAAGACAAGGAGCAGATAAATAGGAAAATATTGAGAAAAGAGATTTCAGGGACTTGGCATCCAATTAGGCAAAGAGCAGAGAAATAATCTCAAATGCTGAGATAACCATTTTGATTCCAAGGAGTGAATGAAAGGGAATATAAAATGAAGAACAAATTTGGAAAGTGAAAATATTTTTCTGAATCATGAATGGTATGATTTATCATCTATGAAATTTTAAGAGAAAATCATCCATTTGGTAGATAGGTATGTGGATTTAGAATCCTGGAAAAAGTTCTGCACATATGCATTCAAGGGTCACACAGTCCCTGCTTAGGGAGTAGAGACCTAGCTGAGAAGAAAATTGGACTCTGAATAACAAATGTATTGAATGGGCAAGTGAACAAAGAGAAAACAGGTGTTAATGGGTGCATGCCCCACACACACAGCACTGAGAAGGAGCAGACAGGGTTACATGGAAAACCAGGAGTCAGTGAGAGAAGAAAGTTTTACAAAAGGACTGCGGAAAGGGTTTCATTCATTCATTTGGCAATGCCCTTGTGCACCGGGCATGAGGCAGCACATGCCAGCAGCTGGGGTGCAGGGTGTGTAGCACAGAAAGTCCTTGCCCTCACTGTGTCCTTGGACCACGCTGGACAAGAGCCTCCTGGAGCACTCCTAGTTCAGGGTGAAGAAGAGATGCTGTGTTTCTCTGGTTCAGTGGAATTAAAAAGAACCTCCACAGCCCCACTTCCGAGAATAATTTTAAAAGTTGTATAAAACTCACTCAATATAAAACTCTGAACTCATGGGTGCAGAGTTGCACCGTCTCCCCGAGTCCACTCAAGCTTCACTCTTCATCTGAGAATTTAAATGCTTATCCAAGTTTCATTAACCAAAAAAATATCGTAAGAATTTAACATTGCACACAGTGCATAGAAATTATCATTGCACTTTTGCCCAAAAAGCAATTACTGTTAGATTTTTTAAGCCATTACTTTTAGCTGTAATAAAAAGCAAAAAATTTAAAAGGAAATTTAAAAATCAAAGCTAAAGGAGAAATCTATATTAGACATTATTTGTGACCCTCATTTTTGCTTAGATATTTAATTCTCTGGGAATTCGTCTAACCATGATATTAAGATAAAAACTTACCTTGCCTTTGATTCAAAATGATCTACTGCCTCTTAAGGTATATAAAGTACCATATGGTGTAAAAGTTAAGACTACTTTAGTCATATATAGTCTACCCTGCGGGCCAATAACCAGACATTAACTTCATGATACTCACTTCTTCAAGGAACTATTGAATTTTGGCCCTATTGTGTGTGTGATGTTTTATTAATACAACATTCACGTTGTTTTAAAGAACGTATTCCTTTTATTTTAATATGCTACCTTCTTCCCCCCTTCCCCCTCACAGTCCTTCACCCCAGAACTTAAGAACAAAATTGCTTTTACCTCCTGAGATATATTTATCCTACACATGAAAGTGATTGGGTGGAGGAGGGTCTGTGTGTCACATGCTGAAATAGTAGTGTTTCAGAGCACCTTTCCCATTGTCACCATCTGTACCCTCCAGAAGTATGGTTTCAATTTTGCTCTGGAAATATGAGTCAAGCTATGTTACCAACACATATTTTTCCCTGTCATAACATTTCACTTACTCTGTCGTCCGTGGACAGTTTATGGGTTGCATCTTTTACCTAGTCTTATTGAAATGCTATCTTCTTGCTCTTTGAATTCTTTTCGCATTAGGGGAGGCAACATCAGATTTTGTGCCCAATAAACAGAAGCACCTGGCCTGAGCATGTGTCATCAGTGCTGTGTTGGCCCCTAGTAATGAACAGCAGCCAGAGGCCACTAAAGAGAGGTGAATATGCCAGACACTCTGCCTTCCTGTGTGGACTTTGGTAGGCATTAATGATCAGTCCCTCACCTCTGTCCCAGGAATTAATCAAGCATATAAGATGCAGAGTAGAAACGACCTGAAGCAATGATGCAACAAACTGGAACTTAATTGCGGTCCTTTACCTGTTTCGTAGCAGTTTTGTAAGTTCCTGGATCTGGGTTAAATGTCCCACTTGACTTTTCTTGTGTCTTGAATAAAGCATCGAAGAAGCATACACAGCGCCCTTAGCTACAAGATTGTGGAGTTTTCAAAACTTTATCACAACTTTAAGAAATTCTTTAAAGTTAAAAATTGTAGAGATATTGGTGTACTTTCTTAAGCAAAATGATGAAAGCAAAATGACAAGACACCACCACACTGGTTTTATTAATAAAACCATGCTTTTCTAGTGTTACTCTCATCAAAATATTTCCATCAAAATTGATTCCTTAAAGCAGAAAAGGTACTCGGTCTCATTGTTTTCAAAAGTGTCTATTATTTCAAGTCGAAATGAATTTTTTCATTATTTATAAAATGTAAGTATGAAAAGGAAGAACATAAAGAAAACAAATGGATTTTGATATCAAGTACAAACTAAAAATAAAATCTGGTATATTTTATAAGGAAATTTAACCAGAGTAATATCAGAAGAAGAAAATGAAATAAACAATATGAGAATCATTTTATTTTCATAATGCTCACTGCATTTCACAGTATAAAAATGACAATATCAGAAATAAATCACCAAACATTGACCTCAAGAGTAATAACAGCCACAGAGCAACTACTATGCTCTTTAAAACAGATGGTAAAAAAAAAAATCACAATCAACTGTGTTTTTGATAAAAATAACATGCATAAAATATGTGAAATTTGACTCAGTTTTCCCTTTAAGTATAGGGATCTTAGGATCTTGATCCTAAGGATCTTGGAAACCTGGACTTGTTACTAAAGGTTTGTTAAGATTTGTTATAGGCTCCCTCAGCTTGAAATGTTAGTTTCCTTGAAAAAGCAGTGGCTCTAGTGTTGAGCAAAACCACAAGTTAATCAACATTGATGATGTGCATTTATATATAGAGGAGGAAAAGACTGAGACTGGAAAAAGGAGGGGAAAATGCTATATCTATTACAAATTTCTTCCAGCTTTGAGTCCAAAATAATGCAAGAGAAGATTATCAGCAAAATGTGAATAGCAATAATCATCAAAAAAATGACAGAAACCAAGGGTAAAAATGTGCTGAATGAAAATGAAAATAGCTTGATAGAGAAGAAAGTAGACACATTAAAATCAAGAGTAAAAATAATCAAATTGATGCCCCAGGTGCAAGGAAGGTAGAAAAATATTTTAGAGCTCTGAGAAACATTTGAGAGCTGAATTAAATAGGCTAAATTAATCTTTGAGCAATTTTCTTACTGGGGAAGACAGAATTCATTTTTTTTCACCTTAGTGAATTTATTAATCTCCCCATAGGCAAAAAAGTCATTTACATTTTTTAAGTACAGAAAGATCTGTGGGTTTTCAAGGCAGCTTTATAAGACATGAGTCATCATTACAAGTGTGTGAACAATCAGGTTTTTTAAGTCCTTTATGTCTACACTTGTGGGTGATTTTAGAAATACTTGATGCAAATCTCAATATTCATAGCATTTCTTTCCTTGGCAAAGTAAACCGAATAGAAGAGAAAAGTCAAGCAAAATTCTTAAAATTTCTTTACTTACTATTAAATAAAGTGTGAGTAAGTAATGCATTGTATTAAGGGCAGATTAATTCATTTTATATGGAAATAGGAAGTGTACCCTATTTTTTAAAAATTATTAGCCAATTCTCATTGTTTCTGTTTTGTGAAAATTTATCCATTTAATATCCTACACACACACAAACACACACATGTTCAAAAGATTGAACATAAAGTACTTTTCTGTTTTGCTCCTGAAAAAATAATCATAAAATTTCCGTATGTGCCAAATTAGTGACTTCAAATAAGTGACTGAAAACAGGCTTTAAAATTAGAAATTTTGACTTCATGAAACTCTGAAGTTAGTGGCTGATAATATTTCAAAATTTCCAACAGATATTAATTTTCAGAATTTGGAAACAAAAATCAGAATTCCTGAAAACTATCATGAATTCCTGAAATATTAGGTTAGTCAAAAATGCTTCCAACATTCTTCATTCTCTTTCATGATTATTATAGATATCTTTACACAATCGCTTTGGAAATAAGAAATGTTAAGTTGCATGGCTTTTGCAAAGAACTGTCACCTGTAGCAAATATTAAAATAACAGAAAACTCTAATAATCATTATTAGGTAGTATCTGTATAATGCAACTTTCAGACCTTTTGTTAAGGGCATGTGCTAAAATTTCAGTTGAAGGATGCATTTGGCTTCCAAAACTTGTGACCTCTTGGGATAACACTAACAGGGTTTGTATAAAGTATGTGAATAACTTATTAGTATTTGGTTTACCACAATGACTCATTGTTAGCCAGCAAGGGTCACAAATGTAGTTACGACATAGCACCAGCTACCAGTAGGGAGATGAATGGACCACCTCCCTTCTGCCTGCTGCTGTGCCAGGTCCTGGAAGTGTCAACTTTGACCTTCTACTCCACAGCGTTGGCATCTCCCACTCCTGCTTTCTGCTTGGCATCTGTGGATTCCTTCCAACCAGTAACATCTCTTTATAGATTCTCACGTGGAAACTATCGTACTTTTTTCCATTTTCCCATTTTAGGGACTAATTTTTCTCAGGATTCAGAAAATATAAACTTCCCAAAGTAATGTTGGGTAGCAATTCCTACTGGAAATACTTGTTCTTTGGAGGTATGTGTATGTGCATGTGGGCTTCCCAAGTGGCTCAGTGGTAGAGAATTCACCTGCCAATGCAGGAGATACTGGGGACGTAGGTTTGATCCCTGGGTCAGGAAGATCCCCTGAAGGAGGAAATGACAACAGACTCCAGTATTCTTGCCTGGGAATCCCATGGACAGAGAAGCCTGGTGAGCTACAGTCCATGATGTTGCAAAGAGTCAGATGTGACTGAGTGACTGAACACAGTATGTGCATGCATGTATGTATATGTGTATTGGATGTGTCTCATGCATATTGTATTCCTTCAAAGCAGCATTTTCTCTACTAATCATAGCAACATTCAGGCAACATAATACCTATAAGCTTTCCTACTGCTTCCCAAAGTTATTTCATAAAACACAGCTTGGATAGTCTTTTTCACATAATATAGAATTATTTCTTACTGACTACTTAGAAAAAAGATTGAATGAGTGAATGAAAAGTTTGGAAAGCTTTCAAAAATTCATAATGCTATATTTTTGTTTAAACATTTGAATTACCAAAGATTTCAGAAGCACATTGATAAAGGTAGGTGAATTACGAATGTTTCTTACCCATTTTATGTAGTAGAACATAGCAATTTGTTTATATTTTTAATGATTTTATTCCTTATTGCAAAATTCATCATCTTACTATAATAGTAACATCACTGCCAATTTCATAAAACTTTGTAAAAGATCTTTAAATGAATAGGTGTTATATTTACATGTGTGTATATTTTAAACCAGGACTTAGATTCCTGACATAACACCAACAGTAGCAATTTTAGTGGGAAAAAAAACTCCCAAGTTTCTACATTTTTGTGAAGTCTTCTGATTTTGTAGAGGATGAATTGAAAGATTAAGACTATATGACACAAATAAAACCCACCTATAGGCTAAGTTTAGGTATAAGATACCAGTTTGGACCTCTGAATGTGCTCACTACTTTACACATGACAACTGCTCCACAGGAAACAAAGCTGAAAGGGAGAGAAAGAGGTAGGGAAAAGCAGGAAGAGGTAGAAGCCAATACATTCCAAGCAGGGAGCTGGCGATACACTTCCGCTACAAAAGAAAGGGTGCAGAATTACACAACTGTCCTCGGCAACTGTGGAATACTGTGTAAACCATCTTAGAACACCTCTGCCTGTTTAATTTGTTTGGTAAATAGCAAGGTAGTAACTCGAGTGATGATGACAATTCCTTTTCAACTTCAACTTGTGGGGGTTCAGTCACTTACATTCTAGACAGCTTTACTCATTTTGATGGTGACTCATAGTTGACAATGCAGGAAGATGGAAGCCCCAAAAGGCACAATTTTGATTTCTATGTACATGAGAAGCAGCTGAAACTCTACGTTCATCTTCAAAACAAGGACTCATCGGCTGACAAAAGTGCAACTCTAACTCTTGCCTTTTGGTTGTCAATGTTTTGGGATAATAATACTTTTCCAGTGTGAACTCAGGAAATGCTCGATAAAAACATATCCATTCTTATGGACAGATGGATGAGAAATTCAATGCAAATGTAAACCACATGCTTCCAAAAACGTACATTGCAGAAGGTGAATGCTTTTTAAAAAATACTTGGCACGTATTCCAGAGTCAGCTACAGCAGAGTTGGAATTCTCTTTGAAAGTTCCAGATGTGATGACTGATCAGACGATATCACAATTGCTACTTAAATAAGATTGTGTCCAAGCTCTGTAATGAGTCTTTGTGAAATAGTAGTCATTTCCTCTCAGATATTATTCACAGAGTTAGCAAAGTGGGTTGAACTTTGCACAAACAAGGCTTGTTTCTGAATTGCCAAAGTGAATAATCTCTGACATCAATGCACATTCTGAATTTAAGCAAAACTCAAGGAGGAAGATGATTTCACTCAGAACACTGTTTGAGGGTCTACCAGAATATCCTGTTGAGGCACAGTTTTTACCAGGGGGTGTCTACTGATGTCTTATGTGCCTAAAGAATCACATGAAAGGGAATGAGAAAGCATGTGTTATGGACTGAATTGTATCCCCCACCTCAAATTCATACACTGAAGCCCGAAACCCTAATATCTCAGAATGTGATCACATTAGGAGATATGACTTCTAAAGTAGTAATTAAACTAAAACAAGGCTGTTAGTTCCTAACTGGTGTCATAAGTAGAGGAAATCTGGACACACAGGAAGATAGCAGGGATGTGTACACACAGGAAATACCATGTGAGGACACAGCAAGAAGGCAGACAACTACAAGCCGAAGAGAGATGATTGGAAGATATATTCGCAACATTTTTATAACTCACCAACTCCATTGCAGCACAGTTCACTTAAAATGAATCCATTTTAAGTGAAGAGTATGATGAGTTTGACAAATATAGGCATTATCACCATAAGATGCAGAATAACTCCGCTGTGCTCTTTTCCAGCTAATCCAGCTCACCGCTAGCCTTCATCAACCACTGGCATGCTTTCCATCTCTCTCCACTGGATTTGTCATTTCCAGAGTTTCATATAAAGAGAATTATTCAGTGTGTACTCTTGTGTCTGGCTTTTCTTCATTGCATTTTTGCTATTTTTGAGATCCATCCATATTATTAAATGGATTAATAGCTTGTTCCTTTTTATTGCTGAGTAATATCTTGTGACATGGATATTGTCACAGTTTGTTTATCTATTCGCCAGCTCATAGATATGCTTACAATGTTTGACTATTATGAATAAAACTACTACAAGCATTCAAACACAAGTTTTTACATAGATATATATTTTCATTCTCTTTGGTAAATATCTCAAAGTGGAATGGCTAGATCATATGGAAAATGTATGGTTAACATGAAAGAAACTGCCAGTTTCCCAAAGTGAGGGTGTTATTTTACAGTTGCACCATAAATGGATGAAAGTTCCAAAATCCAACACTTTTTATTGCTAATAATTTTATTTAAAAAATTTAGCCATTCTAGTTTGTAAAGAGTGGAGCTCATTTTGCTTTGGAGTTGGAGTTGCATTTCTTTGATGGTTAATAATGATGAGCATCTTTTTATGTGCTCACTGGCCATTTGTAGTTTATTGTTTTTGAAACAACTATTCAAATATTTTGCTCTATATTGTCAGGTTTATGCTCTTTTTACTATTGAATTCTATAACATAAGGCTACAAGTCTCTGGTCAAAATGTATTGCATGCATTTTCTCCCATTCCATGGCTTCCCTTTTTGTTTTCTTAATAATTCAATGAGCAAGTTTTTTGATAGTCAAATTTATCATTTTTTAATGCCTTTGTGTCAAAATGTCTTTGTCTATCTCAAGGCTGAGAAAAATTTTCCTACACTTTATTTTAGAAATTTTACCATTTTAACTGTTACATTTAGAACATTTTGTTAATTTTCAAATATGTCATGAACTAAGAGTCAATGTTCTTTATTTTATTGCCCCAATATCACTTGTTAAAAGGTAATATTCTTTATCCATTGAATACATTGGCATTCTTGGTAATAAATCAATGGAAGTTATATGTGTGATATATTTCTGGCATCCCCAGTCTCGACTGTTTATTTATATGTCTATCCCTGTGCCAATGCTACTGTCAAAATTACTGCCTTGTTATAATAATGAAAGACATTTAACTGCTCTACTCCCTCAGTGATCTGAAACAGACTATTTGGGAGTTACCTAGCCATGGAGGAACACATTTGGAAATACTATCATCAAATTAATGAGACAACTCTAATATCATTTAAATTACCTGTAAATAGAAAAATAAACATCCAAATTTATAAGATACAGCTTCAGAAACAAGGGTTGTGGTGAAAGTCAAGTGGAAAATGTGTAGAAAAGAGGGAATGGCAGTATAAAGCCTAGGAATAATGGAAAACAAAGTCATTCCAAATAGGGAAGTACCATCCTTAGTGGAAAATACTTGAAATGTGTCTGAGTTGTGTTATAATAGCAGTAGTTATAGGAATTCAAAATGAAGAGAAGTTAAATCTAAATTGCAATAAGCCCAGGGCAGAAGAGATTCAAATGAAAAGTTAATAAGAGACATGAAGAAAAAAAAAAAGAATGAAGAAGATATTTTGAAAAGTGGAAAGAATCACAGAGGATGTGAGAGAAATAGAAGGTAGGCAAGGAAGGTAGAATACATTCATATAACTATTCATGGAAAAAAGAAGAAATCAATAGAATATTTTAAACTCTAATTCTAAAAAAACTTCCTAGAAATAAAAGAGACCTACATCTATATATTGAAAGTCCTCATTGTATATCTTAGAAAACTGGTGTGTCCTGATAAATCTATTATAGACTTAAAATTAAAAATTGAGAAAAAACATTCAGGGGATCCAAGGAAAAAAGATAGTCATTCAGAAAAGGGAAGAAAATAATGCTGATGAGCTTCTCAGCAACCAAATACAAGCAAGAAAATGGTGAGCCAACTTTAAAGAAACTATGCAAAACAAAGTGAGAATCAATGAACTTTATATCCAGCTAAGACTTCCTTACCAAGGAAAGTCAGTCTATTGACCATGGACTTCCTGACAGCTGCCAGTGAAGCCATAGAAGAATAGAACAACATTTTCAGAAACTCAATAGAACAAACATGGATCCAAGGGTGTTATATTCAGCCAAGTGAAGTGAGTGAAGTCACTAGGTCGTGTCCGACTCTTTGCGACCCAGTGGACTGTAGCCTACCAGGATCCTCTGTCCATGGGATTCTCCAGGCAAGAATACTGGAGTGGGTTGCCATTTCCTTCTCCAGGGGGTCTTCCTGACCCAGGGATCGGACCCAGGGATCGAACCCAGGTCTCCCGCATTGGAGGCAGACACTTTAACCTCTGAGCCACCAGGGAAGCCAAACTATTCTTCAAATGTTAAGGCTATAAAAAAGTAGTTATAAACTTGCAGGATCTCAAGAAATACTCTATTCATGAGCCTAATCTGAGAAACTCAACAGAAGGATGAACTTTATCCAAGAGATTACTGAGAAGCTTTAGCAAGGGCAGATGGATTTAATATGTATGTATAATTTTTTTGTCAACTTATTACATGGGTAAATTGAAGCAACCACTACCACACAATCAAGATACAGGGGACACTTCCCTGGTGGCTCAGTGGTAGAGAGTCAGCTTGCCAATGCAGGAGACCTGGGTTAGATCCCTGGTCTGGGAAAGGATATGTTGCAGAGCAACTAGGCCTGTGTGCCACAACTATTGAGCCTGTGCTCTAGATTCTGGGAGCTGCAGCTACTGAAGCCCATGAAGCCTAGAGTCTGTGCTCTGCAACTAGAGAGTAGCCCCCTACTCACTGCAGCTAGAGAAAAACCTGTGCAGCAATGAAGACCCAGCACAGCCAAAAATACATAAATAAATAAATGAAGTTGTTTTTTTTTTATAAATACAGGGGATTTGGGGCACCTTGTGACACATCCAGACTCTCCACTCCAGTTTTGACGGTGGAGTGAGGGCTGGCCACAGCTTCTTCTGGAGTGCATGGTTGGAGATGGACAGTTATTATCTAACATTTCTGTCTTGCTACGTAGCCCTTCTCTTAGTGTCTTGGCTAGAGAGAGTATACTTTTCTTGGTTTTTTTTTTTTTTTCAAATGTTCCCACTGGCATTATTGAGAAGCTGGCCTCTCCAGACCCAGTGTGGGACAGATGAGTCAGAAAGAAAAGGTCAGAGAGCTCAAACTGTGTCATTCCTTGGGTGCTAATCTCCCTGTTTGGTTGTCTTCTTCCCTCCACTTTTCAGAGCCTTCTTATATCTTTCAATATATAATATCCAGGGATTTTAGATGTACTCAGTGGGAGGACAGTGGAAAGTATATTTATTCCATCTGTTGCTCTCAATATCCTTACTTCTTCCAGCAATTGTTCTCACTAAAAGGCTAATAGTCATAATTGAGTTCATTTTCTCTGGACACATTTCTTCATCTGCTACAATCAAACACAATTAAATTAACTCAACATTGGTAAATGGTTTTCCTTGCTTGGTTAACAAATGAGCTACACAGGCATTTACTTTAATTTCAGCTTTATTTCAATATTTTAACTCTTTAAAAAATTTTTGTCTCAATGAGCTATTCCATTTTAAGATGTCTAATTTTTCTGAAAATTGCTTTTCTGTGAGTGGGATTATTATAATGAGTGCTTAATCTAATAATATCAATGCATATAGTATGAGTTTAGCACACTTACAGTGTCACTGCCTAACAAACACAATGCTTTGCCCCTTAATTGGGTAACAGAGAATTCACCCTCCACTCTTTCTTGAAAATACAACACGCAAACCCAACTTTTCTTTCTTGATTTTGACATGTTGTGTAGGTACTGTAACCAAAAAATAAATAATTAGATGTGATAAGTATGACATTTAAAATGCTGTTATAATTGGATTGCAGTAATTTGCAGTATACCAAATAGCCTGCCTCTTGAGAAACCTATATGCAGGTCAGGAAGCAACAGTTAGAACTGGACATGGAACAACAGACTGGTTCCAAATAGGAAAAGGAGTACGTCAAGGCTGTATATTGTCACCCTGCTTATTTAACTTCTATGCAGAGTACATCACGAGAAACGCTGGACTGGAAGAAACACAAGCTGGAATCAAGATTGCTGGGAGAAATATCAATAACCTCAGATATGCAGATGACACCACCCTTAGGGCAGAAAGTGAAGAGGAACTAAAAAGCATCTTGATGAAAGTGAAAGAGGAGAGTGAAAAAGTTGGCTTAAAGCTCAACATTCAGAAAATGAAGATCATGGCATCTGGTCCCATCACTTCATGGGAAATAGATGGGGAAACAGTGGAAACAGTGTCAGACTTTATTTTTCTGGGCTCCAAAATCACTGCAGATGGTGACTGCAGCCATGAAATTAAAAGATGCTTACTCCTTGGAAGAAAAGTTATGACCAACCTAGATAGCATATTCAAAAGCAGAGACATTACTTTGCCAACAAAGGTCCGTCTAGTCAAGGCTATGGTTTTTCCAGTGGTCATGTATGGATGTGAGAGTTGGACTGTGAAGAAAGCTGAGCGCCGAAGAATTGATGCTTTTGAACTGTGGTGTTGGAGAAGACTCTTGAGAGTCCCTTGGACTGCAAGGAGACCTAACCAGTCCATTCTGAAAGAGATCAGCCCTGGGATTTCTTTGGAAGGGATGATGCTAAAGCTGAGACTCCAGTACTTTGGCCACTTCATGCGAAGAGTTGACTCATTGGAAAAGACCCTGATTCTGGGAGGGATTGGGGGCAGGAGGAGAAGGGGACAACAGAGGATGAGATGGCTGGATGGCATCACCGACTTGATGGACATGAATTTGGGTAAGCTCCGGGAGTTGGTGATGGACAGGGAGGCCTGGCGTGCTGCAACTCATGGGGTCACAAAGAGTGGGACACAACTGAGTGACTGAATTGAACTGAAGTAGCAACAGAAGGCAGTGAAATTATTACATCTAATCCTGTCACAATTACTCAATGCTGTTGCTACAGTATGAAAGCAGTATAGACTGTACAACTGAATGAGTATGGCTGTGTTTCAATAAAACTTTATTTACAAGTACTGGAACCCATGACCTGAGGGGGGAAAAAATACAGACTGGATATGAAATTTATAAACAAGCAAGTATAATCTATAAAGATAAAATAGCTGTTTCCTCTAGGAGGTAGAGAGGAAAGAGGGCTGACTTGAAAGGGACAAGAAGGAGCTTTCTTGAGTTACAGAAATATTTTATATCTTGATTGGGGTATTGGGTACATGGGTTTATACATTTTCACAACATTAAACTGTACACTGAAATCTGTGCATTTCACTATATGTAATTATACTGCAATAAAGCATGGAAATATAATGACAAACTCTATTATTAACACAGATGAAACAACTTGTATAGACTGTATACTAAATAACAGTTTTGTATCTATGCTAAATTTCTTGAGTTTGGTAATTGTATTGTGGTTCAATTCCCTGGATCAGGAAGATCCCCTGAAGAAGGAAACAGCAACCCACTCCAGTTTTCTTGCCTGGGAAATCCCATGGACAAGGAGGCTGGCTAGCAGAGTACAGTCCATGGGATTGCAAAGAGTCGTATACAACTTAGCAACTAAACAACAACAAAAAATGTGGTTATATATGAGACTATTCTTGTTGATAGATACATCTGAAGTATTTAGGAGTGTAGTATCATGGTATCTGTGAACGGCTTCTTATATAGTTTAGCTGAAATGAGTGTGTATGCATGTTTGTGTGTGTGTTTATGTACAAAGAAAGAGGTTGAACAAATGCTTCAAAAAGTTAATAAGTGGTGAATCTTGGTAAAAGTTCTCCTCTACTCTCAGCAACTAAAGTCATAACTAGGTAAGTAACAACAGGTGCCAGAGTAAAGAAATATAAAGCTCTGAGAGGGGGAAAGGCTGTGAAGTCAGAGTTTGGAAGATGGGATAAGATGACTTGTCAGGTGTACAAGAATCTTCAAGGCTGGGCATTTCCTCTCTCGAGTTTGACAGTTGGCATGAGATTCAGTGCTAGATGAAGAATTAAATAAGTACAAAGTCCTAAGCAAATTATCCTAAACCATGCAATCTAAAGTCCACCACACTCTAGCATCTGAAACTGTACCATGTAGCTATGTCCACTGGGGTTTCCCTGGTAGCTCAGCTGGTAAAAAATCCACCTGCCTGGGTTCAGACCCTGGGTTAGGAAGATCCCCTGGATGAGGGCATGGAAATCCACTTAAGTATTCTTGCCTGAGGAATCCTCAGGGACAGAGGAGCCTGGCGGGCTATAATTCATGGGGTCACAAACAGCTGGACATGACTGAATGACTAAGCACAGCACAACAAGGCAACCATGTCCAGGGCGTTCTTTCTCCATTGCTTTGGGAGACTCCACTTCCAATCTGACGCCATGCCCTGAAACAGGAACATAAGTCTGAAAATAAAGTAACTCAATCATGAAAAAATGAATATGTCTCTTAAAATTATTTCAGTGAATAATTTATTTCACATAGTAAGTGAATGACAGAACCCTCCTAGTCTAAGGCACTGGTATTTAATTGTCATTTAAAAAAAAATTTTTTTTTTGGTCTAAATAGCAATACTACATGTAAAAATTATTCAGTATCAGAATCTTACTATAAACAACACCTATCCACATAAGATTAGTTTTATTGGCTCTTAGTCCTTCCTTACTTCTTGCCTAGCTGTGTTCCACAGTAGTATTGCTCTGTGGTATATTTTCTGTAAAACAAATGGAACTTATTTTATATCTGTGCATTTAAATTCTCAGTTAGAAATACCTATGTATTAATTTTTTATATTCTCTGGAGTTTGAAATAGTTATCTATATTGTTATAAACTTTTAACTACTGGTAGCATCAACGGATTTCAGTCATCCCATAGTCCTATTGTCTTAGAGGTATAATTAGTCCTATTGTCTTAGAGGTATAATTTTTAACGGGTTTGAAGTTTTAGTTCTGGTTATTCAATATTAAAAGAAAACATATTGATTATTTCAAACTGGGTACATAATAGTGTATTTAGGTTGAGTGAATAAGGTAATTTGGTAAACATATGTTAGAATTTCTTCTCCCCTGGCCCCAAATGTCAAGCTGTCACTAAGGAATTTTTTTTTAATAAGCTCAAGAATATAACTAACATGTCAATATGTTCAGAATTTTTCCTTTTCAGCTTTTACACATTTACTAGTGCAATTTTTCTATAGCTTGTGATTTGGACATAGATTACATTGTCAGTGATACGATATTTAATCAGTACTTCATAGTCTGGGCTTACCAGGTGGCTCAGTGGTAAAGAATCCACCTGCCAATGCAGGAGACATGGGTTTGATCTCTGGGTTGGGAAGATCCCCTGGAGAAGGAAATGGCAACCCACTCCATTATTCTTGCCTGGAAAATCCCATGGACAGAAGAGCCTGGTGGGCTACAGTCTATGGTGTTGCAAAGAATTGGACACAATTGAGTGACTAACACTAATACTCATAGTTAAATAAGTAGAAACCTCTTACTCCAACAACAATAAATAGCATATCTCTTGGTGATAGTGGTAAGAAAAACTGGTTAAGGAAACAGACCTGACTTGAAAGTATGGACAATACTTAGTCAAGAGAGCCCAAAATGGGACATTTGGATGATTAGAATAGATTTGACAAAAAAGCGGAGTAAAGATCTAAGTCCTGGCTCAGGGAAAATGCAGTTTTGATTATTATGCAGTTTTGATAATTAAAGGAGGTTTCCAGGTATTTGCAAAATTAATACCATGAGGAATAATGAATCATTTCCTTATTTCACTTAGTCATGTCCAACTCTTTGCAACCCCATGGACGTAGTCCATGGAATTCTCTAGGCCAGAATACTGGAGTAAGTAGCCTTTCCCTTCTCCAGGGGATCTTCCCAACCCAGGGATCGAACCCAGGTCTCCCGCATTGCAGGCGGATTCTTTACCAACTGAGCCACAAGGGAAGCCCCATTTCCTTATGGTGTTTTGTAAATAACACTAGCTTTCCATTAAACCTGTAAAGCTAATTATTATTATCCTAGCACACTGATGTGGATGGATTCCTTCCAGAATAATATTTTAAACCTAAAATATATACCACTTTGTAATTTACCAATTACACCAATCACATTTCATTTTATGTCTTTTTAAGTCTATTTTATGGCTTTTAGGCAAAGAAATCATAGATTGCTGACTCAGTGCCACACTGCAGAGACCAGTTCAGGGTTTATAATCATTCTATTTAATGCAAATGAAATTAAAATAGAATTCAGATGCCATATGTTTAACACTTTTTTCCATAATGTCAATCAACATAAATTCAGTGTCTCCTCTGTACCTCCGCCAGGTGATCAAGGTCAATATCAGTAGTGATCAGTCATGTTCATAGTGGGCACCTTTGATAAAATATGACATGGACACCTCTCTCCAATCTTCCACCCCCAAACTTAGAACCCCAATCTGAAAATGAGACAGACAACAGATGGATCCCAGTTGATAGACATTCTCCAAAGTACCTGATCAGGACTCCCCCAAATTGTTGAGGTCATCAAAAACAAGGAAAGCCTGAGAAACT
Organism: Bos mutus; assembly: GCF_027580195.1. Lineage (NCBI taxonomy): Eukaryota > Metazoa > Chordata > Mammalia > Artiodactyla > Bovidae > Bos > Bos mutus. The sequence continues at coordinate 56,393,969 of NC_091630.1, read as the reverse complement.
ATTACAGGCAGAAGGAGCCAAGGAGACAAAATGACTTACATATAATTTAGTTAGGCACCAGGCTTCTTGGATGGGACCCTGGTAGAAAAAGGGCATTAGGTAAAAAGTAAGAAAATCTGAATCATCTATGGACTTTAGCTAATAAAAATGTGTCCATATTGTTTCATTCATTGAAACAAATGTATCACAATAATATAAGATGTTAACAACAGTGGGAACAAGGATTGGGATATATGGGAGCTCTTGTTCTTCAGTTCAGTTCAGTCGCTGGTCATGTCCGACTCTTTGCAATCCCATGGGCTGCAGCATGCAGACCTCCCTGTCCCTCACCAACTCCCGGAGTTTACTCAAATTCATGTCCATTGAGTCGGTGATGCCATCCAACCATCTCATCCTCTGTCATCCCCTTCTCCTTCCGCTTTCAATCTTTCTCAGCATCAGGGTCTATTCAAATGAGTCAGTTCTTCGGATCAGGTGGCCAAAGTATTGGAGTTTGAGCTTCAACATTAGTCCTCCCAATGAATATACAGGACTGACTTCCTTTAGGATGGACTGCTTGGATCTCCTTGCAGTCTCGTTCTTAACTTCACCATTTTTCTGTAAATCTAAACATATTTTAAAATTAAGAGTTTGATTTAAAAAGTCCTCTTTCACATCTTACTAGTGGTTATTGTTACCTTTCCTCTCCAAAATAATTCCACATATGTTGTTGTGTATCTTATCAAACATTATATTTAGCATATGCACAATAAAATACTACCTGTGAAACAGAGTTACATCATACACTGATGATAGAGGAATTATAGGATTTGCTGCTGCTGCTGCTAAGTTGCTTCAGTCGTGTCCGACTCTGTGCGACCCCATAGACAGGGCAGCCCACCAGGCTCCTCTGTCCCTGGGATTCTCCAGGCAAGGACACTGGAGAGGGTTGCCATTTCCTTCTCCAATGCATGAAAGTGAAAAGTGAAGGTGAAGTCGCTCAGTCGTGTCTGACTCCTAGCGATTTAGTTATCTTCAATTTTGTAGTCTTCATCTTGTTTCTCAAATGACAAAACTAAGATCTAAAACCTGCATTTACAAATTACCTTAACATTCAAAATCTTATTATATAACTCAGTGGAATTGACAGATATTTATATCATTCTCAAGGCTGCCAAAAGAAACCTGAGGCTGTGACAAGTCTGGGACTGGACCCAGGTGTTCTGGCTCCTAAGATGACGCTTCATTCCTATACCACTTAGTTTGCCTCTTACCCTTCATTTGTGGCATTTAAAACAAACCTACTCTAATAAGCAAATAAAACATTCAACTTGTGGCAATAAATGATATCTTCTTCATGGAATTTCATCGATAGAAAAATAACTTCAAATACCAAGTATTCAAATGCAAAAATGTATGACTAAGCCCAGCCTCTGGAAACTGACAAAGCTATCTTTTCAGTCATCCATGCCTATGGCAACGTTTCCCAATCGATGGGCCAGAAATTGAGACAAAATATTTTTTAAGAAATCAAAGTTGAAATAAGCAGTACTTAAAGGGGCCAAAATCATCAAATCTGGAGAGACTTTGAAACTCAAGTGTGAGGTTCCTCTTGGCAGCTGCCATTTCTACTTTGACTAGGACTGGGAGAAGTAACAGCATTATGTACTTTGTGTGTGTGCTTTTGTATTTTTTTATTGTGTTTGTCAAAAGTTATAGAGACAGACACTGTTCTTCATTTCAGAATATCCTAAATTGTGCCTAATGACTTCAGCTGTGAATGGATACAATAAAGACAAGCAATAATAAATAAACTATTATATTTCTGGGTGGCAGAAGTAGTTCCAGCTGTTGGTCTAATTCTATCTTTGTAGAAAACTGCTTTCAGCAAACTCATCCCAAATTGCTTCACTAGCTTGGATGACTGAGATATCTTCTGAAAGCTTAAAAAAATGTGGTTCAGAACAATTAGGTCAGAAGTGTAACAAAGTAAATGGGGGGATAGATAATCTCTTCAAGGAATTTATATTGAACTGAGGGAGAAGGATATTTATCAAAATTCAATTTTATATTAACTAAAGCTAGAAATTCACAGGTACTTAATTTGATTAGAAAAAAGCAATTTACTGTCATCAACTATTTGTAGAATATGTGCATTACAAAATGGTGAATTTATTATTTTTTCTAGTTACAGACAAAAACTGTAATTATGTGGATTACACATAATTAACTGTGGATTAAATTATATCATATCATTCAAATAATTAATATCCTTAGATTTATGAAATAAACTTGATCCTTTCGCATAAATATAAAGTTCATTGAATGTCTGTGTCCTACATCAGGTCCTGGAAAAAAGTAGATGAGAATTTTGTCAAATCTAGAGAATCCAAAATCTACAAGCATAAAGCTAAAATATTTTAGAGCTTCAAGGGACATAAAAGATGATATAATCCATTCACATTACTTTACAGATGGGGAAGTTGAGTACCAGAACAATGAACCACATTGCACCACTTGATACAAGAATTTGTTAAAAAGCTGACCATAGTACACATGTTCAATTATAACTAATCATGTTCCATTTCTGTTTCATCATGCTTCCTCTCAATGAAGCTTTCTCCGGGAAGCCTGGTTTCGCCCACTAAAATGCATTGTGTGGATTTTTTGCAACCCCATAGACTGGGGCCCACCAGGCTCCTCTGTCCATGGGATTTCTCAGGCAAGAATACTGGAGTGGGTTTTCATTTCCTCCTCCAGTGGATCTTCCAAACCCAGGGATTGAACCCACATCTCCTGGATTGGCAGGCAGATTCTTTACCACTGTGCCACTTGGGAAGCCAAGATTTCTCAAAGTTTGGTTTGTAGAAAAGTAGGACCAGGATGATCTGGATGTTTCATGCTAATTCCTGGGTCCTATCCACAATTCCTTATTGAGAACCTGCCAGGCATTTGGGGTGGGAGGCAAGCTGTGGTTTTAAAAAGCCATGAGGTAGATTCTTCTGAATTCTGCTTGTGAATAATTGCACTAAATTGGTGTGTATAAACTTTGTCTGATCATAATTCACCTGCAGGGCTTATAAAAAATGGAAAATTCTACTGCACAGGACCACATATGTACACATGCACACACTTACACACTCACACACACACAAATGAATCCAGGTTTTCAAATGGTGAAAACTTATGATATGTAATCTAGTTAATGTACCAACACAATTTCCTGGTTTTAATATTATTCCATAGCTACAGATAGGTATATGATTTTTCCAGTAGTCATGTACAGATGTGAGAGTTGGACCACAGTGATGGCTAAGTGGGGAAGAATTGATGCTTTCGAATTGTAGTGCTGGAGAAGATTCTTTTTTTTTTTTTTTTTTTGAGAAGATTCTTGAGAGTACCTTGGACTGCAAGGTACTGACAACAAAGCAGTCAATCTTGAAGGAAATGAGACAGTGAGAAAATATTGTGAATTTTTAATCATTAATGATAAACTGCCTGGGAGCAAATACAGATCCACGGGCATGGCCCATCACAAAGTTAGTAAGAAAATTAATGAAATTGGAGCTTCTGTGTGAGGTTCTCTACTTCAGTTATATTTTTGCTTCACCCCAAATCTAACCTATTATTAATTGCAAGTTCTGTTCACAAAGTGCAGGACATTTGGGGTCTGTGGATTATTAGGCAATGATGGAAGAAAAACAAAATACAGCCACAAAGACCAATCAGCCTCCACTGTGGAAAGTCAAGGACAATCTACTTCAAATCAGCATTTTAAAATTCTACAGCTTATCATTCCAAACTGCTGTTTGGTGAGTTGAATAAGAAATATAATTCCCCAAGACCCTGGCTGCTGCCAGAAACAGCAATCATAGCAGGAAGAGTGCTTTTGAGTCCCCCATTCCTGCCCCTGGAGCAGCTGTGCAGTTCCAAGGGACAAGACAGCATACGCCAAAAGGCCAGAATCCCCCAGGCCAGCCCCAGGTCTGTCAGGTAGATCTTTGAATGAATGTTGTCATTTTTCATTTGTATTGAAAATCTGGATTTTTTTCAACTGATATTGTGTTTAGGTCCAGAACTCGCAGGGTATACAATGCAGGTCGTACTTTATGCGGGCGATCCCGTGCCCCTCACAAAGAGTGACCTTTTGAAACCTTTCTGTTTCTATACTTCATCATCTGACACCAGAGACTCACCCTTTCCTGGTGCTCCTCCCGACTAGACTAATATGGAATTCGTACCCTTCATGAGACATTAAGTTGTACATGGGAGCTTCCTACATTCATGGATTATCTCTCCTCTTATACTATAAGCTCCTTGAGGGACAATTTTCATTCTTTCCTATGTCACAACACCTGGAACATAGCAGATAAATTAATGCTGATTAGTTGAATATATTTCTGCTTATTCTAATACCAATATCATAACTATCATTTACCTACAAATCATAGTATGTGTAGCATGATTTTGGCTCAGTGATAAAGAATCCATCTGCTACTGCAGGAGACCTGCAAGTTCAATCCCTTGGTTGGGAGGATTCCCTGGAGAAGGAAATGGCAACCCACTCCAGTATTCCTGCCTGGAGAATTCCATGGATAGAGGAGCCTGATGGGCTACAGTTCATGGGGTTGCAGAAAGTCAGATACGACTTAAAGACTAACCAACAACAATGACAACAAAACATTCTATGGTAACTATCTTAACTTTTCAATTGCTCCTGTTATATGTGTATATAAGTACACACATTTTTGTTATACACACATACTCATATAATATATATCATATACATATATACAGTTTCCCTGTGGCTCAGTAGGTAAAGAATCTGCCTGCAATGTATGAGACCACCTGCAATGCATAGACCACCTGCAATGAAGAAGACCAGAGTCCAATTCCTGGGTGAGGAAGATTCCCTGGAGAAGGAAATGGCAACCCACTCCAGTGTTCTTGCCTGGGAAATCCCATAGACAGAAAATCTGGAGGGATATAGTCCCTGGGGTCACAAGAGTTGGACACGACTTAGTGACGAAACCACCACCACCACACATATATCTAATATATAATCTCTGTTATTAAATAGACATTCTTTTATGATCAGTTTCTAGCACACTCCCTTGCACATGGAAGCAGTCAAAAAACATTTTAAATTAATTTATTTATTTTAATTTGAGGCTAATTACAATATTGTAGTGGTTTTTGCCATACATTGACATGAATCAGCCATGGGTGTGCATGTGTTCCCCATCCTGAACCCCCCTCCCACCTCCCTCCCCATCCCATCCCCCAGGGTCATCCCAGTGCACCTGCCCTGAGCACCCTGTCTCATGCGTCGAACCTGGACTGGCGGTCTACTTCACATATGGTAATATATATGTTTCAATGCTATTCTCTCAAATCATCCCACTTAAATTAAATAATTTAAGTAGCAGTAACAAAAATCAAACGAAAATAAATGTTTTTACTTATACAGAACTGGACAGGTTTGAATTTTTAGATATTTTCTAAAAATGAAGAAAAGGATTGACATATCTTTTTGCAATTAGTTCTATTTCTCCTCCTCATGATATCAATGCATTCAGATGGATGGTGAGATTTTAAATTCTCATGTATATGAATAATGAGCCATTGTTCTTTTTTTTTCATTCCAACTACTTCACACCCTAAGGCATTCAGATGCTTTCTTAGATTCAAAGTAAGCAAATTTTATCAATGATAAAACTTTTGTATAAAACTATATTCCTAATGATATTGAATTCTGTTTTCAATGCTATTAATTTCTGTCAATGAAAGTAACTATTTCCCTGATATAATCAAATTCCTATTATAACTTTATTACCTTTGGAAATCATGTCTGCTAGTTTCCAAAGTTAGATTTGCCAATGAGATATTTTTAAAATGTCTTGTGTAAATATGAGCACTATTTCAGAATAATTTCTCAGGCTGATTTCATTAAATATAGCATTCCTGGTAACTTGGAGAGATGATCCAATTGACAGGGGGGTAAATGGAAAATTTAATTTCCATTTCAGATTTTAAACTCTATAATTCATCTGTATTTTCATTCAGTTACTCATTCATTCATATAAAACTGAGCTTTTGTCATATGTAAAACATTGTGTCATGTTTATACTGTAAGATATGTAAATCCTAATATGGAAGATATATTCATTGTCTTTATGGAATTCACAGTTTACAGTAGAAAATTGATACCCACAGATACAATAGTACAACATATACACATCATATGTTGTTATATTGGTAACATTCCTCATCTTAATAACTGGCAGTGTCAAGATTCAAAACTATAGAATCTGCCTGGCTTAGAGACTTTTCTATACTGGGGATAGTAACGACTTCTTTTCAATTCTATGTCTGAGAGAATTACAGTGTCATTAAGAAACAGGGGGAGATTCCCTGATGGTCTAGTGGTTAAGACTCCACGCGTCTTCCATTGCAGGGGGCACAGATTTGATCCCTGGTTTGGGAACTAAGATCCCACATGCCATAGGCATGACCAAAACAAGTAAACAAACAAGAGAAACAAGGAACTCAGAGGGGAAAGAAGTAATTTTGAAAGTTAAAAAAAAAAAACAAAAAAAAAACAACATTGGTTTTGACCATACAGTACTTACTCTGAAGTACTGACCAGATAACTAGCTGCTGCTGCTGCTGCTAAGTCGCTTCAGTTGTGTCCGACTCTTAGCGACCCCATGGGGGTCGCAGTTGTGTGCAACCCCATAGACAGCTTCCTACCAGGCTCCTCTGTCCCTGGGATTCTCCAGGCAAGAACACTGGAGTGGGTTGCCATTTCCTTCTCCAATGCATGAAAGTGAAAAGTGAAAGTGAAGTCGCTCAGTCATGTCCAACTCAGTGACCCCATGGACTGCAGCCTACCAGGCTCCTCCATCCCTGGGAGTTTCCAGGCAAGAGTACTGGAGTGGGGTGCCATTGCCTTCTCTCTATAATGCTAGACATGCATTATAGGCATTTGTAGGACTAATGAATAGATAAACAGCTGGAGTTAAAATCTTCAAAAGACAACTAAACCCAGAGATGTCATTTGTCAAGTCACCAAACCATTCCTGTGTCTCCTAGAAACGTGTTTCCTCCTCCAACTGTCATTTTTTAAGTTGAAAAAATGAACACAATTGATATTGTGAGAATGGTTGAATCATCAATTAAGAAATGACTTAAAGGGAAAGAATTAATCAAACACAATTAAGAGTTATGCTTGCTTAATAAAGCAAACAAAAACAATCCTTATTTTAAAAGTGCTTAGAATTCTGTAGCTACATGACTATAACTTGTCACTGACCATTATAATAACCAATTAAAATGAATAAAATCTGCACCCCAACTTATAGTCAATAAGTAAAAATGAAAGAATGATTATTGAGATCCCCAAACTATACCATCACCCTGATTTAAAGAAGGATATTTCTAAAGTACAACCTGCCTTTTATTTTTCATATCTATGGCTTAAGTCATGAAGTTTCTTTCAGAGTAACACAAGTCTCTTTGCTTCGTGGTTTTACACTCTCCACCCAATCCCCTTGTTTTAATCTACTTAAGTGAATAAAATATAGCAACACAAAATAGACCAAATAGAGAGATAAGTAAAAGCATGATTTTCTTGAAATATTTGATATACAGAAACTACAGTTTAGGAATCCTCCAATATACAATGTGGCAAAGCTTAAAAAAAGAACATTCCTTACTCCATAACATCGGGAATCCCTAGTGGCTTAGCAGTCAAGTATCCACCTGCAATGGAGGAGACTCGTGTTCAGTTCCTGAATCAGGAAGATCTCCTGGTGATGCAATGGCAACCCACTTCAGTATTCTTGCCTGGAAAAATCCTACGGACAGAGGAGCCTGGTGGGCTACAGTCCATTGGGTCACAACGAGTTGGACATGACTGAACGACTGAACTACCATTACCACTCCGTAAATTAGACAAGTCACTCTAGTTTTTCCGAAGACAATCGAAATGAATGTTAACCATTGAAATGGGGTGGTTGGAGGGGGATTCATGTTTTGAACAATAAAACAGGAAATTAACTTGTATGAAAGGATCTCAAATTGGACTGTTGGGGATTTCAGGTTCTACTCTCTGACAGGGAGAATCTGTATTGCAAATAGTTTTGTGAAAATAACAGAAGGAATCAAAGTCTCCAATAGCTTTAAGAAGGTAAGGAAATAAATATCTTATGCTGTATGACAATGATGTTGAGAGTAGAGTGGAAAACACATACAATTAGGTGGCCTTAAGTGGTGAACCTGTGTAAGACCTTCCTGCTCCTTAACCATGCCTCCTTAATTGAGTGCACCACTTCCATTCAGCCCCAGCTTCTTTATCTAAAAGTGAAGAAAACTGACTAGATGATCATAAAGCTCTCTTTGAATTCCATCCAATATTTCATTACAAATATAAATTTGTAAGAAGCATTTTATTCAGTTCTTGGAGAACTAATGAAGGGGGATTGAGTTGAACAATTTTACATTAGATTGGACAAAGCTCAGAGTTGAAGAAAATTAATTGCCTTTGATTGTTTTCCTAATAAAAAAACAGATCCTTTGTCATTTTGAGGCTTCTTTTTTCATGTAATACAGTATGGAAGCCACACAGGATCCCAGCCAGTAATCTTTAGAGAGTTGAAAGCTTGAACTTTTACACTCTGTAGCCTTACAGCATGTAGTTTATGGAAACTATTCTACTTCCTTGAAGATAAATTATTTTCCACAAAATCACTATAGTAGAGATAGAACACTGCACAGGACTTGAAGACACACTTCCTTACCATTGGATCCCCTTTATAAATTATTCCAAACTGTTACCAATGTTTCACCAAACCTAAGAAACACATAAAAATTGCTTCCTTCTGATGCTGCTTGTCCATGTGAGGAATGGAAATTGAAATGTAAAATTCATCAGATCCCCACTAAAAGGAGGTCTGATTCAGTTGGCATAAACAGCATTGGCTAAAGTTTAAATCCAGTGACTTCTAAAGAGCTGATGAAAGCTGATGAACCTGAGTGAAATATCCATTAAAATATGAAGGCAAAAACAGTAACATTTCTTGGTAACTTACCATGAGACAGGCATTGTGTTTGGAAGTTAACTCAGTCTTTAAACATTTCTTTAAAACAACAAAAATGAAACAAAAAGCTAACACTAGATCCTACTCTGTAGACTTAAAAACACAAAAGTCCAAAATCTGACACTTGACGTTAAATAACTTGCCAAAGTCCATATTTTGGTAAACAGCTATGAGGAATATGGATTTGAATGTGGGGCTATCTAGCTACATTTCTTTGTGGCACATTTATCTTACTACTGTAATACAGCATAGAATATTCTTTTCCTTAACCTCTTAAGGCAATTAGAGACTTGGATTCTTTCCACTATTTCCACTAGCCTTGTTTTTTTTTTTTTTTTTCCCAATACAGAATTTCCCTGACAGAAATTAGAGCCTCTCATCACCAACAGTTCAGTCTGGGATCCTTCCAGAAAGGTCAAATTGTGTTGATGATCTTCTTTAAAAAAAAAATACAGATTTCATCATTTCCTCCCATTTTAAATGATTCCTGTTCCCTTCAGTTGCCACTGGGGAATCTGATGAGAGTTACTTGTCTAACGCTCCCGAGTAAGGACGGTGAATGGTATAGGAGACAAGAGTAGGAGGATAGGAGAGAAAGCTGGGTTGGGAAGGGTAGGGATGGAAGGCAGAGAGGAGGAGGGCTGAGTGCTGGGTCTCCTAGGAGAGCCTAGTGACTCACCCAGCACAGAACCTCAGTCAAGGTGGAGCCCCTGAGAGCTGAAACCTTGGCATCTGGTAACCAGAAGATAAGGCAGGTATGGAAGAAGGAAATATGAACTCTTTAGACTACCTGTGAATATCTTGGCTCTACCCAAGAAGAAGTGCATGTGGGAATTGAAAACGATACGGTTAGTGGGCAACCTTAGAAAGAGGGAGGGCTTTAGGAGTGATCACCCAGCCAGTAGAATCAGGCCATAGAATATTAGTCTTATGATCACTTTTCATCCTGATTATTTCACTGGGACAAGGAAGTCTTGAGGAAATACAGATAATTTTCAGTTTTAGAGCCAATTTTGGGGGGATCCCTGAAATAGTCACTTTGAGGGCCAGGGTCTCCCATAATGAGGTTTTCTGATAGGAAAGATTGAAGGCAGGAGGAGAAGGGGATGAGAGAGGATGAGATGGTTGGATGGCATCACTGACTGGATGGATGTGAGTTTCAGTAAACTCCAGGAGTTGGTGACAGACAGGGAGCCTGGCGTGCTGCAGTCCATGGGGTCACAAAGAGTCAGACATGACTGAGTGACTGAACTGAACTTCCTTTATCACCTAATCGTTCTCTAAAGTAGTTGAAGTCCGCAAGTCTCAGACGTGAAGTCAGATGACACAACTCAGTCATCATGCTGTGGTTGGCATAAACATATCAATTCCACGACTGAAACATAGGTGCTATATTTAAAATTGATAACTAACAAGGACCTACTGTATAGCACAGGCAATTCTGCTCAATGTGATGTGGCAGCCTGGATGGGAGGGGAGTCTGGGGGAGAATGGATCCATGTATATGTATAGCTGAGTCCCTTTGCTGTCCACCTGGAACTATTACAACATTGTTAATTGGCTATACTCAATATAAAATAAAAAGTTAAAAAAGAAGAAATGTAGGTGCGTGACCTGCTTTCAACTGCACATTTCAAAAGATTTGTGGCTCACTGGAAATAGGCATCAAGGCCCAAATATATAAGCACGCTTCATTGGTGTTCCCTAAACCACTGGCCCTATAAGAAGGACACTTTGGCCATGTCTCCAGGGCAGTGGGAGCCACTGTGCATGCTCTGGTCACACTGCTTTTCTCCTACCTGTTGATCCAGGGACAGAAGTGCCCTGTCTCTTCCTCCACCATAATGAGGAAGGATCATTTTCTTGGAGGGCCTATTGGCTGCCCAAACTGCAGTGTCTCCTGGATTTGCATCTAGAATGGTCAAGAACCTCACCCCTACCAGCTCCTTGGGTTGGTGACTCCCCCACTTCTTTCCTCTGGTCTGTGTAAGACAGAAGTTGACATTAGGCTTGTATTTCATTCTACTTTTCCTGCTTGTGTTTTTGATCTTGGTGCAAAGGCCACTCATTTAGAGAGAAAGGAACTTTCTCCTAGTTCCATTTCTAGAAACTTAGTGGCTACTCTGCCAGAGAAGGCAATGGCACCCCACTCCAGTACTCTTGCCTGGAAAATCCCATGGATGGAGGAGCCTGGTAGGCTGCAGGCCACGGGGTCGCGAAGAGTCGGACACAACTGAGCGACTTCACTTTCACTTTTCACTTTCATGCATTGGAGAAGGAAATGGCAGCCCACTCCAGCGTTCTTGCCTGGAGAATCCCATGGACTGGGGAGCCTGGTGGGCTGCCATCTCTGGGGTCGCACAGAGTTGGACACGACTGAAGTGACTTAGCAGCAGCAGCAGCAGCAGCAGTGGCTACTCTGCACAACCCAAGAGATAATGCATACAAAATGCCTTGCATGGTAACCTGAAGCTGTAATGTTTCTATTTTTACATATTGTTTGTTATGTTATTTATTATTAATTACTATGTTATTATAAGATAGGTCCATGAATATGTATACTCACATAAATACGTATACTCTGTAGGTCATACGTTTTTAAAGGGAACTATATGTCTATTGAGCAATTGAAAGAAGATAAGAGTTAGAGTTATTCATTGGAAGGACTGATGCTAAAGCTGAAGCTCCAATACTTTGGCCACCTGATGCAAAGAGCCAACTCATTGGAAAAGACCCTGATGCTGGGAAAGTTGAGGGCAGGAGAAGAAGGGAGTGACAGAGGATGAGATAGTCGATGGCATCATCAACTCAATGGACAAGAGTTTGAGAAAACTCCTGGAGATAGTGAAGGACAGGGTCACAAAGCATTGGACATGACTTAGTGACTAAACAATAACAAGAGTTAGGGAACAATGTTAGGAAACTCTAATGAAGTGAGAGTAAAACAGAAAAGATACAGCACAAGTCAGTTCAAGCATTTTCTACCTAGCAAATATCCTGAGAGGTAGGTGATAGAAAATTATTATAAGAATGCAATCTATCCTCAGCTAGTCACCAGAGAATCCGGTGGAAGCAATTAGTGTAATAACTGCTACATATGAACACTAAATACAATAATTAAGGACATCATGTTACTTCAGTTTGAGTTTTTGCACTATTACCAATAAGTTAATCTCTTCAGAGCTCCCATAACTTGTTAATTTGGTAAATTTTATCTGCAATTTCATTCACATCACTCCAAGATCTGCCAGAAATTTTCTGAAGCTTCAGAGATGTATATGATAGCCTAAGGCTGTATAAAGATGGGTTTCTTTATAAGGACAAATGCTCCAGTTCTTTTGAGAGATCTTATTCATTTGATTGCTGCATCAAACTCCAGTAACAACAAAAAAAAAGGGGGTTAAAGTCAATTTTTTTTCCTGCTAAGCCAATTTTTCTTCATCTGTTCAGCAGTGCAGCAAAAGTTAATTCATTCTAAAGCACATGGTTTTCCAGCAACATTGTCAATATTATAATGTTCCTTTACAGCTCTGGCCCAGCCAGTTTATTAGATGAAGGGAAAATACAGATGGGCTGACAAGCAGGGCTATACTTTATTGTAGTGGAAAGAACTATCAAAGAGCTCTTCTGAATCATTTTCTTTATTCCAACATATAGGCTTCTGCTAAAGTTCAGAAGTTAGTGCTTTTATTTAATTTTTTTGCCCACCCACTTTCTATTAGCTGAGCTGTTTATAAATCTTTAAAATAGGATAGAGCATTTTTCCCCTTAAGACAGGCAAAAAGAAAACCTACCAATTTTTCCTCTTTTGACTTCAGTAAAATCTCTTTATAAGAAACAAAAAGAGTTCAATACAATTTCTTTAAAGAATGCTTTCCCACTAATATAGTTACATGCAAGGCAGAGAAAATGTCTGTTGTTTCCTGCAATAGGAAATGAAAGAGCCTGATAGTTCCTGAATGATTGATGGGAAATACTAAAAGGGCATATGTTGCAGTCGATGATGGCTGCAGTCAAACCAGCTCAGCCAGTATCTCCACAGGTAAAGGACCGCTTGCCTACTGACTGGGTGTTGGGAATGATGGTTGGATGGCCACCATCTTTGTCCCCTCCAACTGGGAGGGGGCTAGGAGCAATCATCCCGTGGAAACTTTGGCAGAATAGGTGACTCAAAATCAACACCCCCACAGAAACTTCCAGATGATCAGGAAATTATTTTTTGTAACAATACCTTCAGCAATGAAGGTCCCTGTCCTTTACTCTGTACAACATTAAATAACATAATAGTGACTCCAACTTAAGATACTGTATTTATCTATTTTATCTTGTGTTGCATTCTGTGCTCTAGCCAAGCCCTTTGCTAGCTGAGATCCCAGTGTAGAAAGTCAACTTAGTAGATCCCAAGTCAGTGCCCTTTCTATTCAAAGTTAGGTCAGATATCAGAGGCTTTCATGGGAAATTCCTCCTTCTCTTGCATCTTTTTTTAAAGACCAAGCAGATTAGAAGTCATAAGATATCCTTTTGTCCACCTATAAAAATGCTTATATTCTCTACTTTGCTATAAAGATAAAGAAGATAAGGTACTTGATTTGTATAAAGTGGCTGCCTATATTGGCTAGAATTTTCAATAAACTCATTAATATCGATAGATAATCATTTCAGGTTGCAAAGAGTTGGATTATAGAATCTGTGTGTTTGATCCTTTCCACCACATGGCACAGTGGAAAACCAGAAGCCATTCGATGCCTGCGGTGTTGAGTGTCACAGAGGATACAAAGATACTTCACCCATATGCTTTGCTTTCAGTGTTCTTATAATCCAGAATAGAACAAGAGAAAAATGTCATAACAGCTCCCATTAGTTAGAATTAATACTGTGCTAATCACAGTCCTAAGTAATTTGACAGTATTTTATTACATTTCATGTTGTTACAGGTGAGAAAATGTCTCTGTCACTTGCCCAAATTTGAATCCTCTCAATTCAAGATTCAAAGTTGGTTCTCATTCTGAAGAGCATTGGCTAAACAAATGAATGAAATGAAGTAGACCTAAACATGTATCAGAACACACATGCAAAGGGAATGTGTTAGTCTATTATCAATATGATATATATTTAGAATCATTTTCTCAGACAATCTTACAGTGATAGGTGTGTGCCAGGACACTGGAGCTTCTCCCTGGGCCTCAGTTGGTATTTGTAACAAGAACAACAGAAAATGGTTGGCTGGCTGAGAGGTGCAGCTCTAGGCTATGGATCAGTGATGCTCAGAGTGCACTCAACATGTCCATAGATTGAATTTATTTATTTTTGGCTTTGCTGGGTCTTCATTACTGTGAGAGCTTTCTCTAGCTCTGGCGAGCAGAGGCTGCTCTGTTGCGGCGCTCGGGCTTCTCATGTCGGTGGCTTCTCTCGTTGTGGAGCACAGGCTTAGGAGCATGGGCTCAGTTGTTGTGGCACGTGGGAGTAGTTGCTGCAGCAGCATGTGGGATCCTCGTGAACCAGGGGTCAAACCTGTGGCCCCCTCATTGGCAAGTGGACTTCTATCCACTGCGCCCCCAGAGATGTCCAATACATTGAATCTTGATTTCGTCTTTACTCAGTTATACAAAATGACCACAGTGCAGATGGCACGCTTTATTTGTTGTTGTTGTTAGCCATTATCATGCTCTCCTAATGCCAAAAGGAGAAGCCAGAAAACAACAAAAGTGGTTTTGGATGATTCCAAAAAATGGGGCTAGCTCATGAAAATGGAAAGACAGAGTGCCCTCAGAATAATAAAATACATATATTTTTTGCTTAGTTTATAGCAAATTGCAAGACAGATATGCTTTTGTTGTTGCTTGCTTTGTTCTATTTTCTTTCTTTTTTTTAAAGAAATGTTTTGGTTTTGACTTAAGCCAAGTACTCAGGAGAGGCACGGTGTGGTGCCAAATGCACAGGCTTTGGAGTAGGGGAGGCCCAGGTTGAAATCCCAGCTCTGCCATTTACTATTTATGTGGCCTTGTTAAGAGACTGAGTCTCAGAGTTTTTCTCCTAATATTTAAATGGCTCTTTTCAAATTACCTTATAAGATTTTAAAAATATTAAATGACATAGTAAAAATAAATTGCTTCCTATGTAGTAAGAAAGGCTCCTTTCTTCCTCCTACATAAAGGCTCAGAACTGCCCCTTTAACTCAAGACAGAGAATACTAGGTTTTTAAACAGAGCAAGACAGTTTTAGATTCTCGACAAAGGCTGAAATAGATGAAAGAGAAAATAGCAAGCAAATGTAAAGGAGAACTGCAGGCAAATATAAGAAGTGAAAATGAAAAAGAGAAGAAAAAAAAGAAGTTACTTCTAAGTTCCAATGAAACCTGACTCAATTCTGGGATGTTTACAATAATGATGACTAAGCCTTTTAATATATGCTGCTGTGAAGCCAAGATTCACATACAGCAACATTTAATTTAGAAAGTGGGGAAATGCTACAATCTGGAGAGGCGTGTACCAAGTTATCTCAGACAAATTTATTTCCACATATGAAATTGGAATAAATCTATTTTAATGAAGGCTTCAATTGTCCTTTTCTAGATTAAACCATATGTAATTTAAAGAACTTAGATGTACTTCATTTTAAAACATCTTTAAAATCTCTGTCAGGCAACTCCTTAAGGTATCACACACTTTCTGAGCCTCCACAAAGTAAAGTGTGATTCAAATTAGTCCTCAAGCTGTTCAAATAAGGAGCTGTGGCTGAAAGTAACAGAGTTTGAGGAAGAGATAGCTGCATTTTATAAGTTACTTATACTTTAACGATAAACCTGACAAAATGGATTAAAATGTGAAATCTGAATGAGTAAATTTAGATTAACCAGTGAACACCTCTAATCTTGAAGGAAGGTCAAGGTTGTTGGGAAGATATATATTTCTTCTTCAAAATCCAGTGGGTACTATAATCAACCTTCTTAAAAGTGATCCTCAAGAAAAGGGGATTATTCTTGCACATAATACCATTTGAATCCTGACTGCTGCTTGATTGAATTAACTTATAACTGGCCCCATAACATTGCCATCTCCCTTTCTTTCCCTCTAGACTCTGCCTTAATTCCATAATCAGAATATTCAAATGATATTATTTGCAATTTACAGTTATTTTTCCAAAGCTCTTACATCTAGGAACTAGTCACCACTACCTTCATTTAACTAACAGAGAAATTGCTATGGTGGAGTGATTCTTCTGACTTGGGCATCAGGATACTTAGTTCTTGCTATACTGCTAACCTTCAGAGGTAAGTCACTTAACCTCATTAGCCCTCATCTCAGAGTGAAGGGACTGACTTGCCCACCTCCAAGGTCCTCTCCTGTTCAATCATCCTGTGATTCTATAATGTACTTGCTAAGTGCTTTGCCTAATCACACAATTACCCAGTGGTCCTCCTGAACTGGAAGTGGATGATCCCTTGCCAGGGGCACTGGAGAGGTTATTCACGAATTAAGTTGGAAGTCAGATCATAACCTCCAAACTCACTTCTGACTCTGAATCTGTTCTGGCGCCTAGGTCTGCTGACTTCTAGCACCAATTCACTATCCATCAGAAGGACATTACCTCTTTCTGGAAGCAGCCAATTTCTAGTTCATTAACAGAGAGATTGCAAGCATTAAAAGCAGGCTATGTGAGTGAATGATAAATATAAACCATTACCAACTTGTCCTCAAACTAAAATAATTGCATACAGAATTCTCTTCATCTCATTGTAGAATAATTCTTTCCATGAGGAATAAAGAAAACAGAGGCATCATTTTGGTGCCCCCAAGTGGGGAAGGATGATGGCTGCAGTCAAATTACACCTTTCTAAGGCAGTTAGGGGATGCATCCTGAAGCCACTGGAATGGATATACTGGCCTTATGGGAGTGTCCATGCCCATATCTATTCTATTCTGTCTATTCTAAACCTTCTAGAGGTTTTCAATCTCAGTTTAGACAGCCTATAGTTATCTGCAAAGATAGATGCCATTCCAGATATCTCCCAGTGTCCGTGGTCTTTTCAGGGATTCCAGTTGACTTGGATATATTCCCAAAGGTCTGAGTTGATCTGTGTGCATGCGTGCTTAGTCACTCAGTCTTTGCAACTCCATAGACTATAGCCCGCCAGGCTCCTCTGTCCATGGGATTACCCAGGCAAGAATACTGGAGTGGGTTTCAATTTCCTCCTCTGGGGATCTTCCCAACCCAGGGATCGAACCCTCATCTCCTATGTCTCCTGCATTGCAGGTGGATTTTTTTTTACCTCCTGAGCCACCGGGGAAGCCCCAAGTTGATCTGAGGGCTCCCCAAATAATCTATCTGAGCCAAATGTATTAAGGGTGCTGGAGCTTTGTGGTCCTCCTTGCACTCAGAACAACGGGCAAATAGAATATTATCTCTTGGAATAAAGTCCCAATTCATCTCCTGGTTTCCATGGCTTGCATTCCATGAGGGAGAGATACTCGACTAGAGCTATATCACAAAGCCTTGAGTTTATTCTGCTAGAAGATTTATTAGCATTTGAGAAAGCCAGTTATACAGTTTTCAGGTATAGAAACTCCAGTGTCACTTTGTCACAAGAGCCAATGACCACAAATAATTAACCCTTTGAGACAGTTCCTCTGAGTAACAGGGTTTTCTTTCAGAATAAAACATGCTTCTCCACTCCTTTTTCCAGTGGTACTCTTAGTACTTCTGACCTTCATTTGAACCAAGGCTCCAGGAATCACTATCTGCATAACTTAACACTGGATAATTTTTATTTTTTTACTACAACATTTCCAGACCTCATAGCTTCTGTAAAACTTGGATATTGTAATGTTGCTTATAAGATTTTTACAAGAACTAAATGGGATGATATAAATACTGCATAGGGCACAGAGTAAAACACATAATGCACTTAGAAATATCTCTTAGCATTTGGAATTTAAACCAAAAAGATGTCATGAGCACTAACTATGTGAAAGGTAATTCATTAAGTAAACAGTCCCTCTGGCTTTGGAGGTTACTACACAGAGTAAGTGTTAGAATCAGACGTAGAACAATGGACTGGTTCCAAATTGGGAAAAGAGTAAGTCAAGGCTATATATATTGTCACCCTACTTATTTAATTTATATGCAGAGTACATCATGCAAAATGCTGGACTGGATGAAGCACAAGCTGGCATCAAGACTGCCTGGAGAAATATCAATAACCTTGATATGAAGATGACACCACCCTTATGGCAGAAAGCAAAGAAGAACTGAAGAGCCTCTTGATGAAAGTGAAAGAGGAGAGTGAAGAAGCTGGCTTAAAACTCAACATTCAAAAAATTAAGATCATGGCATCCTGTCCCATCACTTCATGGCAATTAGATGGAAAACAATGGAAACAGTGAGAGACTTTATTTTGGGGGGCTCCAAAATCAGCACAGATGGTGACTGCAGCCATGAAATTAAAAGATGCTTGCTCCTTGGAGGAAAAACTATGACCAACCTAGACAGCATATTAAGAAGCAGAAGCATTACTTTGCTGACAAAGTCCATCTAGTCAAAGCTATGGTTTTTCCAGTAGTCATGTATGGATGTGAAAGTTGGACTGTGAAGAAAGCTGACTCAATGGACATGAGTTGAGCAAGCTCCGGGAGTTGGTGATGGACAGGGAAGTCTGGCATGCTGCAGTCCCTGGGGTTGCAGAGTTGGACACGACTGTGCAACTGAACTGAACACACAGTAAGTAGCATGTGTTAGAAAGCTTCTTATGTGCCATGCACATAGGAATCCTTAAAGTTTAACTAAAGATACAACACAGAAAGGGAGCTTCCCAGGTGCTACAGTGATAAAGAATCTATCTGCCAATGCAAGCCACACAGGTTTGATCCCTGGATTGGCAATATCCCTTGGAGAAGGAAATGGCAACTCACTCCAGTATTCTTGCCTGGGAAATCCCATTGACAGAGGAGCATGGCAGGCTACATTCTATGGGTCGCAAAGAGTCAGACATGACTGAGCATGCACATGCACAACACAGAAAATGAAAACTGATAGAGCAAAAGGCACTGAATAATTCATACAAAAATACAGGAAATATCCCAAGTATTGTGTACTTAAATGATAGATGAACAGTTCAAAGCATGTTTCATAGAACTTCAGAAGACACTGTTCTGAATTAAAATCCTCTGAGAAAGCTTTACAGAAAATGATAGATTTAAATTGAAAGGAGGAAGGAAGGAAGGATATTAAAAGAAGATCTAAGTTGAGGTAATATAAGAGCATTCCACAGCATGAAAAGTTTGGGAGATTTGTTTGAAGAGCAATGAGTTTGCTGAAGCAAAATATTGGTAACTATAAATAACTAGGGATGTTATTGAAAGCAAGTATGAGTCACCAGCCAAAAATTCAGGCTTTGATTTCATAGGCTAATAAATATGGTCTTTATCTTGTAGGCAAGGGATTAACATAGCACACACAGCAGACCTCTCTACATCCCTTCTTCCCAGAGCTGTCACTCAACAGTCATCACACTCTTTCCTACTGAGCTTTAATGAGACCTCAGAATCCTCCTTTATACTTCTTGCTAGGTAGCAATGTCCATCCTGTAAGTGGATTTCAAAGATAAAATCAGCCTACACTACTGTACTTGTCTAGACAATGAAGATGGGAACATGTTTCAAGGCAGGTTTAGCATCAATGAGACAGGATACTGGTTGTAAAGATGGTGAACATTTAAAGACTTGCTGTACTAGAGGTGAGATTATAGGATGTTCTCATTTAGTTAAAGTATCCACTGAGTGCCTACTATGTCCTAAGTAATGTGGTTGAGACTCAGACCCCATAGAGTAAGGTGATAATGGTAAACAGATCAATTGAAGTTTTGGATGGAGGGCCATGATGACAGAAACCAAAGCAGGAACTCAGGGGAAAACTAATCTGAAAAAAAGAAAAAAAAAAAAAGATAAGTTTAATCTATGTTAGATGTAAATGAGTTTTTCTTGGGAGACTGTACAAAGAGAAAATCAAATGAAAAGATATAATTATAAAATAATATGCACTTACAAGGCAGTAAAATGCTAGTGATCCCACGAAGAAGACAGAAAATTGCTGATCAGAGAGTCTAGAATTCTGGGATGCAGAAGAAGAGAGTTTCAAAAAGGAAGTTGTGAACAGCCAATATAGGTTATTGAATTGGATTTGATGATCAGGAAAGTATTTGACATGAAGAAAATTTTAATAGAAGAAAAAGTGTATTTGGCTTACAGGGGTGCAAAGAAAGATAAGCACTAAAGAATTAGATGGAATGGATATGTAAGCCCATCAAAGATGTGGTGATAAAGGACACAAAGAATGAAACGTTAGCCAAAGGGAGTGTCAAAGGATAGAGGACGCTGGAATATGTTGGAAAGAGAAGCAGCCAGTGCAGAGAAGAAGAGATTGAAGATGCCAAGTTTAAGAACTCATGTGGAAGGCTGGCCAGACAAGAGGAATATTGTTTGGATCAAGGTGGATAGCAAGGGTGTGGAAATGGAAAGAGTCAAAATAATAACTAGAATTAGCCAAAGAGAAGGAAATACTGAAGGATCAATACCTAATATTCTTAGTAAAATTTAAAATGTTATAATTATAATTAGCAGGGAGAAAGGAATAGAGTGGAGTGCAGTTGAGCATAGATTCAGGTGTAGAATATGTGGGCAAGAGGTTACAGAAAGTTCTTCTTACTTATTCTCCAAATACTTGTCGTGTACTTACCTTGTATCAGACAGAATATTAGGTGCTGCAACTACGATAATAAATGGAGCTTGTATTGTCTCTGCCCTCAAATATTTGATGTGGTAGAGAGTCCCTTGGACTGCAAGGAGATCCAACCAGTCCATCCTAAAGGAGATCAGCCCTGGGTGTTCATTGGAAGGACTGATGCTGAAGCTGAAACTCCAATACTTTGGCCAACTGATGCAAAGAACTGGCTCACTGGAAAAGACCCTGATGCTGGGGAAGATTAAGGGCAGGAGGAGAAGGGGATCGACAGAGGATGAGATGGTTGGATGGCATCACCGACTCAATGGACATGGGTTTGGGTGGACTTTGGGAGTTGGTGATGGACAGGGAGGCCTGGAGTACTGCAGTTCATGGGGCCGCAAAGAGTTGGACGTGACTGAGTGACTGAACTGAACTGAGAAAGGAAGGTAAATTTTTTTTAATGTATAAAATTACAAATATATAATTGACAGTTATCACAGGTATTACAGAGAGAAGCAGGCACCAGATCATAAAGTTCTTCCTATGCCACAGCACAAAGCATGGCTGTTATACCAAGTGCACTAGAAAGCCATTTAAGGTTTCAGCATGAAAAATGTTTATTTAAAAAGTTTTTTTTTTTCAGTGTGAAGAATGAAATGGAAAGTAGCAATAGAGAAAGCAGAGAGAGTTGGTAGGAAGTCATAAGTGAAAGAAAATGGTGACCTGGACTTAGGAAGTAGCAGTGAAGATGGGGGAATAAAAGGTGACCTGACATGTTGACAGAAGGTTGATAGAACTTTCTGAAGGATTGAAGTGACAGTTAAGAGGAAGATTTCTGGTCTAATTCAGTGAGAAGTAGGTTCCCCAACCCAGAGATTGAATCCAGGTCTCCTGCATTGGAGGTGGATTCTTTACCAGCTGAGCCACCAGGGAAGTCCATGTCAGAACAAAAGACATGAATTGGGAACAGATACACATGAAGATGAGTTTTAGAATCAGTGGATATAACTGAAACCAAAAAGACAGAGCATGGAGGAAGAAGAGAAGAGCCCAAGACCTCTTGGCACATGGTTGGAACATTAATTGTAAAGATCAATAGTTAAGCAAGTGGGTCTGGATCTAGATATTTTGTGCAGATAGAATCAGATCTTACCATTCATCATTTTATCATGATGACATTCAGTCGCAAAACCACAAAGGAGGTAGAACATTCTTAAAAGTACTTAAAGAGTAACTGAAGTCAGAATGTTAGACTGGCCAAGTGGTAACTGTTATCCTGGAGACACGGTGATTCCACAGTGAGCGATTTATCCTATCTGGGTCTTGAAGAAGAAGAAGGAAAGTGTCCAGTCATATCCAACTCTTTGAAACCCCATGAACTGTAGCCCACCAGACTCCTCTGTCCTTGGGATTTCCTAGGCAAGAATATTGGAGTAGGTTGCCATTTCCTCCTCCAGGGGATCTTCCTGACCCAGGGGTCGAACATGCATCTCCTTTGTCTCCTGCGTTGGCAGGCAGATTCTTTACCACTGAGCCACGAGGGACCCCCGGCTTGGGTCTTAGGAAATATAAATTCTAAGTTTTTCTAGTACAGAGGAAAATCACTGTTTATTTATCACACATGGGATGGGCATTTGCTGTGTGTCGCTGCTTGATTAGATCCTAGGAATAGGGAGATTGGGAAGCAAGTTCCTCCCTTGGGTGAACTCAAGATCTAATGGAACAGGAGTCCTGGGAGTCTTTTCTTTCAGCTACACATGAATTAATATCAACACTGTGATAGGACCACCTAATTTAACTTTGTATAAAATGAATAACCACAAGAATAATAGGTGTAAAGATGACAAAAGACTAAGCAAAGTCATAGGAGCCCTCAAAAATTTACTGCAAAAACAGAGTAGCTCTTTTAACAAAGAACTAATAAAAGCAAAACTCTAACATTAAAAAAAAAAGAAATTTTCCATATCCCATGGTTACAAATTTTTATTTAAGATTACACTCCTACTATATATCCAACTATAATGGCTTCATTCTAGCTATTATGTCCAATCCCAATACCCCGAGGTGTTTTTCACACTATAAAGCATCTTCCTGGTTATTAGAGTAAATTAGTTAGCAAAAGAATGAGATATTAATCCTGTAAAGGTCATATCATCTTGATTACAAGAAGCCAATAAAATGGAATTCTTGCCTCTAATAGTTGAATGTCACAAGAGGGAAAATAGAGAGCTTTACACTTCCCTCTGTAATGAAGAGGCTGGTGTTTTGGTTTTTGATTTTTGTTGTTATTGGTTTTTTATTTTTGTTGTTGTTGTTGTTGTTTTTGGTTCTCAAAATTATATTTCTCAAAGAAGTGTTGCTTGTGTTTATTTCTCAAGATAGTTGAAGTGATGTTGTGACAGGAGGTTGTATTATCTGGGGATGAAAAGCGTATAGTCAGCCCTGAGAAAAAGACTAGTTTCTATGTCAGCATAACATGCTTAATATTTACATGAATTTTTTTCAGGCTTTTGATGAAGATGAACTTCCTTTTTTCTTTCCATTTGCAAAGGCAACCAGGGAGATAGAAACAAACCATCTGTCCAATACCACAACTAATGGGGATGGAGACTGCATTCCCAATCCGCTGATTGAACCTGGGTCTTGCTACTTCCAGCTCACTTCAAGAGTCCTAACCAAAGACAAATTTGCCATATATTTAGATTTCTTGATCTACAACAACAACAACAACAAAATAATACTGAAGACAACTGGATTTTCTGCTCTGTTTCAGAAGCAGTTCAAGAACATCATAATTAAAATGACTACATCTATGCAACAGGTTGAGTTCTAGGGGGTTAAATATATTATTTAATTAACCCTCACAACAATCCTCTGAGGTACATAACAAATATTATCTGTATTTCAGGGATCTGACAATTGAGGCAGAGTGTCACTGCAGGTCACACAGCTAGTCAGCAATGGAGCCAGGATTTGAACCCAAGAAATCTGGAGAGCCAATGTTCTTCCCCACTTCACCCACTGCTTCCCTGTGGACCATGTACATTACATCCCTATTCAGGAGTGTGTACCAATCCACTGCATTCATGTCTCTAAGCTCACACAAAAATAAATAAATGTAAGGAAGAGCATGGTTATGATGGCAGCACATGATCACTATAACATCAGTTCAAGGGAATCCTGAGATGTTTTCCAGAATCAGCAAACATTGTGACCACATTATACACCTCAGGATGAAAGAAGTCTAGCGACAAAGAGATGGCATTTTTTCTGACTAACAGTGCTCTCCCTGAAATCAGACCAACCGGGTCCAGATCCAGGTTCCACCACTTATTGCCTAAACTCAGGCAGGTTGTCTACCCTTTCTGTGCTTAAGTTTCTCCACCTAAAAGAGGAAAACATTATAACACCTCTATCTACTTTATTGTTGTCTTGTAAGAATTCAATTACACAATTCATTTGAAAAGCCTGGAAATGTCTTAAGCATGCACAAAAGCATCAAATGCACGTTATTTGTTGTTGCTCAGTCGCTAAGTTGTGTGCAGAGGCTTTTAATTTGGACACAGAGGCAAAATGCCCCCTGGGTCCAAGAAACCATGCCCTATGCACTTGCTGAGATCCCCTGTGTCTCTGTTCTTGGAGATCAGCTGGTACGACTTGGTGACACAAATCATTAAAATGCTGGGGAAAATTGCTTACGAACCAACACAATTTCCACAATATAATAACATGATTCTCCTATTTACTAAGCAAAGATGAGCTAATTTGCATTAGAGAAACAGACATCGGAGTAGAAAAAAATTTATCTGTGCTCTCGCATCTATCTTTGCATATTAGTGTTGAATTCAGTCATTCATTCATTTGTTCATTCCACATGTCCTGTCAACCTGCAACAAGCAAGGCACGGCGCTGGGACCCCTGGGAAGCAAACACATAAATCTAAATGATATTAAATGGTTATTTGTTCCAAAGCTCAATTGCCGTTTTTCGTAATGAATTCCCAGGTCAGAATGTGTATCAAGCAGAAAGACTGTGATGATTCTGAGTTGGACACAGGGATAGTTGTCTAGACTCTTACAGCCACATGTGTAATATTCTGAAGTGGGCTGAGGTACTTTTTCTCCTTTTCTTGTTAAAGTCGTTCCCTCAGAAACTGATTTGTTTTGTGCTGCTTTCCATTCACATCACGATCCAATCAAACCACAGAATATAGGAAAGATCAAAGTAGTGCAGTCTAGCCATCTACAGTAATTCATAGAATATATGAGGCATTAAAATTTTCATTCTTCATTCTTGTGAGAAAGACTATAAAGGTAACCGAAAATGATGCAGAATATGAATTCATTCCTGAGACAATGATTGTAGCAAGAATGGGAAGAAGCATAAACCAACAGACCTTTTTTTTACCTCAGTTTTAAACCCTTTTTGAAAAACAGTTCTTGCCTGTGTCATTCACACTTTTACTTCTGTCTTTGATCTCTTCAGCTCTTCTCCTATCTAAATGGTACATGAAAAAAAAGCCCAGAAAAGTTTTCAAGTATTGGCTTCCTGCATTTTCATCCAAAGCAATTTTACAATCATTCCCACAAACACAAGGAAAATTGTCCAGGGTGATGCCTAACAGATGCAGAAACAATTGATTGAAAAATGAAAACTTCAGTCAAAGAGCAAGGAGGAGGGGGAAAGATTCACCTCCTCATGAATTTTATTCTCTTCACTGTTTTTTTCTGTTATTAGCTATGTTTCTATAGAATACGTTTTTTAATTCCTTATTTTTTTGTTTAATAAAGTAATCCTGAAACGAATGATTTACAGCCAGGAAAATAGATGCTTTGATCATTTTCAGAATTTTAGCCAGGAGACCACAGAAGGTAAACACAAGAAGAAGAAGCAAGTATTCAAAACTGTTTATCAGAACCAGTGATTCAAGTGATGTGATCAAGAAATTCAAATACAATATGTTTAAATTTCTTTTTTTTTTTTTTTTGTCTCTAGTAACATAATCCACTGAGTAGGAAACTCAGGGAGGAAAGTAGTTGTGGCCAATTTGCACCATTAATCAAACGTGTAATAAAGGTTAGTGAAAACGAAAGTGGCTCAATTGTATCCGACTCTTTGCAACCCCATGGACTATAATGTCCTTGGAATTTTCCAGGCCAGAATACTGGAGTGGGTATCCTTTCCCTTCTTCAGGGGATCTTCCCAACCCAGGGGTTGAACCCAGGTCTCCAGCATTGCAGGTGGATTCTGTACCAGCTGAGCCATCAGGGAAGCCCAGTAAAGGTAAAGGACATTCTAAAAGAAAAGGAAGTTAGTTTGTGTTTATTTTATTTTTTTACAACCTAAATACTTGCAACATTTATTTGTCAATCATAGCTCAGTAAAACTGAAAAAAGACTAAAGAGAAAAGTATCAACACATAAGATAGTGTGATTTCTCATAGAGAAGCTATGTGATAAAAAGGCTCAAGATGAAGGGACGGCTGATAGTCTACATGATATTTTCTAGGCCCGTGGTGCCATGAGCCTGACTGTCAACATTGTATGTCCCACCCCAGGCAGGCTGCTGCTGCTAAGTCGCTTCAGTCGTGTCCAACTCTGTGCGACCCCATAGACGGCAGCCCACCAGGCTCTGCCATCCCTGGGGATTCTCCAGGCAAGAACACTGGAGTGGGTTGCCATGTCCTTCTCCAATGCATGAAAGTGAAAAGTGAAAGTGAAGTCGCTCAGTCGTGTCTGACTCTTAGCAACCCCATGGACTGCAGCCTACCAGGCTCCTCTATCCATGGGATTTTCCAGGCAGGAGTACTGGAGTGGGGTGCCATTGCTTTCTCAGCCAGGCAGGCACTGATGGTCAAAGAAGATGGACAGAGACAGATACAGGAACCTTGGACAAGAGCAGTACAAGGGTCTTCCCAGACACCCGTGGGCCCCAAGTTACTATGAGAAAGTTGAGGGAACTAGTTTGGGGCCTACCCATCCTTCTTTCAGTGATTTCTCTCTGCCAAGGTGACTTCCCATGTAATTCTGGAGCATCCAGGGCCGTTTGTAGATGCTACAGAACTCAACAGTGAGAAGGATGGTGTGAGAAGGGCATGGATTTATGTCAGATGATCTGGGTTCATCTTCCAACCCCACTGCCAACCCACTGTGTAAATTTGGACACATCACTCTGTCTCTCCAAGCCACCGTTTCTTCACCCATAAAAGGAGAACAACAAATCTTACTGCACGAAGATTTTTGAGAATGATGTCAACTAAATTACTTAGAGCACCAGGCATAGATGGGTTCCTGGCGCAGACTCTGAAATGACTTGAACTTCTGCTGTACAGCAGAAAATAACACAACGTTATAAAGCAAATATATTCCAATAAAACTCAATAAAAATACAATAAATAAATGAAATAAAAAACTAAAACCTAAAATTGAGGCCTCGGGTAAATTTTTATCTTCAGTTCAATTCAGTTCAGTCGCTCAGTCGTGTCCAACTCTCTGCGACCCCATGAACTGCAGCACACCAGGCCTCCCTGTCCATCACCAACTCCCGGAGTTCACTCAAACTCACGTCCATCGAGTCGGTGATGCCATGCAGCCATCTCATCCTCTGTCGTCCCCTTTTCCCCCTGCCCCCAATCCCTCCCAGCATCAGAGTCTTTTCCAATGAGTCAGCTCTTCGCATGAGGTGGCCAAAGTACTGGAGTTTCAGCTTTAGCATCATTCCTTCCAAAGAACACTCAGGGCTGATCTCCTTTAGGATGGACTGGTTGGATCTCCTTGCAGGCTAAGGGACTCTCAAGAGTCTTCTCCAACACCACAGTTCAAAAGCATCAATTCTCCAGTGCTCAGCTTTCTTCACAGTCCAACTCTCGCATCCATACATGACCACTGGAAAAACCATAGCCTTGACTAGACGGACCTTTGTTGGCAAAGTAACGTCTTTGCTTTTCAATTTGCTATCTAGGTTGGTCATAACTTTTCTTCCAAGGAGTAAGCATCTTTTAATTTCATGGCTGCAGTCACCATCTGCAGTGATTTTGGAGCCCAGAAAAATAAAGTCTGACACTGTTTCCCCATCTATTTCCCATGAAGTGATGGGACCAGATGCCATGATCTTCGTCTTCTGAATGTTGAGCTTTAAGCCAACTTTTTCACTCTCCTCTTTCACTTTCATCAAGAGGCTTTCGAGTTCCTCTTTACTTTCTGCCATAAGGGTGGTATCATCTGCATATCTGAGGTTATTGATATTTCTCCCAGCAATCTTGATTCCAGCTTGTGCTTCTTCCAGCCCAGCATTTCTCATGATTTACTCTGCATATCTTACTTAATCGAATGTTAGACAGATCTTCAGATTTAGCAAATAAAGATTTGTAATACCAGTTAAATTTAAAATAAAGAAAGGGTAATTTTATTACTATAATTTTGCCCCCAAATATAGATATCCCTAAATTGGACTTCCCAGGTGATGCTAGTGGTAAAGAACCCACTTGCTAATGTAGGACACACAGAGATGTGGGTTCAATCCCTGGGTTAGGAAGATTCCCTGGAGGAGAGTGTGGCAGCCCACTCCAGTATTTTTCCTGGAGAATCCCATGGACAGAGGAGCCTGGTGGGCTATATAGTCCATAGGGTCACACAGAGTTGGACATGACTGAAGCAAATTAGCATGCACCCACACATCCTTAAACTAAAATTTATTTTAAATAATGCTGCAATGGACATTACAGTGCATGTATCTTTTGGAATTAAGGTTTTCTTAGAGTATATGCCCAGAAGTGGGATTGCTGGATTGTATGGCAGTTTTATTTTTAGTTTTTAAAGGAATCTCCATATTATTCTCTATAGTGGTTGTATCAATTTACATTCCCACCCTTTTCTCCACACTCTCTCCAGCATTTATTGATTGTAGATTTTTTTGTTTGTGTGAGATGGTACCTCATTGTCATTTTGATTTGCATTTCTCTAATAATTAGTGATGTTGAGCATCTTTTCAGGTGCTTCTTGGCCATCTGTAGGTCTTCTTTGAAGAAATGTCTATTTAGGTCTTTCATCCATTTTTTGGAGAAAGGAATTGCAACCCACTCCAGTATTCTTTCTTGGAGAATTCCATGGCCAGAGGAGCCTGGTGGGTGACAGTCCATGAGGTCACAAAGAGCTGGACATGACTGAGTGACTAACACTTGTCCATTTTTTGATTGGGTTGCTTATTTTTTAGAGTATTGAGCTACATCAGCTGTCTGTATATTTTGGAGATTAATCCCTTGTTGACCTTAAGAGTCCATTCCAATCTGCATCAGGTGCAGACAAACAGTGTCTGATTGCACTTACATGAGGTACCTATGTAGTCAGATTCTCAGAGTCAGAAAGTGCATGGGTAGCTACTGGGGGCCAAGTGCGAGATGAGGGAAGGGGGAATGTGAAGTTAGTGTTTAACAAGGACAGAGTTTCAGTTTAGGAACATGAAAAAGTCAAGAGATGGATGATGGTGAGAGTTGCACAACAGTGTGAATGTACTTAGTGCCAATGAACACACAGTTAAATAAGGTTAAAATAGTATATTTTATGTTATGTGACTTTCACCACAATAAAAAAAATACATTAAAAAAAAGCAAAAACAACAAAAAATTAACTACCAGCCACTTTCCACCAGTCCTGCCAAATATGCAAGTGATTTCTTCAAGTGAAAAAAAAAAAAAACAACAAATAAAAACAAAATGTAACTTTTCTAAACTATCAAAAATACAAATTTCAAGTGACCATGCTAGAGGCTTTTATTTTGCTTTGCTGTATCAAAATTATAATAGGAAATATTTATTTAATATTGATTTTAAAACATGTATCAAAAAACAGGGCTATTAATTTTTAAAATATTCATTTATTTTGTGGTGTTTGCATTTCTAAGCTTTTTGAAAAGTGTAATTTAAAATTATATTCTAAATAATCACCAATTTTCATATATATGTTTTCATAATTTTATGTTTTCATAATTTTATGTTCAAGAGATATACCTAACTTGTATATACTCTGAAAGTGAAAGTGGAGTCACTCAGTCTTGTCCTCCTCTTTGAGACCCCATGGACTGGGGAGCCTATCAGGCTCCTTTCCTGTGAGGAGTTTTCCAGGCAACAGTACTAGAGTGGGGTGCCATTTCCTTCTCCAAGAGGGTAAGAGAAGGAACACGCACACGAGGCCCCACAAAAACCTAGATCTAACTGGAAATAATAATAAGCAAAATTTGTCATTGTTGTTATTTAGTCACTAGGTCATATCTGACTTTTTGCAACCTCATGGGCTATAGCCCGCCAGGCACCTCTGTCCGTGGGATTTCCCAGGCAAGAATACCTGAGTGGGCTGCCATTTCCTCCTCCAGGCAACCCAGGGACCAAACCTGTGTCTCCTGCGTTGGCATACAGATTCTTTATCTCTAAGCCACTAGAGAAGCCCAACAAACAAAATAGACTACAATAAAAGCACACACTGATTGAAGCTTAAATTGTAGTATGGGAAACAGCCAACAAATAACTCCTGTAAATAAAGTTGTCAAATGGTGATAAGTACAGTATAGAAAGACAGTGAGAAAGAAGAGCTAGAGTGGGGTTAAGGTTCAATTCTCAATGTTTGTTTACGCTCTAAGTCGTGTCCGACTCTCGCAACCTCATGAACTGTACCAGGCTCCTCCATCCATGGGATTTTCCAGGCAAGAATACTGGAGTGGGTTGCCATTTCCTTCTCACTTCTCAATAGAGGCGTCTCAATGAAGCCCTCAAAAGAAGAGAAACATTTGAGCAAAGACTTGAAGCATGTGAAGGAGTGAGCCCAGTACATACCTGGGGAAAGAAAGAAACATAGATAGAAAGTTGCAGAGTCTGGGTTGTGACTGAGATGCAGCACCATGGAGGCCAGTGTGGTTGGGGCATGGTGGGCAAGGTTAGAGGGGAGAGAAGTCTCATACGGACCGCCTTGTGGGCTCTTGTGAGTATTATGGTGTTAATGAAAGTGAGATAATTGGAGGATTTTCATCAAAGGAGCCTGGTGAGCTGATGTGGATTTAAAAAGATTACTCTAGCTGCCAGGCTATGCAGAGACAAGCTCAGGAAGTCTACTTAAGAAGCAACTAATTCATTCAATAGATGCCAATGGTTTGCCAGGGTGGTGAGAAGTAGTCAGATCTGGGATCTATTTTTGAGGCAATAGCGGTAGATTTGATTGATGAGATAATATATACAACATGAGAAGAACAGAGAATCAAGGATGATAAATAATGTGGTTATTGATATGGATAATGGGAAAGATGGAGTTGCCATTGACTATGATGAGAAAGACTTCAGGAAAAGCAAGTTTAGAGGAAAGATCAGAACTGCTCATTTTAAGATGTCAGTTGGACCGTGAGCTACAGATAGCAAGACAGAAGTTGACAGAGGGAGCTTGGAATTCGGGGAGGGAGGTCTAGGTTGGAGGTATAAATTTGCAAGTCTTTGACATAAAAAGCTATGAAACTGGAAGAGCTCTCCAGGGAAGTAAATGTAGAGAGAGAAAAATACCCCAAGGATTGAATGTGGGCACTGGAAGAGTTTAGGGAAAGAATGAGGAAAACACAAAGGAAATACAGAAGGAACTCCTG
This sequence comes from Bos mutus, assembly GCF_027580195.1. NCBI lineage: Eukaryota > Metazoa > Chordata > Mammalia > Artiodactyla > Bovidae > Bos > Bos mutus. The sequence goes on along the minus strand of NC_091630.1, from coordinate 56,362,554 downwards.
GTGAGGCAGGAGGAAAACCAGGTAAGTATCATCCTGAAAGCAAATAAAGAGAACTTTTCAAAGAAGAAGGAGATATTAACTTAGAGAGAATCAATTAAGATAAGGATTAATTACTGAGCTTAGTTTTCTAAAACAGAAGCCATTGTTGGCCTTCATAAATGTAGTTTGGTGCAGTTGAGAAGGAGAAAATCTTATTTCATTGATTTCAAGGAATGGGAGGGAAGGAATTGAACAGAACAAGTACAGACAACATATGGGATTTTGCTGTAAAGCAGAGGAGAAATAGGGTTCTAAGTGGATAAGAGGGGTAAGATTTTTTTTAATAAATGAAATAGCAAAATATTTTTATTTTACTTGATCCATTAGGGGAAGAGAAGCTGGTGGTTAAAGAGAGGGAAGAAATTATTTTTCATTAGATAAAAGCTTAGTTATTACTATGTTGCTGTCATTTATTGAGTGCTTGCTATATGTGCTGTGTCCTTTGATCACAAAGAAATTATTTATTTCTCACATTAACTCTAAGAGCTACTTCATCACCATTGAATAAAGAAAAGTTTAGGACATTTTCATAGGGTTATACAGGGAAGAAGCAGAGTAAATATTTTAATTCAAGTTTTCCTGATTCAAACATGGTGACTTCAAGTCTTCCTCTACTTTGTACTCCTGGCAATTAATCGACAGCATATAGTAGATATGCAGTCAATTTAGAGAATGTATAACTGCATGATTGAACAAATGGTGAATATGTATATTCAAACACATATACTTACAGAAGGGTTTCCCTGTTGGCTCAATGGCAAAGAATCTGCCTGCAATGCAGGAGATGCAGGTTCGTTCCCTGGGTCAGGAAGATTTCCTGAAAGAGGCATGGCAACCCACTTGAGTATTCTTGTCTGGAAAATCCCGTGGACAGAGGAACCTGGAAGGCTACAGTACACAGGATTACAAAGAGTCAGACACAACTGAAGCACTTGAACATGCACGCATACTTACAGACATGTACACATATACATATACATATATTTACACATACACATGGGATTGCAGTGGACATATGAGGGAGTAAGTGAGAAGCAGGGAGATGGAGGAACTCTTCTACTAAATCAGAAATTCCTCTCATTTCCTTCAGAAGGTGCTGACAGAAAGAATTACCTGAAAGGAGCAGTAGAAGCCAGACACCCACCTCTTCACAAATTCCTAAGTGAGCAAAGTTTCAATCAGTTAAGACATAAGGTTCTCAGCAAGACCCTAAGCTATGATACTATTTCTGAAAATCAAAAACAAGCAAACAAGGGAGATTCCTCATTTGGGGGCACATTTGCTCCCTTTTCAAACCCATAGGACAGGCAGTTGTCAACACAGACTGTGCTACAAACAGGAAAATGGTTAACACTCCAGTAACCAAAAAATTGAGCTACTAGAAAAGGCATCTTCTCCATTAAATACAATCTCATTTCCTCTTTCTGCACTCTATTTTTTTCAAATAGTATAATTTCTATATTCCCTGGCATTTCATTAAACAAAGAAACAGGGATATATTATAATTTTCAAGATTTCCAGCAGCAGAATATATGATGGTTTTAAATCTTAGGGAAAGCCTGGCCTCCAGTTACCTGCTCCTTATATTCTGTAAACACAAATACTCATAAGCCATCAAGAATGTCTATAACATCGTATTACAACGTGTGTGAAATTCAGCCTCCAAAAACATTAGCCCTTTGTGAAGAAACACCATCTACTGTCTCTCGTTTGGCTCCTAAGAATCATCACCTTTCAGCAGGAATGAATCTTTGCTGGTAATCCACTCATTACTGCTGTGGAGTAATGAACATATCAGTTTCTATACATTTGTAGATTATATGTTTAGCTCTAGTTGAACAAATTACACAGACTTGGAGAGTCATTCAATTTTCTATCCTCATTAAAATTTAGCCTCATTTTGCCATCTTTGATATTAACAATCATATTTTCAATAGAATTTTGAACAGCATTATTTCAATCTCAGTGCACAAATAAGTTATATAACCATTCTTGGCTGCATTATAATCTTCTTAGCTTTAATTACTGTTCCTTAGAATACTCTGTTTTCCTAGTTTATAGGTTTTCACATGTATCTCTATTTTCTGTTCTAAAATAGCTCCTTCTGGTTGAGAAAGAAATGAACACGTACATATATGCCACATTCTTTAAAGACTGTGCTTTATCATTTCAATGGTCATTGTATCTAACATGTTAGGTATTGTAATATGATACTGTGCAGTCATAAAGAAACATAATTTTAGAAAACCACAGGGCTTAGCATAAATCAGCAAGCAGGATGTACTTAGGATCAAACATTAGAAAGTGGAACTCTAAAATAGGGATTTCATTTTGTTAAGCTCTGGGTAGCACAGAAATACTCAGTTCTATTTGAGACTCCTTCATAGAAAAGGGCTCCCCTTATGGCTCAGCTGGTGAAGAATCGACCTGCAATGCAGAAGACCTGAGTTCAATCCCTGGGTCAGGAAGATCCCCTGAAAAGGGACAGGCTACCCACTCCAGTATTCTAGGGCTTCCCTGGTGGCTCAGCTGGGTAAGAATCCACCTGCAATGTGGGAGACCTGGGTTCAACCCCTGGGTTGGGAAGATCCCCTGGAGAAGGGAAAGGCTACCCACTCCAGTATTCTGGCCTGGACAATTTCATGCCAACTCTCATGGTACGGGTAGAATCTAATTGGGAATTTGTTGCACACACACAATCCACATTATGTAATCGAAGAAACTGAGATTTAGCAGTCAAAGAACTCATCTAGAATATCTATTATTAAGTTGTAGAACTAGTGTTTGAACCTAAGGCACAAGTTTATCCATCGACAGACACTTAGATTGTTTCCATATGTTGGCTATAGTGAATAATGGTGCAATGAACATGGGAGTATGGTTATCTTCAAGACAGTGACTTTTATTTCCCACTCAGAAGTGGGATTGTTGGATTATATGGGTGTTCTATTTTTTAATTTCTTGAGTTACCTCCATATTATTTTCCACTGTGACTGTATTAGTTTGCATTCTCACTATCAGTGTAGAAGGGGACGACAGAGGATGAGATGGTTGGTGGCATCATCAACTCAATGGACATGAGTTTAAGCAAACTCTGGGAGATAGTGAAGGACAGGAGAAGCCGGCATGCTGCAGTCCATGGGGTCACAAAGAGTCAGACATGACTTAGCAACCAAACAACAACAACAGTGTAATAAATCCTGATTTTAATTATCATCCCCCCTATGATTAATGATGTTGAGTACCTTTTCATGTACCTGTTAGCCATTTGTATGTCTTCTTTGGAAAAAACTTCAATTCAGTTCCTCTGCCTTTTAATCTTTTTTTTGTCATTGAGTCATATCTGTCCCTTATATATTTTGGATTTTGTCCTCTTATCAGATACATGATTTACAAATATTTTCTCTCCCGTCCCCTTAATATAACTATTGAATTCAGTTCATATTTTGTTGAGGATTTTTGCAGCTTGGCTCACCAGCAGCTCCTGCGACTTACTCACCCAAGTCTCCAGTTTTTAGAAGACTTTGATTGCTGGAGTTATGCTCTTCATGACTAGTCAAATATCACCCTCAGTTCCCAATGACATATTACTTTTAGCCTCACTTGCAGTCTGTGAGTGAAAAGCTACTTGTTTTACGGGACCCAAGTGTAGATATCTCAAAACATTACATTAACTTGACCCCACAACTGGTCAACTCATTTCTACCCTAGGGAAACACAAGTTTCTCTATATTTAATACAGTTCTCCATTTTTCCTTAATTATATTCTTTCTTTCCACTAAGAGAATTACTTTTTTTTGAATATACAAGTTATGAGTATCTACTTAAAAATTATGTGATGAACATTTTTCATGAATATTTGTCTGCAGCTTTAATTAAGGTAGAGTTACTGGTTGAAGCAGCATCAACTTCTTAAAGGCTTTTGAAACCTGATGCCAAATCACTTTCTGGAAAAGTATTCATTTACTTTACTAAAGCAATGCCTAAGAGTGTTGACTTCACTGAATCATATCAATATCAATCACTAAATATCTGCTACATTTGATGAATAAAAAACTATATATTTTTATATTTGTGTTAATTTGAGCAGTCATGTGAGTTTGAACATTTTTGCATATTTATTTTCATATTTATATGCCATTGTGCAAACTGTTCATGACATCTATTTTTAAAAATCAGGATTCAAAATTTATCTTAGTCATTCACAAGAGATCATTATATTTAAAGTAATTAAAAGTATATAATTTTTAAAATTATATTTGTAATATGAATAAAATATTATAATGTTACAAATAGCCTGTTACAAATACAAGCATTACAAATTATATGCCTTTGTCCCTCACTATTCTCCAGCCTCCAGAAACCTGAATCACTACCAATATCTGCCTTCCCTGTTGTTTTGTAAGAACTGTGAGATCCAAACTGACAAACAAAAAGAGGCACTCTGTTTATATGGAGGTGATATCAAAAGGAGGTGTGCAAACAAGGGCATGCGCATGGCAGAGACCCAAGTAAGCGCTGGTGAGCTAACGGACAGACGTTGAAAAGAAATTGTCATAGAGTCCTAGTTTTGGAAGAGGTGTGGTACCTCCCCACTTTGGGAAGAGGTGTGGTATACACCTACTTTGGGAAGTGATATGGTACAGTCCTACTTTGAGAAGAATATGACACATCCCCACTTTGAGAAGACATATGGTACATCCCTACATGGAGAAAAGATATGCTACATCCCCACTTTGGGAAGAAGTGTGGTATACACCTACTTTGGGAAGTGATATGGTACAGTTCTACTTTGAGAAGAATATGGCACAGTCCTACTTTGGGAAGAGATATGGTACATCCCCACTGTGGGGGGAGATATGGCACATCTCCACTTTGGGAAGAGATATGGTACATCCCTACTTTGGGACGAGATATGGCACAGTCCTACTTGGAGAAGAGGTGTGGTACAGTCCTACTTTGGGAAGAGGTATGGTGCATCCCCACTTTGAGAAGACATATGGTACATCCCTACATTGAGAAAAGATATGCTACAACCCCACTTTGGGAAGAGGTGTGGTACATCCCTACTTTGGGACGAGATATGGTACAGTCCTACTTTCTTCCCAGTGAGTAGATGTGGGTTTTATACTTTATCTATTGCAATTCCATTTTATCCTATGGCATAAAGTTGGCCTTCTATTTAACATTGTCAGTTGTCATGTCTTCTTCCCATGTCTTCATTTCTTCACAAGGATCTTTATTGAGAAACTGAGCTTATAAAATGGAGGTAAAGCATGCTGCTGCTGCTGCTGCTAAGTCGCTTTAGTCGTGTCCGACAATGTGCGACCCCGTAGACAGCAGCCCACCAGGCTCTCCCGTCCCTGGAATTCTCCAGGCAAGAACACTGGAGGGGGTTGCCATGTCCTTCTCCAATGCATGAAAGTGAAAGGTGAAAAGTGAAAGTGAAGTCGCTCAGTCGTGTCCGAGTCTTTACGACCCCATAGACGGCAGCCCACCAGGCTCCTGTCCATGGGATTTTCCAGGCTAGAGTACTGGAATGGGGTGCCATTTCCTTCTCCAAGGTAAAGCATGAACAGTGTGCAATGACCACCTCTCACCTTTTCACTTCTACCTGCCTCTATGTTTTATCCACACACCAGTATCAACTGCAAGGTCCCTTCTCCCTTGATCCTCGAGAGAATGCCCTATTCATTATCCTTATTCTGAAATTCAAAATATCTATTTATATCTAAAAGCAATTATTTTCAATCACTAAAACAATGTTCAAATACTTAAAATTTAGTTCACTCAATTGATAATGAAATTTTCGTTTTATCATCATTTTGAGGGACAGGAATCAACTTTTTAAAAATTTTAATGAATCATTCAGTTGTTTTTCTTTTCAAGTAATTAGTCTTAATTGAATATAAGCCACCCCAAAATCTTTGCAGTGATATAAATAAATAAACAAATAATTGAGGTTACTCAATCCAGTCTTAACTTCTAAATCAACTTGGAAATTACTATAAGGCTTTAACACAGGCAATTACTACTGCCCAATTCTTCCTTAAAATTAAGACTGTGTGTTTAAAACATTTTTCTGCAGACTCTTTGGAAGTGTGACTATAATCTAAAATACATATATAAATTTGGTGCTTTGGTTAATATGATATTTAAAACAAAATATTTCAAACATGTCATTTTCTGGTTCTACAGCTTATTTTTTTCCATTAAATTCTAAAAATTCATTGTCAGTTGACTTTTACATAATCTTAAAGTCATACTCATGTATTATAATATAGTTTACCAAAACTACCTGGACTCATATTTAACCATTTTGTAATTACATTTTTAACTCACTTTTTAAATTGCATGAGGTTGACACTGCTATCTACTGGTGTTTAATTCACACCCAACATCCTTTCTAGCTTAAATTAAATCCTTATTGGAGACATTTATTCCAACTGTAACTGTTTTCTCTAATGAACTATCAATTCATTTCCCCACACAGCATGTTCTAATTTGTGCTTGTGGTAGTTTCTAGAAACATATGGGGACCAACTGTGGTTATGTTTGGGCATCTTCTGTACAAAAACATGGTAATTGCTTTTGTTTTGCTGATTACTCTCTGAGACAGTTTCAAACCTCTTCAACTTTTTCCTCTATCCATGAGGTTTTTAACTGCAAATTTCCTTCTGTTTATCAGATGAATTTCCCATAATGAGCGTATTGGATGGGCTGGTTCATCTGTCCAGAGGTTCTATGATCTTTAGAACAGATCAACCCCTTGCATAGAATTTACAAATTGTTCCCAGATACCAGACATCATCAGGCTTGTTATTTCCATAGTGCCATAAACACAAAAGCAGAAGAGACATAAAAGGTAAGAGGCCTTTGGCAACATAAAAGAAAAAGCAAGATTGGCGCCTCCTTTGCTTGTGGTTCTTTGGGGGTTGGGGGGTGGGGGTAGCAGCAAAAGATACAATAATACAAGCATCTTCCTGATTGATTAAAGTAGTGAAGTGCACTCTTCAGTTCATAAATAATGCTCTATTACTTTTCTTCAAAGACAAGTAAACCTTGACAGAATGACCTTTTCTAGGGCAGGAGTTGTTTCGGTGCCATAAATTATACTGTAAAACGAGTGGAAATGCTACTGAGAAGTGTGTGACAAAATGAGATTAAAGATAACCATACACAAAAGATTGTTGTTTTATTAATGGATTCCTGTCATTGAATGAAAAATCCTCAGCCTTCTACTGAATGCTGAGATCACACGGAGCAGCAAATTAGGAGGGCACTTTCTACAAGGTAACTAAAAGGGTCAAAATAACAATATTCTGATTGGGTTTTTTTTTTCCCTCCTGTATTATACTTGCTCTTAAAGCAAATTTAGTTGTTGTCAAATAAGCTTGCACTATCCACAGTCATTAGCTTGCAAAAAGAAGGATGGAGCTGTAGGCTGGCTTGGGTATTAGGTCTGTAGCTGCAGAGAGGTTAGAAGAAGACTGCTCAGCAGAAGCTCCGGCGGGCAGCAGTATCTTCATCAGCGCGCTTGTGCATCGCTCAGAGGAGAAAGCATGTGGGAATTCACCAACCATTCGTTTATCCAGTGAACACTCAGTCTGACAGAGCCATCCATGCCACTCGGAAGAAAAGAAAACCATCACCTAGTGATTGAAGCTGTAAGCGGCTCTGAACTTCTTGTTTCTTATAGCACACTTGTTTCCAATTTTACCCACTAGTGAAAAAACAACTTGAAGTGATAGAAACTAGACTATGACCACTTAAAATACAAGGAAGGATTTAAGTCTGTGTAAATTGAAAGAGAGCGTGGGAATTTGAGGGCTTTCTGTAAGCTTCTACATCCTGTATAAACAGAATATAGAATTCCTTCTAATGTTATTGCTGCACGTTTTACTGTTGTTGTAATTATCTCTGCCCAGTTTTTCCTTAAAATCAAGACTGTGTGTTTAAAACATTTCTCTGTAGACTCTTTGGAAGTGCAATTTTAACCTAAAATACATATGTAAAGAAAACTGATCAAATGTGGAGACCACAGGGGCAAAGAGGAACAAAAAAAGGGGAAAAGAAAAAGAAGTCACAAAGTAACAGATAAAGTATTTGGAATGATAAATCTCAATAGTAAAATTCATTCAAGTCTTAGAGCCCTTTATTGTACAGCACTGGCAGACACACAATTGAGTAAAAGAAAACAGAAACAGAAATCATCCTATAGAATTAAATCTTTCACAACTTTCCCTGGAGCTTGATCTAGCAATGGGTCACTCAAATAATAACTACTCTTGTTAGATAAAGCATATGCTCAGCATGGCATGTTGCCATAAATCACTCCTTGTCACAAAGAAGAATAGATACACCGGCTCCTACGGCTTTGTTATTCTTTATAACTAGACACAGGGTATCAGTGTTACCTTCACTATTGGAAGAACAGAAATGGATGCTTTCATCCACCCATATCATTTTTTGGTGTCAGGAAGCCAAAAGACAAAACAATGGGATTAGTGTTACAAGGAGCATCCATCTACTTCTCACACAAACATAAAATTCTTTAGTGCATGTGGAACAGACATTATGTTTGGGTAGATATTTTGCAGGTGCTTTCTTTGTGAAAAGCAGAAAGCCGTCTCCTAATCTCACAGAATGCTTATCCATTCTTTCTCCATAATGCACTCTTTACTTAGTTTAGGAAACTACCTGAGGAGATATCCCACTATTCAAATTTCACACTGATCTTAGCACACATTAAACAATATATTGTCATACTGAGAATATACCTATTGTCATATAAATACTGTCATTTTGAGAATATACCTCACTATCCCCTTTTTTGGGCTTTTCTGGTGGCTCTGTGGTAAAGAATCTGCCTGCCAACACAGGAGATGTGAATTCCATCCCTGGATTGGGAAGATCCCCTGGAGAAGGAAACAGCAACCCACTCCAGTATTCTTGCCTGGGAAGTCCCATGGACAGAGAAGCCTAGCTGGCTATAGTCCAGGTATTAGCAAAAGAGTTGGAGGCAACTTAGCAACAATGTTTCCTTTATAGCAAAAAAAAAAAAAAAACTAAAGGACTCCTTTTGATAGCTTAGAAGTCCTCCCAAAATGATCTTTTACTGCACCTGTGTGTGCCCTGTTTATTCTCCTTGAGTTACAGCAAGGCTGTGGTCAGCCTTGTCTTGGACAAGGCAGAAGTGAACCGCAATGTGAAGAATCTTCAGGATCCAAGGCAGTCTTTAAAAAGACCTGTAATCTCAGAACCAGGACAACAGCAGTGATTCCAAACAGACATCAAACCTCTGGGCAGCCCTAATCTTGGAAGCTAAAGACATGTGTTGGATGTCAAAAATTGTTTTCTTTAACAGTTAGTCAATTAACCTATCCATCTGTTTTTACCATTAAAAAACCTTAACTCTCCCATGGTATCTTCCCCACTAGAATGTAGAGAAGCTATTTATTCATCAACATTTAATAAGCACTTCCTGGGTGCCTTCTATGAACCAGCCAGTGGAACTCAGAGCCACCAGGATTCTTCTGGGCTTCAGAATCACTCCCCAAAGTCATTCTCCTGCTTCCAATAGAGAGAAGTTAATTCATCCTGTGACTCTAAACTTTTTCATACGCCAACAATTTTATTGTGCTTCCAAATTCTCAACTTTTAAACCCTAAATTTGGAAAATTGGGACAAGGTTCCTAATCTCACAAAGAGGGTATTGCATGAAAACCATGTTTTCAATAATGATTTCACATAGATGTTCGTTCATATCTAATTCTTAGTATCTGCAACTCTGAAGTTAAATTCGAATTTCATGGAATAACACTCTAATAGTCAAGTTATAGAATCCTTCGGATCTCTCCTGGAAATTGCAGCAAGTTACACAGAGACAATTTATATCTGCTTGAACATTTATACACATCTACACGCTTTTACACAATTATCTCCATTTTTGTCTTAGAGGAAATCTTATACAGTGCTAGTATAAATATTGAACACGTCTAAGCTAAATTCAGATTAAGAATGGCCCCTTCATCATCATGTTCCCCAGCATTTTGAGAATGACTCGGAAAGCAAAACAGGCAGATTTTTTCACTTCTTGATAAAGACAGAGTGAGTTTCCGCAAAACAAAGCAGCTCAAAGAAGAGATGCCATGTCTCTTCTCCGAGTTAGTGCTACTGCACTTGTTTCTAATACACCCTTCTAACTGATTTGACTATATAGCATCCTGTCACTAATAAAAGGAAGACATAGCCAGTAAATAGCAACATAACCCCAATACAGGATACACAAGTGTCCCCAACACTCCAGGAGTTCAATATTACATTGTAACATTCAAAGACCAAAGCCAAGTTCCAGATCAAGTAAAAGAAGACAACATGCTAAAATTCTTAACTTTAGTAGTATAAAATATAGGATAATAGCTTTATTAGGGATATGGAAAGTCTTTCTATGACATACAATTCAGTGGTTGCAGAGAATTATATTGGCAAATTTAACCACACTGAAATTTTAAATTCTCTAAAGACAAACCACCATCAAGAAAGTTTTAAAAAGGAGACACAGCCTGTAAGAATACACTTTAATGTATATAACATAAAAAGTAATATTCTTTACATATTAAAATTCCACACCCAATAAAATAGAGTAAAACCACAGAATAAAATAGCAAATAAATATAAAAATATAGGTCGACTCAAATTGATAATCAGGAGAAGGTAAATTAAAGGAGATGTTTCTACCCATCAAATTTGTAAACATGTAGAAGAATATCAGAGGAAGGAAATGGCAAGCCACTCCAGTATTCTTGCCTGAGAAATCCCATAGACAGAGGAGCCTGGTGGGCTATAGTCCATAGTGTCGCAAAGAGTCAGTACAACAGAGCGTGCACACACACACACACACACACACACACACACGAAAGAATATTAACTAATTTGACTTGGATTTAGGAAGACAATTTGGCAATCTGAGTCATAGTTGATGGGAGGAAGTTGGCTTAGACCACTTGATGAATAGTGACCATATTCACCAAGCCTCAAAAAATCTTGCAGTAGGCAGACCAGGAAACCCAGCTCAAAAAAAAAAAAAAAGCTCAGTGACTAATCCAAAGTCATGTAAACCTGTTGGTATAACCTAGTTTTATACTTGGTTCTCTGACTTCCGTTTTTCCAGACCTCTAAGCTTCTTCTTATAAATTAATAAGCACTTATTTTTTTCCTTTATTTGCACTGGCTGCTAAACTTTAGGCATCATTTTTTAAGTAAAATATATATGACCATATCACATGTTGCTTAAATTTTTTGAAAATTCTTTTAGCAAGAGTGTGATGTTAAATATTAGTTTCTTTGTTTGGAAATAAAGGGCTTAGACTAAATACCCTTTTTAAAATCATTCACATCTCTAAAATTCTATTAGTTTATGGATATTCTCAAAGCACTTGCTCTGTGCATGTGTCTTTCCCTGTTTTCCCTTTTTTTTTCAAAATGTTTTTTTTTTTTTTGGTCTACACTTCATGGCATGAGTAATCTTAATTCCTTCAACCAGAGATTGAACCTATGCCCCCTGCAGTGGAAGCCTGGGGTCTTAACCAATGAATCACCAGGAGAGTCCTTGTGCTCTTTTGTTCAAGCCAAATGGGCCTCTTAGTTCCACCTTGTGAAACCAAAATTTAGAGATGCCACTTCTAGGAATTTTCAGTATATTTTAATCTGTGTAGTGAAATTTTATTTCATGACTATTATGAAATTTTATTTCACTTCTATTCATTAAAGTCTTTATCTCTAGGATTTATAACTGAAATATAATTGTGAGAATCCATTGCATTACTATATAATAATATAATTTTATTATGTAGTGTTAAGTGCATACTATACATTTAAAAATAAAGAACCTACTACCATAAATGCATTCACTAACTTCTGACATGAAGTTGTTTGCAAGCTACTTCTGAAAACTTACTTACTCAAGGAGATAATTTGGTGTCTATACATTTTCCTCTAATACGCAAATACAAATATTTAATATATGTCATAAAAATGATGGTCTAAACATGATGCTATAAAATGATTCACAGATCTTTCCTTTATAAGAAGCTTCAAGAATGTGACCTTGAAAACTCAACCACTGAGGGAAAGCAGATGGGAAGGGCAGGCAGTCATGATGAATAGTAAGAAAACACCTTTGTTAACAAAAGCCACTATATGCTCATAACACATCTGCCTATATATTCCCTGATTCAGTGAAATGTATGGAGCTCTTATTCATAACTCTACCCAGGATATAAGATATAAATAGATTAATGTGATGTACTATGTCTAATCACAGAAGTTTATTTAACATGATGAGAAAAATGATTTCACCTGAAAATTTGAGCAAGGTGTGCAAGAGAAAATGATCTTTGGGCAGGAGATGGATAAACACATGGGAGAGTGTCATGTATTTCCTCTGCACTTTTTTTTTTTACTGTCTAGGATAAAGAGGCATTAGAGTATTGACTGGAGAAGGCAATGGCACCCCACTCCAGTACTCTTGCCTGGAAAATCCCATGGACAGAAGAGCCTGGTAGGTTGCAGTCCATGGGGTCGCTGGGAGTCGGACACGTCTGAGCGACTTCACTTTCACTTTTCACTTTCACGCCCTGGAGAAGGAAATGGCAACCCACTCCAGTGTTCTTGCCTGGAGGATCCCAGGGACGGGGGAGCCTGGTGGGCTGCCGTCTCTGGGGTCGCACAGAGTCGGACACGACTGAAGTGACTTAGCAGCAGCAGCAGAGTATTGACTTAAGGGCCCAAGTTTAACTCTGGTTCAGAAGAAGTCAAGTAATTTGTAAGACTCCCAGCCTTTCTCAGGAAATTCTGATTCAACAGATCTAGAATGAGATGCAAGAATTTGTATTTTTTTCAGAGTTTCCCAGGTGACATGTGAAGGTCATGGGCTATTCATCCCTGGGTTTGGAAGATCCCTTGGAGGAGGGCATGGCACTCCAGTATTCTTGCCTTGAGAATCCTCACAGACAGAAGAACCTAGTGGGTTACAGTCCATGGAATTGCAAACAGTGGGACACAATTGAGCGACTAAGCATACAGCGTATAGTATAACTTTAAAAAAATAGACTCTGACCCAGATTGGCTGAGTTTATATTTTGTCTCCATATTTCACTAGCTATAATAGTGTAGGCAAAAAAATTATAACTCTTTGTGCCACGTTTTCCTTCTTTGTAAATTGAGGGTAAAAGAGATTACCTCTCTCTCTGGAGTATGAATAAAATACTGAGTTAGCATATGGAAAGCTCATAGAACAGGTCCCAGCATTAGTGAAGTGAAAAGCAACATCTTCCACTTTCTTTATTATTCTTGTTTGTTTTTACAGATATCAATATGAGGTCATATTGAAAAATGAAAGCAGAAAATTTCCTCTTGCTATTTTTCTCATGACCCTTCCAGCTTTCTGGTAAACCTGACTTCCAACCCTGTTCCTTTTCTTTGCAGAATAATGAACATCCCTTTCATTTATTCTTCATCTATCTGTCTAGACACACCATATTGAAAAATATTATACCTTTACCAAGCTTATCTTTTTTTCTCCCACTTTTAGATCACCTGATCCTCTGTAAACCTGTGCAGTTCTCCCACTCCCAACATTTCCTTGGTCAACTGTTTATATAAGGCCGATGAACACTTCCTCTGGGCAAATCTATTTTTTTTCACTGTGTTAATCACATCCTCACCAGCTTCCCTGGTGGCTCAGATGGTAAAGCATCTGCCTGCAATGTGGGAGACCTGGGTTTGATCCCTGAGTTGGGAAGATCCCCTGGAGGAGGGCATGGCAACCCCCTCTAGTACTCTTGATTGGAAAATTCCATTGATGGAGGAGCCTGATAGGCTCCAGTCCATAGGGTCACAAAGAGTCGGACATGACTGAGGAACTTCACTTTCACTTAATCACATTCTCCTCAAAATTCTACAGTCATTTCAAAGTAATAGAAAAGAATTTCAAATACAGATTACATTTACAAGTGCTATTAAAACCCTAAACAATGTCAAAACCTCTATAATTTGGTGTTCAATGCATAATCTAAATTGAGGAGTAGGCATTTGGCAATTTTATAGTTTCATCCAAAAGTTTTTATTTTCTCTTTGTCAGGGTGCCAAATTTTGGTTGAGGAATGTGTATGAAATAGCAAGTGATTGAACTATACTACAAAGCTAATTTTGATTAATATATATATGTGTTTGCATATATATAAATAGTATACTATAAATAAAATGTACATTTTGTATATTATATATATAATACATATTTTATATATAAATCATGTTATTAAAGATCAGAAAAAAATTAATTGGGGAGCAAGTATGCAGGTTGGCAAACAGAAGGTAGATAAGTGTACCAAACGTAGAAGACAGCATTCACAAAGCCTAGTGATGGGATGAGTCAGAGGACCAAGAAATGAAGTAAGGAAACCAGTTTGTGAGAAGAAAAAAGGCACTGAGACTGGAATATTAGAAGAGACAAGACTGTAGTATTACATCAATTTGGCAAGGCTGGAACTATGCTTCACAAAATCACTATCTTCTATATTTTCAAGTTAGAGTTGACCAAAAGAGAATTTGCATAATATCAGGAAGGTGGATATGAATCAATAGCCACCACCCCCTGATGGTCATTAAGGTCAGAGATGACAAGAACAGAGAAACGCCTCAAGTCCTAACTTCTCCATTCTGCCTCCAGCTCTTCTCTATACCTATCTGCTCTGCTACCCAACTACAGCTTCACACCCAGGTCCCCTCGTGGCTTTACTCCAACAAGGATACATCTGACACCAAGAGGGCTACTGAGGGACTTCTCTCACGCTCCAGCTCACCTTTCAGACTCTCACCAGATAATTGCACCACCGTTTAGGTCTTATTCCTAAAATGACTATCTCATCTAACATACACACAATGATCTTACTTTCCTGCTTGACACTGACTGATCTAGATTTGAGAATTCAGCCTGGATCTCACTGAAAATAATTGAACATTAAGGATTCTCATGCAAGAAGAGACATTGGAAATGTGGTCTTCAGGAAGATGAATTTAACAGTGGTTTTTATCCTGATTTCATCCTGGATTGTGAGTCAGCAACTGAAAGCAAGAGTAGGACCAGATGGGTGTTGTAGTAATATAAGTGGGAGCTAAGTTAGAGTTAAGAAAATGATCATTAAGTCTTCAAAATCTTTGGCAGTTGTTCCCTCTTTTCAGAGCCTTTGTGGTGCCATGCAGTCCTAGGCACACAGTAGAAATCTATTGAAAGTTTACAGTATTTGAAAATGAATGACATCCATAAAACTGAGTTGTACTTTTCGTTTATTAGTAAACATTAAAATAAAGGAGATTCTTTCTGATTTCCATTGAAATGTAAGATCCATAAGGCTGTGGAAGTTGGTGATTTGCCTTTCCACGGCTATATTTTCAGGGCCTAGAACAATGTTCAGCACATATCAACGTCAGAATGTATATATATATAAAGTAGGTATACGGATAAAGTAATGATTGATGTCAGTAGACATCACAAACCTTTATTTAAATAGATAAAATAGAGGGTTCAGTAAATTGAATTGTTCATTTCCAAAATCAGAGTATACAGAGTGCTTCACAAACACATGTGCTGTGCTATGCTTAATTGCTCAATCGTGTCCGACTCTCTGGGACCCCGTGGGCTCTAGCCCCCCAGGTTTCTCGGTCCATGGGGATTCTCCAGCCAAGAATACTGGAGTAGGTTGCCATGCTTTCCATGGATCTTTCCAACCCAGGGATTGAACCCATTGCGGGCAAATTCTTTACCCTCTGAGCCAGCAGGGAAACACAAGTATACTGGAGTGGGTAGTCTATCCCTTCTCCAGGGCATCTTTCTGACTCAGCAATCCGAACACCTGCATTGCAGGCGGATTCTTTACCAGTTGAGCTACTAGGGAAGCCCACACAACCTCATTAACATCTCCAAATGTTTAATCTATCAATTAAACATAGCTTAGAATTTCAGAGTGCAAGATCTAACAGAATATGACTAGATGGAAAGTTTATGGTTTTAGTCTAAATATATATATATATATATATATATATGTTTAATATACTCTGTCACAGGACTCTTCACTGTTGTTGCTTTTTTTTAATAGGCAAAAATTGATATTGAGGGTTTTTTCCACCATTCAGGAAAATCATTTTTTGGCTATAAATATTAATGGGTTTAGTAATAAATTACACACTTGAATGGCATTTTATTACTTAAAACTAAAATATTAAAAACCTTATTTTAAATGCACAGAGAAATCATGTAATTTAAATCACCTTAGACTTGGAAATGGACTGCAAACCAATGCTTAGAAAGAAGTATAATTCCTAAAATATGTATTTTGGTAATGGGCCAATGTGTTCCACAGACACACCTAAAAAGAAAGTGGATAGGTCCTCCAGTCCATTATATTTTTCAGCAGATAAGCAAATTCTTTTAATTTTCTTCCCCAGGCCATTCTTTAAAATTAATAACATAAGCACTGAAGTTAGAATTGATAAAGACTAATTTTTCTGACTCAAAATAAAATTTTCTACTTTCTGAAAATGAGTTTACTAACAATGTTATAAGGCAACACTGTAACCTTCTCAACAATAAATCCTACAGATTGGCCACATGAAATATATATTCAAAAGTGTCTCTAATTCTTCATTTGGAAAATTTGGAATTTAAGTTTAACAGAAATTTATTTCTCAACTGTATAACAGATGAATTCCTCAGAATAATTTTATCTGATCATTTTAGAGGCAGAAATCATAATTTTATTCAAGATCAATCATTATATTCTCAATCAATATTTATCAAGACCAGAGCACAGGATACTGTTCATGCCCTAAATAGTTTTGTCTAAAATTCCTTAATTCTAGTTACAAAAATGCTAAACGTGTAGTTTGCATTAAGATACTTAGTGTAGTATTAAGCTAGCCCACTGTTATGTAAGATGAAATAGGTTTTAAATTTAGCTTTTAAATCTTTCTCAGTTCACTAATCACAGTTATTTTCATGTCACTTCCCCATAAAGAACTTTAAGTGACTCCACATTGCACACAAAATAAAATCTAGTTGCTTTCACTAAAGGTAAGGATGTCTCTAATCCACCCATTTTATTTTTTAGCCTGATTCTCATTGTTCTTGAACTGACCACTACGTACCAGCCACATAACACCTTCTACCATGTCTGACCATGTCTGAAATCTACATGTCTAAGGTGTCTGTACATCACAAAAGGGACAACTGGAAAATGCTCTTTTCCCATCAAAACCTCCTCCTGTTCTTAAAGGATACACCAAATGCTTGCCCTTAGTTTTACAAAATGTTCCCATCCTTCCCTTACTTGTCCACTTGCTTCATAGTTGGTACCTCTTTGCCATTTTATATTAGAGTTTCTTATATTTATATCCACCTTGGTTTCTAGGCTGTAAGGCTGTGATGAAGAGGGATCTTATCTTATTCATATTTGTATTTATCGTATAAATAGATGTTTCCCATTAAGACTTATAAGTTGAATTGAACTGAACTGAATTGATGAACTGAATAGAATTAAATCAAATTGAATTGAAACTGGGAGCCAGGGTAGTGGTGGGGATGGGAATATGACATCAGATCAATTCATTCACAAATCAATTAGCAATTACATTTCTGGGCCCAAATGAGATCTGGGATTTCTATTAGTCAGTGCTTGGTCTGTCACTTCAGTTGCTCAGTTGTGTCTGACCCTTAGGAAACCCCATGGACTGCAGCATGCCAGAATTCCCTGTCCGTCACCAACTCATGGAGCTTACTCAAACTCATGTCTATTGAGTCGGTGATGCCATCCAACCATCTCATCCTCTGTCGCCCCCTTCTCCTCCCACCTTCAATCTTTCTCAGCATCAGGGTCTTTTCAAATGAGTCAATTCTTCGCATAAGGTGGCCAAAGTATTGGAGTTTCAGCTTCAGCATCAGTCCTTCCAATGAACATTCAGGACTGATTTCCTTAGGATTGACGGGTTAGATCTCCTTGCAGTCCAAGGAACTCTCAAGAGTCTTCTCTGACAATGTTGGAGATACATAAAAAGGAAAACACCTTTAAGAATTCTCTCAATAATGCCTCAAGTTATCTCATTGGAGGAAGGAAGAAGAGAGCTAAATTTTACCACTCAATTTATACACAAAGCCATTTAATCTTCAAAGGCACCATTTAAAGAAGCTGTTGCACTTAATGGAAAAGTGAAGCCCAAAGTCACACAGTGGTTGTGGGTGATGAAACAAGAGTGCAAGCTCACATCTGTCAAGCCCCAGGGTGTGTGCTCTCACAACCAAATTAAATTATTATCCACCATTCAAAAAATGTCATTAGGTGCAGAACTGACCCATATCCCTAGAAGTAACAAAGTAACATTTTTTGTTTGCAATTTTTCACTATGAGCATAAACACTTCTCTTCTAACATTAGATTATTTTATATAAGTCACACGGCTCAGTAATGTTTTACTTGGTACACTCAGCACTTTGCATATCATTCTAACACTCACCTGTAAGTTTTATTCTATTGTATTCTAATTAAGTATTCAGTTCTGTTCAGTTCAGTTGCTCAGTCGTGTCCGACTCTTTGCGACCCCATGAATCACAGCACGCCAGGCCTCCCTGTCCATCACCAACTCCCGGAGTTCACTCAAACTCACGTCCATCGAGTCGGTGATGCCATCCAGCCATCTCATCCTCTGTCGTCCCCTTTTCCTCCTGCCCCCAATCCCTCCCAGCATCAGGGTCTTTTCCAATGAGTCAACTCTTCGCATGAGGTGGCCAAAGTATTGGAGTTTCAGCTTCAGCATCAGTCCTTCCAAAGAACACCCAGGACTGATCTCCTTTAGGATGGACTGGTTGGATCTCCTTGCAGGCTAAGGGACTCTCAAGAGTCTTCTCCAACACCACAGTTCAAAAGCATCAATTCTCCGGTGCTCAGCTTTCTTCACAGTCCAACTCTCACATCCATACATGACCACTGGAAAAACCATAGCCTTGACTAGATGGACCTTTGTTGGCAAAGTAATATCTCTGCTTTTCAATATACTATCTAGGTTGATCATAACTTTCTTTCCAAGGAGTAAGCATCTTTTAATTTCATGGCTGCAATCACCCTCTGCAGTGATTTTGGAGCCCAAAAAAATAAAGTCTGACGCTGTTTCCACTGTTTCCCCATCTATTTCCCATGAAGTGATGGGACTATTAACCATGATAAGTACTATAAATTTTGTATTGCTTGACTTTTAGGCAGTTTTATACCTTTTACCATTATATATAAAATTTTGGTAAGCACCCTTGGGCCTAGAGACTTTTCTGCATCTCCGATTATTCCTTTGGTTTTTAAATTTCAACTTTAATGGAAAGGGAAAATAAAGGCACAGAGAAATTAAGCTGTATCTGATTTCACTCTTCTGAAATGTGGACTCCAGCCTTCGGTACAAATTATCTAAAACAGGGTTTATTAGCCTGGATCACTGTTAACATTTTGGACCAGATCATCCTTTGCTGTGGAGGATTTGCCTGTGTATATAAGATGCTTAACAGTATTCCCAGCCTTTATTCCTAGAGGTCAGTAGTAGCCTCCATCCATGTATTTATGACAATCAAAAATGTCTTTTGTTGTCCATCCTGTCCTAGAGGTGGCAGGGTGGGGGAGAAGTGGATTATAAGACCTCTCCCACATTGAAAATCACTGTATTTATTTTAACTGACTTAGTTCCTTTATAGCCATCAACATTATACACACCTGACTTTGGGAGAGGAAGGAAAAAAATCAACATATAAACATACCTTTTTTTCAAAAACTGGTGGAGGTTCATAAGAAAGCAACAAATGTTGTGCATTATATAAAACTATCAAAATCCTCAACTTAAAGGAAATGCAGCCAGCATTTCTGAATACCAAATGATATCCAAAAATGTACAGGAAACAAGTACCAGCTTTGTGCCAAGAAGGACAAAGCTGAAGGTATAAAAGACAATCTTTTAATAGCCTGCAATATAAGACACTTCTCAGTAACTCATTGAAAAATGAAGATAAAACCTTGAATAGAGACAGATTGATATGTAAAGAAAAAGAAGGAGTGGAGGTTAATGAATTATTTCTAAATCAATATAATGTAATAAAATTCTCTCTTCTGTGAAAATGAGAAATTTGCATTTATGCCCAGTGAAATATAGATGAACAGTGATTGTGCTTATTACACCTGTCACAGAGAAAAAAATCAGGGCACATTATCTACAGTTACCTTTCTTCAAAACTGATTAACCTTAATACAGTTTTCCCTTCACTGATCTTACAGAGTTTACTGAATATAGCATGTCTTGATTAAAATTGCCCACATCTTAATTCAAATCACCCCTTTCTTTAACTTGTATATCTTAGATCACTTCTTTAAATTAACTATTTAACTAATGGGAATAATGCATTTCCTTAATCATGGGATATTTAAAAACTCAAACAGAGAATTTCCAAAATGAAATTTTCAAGAAAACTAAGAAAAAGATGTTGAAACAAAATTGTTGCCTGTCTGTATATTTGGGATGGAAATTCTATGAGAATAAGATAGAATTCTTTAAAAAGACTCAGAGGCAAATTTTGCTGATGTTTAAAAGTGCTATGTGTCTGCAGTTTAAGACTATTTCATCATGCTTCTCTAACTCAAGCACTTTTAAGCTTCCATTATTTGGAAATTTGGGGTTGAGGGGGAGGATGGGAAACAGAGTCGTTAAATGAATACTTTTGTGATTGCTAACTCAGTATTGGGCTGTGCTTTGTTATTTGCCTACTTAGCGACGGATTGAATGTCCTTAACAGTTGATCTGATATTATCATTAAGAATAGTAAAAACACCTAATTATACATTTTTCAGTCCACAGTTTATAAAGAATTTGAGATCTCTTGTCTTTTCATTAGGGTCAGATCTATTACTATTGTGGCCAAAATTGCACAATAGAAATAGGTGGGAATTTTTTTCATTATGGGCTTCCCTGATGGCTTGATTCACAGACCTAAATTGATTCATGGACCTAACATTCCAGGTTCCTATGCAATATTGTTCTTTACAGCACCGGATTTTAGAAACTGGTTGTCTGAGGAGGCCTTACAAATAGCTGAGAAAAGAAGAGAAGCAAAAGGCAAAGGAGAAAAGGAAAGATATACCCATTTGAATGCAGAGTTCCAAAGAATAGCAAGGAGAGATAAGAGAGTCTTCCTGAGTGATCAGTGCAAACAAATAGAGGAAAATAATAGAATGGGAAAGACCAGAGATCTTGTCAAGAAAATTAGAGATACCAAGGGAACATTTCATGCAAAGATGGGCACAAAGAAGGACAGAAACAGTATGGACTTTAAAGAAGCAGAAGATATTAAGAAGAGGTGGCAAGAATACACAGAAGAACTGTACAAAAAAGATCTTCATGACCCAGATAACCACAATGGTGTGACCACTCACCTAGAACCAGACATCCTGGAATGTGAAGTGACGTTGGCCTTAGAAAACATCACTATGAACAAAGCTAGTGGAGGTGATGGGATTCCAGTTGAGCTATTCCAAATCCTGAAAGATGATGCTGTGAAAGTGCTGTACTCAATATGCCAGCAAATTTGGGAAAACTCAGCAGTGGCCACAGGACTGGAAAAGGTCAGTTTTCATTCCAGTCTCAAAGAAAGGCAATGTCAAAGAACGTTTAAACTACCGCACAATTGCACTCATTTCACATGCTAACAAATTAATGCTCAAAATTCTCCAAGCCAGGCTTCAACAGTATGTGAACCATTAACTTCCAGATGTTCAAGCTGGATTCAGAAAAGGCAAGAAACCACAGCTCAAATTGCCAACATCTGTTGGATCATCGAAAAAGCAGGACAGTTCCAGAAAAAACATCTACTTCTCCTTTACTGACTACACCAAAGCTTTTGACTGTGTGGATCACAAAAAACTGTGGAAAAATCTGAAAGAGATGGGAATGCCAGACCACCTGACCTGCCTCCTGAGAAATCTGTATGCAGGTCAAGAAGCAACAGTTAGAACCGGACATGGAAAAACAGACTGGTTCCAAATCAGGAAAGGAGTACATCAAGGCTATTGTTACCCTGTTTATTTAACTTATATGCAGAGTACATCATGAGAAATGCCAGGCTGAATGAAGCACAAGCTGGAATCAAGATTGCCGGGAGAAATATCTATAATCTCGGATATGTAGATGACACCACCCTTATGGCAGAAAGCGAAGAAGAATCAAAGAATCTCTTGATGAAAGTGAAAGAGGAGAGTGAAAAAGTTGGCTTAAAATTCAACATTCAGAAAACTAAGATCATGGTCTGGTCCCATCACTTCATGGCAAATAGATGGGGAAGCAATGGAAACACTAAGAGGCTTTATTTTGGGGGACTCCTAATGATACTGCAGCCATGAGAAGAAACTTACTGCTTGGAAGAAAAGCTATGACCAACCTAGGCAGCATATTAAAAAGCAGAGACATTACTTTGCCAACATAGGTCCATCTAGTCAAAGTTATGATTTTTCCAGGAATCATGTATGGATGTGAGAGTTGGACTATAAGAAAGCTGAGCACTGAAGAATTGATGCTTTTGAACTGTGTTGGAGAAGACTCTTGAGAGTCCCTTGGACAGCAAGGAGATCCAACCAGTCAATCCTAAAGGAAATCAGTCCTGACTATTCATTGGAAGAACTGATGCTGAAGCTGAAACTCCAATACTTTGGCCACCTGATGTGAAGAACTGACTCATTTGAAAAGACCCTGATGCTGGGAAAGATTGAAGGCAGGAGGAGAAGGGGATAACAGAGGATGAGATGGTTGGATAGCATCACTGACTCGATGGACATGAGTTTGAGCAAGCTCCATGTGTTGGTGATGGACAGGGAAGCCTGGCATGCTGTAGTCCATGGGGTTGCAAAGAGTCAGACACAACTGAGTGACTGAAATGAGCTGAGCTCCCTGTGGCTCAGCAGTAAAGAATCCACCTGCCAGTACAAGAGATACAAGCCCTATCCCTGGGTCGGGAAGATCCCCTGGAAAAGAAAATGGCAACCAACTCTAATATTCTTTCCTAATAAATCCCATGGACAGAGATGCCTCAAGGCCTCAGTCCATGTGGTTGCAAGAGTTGGGCATGATTTGATGACTAAACAACAGCTTTTTTTTTACAAATCTACAAGGTTGTATGAAGAGCAGAAACATGGGACCCAAGGAGGTGTCCAGTGCCACATGAGGAGACTAGGGAACCTCTTAGAGTAATTCACTAGAACAGTGAGTTCTAAGCACATCATTTCTTTGCCAATGAAGACTTCTTGATTATTAAAAGTGAAATGCATGTCTTAATTAAAATTTTTTGAGAAATGCTCCATCACAAATATTCTTTGCAGCTTCATAATAGTCTTGAGCTATAAAACCAGTACTTATGCTTTTAATCAATAATATATTGGGCTTGTGCTGTAAAAATCGGGGTAAATTAATTTCTTGTCTGTGTACACACAAAGTGAAATCGAAAAATAAAGCCGTCTCCCTGTCATCATCAGGGATAACGGTGGATTCATTATTTGACTCATACCCACTCTAGAGTATCTTGAACTGCACAAATAATCATGTGACTTTCACCTCATGCTCACACTCAACCCCCACTCTCATCTCTGGGTTAGATTACTTTCTGCTTGGCTCTCCGAAGGGAAAGTACATAGTCTATGGTTCAGAGAAATAAAAAAATCAGTGTATTGAAGCAGGGCTGAAATTGCATATATTCTGCTTGGATGAACAAATAATAAATTGCTCTTGTTAGGTCTGTCTAATGTAATATAGCTAGTTAAACATAGTACACATACACTTTTTCAGAATTAAATTACTTTTTCCAAGTTTCTTTCAATACATAATAAAAAGAATGCTCACTAAGTTAACACACACACATATGCATGTACATACAGCTAACAGGACTGTGTTGTTGTTCAGTCACTAAGTCGTGTCCAACTCTTTTCAACCCCATGGACTGCAGCACACCAGGCTTCCCTGTCCTCCACTATATTCTGGAGTTTGCTCAAACTCATGTCCATTGAATCGGTGATGCCATCCAACCATCTCGTCCTCTGTTGTCCCCTTCTCCTCCTGCTTTTAATCTTTCCCAGCATCAGAGTCTTTTTCCAATGAGTTGGCTCTTCTCATGAGGTGTCCAAAGTATCGGAGCTTCAGCTTCAGCATCAGTCCTTCCAATGAATATTCAAGGTTGAAAGTATGCCAAATATTCCCATCTTTAAAGCACACTGAAGTAGTTAGATCTGAGTTTGTAGAATATTTTTAGAAATTTCTTTAATTAATTAGAATGCATGCTCTAATGTGATAAATGTGTATGTCGGTTATAAGAGAAATTCTACAAGGAATAAGTAAGAATAAGCACAAATCTAGTTGTTTTTAGAACCTGCTGAGATTCAGTTCCTCAACAACAGATCCAAGAAAAGTGTGAGACAGAATAAATGTCCTATTTTTTTTTTCTTGTTCTTGGAGATTAAGTTGAATAGGTGACTTCATCATTTTCTTGCACTTTTTTGCAATTCTGGGGCAATTGCCAATGACACATTTTTTCTCAACTATTCTAAGGAATCAATTCAAACCTTGTTTACACAAAAATGTCCAGGAAAAAAAATATTTAGCTGAAATATAGTCTCTCTCTCTCTCTCTTTGGTCAGTCCTGCCCATTCAGAGATATTAAGACTTTTTTCCTATGGCAATTAATACAAAATTGCCCACATCCATCATTTTTAATGCAAGTAATATTCAAACCCATCAGGGAAATATATGAAAGATAAATACCCAGACTGCTTAAGGTGGTCTCAAGGTCAAGCTCAATGATTCATCAGAAACATTTACAAGCATTGCAAATTGCTTATAATTTGCTAGTAAACTTTTAGAACACTCTACTGTAAATAAGTTTCACCTCTGGATTTTGAAATGGCCAATACAAGTTTTGACGAAGAGACAGGCTTGAACTAGGTTAAATGAAAGAGAACATATTTGTTGCCAGGGAAGATCAGAGGTAGACAGACTCCCCAGTGCCCTTTTCCACTAAAGGTGTTGAGACAAGACTACTTAGCATTCAGCTTGCACTTACTTTTGTTTATGGAAGACATGAACAGTGTGAGGTTTGTAAAATACGTCACCTCTGAGTTTTTTTTAACAGGAGATTTATCAATCGGACGAATCTAGAAGGCAAATCACAGGACCTTAGCCAATTTCTAAATTGGACATCCATTCAATTTTATAACAGAGTTTGAAGAGGTCAATGTGTTGCTTACATGAGATGATGATCCTTGAGCACAGAAACCTTGAGTAAAAACTAAGATGAAATGTGAAACCAGGACAAAATATCATCCTTCTATGAGAAAGTAGTGAAAAGCACTGACATAGTGGTATAGACACTGGAGGAAAAATAAATGTTCCTTTGGGGAGCTCAAACAAAGAGGGAAGCTTTGTAGATGAAACCTCCAGGGAAGTCGATTAAAAGGAAAGAGCAAGTATTAACGCTGTCATACAATTTTAAAATAGCACCAGATGAAAAAGAACCATCGGTTGCTTTCATGCTTATTTTTTTTCCATGAAGAAAAGTTGTATCAGCTCTGGTGGGGCAGATCAGATGATTTTAGAAACCACATCCTCATTACTCAGAACCAGATTCCACCTTTCAGTATTTCAGTATTATTAGTTCTGTCCCCAATTTCTTCCTTTGAAACCACTGCATGTGTTCTCAGTGGTCCAGTGACCACTGCTGATGCTAATCATGGCCCTCATTTTCATAACCATAGTGATGTTGAACACGTAGGTCAGGCAAGAGGGGGAAACGTTACAACTGGGGAGTGGGTCAGTGGGTGCTAGAAATATTCAACACACACATTGCCCTTTAAAATGGCTACTAAAGAAGAGTTAAAAATAATTGCTTCATGTTTTCTGAGTTTTTAATTATACATGTTCTCTATTGGTGGACACTGAGCCCATTTTCTATAGCAATTCACATGTCTAGAAGTTAACACTTCATGCTTTTCTTTTTTAATTTAAATTTATTTATTTTAATTGGAAGCTAATCACTTTACAGTATTGTATTGGTTTTGCCATACACCCAGAGGGATGGTATGGGGAGGGAGGTGGGAGGGGGTTCAGGATTGGGAACATGCTTTTCAAGCAAAAAAGCAAAAAGCTTCTGCATCCGCTCCTCTCCATGGTAGAATAACTGGAGCAACATCACCCAGGGAAACAAGGATATTTACCCCCTCTCTCTCCTGTGCCCTTCAAACAAAGTATACTCTCCAATTCCTCTTTTTTTATTCATAAGGAAGGCCAAATGAGTCACAATCCTTCTGTAGCTTCTTTGCTTTGAACTCAGAGGGTAACTTGTTAATTGAGGGTGCAATAAAGAGGGTTTCCTTTGTCTAATCTAGTTTCACCAATGTATTGGTTTTATGTTGCCACATAACAAATAACCTCCTTGAAAAGATCATCATTTGTAATTTTTTATAGCTTCTCTGAATCAGAAAGTCTAATGGGGCACAGTGAAGTCAGCCCATCCCTGCTCCATGGTGTCTGAGATCTCAGCTGGATCTTGAAGAATGTGGCTCCAATCAGGTAACCACTTGTTCACTTGCGTATCTTGCAGCTGATACAGGTAGAGACTTGGGCTGGGCTGTTGACTGGAGTATCTACCTCTGGCTCCCATGTGACCTGGGCTTTCCTGTAACATGATGGATGACTCCCAAGGGCATATGTTCTGTGATAGAAAGAAAGACAAAAAGAGAGAGAGAGAGACTGAGAGAATCAGAGAGAGAGAAATGGAGAAGGAATGAGGCTTTATCTTTTTATTTCTGATGCTCAGAAGACACACAGGATCACTTCCACTGTCCTCTGTTGCACAGGACAGTCACAAGGGAAGAGAACACATCATCCACGTGAGAGGAGCGTCAGCCACATTAGAAGAGGAGCATATGGTATGAGATAGTATTGGAAGGACTATCACCACCAGTATTAGAATGCTATTGTGTTTGACTTCAGTTGACTTCTGGTATGTGCTCAGTCGATCAGTCACATCTAACTCTTTGTGACCTCATGGACAGTAGCCCACCAGGCTCCCTGTCCATGGGATTTCCCAGGCAAGAATACTGGAGTAGGTTGCCATTTCCTTCTCCAGACTTCTGGAGGAAGGATAAATTGTTAAGTTCTCAATGCACAACTATTTTCAGCAATTATTTCAGTTTCACAGTCATGAATTTTCTTACAAGGCAACATGCTAAGAAGTGTTATAAGAGTATTTGTTTATACTAAGATACAGAATCTGCCTTCATAGATCTAATAATTTTAATGGCTTACATTTCCACAATGTTTTATGTTTTCAGAGCTTATATCAGCTATTTTACTTTGTCCCTCAAAGATTCTTATGATTAGTTGTATCTGTTTTGCATATGAGTAAACTGAAATTCAGAAGTGTTCAGGGACTTACCCACGGTCATACAAGTAATGTATAATGGAAACAAGATTCACGTTACAGAGAAAGCTTCCTATTATTTCTTTATTATGTAGTGAAGGCTTTTCTATTTTTATTCCTTCCTACTAAACTTTTAAAAAGTAATTTTATAGCATAAAAATATTAGTTCAAATAAAACTATTATAATATTGTGTTCAGCACTTCTTAATATAGCCCCCAGTTCCCACATTAAAAAAAAAAAAACTAACTGGGATGATGAAGGGTAGAAACTGACAAACAGAAATGGCCAATAAGGAGAGCCACTTCAGATAACTCCTTGGGGATCTGTCTGCCCTGGTTGTTAGAGGTTATGTATCGAACAAAAGTAATGGATATTTCCCTTTCCTTAGCGCTTTGTAGACACACCCCAACAGATATTTTACTGATGTAGATTTTAAGAATGCTTGAAGCATGTAAGCCAAAAAAAATACTCAACACAGCAATATAAATGAAAATACAATGGTGATTCCTTAATGAAAAGGAATAAAACTATGTGACCCAGCAATCCCAATACTGTGCTTATACCCTGAGAAAACTCACAATTCAAAGAGACACATGAACCCCAAAGTTCATTGCAACACTATTTACAATATCAAGGACATGGAAGCAACCTAAATGTCCATGGACAGATGAATGGATCAAAAAAGCTGTGGTACATATATACAATGGAATATTACTCAGCCATAAAAAGGAACAAATTTGAGTCCATCATAATGAGGTGGATGAACCTAGAGCCTGTTATACAGAGTAAAGTAAGTCAGAAAGAGAAAAACAAATATATTAATGCATATGTATGGAATCTAGAAAAATGGTACTGATGAACCTATTTACAGGGAAGAATTGAAGATGCAGACATGGTGTGGCCTGGTGGACACAGCTGGGGGAGGACAGGGTGGGACAAATGGAGGAAATAGCATGGACATACAGACACTGTGTGCATGCTCAGTCACTCAGTCATGTCTGACTCTGCAATGCCATGGACCGAAGCCCTCCAGGCCCCTCTGTCCATGGGATATTCCTAGCAAGAATACTGGAGTGGTTTGCCATTTCCTACTCCAGGGGATCTTCTCAACACAGGGGGTGAACCTACATCTTCTGCATCTCCTGCATTTCAGCAGACTCTTTACTGCTGAGCCACAAAGGAAGCCCATGTATACACTATTAAGTGTAAAATAGATAGCTGGTTAGAAGCCGCTGTAGAGCACGGGGAGCCTAGCCTGGTACTCTGGTGCTCTGTGATAACCTACAGTGGTAGGATGGGGGAGGTGGGCGGCTCTGGGGGAGGCGTTTTATACATACTTATGACTGATTAGCACTGATACACGCAGAGACCAACACAGCATTACAAAGCTCCTCCAATTAAAAAATTTTCCTCCAATTAAAAAAAAATAAATGAAAAGTCACCTAATCTTTGTCTGGAGTTTATATTCATTTTCTAGGGTTGTTGCAACAGAGCACCACAAACTGGGTGGCTTACACAACAGCACGTTCTTGTCTCACAACTCCAGAGGTTAGACATCCGAGAGTAAAGTGTTGGCAAGTCTGGTTCCTCCTGAGGTCTCTCTTCCTGGCTTATGGATGGCCACCTTCTCACTGTGTCTTCACCTTGTCTTCCCTCTGTGCATGTCTCTTTCTCTTCACATGGTGTTCCTTTTATAAGGATACCAGGCATGTTGCGTGAAAGCCCATCCTAATGACATCATTTTAACTAATTACATCTATAAGGACCCTATTGCCAAATAAAGTCACACTTTTAAGCATTAGGTTAGGACTTCAACATATTAATGTGGTGGTGGTGGTTTAGTTGCTAAGTCATGTCAGACTCTTGACCCCATGGCCTATAGCCCACCAGGCTCCTCTGTCCATAAAATTCTCCAGGCAGGAATACTGGAGTGGGTCGCCATTTCCTTCTCCAGAGGATCTTCCCGACCCAGGGATGGAACCTGGGTCTCCCTCACTGCAGGTGGATTCTTTTCCAACTGAACCAGCAGGGAAGCCTTTATACTGATGTCGGAGTTGCACAATTCAACTCATAACAAAATTCTGTCAACTCTTCTTCAAAAAAAACAAACAAAAAAATAGAAAAGTGTACCTAATGACATTGAAGACACAACATTGAATAGTCATTCAGCTTTATACTAATCAGGATGAAGTCATGTTTCACCAAAGAGATCAGAGGAGCTGGCCAAAAAAGGCAAACACGGGGCCACAATAATCCATCCATGAATGTGGGAGGGTTGAGTTATTATAAATGCAAATAGTATCTGCATTTTCATACCAGGGCAGGAGCCAACACAGAGGCATTTTTCTATTACTTTTTAGTTCATCTACCACCACCGCCATCCATTTATTTAAGTTGCCTCTATAACACCCTTTATGTCTGGGTCTTTCTGAATGATTCCAATATATGAAAGGACAGGGTCTACCCAGAAACTAGTTTCATAATGGCCTTGCTGCCAAATATGCAGGCAGAACCCAGGGATTTATGAATAAATAAAGGCAAACTTTCAGATACCTTGCCAAATGAATTCTAAAAAAATTATTCTGAAGGCACTGAGAGAAAGGGAAATAAATTTTGATTCAAGACTGATGCCAAGACTGTGGACTTCATAACAATTCAGATTTGACTTTTAAAGTGTTACAGGAAGGTAACTTTAAAATTGATCTGGAAGGTATCTATTTTAAGTACACTTATCATTTCATTGTTTAAGTCTCTTCTTATTTAAAAAAAAGGGGAAAATAAACATCCTGCTACATTATACTTTTAGGTTTTGCAAAAGGCATTGAAGTGGAGAAGTAAGTGCCTAAGAGCATTAAATTTTAACGGCTGCTTGGTAAATTTCATTTTAAAATGTTTCATTATGAAAAATTTAAAACATATGAAAAAAAGACTAAGATAATGACTTACCATATATACTTATCACATGGTTCAATAATTATCAAGAATTTGCCACATTTACTTTGTCTGCAGTCTCTCTCTTTTCCCTTCCTTCCTCCTTTCCTTCCTCCTCTTCCTCCTTCTCTTTCTCTGAATTATTAAATAGAGCTCCAGCCATTATTTTACCCTGACATATTTTCAAGCAAACCCCTAGAAATTGTAAATACTTTTACAAGGCTCATTGCTGTTATTAAACCTAACAGAATTACCATAATACCTTAAAGTCATCTAATACCTGGTACCCATTCAAACTTCCTGCATCATCTCCAAATGTGTTTGTAGCTGTTTTGTTTGAATCAGGGTCTGAATAAAGTCCCCACATCATAATCACCTATTGCTTTAAGAAGATAAATTTGTGATGATTTGATATACAGCAATGGAAAGTTAATATATTCTAGTATATTTTTATATTATCTCTGCATATTTTCACACATGAGAATAATGACAGCAAGTTTAGGGTCAAAAGGTAATTAAAATTGACTAATAATATTAGAAACTACTACTTGAGACATAAAAGACGTGGCTTCAATCCCTGATTGGAGAAGATCCCCTGATGGAAGGCATGACAACCCACTCCAGTATTCCTGTCTGGAAATCCTATGGACAAAGGAGCCTGGCAGGCTACAGTCCATGGGGTCACAGAGAGACATGACTGAAGTGACAACATGCATGCACTTGAAAAAGGAAGAAAAGTGAAATGGTGTACTTCTTCTTTACTAACAAAGTCCTGATTTTATTCACATATTTCTTCCATGTCCTTCAGGGAAGGAGGAGGCAGCTTCAGAAAATAGATCCAACTTGAATTGAGCCAACTTGATGAGGCCAATGGTGGTCTCATCGCCTTGGCAGTAATTGGTTTATGTGTAAACACAGGGATGACATTTTAAACAGTGAGACTTAAAATGAAGTTACTGTAAAAAGTTCTCCTCACTGTGAAAAAGTCACACACATCAGGAAATATCCCTTCATATTCCTCTAGATTACCTGAGTGTGGGATTGCAATTGACTTTGCTGCCGTTCAGTTGCCAAGTTATGTCCGATTCTTCGTGACCCCATGAACTGCAGCACACCAGGCTTCTCTGTCCTTCACTATCTCCCAGAGTTTGCTCAAACTCATGTCTGTTGAGTTGGTGATGCCATCCAACCATCTCGTCCTCTGTCACCCTCTTCTCCTCTTGCCCTCAATCTTTTCCAGCATCAGGGTCTTTTTCAGTGAGTCAGCTCTTTGCATCAGGTAGCCAAAGTATTGGAGCTTCAACTTCAGCATTAGTCCTTCCGATGAATATACAAGGTTGATTTCCTTTGGGATTGATTGGTTTGATTTCATAGCAAAGAACCTTGCAGAGAACCCCATGAAAAATATGAAAAGGCAATTGACTAGCTATCCTCCATTAATGAAGAGAGATGGCATAAGAAAAAATCCAAAATGCTGAACATAGGGGCTTTCCTGATGGTCCAGTGGTTAAGACTCAGTGCTTTCAATGCAGGTGGCACTGATTCTGTCCCTGGTTGGGATGAGTGGTGCAGCAGCCAAACAGGAAAACAAGAAAGCAAATGCTAAACATGGCAGAAGAGAAAGAAACTAGGAAGCTGTGACTTTGACGATGATGTTGACCTTTAGTTAAAACATGAAGTCACTCTACCATAAGACCTGTTTGTGTTTGAGTTAATAAATAATAAATTGAGCCATGTAGCCATGTTTTTGTCATTTGCTACCAAATTACACAGTGCATTGTGTGAGAAAGAGCACATATTTAACTAGTCTTATTATCAAGAAGTCTAAGGCTTCCCCGAAGCCTCAATAGTAAATATTCTGCCTGTCAGTGCAGGAGACACAAGTTCTATGCCTGATCCAGAAAGATCCCACACGCTGTGGAGCAACAAGCCCTTGCATCACAACTATTGAGTTTGTGCTCTGGATCCCAGAATCTGCAACTCTTGAGCCCAGGTGCCACACCTACCACACCTACTGAACCCCAGGTACCTGAGAGTCCATGCTCCACAGCAAGAGAAGCCACTTCAAGGAGAGGCCTGCACACCGCAACTAGAGAGTAGAACCCACTCACTGAAATGAGAGAAAAACTCAAGCAGCAGCGAAGACCCACACAGTCAAAAATAAATAAATAAAATTATATATAAAAAAAGAAGTCTAAAGAAATTGCCCAAACCCTCCTCTCTGAACACATTTTAGACACATCCTAAACAGTGTTTTACTAGAGTGAAGGTACTCTACATTTAACCATTATGTAGGCAAGGCACTCTGCTTGATCCTCTCACATGTATTTTCTTACTTATTCCTAACAATAGCTTTTCAGTGTAGTCATAGGTAAGCTTGTTGCATCTCCTGAAATCTATGGTTCATCACAAAAAGACTGCATGTCCTCAAATTCTTCTCTAAAGAGGCCTTCCTTCTTATGCAATCTGATTCTCCCCTGTAGACATTCTCCACTTCAACTTCCTCAAGTGGTGTGTTCATCGCTCAGTTGTATCCAACTCTGCAGAACCATGGACTGCAGCCCTCCACGTTCCTCTGTCCATGAGATTCTTCAGGCAAGAATACTGGAGTGGATAAGCTATTCCCTTCTTCAAGGGAACTTCCTGATCCAGGAATCTAACTTGGGTATCCCGCATTGAGGGCAGATTCTTTACTGTCTGAGCCACCAGGACATGAAGCAGTTGTCCAGCCTGACCTCACTGATGCTCCCAGACAATACTCCCTGCTCAGAGCCCAACGAGACTGTATCACCCACTACTTATTGTTCCTGTGACCAACCAACACGCAGGTCCCTACTCATTTCTTCTCACTTTCATGGCCCACTTGATACTCTTGCCATAATTCTTGACCATTTCAATAAGCATATAGAAATCCTTCTGATATTTTGGCTCTCGGTCTTTGGACTCTTCTGCAATTTGACCTCCACCTTATCTCAGGGACTTTATCTGCTGCCTCAACTCCAGGAACTCCATCTGTTTCCAGCTCACATGCCAATGGCTTTTCTATCCCATTGGGACTTTGAGCCCACTGATCCCATCACTACTCAGTGTCTCCCTCCTCCATGATCTCCTTTGTTCCTTCTGTTTCTGGATTAAATTTGTCATTTCACTCACTCCTCAGCACAGACAGCCAATCTCCTTGCCCATCACAGTTTCTGTTGGACTTGTTTGACAAAACCACCAACCTAGATATAATAACCTATGCCCTTTGCAGCTGCGTAACAACAGAACATAAAAGGAAGACACAACCACACTTCTTCATACCACTTTGAATTAATAGCCATAACACCAATCACATTCTTAATAATACCCAGGAACCAAACTGTAATTCCTCAGCCCATTTATGCTTTTAATGTGGTAATTGACTCCTTCACACCTTTTTCTTGATCCTCAAACCTCCGGCATTTCCTCTCCCATCTTTGTATAAAATGAATGACTTTTCTTCCTACTGTCTAAAAGAATTCTAGGAATAAGTAATTTAGTTTCAAGAGAAAGAGAATTAGACAGTTTCCCTATTAAAAATAAATCATGGGGCTTCCCCGGTGGCTCAGTGGTAAAGAATCCACCTGCCAATGCAGGAGACACAGGTTTGATCCCTGAGCCCGGAAGATTCCACATGCCATAGAGCAACTAAGGCCATGTACCACAGCTACTGAGCCTGTGCTCTAGAGCCCAGGAATTGCAACTGTTGAGCCCACGTGCTGCAACTACTGAAACCCATGCACCTAGAGCCGGTGCTCTGCAACAACAGAAGCCACTGCAATGAGAAGCCCACATACCGCAACTAGCGAATAGCCCCTGCTCCCACAACTAGAGCAAAGTCTGGGCAGCAACCAAGACTCAGCACAGCAGGAAATAAAATAAACAAAAATTTTAAAAATAAATAAATCATGAAACCTAGAAAAAATATAAAAGAAGGTTTTCTGAAAGCAAGATAGAACTAATAGGACAATAAAATATTGTGGCATATGATCCAGGAGAAGAAGAAAACACTGAGTCATCGTTTATTCCAAGGTCACTTGCCATTCAGGATGAGTCATGTGAAGGGCTGAGAAACTCAAAGCTCATTCAATATTCTTTCTGGTCTATAGGGACAAATGTAAGGAGATAGGTCTAACAAAGAAGGATTTATCCTAGAAAAACCACGCATACTTTGGTCTTGGAAAATAAAAACCACTGCAAGGAGACCCAACCAGTCCATTCTGAAGGAGATCAGCCCTGGGATTTCTTTGGAAGGAATGATGCTAAAGCTGAAACTCCAGTACTTTGGCCACCTCATGCGAAGAGTTGACTCATTGGAAAAGACTCTGATGCTGGAAGGGATTGGGGGCAGGAGGAGAAGGGGACGACAGATGAGATGGCTGGATGGCATCACTGACTCGATGGACGTGAGTCTGAGTGAACTCCGGGAGTTGGAGATGGACAGGGAGGCCTGGCGTGCTGTGATTCATGGGGTCGCAAAGAGTCGGACACGACTGAGCGACTGATCTAATCTGATACCATAAGAATAAAACCAACTCTGAAATAGATAAAGTTTAATTATTTCAGTCCCTGAAATTGGATTAGATGATTCTGATTGCTAATATTCTTAGATATCTACCAGAAGCAAGAATACATTCTCCCTGAAGAAAAAAATCATCCTCACTAATTTTTTAGAAATATTTTAACATATGAAATTCAGCATTTAATCAAAAAAGTGTTCATGAAATAGACACTATCACACAAATAAAAAAGAAAGGTAAGAATTATAAGAGAAAATTGATACACAGATAAAATTAAGAATTTCAAAAGAATATGGAAAGCTATAAAACAAGATAATTTTAAACCTGAAAAATATAAGAATCAAAATTAAGAATCTAAGAGGTAACTTTAGCAGCAGATTCAACAGACCTCAAAAGAATAGTATTGAACTGGAATTCAGGAAGAAGAAAATATTTAAACAGAACAAGTAGAAAATATATGCATGAAAATAGAGAAGAGAAAGAAAGAAAGAAGTGATCTAATATCATGTAATTAAAATCCCACAGGGAAAGCAAAATAGAGTAGATGTAATATTTGGGAAAAAAGGTTGAAATTTTTTCAAAATGTATGAAAATTAAGAACAGACTCAAGAAGCACTGTGAGCCACAAGCAGTATAATTTTTTGTAAAAAAGGTACATCATTTTAAAAGGTTGCAAACAAAAAAAATAAATAAAATAAAATCTTGCAACTGCAGCAGGGGCAAAAAGAGATTAATCTGACAGGATCAGAATAGACTGCAGGAGATTTTTGAACAGAAACAACAGAAGACACAGAGCTTATAGCTTCAAAGTACAGAGAGAAAATAACTGTCGACACAGAATGCAACCCCCAAAGAACACATTCTTCAAAAGTGAAGGAACAACAAAGATATTTTCTGACAAAGAAAAACTGAGAAAATTTAGCGCCAGCAGACTTGCAGTAAAGGAAACCTTAAAAAGTGTTTTTCAGACAGAGGGAAATGAAACCAGATGGAAGCTCAGAAATCCATGAAGGAATGACAAGCAATAAAAATGATAAACACATGGAAAGATTTGAATGGATATTGCTTTGAAGACATAATAAGAGTATAGTGATATTTAACAAATATATGTTGCTAAGAAAATATGGGTGTGTGTGCAAAATTAATTAGACAATATGGTATTGATGAAAAAGGAAATACATAGACTAGTAAAATGAAATTCAGATCAAGAAGCCAACACAATCATATATAGATATTCATTTTAAGCCTAATGTGGCACTTCAGAAGTCTGGACAAGGAATGGTCTTTTTAGTAGGTCGTGCTGAGAAAATTAGATTTTTGAAATGAAAAACAAAATCAATTTTGACCAGATTTTACACCATACTTAATTCCAGGTCAGTCATAAATCTAAATATGAGAAACCATCAATACAACTTTTAGAAATAATACCTTTTAAATCAGGTATATAAGAAGTGTTTTCTTTTTCAGTTCAATTCAGTCCCTCAGTTGTGTCCAACTCTTGGCGACCCCATAAACTGCAGCACACCAGGCCTCCCTGTCCATCACCAACTCCCGGAGTTCACTCAAGCTCACATCCATTGAGTCCATGACATCATCCAACCATCTCATCCTCTGTCATCCCCTTCTCCTCCTGTCCTCAATCTTTCCCAGCATCAGGGTCTTTTCAAATGAGTCAGCTCTTCGCATCAGGTGGCCAAAGTATTGGAGTTTCAGCTTCAACATCAGTCCTTTCAGCGAACACCCAAGACAGATCTCCTTTAGGATAGACTGGTTGGATCTCCTTGCAGTCCAAGGGACTCTCAAGAGTCTTCAACACCACAGTTCAAAAGCATCAATTCTTCTTCACTCAGCTTTCTTTACAGTTCAACTCTCACATCCACACATGACTACTGGAAAAACTATAGCCTTGACGAGACGAACCTTTGTTGGCAAAGTAATGTCTCTGCTTTTGAATATGTTGTCTAAATTGGTCATAACTTTTCTTCCAAAGAGCAAGCGTCTTTTTATTTCATGGCTGCAGTCACCATCTGCAGTGATTTTGGAGCCCAAAAAAATAAAGTCTGACACTGTTTCCCCATCTATTTCCCATGAAGTGATGAGACCAGATGCCATGATCTTAGTTTTCTGAATGTTGAGCTTTAAGCCTACTTTTTCACTCTCCTCTTCTACTTTCATCAAGAGCCTTTTTAGTTCCTCTTCACTTTCTGCCATAAGGGTGGTGTCATCAGCATATCTGAGGTTATTGATATTTCTCCCAGTAATCTTGATTCCAACTTGTGCTTCTTCCAGCCCAGTGTTTCTCATGATGTACTCTGCATATAAGTTAAATAAGCAGGGTGACAATATACAGCCTTGACGTACTCCTTTTCCTATTTGGAACCAGTCTGTTGTTCCATGTCCAGTTCTAACTGTTGCTTCCTGACCTGCATATAGGTTTCTCAAGAGGCAGGTCAGGTGATCTGGTATTCCCATCTCTTTAAGAATTTTCCACAGTTTATTGTGATGCACACAGTCAAAGGCTTTGGCATAGTCAATAAAGCAGAAGTAGATGTTTTTCTGGAACTCTATTGCTTTCCCATGATCCAGCTGATGTTGGCAATTTGATCTCTGGTTCCTATGCTTTTTCTAAATCCAGCTTGAACATCTGGAAGTTCACAGTTCAGTATTGCTGAAGCCTTGGAGAATTTTGAGCATTACTTTGCTAGCATGTGAGATGAGTGCAACTGTGTGGTAGTTTGAGCATTCTTTGGCATTGCCTTTCTTTGGGATTGGAATGAAAACTGACCTTTTCCAGTCCTGTGGCCACTGCTGAGTTTTCCAAATTTGCTGGCATATTGAGTGCAGCACTTTCACAGCATCATCTTTTAGGATTTGAAATAGCTCAGCTGGAATTCCATCACCTCCACTAACTTTGTTCATAATGATGCTTCTGAAGGCCCACTTGACTTCACATTCCAGGATGTCTGGTTCTAGGTCAGTGATCACACCATCGTGATTATCTGGGTAGTGAAGATCTTTTTTGTAAAGTTCTTCTGTGTATCCTTGCCACCTCTTCTTAATATCTTCTGCTTGTTAGGTCCAGACCATTTCTGTCCTTTATTGAGCCCATCTTTGCATGAAATGTTACCTTGGTATCTCTAATTTTCTTGAAGAGATCTCTAGTCTTCCCCAGTCTATTGTTTTCCTCTATTTGTTTGCACTGATCACTGAGGAAGGCTTTCTTATCTCTCCTTGCTATTCTTTGGAACTCTGCATTCAGATGGGTATATCTTTCCTTTTCTCCTTTGCCTTTTGCTTCTCTTCTTTTCACAGCTATTTGTAAGGCCTCTTCAGACAGCCATTTTGCTTTTTTGCATTTCTTTTTCTTGGGGTTGGTCTTGCTCCCTGTCTCCTGTACAGTGTCATTTAATACTTCTTTATCTGACTGTGTGGGGTCTTAGTGTGGCACTCAGGATCTTCATTGTGTCATGGACTCAGTAGTTGAGGTGCCCAGGCCAAGTTGTTCTGTGGCATGTGGGTTCTTAGTTACCCAACCAGGGATTGAACCTGCATCCCTTGCATTGCAAGGCATATTCTTAACCACTGCACCACCAACAAAGTGTCAGGAAATGTTTTCTTATAGCATTATACCTAGAAAGCACCAATAATAAGTGCAAAAATTTATAAATAGAACCATATTAAAATTAAGAACCTCAGCTCCTCGAAGCTAGCATTAATAGAGTTAAGAGGCAAGCACAGAATGTGAAAATATAGTTGCAGTATATATAACCAACTAAGGAGTCATATCCAGAATATGTGAAGATCCCTCACTGATGAACAATAGAAAAAATGGGCAAGAAACTTGAAAAGATACTTTATAGAAAAATGTATGTAAGAGGGCAATACACACAAGAAATGGTATACCATTTTAGAAGTTTCTGGGAAATGTGAAATAAAAGCTACATCCACTAGAAACATTGAAATTTAATAAATAATAATTGCAAATGTATCCCCAGATGTATATTCAACAAAATGCTCCCCACATATGTACCGTAGAGTTCATAGCAGGCTAAAAGCTCAAAACTAGAAACAACTATACGCCCAATAAGGATAGAGTAGGTAATAAATTATGTTATCTCACAACAGAATGTTCAATAGAAATAAAAATAAGTGGACTACGATAACATACAACAAAGTAGGTGAATTCAACAAAAACAATGTTGACACAAATGCAAAACATTGTATATTAGCTTTTAAAGCTCAAGACTAAACTATACTGTTATAATTCAGGATAGTGGTTGCTTTGAGGAAAGGGGAAATGCATAGGATAATGAAGGAACCTGTGAGGAAGGGGTCTGGGCTGCCTACATTTTTTTGTTATTTGACCAAGATGATGGCCACACGGTCTTCATGTGGTGTTAACTCCCTGAGTTGTACACTGATACTTAACATACTCTTCTGAGGTTATGCTTCACAAAAAAAAAAAAAAAAGTTTTTAAATGTAAGGTGATTAGGAGAGAGCTACTGACTTCCCATCACCACCACAATCCACTCACTAGCAACTACACTCATACTGCTTGCCTACTTAATATTATTGATAAGGACAGCCCAACCTGTGCACTAGATTTCATTCCTGCCTGCCTTTTCAAAAACATCACTCTAAGGTCTCTCTTCTGTGTCTCCCATATTAAAAAAAAAAAAAAAAATTATCATTTATTTTTGGTTGCACTGGGTCCTCATGGCTGCCAAGAGCTTCCTCCAGATGCAGCAAGTGGGGGCTACTCTCCAGTTACGGTGCTCAGGTTTCTGATTTCAGCGGCCTTTCTAGTTGCAGAGCATGGGCTTAGTTTCCTCAGGACATGTAGGAGTCTTCCCAGATCAGGGATCTAACCCATGTTTACTGCATTGGCAAGTGGATTCTTAACTGGACCACCACGGAAGTCCGTCTCACACATTTGTAATGATATTCTCTTTAATGGATCATTTTCATCAACAGCATTCAGATAAGAAGGTATTTGTTTTATTGTTAAAATATGGTCAACATTACCTCCCCCACCAGCTAATTCCTTATTTTATCAACTATCCTTTACAGTACAATTCCTGAGACAAGTTGTCTGTACTTGTTGCCTCTAATTTCTCTCCTTTTATGCTCTTAAAAATGGCATTGAAACATGTATAATTTCATATAAGAAACGAATCACCAGTCCAGGTTCGATGCAGGATACAGGATACTTGGGGCTGGTACACTGGGATGACCCAGAGGGATGGTACGGGGAGGGAGGTGGGAGGGGGGTTCAGGATGGGGAACACGTGTACACCCATGGTGGATTCATGTTGATGTATGGCAAAACCAATACAATATTGTAAAGTAATTAGCCTCCAATTAAAATAAATAAATTTAAATTAAAAAAAAAAAACTCTTTCAACCAGACTTTGCCTCACCTTTCCATGAAAAGTATTCTCTTGTCAAGGTCACTAGTGAACTCCTTATTGACCTTCCAGTGATCTTCATCCTCATCTTGGTTGATCCGGCTGCAGGGTTGGATAGAACTGATTCCTTTCTCTTTGACATTCTTTATTAGATTGGCTTGCAGAGAGCAACACTGGTTTTCTTTCCACCTCTCACTGGGCTTTCATTTTTAGTTTATTTTTCCATGTCTTCTTCTGTTTCTCGATCACTTATTGTTTACACTGAATCTTGGTTCTCTAGTCTATGTGCCCACACTATCTTTATGACTTCATCCAGTCTCATGGCTTCAAATATCCTTTATATTTTGACAACTCTCCAATTTAAATCTCCAGCCCAAATCTATCTCCTGAGCGCCAGAGTCATCAGTCCTACTATCTGCTTGTCATTTCATTTCAAATCTGACATCTGCAATTCAACATTTCCAAAACTGAACTTTTGATCTTTCTCCCACACTGCTCCACTGAATGAATCTTCCCTGTCACAGTGGCAACTCTGTCCTTCTAGTCACCCAGAACAAAAATCTTGGAGTCATCCTTGGTCCCTCTCTTTCTCTGAAACTCCACATTTAATCCATCAGGAAGTGCTATCAGCTGTTGCTGTTCAGTCGGTAAGTTGTGTCCACCTCTTTGCTACGCCCATGGACTACAGTATGCCAGTATCCTCTGTCCTCCACTATCTTCTGAAGTTTGCTCAAATTCATGTCCACTGAGTCAGTGATGCTGTCTAACCTACCTAGTGCTATTTAACCTATCTAATGCTGTCAGGCTCATCATTTAAAAAGCATGTAGATTCTCATAAATTCTCCCTCTCTCCACATCTGCCATCCTATTCCATACACCCACCACTTTCCACCTGGACTACTGCAGCGGTCTCTTAAAGTTCTCCATGTCCCTGCTTTATCTTCCTCAAACTACTCTAACCTGGCACCTAGAGTGCTATTTTTAAGCGATTTAACAAATTAGATGATGGATCTGTCTAAAGACTTGCAGTGACTTTTCACCTCACTCAAAATAAAAGCCAGGTTCCTAGATTCTCATGATCTACTTCCTGTTGCTTCTCTGCCTTCAACACTGGATGTCCACTTCCCTGCTCTCCTCCTCACAGAAGTGGCTTCTTACAATCACTCACACCCACCACACACATAGATATTTTAGCGCCATTGAACTTGCTCTGTATTAGGAATGCACATTTTCAGATATAAAATTATTTCCCTCACCTGCTTCAGTTTTTGCCCATATTTAATCTTCTCAATGACACTTACTCTAAGCCTTCTATTTCAAATTGTAAACTGCTTCTTTCTGCCTCACACTCCTGATTCACTTAATCTTATTTTATTTTTAAATAACTTATTGTATTTACCATACCAAATAATCCACATTTATTTATTGTGTTTGCTGGATATTATATGCTTCCTTCACTAAAATGCAAAGTCAAGGGCAGCTATTCATGTTTGTCATGCTTGTCAAAACATTCCAAGTAGCTGATCCATGGTAGGTCCTCAATAAATACTTGTCAGATAAATGAATAAATATGGAATCTTAAAGTTCTTTTTCATGCTTTGTGAATAAATCCAAGGATGAGAAAGCCACTGGAAGATTATGAGCAAGTGAATATTTTTTTCAAAGCAAAAAAAAAATGAGAAAAATGAAGCTGATATTGATTTTTAAGAGATTAGGATGAATGAGGTATGAACATGTTCAGAGAAATAAAAAGATCCATTAGTTGAACATGGGAAAGAGATCCTTCTTATTTTCCCCAAAAATATTGTTCCAGACTATCAAAGGGAAAAGGTGGAGAATATTAGGTTGAAAATTGGAGGGAAAAAATGGGAGAAAATTGTAGAATCACACATAGTCATGAAAGTCAAAGTTGCTCAATCATGTCCAACTCTTTGCAACCCCATGGACTATATACAGTCCATGGAATTCTCCGGGCCCTAATACTGGAGTGGGTAGACATTCCCTGTTCCAGGGGATCTTCCCAACCCAGGGATCAAACCCAGGTCTCCCACATTGCAGGTGGATTCTTTACCAGCTGAGCCACAAGGGAAGTCCAAGAATACTGGAGTGGGTAGTCTATCCCTTCTCCAGAAGATCTTCCTGACCCAGGAATCAAACTGGGTCTCCTGCATTGCAGACAGATTCTTTACCAACTAAGATATGTGGGAAGCCAGTTGTGTCCAACTCTGTGTAACCCTATGAGCTGCAGCCTGCAAGGCTACTCTGTCCATGGGATTATCCAGGCAAGGATACTGGAATAGGTTGCCATTTCCTTTTCCATCAAAATAAGTGAGAATAAAGAAATTAGATGAAGACGACAGAGAAATTTCACTTATTTTTCACTGAATGAAGGTCAGGCACAATGTAATGTGCCGAATGTAATGTGTCAGTTTCATCTCTGATGTTCTCAGTGATTATGCCAACATGATGCATGCTTAGCATACTTATAAACATCATTTCTCTTAACTACACAATGTTAGATTTTATCTAAAACTCTAAATCTAAACTATTTCCCTCAGATCAGATCAGACCAGTCCCTCAGTCGTGTCCGACTCTTTGAGATCCCATGAATCACAGCACGCCAGGCCTCCCTGTCCATCACCAACTCCCGGAGTTCACTCAGACTCACATCCATCAAGTCACTGATGCCATCCAGCCATCTCATCCTCTGTTGTCCCCTTCTCCTCTTGCCGCCAATCCCTCCCAGCATCAGAGTCTTTTCCAATGAGTCAACTCTTCGCATGAGGTGGCCAAAGTATTGGAGTTTCAGCTTTAGCATCATTCCCTCCAAAGAAATCCCGGGGCTGATCTCCTTCAGAATGGACTGGTTGGATCTCCTTGCAGTCCAAGGGACTCTCAAGAGTCTTCTCCAACACCACAGTTCAAAAGCATCAATTCTTCGGCGCTCAGCCTGCTTCACAGTCCAACTCTCACATCCATACATGACCACAGGAAAAACCATAGCCTTGACTAGATGAACCTTTGTTGGCAAAGTAATGTCTCTGCTTTTGAATATGCTATCTAGGTTGGTCATAACTTTCCTTCCAAGGAGTAAGCGTCTTTTAATTTCATGGCTGCAATCACCATCTGCAGTGATTT
The DNA here is from genome assembly GCF_027580195.1 of Bos mutus. NCBI lineage: Eukaryota > Metazoa > Chordata > Mammalia > Artiodactyla > Bovidae > Bos > Bos mutus. Next base: position 56,318,961 of record NC_091630.1, on the reverse strand, counting down.
TGGAGCCCAGAAAAATAAAGTCTGACACTGTTTCCACTGTTTCCCCATCTATTTCCCATGAAGTGGTGGGACCGGATGCCATGATCTTCGTTTTCTGAATGTTGAGCTTTAAGCCAATTTTTTCACTCTCCACTTTCACTTTCATCAAGAGGCTTTTGAGTTCCTCTTCACTTTCTGCCATAAGGCTGGTATCATATACATACCTGAGGTTATTGATATTTCTCCCAGCAATCTTGATTCCAGCTTGTATTTCTTCCAGTCCAGCGTTTCTCATGATATACTCTGCATAGAAGTTAAATAAACAGGGTGACAATATACAGCCTTGACGAACTCCTTTTCCTATTTGGAACCAGTCTGTTGTTCCATGTCCAGTTCTAACTATTGCTTTCTGACCTGCATACACATTTCTCAAGAGGCAGGTCAGGTGGTCTGGTATTCCCATCTGTTTAAGAATTTTCCACAGTTTATTGTGATCCACACAGTCAAAGGCTTTGGCATAGTCAATAAAGCAGAAATAGATGTTTTTCTGGAACTCTCTTGCTTTTCCCATGATCCAGCAGATGTTGGCAATTTGATCTCTGGTTCCTCTGCCTTTTTAAAACCAGCTTGAACATCTGGAAGTTCACGGTTCACATATTGCTGAAGCCTGGCTTAGAGAATTTTGAGCATTACTTTACTAGCGTGTGAGATGAGTGCAATTGTGTGGTAGTTTGAGCATTCTTTGGCATTGCCTTTCTTTGGGATTGGAATGAAAACTGACCTTTTCCAGTCCTGTGGCCACTGCTGAGTTTTCCAAATTTGCTGGCATATAGAGTGCAGCACTTTCACAGCATCATCTTTCAGGATTTGGAATAGCTCAACTGGAATTCTATCACCTCCACTAGCTTTGTTCATAGTGATGCTTTCTAAGGCCCACTTGACTTCACATTCCAGGATGTCTGGCTCTAGGTCAGTGATCACACCATCGTGATTATCTGGGTTGTGTAGATCTTTTTTGTACAGTTCTTCTGTGTATTCTTGCCATCTCTTCTTAATATCTTCTGCTTCTGTTACGTCCAGACCGTTTCTGTCCTTTATCAAGCCCATCTTTGCATGAAATGTTCTTTGGTGTCTCTGATTTCCTTGAAGAGATCTCTAGTCTTTCCCATTCTGTTGTTTTCCTCTATTTCTTTGCATTGATAGCTGAAAAAGGCTTTCTTACCTCGTCTTGCTATTCTTTGGAACTCTGCATTCAGATGCTTATATCTTTCCTTTTCTCCTTTGCTTTTTGCTTCTCTTCTTTTCACAGCTATTTGTAAGGCCTCCCCAGACAGCCATTTTGCTTTTTTGCATTTCTTTTCCATGGGGATGGTCTTGATCCCTGTTTCCTGTACAACGTCACGAACTTCATTCCATAGTTCATCAGGCACTCTATCTATCAGATCTAGGCCCTTAAATCTATTTCTCACTTCCACTGTATAATCATAAGGGATTTGATTTAGGTCATACCTGAATGGTCTAGTGGTTTTCCCTACTTTCTTCAATTTAAGTCTGAATTTGGCAATAAGGAGTTCATGGTCTGAGCCACAGTCAGCTCCTGGTCTTGTTTTTGTTGACTGTATAGAGCTTCTCCATCTTTGGCTGCAAAGAATAGAATCAATCTGATTTCAGTGTTGACCATCTGGTGATGTCCATGTATAGAGTCTTCTCTTGTGTTGTTGGAAGAGGGTGTTTGTTATGACCAGTGCATTTTCTTGGCAAAACTCTATTAGTCTTTGCCCTGCTTCATTCCGTATTCCAAGGCCAAATTTGCCTGTTACTCCAGATGTTTCTTGACTTCCTACTTTTGCGTTCCAGTCCCCCATAATGAAAAGGACATCTTTTTTGGGTGTTAGTTCTAAAAGGTCTTGTAGGTCTTCATAGAACCGTTCAACGTCAGCTTCTTCAGTGTTACTGGTTGGGGCATAGACTTGGATTACTGTGATATTGAATGGTTTGCCTTGGAAACGAACAGAGATCATTCTGTCATTTTTGAGATTGCATCCAAGTACTGCATTTCGGACTCTTTTGTTGACCATGTTGGCTACTCCATTTCTTCTGAGGGATTCCTGCCTGCAGTTGTAGATATAATGGTCATCTGAGTTAAATTCACCCATTCCAGTCCATTTCAGTTCACTGATTCCTAGAATGTCGACATTCACTCTTGCCATATCTTGTTTGACCACTTCCAATTTGCCTTGATTCATGGACCTGACATTCCAGATTCCTATGCAATATTGCTCTTTACAGCATCAGACCTTGCTTCTATCACCAGTCACATCCACAGCTGGGTATTGTTTTTGGTTTGGCTCCATCCCTTCATTCTTTCTGGAGTTATTTCTCCACTGATCTCCAGTAGATATATTTGGGCACCTACTGACCTGGGGAGTTTCTCTTTCAGTATCCTATCATTTTGCCTTTTCATACTGTTCATGGGGTTCTCAAGGCAAGAATACTGAAGTGGTTTGCCATTCCCTTCTCCAGTGGACCACATTCTGTCAGATCTCTCCACCATGACCCGCCTATCTTGGGTTGTCCCACGGGCATGGCTTAGTTTCATTGAGTTAGACAAGGCTGTGGTCCTAATGTGATTAGATTGACTAGTTTTCCGTGAGTATGGTTTCAGTGTGTTTGCCCTCTGATGCCCTCTTGCAACACCTACCGTCTTACTTGGGTTTCTCTTACCTTGGGCGTGGGGTATCTCTTTACGGTTGCTCCAGCAAAGTGCAGCCATTGCTCCTTACCTTGGATGAGGGGTATCTCCTCACCGCCGCCCTTCCTGACCTTCAACATGGGATAGCTCCTCTAGGCCCTCCTGTGCCCGCGCAGCCACCGCTCTTTGAACGTGAGGTTGGTCCTCCAGCCGCCGCCCCTGGCCTTGGCTTAGGGGTGTGGGGTGTCTCCTCCGGGCTGCCGCCCCTGACCTCGGACACGGGGTAACTCCTCTCGTCACCACCCCTGACCTCGGACGCTGGGTATCTCCTCTCGGCCACCCCCCCTGACCTCGGACATGGGGTAGCTCCTCTCGGCCATTCCTGGCTGTCACAGTCTGGTATTCTCGGCCGCTGCCCCTGACCTCGGACCTCGGGTAACTCTTCTTGGCCACTGCCCTTTGGGCATGGGGTCCTCTACATGATCACAAACATCCATACACAGAGACAAGCTATTTTGTACAAGTATTTTCTCCCTTGTTTAGTCACTAAATCATGTCCTACTATTTTACAACCCATGGACTGTAGCCCACAAGGCTCCTCTTTCCATGGGATCTTCCAGGCAAGAATTCTGGAGTTGGTTGCCATTTCCTTCTCCAGCTTTCTCCCTTAGACTAGGTTCTTGGAAATAAATGACAGGGAAAAAATGAGCATCCTACAGCCTCCGAAGTCTCAGGACTCAGGCAGGCTGAGGACATCTCATAAACTGGACTTGCTCTAAGGACAACCTTTAATCTACCATATAATGAGAACTCCACCATGGCTGATTTTCTCAAGATCTTTACCTAAGCTCTCTGTCCCTAAAGGTCTACTTTGATCACAAATAGGGTGATATCTGTAATACTATTACTGACAAAATCAAAGAGCAATCCATATTCTCTATAAAAGCAATACTAGGTATAGATAATACTCTAATTCCTCCATGACGTTTTTTGGAAATAAGAGAGCCTTCTGCTATAACATTTCAAGAAAACCTAAGATGATTTCACTGGGGCATTAAAGAACAGATTCAGATGAATTCATTCATTTGTTAACACTGCATATATTAATTATATCCCTACTGTGTGCCAAGGACAAAGATAAAAGCTCTTTAACATATTAACATTCTATTTCTGAAAGAAACTAAGTTTACCAATACATTGAGTAAAATATTTCAAGTATCATGTCAAAGATTTTTTTAAAAAAGGAATTTCCCTGGTGGTCCAGTGTTTAAGACTCCACCTTTCAATGCAGAGAGTGCTGGTTTGATCCCTGGTTGGGGAGCTAAGATTCCACATACCTTGTGGCCAAAAGGATAAAATATGAAACAGAAGCTGTATTATAACAACAATAAAGACTTCTAAAAGTGGTCCACATCCAAAAAAAATCTTTTTAAAATAATTATTTTATTTTAATTGGAGGATAACTACTTTACAATATTGTGATGGTTTTGCCATACATAAACATGAATCAGCCACAGGTGCACAGGTGTGCCCCCTGAAACCCCGTCCCACCTCCCTCCCCACTCCATCCCTCTGGGTTGTCCCAGAGCACCTGCTTTGAGTGCCCTGCTTAATGCATCGAACTTGCACTGGTCATCTGTTTTACATATGGTAATATACATGTTTCAACACTATTCTGTCAAATCATCCCACCTACTTCCGCATAGTCCAAAAGTCTGCTCTTTACATCTGTGTCTGTTTTGCTGGCTTGCATATAAGACTGTCATTACTGTCTTTCTAAATTCCATATATATGTATTAATATATTGTGTTGGTGTTTCTCTTTCTGACTTACTTCAGTCTGTAAAATAGGCTCCAGTTTCATCCACCTCATTAGAACTGACTCAAATGCACTCTTTTTTTTATAGCTGAGTAATATTCCATTGCATATATGTAGCACAACTTCCATATCCTTTCTTCTGCTGATGGACATCTAGGTTGCTTTTATGACCTAGCTATTGTAAACAGTGCTGCAATGAACACTGGGGTACATGTGTCTCTTTCAATTCTGGTTTCCTCTGTGGGAAATTCCACTGTGGATTTCCCAGCAGTGGAATTGCTGGATCATATGGCAGTTCTATTTCCATTTTTTTTTCTTTTTTTTTTTTTTTATTTAATTAGTATACATGTGTTCCCCATCCTGAACCCTCCTCCCTCCTCCCTCCCCATACCATCCCTCTGGGTCGTCCCAGTGCACCAGCCCCAAGCATCCAGCATCGTGCATTGAACCTGGACTGGCATCTCGTTTCATACATGACATTTCACATGTTTCAGTGCCAAGGCTCCACACTTTTCTCCACAGTGGCTGTACCAGTTTGCATTCCCACAAACAGTGTAAGAGGGTTCCCTTTTCTCCACACCCTCTCCAGCATTTATTGTTTGTTGACTTTTTGATGGCAGCCATTCTGATGGGCATGAGATGATACCTCATTGTGGTTTTGATTTGCATTTCTCTAATAATGACCTTCCCTGATGGCTCAGACAGTAAAGAATTCACCTGCAATGTGGGAGACCGAGGTTCAATCCCTGGATTGGAAGATCCCCTGGAGGAGGGCATGGCAACCCACTCTAATATTCTAGCCTGGAGAATCCCCATGAACAGAGGAACCTTAGGGCTAGAGTCTATTGGGTCACAAAGAGTCAGACACAACTGAGTGACTAAACACAGAAATAATGAGTGATGTTGAGCATCTTTTCATGTGTTTATTAGCCACCTGCATGTCTGTCTTCTTTGGTAAAATGTCTGTTTAGTTCCTTGGCCCGCTTTTGGATTGGGTTGTTCGTTTTTATGATATTGAGCTGCATGAGCTGCTTGTATATTTTGGAGATTAACTCTTTGTCAGTTGTTTCATTTGCTATTATTTTCTCTCATTCTAAAGGCTGCCTTTTCATCTTGCTTATAGTTTCCTCCAATGTTTAACAGCTTTTAAGTTTGATTAGGTCCCATTTGTTTATTTTTGTTTTTATTTCCATTACTCTGGGAGGTAGGTCGCAGAGGATCTTGCTGTGATTTATGTCAGAGAGTGTTCTGCCTGTGTTTTCCCCTAAGAGTTTTATAGTTTCTGGTCTAACATTTAGATCTTCAATCCATTTTGAGTTTATTTTTGTGTATGGTATTATATTTTGTGTATGGTATTTATTTTGTGTAAAGTATTATAATTTAACTCTTTTACAGGTGGTTGAACAGTTTTCCCAGCACCACTTGTTAAAGAGATTGTTTTTTCTTCACTGTATGTCTTTGTCAAAGATAAGGTGTCCATAGGTGCATAGTTTTATCTCTGAGCTTTCTATTTTGTTCCATTTATCTATATTTCTGTCTTTGTGCCAGTACCATACTGTTTTGATGACTGTGGCTTTGTAGTATAGTCTGAAGTCAGACAAGTTGATTCCTCCAGTTTCATTCTTCTTCCTCAAAATTGTTTTAGCTATTCGAGGTTTTTTTGTGTTTCTACACAAATTGTGAAATTATTTGTTCTAGTTCTGTGAAAAATAGCATTGATAGCTTGATAAGGATTGTATTGAGTCTAGATTGCTTTAGGTAGTATACTCATTTTCACTATATTGATTCTTTCAATCCACGAACATGGTATATTTCCCCATCTATTTGTGTCATCTTTGATAATCCATAGTCCATGGGATCAAAGAAAAGAGAAACAATCTAGCTCATATGGGAGGAGCAATCAGATCCACTGTCATAAATCCAAAGGAAACTGTAAAAGATGGAGAAAGGGCAGAACAATAGTCTCAAGGGAAAAAAGGACAAAAGTGCATTGCTGAGAGGATCACACACCAAGGACCTTTAAGTGGCAAATAGTCTGCACTGCAAATTTTCAGGTGTGGCTGGCATGTGGGAGTGAATGATGAATAAAGCTAGAAAGACAAGGACCTAATTATGAATGCTTTGTTTGCCAAACTCAGCAGTCCAAATTTTCCTGAAGGTTATGGAAACCCATTGACAGAATTTAATGATGGGAACACCATGCTTTGACTTGCATTTAACATCCCTCTGTAAGTTCTGTGAAAGACCAATAACAGAGAAAGAAGACTGAAGACAGGGAGAACATCCAGAAGGTTATTATAGTAATTAAGGCAAAAAGAGGTGTAAACTAAAGCAGTAAAAGGTAATGATCAAGAGAAGATGTGCTCCAAATACAATGTAGAAAGTAGACTCTATAGGATCAGGTGATGAAGTGAAGGTGGGAGAAGACTGAAGGACAGAGAGGCTGACTCCAGTTTTCTGGTTAGGTGACTAGAGTCATGATATCATTGATAAAATAAGGAAAAGAATGATTTTATAGAGGAGAGTAAGGAGTCAGTTTTTACATGCTGATTTTACTTTGTGTATAGAACAACCAAATGGGAAAGATCAGTTAGTGATTGTGCTTATGATTTTTGACATGAAACAAGGAAAACTGGGCTGTGGATATAAGTGTGAGAATCATCAGATTTAAACAAGGTTAGCATGGTGAAACTATAGAGATAAGAAAAGCAAAAAGATCAAAGACCAGACTCTGGGAAAGACTAGTATTTCAGGGCTGAATAAAAAAGATGTCATTAAAGGAGAGTGAGAAAGAGATGCTAGGGGATAAGAGACAGACAGAAGTCAGGAGAGGGAAACTCCAAGAAGAGAATGGCCCACAAGGTCAGATATCACAGCAATCAGGTAAGATGGGCATAGGAGAAGATACGCATTGTTTCACAACTGGAAAGTTAACAATGACTTTCCTAAGAACAGTTTCCACTGAGCTGTGGGGAAAGAGTGAGGTTGGGTTGAGGGGTGAATATGTGATGAGTTAGAAATGACTGTGCATTATTATAAAAACTTTACCTTCAAATGGAAGAAGAGAGATGGAGTAGGTAGGGGGCTCAAAATAATTTTAAAAAGAAGTTTTGTAAAGTTCAAGAGATTTTTCACATGGTGGGGGAGAGCAGATAGAGAAAGTTTTGATGCTACATGTAGACAAAATAAATGATGGAGCAAAATTCCAAGAAGGTAGATATAGAGATGGATCCAGAGCATAGGAGGAGGTGGTAGTTTTGGAGATGAACAAACTGAACACTCAAACATATACTTTTTATAGAATGGAGACTACTTAATAGTCATTGAAAGAGTAGGTGGAATGGATAATTCCATGAACTACAATAGCTTTAATCTTGCAGAGTCTCCATTTCCTCCTTTAAAATATAGGGACACAAACTGGAGTAGAAAATGGCAACCCACTCCAGTATTCTTGCCTGTGAAATCTCATGGACAGAGGAGACTGGTGGGTTACAGCCCACGGGGTCGCTAAGAGAGTCAGACATAACTGAGTGACCAAATAAACAGCTCCACTTTCTCCCTTAAAATATAAGGATACAAGTGCTTGTCTCATTAGGACAGTGTAATGATTATTAAAGTTTCAGACACAAATCAGTTAGCCTGGCCTCATGATAGGTTCTGATAATTGGTAGATTATCAATTATCAGAATTATTCAGAATTGGTTCTGAATATTGGTACAGCTTATGATTGCTATTGATTTCACCTATTAGCTTCCCATCCATTGGTAATAATTATTGCCAAGATCTCCTATTGTATTTTGCACCAAGCTCTCATGTCCTTAAGCAAACACAATAGCAGAAAGAGAATGGAGTAGTCAGGGTTTGCCCTAGGGAAAACTAAAGAGTAAATCAAATTTTGCTCTGGTGCCGTCTTTCTTACTTTGAAATTAATTCCTATTATTAATCTTGGGGTCACAAAGAGTGAAAAACTCAGATCCTTCCTGAAAACTTTCAGTCGTTTCCATTTCACCTCCAACAGAGCTCTCCCTTGACAACCTTAAAAACTAAGTAATAGCTGGATAAGGGGTAGCCAAGAACAAGGATGGGGTTTCCTTCCAACCCCCTCACTCTGCTGAGCAAATACCCCCACCCCAACCCTTCCAACCTCAGAGCACAGATTCCAGGATCTAAGGCTTAAAGAAAAAACTTTCCCATCTTCATGTTCTTGCCAAGGTTTGTATATACTCTACCTGCCAAATCTTATGTATATTCTACATATTTCATATATTACAAACAATTTCTCAACTGTGTAATATATGTTACAAGAAGAAGAAATGTTTAATAAAAAATGTATCCTATTTAAAACACAAACTTAGTGGTATCATTATGATTAATCACTGAAATATAAAACTGTCTATTTACAGCCTATGTATTTTAAATTTTCTGACTCACTCTTGTCATTGGTTTTGCAGTTTTAATTCTGATAAGATTTAGGAAGATGATAAAATTATTCAAGTCACTTATGTTTATACAACCACTATAATGAGTTTATTTCTGACTCAAAAATCCCTTTCCTCATTCCCCCCAAAACTTATTTGACTATTGACGTCAAAAATCTCAGAAAAGGCAGCACTTTGATTCAACTAAAAACAAAAGGTTATTATTTTAAGACTATCTTCTCCTTTCCTTCCTCCCTTCCTTACTTTGTTTCTTCTTTCCTTCCAACAGATAACACTTATCTACTAACCTCTGACAGACTGTGTGTGTGTGTGTGTGTATATGTGTGTGTTGTGTTAGTTGCTCAGTCATGTCCGACTCTTTGGAATCCCCTGGACTGTAGTTCGCAAGGTTCCTAGGTCCATGGAATTCTTCAGGCAAGAATATTGCAGTAGGTTGCCATTCCCTTCTCCAGGGGATCTTCCCGACCCAGGGATCGAACCCAGATCTTCCACATTGCAGGCAGATTCTTTACCATCTGAGCCACCAGGGAAGCCCCAGGACTGACTATACTGGTCACCAAAGCAGATACAAAAAAGGTGACTTGCTGCTCATGCCTTTGGGAAGTACACCGTTAAAAGGGGGATACAAATGTTAAAAACCTAGGGAAAGAGCTAATGAGAAAGAACATAATGAGAAGGAAAGCAGGGGGAAGTGAATAACTTCATGGAAGACCAGGAAACAGGGACTTCTCTGGAAGTCCAGTCTCCTCTTCCAATGCAGAGGGCAGGCGTTCAATCCTTGGTTGGGGAACTAAGATCCCACATGCTGCCTGGTGCAGTCAAATAAAATAAAAAGATCAGGAAAGATTTCACAGAGAATCAGTTATTTGTGTTCGGTCTTAAAAGATGGCTAGGATATAACTAGATAAAAAAGATGAGAAATACATCAATATCCATAAGAGCATTATTTAAAATAGCCAGAAGTTGAAAATAACTCAAATGTTCACTAGATAACAAAAGGAAAAATAAAATTGTATTATATACATACAAAGGTATGTTACTCAGACACACAAAGGAATGAAGTATATGATACAACATGAATGGATCACAAAAATCTTATGCTAAGCTGAAGAAGCCAGTCACAGAAGACCACATATTGTTGGAGTACATTGATAGGAAATGCCCAGAATAGGCAAATCTATAGAGATAGAAAAATAAATTGGTGGTTGTCAGGACTGGTGACTGTTAGTGGTTAAGAATTTCTTGATCAGAAGATGAAAATGTTGTTAAATTAGATCCTGGTAGTGTTTGCACTTTATACTTTAAACAAGTAAGTTGTATGGTATGCAAATTATATTTTAATAAGGTTTTCATCTTTAAAAGAGATAAGAAAAATCTATTTTAAGCAAAAGGAAAAACCTGTGCTCAAGCCTGGTGACATAAAAATACAGGAAAAAAAAAAAAAAAAAGCTCCTACTGGCTGAAAAATAACATGCATGAAAAGGGGGATAGGCTAGAAAAGGGGGAAATGTACACCATTGGCCTCACTCTTGAGTTGATGAAATTTATCATCAACATGGAGACACCACACATTGTTAAGAAGCCTGAGTTATGAGTGTCTGTTTGGGAACAAAACTTCAGCAGCAACTTTAAGAAGAAGAAAAAAACCAGGAAAAGAAAGGAGAGAGTTTGATTGCATGCCCAATCCTTAGTTAACTGTGACTAGAATCAAAGTGAGGATTAGCACAAGACACAAAACTCAAGCATCTTTACTGATAAGAACTTACTGTAGAGCACAGGGAACTCTACTCAATACTCCGAAATGACTCATATGGGAAAAGAATCTAAGAAAGAATGGATGTGTGTATGTAGAAATGATTCACTTTGCTGTACACTTGGAGCTAGCACAACATTGTAAATCAACTATACTCCAATTTAAATTTGTTTTAATAAATAAACATGAAAAACAATAAAGTATACCTTTCCCAAACCTCAAAAAAAAAAAAAAGCCAACAAATTCAGGCATCTTTAAATTGGCACGTCTAGAAAAAGCCACACATAAATCACAAACCACATGTACTATTACTATTTACATTTATTAGTAATACACAAATCTTCCCTTGAGCATACATGACAAATGTTTTCAAGTATAAGTAGTGATATTATTAACAAAGAAATATAATCATAACCAAACGTACATGTATTTATATAAGCTATAAATAAATGTACAGAAGTCATGTGACTCACATGATCGATGAACAACAAACTATAGTGGAAATGTTCTGATTAAAATTTTTCAGTTCTAGAAATAAAGTCAGATTGTTTTTGAGAACACCATATCTTGCAATCAAACCGTGGGGCTTGAAGGGTTCTCTGGGATTTCTACTGGTATGGCAGGATACTAACAATATTGTTGTTTTTAGTTACTAAGTCGTGTCCAACTCTTTTGTGACTCCATGGACTATAGCCCACCAGGCTCTTCTGTCCATGGGATTTCCCAGGCAAGAATACTGGAATGGGTTGCCATTTCCTTCTCCAGGGGATCTTCCCAGACCAGGGATCAAACTGGTGTCTCCTGCATTGGCAGATGAATTCTTTATCACTGAGCTACCTGGGAAGCCCTGTATTAACAATGGCCATACAATAAAGAACTTGTGGAAGACATAACCAAAGGAAATCTTCTCATATAGCAGAATTTCCCAAAATGTGGTTTGTGGACCATCTGTGTTCTAATCTGTGCATTTTAAAAACTCAGATTTCTTGACCCCTGTTGAGATATAGTGACTTAGGAAGTTTTGATGTGATGGCTAGGAATCTGCACTTCAACATGTAGCCCAGATGATTCTGATGGACCCTAAGGTTTCAGCAACCCATGGAAGATAATAAAGAGATATTCAAAATGGCAATGATTTAGAGAAGTTCATTTTTTTCTCATCCAAACTTGTACCTGAACTGTATCTTCCCACCACTGGAAAGTGAAGGGCACCAATGCAGGGATTCAAGCCTTCCATGTTGAAATAGAGACACAGACATAGAGAACAAACAGTAGACACCAAGGTGGGGAAGGGGGTACAAGTTAAAATAGAGACACAGACACAGAGAACAAACTCTGTGGACACCAAGGTGGGAAAGCGTGGATGGGATGAATTGGAGATTTGGATTGATATATATACATTATTGATACTATGTCTAAAATGGATAACTAATGAGAACCTGCTGTACAGCACAGGGAACTCTACCCAGTGCTCTGTGGTGACCTACATTGGAAGGAAATCAGAAAAGGGGATATCTGTATATGTATAGCTGATCCACTTTGCTGTACAGCAGAAACTAACACAGCATGATAAAGCAATTATACTCTAATAAAAATTATTTTAAGAAAAAAGCCTTCTGTGTTAATTGCTATACCCTCAGCACCTATAATGTTACCCCTCGCCCAGTAGATATTTACTAAGTACTTGTTTAGTAAGTGGCTTGATGAGGCTATATGTTTTTGTGCATGTGTGTGTGTTAGTCCCTCAGTCGTATCTGACTGTTTATAATCTCATGGACTGTAGCCCACCAGGCTCCTCTGTCCATGGAATTCTCCAGGCAAGAATACTGGAGTGGGTAGCCATTTCCTTCTCTAGGGGATCTTCCCAACCCAGGGATCGAACCCAGGTCTCCTGCACTGCAGTCAGATTCTTTACCATCTGAGCCACCAGGGAAGCCCTTGTGTACATACACATCACAAATAAATGCTCATGTGAAAAAAAAAAATCATAGAAATTTTTTTTATATGGGCAGGCTTCCTTTCCATTTAGAGAAAATTTTTACGCACAGTTCTCATTTAATGTATATTCTTATTTTGTGTAAAAGTGGGTACATTGCCTATCAGCTAAAGATAATGAGGGAACAAGTCTCTTTTTACCCTGCCGAAATCAGTGTGCAGCTGTCATTCTGTAGCTGACTGCATTTGTCCTTTCAGAATAATAAAAGCAAGCATGTTCACAAAGAAAGGGCAGCCCATTAGGGAAGAAATTGTGTTTTCATAACCAAGAACAGTATTTCCTTTGGAAGTGCCAGTGCAAATAAATGAGGCTGTAGTTGATTTGAGTTTGTAGGAATTACAATTTGAAGTCTCTAGAATCTTCGGGGTAGTTAGATGAAATTTCTGATTTTTAAAACCACAGGCCGAAGCTTCCATTGTGACCTCCAGCTGTCCCTCCACTGTGATATATTTTTCAGTGCAATTTTCTCCAGGTAGTTCAAGCTCAATGTTAACGTACATGGGGGACCAAATATGCTTTTCAGATTCTATAAGGTTATTTCTGTAGTTGCTTCTTGCTTACATGGGCACAGATTGACAGATCAGCAGTAAATGATTTAGAGTATATTCTATTAATTTCATGTGGAAATGTGCATTTTATTTCAAAAGAGGATTTTCTCACTTGCTTAATAGTGCTGTAAATCAGTTAATATCCACTCTACACCTATGTATGCAATAGAAGTAAATCATTTTTAAAAACAAACAAAAAGTGGTATGTACTACCATGCCTCAGTACCTGAAATTCACGTCACACACAGTTAAATGCTAAATTAATTACTTAACTCATAATAATGAAAAGGAACTCTTTATTTCTTTACTTCAACCTGCTCCAGCTACTGTATTCTCTATCTCAAGAAACCAAATTCCTATTTCTTCTTTCTCCTTTATTCTACACATATAACCAGTCATGAGGTCCAGTCTATTTTTTTTAATTAGGAGGGCTTCACTGGTAGCATAATGGTAAAGAATCTGCCTGCCAGTGCTCCTGATGCAAGGAGCAAGATGCAATAGATGCAGCTGCCATCCCTGGGTAGTCAAGATCCCCTGGAGAAGGAAATGGCAACCCACTGCAGTATTCTAGTCTGGGAAATCCCATGGACAGAAGAGCCTGGCGGGCTCTACAGTCCATGGGGTGACAAAGAGTCAGACATGACTGAGCACACACACAGACACACTTTTTTACAATTATTTTTTACTGGAAAATAATTACAATGTTGTGTTAGTTTCTGCTGTACAAATAAACCAGCAAGTCAAACTGTGGGGTTTTCTCCTTTTAAGTGGTAAAAGGTGGCATATTTAAGGAAACAAGTTCTAATGAGGGTAGCCAGAAAGAAGAAGGGGAATGGGAGGGGCAAGGAGAAGGACCACTGAGTCTGGAGCAGTTTTGAGCTAATTTGATCATGGCTCCCTTCTCAGAGAACCTGTCCAGAGTCAGTCTGTGACCCTAAAAGGCCGTCAGGGGAGACGGGGGCACTTGCTGGACTCAAGTGCCAGTGTGATGACCTTCCCAGGATTCAAGGACTCTCCTGCCAAATCTTTTGGGTCCCAGATATATAAAATTTCTCACAACATCCCAAGATACTAGTTAGCTTCAGAGAACTATCAGACCAAAGGTTTCCAACATGGGCCACAAAGGGGTTACATGTGCACCTAAGTCATGGATCCCCTCGGCCTTTGGTGGGAGCGCTGGCGGAGGCACAGTTCTGTCTTGCTGCCTGGCTTTATTCAGTCTTGATGGTGCTGATCACAACCACAGTGAGAGGACCAGAGTCAACAGCACTGCCTCCTACTTGCTCAGCCCAGCCAAGAGGTGGCCTGTCAATGCCACACATGCATCAGCTTGAGCAACCACAGAGCACACGGATGCCCATGTTTACTTACAAGTCTTAAGGGCTCATATGTGACCATGTCATGGGATTTCTCAGGATTATAACCTTCACAGTTATAAAGAGAGCATTATACCTGGCTTGACTTTCCCAAACTCCTTAGGTCTTATTAACCCATGCAATTCCAGTAGCCAGCTCACCAGCCAGGCTCACCCCATGGCACTCTGACTCTTTGGCACCCCATGGACAGTAGCCCACCAGGCTCCCCTGTCCATGGGATTCTCTGGCAAGAATACTGGAGCGGGTTGCCATTTCCTTCTCCAGAGGATCTTTCCTACCCAGGGATCAAACCCACATGTCTTATGTCCCCTGAATTGGTAGGTGGATTATTTACCACTAGTGCCACCTGGGAAGCCTGGTAGGATGCAAATACCAGAAATCAGAAGGAAATAATAACAACATAACTATCACTTATTGAATGGGTACTACGTGTCTGGAGATAAATATTAAGTTCTTAATATTGTATTAACACATCTTAACATTGTATTAACATTCTATTGCTAACAATGAGATAGGTAGTATTAATAGCACCATCTTACACATCAGGAATCAGAAACATATATGGTGAAAACTGACCCAGCCAGAAAACCACTACAGGGCCATTCTGCCGAACCAGACGGGTGACACTGCCACCGCTGTGGTCTAGAAGGTAAAACACTGAACCAAGGAGGATTATCCTCCAGCCTTAAGATCTAACAGAATTTGCCCATTAGGTTTTGGACTTCTTGGAATCTGTTACTCCTTTCCTTTTCCTGTTTCTTCCTTTTGGAATGGGAAAGCCGTCCTATACCTGTTCTGCTGTATTTTGGAAGCACAAGACATATTTGGTTTTACAGGTTCACAGCTGGAGAGAAATTTGCCTCGGAATGAATTGCACCTTGAATCCCACATATATCTGAATTAGATGATATTTCAATGCGATTTTGAATGTTAAAGTTGATGCTAGAATGAGTTAAAACTTTAGGAGATATTGGGATAGGATGAATGTATATTGTATGAGATAAGGATATGAACTGCGGGGACCAGGAGTGAAATGTTTTAATATCTGTGTCCCCACCCAAGAGTCCTATGTTTGCGCCTAATCCCCAGTGTGATGGGTTTAGAAAGTGGGGCCTTTGAGAAAGTGATTAAGTCAGGAGGGTAGCGCCCTCATGAATGGAATTAGTGCCCTTATGAAAAAGACCCAAGAGAGCTCCCTCACCATTTCTGCCATATGGGGACTCAGCGAGAAAACGGCCACCCATGAATCAGGAAATGCGTTCTCACCAGACAACGAACCTACCAGCACCTTGATCTTGGACTTTCCAGCCTCCAGAACTGAGGGAAACACATGTGTGTTGTTTATAAGCCATTCAGTCTATGGTGTTCTGTGACCAAAGCCCAAATTAAGACAGACTTCATTTGCTAAATGGGCCTGGAGAAACCTCAACACTGTAAAATGTTCTCCAAACTTTTTTGACATAAAATTTTGCCCCTCAGATTGCCCTGTGATATATTAAATTTCCATGAGAAATGTTTCAGAACACCCTGAATCTTAAAATTATTAGTCATTTTTATTATTCTACAATTGCATAAATGGATCATTAACTTGGCATTACCTGAAGCAGAACCAATGAAGCCAAATTAGACCCCCAAATCATGTTGAATATTATGGCTGACTTAGATTAATGTATAAAGCTTTTCTCTAACCTGGATAAATTTTAATAAATACCCTATTGTAGAATTCCATGATCACCAAGGAATTCACTGCAACTTTTTGATAACTAAACAATTCATCATGATAAAAAATGCCTGTGTGGAAACTCCCATTTTATTGTCACTTAGGTAGAAAAATAAATTAGCATTGTATACTATAATAATGTGTCCAGTGAAGTTCTAACTCATAAAAAATTCAGGGCATTAGGAAGCTTATCTAGTTGCCATATCCTTGGGCTCAGTGTCTCAGTAGGGTCTGACTCTTTGTGACCCCATGGACTGTAGCCTGCCAGGCTCCTCTGTCCATCGAATTGGCCAGGCAAGAATATTGGAGTGGGTTGCCATTCTCTTCTCCAGGGGATCTTCCTGACTCAGGGATTGAATCCACGTCTCTTGCATCAGGCAGATTCTTTACCACCAGCGCCACCTGGGAAGCCTTTATTCTGGGAAGACGTATCCTTATAGTGTTTCAAATGGGAGATAAAATTGACTGTTGAAGGCAGTGAATGTCTTCTGAACTTGAAATACTTTGGACTATCAACAATTCACAAGACCCTCTGCTGAAGGCAGTAGCTTGCCACCAGGTGAACCCCTGCTTGCCTCAGAGGCTGGTCCCTGTCTGTGCCTCCCTTCTAAATTGATGGTGGGGCAGTTACGTAGTTTAGCGGCAGCACCCATTTCAATGGAGCCGTTACAGCCATCAAATACCATTGCCCCACGGTCACAAAACTTTGCTTTCACCTATCCCCCCACAGAATGCCTCTACTTAAGGAGAAAAATCAGGCTGCAGAGGAATACTAGAAAAAAGACCACAACATTCATGTATTTAAAATTTTGTACCAAGATACATATTTTACTGAGGAAATTCAATTTGAGACCAAGAGGCTTTGGATATTTGTTCACATATAAATGAACATCTCGATTGTTTTTCTCTTCACCCAAAAATTATGCCATTGTGTGGCCAAGCCTGTAGAGACATCCTTGGAAATCTAGATTTCAAATATTTTGACTCACATCCAGTCAAATGTGTTGTTGTTGTTTAGTCACTAGGTCATACGCAACTCTTTTGTGACTCCATGGACTGTAGCCTGCCAGGCTCCTCTGTCCATGGGATTTCCCAGATAAGAACACTGGAGTGTGTAGCTATTTCCTTCTCCAGGGGATCTTCCTGACCCAGGGATTGAACCTGCATCACCTGCATTGGCAAGAGGATTCTTAACTGCTGAGCCACCAGGGAAGCCCAAAATGAATGATAACTGCAGTTCTTCACTGAAAGCTAGTCTTAATCAACAACAGGCTTTCCTGGTGGCTCAACTGGTAAAGAACCTACCTGCCAATGCAGGAGACACAAGAGATGCAGGTTCAATCCCTAGGTTGGGAAGATGCCCTGGAGAAAGAAATGGCAACCTGCTCCAGTATTATTGCCTGGAAATTTCATGGACAGAGAAGCCTGGCGGGCTACAGTCCTTGGGGTTGAAAAGAGTCAGACACGACTGAGCTAATCAACAACAGACTAAAGGTGATTCATGGGATCATGTGCTCTAATTTTCTAAGACCTTAGTGACTATTTATCCTCATATTTTATATTTGTGATAATTGTCTCTAACTCTCAGTAGCTTTCCTAATTAATATTTATGTTCTCTTCTGTGTCTGTATAAATTCAGTCACCTTTGTTGAGGTATAATTAAAGTGTTGTAAAATACTCATATTTTAAAGATATAGTTCAGCAAGTTTTGACAAATGTACTCTTGTATACAGCCAATATATAAGGTTTTATCACTTCAGAAAATTCTCTTATGTACATTTCCAGTTAACCTCCCCCTACCTTCTGCCCCAGGCAATCACAAATCTGATTTTAATAACTATATGTTAGTTTTGACCGTTTTTGTACTTCATATTAATGAAATCTTCCTATAAATTTATTTTGCCCCATATCCCACCACTGTGATTAGAATGGATTTTTCATGACATGGCAACTGTTGAACATAGCCAAATCGGATCATTCTTTCCTTTGGATTTGCCTCCTAAGAATCTAGTCTATGTGTTCCAAATGCCTTACTAAGAGAACATCAGATTTAGCATGTTGTCAAAAGTTATATATATAGGTTATAAATCACCTAGCGATTTTCTGTCTTCCTTTCCAAAATTTTATAAAATTTCCACTTCTCAACCAGAAGAGATATTTACAGTAAGCATTTGCAATCTGTCTAAATATGTAATAGCGCTGTGTTTTTTATCATAATTTTAATCATTTTTTTAGCCTGACTTACCCCCAAAAGCCCATGAAAACACTCATACCATGCCTCTATCTTCATATTTATGATAGTCCTTTATTTAAACCTGACACTTTTCTCCCTTTGACTCATCTTATTAGCCTATCTTTCTCACTTTTTTTTTGGTCTTTTTTAGTTATACCAGTGGAATTTTAGTAACGTGTCTTCCTTAAGACAGAAGATTCTGAAACACGGGCATCATCACCAGTTCTGATACACACCTCAACAGTTTGCCTACACATACAAATAAAACATTAATTGTGTTTGAAGAAGAAAGAGGCAGAGGGAGGGAGAATGAAAAAGATGTTTACTGCAGTGTGGCTAGAATCTCCCAGGCCTGAACTGTTTCAGAACTGGGGCGGGGGGACAGGGGGGTTCACACAAACAGCAATGTAAACACGGCTGTCAATAGTACCATCCAAAATCGTTCCCATATGGCTATGTGTGTCAACAAAGCAATCCTTGATGAAGCAACGCAACAAGAAATCACAGAAGGATGCTGCCAACATCGCACAGAATGCAATTGGCCTCCACAATTCAGGAAACAAAGAGACTCCCTGAGCACACGAGAGAAAAGATGAGATCTCTGCCTCTGATGATCTGCCTGGGAGCTGCAACACACCTAGGGCAGAAGGCTGAAACCACTGGGTGGCCGTCCACATTTCAGAGACAGGAAGAATGTCAGGAAAGGCAAATAATGTTAGCCATGGTGGTAAACATGGCCATCAGTTCAGTTCAGTCGCTCAGTCGTGTCCAACTCTGCGACCCCATGAATTGCAGCACGCCAGGCTACCCTGTCCATCACCAACTCCCGGAGTTCACCCAAACCCACGTCCATCGAGTTGGTGATGCCATCCAGCCATCTCATCCTCTGTTGTCCCCTTTTCCTCCTGCCCCCAATCCCTCCCAGCATCAGAGTCTTTTCCAATGAGTCAACTCTTCGCATGAGGTGGCCAAAGTACTGGAGTTTCAGCTTTAGCATCAGTCCTTCCAAAGAACACCCAGGACTGATCTCCTTTAGAATGGACTGGTTGGATCTCCTTGCAGTCCAAGGGACTCTCAAGAGTCTTCTCCAACACCACAGTTCAAAAACATCAATTCCTTGGCGCTCAGCCTTCTTCACAGTCCAACTCTCACATCCATACATGACTACAGGAAAAACCATAGCCTTGACTAGACAGACCTTTGTTGGCAAAGTAATGTCTCTGCTTTTTAATATTAGCATATATTAATCATATTCTAGGCATTGTGTAGGTAGCAATCCAGAAACATAAATCAGTGGGTCAATAAACAAAGGCTCAGAAGAATGAATTAATTTTCCCATAATCACCTGGTTGGTAGATGGCTAAGTTGGGGTTCAACCTGTATCAGCCCATCTTTCAAACCAGTTACCATTTGTGAATGTGTGTCATCCACCAAGCTCAGTAGCAGGCACTTTATATACAAAACCACTTGCTTCTCACAATAGGAGCTATTGGTACCATTAGTTCACATGAGAGGAAATGGAAGCTTGGAGAGGAGAAATGTTTGGGAAACCACTGGAAAATGGCCGAACAAGCCAATACCAAGTCTATCTGGCTGCAAAGCCTGAGTTCTTTCAAACAAGCGCCATGTCAGAAGTGGAGCCACAGATGTAGAAAACAAACTTATGGTTATCGGGGATATGGAGGGAGGGATAAATTGGGAAGTTGGGATTGACATGTACAGACTACTATACGTAAAGCACATAACTAATAAGGACCTACTGTATGGCACAGGAAACTCTTTTCTAATGGCTTATATGTGAAAAGAATCTAAAAAAAGATTAGATACATTATGTATAACTGATTCACTTTGCTGTAAACCTGAAACTAACACATCATTGTAAATCAGCTACAGTCCAATAAATTTTTTAATTAAAAAAACATGATGGCATTCATATGGCTTACAGCCCTCTTTTCCTAAAGAACTTGGGAATTTGTTATCACATAGAAAGTGAGTCCACTCTTACAATGAAATATGAATGACTGTTTTTCAATCTTCACTTGCATCATACTATGAATCTAGAGATGAATTTACTCTACAAGTTTGTGACTACCTGATTTATGTTCTACAAAGAAGGGAAAACATTAGAGAATCACTGAGAAAGTTCTCTAACCTAGACTTTAAGTCTCTGTTGCTATGTATAGAAAAGGAGATAGATGTAATAACAATATTTTTCTAAGGTTTAGTTCCTACACAACAGAAGGTACTCTCCAATCATGAACATAATTAAGAAGATAAAAGTCTTCTTTTTCAAAATATAGATATTTAAATTTGAGTCATCAACTGTGGCATTCAAAGAAGAAAGAGTGAACATGTTCCTGTGTTAGTGTGTGTGCTCAATTGCTCAGTCATGTTCCACTCTTTGAGACCCCATGGACTGTAGCCCACCAGGCTCCTCTGCCCATGGAATTTCCCAGGCAAGAATATTAGAGTGGGTTGCCCTCCTCCAGAGGATCTTCCCAACCCAAGGCTTGAACCCCTTGTCCTGCACTGGTGAGGTGGATTCTCTACCACTGCACTATCTGGAAAGTCAAGCAAACACAGTTATCTATTTTTAAAGACTTAAGTACAGATTCTTTTGCTAATGTACAATATTTATAACAACAATCAACAATAATCACTTTATAAAATGCTGAACTGGGTTCAGAAAATATTGTAATTACATGTAGAATTTCAAAGGGCCTTAACTAAGAAGAAAGGTAACTCAAGAAGTAAAATTTGAGCCTAATACTTTAAATCTAAGTCCCTTGATGACACTGTTTTCACCAAAATAAAATGCTAAACATGCATACTCTTTCCTCAGTAATATCCACTCTTAAGTGAGTTGTAGCGACACAGCCATGAGCGTGCTGAGAATCACAGTCATGCTGTACTTCTCTGCACATGTTCAGAATCGCGATCCTTAGCAGAGTCCGTGTTCCCGTGTGATTTTCAGTAAGCCACCTTAGCTCAAGCTATCAAAAACAGATGACAAATGGCTAAAAATATTTCTAAATAATGCTAAACCAGCAACAGCCCAGCTGAAGACCAGCTGACTCATCAAATTTGAGAAATCTTGCCGAGAAATACTAAAATAGTCTAACCTTTGGATCAACTATCATGTAACGTTGCTTCCTCAGAACTAAGGCTCTTGTTCCACATAGGAGGACAGAAGACAGCCTCAGTCCTGGAGAAGCTCAAGGACACAGCATTCATACGGAATAGACTCAGTCCCTTTCCTGGCCTCCAGGCACTGGGAAGGACAGAATGGGATGGTGGATTAACCATCTGTGCCTAAACAGTGGCTCTTCAGTTTAGAATCTTAATTTTGCATGTAGCATCACTTGCACATCTTCTGAAACTTTGGCCTTAGTGTTAAAGAGTGATCCTTAGAATGAACTTGTCCCGTCACTCCACGAAGTAGAGCTGGAAGAGGAGACTGAAACAGGGCTTTCTTTTTTCATTTTATCATGCGGCACTGAGAGATGGGAAGACAGCTGATCATAGACAGACAACAACAACAAAAAAGAACCGAAGCTCTCAGGCTGGACTCATAGTTGGACCAAATGAACAGGCAGAACAATAGGACTGTGTACAAACAAGCAAAGTGAAGGGACAACTCCACTAAAAATGGGGGTGGGGGAGGGAAAGGGAGAGAGACAACTCCACCCCATAATAATTTTCCCCAGCTGACAAGCCAGATTCCACACGATATGCTAGCACTTTGCAAACCAAGGTCTCCAGTGGTTGTTACTAATAATGATACCTGAAAGACAGAAGCACAGAATCCTCCATCTTATCAAACCACAAATCTGAAACAGTCATAAAAAGTGCTGAGCTCATAATATTAATTCTGGGTATTTCCAACAGTTCTGTCTTGTGAAGGTAGATACAACTTGACAAGAAAAACAGCTTATGTAAAAAAGTTAAACCATCTGCAAATATTTCACTTTTTAAATACATCTTTAAGCTTATCCAAACCAGTCTCTGGCCATTCTGAGATCTGCACATATTATTAATTCAGTTTGGTTCAGCTCTAATCATCCTCTGAAAGGTTTTATTTCTGACCTTATGCAAAAGGAAATATTATGATCTTATATTCTCCCAATTTT
This sequence comes from Bos mutus, assembly GCF_027580195.1. Classification (NCBI taxonomy): domain Eukaryota; kingdom Metazoa; phylum Chordata; class Mammalia; order Artiodactyla; family Bovidae; genus Bos; species Bos mutus. The sequence continues at coordinate 56,296,277 of NC_091630.1, read as the reverse complement.
TTAATAATTAAATAATTTATTTTTATGCATTGATATCTACTGTTGATACTGTTATTTTCTCTTTAAACAATCAGACTTTACTTCATCCCACACAGTTGTTGCCAAACTTAACTATTTTTTCCCATTCTGCAACTAAGATGTTCAATTTTTGAAGCAAGTGTGATATTGTGTCCTGTAGATTCTCTCCATGCAAGACTAAATCTCTCTTTTGAACAAAGTGTTCTCTTATAAAATAAAATCCAACCTAAAAGCTTTGTCTTATATCCAGATCACTCGGGTTGTCTTGAGTCTTGGGCAATGCTTTTCCTTCAGATGACAGTCCCAAACCCATTCTTATATGAAACTAAAGATCCTTAAGATAAGAAATAGCAGTTACTCTTGATTATGTCTTGTGTTGTAATACATATTAAAGACCACAAACTAAAGGCAGGAAGTTTTAACACATTAGAAAGATTCTTCTCTCTGGAATGAGAAACTGGGAAACAAAATTTCCCATTTATCCATTTGGACACCTCAAATTAAGCAGATACTTGAAAGTGACCAGAAATTTATAAAACCATATGCTAGTATTCCTCTATATTCCATAATCAATAGCAATATCTAAGAAATTGAAGAAACAAAATGCTTTCAGGTTTGATTTGTGTGACACAGAGATGTCAGCATGGCAGAGTGGACAGTGGGGATGGGTGACCTCTATGCTAAAAATGTCATATCTGAACCTTGGTTCTATTGTTTGTTTGCTGTTTGACCTTGGGGAAGCTACCTAACCTCTTTGAAGATCAACTTTTTTACCTCTAAATGGGGAGCAGTTAGTCCCACTTCATGGGTTTATTGTGAGGGAGATGATAGGTATCCTGTAAATGTTCTTTCTCTTTCTTTCCACAAGAGCCTAATGTATTTACCATGAACTCAAATGCACTGAAAAGAAGGATGGACTGAAAACTTCATCTGCTCCCATTTCCCCTCCTCCCTTTTCACTCCTACCGCCCAGCTGTTCTTTCCCATGGCTTTCGCCCGGCTCTTCTTCTTCAATTTCCCCAGACACTCCCAGACACAGCACCTCTTACAGGCCTTGGCTAAAATGTCACCAGGCCAATCAAGTCTATCCTGTGTGAAATTGTAACCCACACCCTGATCCTCCCCACCACACACCCTTGATCACTATCATCTCTTTTTTTTTTCATACCACTTACCATATTCTAACTTACTTCTCTTTTCTTTCCTATCCCCTTTCTCTTTTTCTTCTTACACTTTATTGTCAGAATACAATAAGCTACACTCATGTAAGTGCTGCATGGGCAGAGGTATTTGTCTTTTGTTCATTGATGGATCCCAAGAGCTGGGGAGTTCAATAAACACTTTGTCTTATTTTGTATTTTATAAAATTATAGACAGTGATAGAAGACAAAGTTAAGACTAGATCTCTCACTTTAACTGCTCTATCTGTGAATATTTTTAATGTTCTCTTAAACTTTTTAGAGTGTCTGGAATAAATTTAGATTCACAGAGAAGTTACCAAAAGAGTAGAGAGAGTTCCCGTATATTCTTCACCCAGCTTCCCCTAATGATAACATCTTACATAATCATGCCCCATTGGTCAAAACTAAGAAAGTCATGTTCAATCCATCCATTTTTAAACAAATGAATTGTTATAGAGCACCATCACATCTACGAAGTTTATGGTCATATTTTCACGTCATTAACTCAGAATAGGCAGTGACAAGAACAGACTGGCCTATTTTTATTTCACTTCCTCTCTGTTTTCTTTCATATTTTGTCATCTTGGAAATCCTTTCTGTGTGATTAACATGTATATTTTAGGGTTTGGGTTGGTAGATTTGCAAAAGACTTTCCCACCAGAAATATCTAGAAGACCTGTGAAAACTTCTGATAGGAAAGCCTTCAGAACTCTTGTAAAAATATCCTGTGATTGTGTACTAAATCACCAGCTGCAGAGAAAAGCTCCTTCATTTCTAAAATAGCAGGATAAAGCACACAGAGAATGGATAACATCATTCTTCGTGAGAAGCTTGTTTTGTCTTGAACATGTAAATATTTACTCAGTGCCCTAGGAAATGGTTCAAGGATGCCAAGGTGTTGACAAATTGCTAAGGACTGTGCTAAACATCCTCATTAGCTTAAGCTTAGATAAAGTAACTCACAAAGCTCCCCCCACCCCACCATGCATCACAGTTTGCCGGCAGGAGTCTGTGTACACCAGCGATCGCTTTTCCCGGTCCATAGCAAAAGCAGCTGGGGAGAGGCAAATGCATGATGACACTTGATCTGTGACTACATTAAACTGGATGGGACAGCTGGGACTTTTGCAAGTGCAAGACATCCGGCGTTTGCCGCGGAGCTGGGACTTCTCTTCTGCGAACTTTTAAGCATGTTACTAATCATGCTTGGTTCTGGTCCACCCTTCCGCTCTCCCTCTGCTCAATTCTCCACCTTATCTTGCATAGCCCCTAATCTTGTTTCAGTTCAACTCCTTTTATCCACTAATTCAACAAACATTTAGACACCATTTGCCAGAGAGATTTCTACATGTTATTTCACTTAATTTTCACCATAAGCCTAGGACACGTTACTATTTCATTTACTAAATGAAAATATTGAAGTTCAAAGACCTTAAGAAATGTACCCACCTACATATCTGCCAGCTAGTGGCACAGTCAGGATTTAAACCCAGAACCTTGTGACTGAGGTCATTGTCTTTTCCTTCGATGACATGCTGCTACATTCCAAGAAAAATAAAAATGGAAAAGAGTTTTGTTTCTTTTCAAATGATTTCATGACACCAAATAAATTTGATAAATTGATGTCCACCAGACAAGAGCATCTTATAATCGAGATTCAGCCTGTTTCTTGTTATTGTGAATTTGTCGTGATGCCACAACAAGCTGTGGAGGAAGGGTGGGGGAGAGTGAAAGAGGGAGATTTGCCTTTCCTTGGTGAAAGACGGAGAAAGGGAGCCCTGAGTTTGAATTTCTACCTTTCAAAGAAGTTCTGTGCATCCTCAGCTGAATAGGAAGATTCATGCCCATCCCTACCCTGAGCTTTCTCCTCTCAGAGCCTTTGCTTATGAGTTGCTTCTCCCCTTATATCCTCCCCACACTCTGGGCTTTGACTTGTGCTTCTGTGATCCATTGGACTGTGTTCTTCCACGATGGGGCCTGCACACTCAATAAAACTTCATTGAAAGACCAAGCTTCCCAAGGTGGATGTCCTGAGAACAGGTCCCATAAACCACGAGTGGTCCACATCCGACACGGCCGTAATGGTGAAGGCAGGACTGGGTGGAGGAGGAAGACTTGGAAGATAAGGCAGCACAGATTGAAAAGAAAGAAGCATTTTCCTACTTTGTTGAACTTTTTTAATCATATGGATTATTCAGTCAGAATTTCCAGTATCATAAAAGGAGGTCATGAAATCTATACTTGCTTTATCAGACTGGGACATGGAAATTATTTCACCTCTCTGTGACTCAGTTTTTTCATCTGAAAAATGGATACCAGAAAAAATCATCTTACCTGTAAGAACTAGATAAGATCATGTATTAACACACTTAGGACACCATCTGGCAGACAGTAATCACTCAAAGGAAGTAGTTATTATCATTGTTATTATGCTGTTGTCTAAATTTCGACTACCTCTGGACCTATTTCTCACCAGCTTGTAGTGAGCATAACTTTAAGTATCTTTTCTGGATTTTAACTTCTAAGATTTTAAGCCTCTCAATGTTCATACATTTCAAGTTAATCCAATATTACATTTAAAAATTTAGGCCTCTAATGTTTCCTTTCACTATAGCTTCAATATTTACATGGTAATTTTATGTGCATATTTATATGTATGTGTGAGTGGTGTGTAATGGAAAAGTTTGAGCCAACTTAAATTTTGGAACATTCTAAAGCACCAATTCAAACCTTTGGAATATTAAAAATATTTTTGTTTCATTTTAAACTGATCCTGAAATAAGTTTGAAAGAAATTGAAGTAGTTTCAAAGAAATTTAAATGAGATGTGTTCTCAACAATATTCATTGCCATCCTGTGATATTTTGAAGTTCTAACTTATGATTCTTTAAAGTAAATAATGCTAAATCTAACCCAAAACCCAATGTCATAGGAAAAAGTAATTTCTGATATACTATCACTTTTCTCTTATTCTTAAAATAAGATATTTTCAGCTTATCTATTTTCAAATAGTTCCTAAATAATAGTTTGCTTTGGATGATTGAATATAGGAATTTTGCTCATACAATAACTCCAAAGCATGACATTTTAAATCGCATACTCCCTTTACTCGTAATGTTTAAAGTGAATTTCATATCGTTACACAATTTATCATTTGGAGATGGAACAAGATATTTACATGGATTCCATCTGATATTCCAGCTGAAAAAGTATGGCCAAGGCTTATTAAAACCATGCATGCTTGATTATTGTGGCTGAAGAGCAATGGGGAGGAGAGGTCTTGAAGATACTTGAATATATACTTGCATATATTTCAGGGCATATGCATGAAAATCAAAGCCCAGGGATATGGGGTGGCATACAAGGCACTGAGCTTCCTTCCATATGGCTTTTAGGGCTTTGGCTTTCTGTGAAGACACACTCTGTGGGCTCCCTGTTAAGGGTCAGCACCACTGACTCCTGCTTCCACACCCCCTGACTACCTTCCTTGTTAATCACCTCTACTGGCCCCTCCTCCTCCAGCTTTTCCAGAAACATGTCAGTCATCTATGGGATCCCATCTTTATGCCTGTCTAATTCTAAATATTTTCTGTGTCTTCACAACCACTCTTCTGGCTTCTACCACAGTGGCAGACTCCAAAATGCTGTCCCTTGTCTGTACATCTGTCATGATCTTCACAACTGTACAGCCAAGGACCTACTGGATGTTTTGATTTAGGTAGCCCATGGATGAGTCACATCCCAACTGTGCAAAACAAGCATGTCTTTCTTTAGAAGTTCCATAGTGGTTCTGTATGCCCCATCTCGCTAATGATGCTAAATTACTCGGGACTCAGTTTCCTTGTGTATAAAACTTACAAAGCTGAATTTAGTGTTCTGTGGTCCTGTTAGTCTGTGAGGTAGGAATCAAACAATGAAACTCAGCAGATCAACGAGCTGGTGAATGAAGCAGAAAGTATCTTTCAAAAGCAAGCAAATCTATGTCCATTGAACAGTACTTACATGAATAAAATTTAGATGAGCAGAAAGATGCTTGGAGGACACAGAGCCAGAGATCTGTGAGATGCGTGTTGTGGAGGATGGGGCTTCAGGGAGTTTAGACACAGTGGAATAGAGCCTCCACCGGGGATGTTTAGGAAATAAATATTGATTATGTGGAACAAGACTGGGCAGGGCCTTGAAAGCTCGACTTGGATACAGAGTTAGGAGCTTGGATTTAATGTGACAGGCAACATTCCAAGCAGTCATAAAGGAGCAGTATGAGAAAGAGTGAGGAAACAGTGGGAAGAAAAGAGAGGGCACATTGGCAGGAGTATTGGTCTGGAGGCGGACTGCAGGCTTGGCCCTTCCGTCAGCCATTTACTACAGGGATGTCCTCCACGCTGCAGTTTCTTCTCTGCAAAATGGAGCAGAGTGAGGAGGAGGAGGAGCAAAGCCTGGGATGGTAATTAGCAGCCTCTGTTGTGGTTTCAGAGCCTGTGTGGTGTGGCCTGAGCAAGGGGGCCATGTGACTGAGCAGCAGTCACATCTAAGAGGCGCCCGGAAGGAGGCAACATCAAGCCTGAATGAAGGAAGAAGAAATGGAAAGTGGAAATTACATTTTAATAGCTGGGAAAGTTGAAGAATTGGTGAACCTCAGAGAAAAATGGGGCAATTGGGAGGAGGGCTTTGCCTGTTGATGGCATGGGCCCCCTGTTTGTCATCTGCCGGGGTCCTGCCCCGGCTGATCCAGGGTATTCGAAGTGGGGACGGCGTCGGTGACCTATTTATTTAAATATTTTATCAAAGATATAAAGAGTAATAGGATGAGGATAGCTCAGTAGGAAAATTCAGTGGAGAAAAGAGGCTGAGTAGCTTGGTTTACGCGGGAGACCAATAAAACTTCAAGACAAGAAGTTTGCACCACTTACATAGGCCGCAGGCGTCCTTCCGTTCTCCCAAAGGAGAGGAGACACTGAGGCCTCCCCATTCGGATCTTAGAAGCCCAGGCATAATTAGTAAGCATGGCGGGTTCCGCGCACCAGATGGAGATTCAGCCAGAGTGAGAGAGAGAGCGACATGGGGAGACCAGTATTTTGAGAAACTGATCCCAATTCTTTATTTTCCAGAGTCTGTTTTTATACACTGAGATGTTATACAAAAGTCACGTGGGGACAGCAGTCCTGACTTTTATTAAAGTCAGGTGCTTCACACAAATGTATACAGAGGTCTTAGGGGTGTTACATCATCTTCTGGCCAGGGGGGGCCTGCTGACAATTTACGACCCTCGCCTTGTGACAACGGTCAGTCAACCAGGACACTTATTTCTCCAGGGGTGATTACTCTTAAAACAGACGCCACCCAAATAAAGTTACATTCCTATAGGGTGAGGGTGTAGTGGGTTTTAGTTAAGGAAAGAATTTACTTAGCCTAAGGTCTAACGTGATTAATATCAAAGGTTAATACTTATTTCTTCTATATATTCATTAATGTGTGTAAGGGCAGGGGATGTGGAGACTTAGCAACAAACATTGGCTCAACAAATGAAAAACCCTTCACCAATACGATTTCTAATCAGCCCATTATACTTATATTAATAGTTTTCTAACTTTTCTAAGGAACCTGTTTTTAGAAGGTTTAAAGCATCTCGTGCCTCTCACGGTTGGGAAGCTGTGAGCAATCACATGTGGCTGGACAAGCCTGCCAGGCAGGCTAGAGAACCTTCAGAGGAGTTTGTAGGTTAAAACACTCTTATCACTCCCAGGAATTATTATTAACTGGAGCTCTAAGTTAACTCCTTCTCCGAAAGAGGTGGTGGGGGACAGCCCCCCGTAAAGTCAGAGGTGTAGGTGAGCACAAAGTAGTAAAGTAGGCAGGCTCTGGTTATGGGGGTAGATGCTCGAGGATTTCCAGGGGGACTCCTGAGGCTCAATCCCACCTTTGCGTATGTCGAGCCTCCTTCCTCATGACCTTTGCCACGGGCGGAGTACCTCACTCTGGCCCCCAACAGTCATCCTCGTTTGCTAGATCATTATATCATGGGTCATTTTATCATTCTTTGCACAAGTATTTGGGAAACTCACAGAAAATTATACTACTTTCTATTTTATATATTTTTATTATATGCAAATATATAAAAATGAATATTAAGAGCCCACATCAAAATTATAGGTTCAAAAGTAATAGAGAAGTAGAAGATGAAGGGGAATTAGCTTTACAGTTTGTATATCTTTTTTATAATACCATCAGAAAAAAACATGGGAATCAAAACATATTTTTAAATGTTCACAAAATTCAACAACAGAATCTGCCATGGTTAGCATCTGTCAAACAAACTTCAGATGGAAAGGCACAGATAGACAGTGTAGTCCTTTCTGGCTCTGTTCCCTGGAAATGATCTTTTCTTTCAAAGTTTACTTCAATTACCACCCTGAAAGCCCCAGTGAGGGAGGAAATAAGATGCTATTTCTCTTGCACACTGCTTGAATAATACTGTTTTTTAACTATTTGCATCATGACTAATTTTTTAAATATCAGAGAAAACTGCCCTGGGAGAGAGCAAAGACAAATAAGCCCAGTACATGAGCAGGCTGGCTCAGAGCACGAATGCTCTCCCATTCCAACCTAACCAAGTTGCCTACTCATTCTTGCTGCCTTCCCTCTGCTCCAGTGGGAGAAGCATCACCGCCACAAACAATCCAGTTCATCCACTGTGTTTGGATCCCATCTCCTCTCACTTTCTCAAGGACTTTCTTCTGCAGAAGAGTTAATCCTACTGTGTGCTTTGCTGTATTGGGGCTGGCACAGCTGCTCTGTCCCTGATAGGAGGTTTGTTGTTGTTGTTCAGTCGCTAAGTTGTGTCTGACTCTTTGAGACCCCCTGGACTGCAGCACACAAGGCTTCCCTGTCCTTCCCTATCTCCCAGAGCTTGCTCAAACTCATGTCCATTCAGTCGGTGACACCATAAAACCATCTCATCCTCTGTCGTCCCCTTCTCCTCCTACCCTCATTCTTTCTCAGCATCACGGTCTTTTCCAATGAGTTGGTTCTTTCCATCAGGTGGCCAAAGGTTTGAAGCTTCAGGTTCAGCCTCAGTCCTTCCAATGAATATTCAGGGTTGATTTCCTTTAGTATTTAATGGCTTGATCGTCTTGTAGTCCAAGGGACACTCAAGGGTCTTCTCCAACATCACAATTAGAATGTATCAATTTTCTTTGGTGCTCAACCTTCTTTACGGTCCAACTCTCACATCCACACATGACTACTGGAAAAAACAAAGCTTTGACTAGATGGACCTTTGTAGGCAAATCGATGTCTCTGCTTTTTAATACACTGTCTAGGTATATCATAGCTTTCTTTTCAAGGAGCAAGTATCTTTTAATATCATGGCTGCAGTCACTGTCCACAAGGATTTTGGAGCCCAAGAAAATAAAGTCTGTCACTGTGTCCATTGTTTCCCCATCTATTTGCCATGAAGTGATGGGAACAGATGCCATGATCTTAGTTTTCGGAATGTTGAGTTTTAAATCAGCTTTTTCACTGTCCTCTTTCACCATCATCAAGAGGCTTTTTAATTCCTCTTCACTTTCTGCCATCAGAGTGGTATCAACTGCAATTGTGGTATCTACAGTTGTTGATATTTCTCCTGGCAATCTAGAACTGATAGAGGGTAACATATTTGAGCATTCTCAGCTGCTCACTTATGTCTGACTCTTTGTGGCCCCATGAATTGTAGCCTGCCAGGTTCCTCTGTCTATGCAATTTTCCAAGTACAGATACTGGTTCAGGTTGCCATTTCCTCCTTTAGGGGATCTTCCCAACCCAAGGACTGAACCATGTCTCTTGCATCTCCTGCATTGACAGATGAATTCTTTAGCACTGAGCCACCTTCAACATGCTCATCCTCAATTAAATCAGCAGGACCACAACCAGATTTTTTTTGCTACTTCATTTTCACTAAAAAATGGAGCCAAGTCATTTTTTTTCTACTTGCATGATGAAATTATTTTCCAAATCATTCCCTACTGAATAATAAAGGCAGAATCATTTTGCAAGGTATACTAATTTCAAACTGATCTGTAAATGTAGCTAACATAAACATAGCCACTTGTAGGTATTAACTGCAGCTTCTTTACTTGAGAGCCAGATGCTACAAATAAAACAGTACAGATGGCAGCATGCCCATTCCATCCCAACAAAGCACAGACCATCCTTCCATCACCAAGTCACTGTGCTTTCCAAAGAGCTTTCTCCTTTCTCTTCTGAAAGAGAAAACTGGTAGCATTTCTCCCAGTTAATTCTCTTGTCTCCTCCTTTTAATTGGAAAAAGGATTTCAGATAATTCATAACAAAAATGTGACCTTGGTAAAAACAGAAGCCTTGGGCCATTGTTAAACACCGTGGGTTTTTTGAACAGTTACTATTATTTTCATCCTCATAAAATTCCAACTCTGTCAAACAAGGAAGGTGGCATAAGCCAAAAAATACATACCCTACTATTTTTACTTTTATGATTTTAGAAACCATGGAACAACTGAAAAAAAAACTGAAAGGCAGCCAAGTGGGAGAGAAAATGGGACTCTGTGTCTTTAAGCTAGGGAGAAAAATAAAACCCAATCATTCCAAATGTATTGCTTTAGTCATCTGGTTTCATTCTATTAATGACCTTTAACAACTGCAAAAATATTGTGAAAAGCTAATTTTGTTTGTACTGAGGTGGAGCAGAACAGTTTCTGGCTGTCATTCTAGGATGTGCTATAAAATAAAATTATCTTTCTGGGAGTCTGACAAAAACCTACTGTACAGATCCAGTTTATTTACAACATCTAGGAATGAAAAGAAAACAGAATTTTACAACATGCCAACATACAAAAAATGAATAGTACTTACACATTTGTGTGTGTGTGTGTGTGTGTGTTAGCAATACCACATCCAGATATCTCTCAAGATTAAAGATTTTTTAATAATATTTTATGGCACTCAACAAAAATTCTAAGCAGTGCAACTATTTCTCAATAAATATGAAAGCTGTGAAAATATGAGAAAGCATTGTTGAACATAGTATGTTTTGATTTACTGCTGGAGCTCTTAAGAAAGGCAGAATGGCCTCATTTCCTCATTTTGACAAGCCTTATGTTTCTATTAATTAAATAGAAATCTTGGGAAAGAGGTAGTGTCATCAGGGTTAATGTACTGACCTTATAGCCTTAGAGGCCAAGGTTAAAAATATACCAAGTAGCCATCAAAAAGAATAAATCTAGTCCTACTGGCCTTGTCCTTAAAGTCACTCATTCTCAGCTGCACTATCCAATTTTGTGAATGATTTGTGTGCCCTGCATTAAGTGTCTGGGCCTGGAGAATGCAGGACCTTCATAATTCAGGGGTTTGATGAGCATCCTACGGCCAGGAGAGGGATCACAGAATAGTGGATCTCAAAGCTGGAAGAGCCTTGCACCCAACAGGCCAAGGTTCCTTTCTGATAATTAAGTTCTCTTGACAATACACCTGCCATAAGGCCAACACTGATGTTTCATAACTTCTAAAAAGAGGGAATCCATTACCTTCTAAGGTAGCATGCAATTTTGAGAAAGCTTAACTTTCAGAAAGTTTTCAAAACATTGAACTGAAACATTTCTTCTTGACGGACCTCTTGGACCACAGAGATTCTCCTTTATATCATCATCCTTCATATATTTGAAAACAGGTAAAATTTGTCCAGGGGCTTCCCAGGTGACACTAGTGGTAAAGAACCCACCTGCCAATGTGGAAGATGCAAGAGACATAAGTTTGATCCCTGAGTCGGAAAGATCCCCTAGAGGAGGAAATGGCAACCTGCTCCAGTATTCTTGCCTGTGAAATCCCATAGACAAAGGAGCCTGGTCACATCGAGTCACATGACTGAACTGCTAAGCGCACAGCACACACAAAATTTGTCTAGTTGCATAACACACGCTTATGGTGAGACGTAAGCTCCACTCATTATCAGGGGTTTCCACTTGCTCATCCATAGATAGCAAGGATGAGGATGGACAGATAGATGATAGGTAGACAGACAGGTACACCTCTGTGGACATCTTGAAAACATCACCAAATCACAAAAAGACTACCTCACTTTCCTTGTCTGGAGATCAAGATTTTGGTAACAAACAGTGCCATTTAGCAGACACATCATAGTGTTTACCCATCCTGAGCTTAGCCAAAATTGCTAAGTCTTTCACAACAATTCCTCCTAAGCCTATCTTCTGAATTTGCAAGAATTGTTTTTAGGACCTAACCCAAAACTTCACATCATATGTTTGAAGTTTGATATTATTCAGTTTGACCTATTTTGATGTGTTACATCTTGGACAGACCTACAAGGAAAGATACCCAGTCTTTCCAGACAGTCATTCATCTACATCATCCAACACCCTGTCAAAACCACCCAAAGCCTGGGTAAGGAAACCACACCTTCCTGCTCATACTTATGTAAGCGTTTTACCCTCTTGCCTTCAGTCAGATTGACTTTGGCTTCTTAACTGTAGCCTTAATGGAGGAAGTTTCAAACTTGCATTGAATGGTGCCAGATAAAAAGATGATGGGATCCAAATTCTCTATACGGGTGGGGAGAGGCAGTGATCTACAAACAATCTTCAAGTCAGTTGACATGGTTTTAAGATGGATGAAGTTTTATTTTAACCCTTCCTTTCTGGTTGCGTATTCTCATCCCACTCAAGTGATTAGATCCCAGCTCTTTCACAGCAGCAAAATGAATGGACTTCAGAGTAATGCATTTGCTTTTCATCTCCAAATATGTACAGTTTCATAATGGGCCATCTGTCATTTTGTGATTCCATGCAAGCAACAATGCCCTAAAGTTTTGTTGTCATAGCAACCACACCAAAGTCTTCAAAGCGAACTCTGAAGTCATTCCTAGTCTCAGATTCTGTGCAACCTGGGGTGGGAGTGGGGGCTGACATTTCAGAAAATTGAAGTTTCTAGTATGCATTACCTGTCTCCAATTAATGCTTAATCTAGCACACCTCGAGTTTTAATGAAATAGATTTATTTAGAAGAAGGAGAAGCAAAATTGTCTTCTGTAGCTGTGATTGATTTTATTTTAGGTTAGTTTTGTTAGAGAGAAGTTGTCTTGGTTTAAATTCCAGAGAGATATTCATATGTAGCAATCAAATCCTCTTTTTCACTTTGCTGAAGACCAATTTTAGAAGAGATAGGAAAAAAAATTCATCTCATTGTTCATATTCTTGTCTCCTATCTCATGGTATTCCAGCACATCTGTGCCACGGTAGAGCAGGATAAAGGGACCAAGAGTGTATTCTGTGAAGAGGAAGGAAAAAAGTACAGCCTTTAATCTTGATTTGCTTTATTTCTTTTTTGGGTGACTATCTCTTACTTATCTTTAACGTCTTTCCTGTCCCATAGGAATGGAAATGATTCATTTTCTCTCCCTCTTATTTGCAGTCTTTAACAGCTTGCACAGAAGCTGTGTCCTCGTGGCACTGAGTGACATAGTTTTATAGAGAAGTTAGGGCACATCTTTTCAGTCCTCATTCTACTGCTTAATGCCCTTCAGGCACTATACAATTTTTTATTCTTTCACTTTTTCAACTCTTTATTTTGTTTTGAGGTATAGCCTATTAACAGTGTTGTGATAGTTTGAGGTGAATAGTCAAGGGACTCAGCCGTACTTATACACGTATCCGTTGTCCCCCAAACTCCCCTCCCATCCAGGCTGCCACATAACCCTGAGCAGAGTTCCATGTCATTCTTTATTTTTAAAAAAGGTAACAAACTGAGATTTGATCAGTTTCAATTTCTTAATCAGGAAACAACATGGGTAACTGCAGTAGCAGGAAGAAAGGAAACAAGCTGTGAAGACAGTGGTTAGGGGCCATTGCAAAAATCTGGGCAAGCAGTAGAACAAGGGTGTAGGAATGAAGAGGGGGATACGGACCACAGGAACTATCTTAGAGTATCCATCCATTCAGTCAATGGTATGGTAGACACTATCCAGGTTGTTATAAGAAAAGGAAGGCAAAAATGGATAAATACGATCCAAAACTGTAGATGTAGGAAATTGGCTCTTTCCTATGTGGGTGCATGAAATTGATACAACTATGGTAGGGTAATTTAGCAGTGTATATTTTTGAAGTATAAATATGTTTATTTTATTTTTATTATGCCTGTAATACACACTCATTATTCACTATATTGAGGTGAATTGTGTCTCACTAATCAAATGTAATTATTCTTAAATTTTGGCATACTTTCTTCTAGCTTTTTCTCAGCTATATAACATAGTTGTTTATATATATATATTCTATATTTATTTATACTTATAAGAGCTATGTAGAAGTATGCATTTATTTATACATTTACATATAAATTAATATACATGCATATTATATTTATATAAATATTTTATATATATAACCAAAAAATATGGGATATACATATTTAAATCTGGATTGCATCCCTTAATATCATGGCATAAGCATTTTGTACATTAGCACAAATATTGTATGATCATCATTTTGAAGATTATATAATCATTCTTAATGTGATTGTACTCTAATTTCAATAAACTAGATGCTAAAAATTAAAGAAATGATATCTATTAGCTTTTCCACTTGAGTTATTTCCTTAAAATATATTCACCAAGTAGAATTAATATTTCCAGCACATAAAAAGTTGTATCAAAAGCCATGGGTACCAATTTACACTTCACACCAGCAATTTACGAGATCTTTTGGCATTTTTGTTTTGTGGTCCTATAGCTGAGGTGTGATTTACTGAGCATTAGAATGACATGCAAAACTAAATCCTTCTGGTGTCTGCACTTTCTCGTACTCTTTATCATGATTCACATATACTTTTTTTTTCTAACACTTTTTTCAATCAGATCACCTAAAGAATAGAATAATCCTAGTATTTCATCTTCTAGGAGCTTCGTAAACATATTTGTGAAATTTCCTTCAAGCGTGAATAAGTAGGGTTGCTTTCCTGGTGAGAACTGACAGAGTTCTAATGTGCTGGATCCTATATTATTTTAGACCAATTTAATCTTCATGAGTCTCAGAGATGATCGTAGCCCTTTCTTCTTTTTATGGCTGAAACTTTGGAGTATTCATTGGAACGAATGATGCCAAAGCTGAAGCTCCAATACTTTGGCTACCTGATGCAAAGAGTTAACTTGTCGGAAAAGATTCTGAAGCTGGGAAAGATTGAAGGCAAAAGGAAAAGGGGGCAGCAGAGGATGAGATGGTTAGACAGCATCACCAGCTCGGTGGACATGAATCTGAGCAAACTTTGAGAGATGGTGAAGGGCAGGGGACCTTGGCGTGCTGCAGTCCATGGGATCACAAAGAATTGGACACGACTTAGCAGCTGAGCAATGACAATATGCCATAGAGGAGGCTTCCCTGGTGGCTCAATAGTAAAAAAATCTGCCTTCCAATTCAAGAGATGCAGGAGACATGTGTTCAATCCCTGGATCAGGAAGATCCCCTGGAGAAAGAAGTGGCAATGACTCCAGTATTCTTGACTGGGAAATCCCATGGACACAGGAGCCTGGTGGGCTACAGTCCATGGGGTCTCAAAGAGTCGGACACAACTGAGTAACTAAACAACACCAACAATATGCTCTTTGCTTCATTTGTGCTATGAATGCTTCAATAGTCACTTCACTAAAATAGAAAATATTTTCAGCCCAGTAACATCACAGTTTGCAGCCTAAAACACAGAAACATATTGACATTTGTCTTCAGTATATTTCAGAGATTTTTCTCAACACACCCCTGTTACTTGTATAAGCTATTTTCCCAGGTCTTAGGTAATAATCTTGGGAATCTGGACTAAAGTATCTTGTGAGAAAAGCCATATTTAAAAGTGTCTCTTTGACCAAGTTTGACTCCTTGACTGTCACCACCCATAGGTACATGCATCCCCTTGACTCTCCTAGAATATTCATGAAATAGATTCTGGAGGTGCTGCCCTCATATTCCTCTAAATAAACCTCATCATATTCGACACCATAGCAAGGACATTTGGGG
This sequence comes from Bos mutus, assembly GCF_027580195.1. NCBI lineage: Eukaryota > Metazoa > Chordata > Mammalia > Artiodactyla > Bovidae > Bos > Bos mutus. The sequence goes on along the minus strand of NC_091630.1, from coordinate 56,281,049 downwards.
TTCAGCTCCAAGACACCCACTGTGTGAGGCATGGACACCTAAAGAAATCTATGCAGTACAGAAGTGCACAACGCATGTGGTAATAATGAAAGAAAATTTTTATGAAACTCTCATCATGTATCCTGGCTGGAAGGCTTCACCTGCATTTGATCATGTAATACTCACAACTTCTCACTGCTCACAGTGAACAATATGATAGCTCTGATCTATAAAAGGAAGAAACGAAGCTAAGACATGCTATACAGCTAGTCCAAAGAGAATGGCAGACCTAGGATTCAGACTCAGGTCTGTTGACTAGAGGCTATGCTCTTAACCTTCACATTGTGCTTGGAAGGTACTAAAGAGGATGCACTATGAGAAGAGTGAGAAATTGGTATTTCTTAGGGTAGCAATTCAGGCTTCCCTGGTGGCTCACAAGGTGAAGAATCTACCTGCAACGCAGAAGACCCAGGTTCAATCCCTGGGTAGGGAAGATCCCCTGAAGAAGGGAATGCTTGCTCACTCCAGTATGTTTGCCTGGAGAATTTCACGGACAGAGAAGCCTGATGGGCTACAGTCCATGCAGTCACAAAAAGTCAGACACACTGAGTGACTAAGCACACACACACATACACAGGGTAACAATCTGTGGGAGAGGTACAACTTAAAATGACCCTTAGAGGAGGTTCATTTGTTTCCTGAAGGGTGCCTCCCCAGAGGGTGAGAAAGAGCAAAGTTTGAAAGCTTACCCATTAGAAATTTCAAAATTTCATAGTGATTAAGTAACAAATTATTTTACCAAGAAAGATGATCATGTTATTTTCAAGGGCTTAAGGGGAATAAACATTCCCTAATCCTCATGGAGATCTGTAAAAGCTCCTCATTGTGAAGTTATTCAAGCCTATGTTTTAGCTCATCACATGGCTTGCAAATCTCTTTCTGTCCACATGGACATGCTTCCTCTTTAAAGATGAAGATGTAAAACAGAAGGGTCTGTGGGACTTCCTGGATGTTCAGTGGTTAAGACTTTGACTTCCAAGGCAGGGGGTGTAGGTTTCGTCCTTGGCCGGGGACCTAAGATCCCAAATGCCATGCAGACCCCCCAAAAAGCCAAGACATAAAACAGAAGCAATATCATAACAAATTCAATAAAGACTTTAAAAATAGTCCACATCAAAAAAGAAAAATCAAATAACATGGGAGAGTGTGTTCTAGAAGTCTCTATTTAAAGTACCTGAAGTTTTCAAGTGATGTAAATGGTGTGTTTCATGCTGGTGGCTCAGCAGTAAAGAATCCACCTGCAATTCAGGAGACTCAGGAGACATGAGTCTAATCCCTGGGTTGGGAAGATCCCCTGAAGGAGGGCGTGGCAACCCACTCCAGTATCCTTGCCTGGGAAATCCCATGGACAGAGGAGCCTGGCAGGCTACAGTCCATAGGGTTGCAAAGAGTTGGACACAACTGAAGCAACTTTGCACACATCCACACCTGGGTTATTAAACGTGTCTCTATGTTTCATGCTTGTATGTTTGTATTTAATTATATGTGTGTGCAACTGAAAATACCATAAATAATTCTTTTTACATTCTTTTATATTAAGAGCATGGTTTACCAACGACAGAAATGATACAGGCGTTAGTCACTGGAAAAGGCATCTTTCTCCTTTGAAATCTATAACTGGAGTATGGAGTGATGAGCAAGACAAAACACCAGTTAACCCTTACACCTAGCTCTGCCTTGTAAAGGAGAAAAATAAGGGCTGCTGAACACATTCATCTCACTGCCTGAATTACTTGAAGAGGATAATCAGCTTAACACTATAAGGATGATGTTGAATGTGTGTTGATTTTTCTTTGGTATTGATTGGCTGTTTTGACATAGTATTCTCATTATCATGCACTAAGGAACCACCTGGCGCCATTGTCTATCTTAACTATTCACACATCAGGTGATCATTCTTTTCGTGGGTTTCTCCCTTCATTGTCACCAATACATATGCCTAGAACTTAAGCCATGGCTTAGTGGTTTAAGTAACATAGTTCATATTTTAAAATATTGTTTGATAGACAAAAATCTTCTCTGGAAATCCAATGGCAAATCTTTCTAGAGTGGTTTTTTTTTCCACATTTTTCTTAAGAAAAGTGCTATTTCTCCTTTTCAGTGACACTTTAGTCCCTTCCCAGGTACAAGTACACATGTAAGTTGTAGGTGCATCACGGCTCACTTTATTTGCATTAATGTCTTTATGTAAATAATCAAAATGTGTGTATATGTTTATTGAATAGCAATTATAAAGAGAAGTATTATTGTCACAAAGAAGCACATGCTTACTTAGGGCTCTTGTGTCTACTTATCCACCTTTCTACCTGCATCAGGCAGGCAATATGTGGTCCCCAGGTAATTAGTAACAGTTCTGCCTGCACTTAGGATCCCTGAGGCCTAGACCTCCCTTTTGCACCTCCAGCACCTGAATTACTCATGAAGAGAGTTTCTACAGACCTTGTAATGGTCCTGGTGAGCAGTGCCCCTCAAGTCAAAATCCTGCCAAAGACCAGTCCCAACCAACTCCTGACCTTCAATGTGGAAGTTCAAGAGCATCAGCCTTCTTTGCTTCTTTGTATGTATGTGTGCTCAGTCGCTTCAGTCGTGTCTGACTCTTTGTGACGCTATGGACTGTAGCCTGCCAGGCTCCTCTGTCCATGGGATTCTCCAGGCAAGAATATTAGAATGGGTTGCCACACCCTTGTCCAGGGGATCTTCCCAACCCAAGGATCGAACTTGCATCTCTTATGTCTCCTACATTGGCAGGTGGGTTCTTTACCACTAGCTCCACTTGGAAATAGTGCACATTTTATAAAAGGTTCAACTGTGCTGACTGCCCACAGTCTAGTAGAGAACATCCACACTTCAACTTGGCATTTTTCTTTCCGCAAGCCAACAGAAGCCAAGCCCCTGGGCATCCTGAAAACCCCTGAGTATCCCCAACCCTAACTAAACTTGTAGGCTCAAAGTTAGTCTTTGCCTTCTCACCTGCCATCCAATGCCCTTGGGACTGAGCTTCTGAAGGCCACCATGAGCACAGACCTTCCATCCTTTCCCTGTGTAGCCACACTAATGCGAAGTTCGCAGATTCGCATCTCTCCCGATGCTTTGTAATTTGCCATGTTCACCTCCATGAGTAGCATCACTGCACTGCTTAGAGCTCGAATACCACATTGCTTTCCTTCTGCAAAAATCCACTTACTCAACTGACTGATGGTGAGTCCCCCACAGGCACCAAGAGCACCAGCTCATCAGCTTATGGCAGATACTCTCACATGGAAATTAGTCTCTAGCAGTTGTCAATTAGTCTCTAGAGTTGGACACAATTTGGTGATTAAACAGCAACAAACTTCCTCAACCAGAGAATGTGGCAGTTGCTTCTTCATAGAGAAGCCAGAGCTTGCCCTCTCTGGAGATAACAGACTTCAAGATTGAAAGAATGTCGAATTTAAAAACAGAACTGACAGATGAGTTACAGCTCAGAAATATCACTGTGCCTTCTAAACTAGGAGAAATACACTAGTTGTTGAGATATTTGATCTGAAATGGAAATATTTAAGAAAGAACTCATTGTTGGTGTACACTATGTTTATTATCACATGCTTTCTTCCAACATACAGCGGTCTGGTGACTGCTCTGAAAGAGTAAGTTTTCCCTGCAAAGGAAGAAGCTAGTTCTAAAGAAACAGTTCTATATATACCACACAGCCCTTCCTGCAAACACACATGCATGCTGTGGTTTTAGGTCTGTTAGGAATCAACCAGGACAATAAGATTTAGAATTTCAGGCAAGCTAATGCTGTTGCTTCATTGCTTTATGTTGAAAACCAGTATAACCAAAGATTGGCTAATTTTTATTTTCATACAAAAAAATATGGGGCTCTGTTGTGACCTAAATGGGAAGGAAATAAAAAAAAAAGAGGGGATATATGTATACATATGACTGATTCACTTTACTGTCAATTGTAAAGCAGAAACTAACACAACATTGTAAAGCCACTGTGCTGTAATAAAAAATGCTTTAAAAATGTGGGGCACCTTGGGCGTTTGTAGACATTTATAATTTTTCTTCTCTCAGGTAACCCAGAAACCGGATTTTTAAAAATTTTTAAATTTTTATTTTATATTGGAGTATACAGGGAGGCCTGGCGTGCTGCAACTCATGGGGTCACAAAGAGTCGGACACAACTGAGCGACTGATCTGATCTGATAGCTGAAGAAATGGAGTGTTTTAGTACTCAGGCCTCTATCTTCCTCTACGTAACTTGCAGGCTTCCAGCCAGCCTATAGCTACTAAATAAGCAATGAAAAGAGGGTAAATTTTCATAGAAGGCTCCATCTTGGTCACAAGGACCATGGTAATCCTGAGACTTTCCGAATCTTTATTGTCCATCGGGTGCTTTTAGTGATCTAAGAGCCTCAAATGTGGGTTGCAAGGTAAAACACAAGAAAAAGTACCGAGTAGAAGGTGGTGGAAAGGCTGCTGCAATGAACTTGCTCTTCTTTCCTTAAAGCATAGCATCCTCTTCTCTTTGGTAGAAGTTGGTCTTCAGGTTTCCCTGTAGCTCTGACCTGGTTTCTGCCTGCCCTTCTTGCATCAGATGACGAAGGCACCAGGGCAGAGATTCACTGGGGTTTTGCACATGATGGGCAGAGTGTGTTATGACATCAATGCAATTAGCTGCAGAGCAGAAGCCCAGGATTCAGGAAGCTAGATCTTGAGATTTCATTCTGCTAAAACCTACCATCAGATACCAAGTCACCTATCATCTGGTTAATTTATATATTCATGTTGCTGAAACAAAACCATCTTCAGGGTTTATCTCTCCAACCAGACTTGCTCCCACCATCAAATCAATGTCAACATACAGAATGAAAACACACCCACCCCAACACAAAGCTTTCTTTCATTTGGCTTCGTAGCATTGATTTATTTCCCCTTTTTGCTCCCCACCTCCACTTTTCCTTAGATTCAAGAAGCAGCTTCATTTCCTGGTTATGTTTCTTATTTGCTGTGCAAATCAGTTATTCTCTCTGAATTTCAGTTTTCAGATGAGAAAAAATGAAAGAAAAAATGCTCGCTTCACAGAGCTCTTGTGGGAATCAAATTAGCGATTTCTACATTAAAGTACTTTAATGAAGGATATAGAAAGTATAAACACCTCCCACAACTGGGAGTACATTACTTCCTCAAATGTGTAGGCATCCTCTCTCCAGTCCAACATCAAAATACCCCTAATGAACCACATTTTTAGTAGCATCCGTGGGACCTAGGTGTATTCCCCAATAAATGAGCTGCCTGTTAGTATGTCCAATGGGGACTGAGTAGGTATTTTTCTGATACTCAGAATTTTAAAAAATTTCTACTTATTTTTATAAATCAAGCCTCTTCCCCAGAGCCAAGCTGAACATATTCAAAAGTGATTATTATGCCTTACATTCTGGGCTCCATCTTGACCAGCATAAGCCTTCACTTGGATTAGTAACAATGCCGTCAGAAAATTTAAAAAAAAAAAAAAAAAAGAGGCTGGGAATCTGAAGAGGAATACTGTTGTTATGCTTTATAAAATGAAAAACTGGGTTTTGGATTGTAAAGAGTCAAACCCCTCCCCTGCCTGAGTTATCATGCCAGCCCATTGCTCCCTCTAGTTGCTATTAGCTTCTCATAATGTAAAACATTTCTTCATTTCCAGCAGATAATACTTTCAGTGAAAAGGTAATTTTTGAAGTCTATTACTTGCATTCTTAGAGAAGAGCACAATGTAGCATTTTGTTCTAATATGCCATTGAAATTGTTTGAGTAGGTACACCATAGAATCAAATACAAAATGTCAAAATGGTTTCCATTAACTATGCACATTTGCACTGCTTCCGTTAATGGCTATGTTTTTGTTCTTCTCCTTCATCTTTGCATCTATAAGATGAAACGATTCAATTGATGTAACTGAAAAGTACATTGAAAAGGTAGAGCGCAAATTACAAAAGCATCAAGCCACAATTTCACCCACGTACTTTATTTTATAATGAAGTTTAATAATGATAGAAACTGTCGCTAGATTTAAACATCAGTCATTTCAGCAATTGTAGTTAATGTGAATATCTCATACCGAGTAATGTTTTATAAAAACATGGCAAGGATTGTGTATTATATTGAACTGAAATGTCATAATGAAATCTTAACTAGATGCTATTATTGTAATATATATTATGTTAAGAGAAATTTACTTCAACTTGAAAAGATAAGTACTATGTTTCCTTCAATATCCTAACTTCAGATAAAATCGTTTTACTTGGAAGAAAGTTTTTTTTTCCTTTCTAGACTTAGCATGAGCACAAATAAACACCTTCTACTTATTACAATAAGTGTTGTGTTGATGTATCTTGGTGGTAAATACACAATGAAAACATAATGATTTATTTTTCTTTGATGGAATAGTAATGCTTGAAAGAAATCTGTGGTTTTTATGCAGTATATGTTTTTCAAGCCCCTAAAGTATTTGGGTTGTCTCTTTATCTTGGGAGAGAAAAGATCTTCTTAGTGGCAAAACCCTGGACCCAAACCACACAACCTCGGCTACATGGGGCAGAGCCCAGGGCATTGAGAGGGCAGCTGGCCATGTCTGCCGAGTCATTAACAGCAGCTTTCTTGCTTTGCTTCCTGAAAGTATGGGTTCCTGCTGATGATGGCAAAACAGGCAAGGTAACCTCAGATGAAATCAGCGCCTGAAAACTCTCTCATTTTCCACTGCCCTCCCACTCTCCACCCCACTCATAGGAGCCTCTGTCCACATCAAAAGGGCTGAGCGAATCTCTGAGGGGACTAGGGAACGTTTCACAACCTCATACCCCCGTGATGAAGGGAGAAGCATGAGTTCAGTTTTCATCTGTGAGTATCATGTCCTCTCTTCCCTGGTCTGGTAGAAAGGATGAGATGAGAGGTCACTGGCTTCCCAAATGCTGAATCTGCCTGGAGTCCACAGCAGCTCAAGTGACCAGGAGGTAAGAGTCACTGGCCGCGGGGTCCTCGTACTTGGCACACACTTGGGTCAGTGTCACCACTGTCACCTCGCAAAGCTCTTTTCCCTATTAGTTCTGGTTCTCTGGAGTTCTCTGGCTCATGTGTGCATTTTCACATTTTAACAGTGATGCTACTTGATGAGCTCATTGGATTCCGTGAATCATCCAGGACAATTAGTCCTTGCCACCAGATGGCAGCACAATACCATTCACGTATGGAAAGAGAGGGGCGATGGGTTTAAGGGACTTTGGATATGTACCATTCACTAAGCCACCCCCTGAAATTAGACACTATTTCCTTCGAATGTTCAGTACTGATACACTTAAGATAAAGAGATCTATAACCATGTTTTGTTTATCTATTGCTATGCAACAGAACAACTCAACACAGCCTACTGGCATTAAGGGATAATGAATTAGTATTGATCACAAGTCTGTAGGTTAACTGCCCTCAGCTAGGTTTATCTTCTGCTTCAGAGGATGGAGCTGAGCTCTGATGTTGCACTCTCAGTTGGGGCGATGGCTGGGGCTGGAATATTCAAGATGGCCCCACCCTCCAACGCGTCTTACCACTTGATTTATCACAGTTTGAATCTAGCACAAGCTTCCCTACAGCACGGCAACTGGCTTCCAAAAGATAGCTTTCCCACTGGGCACGATTGTTCAAGGGTTTATCCAGGCTCTGCTTGTATCTCACCTGCTCATGTTCTATTGGCCAAAACAAGTCAAGCGTCCAGCCTTATGGTCAGCATGAAAGGATTAGACTACCAGGAAGTAGGAGAATCAATGGGATGGGATGGTCTTACCATAGGTCCATAAAAGGATCCACAGCTCTGCCAGCACAAAGAATCACAAATCTCCCCAAAACTGATTTGCATTAGAAATGTCATAAATTCATCTCTTTTTTCAGTAAATCATAGATAAGACAAATAGTATTGACAAGCTTTAAAAATGTCAGAAAAGTAGACCATCTGGCTGCTCCCCACAATGCTTGCTAGAAGGGATAGTTCCTGGCTCTGGCCTAGGGAGGACAGAGCCCAAAACTCTGCTTTGAAGGGCACCCATTATTGGTCAAGCTAAAAGGGAACACTCGAGCTAAGTACACTTACAAAAGACGACATTATCAACCAGATGTAATTTCAACAGTTTACAAAGACAGACCTACCTGGCTGATGAAAGGAGGCTATTTGCAAAACCAATCCCTGTAGATAAATTTCCCTCAGGAAAACAAATTATAAAAGCAGAGGTTGCTTTATGAATACAAATTTGGAACAAGAAGAGCTGGATAGTCTTGCAGGATATTTCCATTAAGGCTGATGAATTGTCTTTCTACGCTCCACAAACATCTCTATTTTAAGAACTGACTCAGTTCCGTTGAATTACAGCAACACTGCCTCTTAATAAGACTAGAAAAACACTGATGTAACATTATTTTCACTAGCAAGGATTATGAACAGGATGAAAGTCAAAACTTTTTCTCAACATTCTGTGTTACATAAAATCAATCATTCATCCAAGATAATATTCATATTTATTATGCATGACCTGGAAAGCATTGTTGACATATACTGTTGATTCAGTAATGAGTGTAGTTCCATTTTTAATCTGATAATCCCTCTAGCTAACAGGTTGTCATAGCCAAATGATGCTTTTATAGTTAACATCTGACAATGACTGAACCTAAGGATGATATCCATCAACAGTTCTAAATTTGCTTCCCAGTATCAAGATCAAACTGAACAGCAAAGCCTTGTATCCTCTAAGCTTGTCCATTAAATTCATTTACATATAAAGTTTATATCTTCTACAAGTGTAACTGATATACATTGCCATTATTCCCGAAATTTCAGTAAAATAGAAACAAAATTGGGGAAGAGACATTTACTGAGACTCTTCTGTATGAGTTAGTGTTTCTGTTTGGGCATTAAGATGACATATACATAGTCTGATGGCCTTCCCAGTGGCTCAGTGATAAAGAATCCACCTGCCAATGCAGGAGACACAGGTTCAATCCCTGGGTCTGAACCTGGAAAAGAAAATGGCAACCCACTCCAGTATTCTTGCCTGGGAAATCCCATGGACAGAGGAGCCTGGTGGGCTACAGTCCATGGTGTCAAAAGAGTCGGACATGACTTAGCTACTAAACCACCACCACCACAATACATAGTTTAAGAAATAAAATATGTGAATTTTACAGATAGCATTTCTTTATATGAATGCTGTAGGCCAAACTCTCAAAATCCAAATTTGATGAGGGGAATTCAATTTTTTCATGATGATTGTTCTTCCTCCTGTGACAGAATATTCTTCATTAAATTAAGCATGGGATTAAGTGATTCATTAGATGAGGATGGAAAAACAGTCAATCATATATATTCAAATATAATATACACATGAACATAGAAATATTCAACCATATCATACTGTAAAAGAGCCTTGTCTGTTTAAATATTAACTCTCTTATGTCAATTAAAATGCCAGGTCTCAAAGGATTGTTATTCAAAACTCTTGCAAGAAATGTATTTATATGAGCATTTACTGATTATTTATCTTGACTGCAGTAAGTGGCTCTACATTTGGAATCACATTAACTATTTTCGACAGCAGTTCTCAAACTCACAACGAAACATCTCACAGTTGACTAGTTCGCCATCATCTCAAACTCAACATGTTGGGTTGAAATTAATCAACAATGTTCCTGATGTGCTCTGAGAAGTGTTAGGGGGTTCTAAGAGCCACAAGAAGCTGCAGAGTCAAGAAGGATAGAACTCAAGACTCTGCCAGCTTCTTCAAGCAGAGAAATCTGGTTTATATGATGGTTTCTCCTCAAAACTTCGTAGATTTTGATAAAAGGGACTAAACGTTGAGTACATGGTAAGTTCTCAATAAACATTTATCCTTTGTTCCCTTCCCCAGTGATCCCACCCCAGGATCTGGTATAACTTGCCAAACTCTCCCATTTCTATCAGCATTAATATTTTTTCCCTAGTCTTACAGTCTTGAGACCTGAATTCCTCCTCAGTTATTCTTCCCTTCACTCCCAATAGCCAAGTTTTACTATTTCCCATGAATGATCTTTCATATGTCTCAAACACACCACTATCTCACCATTTCCTTCATACCATGTTCTAATCTTCTTGTGCTGAGGATCCTTCAATAGCTTGAAATCTGAATGCCTGCCCTTGATCTCTTCTTTCCATCTGGACAATACTTCCAACTTCTGCAGCTCTCCCGGCTCCAGGTTATTTCCAGACTCATCTACCACAAAGACTTGTAAAGCTGCCTACATGCACTCTTTCATGGAAAGTAACTTTTTAAAAATCTAAAGGCATGCCTACTTCAATGCTGTTGGGAAACTAACTTTTGTAAGGGACCTCCTAGGAGCTAAACTGGTAGGTGACCAGAAGTTATAGCTGACTATGTTCAAATGTTCAATGCATACCTTAGCATGGATTCCTTAAAGAATATTCTGAGATACTTCCCTCTTGAGATCTTCCTTTAAAAAAGCAAGGAAGAGAGACAGAAACCTTCCTTTGTCAAATAAGTTTGAGAATCCCACATGATGTATTATGCTGTGAGAGTAAAAATAGAGATTAACATATTAAAGTCTCTGGTGAGTATTATAGTTAAGAAACTTGTTTAGCTTTTTTTAACCTACTACTCCACAAATTTCTACTACTCCATAAATCTCTGCTACTTTCAAGTATTAGTAGGGGTAGTGGATGGCTCAGACAATAAAGAATCTGCCTGCAATGCAAGAGGCCCAGGTTTGATCCCTGGGTCCAGATCCCTGGAGAAGGGACTGGCAAGCCTACTCCAGTATTCTTGCCTGGAAAATCCCCTGGACAGAGGAGGTTGGCGGGCTTCAGTTCATGGGGTCACAAAGAATCGGACACAATTGAGTGACTAACACTTTCACTTTTTCCGTATGCAGAGTAATAGGATACCTGTTTTATTGAGGCACAAAAGACAGGACTAAGATCTTCGAAAAGTAAGAAGGGGTAAATGTTAGCTCAGGATAAAAAGGGACTTTGCAACAGCAATGGCAGTGCAAAATTGTTCAGGCTTCTCTGAGAAATAGATGCCTGCTCCTTGTGCCTGGGGTTAGTTATTTAGCTGGAGACTTACTAGGATATTTGAGAAGGCATTCAAGCATCTCCTGGGGTTCTTAGGCTATATGAATTCTAAGTTTACCCTCCAACCTTAGCCCTTATGACTCTGGACATTCTATTGCACGCAGAAGCAGACGTTTAAGAATTGATATTCATGACCAAATGCGCTGGGGGCTTCCTCATCTTCACTCTTCATACATCTGTCCAAAGAAGAACTTTTATCAAGATTTTGGTATTGGATTAAGTGTATTTTTTAATGTAGTAGACCAAGAAAATAACTCACTGGAATATATATAATTAGAGCAAAAAATTATGATCCTTCAGGAATTTTCTGGTGACCCAGTGTTTGGGACTCCAAGTTCTCACTGCCCAGGGCCTGGGTTCAATCCCTGATTGGGGAATTAAGACCTCAAAAGACATATGGTATGGCCAAAAAAATGACACTAGCTACCAAGGATGACAGAATAATTATATTCTGGGTAGTCTATCAATACCAGAAATAGCTTAAATTAGGAGGTAGAGTTACCCAACTTATTATTTATTATGCTTTATAATTTATATATACATTGCACATATTTTATGTATATCAAGTGGTATATAATGGGCTTCCCTTGTGGCTCAGCTGGTAAAGAATCTGCCTGCAATGTGGGAGACCTGGGTTAGATCCCCGGGTTGGGAAGATCCCCTGGAGAAGGGAAAGGCTACCCACTCCAGTATTCTGGCCTGGAGAATTCCATGACTGTGTAGTCCATGGGGTTGCAAAGAGTCAGACAGGACTGAGTGCCTTTCACTTTCACTTAAATATTTAAAGATTTCCTTATGAGGTTTTGATGATCTGTTCAGCTGATGAATACTAGTTTTGTGGCCCCTTTACAATCAGCAAGTCATATCCCTAGCAATTTCTCCATCAAAATAAGATCTCTAAAACTTTCACCTTATCAGAATCCAAATTCATGATGTATTGAAATTAATGAACCATTCAATAGATGTTTGTTGATTATCTTCTCTTTGCTCCACTAATACAATTGTTTCCTGCGCTTATATTAAACATGTGTCTTTTGATATAACATAAAAATGTAACATTTCCTTTTAATAAAAAAAAGATTTTTGTATTAGGAATATTCTTTGGAAGATAGCTTCAAATACCATGGGATTAAGACATTAAATGACATCGACTAAAAATGCTCTAGAAGCATATATAGATTCATGTCTTTAAAATAAAACACATGAAAAGCTCTCTCCCAGAGACAGAACCTATTAAGACACCATGGAAGAAAATTTAGAAGCTTCCATTGGGCACCCATGTCCAAGAGCAACCATTCTTCGAAAAGCTAAACCAAGCCCAGAGAGCTCTTGTCATTAATTAACTCTTTTTTTTTTTTTTTTTTTTAGCTTTCTTAATTAACTCTTGAATATTCCAGGAGAGAGTCCCTTGGACTGAAAGGAGATCCAACCAGTCCATTCTGAAGGAGATCAGCCCTGGGATTTCTTTGGAAGGAATGATATGAAAGCTGAAACTCCAGTACTTTGGCCACCTCATGCGAAGAGTTGACTCATTGGAAAAGACTCTGATGCTGGGAGGGATTGGGGGCAGGAGGAGAAGGGGAATGACAGAGGATAAGATGGCTGGATGGCATCACTGACTCGATGAACGTGAGTCTCAGTGAACTCCGGGAGTTGGTGATGGACAGGGAGGCCTGGCGTGCTGCAATTCATGGGGTCTCAAAGAGTCAGACACGACTAAGCGACTGATCTGGTCTGATCTGATTCCAGGAACCATCCTGCTTTTACATAAAGCTGCAATGAGTCCCATAAAACATCACCTTCATTATGAGACCAGAACTGAATTGTATTTTAAGACAGAAAACACAGCCTAAACCAGCATAGAATCCAAATTATTTTCACGCCACTGTAGCAAGTATTAAAAAAAAAATAGCCACACCCTTTTATAATATAGATTTGTGGAATAATGAAAACACTGCTATCATTTATAGTTTCCTTTCAGGAGGGGATGCGTTTATAAATGAATGGTTCTGTAATAACCCAGTGGCACCTTCATAAATCTCTCCAATGGAAGGGACTCTGTAACACATCTGATGAGAAATGTGTTTACTCTTTCAGGATTAAAAATAGAAAAACACAATAGAACAAGTTCATTGGTAGGTTCAGGTGGCCACTTAGTTTATAATAGAATCAGGAAATGAAAGTGCCCTGTGGTTCAGTAAAAAACTCCACTAGAACCCACATTTAGCTAACACAAGCAAAGCATGTTAGTGAGTTTCCTCAGTTGTCGGCATTAAAAAAAATTAACAGTATACCTCCTTTCAATCAGCTAAATATTTATTCACATCTTCAGCTTGTTATTTCCTCATTAACAAGGTTTCCCCTGCTGCTCAGCAGAATATGTGAGGAACTTAGCAAATGTCAGAAGCACTCAAGTTGAATCAACCAAGGGAAGTGATAAAAAGGTTCATAATCAAGTGGAACTTCAATAGTGGCACATTTCAAGCTGGGAAATAATAGATCAATACACAAGGCTCTTTCCTGTGGGATAATACTGCTATTTGTTCTTATTTTGTGATTTGTTTCCACTCATCAAATCACAAGTACAATGCATTTCTCTGTTAACCTTCAATTTGTAAATGATCATTTGCATTCTACTTCTCAGAACACCACAACAGAGAAGAGAAAATGCAATTTTGTAAGGAAAGCTGAGTCTTGAGAACAAAGGAACGCAAACCAACATAAGCAAAGCACCTGAGGGAAAAAAAAATGATTGCTGGTTAGTGTGTGACTATCTCCTTCTAACAGGGTCAAGACTTACGATGCAGTATTTGTGAAATGCGGACAAATGTAACAAAAGTCCTCACAGAAAAAAATGTTTAAGTTTCAGTTCAATCAGGCACTAGGAAAGTCTAACACGTCCTTTTGCTTGTTTTGAAGAAAATTATTTATTATCTTGAAGTTGAAGATGTTTCACATTTAATTTTGTGGCTGGGTAAGGATCTTGGTTTGTGAGCGCTTTCTTGCTATGACTGCTGCTGAGTCGTTTCAGTCGTGTCCGACTCTGTGTGACCCCACAGATGGCAGCCCATCAGGCTCCCCCATCCCTGAGATTCTCCAGGCAAGAACACTGGAGTGGGTTGCCATTTCCTCCTCCAATGCATGAAAGTGAAAAGCGAAAGTGAAGTCGCTCAGTCGTGTCCGACTCTTCGTGACCCCATGGACTGCAGCCTACCAGGCTCCTCCATCCATGGGATTTTCCAGGCAAGAGTACTGGAGCGGGGTGCCATTGCCTTCTCCTTTGCTATGACTGGTCTAATACAAAAATTTACCAACTAATCTTTTTTACATAACTGTGTATTAGTTACAGCACCATTATCCAATAGTCTTGAAACCAGTTTCCTTACATTATTTCAGATATATATGACAATCTAACAGCTCCCAATTATTTTTTTTAAAAACCCTGATTCATAAACATAAACCATAGATAAATTTACAAAGACTGCTATTTCTTCACAAAAGATACTGATATGATATCAAAACAGAAATTCAAAACATGTTTCCAAAATCACAAAGAAGAAAAAGTTTCAACATGTAGATAAATAAATCAGTTCAGTTCAGTCACTCAGTCATGTCCGACTCTTTTCGACCCCATGAATTGCAGTACACCAGGTCTCCTTGTCCATCACCATCTCCCGGAGTTCACTCAAACTCACGTCCATCGAGTCGGTGATGCCATCCAGCCATCTCATCCTCTGTCGTCCCCTTTTCCTCCTGCCCGCAATCCCTCCCAGCATCAGAGTCTTTTCCAATAAGTCAACTCCTCACATGAGGTGGCCAAAGTGCTGGAGTTTCAGCTTTAGCATCATTCCTTCCAAAGAACACCCAGGACTGATCTTTAGAATGGACTGGTTGGATCTCCTTGCAGTCCAAGGGACTCTCAGGAGTCTTCTCCAACACTACAGTTCAAAAGCATCAATTCTTTGGCGCTCAGCTTTCTTCACAGTCCAACTCTCACATCCATACACGACCACTGGAAAAACCATAGCCTTGACTAAACGAACTTTTGTTGGCAAAGTAATGCCTCTGCTTTTCAATATGCTATCTAGGTTGGTCATAACTTTTCTTTCAAGGAGTAAGCATCTTTTAATTTCATGGTTACAGTCACCATCTGAAGTGATTTTGGAGCCCCAAAAAATAAAGTCTTACACTGTTTCTACTGTTTCCCCATCTATTTCCCATGAAGTGATGGGACCAGATGTCATGATCTTCGTTTTCTGAATGTTGAGCTTTAAGCCAACTTTTTCACTCTCCACTTTCACTTTCATCAAGAGGCTTTTTAGTTCCTCTTCACTTTCTGCCATAAGAGTGATGTCATCTGCATATCTGAGGTTATTGATATTTCTCCCGGCAATCTTGATTAAATAGACCCGCAAAAATGTTACAGGGATACTGAACATCTTCCTAGGTTCTGAAAACCATGAGCAATTTTCTTTCCAAATATAAACAGACTTTCCTATACTAGAAGGGTGTCATTTTAAAAATAATTATGGGGCTTACCATGAAAAGAAACAAGGAGCTAGACACTGAAGTGCTCCTCAGTGCCAGCTTATGACAGTGATTATCAGGTGAGAATTGCTCGGCAATGAAGGGCCTGAAAAACCCAAAGCTCAACACATCACTGTTTTAGCAGGACTTTCAAGTCTTTAAATCCAGGAAGAAGAAAGGAGAGAGTCAACAGCCAGGGCACAGGGAAAGGTTCCTTTTTATTATTATTATTGGAATATAGATGCTTTACAATATTGTTTAGTTTCTGCTGTACAATGAAGTAAATAGGTTATACATATGTATATATCCCCTCCCTCTTGGACCTCCCACCTCTCTTCATTCCACCCCTCTAGATCATCAGAGGGTGCCAAGCTGAGCTCTCTGTGTGGTACAGCAGCTTCCCACTAGCTATTATACACAGAGAAGGCAATGGCACCCCACTCCAGTACTCTTGCCTGGAAAATCCCATGGACGGAGGAGCCTGGTAGGCTGCAGTCCACGGGGTCGCTAAGAGTCAGACACGACTGAGCGACTTCACTTTCACCTTTCACTTTCATGCATTGGAGAAGGAAATGGCAACCCACTCCAGTGTTCTTGCCTGGAGAATCCCAGGGACAGGGGAGCCTGGTGCTGCCAACTATGGGGTCACACAGAGTCGGACATGACTGAAGCGACTTAGCAGCAGCAGTGTATGTATGTCAATGCCACTCTCCCAATTTATCTCACCCACCTCTCACCCCCACCCCATTCACCTGTCTGTGTCTTTATCCTGCCCTGCAAATAGGTTCATCTGTACCATTTTTCTAGATTCCGCACCTCTGCATTAGTATATGAAATAAGGTTACTTTTTAATCCCCAGGGCCCATGTTCATCCACAGCCCTTGCAGGAGTTTGCTGCTTAGTCGCTAAGTCATGTATGACTCTTGGTGACCCCATGGACTGTTGCCTGCCAACCTCCTCTCTCCATGGGATTTCCCAGGCAAGATTACTGGAGTGGGGTGTCATTTCCTTCTCCAAGGGATCTTCCTCATCCAAGGGTTGAACTCATGTCTCCTGCATTGATAGGTGGATTCTTTCCCACTGAGCCATGCGGCCAGACCTCCAGTGCTCATCTTGCTCCTCTGGGAGGGCCTAGCACTATCCCAAAGGGTTAAACTCATCAAAGATGGATATAAAACAAGGGTAAGTTTCACTTTTTTTTGTATTGAAGTATAGTTGACTTCCTATATTAGTTTTATTTGTAAACATAGTAATTCAGTATTTTTATCGTTTATACCCCATATAAAGTTCAAGTGCTGCCATCTGAAGCCCCTGTCTGCAGGGAAATATACACCAGCTCAAACTTCACAGGCTAAGGTGACTGTTCATGAGGTTGTAATGTAGATTGGGTAGGGGTGGAGGACTGGGTAAGAAGGGAAGGAATGGCTTATTCAATGAAAAGAAAAGGAAAAGAGTAATTCAAGAAGCAGAGTTTCATTACCCTCTATAGCATAGGGGTTGATTTTGCATATTAAACAAAATAATAATACCACTTATGAACAAAACAATTGCAAAGTTATCTTAGGACAAGGTTGGTGTGTGAGCTTTGTTGTGGAGGAGGGGTGTAAGTAAGATGAAGGGCTTCCCTGGTGGCTCAGCTGTAAAGAATACACCTTCCAATGCAGGAGATGCAGGTTCAATCCCTGAGTCAGGAAGATCCCTGGAGAAGGAAATAGCCACTCACTCCAATATTCTTGCCTGAAAAATCCCACGGACAGAGGAGCCTGGTGGGCTACGATCCATAGGGTCACAAAGAGTCAGACAACAAGAAGATAAGATGAGACACTGCTTAGTTTAACCTCATTCTTTCATTCAAACTTTCAGTTCTTGCCCAGTGTTCCCTAAGGAAAGCAAAGGTGCTTCCCTGTTCTCCAGCGTCCAAAGAGATCTGCCTTCACATGATGTTGTGAATGGCTTTGTAGAGTAAGCTGGTTTCTTTTCTCAAAGGACTTATCTTTCAAGCTGGCTGAGAGTTTATTTTTTTACTTTATATGAAAATTCTTCAGAGAGCCTGATGGCACAGAATGGAGTCCAGAAATCATCTGTAATACTCCACTGCAACACAGACTTTATTTTATGCCTCCTTCGAAATAAATCTTTTTTAAAATATATTTTTGAGGTCTGACGGCACATAAAAGGAAGCTATTAAGGAGAGCCACGGGGTGTCCGTGATGGGAAGGGCTGATTATCCCTGACAGCCTCTGACTCTGGAATTCATGGAAAGGCAAACCACAAATATTTCAGTGGAGGCTAACAGGCAGACACATTTTATGCCATGTTCCCCCTCTCCCCTTTTCCTCTTCATTCTTCTTCCCTAAAATGGTACATCTGCTACAGAGGTGTTCTTACAAGCGGGCTTATGTCATCTGAAGCCACGTAATATCAGACTTATCAGCATCTTAAAAGACCGGCTTGCTTAGTCTTAGAGCAGCTTCCTAATCAGAACTGGCTATATTTATTTACAGATTCCCTTGAATTGCATTATGAAGCATTATTCTGTTAGGATACTCTGGGAAAAGCTCCATGCCTTCCAAACACATAATTTCAGGAAGGTCCTTGGCAAAACCCTGAAATGAATTTGAATCTTATCCTTCCATCAGATTTCTGTCTGTGACCTTACACCCAGATTCCGTGAATAGAACATTGTCCTACCAGGGCAGAGGCTCAATAACTGGGCATTTTCTGGGTCCCTGAATTTGTACAATGAGATATCAACTCCAATCTGCGAGCACAATGCTCCAGTGACTGCCAGGAATGGCTGCAATATTGATGCCTTTCAGTGAAGATCACATCATACACCCAGCAGAGCTCAATAAAATGATACTGTAGTTAACAAGTTTTATAACACGAAGTTACTTAAAAGATGGAACTAATCAGGGGGAAGCCTGTTTATGCATGTCACCACCACATTTAATTGTCAATAAATAAACAAAGGTTTGCTTCACCTATTGTCATGTATATCAAGCCAGTCATTAATCTAAACTAATGAAGCTTAAGATATATGACAGACAGTTTTTATGGAGCGCCTTCTTAATGATATGTTTGCTTTTCATTTCAATGCCAAAAGCTCATTATCAAGAAAGCAGCACATTATGGTCCATACACATTGAAATCTACATCAGGATTCTTTGTTCGGGGCTCACAACAAGCGGTGCCTGCACTTACATAGTGAAAAGCATTACTTAGAGATGAAAACGGGAGGTGGGGATGATGCATCTGATTCTCCTGCTCTGTTGTGGGCCCCCCACCCCCACTCCACCCCTGGATTTTTAAGCTCACCTGGAAAGAGAAAGGAAACTCAATCCAGCCTAATTCATGCACACATCCATCTTGAAAAACGTGAATGAATAGCTATCATAAACACAATGGGTCCTAATCACTAAAGAACACCCTGAATCTCCCAAGAACACAAACCCAAGATGCCATGCTGCAAACAGAGACCTAGCAGATAATAGAAGGAGGCATCATACAATTATTTCAGCATTCACATTCATCCTAGAGCTTTGTAGTAATTATTTCTTATTCCACTTCAAGTTTGGAGGAGAATCTAATGCATGAATGAATACCTATCAAACCATATTGATTCCTGTACCCAGTGAAGTGACACATTCGAAATAGTTCACTCTTTGGACTGGAGCCACCAAGAGACCATTGCAGGTTCTAAGGACCCAATGATAGGCTCCATCATGTCACACTTTGCTTTATTTAAATCTGGAGAAATATGCCTTAAATGGGACCAGGTTATAGGAGCATACAATACATCTCTGTGCATGGCAGGACAAAGGGCTATCATGCATTGCCAGGGGTCTGGACTGTTTTGCTCCTCAGTGTATTTCTAGCACCTTCACAGTTCCTGGCCTATGGAAGGTGCCTGTATGCTTAGTCGCTCAGTCGTGTCCAACTGTTTGCAACCCTATGAGACCCTGCCAGACTCCTCTGTCTGTGGGATTTTCCATGCACGAATACTGGAGTGGGTTACCATGCCCTCCTCCAGGGGATCTTCCTGACCCAGGGATCAAGCCCTAGTGTCCTGCATTGCAGGCAGATTCCTTGCCATCTGAGCCACCAGGGAAACCCTGATTAAAGTGGGCTTTTGTGAAAGTCCTAGATGCTAACGCTGTCCCATCCAACCTTGGAAGTACTCTTCTCTTCAGAATCAGAGTAATGGGTTTTTTATTCTGTGCTCAGGAACAAAATAACACCTAAACATGAAATGCTACCAAGGAGTAGGTGTATTTCAGCTGTTTCAATATCTCTATTCAGAAGCATTTTATTCTTTAGTCTTTTATGGAAATGTATGCATTCACCATCTACAAAACAAAACAAACAGTACCACTGGTATCTTTATTCTATCTTTGATACATAGAATTTAAACCGTTTTTAAAATCATCTTTCCTTTTCTGGCAACTTTCTCCCTTCAGCTTTATTTCCCAACCTCCATGAGATAGTAGGAAGAAACCTCCCTACTTTATTGAAACATTTACATACAATCTTGAAATAAACAAGAAGGTCACAAAAATCTATTTCCATTAGTGCAAGAAACAAAGAAGGGCTTTCAACCTAGAAATGTCAGGCACCATTACTTTCTGTACCGTACAAAAATGCCGCATCTGTTGATGTACAAGATAGCAATATGTCATCTACATATGAACATTGATGACTGTGGGACGCTTCACAGACTCCTGGCAGGCCACAGATAGTAATTGTTTTCCTAAATGGCCAGCATAAAAACCAGTGCGAGATGGACTTTTTGCAACAAAAAAAAATCATCTAAACTGACTTTAAAAAATTTACCAGTAAGCTTGCATGTATCTTTAGTATATTTTGCAGAGCCTGTGATAAGTCAAGGATTACTTAGTTTCAATAATGGCAAATTGCATCATGATGGGTTTCAGCGCAAGGGTGTGTGTGTGTGTGTTATAACATATAGTTTATGTTTTTACATGACCACAGATATATGCAGCATAATAAAAGTGTCCAGATATAAGGCTAAATCCTTGTTGGTTATCATAGCAGGGATCCTCTTTATAAAAATAAATCTATATAGAATGAGAACTAGCAATACAAAAATACACACTGAAAAGTTTAAAGGTCATATTTTCAGCTATCTTCCAGATAGCCTGTTGGTAATTTCAGCTTCTAGGACATCTATTACATAAGCAGCATATTAGCTGCATCTGAATGAAAGACAAACATAAAGTATTTTCAAGCATCACTAATAAATACAAAGAAGCAATTTAAGAACTCAACTCCACTTGTGAGATAAACTTGTCTTTGGGTTTTACCAAGATTTCTAAATGAATATGAAAAGTACTGTCCAACATCTGAGGAGATACAAGGCCATCTTTTCTCAAAAATCCGATCTCAGTCATAAAAACAAAATCGTGCCAACTCCATCTCCAGAATTGGGTGTCTAGCTGGACCCAGAGATAGTTCAAGTTCAGGACTCTCCCTCTGCTTTTTGTCTCTCCTGGCAATTCATCATGCATCTCCTGCAATTCTCCAATGCAGGCCTATATCTTCCACACAGGGCATGTGGCTTCCAGCAACTCCTGGCCTCATTAGTAGTCTTTAATTGGCTCCAATTAAAAAAAAAAAAAAAAGGGGGGGAAGAAAACTGAGTTGGGTTAATTTGGGTCATATACGTCTATTTCCAAACCAATGCCTGTAGTTTTGGGACTAGGTTATCCCAATCTGCCTATCTTCACCCAGTCACCATGGCTGGAAGAGAAGGATCTGTAAAAAGATTCACTAAATCTCATGGTAAAGAATTCAAGGATGCGAGAGGGTGAGGGCTATTATCAAAAGCTGGGAACGGGGCTGCAAACCTAACAACATATTTCAATAGACAAATACATCCCTGCCAACTTCAACTCATCAAAAGAAATGTTCATACAGTATACCAAATTACATTTCCTTCCAATTAGTCAGGTTTTTAAGAAAGTAAAGAAATTGGACAATATCTAAAAATTCATTGAACACAAATTAGCCTTGCCCAGGCAACTTTCATAGGACCAGTTTTCACGGAGTCCAATTTAAACTGAGTCTGATCATAATTATCTGGTCTAGAAAAATATAAATCTCATATCTGCCCTGCTCCTAATCTTATTTACTTCAATTTTCTTCTTTATCAATCTATTTCAACAAATCTCATTCTCACAGTTAACCTGAAAATGTAAAAACCATAGACGCATTAGATACTCTATATGATGTTTCATAGACATGACTAATAAATGTGCCTATTTTGAAAAAAAATAAACTCTCTGTGATTTCAGGGATGTTTACTCCCATTTGTTGCAAACACATTTGATGACTATAATTGCCACCATGGCCATAAGTCATAATCATAAAATGATTGCTTATAGCTGTGAAATTCATTCTCTTCAACTGAATTGTAGATTTTTCATTTTAAATATACTCTCCACTGATAAATTTTCCAACACAGTTGTGACCAAAGAGTCAATAGGTCTTATTATTTTGCAGGTGAAAAAGATGATGAGATAAAAATAAGTGTGCTAAGAAAAAAGAAATACAGTATTAATGGACACATTGCTAAGTAAAAGATTAAATTCTATTCCTGTTTAGAAGCATCAACCAACAAGACTCAGAACTAGCAGGCATTGGTTAAACACCTTCTTAAAACAAATAAAAGGCAAAACAAGAAAGCCACATTTTATTTTGCAGATGGCTTTTTTTTCCTGTTTGCTCACTGTATCAGAGGAGTTTTTTAAATTACTGTTTTGAATAGTAAGTGGTAAACTGCACACATCTCTGACCTTAATCTTCTGATTTTCTCAGAGATGAGCAGAGCTAGTTAGGAACATCTGTGAACAGAGAAGCAGGGGAAACCTCCCTTTCAACAGTGGATGCCAACTCTCCTCCTGGAACAACCGTATCTCAGGATCAAGATCATGTGAGAGACCCAGCAGGTGTGACTCTTCCTGTCTGATCAACTCACTTTGTTTTTCTATTTTTATGCTCTCTTAAACACTGCTAATTAACTTCCCTAACGGTTCTAAAACTAGTAGGTAAATACACGTAATGAACTCTTATCCATGTGGTTCGAGAGGAAATATGATAACTATCAAATTTGTTCCTAAGAAAGGCATCAAAACTAACAGGCAATTGGCAAGAATATCAATCTCCTGCATTGCACCACCTGCTCTGGCCTTTCAAAGGAATGACAGTGATGGAGGAGAAGATAGCTGCTGCAGGCAACCCTGAGAAGTCCAGAGGCATTTCCTACACTGTGTAAAGGTCATGACACAATGTGACCATGACCCCAACCCTACCTGCTCCTGTTGTAGCAGAGGCAGATGGATAGGATCAAACCAGATCTTGGGTCAACCAGCAAACATTTTCTGAACACCTGCCATGTGCCAGAACTGATCTAGGTACTTTCATGGAAATTGCTGCAAAACCCTCCAAAGGCATTCCATCTCATTTAAAGTGAAGGCCGAAAAAATTTCAAAAATAATAACAATAGAGTGAAGGCCAAATTGTTTTTTTGTTAACATTTTACTTTATATTGGTGTATAGTTGATTAAAAGTATTCTGATAGTTTTGGGTGTACAGCAAAGTGATCAAGTTATATATCAATGTATCTATTATGTTTTTAATCTTTTGATCACACAGCATGGCATGTGGAATCTTAGTTCCCTGACCAGGGATCGAACCCACAGCCCCTGCATTGGAAGGCAAAGTCTTAACCACTGGACCACCAGGGAATTCCCCATGTATCTATTTTTCAAAATTTTTTCCCACTTAGGTTGTTAAACAACACTGAGCAGAGTTCCCAGTGCAATACAGTAGGTCCTCACTGGTTATCTATTTTAAATATAGCAGTGTATACATATCCATCCCAAACTCCCTAACTATGCTTTTAGGGACCTAAGAGGGCCCCCAGGATCTTGCTTCCACCTCACTGCCTTCTAGCTAGAATGAAGTCCTTCCTGTTTGCCCCATGCAGCATGCATGCTTCCATCTTGGAACCTTGGCACACATGGTTCCCTCCATTTGGAAAGCTCTCACCCTTATATGTACATGGCTTGGCCCCTCCTTTCTTCCCTTCTGGACTTCCCTGGTGACTCAGACGGTAAAGCATTTGTCTACAATGCTGGAGACCCGGGTTTGATCCCTGGGTCGGGAAGATCCCCTGGAGAAGGAAATGGCAATCCACTCCAGTACCATTGCCTGGAAAATCCCATGGACAGAGGAGCCTGGTAGGCTACAGTCCATGGGGTTGCAAAGAGTCAGACACGACTGAGCAACTTCACTTCAATTCACTTCTTCCCTTCTAGTCTTTCCTGACTCCAACCTTAGTGACATCTTCCCTCTCATACATCTAAAAGTGTAGCCCACGATGTATTTCCTAATCCTCTTCTCCATTGTATTTTCTTCCTTAGTGCTTGTCAGCCTTTTACATAGTAAATATCCTACCCACTGTGGTCTGTGTCTATCATTAGACGACAAACTTTAGGCAACTGGAGATCGCAGTTTGTTTTGTTCATTGCCAGATTCCAAAAGAGTGCCTTGCAGATAATAGTAACTCTATAAATATTTTTAATTATCCCACTAATTAATAAAGTTTTCTTTCATAATGAGTCTATGAGGTGGTATAATTTCTTCATGCTAATGAACAAGAGAGGCAGAAAGATTAATCTAAGACACTAGAATCTGTAAATGGAAAAGCTTTTTTTTATCTCCAGGTTTCTAGTCTGCACTCATTCTTCTCTGGCACCACTACCTGGAAGTTACAACAAAATGTCAAGGTGGGGTGAGGGGTAGAGGGAATAGATGCTGGAACTGGACATCAGAGAAGTGTCCGTGTCCTAAGGAGTAGGTGGGCTTCCTGGGTGGCCCAGATGGTAAAGAATCTGCCCACAATGCAATAGACCTGGGTTTGATCCCTGGGTCAGGAAGATCCTCTGAAGAAGGGAATGGCCATCCACTCCAGTAGTCTTGTCTGGAGAATTCCATGGACAGAGGAGCCTGGTGGGCTACAGTCCATGGGGACATGACAACTCAGTAGTCTTGTCTGAGAATACATGGACAGAGGGGCCTACTAACCATGGGGTCACAAACACACACACACAAAAGGAGGTAGGCTCCAGGGGATACCCATCATGTGACAAGATGGATGAGTGAAGCTCAGAGACTGTGCTTACTGGCAAGTGGCTGAAAATGTTTAAAGTTTCTATCTTATAAATTTAAATTTTTTTAATTTTTTTTTTGTAATAGCACTGGAAGTATTGCTGTTGTTGTTGTTGTTGTTGTTGTTGTTGTTGTTGTTGTTGTTTGGCTGCACTGTCTTCACTGCTCCATGGGCTTTTCTCTAGTTTCGGAGAGCAGGGGCCACTCTCTAGTGACAAGCATGGGCTTCTCATTGCGGTGGCTTCTCTTGTTGCCAAGCTCGGGCTCTAGGCATGTGGGCTCATTAGTGGCATCTCCCGGGCTTTAGAGCAGAGGCTCAATAGTTATGGCCCATAGGCTTAGCTGCTCCCTGGCATGTGGGATCTTCCCAGATCAGGGATCAAACTCAGGTCTCCTGCATTCGCTGGCAGATTCTTTAGCACTGAGCCACCAGTGAAGTCCTAAAAATATTTTTAAATTATACATATGCCCTTCTCTGATTAGTAAGTAACTACTTACCATCTAGGATTGTTCCAATGGAAAAGAAACTGCTTGCCTCTGATCTAACTTGTGTAGCATAAACTCCATCATAGTATGAAATGAATGCTTGTTTGAGTGACATACTGGTTGCATTAGAATTCTTGTGTTTTCCTGGCACATTACTCTCCTTTGAATTTCATACCAATTGAATAATTCCATTGGCAGGATGGGGGAGAGAGAAAGCTGAAATGAATAAAATATTAATCTCACATACGTGGCAGGTTTTTAAATTTAATATTATCTTCTAGATCTTACACAACAGATTCATGCAGACACTAATCAGAGCTTAATCACACTCTTACTGTGTATTTAATCTTTGTAGATACACACTGCACTCAAACAGATGGACCTGGTTTTGTTTTGGTTTTTTTTCAGCAAAGCAAGCTTATTTGGTTTAATAGAACCAACTTGCTTTTTTCTGGTCCCTAAAAAGTACTTCTCCCTGGGTTATGTTTTTTAGGACTAATGAATCAAGACTCTTTTGCTTGAATGTGGCAGAAACCCAATCAAACCAGCTTGAGCCAAACAGAACTTTATTGGCAGACAGGTAGCAGTAAAAAGATCAGAGTATAGTCACGGCTTAGGTATAAGTGAAAAGAGAAATCTGTACCCTCCAGGCACTCTATCACAGTCTGCACTTCTCTCCACCGGGATGTGTCAGTCTCTGGTCTGTTTCTTCCACATATTGAAAATATATTGGGATTGTCACATATACACTACTGATACTGTGTTTAAGATGGATACTGATGCTGAAGCTGAAGTTCAATACTCTGGCCACCTGTTGCGAAGAGCCAACTCTTTGGAAAAAACCCTGGTGCTGGGAAAGATTGAGGGCAGGAGGAGAAGGGGACGACAGAGGATGAGATGGCATAACCAGCTCAATGGACATGAATCTGAGCAAACCCTGGGAGATAGTGAAGGGCAGAGGAGCCTTCTGTACTGCAATCCATGGGATTGTGAAGATTCAGACACAACTTAGCGACTGAACAGCAATAATAAAATAGATAACTAATGAGAATAGACTGTATAGCAAAGAGAACTCTAAATTAATGCATGATATTCATGATAATCATGACATGAATATCCCAGGCTTCTGAAGACTGGCCCTTGCCCTAGCATCATCACCCTAATCTGGACATATTTGATCCAGGGAAACTGAGGAGACATGCAGAGTTATATTATCTTTCACCAGAAATAAGTCACAAAGTAAACTATGTTCACATCTACTTACACACACACAAACACAGACACACACACACACTTACATCTCTCTGTGGTTCACAGTAACTACATTAAGGACTTTCAGATCAGCTTGGAAGAAAATTACTGTTTCTAAACAGAAGCTTTGAGAAATTTTTTTCAGATTAAAAAAAAAAAAGTCTAAGAGCATGCTCAGCTTCTGATAAAGCTGGGTTGATTCTATTCAATGACATGATTCACCTCATCCCAGTATATATGAGAAAAATAGGAGCCCAACAATAGCTGCAGATTTATAGAAGATGATGTAACACACCAACTGAAAAATTGCTGTCCTACAAATGACGACTCTTCAGAATACAGTAAGTTTCCGAATAATAGGAACAGAACAAAGCAAGGAAAATTCCATCTGTTAATCAAGACCAAAGCATGCATTCCATTTCCAACTCAACCATAGAAATTCCTCTTAAGAGAATACACAGACACAGCCACAGTCGTTGCTGACTCCTTCGTTATTCACTATTCAGGATTCATTATTTGTCATTCATTAACCTCAGGATATAACACATTTGCTAGGAACTGTACAAAAGAAAATCTGACGCAGTTCCCACACCTGGGATTACAATCAAAAAGCAATGGTGAGGAGACAGTGAGACCAAAAAAAAAAGAGGTGAAAAATGGCACATGGTGAACTATCCTGGTAGTGCTTAAAACGTCATGCTCCCATGCCTCCACAGTTTGCAGTGGGCCCAGGTTTGAACCCTGGTTGGGAAACTAAGATCCCATGTGCCCGTCAGTGCAGGAAAAAAAAAATTTTTTTTTAAGTTCTTTTAAAAAATGGCACATGGAGAAAAGAAATCCATAATGGAAGTTTAAACTATGATGGAAATTTGAATTCCTGTTTGGCGTTAAATTACTATCAAATATTAGAAAGCAGCTTAAGTGTTCAGAAAATGTAATATTCCAGTGAATCAAAAAAAGGGAGCAAAAATAAAAAGAACTGTAAATCCCTTCAGGTCAGAGGCAATGGTTTTGTTTCTCTTTCTTATTTCTCTTTTTATTCCTCACAATCCCTAACATGAAATACATACAGCAACACCTCCAGACTTCAAACAGATATCTGTTTGACCTTGAGCAATTAGCATCACAAGGTAGAATAAGGAAAACCGTGACAAGATGATTCTGAGTTGAAGACGTAACACCCATAGCACATTTTCAGAAACACTGTCTCATTTCAGCGTCGCCCCAACCCTGTAACTAATACCCTGCCTTCCAGAGAGGAAAACTGAAGATAAGTAACTTTATTCAGATCACACTCTAAGAAGAAGATTTAGGAACAGACATAAGGGGACAGTTTGAGGTCTCTTTCAGAATTAATCATCAGATGTCCACCTAGCGCTTATATCAGAGAAATCAAAGAAATGTAATCAAATCAAAGACATGCAAAACAAAGAAATGTAAGTCCTAACCACCTTTGAAAGCTGAATCCTTGACAAGATCAACAAGCTAACCTGAGGATGAGGCAGGTAGAGATGTTTGCTCACCATAGTAAGGCAGAACGCTTCCAAGACAGTGTCTGTAGCATATTGGAGCAGAGAGACAAAGTCAGGATGTGGGTGACGTTTTGGAATCTAGTTTAAGACAGGTCTTTCGGTGTGAGAGGTTGGCAGGAATTAGGTGAAATGACAATATAACAGTTTAGGATTGGTGGACAAAGCAAGGAGAATATGTTGTTACACATGCAGAAGGGTCTTGGGGAATAGTCATTTGTACTATCTGTTCAATAATTGAGGGCTTCCCCAATGGCTCAGCAGTAAAGAATTCACGTCCAATGCAGGGGCCATAGGAGATGCAGTTTCGATCCCTGGGCCAGGAAGATTCCCTGGAGGAGGGCTATGCAACTCACTCCAGTACTCTTGTCTGGAGAATCCCATGGACAGAGGAGCTTGGCAGGCAACAGCCCATAGGGTCGCAAAGAGTCCGACACAACTGAAGTGACTTAGCACACATGCACACATTCAGTAATTGAACAATATGATGCTCATTTAAATAGAGCTTTCAGAAATAGACTCACAGATGTGGAAAACAAACTTATGGTTACCAAAGAGAGAGGGGAATGGGGATAAATTAGAAGTTTGGGATTGACAATTACACATTGCTACATATAAAATAGATAAACTACAAAGACCTACTGTATAGTACAGGGAGCTAAATCCAGTATCTTGTAATAATCTATAATGAAAAAGAATAGATATATATGTATAGCTGAATCAATTTTTTATACACCTGAAACTAATACAACATTTTAAATCAACCACGTGCTTAGTCGCTCAGTCATGTTTGACTCTTTGTGACCCTTTGGACAGTAGCCCGCCAGGCTCCTCTGTCTGTGGGATTTTTCAGGCAAGAATATTGGAGTGGGTGGCCATTTATTCCTCCAGGGGATCTTCCAGATACAGGAATCAAACCTGTGTCTCCTGTGTCTCCTGCATTGCAGGCAGATTCTTTATCCACTGAGCCATCAGGGAAGCAAATCAATTACACTTCAATAAAGAAAATAAAAATAAATGGAATTTTCCACAAAGTTCCTGATGCTGAGCAATGTACTTATTTCATCTCCCTGGGCAAGAGTTTCCTAGAATAGTAAAGTCATGTTGACAAAAAAACAGTGGAATAATAAAGTTAAGTCAGTAAAGACAGTCAAATAGTACAATCATGTTAATATAGATGGCAAGTTGTGTGAGTATGGATGGTTTGGGTTCTTAACACCAAAACAGTATTATACATACACTGAAAATAACAAATACTTTGGAGTCATCCAGGCTTAGATTTGGGGGGAAAAAAAAGAACTTTCCCCATATTGACTTTCACTTGGCTGTGGACTAAGTCAAGTTACTTAACCTCTTTGAATACCATTGCACCATGTAATCTGATTTATAATGCTTTGTTGAAAAATGTAATTCATTAGAGCCTAGGAAAGGAAGAAAACAAAAACCAGGAGAATTTTGAGATAAAGATGGAACACAAAATTAGGTCTAAATGTACCCGTTGGTGAATAAAGCATGATAAAGAAAGCATTTATAATCTTTATCAATAACTGCACATCTCCAAAATATCCATACTTTTAATTTTTGTTCTCTTTGAGTACCATTTTTTAATGAAATGGGAGGAAAAAATAACCCTTTAACTGTGATCAGCATGAAGGAAAGGATAAGGCAGTTCCTTACAATTTATTGATAAACAATTTTTACCAGCTTAGCAAGATTAATACCTAATTCAAACACAGGAATTAATTGCAATCATAATAAGTACTACATAAGTTATATTAGTGTACCAACCCTCTAAACTGTTGAAATGTCCAGCATTAAAAAATATGCGCTAACTCCATCTCCTTTAAAATGTTAGTTGCACTAAAGCAATATTCCCTTATTTATAAGTATGGATTTTCTTATTGCTTTAAATGTGGAAAATACATGGCAGATCAAATACAAATGCCATGATTATCAACTGAAACATGAGATGCTTAGAAATATAAAGTGACCAACTTCATGACAAGTATACAAGGAAATAGATAAGATATTCCTTTGTGAGTGACAAAAATAATGTAAAGAAAAATATAAGGAAGCTAGTTATTTGATCATTAAGATGGTCAAACTTCACACACACACACACACACACACACACACACATTAAACAACCAAACAAAAATATCCTGTCTTACTTTGACAAGTGGAGAAAAAGCAATAAATAAAGCATTTTGCACCATGTGGCAGCCTATCATCAAATCTGAATCAGAAAGCAATGGGGAATAGAAACTTAAGGAAATTCACCACTGAAAAAACTAGAAGGTTAGACACAGAGACTCACTGACTTTGGCAAAACTCACATTTCTTTTTTGTCATGACAATAAAGTTATTAAAATTGAAGCTGAAATTAGCATTGAAATAGAGCAGATACCAAAAATCAGAAAAACATTTGTAGAAACTAAAGAGTTGAGATTTTCCCTAGAGGAAATAAAATTGAAAGTCTCTGCTGTAAAGAAACATAAAGAGACTAATATCCCAAAGAATCTTTTGCACTAAAAAAAAAATTTTTTAAGACCATTTAGTAGAATAAAAATATCGATTTACTGGAAAAAGATATTCCCTAGATAACCAGAATGTGTTTTTCATGGCAATCAAGTTTTGATATGGCTTAAAGAGTAAGAGGTGAACATGTAATTACTAATTTGAATAAAGTGCTGTAAAATTAAGTCAAGCCAAATTTCAAGGGTCTTGAGGGTGTTAATTCACTTCACATACTAGGCTGTTTAAAAGAAAATACAATCATTTTCTCCCTGTGAAATTAGTTTTGTTCAGGGCCAACTCTGTGGTAGCAAAATTGCTGCCATCCGTGTGATCTGAGCCAAAGAAAAACCAAAATCCATACTCTTTCTTTCTCTTTGGCTCACAATTATTCTCCTGAGGCTTACTGTACACATTCATTCATTTATGGCTTTTGAAGGACATCTGAGATCATCTTATGTATGTAACTCCAGCCAGAGTCAACTGTAGACACTGAAGAATATAGAAAGTAAGACCGATTATCTAAGTGTTGCTCTCATCTGCAGTGATTAAAAATCTGAGCATGTTATATCTTGGGCCATGACACTAGCCCCATACTCTAGCAATCTCTCCTCCTCAAGAGGACTTGCACTCCCTCTTCTCTTTCCTCAAATCCTCAACACAGAACATGCTTCAGAGCATTTCTAGATGTTTCCATTGGCTGTCGGAGAAGGCAATGGCAACCCACTCCAGTACTCTTGCCTGGAAAATCCCATGGATGGAGGAGCCTGGTAGGCTGCAGTCCGTGGGGTCACGAAGAGTCAGACACGACCGAAGCGACTTAGCAGCAGCAGCAGCCATTGGCTGTGGTCAGGTTTTATCTAATGCAAAGAAAAATACTTTTCTACCCAGACTTTTCTATCCAGGCCAATTTATGGAAGGTGATTTGACACCACCATGGTGTCATGAGACAATGCCGATGTTTTATGGTCCCTCCTGAGAAAGCAATTTGCAAGAACTCTATCACTGTTACTTAGAAAGTAGAGTCTTCACAGTGATTTTTCACAAATGGACCACTTTACCAGGCCTACCTAGAAGTGGTTTGAAGTTCTAACTCATCAACTGCTAACAGCAGGCAACACAATGGTAGTCAGATTTTATCTCTATAAACACAACTGAAAGCTCTGGCCACCTCTTAAGATATCATCATAATAACATTTACTTCAACATCAGAATCATGACAATTGGTTGCCGTAAATAAAATCTGTAGCATCAAACTGTAAGGACTCCTGTATCAGATAAATCTCTAAATTTTTAAGAGCAAAGTAAGAAGTATATAAAATTGCCATTTCTTGGGCAAGACTTTTTAAATTAAACACAGGTACAAGAATATAATATATAGATGTATATATTTATACAGATATATACATGTATTTATGAAATCAAAAATATGCCAAGATAAACTATTTTCTTGGCAACTGAACAAGGAGAATTCATTCTGAAAATTATATCTGTAGAAAGCAAAATTGTGTCCAATGTAGACAGCATAAGTGAAATCCTGTGAATTACTTTCTAAATTGTACACAAAGAAAAATGAAGGGGGCAAGCATGGAATTATTTCCTAGCAAGCTAAATGTACAAACATCAGGAATAAATGAAGATAGGAATACAGAACATAGATACATACAATAAGGCCATAAAGAAAAGTAGCTTTAGGTAAGCCAAATTACATGGTGATAAGACTGAATTCTACTGTTTAGAAAAAGTTCTCTCCTAAATTGCTAGCAATAAATTAAAGGAGAAGCAGAAGAAACTCCAAGTAGAGGTATGTAAGGTCAGATCTTTGATAAATGAGGGTGATTCAATTAAAAACTGTTTAACATTTATGGGCTAGTCCCAGTTTTAGGCACTTGGGAAGACAAAAAGGGATTATTTTTAAAGCACAGGTTCCCAACCCTGGGGGCTTTATCCACATGGAAGTACTTAGAATCCCTGCATCAGGAGATGAAATTGGCTTTATGTATTTTCACTTTTATGTGTAACTTCTTGTTATTCTCAAGCTCTTCTTTTCTCCCATACTGAGAAGAAATTTCTAGAAAAAAAACAACTGATGATGTTTAGCAAGTCAGCATTCCAAATATATCTCATCTTTAACACTTTCTATGAAGTGAATTGAAGTCTCTCAGTTGTGTCCGACTCTTTGCGAACCCATGGACTGTAGCCCACGAGGCTCCTCCATCCATGGAATTTTCCAGGCAAGAGTACTGGAGTCGGTTGCCATTTCCCTCTCCAGGCAATCTTCCCAACCCAGGGATCGAACCCAGGCCTCCCGCATTTGCAGGCAGATGCTTTACCGTCTGAGCCATCAGGGAATCCCGCACTTTGTATAATGCACAGTATATCAAGATACACTGGTTAACAGTTTGCTCAAATAAATATTTTTGATGGCAGAATTTGAGAAATTGTAAGTCTCCAGGAGCTGGTCTGGTGTCAGACATCACCATGTGCATGTTATGACAATAGAATCAAATTTGTCATACTCTACATTCACACTTCACACTCCACAAAGCTGACCACATACATTT
Organism: Bos mutus; assembly: GCF_027580195.1. Lineage (NCBI taxonomy): Eukaryota > Metazoa > Chordata > Mammalia > Artiodactyla > Bovidae > Bos > Bos mutus. Next base: position 56,247,813 of record NC_091630.1, on the reverse strand, counting down.
CCCTTAGAAATGCCAGCACTAAGTGGACCTTTTCCCTGAGATGAAGGGACTTTCTCTTTTTTTATTGCAAGTTTGGGGATGTTACTTATTCTTTAGTATTCTTTCCATTAGGTCGCAAGTCAGTGAAAAGTATAAAACTTAAAGCAAGAATAGCAATGTTGGAACTGTGAAACCAATAGCTATTCATACTTGATGGAAGCAGGACATCAATACAGAGCCATCTGCACAAATATTGTGGTGATTGCAACCAATCAGAAGAAAAAAAAATAAACTCAGAGAAGACTTTCAATTGATGTTCTCATTCACATCCACTAGGGTGAAGTTCCCTTAGGTAAATCAGTGTGTGTGTGCTTAGTCACTCAGTCATTTCTGATTCTTTGTGATCCCATGGACTGTAGTCCATCAGGCTCCTCTGTCCATGGGATTTCCCAGGCAGAAACACTGGAGTGGGCTGCCATTTCCTTCTCCAGGTGATCTTCCCAACCCAGGGATTGAACCCGTGACTCTTGAGTCAGCTGCATGTTCTTTACCACTGAGCCACCAGGGAAAACCCTTAGGTAAATGGGCCATTATTTTTCTCTGCCTCTGGAAATAGCCTCTTGCAAACCAAAACAGAGAGACCCAAGGAGCAACTGATGTGTTGCATGGCTCATGGCAAGTGCCATCTTAGCCCAGATAGTGACTTCCCAAGCTTTCTGCATTTCTTGTAACAGCAAGAAATGAGAGCAGAATTAGAGATGGAGAAGGACCTAGAGGCTGGAACATTAAGCTTTCACACATCACTAAAGGGATGCTGGAGCAATAGACAATTCAGATGGGCAGCAATTCACCCCACCAAGATGCAAACCAATGATAAGCAACACTTCCAAGCTATTTTGTAATAGACTGATATCACCGATGAGAGAATTTATACCTTTGTGAGAAGCAGCAAAGGAACTCTTTCTGTAAACAAATGGGAGATACTGAAAGCAATACTACCCAGAGTAATAGCAGAAGCAAAGCAACATGTAAGCAGATCAAATGCAATAATGCATGAAAGCATTTATCACAATCACCTAGAACCTAGTAGATAACTGGTAAATGTTGTTAACTGTCTCCACAGCAAGACAGAAAATTTAACTGAAAGCTGACAAGAGAGAAAGGACAGTATTTCAGCCCTTACTCATCTGTCAGTATGGTTCTACCCATCTAAATCTTGCTTTTAAGACAAAACCTTGTTTGCTCAGTCGTGGCCAACTCTTGGCAGCCCGTGGACTGCAGCCTGCCCAGCTACTTTGTCCATGGAATTTTCCAGGCGAGAATACTGAAGTGGGTTGCCATTTCCTTCTCCAGGGGATCTTCCCAACCCAGGGATTGAACCCACATCACTTGGATTGGCAGGTAGATCCTTGCCACAATTATCTGCTTTTCTCATGACTCTTTCACAGCTCCTTTTGCATCACATTAAAAAGCCATTGCCAGGGACTTCCCTGGCAGTCCGGTGGTTAAGAATTGCCTTCTAATGCCATTCTATTTAGTGCCAGTTTGATCCCTGGTCGTAGAGCTAAGATCCCACCTGCCTCACAGCCAAAAAGCAAGAACATAAACAACATAAGCAATATTGCAATAAGTTCAGTAAAGATTTAAAAAAGATAGATTCATTTATGAAATAAATAAATAAAAACCCATCACCAAGTATGATGAAGTTCTAGAAAATAAGTCAATCCTAGACAGATCCTACTGAAGGTGACAGAAACAAGTGAGACTTTGGATTGTCTTGATGTAACAGTATGATGATCATTCATTTATTCAATAGCACACAGTTACTGCATACTCATGGCTGGCTCGTGAAATCTGAAAAGTGGGAATGTGGGGTACATAATGAGATCAGTCAGTTCAGTTCAGTCAGTCAGTCGTGTCCTACTCTTTGCGACCCCATGGACTGCAGCATAATGAGATAATATATGTTAAAATCCTTTGAAAAGTATAAAATACCATAGAAATGACACAGGTGATGATGATGATGATGATGATGATGATGCAATCATGGCCTATTGGGGGAAAGACAACATAGTCTCCTTAAATAAAGGAAAATCATGTCTGTCTACTAAGTATAGAAAAGGGACCGTTTATTCTCCTAATTTATTTAGATTTGCAAATAGGTAGTGAAGACATTCTATAGAAAGTCAACTTTTCAGATTCAAATCAGGTAACATAGGATGATGTGAAATGCTGTGTTTGAGTGAGAGACAGATTTTTAAAAGATGCACTTCTTGGTATAGAGAAGCATTAATTAGAATGATCTTATTTAACAATTTTATACTCAGAAGATGTCAGAATGAAGACATCCTGTTTGCTAACAACTCTCCACTTCCAGACAACCAAAGAACAAGCGGCCTGGCATCACTTAAATCTCATGAGGCTGTGCCATGAAAATTGGCAAATCGGTTTGATTATTAGAAATGAAAGGGGATTAATAAGGAGAAAATCTTGGAACAATAATTTTGAGAGGATGAGTTCCAGTGGAAAAAACAGAAAAGGACCTAGAGTGACATTATTGTCATTGCCCGTTTGTGCATGAACTTGATCTTGGGTCTTCAGACTGTTCTTTCTTCAGCTGAGCTGTGTACGTCGTCGTTTTGACAGGTGTTGTCAAAATGTTTTACCATGTTTTCCGTGTGCCATCAAAAAGAATGGTTATTGTGAACACAGAAAGACACGAAAACAAAGGAAGAGTTTTGGGTTGGATATTCGTGGATCAAATATTTCCAGTTGGATGAATGACTACAACAGCATGTTTTCAGCGAAAGCAAAAATAAAAAGCATTTTGCAACATAAGGAAGATGCTCATAAAAGGCTGATACTGGGATAGGTTTTGTTACTATTGTTGTTGTTGCTGCTGCTGTTCAGTTGCTAAGTTGTGTCCAACTCTCCTGGACCCCATGAACTGCAGTGTGCCAGGGTTCCCTGGTGGCTCAGATGGTAAAGAATCTGCCTGCAAAGCAGGAGACCCAGGTTTGATCCCTGCATTGAGAAGATGCCCTGGAGAAAGGAATGGCTACCTCTTGGGGGGAAAAATGGTATTCTCACAATCAATAGTGTATTAGATCTGGTAAAAATGCAATCGGAGATAATTGGGGAGGAGGGTGTGCAGCATGTGAAAGTGCAAATGTGCAGAGAGAAGGCCAAGGCAGGTGGGCAGAAGCTGCAGGCAGTGAACTAGCTAGCAAAGGTCCAAACATCCAGCCAGGCAGGATCACACAGGAGTTTGGTTGCTGTTCTAACCATGAAATGTTCCCAAAGGAAACAAGGTTAGGGTGGAGACAGAGGGAACAGGCTTACATATTCACAGCTCACTCTGGCTGCAGTGTGGAGAAGTGGCCCCACGGGGCCCCAGTGATTGGGGGACAGAAGTCAGCCACAGTGCCCCAAGCCAGCAACGGGAGAGCTATGGGAGAGACTTGGGAGGTGAACAGAGGCAGATACTGTTGGGAGCTATTTCAAAGCATGTTCATAAGTATGTGTAATAGAGTTTTTTAAACTTCTGTCTTGACCCAGTTTTGAGGTCCTGACTAGAGGCTGGTCGGTTCTCCTCCTTGAGCAATGGGTCAAGTCCACATTCTCAACCTCCTTGCTCATCCAACCCTGTCACTCGGGGACATCAGTACCCCTACCCTCATCACCCCTAAGCAGGTACAGAGGACCATGGGCAGCCCAAGTCTCCAGTGAAACTGTTAGTCATTCAGTCGTGTCTGACTCTTTGCAACCCTGTGGACTGAAGTCCTCCAGGTTCCTCTGTCCATGGAATTTTCCAGGCCCCAGAGCCAGCTGAAATGATTCAAGCCATCCAGTCCTAAGCCTGCTAACCCTGCCTTGCCTGCTTCTTTCTTTTCTGGGGGGTGGGGGTGTGGAGGGGGTTCTTTATTTTTGGCTGCACCACATGGCATGTGGGTTCTTAGTTCCCGGACCAGGGATCAAATACCCTGCAGTGGAAGCACAGAGTCTTAACCACTAGACTCCCAGAGAAGTCTCCCTTTCCTGCTTCTTGCTGCAGAGACTACAATAAAGATTCTTGCTCCTCACCCCACCACTGTCCCCTGGCTCCCTCTGCCTCTCAGTGCCTCCCCCATGGGCCCCTGATATAGCTGCATTCACCCAGGGAACCCTGAGCACAGCAAACTGTAACACTCTTTGTAATGTCTCCACTCCCCAGGAGCATCTGGCTTCACCATACCTCATTCAAGGTAAAACAGTAGAGCCCTTTTAACCCCAAAAGGTAAATTTGAATTTAGGCGAGTCTCAGTTAGTCAAAACATTAGATGATGGGGGAGAGGAGAGTAGAAACCCAAATGTTGCTCAAGCATTTAGTGACTTCGAGACCAAACTCACTGAAAACTCATAAGAAGAGAACAAAAAAGAAAAACCCAGCTACAATGTCCTTTCCTACAAAATTTGCTGGCAAGTAACAGAATTACTTGATCTGATTCTTATTTCATTTTATTTCTCCTGTCCATCAACTGGCAGAGATGCTAAAGAACAATGAACAATTACATGTTCAAAGAGAAAGCAGAGCGGCAAGGAGGAGGAAAGAAAGGCCTGTTTAATCTTCAAATTAGATAAGTAATATTTGAATAACTGTGCTTTCACTAGAATAATAGCATAGCTCCTGTCCATAACAGGCCCTTGATAAAAGCTTGCTTGAGTGAATACAAGAATGGACAGGATTCTTTAATTGCAAAAAGGCATTAAATTAATATTAATTTTAGGACGGAAAGTTCATATAAAATATGTAACTCAAAAATATGTTACATTCAGGAAAATAAGACACATCCCTTTGACATGTGTTCCTTTGATAAGATTCCTAGAGTTGTGTTCACAGCTTAACCCAACTGTCTTTATAGATCTACATATATACATATTCATATATTTGAATAATTTTACACATATTCAGTTTGGGATGTATTTATTCAGCCTGATCACACTGCAAAGTCTGAGGTATTTGATGAGTATAAAACCCAACAACGGTCCACGGAGGATAAAACCCATATTTCTAAATCCGTTTGCAATTTTGAGAAATTCTGGTTAGTTCAAAAGAGTTACTTCTGTTGACAGGGATCAACTGGGGTTTAAGATATTATGACATATTCACTCTTAACAGATAAAAGCAAGAAGAAAGACACCGGCACGAAATAAGAATGTCAGGATGAATTGCACACATTCTTCAGGGTAGAATTTGGTCTTACCTGTGGGGCATCATCTCTAATGTACAAGGTAAGAATGATATCATTTAAGATTCTAAACTAGTATTTCTGTACCTAAAAGAAAAAGTTCCAAATAAAGATCCTCTATCTCTGAAAGAAACTCAAAGATGGTAAAATTAGTCAAATTTCTTTTCGCAAGTGGTACCTAAAGGGCTGTTCAGGAGGTGTTCATGACCCTAAATATATATAGTCTACTATATAAATATACTATATATATATAAATATATATAGTCTACTCTTAACATCATCATAAAATTTAAGATTACACATTCTTGTTGGCTGATATTATAGGTGCCAAACAGATTTTGCTAAGTCCCTTCAGTCCGACTCTGTGCAACCCCATAGACAGCAGCCTACAAGGTTCCTCCATCCCTGGGATTCTCCAGGCAAGAACACTGGAGTGGGTTGCCATTTCCTTCTCCAATGCATAAAAGCAAAAAGTGAAAGTGAAGTCGCTCAGTCGTGTCCAACTTAGCGACCCCATGGACTGCAGCCCACCAGGCTCCTCCATCCATGGGATTTTCCAGGTAAGAGTACTGGAGTGGGTTGCCATTGCCTTCTCCGCCAAACAGATTAGCTCAGTTGAATAGAAAGTGTTAGTCTCTCAGCTGTGTCTGACTTTTTGCAACCTCTCCAGGCTCCTCTGTCCATGGAATTCTCCAGGCAGGAATACTGGAGTGGGTTGCCATTCCCTTCTCTGGGGGATCTTCCTGACCCAGGGATTGAACCCAGGTCTCCTGCATTGCAGGCAGATTCTTTTACTGTTTGAGCCACCAAGAGAAGCCCTCAGTTGAACAGAACATGCCGTTTAAGGGTGGAATTTCATGTGGTCAAGTCTTTTTTTTCCCCCCTTTTTTGCCCATTTTCTCTTTTGCTTCATATTTATTTTATATTAGAATAGAGTTGATTCACAATGTGTTGGTTTCAGGTGTACAGCAAAATGATTCAGTTTTACATACACATGTAGCTATTCTTTTTCAGATTCTTTTCCCATATAGGTTATTACAGAATACTGAGTAGAGGTCCCTGTGCTCTACCCTAGTGTGTGCTCAGTCATGTCCAACCCTTTGTGACCCCATGGACCCCAGAGCCCTCCTGGATCCTCTGTCCAAGGAATTTTCCAGGTAAGAATACTGGAGCGGGTTGTCATTCCTACTGCAGGGAATCTTCCTGGCCCAGGGATCAAACCTGCATGTCTGTGCATCTCCTGCATTGGCAGGCAGATTTTTTACCACTGGGCCACCTGGGAAGCCTGCTATACAGTCAGTCCTTGTTGATTACCTATTTTATATAGACTGGTGTGTATATGTTAATATGTATATGTTAATGTATGTTAATATGTATATGTTAATTCCAAATTCCAGAATCTATTCTTCTTAAGCCATTTAGCTTTGCTTTGTCCTTGCCACAGACTACAGCCATCCCACAGTCTCATAAGCTAGACTGGTTAAAGAGTATGGATACCAATTCTCCCAACCAGTGGTAAAGCAACTCAGAGATTATTCCTCTTGATACAATAGCATCCACTGACACTGCCTCCCTCTCTTGCTATCCATCTCCCAGCCCCCAAGGACACTTTTCAGAAGGCAAATCTCATCCACCTCTGCTTTAACCCTCTGAGAGATGTCCCACAGTCCTTCAGAAAATGAAGATGAGTTTTCAACCCACACGCATCCCTGGGTCTTCATTGCTGTGTGGGCTTTTCTCTAGTTGCGGTGCACGGCTTCTTATTCCGGTGGCTCCTCTGGTTGCAGAGCACAGGCTCTAGGCGCACAGGCTTCAGGAGTTGCGGTATACAGGCTTAGTTGCTCCACGGTGTGTGGGGTCTTCCCGGATGAAGCCAAGCTCGAACCCGTGTCTCCTGCATTGGCAGCTAGATTTTTTTACCACTGAGCCACCAGGGAAGCCCTTACCTGGGCATTTTTTACTTATTCTTCAGGTTTCATATGGAATGTCCCCTTCCTTTAGGAAAGCCTTCTTGGTCAACACAAGGCCAGTTTTAGCTGCCTCTGTATCTTGTTATAAGTACACTTGTTTTATCACTCATCGAATGGTATGTACTTGAGTTTATTTCCAAGTATAATTTCAGCTACTTAGGGTCTGGAAAGATATCTATTTTCCCCCATAGCAGTGCATGGTAATCTTTCAGTAACATGTAAGTAGTTCTTAATAAAAATTTTTTAAAACATATTGCAAGTTTGTTCTCATAGCTTATTGATACTAAAACATAAAACATATAAAATTTAAATCACTGAATAAAACTGGGTCTATTTTCTAATGGCATTTGATTCCATTGGTGAAGAAGTAACATAAAGACACCATATTGACATTAACATAAGCAGTCACAGCCAGTCAAGCTCATTGAGACCCAGCAGATGTCAAGATCATCTGTCAATGGCGGTCGATAATCAAAATTTTACTTCAGTTGGTAAAGATCTAAACAGTTTCTTTCATATCTGCAAAATTCACAGCAGAAATACAACTATGCCATACAAACTGACACACACCAATAGATAAAATGCCTGAGTTGATTCTCGTGTGACATTTTTGGAATTTCCTTATTGAATATACATAAGAAGATCTGAAGTAACAGTTACAGTTTTCCAATAAGACCTAAAAATAACCGTCATATTTCTGATTATCAGGCCAATTAAAAAATGTTTGTATAGGGACATCCCTCGTGGTCCAACAAGATCCTACTACACAGCACAGGCGCCTATATTGTATATCTTGTAAAAAGCTATAAAGGAAAAGAATATGAAAGAGAATACATGTGTGTGTGTATAACTGAATCAGTTTGCTGAGTACCTGAAACTAACACAACATTACAAATTAACTATACTTTAAATTATTTTTTTTATTTTATTTTTAAACTTTACAATATTGTATTGGTTTTGCCAAACATCGAAATGAATCCGCCACAGGTATACACGTGTTCCTCATCCTGAACCCCCCTCCCTCCTCCCTCCCCATACCATCCCTCTGGGTCGTCCCAGTGCACCAGCCCCAAGCATCCAGTATCGTGCATCAAACCTGGACTGGCGACTCGTTTCACATATGATATTATACGTATTTCAATGCCACTCTCCCAAATCATCCCACCCTCTCCCTCTCCCACAGAGTCCAAAAGACTGTTCTATACATCATTGTCTCTTTTGCTGTCTCGTATACAGGGTTATTGTTACCATCTTTCTAAATTCCATATATATGCGTTAGTATACTGTATTGGTGTTTTTCTTTCTGGCTTACTTCACTCTGTATAATAGGCTCCAGTTAGAGCACTTTCTAACACCATACACAAAAATAAACTCAAAATGGATTAAAGATCTAAACGTAAGACCAGAAACTATAAAACTCCTAGAGGAGAACATAGGCAAAACACTCTCCGACATACCTCACAGCAGGGTCCTCTATGACCCACCTCCCAGAATATTGGAAATAAAAGCAAAAATAAACAAATGGGACCTAATTAAACTTAAAAGCTTCTGCACAACAAAGGAAACTATAAGCAAGGTGAAAAGACAGCCTTCAGAATGGGAGAAAATAATAGCAAATGAAGCAACTGACAAACAACTCATCTCAAAAATATATAAGCAACTCCTACAGCTCAATTCCAGAAAAATAAATGACCCAATCAAAAAATGGGCCAAAGAACTAAATAGACATTTCTCCAAAGAAGACATACAGATGGCTAACAAACACATGAAAAGATGCTCAACATCACTCATTATCAGAGAAATGCAAATCAAAACCACTATGAGGTACCATTTCACGCCAGTCAGAATGGCTGTGATCCAAACGTCTACAAGCAATAAATGCTGGAGAGGGTGTGGAGAAAAGGGAACCCTCTTACACTGTTGGTGGGAATGAAAACTAGTACAGCCACTATGGAGAACAGTGTGGAGATTCCTTAAAAAACTGGAAATAGAACTGCCTTATGATCCAGCAATCCCACTGCTGGGCATACACACTGAGGAAACCAGAATTGAAAGAGACACGTGTACCCCAATGTTCATTGCAGCACTGTTTATAATAGCCAGGACATGGAAGCAACCTAGATGTCCATCAGCAGATGAATGGATAAGAAAGCTGTGGTACATATACACAATGGAATATTACTCAGCCATTAAAAAGAATACATTTGAATCAGTTCTAATGAGGTGGATGAAACTGGAGCCTAAATTATTTTTTAAATAAAAATTTAAAGTGCTTATTAAGACTTCACCTTCCCATGCAGGGGGTGTGGGTTTGATCCCTGGTTGGGGAGCTAAGATCCCCTGTGCCTCATGGCCAAAAAAATGGAACATAAAAAACAGAAGCAATATTGTAACAAATTCAATAAATAATTTCAAAATGGTCCATATCAAAAAATCTTTAGAAAAATGTTTGTGTAAAACAGAAGTTAAGGTTATCAGCAAAAACATTAGTTCACTCCAGACAGTGTTATTTATTTTTCCAAGATGCATGGATTTTAGATGGATCTAAAAGAGGGTTTTGCTATAATAGCTCAAAGGTGTTATTAGTACAAGTAGAATTATAGTCATCCTGGGAGATGTGGGGTGAAGGAAACTTTCATCCTGAGAGTCTCCTGGGTCACTCAGGCTAAAGTTTTAGCATAAGAGGATGCAATACCAACAGGACAGATAGAAAAAATAGCATTGAACCACATATACTACATATGTAAATTAGATAACCAGTGGAAATGTGTTGTATGATGCAGGGAGCTCAAACCTGGTGCTCTGTGACAACCTAGAGGGGTGGGATAGGGTGGAGGTGGGAGGGAGATTCAAGAGGGAGGGAACATATGTATACCTATCGCTAATTCATGTTGATGTATGACAGAAACCAACATAATATTGTAAAGCAATTATCCTCCAATTAAAAATGCATTTTAAAAACTTGACAGTTCAGACTCAGCTCATGAAAAAGCATCCACTTCCCTTGCTTCAAATTGTTCCCGTCTTAGATTTTCCCATTATTTCTGTCTTTCCAGACACTTACTAACTAGGAAGATAGAAGTTTCATAACAAGTCAAAAGAATTAAAAACAGTAATAATGTCTAAATAGTGTCTGAAGGTGAGAGGTGTTAGCTAAATTTACTGGGGTAATCACTTCAAGATATACATATTTCAAATCATTATGTTGTGCACCTCAAACTTATACAATATATGTCAATAAAGTTGGAAAAAATAAAGTACTACAAATAGTGATAAAATTGTTAAACTAATAAAATTTAAAGTAGAATATAATAAAAATAGCTCTTAAAAGTAGCAAAATATTTTTAAAATAGTGAAATTTAAAGTGCTTACAGACATAAAAAACAAGCTTACAGTTACCAAAGGGGAAAGTGGTAGGGATAAATTAGGGGTTTGGGTTTGGCAAATGCAGGCTTCTGTGTATAAATTAGATCAATGACAAGGTCCTACTGGACAGCCCAGTAATAAACTATATCTATATTCTATATATTATAATAAACTATAATGGAAAAAAATATGAAAAAGAACATATACCTGTCTGTGTATAACTGAATCAATTTGCTGAATATCTGAAACTAACACAACATTGTAAATCAACTATACTTCAAAAAAAATTTTAGTCAAATATTTAAAATGCTAATGTAAAAATAGGATTTAAAAAGAAGTAACATGGATCTTTTTTTTGGATTAAAAAATAAGTAACATCAAGAAAACTAAGATCATGGCATCCGGTCCCATCACTCCATGGCAAATAAATGGGGAAACAAGGGAAACAGTGAGAAACTTTATTTTGGGGGGCTCCAAAATCACTGTAGATGGTGATTGCAGCCATGAAATTAAAAGACGCTTGCTCCTTGGAAGAAAAGCTATGACCAACCTAGACAACATATTAAAAAGCAAAGACATTACTATACCAACAAAAGTCCTTCTAGTCAAAGCTATGGTTTTTCCAGTAGTCATGTATGGATATGAGAGTTGGACTATAAAGAAAGCTGAGTGCCGAAGAATTGACACTTTTGAACTGTGGTGTTGGATAAGATTCTTGAGAGTCCCTTGGACTGAAAGGAGATGCAATCAATCCATCCTAAAGGAAATCAGTCCTTAATACTCATTGGAAGGACTGATGTTGAAGTGGAAATTCCAATACTTTGGCCACCTGATGCAAAGAACCAACTCACTGGAGAAGAACCTGATGCTGGGAAAGATTGAAGGTGTGAGGAGAAGTGGACAACAGAGGATGAGATGGTTGGATGGCATCACTGACGTGATGGACATGAGTTTGAGTAGGGTCCAGGAGTTGGTGATGGACAGGGAAGCCTGGCATGCTGCAGTCCATGGGGTTGCAAAGAGTCTGACACGACTGAGCAACTGAACTGAACTGAATATCAAATAAGCAAATAAGCAGACACAGTTAGCTGCCTGGACCAGCATCCCTTCTCCTTTTACCACTTAGACACAGAACTCTGATTTTCACTGGGCACATTGTCCATCCACAAAGTAGGATTATACTTACCAGCCCACCCGGCAGACAAATGCAACCAAGTAACCAGATTTTGACCAAGATGTGTAAGCACCAGAGCTGGATGGGACTTCTGGAGGGCTGCTTCAGATGGTTAAACTGCGGAGAAAACCTCTTTTCAATCTTCTAATTTTATTCATTTGCTTCCAAAGGAAACATCCAAGGCTTTAGCAGCCATCTTGTGTCGTGAGCTGACTAGGAACGCGGAAAGCACACATCAGGACCTGTATCACTGGACTCTGATCCTTGATATCAGTGGGTTACCCTCCCAGCCCTCAGGAACTGCTGTGAACATCGTTTACCCAAAGGAGAAGTCAAGTCAGCTTCTATCTTCTTTCAGCCACTGTTATGTGAGATTTCCTGTTTTGTGTCCTTGAACATAAAATTCTAACTAAAACTGAAAGTTCAGAGAAACTGTTTTCAGTAAAAAATTAAAACTGAAAATGAGCAAAAGTCTATAACCATTAAAACAATCATATCATATGCTCTAATATAATAAAGATTAAGAGCCAGTAAGATGCAGAAAATAATATAAAGACAGAAGAAATTATAGTGTATGAAAATGATTAAATGTGAAATCAAATGTTAAACAAACAAGGCAAAATTTAACAAAAGGCAGTAGGTTAAGACAAATGTTCTGAGTAAACAGGATTGAAATCAATGGAAACCAACATAGATATCCAACAACTGTCATTCTTCTTCTGCCAAGATCCCTTTAAAAGGGCCTCTGTTAATTGACGTTCCCATCATCTCAAAGCAAGGTTTATTACTTGCAATTGGTGACTAAGCATAGCTTTATTTTCCCCTCAGAGCAAAGTCACCTCAATATCTAAGAGGTTGTAGTCTCAAGAGCAATTGGCTCAATCAAGAATATATGAGTATAAAAATCTCACATCTCTAACTAGCACCCACAAGGCAAGGATTAGGGAAGACATCCAATCACATATTGGAAATTAATTTCACATTTTCTTTTTTTCCTTAATCAAATCACTATTTATTAAATAAATGAGTGAATGAGTACATTCCAAATACTAGGTTTCAGAACTCTAGGTTGAATCAGTCACTCAAAAATTAAGACCTAAAATAAATGAATAAAAGGAAGAGACATATCCTAACAATTATAATTTAATATATTACATTATACATATTCAAATTGAATATATTGCATACTATAAATTATAGTTGTTCCCTTCTTTTCATGATAGCTCCTAGGCTGCAAACAATATAAAGTAGAAAACTCTTGTTCAGTGGAGATTTTTCAATTATGAATATGATCTTTGTGAATCTCACACTTTCTTTCATAGATCCTGCTGTTAGTAGCTTTAATGTTTTAACATAATAAATAATATTTATTTAGCTTTAGAAATTCAAAATCCAATTTGTCCTTCGTTTGGAAGCAAAGTAATACATTTCTTAAAGGTTCCAGATAGCACAACCTTTTTCTAGTCTACTTTGTTTTGCAACTTGGGGTTTAAGAAAATTCAGCCTTTGGTGTGACTTTTATTTCCATTTCAAAGTCTACAGACTCCAAAGTTTTAGATAAAATTGCCTTTTTCATGGAGGTAAGAAATTGATGAATTCTAAACTGAGCTTGAGCTGGCAGTGCTCAGAAAGGACTGGTGCACACTTCTGAGGGTGGATAGCACACAGACCCCACCCCATGGAATGCAATGAGCCACGTTTTTCCAAAAAATTAAGGCTCTGTTAAAATATGTAATTTTTCTTCTCTGAGAGTCTCAGAGATGGAATACAAAGAACAAATATATCACTAAATTCAGCTGATTAGCCTATTTCAAATCAAGATGATTATTTGTAGAAAAATACACAGTAATTTCTGTATAATGACTCTCTTATTTAAGATTATCATAGCAATTTTCCCAACAGTTCATTATTAAATACACACATCCATACCAGCAGTTGAAAAATGTAACCGTGTGACCATATGATCTCTTACTCACCTTCTAACCTCTTAATTCAACCTTTAACTTACACAACATTAATGATGCTGAAGGCTAATTATTTCTGAAGAGGCAAAAGAAAGCCATAAACACAAATACGACACTGGTATAAGCTACCTGAAGCCTTAAGCCAGTGTCTTCAGCAATGGCACTCGCTGATTTTCTCCCCTGCATCTTTCTGACACTTCCCCCTTCCACTCTGCCTCACCCAGGATGGCTGGCTGGCTGACTGACTACTCTCCAGGTCTAGGGCTCATCGTATCCCATAGACTCAAACTAGACTCAAACCATTAGGATATGAACTAATGCTGTTTTTCATGTTTGCAAAGGACCCAGACAGGTGGCCCTCAGGTAGAACTGGGGTGGAAAGACAGGGTAAAGGGACTCTTATAGCACAAACAGGCGGCAGCAAGAACTGACAGAGAATGACAGTCAAAGTAGTGTCATCCCCACGGTCAATGGAAGGATAAATGGAGCTGATGGAAACGAAATGCTCGTGGGACTTCCCAGGCAGTCCAGTGGTTAAGACTCTATGCTGCCACTGCAGGAGGGCATGGGTTCGATTCCTGGTCAAGGACTAAAGTCCTGCATGTCTTGGGGTGTGGTCAAAAAAATTTTTTTAATGAAATGCTCAAGATCCTGCAATTGCATTTCCATGTTTGATGCTAGATTGAAGTACACATGTCAGGGATTTGCAGGTGCCCTCAAGCCTAGCATTTTTAGGGAGTGGCCTGTTCTAAATAACTAACTTTCCCAAATAACTCATATTTTACCTCTTTTAGTAGCAAAAGTTTTGCATGTGAATCACAAACAATTAACTAAGCCTTTAAAAAATGCATTACCATTGTTGCCTTTATAAGCAAAACACATTGACTACAACCTCATCTTTTTTGAGGATGCAGTCATCTATTAATATGGCTGAGCCTGACCCTACAGTATGAATATAACACTGCAGCCGTCAAGCCTGCAACATACTAGGCCCCACACACAGCAGCCCAGTGCCTGCCTCCTCTGGCTCCCCGGCCTCCCATCTCCCTGACTCTGCTCTTGCTTTGGCCTGATAGCCCCTCCCCTACTCCATAATTCCATTCCTGAACCTACATTCCCAGTTCTGAAGGCAATTCTTTGTCTGATACAAAAAAAGGAACAAGATGATTTTGACCGATTTTCTCACTGTTGCTGGGCTTTTTCTCTCCCCTCTGAGATCATGCTGTGTTCAAGAGATTAGAGATGATGAAACTCCCACAGCTCTGGATCAGACCGCCGGTAAACTGCTGAGCTCTGCTGCGTGAAACCACCAAGAGTTTGGTTGTTAATTTCAGAGAAAACCAGTAGCCTTTTTGTCTCAAAGTATTTTTTTTCCTGTGTCCTAAAAATTCCATCCTTAGGACCCTCATTTGGGCTGACACACGACCTTGTATTGGGTTCTTAGGTCCAAGGACTGCCATTTAGAAAACGAACTTGTGATTGCTGAGGGGAAGGATGGGTGGAAGAGATAGTTCGGGAGTTTGGGATGGACATGTACACTCTGCTATATTTAAAGTGGATAACCAACAAGGACCTACTGTATAGCACATGGAACTCTGCTCAATGTTATGTGGCAGCCTGGATGAGAGGGGAGTTTGGGGGAGAATGGATACATGTATATGTATGACTAAGTCTCTTCACTGCTCACCTGAAACCATCACAACATTGTTAATAGGCTATACCCCAATACAAAAAGAAAAGTTTAAAAAAAGAAGAAGAAGAAAAAGAAAAGAAGACAAGTTGGCTGAATTCTAATGTAAGGACCAAGAATATTCTGGGGAAAGGACTGAGTAAGAATGAGGATCTGATTGGAAAATGTTAGGGGTCAAGGACGAGGCTGGCAAGCACCAAGAGTATCTGGGAGGAAGGTCAACAAGAGGGTAACAGGCAAGAATGAAGAGGCCAGTTGAGGTTACCTCTCCCAGTCCCCACCACCCTATGGGGTTAGTCCTGGCTGGGAGGGACACACATAAGAAGAGGATGTCAGAGGAAGCCCACCACCCTTCATACAGAAGCTCTCACATATACACAGAGAGATTTTGTTGTGAAAAACAGGTAAATGTATCCAAAATGAGTTTAAAAATGATGGAGTTGCTTAAGCCTATGCTTGTGTTACCCCCAAATGGACCAGCTTCAGGCACAATCAGAACTTAATCACTGAAAACATCACTAATAGTTCTCTTTAGAAAGAATGATTGCTTCATTTCAACCACAGTTTATTATTTTAAAAATCCAATTCACTCACGATATATAAAGTCATATTTTTGGCCTTGTAAACAGTTCTCTTGGTAAGGGTTGGGGGAGCATTAGCAGCAAGAACCTACCTTCAATATTTTGATTAGTTCCGCTTGGCTTGTGCGAAATTGCAGACATTAAATAGAGCAATGCCTGACAGTGACTCAGCAATTATTCTGTCACCGTATTGGCCCCCCATACCTGCAGATTTTACCAAATAAATGTTTGAAAGAGATCATCATTAGATTTTATCAATTTTATTCCCAATAAACGCTGCAAATGCACTACTAAGAATATACCTCTAAAAGCATTGCACGGCTGGAATCCACAAGCAATGTAATTGTTCTCAGGCTCTCTGAGTAAAGAATTTCCCCCAAAGATAATGCTAACTCAGGCAGACATGAAGCAAAATCATTCTAGACTGAAAATTGGGGTTTATGTGTTTAAAAATAAGCACAGATATGGGAATAAGCCCGTTAGAAGCAGAATAAAATTAAAATCTGATGTGCACATGGAATAAAGATAACATTAGGGAGAGGAGAGAAAGCCTGTCCTCATGAATTCTACATAGTTTCTTACCATTTCATAGTCTCCTATCAAAGACGATACAAACTACCTGACCATTTCAGTTATCAATCGCTGAGTAACAAACCCCTCTAAAACTTACTGTGTTAAAACGATGAATGAAAATTGATCTAGATTCTGCAGGTAGCCTGTGTTTCTTCTGCTCCGTGTGATAAAGGCTGGCCTCAGTCATGGTCTGGGAGGTTCAGGAAGTCTCCCCTATATTGTGTCTGTCCCTCCACAGCATCCTCAAGTGGCCTCTCTCTCCAGCAAGACAGTCTGAGCTTCCTTACAGCATGGAAGCTGTGTCCCCAAGCACAAAAGCAGGAGTTTCTGTACCTTCAAAGGCTAGATCCAGGGCTGCACAGCATCACTTGTGCCGCAATATGGAACTTTCCGATTAGAACCCAAGTCCCACCTCCTACCTTCCCTCGTCATCCCTTGAACCACCAGGGAAGTGGAGGGACCAATCACTACCCTGAATTTAATGTTTATCTTTATCACAGACACATTTATATTTTAGCTACATAAAACAATCAGGCACTCTTACATGTTACTATCTTCACAGAACTTGTTGATTGGTTGCTAAGTCGTGTCTGACTCTTTGTGACCCCATGGACAACAGCAAACTTCCCTGGTGGTTCAGACGGTGAAGAATCCACCTGCAATGCAGGAGACCCAGGTTTAGTCCCTGGGTCGGGAAAATCCCCTGCAGAAGGGAATGGCAACCCACTCCCATATTCTTGCCTGGAGAATTCCACGGACAGAGGATCCTGGCAGGCTACATACAGTCTATGGGTCACAAAGAGTTGGACGCAACTGAGCGACTAATGCTTCACAGAACTGGTATACTATAAATATACATCTGCATCTTGTTCTTTTTTTCACTCAACATTCTGTTTCCACATTAATCCATCATGATCCATGGGGTTCAGCTTCATTCACTTTGATTGTTGCATAGTCTTCCATTTTATCACTGTACACAATAAAATACCTACCCTGCAATCTTTAAAATAATCTAAAATGTGTTACTGTGTATCTGTCTGTGATATCACACAGAAATTTTCTTTAAGTACACAATTCTATATAAAGGCTTTGGTCAAAAATCTTTGATCCACTTCCTTTTTAAAAATTTTATTATTTTTTGGCTGCATCACTGAATTGAGGGTTCCACAAGGAATCAAGAGACCTGAGAAAACTATCATCTAAGAGTCAGTTGTGGTAAAAGCCACTGTTTCTCTAACAGAGCCACACTGAGCAAGGGTAAAGGCTATTTAATGTCTCAAAGAAACCAGTTCTCCCAACATGGCCCATCCATCAGCTTAATTCATATTCAGGATTCTCAAAAAATAGCAGTTTTTAGTTTCTCAGGAATCTAATCTTCTGCAAGGTACTTTGTGCAATGAAATAAAACATATTTTTAATATTTGGCCAAGACTTAAATCCTCAAGAGCTGAGACTCAGAGCAAATATTTCCACATTAATTGAAAATTTTATTGTCAAATATATTTCATGGTTTATTCATGCACAGGAGGGCTACTTGTCTTCTACCATTCATTCCAGTGATTTCACGGAGAAGCCAGAGGCTATTTTCAAAATTGGGGTGACATTTAAAATCAGGGTGACATTGTTTTTCTCACATGCAAAAATAATGGTTTCCTCCTTTATGCTGAATATCTTCTCCACTGGGTGATTTTGCTGATAATATCTTTCCTGTCTAGCTCAGAGGATAGTCATAGGATCCAAGAAGAGACACCACGTGTGAATCTGCTACATAAACTAGAGGGATTTATTAACAGTGTAGATTATCATTATTATTATTATTCCAAAGTAAAACTCAAGCACCAAGGACTCAAGGGAATGTAGAACCCAATTGAGGAAATTAATTTTGAAATGTACACAGAGAGGAGAGAGAAACAGCCATCTGATGAAGGCATAGTCCTTGGATAAGACTGCCTGTGTTCCATTCTGCCTCTGCGCAATTGTCTTTATGCAAGTTACTTAACTGATCTCAGACCCAATATGTTTAATTTGTAAAACGGGGATAGTAAGAGTATTGTATCAGATTTCTACATTGGTAAATTAGGCAATTTATGGGAAATGTTTACTCTATAGTAAGTGCTCACTTGTTATTAGTAAATATTACTATTTCAGTAGAATATGTGTGCGTGCTCAGTCATTCAGTCGTGATTTTGGACTCAGTAGCCTGCCACACTCCTCTATCCATGGATTTTTCAGGCAAGAATACTGGAGTGGGTTGCCACTTCTTCCTTCAGGGGATCTTCCTGACACAGGGCCTGAACCCACATCTTTTATGTCTCCTGCATTGCAGGCAGATTCTTTACCACTGAGCCACCCGGGAAACCCAAGCTAAACTTAGCTACTCCAAAATTCAAGAAATTAGATTATTCTTTTCTATTAATAGTTAAAAATTTCAGATCTGTCATCTTCCCAATATCAGTGATATAGAAACTACTGGATAATCATTTTTTAAAGAAATGAAACAGCGGTTTGAGTTTGATTGCAAATAAAATATTTCACATTTGAAGATAGCGCCCCATTGTATCTTTAGTGGGGAGGCAGGAAAAGAATGCAGGTTTTATGCTTCTTGACTCAAGTTTGCCTCTATCCAAGGAGCAAGTCAGTCACAAGATGATTATAAACAGCCTCATAGCAGATTATCAGAGTGGTATTTATGGCAATTCAAACTGGCTTATGCATGTTTTATTTTGTACTGCAAACACGATTTCCAGACTTAAACATTTCTTACAAAAGTTATTTAGGTTCCTTAGACATCAAAGAACACTTTAAAAACAGACTTTGATGAGTCAGGAGTAAATAAATCAGAAGCATGCAGATTAAATGTCTATGCAGGGAAAAAAATCTAGAAGAATGTGCTTGAGGAAAAATTCATTTGGAATCATCTTGAGACCAAACCATTTTCTTAAATGTCTACTTTTCAAAATTCACCTATTTGGGAATCTAAAATTAAAATCTTCTTTGGGGATTTTTTTTTTAAAGCTTCTTCTGGGGGAATTCCCTGGTGGTTTAGAGGTTAGGACTCCAGTTTCACTTTGCTGCCTAGGTTCAATCCCTAGTTGGGGAACTAAGATCCCACAAGCCACACTTCATGGCCAAAAAATAAAATAAAAGCTCCTTTTGGTACTCAGGAAACAGATTCCTTGTTCCCTTTATCATACATAGCACCGCAAGTCACCTTATCATGGTGAAGTTCTTCTTGATGTGTATACAATCCCTAGTAACTGAACCAATAACACAGCCTCTCGGGTAGATGTGATTATTTCACTCAACAACACTTACAGCCATTCTCATCTAGCTAATCCCAATGGTAACATCACTCAGCATCTATGGTACTAATGGCTAACACTTCTTTTAACTAATCCTTTCCCTACCAAAGTAAGGAATAGACAGTGTTTCTCTGACCTGAGAGGACTGTGGAATTCTTTGCAAGTGTTTTATTCTAAAGTTACATTTTTCAAATTCAGATATCTGGGACCTAGAAGTATATGACTTTGGACCTCCAAAGGGCAATGATATCAGTGTGAAACCTTTGGTTTTGTCTAAAAGTAAATATATTCACAGACAATGAAAGTATATGGACATGCTTGACTGTGAAGTAGTCACCTACAAAGTCCAGAGTATTTGTACGTTATTTTTGTGATTCTGTTTTAAGTATCTTCATTTTACAAGCACAAAATAAAAGTTCTTAGAGGAGCATTGGACCTGAGAAAAGACAACAAAGAACTCAAAAGAACTTCAAGAAATAGCACTCCAGAAACACAATTACAATTTAGTAAAACTCTGCCTTACTTCAGGTTTATTGCTAGAATGTAGGCTCATCACTGCTGTATCCTACTTACTTATCATAGAGAATGTTATTAATAAATAAAAAACAATAAATATGCCCAAGTAAAGGGTTTCCCAGGTAGCTCAGTGTAAAGAATCTGCCTCCCAAGCAGAAGATGTGGGTTCAGTCCTCGGATTGGGAAGATCCCCTGGAGAAAGAAATGGCAACCCACTCCAGTATTCTTGCCTGAGAAATCCCATGGACAGAAATGTCTGGTTAATAAGTCAAGGAGGGACTTAGTTAGTAAGTCATTCTGTTTATTTAAAACATTAAATAAATAGCAACAAATATACCCATGTAAACTAATAAATTAAGGAGGGAGTAAATTTCCAACTAGAGTCTAGAATACGCCCATTGTAAGTCTGTCCATCATTCACCAGCTTGCTACTTATCACTTTGTTCTTACCACTGAACAGGATATGCTTACTGGATTTCCTAACTTATGAATATGTCCATGATGTCCTTCTGTTAACCAGGGAACAGAGGACAATGTTAGTCTATTAGAAAGTGATTTGACCAAGAGTAGAATTCCTTGGAAATTTTGGGTCCGTGTGATTCAATCTGATTCTCCACAATTTTTATCACTGAGATTAATGAATTGACCCTGAGGTCAAATAAAAAGCTGTTGAGGGAACAAATAGGATCAGATATTCATGGAAACTTTTTTTTTAAGTCAGTTCTTCAAGGGAGAACAATGAATCCATTCAATAAATATTTGGTGAGTATTCATCTATTTGTTGGGTATTTATTATATTTATAACCATAAAAACTTACTAAATAATCATGAATGGAAAGAGTTTTAGGCTAATGGATGAACAAAATACCTTCAAAACATCTTCTGGATGCCTCTCGGTAAATGTGTGATCTTTGGAACAGGTAACTATGTAATTATAAAGCTAATGGCTTCATGAGACTCTTACAAAAAAAAAAAAAAAATTGTATTGAACACAATCTCCAAAAAGTTGTCCCTCAACAAGAATAATTTTCTTTTTGCTAAGTCATCCTGCAGTATAAACCTCATATTGCTGATAAGTCGCTTCAGTCGTGTTCAACTCTGTGCGATCCCATAGACGGCAGCCCACCAGGTTCCCCCATCCTTGGGATTCTCCAGGCAAGAACACTGGAGTGGGTTGCATATTAAAGTAGCTCAAAAACAGCTAGCACTGTACTTTATTGGGGGTAATTAATTCATTAGCTTTATGCTATTGGATGAACTACGGACAGAGGTTCACGACATTGTACAGGAGACAGGGATCAAGACCATCCCCATAGAAAAGAAATGCAAAAAAGCAAAATGGCTGTCTGGGGAGGTCTTACAAATAGCTGTGAAAAGAAGAGAAACAAAAAGCAAAGGAGAAAAGCAAAGATATAAGCATCTGAATGCAGAGTTCCAAAGAATAACAAGGAGAAATAAGAAAGCCTTCCTCAGCAATCAATGCAAAGAAACAGAGGAAAACAACAGAATGGGAAAGACTAGAGATCTCTTCAAGAAAATTAGAGATACAAAGAGAACATTTCATGCAAAGATGGGCTCGATGAAGGACAGAAATGGTATGGACCTAACAGAAGCAGAAGATATTAAGAAGAGGTGGCAAGGATACACAGAAGAACTGTACAAAAAAGATCTTCACAACCAAGATAATCTCGATGGTGTGATCACTCACCTAGAGCCAGACATCCTGGAATGTGAAGTCAAGTGGGCCCTAGAAAGCATCACTACAAACAAAGCTAGTGGAGGTGATGGAATTCCAGTTGAGCTATTTCAAATCCTGGAAGATGATGCTGTGAAAGTGCTGCACTCAATATGCCAGCAAATTTGGGAAACTCAGCAGTGGCCACAGGACTGGAAAAGGTCAGTTTTCATTCCAATCCCAAAGAAAGGCAATGCCAAAGAAGGCTCAAACTACTGCACAATTGTACTCATCTCACATGGTAGTAAAGTAATGCTCAAAATTCTCCAAGCCAGGCTTCAGCAATATGTGAACCATGAACTTCCAGATGTTCAAGCTGGTTTTAGAAAAGGTAGAGGAACCAGAGACCAAATTGCCAACATCCGCTGGATCATCGAAAAAGCAAGAGTTCCAGAAAAACACCTATTTCTGCTTTATTGACTATGCCAAAGCCTTTGACTGTGTGGATCACAATAAACTGTGGAAAATTCTTCAAGAGATTCTTGAAGAAAATTCTTCAAGGCAGACCACCTGATCTGCCTCTTGAGAAACCTATATGCAGGTCAGGAAGCAACAGTTAGAACTGGACATGGAACAACAGACTGGTTCCAAATAGGAAAAGGAGTACGTCAAGGCTGTATATTGTCACCCTGCTTATTTAAGTTATATGCAGAGTACATCATGAGAAACGCTGGACTGGAAGAAGCACAAGCTGGAATCAAGATTGCCGGGAAAAATATCAATAACCTCAGATATGCAGATGACACCACCCTTATGGCAGAAAGTGAAGAGGAATTAAAAAGCTTCTTGATGAAAGTGAAAGAGGAGAGTGAAAAAGTTGACTTAAAGCTCAACAGTCAGAAACTAAGATCATGGTATCTGGTCCCATCACTTCATGGGAAATAGGTGGGAAAACAGTGGAAACAGTGTCAGACTTTATTTTTTTGGGCTCCAAAATCACTGCAGATGGTGATTGCAGCCATGAAATTAAAAGACACTTACTCCTTGGAAGGAAAGTTATGACCAACCTAGATAGCATATTGAAAAGCAGAGACACTTTGCCAACATAGGTCCATCTAGTCAAGGCTATGGTTTTTCCTGTGGTCATGTATGGATGTGAGAGTTGGACTGTGAAGAAAGCTGAGCGCCGAAGTATTGATGCTTTTGAACTGTGGTGTTGGAGAAGACTTTTGAGAGTTTCTTGGACTGCAAGGAGATCCAACCAGTCCATTTTAAAGGAGATCAGTCCTGGGATTTCTTTGGAAGGACTGATGTTAAAGCTGAAACTCCAATACTTTGGCCACCTCATGCGAAGAGTTGACTCATTGGAAAAGGGAGGGATTGGGGGCAGGAGGAGAAGGGGACGACAGAGGATGAGATGGCTAGATGGCACCACCAACTCGATGGACATGAGTTTGGGTGAACTCTGGGAGTTGGTGATGGACAGGAAGGCCTGACATGCTGCAGTTCATGGGGTTGCAAAGAGTCGGACACGACTGAGCGACTGAACCAAACTGATTGGATAATGTTGCTCCATAACAACACAGATACTGTAAAACTATTCATATTCCATGCTATAGTCCTGTAAAAACTACTTCATCTGGAAATGTCTATTAACTAAGACTTGAGTCCTTGTATTGAGTCAGTGGAAATTGATGTTTATAATCATGTCCTAGAGGCACCTGGAGATCTTAAAATCCTTCTAAAAACTGTCATCTAAAGCATAAAGCAATCAACGTCGATCAATCAGCAAACGTGTCTCTATTACAATAGATAGAGATAATACAAAAATGTGTTAAGACATGAATTCTACTCACAAGGACCTTACAACCGTAGAGAACTATAAAGTGAAAATGAAGTCGCTCAGTTGTGTCCGACTCTTTGCAATCACGTGGACTGTAGCCTACCATGCTCCTCCGTCCGTGGGATTCTCCAGGCAAGAATACTGGAGTGGGTTGCCATTTCCTTCTCCAGGAGATCTTCCCAACACAGGGATCGAACCCAGGTCTCCCACATTGCGGGCAGATGCTTTACCATCTGAGCCACCAGGGGAGCTCTATAACCCACCCAACAAATCTCTAATAAAGACAGTGTGGCGTGTTTAAAAGGGAACTTTTGCCCTCATCCCAATGTACTTTTCTAGCCTTCTTGCCCTCAGATAAACAGATTTCCCTGGCCAAAATACAAGACGTTGCTTGGGCTTTTCTTCCCAGGAGGAGAAGACAGCACCCATGCCCTGAGACCACCTTTCATTCCTGCCTCCCTGCAGCCAGTAGATGACTCAGATCCAGTGATCCTGGTTCAGACTCAGAAGAGAGGTTTCAAGCCTGATCGCTGTTCTCTTGCACAGATACTACCCAAGAGCGCTGTGCTGGAAGAGATGGGGGTGATTACCAACTATGAACACATTAGCATTTTATTAAAAATTGCTATAGAATAACTTTGCATGAAGCCAGGAGGAAAGAGGCATGAGTAATAAATTTTCCCAAATCCCACTTGAAACTGCTAACTAACATGATATTTGACCAGAAAGTAAAACAAAGTTTATATTTATTTGAGTTGTCCTAAAAATTACTACATGCTTGTAACTTTTTCCCCAGCATTATTGAGATATAATTGACAGATAACATTATGAGAGTTTAATATGTACAATCTGTTGACATCATATACTTTCATATTGCAAGCTTTCCCTGGTGTCTCAGATGGTAAAGAATCTGCCTGCAATTCAGGAGACACAAGTTTGATCCTTGGGTCAGGACGATCCCCTAGGGAAGGGATTCTTGCCTGGAGAATCCCAGTGAAAAGAGGAGCCTGGTGGGCTACAATCCATACAGTTGCAAAGACTCAGACAAGACTAAAGTGACTTAGCATGCATCTAAGAAATAATCACTTAGGTATTTGGCCTGTGAATGCATCAGTGTTGTCTCTTTTCAACAATAAGTGGAACAATAAGCATTACTGGATTACAAAAGTTTCTGACTTAGAATAGCTTTACTGGTGTAACGATGATCTTAACACTCAACTCTGACACCACCTCCCTCCCAGTGTTTTTGAAGTGGAAGTGTACACGCATCTATTTTGGAGCATGTCCCTTATTTGGGTAAATATACATGTCACCAAAACCACACTAATTAAATTTTTACTCCACGCTTAGTATCAGCCTCTAATTCTACCTACCCTGCAGACCCAAAATCTACATCTGTTCTTTGATAAAAGATGGGAGAATAGGTCTGTTTTGCCAACTTCTAAAATGGGAGCTTATCCCACAATTATTTTGACAAATTTGCTTCAGGGAAAATTTGCAACATTGGAAACTGGTCCAAAATGCAGGGTCACGTGCTTGACCACCCAGCCAAGTTTTGCCAACACCAAAATTTAACTGGCAGGCAGTGTTCAAATACAAGTATGTGACTACTGATGTTATTGTTGATGATTGAGGAGGAGAAAATTATACTCATTTCTTTTTCCCTATTTTGGCTTACAGAAAAGTTCCTGGTATGTATACTACACATTACCACCTCAACTCTTCAATTGTTTACATTTGTTTAATGCATTTGCTTTATCATTCTCTCTCTCTCTGCCTATGGCATTCTTATGTGTTTGCATATATATGCGGGCATGCTAAGACACTTCAGTCATGTCTGAGTCTTTGGACATGCAACTCTATGGACTGTAACCCACCAGGCTTCTCTGTCTGTGGGATTCTCCAGGCAAGAATATCAGAGTGGGTTGTCATGCCCTCCTCCAGGGGAATCTTCCCAACCCAGGGATCGAACCTGCATCTCTTATAGTCTCCTGCATTGGCAAAAGGGGTCTTTACCACTAGGGCCACTTAGGAAACCCCTTGTATACATATCTATGTGTGCATATTTTTTTCTGAACCATTTGAGTGAGTTGTAGACATCATGATGCTTTAAACTTAAAACTTTAGCATTCTCTAAGAAAAAGGATATTTTCTTATATTAGCACAATGCTGTTATCAAGATCAATATTTTCATAAATGAGCTACCTAAGAGACAGTCCATGCTCAAATTTTACCAATAGTTCCAAGAGTAGCCCCTACAGCTCTTTTCTCCTCATCCATGACCATACATGCATTTAGTTGTTTCCTTTAATCTGAAATAGTTCCTGAGACTTGCTTCGTATTTCTTGCCCTTGATATTTTTGAAGTATGTTACTATTGTTCAGTTGCTAAGTCATGTCTGACTCTCTGCGACCCCAAGGTCTGTAGCCCGCCAGGCTTCCCTGTCCTTCACTGTCTCTTGGAGCTTGCTCAAACTCATGTTCAATGAGTCCATGATGCCTTCCAACTACCTCATCCTCTGTCACCTTCTTCTCCTGCCCTCAATCTTTCCCAGCATCAGGGTCTTTTCCAGTGAATTGACTCTTTGCATCAAGTGGTCAAAGTATTGGAGCTTCAGCATTAATCCTTCCAATGAATATTCAGAGTTGATTTCCTTTAGGATCGACTGGTTTGATCTCCTTGCTGTCCAAGGAACTCTGAAGAGTCTTCCCAGCGGCACTATTCAAAAACATCAGTTCTTCAGCACTCAGCCTTTTTTAAAGTCCAATTCTCACATCCATACGTGACGACTGGAAAAACCATAGCTTTGACCATACGGACCTTTGTCTGCAAAGTGATGTCTCTGCTTTTTAATATGCTGTCTAGATTTATCATAATTCTTCTTCCAAGGAGCAATTTGAAGTGTATTTGAAGTATACAGGCAGTTATTCTGTGAGGTGCCTCACAGATAGAGTTTGCAGTTTGAGGAGTTAAGTTATAGGACCCCATTGCCTGAATAGACCTGTTCCATCAACACATCTGTGTATCTGTGATGCCCAACATTGGGGAAAGTGCTTTAAATTGAGACAGTCTTTCCTGAACATTCCTAAAACTTCTGTATAATTTTAAGTCCATGTTTTAAAACCGATTATAGCACTTTGTGATAATATTAGTTACAAAACAGGCTACTTAGCTATAACAGAGACCCAAACATGGGTTGTACTGAACCACATTTCCCTTTCATTAAACAGGTCAAGGAAGAATGTTCCAGAGTGGGCTGGGAGCCCCTGCCCTGGTCAGCATGCAGTTTCTCTCTCTAAAGCAGAACAGCTGCTCCAGGTCTTCCTATCACCCAGCCAGTGGGAAGGGCCAGAGAGGTGTATGCACATCCCTCTTTAGAGTGATGGTCTGGACATATGGCAGCATCTCTTCTGCTTATGCACACCACAGTGCAGAACCCAGTCCCACAGAACACAACAACAGGCAGGAGACACTGGGACATGGGTCTCTCACGACAGCCACACACCTGCAGTGCCATTACTAAAGACAGGGAGAATGGTACTGAAGGTGCATCTGACAGTCCCTGGTCTGGAAGCTAGTCACACATTGCACTATGTGCTCAGTCGCTTGTCATATCCGACTCTTTGCAACCCTATGGACTGTAGCCTGCCAGGTTCCCCTGTCCATGGGATTCTCCTGTCCATGGGATTCTCCAGGCAAGAATACTGGAATGGGTTGTCATGCCCTTCTCCAGGGATCTTCCTGACCCAGGGGTCGAACCTGTATCTTTTATGTCCCCTGCATTGGCAGGTGGGTTCTTTGACACTAGTCACACATTAACACTCTGATCAGCAGATCATCATGGAAAGACTACACTACCCAAAGATACAATATATTGGGAAAGGAGACTTAGTGAAAAGTCCATCTTATATAAAGTCTGCCTAGGCAATAAAGCCCCAATTGAGAAAATGCAAAGGAAATTGCTGAGATTGCACACTTCTTAAAGATCCATTAGATGCCTGAAAAAAGAGTTCCATTGGCCACGTCTCAACCTTGCTCCTTACTGAACACCGTCCTTTGTATTAATACATTACACTCCAGTGACACAGAATCACTTGTGGTTTTCTCTACACACCTGTTGCTTCATGCTCTTTCCAATTCACATCTTACTTGTACCTGCACAAGGAAAGTCCTCCTTGTTGCTGCCACTACCCACTTGGCTAATACCAGCTCATCTTTTAGCAGATCTCACCTCCTCTAACTCTGGGAATACAATGAGTCCTTTCAGACAGCTTACACCCACAGGTCTCAGCAACCCAGCACATTTACACATCTGTCTACTCGACTCTATGCTTCTTGACATAGATAGAGTCTGTCTTGCCAGACTTGGACCCTTGTGTTCTGTGGTTCTGAAGTGCAGGCCCACTTTGATTACTTTGTCCTTATGCTGGAGGGTGACTGTAAGGATAAAACAAGGAGGCCATAAGGTCCATAGACGGTATTCTAGGACATTTGCAGGTTATGCTCAAGATGGCTTGATGGTTGAGGGAGAGAAACCAATAAAGAGAGAGAGACCACAGATAGGAGAGAGAAAACAATCTGGTCAAGAAAAGAGGAGTGAACAGAAACAAGAGCATGGGGCTTGTCAAAGAAGATTATCTAGACTTGGAAATGAGAATAAAGAGACCGTAGAGGAAGTTACAGAGAAACACTGAAGTAGGGAGAAGGCAAAGTGAAGTTACTTGTGTATACACGTCCATAAATCAAGAAGTCATGTCCCAAATTCCTTTCAAATTTATGTGCTTATGTCAAAAAGGTTAGCTTTTAAATTTGACTTCCTACCAAAATACAAAGTAATATCTGTCCTTCATTTGAGACCCAAATTCTTTTTCCTATAGCATTTTTATTGGAGACTTAACCTTCACGTAGAGTTCTGGTAAAATCTAGCAACTCCTTGTTTACAGTGAGTTTTATATAACTAGCATAATTTTAGGAAATAAATTGAAGAAGAATGTGAAGCAAAAGACTTGATAAATGACTTTGGTTCTGATAAGTAGTAACAAAGTACAGATATTGTTCCCTGATGGCTTCTGAAATATTTTTTTAAGAGAACTGAATTGCATAAAAATAGTAAATATCAACACCATAATCTAGTTCATTACCAGACTCACACTGGGCAGAGGGGAAGTTTTACTTGTTTTGTTTTGTTTTAATCTCTCTCTTCCATTTGTTCTGTCCTTTCACTTGGTCACTTCACGTGTTTTTCTAAAAGCATCACCTCCTAGGTGATCCCAGGCAAGTCCTATTTTATCATCTTGGGTGATCTCACTGGTCCCAGTAAACCAAGATTTACAGCTGATAATGTCACCTTTGCAAAGGGGGTACTAATACCCCTTTGATACAAATCAGCCAATCCAGAATTCTCATCGGGGGTAACAATTAAATGATGAGGCTTCCCAGAAGGTGCTAGTGGTAAAGAACCCACCTGCCAATGCAGGTGACGTAAGAGACCTGGATTCAATCCTTAGGTCAGGAAGATCCCCTGGACAAGGGCAACCTATTCCAGTATTCTTGCCTGGAGAATTCCATGGACAGAGGAGCCTGGTGGGCTATAGTCTATAAAGTCACAAAGAGCTGGACAGGACTGAGTGACTGATCACACACACACAATTTAATGATATAATCAATGATTTTGGTGCAATGCACCTTAGGGAGGAAACCAGAAGGGATCTCATGAGATTTTCATTCGAATTAATTCAGGTGATTCTTCAAACTTTCTGAAGACGAGAGCTTCTGCTTTCCTTCCAAACTCAGTGGAGTTTGGCTCTGAATGTGGTCTCTTTTGGGATTTGTCTCTGGCAAACAAGAGATAGAAATAATGAAATAATAGTAATTGGTGCTCATTCAGTGCCTGTTATGAGCCAGACATGTACTACTCACATTAACTTTGTTATTTTCTTTTATTTCCACAGTAACCCTGTGAGCTACCACAGTCCCCCATTGTCTGGATGGCCAGTGTTCACAAATTAGTAACAAACCAATGAGTAGGAGGTAACTAGTGCAGCAGTGGAAGCCCAGACACTAGATGGTGACACTGCATCCCAGGATTCCCAGGAAGAAAACATCTGTGATTCCCTCCAAGGCCCAGGAGACAACAACCGTGACCTTGACTTGTACACAGAGTCACAGGCCCACGGGATTCTATGCCTAAAAGGTTCCAGGTGCCAATTGTTTTCGCTCTAAGAATTGTAGTTGTCACTAAGATTATACCAATCATTTTACTATTCTACTATAAGAATCTCGTAAAAACTAAATCAAACCTTATAATAATAATAAATATATTGAAGTTATGTTCATAATAGCCAAGATGAAATAATCTGAAGGTTCATCAATGGATGAATGGATAAATAAAATGGGTAGACAATGGAATACTCTTTGGCCTTAAAAAAGAAGGAAATCTTGCCACACGTGACAACCTGCGTAGAAGACCTTACACTAAGTGAAATAAGCAAAATAGGCACAAAAGGACAAATACTGCATGACTCCAGGCATGTAAGTTGTCTACAGCAGTCAAAATCATAGACTCAGAGACTGGAATGGTGGTTACAAGGGTCTGGGGAGATGGAATATGCGGAGTTGCTAATCAGTGGACATAAACTCTGTTTTTCAAGGTGAATAAGTTCTAGAGGTCTGCTGTACAATTCTGTACCTACAGGTAGCACTGTATTGTATGTCTAAAAGTCTGTTAAGAGGGACTTGCCTGGGAGTCCAGCAGTTAAGATTCTGCTTCCTGTGTAAGGGGCATGGATTTGATGCCTAGTCAGGGAACTAAGATCCTACATGCCACGTGGCATGGCCAAAAAGATAAATAAATAAAATAAAAATCTGCTTAAAGGGTAGATCTCATGTGAAGTATTCTTATCTAAATAAATAGCATCTTTTTATTAAAAGCAGTGATTGGCCTTTGAAATATTTATATTTTATTTGAAAAACACTTTTTGTGCTCTTTATTGATTGCGTGTAGACATACACACACACACACACACGGACGTACACACAGGCACACATATGATTTACCTCCAATAACATAATACACTTACCCTTTTTCATATATATCATGTATTCTCAAGTGTACTCCCAGCATGCAAAAAAGGCTATAATTAACATAATGAGGTAAACTGATGGCCTGTTGCTTTTCAGCTTCACTGTGTCTCCTTCTGGGCTGGCATGAGATTCAATCTCCAAGTAGTTTTGACATTTGATAGCAGACTTTGCTTTGCAATACCAGTTTTTAAAGTTCTTATCTACAACAGGTGTTCTTGCTATTCTTCTGACTGCATTTTATAGCTTATTTTTGAGGTGACTGTAAGCCATATTTCCCCATCCTACCCCCTCCTTATCTAAAGAACGTGACACTAAAATTCCCCTAAAAATATCTCCTTTATTCTCTTCCCTGTCTCTCTTCCTATACTAGTCTCACCACAAGATTTTTTTTTTAATCTAATAACAAAAATGGCTGCTTGCCCAAAGCTCAGAAAGAATTGAAATGTGGGTAACCTGGCTCTTTTCTCTATTAACCATGCAGTCGAGGGCTAAATCTGACAGCTTTCTCAGAAATATCTTTGCTTGTCAGTATCATGGTAATGATTCAAGAACGGTTGGGCTAAACGCCTCAGACTTTTCCAAACACACAGCTCGTGCCATGTTCTTTCCCTTTTATGAGCTGCTGTTGACATTGAGATTTTCCACAGCCTCAGAGTCGTTCTTCTACCTCTGTTGAAAGGATGGGCTATTGCAGTCAACGTGAGCTGCTCTGACAAAAAACGTGCTTAGAACATCCTCTGGTGGTGATAACGGGAATCATCGGTTTCAACACAATTAGAGGGTCACTGCCCCATTCCACACAATCAACACGTCCCTGGACACATAATAATGATAGAAATACCTGCTGCTTTCAAGATATTTCCACTCCCAGGCCACTTGCTTTAGTCTCTCTGCCGTCAAAGCTCTTAACACATAGTGGCAATATCTCATCAGAGGACTTATTTCCCACTTTTTTTCTATCACAGGTGTAAATCTGAAAGTGAAAAGCAAAGAGACCTTACAAGCTGGTTTTTCAAAAGTTCCACAAAACTTTTGAAAAAAAAAAAAGTTCTCATGTGCAAAGTTCCACAAAGATAAAATATTATTCCACAAAGTTGAGCATTAAAAATTACTCCACACTAAGAAAAAGTCGGAGAAGGCAATGGCACCCCACTCCAGTACTCTTGCCTGGAAAATCCCATGGATGGAGGAGCCTGGTGGGCTGCAGTCCATGGTGTCGCTAAGAGTCGGACACGACTGAGCGACTTCACTTTCACTTTTCACTTTCACACCCTGGAGAAGGAAATGGCAACCCACTC
Source organism: Bos mutus (assembly GCF_027580195.1). Taxonomy (NCBI): domain Eukaryota; kingdom Metazoa; phylum Chordata; class Mammalia; order Artiodactyla; family Bovidae; genus Bos; species Bos mutus. The sequence continues at coordinate 56,215,571 of NC_091630.1, read as the reverse complement.
CAGTGTTCTTGCCTGGAGAATCCCAGGGATGGGGGAGCCTGGTTGGCTGCCGACTATGGGGTCACACAGAGTCGGACATGACTGAAGTGACTTAGCAGCAGTAGCAGCAAGAAAAAGTCAAACTCATAGAAACAGAGAGTAGAATGGGGGTTGCCAGAGTTTGGGGGATGAGGGATGTTTGTCAAAGGGTACAAACTTCCAGTTATGAGATGAATACGTTTTGAAAATCTAATGTGCAATATGGTGACTATAGTTAATGATACTGGATTGTCTACTTGAAATTTTGCTAAACAAGTTGATCATAAGGGTTCTCACTACACAGACACACACACACAATGGTAACTATGTCTAACTCTGTGGTGGTAATCATTTCACAATGTATACCATATCACATCATCAGGTTGTACTTTTTTATTTTGGCCACCCCACACAACATGCAGGATATGAGCGCCCCAAGCAGGGAAGGAAACTGTGCCCACGATAGTGGAAGTGTGGAATCTTAACCACTGGACCGCCAGGGAAGTCCCGCATTGTACATTTTAAATACAAGCCATTTTATTTGTCAATTACACCTTTATGAAGCTAAGAAAAAAACAAATTTGCATAAATAAAAAATGAAACATTATTCCACAGAGATAAACAAAATGCATTGCTTGGGTTTCTTAGTCATGAAAATTAAAGTCTAAACTGTCTGATTTCAACAATTTGAGATTCCAGAGCTGCTAGGCGACATTCCTTCTCTCCATGGCTACAGTCTTCATGCTTTGTTTCAAAGCTGCAAACACTATAGAGACTGTTTTTTTTTTTCCCAACGGTAAATTATAGAAATTGGTAAACAATGAAAGTCTTTCTGGGGAAGGAAGGGCTAAGGCATCAATTATGAATTAATTAAGCTTATTGGCAAACAAAACCTGCGAATTAGGTGAGAATCAGCATTCATTTAGGAGAAGGCAGTGGCACCCCACTCCAGTACTCTTGCCTGGAAAATCCCATGGACAGAGGAGCCTGGTGGGCTGCAGTCCGTGGGGTCGCTAAGGGTCGGACACGACTGAGCAACTTCACTTTCACTTTCATGCATTGGAGAAGAAAATGGCAACCCTCTCCAGTGTTCTTGCCTGGAGAATCCCAGGGACAGGGGAGCCTTGGTGGGCTGCCGTCTATGGGGTCGCACAGAGTCGGACACGACTGAAGCGACTTAGCAGCTTAGCAGCAGCATTCATTTAAACCAGTGATGAGAGCGACTGAGAGCATCACGCCTCCTGATACAGGCACGTGTTCTCTGTATTTTATTACACATCATAGAATGAATTAAAACTAATGAGGCTGGCTGGTATGACTAATTTCTTTAATGATTTTGATTAATGTAAAGTTTAAAGAACGTGGCACATGACTATCTGTTGAATGCCATGGTACTGATGTTTCATGCATCAGCTGGCTCCCATGGAGGTCATCGTCCACAGGAATTACTCTGTAACTGTTTCCTTTGTAAATCTTTCAGGATGTAAAAAGGTAAATATGAATACCCTCTTCCCATTCACAGACTGGAACATTGAACTTAAGGCAATCATAAGTTGAAAATAAGAACACTACAGTGTCAAAGAGGGCTTCCCTGGTAGCTCAGATGGTAAAGAATCTGCCTGCAATGCAGGAGACCTGGATTCAATCCCTGGGTTGAGAAGATCCTCTGGAGGAGAAACTGGCAACACACTCCAGTATTCTTACCTGAGAATTCGAGTCCTTCAGGACACCAGAGTCCACACCAGAGCAAAGCCTAGAGACTGAGCACTCAGAGAGAGCCAGGGAGGAAGGTCACACCTTATGTTCCAGGAGCTGAGACCAAGGGCAAGACACCAGCACTAGACGGAGCCACCCTGTAGGAAGCGCTGGGTTTGAATACACTGCTCAGTGTGTTAGTGACTACAAAACATTAGATTTACAAAGCAGTAATTCCCTGTGTGATGACATCGCCAGGAGGCAGGTGACCTATAAAAGGCAGCTACCTTCCCCATCTTGCCATTCACTAGACGGTTGTGTGGCCTGGACTGATGAAATCAGAAAAAACACAACCACAGTATTTTTCAGCCTTGCTCCCCTCACCACCGCCCATCCTCAAACCCAAGAAACAACAACAGAAAAAAGTATTTTTTTGTTCATTGAGGGGTTATAGGGAAGGAGATCTCATAATTTTCTAGCACATAAGAGACGAGATGTAGAAATCAGCACCTACTCACCTGTTATCACAAGGTGAGAATGAATTAAGCATCTTTAATATGTTTTCCTGACGCTTTATTATTATTATTACCTGTGTGTTTGAGTGTATGTGCTCAGTCATGTCTGAGTCTTTGTGACCCCATTCACTGTAGCTTGCCAAACTACTATGGAATTTTCCGGGCAAGAACACTGAAGTGGGTTGCTATGCCCTCCTCCAGGGGATTTTCCTGACCCAGCAATCAAACCCATGTCTCTTGTGTCTCCTGCATTAGCATGCAGATTCTCTACCACTCTGCCACCTGGGATGCCCCTTATTATTACCTAAATAACCATAAATACATATATAAAAGTCAGTATACTTTTAATACAAACACTGGTTCTCCTATGCCTAAAGAACATTACTATGTGTGCCTGGAAATATCCCTCAGGGCTGGGAAGAAACTGTTATATAAATGTAAAGCAAAGTGACAAAAGAGATTTGCCCTGGAATTAAGCTAGGAAAATATTAGAGAAATGTTAAGAAATAATCAGGAGAACTGATTGTATTACTTTCTGGTGGGCAGGAACAATGCCTGCTGTTTTCAGTGTCATTTATCGTAATTCATCATTGGACCTGATAGTAATACAAATGTCTAACAACAATAATACTTTGTCTCCACCTAATTAGCTAATTGTTTTCCCAATTCAGATCATCAAATATTCTTGTACCCTCAAAGAAATAGGTGCAATAGGGATGCAAGGAAGATATCACACGAGTCCTACTCTCAAGGAGGTTACAACCAAGTTCATGTGTGCATGTTCAGTCGGGTCCGACTTTTTGCGACCGCATGGACTGTATCCTGCCAGGCTCCCCTATCCATGGGATTCTCCAAGCAAGAATACTGGAGTGAGTTGTCATGCCCTCCTCCAGGTGATCTCTTAATGTCACATCTCTTAATGTCTCCTGCCTTGGCAGGCAGGTTCCTTACCACTAGACTGCCAGGGTCCAGCCCCGGCTGATTCAGGGTATTCGAAGGAGAGACGGCATAGGCGACCTATTTATTTAAATATTTATCAAAGATATAAAGAGTAATAGAATGAGGATAGCTCAGTGAGGAAATTCAGTGGAGAAAAGAGGCTGAAATAAGGATAGCTCAGTAGGAAAATTCAGTGAAGAAAAGAGGCTGAATAATTCAGCCAGAAGGTAAGAGAAAGAACGACATGGGGAGACCAAGTTTCGGTGAACACGGCCCGCACTTTATTTTCCAAAGTAGTTTTTATACCTTAAGTTATGCATAGAGGAAAATGGGGGAAGGGGTAGAGTCATGCAGCAAGCCAGGCTTTCTTCCTGCAAACTTATCATATGCAAAAGCTTAGGTGATTTGCATCATCTTTTGGCCCGGAGGCCTGTTAACATTTTAAGACCCTTTCTTCAGAAAACTTATTTTTCTCTAAAGGTGATTGGTCAGGAGCCATCCTCCAAAAGCATTAGATAAAGTTGCATTCCTACAGAGCAAAGGTGTGGTGGGCTATAACAAGAAAAAGAATTAACTCAAGGGTCCCAGGTTACAAACATTAAAGCTACTACTTACACCAATTATATTAATCAATACACTGCCAGGGACACAGCAGGTAAGGGATATGGAAACTTAGCAGCAAACATTGGCCCAACAAGTGAAAATCCCTTCACCAATACAATTTCTAATCAATCTTTTAACTACTCAAAAGAATCTGTGTTTAGACAGTTTAGAACATCTCCTGCCTCTCACAGTTGGGAGGCTCTGAACAATCACATGTGGCCGGAAAAACCTATTCAGGTAGGCTAGAGGACTTCCAAAGGAGTTTGTAGGTTAAACACTGTCACACCCAGGAATTATTAACTGGAGCTGTAATCTAACTCTTTTTTCAGAGAGGTAGTGGGGGACAGCCCCCCGTAAAGTCAGAAGTGTAGGTGAAAGCACAAAGCAGAAAGTAGGCAGACTCTGGTTTTGGGTGTAAATGCTCGAGAATTTCCAGGGGGACTCCTGAGGCTCGATCCCGCCTTTGCGTATGCCGAGCCTCCTTCCTCATGACCTTTGTCACGGGTGGAGCTCCTCACGCTGGCTCCCGGCAGTGATAGAATTCCAGTTGAGCTATTCCAGATCCTGAAAGATGATGCTGTGGAAAGTGCTGCACTCAATATGCAATATGCCCGCTCCCGGCACTAGACTACCACCACCTGGGAAGCCCCTAATACAACCTACTACTAGAGAGTAACTGTAAGGTGGAATGACACAGCTGATGACCACAGAGGGTTAAAGGAGCAAAGACAAGACAAGTTACGTGGAAGAGGACATCCTCGGAAAGGCAAAACAGCTTATCCTGACACTGTATTTGGTCAGAAGATCTTTCTACTTGAGAAGGTCATGTATTCATTCTTACTCTCTGGCACATATTATAAATAAAACAGTACCCTCCACAACAGTGGACTTTGAACTTCAGTTTGCATAAGGATACCTAGAGAAATGGGAAACATGGAGGCACCACCCCAATTCCTAAGCATCTGATTCAGCAGGCTTGCATTTTAATGTGTATTCAAGGTGCTCTTGGTATGGGTCCTTGGGCCCTATTTTGAGATAGATCACTTAAACATTGATACTTGGCTCAATGTCCTTCAGGAAGTTTATTCCATTTAAAGTTGCATTTGACTCATTTCTAATGAGGTGGATGAATCTAGAGCCTACTATACAGAATGAAGTAAGTCAGAAAGAGAAAAACAAATAACGCATATATATATAGAATCTAGAAAGATGGTACCGATGAACCTATTTGCAGGACAACATCAGAGACGCAGACGTAGAGAACAGACTTTGGACACAGTAGGGGAAGGAAAGGGTGGGATGAATTGAGAGAGTCGCATTGAAACGTATACATCAATTACCAGTGTAAAATATTTAGCCAGTGGGAATTTGCTGTATGACATAGGGAACTCAAAGCCAGTGCTCTGTGACAACCTAGAGGAGAGGGATGGGGTGAGAGGTGGGAGGGAGGTTCAAGAGTGAGGGGGCATATGTGTACCTATCGCTGATTCACATTGATGTATGGCAGAAATCAAGATAATATTGTAAAGTAATTATCCCTCAATTAAAAATAAATAAATGTTTTACAAGCTGCCAAAGTGAAATGGCAAGGGTTCAGTAAAGTTTTGTAAGACACTTTATAAAGACCCTGCTCTTCCCTCCAGATGACACCCATGACCTAGTCCCCTTTGGCACAACCTACTCTGTACTGGAAGTTAATATGTGGCTGCATTTTTATCAAGGCTAATGAAGAAGTCTCAGGTGGGTTAAACAATAGGAGAGCAAAACTCACACCATAAGGTCTAGATATCTCTTGTCCATAAACCATTATTTGGAAAGAAGTAGACATATTTGACATAAAAAGATTTAGAAGAGACAGAAATAGACACTTTTACTCCTTTGCATTGCAAATTTTATGTGATATCTTATCATTATATTCCCAAAATGTGTTCAGGGTTATGTGACATTGATTTGTTTTTAATAAACCCATGCTGCCTGAGTCTCAATTCATTTGACTGTAGAATTCTGAATAGACTATAAAAACAAATTTCTAGAGTTAATGACCTAAAAAATTGCCATTAATTGAAGTACAAGCATCTATTTCAATTAAAGAATGTCACAATATTTAGTTTACATCTCATAGCTACCACCGTAAATTTAATCATTGGCATAATTTATACTGAAGAGCAATTTGAATAATACACTGTACTTAATGTTGGCCATTAGATGTAATTGCAAATTTATACTATTATAAATGCAATATGCACTGTACTAGTCTTTATTCTGTTTATTTCCTGTTATATTGTTTACCATTAAAAAACAAAACAGAGGAAACTCTCTTAACCAAATAGCCTTAGAGAAAGTTTACCCAGTGTAATCTCATGGGCATAATCCATCTTTCATAAATAAACTCATAAAAACAACAAACTTTATAAATATTTAACATGCAAGTACTTGGGATTATTCAGCAAATTAAATACCTATATTCTGATTTCTCTTTTTGTGCCAATTAGCTCTTATTCAGCCAATATTCAATTTTTATAGAAAAAAAGCAAAAATCAGAGGTATGATTACTTCCTACTTCTAACATTCCCGTCTCCAGGAGATGAAGGCTGCCATCGTCAGGGATGAGTCGGGAAGAGCATGGCGCCTTTATCCTATGGTGAGATGTTGCCTCCCCTCTGTGGTCTCCTTCCCCAAAACATCATCCCAGTCAAACTAGGGAAACCTATCAGACAAACAAAATTCTATTTTGTAAAACTGAGGGAGGTTCTACAAAATACATGCCCAGTATTCCTCAAAATTGTCAAGGTTATCAGAGAAAGAAGGTGGGGGAAGCCTGCGAACATGTCACATCCAGAGGAGGCCAAGGAGACTTGATGACTAATGCAGCCTGGTGTCCTGAATGGAAAAGTGCAGCAGGAAAAGAGCACTGGTGAGAACTAATCAAACGTGAACTCAGTGTGTTGATGTTGTTGTTGCTGTTTAGTCGCTTAGTCGTGTCTGACTCTGTGCAACCCCATGAACTGTTGTCCACCAGGCTCCTCTGTCCGTGGGACTCTCCAGGCAAGAATACTGGAGTGGGTTGCCATTTCCTCTCCAGAGGATCTTCCCAACCCAGGGATCAAATGCACATCTCCTATGTTGGCAGGTGAATTCTTTACCACTGAGCCACCAGGGAAGCATGAATTAAGTATGGATTTAGTTCATAATAATATACCAGTATGGATTCTTTCATTGTGACAAATGTGCTACAGTAAGTTGAAGGGTTAACAATAGGGGAAAGTGGGTGAGGGGTATATAGGACCACACCGTACAACCTTTGCAACTTTTCTGTGAACTGAACATTAACGTAGAATAAAAAGATTAAAGTTGAAAAGCAATACTATGAAAGGACCCTGTAAGAGAATACTCAAACCGTAATACATGACGTAGGATTAATATCCAGATTATGATCTACAAACTGATTAGGGAAAAAAGCCCCAAAAAATAGTGAAGTAAGGAAAGCACCAGACAGCTTTTTTCCTGAAAACAAATAATAAATATGAAACTATGTTAAATGTACACAGAGATCAAGGAAACACAAATTAAAATGGTCACATTTTAACCATTACATTAGGAAATGTACACTGATTAAGTCTAGGTCAAGATTAGAAAAACTGGGTGGCCATTCACTGCTGACAGAGCTGTGAATTATTATAGCATCTTTGGAAAGAATTTTACAGTTTATATTAAAATTATAAATGCTTAGACCATTAAGTCCAGAAATTCCAAGTGTCATTATTTATCCTAGAAATACTGCAGCCAGAAAATAGGTATATGGACATTTGTTGCTGCAATGTTTATCAAGGTAAAAACTTGACAACTCTGCCCATATTCATAAATAGCAAAATGAAGTGAAAGTCACTCGGCGGTGTCCAACTCTTCACAACCCCATGGAATATACAGTCCATGGAATTCTCCAGACCAGAATACTGGAGTGGGTAGCTTTTACCCTTTCCAGGGGATCTTCCCAACCCAGGGGTCAAACCCAGGTCTCCCACATTGCAGGTGGATTCTTTACCAGCTGAGCCACAAGGGAAGCCCATTCACAAACAGAGCAATTACTAAATAAGTTACACTATTTGATAGTATATATATACTATGTATATGATACATGAGATAGTATTAAAAAAGGAGAGAGACCCAAGATTTTGTTGAGTGGGGAGAAAAACAAGCTACCAAAGAGTAAATTGCCGCACTTTAAAAAATAAATAGGAAAAATGCTAACAAAATTATATATTTCATCCAGGAACCCTAAATTATGTAAACACACAGAAAATAATGTGGGAGATGCTTCCTAAATGGATGGTAGTGGGTACATCTTGAGAGCTGGGGAGACGCAACATGTGTTAAGGATCCTTAACAAAAGGACTCCAGCCAGTGCTGTCTGCTACGGATTTGACAACCAACTCTCCCACTGGGGCTTCCCAGGTGGCGTCAGTGGTACAGAACCTGCCTGCCCATGCAGGAGATATACAGGACGTGGGTTCGATCCCTGGATCAGGAAGATCCTGGAGGAAGAAATGGCAGCCCACTCCACTATTCTTGCCTGGAGAATCCCATGGATAGAGAGGTGCTTGGTGGGAGTCCCTGAGGTCACAAAGAGTTGGACATGACTGAAGCAACTTAGCACACACATCTCCCACTGTAGTGTCTACTGGTTTCTGAGGAATAAATCCATCCACCATGAATAATTTTATGGCTTCAAAAGCTACTATTTTAACAGTTATATCTTCCAAGCCCATATAAAATGGCTCTAACGTATTACTGACTCTAGCCATGCTCCTTTTTTTGACTTGTATAGTTAGAACTATTTTTAAATAAGAAATAAAAATACTCTATCTGTATTATTCAGAGACTCCAGAATCAGCAAGGTCCTGAATGGCATTTAAAAGTCCTTGGAATGCTACCATGCACTCTTGATGTTATTTAAAATTTCTATGTCAGCAACAGCAGGAATTGAACTCACATCCCCTGCGTTAGAAAGCAAAGTCTTAACCACTGGACCACCAGGGAAATCCCAAACAGCAAAAGTTTTAGCAGCACCAAATGTGAAATCAATGTTGTATTTATGAAAGAACTCAGATGGAGTTGAAAGTTTCAAGATGTATTCAGTACCAATCAGATGAAGGCACACTGACTTCTATAGACAATAGGTAGGATGCAGCAAGGTTAACCAGGGAAGAAGAAAAACAGACTAATTGTATTCCTTCCACACAGAGAAGGAATTTGGTTCTTAAAAAAGACTGTCTTGTATTTTCAGCTAATTGATACAGACACCATAATATAATCTCCACCTTTTGATAAGTATGTGTGATATCTAATTTAGTACTACAATAGTTTGGTCAAAGTACTCAAAGGGTTTCAAGTGTGTTAACTGTTAAATCCAACATGAAGACCAGATCACAAAACCCAGAAGTTGGGTGCTGCATGGTGCTGAGGTTCAGGCGCTCAAACTGGCATCTGGTCTCCTCACCCAGGGAGGCAGGTCCGCCTCCATCTTGAACATTCAGTGAATTGTACATAGTGAAGGAGCTTAAGAAATCTAATGAAATATAATCTTAGTCTAAGATGCTTCAGATAGCTACCTTGTTCTTTTCTTCTCCCCTCCGTTTTATACCCCTCAGAACTTCAGTCCAGAGATCATTGTTTTGAAATAACAGAAGCATTAAAATGATCTTAAGTTGATGTGAATGATTAAATGATCTTAAGTTGAAAGTGAAAAAGTATTTGAATTTTTGAGAAAGATAATGAAAATGATATGGTTATCTCTGCTTCCTCCCACCTCAACCAAAAAAAGCTTTAAAAAAACTGAAGTGAGAAATTACTACTCCACTCAATAAATAAGAAAATAAAAATCAAAGAAAAATTAAATTACTTTCTTTTCAGAGTAGAGCAAAATGCAGTTTCCTTATATGAGAATGAAGGGAAAATCCATTTCTGCATTTTATCTCATTTTTCTTTCATTTTGTTTTGTTTCAATATAATCTCCACTAGGAGATGGTAATATAATGAAGAAAAGAGGTTTGGGCAGAAAGAAAGGTAATAGATTCAAATAATGTTAATTCTCTCATTATCTGCTCTTATATCTAAAGTCTGGGTATGATTGCATTCCCTGCAGAAAAAGGAAAATATATCTGGTGGTCCAGTTATAAATAGGCCAATATTTTATTCCTATGTTACAAAAGAAAGAAATTTTAAGTAAACCTACATGTGTGCTACTTATTTGAGTAATATATTTCTAATCCTAGAAGCACTTGGGAAAATAGTATAATGCAAAGCCTCATTTTCCCCAAAGGAACAATGCTATAATCAGAGGGATAACTGTGAGATACTTTCAGTTAGAAGTAATAAAGTTGAAGAAAGAGTTAAAATAAAGTAAGATAATAGTCTGGCAAGAAACGAAAATGAAAAGGGAACTTCTATGACTTGCTGCAATTTGGTTTTATCTTCTTGTTGGAATGAATATTGAATTCAAGGAGGCACAATTATTGGCGGTTCCTAGAAAAGAATGAATTCCATGCTTAATAGTTAATAAACTCAAATTATATCAAAGTAACTTTTAAAAACTTATTTCTTTTATCTACAATATTCTATAATATCAAGCAGGTAGCTATTGGCTATAATCTCCAGGGAACTGTATCACTGTGATCAAAATCTCATAGATTCTGTACGAGGCCAACAATATAATCAGGACAAATTACAGTGTAATATAGTATGACTGTTCTTGTGCAAATGTAACGTGGCTGTCCCATTATTTGCATCTCATATTTTAAGATAGTAGGAACAGAAAGAAACCATGTGTAGAAATTCACTTTTTAAAAAGAACATTAATCTTAAATTCAGACAATATAAATACATTTACTAATCAATTAAGACTATGAAGGTCAGGTGACTCAGAATATTATATCTGGAATAATTTTTTTATTGTTCACAGTATACAACAAGAAGCTTAAAAGGGAAACTAGAACATCAATAAAATCAGTTCTAATGAAATATGCAAAAATCAGGGATACAAACGCTTGGTCCAGAGTTAGCTATTAGATCAAGTTAATTTCCCCTATTTAAAGCTTTTAATGATATGAATAGATAGATTAAGGTAGAGATACACATAAACTTTTCAACAATACAATGGAATCACATTAATTTGAAGCTCACAAATTTTGTAGATAGATCAAAAATTTTTATAATTTAATAAGTACCCTAAAGATATTCAAGAAAAGTTTATATCATCTGGGACCTCAGATTATTCCTATAATTTCAGATGTTAAACAAGGTAAAAGGTAACTAAACAGCTGAAAACACAAGACCCTATATATAAGAATCAGCAGAAATTACCGAAAACTGAAATGGATGCATAGGAACTCTCAGTTCAGTAGCTCAGTCATGTCCAACTCTTTGCAATCCCATGGACTGCAGCACACCAGGCTTCACTGTCTATCACCAACTCCCTGAGCTTGCTCAAACTCTTGTCCATTGAGTCAGTGATGCCATTCAACCATCTCATTCTCCGTCATCCACTTCTCCTCCTGCCTTCAATCATTTCCAACATCAGAATCGTTTCCAATGAGTCAGTTCTTTGCATCAGGTGGCCAATGTATTGGAGCTTCAGTATCAGTCCTCCAAATGAATATTCGGGACTAATTTCCTTTAGGAACTCTAGATAGTAGAATTATCGAACTACAAAATAAGTAATTTATTATAAGCCAAGGTTAAAATTATCCACAGCATAATGGAAACTGTTACACAGTGACTTAGATGGTTTGGAGAAAAATCAAGTATAAAGTTTAAAGCTGAAAATATAGTAACTGAAATTAAGAACTCAGTGGGAGAGTTTTCACAAGACATCCAGCTGAAGAGTTAGTGAAACAGAAGATAGGTTAGAAGAAATTAGCTGAGTGAAACACGGAGTAACAAAAAGATTTAAAATAATGTTTAAATGTAGGCAATGCTGTTGCCGATGTTCAGTGGCCAAGCCATGTGAGACTTTTTGGGACCCTATGAACTGCAGAACACCAGGCTTCCCTGTCCCTCATCATCTCCTGGAGTTTGCTAAAGCTCATGCCTATTGAGTCAGTGATGCCATCCAACCCTCTCATCCTCTGTCGTTCCCTTCTTCTGCCTCCATTCTTTGCCAGCATCACAGTCTTTTCCAAAGAGTTGGCTCTTTGCATTAGGTGACCAAAGTATTGGAGCTTCAGCTTCAGCATTAGTTCTTCCAGTAAATATTCAGGGCTGATTTCCTTTAGGATTGACTGGTTTGATCTCCTTGCTGTCCAAGGGACTCTCAAGAATCTTCTCCAGCACCACAATTTGAAAGTATCAATTCTTCAGCGCTCAGCCTTCTTTATAATCTAACACTCACATCCATCCATGACTACTGGAAAAATCATAGCTTTCACTATATAGACCTTGTCTGCAAAGTGATGTCTCTGCTTTTTAATACACTGTCTAGGTTTGTCATAGCTTTTCTTCCCAGGAGCAGGTTTCTTTTAATTCCGTGATTGCTGTGTCTGATCTGATGTTAATCTCATTCAGTCTATTTTTGTGTGTATATGTATCGTATTTTTCACCTCTCAAAGTTTCCTTTGGTCCTTTATCATGTTTATCATTTCTTTCCTGATCTTTTCCATGTTTTCTTTTATATCCTTGAGCATATTTAAGATTTATAAATGTTGTCTTAAGATCCTTGTCTCCTAATTTCTTTCTCTCTGTCATTTTTGGTGCTGATTTTCCTCTGGGTATTGGGTGTAGTTTCCTGCTTATCTGCAAACAAAGTAACTTCTTTATCATTTACTTATCACTGTGAGGGTTATGTCATTCAGATTTTTGTTTGTTTGTTTTCTTTTAATGAGTATTTGCTTCTCTGGCACTTTCACTTGTACACCATTTTGAGCCCTTCAAGGCTTGTTGCTAATCTTTATCAGTGAGCCCAGAGAAGATGACTCTAGGAGTAATTTAGCCCTGAGATGATGGTGTAACCCCTGGGAGAATTTTGCCAATACCCCATGTCATACCAGGAAAAGGCAATGCAACCCACTCCAGTACTCTTGCCTGGAAACTTCCATGGACGGAGGAGCCTGGTAGGCTGCCATCCATGGGATCACAAAGAGTCAGACACGACTGAGTGACTTCACTTTCACTTTTCACTTTCATGCACTGGTGAAGGAAATGGCAACCCACTCCAGTACTCTTGCCTGGAGGATCCCAGGGACGGGAGAGTTTGTGGGCTGCCATTTATGGGGTCGCCCAGAGTTGGACACGACTGAAGCGACTTGGTAGCAGCAGCAGCATGTCATACCAAATTTCTTCATGCAGGTTGCGAAGACCATGAACTCTCCCCAGTCCTGTGTGAGCTCCTAGAATCCTTTGGTCTACTGCTTCCTGGTGGCTCTTTTCTTGGCTTCTGTAAATTCACCTCCTACATGTGCAAATGAGTATTTAGCCAAAGACTCAGAAGGAACCCTCTGCAGATCTCCAGCACTCTCTAATTTTCCTGGCCCTCTGCCCATGAAGTGTGACTGCATCAGCCTCCCCAAACTGCCATCTCTGTCTCCCTAAGTCAGTAAGCCACCAGCTCCATGTATGTCCTCCCACCCTCTACCACAGCCTGGAAACTGCTTCAAGCAAGGGCTCAGTCCATTGTTTTCCTTCTCTTGGGCTCACAGTCCAGTTTTCTAGGTTTTATGAAAGAAGAGCAGCTTCTAAAGCATTTAATTCTTCCTGGGAAGAAGTGGAAGTCCTGCAGTAGGTACTCTTTTATGCTTTCTTAGGATTTAATAGTGCTAATGCAGCCTACATTTAAACCTATCTAAAGAACTTCCCTGGTGGCTCAGATGGTAAAGAATCTGCCTGCAATGCAAGAGACCTGGGTTCAATCCCTGGGTTGGGAATTTTCCCTGGAGAAGGGAATGGCTACGCACTCCAGTACTCTTGCCTGGAAAATCTCATAGACGAGGAGGCTGGTGGGGTACAGTTCATGGGGTTGCTAAGAGTCGAATACAACTAAGCAATTAACACTTTAAACAGCTTACAAGTTTAATCATAGGCTGCATTAGCACAATTAATTACTAAGAAAGCATTCTTGCCTGGAGAATCCCATCTACAGAAGAGCCTGGTGGGCTGTAGTCCATGGGGTCGCAAAGAGCTGGGCACGACAGAAATGACTGAAATGCATACACACAAATGTAAAAATACAATATTTTGTCTATTTGTGTCTGAGAGTTTTTAACCCAATCAAATCCCAGGACAAAAACTGTTGGCATCTAAGGTTTTCTTCCTCCTCCTCCTCACCCCGTCACTTGACTGTTATCTCCTTTTGTTCCTTCAAATATTTGCTTAAATTCCTGTCTCTCATTATAAAATATTCAGTGATAAGATCTGACATATAAGGGAATGGATATGCCCTGCATTGGGTAGGCTGTCTACTGCCCCTCACTTAGGGAATACCAAGAAAATCTTTCTGCAATGAGCTGGTTGGTCAAGGGTTAAAGATTAGTCATTTCTGTTTCAAAAATGACTATACATTACTTGTCACTTCCTGAGTGTGAGTCATTCATATCAGCCTGATAGCTGGCATTATAAAGAATAGATCTTTCTTTATGACTTTTTTCCATCAGATTTATTTTTGCTATTTCTGAGGCAAGTGTCACAGGAAAGCAATATGTATATACATTCTCTGAGCAACTGCACCAGGAAAAACATTAAAAGGATGGGAGGCTGGCTTATAACTGTGTCTGTGAGGAGGGGCAGGGGACATGTGGAAGGGTGGGGTAATTGAGGGGAAGGATGGAGAAAGAAATTTTGAACACTTGGCCAACAAAGACACTGCTGTCAGTGCTGAAAATGTGAAGAGAATGTTAGCATCAACAGGACTCTACCCCCAAAAGAATTCTAAGGTTTTAATGCTGTATCATAATCTTTCCTACAGTACCAAAATGTTTAAATGCTGTATGTTACAAAATTTCTCAAACAGACACAAAGGTGGACATTGATGACATCTTTGGTGGCTAAAGGGAAGATTTCTACTTCATACCATGTTTCACATTTTTGACAAACAGGCTGAGCTAATACGACAAGTTTTCTTTATTGTTAATTCTTTATGGTGAGAAAATACATGTTTTTAATTTTATTACCATTCTTTTAACTTTCTCTAAACTTCAAACTTACAGATTTATTGTTCAAAAGGAAAATAAAAGTAAAAAGATACTCAAAGCATGAGAATTTAGCGATGATTTCAGTAGGGCTTGGTAATAAAGAGAAGATGGAGAGAAGATCACAAGAAATCTTTAAGGAAAATACTACTATTATTCTAGCTTTACCAGCAAAGAACCAAAATGTCCTCGTCAAGACTCAAACTAGTCTAAACAAAATGAAACAATAAAAAGTGGGGGGGGGGGGTAGAAAAAACTTGAAAAATTTTCCTCTATACTTATAAGTTCTTTTGGCTGATCGAATTAAACTGACATGAGATAGATTAACAGGAGAAAAGCAGATGTAATTTCCAATGTATGATAGGCTCACAAAGACATGAAAGGGTCAAAGGCAGTCAGGCAATTGAAGCTTATCTTCCATCCTGAGCTAAGGAGGCTGGGGTGGGGGGAGTGGGGGGCGGTGGGGACGGGAAGCTGGGACTTCAAAAGGGAGGAAGGTGGTTCACAGGGAGATAGGAAGAGACCACGTTTGGTAAACAAATGTTTGCCGTGCCAGGGAGAGACAATGGGACACACATGCCATACACACTCAAGGGGACACAGGCACTGCCGACTCCCTCCTGCTCACCACACCTGGCCCGCATCCTTTGCGGTTCTCTCTGCTGACGGTTTTCTTTTCTTGTTTGTTTATCTGTCCTTTTACTCAGCTTGTTTCATTTCACATAATTACTTTGAAATTTCTCATTTTGTGTATATCATGAGTGCAGTCCATTTATTCCTAAATAGTATTCCTTTATGGGGACATTGTTTTTGTTGTCTAGTCACTCGGTCATGTTCAGCTCTTTGCAACCCCATGGACCACAGCCCAGCAGGCTCCTCTGTCCATGGAATTCTCCAGGCAAGAGCACTGGAGGGGCTTGCCACTTTCATCTGCAGGGGATCTTCTGACCTGGGGACCAAACCCCTGTCTCCCGCATTGGCAGGAGGGTTCTTTACCACTGAGCCACCAGGGAAGCTTTATGTGGATATACCACAGTTCATTTTTACATTTACTTGTTGATGTACATTTGGACCATTTCCTGTCTGGGGCTGTCACAAACATGATACGAATATGTGTGTACAAATATTCATATAGATATGTGCTATCCTTTGTCGTGGAGAAACTACCAGACTTCCCACAGTGGCAGTACCATTTTTCATTCCCACCGTTAATGTATGAGCATTCTAGCTGCTTCACCGGGAGCAGACAGTTCCTAGACCAGGCCCTCTATTTAAATCCTTTAGTCAGTTAAGGGGGATGTAAAAAGCTCTTTCTGAGCCTTTTGGACCTTGGTCATCTTCAGCTTAGAATAATCCACGTACCAGAGTGGCATATTTTGGAGAGGCTCATTCTGAAGTCCTTTAATTCCATGGAACTAAAATATCCAGAACTGGATCCAGTAAGCTTAGATACAGCAACTCAAAGCACATTACCAGAGCTCTCTTGTGTGGACTCTTTACAGCTCCACAGACCTCCTCCTCTGTGGCTTAAAATTTACTCTCTACGTGGTTTCCCTGGTGGCTCAGTTGGTAAAGAACCCTCCTGCAATGCAGGTTGGGAAGATCCTCTGGAGAAGGAAATGGAAACCCACTCCGGTATTCTTGCCTGGGAAATCCCATGGGCTGAGGAGCCTGGCAGACTACAGTCCGTGAGGTCACAAAGAGTCAGATACAACTAGAGCGGCTGAGTACACAGGCACGTGAAAACTAAGTTACCATCCTCATAACTGGCGATCGTGAGCAGCTGTCTCACTCCTCTGTCCAGGAAACTCCAGCAAAATTCTCAGACTGGCTCAGTTCAGGCCATGCGTGCTCAGTCACTTCAGTCACGTCTGACTCTTTGTGACCCCATTGCTGTAGGCTACCAGGCTCTTCTATCCATGGGATTTCACAGGTAAGCATACTGGAGTGGTTACCATGCCCTCCTCTAGGGGAATCTTCCCAAAATCAGGGATCGAGCCAGCATCTCTCGTGTCTTTTGCATTGGCAGGCAAGTTCTTTACCACTAAGCCATTTGGGAAACCCTCAGGCCATGGGCCCATCCCAAATTAATCACAGTGGCCACGGGGGTTGAGTGTTTAGACTGCCCTCTCTGAGTCACTTTATGGAGGAGGTAAGACCTTGGACTTCCCTGGTGGCTCAGCGGTAAAGAACCCATCTGCAACACAGGAGACTCAGGTTTGATCCCTGGGTTGGGAACATCCTCTGGAGAAGGGAATGGCAACCCACGCCAGTATTCTTGCCTGGGAAATCCCATGGACAGGCTGGCAGGCTATAGTCCATGGAGTCACAAAGAGCTGGACACGACTTAATGACTAAATAACAAGAAGATCTTGGCAACTTTGCTAGGTGGGAGAGTATATTCCACAGAAATATACTCAGAAAAACTAAGTTGAATATTCAAGATTCCATAACCATTCGAGGCTGAGCACTGGAATGAGTAGTACGTAAGTATTTACTGACTAAATAAACTTGAGTCTGTGTTCTAAGATCCAAACCCATGTCCTTTCCTGCACATACAGCCTCTTATATTTTGAACAACATACCCACGTCTCTTATGTCTCCTGCATTGGCAGGTGGGTTCTTTATCACTAGAGCCGCCTGGGAAGCCCTACTGAACTACCCCTACATTCTCAAAGTGAATAGAATTCACCATGTGGATTGACAAAGAAAATTGAAACATAAAATGAGTCCTTAGAAGACCAATGCTACATGACACTGCTCTATTGTCAATTCTTTGTACTACTCTTGGTTATAAGGATTTGCTAATGATCTTGCTAATTCTTTGAAAATGAAGCATTTTCATTGCACTCAACCCTCCAACATCAGGGGTAGTTTAGCTTAAGAAGAATGGTAGAATCTGCTGCCTTAAGAGCCAGAGAACAGGACTATTATGCTGCTGCTATTTCCACCTGTGTCTTTCATCTATTGTGTTTTATCTCCTCTTTTTCTCAGATTCTATCAATAAGAATGCTTGATTTGAATTAATGGGAGAATGAGCTGCTAGTGTCTGTTAAATGTTTTTAAAAATCTGTTTTATCCTTTAAAAATCAAAACGATTTTTCTTTTCCTTTCAAAGTGAAAAAGGAAAGAGAAACCTGAAAATTATCAAGCATGGAGGGAGACATTTGCATTTAGGCTCTGGCACTAAGTTATTTTTCTGTTGTCAACAAACAGAGAGCTTGATTTTAAGTGTTGCCAGCTTCTCTCTAAGCTTCATTATTCCCTTCGGCTCCACGATAAAAAGAAAGAAGTTACAGATACTCTTTCTTTATCATCTAGGATTTCTGGGGAAAGATGGAAGCATCCTTTCTGGCTTTGAGGGAAAATGTGTGACTTTCATTAACATGAACAGGAGTGCTTTGCGCTGGTAGAAGAGACTCCATGTTTTAAATGCTTGAGTGATGATTCCTGCAAAGCTGGAAAAGGCTTTTTGTCTCAGGCGGCTCTGCCTACTGTTGCAGGACCAGAATTATGAATCACAGTAGGCCGTCCTTTGAAGACAGGCTCTCCATCCACAGTGATTCCAGGACACTTGTGCAGAAAAAGATGTCATTGCAAGCAATGCCATGTACCAGGCACGCTTCATCACTCCAGCACTACTAGAGAAGGCTTCCCGGCAACACACTTGTTACCACTGGAGAAAGAAAGACTAAGCTAATTGAAACACTATGTAACACTCTTCTTTTCTCTGGTAGGTTTAAGGTAAAACAAAAATAATAGTATTGCTTTTGTAGTTGCAAAGGCTGAAGAAAACCCACTGAAATATATGTGGACACAACCACCTGATTCTTTTTTTTTTTAATATCCCATATGTACTATGTAAACAGAGATACATATTGTTTTTTATGTTCACATCTGAATAAGAAAAATAGCCTTTTAAGTAAAATAATTATGGAATAGGAAGAGATAGCAATGGTTTTTTAAAGATCCAATAAATCATATAAACTGATCTTTCAAAAAATGTTTGTAAGTTGCTAAAGATATGAAGAGAAGAAGAAATGACTGAAATTAATTCTGAAGACAAAGCCCCATCAAAATGAGAAAGTGCACCAGCTTACACTAAATGAAAAAGCACTCATGTGGCATAAAGCAGATAGAATAAATCAGCTTTTAAAGGAGTAAAAATATTCAAAAGGAGAGCTGTTTGAAAACAAACAAAAAAGAAGTTAGAAGATGATGAAACTGCCAAAGTGAGGAATGGGCCAGGCCAGTGGCCCAGGAGGGTTTACCAGTTCTCTTGGGGCTGCCCTGCATCTCCTAAGCTGGAACCCTGCTCAGCCTGGGGATCCACCCAATCCACCAGCTGGTACCCTCAACTCTCAATGTGCGGGCAGAGGCCCACCCAGTGCACACCAACTCACCTGGCCTTGTAGACACCCAGCTCCAAAGTCCTCGTAGATTGGTCTTATGCTGCTTCGTCTGGAGAAAGGAGACTGGCAGCAGTCCAGGATGTTAAGACAGAGTTGAAGGGTCTGGGTGTGTCAGAGCTGACCCAGACATCCTCTTAGAGAAAGTGTAGAAAATAGAAACAGGATCAGGAACTGCTAGGACAACCACATGTGTATTATTTTTTACCAAGAAGACACACCCATTTTGAGTGCATGACCCCTAACAATTGTGTTGTCAGCAAGTTGGAAAGAGAAAGATGCTTGCCTTTAGGATAATATTAAACACCAAGAATTTACTGGCTGTTTTCCAGGGGCTTTTTTTTTTTTTTTTACCACGAAATCATGAATTTAGCAATGAGAGTTAAGAAAAGCTGGAGGAAGACACACACAGAGGTCTATTTTGCATTTCCAAAAAGATAGGTAAATCTGAAGTTAGTTGTTACTGAGGCTGGCTTGTGTCTGGTGCAAGTTCAGAATCTTTTGTGTTACTGGGAAATCTGTCAGCCAACAAGGATGTGGGGGGAAGACACACAGTGGGAATCTGTCAGAGAGTCTGGAAACACAGTCCTTACCTTTGAGGCGCTTCAACACTACCTGGGAGAATCAGACAGGAACACAGTGCAGTTCTTTTAGGGACAATTTACAAGCAAGACATTTCACAAGACAGAGAGCTATTTCATATCTCTTAGAGCCTGAGGAGTCATGTAAAAAACTTGCAAATGACTCTCCCCCAACAGTAAGCTGAGGACAGCAGCTCACTCACACCTATTTGTTAGATGAAGAGGCGAAGATGTGATACAGGAAGCAGCTTCAGGCACTGGCTCTCAAGCCAGCAGGTAGAGCAGGCACTGTCCTGTCTTGTCTGTTTCTCTGTTTTGCTTCTTGGCCCTGACCTCTCACTCTATGCTCATACCTTTGGGTGACATGCTTGTCAACCCCCAGTTTTACACCATTCCAGTCCATGATGAATTACACATGGGGTAACCTCCAGGAGACATCAACCTCATGGTCGAACCTCTCTGAGTCTTGCTGCTGCCTCTAGTTGAAGGATGTGGGTGCATCATTTATCTCCAGTCTTTCTAGGGTCTATTCCAGTGCCTGCTACTCAAGGACTCCATAATTAACATGCATAATGGATCGCGTGAAAGAAAGTTGCTCAGTCATGTCCAACTCTTTGAAACCCCATGGACTGAACAGTCCATGGAATTCTCCAGGCCAGGATACTGGAATGGGTAGCTTTTCCCTTCTCCAGGGGATCTTTTTCGAACCCAGGTCTCCCGCATTGCAAGCAGATTATTAACTGAGCTGGTCTCCCATAAATAAAGGTGTAACATCATCATCTCACTCTCAAAGTCCTCAGGCTGACTCTTTCATCCTGCCTGTTATCATAACATCTCTCCACTCTCTTGTAGGTATTTTAATTCATCTATAATGCTTCATGCACCGACTCTGTATCGGGTCACTGGCTTCGCTTTCTTCACACCTTTTCTCCTACTGTTTTGCACGCCTGGACCCCTTCCTCTCACCTGCCGCACCACCTTTTAAGTCCTATGACACCTTCTCCATAAACATGCTGTCCACCTCGGGATAGTCTTTTTTTCTCTTCTGAACTCTTGTGCCACTCCTGTGGCTTTTTGAATTCTAATTGGGTGTGTTCTGGGCAAGTTTTGAGTTTTCTTTGCACCAGCACAGTAACTGACACACAGTAAGACATCAGTAAAAGTGTTTGTTGAATAAATGAATAGCAGATTTGTACCCTGTCCCCCTCACTGTTAAGGGAAAATATTAGACGTTAGCAACCATATTTAATTTGCAGCAAAAGAGGAAGAAGAGATGCAAATAAGGGAGAGGGGCTTCATTGTTGCCCTTGATTTTGCCCACTTTCCCGTGCCATCCACACCACCCTCCATGTACCCTTCCTACTGCCCAAATGCCCATGCATTTGTGGATCCAGATACCCACTCTCCAAAACAAAACAAAACAAAACAATCTGCATCAGGACCGGCATTGTACTAGAGACAGCTAAGGACTAGGTGGGGGCTTCCTTAGTGGCTCAATGTTAAAGAATCTGCCTCCAGTGCAGGAGACTCATGTTTGATCCCGGGGTGGGAAAGGTACCACGGAGGAGGAAATAGCAAACCACTCCAATTCTTGTCTGAAAAATCCCTTAGACAGAGGGGCCTACCGTGCTACAGTCCATGGGGTCACAAAAGAGTCGGACATGACTTAGTCACTAAATGACAGCAACAGACTAGATGACAAGCATCAAACGAAATCATCGTAATGGGCTTTTCTGACCCCAACAACACATAAACCTCATTTTATTCTATTTTCTGCTTTTGAGTGAGCCAGACCATCATCCCAGGCGGCATCCCAGTGAGTAATAATCCTCTCTCTCCATCATTTAGGGAGCCATGTCAGAGGACTGCTCTCCAGAAATCTCTGCATCTCCAAAAAACAGACAATGCACCAGTTAGATGCAAGTATGAAAGCACTGTGCTTCAGGGATAGTTTTATAATAAACAATGGGGACATTTGTTAAATATTTCTGATAGATAGAAGTTGAAAGGCAGATAATAATATGTTGCTACATAAATTTCACTGGTCCTAAGCGGTCATGAAAATAAATGGAATGTGTATATTAAGAAACCTTGTCAATGGTGATACTATACATTGGGGGTTTTTAATATAAATATAAAAAGGAGAAAAATAAAGCAGTGGTCCAATATGGTATGATTAATTAGGAATGTGGAGGGGGCAGAACTAAAAGGACTACTGTTACCTCATACTTGTGTGAGGATCACCTCCCACAAGCTGACATCCTGTCACGGAGGGACTTGTCCAATGTGTAAGGAATCAGGAATTTCAGTCTCAGAAGTCCTCAAGCCTCCTTGTCACTTAATTCAGAAGTCAGTGTGCTGCTGACAAAAGTCTTGCCCACTTCTTACCTTTGCAATTCACTAATTCAGCAATTGCTGACGTTTTTTTAGCGATTCATCTAAAATCCAGTTAAGACAAAACTATCACAATTTTAATGCACTAGAACCAGATCGAATTCCACAGCTTACGTGACAGCGAAAGTGTTAGTCATGTCTGACTCTTTGCAACCCCATGGACTGTAGCCCACCAGGCTCCTCTGTCCGTGGAATTTCCCAGGCAAGACTACTGGAGTGGGTAGCCATTCCCTTCTCCAGGGGATCTTCCTGACCCAGAGATTGAACCCGGGTCTCCCATATTGTAAGCAGATTCTTTACCGTTTGACCCACCAGGGAAACTGCAGCTTATGACTCACATGAATCAAATGACCATCTGTTTTATTTGCTTCAGATTCTCTTGCTAGAATATTTTCAGGCAGAAACTTTGGAAAGTTCAGCTACTGTCATCCATTTGGTTGGTAGCAGGAGGACAACTGAAATCTCTATCTGTGCAGGTTTGAGAGGTCTCTGTATACACCAGGATGAAGTGAAGGGTCCACGCACTGCATTCATTTGTCTTCAATGTTCTGACATTATGACAAAGTAGGATTTATCAGTGTGGATGGGAAAATTGAGGAGCATATTTTACTCATCCATCTGGCCCTCAAAGATGTCTTATTTTTTTTATAATTTTATTTATTTATTTTGGCCTGTGCTGGGTCTTCACTGCTGCAGGGAAACTTCTTTAGTTACAGTACACCTGCTTCTCATTTGGAGAAGGCAATGGCACCCCACTCCAGTACTCTTGCCTGGAGAATCCCATGGACAGAGGAGCCTGGAAGGCTATAGTCCATGGGGTCGCTAAGAATTGGACATGACTGAGCGACTTCACTTTCGCTTTGCACTTTCATGCATTGGAGAAGGAAATGGCAACCCACTCCATGTTCTTGCCTGGAGAATCCCAGGGACAGAGGAGCCTGTTGGGCTGATGTCTATGAGGTCGCACAGAGTCGGACACGACTGACGCGACTTAGCAGCAGCTTCTCACTGTGGTGGCTTCTCTTGTAGTAGAGCATGGGCACCAGGGCACGCAGGCTCAGTGGTCGCAGTTCCTGGGCTCCAGAGCACGGGCTCAATAGTTGTGGTGCAAGGGCTTAGTTGCTCCATGGCATGTGGGATCTTCCTGACCCAGGGACTGAACCCATGTCTCCTACATAGGCAGGTGGATTCTTTACCTCTGAGCCACCAGGAAAGCCCCCATGGTGTAGGAAAATAGTCCATTAATTACAGGGCTCCAAGCAAGGAGAATGGGCAACTCATGCCCAAAAGACCTGAACTACCTGATTGTTTTCAAGGAAGGGTTTCTAAAGGGTCTGGGGATTGAAGGTTGCAGCTCGTGGACTTTCTTTTCATTGGGTGGTAGTAAGAAAACAGGGCAATGTTTCATGAATCTTAATCCTTTGCCTTTCAGTTCCAGCAAGTCTGGAATCTATGAGCTTGTGGTGAGGGTGTAGTCACCACCTTCCAAGGGGGTGAGTTAGAATCCTAGTTTCTGCAGAACAACTCAAATATATGGATCAGATTACTATGGATATGCCTTGAAAAAGAATTAGGTCTCTGTTTTATAACTGAACTATTATCTAAGCTGTTAGCAACGTGTATCTGCACATTCCACAGGGAGTTTGGCTTCATTGCAATTCTCTGCTCCTTTACTTGGCTTCTCTCATGTCTGCACCCACCCCAGATACATTCTCTTATTAGACACCACATCCTCCCGGGAGGTGCCCTTGGCCTCCACTGACTATTGTGGTTCTCTTCCCACATATCAGCTGGAGAAGCTGTACCAAGCTTCCGGCTACTCATCTTCTGCCTCCCAAGGTGGTTGTGGAGACTTACACTGTTGAGGAAAGCTGGAAATATCCTAGAGGAATTCAAAATTAAAATAATTCTTCATCAGATGCATAGGTTTGACCATATGAATACTTGACACATTTTTCTCTCTGGTTAAAAATAGGAAAGAAAGTTGCCCTTTGTTAAATCAGAGGACAGAATTAAGAAACCCCAGAAAACAATTACATCAACCTATGTGGCCAGTTTTTAAAATATGATTTAGAAAGGAAAATATAAAGCTTCTTTGGGCTTAAATGTTATTTGTCTCCTTTAAGCTAACTCCCAACCTAGTGATTATGATGACTAAAATATATCTAATACAAAGGCATGAGATGGCAAAAACAATACAGACCAATTGTTGGTAATTCAGAAATAAGAAAAGGTCTCCAAGGATGGTTTTGAAAATACATGTTCTCTTGCCAAGGACGTAGACGTTAGCAAGAATGGACCGTTTAGTCTTCTGGGGGGAGTGGGTGGGAAGGGATTTTGAGAACAGAGAGATGCAAGGCTGGAGCCCAAAGGTGGGAACTGCATTGAGAAATAATAGGTGTACAACATCCATCAAAGAAGACAATGGCACCCCACTCCAGCACTCTTGCCTGGAGAATCCCATGGATGGAGGAGCCTGGTGGGCTGCAGTCTATGAGGTCGCGAAGAGTCGGACTCGACTGAGCAACTTCACTTTCACTTTTCACTTTCATGCATTGGAGAAGGAAATGGCAACCCACTCCAGTGTTCTTGCCTGGAGAATCCCAGGCACGGTGGAGCCTGGTGGGCTGCCGTCTATGGGGTCGCACAGAGTCGGACATGACTGAAGTGACTTAGCAGCAGCAGCAGCACAACGTCCATGAAATGTTTTCCAATAAACAGTTTCATGCAAGGACTAACAGTAAGCGTGGCCCCAGGCTCTGGGAGATACCCGGCTCCTTGGAGTTAACTGCTCTCCTGTACTTATCTGGCACAAGAGGGTACCACCTAGAACATTTCTCACACTTATGTAAATGAGAAAATCACCTCCTTGGTGCTTTGGAAGCATTAATTCCTCCTCCTAGAAAAGCCAATTGACCCACAAGAAAAACTGCATTCACATTTCTTTTCTGTGGATATAGAAAACCAAGATCTGTGGAAGTATAGGTTTTTCTTACCTAGTCCCTGTATTTTCCAAACTGCTTCACGTTTCTGGTTATGTATGAAAATTTGAGGTTGACCATCGTAACTATTGAGCTTAAGAGGCAAAATCCTTATAAGAGACTTCACTAGACACGCAAGTGAATTGTCTAATAGGGCCTCAAACATATCTCTTGAATTTTTGGAACTATATCATATACAGATCATTTCTAAGTATGAGTAGAAGAGTAAGGGGAAACATGTTAATTATAAAGATTTTCTTAAGATTATTTTATTCAAACAAGATTTGCTGAAAACAGCTTCTATTAGGAAATTTATTTAATATGATTGAAATTTCCAGGAGTTAATTTTCATCCCAGTCTTTTGCTATAATAACACTGCAGATTTTCTTTATGCCACAAAGAAGCATCTTTATGTTATAAAAGATAACATGTTTTTCATGCAATGTATAGACTTTATTATGCATTTTTTTTAAATCCCTTTGGGCCAGATTCTAATATAATTTCAGAAGAAAATTCCTATTGAAGTTGACTGAATTCCAATGTAAATTGAAAGCAATCAAAGTTTATCAAAGGAATTTTGCGGTAGAGTCATTCTGGAAATGAATCCAGACCAAAAGGGAATGACACAAGCGTATATAGGTCTTTGGAGCAGCGCTAAGAAATTCCTTAATTTTATTGACTCACTAAAACTACAGTGTTGCATTGGATGGTAGATGTGTAAAAGCCTTACAAGGTCAGTCATTCATGCAGATTCATTGAAGTTTTAGAAATTGAAAAGTTTCTTAAAACTCAATAGCATCATCCCCAAATGGGTATTCCTATATAACCAGAATTAGAAAATTTCTAGTATACTTTATTAAAGTGTAATATAAGTCAAACACAACATAAAGTTTCCAATAAAACTTTTTCTTCTATGTTGTTATTATTCTTAAAAAAAAAGAAAAAGAAAAACCCATGTGAAGGGTCATGTGTTACCACTACATGACCTGAGTGTCAGTTGCCAGGGTCACACAGAAGTGGCACAGGAGAGACTTCCTGCTGGTCCAGTGGTTAAGAGTCCACGTTCCACGGCAGGGGATGTGCTTCCATTCCTGGTCAGGGGACCAAGATCCCACATCTAGCCCTGACTGGTGAATAACACTGCAGGGACGACTAGAACAGTGTGCCCCAACTAAAGAAGACCTTGAGCACCGCAATGAAGACCCAACACTGCCAAAAATTAAAAAAAAAAAAAAAAAAAGCAGAAGAAAACACCTCTAAACAAAGGAGGGAATGCAGCAAGAGGAACAAATGTTTCTGTGAGCCTCTCTTTAGGGATTGTGTTACATCATTGATGTAGAATGCCTCATCTTTTACATAATACTCTACACTATGATACAAATAATATTCTGTATGAAAAAAAGTAGAGGTTGCTTTTTATCATAGCGATATCTGCTATATTAATATACTCTAACAGAAGTGCATGCATTCTAAGGAAAATGAGGTTTCTGGGGTGCCTCTTCATGCACATGCTATCTTGAGGCACAGTCTTGTAGAGGTCAGACTTGAAAGTCATTAATCAGCACATACTAATTAATTGCTCTTAATTAAATAGAAAAATAAAATGGAGAAAATTTCAGAGTAAGTAATAAACACAGTAGGTTAATGACTATTATTGTTATGTCAACTTCACTTCCAAGAAACTTTAAGGTATCCAAAAGCATGAGTCTACCCTCAATCACAATGATGGTATTTGACACACAATTTTGCTTACTCAAGTGAAAATTCCAAAAGGAACTTGACAGCCTAAGCTTTTCAGTAATGTACCATCTTAGATGACAGAGCATTATAGCCAGAATGGCCACATGAGAAGCTCCACAGGCCTGCTCCCAGTGATATAACCATACCTGACATTTTTTAAAAAGTGAGGGGAGAACTTCCCTAGTGGTCCAGTGATTAAGATTTTGCCTTTCAATGCAGGAGGTGCAGGTTCAATCCCTGGTCAGGAAGCTAAGATCCCACATGCCTCATGGGCAAAACACAAAAACATTTAAAAAAAAGAAGAAAGAAACAATATTGTTGCAAATTCAGTAGAAACTTCAAAAATAGTCCAGAAGAAAAACTTTAATTAAAAAAAAAAGGAGAAGAAATGCAAAGTGTCCAGAAATTTTCCTAAGGACATGCAACAAATGGAGAAAAACGTATTCAAGAAAACTCTCCTGAATCTCAGTAAGATTATTTGGAATCTGAGCCATAAACACACTCATTCCAGTTTAGTAGGATTAAATACCCATTTTAGGTGGGTATGGCCAGGAAGATGGGGTTCCTTCTTCCCTCAAACCTCAATCAAAGGATCCTTAAAAGGTTTACAGAGGCTAACTTTCAAGAGCCCCTAAGCCCCCTTCCTCCACCCAACCCCCACTCACAGAGCAGAGGTTTTCCACTCAGAGGCAGACTGAGAATACCAGGACCTTGCTCACCTTAACCTCAGCTTATTCATAGGGTGGAAGTTTCATGCTGGGCGAGACAAGCCACAAAAACCAGAGGCTTCGCCTGACCCAGAACACTGCTTGAAAAGCAGGAGAGTCAATCCACAAGATGCAAACCACTATCCCCACCCACAGCTCCAGAGCTATGACTCCACTGCCCAAGCCTCCACCATGAACCATCTTGGCTTCCATTTTCGGGGATATTTGGTGTGATTTTTTTTATTTGCATTTAATGCTTTTCATTATTACAACCTCCACCCAACACATCTAAAATCTCTCAACACATACTTCCTAATTCCATCTGTATTATTTCTAACTTTGATATTTTGTATCATGAAATCCCTCAAAATTGGGTCTATGTTACTGAAGTCATTAGTTTTACAAGAATAATTATAATGACGACTAATAACATGTACTAAGTACTAGCTTTGTGCCAGGCACTCTACTGCTTTACATAAATTATCTCGTTCTGCCACATCTAATTGCATCTAAGCATACGCTTAAATTTGCCAGTAGCACTTAATATTAATTAAAATAAAGACATTGATCATCTTCGAAAGAAATATCTCAATATACTGATGTGAAACCTATAGAATAAAATATTTTAAAGACATAAAATGTACACCACTTAATTATTATGCCATACTATTAAATTTATGTTTCTATTATGGAAAATAAAGCTATAAAATAAAAATAAAGTATCTGCTTTTTATCCAATTTATTTCTTACCCCTTTCTCAAATTTCTAGAAACCACAGCTTCTCATATGTCAAGTACGATTAGATTCGTATATTCAATTAAATCGTCTAAGAAAGTAATATATAAAGTAAGTATTATGTTCTTGCATTAACTCCCAAATTATGTTTTATAACAAATCACCCTGACATTAATCATGGTATGAGGGTTGAAAAGTAACACAGGATAAGATTTTTACTAATCCTTCACATTCCATTTTGAAGCTGTATGCTGCTCTTGATCAGAACTTTCATTTTATTATCAAGAATTACATTATTCTCCGAATGAGTGAATTTTCTGTTGGAGACAGGAAATGAAGGACTGCAAATGCTGGAAATGTATTTTTCCTGTCTCAGTGTTAATACATGATATATATGCATTCATATTAACAATAACTCTGAAAACTAGTTTCATTTCCTCTACACATAAGCAATAAACAGTAAGTGCAAAAATGTGAATACTAGCAGCAGTGATGTGGATACAGAATATGGGGCTCCATTTGAATGTACAGCCATTTCTAACATTTCATTAGAGCTCGTGTACAGGGAACTGTCGCAGATGTCCATCACAGTTGGCTTAGACGAAGAAAACAATGCAGGCTCTGAGGATAAACCGAAGCTGCAGCTCAAAGTTTCCGTTTCTTATCCAAGAACACCATAGGACCATTGTCTTCCTCCTTCAAGGCAAAAAAGAAGGAGTCAATTATGTTACTGATATTCTTCCACAGCAAACTGAAAAGTCTTTTCTACAGTCCAACAGGAGACAGCAACAATGAGAAGTTTTGTAAGAAAACATGGAAATTTCAAAAATATCTTCATGCTCATGTCTGTCACCTCTGCAATTTTTCCACATTTCTTTCTTTGACAGAATCTATTAATGCAAAATTTCATAGAAATATGTATTTTCAAGCCAAATAAATGAATGTTTGAACTGTTTTCTAAACAAAAAATTTGTATGTCATGCAAAATAATAAATAAAGCTTTTAGTTGTTGTCATTAATTTTGGGTGTAATAATTGCAGGTGGTAACTAAGCACAAAGACCACTTCTTCCTAGTCCCCAAATTCTATTGAATAAATGAAGAAATAATAAATACAGAATAACACAGGAAACAAGCAGACATTTTGAGATAACTAAGAGTCTTCTTATTTAGAAAATAATATCAGCTAAGATTTTCATTCAATACATCTACTCGTGTTACAACAGATGGGCTGGGGAAACACAACTGGTTCATACAGTTGTTGAACATGAACTAGTCCAGTTTTTTGGGCAACAAATATCTATTAAAATTATGCATATACTTTTCACCCAGAATTACACTTCTTGAAACTTATGATAGAGATACAATCACCTAATTATATAAAAATTTATGTGTAAGAACATTCACTGTAGAAAAAAAAAAAACTAGAGAAAAACTACGCAATTTCCTTTTTTAATAAACTATACTTTAAAATTGTTCATACATGATACATGTATGGATTTCCTTGTATATATGTACATACACATGACCACACATGTATGTATATATTCACATCAGTTCAGTTCACTTCAGTCGTTCAGTGGTGTTTGACTCTTTGTGACCCCATGAACCTCAGCATGCCAGGCCTCTGTGTCCATCACCAACTCCCGGAGTCCACCCAAACCCATGTCCATTGAGTCGGTGATGCCATCCAACCATCTCATCCTCTGTCTTCCCCTTCTCCTTCTGCCCTCAATCCCTCCCAGCATCAGGGTCTTTTCAAATGAATCAGCTCTTCTCATCAGGTGGCCAAAGTATTGGAGTTTCAGCTTCAACATCAGTCCTACCAATGAACACCCAGGACTGATCTCCCTTAAGATGGACTGGTTGGATCTCATTGCAGTCCAAGGGACCCTCAAGAGTCTTCTCCAACACCACAGTTTAAAAGCATCAATTCTTCGGCACTCGGCTTTCTTTATATTCCAACTATCACATCCATACATGACCGCTGGAAAAACCATAGCCTTAACTAGACGGACCTTTGTTGGCAAAGTAATATCTCTGCTTTTTAAGATGCTGTCTAGGTTGGTCATAACTTTCCTTCTAAGGAGTAAGCGTCTTTTAATTTCATGGCTGCAGTCACCATCTGCAGTGATTTTGGAGCCCAGAAAAATAAAGTCAGCCACTGTTTCCACTGTTTCCCCATCTATTTCCCATGAAGTGATAGGACCAGACGCCATGATCTTAGTTTTCCAGAATGTTGAGCTTTAAGCCAACTTTTTCACTCTCTTCTTTCACTTTCATCAAGAGGCTCTCTAGTTCTTCTTCACTTTCTGCCATAAGGGTGGTGTCATCTGTGTATCTGAGGTTATTGATATTTCTCCCGGCAATCTTGATTCCAGCTTGTGCTTCCTCCAGCCCAATGTTTTCTCATGATGTACTCCACATATAAGTTAAATAAGCAGAGTGACAATATATAGCCTTGATGTACTCCTTTTCCTATTTGGAACCAGTCTGTTGTTCTATGTCCAGTTCTAACTGTTGCTTCCTGACCTGCATATAGGTTTCTCAAGAGGCAGGTCAGGTGGTCTGGTATTCCCTATATAGAACAATTTATTAGAAAACATTAATAATGCTAGGGTATATATTTCCAAATTAAATTTCAAATAAGATAGTGAGCCATGATCAAATATTTTAAGATTATGCCTCAAAGATATGATTTTGAAGGTAAAATAGGATGCTGTTTATATATACATTTGACAACTATAACCCAAAAAATTATAAATCAAAGTGACTGACATAAAACTAACTGATGATCCACATTGTCAAGCCTCAGAATTTTGGAGCTTTTTAAAGGAAGCCTAAAGGTCAGCATGCATGAATTTTTTGAAAAAGGAAAATAAACCGTAGGCCCCCCTGCCACTTGCTCAAATATGTTTCACATAACTCTGGAAGTTAGGTGGGAAAAAATGGATCTATAGTCAAAAAAACAGTGAAAACTCTGATCAAATTGAGTAAAACATGATTCTTTCATACAAAATCATCTGTCTCTAATACGCTAATGTGCATTGTTAATCTCCAAAAGGAAAACATCATATTCAGGATTCCCCAAATGTACGGGAACAGTCACCTCTTGATTTAACAAACACCTCGAGGGAACACTGCTCTGCAGAACACATTTGGGAAAGGGTGTTCTAGAGGTGGAGATTCCAAGTTTATGAAAGTAATTCAATTTCATTTTAAGAATATATCCAATTATTCTAAAAATTAAGCTGTGTGCGCTGTGCTTAATCACTCAGTTGTGTCCAATTCTTTGCAATTCCATGGACTGCAGCCCACCAGGCTCCTCTGTCCATGGGGATTCTCCAGGCAAGAATAATGGAGTGGGTTGCCGTTCCCTCCTCCAAGGGATATTCCCAACTCAAGAGATCAAACCTGGGTTTCCTGCATTGCAGGTAGATTCTTTACCATCTGAGCCATGAGGGAAGCAAAAAAATTAAGCTACCATGGTCCAAAACATCAGTTAGACAAAAGACAGATAGACAGATCCTCTTTTCCTTCTGTCAGCCACCACCCCTCTAGACACACACACACACACACACACATCACACACACACATCACACACTGTAAACCCTTCCCTTCAACCTCCCAATACAGTATAGAGCAATTTTGGTTGGATCAATATTCAATTTCTTTTATTGTGATGATGTAAATATTATCCGGCTTCCCAGGTGGTGTTATGGTAAAGAACCCACCTGAGAATGCAGGAGACATAAAAGACGCAGGTTTGATCCCTGGATTGGGAAAATTCTCTGGAGGAGGGAATTCAAACCCACTCCAGTTTACAGAGAAGCCTGGCAGGCTACAGTCCACAGGGTCGCAAAGAGTCAGACACCACTGAAGTAACTTAGCAAACACGAAAATATTATTCAGAGCTGAACTACCAGTATTAATACATCATTCATTTTCCTTTCTTGCACAACTTTTTGTTTTCTCTGGAATGAATCGTTATCTCAAGCTTTCCTCACCTAAGTACTCAATCCCAAATTGCCTACAATTGTCTGACTCTCCTCTCAAGAAGTTAAGACATATCATGCAGTCTATCAACTCTGTATTTCTGGAGGAAGCTCTTCTAGAACCTTCTCGCCTGCTAATATCCAGACTCACACCCTCCACGCTGGCCACCTCACTTCACCATCATTCTGGGGATCTCCTGTTTCCTGGATTCCACATCTGTTTTCTTGGATTACTTTGGTCAAGCACATCTGCTGTTTGAGTAGACGTCTTCCTGCCAGGGTACTGACGGATGAGTAGGGGAGGAGGTGCACAATAAAGATGTTACTTAATCCCCCAGTCTTCAGAAAGGTTTCCCAACCCTCAATCGAGCCTCAGTGCTCTAAGAGAGGAACTCTCCCTTCATCACAGCATAAGGACTTACGGGGATTCACCACAGATTAGAAGGGCTCCTAGAGATGTAACTGCTTCTCCAACAACTACTAACAAGTCCGGATGATTTGAGCCTCCTTCAACTTCTAGACACATCCGTTGCCACCAATTCCTGGGACTTTGAGAGATACTGTCATGTAAACAGCCTTGTTCCTTGTGTGTGATAAATCCATTCCCGCACAACCACCTGCTTCCAAAATACCATTCCTGCCGTCTCTTCTTTTGCTTTCTCTATTCTTGTAAGTTTTGACACTTAAAAAAAAAAAAAACTCTTTCCTGTTATTTTAACACACTTCATGGTGGAAACAAAACTAAAAGCCTTTCTATTTAATGGATTAGCATGATTTGATACATAAGCTCCTTTTTATGCATTTGTATATTTTCTGCTGCTGCTGCTGCTAAGTCGCTTCAGTCGTGTCCGACTCTGTGCGACCCCATAGATGGCAGCCCAACAGGCTCCCCCGTCCCTGGGATTCTCCAGGCAAGAACACTGGAGTGGGTTGCCATTTCCTTCTCCAATGCATGAAAGTGAAAAGTGAAAGTGAAGTCACTCAGTCGTGTCCGACTCTTCACGACCCCTTGGAGTACAGCCTACCAGGCTCCTCCGTCCATGGGATTTTCCAGGCAAGAGTACTGGAGTTGGGTGCCATCGCCTTCTCCATGTATATTTTCTAAACTTTCTCTAATAATTCTATCATTTGGTAATCAGAATATAAATTTACTTGCAGGGAAGGAAAGGTGACACAGATGTACAGAATGGACTTGTGGACACAGTGGGGAAGGGAGAAAGTGGGACAAATGGAGAAATAGCATCAACATATATACGCTATCATGTGTAAAGCGGATAGCTGGTGAGAAGTTGCTATGAAACACAGGGAGCTCAGCTCTGTGCTCTGTGATCACCTAGAGAGCTGGGATGGGGGAAGGAGAGGGAGGCTCAACTGGAGGGGGATATATATATAATTATGGCTCATTCACGTTGTTGTATGGCAGAAACCAACACAATATTGTAAAAAAAAATTTTTTTTAATTTATCTGGTATAATTATCTAAAGAAATGACATTTGGAATATACAAAGGTAATCAGGCTGACTTTCTCCCTCCTTAGGACTTCTTCCAAATACTCATTTATCTATATATAAATAATAAGAAAGTTTAACTATAAAAGGAAATTTTCTATTACCCAATGATCACTGTTCATAATGAGACCTTGAAGTAAGGCCATAATCTTGAGAAGTCTTCTAAGTCATCAGCTATTTCAATATAATTATAACAGATGCTATCTTTCATGTGACTATTTCTGAACCTTAAATTATCTTCTATGAAGACACCCTAGGGAATGAGCGCAAATCAAATTACCATTGAAGAACTTCCTGAAAAGCTCTCAAAAATAAAAAAGCACATGTGCACGCATGTCCTTCTTAGAAGTTGCAGAGTTGCTTGGCTGACCTTTGTTCCAAGGAGTTTGGTTCAGCCAATTGATAACCCACTGCCGTGTCCCTCTTTAAGTAAGATAATTCAGTAAAAAATCTCCAAAAGCAGAGTCTTTATACTACAATAAAAAATATTAAAGAATTTTTTTAAAAGAAAGAATTAGACTCAGAGACATCAGTAACTTTGTCAAGGTCACACAGCTAACTGGTGGTGGAGTCAGAATGGAACCCAAGCCATCCATCCACCGCTGTGCCACCGGGGGCCTCCACTTTCAACCCAGTGCTCGTCACTGAGAGGAGGGTTTGAGAGACGCTTGTTGCTTCATTCTTTTGTGTGTTATTTGAATTTTCTGCCGCGAACATGTATTCTATTTGGAGACACAGGGACAAAGAACAGAAAGAAAATCAAAGAGTGACTCTTGCCACAGAAATTTCAATAGGTAATGGAGATGAACACATTTCAAGACAGTGAGGAGTAAAAAAGGAGATGAGAAAGGGGTGAAAAGTATAAAGTGACTGATTTTTAAAAGGGCAAAAACACCTTGAACCCATGATGCAAGCATAAATTAGGCTAACACTTAGGGGATACTGGGGCTTCCCAGGTGGCACTATTGGTAAAGAATCCACTTGCCAATTCAGGAGACACAAGAGACGTGGGTTCAGTCCTTGGGTTGGGAAGATTCCCTGGAGAAGAGAATGGCAACCCACTCCAGTATCTTGCCTGGGAAATCCCATGGACAGAGGAGCCTGGCTGCCTACAGTCCATGGGGTCACAAAGAGTCAGACACGACTGAGTGACTGAGCACCAACTGGGGATATTAGCAATGTGATACCAAAAATGAAAGCTTGGATGTCCTTTTTCCCTAGAAATCTCAATCCTAGGAACCTATCTAAAGAGATAAGGAAGGACTTCCCTGGTGGTCCAGTGGTCAAGACTCTACCTTCTAATGTATAAAGCACAGGTTCAATCCCCCCTGGTCAAGAAGCTAAGATCCCACATGCTTTGTGGTGCAGCCAATAAATAAATTAATAAATTTTTTTAAAAGAGAGATAAGGAGGCAAAGATATGCAAGGATTATCTGCCCTTTGTTATTTGAAATGTGCAGTGAAAAGAGCTCAGGGTTTGCAGTGAAACCTACCTGGGTGTGAACCTTGGGTCTGCAGTGTACTGTCTGTGACCTGAGCAAGTTACTCAACCCCTCTGACTTAGGGTCTTTATTTCTAAAATGGAAATGAAAGAACATGACTCACGAGATCAATGTGAGGATTAAATGAGATAAAATATAGCCCAGGGTCTGAAACACAAAACAGCGTTCATTCTTTCCTGTCATCGCTCACTAGAATGTGTTACTTAGAATGAAGGTGTAGGGTTTCTCTGGTGGTTCATGGTAAAAAATCTGCCTGCCAGTGCAGGGGACATGGGTTCCATCCCTGGTCCAGGAAGATCCCATGTGCTGCCGAGCGACTCAGCCTGTGTGCCACAAGTACTAAGCTTGTGCTCCAGAGACTGGGAGCCGCAAGTACTGACACCCATACACCTAGAGACCGTGCTCCGCAACAAGAGAAGCTGCCGCAAGAAGCCTGTAAACTGCAACAAAGACCCAGCACAGTCAAAATAAAATAATAAACGCATTTTTAAACTTTAACCAAAACTCAAGAACACATCAGGTTGCTTTGTATATTGCATACATGTTATTATTGTTTAACTGCTAAGTCATATCCAACTCTTCTGCACCAAAGTATCATAAACCACTAAACTTAGCTTTTAAAGTTCTTCCCAAGCCAATCTACCTTATGCTTTTTTGACACTTTCTCAATCTCAATTAGCACTCAACTCATTAACAAAACTGTTTTATACACAACAGTGAGTCACATTTTTCTTCCTTCTTCCCTAATCCCAAGTGTGTTGTAAGGGTGATTGAGTATCTAATTACTTCTTAATCGAATGCACATATTACACATTTTTCACTAGGTTCAAGTTTAATGCTTTCAGTCCAGAAATCAAAGTCAATGAAATTAAGCTGAATTGGGATTTGAGCAACTATTTTAAGGAGAAGGTTTGTATTATGTCTAATTATAAGTAAATGTGGATTTTAGCATTATTTCCTATGGAAATATTTCAGGTCCAGAAATGTGCCATAAATGACTAATTTAGATGATTAATAACACTGTTATTCATATTTACAATCTTTTATTCCTCATTACAGTGATTTTATTGCTGGGACCCACTAAATATAATTATTATTGAAATAAAAGATACCATTAGAGAACCATTGGTTGTACCCTGACTAAAATTAGAATCAACATTCATTCGTGTTTGTGAAAAATTACATGAGTTTCTCTGTACCATATAGGTTACTGGAAATCTCACATGCTGCTAACACAAGAAAAACATAAATCTTGGAATACATTCATCAAAAATATTCATTTATGGTAAACCATAAAAAATATTACTATCAAAATGGTGCTCCAATTCAGTTCATACTTTACCAGGAGACTATTTCTTGAGGTTTTTTGTTTTTATTTTTCCTTTTGCATTATGCAGGAGTTAAAATAAAAAACCTCTGAAGTAGTTATCTCATACAATGAAGGTTTGTTTGCTTGTTCCTAGATATGGAAATCAACCATCTGTAATAATTTAGCTGAAGGCCTCTTCAGGCAGAAGACTAGATTAAATAACTTTCTGAGATCCAATTCAACTCCATGCTTCTAAGATGTCTTTGAAAATATATTCTACAGACAAGCCCTCAAAACTTATGAGTTTCTAACCACTAAAAGTATAAGAATTCAGAAATTGTGCAGGCATTTAAAGAAGCAATGTAATAGAAAATTTGTTTTTTTTCAGTCGATAAGCCGTGTCTGTTTGCGACCCCACAGACTTCCCTGTCACCATCTCCCAGAGTTTATTCAAACTCATGTCCATTGAGTCTGTGATGCCATCCAAGCATCTCATATTCTGTCATTCCCTTGTCCTCCTGCCTTCAATCTTTCCCAGCATCAGCGTCTTTTCCGAAGAGTTGGCTCTTTGCATTAGGTGACCAAAGTACTGGAGCTTCAGCTTCAGCATCAGTTCTTCCAATAAATATTCAGGGTTGATTTCCTTTAGTATTGACTGGTTTGGTCGCCTTGCAATCCAAGGGACTCTCAAGAGTCTTCTCCAGAGCCACAGTTCAAAATCATCAATTGTTCAGCACTCAGCTTGCTTTATGGTCCAGCTCTCACATCTGTAAATGAATACTGGAAAAATCACAGCTTTGACTATACAGACATGATAGAAAATAGACTCATCCAAAACCAACATGGTTTTATTAGTTTAACAATTAATTTATTCTGAGAATGGTATTGCTGTGCTTAATCGCTCAGTCGTGTCCGACTCTTTGGACCTCATGGACTGTAGCCCATCAGGATCCTCTGTCCATGGGGATTCTCTGGGCAAGAATACTAGAGTAAGTTGCCATGCCCTCCTCCAGGAGATCTTCCCAACCCAGGGATCAAACCCAGGTCTCCCACATTGCAGGTGGATTCTTAACCATCTGAGCTGCCAGGGAAGCCCATTAATACTGGAGTGGGTAGCCTATCCCTTCTCCAGGGGATCTTCCCCACCCAGGGATTGAACCAGGGTCTCCTGCAATGCAGACGGTTTCTTTATCAGCTGAGCTACCAGGGAAGCCTGAGAATGATATTACATAGTGTCAAATCTCTTGATAGGAGAAACCTCCATATTATCCAACAAATATTTCAGATTCTGTATAAGATATTGGGCATTGTCTAGACTATTTTAGCATTGTATGCTACCAAAACTAGTTTTAACTGGCATGTTTGTTTAATTAAAACTGAAGGATCAGAATGATCAGAATGGCCATCATAAAAAGACTACAAGCAGTAAATAAGGGAGGAGTGTGAAGAAAAAGGTACCCTCCTGCACTGTTTGTGGGAATGTAAATTGGTACAGCCACTATGGAGAATGTATACAAAGGTTCCTTAAAAGACTAAAAATAGAGTTATCATCAGTTCAGTTCAGTTCAGTTCGGTCGCTCAGTCGTGTCCAACTTTTTGTGACACCATGAACCACAGCACGCCAGGCCTCCCTGTCCATCACCAACTCTGGGAGTCTACCCAAACCCATGTCCATCGAGTCAGTGATGCCATCCAACCGTCTCATCCTCTGTCATTCCCTTCTCCTCCTGCCTTCGATCTTTCCCAGCATCACAGTCTTTTCAAATGAGTCAGCTCTTTGCATCAGGTGGCCAAAATATTGGAGTTTCAGCTTCAACATCAGTCCTTCCAACGAATACTAAAGACTGATCTCCTTTAGGATGGACTGGTTGGATCTCCTTGCAGTCCAAGGAACTCTCAAGACTCTTCTCCAACACCACAGTTCAAAAGCATCAATTCTTCGGCACTCAGCTTTCTTTATAGTCCAACTCTCACATCCATACATGACCGCTGGAAAAAACATAGCCTTGACTAGACAGACCTTTGTTGGCAAAGTAATGTCTCTGCTTTTGAATATGCTATCTAGGTTGGTCATAACTTTCCTTCCAAGGAGCAAGTGTCTTTTAATTTCATGGCTGCAATCACCATCTGCAGTGATTTTGGAGCCCAAAAAATAAAGTCAGCCACTGTTTCCACTGTTTCCCCATCTATTTCCCATGAAGTGATGAGACCACATGCCATGATCTTTGTTATCTGAATGCTGACCTTTAAGCCAACTTTTTCACTCTCCACTTTCACTTTCATCCAGAGGCTCTCTAGTTCTTCACTTTCTGCCATAAGGGTGGTGTCATCTGCATATATGAGGTTATTGATATTTCTCCCGGCAATCTTGATTCCAGCTTGTGCTTTCTCCAGCCCAGTGTTTCTCATGATGTACTCTGCATATAAGTTAAATAAGCAGAGTGACAATATACAGCCTTGACGAACTCCTTTTCCTATTTGGAACCAGTCTGTTGTTTCATGTCCAGTTCTAACTGTTGCTTCCTGACCTGCATACAGGTTTCTTAAGAGGCAGGTCAGGTGGTCTGGTATTCCCATCTCTTGAAGAATTTTCCACAGTTTATTGTGATCCACACAGTCAAAGGCTTTGGCATAGTCAATAAAGCAGAAATAGATGTTTTTCTGGAACTCTCTTGCTTTTTCCATGATCCAGCAGATGTTGGCAATTTGATCTCTGGTTCCTCTGCCTTTTCTAAATCCAGCTTGAACATCTGGAAATTCACGGTTCACATATTGCTGAAGCCTGGCCTGGAGAATTTTAAGCATCACTTTACTAGCCTGTGAGATGAGTGCAATTGTGCGGTAGTTTGAACATTCTTTGGCATTGCCTTTGGGACTGGAATGAAAACTGACCTTTTCCAGTCCTGTGGCCGCTGCTGAGCTTTCCATATGAGTTACCATATGACCCAGCAATCCCACTCTTGGGCATACACTGAGAGATAGTTCAAAAAGATACATACATATATAATTTAAAAAGATGCATCCACCCCAGTTTTCACTGCCACATTATTTACAATAGCCAGGATGTGGAAGCATTCTAAATGTCCATCAACAGAGGAATGGAAAAGAAGATGTATTACATATACACAATGGAATATTACTCGGCCATAAAAAGAATGAAATAATGTCATTTGCAGCAATATGGATGGACCATGAGGAAACTGGAAGAAAGGCTAGTCTGCAAATCGTGATCATGGCACTTCTCTGGTGGGCCAGTGACTAAGACTCCATGCTCCCAATGCAGGGGGCCTGGGTTGCATCCCTGGCCAGGGGACTAGATCCCATATGCTACAACTAAAAGAGATCCCATGTGCTGCAACTAATCCCTGGCGCAGTCAAATAAATAAATAAAAATCAATATTTTTTGAAAAACACACAAAAGTAACCAAGTGGATTTGAATAGAAACAAAAGAATTTTTTTTAAAAAAAAGGA
Organism: Bos mutus; assembly: GCF_027580195.1. Lineage (NCBI taxonomy): Eukaryota > Metazoa > Chordata > Mammalia > Artiodactyla > Bovidae > Bos > Bos mutus. Next base: position 56,175,295 of record NC_091630.1, on the reverse strand, counting down.
AGATCATAAATTCAATCTTTTATATACTGAGTCTGAAACTCAGTATATAGGTCTTTGGCACATGCAGAAGAAAAGTCATGCAAACAGCTGGGCATCCAATTCCAGAGCTTAACAGGGAGCCCTGGTGCAGGCATATAAATGAGGGTTATCTGCATTCGGGGTAACAGAGGCTGAGGGTGTAGGTGATTCACCTACAAAGAGAGGAGGCCCACTAGGCTGAACCATGACGACTCCAACAGCAAGTGCCCTCTGGCAAGGTCTCTCTATGTGCTGGGTTTTCATAGTTCCTGGGTTATGACAAACATGCTTTCCTAAGTTTTGACAGAGGGGACGACAAAAGACGAGATGTTTGGATGGCATCACCAATTCAATGGACATGAATTTGAGCAAGTTCCAGGAGACGGCGAGGGACAGGGAAGCCTGGCGTGCTGCAGTCCATGGGGTTGCAAAGAGTCAGACATGACTGAGCAACTGAATAACAACAAAGTATCTATGAACTTCATCATGGAAAATAAGAGCTGGAAAGAACTGACAGTGGAAAATGAAATGAATGCTTCTTTGTGAATAATCTTTTCTTAATAAGCTCCAAACTGGAAAAACAAAATTTAAAAATTGCTTTGAGGAAATACCAATAATGAGCATCCATGAGGAAAGAGACACAGTACAACATGTTTAGGTGAGATGAACCTGGTCTTGGTGTCTTTCTTATGGAAAATATATGAAGTTTAAAATAACAAAATCTACTCTACTTAGGGTATCCTAACATATTAATGTTCAACATAAAAGCTGACCCATGACTGCAAAATGTTTTCTTTTCTTCCTCCCAAATACAATTTTGTTTAAATTCAAGTGAAGGGGGAGGGATAAATCATTTCAGCAATCTTACCCTCAATAAATTATTAACATTTCAATACACACAAAAAAAGAGACAGATATGGAAGTAAGGATTATTTTCCTTCTTTGGTCATCTTGAAGAAATGTCTATACAGTTTTGATATTTTTCATTCTTGGGTTAATAACAACTTTTATATCATACAATAAACACATAATAGATGGGCTGAGTACCCTTGGTATTTTAATAGGCCTTTTCTTGAAATCATTTTGAAGTCCTTTAGGAAATTCATTCATTTTTGGACAATTCTATATGATATAGTAAATAGAAAACAGCTATATCCATTGAGCTCTCATTTCTCACCCTAATGCTGTATATCATATTAAATTATTAGAGTGAGTCAAGTCCAAGTTCTATTGACTAAAAATATGGCTCTGAGATTTCCATTTATCCTGGAAGGATAATAGCTTTTGCCTACTTGGTCATTCAGAGTTGACATTATCCCTCCCCACACAGCCCCTCCTTTTCCATAATGGCTTGGCCTTTTCTAACCTCCAACTTTGTCAGGTTATAAAAGAAAACTGATAAGAAATTGATGCTAGCTATAGTATTTATTAAACTTAAGAAGACAACGTTATTAACTGCAAAAGTATACATGAGGAAGAATTCAGTATAGTCTGAATGTGACTTCGAAGACCCAGAAAAGGTCTCTGCCCAAATATGAGGGTAAGTTTGACACAAGAATCATTCAGAGATACTTACTTATCTTTTCTCTTCTTACCTTTTTCTTTTTTTCTAATATATTTGGAGCACACTTATAGTTTCCCCTTAATTAGAATTCTGTGGCATTGGTTTTTACAGAAAATAATTATAACTAACTATAGTTACTGTAAACATGTGTTCTGCTTAACAATTAAACTGAGTCACAGGGGAAATAGGCACATTTTTAAACAGAATAGCTTTCTAATAATTGGCTAATATTTAATGAAACAAACAGGCAAGTAATTATTTCATTTGAAGGTTAATATCAATATTATGACAGAACCTGAAGTCATGTTCAGACTGTACTCAACTCTTCCCCATGTGTGCTTTTGCAATTTATAACATCGTCTTCTTAGATGTAATAAATGTCACAGGTAGCATCAAACACTATAATACTAACCTTCCAATGAAATAATTACTTGCCTGTTTGTTTCATTAAATATGAGTCCGTTTTTAGAAAGCTATCCTGACTGTTCATATATTTGCCTGAATCCCCTGTGACTCAAATATTGTTAAACTGCACACATGTTTGCAGTAACTATAGCTAATCATAATTGTTTTCTGTAAAAACCAATGTCAAAAAATTCTAGATCATCTCCTTTCCCTCCCTTAAAAGGGGAAATGGTAAGTGTGCTCCCAATAGATTAGAAAACGAAAAAACGGAAGAAGAAAAAAGTATTTCTGAAAGATCCCTGTGTCAAATTTACCCACATATTTGGGCAGAGTCCCTTTCTGGGTCTTTGAAGTCACATTATTATGCCAAGGGCAGCAAAGAAACTGGTCAGAAAGCTTGGTCTTATTTCTGATTTGTTGTGCCTACGGTTTGGTTCTCCTACACCCATAAGTTCGATGGGTAAACTGGCTCCCAGAAATGTGAACTAGCCTTGGATCTGGATGAGTTACATGTGAACTCTTCAAACAAGTACAAAACCATAGTTCATACTTCTTAAATGGTAATATAAAAAGTCCCAGGTAATTCATGGGAATAATAAGTCTCGGTTATCAAAACCCTCCAGATGTCTAGACACGTCATGTAAAAATGAATGTCATTTTAAATCCCCAAACTAAAGTTATTTTAGTAAAGCATAGCTAAAATAAATCTGAATTATTTTGAACATTTTTTTAGAAAGCTATCAGAAAAAAAGTTTTTTTCCTTCTCAGTTCTAAGAGCTTAAATGAAACATTCATGCATTAAATTCAAAGTCTGACTGTCAAATCATTTCACTTTAATAAAATTTGAATTACCTGCCTTAGGGCATTATTAAATATCAAATAAAAAGCACACATCCATAAGTCTGATTTCCCAATATAATTTTTATGTAGAAGTATGACTAGATTTGTATTACACATTTCAAGATAAAAGGATCAAAAATGTATTCATGAAAGGATACAGTCAGAAGTGAACTCATCTTTGAGAGAATTTCTCACCATTCTTAAGAATCTGGGGAAAAATGACCCCCTTTCAGGAATCTCAGCCACCAAGACAAGGATAGCAATCCATCCTCTCTCTTAAAATATCTATACTGTAATTAATTGAAAACTTTGAGAATTACACATTGTCTTCTTATCATACAATGAATACGAAGCATATGTATCTGAAATAGATGCAATCTCCTCATAAACATTTAAGGGTGTGTGTGTGTGTAAGACAGAGATAACATAGGGATGATTATTTAGATATTTAGAGAGGCAATTTGCATGGAGGGCAAGATAAGGATCAAAAACTCAAGCCAATCATCTCATTTCATAAAAAATGTCATTTATGGTTACTGATATTCACAGAAGAGTATACCAAACCTGCACTGGATAAATTCACAAACTCATGCTCACCAGCCTCACTGTGCCTCTCTGCCTGCCCTCCAATGAGTCCTGCCTGCACCCCTCCCCCCACCCTCTGCTCCCAGCTTCTTCAGCTTCCCTCCCCGACTCCCAGCTCTTCCCCAATCCCCCTTAAACGGTAAAGCAAGTCACAAAATGCTGTCTATAAACCACCACCTCCTTCCTTCCTCTGAATGCATGGAACGTGTCTATTCCCTTAACAAAAGTCAACCTCCACTTGTGCTTAGAATTCCATCCCCTGGCAACTTTTCACAGACTTTACTGCTAGGATTAGCCTCTCGAGAAACAGCATCTTCAGCCCTGCCTACCTACTGGCTCATTCCCCACCCCTCATATAGAAAGTTCCAGTATTTCTCGTTTAAAAAAAAAAAAAGCCTTCATTTGGAACGAAACTGGGTCACCTGTAGAGATACGGACAGACCAAGAGATGGTCATACAGAGTGCAGTCAGAAGGAGAAAAACAAATACATTAATGCATATATATGGAATCTAGAAAAATGGTACAGCTTAATCTATTTGCAGGTCAGGAATAGAGACGCAGACTTAGAGAATGAAGGTGTGGACACAGCAAGGGGAAAGGAGGCGGTGGGATGAAGTGAGAGAGCAGCACTGACACATATACGCCACCGATGCTGCTGCTGCTGCTGCTGCTGCTGAGTCACTTCAGTTGTGTCGACTCTGTGTGACCCCATGGGCTGCAGCCCACGAGGCTTCTCTGTCCATGGCATTCTCCAGGAAAGAATACTGGAGTGGGTACACTCCACTCCATACTGAACACTATATGTATGAGAATACTGGAGGAGTGCCTTGCTCCAGAGGATCTTCCCGATCCAGAGACTGAACCCCGGTCCCTTGCTACAGGTAGCTTCTTTACTGCTGAGCGGCCAGGGAAGCCCCACATGTACACTACCATGAGTAAAACAGATAGCTAGGGGGAAGCTGATTCATTACAAGGTATCGCCGCCTCCTCCCTTCAAACTCCACTTCTGCCCTGTGCAACCTACATCCCTCATCCTCCTGCTGTCCTGAGGGCCCGAGTGTGGAGATGCTCCCTGATCTCTGACCCTTACTGCTTATGACAGAGGGCTCTGTCAGTCAGGCTGCCCGAGTCCAACTTCCACTTCCACTGCTCAGCAACTTTGGGCAAATGACCTAACTTCCTGGTGCTTTGGTTAACTTATCATAAAGCAACACATAAGGTTTTATGAACACGTGAGGTCATCCCCATGTATTATTAGAACATTATTTGTACACACACATGCAGACACACATAATCTATGCCCACAACTCCCACATTCTGTTCAGACCTCTTTTCTGATCTCCACTTTTGAAATTCCAGCTTCCTTCGTGGCGGGTCCACCCACTGTTGTGATTGACAAGCCACTCTCAGTCCTCTCTATCTCTCCATCTCAGACAGAACCTATCCAGCTTCCCTGTTGTCACTCTGCCTACGGTTTCTAAAGCCCCAAACCCCAGCTGTTATCATTGATAATTCCATCTCCTCTCACTCACATGCAACTTACCCCTAGATATCACTTTCAAGACTCTTTCACAAACATAAACCTCTCTCCATCTGCACTGTTCCTAGTCTGGTACCCAAGCTTCCATGCCTTGCACCTTGGTTACCCAATGGACTTCTAAAATACCTTTCTACTCCCCCAGCCTGGCCCAGAGTAATCCAGTCCATTCATTCTCCAGCCACTGTGATCTACTGAGAATATACAGGGGTCAGGCCACTCCCTTGAGAACCCTTAGACGTCAACACATTGACAATGAGATAAAGACATCTAACTCAGCTGACAAAGCCCTTGAAGACAGGGCCCCGCCTGACTTTCCCTTTCATTTCCACACCGCAGACTCAGGGGGCTTCTTTCAGGTATCTCAGCGCACCAAAGTCTTACCATCTCCACAGAGAGGGGACCCTCGAGGATCTTTGCAAAGATATTCCCTCTAGCCAAAATCTCCTCCACTCCACTTTTTTGTTCTTCTCATTCACAGAATTTATTACAATTTGTAACTGTACTTTTGAAATGTTTTTACATTGTCCTGCTCACCATCTCAGGCTTAAGCTCTGTTTTTTAAAATATTTTTTGATGTGGACCATTTCTGAAGTCTTTACTGAATTTGTTACAATATTGCCTCTGTTTTACACTTTGTTATTTTGGCCATGAGGAATGTGGGATTTTAGCTCCCTGACCAGGATCGAATCCACACACTCTTCCAGGAAGGTAAGTCTTAACCACTGGACCACCAAGGAAGTCCCAGACTGTGAGCTCCTGGAGGCCAGAGATTTCAGTTCCTCTGTGACTCCCCCATCCACTGGAACACTGACATAGGGTGAGAAGACACACTCCCAACAGACCACTAAACAGTCAGAGCTCTGTGCTGACTCCTCGGAAACTGTTCCAATAGGCACTTTGCTCTCACGGGAAGCAGCGGTTTCATAGCAACACACTGACCTAGGTATGTGATCCTGGTCAATCTACAAAGTGAAGAAGTAACCCAGTACACAGGCATTTATATATATTTTATATTTTCCTTGTTTGTGATGTTTATTTTGTTAGCTCCTTAAGGGTAAGTAACACATACATTGAATCCAATATATTAAAATGTATAGATTATTAGAATATTCCATCAGTAAAGAAACATGCTGCATTTATATAATCACCAAGTGCTTCTTGATCTATCGAATAAAATCACTTACACAGGGTAAGTATTATCACTCTGGCCTGATCTACCCTCACTACCTACCCCAATAAGCAAGATGACCAATCTGCACTGGACAAGTGGCCAGCTTTGAGGCTCAACAACTCCCAGCCCCTTCCTTCATGCTCCCCATTCATCAGGAGATAACAGCTGCAGTTTCAAGCTACGACAACACAGCAAAGTACCAAAGAAGAAGTACTTGCGTATCATCATTACCCTGCCTCAAGTGCCTTCCCTTATGAAAGCTGATATTAAAGCAAAACCTATCAATAGAATGAAAGGCTGCACTGCTGGAAAAACATAAGGAATGTAGATTTTTCCCTAAAGGGTGTGAAATTTTTACAAACCACCTGACTTGTAATGAATGGGGCTTGAGAATGTGTCCTAAATTTCAATGAAGTGCATTCACATTGCAAAATTAACAGGTTCATCATGAGAGCTGCTTTCACGTGCAGGCTCAACGGTGTGCCTGTTTTCCTCATTTAATCCACACGTACCCAGATGAAGTACCCACACGTACTCTCAGCTCCTGTTTTCTCTGGCTACTGAAACGCAGCTCTAATGACTCTGTCACTGAGCGGCTGCGTGGGTCTAAAATTGTCTCCCAAAATCCCGTCACAGCCCTCCACGAGCTCTGCCCCCTTCACGTGTGTCCTCAGCCTTCGAAATTCTTCAATCTGAAAATAAAAGCAGAACAGAACAGATTAATTGTCAACCGGCCATAAGCAAGATGGGAATCTCATCGATAACTTAAAATATGCATAAATTACAAGCATTTAAAAAGAGAAAATTAAGCTTCGAAAAAGAGAAAAACTGAGTTCATTCTTCCAGAGCTAAGACATTAGACACAACCTCTACAAGAGGAAAGAAGACAACAGAAGCAGAGATAGGAAGGCCTCCAGATAAACCCAAACAACTGTCAAAACCTGCTGGATCTGTTCATGCAAAAAGGATATACATCTCTCTCAAATAGCTCTTATGGGGATATTTCTAGCAGTCCAGTGGTTAGAATTCGATACTTCCAATGCAGGGGTCACCGGTTCTATCTCTGGTAGGGGAACTAAGATCCCGACATGCTGCCTGTTGTGGCCAAAAATAAAAAAGATAAAAATAAAAAGGAGATAATCTGTAATACCTAAAAAAAAAAAAACTTCCATGTCTGCCGTAACATAATAAGAAAAAGTGAACAAATGAAGAAATGTTCTGAAATGCTTCTCAAGTATATCTCTATACTGAATCATGGTGTTACTATATGCTAACTGATTATATGTTAAATATATTAGATGGAGGCTTTTTCATCAAAAAACTCCCTTTGCTGCTTGTTGAGCCCTCCAAAGAGCAAAGAATGCCTCTGATTTTTCAAAAGTTTAAGCCCATCTTCTTCCTGTGACAACAGTGATTTTCAAGTTTATCTCCCTTCTCAGGCAGCCTCCCCAGATCCCGTGGTTTCCAGTTACGCACTATTGGTTACCACAGTCCCAAGAGACCATTCCCATCAGCTCACGGCAGTCTCCCTCACTGGCCAAGTTGTACCTCCTGAGAACTCATAGTCTGCCAGACACCACCCACTGGAAGTGTTTGAGCAACCAGCAAACACGTGAGGAGCTTTTGCCAAGCTCACTGCCATCTAGCAGTTGATTTACCTTTGTCAAATCATCTGTTATTTCCTTTAAATGCCACATAAAATCACATGAGACATTCTTCATTCTTTACACAAAAGGAGAAACTGAGGTCAGACAGGTTAAGGAAGATTCCAGATAATCTGGGTCTGACAATTCCAAGGCCACGTGCCCTCTTCCCAGTCCCACAGCCACCTCTTCAGAAATTCTAGTCATCAGTAGACCCTAGAGCCAGCATATAACCCAGGACATTGAGCAAATGTGACGTGAATAGCACCAATCGACCAAAGCATCACTGTCTGTGACTCAGAGGCTTCTACCCACAAAGGTTCACAAAACACTGACACAGACTTAATCCAATCATGAGGGGGAAACCCACATGATAGTTACTAATTCAGGGTTCCAATAAAAACCTAGAAATCCACAGACTTTAGAGGACCCATGGGACTCCTATAAAATTTCACTGGTGCATTCTCCTAAGAGGTTCTCTGACTCCAGAAGAGTCAAATCTCACAAGATTCTAATTCAATCCACTCACATATGAATTGGAAATCAGAGCTGGGAAAAATTAAATGGCTTGCTAGATCAGAACCCAAGTCAGAAATTTGACTTCTAGTTTCCCTGGTGGCTCAGCAGTAAAGACTGCCTGCCAATGCAGGAGACACGGGTTCTATCCCTGGCCCGGGAAGATCCCACATGCCACAGAGCAACTAATCCCATGTGCCACAACTACCAAGCCTACGCGCCAAGGCTCGGAAACTGCAACTGCTGAAGCCAGCGCACCCCAGAGCCTGTGCTACACAGCGAGAGAAGCCACCACAATGAGAAGCCCTTGCACCGCAATGAAGAGCAGCCCCTGCTTGCTGCAACTAGAGAAAAGCCTGCACAGCAATGGAGACCCAACACAGCCATGAATAAATAAATAGAATTATAAAAAGGAAAGAAATTTGCCTTCTAAAGTTCTATTTTCCTATCTCTTCAAACACTGTTTGATTTCCCTAAATGGGTTAACCCTGATCCTATTAGGATTGTCCTGTTTTTTTAAAATAACATCCACATGCTGTTTTTATATAAAAAAGTGCCAGTCATATAAGCCATGAGATTTTTAATCTATATAATGGTTTCTCACTAGACCTTCTCATGGGTTTACAGGAGGGAATATGGCAGTACTCATATTGCTTGTTGCACCTGAAAAATGTCTAGAGCCAAGTCTTCATGAGAATCCCTTATAATTATTTGTGAGGTGCATTTTTCTTAGATTTCCCTGAGATGGAGTGAAAGGGAAACTTCTTAGTCAGAGGAGCCTATGATTTTTCAAAAAGAAGATGAAGCTCAAGGACAGACTGCATCCAAAGGCTGGTTCTTGTCCAGTCTCTGCTACCCAAGACCCAAACAACCCAACTGCTCTTCCTTTTCAAGCTCAGTCTCCACCTGTGAATAACAGAGATGAAGGTGATAACAGTGTTCCGGGGTGATATGAGGTAAATAAGATCATTCATGAGAACACTCAGCACAGCTCCAAGCACACAGAGAATGTTCATCAATAACCACATGACTTCTGAAGTCCAAGCTTCTGCATTTGGAGATGATTATTTAGCTACAATGTTGTACGCAAGAAAGGAGACTAGAAATAATAAACCAGTTGACTGAGAAACAGAAGGTTCTCTTTCCTCCCATTCCCTGTGTGTGTGATCATATGTAAGAGCTGCAATCAGAACCTATAAACCCAGGACAGGGTCACCACTGAGCACTGTGGACTCAAAACTTGACTGCCTCGAGGTATTTCAAGAAATACTCCATTTCTTATTGACTCTGAAGCTTATTGCAAAGCTGAGTTAACTTTGTATTTACGTATTCTGAACTGAAGCTAAATCTTTCAAGCCCCAGGCCTCAGCCTGAAATACCTTCTGTGAAAACGACTTCTTCTAGAAGAGATCTGAGTCAACAGCCGGCCAGTCTCCAATCATTGCCTTCTCAGAGAGAACTGCTTCACAAGAAATGTTTTTCTCTGATCAGAGTGATGCTTTGAAGACTTCAAACATCAACAAAGATAGGGGAAAAAACACATCTCTCTGAAATGCCAATTTTTCTGAAGTAACCACCCCTCAGAATCCTTTAGTCACTTCAAATGGTTTCGAGTGCGCACTCTGTTATTGCACCAAAATGAGACAGAGTGAGAAAGAAGCAGAATAATATTCCGAGATAAAAGTCTTCAGCTAAATTCAAATGTCAGGGCCATACAGGGGCCATCATTATCAATCAGTATGTACGAGTTCATCGATTTTTAATGCTCCTCTACTTAAACATGGTATGTGTGTTCAGCCAATTTAAAAGAGAGAGATGGAGAAGAGAGAGATTTAACACTTGGGAGACACGTCCTCACCCGTGAAGGTAGAAAGCTGAGCAGCCACTGTTCCCTGAACTGGGTGGCACGCCCACCGGTCTACAACGTTCATTCCAGCCTTCACTGATGTCTGACCTTGATGGCTCACTCAAAGTTCAGCTTTAAAACTGCTTTCTTCATGACAGCAGTTAACAGGCTAATTTCTAGGGTCTGAAGTTTGGCACACATTGCTTTTAGTAGTTCCAGGGGTCCTACACACATTTTGTAATAGACTTGTTTTGATTTACATCTCATGTGTCATCATGTTAAAAGAAAACTAACACATAAAAGTCCCTGTTCTCATCTTATTTTCCTTTATCACCAGGAAATTCATAACAATACATGAATTGCTGCTGTTGTTTACTCGCTAAGTCATGTCCGACTCTTTGCAACCCCATGGACTATAGTGGAGTGGGTTGCCATTTCTTTCTCCAGAGGATCTTCCCAACCCTGAGATCGAACCCACATCTCCTGCGTTGTCACTGACAAGCCAGTGACAATAGTTACAGATCACTTTTTTAAATGTTTTAAATTACACTTATCCAAATCCATCCAGTTGTGTGGGTTTCTTCCCGTAGCATACAGTCTGCTAACCAGAACAACACGAAAAAGTCAACCGACCAACCAGGGGCTCCCAGTCCCAGACACTAGGATTCTAGTGCTCAGGAAGATGTAAATGGTTCACGCTGGGCTCAGCTGTCAATACTACACTATAGGTACCAACTCCTCCTCCTGGACTAGCAGGCAGAGGATGGAACTCGCATCTCCTGCATTGGCAGGTAGATTCTTTAAGTTTGAGCCACCAGGGAAGCCCATAACACCCAGCTACTTAGTAACATATGTTACCCCTATAAGAGGACACATTATTTCTTCAATACAAAGCTTTGTTTCTCAAAAAATCAACTTAGTAGCCATCCACCTGCCATTTGCTATTCTTTTTGTTATTTTCTATATCAATCCTCTCTCTGCCTCAGTCTCTATGTTTCTCTCCTCCTCTTCAAGCCCAACAAGGTGAGGCTTCTCAATTCTTGGTTTTGATTCTAGAATCACACCTTTACCCTTAGTTCCTCTCATTTTTGCTGCCTCTCTGGACCTTCTCTATTTTGGACTCTGCTTTCTCTGGAACTATATGAGCAGCAACAGTGAAACATTCAAATCAAGGACAAACTGATTCATTTTCTCCTAAGATTATCATTTTTTCCCCTAAATCACTCTAAATTGCAATTTAATGTACATGTGAGTGTGTGTGTGTCCATTTCCACACTCCTGCTCTCTGAACAGATGCTGCAACGGAGTTCTGCACTAACAGCACCTACATCTTCTTTTCTTGAAAAGAAACTGGAAAGTTATCCATTTCCAAGAGCAGTTGAAATTATTCCTTCAAATACACATTCCTTTGGCTTTGGCTCCCTTTGAGGAAGACACAGCTTATTTCCCAGTAATTGAGGAGCACGACTTAGTGAGTTAAGGTTAGACTTTGTCACTGACCTCGCTCAGGGGGATGGCTCCCTTTGAAGCCTGCAAGACCAAAAGGCATGATGAGTTGCCTCTGGGTTGTTGCATAATTTACTGGATGACATGGAAGTAAATCATCACATTACAGACTATTGGTTAACATCCCCAATACTGTGCTAGCGAGAGAATCCTTTGTGGAATTCTAAGTGGAACTGAGAATTTTCTGTGGCTCAGCCAGGTTCATTCAAATTGACTTTCAATAAATAGACATTTACTGTGGTTACAGAGGAAAAGTTTATTTTTCATTAAAGATTTGACCTATTTTTAGAAAATTGCCCCTAAACTGCTGAACAAATGTGACTGCAGACCCTGAGCTGCTTCTGTTTCCTCTGCCAGTCTGACCCCTCCGCTGTGACTAACACAGTTGAAACTCTTATCCCGGGTCCCATTCAGCTCAGTGCTCCACAGAAACATCTCACTTCAGTTAATGATTCAGTTAACTGGCAATGACATTCCTTGTTCATGAATCTTTTCTTGCATGATGGCAACTCTGAAAAGAGATGAAGGCTTTCTCCATGGCAAACTGGCTGGATGGGCTGGGGTGTGGACCTAGAGCAGCCAGAACAGCATAAAGAAAGGGATGGTGGAGGAATGATACTGGAGAACAGAAGCCAAAGCTCAGCAACAGAGAAGCACCAAGATCCACCAGTGAACACACTGGGGCAAGAAACAAGAGTCAAGCGTGAAGATTTCCCTGGCTGTGGGTAAGAATCCGCCTGCCAATGCAGGGGATGTGGGTTTTATCCCTGGTCCGGGAAAATCCCACATGCCAAAAGGCAACTAAATCCATGAGCCATGACTACAGTGCCTCAACTCTAGAGCCCAAGAACCAGAACTACTGGCTTCTTCTCCACATGCAGTAACTATTGAAACCCGAGCCCCCTAGAGCCTGTGCTCTGCAACAAAAGATGCCATTGCAATGGGAAACCCTTGTACTGCAACTAGAGAAAGCCCATGTATAGCAACAGAGACCCATCACAGACAAAATAATAAAATACATAAATGGAATTAACTTTAAAAAGAGAAGTGAAGAGTGAGAATCAAGCAGTGGCCTCCTGGGCATATGTTTATAAAGCATAGTTACAGTAAGTTCCCTACATAGGAAAGAGTTCTGTTCCAAGAGCATGTTGGGAAGTCCAGTTTGTTTGTAAGTCCTACAAAGTTAGCCCAGGTATACCCAACTAATACAACTGGCTACATAGTACTGCTCTATAATAGGTCTATACTTTTCACAGAAATAATACATAAACAAACACAAGAAAGAAAACATTTTTAACCTTACAGTGCAGTACCTCGTTCGCATCTTGAAAGTTCACAACCTAAAGCTTCGTATGTAGGGCACTTACTGTATTTTCTACCTGCATGAGATGCACGCATCTTATTTAGACTCTCTGTAGCATCTGTCACTGTTTACCTCCCTTCTCCACAACTTGGAAATCCTCTCTCCTGTCCTGGATCCCAGGACATCACTCCCTCCTGGCTGTCCCCAAGGCCCATGGGCAAGCCCTTGACTCCCTGTCTCCTCCATCTGCACTGAGGTTTTGCATTCAGCTGGGCTCTCTTGTCTTTCTCAACTTGAGCTGAACAGATCATCAAATTCATTTCTATTTCCTGGACACGAAGCTAGAATTCACTTCTCAGCTTCCCCTACAACCAGGTGTGGCCGTGGGTTAAGTTCCAGCCAATAGAATGGAAGCATAAATGGTGTTCTCCATTTCTCAGTCTACTCTTTAGAAAGCAGTCTCCCTTCAGATCCTCCACATGTTTTCCCCTCCTGCTCACTATATTCCCACACCTAAGAGAAGAGAGGTATTAAAGATGGCAGAGTGTCTTGCAACCCCATTTCCTGAGTGGCTACACAGAGAAAAGCCTTGACTGTGAAGAAAAAACACATCTGTTAGATTTTAAGAGTGTAAAAAAAAAAATAAATTCTTACTGTGATAAGTCATTGAAAATTTTTTAAGATTTTTGTGATGTGGACCATTTTTAAAATCTTTATTGAATTTATTACAATATTGCTTCTGTTTTATGCTTTGGTTTTTTGGGCCCTGAAACATGTGGGATCTTAGCTCTCCAACCAGGGAGAGAACCCACATTCCCTGCATTGGAATGCAAAGTCCTGACCACTGGACCACCAGGGAAGTCCCCAGTCACTGAAGCTTTGGGGTATATCTGTTACAGCAGCTACCATCTTTGCTGTTAAATTTCGTCTATATCTCTTTAGTCCAAACCTCTATTCTTAACATTCAACTCAAATTTCTAATTTCTTGCCTCTCCTTTAATAGACTCACTCCTAATATTTTTCAGGAGTTATTCCCTGGACCTTCCAGTCTGAGCTGGGTTTTTGCCCTGTGTGTTTCCAGAGCACCTTACTCATGACACAACACAGTTGCCTGTATGAACATGTGCCTCCTCAACTCCACAGTGAACTTTTTAAGAATAAACACTGTGTTTTAATCTCTGGATCCTCTGTGTCTGGTTGGCACTCAGGAATAGTTTCTCATAAGAAAAAAAAAAGACTGACCAGATAAAGGAATTGGGATTTGTCATATGAAAACCAGGAAGGCCCAAAGGTGGTGTGATCAAAGCTTCTAAAACAATGAAACAATGAAGATGCTGAATGGGTATCTTTTAAAGTCAATCCTCAGAAAAAGAGAAAGAAGAAGAAATTGTTCAGAGCTCAAAGAGGTGTTTTAAAGATTTAAGGACAAACAAAAGAAAGCTTTTCTGAATAGTGAATAAACTTGAACTTGTTATAAAATATAAGGGGTATAATAGTTTGCAAAGAATTTCTAAAGGAAACTTGGCTTATTTATTTAGCATATTGCCTAAGTCTTTGAGAGTGATCATTAATAATGCTGTCTTCTTAGCATTAACAAATGGTACATTTAGTATCAAATATTATGATACTAATAACGTCAAAATCAATGTTGAAACACATTGTAGTGAGCATGCATCCTGCCCCACCAGTGACATCCCAGTGACAATTCACCTTGGTGCCTCACACGCTGCATTAGCATCTAGAGCACCTATGCTGAACCCAAGGTGGGGGACAGCAGACCAAAAGTGGCTAGAGAACAATCCAGAACTTTACAGGGCATTCGTTCTAGGTCCCCCACCCTCTCCATACAGAATTTTCCTGTACAAGCCAAGAAAGAGCTATTACAAAGCCCGAGTGTGAGTTACAGAAATAACCAGTGTTCTCACCTCACCTCCAAGAACTTTCTCCTCTCCAATACCTGAGAAATCCCACATGAAACAGTAACTAGACTAATGAATAGTTTGGGTATTTCACTGACTTCTATTTACTCTATAAAAACTGACTTTTAAAGTACAGATGGTAAATGGGAGCTGGGTTTTGTTCATCCTTAACCTTTCAACTGCTTTTACTGGCTCGAGACATTTAACTTTATCTGAAGAGATGTGACTGATCTAATTGAGCCGAAAGGAGCAAGAACATGAAACAGACATTTCCCTTTTACAGAGAGAAAATTTACCCTTTAATGCAAAACTTCGTCCTGGAAGGTTAAAGCCCTCCTCTCACCTGTAGCTGGGATATTGTCAGAGGGTATCGGAATAATATCCAGGTCACACCTTCGCTGCAGGGCGGGATGGTGAGAGAGCCTTCATAGACCCAGTAATCACGCAGCAAGGGATCTGTGCCACCACATGGACCAATCACGGAAAGATGAGTTAATGAAAAATAATTTGGAAGAGTCCAACAATCATTTTCAAACTTACAAACCATCCAGATAACATGTCTCAGAAAGATGTCATTTTTAAACTGAAGCCTCACATATATATTTTAAAACTAATCATATGAAGAAAACAATCAATGGAGAACATGATGTATCCTCTATTATTTATAGTGATTTTGTATCAATGAATTCCTATACATATTTAAATATGGTTATATAAACTAGATATATAAACACTTGATATACTATACCAGGTGTGTGTGTGTGTGTGTGCTCAATTGTGTCCAACTCTTTACGACCTCATGGACTGTAGCCCACCAGGCTGGACAGAATACTGGCAAGAATACTGGAGTGGGTTGCCATTCCCTTCTCCAGGGGCTCTTTCCGACTCAAGGATCAAACCTTCATCTCCTGCACTGCAGGTGGATTCTTTACTGTCTGAGCCACCAGGGAAGCTCAGTGGTAAAATGTTTATTATCTCAAAAAGTTTACTCCCAAGTTTAGAACAATCTGAAACTGGTAACAACTACAAAGAACATTAATTATAAAGAAAGCTTACTAACTCGTAAGACACAGTTGTGTATATTCTGAGAAAAACAATGCAGTCACAGCCACAGTTAAAATTCACCCTATGCAACCCAATAAATGCTTACCTGGTAATAAAGTGTTAGGATTAAAGCAGGGTATTGTTTTGGACTTCCCCTGAAAAAAAGAAAATGTACCCCACGTTAACACAAAATTTTAGAATAAGAACATTTATAAGCACTAAAAATCGAGGTTGAAGTCTTTTCTTTTTGGCCACACTGTACATGTGGGATCTTACTTCCCTGACCAGAGATCAAACCCATGCCCCTTGCGGTGGAAGCATGGATCCTTAATCACTGAACCCACCAGCGAAAGCCCTGAAGTCTTTTCTGAATGCCAGACCCCACAGGTTTGTGGGTGTGTCAATCTGTCTTCTCACTGGAGTGACACGGCTTGGTTCCAACAGGACGTTCCTGCTCTGAGTCTGTAACTATTTTTGCTATGGCCACAGCTCAGGAATTTCCCTATAATTCCTGGTGTGAAACTTAAAATTGTCCGTCCAGTGTCCGTCTGCCCCTCATCACTGCCTTTCCTGCTCCTGGAGTAGCGATGTGGGCCTTGACCCAGGGAGTCTTTAGAAATGACTTTCCTCCTGAAACTCTGCTCTCAGTTTCTAACCTTCTTGGCAGCACAGTAGGTACATGCTCAGTTGCTTAGTCGTGTTCGACTCTTTGCAACCCCATGGACTCCAGAATACCGGAGTGGGTCGCCATTTCCTTCTCCAGATTTTCCTGACCCAGGATCGAACCTGGGTCTCCTGGGTCTCCTGTGTCTCCTGTACTGCAGACTCTTTATCTGCTGAGCCACTGGGGCAAATCAACCTTAAGTCACCTTCTCAGGGAGGTATCACTTATGACTTATGTGAGCTTGTGTTGCTTCTCTTTTCACATAAATACTCTGAAGTGTGGTCGCCACAATTTTTATTTCTTTCATTTATACTACCTCCCTATATCCAGAGGGCAGAAAGATGTACACAGGAGGCCTGGGTTGCTCAAATCCTAAACAATTCCCCCCAAAAGTCCTGTCTTCAAGCCTAGCCCTTGGCTGCCTCCTGGGAGATCGTCTCTGAGTCCTTGGAATAAGCCTCCTGATAAGAGTGGCTCTGTGTGCCTGAGGCCTTGGGCAGGCTGTACCAGTTGGACCAGATAAGTTTATCCCAACAAAGTAATTTATGGTGGAAGCCTGGTTTTGCTCAGGGTGGGGGCTGGAGGGCTGGAGTCAGCATAGCTGAGGTCAGTCCCTGAGGCACTGCCCAGGCATAACTGACCCCCAATAAAATCCCTGGACACCAAGGCTCGGGTAAACTTCCCTGACTAGCAGCGCTTCACAAGTGCTGTGCCATCACTGCTGGGAGAATCAGCTGTGCCCCCAGGCACCTCGACTGGGAGGGCACGTCTGAGAGCTTGTACCTGGTTTCTCCAGGACTGCGCCCCACCCACCTTTTCACTGTGCTGACTTTTTTTGATCTGTATTCCTCCACTGGAATAAACCACAACCAGGAGACTAACGGCTTGTCTGAGTCCTTTTAGGGAATCTCCAAGCCTGAGGATAGACATGGAAGGCTCTTACCTAACCAGTATTTTTATTTTCTTTTAGAGAATGACTTACCTTATACTGAATATCCTGGAGGATTTCAGTCACAGCCTTCAGGCCCACGTGCTCTTTTCCGATCTGCAACGTATAAAGTATAAACCATAGCTACTAAGCATTTAAATACGTAAGTAAAATAACCAACTGAAGTGAAGTTCAAGTTCACCTGAAAGTCCTTCTTGGGAATACAAGACTTACTTCTTAATAAATAGGTCAACATCTACTAAAGGCAATTAAAGTACAAGAAAGTATTAGATATGTTCCTGGGCATTTCCAAGAATCTATTCTAAATTTACCTTGCTAGGTATAGATTTTACCCACTGTCCTACACATTTATATTTATATATTTATTAACATATTTATGTTTATATATATATCTAATCACATAACACTGTAACATAAAAGTTTTGAGGATATTTCTAAATTAGAACTATTCACACACGCCCAAAGCCTTCTATTTTTACTTTTAGCATTTCTAGATCATTATTATAATGACTGTATTCATGTTGAAAATTTTTTATTAACTCCAAAAAATAAGTATGTGATTTCATATGCTAAAGTCACTGAAATTGAGACACTTATTTCTTATCATTGGACATAACTCTGTAATCTCCTATTTATTCTTAAATAAATAAGAATATGCTGTTTGTAGCTTTCTATTTTAAAGCATTATATATCATTACATATTTTCAGTGCATAAAATGTCCCAAGGAATTTGAGATTTTAAAAAGAATATGATGTGAGGTATTCTTGACTCTAACTTTAAAAATTATAAGTGTAATCTCATTTCTACTTTTCAGTCAAGTTTCAACAGTTTCTGTCCATGCTAATGGAAGGCAGTCACAACAGAGACCACTTATGTCAGATAAACAATCCCTGTTATGGTTTGCTTTTTCTTTTGCACATAAATTTTTGGAGAATGATCCACAAGGACCTACAAGAGCTGTCACCATGTCCACTCGCCCGGCTTCTCTCCATTGTGAACCAACTTGGAAAAACACTAGGTCAAAGGGGATCAAAGGAAAGAGGTGCGACAGGAAACTCATACAACCTAACACAGGCCAATGAGTTCCAAATAATCAAGATTATATTTTCCAAGTGTTTGCAATTCCTGAGATAGGCTCTAGAAATAAAAAATGAATTCTCTTAAGTTACTCTGTGTGTGTGTGTGTGTGTGTGTATCTTAGGCAAAATGTACTCCTTGGTGTCAAAGTGTGGACCTGTAGGCAGATGCCTGCACCCCACTTTCAGGGAAAAACAGACTCCTTTGCTGTATTGGTGGCTCAGACAGTAAAGAATCTGCCTGCATTGTGGGAGACCCAGGTTCAATCCCTAGATCAGGAAGATCACCTAGAGAAGGAAATGCCTACCCACTCCAGTATTCTTGCCTGGAAAATTCCATGGACAGAGACGCCTGGCAGGCTACAGTCCATGGGGTTGCAAGGAGTCAGACATGACTGAGCAACTAACACTTCCACTTTCTGTTGTACTGGTTTAAGCAAAATGTAGTATTTGGATGCTTACACCCACAGGTGGGCTTTGTCGTCACTTCACGCATCTCTGATCAGAGCATAATTCTCTGAACAGCCCACGTCTGAACACTGTGAGGCCACACAGTTTAGTGGCCCAGGAACAAGGTCACTTGCATTGGATGCTGGGTTCCGACCTTGACTCACTTTTCAGTCTTGAGCAAGTTTACCTAACCTCTCTGTCCTTCAGCTTTCTTCTCTATACAGCAGGGAGGACTAAAGTGACGGAGTTGAAAAAAAGACTCAGTCAAACAAAAACCTTAGAATAGGGCAGGGTGCATCGAAACTCAGTGATTATTACCCAGATCACTCTTACTCAGAATGCCACACAGCATCAAATACAGCATTTAATAACTATTACTGCCTCTTTCTATCTATAAAGGTTCTATACTTTGTGGACATAACTATATTTTGCAGCCAATTCCAGCTATCGCTCCATCTCGTTCCTTCCATTCTTTGTCAAAGTCCTGCCTGAAGAGGTTACAGCCACCAAAAAGAAAATATAGATGATGCTCTGCACAGCCCAGTCCCTAAAATCCTACAACAGTGTGGGTGACAACGCAACCTGGGGCCAAGAGTCCACCCGCAACTAGGTAACTTCTGACCTCTGCCCTTCGCCACCTTTCACCACTGCCCAGAATGCCAGCCCTCCGGTCAGTTTCCTCTCCGAGAACCTCAGCCCTGCAAAGCCCTGAATTTTTCAACTTCTACGGCTAATCCCCTCACTTCCCACCACACCCTCTGGAATGGGACGATGCCACATCTTTGACAAGCTCCCTGACACCTCCTGGTCTCTGTGAACCCCTTGGATCTGCTCAAGGTCTTCACTCCAAGCCTTATGAGTGGACACTGTGCAGCCTCCCTCAAAGATGAGATTAAGAGCTCTGGCCAGTGCCTGGCTGTTACCTTCTGATGGGTCTTCTGTTTCACAAGCCCAAGGCCAGCCCCCTCTGAGTGGACTGCCCTCCTCCCATACTATCCTGGCTCCACTATCACTCACTGATCCACTGGTAACAACCAATGGTCGTTCCCTCCTGCAGTCACCCCAGAGGACTTCAGCATCCCTGGGTGTGACCTATGCCCTCCCTGGCCTCTCTCTTGACCCCTCACTCCATGTCCCTCAGCTCCATCCCACCTCTGTCAACCAATCCTGAGAATGTGCCCTGGATTTGTTTCCACTCTGACACCCACAACTCCACAGACCATCCCCTCTGACTGTACCTGCCCACCCATCCATCCCTCTCCTCTCTTCTCTTTCTTCCTATTCACTGATCACAAGGAGTCAAGCCCTGGGGTCCCTCTTGGCTCTGTCTCTTTCCTTTCCTGCCTACCCTGGAAGACATCTCTCCATCCTCTAGTCCCTCTGCCCTCCTAAATCAACTGCTCTGCAACCCATCGATGCCACAATTAATTTGCTAGAATTCTCTGCACCTCACAGTGGATGAAGAGACTAGCCCACTGTCTGCTGTCCTAGACTATCTGTGATGTTCAATTTCAAGTTGGTCTCCCACCCTGACAGTCAAGTCTGTTGTCATTCACCTCCTGAGCTATTTCAAAACTCAATCCCACACCCACATTTCCTCTGCTCTATAAATAATTTTGCTGTGCGTGTCTGGGAGATAATACAGGTCATCAGGCATGAACTCCCCTAATTTCCTGTCTTTCTTCACCTAAACGTGCTTGCCATTGGTGCCCACCCTTTCCTCCTAGCCCTCTGTTTTGGAGAAAGGGTGGGCCCTTCCTGTCCGGGGTCAGTGCATCCATATAACTCTCATCTGACACCCCCCACTTCCTCTGGGGCTCTTCTACATCAATCATCTCCTTTCCTGCAGTATTTTCAAACTACATCTGCACTAGTTTTTTTTTTTTATATGTAATTATTTATTTGTCTACACTGGGTCTTAGTTGGGATAGGAAGGATCTTCAATCTTCACTGTGGCATGAGGGATCTTTTTTTTTTCAGGAAGCAAACTCTCAGTTGCAGCATGCGGCATCTAGTTGCCCAACCTGGGATCAAACTCGGACCCCCTGCACTGGGAGTGCAGAGTCTCAGTCACTGGACCACCAGGGAAGTCCTGCACCAGCTCTTTTTGCTCAGAATAAAAACACAGGCCCACCTTGGATCTCAAAACGAAACAAACTGAACCTAGCTGGGCACATCATCGCTAGTTATCACCCCTTCTGTCTTTGAGTCAAGTTTCTTGAAAGCCAAGTCCATCCTCACTGCCTGGACCTCCCCTCCGCTTTCCCAGCCTCTGACCTAAGTGCAAGGCCCAGATGTGGTCCTTTCCTCTCTGCCTCGGCTGACACTCAGGATCAGCCCTTCTTTCCTCCGTGAACATCTGTGCTCAGTTTCTGTGATATTGCTCTTTCCTGAGAAAGGCATCGTCACATAGATAATATGGATCTTCCTTCATGCCCTGCATTGGCAGGAGGATTCTTTACCACTGAGCCACCTGGGAACCCCCTCCAGGGTCTCTTTCAGCTCTAAATCTTTTATTGCATCAAGAAGACGATACGACAAAGTTTAAAAGAGTCACCTGAAAAACTAAAATCTTACCTTTGAAAGCATACGGTCCAATTTGTACATTTTACTGTAAGTATGTTAGATGTTCAGTTGTGTCCAACTCTTTGCGACCCCGTGGACTGTAGCCCACCAGGCTCCTCTGTCCATGGGATTCTCCGGACAAGGATACTGGAGTGGGTTGTCATTTCCTCCTCCAGGAGTATATTTCACTCAATGCATATAATGTTCTTTGCCCACCAAAGAGTTCATATCTAAACTCTATATCCACCAAGGTTTTTGTCAGTCTTATTTCATCCATGTTTTTCTACAAGGCTCTTCCAATCATCTTAGAAAAAAAATTACTCATAACAAATAGCTAAAGGAATCTACTGCACGATTATACTATGGACTTTTCTTAGATTTTTCAGTGAGGCAGGGTCCAAAAACATTTCCTGAAACTCTTTTTCATTAATAAAATGAACTCTGCCTTTAGGAGACATTTTCTCATTCATTTCTCCAATGACTCTGAATGCCATTCTGAAAAAAATTTCTGATAACACACTGAACCATTTTCTACCAGTGAATATGGCTGAACTTGATCCACAGAGACCACATTTTCTTTTTCTTTATTTTATTTCTTTATTTTTGGCCGTGCTGGGTCTTTGCACAGATTTCGCTAGTTACTCTGAGTGGGGGCTACCTTCAAGCTGTGGTCCCCAGGCCTCTCACTGCCGTGGCATGGCTTCTCTTACAGAGCACAGGCTATAAGGCCCTCGGGCTTCAGTAGTTGCAGCACATGGGCTCAAAAGTTGCTGTTCCCAGGCCCTAGAGCATAGCCTCAATAGTTGTGGCACACGGGCTTAGATGGTCTGAGGCAGATGGGATCTTCCGGGACCAGGGATTGACCTATGTCTCCTGTATTGGGAAGCAAATGCTTTACCATTGAGTTACCAGGGAAGCCCCAAGTTTTCTATTTTTAAACTATCAATGTTCTCTGTATAAGCACTTAATGTCCCTTCTAAGTAGTAAAACTGAGAGAGAACAAAAAACCTTCTGCACAATGAATTAGAAAAGAAGCATCTCTGAACAATGTAGTAATCTTAACAGGAGACCGTTTACCTGGACAAACAAAGCGATGATAGCGATTCCATGGGGCTTCCCCACAGCCTCATCAATACTGCCAAACAAGGTGGAGTTCCAGTGGATCAGGTGGAGCTGGATGAGCAATGACAGAGAGGCAACCTCGTTACTAAAGGCACTTCTGTTTAGGAAAACAAAGATATATCAACTTCTCCTTGACCCTATCCATATGGTATGGTATGCAACAACAGCATTACAGACAGATACAAAGAGATGACTGGTTGAATCCTGGTTCTCTGTGTGAATTCCTTCCTTCTTACTTCTCAACAGAAGCAGGGCTCAGTGCCTCTCAAGTTCTGCTTCTGTCCTGATCAGGAGCACATCTGAGGGGACTTGCAGATTTCAAATTGATTTCGTTGCCTTCCTTAGAGACATCCCCTCTGGCTCTTCCTGAAATGAAACTCCAGGTCTGGTCACAAAGAACTCATTGAAAGGATTTGTACCTATACACTCCAGGACTGTGTCACCCACCATCTCCATCAAGAATGACACAAAGCCAGTCTCACATTCTGTAAATTAGTTCAACTTTCTAAGAATATGAAGAGATAGCATCCTATGAAAAGCACTGCATCATTTTTTAAAGCATGGTAAAGTAATGAATGCCAATGTGGAGCTCTTTTTTAAAAAAGGGCATTTCCTGCACTGCAGATAAAATTTTATCTGTGAAGGAATGTCAAACAATACTCTAGAGGACTCTCTCACTCTTAGCCCTATAGAGCTCTGTGGTTTCCAGGTTTATCTAGAATACGCACTTGCTTCTACAGGGCTGATAAAACACTTAAAAGAAGCCAAATTCAACTCCCTGGTTAAAATCAAATGGCCGCTGAGGTTCTCAGTATAACAGTAGTTAGGCAAACCTTCTGCCGAGAATACTAATCATCGCTTTACATTTTAATCAAGTTATAATTACTTACCTCCTGAAAACACTGCCTCATTTAAGAATTCATCCAAAAAGACACACTAAAATTCAGACACCTTGTCCTTTTAGCGTCCATATTAAAATATGAAGGAAAATTATCAAGGAAGATCGCTCTAAATTTGAAGCTTCTCTTGTTTTCCCAGCTAGAATTCAAAATTATAAAGCTGACCACTAGAGGGAAGTAATGAGGCCCTCTGTCTATGATTTTATAGAAATAACCCAGGACAAGACTCTTCAGAGTTCTTGGACTGCAAGATCAAACCAGTCATTCTTAAAGGAAATCAACCCTGAATATTCATCGGAAGGACTGATGCTGAAGGTGAAGCTCCAATATCTTGTCCACTTGATGTGAAGAGTCCATTCATTGGAAAAGACCCTGATGTTGGCAAAGACTGAAGGCAACAGGAGATGGCAGCGGCAGAGGATGAGATGGTTAGATAGCATCACGGACTCAATGGACGTGAATCTGAGCAGACTCCGGGAGATAATGGAGGACAGAGGAGAAAGATATGTTGCAGTCCATGGGGTCGAAAAGAGTCAGACACAATTTGGTGACTGAACAACAAAAACAAGAACCTAGGACAGGTCAGGCTATGAAAAGCTCTCATGAACTTGGCTGTTGTTGTTCAGTCGCTCAGTCGTGTCTGACTCTACAACACCATGGACTGCAGCACGCCAGGCTTCCCTGTCCTTCACCATCTCCCAGAGCTTGCTCAAACTCATGTCCGTCGAGTCCGTGATGCCATCCAACCAACTCATCCTCTGTTGTCCCCTTCTCCTCCCACCCTCAATCTTCCCCAGAATCAGGGTTTTTCCTAATGAGTCAGCTCTACACAGCAGGCCAAAGTATAGCAGCTTCAGCTTCAGCATCAGTCCTTTCAATGAACACTCAGGACTGATCTCCTTTAGGATGGACTGGTTGGATCTCCTCACAGTCCAAGGGATTCTCAAGAGTCTTTTCCAACACCACAGTTCAAAAGCATCAATTCTTCGGCACTCAGTCTTCTTTATGGTCCAACTCTCACATCCATACATGACCACTGGAAAAACCATAGCCTTGACTAAACGGACCTTTGTTGGCAAAGTAATGTCTCTGCTTTTGAATATGCTGTCTAGGTTGGTCATAACTTTCCTTCCAAGGAGTAAGCGTCTTTTAATTTCATGGCTGCAGTCACCATCTGCAGTGATTTTGGAGCCCAAGAAAATAAAGTCTGTCACTGTTTCCACTGTTTCCTTATCTATTTGCCATGAAGTGATGGAACCAGATGCCATGATCTTAGTTTTCTGAATGCTGAGTTTTAAGCCAGCTTTTTCACTCTCCTCTTTCACATTCATCAGGAGGCTCTTTAGTTTTTCTTCGCTTTCTGCCACAAGGGTGGTGTCCTCTGCATATCTGAGGTTATTGGTATTTCTCCCGGCAATGTGCTTTCTCCCTGATTCCAGCATGTGCTTCATCCAGCCTGGCATTTCGCATGATGTACTCTGCATAGAAGGTAAATAAGTAGGGTGACAATATACAGCCCTGACGTACTCCTTTTCCTATTTGGAACCAGCCTGTTGATCCACGTCCGGTTCTAACTGTTGCTTCTTGACCTGCATCTGAGTTTCTCAGGAGGCAGGTGAGATGGTCTGGTATTCCCATCACTTTAAGAATTTTCCAGTTTGTTGTGATCCACGTAGTCAAAGGCTTTAGCGTAGTCAATGAAGCAGAAGTAGATGTTTTTTCTGGAATTGTCTTGCTTTTTCTATGATCCAATGGATGTTGGCAATTTGATCTCTGCTTCTAAATCCTTTTCTAAATCCAGCTTGAACATCTGGAAGTTCTCAGCTCACGTACTATTGAAGCCTAGCTTGAAGAATTTTGAACGTTACTTTGCTAGCATATGAAATGAGTGCAACTGTGTGGTAGTTTGAACATTCTTTGGCACTGCTTTTCTTTGGGATTGGAATTAAAACACCTTTTCCAGTCCTGTGGCCACTGCTGAGTTTTTCAAATTTGTTGGCATATTGAGTGAAGCACTTTTACAGCATCATCTTCTAGGATTTGAAATAGCTCAGCTGGAATTCCATCACCTCCACTAGTTTTGTTCATAGTGATGCTTCCTAAGGCCCACTTGACTTTGTACTCCAAGATGTCTGGCTCTAGGTGAGTGATCACACAGTTGTGGTTACTGGGTCATTAAGATCTTTTTTGTACAGCTATTCTGTGTATTCTTGCTACCTCTTCTTAATATATTCTGCTTCTGTTAGGTCCATACTGTTTCTATCCTTTATTGTATTCATCTTTGCATGAAATGCTCCCTTGGTATCTCTAATTTTCTTGAAGAGATCTCTAGTCTTTCTTATTCTATTGTTTTCCTCTGTTTCTTTGCACTGAACTTGGACTGCCCAGTAAATGTAACTGTCAAGGCACTGCCTTTAAGAAAGCAATGTTCTATAACTCTTCAATTAATAAGGAAAGACAGACCAACTTAATCTTTCCATTTCTGGCTGCAACAGTATCTTTGGCGTCCCAGTGGTACAGATAAGTGTACAGTGGAACAGATAAGAACTGTTTGCCATAATTAAAATCAACAAGAAAAAAAGGCCAAGGTTGAAATCTATCTTGATTTCACAAATTACAAAGTTCAAATAAATGATTTTCTTATTTCTTATGGTAACAGTAAGGAGCATTTTTTTCTGAAACAAACTAAAAACGCATGTTTTGAGGTTGGCTGCTTTCAGTTCTTCTGTTTTCCTTTCTGTTCCTTTGGCGCTCCTCCTAATTCAGTAACATCCCATCACTCACACCCGTTCTTCCAAAACTACTTCACATGTTTTTGTGTTTAAAAAATGGAGGGTCCCCACTCCTTGAGTGTGTGCTGCTCATGGTGATTTTATTTCAAAGAGTATGGTACAGGATACCTGACAGTGGAGAAACATGGCCAATGCCACCTGGGCCAGGTGAGCAGACCAACATGAGAAGTCATCAGATATGCTGACACAGGCACCCTGGACATGAATGATGAATACGACATTTTATCTCTATGTTCTTCCTCCCAGTAACCCATAACCCCAGTGTAACCATGAAGAAAACATCGGACAAATCTTAACAGAGGGATATTCTACAAAATATCTGACCAGTATGTCTCAAAACTGTCAAGGTCATCACAAACAAAAAAATAGCCTGAGAAAATGTCACAGCCAAGAGGAATCCAGGGAAACAGGAGAATGTAAATGTAATGTGGTGCTACAGATGAGGTCTTGTAACAGAAAAGGGACTTTAGGTGAAAACGAAGGAAACAATAAAACAAGGACTTAGCATATCAAGACTGGACAACGAATTACGACCAATGTGCCATACCAAGATGTTAAAAACATGGGAAACTGGATCTGAGTTAGATATGAACTTTCTGTCGCTCAGTCATGTGCCCAACTCTTTGCAACCCCATGGACTGTAGCCCACCAGACTCCTCTGTCCATGGGATGTCCCAGGCAAGAATACTGGAGTGGGCTGTCATTTCTTTCGCCAGGGGATCTTTCCAACCCAAGTACTGAACCCACATCTCTTCTGTCTCCTGCATGGTCACTCTTTTACTACTAGCGCCACCTGGGAAGCCCAATTTTATAGAATTTTCTGTACTATTTTCATAATTTTCCTGTAAATCTAAAACTGTTCTAAAAAAAAATACAATCTATTATAGAAAGAAAGAGGGAACTTCCTAGCAGTTCAGTGGTTAGAACTCCACACTTTCACTGCCAAGAGTGGGCTCAATCCCTGGTCAGGGAACTAAGATACTCCAAGCTGCAGAGTATGGAAAAAAGAAGAAAGGAAGAGAAAGAAAGAAAAGAAAAATTAAGGGAAATGCCGGCACTTTCACCAACCCAAGCTAAAAAGGATAACAGAAGATTGCTATGACCTTCATGTGAGCAGTAAAATAACAGAGAACGAAAACAGCAAGAGAATCTCTGCCACCTGGCTTTCATCCTACCATCTGGATCTTAAATAATGACTGGAGACGGGATGGTAGTTAAGGAGCAAAACAGAGTCTTCCTTCACAGTCCACAAGGAACCCAAGCTTTAGAAACAAAGCTCTGGTCTGGGATTTATGAGAAACTCTCTTCTCGTGGAGGTGCTTTCTCTTGTTGTTTCGTTGCTCAGCTGTGTCTGATTCTTTGCGACTCCATGGGCTATAGCCCACCAGGCTCCTCTGTCCATGGGATTTTCCAGGCAAGAATACTGGAGTAGGTTACCATTTCCTTCTCCAGAGTATCTTCCCAACCCAGGGTTTGAACCAGCATCTCCTGCATTGGCAGGTGGACTCTTTATGGCTTTGCCTCATTAAGACCAAACAAAACATAATCAGAGATCCCCTTTCCACAAAACTAGAAGATAGTTAATTGAAGTACCAGGAAAATTTCCAGCACATTCTGAAAACCAGTTTAACTATTACTGCTGACTTAAATGCTCAGTCCTCATCAATCACACACTCTACATTTTTGCCACCTCTCGGCTTTAGCTCCCTCTGTGTTCCCTGAGCCCTGCCTCACTCCAACCTGTGTAAGTTTGCTGCCATAACAAAGGACCGCAGACTAAGTGGCTTAACCACCAAATCTATTTTCTCAGAGTTCTGGAGGCTTGATGTCCAAGCTCACGGTGTGGGCAGGGTTGGTTTCTCCTGAAGCCTCTCTCCTTGGTCTTGCAAACACCCACCTTCCCCCTGTGACCCACATGGTCTTTCTTCTGTGCATGTCTGTGGCCAGATTCCCTCTTCGTGTAATGACACCAGTTACACTGGACTAGGGCCTGCCCCAATGACCTCATTTTAGTCTAATAACCTCTGTAGAGATCCTGTCTGCAAATACAATCACACTCTGCTATATCAGGAGCTAAGACTTGAACACATGAACTGGTTGGCAAGGGATGGAGGGATGCAGGGTGGGGAGAGAAGATCCAATTTAGCCCCAACACGGCCTATTTTCCCCTTTCCTTCCTCCCCAGCTTAATGAAGTTTTTCCAGATCTGAAAATCTTGAACTACTCACATCAACTCATCATCTCCCAGGGCCCCTTCTTCATTCCTATCCTCTTGTTGCTGTTCAGTTGCTCAGTTGCATCCAACTCTTTGTGACCCCATGAACTGCAGCATGCCAGGCCTCTCTGTCCCTTACCATCTTCCAGAGTTTGCCCAAGTTCATATCCATTGAATCAGTGATGCCATCCAGCCATCTCATCCTCTGTCACCCCCTGCTCCCCCTGCCCTCAATCTTGTCCAGCATCAGCATCTTTTCCAATGAGTCAGCTCTTCGCATTAGGTGGCCAAAGTACTGGAGCTTCAGCTTCAGCATCAGTCCTTCCAGTGAGTATCCAGGGTTGGTAAGTATTCATCTTCTGTTCTGCCTTATATTAGTGTTGGTTCAGTTTCACAGAGCAAAGTCACTGTGCTTCAGTGCCTGTGATGAACTGAGAGCACTTTGGGGGTAATGGGGCTGGAAAGTTAGAGGGCTTCAGATAGCACAGAGGTTTAAAGATTAATCAAAACTGTGCTTTGGGAAATGTTAAAGCAATATATTATTGCAGTGACTATGATTATTACTTATGCTGCTTAGAACCAAACTCCCCCACACTGACATCTTTCCTTCAAAGGTCTTCTTAGCAGAATAGGGATAGATGGAAGTATTTGGCATGGGAGGTGGGAAGATAAGCTAGGTGGCTACAACAAAAGTTCCGACAGAAAATTATTCTAAGGGTGCATCCTTTGTGCTAAGTTGCTTCAATTGTGTCTGACTCTTTGTGACCCTGTGGACTGCAGCCCGACAGGCTCCTCTGTCCATGGGATTCTCCAGGCAAGAATACTGGAGTGGGTTGCTATGCCCTCCTCCAGGGGATCTTCCCAACCCAGGGACTGAACCCGTATCTCTTATATGTCTCCTTCATTGGTGCTTTTTACCACTAGAATCACCTGGGAAGCCCCTTCTAAGGGTATCTGATGGTTAACTTTGTGTGACACCATGGCTCTGGTGCCCAGTTGCTTGGTCAAGTACCAGTCTAGATGTAGCTATGAAGGTATTCAATATTTTTAGCTCTGATAGGGTTTAAATCAGTCAACTGAGGGACTTCCCTGGTGGTCAAGTGGTTAAGAACTCGCCTTCCAATGCAGGGACACAGGTCTGATCCCTGGGCAGGGAACTAAGATCCCAAATGCAACTAAATTCATGCTCCACAAAAGAGGCCCACATGCTGCAACTGGAGAAAGTCCACAAGGAAAGGGCCAGCACAGCCAAAAAAAAAAAAGACAAACAAAAACCTATTGTTATTTTCTCAGCATCATGACCCTCATCCCTTCCTATTTAAAAAATCTGACCTAGGATAAAAACTGTAAAGCTTCGTTTAACTGTTTTAGAGGAACTCTGTCTGCTCTTCTGCTAAAGAGCTCACAAATTCCAATTTCCTGCCTTGATGATGCCACTAGGCCATTAGAATCTGTGAAACGTTCATCTTAATGTACTTAACTCACAGCAATGGATAAATTTGTCCAAAGTTAGGAAACTGTGACAGGCCATAGCCTTATCATCATTTATTTGTCACCAAGAAAAATAAGTTTGAAGAGTTCGTGGCAGCTTAACAGAAAGCTATCTTCAAGATAAATGAGGTTTATTATTAACATAAATAACATGCCAGCATTAAAGTACAAAAGAGTAAATCGTGAGGAATGGAAAAAGCAGTAAAAACTGAAAAGGCAATTATGACTCACATGTTCCTCTCCCGGCCCTGTATTCATACAGGTTCACGTCTTCTACCTTCAATGCCTGATGCAGTTTTCCTTTACAATGGCTCCATGTCTCCTCAAGCTGAGCATTTCCAAAACTGACATCCAGTCCCTGTTGCTGTTTCCTCCATGGAGCTCCCAATGCCCGGGGACCTCTACTGTTTTATCTTCAACTCACCAGGGCTCTCTTGACCCCTAACACAAATGCATTTCAAAGCTCAATCGGCATAGCCAAATAAATAAATTACAATATTTTAAGTGAATATTTTTTTTAAAAGTTCAACCAGTCTCTGACACCACTCTCATCATATTTCTCTGTTCAAAATATCTACTTTCCTCATTTCCTACCCATGAAAGTGTAAGTGTGAAAGTGTTAGTCATTCAGTTGTGTATGACTCTTTGTGACCCGATAGACTGTAGCCAGCCAGGGTCCTCTGTCCATGGGATTCTCCAGGCAAGAAAACTAGAGTGGGTTGCCATTCCTTTCTCCAGGGCATCTTCCCAACCCAAGGATCGAACCCAGGTCTCCTATATCACAGGCAGATTCTTTACGATCTGAGCTATCAGGGAAGCCTACCCATACAGGACTTAAATTTCTCTAACCCTATCCTTCCCCGTCCTATTATAACTATCCTCCAAGTATTCAAATCAAGTGTGACTCCTGATCCCTCATGACACCCTCCCCATTCCACTTCTGTTCCACTCACTTGGAATGCTGGCCTCACTGTCATGCCACTTACCCAAAATCTGCCCCCACTCCCTGACAGGCTTCTGGTAGACAGATCAGAGATAGGGATGATGGAGATGAAGACAAATATGAATCACCAGATACAAAGGGGAAGGGAGAACTGGAGCTTCCACCCTAAACCACTGCCCAAAAGAGGGATGAGTCTAGATTTAGGGAAGAACTGAAAGTTACATCTTTAGTCAAACTGTTTCCCACCAACTTCCCTTGGCGGTCCACTGGCTAGGACTCCACACTCCCAATGGAGGGTGCCCAGGTTCAATCCCTTGTCAGAGAACTAGATCCCACATGCCACAACGAAGACCTGGCACAGCTAAATAAATAAATATAAGTATTTTTAAAATCTGGAATTTTAATAAAGAAAGAAGACAAAGTGAAATGTCTGAATAACAAAATGAGAGCTCTGAATAACTGAAAAACAGCAAAGAAAGCACCTCCTCCCTCCAGAGCCACTCCTAATTATACGGTGCAGTCATCCATCTGTAGATAAATTGAGATTTAGTGTATATTATTTTCAGGTGTGCCGGCACTTAAGATGTCATTGTCAATATATTACAGTGTTATTATTCAGAGAAGGACATTCAAGGTGTAGACAGAATAGCGACAAAGCACGTAAAGCAAGAAATGGAAAATAAATTATCTGAAGTTCTATCTCTGTCACCTACTTGTTATGTTTGCCTAAATTTAATTATATACTTTCTGATATCATTAAAAGAGAAATAGGAGGCTGTGTTGGAACATTTCAGAGCAAATTCATCTATTAATATATTAATACCAAAAGCTATTTATATGTTCTTAGGGTTCAGAAACCTCAGTCTGAAATGGCACTCGTAAATCAACTATATTTCAATTATTTTAATGTTAAAAAAAGAAAAGCATTACTTCCGTGCAATTTATGAAAAGATTTTTTCCAAAGCAGAATGATTTCCTCTTTGAATGCTTATCTCCTTTTGTTTACTTTGATTTGGCTGCCCTCTTAGGAGCAGAGCATTGTAGTGTGGCTGGTGTTGCTGTTCAGTTGCTACGTTGTGTCTGACCCTTTGCAACCCCATGGGCTTCAGCACGCCAGTCTTCCCTGTCCTTCACCACCTCCTGGAGTTGGTTCAAACTCAAGTCCATTAAGTCCGTGATGCCATCCAACAATTTCATCCTCTGTCACCTCCTTCTCCTCCTGCCCTCAATCCTTCCCAGCATCAGGGTCTTTTCCAATGAGTTAGCTCTTCAAAAAAACATGGTCAAAGTACTGGAGCTTCAGTTTCAGGAATAGTCCTTCCAATGAATATTTAGGGTTGATTCCCTTTAGAATTGACTGGTTTGATCTCCTTGCAGTCCAGGGGACTCTCAAGAGTCTTCTCCAACATCACAATTTGAAAGTATCAGTTCTTCGGTGCTCAGCCTACTTTTTCGTCCAACTCTCATATCCGTACATGACTACTGGAAAAACTATAGCTTTGAGTGGTTATGACTCTTTCCCCTGCAAAAAAAGAAGCTGACTTAAAGCAATTCACTGTGAAAGGTTGGGAAAGGCTCACTGGAGCAGTCATGTGAATCAAAGAAAAAAATACATCATTTTGAAATATTTTATATTTAATGTGAGATCAGAAGCAATTAACATGATTCATTGACATTGGTTTCTTGGTTTTCCAAGAAATATCCTCTGTCTTATTTTCGAGTTATGGCTGCAATTAAGCGGCTGTAACTTAAATTCTCTGCATTTCATGTGTCATTCTATAAAGCAAAGAATGTAAAGAGACCATGTCAAAGGCTCTTGGCATTATAGAATGTAAGTCATGTAGAGACTGCATCTGTCATCCGAGCCCCTCTGCCCCCAAATGAAAACCACATTTGACAACAGAGCTCTGAAATAACCATGGCATTTATTAAAACATTTACTGAGCACCAGTAACATCAAGGATTTTCGTGTACTCTGCTTTCAACATTGGAAATACAAAGACCTCAAATAGTTTTATACAAGAAGCCAGGATGTGAATAAATAAAACTATGCAATTGACAGCTCATCAGAAGAAAAAGATGAGCAGAAAGGGTACCTGTGCCCGTAAGTGGCAGAGGATGCTCTGAGGATATGTATTTACTTTATGGGGCTTCCCAGGTGGCTCAGTGGTAAAGAACCCACCTGCCAATGCAGGAGATGCAAGAGAACTGGGTTTGATCCCTAAGTCAGGAATATCTCATAGAGAAAGAAATGGCAACCCACTCCAGTATTCCTGCCTGGGAAATCCCATGGACAGAACAGCCTGGTAGGCTACAGTCCATGGGGTCTCAAAGAGTCAGACACGATTTAGCAACTAAACAACAACAACAGTTTATTTAATGAGCACTGGTGCTATCTGCTCTGCTAGGCACCTTCCTTGCAAACATCACCTTGCTCAGCCCCCATGATCATCTCCATCAGTTGTTGTTGTTGTTCAGTCACTCAGTCGTGTCCGACCCCTTGCAATCCCACGGACTACAGCACGCCAGGCTTCCCTGTCCTTCACCATCTCCTGGAGCTTGCTCAAACTCATGTCCACTAAGTACCACCTCGTCCTCTGTCATCCCCTTTCACAGCATCAGAGTCTTTTCCAGTGAATCAGTTTTTCACATCAGGTGGCCAAAGTAATGAAGCTTCAGCTTCAGCATCAGTCCTTCCAATGAATATTCAGCGTGGATTTCCTTTATGATTGACTGGTTTGATCTCCTTGCTATCCAAGGGACTCTCAAGAGTCTTCTCCAACACCACAGTTCAAAAGCATCAGTTCTTTGGTGCTCAGCCTTCTTTATGGTCCAACTCTCACATTCATACATGACTACTGGAAAAACCATAGCTTTGACTATACTGACCCTTGTTGGCAAAGCAATGTCTCTGCTTTTTATCTCCACCATGGTAGATGCTATGACTGCTGCCAACACCACACCTGAATGAGAAGGGAATGGAGGTACAGAGGAGGGAGTAGCCTGCCTGGGGCTGCACAGCTGACAAGTGACAGAGCCAGAGCCGGGCCCAGGTGGCTCCACCACCTCTACGCCAGCTCTTTCCTCCAAAGAGAAGACTGATCAGAGTGGAACTCACAGCATGATTATTCACAAGACACATGGAGGAACGACAAACAATGTTCTCTGTAGAGACAAGAAAAACCAGGAAGGAAGAATGGAGAGTGTACTACCCAGGAAGCAGCTAGAATCCAGCCAGGCTGTGCCCACTGCCAAGGGCACAAGGTGCCAAGCGCACACTCAGTATGAATGAACACTCTTTCTCACTATGAGCTCCTGCAAAAATTACCTAAGCCCTGGGGTCTCAGCTGTAAAAGAGGGATCAGACTACCTCACGTATAAAGCCATTACAGGAACAAGGAACCTCATTTGGAAAGTTGCTGGTGAGTATCAGGTATGTGCTGGAGAGAGCCAATTAGCAGAGGGAGAAGGAGGAGCTGCCAGTGGAAAGGTGGGCAGGGCTGTATTTAAACAGCTCGGTCTTTGAAAAGGAAGATGTGCTTATCTACCTTCCGTTTGGTTATTTTCTCTTTATACTGCCTGAACTCACTATTTACTTTCTTAAGGTTTAACGATAATTAATAATGCTTTATAGAAAAGCAGGTCACCAAAGTCAGTCAGCAATTCAAAGGCCTCCAGGAAGCAGGCTGATAAATGGGGAAAAGATGGAATGGAGCAGGGAGGAGGGAGCTATGAAAAAACAGAAACTCGGCGTCCTGCCCAAAGGTGCTTAAATTCCCAAATTTCAAAACCATGGCACCAAGGAGGATTCAGCCCTACATCCTCGTGAGCACCATTAATATTCAAACACCAAAGTCTCCTGCCTGGAAGTGAAAATTAAATCATCCGAAAGGAACCGTCTCTCTCTCCTTCCTGCCAGGGCCCCCCTCCTGCCTCCGCATCTCCCTCCAGCTCCCTCTCCACCCTGTCTCCTTCCTCTGGTCTCATGGCCTACTCAACATCTGCCTCTGCTCTGTTCTTCCCCGCCCCCTCCATGGACCTTGAGTCTTTGGCCTCAAGCCTCCCTCTCTATTAGCTCCTTTGTCATCATCACTTAAATATGTGCAGATTTTTCTCATCTTAAAAAAAAAAAAAAAACACTTCCTTGACCTCACATCCCTTCCTACTACTTTCTCTTCACAGCAGATTTTTTCAAAAACTTCTCTATTCTCCACATCGCCACTTCCCCCATGATCCACCGAAATCCATCTCTCATCCTGTCACTTTAGTGCCACTGCTCTCCCTGAGTCCATGCGGACTCTCTTCTACCTCACACATCGGGCTTGGGCTGACCTGACTGCCCTGGAGCATCTGAGACCCTCCTGATCTTCTCGAACCACCCCTTTCTATGTACTCGGTGCATCACACTCTGCAGGTTTCCTTCTCCTCAACCCCAGCTTCATCTTGGCTTTCTTTCCTGGTTTCCTTCTCTTGACACCCCTCTCCACCACCCAGAGGGGTGACACTATTAGGGCTCCATCCTTTCACCTCTTCTCTTCTCACTGAGAATATTCTTGCTGGGTGACCCTATGGCTTCACTTGTCATCTAGATGCCCACGATTTCAAGGTCAACATCTTTAACCAAAATCTCCACCCCAAGTCTAGATCCTGCTACTTAACTGCCTACTGAGATACTTTATAGTCAGCATTTCATAACTGAAGTTCCTCCACCACCCCTCAGACCTCTGTCTCCCTCTGCTCCCAACTCAGTTAGCAGACTCAAGTCAGAAAACTCTTCTGTCCATCTCTTGCCTTACAAACAACCAAGAATTACGTCTGGACATTTTCCATCTCCTTACAGTCTCCCAGGTCCAACCACCCAGCTTCTTCCTAGGAGCAACTCCTTTCTTTAGACATCCATGACCATTGCTAGAATTATGGCCCAGGTCTCTTAGCTAGCTTGCCTCTTTGCCTCTGAAGCTGGCTTTTCAAATTCACTAAAGACTTCACCTTGCAGTTCTGTCATGTTGCCTGAGTAGGAAAGTTCATCCGAGATGTTTCCCTGTCCAAACTCTTTGGGAACAGTCCAAACTCTTTGCACTAAAAGAATATGTCTTTCTATAATCTTGGAAAAGTGTGGCAAATTTGGTTTATCATGTATTAACTGTTTCAGGTGAGTTGATGATAAAAATTACAGAAATAAGCTCTTTTTAGTAGTAAGAATGCATAAAAAGTGACTTTAATTGGATTTAAAATTCAGAACTATTTCATTTCTTTGAGAAATACCATTGCCAATTTTCACCCTCAAACTTTACATACCCCAGTCCACTGTCTGATAATCTAATTTTCAGGAAGCTTTTTTTAAATCCAGTTACAATATTCAAAAGATTACAATTTATAATAAAATGCATATATCTGAAAATGTTAAAGAAAATCCATTTTACTCCTCACTGTACCTGAAAAGGTACTCATCTGTGAACACAGCATACTCAGAGGCTTTCACTTTCTGAATGGCAATTATCTAGAGCAAAAATCAGGACCATTTCATTAGAAATATGAGAAAGCACAGACTGTATACAGAAAACAACGGTAGTTGGTCCACGGCTCAGCCATTCCCAATGTAACCTTGGGCAGCTTATTTAATGCCTCTTGACCTGATTATTCAGCTGAAAAACAGACATAACATCTACCTCTAAGAGATGTTTTAATGATTAAATAAGATATGGCATATGCCTGGCACATGGACAACCTTCAAAAGTGTTAACACAGTCCCCACAATTTCCTGAGGACTGCAGTAAACTGAATCTTGCATTAACTCCATGGCTATGAGATAATGCAAAAGACATAAAACTTTGCAACAATATGAAAAATGAAAGTGAAGGTCACTCAGTCGTGTCCGACTCTTTGAGATCCCATGGACTGTACAGTCCATGGAGTTCTCTGGGCCAGAATACTGGAATGGGTAGCCTTTCCCTTCTCCAGGGGATCTTCCCAACCCAGGGATCAAACCCAGATCTCCCACATGGCAGGCAGATTCTTTACCAGCTGAGCCACAAGAGAAGAAGCATCCTGAATCTTCGAATTATGGTGAGAAGAGTGAACTTTGACAAGTTACACAAATAAATGTATACATAGAGATATATGTAACAGAGTATTACCAAAACCATTCCCCAAGAAATGGTGGCATTCTCCCCACCTACCCACAACTAGATGAGGACACAGAAAGGCTACCCTAATCTCATGGACAAAAAAGCTCTGTAAATATCAACACCTATGCTAGTCCCACAAAGTGCTTCCTTATTTATATAAGTCTTGTTATTTACTTTAAAATCTTAACAAATTGATCCAACTCACTCGTTGCTCAAGAGAGTTGGACAAAGGACCATTCTTTGGCAAACTCATCCTAAACCACATCATTTCTCAGGGCTCATTAAAGGGGACCGTGCTTCCCAGGTAAGTCTTCAGCATAAGACTCTGATGCCAACACAGAGCAGGGCTCTAGGGAACCAACCACGAATCAAATCATTTTCAAGGCCATTCTAGAAAACTGGATTTTGACTTGCTACTGACCTAAAACACGGAGCCCAAGTTCCTTTTCAATGCCATGATAAGGTGAAGTATCAATTTCCTTGATTGAGGTGGAACTTGGACCAAAACAGCCTAGGTCAAAAAAGGTCAACTAGGAACAGGAAAGACATCAATGGGTGTGAACCAGAAAAAGCACAATTCAGATAGGAAACTTCACCTACGTTTACACGGCAAAGCACTGCAATTTCATGCAGTTCATATTGACATAGGGGAAAAGGATTTCCAAAACAAGATGATAACGTGTTGCGCATATTCCAAAATGTATAATCAGCAAAGCTGAAATGCTTTAAAGGCTAAGGGGGCAGATGTGGGGTACCAATTAGGAAATGAGGATTTTCACCCCTGGGCTAGCTTCTCCAGGACTGGCTAGAGTCTCTACTTTAAAACACTCTTGATTGACTGGTCTGTGTAGTCACTGATGTCTAAACTGGTATATACTTCCTACTACTCCAAGCCCTTAGCATTTTGGCCATCCAACTCATTCTCTAAAAACCTATAGATATTCAAATAATACAAACAAAAATGTTCCCTAAAAGTATATATTACAGATGGCATATATGTTTCAGAGAAATGAAATATGTTAATGAACA
Source organism: Bos mutus (assembly GCF_027580195.1). NCBI lineage: Eukaryota > Metazoa > Chordata > Mammalia > Artiodactyla > Bovidae > Bos > Bos mutus. The sequence continues at coordinate 56,137,070 of NC_091630.1, read as the reverse complement.
AAATATTTTTATATATCTATGTACTCACTGAGATGCTTCCTAGGAGGCTTTGTGGTAAAGAATTCGACTGCTAATGCAAGAGACTCGGGTTCAATCCCTGGGTCAGGAAGATCCCCTGGAGGAGGAAATGGCAAACCAATCCAGTACGCTTGCCTAGAGAACCCCATGGGCAGAGGAACCTGACAGGTTACAGTCCATGGGGTCGCAAAGAGTCGGACAAGGCTGAAGCGACTTAGCACACGTGCACAGCTGATATAGACATCTTCCCCCCATTCTCTTTCCCTCCTGGTATCCCCACATCATTTAACAACACCCAGTGCTTCCCAAGCCTCCCATTCAAAATCTCCATTCATTTTTGACAAGAATAATACTATGTACATGCTCACTGAATGTTATCCGCCTGCCCCTCCCCACCCCCACATCCTCCCCCCACCCCCGGAAAATTATAGTAGCTGGTCATCCCCATTTTGCACATACTATCTTTCCCACGCTTCTAAAAACAAGGTCAGGGAGAGAAAGGCAGAGTCATCTCCATTCTCTCAAATCTTTGTCCCCGCGGGGCTCAATATTTATTCAGTAAGAGATGCCACCTACATGTTTCTGACATTAGACTCAAACAATCAAGGATAATTTTGCCTACCAACAGGGCTCAAATTTAACTAGAATCAAGAAGCAAAAAGTCTAGTTCTCCAGAAGTTTTTAGCTCACCTGGATCAGTAACGAAAGTAAGACAAATTCTCATCATACAAAGAAAACTTCCATGGTGTTTGCACAAATATGATCCCCCACAAATTCTGAAATGAAGTCTTCATTAAAATTGAGATGGATGTAAGTATAAATAGCCACATAATCTGAAGCATCTTCATTTGTTTTTTCAAAGTCAGTATCTTTCTTACTTCTGCCACTTCTTTTAATTTTTAAAATACAGAAACTTAAGAGAACACACGCTAGTAAAGCAATGCTCAAAATTCTCCAAGCCAGGCTTCAACAACCATGAACCGTAAACTTCTAGATGGTCAATCTGGTTTTAGAAAAGGCAGAGGAACCAGAGATCAAATTACCAACATCCACTGGATCATTAAAAGCAAGAGAGTTCCAGAAAAAACATCTATTTCTGCTTTATTGAATATGCCAAAGTCTTTGACTGTGTGGATCACAATAAACTGTGGAAAATTCTTCAAGAGATGGGAATACCAGACCACCAGACCCACCTCTTGAGAAATCCGTATGCAGGTCAGGAAGCAACAGTTAGAACTGGACATGAAACAACAGACTGGTTCCAAATAGGAAAAGGAGTACGTCAAGGCTGTATATTGTCACCCTGCTTATTTAACTTCTAGGCAGAGTGCATCATGAGAAACGTTGGGCTGGAAGAAGCACAAGCTGGAATCAAGATTGCCGGGAGAAATATCAATAACCTCAGATATGCAGATGACACCACCCTTATGGCAGAAAGTGAAGAACTAAAGAGCTTCTTGATGAAAGTGAAAGAGGAGAGTGAAAAAGTTGGCTTAAAGCTCAACATTCAGAAAACGAAGATCATGGCATCCGGTCCCATTACTTCATGGCAAATAGATGGGGAAACAGTGGCAACAGTGGCAGACTATTTTGGGGGGCTCCAAAATCACTGCAGATGGTGACTGCAGTCATGAAATTAAAAGACGGTTACTCCTTGGAAGGATTATGAACAACCTAGACAGCATATTAAAAAGCAGAGACATTACTTTGCCAACAAAGGTCCATCTAGTCAAGGCTATGGTTTTTCCAGTAGTCATGTATGGATATGAGAGTTGGGCCATAAAGAAGGCTGAATGCTGAAGAATTGATGCTTTTGAACTGTGATGTTGGAGAAGACTCTTGAGAGTCCCTTGGACTGCAAGGAGATCCAACCAGTCCATCCTAAAGGAGATCAGTCCTGAGTGTTCATTGGAAGGACTGATGTTGAAGCTGAAACTCTAATACTTTGGCCACCTGATGCAAAGAGCTGACTCATTGGAAAAGACTCTGATGCTGGGAAAGATTGAAGTCAGGAGGAGAAGGGGACGACACAGAATGAGGTGGTTGGATGGTATCACCAACTCAATGGACATGAGTTTGAGTAAACTCCAGGAGTTAGTGATGGACAGAGAGGCCTGTCCATCATGCAGTCTATGGGTCACAAAGAATCAGACACGACTGAGTGACTGAACTGAACTGAAGAGGCCATCAGGCACACTGATGAGATATAGACATCAATGTTGAAAAGTGATACCAAAGAAAGAGTGTGACCAAGGAAGAGAAAGACTCTGGAACCAGCAACTCACAACAGCAACATGCAGCAATTCCAAGGAGGTTCCTACTGCTGCTGCTAAGTTGCTTCAGTCGTGTCTGACTCTGTGCGACCCCATAGACGGCAGCCCACCAGGCTCCCCTGTCCCTGGGATTCTCCAGGCAAGAACACTAGAGTGGGTTGCCATTTCCTTCTCCAACACATGAAAGTGAAAAATGAAAGTGAAGTCACTCAGTCGTGTCTGATTCTCAGCAACCCCATGGACTGCAGCCTACAGGGCTCCTCCGTCCATGGGATTTTCCAGGCAAGAGTACTGGAGTGGGGTGCCATTGCCTTCTCCACCAATGGGGGACTCCACTGGTGGTTCAGTGGTTAAGAATCTGCCTTCCAATGCGGGGACTCCAGTTCGATTTCTGGTCAGGGAACTAATATCCACAGACCGAGGAGCAACTAAGTCCTTTTACCACAACCAGAGAGTCAGAGCACTGCAATGAAGATCCTGTGCACCCCAACTAAGATCCAACACAGCCAAATAAATATTTTTCAAAAACACCAAAGTGGAGAGGTTCTGGTGGGTGCTACCCAGAAAACCCGGACAGAAATGCACACGACCCTGTGAAAATCAACAAATTCAGACCATCAGACTACAGAGAAGGAATGGAAAGTCCAACACTGAAAATGTTCTCCCTCGAGAACACAAATCAACTCCAATTAACAAGTAAAAACTGAAATCTAGTCATCTTTAGTTTAACTCATTCTTCCATTGTGTAGAGAAATATTAGCTCTAATTAAGACTCAAATTACACAAGGTTTAGTGCAGCTTCAAATATTTTCCTCTTCACACTACCTTCAGCAAAGGGCATCTTCACAATTTCTTAAAGAACTGTGACCCCAATTACTACTGTTCTTTACTTAATTTGAAAGAATGCTGGGATTAAAAGCACTGCAGGCAGTAAGAGGATAAAATGGCACTTGCTAAAATAATGTCATTTATTAATCCAATTTTATTAGCTTCTCCCCAGCATGGTCCCTCACTTGCTGACTCCCTCTCTTTCCTGTTAATTGTGCCATCACTATTTCAATTACTTGAGTTCCATTTCACAGCATCATGCTGGCTGTTCCAATCACTCCTCAAGCCCCAGCCCATGTCCTCTCCTACATCTTTATACCCACCTCTTTTTTTTTTTCCATCCGTGTCATTTTTATCCAGCAAACTCCTGCCCAGCCATCAAAAGCCCACTTCCAATATCCACTCCTTCCCACAGTTTTCTCTGAGGGCAGCAAAAATCCATTATTCCATGATGTGTGTCCCCACTTACATTTTATCCCTTAAAGCTATTTTCCTATATAACAGGCATTTTTAATAGGTCACATCTTCTTGGAAATAGAAAGTTCTTCTAGACCTAGATTATTTATTATGTATTATCCTATATCAGCACCAACCACAGCAGCAAACATGAAGGAATTGTTTCCTATGAGTATCATGAACTGTTTTTCGTTGTTGTATAACCTTTCTGAAAGTGAAAGTCGCTCAGTCGTGTCTGACTCTTTGAGACCCCATGGACTATACAGTCCATGGAATTCTCTAGGCCAGAATACTGTAGTGGATAGCCTTTCCCTTCTCCAGAGTATCTTCCCAACCCAGGGATCGAACTCAGATCTCCCACATTGCAGGTGGATTCTTTACCAGCTGAGCCGCAAGGGAAACTCACAACCTTTCTAGAGTTATCAACTCACATGCGTGCCCCGCATGCATGTGTGCTCAGTCGTGTGGGACTCATTATGACCCCATGGACTCTAGCCCGCCAGGCTCCTCTGTCCATGGAATTTTCCTGGCAAGAATAGTAGAGTGATTGCCATTTCCTCCTCCAGGGGATATTCCCGACCCAGGGATTGAGCCCTTGTCCTCTGTGTCTCCTTCTTTGCAGGCGGATGATTTATCACTGAGCCACTGGGGAAGTTCATCATTTCACATGTTTCTATCTTAATTCTGCCTCTTCCAACCAGACAACAACATCATTAAAAACAAACACTATCTAGGAAAACAAAGGCAGAACACTCTAACAGAAATCACAGCAGTACCTAAAACCAAAAATAAACAAACCGGACCTAATTAACTTAAAAGCTTCTGCACAGCAAAGGAAACCATAAACAAAATGAAAAGAAAACCCACATAAGGGGAGAAAATATTTGCAAATCAAACAACTGACAAAGGATTAACCTCCAAAATATACAAACAGCTGATACAGCTCTATGTCAAAAAAACAAACAACTCAATCAAAAAATGGGCAGAAGATCTAAATAGTTCTCCAAAGCAGAACATACAGATGTCTGTAAAGCACGTGAAAAGATGCTTAATATCACTATCAGGGAAATGCCAGTCAAAACTACAATGAGGAATCACCTCACACCAGTCAGAACGGACATCAAAAAAAACTACAAACAATGAATGCTGGCGAGAAGGTGTGGAGAAAAAGGAACCCTTCAACACCGTTGGTAGGAATGTAAATTGCTGAAGCCACTATAAAAACAGTAAGGAGGCTTCTTGAAAAACTAAAAACAGAACTACCGTATGATACAGTAATCCCACTCCTGGGCATGTATCCATAGAAAACCATAATCCAAAGGCATACACGCACCCCAATGTTCACTGTGACACTGTTTACAATAGCCAAGACATGGAAGCAACCTAAACATCCAACCAGATGAATGGATAAAGAAGATGTGGTATACATATACAATGGGGTATTACTCAGCCATAAGGATGAAACAATGCTATTTGTAGCAATAGGGGTAGTCTTAGGCATTATCATACTAAATGAAATGAGATGAAGACACATATCATGTATCACTCATACATGATATCTAATATTTTTTTTTTAAGATACAGATGAACTTATTTACAAAGCAAAAACAGACTTACAGATATTGAGAACAGACTTATGGTCATCAAAGGGGAAAAGTGGGCAGGAGAGAGAAATCTGGAGCTTGGGATGAGCACACACACATTACAATATATCAGGGTAGATAACCAACAAGGACCTACTACACAGTACAGGGAACTCTACTCAATATTCTGTGATAACCTCTATGAGAAAAGAATCTGAAAAAGAAGGAATGTATGTATCACTGAATCACTTTGCCATACACCTGAAACTAACACAACACTGTAAATCAACTATACTCCAATAAAATTAAAATATAAAACAACAACAAAGCCTGTCTTCTTACCTTCTATGTTTCTCACAGAAAAGTGTGAAAGTGTTAGTCTCTCAGTCATGTCTGATTCTTTGTGACCCCCAGGGACTGTGGCCCACCAGGCTCCTCTGTCCATGGGATGATTTCCCAGGCAAGAATACTGGAGTGGGTTGCCATTCCTGTTTCCAGGGGATCTGCCTGAATCAGGGATTTTTTTCTCTGGGTCTGCCTGGCTTTAAATACAAACACTTAACCAATGTCTGCTAACTGAATGGTATACATCAACTCTACCATCTTGCCTTCCTAGCAGACTCAAACGTTAGCAATATCTTTCTTTTCACTTGCTCGCGAGCTACAAAGTAACCCACTGAGCTCAGCTGAGGAGAGGGCAGCAGGATCACTACAGCCTTTATCCCCACTATGACCCAAGCCACTGACCAAACACAGTCAAGCTCTTTAATACAGTCAAGTTCTACATCAGCGAGAAAACAGCAAGGTTAGCAACACAAAGCACATCAGGGCTGGTAAGTTCATTAGCAACAATGCCCACTGATAAAAATCTGTAATATTTGTTCTCCATAACAAGGTGGATAAGTGATATTTGCGTTTAAAAATTATTGAAAAATATTTCCAGAGTCATACAATGCAAATTCGGAACAGGATTAACAATTTAAGTCCTGGGCATGGGTCACGAGTTTTGAAAAGTGAAGCATCTGTAAACTGTCATCATCTCTTTGGTTTAAAAGCTGGTCCAAGCTGAGATGGTGAATTGGGTAAAAATCCACCCAAGTAAATTATAAAGAAAAATAAATAAATAAATCCTGTACATGTTTCAAAATCCCTGCTCACTCCAAGTCCTCAACTCCTTCTAGAAAGAAGAAAACTGTGGGACTACATTAGGTATAATGGAGCACAGGCAGGAAGGGATGTGGTCCCAGATGGTTAAGTGAACAAACCTTCAGTAAAAGGAAGCCGGACTTCCTTCACCGACCACCAGATGCAGCTGGTCTCTTGCTCGTGTCTAATGCCATAGAACTGTAAAGGCTACTTGGGAGAATTTTGAAGAGTTAGTCTTATTAACAGGAAATACCTCTTCCCTGTTCCTTGTTCCCATAAAGAGAGATTTTTCCCTAAACAAAGCTGACCTGTCTTCCACCCCTTCAACTAACTCCTCCCTTCTCTTTATTCCTCTTACGAAATTTGAGCTACCCTTAGAAAGCAGGCTAATAAAGCAACCTAGAACCTCTTCCCCACAACCCCTACCTCCTTACCCACCTTCTTTCCCTCCCTTCTCACTCCCCCCCCCCGCCCCACTGCCTATGACTGAGTTGGCCGACCCTTCCCTCTCTCATACTAAGCTACATCTCTGACGTCCTTGATCTACAACAAAGGTGAGGCTTTATTCTCCATTATCTGATGACCCTAACGATGCCTACTTCCTATTTGCTCAGAGCTCAGGCTGGGGAGAAGCGATCTCTTTATAGGATCTCCCGGGAGAACTCACCAATTTATAGACCCAAGAAGAAATATCCATGAGATGTACATTAACTCTGAAGGCAAATAAATTGGTTCCACTGAATAATCTCTCTCATTCAGAGTTCTAAGTGATTCAGTAAGCTGGGTTTAGAAAATACACTTGCCTTAGGGTTCCCAAGTGAAAACATTAATTGATAAAAAAAAGAAAAAAGGTCCATCATTTGCCAGGTCTAAAAATTACAAATGTTTTCCTTTTATACTTAATGTTTAAAATCTGGATTTCTTTTTATCTACTCATTTCAAGGTTTTTTAGAGGGGAAAAAAAAAAACTGTACCGCCCCAAGTTACAACATTTGCATCCAACAGAGCTAACTGTGCCCTTACAATGCTTTTAGGAAACACTTTAATACCAGATTTTGTAATTAAAAACAATTGAGAAATGGAATACTTCCTGCCATATCAGTAAACAAAGACATTACAGCATCAGCGATTGCGCCACCCCAGGGATGGTGAACTGGTGAGCCCTGAGGGAACTCAAGAAGGAAAGAATACCTGCCCTCTAGCAGCCACCTGACTGCAGCAACTCCCTAAGGTGAGCCCTGAGGCAACTCAGGATGTGAAACGTAGGACACTGGCCGGAGAGAGCTGAGGTGCAAATCAAAGGAATAATTTCAGTGAGCTCAGACTCTTGCATCTTCCCATACATAGAAAAGCACTGAAGTCCTTAACTTGGGATATCTGCTTTTCCTTTAATTAACAATCATCTTTTGACACTCAGGCTACCTGTTCTTTGTTCCAAAACTTCTATATAACCTGGCTCCTGCCTTCATTTCTTTGGGGCAGTTCTCTCAGGGTCACTTGAGATGCTGCCTCCTGAGTTTGAAGTCCTAAAAATTTCCACCAAATAAAACATAACTCTCAATTTTTAGGTTGTGAATAAGTTGACACAATATTTTCCACCACCATATTCAGTGAATTATGCTTCCAGTATCACACCATTAATTTTTACAGCCTCTCGCTAAGTTTCATAAAGGTGGGAAAAACTCCATCACCCTTATGTAACAATGAAGGAACTGAGGTTAAACACCCATAGAGAAGTCTGACAGCCAGCACCATGGTGAATGGAATGAGAGTGCAGCCCTCCTTGACTGGCAATCCATGTCACCGAGAAGGAGGAAACAGAACAGGCTCTATCTTGAAAGCAGGACTCCATCTTGGGCCAGACTGTGAACTTTGAGCTATACGCCCAGTATCTATGGAAACCACATACCAGCTGGAAAACCAGGCCCCCAGAAGGAAGAGCCCCAGGGCTCTCCATCACCTAAAAGAATACCCTAATTATCTGTGTAACCGAATAGAATCATACATTCTATTATGCTTATTGGGGTATGACCACAGGCCTATTGATAATTGTCCATTGTTAACTACCTAGGCCTAAGGCAAATGAATCACCGGTTAACTTTGATTGTACACTTCTTTTTCCTTTGTTCAGACTAGTTTCAGGGAATTTGGGGAGGTGGGTTTGGGCACCTAAGCTTAGGGTATATAAGGTTTTCACAAAAACTGGTCGGGGTCCTTGGCTGAGAGGAAACTCTGCCTCGGGTCCACCAGTGTAATGACCTGCATTCCACTATCCGCATTGTTCTTCTGAGTGAGTTTATTTCCCGAAACACGTGACTACAACCAGAGCAGTCTTCCTGCTAGGGAACAACAGAATCAGAAAGTCCAGTTTCCCATAGGATTCATGGTACATTGCTCCAGATTAGACAGTGAGTTTCTGTTGTGTGTAGCCTTAAGAAGCTAAAAGAAAAAAAAAAAATGTATTCAAATACAGCAACGCAGTGGCCAGGGCAAAATTATCTTACTGATAACTTTACTGTGTCATTTTGATCTATCGCTCTTAAATCCAAAAAGAAAAACTAGGAAAATGTAGGCGGTTTTTATACTGATTAAGATCTCATGAAATTAAAAATCTCGTAGCATCCTTCTATTCAATTAGAAGTTTTATCACACTGTTACTCAACTATTTTATGCAGGAAATAATTGCTTGCTTTTTACTACAAAAGAAGCCAATAATATAAATTCTAGTGCATGTGCACATATAGCAAGCATAAAGAGATGTGTCAGGAAAAATGACCAGGAAATGTCCTACTAACTGGACTTGTAGAAGATGATATATTCAGGGGAGGCACTGAAGGAGGAAATAGAACAGGTTCTATCTTGAAAGCGGGATTCCATCTTGGGCCAGACTGTGGACTTTGAGCTATATGTCCAGTATCTATGGAAATGACATACCAACTGGAAAACCAGGCCCCCTGGAAGGAAGAGCCCCAGGGCTCTTCATTGCTAAAAGAATACCCTAATTATCTGTGTAACTGAATAGAATCATACATTCTATTATGCTTACTGGGGTATGACCACAGGCCTATTGATAATTGTCCACTGTTAACTACCTAGCCTTAAGGCATATGAATCACAGGTTAACCTTGATTGTCAGGCAATCTGGGGAGGTGGATTTGTGCATGTACACTTCGGGTATATAAGGTTTTCACAAAAACTGGTCGGAGTCCTTGGCTGAGAGGAGACTCTGCCTTGGGCCCTCCAGTGTGATAAACTGCACTCCACTATCTGCATTGTCCTTCTGAGTGAGTTTGTTTCCTGGGACTCGTGGCTACAACAGCACTAGTGGTAAAGAATCTGCCTGCCAACGCAGGAGATGTAAGAGATGTGGGTTCGATCCCTGGTTCATGAAGATTCCCTGGAGTAGGGCATGGCAACCCACTTAAGTATTTTTGCCTGGAGAATTCCATGGAGAGAGAAGCCTGGCAGGCTACAGTCCATGGCACTTAGCATGCACACAGGAGTTTTAAAGGAAAAAAAAAAAAGACTTCAAACTTTTTTCTCCATTCATAGTCTCTGCATTTCTTATCTGTAGAAATAAAAAAAAAAAAAGCTTTTGGTTTCGCTCTCACGGTATTTTCACTAGATTTTTATCATCACAACCACAATGACATCCCCCATCTCTTCCTAATGATAGGAAATACGTACTGAAGGGTTTACTCTTTGCCAGCCTCTGATCTTAGGCTTCCCTGGTGGCTCAGACAGTAAAGAATCCGTGCAGTGTGAGAGACATGGGTTCAATTCCCGACTCAGGAAGATCCCCTGGGGGGAGGGCATGGCAACCCACTCCAGTATTCTTGCCTGGAGAATTCCCATGGACAGCAGTTCCTGGCAGGCTACATGGGGTTACAAAGAGTCAGACACAACTAAACTACTAAGCACAGCACAGCCTCTGATCTAGTTTCAAGCCCCATCTAAGGACAGGAACATCAAGGCTGCACGCAGTTTACTAGCTTGCTCAAGGCTGCAGAGCCTGCATTTGGATCCTAGTTTTCTGACTTCCAGCTACAGCATCCTGACCCCTCCCGCGAGGCTCCACTGTTACTGGAGGCAGCAGCCCCGGAGTCAAGTTCTCCGGTTGCTTTCCTGAACAAAGACCTTTCCCAACTCTTCCCTACCATCTAAACTCTCCTGTCCTGTCTCTCACTGATCCTAATGTTGGCCAAGTTATCCTACTTACGCTAGCCTACAGCTACCTGTAATAGGGTTGTACCTAGCACAGTGCCTTCTGCATACTAGTTGACAAACATTTCATCTGGCTGACAATCAACTACATCTTAACATATCTGCTTTCTAATAAATGCCTTCAAAAGTCTTCCTCTAGATATATCCAGAGAAAACTAAAATTTGAAAGGATATAGGCCAGTGTTCACTGCAGAACTATTTACAGTAGCCAGGACATGGAAGCAATCTAAATGTCTATCAACAGACGAATGGATAAAGAAGGTGTGGTACACATATACAATGGACTATTACTCAGCCATAAAAAGAACAAAATAAAGCCATTTGCAGTGACATGTAAGGACTTAGAGGTTATTATACTGAGAGAAGTTAAGTCAGACAAAGAAAGATACATATTACATTGCTCACACGTGGAATCTTAAAAAAATGGTACAAATAAACTTATTTAAAAACAGAAGTAGAGTCACAGACATAGAAAATAAACTTATGATTACCAATGGGGAAGAGGGAAGAGGGATAAATTGGGAAATTTGGACTGATATATAAACATAAGAACGCTGAGCACCAAAGAACTGATGCTTTCAAACCGTGGTGCCAGAGAAGACTCTTGAGAGTCCCTTGGACAGTAAGGAGATCAAACCAGTCAATCCTAAAGGAAATCAACTCTGAACATTCACTGAAAGGACTTATGCTGAAGATGAAGCTCCAATTCTTTGGCCACTTGATGTGAAGAGCCAACTCATTGGAAAAGACTCCAATGCTGGGAAAGATTGAGGGCAGGACGAGAAGAGGGTGACACAGAATGAGATGGTTGGATGGCATCACCAACTCAATGGACATGAGTTTGAGCAAACAAGAGTCTATTTTTTATTGGAAGGCTATTTAAGAGGATATGTGTTTTACTAGAGGATTTAGATCTGCTGCTGCTGCTAAGTCACTTCAGTCGTGTCCAATTCTGTGCGACCCCATAGACAGCAGCCCACCAGGCTCCTCCATCCCTGGGATTCTCCAGGCAAGAATACTGAAGTGGGTTGCCATTTCCTTCTCCAATGCATGAAAGTGAAAAGTGAAAGTGAAGTCGTGTCTGACTCTTAGCGACCCCATGGACTGCAGCCTACCAGGCTCCATCCATGGGATTCTCCAAGCAAAAATACTGGAGTGGGTTGTCATTACCTTCTCCATTAGATCTGTTAGAACCCAATTTTGAATATTTCTAAGGACTTTCTCATGGCCCAGTGGTTAGGAATCCACCTGCCAATTCAGGGGGCATAGGTTTGATCCCTCATCCAAGATCCCACGTGCCTCGGGGCAACTAAGCCCTTGAGCCACAACTACTGAGTCCCGTGCTGCAACTGCTGAAGCCCACACACCTAGAGCCCATGCTCTGCAGCAAGAGAAGCCGCCACAGTGAGAAGCCTGTGCACCACAACTACAGAGTAGCCCCCGCTCACCCCAACTTGAGAAAATCTCCGCTCAGCAATAAAGAGCCCGTGTGCCGCAAGGAAGACTCAGCACAGCCCCCTCCAAAAAGGATAGCTTCTGTATTAAAAAAATAAATAAACATTTTTTTTAATGTCTACATGGAGCAAGTATATAGCCACCTATAAATACATTATATATCATATTCATTTATAGGAACTAATTTTTATTTTGCACAAATTTGCCTTTACATGGTAAAACCAGCTACAATATTAATCCTTCTTTCAGTTAGTTTAGCAAGAAAAACCTCCCATACATTCTCAAACAATGATAATGAATAATCTACTACGAGAAATCCTTATAAATGTAAAATTGAAGGTAGGTTCAAAGTAACTACTTTAAGGTCAAGTTAACCTTACACAATTCTGTTTCAAAGAGGAAATGGCAAACTGCCATATCACGTGGTGCAGCCAAAAGAACATTTCTGTTTGTTCAGCACTATAATTTAATTTCTACTCAGTAAACTGAGATTTCTGCTCTAAATGCATTTTAATAAATGGAAAAAAAAATAAACATGCTGAATCAGAGCAGGGGGTATGATTTTTATGGACTAAAAAGGCAAGTGTTCATTAGAATTCAGGAAATATAAAATCTGTTTTTATTTTTCTTTACCCAAATGTGAGAGGGAGTTCCCCATTAAGACCACTGAAGAGGCCACAGCACAAGGTTCTAATTTTTCCATCTGACTATCCAAGAGGCTCAATCTACTAGTCCTGTGGATAATTCCTGGATACCCAAATGATCATAATCATTATAGTTGAGAGAATTTTTTCTGGTCAAAACGATAACACCACCCAGAGAAGCTGAACATTCAAATGTGAAATTGCTTCCTTTAGTGTCAGTCTTAACTCTTCTTATTGGCAAGATTCCCTTTATTTCCCATAAAGCAACCACAATCCCAAGTATTAACTATCATGGCAAATAAACTGCTCTCAAACTAGAGCTTCTTTTCGTAGTAAGACTTGGCTTTGGTGAAAAAATAAAAAAGCATCTCTCAGAACAGAAGTCAGTTCACAGATCCTGCGTGTCCTTTGCCATTTCCTGCAACATCAGCTTCCTCTCCAGATCTTTGGGAGCATCTCAGGAGGGGTGGGGGGAGTTGATGGTCCATTAAATCCACCCCAATTCTCAGGAGGTTGCAAGGTTGCTCCTTGGAGACTCCTGTACCTTCACAAAGGCCCTCTGAGTTTTATCTTCATAGCCCATAAGGCCCAGGCACAAGGTCACAGTTTCACTAGAATAGAGCAAGGTTAAAACAAGCCCACCTTGGACATCCCTGGCTGTCCAGTGGTTAGGAATCCACCTTTCAGTGCTGGGGATGCAGGTTCAATCCCTGGTCTGGGAACTAAGATCCCACATGCCTTGGAGCACAGCCAAAAAAAAAAACAACCAAAAAGCAAAAACATGCCTACATCTAAATGTGGGTGCATGCAGACATAAATGCCAGGGGCAGTGGAAAGGGGGACATAGACTCTGGTGTTGTCTCCTTCCATCTAAGTCACCAAAGGCAAGACCAGTAGTAAAGGATAATTCTTAAATGGAACATTTAATTAACCAAAGGACACGCTTCTACATCATGGTTTCCTATAAAGTGCTCTGTGACCCTCAACCTTTGGGAGCCTCAGATTTCTCTGAGGTTAATAAGAGTTTAGAAAGTTACTTCAGTATAACTTTTCTAGGTGATCTCTAAAGTTCTTCCTACAAATAAAATATTTGACCATATGCCTTGTATGTCTAATCCTCACCATGGTCTAACTCACTGAAGTTGTCCTGTTATACTTCCTTGGAAAGTCGATGGAAGTCTATTTTGGAAGAGACTGACAAACTTAAAGCTCAACTTGGGATGCCTGTGGAAATCAAATAACTTGAGAAGATCATCAGTTCACTATTAACCAATGAAACTCTTCTTGCTATCTCCTCAGGAAATGAATAAAAATCAACATCTTTCTGTCAAATGAATATGCAAGTGAGTTGAAAGGCAGCAACCCAAAGGTCAGGAGTTACTCACTCAAAGAACACTTAAATGGTAGACACTACTGTTTGCCTGAAAACAACAGAAGAAATGTGGGATATCTGGAGATCTGGGGCATTGAGGGGACGGGGTATAATATTCAGGATTGGCACTTTATTATAAGATACATTCTTCATAGTGTTTTGTTGGCCTATTTTACAACCAGGGTCTGACTCTTCACAACTGAAGACTCTGCTCAGGACTTCTCTGAGGATCCAGTGGTTAAGACTCCTCGCTTTCAATACAAGGGGCACTAGTTCAATCCCTGGTCGGGAAACTAAGATCCCATGCCACACCATGTGGCCAAAAAGCTGGGTTTTCTTTTTTTGATTTTAAAAAAGGACTTCTGCTTCATACAACAGATCTTTATCTTATGCACTCAACTTTCCATAGACAGCTGGTATGTAGCTCAGTTCTCACTGAGCCCTTGAGAGTACACAGAGCAAGAGCTTCTTTTATCTATAGTGTAAATAAAGATAAGAGTCGGCCCTACAATAGCTGTGTCTCTGGATAATTCACTCTCAAAGGGTAAACTTTTAGGTCCAAAGGGGACGACAGTCAAACCCGAGCTCCGATCTCCTGCTGGTGTGTGGGCAGGATCGGTGCCCATTCTGATAAAACCACCATTCATCTGTAGTGAAATGAGGAAAATGGAAATAACCCAGGGAGGTTTTTTAAAGTTCAGTAGATAGATAGCTGGTGAGACGTTGTGGTATAACACAGGGAGCCCAGCCAGGTACCCTGTGATGACCTGGGGGGTGAGGTGGGGGGAAGGGAGGGAGGCTTAAGAGGGACAGAATATACGTATAATTACAGCTGATTCACCTTGTTGTATGACAGAAATCAACACACATTGTAAAACATGTACCGACAATTCTACATGCAGGGCAGCAAAGGTGACACAGATGTAAAGGACAGACTTTTGGACTCAGTGGGAGAAGGAGAGGGTGGGATGATTTGAGAGAATTGCATTGAAACATATGCACTACCATGTGTAAAAGAGATGGCCAGTGCAAGTGTGATGTGTGATGCAAGGCACCCAAAGCCAGTCTCTGTGACAGCCTGGAGGGATGGAGCGGGGAGGGAGGTGTGAGGTGCGGGTCGGGATAGAGGGGACACATGTATACCTATGGCCGACTCATACTGATATATAGCAAAAACCATCATGCTATTATAAAGTAATTATCCTCCAATTCAAATAAATAAATTTTTTAAAAGAAATATCTAATGTGAAATCAAAATAAATAAATAAAAGTTCAGTCTATTCAACGTATAGGCTGGTGTTTATCCTGAGACCTTACTCTTCCTACATTTAGTTATTAAATTAGAGATTCTCTCTTTGCAAAATGATAGGGAAAGCAGAGAGCTAATATTATTATTTGAAGGAAAAAAAATAAAACTTAGCCATACTATTGATCTCTCCATTCCCCAGATTTTTTCTTAATTTTGCTGCTCTGGCACAAAACCTGAATGCCTGGAATGTACTCTCCCATAAAAGTATGAGTGTAGTGATCCCTGTGTGAAGATTAATCGCAATTTACCAGGAGTTAAATGTTTAAGTGGCAAATGTTAAATGTTAGAAGTGGCAAAGAACATGACGGTCTCCACATATAAAATGACTAAAACACAACTCATATCCTGAAAGTTGAATTTGAACTTAAATATCTGGAAGTTCCTCCATTAACTGGATTTGAAACGAAATTAATATGAATACAATAAATAATTCTAGTGATATGGTGGATGCACCAAGGATAGAGCTAATCACAAAATTCATAGAGTATTAAAGTTGATCATCAAGAGCTAAGACATCCAATGACGTCCAAAGAAAATACGAAGCTTCTACAGCCACGAGAAGGACAAACAGACAGGAATTAATTTGACTGGATCCCATACTTGGCTTAAACCAACAACCTTCTACTCACATTTGCTGTCTTGATTAAATATCATGACGCAAAATATCCACACGGTAAGAATTCAAGCTGGTAGACATCACCCAGACGCTTGTAAAAATAGTTAATACATGCAAACCCATTATGTTTTAGGTAACAGGAAGAAAAATGCAGCACAATTTTCTTTTCTCTTGTTAAGCACTGTCATTTAAGCAGAAATCTGGAGTCTTCATAATGGAATTTGGTTTACAAGATGAAAACATGGCAAGAAATGTCAGGCAGCCGTGAAAGCATGCGTGTTTCTGAAAACTGCAAATCTCAAGTAGGAAAAGCAGAAAGGACACGCTTGATCCATCTTGCTGAGCACAAGAGCTGCAGTTTAAATTGTCTAATGTCACAAATTGCGTTAATTTTTGAAGTGATGTGGCTGACTACTAGTAGTATCAAACATACACTCAGGATTGCTTTTAGGCCTGTATTTATCATTTTAAACGGGCTTCCCAAGTGGCACAGTGGTAAAGAATCCTCCTGCCTACGCAGGAGACGCAAGAGATGAGGGTTCAATTCTGGGGTGGGGAAGATCCTCTGGAGTAGGAAATGACAGCCCACTCCAGTATTCTTGCCAGGAAAACTCCATGGACAAAGAAGCCCAGTAGGCTATAGTCCAGGAGGTCACAAACAGCTGGACATTATTGAGCACACACAAATAATTTTTAAAAGTCAACAGGCAAGCTTGATGAATTGCCGTTAAAAGCTATCCCCATGTTATATGCAACAGACAAGGTAAATATTTGTTTACAATGTTTGTTGAATAAACCGTCCATCTAAATTAAAGTAAAATAAACAAAAAGGAAATATATATTGAAATATCTTTTGGAGATTAAAGTCAGTCTTAAACTTTAAATAAGATAGAAAAAGTATCCTAGAAAATTTTTTTTAAATCATGTACCCCAAACAGTACCTGGTCCCCTCACTCTCTACTGTTCCTTTGGCTATGTCTTTATATTCCAAATGGATGGCAGTTCAGGACAGGGGGATGGTGGCAATTTATCCACCTATCTCCACTTAGGCATCTCATTCCCTCCTCAACTATTCTAAGTGGAGTCCTTCTCTCTTTCACTGAGTCAGCCCTCTCCTCCTGAAAACCCAGCTTACCCTTCACAGCCTCCATTAAAACAAAACAAAACAAAACATACCTGACTCACAGTTACCTCCCTCTAACTCTGTGAACCCACGGCACTGACACACTCATCAGGACCCAGCACTAAAAACCAACATCAGATGACCTATAGAAGTACTTTTCTCAGGACTGGATCAGAGATAATCTGGGATAACACAGAATTCAAATATTATTCATCATCTATTTTTGGAAAAATTACAGTCAGTAATTCCATCATTCTAAACATAAAAATATTTCTGCAGAAACGAAACCAGAATTTAATCTCCACTCAGCACAAACCATTACCTGCGCTTAATGGACCAGGACAGTTAAACTTTCATCAAGTAGCAGGACCAGTCTGAACATTTGATCCAGAAGTTCTTTTTGACTTTGGGGAGAAAAGCATATATCACTGACTCACTTAAGCGATTAAAACTCCCCAAGGCTGTAAGTTCTGTGTGTCACAAAGTCACTGAATCTTCATCCAGAAGTTGGTGCTTTTCCAAGGACTCCCATCTCTCCCTAAATTTTTGATTAGACCAATATATCTTTGAAGGCTGGTTGAAATGGAGAAGCTTTTCAAACACAAAGAAGAGGGCAGGATGACAGCCCAGTGTTTTCCTGTCCCTCCACAGCCCTCGGCTACTCTGCAGATTTATTTGGAATTGTCTTTGGTCCTCTCTCTTCTTTCATATGTTCTGGCATGAACTCTTCCTTCTCACATTGGATGGGGATAGGGCAGCAGCAAGAGGTGACACAGAGATGGGGTGGAACTGTTTCAAGGCACTAGACGTGAGAGGATGTCTGTGGGCACTGAGGAAAAAAGCCCCTAGGAAAGATAACATTTGAAGACCCAACGTCGCCCATCAAGGCCTTAAAGAAGTATCTCCTGTTATTGTCCTCAGTATCACATACCACTTAGGACTTCCCTAGTGGCTCAGACGGTAAAGCGTCTGTCTACAATGTGGGAGACCCAGATTCAATCCCTGGGTCAGGAAGATTCCCTGGAGAAGGAAATGGCAGTCCACTCCAGTACTGTTGCCTGGAAAATCCCATGGACAGAGGAGCCTGGTAGGCTACAGTCCATGGGGTTGCAAAAAGTCGGACACGACTGAGCAACTTCACTTCACTTCACATACCACACATGCTATTCAACACACTGCAATTGGTTTTTTCCCTCCATCCTCAAAACACATAATATTTTTTCATTTAATATTTCTTTAAGACCCTGAGTTTTTTTAAGGAAGGGATATTTTGAGCTTTCAAAATAAAACTTCTTTAATGATTATTCAAGCAACATTGAAAAATATTTTCTCTGATTTCATTCTTTAAGGTATATGTATCACTTATATAAACAGTAGTGATTTCCAGGCAATGAGGTAGATATGAATGTGGCATCTGGTCATGAGCAATTCCACACTGCAGTACATGCAGCTGGGAATGATAGGAAGACTGGCATTTTGATGGCCCCTCACATATACCATTACTTGTCACTGATGGGCTATTTCCCAGGAGAGAACTTTGGTCCGTATAGAAAGAAATATGAACAACAGAGGCATCCTGTCAACTGCACCAACATGCGTTGTCTCGATGTTCCTGGCACTGGACTCAATGTTGGAAGGAACCCAGAGAGTGAGAAGGAGACTGTCTTAGCTTGGGCTGTAATAACAAATTACTATAGACTGGTAGCTTAAACAACAGAATTTATTTCTCACAGTACTGGAGGCTGGGAAGTCCACAATCAGGGTACCTGGTGAGAGCCTGCTTCCTGGCTTGGAGATGGTCCTGTGTCCATCACCCAGCAGTGAGCAAGAAGAAGCAAGCTCCCTCTGGAGTCCACGAGGGCACTAATTCCATTCATGAGGGCCCCACCCTCATGGCCTCTTCTAATCCTAATCACCTTCCAAAGGCTCCACCCCCTAATATCATCGCATGAAGGGGTACAGTTTCCAACATATGAATTGAGGGGGGCAGTGGTAAATCACAAACACTTCAATCCATAACAAGAGCCCACAGTTAATGAGAAGGACTCTTTAAACACTAACGGTTACAATGCATGAGATCAATGCCTCAGCAGCCATCTATCAAGGAAACTAGGAGCACAGAGAAGGGAGAAATTAATTCTGCTTTGGGAAGGAACTCAGAAAGAGTCCCATAAAGAAATGACATGCTAACTAGATATTGAAGAAGAGCAGGAGTTGACTAAGAAGGTAAGTAGGAGAGTGACTTCTTCAGACAAAATAACTCTCTACAAATCTCTCTCTCTCCCTCTAATTACTTGAGATGAATAAATCAACTCACCAATTTTAATCAGAGCTAAACTAGACTTTTAATTACCATTGAAGTTTCTCCAAAAGTTGTTTTCTGTTTATCATCCATTCATAGTATCCACAAAAGTGACCTGGTGAATCTATAGAATTTTTACAATAATAATAATACAATGATGAAACTTAACAGCATAGATTACCTTTGTAACCAACAGCCCATGGGCATTCTCCAGGCCCATTAAGGCTAATGGGAAGTTTCTTCTGCTGCCAAAAGCTTATTGAGGACTTTTTTATTTTAATACAAATTGATCAAATTCAAGAACTACACAGCTACTTGGAAACTAAATCATTTTCAGTAAATCACCAAATACTCTACATGAACAACAAAGTTTTAGTGCTGTTCAAGCTGATTTGTTCTTCTTACCTCCATGGGAAAAGCTTTGAAATTAACTGTGTGCTCAGAACCACGCTGGTTTTCTCTTCCCCAGTGAAATCTAACTTCATACAGCTCAAATTCATGTCCTTGAGGCAATGGACCTCCTGATAGAACTGGAAAAAGAAAATAAGTTCTACTTAATTACATCTCAAACACATTCATTGGCACAGCATTATAAACATTTGGGGACATTTTTTGCCAAGAGGTCTCATAAATTCTACAGATTAAATTCACATAGCCAAAATGAGGAGAGTATAACTACTTTGGGATGAATTCATACTATCATCTTGATACAGCAGACATTCAGAAACTCTAAAATACTTGAGAATGACATGTATATGTTAACTTCTTATATATTTTAGGCATAGGAGCAGACAGGAAATAAACACAGCAGCTATCACAGTTTCCCCTGAGACTTAAACTTAGCATTGATCAGGAGACAAGAATATGACCTGAGTCTCAGACTGACCAATAATTTTCTATAGACTTATCACTAAATTAAACATTGTTTATAGATAATCCATACACAAGCACACTTTCAATTGAGAGAACAGATGTTAGCTGGCATAATTACCCATGAAGCCAATTATTATTAAGCCAACCTGGTTTTTTAGCAATGAAATCACAATTTTTAAAAAGCTATCTATCATCCAGTGTCACATAAATGCAAATAAAATAAAACTGTGATAAAATATTCACAATATTTAAAATGTTAAATTTTAGTTCTATGGGTCCCTGTCTCTGTGTCTCACTTCTGGAGATAACCTAGAACTCTGTCCCAAACAAGGGCACTCTGAAGGATGATGGAAAATACATCTAGTCTTGAAGCAACAAAACACTGGACAGGGAACTAAGATCCCACTTCAAGCCACTGCTCGCTGCTGTCTCCCTAAGATCGAGATCAGTCTCCTGCTTGCTGCCCCCCAGCCTGCACCATCTGAAACGGAAGCACCCTTCACCCTACGTGTCTATGACCCGACCTAAGGCTTTGGGGCATTCATGGGGTGGGATGGGGGGGGCACGATTCTAACACTCCACTCTTAAAAAAGAGCAGAAAATTGTCTTGGATGAGGCTTAGCTCCACAAGGCTAAGCAAAAAGAAACGGGAGCATTGTGAAACAAAAAGGATTAAAAATACCTTTGCCCAAAACATTTTCATCAGGTACACACACACACACAAACACACACACAGAGTTTCTGAAACCGTTACAGAGCAGTTCACTAGTATTTTCTTACAGCAGCGGATGAAGCTGATCCTGCTAGTGACTTCAGGGGCAGAAAAGAGAGCTCTGAGCTTCACCTGTACCTCCCACCTGCCTAGTGGCCAATATTTCCTCAGATTAAAACTTGGAAATTGAGATGATATTTTTAAATGCCCTGAAAATCCAAACTGCACAGATGTATGTTTTATTGAGGAGAAGTTCCGGGCCCACAGGGGTTTCACTGAAAAATACTTCAACAAATACTTTTTGATCACCTACACTGTAGTAGGTATATGGTGTTTAAGAGACATGGATGTTGTCAAAACAGACAAAACTCACTGGCTTCATGGATCTTACATCCGCTAGGATGAAATGCAAATGTATATATTTATGAAGATCAGACTTCTACTGTGATATTTATTTGGTCATTACAGGGCTTCCCCGGTAGCTCAGACAGTAAAGAATCTGCCTGTAATGTGGGAGACTCAAGTTCTACCCCTGGGTGGAGAAGTTCCCCTGGAGAAGGGAATGGCAACCCACTCCAGTATTCTTGCCTAGAGCATCCCATGGACAGAGGAGCCTGGTGGAGTCGAAGAGTCAGACAAGACTGAACAACTAACACTTTCACTTTTGGTCATTACATGGTCCTCATGCTTAAGAAAATTCTAATGAAACCAAATCCTCAGGGTCTTTCATTCTATGGGGTTGAAAGGAACACAAAGAAGGGAAGCGTTTTAACCAAGCCTGGTCCCCAGGGAGAGGTGACAAAGGGGAATCTGTCAGCCAAGAATTGGTTCTGGTACCATTCAAGCTGCAGACAAATAATCCAAAGTTAAACCACACTAAAATCACAGGGCCATGCAAAGCCATAAAAACTGACATATCCTGAATTCAGAATTTTATGAGGTTCCAGGTAAAAGCATTACCCGTTCATCCCCCACAAATGATTGTGTTTACAGACTACAAATAAATAGCAGCTCTATTTCACCCATCTGGCAGCATCCTCTCAAAGCATTATTCTTCCTTTGGACCATTTACTTGCTCTACAAGAAACTAGTCATACCAAGAGAAGAACACTTATCCTGCATTTATGAATATCAAATTTTGCTGAGTGATATTTTGTCACTCTATGGCATCACTGACTCCATGGACGTGAGTCTCAGTGGACTCCGGGAGTTGGTGATGGACAGGGAGGCCTGGCGTGCTGCGATTCATGGGGTCGCAAAGAATCGGACATGACTGAGCAACTGATCTGATCTGATCTGATCTGATGGCAGGTTTATTAGTTGTGGTATCATCACGTTCGATAAAATTACAATGAAACATGAAACTCACACTGATGATGTGCTGCATTTCCTGAGAATAACAAACTTGTGAAAAGGACACAGGATACACTGTTACCATTGCTACCACCTCCGTTGTCTTGAACGCTTTTTCTCTGATAGGCATGGCTATTACACTTATAGACATAAAAGAGTTCCTTTCAGAAGCTTCTGCAAAATTTGAGAATCCCATAGAGACGTGACACATACACACTCCCCTGAAACTATCTAAGCTTCTATAATCCTTTGCTGAAAACAGATTTGCCAGAGAGTTCAAAGGTTGAGTCCCCCTCATTTCATTCGAGTTCAACACACATGTTTTGAGATGGACTCCATGCCTGGCCATGTGCTGACCACTGAGTGTGTAAAAGGAAGGATATAGCCTTGCACTGGCAAAGCATTCTCAGTGCTGAAGGAACTAAAAGTGATTCCATCGGGGCAGAAGGGAAAGGGGTTTCCCCAATGCCTCAGCAGGTAAAGAATCCACCTGCAATGCAGTAGATAGGAGTTCAATCCTTGGGTCAGGAAGATCCCCTGGAGGAGGAAATAGTAACCCACTCCAGTGGGTTGCTATTCTTGCCTGGAGAATACTATGGACAGAGGAGCCTGGTGGGCTACAATCCAAAGGGTAGCAAACAATCAGACATGACTAAGGACAGAAGTAAAAAAGAAAAAAAAATAAGAGCAGAGGAAAATGCACAAGGCAGTCAGAACCCAGCAGGATCCAAGCCAAAACCAAAGGTGGGGGTTGTGGGGGGAGGCGAGCAGTTAGAAAGTAAGTCAGGGAAGACTTTACGGAGGAGGTGACAGCTAAGCAAGTCTTATGTTATGTTATGTGAAGTCACTCAGTCATGTCCAACTCTTTGTGACCCCATGGACTGTGGCCTACCAGGCTCCTCGGTCCGTGGAATTTTCCAAGCAAGAGTACTGGAGTGGGTTGCCATTTGCTAAGTGTAGAAGTGAGAAACTATACTTTAGAAGCAGAAAGAAGAGGCTCAGAAAGACTCAGAGGTGGGAAATGGCCAGAATGGGTGCCAAGAGAATAAAGTCAGAGTTGTCCAATGGCCAAAGGCAGGCCTCAAGGTATGAAATTGGCCGGGCTGGGGTGGGCAGATGGCAGGCCATGCAGACAGGCTGGAGTTTATCTTGGAGAATCATCACTAGTTTTTAAGCAGTGGGCTAATATTTTTGCATTTTAAAATATTATTCCCAAGTCTGGGACTTTCCTGGTGATCCTGTGGTTAGGACTCTGTGTTTCTACTGCAGAGGGGGTACCAGTTCCATCCCTGGTCTGGAAACTAAGATCCTGCATACCACAAGGCACAGCCAAAGAAAAAATGGGATTAAAATACTACTCCTAGGTCTGCATAGATGGTAGATCAGCAAAGTGCAAGCCCAACTGTTGAGAAAGCTGCAGCCATAGCCAGACAAAGACAGCATGACCGGGAGACAGAGCCTGATGGAGTCATGACCCCAAATTCAGGAAGACCAACACCAATGACCCCTGATGCATCCCCCAAAGGATGAGAGGTCCCTAAAGTTCACTCTCTATAAGTTTAATTTATTTTTTATTGAAGTATAACTGCTTCACAATGTTCTATTAGATTCTGCTGTACAACAATGTGAATCAGCTGTAAGTACACACATATCACCTTCCTTTGCAGCCTCCCTCCCACTCCCTTCCCTCCCCTCTAGGTCATCAAAGAGCACTTCTCAATAGGTTTAAAGATCTTATGACCTCAGTTTAATTTTTAAGGAATCCCAAATGTATTCATAAAACATTCTAAAAAAATAGTATTAATCAGTTCTTTTAACATTTGAAGTCTTCAAAGCAACAATCAATATGTTTAACAGTCCTTAGCTTTTAACCTATAGCTTTATTTCACATTAAAGAATAAATATCATCAGCTCATAAATGCAGTGCTAACATCAAACAAGAGGGAGAGGAGGCCAGTTAAACAGGGTCTATAAGCAAAGTGAAGCAGATGAAGATGACAGTCCAGATAATTTAAGTCCCCCAGAGTCAGCTAATAATAAATATGATCATAAAGAAATTCAAGTTTTGCTCTCCTAGTTGTCCTCATTTACACGAACTTCTCTAAGAAGAGATAAGATAATTTGTATTTCAGGTAGTAAATGATCAATAAATATGTATTCATGGAGGGAGGGCTATCATTTGAGGACCAGCTGAAGGAACTAATTATGTCTGGAAAGGAAAAATAGCAATTTCATGGTATGATCTTGTAGTCAGTATTTTAAAGAACGTCATGTGGAAGTACAACTGCAGGACCTCCCTGGTGGTCCAGCCCGCCTGCCACCGTAGGGACACACGTTCGATGCCAGGCCTAAGATCCCACGTGCTGCAGGGAGACTACACCCGTGTGCCGCAGCTGCTGAGCCTGCACGCCCTACAGCCTGTGTGTGTTCTGCAACAAGAGAAGCCACCGCAATGAAAATCCCATGCGCCACAACTAGACAGTAGCCCCATCTGCCACAAGCACAGAAAGCCTGCAAGCAGCAAGGAGGACCCAGTACAACCAAAAATACATATTAAAATAAAATTTTTAAAATAAAAAAAAGAAGAAAGTACAATTACATGTGTTCTGTATAGGTCCAGAATTCCACAACAGAAGAGATGACGGAGATCCCAGGACTTTTTGATGTGGTTTCACTCGAAAGCAAAATGGATCCTCTCTCAGTGAGGCATGAATATCTTTTCCTGAGCTGTTCAAGCTGAAGATATGCAGCTACTGGCCAGAGGGTCTGAGATCGGGGGCTGGAATGGTGGCCTCCTGGGGGTCAACCCATTCAGTGAATCTGTGATTCAGTCACCTTCCTAATCTCATCTGCTGCCTTATTGTATCACCTACACAATCAGACTATTTTCTTCTCAAGAAGAGGGTCGAAGAAGAAACTTTGAGAAATTCCATCAATTAATGATAATGGGGGATGAAGAACTGGCAGAGGAAAGGTAGTCAAAATTAAGAAGAAACATCCAGAGCTGGTGCGTCATAGAGACCAACAGGAGAAAGAGTTTCCAAAAATCCCACTGCAAATGCAGCAGAATTAAAGCACTATAAGGATTTTAAAGTGGTCCTTTGATCATGGGATGAGGAGCTTATCAATGACCTTGGTTTGGGAACTTCCAGCAAGAGGTCTGGAGTGAAATATTTGTGCTCATGACATCTCTCAAATTTAAAACCCCAGATAGGGTTATTAAGGGCTTCCCTCATAGCTCAGTCAGTAAAGAGTCTGCCTGCAATGCAGGAGACCCAGGTTCGATTCCTGGGTCAGGAAGATACCCTGGAGAAGGAAAGGGCAACCCACTTCAGTATTCTTGCCTGGAGAATCCCATGGACAGAGGAGCCTGGCGGGCTACAGTCTATGCAGTCTCAAGAGTTGGACATGACTGAGCGACTAAGCACACTTATCTAAGGAAACTACACCATAAGGATTATGCTAGAAGCTTTCACTTAATAAGTGGAAGTATTTAAATTATACTACAGTTGTTGTAACTTCTTTTAGTAATTCTGTACTCTTTTTTAATACAAAACAAAAAAACATTTAAGACTTTTTATATCGACCATTTTTAAAGTCTTTATTGAATTTGTTACAGTACTGTTTCCATTTTATGTTTTGATTTTTTGGCCACAAGGTATGTGGGCTCTTAGCTTCCCAACCAGGGATCAAACCCACAACTCCCTGCATTGGAAGTGAAGACTCAACCACTGGACCACCAGGGAAGTCCCCCCCCAAAAATTTTTAATTGTACTTATTCTGCAAATTTTTTATTAAAAGTGGGATTTCATTTCCAATCTCAGCCAATGAAGCCTTCCTCGGGATTAAGAGGACTCTTAGTCCTTTTCTCTTTGACATGGACTTGTGCTGGGGATTGGTCAGAAAAAAAAAAAAAAACAGGATCCAAGGAAACTTCAATGCATTCCTACCAAGTGAAAGAAGCCAAGCAGAAGCCTGTAAAATGTATGATTCCAACCACATGACATGAAAAACACAAAACTACAGAGCCAGTATAAGGATGGCCACAGTATTGTGATCGCCAAGAGCTGGGGAAAGAGACAGAAGAACAAAAGGAACACAGAAGTTTTAGGGCAGTGAAACCATTTTGTGTGATATTACAATAGTGGACATATGTCATTAAACATTTGTTCAAGCTCAAAAACACCAAGAGCAAACCCTAATGTAAACTATGGACTCTGGGTGTTGATGAGGTGTCAATGTAGGTTCATTAACTGTCGATGTACCCACTGGTTCTTTTTTCACCTGCGACCAACAACCAGAATACGGACAGCCAGGTGTGAGCCATCACACGGCTTCCCGGAGAAATCCATAAACCTACAAAGGCTCCTGCAACAACACAGCCTGCTCCTACATAACGACGTTACTGTGACAGCCACCAGACCTCAATCTCTGCCCACATGCAGAGCCTCTAACTCGACTTTTAGACCCATTACTAAACGTGAACAAAGCCAAAGATCACTGGACATTTGAGAAGAACCTCCAGCATAAGACAGAGAGACCAAAACAAACAGAAGAAGAACCCCAAAATAAAACAGAAACACAGGAGAACAGAAAAAAAGATCCTGTAATCAAGAAATAAACACTGGTAGTTTTTTTTTTAATTTTTAAAATTCATAGAATAAGCACCACATTTTAGAAATTAAAAATTTAAGAACAGATTAGAGATAAATATACGACAATTAGAAGACAAATACAAGAGAGTAGAAGTTTAATAGAAAGATATAAGTTGAGGAAATCTAACAAAATAGAAGAAAAAAGACTAAAAAAAAGAGTTAATGGAAAAAGAGGAAAAAAACAGAAAACTTCTCAATTAAATAATATAAGAAAGTTCCTGAGAAATAAAAGACAATTATCTTTTGATTTTGGGGCCCACCAAGCACCAGCACACAGACACACGAGGTTTCTAAATATTTACTCTCACAAGGCCTTCTTCTCAGCAAATTACTAGGAGATGAACTGTGGGAGGGAATAAACCAAAAACTCTCTGAAAGGAGGCAACAGTCTCAAAAGAGGATCACATCATCGAGCAAACATGGGATTGAACACACAGACGGTCAATGGACTTCTTAGGCCTGAGATCTAGGATGCTGCAGGCAATGGCAGTCCAGGTGGGCTGGAGGAGAGAAGGGTGGATATGAGGGGCAGAAGGACTTCAAAGGACTTTCTGAATGTCTTGGGAGAAGATGTGCCTGCCAGCCGTCAGAGAGTGTGGAAATGAAACCATGATGGATAAACAAAAAATCAAACAAAAATACACTAACACCAGGGGTGGGGCCCCCCACATTATTCAATAAAGGAAACAACATAGCCTCAGCTGGAAACAATATTTGCACAGTCATAATAATAAAAACACTGAGCTAATTTAAATAACAACTATAATTTAAGTATACAGGGACGATGAGGGGCAAAACTTCCATGTGCTCAGTTGCTCAGTCAGGTCCAACTCTTTGTGACCCCATAGGCTGTAGCCTGCCAGGCTCCTCGGTCCATGGGATTCTCCAGGCAAGAATACTGGAGTGGCTTGCCATTTCCTCCTCCAGGGGATCTTCCCGACCCAAGGATAGAACCTGGGTAAATATAAACTGCTCCAGACACATGTTTCTTTCTTACTTTTTTTTTTTTAAGTATGGAGAAACACTGAAAAGGGAGAAACAATGAAGAAATGACTGACTGTAGTGGAAGAAATGAGACAGGCATCTGATGGAGCAAGGTCTTCAAAGAGGATGGAGGAAGGGGTCAGAGTGTGTGCGCCAAAACAGGCCCAGACAGAAACACAGACAACTCTTCCTCAGTGGTCAGGGGAGGACCGTGTGGGCAGAAAAGTCGAAACAATGCTTGATGGGCTCTGTTTGGGGGTGCAGTAGGGGGCCACAGAAAATTGTGAATGCTTGAGAAGGCACCAGAAAAAACATGGCAAACTCAATGTGATGGAGTAAATTTGATCTTCAAGCAGGAATGAACACAAACTGTCTTAATTGATAGCATTTGGACTTGTTCATTCCTCTACACTCTTGTGACACTTTTAGAACACCAGGTTGCATTTACACTGACACCATAGAGGACTATGTTGTCATTAATAGGAATCTTCAAGAACCATCTTACCCATCTGTATACAAACCAACACTCAGTCACCATGATGCCCTGATGTGAAATGCATGTTAGCTGTATAGATACGTAAATGTTTATTTACAGAAATGAAACAGTATGTCAACATAAACCAATACACTTTACAGTGTAATACCAACATTACCTTAATATGTTTTTTATGTCAGGACAGTCAGCATTCAATAATTTTATTACGTATTTTAAAATTAATACATGATGTCCCATCATAGCCCTCCCCCCCAAAAAACCTGACTTAAGTTTGAGTTTATATCTGACTCTGTCTCTTTGACTACACCTTAGATTCTATTTTGGGAAATATCCATACCTCGTCTAGACTCAGAGTAGCTGGGAAGACTCTAAATTAAAGCTCAGGAATATTCACAATGAATAAAATATTCATAGTTGGAAATCAATACCTGCCCTGTCTAACATTAAACTGAAAGATTTTATGGCTTGAAATATCAAATTTATCGATTCAGAATTAATTTGAGTACAGTTGGTCTCTGTTTATTAAATACTTCCCAATATTTCAACACATTCCTAATTTTACATTCTTCCCATGGAGTATAGTTAGTATTCACTATGAAAAGCCAGAAATTAATGCTTATTTTAAAATATTCTGCTCTCCTCTCCCCCTATATTTAAGCAAAAAAGCAATTTCCTTGGCAATTATCCAATAGTTTTTCTAAAAAACATTTCAGATCCATCTCAAATAGGTTCAAAAGGGAGGAAGAGAGTTAAAAAAAATAAAAAGTAAGAGCTTTGTTTGCCATTTAAATCTTTCACTGAGTTTAGAGACTGATTTTGACTGCTATTAATTAAAATTCTTCTTGCCATATTAATTACATTTATATTACTATTAATTATATTATATATAATTATATATTAATATAGTAAATTTAATTTGAAAAGTCTATCTTGGATGCCAAATTATATCAATAAATGCTAATCTTCAGTTTTACAAAGCAGTAAGACAGAATTATAATTATCTAAATGATTTGAGCTAATTAACACTTTGGACAAAACGAAGATTCGTATACTTGTGTATGTTGTTGCTCAGTCGCCCAGTCATGTCCAACTCTTTGAGACCCCACGGACTGCAGCACTCCAGGCCTCTCTGTCTCTGACCATCTCCCGGAGTTTGACCAAGTTCATGTTCATTGCATGGTGATGCTATCCAGCCATCTCATCCTCTGACACCCTCTTCTCCTTCTGCCCTCAATCTTTCCCAGCATCAAGGACTTTACCAATGAGTTGTCTGGAGCTTCAGCATCATACATTTGTATATACTTTTCCTCAAATTTCACAGAGCTGGAATTTGACCAACTAAGGTTGTTCCAATAACATCATATAACATGGGACAACCAACTGACACCTTCATAATTTCATCCTTGCAAAATGTTTCAGAAAATAATTCCCCCAAAAAGCATGCTACAGTATATAAAGGTATCCTGACAATAGAGCTAGGTTAGTCCTACCATTAAGGTCCTGCAAGCTAAATTAGTTTGGCAATGACCTCTAGTTTAATAAGAAGCACACAGAAACATCTAAAATACCTGATTTCGACTTCAGGATAACCTGAATGGTATGCCCGTCATTGGCGACCTCACAGTCCCGGCAGACCACATAATTCGGGGAGAGGCGGATATCCAGCAGTGAGGGGTCGTATCGAGCTTCTCTTGAATTCAAGTTAATCGGAGACTGGTACTCTCCATTAGCATCCGGAAACACCAAGCCCCACTCAACACCTGAGGACAAAATGAAGCAAACTTAGAATGGATTGAAAAAATAAGTTACAGCAAACTTTAACATGTGAAAACTAGTTTAAACATTGTTTATGATCCTTGCCATTATTAAGAAAGCTATGACTACTGTCGCTTTATAGAAGACATGGTATTAACAAAGTGTGTGCATTTTTGCATTCATAGGTTGAATGATCGAATGTTATCAAATATCACATTCAGAGTCCCAGACTAACAAAATGTT
Source organism: Bos mutus (assembly GCF_027580195.1). NCBI lineage: Eukaryota > Metazoa > Chordata > Mammalia > Artiodactyla > Bovidae > Bos > Bos mutus. Next base: position 56,106,650 of record NC_091630.1, on the reverse strand, counting down.
CTATTTGCCTACATAGAGGTACTAATTTATGGCTCTAGGAAATTCAGATCATCTTTAAGTGATTGGAAAAAGAAACAATACCACAAAAATTTCCTCTGTTCATTAGTGCAATTATGTTAAGTACTTGGAAAATTCCTGTAACTTTCAGTGTTCCTAGTGTGAGTCAAAAAATAAAAATCTAATGCTAGTGAGTAAAAATTTCTTAAACAGTAGTTTGAAGTGTGCATATTCATATATACAGGGCTTCCTGGGGGGCTCAGTGGTAAAGAATCCACCTTCCAAGCAGGAGACATGCGATCCCTAGGTTCTGTCCCTATGTTGGGAAGATCCCCTGGAGAAGGAAATAGAAACCCACTCTTGTATTCTTGCCTGGGAGATCCCATGGACAGAGAAGCCTGGCAGGCTGTGGTCCATAAAGTTGCAGAGTCAGACATCACTTAGCAACTGAGCACACACACACATACTCCTATATACATATATATATCATGCAAATATAGATAATACTCTTTCCATATTTGCATAATGCAAGTTATAAACTCTACATTTGTTGCAGATATGTAGTCAACATCAGCACCAGTTGTTAGCTCCATCAGGAGTCCTACACCTTCAGGGATACATTTTAGGAAACTAAACTTTTTTATACAAGGTCAATCCCCATCTTGCCAGGCCCACTGATTCAGCCCAAAAACTTAGGACTTGTTCAGAAAAAGTTGAAAGGTGTCAGCATCCTTCTAGAAAACTCAGTAGCTCAAATAGATACTTTCTCCCCGCAGGCAAGCAAGAAACAGTTTCACGGACGCGATAAGAGACAAGAATCTGGAAAGGAGTGAATATATGCGTTTGTATAACTGAATCTCTTTGCTGTACTCCTGAAACTAACCCAACGCTGTAAACCAAAGAATTTTTTTTTTTTTCAAATAAAGAAAATAAGAGTTTCAGTAACGCTGCATTCTCAAGGTGTTCAGTAACAGTTAAGGCTGCTCTTCTGGCTACTAGCCAGATGGAACTGTCACCAACGCAGCCTTCGGGCTCGCCCACCGGACGGGGGCAGATGCCAACCGCTGCCCGGCACCAAGGTCGGGCTCCCAGAGAAGCCCGCTCTACCCGGAGCACCTGCTGCCCCTAAACGGGCCGGGGACCCACGTGAGAAAGAGGGGCGGCGGAGGCGCGGGGAGCGCGCCAGAGCAGCGGGACCCACCCCGCGGGCCAGCCTCAGGACGCGCAGCGGGTTACCTTCCTCGTAGCCCCACTCCACACCTTCCTCCTCTTCCTCCTCATCCTCCTCCTTCTCCGGGAAGGCCACGGAATCTTCGATGAAGCTCAGGTCAGCCATGGGGAGGCCGTGAGTCCCCTCGGGCTCTCGCCGGCGGTGCCTGCGCGCCCCTGCAGGGCTAGCGCTCCGGGGCGCTAGTGGGTGTGAGCGGTGAAGTGTGAGCGCGCGTTCCAGGGGGAGCGCTCCCGTAAGTGTTAGCGCGCGTGTGTGAGAGGGTGATGAGTGTGAGCGGGGATGAGTGTGACAGCGTGCGGTGAAGGGCAATGTGGATGCGAGCACGCGCGCGTGCCAGGCGGAAGTCTTTCGGGCGGCGGGCCGGGGACTCTCGACCCGACTGCAGCAGGAGCGCAAGAGAAGCTGCGGCTCAAGGAGCGCGAGCAGGCAGGTTATAAACCCGACCGGGGCGGGGCTGGCACGGGAGGGACCGCCCCTGCGCTCGGGCCGGGCCTGCGGTGGACCGCAGGGAAAGGCCGGGGCTCCGGGCCGAAGCCGTGGAAACGGCGGACCCCGCCCCCAACGACACACACACCGGACCCCTCTTCCCCGCAACACGCACACACCCCGCTCCCGCGCCTTCCTTCTAGAACCCCGGGGTCTGCCCTGAGCACCCAGTGCGCAGAGCCTTGGCCAGGGCTCCCTACCCTTATGTATTGTCATTGACTCCAGGAAATACCACAAAGAACGAAGGGGGTCGGGAGAAGAGAAATGAATTACCCCGATGAGAGAGGGCTTGAGAACCCCTTACCAAAACCAAAAAACTTTCCCGCTCCGAATCTTTATCATTGAATATTCACTTTTTAATTTAATTCATCCTTAGAGACCAGTGGAAACGAGTACAGAAAATTTTCCAGGAAGCCTATAGTTCCTACAAATATTTAAGGGAAAAAAATTGTTTTTATCTAGAGAAGTAATTTAGGGAAATTTTTCCATTTAAAAAAGGCATAAGGAGTGAAAGGCAATAAAAGAAGGCTGTTTAGTTTTATTTCAAGCCTGGGTTGCTGCTTCGGACGCAGCTGGCTGTGTACACAGCTCCCAATCGCCCAGGGAAATCGTGTAAATAATGAAACACACATATTACATAACAAACAGGAACTTTCCTGCTCCGAAAAGTCATCTCTTGAATATGCTCCTCAATCCAGCGTGAATGACTTCAACCTCCTACCTAGGACAGGTTAACCTCGCATTTTTAGGACTGTGTGCCTAATACAACCCACACCAGTATTCTTGTCTGGGAAATCCCATGGACAGAAGAGCCTGGCAGGCTACAGTCCATGAGGTCACAAAGACTGGGACACGACTGAGCATGCACGGGGGCGGCGGGGGTGGGGGATGGGGAGGACGGGACAGAGGGGAATGGGGGAGATAGATATAGCCTTAAAAAATAGTGAGCACTGTCCCAAATATTAACCACTTTCTACTTAAGTTCTTCTAAAAAGAACATTTTATTTCTCTTTCTGTTTTTTTTTATCTGTTTTATTTATTTATTCATTTTACTTTACAATATTGTAGTGGTTTTGCCATGTTGACATGAATCCGCCATGGGTGTACATGTGTTCCCCATCCTGAACCCCCCCTCCCACCTCCCTCCCCATCCCATCCTTCTGGGTCATCCCAGTGCACCAGCCCCGAGTACCCTGTATTATGCATCGAAACTGGACTGGCGATTCGTTTCACATGTGATAATTTACATGTTTCAATGCCATTCTCCCATATCATCCCACCCTTGCCCTCACCCACAGAGTCCAAAAGACTGCTCTATACATCTGTGTCTCTTTTGCTGTCTCGCATACAGGGTTATCATTACCATCTTTCTAAATTCCATATATATGCATTAGTATACTGTATTGGTGTTTTTCTTTCTGGCTTACTTCACTCTGTATAATAGGCTCCAGTTTCATCCACCTCATTAAAACTGATTCAAATGTATTCTTTTTAGTGGCTGAGTAATACTCCATTGTGCATATGTACCACGGCTTTCTTATCCATTCATCTGCTGATGGACATCTAGGTTGCTTCCATGTCCTCGTTATTGTAAACAGTGCTGCGATGAACATTGGGGTACACGTGTCTCTTTCAATTCTGGTTTCCTCGGTGTATATGCCCAGCAGTGGGATTGCTGGGTCATATGGCAGTTCTGTTTCCAGTTTTTTAAGGAATCTCCACACTGTTCTCCATAGTGGCTGTACTAGTTTGCCTTCCCACCGACCGTGTAAGAGGATTTCCTTTTCTCCACACCCTCTCCAGCATTTATTGCTTGTAGACTTTTGGATAGCAGCCATTCTCACTGGCGTGAAATGGTACCTCATTGTGGTTTTGATTTGCATTTGTCTGATAATGAGTTTCACAGTCTTGAGCATTTCAATTAAGTTTCCTTTTAGAAGTAGGTTCATAGGTTCATCAAATGCTGCAACTCAAAGAACCCAGGAGGATCTTGATAATAGGATCTCTTAGAGACCTTGAGCTCATCAACAATGTCCACTCCCCTCTGCCCCCAAAATTGCATGGATGCTAGGTGGCAGCCATTGTGTGACCACCAATTTCATTTAAAGGAGCATGTGAATTATAGAGATGTTTGCCAAACCAGAAGACAGCAAAATCTCCTAGAAAAGCTCAGTTTTCCGTGAGTAAAAGGTATGCCATATGTCATATGCCATATCTCCCCACAGATAGGCTGAAAGATTGAATAGTTAATGCTGGATTTTGCTTCTCAAAGACAAATTTGCATATACCCCACAATGTATCACCATTCATAAATCCAGTTAACTACTAGACAAATGTATATTTACCCATATTTGTTCTCTGTGAATTTTTCAACTTAATGTGTATAATGTAACTGCTCTCTGCCAGCCTAGGGTACCCTCCCCAACAACATATGAGCCATTCCACCATGCATCCACATATTCAATTAACAGCCTTAATTGCTTTGAGACTGTGTGCTTCAGATTTCTGCTAATTAATAGCACCTTAAGACCTTCTCTTCTCAGATCCCCATACTGTATTATCACTAAAGATGGAATTTCTATTTCTAGTTATTATAAGGTATCTGTCACCATGAAAACTTAAACACATAGATCAAAGATATAGGCCAATTCCTTGATTTACAAAATAGAACAAGCACACCTAAACCTAATATCAGAAAGTCTAAAAATATTCGTGCTCTATATTATGAACATAAGTATTCTACATAGCCCTCTGTATCATTATAATGCATTTCAGCCTAATATATTTAAGTCCTTAAATTAACTGTATATTGCTCTCTTCCAGTGTTTGCATAACTGAGATCAAACCACATCCTAAAACAATTTATTGAAACTAAGACCTATGTAACTAATTACTATTTTATACTAAGAAAAGAAAAATAGAAACACCTAAAAGGAACAAAATAATCTTGATGGCACAAGAACAAAGAGATACTGGTATTGTTTCACAGAACCTCTCACTTACACAACCCTTTGCTCCCAATCTATTCTCCCCTTTTGCCTATCTTACCAAGGCTTTCTTACTGTACTGGTGAGTTTGAGCCCTAGAAGTGTCATTAACAATCATTACCTTCTTCTTTTATGCACGTATGCTCTGGGAACACCTCAAGAATGGAGCTAGCATTTGCCTGTCAAGAGACTCCAAACAAGATCCTCAATTTCTGAACTTCAACAACCATGATTTGTGTTCCTTGGTGCGCACTTCTCTGTACTAGGCACTATGGGAGACCCTAAAATGTATAAAATCCTGTTTCTGCTCTCAAGGAATTCACAGTTGTCTTGGGGGTGAGGAGGTAGAAGTAAATCATTAACTATAATAAAGGCAATATATTAAATAGAGACACAAGTACCATCACATCTAAGGAAGATGCAATTCATACACAAAGGAGTCATCAAGGAAAGTTTCTGGGAAAAGACAGCATTGGAGGTAAAGCAAAAAAGCTGAGTAGAGCTTTTGGTGGCCACTGCGTGACAGAGTAGCACTGCCAGCGCAACCGATGATGCTAATCATGGAAGTGCTTGTTTTCGATCCATTTTCTCCTCTAAATGCCTTGTGTGACCTGCCAAAACGCATCCATGATCCTCAAAACAGGTGGGCTTCAGTGGGCCTGTGTCTGAAGCAACACACTTCTCTGGTTGCTTTGTTTGCTAGTCTGATTTTTGGTTTGTCGGTAAAGACATCAAAATTTTCCTCACTATATACATTTTTGATTTCTGAAGTTTTTAAGCTTTGTTTTTTAGGCAAGTTCTGATTCTTTTTTTGGGGGGTGGGGGCGGTGGTGTGGGTTCGATCTTCATTGCAGCACTTGGGCTTTCTCTAGTCGCAGAGCACAGGCTCTAGAGCATGTGGCCTCAGTAGTTGGGCTGAGCAGGCTTAGTTGCCCTGCAGATTGTGGGATCTAAGTTCCCCAACCCCAGATAGAACCCAAGTCCCTTGCCATTGGGAGACAGATTCTTAACCACTGGACTACCAGGGAAATCCTTGATTTTTTCATATTTCTTTCTTTAGCAGATTACTCTCATATTTTTCCTGCTTCAGGTTGCACTTATCGGTCTAATTTGTATGATATATTCTTGGTCTCTTGTCTTCAGAACCATCAGCTTTTAATCTTAGGGTTCTGTGTAGCTGTGGTAAATTGTGTAAATTATATTCCTGTCATTTTCTTGTCCCTTCTGTGACATTGCACCTCATTGCTTTGACCAATTAAATATGAGTGATGCGCACATACCACTTCCCAATAGAAGCTTCAGGAGTTACTGTGTTTGTCTCTCTGCCCCATGATGACCCAGGCCAAGAAAAGCACTGCTCCTTCAGTCAGTCTGGGTCCTGGAATGAAAAACATGGGGGTCAGAACCACAGCCATTCTGAAGTCAGCACGTAATGTCAATGAGAAATACACCACTGAGATTGTGGGACTGTTTGTTACAGCAGCATACCCTAGCAAAAGCTGACTGTTACAGTCATTCAGGTAAGTACAAGGGTAATCTTCATTGGCCCAAATGCTGTTTTACATCTGTCTCTCTCTCTTTTTTTTTTTCGTAGTTAAAGTGCTTCTCTGACCTGTAAGGAAACCAAACAGCCTTAAACAATGCCCTTATCTCTTCCTTGCAAATTTTTTAGCAGCCCTGGCTCTACGTGGGATCCTTACCAGACCATGAGAAAATCCTTATACATTGAAACCCTCCCATCTCTTACAGTAAACATGGGCCATTGCTCCCCGCACTTCTCTGAGATCACACCAATCACACCTGGGATGCAAAGCTTCCTCCAAAATGACAGGGGCTGAAGTCGGGACGTCTGAGATCATTATACTGATGGCTCCATATCTCTCTTTATAGCAGGTAACACTTTCTGCAGAGAGCCTTCCTAGTAGTCTGCCAAATGATAGCCTCTACTGTGTCATGGTGTGTGTGTGCTCTGTTGTGTCTGAGTGATCCCAAGCACTGTAGCCTCCTAAGCTCCTCTGTCCATGGGATTTTCCAGACAAGAATACTGGAGCAGGTCGCCATTTCCTTCTCCAGGGGGTCTGCCTGACCCAGGGATCAAACCCGTGTCTCTTGGGTCTCCTGCATTGGCAGGCAGGTTCTTTACCACTGTGCCAACTGATATCCCCTACTCAAGTGGTTAAAGTGTGTCCCTAACAACCCTGTGTAGATCTCTAGCCCTGAAATGAAGATCATGTTTGAAATTAATATTGTATAACTGCCCCAACAGACAATGAGCTCCCCAATGGCAAGAGGTTCGTCTCATTTCTCTCTGTATCCCCTCATGGCAGGACTCAGACATTAGCCCCCATGCTCCCTCTGATGAACCTTTATCAATATGTTAGTGCAATAAAGTTATGCTTGCTACAGGGGAAGCTTTCAGGGTGCAGTGGAGCCGCAAGAAGGGAGTGACCAAGTTTACTTGGTGGCAGGTGTGTCAATAGGGGCTTCATAAAGGAAATGACATGCGAGCTGGGTTTTACAAGATAAATAAGTGTTCTTTTGCCCACAGAAGGGAGGAGGAAGCCAGGTAAGAAGGGCATTCCAGTGCAAAGGAAAAACAAACAGCAAAAACTCGAATATAGAAGCCAGCCTGGGCTTACTTTTCAATCAGGTTTATTTTCTTTTTCTGAGGTGTTAATAGAAGGTTTTCTGTGTTGTCAGTGAAAAGGTAAAATGATACTTTTAAATGGTATGTCTCTATGTTTCTGTTTTAGTGACTTTTTAAAAAAGAGTCTCAAAATAGTCTCATGACATGAAATAAAATACAAAATAGATGATAGGTGGGTACACACTGTTGGCAGAACAACAATACTAAGCATGTATTGAGGGGAATTCCCTGGCGGTTCAGTAGTTAGGATGCAGCACTTTCACTGCTGAGACCCAGGTTCAATCCCTGATTGGGGAACTAAGATCCTGCAAGCCACAAGGCACAGCCAAAATTATATAAATAAAATTAAACATAAATAGAATAAAATAAAAATATATTGAGCCCTCTTGACATGAAGGGATGATGCAGCGGCTAGGTTAGAGTAGCCCGCTGGCCATGCTTGTACTTCCGTTCCCTCAACAACAGTGACACCTCCCTCTGCCTCTCAACATGCTGTTGGCAGTAGGAGATGCAGCTATGCTTGTCGTGTAAAATGACAGGGCAATTCACAGGAGAATATTGGAGCACTGCAATCATCTCCGGCAATGGCTGCTGTCACTCCTGTCCTGAGGCACATGAGGGGCAACTCCTGTTACCCTTCCCCCAACTCAAGGCTGGCTGTGTGATATGCTTTGTCCAGGAGACTGTAGTGGCATGACCCTGGGCAAGTTCAGGACTTAGCCTCTGAGGGGACTGGCCAATTCCAATTTTGCTGTTAGGAACCAGTCATCATGGAAGAAACTCTACTCTGAGCCAGCTTTGCTGCAAGGAAGCCCAAGCTAGCCACGTGACAATACCAAGGCACAGGTGAGCAGGACCTTCCAGCCCCTAGTAGCCCCAGCCAAGTACAGCCAGGTGAGTGGCCCCAGCTGACAATATGTGGAGCAGGAAAAGTGCCCGTCTGAGTCCTGCTGGAATGTCTAACCCACAGACTTGTGAGAAATCATAAATCATTGTTTAAAGCCACTAAGCTTCAGGGTGGTTTATTATGCAGCATAAAGAACTGAAACAGCAGTAACAGTGTATCGTACACTATGCCAAGCATTCTCATAGACTGTTTCCTTTAATTCTCATAACAGTTTCAATAATATCATCCCACATTCAGATGAGAAAAGAAAGGCTCAGATGGTCTGTGGTCACAGACAGAGGAGGTGGGTGACCTAAGGTCTGTTTCTCTCTAGAACCTATGCTCAGAACGGCCAAACTGCCTGCCTGCAGAGCTGGTGAACCCAGCCACCATGCTCTGTCTCCACAACCAGGAGAACAGCCAGACAACTTAAATTTGCATGCCAGCTCTATTGCATCCTGTCTCTGGGCAAACTGCAGGATCCTCTCTCATGGGCTGATGATTTGCTAATCATATATTATATATGGAGCTTCCCTGGTGGCTCAGTTGGTAAAGAGTCTACCTGCAATGTGGGAGACCCGGGTTCAAACCCTGGTTTGAGAAGATCCCCTAGAGAAGGAAATGGCAACCCACTGCAGTACTCTTGCCTGGAGAATTCCATGGACAGAGGAAGCTGAAGGGCTACAGACAATGGGGTCACAAAGAGTTGTACATGACAGAGTAACTAAGACTTATTATGTGTGTGTAATGTGATTTTGATCATTAATTCATAGTAATATAACAAAAGGTGTTTTTTAGTAGATGAAGAAACTGAAACTCAGAAAATTAAGTGCTAGACCAGTCTTGGCAGCCAGAGTCAAGAGTATTAAAAATAGAAGGATCAGGCAAGCTAAGGAAGGAAGCTTGGGAAAAGAGCCGTGCAAAACTAAAACTTTTTTTAATTAATAGATTTTATTTTCTGAGCAGTTTTTATTCCAAAACAATTAAGCAGAAAGTACAGACAGTTGCCACCTACCCCCTCACGTCAGCCTGGTTTCCCCTATTATTAGCATCTTGTATTCGGTGGTACATTTGTTTCAATTGATGAGCCAATAATAACACGTTATTATTAACAAAAGTCCATAGCTTACATTAGGATTCACTGTTTGTGTTGTACATTCTGTATATAATTTAAGACTCTGATTAGGTGTAAGTTATTCTGCGACCATGTATGGGTCCATCTCTGTTGCTCCTCTGACCTCTCCCCTGTCTGTTCTTGTATTTGTCTTAGCCTCTGCTCCAACCTCCAGCTTGCCCTGCTGACTGATTTGATTTCTTCTCATGGACTTCAGGGTCGTCTCTTATTAGCTGGAGATTTACTAATCACCTTTTACATATTATATATGTAATGTGATTTGCTCATTAATTCATAATGATATGACAAAAGGTATTTTTTATTGATGAGGAAACTGAAACTCAGAGAATTAAGTGCTTTGCCCTGTTCACACAGCTAACAAGTGCAGGAGTTAACCAAGTATAACCAGCTCTATAGCCAAGACTTATTCCATACCCATTTCCTACCTGTTACCTTAGAGTCAGTTTTTAGCCACTCTTTTACCAAAATCCCATTCAGAATGTCATTAGTTATTCATCCATTTACATTTGCAACCATCTCTCAATGGGATATAAATTAAGTGCTTCCTTAGTTGATCTAGCTTCCCTGCTGGCTCAGGTGATAAAAGCATCTGCTTGCAATGCAGAAGACATGGATTCGATCCCTGGGTCGGGAAGATGCCCTGGAGAAGGAAATGGCAACCCACTCCAGTTCTCTTGCCTGAAAAATTTCATGGATGGAGGAGTCTCGTAGGCTACAGTCCATGGGGTCGCAAAGAGTCGAACACGACTGAGGGATTTCACTTTCACTTTAATTCATCTAACAGGGGCTTCCTGAATGGCAAGTGGTAAAGAATCTGCCTGCCAAAGCAGGAGAGTCACAAAACTCAGGTTTGATCCCTGGATTGGGAAGATCCCCTGGAGAAGGAAATGGCAATCCACTCCAGTACTTTTGCCTGGGAAATCCTATGGACGGAGGGGCCTAGCAGGCTACAGTCCATGGGGTTGCAAAGAGTTGGACACGACTGAGCATGTATATGCACACACTCTTGAAAACTCTGATGGAGACAAGTATCTTACTAAATAGATTATTATCCTGAGCAGAATATACTATGTTGGAAGGTGGGATAGTATAATGACTGTGTTGTGTAACAAGCTTTGATCTTGATCAAGTCATTTAAGCTCTCTTTGCCTCAGTTTCCTCATTAATAAAATGAAGACAATAATAGTACCAAACCAAAGCAGGTGTTGAAGGATCACCTAAGTTCAAATAGGTAAAGGACTTAAACTAAAACAGTCAGTCCTAGTATTAATAGGATAACTGTTGTGAAAATGCAGATTTTTTCCGATGGAATTGACATATTAGTGAACAATTTGAGCACACCAAGACGTCCCTGTTTGCTCAGGCCACTTTCGTTTCTGTGAGAAACACGAGGCAGAAGCGGAAAAAACCGCACCCAGTTGGCCTGAGACTTGTAGGGACCATACACGCATAAACTCAGACATCGGCCAGCTACATCTGACCTGACAGCTGTCCATCAGACTTCAGGTGACCTTCTTTTCACCCCGTCGAAGTAAGTCATACGCTGCAAACACTTCCACAAGAAAAGCGTCAGGTCTTTTCCAAGCTAAAATGTCACACTTATTTTTAGCATTTATGCATTTCTTAACCTTAAACAAGTGTTAAAAATCTCCTTCCATTTTATTCAGTTCCTTTGGTTTTTTTCAGTATGTCCCTGATGAAGGGTTTGAATGTTGTACCCCAACCCCATGTTCCCCAGAAGCCTTGTGACTATTTTTGCCAATTTTGCAGAGCACAGTGTTTTTTAGGAACACATGTATCACATTATAGCAAAACGGACTGTATCTGCCACTGATAAGCACTCAAATAGTGTAATTATTGTGGTTGTAATTATAAGAAACTGACATTTGGTGTACATTACCTGGCTATTTTTGTAGATCATGTTATATTTGAGTTGATTATTGTCATGATTAGTTTGATTATTGTCCATCTTGCTATTATTATTGTTGTTGTACTCATATTCAGGAATGTCTCTATGATTTACATATTTGTAAGGCTGCCCAAAATTCTAAATGTTATGTTTATTTTTTCATTGGAAAATAATTGCTTTGTAATGTTGTGTTAGTTTCTATCATACAACGTAAATCACCTGTATGTATTCGTATATCCCTCCCTCCTGAACCTCCTTTCCGTTCCCCTCCTATCCCCCACCTCTAGGTCATCACAGGGCACCAAGTTGAGCCCTCTGTGCTATACAACAACTTCCCACTAGCTATCTATTTTACACATGGTAGTGTGCCGGGAGCCGGTGAGGCATTCCACTCGTGACAAAGGTCATGAGGAAGGAGGCTCGGCATACGCAAAGGCGGGATTGAGCCTCAGGAGTCCGCCCGGATATTCTCGAGCATCTACCCCCCAAAAAAACCAGAGTCTGCCTACTTTATTGCTTTGTGCTCTCACCTCTGACTTTACTGGGGGCTGTCCCCTACCACCATCTCGCTCTCTCTGTCAAAGAGTTAACTTACAGCTCCAATTAATAAAATTCCTGGGCAATTAGGAGTGTTTAAATCCAAACCCCTCAGATGGCTCTCTAACTCGCCTGACAAGTTTACCCGGACTCCTGCAGCTATGCATAGGATTGTTTACAGTCTCCCAGCCTCCAGAGGCACGGGAAGCTTAAGATATTCAAATAGCTTAGAGCCTCTCAGAGAGTTAGAAACTGTCAGAATAAGACTAGTAAAGGATTTCATTGATGAGTCAATGCTTGTTGCCAAGTTTTCACATCCCGTAAATTGTATCCTTGAATATGTATTAATCAATAGTTGGTATATAGAAAAAATAAGTAGTGGCCTTGGTGTTAGTAACTTTAGACCCTTAAGGTAATAAATTCTTTCCTTTGTTGTAAACCCATTACACATCCGCCCTATAGGAATGCAATTTTATCTTTGGAAGATGGCGCCAAACCTTAAAATAATTACTCTTAGAGAAAATAAGTCTTTGTTGATAAGTCCTTGTCAAGAGTCATAAAATGTTAGTAGGCCTTCTGGCCAGAAGATGATGTAAATCACCTAAACCATTTGTATACGATAAATTTGCAGGAAAGAAACCCTGGTTTTTGATAAGAATCAAAGACTGCTGACTTTGCACCCCCTATTATCCTCTATGTGTAACTTAGGGTATATAAGCCCCTGTTGAAAATAAAGCTACGGGCCTTGCTCACCAGCGCTTGGTCTCCCCATGTCATTCTTCCCTTTAACTTCCAGCTGAGTCTCCATCTGGAGTGCGGAACCCACCACGCTTAGTAATTATGCCTGGGCTTCTAAGACCCACTTGAGAAGGTGTCTAGGGTGAGGCACCTTCCGCTATTCGAGAGGGCGCCTGCGGCCTACGTAAGTGGTGCAAACTTCTTGTCTTGAAGTTTTATTGGTCTCCCGCGTAAACCAAGCTACTCAGCCTCTTTTCTCCACTGAATTTTCCTACTGAGCTATCCTCATTCTATTATTCTTTATATCTCTAATTAGCGTATAAATAGTCGCCTAGGCCGTCTCTCCTTCGAATACCCTGGATCAGCTGGGGCTGGTCCCTGGCAGTAGTGTTATATATATATATATATATATATATTGGAGAAGGCAATGGCACCCCACTCCAGTACTCCTGCCTGGAAAATCCCATGGACGGAGGAGCCTGGAAGGCTGCAGTCCATGGGGTTGCTGAGGGTCGGACTTGACTGAGTGACTTCACTTTCACTTTTCACTTTCATGCATTGGAGAAGGAAATGGCAACCCACTCCAGTGTTCTTGCCTGGAGAATCTCAGGGACGGGGGAGCCTGGTGGGCTGCCGTCTATGGGGTCACACGGAGTCAGAAACGACTGAAGTGACTTAGCAAGTGTTATATATAGGGCTTCCCTTGTTGCTCAGCTGGTAAAAATCCACCAGAAATTCGGGAGACCTGGGTTTGATCCCTGGGTGGGGAAGATGCCCCTGGAGAAGGAAAAGGCCACCTACTCCAGTATTCTTGCCTGGAGAATTCCATGTACTCTATAGTTCATGGGGTCATGTTATATATATGTGTTGTATATATTGGTGCTTCCCTGGTGGGTCAGTGGTAAAGAATCCACCTGACAATGCAGAAGGTATGAGTTTGATCTCTGGTCCAGGAAGATCACCTAGAGAAGGAAATGGCAACCCACTCGAGTACTCCTGCCTGAAAAAACCCCATGGAGCCTGGCGGGCTGCAATCGATGACATCGCAAAAAGTTGGACACAATAGAGCAACTGAATAACAGAAACAACAGCAAAGTTTATACATGTCAATGCTACTGTCCTTCTCCTCCCACCACTGTGCCCACACGTCCATTCTCTATGTCTGCATTTCTATTTCTGCCCTGCAAATAGGCTCATTAATTCCATTTTTCTAGACTCTATGTATATTCGTTAATATGTATTTGTTTTTCTGACTCACTTTGCTCTGTATGACAAACTCTAGACTCATCCACTACAAATGACTCAATTTCATTCATTTTTATAGCTATCACTTAAATAAATGCGATCAATGTTAATCCTATAAGCAGACATGGGAAAACCACACTTCACACCAAAGCAGGGCGGGAAATAGGCAGTGTGGACAAGTACAAGTCAAATACTATTGAACTTACTTACTCATTTAATCCTTATGACAATTCTGTGATGTCATTACCACTATTTGACAGATAAGGAAACTGAGGCTCAGAGAGTTTATATAACTTCTCCCAAAATAGCAGAAACAACAACTGTGAAATTAGGATACACACACAGTCTGCTAGCTTCAGAGATCGTATAGCTCCCATTATTCCCATAATAGAAGGTTGTGAATCAAGAAACAGGTTGGACAACCAGTAAATACCTACTGCCTGACCACTGAGGAGCTAAAGTCTGTCTTTCAGAAAGTCATTTGACATTCAAAATGTATTCAATTCCTACCAATATACACCATATAGTGTCAAGATGTTAGCTAATTAGACCTCACTGTTTCTCACCCTGACTACTGCAGTTGCTTATTAGCTGCCCACTCTTCCCAACTCTATCCCCCACCACCACCCTAAAGTCTATTGGGTTGGCCAAAAAGTCCATTCAGGTTTTTCCAAAAAAGAGTACAGAAAAAACAGAATGAACTTTTTGGCCAACCCCGTATCTTGATTGTTCTATGTTCTCAAAACTCCCATGTGTGCACTCCACAGAATCTATCTCGGCTAGGTTGAATCAGCGTTGCTCTTCTGTAACTCTTACAACAGTCCATGTTTTTCACAATGCCTGTGGTGTTTCCCCCTCCAAATGGAGAACCTGTCTGGCTCATCTTCCTGTTCCCCCTCCTCACCATCTACAAAACTCTGCTCAAATTATTTCTTGCTGGTGGTCCAGTGGTTAAGACTCTGTGCTTCCAGTGTAGGGGATGCAGGTTCAGTCCCTCGTCAAGGAACAAAGATCCCACATGCCCATGCTGTGTGACATGGCCACAAAAAGAACAAAATAAATTCTTTCTTTCTAGGAAGCCTTCCCCCACCTCCCACAGTTTTCCAAAGAAGGTGCTATTCTTGAAGCAATTGCACCAGCATCATTGCTTCCATATCTTTCTCCAGCACTTGAGTATAAGCTCCCAAAAGACAATATCTACATTTTGTTCATCTTGGAATCTCCCAGACTTAGTAAGAGTCAGGTACTCAAATAAAATGCTTGTTAACTGACTCACATGACCAGATTTTCATCGTTTTAAAAATAAACCAGAACAAATGTTTTGGAAAGTCCATAATTTGACTCTAAAATGAAAATTCTGGCTCTGCTAAGAATGGTTCGGAACACTTCCAAGCAAATGTAACTGAATTGTATTGTTTCATGTATCACAGACTTTGAAGGTCAAAGTCCTATTCTTACATGGAGTCTCTGAGCCACAGTACAACTAAATCAGTTCTTTTTGATAGAACACTTCATAAAATTTTATTACATTTTGAAAGTCTTTACATTTTTATCTTTTAAAACCACTGAAGTTTTGTCCTCCTTGGGAATTTCCCCAGCTTGGATAAGCTTTTCTCTGTAACAGAAGCCTGATGGGAACCTGCTGTTCCAACCAGCGAGCACATCCAAGCCCATTTATGTTTCCAGTTGATGGAAACCTTGTGCATTTGTGATGACTAAGAGAAAATGACCCTGCTGCCTGTCAGAACTTCCAAAGGAGAAGAAACAATTTGTTTCTCTGTAAGGGTCTGTATTTCTTTGTATCTTCTAAGAAGAAACTTTGGTCTTCTTGGCTACCAAGACTACCCAAACCTGTCTCCTTTTCCAAAAGACTGAAATGCAACTCCCCTTTCCCTTTTCTCCCTTTTCATAACTGTTTTGATATCAGCCTGGCGTGCTGCGATTCATGGGGTCGCAAAGAGTCGGACACGACTGAGCAACTGATCTGATCTGATCTGATGATTTTTGAGGGGGCAAACCAAAAAACTTGTGCAAGAAATACATGTTTTGATAGCATAAGTTGAAAGAGGATATGGGTGGATAAAGTCATTGGATAAGCACCAGTGGGCAAAACCCTAACTGAGGTTCCCAAGGAGAAATCTAGATACATTCCAGTTGGGAAGTGATTTGGTGTCAGTACATGAGATGCAGTTTGTTATTTGCCAATATCTGGAATAATAAAATTAAGAAAGCTCCTCTTAGAGATTAAAATATTTTTAGGAAACATTAAAAGGCCTATTTTATACAGTTAATAAGTTTTGAAAAATTATGATATAATTTTTAAAATCTATGGCTTCAAGAAAGATTGAGATACATTCAGGGCTTCAACAGCCAAAAGAAGTTGGGTTGTTTATGCTTCCCAGGCCTCACACACTGGAAAGTTGTGTCCCATCACTGAATGCCCTGTATAAGAGTGTAACAATATAAAAGTACCCTTTGACTTAGTCTTGTGTTAATGTTTACTTAGTCTCATTGAAATCTGTAACTGGCTGTTGAAAGTCAAATGCAAATAAAACACTAGGTGCTCAAGACGAGATAATGATATAACAGAGGAGACTTTAACAGAATTTGAGAAAGGCAGAACCTTTTGGAGTCCCACCCTGAAAGTCTTGATTTCACTGAACAGAGTCAGACCCAACTTAGCAACTACACAACAACGAGGCTAAAGCTTGAGAATGTAAATCTCTATGACTCAAAAATATTATTTTAAGTGAATTTTAATTAATGAGTTAAACAAAATATTTGACACATACTCATTTTATTTTTGTGGTTTTACCGTTTTAAAAATTATGCCGTAACACTCCTGAAACGGGACTCCTAGCACACAGGAAGACACGCTGGAAGCTGTCTAAGCACCATGGCCTCCTCTGCTTGCCTGGTTACTCCATCTCTCCTAACTCCAGGACGTTTTAGTGACCTCATTAGCACTGCTGAATCAAAGCACTTCATTCTTTTCTTCACAGATGATACTCTAGCTGAGTTTCCACCACCCAGTACCTTTAATTTTATAGCTCAAATGCTAGATTTTTTTTTTTTTTTACATCTATGCCCTTCAATTTTAATGTTGAGAATTTGAGTACATTATTCCAGCCGGAAGAAATGACTGTCATATCATTTATATCTTTATCAAAGTGCAACTACGTGCTCAGTCACTTCCAACTCCTTGTGACCCTATGGACCATAGCCCACCTGGCTCCTCGGTCCATGGGGTTCTCCAGGCAAGAATACTGGAGTGGGCTGCCATGCCTCCTCCAGTGGATCTTCCTGACCCAGGGATTGAACTCACACCTCTTATGTCTCCTGCATTGGCAGGCAGGTTCTTTACCACTAGAGCTACCTGGGAAGCCTATCAAGGTGTAAACAGGATACTAGAAGTCTCTCATAACTCAGTCAGAACTCAAGGAGGCATTTGGTGAGCAAAGTCTGCTTCCATAGGTGGGATGAGAGGCAGGAGGAGAGAAAGGAGGCCTCGCTATAAACGAGGTCAAGCAGAGGCTGCTGCAGTGATGTACTGCTGAAACTTACACAGTCTGCTCTTTAGGAAGGACAATGCAGAACTGTCTGCTATTAATGCCCTTATGTAATATTATACTTCAATAAAATGACCCTCCTAAAAAGTATATAAAATTAAGACTATAAAATTACTAGAGCCCCTTCAAGGGCCTTGCCAGGGACCCCATGGAAGTGAGGGGCACTGAGCCGAGCTTCTTTGGCTTCCCCGTGAATCTGCTCTGCATCTGCCAACTGGCTGGCACAGAGCAGGTCCTCAGTACCTGGTGGGGCTGATTTACATACAGTCACAGTTTTCATGTCATTTGTTTCTGTGACTCCCGACCTCTTAAGAAAGGTATGTATAAGACTCTGTGCATCTGGTTTTTAGATTTATTTCAAAGTTATCCTGAGCTTATTCTATTTTCTCTTTTAGATATCCCATCCACAGCTATTTTCAAGTGCCTGAAGTTGTTACTGTTCAGTTGCTAAGTCGTGTCCGACTCTTTGTGACCCATGGACTATATAGCTCACCAGGCTTCTTTATCCATGGGATTTTGCAGGTAAGAACACTGGAGTGGATTGCCATACCCTGCTCCAGGGAATCTTTCTGACCCAGGGTCGAACCTGAGTCTCTTGAGTCTCCTGCATTGCAGACAGATTCTTTACAACTAGCACCACCTAGGAAGCCCTACATAGCTTTAGAACAATATACTTAAACAATACTTATATGGCACTGAATCACTATATGCCATTCTAAGAATTCTGCCATTGTTAATTCAATTAACAATCCAATTGGGTAGTGCTGTTATTCCCATTTTCCAGATGAGAAAACCGAGTCTCTGAGAAGTTGAAAAAGCTGTGTGATTCAGACTGCAAGTGATGGAGACAGGATTTGGACTGTCTAGCTTCAGTTTCCACACTTTTACTGCTGTGCCAGGCCACCATAAGAACCTGAGTTTAACCTGATATGTTTGTCAGGAAATGCTTCTAAAACTTTAATAGGCATACACATCTTTGAGGATCTTGTTGAAAAACAGATTCAGGTTTAGTTGGTCTGGTTTGAAGTCTGATATTCTACATTTCTGACAAGCTCCCAGGTGATGCCAGTGTTGATGGTCCAAGGACCACACTTTGAATTCAAGGGTCTAGAATCTGCTGTAGTTTTTTTTAATATACTCATTCATAGATCTCTTTTTCCATGTCTACTCCTGTACTTGTGGGGAAATTCTCTGCAGACTTTATGTACGGCAAGTCCCTTGCATACAAATGAGTTCTGTTCCAAGCTTGTTCGTAAGTCCAGTTTGTTCATTAAGTTGAACAAAGTTAGCTTAGGTACTCAACTAACAGTCGGCTATGTAGTCCTGTACTGTAATAGGTTTATAATACTTTTCACACAAATAATCCATAAAAAAAAACAAACAAAAAACATTTTTAATCTTACAGTACAATGTAAAGTACAATAGTACAGCACAGCAGCTGACGCACAGGGGCTGGCATCAAGTGAACAGACAGGAAGAGTTACTGATGGGAGGAGGGAGAGGAGGTGGGAGATGGTAGAGCTGAAGGACTGTCAGCAACAGGAGACAGTGGGTGAGCTGAGCTTGACTCAAGCCTGATGTTGATGGCACACGTGCAGCCTCCTTGCTGGAACTAAATGCATGTTAGCATCTTTGAAAGTTCACAACTTGAAGGTTTGTATGTAGGAGAATTACTGTATCATCACCACCTTGAATACTTGTGGCTCCAATCAAAACCATCCAGCACTGGCACATCCCAAGTGGAGCAAAGAGGTGGTCAGAAGTCAGGAGAGAAGCAGAACCAGGGAAGCAGGAAGAAAGAAAGTCCGGGCGCAGGTACACCCAAACTTCTTGTGAAAGTTATGATGCGTGTGTGTTCATGTGTGTGTGTGTTGTATGTGTGTGTATAATCCCCCTCTGGATTTTAATTTCAAAACAGATAATGCATTTCCAGGCCTTATAAATCATGCATTCTATACATATATGTCCTTAGTCTGCTGAAGATTACCAGTGTGAGGAGCATCTGTGAGATGAGGTTATTGCAAATATCTGCATCATCGCTGGGTCTAGATTCATCCCCTGAATCAAAAATAATGAAACTTAAACCACCTTCTCCTTTGACTGACTTTTCCAGACTGCCTCGTTTATTTTACAAACTACGATTCCTCAAAAATTCCATGAACTCTGTAGTGTTGTCTTTTCACCCATTAAATAGGCGATTTCCTTTTTCTTAAAGGAATTCAGGACTTGCCCCTCAACTCTTTTGAGTGCAAATGACTTCCAAAGGCCTTGTAGTTTTGTTTTGTTTTTTTTTATTAAGAGTCTGTTCAGTCGTGTCTGACTCCTTGTGACCCCATGGACTGTAGCCTGCCAGGCTCCTCTGTCCATGGGATTTCCCAGGCAAGAACACTGGAGTGAGTTGCCATTTCCTCCTCTAGGGGATCTTCCAGACGCAGAGGGAGGACTTATTTCTTTTGAGGCCCCTGAGTCATGAACCACTCTCTAAAAATCCAGCCTATGTCAGTGGGTTATTTCACGTCAAATTCCAAAAATTTAGATTGGAAATTGGAGGCGGTAGTCCAAGCTCAAGAAAGTGTATTGATTTAAACATGATTGCTTTATATTTGTGCCAAATGATACTGTGACAATAGTGGCTGAGGTACACAGAGTGTTCTCTGGAAGCCAGGTGCTCCTGTAAGCACAAGCTAACATCGTTATGCCCGAGCACCCTGCAGGACTGTTCTCATGTAGTTCTGATGGCTCTGCATTCTAAAATAGCTAACCATTTCTAGTCCTTATACACAAGAGGTGCATGGTCATCTGTGCTCAGTATTACTATCATCCAATGGTTTTTGGTTGTTTTTTCCTTTTAGATTTTGTGTGTGTGTGGACCATTTTTAAAGTCTTTATTGAATTTGTTACAATACTGCTTCTGTTTTATGTTTTGGTTTATTGGCCAAGAGGCATGTGGCATCTTAGTTCCCTGTTTAGAGATCAAACCTGCACCCCCTGCATTGGAAGGCAAAGCTTTAACCATTGGACCATCAGAGAAGCCCCTACCCAATGTTTGTTTGAGTTCACAGATGCACAGAGAGGTGAAGCAGATTGCCCAAGGTCACACAGCTCCATGTGCTGAGCCTTGGCCTCCACCCCAGATGAAAGGGACGAGAAGGATCAGGGTCTTGGGTGGAAAGCCTGGCTTCAGGTCCCATAGCTGAAGGGCAGCTCCTAAGAAGGAGAAGGTGGTTTGATGTGAGGGGTTGAAAAGGAGTCCTCACATAAACAAGATAAATGGTAAGAGGCATTGGACCTGAGTATGGCGAGATCTGCCGTGGGCACATTCATCAGAATGACGTCTGCCCTGCATACATACCCCTCTCACTGTGGCCATTTCCCTTAGAAACTCTTGACTCCCTGACCTCCTACTAAGCAGCAGACACTGATTAATATTGTTCAGTGACAGGGATTTCCCTGGTGGTCCAGTGGTTAAGACTTTGCCTTCCAATGCAGGGGGTATGGGTTCAATCTCTGATTAGGGAGTAAGATCCCACATGCCTTGGGGCCAGTGAAACACCAAAACGTAAAAAGAAGCAATATTGTAACAAATTCAATAAAGATTTTAAAATAAAGTCCAAATCAAAAAAAATCATTAAAAAAAAAACATTGTTCAGTGATGGCCAGTTGTGGGACTTGCTTTAATCAGATGTGGTTGGTAGAAAGTTAATCCATGGACCCTACAAGGGGACAAAAATGGTGCTCATCTAAGTTTTATCAATTGCTGCATAATAAATTATTCCAAAATGTAAGGTTATAAAACATCATCTCACGGTTTCAGTGGGTCAAGACTCTAGGCTTGGCTTGGGTGCCAACCTCTGCCCCTTACAAGGCTGTGGTCAAGGTGTGGGCTGGGGCTGCTGTCATCGTGAGGCTCGACTGGGGCAGGGTCTGCTTCCATGTTCACTCACGTGGCCGTGGGCACTCTCTGCCCCTGGTAACTGGTGGCTGGAGATGTCAGTTCCTTTCCATGTGAGCCTCTCCAAATGGCAGCTCAGGACATGACTGCTGGTTTGAGAGAGAGAGACAACCAGGTGAATCCAGAGTTTTTTTTTATAACTTAACCTGGAAGAAGCATTCCATCGCCCGCCCATGCCCCATTCTATCTAATAGAAGCAAGTCCCCAAACCTAGCCTACACTCAGGGGGAGGAAATAACGCAAGGTGTGAGTGCCCTCAGGGCCCTCAGGGCTGTCTCAGCAGCAAAAGGAGGACAGAGATAGTGGGAGAGGTTTGATGAAAAGTCTTATCGAATCTTAAGATTATAATGTTTGATACAAAAACACTTCTCCACACAGCTAAGCTGCAAGAAGCGTATCAGTCAAGTCATAGAAATATACAAGAAAAACGCAGTGATGCTTTCTTTTCGTAGTTATCTCCAAATCCTCAGCAGTTTTCCTCAGCTGCACCATTTGACCCTTTCAGGTCCCAAGACTGTCATCAGTGATGAAGCCAGCGTTTGGGGCGTGTATCTAGGGTAACAATTTGTCATCCATAGTTGATACTTTTAGAGTGAAGGGACACTATTTCTGATTATTCAAGGACAACAGGCAAACCAGGAAGTCTGAGCATTTACCTCTGAAATATCGTCCGTGCTTTACTGAGAGCCCTTCTCCCCTCCTTCATTCTCTCTCTCATCCTCCCGCTCACTTCTGTCCTTTCCTCCCATCACTGTCCACACTCTCTGTATCACTGCTGTTAAAAGTGAGCTGGAGGACTTCTCTGGCCCAGGGAATAAGAATTCTTATGGCCCAGGGCATAAGAATCCACGTTGCGATGCAGGGTACACCAGTTCCACCCCTGGTCCCGGAGGATCCTACTTCCTGCGGGGCAGCTGAGACCATGGGCCACAACTATTGTGCCTGTGCTCTAAAGCCTGGGAGCCGCAGCTACTGAAGCCCACATGCCCCAGAGCCTGTGCTCCGAAATGAGAAGCCCACATACCACAAGGAAGAGTGGCCCCGCTCACCACAACTAGAGAAAGCCTGTGCAAAGCAATGAAGGATCAGCACAGCCAAAAATAAATACAATTTTTTTTAAGGGAGCTGGAGACAGAGGGGTCATCCTGGAGCAGCCTGCTAACGATGCTCTGTGGTTCACACCCCAAATTGTCCTCCCCATCTCCTGGGTATCTTGTTCTGCAGCTGCCTTCAGAGATAAAGGAGCACACACATGTGCCCCCTGCCATGACTAGGGTTCTCAGCCCCACCCAGCAGTGCTACTGCAGCCACTGAGGGGTGTGTCCTCTGTCCCCATCATCCACAACTCAAGAGGCATGTACGTGTTATGTGTCTGTCTGTGTGTGTGTGTGCATGTGCGTGTGCATGTGTGCGTGTGTGTGTGTGTGTGTGTGTGTGATATTCCCAGATAAGATACTGGGAAGAATTAAGAGAAGTACATGAGTATGGGTGGATTGGTTTTTGTTCCTTTTCAAAAAACATTTATTAATTTATTTGGCTGTGCTGGGTCTCATTTGCAGCACACAGGATCTTCCATCTGTATTGCAGCATGCAGGATCTCTTTAGTTACAGTATGCAAACTCCTGGTTGTGACATGTGGGGCCTAGTTCCGTGACCAGGGATCGAATCAGGGTCCTCTGCATTGGAAGTGCAAAGTCTGAGCCGCAGGACCACCAGGGAAGTCCCAAGGTTTGTTCTTAAAAAGCATCTCTTAAGCTAATGTACCATCACTTTGTGGTATTTAATTATGCATTTACAAGTTAACACATCATTAAAAATATGTACTCCGGTGTTTGCCCCAACTCAGTAATAGGAACTTGTTACTAAAATTGAATATAACAATGAGGAACCATTGACCTCACTGACCAAGTAACTCCAAGCCTGGTCCTTCTCTAGGAGACAGATTTTTTACAACCTCTTTTAGCTATCGCCCATGGATAGGCATTAGCCCAATTGTTGTTAGAGAGGTGAAATTTAGGAAACTACATCCATGAACTGAGTTTTTCATTACAGTGATGCTGCTTTCCATTAGTCAGTTACTCTCCTGTCTTTCTTAGTAGACATCCTTTAATTCATCCTAAGAAAGCATGCATGTGAACTGAAGAATATTTTCTTAAAACTGAAAAAGAAATTTCTTACCATCTTAATAGCAATGATTTCTGGATCATAAACACAAGAGCAATTCACACTGAAATTAACAGCTATAGTTTCTAATGATCTGGAGAAGCCATATGTCTTTTTAACTGCTCAGTCACTCAAGACAGATGAACATAAAAGTGAGTTTTCTTCTTTTTCTCACCTCAAGCAAACTAAATTGGCAACAAATAGGAAATCATTTTTCAGAGCTGTTGCACTATGCATGTACAGTATTATCAAGTATAGTCTAGACTGCTATTAGTTTTGCAGCAAAGAAATATTTCTATCATATGGTCCTTATCAAGAGAATTAGCTAGAAGGATTGATAACTGGTAGGTAATATTCTCTCGTGAGCTGGCTTTTAAATGGGTCACATTGTTCTCCATTTCATTGGAAACTGAAAATAGATGCTATATCAGTAATGTTTGTGAAAAATAGCACATTATCTGGGACTGACTGGGGTAAGGGGGGTGTATATTTCTTTATAAATTAACCCTCTAGGAAACCATAACAATTTAAAATCTGATACAGGCTTCATAGCTCATCTATTCCCAGCCCCTCATTTTTTTAATCTGAAGAAGCAGATACCCAGAAATATTAAGGGACCAAAGTAAAAGAACTATTTAGTACAAGTATTATGATTTCAACTGTAAAAATCTGTTTCAACATAAGCACACTGCATGCAATTATTTTCTGAACAGAGTGGAGAAAAGCATAATTTGTCCTTGGATTGTTGTTGTTCAGTCATTAAGTTGTGTCTAACTCTTTCTGACCCCATAGACTGCCCCATGCCAGGCTTCCCTGTCCTCCACTGTTTCCCAGAGCTTGCTCAAACTCATGTCCATTGAGTTGATGATGTCATCAAACCATCTCATTCTCTGTTGTCCCCTTCTTTTTCTGCCCTCAGTCTTTCCCAGCATCAGGGTCTTCTCCAATGAGTCAGCTCTTCACATCAGGTGGCCAAAGTATTGGAGCTTCAGCATCAGATCCGTCCTTCCAATGTCAGGCTTGATTTCCTTTAAGACTGACTGAGTTGATCTCCTTGCAGTCCAAAGGACTCTCAAAAGTCTTCTCTAGCACCACAATTCAAAAACATCAATTCTTCGGCTCTCAGCCTTCTTTATGGTCCAACTCTCACACCAATACATGACTACTGGAAAAACCATAGCTTTGACTACACGGACCTTAGTCAGCAGAGTGATGTATTTGCTTTTTAATATGCTGTCTAGGTTTGTAATACTTTCTGTAATAAATACCCTTTCGGAGTCTATAGATTTTTACCCCTCAATGAGCTTTAATTGTAATAAAAGTCAGCAAATTGTAATAAAGAAAAACAAGGCAGGGGAACAATTTCCACCACAAATAAAATGAAAGTAGCCTTTTTCTTTCCCCTCTCAGCAAACAGGATCTGGACCCTGCAGGTCTGAGCACTGAGTGTCATGTCTCCAGCCTGAAAACCACAGCGCAATTGTCCTTTTTGTATGTGGAGCCAAAGGACCTGCAGCCTCAGCTACAACCAGTTCAGCCTGCCTAAAGTCAGACATTAATAGAAAGGGGTGAGCAAAGGCTTGTCTCTCTCTGCTCCAGAGGGGCCACTATTAACCTCCCAGAGCCCAGGTGACAGTCAGGCACATCCATCTGAAGCCGGCCTGCAGGAGCCACTTCTAAACAGATCAGATCTTCCCTGGTGCCAGATCACCTCTGAACTCCCGGCTGCTCACCCTGCACTGAGTAAGTTACGGGTTGTATTTCATGTATTTCAGGCTTGATGGGGCTGAAAGTGAAAGTTTTGTGTCCAGAACAGACTAAATCAAGTTCCCACTTAGAGCAACCTCTTTCCTGTCCTCTGCTTGCCGCTAAAAGCCATTTTGAAAACCCAGAAGATGAACAGCTAGCAGGTTAAGCAATTGTATTTTTTCTTCCCTATGTACTTGATCTTCTACATCTCAGCCAAGGACACACAGGGAGACACTGGGCTCTGCTAAATTAGTAGCTGATGGAAGTCCCTTGATAAATTAAAAAGAAATGAATTAATATCAGTGCTCAGTAAGGTGAGGCCTGAAGCACCTCTCCGGCAGAGATAACTTAGGATGACCCAGTTATGATTATAATGAAGGGCCGAATAGGATGATATTCCCACTAGAATTTGAAGAATTAGAAGATTGAGCAGTAATGTAACCCACATATAAACAGCAGCTACCATTCTCTGCAGACACTGCTACCATTCTACAGCAGACACTGCTAAGCTGGTGACAAGCATTTTCTCATTTATTCTTATCATAACCCTGAGAGAGGTTCAGTTTTTATGTCCATTTTAGAGATGGTGCCCAGAAGCTCAGAAAGGTTCAGTAACCAATCACAGGCCACACAGCCAGGAAACAGTAGTGTCAGGTTTTGAACCCATGGAGTTTGACTCCAGAATCCATACTTCACTGCTATTCTGTAATTACGATAAGGAAGAAATGTATCAAGTTAATCAAGCATTTTCAATATGCAACAATTATTTAAAGATCAGAATCAAGGGACTTCCCTGGTAGTCCGATGGCTGGGACTCTGCTTCCAATGCAGGGAGCATGGGTTCTATCCCTGGTTAGGGAACTAGGATCCCCCATGCCACAGCTAAAAATTTAGAAAAAAAAAAATCAAAGTCAAAAGAGTTATGATGGCTCCAACATTAAGCTCCATGATGGCTCCATTATTTGTGAACAAAGGTCTGCATAGCCAAAGCTATAGTTTTTCCAGTAGTCATGTATGAATGTGAGAGTTGGGCTATAAAGAAGGCTGAGCACTGAAGAACTGATACTTTTGAACTGTGGTGTTGGAAAAGACTCTTGAGAGTCCCTTGGACTGCAAGGAGATCCAACCAGTCAATCTTAAGGGAAATCAAGCCTGTATATTTATTGTAAGGACTGATGCTGAAGCTGACAATCCAGTACTCTGACCACCTGATGCAATGAGCTGACTCATTGGAGAAGACCCTGATGCTGGGAAAGATTGAAGGCAGGAAGAGAAGGAGGTGACAGAGGACTAGATGGTTGGATGGCATCACTGACTCAGTGGACATGAGATTGAGCAAGCTACAGGAGTTGGTGATGGACAGGAAGGCCTAGTGTGCTGCAGTCCACGGGGTCACAAAGAGTCAGACAAGACTGAGCGACTGAACAACAACGTTGAAAGGGGGAAGGTTTGCAAAATTGGGCCAAGACATAGATATGAAAGTGGGAAAACCTGTACAAGCCCAGGAGGAGGATATTACTAACTGTTGTAAGAGAAAGAAGCAAGTACAATACTCTGCATTTTCTCCTTCTCAGCAATAACATAGAGTGAATTTTCCCTAAATGGCCCTAATTGCAAATAAGTAACAGTAAAGAAATTCACATGAGTGGCTTTCATTCCTTTTCATCCTCATTGTTCTTCTCTTGGAAAATGTCAGAAGTGATTAAGAAAGAACTGGTCCAGTGGCTAGGACTCCACACTCCCAACGCAGAGGGCTGAGGGTTCAATCCCTGTCTGGGCAACTAGATCTCACATGCAGCAACTGAAGATCTATGCCACAGCTAAGACCAAAGATCCCATGTGATGCAGCTAAGACCCGGGGCAGCCAAATAAATAAATTAATTAAAAAAAAATAAGAAGGACTTGGAAAGGGGAGTCTGTGAGGCACCCCCTGCAGAATTCAAAATATGAGTTTGGGCCTCAAAAATCTCCATTCCGCATCTGTATCTTTTTGTTACTAGTGTGAAGAAGTCTGGATCTTTGGTTTCTAAGAACATTCCAAATATATTATATAGCTGGGAGAATGGGGAACAAAGATCAACCCTAAAGGAAAATGAACCAAATTTTAACTCAGAAAACAGAAAATCCCCTATTTTATTCCCATGAAAAGACCTATTTTAGAGAATGATACCAGCCTTGTCCCCAGTTTGTGTCATTCATGTTGTTTTTAATCTTGGATTTGCACATCTGAGAAGTTCTAAGATTTAGTGTTATTTTATGTAAACAGTTTCTAAACTTGGGTAATAGGGTTTCTCTGTGGCCAAGAAGGTGGGACTTCCCACATTCATGCCATTCAGCTGAAGTTTTCCCAAGTTCCCTTTTCCTCTGCAGAACAGCTAGTCAGTTGATATAGCAGTGTTTAGACTAAAACATTTTGCCAAGTCCTGTACCAAATCCCCGGACAGTTTTATTACAATTTACAAAATTAGAAAACCACATGTATAAATTGTACCTATTTCTAATGTATTTCACTTAGCACGTGATATTTTCCTGTTCCCTACAAGTCCTTATTTTTAAGTGTTGAGATATTATAGGAATACACATTGGATTACAAGTTGCTTCCAAAGATCCTTTTGTTCAAGGGAAAGTTACAACATTGGAAATGTAAGCCCTATTCATTTGTGTACTTTCCATTGAATCCAACATTGTGGCTTTTGCTGATTTAAAAGAGGCCAAGTGCCTGCAGAAGTTGTATAAACAGTCTGCTAATCTTCCAAAGCATTTCTTAAGTCATTAATAACAGAGCCTGCTTATGCTTTAGAGGAACTGAGCTGGGCTTAGACAACATCAATATTATTTCATTTCCAAAAGCACTTGACAGGTTGGAAAGGCTTGTTAATTAATGCAGTTTGACCTGAATGAGAAAATATTTATTAATTTTATCTCACTGTGAAAGGAAGTGCAGAGGGATAAAGCAATGACAAATGTGAGTTACATGCCTTCTATGGGTCATAGACTCTTCACGTGATTGAACGCTGGACACAATGACTCTCAAGAGACTTCTAGAACCACCATCCTCCTGAAGTTTACAGTCCTGCTTAAGGGTGGGGTGGGGACAGCCATTTAAGGCCTCAGTGGCTGGGGTCTGTGTTAAGTGCTGACATCCAAGGAGAGGTCTGAACAGGCTGTGTGCAGAGCAGGAGGGGGAGGGGACTGAGGCCGGTCCCAGTTGTAGGCATCAGAAGATTTCTTCAAGGGATACTTGAACTAGAACTTCAAGAATGAATAGGATACCAGGAGGCAGGGGTGATGGGAGGATTTCCAACAGAGCAAAAATTTGGAGGCAGTAAGACAGTGGGAGAATTCAGGGGACAGCAGGCTGTGAAGTAAGAGAGCAGAGAACTTAACTAAGAAGTGGAACCGGGAGGCAGGTGTACAAGATTTTCAGAAGGGTGTCGGAACCCCAGGACATGCAAAGCTAAGTCTTCCCTAAAGCAAAGGTGTAAGTTCCTAATACGACTTTGCTCCATGTTAAACTATTAATTCAATACTAGAAACACTGATTATTTTGCTTCCCAAATCTCTAAAAGCAGAGGTCTCCCACAGGCACAGCCTTTGGAGGAATGCCTGAGGCAATTCCTGTTCTCTTTCAAATTCCATTTGCCATTGGATTATTTATCAGGCATTCAGAGAGCTTGGCTCTGCAGTCTGGTTGCCTGGAGTGAAGGCATGTGGATGCCTCTTGTGCTGTCAGTGTAGGCTTACAGTGCTACACTTTGATCATTTTCTATCACTGAAAATCAGGGAACTTCTGCCCTGTACTCTAGTGACACCACACCCCTAGAGTTTGTTGTAAAATGCTGTCCCTCTAAAGCAATATCATAAAGACTTTTTTTTTTTTTTGCTGGTCACTTTGATAAAGTTCAAAACACAAGGCAGGGCAAAGTTTGACAAATCTTTAAACCCCAGAGCAGGTTTATCCCAAATAAGCAGGCTTTATCTAGATGCTGAAATCCCAGATAATTGCTTAACGGGTTCAGGGATTACTTTTGCCAGTTGAAATTGCTCTACTGTCAAGATTAGATTTCTCAAAAGCTAAACTTGTATATATTCACATCTTGGCAGATTACAAACATTAT
Organism: Bos mutus; assembly: GCF_027580195.1. Lineage (NCBI taxonomy): Eukaryota > Metazoa > Chordata > Mammalia > Artiodactyla > Bovidae > Bos > Bos mutus. The sequence goes on along the minus strand of NC_091630.1, from coordinate 56,077,301 downwards.
AAATGTATTTTCTTTTGTTTTCCCAACTATGGGATTGGTCTTTTATCTGACCAATGGCTTCCATGAAGGATTACTTTGGTTTTTTTCCCTCTCAAACACAATTGGTCTTTTAAAGTACATTCTATGAAATTTTAACCCTTTATGATTAGATATTGTGAATTAATGAAAGATAATATGAATGCTTTTGAGTTTTCCTATGGTAATTGAGATACATTTTACTTAAAAGATGGGGGAAGTGGAATTTTAAAGAAAATCAACTTCTTATCCATGACCTTGGCATGAGGCCTCCACCTCTTCCAACATGAAATTTTTATGATGCTGTTTTAGTGCCATTAAAACTGATTTCTTCAATAAATGTCAATTTATTAACTGTGTAAAGATTACCTGAAGAATTTTAAGTCGTCTTATTTCTACCAGGAATAAAACTGGATCTTACAGAAGCAGACTCACAGACATAGAAAACAGACTTGTGGTCACCAAGGGGGAGAGGGCAGGTGGGGAATGGATGGATTGGGAGTTTGGGGTTAACAAATGCAAATTACTGTATGTGTATATGTGTTCAGTCGACCAGTCATGTCTGATTCTTTGCGACCCCATAGATTGTAGTCCACCAGACTCTTCTGTCCATGGAATTTTCCAGGCAAGAATACTGGATTGGGTTGCCATGCCTTTCTCCAGGGGATCTTCTCAACTCAGGGGTCAAACCCACATCTCTTGCATCTCCCGCATTGACAGGCAGTTTCTTTACCACTGCGCCACCTGGGAAGCTCAATACTATTGTATACAGAATGGATAAACAAGGTCTATTTTATAGCACTGGGAACTATTTGCAATATCCTGTCATAAACCACAATGGAAAAGGAAAATAATAATAATAATAAAATTGGGTCTGTCCAGTTTAGACACCTCAGCAAGTGAAAAGTCTTAAGAATTCTAAGTATGTCATGAACCAGCCACTGGTGTACATGTGTTCCCTGTCCCAAACCCCCCTCCCTCTTCCCTCCCCCACAGTAATGCAAAGTAATAAGCCTGAAATTGAAATAAATGAATTAAAAAAAATAATATAAAAGAATTCTAAGTGTGATGGTATGGTTTCCAAAGTGAACCATCTCTCAGGTTTTTCAAGAAGCTATTCTAAGAATGAATCTGAGGCCCCTTTGGAATAGACCAGAAGTGATCCAGGGCTGGGCTGTAGAGAAGACAGAAGCCCTCAGACTTCTTGGAGCTGTGGTTTAGATGCCCTATGGCAACCACAGCCAGACAGGTCTTGGTGGGACTGAGTTCGTGCTGTTGGCCCAGGCACAGTCATCTTGGCCCTTGCATTCAAGTGCTGTTCCCATCAGCACTAGGGTGACTAATAACATCAACTTTTTAAAAAATGCACAACATGAAAGTTGCAAGACGAGTTCTAATTTGGGGCAGAATAAGGACTGCAGCCCTGGAGACACAGCTCAGATGGCTCTGAGAAACTGCTTCAGAGAGGCAGGGGGAGGGTCATTGTGTATGTGATTTTGGTGAAGGGGAAATACATGTGATCAGGCACATATTTTTTCAGAAGGTTTCTACTAGTCTTATGCAGCTTTCTGCTAGTCACGAGAAACAGTCGTCACCATGAAGGATTTTAGTGCTTTTCTAGGTATGAGGAGATATAAGAACTGGGCTCATAAAATCAGGTCCTGAGAATATCTAACTACCTGAAAACTCGTCCTGCCAGTTTTTCCCAGAGTGCAGAACACCTCGTTTCTGCTCTCCACCCTGAACTCCTTTCAGAGGGTGTTGAAGGTCAGCAGCTGCAACAGCTCATAATTTACTCCTTGCAGAGGTAGATGGCAAGCAACCATGGCAAGTACCAACTTGCAGTTGACAATAATGAGGCTGGGGCGCTTTGTCTGCTCCGTGTTTAGTGCCTCTTCTGAGTGAGAGGATACGCACTCTCGTATGAACATGTGACATGGTGGTCGTCAGGGCCCCCCAAGTGTCTGTCCACATACATCCATGGTCTTCCAATCTTTCTCCTTCTACCACGCCATTCACTATGTCCCAGGATTCCCATGATTTTCTAACTCTGGGCCACTTATCTTTCAATATAAAGTGGGAAACTAGGCACACTGCCCACAGGAAGGGTTTTCTCTCACCATACTCTAGCAAGGTCAACTTGCAGGGAGCTGGGAGCATGGTGGCCATCCCCCACTTGCTATTTGCACCCACCTAGCAAGCTCATGCTCTGTAAGCAAGCGTGAGCTTTTTCTTCCTCCCGTGGGATCCCCTGTCTGGCTGTGGGTGTAAGCCAGGTGGCAACAGAACAGCAGACATAGTGCACTGGGAGCTGGACTGCTGTACATGTCTGGACTGCAGTACATGTCTTCTGCTTTGCCCACTAGTGCTGCTTGGGCTCAGTGCTGGACTACCTGTTTCATCTCATGCTGGATTGTTGCTAGGCCAGCCTGACTTGATGATTTAGTAGGTCTGCCCTGCTCGTGAGGGACAGATCCTGCTGAATGGTCAATGGGTCCCCCAAGGCCCAGTAACATCCCAGAAGATGCTTTGCAAAAAGCATGTCATTCCATGCTCCTCTGAAATGGCTTGACGGCAGAAGGCTGGGGGCCTGCTTTGTGATTTTCCCCCTTGGGCTTGACACATGTTACACACAGCTTCTGCTCCCCCTGCCAGTACCTCCAATACCTGCTGCAGGGACCCTGATGACACCCAGTCACATTCAGAGCTGGTAGGTAGCCTTTTGGTTCACTTAGCATTGGGGCTGGAGCAGTATTTCCAACCTTAGAATCTGCTGCTACTACAACCCACAGAGGCCAGACAGGCATTGTGTCTGCTTTGTGAAAGGAAAGGCAAGATGCAGTACTTTAGAGGAGATGTCCTGGCACAGCCCTGACCATCTGACCACCGGCAAAATTTTACTAATATGGCAGGCATTCAGTCTACCATAAATTCACTACTGCTGCTATGCATGTGCTCAGTCATGCCTGACTCTTTTGTGACCATAGTCTGCCAGCTTCTCTGTCCATATGTGATTTCCCAAGCAAGAATACTGGAGTGGATAGCTATTCCCTTTTCCAGAGAATCTTCCCTACCCAAGGATCAAACCCATGTCTGCTGAGTCTCTTCCATTGCAGGCAGATCCTTTACCATCTGAGCCACCAGCAAACCCTATATTCCCTGCAAGGCTGCCAGATCTCTGTATTCCAATGTAAGACTGACTTTCTAGAGAAAATCTAGAAATTCTTGTCTCTCCCCCATTCCAGTGGTTCTCACACTATGGTGTACACAAGAATACATTTGAATGCTTGCCAAGATGTAAATGATCCGGCCCCACCCACAGAGATTCTGATTCTAAATAAAGTTACATGAGTCCAGGAATCTGCACTTTGAAAGGATGTCCCACCCCCGTGCTTCTGAAGGACTTTGAGAAGCTCTGCTTTATGTCTTTGAATATGCTGCTCACTGTGTCTCTGACCCCTTCCTGTTTTCTAATTTTTAAATTTATATATTTATTTGGCTGCACTGGGTGTTAGCCTCAGCAAATGGGATCTTTAAAAGCATGAGAACCCTTTGTTGGGGCATGCAGGATCTAGTTCCCTGATCAGGGATCAAACCTGGGCCCCCTGCATTGGGAGCATGGAGCCTTAGGTTCCATGATGGCTTCCTTCCTTCCTCCCTCTTCAACTCCTACTCATTCTTCAAGAGTCCACTTCAATCAATGTCACCTCTTTTGTGAAGCTTTTCCTAACTCTCTGTAAGTTGGAGTTAGTCCATCAAGATGTCACAGCAATTTTCACACCTTCTTTAATTTCTATAGTTATTTCTGTGAAGTCTTGTCTTCTTCCAAGGCTATAAACTTCTGAAAAATGGAAATTTTCATTCACCTTTTATCTCCAACAGTTATCCCATTGCCAAGCACGTGGCAGGCACTCACTGTACACTTCATGATAACTGCATGAATCCTGGAGATCTAAGCGTGAAATTGTAACTGTGAATTGGTTGAGTTCCACAGGATAAAAAGGTAATATATCAACATTTAGTCCTTTCATTTTCTCACTAAGTGAATCGCATATTCTTGCTCCAGAAATCTCATCATATACTTTTCTTAATCCCTTTGTGGAGTTTAAGATAAGACCCTAATCCCACAAAGACTGACATTTGATCAGGACTTAAAGGCTTTTTTAAAGAGAGGATAACTTTTTACTCATGGTAAAAAAAGGAAATTTTTCCAGGAATGATTTTCTAAGAGTTTCTTGTCCATTTCAATGGTGAACTTCTTTTGCTAATGAAATATTAATTTGCTTGACCTGACCCATTTTTGCAGTTCTTCAAGTTCAGTCCTCTGTGAATCCGTGTGTTTAATAAAGCACAACGGGTTTCCCTGGTGGTCCAATGGTTAAGAATCCACCTGCCAACATGGGGGACACAGGTTTGATCCCCGATCTGGGAAGATTCCACATGTCATGGGGCAACTAAGCCCAGGCACCACAACTACTGAGCCCGAGTGCTCCAACTACTGAGCCCTCACGCCCTAGAGCCGGTGCTGCGCGACGAGAGAAGCCACCGCAAGAAGTCTGAGCACCACACAAAGAGTAGCCTCTGCCTGCTGCAAGTAGGGAAAACCCGCTTGCAGCACCGAAGACCCAGCACAGTTATAAATAAGTAAACTTTCTTTAAAAGCACAGCATGACAGAGACAGACGTCTTTACCTTCACCCTGTGAAGTCCCACAAAGAGGAATTCACTTCAAGCCAAGCCAGACTCAGGTTGTTGATGCTGGGGACAGTGCTGGTCCTGGCAGTGTGAATGCCCTTTCTTAAATGCTGTGATCCATTTTAGAAAAGAGCAGAATATCAGTGTGCTAATGGAAGTTCATACGGTCAACGTTATTGGTATTTGGAAAGAACGAATCAAAGAAATTAAAACGTCAGAGCAACATTTGATGCAACTGGAAAAATGTCTTCTGTAGAAACAACCTAAGAAGTGAAGAATTTCTCTTTTTTTCAATATTTATTTATTTATTTAGCTGTACTGGTTCTTAGTTGTACCTCGTGGAATCCTGGTTGAGGCATGCGTGAACTCAGCTGTGCAGCCTGTGGGATCTAGTTCCCTGACCATCAGTTGGACTCAGGGCCGCTGCACTCGGGGCGCTCAAAGTCTTAGCCACTGGACCACCACCGAAGTCCCAAAACAAAGAACTTCTGACCAGAGTCTTGGTCTTCTTGTGAGATGTTTATTACCTTTACCTAGATTTTAGCTGCTAAATTGTGCTAGGTCAACTCAACAGATCTACAAGGCACATTCTCTTTTGTGGCTCTGAGCTATTTTCTCACACTGATGAAGAAATCTTGTAGCTTGATCCTCCCAAAGAGGAGCTCCTGGTACTTTAGTACACTGAAATGAAGTCATTAAAAGTTGGGTAATAAATAAAATGAAAATATATGGAGGTTTTTCCATGCAATACTTGGCAATAGCTATCCTAAAAGACAAAAAAAAAAATTTTCTTTTTAGAGTTTATGCATCTGAACAAAATTAAAGGCAAAATTACATAAATTCTAATGTATACTCTTCATTGCCAAAAGGATAAAGTAAAATTTTCTTCTTAATAAAAGCACATAAAATAATTTAAAAGATACATGCCATGAAATCACACTAGAAAAGCGCCTGTTTATTTGAATACAGTCTCTTCGATCTTTCTTTGCCTTTCATGAATAGGTATTTATACCTTAAAAAAAGTTTTGAATTCTAAAAGAACGGGAAGCGCTGGAGTATAAATATAGGACCAAATGCATTTATCTTATTTATCACTTATAAAACCCTATGTGTTCCACTGCTGCTGCTAAGTCACTTCAGTCATGTCCGACTCTTAGCGACCCCATGGACAGCAGCCTACCAGGCTCCTCCGTCCATGGGATTTTCCAGGCAAGAGTACTGGAGTGGGGTGCCATTGCCTTCTCCATGTGTTCCACTAGTGACTAGGAATTGTAGCAAATTTTTCTTCTAGTTCAAAAAGAAAACAATAAAACATGCAAACATTTCCAGAATAATCATGAAGAAATTTGCTGAAATGAACCATGGAGGATTTTTTTTAACAATGCAAGAAAATAGTGGTTTTCATAGCAATCAAATCACTGAGAGCTTCTAAATTCTGCTCCCGTAACAGTAGGAGAATGGAAGGCGTGTACAGAACTGTAAACAAAAAAGGAGCTTCCACCAACCAAATGGCTGTTCATGTTGACAAACTGTCAGATTGAGCGACAGTCCTTGAGCCGAACAAAAACAACTGCCGTACAAAGCTATATTCCTCTATGATTTATTTTGACATTTCTCGTCCTCTTACCACAAAATAAATATACATCTCCATAAACATGTACATGGGCTTCCCTGGTGGCTCAGTGGTAAGGAATCTGTCTGCCAATGCAGGAGACACAGGTTCAATTCCTGAAGATCCCCTGGGGGAAGATCCCCTGGAGTAAGAAATGGCAATTCACTCCAGTATTCTTGCCTGGGAAATCCCATGGACAGAGGAGCCTGGCAGGCTACAGTCCATGGTGTCACAACAGAGTCAGACAGGACTTAGTGACTAAAAAACAACAACCAAACAGGTATATACACGTGGAAATGGCAATGAAGCACGCGTTGGGAATTAATTACTTTTTTGTAAAGGATGCCCTCCTTATTGTGAACCTACTTTGAAATATTTCTAGAAGGAGTACCATCCGTTATTATCAATTTACTGAAAATTTGTTTATCAGATCTTTCTTCTCTGCAACCCAGGCTACAAGAGAGGAAGTGGGAAAGACAGAAAATGAAGAAAATGTACAAAACAGGGAGGTACTAACCTCAAAAACAAACAACCTACCACAGGCTTGGCAGCCCTGAGAGCCAGCACTGAAATTGCTTGCCAACACATAGGTGAATTTAGTGCAAGCAGAGTTCCCAGCATAAAACCATTCGTTTCCACCACTAGCTATTCAGAAGACCAAGGAAATACCAAATTCTTGTCTCTGTGACAAACTTGGGCATGCATAAAAGGAAACTAGGCACAATAAAAGTTTTCTGGGTGAGAAGGAAGAATGCTGTTGCTGTCTACATCTGATTTGTTCAGACCTCAAAAAGAAATTTTGATCTGACATATAAACCATGGGTAATGTTCTACTGGATCGAATTCAGTTCACATTCACATTATGGGAAGCAGTGATCATTTCTTTTCTTTTTTTCTTTTTTTAGGGATAACTTCTTCATTGCTAAATGTAAGCGATAGGGACTTGCCTGGTGGTCCAGTGGCTGGGACTCCATGCTCCCAATACAGAGGGTATGGGTTCAATCGCTGGTCAGAGAACTAAGATCCCCCATGCTGCAGGGTGCAGCCATAAAAAATAAAAAATAAATATGTTAAATGTAAGCAATACGTATCCTGTCCTAAGAACTGATCATCAATTCCTCTAGGCAGAAAGACTGATGTAGTGGTGATGGTGGTGGTGGTTTCTCTAGACATCGTGGCCACCAGTTCACCAATGACATTGGAGAAGGAAATGGCAACCTGTTCCAGTATTCTTGCCTGGGAAATCCCATGGACAGAGAAACCGGGTGGGCTACAGTCCATGGAGTTGCAAAAGAGTCAGACGTGACTGAGTGACTAAACCACCACACCATCATACACAGATGGCACAATGGCTGTCTTTCCAGGAGATGAAAATAGATTCACACAGCTGCAGATACAGATATTCTGTTGTAAATGATTCTATTTCATCACTATGAAGAACTTAACCCAAATGGAGCTATACTCTGCAGCAACTACACCTGCAAAAGTTACTTTATTTTCAAGTATTCCAAGCTCTAGATGAGTGTTTTTTGGGAATTTCTCCAGTGAAAGGAGAGGTGGCAGGTTCCAAGTGTAAGGCGTTGAAAAGTCGTGAATGCTCGCATTGTTGTACAGCAGAAACCAACGCAACATTAAAAAGCAATGATCCTCCAATTAAAAGCTGAAAAAAATGTCATGATCACATTACAGCAATTATTAGAGACAAGGTCAAGTATACATCATAAGTCAGGATAGACCCCTTATGACAGCTACCAAACAGAGACACGAGCACTCACATTCAATCTGGTTCTAGCTTACCCATATCCTTCTGCTATCAATACTTGGAAGATTTAAGAGGTAATGATTTTTATTCCAAAACATTTGTCCTTGAAGTTTATGCCTGTCCACCATACCGCTAATGTTTGCTAGCATGCAGGAAATCCAGCTAAGGGGTAAAATAGCTTTGGATACTAACCAATATTTACACTCCCACTGGATGCGAGGCTTTCAAAGGCCTCAAAAATGTGCATACTGTTGACCTACCAAATTTCATTTCTAACAATTTTTCCAAAGAAAATAACTAGAGATTTGTGCAAGGACTGAGCTACAAGGATTCTCTATGTTGAATCGTTTTATACTATAAAAAAAAAAATAAGCAAACCACCTGAATATACAGCTATATAAAATCTGAAAAATAACTTGTGGTATAAAATATTTTGCTATCATTTAATAGTAATAACGATCTCTAAATGAATAGAAAAATATTTATAGAGTCATATTCATGGAAAAAGCTTGGAATGCAACATTTTGTACTGTATAAACTGTAAGAAAAAACTGAAGAACACCCCAATTCTAAGAGGAATTATATGTGAGTGATAGAATTAGCAACTGCCTTGTATGGTCTTCTCTCTGCTTTTCTGTATTTTCTAAATAATCTACAATAAATATGTATTAGTTTTATATTCAGAAAAAAGTAACTTCCAGAACAATAAATTTGGGAGCACAAATGTCATCATGGGAAGTTCTGAGCTCTTTGAGAGCAAAGGTTTGCAGATTAAGGTGTGTGTTGACTTGTATTAGGTTAAGCCGAAATGCGAGCTGTTGCAACTTTTGTGTTCACAAATGATAGTACTTCTACTGCCTTAAATGGTTGAAGACAGATTTTTTTTTTTTTTTCAGGAAGTTTTGGATGAGCATTTAATGTGGCTGATGGGTTGAAGCAAACAGCCAAGGGATAAAATGCCAGCCAAGAAGTTGTGTGTAGGCAGTAACACTTTCCTGCAGGTGTTGTGCTCAGAATTCCTGGGCATAAGAACATGCGTGCATTCTAAGTCACTTCAGTCGTGTCCAACTCTTTGCGACCCTGTGGACTGCAGCCCGCCAGTCTCCTCTGTCCAGGGGATTTCCCAGGAAAGAATAGTGGAGTGGGTTGCCATTCCTCCTTCAGGGGATCTTCCCAACCTAGGGATGGAACCCATGTCTCTTGCATCTGCTGCATTGGCAGGCAGATTCTTTACCACTGAGCCACCTGGGAAGCCCCAAAACAGGACTACATAGACCCTAAAAAATGGCGTTTATTTGGTGTGAGGCTGAGACTGTCCTTCCAGGGCTCATTTCTCCAGTTTGTTACAGTGTGAAGCTGAAACAAGAGGGCAGAGCGTGGCCTTTGTTGTACCTTGCCTAGAAACAGGGGCATCAAGCAACTCAAAATTTTCCCTGTTCTGCACAGGTGTGTGTCCACAAATAACTGCAAAAAGTTCAGCGAGCATCCCTATGGGGTTAAAAGTTTAGCAACTGAGTGAATTTGCAAAAATAGAAGCTTTAAATTATAAGGATCAGTGGTGGGAATAGTACCTATTTCTGCAAGTTGTTGTAGAGATTCATGAAATAATTCAAGTCAAGCATTTGACTCAGCAAGGGGCACATATATGGGCTCCCCAGGTGGTGCTAGTGGTAAAGAATCTGCCTGCCAATGCAGGGGATGTAAGAGACAAGAGCTCGGTCGATGGGTAGGAAAGATCCCCTGGAGGAGGGTATGGCAACCCACTCCAGTCTTCTTGTCTGGGAAATCCCATGGACAGAGGAGGCTGGCAGGCTACAATCCATAGTGTCACAAAGAGTCAGAAACAACTGAAGAGACTTAGCATGCACGCCTGTGGTACATATATACCAAATATGTGTTGGGGAAAAAAACTGCTTTTGTGAATATTTGAAGCCCCTGTTAAGTTTAGGTATATAACAAAACTCACTCCAAACAAATACTCTAGAAAGAGGAGTACAAAAACAACCTAATGTTAACACAACCTGATACACTGGTACAGTTTTTCACCATAATTTTTTTCAGATGAACTTAAACACTTCAAATCATCTGTGTATTTTCTGTAGAAGGTTTGTTGAATTATAAGCAAGACCTTTGGGAGACCTGGGCAGGGGCTGGGACCCAAATAAAATGTTGTTATAAACACTACCCGGATAGAGATAATTAACCCTTACTTAGAAGCAAATAGCACTGTTTCCTCAATAAAATATTAATAGGACTCAGTAAAGAATGCTTCAGTGTATTTTTTTTTTAACGTTAAAAACTACCTGGTTTGGCATCTATTTTTGCTTAACACAAGGGATCCTCTTTATGTGGCACCGAAATCCCTGCCAGAAAGTAAATATTGAACTATTACATAAGGAGCTATAAACACAATTTCCCGAGAGATTTTCTAGGAAGACATTTACCCGCCTGAGCCAAATGGATTGAGATGATTAAAACCTAACCTTCCTTCCAAATGGGACAAGGTGAGCATTTTCTCCTAAATCTTCACAACTCTGCAGCATTTGAAGCCTCTCCTTCTGCGTTTGGGGTCCAAAACTTTGCCAAACTGTTATTATTGTTGTTATCTAAGATATATGTAAAGCTTTACCTACATTGTCTGCAACATCCTTCTCAAGTGTCACAACTCCCAAGCTTACCCTTCCTGTTGTTGTTTGTTGTTGCTGTTCAGTCGCTCAGTCGTGTCTAGCTCTTTGCGACCGCATGGACTGCAGCACACCAGGCTTCCCTGTCCTTCACTATCTCCCAGAGTTTGCTCAAACTCTTGTTCTTTGAGTTAATGATGCCATCCAACCATCTTATCCTTTGTCACCCTCCTCTCCTCCTGCCCTCAGTCTTTCCCAGCAGCAGAGTCTTTTCCAATGAGTCAGCTCTTTGCATTAGGTGGCAAAGTATTGGAGCTTCAGCTTCAGCATCAATCCTTCCAATGAATATTCAGGGTTGATTTCCTGGTTTGATCTCCACGCTGTCCAAGGGCCTCTCAAGAGTCTTGTCCATCCACACAATTTTAAAGCATCAGTTCTCTGGCACTCAGCCTTCTTGATGGTCCAACTCTCACATCCATATGTGTGACACATGACTACTGGAAAAACCATAGCTTTGACTATACAGACCTTTGTTAGCAAAGTGGTGTCTCTGCTTTTTAATACACTGTATAGGTTAGTCATAGCTTTTCTTCTAAGGAGCAAGCCATTTAATTTCATGGCTGCAGTCTGTCTGCAGTGATTTTGGAACCCAAGAAAATAAAATCTGTCATTGCTTCCACTTTCCCCCTTCTATTTGCCATGAAGTGATGGCAGCAGATGCTATGATCTTAGTTTTTTGAATGTTGAGTCTTAAGCCAGCTTTTTCACTCTCCTCTTTCACTTTCATCAAGAGGCTTTTTAATTCCTCTTCGCTTTCTGCCATTAGAGTGGCATCATCTACATATCTAATGTTTCAGGGACCCAATAAATAATTCAGGGGAAATCTGACGTTCCCTGGCTGATGCGGGACCTGTGGTTCACCGAGCAGTTATTCTGTGAGACAGACTTAATGCAGACCGCATTGGGAAGAAAATGATGGAGGAATAGAGACAAATTTCTGTAATGTTGATAGAATCCGTGCTAATGCACCAAAGGGCATGAAGGATAAGACAAAAGGAGGGTTGGAGGAAATTCCCTGCTGGTCCAGTGGTTAGGATGTCTTGATTTCATTGCCAAAGGTGCAGGTTTGATTCCTGGTCGAGGAACTAAGATCCCTTAAGCTGAATGACACAGTCAAATAGTTTAAAAAAGTAAAAAGGACAATAGGAAAACAAGCTTCAGTCAAGAAATGATTAAAGTTTGGAGGTGGAATAAATATCACACACAGCACTCCAGGCTCTGAGCTGCCAAATGACTCAATGGATGGCGGAGCCCATTGCTTAAACAGAGTCCAAATCTGCCTACTGCTGTTCGATACCGAAGGTTCAACCTACTATCACAAAATCTAGACAGTTTATCTGAGGTTTCTGTTTGGCTAGAATTCTGAGAAGCCAAAAATAGTTTAAAATAAATGGCCCATCAGCCCAAAGTTGAGAATTTTGATGTATATATTGGAATCATAATGGCCAGAAAAACTGGAAAGAAACTCAAAAGATTTCCCAATAAATCAAAATTGCATAGAGTATTAACAAAACCATTTCAACTGTTTTTGCAAACTGTGACCCACGAGAAAAAATAACTTTGAAGAATGTCACATACAAAATGTTGTATGTTGCATATGCAAAGAGCCAACTCATGAGAAAAATTCTGATGCTGAGAAAGATTGAGGGCAGGAAGAGAAGGGGGTGACAGAGGGTGAGATGACTGGATGACTCAATGGACATGAGTCTGAGCAAACTCCGGGAGATGGTGAAGGACAGGGAAGCCTGCCACGCTGCAATCCATGGGGTCACAAGTACTCAGATACGACTTAGCCACTGAACAACAACAAATGCACATTTTAATTTTCCCAATAACCCAATGCGATAAATATGAATATCCCATTTTAGAGGCCCCAGAAGAGTTGAATAAACTTGCCCAAGGTCTAAGTGTGGGAGTTTGAATTCAGATCCACAATTAGCCACCTCGAATGTTTGAATTAGTAACTACTGTGCTGTAATGTCTCCCAAATAATTAATTACAGAATAAGTATTTGAATCAGAGGAAAGATAAGTTTACTACAAAATTAGAATTTTGTGTATGGAAAAGGTGAAACATTGAGGGAACATTTCTCTTTTCTACACAGTCACACAAAGGAGCTCTGTGGCCTTGATGGGCTGACGCTATGAGGTTAGCCAAGGTCAACGCCCACCCAGGATATCCCAGGGCGAGATGAATCAGAGAGATAAGGAAGGTGGAGGGGAAGAAACTTATTACTCAATAGATTTCATCATTGCCTTCCTAAAACTAACACTCAAAGTTTAAAGTAGTAAAAGCTTTAAAAAGAGGACACAGAAAGTTCAGGCCTCTAGTAACAAGCCTCCGCCGGCCTGTTACTAGAAATTACAGAGGCGAAGAGGCTTAGAGGTAACAGTACTACCTGTTAGTGGGTGTTGTTATGGTGTCTGATGTTGTATCTGTTATTGTTATTGTTGTTTGGTTGTTTTTCTTATTGTTTTTAAAACTCTAGATGTGATGAGAAAAGTGATTAACTGTAGACAAAAGGGAACTCATCAATTTCTATTTTTAAAATATTGCTTCTATCCCAAATGAGGTTTTGGTACAATTCTTTGAAGAGTACTGTGAATACCCTTGAGAAGCATAAATCAGAGAAGCAGATGTTTTTGTCAACCCCTGAATGTCTGAATTCCAACAATGAACAATTTGGATGTGAATTCAAAGGAAGTCTATAATGTCGAGAGAAAATAATTCTTCAGTAATGCAGGAGAACCCTGAAAACCTGTTTCCCAGAGGATTTATCTCCCTTTTGATGCAAGGTTAAATGAGAAGTTGATCAAATTCTATGACTCAGGACACTGAAAATAAAAAAATTCACACTGGACAGTTCTCCCCATTTCCTTCTAAACTAAATAAACTACTCTTTCAGGTACAATGATTTTTTTTTAGTTCTAGAATTTTAAAAAAACCATAATTGTATATAGTAAGAGCAAAGACTTTAGGCAGTTCTCTCTTTTCCATGCTGGTTTGATGAGTTTTAAATCTTTTTATTTTCAGTCACTGCTCTGAATTTAGACATTCCATCCAGCTTAACTAGATTGCAAATTCTCCAAGATGCAAGAGTAGAAAAATAGTAAATTTTGCCCCTGACTCAAAATCCTGTTTGAAAAGTGATCTTAAGAATACTGAATCATTTGCTAAGTATAAATGAAATACAATAGCTTCCATTGCCTGCAAAATGTGGTATACCGCTGGAAAATGAAAGTATAACTGACTTGACTCTTGCATTCACTTGAAAATACTGCAGACAGCCTATTTCAATTCTCCATTACCCCATCTCAAGGCTAAATCAATGTGATATTTTCATTTTAATGCTAAGTACAGAAAAGTTTGGGGGTGGGGGCAGGAAGGACCTATTTATTTGAGAGTTTGGACAAAGGAACAAAGAGAAATTGCCCTTCCCCTAATCTCCTTATGGGCTTCCCTGGTGGCTCAGGCAATAAAGAATCTGCCTGCAATGCAGGAGACCTGAGTTCGATCCCTGGGTTGGGAAGATCGTCTGGAGAAAGGAATGGCTACCCACTCTAGTAATCTTGCCTGGAGAATTCCAGGGACAGAGGAGCCAGGTGGGCTACAGTCCATGGGGTCACAAAGAGTAAGACACAACTGAGTGACTAACCACACAATCGCCTCAATACTGGTCTTCAAATGGAAGTTTCATGACCTGCGTTTTCTTCCTTGATACAGAAAGGACTAAAAGTATGTGAAAAGTTACAGTTACTTGTTCTCTCTTCTGGAGTTTGTGTCTGACCAGGGAGGCATAGTTTCTTGGCTTGTTTTTTGGAGGAAGTTTTAGCGCCTAATTGGATCTCAATGTGCAAGAAAGAAGCCCCAGCTCCTGGCTACTCTTATAAATCTTCTCATAGTGTATGACCCCCATCTCTGCCACACTCAAACCCCTGTCCATCAGAGAAAGATGAGCTTTCTAGTCTGCTGGTCTTTGTCCCCTAAGGCAGAAAGCTTTCCAGTACATTTGGGAAGAAAAGATTTGGCAGTAGTGGAAATCACAATATTTCTCTAGCCAGTACAGAAGTATCTGTAATCCATTATATCCTTCTAAGCCAAGCACACTTGCTTAGTAAGCCCTGTGTTTCTCTTTCTCTTTGTGGAGGAGAAAATACAACAATATTTTACAGCAGAAAAGTTCCATCCACAGTCTGACAATCACTGCATCTTTTTCTTCCCAGCTCCAAGCTTACATAATTATTAAAGAATCTCTACATCTATTTGTCTCTAATGTTTGCAAACTAGGTCATGATCCCCTAGTTATTTTATTAAGCAATGTATAACTCAAGGTACACCTTCAATGTGCCCAAGACATTTTGTATTTATAACACCATATAAAGTTTCTCTTAAGTCTACTAGCTTTTATTTGTCTCCAAGAGACAGCCATCCTATTTATTTCTTATTAATGCAAACACACTAACATAAGAAATGAGATATTTTAACCAGAATGCTTTCTATTATCCCCAAATGGAGAGGGAAGTGTGAAGGTTTTCAGTACCATAATAAGAAGGCATAGGGATTTCCCTGGCAGTCCAGTAGTTAAGATTTAACTCTTCCAATGCAGGGGGCATGCCTTCAGTCCCTGGTCAGAGAACTAAGATCTCACACGTTGTGCGGCATGTCCAATAAATAAATAAATAAGCTAGTATAAAGTTATGTAAATGTTGCCCCTTTATATCTGAGTCTTGTGGCAAAGGCAAATAAACCATGCTAAGTTGAGACCACACTATCCACAATAGTTGACTCATGAAAGTAGGGAGAGTTGAAGTAGGGATGAATTTTAGAATAAAATGTGGGAATGGATGGGGAACATCTAAGCAATGCCATTTGTCACCAGTATATTGTCAACCTTGGGGGAAAGTCAACAACATGATGCTTTCCAAGTCACACTTGGAATTTGGATCTCTCTCCATTTGACTGAGTATGAATATGCCTTTTTGAACCCTTGATTTCTTAACTGCCATTGAACAGCCCATTCTTCTCTCTATGGCTGCTTGGGAAAACTTTTGCTAACTACTTCCGTTCACAAACTGACAGTTAAACAATACGTGTTGAAAGCTCTGTGAGAAATCAAGACCACATTGTTCTTGGGCCCTCGTTTCCGCCCCCTTCTTATCTCTTCCCTGGCCCATTCAGTTCTCTTTTTCTTTTGATTGCCCTGTTCTGGTCAGTCATGCAGAGACTGTCTGTTTTATGTTTAATTCATGTCCATGCGTTAATCCTATTTCTGAAAATTAAATAAGTCAATGACAGAAGAAAAATCACAACCTGAACCATACAGAGATCCAAACAAGGAAAAGAAGTGACTAAAACATGGAGTCAGTGTTAGGAATTTTCTTTTGCTAATCTAATTCTGAGAGGAAAATCCGTTCACCTTTGTGTGTCTCATTTGTTCATTTGTAAAGAAAAAAAAAAAGACGTTGTATTTATGTGTATCTCTGTTTGTAGAGTCATAGTAGACAGAACCCTGTACCTAGTATACACAACTGACAAAATATCTTGGGGGAGGGGAGGGACAGGAGTCTTATTCTCCCATTTAAGAGATGAGCAGACCAAGGTGATACAGGTCATGATTCTGCCAGGGTCACTTCTGATTATACATCCCAGGTTCTCCTCACTACACACAGCCCCTAAGGAGTGGTTATTCATCACCAATTTCCTTGTGTTGCTAAGGAACCAGTATCTATGTTTAAACCCAATTGGTTGTGGAGAAATGCATGAAGATTGGCCTTGGCATCTGAAGTAAAGACAAGGTGTTGGTAGCTGCCTTAGCTCAGGCTGCTGTAACAAAATACCATAGATCAGGTGACATAAACGTTTATTTTCTCACAGCTCTGGAGGATGGGTAGTCCAAGGTCAAGGTCGGCAGTGTTCAGTTCCAGGTGGGAGCTCTCTTCCTAGCTGTCACACTTTGTCAAATTTCTCAATAATTCCACCTGTCACAAAACATTTCTGTAGGCTCAGGATTAAATCAAGATCATGAGTTGCATTTAGTTGTCAACTCTTCAGAGTCCTGCGAGTTACAACACTCTATCTTTCTTTGCCTTCTTTGGACTTAGTGTTTTTCGGTAGGTGAAAAAGACAGTTATTTTGCCTAATATTGCTTAATTTTGATTAATATGATGAAAAATTTATTTTTAATTAACAACAGAAAGAAACTTTTAACTACTGTAAATTAATTAGCACTCTATATCCTGTATCTTAAGGAGAAAGAAGAAAGAACATTCTTATAAAAGAAGGAAGGTGAAAGAAAATGAAATCAGTAAGACAAGTTTCAAAATGAGAGAAATTACGTTCCTGTAGCACTTTATTTAAATCAGTAAAATGTCATAAATATTAAATCCTAGGTATAATTCAGTAGAAATAACCAGTTGTTGTTGAGTCACTAAGTCGTGTCCAACTCTTTGCAACCCTGTGGACTATAGCCCGCTGGGCTCTTCTGTCCATGGGATTCTCCAGGCAAGAATACTGGAGTGGGTAGCCATTTCCTTCTCCACGGGATCTTCCCAACCCAGGGATCGAACCTGTGTCTCCTGAATTACAGGAAGATTTTTTACCACTGAGCCTATGTAAACCAGTATCTACATGTAAATAGGTCACTCTAGTAATAGTTTGATGTATCCAAGTATCTAAGATCTCTTTCAGGCTTGAAATTCTGGCTTCATCTTTGTACTTTGCATAGCCTGAGGCTTTTGTAAAACCAAACTATAAATGTCTGTCACCCACTTTCCCCATAAAAAAGTTTTTATCCAATTCAGTTCAGTTCAGTTCAGTCACTCAGTCATGTCCGACTCTTTGCAGCCCCATGAATCGCAGCACACCAGGCCTTCCCGTCCATCACCAACTCCCGGAGTTCACTCAAACTCACATCCATCGAGTCAGTGATGCCATCCAGCCATCTCATCCTCAGTCGTCCCCTTCTCCTCCTGCCCCCAATCCCTCCCAGCATCAGAGTCTTTTCCAATGAGTCAACTCTTCGCATGAGGTGGCCAAAGTACTGGAGTTTCAGCTTCAGCATCATTACTTCCAAAGAACACCCAGGGCTCATCTCCTTTAGAATGGACGGGTTGGATCTCCTTGCAGTCCAAGGGACTCTCAAGAGTCTCCTCCAACACCACGGTTCAAAAGCAGCAATTCTTCAGTGCATTAGGACCCATCATTTTTCCTTCTCCATTGTCTGCTTTCTAGCTGGTAGTCTTAGCAGTTTAACTATTGGCATCTCAGTTATTTCATGACTGTAGTGTCATTCTGTTATCATTTCTTTTGCTAATTCTCAGTAAGTGTAATTCAGTAAACTTCTCTTCCATGAAAACATTTGACATTCATATTCATAAGCATTATTTGAAGGAGGAAATTTTCCATTTTATAATGGTAGCATCATACTACAAATTTCTCAGAACTGTATACACAAAATCTAGGAATGCATTTGCAGTGGTAACCTCATCAAGGTTAATATTTTATTATTTCTAAAAATTATGCAGTGATTTGATCAACATGGCAACAATGCATTAGGCTTCTATTTCTTCCATGAATCCGGTAACTTGTAATGCATTACTCTCTAGTTCAGTTCACCAAGATTTTGCAAAAATGTTTAAAGTACTAGCTCTGAATCAGATGGAGCTTTTATAAGTCAGAAAAATATGTTAATTAACCTAAAGGATATATAGGTTAATTCTTTTGGATTTCACTTGTAACTCATGTGTATTTTCTTTTTTCTATATAGATTCATCACGCAGCTCCATATGCCAAAGAGATGGAATAATATAGTAGGCGAGAATTTTTAACATAGTTTTATTCAACACTCTCATTTGGAAGGCAATTGAGAAGGGTGCAAAGAAACTAAGCCTCCAGGATTCCTGACATCAGGTCTACCATTATGCACAAAGGGACTTGCAGTATTCATGGAAATGATGTCTTATGCGAAGGAAAAAAGAAAAAGACACTGGCACAGACTCCGTTCTGTATATCCTTGACACAACTCAGGAACATCCTCTGTTTGGGAAGGCATTATGAATGTAGTTTGGGGACAACCAAGACCACAGCCTATTATTAATACTCATCACAGCCAGACCAACCTTTTCACAGGTGTGATAATCTTCTATAGCTTCAGTTTTAAGTATTTAACAAGTATTTCATGAATATTCATTTGAAGGAGGAGAAGGGGACGACAGAGGAGAGGTGGTTGGGAGGCATCACTGACTCAATGGACATGAGTTTGAGCCAACTCCAGGAGAGAGTGAAAGACAGGGAAGCCTAGCATGCTGCAGCCTGTGGGGTCGCAAAGAGTCAGACACAACTGAGCGACTGAACAACATTCATTTGAAGGGACAGCAAATGACTAGCCTGACCAGTAGGTCCCCATGTCTCCATCCAGCTCTGCAATATTTGAGACCACTTCCTGTACCAGGGAGCAAAAATAGAATTGTGATGTAACTTTACCCAGCCATTTAATAAATTCCCATCAGGCCTTCTTCCATAGATTTGTGTCACACAAACGAATGTAATGAATTTTTTTTTTAATTTTCCGAGAATTTTAAAGGCATGGAAAAGGAGTGGGAAGCAAAACAGACTAGGGATATAAATATAACAGAACAACTGATGGATTTTGTCTTTGCTGATCTGGTGTTAATAGACTACTTCTTTTTGTGTCCTATGGACATGATATATGAGGAAAGCAAAGTCATAATTTACATATAGTAAGAGTGACATCAACATTATGGTGCCATAAGATGCCCTTTATTTCTCCCCTCCCAACAATAACAGAAGTTCAGCATTCATCCATGAATAAAGGTGCCTTGGAGGGAGCTGTTGGATCCAGCATCAGATACCAAAGGACCCAGGAGACATCTCACCCAACTGTGCATCGGGTAATAGATAAACAGACCTTGATCCTGACTGTAGATCCTGCAGTGACTCATCAGCCCTCTGGGCTGTGGTCCAGGAGCAAATAGGTAAGAGTTTGGATACATTAGAGTGGGCAGTTAGTAAAGATTGGAGGATGTGGCTGCTATTTCAAATATGAAGACAGCCATGTAATAGTCAAAGAACATGAAAAAATCAAGCTCACATGGTATCCCCAAAGGATCACAATAATCCTCCTGTCTGCCTGCCAATGCAGGAGATGTGGGTTCAGTTCCTGGGTTGGGAAGATGCCCTGAAGAAGGGAATGGCAACCCACTCCAGTATTCTTGACTGGAAAATCCCATGGACAGAGGAGTCTGGCAGGCTACAATCCATGGGGTCATGACTGTGTAGACTGTACAGTCTTTTGGACCGTATAGTCCAAAGAGTTGGACACGACTAAATGACTAGACAACCACCACCACTCCTTAGCTCCATGAAATTTAGCTACAATAATGTTAATGTATATGCAGTATTAAAGGAGGTGAATTGTGACATCAAAAACACACAAAGGTGGATATAGAAGGGTAGAGGTTTCGTATGCAAAATTAAGTTGTTACCAGTGTAAAATATAATTATATCTATAAGATATTTCAGATAAATCTCATGGTAAAAAATAAATCAAAAACCAATAGCAGATTCACAGAAGATAAAAAGAGGGAATCCAAGAATACCACTATGGAAAATCATCAACACGTAAAGAAAGGCAGCAAGAGCGAAAGAAAAGAATTACAAAACAGTCAGAAAATAACAAGACAGCAACATTTAGTCCTTCAGTTCAGTTCAGTTCAGTTGCTCAGTCGTGTCTGACTCTTTGCCACCCCATGAATCACAGCACGCCAGGCCTCCCTGTCCATCACCAACTCCCGGAGTTCACTCAGACTCATGTCCATTGAGTCGGTGATGCCATCCAGCCATCTCATCCTCTGTCATCCCCTTCTCCTCCTGCCCCCAATCCCTCCCAGCATCAGAGTCTTTTCCAATGAGTCAACTCTTCGCATGAGGTGGCCAAAGTACTGGAGTTTCAGCCTCAGTATCAGTCCTTCCAATGAACACCCAGGACTGATCTCCTTTAGGATGGACTGGTTGGATCTCCTTGCAGTCCAAGGGACTCTCAAGAGTCTTCTCCAACACCACAGTTCAAAAGCATCAATTCTTTGGCACTCAGCTTTCTTCACAGTCCAATTCTCACATCCATACATGACCACTGGAAAAACCATAGCCTTGACTAGATGGACCTTTGTTGGCAAAGTAATATTTCTGCTTTTCAATATACTATCTAGGTTGGTCATAACTTTTCTTCCAAGAAGTAAGCGTCTTTTAATTTCATGGCTGCAATCACCATCTGCAGTGATTTTGGAGCCCCCCAGAATAAAGTCTGACACTGTTTCCAGTGTTTCCCCATCTATTTGCCATTAAGTGATGGGACCAGATGCCATGATCTTAGTTTTCTGAATGTTGAGCTTTAAGCCAACTTTTTCACTCTCCTCTTTCACTTTCATCAAGAGGCTTTTGAGTTCCTCTTCACTTTCTGCCATGAGGGTGGTGTCATCTGCATATCTGTGGTTATTGATATTTCTCCCAGCAACCCTGATTCCAGCTTATGCTTCTTCCAGCCCAGCATTTCTCATGATGTACTCTGTATATAAGTTAAATAAGCAGGGTGACAATATACATCCTTGACGTACTCCTTTTCCTATTTGGAACCAGTCTGTCCCATGTCCAGTTCTAACTGTTGCTTCCTGACCTGCATATAGGTTTCTCAAGAGGCAGGTCAAGTGGTCTGGTATTCCCATCTCTTTCAGAATTTTCCACAGTTTATTGTGATCCACACAGTCAAAGGCTTTGGCATAGTCAATAAAGCAGAAACAGATGTTTTTCTGGAACTCTCTTGCTTTTTCCATGATCCAGCAGATGTTGGCAATTTGATCTCTTGTTCCTCTGCCTTTTCTAAAACCAGCTTGAACATCTGAAAGTTCACGGTTCACGTACTGCTGAAGCCTGGCTTGGCGAATTTTGAACATTACTTTACTAGCGTGTGAGATGAGTGCAATTGTGTGGTAGTTTGAGCATTCTTTGGCATTGCCTTTCTTTGGGATTGGAATGAAAACTGACCTTTTCCAGTCCTGTGGCCACTGCTGAGTTTTCCAAATTTGCTGACATATTGAGTGCAGCACTTTCACAGCATCGTCTTTCAGGATTTGAAAGAGCTCAACTGGAATTCCATCACCTCCACTAGCTTTGTTCATAGTGATGCCTTCTAAGGCCCACTTGACTTCACATTCCAGGATGTCTGGCTCTAGGTCAGTGATCACACCATCGTGGTTATCTGGGTCATGAAGATCTTTTTTGTACAGTTCTTCTGTGTATTCTTGCCCCCTCTTCTTAATATCTTCTGCTTCTGTTAGGTCCATACCATTTCTGTCCTTTATTGAGCCCATCTTTGCATGAAATGTTCCCTTGGTATCACTAATTTTCTTGAAGAGATCTCTAGTCTTTCCCACTCTGTTGTTTTCCTCTATTTCTTTGCATTGATCACTGAGAAAGGTTTTCTTATCTCTCCTTGCTATTCTTTGGAACTCTGCATTCAGATGCTTATATCTTTCCTTTTCTCCTTTGCTTTTCGCGTCTCTTCTTTTCACAGCTATTTGTAAGGCTTCCTCAGACAGCCATTTTGCTTTTTTGCATTTCTTTTCCATGGGAATGGTCTTGATCCCTGTCTCCTGTACAATGTCACGAACCTCTGTCCATAGTTCGTCAGGCACTCTGTCTATCAGATCTAGTCCCTTAAATCTATTTCTCACTTCCACTGTGTAATCATAAGGGATTTGATTTAGGTCATACCTGAATTACTCTGAATGTTATTACTCATATGAACACTCAGCCAAGTCCTTTCACTTTTGTGATCTTATTTAATATTCATAATTATTTAAAGAAATAGAATTTCTAGTATATGAGCAAATCATTGCAGTAACTGCTGCAGAGTTTAGGATTTAGGGGTAAGAGGAGGATGAAAGATGAAAAACATGGGCCCTCATGTACCTTTGCACGGGTGATCTATTGGCACAAGACAAATTCACTTAAAAACAGTGACTTAAGGGACTTCCCTGGTAGTCCAGTGTCTAGGACTCCATGTGTTCCTAATGCACAAGGCCCAGATTGGATCCCTGGTCAAGGAACTAGATCCTACATGCCAAAACTATAAAGATCTCACATGTAGCAATAAAGACCCAGTGCAGCCAAGTAAATAAATAAAAAGAGCAAGTTTCATAAGTGCATATATTAAAAAGAACACAGTGACTTAATAGCAATAATCATTTACCATCTTGCACAGTGTCTGTGCATCCAGAAATCAGGCAAGACACGGGGGAGGACAAGCTTATTTCTCCCCCCGCCGCCTGAGACCTAAAATGGAAGGCCTGAAGGCTGCGGACTGAAATCGTCCAAAGATCACTTCATGCAGATCTAGTACTGATGCTGGCCATTGGAAACAGATCAAGAAGAATCCTAGGCTTCCTTACAAACCCAGCTCTGGGTTCTGAGGTTAAGATCAGGGTGGGGGTGGAGGAAGGAGTTGTCTCCTTTCTATGACCAAACCTCAGAAGTCACATGGGATCCCTTCAACCACACTCCATAGGGGCAGTTGGGACAGCTTGTGACAGTCCCAAACCTATCTTGACTCAAGAAGAGGGAATATAACCTCTATTATTTCCATCTCTTGGTAGGAGAAACATCAATCATACTGTAAGAGGAACAGTGGAAAGGGATGGAATACACAATAGCAGTCCCCATTGGGAAATGCAACTTTCCATAACCTTGCATGCCTGCTTGCTAAGTCACTTTAGTCGTGTCTGACTCTGTGTCACCCTATGGACTGTAACCCGCCAGGCTCCTCTGTCCCTGGGATTCTCCAGGCAAGAATACCGGAGTGAGTTGCCATACCCTCCTCCAGGGGATCTTCCTGACCCAGGGATAGAATCCATGTCTCTTACGTCTCCTGCATTGACAGGGGGGTTCTTTACCACTAGTGCCACCTGGGAAGCCCTCCCATAATCTTACACTCCTGTAAACATCTTAGCTTAAAATTCAACATTCAAAAAGCTAAGATCATGGCATCCGATCCCATCACTTCTTGGCAAATAGGTGGGGAAACAATGGAAACAGTGTTACACTTTATTTTCTTGGGCTCCAAAATCATTGCAGGTGGTAACTGAAGCCATGAAAATAAAAGATGCTTGCTCCTTGGGAAAAAAACGATGACAAACCTAGACAACATATTAAAAAGCAGAGACATTACTTCACTGACAAAGGTCTGTATAGTCAAAGTTATGGTTTTTCCAGGAGTCATGTATGGATGTGAGAGTTGGACCATAAAGAAAGCTGAACACCAAAGAATTGATGCTTTTGAACTATGGTGTTGGAAAAGACTCTTGAGAGTGCCTTGGACTGCAAGGAGATCAAACCAGTCAATCCTAAAGGAAATCAGTCCTGAATATTCACTGAAAGGACTGATGCTGAAGCTGAAGCTCCAATACTTTGGCCATCTGATGTGAAGAGCCAAATCATTAGAAAGACCCTGATGCTGGGAAAGATTAAAGGCAGGTAAAGGGGATGATAGAGGATGAGATGATTGGATGGCATCACTGACTCAATGGGCATGAGTTTGAACAAACTCCAGGAGATGGTGAAGGACAGGGAAGCCTGTTGTGCTGCAGTCCATGGGCTCACAAAGAGTCAGACACGACTGAGCAACTGAACAACAACAAAACATTTTAGAGTGAGTCCTTGATTTGGTTGACCCCAGGAAACATGTCTCCAGTCAAGATTCCACTGGTAAGTAGAGGAGGGAAGAATCTGAGATTGTTTCTGACTAGGGATCAAGACAGCCTTCAAGAGGAAGCCGTATTTGAGTTTTATCTTGATTGGGCAGAATTTCAATTTAGTTATTCCCTGTGCCTACTTGGTGTATGGAGGGTAGAATGCCAAGTGGAGAACGGAATGGAAAATTCTGCTTGCAAAGGCAGGTAACTGACTGTGATCTTTGGAGAGGAGCTGAGGACGTCCTCAGTGGCACACTTCCACCAGCACTCTTGCTTCTTTCACTGCACCGTTTCCTCTAATGTTGCCGGAAGCTTGCAGTGCTGCAGAAATCTAGACCCATACTTTCCCAGCTCCCCTTCAGTCTCTAACAGCTAACAGGACCCTGGAACACACATCGCTAGGGAATTCGGGGACCAAGCTAGAAACCATTTTATATTACTAAGGAGAAAAAATTATGTAAAGCACATTGAATGTAATGAAACATTCTATTTATAAATCATTGACTTGCCATTTTTTAACTTTTTAGTCTATATTGGAGTATAACTGATTAACAATGTTGTGATAGTTTCAGGTAGACAGCAAAGGGACTCAGCCATTACATGTATGTGTATCCATTCTCCCCCAAACTCTCTTCCCATCCAGGCTGCTTCATAACATTGATCAGAGTCCCCTGTGCTATACAGTAGGTCCTTGTTGGTTATCTATTTTAAATATAGCAGTGTGAACATGTCCATCCCAAACTCCCTAACTATCCCTTCTCCCATCCCTTCCCCCACCCCTTCCCTGTAACCATAAGTTTATTCCCTATTTCTCTAAGCCTGTGAGTCTGTTTCCGTTTTCTAAATAAGTTCATTTGCATCATTTCTTTTTCAATTTCACATATAAGGATACCTATGATATTTCTCTTTGTCTGTGAGTTGTCATTTTTTAATCTTCAAAGAAACCAGATTTCTTTGTAAATTCAAGTATTGGAAATATATAAAAGTAAATATTTGTATAATTTCTGTTTTATTTCATTCTTTCCCCTTCTTTCTCTCCATCTCCATGTGATTCCAAAGGGAAGGGAGATCAAAAGATTTTACTTATTGATAAGGAAATGCATGAAAAATCTAAATGAGATTTACAGTAATTAATAATTGGACCAAATAAACTAGGAATGTCAAGGTCACGATTATGATTTTTTAATCCCATCAATTATTCTGTCTCCAAGCAAGTGAAACTTTCAACACACTAGGGCATTGCTTTTTTTTTAGTCTCTCCAAGTCTTACATTTTATTACAAAACAACCTAGTAAAGTAGGATATGCCCCAGATTTACACATCAGCTGTTCAGCAGAAAATGTTCACTGTTTTTAAGTGCATACACATATAAAATAACTGACTTTGGGGACACATTGCAAATTCCAAGCCTCATCTCTGAGAATGAAAAATTGACCATAATTCAGCTGTGATTTCTTTTATCATATATATGATTCACTAATAACCTTAGGGTTGCCTTGAAAGTGGATCATTGAATACCTTTGCTGTCAAGGACTTTGTAAAATTTAGTTCTAATTGAGGATCAAGGCCTAGTTATTTAAAAGCGTAGTGATTTCAGGAGGCTAAGAACTTCATAGGGTGAAGACATTAATTTTGCAGATTGGAAATATTTTTAACACAGAAATAGAGTGGCCCTAAACTCCCACTTCTCCCTTCTAAAGCTCTTTAGAACTGGATCTGAGATAAAGTTCAAATACAATGAAATTTAGATAAACCAGCTCATCAGGTTTAAGCAGATTCAGAGACCTCAGCACTGTGAGAAAAACCCTAGACAGTCTGCTCTTTTTTCTCCTTTCTGCTTAGAAGCAGTGTTCTGTGATTCACATCAGGATTTAAAAGCACAGACTTATTTCTAGGTGTGATCTAAGAAGTTGAAAAAAACCACATATCTATTCATATGGTGATATCTCAGCTTAAAAACCGCACTATCAAAGGAAAATAAGAATTTATAATAAAACTAGTTGATAAAAATTTCAGACTATAAGAAATATGAGGTGAACCACCAACAGCAACAAGATCCACTGGATATCTAAACTCATTTGGTAAAATGAAAATGGGGCATAAGTGCCCTGAGAACAGGGAATTCAAATTCACCAAGAGTAACTCCCAAAGCATAGCAACAAAGCTGTCGGTGGATTCTACAAATTCTCCTTCACAAGTGAGAGAAGTGCACGTGGGACATTCTCCAGGATCGAACATATATTAAGCCATAAGTAAGCATCAGTATGCTTTGTTGTTGTTCAGTTGCTCAGCCATGTCTGATTCTCTGCGACGCCATGGACTGTAACCTGCCAGGCTCCTCTGCCCATGGGGTTCTCCAGGCAAGAATACTGGAGCAGGTTGTCATTTCCTTCTCCAGGGGGGCTTCCTGACCCAGGGATCAAACCCAAATCTCCTGCCTTGGCAGATGGATTCTTTACCACTAAGCCACCAGGGAAGTAATATGTTTTAAGGGATTGAGATTATGTAATGTGTTTCCCCTGATCACAATGAAGTGAAATAAGAAATTAAAAGTGAAAAAAATATTACAAATTTACAAATATTTGGAAAGTAAACAACACACTACTAAATAATTAATAGATCAAAGGAAAAATCAAAAGGGAAATTTGAAAATACTTGGAGATGAATGAAAATGAAGATTACATACTACAATTTATGGAATGTAACTAAATACTTAGAGGGAAATTCATAGCTGCATACACCTACCTTAAAAGAAAAAGAAAGATTTTTAAAACCACAAACTAGAGTTTCACCTTAAATCACTAAAGAGAGAAGAGAAAATTGAGCACAAAGCAGAAGATAGTAAACAATAAGGATTAGGTGCTGAAATTAATAACATAAAAAGTAGAAAAACAATAAAGGAAAATCAGCAAATCCAAATGTTGGGGTTTTTTAAGATCGAAATATTAGCAAAACTTCAGTTAGATGAATTGAGAAAGAAAGAAAACTCAAAGTATTAAGATCATAAAATGAAAGAGGGAACATTACTACCAATATTACATAAATAAAAAGTTAGAAAAGAATACTATGAACAATTGTACAAATTAGATAACTTAGATGAGATGGATATATTCCAAGAAAAACGAAAATGATCAAAACTGACTCAAAAGAAACAGAAAATCTGAATAGACCTGTAAGAAGTAAAGACATTGAACTAATCAAAAAGTAATAAAAAACTTCCCACAATAAAAGCTCAACACCAGAATGCTTCACTGATGACTCTATCAAATGTTTGAATACGAATTAATACCGATTCTTCACAAAAACTTCCTAAACATAAAAGAGGGGGAAAGGAACTCTTCTCAACTCATTTTTGTCTATCATCCATCTGATCAGAAACTTTTGAGAAAAAATAAAACTCTTAGTGTAATTGAAAGTGGGGTCCGGCTGTTCACCACTCAAGCTGATGAAGAGGCCAGGTTGGTGGAAAGGAAAGTTTGCTTTACTTTGTATGCTGACAACTGGGGAAGCATGGGGACTCCTATCCTGTCTAAAGGCCAACTCCCCCTGCCTTCACAATCAGTGGGCAAGAGCTTTTGTAGACAGAGGGATGGGGCTACATGTGGAAACAGCATGGTCAGCTCTGACAATCATCTTGAAATTGATCATTTGTGATCTGACCAGCGTCATCTTGATTGTTTTAGGTACAGTTAATCTTCAGTTCCAGGGTTGATTTGTTCCATTTTCTTGAGGCCAGTTCTCCGAATTGTGTTTGCTAATGTCATGGCTACAGTCTGGTCATCAAGTAGTTAACTTCTTCACCTGGTGAGGGTTTCAGTGTCTGTAAGACCATTCATGGAATATAGATCAGAATAGTAACTGTAGCCCTTGAGGAGGAACTAAAAGTCCTTGACTATGCTTCATGACTGAACTATTATTATTTAGTTTCATTGGACTGTTTTTCTTTGTTTCTCCATTTTCTCATTTTCTGATTAAATATCAGTTCAGTTCAGTTCAGTTCAGTTGCCCAGTCGTGTCCTACTCTTTGTGACCCCCATGGACTGCAGTACCCCAGGCTTCCCTGTCCATTGCCAACTCCCAAAGCTTGCTCACACTCATGTCCATCAAGTCAGTGATGCCATCTGACCATCTCATCTTCTGTCGTCCCCTTCTCCTCCCTTCAATTTTTCCCACCATCAGGGTCTTTTCCAATAAGTCAGCTCCTTGCATCAGATGGCCAAAGTATTGGAGCTTCAGCCTCAACATCAGTCCTTCCAATGAATATTCAGGACTGGTTTCCTTTAGGATTGACTGGTTTGATCTCCTTGCAGTACAAGGGACTCTCAAGAGTCTTCTCCAACACCACAGTTCAAAAGCATCAATTCTTTGGCACTCAGCTTTCTTTATAGTCCAACTCTCACATCCATACATGACTACTGGAAAAACCATAACTTTGACCATACGACCTTTGTCGGTAATGTCTCTGCTTTTTAATATGTTGTCCAGGTTGGTCATAGCTTTTCTTCCAAGGAGCAATCATCTTTTAATTTCATGGCCGCAGTCACCATCTGCAGTGATTTTGAACCCAAGAAAATAAAGTCTGTCACTGTTTCCATTGTTTCCCTATCTATTTGCCATGAAGAGATGGGACTGGAGGCCATAATCTTCATTTTTTAAATGTTGAGTTTCCAGCCAACTTTTTCACTCTCCTCTTCACTTTCATCAAGAGGCTCTTTAGTTCCTCTTCACTTTCTGTCACAAGGGTGGTATTATCTGCATATCTGAGGTTATTGATATTTATCCCTGCAATTTTGATTCCAGCTAGTGCTTCATCCAGTCAGGCATTTTCCATGATATACTCTGCATATAAGTTAAATAAGCAGGGTGACAGTTTACAGCCTTGACGTACTCCCTTTCCCAATTTGGAACCAGTCTATTGTTCCATGTCCAGTTCTAACTGTTGCCTCTTGACCTGCATACAGATTTCTCAGGAGGCAGGTAAGGTGGTCTGGTATTCCCATCTCTTTAAGAATTTTCCACAGTTTGTTGTGATCAACACAGTCAAAGGCTTTGGTGTAGTCAATGAAGTATAAACATATTCTTTGCTTTAAGTTTTTCCACAGACAAAAGGCAGGTAGAGGATGTGGATGGCAAGGACTATATGGTTCTGCTCCATTTCAGTAGAACTCTATAATAAAAAGACCAATAACCTAATATTTTAAATTTTTATTTGTTTATTTGGCAGCCTTGGGTCTTAATTGCTCTGAGGCTTGCAGGATCTTAGTTCCCCGACCAGAGATTGGACCCGAGATCCTGAATTGCAAGGCAGATTCTTAACCACTAGACCACAAGGGAGGTCCCTAACCTAATTTTAAAATGGACAAAGTTTCAAAACAACATTTCTTAAAAGAAGATACACACACAGTCAATAAGCACCTGAAAAGATGCTCAATATCACTAGTCATCAGGGAAAAGCAAATTAAAAACTAAATTAGATACCACCTCACACCTATTGGGCTTCCCTGGTGGTCAGACAGTAAAAAATCCACTTGCCAATGCAGGAGACCTGGGTTCAATCCCTGGGTCAGGAACTTCCCTTGGAGAAGGGAATGGCAATCCATTCTAGTATTCTTCCCTGGAGAATTCCATAGACAGAGGAGTCTGGCGGGCTATACAGTCCATGGAGTCGAAAAGAATTGGACACAACTGACTGACTTTCACTTCACTTCACACCTGTAGGGATGGCTATAATGAAAAAGGTGACAAGTATTGACAAGGATGTAGAGAAACTGGAATCCTCAGACATTACTGGTGAGAATGTAAAATGATTCAGGTGTTTGGGAAACCAGTTTAGTAGCTGCTCAAAATGCTAAACATAGAGTTACCATATGACCTGGCAATTCTACTCCTGGTATATACTCAAGAGAAATGAAAACCTATATCCACATAAAAACTTATACACAAATATTCATAGCAGCATTATTTCTAATAGCCAAAAAGTAGTCACAGCCCCCAAATGTCCATCACTTCCAGAATGGAAAAGTGAAATGGAACATTTTTCTGATTGGTTGGTGGTGAGGTAATTGGGAGTCAGTTACCAACTTGCTAGGTTCAACCAGTCTGAGGTCTCCATGCTTGTGGGCAGCGTACAGTTAAGGCCTTCCACCTGGCGGGGTTTCAGTATCAGCAAAGTGGCTCAAAAATAGTGTTGTGTCCCCCTTGAGGGGGACCAGGGCCTGCCGCAAGGCTGCTCTATTGTTTCTTGGCTGCTTTTCCCTGTCTCTGCATCCCCTCCCTTCCCTAATTAACAACTATTGAATGGGCTCCTTTGAACTCAGGGAAGGTCCTGGAAGCTGAATGAAGCCTATTTCCTATAATCAAGAAATAGGAGACACAGAGAAACTTTTGTGCCCAGGAACCTCCCCCAACCCACGGTCCTGCTGGGTATCAGTCAGAATTGAGGACCACTTTCTTTAGCATAGGACTTCTAATCACCTCAGTTCTCGAGTGTTTCTTAAAGCACAGTGATACAGATTTCAGGTTCTATTCTCTCTCCCAGGGTTAGACCACCTCCCCATCCCCTAGGTCTTTGTCTCAAACCAGTCACAATTCACACTTTCCTCTAGGACACACTTGCTTTCATATCCCCTCCCAGACATAAACGATCTGATAGGCTAGTGCCCATGTATTGGTGGAGACAACTGGCTATCTATCACTGTGTTGCCTTCAGACTTATAGATCTTTAACAAAAAAACTCCTGAAAATACAAATGGAGTCTCAAGGGACTCATTCTTAGGGATATGTTGAAATCTTCGCAGTACCATCTTTCAGTTCAATTCAGTCGCTCAGTCGTGTCCAACTCTTTGCGACCCCATGAATTGCAGCATGCCAGGCCTCCCTGTCCATCACCAACTCCCAGAGTTCACTCAAACTCACATCTATTGACTCAGTGATGCCATCCAGCCACCTCATCCTCTGTTGTCCCCTTCTCCTCCTGCCCCCAATCCCTCCCAGCATCAGAGTCTTTTCCAATGAGTCAACTCTTCGCATGAGGTGGCCAAAGTACTGGAGTTTCAGCTTTAGCATCATTCCTTCCAAAGAAATCCCAGGGCTGATCTCCTTTAGAATGGACTGGTTGGATCTCCTTGCAGTCCAAGGGATTCTCAAGAGTCTTCTCCAACACCACAGTTTAAAAGCATCAATTCTTCGGTGCTCAGCCTTCTTCACAGTCCAACTCTCACATCCATACATGACCACAGGAAAAACCATAGCCTTGACTAGACGGACCTTTGTTGGCAAAGTAATGTCTCTGCTTTTTAAGATGCTGTCTAGGTTGGTTGTAACTTTCCTTCCAAGGAGTAAATGTCTTTTAATTTCATGGCTGCAATCACCATCTGCAGTGATTTTGGAGCCCCAAAAATAAAGTCTGACACTGTTTGCACTCTTTTCCCATCTATTTCCCATGAAGTGATGGGACCCAGATGCCATGATCTTCGTTTTCTGAATGTTGAGCTTTAAGCCAACTTTTTCACTCACCACTTTCACTTTCATCAAGAGGCTTTTTAGTTCCTCTTCACTTTCTGCCTTAAGGGTGGTGTCATCTGCATATCTGAGGTTATTGATATTTCTCCTGGCAATCTTGATTCCAGCTTGTGCTTCTTCCAGCCCAGCGTTTCTCATGATGTACTCTGCATATAAGTTAAATAAGCAGGGAGTTTCCCCCTCCATATTCATCCTGAAGAATTGCTTACCTCATTTGTATGTCACTTGTGTCTCCTTAGACCAGCCCCATTTTCTGTTTACAATCAAACTGTCCCAGTAGTGCATGTTCGTACATGTGTGGGTGTGTCTGACTCTTTGCGATCCCATAAACTGTAGCCCACCAGGCTTCTCTGTCCATGGAATTTTCCAGGGAAGAATACTGGAGTGGGTTGCCATTTCCTCCTCCAGGGGGTCTTCCTGACCCAGGGATTGGAACCTGTGTATCTTGCATCTCCTGCATTGGCAGGTGGATTCTTTAACCATTGAGCCACCTGGGAAGCCCAGAGTCATGACCTCTAAATTCCTGACTCATTCATCCATCTTTGATTCTAGCACTTCCATTAGAAAGCCCTCACTTCCAGTTATTTCTGGAATGTGTTTGTTTTTGTTTTAACTGAGGAGAGAGGATGGCTAGTATTCAGTCTGCTATCACCCTGAATCTGTCATCTTATTGTCCCTCTGTTCTCATCCCCTTCAGTGAGAACTCTGGTCTGCTGCCTACCCAGCTGCTGAAAGCTCCACCCACTGCCACAAATACCGAAGTCACTTCCTGCCCCTGGAATCACACCCTGTGGCCATTTTAATTGGTTCTAACCACCCTACCCCAAAGTAATTAGTTCTGTGCTATTTCTTTATTTGTGTCATATCTAGTTCCAAAGGATTTAAAATCCAAACGTGTATACACTGAAACAAGGAAATAAGTAGGAACTGAATTTATAGAAACTCAATAGCAGAAAGATAAAAACTTAATAGCAGAAAGATAAAAATAAAGCTATAGATAAAATAGGGCTTGAAATTGTGTACACTTTGAGGTGGCCCCCAAATTTGAGATTTCTAGCAGTCACTGTAAATATGGAATCCTAAAGCAAAACTGATTTAACTTTCAGTATCTGAAATCCAAGCAAAATGTCTCCTGTGGTAGGTCTTTACAAAGAGGTTTCTCTTTGGGGACTTCCTTGGTGGTTCAATGGCTCAGACTCCATGCTCCCAATGCAAGAGGCCTGGTTTGGATCCCTGGTCAGGGAGCTATAACCCACATTGTTGCAGGAAGGGGGAGCCCTTCCAGGGCCCAAAACTAGGCTCTTATCTAATACTCAGAAATGAATTGTCCGAGGAGACACCTGTGCTGACAAAGCAAGAGATTTTATTGGGAAAGAACAGCCAGGTGGAGAGCAGTAGGGTAGGGGAAACCTGGAGAACAGGTCTGCCATGTAGCTCGCCGTCTCAGGTTTTATGGTGATGGGATTAGTTTCCCTGTTCTCTTTAGCCAATGATTCTGACTCAGAGTCCTTCCTGGTGGTGCACGCCTTGTTCAGCCAAGATGGATGCCAGAGAGAAGGATTCTGGGATGTGGTCGGACATGTGATGTCTCCTTTTGATGTTTCCCAAACTCTTCCGGTTGATGGTGACTTATTAGTTCTGTGTTCCTTACCAGGACCTCCTGTCGTAAAACAACTCATGCAAATGGTTACTATGGTGCCTGGCCAGGGTGAGCAGTTTCAGTCTGTGCGCTTCCCCTAACAACACGATGCAACTAAGGATTTGAATGCTGCAAGTAAGATCAAAGAACTCGAGTGCTTCAACTAAGACCCACTCAGCCAAATAAATAAATTAAATAATTTTTTAAAGAGGTTTTTCTTTAATTTAGTTTCCTTTATCTTCACCAATATTCTCACAGTAAACAGAATTCCAGTTTGATTAAACTCTGGGAGATAGTGAAAGACAGGGCAGCCTTGTGTGCTGCAGTCCATGGGGTTGCAAAGAGTCGGACACAACTGAGTGACTCAACAACAAAAACTAACACAGGAATACATAAAGCATTTATAATATTCCTTCAAGGTGTATCTATGGCATGTCATATAAACTGGATTCCACAAATTAATGTCAGTGCATTAAACTACAAAAGCACTGTAGTTTAGGTTTGATACAGGAATAAAACCAAGAGTATCTAGAAAATGGGTTGTGCAATTTTCAGGCACATGTCTGTGTCAGAGTGCCCTGGGGTCAGAGGAAACTTTTTACCAGTTCTTAAAAGTGCAAGAGTTCCCTGTTGCCATGTGGAAATCAATACAGTATTTCTATAGTCAGCTGAGAGAGGGGTAAATTTATAAAAGCTGAAAAACTTAAAAATAGTCTTATGCAGAGTAGAAAGCCACCTCTCCTTTATTGAGGGGACTGAGGGCATAGGGAATGACATGGATGAGATTTTTCTACTCCAGTACACAGAAAAATGAGCAACTGAGTCTAAAAGCTCTGTTATTTAGAACATGGAAACAATCATCTTTGTATGGGAAATTATTTACCAAAATCTCAGGGAAAAAAAAAAAACCTGGACTTCCATGGTGGTCCAGTGGTTAAAACTCCTCTCTTCCACTGCAGGGGCCAAAGTTTCCATCCCTGGTTACAGAACTAAGATCCTGCATGCCTCACGACCCAGCCAAAAAACACACAGAAAACCCAGCAAAACAGAAACCCTCATTGAAGCCCCATTTGAGACCCAACTTTAAGTAGTATAACTATTCACTGAAACTCCCAAGATAAGGGACTGAGTTGGCCCCACCATGACTGACTGGATGGCCCTGCTTTACAGGGCTGTTCACTCTTGGTCCATCGTACATTGTGGGGTTCTATTAAAACTTTCAAGTTTTTACTTTCTGAAGTGCTTCTTTCTAGAAACACTTGGAAAGGAAGACTTTCCAGGTGTCAATTAAGGTCACTCTTTGTTCATTGAACTCAAACATGTGATCATTCACAAGAAAATTCTTCTATTTATTTTCAGGGACTTGGAATGTGAATTATATTGTCTCTTTCAATTTAGGGCTTCCCAAGTAGCTCAGAATTTGCCTGCAATGCAAGAGACCCAGGTTTCATCCTTGGGTCAGGAAGATCCTGTGGAGAAGGGAATGGCAACCACTCCAGTATTCTTGCCTGTAGAATTCCATAGACAGAGGAGCCTGACGGGCTACAGTCCATGGGGGCACAAAGAACTGGACATGACTGAGAGACCAACATATGCAATTTAGGTATGTTCAACTAAAAGGTCGGAGAAGGCAATGGCACCCCACTCCAGTACTCTTGCCTGGAAAATCCCATGGACAGAGGAGCCTGGCGGGCTACAGTCCATGGGGTCGCTGAGAGTCGGACACGACTGAGCAACTTCACTTTCACTTTCCACTTTCATGCATTGGAGAAGGAAATGGCAACCCACTCCAGTGTTCTTGCCTGGAGAATCCCAGGGACGGCGGAGCCTGGTGGGCTGCCATCTATGGGGTCGCACAGAGTCGGACACGACTGACGCGACTTAGCAGCAGCAGCAGCAGCAACTAAAAGGTAAGCATTGTACTTCTATCTAATCTTTTTAAAAAATATAGACCCCTTCCAAACCCCATGAAAAATCAGTACTCTTTTTTAAAAGAAGCACATTAATTTTAAATGTAAAATTTTCACCTTGAAAGTATTCTCACATGATAAATCCCACTAGAAGGTATCGGTCAGATATTGTGCTTTGACTCTAAGTTTAGGAAAATGAAAGCACAGACTAGCTTCACGGAGTAACAGCTTTGTTTATTCATTTATGTATACAGTTTCAGCAGACAGGAATGTATTTCCTTAAAAAAAATAATCAAGAAAAAAAGCACCAAGAAATGATCCAAAAAGCATTGAAAGCACAGTGACAAAATAGAAAATAAAAAGGTGAATCAGAGAGCAAATTAAAACGTCACTATTGCTGCTCTAACGTGTGTTTACAAGATGAAGCAATGCTGAAAATGTGCATGAAGTCTGGACAAGTCATCAGCACTTGATATGTCGTAAAGTCATTTTAGATCAAGACATTCAGAACCATAACTTTCGATTCATAGACCGTAGTTAAGAATCCACGATGGTAAGAGGGAGACCAACATCAGCCATCACTGCCAGAATTGAAACTGATGTTTAAAACCCAAGATTCTCACACCTCCTGCTTTGATTCATCCCATGTTGAAGAAAAATAAATGTCGAGAGGGCAGAAGACCTTTCAACTGGATAGAACGCTGTGTTAAAATGAGAATTAAGGGAATTTGATTCTGACACGACCCCCATCAAATCCCAAACCTCGTATTGCTGATAGAGATCGGAGGGAAAAGCAAAAAAGGTTGAATTTACACTTGTGGGCCAGTAAAAATTCCATCACAAGTGTTATAGAGAGAACAGCTGACATTTGGGGACGTATGGGGAACGTGGTTGAAATACCAAGTGGAAGTCTGCAAGATTAAACTGATATATCCAGCAGGTCTGTAAGCAACCAAAAAGCAGAGTGAAAACTCACTGTTAGGGAAACTTTGCCCCTATCAGCAGCATTCCCCAACCTGAACACTCAAATTTATTAAATGGAAGTATATGATTAAACATACCTGGAGCAGGCAAGGTCCTGACAGCCAAGGCCCGTTGTTTTCACGTAGACCTTGGTGATTGTGCAAAGGACAACTGTCAAACTTCGGTAGTTCAGTTCAGTTCAGCTGCTCAGTTGTGTCAGACTCTTTGCGACCCCATGAAGCACAGCACACCAGGCCTCCCTATCCATCACCAACTCCCGGAGCTTACCCAAACTCATATCCATTGAGTCATTGATGCCATCTAACCATCTCATCCTCTGTCTCCCCTTCTCCTCCTGCCCTCAATCTTTCCCAGCATCAGGGTCTTTTCAAATGAGTCAGCTCTTCACATCAGGTGGCCAAAGTATTGGAGTTTCAGCTTCAACATCAGTCCTTCCAATGAACACCCAGGACTGATCTCCTTCAGGATGGACTGGTTGGATCTCCTTGCAGTCCAAGGGACTCTCAAGAGCCTTCTCCAACATCACAAAAGCATCAATTCTTCTGCGCTCAGCTTTCTTTATAGTTCAACTCTCACATCCATACATGACCACTGGAAAAACCATAGCCTCGAGGAGGCAGACCTTTGTTGGCAAATTAATGTCTCTGCTTTTTAATACGCTGTCTAGGTTGGTCATAACTTTCCTTCTAAGGAGTAAGCGTCTTTTAATTTCATGGCTACAGTCACCATTGCAATGATTTTGGAGCCCCAAAAAATAAAGTCTGACACTGTTTCCACTGTTTCCCCATCTATTTCCCATGAGGTGATGGGACCAGATATCATGATCTTCGTTTTCTGAATGTTGAGCTGTAAGCCAACTTTTTCACTCTCCTCTTTCACTTTCAAGAGGCTTTTTAGTTCCTCTTCACTTTCTGCCTTAAGGGTGGTATCATCTGCATATCTGAGGTTATTGATATTTTTCCTGGCAATCTTTATTCCAGCTTGTGCTTCCTCCAGCCCAGCGTTTCTCATAATGTACTCTGCATATAAGTTAAATAAGCAGGGTGACTATATTCAGCCTTGACATACTCCTTTTCTTATTTGGAACCAGTCTGTTGTTCCATGTCCAGTTCTAACTGTTTTTTCCTGACCTGCATACAGGTTTCTCAAGAGGCAGGTCAGGTAGTCTGGTATTCCCATCTTTTTCAGAATTTTCCACAGTTTATTGTGATCCACACAGTCAAAGGCTTTGGCATAGTCAACAAAGCAGAAACTTAGGTAACATGAACTTAAAACAGATTGTGAACTTTATGAATCACTTTGCAAGCTCAATAATAGTCTTTTTTTTTTTTTTTAATTTATTTAGCTGTAATGGTCTTAGTTGTAGCACGTGGGATTGTTAGTTGCAGTGGGTAGGCCCTTAGTTTCAGCACTGTGGGATCCAGTTCCCTGACCAGGGATCAAACCCGGGCCCTCTGCATTGGGAGCACAGAGTCTTAACCACTGGACCAGCAGGGAAGTCCCACTAAACCACATTACTTGTTAATGGGTTCTTAGGTCTTATTTTTTAAATGCTTCAAGAGGGTTTTAAAACCATTCCGTTTTGTTAACACTGGTAACTTCCAAGCAATAGCAAGTTCACTTATATAGATTGCTTGGTGACCCTTTTGGGTACTAAAATCCATGTCAAGGTTGAACAGATGTCCTGGAGAAAACTTTCAAGATTTCACATAGTAGCATGATTCCAAATAACTCACCAAAAGAGAGAAATAGTGGCCAGGGTTCCTTGTGGAAATATTCACTTAACACTCAGCAGACTTTACTGCACAGCTAAGTATGTGTTGGGCCCTGGAGTGCTAACCTGCCCTCAATGACTCAGAAGCTAGTTCAGAGATAGAAACTGACCACATATGATGACAATTACAAAACAGCATTGCCTGCTTCTTGTAATCAACCCAATCACGTCTCTTATGACCAAGTTTAGAGAACAAACGCAGTTAAATAGGGATGTCCTAGAAATGAAATACAGAAATAGACTTAACACAGTTTCTGTAAATAAAACTGAGGACGTGAGGAGCAATGTACTGAATCTGGAGTTTCCTAGGAAAAACATGAAAATCCATGCTTCCGCCCTTTGAACAACCCAATTGCTAACCAGAACCATAAAAGACTCAGAGATTGTGTTAAGGGCTCAGGCCTTTGCTGTCCAAGGTGGATTGTGTCCAAAATGCACTTGAAATGCCGCTAATTGAGAAAATTGAGGTGTAATTTAAATGTAAAATGTATACTGATTTCAAAGACAATATGGGAGAAAGAATGTATATCATCTCATTAATAATTTCTTTATGCTAATTACATGATAAAATAACAGTTTTGATATTAAATAAAATATATCATTCAAAATAATTCCACATGCTTCTTTTTATTTTTTAACATGGCCACTAAAAAATGTGTTAGTTACATATATGGTTCACATTATATTTTTTTCTGGACAGCACTGGCTTAGACTCTTAAGTTTAAGGCATTTTCCTTAATCTTCCTTAGTCATAAATTTAAGGCACAACTTAGACTCTTGAGGGCTTCCCTGGTGGCCCAGACAATAAAGAATCTACCTGCAAAGCAGGAGATCTGGGTTCCATCCTTGGGTTGGGAAGATCCCCTGGCGAAGGGAAGAGCAACCCACTCCAGTATTCTTGCCTGCAGGATTCCATGGACAGAGGAGCCTGGCAGGCTACAGTTCATGGGGTTACACAGAGTTGGACACGACTGAGCAACTAACACTTTATATTCTTGAACTAGAGAAAACTGAGTTCAGATCCACATATCAGCTAGGTGATCTTTGGCTAGTTACCTAGCCTTCCTAATCACTTGCTATTTACCAGGTGATATTTTAATTAGTGGGCTTCCCTGGTGGCTCTGACAGTAAACAATTCACCTGCAGTGCAGGAGACTTGGGTTCAATCCCTGGGTTGGGAAGATGCCCTGGAGGAGGGCATGGCAGTCCACTCCAGTATTCTTTCCTGGAGAATCCCCATGGATAGAGGAATCTGGCGGGTTACAGTCCATAGGGTCACAAAGAATCAGACATGACTGAGCAACTAAGCACAGTACCACACATTTTAATTAATTAGTACCTGCTTTTAGATACTAATTGCTTTTAGGATGAAGTTGCTTTTCGGACTTGCTTTTAGGATGAAGTTCACAGAAGTAACTTGTTCAACACAAGTCCTCAATATAATTTTAGTAAATAATTTTCAAAACCATCTCAGCTAGTCAATGATCCTTCTTTTTTTTTTTTTTTTTTAAGGTGGAATGTAGGATCTTAGTTCCTTGACCAGGTATCCAACCCATGCATCCTGCATTGGGAGCACAGAGTCTTATCCACTGGACTGAGAGGGAAGTCCCAATGATCCTGTCTTTTACTTCACTATTAGCCATCACTTCCAAGAATCTCATGATCTAAATTAACCTGGGGTCTCTACATAAGAAGGGGCATTTTCCACTCCTATTTGGGTTCTTGTTTCCATCCTTCTCTATCTGAGGAAGTCCTACTCAGCCTTCAGGACCTAGCTCTGGGGACTTTGCTGGTGGTCCAGTGGTTAAGACTCTGCATATCTACTGCCGGGGGCACAGATTCCAACCGTCGTTGGGGAGGTCCCACGTGTCACGTGATGTGGCCAAAAAAAAAAGGCTCAAGGATGTATTGTACAACATAGCAAATATAGCCACTATTTTGTAATAGCTAAAAATAGAAAGTAACCTTTAAAACTGTATGAAAAATAAACATTTTTAAAAAGAAAGAAAGAAAGAAGCTTTCCAGTTGGACACAGGGTATCTGGAATACCCCATTGCCATCCACCCATGTGCTGGAATTCATGTGGGTTTATAAAAACTCTGAGTTTGTTACAGTCCATATCAGTGTCTTTCCTATGTTCTGTATCTTTCTGACCAAAAAAGATGATAAAGAATATATAACCCTGAATATTCACTGGAAGGACTGATGCTGAAACTGAAGCTCCAATACTTTGGCCATCTGATACGAAGAACCAACTCATTGGGAAAAAGACCCTGATGCTGGGAAAGATCGACTGCAAAAGAAGTAGGTGGCAGAGCTTGAGATGGTTAGGTAGCATCACCAACTCAATGGACTTGAATTTGAGCAAACTCTAGGAGATAGTGGAGGACAGGGGAGCCTGGTGTGCTGCAGTCCATGGGGTCTCGAGGATTCAGACACAACTTAGCAACTGAACAACAACAATTTAATATTTAAGGCTGATCTGCATTCTTTTTTCCCAATACACTGATTAAACTATCCCAAGAAGAAGTCAGAGGAGGAGAAGAAGACAAAGTCATGGGAATCTCATAGGTTAAAAGGTGATTCATAATGTACTTCATCCCCAAGTAGAAAGAAGGCAGCAGTGCTTAACCACTGTGTGGTTTGCAGAGTGAAAAAGCTTCCATTTTTACCATTTCTCTTTGTATTGAATTCCAACCTAGTTTGTAATCTGCCACAGTGGAATAATACGCCTTCTGTGTGTTCTCTTTCCATTCATTGCAGCTATGTTTCTACTGTTATCTTATGCAAGTAGTTAACACACTGATTTATTTTGTCTTGACACCTGGGGCAATGGTAATAAGGGTACTAATTTTTAAGTCGAACAAATACATGGACCTTTTGAAAATGCATCACACTAGACTTCCTTCTTTTCAGATTCCCCCAAAGTCAGATAATAGGAATTCTAGAGACCTTACACTCTTGGCCAAAAAAAAAAAAAAAAAAAGATTTCATAGCCAACAGTGATCTACATAAATCCACTAAGACCATTCACCTCAGTCAGCTAATTTTTCTCAGGACACCTCCAACAAGATGACTGTGTTCGTGTCATATTTCGACTACTAAGGCTAAAAAAAAAGTGACCCTGAAAAATACATCGACCAGAGTTCTCTGCCACCTGATCACAAGGGGAGAGTGTTGTCGCGTTCATGAAATGCTTTTGATCTTAGCTGAGACTAAGCTGCTGAACCAGCCAGACTTCAGGATTCAGAAAATCCACAATGCACAACAAATCTTAAACTCACAATGGTCCTAATTAAGGACCAGTAAGTTAAATTGAGTATTTAGAGCCAATTTTTTTTAATAAAGAACATTTGTTCGGAGTGATGCTGCCCACAGGAACTTACCCGCTGTGCGGTCTCCCTTTCACAACTGCCCAAGTAAACCGGCCAAAGCCTCGTCATCCATTCCAGACCCTCACTGGGGACACGGCATGAAACAAGCATCAGTCTGAATTACACGATCATTTGTAAATAGCACTTCCTTAATTACTAGCAAGAATTTACAAGAGGGACTTCCCTGGTGGTCCAGTGGCTGAGACTTGGAGCTCCCAATGCAGGTGGCCCAGGCTTGATCCCACATGCTGGATCCCACATGCTGTGACTAAGAGTTCAGGTGTCATAACTAAAGGTCCCATGTGCTGCAAATGAAGATAGAAGGTCTCACATACAAAACTAAGACTTGGCACAGTCAAATGAAAAAAAAAATTTTTTTAAGAATTTGCAAAAAAAAAATAATAAAGGCTAACCAGATGTGGCTGAGGAAAAAACATACCACTTTTCATGTAAAAATTGACACCTAGAATATTCAAAGGAAGATTATTCAAGAGTCAGCTGACCTGAATTCCCATCAGTTTTGTTGTTAATTCTGTTGTTTGTTCTTGTACAAGTGAGCTGACCTTTGTGACCCCTCTATTCTCTCATCTTTAAAATAAGGAGCGTGTGCTAGTGATCTCGTTTTCCTTTCCAGCTCCAACATTCTAATTTTACCTCTAAATCATGTAAAGTAATACACTGTCTCTACATAAACTAATCTTGTTAAACTGATTCCAATAGAATTTTACTTGACTTGATTAAGTAGGTTAAACATCCCCAAATTAGGAGCTCAGAAACACGTTCTCCCTTTTAATTTTCTCATAAATAGCACAGAGGTAAGTTGCAACCCACTTTTGCCTGAAGTATCATAAAATCTAAATGGGCTTCTCAGGTGGCTCAAAGGGTAAAGAATCCACCTGCAATGCAGGAGACGCAGGAGACTCAGGTTTGATCCCTGGGTCCAGAAGATCCCCTGCAAAAAGAAATGGCAACCCACTCCAATATTCTTGCCTGGAAAATTCCATGGACAGAGAAGGCTGGTGGGCTACAGCTCATGGGGTCAAAAAGAGTCAGAAATGAGTTGAATTTAAATTGGTGAGATGTGAGTTTGCATTAGATGAAAACCTGATGTCAATTAATGGTGCCTGTTCTGTCCTGGGTCATTGTCTTTTTCTCTTCATGATCTGCCTGGGAAATTATAAGTCACCCACAGCTGCCACAGACACAACCCCTGAAAGTCTAACTTCGGACAGTTTCTCCCCTGAGCTCCAAACTAACATGAGCTAATAACAATCATGTCACTGAGCACCTCTTACAAGTGTGGTGCGGAGCTGTCATTTTAATAACCAGTGTCCACCTGGATGGACTTCCCAGGTGGCCCTAGTGGTACAGAGCCCACCTGCCAATGCAGGAGACACAGGTTCAATCCCTGGGTCAGGAAGATCCCCTGGAGGAAAGAATGGCAACCTGTTCCAGTAATATTGCCTGGAAAATCCCATGGACAGAGGAGCCTGGTGGGCTACAGTCCATGGGGTCTGAAAGAGCTGGGCACAACTGAGCACGCACACACTCCACCTGGACAGCAGCTCTGCAGGGTGGATGTGATCATCTCCATTGTACAGATGAGGAAATGGAGTCTCAGAGAGGTCATGTGACTGATCAAAGTCACACAGTGATCACTTTCAAAGCCATAATTATAATCCTGGTCTTGCCAGCTTAGAAAGCTATGCCCTTTGACCTAGACAGTGTCATACTGAGTGAAGTAAGTCAGAGAAGGAGAAACAGGGTATGACATCCCTTATATGGGGAATCTAAAAAGAAATGATACAAATGAACTTATTTACAAAACACGAAAGAGACTCACAGACTTAAAGCACGAACTTACGGTTGCCAGGGGGAAAGGAGGTGGAGAAAGGATAGTTCGGGAGTTTGGGATGGACATGTGCACACTGCTGTATTTTAAATGGATAACCAACAAGGACCTACTGTATAGCACAGGGAACTCTGCTCAATGTTATGTAGTCACCTGGATGGGAGGGGAGTTTGGGGGAGAATGGATACATGTATATGTATGGCTGAGTCCCTTTGCTGTCTACTTGAAACTATCAATCATTGTTAATTGCCTATATCCAGTAAACATTTGCTCGTGCTTAGTCACTCAGTCGTGTCTGACTCTTTACGACCCCATGGACTGTCGCCCACCAGGCTCCTCTGAAGTTCATGGGATCAAAAAGAGTCAGAAATGAGTTGAATTTAAATTGGTGAGATGTGAGTTTGCGTTAGATGAAAACCTAATGTCAATTAATGGTACCTGTTCTGTCCTGGGTCATTGTCTTGGGAATCCCATTGTCCTGGGATTCTCCAGGCTAGAATACTGGAGTGGGTGGCCATTTCCTTCTCCAGGTCGGGATCTTCCTGATCCAGGGATCTAACCCGCATCTCCTGCGTTGGCGGGCAGGTTCTTTACCACTGCACCACCTGCGGAACATTTATTAGATTGAATTAAATCTGTATCCTGCAACTTTCGCTCCAGCTGCCGTTCCCTAGGCTGCTGGCCGCAGCGGGGACAAGAAGATTAGAAAGGACTGTGGGAACAGTGCTCAGATTAGAGCATCCAGGTGCTAGGGGCTGCGCTCCCAGCAGCCTCTAGTCTCCCTGCAATCTCGGGAGAGTTTCTTAAATTGGAACAGTCAGTGATGATGTACTCAAAGCACTCAGCTAAGCCCTAAGAGACATTTGCCAGAATTCACAACAACACAAACAGCTTAATCAAAGGAGAAAGTGTCTGAATCCTCCTCCTTTTTATAAAAATAACTAGACCAAGCATCCTTTTGGGAGAAGAAGGACAGTCCTTTGAGAAGCACTTCCCAGATTGCTGAGCAAGAATTTGCTGGCTGTGATTCCAGACTGTGGTCTCATCTCTGTTTTCCTTTCAGACCTTTCTTCTTTCCAGTGGGTGGGGCTTTGTACCTGCTTTGCAGAGCAGATGAATTGGAGCAGAGTCGGACGTGACTGAAGCGACTTAGCAGCAACAGCAGCAGCAGCAAGAAAGGAAGGGTGTGTTTGGTGTGGCCAGGGTTCATTTAACGTATCTGAATACTCACATGGACAGGAACTGAAAAGGCTGTAAGACA
This sequence comes from Bos mutus, assembly GCF_027580195.1. Lineage (NCBI taxonomy): Eukaryota > Metazoa > Chordata > Mammalia > Artiodactyla > Bovidae > Bos > Bos mutus. The sequence goes on along the minus strand of NC_091630.1, from coordinate 56,032,456 downwards.
GCCTTCCAGAAATTCTAACTGAATGGAATTAAATTATCGAACTTGCATTCTAAGGAATCACTGTTGGTTCTCAGAAGGTTCTCTGCCCCTCTCTGTTTTCTAAAAGATGCTAATTCCTCGGATCTTGCAGTCACTACCTAAACAACAGAGTGGGCCCGACAAAATGTAGGGAATGCCCCAAAATACTATTTGTAGCCTCAGTCCTTCCATCTTGGTTAATTAGCTTCTTTGGGGTAGGGGATGAACTAGGAGATGGAAATTGACACATATACACTAGTGATACTATGTATAAAAGCAATAACTAATGAAAACCTACTGTTAGCACAGGGAATCCTACTCAGTGCTCCACATGTATACAAATACCTGATTAACTTTGCCGTACAGCAGAATCTAACACAACAATATGTAAAGCAACTATACCCCAATAAGACAAATTTTAATTAGCTTCAAATTCATAAGAATAAATGATTGCATAACCCAAATTATGTGCCTTTGACAGTTCAAATGTCCAGTTAATTGTGTTCATGCAGGTCACTCAGTCACGGGCCCAAATTAAACATCCAGTGCCAAGCGCCATGCTTTTCTCAAGTGCATCAGGAAGGAGGTTCCTGGTTCCACATTATGTCGTAAAGTTGACCAAACAAAAACTTACTAAGTACCTACCCTATTCCCAGCAAAATAGAAGTTTGGTGATTGGGACTGAAGAATTACTCACAAATTTCTAATAATTCATTTCAGCCCTACTCTAGGTTCCCTTAAATTCATATGGCAAACTATGGAGAATGGTGTGGAGATTCCTTAAAAAACTGGAAATAGAACTGCCATATGACCCAGCAATCCCACTGCTGGGCATACACACTGAGGAAACCAGAATTGAAAGAGACACGTGTACCCTCATGTTCATCGCAGCACTGTTTACAATAACCAGGACATGGAAGCAACCTAGATGTCCATCGGCAGATGAATGGATAAGAAAGCTGTGGTATGTATACACAATGGAGTATTACTCAGCTATAAAAAAAGAACACATTTGAGTCAGTTCTAATGAGATGGATGAAACTGGAGCCTATTATACAAAGTAAGTCAGAAAGAGAAACACCAATACAGTATATTAATGCATATATATGGAATTCAGAAAGATTGTAATGAGTTTTCATTCCAATCCCAAAGAAAGGCAGTGCCAAAGAATGCTCAAACTACCACACAATTGCATTCATCGCACATGCTAGTAGAGTAATGCTCAAAATTCTCCAAGCCAGGCTTCAGCAGTACATGAACCGTGAACTTCCAGATGTTCAAGCTGGTTTTAGAAAAGGCAGAGGAACCAGAGATCAAATTGCCAACATCCGCTGGATCATTGAAAAAGCAAGAGAGTTCCAGAAAAACATCTATTTCTGCTTTATTGACTATGCCAAAGCCTTTGTGTGGATCACAATAAACTGTGGAAAATTCTTCAAGAGATGGGAATACCAGACCACCTGACCTGCCTCTTGAGAAACTATATGCAGGTCAGGAAACAACAGTTAGAACTGGACATGGAACAACAGACTGGTTCCAAATAGGAAAAGGAGTATGTCAAGGCTGTATATTGTCACCCTGCTTATTTAACTTCTATGCAGAGTACATCATGAGAAACGCTGGGCTGGAAGAAGCACAAGCTGGAATCAAGATTGCCGGGAGAAATATCAATAACCTCAGATATGCAGATGACACCACCCTCATGGCAGAAAATGAAGAGGAACTAAAAAGCCTTTTGATGAGAGTGAAAGAGGAGAGTGAAAAAGTTGGCTTAAAGCTCAACATTCAGAAAACGAAGATCATGGCATCTGGTCCCATCACTTCATGGGAAATAGATGGGGAAACAGTGGAAACAGTGTCAGACTTTATTTTTTGGGCTCCAAAATCACTGCAGATGGTGACTGCAGCCATGAAATTAAAAGATGCTTACTCCTTGGAAGGACAGTTATGACTAATCTAGATAGCATATTGAAAAGCAGAGACATTACTTTGCTAACAAAGGTTCGTTTAGTCAAGGCTATGGTTTTTCCTGTGGTCATGTATGGATGTGAGAGTTGGACAGTGAAGAAAGCTGAGTGCCGAAGAATTGATGCTTTTGAACCGTGGTGTTGGAGAAGACTCTTGAGAGTCCCTTGGACTTCAAGGATATCTAACCAGTCCATTCTGAAGGAGATCAGCCCTGGGATTTCTTTGGAAGGAATGATGCTAAAGCTGAAACTCCAGTACTTTGGCCACCTCATGTGAAGACTTGACTCCTTGGAAAAGACTCTGATGCTGGGAGGGATTGGGGGCAGGAGGAGAAGGGGACGACAGAAGATCAGATGGCTGGATGTCATCACTGACTCAATGGACGTGAGTCTGAGTGAACTCTGGGAGTTGGTGATGGATAGGGAGGCCTGGCATGCTGTGATTCATGGGGTCGCAAAGAGTTGGACACGACTGAGCGACTGAACTGAACTGAACTGTACTGAATGACAACTGTATATGCAAGATAGCAAATGAGACACAGATGTAAAGAACAGACTTTTGGACTATGTGGGAGAAGGCAAGGGTGGGATAATTTGAGAGAATAGCATTGAAACATGTATATTACCATATGTAAAACAGGTGACCAGTGCAAGTTCAGTGCGTGAAGCAGGGCACTCAAAGCCAGTGCCCTGGGACAACCCAGAGGGATGAGGTAGGGAGGGAGGTGGGAGGGGTGTTCAGGATGTGAGGACACATGTATCCCCGTGGCTGATTCATGTTGACGTTTGGCAAAAAAACACCATACATATTTTAAAGTAATTAGCCTCCAATTAAAATAAATGAATTTTTTAAAACTTCACATGGCAATATTTTGATCATTATTTGTACCTTGGCTTCATAATGCTTTAAGCTATCATCATATAATCATAATCATTATCACCATGATTATTATTATTATTAAGGGCAGTGATGGGACCTCATCCAGTAAGGCTGGTGGTTCTTCACATTTCAATGATCACATTCACCTTTCAGATCAAAGAAAACCAGGAATCCTGTCTTTAGAAACAAGTCACGTGTTTCAAACACTACTTTATGTAGACAGGTCTTCTACAGCTGGAGTCAGTAAACATTCTCGATAAAGGCCAGATAGTAAGTACTTTAAGCTTTGTGCATCAGGAGGCAAAATGGGAGTCTTATTTAGGAACTTACATTGCAAAAGACCTCTTCAAGAAAATGGGAACTATTAAGGAAGCATTTCATGCAAGGATGGACTATATGGGATAAGAGATAGAAACGGTAAGGACTTAACAGAAGCAGAAGATATTAAGAGGAGGAGGCAAGAACACACAAAAGAACTATACAAAAAGATCTTAATGACCCAAAGAACCATCATGGTGTGGTCACTCACCTAGACCCAGACATTCTGGAGGGTGAAGTTAAGTGGGCCTTTAGGAAGCATTACAGAGCTAGTGGAAGTGGTGGAATTCCAGCTGAACTATTTAAAATCCTAAAAGATGATGCTATTAAAGTGCTGCACTCAATATGTCAGCAAATTTGGAAAACTCAGCAATGGCCACAGAACTGGAAAAAGGTCAATTCCAAAGAAAGACAATGCCAAAAAATGTTCAAACTACCACACAATTGCACTCATTTCACATGCCAGGAAGGTTATGTTCAAAATCCTTTAAACTAGGCTTCAGCAGTATATGAACTGAGAACTTCCAGATGTTTAAGCTGGGTCTCGAAGAGAGGCAGAGGAACCAAAGATCAAAATGCAAAATGGGTCATGGAGAAAGCAAGAGAATTTCAGAAAAACATCTGCTTCACTGACTACGTTAAAGCCTTCGACTGTGTGGATTAAAATTTTTTAAATAAATGGGAATACCAGGTAACCTTACCTGCCTCCTGAGAAATCTGTATGAAGGTCAAGAAGCAATAGTTAATACCAGACATGAAACAACAGACTGGTTCAAAATTGGAAAAAGAGTATAACAAGGCTGTACATTGGCATCCTGCTAATTTAACTTATATGCAGAGTACATTATGTGAAATATCAGGCTGGATGAATCACAAGTTGGAATCAACATTGCTGGGAGAAATATCTACAACCTCAAATATGCAGATGATGCCACTCTAATGGCAGAAAGTGAAGAGAAACTAAAGAGGCCTCTTGATGGGAGTGAAAGAGGAGAGTGAAAAAACTGGCTTGATACTCAACATTGAAAAAACTAAAATCATGGCATCTGGTCCCATCACTTCATGGCAAATAGAAGGGGAAAAAGTGGAAGCAGTGACAAATTTAATTTTCCTGGCCTCCAGAATCACTGCAGACGATGACTGCAACCATGAAATTAAAAGATGCTTGCTTCTTCTAAAGAAAGCTATGACAAAACTAGACAACAGATTTAAAAGCAGAGACATCATTTTGCCGACAAAGGTCCACATAGTCAAAGCTGTGGTTTTTCCAGTAGTTATATACGAATGTGAGAGTGGGTCTATAAGAAGGCTGAGCACCGAAGAATAGATGTTTTCTAATTGTGCTGGAGAAGATTCTTGGGAGTTCTTTGGATGGCAAGGAGATCAAACCAGTCAATCCTAAAGGAAATCAACCCTGAGTATTCATTGGAAGGACTGGTGCTGAAGCTGAAGCGCCAATATTTTGGCCACCTGATGTGAAGAGCTGACTCATTGAAAAAGACTGTTACTGGGAAAGATTGAAGGCAAAAGGAGAAGAAGACGGAGGATGAGATGGTTAGATAGCATCCAGGACTCAATGGACATGAGTTTGAGCAAACTCTGGGAGGTAGTGGAGAACAGAGGAGTCTGGCGTGCTGCAGTCCATGGGGTTTTAAAGAGTGGGACACGACTTAGTGACTGAACAACAGTTACAAAAGAAAACAGATTCCCACTGATTTTAACTTATAAAGTCCAAAATATCATAACTGAGTATGATGTTTTGTAATCAGATCAGATCAGTCGCTCAGTCGTGTCCAACTCTTTGCGACCCCATGAATCACAGCACGCCAGACTTCCCTGTCCATCACCAACTCCCGGAGTTCACTCAGACTCACGTCCATTGAGTCAGTGATGACATCCAGCCATCTCATCCTCTGTTGTCCCCTTCTCCTCTTGCCCCCAATCCCTCCCAGCATCAGAGTCTTTTCCAACGAGTCAACTCTTCGCATGAGGTGGCCAAAGTACTGGAGTTTCAGCTTTAGCATCAGTCCTTCCAAAGAAATCACAGGGCTAATCTCCTTCAGAATGGACTGGTTGGATCTCCTTGCAGTCCAAGGGACTCTCAAGAGTCTTCTCCAACACCACAGTTCAAAAGCATCAATTCTTCAGTGCTCAGCCTTCTTCACAGTCCAACTCTCACATCCATACATGACCACAGGAAAAACCATAGCCTTGACTAAACGAACCTTTGTTAGCAAAGTAATGTCTCTGCTTTTGAATATGCTATCTACGTTGGTCATAACTTTCCTTCCAAGGAGTAAGCGTCTTTTAATTTCATGGCTGCAGTCACCATCTGCAGTGATTTTGGAGCCCAAAAAATAAAGTCTGACACTGTTTCCACAGTTTCCCCAGAATGGAGTTTGTAAGGAGGGAAAAAAGGAAAATGTTTCACTTCATTTGAGGAGGAAGATATGTGGACTCCAGCCTAGACATTTACAACTAAGCCTCCTGTTTACATTTCCTGGGGCAGAAAAATTGTGGGCTTCAGGCCAAATACTTAAAACCAGCCTCTTGTTTGCATTTCCTGAGATAGGAGCTAGGTGGGCTCCGGGTTAGACATTTTCAGTCAGCCTTCTGTTTGCACTTCAAAATAGAAATAACAACAGAAACAGGTTAATAGCCAGGCATTGTCTCTGGAGGACACCTTATTTAACATGGAGCAGGTACTTCTAGAATATATATTCATTTATTTATTCGGCTGGGCTGGGTCTTCACTGAGGCACTCAGGATCTTTAGACGTGGCATGCAAATTCTTAGTTGCACCATGTGGGATCTAGTTCTGTGACCAGGAATCAGACTCGGGTCCCCTGCATTGGGAACCTGGAGTCTTAGCCACTGGACCACCGGGGAAGTCCCCTGAAGACATTTTTAAGATACCAGTCATAGCAAGAAGAGAGAGGGGCTAAATCTTGTCTGAGTAAAAGATCAAGAGGTCATATATTTCCCATCCTTGGAACAAAGGAGACACTGCATATACACAGAAAGGCTCCTTAGGGGTCAAAAAGGAGGGGCACCACCCTGAGTAGGTGATGCCAAAATCCCCCATAGGCCTCTGGGCTGGAATTCATCTTGGAAAAAAGTTGCACATGTATGTTGGGAAGGGTCCTAGGGCAGGGCAGGTGTGGAAAACGATACCAGATAATTGGCCAAGGGTAAACAAAGACCCAAACGAACTGTCCTATATAAATGACTTAACCAGCTCTTTACTGTGCTCCTCCTCATTACGGGGGACGCCTGCACCCCTTCTGTCCTGGTGCGTATTACTGCCTTGCTCTGTCTTAACTACACAAATTGTCTGTGTGCTCTCCCACTTGTTGTGTTGTGTCTTTAAGGATAGACTTTGTTTGCACAGTCTTTGCCACCTTGAGAAATGCAGTTTTCATGGAGGGCAAGGGCAGGGGAACTTTGCTTCTATCCTCTAGCCCCCAGTGGACTAGCAGCTAGAAGTCCTGGTTTTTCATCCAGGCTACCCAGGTTCAACTTCTGGGCAGGGAACTAAGATCTTGATTCAAGCCACTGCTCATTGCTGCCTCTCTGAGATCACACTGAGGTTCAAAGTGAGTATTTCCTATCGTCTAATTGATTGAAAATGTCCTACTGTAAAGATCACTCTGAGTGCAATGGTTGTGAAACCCAGACAGGGGGCTAGATTTGCTAATCTGTGCTTTAAGTTGCCCTCGGAGGAAGACTCTGGTCTAGACTATTTTAGGGAGGCCCTGTTGGGACACCATTACAGCTGTGCAGGGCTCTTGACCCTGGTGGTAGGAGAGAAGCCCATGCAGAAGCCTCATCTGGGGGCAGCAAGGATTCTTGGGACCGTGGTCCCAGGGCAGGGCTGGCTGGCAGGTGAATGAGGAACACACCCCTACAGTTTAGAGCTACAACCAAGAATGCACAGAATACTCAATTCTATTAACCTACCTTCTGTGACCTCAATAAAACTCTCAATAATCAGCAAGAATAACAATGCATACAAAAAGAAATTCTTTTGCCCAGTAGTTGAAAATTGAAATGTACAAAGCACCTGAGCGGATAAGCTTTTTAATGAATAAAATTATTTCCTTAATCTGCAGTTATCTTTCAATCAATACTCACTTACAGAGATGCAAAAAAAAAAAAATCTTGAAAATCTAAAATAGCTAAGAATAAATCATAACAAACTAATCAAGAGTCAGCGTTCAACAAAAATGATTATGTAGAAATTTTAGCTTTTCCTCTCCCAGTGAATCTTTTTCTCTTAAAAACATTCCACAGTAACAGTCAATCACAAGAGAAATGTAATTCTATATAATGTTTTCAGGCCTATAATGTTTGAAAAGCTTAGGCCACTAAGAAGAGCCATAAATGCATCTCACTGTCTGTTGGAACCCATCGTTTCATCTCAATAATGGTTAAGTAAAGAAATAACTGCGTCCATAAATGGCAGCTCCCTTGATGGACAAGCGGGGCGGCACCGTTTGGGTGGTAAACTTTATGCAAGTGCGCCACCTAGTGCATATCTCCAAAATGTTCAATAAAATAAAAGTTGCATGTACCCCTGTTGGCTGCAGAAATGAAAGATACAGACAGAAAGAAGCATCTTCTGTATCAGTCAATGACATCATGCTGGATGCTCATTTTCTCTTTTTCTATTTTCCACTTTCTTGCGTGTCCCTCCATGTCTTTCCCCAGGGACGACTCAAAGACAGATGGTGCATGCTAAGTCGCTTCAGTCATGTCTGACTCTTTGCAACCCCATGACTGTAGCCCACCAGGCTCCTCTGTCCATGGGATTCTCCAGGCAAGAACACTGGACTGGGTTGCCATGCCCTCCTCCAGGGGATCTTCCCAACCCAGGGACTGAACCATCATCTGTCTCCTGCCTTTGGCGGTTCAGTTCAGTCACTCAGACGTGTCCGACTCTTTGCAACCCCATGGACTGCAGCACACCAGGCCTCCCTGTCCATCATCAACTCCTGGAGTTTACTCAAACTCATGTCCATCGTGTTGGTGATGCCATCCAGCCATCTCATCCTCTGTCGTCCCCTTCTCCACCTGCTCCCAATCCCTCCCAGCATCAGAGTCTTTTCCAATGAGTCAACTCTTTGCATGAGGTGGCCAAAGTACTGGAGTTTCAGCTTTAGCATCATTCCTTCCAAAGAACACCCAGGGCTGATCTCCTTTAGAAGGGACTGGTTGGATCTCCTTGCAGTCCAAGGGACTCTCAAGTGTCTTCTTCTCCAACACCACAGTTCAAAAGCATCAATTCTTCGGCGCTCAGCTTTCTTCACAGTCCAACTCTCACATCCATACATGACCACTGGAAAAACCATAGCTTTGACTAGATGGACCTTTGTCGGCAAAGTAGTGTCTTTCCTTTTTAATATGCTGTCTAGGTTTGTCATAGCTTTTCTTCCAAGGAACAAGCGTCTTTTAATTTCATGGCTGCAGTCACCATCTGCAGTGATTTTGGAGTTCAAAAAAATAAAGTCTGTCATCGTTTCCATTATTTCCCCATCTATTTGCCATGAAGTGATGCGACTAGATGCCATGATCTTAGTTTTCTGAATGTTGAGTTTTAAGTCAACCTTTCACTCTCTTCTTTCACTTTCATCAAGAGGCTCTTTAGTTCTTCTTCACTTTCTGCCATAAGGGTAGTGTCATCTGCATATCTGAGGTTATTGATATTTCTCTTGGCAATCTTGATTCCAGCAGGTACTTTATCCAGCCTGGCATTTCACATGATGTACTCTGCATATAAGTTAAATAAGCAGGGTGACAATATACAGCCTTGACGTACTCCTTTCCTGATTTGGAACCAGTCTGTTTTTCCACGTCCAGTTCTAAGTGTTGCTTCTTGACCTGCATACAGATTTCTTAGGAGGCAGGTAAGATGGCCTGGTATTCCCATCTCTTGAAGAATTTTTCACAGTTTGTCATGATCCACACAGTCAAAGGCTTTGGCATAGTCAATAAAGCAGAAGTAGATGTCTTTCTGGAACTCTCGTGCTTTTTCAATGATCCAGTGGATGTTGGCAATCTGATCTCTGGTTCCTCTGCCTTTTCTAAATCTAGCTTGAACATCGGGAAGTTCACAGTTCTACTTTTGAAGCCTGGCTTGCAGAATTTTGAGCATTACTTTGCTAGTGTGCGAGATTAGTATAATAGTGTGGTAGTTTGAGCATTCTATGGCATTGCTTTTCTTTGGGATTAGAATGAAAACTGACCTTTTTCAGTCCTATGGCCACTGCTGAGTTTTCCAAATTTGCTGGCATATTGAGTGCAACACTTTCACAGCACCATCTTTTAGGATTTGAAATAGCTCAACTGGAATGCCATCATCTCCACTAGCTTTGTTCATAGTGATGCTTTCTAAGGCCCACTTGACTTCATATTCCAGGATGTCTGATTCTAGGTGAGTGACCACACCATCATGGTTAACTGGGTCATGAAGATCTTTTTTGTACAGTTCTTCTGTGTATTCTTGCCACCTCTTCTTAATATCTTCTTCTTCTGTTAGGTCCACACAATTTCTGTCCTTTATCAAGCCCATCTTTGCATGAAATGTTCCCATGGTATCTCTAATTTTCTTGAAGAGATCTCTAGTCTTTCCCATTCTATTGCTTTCCTCTATTTATTTGCACTGATCACTGAGGAAGGCTTTCTTATCTCTTCTTGCTATTCTTTGGAACTTTGCATTCAAATGGGTATATCTTTATTTTTCTACTTTGCCTTTAGCTTCTCTTCTTTTCTCAGCTATCTGTAAGACCTCCTCAGACAATCATTTTTCCTTTTTGCATTTCTTTTTCTTGGGGGTGGTCTTGATCACTGCCTCCTGTACAGTGTCACAAACCTCCATCCATATTTCTTCAGGCACTCTGTCTATTAGATCTAATCCCTTGAATCTATTTGTCATTTCCACTGTATAATCGTAAGGGATTTGATTTAGGTCATACCTGAATGGTCTAGTGGTTTTCCCTACTTTCTTCAATTTAAGTCTGAATTTGGCAATAAGGAGTTGATGATCTGAGCCACAGTCAGCCTCCACTTTTGTTTTTGCTGACTGTATACAGCTTTTCCATTTTTGGCTGCAAAGAATAGAATCAATCTGATTTTGGAATTGACCAGCTGGTGATGTCCATGTGTAGAGTCTTTTCTTGTGTTGTTGGAAGAGGGTGTTTGCTATGACCAATACATTCTCTTGGCAAAACTCTGTTAGCCTTTGACCTGCTTCATTTTGTACTCCAAGGCCAAATTTGCCTTTTACTCCAGGTATCTCTTGACTTCCTACTTTTGCATCCCAGTCCCCTATAATGAAAAGGATATCTTCTTTGGGTGTTAGTTCTAGGAGGTCTTCATAAGAGCCATTCAACTTCAGCTTCTTCAGTATTTCTTACTGGTCGGGACATTGACTTGGATTATTGCAATATTGAATGGTTTGCCTTGGAAATGAACAGAGATCATTCTGTCATTTTTGAGATTGCACCCAAGTACTGCATTTAGACATTCTCTTTTGTTGACCATGAGGGCTACTCCATTTCTTCTAAGGGCTTCTTGCCCACGGTGTAGATATAATGGTCATCTGAGTTAAATTCACCCATTCTGGTCCATTTTAGTTCACTGATTCCTAAAAGGTCAATGTTCACTCTCGCCATCTGTTTGACCACTTCCAGTTTGCCTTGATTCACAGATCTAACATTCCAGGTGCCCATGCAATACAGCATCAGACTTTACTTCCATCACCAGTCACCACAACTGGGTGTTGTTTTTGCTTTAGCTCCATCCCTTCATTCTTTCTGGAGTTATTTCTCCACTCTTCTCCAGTAGCATTTTGGGCACCTACCAACCTGGGGAGTTTATCTTTCAGTGTCCTATCTTTTGCCTTTTCATACTGTTCATGGGGTTCTCAAGGCAAGAATACTGAAGTGGTTTCCATTCCCTTCTCCAGTGGGCCACGTTTTGTCAGAACTCTCCACCATGACCCATCCATCTTGGGTGGCCCTACACAGCATGGCTTATAGTTTTATTGAGTTAGACAAGGCTGTGGTCCGTGTGATCAGTTTGATTGGTTTTCTGTGATTGTGGTTTTCAGTCTATCTGCCCTCTGATGAAGAAGGATAAGAGGCTTATGGAAGCTTTCTGACGGGAGAGACTGACTGAGGGGGAAGCTGGGTCTTGTTCTGATGGGCGGGGCCATACTCAGTAAATCTTTAATCCAATTTTCTGTTGATGGGCAGGGCTGTGTTCCCTCCCTGTTGTTTGACCTGAGGCCAAACTATGGTGCAGGTGATGAGGATAATGGCGACCTCCTTCAAAACTTCCCATGTACAGACTGCTACACTCAGTGCCCCCAACCCTGCTGCAGGCCACCACCAACCCATGCCTCTGATGGAGACTCCTGGACACTCACGGGCAAGTCTGGGTCAGTCTCCTTTGGCAGGTGGGTTCTTTAGAACTAGTACCACCTGGGAAGCCCCAAAGACTGATGTTTGCCTGCTGAGCGTTCCTTGGGGGGTGCTCTAGAGAAAGGAAGGGGAGTGAAGAGAACAGCACTTGACAGAGGAGAGGGCTGGGCTGTGAGGCCAGCGCACCCCGCTCCTGTGAGGCCGATTGGAGGGGAGGTGCCACATCAGGGCTCAGCATCAGTCTTGGTTGGACCCTTGCAGCCAGTGGTCTGGTGACCGGGAGCCCACTGATGACCCACACTTCACCTCCGATCCTGCCAGCCGGACTGCTCCATCCGCAGGCCACATGGCCAGCCCTGGGGAGGTTGGTGGGAGAGGAGGCTGGGTGGCTCCAGTCTGTAGATCTCACCTGCAGAACAAAGCCCTTCCTACCGGGTGCTCGACCATCTGCTTCTTCCCCAGATTCGCTCAGCCCTGAGGGTCCAGGCTTTCCCCTCGCAGGCTTCTGACAGCCCTCCAGGCCATCAGCCACTGCTTGGGAAGCCATGAGCCTCGGCTGTTCTCCTTACACACTGAGTGGAGTGATCAGGTGCTCCATCCAACTCTGGGCCCCTAGGATGTCCCATCCCCTTTGTCCTTCAGGGCCTGCCTACATGGGGCCAGAGGACAGCACCGTCCATTCCTAGCCAGCAGCTTATTCCAGGCTGAACTAAGCTTGGCCCTGATTCTCCTCCTCAGCTGGTCAAAGGCATTCCTGTCCCCCCATGCAACATAGCTATGAGCTGATGGAGGTGGGAGGGCCAGGACACCTGTGATGGATGGAATGGACTCTGAAATCCCATCTTTTGTACCCAAACTGTCACCCCAAGGGGAGGTGATGAAATGAGGAAGACAAAGCAAATGGGAAGAATCCTACATTTCCTATGTAATATGTAATTCATATGTAATAAGAAATGATGTGCTTAGTCACTCAGTCGTGTCCGACTCTTTGCGCCCCCATGGACTGTAGCCCACCAGTCTCCTCTGTCCATGGGCATTCTCCAGGCAAGAACATTGGAGTGGGTTGCCATGCCCTCCTCCAGGGGATCTTCCCAATCCAGGGGTCAAACCCAGGTCTCCCACATTGCAGGCAGATTCTTTACTGACTGAGCTACCAGGGAAGTGCAAGAAATGATGGAAGGGAAGAAATAAGCACACTGAAGGATGCATGTGGAAACCTGGAACCTTCCGCACTGGCCTTGCAGCCCCTGCAAGGAGGCTGTCTGGCCTCCCCCACCTCTGCTCCCTCTCAGACGCCTTCAGTTCTCCGGTTCCTAAACCTCTAAGCGTTGGAGTGACCCACCCAGTCCTGGACCACTTCTCTTTCCTTCCCACGCTCATGGGTTTCCCCCAGTCTCCTCTTTGCGCTCTGCATCCCAGATTTGAATCTCCCTACACATCCCGGACTGTGTGCCTCGTTGTGTAAGCACCACCTGAATCCAGGTGACAGGAAACCAGTTCAAGCCTGACAACCCGAGCTCACAACTGAGCACCCAGGACTGGGCTTCTGACACCCCCCGGACTTCCAGTCGACTTTATTTTTTCCAGTATCTAGGGCCAAAAACATGGAATCATCCTTGACTCCTCTTCCTCTCACCCCTTCATCCAATCCAATCCACAAGCAAATCCTGTCAACAACATAGTTAAAACCCCTCCAGAACTCCACCACCTCTCACCAGGTCTCCAGGAATCACGGTGGTTCAGGCCACGGTCGGCTCCTGGCTTCCTGTGTTTGAACTGCTCTCCTGGTCTCTGCCTTTGCCCCAATGTCTGCTCTCTGGCCTTTGCAGAAGAGTGACTTCTGACATAACAACATATTTATAGCTAAAAGTAGTCTAGGTAGAATGGATATGTGTGTATGTATGGCTGAGTCCCTTTGCTGTCCACCTAAAACTATCACAGCATTGTTAATCGGCTCTACTCCAACATAAAATAAATAGTTTAAAAACAAAAAAGTCCTTGCATGGAGGCTGTTGCCAGTGAAGAAGACAGGAAGATGGCGTGAATGAACCCTGGCTAAAATGGCTTGTAAGAAAGCAGAGCCCGATCTTTCTCGCAGGCTTGATTTTCTGAGCAGAGAACCGTCCTTCTTCCCAGAATAGAAGGAAAACTCCCATCGCAGGTGATACTTTCTGAAAGGCACTTTGAAAACAACCCCCTCCCCATCCCTTGTAAACCACAGCTGTTAAAATCCAGAGGTACCCAGTTAGCCGTGAGAGATTTCTTTCCAACACATCTAATCAATGAGACGCTGCTAGGAAAACCTCGGCGTGCATCGCTTATGCCTGGGCGCTGCGCCGTGACACTCAGCTGGGGCCTGGCGCCAGCCGAGAGGATCATTGACGCGTTGAAGGTTAGGCCAGCAATCACAACACTGCCACCTGCCTTCTGGCTGGGAAGAGCGAGCCTGCCAGGAAAAGTTAGCGCCAGCCTTACGTGTCCTTCCCCTGCCAGGGGCTGGAGGACACAGTTAGATGTCAGCCCCACCTCCCACCTGCCACTCGACCTTGGCCACGAGTCAGCCTCCCCCCTTGGCCCTCTGCATTTCACCAGCCAAGTGGTGACAATTGTGATCACCTGTCTTCCTCACCTGATCTTTAGGGCTTTCACGGGTCTCATTTTCAGAGAGTGTTTCCACATCCTTGACAGGGCATCGCTACCCTACGTCAGGAGAAAGCCATTATCGTTGTTGATCTCAGAGCCAAGAGTGAGATGCTTTTTCAGGCTTAGTGCCAATAAGGTGGTACTATAATATCTAACATTTATACAACATTTTCCATCACACACATTCACACGAGCCTGCTGCTCGTGTGACTCATGTCCGACTCAGTGACCCCACAGATTGCAGCCCACCTGGCTCCTCTGTCCATGGGGTTCTCCAGGCAAGAATACTGGAGTGTGTTACCATTCCCTTCTCCAGGCGATCTTCCTGACCCAGGTATTGAACCCACATCCCTTGCATCTCCTGCATTGGCAGGCGGATTCTTTACCACTGTGCCACACACACACACGCACACAAACACACAGACACAAGTATCTAAAAGTTCACAGCGTTGCTATACATTTATTGTGCACGACTTTGAAATATGAATTCATTGTGCACGACTTTGAAATATGAATTTATTGTGCATGACTTTGAAATATGCATTTATTGTTGCGGTTCCTTTCTTAGAAAGGCCGTGAGCTTCAGAGTGGCCTGTTACAGTGAAGAGTTTCTGCAGAGATGCTCAGTCCAGATGGCTGGAGCTGGCCTCCGATTCTCAGTTCATTAAACAGTCTGGCTCTCACCAACAGGCCTCTCATTGTAAGGCAGCCGGGGCCTCAGCTGATGTCAAAAGCCCCATTCTCCAGCGGGTGGACCGTTCTCATGAAGCGTGCCCGCCGGCATCCTGCGCCGATAGTGACAGGGCTGGCCCGCCGATGCGGTTGCCACCAGCACGGTCGCTTCTCCCCCATCGCACACTCCTCAGCGCCTTTCCAGAGCCCGACACAAAGCTCGATTCAGACTTTGCCTTTGACCGAGGTGCACTTGGCCTGCAGATGGACGGAGGAGAGGAAAAAGGAGTCCCAGTGTGTCTCCATGCCCGCCCGCCTGGGAAAGCTTGGGGACTCCTGGCTCCGTTACCAGCCTGGACTCGAGATGAAACACAAATCAGAAAGTTGCCAATGGTTTCATTCAGGCTACGAAACCGGGTTAATGCAACTCTGTGAGTGAGACGGTCAATGCACAAAAGCCAGGAAATCCAAGACTGCTATTCCCACAGCCTGCGGAGTGGTCCACACACTGGGGACTGTGCCTCTGCCTGGACCCCCAGCTGCATCCTTGCCAAGCGGAGAGCCCAGGCGCATCCCGGGAATACACTCGCAGCAAGGGGTTTGATCAAGGGAAACAGGGGCTCTGCATTCATTGCAGCATGATTTGTTTAAGGAAATAATGCCATTTGCAGCAACATGGATAGATCTAGAGGTTATCATACTAATGAAGTAAGTCAGAAGAAGAGAAATATGTGATACCCCTTATAGGTGGAATAAAAAAAAATGATACAAATGAACTTATTTACAAAACAGACTCACAGACATAAAACAAACTTATGATTGTCAAAGGGAAAGAGGTGGAGATAAAGTAGGAAACTGGGATTAACAGCTACACACTGTTCTATATAAAATAAACAAGGACCCTCTGTATAGAACAGGGAACTATATTCAGTATCTTGTAAAAACCTGCAATGGAAAAGAAATTGAAAAACGGAACCCCTTTGCTGTACACCTGAAAGTAATACAACACTGTTAATCAACTATTCTTCCTTTTTTTTTAAGATTTTTTTTTTGTATATTCCTAACAGTTAATTTTTTAAATTTTAATTGGAGGCCAATTACTTTACAATACTGTGGTGGTTTTTGCCATAGATTCACATGAATCAGCCATGGGTGTACATGGGTTCCCCATCCTGAACCCCTCTCCCACCTCCCTCCCCATCCCATCCCCCAGGGTCATCCCAGTGCACCAGCCCTGAGCACCCTGTCTCATGCGTCGAACCTGGACTAGCGATCTATTTCACATATGATAATATACATGTTTCAGTGCTATTCTCTCAAATCATCCCACCCTCGCCTTCTCCCACAGAGTCCAAAAGACTGTTCTATACATCTGTATGTCTTTTGCTGTCTCGCATATAGGGTCATCGTTAAATTACCATCTTTCTAAATTCTGTATACGCGTTAATATACTGTATTGGTGTTTTTCTTTCTGACTTACTTCGCTCTGTATAATAGGCTCCAGTTTCATCCACCTCATTAGAACTGATTCAAATGCATTCTAAAAGATGTATTTATTCATTTTTGGCTGTGCTGGGTCTTCGTTGCTGCTCAGGCTTTTCTCTAGTTGAGGGGAGCAGGGGGCTTCCTTCTCTTCCCTGTGGTGTAAGCACTCCTTATTTCAATGGCTTCTCTTGTTGCAGAGCACAGACCCTAGGCTCGAGGGCTTCAGTAGTTACAGCACATGGGCTTAGCTGCTCCAAGGCATGTGGGATCTTCAGGGATTGAACCCGTGTCCTTTGCATTGGCAGGGAAATTCTTAACCACTGGACCTCCTGGGAAGCCCTATTTCTTTGATTTAAAAAAAGAAACTGGAAAAAATACTATATTACATACTGACTGAGAAGTACACACCTGGGGCTTCCCTGGTGGCTCAGTGGTGGAGGGTTTGCCTGCTAATGCAGGAGACACGGGTTCAGTCCTGGTCTGAAAGATCCCACACGCCGCGGGGCACCGCAGTTAGAGAGCAGATCCCACTCACTGAAACTAGAGAAAACCCTAGCAACAAAGACCCAGCACAGCCATAAATAAATAAATAAGGTATTTTACAGAAGTACACACATGGTAAGTGAGCAGCACGCTGAATGTTTGCAAGGCAAAGGCCCCATGTAATCAGCATTCAGTCACCATGTGGGGTTAAAGCAGCACAGAAGCCCTGGATGTGCCCCCTCCAGCCTCGAACTTCATGATAAAAATTAACAGAAAATATGACACAAATAGAGTCTGAGACTCTAGAGGAGATTAGAAAATCTTATTTGGAAGCATCTCCTGAAATTGAGCCGCACTTGGGGAGGCTGGGTGACATTCCTGTCACTAGAGTTTACTCCCAGCCCAGCGGGATAAGGAATGTGGTTCGTCCAGGAGAGTCCGCAGGTCCTGTCTGAGGTGGATGTACGGCACCCAGTCCTTTCTTCCCGTGGGCAGATACTCCATGTTGAGGAGATGCTTACAGTAGATGGTCTCCACCAAGGACTCACCTGAGAAGCTCTGTTGAGGGGGCCAGGCCTCTGAGTTGGACTTTCTTTAGCTGCTCCATGTCCTAGTTGCTGCATGTGGGATCTAGTTCCCTAACCAGGAATCGAACCTGGGCTCCCTACACTGGGAGCTCACAAAGTCTTAGCCACTGGACCATCAGGGATGTCCCTGAGTTGGAGCTTCCTGGCCACGAAAATCTCAAAAATTTCCCAAGGAGATCCTCAAGTGCGGTCTGGGTAAGAACAGCTCTCTTGAATTGTTATTCATTTTTCTCTTTCATTAATCAGATCCTTCAGAGCCCTTTCCCTCCAACAGATCAAAGGAGGAAGATCCAGGCAGACACAGGAGGGTGCACAGAGGTGCTTCAGGGAGTGTCTCCCCTTCCTGAAATTACGTGGGCTGATTCTGCCTAATCAGATGCTGCTTGGCTGAACGTACCCTCAGAGTCAGTCAAAACCAAGGGCTCTGCCTCCCCTGATCTCACAAAAATCATTTCCCTTTTGTTTGTAACTCCAGGCCTTTTCATATACCTGAAGTACAATCTTTCATCTACACAGCGAACTCCTACACATACTGCAAGATCCTAACTAAATGTTCCCACTCCATATACATTTCCTGACTTAGTCCTTCTTCTATGCCCCACAACATCCCATCCCTGGCCCCTTTACAGCTGCTGCATGCATACTTGCTAAGTCAATTCAGTTGTATACGACTCTTTTGCGACCTCATGGACTGAGGCCCACCAGGCTCCTCTGTCCATGGGATTCTCCAGGCAAGAATAATGCAGTAAGTTGCCATGCCCTCCTCCAGGGGATCTTCCTGACTTACAGCTCCTACCACATTGTAATTACCCTTCTCGATGCCTCCCCCGTGAATGGACTGAGGCTCTCCTCTTTCTACCTCCGCATTCTCAGAGCCTAGGATGGAAACTGGGACACGCTGAATAAGTAGAAAAACGAATGGACAAGTGCCTAGGTTGCATGAGCAGCTTACAAGTGCTACATAATGTACAAATGGCTCTATTTCCATTTGTTCCGTAACCAACACACAGATGGCTCTCTGGAACTCACAAGCCCCTTTTCCTGTAGACAGCCATTCTTCTTCTTACCTTCTAAGTGAATAGACAATTCTTTCAAATTTCAACAGCAACTAGAAACTCTACACCTTCACTGTGTCATTGTTAGCAAAATGATATCTTTCTTTTTAGCCATCATTATTCTCTGACGCACTTCCAAAGTCTAACATTCCAATGGGCCTTTTGTGTCTTTCTTTTACCCCAAATGGAGCAAATAGAGCCCTTGGAAATAACATCTAGAAAGTGTGCCTGAAATCCACCACCCAGGGAACAATGGCATTGCAACCACTCCTTGTCTACACTGCCATTCACGGGTAGCTCTGTTCCTGTGTGTGTGTGTGTGTGTGTGTGTTCAGTCATGTCTGACTTTGCAACCCAGTGGAGTGTAGCTCACCAGGTTCCTCTGTCCATGGAATTTCCCAGGCAAGAACACTGGAGCGTGTTACTATTTCCTCCTCCAGGGGATCCTCCTGACCCAGGGATCAAACCCACATCTCTTGCGTCTCCTGCTTTGGCAGGCAGATTCTTTACCACTGCAACCACCTGGGAGCCCAGTTCTGCTCCTGCCAGGTGTGTATACGCAGCAAGTGATTTCCTGGGAAGAACAAGCCACCAGCAGCCAGGGCAGTGGCGGTGAGCTGAGATCCAGGGGTGGCGCTGTTCCTTGGGAGCTGATTGTCTCCTCCATGGAGGAAATGCTTTGGAATCGCAGTCCTAGCATCTGAGGCATTTCTACACTCCAAGAGCAGCCACGTGGCAGAAGCATAGTCCAAATAAGGCATTTGAGTGCTTGAAGAAAATGGAATAAAAATTGTAAAGGTTAGAGGAAGAGAGAATTGAATGGGTTGGAGATAAGTGATATTAACCAGGATATTCCTTTCCCAGGGGAAATCAGTGAGGGAACACATAAAGAAAGTATGCAAACAGCACCATTAACAGTCACAGATCTCACAGTCTCAAAGTATTACAAGAATTCCAGAGCCAGAGGCAATGCTAGAGACCATAGAAATCAAACCCATAAATCACTGCAGATGGTGATTGCAGCCATGAAATTAAAAGACGCTTACTCCTTGGAAGGAAAGTTATGAACAACCTAGACAGCATATTAAAAAGCAGAGACATCACTTTGTCAACAAAGGTCCTTCTACTCAAGGCTATGGTTTTTCCAGTAGTCATGTATGGATGTCAGAGTTGGACTATAAAGAAAGCTGAGCACCGAAGAATTGATGCTTTTAAACTGTGGTGTTGGAGAAAACTCTTGAGAGTCCCTTAGACTGCAAGGAGATCCAACCAGTCCACCTTAAAGGAGATCAGCCCTTGGTGTTCATTGGAAGGACTGATGTTGAAGCTGAAACTCCAATACTTTGGCCACCTGATGTGAAAGCTGATTCATTTGAAAAGACCCTGATGCTGGGAAAGATTGAGGGCAGGAGAAGGGGATGACAGAGGATGAGATGGTTGGATGGCATCACCGACTCAATGGATATGAGTTTGGGTGGACTCCAGGAGTTGATGATGGACAGAGAGGCCTGGCGTGCTGTGGCCCATGGGGTCACAAAGAGTCGGACACAACTGAGCAACTGAGCTGAACTGAACTGAATCTTAGGTATGAAGCAACTGACTTAATAAGACTAACAGTGAACAGCTTTTGTACCAGTGTCAACCATGATATCCACCAATTATTTCAGTTTAAGTGTTGTCAGAAGATCCACCTACCTCCACATATTCCCGCCTGGTGTCTGTTGTGATGTCCATATATTCCCACTATTTTTTCATTTCTTTAGGTAAATTTGTGTTTCTAAGAAATGCACATTAAAAATAAGTCTGTTTTCAAATTGAAGGGTCATCTTCAAAATAAAAACCCTGTGCTCTGAAAGTGTCAAAAGTCATGAAAAGCAAAAAAATTTTTTTTTAAATTTTAAAGCTAGGTTACTCGATTTCCCTACAAAGGAGATAAATGAAACAGTTGGCAATTATTTTTGGCCACACCCCACTCAGCATGCGGGATCCTAATTCCTCAACCAGGGATTAAACCCTTGCTTCCTGCAGTAGAAGCTCAGAGTCTTAACCACTAGACCACAAGGGAAGTCCCAGCAAATTTTGATTAAAGTTTATAGATTGACATTATCAAATCAATGTTAATTTCCTGATTTTGTCCATTTTATTGTGGTTCTGTAAAAGAATGTCCTTATGTTTAGAAAATGCACACTGATTTAGTACTTAGGGTTAAAGGACCACGTGTCACACATATTAAGAACACCCTCTTGTGTGTCCCAGCATGAGTAAGGTCAAGAATAAGGTCACATTCTAATGAGGTGGATGAAACTGGAGCCTATTATACAGAGTGAAGTAAGCCAGAAGGAAAAACATAAATACAGTATACTAAAGTATATATATGGAATTTAGAAAGATGGTAAATGCCAAACAGGACAGCAAAAGAGACACTGATGTATAGAACAGTCTTATGGACTCTGTGGGAGAGGGAGAGGGTGGGAAGATTTGGGAGAATGGCAATGAAACATGTAAAATATCATGTAGGAAACGAGTTGCCAGTCCAGGTTTGATGCATGATGCTGGATGCTTGGGGCTGGTGCACTGGGACGGCCCAGAGGGATGGTATGGGGAGGGAGGAGGGGGAGGAGGGTTCGGGATGGGGAACACATGTCTACCTGTGGCGGTTCATTTTGATATTTGGCAAAACTAATACAATTATGTAAAGTTTAAAAATAAAATAAAATTGGAAGAATAAAAAAAAAAAAAAAAAAGGTCACAAGCCCTGGTGGTTCAGTGGTAAAGGATCAGCCTGCCAAACAGGTGACTCAGGCTTGATTCCTAGCTCAGGAGAAGGAGAAGGAAATGGCAACCCACTCCAGTATTCTTGCCTGGGAAATCCCATGGACAGAGGAGCCTGGCGTGGTATAGTCCATGGGGTTGCAAAAGAGTCGGATATGACTTATTGACTGAACAACAAAAAGAACATCTGCAAAAGACAATGTCACCAAATGTGATGTGCTGGCGTAATGTGGCAGCCTGGACGTCCTCCGCATAATGGTACCCGAGGTGCCGAGCAAAGGGCTTCACATCTCTATTGTCCTTTGTTTCCTCATATGAGGACATGAAGAAGAATCTGAAGAAGAATTGATACACGTGTATGGATAGCTGAATCAATTAGCTGTGTAAACTGAAAATAACACACCATTGTAAATCAACTATACTACAATAGAATAAAAATAAAACCAAAAATACCTGCAACATACACTTACCAAGACCTTACTTGGTGCCAGGTACTATTTCAAGCACTTTCAACCACATCAGTAACAACCTTTTGAAATGAGAAGACAGAGTCATGGAGAGTAAAGTAGTTTGCTCAAGAAGCTGAGGCTGAAGAGTAGCAGTGACCAAGACTGAATGGCTAGCTTCTACCATATCTCTTCTACTAGTGTTTCTGTGAGACCTAAGTGACCTGATCCAAGCACTGCATTTAGTGCCTTTGTCATGAGAAATGCTCAGTAAAAGTTAGCTCATCTCCAGTGTCAACCTCATGGCCGTCATTGCTGATACTCTGCATAACACCTGCCTTCCTTGGATTCCAAGCCTTGGGTTCTCAGCTTGCTTTTTTGTAGTAAGTCTTTTGTAGAGTTCCATCAAATAATGTAACCGATGGACTTCCCTGGTGGTCCAATGGTTAAGAATCTCCCTACCAATGCAGGGGACACAGGTTCGATCCCTGGTCCGGGAAGATCCCATACGTCTCAAAGCAACTAAGCCAGTGCACCATGACTGTTAACCTGTGCTCTAGAGCCCAGGAGCTGCAACTACTGAGCCCATGCACCTAGAGCCTGTGCTCCACAACAAGAGAAAGGCCCGGCATGAAGCAATGAAGACCCTGTGTAGCCAAAAATAAATAATTATTTTTAAAAATAATGTAACCTATACACTAAACATCAGATATCTCAGAACAGCCTATAGAAAAATTAAGGGTAACATAGGTGAATATTTTTTTTCTTGTAATAACTTTGTAGCTTGGTTCCATTAAGCTTGGCTGTATGATTCACTTAGACCTGAAGATATTTTTCATACTATTTGGATTCCTTCCATAGGACACCAGAAAGCTGTGGGGAGGAGGGGAGATTTATATTCAATCATTGCCATGGTGCACATATTTGTGGCATGTATTTGGGCTTTTCTCCAGAAATCAGGCTAATATATCTTGTCTAGCAAAACATACAGGATGCCATTCCAACCAGATGTTATTTCACAAGTCACTTTCCTGTTTTTCAAGATGTTTTAGTTCCTTACGGAGTGGCTTTGATGGTTTTCACTTGGTTGCTGTGGATGCTGAGTGGATGGGCCAGTCACTCCATGTTCCCTAAATTCAAATAGAGACCGTTTTAGTTGCTCAGTCTGCCATCACAAAATACCACACACCGACTGCTTAGACAACGTTCATTCATTTCCTTGTGGTTGTGGACACAGGATGTCTGAAATCAAAGTGTCCCTGGGGTAGGTTTGCTCAGAAGTCTCTCTCCTTGGCTTGCTTGGCCATCTTGTCATCGTGTCCTCACGTGGCCCTCCCTTTCTGCATGTCCCCCTCCTAATTTCCCCTAGTCCTTATAAGTCCATATTGGATGAGGGCCCATGCTAATGACCTCGTTTTAACTTAATCACCTCTTCAAATGCCCTTTCTCCAAATAAAATCACATTCTCAGATACTGGGGTTAGGATATCAACACAAGAACTTTGGAGGAACACAATTCAGTCCATAACAGAGACCCTGAGAGATGGAAAGAGAGAATCTCATATAGAGGTGGCTTTGATTCCAGGAACAAACATTCCTTGGAGCCCACTGTTTGTAAAACACCATCTAGCTTCTGATGCTGCAACTAGCCCAAGGGCTGTGCCATCCCAGCAAAGTTTCCAGAACCTTCTCTTGCATCTTCATAAACTCCTTCTTGAACGCTGCTGACCGCACCTTGAGCAGATTCCTCACTGTCACCTTCAGTGTGATCCTCAGAGTCCAGGAATACGAGATTCTTGTGCATAACATGTTGACACCACTGCCGAATTCAACACTCAGCCAATATGGCTAAGCAACCTGGAAATAATCCATTCTCTCAAGAGCTGGTATAATTTTAGTACTTATTTACTACAAACATTGAATTTTGCCTTCAGGCCTCATAGAGAACAGCCCTGACAACTTCCAGAAACATATGTGAAATGCCTAACATAGCGTCCACAGCTGACTAGAAACGCTCCTCGTGCGAGTGACAGGAGTGAGCAGAAGTGGAGGGGGCGGGGCCCTGGATCTGAGAGCCGAGCCCCCTGGGTTTGCCCTGACGGCCCTGCCCCACGTCTGACTTCTGACCTAGGGCCCAGAGACCCACAGCCCTGACTCTGCAGAGATCTTAGGCCCTGACTGTTTCCACGTCAGCGAAACAGGGATTAAAACTATATTGTTCTCTTACACACTGCTCTATTTGAAATGGATAACCAACGAGGACCTACTGTACAGCACAAGGAACTCTGCTCAGTGTTATGTGCCTGCCTGGATGGCAGGGGGATTTGGAGGAGAATGGATGCGTGTATATGAATGGCTGGTCCCTTCGCTGAAACTCTCACAACACTGTTAATCAGCTATACTCCAATATAAAATAAAAAGTTAAAAAATGCAAAAATTAAAGCAATCATCACAGTACAACTTTGTAAGGTCCTTGTTATAAGTTAGAATGAAGGAAAATTGTTTTATCTTTTAAAAAAAGCTATACTGTTCTCTCTTCTCAATGATATCAGCAGCCTGGATGGGAGGGGAGTTTGGGGGAGAATGGGTACATGTACATGCATGGCTGAGTCCTTTCGTTGTCCACCTAAAACTTATCACAACATGGTTAATTGGCTATACTCCAATATAAAAAGCTAAAAAAAAAAAAAAACTACATTATTCTCTCCCCCCCCCCCCAAACTACTGTAAACTGTAAAAATGAGATGGAACTCGAAAACAAATTGGTAAAAGTCAAAATAGATGAAATATTATAATTTTTAATTTTTAACTGTCAAAAACAATTTAAATCCATTCAATGTATGATTTTTATTCTGGCCTTATTGACTAGTTTATACGCATTACCAGGTAAAGACTAAATGGCTCCCACAATAAAAGTTCTGTCTTCAGTCCTGCGAGAAGATAAGATCTATGCTTCCACTGCCCTTAAGCTATCTTGACTGGCTCCTCAGGGCTCTGGACTTCCACATTGTAGGACAGAGATAGAAGGGTAATTGTAATTTTACGATTCTGGGATCGACTGTAGCACAACACGTGACCACCAGGGGGCAGCATAGACCTGATGCTGCTTTAGACTTCACCAGGTTTTTGCCCTTGCCTTTCTCTAGTGTCAAAGTGCCCTCCCTTCCCCCAGGAAAGCCTTTCTGTGCTGGAGGATCAGAAGTGCCCAAGACACCTCGGCCCACAGCCCCTGGGAGCTGCCCTGGGCAGGGGTCCAGCCCCTCCTCCGGCCCTACACAGAGCAAAGAACTCAACCTTTGAACCAGGTGATGGCGAGAGGTGGAGAGGTGGTCCCCGAGAACAGGGGTAAGTAAGACGTCAGGCACACGGATCAATGCACAATATACACCAGACATTAGAACCGACCAAATTGAGGTTGGCGCTGAACTCATCGTTTCCCAGGCCCTTGTTCCTCCTGAACATCCGGTGAGCAGGAACCAGCTTCCGGAGGAAGAGGCAGCCTGGGGCACTTGCCTTGGCAAGACCACTGGCAGAGGATATTAGTAAAGAGCAAACGAGGATGTCATACTTGGCGTTATTTTGTATTTTCAAAGTGTTTTGACCTCGCTCTTATTCATTATAGCTAATAGTTTTGACCCATCACCTTCGTATTATAGATGAAAAATTGAAACCTGAGAAATCAGGGCATTAAGCAGAAGGCAACAAGGACAAAACAGAAGCCCAGTCTCCCAGGTGGGCTTCCCAGGGGCACTAGTAGTAAAGAACCCCCTGCCAGTGCAGGAGACATAAGAGACGTGGGTTCAATCCCTAGGTCTGGAAGATCCCCTGGAGGAGGGCATGGCAACCCACTGCAGTATTTGTGCCTGAAGAATCCCATGGACAGAGGAGCCTGGTGGGCTACAGTCCACGGGGTCACAAAGAGTTGGACACGACTGAGCGCACACACACATCATGATACAGCAAAAACAGAAACTTCTCCTGCCTCCCTCCTATGGGGTATTCTGCACCTCTGAGTCTGTGTGGAAACGAGCACAACCTGTCTGTCAAGCACAGATGTAGCCCGAGGGGAACTGAAGAAACATCTCAGCATCTCAGGGAGGCGGTCGCAGGGACCACTGGAGCTCTGCACCCAGCTCCTCCCGAGGTTCCCACGGACCGATCTCCCATTCATCCTGTGATTGATGCTCCCGGACCCCGCCTGGAAATTCTGTCTGTGAGCTAATTATGGGGAATGGCCTGCGTCTGCTGGGCAGGAGTGAGTAAGAGGATCGGTAGGTGAGAGCTGGCCATTCACTGGATGGCAGCCTTTGATGCGAGCGGAGCAGAAAGTTTGGCCGAAACTCAACACCTCTTAGAAGCAGAGATTAGTCAAGAGGAAGAAAGGAGAGCACATTGTGGAAGTTTTCAAGAAGGAGACAAAGATGCCTGTGTTTTGTATCGCTCAGCTGCCTCAAGAAAATGTCCATTTGTTTTCTTTACACTCCTTTTACATTTTAAGTGGAATCTGGTGAATGTGTCTTTTCAGCGTTCCCAGTTTCACCGTTTTCTCTACACCTCATGTTGCCATTTTAATGAAGCATCATTTTTCCAGAGGGTGTGGGAACAAAACTTATTTAATGACCTCTCAGAGCAAACACTGAAGTCTTCGAATATCTCCCTGAATTGAAACCCCCACCCCACACAATTCATTTCCTTTTTAAAATGCCAGTTTGCCAACCACTGCAAACAGATAAACAGGGCTCTCCTTTACTCTCAAGCCACAGGGTTCCGATCAGATCTCACAGCTTGGGGGATCCCTGAGAAACCCCAGACCCCTGGTGCTCAGCGGTACACTTGGAGGGCTCAGTGGCATGGTAGTGGTCCCCTTGGAAGATGACACCACGTGTCTTGCACTCCTCCAGCACACAAGTATAGGGGACCCAGCATAGACCTAGAGATCCTGGAGATTATCCAACCCAACTTTTCATTTTACAGATGAGGAAAAGAGGCAGGCGGGAGGGGCACACAGAGGCTACATAGGGTGTCACAGGTGTGGGGAGAGGCATGGAGGATAACCAGGGTTGGCCTCCTAAAGTTTCCACACTCCCTGGCTTCAGCATCTCTTAGGGCAGGTGTGCAAAATGCTTGTTTCCAGGGCCCCTTCCCAAAGCTACTGAACTGGAACTTCTAGGGGTGGGGACTAGGAGTTTAGATTTCAACCAGGCTACACCTCCACAGTGGTGATATACCCTAACTTTGGGGAAAGCACTGGCAGTGGTAGAAAAAAACAAGTTTGGAGTCAGACAGATCTGGTCTGAATTCCATCTCTGCTACTTATTAGCTTCACGCCTTTGTGGAGCTAATGTTTCTGAGCTTTGTGTCCTCATCTGTAACTAGGGAGATGCTTTGAGGGCTGTGATATATACAGGCACACTCGGGTCCCAGGAACTGACACTGGAATTCACTCAGTCAGAGTCACTTGTCAGCTGGAGATGCTGTCTTCAAGCCCCAGAGCTCCTGTTTAAGGATCATATGAGGCTTGGCATACCATTTGTCTCTTTCGAGCTTCAATTTCCTTAACTGTATATGGAGATGATAGTGTAACCTCCTCCCTGAAATGTTGTAAAGGTAAGAGGTAATAATATCATGTTGTAGCTGCATGAACTGGTCATGAAACAAAATAGCTGGGATTCAAGGAGGGGATTTGGTTCCACAGGAGATGGAAGAGCTACAGAGCCAAATAGAATAAAGAGGTCATCCTGAGACTGGCTGCTGGCAGGTCAAAGGAAGGTGGGGATTGTACGAGCCCAGGAGTCAGGGTTATCAATTAGCAGGAGCTAGGCAATGGCACCCCACTCCAGTATTCTCACCTGGAAAATCCCATGGACGGAGGCGCCTGGTAGGCTGCAGTCCATGGGGTCGCTAAAAGTTGGACACGACTGAGTGACTTCCCTTTCACTTTCCTCTCATGCATTGGAGAAGGAAATGGCAACCCACTCCAGTGTTCTTGCCTGGAGAATCCCAGGGACGGGGGAGCCTGGTGGGCTGCCGTCTATGGGGTCGCACAGACTCGAACACGACTGAAGCGACAGCAGCAGCAGCAGAGCTGCAGTGGGATGGGAGAACTAATGCCACAGAAAAGAACTAGCTTGAGATGGAGACAGAGTCCACACAAGGAAGCGAGCAGAGAGAAGGCATCCTCCGCCTCCCCTCCGCCGCCTGGAGGACGGGGAAGTCAGAAGACAGAGTGGCCTAGGAAGGGTGGTTTCTGGAGATAACAGAGCAGAGACCAAGAATGACACTGGGTCTAAGCAGACAACGCCTGGCGCACACACACGAAAACACTGACACTGTCTCAGACAGACTGGAGGTGTTCTGTTCACGCGTCATTGCAACTGTTGACCATGAAACATAACAGCCCAATAAAAAGGCTCTTGGCAAGAAAAGTACGTGTCTGTAAGAAGCCTGCCTTTCATTAGCCACATACAGGCATCGTTTCTCCACGGCTGGTCACCATGTGGAGGGAAAGCCCTGAAATTAGCATCCTAGATGGGAATCTAATAAAAATAAACTGAAGCTCGATTGCTCCATGTATGGAGATGTAACTAACACACTTATTTCGTAAGGTATCATAAGGATATAATGAGATCATACGTAGTAAAGTACTTCATACACTCAAGTGAAAAAGTGTGAAAATGTTAGTCGCTCAGTCAGTTAGTCTGACTCCTTACGACCCCATGCCAGGCTCCTCTATCCATGGGATTCTCCAGGCAAGAACACTGGAGTGGGTTCCTATTCCCTTCTCCAGGAGATTTTCCCAACCCAAGGATTAAACCTGAGTCTCCCACATTGCAGGCAGATTCTTTACCATCTGAGCCACCAGGGAAGCCCCTTATACACTCAAAGTCCTATACAAATATAGGATTTGTTTATATTCTCAAAAAAAGGGACATTTTCCAAAAAACAGGTGTCAGATTCACCATGACCTACATTCAATCTAATTATTTTTTTCCAACTTATTTTGCAAGTTCACCATTTACTTTTCAGGAATCCAGACAGAAACCTGATTGGAGCCAATACCATGAAATATATAGATCAGTGTCACTAGAGTGAGGTTCCAACCAAAAGCTTTCCTGAAAGCCACCAGTTAATGCGATGGCACTATTCTATAAGAGAATTCTGGGACTTCCCTGGTGAGCCAGTGGTTAAGACTCTGTGCTTCCAACACAGGGGGCGTGGGTTCGATCCCTGGTGGAGTAACTAAGATCCCACATGCTGTGCAGCGAGGCAAACAAAAAAAAAAAAGGAGAGAGAGAGACAGAATTCTTATTCATCCTCACGAGCCTTGACCAACCATCCAGTTTTGCTGTCTCCACTGATTAGGCTGATGGAACGGTGGATATATGATGATGTAATAAATATATATGTAATAAAAGCTATTATTTGAGAAATCTCTGTGTACTTCCTGTACATTATCACCATGTAATATATTACATAGCGATAATTCTCACTATTTGTTATTATTATTTAGACATCTCAGCTGGAAAATCACTGATACTCAGAGTGGAGAATTACCTTGCTCGTGGTCCCTCATTGGCACCAGTAAAACCAGGGTTTGATCTCAGGTTGGGCTGAGTTCTAAGCCAATTATTTGCTCACCTCTGCCTCCACACACACTTGCCTTTGAGGTGCTGGTCACTGAAGGAAGTGATTCTGTGTCATCAATTATAACAGAAAGAGCCTTGAACTCAGAACAAGAAGATCTGCATTCTAGATGACCTGGCTCTGGCCACTGCTGTGTTCTCACTAACAAAATAATAGAATCAGGAGGTGAACTTTACAGCTGCAACATTTGATAAGTTTTATAAATTTCTGATTAATTCACAGAGTTCTGATAACAAAAATGCTATTATTTTGGAAGGATGTGTGTGTGTGTGTGTGTGTTCAGTCACTCAGTTGTGTCCCATTCTTTGAGACGCTATGAATGTAGCCCATCAGGCTCCTCTGTCCATGGGATTCTCCAGGCAAGAATACTGGAATGGGTTGCCATTTCCTCCTCCAGGGGATCTTCCCAACCCAGGGATCAAACCTGTATCTCCTGTGTCTCCTGCATTGCAGGTTACCGCTGTGCCAGAGGGGAAGCTCAGCATGATGTTTGTGAAGAGTTAACTGCAGTGGATATGTCTTTACAGTGAAAAACGATTCACTCCTGCTCTTTTGTTTCTTTATTTATTAGCCCAGGGCCTGTGCCGGGCATTGTGAAATATTGTGAAATGTACTATTCTTAACATACTTTTAAACATCTTGAACTTTTTTCCCCAAAGTAACTCATTGTCTACTCGGGCGCATTTCATTTTGTTGGCTTTAACAAAGACCGTCCTGGGATGGGGCCAAACTGCCAGCGTGTCCTTGAGTATCATCCATCAGAGAGCAGCTGGCAGACCTTTTCTGGGGTTGGGGAGCCAGGCATGAGGCCAGGATCCGACCCAGAAAGAGAGCAGGCAGGCAGGGTGGCCCGGCAGAGGGGAGCAGCAGAAGACAGGTGTGGGGACAGTCAGGAAACCCCGCTGAGATGGAGCAGCTGGAGGCCGGCGTAGCCCCACAGGTCAGTCTGGGCCACTCATGTTAGCTCGGGAGGGCTCACCTGGGACTTTTTTTTTTTTTTTTTTTTGGCCATGCTGCACAGCATGGAGGATCTTAGTTCCCCAACCAGGAATCAAACTCAAGCCTCCTGTGGTGAAAGTGCAGAGCCCTAACCCCGGACCACCAGGGAATTCCCTCACGTGTGACTTTTGAAGGAAGGAAACCAAGACCTAAATTTGCACTGCTTGACATTTGCCAAGAAAGGTGAAGGCCAGCTGTCTGAAGGAGGAAAATTCCCAAGAAGGGCAGCAAGAAGATGCCAGGAATTGACGGACAGAGGGACCAAAACCCCTCATTTTCCCTGGACCACAGTGTATAAAGCCGGGGGGACAATATGGAGTGGCCCCCCACTCCCAGAACATGGGAAAAAGTTGTCCCCAAAGTGCTCTGCTGGCAAGTCTATGTTCCATGTAAGAGGTTAGTCATCTGGTTAATCCAAGAGACTGTTGAAATGTGATCAGAAACACCCAAAACGCCAATCCAAGAGGAGTTGAGAAGTATCACAGGAGGCCAACTTGGGGTGTGACTGTAATTAGCCAATCAGGAGAATTAGTCAATTATATTGAACCCTACCTGGAGAAATGGTGAGCTTGAAAGCACAGCCAACTTCACACACACAACAAGGAAATGTGAAGATGCGCTGGGGGTGGTACTCACACGAATTCTCATGAAGGGAGTGGATAAAGCCACGCACAGACCCCAGCACTACAACTGGACTTGAAACCCAATGTCACTCCTCTGTCCAAGGGATTTCCCAGGCAAAAATACTGGAGTGGGATGCCATTTCCTTCTCCAGGGATTGAACCTGTGTCTCCTGCGCCTCCTGCATTCTTTACCACTGAGCTGCCAGGGAAGCCCACTTTCTAAAGCTACCCAGAGGGGAGGGTCAAGTAAAGAGTTGGAAAGATAAATTCACAAACTTAGAAGAGTATAATTTTCTATTTACACAAAGAAAGAGGGGGTGTTTTTGTATGTACACGTGTCTGTTTTTCAGACAATGTTGTAAGATGATAGTGATCCTGAACGGATACCTCAGGATAAAGGAAGAAGTTCCAGACAAGAAGGAAATCTGCCTGAGGATGGGACTCAGGAGGAAAGGGATGCAAACATACAACCCCAGGTGTGGACTGAGGGATAACAAACCTGGGCCAACAAGAACCGGAAGAGGTTTAGCCGAGGGGCCTGCCTCTATCTGCAGCCCCCAAGGAGGACGACTCAGACCAGGACAGGACAGAAGCCTTTGCGGGACACTGTCCTGGGCTGTGCGCTGAAGACAAACTTGGTCTGAGAAGGACAAAGGAACACAAGATTGCACAACACAGTTCAGCTGTGTGAGCTTCCTTCTCCTACCAAGAAGTTGTCCGGATGCTCTTCACCATTGATCCTGCCTGTTAATAAGTACATGTATGTCTGGAAGTCCCTAGCCTTTGCCTCTTGGTCTATAAGTAAAGGATAACATTATTCACCATGGAGGAGCGTCGTGGGGATTTAATGTCATTGCAGATGTGAAGGACTTAACAGGGGATGTTTCTGACATGGGTCTTTAGGAAATACTTGTTCTTTCCCCAGACCTCCATATTTCTATTCTTTAATACAGATACACTATATTTTTTTCTACGTTTTATTTTGTATTGGACTATAGCCAATTAAAAAAATTGGAGGGTAGCCAACTGATGTTGAAGCTGAAGCTCCAATACTTTGCCCCCTTGACGTGAAAAACTGACTCATTGGAAAAGACCCTGATGCTGGGAAAGACTGAAGGCAGGAGAAGGGGACGACAGAGGATGAGATGGTTGGATGGCATCACCAACTCGATGGACATGAGTTTGAGCAAACTCTGGGAGCTGGTGATGGACAGGGAAACCTAGGGTCCTGCAGTCCATGGGGTCGCAAAGAGTCACAAACACTGAGCGACTGAACTGAACTGAACTTATAGCCAATTAACAATGTTGTGACAGTTTCAGGTAAACAGTGAAGGGATTCAGCCAAGCATATACATGCATCAATTCTCAATCAATGTCACTTGACATTGAAGCAGAGTTCCCTGTGTTATCCAGTAGGTCCTTGTTGGTTAGATACACTATATTTTTATGAAGAATTTTTGTGGTTAGGAAACTCTCCAGGTATCTAATCCGCCAAAAGTGATGTGACAATAGGTTTTCTTTAATATATATATGTATGTGTATATATATATATATATATTTAATGGGATTTTTATTGAGCTGTAATTCATAGAAAATATTATATTAGTTTCAAGTGTACAACATAGTGATTAGATATTTGTATATATTGCTGAAGGATCAGCAGAGTAAGTCTAATTAACATCTATCGCCTCACATAGTTACAAATATTTTTTTCTTGTAATGAGACCTTTTAAGATCTTCTTTCTTAGCAACTTTTAAATATAAATACAGTCTCATTTACTATTATCACCAAGTTGTACATTAATGTCCTGGATTTATTTATTTTATAACAGGAAGTATGTACCTTTTGACCACCTTTTCCAATTTCGCCCACTCCCTACCCCCTGCTTCTATCAACTCCTTATTTCCCTAGACTCCATATTTTTAAACTAACAAAAAAAAGTATGTCCCCATCTGACAGAAAAGGAACCTGATGCTGGAAAGTCACAAAGCCGGTAGATATTGGAGCCAAAATGCAAAGACTAATTTTCTGATTATAAATCTCGCCTTCTTCCCACTAAACCATTAAAATCTTGCATTTCAATTCCCATACTTTTAGACACTTAAAAGCAGAGTGCTACAGGAGTGTGTGAAGCACTCTGAATCACAGTTCACAGATAACATTTTGGAAAAGTTTAATTGGAGTGATTTCTGAGTTATCTCTTTGGCGGTAGGAAGGAAAAGAAGTACTTATGCAGAAATGTGTACATGTGGTCCCCAAGTGGATTTTGATTGTTTTACTGAGAAGCAAGGAATAAGTAAAAACAGCGATTCTTCGAGTTCACAGATGAACCTCAGTCCATATGTAATTAATCACAAGCTTTTTCTTATGCAAATACTTCAATGTGAAATCATATCCATAAGTACAACTGTGAAATCCTTGAGGAAATTGAAACAGAACACAGTTCAACTGTTGCAAGTGTGCCTTACTCTCCAGATTATTCTTTTTTTTTTTTTTTTGGCTGCACCAACAGCCTACAAGACCTTAGTTCCCCAACCAGGGATCAAACCCATGCCCCCTGCCTTGAAAGGGGGAATCTTAACCACTAGAGAGCCATGCAAGTTTCTAGCTATATTTGTATACAATGTTAAATGATTTCTGAAAAGAGAGTTGACTTTTCAAAGATATTTTCTGAGTGACTTTTATTACAGATTTGAAGATATTCTCCCATTTTTTTCGACTAATGCACATATTTTCAGTCACAGACTATGTCACAGTATGAATGACACTGTTAACCACCGTCCGAAAAAAGCACACGCCTGACCTATTTTATAATTAAAGCCAAGAAACACAGAATGTGGCTTTGTAACAGTGACTGTCCTACTATAAAGATTCTATGGATGGCTGCAAGAGTGGCTACCATCATCATTTGCTAGCTAAGTGACCTTAAGTTTCTTAATCTCTTTTTTTTCTACCTGGGGTAAAATTGCTTTACAATGTTGTATTCATTTCTGCTGTACAACAAAGTGAATCAGCTATAAGTATACACATATCACCTCCCTCTTGAGCCTCCCTCCCACCCCCTCAGCCCACCTCTCTAGGTCATCACAGAGCACTGAGCTGAGCTCCATGTGCTATAGAGCAGCTTCCCACTAGCTAGCTATTTCACACGTGGCGGTGTATATAGGTCAATGCTACTGTCTCAGTTTATCCCATTTTTAATTTTTTAATGTGTATTTATTTGACTGCATCTTATTTTAGTTGAGGTGCACGTGCTTAGTTGCCCCATGGCATGTGGGGTTCCACTTCCCTGATCAGGGCTTGAACCCACATCCCCTGCATTGGAAGGAAGGCTCTTAATCACTGGACCACCAGGGAAGTCCCCACTTAAACTCTTTTAAGGCTTCATTTCCTTAACTGTAAAATGGGGATGGGCTTTCCTGGTGGCTCAGGTGGTAAAGAACCTGCCTGCATTGCAGGAGACCTGGATTTGATCTCTGGGTTAGGAGGGTCCCTTGGAGAAGGGAATGGCAACCCACTCCAGTATTCTGGAGAATCCCATGGACAGAGGAGCCTGAGGGGCTATAGTCCATGGCGTTGCAAAGAGTTGGACATGACTGAAGTGACTTAGCACAAATCTTTAGAAGAAGAAACATGTTAAAGAGGGAAGGAGGGAGACAACAACCAAACTATGACACCCTTGTCTTTTTTTAAAATCGGACAACCTAAGCACTTGCCTGGTGGTTCAGTGGTTAAAAAATCTGCCTTCAAATGCAGGGAATGTGGATTCAATACCTGGTCAGAGAACTAAGATCCTACGTGCCCATGTGCTATAACAAAGACCAAGCCCAGTCAAAGATTAAAAAAATAATAATATATTTTTTAAAAAGGACAGAACAGTTAGGTTGACCACAGTAGGGAGGACCCAATACCTGAGTGCTGAGTACAGACTCAGCAAAAATGAAGGCAAGGAAGTGTTTCCCCACTGTGTGTTTCCCTCCCCTCACCCCAAGCCTGAGGATGCTCAAAATCTCTTGGGTTATAAGGCTGGAGTGAGATCAGAGATCATGAGGGAACAACATGGAGCAACAGACAAACATGGAAACACAGCAATGCCACCACTCACACGGCCAAGAAAGGAGCCCAGAGTTACAGGACACAGAGGATGAATTCTGACTCCAGGGCTAAGAGTTCAGCCCAGAAGACCAGACAGTGAGTGTGAGCAGACTTTTGGAGGAGGAAGAGAGAACATTATTTAAATATTATTATTTTAAGTCTTTATTGAATTTGTTACAATATCACTTCTGTCGCTTCTGTTCTGGGTTTTTTTTTTTTTTTTTTTTACCATGAGGCATGTGGGATCTCAGCTCCCAGACCAGGGATTGAAGCCTCACCCCTTGCATTGGAAGGCAAAGTCTTAGGCACTGGATCACCAAAGAAGTGTCTCTAAATCTTATTGTTGTCATTGTTGTTATTTTTCAGTCAGCAAGTCGTGTCCAACTCTCTGTGACCCCATGGACTGTAGCACGCCAGACTTCCCTGTCCTTCATCATCTTCTTGGAGTTTGCTCAAACTCAAGTCCATTGAGTCATTGATGCCATCCAACCACCTCATCCTCTGCCGCCTCTTCTCCTCCTGCCCTCAATCTTTCCCAGCATCAGGGTCTTTTCCAATCAGTCAGCTCTTCACATCAGGTGGCCAAAGTATTGGAGCTTCAGCTTCAGGATCAGTCCTTCCAGTGAATATTCAGGGTTGATTTCCTTTAGGATTGACTGGTTTGATTTTTTGCTGTCCAAGGGACTCTCAAGAGTCTTCTCCAGCACACAGTTCCAAAACATCAATTCTTTGGCGTTCAACCTTCTTCATGGTTCAACTCTCACATCTGTACATGACTACTGGAAAAAACTATAGCTTTGACTAGATGGGCCTTCAGTCTTTTTAAACTGTATTTAATGGTGGATATTGTTATATTGTTTAGAATATGTGACTGCTTCCACCAGCACCATGTGCTTTCTGCTTTGGAAAGGCACCCCACTCGTGGTATGTGGCCAGTCTGTCCAGTTTCCAGGGCTGGGGAGCGGAGTGAATGAATAATCACTGCTCTTTGTTCAACCCTTCATTCCCGAGACCTGGATAGACTCTTCCAAAGACAGCCTTTGAGGAACGGGGGATTAGATCCAATCTCCCCTGGCAGACGCAGGTGATGGAGCTCACAGACTAGGCTGGGGTAACATTCCAGGGCAGATTAAGAAGGAAACTCATCACTCCAGTTGAAAGCCAGGGGCAAGGGAGAGTGTGCCCTGCCCCCATGCTAGGAGACAGACACATAGGATTTCTTCCAGTGTTATTAGCAAATGGAGTCCTCAGAATTTAAAAGAATGATTTGAGGGAGTTGCATTGTTAACAGGAAAGAAAAACAAAAACCAAGAATACTCAGTCGTAGGGAAGGACTGATGCTGAAGCTGAAGCTCCAGTACTTTGGCCACCTGGTGGGAAGAGCTAACTCACAGGAAAAGACCCTGATGCTGGGAAAGATTGAGGGCAGGAAGAGAAGGGGATGACAGAGGATGAGACGGTTGGATGGCATCAGCAATTCAGTGGACATGAGTTTGTACGAGCTCCGGGAGATAGTGAAGGACAGGAAAGCCTGGCGTGCTGCAGTCCATGGGGTTACAAAGAGTCTGACATGACTGAGCGACTGAACAAAAAATAAGTGAAGGAGGCCCCACAATTTCTCAGTTTCTAAACCACTCCCAAAGCCCAAGTATTTGCACCAACAGAAAGTGGGCTGCTTTGAACACACACATCATGTGCCTCCACAATAGGGTTGGAAGGGCACTGGACACGGGCACCCAGCAGTCAGGACCTGCTCAGGACCTCCAGACCCACTGAGCAGAGAACTCACACCACCACCAGCATGGAGGTGGCACTGATGTTCCTGAGACTCTGAGATCCTCTTATTTAGAGATAGAAGGCACAGGCTCTGGACTCTTTACCAGTGAAGGCTCTTCTTTTTCTGTGTTCTAAGTGGGAGGTTTTTTATTGAGGCTATTCCAATCTTGGGGCTTCCCTGGTGGCGTGGTAAAGAATCTGCCAGCCAATGCAGGAGATGCGGATTTGATGCCTGGGTCCAGAAGATCCCCTGGAGAAGGAAATGGCAACCCACTCCTGTACTCTTGTCTGGGAAATGCCATGGACAGAGAAGCCTGGAGGGCTATGGTCCACGGGGTCGCAAAGAGTCATATGCAACTTAGCAACGAAATAACAACAAAGTCCCATCTTCCCTCCTCCATTTTGTGCCAGATGCGTGCTCACTTCAGCCAGGCTCTCACCTGAATGGAGGAAACAAAACTGGACAATTTGACCGTGGCCATGCCCACACTTCCAATGTGGAGAATGAAAAGCAGCATAAACCAGTCGACAGAGAAAGGGATGAGCAAGAATGTAGACCAGCAAGGGCCAGTACAGACTGACCCTCGATGGACTCCATTCTCTTGTACCCACCCAAGTCCCAGGTTGCAGCCCTGCCCTTTGATTTCCCTCACCCTGAAAACAAAATCTCCTGTTGCCCAGGCTAGCTCTAATCAGTTTTTATGATTTTCAAGCAAGAGTCCTAAGTAACAAAGAGCTTCATTCCGGAATTTGAGACATTCCTTTTTTTGTAGAAACAAGCTCCATTTTGAGACTTTTAAGGCTACAGGAATGATTAGAAGGGCTTCCCTGGTAGCTCAGTGGTTAGAAAAAATCCATCTGCAGTGCAGGAGACCTGGGTTCGATCCCTGGAGAAGGAAATGGCAACCCACTCCAGTATTCTTGCCAGGAAAATTCCATGGACAGAGGAGCCTGGTGGACTACAGTCCATGGGGTCACAAGGAGTCAGACACGACTGAAGCCATTCAGCATGATTAGAAACAGACTCACTAAAAAGACAGGCGGAGCATGTTAGATCACTAATTAGGTCATAATCTCACTCTGACCATCTTTATCCCAACCTGTTTGTGTCATGGAACTACAATTTCCTCACTCGGTCACACCTTAAAAGCTGGTCTCAGTTTTCACCATGACTACCCTCCTCAGTGCTGACATAAAGAAAGGGTGGGATTTGGGGGTGGGGGGTGGGGTTGATGATTGGGAACAGACAGTGTGGGTCCCACAGAGTCATGAGCCTAGTTCCGCTCTTCGTTGATGTCCTGAGCAAGTCTGCCTGTTTCAGAATTGGATTTGAAGAGCTCCAAATCTCACAGGAAGAAGCAGTGAGGGAGAGTCATCCCTGAAAGCTGCAGATGTGATCTGTGAGGCAGCGTGGAACACAGGGACCCAGGGCAGTACCTAACGCCCCCAAAGACACGCAAGGCAGAGAGATGCTCTGATTGGAAGGGGTTTCATTTCTCCGAAGCAAAGGGAGACTTTGAACAGGTAAATTACAGCGAGTCAGGAGGAAGAAGAGTACAATTGCACAGGATTGAGGAGCAGCCCAACGCACCTCTCTACAGGAAGCATTCGCTCCGTGTATCCCAAGGAGCGTTCAGAGGCGCGTTCATTCACGTGTGTAAAGTGTCATTCTTTTTCCCATCCTTAGAGCTCAGGGACCAATTCAAACGAGAAAAATGTAAGGAATTCCCCTGCCCTAGCTTATAAGGTCAGCATCTGTTTACTGCCTAACTTAGCAGAAAACCCTGCTTGATCTTTATCAAGTGATGAGATAAACATTTGTATAGAATGCATATGTTTCCTCTTTAAATACTTTAAATGTGGTACTTTAAGAACTAGTGAAGCTGAATTATTGACGTCCAGAGGTCCCTTCACCCCAATAATCTTGATTTGGTTATCATGTATTTGGGAAATTGATGGAGTATAAATGTTGAAGTCTCAAGTTCTTAGTTCAAAGTAAGAATGAATTAAATAAATAGGAGTCAGAATTCATCAAGGGAATTAAAATTAGATCTGTTTTTAAACAGAATATTATAAAACTGAAATTTAAATATAAGTGTACACGAACCTTCAAACTTATTACCACCTACCTACCTGATAAATACTAATTCAAGAAATTGCTGTGCTGAATCAAATCGATTCTCTTCAGGTCACCCAGTGACAGTTTAATTATCTTGGCATAGCTCTGGCTTTTAAGTGCAAACACTCCACTCATTTTCCCCACACATGGTACAAAACGTGACTTACTAGAAAGCTACTTGCAAAGGAGGTCCATAGAATGAAGACTTCTCAGACATCTGTGATGACACTTTTGCCCCTGCTGTTAAAACATATTTTGTAGATTTAAAATGTATTCATAGAACCAAAACTGAGTTTTCATCTTCGATGACTGGATTTCTGAAGGTGCCAAGTTTTTTTTCAAGTTGCTCATTTTAGTAAACCCTGCATTCTCCAAGAAATGACACCTGCCCATCTGTTCATCTGTCGTCTGTCTTCTTGGTAAGTCCCCTGCTGTGTTGCCAAGGCAACACTACCTGCTACATCACCGCAAGGAATGGCTATCTCTTTGCTGGACTTCTGATATTAAATACAACACTTGACTTTCAAAACCATGGCTTTTCATCCTTAGGGTAAAGGTTTCTTCCATGGGAGGTGAGGCAACAGGCATTCTCAGGGGTTACCTCAACTATTCTCTTAGTCAAGAGCTCCTTCCACAATCAGGAAGCCAAGACCCCTAAGCCCACAGCCTCCTGTCTTTCACCCTACCAGACTCCATCTCCCACAAAGGCATCTGAAAGTGCTGGGGATAGGAAATCTCTGGCAGGAAGACTGACAGAAGCAGTTTTCAATATTCAGCATGACTCAGAATAGACCCTGACTCTTTGGAAAAGATCCTGATGCTGGGAAAATTGGAGGCAGGAAGAGAAGGAGACGACAGAGGATGAGATGGTTGGATGGCATCACAGACTCGATAGACATGAGTTTAAGCAAGCTCCAGGAGCTGGTGATGGACAGGGAGGCCTGGCGTGCTGCAGTCCATGGGGTTACAAAGAGTCGGACACGACTGAGAGACTGAATAGCAACAGAATAGACCACAGGTTGCACAGTAACAATACAGCATCTGGACTCAACCCTTCCTTGCTTCTGACTCAGTGGCTGTGAAGTGGAATCCAAGCCTCTTCTCAACCAGCTCCTGGGCAGATGTACAATAGAGTCTGAGGAAGAGTGACCTAGATTTCCTCATCCGGGGACCAAGTTAGACAGTATTTTTGTACACATGGGACCTGGGTTTCCTGCATCTGCTCTGCTGGAATACTGGATTGAAAATACAGATTCCTGGGTCCCGTCTCCTGACTCAGAATCTGAGCACAGGATCCTGAGGTCTGAAATTTAACAAACATGCGGAAGAGGTCATAATGACACTAGAGACCAAACAGACCAGGAACCAAATCTCAGCTCTGCCGCCTAAGCAGCCAAGTGTGCATGCTGAGTGGCTCAATCATGTCCAAATCGTTGCAACCCCGTGGACTTCAGCCCACCAGGCCCCTCTGTCCATGGGATATTCCAGGCAAGAATACTGGAGTGGGTTGCCATTTCATCCTCCAGGGGGTTGTCTGGATCCAGGGATGAAATCCTCATCTCCTCCACTGCAGTCAGATTCTTTTCCATTGAGCCATCTGGGAAGCTGCTGCTGCTACTGCTGCTAAGTCGCTTCAGTCGTGTCCGACTCTGTGCGACCCCATAGACGGCAGCCCACCAGGCTCCCCTGTCCCTGGGATTCTCGAGGCAAGAATACTGGAGTGGGTTGCCATTTCCTTCTCCAATGCATGAAGGTGAAAAGTGAAAGTGAAGTCGCTCAGTCCTGTCCTGACTCTGAGCAACCCCATGGACTGCAGCCTACCGGGCTCCTCCATCCATGGGATTTTCCAGGCAAGAGTACTGGAGTGGGGTGCCATCGCCTTCTCCGATCTGGGAAGCTAAGCTATCGTAAATATAAAAAGCAGAGACATTACTTTGGCAACAAATGTCCGTCTAGTCAAGGCTATGGTTTTTCCAGTAGTCATGTATGGATGTGAGAGTTGGACTGTGAAGAAAACTGAGCACCGAAGAATTGATGCTTTTGAACTGTGGTGTTGGAGAAGACTCTTGAGAGTCCCTTGGACTGCAAGGAGATCCAACCAGTCCATCCTAAAGGAGATCAGCCCTGGGTGTTCATTGGAAGGACTGATGCTGAAGCTGAAACTCCAATACTTTGGCCACCTCAAGTGAAGAGTTGACTCATTGAAAGAGATGTAATGCTGGGACGGATTGGGAGCAG
The DNA here is from genome assembly GCF_027580195.1 of Bos mutus. Lineage (NCBI taxonomy): Eukaryota > Metazoa > Chordata > Mammalia > Artiodactyla > Bovidae > Bos > Bos mutus. Next base: position 55,991,213 of record NC_091630.1, on the reverse strand, counting down.
GAGGAGAAGGGGATGACAGAGGATGAGATGGTTGGATGGCATCACCGACTCCATGGACATGAGTTTGGGTGAACTCCAGGAGTTGGTGATGAACAGGGAGGCCTGGTGTGCTGTGATTCATGGGGTCGCAAAGAGTCGGACACGATTGAGCGACTGAACTGAACTGAACTGAAACACATTTAAAGACAATTTCTCTGTGTCTGTGTCATCTGTAAAAATGAGAGTGATGCTGTTCACCTCTTGAAGGGATTGTGCCCATTACATCACAGAATCCACGCATTAGGGGCTGTTTCTGACCCAGCCCTGGTGCTCTCAGCTGGCAGGGACGGCCTATAGCATTAAGCAAAGTACACCATCTAGCCTGGTCATCATTTCTGAGTAATGGTGGATTCTTTAAAGGACAGATAAACAGGGGATAACTTCTTCCAACCAAAAGTCCAACATGCTTTATTTTTTGATGTGGACCATTTTTTAAACCTTTATTGAATTTGTTACAATATTGTTTCTGCTTTGTGTTTCCATTTTTAGACCTCAAGGCATGAGGGATCTTAGTTCCCTGACCAGGGATTGAACCCACACCCCCTGCACTGGAAGGCAGGGTCTTGATCACTGGACCACCAGGAAAGGCCCTCAACACACTTCTGAGAGACAGAGTAAGAAAGCTCCAGAAGTGAAGATACGATTGCAATCATTTCAAAAATCAATCAATCCATGAAGTATTTCTGAATTTCATAAAAAATCTGGACACTAGGGAATGCCTTGTATATATGTAATTCCAGAAGGGAGACAGGTAACAGAACCGCTGCCTTGGAGAATGGTGCTTGGACACCTGGGTCATTCCCTGTGCGGGCTATTTCCTGAACTTAAGAGCAAGGACATTTCTCCCTACCAGACTCTTGTTTCCTGAGCTTGGTCAAGTTAAAACTCTTGCTCCAGCTGTCACTGACCTTCCAGGCTCCCAAGGCACTTCCACAGTGCCGTTCTAGTGATGCATCTGTAATCGGGAGTGAAGTTACTGCTTATAAATTTGCAATGACCATCTCATAGTTCGGGGTGTGCCGTCAAGGTGATGGGCTAGCCTGTCTGAAGTTAGTGTAGAAGCAAAGCACAACCGTCTGATTCCTCTGTTTCCAATGTCAGCATGGCAGTCAAAGGCTGCTGTTCATTTCTAAATGGTCCTCTGAAAGTAAACAACTCACAGGGAAAAAAAAAAAAAAAAGCTCCTCAGAAGTGGCAGGGGTGACCTTCAACACCTATAACCCTTCACACTGATCAGCCCCCCTCCACTTGAGGTGTGCGGAGAACACAAAGCCTGATGTTGAGAGTAACACTAGGAAGACAATTGAATAATTGGAAAATAAAACCTTTGGGGAAGGGCTAAAGGAAATAAGATATTTAGCCTGGAGAAGAGAAGGCTGAGCAATGACCTAATTAGAGGCTTCAAGTACATGAAGAATTAATCTACAGCAGATGGTGACCAGCTGTTTTCAATTCCCATTGAATACAGTACAACAGAAAATTGGCTTAGAGGGTAATATAAAGGATTTGGGATAGATAAAAGAAGGAATTTACTGGTTTTTGAGGGTCACAAAGGTTAAGAGGAGATAGGCTCTATTACTTAGGGAGATGACAGCCACTCTGTCCCTGAGGTTTCCTGGTTTGGATGGGTTTGTTGAAGTGCATTGAGGGGTAAAGAGAGCTTTGTTCTGCTGTGAAGGCCGACCCCGCTCTGCGGCTGTTCATCACACCTGTGCCCTTGATTCATATAGCTTCTCATGGCTTTATTTTTGTTTTCACTAAGTCATCGCGATCACACCCAGTGATTTATCAAGTCCCAAGTATGTGCCGGGCATGGTGAAAGAAAACTACATAGATTCCACCTTTTAACCTTCAAAGCTTTGCCATTTGACGATTATAAGCATTGACTGGGTACCCCCAAGTGCTAGGCACTGTTTCAGGAATAGGGGACTATTCAGATGCATAAGACATGATTGTTTTCAAAAACAGCAGTGTGTGTATGTATAAGTGTGTGTGTGTGTGTGCATGCACACCCATGCCAGTGCTGGTGAAGTAGCAAGAGAACTATGTTATAATCAGGAACTTTACACATATAACAAACAACAAGGTCCTACTGTGTAGCACAGGGAGCTATATTCGATATCCTGTGATCAACCATAATGGAAAAGAATATGAAAAAGAATGTATGTATTTGTATAACTGCATCACTTTGCTGTGAGCAGAATTAACACAACTTTGTAATCAACTATATAAAATAAAATACACGTACCTACCCCAATCCTTCCAGAGACTGATATGCCTTTCAGTTCAGTTAAGTCACTCAGTCATGTCCAACTCTTTGCAACCCCATGGACTGGAGCATGCCAGGCTTCCCTGTTCATCACCAGTTCCCAGAGCTTGCCCAAACTCATGTCCATCGAGTCAATGATATCATCCAACCATCTCATCCTCTGTCATCCCCTTCTCCTCCTGCCTTCGATCTTTTCCAGCATCAGGGTCTTTTCTAACGAGTCAGCTCTTCGCATCAGGTGACCAAAGTATTGGAGTTTCAGCTTCAGCATCAGTCCTTCCAATGAATATTCAGGACTGATTTCCTTTAGGATTGACTGGTTGGATCTCCTTGCAGTTCAAGGGACTCGATATTTTCCCGATACAATCCACCAAATAATAATCTTCACCTGCAAGTTGAGAACCCCCATTTATTACTACAAAATATAATAAGAAACACATTGTGAATACACTCACACACACACTCAGGTGGCTCAGTGGTAAAGAACCCACCTGCCAATGCAGGAGACCTAAGAAACATGGGTTTGAACCCTAGTCTCCTGGCTTGCACGTGGATTCTTTACCACTGAGCCACCAGGGAAGCCTAGGGCTCTGCCTGGAAGCAATTTTTATGGTGGTGTCCCGTGGGAATTTAGGGTCTGTCATGGATGGCAGCAGCGTGGAACCTGGCTTCCTAATTTCAAGAGAATAAAGATGAGCCACAAATGTCTGAAGCCTGGAGGTGTCGATTCCCAAGGCTGGGGAGTAATAGCTGGTCCTGGGGGTGACGGATATAGCCAGTGCTTCCGGATGAATCATCTGCGTCTGGATGGAGGCAGTGTTTAGACAGGGAACGATCTTTCTCTATAACTCACAGAGCTTATGATTTCAACAACAACCAGGCTCTGAGAAGAGCGTGGGGGTGAGAGGGGTGAACCAGAAGGCAGTGTTGGAATAGCCACATTAAGGGGAAAATAGGAATATCTTTCCTGGGACTTCCCTCATGGTCTGGGGACTAAGACTCAGCGCTCCCAATGCAGGGGCCTTGGGTTCAATCCCTGGTCAGGAAACTAGATCCCACGTGCCTCAACTGATTTTAGTTTGCATGCCACAAGAAAGATGCAGTGCAGTCAAACAAATAAATAAGTAAATACAAATAAATATTTTGACTGTAGCCCACCAGGCTCCTCTGTCCATGGGGTTCTTCAGGCAAGAATGCTGGACTGGGTTGTCATTTCCTCCTCCAGGGGATCTTCCTGACCCAGGGATTGAACTCATGTCTCCTGTGTCTCCTGCATTGCAGGTGGATTCTTTACCACTGAGCCAGAGGGGAAGCCCACAAATAAATATTAAAAAAAAAGAATATCTTCAACTCCCAGGCTTATTACCCATGAATCACAGCAGTTGGCAGTGAAAAATTATTAATCACAAGAACAATGTTTAAAAGAAGCACTCAGTAGAAGACAGGGCTCAGAAGAAATGAACTTGTATGAGTCGTGAGTAAACAACATTATCACTGGAAATATAACATATCTGAAGCAATGATTGCTCAGACCCATAAGTGGGGAAAACAGCTGATGAGCAAGTAAGATGTAAAGTAAATAATTCTTAAGATTTTTAGAGTTCATGAATTAATCTTTCACTGATAAAGTGTTTGAGAATGGAGTGTACTTTAGAGGGTAAAAATGATTCAACAGATGACTCACAAGTCCATGAACCTGTGGCTTCACCAGTATTGAGAAAGTTTCTATCATAAGAGATCTTTGTTGGTTGATTGGTTAGTTGGTTGTTTTGGGGGTTTTTTGTTTGTTGGTTGGTTTTTGTTGGTGGTGGTTTTGGTTTTTTTTGGCTGAATCTTGCGGCATGTGGAAACTTAGTTCCCCAACCAGGGATCAAACCCATGCCACCTACATAGGAAGGCAGAGTTATATCCACTGAGTCGCTGGGGAGGTCCCACATTTGGGGGATTTTTTAATCAGAAAAATCCAAGGACCCATATTTTCCAGTTGTCATGTATCTTCTTATATGTCATATACATGTCTATGCATATAACTGCTCAATCAATTCAAAGATGAAATTCAAAGAATATATTGACAAAATCCTCAATATAAATGTTTGAGCATATGCTATGGATTGGGATACTTTCATAGAAGACTGTAGTTAGGAGGAATTTGGAGTCAGATCTGGGTTGTTTCTCAGTTCTGCCTCTTAACTCACTGTGTGGCTTCAGGTAGGTTCCTTACTCCATCTGAGCCTATTTATTCTTCTGTAAAGGGAGGCAACAAGTGACCTTATCACATGGGATTATCACAGATATTAAGTGAGTAATGTGTGCCACGTGGTTAGTACCGAGCCTAGAAAACAGTATCTGTCCCCCAAACAGTAGCTGCTACCATTGTTGTGTTGTGTTGTTGTTGTTACATTAACAGCTAATTCTAAACCACCTTTCCCCGCCCCCTCCCAAAGAAAGGGGGACATTCCTACTCATGCTTCGAGTAAAAAGTGTTTTTTAACTTTTCAGAGGGATTGTGCCTGAATCGAATCAAAGAAATCAAAACAATGATTAGTTGAGAATCCCAGTTCTCCCTTTTATTTGCTTTTCCTCCAGTGGTTGAGCAAAAGGAAGCTTGAACACAGGGTTCTTTTCAAACAATAGATCCACCCTAAACCCAGCATAGAATCAGAAAACCCAACTGCCACCCAGGGTCTCTAATTCATAATCAGTGACGGGCAGTTCGCGGTCATGTGCCCTGTGTGGGAGACAAGGGGGAGCCCCTCCCCACAGCTATACCAGTTGCACGTTGTGTGATGCAGAGGCCCCCTCCATCCTTCTGAGGGCTGAACACCCCCACCTGACTTCTGATGACCCCCGTGTCTCTCCTTTCATACCCTCTAGATCGATTGGAAGGAGATCTGCATTACTTCTGCACCATGAGTCACTCTTTGCCCCAATCCTTTTAGCACTAAAAACCTTATGACATCACAGAACATGGATTATTGGTACATAAACCCGTATCGATAATAATTTTTAGAGGGGCTTATGACAGTCTCAGCAGGATCACATGCCATTTCTGTCATCGTTTTGCTGTTTTTACTATGTCCTTTCCAGCAAACCACAAAGCTACCCGGAGTGCATGAGAATTAATGACTTGTCCTAGGCAGTAAGTTCATTAGTGTTGAGCCAGGAGTAGACTCACGAAATTGAACTTCTGGAACAATGTTCTTCTTTTTTTAATTATTCTCCAGTTTTATTGACAAATAAAATTGTAAGATATTTTAAGTGTACATCAAAACCTGATGTATTTACATTGTGAAAAGATTTCTCCCACCTAATTAATGAACATATCCATCACCTCATATACATACTTATATATTATTTTTCTTTTTCTGGAAGGGAGTATGAACATTTAAGATCTACTCTGTAGCAAAGTTCAGTTATACAATATGGTATTATCAACCATAACCATGATGGTATATATTAGATCCTCAGACCTTATTTAGAACAATATACTTTCCACTATACTTAATTAATATATTTATTCAACAGGCACACACATAATCTGTACCTTATGTCTGACTCTGTACTGGGTGCCCAGGATTTAAAAGTGAATAATTAATTCCCAATTTGATAGGAAATTATTTGCCATTTGTTTCCTGCTACCCGTGTAAATCCCATGGACAGAGGAGCCTGGCAGGCTATAGTCCATGGGGTTGCAAAGAGTCGGACACAACTGAGCGACTAAATCACCACCACCACCACAAATGTGAATAAATATGTGCAAAAAAATATTTCAGGTGATATGATCAAAGGAAGACTGGAAACGTTTGGTTTTACCTGAAAATATTAGAAAAGGCTTGATGGCAAAGATGATTCGTGAGTCTTGTGAGATGAGTGAAATGTATTTTGTGTGAACAGAGAGCACATTCTAGGTAGATGAATCAGGTTAACAGTATCACAAAAATGCCAAGAACAGCCTTGTGTGTTTTGGTAGCTGCAAACGGCTGGGCACAGCACAAGCCTGAGAGGGAAGGGAGGCATTACCCTAAAGGGGAGCAGGGCTAAAGGAAGAGGGCAGATATTACGTCATCCTGGGAATTGAGGCTTTATCCTGTGGGCTGTAGAAGCAATTAAAGGGTTTAACTGTGGTCAGATTTGATTTTAGAAAATGGATCTGGCAAAACAGGGGAGATTGGATCGGGAGGGTAGGGGATGAGTAGGGGGTAGAGTTAATTACAACTGCCCAGGCTCCAGAGGTTTGGGGGTTCAGACCATGGCAATGGCAGTGGGGTGGAAAGATGGGGAAGATACAAAAGGTACTAAGGAAGTAGAGAAGCGGGAGGAAGGGTTTCAAAAGGACTCCCAGGTTCTTCCTTTAAATGAACAGATACATGTTAGTGTCCTTCACTGAAATAATGTTACAGGGACTTCCCTGGTGGTCCAGTGGCTAAGACTCCATGCTCTCAATGTAGGGGGCCCGTGTTCGATCCTTGATCAGGTAACTACATCTCACGTGCCACAACAAAGATGGAGGATTTCATGTGCTGCAACGAAGACCCAGTGTGGACAAATACATAAATAAGTAAAAATAAATATTAAAAATAAAGTGAAATTGTCAATTGAAAAGATGTTATAGGGGAAATAGTGAGATTAGTTGCTTAAGGAACAAGTAGCTGAATGTGAAACAGTTATAGAAACCTGGAATCAGGAGAGTTATGGCCAAGAGAAATAGATCTGAAAGTAGTCATCTCATAGACAACGTTAGAGACAGGAGAATTGATGAGATCCTCCAGAAAGAGTATGCAGAGCAGTGTTTCTCAAATGTGACTCTCTCGCCATATGCATGAGAATCAACTGAGGAGACTGTGAAAATGCACATTTTCAGGCCCATCCCAGACTTACTGAAGCCAAACTGAGAGAAAGGGACTCACTGCATCTTTGGGATTATGAGAAAGACACCTTCCGTGAGTCTAACACACCTGGAATTTGAGATCCCCTGCTGTTGGTTCAGGCTGTCCAGAGAAAGGGAAAATCCCCTGGAGAAGGAAATGGAGAGGGAAAGCAGAACCAGTAGGATGTGTGTGTGCGCACGCGTGCACGTGTGTGTGTGTGAGGGGGGGTATATAAATAGATAGATAATCTGCCACCTTCCCTGGTGGCTCAGACGGTAAAGAATCCACCTGCAACGCAGAAGACCTAGGCTTAATCCCTGGGTTGGGAAGATCCCCTGAGAAGGACATGGCAACCCACTCCAGTATTCTTGCTTGGAAAATTCCATGGACAAAGGAGCCTGGTAGGCTGCAGTCCATCGGGTCATGAAGAGTCAGACACCACTGAGTGACTAACCACACACGCATAGATAATCGATAGATATATAGCTATAATAGAAGTGGGAGTGGGAACCGCCTGGTGGTCCAGTGGTTAGAACTCCAGGCTTTCATTGCCGAGGGTTTTGGCTCAACCTCTTGTGGGACAAATAAACATCCACAAGCCACAGTGTATGCATGCTAAGTCACTTTAGTCGTGTCCAACTCTTTGCGACCCTGTGGACTGTAGCCTGCCAGGCTTCTGTGTCCTTGGGATTCTCCAGGCAGGAATATTGGAGTGGGTTGCCATGCCCTCCTCCAAGGGATCGTCCTGACCCAAGGATTGAGCCCACGTCTCTTACATCTCCTGCATTGGCAGTCAGGTTCTTTAACACTAGGGCCACCTGGGAACCCCCAAGCCACCAGCTGAGGCCCCCGTTCAAAAATAAAAACACACAGAAAAGCAAGGGATTCCGACACAGAGATTCTGGCCTGTTCTCATGGGCTTGGTTGTTTAGGAGAAAGTTATTAGAAAGAGATTCAGTTCAAGGACAGGGCTTTTTTGGTTTATTTGTTTCGTTTTTTATTTTAAAAGGAGGCTTTGCTGTCAAGAAAGAATGAGAATAAGATGCCCATGCAGTCAAGGGCTGACATGATGCTCCTTGGGAGACAGTCATGGAGCAGGACTGGGAGTAAGCCTCAGTTCTGTTCAAAAGCCTCAATGACTCAGCTCCCTCTAAACAATGCTTTCCACCATGCCGCCCCAGATTTCTGTTGAGTGGTTTTGCTTGGTGCCCACCTGCATATGCTCTGTGCTCTAGCCAAAGGTTTCATCATCCCCAACCGCAGCCTGAACTCCTGTTCCATGCCTTACTTGTGTTCCTTCCACCTGGAATCCTCCCCCCATCCCTCTTGCTTCTCAGATGAGAAGCAGCGGTTAATTCCCTGCACAGGGCAGCAATCCTGTATCTCTGTGACACAGTCACCTGGCTCACTGCTCGGTTGTCTGGACTCCTCCCTGCCTCATTCATCTTGACTTCCTAGGCTCTTCATATGCTACACAGGATGGAACATGGTGCCTTACCGACATTTGCCAGATTTCACTGAAGATGACCTTAGACGGAGGGTACCAAACTGTGTCACGTAGCCACTAGATATCCAATGTTTACATTAAATAGAATCATTGGTTAAAAGGGATGGAACCAATAGAAAAGCAAAACCTCTCTATTTTTCTACTCCTTGCAGCCAAAACCATCCTGCCACAATGCAATGATGTGACATGTATGTGTAATGCAGTCATACACATGCATGTATATGTAAGTCAAGAATACTTAGAAGCTACATAACAGAAAAGCACAAGGATATAGAAAATTTGCCAAGAGTCAAATAATATTTATATTTTGTCTTATTGATGTAATTTTATTTATTTTTATTTTCACCTGTGCTGGGTCTTCATTGCTGTGCGGGCTTTTCTCTGGTTGTGGTGGGCCTCTCTGTAGTGGCGGTGCATGGGCTTCTCATTGAGGTGGCTTCTCTTGTTGTACAGCACAGGCTCTAGGGTGCGGGCTTCAGTAGTTGGGGAGTATGGGCTTAGAAGTTGCAGTTCCCGGGCTCACTGGTTTTGGCGCACAGGCTTAGTTGCCCATCAGCATGTGGGATCTTCCCAGACTAGGGAGCAAACACATGTCTCCTGCATTGGCAGGCAGACTCTCTACCTCTGGGTCACCAGGGAAGCCCCCTTTATTTTTTGTCTTGAATGGTATTAGTAGGATTTCATCAGGCAGGGAAGTCAGGGAAGCATAATGCAAATAATCTAGGCTGTGTAAAAAGGCTAATTAGATGAAGAAGATGGACTGTTTGGGGATCAGTGAAAAGTTGAATATCACTGAAGCATTGTCCAGAAGCAGGAGCAGTCAGGGAACGGAGGCTGAGAATGGGGCAAGACTGATCAACAATAGAAGCTTGTAAATGTAGTTTCAGATCTGACTCTGATAGGTTTCATGGACCATGATAAGGAATCTAAACTCTCATATAGGTAATATGTAGGAGTCATAGATTATTTTACTGTTATAAAATATACATAACATGAAAGTTATAATTTAACCAGCAGTCAGATTTTAAATCACTTGTTCAAATCTGATAAAATAGTAAATGAATGTCAAGATAATTTTTGTTAAAACATAAATGCTAATAAGGTATAATTTTAAGTCAAAAAATAAAAATGCCACAAATGAATAGCTCAGATGTGTGGTAGACGTGGAGATGTGCTGCCAAGTGCAGGAAGGACGAGCTGCCAGCTGTGGGGTGTGCAGATAGCAGATAACACCCCTTGTCGGGCACTTTGGGGCTGGTCTCAGCTGCAGAGAGAACCCTGCCTGAGGACAGGTGTTTCCTGGGTGTATTAGAGTTCTCTAGAGTAACAGAGTCAATAGGTTATAGAGATAGAAAAAGATTGTTGTTTTTGTTCAATCGCTAAGTTGTGTCTGACTCTTTTGGGACCCTCCTCTGTCCGTGGGGATTCTCCAGGGAAGAATACAAGAATACTGGAGTGGGTTGCCATTTCCTTCTTCAGAGGATCTTCCCAGACCAGGAATCAAACCTTCGTCTCCTGCATTAGCAGGCAGATTCTTTACCACTGAGCCACCAGAAAAGCCCTGAAAAAGACAGAAATTACACAGAGAGAGATTGACTTATTACAAGACATTGGCTCACATGATGAGAACCCCATGATCTGCCATCTGCAAGCAGGAAAAACAGCGGTGTCAATTCTAGTCCAAATCACAAGGTCTGGGAACCAGAAGAGGTGATGATGTAAGTCCCAGTCCAAGTACGCAAGACCAATATCCCAGCTTCACCACCAGGCAGAGACCTCAAATCCACCCCTCACCCACACCTTTGCTCTATTCGGGTCCTCAATTGATGGGACGATGCCCACCCACATGGGGAAGGCAATCTGCTTCACTTACTCTACCAGTTCAAACGCTAATGTCATCCAGAAACACCCCCACAGACACATCCCGAAATAACATTTAGCCAAGTATGCGAGCTCCCCATGTCCCCATCAAGTTGACAAAATTAACTATCACGTGGGGGCAACGCGCATCCTGTACCTGCGTAAGGCAGAGGTATCAGGTCCAGTCTTCCAGCCAGAAGGACGGCACACAGTGTGCACTACGTGTCCAAGCTGCTACATGGTCCTGATGCCTGCACTGCAGCTTCTCCATCTGCCCAACGCTGCTTCCACCCCCTTCTTTTTATAGGCACTGATCCCTATCAAATATACCTCAAACTTGTCCTCCATGTCAGCCTTTGAAGACATGTGCCAGACCTCCCTGATGACCCAGTGGTGAAGAATCAGCCTGCCAAAGCAGGGGACACAGGTTTGGTCCCTGGTCTGGGAAGATCCCGCCTGCCTCGGGGCAACTAAGCCCGCACACCGCAACTACTGAGCCCACACACGTAAAGCCCGTGCTCTGCAACAAGAGAAGCCATCGCAATGAGGAGCCCACGCACCACAGCTAGAGAGTAGCCCCTGCTCACCACAACTGGAGAAGACCCAGCACACTGGGTCTTCATTGCTGCATGTGGGCTGTCTTCTCCTAGTCTGCCTGAACTGTGACAGTGGGGCGCTGGTGAAAGGACTGGAATTTTGAAGACAGACAGACCTAGGGTGGAAACACAGCTCTGGTATTTATCAGCTATATGATGGTGGCATGTATTTCAATCTCAATTTGCTTTCTCATCTGTAAAACATGAATAAAATCTACATACCTTGCAGGGTTGTCCTACACATTAGAAAAGAATGTATGTGATATCCTGGAATGAGAAGCACTTGATAAATGCAGCTAATGTCTTTTGGTAGAAAACATCATTGGGTGTCTGTCAAGGACATATACAGATTCCTTTATTCAGAGGGGCTGCCTGGCGGGACAATCCTGAGCCAATCCCCTTGTAGGGTCTGACGCCCACAAACAATCCCGGTGCTTGCAGGCACTGGGATGCTCACAGGAATGGTGCATCAAAATTCAAGGATCACACGTTAAGTTCTCCAAATAAATTTTGAAATCCTTCTCCCTTGGCTTGAGATGAGAGGGAACACAGAATACCTACAATTATCCTCGAAATAGTGTGGTGGGACCAGCTAACAGTTGACAGGAACAATCCCTTTTGTAAGACCTGCACGGTGGCACCGCCCTTTAGTTTCTCAGTCACTTGGACTTCTGCAGGGCTTCCCTGGTGGCTCAGCTGTAAAGAATCTGCCTACAGTGCAGGAAACACAGCAGACATGAGTTCAATCCCTGGATCGGGAAGATCCCCTGGAGGAGCAAAAGGCAACCCACTCCAGTGTTCTTGCCTGGAGAGGAGCCTGGTAGGCTAGGCCATAGGGTCAAAAAGAGTGGGACATGACTGAAGTGACTGAGAATCCATGCATGCATGTGCTTCAGCAAATCATTTCAATTGCATTTAAGGTTCTGTTCCACAATAATTGGCATATACATATATACATGATTGCAAACAATGATGAGTCCTACGAAGGAAAGTTTCACTGGATGTGGCAGACTTCCGCCCCCAGTGAACCGAACTTTGTGCAGACTTCTTCCATGTTGACATTGGTTTGGCCACATAATTAACTGTGACTGTTGGGACATTATATACATGGAACCAGCAGGGGTTTGATGAGTACTTGCTCAATGGGACTGGGCCTCTTAGAATGCACTTTCTTAGAATCCAGTTGCCATTCTGGAAATGCACGGTCCCTACGGAGGATCACCAAGGGCCTTGATCAACAACTCCAACTGAGCTCCCAGCTGGTGTCCAGCGTGATAGGCCGGCCTCGGGACCTTCCAGCTATCTCTGCACTACAGTCAAAGTGTCATAAAGCAGAAGAACCACCGGATCAACCCAAAGAATCATGGGAAATAATAGCCTGTGAGTATTTAAACCACGACTACATTCAGTTCTCAGCGAGGCTATGAGAACAAAAACAGAAGCTCCTACCTAGTCTGGAAAATCAGAAGGACTTCCCAGAGGAACTGATCATTCACGTGGACTCTAAAAGAAAAATAAAGGTTCTCTTCCAGACAGGGAGGTCAGGCTGCAGGGTGCACAAAGACTTCTGTTTGAAGGAAAGAAGATGCCTTCAAAACGGAAATGCTCAAGAGGGAGGGGACATATGTATACTTACAGCTGATTCATGTTGTTGTACAGCAGAAACCAGTGTAACATTGTAAAGCAATTATCCTCCAATTAAAAATAAAATGGAACCAAGCTCATTTTCCTATGCATCTTCACCTGATTATGAAACATATAGAGGGAATTCCTTGGTGTTCCAGTAGTTATACTCAGAGCTTTCACTGCTGTGGCCTGGCTTCAACCCCTCCTTGGAGAACTAAGATCCCATGAGCCACATAGCCCAGCCAAAAAATAATAGTAATAATAAAAAATAATTAAAAGTGAAGTATACAGAAAGTTAAACATACGTGTGCATACATATTTTATTTATTTTATACAGTACTAGTATATTTAAGAAGCAGTTGAAAGCCCAGAGCTAAAACTGATATGTGTCTTCTTGCTTATCACTACTGACTTGCTGTTATGAGCCATCTGTGACATTGAACACATTGTGCTGGGACCATCTGTAATGTTCCTAATCTAATGGTTTAAATGACAGCTCGTGCTCTCATTAGAAGATCTTAGCACCTTGAAAACATTTGCTGGAAACAGCAAGGCATTGATCCCTTTGGATCCTATCAGATAGCTATCCTGGAAATTCAGGCATATAAGAGCAGGGAGAAAGGAAGCTGACACTCTATGGCATCCCTTCCAGGGACCAGGACGTTTGACAGACTTGCATACATTCTCTAATCAATCCTCTCAGAAATCTCAGAGGTAGGTTTTACTATTCCATTTTTACTTATTAAAGAAAATACAGCTTTTAAACATTCATTAACTTGCTCAAGATCACATAGTGCTGGAGAAGCAGAACCAGGATTTAAACCCCAGGCTCTCTGCTTCTGAAATCTATAATATCTGTAGCAGCTGTAGTCAGTTATCTTCCCTGAACCCATTTAACCATTCTTTCCACACTCTTGCTCAGATATCCATACCTCCCCCTCCAAAGTGGTCTCCATCACCTCTGAGCAATTCTACAAGGTGCAGTGGATAATCAACTGGATGTCCTACAAATTTAATTCTGACTCTCTCTTAACTGGAAAATTCCACGGACAGAAAAGCCTGGCAGGTTACAGCCCATGGGGTCACAAAGAATCAGACAAGGCTGAGGGGTAAAACTTACACTTTTGATTCTCTCTACTTGATGGACAGGGAAGCCTGGTATTCTGCAGTCCATGGGGTCAAAAAGAATTGGACATGACTGAGCGACTGAACTGAACTGAACTTGGAGAAAGCATTACATCCCAAGGTTAACAGCTCAGTCCCACCAGATTTCCCCACTTGAATTACCGCCAATCTCAAGTCCAGGGGCCTCCTGCTGACCCACCAGTCATAAACGAGTTCCCAGAAAGCCAAGGGGTCCTTGGGTCTGATAATTTTTAGAATGACTCACAAAGCTCAGAGAAACATTTACTTAACATTTACCTGGCTTTTATAAAAGGATGCTACTCAGGAACAGCCGGATGAAAAAGGGGCACACTCTCCGTGCCCTACCCTCCCAGCATCTCCATGTGTTCACCAACCCAGAAGCTCATCAATGTCTCATTGTTCAAAAGGTTGGGATTGACATATATATACTATTACTAATACTGTGTCGGAGAAGGCAATGGCACCCAACTCCAGTACTCTTGCCTGGAAAATCCCATGGGCGGAGGAGCCTGGTGGGCTGAAGTCCATGGGGTCGCGAAGAGTCAGACACAACTGAGCAACTTCACTTTCACTTTTTACTTTCATGCATTGGAGAAGGAAATGGCAACCCACTCCAGTGTTCTTGCCTGGAGAATCCCAGGGATGTGGGAGCCTGGTGGGCTTCCGTCTATGGGGTTGCACACAGTTGGACACGACTGAAGTGACTTAGTAGCCGCAGCAGCAGCAACTACTACTATGTATAAAATCTTCCCTGGTGGCTCAGCTGGTAAAGAATCTGCCTGCAATGCAGGAGACCTGGGTTTGATCCTTGGGTTGGGAAGATCCCCTTGAGAAGAGAAAGGCTACCCACTCCAGTATTCTGGCCTGGAGAATTCCATGGACTGTATAGTCCACGGGGTCGCAAAAAGTCAGACACAACTGAGCGATTTTCACTTCACTTCACTTCATGTGTAAAATAAATGACTAATCAGAGTCTACTATATAGCACAGTGATCTCTACTCAATGCTCTGTGGTGCCCTAAATGGGAAGGAGACCCCCAAAAAAGTGGATATATGTATGCTTCCCAGGTGGCACATTGGTAAAGAATGCACCTGCCAATGCAGGAAATGCAAGAGATATGGGTTCAATCCCTGGGCTGGGAAGATTCCCTGGAGAATGAAATGGCAACCCACTCCAGTATTCTTGCCTGGGAAATCCCATGGGGGGGCTACAGTCCATGGGGTTGCAAAGACTGAGCGACTGAGCACATGCACACGTACCTGTATGCATACAGCTGATTCACTTTGCTGCACAGCAGAAACTAATACAACTTTGTAAAGCAATCTCTATTCCAAAGAAAATTAACAACAACAACAAAAATTTGTATAGAACTTAATCTGCAGCACCCCCTCCCTTTCCTAGAGATTTGTGAGTGGGCCTGAAAGTTCCAACCATTCTAACCACTCAGTCTTTCTGGTGACCAGCCCAATTCTGAAGCTATGTAAGGACACAGCTTTAAGTCATCGCATTAGCTTAAAATCCCAGGGGATCAAAAAAGGAGTTCTTTATGAATAACAACAGCTTCCCTGGTGGCTCTGATGGTAAAAAATCTGCCTGCAATGCAGGAGACCTGGGTTCAATCCTTGTTGGGAAGATCCCCTGGAGGAGGGCATGGCAACCCACTCCGGTATTCTTGCCTGGAGAATCCCCATGGACAAAGGAGCCTGGCAGGCTGCAGTCCATGGGGTGGCAAAGAGTGTGTGCGTGACTAAGCACACACACACACACACACACACACACACACACACATGAATAACAAAGGACTCTCTGATCACTCAGGAAATTCCAAGGGTTTTAGGAGCTATGTGCCACAAATGGAGACAAACCAAAAGTATTTCTTATTATACCACAGCTCCATAAGAAGCCAGTGACATTCAAGGGTGGTATCTACAGCAGTATTTCTTAGCTCGAGCACAATGGTATCTGGGGCTGGGCAACTCTTTGCAGAACTGTCCCAGGCATCTTGGGGTGTTCTGCACCCCTAACTTCCTCTTGCAGTTGTTCTAGCAACCTAAAATGCCCCACACACACCGAATGCCAAAGCTCTGCTTGAGCAACGGGTCCAGAGGGAGCAGGTGCTTCCTGTGAATGACTGTTCAGGAACTCACCCAGTGGTTGGTAAGCCAATGGAATGGAATTTCTCTGCCACAGGGCATGGTCCAGGAATAAGTATGCAGTTTGGGTCAATGAAGTGTAAACGGAGGTTTGCTAGGGAGCTCTCTGGAGAGAGTACATCTGGAAGAAATAGATTTTTTTACCCTGGAAATTTTCATGTAGAACTTTTTGCTCCTCTCTGGAGTTTTTCTGTTGAGCGAGGGCTATAAATCACCTGTATTCCTTAAGTCAATAATAAATCTCAAAATGTTGGATTTTCTGTTGTTTACCACAGCAAGTAACCTACCTGATATAATATCTTTCTTAGGCTCTTAGGTCGTGCTGTCTCTCTGTAAAGAACATGCCCCTTGGATGAGGGGATCTTTATTTGTATTAACTGTAGTTGAAATTCAACATTTTATTCAGTTATGATTGTTGCCAACACTGTGGTATATTAGCAGTATCTATGGCTTTGTCACTAACAGGAATATGCATGTTGTCATCTAACAGTACAATCGATACAAATATCTTGTATCATTTACATACATCCCAACTGCTGAATTATGGTCATTATTAGATCTCTTCTTAGATCTTGGTTTTTAATATAGTCATAAAGAAGTGCACATATTACTCTAACAGAAATTTATTTGGGGAATATTTTAATATAATTCTAATATAATTTTTTTCTGTAATCCTTATTTTTTTTGTACCTTTTAAAGCATTATTCTGAGCAGTTATCCACGAACTCTACTTGAATACTAATGGGATCTACTGCTAAAAGAAAAATGAAAACACCAAAACACCATGTTTCCTAATTTTAAAAATCTTTCTGATTACTGCTTTTCAGTTCAGTTTTGAAGCTCAAGTTACAGAGCCCACTGTGCCATTTTTTTCTTAGCATCAGAACTACATATGACTGACATTACAACCATTGGGTTTTACAGCAAGGATTCACCTAAGAACTTAGGTGTAAGTTTGTGCTCTGAGAATTAATGTTAACAATTCAACATGTTAACAATGATGACAACCATGGGCTGATAACACACAGGTAGCTTCACATGAACAAGGCGCTGCACGGTCATCCTATGACTCTGATACTATTTTTCCCATTCTACAGACTAAGGAACTCAAGAACAGACGGGATCATGTCTTTGGTAGGTCAGATGGCAGGTAATTAATGAGTTGGGGGCTTAATATACTGCAAAAGGAAGTTACAGGAGAGACTTAAAAATACAGGTTGAATCCTGGGGACAGAACTTGATGGTAATTTGATTGAATTGGCTAAGTCCATCAGAAGGAGGATTAGTCAGTCTTAGAGGCTCAAAAAATGAAAATCTTGGAGATAAAAATTGATATACTCTGTTGAAATATTATAGCTTCCCTGGTGGCTCAGAAGACAAAGAATCTGCCTTCAGTACAGGAGACCCAGGTTTGATCCCTCGGTTGGGAAGATCCCCTGCAGAAGGGAATGGCAACCCACTCCAGTATTCTCACCTGGAGAATTCCATGGGCAGAGGAGCCTGGTGGGCTACAGTCCATGGGGTGGCAAAGAGTCAGACACGACTGAGCAACTACACTTTCACTTTCATTGAAATGTTACTTAGGGGAGTTTTTTACTCATCCAAGTATTTGGTACTTGAGTAAGGCCATTAGGGTCGAAAAGAGTTGGACACAACTGAGAGACTGAGCACCCAGGCATAAGGCCATTGGACAAGGTTTACAAATGCTTTTGGAGGCCAAACAGATACAGCTTTCTGATCAGAATGAGACATCAGGGTATAGTCGGGCTGATGAAATGAGTGAGGGAATGAAAGGCACTAGGAGTCACAGATTCTTGTCCCCAGAAAGGCCATCCCAAACATAAGATGAATGTTTCATGTTCCCTCTGCTTAAAGTCATCAAATATTTCCATACATTTCACTCTTTGTCTAGGATAAGAAAAAATTAGTGGCATTAATTTTACGTATTCCCATCTCTGGGAGAGTGATTTCTCGTTGCAACTGACATTCTACTTTTAAAAATCAGATTCATAAACTAGGTTAATGTGAGCCATTTCTGAAAGATGGATTCACTCTTGATGTGCAGAGAAATCAGGTTTCTAAGCCTGATTTACTATATATACCATCCTGTGAGTTCTCTTGGGACAGTGAATATAACCCTTTTTCATGGACATAAAGCTTTCATCAATTCCTTGTGGAGGACAAATATGTTTTTCTTATGTGTTATATGCTAATGACTTCTAAATTTGTATGCAGAGGTCAGAACTCTCATTAGACCCACACAAGCAGCTTCCCCCAGCACTGTCACTTACTAGCTATCATGATATGAGAAATTACTTAGTCTCTTTAAGCCTCAGTCTCTTTTTCTATCAAAAAATTTTTTTCTCTGTATATTTATTTTGTATTTTTTAGCTATATTATCAGAACTTTGAAATTTAGGTTAAAGAGTTTGTATATATTAAAGCATTATGATACTCATTTCACTATCTTTGTAAAAATCAATTTTCCCTTTCAAGTTTTACAAAAGAATTCTCACTTTCTCACATTTTTTTCATTTCTGATTATTATTGTTTTTCTTTAAATAGATATTTAAATAAAAAAATAGTATCAGTGGGATTAACATACACATACTACTATGTGTAAAACAGATAACCAACAAGGAACTATTTAGAACAGGGAACTATATTAATATTTGTAATAACTTGTAAGGAAAAAGAATCTGAAAAAGAACATATGTATGTATAACTGAACCACTTTGCTGCACACCAAGAACTAACACAACATTGAAAGTCAATTATACTCCAATTTAAAATAAAACTCTCAGGGTAAAATGCAAAAAATAAAAATACATAAATTAAAAGCTACCAGATTTGTTAAGATTAGATGATTTGGGTAGTTTGTTACACATTTTCAATTGTATTAGATGTATGTGAAGTTTAACAATAATTGTCAGATACTTAATAGATACACAGAGTATACATATAGATAACATATAATAGAAGACCTGGTTCTCTTCTAACATCATCGTCACCTTCCTCGGCATGAACTAGCTCACT
Organism: Bos mutus; assembly: GCF_027580195.1. Taxonomy (NCBI): domain Eukaryota; kingdom Metazoa; phylum Chordata; class Mammalia; order Artiodactyla; family Bovidae; genus Bos; species Bos mutus. The sequence goes on along the minus strand of NC_091630.1, from coordinate 55,972,113 downwards.
TGGATCTGCCTGGGAGAAACCACCACCATCCACCAACATGGTGAACTTCACAGTAAACCAGATCCGGCCCATCATGGACAAGAAGGCCAACATCAGGAACATGGCCTTCATCACCCACGTGGACCATGCCAAGTCCACTCTGATGGACTTCCTGATGTGCAAGGCGGGTGTCATCGCCTCTGCCCGGTCTGGGGAGACCTGTTTCACTAACACCCGGAAGGATGAGCAGGAGCGTTGCATCAGCATCAAGTCAATGGCCATCTTCCTTTTCTACAAGCCTTCAGAGAACAACTTAAATTTCATCAAGCAGAGCAGGGATGGCTCTGGCTTCCTCATTAACCTCATCAACTCCCCTGGGCATGTAGACTTCTCCTCAGAGGTGACAGCTGCGCTCCATGTCACCGACAGCACCTTGGTGATGGTGGACTGCATGTCGGGCATGTGTGTGCAAACACAGATGGTGCTGTGCCAGGCTGTCACCAAGGGCATCAAGCCGGTGCTGATGATGAACAAGATGGACTGGGCCCTGCTGAACTGCAGCAGGAGCCCAAGGAGCTCTACAAGCCCTTCCAGCACATTGCGGAGAACATCAACGGCATTGTCTCCACCTATGGCAAGGGCGAGAGCGGCCCCATGGGCAGTGTCATAATCAACCCTGTCCTCAGTACTGTTGGCTTCGGGTCTGGTCTCCACAGTTGGGCCTTTACCCTGAAGTAGTTTGCAGAGTTGTATGTGGCCAAGTTTGTTGCCAAGGGCGAAGGCCAGCTGGGGCCTGCTGAGTGGGCCAAGAAAGTGGAGGACATAATGAAAAAGCTGTGGGGAGACCGGTACTTTGATCCACCCACCAGCAAGTTCAGCAAGTCAGCCAACAACCCAATGACAAGAAGCTGCTGCTAACATTCTACCAGCTCATCCTGGACCCCATCTTCAAGGTGTCTGATGCAATCATGAACTTCAAGAAAGAGGAGACGGCAAAACTAATTGAAAAACTGGACATCAAGTGGGACAGTGAAGATAAGGATAAGGAGGGCAAATCACTTCTGAAGGCTGTGATGCGCCGCTAGCTGTCTGCTGGGGACACCCTGCTGCAAATGATCACCATCCATCTGCCCTCCCCTGTGATGGCCCAGAAGTACCACTGTGAGCTCCTGTATGAGGGGCCCCCAGGTGAGGAGGCAGCCATGGGCACTAAAAGCTGTGATCCCAAAGGCCCTCTCATGATATACCTTCCAAAATGGTGTCAACCTCTGACAAAGGTCAGTTCTATGCCTTTGGCCAGGTCTTCTCAGGGGTGGTGTACACTGGCCTGACGGTCTGCATCATGGGACCCAACTCCATGGAGAAGGAGGACCTGTACCTGAAGCCAATCCAGAGGACAATCCTGATGATGGGCTGTTATGTGGAGCCCGTTGAGGATGTGCCTTGTGGCAACATCATGGGCCTGGTGGGCGTGGATCAGATCCTGGTGAAGACTGACACCATCACCACCTTTGAACATAGCCACAACACACGGGTGATGAAGTTCAGTGTGAGCCCTGTTGTCAGGGTCATTGTGGAGGCAAAGAACCCAGCAGACCTGCCCAAGCTGGTGGAGGGCCTGAAGCAGCTGGCCAAGTCGGACCCCATGATGCAGTGTATCATTGAGGAGTCCAGGGAGCACATCATCATTGGGGGCTGGGGAATTGCACTTGGAAATCTGCCTCAAGGACGGGGAGGAGGATCATGCCTGCATCCCCATCAAGAGAAATCTGACCCAGTTGTCTCATACTAGGAGACTGTCAGCAAGGAGTCAAACGTGCTCTGCCTGTCCAAGTTCCCCAACAAGCACAATAGGCTTTATATGAAGGCACAGCCCTTCCCTGATGGCCTAGCCGAGGACATCGACAAGGTCTGCCCACCAGTAGCTCAAGCAGGGGGCCCGCTACCTGGCCAAGAATTATAAGTGGGATGTGGCCAAACCCGCAAGACCTGGTGCTTTGGCCCTGACGGCATGGGCACCAGCATCCTCACGGACATCACCAGGGGCATGCAATACCTCAATGAAATCAAGGATAGTGTGGTGGCTGGCTTCCAGTGGGCCACCAAGGAGGGGGCGCTGTGCGAGAAGTACATGTGTGGTGTGCGCTTTGACGTTCATGATGTGACACTGCATACCAATGTCACCCACTGTGGGGGTGACCAGAGCATCCCCATGGCCCGGCACTGCCTGTACGCCCGTGTGCTGACCGCCCAGCCCCGGCTCGTGGAGCCCATCTACCTTGTGGAGATCCAGTGTCCAGAACAAGTGGAAGAATTGATGCTTTTGAACTGTGGTGTTGGAGAAGACTCTTGAGAGTCCCTTGGACTGCAAGGAGATCCAATCAGTCCATTCTGAAGGAGATCAGTCCTGGGATTTCTTTGGAAGGAATGATGCTAAAGCTGAAACTCCAATACTTTGGCCACCTCATGCGAAGAGTTGACTCATTGGAAAAAACTCTGATGCGGGGAGGGATTGGGGGCAAGAGGAGAAGGGGACGACAGAGGATGAGATGGCTGGATGGCATCACTGACTCAATGGACGTGAGTCTGAGTGAACTCCGGGAGTTGGTGATGAACAGGGAGGCCTGGCGTGCTGCGATTCATGGGGTCGCAAAGAGTCAGACACGACTGAGCGACTGATCTGATCTGATCTGATCTGATGGTGTCCTGAACAGGAAGCTGGGCCACGTCTTCGAGGAGACCCAGCTGGCTGGCACCATGTTTGTCGTGAAGGCCTACCTGCCTGTTAATGAGTCCTTTGGCTTCACTACTGACCGGAGGTCCAACATGGGCGGCCAGGCCTTCCCCCAGTGTGTGTTCTGGGGGACCCCTTCAACAACACCAGCTGCCCCAGTCAAGTGGTGGTGGAGACGCGCAAGCACAAACGCCTGAAGGAAGGCATCCCAGCCCTGGATAACTTCCTGGACAGGTTGCAGGCGGCCTCCGCGCAGCCAGCCATCTGGTGGGACTCGGCGCGGCCCCCGGGCCCAGGGACAGGTGACCACAGCAACAAGCCCCCACATTCTCCACGCCACCTCGAGGCTGTCCAGATCTGGTAACACTCTGCATGACAGGTTTCTGGGGCCCACTTCGTGCCATCGCTCAACATGAAGACTTGATGCCATTTCTTTCGATATTTATTTCCAGATTTCAGGGGCAACAGAAGTGCCCTTGCAGCAGGGACTGATCTGGCCAGTGGGGATGGGGGAGGGGATGGGACAACCAATACTTTTTTGTTGAGAGGGAAACTTAATGTCCAAAAAAAAGTTTAAAATAAACGCATTAAGAGGTTTAAAAACAAAAATAGAAGAACCAAAAGTCTCTACCAGACACTTGAAAAAACATTTGGCCACAATAACCATACCAGCTATATGGTATTTCTGCCTGGAGCTCAGACCACTCCCCCAAGCTCCAGACCCAAATGTCCAGCTGTTCATTTGAGCAACTAGGATACAGCAGAAGTGATTTTCAAGGATAGGTCATAAAAGATACTGAGGGTTTGGCCTCCTGCTCACTCTCTCACCTCTTTCCCACTGGGAGAAATCAGCCTCTGTGTCACGAAGATACTAAGCAGTTCTCTGGGAGGTCCACATTGTAAAGAACTAAGGCCTCAGTCATGTGCGTGAGCCACCTTGGAAATAAACCATCCAGCCCTAGTCAAGCCTTCAGGTGTCTGCAGGCTACAGCTCTGGCTGAGAGATTAAATGCAACCCCGTGAGAGACCTCCCAGAGAAGGCAATGGCATACCACTCCAGTACTCTTGCCTGGAAAATCCCATGGATGGAGGAGCCTGGAAGGCTGCAGTCCATGGGGTCACTGAGGGTTGGACACGACTGAGCGACTTCACTTTGACTTTTCACTTTCATGCACTGGAGAAGGAAATGGCAACCCACTCCAGTGTTCTTGCCTGGAGAATCCCAGGGACGGAAAAGCCTGGTGCGCTGTTGTCTATGGGGTCACACAGAGTTGGACACGATTGAAGCAACTTAGCAGCAGCAGCAGCAGCAGAGAGACCTCCAAGCCGGGGCCACTGAGCTAAGCTGCTCCTAGATTTCTGATGCACAAACCTTGTGTGAGAATAAATGTTTATTGCTGTTTTAAGGTTATACTGTAGTTTTTAATAATCTATTTATTTGAAGAAATTGTTGAGAATTGATCCCCAGATTCCTTAAATTGAGAAATTTAAAAGAGTAGAAGTGCAGCAATGATTCTTAGGCAAATCTAAATTAACCTTGCAGATTTTTAAATGTGAGTCTTTAGAGGTAATCTCAATTTTGGAAGAAAAGATTTATTCTTTTAATAACTTTTTTAAATCAAAAAGCTGGAAAAAATAGACTTCTATTTTCTCCATTTTAGAAGTGAAAATGTGATTCTTTGATATCATTTTCCTCTCTCACTCCACGGGTTGAAAATTCTGATAATGAGATCGCTAGATGCAGAGATAAAGAGTATACAGGAGGATAGTGTTAGTCACTCAGTCATGTCCAGACTCTTTGAGACCCCAAGGACTGCAGCATGCCAGGCTCCTCAGTCCATGGAATTCTCCAGGCAAAATACTGGAGTGGGTTGTCATTCCTTTCTCTAGGGGATCTTTCTGATACAGGAGGAAGGGGAGGTGGAAGAAGGTTGAAATGTGATCTCATAGTTCCTGGCACCCATCTCTAACAAAAGATATCAGTGACAGAAGGTTTTGTGTGTCCACACCTCCCACTGGGACATAGCTAGCTTATCATGTCCTCAAAAATGGAGAGAAATGGTTTTCCCTTTATCAAAATTTAAAGACCTTTATGGGTAATGATTAAAATAAATTGAAGTACTCATGGGAGTGGTAATTGGTTCTCTCTTCACTCTACATGAGGTATTCACCTCATGGTTCCTCATTCTTATAATGATCCTGACTTTTCCAAAATAAGGGTCCCTACCAATACACACAGGACATAGAACATAGCAAGGATAAGTGGAGGGAAGGGTTTGAAGTAACTGCATGGTCTAGTCTCTGCTGACAAAACCCAGCAATGCAGAGAGTAAAATATTGCTGACATTAATGTGGTTCTGTAAGGGTCAGTCTTCTAATGTACTTAGATACATTTGCAGAAAATCATTCAACTGAGATTTGGTATGTAGACTTTCTACCAGGAATAACGTACTTTTCAGAGTTCCCTCACATCTACCTGCCAGCAATTCTGTTAGCAACTGGAATTATTATATCTATTGAGTATATGACAAAAATTCTCAGGGTCAGCTTGTTAGCGGCAAGAAAGACTATAATTTAGACCTCTTGGAATCCAATATAGGGCCTTTCCCCAGGCCACTGTTAAGGACTTAGAAAAGTGGGTAATTTAAGAACACAATTTTGGTTTTTAATTTGCTTTTAAATTTTGTATTAATTCAAAATAGTTTATATAATATTTTTAATCCATGATTTTATAAAATGAGCTTATTATTATTCTAATATTCATTGTTTCTCTCATTCATGCACCTACAGAGATTCCATTCTATCATTAATGTTAAGTCCACTGATTTAAAAAACTAACCTACATACAAAGTTTGAGCAAGCTCCGGGAGATGGTGAAGGACAGGGAAGCTGGGTATGCTGCGGTACACAGGGTTGAAAAGAGGCAGATACGACCGAGCAACTGAACAACAGCAACATATAAAAGAAAGTTTCTTCACTTACCTGCACACACTTTGATTAAGGATGTGAATTTGCAATCATTCCATTTTGACTCTTCAAGTAAACCTTTGAAGAAGGAGCAGAATGGAATGGAAGAGAGAAAACAGTCATCTTTGGCTTTGACAAGTGGTCAGAAATAGGTCACAAGTAGAAAAGTAAGATAGGGAGTACTAAGTGTGTTACCCGGCAAGAATATAAATGGCTGGTGAGATGGGTAAGGTGAATGAAGTACAGTGGAGAGGGCTGTTGAAGCATTTAGAATGATTAGGTTTAAAGCAGTAACCATGAAAGATAATGTCCTTTGAGGCTCAGTTTAGATGGCTGTCCTGTAAAATCTACCCTTATTTCCCAGAACAAAATTCTGTCCTCTAAGATAACACTGTAGCTCTCCCATTAGCCTTCATCAAGCCAAAACTACCCATGACTTAGCACAAAGAGACTCTAATCTTCTTCCAGGCAGTGTCTTTGTTGGGCTTATTTAACTCCTACAGTTCTTAGCGACGAGTTGGAGGTGAAGGACAGGCAGAGGATGAAGGGAAGGCAGAAATGACTTCAGTGTTGACTTAGTGTCTCCATGGATCTTGACACTTTGCTAGACACTGCACTTGTGTTATCTTATGAGGAATCTAAGGCTTAGAGAGTTTAGTAATTTACCCAAGGTCACTCAACTGATAGGAAGTAAATTCAGGATTTGAACCTCTTTCTGCCTCCAAAACTGGTACTGAGCTTATTAGTATTTGCAGGAAAATTAGTTCTGGCATGGTGTTTAGAAATGGCTGAAAGCATTTTACCATGGTTCTTAATTATTTCTGGGTCATGGGCTCATGCAGAGATCTCTCCCATGAAATTACATATATGCAAATACATACAACATTGTGCATACCATTTCACAAGGATCACAGGGCTCCCAGAGCGCATCAAGGGCTAGCCAAGGAAACCATGGAAACCAAAGTAAGAACCTATGATGACAGTATTCCAAACCACTCTTCTATCCCATTCCCCGCTACCTCTCTTCCCACAGACTGAGAGCCATCAAAACCAGAGAAAGTTTAAACACATGAAAAGTTTGATTGGGAAGAGCAAATTCAAAATTCTAATATAATACTTTACTTAAAAATGTTGTGGAAAATTTGAACAAGGAGACCTTGGAGAATGAAGACTATCTTTAAATTTCACAGTCATGATCTTCAGACCACATGTGAGGTAAGACTGAGAGATGAGGTTATCAGAATTCATCCTCAGGGGAGTGAAATAGCTGAAAATAAACTGAATGGAAAATCCTATGATTTAAGGTAAGAAAGGTTTATTTCTATCATTTTTGCCAATGAAATTTTTCTTGAAAAATGTCTTTGGATTTTGGGGGCTAAATAAAATGTTTGAGATGAAGTTTGTGTGGTTTTTATTTATATTCTGTATTATTTCAAAGAGAATTCAAGATAGCGTATAGGCTTAGAGAAAATAAAATAAAATATGAATTACACATAGAAAAAAATAAACGTAGAGACATAAACTAGAGAGACAGGAGTGGAGCTGATTTTACAACATGAATTTGTATACTGATAAGGCCTCTACTTCCTCAAGGTAATTTTTAAAAATTATGCAGCACTAAGGGTTTTTCCAGCACTTTGGCCATCTCATGTGAAGAGTTGACTCACTGGAAAAGACCCTGATGCTGGGAGGGATTGGGGGCAGGAGGAGAAGGGGACGACAGAGGATGAGATGGCTGGATGGCATCACCAACTCAATGGACATGAGTTTGAGTGAACTCCGGGAGTTGGTGATGGACAGGGAGGCCTGGCGTGCTGCAGTTCACAGGGTCACATAGAGTCAGACACGACTGAGCAACTGAACTGAGCTAAACTGAAGGGTTTCTCATATTAAGTATATATTTTTCAGAATTCACAAAATACCTTCATATGCATTATCTCATTTGATCCCAAACTGAAAAGGCAATAATTTTGAGGCAATTATTCTTTACATTTTTCAGAAAAGAAAACCAAGGCTCAGGGAGGGACTTGGAAAATCTAGTCCTTGTTATTTTCAACGCCACTGTTACAATTCCTGTGAACCAATAACTGATGCCTCTCAGTTCTGTGGAAGAACAATAAACACTTGATTCCTGTGGCCATGACATCTTCATGAGAGGATTACTACCTCTTTATAGGTGCTTTAGATCTGGAGATGGACAGACATAAAATTGAAGGACTTCAGACTTGGAATAGACCTTTCAGGTAACTTGATCACTTTATTGTGATCACATCAAAACTCTCTAGGAAGCCAAAAGATTTGTCACAATCATTCTGTTTGTAGCAGGGCCAGGGTCAAAGGCAGGTTTCCTGAATCCTTCTCTTTACACTTTATTCTCTATAGCTCCATACATACCCTTTCTATAATTTTTTTTACAGACACAATTCTGACCTTTCTTTCCCCAGTTCTTCTCGTGTTCACTGAGTAAACTGCTGCATGCCAACTACCCAGCTACCAACCCTGGTAGCCCCCGAATGACCTGACACCAGTGACTTTTCCCACTGCTCACTTCCTGTAACTGCATGGGAATGCTTTTGATTGTAAGGATGCTAGTCCTTTGGGTAACATCCTCAGAGTGGTCTCGTGCAGACTATGGATAAAGAACATACTTTTGGGAACAGCAGGGAACTGAGTCTCTTCTGGAAGGAGGGGACTTTCTAGGTGTCTGTCTTTAGGAAAGATTTGAGTGAAGGCACTCAGCTGGGAGGGACAAAATGACCTTTGAAATTCTGGAGGACTAGGGCAGAAACCCTCTCTCCCACCTCCCAAACCAAAGATAAGTGAACCAGGTTATGAAATGCCTGGTAATTTTTCATGTCAAATTTTTGTGTGCTATCTTTGAAAATCACTTCCAAACACTGAAGAAAAATCCCTCTGAGCTGACGTTTGGAAAGGCCATTCAACCACATACCAGCCAACCACTGCCAGCCCCGCATGAAGGTGACAGTAGAATGACAGATTTCAAAAGGGAGAGGAAAGTGTTAGGCAACAGGAACCAGGGCCACTGTCTCCCAGTCACTTCTGCCCTAACAACTCTCCTTCCACTGCCAAGGTCAGAAGCCGCGGGTTAGCAAATGAGCTCCCTTAGGCAACTCTGAATTCCCTCAACAGATTCAGGACCCTGCACATTGTTTCTTGCGCCTAAATTTCAGTTCCCTTCCCAACCTTTTGTCCTTTTGACAAACTTACTCATCCTTCCTACGTCTAGTTCAGAGATGATCTACTTTAGATAACCTATTCTGACACTATCCTGTTCTCCATCTCCTCTTCCAAAACCTGTGCTCTTTTAGAACAGACTTTGCTTTCAGTTCCAATGCCCAGCAGTGCAGGAAATACAGTATGTACTTGGTGTTAGTTGAATGAATGAAGAAGTCACTGTGTTCTTTTGAGTGCATTTTTCAATAGGTAATTCATGAGCACTGAAAATCCAAACTGCACTCGAAAAATTCAGTGAAAAGTATATCTCCCCCCAACTATATTCCCTCTGACCCTTGGTCCCAGTTGTGTCCTTTCAGACTATGTACATAAGGGTATTTAAGTGCATTCCTGTCATTTTTCTACACAATAGTAAAAAGAAATTTATCTTTATTTGCATAACAATACAGCTTATATACAAATATGTATATTATATATATGTATCACTTATTACATATATATAGCAGAAGTATGTATTTATAGACTGAGTCCTGTGCCTTATTTTTACTTGGCAGAAGACAGGCTTTCTTTTCTTTCCTTTTAATTAAGACCACGCAGTATTCCACCGCAGGGGTACACCAAGGTTGCCCTCACATTCCCTGATTTAGGGTTTCAGATTTACACTTCCATTATTTTCACTGTCAAAGCCCCGTCCCCCAGCGCAGAAATACCCTCACCCTCCAACCCCTCCCCCACGCCCGCCGTCCCAGCGGCTCCATCATTTTCAAACCCCTTGTCACGAGCCCAGGGCAGGCCCAGCGCCGAACGCGACCTCCGCCTTCCACCGCGTACCCCGCGTCCCCGCCGCAGAGCGGAAGGACGCGGCACCGCGCGCGTCGCGGCGACGGAGCCGCACGGCCCCTCCCCTCCCCTAGCGTCTCCCGGCCGCCGGCGCCACCCGCTCAGAGGGCCCGGAACGACCGGCGCCTGGCCTCGCCCGGTTCTGGGTGGACCGGGAGGATGGGCGCGGCCGGCTAGGCGCGGCGCTGGGCGGAGCTCCGGCGGGGGCGGGGCTCTGGCTGGGCGGGGCTCCGGCAAGCGGGGCGGGGCGCGGCCGGCGAGCAGGGCTCCTCCCCTTTCCTCCGGCGGCGCCGGCGGCCGCAGCACTTCCGGGTCGGCGCGGAGGCGGGGCGGAGGAGCCGCGGCGGCTGTTATTGTTCGAGTGTGCTCGGCCGGGCGCTGTCTCCCTCGGCTCGGTCGGTGTCAGTTTGTTCAGCTTCCCCTTGGACCCTCACTCCCGGCGGCTTACGGCGGCGGCGGCGGCGGCGGCTGCGGCGGGCGGGGCCTGGCTTTTCGAGGCCGAGTGGCGCCGGGGTGAGGGGCGCGGAGGAGGAGGAGCAGCAGCAGGAGGAGGAGCCGTGTGCCCTGGCACCGAGCGGCCGCGGCCATGGCGTACGCCTATCTCTTCAAGTACATCATCATCGGCGACACAGGTGAGGCCCGGGGCGCGGCGGCCGGCCGGGCGGGAGGCGGCGGCCCGGGGGCCGGGGCCGAGGGGCAAACGGCGTCGGGCGGCGGCGCAGGCTCGGTCGCCGCCGGGCGCCTCCCCGCCGCTCCATTTCCGCAGTGCTGGAGCTGGTGACGTGGGCACTGCGAGCGGCCGCGGCCTGGCCCGTCGCCCCCGCCCCGGCCCCGGCCGGGCCTGCAGCCGGGGGCCGCGGCAGCCGTTTCACCACCTGGTTTGGGGAGTAGATGACAGGGGAGCCGGCCTGGCTCTGAGGGTTGCACGCTCTGCCCGGAGCCTCTCACCTTGGGCCTCGCCGCCGCCCCCGAGAAAGGAAAAGGGGGGCCCGGGGAGAGCAGAAGGGGATGGAAGGAGGGTCTTGGCTTCCCTGACACATCCCACCTTCTCCGACCCGTTCACATCTGCCATGGCCTGGGCAAAGCGCTCCCCGGCGTGGGACAGCTAGCTGAGAAGGAGACATTAAAAAAAAAAAAAAAAAGATATATATGTGTGTATATATGTATTTTTATCACTCTCAACTGCTAAGCCAGAATAAGTAACATCCCATTACTTGACGCCTGGGGAATGCTTTTCGAGGTCATTAAAACGCGGAAGAGTTCTGTCTCTGTCGACTTTTGCCACGTGTAAACTGGCGTTATTTGATAGTAATGCAAGGCCGTTCAGTGCTCTCTGGTGCGTGTGCGTGTTGGGGACACTGGCTTTTTTTCCGATACATGAAATCCAGGCCCACAACTGCCAATTAATCAGGTGACCTGATGTCCATTTGAAGCAGAAAGACATACAGCTGTTTTTCACTTAAAATGACATCCCAGTGTATTTTGCAAAGTAGTCAAACTCATTGAAAAAATATATTTTTAAATTATTTATGGATTTTATGGCATTACTGTGAATCTAATAATAAAACTAAGACGTGTTCAGGTGTTAAAACTATTAATATACCAGAGTCTGATTTCAGTGATGACTCTTGCACAACTTTGGACCCTTTGCACAACTTTGGAAATGTAAGCGGCAGCTTGTGGTTGTACTAGTGATATGTCAGGTTGAATAAGTAACACTAGAGGCATGTTGATTGCTGCCTAAAAGAAAGATTTTCTGCTGTAAATAGTGTTTCAGCAATGTTTTTTGGCGTGCGCGTCGAAACTTGGTGGTTCTCTATGCAGAATCCTAGATAAAGCAATGTTTTGCACATGTTCAGTAGCAAATTTATATACTTTTTAAAATGCTGAAGGAAGTGGCCTACTGGTACATTTTAATTTAGGTTGTAACAGTGAGATTGGAAGAGGAAATTCACAATAACTATAATAGGAATGGGTTTGGGAAGTAGCAGGGTGATTATGGACATCAGCAGTAGTGACAGTTGAAATTAGCCTTTGCAGGTTTCTCTCTTTGAGCATACCTACTGAACATCTACTGTGGGTGAAGAGTTCTGCTGGGAGTAGTGGGGCTGCAAATACTAGCAAGTTGGTGCTGGGTTCTTCGGAATTTGCCCTCATGCCAAAACAGTGTCCAGGCAGTTCAGAGGGAAGACATTCATCCTTGCCCTTGCTGCTGTTGCCACCTGGTCCAGGTACACTTGGCAGTAGACTGTCCACCGCGCCGCCTTCTCCCCCCTCCAGTAACTGTCGGGTCAGCCGTCTGCACACAGGGCTCTTAGGGGCCATTCCTCCATTTCCATTCATTCGTTTGACCTTCAGGGACCTCCACGTCTATGCATGACTTCCCACGCTGGTCTTCTTTCCCACTGTCACTAGTCCCTGCCTTCCTCCTGCCGCTGAGGCCCTGTGCTTTTACCTGGTCACTGCTGCTCCTGCACTCTGTTTGGAGTGTCTCTCTGTCCAAATTTGTCTGTCCTCAAAGTTTGACTAGAGTCTTCCATAATGGTTTCACAGTCAGCGTTTATTAAGTTCTTTTGATGTGTTAAGCATTCCTGGTATCCCAACTGGAAGTGACTACACCTCCTTATCTGGATGTATCCCCCTTTGTATTAATTCCTGTTTTGTAGATACTTGGGTGGGCATTTGTGTTTAATTACTTATCTTTTATGGGCAGAAAAGGTGTTTTTGCATGGTTTTGTATGCCAGGAAGATCTTAGTAGAAGGTAGGCCCCGATACTTAATTACATTATTGAAAGAATAGCCAAACAGGCCATAATGTTCCTATTAGTATACATTGATAACTTGACAGAAGAATTTTTTAGCCGAGTTCTGCCACTTTCTATTGATATCAACTTTGACCAGACCCCTTTGCCATGTTTTCTTAATTCAAAGTAGACCCACTTAATGTGCCCTCCCCACACATGCAAGAATGATAGTAAATCAATAGTGGGAGAGCCATCCTAATTTTTTTTTTTAACGTCATAGTGTGGAAAACATGCATTTTTAAAATGAAGAAAATCACTCCTTTTCCTGGTTTTCAGTTTTCCTACCTATTGAAACAGTCATTATTAGCGTGCCCCCCCCCCCCCATAGTGAGATTAAGTAAGGACAGATATAAAAACACTGCACGTGATCAAGATACTGCTGAAATGTTCCTTTTCTTACTATATGGCCAAGTGCAGTTAAAATATAGCTTTAAAATTTTTCATGGGTAATGTCTTATTCCTGAAAAATCATTTAGGAAAATGTGTCATTTAAACCTAGATATAAAGTGGAAATTGGTTTTTAACAAGCCTGGACTAATATCATAAGCAGATAATTATCAAATGCAGAAGGAGAGAAAAATTATAATAAAACTATAATTGTTGCTTCTAAATTCTGGCATCTGCCTCCCATTTAATCTCATCACTGCCCTCCTTCTCGTTTCCTGCCTCTCATCTTGGTATACAGAAGCACAAACCTAGTTGTGTTCTATCTGAAATACCCTTTCTTCTGAGCACCACTCCCCAAAATCCCACTCCGGCCAAAGTGAAAATCAGGTCAGAGTTTTTGATTACCTTAGCAGCTCCTGTTCATTCATTCATTTTTTCAAGGTGATAACAAACCCCACCCTTGCCTAGCTCCCTGTACTAGTTTCCTCCTCTCTTCTTTCTTTATTTAACCACCCCCACAGTTTGGTTTGCCTGTTTTTTGCTTAAAAACTTTGAAGGACAAGTGTTGTATGAGAAGGGATTCCCTCGTAGCTTAGTTATTAAAGAATCTGCCTGCAATGCCGGAGACCTGGGTTCAGTTCCTGGGTCGGGAATATCCCCTGGAGAAGGGAATGACAACCCACTCCAGTATTCCTGCCTGGAGAATTCCATGGACAGAGGAGCCTGGTGGGTACAGTCAGTGGAGTTGAAATAAACAAGACAAGGCTGAACACACGTTATCCTAACATCTGAATGTATTTTTTTATTTGAGATATGATTGACGTATAACACTGTTTTAGTTTCAGGCATATGATTTGGTAAGTAAGTGATTTGGTAAGTAAATATGTTGTGAAATGATTACCACAATAAGTTTCGTTAACATCCATCACCACACATAGCAAGAAAGTTGTTCTTTCCTTGTGATGAGACCTTTTAAGATACACTCTCCTAACTTTCAGCTGTTCCATACAGTGTTGATGACTATATTCATCATGCTGTACATTACATCCCTAGGACTTATAGCTAGAAGTTTGTACTTTTTGATCACCTTTAGTACAGCCTCTTAAATAATCTTTTTGTTTGTTTGGAATGGTTTTGACTTTGTTTTAAAAGTGAGGGTAGGCATTCAGTATCAGACATGTTCAATAGATAAGTGGATGGGCTCTTGGGGGAGGTGCTGCACTACCTGGAAGATAATACTTGATTTGCCAGGTGGGCAAAGGGGAAATATCTAGTAGATAATTGCAAGTACATGTTTGTAGCTCAGTCGTTGATGTTTTTAAAACATAGTGACATTTGTTGTCTGACTCTTTGTGTCTCCATGGACTGCAGCACGCCAGACCTCCCTGTGATACTGGCAAGTTGAAAACAGAGCTGTACCATGGGCCATTTTATTGAAGACTTTGCATGTGAAAGAGAAGGAGAGAGTGAGAAGTTTAAAGTTGATTGCAAGATCAAGTTGGCTGGTGTGTGTGTGTGTATTAGGATAGGGGAGACTTGAGGTCGAAAGTTTGAAATTACTAGAGAAAGGGCAGGGGCTAAATCCCAGAGGATTCCGGGAAAGAACAGCATTTGATTCTCTGTAGGTTTGGAACTGTAACAGCTGGAAGACTTCTTCCTCTGGGACACTCTAATTTGAGTTTCTTTACATTCTTATGAGTCACCTGGTGTATTGGTTTTTTGGTGTTTTTTTTTTTTTTTTCTTTTAAAGATTCACTGAGGGCCTAACCCTCAGTGATTTTGAGTCACTCGATCTGAAGTGGAGCTTCATGTTGCAAAACCTAAGGCCAGAAACAATGATCATTTTATATAATTATATGAGCAAGTTTGTTAGACTGTTTCGGAAAACACACAGTAGGAAAACAAACTGGGAAGTTGGGAGGTAGAAAAATTCCATTAACTTTTTAAAAATTATAAGATATATCATTCATGTAAAACAAATTCAAATGTATATGTTAACACAGTTTAAGGAATAGAGTTGAATCAAATAACCCATGTGAGAGAAATACAGAGCCTCATCACTTGAGTCTCCACAAGGCTTTCTCTCACCTGAATTCTGTATTAGTCCTTCCTTAGCTTTTCTTCATAGACGTCTCACCTAACACATCCCTGAACTACAGTGCCTAGTTCTGCCCATTTTTGGATGTGTTTAGTTGTTTTATTAAATGAGAGAGCTATGTTCCTGAAACATATCTTTTAATGTCACCCAGAATTTACTTGAAGTTTTCGCTTTCTGCATGTTATTTCCTGTCCTTCAGGATTTTTGACTCCCCTTCCCCTTTCCATCCCAGCCAGAGTATTTGCTGCCTGCTTCCCCTAATATTTATATTGGTCCTGAGACTGCCTTTTGAGCCACAGAGGCCGCGGCCCTGGGTTTCTCATCCCTTTGCCCCTTTCTCCTCTCCTGGTGAAACTGCCTCCTCATCTCCAATCATGCCCCACTCTTCTCTCTGGTGCTCATGTCCTTTCTGTCCCCACTCC
Source organism: Bos mutus (assembly GCF_027580195.1). Lineage (NCBI taxonomy): Eukaryota > Metazoa > Chordata > Mammalia > Artiodactyla > Bovidae > Bos > Bos mutus. The sequence goes on along the minus strand of NC_091630.1, from coordinate 55,956,687 downwards.
ATTGCTGCTCCCACTCCAACATGAAATTAATTTTCTCCTTTATCTCTCCCCCTGCTCCCCCTCCCCCATGTTATCTCCACAGCTCTCCTCCTCTTAGCCTGTCGTTTTGATGTTTGACTTGAGCAGATCCTAATTTTGCCAGCTCAGCTGTTTTTCCCTCTCACTCTGGCCCAGCTGTGCTTGCTGCATTTTGTTATTCTGTGCTCATCTTCAGTCTGGGAGGCTGTGTCCTTTTGCCACAAAAGATACAACCGCGTACTGACTGCCCCCGTCCCTCTCTCAGACTTCTCATTTTCTGTGACACTTCCCCATTTGTTTTCATCAGTCGCATTCATTTGCAGGTTTTAAAATACTCCACATTCTAGCTGTTATTCCTCACTTGTAAGTAAAGGACACCCAGCAAAGAGATGCAGAGTTCCCTCTGCTGTCATACACTCATACACACCGAAGTCGCTCAGTCATGTCCGACCCTTTGCGACTCCATGGATTGTAGCCCACCAGGCTCCTCGGTCCATGGGATTTTCCAGGCATGAATACTGGAGTGGGTTGCTGTTTCTTTCTCCAGGGGATCTTCTTGACCCAGGGATCAAACCCGGGTCTCCGGCATTGTAGGTAGACGCTTTACCGTCTGAGCTACCAGGGGATCCCCATAGGCACCCTTTTTAATGCCTGCTGCTGCTAAGTCACTTCAGTCGTGTCCGACTCTGTTCGACCCCATAGACGGCAGCCCACCAGGCTCCCCCGTCCCTGGAATTCTCCAGGCAAGATCACTGGAGTGGGTTGCCATTGCCTTCTCCTTTAATGCATGCAGTGTTCCTCAACTCAGACAACTTGGGTCTCACCTTTGGAGATACTGTTTTAGTGGATCTGCAGCGAGTCCTGGACATCTGTATTTTTTAAAAAACATCCTTTGCAGTGGTGTGTGGCACTCCCCTCCATGTCAGTTGTGGGCTCTCTGCCTGACTTTTTCTAAAATTAATTCTTTCCTGCTTTCAGGTTTTCTGCTCTCTGGGATTTTAAGTAATTGCTGAGGCAGCAGTTCAGTTCAGTTCAGTTCAGTCGCTCAGTTGTGTCCGACTCTTTGCGACCCCATGAATTGCAGCACGCCAGGCCTCTCTGTCCATCACCAACTCCCGGAGTTCACCCAGACTCACGTCCATTGAGTCAGTGATGCCATCCAGCCATCTCATCCTCTGTCATCCCCTTCTCCTCCTGCCCCCAATCCCTCCCAGCATCAGAGTCTTTTCCAATGAGTCAGCTCTTCGCATGAGGTGGCCAAAGTACTGGAGTTTCAGCCTTAGCATCATTCCTTCCAAAGAACACCCAGGGCTGATCTCCTTTAGAATGGACTGGTTGGATCTCCTTGCAGTCCAAGGGACTCTCAAGAGTCTTCTCCAACACCACAGTTCAAAAGGATCAGTTCTTTGGCACTCAGCTTTCTTCACAGCCCAACTCTCCTTCATATCCAGGTTTAATCCCTGGGTTGGGAAGATCCCCTGGAGAAGGGAATGGAACCCACTCTGGTATTCTTACTTGGCGCATGGACAGAGGAGCCTGGTGGGCTACAGTCTGTGGGGTCACAGAGAGTCAGACATGACTCAGCGACTAACACTACTTCTACTAAGGCATATCCTGGGTGAATTTATACAGAAATCTCTATCACATTAGTTTTTGGCACTCTGTCTACCTAGTGGATTCTTAGGAAGAATTTTCCACACTTTTTGTAGTTCATCTGCGATATGGAAAGCTTTTAATCCTTTAACTGGTTTGTGGGAAGTAACCATTTCATAAATGAAGAAACTGAGCTGTGTCCTTTGGGAAAAACTATTTCTTCTCTCCCACAAGCTCTTCTACTTTTCATAGCTATGATGTACCTCTAAGTTTCTCCAGTTCTTTCTTGAAAGTGTTGCCATTTTCAGGGGTAGCTGACTGTTACTATGTTACTGGTCCAATCTGAGGGAAAAAACAAGAAAATGAATGTTGATGGATGATGAGTGAAGTTCTTGAAGGCACAGAGTTAGTGCCTCAGAACATGATGAATGTACACTAGGTAGCCTCTGCTGGTTAGGCTGCACGCATTGACCAGTTTATTTCTCCTTTCAAAAAGGATTTAATTGGGCTTCCCTGGTGGCTCAGATGGTAAAGCGTTGGCCTGCAATGCGGGAGACCCAGGTTCGATTCCTGGGTTGGGAAGATCCTCTGGAGAAGGAAATGGCAACCCACTCCAGCACTCTTGCCTGGAAAATCCCATGGACGGAGGAACCTGATAGGCTATAGTCCATGGGGTCACAAAGAGTCAGACACGACTGAGTGACTTCACATACAAATTTTCTACAGTTTTAAATGCAAGTAAGAGAGAGTGTATTAGTTTATGTTGCTAACATAAACCACCATATTCTTAGCAGCTCCAGCAATGCAAATCTTAGAGTTCTGAAGTTCTGCATAAGTTCATGTACATGGCATTACATGTCTGAAGTCCGATGTATGTCTCAGTGCGCTATCATCAAGTTCTTGGCAGGTTGGGTTCCCTTCTGGAGGGTCCATGCTCATTCAGGTTGTTGGTGGAATAGTTCCGTGCTGAGGTCTCCATTTTCTTGCTGGTGTCATCAGTTCCTGGCTTCCTGAGTCTACCCACCTAGTCATGTGATTTGGCCCCCTTCCTTCATCTTCAAAGCAAAAGTGGGTTAGGTTCTTCTGTGTGTTTCTGACTCTTCTTGAATCATCCAATCTCTCATTGAAGCCGGGAAAGGTTTTATGTTTTAAAGACTTACATAATTAGATTGGGTTTACCTGGATAATCAAGGATAATCTCCTCATCTCAAGGTCTGTAATCTTAATCACATCTGCATGGGCCGCCTTGCCTTGTAGGGTAGCATACCCATAGGTTCTAGGGATTGATTAGAGTGTGTGTATCTTGAAGCAGGTCAGTGGGGGAGTTTATCCTCCCTACCACAGCAGGCTGAGGAGAAGCAGTAGGTAGAAACAATAAATTGAAGTCAGAAATAGCATTAATATCCATGCTGTGTACACTTTTTTGAAGTGGACACTGTATTTAGCACCACTGCAGAAGGAGAAGAGGATGTCAGAGGATGAGATGGTTGGACAGCATCACCGATGCAATAGATGTGAACTTGGGCAAACTACGGGAGATGGTGAGGGACAGGGAGGCCTGGCGTGCTGCAGTCCATTGGGTCACAGAATCGGACACAACTGGGGGGCTAAACTAAACTGCACTGCAGAGAACTCTCTCTCATCTACTTACTTACAGTAATGATCAATTTTTTAAAAGTATGTGTACTCATATACTTATTCCTTAATTGAGTCTTGAAAGACATTTTCTTCTGGTTCCCTTAAAAAAAATATAGTATGGTGAAAAATGTAAATATACAAGTAGTATATTTGAACATGAGCTTCCCAGGTGGCACTAAGGTTAAAGAACTGCCTCCCAATGCAAGAGACATAAGAGATGCTGGTTGGATCCTTGGGTGGGAAGATCCCCTGGAGGAGGGCATGGAACCCACTCCAGTATTCTTGCCTGGAGAATCCCCATGAACACAGGAGCCTGGCGGGCTACCGTCCATAGTATCTCACAGAGTCAGACACAACTGAAGTGACTTAGCATGCACACACGCATATTTGAACATATGGGGCCTTTTCTAGGGGTATAACTCATTGAATCTGAACAATTATATCCATGAGGAAGGCTCTACTTTACAGTGAAGGAAGGTGGACTGATTGTCACATCACACAGCTAGTTAACTGACCAAGCTGGAATTTGAGCCCAGATCTTTCTGACTCCAAAGGCCATGCTCTCTCTCCCATGTCATACACATTTCTTAATTCCCACATATTCCATATCATACCTCTTGTGTTGGCTTATCAGCTGCTTGGTCTGTGGAGTTGATGTGGAAGTACACAGTCCCTCAGTTCGCTTTTCTACTAAAACAGAAACTACCTCCACTCTGCAAAACTGAGCAGAAATATTCTATCAATAAAACAAGGATAGTCTTGTTTACTGCTCCTCAGCAGCTCTGAGAGCTTGGGCAGCCTCTTCAGTCTCTGAATCTCAGTGTCTTCATCTATAAAATGGAATAAATAAGTGAGATTTTATGTGTGACTAAATAAATGGTTAATAATTCATGTTCTTTTTTTATCTTTTTTATCATTTTTATACTTCTTTGAATGTCTTCAAGAATTTCCCCATATGCATTTGAAAAACTAAACCAAACTTGACCAATGCTATATAGTGTTTGAATTATGCTGTTCATAGCAAAAATCATTTCTTTCACCCTCCGTGTGAACTAATATGTTAATATGTTGATTTTTTTTTTTTTTCTTCACTTTCTTGTGTAGCTTGCTCATTTATGGCCAGTTGATAACTTGAAAGAGTCTGCCATCTTTGACTCTCATTTCTCCAGAGTGGTTATCCGGCAACTCTCATCTTTGTTTCAGCCCTACTGTGTCACTTTTTTTGAAGTCTATTTTTTGTACAGCCCAGTACTCTTATTTTTTTTTTTTTTTAAATTCAATCTGAGAGGCTGTCTTTTACCAGGAGAATGTAATCATTAGTGAATTTGAATTTTTTCCTGCCATCTGGCACCGGCCTAGTTCAGTCATGAGCAGGGGTCAAGGCCTAGGTCCCAGGTTGTCCCTTTACTCTGGACTTCCTGGGGAGGCACACTTGTCCCACACAGGAAGCAGTATGGTAGACAGATCTCCCAGGCTTGTGTAGTGTCCTTATAGGACAATCTGAAAGAGCATGCCTGCCCATAAGTTACTTGTGCAAATGAACAATTCATTTAAATTCCTGCGTTTTCTCTCTGTAAGATGTGTGTAGTACTCTGGCTTAGTGCACTCTATAGAGGTGTCCACCAGTGTTGTAAGTTTTGGGGTTTTTTTCCTCTAACTTTGGAGCTGTCTTTGAAACTCAAGTGTCAGTAGTTTGTTTCCCTTCATTTATGTACAGTTGATAAACCAGTGTAAGTGGTGCATTTGTACCTGCTCTGCAACCTCTGGCATTATTAACATTGATGGATAGCTCCCCCTTAACATTGGTCCACCTTTAGCAGTAACTACTCGGAGAAGGCAATGGCACCCCACTCCAGTACTCTTGCCTGGAGAATCCCATGGACGGAGGAGCCTGGTAGGCTGCAGTCCGGGGGGTCGCTGAGAGTCGGACACGACTGAGCGACTTCACTTTCACTTTTCACTTTCATGCATTGGAGAAGGAAATGGCAACCCACTCCAGTGTTCTTGCCTGGAGAATCCCAGAGACGGCAGAGCCTGGTGGGCTGCCGTCTTTGGGGTCGCACAGAGTCGGACACGACTGAAGCAACTTAGCAGCAGCAGCAGTAACTACTATGCATCTAGGAGGCAAATAATACGTTATTCTAAGTTCTCTTGGGTATTTTAGCTTAGACTGCATTCTTGAAAATTTCTTAAGGGCCTGCTGTTTGTGATTAGAAAAATATCTGGATTGGCATGGTGGCTCCTGCTTACTCATTGCTTTGGTAAAGTTCAGACATCTTTAGCTTCAGTTTTCTCATCTAGAAAATGTCAGTAGTACTAAGTTACCTACCTCACAGGATTTTTGTTAGCTTGAAACAAACATTGTACACAGATGTTTTGAAGCTGCAGGGTGCTTTATTAATGCAGTATTTTAGAGATAATTTTTCTTATATGTTGAGTATCCTAAAATTAAGTTGCGGGTTTGGACGGGGGTGGTTTTTTGCTTATGGAAAAAGGTATTCACTATGCTGACTTTAAAACTATAATTACTTGAGTTGAAAGAAGCAAAACAACATGTTAACCTGCAAAATGGCAGTTCTTTGATCTTGAAATTCTCTCTGGACTCTATAAAAGAAAAAGTCTTTTCCAGACTCGGATGAGAAGAATATTGGGTAGGAGGTGCTCTTTTTCACTGGTCTCCAGAAAAGAGGTTGTAAGACGGAGAGTTGTTTCCTATACTCACTCATGGTGTCTTCAGGTTCCTTGCCAAAGTTTCTCTTAATTTTGAACCCCTTTGGAAAGAGGCGGTTCTATAGATCTGCAGGAGTCTTCAGTATAAATGAATCTATTGATCAAAAGTTATCTTCTCTGTTTGGCCCAAGTATTGTTGGTTCAGTTTTAACCGTTTCAAAGGGCAAAGTAAAAGTACATTTGTCCACAACTACTTATGTTAAATGCTTTACTTGATAGAAATATTAATAAATAGGGAAATTAGTTACTAGGTTATAAACTGAAGCAGTAGTAGTTGTTTGCCTGGTGAGATAATTGACCAATCCTTTAAGAAAAATATTTGTTACACTTTTCCCAGATGACCTTTGGTATGGGGTGAAGAATTTCTTCTGGTTTTGCAGCTAAGTGGATTTTTAACTGGTTGAATAACTTAAGTACTGTCCATGTAGGCCACCTGGAGAGAGCATGCTGCTATATTCAATCCTAGATTTTTACATTTTATATTGGCAACAACTTGGATAAACTCCACTTTGGTTGAAAGAGCTAATGTGTGGATTACACCAGACAGAATCCAGAATGGCTGACTAAATTTAGCAAAGTGGAGTTTAATAAAAAATGAAGTGAAAGCCCTATATTTACTTTTTTTAAAAAAAAAAAAAAAATATATATATATATATAAGATGGATGGGTAGCTGGTTAAATAGCAACACATGTCTAAAAACTTAGAAGTTTTACATAACTAAGTCCAGTAGGAGTCCACAAAGGAAGAAATGTGACTCTCAGTAAAAGTGTAATGTACAAACAAGGCAGGTAGTAGTTGTGCTTAGTCAGGACTCAACTGCAGTTCAGTTATGGGAACTTGTTTCAGAGGGACATCTGCGCATTGGAATCTGTGCTCAGAGACCAGTCAGGGTGGTACAAAGGTGTGTCAACCATATTTCCCAACATATTTAGGAAAGGAAGAATAACTGAAACATTTTAACAAAAAAAGACTTAAAGGAGAATATAACAATGACCTCAAATACTTAGGTGACTGTCATATTAAAAGGGGGCTTCAACTTACCCTTTGTGGCTTTTTGCAGACAGAATCAGGACTACAAGTAGACGACTCGCTGTGAAATGGAAAGAGTATTAAGTGGTGAGTAGGTCGGTTACTGGGGTGTTCAGGCAGAGGTTTGATTGACACATTAGGACATGGAAGATGAAATTTATGCAACCAGTAGGGGATTGGATTCAAATATTTTTTTCTTTTTAAAGAAAGTTAAGGTATTATGTGGGCATTCCCGGTGCTGGAGTTAAGAAAAATGAGCAGGACTGCCCTACCCTAAGGGGGAGACAAGTTTGCCACAATGACAAGATGGTGTAATAGAGACTTGTCTATGCAGAGTACTGAAGGAGCATGGAGAAGACTCATTCATTCTACCTGGAGTGAACAGCTCATGACATTCAGATTTTCAGTAAACGTTTATTGAGGACCCACTGTATGCTGAGGACTGTGCTATAGCTTTCATACATTTCTAGCAGTAGTCCTAGATAGCTCTTGACCCCGTTTTACAAATGATAGATCAGATGTGACACGATCAGACGCTTTGAGAACTTCCCCACCTGATAATCCTGTAGAATCAGTTTGTGCTTTTGCCTCTGTTTGGGTATTTGTTGTGTATGGAGAACAGAGAATGGAACTGAGCTCCTCAGTCTTTGATTTTGCCAGGAAGGTGGGATGACTTTATATCAGGAATGTTCTGCAGAGTGTGGTCCTATGGAGTTTTTTGTTGGGATTTGTGGAGGCTCAGGAATACAGGAATCTTGGGACCACACTATGAAGAGCATTGTGTGGTATAAAGAGTTGGTTTCATATGCTGTGGTTACAGCTTCATAAAAGAAGCTTTATTCCCCATCTCTGAATGGGATAACTAACTCTTCACTCAGACTTCTGACAGGAGTTATTGAGGCCTTTCCACCATTTAACCTTTTTTTCTTTCTTAATCTCCCCACCCCCCCCCCATCCATTTTGGCTTACAGTTTCCTTTCTTGGAGAATTTACCCAAGAAATGGAAAAATCATATTGGATTTGAATGTGAATCTGTGAATGTTGAGCCTTAGCCATAAAGTAAGTCTTGTTAAAAGTACTGCTGCTGCTGCTACTAAGTCGCTTCAGTTGTGTCCGACTTTGTGCAACTCCATAGGCGGCAGCCCACCAGGCTCCGCTGTCCCTGGGATTCTCCAGGAAAGAACACTGGAGTGGGTTGCCATTTCCTTCTCCAGTGCATTAAAGTGAAAAGTGAAAGTGAAGTCGCTCAGTCGTGTCCAACTCTTAGCGACTCCATGGACTGCAACCCACCAGGCTCCTCCACTGTGGGATTTTCCAGGCAAGAGTACTGAAGTGGGGTGCCATTGCCTTCTCCATTTAAAAGTACTACTGATTAGTTATTCTTTAGTGGCTTTAAGGAGTTAAAAAAGGAAATAAAAATCTTCAGTTTCACAACGCATTATTTTACTTTCAGGCTTCTAATTTTCTTAGCAGACCAGTATTTAATGTGACTATTTATAATCACACTAGAAGTTTTGCTAGTTATTTAAATGCCACATCACACTGGAGGTTGTTGGATGGGGCTAGTGAAAGTATTGCTTATATAGTATTTGATGTTAAAATAGATCTTTTGAAAAACTCAGATTTTTTTTTTTATAAAAATGATGAATGTTTATGGTGAAAAATGAAAATTTAAATACTCCACCATTTTACATAGTATAGTAATGATTTGTGTATCCTTCTGGAAATTTTCTGTGCATCTTTAAACATGTATGTGTGTGTGTGTCCATCCGTCCCAGCCCCACCAATATGATTGCTGTTCTTCACCTTTTTTTCGCTTAAGGGTAAATCTTGGGTGTCTTAACATATCACAAATAAATCTATCTCATTCTTTTAAAAAATCTGCATAGCTGAACCATTAGTACTTCAGTCAGTCCTCAGTTTTCTTAGTCCTGATCTGTGCTAGCAGACAGCAGAAACCTGCTGTGGTCAACTTAAGCAGAGCAGCGTTTTATTGTAAAGATAGGATGCTCCATAGAACTGATAGGAAGGCAGTATAATCAAGCTTGAAAATGGCAAAACCACAGAAGGCAAGACACAGCCAGACTCCTGCTGTCAGTACAACCTGCTGAAGCAGATGCTGGTGCACGCCAGTCGTCCGGCACCTCCCCTGTAGCCACTGTGGATTCTTTCTGGTTCCTGATATTGACGCATTCCTTCAAGATTCCAAATTCTGAACAGGCGCATCTGATTGGTTCAGCCGAGGTCAAATGTGACCACAATGGAATGTCATAAATCATCTTCCATTAAGAATAGGAATTTAGAAAGAATATTAGTATTTAATTGTGAATTTAAGTATTCATGTATCAATACTTAAATTCAACAGGCTAGTCTTAACATTGTCTGTGTTGACTGATACCAAGTCTTCAGGGATTTAAGGAGCTTGATTTAGTTACTGTTATCATGTACTTCTTATTAACCTAGCACTGCAAGAAATGGATCGTTCTGCTTACAGTCTTTGATTTTGATACTCATTTACATCATAACATACTACTTAGACATCATGTGCAGTAAACTTACTGTATGGTGATTATAGTGTATGTTTATATCCAGACACCTTCTTCCTTTTATAACATCCTGAGAAAGTATCCTCTTCAAGCTACTTCATTGAAATTTACTTGTGAGATGCTAAGTTCTTATTTGGAATCTTTATGAAACAGTCAGGAAAATGGTCAGGTTAAAATATGTTGACACACCTGATCTATTATTTTTTTAAAACCTTCGTTTGTTAAATTTCTGCTCCGTCAGAGTCTTTAAGCTTATAGAATATTTCTTTTCTTTATCTTACTGTTGATGCTAATACGTGGTAAGTGAGATAGCTTCTTTTTAGTTAGGGGAGGTATTGTTTGCAAGTAGTAATATGTATCTGAGAAGAACAAACTCAGGAGGTTGGGTGGTACAGTGGAAAAATATGACTTATATTGTAAATTTAAAAACCTTATTTTGAGTTTCAATTCTGCTTCTCACTGTGTTTTAACTTGAGGCATGTCATTTAAGCCTCCGTTCCTTCATCTTTAAAATAAGGTTATCAGGAATTCCCTGGCAGTCCATGATTAGAACTCAGTACTTTCACTGCTGTGGCCTGGGTTCAATCCCTTTTTGGGGAACTAAGATCCCACAAGCTGTGTGGTGTGGCAAAAAAAAAAATGAGATTATCATTCCTGCTTTACTGATGTCATAGGCTTACTGTTATGGTCAAATAAGATTGTATGTGAAGAGAGAGCTTGTTTTCACCTTCAAAATGTCAAAAGTCATGCATATATTTTACATAAGACGAGTGTGTTAGCTTGAACTCAATTATAGAAGTCCATAGCTGCAGTAAAAACTACTTGTTCATACTGAAGTGGGTCCTTTGGGTATTAGGCAGGTATCAGGTAGTCTCACTATTCTAAGCTCAGTGATCGCCAGAGATTCTAAGTGGAAACCAGGATAACCGTGTTTTGAACTTAACCTGTACCGAGGTGCAGCAGCACATCTTCACTGTTTTCTGTTACTTATCTGTTACACCAAGCAGGTAATGGTGTCATATTAGTTGTAGCTGGAAGACTAAAGAGGATCGGAGAATGAGACCAGCATTTTAGTCGACTATAGCTAGGCCAGTGATTCTCAGACTTCAGGCAGGGCACATGAGGATCACCTGAAGAGCTTGGTGAAATACTGATTTAAGGACTCCACCCCAGAGTTTCTGACTCATTAAGTTTGGGGTGGAGCTGATAATTTGCGTTCTAAAAGTTTCCAGGTACTGCTGATGTTGCTGTTCTGGAGAGCACACTTTAGAGAATCAGCGCTTTAGTGAAGGCGTGTAATTCATCATCCAGGGTGATCCCTAATTCATCAGGACACCAGGGATAACTAAGCCTGTCCCTGGCAAACCAGGATACAGTGTCATCCTCATTTTACCTATTCGAAAAATCATTTTACAAAGAGGGTTATGCAATAGAATTGTCACCTAGCAGATGACTCAGGGTACCCAAGGTTGGTTGGCTGGTTGGCTGGTTGGTTGGTTGGTTGATTGATTTTTATGTTAAATTCCCAACTGTGATGATTTAGTCTGGTTTTTTCCTTGATCCCTGTCCTTGTAAATATTCATTAAAAGAGAACAGAAGTGTTCTAGATTCTTTAGCTGATTTGTTTGCCGTGAATCCTAGCATAAATGATGTGGATGGGTTCTTTCACTGGGTGTGTAATTGGATGAGATTCTGGAGAATAATTTCCAAATTTGTGTCTTATCAGCACAATAATAGGTACATCTTCTTACATTGCAGCCCAGGGTTTAAATATGTATGTAAGTGCATACGTGTGTGTGTGTGTGTGTGTGTGTGTGTGTGTGTAAGGCAATAGCTTGCATATAGCACTTGTCCTATCTTTATTGAGTCCCTGCAGTCTAGTATTTGCTATTTTGTTCTAGTTCATTTTTTTAATGCTAGTTGTAACCGAGTAAATTGATTTCACTGGTTACAGCCTACTGTTTAGAGAACATTGCGCAGAGGACCCCTTTGCTTCCTACGTACTGTGACTTCCTAAGATTCTGAGAGGTATACTTCAGTTTCCTTCATTCTGATTCTTCTCACTCTCAGCCATTTTCCACCATTAAAACAAACTAGTTCGAGAAAATCCCAAGAATGGGAGGAGAAAAAGGAAAGAGATGCTATTTTTAACCACATTTCTGCTATGTTACTTGCTATTAAATTTAATATTCTGTCATTTATTCTCTATGTAAATTAGGTAGTGCTCCATTTTATTTTTTAAATTTTAAAAAGTTATGAATTGCACCTAGCTTTGTTTTCGTGAAAATACTGTACAAGCTAGGTCTTTCTTAAGAATATCTAAACTCAGCTTATATTAAAAAACCCTCAGCTTCACCGAATTAAATTTTTCTTCTAATGAAGAATGTATTCATCACACTAGTTCTAAGAGTCCAGGTAGGAGATGGAAATGAGAAACAGAAGTTTGAACAGGGAAAGTCTGGTGTAAAGAACCACTGACTCTGATGTGGGGTTAGAGTAATGGGGAAGTGGACTAAGAGTATTCTAAAGAATACAGAACAGCAGGTGGAGGGCCCAGCCACTGTCCCTAAGACAGAGGCAGAATGTGGAAGGAAGGAACACTCCCTGGAGACTTAACGTTTTCAGAGGGAAATTACACTTAAATCAGGGGCCGATAGTGTCAGAGACGCAGTTCTTAATGTCACGTGGTCATGATTTCATTCTTCAACATCATTTTTCTACCTGAAAAACCCACTGTTGGGAATAAAAATTTTTTTGAGAAATTGACTTTTTAAAATGTAGACTTGTTTGTCATTATATAGAAAATACAAGTGTGTCACTGTTAGATCTTTTCAGCAAGCATTCAGTACATAAATTCTGCATTCACTGAGCATCTATTAATTCTAAGCCAGGCCACAGAGCAGAGTGGTTTTCTAAATGCAGAATGTTATTGCTCCTAAGGGAGGCAGGTAGATGTGTGAATTGATAACAGAAGTATGATACAAGAGGTGCTTAATGAAGTGTGTAGAGAGCACTATGGCCGAAGTGTGCAATGAAGTGTTAGTCTGACTTTGTGCCAGGAAAGGGAAGGAAGCATAGATGTGTTTTTTACCTTTTATTCTTTACATGCCGTTTCTTTTATTCCTTGCAGTAGCCTTCTGAGTAAAGTGAATGTATGATTACTGTGATACAATAAGCAACCAAGGCCTTGAGACCTGAAACAACTTTTTCTACCATTGTCACACATGGGATCCAAATATAGTCCAGTGTTTCTCTCTTAAATTGGTGGTGTACATTGAAATACAGGAGGCTGCAATGGTGAAAGTTTACCAAATATAAAGCACATTTCTGAGAAGAATTTCAAAAGTGAATTAGATGTGTTCCTGTGCTTAGGGGTTGCTGGTCTGGCAGTGCTGGTAGAATCCATCAGAGCTCTGGAGATGGAGAAGGCTTGGCCATTTCATAGAAGGGTCCAGAGTGTTTTCCTCCCTGCCCTCATAGCCTTCACTGAGAGGTTTCTCAAATAAATGCTCTGTCTTCCTTGTTTCCTCTTCCCTTATTTTAATATTTCTGGTGTTTGAGTCTCTTTATTTTTTACTGATTACAGTAGGAATCATTAGAGACAGAGTCAACAAGACTGAGAGACCAATGAGTCCAAGGAAAAGGAGGAAGGAAAAATTGCTCCTCACAAGTGCATTTTTGTAGGTTTTCTTGGACTGCTTAATAATTTTAAGAAACTTGTCTCAGAGCTCAAAACAACAAAAACCTATTCTCTCACAGTTCTGGAGGTCAGCAGTCCAAAATCTAGGGATGGGCAGGGCCTCTGAAGGCTCCAAGGAAAATCCTTGCTGCTCTTCCAGCTTCTGGTGGCTTCGGGGGCTCCTGCTTTGTGGCAGTGCAAGTCTAGTCTCCTTTGTCTTCAGACAACCTTCTCCCCTGTGTATCCATTTATCACTGGAATTAGGCCCAACCTGAATGCAGGCTGATCACATCTCAGAACCCTTAATTATACCTGCAGAGATCTTTTTCCAAGTTAGGTCACATTCAGAAGTTCCAGGAGTTGGGATTTAGACGTGTCTCTTTAACCCACTCCAGTCAGCAACAGATGAGTATCTAATCGCAGTAAATGAGAGGATTGCTGTCTCAGATGCAAGGGGGATGATGTGTGGGAAACCAGCAGCATGGAAACAACTCTGAAGTCATTTTATTTAAAAGATAATTATAGATTGTGAATATTTTCTGCAGTTGTAGAAACTAGATATTTAAAAATGTGAACTCAAGGTCAGATCAGTTTGGTTGGAGATTTTGCTCCTCAACTGTATTCATCTTGAAGAATCCTCTAAAGTTTTCATTAAAAATTTTGAATATGCAAAACTCAAAATTTTGGAATTTGAACCTTATGATATTCCTGTGAAGTAGAAATGCCATGTTTTTCTTTTTCCCATTTTACAAATGTGGAAACGGAGCTTAGTTTCTATAATAAATTTTGTCTGAGGTTACAAGTTATGAAATAATACAGATGAACACTGGTGTCACAACTGTAAAGTTTATATTCTTTTTAACGTATCTTGCTGAGTTTATTAATTTTCTATTTAAAAGAGCAGACCTCATTGTTTTGTCATGTTTCACGGGTTTCTTGGTTTGGAATGTGAACATGAAGAATAAAATTTTCTCTTTGCAAAATAAGCCACAAATAATTTATACCACATTGCCATCTCTCTCGGGGAATGCAGTGGCACCCCACTCCAGTACTCTTGCCTGGAAAATCCCATGGATGGAGGAGCCTTGTAGGCTGCAGTCCATGGGGTCGCTGAGAGTCGGGCACAACTGAGCGACTTCACTTTCACTTTTCATTTTCATGCATTGGAGAAGGAAATGGCAACCCACTCCAGTGTTCTTGCCTGGAGAATCCCAGGGACGGGGGAGCCTCGTGGGCTGCCGTCTACGGGATCGCACAGAGTCTGACACGACTGAAGCAACTTAGCAGCAGCAGCAGCAGCAGCATACCAATACTCCTTGTGGAGAAGGCGCCATTGCCTAAAAACATCGCTGGCGGTGTATTAATTAGATTCTTGGGCCTAACCAAAGACTGAATCAGAATTTTTGGGGTGAGGTTTTAGGAATCTACATTTTTAATGAGTGTTACTTGTAATTGTTTGGTATTAATGTGGTAATCAGGTAGTCAGTTCTCACCACAACACTTAGGCCTACTGAGGACAGTGTATTGGACCCTGAGTAAAGGAAGAAGGTAAGGTGACTTCACAGTAGAAACTCTTAACAGCTGTTAAGTGCAGCAGTTTCTATTAAAGAGTGGTTGAGTAGCTAAAGCAGTCTTTAGAAAGAAGAACAAATTTGGAGGCACCATGCTCCCTGAGTTCAAGCTATATTAGAAAGCTGTTGTACTCAAAACAGTATGGTATTAGTATTGGCATAGACATAGGTCAATGGAACAGAATAAAGAACCCAGGGGTAAACACATACATATGTGGTCAATTAATTTATGACAAAGAAGGCCAGAATATACAGTAGGGAAAGGACAATCTTCATTAAATGATGTTGGGAAGACTGGACAGCCACATACAGAAGAGTGAAACTTACACCATATGAAACTGAGGGTGGACTTATAATTATATCTTAACCAAATGCCTTCACAGCAGCACCCAGTAATTGGAAGGGGCCTAGTCAAGCTGATGCATCAGAAAGACCCATCACAGTGTTTTCATTTTTATTGAAGTATATTGTACTTATAGAAAAAGGCACATGTCCTAAATATATAGCTCAGAGAAGGTTTGTAAACTGGACACAGGTAACTCTTACTATACAGGAGCCCTCTTACATTTATTTCATCTGATTCTTGTAACAGTGCACCAAAAATAGTATAGGAATTTCCCCAATTTTATAGATAGAATTTTGAAGCCCAGAAAGGTCAATTTCCTTGCTCCATGTTACAGCTCATAAGTGACAGAACTAGGATTCTAACCATGGTTTTGAGGCATAAAGGAAATACTATGGAAACCCAAGGAACTAATCCCCACATTAATTCTGCATGGGGATTGATAGCATCTTTGGAACAGGAAGGCTTTAGTGAAGAAAGCATTGGAATCTCTAAGCATGAGTTTAGAGTTGCCAAGGAGTGACAAGTTCCTTGGTAAGAGATGCCAGAGGAAGAATGTGGTGTCATTTCAGAGGACAGAAGGTGATGTGTTGTGCTTCACCACAGGCTCTCTAGACCGTGGTGTGATAATATGATCTGTTAGGATAACAATTTCTCAAAGAACGTTGTTTACTATTTCGGACATCTTAAATTTTATATATGTGCATTTTAGCAAAAATTTTCAGAGGTTTATACAAATAGATTTGAGGCAAAGGTTGAAGGCAGAAAGACCATATCTTATTGAGAGCCAGAACTGGAGCACTGAGGATTAAGAGGGAAAAGCATGGAATTCAAGGTATTTCTGAGGAAACTGATGAGATTTGTGAGCCATTAGCTGTAGGAAGAAAAGGAATTACGAGATTTTCTTGTTGATGTGATCCATTGGGAACCAACTTCAGAGATAAAGAAATACTGAAGGTGACTCTTTGAGTTGTTGGGAAAATGGTAGGCAGGAACATGAAACAGAATGGATTAGGTTTTACAAGTTTGCATTCCCAACCTGAAAGAGTTAAAGTGGACATGTTCAGAAGGCAGTTGGATATAATGAGAATGAAATTAATTAAGATGGTGGCTAGAGAGATGGGTTTCAGTTCAGTTCAGTAGCTCAGTCGTGTCCAACTCTTTGCAACCCCGTGAATCGCAGCACGCCAGGCCTCCCTGTCCATCACCAACTCCCGGAGTTCACTTAGACTCACATCCATCGAGTCAGTGATGCCATCCAACCATCTCATCCTCTGTCATCCCCTTCTCCTCTTGCCCCCAATCCCTCCCAGCATCAGAGTGTTTCCAGTGAGTCAACTCTTTGCATGAGGTGGCCAAAGTACTGGAGTTTCAGCCTTAGCATCATTCCTTCCAAAGAACACCCAGGGCTGATCTCCTTCAGAATGGACTGGTTGGATCTCCTTGCAGTCCAAGGGACTCTCAAGAGTCTTCTCCAACACCACAGTTCAAAAGCATCTTTCTTCGGCACTCAGCCTTCTTCACAGTCCAACTCTCACATCCATACATGACCACAGGAAAAACCATAGCCTTGACTAGACGGACCTTTGTTGGCAAAGTAGTATCTCTGCTTTTCAGTATGCTATCTAGGTTGGTCATAACTTTTTTTCCAAGGAGTAAGAGTCTTTTAATTTCATGGCTGCAGTCACCATCTGCAGTGATTTTGGAGCCCAGAAAAATAAAGTCTTGACACTGTTTCCACTGTTTCCCCATCTATTTCCCATGAAGTGATGGGATCAGATGCCATGATCTTCGTTTTCTGAATGTTGAGCTTTAAGCCAACTTTTTCACTCTTCACTTTCACTTTCATCAAGAGGCTTTTTAGTTCCTCCTCACTTTGTGCCATAAGGGTGGTGTATGTCTGCATATCTGAGGTTATTGATATTTCTCCCGGCAATCTTGATTCCAGCTTGTGCTTTTTCCAGCCCAGTGTTTCTCATGATGTACTCTGCATATAAGTTAAATAAGCAGGGTGACAATATACAGCCTTGATGGACTCCTTTTCCTATTTGGAACCAGTCTGTTGTTCCATGTCCAGTTCTAACTGTTGCTTCCTGACCTGCATACAGGTTTCTCAAGAGGCAGGTCAGGTGGTCTGGTATTCCCATCTCTTTCAGAATTTTCCACAGTTTATTGTGATCCACACAGTCAAAGGCTTTGGCATAGTCAACAAAGCAGAAATAGATGTTTTTCTGGAACTCTCTTGCTTTTTCGATGATCCAGCGGATGTTGGCAATTTGGTCTCTGGTTCCTCTGCCTTTTCTAAAACCAGCTTGAACATCTGGAAGTTCACGGTTCATGTACTGTTGAAGCCTGGCTTGGAGAATTTTGAGCATTACTTTACTAGCGTGTGAGATGAGTGCGATTATGTGGTAGTTTGAGCATTCTTTGGCGTTGCCTTTCTTTGGGATTGGAATGAAAACTGACCTTTTCCAGTCCTGTGGCCACTGCTGAGTTTTCCAAATTTGCTGGCATATTGAGTGTAGCACTTTCACAGCATCATCTTTCAGGATTTGAAATAGCTCAACTGGAATTCCATCACCTCCACTAGCTTTGTTCGTAGTGATGCTTTCTAAGGCCCACTTGACTTCACATTCCAGGATGTCTGGCTCTAGGTCAGTGATCACACCATTGTGATTATCTGGGTCATGAAGATCTTTTTTGTACAGTTCTTATGTGTATTCTTGCCACTTCTACTTAATATCTTCTGCTTCTGTTAGGTCCATACCATTTCTGTCCTTTATCTAGCCCATCTTCGCATGAAATGTTCCCTTGGTATCTCTAATTTTCTTGAAGAGATCTCTAGTCTTTCCCATTCTGTTGTTTTCCTTTATTTCTTTGCATTGATTGCTGAGGAAGTCTTTCTTATCTCTTCTTGCTATTCTTTGGACCTCTGCATTCAGGTGCTTATATCTTTCCTTTTCTCCTTTGCTTTTCGCTTCTCTTATTTTCATAGCTGTTTGTAAGGCCTCCTCAGACAGCCATTTTGCTTTTTTGCATTTCTTTTCCATGGGGATGGTCTTGATCCCTGTCTCCTGTACAGTGTCACGAACCTCATTCCATAGTTCATCGGGCACTCTATCAGATCTAGGCCCTTAAATCTATTTCTCACTTCCACTGTATAATCATAAGGGATTTGATTTAGGTCATACCTGAGTGGTCTAGTGGTTTTCCCTACTTTCTTCAATTTAAGCCTGAATTTGGCAATAAGTAGTTCATGATCTGAGCCACAGTCAGTTCGCGGTCTTGTTTTTGTTGACTGTATAGAGCTTCTCCATCTTTGGCTGCAAAGAATATAATCAATCTGATTCGGTGTTGACCATCTGGTGATGTCCATGTGTAAAGTCTTCTCTTGTGTTGTTGGAAGAGGGTGTTTGCTATGACCAGTGCATTGTATTGGCAAAACTCTATTAGTCTTTGCCCTGCTTCATTCCGTATTCCAAGGCCAAATTTGCCTGTTACTCCAGGTGTTTCTTGACTTCCTACTTTTGCATTCCAGTCCCCTATAATGAAAAGGACCTCTTTTTTGGGTGTTAGTTCTAAAAGGTCTTGTAGGTCTTCATAGAACCGTTCAACTTCAGCTTCTTCAGCATTACTTGTTGGGGCATAGACTTGGATTACTGTGATATTGAATGGTTTGCCTTGGAAACGAACAGAGATCATTCTGTGGTTTTTGAGATTGCATCCAGGTACTGCATTTCGACTCTTGTTGACCATGATGGCTACTCCATTTCTTCTAAGGGATTCATGCCCGCAGTAGTAGATATAATGGTCATCTGAGTTAAATTCACCCATTCCAGTCCATTTTAGTTTGCTGATTCCTAGAATGTCAACGTTCACTCTTGCCATCTCCTGTTTGTCCACTTCCAATTGGTAATCACTAATTTATAGATGTATGTTGGGCCTATAGGACTGGGTTAGTTCTGTCAGTTGAAGAGAAAAGATAACCAAAGATGAAATGGTTGTGAAACCTCCAGTATTTAAGAAGAGGAGCAGTTGTCACAGAATTAAGTGACCAAGGAGATGATTACAGCCTGAAAAAGCCAGAAGTGGTCATTTTTAAGAAGGTTGTAGGTAGATAAATTTTATAGAAATATTTTATGGCATAAATAGATCATGTTTCTGGGTCAAATAAATGAGAACTGAGAAAAAGCCTAGCTAATTCAAATTGGCAGTTTAGAAAAGTGTTCGTGATTGTGAGCCAGAACCCCCAAGTATTTTATCCAGAATTAAAATAGTATAAGTCAACATATATTGAATAAGATAAGCTATCTGGAAACTTAACTGATCCTGACAAATGATCAATAGGTGGGTGACTAAGGAGACCTGGGAAACACCATAGTGGCACTTGGATATATTCTCTGCTTTAAAAGATCCTTTGATTACCTGAAGAAAGAATGTGGTGTCTTAAAAGTGACGTCAGTACTTGGCCAGAGTAAGTGGTATTGCTATTACCAGAGCAGTCCATACTCTGTTGTGAGATAAGAAGAAGGTTTCAGGTTCTTCTATCACTGAAGTAATTACCAGACTGTGAGATGATTCTTGAGCTCCCTCAGTAATAAAATCTGTGATTTCTAATTATAACTTTTTTCTCTACCATATGGGGAAATTTTGAATGCTAAAAATAGAAATGAAGAAAAAAGAAGAATCTTAAGTGCATATTGCTAAGTGAAAGAAGCCAATCTGGAAAAGCTACATACCGTATGATTCCAGCCATACGACAGTCAGAGAGAGGCAGGACTATGGAGCAGTAAAAAGATGAGTGGTATGGGGGCAGGACTGATGCAGCATTGGGGATTTTTAGGGCAGTGAAAGTTCTGTGTGACACTGTAACCGTGAATACATGATACATTTGTCAAAATCCATAGGGTGGAGAACACCGAGAATGAACCCAGATAGGAACTGTGGACTTTGAGTGACGGTATGTCAAGGCAGGTTCATCAGTTGTGACAAGTGTTACCGCTCTGGTGCAGGAGGCTGGTAGTGAAGGGGGCTGTGCTCCCGTGGGGAGGGAGGCTATGGGATCTTGCTGTACTTCGTGCTCAGTTTCGCTATGAACCTAAAACTGCTCCTAAAAATAAAGTCTCTTTTTAAAAGCAGAACGGAAGATTCATATCTCAGTTGCTCACCTATTTTGTACTTTAATACTTACTAATTTTCCTTTCTCTCCTAGACCTGCAAGGCTGTTGAAGCGGTATTAGAAATCTGATGGGTTTGTGCCTTCTGTAATGTAAAAGAGAAATTGTGAATACAAGAGAAAAAAAGTCAAGTGTTTTGAAATTCCAACTTATTTTCAGTTAACTAGAATCTTAAAAGATTCAAAAAACTTTGAACAAATAAAATACTTCCTAAAACACAGCCACATGGGGCACTTCTCTGGTGGTCCAGCGGTTAAGAATTCGTGCTTCCACCGCAAGGGGAACTGAGATCTCATATGCTGCCCCTTAAGGCCAAAACAGTTTTTAAAAGAAACAAAAGTTAAAAAAAAAAAAAAAAAAAAGGCACTATACACACACACACACACACACACACACACACACAGAACTTATATAACTTACACACACACAGAATTTATCTTTGATTTGTTAGTGTTCATTTTGACACTTGACACTAGGGCCAGTCATTCAGCAAAATAATTGAGTGACTTCTCTCTGCCTTAAGACAGGTAGCAAGTGACAAGGTATTCATTGTCCTTCTCTCATTGAGTGAATAACATAGAAGACATTGAACCATTCAGTTTGTCACTTAAAAAAGACCTTCTTCAGCCCTTCAGTCTAAATGAAGTCTGTTCTGTTACTCTTCTTCATAGTACTTTATTTTTTTCTTTCAGATGGCAGTTATTATGATTATTCTAAGTTACGGTTCATACAGATTATTTGGGCATTTGTTCTGCTTGATTTCTCTCCCTGTGCTAGACTGTAAGGAAGCAAGCGAATCAGTTTTCCATGTGCATAGTTAGCATTCAGCAGTGACTTTTTGAATAAGTGAATGGATGAATGAATGATGACTGCCTTTGTGTTTCATAAGTGCACTATGCTACCAAGTAAGCAGATTTGGTCTCCTGTAAGGTTATAGGCCTGAAAATGAGTAGGAAGTGGTGTGAAATTCAGTTCTCTTCAGAGGGCAAGTAACATATATATATAGAAATTTTGCCTTTAATTTGAAAATTGAGAAGTTATTCAAGACTTCAATGATAAGAGTGAAGGAATGCCATTCAGATTAAAGTCGATTCCAAAGTGAATCAGCGCTTCCCTAGTGGCTCAGCTGGTAAAGAATCTATCCACCATAATGTGGGAGACCTGGGTTGGGAAGATCCCCTGGAGAAGGGAAAGGCCACTTACTCCAGTATTCTGGCCTGGAGGATTCCATGGAATGTGTAGTCCATGGGGTTGCAAAGAGTTGGACCCGACTGAGCGACTTTCACTTTCAAAGTGAATCAGCCAGAAGGTAGAACAAGCAGCTTTTCCCACTAAAGTAGATCCCAGACACTTACTTCTTGTTTCTTGTTTTCCGAGACCAAGGTAAAATAAACTATAAAAAGAGGAAAGTGCTGTGTTTTTTAAATGTATTCACTACTACAGAAAAAGCAAGAGTGCAGGAACACTTCCCTGCATGAATCCTGGGGTAGGGGCTGCTTGGTTGTCTTCCGGGAGTTCCTGCCACTCCCATCTTTCAGGTTGAAATGCTGAATGAACATGAAGGATGCAAAGGCTGTTCTGGATTGGTCACCACCTTTCACTCAGATCAGTGGTAGAGCACTAAGAAAGCATGGCACGTTGCTCTCAGAGCACTGGGAACCCTGAATGTCTCTCTTCCAAGTGCTTTTATGAAATATTTCTTAATTTCTGTGAATTTTTCTCTTAACTTTTTTTTTTTTTTTTTTTTCAGGTGTTGGTAAATCATGCTTATTGCTACAGTTTACAGACAAGAGGTTTCAGCCAGTGCATGACCTTACTATTGGTAAGTGTTGTAAAGAGATGAGATGCATTCACAAGTTTGGGGTAGTGGACATGGAATATGCTAGAGGGCTCATTGCATTAGTAAGGAGTCAGAAATCAGTGAAGCTAGATCTGTTGCTGTACTGGAGTCTAGTCTCCATCACTGGGTTTAAAATAACTGTATCTACAGTAAAAATAATACTACACAACTCTATAAGAGTGGTTGGAATGCAGCAGACAGTCATACTTATCTTGATTGTATTTGACGATGGAACAGAAGATTGAGAGACAGTGTATCTCAGTGTATCTCAAGACGGGTGGGTAACAGCAGAGACTGTGGACCGGTTTGTTGGAGTTCTGATCAGGGCTCTGCCACTAGCTGGACACACCCCTTCCCCACTCCATGCCTCGGCTTCTTTGTCTGTAAAATGAGAAAAGTAGTAGGACCATCTCACAAAATCGTTAAGAACAGTAAGTGAGTTAATAAATGTGATGCATTGAAACAGTGCCTAGCAGTGTGGTAAGTGCTCCAGGGCTGCCTGTAATTATTAACCCAGAAAAACTACCATCAAGCAATTTTTAGTTTCCTCAATTGTGAAATGAGGAATAAATGAGAGTTCCTGGTAAGAGATGGTCAACAAATTTTAGCTATTATTACTGTTAGCTCTACTGGTTGTTTTTAGTGATATTATTCATTAATATGCAAAAGTATAAAATTAAGTGAAAAACTAAAAACTTTAAGTAAGTGTGCTCTTTCAGGGTTCTTAATCTGTTTTTAAAAAATTACACCCCAAAAGCTAAAGAGTCTAGATTTCTTCTTCTATGGCTGCAATAGAGATTAGTCAACCGTGTATAAATAAGGTAATTGGAAATCCAGTTAAAGTTTGCAACTGATAGCTTAATGTGTATTTTCAGCCAGTGTCTGCTTGTTTTCTATAGGTATCATTAACTCACTATTCATAACAAATTGATTCTCATGTCCTGTGTATTTTTAAAGTACCAAATCGAAGATACAGTTTATAAATCAGATTATTAGATCAGTTGATGGTATTCACCCAAGCCTAATGTACTTTGTGCATATATTAAACATCTTTCCTTACTGGCTACTTATAGTAAGAACATGCAGATTCCATTTTCATCTTGGTAATTTTAATTATATCTGCTAATGATGGGTAGGGCAGGTGTTGCTCTTTCATGCTGGTTCTCATGATACTCAAGTTTTAACTTGGGTGAGCTCCTTTTTTGTAGAATCTGTTCTTTAATAGGTCTGCACCTTGAGGCCACCTCTTAGGCATGACTCGGTCTTGAGACAGCTGGCCGGTGGTTTTTTTTATAGGGTGCTGTCAAAAGCGTCTTCCTTTTCATTGAAGCACCCTGTAGGGAGGATAGGCCTGAGCCTCGCTGCTGTCAGAGGATAGGCTCTGCTGCGAAGAGAGATGGGGAAGTAGGTCGGAGGGAGTTCTCAGCAAACCATAACTCATGTAACTGCACCGGCCGGCTTTCCTCTGGGCTCGCTGATGGGAGGCCCTGGGAGTTCAGAGGAGAAAAGCAAAAAAGCCGAGGGTCTTCTCCCCTCTCTGCCAGGGTTTACTGTGTGTCCTCCATGGCTTCAGTACAAGCCCCTGCCTGTCAGAGTCACTGGTGGTCGGGTTCCTGGGCTCTGGAAATCCTGGTTTCTCTCTCTGCCCTCCGGCTTGGGAACAGCAGCAGCTTCCGGCTGTTGCTGATCTCTGGGTTGCGTTACCTTCTGCTCCTTGGGTTTCTCAGCCCTGCCTTCAACTTAACCAGTTCCCCACTTTAAATCCCCTCTGTTTTAAATGCTTAAGTATGGTTTCTATTTTTCTGGTTGGATGCCAACTACTATACTCAAGACACCCATCACAAGAATTTATTTTTCTGACATAGAAATCATTTAGAAGGTCCTTAGTACATACTTTTTCTAGGAGTGTAGAATGATTGCTAAAGTAGGCATGAGGCAGTGTCTTGATCCTGCTGCACACTTGCCTTTTGCTTGATGAATAGAGGAAGGTGACAAGGTTAAGTTTGGGTCGTGAGGAAGAATTATTAACTGATAGCAAAGAGGAAATAAAAGGCAAGGGAAGACTGTATAAAATGTTCCTTACCCTTTGCCTGCTATCTCAGTGAGAATTGTTATGCTGGGAATCAAAGAGCCATCTATAAATAGCTTCCTGGGCACAATTTCACTGAGGATCCAGACTCCAGCCTTGCCATCCAGAGGATGGCTCAGGGGCTGTTCCTCTGGACCAGCAGCATCAGCATTGTGTGGGAGTTGTTATAGAATCTACTGGCTCCCATTCTGCAGCTCAACAGGGTCTCCGGGTGATTCACATGAACCTTCAAGGCTGAGAATCACTGGATCAATGGCTTTTGTGAGTATGTATGTGGATTCCCCAGGTGGAAATAGGCTTCATATTGTTGACCCTGTGCACACGCCCACACACATCCTGGCCCCTCACTTCCTTTACTTGCACTTCTTCTGAGATCCTGCTTCCACTCAGCTCCTCACCTGCACAGTCCTGCCCAGGACCTGTCACCAGAGTCTGGAACTACTCCAGAGTCTTGGATTCATGTGACTGGCTATCTGACCACCCCTGCCATCCTTTCAGCTCACACACCTGGTTCCTAATGCTAAAAGTTTATTTACCCTATCAGGTGTAAAATCCATTGATTCTGCCATCTTTGTACTCTCACCTCTCTTGCTTTCTTACTTCTCCCCTTACCCAGCTTTAATTCTAAGCCTTATAGTTATGTCATTATAATTACTCCTGTGTATACCCTCAGCTGCCTTGTCCCCGCTCTTAGTTATAGCCCACTCATTCCCACTGTGTTTATTTTACTTCCTACTAGTGGACAATTTGACAAATACTGATCCAGAAGCTAGGCTATTTACATGTTCATTACACCTTGCTTCCTCTCTCCCCCACTTTAAACCATCAGCCTCTAAGAAGTGACTGCTGAAAGTGAAAGTATACTCTTGGAGAAAAGGTGGTGTTGTTTCCCATATCACGTGCCCCACAAGAGATCAATTAAAAGCATGCCTCATTTATTTGGGGTTCACCTTTCTGATAAAGTTATTTAGAATGTCATTGCCGAGAACTAGGAAGATAGCTTAAAAGACCTTGTGAAACATCCGGTTCAGATCTCACAAAGACCCTTTTCCTGATCTTAGAACATAAGCATACTTTCCTGACAGGTTGTGATTGTTAATGCTGCTTCTGCTAAGTCGCATCAATCGTGTTCGACTCTGTGCAACCCGATAGACGGCAGCCTACCAGGCTCCTCCGTCCCTGGGATTCTCCAGGCAAGAACACTGGAGTGGGTTGCCATTGCCTTCTCCATGTGATTGTTATGAAAACACTGTAAAAATCCAAAGAAAGTTAAATTCCCCATGTAAACTTGCCTTTGGCCCTCCAGCAACCACTGTGAAGAATTTGGTATGTGTATCACCTTCTAGAGTTTTTAAATATATTATAAACACACATGTAAAACTGTTCTCATTTGCTTTTCCTCCTCAGATATACTAAAGTACCTGTTCTTTCTTACCTTTGCCTTGACTGCGGCTTGTGAATGACGTTAATATTTGTGAATTGGAGGGAGAAAAGTCGCTATTTGACTTTTTAACTCTTTAGTTTTAAGTACGGCTGAACTTTTAAAAATATGTTTAAGAAACATTCTGTGTCTTTGCTTTGAATTATGTGTTTTTATCTTTGCCCTCTCCACTAATAGTTTTCTTTAGTCAAATTCATTGATGCTTTTTGTAATGACTTTCAAGTCTTACTAAAGAAGGGATCCCCTTTAGTGTGTATGAATTATATACATATTCTTTAAAATATTCTTTTCATACTATAAATTTATACTTCATCTGGTATATGGCCATGTAGGTTATTTTCTTTAATCCCTACATAACTTGTGGCCCCACACCATTAATTAAATAAGCCATTCTTTCTTTCCTATTTGATTTAGCCTTTCTTATCTGCTAAATCTCTGTATATATATCAGCCTGTTTGGGGACTCTCTGTTCCTTTTTTTTTTTTTCCTATTTCATGAGGCAGTATCATACTGGCATTTACAGTCACTTTCTAATTACTTAATGTGTGGTTGACGGTTTTCCTTTTCTAAAAATTTTCTGAATTTCTAAAAAATTTTCTGAATTTCTTAAGTATTTTTGTGTATTTGTTCTCCAGTTGAACTTTAGTCTCTTTGCCAAATTGCAAAAGTTTTAGTGAGGCTTTTAAAATTTGGTAGGAAATATATTAATTTATGGACTAGTTTGGAGACAGTTTATGTTTTTACCATATAAAGATTAGCTATTCATACACATAAGATGTTTTCTTTTATTCCAGCTTTTAAAATGCTCTTCAGTAAAGTTTTACATAAGGTCTTGTGCTTTTACATTATTTTTGTATTTTATGGATTTTGTTGCTATTGTAAACAGGTTTTTCCCACCATTATTATTGTTTAATCATTTTGCATATTCTAGGTAGACATTTTGGCCTTATCTGTAAGTCATAATATTTTCTTAGCTAATATCTATACCTTTTGTTTTTGCTGGTATCTATAGTTTTGTTTCTAGGAGTATCAGCCTTCTTCCCCACCAGTCTCTGTTTTGAACTTCTGCAGTTTCTGAGTTCCAGGAGTAGATCCTTTTTTTTTCTCAAGACGGTCTAAGGAGGGCTCCTTATGGCTGTTAACTTGATACCAGCCCTGCTGTCTGCTTTGGCAGTGCCATCTCGGGGGAGCAGCCTCACCCTGCCTCTGCACCTCCACGTGCCCTGGCTCTGGCAGTGGGCCCCTTCTCATTGGGATTGCCATCAGTAGTCACCTCATGAGTGACGTGTCATCATTAGTTAGAAATCTTGGAGTATAGTATGAAATAATAATGGATCCATAAAAATACTTAACTGTGTGCCAGGAAGTAAGTAGATGGTAACTAAGGCACGTGATAACTTTTTATTTTAACTAATTTATTGTTAAGTTAGTATAACTAATTTTCTAATGTTATTATAGGTTAGTTTCAAGTGTTGTTTACATTTTAAATAGTAGTGAATCCCAGACTTATACAAATAATGTTCTTTTCTCAGATTCTTTTCCATTATAGAAGTTATTACAAGATCTTGAAGTACTGTTGGTATCAATTGTTAAATACTAAATAAATGTTTACTACAGTAGGTCTCTGTTTTAGTTTACCTATTTTTGTCCTGGAAGGTTCAAATATTTGAGTAGACAATGTCTGTAAATGTTTATCCCAGACTCTAATTTATGTTAATTGAAAATGTATCTGGGAAGAGAGCCCATCCCCTTTCTAAATAAACTTTTATAACACATGTACAAATATATGCTTAACTAAAACAATTTAAAATTTTTACAGTCCAGTGGAGATGTGTAAGGTTTTGGGTTTTTGTTTGTTTCTAAAATTTCTAGGACACTTCAGCTTTCAGCATTTTCTTTTGTCTGTATTTCCATTTTTATAAATAAGTTCATTTTTGAAGTTTAAATCATTTCTTTTCTATTTCCATAGGAAAACAGAAATCATGGTTTTTCAAATAACTGTTAATCTTGAAGAAATTTTAGAGATGGTTTTTGTTCTCTGTCCTGATCCTATTAATAAGTGAAGTTAAAAAATTTGTAAAACAGTCTTGATTTTCATATAACATGGTTTTCAAATTAGGTATGTTTTTAGAGGCAAAATCTTTGAAGACTTTTTAAGCCTCAGGACTGGAAAAGGGTGATGGAATTCAGTCTCCTTTTCAAATTCAATCCCAAAGAAAGGCATTCCAATCCCAAAGAATGCTCAAAATGCTCAAACTACCACATAATCGCACTCATCTCACACGCTAGTAAAGTAATGCTCAAAATTCTGCAAGCCTGGCTTCAGCAATACGTGAACCATGAGCTTCCACATGTTCAAGCTGGTTTTAGAAAAGGCAGAGGAACCAGAGACCAAATTGCCAACATCCGCTGGATCATCGAAAAAGCAAGAGAGTTCCAGAAAAACATCTATTTCTGCTTTATTGACTATGCCAAAGCCTTTGACTGTGTGGATCACAATAAACTGTGGAAAATTCTGAAAGAGATGGGAGTACCAGACCACCTGACCTGCCTCTTGAGAAATTTGTATGCAGGTCAGGAAGCAACAGTTAGAACTGGACATGGAACAACAGACTGGTTCCAAATAGGAAAAGGAGTCCGTCAAGTCTGTATATTGTCACCCTGCTTATTTAACTTATATGCAGAGTACATCATGAGAAACACTGGGCTGGAAAAAGCACAAGCTGGAATCAAGATTGCCGGGAGAAATATCAATCACCTCAGATATGCAGATGACACCACCCTTATGGCAGAAAGTGAGGAGGAACTAAAAAGCCTCTTGATGAAAGTGAAAGTGGAGAGTGAAAAAGTTGGCTTAAAGCTCAACATTTCAGAAAATGAAGATCATGGCATCTGGTCCCATAACTTCATGGGAAATAGATGAGGAAACAGTGGAAACTGTCAGACTTTATTTTTCTGGGCTCCAAAATCACTGCAGATGGTGATTGCAGCCATGAAATTAAAAGATGCTTACTCCTTGGAAGAAAAGTTATGACCAACCTAGATAGCATATTCAAAAGCAGAGACATTATTTTGCCAACAAAGGTCGCCAACAAAGGTCCGTCTAGTCAAGGCTTTGGTTTTTCCAGTGGTCACGTATGGATGTGAGAGTTGGACTGTGGGGAAAGCTGAGTGCTGAAGAACTGATGCTTTTGAACTGTGGTGTTGGAGAAGACTCTTGAGAGTCCCTTGGACTGCAAGGAGATCCAACCAGTCCATTCTGAAGGAGATCAGCCCTGGGTGTTCTTTGGAAGGAATGATGCTAAAGCTGAAACTCCAGTACTTTGGCCACCTCATGCGAAGAGTTGACTCATTGGAAAAGATTCTGATGCTGGGAGGGATTGGGGGCAGGAGGAGAAGGGGACGGCAGAGGATGAGATGGCTGGATGGCATCACCGACTCGATGGATGTGAGTTTGAGTGAACTCTGGGAGATGGTGATGGACAGGGAGGCCTGGCGTGCTGCGATTCATGGGGTCACAAAGAGTCGGACAGGACTGAGTGACTGAACTGAACTGAACTGAGTCTCTGTCTATATACTTTGAATAAAGGGCTAAATATGCCAAAACTCAACTGTGGGTTAAGTTAAGCAAAGGGGGTTATTAGAGTGTCTTGATTATTAGGGATATTAGAGTGTCTGGAGTTTTATGTAGACTCCACAAGAGGGTGGGGACGTGGACTTGGAAATGGGCAGGAGTGAAGCATCCTAAGAGGCTGGAAAGCAGAAAACATAACAGCCATCCTCCCGTCAAAGGACGGAATGGTTTGCCAGTCAGTTTGAGTACCTTCATCCCTCTGCTCAGGGTGCTGGTCCTTGCTTGGCTTGCCTACCCATCCATGGTGTCGGTCAAGGGTCTGTTTCTAATTTGCCATTGTTTTTCATCAAATTTGACGTTACATATTGGATTTAAGAAATCTTAAATCCCACTGAGCAATGCAGATGTTTTTGGATTGTGGTTAAAAGCTTTTCCATGACAATGGGAGGTAAAACAGGATTTCTCTCTGTGGCTACAATAGATTCTTGAAAAGGCTTCCAATTTGTCAACTATCTTGCTGATTTGTAGAATTTTATACTTTAGGACATTCCTTTTAAATAGTGGGCATTTCCAAGAGCATTTGTACTGTCCTTAGCTGCTAGTTTCTTTCCTCAGCCACTCATTTTCATGTCACTGAGTAAGCTGGTGGACTGTTGTTTTGGGTATCCCCCCACCCTGTGGCATAGACGGTATATGACTATATGCATATAGATAGGTAGATGTGTAAACACTGTAGTGGTTTTTTATGAGGTTAATTGTACAATTTTGCATTTTTCTTTCTAGTACATCCTGACTCCTAGGTCTTCTCTCTGTGCTTTTCCTGTATTTCTGAGTCTGAGAAACATACCATTAGTTTCTTTGTATTGACTTTGCCCCTAGTATGGAATAAATAATAAAATACAGAATAAAAACTCAATCAAGTTACATATCCTGAAAGGG
The DNA here is from genome assembly GCF_027580195.1 of Bos mutus. NCBI lineage: Eukaryota > Metazoa > Chordata > Mammalia > Artiodactyla > Bovidae > Bos > Bos mutus. The sequence goes on along the minus strand of NC_091630.1, from coordinate 55,926,479 downwards.
TAAATCACCTTTCTATCTCACCTTCCTGATCACAGTTGGGGGAATTATAGGAGATGCTGAAGTGAAATTCTGGCACTGGGCAATGTGCCCTTCCCTGGGCAACTAAAAGCTGTTTTTCTGCCAGGATGACATCTGGTTTCTGGGGACCATGTGTGTCTCCCCGTCACCCTGACTCTGATCTAAATACTGAAAGAACACACTCCAAGCAGTAATGATTTGGTGTAATGTAAGTGATAGACTTCTTGCAGAGTCTCCTTCACAGCTGTTTGCTCTTCTGAAATTATACCCTCTTTTTCTCCTCCTCCTATTTTGATGATTGAATGAGTATTTTCAAAAGATGGTAAATGCAAGGGAAAAAGCCAAAGTTGTAAGCTAGCTGATAAGTGTAAAGTTTGTATTCCCTTAACCTGCAATCCTGTCTCCTGTAATTTGCCAAAAATCATAATCATAAGTTGAAAAATATATGCAGAAAATTCATTTCAGCATTAACTACTTAGTGAAGATTTGGAAACAACCAAAATTTGTAGCAGTAGAGTACCAGCTTAATAAAATGCATGTATATCTAAAGATACATAACACACAGGACTATTATGTGGCCATTAAAAATAATAGTATAGTTTTATATAATTTTTTTATTGAAAAAGTACTTAGTGGTATGGAATAATGTTTATGACATAGTGACTGAAAAATTGCAGGACAGCATTTGTGTATTCCCATTTATATAAAACTGTATGCTTCTATGTGTATTTATTCATGGTGAGATTTCTGAAAATATATTTAAACAGTGGTCATCTCTAGTGAATGAACTTGGAGATTTCTTTCCTAGTTGATAACCCATGATGGAACTAAGACTATGATGTTGAAATTCATCTGTCCATTTTAGTGATTGTTAAACCACATTAACAGTTTTTAAGAAATTGGTTCTTGAATCTCATTTCTAATTATTTTTAATATTATTGAGCCTGCAAAACATGAAGGGCACAGTTGATGTCTTGACTACACAAGACTCAGATATCTTAGTGTTTAATTATATTCTTAGCCTGTGTCTTATGAATATCTCTGCCTTATACATTTTCTAAGGATGGGAGCTGTATTTGTTAATCTGTGTATTATTTGGCATAGCATGTCCTAGAAATACCCTTTTTAAAAAAAATCCTTAAATGTGAAGTATATTCCCACTAATGTGCCTAACAAAACACTTTCTGTTTTATTCAGGTGTTGAGTTTGGTGCTCGAATGATAACTATTGATGGAAAACAGATAAAACTTCAGATATGGGATACGGTAAGTATAGCGAAAATACCTTGTATGACCTCAGTAAAGTCATTTTATAAAAGTACATTGTTGTGTGTGTGTGCAGTTTTATTGTTATCTTATGACTGTTATGGTTTGTTAGACACTGACGTTCTTGCAACCATGACATAAAATGTGGTAACAGAAAAGATTCATTTTTATCATGCAGTATTTTCAGCAGAGGTACCCTAGGTGTCAGGTGTAGGGGAACATATTTGAGCAAATTCTCAGGCTATGGGATCTAAATAGAAATGCTCCAGAAACTATGTTTTTAAGAAAAACAAGCAGTATGTCTAAAGTATACATGTGAATTAAAATATATGAATGTCAATACCATAGTCACTTGATCTGATAGTTTATTAGTTTATTCTAAAAGTATGATTTAGTCCTGAGCACTTGACGCTACCTTGCTCCCGATCCTGTCGTTTACGTTCATCGAATGCCAGTTCAGTATCCTGTCACATAGATTTTAATGGCAGTTTCTCATCTGAACCACGGAAAGTTATTTGCATGACTATTTTTCTTTATTTTCCCATCTTCTGCATAAAAGATAAGTACTTAATTGTATACATTTGATATGTAGAGACCTCAAAGAGCCTTTGCTTATGTGGCTTATCACTAGAGATTAAAGCTGAGAAACTTATTAAACAGTTCATTATTAATTGATTGTAGAATAACCCTGATAAACTCATTGTATATTAGCATAAACAATGCAATTTTTATGGAAATTGACCGTTTTCCCAAGACAAAAAGCTATTTTCCAGTGTGAAGAGTGTCATTTTGTTACATTTTGAAAATTTTTACACTCTGCTTAGTAGAAGACAGCTGGATTCTTGTGTCGCCCTCTGCATCAAGTCTTTTGTGTGTTGTTTTCTTGAAGTCTATGAAGAGAATGACCCTGCCCATCAGAACAAGAACCAGTTTCCCCCCAGTCAGTCCCTCCCATCAGGAAGCTTCCATAAGCCTCTTATCCTTCTCCATCAGAGGGCAGACAGACTGAAAACCACAGTCACAGAAAACTAACCAATCTAATCACATGGACCACAGCCTTGTCTAACTCAATGAAACTATGAGCCATGCCATGTAGGGCTACCCAAGATGAATGGGTCATGGTGGAGAGTTCTGACAAAATGTGGTCCACTGGAGAAGGGAATGGAAACCACTTCAGTATTCTTGCCTTGAGAACCCCATGAACAGTATGAAAAGGCAAAAAGATAGGACACTGAAATATGAACTCCCCAGGTCGGTAGGTGCCTAGTATGCTACTGGACGGCCTCACCAACTCGATGGGCATGAGCTTGAGTAAACTCTGGGAGTTGGTGATGGACAGGGAGGCCTGGCGTGCTGCAGTCCATGGGATCGCAAAGAGTCAGACACAGCTGAGCGACTGAACTGAACTGATGAAGAGAATACAACCTCACACAGATAGTTGGGGAATGGAGGACCTCATGGACCCTTCAGGAGTCTCAGGGACTCCCAGGGGTCCAGGTCAGTGTAAGCACCACTACCTTAGGGCAATTAGGACTTAATTCTTCACTGAACCCCAGTTGAGAAAACCCAAAAGGTTTAGGACGACAAACAGCATAACTCTAAACTAGTAAATGAAATGGAAAATACAGGGAATTTTACTGCCACGTGCCTCTGGTCTTTTTTTTTCTTCCTAATCTTGCAGTCTTACTGTCTCACCTGTCACCTTTAATGCCATTACTGAAGGAAGGTACCTTGAAGAATATTCAGTCTCACAGACTGGATTCTCAAGAATGCTGAGCGAATTTCTGAAGGCTGTTGTGAGACCTAGGTTTCCTCATGTTTCCTGTGTGCCACACAGTCATCCCAAAATGGGAAACCCTAAATCTGTCTTGCTCTGTTCCAGAATCATACATGGGACTCTGTGTTTTTATGCTTTCTTGTTTCCTCTTTCTGCAGTGCAAATTTATGCATTCACCATTTCTTAGTGTTTCCCCCACCCCCAACCTGTAGCATCTCATAACTTTCAGGATTTATGTTCTGTCAAGCAACGAGACTTCAAAACTGCATAGAAAAAAGAAAGTAAAATATGAAAACTCCCTTCTTTCCTAGAGATTTTAATTAATGATCTCTAACCAAAAGGAAATTTTTCTACTTCTGTATTAATAGTTTCTCTTCTTTTCCAGAAGTGATTGTTTTACAGAAACCAGTTGGCTTCCTTAGCTAATAAAACATTTTTGTGCAACCCAAATCCTTCACTGTAGTGTGAACTAAACTATTTACTATTCTTTAATATGTTTTTCATACATTGTGCCTTGCATAAATGCTTTGCTTGAGGTCACTCTACATTAATGTCTCCCTCCCACCTGTGTCTCCCGTTTTTCTTACATGACAGTGTTAAAAGAATCTGAAGTCAGCACTTACATCCTCTTAAGTCTTTTTGCAAAGTAAATATGCTTAGATTTGTTAAAGCATCCAACATCTCTTCTTTCCTAGATCTTTGCAACCTTTGTTTTTCTTCTCAGAATCTTCTTAAGTTTCTATATGAAATTCCCTTAAAAAACCTAGAATTAAATAGTCCTGGTTGACTTTTTCTCCATCCTTGCTGTTGACACTAAGACAGCCGAAAAATTACTGTGATGCTTGTTAATCCTGCCGTCATCCAAACCAGTAGTCTTCCTCTTGCATGTAAACTTCAGAATCTTTTTCCTTGATAACAGCAGTCCTTGATCATAGGTCTAGATTTTTAAGTTGAGTAAAGTACCTGAGATTCCATGTTTGGGCCCTGGACAGCTCAGTTGGCTACTTAGAAATCCTTTTTTCTTTTTGGCTCTCAGCTGTGTTCCATGTAACTAGAGTTGTAAGATAAATGACTAACAGTGAAACTAAAAGGTATTACTGTAGTATTGATTCTCACAAATTTTAATTTTCTAACTTTATTGGCTGTTTGGGATCATTCAAGGTGACGTATTTGAGTGTCTGCTATAAGTAAACTTCAGTATTCTGAATTGGGCTATCCCTCAAGGAGATCTAAGGAGGAGAAAAAGATAAGCATGTGAGTAGTGTGTTCATTCTATCTAATCAATAGTATTAGACCCAAATGATCACATGAAGTTGCTTTTGGATTTGTGAGGGGAAAAGGCTAAGTATAGGTTCTGGTGGACAAGCTTGCTAGCTTGTGAGAGGATTATGGAGCTTGAACTGGTCCTCAGAGGGAATAGATATTGGGGAAGTAGAAAGAGGAGAAAAATTTTCAGACAAAGAGTTAAAACAGAGGCACAGAAGCAGGAATATTCAGAATATGGATAGAATACCAGTAGGAAAAAAAATGGCTGTAAGACTTTTATTGAATAATAATATAAAACTCTAGAGAAACAAATAGAAATCAGATGCCCAAGAGGTTAGGATTTACATTCAGGGTAAAGATTTTTGAATAATACTAGCTTGATGCGTGTAGAGTTGTATATTAATGGAGGTAACAGAAGAGGAGGAGGTTTTGATTTGCATTTCTCTGATAATGAGTGATGTTGAGCATCTTTTCATGTGTTTGTTAGCCATCTGTATGTCTTCTTTGGAGAAATGTCTATTTAGTTCTTTGGCCCATTTTTTGATTGGGTCATTTATTTTTCTGGAGTTGAGCTGTAGGAGTTGCTTGTATATTTTTGAGATTAGTTGTTTGTCAGTTGCTTCATTTGCTATTATTTTCTCCCATTCTGAAGGCTGTCTTTTCACCTTGCTAAACTGGAGCCTTTTATACAGAGTGAAGTAAGCCAGAAGGAAAAACACCAATACAGTATACTAACGCATATATATGGAATTTAGAAAGATGGTAACAATAACCCTGTGTACGAGACAGCAAAAGAGACACTGATGTATAGAACAGTCTTATGGACTCTGTGGGAGAGGGAGAGGGTGGGAAGATTTGGGAGAATGGCATTGAAACATGTAAAATATCATGCATGAAACTAGATGCCAGTCCAGGTTCGATGCAGGATACTGGATGCTTGGGGCTAGTGCACTGGGCCGACCCAGAGGGATGGTATGGGGAGGGAGGAGGGAGGAGGGTTCAGGATGGGGAACACATGTATACCTGTGGCGGATTCATTTTGATATTTGGCAAAACTAATACAATTATGTAAAGTTTAAAAATAAAATTTAAAAAATAAATTAATTAATTAAAAGAAAAAGAGGAGGAGGAGTTAAATTACCAAACGGGTTACTACAAAAATTGTTATCAATGGAAAGGCACATAGAGAAGCCAATTTGGGGGAATCTTTATATCCTTAGCTGCTATTAGGAGTCCCTTTCTACAAATAATGCTATATCTTGTTCAGTTTCAAACTTCTAAAATCTCTTTAAGCCACCATCTTATAGTGAAGAGGATGAAAAATATCTATATATCATAAATTGATTTTCTTTTCACTTAAAACATATCAGTTGATCATAGTTCGAACAGGTTTATCTTAAAGTGTTTTTTAAAGACTAGATTATTTTGCTTCAGTATGATCAAGATAATTAACTATTGGGCTAGCTTTCTGCAATTAGTTGTTTAGTAGGCCAGAGTATGGAATGTTGTTCCTACAAGTCAGGTCTCAAAAAACTTCTGAATACTGATCTTTGCTTATTACAAAGTAATCATAGATTTTAAGATGCATAGCTGTGCTCATAACAATCACTTGGAATGTTGTCGTTTTTTTGCTTGAATTTTTGTTTGATTTTGTAATTATGGCAAGATCCAGATTCAGTGGATTTAGTATAAAGTGATGCATAATATACATTATTTCCATATTGCAACATGTTTGTTCTTTGTAAAACAATTCAGGAGGAATGGGAATGATATACAGATATGTGCCTTTCCTAAGTTTGTTTCCATTTTACTATTTCTTATTTGAACTATAAACCCTGAAGTTTTAGATCTTAGAAAAGTTCTTCTGTATGGTCTGTAGCAATGCACAGTTAACCCTTGAACAGTGTGGGGTTAGGGTTGACAACCCTCCACGGTCAAAAATCTGGATATATAGTTGGCCCTTCTCCATGGTTCTTCCTATCCCTGGTTCTTCCATGTCTGTGGATTTAACCAACCTCAGACTATTCCACATATAAGTGGACCCACACAGTTCAAAACCATGTTGTTCAGGGGTCAACTATATTCATTTTAATTCATCCCACAAAAGATCCCACCAAGATCAGTTTAAAGAACTTTTACGTTTGCTCTTTGTATAGACTTGGGAGATAGAAGAGCTCTAAATGTGATTTTTGTCTTGAACACATAAAATACTTACCTTTTTTGTATTGTTTACCACATAATCCTTCCTTGGTATATATCATTCACAGTGAAGTAAATCTGTTAAAAATCTAGTCCTTAGTTTTCCCATGCTAAGCAGTTAAAGAGGAAATTCCCATAAGGTTTGCCTTTTGAACTTGGATTTGAGAGAATTTTTTTTTGAAAGCTGTGTCCCAATAAATTATGTAAAAATAATTATAAGTAGTTTCATACTTCCAGCTAGTATCTAGTGTTTTAACCTCAAACTCTGTGAAATGAGCTGGCTCTTTTTACAGCCCTTTGATGTGATGGCTTTCTCAGTATCTAATTTATCACAAGACATAGTGCCAGAATTACTTTCAAGTTACCAAAAGAAGGTCTCATTCTTTAGTTTCCACTGGGAGGAGTTCTTTTTTACTGCATCTTAGTATGTCAAGACCTACTGATGTCCACTCATTTAGGTGGACATCAGTATGGATGTGACAGCAGGATAGAGTGATAATCGTTTGGTGCATTTGCCTGAGACATTAGAATTCAGCTTTCTCTGCATGTCTGGTGTGTGCCAGACCCAGTGCTAGGCCCTGGGAGGATAGGAAGAACCACAGTAACAGCACTTGAGTATTACTACTAGAACAGGGCAGAACCTGAGCTGTCTGTGTGCATTCTGAGGGTGGGAAGGACTGAATATTTACGCTGGAAGATCAGAACTCAGAATGCAAGGAGTTAGTAGATTTTTAATTAAAAAATTATGTAAACAGCCTTTGTTGTGTACTTAATTTACATGCCATTTTTTTCTCAAAGGTTGAAATGATTAAAAATGAAAAATTATTTTCGATAAGAACTGCCTCAGTTTTAAACCCAGAGGCAAAAGGCATATCCCACACCAGCCTCTTAAAGAGCAGAACACTAGTGCCACTAGTAGCGGAGAGAGATTAACTGTATCTCTGAGGTCTGTTTTCACAAGTGGGTGTTAAGATGACTTTCATGTCCTCTTGCCTTTTGACAAGCATTATATATCAAATACAGAGAAAATTGATTAAGTGTAGAGAAAAGAATTTCATAAATTCCGAGCCATTTTCTGTTTTTCATAATAAAATGATTGCTCAAAGAATTCCATCTGATCATTGTTGAAAGCTCACTGCAGTTTATGATATAACTGATAAAATCTGCATCCTTGGCCTTCCAACAACCTTTACACCAGCAGATGGTGGGCGTAAAGATGTCATTCATCATTTATTTACAATGGACTTTATTTATTCTAGTGTCAACAGCTGCCCCAGGGAGTGGGTTATTGAATTCAAATGTGAGGCTCTGGGTTATTTGCTTCCTTTCAAATTTGTCTTCAGAGCTTAGTTGCTAGGAGTCCATTCTGTGTTCTAATAATGATTCATGTATTGTGAAGCCATTCAGTAAATTGGGTTGTCAGGGATTGCCAAAAAAGGTTTCGAGGTCTTGTTTTGGGGGGTGGGGGGTGTGGATTGCATGTGCGTCTGGTTGACTTGAGCAGTAGTGGTATTAATGTGACTTTTTCCTAAGACTGGTGAAGTTAGGATTTCTTCTTTTCCTTAATGTACTCATTCTCTCCCTGTCCATATATTCCACATATGAATAATAAGAAAACGTAGAGAGGACTGCTTATTAAAGGGAACTCTCAACCTTTTCTTCTCTCCTCACAGGCAGGGCAAGAGTCCTTCCGTTCCATCACACGGTCATATTACAGAGGAGCAGCAGGGGCTTTGCTAGTGTATGATATTACAAGGTGAGAACTTGCAGATTGTTTGGCTCAGTGGTCAATGCAGAGAATTTTTCTAAGTATCAGTAGTAAAAGTATAACTTTGCCTTTATGTCCTGACTGCTTGCCTTTAAAACCTGTGTATCTTGAATTAAATTTAAATTTCCTACAGAAATCTGTAACTGAGTTTCTCTCTTATATAAATAAGCATCCCAAGTTGATCAGTTTGGTTGGTAATGATATTTATACATTGGAATTTCCTTAAGTGAGGTTACATTTAATTCTTAAACTGAACTATAGTCATTGAGCTGTGACTCCAGATATTGTACTTAAAATCTGTTTCTTGTTTCATTGCATATGGCTAAAAATAATCTTTAATGGAATGTATACTGTTCATTGTACAGCACTAGGGAAAATACTTTGAAAATAGTCATCGGATTATCACTTATGTTTAGGAGAGACACATTCAACCACTTGACAACCTGGTTAGAAGATGCCCGCCAGCATTCCAATTCCAACATGGTCATTATGCTTATTGGAAATAAAAGGTAAAAAGACTATATCTTTAAATCTTTATTGCATAATTGTGAAGACTGGATAGCTGTTTATGTGGTAACTGTTAAAGTGCCTGTCTTGTACATTGTCCAAAATGTAAGTTATTGATTTCTTAAATTATGAAATTTTTAGAATATTAAGAGGTTTCTTTTGGTTTTTAAAATACAGATCATAAGCTTTATTGGAATTTATTATTATTTGAAATAGTTTTTGTTGGAAGCTGTATTTTAAAGAATATTTTTATGGCATTTTATCTGATTGAAAGTGAAAGTGAATCCACTCAGTTGTGCCCGACTCTTTGCAACACCATGGACTGTAGCCTTTTACGCTTCTCTGTCCATGGATTTTCAGTCAAGAATACTGGAGTGGGTTGCCATTTCCTTCTCCAGGAGATCTTCCAGACCCAGGGATTGAACCTGGGTCTCCTGAATTGTAGGCAGATGCTTTACCGTCTGAGCCACCAGATCTGATAAGTAATTTAAAATAAAACCCACTGATTTGTTTGGTGGCTAGGTTCATTATTATCCAAAATACTTGGCAGTGGAAATAAGACTCTATGCAGAACCCAGAAAAACATTTTTCCCTTTTTCAATTATTTAATATGTATTATATGAATTAATGCAATACATGGATTAATCAGGTGTATTTCTACTTGAAGGCCGAAGCACTTTTATTAATAATATTGTTTAATAGATACCATATTTAGTACTTTTAAGCTTACCTCTAGGACTTACATATTAGTGTCATCTTAATATTGTTTTTACAATCTTATTTTACTTTATATTTCTAGATATTGTAATTGCAGTGAATGTCCTTGGGTTTATGTTTTAAATGATAGTATAATACATCAGAAAAGTTTCTTGACCATAGTTTCTATAAAGTTTAAGAGTATAGGAAAGTTTTCACTAATTTAGTAGAAAATTACAGTGGTAACAATTAAAACTAGTATTTTTAAATTGGCAGATACAGAATTCATTCATTCTTCAGGTTTATAAAATAGTATTAAAAGATAATATTTTAAGAAAAGTAAAAGCATGACTGTTATATGGTAATGAACACAACAAAGCTTTTATTTATTTCATCCATTAATGAGGGAACCAGTAAGATAATACAGTTGTTTCGAAAGAGAACTCAAAATACCACACGTTGATAATCAAATAAGGAATGCTGAAATGAATTTACAGATGGATACAAAACTGAACAAAATTCACAGACTGATAGCTGTATTCCACCAGGGCTCAGCTTGCATGTCCATGGACAAGAATTACTTGCATTAGTATCTGTTTTTCATAAGTTAGTTTCTCTTTACTATATCTACAATCCTTGAAAACTTGAGGGGTGCAGTTAAAGCAGTGCTTAGAGGGAGATTATAACACAAAACACTTGTATTAGGGAAGAGTTTCAAATCAGAAACCTGAACTTTACCTTAAGATTAAAACTAGAAAGATAAGAGCAATTTAAGCCTAAGGTAAACAAAAATAAATAAGGAGGTTAATAAAAAGAAAACCAGTAAAACTAAAAGCTAGCTCTTGAGAAGACTGAGAAAAGAAGACATACATTATTAATATTGGGAATAAAAGAGTATCATCACCACAGATCCTTTAGATATTAAAGGGATAGTGAGAGAGTAGTGTAAACAAATGGACTGGGGAGATGTTGGTCAAAGGAGTGCAGACTTGTAGTTAGAAGATGAGTAAGTTCTGGGTTCCTCATGTACAGCACTGTGATTATAGTTAACAGTACTGCACTGTGTACCAGGTGCTGTGAAAGGAGATCTTAAACATTCTTAGCATAAAATAAAATGATACATGATGTGATGGAAGTGTTAGCTGATGCTACAGTGGTAGTCATATTGTGTTATATAAATGCTTCAAATCAACACATTGTGTCCCTTAAACTTACAGTGTTATAAGTCAGCTGTGTCTCAAAAAATAAGTAATCCCTAAACAATTTAAAAAATATATTTTTTTCACAGCTGTTTGATTTCCCAGTTCTAACTGTAGTTACCATAGTCTTTGTAAACTTCCTCTATTAGATGACTGCTTTCTTATCTGTAGAATCTTTTAGTCCAAAAAATAAATCTAAATAAATGGAGAGATATACCATGTTCATGGATTGGAAAATAAATATTTTTAAGATGTCAGCTTTTCCCAAATTGATCTGCAGATTCATTGTAATCCCAATCAAAATGCTTCAGTCTTTTTTAAGCAGGTAGAAATTGACAAGCTGATTTAAAAATTTTTTTGAAAATGTGAAGGTCATAGAATAGCTAATATTGGAGGATTTGCTGGTTTCAGTAAAGTGACTTCAAGATTTATTGTAAAACTACTGTAATAAGTCTGATATTGGCATAGATAGACATAGATCAGTGAAACAGTGAGAAATCAGAAGTCAATCTATATGTATATAGTTTGTTTTTTGATAAAGATGCCATGGTTCAGTAGGGGAAGAGGTAATCTTTTCTTCAAATGGTGCTGGAACAATTGTATAGCCATGTGCAAAAAATTAACCTTGATCCTTACCTCACACCATATACAAAAATTAACTGGAAATGGATTATAGACCTCAATGTAAGAGCTAAAGGTATTAAAAAAAAAAAAAACTCTAGAAGAAAGCATAGAAATTTTAGGGATTCTGATTTTGTCAAACATTACTTACATAGAGAATGATCAACTTAACAAGTATTGTCAAGGATTTAGAGGAAATTGAAACTCTCTTACTGCTGGTGGGAAAATAAAATCATACAATGATTTTGCAAAACAATTTAGGAGTTTCTTTAGAAAATAAACACACATTTGTTATACCACTTAGCCATTTCACTCTTAAGTATTTACCCGAGAAAAAAGATGAAAAAGGAGACATGTTATGTTGTTCCATTTATATAAAACCCTAGCAGATGCAGACTATTCTTTAGTAGCAGAAAGCAGATCATTAGTTGCTTAGGGCACAGGGGAAGGAAAAGGTGAATTACAGTGGGGAATGGTGGCTTCACAGGGTATACACATATCAAACTCATCAAGTTTTCTATTAAATGTGTGTTTTTTTAATGTTAGTTATATTGCTATAAAGCTGTTTTTAAAAAAGTAACATAACAAGTAAATATTATACTGAGTAGATTAAATTTTTTTAGTGTTATTTTAATTGAGGTTTGCTGTTAAGAGAACATACAGTTGTCCCTCCGTATCCATGGGGGATTGATTCTGTCATTCCCCTCAAATATCAAAATTCTTTTAAGATTAAGGCTATTGGAGGGAAGCTTTGGTCTTTGTATTCAGTAATATGGAAGTATTCATACTACCATTCAGTGGTGATGTGTGAAATAATAAGAGGAGAATATTTGAGGAACAAAGAAAATTTTCACACTTTTATCTTACCAGTGTTTTTCTTGTGTCTAAAACGAGACTGGGGCAGCTTGTTGTTTAGTTAGTAAGTCATGTCCAACTCTCTTGGGACCCCATGGACTATAGCCCACCAGGCTCCTCTGTCCATGGGATTTGCCAGGCAAGAACACTGGAGTGGGTTGCTATTTCCTTCTCCAGGGGATCTTCCCAACCCAGGGAGCGAACCCTGCATTGGCAGGCCAGCTTTTTACCACTGAGCCACCGGGGAAGCCACTTAGGTGGCTTAAATTTGGTTGCTGCCTGTAGTTGAGTTGTGAAAAGCAAGAGCAAAATATAGTGTATACCAAACATGTTTCTAATGATTGTAGAAGGGTAGTTCTTTAGGATACACTAGCTATGGAAAGACATTTTAGGGAAGAAACTAAGAAAAAAAAAAGTATGACATTTAAAGAGTGAATGGGCAATGAACAGAGATAAATGGGATTATTATCAGATAAGGGGAATTGGGGTAAACCTGGAGACAGAGAGTAAGCCATTTTTGAGTTAGGTGAATTAAGCTGTAGGGAGCCAGTGGAACCATTTGAGAGAGATAGTGACCTAGTCAGAATGACAGATGACATTTGACATTGATTATACAAGAAATTAGAAAGCAGAGTATAAAGATGAAAGTTTTTAATAGTTAAAGGATTAGAATACCCTAAACAAGAAAGCATAAATTAAGAAAATGGTTTAGGAAACAAAGATACTTAAGTAGTAAAAGTGATTTGAGTGGGTTTAATGGGATGAAAAGTCGAAGACAACAAGATGATTTTATGCCTGGAAAACTGAAGAAATGAGTGCTAAAACAGAACTGAACACTGAAGTGCCACTTTCTTTCGTTCCAACAACCTCTTATATGTACACATCCTTAACCCTCTGCTAATATAATATTTGTAAATGTAGACATCATCAGAGATACTGGTAGGGAAAACTTGTGAGTAACTTGAAATATCCCCAAATAAGGGATTATTTAAATGAAACGTGGCATATACAAACATTCAGAAACGTAAGATCATGGCATCCGGTCCCATCACTTCATGGCAAATAGATGGGGAAACAGTGGCTGACTTTATTTTTCTGGGCTCCAAAATCACTGCAGATGGTGATTGCAGCCATGAAATTAAAAGACGCTTACTCCTTGGAAGGAAAGTTATGACCAACCTCGACAACATATTAAAAAGCAGAGACATTACTTTGCCAACAAAGGTCCATCTAGTCAAGGCTATGGTTTTTCCAGTGGTCATGTATGGATGTGAGAGTTGGACTATAAAGAAAGCTGATCACCGAAGAATTGATGCTTTTGAACTGTGGTGTTGGAAAAGACTCTTGAGAGTCCCTTTTGATCCCACCAGTCCATCCTAAAGGAGATCAGTCTTGGATGTTCATTGGAAGGACTGATGTTGAAGCTGAAACTCCAATACCTTGGCCACCTGAAGCGAAGAGCTGACTCATTGGAAAAGACCCTGATGCTGGGAAAGATTGAGGGCAGGAGGAGAAGGGGACGACAGAGGATGAGATGGCTGGATGGCATCACCGACTTAATGGACATGGGTTTGGGGGGACTCTGGGAGTTGGTGATGGACAGGGAGGCCTGGCGTGCTGCGGTTCATGAGATCGCACGAGTAGGACACGACTGAGCAACTGAACTGAACTGATACACATAAAATGGGATGAAGGGCAGTTAAGGGAAAGTATTTGCTTGAAGATTTTGTGTAATTTAAGGCTAATTTCAGATAACAAGAGTCTTAAGGATGATTGTCAGATAAGGGAGCTGAATTTCAGTAGCACATGGCCGTATCACTGTTGAGGGTGTACCCCAACCGTTATTTTTTATTCCTGCTAGAATATAAGCTCCATGAGGTGGCCGGGGTGGGTCGGGGGGAAGTGTTTTATGTCTGATTTGATGAGTGGTCTGTCCCCATATCCTGGAAATGGCTTCGCACACAGGAGGGCCCCAGATTTCAGTTAGATAGATTATCTTCATCCAGTTATTCAGACTGAGTTTAATTTTTTTTTTTAACAATAAAACATACTTGAAGAAGAGACAGCTACTTTTTACCCCTGCCTTAACTAATAATACAATTCCAGTATGATAAAAATGAATACCGTACTTTTGTCCAAAATTTCTAAATTAGACTTCTATTTTTCTCTCTCTTCTTTCATTAACAGTTTTATTGGGAATTAAACCAACTAGGATAAATAATTAATGTTTCAGTAGTACTTTGAATTTTATCAGTCAACTTTCTGTAGTTTCTGAGGATTGTGTGACTAATTTTTAATCATATTCAGACTCTGAGTCTGGCTGAAGGATGAGGAGTCTAGTGTAATTTTGCTCTCTCATTATGTTGAGTAAGACAGTTCCCTTCTTTCGGAACCTGCTGTACTCAAAGGTGGGATTTGAGGCTTGATGTTCCCTTTGAGTTTCTCTGGTTTTAGCATTCTAGGACTCTAACTTAGAATCTTTCTGCTTGGATTGTTAGTTCTTTGAAGCTCAGCAGTGTGCACTTTGACTTTCATAATATGAAGGATAATGCAGTTGATTATTAATGTGTGGAAAAATTAATTGGAAAAATGGTCAGCATAACTTTGAGTCTAATTGTACTGTGATGGTTGATAACTGAGCCCTTTCTTTCCCATGTTCAGTGATTTAGAATCTAGAAGAGAAGTAAAAAAAGAAGAAGGTGAAGCTTTTGCACGAGAACACGGACTTATCTTCATGGAAACTTCTGCTAAGACTGCTTCTAATGTAGAAGAGGTAAATAAAAGGCCTTTTAAAAATGTTTATCATTCTACATAATAGCAATCATTTGTTAATCATTTGTTGGTTATACCCCATAAGCTTTTTACACACAGATAGTTGTTGAAAGTAGAAAATTTCTTTCCTTTGAAATACCTTGTAACATTCATGTTATATCAGATTCTTAAATTATATTCTGACCCTTCTCTTGAAGTCAGAATGATTTAACAGATATATACTTTGTATATACTTTCCCTAAAATCTTCTTTAATGTGGCTGAAGAGGGGAAAAAAAGAACAGTAATGAAATTTGGAAGTGTTTCAAGACACTAAACATTTGTAGCTGTTTGCATCCACTTCCGCTTAAATAGAGGAAGCATTATTGCTATGTAACATTATATACAACATGGGAATTCTGCCATATTTAATAACTAAGATTTGTGGTATCTCAATTATTTCTGTTGTCAGCCTGAACTGTGGAAGTTTTCTGAACACACCATATTTTTCTGTGCTTTGTGTATGTGGGATATGGCATTTATTTACTACACATGCAGGAGTAGGCAGTTAATCCTCTCTAAGGTAAATGTATGACTACACTCTAGTTCATAAAAAGGAGAAATGAGACTTAAGAAAATATGTAGTTTGTACAGAGTAATGCTGCAGTTTCCGCCTTCTGCATAAGAATTTTAAAAGCAGCTGCAGAAAGGGATTCTGCAAATGATTGGAGAAGCACTTGCTTTAAGGATAGGGGTCCTAGGCCACAGCTAGCACTGTGCCTTCCACATAGTAAACAGTGAGTACATATTGATTAGGAATAATACTCGTCTAATTACCTGTTGAACTCGGAAGTTGACCATAGTAGTTCAGCAGCATTGGTATTTTCACTGAAGAATTCTTGGGTAAGATATCCTGTTCATCTCCACTTAGTGAGGTGCTCTGTGATTGTCCTTAATATGTTTCTTACAGGCTCCAGCTAATGCTTTACCTGTGTTACCAATTAATTGCAACTTGAAGACATATGAAAATGTTTTACTTTACACAGCAAACCCAGAGAGAAATCCATTCTGTCCTCTTGTTTAACTTAAAATAGAAAGTTGCCTGTTTCAGTGATGCATTCCTTTCCTAGAGGTGTTGGATTTGAAACTGGAGGGGTTAGTGTGTTGTGGTGGTTTCAAGACATATGAAACATGTCCTTATTGATTATTAACAGTGTATTTTCTGTTGATTTTGAGAACCTTAAAACCAGAACTATCTGTATTTTATGAAAGAGCTGTCCTATGAAGTCAAATGACAAGACAGCCACTACCGGAAAGTAATTATGAATTTCTCGTTTTAACTCTGAAGCCTTTGTGTTCATTTTCTTATTTTTAACAAGTCACAGTAGGTATTTATTTATAAGTAAAAAATTACTGTTCATTTGACTGAACATTTAAATGAAGTATATTTCATTAATGTTTTGGCAGCATTATTACAAAAATTCTGTATCTGTGGTTAATAATGAAAATAATTGTTTAAATTTGATCAGGGCAGGAATTGTCCATACTCTTGAGAGAACAGCACTTTTCTTAATCACGTAAATTAATTTGCCTCTCAGAAGCAAAGGATATTAAGAGATAATCTTTTTAAATTCCATTTTTAAAGGATTCATAGATAAGCATTGCATAATATAACATGTGAGATCTTACCTAAAAGCTAAAAATGTTTCATGACAAAATAAGAAGATGGAAGTCCATTCTATGATCCAAAGGAAATCAAACTTGAATCTGTACACAACTTAGAAACTAATTGAACATGGAAATAATAACCAAAGGACTCCTGCATCTGGGAACATGGAGTAGACTGACTTCCCACCTGCTTTTCCTAATGAGTACGACTAAAACTCTGAGCATTATATGTAAAACAATTATAAGAAGACAGAAGGGTGGCAAGAAGAAGGCCAACCAGCTAGAGACCCTGGGATCTGAGGAATGATGCAGCAGGGGTTCCCTTGGTTTATTTTTGCCTCATATACCTCAGATTGGGTTCGAGAGTAAGTGGCAATCCAGAAAGTTGTGTTGTTTTTCTGTTTTGTTCCTTCCAGAAGATGTAAGTACATGGCATAAAGGCATACAGCTCACAAAGGAAGGAATAAGTTGTTTATATTTGTGGACGATATGATTATCTCTGTAGAAATCCCAGGAATTTGTTCTTGTTCAGTCTCTCAGTCGTGTCCGATTCTTTGTGACCCCCTGGACTGCAGCATGCCAGGTTCCCTTGTCCTTCACTATCTCCCTGAATTTGCTCAGACTCATGTCCCTTTTTTCATTGATGCCATCCAACTATCTCCTGCTCATCCCCTTCTCCTGCCTTCACCTGTCCATTGTTACATGTCTGGTTCTAACTGTTGTTTCTTGACCTGCATACAGGTTTCTCAGGAAGCAGGTAAGATGGTCTGGTATTCCTGTCTCTTTAGGAGTTTTCCACAGTCAGAGGCTTTAGCATAGTCAGTGAAGCAGAAGTACGTGTTTGTCTGTAATTCCCTTGCTTTCTGTGATCCAACAGATGTTGGCAATTTGATCTCTGGTAGCTCTGGTTCCTCTGCTTTTTCTAAATCCAGCTTGTACATCTGGAAGTTCTCTGTTCATGTACTGTTGAAGTCTAGCTTGAAGGATTTTTAGCATTACCTTGCTAGCATGTGAAATGAATACACTTGGGTGGTAGTTTGAACATTCTTTGACATTGCCCTTCTTTGGGATTGGGATGAAAACTAACCTTTTCCAGTCCTCTGGCCAAGGGATTTACAAAATAAATTAGAGCTAGTAAGTTAGTTCAGCAAGTTCATAGTATACAAGTACTGCATCTCAAACTCTTTTGTTGACCATGATGGCCACTCCATTTCTTCTAAGGGATTCCTGCCCGCAGTAGTAGATATAATGGTCATCTGAGTTAAATTTACCCATTCCAGTCCATTTCAGTTCTCTGATTCCTAGAATGTCGACATTCACTCTTGCCATCTCTTGTTTAGAGATGGCACTTCCAATTTGCCTTGATTCATGGACCTGACATTCCAGGTTCCTATGCAATATTGCTCTTTACAGCATTGGACCTTGCTTCTATCACCAGTCACATCCACAGCTGGGTATTGTTTTTGCTTTGGCTCCATCCCTTCATTCTTTCTGGAGTTATTTCTCCACTGATCTCCAGTAGCATATTGGGCACCTACTGACCTGGGGAGTTTCTCTTTCAGTATCCTATCACTTTGCCTTTTCATACTGTTCATGGGGTTCTTAAGGCAAGAATACTGAAGTGGTTTGCCATTCCCTTCTCCAGTGGACCACATTCTGTCAAATCTCTCCACCATTACCCACCTGTCTTGGGTTGCCCCACGGGCATGGTTTAGTTTCATTGAGTTAGACAAGGCTGTGGTCCTAGTGTGATTAGATTGACTAGTTTTCTGTGATTATGGTTTCAGTGTGTCTGCCCTCTGATGCCCTCTTGCAACACCTACCGTCTTACTTGGGTTTTTCTTACCTTGGGCGTGGGGTATCTCTTCACGGCTGCTCCAGCAAGTGCAGCCATTGCTCCTTACCTTGGACGAGGGGTATCTCCTCACCACCCCACTTCCTGACCTTCAATGTGGGATAGCTCCTCTAGGCCCTCCTGCGCCCGTGCAGCCATGGCTCCTTGGACGTGGGGTTGCTCCTTCGCGCTGCCGCCCTTGGCCTCGGGCTTGGGGACGTTGGGTAGCTCCTCCCGGCCACTGCCCCTGGCCTCAAACGCTGGGTCTAGTAATCCAAGTCTATGCCCAACCAGTAATGCTGAAGAAGCTGAAGTTGACTGGTTCTATGAAGACCTACAAGACCTTTTAGAACTAACACCCAAAAAAGATGTCCTTTTCATTATAGGGGACTGGAATGCAAAAGTAGGAAGTCAAGAAACACCTGGAGTAACAGGCAAATTTGGCCTTGGAATACGGAATGAAGCAGGGCAAAGACTAATAGAGTTTTGCCAAGAAAATGCACTGGTCATAACAAACACCCTCTTCCAACAACACAAGAGAAGACTTTACACATGGACATCACCAGATGGTCAACACCGAATCAGATTGATTATATTCTTTGCAGCCAAAGATGGAGAAGCTCTGTACAGTCAACAAAAACAAGACTGGGAGCTGACTGTGGCTCAGATCATGAACTCCTTATTGCCAAATTCAGGCTTAAATTGAAGAAAGTAGGGAAAACCACTAGACCACTCGGGTATGACCTAAATCAAATCCCTTATGATTATACAGTGGAAGTGAGAAATAGATTTAAGGGCCTAGATCTGATAGATAGAGTGCCTGATGAACTATGGAATGAGGTTCGTGACACTGTACAGGAGACAGGGATCAAGACCATTCCCATAGAAAAGAAATGCAAAAAAGCAAAATGGCTGTCTGGGGAGGCCTTACAAATAGCTGTAAAAAGGAGAGAAGCGAAAAGCAAAGGAGAAAAGGAAAGATATAAACATCTGAATGCAGAGTTCCAAAGAATAGCAAGAAGAGATAAGAAAGCCTTCTTCAGCGATCAATGCAAAGAAATAGAGGAAAACAACAGAATGGGAAAGACTAGGGATCTCTTCAAGAAAATCAGAGACACCAAAGGAACATTTCATGCAAAGATGAGCTCGATAAAGGACAGAAATGGTATGAACCTAACAGAAGCAGAAGATATTAAGAAGAGGTGGCAAGAATACACAGAAGAACTGTACAAAAAAGATCTTCATGACCCAGATAATCACGATGGTGTGATCACTGACCTAGAGCCAGACATCCTGGAACGTGAAGTCAAGTGGGCCTTAGAAAGCATCACTACGAACAAAGCTAGTGGAGGTGATGGAATTCCAGTTGAGCTATTCCAAATCCTGAAAGATGATGCTGTAAAAGTGCTGCACTCAATATGCCAGCAAATTTGGAAAACTCAGCAGTGGCCACAGGACTGGAAAAGGTCAGTTTTCATTCCAATCCCAAAGAAAGGCAATGCCAAAGAATGCTCAAACTACCGCACAATTGCACTCATCTCACACGCTAGTAAAGTAATGCTCAAAATTCTCCAAGCCAGGCTTCAGCAATATGTGAACCGTGAACTTCCTGATGTTCAAGCTGGTTTTAGAAAAGGCAGAGGAACCAGAGATCAAATTGCCAACATCTGCTGGATCATGGAAAAAGCAAGAGAGTTCCAGAAAAACATCTATTTCTGCTTTATTGACTATGCCAAAGCCTTTGACTGTGTGGATCACAATAAACTGTGGAAAATTCTGAAAGAGATGGGAATACCAGACCACCTGACCTGCCTCTTGAGAAATTTGTATGCAGGTCAGGAAGCAACAGTTAGAACTGGACATGAAACAACAGACTGGTTCCAAATAGGAAAAGGAGTTTGTCAAGGCCATATATTGTCACCCTGTTTATTTAACTTATATGCAGAGTACATCATGAGAAACACTGGACTGGAAGAAGCACAAGCTGGAATCAAGATTGCCGGGAGAAATATCAATAACCTCAGATATGCAGATGACACCACCCTTATGGCAGAAAGTGAAGAGGCACTAAAAAGCCTCTTGATGAAAGTGAAAGTGGAGAGTGAAAAAGTTGGCTTAAAGCTCAACATTCAGAAAACGAAGATCATGGCATCCGGTCCCACCACTTCATGGGAAATAGATGGGGAAACGGTGGAAACAGTGTCAGACTTTATTTTTCTGGGCTCCAAAATCACTACAGATGGTGACTGCAGCCATGAAATTAAAAGACGCTTACTCCTTGGAAGGAAAGTTATGACCCACCTAGATAGCATATTCAAAAGCAGAGACATTACTTTGCCAACAAAGGTTCATCTAGTCAAGGCTATGGTTTTTCCTGTGGTCATGTATGGATGTAAGAGTTGGACTGTGAAGAAGGCTGAGCACTGAAGAATTGATGCTTTTGAACTGTGGTGTTGGAGAAGACTCTTGAGAGTCCTTTGGACTGCAAGGAGATCCAACCAGTCCATTCTGAAGGAGATCAGCCCTGGGGTTTCTTTTGAAGGAATGATGCTAAAGCTGAAACTCCAGTATTTTGGCCACCTCATGCGAAGAGTTGACTCATTGGAAAAGACTCTGATGCTGGGAGGAATTGGGGGCAGGAGGAGGAGGGGATGACAGAGAATGAGATGGCTGGATGGCATCACTGACTAGATGGACGTGAGTCTGGGTGAACTCTGGGAGATGGTGATGGACAGGGAGGCCTGGCGTGCTGCAGTTCATGGGGTCGCAAAGAGTCGGACACGACTGAGCGACTGATCTGATCTGATCTGATTTGATAGTATACAAGGCATATTTTTAAAATCTACTGTAAACCCACTCCAGTGTTCTTGCCTGGAGAATCCCAGGGCAGGGGAGCCTGGTGGGCTTCCGTCTATGGGGTCGCACAGAGTCGGATACGACTGAAGTGACTTAATCAGTTAGCAATGTAGTCTTCTAGAATTTCTATATATAAATAAAGGCAATAAAAATAGAGACACTTTTTCCTGTCTATCCAAAAAGGTCACCGATTCCAAAAGTACGGTGTTACACCTGTTGATCTGCAGATTGGTCTTCTTACCCTTTCCTTTGTACATTGTGTTTTTTACTTAACAATCGACCCTTCCCTTTGTATGTTGTGTTTTTTACTTAACAATGGAGATCTTTACAGAAGATCTCCCTGTAGAGTAGTTTTGTTTCATTTTCCAGTATATAGTTTTTGTTTTGTATGATTTCCCTTTGATAATTTATTTAACCAGTTCTCTGTTGACTTGTTTCTGTTTTTTCATTTTTGTAACAGTGTTACAATGAAGTACCTTGTACATCTGGCATTTTGCCTGTATGCAAGTAAATAATTATGGAATAAATTCAGATGTGGTATTACTAATAAAAATAAATAAATAAATAAAATCTACTGTATTTCCATATATCTACAGTGAACACCAAAATTTAAAATACAGTATCATCTATAGTCACACAAAAAGGGGTCTTCTCTGGAGACACAGTGGATAAGAATCCACCTGCCAATACAGGGGACACAGATTTGATCCCTGGTCTGGGAAGATTGCATGTGCCATGGAGCAATTAAGTCTGTGTACCCCAACTATTGAGCCTGTGTTCCGGAGCCCGAGAGCTGCAACTGCTGAAGCCCATGGGCCTAGACCCTGTGCTCTGCCACAGAGAAGCCACTGCGGTGAGCAGCCTGCGCACCACACTCTGTTGCCTCATTCTTTTTCAGAGCTAGATTCCCAATCTGACTTCAGCCATCACACCCGGGGTCTTGCTGGGACCTCCTAGTTGCCTCACCTAACAACTCCTTTTTCTTCTTACCTTTAACAGTCCCTGAAGGGTATGTGGTACTTCCGACCACTCAGTCTTCTGTAAACTTTCTTTTTTCTTAGCTCATGATATCATAATCTTCTTTTTATCTGTGCCTCCCAGACTCCTTTACTGTCTGTTATTTCCATGTTGAAATTATCACCTGAATCCAGGAATACCCTTCTTAGACTGTGTGTCCAGCTCCACTTTGACCGCTGCTGCCCCTTCTCTCCTCTAGTCTGTGAAGTCTGCTTTCCTGTATCCCAGAGCACCCCCCTTCCCTGCCTCTTCACACTCAGTTACTATGTGTTGCTCTCCACATGTGTATTACTATTTCTGCCTGTTAATTTAAGTATCTCTCCACACTGTCCTCTTCTATGATCGCTTACTAACTGGACTCCCCATCTTCATTTTTCAGTCCTTCACACTCTTGCCTGTAACACCTTTCTAAAAAAGGAAAATTGAATGTCACCCTCCAGCTTTATTAAAACCCTCCAGTGGTTCCCCACCACTTCAGAATCAAACTCCTTGGCTTGGAAGACAGGCCCTTCATTTGCCAGTCCTTCCCTCCTCGCTCTTCATGTTAAAGTGGGAGTGCATCCACAGAAAGTTTTCTCAGCACTTGAAATGCCCTCTTGCCAACCTGAGCCTTCAATTATGTCATCGAGTCTCCTTGCCCCTCATGGAATGCTGTGACACAGGACACACACACACCCCCCGCCCCTTCCACCATCACCCACCATCCACACAGTCCCTCTTATGTGCTTGTTTCTCTGTGCTTATTCATTCCTGTGTCATTCTGGTCATGGCTTTATCTTCACACTCTCATGACTCTGTCATGACTCTTGTTTTTCACACTGGGTCAACATAAGGACAGAATTCCTTGAAAACCTAGACCATCTTTTTATCTTGGCATCTCCAGATATCTAGCACAGACTTTTCCCCACACAGTAGGTAAATGTGGATGGTTAAGTATTTCCTTAATTTCTTTAGCCCTTCTCCTCTCACTGCAGTCTTTAGTCAACTTCTGCTTTGGTCCCACTTGTTAATCTGTAGATGGAATTCTGTCCAAAACCTTCTTTGCCCTAAGTGTTCTAAAACCTGTGAGATTCTTGAAAACACTGATGAATAGACTGGCTTATCGTTCGATTGGGAGCTCCCTCTGGTAGTTACCTGGAGTCTTTGTGGTTTGAAAGGGTTTTTTATAGACCCAGGAATAACTGCCTCAAAGATTACAGCAGGCGAGAGAAAGTACCCCTTCCCAGAAGCAGCAGGCCAACTTTCTAAAGATGTCCAAATGCTCTAGAAGAAAAAGATATATTTGTTTCTGTTAATTCCTACCTTGTTTTTCTCATTGTATTTCCTCTCTACACTAAAATTTATTTTTCTCAGAGTTGTAATTACCAAAACTTGACATTATTGCATTCCCTCTAGGACCCAAAGGTGATGGTGTTGTCAATGAAATATTGTCAAACTGTTGTCACTGTGTCAGATATTCTTCCCAGTCTCTTAGACATTTGATGGGTGATTTTTCCCTATATTCATCAGTTTTGCTTAAAGTTAAGATTGGAAATTTGTGGGAAACCAGGAAAAATACATAAATGTGAAAAAAATTGAGGCAAAAATTTAGTAATTAAAAATATCTTAAACTATTGAAAAATCAGGGCTGGAAATTCCTGACTTAGCTGCTAAAGTACTAAAGATAAGAGCCAAGATGATAACTGAAAACACGGCATGCTAACCCAGAGACAGGTTGTAGTAATCTGCCAGGACATCTAACCTGAAGGATCAGTGGATTTCTGTGTCTTGGGGGGAAGCATGTGACGATAAGACTTCAGTAACCAAGAAGACCAGTTTCAAGGCCTCTTGTTAATACTGGTGTCTGCTCCTGGTACTTGGAGATCTACAGACTGAATTCCAAATGAGATGACACCTTCCTTGCCTTGGGCTGTGTTGCAAGTGGCAGAACAGGTGTTTCGTAGAGCTGGAATGTGGGTGTAAACTGAGGGGTTTGCTGTCCCCTTAGGCCTGTACTCAGTGTCGTGAGTTCTACAGGGTCGTTCAGTTCACTTCAGTCGCTCAGTCATGTCCGACTGTTTTCGACCCCATGGACTGCAGCACACCAGGCTTCCCTATCCATCACCAACTCCCAGAGCTTACTCAGATTCATGTCCATTGAGTCAGTGATGCCATCTGACCATCTCATCCTCTCTTGTCCCCTTCTCCTCCTGCCTTCAGTCTTTCCCAGCATCAAGGTCTTTTCCAGTGAGTCAGTTCTTCGCATCAGGTTGCCAAAGTATTGAAGTTTCAGCTTCAGCATCAGTCCTTCCAGTGAATATTCAGGACTGATTTCCTTTCGGATTGACTGGTTTAATCTCCTTGCAGTCCACGGGACTCTCAAGAGTCTTCTCCAACACTACAGTTCAAAAGCATCAATTCTTTCGCGCTCAGCTTTCTTTATAATCCAACTCTCACATCAATGACATGACTACTGGAAAAACCATAGCTTTGACTAGACAGACCGTTGTTGGCAAAATAGTGTCTTACTTCTTAATATGCTGTCTAGGTTGGTCATAGCTTTTCTTCCAAGGAGCAAGTGTCTTTTAATTTCCTGGCTGCAGTCACCATCTGCAGTGATTTTGGACACCCCTCCCCCCCAAATAAAGTCTCTCACTGTTTCCCCATCTGATTGCCATGAAGTGATGGGGCTGGATGCCATGATCTTAGTTTTCTGAATGTTGAGCTTTAAGCCAACTTTTTCACTCTCCTCTTTCACTTTCGTCAAGAGGCTCTTTAATTCTTCTTCGCTTCTGCCATAAGGGTGTTGTCATCTGCGAATCTGAGGTTATTGATAGTTCTCCCAGCAATCTTGATTCCAGCTTGTGCTTCATCCAGCCTGGCACTTCGAATGATGTACTCTCCATAGGGCTTTTCACTGTAAATCTGACCTGACCTTAGCAAGTTTCCAGCATCGTTCTAGGGGGGTTTAGTGTAATAAATGTTTACTGCTCCCTTCCAAAGATTAGAAGGTTTCTCCTCTTTCCCCCACTCCCCCCACCCCTCACCCCCCTGTTTGGCCATCATCCTAGGGAACTTCAGGAATGATCAGAACCAGACTAACTTTTCAAAGTTACATCCAATTTCTCTACTTCTAAACCAGGGGAGCTAGACATTTCTGAAGACAGTCATGCTGCTATGTGCATGTCACACACTTACACATTCACACAACTCTATAGATCACCAGCTCTCAAGGCTTTCCCATCAGCGGTAGAGTTCCATGTGTCTAAAATACACTTTGCATTCCCTCCTTAAAACCTGATTCACGATATACCCTTCCATCTCAGTCACTTAAGCCAAAATGGAGTCATCCTTAAACATCTTATCATCTTATTCCTGTTCTTTATCAAGTCCTATTAATTTCTCAAGAGAAGATATTAAGTTTGATCTTTGCTTTCTATTCTGGTTGCCGCTGTTACAATTTGTCAGGCCTTCGCCTCTTACCTTGATTATTGTCCTAAACTCCTTACTGGCCTTCCTGTCACCAGCCTTGCCTCCTCTTAACTCCTCCTCTAAATTACCCTCTGATTTTGTCCCCAGACTTCTTCACTTTTAAGAGTTCCCTGGGTACCTCTTTATCCTCATCTCCCATGGCTCACTGTCCCCAGCTTCCACGTTAACTAAGCTTAAAATCTGCCCCTCTGTCCAGCGTGGTCTTTCCTCCCCTGATTTTTCTAAAAAATGAGTGGGAGCTTACTTATCCTTCAGGCCTTCGTTCAAAGGGCTTTCTCTCTGGACAGTTTTTTGTTTTTGTTTTTTTTTAACCAGTAGAAGCAGTCATGCCACATTACCCTTCTGAACAACTGTTGTGGAAGTTCCTGTGCTGTGTTCCAATCTTGGGTTTACATCTGTCCTGTGTTACCACATCCTTGAGATCAAAACGTGCATGTACCTGAGGATGCGACTGCATGCTCAGTGCCTGGTATAATTCAGGTGTTCAGCATGCTTGTTGAATGGAAGAACTAAATTAACCACAGAATTAAATATATTTCTGTGTTATAAGTAACACAGAAACAAACTTAGCCATCCAAAACAACTTCTAGCTAGCTAGAAGGTTTTTTTAAGGATATGAGAAGTGTGTGCTTTTTATGTTTAGTTTTAATGGCCATGTAAGCAAAATAAATGAAAATTCCTTTGAGTTGTAGTGAAGATAAGAAATCGTAATAAAAAGAGGATAAATGTGGGCAGGATCTTCATCCTGCTTCTGTTCCAGTGTTGCCTGCCTGTTCTTGGGCAAGTCGTTTCTCCTTTTGCAGCTCAGTCTGTGGTGTTTGTACAGTGAGAATCATTACAGGTCAGTAGATCCAGCAGCTGTTCTCTCTTCTAATAGAACAGAGGAAACTAGATGAAGGAAAGAAGAGCAGAATGGCTCTACTGTGGAATGGGGGCTGTGCCCTGGTTCTCCTGCCAGTGGCCGCCTCCTTCCTCACTCATCCCCCGAGGGGTGGCCCCTGCGGGGGGTGTCTGTGAAACACAGGAGTCATTGTGTGTGGGAGGCCTCTCGCCTTGAAGCGAAAGCAGACAGAATCAGTCACAGGATTTGAAGAAGCTTCGTGTGTAAACTGCCCCATCTTGAATTCTAGTCTGATATCCTTTTCACAAGACTGTCCTATCTCTGCATAATACCAGAGTCTTATCTCAGTGCACTTTCTTCTTGAGGGCTCACTGTGTACACATTATGTGTTGCTAGTTTACCTTTCGATACTTAGTTTTATTTAATCAGGATGTTTTAATTCACCAGGGGTTCTGCTGCTATGTACCTGCTGTTCCTGTGGTTCCCATAGCTATCTTGCCCTCATATCCTTGTGGTGGTGGGAGCTGCGCCAAGGTCTGCCTACAAGCCAGGCGCTGGTCTCAGTGCTTAACCTTCTTCTTCCAACAAGTCTGTGGCATAGGCATCGTCGTGGCCCCCGTTTTACAGAGAGGTCGCATGTGGTAAGAGGCGACACTGGCCTTTGACACCCATCCCCAAGCCTGCTTCAGAGCCCCACCTTCTGTTCTGCTAACAAGCTTACAGGTACAGATTCAACCCACAAAATTAACTTCCTCATTTTTACACATATTTTGAACTTCTTTTCAGAAATAATGAGAACCTGTGTAAATCACTTAGCATAGTTACCGACCCATACAGTAAATACTTGGTAAATATGGGTTAATATAAGCTTTGGCAAATGAACACCAGTATTGTCCATGGCATTGATTAAGCAATGGAGATGAGAATTTAGCAACACTCTAGTTCCTTTTCCCAGTTCTCAGGGAGAACCAAAGAGTCGCTTATTTTACAGGGCACTTTGCCCTTCAACATCTATTCTGGATGTCTAAGTAAAACTGAGATCAGTTCAGTTCAGTTCAGTCACTCAGTCGTGTCCAACTCTTTGCGACCCCATGAATCACAGCACGCCAGGCCTCCTTGTCCATCACCAACTCCCAGAGTTCACCCAAATCCACGTCCATCGAGTCGGTGATGCCATCCAGCCATCTCATCCTCTGTCATCCCCTTCTCCTCCTGCCCCCAATCCCTCCCAGCATCAGAGTCTTTTCCAACAAGTCAGCTCTTTGCATGAAGTGGCCAAAGTACTGGAGTTTCAGCTTTAACATCATTCCTTCCAAAGAACACCCAGGACTGATCTCCTTTAGAATGAACTGGTTGGATCTCCTTGCAGTCCAAGGGACTCTCAAGAGTCTTCTCCAACACCACAGTTCAAAAGCATCAATTCTTTGGTGCTCAGCTTTCTTCACAGTCCAACTCTCACATCCATACATGACTACTGGAAAAACCATAGCCCTGACTAGACGAACCTTTGTTGGCAAAGTAATGTCTCTGCTTTTGAATATGCTGTCTAGGTTGGTCATAACTTTCCTTCCAAGGAGTAAGTGTCTTTTAATTTCATGGCTGCAGTCACCATCTGCAGTGATTTTGGAGCCCAAAAAAATAGTCTGACACTGTTTCCACTGAGATACTTCTATTTATTTTGAATTCTCACCTAACAGATGCTGTAACTTTTATCTAGCCACCAGGTGGCAGCATGTTACACAAGGAAATAATTTAAATGTTACTGTTATAGACAATTTATTTTCAATATTTTGCCTTAAAAACTGTAAAACCCCTAATGAAAACAAACCATGATTCCGTGTTCCCCTTTGTCTGTGCTCCCTCTTGTTGGCTGAGAAGGCACTCTGGGCGCACTGTCCACAGCCGGCCCTGCCCCCGTCCTGCCCTGCACACACCCTCCCTCTGTCAGTCAGGGCAGAGCATTTACGTTTCCTGCATCTGCAGCTGAAATATCAGCACTCGTGCTGAGATCCTTTTGACTAACCTGGTTCAGTTCAGCAGCAGTAGTATCTATCTACATCATCCTTATCCCCGAACCTTTTCATCCATACCCCGAGAAGTACCAGCTCAGTCAACAATGGAGTAGGTACCCTTGGATAATTTGGAGAAGGAAATGGCAACCCATTCCAGTATTCTTGCCTGGAAAATCCCATGGACGGAGGAGCCTGGTAGGCTACAGTCCATGGGGTCGCAAAGAGTCGGACACGACTGAGCGACTTCACTTTCACTTTCACCCTTGGATAAAGGCCAGGTGGTCGGTGGGATATACACTTTATTTCTTGTGGTTATGTATATTTTAATTTGTGCTATAGAAGTCCCTGAAAACTTAACCTCAGTAAGGCAAGGTATTATCAAGCATCACTCAGGTAACTACTGCCAGGGGTTGAAAGATTAGTGTCTGAAGTGGAAGGCAGTTAATGGCTAATAAAGGTAAGGAACTGGACACGGCAGTTAATCAGAGAGCAGAGCAGAGAGCTAATGGGAAACGGAGAGAGTTGGGCTTCAGGTGCCGGCATGGGCGCTGCATGGGAGGCCAGGCCTCGCCAGGGTAGGTTGGCTGCAAGGAAATCTGTTTATACTTCTTAACCATGGATGTGCCTGGATTGTCTCACAGGCCTAATGAAATCCTTTCACATCAGTTTCTCAGCTGGTTTTTTTTTCCTATCTTGTAACCTATTTATTCATATTCGACTATTTGAAACATGGAATAGAGATGAATGTAACATTTGTGGTTCTGACTTAATGTGTCACAGAAAGCTGCAATGATCTTTAGGATGTCATGTTTTCAAAGTATTATGTTAATTAACCAGTGCTGAAAAATTTCTGGAGTTCTGCCATCATCTTGCTTCATTTTTCTGAGCGTAAGGAAATAACTATTCCAGATAAGTTAATTGTTACACAGTCTTTTCCTGGTAACATTGAAATCTGTAAGAATGATGAAGGTATTTCAAAAATGTGTTTTGTTTTATGTTAAATCCTGAGCTTCTTTCTCCTTGATGACTTGGGCCATCTTGGTCAACAGGTATCCTCTTCCATCAGGAGCTGTGAGCCTGGTCTGCACAGGCCCATGGCTCCGCAGCCAATCCAGAGTGCGGCTTGGTCCCCAATGTTGTGCATGCGCATCCCCACCGGCCACTCAAGACACACCCTTCTCACTCACTCACTTTGCCAGTCTTCTTTCCCCTCCTTTTCATAATTTGCTTCAGTAGCCTGGGGAATAGAAAAAGTAAAACTAGTTAAAATGATGTCTAAAATTGGAAGGAATTTCAATTTAAGACTGTCCTATTAAAGCATAAGCTTTAGGGAGTTCCCTGGTGGACCAATGGTTAGGATTTGGCGCGCTCACTGCCGGGGCCCCGGGTTCAATCCCTGGTCAGGAAACTAAGATTGTGCATGCTATGCAGTGCAACTGAAAAAAAAATAAAAGGCAAAACATGAGCCTGGTGTAAAGGCTTTGTAATGATTTTATGTTAATTACTTCGATTTTTTTTTTTCTGTGTTCTAGAGGTATTTCAGACTATTACATCTGTTCCTTAAAAAATATATATGAAGGGGTGGGATGAGGGATGGAGGGAGGTTCATGAGGGAGAAGGTATGTGTATACATACAGCTGATTCACGCTGCTGTACAGCAGAAGCAGTGTAAAGCAATTATCCTCCAGTAAAAAAAGGAAAATATATGTGGAGATTGATTTTTAGTGACTGGAGTGAAATGAGCAATGAAAGAAAATTCTAGTCAATTATTATAACAGATATGTATCTCTTGTCTTCCTGAGTTTTGAAATGCTTTGCAGCTTTAGTGGACAGTTACTGTCTGTGACAGACAAGGCTCTTCTCTTAGAAGTTTTGTTTTGTCTCTACTAAACCTTAACAGTATTTGGTTAATGTGTCATTATATTTGGGAACTCAATTTCAGTGCATAAAAGAGTATACTACTGCCTACATCTGTTACATTGATTTTAAACTCTTAAGGTATCGTTAAAATTAATCATTAATCACTTAGTAATATATATTAACTATTAATCATTGCTATGATGTAAATGAACCAATCCATTTATATAGTATGCTCTCTATAATGTGCTGAAAGAAGTGGAAAATATTATTTCAGTGTTTTTAATATGTAATCAGAGTTGGATGACAAGTAAATGTTGTATTGTCCAAATAGTATTTCATTGAGATGATGGGAATTATAAAAGATAACTGTTATATTTAATTATAATTGAGTTAACTGCATATCTTTCAGATATAAAATACATCCTACGTCCACTGGGTACAACTGTTCTTGAAGGTGCTTGCTTAACGTACTGTTTAAGTGATAAAATTAATAGTGATTTAGAAAATTTAGCATAAATAAAAATGTAGCTATCTTAAGCCAGTTTTTTAAGTAATTGATCAATAGATTGGCAAAAAAGTCAATGTATTTACATCCATCGGCATGTGTAATGATCTTCATAATAAAAATCCTTGTTTATATGAAGTTATAGCTCATTTATGTGACCTTGTAATTCTGTCTGATGTTCTAATGAAACGTACACAGTGTGGGTGCCCCTGAAAAGGATTCCAACCCTGTGAATTTATGAATCTGTTGACTTTCAATGTTTGGTTAGCCCCGCCATCACTGTAATTGACATGTTATTGGAAATAGAGTTAGGTTTTCCCTTACTTATAAGGATAACCTCCATTTTGAGGAATGTGAATCAATTCATAGTTGGCTGAAAGCCAATTTCTCCTTCACTTTAACTCCAATGTGCACACATGAAAAGCACATTGGTTTCCTGAGTGCCTTGTGAATCTGCAGTGATTAATTCTTCTCATTATTTTGCTGCAAGTTCTCATGACCCTCTCTGATGATTCGATCAGCCACTTAGAGCTGATGCATATTCATACCTCTGTGCCCCCGCCACTGTCGCGCACGTCCCGGCACCGACTGGTGTGTTCTTGGTGCAGTAATTGAGCTGCAGGAGATTGATTACTCTGGGGAGCTGTAAGGCCTTTAAAGGTGAAAACATATCAGTCCTGTTAATTAGGAAACAAAAGCTCTGGTGGCAAGTTCAGCAGTCAGTTGTTTCCAGTGTAGAAAAGATGGAAGGTATGATGTGTTCTGCTCCGTGGACCTGTTTACTTTTTAAATTTTGAATTGTCTGTATCAGTAGTAGTGGAGAACAACCTTCTTTTATGAGTTTTCATAGACTGCTAATTGAATATAATATTAACACTATTATCTCTCAAATCTGGTGGTTTAAAAGCTGAGTTTATATACATCTTCTGTAGCACTGGGAATAATGTGTAAAATATCTTATTATCTTAACATAAATATAAACTGTTTCTGAATTAATTTGGTAGTATGCTACATGGCAAAAGGATGAAACTTGATTCAACATGACATAGAAGTTGAACTGCCTTTATCTCTTTCTAATAAGCACCCTTTGATCCTTTCCCCCCTGAACTGTATGTTAAGTAACACGTTGTCTGGCAAACAGCATACTATGTGGAACGGTGACCTCCAGGAATAAGCTAGTTACATCATGGGTGTCTATGCAGCTTACCTAGTTGATGTGTTTTTCACATGTGTGCTGTTCTTATGTTTTGGTCTCCCCTTTCCCCAGCCATGATTTTTTTTCTTTTGAAATATAATTCACATATCATAAAATTCACCCTTTTTTAAAGGGTATGATTCAGTGGATTTTAGTATGTTCAGAGTCCTGCGACCATCTCCACTGTCTTCCAGAATATTTTCATCACTCCATTCCTCCCTTCGTGTAATCCCTGGCAGCCAATAATTATTTTCCTTTTGTGGGTTGACCTCGTCTGCACGTTTGACGTAAATGGAATCGTACTGTGTGACCCCTCATACCTGGCTTACTTTACTTCACAGAGTTCATCCACCTTGTCTCATGAATCAGCGCTTTATATTTTTAGGGCTGAATATTATTCCGTTGTATGAGTTGCACCACATTTTGTTTTCATTCACCAGCTGGTGAACAGGTGTATTGTTTCCACTTTATGACTGATTGTGTTGGTTCCCACACATCCTCGTCTTGTTCTGAATCTTAGGCGAGGCTTTCACACTTCACCACTGGGTCTGATACTGGCTCTGGGTTTTCTTAGATGTGGCTTATCGGGTTGAGGAAGTCCCCTTCAATATCTAGTTTGTTGAATGCTTTTATTGTGAAAAGGTGTTGGATTTTGTCAAATGCTTTTTCTGCATCTATTAAAACAACCATATGATTTTTGTCCTTTATTCTATTAATATGATGTGTTACATTGGTTGATTTTCTTATGTTGAACATTGTGATATTTTATAGACCTTTTTATATAATGTTCTTTTACTATGTGGTTTTAAATAATTTAAATTAACTTCTCTATCTTATATTTCAGGCATTTATTAATACAGCAAAAGAAATTTATGAAAAAATCCAAGAAGGAGTCTTTGACATTAATAATGAGGTATAAACATATAATTGGCTAATAATTAATCTAGAATTTAATTTTAATTACTTGGAGTCAAGAATTTATATTTTTAAAAATTCCTAAAATGGATCTATGCTGTCATTTAAACATTAGTTTATCATCATGTAACTGAAAGTTTGTTGTATGTTGTTTAATAGCTGAATCTTTATGTTTTGTAAAGCATCAGTTTATCTATGAAAACAGATTAAAGTAAGTGACCCTATCCATTTTTTGCAAGCAGTGCAAAATAATAGAAATCCTCCAAAGAGAAGAAAATCCACTTTGATCCACACATCCATGTGGTGTCACCTGCTTTGGGGAATAATTTCCTAGTGTGTAAATGTGCATGTGCAGTGTTCCTAGTGCAGGATGCTCTCTGGTGTCTGGTGCGGAAGAGGGAGATGCCCAATTTGGAAATTACTCCCAGTTCAGCATAGCGTGTTTTCAGGAGACCGAGTTAATACATGTAATTGGCAGTTGGCGCTGGTTGTTTGGTTTTTGTGGGTAGCTTTTCTTCTCTCTTTTTGTAAAATATTCTGAGCCCGATTTGATCAACATGATTAGGATAAAATATAAAAATTTGAAGCAAATAATTCAGAGTGTTTACCAGAAGCCATCATTTTGACCTAAATCCCCACTGTGCATTTATCCTTATTTATTTTAGAATTTTTATGTGAACAGGGTATATTACTTTTACATAAATGTTTTTGCCAGTCCATGTTAGGATTTCTTGCTTCTGAGAGAAAACCCCTTCTACCTCCCCCAGGTGCAGTGAGGAAGGCCCTGTGTTGGAAGGACATTATATGTGTGTCTCTCCTGGCCAGGACACAAGAGGCTCTTTTTATTTGCCTCAATATTCTTTGCTAAAACAAGCAACAGTTCACCCAAGGTTTCCAAAAAGTACTTGATTTTTCAATTTCTTTTAATCTGTAGTGATAAAGTTTAATCTGTAGTGATAAAGTTTCTATGGCAGTAGAGCTTGAGTTAATTTCGCGGCAACACCGTTCGGAGACTAATGCCGTATAAATTGAACAGTAATTGGGCCTCTATGAAAAAGGGCACGTTCATCGTGTCTGTCTGGTTTCATATAGTAGCTGACTGCTTTACTGTGCCTGGTGCGGCTTTGATTGTAACGTGCTGTCAGGAGCCAACAGGCCGTGCGATTTATTTGGCCTACTGCCAAGTCTGACTCCTTGATTCCTCAAGAAGTTGCTACCAGCCCAGAGGGGGCAAAACCAATGAGCCATAGGGCATGCTTTTTATTAAAGAGGAGTCAAAAGAGCGAAAAGAAACCACATCAGCTGCTGTCAATACTGAGCCAGTGCCAGAAACCCCAAGGCTACTACTGTTGCAGAACAACTGCCAAGCACTATAAATCTGAGATTTACTGTGACGTCAAGTTTCCTTAAGAGCTTAATTTCTGAAGCTACTGTATTACTTTTCTCCGTGCGTTGTATTTTTAGGTAAAATCCACTTGAGGGAGTGAGGGTTAAGACATAAGTGTGAGTTTGATGAATGAAAGAACCACTCTGTGTGTGGGTTCCTGGCAAGCTGCCATGTCTTTGGGGATCATAGAAATTATTGATGACACAGAACACTCATGTGCCCTTAGCCTGTACAGCTGATTCAACATGGAGCAGAAACGCTGTCTAGAGGAAAGGTTGTCCGCTGTGTGAGAGCGGCATAAGATTTGCACATTTTCCTCCTTTAATGCTTTTGTTTTAAACAGTTTCTCCATTGTGAGAATTCCCTTAAAAGCAGCACTCCGGTTTTTGTTAACCTAGTACCTGACCATGATAAGGAATTGTCTTCAGGAATATTTCCACAGTATTACTTTAAAAGAAAGAAACATTCCCTGAGAGATACTGTCTTAATTGTTGCCAAAAATTTGCTTAATAGATGTGTTTTAAAAATATATTTTAGTTGTTTGGTAATATTGTATCATTAAGAAACCAGAGGATTTCTTAAACTCGACCTTTATATTATCATTTTCTCTTTTATTGCAGGCAAACGGCATTAAAATTGGCCCTCAGCATGCTGCTACCAATGCCACACACGCAGGCAGCCAGGGAGGACAGCAGGCCGGGGGCGGCTGCTGTTGAGTCTGTTTGTCTCGCCTTGCTGCCCGAAAGGGGCTTCTCACCTATCCTTCCACCCTCTCCTCCTGCTCCGCTGAGACATGAAACTGTTTGAAATGGCTTTATGTCACAGAAGACTTTAATCCTTCAAATTCTTGTATAACTTTGAATAAATGGTTAATGTTCACTTAAAAAGACAGATTTTGGAGATTGTATTCATATCTATTTGCATTTGATTTCTAGGTCAATTGATGTGATTATTTTTGTTAAATGTTGTCTCGTGCCCCTACCAACGAACTGAATTGTATGAAACACTACAGAGTCATACTGAGTATTTTAAATCAGTTTGTGGAGTTAGGTTTCCCCACACGCGTGGTTACCTAATGTTTAATATTATAGAACTGTCCTCAAAAGTTTGTCAGTTTTCAAGGCTCTAAGGAAAACAGAAGGACTCTTTTAATTCTGTATTTATCATTTACTTTCTGTATATATAGTTTAATAACCTGCTTGGGTGTAATTTGCCAAGCTTGAATTCTTTAATGCATTTGCATAAATTCTATACTGTTTAGAGCTTAAAGCTACAGAAGCATCATTAGGAATTGCTTGGACACTGATTTTAAAACTTTTTGACATTGTTAACAAGCATGTTCATTTTTCCTTGTCACTAGTCCAAGAGAAATATGCTTAAATGTACATTATTACTAAAGGCTGTGTGTGTGTTAACCTGTTTAATGCCAAAAGTTTGCTATTTGTCCACAGTTTCTGTAAGACCTCTTCAGAGAAGGATTTGTTTGCCTTAATGTATCCCATTGGGTAGAAACACAGTATGATGAGAGAGCTGGGCAGAAGCAAGGACTCCTCCACCGAGTGACTCCAGGAGGATCGAGCGTCCACGTGTAGATGGCACGTTTCGAGGACTTTAATCTTTCTTTCAACAATAATGTTTTCTTTTCCTTTTATTCACATGATTTCTATTTTTCATGCAGGACAGTTTTTCAACCTTGATGTACAGTGAACTGTGTAAAATTTTTCTTTCAGTGGCAACCTATAATCTTTAAAATATGGTAAGCATCTTGTCTGTTTTGAAGGGGATATGACAATAAATCTACCAGATGGAAAATCCTGTTAAATGTAGAAAAGCTTTAGTAATTTACTCAGTGTGGTGGTTTTACCCTTTTTCTTTTATCTCCCTTGGTCTATAATGAAATTGTTATAGCAGTGCAAAATAAAATCCTATGTATAAAAATGTTCTTTTTTTTATTACGACCACATCCTTTTTTAGAAGTTAATTTTTTAGTCCATCCACAGCTTTGATGTGTATTTAAGCATATTTTTTAAAAGGGTCAGAATGTTTTAACACTACCCTTTTTAAAAATTTTGCTAGAATGTGATAAAAATCTTTTCAACAGTATTGAAATTCATTGTCATTGATGACGTATATAAGCAAGTATTTTTAAGAATGAAACCAGCTACTTTCAATCTACTCACTGAGTTCAGCTTTCTGCCCATCTTTCTGGAAGATTCAGCAATGCTCTGTCAAAGCTTTGACATTGCTCTTCAGAGAAGTCACCTAATGCTATCTTAGTTTTAACGAGCTCCTCGAGGGCAGAGGGGAAGGTGAGGGGAAATCGAGGTTCCTGAGTATTCTTACTATGCTTGTTTTTCCCTGAAAGTGGTCTTACCAAATTCCCAGTCTTCCCATTCACTCATCGGTGGTGGGCAGGACTAGTTGAAACAATGAGGACTTGTTCCCCTCAACCAGGAAGAGGATGATTCTTCAGCTGCCATTAATTTTTCCAGAAGCTTAACATATTCCTTTTCCACACTGTCTCCTCTAATTCTTCTATAAATCAAGTATAAAAACAGAAAGTAATGGTAAAAAACAACAACAAAGCACATGTATTTTAATAACCTAAGAAGAGCGTGCATGTGCGCTCAGTCACATCCGACTTTTGTGACCCTATGGACTAGCCCACCAGGCTCCTCTGATTTTCTAGGCAAGAATACTGGAGTGGATTGCCATTCCCTTCTCCAGGGGATCTTCCTGACCCAGGGATTGAACCCAAGTCTGCTGCATTACACGCGAGTTCTTTACCATCTGAGCCACCAGGAAAGCCCTAAGAAGAGCTGGAGCCCTCAAATGCAACCCCTATGCACAGCCTTCCCTGCCTCGGGACTTGGGCAGCAGGGGCATATAGGGGCTTCTCTGTAGTTAACACCACTTTGTCTGCACACCTCACCTGCCATTAAGAAACGTGTGGTGAATCCTTTACTTCAATTGACAAAGCAGCATTCCTGTCTGGCTTCTGCTCTCCTGTTTCACAAATAATGTAATCCTGATGCCTGGAACCGAACCTTTTAAAACTTTGAGTCTTCAAATGATCTTTGATCAATTTTTGTAGCATCCATGGACATGTTTTAAGTGCTAGAAAATAAATCGCTAAAAAATATAACTTTTAATGTCTCAACATGTAACATCACAAAGTGGGAATCTTCATAAAGACAGCATTATAATTTGCCTTCTGGATTTAACAAAACTGAATTAAGACCAAAGTTTTGAAAGAGTAGCATATAATTAGATACACAATTCAAACAATACGTGAAAGCAAAAGTATATCTTCATTCCCTTACTAATTTTTTATTGATGTATAGTTGATTTAGAATATCGTTTTAGTTTCAGGTGTGCAGCAAAATGATTTGGTTATATATACGTGTGTATATATACTTTTTAAAGTAGCTTAGTAGTCACAGGAAAATAGTCCATAATTTTCTTCTAATAGAGTAGGAATGTATATGATACTAAAATATCTAATCACTCCAAAAATTCTGTTTGGCTTTGGAAAACATTAAACATTTATTTTCTCGTAGCTAGTGAAGCCTCATCTAAGCACAGTACTAAGGTTG
The DNA here is from genome assembly GCF_027580195.1 of Bos mutus. NCBI lineage: Eukaryota > Metazoa > Chordata > Mammalia > Artiodactyla > Bovidae > Bos > Bos mutus. Next base: position 55,888,401 of record NC_091630.1, on the reverse strand, counting down.
GCAGCCCAAGGTTTGTGAACTAAAAAATAATACAAAAAGGAAACCGTAATAATGGAAAAGATGACCCTCTTCCATGATATGTAATTGACTATACCTCCCTGTGTTTCTTAGAAAGCGTTCACATTTGCTTTGGTGTTCAAAGAGAATAGAGCCTAACCCCAGAAGCAGAGTTTATCATGTTGTGTTGGCATATACTAGACAACAGGGCTCACTGGCTTGGAGTCAGGATAGGGAACAAGGTGCCAGTGTATATACTTAGTGTTCATTCATTAGCTTTGGAAAAATCATCAGGCAGCTCTTAAAAACTGAAAGACAAGAGGCAAAAACCTGCTAGGAAAAGTGCACTAAAAAAAGATAAACAGAAGTGCCCCTAAAATGTATTTCAAAATTAAAACAACTTATAACTTCCTTGGTGGTCGTTGGTTAAGACTCTCTGCTCCCAACACAGGGGGCCCGGGTTTGATCCCTGGTCAGGGAACTAAATCCCATGTGCCTCAGTGAAGACCCATTGTGTCGAAGCATCGTAGCCAAATTAAAAAAGACCACGCTTCCACTGTAGGGGACACAGGCTTGACCCCTGGTCAGAGAACTAAGGTCCCACATGCTGCATGGTGCTGCCAAAAAATAAACTTCAAACAATTAGAGAAATGCAAATTAAAACATACCATTTCTCTCCTATGAGATTGGAAGAAGTTTAATATACAAGTATGACAACACATTTTGTCAGTGAAATGTCGTGTTCCTGGTTAAAGTGCAGACTTAACGTTCCCTTTCTGGAGAGGAACTTGGCAATCCCTATGGAACCAGGAGAAACTTAGCTGTTGACCTGGCCTTCGCACTTCTAGGAAAATACTGGATGATACCTTCCAGCAGTGCAAAAGCCCATGTGCACAAGGTTGCTCAATGCAGCATTGGCTGTAATGACAAGATAATTGAAAATGACCTAAATGTCTACACATAGTGATTCAGTGAACTGGAACATCACACGATACAGTCCTCAGCTGTATAAAGTGTGTGGGAGAGCTGTACGCACTCACGTCGTCATTCCCAGGATATATTGTTAAGTGAGAAAAGCAACATGTATGCATGTCTGCAGTTTGCCATCCTTTAATAAGAAAGGCAGTAGAAGAAAATACGTATGTACTTGCTCGTCTGTGCAGAAGAAATACAAGGATAAACTCAAAACTAAAGAGACTGGAGAATGGCTGAGTTCAGAGTAAAAAGTAAGGAGGAATGGGAATGGGGTATTTGGGACAAGTAGCACCTTTCAATATACATTTTTGTTTGACTCAAAACTATAGTAATATTTTGCATACTCTGAAAATAACCAAAATCAAGCATAATGTACCAGGAACCCGAAATAAAAAGTAATGATTGGACCTCTCTATAGTATGAAAAAGTGACATGACCACCGGTGCAATGCTGTGGAATCCTTTCCCAAAATGTATAACCTCAGCCATGGGGAAACCTCAGACAAACCCAAATTGAGGAAAACCTTACAAAGTAAGTGGCCAATACGCTTCAAAACTATCAAGGCTGTGGACTTTCCTTGTGGTACACTGATTTATAAAACTCCATACTTGTGCTTCAGGGGGTGCAGGTTTGATCCCTGGTCTAGGAAGATCCCACATGCCATGTGGCATAGCCAAAGAAAAAATTCAGGGCTGTGAAAGATAAGAAACAGTCACAGATTGGAGGAGACGAACATGACAACTAGATGCAGTGTGGGGTGCCGGATGAGTCCTAGACGGGATGTTGATGAAGGAGGGGTGTGCGGGGCATCTCTGGTGTAGCAGTGTTCTGTTTCTTGGCCTGAAAGGGAGTTACAGGGGTACTTGGTTTATAATTCTTTGTGCCTGTGTGCAGTATGGGCTGACCTGGTTGCTCAGTGGTAAAGAATCCACCTGCAATGCAGGAGACATAGGTTCGATTCCTGGGTCAGAAAGACCCCCTGGAGAAGGAAATGGCAACCCACTCCAGTATTCTTGCCTGGAGAATCCCATGGACAGAGGAGCCTGGCGGGCTGCAGTCCATGGGGTCGCAAGGAGTCAGGCACGACTTAGCGACTAAACAACAGTGTGCAGGGTGCCCTTTCTTGTCGATAAGAATTTGTATCCATCAAACAAACATGCTGCCTTATGAGTTGCCCTCAAAAGTTACATATGTGAAGTTTACTCTATCCCCTTTCAATGGGTTGAATCATGCTCCCTATCCCTGCCCGCATAATATACTGAAGTTCTAGCCCCTAGTCCCTCAGAATTTGTCTTTTTCTGGAAATGGGATGGCTGTAGATCTGATGAGTTAACATGAAGTCATACTAAAGCAGAACTGTGGCCATGTGAAGACACAGGGAGAAGGCTGTGTGATGAGACAGCCTCAAACCCAGGAGCCCGAGAGATGGCCACCAAGCCACTGGCAGCCCAGATGAGTCCCCTGTGGCTTCAGAGGGGTTACAGCCCTGTCCACTCCTGACTTCAGGGGTTGAGCCTCCACAGTTGTGAAGGAATAAGTTCCTGCTATTTCAAGTCACTCAGCGGCACTCTGTTACGGCTGCCCTAGGAAATTAATACATCCCTTATATCCGATGAATAAAGACATTTTTTGACGGGTTGTCTGTGTCCCTTCGGTGAAAGTTGATGTTGAGGCTTTGGATTCATGGAAATGTACCACCTGCTTCACTGTGTGGCACATGTGGAAGTCATCCTGAGAGAACCAGAATATTTTTACATTTTGCTGCTTTGGAATAATTTACGCATCCAGCTTCATTCAAAATATGAAACATTTGTACATAGAGATTGCATGAAAAATCAGATACAACGCAGGACTTCCTTGATACAGTGTTAAAGATACAGTTTTTAATGTTACTTAAGCCCAGAATTCAGTTTAAAATTGAAGTAGGTGTCAAATGTGTATAAGAGTGATCTTACGAGTGTGATGCTGACGCTGGAAGTGGAGATAAAACAAGTTCAGCAATGACATCCTTCCTGTTGTGAAAATAAGCAAGGGAGAACAAATTAAAAGGGGGGTGCAAGCCGATCAAGAGGGGTTGTTTGAGATTCTGGAATCAGTTTTGACCATTTGAATATTGCCAACAAGATACAGGGCATCCAGAGCAAGAGTGAAGACAGCTAGCTGGAGGGCGAGGTGGTCACTAGGGAGAAGACCGCTGCAGTCTTGTATTTGACAATCGATTTTGCATTCAAATTGCCATGTTCCAGTCCCCAGGAGCTACTATACCGAATTCACATAAGAACGTGGAAACTGGCCGCAGAGTGAGCCCTTGGCTGTGTCTTTTCATGCACCTGTGTGTGTGTTGGGAGTGGCCAATACAAATATACATACCTCGTGTCATACCTGGCTTTCAAGCTGGTGGTGGTTTATATTAAAGCACTGAAATGCAGCATCATCTTTGCAATCAGAATTATGAAAGCCTTTGCTAAGGACTGCAGTCAGAGACGGTTCTGTCAGGGGCTTTAGCCACAAAGCTACCTGTTCATGGGACCTGTCCACTGGAAACTTACTGTCTCAGGGGACCATGAGTTTATTCCATGCAACCAGCCATTACATGATAGGTGACATATTTATGCAACTAATGTGCCTTTTAAGGTAAAAAGGATTATTATACAATGTTTTGTTAGTTTGCTAGGGCTGCCATAACAAAGTATTGTAAACTGGGGGGCTTAAATGACAGAAATGTATTATCTCACAGTTCTGGAGGCTTAAAAATCCAACGTCAAGGTGTCAGCAGAGCTAGTCCCCTTTGAGGATTGTGAGGGAAGGTTGTTCTAGGCCTCTCTCCTTGGCTTGTAGATGGCCTTGTCATCCCTGTATCTCTTCGCATCATCATTGCGTTGTGTTTTTCTTCGAATCCAAACTTCCTCCTTGCACAAGGAGTCCATAAGACACACCAGTCTTATGGATTGAGGCCCACCCTAATGACCTCATTGTAACTGGATGGCTTCTGTAAAGATTGTATCTCCAAATGAGGTCACACCCAATCTTAAAACACTGGGGTTTAAGATTTCAACACGAATTTGGGAGGGGAGCTACACAATTAAGTCCATAACCAATGTGGTTTTGGATTGTGAATTTTAGATAATAAGAAAGGGAGCCAATTGGCCCTTTAATAAGCCTCGCCTGTGTTTATGATGAAGCTAGGCTTTGACCGTCACATGGGGCGTGAACAGGCCAGTACGATCCCCAAAGGATACCCTATACCTATTCATCTGTTATTCTCCCTTACCTCTCCACCCATCCCCTGGTGACCGTTTAATCTGTGTCCTATGGCTGTGGATCTACCTATTCTGGACAGTTCATATAAACGGAATCATATGATATGTGGCCATCTGTGTCCAATTTTTTCACTAAGCGTGTTTTTGAGGTTCACACATGTTGTAATATGCATCAGTACTTCATTCCTGGTTGTGATTGAATACTGTTCCATCGAGTGGCTCAACCACAGTTTGCTTGTCCATTCAGTCACTGGTGGGCATTTGGCCGGTTTCCACCTTGTGGCTGTTGTGACGACATCTACGATGGACAAGTGTGTGTGTGAATCAGTCTGATGATCTGATAGTCCTTGGCGCCAACCTGGTTCTGATTTTCCTGCATTTAAATAACAAAAACATGGCTTCAACATTTTATTAAGTATTAAAATGATGCTTGCATATAGATTTTTAAAAAGATGAATAGTCAGACTACCCTGGTGGCTCAGTGGATAAGAATCCGCCTGCCAATTCAGGGGACACGGGTTTGATCCCTGGTCTGGGAAGATTTCATATGCTGCAGAGCAACTAAGCCATGAACCACAGCTACTGAGTCTGTGCTCTAGAACCGGAAAGCCACAGCTACTGAGCACATGTGCCGCAACCACTGAAGCCCACATGCCTAGGACTTGTGCTCCGCAAAAAGAGAAGCCACTGCAATGAGAAGCCTGAGCACCGCAGCTGGAGCAGCCCCCACTTGCTGCAGCTAGAGAAAAGCCCGTGCAGCAATGAAGACCCAACACAGCCAAAAATAAATTAATTAAAAAGGAAGACGAATAGTATTAGAAGGCGTAAGGTAAAAACAACCATCCTTCATCCCACCCGTCCCCTTCTGATAATCCCCTCCCTGGAGCTCGCAGCCCTGCTCCTCGCCTGCTCTGTGGTGCCTGGCATCCCTGTCAATCTCCAGGTCCTGTGCTCAGAGGGATGGAGATGGGCACCCTGGCTCAGCATCAGTGGGAGATGATGGGAGCCAGCCTCGTGCCTCCAGCTCCCCTTCCCCAGTGACTGGCTCCCTGCTCACAGACATTCCCTCTACTCAGTGAGAGTACTATGGACATTTTTTGTACACGGCCAATTTCCTCTCCTTTCCTCTTTGCCCTGTGTGCTTGTCCATTTATCTTTAATGCGATTTGCTGAGACCTTGGGGAGGAGGTAAGGCTTCCCTGGTGGCTCAGAGGTTAAAGCGTCTGCCTGCAATGCCAGAGACCTGGGTTCGATCCCTGGGTCGGGAAGATCCCCCGGAGAAGGAAATGCAACCCACTCCAGTATTCTTGCCTGGAGAATCCCATGGATTCTTGGTGGGCTACAGTCCACGGGGTTGCAAAGAGTCAGACATGACTGAGCGACTTAACTAACTGGGGAGGAGGTAAATGCATATATTCAATCTATCTCATTTGACTAGAAGTCCAGTGAATTCCTTTTAAGATTTTTTTTTTTTTGATGTGGACCAAGTCTTTATTGAATGTGTTACAGGTTGTTTTTTGACCTCGAGGTATGTGGGATCTCAGTTTCCCAACTAAGGATCAAACCCACACCCCCTGCATTCCTGGAAGGTGAAGTCCTTAACACCTGGACCACCAGGGAAGTCCCCAGTGAATTCCTTTTTTTCAAAAACCTTTGCCTTCCTTTATAACTTGTTAAAGTGCAATCTATTTGCTGCAGAGAATGTAAACAAAAGAAGAAAATTGTGAAACTATTCTCCAAGTTTGGATACCCCACAAAGAAGAGATTTGGGTACAAGAGAGTTTTAAGGAAGAGGATGTCAGGAGTACAGTGAAGACCTGCAGAATCGAAGGGGAGAGGACACCATGCCTGCGATGGGCAGCGATATCAGAGGTGTTGCTGCTGTAGGTGCCCCAGGCTTGTTGCCCACCCGGGACCCTCTGAGAAACAGAAGCACACGCCCCATCCAAGGGCCCCTCCTTCACAGATGAGCACTGCTCCCAGGACCTCAGCTCCCAGGACTGCCCTGGACGAGGCACACTCTCGTCCCTTAGGCAGAAATTCTCGTTGTTCAGTTGCTCAGTCGTGTCCGACTATTTGTGACCCCATGGACTGCAGCACACCAGGTTTCCTTGTCCTTCACTGTCTCCGGGAGTTTGCTCAAACTCTTGCCCATTGACTCAACAATAGTATAGATTTTGTTAAAGCTTTTCTATAAATAATTTCCTTCCAGAAATGTACCAATTCGTATTCCCACCAGACCATGAGAGCTCTCTGTTTCCTGAACTCAGTTACTGACAGTGGGAACTTTCATTTAAAAAATACACTTTTGGCAACTTAAAATCTCTAGTTTCAGTGTTATTTATTAAGCAGTTCTTCTTTCTCTCACTCCATTTAACTGCTTTGACTTCAGACAAAAGTTTTTATGTGCATATTTGACTTGTTTCTGACATTTTTATCATGTCACAGATGACTACATTTCTGTGTTTGCACCATCTCTCAAAACCTCCCAAAATTCTATGGGGAATTTTTAATTTTTTTTAAATTATTTTAAATGTACAGTTTAATTTGGGGAGAAATCCACATTGTTATGATATTAAATGCTGTCATCCGGGAACAAGATATGTCTATCTGTGCAGCAACGACTTTTATGATAATGACATTCATTCCAGAAACAGAAGTTTAAGGAGCTCAGTTTGTTTTCAAAAATCTAAAATTAATCTGACTTCTGCATTTTTTAATTCAGTGCATTTTAGGGAGGAAATTTCTGCTCATTTTGCTTTTTATTTGACCAAATCTTAGGCATTTTATGATTTCCACTTATTTTAATCATTTCTCATTTATGTTTATTTTTTGACTATTTGTTTTCTCTTCTATTCTTCTTTTGGTTCATGATCCTAAAAAACAGCCTTTCATTTTTTTTTTAGCTATGAAATGTCATCCAGGAATAAACAGCAGATATTCACTCAGTGTGCACCTGATTCAATTCAATGTAAATGAACATGCAGCAAATACTGGGTATTTGCCAAGTAAATAGAGTGAATCATATGAATGTGCTACTAGATAATATAATGAGATATTCTTTCATATTTAGCATCCAAATCATTGAAAAATAATGACTATGGGAGTCCTTGCTTATGGCCTAATTGAGTTTTCCACATGGTGTCCTGCCCAGCAGGTGGGCTTTTTTAGTTCTGTCACCAAGACAAATTGCACTGATTGGTTCCATGGCCCATCCTTCTACCTTAGAGACAATGTAAAGATGGGTTCTCTTGGGACTTCCCTCGCAGTCCAGTGGTTAAGACTCCATGCTCCCACTGCAGGGGCATAGGTTCGATCCCTGGTCAGGGAACTAAGATCCTGAATGATGCATGGTGCAGCAGAAATTAAATACAAATTTAATTTCTTAGTAACATCTACAATTAAAGATTTACTTGTTCATAAAATGATGAAGGAGGAAATTTTATTTCTAGCTTTATGTTGTGATATCAAATACTGACACACTCATATCAAGGAAGAGATTGCATGCAACATAATATTTTAAGATAAAAATGTGATGCTGCTTTTTTTGGGCATTTGAAATTTTATATAAAGGAAAAAATTTCTTGAAAGAAAAACATAATGGTGAAACATAACCTGATCATATGATCCTGCAATAACTCTCCTTAGTATTTACCCATATAAGTTGAAAACTTACGTTCATACAAATACCCTACACAAATATTCAGAGCAGCTTTATTCATAAATGCATGAACTTAGAAGCAACCAGGCTTCCCTGGTGGCTCAGACAGTAAAGAATCTGCCTGCAAAGCGGGTAAAAAGCTGGCCTGCCAATGCAGGGTTCGCTCCCTGGGTTGGGAAGATCCCCTGGAAAAGGAAATAGCAACCCACTCCAGTATTCTTGCCTGGGAAATCCTCTGCACAGAGAAGCCTGGTGAACCACAGTCCATGGGGTCGCAAAGAGTTGGATACAGCGAGTGACCTACACACACACACACACACACACACACACAGAAGCAACCAACATGTCCTTTAATAGATTAATGGAAATGCAAACCATGAGACATCCAGACAATGGAAGACTATTCAATGCTAAAAAGAAATGAGCTATTAAGCATGGGAAACACTGGAAGAATTTTCAATGCGTATTGCTAAGTGCAAGAAGACAATCTGCAAAGCCACATATCTGGATGGTCCCAACTATAAGACATTACGGAAAAAGCAAAAACTACAGAGCCAGTGGAAAGATCACTGATTGCCAGCGGTTTGGGGAGGGAAGGATGAATGGGTGGAGCACAGGGGATTTTTAGGGCAGGAAAATTATTCTGTATGACACTACCATGTTGGATACATGTTACACATTCATCAGAACCCATAGAATGTACAATACAAAGAGTGAACCCTGATGTAATCCACTGACTTTGAAGTAGCAGTAGTTACTCAGTCATGTCCAATTCTTTTTGACCCCATGGACTGTAGCCTGCCACACTCCTCTGTCCATGGAATTCTCCAGACAAGAATACTGAAGTGGGTTTCCATTCCCTTTTCCAGGGGATCTTCCCAATCCAAGGATCGAGCTTGTGTCTCCCACATTGCAGGCAGACTCTTTACTATCTGAGCCACCAGGGAAGCCCCCAATACACTGACTTTAGTTAATGATAAATATATCAGTATGCATTTTTCAGTTGTAACAACTTACCACACTAATGCAAGATGCTAATAGGGTATATGGAGATGGCTGAGGAAGTACATGGAAACTTCTCTATAAACCTAAAATTGCTATTTAAAAAAAAAAGTCTATTTCCTTTAAAAAATGGAAATAGAACTGCCATATGACCCAGCAATCCCACTGCTAGGCATACACACCGAGGAAACCAGAATTGAAAGAGACACAGGTATCCCAATGTTCATCACAGCACTGTTTATAATAGCCAGGACATGGAAGCAACCTAGATGTCCATCAGCAGACGAATGGATAAGAAAGCTGTGGTACATATACACAATGGAATGTTACTCAGCTATTAAAAAGAATGCATTTGAATCAGTTCTAATGAGGTGGATGAAACTGGAGCCTATTATACAGAGCGAAGTAAGACAGAAAGAAAAACACCAATACAGTATATTAATGCATATATACAGAATTTAGAAGGATGGTAATGATGACCCTATATGTGAGACAGCAAAAGAGACACAGATGTAAAGAACAGACTTTTGGACTCTGTGGGAGAAGGCAAGGGTGGGATGATTTGAGAGAACAGCACTGAAACATGTTTATTATCATATGTGAAACAGATCGCCAGTCCAGGTTCGATGCATGAGACAGGGCGCTCAGGGCTGGTGCACTGGGATGACCCTGAGGGATGGATGGGGAGGGAGGTGGGAGGGGGGTTCAGGATGGGGAACACATGTACACCCATGGCTGATTCATGTCAATGTATGGCAAAAACCACTGTAATATTATAATTAGCCTCCAATCAAAATATTTTTAAGTCTATTAATTTTTTTAAATGTGGAGAGTGAGGTGCATGCTTCTCACCAGATCTCCTGATGGGAGAATCACAGGCAGAGCCTAGTAATCATCACAGTTCAAATGCTCCCTAGATTAGAGCCCCACCCAGATGCTTGAAGAAGGAAGAAGGAAGCATGCAAATGGCAGACAGATTTAGCTGGTTTCTTTGCATGAGCAGAAACCCCATCAAAACATTAAACATCACTTTCTTCTCGGCCCCATAATATCACTCCAACCCCCGCCTCGACACCCTGCATCTTCACTCACCTGGACCGATGCTATTGCCAGACGCTGTTCCTCGAGTCTGTTCAGCACCACACATGAAGACCCTCAGCTGGCCCACCTGGCCCGGCGCTGACCCGTTCTGGGCAAGGCAGGGGGGCCACTTCTACACTCGCACTGTCCTCATGTCACGTGGGCCCGCAGGACACCAGGCAGCTTTTGGCCACAAAGACACACTCTTTCTATAGCCTCATCTACCTGAACTTCTGTGTCTCAATTTCAGATTCAGTTTTCACCAAAACATAAAGTCCAAGAGGGCAGGGAATGCTATTTTAACTGTTTTAATCCCTGATGTATCTCCTGCATCTAAAACAATGCCTCATTCATAAGAGGAGTGTAAAAAATATTTGTAAAAAAAAATGGATGAAGAAAAAAGGAAAAAATATATATGTATACATATACCTATTGTAAAAACATGTATTGAAATATATATTTTGTATATATACAAGTATGTTGTAAAAATAATAATTCACAAATATATTGTAAAAATAAATATATATTGAAAATATATTTTTCCCTTTTTTATTCATCCACTTATATTTTTATTCATCCATATATTTTTTCCAACTGTTTCTTTTTTGAAAAATCTCTTTTTCTCTAAGATTATTTTCTTCCTATCTCTTTGCTGTTGAAATGGCTTTTTTCAAGAAATAGTGTTTGCCCCTGTGGGGAGGTACATTTATTTTTCATGATCATCCTTAGTACTTTTTCCTATCACCTGTTCAAAGAGATTGGAGGCAGGAGGAGAAGGGGACGACAGAGGATGAGATGGCTGGATGGCATCACTGACTCGATGGACATGAGTGTGAGTGAACTCCGGGAGTTGGTGATGGACAGGGAGGCCTGGTGTGCTGCGATTCATGGGGTCGAAAAGAGTCGGACACAACTGAAGGACTGAACTGAACTGAACTGAACTGTTCAAAGAAATGCAAATTTTAAATAAAAATAAAGTAATTGAAGTCCTTGCTTTTATGATGGCAATTTTTAAATATAATTGCCAAAATTAAAAAAATTATTTGCAACCTTGGATTAATTTCCCAAATTTATGTAATTTGATGTTTGTTTTTAATAGCAAAACCCTCGAATCCCGCAGCACTGAATACAAGGCTTTGCACCAACTCGGCATCAAATATTTGATGAGTGTGGGAATTCCTGGCGGTCCAGTGCAATCCCAATGCAGGGTCACGGGTTCCATCTCTGGTCGGGAAAATACATCCCACATGTGACATGGAGAGGCCAAGAAAAAGAAAAATATTTGATGAGTGAGTGAATAGCCTCTAGCTTGAAACTCCTGAGGTTGGTGTAGGGACCTCAGAACAATGAAAATGTGCGTCGTGATGCGGTTAAGCAACCTTGTCGCTGGCGCTATACTCTAATGATTCCCCACGAGGCAGTGCCCCTGCACCCCTGGGGCCTCCCCAGCTGGGGGGCAGTGCTGGCTGGCAAGGTGGGCCCCCTGCCAGGATCCTGGAGCCCATGGCGCTGGGTGGCAAGTGAGGCTGTGTCTGCGTCAGGGTCGCTTGGGGCTTGTTCCAGGGCCACGGGATTGAAGTTGGGGTTGGGGGGGTATCATAGAGTCCGGCTGGAAAGACATTCTGCGAGACTTTCAGGCTGCTCTGCCCTCTCCCCCACAACCCCCTCCCCTGTATTCTCACCTACGCATCCCCGAGGCTGGCAGAGGGTGACCTTATTTAGAAATGACATATTTTCACGTGAGGTCACACTAGGGTTGGGGGGTCGGGAGGGGAGCTTAATCCAACACGACTGTTTTTTTCCAGAGGATGAAAACACCCTGTGAAGAAGCACACCCCCAGGAGAGGCTACGTGCCAGCCAGGACCGAGCGGTGAGCGCTGGGGCAGCGAGCCAAGGACCGCCGGCACCACTGTGCTGGGCCAGGCCGCGCGCATGCGCCCAGGGCCCAGGGCGGAGCGGCCCCGCCCACCAGCGCCTCGGCTTCAGGAAAGAAGCTGGGCTTGCTGGGTCACCCAGTTCTTTGTTAAAACAGCAACTCTAAGAAATGGGTGCAGGTTTGAAATGTTAGATTTCTCCACTGGCTGACAAGCGAGCCTGCCAATTCTTTGTTTTGTCTTATTTTTGACCTTGCGGGTGATGATATAATGTGAACTCCATGTATTGATGGGGCGCTGTGAGGTAAGTATCCCTTTATTGCTATGCTTTATTATTCCCTCTGAAATCTCCCACTCCTGGGCCACGGCTGCTCACATGACACCCACAGGATCTAAGGCGGGGGTGGGGGTGGGGTGGTTCCCAATTGACCAGCTCTTTCTTGGTCTTCAACTGGGAGGTGGGGGGTACCCCGCAGACCAGGTTCAGATGCAGGCTCGGATTCCGCAGGTCGGGGCACCTGAGCCTCTGCATTTCCAGTGAGGTCACTGATCACCCCGATGCTCTACTGTTGGTCACTCCCAACAGGCCTGGAGTACCAGAGGGCTTTTAGTTCCTGGCCCATTGGGGTCAAACAGGAAACTTTGGGCTCCTTTGAGAACAGCCAGGCTGGATGGAGGAATGTATGAACAGGCTTCCCTGACATGCATTGGGTCAGGGGGTACAGTACCCTGCCAGCTCTGGGACACTCCCTGCCTCAGTGACAGGGGACAACGTCCCTTCTCCAGGGTTATTTATCTTTATTGCCAGTCTTATCTTTTAGATTCCAGTTTACTGATGAAGACAGAGTTAGAATCCCTTGCATGAGATGGAGGAGATTTTGTTATCAGCACCACAGTTTCCAGCTTGTCATTACCTCTGATTCCTCTCTGGGATTTCAAAGCCCTTCCTAAATCCAGCTCCTTGGAGCACTTAAAATAAAGATGCTTTAATAATAATACAACTTGCAATATTTCAATCAAGTCATAATTGATAAAGAAATCTACATTGTTTTCACCTGTCCAACATCTACTTGTTGTAGGGACGTTTGAACTCCCTTCTTAGGAGTGATGGTGGGTGGGATCAAATAGAAGACAGCGTTGCTTTTTTATGTTAACATTTGACAGTGTGAGAAATGGACTTTGTCAAATTAAGGACTGCCTTACCAATGCATCAGAAGCATGCATCTCAAACAAGTTTTAGTTCCTTCTGATGACACAGCATTAAATTGAACCGTAACCCCGCTTCATCATTACGAAGAAGGGCAGAACAGTGAGAGGCCCTTCTGTCCCGGACGGCCTCTGTGCAGACAGCCCTCGGATGGCATTTCTTTTGGGGCTTTTGTTACTGTGAAGGAAGCCTTTTTACTTCTGTCGCATGATTTGACACTGAAAATTATTGAAAAGAACAAAACCAAAGCCATGATGAAAAAAAAAAACAACCCAATGTGTTGTGTATGTGTATCATTTGTATGGCTGGGACCGGTTTTATTGTTTTTGGAACTATTACAAGACTTCTGTTAAACATGTTAAATGTTAAGAGGAAACAGACTCTTGGCAAATGTGGAAAACCAATTACAGAAAACGTCTCTGCTGGAGATGGAGAAGCACAGGGAGGGACAGAGGAACACGTGCCCCCGCCCTTCTCCAACTGCTCAACACACACAGATGATGCGGTGTCTTGAGAGAAAATACAACTGTTACGTCGTTGCCTTTACTTTTACATTTACAGTAAAATGACACTTCTCAGTTCAATCTACTTGTAGTGTTGTAGAGTATCACATACAGTTACTTTTCTTAAGGTAAATCTGATGTAAGAGAAGTAGTGTTTCTGAAATAAATAACTAGAGTATGACTATTTGCTCTACAAAAGAAAAATAAAAAGCCTCACCACTAATAAATCAAATTATCTTAAATTTTAAACGTTTGAATTAGAAATATTAATTTACTCAAGTTTTGAGAGCATGTCTGTTGTATACAGTGTGAGCATGCTATCATGTGAATATTAATTGTAAGATATAATTGGGCTTCCCAGGTGGCGCTAGTGGTAAAGAACCCACCTGCCAATGTAGGAGACAAAAGAGATGCGGGATCAATCCCTGGGTGGGGAAGATCCCCTGGAGGAAGGCATGGCAACCCGCTCCAGGATTCTTGCCTGGAGAATCTCATGGACAGAGGAATCTGGCAGCCCATGGGGTCACACAGAGTCAGACACGACTGAAGCGACTTAGTACGCATGCACACATACTTATACTTGAAATAAATGATTCTTCAATTTTGAATTGATTAAAATTTGAAGAGCTAGAAAGCTGATATCCCGAATGGATCAATCAAGGAGACAAAACCTTTTCATCTGGGATCTAGCAGCAGTTTCTTGATGTTCTTCATGCGTTCCACACTCTGCTAAGCTCCAAGGTACACAGGTGAATAAAACGTGGTCTCTTGATTTCAGGGAACCTCCATCTTGGAATGGTAGGACATTAATTCAAACGTGATGCAGTCAGTGAACAGGAGAGACAGCCCATGTGGAAGGCACCCAGAATGTATTCATAGTGTCTTTGGGACAGAGCGGTGGACTTGAGGGTCCAAGTATGTGGGGAAGAGGAGGAGGAGGAGTTTACTGTGGGAGAGAGAAAGGATACAGAAAGGGCCAGGTACAGGCTACACTGGAGGAGTGGGTTGGGGCCAGGTCCTGATGGATGTGGGAGGCGGGAGAGAATGGAGGGAAAAAGAAGCACACTCATTTGGGCTTTTTGGAAAGACTTTTAAGAAGTACGTGCAGGGGGCTTCCCTGGTGGTCCAACAGTTAAAAAGCCGCCTTGCAATGCGAGGGACACGGGTTCAATCCCTGATCCGGGAAGACCCTTCATGCTGTGGAGCAACTAAGCCTGTGTGCCACAACTGTTGCGCCCACACCGTCTAGACCCCACACTCCGCAACAAGAGAAGTCACCGCAAAGAGAAGCCCGTGCACCGCAACTAAAGAGTAGCCTCCTCTCACTCCAACTAGAGAAAGCCTGCATGCAGGAATGAAGACCCAGCACAGCCAAGAATAAATAAATAAACAAATAAAAAGAAGTGTGGGCTGACTGAAAGGACTTGCCGACAAGGAAAGGCACCCGGGGACTAGCATCCCCGTGTAGGCTGCGGGTCCCAGGGAGAAGGCGGCATTTCCAGAATCTGGCTGTGCGCTGGAGCCCAGGAAGAGACAGTGGCCATATGTGGAATGCTAAGAAGTACTAGGACAGGAAGAAATGAGAAAGTAGGTAGGGCTTCCCTGGTAGCTCAGCTGGTAAAGTATCCTGCTGCAATGAAGGAAAGCCCGGTTCGATTCCTGGGTCAGGAAGTTCCTCCGTAGGGAACTTCCTTCTATCCCTGTAGAAGGAATAGGTTACCTACTCCAGTATTCTTGGGCTGCCTTGGCAGCTCAGACAGTAAAGGATCTGCCTGCAATGCTGGAGACCTGGGTTGGATCCCTGGGTTGGGAAGATCCCCTGGAGGAGGGCATGGCAACCCACTCCAGTATTCTTGCCTGGAGAATCCCCACGGACAAAGGAGCCTGGCAGTCTGCCGTCAATAGGGCTGCAAAGAGTTGGACACGACTAAGCACAGCACAGGGACTTGTTAGTTATCTAACAACAATTGTAATGTGTAAAATATTTTTCTTAATACTTGGATTTGAGAAATATCAGACAGTAATAGCTTAATTATGGACGTTTGTTAAAAAAAAAAA
The DNA here is from genome assembly GCF_027580195.1 of Bos mutus. Lineage (NCBI taxonomy): Eukaryota > Metazoa > Chordata > Mammalia > Artiodactyla > Bovidae > Bos > Bos mutus. Next base: position 55,872,783 of record NC_091630.1, on the reverse strand, counting down.
ACGTAAATAAAAAGACAAGCACTGGCTAATAAGAAGCCAGATGATCTCTGTGGGGCCTGCAGAGGGTCTCCCCTGCCTCTCTGGGCACCTGAGCTGTTGAGACACTGATGGTGGCCGTGCCTGTCACCCGCTGGTGGCAGTGAGACTCAGTGGGTTGGGCTTGTCGGGCACTGTGCTGCCCTGCATGCTGCTCACTTGGGGGGCTTCCCTGCCAGCATTTCGCTGGAGACAAAGGAGGCCTGGTGACCAAGGACGAAGAGTGGGGAGTGCTGCCACGGGTGCTGGGGGGGAGTGGAGGACAGCTGAATGCAATCTTTTTTATGCCGCTCAGCCCCCAGGTACATCAAATCCTAACACTGATCCTTCATCACAAAAGTTAAACAGACTTAGCCAACTCAATTTCCTGTGATAATGAGCATCAGAAATCACATGGATTAATGAACCACAAATGATCCCCTTCAGAATAATTTTATTGCTAATTTCTTAACCCTCCTGATACAAGCCCTTGGAAGGAGTGATGGCCAGAATTGAGGCAGGCTGCCCACTCTCCCCGTCCTGGGCAGAGCTACAGCTGAAGATAGCAATGGCCACTAACCATGGAACCAGTGCCTCCACAGAGCAAGGTAAATGTGAGGACATTTGATTGTCTTCTGCATCCTTGATTGTCATTAAGGATATGCCACTTTTCAGCTAAAGGTACAGACTGAAGAAAAAAGGCAGGGAAAAAAAGTCTTAAAGGTACAGCCCTTTGCTTCAGCTTTATGCTACTGAATCCCCCACATTCCTGTCTTGCATTCTTTTTATTTAAAATATGTTTCTACTTCTTACTTTTGGCTGCATCGAGTGTAAGTTGCAGCACTCAGGCTCTTCATCACAGCACAGGGGCTTAGTTGTCCCGTGGCATGTGGCTCTCAGTTCCCCGACCAGGAATCGAACCTGCATCCCCTGTATTGGAAGGTGGACTCTTCGCTGGACCACCAGGGAAGTCCCTGTGTTGCATTCTTGATTCCTTCTCCCTTCACTATCTTCTGAAGGACTGGCTGATTTGTAAGCATTCAGACACTAACTGAATGACTGAACACCCTAGATCTATTCTGAGACTGACCAGTTAGATGTAGCTAACACAGCCAATAGGTATTAAGGGGGTCCTCAAAGAATTCACCTGCCAATGCAGGAGATGCAGGAGATGCCAGTTCGATCCCTGGGTTGGGAATATCCCCTGGAGGAGAAAATGGCAACCCACTCCAGTATTCTTGCCTGGAGAATCCAATGGACAGAGGAGCCTGGTGGGCTATAGTCCATGGGGTTGCAAAGAGTCAGACATGACTGAAGCCATTTAGCACACAGCATGAGAAGCAGTATGTCTGAAAGAAGAAAGAGAGAAGAAAAAGCAAAAGACAGAAAAGCAAGAGGGTGAGGGGGCTTGCTCATGTGCTATGTCCGTGTCTGTCTGTAAGAGAACAGGAGATGGAAATCTGAGTGAAGTTTTCTCTTTAAAAATGACAGGGATGCTTGACTTTCGGTAGCAAAGTAAATACGGGTGGCAATGTTGTATCTACATGGCCACCCAAAAGATGAATGAAAGGGCTAAAGAAAAAGTATTTAAATGTATAACTGTCAAAAAGAACTGATAAAAAATGAATAATAATATTCATAGAAATAATTAAGCCTATCTAGTGAGTGACAGAGCCAGCAGCTTTGAGCAGACTCAGGATTTTAGGCCTGAGTCCCAGCTCTACACCCACCAACTACCTGACTTTGGACAAGCTACCCTACCTCTAGAGCTTCAGTTTCCAAATCTTTAAAATGGGGGTAATTATACCTGCTCCCAAGGTTTTTGTGAAGAGGAAAGAAGATATTTAGGACAGGTTTGGCATAGACCAAGTGTTCCATAAACATTACCGCTCTATACAGACGAGCCTATAGTTACACATCAAATATCAAAGCAAAACTCTGAAGGAAGAAACTTGCTGGAAGAGTCTCAAACATCTTTGGTAAAACATTTCATGCCTTATAGACTGTATCATATTATTTGCTGCTTGTGTTGCACTCAGTTTAACCTTTAAATTTTAATAACTTTTAAAAATTATTGGAGTGTAGTTGCTTTATAATGTTAGTTTCTGCAATGCAGCAAAATAAATCAGCTATGCATATGTATATATCTCCCCTCTTTTTTAGTTTTCCTTCCCATTTAACTCACCACAGAGCAGAGGTCCCTGTGCTACACAGTATGTTCTCATTGGTTATGTTTTATTCCTAGTATCAATAGTGTATGTCAATCCCAGTCCCCCAGTTCTTCCAGCCACCTCTTCCCCCTTGGTATCCATACATTTGTTCTCTCCATGCCTGTATCTCTGTGTCTGCTTTGCAAATAAGATCATCTATACCATTTTTCTAGATTCCACATATATGCATTAATATATATATTTGTTTTCCTCTTTTCTAACTTACTACAATCTGTATGATAATATCTAGTAAAATTTAGTAACTGTTAAGTAAAATTCATTTAATTAGAAAAATCAACAAATGCTAGAAGTTTAAATGATCAAATGTAAATTTGCTTCACTGACAGACATCCACACAGTTATTCATGTTTAACTTCTAGAGACAGCTAGAGTCTTTATACTGATGATTTTTGCTTTTTCATTTCTTTTTTACCATGGGTGAGGGTGAGGAGCCTGCAATAATTGTCATTTGAGGAAGCTGCAACAATGTTTCAATATCTTGCTTTTATTTCTTCCTTTCTTAATATTTCTTCCCTTTTCCATACCAAAAGGGAGGGCAATATCAAATTAATATAATTTTGAGGAAAGTCTGTAAACTAAATTTATTTAACATCAAATCTGGTTTAGTGGAAATCCCTCTATTAAGGAATGAGGTCATGTCTCTTGCAATGAATCATGCCCATTAAATTTATCTTCTTTTCTGGATACCTTCCTTTCTTCATTTTGTTATTTCCAAGTCTCTAATTCTTGTTGATTGCTCAATTAAATGGAAGCACTGATTTTTTTTTTTTTTTAGTTTTGAAAAGGGCATGAAACTCAAGCTACAAAATATTATTTGTATCAACGTATCTGCTTTTAACTCTGCAATAGTATTTCCTATCCAGTTTTTTTTAAAAGCAAATACTGATTTTATTCAAAACTCTCCAAATGTTTTCTTTTCTGCATTGATTTTTTCATGTGTGTCTTCTTTCTTTTGCCTTCTTCTGACTGTTTTGATACTGAAAACAAAATAGGAAAGATGGTTGTTCCCTACTATAATATTCATTGCCCAGAAAACTTACGGAGAATGAAAGGAAACCCTGCTCTTCACGTTGGCTAATAACTGACTCATCTCCATACATTTCTCTACTGCTCATTTTCCTTGATGTCAAAATTACACACTAAAAGATTACAGCTCCACTTAAATAACTCCCACTTATTTTCATAGACAGTCCGAGGAGAACTATAATCTTCTCAAGGATTCTTCAAAAGGTCTAGTCTATTCCCAGGCCTTGAAATATGTTCCAGTACATAGAATATATCAGGATTTTACGCCTGAAATCAGTTATTTTAACAATGGAAGCAAACTTGGAAATCTACCAGCCCCATATCCTCTTTTTAACGTGTAAGGAAACTAAGACCCAGAGAAGTTGTACTGCGTAGAAAAGAATTATTTCACAAATATATGTGTATATATCATCTATACTGCTTACATTTTTATAAAGAATATCACATGAATCGTCATAGATACTAATTAAGGGGATCTTGAAGACAAAACTAAGCGGTTTTTTTTTATAACATTTGGCCCTTTTCAATTAATATTTTTAATCTTAAAGGAAATCTTTATGGCAACACAAATGATTTTATTTCCTAGAGGAGATGATTTTGTGTTTTGAAACAGCGCCTTTACTCCAGATTCAGATGCCGTGACCTCGTATAAGTTCGGTTTCCCACCCGAGTTCCCCCCCGGGCGGGGACTGCGGGCCGCCCAGGCCCCGCTCGCACCCATCTTGCCCAGTGCCCGGGCGGCGGCGGGGACAGCGACCGCCGCGACCAGACAATGTCCTGCATTCACTGCGGCCTCGGCCAATCACAGGCCGGCGCCTCCCGGCCCCGCGCGGCGCCACCGGCCACGCTCGGGCCGGAGGAAAACCTGGCCTCCGGGCGGCCATCTGCGGCCATCCTGGGGCCGGACGCCGTGCCCCGCCTGCGCCCCGGCCTGGAGCAGCGGGCCCGGGGCGGCGGACCCCGGGGCAGGGGTCGCACTCGGAGCGCAGGACGCGCCTCCCCCTCCGGCTCGAACGCGGTGCTGTCCCTTTAAGACGAGCCTCCTCCCGGGCCGAGGAGCGCGTCTGCGGCCCTGCCGCGGGGGGCAGCGACATCCGGGCTACCGGGTTGGCGACGACGACGGCCCCTCGAGCAGCTCCCAGCCTCTGCGGGACGCCCGGCTTGCCGCGGCTGGGGGGGGGGGGCGCTGCCGGGGAGGGAGGGGCGGGCTTCAGCGCCACGTAAGGCCCCGGCCCGGGTGAGCCTCGCCGCCGCCCGCCCCCACCTCGCGGTCGCCGGAGCTTGGACGCCGGGGCCCGGCACGCGGGTCACGGACGCTTCGCCCTCGGGGCCGCGCTTCGCGCGCCCACGTCGGGCCCGCCCCACCTCCTGCGCGTGCACGGGGGGCGGGGCGCCGAGAAGTCAGCCAATCAGCGGCGGCCGACCCGGGACCGCCCCTGGAGTCCTCGCGGGGGGCGGTGCGGGAGGCAGAACTTCATGGGGGGCGCGGCGCGGGGCGGCTGGCGGGCGACCCGGGAGTGCGGTCTGGCGGAGGAGCCGGACACCGAGCCTACCGGCTCCAACTCGGCAGCTCCGCGGAAGTGAAAGGGAGGGAGCGGCGGGGAGGGGCGCGGGCGGCGCGTGAGAACCGGCGCGGGCGGGAGGAGGGGGGCGGTGCCGGGAGCAGGTGGTGCAGCCGGAGGCGGGGGAGGAGAGGGCGGGCGCGGGGGCGAGCAAGCAAGTCCCAGAGATAGAGAACTAGGGATGGACGTGCAGAGTTAATGAGCGTGAAGCCAGAATCTGTCAGGGCTTATTTATGCAGCACGGAGAACTTGAAGAAGTTGTGCACTCACTGGTGAGATGCGTCCTAAGATTTTCCTCTGTCCGCGTTTTTCTAAAGTGGGTACAGATTTTTGATATCTGGTAAAGTTTATTAAAATTGAAAGTTGATCACTATTTTATCATGGGAGTTGGGGGCGGGGAAAAAGAACAAAAGGCATTTTAAAACTAATTTCTGCAATCTCTTCTACCGAAAATTTGAGAAAGAATGTATGTTTCTGCAGTCAAGACACACTGAGTTAGTTTTTAGGGTAAAATAGGGGGTGTATGCCGACATGAACAAACCCACACCTCGAAGTCTCATTTTCCTCACCTGCAAAATGAAAGCCATGACCTCTACTTAATCTCGTAGATGTTTTGTCGTTCGATGCGATCGAGGAAAAGTGGAATTTTGTCCGGTCGCACTGGAGGGACCGCCCTGGGCAGCTGTCCCAGGCCACCTTCTCCCCCCAGATGGTCTCGTCCCCTCGCAGAGCGTCGTCCTGCTCCAGCCCACCTCGTCCTGAGGTCCAGGTGTGGGTAATCTGGGAGCCTCAGAAACGTCATCTGGGTGTCCTACAAAGAACTCGGCATCTCCCCTCCAAACATGCCGCGTCTCCCATCTCAGCAGCTGCATCGCTGCAGCTCGGTCGTCAGCCCCTCACCCCATCGGCGAGTCATTAAACCCCTGGGCCCGCTTTACTTCCGTACTTCTTGACGCCTGTTTGTCGCTGCTGCCCTGCTCTGGCTTCCTCCACGCAGGCCACCGGCGTCTCCCACCTGGGTTACCGTAGTTACCTGCTCACTCATTTTCCTGTCCGGTGGTTTTGCCCCACCCACATCTCGATATTGCAGCCACATAGATGTTTTATTGTAAAGTGCCACGTGTAATCTCTTAGGGGATGTTTGTCACCCTCAGGATAAAGTCCTATCTCCTTAACTTCTCTTTATAAGGCCCTCCTAATCCTGTCTCCTGCTAGATCTCTCACCACCGGCCACTCTTCCCACCCGTCCCCAGTTCCAGCCTACCTGAACTGCTTTCAAATTCTCTAAATGTGCCCAGTCTGCTCTGGTTTCTGCAGCCCTCCCTAGTTTCCTTCTTTTCTGAGAGCTGGCTTCCTGCCTTTCCCTCACCTCCTTCCCCAAAGTGTGAAATAATTAGGGGCGCCCACTGCACCCCTGTCTCTGCAACAAACTATAGCCCTTTCCTGTGGTGGCTTGTCGTCCTGCCCTTCAGAGCAGGGGCTGTGTGGTGCTCAACACTGTTTCCAGTTCCTAGGAAGATCCTGGCAGTAGTGGTCGGAGCCAGTGACCCTTTTAGAACACACAGTGAGGGGCACAGGAAGCCGATAGCCTTAGGTGTCTACTGACTGATTCATTTTATATTGCTGAGTTTTTCAGTTTTGAATTCCTCTTCTCTTAGTTAAAGGTTTCTTTATAAGAGTAACATTTTAAAAAAACAATAGATTTTACTTAAACCGTGATTTTTTTGTCACAACAATAAATCTCTTTCAGCAGAAATAGTGTGTGTGGTTTATGAAATGAAATTCATGGCCAGTGGCTGCCGTTCAATGCAAATAGGCAGAAATGGGTTAAATGGACTCATTTTACACTCAGACTCTGAATCTAAGCTGAAAGTAATGCCCCAGTAATGATTGAGGGAAGGCATGGAAAGAAAGAGTATTAAGCTGAGAGTTTTGGTTCCTTGTTTATTATTATTAATTAAAAAAAAATACCATTAGCCATATATTAAGAAATTACTGATACTGACTTTAAAAAAAACAACTCCCGATACACCTAATATTTTTCTTTTGCTTACAAGAAATGTCCTCATAAGAAACTGAAATTCTCATTTCCTTGTGCTTGAAGCTCACAATACTAACATATGTATGTTTAGATATGTAGTATTTCTGAACCCCGCCCTGCCACACACTTTCCAATAAAGCTCAACAAGAATTCTTTGTTGAGAGATGTAATATTTGGAGGGGAGGATAGGGGAATAAATCTTAAGTACTGCAGATTGTTTCCCTGCAGCCTTACTCTGAAGGAGATCCTTGTTGGTTTTCTCATTACTGTACAACTAGTCTGTTGATTCTGTTACACCTTGGTGGGAGGGAGGGGCGTTCAGTAAGAAATAAACATTTTTCAAAAGAAGGGAGGGTAAGCTTATTTCTTTAATAAAATAACAACAAAAAATCAATGAAATTATATAAAAATAAAAGTAATGTATTTAAAGTATTTAAAGGAGAAAAAACATGTATTATAATTATTTACTATTTCTACACAAAAGTATTCTCTCAGCATGTATCAGATCTGTTTATGGGACTCACCAAATAATTATTATAAACAAATGATAAGGGTTTAAAAAATGTGAGAGAAATGGCTTCTTTTGCATATGTCAGCTTGGGTAATTTTGAGTTTAGAAAACATTTTATTTACTGTGATTTAGTAAAAATCCTATATTTTACTTACATTTTAGTTCTGTTTTTCAGTTTTTAAACCTTAAAAAAAAATCTTATTTCCAAACTATAGAATGGTAAAGGATTATTAAGAAACGGTTTATAGTGAAACATTTTTTACAAATAGCTACTTTTAAGAGGGGATTCCCTGCAGTGGTCCAGTGGTTAAAGGTTCTGCATTTTCACTGCTGAGGGTGAGGGTTCAATCCCTGGTTGGGGAACTAAGATCCTGAAACCTGCACAGCATGACCTAACAAAAGTAAATAAATAAATATAAAGAACATATCTACAACAACATACATTTCAGCCTTATTTAAAAATGTCAAGCCTGATTAAGTGACGCCTTGAGAGAATCACACATTGAGGCTGAGATCTAAGATTGCCATTTGCTACATTTGTTGGTTTTAGCAGAGATTTCAAGCTGATTGGGCAGTCAGCTCAGCAGAGATATGCAGACAGTGATGACCAACAGGTAGCAAAGAGGAGAGAGGGTGGGATTTGGAATGAAAAGACTCAGGTCTAAATCAGATAGCCTTGTACCTTCTGCAAGTTACATCTGAGACCAAGGGTCTACATTTATAAATTAAGCAACTATTTGTCATTTTGACCACTGTGTCTGTGAGGATCATGTGAGGATAATGTATCCTGCCAGCCTTGAAGTACTAGATAACTCATAGTTCCTGCTACTGTCCTATACATTCTGTTTTGTCATTGGAGACATTTGATTTTCACGGAAATAATAAAATTATATATGAATTATGTATGTGTGTGTATGAAAGTGAAAATGTTAGTCCATGGAACGACCTCATGGACTGTAGCCCACCAGGCTCCTCTGTCCATTGGATTCTCCAGGCAAGAATGCTGGAGTGGGTTGCCATTTCCTCCTCCAGGGGATCTTTCCAACTCAGGGACTGAACCCGGGTCTCCCATGTTGCAGGCAGATTTTTTACCATCTGAGCCACCAGGGAAGCCTATATATATATGTTGCATGTTAAGTCACTCCAGTCGTGTCTGACTTTGTGACAGTGGACAGTAGCCCACCAGGCTCCTCTATCCATGGGATTCTCTAGGCAAGAATACTGGAGTGGGTTGCCATGCCTTCCTCCAGGGGATCTTCCCGACCCAGGGATTGAACCCATATCTCTTATGGCTCTTGCATTGACAGGCAGGTTCTTTACTGCTAGCGCTACCTGGGAAGCCCCTCTCTCTCTGTCTCTCTCTCTATCTATATATATATATAATGCATGTATATACATATATATGTGTATATATATATAAAGGAAATAAGTTACTTTTTCATAAACTATGACTCCTCAAGGAGGATTTGTATATGCTTGCATTTATCTGTGGGTAATAGCTGATATCAGAGACAATTGGGATACCCTGTATAAAAAACAATCCTTGTAGTAAGGTACAGAGGATGCTGGTGTGTCTAGAATTTGTGGTACTCTATGTAGAATGCAGGAGCAAGGTGATATGTGTGTGTGAAACTAATAAAAATGGACAAAGGAAAATAAGGCAGATTATTAATTAAGTTCAGTTCAGCTCACTTCCTCAGTCGTGTCTGACTCTCTGTGACCCCATGGATTGCAGCATGCCAGGCTTCCCTGTCCTTCACCAACTCCTGGAGCTTGCTCAAACTCACGTTCATCGAATTAGTGATGCCATCCAACCATCTCATTCTCTGTCGTCCCCTTCTTCTTCTGCCTTCACTCTTTCCCAGCATCAGGTCTTTTCTAATGAATCAGTTCTTCACATCAGGTGGCCAAAATATCGGAGCTTCAGCTTCAGCATCAGTCCTTCTAATGAATATTCAGGACTGATTTTATCTCTCTCTCTTTTTTTTTTCTTTTGAAAAAAAAAAAAAAGTATTTATTTGGCTGCACTGGGTCTTAGTTGTCTCATGTGAGTTCTAGTTCCCTGACCAGGGATTGAACCCAGGGTCACTGCAATGGAAGCATGAAGTCTTAACCACTGGACAACCAGGGAAGCCCCAGTGAAGCTATATCTTGTCTGGTGTTCACTGTCAAAGGCTAGAGAAGGAAGATATTCTTCAATGACAGTATTTATTTATTATTATTTACCCATGATAAACCTGGAGAATAAAGTAGCAAAATGGCAACCAAAACACTTCTATATCCTTGACTCCTTCACCCAAGTTTGAAATATTTGGCCAGTAGTTAATTATCCTAGGTTTGACTGAAAACTTTCATGCAGAAAGCTATAGTGCACGTGATGTGGGTGGTTAAATAAACACAAGATGTATTTTCTCTCAAGGAAGAATTCTGAGAAAGAAAAGAAACAGAGACCTAAGATGTTTGTGAATGAGCCTGCACTCTGCCTGGGAAGGAGGCTGGGTGGGCAACTTCCCGCTGCTTCTAACGGAGCTCCCACCCCACCCCCCCACCCCCCCCACCCCCCGCCCCGACCAAGCAGAGGAGGCATCTCCTACATGAATACCCTACACTCGCCCTGTATTGTTCCACCCTCAGAGTCTCATTCTCTTGGGTCCTAACACTATCCATTTTCTGAAGTTGCCTGTTAAAATATAAATCTCCCTGAGAGGGGTGTCACTGGAACTGGGAGCTAACACCTACATAATCTTTTACCTGCTCAGCAGAGATGGTTCTTATCCTGCTGAGAGCAAGGAAGGGAAGAAGATGGACACATGAGAGCATGTGAACAGCCAAGGTGGAGAGGAAGGTCCCACAGAGAGGAGACCGAAGCACGCTGACAGTTTTACTGGGACAGTCCCTCCAGCTCTGTTTCTGTGCAGGTGTGACATCCTGCCATGGGGTTCCGACCTCTGCCCTCAAGCTTTCAGATCTCTGCATCTGGCAGTACCCATAGCTCTCGACTGTCATGAGGTTCAGCTGGATTCAGATTAGCTTTGTGGTAAAAATGGCACTAGAAGAAAAAGCAGTCTGAAGGTCAGAAGACCCTAGTTCTTTGGGACTTTGAGCTATTCAGACTTCAGTTGCCACATTTGCAAAAAAGAAGGAATGGATTCTGTTCCTATTCTGCTCTGGGTTTCATCCTCTCCCTGCAGACTTCTCTCCCAACTCTTTTTACTGTAACTAAGCCTCCACCACAGGTGGTAACAAACAAAACAAAACAAATGTGGTAGCTCCTAAAAGGTGGAAACAACCCGAATGTCCGGGGATGTGTGGATGAACAAATGTGGTCTCTACATACAATGGAATATTACTCAGCCTTAAAGAGGAAGGAAATTCTGACCCGTGCTACCGCATAGATGAAACTTGAAGACGTTATGCTGAGTAATGTCTCATTCCATTTCACTGGAGGCCTCTGCTAATGCATGTTTTGGGGCTCTGTTTTGTCATGTCTCAGCCTTGTTCTGCATGAACAAACCTCATTTTTAACTGCTGTTTTTGCAGCCCTCCAAAAGCGCTATACTCCCTCAAGTCCAAGTGTTTGCACAGCAGATCCTGCTGCCTGGCACCCTACTTCTTCCCTCTTCTTTGTCTAACAGATCCTACGTGTTCCTAAGGGCTCAGCTCTGAGAAAGCTGGTGCTGACCCCTCCCTCAGGCTGTAGGAGGAGCCTATGTGCCCATGGCACCCCCTGCTTATTCCTCCCATCATATGTGTATTATGATTTTCCCACAAAAGGTCAGGGATTTTGGCCTCTTTATGGCATGCTCCCAATCTGATGAAGGCCTGACACAATAAACCTGTTGAATAAGTCACTGAATATACTTTTAAAAAATGCTTCAGTTCAGTTGCTCAGTCATGTCCAACTCTTTGCGACCCCATGGATTGCAGCACACCAGGCTTGCCTGTCCATCACCAACTCCCAGAGCTTACTCAAACTCATGTCCGTCAAGTTGGTGATGCCATCCAACCATCTCATCCTTATTTTTGATTTATTGCTTTATTTGGCTGTGCCAGGTCTTTGTTTTGGCATGCAGGATCCTTAGCTGTGACATGTGGCTTTGCGTCCCCTGATCAGGGATCAAACCTGGGTCCCCTGCATGGAGAGAGCAGAGTCTTAGCCACTGGACCAGAAGGGAAGTCTCCCCCTGAATATTCTTAAGAACACATTGTTTAAAAAAAAAAAAGTACTCATTGTTATAGGTTGGTCTAATCGATGACAATTTGGCTTATAATTTTATTTCTGTAATTTTATTCTCTTCTTATAAATATCATGTCTTTATCTTTTATGTTATCTTTTTTTTTACCTACTAATTTTAATACTTGACATGTCAGTAGAGTCAGGCTTGGCAGCACATAACAAAAAATTCTCAGATAACATTAGCATAAACAAAATACAAGTTTGATCCCAATTCTGCAGAAGTTCAAGTACAGACAGTGTTGGGCTGATACCCATTTCACTCCAAATCTTCAGGGATTAATTCTCTTTCAGCTTCACTTGGCCATCCTGAGGCTGTCTTTGTGCTTCAAGACGGAGGCCGGGCTGGAATTCCAGGAAGGAATCAAGAAAGGGTGTAGGGTGTACAGCAGCTATCTTTCTGGAAGCTCCTCAGATGCTCACATACAGCATTCTTGCTCACATACTGCCGGGCAGCTTAATCACACGTAGCTGCAAGGGAGGCTGAGATACACAGTCTGTATTCCGAGCAGACATGTCCCCAGCTAAAATCCCACTGGTGTGGAAGAGGAGCAATGAATATCGGGGGACAAAAAGAAGGGGAGGCCAGACCTGAGTATAAAAAAGATACAAACATGTCAATACCATAATCCAGTTTAATCTAGATTTCAGATATATTCTTCCCAGCTCCTAATCTCCTTTGTTGAAAGGTCATAACATTTAGACTCGGGAGTTTTCACACTAAGCAAAGCCCTAAATTTCCAGGTTTTCTCCTTTTACCAGGTAATATGCTGTCCTCTTGTCCTTCATATGGGGCTCAGAGATGGGGCAGAGGGAGGTGGAGCTGAGGACTACCAGTGGAGAAAGGGCGCAGTAGTAACAAAGGCAGGATGTCACGTTTCAACACGTCTGGTCTGGCCCCTGTGTCTCCCAGGCCGGCTTGGCTTTGTCCTGTTTTTCCCTGGCTCGGCTCTCCAGGATGTGTTCCCAGCAATTCCCGACCTCCAGCACCTGCAGTTCCACCCCGGGAAGCTGGAGGTCTCTGCTCCTCCACGGGCCACTGTGGATGCTCCAGTCACCCTAGATGAGTCATCGGAGGCCACAGTCTCTGCCACCAGGCCAGGTGCAGATGTTGCCTGCAGGGGACCCCAGTCTGCACCACAAACCTGCTCTCGCTTGTCACCAGCCTCATAGCCTCAGCCACCAGCCCTGATGGCATGCCCCCACTCCCTGTTCTCACTGTCACTCTCCAAGCGTCTCCTTCTGATCTTTTCCCTTCCACTATTTTTCCTCCCTCCCAGTGCCTTTCGGGGTCCTCAGAAACCCTGATTGCTCTCATGGCTTTGTCCGGCTTTCATTCTCCACCTAACTCACTGTCAGTCTCCTCCCCTGAATCTCTAACCTCCATCTCTTCTCTGTAGCTGAGGACTCTGCTCCAGGCTCAGCATCCTCCTCCCTCCTTTTCCACAGGCTTCTTCCTCTCCCCGAGAGCCCCTTTTACTGTGAGAAAAGCCCCCCTTTTTTTGCTGCTCCATCCGTTTTCTTTCTTTCATCGCCAAATAAGGAAAAACACTTCACTTAGCCATTGCTCCCAGTGATTCATCACCTCTCCTAACCCAGTTCCTTGTCATCAGGTGGCACACGCCACCTCTTTGTGGTCCCCGGTGAGCTCCAAATTACATCATCCAATGAAAGTAACAGATTCCTTGATTGTAACATGACACTAACATCACTGCCCTTTCATTACAATTTTCTCTTGCCTTCCATCACACTACATGCTCTGGCTGTTTTCTCACATTTCATGACCGTTCTGATCAGTGGTAAAACATCACTGCTTCCTTGGTGGCTTGGATGGTAAATAATCTGCCTGCAATGTGGGAGACCTGGGTTTGATCCTTGGGTCGGGATGATCCCCTGGAGGAGGGCATGACAACCCACTCCAGTATTCTTGCCTGGAGAATCCCCATGGACAGAGGAGCCTGGTGGGCTACAGTCCATGGGGTGGCAAAGAGTCGGACATGACAGTAACACTTCCAGTTTTCTGACCACACTGATCAGTGATAAAACATCAGTGCTAACAACTAATGTTTATGAGCACTTATTTTGTGTCAGGCAGGTCAGATGGTTTACACACATCATTTCCTCTAAAGCTTGTATTGACTCTGTGGAGGAGATGCAGTTATTACCCCCACTTTACAGATAAGGAAACTGAGGCTCATAGGCCTACAAAGGTCAACGATGTGCTCACAATGACAAAGTTAGTAAGAGTTAGAGCTAAACTCAAACCCTAGTTTGCTGAATTCCAAACCAGGAGGACGCTCTGGTTCTGTTCCACCTATTGTCCCTCATTTCCTGATTTCACCTTAAATATGAGACTTTCCCAGGCTTTTCTGTTCTGGGTTACCTGCTCCCCTGGGTATAGACACTTACTTTTAAAAGGAAATGTACTTCCACAGAGTGAGCACTCCATTTGTTTTTACCCTATTATTATGGAATGTTTAAACACAGAGAGAGACAGAATGGTGTAATGACCCCTTACCCTGTCCCCAGGTAACACCACCCAAGTCCAACAGTCATTCACTGATGGCCACTCTTGTTTTGTCTGTACCCCACCATTCCCCATGCCCCCCACCAGATTATTTTGCAGCAAATCTCAGAAATCATATCAGTTCATCTGTAAATATTCCAGTGTATTTTTAAAATGTTGTTGTTGTTTGGTCTCCAAGTCATGTTCGACTCTTTTGTGACCCCATGGACTGTAGCCCACCATGCTCCTTCTGTCTGTGAGATTTTCCAGGCAAGAATACTGGAGTGGGTTGCCATTCCCTTCTCCAGGGGATCTTCCCATCCCAGGGATTGAATCCATGTCTCCTGCGCTAGCAGGCAGTTTCTTTACCACTGAGCCACCAGAGCAGCCCTTTTAAAATGTAAGGGCCCTTTAAAAAGCCTTAACCATGAAAACATTAATATGTCTAAAAATGAAGAAGAATCCCATAATATCAGCAAATATCCAAGCAGTCACATTTCCTCAGTTGTCTCATAAAGTTTTTAAAGAGTTGGTTTGTTCTTTGTTCAGATCGGGATCCAAATAAGGTCCACACACGTCACTCTTTAATAAATCTCCCTTAATCATTTGATTCCTCTTTTTTCTTTTCCTACACCCCCAGCTCCCACAATTTATTTGTAGAAAACACCCATTCCTTGGTGCCCAAAATCCACCCTGTGAATTTTGCTGATCACATCCCCCTAGGGTTGTTTAACACATCGATCCCTCCACCCATCCAAATTTCCACTAAACTATGGTCAGATGGAGAGGTGTGAGCTGATTCAAGTTTATTTTTCAGCAAGATGATTCTGTAGGTGAAACGATGTACTTCCATCAGGAATCTTCTTTATTTAGGTGGCTTCCAAGTGTGAATCCAGCTTCATTCCTTTATCTTAGGCTAACTGATATTCGCCATTATCTCAAAATCAGCATGTCTAAAAACAAATGTATCTTCCCCCACACAAGCTTTCCCTCTTGACACCTTCTCTGTTTCTGCCATTTCTGCTGTCCTTGTAAATGTCTTGGGCTCCCAGTCTCAGGGCCAAACTTCACTCTCCCTTGGCTCCCATATTCAGTCGCAAAGACCTGCCAGTTCTCTCTCTCTCTAGGGCGTTAGAACCCTTTCCCCTTGCATCTCACACCCATTGCCCTTGTCCAGGCTTTCAAACTATTATAATACCTGCCCCCCACCCCACTGGTCTCTCTTTCCTCAGTTCCATTCCATAAACTGCCATTGGACCAAGGTCATACCTGACATCTTCCTTCAGTGTTGAATATTGGAGCATCAGATAAACAATTACTCGAGCTCTGGAATAGGCAAAGCTTCTCTCTGAGGATAATCCTGGATTTGTCTCAAGGGACACCCGTGGCCCCACACTAGGGGAAAGGCAGAGTTGCCTGTCATCCTGGTGAAACTCTACTTGTTAGCAGCTTTCTCTGCTTTCCTGGTAGGACGTTCACACTTCTGTTTGTTGTTGTTCAGTCACTAAGTTGTGTCTGACTCTTGGCAACCCCGTGGACTGCAGCACGCCAGGCTTCCCTGTCCACTATCTCCCAGAGTTTGCTCAAACTTATATCCATTGAGTCAGTGATGCCATCAAACCATCTCATCCTCTGTCACCCCCTTCTCCTCCTGCCTTCAATCTTTCTAAACAGCAGGGTCTTTTCCAATGAGCCGGCTCTTCGCATCAGCTGACAAAAGTATTGCAGATTCAGCATCAGTCCTTCCAATGAATATTCAGGGTTGATTTCCTTTAGGATTGACTGGTTTGATCTCCTTGCTGTCCAGGGACTCTCAAGAGTTTCAAACACTTGTGTTTGTCTGGTCCTAAAACATGTGCCTGGCTGTCGACCAGTAATACAGATTGGCAGCCACCTCGGCCCTGCTCTCACGTCACCCGCTGGCTGGCTCTAATTACAAGCCAAGCACACAAACACCCAACAACACAAAGAACTCCCAGCCCAGAGAGGGACGTTCAGAGAAAACTCCCTCAGAGACATGCTATCTGTCCACTCTTCCAAGAACTTCATTGAGTTAACCAGTGACCCTCTGCATCCTGGATGCCCTTCAACCAAGAGACTTTGAACATTATCCTGCTGATACTGCTCCTGCCCACAACTCACCATCTGTGAGAATTCCCATGTGACACTTTCTTGTAAAATTCAACAGAAAGAACTGGTATTCACAGAGCTGGTATACCATCCTTTCCATAGAAAAAGCTATGAGTTTATAGTTTCCCTTTTTATGCTGGTTATCAAGAGGCTCAGATAAAATTGCAAAGTCCAGTATTGGCTTAATCCTTTTCATTAGAAATTTTATATTTTCTCCAAGGTCCTGACTTCCATTTGTATTTCTCCTTTAATAATTTTCTGTTGTTATCTCATAAGCATCTTAAAATGCATTTTAGAATGATCCCGTGCGTGCATTAAGTGAATAAAATGCCACTGCATTCCTCCACCCAGGCAAAGGTTCATTGATTTACCTCATCTGACTCCAAGTTTACCTATTCTGTACCTTCTGATGGGGACACTGCCCTGTTCTATGGTCCCCAGCAGCACCCCAAAGCCCACCCACCCCAGGTACCTCAGTTCAGATGTCCTCATCTCTCCATGAGCCATCCTGACCCCCCAGCCTGGAGCAAGCTTGCCCTCCTCTGAGGGCCTTTCACGTTGTTTGTACACTATTCGTCCACCACTTCCCATGCACTATCTTTTATTGTTAGTTTTATAAGCTATTTTTTAAATTAAAAGTAATTTGTACATATAGTAGAAAATTGAAACTGTACGAGACAGCTTGCACAGGAAAAAGTATCTGCCATCCACAACTGCCTTAGAGGCAGTCACTATTGCTAGTCCTTTTGTATCATTCCAGACACATCTATGCATTTACAAACATATGGATATAGGCATATGCATACATATATGTACATATATGTATATATGTGTGTAAGAAAACATACGTTTTCTTACAAATTCCTCTGTCCTTTTTCCCACAGCTATGAACATAACACATACATTCTTCTGCATCTCGACTTTTTTTTGGCTGCACTGTGCAGTTTGTGGGATTTTAGTTCCCCCACCAGAGATGGAACGTGCACCCTTGAAGTGGAAGCACAGAGTCCCAACTGCTGGACCACCAAGGAGGTCCCTAGACATTTTTTTATCAATACAACAGTATGACTTGGCGATGACAGCACATCAGTGCGCAAATATCCACCTCATTCTCTATGATACCTGTGCAGCTTCTGTTGAAAAGATAAACCTTAATTTATTTGATTAGTTATACATCATGGTTGGTCTCTTTCTGGCTTAATGTACTCTTTCTGAGGGCAATGCAGCGAATATAACCACAACTAGTATTGTCCTCCACAAATCCAGGGTATGGTATCTTCCACATAGGAAAAGCTTAATAAATAACTGATGGTCAACTTTTATCAGTAAATAGTCAAACAGAAAGTAATTCTACTTTATACAAATGTTTTAGGAGTAACTTGAGAAAGTCTTACAACATCAGCCTTTCAACTATGGCTATCTTTCAGTGATATTGTCTGTGGTCTGGGCTTGACCTTGAGGTGTACTGTATCTCAGCTCATGAAGAGAGCGCTGAGGGGGCCCAAGCCTGGGGCAGGGCTCCCAGGGGACGCACTGGGTCCAGCCAAGTTCCCGCCTTCAGCGTCAGGAGCACGGAATCTGCAGGACTGAGAGAAGCAGTCCGAGCTTCCCTGGTGGCTCAGTGGTAAAGAATCCTCCAGCCAACGCAGGAGACACAGGTTCCATCCCTGATCTGGGAAGATCCCTCATGCCTCGGAGCAACTAAGCCTGGGTGCCACAACTACTGAGCTTGTGTTCTCGAGCCCAGGAGCTGCAACCACTGAAGCCCAAGTGCCCTAGAACCTGTGCTATACAAGAGAAGCCACTGCAATGAGAAGCCTGAGCACCGCAAGAAGAGAGTAGCCCCTGCTCTCTGCAACTAGAGAAAAGCCCTTGCAGCAATGAAGACCCAGCATAGCCAAAATAAATAAATCAAGGTTTGAGGCAAAGGAAATGCATGTGATTATAGAACATGGTATCATTTCCCCCAATTTATTCTCATTCCACTGTCTTGATCTGTACCCTCTCTGAGCCCACATGTACTATTTGACTCTTGGTGGGAGACATGTGCTAATATTACATTTTCTCTTCTTGAGAGAGGTAATCAAGAAACAGGTTTGGGGGGAAGTACGGGTAGCTGTGCTTCTGCGACTTTCAACCTAGGTAACTTAGATGTGACCTGAGGGCAGTGGCCCCACCGCAGCTCTGGGAGGACAGGACGGGGACCCAGTGGGTGGGACAGAGCCCTGGGTCCACTCAACTCCCACTGCTGACATCTCAGGAAGCTGTGCTTTCCCAGGAACCAGAGTCAGCCCGCAGAATGACATTCAGGGAAACTACCAAGAGGAAGGCTTAGGAGACAGGTTAATTCGGAGTCTTGCTAGCTTTCTAAATGAAAAGCCCCAGCATAGTAGCTCCACCACATTAGAAACACATTAGAAACGTATTAACAAGTAATTACTTTGGAGGAAGTTAACTCTGTTAAATTACAAATTAAGATAAAATTAGGAATACTTCTCCTTTCAGATTCAAGTGCACAGGATATGTATAGTTTTAAAATGATTCCTTTCTGTATCCAGCCATCCTCGCGCCTTAAATGCAACGCTCATTCCATAAACATTTGTCACGTGCCTCCTCTCTGTCAGGCACCCTGCTAGGTGCTGGTCTTGAACTAAGCTTTCACAGATCTGAGTGTGGTACTGGATGCGTGCATTCCCACAACCATATTTCACCGTGCAGCAGTGAGCAGAGAGGTGTTTGTGTCTCCATCCAGGAGAGGCATGATTCATAGCATCATTCTCAAGTCCGTCTTACCCAGAGCTGCAACCTGAAGAAGATCCTGTGAAAATCAGGGTGCGGACTCATCTGTCAAATGTCTTTTTCCCTTTTAGAGCAGAGGTGAGTGTACACAAATGGACGTAAAGGAGTTCAGTTCACAGCGGATCGTGAGGAAGGCATGGCGTCTTTCCACCGTTACTGGATTTCTCTTTGGCGTTGAGAAGACCTGGGTTTGGATCCCGCTTTTTCATTCACAGCAGGGCAGTCTCTCACGATGCAGATGCCTCATCTGTTGTATGAGCATGATCTGCAAAAGCCAAATCTAATATTTTTTTCTACTGGGAATATTTTGACCAAGGAGGAAGAGGGCTGGTGCACGATGTGCTAGCAAGAGTTATTGGCAAATACCTAAACCAGAGTTAAATGTAGGTGCATCATGAGGTCTGACACACGCGGTATGGAATTAGGCAACCTTAAATTATGACCTGTTCTCATTTTACGTATCAGAGTACAACTTTGAGTTTGACACAGTTCAGCCTAGAACTGTCCAAGAACTTGCAATGATAATATTATGTCCTTTTATGTCCCCTGTATGATACTGACACTGCTGAGATCACTGGAACAAAAACAGCACCCATGGCCTTGACCTGGTTATCATTGGAATCCAACCAGATGAGCCAACCAGCCACCCTGGAACTTAAGGGAATAGAAGGAAGAGGAGACATACTCAGTTATTTCTCTGTTGTTGTTAACATCTTTCTTTCCCCAAAGGGGATTTGAGATGGCCAGTAATCTCTGCATAATATAATCACATACAGTCACGAGTTGTGTGTGATGATATGTGTGTGATTCAAAGAAAGCACACGTGATTGTGGCTACTTCATGAACCATAGAAGGTGATCTTGCCTGGTCCCTGGGAACCTGCTCTGGTGATGTGACCAACTATCCTCTTTGGTCTCTGCAGATGGCAATGACTCCCCCGTGTGAACCGGGCAGTTCTCCAGTCCGACTCCTTTTCCCCAGGGTTGAACATCACTCAAGGAAGTTGCAACAACCTGATGCCTTTGCAGTCCCAGCTCAGGACTCGGGGAGTCCTAGGATTCCAGGAAGGTCCTTTCACTTCGTTTTCACAGCTTCTTTTTTCCCCGTAGAGACTGTTCCAAGACTTGAATCCTTGTCTCAAATCTCCTGACCCTCCGTGAACATTTGAATCTCAGGAGATGATTAACCGCTGAATTGAGGGGGCGGGGAAGAAGCTTTTATAAATGAATTTGCTTAACTTTCTGACATCTCTCTCTACCCCAGCCTGTAAACATACTGCCATTGCTGCCAGCCTTTCTTTGGTTTGAAAAAGCCCGGTGTTGCTCTTCCCATCAACCCTCTGCTGGACGCTTCTTCCTCTCAATGGGCCTGACTCTCCTATGTCATTTCCCCTCTACCTCCTGGCTCTTGTCTCTTACTCTAACGTAATGCACATCACTGTCATTTAAAAAAAAAAAAAAAACAACTATTACTCCCCCTTTAGTGGGAGTTCTCCTGTAGATGCTACTCCATCTCTTCATTTTGTTTCTGACTTTCTAAGAAAAGAAATCTGCACCATCTGCCTACACTTCCTCAACACCCATTCACTGTCTCTCCCCTCTGTGATTCAGTTTTTACTCTCAACTCTTGAAACTGCAAAGGTTAACAAAGACCAAGTTCATGAACACTTGTTATTCCTTCCATTCTTGTTCTCTCTGTGACACTTGGCACTGTTGCCCCTTCCCTTCTGGAAACTCTGCTTCCTTGATGTCTTACTGTTTCTTTCGGACAGTGATTCATGTGTCTTTCTCCAGTGGCTTCTCTTTTCCTGCCTATCTCTTAGCATGTGTTTTACGTGGATAAGTAATGTTCCCAATGAATCACTCCCCACTCTGGGCTCGCCTGGTGTTGAATCCGGGACCACATGACTTGCTTTGGTCAATGAAACATCAGTGAACATGAAGTCAGCAGAGTCTTGACAAGGACTTGTGTCTTGGCACTTGCCTTCTTGAAACACTCCTCAGAAACTTCCGTGTCTTCTGGATGACTAAGATGAAAGGCCAAGAAGAAAGGAGAGAGGGAATGTCAAAAATACCAGATATTTCCAACTGAGTCCAAAGCCAGCTCACCCACCAGATGAATCATACCTTTTTTTTGGTTCAAGCCACTAAGGTCTGGGATGGCTTGATATACAGTAATAAACAACCGAGAAGACCTGGTGTTTTAATGATTCCTATTGTTGTCCTGCATTCCTCTAATGTTGCATATTTTTCCGGACATCCATTCCAATGGTACCATTCATGTGTCATAATTCTTAAACTTATGTTTCTAGACCAGGTCAGTCTTCTAAATTCCTATCTCTTACTTCCTGGACATCCCCACTTGAATATTCCACAGACCACTCTGAATTCCCACACCAAAGCATCAGGTTCTTCCACAAACTTCTTCCCGCTTATTACTTATCTTGGTTAGTGATACATCTACTTACCAGTCACTCAAGGAGAGAACTTAGAAGTGAATCTTCAACCCCTCCCTTTCATTCACTTATCAACAATCAGTTGTTCACCAAATCTTATCAAGTATGTCACCTAACTCTCTCTCACATTTATCCCTTTATCTCCAACACCTCGAATGCCTCCCTGGTCTAGGACCTCAACATGTTGTACTTTATCAAAAACCTCTACTGTCTCCCTGCTCTGAGGTTTGTTCTGATCATTTTCCAGCTGACAATCCTTTTGTGGCTTGGTAAAGTGTCTGCCTGCAATACGGGAGACCCAGGTTCGATTCCTGTGTTGGGAAGATCCCCTGGAGAAGGAAATGGCAATCCACTCCAGCACTCTTGCCTGGAAAATCCCATGGACGGAAGAGCCTGATAGGCTACAGTCCATGGGGTCGCAAAGAGTCGGACACAAATGAGCAACCTCACTTCACTTCACTTCACTTCACCTATGGAATAAGGTAAATATTTCTTAATATGCTACTAAACCCTTTCTGACCTGGCCTTCCTCACATTTCCACTGTCATTTTCTGCTCTTTCCCTGTGTATACTGTGATCTGAGCCAAATTACTCACAGTGCCGACACTAGCCATCTGCCCCATGGATGTCTCAGACAGTTTTCCTGCCTGGTACCTCCCCTCCCCTGCCATCTGCAGAGTCCTTGAAGACTCAGATTAAATGTCACATCCTCTGTGAAGCCTCCCTGCCTCTCTGGGCAGAAGCAAAATGAGGCATCTCTTCTGAGCAATCAAGTACCCAGTAGTTCTATGACTGTATACATTTTTTAAATTGTGGTGATGCGCTTGAATATCTATCACCCCTGATAGAGTCAGAGAGCTCCTCTGGGGTAGGAGTGGCTTTATTTTTGTTTTCATAGTGCCCAGCACAGTGTCTGATATGTGGCAAGCGTTCAATAATTCCTGAATAAATAAGACACTGTATTTTCCCACTTGTAACGTTTTGTTAAAGTGCCTTGTAATTGGCTAAGTTAGCACCTTGGATTTCCATTTATTAGTCTCGAAATAGAGATGGGAGACTTTAAGTGTTTTTGAACGTGACTTAGGATAAGTCTGGTGATAAGTCACAGAAGTTGGAGCTGGTAACTGAGGGGAGAAGAGGCAAATGCCTTGTTCCAGGTGGGCGGTGGGGCTATGTTGGAACCACTGCCTCCACACCCCCAGCAGTGTTCCTTTCAGACTGAGACCACCTTCTTCCATCACAGGGGGAGTGGTCCATCATGCTGCTCTGTTTTCCTGTGGGATGACGGCCCATGTGACAAGCATTTAGGAACACCTTGAGTCTGAACAATAACACAGGAAGTGTGGAATTGATTTTATTTCTTCCCTTTTCTTGTCTTATGAGGGTTTCTTCTCTTTTTCTCCCTGCTTCAGGTACCATTTCCCACCGTCTGCACCCCATCACAGAGGTCTTTCAAAGGAAAGATCTGACTTGTGACTGTCTGAAGTCTTCAGTGAGCCCCACCTACCCCCAGTGCTTTTGGGGTTCAATCAAGGGCTCTCCTTGGTCCTGCCTACTTCTCCAGTCTAATCTGCCATCCCCTGACTCTACCATTTCTGTAAGCAGGTAAGCACTCACTGGGTACCTTTGTGTGAAGGCTCTGTGCCACTTGGGGATGCCAAAGGACAAAGCATAGCCATTGTCCCCAAGTAGCTCACAATCCAGTGAGGAGATAAGACAAGAATGAATTGTAATTTAATGTAAACCAATATTAATGGGGACAAGTATTAAATGGATGAGAGGACAGCCAGCCATCTTGGGGGCTCAGAGAAGACCAAGCAGGACCTGCCCTCCATGTGCCACTTCGTATGGAACCACTTGTAGTGACCTGTGCTCACCAGGCTTTGAAACCTCTGAACCTTGTGGTCATCCATCCTGCTCTCTTTGTTCCAAGGAAATCCTCAAGCCCCATTTCTTCTAGGAAGCCTGTTCTGCTGTCCCAGCAGCCAGAACCACTCCCTTCTTTCTGCTGCCACCGAGCATGAACTCCATGTCAACAGGGAGCTCGCTGTGACCTCCAGTACTGCCACATAGTAGGCATTGGATCAGCGTTAGCTAAAACTACTGATGATTCTATTAGGGAGCCAGCAGTGGCCTGATTGCAGCCCTGGTGGCTTCTTTTCGCCTGGTCTCTTCACCATTCCAATCTTGATGGTTGCTAGCAAAGGCAGTAGCAGCCAGGCCCATGACCAGTGGAATATGGAGGCTGAACTTACACATCCAACCAGATTCTTTCCCCCATAAAAAGCATCAGCTAGGAAGGTTATGCTGTCCTTCCAGTGATGCAGGAAATGCTTTTCAGACTTCTCTTTTTGGTGCTTTCTTCAGCATTTATAGCCCTCTAGATACCTATAGCTTTATTTTTCTCTATCTTTTCTTTTTAAAACATTTAATGGATTAAACATATTCAGTCAGAATTTATTATAGTCAAGTTTTTAAAACTTTGTGAATAGCTATCATATATACTATTTAAATTCTATATAGTTCCAATGACAGTAAATCATTATTTAATGACAAAATATCCTTCTGGAGCTTGCCAAAATCATTTGGAACCAAATTTGATCAATGATAAAGTAGAATAATAAACTTTTTAGTGGAAAAAAGAAATTGGGCACTAAAAAGAGTTATTTTCTATGACCTACTAATTGGCTCTGAACACAGTTTCAACAGATGAGTTCCAAAAGTGCATCAGAGTAAGTCCTCAGCACTGGGATTGGTGTAATTGATTAGTGTAATTGATTTTAACAATTCAGAAGAACGGATAGGGAAAAGCAGACAGCTTTCAACTGAGTGTGTTCTAAATAAAATTTGGGTATTAGAGATTGTTACATTATGATTATGTTCCCAGAGACAAATATTTATTTGTCTAAGCAGTAAGGCAGACAAACTGTAGGTCAGGTAGCATTAGTTTGAGTTCTTGGAAGAGACTGTTTTCATTCATTTCATGGGGCCTAGAAAACCTTTTTGTAACAGGTCAAGTTGTCCCTGGAATTTTTCTCAACAGTTTTCTGGGGGCCCACCTCCAGGCCTCTTGTACCTTTCCACTGCCCTGTGGCTACAGTGAACTCAAGCCTGTCCTATTCCCTAGGCGCTGAGACTCTGAAGTTACCATTTTCTCTTAGCACTAAATCAAAACCACCAGCCCATTAGATCCTACACTCCAAGACGGCAGGAACCTTGGTCCGCTCTGTTCTTACTGTATCTCCAGCGCCTAGCACAAGGCCTGGAACTTCTCAGACACTCAATGCTGAATGAAGGAAGAAATCTCTAAATTTGTTAGTCCCAGCTAGGTGTTGGGAGAACAACCCATTGAACTAATTTGCACTCATCTGTGAATGACCAGGAGTCCCTTATCTGTCCCTAAGGTATTTGCATACTCAAAGGGAAAGCTTGTGAATTCAAATTATTCTCAATGGGAAAACTTCAATAGTGAAGCAAATGGAGAGAAAACATTGGAGGGTAAAGGGTAGGGCTGGGGAGGGGGTGGAGAGGTTATGACTCCCAACGAGGGCTGCCTAGGAGTCTGACCCTGAGGCCTTTCGCTTTCCAAGGCCCAACAGCTCTGCACTGTTAATCACTTGGGAGAACTTAGAGACTCCTCTGTCCTGTGGGAACCAGGAGGGAGATTAAACAGGGAGGGGCTGTAGGGCTGCTGGTCTCCACCTTGAGCTTTGGTTGTACTATATTACAGTCTCTCATATATTTCAAAGGGAAGTGTCCTCATTTTCTGGTTAAATATACAAGGGCACGGGGGACCTCCTCCCAGTCAAACCTATTTGTTAATTAAAGGTTAACTAATATATTTTTTGGGCTTCCCAGGTGGTGCTAGTGGTAAAGAACCCACCTGCCAATGCTGGAGACACAGGAGACACAGGTTCAGTCCCTGGGTCTGGAAGACCCGCTGGAGTACAAAATGGCAACCTGTTCCAATTTTCTTGCCTGGAGAATTCCATGGACAGGGGAGCCTGGTGGGCTACAGTCCATGGAGCTGCAAAGAGTTGTATAGGACTAAGCACAGCACAGTATACTTTTACTTTATGTAGATATCATTTTTTTTTAAGTTGGTAAATTGACTTGAAATATACCCACATCTGACAGAGAGCTGGGTATACTGTAAAGGATAGAGATAAACCCTTTTATGCCAGTTTTGAGTCCTCTAACATGATCTGTTACTAGTGATTTCTCTGCAGACATGTGTCCTGTCTTTAACCCCACCCCCACCCTTACCCACCCACCACACCCCAAGCATCCCCCATATGCTTTCTCTGAGAGATGCAAACATAATGGAAATGTAAACCTGACCTCAGAATTCTGATTCTTGGTTTATGAAATGAACTATAAAAAAAGACAGAAGTTGACGTTAGTGTTTCCTAATTTTTTAACATCAGAATTTTCTTGAATGAAACATTTACCTCTTTCAAAAGACCATTTAAATGTGTGATAGAAAAAGCCCAAACCAGTGCATTTCAATAAATGGCAGTATAACACATATTTAGAAAATCATTACTGTTAGGAAATGTTTGAGTGATTACATCTAGGATAATCAAACTTAAGTTATTGAAGAGTTGTAGTAGTAATGTAACAAAAGAGTTTTGATTAATCCTTGCTTCAAAGGATAGCCTTAGCACTACAGGATCTGAATGAAGAGAAATTATATTTTCTGAGTTTGTTTTGGAGTCATTAATAGCAACTGGCTTTCCTCTGTATCTGTTACAGGTCCCTATTTGGTTGATATAAGTTCCTTTCTTGATGTGAAAATAAATGTAATTTTAACCCAATAAAGTCCTCTTAATGTGTACAAGTGTTGACGGTTTAAAACATTTATAATTGCTTGGTATTTTGCAGATTAAAGGTACTTGATAAAGGTTGGTAGATCTATTTCCTGAAAGGAAAATTAGTAAAAGATAAATTTCTCCTGGTTTAATATTCATTTTGTACCCGGAAGGGAAACAATAAGAGAATTGGGTATTTAAGGCTAGGCGATCATATAAAAGTGCCATTTTGGCCAAAGAATGATTAAAACACTCTAGTCCTGACACGTTTAATAATGGGCACACAACCTATTTCTTTGTTTCATAACCATTGCGCGCTCTCTCCCTATTTTTGGCAAAGCAACAAATTCAACAAAATCAACGCCATGTAGTTAAACTTTTTGATTTAGCGGTGGATCCGGCTGTCTTGTCAACGAGGAGGTAAAACAAGCAGTGTGCAGAGGCAAGAGAAATTTATCTGAAATGGACAGAAACGTGCCCATTCTAAATAATTTCCTGTGGGAAAATCGTTCCAAGTTGAAGGATAATTACAGGAGAGACGTCCCAACCCTCCGAGTCGCTGCGGTCCGTCCGCGCAGCGTCGCAAGCCTTCCCCGCGGCCCCGCCGCCGCCGGGCCGCCCTTCCTGCCGCGGGCGGCGCACCCGAACTCCGGGAAGGTGCCGCGCGGGGAAACGTGGCACCGTCTCCAGCCCGCGTCCCCGGCGCTGCCGCACAGCGCGGAGCGACCGCTCGGGGAGCCCGGCCGGGAGGGCTGCACGGCAGCCGCGCACGGGCCCGCGGGGAAAGCCGCCCGGAGCGCCGGCGCCCGCCCGGGGACGGGAAGTGGCGCCCGGCCCGCCCTCGCGGCCCGCGGCCCCGCAGCCCCGCGCCGCCCCCTTTCTCTCGGCCTCTCCCTCGGCCTCCGCCACCCCGGCCGAATTCTTGCATAAATTATGCCAGGCGCGCCTGACGTCAGGTGGCGGCGCGCGGGCCCGGCGCGGCGCGGAGGGAGCCGGCGGCGGGCGCGCGCGGCCCCGCGGCCTCGGGCGCGCGCGGCGTGCCGGGCGCGCGCAGGCGCTGGCGTGCTGGGGCCGCGGCGGCGGCGGCGGCGGCGGCAGCGGTGGCGGCGGCGGCGGCGCGGGGGTTGAGCCGCGGTAGTGCGGACGCGCTCGTGCTCGGGAACTATCGGATTAAACTTGAATCGAGTGAAATTACACAAAGGAGCGCCGCGGAGGAGGCGGCCCGGGGACCCGGAGACCCTGAAACTCGCCAGAGCCCCGTTCGCCCCCGGCCAACTCCGCGCCCGAGGATCCAGCCCCCTGGCCGCGGCCGCCGAGCCAACTCCGGAGCCCGCTCTGCGTTTTGTCCCCCCCTCGGCACCGGGCGGCGGAGGAGCCCGCCCGCCCGCCCCGGTAAGCGCGAGAGTTCGCCGGGCGCCTCCGGGAGGGGCGGCAGCGGCAGGAAATCGCTCCGGGCGGGGGCCGGGGCCGCGCGAGGAGTTGGGAGCGAGGAGTTGGGCGTGTGCGGGGCGAGGGGCGAGGGCGGGCGGGGGCCGGGGCCGGGCGCAGGAGCGCAGCGCCGCCGCCGCGGGGCCCGAACCCGCGCCCCGAGCGCCGCCCGGCGCCCCAACTTTTGCCTGCGTCCGCGGGGCTGGCGGCGGCGGGGGCGCGCGGTCCGGCCGAGGGTCACTTCCTCGCATGTAAATGGCTTTTTGTTGTGCTGCCGGCCGTGGGGGGGGGACGGGGGACAGGAGGGAGCGTGTCTGCGCGCGGGGGAGCGCGAGCGCGTTTCCTCCCGCCGGCGCCGAGCACGAGTTGCCGGCTCCATTCGGAAGAAAAAGGAAGGAGGAAAAGTTGGGCTGCAACTCCAGTGCGAGTGGGCGATGGGCGCGCGGGCGCGGGGCGGCTGAGCGGCGGCGGCTCGGGGACGGCGGCGACCCCCGCCCCCCGCCCGGGACCGACCACGCCGCGCTCGCCGGGAGCGGCGGCCGCACCGGTGCGAACAAAGTGCGTCCCTCCCGGCGGCGGCGGCGCCGGCCCGCGCGGGGACGGCCACCGGGCGAGGTGGGTCGGCGGCGGGGAAAGTGCGCGGGGCGCCGCGTGGGGCGGGGGCGGCGCGAACACGCGGCTCGGGGGGCGTCCCGAGCCCGGCCCGTGCCGCCCGCGGGCGCGGAGTTGCGAGCCCGGAGCCGGGGGGCTCCCGGGGCTCCCCAAGTTCGCGAGGAGGAGAAGAAAGGGAGCGGGGCTGGGGCGGGCGCGGGGCGGCGCGGCGAGGAGGGGACCCCACCTTGCCGAGCTGGCCGGGCCAACGGCGGCGGCGGCGGCTGCATAATAGCGACTTTAAGCCCCCGGAGGCAACTCGGCTCCCCCACCCCTGAGCCTCCGGGGGTCAGCGCCCGCGGGGGGGGGGGTCACTAGGTGGCCCCCGAGGTGGCTCGGGTGCCTCTGCCCCCGCAGAGATCCGCGGCTCGGAGCGTGAATGGTCGAGGTGGCTGGAGGCCAAGCGGTCAGCGGGGAGAGGAAGGAGGGCGGCGGGGGACGCGTTGTTTGTTTGGTCGGCACCGGGGACGGGGCTCGCCGGGGGTGCAGGGGCGCGGGCACCCGGTGGGCTGCCGTGCGGGGCGGCCGCGTCGGCGCGGGGCGAGCGCCGCCCGGGGGAGGGGGGAGGGCGGCGATCCCGGGCGCGGGGGTGGAGGGGGGGGAGGTCGGGAGGCTCCGGGGAAGGAGCCGCCGGCCCCGAGCAGCCATCATTACCGAGCCGCCTTTCTCCGGATGGCTGCGCCTCGAGGAGCCCCGCGCCGTGGGAGCGCACCCCGAACTCCCGGCCGGCCGCCCGCTTTGTGAGCGCCCCCGGGGAGCGGCCGGGCGGGGAGTGCCTCTGCTACCCGGCGGCCGGTTTTCCCGGAGGTCACTTTTAGAGACTATTCACGCCTCGATTTTAAACTAGTTTTTTTTTCCCCCCTCTTCTGAACAGACAATGGACAAAAGAAAAGTGGCAACCCACATGGAGAGAGTTTCCTTTTGAATTGCTAGAATTAGATACACTATCCAGCTCGCCACTTGCTAAGTATACTTTCTAGTTTCCCATTGTATATTACCTCGCCGTCGATTTAAAGAACTCATCTTGAAATGTGTCCATCCTCTGGGCTTGATTTCTCAGCTATATTAAATGTTTTCATTTATTTCTAAAGGATTATGTGAAGGCCCTGATTTTTATTTTCAGAAAATTGTAATTCACGCTGTCTTTGCAGTGGGCAGCACCTTTCAAAGAGGTGGAGTGTGTGCTCCCCCCCGCCACACACACACACCATCCCCCCAATTCTCTCCCGGTAAGGGGAGGGGGGAGTACTCCCTAAACGTAGTAATCAAATAGTTTAAAAAAAAAAAAAAAAAAGGCAAAACCAAACAAACTTCTCTTTATTTCCTCACAGATCTATTCTGACGATGGCAAAAAATAAATAAAAAATAAAAATCGTAGTGACTGTGATCTTAGCAGCATGGGAACCCGATTTATTCCTGTTAAAATTCCATTTAGGTAGTAGCAACGTATGATCGTATGTAATTCTTATTTCAGAGATAACTCGAGCAGTGATTCTCCGAAGTTGAACCCTCCTCCCAGCCCCCGGAGTGCGACATCTGTCGCGGAGTGTTTTTGTCTTGCTGTTGCACAACAGAAGCCCTCCAGTCTTTACCCTAAAATGGCAGCTTTCATTCGACTGGGGCCCATTCATTGACAATGATAATAAAGAGGCTGAAAGCTAGATGCTTGGGGCACGGAGCAGGACTGGGTTTGCCTTTCTAGGTGCTAGTAAGTGGGAGACATTTTATGTCTTCCAGATTTGCTCAGGAAAAGTTTCTTTTTCCTGAAAAATCTGGACTGTGGAAAAAAGTTACAAATGGAAGTAGAAAGGGACTTGTAGCAAATTTTAGGAACTTAAGTTTTCTTGTTTCACCAAATGGTGAAATTATGACATCCTCCCTTACCCCTTGGTAACCAGATCAAGGGAGGTAATGAATTTTTGTGAGGCTTGTAACAGGTGAATTTCATCACTATAACACCCAAGAATTGTTTTCTAGTACTTTAGACTTCATTATTTATAGTCTGCTGATATTTTCTTTTTTTTTTTTCTCCCTCTGCGCAAGTCAGTAAATTGAAGCTTGGTGAATTCTAGGTTTTTCAGGATTCAAATGAGTTTCTTGGTAAGAAAAGAATAATAATAAAGGGACTAGTATATGAATTTTAAACTCTAATTATATTGGTTTAATCAGTGAAATTATTTTTAAGTCAGTTAAAATAATTGCTTCCTTTTCTATGTCTTAAGATGGAAGTAAGGATAGAGAAGTCATTTATAGGTGATGGTGATAGTTAAAAACTCAAACATTATTTTCCTCTTTCGAGGAAAAAAATAACACTTTTTCTCCAAGTTGAGAATATATAAGTTGAGTTTAAAATAGCAGATCTTGTAACTTGGTTTTAAAACAGTACTTTCATAGATTCTCCTGTACTTGGTCTAGTTGTTAATCATTTTGGCTTACAGGACTATTTCCAAAACTTTTCCAGCAGAGTATTGAGTTAAAATGAATACCATGGGGAGTATGTGTATAAAACTGTATCAAAGAAATGTTACAAGTTTTTCTTCATACAGATGCAGTCAATAATTTATTACCTATAGTATATTTTTTAAGCCATTAGGTCAAAAGAAAAAAACGCATTTTCATCTATGAGAAAATATAGTCAGAGTATTTAGGTATACATGCCATGTAACCCGTGAGAGCAATCTCAGTGCCAAGGTTAGAGTAGGCATTTCAAACCTTGATGGAAAGCATTTTATTCCCTGTGCTTAAGAAAGTTGGCTTGTCATACGGCCACCATTCGTTTGGTTACTTTGGATTCAGCAATCACTAGTGAGTTTTCAGTGTGTAAAAAGACAAATAAAAGGCAATGCTTTCTCAGAGGGTTCACCATTTAGTAGGAGAGAGCCTTTTAAAGGTACACAGATACTCACATTTAACTTTTAAGGTCAACTTTGGAGGTAATAGTTATTCATCTTTTATTATCCATACATGGCCATCTTATAAACATCTAAATAAGGCATCACAAGAATAAAAATGCTTAGTCAGGGCTGAGCATTTCAAAAATGACTGACTTCAAAAAATGACCCTTAAGATTTCAGCTTTGAAATAAAATGATTCCAGTATTCAGATGGTTTGTGATGTAAACAAACTATCACTTGGATAGATCACATAGCTAAATTCACTGGAGGTAGGAAGGGACATTTGGGGATGATGTTAGGAACGTACTGGCCATATGTGATTCTTTAATCGTCTTTTTCATTCACAAGGAAACATTTGTATATCTTTAAAAGGGTATTCTTTTTATGCCTTTTTAGAAACTGAGAATTTTGCGTTGTATCTTACCAGGTTTCTCAAACCATTATGGTTTTAGCAGTCTGGAAGATAAAATTTTCCTTTTTCTCTGGAAAACTTTATTATTCTTAGTTTTTTGTTTTTTGTTTTTTTTTTAAAATCTGATTTTCAAAGATAATGGATGATGTTAAAATATAAAAGAAATTGGGAATAAATGATCACTTAATTTTTCTACCAAAAAAAAAAAAATGACGATGTAGTGATTTAATCTGGGTATTACTCAGATTGGGTTGCAATTATGGCAGAAGCCCATAGCTGATCTTGGTGGTAGTTAAGAGTGGGGAAAGTAATTAAAAACACTACTGCCATTCTTTTATATTTAAATTCTATCAGTATATTAAAACTCTTAAATGAAACCACACCTGTGTGATAAAAATAATAAACAGGAAAGCACAATGATATTGTCAAGTAGAAATTCATCTTGTGATCATTAGTGAATCTTTGGATATTTAGAGCATGAGGACCTTGGAGAGCTAGTCGAACTTTCTCATTTTACAGATTAAGAAACTGAAGCCCAGAGAGATTAATTAAAGGAGCCGCCTCTGGCTGGCCACCCGCTTACTGCCGGGCAGTCTCGGTCACGGTTGTCTTGCTGGCGCCTAGCTGGGTGCTGCTGCAGGGGGATGCTGGGTTGGTCCTTGCTGGATAACAGAGCTGGTTCTAGAAGGGTCTAGCTCTCTTCCTACTTAGATCTGACTCAGAAGCACCTTTTGGCTTAACCCTGTAACCCACGCTACAGTAGCCTTTAAAGGTGTTCCTATATCGTCAATGTTGTGTTTGTCTCTATTGTGTAGTGATTTGGAGGTTTTTGGGGTGTTGGGTGGGGGGAGGTATGATTACGTATCTAGAGAAAGGTACAGAAAAATTATCCCAAGATTTGATTACTGTTTTCCCTTAAGAAGCATGTATTCCTTATCATAATTAGATTCCTATACCTTTTAACTCATGTTAGGTGACTGCAAACATGATTGTGTTTTTCTTAGTGAAGTATTTTTGGAGGATTTTGTCTTGTTTTTACTTCGAAAAGTAAAAACTATCTTGTTAAAAATGAAAATAGCATAGAACAGTAATGAAGAAGGATTACTGGGTAGGAGGAGGCTGACTGGTCCCTTGGCCCGTTTGCTTGTGACCACGTGGAATCAGAGATGCTTGCTGTCTTCCATGGGCCTTTTGGCCTCTCACTACTGCTGTAGGCTGTACTGCGCCAGGCTTGGCTCGAGTGGCTGGTGGCTGGGACTGTGATCGGTTTTCTGTTTCATCTGTTTTCTTGTTCATCGATTGAAGTATTTATTGGGTACCTGTTACCTACAAGGCACTGGGCTGTACCTGAGTTAGGAATATAATACACAAGAAGACATAGGAGACCCATGTGAAAAAGAAATAGAACTGCCGCGGTGTCATAGGTGCTATGTGCTGGATACCGGTAGGAGGGAAGATCACTTGTTAGCTCTTAGGAGTGGCCTCAGCACTGCTGTCCAAGTGGTGGTAGACGAAGGGGGCTCACCTGGAGGGTGGCAGCATGTCTGAGGTCTACGGAGAGCGGCCAGATGACGCCTAAGAGGTAGGCAGAGGCCATCTTGGGTGGGGCTTATGGGATCTGGAATTTGGGATTAGGAAGAAAAAAAAGCAACAGAGCCACTGATGAGCGCAGAGCAGTGCTTGACATGAGCAGGCTTGTGTTCTGCACACCGAATTGGCGGGTGCGGCGCTGGAGGGAGACTCAGGATATTCCCCTGGTGGTGAAGGAGCAGTGGTTTGGACTGGACTGGTGACCGTAGGGAGGGGGAAGCGGAGAGGCGGGAGAACTATTTAGGAGGCTCGCTGGATTGGACGTGAAGGTAGATTTGTTCTCAGGCAGAGGAACGGGTCAGGGAATGTAGGTTTTCTGGTGTGTTCCAGGCGTGGCTGGCTGGCTGGTGATGCTGCTCACTGAGGTGGGGGGCACCTGGTGGGGCCAGGTCTGAGGAGGAAGTTCATGGGTTCTCATAGCGTGTGACTGAGGTGGCCAATAATGGACCATGAAACCGCCGTCTCAGCCTTCTTTCCATTGCTAGCGGCATTCTAAAACTTTCCAAAGCAGTCTGCTAGCTTCCCCCCAAAGATGGAGGTACACGGTGAGCCCACCAGGAGACCTGACAGAGAAGGGGAACTTTGTTACTTGCCTCCTGTATGGCACTCTGCTTGTTCCTTGTTGAAAAGGACTTTGCTTATTCAGAGAGGAGAACCCTCCAGTAAGCAGACTTTGCCGCATTTTGTTCTTCTGTCTCCACATTCCGGTGGCTGCTTTGTGTTGCTAGTTATGTCTTGGGATGAGGTCCTTGGTCTCCCAGCAGTAGCTGGTGGGTCTCATAGTTAGCTCTGGTTGAATTTTAGGAGCTGGTTGCAGCCACACATGGGTGTGGTAGAAATGAATACATTGCTCAGATAATTGTGGAGGGAAATACCATCCTTGGTCTGAACCCTTAACCTGCTCTGGGTGGGGAAGGAAGGAGTATACATAAACTAGTTTAATGTATCTTAAAAGTCACTTTGCTCAATTATTATAAAAAGTTGTTGTTCAGTCTCTCAATTGTGTCTAAGTCTTCGCGATCCTGTGGACTGCAGCTTGCCGGGCTTCCCTGTTCTTTAGCGTTTCCCGGAGTTTGCTCAAACTAGCATGATTGGTAGCAAGTGAGAAGGCCATTTCCTTCTCCAGGGGATCTTCCCAACCCAGGGATTGATACTGGGCCTCCTGCATTACAGGCAGATTCTTTACCATCTGAGCCACCAGGAAAGAGGTACTAATTAATAAATCCAGACATGTTTTGAAGTTTCTGGGAAAAAGTATGAAAAGCCTGAACATTTATCTTGAAACAGTTTTTTTATTTTTTTTTTGAGGGGATTGTTTGTATTTTATATGTGTGTGTGCACACCAGTTTATAGAGTAGTGATATTGTTGTTTAGTCTCTTAAGTTGTGTCTGACTCTTTTGTGACCCCATGGACTGTAGCCCACCAGGCTCCTCTGTCCATGGGATTTTCCAGGCAAGAATACTGGAGTGGATTGCCATTCTCTTCTCCAGGGGATCTTCCTGACCAGGGATCAAACCCGAGTCTCCTGCAAGTCCAGTGTCACCCGTTTATTTCTGTTACAGGTCCAGCTTTGGTCTTGATGTGGAAAGAGGTCCTTCCTGGGCCTCGTTGTCTTTGGTTGGGGTTCATTTCAAAGATGCTCTGCCTGACGCTGGTCCTCACAAGCCTTTTGGTACCATTGTGACTCCATCCCAGCTTCACCAGGGCCCGCCCCGCCTCCTCTGGGGTGGGCATGATTGTCCTTTGCAGGATTTTCAGGGGCTTGCCTTAGCTGTAGGGGCTGCTCCATCTGCAGGTTTTGCTCTCTCCTCTAGCAGTCTTTAGGGATTGTTAGGATACGTTTAAACTTCAGGGGCAGTAATGTTCCCACGTGGTGAAATAATATAGAAATGCTGGGCATGCTGACTTCAGGTAGACTTGGCTGGCGACCCTACAACAGTTTTTATTTCTAACCCTAGTTCTTCCCCTGGTTAGTTTCAAACATTTCAAAAAACCTTTAAAAATACATTGTCTGGCTTGTTCCCATCAATGGTATATTGGTTTAAGAAACTGTTGGCCTTTCTAGAGGTGCATCCGTGACACTGAATGTAGGGTTGTGCCATGTGGCCTCCAGTGGAGGAATAAAGGGGACGTTATTCCCCACTCCCAACCCCCACCCCAGCTTTAGCCTGTCTGTCCTCAGCATGGGGCGGGCAGAGAGCTGCAGCCACTGCACGGGGCCTGGGCAGCCACACCAAGCCTTTGTGCAGGGAAAGGCAGGGAGATAACATGTGTGCAGTTCTGACATGTCAGGGACTCTCCCTGGGATCCTCCACTCACACGTCAGAGATCTCTACACCGTATTTGTGGTTCATCTGATAAA
The DNA here is from genome assembly GCF_027580195.1 of Bos mutus. Lineage (NCBI taxonomy): Eukaryota > Metazoa > Chordata > Mammalia > Artiodactyla > Bovidae > Bos > Bos mutus. The sequence continues at coordinate 55,837,124 of NC_091630.1, read as the reverse complement.
ACGGTACATGGTTCCTCAGTAATTAATTTTCCCCTCGTTCTTTGGCAAGTTAGAGACTGCTTTAAATGATTAAAGAGTCCACTTTGTTCTCTTTTTGTCCTTCTGAAAGAAGCCATAAACACTTCAGAGTTGGTCCTCTTGATATTTAAAACATAATTAGCAAAAGTACATATTATTTTAACACACGTAAAAAGAATGATCCTCTCTACCATGATTCTAAGCCAGCAAGTAGCAAGAAGCTTCTTACAGAATTACAAGCCTCCCTTGTTTTCCAAGCCAGGCCTGTCCTGGCACTAGGTGAAGAATAAAATCAATGGGAACACAGGTGTGCAATCAGCGTATGCCTTAGTTGTGATGTATTTTAAAGCCTGTGGGTCTAGAAATTACTTTATTTATGGATAGGACTAATAATGGATTGTAACTGTTAAGCCTGGATCTTCAAGGTGAACTTTTCTGTTTTAAACATCTCTCTCACTGTGTTTTATGTTCTTGTATTCTTGACCTTGTTTGTGCTTGGGATTTTGCTTTGGCCAATTGCAGGTGTATTGATCTTGTCAGAAAAATCATGCAGACTCATCTGGAGAATGTAAAAATTTTGATTAAATTAGGAAACTGTCTATTTTCTCTGTTAGCTGTGTGATCAACTGAAATAGTGCAGAAATAACCCAGCAGCATTAAAGATATCATTAATCACCATAACAACTAACTAGCAGTTGATTTTTGAGCATTTCCAATCACGTAGGGCTTCCCCGGTGGCACAGTGGTAAAGAATCCTCCTGCCAATGCAGGAGACATGAATTCGACTCCTGGATCAAGAAGATCCGCTGGAGGAGCAAGTGGCAACCCACTCCAGTACTCTTGCCTGGGAAATCCCCAGACGGAGAAGCCTGGTGGGCTGTAGTCCATGGGGTCACAGAGTTGGATGCGACTGAACGTGCATGTCAGATAGGCATTTGCTAAGTGTTTTGGTTACTCATTAGAACAACTCTAGGACAGGGGTCCCCAACCCCTCTGGTCCTTGGCTTGTTAGGATCCGGGCCACATAGCGGGAAGTGAGTAGTGGGCCAGCCAGCAAAGCTTAACATGTTGCTCTCCATCACCTGCATTGCTGCTGAGCCATCACCCTCACTCTCCGCCCAAGGTCCGTGGAAAAACTATCCTCTATGGAACCAGTCCCTGGTGCCAAAAAGGCTGGGGACCACTGCTCTAGGAAATAGAGTGTTTACTCCCGTTTTACAGATTCAGAGACTTGGACTGAGGGGTTAAAGTGTCCAGGACCACACATAACTCTAGTGCATGCTGGAGGAGGATTTTGTTTTTATATATTTATTTTTATTTGGCCATGCTGGGTCTTCGTCGCAGTACATGGATCTTTGAACCTCATTGCCACACGCGGGATCTTTAGTTACAGCTTGCAAACTCTCAGTTGCAGCATGTGGGATCAAGTTCCCTGACCAGGGGTCGAACCCAGGATCCCTATTTTGGGAGCATGGAGACTTGGCCACTGGACCTCCAGGGAAGTCCCTGGAGGAGGATTTTGAAGTTCACCAGTCTCCAGAATCTGTATTCGTGATCCATCACCAGGTTCGTACCACTGCTGCCTTAATAGGTAAAAGTGCATTAGAAATGCCAGCAACGCCCTGTAATCCTGTGTCTCCTGTCTGCTCAGGCTTTTCCGGTCACATTTGCTCTTTTTGTGCCTGCTGTACTTGGGGTGGGGGGTGGGGGCGGGCGGCGCCGTATGTTAATATCTTGGGATGTCTTGACTCCCAAGATGACTGGGTTCTATGCCTTTCAGCATCATACCCTTCCTGTCCCATGAAGACACCGAGAGGAGTTGTTCTCCAGCAAGTTTTATTCTGTGGTGGCTGAGAACTTGAGTTGTGGCATCAGACAGATCAGCTAAGTGAATCATGAAACTGGGAATAATAATACTCTCCACCAGCCAGGGTTAGGGCGGAAGGTGGCATGAGATGCTTCAGCTTCAGGCACTCAGTATAGCTTATGGCATATTTATTGAGGAGTTACTGGTAGCATTAGCTGACTCTTGGTCATTGAATTTATCAAACCATGTGCCTTGGTTTTATTTTTCACTTAAAAAAGTCCCCATAATCCTGAGTCATGAGAAGCCCACTGTGGAGTCCAGCTGCCTGGTTTGCCTCAGGAGTCGACATCAGATTTCACAGGTGTGTGCCTGTGTCCAGGTACAGAACTAGTTATTGTTCCCCTACACAGAGGGGACTTGGATATCCCAGGTGCTAACGATGCTGCCTTTGAGGGAGCAGTCTCTTCCTAGCCCTGGGGATTCCTTTTGCTGGCTGAGCCTTGGCTGTCTCGCCAGAGAACCAGTCATTTCTTCTTTTCCCCAAACCTGCAGTTCTCCAAAGACAGTGGGGATGTCACCAGTGGTGGGCATATTCCATCGGCTCTGGTGTGGACGAACCTTCCAGTGTAGACCAGAGAGGCACAGGGTGTTCTCAGAATCTGTAACTCTAGATCCTTGAGTCTCTGAACGTTGGAGTTAGCCCTCCCCTGCCTCAGATTCCGTCTCTTGCTTAAGAAGGAGACAAGAAAGGATCTAAACTGAGAGTAGATTTGCGGTGGGGTCTGGGAGAAGAGTAGCCACTGTTAACAGAAAATGAGAAGGTTCCTTGCCTCTGGAAACATGAGGCCCCTGGAGGCGGCTTCCTTGGTATCCCACTGCTGTCAGGACTGGCACGACGGTGGGTGAGGTGGTGCATCGACGGCTTTCGTTTTACTTTATTCCATTTTATTTTCACTTAAAAGTGACTCTTAAGGGAAAATGAAATGGGGCAGAGTGGAAAGAGTTGGCAGACATGGGTGTGTGGAAGTTTCCTGTATTCTTTGGTCCCTACTACAGGGTTGAAAACTTGTAGAAGCCTCTTGAGTCACATGGCCTTTTAAGAGCTCGACCTCCACAGCTACCATCTATGGAGCGTGGGCTTCATGTGAGTTTGCATTTTGCTAACAACCTGTGTACTTACCTGAACTGTTGTCCCCAATGATGGAAGTAGGATTAATCAAAACGGTGAGGTGGGAACAGTAATTGTCATTTTGTAGGTTACAAAATGGAGACTTAGAGAATTAAACATGTATTTGTTTAATACATGGTGCAGTTGGGACTCAAATCAGGACAGGTTCATTTAAGAGCCTGTAGTGTGAACCTCTCTGCAGAAAGTGCTTGGGATGGGTGGTCACAATGGAATGACCTCAGCCTGAGAAGGGCAGGACCAACATCTATCAAGATGAGCACACCTGTGCTTTCGAGGCCCAGCTCCCCGAGCCACACTAAGAGGCCCAGAGCTGCGCATGAATGGCTTATAGTCAGGGGGTTGTCTTTTCCTCCTCACAAGTCATATCTTATCAATTGCGAACACTTTCCACCTAAAAGACACTCACTTATTGTGAGACTCACTAGTATTCCACCCTGTTTTTGTTTATCGGTCCAAAACGTGACCAACCACAGAGTATTCAGCTTGCTACAGAACTGGCTGTTTTTTTCCAGTGTTTATCCAAGATGTATTCATTCACATGGACTTCCCAGGTGGCGCAGTGGTAGAGAACCCACTTGCCAATCCAGGAGATTTTAGAAACACAGGTTCCATCCCTGTGTTGGGACGATCTCCTGGAAGAAGAAATGGCAACTCACTCCAGTATTCTTGCCTGGGAAACTTCATGGACAGAGGAGCCTGGTGGTCCACGTGGTCCATCTGGTCACAAAGAGACATGCATGTGTGCACGCGTGCTAAGTTGCTTCAGTCATTTCTGATTCTTTGCCACCCTGTAGACTGTAGCCCACCAGGCTCCTCTGTCCATGGGATTCTTCAAGCAAGGACAGTGAAGTGGATTACCATGCCCTCGTCTAGGGGATCTTTCTGACCCAGGGATTGAACCCTTATCTCATGTCTCCTGCGTTGGCAGGCAGGTTCTTTACCACAAACCTCCAGTTAAAACTTGGGAAGTTTTACTATTTTTGGTGCACTTAAAAATTCAGTTTTGGGTTTTTTTTTTTTTTAATTGTGTTTTGTTTTATAGAGCTAGGTTTATCACCAGAATTAGCATTTTAAGGTTTCCATTTCCCCCTCTCATTAGAAGACACTTGAACAAAATCCAAGTTGGTATTGGAAGCAGATTTCACGCTCATAAGGAACTTCGTGGCTACTGTGGGCCGGTGAGAGCCATTCTGTTTAGCTGCCGAGGTCTGGCAGGAAAGGAGAACTGTCTGATGTCCGTCAGATGCTTAGTAGGGATGCACCGCTGTGACGCAGTCAGGTAATTTCCCACATGGTTCACCCTGTGGGTGGTGACACAGCTGTGCCTGGATTGCTAGCAGGCACGCATTGTCATCATAGACTAGCTGAGAAATCCGGTGTTTGTCTCCGTGTGAACAGAAGGAGATGTACTGCCTGAAGATCCTCACAGAAGCCTGGCTTTTGCTGATGGCATGGTGACATTGGGGACCGACGGTCAGTCTCTGACTGTATGTAGCTCAGGCTTTTCAGAACTTGAAGAAATGCCCATATCACCGGTGTTATCCTTTACGGATCACTACCACCGTAATAATAACATTAAGAAGAAGAATATCCTCACTGGGCAAACCTGAAAATGACTCGACTACCTGTGCCTTCTCTAAACAAGACGGCTTGAGCCAGCTGTTGAATTTGGAACGTAATCTGATTTGTGTCACCCAGCAGCTCCAGGCTAGGGGTGAGAAAATGGGTCTGTTTATTCAAAGCATTATAGCATTCACTCATATCCTTATGAGATTTTCTTGTGTGTCTCTTAACTCTTCCAATATTCTGTTGTGTGAAAGGAACCCCCGCTTTTCCTTTCCTTACCGTTGTGAGACAGGTGCATAGAAGACTCAGGTCCCTCATTCCCAGGCAGAAAAGCTAACAAAGTACGTGGTGGATTTTAGGGAGGAGGGAGCAGTGGCATGCTGCTCCATCTTGCACCTTCTCAGCAATGTCCTCCCCTCCCTTCTACCCTCCAGGATTCACAGGTACAAGGTGGTTTTGCAGAAATAATATATCCATTGGTCTTTAAGGAAGAGGAGGTGATGAGCGGGACTGAGGTCGCTTTTTCATCTGTTTTCTCCAAGTGACCTGTAGAATGGGTCTGTTCACATGATCTTGAGGCTCTTATATAATTATTTCAAAAGTTCATCTGGTAAAAAGTGACGGGCACAGTAGATATCTATTGGGCCTTAGAATGAACACAGTTACCTGGTGGTATGTGCGTAATTAGTTGCTCAGTCGTGTCCGACTCTTTGCGACTCCTTGGACTGTAGCCTGCCAGGCTTCTCTGTCCATGGGATTTTCCAGGCAAGAATACTAGAGTAGGCTGCCATTTACTTCTCCAGGGGATCTTCGCCACCCAGGGATCAAACCCACATTTCCTGCATTGGCAGGCGGACCCTTTACCACTGAGCCACCTGGAAAGCCCCACAGTCACCTGTGCTGCTTGTTAAAGATGCAGGTTCTGGGAGTCCAGTGATTAGCCCTCTTCACTTTCACTGCCAGGTCTCAGGTTCGATCCCTGGTCAGGGAACTAAGATCCCACAAGCCTTGTGGCATGTTACAGCAACAACAATAACAACAGCAAAATGCAGATTCTTCAACCCTACATTGGTTTTATTCCTGGATTAAAATCTCTATGGGCCATCTAGAATCTGAATTTTTATCTCGGTGCTTTTGAAATACTCTAAAAGGCCTCACGTTTAGACCAGTATGTTAGTTATACAGTGAACGTACCATGGAAATACAGAACAATTCAGAAAAATGGTAGCATATATTTTTACAGTATTTTTTGGAGCTTTGCAGGTAATGTTATTCTCTTATATGTGAGTGAGTGAAATGTAGCTGCTGTGTGGGATTCCAACTATATAAAGGGCAAAGATGGACACATGGTTGAGCTTGGGAGCATAGTCTACCTTAAAGGCAGTAAAAGGGATGGAGAACAACATGTGTTGTGTTTACTCATTAAATTGTATTTTCATTTCTGCCACAGAATAATTAAAAACTTGTTTTATGTGTAGTTCCAGCTTACATGGTATGATTAGTGGGTGGATTTAGGGGACTTCACCAGCGGTCCAGTGGTTATGACTCTGCCTTTCCAATGCAGAGGGGGTTGGGTTCAGTCCCTGGCTGGGGAACTAAGATCCTGCATGTGGCATGGCCAAAAAAAAAAAAATTAAATTAAAAAAGTATTAACAAAAAAAGTGAATGGATTATCACTATTTGGGGGCAGCCCGTTCCAAGATGGTGTTATTTCCAAGAGCAGCTCAGACGTGAACGGTGAGAGTCGGGTGGCAGGTCGTCTGGCGGCTGGACTTGGCAGCGTCCATCTCTGTGGGACCCCGGTACTCCTACGGGAGGTGATGGGAAGCGGCTCCCGGCTTTTTTCTCAGCCCTTCTCCTCCCTTCCTTTCCGATTTCTTCCTCACTGCCTGCCCCATCTTCTTGCCCCACCATCTCCCTGGACCTGGGTGGGAGGCTCCGTCAGGGTCCTGGGCCTCCCCCGGCTCCTTGCTCCTCCTGCTGCTCCCTGAACACAGCCACTGTCCTGAAAGCGCCCATCTCGGCTCCTCTAGGGCCCAGCTCAGACCCACAGCTCCAGATCCTGTTTCCAGGTGATTAGGTCCTAAAACTTTATTTTTATTCCCAGTGTCTTCCCCCAAGCTTCTGTTCTTCATCTTCCCAACCTGTCTGAACCCGAAGTCTTCCCAACACCGCCTCCTTCCTGCATGAAGCCCTGGCCTCTCAGCCTCACGTTGCGCTCTGTGCCACCCCACATCCCAGCCACCTCTCAACCTCTGCAGTCTCCTCCGAGTTCAGGGGCCTCCACACCCTTGGGTCCTGACGTCCTGGTTTCTTTGACCGCATTGCATCCTCACGACACTCGCCTGCCTGTTAGCACACAGCGCCAGGCCTGCTGAGCCCTGGCCGTCCTTGTCCTTGTCCTTTGCACTGGAGGAGACTGCCACCTGCCCTCTCTGCTCCCAGCGTTCTCCTTCATTCATTCCCGGGGTAGCGGGCGCCCTGGTTGCGGGTCTGGAAGCTCCCAGGCTCCCGCAGAAGGGTCCTGCTCATCACCTTCGAGTTCAGTGGGCCTGATGGGTTTAAAGTCAAGACTATTGTGTGTGGGCGGGTGAGGTTTCCCTGTTCCTGTCCCCGCTGCCCCCTCCCCAGTGACAAGCGGTTCCAGCCGTACCTGGCTGTCCCCCAGCAGGTTCAGAACGTGAGTGGGAAGAGGAGGTGAGAATTCCTCCTCAGACCCCATTCCCATGTCCCTGGTGTCCAATCGGAGGGCCTCTTCCCTGGTTGCTGTGTTCTGATTAGGTACTTAAGATGCCCTTTGGTCTGTCTCATGATCTTTAGGTTAGCCCAGGAATGTCCATAAGATATAATCTTGTGTTGAGGAAAAACTATTAAACTGGCAACTGAAATCCTTTTATGGGGAGTCAGCTGTGCTTGAGCATGGCCTGAGGGACTGGGGGCTTTCAGAAATGGACCACCAAGTTCATGACAGTGAACTTACCATACAGGCCTTCCCCAAGTCGGCTGTAGGAAGGACTTTAGTGAATGCAAAGACATGGCCTGTAAGGGCAGGGAATATTCAGCGGTGTTTCCAGTTCCCACCTCTATAGGGTAAACGGTGATTTCTGTGTGAGGTTGACTGTGAGGTCTTCTTGGGTTTTGGAAACGTGGATGTGTCTGGTAAAAGCTGTTCTTTTATTAACACCTTTCAAAAGATCGGTAAGAATTACAAGCACGCAAATTTAATATTCTTGCTGACTTTTGGGGATGACACTAATGTTTGCGAAGTGGTGCTCATGGAAAATTGTAACTGTGCCGAGTTCTGCAGGAGATCTAAAAATGCCGACCGTGGCTCCGAGATGCCGAGTCGCGCACCTGGGACGTGGAGCAGGTCAGCACCGTGTGTAGTCAGGCGCTGAGGAGGTGTGGTGCTCTCAGTGGAGGGCTGATAGTGGAGGAGGACATCAGCAGATGTGACCCGTGCTGCCTCGTGATAGGCTGGGAGGACTGAGAAATGACAGGAGCAGAATCACGGAGACACGGCGAGGCCAGGCCCCCAGAGCACGCTGCAGGGCTGGGCAGGGATTGCACCCCCAGGGAGAGGGGCACCCTGCTGCACACCCGTCCTCCTCCCACGCTCAGAGAGGGTCAGAGGTTGCTGGGAGGAGAGGGCAGGGGGTGGACAGACAGGGTTGAGGGTGGGCTGTGGTGAAATTGGTGAAATTGAAATTGTGGTGAAATTGGTGACGTGCATTTGCACTAAGTGATGGAAATGGCATGGTTAGTTTGGCAATGTGTTAGGGTTGGTGGTTGAAGAGGGACTGGAGGGGAAAAGTCAGCATGGAGCTCCACCAGGGCAGGGGGATTGAAGAGGTGGAGGGGGGTGAAACCAGTGGGAAGTGAGGAGAGGACTGGTCCTGCCAGGGGCCAGCGCCCACCTGAGAATAGCTTGGAAGCCTCTTTTCAGGAGAACCAAGGTTTGATGTTTTGAACTTAGATTAGACCCAGAAATAGGAAACATTTGAGGAGGGTGAGATGTATGAAAAGATAAAAAGATCACTTTAGAAAGCTTCCAAAAATAAAGCTACATCGCTCGTGAAGTTGTGCAACCAGCAAGCCAAAAAAAAATCAAAATAGTAACCCCCCTCCCCGGATTTTTTAATTAAAGTCAGTGTCTTATGAAAATGATTTTGGAACTGTTTTCACATGTAGTTTGACTTTATTTCTTTAAATGTCCTTACTGCTTGGGCACAGCATAAGGTGAAAGAGTTCTGTAGGATTGTTCATATTGCTCTTTCAGAATCAAAATGGCACGTTGGTAGTTAGGGAATTTGTAAAAGTCTACCTAGTTGTTACACACGGATGTTGATCTGTTCACTGGGTCATGCTTTCTTCTGAGTGTGCGTTCTGACATTTGGAAGACCTGCCTCACCGTGTGTACTTCACCTGCTCTGATGGGTGCGTGTGGATCTATTAAAAAGACACATCAGCAAATACAGTAGAGAAACTGCTCTAGCCCATAGGAAAGCAGTAAAGTATGTAGCAGATAATTCATAGAAAATTTAACTGCCAAAAACACGAAAATTTTCCCAGTTATGGAGTAATAAAAATGCAAATTAAAGTGAGATAACTTTCCCTCCTTATCAAATTAGCAAGGATTTAAAAAACAGTCTTGATGTTGACAGAATCTGGTGAGACTTGCAGGCTCACCGCTGTCTGGGGTTCGGTGAGTACAAACATTTTGGAAAGTAGCTGGAGATTCCATGTTTCCAGACCTTTAGGAACAGCCATGCCAGTCATATCCGTCGTCCATCCGAAGGAAAGATCTGCAGCCCAATCAGCTGTGATAAGTAAGAGGTCACAGCATTTTGTTCTGACAGTGAGAAGTCGGGAATGGTTAGATTGGCACTGTGTTCATAAGCTTAAGTGTGATGCATGCGTTACAGATCGTGTTTTTGAAAACCATAGAGCCTCAAAGAGTAGAGCACAAAATAATATATTAAGTCTGGCTCCAGCTTGATGCAAATTATTACCACAAGCCTAAGGAAAAAAAAAAAAAAAAAAAAACTAGGGAAAATACATCAGTTTTAAAAAATGAGTAGTTTCAGGGATTGACAGTTTCACTTAGTTAAAAGCTCCGATTGCAGAGTTACACAGGTCAGGTTTGAATCCTTGCCTGGCCGTTTACTGGCTGTATGAACTTGAATAGGTGGATTCGTAGCTCAGTGACCACAGGCAAGTTTAAACTTACCTGAGCCTCAGTTCCTGCAGCTGAGGCTGGGAGGGGTGGCGGCAGTGCTCAGCTCCTGCTCCTGCTGCTGCTGCTAAGTCGCTTCAGTCGTGTCTGACTCTGTGCGACCCCATAGACTGCAGCCCACCAGGCTCCCTTGTCCCTGGGATTCTCCAGGCAAGAACACTGGAGTGGGTTGGCCTGTTTTTATTCATGCAGTGATGTCTGAACTACCTCACACGGTGGTTACTGCGTTGTTTGTTCTCCATGAATGTCGATTGAGGGTTGTGTTTATTTTAATTTGCATTTAAAATTTATTTTAAATATATTTTGATTCATCTTTACATTCTTAAATATTTTCTTAATTTTGTACTGAAAGGCACTTTGCATAATCAAGAAAAACAGCCGTCACCATCCCGGGGAGCATCTCTTACTCCTGAGGGGGAACCAGGAAGCCCGACAGTTCTCAGTGTTTTCTGGTATAGACAGGAAAATCTTTATGAAGTAATTTCAACTACTTGTTTTTCTGAAATGATTACCCCCAAATTTGCCTCTTCCCCTTGAAGTCGCTCAGTCGTGTCCGACTCTTTTCGACCCCATGGACTGTAGCCTATCAGGCTCCTCCGTCCATGGGATTTTCCAGGCAAGAGTGCTGGAGTGGATTGCTATTTCCTTCTTCAGGGGATCTTCCGACCGAGGAATCTAACCCGGGTCTCCCGCATTGCAGGCAGACGCTTTACTGTCTGAGCCACCAGGGAAGCTCTGAGTAGTATTTGAATTATTTTTTTCTATCTCAAAGAAATTTTGTTCTGTAGTAAGTTGAATTTAAGAGACCCTTGCCTCTTTTTTTTTTTTTTTTTTTAAGTTTTCTGAAATCCAGGAAAACAAGAATCATCTTTGAAAAAAAAAACTCCTGTAGATGAGATCTGAGTTTGGTTAGTATTTACTGTGCCTTTAGCATTCGGATTACAGTGCTAGCTTCTGAACATCTCACCTAATTGTTTAAATATGTGAGCATGATTTTGATATTGAGGAGGTGGAGGAGAAACCAACCTTCTGAAAGTGCTTGAGCTTGAGTTAAAAGGCTTGCTGTGTCTTGGAGTGAGTCGATGTGTGCAGGTGGGAAGTCTTAAGCATCTGGAACCCTTCTACCTTGGAACTGTGTCTTTCTCACTAAAGAAGCACATTGAGGTTGCATGCAACCAGGAGAAGCCTTCAGGCTCTATTATCTTCGAAGGAGGGTAACAGCTTTGCGCTTATAATAAAATAGCTTCAAAGCTTTCATTTCCTTGAAGTTATGTTACCTTTCATTTATCTCAAACATTCTTTATTATATCTTCTATGGGAAAGAGAGGAATAAGAAAAACAAAACCAGATTTTTAACACTGTCTCCTAACTTAATTATGAATAAATGGGTTGATGGTAAGACTTAAACAATAGAATCCGAAATACACACAACCACATTGTATTATTGTGTTTCATCACGCTAAGATGGTACCGGTTGTAAGACAGGTCCTATTTCTGACCTATGGGAATGTGAAATAGAAGTAGGAGTTAGAATCAGTGAAATATAGTAATGAGTGAAAAATGAGGACACGTCCACTTTGCAGTCACTCGTACTTTTCAATTTTGTTTACTGAACAAAAAGGAAAGTCACCTGAATGCATCAGGAGTAGAAACTTAAGCCTCTAATCTTTAGCAGAAAGATTTCATAGCCGCCAGTCACTTTAATCACACCTGGAGCCATCCTCTGCACACCTTGCTGTGCTCCTTGTGAACGGCACGTACGGCACAGCCTAGATGGGCTCATGAATCAGGCATTTCAACATGAACCTGCTTGGCTACCGGACCTAATGTAAGCAGACAGTGGGCCACTTTTTATAGCGTTAATCTGCCAGACTGCTGTCAACACATTGGGTACCATAAAACAGAGTCACCAAGGCTATTCCACAAGGGTGATGCCAAAATCTATTAAAACTCCCAGTAAAACAAGAAATGTGCTGCTTAACCACTGAAAGCCTGCCTTGACAAACAATCAAGTATTTGGGTATAGATTCCGTGTTTAGTGCTGGGTTAGTGCCCACGTGCTGCAAATGTAGAATGAATGGATTTTGCTTATGAGTTTAAAAATCTAATTATTCAGTGATACAAAGCAAGGGAAGGGCCTCTTTCTTCTTTTTTTGTATCTAGGATAATTTGAGAGGATTTTGCATCAGGTGGTGTGAAGCTAGAATGAAGAGAATGAATATAGATCCTAAAGGGGACCCAGTATGACAAAGTCAGAGATTTGCTGTCCACCAGTCATAAGAAACAAAGATCTCCAAGGAATTTATCACAATGTACAGATTCTTTAAATGCCTAATTGGAGGTCAGATAAGCAATATGATGGAAAGGTCAAAGCTCTGGAGTCAGCCTGGGTTTAACTACCTTTGGAACTTTGGGCAAGTTGCTTAACCCCCAGCGTCAGTTTCCTGTTGATGAGATGGGTTAGAATAGCCCCTGCTTCAATACCGGCCACTGATTAAGACCAGCAGTTATTTACACTGTCATGGCTTGCTTTGCTTCTTAGGAAAGAGAATGTGAAAGTGAGAGGTGTAAAGATTTAAGAGCCTCGGCGTCTATTAGTATGACTGTAGAGGTTTCAGATGAAGGTGAGAGATAACGCCCTTCTGGGTGCTGCAGCGAGCAGCAGACAACTTGAGAGCAGCTAGTTATGAAGGAAACACTAAGGGTACGATTGTGGTGACTTACCTGTAGAGCATTTTCTTCTGATACTCGGTCGGGGTTTTCTGGATTTCCCCCGTGTCTTGTGGTTGAATAAGGAGTGGTTTTAACAAGGCAGTGTGGACTTGGGTTATAACGAAGAGGGCAACAGGACAGGGCTCTGTCTTACACCATAGATTCTTCTCTCTTGGGTGATACGAACAATTACTTTAATGTCACCAAAGAATGATGACCAAGAAGGACTGAGATGATTTCGTAATTGCCAAATGTTGATATTTTAACTGGTTTGTTGCTGGTCACCCAGAGGAGAGTCAGGGGCATGTGAGAGATCTGTTTTATTACATGTTACCTTAAAAAAAAAAAACAAAAAACTAGGATAACCTGTTCAGCTGCAGCTGGCCTTGCATCTCCCTCATGGCTATGAAGTATGTCCCACTTCCCTGCTTCCTTCCTGAGAGCCCTCTCTCTGCTGTTGGATGGGGTAGGGGTGGGGGCATAGGAACTCGGGCAGGACTGTAAGGCAGCGTCATCTTCTAGGGTCGTCCTTCACTTTCTGCTCTTAGTGCATCGTGTTAGTTGAACTGGGTTCTCCACCCCTCCCCCATTGTTTATTGTTGTTATTGTTTCACAGAGCTTGTTTTTGTGAAATTATTTTATAATTTTATTTATTTATTTCCTGTGCTGGGTCTTCGTTGCTGCAGGCTTTTCTCTAGTTGTGGTGAGCGGGGGCTCCTCTCCAGTTGCAATGCATGGGCTTCTCCTTGCAGTGGTTTCTCTTGTTGTGGAGCACAGGCCCTCAAGTGTGTGGATTCTCGTTGCAGCACGTGGGCTCAGTATTTGCGGCTCCTGGGCTCTAGAGCACAGACTCAGCAGTTGGGGTGCATGGGCTTAGTTGTTCCAAGGCATGTGGGATCTTCACAGACCAGGGTTGAACCTGTGTCTCCTGGGATGGCAGGCAGATTCTTTACCACTGAGCCATCAGGGAAGCCTTAGAATTATTTTAGATTCCAAACATCCAAGTTACAAAATATCATTCGGGGGACTTCCCTGGTGGTCCAGTGGCTATGACTCTTGTGCTCCCAGTGCTGGGGGCCAGGTTTTGATCCCTGGTCAGGGAACTAGATCCCACATGCTGTAGCTATGTCATTAGGAGTAAAACTAAAGACTGAATTGATATTTGGTGATTGCTGGCCTTAGGCTCTTTCCAACTGTATTGGCAGCTTTCACCTTCACAGACTGTGTCTAGGACGTTTCTAGAAGCTTACCACGTCACAGCAATGACAGCACCGCTGTGCTGTAGGAGGTACACGGGCCTTGTCCTTTGATGCTTGGCTGACACAGTGCATTGACCTGATGGAAACCACAGATTGTGTGTGTCTCAACCCAACCTGGATGAAAACCAGCGGAAACCCAAAGGAATAAGGACCACAGAATGAGGAGACCGCTGTGCATGACGTCACAAGATGAGATTACACCACATCGGGTGGTGAAATAGTTATGGAGACTTAGCACGTGGTCGGCTCCGGGGTTAGTGACGAGGTCCTGCTTAACCCAATGGAAGGGGTCTACACACAGGGGAGGTGCAGCCACCGCCAGCTCTGCTGATGGTGACCATTGGAGGCAGTGTCACCTTACAGGTGGGGGCGTGGGTTCTGGAGTCAGAACCTGGTTCTCACGTGGCCCTGGGAAAGTGCCTTGAACTCTGCAGGCTCGGTTCCCGAGGGAGCCAGTGCCGGGGCGCACCAAGCAGAACCTGAGGCCTGGGGGCGGGGAGGGTGGCGAGGACCTTCCAGAAGCAGGGGGCTGGCCTCAGTTTGGAACAGGGTGTTCATGTGACTTGTGAGCTGAGTGAGGTTGGTGGATGATGTCTTTTTGGGCCAGAAAATAATCTGATGGAAAGTAAGGCCGCATGCAGTCATCACCCCAAGGTGGTTCAGGGCGTCCCGCGTGGTGGAACAGGCAGGTGACTGCATCTTGGCTGGGTCTGCAGACCAAGAGTCAGATGTAGAGTCGTGGTGCACATGTCTTTATGCGCAGCAGCAGTGGTACAGGGTTAGTCTCCGTCTTGTGAGACAGCCCTGAGTGTGAGGAAGTGCCAGTGAAGGGTTGTCGTGACAGACAAGATCACGGACATAGAGTAGGCCTTCAGTCGTGGGTGTCACCTGCAGAAAGTCTGACGTTCCATCCTCAGCATCTTCATTTCTCCAAAGAAGTGTGAGTCCCTTCAGGCGAAGCAGGTCCTTGTTCCTCCTCCCCTTTTTCTACATAAACTTGGCCCTGTATTTGGGAGTGGATGGGGCTTACTCGTTGTAATGGAGAGGGTGTTTCTTACTCAAAGGTGACACTGTGGCTTCTCCACAAAGCACTGACTGTCTGATTGTACCAGGGTTCTTCCTGGCATAGATGTCTATACTGTATAATGGGAGTATATCTTAATATGACTCACTGGGAATAGCTTTTTATCAAGTAATTGCAATTTTTAAAAAGAACTTTATTAGGAGAGGTGGATTTGGTGAGGGAAAAAAAAGACACACACAAAACACCTCTTATTGTTTGAAAGGTATCTGGTTAGGTAACAGCTGTATGTGAATTTAGAAGATATTTTTAACCTTCCTGGGGATTTTTACAAGCGTCTCCCCCACTCTTTCTTGGGGCAGGCAGCATCACCACCGAGGGTTGTTTGATTTCTCTGCAGAGGATGGCTACCTGCTGCAGGCAGAGGCTGTTTCTGCCTCTTGAGCAAATCCTTCCGCCCCTGGTCGGGCTCTGTGCAGGGTTGGTGGGAGGAGGCCTATGTTTTCTCCCTTACAGTGTTGGGTTTTGGAGACCAGGCCAAAAGAAAAAGAAAAACCCAGCTCCTCCACTTACCACTTTTGTGATTCAGAGAGTTGCTCGATGGCTTTAATGTCCTCTTCCTCATCTACAAAATGTGGGCAGGTACTGCCTCAGGGATTGTTGTGGGGATTGTGTGTGTGTGAAAAGCCCAGTGCTCAGTCTATAGTGAGCACTTTGTAAAATGTTAGTTACTCTTCCCGTTTTAATGCTAATTTTCTGTATGTGTTGGGTATATAATCTCAAAGATACGGGATTTTCTTTTTCCAAATATTACACTTTAAACTGGGTCTCCCCTGTGGTGTCCACCATAGGTTGCTGTATTCACATCACACCTTGCCTCTTTTAGCTCTAATTGTGGTTTCCTCTTCAACTTAGCTGTCCCTTCCAACTTCTTAGACCAACTGGAATCTATTGAGTCCACTAACTAAATAAAGCTTTTTATATTAAGATCTCCCAGTGACAAGCACATGGGGAGGAGGAGACTGTGGTTTCAGTGTAAACTTAAAAACAAAGTCTCTCACCCCAGCCCCTCCCCATCACAGCTTTGCAGTTGCCAGAGATCAGCTCGTTCTCTTAGGACCTGGAGCTTCATGGTGAGTCCAGTTACCTGCTCACCTGGCCGGTGATGGACAGGGGTGCTCAGGTGAGACGGGGGTATACTGCAGTTTCCGCAGAGGATGTGCTGTCCCCTAATTCTGCTGTGAAATGTCTTTGGCCAGTGGACTGGTGATGGTGCTGAAACTCCAGGACGCTTCCCTTCCTCTCCCATTGATCAAGGTGGGGTTATGGGTAAGAAACAAAAGAAGACAAGGAAATAAAAACAAAAATTTGTGCTTTCAGTTTCCCCATTATAGTACTTGAATCTTGGATACCGTTTCAGGATAAGTTTTTGAAATCCTATTTGGTTAAAACTCTGACCATTGAAATGACAGTCTCTACCCCGTTGGCATCACCCCAGGTCAGAGACAGACTCAGGACGCCCCAGTGACTGAAGCAGGGCCTTGGCCCTTGTGGTGTTTGTTTAGCTGCATCGTCAAGCTCACTCTGTGTTCCTGTCTTCCGCGAGCTGAAGCCTGCCTTGCTGGCCCCTCCTGGAAGGGCCGTCCTGCCTGTGTTCCTGCCACCTGGTGCCACCTTGGTTGCAGTCTCCCAGACCCTCCTCCTCCCCCGCATTGAGTCAGTTCTCCAGCTCCTGCTCTGTCTCCTCTCTGAAACAGCCCATGACCCCTGCCTCTTCCTGCATCTGACTTCATTCTGCCAGATTCATCTTGATCTCAGTCTGTCTCAGCTCCTGGGTCGACAGTGTGAAATTTCCACTTACCTTTGAAGACTCTCGCCACCCACCCTCCCCTTACCTGACTCTCCTCCGCTCGCATGAGCTCATCACCACTACTGATCTCCTGCTGCTCTCTGATTGGTGTAGTCTTAGGCCCGCTTTCCTCCTGGTTCTCCCCTCTGCTTTTTTTAAAATTGAAGTATAGTTGAATTACAATGTTGTGTTAAGGATTACTGTACAGCGAAGTGACTCAGTTATACATATGTGCTGTGCTCAGTCGTGTCCAACTCTGTGACCCCATGGACTGTAGCCTGCTAGGCTCCTGTGTCCCTGGGGATTCTCCAGGTAAGAATACTGGAGTGGCCTGCCATGCCCTCTTCCAGGGGCCCTTCCCAATTCAGGGGTCGAACCCAGGTCTCCCACATTGCAGGCAGATTCTTTACCATCTGAGCCATCAGGGAAGTCCCAGTTATACATAAATATATACATTCTTTTTTATATTCTTTTCCATAGTGGTTTATTACAGGATATTGAATATAGTTTGCTGTGCTTACATCAGGACCTTGTTTTTTTTCCATTCTGTATATACCGGTTTGCATTTCCTAATCCCCAAATCCCAATCCAGTCCTCTCCCCTGCTCCTCCCCGTTAGCAACTGTCAGTCTGTTCTCGGTGTCCCCAGTTGTATTTCTGTTTCATAAATAGGTTCATTTGTGTAATATTTTAGATTCCGTATATAAATGATATCCTATGGTATTTGTCTTTCTCTTTCTGATTTATTTCACTTAGTATGATAATCTCTAGTTGTGTCCATGTTGCTGCAAATAGCATTCTTCCTTTTTCCTGTGGCTGAGTAGTATTCCATTGTGTATATGTATCACATCTTTATTCATTCATCTGTTGGACATTTAGATTGCTTCCTTGTCTTGGCTGTTGTGACTAGTACTCTTAAGAACATGGGGGTGCAGATATCTTTTGAATTATGGTTTTGTCTGTATATATGCTTCGGAGTGGGATTGCTGGATCGTGTGGTGATTCTGTGTCTAGTTTTCTGAGGAACCTCCCCATACTGTTTTCCACAGTGGCTGCAGCAGCTTACATTCCCACCAATAGTGTAGGTCCCCTCCGCTTTTTAAAACTTATTACACCACTCATTGTGAAGTTTTTCCCTTGTTTGAGTTTCCACAGTGCTCATATGCTTGATCATGTATTTTATCTCACCCTCCCTAAAGTATTGGCCATAGAATTAGTTGTTTCTTTTAGTTGTTTCATTGACTGATACAGAAGAGTAGTTACACTGTTTGTTGTCAGGGCTCCGTGCCAAATGCTGGGCATACAGAGGTGGGCAGAAGTATACCAGGTGCCCACAGCCAGTGGAATGGATGGATATTAAGCAGATAGCGGCACACACATGTAACACTGCAACTGTAACAATTGTTTAAAAAAAAAAAGAGGAGTGCATGGTGCTGCGGGGCAGGTAGTGGGTGCTTGAGTGAGATGCATGACTGGCTCACCTGAGGAAGCTGAGCATGAGCTGGGGTCCTCCTGCTTGGCCTGAGCCCACAGTCACTCTGCTGCACACAGGTTGGCAGGGTTCGAGGGGCTGGGGAAACCACTGCCTAGTCATGAGAGGAAGTGGTGATCCCGCCTCGAGTGGTGGGTGTGGATGTGGACAGAGGTGGGTGGGCTGAGGTGGATTTCACAGGTTACCTTGGTAGTTGGGTGGGAGATGTCAGAGGAAGGTGTCTTGGGTGACTCCCGGGCTTCTGGTCCATCTGGTCCAGCTTCTGGGCCTGGCCAACTTACTTGGGGACTGACAGCCTTGGGGCCACCCGGGCACCTGGGGTGCCTGTGATGTTAACGAGAGGCCTTTTCTCTAGGGTGCATGCCTGGGCTGGTGGAGTACCGGCTTGATGTCCAGGCCCACTTGTTCCTGCAGCCGCCTGGGTTGTGAAGGGTCCGCACAGTCACACACTGGCTGTAGCAGTCACCGTGGGGCAGGCTCACCAGTGTGTTCTCCCTTTGCTTCCAAACCAGGCGACGTTTCTCTCTCCTTTTTCTAGAATCAGATGGCAGAGACTTAACAGTTGGGAAAGATCCATTTGTGAGATTGTATAGGACAGTATGGGAGAGCAAAGGGCAAGATTCCCGAGAGTGGGGAAGGGACGCAGGCCAGGAGTGGGGGACCAGCCCGACCTGGGCCCTGCCCAGCCATCCTGTGGTGACAGGCGGGCAGGAGCAGTGGATGGGGGCAGATGGGAGGGGGCGTCTGTTTGCCCCACAGAGTAGGAAGTGAGGTTACCTGTTTAGGCCTTGCCCATTCAACCAGAGCATAAATTCACTGGGGACGAAGAGGTGTATAGGTGTAAACATGCTTATTTGTTTCTTTCATAGCTCTAGATCGATGGTTACTGAATTGCTGGGCTTCATTGAGAAATTGGGCTCATTGAAAGTTTAGACTTGGGCTTACACACAAAATTTACATGTTCAGGATAACTTGCTGTTTTACCAAGTTTGCAAAAAATATTAAGTGCTGTTAATGTAAGCCATACTCCATTATTCCTAACTACTTCCTGAGTGTTACCGACTTAATTTATGGTGAGGTATCCATAAATAAACCTCATGGAGTGAAAATGGCAGGATTCTTCCTAATGGTTTGATCCATGGGCTTCAGAGAAATGCACGCCACCCCCTCACTGAGGTGTCGAGCTAAAGTACAAGGACGAAGATGACACGCGTAGGAAACAGGGAGGAAAACCACATGGTTCTTTACGTCAACTCGTGTGCATTGATCAGCGTTAATGTAATAGAGTGAGTCACATTTGTACTGTGTTTTATTGCTTATCAGGCGCCTTAACACTGGCATTGTGATCCATATGACATTTTATAGATGAAGAAATTTAGGACTTACCCAGAGCCACACACACAGTGGGTAGATGAGACTTTTTTTTAATATTTATTTTTATTGTTTTGGCGATACCGGGTCTTAGTTTTGTTTGGCACACGGACTTTCCATCTTCCTTGTGGCGCGTGAGCTCTCCCCCTCACCCCTTTTTTTCCCTGACCAGGGATCAAACCCAGGCCCCCTGCATTGGGAGCGCAGTCTTAGCCACTGGACCAGGAGAGAAGTCCTAAGGAGACATTCTTGACTCCAAAACAGTCAGGTGCCTCCTCACTGTGAGCATCCTGAAAGGATGAATCCCATTTTGTCAGCAGACTCCAGCTCTGCAGTTCCAAACAGAGCAGAGTATTTAATACAAACCCACAGACTTTTATGTGGTGATTATACTCATTCCATCTGATTGTTGTTGGGTGATGTAGCAAGTTTTCTGATTAATCTTTTATTTGTTTTCTAATTACCTCTGTGCAGAATTATTTAAAATGGTTCAAATTTGAATGTGGATTAGGTAGTTGAGTCATTTTGAATTGCTTAAGTTGGTGTGACATTCATGAAGTAGACGGGAATAATTTAGTATGGCACTTATTTACAGTACATAATATTTTTAAACATTTGATAAAATAGTGAATTTTATGAGGCCAGGGAGTATTTTTATGCTTGACTGGAATTCCACTTCTGGTTAAGTAGGAACAATGTAAACCATACGCCGAAACCGGGTCTGAGCAGCCTGGGTGATGGAAGGACCGCGTGGGTTATCCTGGGCCACGTGTTACGTAATCGCATGTTACAGGCCTTGTTCATGGCGGGTCTTGCTCTAACTTTTGAAGAGTCATTTAAAAAGTAAGAATTAGAGTTGTAACACACAAAAAGATGAATTAGAGAGTCACACATGTATCTTTACATTACGAGGACAAAAGTATAGTAATTTCATTATGCTTTGCTGATTTAAGATATCTTAAATCTGTCAGTGAAGATATTTTGTCGTGAGAAAAAGTGAACATGCTGAAAGTTAATTTTCATATGTGAAGAAGAGGGAAGTTCTTTTAAACATTGTTTACCATTAAGATCTGGAGAGTTCCTGGAGGCAATAGTTTTCACGCAGGATTGAAGTAGAGTGGTCCGAGAGAGGGGAGGGAGTAAAACAAAGCTGTGAATTTGGGAAGTAGGAAGAGAGTGGTGTGGGTGAATTTAGAGGAGATGTGAAGTCTCAGGAGGCCACCCAGGAGACTCAGGAGACTGCCCTCAGGAGACTCAGGTCTTTCGTTCTTAATGCCAGCCTGGCTTTGTGGGTGTGGTATTTGCTGTTCTTAAACAGGTCTTGTGACCAGGCTCGCCTGGTCCATGAACACCCAGCAGCTTCTGGCCTCCGTGCCTCTGTGCTCTTTTGCCCTGCATCCATTCCACCGCCCCTCCCCCTTCGCCTGTCAAAATCCTGTTTGTCTTCAGGTTCTGTTTCAAGTGCTACTTCTGTAAAGCCATTTCTGATTCTTAGCAAAAGAATCCAGTGTCCTTCCCTTATATCATCTTCTATCTAGTTGTTGGTGCTCACGTCCACTTGTAGATGACTCAGTCAGTAAACACACAGGTGAGACGTAGCATCATCTTGCCTTCTAGTCGCTCGAAAGGCCCCCATGGGGTCCTCGCTGCCTGATCCTTCCCCTGGAGGACCACCTCTCTCTCCTTGGTGCTGGGCTCTGCCTGCAGCATGCTGCTTTTGCACAGTTTTTAAGATGACATTGCCCTGATAGATCTAGAGTCCTGTTTTATAAGTTCTTTGAAGACGGTCTACGTCTATTTTAGTATTTTTTTATTAATACTTTCCTGATTGTGCCTATTAAGGGTTAGGTTTGATTTCTAAAATAGGTAGTTGAATTGTACATTCCCTAAGATGCAACCAAGATGTTTTTGTATAGCTTGCGATATTTTGATTAACTTTGTGAAATGGTGGATTCCTTTAGAGGGGTCAGTCCTGTGTCTAGAATTGATAGAATTCAGCGTGAAGTTAGAAGAAGGTGGCGAAGATAAGTATAGTATAAAAAGCATTCATCATCAATAAGTTGAAATCAGTAAGTTTCATCTTCATCTTATTTTTGTATCCCATAGCAGACAACCTATAGGAGTAGGTTTACAGGTTTTGATTTAATTGAAAAAAAAAAACAAAACAAAACAGAAACAACAACTCAGGTAAACGCTGTTATTTTGTAACTGAGTTATTAGAGTGCCAAATCGTCTTGTGTCCTGTTAGGGTTCATCAGGAATTTCTTGTTTACTTTTTATTCCCAGGACCAAGCATGATGTCTCTCACATCCTGTACACTATTAGGTTTCTAAATAGAAATTGAAACTGTGTTTAAGGGTGAAAGGAAACTTTAGTTCTAATAGCAGCAATATAGAGATTGACATCTAAAGATAAGAATTTTCTTATAGAGGAGTTTAAAAGTGTCTTTTAGTAATACTTTGCATCAACTCAAATATTTTAAATTTGTTATTAGCATTGGAGTATTTAAGACTGGAGATTCACACATCCAGGTTGGTAGGAGTAGTTTGAGAAATTCTTTTAAATGTGCAGTCTTAATTCCCTTAGTAATATTGTTCATGCTTGTTGTTCTTAAAGGCTTTAAAAAATTCACTCTTAGTTTTGGGGAAAGAATTCTCCAGATACCAGTTTCTTCTTTATATTTTGTGTAGATGAAAGGTTCTCATGTTGTTGTTTTTGGCCGTGCAGCATGTGGGATCTTAGTTCCCCGCCCAGGGATCGAACCCGAACCCCTTGTGTTGGAAGTGCAGAGTCTTACCTGCTGTTTCTCCAGGGAAGTCCCTGAAGGGTTCTCTTACAGTGTTTCAAAATTTGAATACATTTGAGATATCAAAATACATGTTTTTTTTTTTTTTTAATTTTATTTATTTATTTGGCTGCTCTGGGTCTTAGTTGTAGCATGTGGGATCTAGCTCCCTGACCAGGGATCGAACCTGGGCCCCCTGCACTGGGAGCTCAGAGTCTTAGCCACTGGACCACCAGGAAAGTCCCAAAATACATGTTCTTAATTCATTGTGATTCTCGTGTAGGCTTTTCAGTTTTAAAAACCTTGTCACTATCTCCCTGACGATGGCAGTCCCAGCAGCAGTGTTCTTTTCAGTAACAAAACCCCGAATGCATGCCTGATGGGGGACAGATTCTGTGACCACCATGTGGACGGCCGAGTGGTGTGCATGCCGTTCAGCTCTCTCCGCCTGCCTTGTGGGAGATAACATTCTGTGTGTCTCTAATGGGCCACCTGTGCTACTGCTGGTAAACTGCCATGCTAACGGAGCGTTGACTTCATCAAATTTAAAATCCAGTTCTAATCAAGATTAGGAAACTCGATGTCTTCTTGGGTTGAGCTCGCAGGTCTGTTTTTATCTGCCCTCTACTGCTCTTGACCTCGTCTTAGCAATCGTACAAGGCCGTACCTGAGTCGTTAATCTCCAGGTGTTCTAGGTGTGCATATCTATGTCATGGATGACGAGCCTGACACCTTTAGGATTTAAAGACGATGCAGTTTTCTGAGAATGGAATGAAATGTGTCCCTCAGAGAGCGGCATGGTTGCCAGAGGCAGCACTGAATCTGCCTTGTGGAGTGGCTGCAGCTGGCATGCTGACCGGCAGCTTGGATGTCTGCCTCCCAGATTCCCACCTGAGAAAAGGCTAGAAAGATATGTGGTGTGTGCACTCACATCTGTGTGCTCACATAGGCAGGAAAGGGTACACAAGAAACTGAATTGTCTTTGGGGGATGAGATCAGGGTTGGCGGTGGGAGAGAGAACTGAAACTCATTTTTCAATTTTTATTCCTCTTGGGACTTCCTTGGTGGTCTGGCAGTTAAGACTCCACACTTCCATTGCAGGGGCCACAGGTTCGATCCCTGATCTGGGAACTAAGATCCTATATGCCACTCGGTGTAGCCAAAAAATAAATTAGGTCATACTCTTCTGATGTATGTATGTGCATGCACCAGATGTGAGTGCACACACCACATATCTTCTCTCTTGTTGGATTTTTTTCCCTTGTCACGTCAGGTTATTTTCACACAAAATCAACCAGAGCCAGTTAACATTTGGAGAAACAATCAGTGTGATACAGCAATGGTCCCTTCAGTTCTGTTCCACTTATTGGACCCACAAAGTCTTGTCCACGTGGTGCTATGAGAAGACACTGCTGCCCATCTTTATGGCAAAGTGTAAACGTGAGTTGGAGGAGGGCATGGCAACCCACTCCAGTATTCTTGCCTGGAGGATCCCATGGACAGAGCAGCCTGGCGGGCTACAGTCCGTGGGGTCTCAAAGAGTCAGACGTGACTGAAGCGACTTAGCACAGCATAGGACTTTTACTCATAGACTCCCATGCAGTCCCACATCCCAGTCCTAAGGGACGAACATGGTCACCCCTGGGGAGAGCATCTCTGAGGCTCGCCAAATCCCATTTCAAATTCCATTTCAGGGAGAAGGTTATAATGGAGTCCAAAGCAGTCTCAAGGCAAAAGTGTGGCAGCCTCATCAGATACAGCTTTGCGGCCTGGTGACTTATAATGAGGGTGGCGTGTAATTAGAAATCGTCCCTGTCTTTTCTGAGTGCTGATGAAAACCACGGCTCAGAGGTTAATTCAAACAATAATTAATATTGGTCTCTGTCAGTGCAGGGTGGTAATGAAATCTCTCGTTATTTGATGACTTTGACTTTAAACATTGAGTGAGGAGTAACACTGCACACGCATCGTGGGGAAGTGCAAAATGGGGAAGTTTGCTTTTCGAAAAGTGTTGCGCACAGAATTTTGTTGCATTCTGTGATTGTCTATGATAGAAGCTCTAACACAACATGGAGATACTAATGTTTTAATTTCTAAAGTGATGCTTCTTCAGAGTGATACTAGGAAGGGTCTTCCCATTTTCTACTGTGTGTGGTATAGGCAGCAATGAAAAGTGAAAGTCACTCAGTTATGTCTGACTGTTTACAACCCCTCCCAGTAGCCTGCCAGGCTCCTCGGTCCATGGGATTCTCCAGGCAAGAATAAGGAGTAGGTAGCCATTTCCTTCTCCAGGGGATCTTCCCCACCCAGGGATTGAACCCTGGCCTCTTGCATTGCAGCTGGAGTCTTTACCTTCTGAGCCACTAGATTACCATCTAAATCCTGGCAGGTTACACATGCACATTTATCTAGAGACAAAAACCTCAAATGGCTGACTGACTTGAACCTCCAGTGTCCTTTGCAACCTTGAAAGTAATGACTCTGAAAGTCATAGCGTCACGTTTACTGAACATGTTTCCTATGTAGAGTTGGGAGTTAACAAATGAAGCAGAAGATGTATTCTGAATGTAAGGAGGTGGTTTGGAGACGCTGTAATACGTGTTAATACAATCACCTCTAGCTTTGCACACCTGGCAGTGCTGAGTAGAACTGTTTGACTGAAATAGTTTCTTTTCGGTGTTGAAGATACAAAAACACCATTGAGCAACTTGCTCTAAAGTCAGTTTTCCTTTTTGAAGCATGTGTTGGTGTATCACTGTAGCTTAACCTCTGAGGGTAATGTTTGGTGTCATCATCTTTTATAGGGAAAAGTAACAGAACAAATGAAGACGGATTTGTATGAAGTCTGAACACTTTGGGACGCCTAAGCAGTAGAGCCTTTCTAACACATGAAAGTAGACAGAAGGCTCATGTGAGCCATCACAGACCCTCCGCCAGCTTCATTATTAACTCGAGGCTGGTCTTATTTCATTCACACTCACCAGCTTGCCCTGTGCTCTGTATTATTTAGAAACAGATCCCAGACAGCACAGTATTTTATTTTAAAGTATTTCAGTATGCATCACTGAAAGGAAATAATTCTTTCTAAATTACTGTAGAAGCTCGTGTGGACATTTTAAGAAAGTTTTTCTCATTTTAATTCAAAGACCATCCTGCACTTCAGGAAGAGTGTACAAACACCTTTTTTTTTTCCTTGTACTGGAACAGAGTGGGTGACTGGCAGTTGTGACACCATTAGGAGCAGTAGGTTTCGTTTGATTTCAGGAGCTGCCGCAATTCTGTCTGAAATGAGAACAATGGGATCAGAATGCTGTTTTGTTTACAAGGGTGTCAAGACCGTTTGGAGCCCAGAGGCTTTGAGGGAGCTGGGCACAGCTGATGAGACCTTTTCTGCAGCAGTTGCTCTCTCGGGGGCAACCACAGCAGAGGTTCCCAGAGAAGGAATCAGGAGTAAGCCTCGCACTGCGCTCAAAGTGACCTTTCCCTGCAAAGCCCCATCTTGTCACTTCTTTGCTGAATACCCTCTATTGGCTTCTCATTGTCTTCACACAGGCCAGGGCTTCGGGCGTGATTCTTAAGACTTTCTCATCCTTCAGCCCCTCCAGGACCCTGGTTTTTCTGCCTTGGCCTTGAACCCTCTGCCTGCTTTCTGCTCCAGCTGCTGTGCAGGCCACGCCCTCTACCGGAGCCCCGCCCACCTGCCTTGGCTTCCCTGCTGGTTCTGCCCCTCCTTTGCCTCCAGCCACAGTCTTTGCTCCTGAGACCTACCCTGGCTGTCTGTCGCCCTGCTTAGGCCCCCTCCTCTTGGCCTCAGTACCCTAATCTGCCTTCCTAGCCACCATTGTGCTCTAATTACCCACATGGAGATGGACATACCAGTGACTAGAGTGGCTTAGCGCTAGGCAGAACTGGCCTCTCTGTCCGGGTGAGCAGATGGACTGAGGGACTGACCAGCCCAGCAGGGCGGTGGTGGAGCGTGGAGGGTGCAGGTGACACAGAAGGGAGGGAGAAGGAAGGACACCCTTCTGGCAGCAGCAAATGAGAAAGAGAAACATCCTGTCTGAAACATTTGCTTTTCGAGTTTACGGATTAGCTGAGTGCATGTCTCCTGGGGTGAGAAACGTGTCTGGGGAAGGATGTGAGGATTTCATAGGTGATGGTGAGAAAGACCGGCCTCCTCAGGGAGCGCAGAGCTGGGAGCCGATGCCCGAGTCTCAGCCCTGGAGCGTGTTCCGGTTCCCAGGGCTGGATGGGCCGTCGTTGTCCTCCTAGTTATGTGGCTCCCTTTCAGAATCGCCGGTCCTCCCCTGCGCGAGGCGAGCATACAGAGGGCCCACCTGTGCCCAGTACAGGGAGCTGCCTGAGAGCCAGCTGCAGGTGAGCTCAGGTGAGGCGGCTTGTGGGTCCAGGCCAGCTTCGGAGATGCCTCGGAACAAGGCTTCTCCATCTTCCATATATGGTAACACTCTACCTTAAAGAAACAAAACGGAAGACCAAAAAAAGCCACATGACATAGTGGAAAAAACCCTACACTTGGGAAGGAAATCCAGGCTCCTGTTTTGTTTCCAGCACTACCTTATACAGACAAAACCTTTCCCAGTTCAGGCTTCTTCCCTGCGGTGATAAAGGGAGGGAACACCACCCTCACAGCCTGCTTCCCGAGACTGTGCGTCCTGTGTGCGGCCAGAGCTGGGCTGCTCTCGGAGGCAGTAGCTGTCTGAGATGGAAGCCTGGGGATGCTCTTTGACTCCTCCCCTGCTCCCCCTTCTCTCACTGCATCAGATGTGTCCTCAGAGCCTTTCGGCTCTGCCGTCAGAACTATGTGCAGAGTCCGACACCGCCTGGCTCTTCTTCTGCCACCAGCCCACGTGGCTGTTCTTCCTGCAGGAATTCCTGCAGCAGCTCCCTGCCTGGACTCCGCATCCGCCTGCCTCCTCTGGACTGTTTTGAAACTGCAGAGGACCTAGCTTTCAGTCCCTGCACCCTCTGCCCACTGACCCCCCACCCCTCATTCTACTTCAGACCTTCAGAGTCCTCTTCTGGGGGCTTCCCCATCCCCACTTTAAGATCGTGCCCTTTCCTCCAAATTGCCTGTCTCCCTTCTGGTGCTGTAGTTATTCTCTTGTTTTTCTTTTCACTTATTTTACTTGTATTTTACTAGTTGACTCTGACTCCTTGCTGGACTGCAGCTGAGCTCCACGAAGGAAGTTGCTGTCTTCCAGCGCTAGGGACAGTGCTACGCCTGGGGCAGGCACTCTGGACATGGCTCTGCATAAAAGTTCACGGGAGTTCATCACTGGAGGGAACGAGGTCATCAGTGTGCCGCTCTGTGGGTCATGTTTTTGGCATGTGCAGCAGGTGAAACTTCATGGAAGTTACGATGTGGTGACTTTCAGAAATCAGGAATTTCTTCTCTTTGTGATAAGTCAACTTATTAATAGCAACCTGATTAACAAATTATACTCCTGACATTGGAACTTCCCTGGTGGCTCAGATGGTAAAGAATCCACCTGCAATGCAGGAGGCCCAGGTTCAGTCCCTGGGTCGGGAAGATTCCCTGGAGAAGGGAATGTCTACCCACTCCAGTATTCTTGCCTGGAGAATTTCGTGGACTGAGGAGCCTGGCAGGCTACAGTCTATGGGGTTGCAAAGAGTTGGACACGACTGAGCAACTAACACACTTTGGGAACACACACCCACCCTGTTTAGACTTAGGTTAAGGCTTTTTTTTGGTCAGAGTAACCTTTGAGCAATGGTGTGTCGGTCTTCAGGGCATTGTGTCAGGGAACATGATATCTCTTGTCCCATTTACTGCTGATGTTTGATTTGATCATTTGATCACTCTGCCTTGAAAAGAAGGTTATTAGAATTCCATACACAGCCTTAGTTTATGGTCAAATTAGAATTATAGTGATTTGCCTGCTTGAAAATGAAGGCAAGTGTGTCCTTGTAGTGTTTTCATTTAGTTACTTGCTGTTGGTTATAATATAAACACTTTGGTTAGTTCCTGGACTTGGTGACTGATGCCTTTGTGGAGAACCTCTCCTCTAAAAACTCAAAAGAATTTTGCATTTGTTATTTCACTGTATGTTTGGTTCATCTGGAGAGAGAGCGGCTGGGGTCTTGATGTGGATGAGGCCTTAGTGATGGTTCAGTAAGTGGCTGCAGTGTCCTCCCTGGCACTTGTCTCTGGTCTCACTGTCATGTGACTGCTTCTGCAATTAGACCTTAGCTGTGCAGGGCTGGGTGGGTGGGAGGACTTGCAAAGTGAGAATTGACTAACTGTATGAGTTGGAAGTCTGATTATAGGTTCACGGACAATGCCTCACATTCTGGACCATCCCTCGAGAAATGCGTAACACTTTGTATTTGGGAAAGAATTAGTCACGGTAGGAAGCTTTGGAGTTGATGGACTTCTTTTTTGATTCAATTAAGCCTGATTTATGATTTCAGATGAGTAGACTGAAAATATTTTCTAAGTTTCCAGAGCAGGAATGTAGAAAATTTGGACATCTATCATTTGTTGTTAAGAAATTTAGACAGATGGATCGGTTTTGTACCTTTAGAATGTTTGGAGTGTGTGTGGCCATTTCAGAGATTCATAAACCTTTTTCTCCAAAATTCCCTTGAAAGTGAAATGTGTTTCTGCCTTGGATTGACATGTTCTTATATCACTAGTATTGATTTGATATGCTAGCTGTAGATTGCCTTGTTCACTTGATCAACTTTTTGTGCTAGGCACTCAGGGAGCCCTGGGATAACAGAGGGGCACTGGGCTTCCCTGGTGGCTCAGATGGTAAAGAACCTGCCTGTGATGCGAGAGACCCAGGTTTGATCCCTGGGTCGGGAAGATCCCCTGGAGAAAGGAATGGCAACCCACTCTAGTATTCTTGCCTGAAGAATTCCATGGACAGAGGAGCCTGGCAAACTTCAGTCCATAGGGTTGCATAGAGTCGGACAGGACTGAGCGACTAACACCCACTGTATACTCAGGTCTGCGCTCAGGGGACTCCCTGCCCACAGACCTTCGTCACCCTGCACAGCGTGTAAGTGCAGTGAAGGGAAGCAGGGGGCGCTGAGTGCAGAGCACAGGTGCCCCTGCTGACCTGTGAGGACTACAGGGCTTTGTGAGGTTTAGCCAACATCATCACTAGTTTGAAGAACTTGGAGGGAAGCTAGATCAATTTGACATAGGAAAAAGAATTTTAATAAACTATTTTTCTACCATCTGCCTAATTGTAAGTGTGCTCATTCCAAAATATTCACACCATAAAACATGTATAAGGTAGAAGGTGAAAGCCCCCACCCCAGTAAACTCCGGTCCACAAATTATTCCTCTGGTTTTTAGCGGGAGGAAGGTTATCACAGTGCAGACACATTGTAACTCCCTTTTCTCACAGTACGGTGGCTGATCTTTTCATATCAACACATACAGCTCTATTTCATCTTTTCAAAGAGCTCAGACAGCGGCATCCTGTGCCATGCCGCTTCACCTGCCCATCCTCCTTTAACAGACATCTAGGTCATTTCCCGTGTTCCCTGTTGAAATCATGCGGCTGTGAGGATGCGCCCTTCTCGTCCACCTCCATGTCCCTTTAGGGCATATTCTTGGAGGGGGGTCCCAGGCTGCCAGTTTTCTGCAGGGTGCCTGGCCTCCAAGCTCAGTCCTTTCCGTGGTGTGGGGTTGTCCATTGTTTCTGCCTTTGCCATCGTGGGACTTCTTGTCCTTTGCCAGTTTGGTGCACTTCTTCCATTGTCAGTGAAGTCAGGTATTTTCCTTGTGTGGCTCGGTCTTTTGTGTTGCCTTAGCGCCTGTCCCTGGCACCCTGTGCTGTGTGGCCTCTGGTGCCTAGAGGCCCTCTCTGATTGAAGATCATCAGTGAGCTGGAACCCTTTTCTCCCTTCTAGGGGAGACAGAGGTTAAGGCCGTGGCTCTGAGAGCAGCCTCACGATTGTTGACACTGCTGGTGCCTCTACAGTGGCCTTGGCAGGCTGCTTGATCTCTAAGCCACCCATTTCCTTCCTGTAACGGGGTGACAAGGATGAAACAAGCGAGGGCATCTTGGCCTTCCCACAGGGCCTGGCACCTGAGTGGATGCCCACCGTCAGCATCAGGAACCAGTGTAGGGGTGCCTTTCCTTCCCTCGTCGCCTCCCGGGGGAGCCGTGTCCTGCTCAGCCACTCTGGGTCCCCGCAGGGCTGGGGTTCCCTCGGCAGGTGCTGCAGCTGCAAGTGACCCCTTTCTCCTCGTCCTGGCATGTTGCAGGCTCTGAGGCCAAGGGCCTGGATCAGCAGTACCAGCCTCACTTGGGGCCTGAGCATTCTTCCTTCTGAAGTCAGCCCCAGACTGCATTGTGTCCCTCCACATCAGTGTGCTGAGGGCCACCCCCAATCCCAGTGTGACTGGAGATGGGCCTTCATGACGGTAGTTAGAGTTAAATGAAGTCACAAGGCTGGGGCCTTAATCCAGTAGAATCAGTGGTTCATAAGAAGAACTATTTCTCCCTCTCCCTTCTTTTGCACAAAGAGGTCACGTGAGCACACAACGTGATGACACCCGCTTACAGGCCCAGGGAAGAAGCCTGAGGATGCAGCCTGCCTTGCCAGTTCCCCAGTCTTGGGCTTCTGGCCCTCAGAGCTGTGAGCCGTCTGCCTGGAGTGCCGGCCCCCAGCCTGTGGCATTGATACTTGACGGTAGCAGTTCTAACACCTGAGATCACTGTCCTGGCCAGTGGGTGTCTGCCTGTGGCATCGTGGTTTCTTGGCCTTTAGTCCAGACGTTGGAACCACCTGGAGGGCTTGGTGAAACCCGGACTCCTGGGCTCTGCTGAGAACTTAGAACTGAATAGGTTTGGTTGGTCTGGGAGGTCAAGTTTCTATAAGTTCCCAGTGGTGTTGGGGCTTCTGGAGTAGAACCACACTTGAGAACCATTAAGCAGTGTGTGGAAGGCTTTCAGACAAGACCCCAAGAGACTTGAGGTTGGGGTGTGGGTGCTCCCACCCAGTTACAGAAGTCCTTTTAAACTCAGTTCTGCTGTTTGTGAAATGGGGATAATATTTACATCACTCATCTCATAGGCCTACGGATGCTAAGACACATGAATCAGAGCTTCGGGTCCTCCCGATTTTCAGACAAGAAGGTGGGAGCAGGAAGTGTCACATTCCTGTAAAAAGAGAAGAGCAGGTGGATGGAGGCCTGAGGATGTTAATAGTAAACTCTCCTTTTACACCCTGGACACCGCCCTGGCATTTGCTTTGCTGGCTGTGGGGACTGTCTCTTCTCCCACTTCTCTTCTGTGCATCTCTCACCCAACCTCCCTTGACAGCCAGGCAGCCCAGCCAAGCAAGCGGCTTGGGTCAGACAGTCTGATTCTCTCTTGTTGAGGACGTCTGGTCCTTTTGGCAATTATAGCATCGGAAACTACTGAGTTTCTAGTTCTCCACGGAGAAGTCTTGCTTTCCATGGCCAGGTATTGTATTTGAAAGGTGTTTTTTGTTTTGCCATGTTTAAAATGTGTCATGGTATAAAAGTTTCAGGTGTGTATATGGTTATTGGTATGTGGCATTTTGAGCAGTGACTAGTGATGAGGGTCTCCATCATCAAGTTAGAGCTGTGGTTCTCAAGTTTTGTGGTTTTGCGGCCACTTTACACTCTTATTGAGAACCCCAAAGAGCTGCTGTTTACGTAGGTTATATCTATTGGTAGTTACTGTATTTGAAATGAAAACTGCTTAAACATTTTATTTAATTTAAAATAACATTAAATCCATGGCATGTTAATATAAACAACATAATTTTTATGAAAAATAATTATTTTCCCAAACAGAAGTTTAGTGAGAATGAAGGGCTTTACTTTATATTTACTTAAATATATTTTAAATTGAAGTATAGTTGCTGTACAGTATAAGTCACAGGTGTACAATAGAGTGATTCACAATTTTTAGATTATTCTCCATTTATAGTTATTATAAAATGTTGGCTATATTCCCTATGTTGTATGTTATATCCTCTATAAAAAATCCTTTATTTTTAATTGAAGTATATAGTTTTGCTTTACATATCTTACTAGTATGTTAGCTTCAGGTGTATAGCACAGAAATTGTTTATACATATAGAGAGAAGGAAATGGCAACCCACTCTGGTATTCTTGCCTGGGAAATCCCGTGGACAGAAAAGCCTGGTGGGCTACAGTTCATGGGATCACAAGAGAGTCGGGTGTGACTTGGTGACTAGACAACACCAACACACATATATATTTCTTCAGGTTTTCTTTCTTTATAGGTTATTAGAAAATGTTGAATATAGTTTCCTGTGCTATACAGTAAGCCCTTGTTGATTATCTATTTTATATACAGTAGTGTGATATGTTAATTGCAACTTCCTAATTTATCCTTCCCCCACCCACTTTCCCCTTTGGTAGCCATAAGTTTGTTCCTGTTTTCTGGTGGTGGTTTTTTTTGATTCCACATATAACAGATATCGTATGATATTTATCTTTCTCTGTCTGGCTCACTGTGCTTAGAATGGTCATTTCTAGGTTCATCCGTGTTTCTGCAAATGACATTATTTCCTTTTTTCTTTATGGCTCAGTGTACAGTATATCCTTGTAGCTTATCTTATACCTAATGGTTTACACCTCTTAGTCCTCTGCCTGGTATGTTGCCCCTACCCCAATTACTTTATATTTTTGTAAATCTCTTTTAATGTCTGGTTCAAGACAAGACAGAGTCTGATAGCTGCTGTACATTCCATCTGTTGTAATATGCTGTTTTGGTTGAAGAACATGAAGAAAATCTGGTATGCAGATTTGTAATTGAAAAGGGAGGAATATTTGAATAGCCTTTTCAGATAATTTGATACTACACTAAAACCAAAAGGAGTAGTTTCTTAAAGGTTAGTTGCAGTGTGGACTCGGAAATCATATGAGTGAAATTTTTGTTTCTGGTTTCATTAAAATTCGTTGGTGTGTTTTGCGCTTTGAATGGGCCTTTTATCTGTGCGTGGTTTTGTAACATCATGTGTTGGTAATTTGGAAAATATTGGTTCAGTGAATTACACAAATCTTTCATATGTCAACACATTTTATTAGACAGTATTTTTTAAAAATCACATTTGTTAATATCAGTACCCATTTAATCAGGAAAGTCTTTTAAGTTCTGGGAGGCTGTCAAGTTCATCATGGTAGATAGAGATTTTCCAAAATTATGGCTTTTGCTTTGGAAGCTCAGATTTTATCATTGGCAACAAAACTGTCAATTGTTTTCCTTGAAGTGACAGACTTATTTTGTTCACTTTTGAGAAGAACGCCTGCCAAATGCCTGAATAGCTATAGTTTGACAGTTTCCTTTCCACTCCAAGTCAAAATGGTGCTCTTTGAAAAAAAGCTTGCAACTTGGTTGTACGACCTCTTTCTGTATCTGCCCTGAATTAGATGTTTTCTTTATTATCTGGGCCACCAGGGAAGCTTTGGTGGTTCCGGGCACCCTCTGGAGGGGTGCAGGGGTTCAGGAGCGGTGGTGCAGAGAGCAGGTGTCTGTGTGTGTATAAAGGGCTTCCCAGAAGCATTCTGGAGAAGCAAGTATACGCTGCTGGTTAAAAGAAAAAAATCCTCCTAACACAGTTGACTCAATACACCAGACATTATGCAAATGAACGTTCCTTCCTTCAGCTTAGTGACCTTGGAGAGAGAACGCTGCGGTCAGTGATAACAGGATGGCCAGGACGTTGAGAAGCCGCCTTATTTGGAGTTGCTGCAAGTTATAAGTAGCGCTCACGCCACAGGTTGTGTCTGGATGTCCTGTTTTAAAACCGGATTGCTTCCCCTGCCTGTTAACATTGGCCCGATGGTGTTACAAATACTGCTTGTCTAGTCTGAGAATGGGGGGCTCGCTCTTCTGCCCTATGGGGTATACATTACAACAGCACCAGACCCAGTCTAGGGGTCTGAGCACTAGGCCGAGTCTTCATTCTGACCTTGACTAGCTGGGTGACCTTGAACAAAGCAGGTGCCTCCTCACCGCTGCTGTGTAGGGTCAAGCAATCGGACTAGGGCTCCAGTCTTTCAGTGCTCCCATTTGGGGTTTCCCAGGTTCTGGAGACGTGAAAGCAAGATTTCCATCCCCTCGCCTTTCTGGGAAAGTGGCCTGTTGCGGGGCTCGTCTGCAGCCCTCCTGTCCCTTCCCGCCAGCCCTGTGTCTGCCTCCTGGAAGTTGCAGGTTAAGGTGGGTGCCTGTGTTTGGGGGACAGCCGGTGTCAGTGTCCGTCCAGCGCATGCCAGGCAGTCTGCGAAGAGCCACTTGCGGCAGGTAAACAAGATCATGTTTAAGCAGCCCTTTGACGGCAGTGAGGGCATGGTTATGGTCATGCTCTCCTGGAGGAGGAAGCTGAGGTCCAGAGAGCTGCTTTAAGTTACCTGGGGCAGAGAGAGTGTCGGGGGCCGGAGGAAGCTGGTTTTCCCCAGATTTCTTGATGCTGCTTTTCTGCCTCCCCACCTTGGCCCCAACGTTTCTTCCTTCATTTCTCTGTGACTGTTTCTCTTGGCTTTTCTAACGTGTAGAGAGATGTCACTATTGGGCATCGTTCATCTTTGATGAGAGGTGGTAATTTTACAAACGACCTTTAAGTTTGAGAATAGTCAGTAGAAGTTAAAGATGGTAAATGTTTGTGTGAACCCGTTGTTGTTCAGTTGCTAAGTCGTGTCTGACTCTGCGACCCCATAAACTGCAGTGCATCAGGCTTCCCTGTCCTGTACTGTCTCTAGGAGTTGCTCAAACTCATTTGCATTGAGTCATTGATGCCATCTAGCCATCTCATCTTCTTTTGGCACCACCTTCTCCTGCCCTCAATCTTTCCCACCATCAGGGTCTTTTCCAGTGAGGCAGCTCTTCGCATCAGGTGGCTAAAGTATTGGTGCCTCAGCTTTAGCAGCAGTCTTTCCAATGAACATTCAGGGTTGATTTCCTTTAGGATTGACTGGTTTGATTTCCTCGCAGTCCAAGGGACTCTTAAAGAGTCTTCTCCAACACCACAGTTCGAAAGCATCAATTGTTCCGTGCTTAGCTTTCTTTATGGTCCAACTCTTACATCTGTACATGACTTAGTTTGTGCTGAAATGGGGTCCACCCAGGATGATTAGACACAGAAAACTGAGTATGAGCTTGGAGACAAGTCTTGTGCGGGGCTCTGGGGGCCATGCCCGGGGTCTCCCAGCTCCTTGGGAGGGGTTGATCCATGCAGGGACCCATCAAGCAGAGGTGACCTGCTCTGGACTCTAGACTTGGGGAAACATCTGGTCATCGTGGGTCATTAGGGAAGGAGATGCTCTAAAGAAATGTTCTGTGATCTCTTCTGTGTTACAAGAGTGGAAGCTGAGGTCAAGGATGGTTTGAAGTTGACATCTCATCTCCTATGGCTTCTTGACGAGGGAGGCTTCCCACCTGCGTGGTCAGGGCATCAGAGGAAAGAAGCATCCCAGGTTAGACCTCTGAGATGAATCCGAGTGGAGAATAAGCATTTTAGTACAGTTTCTGTACAATGAAATGTGTTATTGGCTAAGTCACCCTCATGGCATCCCTGAAGAAGACATTTGACGGTAATGTGCCTTGTTACTGGAAAAGGAGGTTTTTAAAGAAGTTTAGTTCACTTCGTATTGGTTTGTTCAGCAGATGAATGGGAAATACAATATTCCAGCGCCCGGTTCTTAGATCAGAGCTCTCTGGTGCCTCGAAGCTGTGTTCTGGGCCCTTGGGTTGGTAATTCAGTGGGAAGGCTGCAGTTGTGTGGGCAGTTTTGTCTGGTGGTGGTGCTCAGCCTGGAGAGTGCGCCTCTGGTCCTGTGGAGAAGAGGAAGTGCAAGGTTTCCTTCTTCTAGAAAATTCACTTCCAGTGGCTGCGGGGGCTCCTCACATTTAGGAAAGATCCAGGGGTTGTCTGAGGTTGTTCTCGTGGAGGTGGTGCCGGCTGGTGCCCTGCAGCCCCCGCTGCCTTTCTCCAGGGGGGCTGAGGCTGAGGGATTGCCTGTGATGCCCCTGCATGGCATGACGAGTGAGCATGTTCTGAGAAATTTACAGTCCCGTGTAAACTGGTGCTGGTTTATCTTTGGGGAGCAGTTGCTTTAGGATTACTAGTGAGTCCAGGCAATTTCACATTGAGAACTGAAGCTTCACTGAATTATTTACATAGTATATGTGTGTTTGATTTATCTTTGTAATCGCTTTTTATCAATTATCTGTGCTTCTTGAAATTTTGATTGTTTTTCTCCCATTAAAAGTGTGAGTTTCAGAAGAGGACGGCTGTACTTTAAGCATAGCTAACTCTAAGTACAGACATGAGTCTCATTGCAAAGCTACGTAGGTTAGTGTCTTCGAATGGAGGGCCCCCTTTCCACCCCGCCCCCACAGGTGAGAAACCGGAACAGAGAGGCTGAGTAACTGGGTCAAGGTCACTCAGCCTGGTCAACATAGTCTGTGTATCTGAAATTTCTCATGTGCATAATGTATTGTGTGCCAGATGCAGTGCCAGGCGCTTTACGTATACACTCCAGTCTTGATGAATTAGAGTTGGTGGTCTCATCTGTGCTTTACAGATGAGAAAAGGAAGCTCGAGAACAGGATGTCATTTCACAGCTGGCTTCAGACCTCAGGTTCACAGTGCCCTCTGACCCTGCCCCTTGGTTCTGTCAATTCTTGGGGTTTCCTATGGTTCCATACGGATTTTAGGGTTGTTTGTTTCTTTGAAAACTGCCATTGGAATTTTGAGAAGGACTGTGTAATTTGTAGATTGCTTTGGGCAAACTGAACAGTTTAACAGTATTTTTTTTCTTTTGAGCTTTCTATTTTGTATTGGGGTGTAGCTGATAATAGAATCAGCTATTCAATTATAGCTGAATTGAAGAATTGATGCTTTTGAACTGTGGTGTTGGAGAAGACACTTGAGAGTCCCTTGGACTGCAGGGAGATCAAACCAGTCAATCCTAAAAGAAATCAGTTCTGAATATTCATTGGAAGGATTGATGCTGAAGCTGATGCTCCAACAATTTGGCCACCTGATGTGAAGAACAGACTCATTGGAAAAGACCCTGATGCTGGGAAATACTGAAGACAGGAGAAGGGGTGACAGAGGATGAGATGGTTGGATGCCATCACTGACTCGATGGACATGAGTTTGAGCAAGCTCTGGGAGTTGGTGATGGACAGGGAAGCCTGGCGTGCTGCAGTCCGTGAGGTCGCGAAGAGTCAGACGCGACTGAGGACTGAACTGAAGAGCTGATTAACTATGTTGTGATGTTTCAGGTGAACAGTGAAGGGACTCAACCATACATATACATGTATCCATTCTCCAAAACTCTCCTCCTATCCAGGCTGCCGTATGACCTTGAGCAGAGTTCCCTGAGCTGTACAGTAGGTCCTTTTGGTTATCTGTTTTATTTTTTAACTTTTTATTTATATTGGGGTTTAGCCAGTCAACAATGTTGTGATAGTTTCAGGTGAACAGCAAAGGATCTCAGCTATACATCCGATCCATGAGCACAGATTGGCTTCCCATTTATTGTGTCTTCTTCAGTTTCTTTTTTCACAACCACTGCCTCCCTCCGAACTCAAGCCAGTTGAGGCCACGGGGATGAGACCACGTTGTCTCGTTTACTTCTCAGCCTCACACCCTCCCCTCACTGTCCTGGCAGAGGAGGCAGGTCTTGTCTCCGGTGCTCTGGACCTCGCCCTAGCATCTCCCCTTCCGTGTGCTTCTCCTCAGCCCCTTTACTCTCCATGCCGCCTCCTGTTAGCATTTGTGTTTTACTGAGCAGCAGGCACTGTTCTACGTGCTTTGCAAATATTCATGTACTTAATTCTAAGACACCCCCCCCCGCACCCCCCACCATCACATAAATACCCTTATTATCCCTCTTCCATACTGAGGCACAGAGAGACTAAGGGTTACCTGACCTGTGATGGAACACAGCACCATTTTTCTCACACCAGGGAGACAGATTCTCGTCCTTGATCCGTCCACTTCCACAACTGCCTGACTTGGTCTCCAGCTTCTCAGTCCACAGCTGGGAGCCTCTGCACTGGTTCCCTCCTCCCGTCATCGCTGTGACCGAGTGCTTGAGCTTCTGCCTCCACTATTTCGTAGAAACACTCTTAACAGTGACTAACCTCCTACTGATAGAGTCTGGTGGCCACTTCTTTCTCTGTAGCATTTGAACTTTGTCGTCACTTCCTCCTTGCAGCTTTTTCAGGGTGTCTGCTTCCATCTCACTAGCTGGCTCTTCTCTCCGCTCTATTGGTGTTGGTGTTCTGCAGGATTTTGCCATGGGTCTTTTCTCTGGTTCCTTTAGAATGTTTCTGGTCATTCTTTCCGGGGAATCTCATCTGCTCCTAGACTTTGCCTTTCTTCTGTCTGTCAGTGACTTGAGTTGTCATATCCTTGGCTCTGCTTTCTCCCTAGGGTGCTCTTTGCACTCATATTTATTGAGTTGCTAACTGCGCAGCTCCTGGTGGACTTTCTCCACCTGCCCCCACCCTATACAAAACTCTCTTTCTCTTCTGTCCCCTACATGTCAGTGCACGGTATTACCGTCTGCTCAGGTACCCAGGTCAGAGCTGTCCTCCCAGACTCTTGTTCATCCTCCAGCATCCAGGCAGAAGCCAGGTCAGCTGGCTGATGGGTAGTCCTATCTCAGGTAGCTCCATCTCCCTCTTTTCTGTAGCAGCAACTCTTACCTCAGTTCCTGTAAGAGCCTTCGAACTGGTCCTCTTGGCCCTAGTCCCACCTTCCCAATATGTGATCCGTATTTTAGTAAGGTTTTTTTTTTTCTTTCTCTAAAATGTACATTTTTTTGAATGGGTAAAGAAGATGTGATGTGTGCACGCGCACACACACACAGAGCGGAATATTGTTCAACTGTAAAAAAGAACTGGAATAATGCCATTTGCAGTAACATGGATGGACCTAGAGTTTATCATACTAAGTGAAGTATGTCAGAGAAAGACAAATATTCTATCACTTACATGTGGAATCTAAAAAATAATACACACAAATGTATATATAAAGTAGAAACAGACTCACAGGCACAGGAAGGAAACAGACTTATAGTTACCAAAGGGGAAAGGAAGTGGAGGAGGGACAGATTAGGATTTGGGAGTTAATAGACATACACTGCTGTATGTAAAATAAGCAACAACTGTACCTCCTGTATGGAGCGTCCCTGGTGGCTCAGATGGTAAAGAATCTGCCTGCAGTGCAGGAGACTTGGGTTCAGTCCCTGGATTAGGAAGATCCCCTGGAGAAGGAAATGGCTACCCATGTGAGTATTCTTGCCTGGAGAATCCCATGGACAGAGGAGCCTGGTGGACTATAGTCCATGGGGTCTCAAAGAGTAGGACATGACTGAGTAGTGCATGCGCGCGCGCGCGCACACACACACACACACACACACACGCACATTTATATAACTGAATCACTGCTGCATAACAGAAACTAACAGTATTATACATTATATTTCAATTAAAAAAATGTGCATCTTTCTAAACAGTATTGCTTAAAACATTAGACTGACTTCTCCACAAACTCAGAATGATTACAAGACCCTTCACAATCTGGCCTCCACTTGAGCCACATCGAGGTACTTGCAGACACCTCCGTGTGTGTTCTCTTCCCTGAGCCTCGGGCATGGACCCTCTGGGCCTCTCTGCCTCCCTCTTGCCAGATCCTCCACTTGTCACCCTCCCATTTGCCCTTTAGGTCTCAGTCTCAGTTCCTGTCACTTTTCTGGCATGATGACAAGTCCCCCGAGCTCCGTGTTTGCTGTGCCCAGTTCCATGTAGCTCCCCACGTGGTTGCTGAGCAGTTGAATGTGACTGGGGTGACAGAGGAGCTGGATTTTAAATTTTATGTAATTTTAGTTTAAATTTACACAGGTACATGGGGCTTCTGGCTCCTATACTGGAAATACAGGGACCATTAGGAGGGGCAGCTGAGTGGTATTTGATCTTCCTGCTCATCTCCACCAAAACACCTCTCCAGCAGCAGCACAATTGCTGATAGTCTTGGAGGGGTTGGAAGAAACTCACTGAAAACAGGCTCAAGAATCCAAAGTATTTGTATGAGCACACAAGAATATTATAATGCAGCAAAATAATTTTATGAAAAGTGATTTATCCAGTACCAGTTATTTTTAGCATGTTCACAGGGTTACTTAAAGAAAAAATATTTATTTGGCTGTGCTGGGTCTTCCTTGAGGCATGCAAACTCTTAGTTGAGGCATGTGGGCTCTAATTCCCTGACCAGGGATCAAACCCAGGCCCCCTGCACTGGGAGCACAGAGTCTTAGCCACTGGACCACCAGGGAAGTCCCCGTGGTTACTTTTTAAATACTAGATTTACATCTGAACTGCTTATACAGAAGCTGCGGACCAAAGAGGCCAGGTGAAATAAATAATCATAATTTCTTTCAAACATTTTGCTTTGGGGTGCCAGGTAACATTATAGGTTTTAATGGTACTTGATAGTGGATTGTTAGCATATATCGATGGAACTTAAAATGGGTGAGAAGGCAGTGTGTGGACTTTGGACTTTTGGAGAAAAGGTGTTTCACCTACGATAAGCACTACAGCAGCGGTTAATGCACTCCTTTCTTGGGCGCACAGCACACAGGTAGCACCTAAAGCAGGGGGAAGAAACTGTGGGTCCTCTGGGCTCTGTTGATGGGAAACACACCAGGTCACGTTGCTCTGGGAGGGTCAGTCTGAAGGCTGCAGCAGGTCCTTACACAAACGGGGAGTTGTAAAGCTAGACAGTTGTCAGTAGCTTGTGGTTCTCCTTTTAAATGGCACAGCATCCGTGGAGAGACGGAAGGTGCTCTCATTTCCTGCCCCAGCCCAAGCCTCTAGCCTCCCTTGTGTGAACAGAACCTTGGGAAGCAGTGCTGCGTGGTGACTTCTCCCTATAAAGTTTGTGGGGAGGAGGGGGTGTTAGGAATATACTGGGATGTTACACATAAGAGCTAATTCCTTAAACACTTTGGGGGCACCTGGTGTGGCATTGGGGGTGTAAAATGACAGATGTAAAATGCAGAGTCCTGTTTGAGGCACTCACCTCTGTGGGCATTGCTGGGCATATTTATAGTCAACAGGGCAACAGTTAGATGTTTTATGATGAAAGAAACACTGAAATACAGTCTGTATTCATGAGTTAACCTTTTAGCTGCTGCTGCTACTAAGTCGCTTCAGTAGTCTCCGACTCTGTGTGACCCCATAGACGGCAGCCCACCAGGCTCCCCCGTCCCTGGGATTCTCCAGGCAAAAACACTGGAGTGGGTTGCCATTTCCTTCTCCAATGCATGAAAGTGAAAAGTGAAAGTGAAGGCGCTCAGCAGGACACTGTTTATTCAGAGAAAAATAGGGAAAAGCAGAAAGAATTCTTCTAATGGTAAAGTAGCAGCATTTAAATTCATTTCACAAAAAAAGGTAAAATATAAAAAAAGAGATAAATGATTCCGGTAGGTTAAAAACTTAACTACCAAATTGATAGGCAACCCATAAAAATTAACTGGATATTGATGATCTAAGCAGTTTATTGTCGGTGAAGATTTTCTCCTTTACTGTGGTCAGAAAATCCCTTTGTCCTCACTGTTCCAGGACAAAGCATCCTTGGCAACTGAACGTGCAGAGCACTTGACAAGTGACCAGACCAGAGCACCGAGGGCTTGTGAGGGTAGTTCTGAAGTAGAAGCAAGAGGTATGTGGTCTGTCAGAACATTTTCTGCTCTTTCTAGGTGTGCGGTGCAGTCTGCAAAGTACAGTGTAGGCAGTTTTCAATTTAATGGGGCACTCAGATTTACATTCAGAATCTAGAAGGCTGTTTTAGAAAATCTGCCGTCTTTTTTGTCATAGCCG
This sequence comes from Bos mutus, assembly GCF_027580195.1. Classification (NCBI taxonomy): domain Eukaryota; kingdom Metazoa; phylum Chordata; class Mammalia; order Artiodactyla; family Bovidae; genus Bos; species Bos mutus. Next base: position 55,794,926 of record NC_091630.1, on the reverse strand, counting down.
CTGATCTTTAAAGACACTAAATTCTCGGTGGTAGCATAGTTTAAAACCTTTCTTATTCTTCAGAATTATTTTATAGGAAAAATTTTGAAGATTTTCAAACCATCTCTGAGAACTAGGCATGAGTAGAGAATTTGGTGTGTTTGGAGGCCTCCTAGACATGGGACAGAAGCCTGAGCAGTGCAGGGTGGGCTCCATGGATCTGAACACCATCATGAAACGTAATCACGCAGATTCCTCATCGGAATCATCATTTTATTAGCAACTGATGTCGAGGAGTTAAGCTCATGAAAGCCGTACAGATAGGTGGATGCTTCAGTAGACTCTTTTTAAAGCAGGGTAGGTGTCTGGTCGTTTTTGTATTCTTGGATTAAACCATCTACAAAATTCAGTTATAAGGCGTCATCGGTAGCCTTAAATTATCTCAGTTGTCCTCATTATGTGAAACAAACGTCACACCTGGTCGTAGCTCATTTTCCCACTTTGCCCATTACAGTCTGCTTGCTGGTTTGGGGTGAACTTATTATCGATCTGTGATCGAAGTGGACACAGTTTTGAAATTTATAACTATATAATAGGATCCCCTTTCAAACTGAAATGTAAGGTTTACCTGCAAGTTAGAATGAGGTCCTCTTGTGAGGGATCTTGCACACTGAGGTAGTGAAAGTGTGAAAGTGAAAGAGTACTCAGGTAGTCACTCAATTGTGTCTGACTCTTTGCGACCCCATGGACTGTGGCCTGCAAGGCTCCTCTGTGCATGGGATTCTCCAGGCAAGAATGCTGGATGTGGGTAGCCATTCCTTTCCCCAGGGGATCTTCTCAACCCAGGGATTGCACCTGGGTCTCCTGCATTGCAGGCAGATAATCTTGACCATTGAGCCACCAGGGAAGCTCAGGTAAGAAGTACTTAAAGCTAGTACTTTTGATTGATTTTGATTTTCTGGGGGGGGAAATATGTGAGGCAGATCTTTACAGGTGGCTGTCAATGACACTGAAGAGTTTGGTGGTACAGTCAGACCATAAAAGGAATGTGCTATGAGCATATTGTAATCTTTTTGTAAACAGATATAAGGTGTGAATTAATTTACTAAGAATAATATGAAAAGTATTTCAGAAAGTGAGTTTTCCCCATGGCACACAGCTCACTGGGGAAAAGGCTCAGAAGGTTTCAGGGTAATGAGGAGAGGGGTCAAGTTAGGGCTGAGCCTTTGCTCTGAGTGCGGGAGATACACACATGCAGAGTTTATGGATAAAGCTTTCATCTTTTATTATATGCAAATATGAGTGAAGACATTTAATTGGCTAGAAGAGGTATTAGCTTTATTTAGCTGTACACAGTGGATAGTTTAAACAGTAGTTGTGTGTGTTAGTTGCTCAGTTGTGTCTGCCTCTTTGTGACCCCATGGGGTATTGCCCGCGTCTCCTCCATCCATGTGATTCTCCAGGCAAGAATAATGGAGTGGGTTGCCATTTCCTTCTCCATAAACAATAGTTATTTTATTGTAATAGTTTTTGATAATAGTTTTGATTGGCAAATAGTTTTATGGTAGCATTGTGTTGATAGAATCTGTATTCATAAGTGTACTTATGGAAAAAAGTTTCCAACTTTGTTATGTAAGTCAGAATAATTATGAAATAATGAATGCAAACTGTTTGCTGTATATTCCAGCCTTAATTCCATTTCCTTCATCACATATAATCTGTTAAAAGAGTAATTTAATACTGTAGTCACGGAGTAAGTAAAGTTTGTTTGGTCCCATTTTTCTGTCTGTAGATTTACCTTTTTGAAACAATGTGTAGTTTCCCCAAATACTCTCTGTAATGCTCTTCCAAAGCCCTTCTCAACCTTAACAGTTCTGTTTCCCTTTAATATTGTTCATTTCCAAGATGGAAATTTGAATTTATGTAATTCCTTTGTATTTCTCTTTTGTTTGTAATATTGTTACCAAAAGGAGGTGTGTGTGTGTGTGGCGGGGCACAGCGGGGAATGGGGAGGGCCTCTGGTTCAAAAGCCAATAAACAGGCTAGGTTGGTGGAAAGGAAAGATTGCTTTATTTCAGATGCTGTCAACTGGGGGGAGGGTGGTGGACATTGTCCGAAGGCCTACTCCTGCCCTGACAAGCAGGGTATGAGAGCTTTTATAGACATAATGGGGTGGGGGTGGGGGGTCCATGCAGAAATAGTACAGTCATCTCTAACCATCTTCGATTGGCCGTGAGTTGTGTGACTAGCATCATCTTGGTTGTTTTAGGTTCAGTTAATTTTCAGTTCTGGGATGCACTTGTTTCCATTTTTTGGGGGGGGGGTCAGTTCTTGGAATTGTGGCAGCTCATGTCCTGGGTACAGTCTGGTCATCATGTAGTTAACTTCTGGTACTTTAATTTCTACAAGACAACTCACAGGATATGGCTCAGAATATTATCTATAGCCCTTGAGAAAGAACTAAAGGTCCTTGACTATGCTTGATGCCTATATTATTATTATTTAGTCCTTAGACAGTTTTTTTTTTGTTCCCACATTTTTCATTTTTCTGATTAAACTTCCTCTTTGACTAAAGTTTTTCACAGGCGAAAGGCACGCAGAGGACATGGTTGAGGGGCAAGGACTATATGGCGCTGCTCCGTTTCAATTTGGCACCTTAGGGCGCCCTCCAGGCTACCCTGAGACCTCTGCCCTTAGTGTCCTGTGACAGTTGGCCTGGCTGTGTTGTTTAGTTGCTCAGTTATGTCCGACTCTTTGAGATTCCATGTCTGTGGGATTTCTCAGGCAAGAATACTGGAGTGCGTTGCCATTTCCTTCTCCAGGAGATCTTCCCAACCCAGGGATCAAATTTGTGTCTCCTGCATTCTTTACCCTCTGAGCCACCAGGAAGCCCGGCCTGGCTCTGAGCTCAGGTTGATGGATAAGACTCCCTGCTCATCACATGTGCTCTGTTCTCGCAGGAAAATAGAAAAATTATTTTCAGCTGCGGTATTGCTGAAGTTTTTTTTTTTTTTTCCTTCTTTTCCTTGAAGGAAAAGAACGTTGGAGGTGTGTGTCAGAGGAGGTTGTTTAACCACACTCTGTCTCCCTACCTTTCAACCAGGCTGAACTGGGGTACAGTTTTAAACTCTCTGAAACAGGATCCCCCTTACAGCTTTCCAGAACTTTTTAAAATGCAAAAGCATGCAGGGAATTGCCAGGTCAGTTAGTTAATCAGTGGCAACTGCAGGAAGAATACACGAATATTCTTCCAAGAGCAGTTGGCGTGCACTGTCCTCTCAGCCAGCCGCTCAGCATGTTGCCTTTGGCGTCCTCCTGTGACTCAGGGTCTCTTTACTGGGGCAACCCTGGATCAGGTGGTCCCCGGGAGCCCCTTCCTTCCTTCCTTCTCTCCTATTCTCACTCCTTGTAGGCTTGGCCCCACCCAGATGTGTGTGTCTGTGTGTGCACACCTGTGCGTGCCAAGTCAGTAGCTTGAAATAGGTCTAGAGTGAGTGGGGAGATACATTTTCAAATGCCATTTTTTTTAAAGTGGGTTAATAATTTAATAAGCACATGGCATCATTACCTTTATACACCAGTCAGATTTTGTCTAAACTATCCCAGGTTCTTTTACAGTATTCAGCAAGGCACAGTAAGCGGTCACCACATTTCATAAAATTTGTGTTACTCTTTCCCTAGTCTGCCCCACGCACATCCTTGCCAAATGGGTTGAAGTACGTTTCTGAAGTTGACCTTTTCCCCATCCCAAATAAATCACACACAGAACTTCCATTTTCTTATTTCTGGACCTGGTTTCTCTTCTCTTGTTTTCCCCTTTATCTACAATACAATTAAGGTAGCATTAAAAAGATAAGGGATGGATCGACATACTTCTTTCACATGGATGTCTGCCTGTGTGGACATGGAGTGTGCAGCTCTGTGTTTGAGCACTGTCCTCACCCCTTGTCTGCATATAATGCTGCTTATCTGAAGTGTTACTGGAATGTGAACTGCTCTGTCTCGGGGCACTCTGAGCTGTATGTGGGAAGATCACGCTGAATGTGTTCTAGTGTCTGCAGCGAGACAAGCAGCTCAGCTGTCTTCTCAGTGGCCTTAGTCTTGGAAGGGATTAATTTCAGGGGGTGATGTTTCAATGTTGAATCACAGGTAGTAAAGGTTGCTCTCTAAAGGACACTGATTCTTGTGCTTTAGTGGGCAGCTTACGTATAGGATACTGTGCATCTTTTGACCAATTTAGAAAAGAAAAAAAAAAGTGCTGAGACCGGGCACTTAGTATAAACTGTGAGATGAGTGCTATTTAATTACTTGCCTTGAAAGAAAATTTATTAGCCCCAGGACTCTTACATAGAAAAAAACCTACCTTTATCTGAAAGGCAGCTCAGAATGTCCAGACTCCTCAAAGTTATGTAGAAATAACTGAAGTATTTCTGCAAGAAACCTGTGAAATAGTGTGTTATGTAACATAGCATTAGATATTAATGTTAACTGCACTTTTTCTTTGTCTTGCAAAAATGATTGTCAACCAGGTGGATGGATATATCTTGAAAATTAAACCACTTTTGGGTGTCCACTGTTTGTAAACCCTTACAGATTAAGACTTGTCACTAAGGGTTGTTCCTAGTCCTTTGGGTGAGGTCAGTCTTGCTTCTTGGTGTGTCATGAATGCCAGGACATGCTTCCCTTAAATGTAAGACGGCATGTCTTTGTTTTACTTGCGTGGTAATTCTTTGAGACCTGTTACCTGTTGTTGAGGGCTTCCCAGGTGGCTCAGTGGTAAAGAATCCACCTGCCAATGCAGGAGATGCAGATTCCATCAGCACAGTCTGGAAGATCCTCTGGAGAAGGAAGTGGCAACCCAGTCCAATATTCTTGCCTGGAGAATCCCATGGACAGAGGAGCCTGGCTACAGTCCACGGGGTAGCCAAAGAGTCAGACATGACTTAGTGACTAAACAACAACAACCTGTTTGTGGTTCCTTCTTATGTTAATTGAGGAGAATCACAGCTGTAGCTCAAGAGGCACTCAGGGTCTGTGAGCCGGACTTACCAAACTTCCACAAGTGCAGAAATCACTTAATAACATGCAGACCCTGGGGCAGGAGGTCAGAGTGGGCTCAGGATTCCACATGTCTCAGCACCCTGCTTCAATGGCAAGGCTGCAGTCTGCAGGGAGAGAGGCAGGTAGAGAAACCAGAGCAAGGTGTGTTTGGTGCTTTTGTAGCTCCTGCCCCAGTGTGGTGGGAGTTCTAGGGAGGGCTGAAGGGCAGGACACTTCCCAGGTAGGCGGTCACAGCCGGTGGGTGAGGAGGCAGGTGTGGAGGTGAGGCAGGTGTGAGGAGGTGGCCAGTAAAGTAAAACACAGCACTGGCAGTGCTTTGAGGGACCCGGCCTGGGTGCTGGTGAAGGTTTCAGGGGCGAAGGGAAGGGAACTGGGGAGCAGAGGACGGGGAGGCCAATGGGGTCTGATCACAGAGTGCCATGCAATCTGCTGGAGCCTTTGGGTTCCATCCCGGGAGCTGGGGAACTGCTTTAAGGATTTTAACCGGGGCGAGAGAGGACTCATGGCGTGGCCTCGAAGATCCTTCAGTCAGGCATGTGAGCGTATTGAGACCTGACTCCAGAGAACCCTCAGCCTTTAAGGTTTTATCCTTCACCAAACCACCATGCCTGATTACATCAGAGACAGTGAACCGGAGGAGGCAGTAGACTGTCCGGTGTTTGAGAGGAGCATCCCCAGGCTGGATGGGGATGGATGGGCAGGGTGTCCACGGGGCTTTTATTAGAACAGCAGGCTACCTGGAACAGGGGCCACGTCTGCTCATTCAACTCTGTTACCCAGTGTCTATTAAATGTTTATTCAAAGTAGGTCCTCATTAGATATTTTTTAAATGAATGAATGCTGGGAAGGATCGAGGGTGGATTTCCATCATCTGGCGGGGTGGAAGAGGTGGGTGGAGGGAGCTGAGCCACACAACGAAAAATGTGTCTCTTCAGCTATTATCAGCAGTGTTGGAGGCTACCTAGTGATATAAATGGATCTAAACACAGCTCTTATTTCCTGGTTTTGGTTTTATTTTTCATGTGGTTCTTGGACTAACATAGACTTCACATCCTTTTTCATTCTTTCTGCATCTTTTTCTTACAATAGTTCATGAAATAATACACAATACATAATACACAAAGAAAGGGAGTGGCTTAGATTTTTGGTTGTTAAAATTAAGCTTGCAAATACTTTATGTAAGCACAGCTATAAGTGAAAAGGGCTTTGAAATTAATTATTCCTAAGTGTATGAATTTTGTGTAGCCGAGTTATTAAGAAATAGAAATATATGTTGGTATATATTACAGAAAGGGTAAATTGTATAGTTAAAAGAGTTAATTAGCATAGAATATGATATATGGAAAGAATACTATGAATTTCATCACAAGGGATAGGTATGGACCTTTGAAAGAACACTAATCTCTGAGCAGTAGAAAATATTTTTTCATCAAAGAGATTTGCTACTATTTAATATGGTCTTCGTCTAAGAACATTACCTCTAGGAAGAAAACTCTGTAGCATTGCCGCCCATAGAATTTTTTGCCCTGATATAAACGTTCCACGTGTGTACTGCAGCCACCAGCCACGCCGGCCTGTTGAGCACTTGAAAGGCAGCTTGTGCAACCGAGTAGCTGAATTTAGAATTTTCTTTAGTTTTTATTCATTTAAATAGCAACATGTGGCCAGTAGCTGCCGTGTGGCTCAGCACAGTCATGGCCTGGACACACGAATAAGGGAGAAAATGTGGTCTTGCCACGGGGGTGGGGGCTCCAGGAACGGTATCCTTTGGTCCAGCCAGGAGGCAAACCTGGAGCTGACTGGCGGGGAGCTGATGCTGGTCACTTAGAGGTCTTCCTGCCGCTCCCTCTGGGTCTCTGTGTGTGGGCTCAGTGCCTCCTCCCACATCGAGTGGCGGCCTGGGCAGGCCCCTGCTTTCCCTGGTGGTTGTTGGGGGCCCATAGTGGGGTGCAGGGATCACCATCCACAGACCTGGTGATGGAGCTGGAAGGATTCTCTGTGAGGAGCAGCCCAGCCATTTGGAGCCTTTTCTCTTCTGTGCATCCCTGCTGTTGGCCGGGGGTCCTTCCCTCCTCTGGTGTGATCTGTGGCCTTGGTGGTCTGAGGTATCTCCCTGGCTGTGCTGAGGGTGGGGAGGTGCCTTTTTTCCTGCTGCTCCACACTCCCTTGGAAATGCTGGCACATGCTTGCCCGAGTCCTGAGAACAGCAATCAAGTTATGTTGCAAACCCCAGGCTCCTGAGAGGTGGGGGAGAGAAATGCAGAGAGAAGGAAGCGAATCAAGCCACATTACACTAAGGTGGTCGCTGGCCTCTACAGGGCAGCTGCCTCTGACTTCACACTTGCCCCATGGGTTGGATTTTTATGAAAAAGTGGGTGGCACCCGGATGGCATTTGACTGCCACAGCCGGATACAGAGTGGTTGAGCTGCAGTGAGTATTTTGTCCGGGGAAATGAAAGGTGTTCTGTGTTCACCTCTCTCCTGTCTGGCTTTCCAGGTCACTGAGACACCAAATTAACACCTGACGACACAGACGCCATCCTCCTTGAACCAGAGCATGGCAGTAAATTGTTGCTTATGTAAGCTTTGGAAAGTCAGAGATTCCCTTCAAAATATTAATGTGTATTTTCAGACAGCTTGTTTCTTTCATTCTGGTGTGTCTTACTCCCTGCTTTTGCCCACCCCTCTTTTCTGGGTGCTGTTTACTTGCTTTTTGGAGTTGCTAGTTTGCATCCTACTTACTCCCCAAAATATTAACCAATAGCCTCAATACAGTGCTAGTATGGGCTTGCTTCCTAAACGTAACAGAGAGTATAAGTGAAAATTTTCTTGAGAGGAAACTCTCTTCTGTTTAGTGGTTTCAGCAGTTATTTTAGTGACCAATCTCTGAATAAATAGGACCCTGTCTAAGACCTTTAATCTTTTGCCCTCACTGGCGAGTTGACATTTCATCTGTACATTTCTCTTTGGTCTTTGGGAACTGTTTGTCATTAAAATATTTTGTATCAGAGGTTTACTCTTCTCAGTCCATAGAAGTGTTCTTCATCTGTAAAATGAAGAGGGGCTTGGATTAGGAGGTCTGCAAAGCACTGGCCAGCTCTAACTTTTCATTGCTGGCTGCACAGCGAGCCTCTGGTCCGGTGTCTGTGACGCCCTCAGCAGGGCTGTCTCCTTGTGCCTCTCTTTACTCCAAACACACCTCCAGATGCCTTCTGAACTCAGAAATACTTGCAAGTAGAGTGCTGAGCAGAAGGACGTAATTGTGTCATTATAGGTGTCTGTACTAAAATGTAAATAACTATCAGACAGTTAAAGCACTTGTCATCATGAATTACCAAGAAATATTTTGTAAAATGGTATCCTAAATTTTATACCATAACCCATGAATCTTAATTTTTATTTAAAAAGTTTTAAATAAACTTTTAAACTACAGATGAATGTAACCTCCAAGAGGACAAAAGGGAACTTTAAAAAAAAATTATTATTATTATTTGACAGCTTCAGGTCTTAGTTGCAGTGTGCAAGGTCTTTTAGTTGCAGTGGGCAAACTGTTAGTTGCAGCATGTGGTATCCAGTTCTCCTGACCAGGCATCGAACCCTAGCCCCCAGCACTGGGAGCACGGAACGGAGTCTTAGCCACTGGACCACCAAGGAAGTCCTGGAACTTTGTTTTTATTCACTGATACATCTCTGGCAATTGTGATGAGTTGCCTGGATCACAGTAGGGACTCAGTAAATCTGTTTCGAATACATAAACGCGATTTGAGATTTAGCTTGATATTTACTTAAAGCCAAATGAAATGTAAATACAACTTGAAAATTTACTTCCGAAGTGATAATGATGAGAATTATTTGATAACACTGATAACTTGTATTTCTGTTTCTTATTTTTAATAATCTATACCTGTGCCATCTTATAGGGTAGCTATTGCTCCCACATGTACCTTTCTGACTTGAAATGTGGCTCTAGTAGGAATTAAGATATACTGTATGTGTGAAGTACATATTGGGTTTCAAGGACTCAGTACTGAAAATATAAACCCTCTCATTCATATCAGTTACATGTTGAAGTGATCATATTTTGCATATGTTGGGATAAATAAAAATTATTAAAATTAATTTCACTCTTTTGGGGGCTACTTTTTAAATGTGAGTACTATAAAATTCAAAATCACCTATGTGGCTTCGTTGGACAGTGCCGGTGTAGACACAGAAAACTTGACTGTGAATGGAGACAAGGGCCAGCCCTCCGGAAAGGAAGCTTATATGAATATCTTTGATAGGAACAAAATTAAGTGTTGCAGCTGTGACTTGGGAAAAGTGGGCATTCAAATGGTCTTGATCAAATTAAAAAAAAAAAAAAAAGACCAAAATAAATTAATTAGATTAGCTCAGATCAGAAATATGAAGTCCAGCTACCAGATGGATTCCTCGCATAGTCGCCAGCAGAGTGAGTCTCGAGGTCAGGAAAGGGGCAGGCTGGGTGGTGGCTGCCCCAGCAAGCGCGAGTGGTTACCAGCGGCAGACTGGAGCCTAGTGTTTGGGCTCCCCTGCCTGGACTTCACCTTCCTGGGGCCGCAGCTCTGGTAGGTGGCACATTCACTGTGTCCCGTAACTGCCGTTTTCCCTACTGCTGGGAGGTGGCCCCTGGGTGGGAGGCTCAGGGAACCGGAGACCCAAGTGTTGGCTAGGATTACTCGCAGTGTGTGTTCTGTTTTGTCGCTTCCCTGGCCTGGAGGCAAGTTCTCTTTCCCTTTCTCCTTAGCCTTCTAAAGTGAATGCCAGCTCCCGGCTGCCTCTCCAGGCCAGCAGTGCTTCGAGTGTGGTGTCCCAGGTCATCCACTCCTCGGGACTGTTTTTCCCTAGAGGCTGGCTGAGAACCCCATATAGCCCTCCTGTGACACGTGGAGGGCCTGGGAGGATGAAGCCATTATCCTATAAAATAAGGCCATCCAGGACATGCAACTTAGATGCTACCTTCCTTAAGCTAATTTGAAAGGTTATTTTGGTAAGTGGTTAGTCTGCACGGCTGGTTTAAGCTATTATCAAGTCCATCCCTGTATTTATTTCCTTGAAAGCCAGAATGAGCCTTGAATAAATGAAGACTGACTGCGTAGGCTTTTTAGGAGTAAATTCAATTTATAAATATTTGTTTCATTTGGCACTGGAGATTTCGACTGCTCCTGAGTTTGAATTTTAAAGCAGCTGTGTAGTGAAGCAGCGTGTCTGTAAATAAAATGGCTTTCACGCTCACCTTATTTCCACCCGTCTGACCCCTGTTTTTGGAGAAAGTAGATCAGAAAATTCACGGCAGTTAGCGGCCAAGTGAAGAGACCTTTGGCTTCAGCTGACAGCTGTCACCTGAGCACAGCCGACCCGGAGACCCTCTCAGGTGTTCTGTCTATAGCTCTGACAGCAAGCAGGAATGCTGTTTACATTTTCTGTAGGCAAAGATCGCCCCCTTGTTGGGGGTGTGTTAGAATAGGACGGGTGGAATCTGAATTTCGATCTGTCTTGGGGTGAGTTCTCAACGGTGCTGGAGGTGCTGGCCAGCCCTCCAGCCGGCCCCTTTCCCATGCTTATGTGGACGGGTGTCAGTAGGATTTATGGCCGGGCCTGTTTATAACATCCTTTTTGAAATTCTTCAAGAAGATACTGTTTTTTCAAGTTGGGCAGTATCACACAATGCTTCGTGTGCTTATGAAAGAGGGGAAAAAATGAGTTAAATTCCAAAGATGTTTAAGATTTTGGACATTTTTCCTATGTGAATTAGTTCTTTATTAGGCCTGTTGATTTAATTAGCATTGAAAAAAAAAACTTTCCTGTTTTGATTGTGGAAACATTGTTTAAATTGGTTATTTTCATCTGATACAGAATCCTTAGGAAGTGTTTGCATAAAGCAGAGTGTTACTTGGTATCCATCACGTGCTGTAAACCTGGGATGCAGATGGGTGGGCCTGCTCCCTGTTCCCTCACCTGCTCTGGCCTGCCTGGTCCCAGAAGAGGTCAGGGCGAGGGAGAGGGCTGCAGGGACATTTTGAACTTTATTCTGTTAAAAGTTTCAGTTTTGAACGGTTTGGGTAAAGGTTTTCTGTCTCTACCAAGGAGAACGGTTATTATCTAGAAACTGTCCATCCAACTAGAGTTTGTCCAAGCAGTCACACAGTGGCCCATTCCTAGAGCCCAGGGCTGGTGGGTGAGCGATGAACCTCTGATAGGTCTTCCTCTGGTGGGGGTGAGTGGAGGATGCTGGAGAATGAAAGTCTTCCTTCCAGGGTCTCTCTGGCCTCGTCTGTTCCTGCCATCAGATTTAAGGAAGTGATGAGTGGTCACACCACTTGCAAGTGGGCCTTCCAGTATTTTTGCCGCTGCTGTCTCCTTCGACACCCCTGTTGCCATTTCCTTGTTGGTTGTATGTGGGCCGTAAATATCCAATTTGTACGAAATGACTGATTTTGGTATTTGTATAATCCTCTAGTCAATTTAACTAAGTTGAGCTTTTCACAGCCCTCGGTGCAGCGGCTGCTCATCTGATTACACCGCTCAGGGGAATAAGGTTAAGGGCGGGCTGTTGGTAACCGGAGCATTTCCAGGGCTTTAGTGCAGCAGATGGGCTGCTTGGCGATAGTCATGCATCTGCTGGCCTGCTGTGGCAGCTGCTGCTGCTTCATGTTGTGTTCTTTTGTTCTGTTCCATCCAAGAATGGAACGCGAGGAAGTGTAGTGAATGGATTAATTTAAGGTTAAGGTTAGTGTTTTGCTTGCTTTCTAAGTAACCGATCATAACAATGCTTTTGGTAGAAGCTAATGAGTTTCTCTTAAAGTGAACTAGATTTATAAAATATGGCTCAGTGAGGGGGCTAGATTAGTATTGTTGGTGGAGACCAAATTCAAACGTGTAAAATGCTGGCAGGTTTTTGTTTTTGTTTTAATCATTTGTCCCTAATTCTTTGTTTTCTTCCTTCCTCCCCACTACCTCCCGATCCCTTCCAGGACCTCGATCCAGACTTTGCCTGACACTGCAGGGTCCAAGAGAATTAAAGAAATATGGAGTGACATGAAGAAGATTAGTCAGGATTATAGGCTCTGAGGACAAGCCCTCAGTGAAGTGAAGCACAGACGAGCTCCCGCGCTCTGGTCTGGAGGAGCCAGCCGTGTGCTGGGAGAAGATGGCGGATCCAGGAATGATGAGTCTTTTTGGCGAGGACGGGAATATTTTCAATGAGGGCCTGGAAGGCCTGGGCGAATGTGGTTACCCTGAAAACCCCGTGAACCCCATGGGTCAGCAGATGCCTATAGACCAAGGCTTCGCCTCCCTGCAGCCTTCCCTCCACCATCCCTCCACCAACCAGAATCAAAGCAAGCTGACCCACTTCGATCACTATAACCAGTACGAGCCGCAGAAGATGCACCTGATGGACCAGCCCAACAGAATGCTGAGCAATGCCCCCGGGAACGGACTGGCGTCTCCTCACTCGCAGTACCACACCCCTCCTGTCCCCCAGGTCCCTCATGGAGGCGGCGGGGGCGGCGGCGGCGGCGGCCAGATGGGCGTCTACCCGGGCCTGCAGAACGAGAGGCACGGGGGCCAGTCCTTTGTGGACGGCGGCTCCATGTGGGGCCCCCGGGCCGTGCAGGTGCCCGAGCAGATCCGAGCCCCCTACCAGCCGCCGCCGCCGCCGCCTCCTCCGCAGCCCCAGCCGGCCCCATCGGGACCCCCCGGGCAGGGCCACCCCCCACACCTGCAGCAGCTAGGCGGTTACCTGGCCCGGGGGGACTTCTCCATGCCGCAGCATGGCCAGCCACAGCCGAGGATGGGCCAGTTTCCCCCGGGCCAAGAGGGCCTGAGTCAGGGAAACCCTTTCATCGCTGGCCCCGGGCCGGGCCACCTGTCGCACGGCCCCCCACAGAGCCCCGGGGTGGCCCCGAGCCTGCGCCACGCGGTGCAGCCCTTCCACCACCACCCTCCCACCGCTCTCCACGGGGACTCGGTGGCCCACAGCCCCCGGTTCTCCCCCAACCCTGCTCCGCAAGGGGCCGTGAGGCCGCAGACCCTCACCTTTAGTTCTCGGAGCCAGACAGTCCCCTCACCCACTATAAACAACTCAGGGCAGTACTCCCGCTATCCTTACAGCAACCTAAATCAGGGATTAGTTAACAGTACAGGGATGAACCAGAACCTAGGCCTTACCAATAGCGCTCCCCTGAACCAGTCCGTCCCGAGGTACCCCAGCGCGGTGGGATTCCCGCCCGGCAGCGCCCCAGGACTCCTGCACCAGCAGCCCGTCCACCCCAGCGGCTCACTGAACCAAATGAACGCGCAAACTATGCACCCTTCGCAGCCTCAGGGATCGTACGCCTCCCCGCCTCCCATGTCACCCCTGAAAGCGATGAGCAGCAGCGCGGCGGGTACGCCTCCCCCGCAGGTGCGGCCCGGCAGCGCCCCCATGGACGTGGGCGGCTACCCGAGCATGCCGCACCCGCAGCCAGCTCACCAGCCGCCCGGCGGCGCCCTGGGGCTCGGACCGAGGAGCTTGGGCCCGCGGAGCCTGCCGCCGGCGCGCCCATTCCTGGGGATGTCCCCGGCCCCTCACCTGAGGCCCAACGGCTGCCCCGGTGTGACTCTCGCCGACCCGCAGGCCGTCCAGGACCGCCTGCTCCCCGGCCAGCAGCACCCCGGGCCGCAGCCGGCCTTCCAGCAGCTGCCCAGCTGCCCTCCGCTGCAGCCCCACCCGGGCCTGCACCACCAGTCTTCACCCCCGCACCCGCACCACCAGCCTTGGGCGCAGCTCCACCCCTCGCCCCAGAGCACCCCGCAGAAAGTGCCTGTGCCTCAGGTAAGAGGGGGCGGGGCCTGCAGCCTCGCGGTGATGCACTGCTCTCGCGAGGTTTCTCATTAACTTGGGGGAACGCTGCTTCACTCCAGGTCCTTTGTTTTCTTGAAACCTGCTCCGGAATCTTTTTTTTTCCCTCTACTATTTGTTGTTCAGTCGTGTCCGACTGAACGTACGTAGCCCAGACGTATCCGACTCTTTGTGACCCCATGGACTGTCGCACGTCAGGCTTCCCTACACCATCTCCTGGAGTTTGCCCAAGTTCATGTTCATTGCATCAATGATGCCATCCAGACGTCTCATTCTCTGACACACTCTTCACTTTCTGCCCTCAATCTTTCCCAACATAAGGGACTTCTCCAATGAGTTGTCTGTCTGCGTCAGGTGACCAAAATATTGGAACATCAGCTTCAGCATCAGTCCTTCCAGTGAATATTCAGAGTTGATTTCCCTTAAGATTGACTGGTTTGATCTTATGGTCCAAGGGACTTTCAGGAGTCTTCTCCAACACCAGTTTGAAGGCATTAATTCTTTGGCGTTCTGCCTTCTTTACTGGTCCAGCTATCACAACTGTATGTGACCACTGGGAAGACCATAGCCTTGACTATACGGACCTTTGTCAGCAGAGTAATGTGTCTGCTTTTCAACATATTGTCTAGGTTTGTTATCGCTTTCCTACCAAGAAGTAATCGTTTTCTGATTTCATGGCTGCAGTCACCATCCTTCTATTAGTTCCTTAACTTACTCTCTCACTTAGTTGCTTGTGCATTTATCCACTTTTTCAAAAAAATAAAAAATATTGAATTCCCCTGCCCGAGGACTTGTGCTGGAGCTAAGAGTGCATAGAAAAGCCAAACCCAGGTCCTGCTTGCAAGGAGCTCTGTTGTCATTGCCAGCAGGGAGGTGGATATTGGACCCAAGTGTTTTTCCCTTCTCTTTATTTTTCTATGCTGTTCTCTCTACCCCTCTCTCCGATTTAAAAATACACTGAGCCTTGGTTTCCAGCAATGTTTCATGTATTTGTGGTAGTGCCTCCCACCTCTTAGGAAATCATTATTTTAAAATAATTTTTATCAATCATATTTTCAGTTCAGTTGCTCAGTCATGTCAGACTCTTTGTAACCCCATGGACTGCAGCAGGCCAGGCCTCCCTGTCCATCACCAACTCCCAGAGTTTACCCAGACTCATGTTCATTGAGTTGGTGATGATTTAATTAAAAATTAAAAATCATATTTTTAATAAACATTAAATTTTATTTTATTGTTATTTTCCTTACAACATGTGGTCTTCTGAACCAGTTGTTGAATGTTAGTGTGAACTTAACTTGCACCCTGAAGAAAATCATAGGAAACGACAATCCACAGAAAGTGTTCAGTCTCTTAACAGATTGGGATACCTAGCACTGAATGCAGAGGTCTTCCTTTTTATCAGCTGGGATTTCATCTTACAGAATTTATAAGCAGACAGATTTAGGTTTTAAGCTCTAGTATTCCCAAAGACATCTTTCCATTATCAGTGTTGGTGTTTGTGCCCTGGGTCTAGGAAAAATAAATTAATGTCTGTACGTACAGAGTATTTGGAGTACTGTTCAGAAATATGTATTGATCTTCCACTGTGATTGCAGCCCTGAGCGTAGATGGCACAATGTGGTTTTAGAGCTGTAAGGCACAATGCTCGTTCCTAATGAACTTGTAATCAATTTGGGAAACCATGACTGATATGTGAAAGTATAAATCAGAGGGAAAGACCATGCATGGTTATGTGACAGGTGTCCAGAGAGAGGCAGTGCCTGTTGGTGAGGGTGCTTGGAACCTGGTTAGGACTTAGCCAGGGGTGTGAACTGAGGATGCATTGCAAGTACATCAGAGGGGGCATGGGTTGTTGAGTTTGCTGCCGGCAGGGCCTGGGCATAGAGGTCTATATTATGCTTAAAGAATTTGGACTTCACCAGTGATAATGGACTAGACAGTGCCTGGGCTGGTGGGGGAACCTGGAAATGAGCTGTGAGTCTGGAGCCCAGGCCTTGTGAGGACAGTGTGACCAGGGATTGGGGAATGGGAATGGGAGAGAATGAAGCTACATGCATGTAAAAGGGTGGGGTCTGGAAACAGAGCCTTTTAGGGGGCATTGTGGGTGGAGAGGCATTTAGATCAGAGACTCAGACGCTTCTGCCTTGGTGGGACTAGGGAAGTGAAGATCAGGAAGTCTCTGGGGGACCTTAGGACACAGTGGGGGTTTGGGGAAGCTGTGCTTACAGGCCCGATGCACTTGGGGATTCTCAGGACGGGTCCTGAGGTTGGGGGGCCACAAGGGTCTCAGCTACCTGACCTGTGCTCCCCCAGAGAGAGCCACTTCCCATCCTGGAGCCTCACCTGCAGTGATGGCAACGGGCTCCGGAGACCGTGGACAGCATGGAGGGAGGGCAGGAGGGCTGTCCACCAGCTGCTGGGGCCTTGGCCCACCTGGGTGGCTCCTAGGGCAGAAAGGAGCTTGACTTAGTTTCCAGGGAGTAGTCCTTTCTTGTTCCCCCAAAGTTTCTTACAGAACATGGGATCTTCTGAGAGCAGTGGCCCTTAGACACCTCCTGGTCCCAGCATCTTCTCTCCTCCCTGGAGGACAAGCACAGTAATCCCATCCCTGGGTGGAAACTGCTGATCTCCTCCAGCTTTCCCTCATTTTAAGAGCTCAGATGTTTTAACAGAGGTTCAGAGGACATAGATGAGTATGTGGGCTCTGAGTCTCCTAGTGCCTGGGGTCTGTGCCCTGGTAGATAACCGTGGCCACCAAATGCATTTCTCTTTATCTCCAGCTCCATCCTCTCGAGCACAGCATCGTAGACTAACCTGGAACTGTTTATGAGGTATATTAAACAAGTAGATTTGAGGTATTTTTATTATCTAAGTTTAGTTGCCTTTTTGAACATTTTTGCATGGTATTTGCTTCTTTCTTTCTCCTCAACTTTACAGAACCTCTTCAGCTTTTGAAGCACTCAGTTCTGAAAATCATACTGGCGTAAAGTCTCAAGATGACCGTGGACTTTGAAATCAGAAGAGTGTTTGAATTACAGCTCTCCTTATTTGCTTGGTGACCTGAGATAATTTCTTACCCTCTCTGAACCTCAGATTCATCATCAGTAAGAGAGGAAAAAGTGCCCATCTCAAAGGGCCTTGAGGTCAAGTAGGGTAATATACTCATATCGTGAGAGTGTGATCTCTAGCTTATGGGGCATGCTTGTTGTGCTTAGTTGCTCAGTTGTGTCCGACTCTTTGTGACTCCATGGACTAGCCCTCCAGGCTCGTCTGTCCATGGGATTCTCCAGGCAAGAACACTGGAGTGAGTGGCCGTGCCCTCCTCCAGGGAATCTTCCCAGCCCAGGGATTGAACCCAGGTCATCTGCATTGCAGGCGGCTTCTTTACCATCTGAGCGATATATCAGGGAAACCTGTACATGTCAATTTTCTTCTAGGTTCTACTTTCTGATCTGCTGCAGTGAGAACCTTACTTTGTAATTCGTGTCATTTCACGTGTACTAAATACAGTAAAAAGTCACTTTTGTTTTTAAGGAACAGGTTACATGTTATGAAATATGGCCTTAGTTATGAAACATTAAATTTGACTTGTGCAAATATCACCCCCCTTTTAGCCCGTGTTTCTGGGTGTGGTGAGTTTAATGGAGTGGATCGTTCAGTAACCTCAACACCTCTCTCTCCCCGGGACTGACTCACACGTTTCAAGCAAATCATCTGTCTGATTATGTTTTGCTTTAGAACTACTAAAATTATTTTACACTTCGTATATGACACAATGGCCGTTCAAAACTGTGCTGTGTAGCAGGGAAATTACCAAATTAAGTTGAAATATTGATGTAATTTGCTGAATTAGCACATTCAGATAGGATTATTGACTTTTTTATCTTGAGTGTTTTTTTTTTTTTTTTTTTTTACATTTTAATAGAAGTTATGCTTTTTGGATGTTTCATGGGTAGTGAACAGATATTTTAAAAATTCTATCACATGTTTAAGTATCTTTGAAGATAAGTCACTTTATAATGAAGAGTCAGCAAAGGAGAATATTAGAACAGACACCATAGTTCATCGGGCCATATGTTCATTGTGTGGACGCAGTCTTTAATGTTAGCTCCAGACTAGCTTGATGATTTGATGATACAACTTAGAGGGAAAGAGAAAACCTAGCTTCTCTTTCTTTTCAACAGCTGCTTAGGACAGTAGTTTCCCTCTTCATCTCAGACCACACTCCCTCCTTCCTTCCTTCCTATCAATCGTTAAATAGTTTATTTATATTTTAATTTTTTTCTTCCAGTTTTGTTGAGATATAGTTGACTTACAGCCCTGTATAAAGTGTACAAGGAGTATGGTATAATGATTTGATTTACATATGTTATGAAGTGATTGTCAGAATAAATTTTGTGAGCACCCATCATCTAAGTCCAAAATTAAAGAAACAGAAAAAAATTTTTTTTCTTGTGATGAGGCCTCTTAGGCTCTCCCCTCGTATCACCTTTTACGTATGATATACAGCAGTGTTCATTATGTTTATTATGTTGTACACTGTACCCCTGGTACTTATTTATCTTATAACTGGAAGCTTGTACCTTTCACCACCTTCCTCCAATTCCTTCTCCTCTAGCCCCTGCCTCTGGTAACCACAAATCTCATCTCTTTTTCTATGAATTTTTGTTTGTATTTCAAGTGTAATTGACCTATAGCACTGTAGTGTTAGTTTCTGTTACACGACACGGTGCTTTGAAATATCTGTGCATTTCAAACTGATCACCACAGTAAGTCCGGTTACAATATGTCACCACGCAAAGATGTTAGGTAATCGTGGGCTGTATCCGCCACACTGTACGTTTCACAGCTGTGGCTCATTTGTTTTGTAACTGGGAGTTTGTCCCTCTCAGTCACCCTCACCTATTTCTCTTCCCCTCCACCCCCTTCATTCCAGCAGACACCTGTGCGTTCTCTGTGTCTGTGACTCTGTTCCTGTTTTGTTGTGTTTGTTCATTGGTTTGGCTTTTTTAGATTTCACATGTAAGTGAAATCATATAGGATTTGTCTTTCTCTGCATCTCAGTCCCTTTTACGCTCCTTAAAATTGTTGGTGACTCTAGGATTCTTTCTATTTTTATTGTTTTTAACACCAAGAACATTTTATACTGGGATATAGCCAATTAACAATGTTGTGATAGTTTGAGGTGAGCAGCAGCAAAGGGACTCAGCCGTATATAGTTGACTCTCAAGATTCTTTACGTGAGTTTTATGTGTTAATATTTGTTGTTTTGGAAATTCAAAGCGAGGACAGTTTGAAATATTTGTTACTTCTTTGTAAAACGAGTAAAAATAGTAAACCATTATGTGTTAATGTTCATCACATCTGTAACTGAGAAGCAGCTGTGTTCCAAGAGAACAAAACCTCAGTGGCATTGTTTTACCTTTTCTGAGATGTTGCGTTCTAACAGCTGTTTCCTCGTGCAGTCTGCAGGCAAGTCATGAGCCTCTGGCCAAGTCCATGTGCATTCGGAGAGAACAAGTGTGAGAGGCTTGGTGACATCTCAGTGTCACCTAAAAAAACACCCCGAGCTCCTGGAGCCCCGCTCTGAGAACCAGCCGTGTGGAGGCGGGAGTGTAGACCTTGGAGTCTACAGTTTCTTGGTAGGAGAACTACCAACTGATTCCTGACCCCACGACCCCAGGGGACTCCACCTCAGGGCCCCTTGCCTTCTCTCCAGAATGAGGGGTGACCCACCCTCTTGGTTAGAGGCACAGGGAGAGGAGTGGTAGCATCCATTAGAATCTAACCTGGTGTCAGACGCACGGTAGGGACTCAAAAGTGACCCTTTGTCATCAGGCAGGCATTAGAATTGCTTGCTGTGGAATTGGGGGATGACGCCAAGCGTTCATTCTAGGGTTGTGTGTGGTCAGAACTGTTGGATCCCTTCCCTTGGTTCCTTGGAGCAGTTCACAGACGCCCAGGCTCCCCATGCTGCTCCCTGGGGAAGAGGAAAAGGGCTTGTTGGGTGGAGGGGGGTGCGGGCTGCCTCTGGAAGGCACGCTGCGGTGGTGAGCTTGTGTGCTGGGGGGCAGCTTGGCACCCAGTCTTAGGAGGCGAGCTAGGGGCCTGGGAGGGTGTTCTGGGCAGGTGCTGTGTCTGCTGAGCTGTGAAGCATCAACTGAGTTGAGTGGAGGGTGGGAAAACGCAGGCAAGGTGAGAGTTGGAAGCCTAGGAGACATGAGGGCAGAGAGAGAGAGAGAGAGAGAGAGTGAGCCCAGGGCTCTGCATGTCCCTCAGTGTTGCTGGACGGTGGGACCAGGGCCAGGGGGCTCCCCTCTCTCCAGCATGACCCTCAGACCAGGCTCCGTGTCCACGGGTGCACTGGGAAGGTGCAGAGGGACCCAGCACCATCCTTGGGAGGAGGGAGAGAGCGGAGAATGGGGCCAGGTGGACGCCAGTGAGAACTACCCAGAGGGAAAGCTCCGGATATCATTTTTCTCTTGAAGAGCTTGTGGGTTGTCCTACAGGTCACAGGTGAACTTCCGAGTTTCTGAATGACTCATCCTGCTCAAATCTACAAAGGTGTAGATTCATTGACTATACTCTGAGGTGGGCAAGTCCTTGTGAGAGTTTTAGGATCCCTATGTGTTTGTGTGTGTACGCTCAGTCATGTCTGAGTCTGTGACCCCATCAGGCTCCTCTGTCCATGAGATTCTCCAGGCAAGAGTACTAGAGTGGGTTGCCATTTCCTCCTCCAGGGGAATCTTCCTGACCCACTGATTGAACCTGTATCTCTTGCATCTTCTGCATTGGCAGGCGGGTTCTTTACCACTGTGCCACCTAGGAAGCCCCACTGTGCCCTTAGAACAAGTATGTTTTGGATGCGTTTGTGCTTCTCTCATTAATTTGTCCTGAAATACAGTCATGGTAAAGGAGGACAGAAGCAGAATGCATCTTTAAAGGACCACTTAGATTGAGGTGATGGATAATAACTCCTGTGTCCTAATTTTCCCATGGGAGATTTAAAATGATCCAAAAGAATCAGTGTTGCAGCTTTTCCCATTCTGTCTTTCCGTGATGTGTTATGAATAGCTTAAAAAAAAAATAGCCTTTCTGGGAAACCCTTTTCCTGGTAAATGTCAAATAGAGAAATCCTCTCAGTTCACCCGGTAAATAACAGAATTGCAGACACAAGCAGAGTAATTGGCAACTACTAAATACATGTCATAGAAAAAGTGAACCTGCATCTTTTACCTCATTTATGAAAATTGTGGTCAGGGGTAGAGAAAAGGACCTTTTTCATTGAGAGTGGATGTGTCTCTGTGAATACCACTCTGGACAGACTTACACTTTGACACCCCTAATGACGTCTGGTGGAGATGGGGAAACAGATCAGCTCCGAAGAAAACGTGTATTTGACCTGAGTGGCGCCCGGGGGCTATGGTCAGTGTGTCCACACTGAGAGGCACGCAGGGTCAGGCCTGCTGGAGTAGCGGCCCTGCTGAGCCCACAGAGGAATTCAGAGGGAGCCCACCCGCTCCCCCAGGCACTGGTCTTCAGACACCTGGGGTTAGGGCAGCCATCCCCTCCCCAGTTGTTCCTGGTAACCCCCTGTCTTTCATGAAGACTGAAGGTGTCTCTTCTGACCACTCCTATCCGTATATTTTACTGCTCAGTGAGCACCGCCTGCATTTCCCCTGAGCACAGCTGGTTTATTCCAGAGGCCAGCGATTCAGGGGGTTAAAATGGAAAATGCCAAGTGTAGACTTAGAGCAAAGAAAACATTCTACCCCATCTGTCCTTTTACCCCACACTCTGAAAGCATGAAATGAGCCGAATTCTAAATGGTAGGTAGCCTTGCCTCTGAGCGGCTTTTATTTTCTACAGGGGTATTGTTTTCTGCGACTCTCAAAACCATCATAGATAACGAGAAGTTCATTTTTAAATTGACTTTATGGATCAGCCTGCATATGATCCATCTGCTAACTGTCCCAAGCAGCCAGTGAATTTTCTTAACTTTTAAGAAGTCACTTTTAGATACTGCTTTTTTACGATGTACCGTGGTTGCCTTCATTCAGCTCCATCAAAGAAATATTTATTGAGTGCTTCTTAGGTGCCACGCCCTATTTAAGGACAAGGTTGGTGGTGTGGCGGGAGGCAGGGAGAAGGCCAAGGCCTTCACTGAGGTGGATAGGAGTTTTGTCATTGAGGTGCAATCTCCTGGCCATCATTTCTTTGTGTACTTACTATGTTCTAGACCAGTGCTGTCCAACTGAAATACAATAGGAGCAGTGAATGCTAGCCACATGTGTTATTTTAAATTTTCTAGTCACTACATTAAAAAAAGAAATGATATATTAGTATTATGTATTTAATTAACCAGATATATCCAGGATATTATTCCAACGCATAAATAATTACTAACGGGGTATTTTACAGACTATTTGAGATCTAGGATGTATTTACAGGCAGAGCCCATCTGCATTTGTATCTGCATAAAGCAAACCAGTAGTCCATGTGGATGGTAGCCGCCATATTGAACACTGCAGCACTATATTCTTTCTACAGCAGCTGCTTCCGGTTATCTTGGAAAACAAGAGTGTAAAAAACTAATGCACATATAAATAAACTTAAAATTGTTCAGTCTAATAATGAGTCAGCCTCCAGTACAGGTGTCAGCACCCTCCTCGTAAAGTTGGGAAATTAGTAACTTTTTTAAAGGTATAAACAGTACGTGTTATTGTTGCAGGGGGGTGTGTGTGTGTGTGTATATGTGTTTGTGTGTAGTATTAGTATCAGTTCCTAAAAAGATAGATTATCAAAGTGAAATTTCCTTTATTTGGACTTCAGAGAAAGCTATCTTTCTACTTTATTTTAAAATAATGTAAAAATAACATTTTTTCTCAGAAAGATGAATTATAGCCATTTTTAAGATTTTAGTTTCAAGTGGTTTGGGGATACTTTTCATAGTTATTCTCTCCTCCCTTCCCCTTTAACTTTTCTTTGCCCCTCTGTGTCTAATGCTTGTTTCTTTATGAAATTGGTCCTTCGTTTTCACTATTACGCATGCACTGCCACTCTTCTACCCCCACTCTTTTTTTCCTTTCACCTTTTCTTCTCTGCTGCTCTTTCTTCTTCGTTTTATCATTTGTTCAGAAAGGCAGTCTCTGGCACTGCAGAGAGGTAGTTGGCCAGGGAAGGAGAGCTGGGAGAAGGCTCAGGGGGACAATTAGGAAAACAGCATTGCTGGTCCTGACTTGGAGAATTTACCTTAATCTTGACATCTCAATATCAGTCTCTGTCCTCTGCAGTTACAGCTGTCAGTCTGCAGATAATCTCTAGGTAACCACGGGGAGCTGACCCTTATTCTGCCCTTGTTACTGGCTGCAGCTCTTTATCAGCGAAGGAAGTCAGTAGCAAACTTGTGCTTTTGCCTTGCGAAACCTTAGTAGGTGATGGTGCATCACCATGAGGGAGGTTTCATTTTTTTCTTCACTTACTGTTAAAAACAAAAAACAAAAAAACAGAGGACCTTCTAGGGCCTGGGCCATGGCACTAGGTCCAGGTCCTGGTGGCAAACTTAAAGGAAGTTGGCAAAACGCTAAGCTGTCAGCAGCACTTTAAAAAGCTGAAAGTCAGCACAGAGGCGCCTATGGTTCTACTAGCTTGCGCTCTGGTTTGGGTTGAGTGATGAGAATGATGATCTTGTAAGACTGGGTGCTGCTGCAAAGTCGCTTCAGTCGTGTCCGACTCTATGAGACCCCCTATCCTTAATTCTTCTTTCAGTGATTGAATTAAAATCAGCACCCTGGCAGTCACTTGAAGGAAACACGTCATGTCGATGCCCATTTGTGAAGAGCATGGTGTTCGTGATCTGCTTTTATAGTGTTTTTGGTCTCTTTGTTGCCTACTGTGTTTAACTCTAGACAATTTTGTACCACTGATTGCAAGAGAATTCTTAGACTTGAATGCTAACCGGGTGGAAGCAAAATCAGTTGTTTTAAGTTGTAAGGAAGAGGTATTAATCTTGAGAGCTGTTTTGTTCTGTTTGTTTGCTTTGGCCATGGGTATCAAGTGCTGGAGAATATTGAAGGCGGTGCAAGTGGTGGTGGTGGAAAAACCTGGTTAAGAGTTCCTTTAATGCTTTTCACTTACGCTTGCCTCCCTGGCCATGGTCTGGCTGGACAGGTGGGCAGCGTTAGCATAAGAATCCCACCCCCAGGGAAAAGAAAAAAAGAATCCCATCCTCTCTCCCTGAGATAGGCTATGAAGCCCCTGCCTCATGCTTACTGTAGAGTGTTACGAGCATCGCAGGGTGGATCTCCCTATGACTGACTCTGTGTGTGTGTGTGTGTGTGTGTGTGTGTGTGTGTGTGTGTGTTAAGTCGCTTCAGTCATCTCAGACTTTGCAACCCCGTGGACTGTGGCCTGCCAATCTCCTGTGTCCATGGGATTCTCCAGGCAAGAATACTGGAGTGAGTTGTCATGCTCTTCTCCAGGGGATCTTCCCTACTAGTGAATAGGCAGTGACTTTTCAGATCATCCTTTCCCCAGATGTTAAGGAAATGGTATTTCTGGATGTACTTTTTAATGAAGGGATGGTATGTAGACTTAAAGTTCTTATCGAAAATAGGAATACTTGAAGTTAAAGTTCATTTTTTAGGTCAGGCTCCTAGATGGACTTGTACAATGTGAACATTCTCTTTAAGAAAAAAATTATATAAAATTGTGAGATTATTCAGATGTGCACTTCCCTGGTGGTTCAGATGGTAAAGAATCTGCCTGCAGTGTGGGAGACCTGGGTTCGATCCCTGCATTAGGAAGATCCCCTGGAGGAGGGCATAGCAACTCATTCCAGTATTCTTGCCTGGAGAATCCCCATGGACAGAGGAACCTGGGAGGCTACAGTCCACAGGATCGCAAAGTCAGACATTACTGAGCACATGATGTATCTGTTTTCACTGTTAATGCAAAAAACACCTCAAGGGATTTCCCTGGCAGGCCAGTGGTTGAGATGTCACCTTCCAGTGCAGAGGGCGCAGGTTCAATCCCCGGTGGGGGCGCTAACATCCCACGTGCCTTTGGCAAAAAAAAAAAAACAACCCAAAACATAAAATAGAAGTAATACTGTAACACTTAAAAAGTGGTCCACGTCAAAAAATCTTAAAAAAAGAACAAACAAACAAAAAAAACCCCTCAAAATGTCAGTGTGAAGTGGCCAAACTTGAGTTGCACTGTAGAAGTGGCTAGAAATGGACGGTGGGAACTTATGGAGAATTTACCTTCATCCTGGCATTTTGCCATTACTGTGCCCCTCTGCAGCTCCAGGCTGTAAGCCTCCGGATGACCTGGGAGTGGCCGTGGGCAGCAGGGGCTCTGGGACAGTTACCGCTATAATGTGCTGCTGCTGCTGCTGCTGCTTTAAATCGACCCCTTGCTAAGCTCACTCTGTTTCTGGCTCTCCTCATGCTGCAAGGACATTTTCACGAAGGAGAACCCATGAGATGCATGGAGGCGTGCCAGGGATTAAAGGAGATAAGCAAGAGTTCTTTAGGGAAAAAGTGTGGTGATTTGGTGAAAACTTCGGTAGCATTTTATCTTTATCAGCTATTCCTCCAAATGACTGAGATCCTTTTCACTGTAACCGCATTACCTCAGACTCTGACGGTGCTAACAGGGCGCCCTCATCCTCCGTGCTGGGGTCAGAGGCCACAGTGGTTGGTATACTCAGCGTCTTAGACTCAGTCTCTGACTCCGCCTGGCATCTGTCTGCCTTGGAAATGATGGTAGGAGACCTAGCCTAGGGAAGGAAACATCCCAGGGTCTGATTTTGGAAAAGGTCTGTTCTTAGTAGAGCTGAGCATAAAGCTCACAGATTTAGTTTTTGCAAGCAATTTGAAAACCAGTACTTTCTTACAAATAGTGTGCTTCCCTGGTGGCTCAGACGGTAAAGAATCTGCCTGCAATTGGGGAGAGCCCTGTTTGATCCCTGGATTGGGGAGGTCCCCTAGAGAAGGAAACAGCAACCCACTCCAGTATTCTTGCCTGGGGAATCACATGGACAGAGGAGCCTGGTGGGCTGCAGTCCATGAGGTCGCAAAGAGTCAGATATGACTGAATGACTGATAACTTCTCATAAATAAGGTCTCTAAGCTAGGGTGTCATTGGTGAAGGAAAAAATAACCAAAAAACCCAGTAAGAAACTAGTCATTTATAGAGCAAAAATGAGCCAAATGTGACAAACCTCGTGTTTCCTTTGTTGCAGACTTGAGTGGTCATCCTTTCCATGCTGTGCCGCGTTAGCTGCTAGAATAATAATTCATATTAAACATAAATATAGTTCCAAGACTAAGTTAATGGGAAGAGGCGTCAGCTTACTTGTTTCATCCAGAGTTTACCTCCTCATTGTTTAGACGCTTCACACCTGCTCTTGGGTCTCATGGCCCCACCAGGCTACCTGGTGGGGAGAGGGTGCTGGGGTGGGAGGAGGTGGTGGTGGGGGCTGCGGAGGGGGGAAGGTGACATACAGGGACGAGGAGCTCTGAAGACCATGGGCTTCAGGACACAGGAGTTGCATTTGAATCTTGCTTCTCCAGTGTTTTGCTTAGTAAAATTTTGACTTAGCCTAAAATTGGACACGTCCCTAAACATTAGTTTCCTGAGGATAATATTTGTACCAATTGCATAAGATTATTGTGAGGATTAAAGAAAATTATGGCTGTAGCTGGAATCAAGAATGCCAGGAGAAATATCAATAACCTCAGATATGCAGATGACACCACCCTTACGGCAGAAAGTGAAGAGGAACTAAAAAGCCTCTTGATGAAGGTGAAAGAGGAGAGTGAAAAAGTTGGCTTAAAACCCAACATTCAGAAAACGAAGATCATGGCATCCGGTCCCATCACTTCATGGGAAATAGATGGGGAAACAGTGGAAACGGTGTCAGACTTTGTTTTTTTGGGCTCCAAAATCACTGCAGATGGTGACTGCAGCCATGAAATTAAAAGACGCTTACTTCTTGGAAGAAAAGTTATGACCAACCTAGATAGCATATTCAAAAGCAGAGACATTACTTTGCCAACAAAGGTCTGTCTAGTCAAGGCTATGGTTTTTCCTCTGGTCATGTATGGATGTGAGAGTTGGACTGTGAAGAAGGCTGAGTGCCGAAGAATTGATGCTTTTGAACTGTGGTGTTGGAGAAGACTCTTGAGAGTCCCTTGGACTGCAAGAAGATCCAACCGGTCCATTCTGAAGGAGATCAGCCCTGGGATTTCTTTGGAAGGAATGATGCTAGAGCTGAAACTCCAGTACTTTGGCCACCTCATGTGAAGAGTTGACTCATTGGAAAAGACTCTGATGCTGGGAGGGATAGGGGGCAGGAGGAGAAGGGGACGACAGAGGATGAGATGGCTGGATGGCATCACTGACTCGATGGACGTGAGTCTGAGTGAACTCCGGGAGTTGGTGCTGGACAGAGAGGCCTGGCGTGCTGCGATTCATGGTGTCCCAAAGAGTCGGACACGACTGAGCGACTGAACTGAACTGAAACTTTTTAGCACAGTACACAGCATGCAGTTAAGTCCCCAAGGAGTGTTAACTATTTTATTATAACTTTTGTAAATGTAGTCATTGGAATGAGCTCTTGGAATTTTTCCTCCCATTGTCTACTCTTTCATCTTAAAGTAGAAAACCGTTCCCTTATTTTGTAAAATAGAACATTGTGTGTCAGTGTCTTAACACCCAAGATATCAGATTCTCCATAAAGCAAATGCAAATTGATAATATTTTTAAGGGGAGGGGGCAAAAATTGCTACCACATTACAGTTTTTAATTGAATCTCAGGGAAATGGGATTGTTGTTGCCATTTAGTCACTAATTCACCTGACTCTTGCAACCCCATGGACTCTATAGCCCACCAGGCTCTTTTGTCCATGGGATTTCCCAGGCAAGAGTACTGAAGTGGGTTGCCATGTCCTTTTCCAGGGGATCTTCCTGACCCAGGGATCAAGCCCTCATCTCCTGCATTGGCAGGCAGAGTCTTTACCACTGAGCCTCCTGGGAAAGCCCAGGAAATTGGATACTGTAGATAAAAGACTGACTGCTTTCTCAGTGTTGAATTTCTTCTCCGTTGTAACCAAGGTGAAAGCCATCACTTGGCGATCAGCACCTTGAGGCTGCTGGGGTGAAGCCAGTATCCTGTTTTGTGTTGTGAGGGAAGTTGACTAGTGTTCCCTCCAGCATCCAAGCGGTTAACCCTGACCTCTGTTTACACCTATATATAGTAAGTCTTGACCTGGTTAAATACAAATGTAAACTTACAGCTGTTAACCATACTTGAAGCGATCCTCTTCACCCTGTCACCCTGGCCCATATCTTGCTGCGTCTCCACCTTAGGCTCTGACCCACCTTGAGCTGCAGTGTTGAGTTTATTTGGTGAGTGTGTACCAGTCGCCGAGGAGGAGCACCGTCTGAAGCTCTGAACGTGACTTCATGTTTTACAGTGAAACAGTCACAAAATAATTTGTTGTAGTTTGACTTAGTAGCTGGATTTTAAAAGCTTTGCCTAAGAAGGTAATTCACATTTTAGAGTATGTAAGGTCTGCAACTTTGGCGACGGTTTTTATGGAACTCCTAACACTGCAGCCACTTTTTGAAGTTTGCTATTTTGAGCTGTGAAACTTTAGAGCCCCGAAGAGGCTGGAGCCCCAGTCTTGTTCTTCAGGAAAGATCACAGCTGCATCTTAGCTCCCATTTGAAGATAAAGAAGAAGCCCTTGGCTTATCATATTCAAGCTTTATGCACCACAGTTTTTTACATTTTATAAAAGTATTGGTTGAAAAATGAGATAGGAAAAAAGTAAATGTAAAACCTGTTGGTTATTACCTAATGTCCAGATATAATGTGTTTCTACAGTATCATGTGCAGGGTGTGTATACATATTACTTTTTTGATCCATATTCTACAACTTGTGTGTAAAATGATGTGCTCCCTTCACATTTGTTTGTTGTTGTTTAGTTGCTAAGTTGTGTCCGACTTTTGCGACCCCTTGGACTGTAGCCGGCCAGGCTCCTCCATCCATGGGATTTCCCAGACAAAAATAATGGAGTGAGTTGCCATTTCCTACTCCAGGGGATCTTCCCAATCCAGGGATCGAACCTACTTCTCTTGCGTCTCCTGAATTGGCTGGCAGATTCTTTACCACCTAGCCACCTGCGAAGCCCTCCCTTCACATTGTGGAAATATTTACTGTAGAGTGGCTGCAATCCAGGCATGTCATATTCTTTCATTTAATTCATTGTTTAAGGCGGGGGGTGTCTCTAAGTATATTTAGCTGTGTACCGAAGTTTGTCAGAAAGTAGTATTTTCCAAATTATTTTTGCAAGAAAGTTTGCCATGTTTTTGGATGTTTCACGGTAACCTTTTGGTAGAAAATGTCTAGCCTAGTGCTGTCTGTGGACTTGATTTGATGCTGAGAATTGTCACTCTCTGCTCTGTCTGGTACAGAAGCCACCAGCCATGTAGGGCTCCTGAGCATCTGAAAAGAGGCGAGTGAGAGTCAGGCACGGACATTTTAATTTAATTTTATTTAATTTAAATCTAGATAGCCATATGTGGCTAGTGACAGGCATGTTGGACAGCTCAGTGTATATAACCAAACAAGACAAATTATTTAAATCACAGGAAAATTAGATGTAGTGCGTAGACCTAGAAAGGGCAGTGTTTTGTTGGGTGTGTAGCTGGTGTCAGCTTTGAATTTCTGCTGCTGTTGTCTCACCTCTCACCACGTGGGCCTGGCTAGATGGTGAGATGATACGGTGAGAGAGAGCCACGCACGCAAGGCGATGCCGACGAGGTTCACCTCGTGATCCTTGGCGTAAATCTTCGCTTCGTACTTGCCAATTGTCGCTTAACATGATGTGGTCTCTTTAGTAATGTGAGGAGAGCATCTTGTTTTCAAGTATAAGTGATCTTTTAGAAAGCTGTTGTTTAAATTTTCTTCCCCAAAACATTCCAGTCGAAAGTACTTTGTATAAAATGTGTGCTGTTACTTGTTCTGTTGGTTGAAAAGCTGTTCTTACAGTTGGTAAAATTGTTTTTTTCCCTTGAAAAAGGTTTTTTACAATTTTATGTTAAATGTGATTATTGAACTGTAAAATTTCAGTCTCCTGGTTCCTGGAAGAAGAAATTTCAGAATGCTTTCTCCAGGGCTGTGACTGCTGGCTGTGTCTTGACCATCAGCCCTGAAGGGTGTATGAACTCACGCCTCGGGGTGGGCATGTGTACCTGCGTGGATCTCTTGATCCAAGAGACCCTAGGCCTTCATTTGGCACTGAAGACAAACAGAGAAACTTGAGTTGTTTTAAGATGTTACTTTAGGGTGCATTAGTTCTATCCTAAGATTAATATTGTTGTTCTCAAATTTTCTAATGTATGGTTAGTGGCAGAGGGTAAATGGAATCAATAGAAATCTAGGCTATAGTCCTTAGTTAGTATTTCTCCAAAAAGGATTTGAGACATTTTGACAAAATGTGTGTGTGTGTGTGTGTGTGTGTGTGTGTGTGTGTGTGTGTGAGAAATAGAAACAGGAAATTGGGTTCTGAAATGGAGACCAAGGAAGCGTGCTAATTACAGCCTCAGCTGCTGGGCTGGGCATCCTGGTGAGCGGACAGAGGGAAGCCGGAGAGGTGATCACTCTCATCATCAGAAAGAAGGAAATTTTTTTTCCTCAGAGATTTTTTTTTTTGGGTGGCATGAAATCCTGAGAGAAACTTTTTGCTTGGTGTATTTTATACATAGGAGGTGTTGACAGGCATCACAAATACTTTCTTGACAAGAGTAGTCTTATAACAAGTGTGGAGATAGTTTTGGTTTTTCTGGTTGTTTTTCATCTTCCAAAATGGTTCCTCCCTTTACCCTGGATGGTTCCGCCCGCGGGGGTGGCGCTCAGGACCACACGGCGCAGGCTGGGTGCTGTGGCCCAGGGGACACTCCCAGAGGTGTACACGGACCAAGGATGCCTGAGGTGATGGGTTGCACATCTGAGGTATCTCCACATTTCGAGACTTCTGGTCTGTTAATTAGGTCATGGATAGGCTTTTGACAGATTATTTTGACAGAAGATTGTTAAGTTGTTTAGGTAATCAAGAATCTAAATTATTATCAATATCTTCAGTGCCACTGAATTATTTGTTTTATATTCATTTGTTTTTGGCTGTGCTGGGTCTTTGTTGCTGCAGTCGGGCTTTCTCTAGTGGCGTGCAGGGTCTGTTCTCTAGTTGCAGTGCGCAGGCTTCTCATTGCATTGGCTTCTTTTATTGCGAAGCAGAGGCTCTAGGCCCACAGGCTCAATAGTTGTGGCTCATGGGCTCAGTAGTTGTAGTTCCTGGGTTCCGGGACACAGCCTCAGTAGTTGTGGCTCACGGCCTTAGTTGCTACATGGCATGTGGGATCCTCCCGGACCAGAGATCAAACCTATGTCTTCTGCATTGGCAGGCAGGTTCTTAACCACTGGACTGAAAGGGAAGTCCCTGAATTATTCATTTTTAAATAGTGAATTTTATATGCATGAGTCTCAACTCAATTTTTAAAAAAAGAGTCCAAAGCACCAATTTGTATCTTAATGGTGGAAAGCCAGAGCCCTATTCTTTAGAAACCAGATAAGAGGGTTATCCGATGAACATTATGTCTTGAAAGTTGGGTTCCTAGTAGGCGTTGTCACCTGGATGGAAATCTCTCACCTGCTCCTGGCATTTGGGAGCATAAAAATGGTTGTGGGAAAATCCAGAATTTCCTCTAGAAACAAAGTCAGTTAAGCAGTCAAGACTCCAGAGCAGCTTTGCCCAGTGGAATTTTCTGGTGGATGAAAGTGTTTTATGCACTGTCCATTATGGTAGCCTGTAGACATGTTGGTTACAAACACTTAAACCGTGGCTGGTGTGACTGAACAGTTAAATTTTATCTGCTGCTGCTGCTGCTGCTAAGTCGCCTCAGTCGTGTCCGACTCTGTGCGACCCCATAGACAGCAGCCCACCAGGCTCCCCCGTCCCTGGGATTCTCCAGGCAAGAACACTGGAGTGGGTTGCCATTTCCTTCTCCAATGCATGAAAGTGAAAAGTGAAAGTGAAGTCGCTCAGTTGTGTCTGACCCTTAGCGACCTCATGGACTGCAGCCTTTCAGGCTCCTCCATCCATGGGATTTTCCAGGCAAGAGTACTGGAGTGGGGTGCCATTGCCTTCTCTGACTTTAAGTAATTTAAATGCCACATTCGGCTGGTGACTACTGCATCCAACAGAGCAATTGTAGAGTCGTAATTGATAAGACAGAAGTATTCAAATGTTTTGTTCCCTACAAGAATTTTGAAACAAAAAACTTTCAAAAATTCTAGTTTTTTTTTTTTTTAAAGTTCAAATAAATACATTAAAAAGTGTTTGCCTGCATGACTGTCACCACTAAGCAGACGTTTACCCCGGCGCTGCCCGCTTTGATATTTGTTAGTGGAACTCTTTGCTGCCAAGACTCTCCTGCCCTGGAGGTGACACTGAGCAGAACACCCCAGTAGAGTAAAGGCAGCAAGTCTTATACACGCCTGGCGGAAGCCAGTATAGCCTGTGCAGAGGCCCTGGGGCAGGAGTGTGCTTAGAACGCTTGAGGGCAGCAAAGAAGCCAGTGTGTTTGGAGTGGAGGGAGGGAGGGATAGGAACTTTGGTTAGAAGAGTAAATAAAGCAGGGGTTGGGGTGGTTTTAGGGGACTGGGTGGTTTTCGATCAAGCAGGGTATTGTGAGCTATGGTGAGGAGTTCTGAGTTTTACCACGAGTGAGATGGCAAAGCTGTCAAAGGGTTTGAGCTTGAGAGTGGTACGAGGTGTTATGTATGTTAGCAGGCTCTCTCTGTGCGTCTCTAAGAAATAGGAGAAATAGGTAGAAGGGCAAATTCGGTCGCACAAAGAGGCTGTCAATCAGGCAAGATGCAGTGGTGGCCTGGACTAGGGGGTTGGCGGTAGGAAGTGACAGATTGTGCCAGTGGATTGGAAATGGGATTTGAGAGAATGAGAGCCATCATGGTTCTGACTGGAGCAGTTGGGGGATCTGAGGATCCAGGTTAGTGCAAGAAACTCAGGTTTAGTTTGGACATGTTAATGTGGAGGTGCTCCTAGATTCCAGTTCAGATAGGTAGTTGGATACGGGAATTTGGGGATGAGTTTAACAGTTATAATTGTATAGATGTTGTTGTTGTTTAGTCGCTAAGTTGTGTCTGACTCTCTTGCGACCCCAAGGACTGTAGCCCACCAGGCTCCTCGGTCCATGGAATTATCCTGGCAAGTATACTAGAGTGGGTTGCCGTTTCCTTCTTCAGGGGATCTTCCTGACTCAAGGATCGAACCTGTGTCTCCTACATTGGCAGGTGGATTCTTTACCACTGCGCCACTTGAGAAGCCCTGCGTAGATAATATTCTGCCATAGGCCTTGACAGGGTTAGAAGAGGAAGGTGAGGCCAGGGCCCCTGTACAGCCCATCGTTGGTACTCTAGGCTAGAGGGTCCCAGGACCTGCAGTGAGGAGAGACCACCACCAGGCATTCGTCCTAGATCCCAGGCGAGGAGAGAGTGGCCAGCAGGGAACCTTTGATGGGGTCACACGGTCTTACTGTGAGGTGTCCCATAAGATGAGGACTGAGTCCTACCAGCTTCAGTCTCAAAGGTTAACTCTTCTCATACCCTTATATAATTCTCACCTACATAACTCCTATTGTTAAGTTGTGAAATTTTAGTGGACTTCTGAATAGGATGTTGCAGTGCACCCAGAGATGGTTGTAACAACACTTAGCAGCTACCATGTACCAGGCTGTGTTGTTGGCTCCTGAGGTCGAAGGTGGATAAGAGAAGCCCCTGTAAACTTCTCGGACTTGCAATCTTAGGAGAGAAGGTACCTGAGCATCTTAGTGCCGTGCTTGGTGTGATAACTGTTCGGGGCTGGATTGAGTGCCGTGGAGGAGCTAGTGACAGATCAGTGAGGTGGTGCTGAGACCGGAATCACCTGACATACAGTCTCTACTTTCCTTCCTCCGCCGAGAGCCATCTTCACACTGTAAAAAGTATCCAGTGTTGAAGTTTACAAAGACACTTATGGGAGGACTTGCACTTGAAAAACAAAATCACTGTTCTTCCCAGGTAACCAGTGGAAATCTTTGCTTATTGCTCATCCCACTTTCCTGCTGTCTGCTGTCACTAAAAGGAAAAAGAAAAAAGAGAACCTAAGAGTGGAGGGAAGTCCTTTGATGTTGTTTGAATTGACAAGATAAGCATTTCTTGTAAATCTCACATTTCATCTTTACAATGAATGTGAACTTTGCAGTCTACTCAAGTATGTCATGTCTGCTTGGCTGTTTGATCATTTAACTCGCCCTTGGCCACAACCCCTTAAGCAGCGATTCTGATTCTTAAGGACGGAGTGCTTTTGGGGTTACTTTGGATCCCTGTTGGCTACTTGCCATGTACGCTTGGGTAAACTCATAGGCTCGTGGTTTTGTAACATATCTACTCTGTAACTTTGTCATCAGAAATTTCCTTAATGTCTAGGTAAGTGTATCTGTCCATTGGATGAAGATAGTACAATATTGAGAAGCCCTTAGGCAGGGCCTCGAGAATTCCTCCCAGGGCGACTGGGTTTCTCGTTGGTCAGGACAGTAGGTCCAGGCTGACTCATCAGACAAGGAGTGAGCACTACAGGCCCCCTGCTCTTGTGTCCAGGGGCGATGCAAGGGGCCAGGCTTCTGGGTCATCCTGTCTCGTGTCTTCAGGGATCCTGTGCAGGTCCCATAGAAAAGTTCCTTCTGCAGCTGCAAGTGAGCAGAGCCCCATCTTCCTCTGCCTTCTCTCCTTCTCACCTCCCCAGAGAAGGTGAATTGATCCTAGTTCTCCCAGACCCTCTCACCCCGGACTTGTGTCCAGAATGTTCACCTGTAGTTTTAGAGATCACTTGCTCTGTAACGTCTTTTCTCTCTACGTTGCAATCACTCGTCTTGGAAGGCAGCAGGCGCAGCGTGGAAGAGCATGGCCTTGGAGTGCTGGTTTCATCACTATGGAATCAGCTGTGTGACTGTGGGTGAACCACATAGCTTCTCTGGGCCTCAGTTTTCTCATCTATACAGTAGGAATCATATCTGTTTAATGCTGTTGTTGGGGCTTCTCTAGTGGCTCAGCAGTAAAGAATCTGCGTGCAATGCAGGAGACACAGGTTTGGTCCCTGGGTTGGGAAGATCCCCTGGAGAAGGAAATGCCTACCCACTCCAGTATTCTCGCCTGGGAAATCCTATGGACAGAACAGGTTGGCAGGCTACAGTCTGTGGACTCACAAAAGGGTTGGACACAACTTAGTGACTTAACAACATTAACAAATACTGTTGTTAGGGGGACTGAGATCATACACTAGTGTGCTTAGAACTGTGCCTACAAACAATGATACGTTGTTTGTAAATTCAGTTCAGTTCAGTCACTCAGTCATGTCTGACTCTTTGTGATCCCATGAATTGCAGCACGCCAGGCCTCCCTGTCCATCACCAAGTCCCGGAGTTCACTCAGACTCACGTCCATTGAGTCGGTGATGCCATCTAGCCATCTCGTCCTCTCTCGTCCCCTTCTCCTCCTGCCCCCAATCCCTCCCAGCATCAGAGTCTTTTCCAATGAGTCAACTCTTCGCATGAGGTGGCCAAAGTACTGGAGTTTCAGCTTTAGCCATCATTCCTTCCAAAGAACACCCAGGGCTGATCTCCTTCATAATGGACTGGTTGGATCTCCTTGCAGTCCAAGGGACTCTCAAGAGTCTTCTCCAACACCACAGTTCAAAATTAGTGCTGCCATTAATGCCTCATTATTATATTATTACTACTTCCGTGACTGTATTGTTGCTAAAATACTCTGTATCCCACTCTGTGTTCTAAGTGGCGTGAGTTGAGGGTTCCTGTCCATCACCTTCTGTGCCGTATCCCCAGGGCAGGGCACATTCGTTCTGCAGGTGCCCATGCAGTGCTCCGTACCCAAGGCAGAGCCTGGGAGAGAGGGGCACTGCGGGGCCATGAGGGGCATGGGGAGAATGCTATTGGAGGGCGTCCTGTGGGAGGAGGTGCCTTCTGGGCTGAGTCGTCCCTGCTGGGTGGAGGGCAGCCAGATCCGAGGGTCATGGAGCACTCACCTGAGGACTCCGGGGAGGGCTATCAGGCAGGAAAGAGCAGATGCCCTGGGTGGGGAAATGAGGGGAGCGGGCAGCAGAGAAACTGAGGACTTCCCTGGGCAGTGCTGCCCAGGGGGGAATTGGATGTGAGCCCCAGGTGTTGAGTAAAATTGCCTCCTCATCACATTGAAACAAAGAAACAGCGACGTTCATTTTTGTATATTTAATGTGCATGTGTGTTTAAGTCGGTTCACTTGTGTGATTCTTTTCTACCCCATGGACTATAGTCCAACCAGCCCCTCTGTCCATGGAATTCTCCAGGAAGGAATACTGGAGTGGGTTGCCATGCCTTCCTCCAGGGGACCTTCCTGACCCAGGGATGAAACCTGTGTATCTTATGTCTCCTGCATTGGCAGGCATGTTCTTTACCATTAGTGCTACTGGGGAAGCCCATATTTAATGTAAGATACCCAAAATATGGTTTCAGCATATAATAATTGAATATCCTTTCAACAAATAATATTTAATACAAAAATATTAACAGGATCATCCACATATTTTCCTCCTAAGCCTTTGAGCTCTGGTGTGATTTACACGTGGAGCCCCTTTCAGCTCAAACCTGCCATGATTCCAGTGCTCCAAGGCCGCGTGTGTCTGGTGGCCGCTGCCTCGGACACCCCAGGCCTCAGGACAAGGTGGGTGGGAGGTAGTCCTGGAAACAGGACCGCGGCAGTGTGCGTGTTGGGGTCAGGGAGGGAGAATTGGGCTCCCGCATTGCTCACTTGCTTAACCAGGTGGGTGGTGGCCTCACAGGTTGGTGGAAGAAGTCAGCAAAGAGAGCACAGTGTTTTTGGGTATGTCTTGCTTCAGCAGTGGAGGGGGAGGAGGTGAGATGGTGAGTGAAGTTGTGGAGTTTGTGGCCAGGTGGGTCATTGGGCTTCGTGGTGACACAGCCTGGTCTAGAGCTTCATGACCTTGTGGTTGGGGACTAGACCAGAGCTCCTTAAACCCAGTGCAGACCCTGGGTCCTTCATCCCTCCAGCCAACTCAAACGCCTCCTTCAGCCTCCTGGCTTCTCCTCCTGGGCTTCAGCAGAAGGTACATGATCATTCCCCCACCCCCTCAGGAGATGGGCTGTGGTCAGAGCAAAAAAGAGAAGCACGCGTGTGTCAAAATTTGCAACCATGCCTTAACCTTCCACCTAAAGCAACTGAAATATTTCACAGCTCAGAGTCATTAGAATTTTAAAGTTTATTTTAAACATGTACATAGAGGAAAATGATACGCTGTCTTAGATAAAAATAAACAATCAATGTAGTTCAGCACTTACTAACGTTATTTTTGGAGGCCAGATTCTGAGAACTCTTTCTAGGTCTGTTCCCCAGGAGTGCTTTTGTTGGAAATGAGCTGAGGGATGGTGATCCTTTCATAGCAGAGGGACAGCATTTGGGGCCTGTTGAGACTTCTTTAAAGATATTATTT
The DNA here is from genome assembly GCF_027580195.1 of Bos mutus. NCBI lineage: Eukaryota > Metazoa > Chordata > Mammalia > Artiodactyla > Bovidae > Bos > Bos mutus. The sequence goes on along the minus strand of NC_091630.1, from coordinate 55,757,393 downwards.
AAAGATAGGGTGAGAACCTCATACATCTGTCGACCCATCCATCCACTCTCCATTTATTCATCAGGCAGCGTTTTGGAGCATTTGTAACGTGCCAGTCACTCCGTGAGGTCATGGAGATATAAAAAGAAAGTATTCTCTCCTTAAAAGAAGTCTAGTTAAATAGTGGTGTCCCTGCAATGAGAAGAGAGAAGCGCAGACTTGCATGGGAGCAGATATGCAACTTAATTGTTTCAGGGTCAGGAAGAAAGGGGGTACTTAAGTCAGGGAAAGAGGAGAAATGAAGGAGAAATTTGTGCAGACAGCAGGCAGATGGTGCGGCTTTCAAAGGCCATCAAATGTTTCAACATTGCCTCAGACCAGGCAGAAGAATGTGCACTCACTCACTCACACATTTATTAGTCCACAGTGTCCTAGGATACCCTTGTGGGCACCTTGGCGGTACAGCAGTCACCAGGAGCTCCCACAGAGCATGTATGTAATCAAGACAGAGGCTGGAAGTGTGACGTCTGTGTTAACATTTGGGGAAGGTTTCATAATCAGTAAATACTAGGCCTATGGTATGTGTCAGTTCCTGCTTTAGGTGTTGGAGAGAGAGACAGACAGGCACGCATTCTTGTATATATGCCTATGTATACAGTTGACCCTTGAACAACTCGGTGGTTGGGGCACTGACCTTTCACACACTTGAGAATCTGAATATAACTTATCGTTTGTCCTCCCTGTGTCCACGGGTCCTCTGTATCCATGGTTCTGTACCTGCACATTCAACCAACCCCAAGTGTGTATGTAGTACTGTGATGTGCACTGCTGGAAAAAAGTCCTCGAGTAAGTGGACCCCCACTTTTCAAATCCACGTTGTCAAGGGTAACATGTATATAGACAAACAGTCTATCAGAGCCTCACAGTCCTCCGAGGACAGAGGCCGCCTGTGCAAAGATCCTGAGGTGGAGAGCTTTTGCCCTTTGTTCTTTGACAGTAAGCAAGGGATCAGCGTGGGCTTCCCTGGTGGCTCAGTGGTAAAGAACCCACCACCTGCCAATGCAGGAGACGCGGGTTCGATCCCTGGGTCAAGAAAATCCCCTGGAGAGGGAAATGACAACCCACTCCAGTCGTCTTGCCTGGGAAATCCCATGAACGGAGGAGCCTGGCGGGCTACAGTCCATGGGTTGCAAGAGAGTCTAGCTTGACTGAGTGACTGAACAGCGACAATGGATCAGCGTAGTTAGAGCAGGTTGGGGGGTGGGTCTGCAGGAGATGAGGTTTGGAGGTGGCAGGGGTCCATTTGAGGCCTTGTGGACCATGCTGAGGACTTGCCATTTCACTGTGAATGAGAGGAGAAGGTCTTAGTGGTTTTGAATAGAGGTGTGTTGTGGTCCTATTTACATCTTTAAAGGATCACTGGGACTGTGTAGGAAATAGACTGGGCTGGATGGCAAGCCTGGGAGATAGGGGTCAGTTACAGAGGTTGTGGCAACAGTGGTCCAGGCAGGTCTCCTGGTGCTTAGCAGGGTAGAGTGGGGGAGGGGGTGGTCGTCAGAGGGTGTGTCCTGTCTGTGTTGCAGGTGGAGCCAGGAGGAACCACATAGTGGAGTGAAAGTGGAGGGTGAGACTAAGCAGAGGTCAGGGGAGACTCCCCATATCTGGCTTCTGCTGCTGGTGGAGCTGGAGTCAGTAAAGAAATCAGGAGTTTGGTTTAGAATTCATGGAGTGTGAGATGCCTGTCGGGGGCGTGCAGGTGGCCAGGTCAGGTTGCCAGTTGCATGGGGCCGTATGGAATTCAGGGGAGGGGCCCGGACTCTCAAAGGAACCTTGGGAGCCATCAGCCACGGGTGGGTGGTGTTTCGAGCCGTGACCCCTGCTGAGGGAGAAGGCAGAGATCTCAGATCCAGACGTGAGGGTCCAGAGCACCTTGGGAGTTATGGGCCGAGAGGTTCATGGGAAACCAGCACTGAAGGAGCTCATGAGGGGTGGGGAGGCTGTTGTGAGGTCTGTGAGGTCCCTGAAGAAGCTGGGGGTAAGGCTGTCAGCTCCTGCTGACAGTTCAGGAGCATGGGGAGGGGGTTCCCGGTGAGGAAGGCTGGCTGTTCAGGTGGAATATGAGTGTGAACTCTGCCTACCAGGGGAAGGCAGCAAATGCTGTCATTCCCTGGAGCATTCTGTCATAAAGGGGAGCAAAGAGAGGCGGCAAAGCTGGAGGAAACGAGGATCCAGAAAGGTTCAATAGGTCACTGAGAACCTGAGCAAGGGTGAGGGGTGGAGGGTGTCAAGGTGGAGAGACCAATGTGGGAGGCAGGAGGCTGGGACAGAGTGGGGAGGGACGGAGGTTTGGAGGCTGCCGCTGTTTAAATCGTTCCTGAGGCCTGCTTCTTATAAATGATGATTTTAAAGAGGGTCGCTCCCAGGCTTTCTCGTTGCGGGTGATCGGAGCCCTGGTGTGGCCTGGCCCTGGGTGAGGAGCATCTGTGCTACACGCTGCAGTCAGCTGTGTTGTGAGGAATTGGGGGTCCCCACCTCCCTGAAGTCAACAGTGCTCCCCTCAGAAGTTCTCAGCGGACCTTCCAGGGCTGGGAGAGGTCCCTGCCCAGTGCTCCTCGTGTGTGTTCCTCTCCAGGTCCTGTGGCTGCTGTGAACGACACGTTCTGTCCTCCCCACCTCCTCTTTGTTCTTCCCCTTCCCGTCACCTGCCCGTGGTTTATTTGGTGTGGATCTATGACTTCAGGGATTCACAAACGTGAATGATTCTTTTATACTTGAGTAGTATTATTTGTGCATACCCCGGTGGCTCAGTGGCAAAGAATCCAGCTGTCAGTGCAGGAGACTTGAGACGAAGGTTTGATCCCTGGGTTGGGAAGATCCCCTGGAGTCGGGCATGGCAACCCACTCCAGTATTCTTGCCTGGAGAATCCCATGGACAGAGGAGCCTGGTGGACTACAGTTTATAGGGTTGCAAAAGAGTCGACGCAACTGAGCAACTGAGCTTGCATGCGTGCACAAGATATTGAATAAATATTGCAACACATTATATTGAGCAGAGACTAAACTTACTGGGAGAAAACCTTGTAGATATTAGGTATCTATGAAATGAAGTTACGAATTATTGCAGTGAAGTTCTGAAAGTTCTCGTTTTTATAAATGGGGAAAGTAAATTGTTTATGTTAAGATTTCATTTGCATCTCTAATTCCGGTATATCGTATTTAATTTGGGCTTTCTATTGTAGGTTTTTAAATGTCTTACTTGTTTTTTGTGTTTATCTACAAAACTTCCTTAATACTTCCCTCTGAAACGATCTTCACTTCCCATTTCACTTTATGAGTGCTCATTTCTTGTTAGACAGGTGGGGTGGTAGTTTAAACAGGGCTGACGCCAGATTTTAACAGTAGAGAATATCAGACTAGAGAGTCTTAGAGTTGGAAGCCATTACAGACCAGTTCCTCCACTTCTTCGTCTTGTAGACAGGAAGCTGAGGCATCTTGAGACAATCGGTCTTCACACTTGATAAAGCCCCCACAGAGAAAAATGCTCAAAACCAAGCCTAATAGTGAACCCACTAGTCCACCCTACTGTTCTTCCTTCAGATGATTTATCTTGAAAGAGCTGCCAGCACCCAGAGGAACACGGCCAGGTGAGCACCTGGCTAATGCCGGAGTATTTGGTGGGGGCACAGATCCTCATCAGCCCCCAGGGGGCTGACTGCCTTCAGGCCACCTGGGCCAGGGTGGCTCCATGGCTGCCCCAGCCTTAGCTGGATCCTTTCTGGTCAGGGGTAAATCCCTTCTGCATGTTGTTTCCTGTTTGCCTGCTCTCTCTAGGGATCAAGATAGTAACAGATACAAACACTTGTGAGTGAGATTGTTCCCAAGATAATTTCCATTTCTGTTTCCGAATGTGCTATAATAGCAAAAGAGAAAATCTTTAGGGTTCTTGAATTAGAGAAGTGGTCAGTGTTGGACTGGATGTTGGGCGATTATTACATTTTTGCAAGTACAGAGCTTATGATCCTAATACTTTCAAATAATGTTAAAATGCCATGAAAAACACCCCACTCCTTTGTTTGCTGATGTTCATCCATAAATACTGCTCAAACTTTACACCATCTCCTTGTGAATAATTACATTCTTATTCACACCCCTAAATTACATTTTAAAAGGGAATATCAATATAAATATTTATTATTTTAGACATAACTGATATTTTGTCATAAGTCATCTGAAGTTACGCATTTTCAAAAAAGTGATGTTTTTAAATACAGATAAGTTAAAATAGAAACAGATACACTCAGATGTTCATCATGATGTAACAGCATCTTTGTAGCGTGTTCAAATAGTTTCAAACAGGCAGAAGTATCTGAGAACTTTGAAGAAGGCTGCTCGACTGGATGTTGACATTAGGCGCAGGGTAGGTCACGCAGCAGTTTAAACTAAAGCTGCTTAGTTCAGAGGGTACTGCTGTTTTATCACCACATTTAAAAATCCGTTCCTCTTTTACTCCCTCAAACTGAGCTCAGGGATATAATGGATCCCATTATAGGTAAAAGGTCTGTGACTCAGCCATCGAGCTGCTCAAACTCTTGGCTGTTTTAATTGCCACCATTAAAGCTTTAGTACTTTTGTCTCATAAAAATAGATATCATCGATGTAAAATGTGTGCCTGTCGAAAATACATTGGTACCTCTGCCCTGGTGGTTAGCTAATCATCCTTCCGAGCTTCAGGCGAGTTAGGTTTTAGGCAGATGGGAACCTGACATAGATCACAGATTTGTTGAGATGGAGTCACTTAATTAAGAAAAGAATTCATGTAGTAATAAAGGGTAACATCTAGTTAGAAATATCCTCAGAAAAGAAGCTTGTTTTTGCTTTGGTTTGTGTTTTAAATGCATTTAACTGATGGACGGTGGATTTTTACTCAGCTCATTCTTGAACCCAAGAGAATAATGATGCTTTTCTGATTCTGATGCTAAAACTTCAACAATTCAAGGGAAATGTACCAGTCGCTCTTCCGACCCTGTTAGACACACCTGTGTACACTTAAGTGCAGTAATTGGTGGTGTTTCTCTGCCTGTCTTCTGCAAAGGGGCAGATATCAAGGTGGAAAGGGAGCTCCAAGAACACAGTGGGAGCCAAATGTTAAAATGTGAGAAGCGACTTTGTTCTGCTGCTTTCCCTCAATGTGGCCCCCAGTCACAGTCATTCATTATTCATACAGCCGTGCACAAACAAGGTAAAATGTCTCTGGAAGAGATCTGAAATGAGCACATCACGAGAAAGCTTCACCTCCTGCCCACTCTGTACATAGGGACCCCTCTGTAGTACAAATGGGAGCAAATAATTGGTGGGCAATTCATTGAGTTCTTTTCCCTCCTGCAGGTGTAATTGTGGAATCGTGTTTGGTTGAGAGAAAAAAAAGATCTTGACTGTAGAAGGGTCTCCATTCTGAACCAGCTCTAAAACTAAAACCTACCCACACAAAGCAATTGTGAGCTGATATACATAACCAGCCTTCTCTTCTTGCCCAGCTGTGTAGATTCAATTATAATAATTTTCTCAGTTGCATAACATTGCTGTTTGTTTATTACTGCGTTATTAGTCAGTGAATGAACCTCCCTCTTTTTGACCCCTCAGCAGTGTTTATAAAATACTTAATTGCTTTGGTATCTTCTGTTTCATGTGTAATTCCAGCTGGAAGGAGTCATGGGGACACAATCCCCTTTAAGTGTTAAACCGACTGTTCCTAAGGTGCAGGAAACTTTTCTGTTAAAATACACATCAGGAATCTTTAATATTGCTTGTAATGCAGTTTCTTTTCTTTTTTTCCCTTCTTTTTTAAAATTTGAACAAAGCGATTTAAAAAAAAAAAAAAACTTCTCCCTGTGATGGTTTCAGTGCTGCTTGACTATCTCAGAGTGTCAGACTCCAGCCTGCCTGTAGCACCTACACCTTTCATTTCATCTGGGTTCTTCCTGTCGGAGTGGGTCCCACCTCTGTCTAGCTGGTACCTCACACACAGCTATCTGTGTCATTACGCCTTCCTCCTCTCTGAAGACACATCAACAGGAATGGGCTTCCCTGGTGGCGCAGATGGTAAAGTATCTGCCTGCAGTGCAGGAGGTCCAGGTTTGATCCCTGGATCGGGACAATCGCTGGAGAAGGGAATGGCTACCCACTCCAGGAGCCTGGCGGGCTACAGTCTGTGGGGTCGCAGAGTCAGATACAACTGAGCGATTTTCACAGGAATGGGTGAGCTGCAGTGATTAGACAGTTGGTGTAGTAGCTAAGATGTGGGCTCTGCAGAGAGGTGACCTGGCTTGAATCTTGACTCTTGTAACCAGCTTTTTGTGACTTTGGACAAGTCAAAAGTCACCTCTTTGTGTGCTTCAGTCCTCCCATTTATCAAATGGAGATAATTTCCCCAGGTGGTTGTGAGGCTGGAGTGGTGCTTGGCACAGGAGAGCTCAGTGTCAATGGGAGCCGAGCAGCATCACGAAGGGATGAACAAGTCCTGTTGTGTTATCTGTCCTCCTGTGGTCGGCAGGATGTCTACATGCAAGGGAGATCCGGGATGGGGAGGGGGAAAGACTGAAAAAAAATAAAGATGTGAGTGGCTGGGGATTTTAAGGTATGCATTGTTGCTGCATAACAAATCGCCACAGACTTTGTGGCTTCAGACAATACTGTGTTCTTATCCCCTGTTTCTGTGAGTCAGGATTTGAGCCCAGCTCAGCTGGCTCCTATGCTTGGGGCCTCTTCAGGCTACCATCAGGAGTCGGGATTGTGTTTACATCTGGAGTCTTGGCTGGGCAGGGATTGACTTCTGTGTCCACTGAGATTGTGGGCCGAATTCACTTTGGGTAGCTGTGTGACTCGGGTCCTCAGCCTGGGGTTGCCCTTGACCCCTGGAGGCTGCCCTTGGCTCCTGACCATGGTGGGTTCCTCCCAGCTGGCAGCAAGGAGTGTCTGGCCCTCAAGGGAGGACCCATACCCTCTTTACAAGCTTTCTGATTAAGTCAGGCCCCACCGAAGTCATCTCCCCTTTGAGTAACTCAAAGCCAACTGATTTGGGGTTTCTAATCGTACCTGCGAGTCCCTCTCAGCTTGGCCACGTCTGCTGGCCAGCAGCCATGGGTCTCCCTCGTGGCTAGCAGGTGGAGATTGTGGGGTCACCTTAGAATTCTGCCTCCTACAAGATGTGAACAATTTTTTTTTTAATAGAACCAAAGTAGTCTATCATTAAGCATTTATTGCCAACTAGATCTTTTGCTAGCCTCACAAGCTCTGAGTCCTGGAGAACTTACTGGGTGTAAACTAGCTTTATTACTGAGCTCCTTACAAATGGATTTTTTTTCCCCCTTAAAGACTGTTCTATTCACATTTCTACACAAACCCCTGGGATTGTTCTGTGTTGGGTAAAGACACCCTCTCCTTTCAGTCTATTGAGGTTTGACTTTTTAAGTTCATAGGAGCAGCATTGTAAGCTACCTTTAACACTGACCTTTTTAGGCTAGTAGAAGTCTATAAAGGGCAAGTGTGGAATGAATTGCTTTTCCAGAGCCAAACTCCATACATTCCCCCTTTCTAACTCAAGGATCAACTAACTTTAGGTATACCAGTGATAGCCAAAAAAAAGAAGAAGAAAACAACAATGAAAGTGTACAGTAAAAAAAAAAAACAAAAACCAAACGATTGAATTGAACTAAACTATTTTTGGTATGTAAATTTGGTCTTTGTCCATAGTGGCTTGAATAGGATCTATTTATGCAAAACATGTTCACCAGCCCGGAAGCACTGTTGTCCTGTGTTTTGCTGAGCCTGAGCCCTAGTAAGCTTGGTGGCTTCAGCTCTGGGTGTCTGCTGCCAAATTCAAGCATCCAGACAGCCTTTTGAGAACATTACAGACCTTAGAGATAACTGGAAATAAGGAAGAGGAACGCCCCTGTAACTAGGATTAGTTCTACAGATTCTCATTCTCTGGTGATTGTGGAGTGGAGGCTGTTAAGGGCAGGGTGCCCTGTGTAAGGTGGTGAAGGAAGAAACGGGAGGGAAAAGAGAGACAGTAGAGTTGACCTTGTTAAGGACCCCAAGCATATTAGTTATCTTTCCTGTTTTTACTTCTAGGAAGTAATGTCCAGTAACAGATAACACTTGAGGATTTACTGCTTTTAGGAAGCAAGACCTTTGGAACAAGAGGGTGAAAGTTTGGCCCTGTCTCAGATTCCTCTAATGGGGTCAGAGTTTGGGTTGCTTACTGGAAGTCAGAGACACTGTGATGTTGCAGACCCTGTTTCTTTTTGGTGGGGGGATGGTGCGGCAGCTGTGGGAGGAGAGTGGGTGTCATCCTTATGGGTGGGTGGGCGGGCCTGCTGCCTGCAGGGACTGTCCCCTTGTGTGCCGTCCAGGCGACCCAGGAAGTCACTCAACGGCTTTGAATCGTGTTGTGTTTGTGCTGGTTTCTGTCTCTCCCCTGCCCAGAGGAGTGAGGCTCTTCTCAACCCCTCTGCATCTCCCTTCTATTACAAGTGCTTTGGGGAAGGAGATTCTCAAGGTTAGGGGCATGGTCTGATGAGCGCACTGGCTCTTTGGTGAACTGACACATGTTAACACAACATTCAAGTCTTGTCTAAACAGCTAAGCTAATTTTTCCCAGGCACTTGTGAAGCAATGGAGAAACAACAAAACAAAACAAAAGTTTGAAACTTTAACATCACTTTAACTCTGTGCCCTCAGTGTGTGTGTGTGTGTGATTTGGATGGGGCAAACATGTTGTCTCACTATATGCTTTTTAAATGTAAGGTGATTACTTGGTCTGGTGCTTTTTCTAAGCAGTAGAATTGACCTGTTACCCAACTGGCATGGTGGCCACAGAGCCGCACCCTCCGGCTGGCACCTCGCTCAGCCGCAGGGCGGCACCCAGCCCAGCGTGACAGTCTGGTCGCATGGACACGGAGAGAGGGCGGCGACAGGGAGGAACAGTGGCCAGACGCCCTGTTCTCCCGCACTGGAAGGGAGTGCACGCCACTCAGAACTTCTCAGACGCTTAGGAAGGGGGTCAGCATGGATGGAGTCTCTCCGCTGGGCTGTTGAGGTCCAGTTGACCGTAGAAACACCACAGCACAGCCTGTCACGCGTTACAGAGGCCAGTGACGCTGCCTGTGATGCAGTTTCACCCTTAGCACTGCAGGGTGGTCAGGATTCACTGAGTGATGGGAAGTTATTTAACACTGAATTTCACACGCCCAGTTGGTTCAACATTTTCATTGTTTTGGACTCTTCTCATTCAAAATGCACTTACAGTGTAGATGCTGTCAAAATGCCTTCGGATTATTTTTAAATGAGATACATCACAGTAACTAAATTTCTTTTTCAAGTCTAAAATTAATGATTCTGAGGGACACACTAAGATAAGTTATTATATTTTAAAATTAATTTTATTTAACTTATCTTCTCTGCATATATATATTATAATGGAAATTGTATAAGTCAGTTGATTATATGATTATACTAATGTCCCTGTTTTATTCCTACATATGACCATAATTGAGTAAGCAGTTTTCAGTGCATTTATATAAAATTGTATTTATTCATAGAGTCATATACTAGCTTTTAAAATATTTGGTAACCACTGCTTTAAGACAAGCCCTTTTTCTCTCTCACATTCCTCCCACAGAGGTGATGGATTTGCTCTGCTTTAGCTGCTTAAATCCAGAGTACATTTTAAAGAACATTTTTATTCAAGATATTCTTGGACAAAGAATGCCATGGTTAAATATCTGTATGGTACACTGTATCCCGTCCCTCTTCAGAGTGTAGTAAGGGTTTGAAGAGTTTTGCAGTAAAGAAAAATGCTTAACATTGTTTAACCCAGAATTCTCAAAACTCCCATGACTAGAGTCTTCTTTTCTCGGAACACTTTTTAAAATCCCAAACTTAGAAAAAAATTTTTCTATACTTTTTGCCTTCTCAAGTCATATGACCAACAAGTGTGACACTATTCATTTTTGTGTCTGTGTTCATAAAAGTGTTCATTTGATATTTTTTTCCCTAGAAATGTTCTTTTTAAATGAGCTGAATAAAACTAACTGGTATAGGAAAGGCTTGAGCTTGAGTCCCTGACTCTTGATAGCAAATTTGGTCCAACAGAAAATATTCCGATCCTTGATTCTTAAGATTGTTCCTGTCCTTGTAATTTTATATCAAAGGATGAAAGTTAAAAATTATTTCAGGTGACCATTCAGACTAATACCTGTTCATCTTGATCTCCTCTCCAACAGTTTTGAAAACTGTTGGAAAGTTTTGAAAGCTCCCTGTGAGGCATTTTTGTGTCTTTAGTCCACCACATCCTAGGCGTGGTTTGTTGCTCCAGCTGGTCCACTGAGGAAGGAGCCCCTGGCCAGTGTTTGCCTCCCTGAACCATGTTTTTACCTGGAAGCCTCCTTGGTGTCTGCTGGGTGATGTGCTCTGCCTTCCCTCAGCAGGCACCCAGGCTCCCTGGTTCACTGTTACAGCCTCAAATGTTTGTTGGATGAATAAGTGATTTGAGCACCAGGTATCACTGAGATGGTCTTTCTGTCAATGTCATTGACCAGAAAAAGATGTTTAAATCTCAGTGGAATTTACGAAACCTTTGCTAAATGCTCTGTTGAATCCTGGTACATTTAGACTGGAGATTGAGCTGTAGTGTTCATACCAGAATTCATTTTTAAGAGTGTGGAAGGACTGAGAGCCTGTGGAATACTGGAAAAGTAGAAGTGAAGAAAACCAGTAATGGGAACATGTCTCCAAAGCCATTTAAAAAATCTCCAACAACCAAATTGTACTTTTCAGTCTTTTTTCTTCCCCCTCTTGGCCACTCCATGTGGCTTGCAGTACCGCAGTTCCCTGACCAAGGATCAAACCTGTGCCCCTGCAGTGGAAGTGCACAGTCCTAACCACTGGACTGCCAGGGAAGTCCCTGTACTTTTTAGTCTTAAATGGCTACTTAATATTTGTATTTTTACAAGCCATTGCAATCATAGTTGAATGTTTTGAGCTTGCACCTGTTGTCACATGCAGCTCAGTTTTCCTGCCACTTCTCCCCATGGATCTCAGTTTCTCTGAGCACCCAAGTGCCTGCCTGCCTTCAGCCTACTTTGTGGGGCGGGATGTTTCCCCCGGAAGCGCTGTGTCTTCTCATCTAGTTGGTAGTATCTTCTGTTTATTATAAAGTAGCATTTTGATTTTATATGTATCGTGTCACTCGCTGAGTAGAATGTTTGCCCACAGACGTCCGATATTACTAATGGTGTTGGGTTTGCAGGGATCGTCTGTGTTGGAAACATTGCATGCTATTTACTGACTCATGGTCATCGGCCTTGAGAGCAAGTTGAGGCTTCAAGACTATAATTAAGAAAAAACATGGTTAAATAAGATAGGCTTTGAAGTCAAAAAATGGTGGTTCATGTTGGAGGGAAAACACGGCGGAGTTGGATGTAAAGTGTCTTCTTGGGGTTTTTTTTTTTGCCTACACTGAGTGGCATGTGGGATCTTGGTTTCCCGACCAGGGATTGAACCCAGAACCCAGGCTCCCTGCAGGGAAGTTCAGAATCTTAACCACGGTACCGACAGGGAAGTCCCTTGTGCATTTTTTTAACATTCTATTGAAGGTTCCTGAGCCTTTGGGGCCACCTTTGCTTAAAGGTAACAGAGGGGTTGGCCTTGCCTCCTTCACCCATCTCTTCTTTGGTTAAATTTACAGTCTGTTCAGCTGTTTTACATGAGGAAACTTGTTAATGTGTTTGCCTAATTTATATGTTTATGAAACATAGAGTTGATAAAAATGATCATCTTTAGTTTATGGTAATTTTTTTGGATAGCACACACCTTGGATGATTTTTATTTATTGTTCAAATATCAGTCACTCTGTTTCAGTTCCGAAAGCGCATGGCACAGTCCTCACAAGTTCCATAATTCTCCAACAGGCACATGGAACTATGATAGAAAATGCGTCAAGCAGGAAGTCCTAAAGGGTGTATTTCAAAATACCTTTGGTATCTAACATTCTCTGCATTTGCCCTAATAAATGAGAGGTTTTAGGAATGCCCTATATGGTGATATCAGATGTTAATGGCATTGATTACCTGTCAGGCAGTGGGAAATGATGGGAAAATGTCTGCTGTAAAATTAAATAGCATTAGAGAAGACTGTACCATGCGTTTGGGTTGGGGGGGTGGTGAGGGGGCTGGACCTGGGAGACTTTGTCAGGGTATTACTCTGAGCTCCAGGTTTTTTCCCCTGCATGATTAAGGCAGGCCATCTGTTCTTTGTTAAATGTTTACAAAAACAGCTTTTCTCTAAAAGATTTAAGGAGATGTGGGTCTGGTAAACACTATAATATTTCCGAGCACCTTTCCCACCCGACTTCAAGCAGTGTTCAAACAGAATTCTGCTGCCTATCAAACAGCCTTCATATCTTTTTTGTATTTGGTCTTTACATTCCCCCCTACCTCTTCTTACAGAAGATTAAATTTTTAAGGGATACTAATTTATGGCTTCATTTGTTACTGAAGGGAGCGTCCAAAATGATTTGTATGCTAAAGTGCAGATGAATTTTCCGACTTCTGGTATTATGTGTTATATGCTTTTTCTGACTCGCATCCGTGGAACAGGTATCTCTCATCAGAAGCTGGCATCTTGTTACCCGAGTTAATGCCATGCAGATTAGAAAAAGGTATACATACCCGGAATTAATTCACCATTCTAAGCTGTAAGCACTGTTTACTCAGAGACTTTCCTCTTTCTTTCCCCTTCCAGGAAATGCCTTGTCTTCCATTTCTGGACAAACAGCTTGTTCCAAATAAGTTTGATCTCCATGTGTCTTAGGAAAAGATCTGGCTTTTTCCATTGTATTTACATGAGGAAATAATATTTAACAATTAGTTCTACTCCAGCAACTTACATATAGTAAAACTGTTGAATCAGATCCCATTAATTCTCAGATAATAAAATTTAAAAAAGACTTTTAATTTTGTATTGGGGTATAGGTGATAAACAAACAATGTTGTGAGTTTCAGGTGAATAACAAAGGGACTCAGCCATAGACACCATTCTCTCCCAAACTCCCGTCCCATCCAGGCTGCCACATAGCATTGAGCAGAGTTCCCTGCGCTAAATAAATAGTAAGTCCTTGTTGGTTAACCATTTAAAATATAACAGTGTGTACATCTTCACCCCAAACTCCCGAACTATTCCTTCTCCCCATTCTTCTCCCCATCAACCGTAAGTTTATTCTCTAAGTCTGTGAGTCTCTCTTGTGTTTTGTAAATAAGTTCATTTGTATAATTTCTTTTTAGATCCTGCATATAAGGGATGTCATACAATATTTCTCCTCTGTCTGACTTACTTCACTCAGTATGATGATCTCAAGGTTCATCCGTGTTGCTGCGAATGCCAGCCATTGACCGTTTGGTTAGGTCCTCGGTTGGTGTTTGCTGAAAGCATTTGTTTGTTAGGGCAGGTGGGTGATGTTTCCCAGGACGTGCTCATTTTGTCACCGCTGGGCATGCCCTGCAGCTGCGTGCATCCCCACTCTTTTGCCCTGGCTCCACTCTCCTCCTGTGCATCCTTCAGGGTCTTCCCCTCTCTCCTGCAGGGTTTCCCCACTCTCCTTCAGGGTCTTCCCCTCTGTCCTTCAGGGTCTTCCCCTCTCAGCTCTGACCAAGAAACAGCAATATGTATTTGAAGATTTTCTAGTATCGTAGGATGTTGGAAGAGACTTTGGGATAAATGCTTCCTTTTGCCGAGGAAGAAAAAGTGGCATGATTCCCCCCAGATAATATACCTCATGGCAGGGTTCGGATTAGAATGTTCTCTCTCATCTCACAACTCTAACCCTGGCTCTTTCTCTTACACCAGCGCAGCTGTAGAACTGAATGTAGGCTCTTCGAGTACTGTAGTAGCTTTGAGTGGGAACAGAACAACCAGTTTCTTTCCTGGCAGTGGTTTCTTTTCTTTGAATTTTTGGAGGGTCACTGAACACTGGAAAGAAAGTGAAGCTTGCAGTACCTTTCCTATGAGGAGGATGCCTCTGAGTGAGGTTTCAGGAGCCAGGCAGAAGAGCACTGGATTTAGTAGGAAACCTAGATTCAGATGACACCTCGAGCCCCCCCACCCTTGTGGCCTCGGGTAGCCACCCGGCCTCCTCAAATTCTACTTCTTTTCTGAAAAACAGGGGTAAATGATCATATTTTGGTTGTATTGGAATCTGAATTGCAGTCTGAGCTCCTCTTACATCCTCTGCAGACCTGGCCTCTCTGGTGGCTCCTCTCTTGGGGATCGTGTGGGCGGGCACAGGCTCCAGTTCTGTCACTTGCCTCTGTAGCTGTTGGACACATGCATCACATGAGTGCCTCTGTGTCCACAGAGAGCTCTCCAGGCTGGCGCAGGGATCGAACGGTGTCCCAGACTACAGTGCTTACCTAGCACAGGCCCACCGTGTGGTAGGAGTTTTCTGTGCACACTTGTGCCTGTTACTACTGTTGCTCTTTATATTATAGTTACTATCCAGTGTCTGGAGAAGCATATGAAAAAGGTAGAAAATGAATGACGCTTGCAGATGCAACATTTTCAAGGATTGCGTTGAAATGTAAAGGCGCATTAGATGTCATAGTTCACAGTGGAGACAGGTTGTCCTCTATCCCTGTTGTTAGCATCCTGTCCCAGGTGTTGGTATTCTCCACCATATTTATGACCATCTCTGGATACGGTTCTGCTGCTGCTGCTGCTGCTGCTAAGTCGCGTCAGTCATGTCTGACTCTTCGCGAACCCATAGACGGCAGCCCACCAGGCTCCACCGTCCCTGGGATTCTCTAGGCAAGAACACTGGAGTGGGTTGCCATTTCCTTCTCCAATGCATGAAAGTGAAAAGTGAAAGTGAAGTCACTCAGTCATGTCGGACTCTTCGCGACCCCATGGACTGCAGCCCACCAGGCTCTTCTGTCCATAGGGTTTTCCAGGCAAGAGTCCTGGAGTGGGGTGCCATCGCCTTCTCCAGGATACGGTCCTAGAGGATGTCAAAAATCTTCAAGTCATGTCAGATTGACTGTTTGGGGGGGATCTCTTTCTTTCTGCCTCCGCCTCCCTTCTTCCCTCCCTTCCTCTGTGTGAGATTTGGAAATGTAAAGCTTTAATAACTTAATAAAAACATTATCTGCCTTTCCTATCAGTACCAGAAACCTAACCAACCCAAAGTCATTAAGCTGGTATGTGTGTGCTTAGTTGCTCAGTTGTGTTCGACTCTTGAGACCCTATAGACTGTAGCCTGCCAGGCTCCTCTGTCCATGGGTTTCTCCAAGCAAGAATACTGGAGTGAGTTGCCATTTCCTTCTCCAGGGGATCTTCCCAAACCAGGAATTGAACCTGGGTCTCCTGCAAAGGCAGATTCTTTACCAACTGAACTATGAGGGAAGCCCTGTCCGCATATAGGCTGGCATATATGCTTTTAATTTGACATTTGAGTGTCATTTAAATTAGAAATGACTTGTACTGTATAAGATTTGTGTGTTTATACTCGGACTTCAAACTTTCACAGTATTTGATTCTTACAGTGCTCAGTTTGCCTGCTGTTTTTAAAAGTGACTTGATTATCCATCTTTAATTTCCCGTTCCTATATGGGGAAAATTCCACTTGAATTCCATCTTTGTGGCTTAGCTTTTGCTGCTGTTTCATCCTTCCTCAGTTCCTACACAGGTGCTAAGGACATGGAAGATGTCTTTAAATTGAATGAGAAATTTTCTTTCTCCTGAACAGATTTTTTTTTTTTTAACTGTATTACTAAGTTGCTCTCTTTAACTCTATTCATTTAAAAGCTTTCTTGTTGAAGAAATCTATTTTTTTGGATGAGACAAAATGATAAGTTTCACAACTGTATAGTGGGTGAAGTTTGCTACCTTGAGTATAGAGTAAGTTTGAGAACTATCAGCACTAACTTTCAGTTCCTTTCTAAACTACGAAGAATGATAAACTAATTTCAATTCCTATTTGTGTCTCTTAGCATTCTCCATCGGAGCCCTTTCTAGAGAAACCAGTGCCGGATATGACTCAGGTTAGTGGGCCGAACGCTCAGCTAGTGAAGAGTGATGATTACCTGCCGTCGATAGAACAGCAGCCACAGCAAAAGAAGAAGAAAAAGAAGAACAACCACATTGTTGCAGAGGATCCCAGTAAAAACTTTGGTAAAGATGACTTCCCTGGTGGGGTTGATAACCAAGAACTAAACAGGAACTCACTAGACGGGTCCCAAGAAGAGAAAAAGAAAAAGAAAAGGCCGAAGGCAAAAAAAGATCCCAAGGAACCGAAAGAACCCAAGGAGAAAAAAGAGCCCAAGGAACCCAAGACCCCGAAAGCCCCTAAGATTCCCAAAGAGCCAAAGGAAAAGAAAGTAAAAACTGCCACGCCAAAACCCAAATCCAGCAAAAAGTCAAGGTAGGCTGCGGGCAGAAACACCCGCCACCAAATAGTAGAGACACAAGCACCAAACAGTTACAACCTATGGAATTGGGGGGAGAGGGGCAGCTCAAGGGTGGGGGTCACTCTGATTTTTGTCCTCACTGTTAAGCTTCTTTCTCTCACACCCAAACTAGCAAGTGAAGGTGTTAACGCATTGTAAAATTTAGGACTCCCATTATTATGAGTTGTTGATTTGGGTGGTAGATTTTTAGAAATGTTGCTGGGTGAAGAATAGTTTCTTATTTAAAATCACTGTCTTATATTTTTGTGAAAACCTGGCGTTTAACAAATAGAACCAGGTTACCAGCATAATTGTTTGTAAGCTTAGACCACCAACCTCATTTTCAGCGGCAATGCCAAACCGGGTAAGAAGGATTATAGAAGCCAGGGGAGTCACTATATTTCAGCAGGCTTTTCAGTCCTGCTTCCCAGAAGTTGAAACAGGAGAATTAATTCTCCCCATTTGGCAGGCAGAGTGAGCCTTCCAGGGGCAGGGTAGAGATCCTAGCGGGCGACGTGGGACAAATCAAAGAGCAGTTACCCATTAGATATGCCTTGGATAAGACCATGTAGTTTAGGTTCTAGGGGAAAAACCTCCTACATGCCCTCCTTCCCCTCCGTACTTCCCCCACCGACTCTCTGACCCCCCAGGAGGCATATTTATTCAGTAAGAAAAACTGAGAGGAAAAGACATTGAAGACTAATTTTTTTCATTTGTACTGAACATTTCTTACAACTGTTCTGAACCAGTTCCAAACATCTGAATCTATTTTTCAGAATATGGCTCATGTTATAAAATATAGTTTCCAGATGGAAGTATGGTCAGACTTGGTTACTCCGAACCTGTTTGCAAAACTCGTGTAGAAAGCACGCACCCCCCATAACCCCCCACGTGTGAATGTGCACGTGTGTGGCGCTCATGTGTAGTCAGCCCTGAGGTTGATAGCGCTGGATCCCCTCATTGCGAGCTTACGGGCCAGGCAGCCTTGGGCTTGTGGGCGATCCTGTGTATCAAGAGCAGGAACACAAAGAGGGTGTGGTTTCTGTGGCTGGAGAGATGCTGCAAAGCGGAAGGACAAACTGGGATTTTCAACTTCCCACTGAAAATATCTAAACAACCCAATGCATTATTCTGTAGTGTTTTGAAAATTTGAATCATAGTAATTAAAAGAAAACCTTTTGTTGTCAGTACTTTATATGGTGCCCAAATAACTGAGTTACAGTTGGCCCTCCACAAGGGACTTGAGTATCCTCGGATTCTGGTATATGCTGGGATCCTGGGCCCACTTCCTTGTAGATACGGAGAACCATATATTCAGTAATTGGGTCTAATAGGTAACTTGATGTTTGCATTTACTTACGAGCATTCTTTGATGCCTCGGTAACGGTTTCTTAATTGAAAGCCTTTATTTTTTCTCTCCATACGAACACTCTTCTAAACTCACAATCCATTATAAGTTTCGTTTTCATTTACTTAGGAAATATTTTATTGGGGGCTTACTATTTGCAGATACTGTGTTAAGACAGGGATGTGAGCCAAGAGGATGCTGTTAGAATTTCGGTCTGATTTATGAAGGAGGTTTTAAAAATACACAGTTGCTTAAATCTGAGTGTTGTGCTTTTGGTAGGAAGAGGCATGTGCTTTATTTCTGCAAAATCTAAAAAGAATGATTTTTTTTTTTTAACTTAAAATGTGAAAGAGTGTATAGTCTCAAGAAGTTTTCTGGAATTCAGAAAATATATCACCAAAACTAGCCTCAAAATATATCTGTCTTCAATTTTTATCTTAGTGTTTTGAGTTTATTACCTAGTGGTAATAATTGATGTAAAAACCCCACTGTATCTTGGATACTGGTCATCAATTCCCAGCTGTATTCTTTGAAGCTCTCAGTCTACCTCAGACGGACCCTGTCTTTAAAAATGGACTTTAGCACATCCTTAGGCCATGTAGGATACATTGTTTAGTTGCTAAGTCATATCCTACTCTCTTGCGAACCCGTGGACTGTAGCCTGCCAGGCTCCTCTGTCCATGGGATGTTTCTGGCAAGATTATTGAAGTGGGTTGCTGTTTCCTTCTCCAAGGTTGGGGAAGGTACTAAATTATCCTGTTTTAACAGTGAAACTTGTTGAAATATCCCTAGTTGCCATAAACAACCTTCAGGAGCCTGGAGCATCAAATTCAGTCTTTCCAGGCCCCTCCCCCACCTCCTTGGTGCAGGTACAGACTCTGCCTTTATCCTCAGAAGACCCTTCGGTGATGCTCATCTGTGGCCTTGGCCACGCAGCCTGATGTGTGTGTCCGTGTGTGGGGAGAGGTCAGCATGGTTGAGACTGAGTGGCAGCCGTGCCCTAGAGTCACACGCTTTTAGCAGGAGGAAGGTGTGTGATTATCTTCTCCCAAGAAGAAAGCTTAGTATTTTTTTTTTCTTCTTGTGACTAGTAGTTTCTGTCAATGGCTGCCATAGGTGACAATTGTTCTCCCCCAAGTGGTGTGACAGTAACTGATGCGGGGGCCCTTCTGTAGTGTCTGGAGATTGCCAGTGGGGAGGGCCATGCCCTGGAGGTATGGGTGGCCACCAGGAGGGCCACCAAGATCGTCGGTGGTGCCTTTGCTGGTCCCAGTGACTTGACTTCTTAACCGGCCACTTGCCGACTTAGGATGAAGTGTGGTGAGGACGTGCCTGAGAGAGGTTTTCCTGTTGTTGATGGTCTGATGAGCGTGGCTGTCTGAGAATATGGTAACCGAACAGAGATTGTCATTGGCTTAATTAACAAGCCAACCCATTGTTTTGCTGAGCTGCAGTGTTTCTGCTGGCCAGGTGAACAGACACACTCGAGTTGTGGTCTCGTTTAAGGCTAGGAAGGAAAAAGTGTCCCCCAAGCAAGGATAAGCAGATTGCACACAACTGCATGTAAATTCTGAATAGCATAGCAGAATAATTATGTAAATTGAATATGCAGTGATGAAGGTAATGGGAGGTTTGGGTTATGTCAGTGCTGGGGTTGAATTGCTGGAGCAGGTTGCTGTAAGCCCTGGAATACAGCAGTGGCAATTTTGTTTTGCAGAACGTTATGTGATACCAGTTATTTCCATCCTTGAATAAGTTAACTTGATGAATTTGTTTATACAGAAAATAATTCTCCTACAGAGGGCTGGAACAGAAGGGATAAACAGAAATGGAAGGAAACAGTTACTGTAGAACTGCTCACATCTCTCCCGTTTGGCCCTCTCTACTGGGTCACTCACAAGATTTCTGGTAACAAACTCAGGCTCTGAGCGTCTGGTGACAGCAGTGACCCGTTAGCGGTCTGCATTGTGTCCAGGCAGCAGAGAACGGGCTTTGCGTCATTGACACACTCGTGCTAACATAGCACGTGAGAAAGGATGGTTGTCTTCAGTGGGACCAGTTTTCCTGCGTGCTTCCACGGCTTCATTCTCTCAACCTATCATCCCACTTCGTTCCTTTGAGTCTGTTGAGGTTTAAATTTGTGGCCATTCCCAGCAAACTGGCCCTTTTGGCAACAACATATGATTGAATCTGTCTTGCCTATGCAGGAGAACCTAAAACAACTGTCCAGGAGCTGTTACATATAATGGTGGTGGTCGCTATTTGGTCGTCATGTCTGACTCTTTGCAACCTCATGGAATTTAGCCCGTTGGGCTCCTCTATTCATGAGATTTCCCAGGCAAAATACTGGAATGGGTTGTCACTTCCTTCTCCAGGGGATCTTCCCGACCCAGGGATCGAAACTGCGTCTCCTGCATTGCAGGCATATTCTTTTACTGCTGAGTCATCAGGGAAACCCTGCATAATAGAACGGTAGTGAAACAGAAAAAGGTGTCAGCATTTCAGAAAGAGTCACTTAATATCTTAATGATAGGAAAAAAAAAGTACGGGCCATATTCCTCTTTTCTAATTAGAGCTATATCTTTTTTCCCCCTTTCCATTTTACCTTAAATATATATTTTTCCACATGTTTTTCCTGTGAGCTCTCCAGGTGTCTTTATAGCCTTCTAATGTTGTCAGTTAATATTGAAAATAAGGGCTAAGACATTTGTGGCTTGGAAAGGATACTTTTTTGCATACGGAAGGGGTCACGACGCTGAAATTGGAGGATCTGTGGCCTTCCCTTCAATGCGTTTTCTGTTGTGTGTGCCTGGCCTTGTGCAATGAGAGAATTTGGAGGAAGTGCTTCCTTTGAATGACTTTGAAGGATTTAGTGGTACATTTAGCTATATAAAGATTCTTTGAATGTACATAAAGAAGGGAACTTGGCCAAAGAGTGTGACTTGACTGTTGAAGCTTCAGTTCAAAGAAGCCATGGAGATTCACTTCTGGTGCAGTTTCTAGGAATTCATCTGACTCCTTGCCCCCGCTCCCCCTCACTCCACCACCAAGTATTAAAGTTAGTAGGAAGCTAAAAATACTACTTCTCAATTAAGAGTGAAGATATTTTAAAGTGGAAAGCAACCATACTGTTCTTGTTTTAGAAAGATATATTAAGTAAACAGGTAAAGTGTATTTTTTTGCATACCACACTTTGATTAAAATTTATGTTGTGACTTTCTTCTAACAACTGTAGTTTTTAAGATACTGTCTTCTCAATTATGATCCTAGAGAGTAGCAGCATTTACCTGAGAAATACTTTTATTCAGTCATTCAGTCAGCAAGCCCAGTGGTGGTGTATTTCAACCAACTAATACATATTTTATAATGTGCTCTTAAACATGTAAAATTACTCGCACACAAAAACAAGCAATTAAACTCATTTTACTAATAAGTACAGAGTTCCTCAGTAGGTATCTCCCCATCAGATAAACTGAATTAAGCCAGCAGCTCTTCTTCTTCTTTTTATTTGATCTTCTACTCACGTGCTGTGACTTGGTTTTGACCTAAGACACTGAATAGTTGTACAGACGGAATTAGGTGTTTTAGATGCTGTGCCTCAAGTGTGTACAGGTTTCTCTAGCATGTGGTCACAAAGGGGCTGTTGAGCCTTTCGGTGTTGGTGAGGATTGAGAACTTCTCATGAATGTCATGCCATCTGCCTGCCCACGGGCCTGCACTGTCTGCTCCTGGTCAGTACATCCAAGCTCTGGGCCAGGGGTGTAGCCAGGTACCCCCTTACCTGCTGATCTCAAAGATTGTCTTCTCTTTGATAAACGGGCCATGTATGTGCTCAGTCGCTCAGTCATGCCCGACTCTTTGCAACCCCATGGACTGTAGCCGGCCAGGCTCCTCTGTCCATGGGATTCTCCAGACAAGAATACTGGAATGGGTTGCCATTTCCTCCTCCAGGGGATCTTTCCGACCCAGATATCAAACCCATATCTCATGTCTCCTGCATTGGCAGGCAAGTAAGGCCTCCTGGGAAGCCAAAAGGACTCAGAAGTGAGAAGAGAGCAAACATGTCCATGGGGTCTCCTTAATCCCAAATCCTTCTTTCCTTCAGTAGAACCATCTGGGAGCCTTTCCTGTGCCAGTGACAGGCCACATTAGGACATTTCCCCCTTCTGGTTTATCTTAAATGAAGACAAGCAGGGAGGGAGAGTGGTCAGCTGCTTTTCAGTACAGACGGACGTCTGACAGTACCTCAGTCCGTTTACACTTCCTGGGGACAGGGGAGGCCCTGCAACACTGACCCTTAACAGAAGTTCCACTGACTCATGCTCTGAGCTGGTGCAGGCATGGACCGCACTGGGCCTGCTGGGGGTTTGGCCCTGACTGTCCAGGGAGCTGCAGCGGAATTCAGAGTGGAGGCCTGCTGGCATTGTGGTCTGTGTGGGGGAGGTGAAGTAGGTCCCACTGCACCCATCAGAGGAGAGGTGAGGAGGCCCTAGAAGGCAGAGGGATGGCTGTGAAGGGTGGTTTTCCTGGGGATGCATTCCTTTGAAGTCTTTTCTAAGTGGGGTTTTAGGGTGGAGCATAGGAGACATGGTGGTGACGTCGGAGTTGGAAGATGAGGAGCAGGAGGAATCACGCATGCATGCTAAGTCGCTTCAGTCGTGTCAGACTCTTGGCGACCCCATGGACTGTAGCCCTCCAGGCTCCTCTGTCCGTGGGTATTCTCCAGGCGGGAATTCCGGAGTGTGTTGCCTTTTCCTCCTCCAGAAGCTCTTTCCAACCCAGGGATCAAACTTGGTATCTCTTAAGTCTCCTGCATTGGCAGGCGGGTTCTTTACCACTAGCGCCAAAATTATTGTTAAAAGGTTTCTATGGTTATGAAAACGTTCTTGAGAAGTATGAAGTTTTGTACTAATGCAGATATGTAATCACGTGATATGTAAAGCTCTCCCTGCTAGTTGTTTTCTGCCCAGCGGCCACTGTGAGAGCATCAGGCACGTGAGAGGCCAGTCTTTGCATCAGCTCTCCTCCCCATAGATGCCCGTGTGACTGAGCTCTCACTGTTGAATAGGGAGCTGGAGGGTACAGGATTAAGAAAAAAGACACTGCTTTCTCTGTTTCTCACTCTCTGTCTTTTAATTTTAGAAAAACAACACCCTTGAACTTCCATTAGATGACTAATTTTATGTGTACCCTGATTCCTGTAGGAACAGTGTAATGTCGTGGGAGTTCTGCCTCTCCTGTCTGGGTGGGTGGTGAGATTTATTTTTTTTTCCTCATGGGCCTTAAATTTACTGAGCCGAATTCTCCACCTCTGGACCTCACCCAGTTACATCGAGAGTGGGCTGCCCATCTCCCGGGTTGATTTTAGCCACCCTGGCGCATCAAAGAAGATGCTCTTAAATCTGGGGAGTTGGGCTCTGGCTGCTACCACCACCCACACTGTCCCCGTCCTGGTCATGGTAATGCTGCTCATGAAACAGACAAGCATCTTAGGATTTGGCACAAGGTGCCAAATATCGGCCCTGCTGTTTGGCTCTTGGAAGAATATCCCATGGTAGAAGGGCAGTGAAAGGCCTGCTTTCTGCCCTTGTTGTATGATGGGTGGTGTGCCCAATCCTTTCCGCTGTATCTCAGTGCCAGGCAGAGCCGCAGGCTGATGCTGATGTTTGCTGAGCTTCTGGGATCCGATGACACGTTAGCTTACTAGACTTTGCTTCCGTCTTACTTCTGATGGTGGTTTAGTCCCTCAGTTGTGTCTGACTCTTTGCAACCCCATGGATTATAGCCCGCCAGGCTCTTCTGTCTGTGGGATTATTACCAGGCAAGAATACTGGAGTGGGTTGCCATTTCCTTCTCCAGGGGATATTGCTGACCCAGGGATCGAACCTGGGTCTTCTGCCTTGCAGGCGATCTCTTTACTAACTGAGCCACCAGGGAAGCCCTTATTGATTCAGTCCATAAAATTCAATAGCCTTTAGTCTTTTGGTGATAATTTGTGACTGCATGATGTCTTTTTTTTTTCCCCCAACACCTGGAATCTATTCAACATTAAAAACGGGTTTAGCTCTTTCAGGAGGACTTTCTGCTGTACTTTCTGTTTCATTTCTTTTTTTTTTTTTTTGCAACATTCTTTATAAAATGGTCAGGTGGAGCTCTCCTCAGGACAGTGCAGTGTTAGTTACTCAGTTGTGTCCAACTCTTTGCAACCCCATGGACTATAGCCCACCAGGCTTCTCAGTCCATGGGATTCTCCAAGTAAGGATACTGGAGTAGGTAGCCATTGCCTTCTTCAGGGGGTCTTCCTGACCCAGGACGGGTCTCCTGCATTGCAGGCAGATTCTTAACCATCTGAGCCACCAGGGAAGCCCCTCCTTAGGGCAGAGTTCTGATGTTATTGGAACCTGCCCAGGGATGATTCCAAGTAACAGAAGATATTCACCAGGAGAGGTTTTCCCCAGAACCTGGGCTCTGGAGCCAGGCGGGTCCTGGGATGGCTGCTTACTAGGCTGAGCGTGTATCTGCTTTGACTGTTACAGTTTGGTAGTAAGATATGAGGGTGAGTGGTATTGAGTCTGAAACAGACATTTTAAATGAAAGCAGGTTAGGTTTCTGTATCTTTCCCATCCTCCTTTGCTATTCCTTTTCTAGAAACTTAGCACAGTTAAGGTACTTAGGGGGTAGTTGATGCTCTAAAAGCTACTTAAAGTAATAAGTTAATAAATAAGTAATCAATAACTTAAAAAAGTTTATGATTGTCATTGAAGTTTGTTGTTCAGAAGTAAAACAGAATTCCTTTTTCTAATTCCCTCTCTCGTTCACGTCTCAGCTCTCCTAACTTTCTCTTTCTCAAACAGGAGCATGGGATGAAGAATTTGTGGGTGGCATTGAGGAGTAGTCAGGGGTGGCTCAGCACCTGAGGGCCGATTGCTGGGAGGTTGTGGGCAAAGGGGTCCTTGCTCCAGTCCTCCCATCCCACCCTGGTACTCTCCTTGGGGGGGAGTCTCAAGCATTTGGACTGGCTGCTGACCGCCACTGAGCCCTTGGTCCAGGGAACCCTGATTGCCTTCTTATGAAAGTGGTGATGTATGGTTTTCTTGTCTGTCGTGCAGAATTTGTCTTCACGCTTAACCTCATTAATTTATTCTGTCACTTGCATTTTTATCACATCCCAGTTTAGCTATTAAATTAAAAAATTTTAAACGTCTTAGGAGTTTAACATTTTTATTTTATTGAGTTGGCCTTACTTCATGATACATCATATTTTATGTTGCCCTCATTGATCCTTTTGAACTTTCAGTCCTTTATCTTGCCTTTTTTAGTTTTCCTCTTTATCTTTTAATTTTCTTTTTTATTGTTTAAAAACTCAGAGGAAAACGTGAGGCTGAGAGGCGAGACACTTTCCTCCCAGCAGCCTTGAGCCTGCAACCCTAGTGGCTCAGGGATTGTATCATATGTGATCTTTCTGAATCATGACAAGTCACACACTTCCTGTGCCACGAACATTGCTCACTTCTCATCTATGACATTTGGTTTCTTACGGAAAAGCCTTTTGAGTCTGTAAAATATAAGGATATGTTTCAATACTCTTTGTTCTCCTAAAAGACAGTAGTAGTGTGACACTTTGGCTTGATTTCCTGAAAACAGGCCTGTTTAATGTTCACAAACCTCATGGTTGATTTTTCCCAGTGTGAGGAGAACCTTTGCCAGCGTGTCCTGTCTGAGGGTCTGTGTGGTGAATCCCCGCTGCTGTTCAGCCGCTTCACTAGCTGACTGTCTTCCTCTGATCCCATTTGGTTCCACAATATTGTTCCTTTTCAAACTTTCTTTCCTTGGAGGACTTAGATCCTTAGGCTAATGTTAATCGATGTTTACACTCTGTAACAAACCAGGGCAGCTAGCTGGCTTTCCTATAAGTCCTGGTCCTTTGCATAAAAGTTTTGTTTAAAAAACCTGTACTGTTTCTCACCAAAGACAGTCTTCATTGTTCATGTGCTGATCTGAGCTGGGATTTATGTGTCCAGCCCCTTTCCAGGGACCATCCCTTGGCCCATGGCTGTGAACTCTTACAGCCACATGCTGAATACCATCCTTCTGAGGGGCTGATCCTCTTTTGTAAATTCCTCCTCTCTGAACCCACCACTTGTTTCTCGGAGTTCTCATCAGGGTGGTACAGGCTTTGATCACGTGGGGCGGGGAACAGAACTTTAGAGCTCAGTCTGTCAAGGTGACCAAAGTGTCACTCAGCCATCGACCCTGAGCACTTCCTTCTGCCCACCACCATGACCTGCCTCTCATGGTGAAACGTGACATGTGAGTAAAGCTGGTGGAGGGACAGTGGCCCTGCCAACCGCCAGCAGCATCCCCAGAAAGAAGTCCCCTTTCCAAGAATACAGGGGCCCGCCCAACTTGACGAAGGGGCGGCCCTACATCTCGGCCACACCAGTAATGATGGGCGATAAGGATCAGGAAATGAAAGAACTTGTGTGAGTACAGAGGGGAAGTATAAAGATGTACAGGGTTTGAGGCATTGCTAGGTTTCACTCTATTTGGGCAGTACTTTAGCCTCTCTTTACTGAGCTTCGTAAAGATAGAATCTGTGTGGGGTTATCGTAAATGCGTTGGCAACCAGAGAGCTTGAGCTGCAAATAGTCCGGACTGTGTAGGTGTTTGTTGTTTTCCCTGTTACTTTTACTGTTTAGTTAAATCACTCAGCTAACCTCACCTGACCAGACATGAGGAGTACAGAGATAAATAAGACACAGCTCCTTCTCAAGCTTACAGGATATTTGGAGAAAAACATACCCACATAGTGCCTCGGTTTCCCTGCATTGCAGTCATGTTAGCCCCCAGGGTTGTGTTTTAAATATCCCTTGTGTGTGGGATGTGTCGTGTGGCATGTAGAGGGTGTGCGATCTGACTAATCCAGACTTTGGTGGCCAGAAAATGGTTCTCTGAGTGAGTGATGTCCACCTGAGCCTTGTGGATGAGTAAGCGAGGGGCAGTGGAGGTTGAGGAGACATGTGTATGATTTCAAAAGTGCTTCTGTGTATCCATAGGGTGGAGGATGGGGGGTTTAGGATGTGGGAAAGTGTAGAAAAAGAAAGTTGACGTCGCCAACTGTAAAAGCTGCGTGCAGAATCTCAGACGTCAATACATGTGGGACTGGACTTCAGCAGAATGACTCGGTCAGGTTTGCCTGTGAGCCAGCTGCCCTGGTGGTGCCCGGAGGATGGGTTTGCAGGTATTGTTCAGGTGGCAGGACCGCAGCTCAGAGCTCGGGGAAGGAGGTGGGCAGAGCTGGTCTAGGGTAGGCCTGAGGACAGATGTGGCTTCTCCATGGAGGCCACTCAGGGGGACCCCATGCAGCCCAGTTTTCCTCACCATCCTTGCTGATGGGGCACCGGGCCAAGGCCAGCACTGCAGCTGTTGGAGGCGCCGTAAGGTTGTAGATCTGCGCCAAGTAGCCCAGGGGTCTCTTCCCCCACCTCATAGTGTCTGGTCAAGGGGTGTAACATCCTTGTTAATACCATTCCCTTCTCCCCTACCAGAAGAGCTGCCCTCTCCATGCGCTCAAACTCTCTGGATTATAACTTGGAAGAGGAATGTGTATGTTTTGGTTTTGACATCACGAAAGATCAGTTTTGAACCTCACACATCTGAGTCCCGGCTGTGGCCCTGGGATTTGTGTCCTTTTTCCAGGAGTCTGGGTGTTGTGATAGTCACGGTGGGATGTGATATGTGTCTATACTATAGCAGTGGCTGCTGGGCTGGTCTGCTCGTTTGTCCTTTGAGCTGGTGTTGAGCTCTGTTGATACGGGATGTTCCTTCTCTTCAAGTGGCTTAGATGAAGCGGTCACAATGTGGTGTGGCTTGTCCTTAAGTGTCCTCTGCTTATTCTGCCACAGTCAGAGAACAGTTCTCAGCCGTGGGTGCCAGGCGCTGGAAAGATCAAGTCTTGGAGCAGGGTGTAATTAGTAACTTCATTTCGTAGATGAGTAAACTGAAGCTCAGGGAAAGACATAGGGAAATTTAAAGATGTATCCAGGATCACAGACAGGTTAGCAGTGACAAAGTTGGAACGTGAACTGAGGGCTGTCTGAAATCAGTGCTCTGATTACCCTCATTGGCTGGGGAAAAAAAAATTCTGATTCTGGTTTTTTGGGGGCAAAGCAGTTTTAATGTAACAGTTGAAAGTCCAAGTGAGCTTACTGCAAAATAGTGGCAAAGGCAATCTGGTCCTTGATTGTCGTGTGTTGGGGTGACATGAAGACTTTGTAGCATTTGACTTCTTCGTGTGTTCCTGGTTTATATGTTGATGTCATGAGAAGATGTTAGCAAGGAAACGCTTAGCTGCCTCTGAGCAGCATGAACAACACAGGATCTACTGAGATTAGAAATCCTCCAGTCATCGGAGCTGGGGTGGGCACTTCCCTGTGCTGCTGGCGATCTGTCCATGCGCTTGGAGGGGTCCTGTCCGACCTCGGGTGGTCTCAGAGCTTCCATGGGGCGCGTCCCCAGCCAAGGACAGATGGAAAAGCATGCGCATGTCTCTTCTTCGGCAGATTGACATCTCCTCAGACCTGGGCTCCAGCAGGCTCCGGAACAGCGAGCCTTTCTCTCCTGGAGGATGGTTCACCCTGGGTGCAGTAACCCCAGTAAATCAAATGGTGTCCTGCACTCCAGGGTGGAGAGGGCACGGGCAGAGGACAAGCCGCCAACTTGCTTTACCTGGCAGCTGTTCAACTCCGTGACAGGCCTACCTCTGATTAAACAAATTTGAGAAATATGTAAAGTTTTGGAAGCAGTTTTGCACTGATTTGATAAAAGAAACCACAAAACACTGCAGCGCAGGTGTTGAGAATGTTTGAAAGCTGATTGAGGGAAGCAGATGGCTTTAGTCAGTGGCATCCAGCCAAAAGAGCAGGTGCTGGTCATGTGACCGCTGGTTACCAGGGTAATCTGATTGCTCTTGGCGTGCAGA
Source organism: Bos mutus (assembly GCF_027580195.1). NCBI lineage: Eukaryota > Metazoa > Chordata > Mammalia > Artiodactyla > Bovidae > Bos > Bos mutus. Next base: position 55,728,589 of record NC_091630.1, on the reverse strand, counting down.
TGAAAGGAAAGGGGCCCAGCGTTCAGCTGTAGTATTGTATAATTTGTGGCAGTTAGAGCGGAAATAAATGCTGGGAATGGAGCCTCATAGTAGGGGAGACTGCTGTCCATGTGTAGCATAAACACTGGGATAGTTGGATGAGGAACTCTTGTATGGATTTTTTTTTTTTTAATTTAAAAAATGTTATGCTTTCTGTGGATCTTTCGGGGGCCTAAAGTTTTTAGGACACTGCCTTTTTTTTTTTTTAATTAAAAATAAGTCTGTAAACCTAACTGCTGTTTGCTATAATCTTGAATCGTTGTAAGTTTTTTCCTTATGTGGCTATTTACTAGGCTAAGATATTAACACCACAAAATAAAAAACAAGCTCTGAGGATTTGAAAATGACTACTTTAGTATTATCAAATATCTTATTTATTCGTTACAAAAATCCCTTTTAGGTGTGCAATTATATTAACACATACTTTTGAAATATTTTACATGACATGTGCTTTACTGAAATTAAAGCATGTAGGTATCCTGGCCTCTTTTCCTTTTGTAATAGTTGGGACTGAAATAGAAATGCTACTTAATGCATTCTGGCAGCATATTTTTTTTAGGAATTTACAAGCTCAAACTTTTTAAAGGTTTTTGAAATGTATCTTTTGTTTTCAATGGTAAAAAGTAATAGTTACTGAGGTTGGATTGTTTTAAATGTTGGATAATAAATGATAATAAACAATGTTAGGAAACCTTGAGGCTGGTTTGGAAATTGCTGTGAAAGGTGGCACTCAGAGTGCATTCTAAAAGAATGGCAAATAAAGGTTCTAAACGTGATGTTAGACTTAAATTTAAAATCTTTTTTTTCTTTTTCTTACAGTTCATTCTTGTCTTTTGACTTTGGTAACATTCAAATCCTGTTAACCTTTGATGGAAACATGCTATGGATCGTGAACTTGAATTATTGGGGTCACTCTGCTATGTTTTTGTATTTTGGAGACCTAGCTTTTGAAAAACAGGCTATTGTGACACCTTAAAAAAAACGCCTAGCACCAAAATAAAGCTTATATTTACTTAAGAACACAGCATTAAATAAAACTGTGTAGAAGAGGAAATTGTTATATATTTTGTTATATTTTAAAAGATTATAACTTGGATTAAAATGTAGCTGAATGATGTAAAAGAGGACATGCAATACTACTGGTCAAGAAAAGGACTTAGGAGTATTTAAAGCTATCCGCAGGAGATACGAAGAAATGATCATTATGTTCTAGCTTTCCTTGAAAGTTTTAAAAACATAGTCTGGTGCCTTAAAAACTTGATAGCAAAACAACTTCTTAATCTGATTTTTCATCAGGGCTTGCTGTATTGGCAGAGACTGTTCATTGTCTCGATGAACAAATGTACTCTGTGTGACTATTAGCAGTTTTTGCATGCCGTTGCTTTTTAATTAGGTCAGATATTTGCCGAAGGTCATGGGTATGGGGTTTTGCTGTAAAAATTAATTGAGAGTAAGTACTGTAACTCTCGATGGCCAACATGCATTGATTTATCCACGGTTATTGATACTTCGGGGATGTTTGTGTGGGAAACAGAGGCATGGGGCGTGTGGATACCTCATGAAAAAGTGAACACTAAGTGATCCACTTTGAATTCTAGTAACAAGAAACCTGATGCAGAAGCAAGTGCTTTGAAGAAAAAGGTCAACAAGGGAAAAACAGAAGGTTCTGAAAATTCAGACTTGGACAAAACACCCCCACCATCCCCTCCTCCCGAAGACGATGAAGACCCAGGTGTTCAGGTAATACCTTTATTCTGATCCTGAGCCATGGTTGTTGAGCGTGGGTAACTGTAGCTGCATATCAAGTGCACTGGACCTACCTGTCTTTGTTATAGAGCTGCTGTAAAGATGGGTTTTTGTTGTCTGGAACATTATATCCATTGTGATGAGATCTGGGCGGCCTGCCCGAAATTAAACTCCTGACTTCATGTTTTTGCCATCTTTGACTCTATGATAAATAAAACAGGCTCTTTACATTTATTTCTGTGAAGGTATCTTTTGATGTTTATGTATATGTTAGTGTTAATGTATTCTTAATACATTGGTTCATTAAGAGCTTCATCCACATTTCTAAATTTCTCCTAAGTTTGGTTCCCTGTCAATTATATTGCAGAACAAAGTTGAAGATGTAATCTGTACCTCATCTTAAGGTTTCTGACATCCGACGGTCAGAGTCGAGATGTGTTTGTGTAATACTAAAGTTTCTGTGAACCAACTGAGTGACTTTCTGGATGGCAGCTCTGCACAATTGTCCAGTGTTAGGTTCTTCTGACTTTTGGACAGTGTTATAGGAATCAGTCGAAAGACTGGCCCTGAAATAAACATCAGGAATTCAGGTTCTTGCGTATAAAGCATACTGCCTCCACTGAGAGGACTGTAAGTAAGGGATCCCTCCACGTGACTGTTGAACATTATTTCCTTGTTACGTTCCCTGGAAGCATGCCAGCGTGGTCCTCTGGGGTGCCTGGGAACGTGGCTTCTGTGAATGACATCTCCGCTGTCAAGGAGCAGTTACTGAGCATCCTGCCAGGATAGAAAGCAGCCCCTGGAAGCAAGTTTGACCTTTTCTAATGGTTTGGTGCATATTTAGTACTCCTTGTACCTACTAATTTGCTTCAAAGTTAGAAACAAAGTACTTGCAATATACAGCTCTGTGCTAAAGAATTTCAGATAGCTTTTGTTTGTGTGTGTGTGTTTAACTAGAACTCCCTGTTACCGATAAAGTCACAGAATGACCTAACCTAAGAGGACCTGAAAGGGGGAAAGAGAGAATGAATGAATGAATGAATGAATGAATGTGTGTCAGTGAAAGGATATGGGGGAGGTGAGTAGATATTTTAATTGTTTAGGGAGTTTTAAGCTATTTTTAATGATTTTGAGTTTAATTTTTATGCTCACAGGTAGTTTTTTTCCCCCCGAATTGTCTTTGCTTAAACTAGGACCTTCATGTAGTAGTATTTGGACAATATGAAGAAGACTTTCACACAGGTCAAGAAAATTCTGTAGTTCTTTCACAAACACTACTGAATCTTAAAAATCCATTTGTATTAATGCAGACCCAAATGGGCTTTATGAAATACCAGTGTTTTGTGTTTTTTTTTTTCCCCTTCTGCATTTCACTTATAGAAAATGCTAATCAATGCAAAGGGACATCGATGCATCCTTTCTCATTGGCTGGTGCTGAACTGTCCTGGGCTGCACAGCTGAAGTCAGTAACTACACAAGTCACTCTTTCTCAGTGTCCCTCCTGTGTCTCCGCACAGGAAGTGATGCTGCCTGCTGGTTTGTTGTGTTTCTTCCTGTCGCACACGCTTCAGTAAAGGGCGTGTAGTTCTTGAGTTTTATGATTGATTTGTTTAAACTCCAGTAAATGCCATGTCTTATTTTTTCTTTTACCCAACTGAAAATTGTCACAAAGTACTGCCATAGTGAGATTGTGACAACACATTTAAATCTCCTCTTCAGTATACCTATTTTAGCTATAAGAAAATTCTTAAAACAATCCAAGTTTAACAAGTTATTTTTGTGTTAATTCAAAAGTTTTGAGCTTTAAGTGCAATTCTTACATTTTATTTTGATCCCCTCTCAATCTTTTTTTTTCTTTTTTAATTGAAGGATAATTGCTTTACAGAATTTTGTTGTTTTCTCTCAAACATCAACTGAATTATCCATACTCCCCAAATCTTTTAAATAATAATCTAAGAGATCTTAAAGAAGCCTATTATGTAATAAATTATTTTATGTTGGGAAATTGGAAAAGGAACCTTGATACCCAAAATAAATGAACTTAAGATCAGTTATTATTTAAAAGGTAGAGAAGCCATATAACATTTAAACAGTTGAGAAAATTGAGTTCTAACTGTATATTTTTTACCCTTATGTAAGACAAAGTTGATATGAGGAGAAACTTTGATTATAAAAGTTATATTCACCATACATACATTTCTATATAAAAAAAAAGTCCCTGTCTTATTGCACTGGAACATTTCTTCATTATCAAAGTGGGGTTTAAAGTGGATTTGTCTTAGACTCTGTCTTAGACTCTAACTAAACTAAGGACGTTTAGTTACTTGCACTGAAAGAATCCTGGGGCAGAATGGCCCCAGCCACGGAAACCTGATAAAGCATCACAGATGTGTCATTCGTAGCACATTCTCCTTACAGTAATGACATAAAGATGAAAATAAAGATTAATCCGTTTCCATTTAGCGAAATTGATACATCAAATGAAATACAGAGATTATGCTAAATCTCACCAAATTAAAATGTTGTTCCTGATAATAGGCTCTTGCATCTTAAAGAAATTGACAGCCAGAAGTGGGAGGTGATAAAATGAGGCAGAAGAGGAGTTACTTCAGATGAGCTGTGGGAAGAGAGGAAGGAGGCTGTGTAATGCAGCCTGGCTTTAGAGCCTCACTGCTTCCTGACTTTCCTTGCAAAAGTGGAGCTAGTTGCTGATGACCGTAATGCTACTGATTGCATGTAGCATTAGCATGTTTTGAATGCACCATTTTGAATGCTTCCAGTGAATTTCCTTCTGTGATCGTCACAGCATACTTATGAGGCAGCTACTACCATTACCCCTATTCTACAGATCGGGAAACTGAGGTCCCTAAAACAATGCACTTAAGGTCACACAGTGAGGGACCAGGCTCATTCTCATGGGGACACACAGTGCCAGGACTCACAAGGTGACGTGGGGCAGGATGGGCTGTGGCAGGACCCCCGCTGGCCTCTGTGTCACCTCCACATGGAATTGGTTATTCCGGAGAGGAGAGGGAGGTCAAAGGGGAAAGTCAGAATTTGGATGCCCCCCCCAACTCCCCCCAATACCTAGATGTAGAGCTAAAAGTTCACAGTCTCCAATGACCCATCTGTTGCTCCTGTTGTACCAGTTGTATTGTGAGCGGCCTCCCACCCTCTTTTGAGAGCAAGGGAATCACAGACTTAATACAGTAAAATGCAGTGGGTCCCATTCTATGGTACAGGGTGTTGGAGCTTGGTGGTCCCGACTTGGGCCCTGTCGGTCTCTGGCCCATACCTCCTGAGGTCCATGTGGTGGGGTGATTTGCTTCTCTCTGCCTTACTGTCCCAACTTTAAAAACCTTACAAGGCTCTTCAGAAAGTTTTCTTCATAACTCTTAGAAAGCAGTTTGTATCAGTGTTACTTTTCTCCATATTCTTTTTATTCTGTGTGCTTTGCCAGCTCATCTGTAATAGTCTTGTCTTGGTCAGTGATTTAAAACTTACACAAGTCATTTTAGAGTTAGCTTAGATTTTATCACATACACACATTAATGAGAAAGTTATTTATCTCCATTTTTAATTAACAGACAAACCTATTTGTATATCAAATAGGTCAAGCAGTCTAGAATTGTTTTGAACGAAAAGTGCAGAATCTTTCCTTCTGCTGCATTTATTTCACTCCCCAGAATTAATAGCTTTAACAGTGTGTTGTGTCTTTTCAGATTTTTTTCCTATTATTGAAAACATGCACATATACATTAATTTTTTTTAAACAAATATTCATTGGGTCATAGGAAAGTAAACAAGATATGCAGTGTGTTTCTCTGGAGGAGTTAATATATTGATGGGCCACACATGCAGATAGATACACAAGGTTTTTCTAATCTTAGAATTGTAAGCAACCAATTGTTATGTGACTTGCTTTTCTTTTTAGTTAATCATTTGTCTTCTGGATGCATCCTGTAGCTTCCTAGGAGTTTGCTTGCCAGGATGAGTGGGCAGATTTTACATTTTGACCACACTGGTCCTGCAAAAGTGTATTAGGTTCTACTTTGACCACTGGATGAGACAGCATCTTGCCAGTGTTCCTACTAATACTGTTAACAGTCCTTTGCATTTTAATTAGTGCAGTCCAAACTTTTAAAAGTAAAGTTCCTTATCATAGTTGCTCATAAATTCTACCATTCAGTCCTTCATCTCTTCAGAAATGTTCTTTTAGGACCAAGATTAAAATGCACACCTTCTATTTAAATGGACCTCTGAAATCTTATTGGTACCTTGGATAATAACCTAACTGTAGTTATATAGAACTTTATAATTCACAAAGTATCTTCTAATGCCTTCAGTTTTTTTAGACTTTTTATCATGAAAAAAAAATTTTTTTAAATATACAAAAATAGGATGGCCTAATGAAGTCTTATATATCCACCACCCAGCTTCAGTATTGCCTTCACTTTTGAGCAACTCACCACCTGAATGAGGAGGAAGATGTGGTGTTACTACCGTTGCGCAGTTAAAGGCCACGTAGCCGGAAGTGGCAGGACCTTGACCTGCCAGGTGTCTGACTTCAGATTAACCCCTTTCCCATCATATTTGTTGCCAATGTGATGTCTTGTGTGATTTACAAGGTTATAGTCACTGACTTTTCTTTAAGATCATTGTTGTTTTATAATATAAATATACCCTTGCCATTCTAAGAAACAGAAATAAGCATCAGCTTTCTAAGCCCTCCCGGGTGGGTTTTGTTTTAGAAACGACGGTCCAGCAGGCAAGTGAAGAGAAAGCGATACACCGAGGACTTGGAGTTCAAGATCTCTGATGAGGAGGCCGATGACGCAGATGCTGCTGGGAGAGACTCCCCCTCCACCACCTCACAGTCAGAGCCACAGGTGAGCGACCAGGTGTGTGGGGTTCCCGCGTACATTTCAAAGAATAGGCTGGAGATTTTATAGCTGGTATCTGAGAAGTTCATTTGAAGTGTTGGACATCCGTCTCGTGTTGGTGAACATACTTTGGGAAATCAGTGGTTTAGAAGTAGGTTTTTTAAAAAACTCTGTTCACTGAAATTTATTTTAGTGTGAGCCTGTGATACACAATTTGACACCGCTTTGGAGAATTGATGGTCCCTGTTGAGGATGAGTCAGAGCTGGGCTGCAGGGAGACTGAATTTCCCTTCGAGAGTTCAGTGCTGTATAGCTTCTGGGACTTTAATAAGCCACTCAGGCTTGTCTCCTGCTGCTCAGCATCATAAGAACCCCTTTATGAAATTACTGCCATGTAGTACCCAGCAGGGCATACTTTATTCTCCATGCAATGTAAATGATGGATAAAAGAGCTTGTAAAATATGGGTAGTGATGGAGGATTGATTATTGTGAAGATCTCCCGCCCCCCCCCCCCAAAGTCCTCTTCCTACCATCACTGTGCTTTAGTTAACAAACTGGTAACCCACTGAAAAATATATTAAATGCAGTTTTGTAATTCATTTGGTAATTTGCACTCTGTCAGGTTGTTCTGTAACGTTTTGTGTGACCTCCGTAGATCAAAGCTGCCTACAATAACAGAATGATGAGTATATTTACCCCATGGGTCCAGACAGGGAGAAGGCAGGTCTTTGCCATCATGCAGAGATCATTTCTCTTGGCAGCTGGAGTTTCTGAATGCTCCTTGGCTTTGGGGACCCATGCTAGTCCATGCAATTAAACCACATAATCGCAAGTAATAAACACAGATCTTCCATTTTGCCTTTCTATAGAGGGAGATTTTTGTTCTTTTCAATCGTGTTTCCCACTGGCGATCCTGCCCAGTGATTTAAAGGGTATGAATTTAAAGGGTTTGGAGGGAGATGCAAAAGGGAATGGTTTCTCACTTTTATAGCTTAGAATGACATGCTCTCTGTTTGCAGTCATTCCTTCTGCTTTATTTTTTAGGAATCTGTTGATGCAGATGGTCCAGTGGTAGAAAAAATTATGAGCAGTCGTTCAGTAAAAAAACAGGTAAGCGCCATGTGGAGTCATCAAAACTTGTGGTGTGCGTGTGACTCAAAATTATTTTTTGTTTTACATTTTCCTTTTAAAAATTTCACTATTGTAAAATAAAACTTCTGCTGGTGGTTCTAATCCTGTCTAATTGATATTAGTCCAATATCAATCTTTGGGATATTTAACCCCAAATGAAATTAAGATGTATCAGTCAGTGCTTTACTACCGCATTTAGAATAGGCAGGAACTCAAAACATCTCAAAAGAAATGTATAGGACTCATAGGCTGCCTATTTCATAAATATTATTCAAAAAAAATCATAGACATCAATCTGTCATCTCTCTTAGGAAGGTCCCTACTCCCACTCCCCAACCCTGGAAGCTCTCTTTATCATTTTAGCAAGTAGCTGTTTTCTCATACTTTTCACAGTATTTTTTCATGTGCAGTTGAATTCTAATTTCTTTTTTTGCTTGTTTGTTTGATGGGGGATTTTGTTTGTTTGTTTCAGTCGTGCCTTGCAGTGCGTGGGATCCTAGTTTCCCTAACTAGGGATCGAACCTGTACCACCTAGAGTGAAAGAGCAGAGTCTTAAGCACTGGACTGCCAGGAAAGTCCTTTCATATGCAATTGAAATATTCCCTAGTATTTCTTTTTTGTTACTGCAGAAGTGAAATACTGAAATATTTTCAGTATAATTTTTGAAGATAATATACCTTATCCTTCCAAATTGTTTGAAATTCATGTTGATTCCTGAAGGCGAGCCCTAAGTATCCTCTGTTAGCCTGGTGCCCTTGTCCCTGAGGGGCACACACACTGTGACAATGAATTCCAGGAACACTGCGCCTGTTACTGAGGGAGACTCCCTGTCAACCTTTCCCGTTTTCCATCAGTTTGAGAAAATGCTTTAGTCTGAAGGAGTACATAGGCATCCAGGTCATTTACATGTTCTAGCAAACGGTGTTTGGTTTGTTTGTCTCTAGAGATGGTCTCCTTTAGGTATAAGTGTCTGTCTTCCGGCTTGAATCATCATCAAGTGCACAGTTATTTCTTTTTCTTCGCTTTCAAGGTGTGTGGAAGTATAGCCTCATTGTTTTGACATGTAAAATAAGCCTTTTTTTTTTCCTGGGGGGAAAAAAAATGTAAAGTGTATACAAAGTGTAACTTCCAGTGAGAGAGATGAGGAGTGGAGGAATTACAAGATTTAAAGTGAACTCCTGGGTTTATCAGATAGGAAATATTTAAGAGCCTCTTGATGAAGGTGAAATCTTTGAAAATGTTGGCTTAAAACTCAGCATTCAAAAAATCGTTCAGCATTCAAAAACGGAAGATCATGGCATCCATGGTAAACAGATAGGGAAAAAGCGGAAACAGTAATAGATTTTATTTTCTTGGACTCCAAAATCACTGCTGATGATGACTGCAGCCACAAAATTAAAAGATGCTTGCACCTTGGAAGAAAAGCTATGACAAACCTAGATAATATATTGAAAGGCAGAGATACCCCTTTGCCAACAAAGGTCTGTATAGTCAAAGCTGTGCTTTTTCCAGGAAGCATGTACAGATGTGAGAGTTGGACCATAAGGAAGGCTGAGCACCAAAGAAGTGATGCTTTCAAATTGTGTTGCTGGAGAAGACTCTTGAGAATACCTTGGACAGCAAGGAGATCAAACCAGTCAATCCTAAAGATCAAGCCTGAATGCTCATTGGAAGGACTGTTGCTAAAGCTGAAGCTCCAGTACTTTGACCACCTGATGTGAAGAGCTGATTCTTTGGAAAAGACCCTGATGCTGGGAAAGATTGAGGACAGGATAAAAAGGGAGCGACAAAGGATGAGATGGTTGGATGGCATCACCAACTCAATTGACATGAGTTTGAGCAAACTCAGGGAGATAGTGAAGGACAGGGAAGCCTGGTATGCTACAGTTCAGGAGGTCACAAAGAGTCAGACACAGCTTAGTGACTTAACAACAACTCTTCAGATACTTTCTAGAGATCCTTGAAATGGTATTGTGCCAGTGGTAAATTCTTCTTTGCCTTTGCTCCAGTACTGTTTTGCTGTTCTATTGTGTTATTCAAGGCATAGACTTTTATCAGAAGATAGCATTCTGGTTCATATGAAAATAAAAGCAACATGTCAGGATATTTTCAGGATGGTGCAGAGAGCTCTGCTGGGTGATGCTGAGCCAGAGTATTCAGTCAGACAGGGAGACACAAGCCCAGCTCACTGCAGTGAAATGGAACGGATATTTTATTACCAACCGAGGGTGTCATCGGATCAAAATCCCATGCACAGAATGTGTGTGTGTGGCTGAGTCTCTTCGCTCTTCACCTGAAACTGTCACGACATTGTTCATTGGCTATATCCCAATACAAAATAAAAAGTTAAAACAAAAGATATTTTCGAAATGAGTGTAGAGAATGAAGATATATGGAATTACCTACCTGGTGACTCTTTGACCTTGAGAATTTCCTCTCTGATGAATATAAGATCTCAACCAAATTTCACTCCTGTTCAAGCAGAAACGAGCACTATTAACCTAATTAGAAAGGTTGTGTTTTAGTCCTTCTAATAACTCTAGAATTGTTAATTTGTGAATTGTAGATATATGGCAGAATGTAAATGCTTGACATACTATAAAGCATAATCCCCTTCACTGAATGGAAGTGACTTGTTTTGAGTAAATAACCTGTGGTTTGCATGGGATATATTAATTTTCATTCAATTGATAGTGCTTTGGTAGGCATAGTCAGCAGGTTTGGGGGTTGCAAATTATAATCAGCTCTATTACTCAGAGCTACTTAGACTATACATGATGGAGGGCATTGCTTTTTCTTTCTGTCTTGCGCACTATAGGGCTAGTTTTTTCCTTCTTTCCTACCCTTAAAAGAAAGCTACCCCCAGTTTAGGAATAGGTATTACTACCATTTAGAGATGACCAGGCTCATCTTATCACCAGAGATTAAAAATCACTGTAATTGTATTTGAGGGTAGTAGAGTGTTTGTTGAATTGGTGAATTTTAGGATGAAGAAAAGTAATGGGAAATTTTCTCTGGAAGGAGAGACATGCCTTGAGGTATGATTTAAAATAAGAAATATGGAGCTCATTGACTTACCTGTAGATTACTGGTATTTCATAAAGGGCAATAAAAAACCATCAGAAAATTGTAAACATTAGCAGGTACTCACTTTTTAAACTGCTGATGTTCTCGAAATAGTTACTTTGGTTATCAGCCTTAGTAACAGTGGAGGAAAGTGTGGCAAATAGAAACAAAAGGAAATTTGAGATTTTCCTGTGGATTCTAGCTGGCCCGGCCAGTCTGTTTCCTATTACCTTGAATAATTGAGGATGTGGCTGTGAGAAGGTGCCTTTGTCTCCCCCTGGCAGCACTATGGAAGCTGTGAGGGCTGCAGAGCTGCCCCTGGGCGCTGCTGACACGTAGTGGGGACTAAGGTAATGGTTTTTACAATCCGCTGACCTCATCCCTGTAGCTTCTGAAGGATCATCCCTTATGATGGAGCCATACAAACGCACAGAACTCATCTGGCAGAACTTCCTTAGTTCAGCACCTCGTGTTACATGGGGATGGCTCAGGCATTTATGTTGTTCTGGACCCACATTGGGTTTTCCCTGATGACTCAGTGGTAAAGAACTCACCTGCTAAAGCAGGAGACACCGGTTCAATCCCTGGGTGGAGAAGACTCCTGGAGAAGAAAATGGCAACCCACTCTAGTATTCTCCTGGGAAATCCCATGGACAGGGGAGCCTGGCAGGCCTCAGTCCAGGGTTGCAAAAGTGTTAGACATGACTAAGCTACTAAACAACAACAGCAAACCCAAATGCACAAGCGTGAGACCCAGTAGAAGGAACATAGGTGGTACTTGTATTTGGATATTGAGATAGGTTTAAGAATGGACTTTTGGATTGTGTAAAGGTTAATGCTCTTTGCACAGTGAGTCATAGTATAGCCCTTTCTGCCTTGAGCCATCTGTCCTTGGGGGAAAACAATTCATATCCTTTTTGTATCAGGTCAAAAACAGTTTTGAAAGTGAATTCTGTATTTATGATGTCCTATTTTTTTCCTAAGTAAACCATGATTTGATACCTCTGATAGAGTACACAGTAGGTTGGGCCAGAAGTAAGAATGGATTTATTGTTACTTTTATCCAGGCACTTTCTCATTCTTTTCTGCATTATTTAATAAGATTTTCACCTTTTCACCCTAAAGTTTAGCTTTATTTCCTCAATGCAACTGCTTAATTTAGTAATAGGGTACTTGGGAAAGGTCTTTCAGGCTTGGATTATCATTTGCTGAATGGCAGTTTTAGAATCCAGGTGGCCGAGGAGTTGATTTATGCCTGGTTAAGGTTCTGTTTCATGGCAACAGTGGGACAAGTATAACTTAATATATTTGGAACTTTCAATTTCAAGTGAATAATAAAGATTTTGATAGACTACTCTAGGCGTCTAATAAAAGGATAAACATATTTCTCAAAACTAGTCTACTGAGTATGTAAAATTACTTCAGAGCACTCTCAAATTTACTGGTAACTGTCCTAGAGATAATGGGTTGGCCAGAAAGTTGGTGGGGGTTTTCCATCATAAGACTATGGAAAAACCCCAAAGGCCCTTTGGACTCACCCGGTCAATTTGAGTGTTTTGTGTGTGTGTGTGTGTGCATGCACAGTGGTGGTGCCTGGACTCAGTTGTTCATTGGATATGCCCATTGAAGAAGGAGTTTTGAACATGCGGAGTGAAGATAGGGGACTGGGCTGTTTTCAACTGTCTTAGGAGTCTGGTCAAACTGACTGCCACTTAGTGAATAATTAAAAGGATGCCCCTTAGGGCTGATGAATTCACACACTTTTGTTCATTGTTTTGCTGTAAGTAAAACAGAAGAGGCCAGTGTAATTATATTTATATGATATGAAGGGCAAAACAGTTCTCTAGCTCTCCACCTACAGTTCTGGAGCAGGGAGACAATCCACTTATAGTTCTGGGAGCGGGAAGGCCATTCACCTACAGTTCTAGGAGCAGGAAGAGGATCCACCTACAGTTCTGGAGCGGGAAGAGGATCTACCTACAGTTTTGGGAACAGGAAAAGGATCTACCTACAGTTCTGGGAGAGGGAAGAGGATCTACCTACAGTTTTGGGAACAGGAAGAGGATCTACCTACAGTTTTGGAGCGGGAGGAGGATCCACCTACAGTTCTGGGAGCGGGAAGAGGATCCACCCACATTTCTGGGAGCAGGAAGAGGATCCACCTACAGTTCTGGAGCGGGAAGAGGATCTACCTACAGTTTTGGGAACAGGAAAGGGATCTACCTACAGTTCTGGGAGAGGGAAGAGGATCCACCCACATTTCTGGGAGCAGGAAGAGGATCCACCTACAGTTCTGGAGCGGGAAGAGGATCTATCTACAGTTTTGGGAACAGGAAAAGGATCTACCTACAGTTCTGGGAGCGGGAAGAGGATCTACCTACAGTTTTGGGAGCAGGAAGATGATCCAACATGAATGGTCACTGAACAGAGCACAGAGTTCTAGTTCAGAACATCCCAAAGAACTAGGACCTGGAACAGTTCTGCACCTGCTCCAGCTGCTGCTCAGTGAGGTCTGGAACCCGATCACCTGCTCCCAGAGAGCTCGAGACCCTCTTGTTGAGATCTTCACAGCACGCCCCCTTGAAGCATTGCTGATCCCAAGAAGAAAATGGGTCTATGTGACAGTCAGGGACACAGTGTTGACACCTTTAAGAGTCTGAGCCTTCTGGAGCAGAACTGAGGCAGAATGAAAATGACCTCTTTGTTCAAGAGATCATCCTGTGGGCTTTGAGACCCTCTTAGCAGTTCCAGTTGGTGAGACCGCTTAAGAGTAAGATGGGAATGACAATACAGGAGGAAGACTCTGAAAGAATGAAGTCAGGAAATGACATAGCATGGAAGGGACAAAGCTTGTCTTTTTACTACCTCCAAGGTATGTAATTTTGGAAACCTTTTTCAGAATTGAAAGAAATAGAGTTAACATCAAAAGGTTAAAACAGCAGGCCAGACATTTGAATTCCATTCGAGGTTTAAATTTCATGATATGCTATGAGAAGCACCATGAGATCTAGGCTCTTCCTGGCTTCTCATTCTCCTTGGATGGCCCCTGTCTTATCTTTGGCTTTCTACTGAAATCTCCGGTTGTATGCCAAGATAATGTGTCTTGAAATGATTGCTGAAATGTGGGCGTGGAACCGGGTAATACTAGGGCTAGGAAAATGTAAGATGAGTCCGGGACGGTCGGACTCGAAGCAACCAGAATTTATCGATACAGTAGTTGCTGGTGTATACTGAAGGCATCTAGCAAACATTTCATTTTGGACAACTAAAATGTCTGGGACACGTCACAACATTGTAAATCAGCTATACTCCAATAAAAATTGATATAAAAATAATAAAAGTAAATAAAATCTGGGACACAGATGGTTTTCTGTGCAGATCGGTTAAAAAGTTGCTCTAGGGGCATCCTTGGTGGCTCACTGGTAAAGAATCTGCCTGCCAGCACAGGAAACACAGGTTTGATCCCTGATCCTGGAAGATTCCACATGCCTCAGAGCCACTAAGCCCATGCACCACAACCATTGAACCTGTGCAACTGCTGAGCCCACGCACCCTGGAGCCTGTGTTCTGCAGCAAGAGAAGCCGCTGCAGCGAGAAGCCTGCACACCACACTTGGAGAGTAGCCCCTGCTCACCGTAACTAGAGAACAGCTCATGCAGCAATGCAGACTGAACACAGCCAACAGTAAATAAACAAAGTTATTATTATTTTTTTTAGAAAAAAGAAACTGCCATTGCTGTAGGGACTTCCCTGGTGGTCCAGTGGCTAAGACTTCAGTGTGAGGGATGCGAGTTTCATGCTGGCCGGGGAGCTGAGAACCCACTGGCCTTGAGGCCAAAAAACCCAAAACCTAAAACAGAAGCAATATTGTAACAAATTCAATAGAAATTTAAAAAATAAGTGTGCATTTTAAACAATCTTTAAAATAAATAAATAAAATTGGTGATACTTAAAAAAAAAGAAAATGTTTTAGGATGATGATAGGGCAGGACCAGATGTTTTTAAATTTTTTAATTAATTTTTAAAACTTTTTGTTTTGGGATGTAGCTGATTAACAGTGTTGTGATAGTTTCAGGTGAACAGCAAAGGGACTCAGCCATATCAACACGTATCCATTCTCCCCCAAACTTCCCTCCCATCCAGGCTGCCACATAACATTGAGCAGAGTTCCCTGTGCTGTACAGTAGGTGCTTGTTGGTTATCCATTTTAAATATAGCACTGTGTACATACCCATCCCAAACTCCCTAACTCTCCCTTCCCCCAGTCTTTCCCCGGGCAACCATAAGTTCATTTTCTAAGTCTGTGAGTCTCTTTCTGTTTTGTAAATAAGTTCATGCATATTATTTCTTTTTAGATTCCACATATAAGGGATGTCACCCAGTATTTCTCCTTCTCTGTCTGACTTACTTCACTTAGTATGACAGTCTATAGGGAGGGTAGGACCACGTGTAAATGGCTTTTGGCCGTACTTCTCAGTGTCCTTATTGGGGATCTCTTGGCAGCTGGAAAAGCTGCTTGGTATTTAAGTTTAACTGATACTTGTAAGAGTTTTGAAGAAGGCGGCTAAGGATTGAGGGCGAGCCCAGTGTCTTTGAATGGACCTGGTGCCAGTCTGTCACCCAGTAAATGTGTCTTTTCCTTTGTTCATCGTCTGTCATGCTCTGACTTGCCTTAGTTTTCTCCGCGGCATCTCTGAGGCCGCCTAGCAGCCAAATGCGACCCTCCAGGCAGGTGCTCTCGTAACAGTGTAAAAAGCAATCTTCGAACATCTGTAAGTGGTGTTTATGTTTTACATCCCTGATTTATCTGATCAAATGTTCCAGAAGAAAATTACATATTACGACTTGTTTAACAGCCTAAAACCAAAAGGAAAAAAAAAATATTGAAAGAGATGCTTAAAATATCATCCACGTGGTGTCTTCTGCAGACATGACGGTAGGCAGGATCAAGGGAGAGATTCTAGATAATCTGCCCACTGCACTCTCGGTCTGGCTGACGGGTCACCACGTTAACCTTACCTCAACGTCGTATTTGGAGTGTTAATTTTATTTGGCTGCTACGTGTGTGAGACATCTTGTCTGAGAGATTTTAATTGTACCATCGAGTCAAACTAAAACCCTCAATAGTGATGCACTGAAATTACAGCCTAGGAACAAGGTTTAGTTTTATATGGTTTCTTGTTTAGAGTTATTAACTATATGGACGAATAAATGTCTTTTAAATATTTTAAAACATTACAAAACCCACAATGTAAAGTTGCCATGAGGCAGCCAAAAATAATACATATGGCATTCAGGAGAGCAGTTGCTAATTGGCTGCTGCCTGCGAAAATGGTACACTTGGCGTCTACTTAACACTGTGGGTTTGGCAGAAAGCCAGATTTGGGGTCAGGTTGTTGTGAATGAAGCTGCATGTGGTTAGGGAGGAGTTAAAGTGATTCATGTCTGAGAAGCCGGAGCCGGTCGGGTAGCGCCTGGCCCGTCCTCATCCGACTGCCTCCCACCAGCTCACCACGTGCTCATCCTTCCAGGAACGTCCCATGCCACTTCTGCGATGCCTTATGTGTGTCCACACGGGAGTAAATCATTACTTTCGGAGCATTCTAGTAGATGCTTTCAAGTATATGCCTGAAATTTTCCTCTGTTGCAGAAGGAATCCGGAGAGGAGGTAGAAGTTGAGGAGTTCTACGTGAAATATAAAAACTTGTAAGTAAATTGTGACTTTTTTTTTTTGAATGGGGGAGTATATTTTCAAGGTACCAAATTAAAAAGTAATCAGGAATTTTTTTTTTTAATTGGCAGTGGGAAAATTTTGGTATGATTTATTCAGTGCTGTGGCGGCCATTGCCTCCTAACTTTTGTATCTTGAATAGTTGATAAGTTTTATTTTTCTGTAAAATGTATAATTGGTGTAAAGGTTGACTAGCTTTTGTGCATAACCAAGTTCTTTTTAGAGGAGATGAAAACTCATATAATAACAGAGAAAGTGATACCTGCTTGACCTCTGAGGATGAATTTTGCTCTGTGAAGCCAGGTACCCTGCCTTCATCTGTGCCCAAATGAGAACTCCGCTCCTGGGTGAAAGTGCTAGAAAAATCGTGACATCATCTCACGTTTTGAAATGTAGTGAGCTATGGTTTCGATGACCTGTTGTTATTTCTGATTTGTGTTTAGTGAATTTGAATTGCTTAACTTTTAAAAAACTGAGTCACAAACCACTGTGAGTTGTTGTTCTGATTCTAATAGATGGAGGCAGGGTGCTAGGACCAAGCACACTCTGATGGGACAGCCTAGTTTGAAGCATCAGTATGCATCCTGCCGAGGAAAGACCGCAGCCATTCTCTAACGCAAATAACAATCACAGAATAAAGAAAAAAATATTTATTGATAATGTAAATGTTAAATGTACTTTAAACTTTTTAAGGCCAGGAACTCAAGGGTCATATTAGTGAATTCCGGGGTTTCAAGAGAGGCTTCAGGGAGCTGTCAAAACAGCCTAAGAAAATCTACCCTACTCTCAAAAAAGCATCAGGCCCCATGGTTTCTGTCATCACCCCCTGTCGCATTTGGCACTGTGTTAATGGATGGATATCTTTCTGACGTTTGTGAGCAGAACCTTCCGCCAGGTAAAAAGATGAAGGAGTCTCTTATCAGTGTTACTGTAAAAGTTCAGTGAAATGAAAAATGCCCAGTAAACATCAGATGCCGTCATCATTTTATACTCAGAGCGTGAGAAGCTCACACACATGCCGGGGATGCACATGACATGGCTTCATATAGTCTTATCAGGTGGGTGGAAAGACTAGATAAGGAGGGGACAACCAAGTAAGCCAGAGAGAAGGCGCTCTGGTGGATTTATCAAATCGCACTCCAAGTCAAGAAGTTTAAGTATCTTTTGCCAAGAAACAGCTCCACTGGATAGACACCCATCCCTGTCAGTGTGGAGTGCCGAGGCCCGTGGTGTTTGGCTCTCAGAAATCCTCTCAACCAGCCTGTAACCAACCCCGGCCCCTGTAGGGCCTCACCCAGGTGCCGCCGTGGCCGCCAGCCAGGGAGATGAGTCATCAGTCATGTGAGATGAAGCAGCGTGGTGCTAAAAAATAGCTTTCCTCTCTGATGTTATAGAGCTCTAAAGGAAGTTAAAATTTCCATAAAATGAAAACTTTTTGTTAACCTTTCATTTTGACATAATTTTGAAATAGATTTACAGAAAAATTGCAACAGCAGTACAAAATTCCTGTGTGGAGTCTTATGTTATTCAGGGGATCATAATCCCTTACTGTCATAGCATTATTTCCTTTGCTCACTTGATCCCAGACCTGGCCGGTGGAAGCCCATCGGGCTGTCTCTTCCCTCGCTTACCTTGTCCCTGTCCTTCTTACCTTGTCCCTGTCCTTCTTCGAGCACTTCCTTAGTTTCTGGCACCAGAGGATGTTCCTGACGCATCTCGAAACTTCCTGTTCAAGTCCTGGAATTGGTCCTTTCTCTTAGGTGCCTTGGTTGTTTTTACTGGAGAAGAGCATGTAGAAACCAAGGTTTAACTAGGTGTGTTCACTGCTGCTGGGGAGTCATTGCTTCTGGGCTTAGGAAGGGCATCCACGTGCGTGTGTATATGGTAATGTGTGTGTGTATGACATATACACATAACATGTTACACACATAAATGTTCATTGTATGTACCCACACATTTCTGTCTACCTGCCTACCTGCCAACAAGGAAGAACAGTGTCTTTATAGTGATAGTTCCAATTTTATTTCAATACCACGGGATTCATTCTGTTCTTTCCCCTTCTAATATTAATAGCTCTCTGTTTTTTACTGTGAGAAACCTGTCACAGTAGACATAGGATCCATAATACCTTTTCTTATTTGTTAATCCTGGAATATATAAGAAATGGATTCAGAATTATTAGACCATATTTATGTGAAAATGAAGCCTGCTAGCTTTGGCGATGGCATCCCACTCCAGTACTCTTACCTGGCAAATCCCATGGACAGAGGACCCTGGAAGGCTGCAGTCCATGGGGTCACAAAGAGTCAGACACGACTGAGTGACTTCCCTTTCACTTTTTACTTTCATGCATTGGAGAAGGAAATGGCAACCCACTCCAGTGTTCTTGCCTGGAGAATCCCAGGGACGGGGGAGCCTGGTGGGCTGTTGTCTGTGGGGTCACACAGAGTTGGACACGACTGAAGTGACTTGGCGGCAGCAGCAGCAGCAGCTTCGTTCAGTATTTGTTAGCATTTTTTGTTGTCTAAGTGCTTTGTCTAAGTGCTTTTCGGTCAGATTAGTCCTTCTCCTTCCTGCCCTGCTTCAGTGGGATGTTATTTATTTGATACTCAGTTTTTCTCATTATGGTCTTCCCTGGTAGCTCAGACGATAAAGAATCTGCCTGCAATGCAGGAGACCCAGGTTCGATCCCTGGGTCGGGAAGATCTTCTGGAGGAGGGGATGGTAACCCACTCCAGTATTCTTGCTTGGGGAATCCCATGGGCAGAGGAACCAGGCGGGCTACAGTCCATGAGGTCACAAAGAGTTGGACACACCTGAGTGACTAACACTACTTTTGGCTCCTTAGTTTCTGTTTGTATTTGTAATCCATTTTAGGCTCCACCCCCTCTGTGGGGTCACACAGAGTCGGACATGACTGAAGTGACATAGCAGCAGCAGCAGCAGCCATCCTTTGATTTTTTTTTTTTTTTCAAGTTCATGAAATACTAACACGGTTCAGTAGTCAGAATTGTACACAAGACGATACCCAAAGAAGTGCCGTCTTCCCTTCCTTGCCACCCCATTCCTACTTACCTTCTCATTAATCTCAGATTTATCTTTCCTGTAATTTGTGGCATGAATATGGAGATAGGCAAATCGATAGGTTGGTTTATTTTATATGTTATTTCCCTTTCTTTCTTAAGCACAAAAGAATAGCATCAGTACACATTGGCACTTTGCTTTTTTCACAATACTACGAGTACTGCGTTACTCAACATCAGTTCATAGGGTCTTCCTCATTCTTTGTTACAGCTGCCTAGTACTCCCCTGCACATCTGCGTGATAACTTACCCAGCCAATCTCCCATGTGTGCTGGCTTGTAAATGGCTTCTGATATGTAATAGTTACAGATAATGCTGCAATATATATTTTCATGCCTACATATTTTTGAATTGTTGGAGGCATAGCTTCAGGGTGAATTTTTAGAACTGGGATTGCTAGATCAAAAGGCAAACATAAATGCAGTTCTCCTAGGGAATTTTGCAATGTCTAATAGTTCTGTTTGCATTCCTACCAATACTGTGTGAGATCACGCATTTCCGCACAACGTTTCCAGTGTAGCGTGTGTGTGTGTGTGTGTGTGTTTACTTTTTGTGGGAAATTGTATTTCAGTGTGGTTTTAAGTGTGAGATCACGCATTTCCGCACAACATTTCCAATGTAGAGTGTGTGTGTTTGTGTGTGTTTACTTTTTGTGGGAAATTGTATTTCAGTGTGGTTTTAAGTAGCAGTTTCTTTGATTGTGAGTGATTTAGAACATCTTTTCGTAAGTTTAATGACCATTTTTGTACCTTGTCCTGTCAGTTATGTGTTCAGATCTTTTGCCCAGTTTTCTGTTGTGCTTCCTTCAGTTTTTAACAGTTCTTTATATGTATGCGGTATTAGTCCTTAATCTATATTGTATATTGCAGCTATCTTTTCCCAGTTTCAGTTGTCATTTGACTTTATTTGTTGTTGTACTTTTTTTAAAAAAGTTTTTTATATTCAGATTTGTTCATCTTTCTTTTTATTAGATCTTACTTTTGAATCATAGTTGGAAATCCTTTCCCTACCCCTGGCTAAAGAGGAATTTTCTGTGTTTTTCTGTAATATTTGCATGTTTTTATCTTCTCTGTTTAGTTTCTTGATTCACTTGGTACATGGTGTAAAGCATAACTCTAATTTTATTCTTTTCCAAATATTGTTGTTTCAGCCTCATTATTAAAAAGTCCGTCTTTGCCCTGGTGATTGAGATGCAACCTTTATCATGGACTAAAGATACATATTTATTGGGTCCATGTCTGTCTTTAATCCTTTGATCTGTCTCTTCACACATTATAGCATACTATTTTACTTACAGAGGCTTTATAAGTATTTTGTTATCCAGTTTATTGGAGTTTCCCCTAAGACAGTTCCTTTTTATGGTTTTTCTGGATGTTTAGCATGTTGATTTTTATATATAAATGCAGCATTCACTTGTCTAACTCCATTAAAATAGTTGTTTATATTTTTATTTACATTGTGTTAAATAACAAATTTATGACTTACGATATTGAGTCTTGCTATCTGAAAGCAAGTATGTCTTTCTTGGCTCAACTTGCTTTCTGTGTCTTTTAGGAGGATCTTAAATGCTTCCTTATACAAGTTTCACATGTTCCTTATTAAATTTATTACTAAGTATTTTTTCTCTGTTGATACTGTAAAAGAGGTTTTCACTGTCATTATTTCTTCTGTTTTATTTGTGTAAATGGGGGCATTTGACTTCTGTCTGTTAATTTTATATTCTGCTATGTAACTGAATTATTTTATTTTATTATTTGAATTAGTTTCCTAATTGATCCTCTAGGGTTTTCCAGTTATGCAGTCATATTGTCTGCAAATAGAGTTCTTATTTTCCAATTACCACTCCTCTTATTTTCTCTCATCTAAAAGCATTGGCCAATGCCTAGAATGTGATATTGTACAGTAGAGGACATATAGGTATCTTTGCCTTGTTTGTGATCCTGGTGGAGAAGCCTGTGGTTTTTCTCCATTTAGTGGGAGCTGATTTCACTGCCCAAAATTTCAGCTTAGTTTGCCGGAGGGGGAGCAGGGCTGGACGAGCTATTGAAGGGCCTGCATCTCCCTCGTGGCTGGCCTGGCAGCGCTTTTAAAGGCATGTACACCTCAGCCAGGACAAAGGTGCTGAGTGCTCAAATACCTTTTTCTATCCAATAATTAGGAAACTAGACTAGGTGATGTTTATAATATTTAGTTTTGGTTATAACAGTATTGCATATTATTTATTGAAAATTTGGAAAATACAAGTCAAAAGTAAAAAATATTTACAATCTTACCACCCAGAATGATCATTACTAGCATTTTGATGCATTTTCATTGAGTCTTTTCCCTGAGTGTGTGTGTGTGTGTGTGTGTGCATGCGCATACAGGGCGTCTATCAATTCATATCTATACAAGGCATATGTATTTAAAATCCTTATCTCCCTCAGTCCACTGTAGGACTAAATCTGTCCTACCTATGAAAATGGATATTAGATGTTATATAAATAAAAATGATATGATATTTAATGTCATCAGCCTTTTCCATATCATTAATCATTTTTTGAAAGACTTTTGTAGTGGCCACATAATTTCTAAGAGTAGTAGTATCTTGATTTTGAAAGCACCTCATTTTTTAAAATGTCATCACTAAAAAGAGAAATAAGAGACAGGCAAGGTTATAGGGGTGTGGGGTAGGGAGAGGATGATAGTACTAAAGGATATTGAAATAACTAAATGAAAGAAGTCAAAGGTACCATACAACATTAACTGTATACCTGTGAGTCTTGGGGATGAAAACGGAAAGGTGGGGTGGGGAGTATTCAAGTTCAGGTTAGAGAAGACCCAGCACCTGCTCAGAGCAGGCTGGTGGTGAGTCTGAACAGGAGGAGACTAACCAGTGAGAGAAGAGAGTAGCCACTGGAGAGTGAACAATTCACAAGGGACCCAAGGGGCATCATCTCAGAGGTCCTGGCAGAAGGACTAACAAGGAGAGGGCTGGGGGTACTGGTGTTCTAGAGCTGGGGGGTCCTTTTCTCCCCAGTTGTTTTAGAAGGAGGAAATGAGGTTTACCTTTGCTGTTTTAAATTTGAATTCTTTAAACTTGACAGAAACCTTTTATTTCTCAATTAATGATAAAAGGCTCAAAACAAATCCATAATTAAAGCCACCTTGTAGTGCTAATTGTTTTGTGTTGGAGTAAAATCCATTCACTTATGAAAATAGCTTGTTATTAGGTCTTTTTCTTTCTTTCTTTCTTTTTAATGGGAAATGGGTAAGAGAACTGCAGACCCAGCACAGAAGGCAAATTTTAGTATCTGTTATTGATTATTTTCTCTTATTCTTAACCATTAGTAGTTATATTGAAATGTGCCTCAGCAGCCTCTATGAGTAAGTAATTAAACAGGTTATTCTGTTAATCATTTATGTAGTTGATTTTGTGGGGAGAATGATAATGAACATGTATCATAAAGATCAATTATTTTCTGTTTCAAGTATATCGTTTTATTTTTTTAGCTCTTATCTTCATTGTCAATGGGCGTCCATAGAAGATCTGGAAAAAGATAAGAGAATTCAGCAAAAGATTAAGCGATTTAAGGCAAAGCAAGGCCAGAACAAATTCCTGTCAGAGGTATGGAAAACCTGGTTAATTTCCTAAAATATTTACATTTTTAAAGTGTTCTAAATTTTGAATTTCATGTCAGCATATTATTAAGAGAAACTAGTTTGCCTCATTTGGTGCTGTTACTTGCATATTGGTAACTGGTTATTGCTAAAATAATTTGTAAACAGGAAATTTCTCATTCTTCCTGTTGCTTAGTCTAGAAGATACTGGTCCTTCTGAGATTATGTGGAAATATGGTGGTATGATTCAATCTTGTAATGAAAATACACTTAATAGACAGTGAAAAAATAAGTAGACACAAGGCTTACTAAGATGTAGCAGGTGAGGGGCTTCCTTAGCGGTCCAGTTAAGGCTTTGCTTTCTGCTGCGGGAGGTACAGGTTCAATCCCTGGTCAGGGAGTTAAGATCCCACCTGCCTTGTGGTGAAAAAACCAGAACATAAACAACAGAATCAATATGGTGACAAATTCAGTAAAGACTTTAAAAATGGTCCACATCCAGAAGAAAATTAAAAAAAAAAAAAAAAGGTTTAGCAGATTACAAACTCAAAAACTCTACGATTAGTATTAAGGTCTAGGATGTAAATGTTTGTTTCGATTGGGGAAGGTGTGTGACATTTCTCTTGTTAAAGTCAGAGAGTTTGCTGACCTTTTCACAGATGATACGCTGTGGTACAGAAGTTGATACAATATCTAATATCTTTACCTCCCTCCCCTTTATCCTAGATTATCAATTAAGATAACAAGGTACCCATACTTAGGGCTTCCCTGGTAACTCAGACTGTAAAGAATCTGCCCCCAGTGTGGGAGACCCGGGTTCAGTCCCTGGGTCAGGAGGATCCCCTGGAGAATAGAATGGCAACCCACTCCAGTATTCTTGCCTGGAGAATCCCATGGACAGAGGAGCCTGGAGGGCTACAGCCCATGAAAGAGTCGGATACGACTGAGCAACGAACACTGACTGGCTGACTAATATCTAGGGCAGGAAAGAATGCCTGCATAGTTTAGGAAGAGCCATGGTTCTCTTCCAGCATAGTCAGTTACATAAACAAGACTCTCGCGGGCTGCCTCCAGGGGTCCCTAGACCTATGATCACCTGTTTGCTTTCATTTATAGCCTCGAGCAGATAAAAAGAGAAACCTTCACATTGAAAGACTAACCTGGCTGACTCATTCATTTTCCTCTCCATGAAGGAGTTTAACAGAATGTAAACTGTTAAAAAAAAAGTGTGAAATTTGATGCAAAATCATACCTGTTTCACGGCCAACTTCACACCCTGACCCCTTGTTGGAGATGGGGGAGGGGGTCACAGACAGATGAGTGTGCGGTACTTTTACGTCATAGAGTCCAGACTTATCCTCTCAGGTGACAAGTCTGGGGTCTCCTGGAATCTGAACTCCATGCCCCCAAAGGTGTAGTGTAAACTTGGCCACCTGACCCTGATGCTGGGAAAGATTGAGGGCAAGAGGAAAAGGGGGCAGCAGAGGATGAGATGGTTGGATGGTATCACCGACTCAATGGACATGAGTTTGCACAAACTCGAGAGACAGTGAAGGACAGGGGAGCCTGGTATGCTACAGTCCCTGGGGTTGCAAATAATCAGACATTTAGCGACGGGACAATTACAAGGTTGAAATATATTATCTTCCTGGTAACTTGGTAACGGTAAATCTTAAGCTTTGTCCTGAATAGGAGCATAAGCTTGTGTCTGAAAAGAGGATCTGAGGTTTAACAGAGAAGGATATCAATTCTGGATCCTTTACACACACACACACACACACACTCACTCACTTACTCACTCACTCACTCACCTGTTTGTCGTGTCCTAGAGATGGTCCTGGCTTCAGGCACCAGTTCTGCTGCTTTGAGATTTTTAGTCATGACCACTTTTGCCTTTTCTGATTCACCTTGCTGCTGCTGCTGCTAAGTCGCTTCAGTTGTGTCCGACTCTGTGCGACCCCATAGGCGACAGCCCACCAGGCTCCCCCGTCCCTGGGATTCTCTAGGCAATAACACTGGAGTGGGTTGCTATTTCCTTCTCCAATGCATGAAAGTGAAAAGTGAAAGTGAAATTGCTCAGTCGTGTCCAACTCTCAGTGACCCCATGGACTGCAGCCCACCAGGCTCCTCCATCCATGGGGTTACTTAGGCTTCCTTTTAAGTCACTGCAACTATAACTCTCTATTTAGAAAAATTATTAAGACTGGAAATCACAGGTGTGGTGGCATTGATTACTTGCTTGAAGGATAAATATGTTTAGGAGTAAAGTTAAGGATTTTAATTCAGATTCAATAGAGGATTCTGTTTAAGAACAAGTTGCCTTAGAGCTTTTATCATAAAATCCTAGTTTGTGGAAAGGTTTAGTGTTTATGCTGTACATGAATAATACGTAGATATTGGGCACCTAAATCTAGAAGCTTTGACAAGCCAATGCATTTAATATATAAACACTTCAAATTAACAAACTGTTTCAGAGGTTTTTGTTGCCTTAGTCATGAACTCCAGGTAAAGACCTGAGGCAGTTGAAACACACTCTTGGTATTTCTGGGTTTTGTTTCATGATTCACAGTTCACAGCATCCAAATTGCGTGTGTGGGCACAGGACCCCAGAGGAAGTTTGTTATCCTGAAGTTGACTGTAACCAGGCGGCTCTTTGACCTGCAGCTCTGGGGATGTGGACAGTATCTAATGTTTTTGCAAAGCATTTTAATGAAGTTATGTTGCTGATAAATTAATCTTTGGGAACACATAGTAATGTGTCTTTTTTTTTTTTTTCTAAATTATCTGACTCTGACTTCTTTAAAGTATGGCTTAGTCTGTAACTTCCCTTTGAGCCAAATTCTCTTCTTTTACGTGAGATCAGTTTGCAGACAAGCAGCGTTACTTGACTTCTGTAAAGATTGTTAATGTCTCAGCTAGAGAACCCAATGTTTAAAGCCTCATTTCTTTATCCTCAATACTTTTAGCCAAATGCTCTGTGTTCAATACAAATAAATCATGTGAGAACACTTCGATGTACGCCAAGATTATATTCAAATAAGGTACTAATACTGATTGGCAAAGGTGACCAAACAACATAAACTCCGTTCATGCTTAAATGTGGAGTTCACTGGTCTCAGTGTTTTTAGCTTTTGAATAACATTCTGCAAATGATGCTGTAAGGCATCAGACAGTTACAAGACTCTGGTAGCACTTACTGTGCACAGTTCTGATCTCTTTTGCAAACTACAGTCTCGAATGCTACATGCATTGCGTGCCATAAGCCTTTTGGATTGCTCATTAGTGAATTGTAATTTCACACTTGATTTAAAATATTCTTAAACATTCTCTCACAGTAAAAAGGTTTCACACAGTAATTAAAAGACCCAGTTAACAAAGTCTGAGAACTCTTGATTTCCTCATGGGGAGTGATTTTGCTAAATTATAGCATTTCAATTAATATAACAGACCTTTGCCAAATATAAATTTTGTATTGCTGTGACCCCAAATAGTACTGCCTGATGAAAAGTGAAATAGTGTTTATTCTCAGGAGTTAAATAAACATTTTAACTTTTTTTTTTTCTCTCTCCGTTGGTGTAGATTGAAGATGAGCTTTTTAATCCAGATTATGTGGAGGTTGACCGGATAATGGACTTTGCACGTAGCACAGATGACCGGGGAGAGGTAACAGAGGACCGTTTGTCTTAGGGGGCAGTGGCTCAGACGGCTTACGTGTGTTTATGGAGAACCATCATGAACTCCCAAGATCTGGTCCTGCTCACAGCCTTGTATTATGACACACTTGGTCTAAACCAAACTGAAATATACTTACTATTAGTTTTGGGACTTAATAATCACAGTAAAAATGTTGTTTGTTTTAGTCTGAGAGCTTTTTAAAAGAAATCAGTTTTCAATGTGAAGCAGAGAGCACTGACACTTTGCACAGTTCCAGATACAATCAATAAGGAATTTACTATATTTTGGTGTAAATCTGTTATGTAGCACGAATTCCCCTTGTAAGAGTGTTCTTGTAGCAAAAACACAGTTCAGTGTTAAGTAACAGAAGACATCACTAATGAAGTTGATGGGCCTCATTTAACATGGTACATGGAGGATGCTATAGAATCCTTCTTTTTGTGAGATCTGAGTCTCAGCATGCCCGTTTTTCTTTGAAGAACCCAAAGAGGTTGTAAAGGGCAGTAAAGGGTAGGCACCCTACTCATCGCATAAGAATAAACACGCGTCTAGTGACTTCTGAGCATTGTGTCTTAGTAAGGATATGCCTACCCACCATGAGGTCTGTCACTTAGCTTCTTCTTGTAAATTAAACTGCATAGTGTTTGGATGTTTGAATCTTGCTTGTCTAGTGAGAGTCTGCAGTGAAGTCCCATTTTTACTCCAAATTCTGTATCACAGGGTCCATGATGTTTCAAAGACCATATCTGTAATACGATGTTTACCTTTCTGTTTTGCTTAGCTGTACTTAAAAAAAAATTTTTTCCCCCATATTATATTTATATAGTACAGCAAATGTTTGTAACATCACAGCCAGGTCACAGCCTTGGTCTAAATTTAGCTGAGATTTATCAATTTACTATTAGTTTTAGGGCTTAATAATCAGTACCTCTGTCCTAAAATGAAGATCCAAAAACCCAAATGTTTTCTAGAAGAAAGGCAAAGGAGATCTTCTTGGTCTGCATTACCCAAGGTATTTTGCTCTCCAGTTTTCTAGAGCTCAGACACATTACTTTAAAGCAATTGCATGCAGACAGTATCCCTTTAAGAAAAAGGAAGAAATTCTAATAAGTTCAAGCCTGTTTCTCATTGTTTAAGAAAGTAGCCGGTTAGGTAAATATGTAAACACACCAAGATGAGTTACCCTGTGAGTCTGAATCAGTTGCCTAATGATCACACAAATAATAATAAGGTTCAGATTCAGCTTTGTTATTTACTAGCTATTTCTATATACTTTTTGGCTTTTGAACATGACTTAACCAGTGGCTTAGATAAAAATGAATTTGTTCTGACAATATTTAATAATATTACAGTAAGTCCCCTACATACGAACCTTCAAGTTGCAAATTTTCAAAGGTGTGGACGTGTGTTTGCATGTCCAGTCACATAGGTTAGTTCATGTGTCTGGCATATGTTGTCATGTGTGTGCATCCTCGACAAATGGTTGACCTTTTGTACAGTACTGTTATAGAGTACAGTATCTTTATTTCAAACCCAGGATGTTTGGAAGCAAGTGTAAAAGCAGAGGTATATACAGCTTATTGTATTAGTCTACTTCCCAGGTGGCGCAGTGGTAAAGAATCCACCTGCCAGTGGAGTAGATGCACACACACACACACACACACACACACACAAGTTGGGTACTTGGGCTAACTTTGTTGGACTTATGAATGCACTCTTGGAATAGAGCTCGTTCATATGTGGGGACTTACCTGTATTTTTAGTTCCTTTAGACACTAACCAAGGGCTCCTCATTCAGCGGTCACTGTTTTAAAACATCTCCCAGCTCCGTCTTGCTGTTGCTGGGATAGTGTCTGTCCGTAAGTGAAGTAGAGTGCGTGTTTTTCATACATCATTCTGCTGTGTTTAAACCCGGCCCAGCCTGTGACTCACTATCTGGTGAAGTGGTGCTCACTGCCTTATGAAGACAGCACGTGGGAGCTGAGGCAGGACATAGACCAAGCCAAGATCGAAGAGTTTGAAAAGCTCATGTCCCGGGAGCCAGAGACAGAGCGTGTGGTGAGGACTGGCGGGTGGCGGAGGGTCGCATTTGCACACAGCCAGGTGGTGTGGTCTGTGAGAAACCACTAACGGGATTTCCTGTATTTGAAACAGGAGCGACCCCCTGCTGATGACTGGAAGAAATCGGAGAGTTCCAGGGAGTATAAAAACAATAACAAACTCAGGGAATACCAGTTGGAGGGAGTAAACTGGCTACTTTTCAATTGGTACAACATGTATGTAAAATGCATTTTTCTTCACCTTTTAAAGAAAGCCTATAATAGCTCTTCTGCAGTTATTGAGAATACTGATCAAATATAGCAACATTTTAACTTGCTAATAAAAATTATTTAAAAAAGCAAACACTGGACGTATGCTTAATGTTTGTCTAAGTAGCATGTACTAATGTAGAGACTGATTGAAGTATGTAGAAGTAATTTTCTGTGTCTCCGAACATTTTGTTTGAAAATGTATTTCATTGTATTTAAAGAAGCATTTAAGGCATGCATTTATGAGTTTAATGGATATATACACTTACCTTGTGACGAGAAAGTGCTGTCTTGTATGTGTACTCATGAAAGTTTCCTTGTTTTATTTCCCTCCCAAAGGCGAAACTGCATTTTAGCAGATGAAATGGGTTTGGGAAAAACTATCCAGTCCATTACATTTCTCTATGAGATATATTTGAAAGGAATCCATGGCCCTTTTTTAGTAATTGCCCCATTGTCCACAATCCCCAACTGGGAAAGGGAATTCCGGACCTGGACAGAATTGAACGTGGTTGTGTACCATGGGAGTCAAGCTAGTCGTCGGACCATTCAGTTGTATGAAATGTACTTCAAAGATCCCCAGGTAAAGTGTCTCAGGCGCACCGCCCTTACACATAGGGGCGCTTTAACACATTGAATGTTCAAATGCTTTTCAGACCTTTTAGGGGAACGTCTAGATTTTGCAGAACTAGAGAAATTTTGTTTAGATTTCTTACTCAATTTATGTTTGGACTATAATTCCTTATCTTATGATGACAGGTCTTTCTTTTTATAGCCTTGGTCTTTCTAATTATTAGAACACGTGAAATTTTTTTTACCTTGGATGACTGCTGAAAATCATTCAATGCATTGATAGCCTAATTTGGTTTATTTTTTAAACCCTAAAAGAAAGTGAAACCAAAAAAGAGTTATTAAATGGGAATGGGAAGAATATTGTGTTCTTTATTGTTTCTAGAAGTGAAAAATATTAGGCACCTAACATTAACTGGTGCATTGAATATACCCAGAGGGAATAATTTATACTGTGGCTCTTAGTACCAGTTGCTATGACTTTTAACTAATTCTAGTTATCTGTATGAAATTATCTTTGATGTTGACCCTGAAGCATTATAAGTGACAGAGAAAGAAGAATAAATAGTATGTGCTATAATAAAATAGTTTTAAGCAATAGGTGAAATGCAAGTCCTATAACTGGAAATAGGACAGAGTTTTGTGTTCTATATTTATTTGCTTTGACTGTAAAATCTGACCTACAATTACTTAAAGGAGAAGAATATTAAAATGTGTTTTGGTGTTTATCTTTACATTTGGAAAGTTGTTGAAAGTTCTGTCCTGAGTTGAATCCTTTTTTCATGTTAGCACGTTAAAAGTGAAAACTAAGTCACAAAATGAAAAAAAAAAAAAAAGTTTAAAAAGTAAAAGCATTTTTAAAACCGTTGCCTTAGTACATAGTCCCTCTGGCCTTTCGCTTGTTGAAGTCTATAGGATGTAACCAGAATAGGCGCACTTACTGCATCTTATCTATAAAAAACTCAATTGGAAATTTTACCAACAAATTGCAAACTTCCTTAAAAAAAGGAAAGATTTTAAAACTCTCTTGTACCGTGAGAGCTTAAAATCTCCAAAAATAACTTGAAAACAAAGTATAAATATGTTCCCAAAAGGATAAACATATCTATCTATCTATCTATCTTATGCTGTTTATTCATCCTTAAAGTTATTAACGTAATCTTCAATGCTAAACAGTAACACAGAGTCCTTATTATAGGGTCGAGTGATAAAGGGGTCATATAAGTTCCACGCCATCATCACTACATTTGAGATGATTCTGACCGATTGTCCTGAGCTGCGGAATATTCCCTGGCGATGTGTAGTCATCGATGAAGCCCACAGGCTGAAGAACAGGAACTGCAAGCTCTTGGAGGGACTCAAGATGATGGACTTGGTCAGTGATCATATTGGTGCTTACCTTGAACCTGGATAAAATTGTTAACCGACTCAGTATTCCTGATGCTCTGAGTCCAGCAGATCCCTTTAAAGGGTGTTTGCAAAGCCTGTCAAATCCTGTGACATGTTTGCTCCTGAGTTTACTTAAAAGTTGCTGCTATCTTCCTGACTCTTCTGTTGTTGGCTGGTGTCTTTGTTATCACAGCAGAGTACGTTCATGATACTTGCACTGAGTTTCAAGTGTTTGCTTTTCCCTTTTGTTTGTAAGTACTGCCGTGTTGTAAGCCGTTGGGCCAAACTTTAGCTCCATGATGATGATCCAGTTATATTCCAGGGTTTGTAGGTTTTTGCCTCCAAGGGCTTGTAGGTGCAGTTTTTCTCACTAAGTTAAGTGGATATCTGGAATTGGCCCAATTTGTGCAGACACTTAGAAGTTTAGTGCATGATAAGGCCTTGAATTTGATCTGGAGTTTTAGACCAGGTCTATTACATACTCTTCCCAAGAGATGGTCAGGACTTTGTGATTTTTTTTAGATTTTTTTTTTTTCCCCCAGTAGGAGTATCTTGGGATAACATACTGTAGCAGTGGTTGGAGTTTGGTTGGCTTTCCTCTCCACAGTGCTGTATGGTTTCCTAGCAGACATGACGTGACTCTGTCACCCTCAGGCCTCTGTTCACTCTGTAGTTTACAAGATGGGTTTTGATCACTTGTTTTTATTTTTAATGTACATTTAAGAAGCAAAGATATTGTTATTCAGCATGTCTTGGGTGTTTAGATGAGTTTTTCAAAGGTACAAAAAGATTTTTTAAATCCTTTAATGTTGACTTCTATAGATTAATTTGATCTCTTATTAATTGAGAGTTTGAGATGGAAAAGAATATTCTGTACGTTCATGGCTGTAAATTTTTTTACTGAAGACTGGTACCAACAAAAAGAGCACTTAAAAGCTTTCTGTTGCAGCTGGTTCTTTGAATTAGCTTCTTTTATTCCTAAATTAATGGGATTGGATTAGCCAGCTATTCTTTTAATTAAAAACAAACAAAATCTAGTTCTGTTTAAAGGAAAAAGTCTGACTGAATTATCCTATTTAGGGTGGAGTTTTCCATCCCTAAGACCTTTCTCAGAGCAGTTTGTACTATTTTGGTGTTCAATCCACAAAACAAATTGGAACACTTAGAATAATCTTGAAAACATGAGGAAGAGAAACACTATGGCTGTAACTAGTCTCTCCAGATGGTAGTTTTAGTCTTAAATTAAAGAAATGGCTCAGACGATAAAGGCTCTGCCTGCAATGCAGTAGACCTGGGTTCAGTCCCTGGGTCAGAAAGATCCTGGAGAAAGAGAATGGCAACCCACTCCAGTATTCTTGCCTGGAGAATTCCATGTATAGAGGAGCCTGCTGGGCTACAGTCCATGAGGTCACAGAGTGGGACTGACTGCATGACTAACACACTTTCAGAAACCCATTCAGGTTTAGGTGAACACTAATTTTCTTATGAAACGTAATTGTGCCTTCTGAGTAGGGACCCATCTCCACAGTGGTCCATATAAGAGACATTTATGGCACCGTTTCCTGAAGGTGTAGTCATCTGCGTTCATCTGAGTTGTCTGTTATTAGTTTCTGTGCTCCCAGATAGTGGATTCTTACTACAAAATAGCCCTTCATTGGTGAGTACAGTTTGTTTAACTGTCAACATCCAGTAATCGAATTGTCACTGGGAGATTCCAAAGGATTTTCTGTTGTTTATACAACACTTTATTAATGGGTTAGAATCTGTTATCCAGATAGTTTTTCTGTTATATACGGTAGTGTTCCCTAACCATTTTCACACAATGGCACGTATAGAAAATGATAATAATTGTGTATCATACTGGGGTAAGCCACGAAGGCTGGCCACTGCCACAGGTGACCAGTCCTGGGATCCTGACTCTCAGCCTGTCAGCTGCCCCAAGGACCTGGCATACCTATAACTCATTCATGTCTCACCACGGAAAGCTCTGATTAGCAAATGAATAATTGTTTTTTCCAACGATCAAGAGTTGTTGATAGAATGCAATATCATTGTTCAGAGTTAGAATATAATTACATTTGTCCACTTCTGAACTGCTCACTGGGGCTTCCCTGGTAGCTCAGCTGGTAAAGAAAATGCCTGCAATGCAGGAGACCCCCGTTAGATTCTTGGGTTGGGAAGATCAGCTGGAGAAGGGATGGGCTACCCACTGCAGTATTCTTGGGCTTCCCTGTAGCTCAGATGGTAAAGAATCCACCTGCAGTGTGGGAGACCTGGGTTCAGTCCCTGAGTTGGAAGATCCCCTGGAGAAAGGAATGGCTACCCACTCCAGTATTCTGACCTGGAGAATTCCATGGACAGAGGAGCCTGGCAGGCTATAGTCCATGGGGTCTGCTCTTTGCCTAGTCTTTAAATCCATACTTCAAATATACATCACAAGAACTTATCTACTGACCAGTCTCTGTTCATCTTTCCTGGAATAAATCATGGTGAAAATGGCAAATAATAATTCTACCCCAACACAGAGCAGGTCACAGAGAATGGCTGTTACCTGCACTGGATGCGCTTATGATCAAAGTGGTAGATTCTCAGAAAGCAAGGACCAGGCAGTGTCTTCAACTCTCCCGTCACCAAGGAGACGCTCGAGAAGCTGCTGGGCTGAGGGGCATTTGTGTTCTCTGCCCCCTCCATGGGAGCGCAGGAGGCAGGGCCATCTCCTTGTCCCTTATGGACAGGAGGGGACCCTCTGAAAGTGGTGGAGGGTCTTCATGGATTCTGTTAGCTCATCATTCATTGTCAAGAGGCCTCACACAAATTAAAGACTCTGCTGAAATGAAATTAAGTGAATGTCACTCCATCAGAGCTAAAAGGAATGGTAACATTTTCAAGCCGAAAACTTAGCTGCTGGCAAAGTTGAGCTTGGATGTGATAAGCCTGATAGCCCGTCTCTTACTTGACATTTTGTGACACCTGTATATTATTTGTATTTATGTTAATAATGACTTTCAAAGGGAAACCTGGTTTAATTTCGCTACCTGTGCAACCTTACCAAAGGGTCCTCTGTGTAACTGATAGAACTGGCTTTAAAAAGAACTTGAACGGAAGCAGCGTAAAAAAGTTCTTTTCCTATTTTTCAAATAAGTTAATTTTAAAATTAATAACTTAAAAGACTTTTGCTGAAGTATTTTGGTTAGCAGCTCAGTATTTCAGTTGATCATAAAAGATATTTAAAAAACTGAGAGACGATCTTTAGTATTGATACAGCTCTTCCACTTCAGTAACAGTTTTCCTGAATCTATGGCAATATTTTTTAAAATTCTTGGGTAAAGTAATTCAGGACTTGAACAAATTGGGGCGTTGGCCCATGTTACCCACCAGTATGCTTATACATTAGAAAATCTTGCATTGGTTTGCAAGTTCCTTACTCTTTATGAATTTAATGAGTTAGAAGATGACAGTGATCTATGTATATTCCTGAATCAGAACCCTCTTTATTCAAAAGGAACCAAAGGAAGAATAAAAGCAAATCTAACTGCTTCACCGTGTTTTCGAAGAGCTTCATTGACAGATAAGACTCAACAGATGTTGAAAAAATGAGCATGCCTTCAGGCGAATCGCCATCCAGTATCTACTGAGCACAGACTCTGCTCAGCAACCAAGCCTTGTCAGACTTCCAGTAAAGTCAGAATATCTGTTTTGAACCTCCTTGAAGGTGTAGCCACTTTTGGAAATAGTTTTATTAACTGTGCGGTGTCCTAGAAGGCCAAAGTAGAACATAATAAGGCCTTTAAGATCAATAAATTCATTAAGACTGGTCACCATGTTGGATATATAGCAATAAGAGGACAAGGGTATGGATCCATAAAGAAAGCTGAAGAAAAAGCTCGTTAACAGGAAGAAGTGCCTTAAAGAAAATACCTACCTTGGTTCAAAGAGACAAAGTAAGAAATAGCATCTATTGGGGAAAAAAAACAACAAAACATGATTATGGCATTTAAAACCAAGCTGACCTCTTTGCTAGATTGAAATGTTTGCTGAACAAAATAGTTTTTCATGTGCTGTTGCCTGTAGAAAACCTTTTGTCTCTTAAGTGAGTCATGCAGGAAGCAGATGGGGAGGGCATAGCCCTGTAGAGAGCAGAAAAGGAGCACGTGAGCTTCATCTGAGCTAGGGATCTTAGGCAGAACTTGAACTTTGGTGGGAAAAGATGCCACAAGACGTAGGAGAGTGCAGAACCACACCACCAAAACATTGACCTAAACATCCCAGGAAAAATCAAAATAGCAGACCACGTTTACAGGGTCTTGGAATCTAAGACAGAGACCACATTTCTTGTATCTGTGCTTTCGGATCTTATTCCTGTGTTTTATGCTGGGTGGATGCTGAATTTCAGCGACCACGAGTGGAATTGGGGAAATGCTGATCCCAAGAGAGGCTTTGGCATGGCTATGATTTTGTTATGATTTGCTCAGTTATCTTCGCATCCCCATAGGAACACAAAGTGCTGCTGACGGGGACCCCGCTCCAGAACACGGTGGAAGAGCTCTTCAGCTTGCTTCACTTCTTAGAACCCACTCGCTTTCCTTCGGAAACCACCTTTATGCAAGAATTTGGTGATCTGAAAACTGAAGAGCAGGTACTTACCACGGCTCCTTTTGTGTTTCAGTCGTTGAATTGAGGATTAACTCCCAAAGGGCCAAAGTGTTGATATAATTGTTTTTAAAAATGTAAATTATGTCAATTATCCCCCACCTAGTAGACAAGAGAGATTTACACCTCCTTTGCTTGGATGTTCTGAGTCTTCATTAAGGTGATGTTCTGGCTGGTTGGTTGGTCTCTTTGCCCTCCTGAAGGGCTGTTGAGATTTACAGAGTTTCCGTACCTGTCCACCTACTTTTCAGCTGCTGTCCTGTTGAGTTCAGTGGTTTTTCATTGTGTGCTTTTGGGGGTAGTGTCAGGAGAGGCTGAAATTTCGCAAGCTGTGTCCGTCCTGGAGATCCGAAGTTCTAGTCTTAGTTCCTGCTTGCTCACATTGCTTACTCTTCTTGAGTCTACATATTTCATTTAGAAACATGGTTCCTAACTACCTTGCAGGATTTCTATGAGAAATAAATACAGTATCCGGTATGAAAAGTGCCAGTTATCTTATAGATCGTTCAAGTTACGTAGGTGTTGGTTATTAAGCTCTATTTGAAACAAAATATGACACTTGAAATCTTAGTCTTCACGTGCCCCCTCCCCTAATTTACCATCTAAACCTCTTCTCTTAGTTCAAGTGAAGTCTGTTTTGTTTTGCCCTTCATAGAGTAAATCAGAGCTGTCTGGTGTGCAGTGTCCTATTGCCAGTCAACAGAGATGAGAACAGAGAGGGACCAGAGAGCTCCTGGCTTACTCACACATTCTATCAGCTCTTTCTAGAAAGGAAGAGAACTGAAGCAAATCATTCCTACGACTTTCTCCCTTCCTTCCTCATCATCCCGAAGGCTTAAGACAAACAGAAGGGAAAACTAACAGAATGAATAGGGTTATTTTCTGCTGTGTTCTGTTCAAGCCTCCTGGCTGTTCAGGACTCTCTGGCCAGGTGAACTAGCCCATCAGAAACTGGACATTCAACCCTCATGTGCTCCTGTTATGAGAGCTGTAAGATAATTCCCTCGTACCCTTCGACAAATGAAAGTGAAAGGTAGATAAATAAGAGACTCCTGGTTTTTTATGTTAGACTATGTTTTACCATGCTAGCAAGTCCCAACACCAGTATTTACTTAAGATCCTTTTTTAGGTGCAAAAACTCCAGGCTATTCTAAAGCCAATGATGTTGAGACGTCTCAAGGAGGACGTGGAAAAGAACTTGGCCCCCAAAGAAGAAACTATCATTGAAGTGGAGCTAACAAACATTCAGAAGAAATATTACCGAGCCATCCTTGAGAAGAATTTCGCGTTTCTTTCCAAAGGTGGTGGGCAAGCTAACGTGCCCAACCTTTTAAACACTATGATGGAATTACGGAAGTGCTGCAACCACCCCTACCTTATCAACGGTAAGCCTGGCACCTTGTTTCAGTCGTTGTCAAAGCCCCAGAAATCCTTGCCTCCCTTCACTCGTGTTATTGTATGGTTTGTAGTTGCCCCAATGTGAGTTTCATCATCTTCCTCTTCTTCACAAAGCCTCCTCTGTGAAGCTGTAGGTGCAACATCTTTTCCCCGATGGTCCCTGAAGCAGGACCTCACATCACCTGTCCTGCATCTGCATCTCAGTCCTTGAAAGGAGGTGTCGGTGCCCACTGGCTGGAAGTCATCAAACGTGCTAACAGTTAAAGAAAAATTAGACCCCAATGGGGTGTGTGTGTGTGTTTGTGTGTGTTTAGATCAGAGAAGTTAAAGAGCACCTTTGGGGTGAGAGGCAGCTGTTGGATGCCTCAAAACTTTGATGGGAAAGAACTTCTCTCAGTCTGGAGGCCTCCAGCATCTATTCTCTAAGAGCGAGAGGTTATCTCGAGCATTGATAATCAAGATCATGGTTCATGATCTTCCTGTTTTCTTAACTAAATTGATAGTGTTATGTAACTGATATGGGTAAGAACCTGTATTGTACTCTTCCAGAAATCATTAGAGGAATTCATGCCTGTGACATGTAAGATACTCCGGAGACATAAGAGCAGGAAAGCCATTCAAAAGCGATGACAGTGAGACAGGCTTTTGCCATCAGAGTTACAAAAGGAAGGGGCATTTAGGCTGATGTAACCACAGGAGACAAGAGAAGGAGGCAGAACAAAGTGGAACCTGCCCAGGATATAAAGTAGGTGTGTGAAACAATGGGACAGTGAACCGTAGACATAGTGGAACCTGGTTATGGGAAGCCTAGATGCCAGCTTGTGGGATCTTGATGGAGCTAAGAAATGATTAGACATGGGATTCAAGATGATTGATCTGGAAACGTCATATGAATAAACAGATGGGAGCAGGGAAAGATATACAAACAGAAAGCCCCACTAGGAGGCTACTGCTGTCATCCAGGCGGGAGTTAATATGGGTTAAAGAAAAGTGGTGGCGGTCTAAATTGGGGTGTTTGCATGCAATTATGATTGGCCAGCAGTGCAGTTAGGGTGCTTCCAGGGGAGAAGGGACCAAGCCAGGTTCGTTTGTTTGTTTTGTCACTATCACAATCCGTGAGGTTCAAATGCAGCTGATGTCAGGAGTTCCCGGTCTCTCCCCGTTTTGTCATCTATACTCCTTGGGCCAGCTCACCTCTGGAATCTGCAGTTACTAATGCCAGAGCGGTCCCTGCCTGGAGCCGCCTCACCGGAGCACCTGAGGTTATGGCTGTGCTGTGACCTTGGTGCATTTCTGCTTCAGACTTTCTGCTTGTAGGTTGGTCTTCCAAAGTGAGACTCACACGTGACTGTTGTATGTTCAGTGCTGCAGCTTGCTCATCCTTATGTGTGTAAGAGCCCGTGAGGCCGTTGTGGTGTCTGCAGCCTGGTCCTGAGCTAAGGAGATGGAGCTGAGCCGAAGGTGGTCAATGGTATGAGTAAAGCTGTGTGTGTGTGTGGGTGTGTGTGTGTGTGTGTAATTTGAGAGACACACACACACACACACACAAAGTTTTTTCATTTGATGTCTGTGACAAGAGAACAGTAGCCTCCAAGAGGCTCCATTCCAGTATTCTTGGAGAATCTCATGGACAGAGGAGCCTGGCAGATGATGGTCCCTGGGGTTGCAAGAGTCAGATGTGACTGAAGCGACTGAGCACATGTGCACATGTGAGAGTGAAGGTGATGTTGAAGACTTGGTGGGGTCCCCGATGGTTTGGGTTGACTTATGAGTCCTCCTTGTTGTTGGGGAGAAGGGATGTGGAGAACAGTGGGCAGAAAGAAGACAAGGCTGAGCTTGTGATGGAATGAATTTCAGAGAGCAAAAGGGTAATCTTCAAAAGAAATAATTTATTTGTTTGCGGCTACTATAACTAGATAACATTGCAGCTCCTGCCCTCACAGTGACCATCTGTTTAAGGGAACAGACTTCCGTACTTCCTTTAAGTTGTCTCTGCTACATACACACACACGTGTGCGCACAAACACACTTTTAAGTGTAAATGCAGGACTTTAATTTAGGGCAGTGCCATTGAAGTATTTTTTGGGCTCCCCTGGCAGCTCAGTTGGTAAAGAGTCTGCCTGCAATGCAGGAGACCCAGGTTCGATCCCTGGATCAGGAAGATCCCCTGGAGAAGGAAATGGCAGCCCACTCCAGTATTCTTGCCTGGAGAATCCCATGGACAGAGGAGCCTGATGGGCTACAGACCATGGGGTCACAAAAGAGTCGCACACAACTAAGTGACTAACACTATTGGAGTATTTGGGCTTTTTATAGCCTATTTCCAATTTTTAATTTTCTGATTGATGTTTACAGATCTAGCATCAAGGTAAATCTTTAATTGATAACCTTGAGAATTTGGCCCTCTAATGGCTTAGAGGTCAGTTTAGTTTTCCTCCTGGACATCTTCCCTGCCCTTCTTTCTTCAGCTTTTCTGGAAAATATGTGCTCAGTCACTTCAGTCATGTCCAACTCTTTGCGACCCCATGGACTGTAGCCCGCCAGGCTCCTCTGTCCATGGTATTTTCCAGACAAGAATACTGCAGTGGGTAGCCATTCCCTCCTCCAGGGGATCTTCCCAACCCAGGAATAGAACCCGCATGTCCTATATGATTTGCATTGCTGGCAGATTCTTGACTGCTGAGCAACCGGGGAAGCCCGGACAAAGTATAATTATAGCTAAAAGCATCACATAAGAAACATGTTTGCTGATATATTTAAAGGAAGCATTACTAGTGACAACTGGCTGCCACTTTAAGAGCCTGAATTCACAGCAAAGAGCTGAATTAATTCAGTAAGAACTTTTGTCAGATAAGAAATAATATATTTTAATTCTGACAGTTTTTGATGATGTATTATTGGTAGAATTGAAAAGGCAGGAAAGTTACTTTTCTCATCTAAATAAGTTTAAAATGAAAAAAATTTCTCCACTGATTTGACTGAATTTATATTTTCAAATTTTTTGCTAAAATAGTTCAAACATGTTAATTTTGTCAAAATGATTATTTCATTTTTGAAAACTATTCACTAAAATATCTAAAATAGTGTATTTTGATTATGGATTGATATTAATATCTTAATTTTAACAAAAAATAACTACCTAGATATTATAAGTGAAGTGTGGTTCTGAATTGCTTGTAGTATATTATCCAACAAGAAGAAATGTTTTTAAAAAACCTAATGTAATATGTGGATATGATCAGTTCCCCCTGTCTCCTGAGGACCTTCTTGTCCTGAATCTAGAACCTAGATTTCTAAATTTTTTGTTTTGGAAAACGTTATTTGACTTTATACAGGGATGTTTGGTGAAGAGCTTGCTTGCCAACACAGGAGATATAACAAATGCAGGTTCGATCCCTGGGTCAGGAAGATCCCCTGGAGAAGGAAATGTCTACCCACTCCAGTATTCTTGCCTGGAGAATCCCATGGACAGAGGAGCCTGGTGGGCTACAGTCCATGGGGTCACAAAATGTTGGACACGACTGAAGCGACTTAGCAAGTATGTAGGATGCAAGAACATTTATTCAAGACCGTGCTTCATTCAAGGGTATTTGTGCTGATGCTCTTCAACAGCAGTTTGGTTTTTACCTTTTCCTAGCGAAACCTTTGCCTTTCATTCCCTTCAGATTGAAATCCTGAATACTAGCCTTTTATTCATGTGAGAGAGGGAGTGAGAAGTGGCAGTTTCCAGCCCACTGGCATTTTCTGCCGGGCCATTCCTGAGAAACAGCAGTGGCTTGCTATGCATAGACCTCCAGGCCTGGCCCAGGCATTAGTGACTGTAATCCGGTCTCAGGAAGATTCTTTGTTGATTAATAACAAACAGGCAGTATTTCTGCATATGACCAGGTCATGACTTCATTTCCACAGGTGCTCTGAAAAGGGAAGTGGGGGCACTGCCGTCCTGCCTGTGGCTGCATGCCCCCATTCCGTCCTGGCAGCTCTGATGGCCCAGGTGACCTGACCTGGGTCTCGTATCCCCATCAGTACAGTGCCTTCGTGTTTAAAAACCAGTGGTTAAGAAGTCAGGTTCCTGGTGTGGTTTAAGGCTGGGAAGTAATCCTATCAGATGGATTTGTCTGTCTGTATTTCCCAAAGAAGTGACTACCCTGCATCCCCAGGGCAAGGGTGGAGCACAGTGGCCGGACCCTGATTAACCTCCCCACCCCACCCCGGACCCCTGCTGTCTAATTCTAGTTAAGCCACCTAAGCAGCTGCAGGAAGCTTAGCCGGCTACTCCCTGGACAAGTGTGTCTGGGGTCAGGGGCGGAGGTGGGAAGAGTTTCGGTCTCTAGGAAGGTGACAGTCTCTCTGATGCACCCTCAGGAAGCAGAAGTCTCTGTGGGACTAATAGAAAAGAGGGTTAGGTATCGATGTCTTTCATGAAACAGGTTGGTTGTTTAAAGCTTTGGATAACTCAAGATAGAACTTTTGTACTTTAGGAAATTAATCAGATGAAAATGAATGTAGAGGGAGATGGAGAGGTTGCAGTGAAAGTGTGTGCTCAGATCTCCTGAAAAAATCTCTAAATATTATCCTCGAAGCGGGACTCCCTTTTGCTGCAGTGCTTTTGGCCATATTAATAGGCAGTTTAGATACACAGACGACTGCCCCTGCACAGCAATTGTTAGAACTCTGTTCCCTTGCCTCTTGGTTTCAGAACAGATTTTGTTATGTGTGTTTATCTTCCGTGAGTAAACAGCTCTTCATTTCTTTAGCATTTTAGGTTCCAAATTTTCTGTAGGTATCCGGCCCTTGGCTTGTTTCTGCCACTTCTAGCTCTGACAGTCTGTTGTTGAAATTCAGTTTCTACAGACAGCAAACATTTGTTTGTTGGAAAATGTGGGGGTCCCCCCCCCAAACGCTTGAAAATGTGTTGTGCTTAAAACTCTGATCCCTTTTCTACCTCCCTGGTTTCCTGCAGACCGCACTCTGAGCCGGTGGACGGATGTGTGTGCGTGAACGCGAATGCGTTGTTCTGGGCCCTGCTGTTTGCAGTGGGTGTTGAAAGCAGGTTCGTTGTTTTCAGTAATAAAAGAAAAAAACCTTTTACAGTATTCCTGTTATGCTGTCCAATCTCCGCAGGTGCTGAAGAGAAAATTTTGGAAGAGTTTAAAGAAACACACAATGCCGACTCTCCAGATTTTCAGCTCCAGGCGATGATCCAGGCTGCTGGCAAGCTAGTGCTGATTGACAAGCTGCTGCCGAAGCTGAAGGCCGGTGGCCATAGGGTGCTCATTTTCTCCCAGATGGTGCGCTGCCTGGACATCCTGGAAGACTACCTCATTCAGAGACGGTGAGGGCCAGGCCCTGGGGGTCGGGGGTGGGGGGTGTGGGACTGGGCTCCACGCGCTTCATCTCCAAGTGGCCTGTATGATAAAGGGGATGGGTGGGGGCTTGTGTCTTAGCTCTTCTTGAAAGCTGTGGATGGGCACGGCAGTTGTCCCGTATGACGCAAGCTTTTGCAGGCAGTTCTATTTTTCCAGTTCTTTCTCTGGGCTAGAGGAGGACAGCTCTTTCTTGATGTTGAAGTAGCATCTGACACTTTTGTGACCCCCATGGACTATAGCCCACCAGACTCCTTTGTCCCTGGGATTTCTCCAGCAAGAATACTGGAGTGGGTTGCCATTTCCTTCCCCAGAGGATCTTCCCCGACCCAGGGATGGAACCTAAGTCTCTTGTGTCTCCTGCATTGCAGGCAGATTCTTTACCACTGTGCCATCAGGGAAGCCCGATCCTGTAAATTTATATCCCATGTTGTAGTACGTTTTTAAAAGCACCAGGAAAGGAACACATGTCCTGTGGCCATCTGCCAGGCCTCCTTGTTGACACTGACATCTTCCAGGTACCCGTATGAGAGAATCGACGGCCGGGTCAGAGGCAACCTCCGTCAGGCAGCTATCGACAGGTTCTCCAAGCCTGACTCCGATAGGTTTGTGTTCCTCCTGTGTACGAGGGCAGGAGGCCTAGGCATTAATCTCACTGCTGCTGATACCTGCATCATCTTCGATTCTGACTGGAATCCCCAAAATGATCTCCAGGTAAACATGCAAGAAAACCTTCCTGGTACCCCCCTCCCCCACTTTAGAAAGTCGTTCCGCTACATCAGACCAATAAATTGAAATCCTGCCGTCGCTCAGGCAGTGTCCCATGATTGGGGCAAATGAACCAACCGGTAATCAATTGATGGATAATGTGAAAGTCATTTCTTGGCGTGTTAACCCTCCAGTGTTGAATGGTACCCCTGTTTATCAGAACAGATGCTCTTGTAACTGGCAGTGGTGTGTTCTCTTTCTCTGGTGGCCATGCATTTCCTTTTTCTTTCAGGCTCAGGCTAGATGTCACAGAATAGGACAAAGCAAATCTGTGAAGATATACAGGCTGATTACCAGGAATTCTTATGAAAGGGAAATGTTTGACAAGGCCAGCCTGAAGCTGGGTCTGGACAAGGCAGTCCTGCAGTCCATGAGCGGACGGGAGAATGCTCCCAACGGGGTAAGCTGTGCTGTCCTCGCCCTGCTTGCTTCACTCCTGCTCCTTGCTTCGTTTAGCTCCCAGTGAGAAACCATCCGCATCTGGTTATCCTTTGGCCTCAATATTTTAAGCATATTTGGTCACATTTACTTCGTCATAATTGAGGTTTACTGTCTTGGAGAAAAAAGTAAGCGTTTGTTCAGTCTCCAGACATTTCAGTTCTTTGTTACTGTTCAGTAGCTCAGTTGTGTCTGACTCTTTGCAACCCCGTGAACTGCAGCACGCCAGGCTTCCCTGTCCTTCACCATCTCCTGGAGTTTGCAAGTCAGTGATGCCATCCAACCATCTCATCCTCTGTCATCCCCTTCTCCTCCTGCCTTCAGTCTTCCCCAGCATCAGGGTCTTTTCCAGTGAGTCAGCTTTTCACATCAGGTGGCCAAAGTATTGGAACTTCAACTTCAGCGTCAGTCTTTCCAATGAATATTCAGGGTTGGTTTCCTTTATCTAAATCACTTCAAATACTTCTCTAACACAGGTACAACAGCTTTCTAAGAAAGAAATAGAGGATCTTCTCCGGAAGGGGGCCTACGGTGCGCTCATGGATGAGGAGGACGAGGGCTCCAAGTTCTGCGAAGAAGACATCGATCAGATCCTGCTCCGGCGGACCCACACCATCACCATCGAGTCCGAGGGCAAAGGCTCCACGTTTGCTAAGGTGCGCACCCACCCAGGAGGCAGGTCTTCTGGGGAAGCGGAACAGAGGCTGTGTAATGCGCTCGTGAGAAGCACACATAACAGCTGCTTTATGTCGCATGTTAAGAAATTAGTGATTTAATCCCCCTGGGGCCCCTGACACACAAAACGTGCTTTATGTTCAGCGTGTCTGGCATCGGAGTCACCCTCACATTTCCCGTCCCTGCTTCTGGGCTCCCCAGCCTCGTCCTCTCTCTGTGTCCTGGCCCCCCTCCCTTCCACTTCTTGAGCCTCTGCTTTGTCATCACCTTCCTCCTTTCCTGGGATCTTGATTCCTGATCAAGCCTTGAGAACAATCATCTCACTTCTATCTTGAAAAAGTCCCCCATCTGCTTTCGTCTCTGGCTGCAACCCCATAACTTCTTTTGTAGCTAAAAACCACACCAGCAACCCACAC
The DNA here is from genome assembly GCF_027580195.1 of Bos mutus. Classification (NCBI taxonomy): domain Eukaryota; kingdom Metazoa; phylum Chordata; class Mammalia; order Artiodactyla; family Bovidae; genus Bos; species Bos mutus. Next base: position 55,683,655 of record NC_091630.1, on the reverse strand, counting down.
AGCGTTATTGACCCTGCTGCTGTACTGCCTTACTCTACTCATTTCCTAACTTCCAGCTTCTACCCCTCCCCCACTCCCCGGCTCCCTCCTTGCCCCTTCTGAGGCTTCACCCACCCACCTCCAAGCCTAGTGCCACACTTTCCACTTTCATTTTGAGCAACTTTATGGAAATGTAGTTTACTTACCATAAAAACCACCTATTTTAAGTGTACCATCCAGCACCTTTACCATATATAGAAGTGTACAAGTATCCCACCATCTAAGTCTAGAACATTTCCATCACCCTTTAACAGTTCTCCCCACCCCCTCCCCATCTAAGTCCCAGCAACCACTCCTCTGCTTTCTGTCTCGCTAGGTTTGCCTACTCTGGACAGTTCATATAAATGGAATCATACAACATGTGGCCTTTTGTGTCTGGCCTCACTCCCTTAGCCTGTTTTGGGGGCTCATCCATGTTGTAGCACGTTATCACTAATTTCTTTCCTTTTATTGCTGAACCACATCCCACTCTATGGCTCCACCTTATTTACCACTTGAATATAGACCTGGATTGTTGTTGACCCATCCACTAGCTGGTGCTGAAATTTGGATTGTTTCCAATTTTGGGTTATGACGAATGGTGTTCCGAACATTTATGTACAAGTTTTTGTGTGGACGTCTGTTTTCATCTCGCGTGCTTATATACCAGGAATGGAATTGCTGGGTCTTGTGTAACTCTGTGTTTAACCCTTTGAGGAACTGCCAGACTCTTCTCTAAAGTGACTGTACCATTTCCCCTTCCCACCAGCAGTGGTTAGGGTTTTAATTTGTCCACATCTTCACCAACACTTTTGGTTGTCTGTCTTTTTTAATGACCACCCTATTACCGAGTATGACATGATAGCCCACTCTGGTTTGATTTGCCTTTCTCTGATACTATTTAACATCTATTCATGTGCTTGTTGGCCGAGTATTGATACATATAATCTTTGGGGAGATGTCTCTTCAGATATTCTGAACAGCTTTGAACCTTTTTTAGTTATGTTTTTTTTTTTTTTTTAATTGAGTTTTAAGTATTCCAAATATAAGTTTCTCATTAGGTAATTTGCAAATATTTCTCATAGTCCTTTCTTCAGTTCAGTTCGGTTCAGTCACTCAGTTGTGTCCAACTCTTTGTGACCCCATGAATCACAGCATGCCAGGCCTCCCTGTCCATCACCAACTCCCGGAGTTCACTCAGACTCACATCCATCGAGTCAGTGATGCCATCCAGCCATCTCATCCTCTGTCGTCCCCTTCTCCACCTGCCCCCAATCCCTCCCAGCATCAGAGTCTTTTCCAATGAGTCAACTCTTTGCATGAGGTGGCCAAAGTACTGGAGTTTCAGCTTTAGCATCATTCCTTCCAAAGAAATCCCAGGGCTGATCTCCTTCAGAATGGACTGGTTGGATCTCCTTGCAGTCCAAGGGACTGTCAAGAGTCTTCTCCAACACCACAGTTCAAAAGCATGAGTTCTTCGGTGCTCAGCTTTCTTCACAGTCCAGCTCTCACATCCATACATGACCACAGGAAAAACCATAGCCTTGACTAGACGGACCTTTGTTGGCAAAGTAATGCTTAATTTTAAGAAGCCCAGGTTACCCATGTTTTTCTTTTATCATGTGTGCTTCTGATACATCGTTTAACCTATGATTGCAAAGGTTTGCTCCTGTTCGTTCTTCTAAGAGTTTTACAGTTTTCACTCTTAACTTCTATGTCTCCGATCCCTTTTTGAGTGAATTTTTGTGTGTGATGAGATGGAGGTCCAGCTCCCTTCTTTTGCATATGGATATCCAGTTATCCCAGCTACTGCACTTGTCCCACCTGCTCCACTTGTTGAAACTACTCCACTTGTCTCAGCTGCTCCACTTCGCACAGCTACTCCAGTCTTGAAAGGTTCTCCTTGTCTGGGCTCAGTGACCCAACACCTTCTCCCTCACATCTTTCAGCTTCTTTTCAGGTTCTTTCCTCCGTCCCCACAGATACTTAAGATTCATTCGGTACCAAAACAGGGTCATTATCTCTGCCCCTCCACCTCTGTGCATGCGTGTGTGCACGTGCACACACCCCTGTTTTCTTCACCTGAGTCACACCTCTCAGATGCCAGAATTGAAGCTGGGGTTTTCATGGCTTCCTCCTCCTTCAGCCTTTACATGCCCTCACAGTCTAACCCCTTTAATTTTACCTTTTAAAGACCACCTTCTAGCCTGTCTCCTTTTCTTCATTTCTGCAGATCTTCCCCATTCCCTCCCTAAACCCTGGCTGCAGCTTGTTCTGTTCTGTTCTGCACTCCCCCGACCCCAGCCCCTGCTCCAGGACACTGGTGTGGTCCCTCTGACAGGTGACTTTGCGTATGGTCTCATTCCTCTTGAGATTATTTCCATTTTCAAAGAGTTTCCTGCTGCCTGAGGATGGAATTTGGACTCTGCTAACAGGACACACAAGGCCCTGCCGGCCCCGCCTTCTGCCTGCCTCACCAGCTTGACCTTGGGCAACACCCCCCTGGCCACCCGAAGCCCCGGCTACGGCTACGTGACACAATCACCTTTCTTCGCCCTTGTGCCTTTGCACATGCTCCATCCTGGACATTTCCACTTGCTTTCTTGTTCTGTGGCCTTTTTTTTTTAATTAATTAATTAATTTTTGGCTCTGCTGGGTCTTCATTGCTGTACTTGAGCTTTCTCTAGTTGCAGCGAGCAGGGGCTGCTCTCTAGTTGCGGTGCTCAGGCTTCTCATTGTGGTGGCTTCTCTTGTTTGTGGAGCACGGGCTCTAGGCACACAGGCTTCAGCAGTTGTGACTCAGAGTCTCAGCAGTTGCAGCTCCCAGGCTCTAGAGCACAGGCTTGGTAGTTGTGGTGCAGAGGGCTCATTGCCCCCTTGGCATGTGGAATCTCTGTGGACCAGGGATCAAACCAATATCCCCTGCATTGCAAGGTGGATTCTTAACCACTGGACCACCAGGGGAGCCCTGTTCTGTGGTTGGTTTGGGCACTGTGTTCTGGAGGACATATTCTCTCTTCCCAGCAGGAACCCCCACCCCACCTAAGCCTGGCTGGGGCTCCCCTCCGTACGTTGGCTGCACCTGTACACACCTCTGTCACCTGTCATTTATTAGGCTGTGCTGCCATTTTTTATTTCCTGATCTGTCTCAACCCCTGGACAGTGAGCTGCCTAAGGGACAGTCCTTCGTCCCAGTCCCACTGACCATAACACCTGCCATGCACACAGTGGAAGGATGACTGTGTGTTTGGGTGAATGAAAGTGAAAGCTGCTTTGCATTTCACTGAGAAAACCATCGCAAAGTAATGAACATTTTTTTCCTTTAGGCCAGCTTTGTTGCATCTGGAAATAGGACAGATATTTCCTTGGATGATCCAAATTTCTGGCAAAAGTGGGCGAAGAAGGCAGAATTGGATATCGATGCCTTAAACGGAAGGGTGAGTGAGCGGTCTCATTGACTCCCTGTCTGACCTCTCCCAGGGCTTCCTTTTCAGAAGTTTCACATTATCTGCTGTCTTTCAGAACAACCTGGTTATTGACACTCCAAGAGTGAGGAAGCAAACCAGGCTGTACAGCGCGGTGAAGGAGGACGAGCTGATGGAATTTTCAGACCTGGAGAGCGACTCAGAGGAGAAGCCCTGCACAAAGCCGCGGCGGCCACCAGACAGGTCCCAGGGCTATGCCAGGAGCGAGTGCTTCCGAGTTGAGAAGAACCTGCTCGTCTATGGGTGAGTCAAGCTCACGTGAGAAATGGAATTTCATTCAAAAAATGGTTAGAATTCCAAGTGGTATAGGAAAAACTCTAATTTATGTTTGGGTTTCTGTGACTGCCCAGGACACAAATGCTTTTGGCACAACCCAGGTGGTTAAAGAACTCAAAGCTGTGCAGATCCTCAGAGGTTTGAAGGGGGTGTGTCCTTTGAGGGGTCACGTCAGGCTCAGATTCGCTTGCTGATCACTGGGACTCAGAAGGAAGTCTCAGAAGTCTTTCTAGGGCTCCTTCACGTAAAATTACCGCTCTGTCATCACTTTCGGTACTCTTTCATCATTTTCCTGTTATAAAAATTTGTTAAAGGCAGTGGTCTCATTTGTAAAGCTCTTCCTGCCTGTCTGAAATGTGGAGGCCATTTCAGCCATCTAAATGGGTCGTATTTCTCCTGCTCAATCTCAGGATCCACATTGAATCCATCTCTGAAACTCCATGGCACAGGGCTTCCAAAGGCAGTGTGCTCGGCATAAATCAGAATTCCTAAACAAGCATGCTCTCGTACCTGGTGGGACTGTAAGCAAATACCGCTCAAATGAAAAACCTGCCACGAAAACAGTGTTTCTATAGATCGGATGACTTCTGCTCTGTGATTTTTTTCTTCTAATAGATCATCATTAGTTTCAGAAGAAACACAGACATGCTGCTAACGTGGCCGACAGGGATCTTACCTGGCCCTTGTCGGTCCTGTGGGTCTTCCCATGGGCACTCAGGGCTGCTCTTTCCACCCTGTTTCCACAAGCAGCCCTGCCCCGACTCCGCCAGCCCAGACTTGATCTGCCTACCACCTCCCGCACTTGACCTCCTAGTGGGCATCACCTCAGCTTCCTGTCCCACCTCCCACCCCTAAGGGTCTCCTGCACGTGCTGTCACACTCAGCTCGTCAGGTGATTGCTCTTAATGGTCCCTTCCTGCTGGAGCCCCAGTGAAGGACTCCTTGAGGCCTAGGGCTCCTTCTTTGTCCTCAGGGCAGAGTGTGATGCCAGCAGGCACAGTGCACGCTGGGTCAGTGGTTGCTTACAGTAAAGGCAGATGCACTGTAGCCCGTCCCATGTCCTGGTAGCTGGGTCCCCTCTCCTCGTCATCTCCACGTGCCGGCGGTTCACTCCTGGCCGTCTTTACTAGGTGGAGACCCTCCACCTGACCCTTTTGCTACTTCACCTGTTTCCATGATCTAAGCCGTCAAAGTTGAGAATTTTGCTGCTGACTTTAGCGACAGAGCATATTAATTTCTGCCGAAGCTGGAAGATATGCTTATCTGTCTTTCTGTAGAGCCCTTCCCTCCTCGACTGTGAGCAGGATGGTCATGGCACCCCCACCCCCACCCCCACCCCAGGAAGACAGGTCCTCTCTCCTTTAAGAGGCAGCTCGGGTGCTGTTTCCTACTTCTAAGTGGGGGAATCAAAGAAGGCATTTCACAGAGGTGGCATGAACAAACATCTTGAATTAGCTGGAGTAGGAGTAAGGGTGGGGTGTTGGACAGGGAGAAGAGAGTTTCTGGCAAGAAGAGCTGTGTGTCCGAAGGCCCAAAGGCTAGGGGCCAACCTTGTGGTTTATGGAACTGGGAGAACAAATCTGGAAGCTGGAGGACCAGGTGGGGCAGAGGCAAAGCCACCGGTGAGGCTGGGCCCCTCGCCTGGGCTGATTTCTGCCCTGAGCACCTGCAGTTTGGGGAAGGTGTGCTCACATGGCACCTGCCTGTGGGCTGCATATGCGGGCCTGTCCACGGCCCTTTCTCTCCCTGTTTCACAGGAGGACACGTAAGTGCTTATATTTGGGACTTGGTTTCAGAGGGAGATCTTTTGTGGCTTTCCATTAATTATTGAGGTGTGCTTATAATTTCCTTTTAACACATTACAGAGCATCTTACCAAAATGAAAATCACATATAACTTTTTTCTTCAAGTTGATGGATGATGCTTCTAATGAATGATGCTTCTAATAACTTCCTGTGTGGTTGGTCGTTAATCTTCCTCACTCCGGGCCGAGGGTCCGATGTGAGCCAGCAGACCACCTCACGTCTGGGTATCGGGAGACGACGCTCAGCTGCTTCTGTGGCCACACCCTCAGCCACCAGCTTCCTGATGTGGGGGTGGTCACACCTGCCACTTGTCACCTTCCATCTCAGATGACGGGTCAGCATCAGAACATGGAAACCACGCCCTCGAGGAGGGGAAGCAGAGGGCTTTCAGATCCCTGCTGGAAACGCGGTGTCAGCTCCCACCCTGCGGCTGTGTGTGTGTGTGTGTGTGTGTTTAGCTACTGCACCTGGATTGCTTTTCCACTGCCTGATGTTGCTGTCGCTAGTTTTGACCCAGGCCCTCCTAAGGCTGCCACCTGCCTCTGAAACCAGAGCCCCAGGTCTCAGGTCGGAGGCACCGTCCACATGTGGACATTTGCTTTGCAGCTGGGGGCGGTGGACGGACATCCTCTCCCATGGTCGCTACAAGCGCCCACTCAGCGAGCAGGACGTGGAGACCATCTGCAGGACCATCCTTGTGTACTGCCTCAACCACTACCGGGGGGACGAGAACATCAAGAGCTTCATCTGGGATCTCATCACACCAACGGCTGATGGCCAGACGCGGGCCCTGGTCAACCATTCCGGTGGGTCTGCACCTCCCTCTCGGGGTCCTGGGAGCCTCCGGGGAGCTCGGAGGCACCCCAGACCCTGCGTGTCCCTGACTCCTGACCCTGACACGGTCACTGGGGTCGTGGACAGTGTCTATTGTTATTATCATCATGACTGCTCTGGTTCTAGGTTTGTCAGCCCCGGTGCCCAGGGGGAGGAAGGGCAAGAAGGTGAAAGCCCAGAGCTCACACCCAGTGGTGCAGGATGCCGACTGGCTGGCTGGCTGCAACCCGGACGCCTTGTTCCAGGAGGACAGTTACAAGAAGCACCTGAAGCACCATTGCAACAAGTACGTCAGGGAGGGCGGGTGCGGGGAGCGGGCAGCCCTTCTGGTTCTTAACTGTACGTGTACTCAAGTATGCGTATACACCAGATATCCATCAGTAAGACTAGTGCACTCTTGTGGCGCAGCTTTACTGTTTTTTTTTCTTGAAACATGATGTCAGGTCAGGTGGAAGCCTGACTTTAGAGGGCTGATTTTTGGCGGGGAGGGGGGCAGTAGTAAAGATGCATAAACACAGTTTTACTACTTTAACTATTTGTAAGTATACAGTTCATTGGCAATAATTATATTCAGATTGCTGTGTGCCCATCACCACTGTCTAGAACCCAAACCTTTTCATGGACCTTAGTATAACTTCTGTTCCTATTAAATGATTTCTCACCCTTCCTGCCCTCGGCACTTGACAACACCGTCCCACCATCTGTCTCTAAGAATTGGCTTATTCTAGGTATCTTGTTATAGTATTTGCCTTGTTGTAGCTGGTTTATTTTACTGAACATAATGTTTTCAAGGTTCATCCATGTTGTAGCTTCTACAGAAGCTCGTTCCCTTTTATGGCTGTGTAATACTCCATTGTGTGTATAGACCACATTTTATTCATCCATGCATCGATGGGCACTTGGGTTAATGGATGTCTTTGGCTGTTGTGAATGATGGTGCTGTGGACATGTGGATAACTGAGTTTTAGCCAACGTGTTTAGAGAATTGTGGTTAGCTTTATATAATCCTGCCTTCAACTGACTGCTTCCCATGAAGGGGCTGAGGAGTTTAGATGATATTTTTTGCTTTGTGATGCCATGAACAGAGGCGCCTGGTGGACTACAGTCCGTAGGTTCGTGAAGAGTCTGACGCGACTGAAGTGACTTAGCACATGTGCACCTGTGCACACACACTCGCACGACTCCTCGGTTGTTGGGTCCATTTTTTCTTACCTGCGAGGTTTAGAATCCTATTCCTCACCTTTATTTCTAGAACCTGATTATACGTAGCTGAAGGGAACTGGACCTGAATTAATTCCATTGCTCGGAGCTCTGTGAGCTGCTGAGCACCTCCACCTGTGGGTGCTTCCCCTCCTCTGAGCGTGTGTTTTCAGTATCTGGGGTTCAGCAGCACAGCCAGTGCACATCTGTACCCTTCCTGATTGGGGCCACCTGGGGCAAGCTTCTCATCCTCTCAGACTCGCTTTCCTTACTTGTCAAATAGAACTTCAATAAATGTCTGTCTATATCGCAGCAACAAAAGTCTGAGTACCTATTACTGGCAGCACGCCAAGCGCTTCCTATGGATTTTCTGTTTGAATTGTCTAAGACGAGTCATCTTGCTCTTTTATCCCCCCTTTACCAGACAAGGAAACCAAGTCTCGGATACTCAGGGTCCCTCAGCTAGTCGAGGGACACCGCCCTTGCTCTCGACCACCCCCCACCCTCCCACCCCCGCCCATGTCTGAAGCCTGTCTTCCCTCAGAGTTGTCTAAAGCCTCAGTGAAATAATTTCCCAGAGAACACCTGCTTCTCCTGGGTTGTCCTGACTCATGGTTTTCATCCCTTTTTAAATGTAATGGTACTTTCAGGGACCATCTTTGATCACGATTCTTAAATTTTGACTGACAAAAATTTTCCTTTCTGAGTCTTCAAAACCATTACCTCAAACCATCTTAGCACCTCAGAAACCACTGTTACTGTCATAGCATAGTGGTCCTCCTTCAAGTCCCGCCCCACTCATAGCTATTAGAAAACTTCTATTTCTTTGTAGTTTCTGTGAAGTTGGGGTCCATAACCTTAGGAGTTCTGGATTCAGACAAACCGTAACCGAAGGGGTTTAGTGTGGGGGCAGGCTTCTGTTCCCAGGCCTCACTGAGACAGCAGTTTTTAATTTCCCGCGTCAATCACAGACTTCCATAGGGCACCCTCCCTGGTTAGTACGTGAGCTATAACTCATGCTCTTAACATCTTACCTGGGTCTCGAGAGAACTGGCCATGTCTCCACCTCCTCTCTGGGATGAGCAGTCAGAGAGAAAAACGAGACCCAAATTGTGAGATTTTCTGGAAAATATCCGGCCAGTCCTCTTCAAAAGTTTCAGGAGACAAAGACAGGAACTGTCTTGGGTTGAAGGAGATGGAAGGGGTGGGACAGTTCAGTGCACCTGTGGTCCTGACCTGGATGCTCGTCCAGAAAACAGACCCTAGTGGGACCAGCCACCAGAATGAAGATTAACAGTGGGGACTCGAGAGGCATCCTGACTCACCACATGCAAACCCCTTAGAGTCCGAGGCCACCTTCCATCACCTCGTTATCCTGCCAGGACCCACCATATATTCCTCAGGGGCACTCAGCTTGCCTGTACACGAGTTTGAATTTTTTCCTCTAGAAGAAAGATGACATTCACAGTTACAATCATTCGTTAAAGCCTCCATCCACAAAACTAAAACTCCTCATGAGGTAGAAAACCTTGTCTTCTCCTGAAGGGAGAGAAACTGCTAGGGTTACTGATGCTGCACTGAGGTTTGGTGCATAAAAGAAGATCCAGGTAAAGGTGGAAGGTGCGTCCTGGCTGAGCATCCTCTGTGAGGAGACCTGGGCTGCAGACTCTGCTCATGCTGGGCACGGCTGCCCACAGTGTTGACTTCGCTTCTGCAGGTTCAGTGTGGCACAGTCAATTTTTAATCTTATCCAGAGAAAGAAATCTTAATAAAAACCAGTTTTCCAAAAAGATCTCTTACCTTGGAGCACATTCAGGTCTTTACAGCTTTGTGTTTTGCCTGTTGAGAACCCAGGCTGGCCAGGAGCAGCCCCCATGCTGGACAGGCAGGCAGGTGATACAGGGGGTGTCTATGTGTGATCTGGGGTGGGTGGTACATGGGTTGTCTCTGTGTGATTAGGGGCAGGTGGTACATGGGGTGTCAGTGTGTGATCCAGGGTGGGTGATACAGGGAGTATCTGTGTGTGATCCAGGGCAGGTGGTATATGGGGTGTCTGTGTGTGATCCAGGGCAGGTGGTACACCAGGTGTCTGTATGTGATCGGGGCGGGTGGTAGAGGGGGTGTCTGTGTGATCGGCGGTGGGTGATACAGGGGGTGTCTGTGTGTGACTGGGGGCGGGTGACAAAGGGGATGTCTGTGTGCGATCAGGGGCAGGTGGTACACAGGATGTCTGTGTGTGATCAGGAGTGGTCTGTCGTGGTGAAGCCACCCCTACTTGCCATTTTGATGTGTTCAAGGACAGGGTCCATATCCCTAGAGACAGTACAAAGAGGTGGAGTCAGATGGCCTAATTCTGAGTGATCCGTGCTTAAAGTGACTCTGGGACTTTGAAGTCTGTCGCTTGTCTTCTGTTAGCTTAGGAAATGGAAATCGTAACTTGTCCTACTTTGCCCTAGAGTTACTGTGAGGATCAAATGAACTAGTGGTAGTACACGCGACACACGGATTGAGAAGTGTTCTCCAAGTGTGTGGTGGGAATCGCACTTGATTTTGTCTACTCGTGGACAAGGCGGTGGTCTTCAGGTGTCTGTCCTGAATGCACACCAGGGCCGGTCCAGGAGACGCTAGGCTTGAGAGTTCTTGGGGTGTTTACCAGGTGGGCTTTATCCAAAGAATTAGTTTACACCATTGAAGAAATCCACATGAGATTGAAAATTTGGTTCCTAGAATTCCATGAGTTTTTAAAAACCAATTCCTTGAAAATGACTCAGAACTTCAGCAAACCAGACACACTTTAATCTCCTTTGTGATGTTGTATTATTATTTGTTAAGTGACAACTTGGGCTTCCAGGTTATGTAAGCTAGAAGGAATAAAACATGGGTACAGCCCCTTAAGGGGTGGCCCGGCAAGGATCCACCCCCACCACCATCTTCCTTCCTCGGAAGCAAAGTTGTATAATCTGGAAAACCTGACATTCTGTATTGAGGGTTTATTGTCAGGTAGTAAAACCAGATTTTATATCTCGTTTATTCCTACAACTTGTGATGTGCTTCCAAAAATGGTATTAAGGCAGCAGCTGAGGAAATTTTATGAGATAATGAAGCAGAACAGTTACTGAAAGCCATCTGCTCAGTTGTTTACAAACTTGCTTCAATACTTCAGAGGCAGTGGTGGGCTACGTGTCTAAACTTCACAAGCTGCGCTAGGTAGGACTAAATGAAGTGCGCCCGGGCCGGGCTGAGCGCCGGCCCTCCCGTGCAGGGGGCGCGGTTGCCAGGCAGGCCGGTTGGAAGCCAGCAGAAAGCACACGCAGAGGTGATTATGTGGCACCATCTGTCACGCTTCAAGCCTACCATACAGCATGGCTAATCAGCCTTGGCAGGATGATGGATGAACAGCAGCAGCTGCCAAAAGCCACTGTTGGCAAACAGTCCCGAAGTTAAGAACTTCCCCCCACCTCCCCCGTCTCCCTCTCCAGGGTCCTGCTGCGTGTCCGCATGCTCTACTACCTGAGACAAGAAGTGATAGGAGACCAGGCAGAGAAGATCCTGGAGGGCGCCGACTCCAGGTGGGTACGCGCCTGTGTTCCTCCTCGCAGTGACCATCCAGGCAGTCAGAGTCCACGTCACGGGTGGGGGGCGTGCTTCAAACCTCCTGCATCCTCAGCACATCTCTCTTTCTGCATCTCGAATGCAGTGTTTGTCCTACGAGCCTGGGGACATGAGGAGAATCGGGAGAAGCCTGTTTGTAGGTCTGTGTGGACGTACAAAAAGGTGTGAACTAAATGACTCGTGTTTGTGAGGTGACCTTTAAAACAGGGTCCTGTGGAATAAAGTTTACTTCTGGTCCCAGCAGAAGGCGGCCGACTTCTGCCCTTTCCTGCAACCTTGGCTCGCACCGCCCCAGCATCCCCACCCCACTCCACGATGCTCAGGTGCTTGTCGTGGGAAGGGGGCGAGTGTCATGCTCCTCACTTAGCATTCTTTTCCAACAGTGGGGTCTATTGTAAATATCACGTCAGGGGTTGTCTTTGCAGTGAAGCTGACGTGTGGATACCTGAACCTTTCCACGCGGAAGTCCCCACAGACTGGTGGGATAAGGAAGCAGACAAGTCCCTCCTCATTGGCGTGTTCAAGCACGGTAAGGGGCGTCTGCATCAGACCCCATCTTGACCATGTGTCTTTGTCTTTATTTAGAGCTCTCTGCACACTCTTTCCAAAGTCATAATATTAATGAGGCTAGTTCCAAAGGACTCTTGGCGTCTACGGTTTCCCCGCACAAAAAATCTAATATGAACTGTAAATATCAGATGCTGTTTTTGAATGTTTGTTGAGTATTTGAGAAGAAAACATTTCTTCCTTGGCTGTAAATAGAACCCAAACCATATTTGTTTTAATAATAGCCAAGTTGTCCTATAGCTCTTCGGAAACTTTACTTCCAGCACGGCTCCCCTTGCGCGCTCTGCCAGCCCATGTCAAAGTGGACGGTGGGCTTAACCTCTGCTATTAATCTGTACAAGTGCCTCCTGGGCTTTGTTCCAAGCAATATTTCACAAATGTCAGTGCCGAGAACCCGCGGCTCCCCTGAGTGGGACGCAGCCTTGTTAACTTTGAAAGGCCGGGGATGCAGAACTGGCATGATATATACAGTGAACGATTCCTGATTATAATCCCGAGTCTCTGGAGGTCGCTGAGGTATTCTCGGCAGCCCAGCCTGACTAAGGGGGAGAATGATGGCTTATAAAACCTTTCATGATTACAGTTTGGCTGGCGGCTCTACAGCAGTTAGGAGCCGGGGTGTTGTCGTACACACCCTAATTGAATTGTGCCGTTCTGCTTGTGTACTGCAGCCGTGTTTTGTGAGCTCAGCCTCAAAAACCATCTTCCCGCAGTGCACTGTTGGGATCTGCCATTTCCCATCTAGTCAACCTGGGCAGTCAAAAAGCAAATTGCAGTTTGAAAACCATAGAGGGAACAGTGTCATCTTACTGACACGCATCATCCTAAACCTGATCAGACAGGTTCGTTGGCCTGACGTAGACAGGGATGTATCAGCCGGCAGTGGACTTCCTGCAGGACCGAAGCCGCTCACAGGGAGGGTGGGATGGACCACTGCAGAGGTCATCGAAGAACATTATGCGGCCTTTTAAATGCCAAGCAAAATTAGATCTTGGGGACAACAGGGTCAGACCTCTTCCCGGGCATCTTGCAGTTACCCTGAGCCTATGTTTTCATTAGTATTTACTAAGGTCATTCTGATAATATCCGTGAAAATGTAATCTGCCTTCCCCCTCCCCCAAATCTGCCCCGGGAAGAGCATTCCAAGAATGGGCTACTATAGCCTGGTTAGTTTAAATAGGGCATAAACCATCATCTTATAAAGAGACGACCTTGGTGTGAGGCAGCCATGCTGTGGTTCTGTGAGTGACGGGCCTTCGTGGTCTCTGTGTGTGTCCTCTCTGGGCTGGGGGGACGGCGCAGGGTACGAGAAGTACAACTCCATGCGAGCTGACCCCGCGCTGTGCTTCCTGGAACGAGTTGGTATGCCCGATGCCAAGGCCATCGCTGCCGAGCAGAGAGGAACAGACATGCTAGCAGATGGCGGTGACGGGTAAGAAGGACACTTTAAAATTTTAATAAACTTTATGTCAGTGTCAGAGTGTCAGATCCACTGGCAGGGTTCAGTCCTTACACAACACCACGCGCTGTGCTGCATCTGATTTGGACTTGAGCGGTGTTTACCAGTATAGTCTGTTTATGTATCATGATGACTATTTAAACACAATATAGGATCTAGATAATCTGTAACTTGTCTTTTTCAAATGATCATGACCCCCCCCCCCCGCCCGAACACACCCCACTGCGTGCACACACATCCTCCGCCCCTCATGGCTGCACATTTTAAATACCGACAGAGTCGCTTTGGATGTCAGGCTCAGAATTCAAAGCAGCATGAGGCGAGCTGTTCCTTTTTATCAGGCTCCTTCGGTGTCTTGATAATCAGTGTGATTTAAACATTTTTTAAAAACATTTCATACAGGGGAGAATTTGATAGAGAAGATGAAGACCCAGAATATAAACCAACCAGAACGCCGTTCAAGGATGAAATAGATGTAAGAACTTGAGTACATTCAGTTTTATGGCCCCAGTAAAATATTATATGCCCATATAAGACTTATTAAACTTTATAGATAACGGCCTTTCCTTTAAAAGACAAAGCAAAATAGAACCCCAAATTAAAATAACTTGTCTTTCTTGCTTTGCTTTTGAGGAATTTGCAAATTCTCCTCCGGAAGATAAGGAAGAGCCCATGGAAATACGCGCCCCAGGTACAACTCTGAAAGCTGGGGGGAGCAGAGCTGAGGAGTGGGACTCAGGCCAGGCCCCATGGCCAGGCTGCAGTTCCTTCACCAGGGTGGTGTCTCCAAATGCCATTTCATCTACTGCTCTCTGATGTGAAGAACTCCTGCTGATTCTTGGTTAATCATTATGTTCAATCTCTTTGATAAAATAACTTTTTTTGGACAAAGACAATTTATATATTTATGATTTATACCAGTTAATGAAAGCTCTTAAGCATCTATAGAAACATAGCTCATGGAAGCAGGAAATTTGTTAAATATCTGAAATAACTGCCAGTTTATTGAGACTACTACCCTACTTTTTCCCTGATATAAAATCATTAGGTAACAATTATATGATTGGTTTTTATGTTCAAGATTATTGTATTGCATTATCACCATGTAGTTTGTGGCACAAAGTATGTTTCTTTATGTATGATTGATATATGAACTTGGCTTTTTTTTTCCCCCCTAAGGAGTTGAGAAAGAATGGTTTATAAGTTCATACTAATATGAAACTTCCATACTTCCTTAGTAGTAGTGTTAGTCACTCAGTTTTGTCTGACTCTTTGGGCACCATATACCAGACTGTAGCCCACCAGGCTCCTCTGTTCATGGAATTCTCCAGGCAAGAATACTGGAGTGGGTTGCCATTCCCTTTTCCAGGGGATCTTCCTGACCCAGGGATCGAACCCAGGTCTTCTGCATTGCAGGCAGATTCTTTACCATCTGGGCTACAGGAAAGTATTAAGAGAGCACCACCATCATTTTTCCCAGGCTATCATTTGAATGTTAGCAAGTCATCCTGTTTGGATGGGAAACCCTGCCTATGGCAAAGGTCATAGCTACATATTCAGGAATGTTCTCTCATTCAGGAATGTTCTCCCCGCCTCCCCAGGCAAGCACAGCGAGGGCAGCACTGAGCTAGGCCAGCTGTACTGGCCCAGCACCTCCACGCTGACCACCCGGCTACGCAGGCTCATCACTGCCTACCAGCGCAGCTACAAGCGGCAGCAGATGCGGCAGGAGGCGCTGATGAAGACAGACCGGCGGAGGCGGCGGCCTCGCGAGGAAGTGCGGGCCCTGGAAGCCGAAAGGGAGGCTATCATATCGGAGAAGCGGCAGAAGTGAGCGTCTTAGGGTTTCCTTAGTCCCTGGTACCTTCCTCTCTCCTCCACTCTTCCTGGCCTGCAGAGGCAGGAATCACATCCAAGAGGATGGCCATCAAACCCAGCCCCCTCACCAACCCGCCGCCCCCCAGAACAAAACAAAGCAGAAAAAAGCACTATGGATTCAGTTTAAAGGATAAGCAGCAGTAACCTTTAAGCCTTTTTACTCGGGTACCAGTCCACAGCTAAGATCTCTCTGACAGGTGGACGAGGCGGGAGGAGGCGGACTTTTATCGAGTGGTGTCCACATTCGGGGTCATTTTTGACCCTGCGAAGCAGCAGTTCGACTGGAACCAGTTCCGAGCCTTTGCCAGGCTTGACAAGAAGTCCGACGAGAGTCTGGAGAAGTACTTCAGCTGCTTTGTGGCCATGTGCCGGCGGGTGTGTCGCATGCCCGCCAAGCCGGATGACGGTAAGTCCCCAGGGATGCAGAGAGGCGGGAGGGCCGGGCATAGGTTCCCCAGGGATGCCGGTGGTGTGGGGATGGGAGCGTGGCGGGGACCGGAAGGGGCGGAAGGTTCCCCAGGGATGCAGGCCGTGCGTGGACAGCCTGGGATGGGAGAGGCTGGGCGGGCTCGGGGACCTCCCGCTGCTCCCCTCGATGACACGCGGTCCTCCTGCGCAGAGCCACCGGACCTGTCGTCGGCCATCGAGCCCATCACGGAGGAGCGCGCCTCCCGCACGCTGTACCGCATCGAGCTGCTGCGCAGGATCCGCGAGCAGGTGCTGCACCACCCACAGTTGGCTGAGCGGCTCAAGCTCTGCCAACCCAGCCTGGACCTGCCCGAGTGGTGGGAGTGCGGCCGGCATGACCGGGACCTGCTGGTGGGCGCCGCCAAGCACGGCGTCAGCCGCACCGACTACCACATCCTCAACGACCCCGAGCTCTCCTTCCTGGACGCGCACAAGAACTTCGCCCAGGCCCGGGGGGCGGGCGGCGCCCCTGCCCTGAACCCTCTGGCCCTGGGCTTTGGCCAGACCCCCGCCGCCACCCCAGCTGCCCCGGGTCAGGAGGACAAGGCCGGGGCAGCCGAGGCCAAGGCCAGGGAGGCCTCCGAGAAGCCCGAGGGGAAGGAGGAAGAGGAGGCCGAGGGCAGCGGGAAGGACCAGAGGCAGGACCGCGAGGCGGAGCTGGGGGCTGGGAAGAGCGAGCCCAGAGGGGTGGAGGTCGGTGTGGACTCCGGGCCCAAGTCCATTTCTGAGAAGGGTTCTGAGGAGGACGAAGAGGAAAAGCTGGAAGATGATGACAAGTCAGAAGAGTCTTCCCAGCCTGAAGGTAAGACCTGACTGACCCTCAGGCCTCTCTTGGGCCCACCCCAGCAGCTGTCTTCATGTCATGTGATCCGTGTCCTCTTTGGGTTTTTAAAGGGTAATGAGTGTACATTTTCATTAGGATGATAACGGGTAATGCTTAGATGTGTGTTTTGCCCTGCTGTGACCTGTGAACGCACTACTTCAGCAGCTTCTCAGGTTTTACAGTCAATAACAATTTTAAGGCAGATGATGCTTAATTTAATTTCCATTCAGAAATAAAGAGTGGGAGTAGAATCTAGGAAGAACCAGTTGTCTTCCTAAGTCCCAGGTAGGTTGCCGTACCTGCCATGAAACAAAAATTAAACATGCGCTACACTTTTCTACCTGAGCTTCAGCTCGGAATCGTGGCCAACACGTTAGTCCTCTTTCTTATGGAGGAGTAGAGGGTCCTGTGGGTCAGAGGCTTGGCTGTCACCACCGTCCCCTGAGACCTGTCTGCAGCAGGATGCCTGCTGACTAGTGACATAGCCCCCCAAGCCTCCGCTTCCTCATCTGTTAAACGGGAGTAACACCAGCTACGTGCAAGGGCCCTTGCAAGCTTTGAGTGACAGAATTTGCAAAATCCCGGATACCATTCTAGCCATAGTAGATACGAGATACAGAGGAGCTCGTCAGCATTCAGACATTAAATCCATTCCCCTCTACACTTCTTTTCAGAAAGATTCTGGTTGTGGGTGATGCACAGTAACTCATTTCTCAGCAGGGGCTGTCTCTAGAGGGAAGAATTTTGATGAAGAGAGCAATGCTTCTATGAGCACTGCTAGGGATGAGACCCGGGATGGATTCTACATGGAGGATGGTGACCCATCTGTAGCTCAGCTCCTTCATGAAAGGACGTTTGCCTTCTCATTTTGGCCTAAGGTTGGTGGGATTTTGTTGTTATTTGATGACCAAAATAATAAATGGGGTGAAGAAAATCATTCTAGCTTGATTTTTCAAATAATTTTCAGGTGAACTTTGACATAGTGTATGAAGATTGTATACTAGATTTTTTTTTTTTTCTTACAAGAATGATCTGGAAAAGCACAAAGAAAAAAATTCTGTAGAATGCTTTCATATAGGATAGGAAAGGTGACAAGAAGCAAAGAAAGTAAGAAAAAAGAACTGTTTATAGGGCTCTTTGGTTCCTTGAGGTCTTTTAGGTTATTTGTCTAGTACAGTCTATGGATTATTGCTTCAGAAGACTCACCCATTGACGAAATGTGTGGATTTTTTGAAAAAAATTTTATTGTGGTAAAAAACACACCATGAAATTTACAGTCTTCACCATTCTTTAAGTGTGCAGTTGGATAGTGTTAAATACATTCATATATTCACATCATATATATATACATATTTTTTTTTTTTCCACACTGTAAAAGGATCTCCAGGACTTTTGTATCTTATAGGATTGAGACTCTATACCCATTATCCAACTCCCCTCCCTCTCTGCCCCTGGATAACCACTATACTACTCTCCGTTTCTGTGAACTTGACATAATCACATAGGTAGAATCATACAGTACTTGTTCTTTTGTGACTGGCCTGTTTCACTTAGTATAATGTCTTCAAGGTCCATCTTTGGGAAAGCATGTAACAGAATTTCCTTCCTCTTTAAGGCTGAATAATAGTCCATTGTGTCTGTACCATATTTTCCTTATGCATCTGTCCATCGTTGGGACATTTGGCCTCCTTCCTTCTCTTAGCTTATCATGGTGCTGCTATAAATGGGAATTACTGATATCTCATTGAGACCTGGCTTGCTTTTTTTTTTTTTTTTTGGTATATACATACAAGTAGTATTGCTGGATCATAGGGTAGTTCTGTTTTTAATTTTTGAGGAACCTCTGTACTGTTTTTCACAGCAGATGTACCATTTTGCAATCCCAGCAACAGTGCACAAGGGAATATGTGTGGACTTTTAAAACTGTGTTTTGTTTTGTTTTTAATATCCTGAAGCAGAACTTTCAGATCTAAGACAGCTTGCTATATATTTGGAACCCTGTAATCTTCGGAACTGGGGAGAGGATGGGCTGCTGACCCATTTGCTCAAATACATTATGAGATAATCACAAATGTAGTTATCTGTAACCAAAAGCAAAGTGGAAATTACTCTTTTGGCTAACTAGTATAATTTTATAATAAATCTCTGTGTAATTTGGGTCTGTTTTTCAGGGTGGGGAAATAATCTTCCTAATCACCATAACAGGGCTGTCTGGTTTAAGACAAACAACACAAAAAAAGGTCTCTATGGACTCATCCCCAGGCTGGTCTCACATGGTGTCCGTTGGAAAGAAACAATGTGAAATTTTTAACTGAAGACTGTATTATCAGAGACGTTGCCCCCTGTCCCCTGGCCCCACTCCCCTTATCTCCCTTGTTTTGCTCATCTCCCTTACTGAGTTTAGAAGAGAGCTTCCCAGATCAGCCAGAAGGCCCCTAGTAGCAGGCCCTTTTAATCTGTGGAAACTGGGTCTAAGAGCTGTAATTAGAAAATTTTAACGTCCACGCTTCAATGAAACTTGAAGTGATAATAGGTAGAGGATGCAAATCGACACTCATTAGGTGTTCCTAGGTTGGTGCCCATTCGTAATGCTGAACTTTATTAATAGTGACGCTAATGATGTCCCACTTCCTGGGAGAGGCTGCGGTCCAGCCCGAGGACTGCAGCACCAGCACGTGGTGAAGTCTGAGTGCAGGCTTCCATCCCTGGTCACCTCCCGACACACACCAGCAATATGTAGCCCGAACAGCAGTGACTTGTAAAGCTCGGGGACGTTTTAGAGGTAGTGGTTATGTAATGCCCTCTCATTTATGCGCCTCAGTGTTCATAACTGAGAAATACTGAGTGGTCTGTGTTGTGGCCACCTTCGAACCTTGCAGCAGACTAAAGCGGTTCTGGTGGGTTTGGTTTCTTCTCTCGCTTGTTTGCTTTCTGCTTACTTTTAAGCCTTTTCTACTCTTTGGCATCTTGGTGGATGTATCCATCTCGTCATTTTCACCAGGTCTTTGTTACGGTTTCGTGTGACTTTTCTTCTCTCTCTAGGACCGAGTAATGATAAACCGATTAGACAACATCTGTGAAGCAGTATTGAAAGGCAAATGGCCGGTAAATAGGCGCCAGATGTTTGATTTCCAAGGCCTCATCCCCGGCTACACGCCCCCCACCGCCGACAGTCCCCTGCAGAAGAGGAGCCTGGCCGAGCTGTCTGCCGTGGGCCAGGCCAGCATCAGCGGGAGCGAGGAACTCACCGCCTCCCCTCAGCTGTCCAAGGTCAGTAAGAGCGCCCTACCCGGGGAGCCTAGAGATAAGCTCTCCTGACTCAGTTCGGAAGCTCGTGTTGGCCGGTCCCATTTGAAATAAGAAGGCTGCTCTGGCCTCAGACGTTTAATCCCTTAAACTTCTCATCCCTGGTTTCTGCTGTGCGGCAGGTGCAGGCTGGGCTCACTGTTTCTGTGGGGATTTTTTCAACAGGATGATGCCCTTAACCTCTCCGTGCCTCGCCAGCGGAGGAGGAGGAGGAGGAAGATCGAAATCGAGGCGGAGAGAGCTGCCAAGCGGCGAAACCTCATGGAGATGGTGGCGCAGCTGCGGGGGTCTCAGGTGGTCTCAGAGAATGGACAAGAGAAAGTGGTCGATTTATCAAAGGCCTCGAGAGAGGCAGCAAGCTCTACCTCAAACTTTTCATCTCTCACTTCAAAGTTGATCTTGCCCAACGTCTCCACGCCGGTGTCTGATGCCTTTAAGACTCAGATGGAACTGCTCCAGGCCGGCCTGTCCCGCACGCCCACCAGACATCTGCTCAATGGCTCCCTCGTGGACGGAGAGCCCCCCATGAAGCGGAGGCGGGGAAGGAGGAAAAACGTGGAGGGCCTTGACCTGCTGTTTATGAGCCACAAACGGACATCACTGAGTACAGTAAGTCCAGGGGATGGTGCCCCTCCACCCCCACCCAGGTGTTCATACTGGCAGCCGAGGCCTGGCTCTGCTGCCCGGGCCGGGGCATGTGCCCCTCCATGATGTGGTGTGAAAGCCACTCCTCCCACCAAAGGAGCCACAGTGGACAGAGCCGTGGTTCTGAGCCGGAATATTGTGCTAAGCATTGGCACAGATCACTCAGCCTGAACCACATGTAGCTTGAGGATTTATTCTTCCCAAGGTCCTAATGTATTGATTACTCTCAGCAGACTAGCCTCAAACAAACATGTGTTCTTCTGAGCCTATAACCTGTGAACTTCGAAATGGAAACACTTCTGCTCTTAGAAGTATCAATATGTTTGGGGCCCAGCATTTATTAGATTTGTTCAGCTTCAGACTGAAGATTTGTGTTCATATGCAAAGCTAGTGATTGCAAATTCTCCCACCTCTGTAAATGGATATTTTAAAAATCTCAACTGAATTGAGGTCTGTGCTAGTTTAGGTTTGCAGGAAATACATGTGTCAGTGGATTTTGGCATTTATTTCTTCAATTCAAAGGAAATGAGTGCAATGTAATCAAAATATCTCTGTTTCCTGGTCCATCTCAACTGCTCACCTAAAACTGTGCCACCCCATTAAGAATTAGAGAGTTTCTCCCAGGAACCAGAATACACGAAGGAAGTCCCCTCTAAAGCACTGAGACTGGTACAAGGCACCAAAAGAGCAACCTGCTCCAATATTCTTGTCTGGGAAGTCCCATGGACAGAGGAGTCTACCGGGATACAGCCCATAGGGTCACATAAGAGTCAGACACAACTTAAGAGATTAAACGACACCACCACAGTGAGCCTGTGGATTCAAAACCCGAATCAGCACAGAGGTGCCTGATAAGCCGGCACACGGGTGGTGGGCCCATCCCCTAGGCGATAGACACAGTTTAAGAAACACCAAGGGGAGAAGTTTGTTTAAATATGTTTCCCTTATTTCATCCCTATTATTATTTCCCCATTTTTAAGGGAAGCGTAATAACCTAAAAGAGTAGGGAGACATGGTGGAGTTAGGGTCTAGAAGTGACAACAAACAAGCTTCCATTGAAACTTGTCCCCTAGTCGGGTCTGGTTCTGGAGCAGGAAATGCCAGCTCACTCCAGTATTCCCTGGGAAGTCCTGTTGTCAGAAGAGCATGGCGGGCTGCAGTCCACAGGGTCACAAAGAGTAGACACACTGAAGTGGGCTAGCCATGCGTCTGAGTTTCAGAAGCATCCAGGTGGTTAAAAGGTAATTTATTTTCAAAACTTATTGTAAATGTACCAGTCATAGTAACTGTCATTTTTGTGGATCATGTGATTTACTTTTAGCATCTTGTAAAAATACGCCGTACAGTGTATCAATTTGACTAGTTGTTCCCCAAGTTAAAGAAAGGCCATTGCTAGGTGTGTGGTCCCCTGCTGGGAACCACCCTAATGCTTTGATAGGTTTTATTCACTGAAAATCCTTTCTCCGGGAACATCAACAAATCATCTTTCCATTTGAATTTCATTTTGTGGACCCAGAATCAGGAATTAGCAATTACAATTTCCTATTGTAATTATAAACCCCGTATTAGACTTACGACTGACTTTATTCATTCACGTATTTTAAGCTATCTCTGAGAGTTTATTAGTTTTTTTCCCCTAAAATCCTATTAGCAACCTAGCTCAAAACTCTTAACAGATATTAGAGAATGTATGTTTATTTTAATTATTTTTTTTTACTTTTAAATGTTGGAATTTCACATTCCTCATTTGGTGTTATAGAGGGTTTTGTGTGAGCACATAAAACAGGAGGAGAATGAATCTATAAATAAACTGAGTAGTGAAGAGCTGTAGAGGTCAGCAAGGTTACTTGTGTGGAATGAGGCAAATCCTAAAATCTCACGTTGGCATCATGCTGGAGATCACTGTGCGGTTGTGAAAAGTAAGGATGCAGCCGTTCTGCAATCAGCAGCATAGTGGGAGTCAGCCATGCCCTGTGCCAGGTACTGGGATGCAGAGAATAAAAGCCTGACAGGTGCTTACACCAGAGAACTCAGTGTTTAAGATGGGCGACAGATAAATAACAACCTCTCATTGTCGTGAGGTGCCCCTGGGATATTTTGAGAACCCAAAAGAAGAATGGGAATGGAAGGAGGAGAATGTGGGCAGAAACAAGTGGGAAAGTTTCCCTATGGGTGGTCTTACCTCAGTTAAATTTTGCAGGTTGTATGGGAGTAAGTCATTTGAAAAGAGGGGGCTGGGAGAGCATGTGCAAAGGGAGCGTGGCCAGGGAGAGCCCATTGTGTCCGATGAACTGAAAGTTACTGGCCAGGGAGTTTGATGAGGAGGCAGCTTCAGCAGAGAGGAGCTTGGGCACAAGGTGAGGTGTAAACCACAGAGGGCTTTGGTAGGCGACCTAAAGAACTTGGATTTTATCCTGAAGGTGATGGGAATTCAATTGCAAAATTAGCTTAACTAGGGGAAGTGATGTAACATAATCTTTGAACTAGGAAGGGTGCATTTCAGCAGATTGCCTCCTTACAGAGTGGAGACTGGATTAAAGAGGGCGGAAGTAGAATCAGAGGGCCCGTTTAGGAGTACTTCAGTGATGCAGGGGCCAGTGACGGAGACCTGAACCCAAGCAGGAGCATGGCTGGACAGATGGGCCTGTGAACCACGTCTGCAGGTTGAAACGCAGAGTTTGAGGACCAGTGGCTGGGCAATGGTCAGGTCTCGGCTTCAACTAATTCATCTTTCCAGTGTTGCCACACATGCCTAATATGAAATATTGTACTACCAACAAAATTGTACTGAACACAGAAAGCCAAAAAGCTACAATGAACTGGCTTTTGGAACATTCCGTGAATTATAATTTCGATAATTTCTTTTTTTCCCGCTGTACTGTGCCGTCTGTGGAATGTTAGTTTCCCAACCAGGGATTTGAGCCTGTGCCCCCTGCATTGGAAGTCTTAACCACTGGACCTGTAGGGAAGTCCCCTAATTTTCATTTCTTTAATGACACTCTCCAGGGATCCCCAAGAAAGACTGAGAGGCTACCCACGCCTTGAGGGCATACCAGGCTCAGACTCCACTGCCTGTGTCGTGTTCCTAGTGGGTCTCAAACATGGAACAGAGATGGACTGAATTTTCTACCTTATTACTAATTATACAGTGTGAAGAATAAGTTACATCTTCTGATTTAATTGCTGTTCCCAAACTGCCACTGTTTCAAGTAGCCTTTTTCCCTTTTGAGACCCACCCCACTAAGCTCCTGTTTTCTTGGGCTAGGACGTAGTCAGGACCGCTCTCTCCACTCAAGAATTGAGAACATTGTCTTCTTTCTGCAGGAGGATGCTGAAGTGACCAAAGCTTTTGAAGAGGATATAGAGACCCCACCTACAAGAAACATTCCTTCTCCTGGACACCTGGACCCAGACACACGGATCCCTGTTATAAATCTCGAAGATGGGACGAGGCTGGTGGGGGAGGAGGCGCCTAAAAATAAGGATTTAGTTGAATGGCTGAAGCTGCATCCCACTTATACTGTTGATATGCCAAGTTATGTACCAGTGAGTATCACTGAGTAGAGACTTGTTTCAGGGGACTCTTGCCCAGTCAGTCCTTTTCCTTCTCCCGTACAACATGGAAATCCCTGGTCCCTCAGTCTGTCTTGTCAGTGTGAACGTTTTCAAGCTTTCATCACTCTGTATTCTACATTAGGGGTTTTCCTGGTGGCCCAAGTGGTAAAGAATCCACCTGCCAACTCGGGAGACGTGGATTCGATCCTCTGGATCGTTGGGATGATCCTCTAGAGAAGGGAATGGCAACCCACTCCAGCATTCTTGCCTGGGAAATCCCATGGACAGAGGAGCCTGGCAGGTTGCACTCCATGAGGTCACAAAAGAGTCAGACACAGCTTAGTGACTAAACAAAAACATCAAAAATTCCACATTAGAGAAACTAACTTCAGGTCTGTCCAGTGTGAAGAGCAGCCTTGTAGCTATTTGAAGACGCATTTCCTTGTTTTTTCCTTCTCCCACCAAATAGATGTGATTTTTTTCCATTGCTCTTCACATGGTGTGGTTTCCAGGTGGTCCCATTAATAGAAAAACACACACCCCTCCCCCAGCCAACACACTTTAATTGGTCTCTGGACTGAGTCTGCCCAGCACAGAATATTAGGAAGCTGTTCCTGAAGAGATGTGAGCAGCTAACGCAGCCTGAGGCTTTATTGGCGTCTTTCTTAAACAACTAACACTCAATGCCATTTATTAAACATCAGACAGGAACCCTAGATGATTTGTCACTTAAGCTGCTGCTAGCTTTAAACAGTGCATGTTTTATGTCTTATACTTATGTGATTGAATTTTTTCAAACTTAAGTGTGGGAGTTTGCATTTTGGTGAGTTCCTGCCACTCAGAATGCACCCTCCTGCATAGACTCTCTTATCCCTTGGGCTGTTTCTCCTCGTGCACAGTCTCATGGCGTAGACATGAGATCATCCCTGTATCCGTTCACATCATCAAGTAGAGATTAGCAAAGGAGCTAGAGAAAGTTTTCTTTTAAAATACCATGACTCAGTGAAACGTTTGAAGACAAGACTTGAAGCGGGTTATTGGGAGATGAGAAGAAAAGCATATTCTCAGCTTTCAAGTTTGTTCTTTAAGTACAGGAGAAGGAGAATAGTTTTTCCTTTCAAAGAAAACTGGGGTTTCTGATCCTTAAAATGATTGTTGAAATTTCCATAGTAGTTAAAAATGGCCTGACTGTTCTGCTTATCATCCATATAGGAAAGAATAAGTATTAACTATGGTTTTACTAAATGCAATTTGTTTTTGTATTTTTGTGTTTTTTGCAGAAGAACGCAGATGTGCTGTTTTCCTCATTTCAGAAACCGAAACAGAAACGACACAGATGTCGAAACCCTAATAAATTGGATATAAACACTTTGACAGGAGAAGAAAGGGTGCCTGTCGTGAACAAACGAAATGGGAAGAAGGTAAACCCTGGGAAAGAGAATTGATCTCTCTGGAATGTCTTTTCCCAGCAAGAAATGTTTTATTCCAACCTCTTTTATAAGTTAATATTTCTTCCAGAATACATGTGATGTGTGTATGTATCTGTGTAGATACACAAATGGGGAGGGGGGAAAAGGGAAGAACTTGTCAGTTTCTAAGTCTTTTCCTAAATGCCTCTCCCCAGATGGGTGGAGCTATGGCTCCTCCGATGAAGGATCTGCCCCGGTGGCTGGAAGAAAACCCCGAGTTTGCAGTGGCCCCAGACTGGACGGACATAGTCAAGCAGTCTGTAAGTATAGACTCTGCCTCTCTGTCCAGGAAGGTATCTGTACAAAATTGTTTTCCTGAATTTTTCTTTATTTTCTGCTTGTCATTACTTATTCAATGATTTATTCTTGGCTTAAAAGAATTGATACAGTACATCATTTCCATAGATAATTAATACATCATCATTCCTTGTATCCATATGTCATTAATCCAAAGTGGATTAATTTGACAGCTGTGATTTAAAGGACTGTATAGAAATACACACTCACGGTATTAGAGGCAGACTTACTCCAGGGAGAAAGGCCCCAGGTAAACCTGGTTAACAGCATCGGTGGAATGGAGTTTATGGTGGTTAAGATCCTTGAGATTAACTGTGATTTCTGGTTTTAAGATAAATGAAAAATACAGCAATTCTGCCTAGACATTTATTTCACTATTTCTTTTTGCAATTAATTTGTTAATAAAGTCTTGATTCTTTTTATTTGTCCAAAGTATACAGTAAAAGTGCTTATTTTTCTTTTGGTGAACAGTTCTATTCATCTTCACACGTGGATAGTTTCTTAAACAGCCAGCATAATCAGAAGAATATAGACAGTTGCATCACTGCCCCAGATTTCCTTGTATTGCTCTCTGTCTCCACCCCCAGCCCAGGGCACTCACTCCTTTATCTGTTCTCCATTCCTAGAGTTTTGTCTTTTTGAGAATGTCAGGTATACAGAAGTGTAAACTACATAACCTTTTTGATAGGGCTTCCTTCACTCATCATACTGAAATTCATCCAAGTGGTTACATGTGTCCGAAGTTTCACTGCTGATACACTCTTGTGCTTGGATATAACCCTGGGTGTGGTTCCCTGTCACCCGTGGAAGGACTCTGGGCTGTTTTCAGACTGTGACAGTTACAAGCAGAACTGCTGTATAACACTTGTGTATACATTTTGGTGTGAAGATGAGTTTTTGTTTCTCCAGGATAAATACTAAAGTAGTACTTGAAAGTGAAAAGTGTTAGTCACTCAGTCATGTCCAGCTCTTTGTGACCCCATGGACTATAGCCCACCTGGCTTCTCTGTCCATGGGATTTCCCAGGCAAGAATACTGGAGTAGGTAGCCATTTCCTTTTCCCACCCAAAGGGTCAAACCCAGGTCTCCTGCATTGGCAGGTGGATTCTTTACCACTGAGCCACCAGGGAAACCCCCACTGATAGAGTACCCTTTCACATTTTTTTTTCCTGCAATTCAGCATAATCTGACGAGCTGTATAATGCGAAAAGAGAGAAGCTTTGCTTTCATAGGTTCTATCCTTGAGCTTTTTGAATGGGAATAATTTGCTTGTGTATTTCCATTCTGAACCATCAGTGTTCAGTTCATCACAAAGGCCCAGGTGGAAATGAGGTTTTGTCCCCCAACTTTGACAGCCCTTGTTTGCCTCTCCCTTCCCTTCAGGGCTTCGTTCCCGAGTCAATGTTTGACCGGCTTCTCACTGGACCCGTGGTGCGGGGAGAAGGGGCGAGCCGGCGCGGAAGGAGGCCCAAGAGCGAAATCGCCCGGGCTGCCGCGGCAGCCGCAGCAGTGGCCTCCACGTCGGGGATCAACCCGCTGCTGGTGAACAGCCTGTTCGCAGGGATGGACCTGACAAGCCTGCAGAACCTCCAAAGCCTCCAGTCGCTCCAGCTAGCGGGCCTCATGGGCTTCCCTCCGGGACTGGCCACGGCCGCGGCGGCCGGAGGCGACGCCAAGAACCCGGCGGCCGTGCTGCCCCTGATGCTGCCGGGCGTGGCCGGGCTGCCCAGCATGTTCGGGCTCGGGGGGCTGCTCAATGCCCCGCTGTCCGCTGCCGCCGGGAGCCCCGCGGCCACGGCCGGTCCCACGGATCCTGAGGACGGTGCATCCAGGGCGGAGGAGAAGGGTGGCGAGCACGAGGACGAGAGCAAGGACCCGGAGAAAAGCACAGAAGCCGCCCCGGGCCCAGACTCCGCGAACGGATCAGTGGGTGCTGCTACCGGCCCGGCCGGCCTGCCCTCCAACCCGCTGGCCTTCAACCCCTTCCTGCTGTCCACCATGGCCCCCGGCCTCTTCTACCCGTCCATGTTTCTACCTCCAGGACTGGGGGGATTGACGCTGCCCGGCTTCCCCGCGCTTGCGGGGCTCCAGGGCGCCGTGGGTGCCGGCGAAGACAAGGCCCCCGACAAAGCCGAGGGGGCCGCATTTCAGGAAGACGAGCCCCTCGAGGGCAGCGACGCCGAGGAGAGCCTGGACAAGACGGCCGAGTCCTCCGTTCTGGAAGACGAGATCGCCCAGGGCGAAGAGCTGGACTCCCTCGACGGCGGGGACGAAATAGAAAACAATGAAAATGACGAATAACCAGTACCAGTTTCCAGTTAAAGTGTTTAAAAACTTTTGACAAGTGGTAGTCCTACTGTTTACACTCACAGTTAATGTTCATACCTAGTTTTATAAGCTGTTCTGTAACATAGTGTAGCAAAGAAAAAAAAAAGTCTCAAGTCATGTTATACAGGTGTGTCAAAAGGTATCTTGGTCATTAAGTATTGTGCAGTGCATTATTTATTATCCCTAGGAGAGATGAAATTTGAGAGGTGATCCTGTCTTTTTAAGGAAACTTACATAATGCTCTGCTTTTTTTTTTTTTTTT
This sequence comes from Bos mutus, assembly GCF_027580195.1. Lineage (NCBI taxonomy): Eukaryota > Metazoa > Chordata > Mammalia > Artiodactyla > Bovidae > Bos > Bos mutus. Next base: position 55,655,368 of record NC_091630.1, on the reverse strand, counting down.
TTCCCTTGTTCTCTACTTTTTCTTTTGGTACCATTGGTATTATAATAAAGAGCAATTTGTAACCGAGTGGCACTCATGGAAGGAAGTGCTGCTCAAAGGAAGTATGAAGTTATATATTTAATTTTTTAATTTTAATTTTTTTTTTTTGCTGTGAAGGTCAAGATGAAATTTACCATACATATCATACTTGCTCATTTGTTTCCCTTTATGACTGTACGGGGATGGGGGGGGGGGTTCCCACACTCACGCATCACACACATCCATACACTCTGACAATCTCCACCTTAGTGTGAACGTCTCTGTCCCGAGGCGCAGCAATAATAAGGCAGCTGTTGAATGTGAAGGGTCCCTTTGGAAATTAACCTACTGGGAGGGTTCTTGCCAGACAGAACTGCAGTTCCATTGTCTCGTGGTCTTGTAATGCACTGGTATAAACAAAATAAATAGATGAAATTAATAAAGAGTGAAAGAAGAGAGAATCAGGTACCTTTTTTAAATTAAAGGACTTTGTTACTTTAGCCACAAAGCTAAAACAGCGTTACCTCAGCTCTAAACTAGCCTTGAAGTTTACAAACATGACTTTGTAAATGTATTGTTTTTCTTTGTTGTGATGTCCTTTTATTTTTTTTTCTTTGAAAACTGCTATCATGTAAGATAAAATGTAAATTGCTGCCAACTGTAGTAATGATGCTTTTAATAAAAGTGACCCACGATATCCAGAGATGTAATTATAGAATGTAGTAGGGTAGGGGAACTGGTCACTCTATTTTTTGTATTCGCAATAGATGCAAATACAGCATTCTGGCCTTTGTATAGTTTCTTGATATATCCTCCTATACCAGATTAGCTCTTAGTAATTGTCTTCAGACTAGACGAGAAGAAAAACCATCAGTTGCCTTTACATAATTCTACTCCGTATATCTCAATAGAACCGCATGCAAAAACCTCCCATTATGTCCTCAAAAGGGCATCCAAGACTGAGAACACTTAAACACGTGTGCAGCATCTGATAATGTGGTACACCGAGGAACAAAAGGGCAAAAGAAAAATGAGGCTTTTAATAGGCACGGTATCTGGGTCATTTATCCCCAGTTAATGGGCGGAAAAACACAAGGTGTGGGATCAGCAAGGGACGCAGAGGCAGGCTCCCCAGTGTCCCGCGGACCCAGGCTGCGAGCCAGGTCGGTGGAGAGGCAACGTGGAATGAACACAGACGCGTTTCAGCAAGTGCTGCGAGCGTGCGCAGGTATATTGACAGGTACACGCACGCATGCCTATTCTCTCACACACTCGGGCGCACGCGCGGGGCCTGGGAGCTGCTGATTGGTGCACCTCTGTACGACCTTTGATATTTCAGGTAAACCGAAGTTTGAGATCCACTGTTTTCATCTTGTTATGTCACTTGAGCAAACGCAAAGCGCCTTGTCCTTGCCATTAAAAAGCAGAGGAAGAGCGAGTGGGGTTGGTGAGCGGGTGGCGTTTGTCTGCGGGTAGCTTCTCTCCACGCCCTCCGGCAGGACGCACACAGCTCATCCCCCGCCCCACGTGGAATGAGACAGACTGTCCCAGTTCTTTTTAGACAATGAGGTTCTGTGGGTTCTCATCCCAAGGTGAAAATATTCCCGTGATGATTCTGGAAAAAGAGCTTAGTGAAGCCTCCACCTTAGAGACCCCACGGTGGTTTCATCCATCACTGGGACTTTTCTGTTTTTTTTGAAAGCGCCTGCGTTGTGCACGGGAAGACAATCAATGCCTCTAAGAGGATGGCTCCTGGAGCGGAGTTCTTAAATCATGGATACTAAGACTAGAACGGCACTAAATATAGAGAACTTAAATACTTAACTAACTGGAAGATTTTTTAAGCTGTAACTTAGGCCCTTAGATAAGGAGAAAATGTTTCATAAAATGAGTCCCAAAGAGTCTTCTTCGGAAATTCGTTATAGCATTCGAAGTTTTCCTATGACCTCCGGTAAACAGAGCACACGATGTGACTCTGTCCTGTTGTAGGAAGATGCTGAGAGCAGTGATGATCTTCAAAGCAGAGGCATGAACTGCTTGTGGCCAGAAGAAACCCTGCCATGATAGGTAGGTCAGCGGCTGGCTCTGAGTCATCAGCGGTTGATCTGTGAAGGTGACCTTAAAGTTATGCAAGGTTCCATGTTGGGAAAAATGCATTTCTTTCTTTTTTTTTTTTTCTCTCTCTCTCTTTAATGGAATGAATTCTTGATATGAGATCTCGAATTTATCTAAGTAAGAAATATTTTAAATTTGGTCTGATCCTTCATGACTCCTGTTGGTTGGGTGCCCTGTATAAATTAAGAACTAAGGTGCTAAGTGTTTTCCACGGCATTGCTGAAGGCAGTCCTGTTCTTCCATGAGGGAAATGAGACCTGGAGACTCTTTAAGTAACAGGCCAACAGTAAATACAGGAAGCTGAGTTTGAATCTAGGCAGGCCGATTGTAGAGCCTCCTTAATAGTTTCTTGAAATACCACATTCGGGTTTCTGAAAATGAAGTGTTTAGGGCTTTGTATTTTTACATCCCCTCTCTTACCCCTCCATGAAGTGCAAGTGTTGGTCGGTCAGTTGTGTCTGACTCTGTGACCCCATGGACTGTAGCCCACTAGGCTCCTCTGTCCATGAGATTCTCCAGGCAAGAATACTGGAGTGGGTAGCCATTCCCTTCTCCAGAGAATCTTCCTGACCCAGGGATCGAACCAGCATCTCCTGAATTTCAGGCAGATTCTTTACTGGATGAGCCATCTGGGAAGCCCTGCCCCTTCATAAGGGACCTTAAATCTCAGATTGGGATTTAAGAGACAGTCTGTATGAAGCAGATCCTGGAAGACTGTGAGCTCTGACTAGGGAAACTTGAATCTCAGTTACCTCTCTTAAATTTGGATTTATCTTGCCCCGTGAATATTTCTATTTTATGAAGAAATCAAGTCTTTATAAAAGACCGAGCATCAAAGCTAGTAAATTGCAAACCTGGTATTTCAACTCAGGTTGACCTAACTCCAGAGCCCAAGCACTTAACCTGTGTGCTGGGGTAATTAACATTCATCCACAAACATTTACTGGGTGTTTGTTAGATACTGTTTTAGTGGCAAGAATATAATGAAAAACAGAATAAGAATAGACTAGAGGTGTGTTGTCATTGCACTAATATGCTAAAAGAAAGATGATAAACAGATACAAATACAATTTTTGTAGGTGGAGTTGTTCAGTCGCTAAGTCAAGTCTGACTCTTTGCAACCCCATAGACTGCAGCACTCCAGGCTTCACTGTCCTTCTCTGTCTCCCAGATTTCCTCAAATTCATGTCCATTGAGTCAGTGATGCCATCCAACCATCTCATCCTCTGCTGCCCCATTCTCCTTTTGCCTTCAGTCTTTCCTAGCATCAGGGTCTTTTCCAGTGAGTCAGTTCTTCACATCTGGTGGCCAAAGTATTGGAGTTTCAGCTTCAGCATCAGACCTTCCAATGAGTATTCAGGGTTGATTTCCTTTAGGAGTGACTGGTTTGATCTTGTAGATGGAGGCATACTGTTAAATAGGAAATAGTCAGGCAGGAGCTCACTATGGAGGGGATGACTCTGTTTACAGCTGGACGATGAGAAGCCATGGCCAAAGCTGGTTGGAGACTGTTCCAGGCAAATGAAAGAGTCACTGCAAAGGTCCACAGTTGACAGCTTGGAAGAAGCAGGGGCAGGGAGCTGTCTGCCTGGAAGTTATGGATGAGAGCGACCAAACCGATCTTCATGGAGGATTTGATTCCTAAGTGCTGTAGAAAGTCCTTGGAAGGTTTTATGCGGAGATGTGCTATCATATTCATGTTTTGTTTTGTTTGTTTTTAATAATCACTGTGACTGCAATGTGGGAAAAAAATGGCTTGCAAAGAAGAATCAGGAACTCCATCTGAGAGACTACTAGAGCAGCCTTGGGTTAAGGCAGTCAGTAACAACGAAGATGCTATTGTTTAGTTGTTAAGTCATGTCTGACTCTTTGTGACCCGGTGGACTGTAGCCTGTCAGGCTCCTCTGTCCATGGGATTCTCCAGGCAAGGATACTGGAGTGAGTTGCCATTTCCTTCTCCAGGGGATCTTCCCGACCCAGAGACTGAACCCATGTCTCCTGCTGGGCAGGCAGGTTCTTTACCACTGAGCCACCTGACAAGCCCAGCATGGGGATGGAAAGCAGTAAATGGATTTGGGATATGTTTTAAAGAAATAGAGCTTCCAATCTGTGTTACATGAATAACTCAAATTAACTTTTCAGGATTGCTCCTACTGGATTATACCCAAAGGTTAAACCAACAGATGAAGAATGTACACAGTGCTTTTGTTTTTAAATTCCAGGATTAGTGTTAATAGAGAAGATCCAAAGAACAGAAACCCATTCATATTCTTAGAAAGTTATCTTTTCAGTTAAGTGAAAATTATTTAATCATCTTTGAGAAAAGTTTTTAGAAATGATTTCTAACAGATAGTGGAGGTATGGACGTGTGTGTTGTTGAAGTGACGTGTGTGTGCAATGAACATGAGTGTGTCTCCAGAGCCACCAATAAATTTAAATTAAGAAGCAAAACAATGTAAATGACCTCTACTAACAAGCACTTAAAAGTAGAAATATATCTTACTCATTCAATTTGGCTCTCTAATGAGCAATTTAATGTATCTTCTTAGCACAGGTAAAATTTACTATGGTTTTATAGACATTTTATGGCAAAGTAAACTACATTTGACAAAATAGATGAATAAATTACCATTTGGAATATTTAACGTAAGACTTCTTTCTGTGGGAGTATTTCATTGTTGCATTTTTTTGTTGGGAGAGTTACCTAATTTGGAGATTTTTCTTGTAGGAGTTAGAATGGTGACTTTCAAAGTATTTGGGGCTCTCCCAGTCATTTCTGGGGGCTTCCCTGTTAGCTCAGTTAATAAAGATCCACCTGCAATGCAGGAGACCCCAGTTCAATCCCTGGGTTGGGAAGATCCCCTGGAGAAGGGAAAGGCTACCGTCTCCAGTATTCTGGCCTGGAGAATTCCATGGACTGTATGGTCCATGGGGTAGCAAACAGTTGTACACGACTGTCATTTCTGTGTTTAAGGTTTCTGTTGAACTTTCCTAATACTCCCATTCTTGAGTCTCTAAGCCAAAACTAAAACACTGTCTGTGTGTATGCCTTGGCAATGTAGCTCCACCCTCCTTATGGGCTTGCTGGTCGGTAGATCTTATTCTGAGTCTACCAGTGCAGGGTTGAATTTTAATTTGCATCTTCTTAATGAATGGTTACTATGTCATTTAAATGGAATTGAAGAATAGGGTAACGACAATTAAAATTTCAAGTAGTGTTTCATCTGACATCTTTCTCTCCAGAACAACTGACTCCTATCATTTGTGTAGCTCGAAAACCAGTTGAAATAAATGTTCATCAGTTGAACAAAGATGGCAAAACCCATCTCCAAAGGCACTACAGACATGTTATTTAAGTGTAGTGGCATCTCCTGGTAGGTTTCTTCCTGTGAATCTTTCTCCCTCACTCTTTACTGAGCTCTGAGAGAAATATATCACGGGTGAATTTGAGTTATAGATGAAGGACAGCATAATAGGTTTCTAAGGTATAATAAAGAGAAACGCTAAGTCAAAATATTGTTTGGGAATCACTTAATACTCCACTTTTGGTGGCTTCTTTCATTGTCCCTGGCCCGCCTCTGCATTTTGATCTGAAAGCTCAATTTCAAAGTTAATCAATGAGAGAAACCTGATTCTTTTCTGTGACTCAAGCCAGATATTGCAGCGTTTGCAGCCTTTGCAGCCCCAAACCATCTCCTAATTGTCCGCTGCAGTTAAAGAGACTTCCACTTAGATGTAGGAAAATGACTGAAACCTAACCTGGCTGTAAATGTAACAGTTTGGGGGAGTACACATCACACTTGAGAATGGAAGATTCATCTGGTTTAACATGTTTCCCCATGTTTCTTTGGGAATCAGGAAGCGCTTACCATTTTAGAATTCAGCATTTTTGTTTGTTAATAGGCACTTGTGAGTTAATCCACACCACACCCTAGTTAGTTCCAAGTTCTTGCCACCACCTGTTTACTGGGTGAGATAGGATCAGTTGCTCAAGTCTAGAGCTGAAACAAGTGTGGTGACAAGAATTAGTATTCAGACGTCTCCAGTGTAAGCTGTGTCCAGCAGTGGGGTGTCCATCTTATGTATAAACCTGACATTCACATTAATTCACATCTACAATCTTAAACAAAATCCCCCAACCTAAGGTAGAATAAGCTACACACTCTTTTAGTAACAACTAATGCTATGATCTGAAGAACAAGCCAGAAGGTACTAGAATCTCATGCTACGAGACAAAAGTACCCCAGGACAGGACTGAAAGGTGTTTAAGTTTTAAAAAGTGTGCAATTGCAAGCTTGCTTTATTTACATTCTTGCTGATTGGATAATATAACCTAGGCAGCTGATAGGCTACATATCTTTGTGCATTCTTGAAGCTTCTCTAGATTTTGGATCGTGAGTCGTGTATCTGAATGGCCCAGAACCAGCTGCCCCAGCTGAGTCTAGGACTTGCAGACCCTGTGAGGGTGGATATGACCCCAGCAGCTTGGTCGGGCCCCAGTCCCCACTTACAGGACTTTTCTGGGCAACTGTGGCTCTCAGGATGGATTTGCATAAATATAGCTGCCAGCTCCTGCTCGCTCTCTCGAGGCTGGAAGCCCTTTGAGGTACCTCCAGGATCCTTTCCATATGATTTTAAGAGTCCCTGGAAAATGAGAGCGGCCTCTGTGTCTGACTGCAGAGGCATTGTTCTTGCCTGGACAGAGCTGGCCTGCTTCACAGCCTCTAGGTGTCTGCTGCCTCAGCCTGGGGAGCTGCTGGGTGACTCAGGAGCCCAAAGAGTTACATAAAACCATTGAAAATTCTCCCTTTCCCCCTCACTCTCCAAAATGTAAGGCTACAGGCCAACTCCAAACCCTTTTTCTTTCGAGCCTCATTCTGTGCAGCACCTGTGTGTTCTTCGAGAAAACCGAGAGTAGAATAGCAGTAGCAATTCAAGGACAAGGTGCTGGGCTCTGCCCCTGGGCCTCCCACCGGCTCTTGAGAAAAAACACCATTGGCATCACGACAGCTGGATGCAGTTAAAGCAGAAAGGGTGCCTTTACCATTCACCTGGAAAGCTGCCTAGTGCTAGGAGACGCTCAGGTGTTACTTGTTTATTACCATTAAAATCTTCCTACTGGGGACAGTCACTGCAAAACCCCGAATACCATTTGTGATGTCAGGGAAATAAAAGCTTTCTGTGTTTATGTTTTTGTTGCTTCTTTAATGTGGTTTGGGAGCAGGCCAACCGAGCACAACAGCTCTGACCTGTGAAAGGTGAGAGGGCACTGGCAGACCAAGGTGTGAAACAGACAAACAGACTCAGGAGGGAAAGCAGTTTGCAGTTCATTCGGTGTGTCTCCTTGTTCTGTGCTATTGTGTGGTCAGTCGCGTCTGACTCTTGCGACCCCCTGGTCCGTAGCTCACCAGGCTCCTCTGTCCATGGAAGTTTCCAGGCAAGAATACTGGAGCAGGTTGCCATGCCCTTCTCCAATTTCTCCTTGTATTTGGAACTCAAATGACTAAATGACCAAAAACTCATCTCCCCATTGACATGTTCTCAACATCCTCAAACTTATTTCTCTATGTACATTTGTGTACATTGGAAAGCGCACGATTTTATTTTGTAGATGTTGTAGCACTGAGGCACGAGGGAGCAGGGTGCATGGTAGGCGGGTGCGCTGCTGATCGCCCTGCCCCCATCATCGAAAATGCTGCTGATGAGGCTCGTGGGTTACAGGAGCCCAACGTCTCTCCCTGACCTCAAGGAGACACGGGAATCCTCTGTATGTTGAGGGTTTAGACAGACTTACGTTTGCTTTTTAAAATTTTTATTTGTCTATTTTTTACTGTGCTGGGTCTTTGTTGCTGCTTTCGGGCTTCCTCCAGTGTCAGCTGCTGGGGGCTACTCTCTAGGTGTGGTGTGCAGGCTTCTTGCGGTGGTGGCTTCTCTCTTTGAGGACCATGGGCCTCGAGCATGTGGGCTTAGTTGCCCTGTGGAATGTGGAATCTTCCTGGACCAGGCATCGAACGTGTGTCCCTTACATTAGCAGGCGGATTCTTAACCACTGAACCACCAGGGAAGTCCTGGACTTAGAGTTTTACTAGCTGTTCCAGGCCAAAATATTCTAGCTGGTTGATTGACAGCTGTAAATGTGTTGACTCTTAAGTGTACTGAATATTTAAGGAGAGCCTAAGCCCACAGACCCTGGAGTAAGGCAGGTGACAAGGTGGGTTGTCCTCAGCTCCAGCTAGTTTTAGCTCCCTGCACCTGACAACCTCATTTCCAGAGTATGAGCAGCTTAAGCTGATCTTGATTAACTCGAAGGCAAGGCCATCTAGACTTTTGAATTATTATTGTTCAGTTGCTCAGTCATGTCCAGCTCTTTGCAACCCCATGGGCTACAGCACGCCAGGCTTCCCCGTCCTTCACTATCTCCTGGAGTTTGCTCAAACTCATGTCCATTGAGTCGATGATGCCATCCAACCATCTCATCCTCTGTCACCTTGCTATCCTCCTGCCTTAAATCTTTCTAAGCATCAGGTGCCCCCCCCCTACCCAAAAATAGAGACTTCAGTTAAATGGCTCACATATCAGCCCTTCCTGCATGAACACAGTCATGATGTCAATCCTCTTGTTGGCACACTGGCAGTGATCTGAAAGTGATGGCAATCAAGGCTGAGAACAACATTCCTGCTGCCCGTGTCCACAGCCGACTTCTTCCTGGACCTGGACACCCTGTTCAATGGATTCAGGCAGCCATTCGGTGCTTGGGCTTTCTATATGAAGCCTCCTCTCTCTCAAGGACAAATGTTATGGAGTCTTTTTGTGTATGAAGGTCAGACACTTATGTAAAGCTTGCTAGAGAAAGGAAATAATAGGCATCACTCTTGTTCTTAAGTAGCCGTCAGTTACGGTTAGAGAAGGAAATGGCCACCCACTCCAGTATTCTTGCCTGCGAAATCCCACGAATAGAAAAGTCTTGTGGGCTACAGTCCATGGGGTTGCAAAGAGCAAGACATGACTTAGCGACTGAGCACGAGCCATCAGTTGGAAAATATTTAATGTGCAGCTGGAGGGTATGCCTAAGGTTGGGACAAGGGACAAAGAATGTAGTCAGGGTCTTTGCTGTCTGGGCCCTTAGCATGTTGCTGATATAGTTTGTGTAAATAGCACATATCTGCTTGCAGCTTACAGATTTTAAAGCATGTATGTAGGCATTATCTTAACTGAGAAAACTTTGAAACCACAAATTAGTTGTGACTTTAGAGATGGGAAGAGACCCTGATGCTGGGAAAGACTGAAGGCAGGAGGAGAAGGGGATGACGGAGGATGAGATGATTGGATGGCATCACCGATTTGATGGACATGAGTTTGAGCAAGCTCTGGGAGTTGGTGATGGACAGGGAAGCCTGGCATGCTGCAGTCCATGGGGTTGCAAAGAGTTGGACATGACTGAGTGGCTGAACTGAACTGAAATGAAGGCTCAGCCATCCCAAGAGGTAGGAGGTGGCTTAGTTGGGTCTTACAGGCAAGTGTTTGGACTGTAAACCCAGAGATCTTTCTACCACATTATGACAGCCAACAGGCAACTCCACTCTGTACAGTGTGGCCGCCCTGCTCAGCCAGAGCTCGGCTCCCCTCTGAGCCTTACCACCCTCATCTGTAAACCTGGAATAAAAACAATAACAACAACGATCATGCCTTCCTTGTACTGCTGTGTGAAGATTAGAAATGGTGACTGTGCAGAGTCTTTTGAGCCTGTCATTGAATTGACACTCAATAAAGGATGGCACCCCACTCCAGTACTTTTGCCTAGAAAATCCCATGGATGGAGGAGCCTGGTAGGCTGCAGTCCATGGGGTTGCGAAGAGTCGGACACGACTGAGTGACTTCACTTTCACTTTTCACTTTCATGCATTGGAGAAGGAAATGGCAACCCACTCCAGTGTTCTTGCCTGGAGAATCCCAGGGACGGCGGAGCCTGGTGGGCTGCCGTCTGTGGGGTCGCACAGAGTCGGACACGACTGAAGCGACTTAGCAGCAGCAGCAGCAGCAAAGGATGCCTTTAAGACCACCCTCAGAAATGTAGCGAAGCGGCACAGAAGGTGCAGTTGAAACGCACTGAGACGGCTTCCCTGCGGGCTCAGTGGTGAAGAATCTGCCTGCCGATGCAGGAGACGTGGGTTCAATCCCTGAGCAGTGAAGCCCGTGCTAAGCTAAGCCATAGCTATTGAGCCTGTGCTCTAGAGTCCAGCAGCCGCAACTATGGAGCCCTTGTGCTGCAACTACTGAAGCCCTAGGGCCCGGGAGCCGCAGCAGGAGAAGCCACTGCAATGAGAAGCCTGTGCACCGCAACTAGAGGGTAGCCCCTGCTCACAACAACTAGAGAAAACAGCACTGAAGACCTAGCACAGCCAAAAATAAATAAAAATTATTTTTTTAAAAAAGAAAAGCACTGAGGAAGTGGCTGGGGTGACTGGTCTGCAAGGAAAGTCCCACAGAAACGAGGCTGATGCCTGTCCTGAAAACACTGGTCCGTTCTCATCAGGCGAGAATAGTACAGAGCCTGGAGGAGGCAGTCCAGGCAGGGGGTGAGGCTTCCAGGCTGCTGGCTCTGAGACATGAGAGAGAAATACGGCTGGCACACTAGGACCTGGACAGATCCACGATTGGATGCGAATATTTTCCCGAGCTTCGCACTGTTAAACATGTCCTTCCTCTAATCCACTCTTCTCGGTTGTATTCTATTTCATTAAAAATGATCACGCCCCTCTAAATTGATTTTAGGATTCAATAGTGATGATGGCCTGCTTTCAGGAAAACTGAGCTTTAAAACAAGGGTTTTTAACTCGGGCCTGTGGCTGGGCTTTGGGCCTTGGGGTGAAGGTGGCCTCCGAGTTCCTGGAGTCGGATACACAATGTGTGTGTGTCTTTCTGGAAAGGAGGTCCCTAAGTTTCATCTGTTGCTCAAAGCATGTGACTCTCTCTTTGAGAGGGTAGTGAGAAAGAGAGCCAGAAAACTCAGATTAAGTTGATCGGGAATTGCTTTTAATGCCACTTATAATTGGAAACGGAGAAGGCAATGGCACCCCACTCCAGTACTCTTGCCTGGAAAATCACATGGATGGAGGACCCTGGTAGGTTGCAGTCCATGGGGTCGCTAAGAGTCGGATACAACTGAGCGACTTCACTTTCACTTTTCACTTTCATGCATTGGAGAAGGAAATGGCAACCCACTCCAGTGTTCTTGCCTGGAGAATCCCAGGGACGGCGGAGCCTGGTGGGCTGCCGTCTATGGGGTCGCACAGAGTCGGACACGACTGAAGTGACTTAGCAGTAGCAGCAGAATTGGAAAACTGACCCAAGACTGCTCCCCGAAGAGCAGAACCCAGTTCACAGCTAAACTGAGCATCCCCCACGTATGTCGGGGACAGAGGGCTCCTCTCTCCATTGTGTAACGACCAGTGGTCATGACTTCCTCCCTCTTCTCCCGCACCAACTCGGATGCAAAGAGCACCTACCATATAGGCCTGTTTTGAAGGCTGGATGAGATAATGCATAGAGAACCACAAACAGAACAGACACAAGATAAACACATTCACAATGGCCACCATTGTGCATCCTGACCGTGCGTGGTGGTGGCGGTACCACAGGGAAGGTTGGCCCCATTGTATCTGCTCCGTTCTTGTATGAGTGTGTGTGTTTGTTTTTAGTGGATGAATTATTTCCCTCATTCACTAGGATGGAGGCCCATAGATAGAAATTCAGGGTCATGAAATACACCTCTGGGCCTCTCTCCACTGTCCTGATACAAAGCTCGAGGATAGCAGTGAGTCCCTTCCTCCCTGTCTGGCTTCTGGACGGTGGCCCCCAGGCCTGAATGGCACACTTGCCAGGCTACCCAGGTTCCACCTGGCAGATAACACCCACAGTCACCACCCCTTCTGCCCCAGGGCATCTAGGACCTGATCTCGGGTCCATACTCGCCCTTCAGTATGAAACCAAATCAGAAGAGGGGCTTTCCTGGTAGCTCAGGGGTAAAGAATCCACTTGCAAATGCAGGAGACACGGGTTCAATCCCTGATTCGGAAAGATCTTACACGTCATGGAGCAGCCAAATCCGTGTGCCACAACTGTTGAACCTGTGCTCTAGAGCCCAGGAGCTATAACTACTGAGCCCACGTGCCCCAACTACTGAAAGCCCATGTGCCCTAGAACCCATGCCCTGCAACAAGAGAAGGCACTTCAATGAGAAACCCGTGCCCCACAATTGGAGAGTAGCCCCTGCTCATCGAAAGTAGAGAAAAACCTTCGCAGCAATGAAGACCCAGCACAGCTAAAACCAAATAACTAAAATTATATTTGAAAAACATCAGAACAAAACGAAATAGGCCCAAGAGTTGCCGTCCACTTTCCATTTTTATGAAGAATAATGTGAGTTGAGAAGGGAAAAAAAAAGGCCTCTATGTGTGAGTTGCTTGCCTTTTGGGGAGCCTGGATTTCCACCTTCGTTCCTGCGAAGTCTACCTCGTAATTTGCGGCCACAATGCTCAGTCCAGACACTGGGCTCCAATAGCAGTAGCGTCTCTGGACACGGTGGTGGCCAAAGCCACTCGTCCCCTGGATACACATGGACTGTGGGGTCAGGTGCTGGTCCCAGGGGGGCCGAAATGCAAACAAACAAGTCATCTGCCAGAACCAGTTCTTCTTTCCCAGAGCCTGGTTTCAAAGAATACACTGACGAAGGTTTGCTGATTTTAACAACTCACACCCAGTAAAGGATGACGTTGTGTATACCCACAGGAATTAGGCCTATTTGTTTTAAATCAGGTATTTCGAGAGATGATTTAAGGGAAAACAAGGTTATATGGGTGGGCCCTAATCCAGTATAGAAAGGGGAGAGTGGGACACAGACCAAGGGAAGACCAGGTGAAGACCCAGGGAGATAATGGCCAACAAGCCAAGGAAAGAGGTCTCCTAAGGAACCAACCCTGCAGACGCCTTGGTCTTGGTCTTCTGGCCTTTAGAATGGTGAGAGCATAAATTTGTTGTTTCAGCCACCCAACCTGTGGTACTCGGTTTCAGCAGCCCCAGCAAACTAACACCTTGTGTGCTTTATGAATTCATTAAGTAACAGTTTACAAGTCTGGCCAGCCACATCAGAAAAGGAAAAAATATGAAATCATCATGGGGAAGTAAAAAGCATAAAAAGCAGTGGTTTGGAGTTGGAGTGAGTCTGCTGGTGTCCTGCTTGACTGTTTACAAGTCCATGCCCAGGGCAAGCTGCTCCACCTCAATGGGCCTGTTTGCTTAGACATGATGGTGGTGAGGGTGATGGTGAAGGTGTTGGTGGTGATGATGATGGTGATGATGGTGGTGATGTTGATGGTGGTGATGGTGGTGATGATGGTGGTAACGTTGGTGAGGATGATGGTAGCCTGCCGGGAGGATTCAGTGGGTTAGCACGTGTCCAGCACTTAGCACTGAACCTATCCCCGGGAGTACTAGCTGAATGATTATTTTGTTGCTATCACAAACCTGACAGTTGGCTCCAAATCTGGAAGCTCCTCCTTCCCAGACATGTGACCTTGAGGAGATCAACACCCTCTGGAACTACTTCATCTGCACAGTGAAGACACAGTGACACTTCAGGACCTTTTCAGCACTAACATTTTATTATTCTAATAAATTTTGACATGAACCATTCTACAGGAGCAGTGGAACATCTTGGTGAGTTGTGAAAAGCATAACAATTTGGGGGGGTTCTATACTCTATCTGTTCATGGTTGACAAACCCGAGTAAATGGGGTACCTTTAAAGAAATGACCTTCCAAATGATTCCCTTTTAAAAAAATCTGTACCCTTGGATTCTGTAGGCATTAACATAGAAAGGAGGGGGAAAAAAGCAAAGTTCTACTTTTAAGCAGTGCAAAGTGACTGCAGTAAATCTGTTTAGGTATCATCGTGTTTGACTTTAAGAAAATGGCTGAGCTATGGGCAAGGTAATTCAAGAAGATATAAATGGCTGCATTATAATAAGCAGACACCTATTTTAAGCATGATCTATGTTTTTGAGAAAATTCATTACAATGAGTCTTACAATACCAACCTCTTCAATGAATTTTTCATGTCTGCATACCAAGATATATATAAAACGATCGTAATCATATACCTTTGGGGCAATGCTGAGCGCCAGCTGTTTTGGAATGATTTATAGGTTGCCATGCTCAAGGTTAATAATCAGGAGAAACAGGTTACAGTGTGCAATGTATTTATGTCAGGTTAGAAGTTCAGTTAGTGAAGATAGCACGTTGTAAGGAGGCACACACTTTTAATTATTTTCTAACCACCCTCCCCCACCCCATTTCTTTGCAATAAACTAAAAAAAAAAAAAAAAAATGATGTTTTACATAGGGCATCCTCTCTGCCAAGCACATTTTCAAGTTACTGGTGGCTTTATTTAAAGGGAACCAGCCACTAGGAGTTAGTAGCTATACATATAGCTTGAAGGTACACAGCTTGAAGGTGCTTAAACATCTGTGCAATGGGCCCATGTAAAGGGTATGATGGAGCTTTGTGAGCATCAAGGTAATTACGCCCTCTTGAAATGACAGCATTTTGCTGCTGTCAGGATTTCTAGCAGGATTTTCAGAGATGTGATGCATAACAGCCACAGGTCCATCTCTGAAAGCAATAACATAGGACTTGTCTCCCTTTGGAGACAAAATTATTGCATCAGAAGTATTTCTGAGATTCCGAATACCTGTTTTGAATTGAGACAAAAATGTATTTTGTCCTAGGAAAATAAATTTTTTCTGCAGAGGGTTGAGTTCATTGTGTTCCTCATTCATCTTCATTGGTCTCTAAAAGTCTCTCTCTTCTTTCATTGCTTTTTAAAATTCTCTTCTATACCAGTATCGGTCTCTCAGCTCCCACTCACCTAGGAGATGCTTTCTAATATGTTTGTCACAGATATGTATGTTTATTTTTACAAAATGTTGTTTTGTGTGCACACGTATATTTAGTTATGCAAATGATAGTCATGTATCTCATTCTACTTTTAAAATTTTGTGAGTGTATCTTTTAGTTAACAGCTTTATTGAGATATCATTGGCAAATGCTATAACAGACATGTTTAAATAAGTTTGGACACCTATGAAACCATCACCAAAATCAAGATAAGACACATTTATTATTCCCCAAGTTTCCTCTGGTTTCTTGTAACCACCGCTCCTGACCCTTCCCACCCCCTCATCTCCAGGCAACTACTGATCTGCTTTCTGTCACTATAGATTAGTTTATGTTTTCTAGAATTTTACATAAATGGAATTTTATTTTATTCTATATACTCTTTTTTTTTGCCTGCCTTCTTTTATAAAGCATAACAGTTATGAGATTCCTTCCTTTTGCCTGTATCAATAGTTCATTTCCTTCTGTGGTAGAGTACTGTAGTATTCCATTGTATGGATATATCCATTTATGTACCTAGATACCTGCTGATGGACACTTTGATTTTTTCCAGTTTCCAGCTATTACAAACAAAGCTGCTTTGAGATTTTTTTTTTTAAATGGAGATACGCTTCTGTTGTGTTGTGCTGTTCTGTGCTTAGTCACGTCTGATTCTTTTGCAATCCCATGGACTGTAGCCCACCAGGCTCCTCTGTCCGTGGGATTTCCCAGGGAAGAATACTACAGCAGGTTGCCATTTCCTTCTCCAGCGGATCTTTTCGACCCAGGATCAAACGTGTGTTTCTTTCATATCCTGCATTGGCAGATGGGTTACTTTTGGAAAAATGCATAGAAATTGAAGTCTGGAAGTGGTAGGTATAAGTTTAACTTCTTATTAAGCTGCCAAACTTCATTCCAAAGCACTTGCAGTGTTTTTTGTTTTCCTGCCAAAAGTGTTCCAGTTTCTCCACACACTTGCCAACATTTGGTGTAGACAGTCCTCTTAATTTTAGACATTCTAGTAGGCCCGTAGTGGTGTAGTCATTATGGTTTTAATCTGGATTTCCCTAGTGACTAAGGAAGTTAAGGACATTTTATGTGCTTATTTGCCTTGTGTATATCTCCTTTGGTGTGGTGTCTGTTCAAATCTGCCCACTTGTGGAGGAGGGTCTTTTCTTTTTTTTTTTATAGCAGTTTACTTTATTTTTATTTTTTTTTTAATTTTTTATTCCTTTATTTCTCATGTGTTCCCCATCCTGAACCCTCCTCCCTCCTCCCTCCCCATACCATCCCTCTGGGTCATCCCAGTGGGTCTTTTCTTATTATTGAATTCTGAAAGTTATTTTTATAATCTGGATACAAGTGCTTTATCACTTACTATATACTACTGCGGGCAGGAATCCCTCAGAAGAAATGGAGTGGCCATAATGGTCAACAAAAGAGTCCAAAATGCAGTACTTGGATGCAATCTCAAAAACGACAGAATGATCTCTGTTCGTTTCCAAGGCAAACCATTCAATATCAAAGTAATCCAAGTCTATGCCCCAACCAGTAACGCTGAAGAAGCTGAAGTTGAATGGTTCTATGAAGACCTACAAGTCCTTTTAGAACTAACACCCAAAAAAAGATGTCCTTTTCATTCTAGGGGACTGGAATGAAAAAGTAGGAAGTCAAGAAACACCTGGAGTAACAGGCAAATTTGGCCTTGGAATACGGAATGAAGCAGGGCAAAGACTAATAGAGTTTTGCCAAGAAAATGCACTGGTCATAACAAACACCCTCTTCCAACAACACAAGAGAAGACTCTATACATGGACATCACCAGATGGTCAACACCGAAATCAGATTGATTATATTCTTTGCAGCCAAAGATGGAGAAGCTCTATACAGTCAACAAAAACAAGACCAGGAGCTGACTGTGGCTCAGACCATGAACTCCTTATTGCCAAACTGAAGAAAGTGGGGAAAAGCACTAGACCATTCAGGTATGACCTAAATCAAATCCCTTATGATTATACAGTGGAAGTGAGAAATAGATTTAAGGGCCTAGATCTGATAGATAGAGTGCCTGATGAACTATGGACTGAGGTTCGTGACATTGTACAGGAGACAGGGATCAAGACCATCCCCATGGAAAAGAAATGCAAAAAAGCAAAATGGCTGTCTGGGGAGGCCTTACAAATAGCTGTGAAAAGAGGAGAAGCGAAGGGCAAAGGAGAAACGGAAAGATATAAACATCTGAATGCAGAGTTCCAAAGAATAGCAAGAAGAGATAAGAAAGCCTTCTTCAGCGATCAATGCAAAGAAATAGAGGAAAACAACAGAATGGGAAAGACTAGAGATCTCTTCAAGAAAATCAGAGATACCAAAGGAACATTTCATGCAAAGATGAGCTCGATAAAGGACAGAAATGGTATGGACCTAACAGAAGCAGAAGATATTAAGAAGAGACGGCAAGAATACACAGAAGAACTGTACAAAAAAGATCTTCACGACCCAGATAATCACGATGGTGTGATCACTCACCTAGAGCCAGACATCCTGGAATGTGAAGTCAAGTGGGCCTTAGAAAGCATCACTACGAACAAAGCTAGTGGAGGTGATGGAATTCCAGTTGAGCTATTCCAAATCCTGAAAGATGATGCTGTAAAAGTGCTGCACTCAATATGCCAGCAAATTTGGACAACTCAGCAGTGGCCACAGGACTGGAAAAGGTCAGTTTTCATTCCAATCCCAAAGAAAGGCAATGCCAAAGAATGCTCAAACTACTGCACAATTGCACTCATCTCACACGCTAGTAAAGTAATGCTCAAAATTCTCCAAGCCAGGCTTCAGCAATATGTGAACCATGAACTTCCTGATGTTCAAGCTGGTTTTAGAAAAGGCAGAGGAACCAGTGATCAAATTGCCAACATCCACTGGATCATAGAAAAAGCAAGAGAGTTCCAGAAAAACATCTGTTTCTGCTTTAATGACTATGCCAAAGCCTTTGACTGTGTGGATCACAATAAACTGTGGAAAATTCTTCAAGAGATGGGAAGACCAGACCACCTGATCAGTCTCTTGAGAAATTTGTATGCAGGTCAGGAAGCAACAGTTAGAACTGGACATGGAACAACAGACTGGTTCCAAATAGGAAAAGGAGTACGTCAAGGCTGTATATTGTCACCTTGTTTATTTAACTTATATGCAGAGTACATCATGAGAAACGCTGGACTGGAAGAAACACAAGCTGGAATCAAGATTGCCAGGAGAAATATCAATAACTTAGATATGCAGATGACACCACCCTTATGGCAGAAAGTGAAGAGGAACTAAAAAGCCTCTTGATGAAAGTGAAAGTGGAGAGTGAAAAAGTTGGCTTAAAGCTCAACATTCAGAAAACTAAGATCATGGCATCTGGTCCCATCACTTCATGGGAAATAGATGGGGAAACAGTGTCAGACTTTATTTTTCTGGGCTCCAAAATCACTGCAGATGGTGACTGCAGCCATGAAATTAAAAGATGCTTACTCCTTGGAAGGAAAGTTATGACCAACCTAGATAGCATGTTCAAAAGCAGAGACGTTACTTTGCCAACAAAAGTTTGTCTAGTCAAGGCTATGGTTTTTCCTGTGGTCATGTATGGATGTGAGAGTTGGACTGTGAAGAAAGCTGAGCGCCGAAGAACTGATGCTTTTGAACTGTGGTGTTGGAGAAGACTCTTGAGAGTCCCTTGGACTGCAAGGAGATCCAACCAGTCCTTTCTGAAGGAGATCAGCCCTGGGATTTCTTTGGAAGGAATGATGCTACAGCTGAAACTCCAGTACTTTGGCCACCTCAGCGAAGAGTTGATTCATTGGAAAAGACCCTGATGCTGGGAGGGATTGGGGGCAGGAGGAGAAGGGGACAACAGAGGATGAGATGGCTGGATGGCATCACTGATTCGATGGACGTGAGTCTGGGTGAGCTCCAGGAGTTGGTGATGGACAGGGAGGCCTGGTGTGCTGGGATTCATGGGGTCACAGGGAGTCGGACACGACTGAGTGACTAATCTGATCTGATCTGATATACTTCATATGTTCTCCTGGTCTACAGCTTTCTTTCATTCTCTTAATAGAGCCTTTGGAAGAGCAGAAGTTTTTAGTTTGGATGAAGTTCAGTTTATCAATTTGTTTTCTTATGGGTCATACTTTTGGGGTTGTTTGTGATCTCTATATTCTGTCCCATTAATCTACTTTTCTTTCCTGATGCCCAAACCAGACTGTATTGATTACTATAGCTCTATAATAAGTCCTGAAGTCAAGTAATCTAAGTCCTCCAATTTTATTCTTCTTTTTCAAAGTTGTTTTAGCTATTCTAGTTCTCTTGTCAGTTCAGTTCAGTTACTCAGTCATGTCCGACTCTTTGTGACCCCATGGACTGCAGCACGCCAGGCTTCCCTGTCCATGACCAACTTCTGGAGTTTACCCAAACTCATGTTCATTGAGTCAGTGATGCCACCCAACCATGTCATCCTCTGTCATCCCCTTCTCCTCCTGCCTTTCAATCTTTCCCAGCATCAGGGACTTTTCCAATGAGTCAGTTCTTTGCATCAGGTGGCCAAAGTATTGGAACTTCAGCTTCAGTATCAGTCCTTCCAATGAATATTCAGGAATGATTTCCTTTAGGATTGACTAGTTTGATCTCCTTGCCATCCCAGGGACTTTTCAAGAGTCTTGTCCAACACCACAGTTCAAAAGAATCAATCTTCGGTGCTCAACTTTCTTTATGGTCCAACTCTCACATCCATACATAACTACTGGAAAAACCATAGCTTTGACTAGACAGACCTTTGTCATAAAATAATGTCTCTGCCTTTTAATATGCTGTCTAGGTTGGTCATAGCTTTTTTTCCAGGGAGCAAGCATCTGTTAATTTCATAGCCGCAGTCATCATCTGCAGTGATTTTCAAACCCAAGAAAACAAAGTCTGTCACTGTTTCCATTGTTTTCCCATCTGTTTGCCATGAAACTACAAGTTCCCTTGTAGTTGCATATAAACTTGAGTATATGGAACTTGTGTATAACTTTAGTATATGGAACTAATATAACTTGTCAAATTTTACATAAAAGGTCACTGGGAATTTGATTAGGATTGTATTAAGTCTACAAACCAATTTGAGCAAAAAGATATCTAACAACATTGAATCTTACAGTCAATAAACATATTTTTTAAAACTCTTTTAACATTGAAAACTTTAAGCTTAATTTATGTTGATGTGTGTGTATTTACTACATTGCTTCTAACTCTTGGATAATTTCAGCACATTTTAGTTTTCCTATTACAGCTGTAAGAAGTTCAGTTGAGTTCAGTTCAGTCGCTCAGTCGTGTCCAACTCTTTGCGACCCCATGAGCCTGCAGTACGTCAAGCCTCTGTGTCCAACACCAACTCCCAGAGCCTACCCAAACTCATGTCCATTGAGTTGGTGATGCCATCCAACCATCTCATCCTCTCTTGTCCCCTTCTCTTCCTGCCCTCAATCCCTCCCAGCATCAGGGTCTTTTCAAATGAATCAGCTCTTTGCATCAGGTGGCCAAAGTACTGGAGTTTCAGCTTTAGCATCATTCCTTCCAAAGAACACCCAGGACTGATCTCCTTTAGAATGGACTGGTTGGATCTCCTTGCAGTCCAAGGGACTCTCAAAAGTCTTCTCCAACACCACAGTTACACACATCTAAATCTGACAGAAGAGAATACACAAATGTATTCTCTTATGATTCTGGAGGTCAGAAGCCTGAAGTCGTTTTCACTGGGCCAAAGTCAAGGTGTTGGCCAGACTGGTTCCTTCCAGAAGCTCCAGGAGAGAACCTGCTTCCTGTCTTTTTTTCAGATTTAATGATTTCTTATCGTCTTTGGCTGTGGTCCTTCCTCTGTCTTCACAGCGCACATCCCTCTAGCCTCTTCTTTTGTCCTCACATCTCTTTCTCTCACTTTGACCCTCCTGCCTGCCTCTTTTTTTTTTATTTCCATTGCTCTAAGAGACAGATCCAAAAAGATACTGCTGTGATTTTTTTTAACAAAATTTATTTTTATTTGGAGGATATTATACAGTGTTGTGTTGGTTTCTGCCATATGTCAAGGTGAAAATGTTAGTCACTTAGTCGTGTCCAACTCTTTGCAACCCCATGGACTATAGCCCACCAGGCTCCTCTGTCCATGGTATTCTCCAGGACAGGTATTATACTGGAATGGGTTGCTATTCCCTTCTCCAGGGGATCTCCCCAACCCAGGGATCTAACCTGCATCTCTTGCATCTCCTGCATTGGCAGGCAGATTCTTTACCACTGAGCTACCTGGGAAGCCAGTGTTACCATGATCATATATTAACTGTGTGTGTGTGTATGTGTGTGTGTGTGTATAATATTCCATTAACATCTTTGTTCTTCTGCTGGTCTCATATTTCTTCTTACTGTGGCTTATGATACACTTTATTATTTAGTGTGAAAAATCCTCTCTCTACTATTTTCAAGATGGATCTAGATTTTTTATTCTTCCATACACATGTTAATATAAGTTCCTCAAAAATGCAGTGTCTAATCATGATTATGATTCCATTGCAATTATAGGTTAATCTAAAGATACTGACACAAGCTATTAAATCATCTATCTGAGAACATGGACTACGTCTCTATTTTTTTTTTCAAGTCATCTTCTATGTTCCACCTCAAATTTTGTTTTGTTCACAAAGCACTTCGGGATTCTTCAGGATTCTAAGACACTTTACAGCTTTTGTTGCTATTGTGAGTGAAGGCTTTTATTCGTCATTAAAATTTCTAGTTGGTTATTTTCTGCCATTTAGTAGGTTGATCACATTGACGACCTGGTTAAACTCTTGATGAGTTCTAATGGTTTGTTATCGATTGGTTCCCCACCCCCTCCCAGGTGAATGATTCCATCATCTGCAAACAATGCCAATTTTCCGCTTTAGGAAACATTTCCCCCCAGGATCCTATGCAAGCTTTATGGCCTAAATTAGGGAGTCCTGTGCCAGACCTCTTCCTAAAAACATTTGAAATATACTTAATGACACTCTCTTACTGTCATCTCACTATACCTCTGAACAAGACAAGAATTAAAGAGCTGCAATTTACAAAGATGTAATTACCCCAAATCGTGAAATATACCCTCCTTGCTGGGCTTTTCTCTTTAGAATTTTTTGTTTAGTCAACACTTTTAAAATTTAGTTAAGAAATATAATGAGAGGAATAAAATTCAGAAAACTTCCAAAATTGAAGCTGAAACATTTACAGTAATGACATCATGTCCCCCTTAATTATCCCTCTTTCAGCACTCTGGGGATGACTAAATCTTTTCTTTTCTCTTCAAGTTATTTATTTAATATAGTCGGTAAACTGCTCAAATCTAACATGTTCTATAAAGCCTGGCTCATTTTTTCTGAGTCAATTTCACGTTCTATTTTTTACAGGGAACAAATAACTTGGAACTTTTCTTCTTTTTTTGCACTCCACACACCTAGGAAGTGTGTGGTATCCTAGTTTATACTTGCAAGGCTGTCCCAATATTGTTCCAAGTATTTGCTATGTCTTAGCTCATATGAAAATTCTGATTTCTTTGACTGAAATATTTGAAGGGAACTGTCATTAGGTCTGGTGCTGGGATAGATCGGAACATGAAAAAACTTCTATTTTATGCAACACCTATCCAACACTCCACTGCAGAACATATCCCAGAGATAGGGGGTCTAAGAAAATGCAGCTTGTAGCTCTTCCCCTTATATCTGAGCTTGTTGGAGAAGCCCAGGCCTCTCAAGTTACTGATGAGGAAATTGAGTGTCTCCAGCCCACACAGTGAGAGGCAAGTATCAATACCCAGGTCCACTAACTCTAAGCCCGGGACTCCTTCCAGCAGCACAGGAAATGGCCTGCCTTCCACCTCTATGTAGGCATTCACTAAGGATGACCCAGAGGGAAGAGGGAAGGGCAGATATAGCCCAAGTAATAACTAACATCGTATAATTTTAGATAATTTTCTTTAAGACTCACATCAATAATAGATGTAGGTAATGATAGCTAAATGGCTGTCTGAGGAGGCCTTACAAATAGCTGTGAAAAGAAGAGAAGCGAAAAGCAAAGGAGAAAAGGAAAGATATAAGCTTCTGAATGCAGAGTTCCAAAGAATAGCAAGGAGAGATAAGAAAGCCCTCCTCAGTGATCAAAGCAAAGAAATAGAGGAAAACAACAGAATGGGAAAGACTAGAGATCTCTTCAAGAAAATTAGAGATAACAAGGGAACATTTCATGCAAAGATAGGTTCGATAAAGGACAGAAATGGTATGGACCTAACAGAAGCAGAAGATATTAAGAAGAGGTGGCAAGAATACACAGAAGAACTGTACAAAAAAGATCTTCATGACCCAGATAATCACGATGGTGTGATCACTCACCTAGAGCCAGACATCCTGGAATGTGAAGTCAAATGGGCCTTAGAAAGCATCACTTGAACAAAGCTAGTGGAGGTGATGGAATTCCAGTTGAGCTATTCCAAATCCTGAAAGATGATGCTGTGAAAGTGCTGCACTCAATATGCCAGCAAATTTGGAAAACTCAGCAGTGGCCACAGGACTGGAAAAGGTCAGTTTTCATTCCAATCCCAAAGAAAGGCAATGCCAAAGAATGCTCAAACTATTGCACAATTGCATTCATCTCACGCACTAGTAAAGTCATGCTCAAAATTCTTCAAGCCAGGCTTCAGTAATACGTGAACTGTGGACTTCCAGTTGTTCAAGCTGGTTTTAGAAAAGGCAGAGGAACCAGAGACCAAATTTCCAACATCTGCTGGATCATGGAAAAAGCAAGAAAGTTCCAGAAAAACATCCATTTCTGCTTTGTTGACTACGCCAAAGCCTTTGACTGTATGGATCACAATAAACTGGAAAATTCTGAAAGAGATGGGAATACCAGACCACCTGACCTGTCTCTTGAGAAACCTATATGCAAGTCAGGAAGCAACAGTTAGAACTGGACATGGAACAACAAACTGGTTCCAAATAGGAAAAGGAGTACATCAAGGCTGTATATTGTCACCCTGCTTATTTAACTTTTATGCAGAGTACATCATGAGAAACACTGGGCTGGAAGAAGCACAAGCTGGAATCAAGATTGCCGGGAGAAATATCAATAACCTCAGATATGCAGATGACACCACCCTTATGGCAGAAAGTGAAGAGGAACTAAAAGGCCTCTTGATGAAAGTGAAAGAGGAGAGTGAAAAAGTTGGCTTAAAGCTCAACATTCAGAAAACGAAGATCATGGCATCTGGTCCCATCACTTCATGGGAAATAGATGGGGAAACAGTGCAAACAGTGTCAGACTTTATTTTGGGGGGCTCCAAAATCACTACAGATGGTGATTGCAGCCATGAAATTAAAAGATGCTTACTCCTTGGAAGGAAAGTTAGACCAACCTAGATAGCATATTCAAAAGCAGAGACATTACTTTGCCAACAAAGGTCCATCTAGTCAAGGCTATGGTTTTTCAGTACTCATGTATGGATGTGAGAGTTGGACTGTGAAGAAAGCTGAGCGCCGAAGAATTGATGCTTTTGAACTATGGTGTTGGAGAAGACTCTTGAGAGTCCCTTGGACTGCTAGGAGATCCAACCAGTCCATTCTAAAGGAGATCAGTCCTGGGTGTTCTTTGGAAGGACTGATGCTAAAGCTGAAACTCCAGTACTTTGGCCACCTCATGCGAAGAGTTGACTCATTGTAAAAGACTCTGATGCTGGGAGGGATTGGGGGCAGGAGGAGAAGGTGACAACAGAGGATGAGATGGCTGGATGGCATCACCGACTCGATGGATGTGAGTTTGAGTGAACTCTGGGAGTTGGTGTTGGACAGGGAGGCCTGGTGAGCTGCAATTCATGGGGTCGTAAAGAGTCGGACACGACCGAGCAACTGAACTGAACTGAATGATAGCTAACATCATGAATCCTTGCTTATACATTTTGTACAGATTATCTCATTTAATTCCTACAAAAGCCCTATGATATGGGTGCTTTGATTGTCATTTCTATTTTATAGATGAGAAAACAGGTCAGGAACATCAAAAATGTGCTGAAGAGGCCATAGCTGGAAAGTGACAGAGCAAGGGCTTGAATTAAGAAGTCATGAGGCTGTGTCCCTAACCACTGCCTTACGGTGGACAATCTTCTTACCTCCATTTCACAATTATGAACCTGAGGTCTGGCCCAATGTGGCAGAGTTCTTCTTCGTTACAACTTCTAACAACCAATTCTGTTTCATTTAAGTGGAAAGAGAAAACTTATCAAAACTCACATCTCCAGGTTCCAAGAACATTGCATCCTTTGAGGTTCCCCAGGGAGCTTCCTGGAACCCACCTGTGGGTCACTCACTATCTCCTGCGTAGAGCAATAACTCCATCTCCTCTATCTAAGCAGATTAATTACTCCAGCCCAAATCCATAACACCCCCATCACCAAATACACACACACTATTTTTTTTTTTGGCCTCTTCACCCAGTGGAAGAGGGTCATAATCCAGGTGTAAGTCTCAGCTTTGAGTAGAGTGGAACCACTTCTGCCTCACCTGGAGGAAGTGTACTCGTCTTGTTAAGGCCTCTAAGCAAAGCCCAGTACTGTGGAATCAGAAAACAGAATGGTTTCCAGTGATCAGGTCATCGCATTCTTGTGTCCACGCTTCACAAGTGGGGGCACCACGTGTTGATTGCTGGCTCAGCACAGTCCATACACCATAACTCATTAGGTTGAATGTTATGAATTCACCATATTTGTAGGTGAAAAATGGTTGCTTACTGGCAAGGTCATTTGATTCACTTTAAGAGCAAGATTTCTTTTTTCTACTTGTCCTGTTACTAGAACTAAGTCTTCAGTAGATTCTTCTGTGAGGGCAGCTGCTCCTGAGAAGTGGGCGACATGGTAAAATTGGTGAGGCTCGTGGCTCAGATGGTAAAGAATCTGCCTACAATGTAGGAGACCAGGGTTCGATCCCTGTGTCTGGAAGATCCCCTGGAGAAGGGAATGGCAATCCACTCCAGTATTCTTGCCTGGAAAATTCCATGACAGAGGAACCTGGTCGGCTCTATGGGGTCGCAAAGAGTCAGACACAACTGAGCGACGAGCACTTTCCCTTTCACTTTCATGGACACGAGCTCATTGTCTTGTCTTCTGCTCAGAAGTGCGTGCTTTGGTGAGAAGTAATTGTATGTGACTGTGAGAGACTGTCATGATTAATAAGGTGTCCATAAGACTGTGTGGGTCATGGAGGAAGAAGCATGGGAGGAAGAAGAGCATTTGCAATCCAAATCCACAATGAGTGTTTATTCTAGTAAGGATGAATTGCTACGTCTTTGATTATGGAAAAGATCCAATGTAATTAACCAGCTACCAGGAGGCTGGCTGCTCCTCCTGGGAATGGCACTGTTTTCACACTCAGGGTTAATCAGTACTGCTGACAGGCTGCTCAGCCAGGTGAGGACATGCCCTGTGATTTTGAGCCCTTGCTTAGCTTCCTGTGCACCCTTCATGGACACTTACTTCATGAACCTGTTGAGTGAGCATAGCTGTTGACTTATCCAGAAAATAGGTCATCACATCCACCTTAGTAAAGAAAGCTTCGTCCATCATGAGGGACTTCCAGTGAGTACTAACATGGTATTCTTTGTGCCTGTTCTTGCCAATCCATAGTCTTTCCCTAGTTTGGTCACCAACTCTTAAATTTTACTCTTTTCCATTTCTTTAAAACTGTTAGTTGCTCAGTTGTGTCCAGTGCTTTGTGACCCCATGGACTGTAGCTTGTCAGGCTCTTCTATCCATGGGATTCTCCAGGCAAGAATACTGGAGTGGGTTGTTATGCCCTCCTCCAGGGGATCTTCCTGACCCAGGTCAAACTCAGGTCTCCCACATTGCAGGCAGATTCTTTACTGTCTCAGCCACCAGGGAAGCCCATTCCTTACCCTATGGCTAAACCATATGGCCAAACAATGAAGCACTGCCTGTAGAGACTGACCTCAGCTTCTGTCTCCTTCCAGGTGAAGTAGAGAATGGAAAAAGTCAAAGTTACAGCAACTGGGAAGATTTCTTAGCCATCCTTCTAGGCCACCCCTGAGTCAGGTGTAACTCTTCAGCTGTCTGTTTCTGGCTGACACCAGCATGTTGTCAGGAGAATGCTCGCGAGGCCCAGGTGTAGGTTGAAGGAAGGGTTATAATATTGGAGGAGGATTCAGACTGGGAGCCTGAGCCATCTGCTCACACAATTTTCTGGTGCCTCCGGGATCCATTCAACCTGAATTATGGGTGCGTCTGGGAATACCTGATTTTATGGCCTGGAGAATGAGATGAAACCCACTTCATGATGTGCTGTTCAGGTTTACCTGGTGTCTTAGGCTGAGATTTTTTCAACACCCATAAGAGTCCAGAAGAAATACCTGTTCCTCAGAAGAAAAACCATTCCTGCCAAACGACTGTGGCTCTGCTTCTCACACCCGGAGGCCTCTACCGTGATGCTCTGTGGAGCTTAGCATCCCTACCTACTGTAGACACGCTGGGACCACTGTGTCTGCCGTCACAAGGCTCACTGGGCAGGGCTGTGTCTGCGCTGGTCCAGGCGGAGAATGGGTGAGCCCTGCTTACCGCTAGTAGCCTTTCAAGTGACGTGGTGCATGAGGGGAACCGCACTACCAGCTGTTACCTCTAGACTCCAGAGAAGTTCCCGAGGTGTTGTGCTGCTTTCTCAGGGGCTACAGGGGACAATAATCAGTTCTCCACTTTGAGAAGATAGGCTGCATTCCTCCCAGACCACTAGAAACTGTCCAGGTATGGCCTTCATTTTCATGGGGTGTATTCGATAACTTTGGCTTATCTAACTTACCCAGATATCTTGGCACCTGCTCTTTACTGCTCTCCAAGTTGTATTACTGTGGTGTTCTCAGAGGAATAGACCAGTGGGAATAAAAGATGATCGATGACCCTTTGGCATGGAGGCTTGTAGCAAGGTAATGAAATGTATTGCTGGCCCACCAGGCAAAGCCAAATTTCAGATGTCTCTACTGATTGAAGTAAAGAAAAAGCATTGTTTTTTTAGATTATTACTTGCATAGAAAGTACCAGAGGCTCTGTTGACTGTAGGGGGGAGACCACTTCTCCCTCTATGGAATAACAACCACTTTATTAACCTTGTGATGATCCACCATAGGTCATTCTCCAAAAGCCGTCTATCCTCAGCATCACCCTGAAGTCTGTTGCTTGTAACCACTTTCAGTTCAACTCCTTTACCCATGAGCATCCTTAGTCAGAAGCAACAGACACTGGCTCTGGCGGATGTATGTACTTGACGACCCCCTACTCTCTGGTCAAAGAACTTATCTCTGCACTTATCCCAAAGATAAGGCACAGTTTGGGATTTACTGTTTGCTAGTGGCAGTCAGTAGGAGCCTGGCAGGCTACAATCCATGGGGTTGCAAAAGAGTCAGACACGACTGAGGGACCAAACAGCAACAACTACAAGGGCCCATCGTGGTGTTCCAGGGATTTCCATCCTGTTCATTGACCCAGTAGCCTTTGCTCCTCTCCTACGGAAGAGCCAAAGTGAGGAGTCTGGGAATTGTGGAGCTGACAGACTTAATAAAAGGTAGGGATGGGGCGGGATAAGGTTTTACTGAGTCTCCTGGGAGAGGATTTTGGTCAGAACTCTTATTTTCTACCTCACTCTCTGAAATCTCTGTCTCTGACTACTGCAGGGGTCCCCAGCCTCCAGGGTCTAAGGCCTGGTGATGTGAGGTAGAACTGATGTAACTGTAATAGACATCAAGTGCACAATAAATGTAGGGTGCTTGAATCATCCCCAAAACATCCTCCCACTCCCTGGTCCATGGAAAAATTGTCTTCCACTAAACTGGTCCCTGGTGCCAAAACAGTTGGGGACTGCTGGCCTAGAGTGATGTTCCAGGTCTCCGGGAGTGGGTGTTTTCCAGAACCACTGTCAACCCAGCCTACAGAAAATGGCGACCTAGTGCCATCCAGCTACATTCTAGTCTAGTACACGCACGTAGTCGTGTCTGACTCTTTTGCGACCCCATGGACTGTAGCCCGCCAGGCTCCTCTGTCCATGGGATTTCCCAGGCAAGAATCCTCGAGTGGGTTGCCATTTCCTTCTCCAGGGAATCCCAACCTAGGAACTGAACCCGTGTCTCCTACATTGGCAGGCAGATTCTTGACCACTGTGCCATCTGGGAAGCCCACAAATACTGTTGGCCGTCACTTAACCCATGCATTTCTCAGTGCTTTGATGAAGGGACACTTTTCTTGGGGCCTTCTTTGGTACATCTGAGGAAATACATTTCACTTATGATAAATTTGCTTGTATTAATAACAGTCCTCTTCCTCCAAATTTGAAGCCTCTGGATCTATTCCTTCAACTATATCCACCAAATCTGAACATCGAAATCTCATTCAGCAGGTACTGTTAGTGAGTACAGACTTCAGTTGACTAAATAAATGAATAACTGACACTGTTCCCAGCTGCCTGAGTTAAGTCAGTGAACCCAGACTCTCCTGTGTCAACTAAATTTAGTTTGGTCTGCAGATATGTATTAATACTCCTCTCCCTGGTGTGGATCTTTGTGGAAGGTTCAGGGGAGCCAGAGGATCCTAGTGGGTCCTCCCCAGGTCCCCATTTCAACCCCTAGGCATTTACTCTTTGCTTATCAATGCTCTAAATTCTGCAAAAAATACCTACTAAAGCTGTGAATTCACTGTAGTTCTTTAGCATTCAGGATCCAACTTTGAATCTGGCTGTTGGTTGGCTTCTTTAGACTTATCTGCAAGTAATAAGAGTTTATTAACAGACAAGTCCCATGTTTTTCTGACTCTGCTTTGGGGCAAGAATGTACATATGTGAGCCCTACCCTTAGATCTGTAGTTCCTTGTGGCCTTCCTACAATTGTTTGGCAGGAGTCGCATGTCCCCCAGAAGCCTGTTGTGAATGGACGCGTCATTTGGAGGGCCACAGGTCACATGAAGCACTTTGCCACCACGTGTTAGACCAGACAGAGTCCCATTCTTACCTGCACTGTTTTCTGCTTTTGCCACAACTTAGCCTGATAACCAAACCCAGATTTCCCTCATTACCTTGAGCTCTGTTTCCTATAACCACCTCTGGTTTCAATTTCTCCATCTGTACACAGTCTTAATGGTAAGCAGCAGAAACTTACTGGGGTTGATTTAAGCAGAAAAGAAACTGATTAAGAAAAGATATTGAGGGGGTTTCCCTGGTGGCTCAGTGGTAAAGAATCTGCCTGCCAATGTAGGAGACATGGGTTCGGGTCTGGGAAGATCCCCCATGCCACAGAGCAACTAAGCCTGTACACCGCAACTACTGAGCCTGTGCTCTAGAGCCCAAGGGCCGCAATTGCTGAGTGCACCATCTGCAACTGCTGAAGCCCATGGGCCGAGAGCCAGTGCTCTGCAACAAGACGAGCCAGTGCGACGAGAAACCTGCATACTGCAACAGGAGAGTATCCTCCACTCATGGCAACTAGAGAAAAGCAACGAAGACCCAGCACAGCCAATAAATAAGTCATATATATATATACATGGGCTTCCCTGGGGGGTCAGACAGTATAGAATCTGTCTTCAGTGCAGGAGACCCAGGTTGGATCCCTGAGTGTGGAAGATCCCTTGGAGAAGGGAAAGGCTACCCACCCCAGTATTCTTGCCTGGAGAATTCCGTGGACAGAGGAGCCTGCGGGCTATAGTCCATGGGGTCCATGGGGTCACAAAGAGTTGAACACGACTAACATATATATATATATTTTAAAAAGATATTGGGGATCCCAGAGAATCTAGAGGGATGAAAGAAGGCATAATACCACCAGATTACCTTACAGGATCTATCCGATGAAGACCCCAGAGTTCTCATCTCCTAATACCATCTTTTGCAACTCCCATCCCTGACACCACTGGCTGCAGATGTAAGAATCAGCAGTGTTGCACCTGCATTCTCAGGAGCTCCACTTGCTGCAGTTGCCCCTGTGCCAGAGAACACATGTCTACCTCCTGATATGAGGCACCACAGAGGATACGATACCTCCGAAGATTCCTTCCCAAAGATGCAGGACCTCATTCTAATTGTGAAGAAACATCAGACAGAGCCAACTGAGGATGGTTCTACAAGATAACTGACCAGTACTCTTCAAAATTGTCAAGATCATGAAGGACTAGGAAAGACTTGAGAAACTGTCACCGACTGGAGGAGATAAGGAGATGTGACAACTGAATGCACATGACATGCTGGGACTGAGACCCTGGACAGAAAAGGGACATTGGTGAAATCCAAATAAAATCTTCAATTTAGCTAGTAGAATTACGTTGTTGTTGAGTCGCTAAGTCGTGTCTGACTGTTTGGCGACCCTGTGGACTGTAGCCCACCAGGCTCCTCTGTCCGTGGGATTTCCCAGGCAACAATATTGGAGTGGGTTGCCAGGCCCTCCTCCAGGGGATCTTCTGACCCAGGGATCATACCCATGTCTCCTGCACAGGCAGGCGGATGGATTCTTTACTGCTGAGCCACCAGGGAAGCCCTCAGTAGAATTATACTAATGTTAATTTCTCAGATTTGATCACTGCAGTATGGTTCTGTAAGATGAGGAAGCTGTATGAAGAGCGTATAGGAACTCTCTTATTTTAGCAACTCATCTGTAGTCCATCTAAAATCATCTCAAAGTCATCAACAAACGTTAAAACCAAAAGACAATATTATGCTGTATAACCAATGGCACATTTGAGTGGAGGGAACATGCTCTATTTTCTCCTCTTAGCTGCTGATTCCTTGAGTTAATATGTCAGGATTACTACATACCAGGGATCAGCAGACAGAGGAGGAAGCAAGCAGCAGGGGAGGGAGAGAGAAGTGGGAGAGAGTGGGTGGGGAAACCCCATGACAAACTCACGGGGAAGGTATTTTTAAGCAGGCATTTGAGATGCTTTAAATTCTGCCCCCCTGCCCCCCCGCCTAAGAATGACTATTTGCTTATGAAACTGGCTTTGGAGATCTTGATTTATCACTCCAGGATGAGGAAGAGGAATACTCCTTGGAGTAGTAGCCAGTCTTGGGCATCTGAGCTAGTCTCTTATTTAGAAGCTTTGCTTCTAATGACAGCACTGGTCAGTAGAAATTTCAGTGATGGTGGGAATGTTCTGTATCTGTGCCGCCCTGTTCTGACTGTTGCCACTAGCCATGTGCAGCCATGGAGCACTTGAAATATGGCTCACGAAATGGAGGAACATGTTTCCATGTAGACAGCCATCCACAGTGACTAATGGCTCCCATGTTGGACGGGGCAGCTCTAGTAACTAACCAGCTTGTCTTTTTTCCTGTTGATCATGACATGGTTCAGGCAAAGAGATGTAATTTTAGAGATGTGTATGTATGTGTGTAATCAACTACCCGAACCGCAAAGACGTAGTGAAATAAGGACTAGTGAATGAATCGTTTTACAATTGGTTAAGCTGGTAAATCACAGAATTTCATAGCTAGAAGAGAACTTAGAACTTGTCCTTTCCAACAGCTTCATCCAGGATCAAGAGTGAGATAAGAACAAAGGCAGGATTAGAACCAGGTTTCCCCAGACCTGTTCTGGGGCTGTGCATGCTTACATGTGGCTTCACACACGTAGAACTAAAGATGGCACTCGCAACTTCATTCACACTGAACTTGCATCCATACCGCTGAGCTAGGTGCCCCACTGCACTCTTCCCTCCCCACCTCGACCCTCCCCAGCCCCCACAGTTGAGCTTCCTGAAAATACACCACATGGGATGCTTGATGAACAATTTATTTTTAACAAAAAGTGACAAAGCCACTGTCTTTCAGCTACACGGTCAGTCTTCTGGCCCCAAGGGAAGAGGAGAACTGAATAATAAATCCTCTAGAGGACCCAGGATCAGGGACCCGAGAGATCTCTCATAAATTGCCTCTCCATTACAATTTGAATGTATACACAGTGGAGAACTCTAAATAGGATGAGGGAGAGCCTAATTCATTGTATAAACATTACTTTAAATTTCTTTGTGTACCTAAGCCACGAAATTAATTATGACTATGATGAAATATAGTCATCTTCAAACAGCTGAAGTTATTTGGGGGCTTCCCTGGTAGCTCACATGGTAAAGGATCTGCCTGCAATTCAGGAGACCCAGGTTCGATCTCTGGGTCAGGAAGATCCCCTGGAGAAGAAAATAGCAACCCACTCCAGTATTCTTGCCTGGAGAATCCCATGGACACAGGAGCCTGGCAGGCTACAGTCCATGAGGTCACAAAGAGTAGGACACAACTGAGCAACTAGCACTTTCACTTTCATGATGAAATATGATGGTGGTGGTTTAGTTGCTAAGTCGTGTCCAATTATATGAAATATAGTCATCGCCAAACAGCTGGGGTTATATGGGGGCTTCCCTGGTAGCTCACATGCTAAAGAATCTTCCTGCAATGCAGGAGACCAGGTTTGATCCCTGGGTTGGGAAGATCCCCTGGAGAAGGAAATGGCAACCCACTTCAGTTTTCTTGCCTGGAGAATCCCATGGACTGAGGAGCCTGGGGGAGGGGTAGGGGCTACAGTTCATAAGGTTGAAAAAATTGGACATGACTGAATTGACTTAGCACACATCCACACATGATGAAATAGGGGGAAAAAAGGAGTTGTTTAAAACTGTAATGAATATGATGTGAGCTACCTTCTTCAGCAGTTTACTTTCCAAAGATGAGTACAGCAGAAGATTCCATAAATGTCAAGCCTTATGAAAAGGCAGGAGATGGCAAACCACAGTAAACTGGGTAATTCAGCAGAAAATGTCTGTGAGAGTCTCATTGTCAAGGATGCCTCTTTGTTCTAAGACAACCAACACAGTTTAAGTCCTTGAGTGGTACAAAGATTGGGAAAACCCACCCTCAAATGGAACTATGAAATTGCAAAGATCAGTAACGACTTCTCAACAAGATCGTGTGTGATGGAGTCTGGTGTGGAGATATTCTAGACATTGTTTTTTTCTGGTGTGAATTTGGGGTTTTTGAAAAGGCCCATTTCTTACAGCTTTTCTCCTGAAATGTAAAGAGCAAAGCTTCCACCTGATTACCGAGGGAGACCATTCTAAGAACTTTCATGTTTGCTGTGATTTCATTTGAGTAAGAGTGCACTCTGGGGAAGTTCCAGATTCACCTATTGACATTGAATGTTCCTTTCTTTTGTTCAGGGTCTTTTCTGAGTGGGACCTGAAGCCTATGGCAACTGACACATGTAGCCTGTGAATTAATTTCTGCTGACTGTAAACACACACGAGATCAAAGTGACATCCCAAGCTCCTCTCCAGCCTCAGGATGCCTGAGGAGGATGGCGCTTTGTCAATAATCTATACGCACGTCAGTTATCACGGGCCCTGCATGAATAATTAAAGATCTGGGGAGAGCAGCAACTAATATTTACCAAATATTTTTCTACCTGACGGGAACTTTTCAACCATTATCTCTTACAGTTTTGAGATAGATGGTATTATCATTTTCATTGATGAAGAAGTTGAGGCAAAAAGAAGTAACTTGCTCCAGGGCATGAAGCAACCAGGTGATGGTCAATATTTGCATCCAGATAATCTGGCTCAGGGGCTTCCCAGGTGGCGCAATGGTAAAGAACCTTCCTGCTAATGCAGGAGATGCAAGAGACACTGGTTCCATCCCTGGGTCGGGAAGATTCCCCTGGAGAAGGGTATGGCAACTCCATCCAGTATTCTTGCCTGGAGAATCCCATGGACAGAGGAGCCTGGCGGGCTAAGGTCCCTGGGGTTGCAAAGAGTCAGACACAGCTTAGTGACTAAGCACACAGCACCTATCTGGCTCAGACCTTGAACTCTTAACACTTCTTTTAGTCTGCTGTCTTTTGAAGGAAAGAGGAGTAGAGAGAGACCCAGACCAATCAGACTCCCCTGCTTTGTGATAGATGATTTCTGATCTGGGCTCCACGCCCTAATCTCCCAGGTGACAAATATGTCTGCGGGAAGTTGATGGGGATATTTGCCTTCAACAGTTTTCACTCCTTATTTCACCTCCTTCCTGTCACCCTCATCTTCATCCCTGACCCCTACTCTGTGGTCTCAGTTCTTCCTGGCCCTTCTATGCTGTGCTGTGCTGTGCTTAGTTACTCAGTCATGTCCAACTCTTTGCAACCCCATGGACTGTAGCCCGGAAGGCTCCTGTGTCCGTGGGATTCTCCAGGAAAGAATACTGGAGTGAGTTGCCATACCCTTCCTTCAGGGGACCTTCCCAACCCAGGGACTGAACCAAGGTCTCCCACATTGCAGGCAGATTCTTTACCAGCTGAGCCACCAGGGAAGCCCCGATTCAGTGTATAAAGTGAGTGTTAACCAACTCAAGTTTTCTCTTTTAAGGTTACTGTAGGTCCTCTGAGGCCAGGATACCTTTACTCCCCCTCCCCACCCTGTGTGTCTTGGTTGCGGGGCAGGGGCGCTTTGTTGCTGCAATGCTTTCCCCCTGGGCTGGACTCCCACAAAAGTGCTCACCCTGTGAGGTCAGGCCAGGGAGGTGGTGAGACGTGGGCAGCTCTGGTCATCCGTGATTACAGTTTCCTTGGGAAAGCCAAACCTTTGCGTTACTACACTTTTACTCTTTGAAGTATCCAAGAATGATTGATATTATTTTCTTTTTCTTCCAGTTTTATTGAGATGTAACTGACATGGTGCTGTAAGTTTAGTGAACATCCCATCATCTCAAACAGAAACAACATGAAAGAAACAGAAAAATATATATATAGTTTTTCCTTGAAATGAGAACTCTTCAGGTTTTCTCTCTTGGCCACTTTCCCATGTAACACATACAGTAGCGTTGGTTGTCTTTATAACGCTGCACATTAACCTCTCTAGAATTTATACCTGGGAGTTTGTGCCTTTTGACTGCTATCATCCAGGTTCCCATCCTCCACCCCTACCTCTGGTAACCACAGATCTGATCTTTTTTTCTATGAGTTTGTGTGTTTTTGAAGCATAATTGACCTGCCACACTACATTAGCCCTGGATGCACAACACGGCAATCTGATATTTCTCTGCATTTCAGAATGAGCCCCATGGTAAGTCTAGGTATTATGTCATCACACAAAGATACGATGTCATCGTTGACTGTAACCCCACACTGTACAGTTCATACTCATGACTCGTTTGTTTTCTAACTGAAAGTCTGTACCTCTTAATATCTCTTACCTGTTTCTCTCATACACCTACCCCTCTCCCTCTGGCAATCGCCTGTTTGTTCTCTGTACGGATAACTCTGTTTCTGTTCAGTCATGTTTGTTCATTTGTTTTCTTTTTTAGATTCCACATTTAAATACAAATGTAAAAATACAATATTTATTTTTCTCTGTCTGACTTATTACACTTAGCGTAATACCTTCAAAGTCCGTCCATGTTGTCACAAAGGGCAGCATTTCGTTCTTTTTATGGCTAAATGATGAAAGTGAAAGTGGAGAGTGAAAAAGTTGGCTTAAAGCTCAACATTTAGAAAACGAAGATCGTGGCATCTGGTCCCATCACTTCATGGGAAATAGAAGGGGAAACAGTGGAAACAGTGTCAGACTTTATTTTTTTGGCCTCCAAAATCACTGCAGATGGCGACTGCAGCCATGAAGTTAAAAGACGCTTGCTCCTTGGAAGGAAGGTTATGACCAACCTAGATAGCATATTCAGAAGCAGAGACATTACTTTGCCAACAAAGGTCCATCTAGTCAAGGCTATGGTTTTTCCTGTGGTCATGCATGGATGTGAGAGTTGGACTATGAAGAAGGCTGAGTGCCGAAGAATTGATGCTTTTGAACTGTGGTGTTGGAGAAGACTCTTGAGAGTCCCTTGGACTGCAAGGAGATCCAACCAGTCCATTCTGAAGGAGATCAGCCCTGGGATTTCTTTGGAGGGAATGATGCTAAAGCTGAAACTCCAGTACTTTGGCCACCTCATGCGAAGAGTTGACTCATTGGAAAAAACTCTGATGCTTGGAGGGATTGGGGGCAGGAGGAGAAGGGGACGACAAAGGATGAGATGGGTGGATGGCATCACTGACTTGATGGACGTGAGTCTGAGTGAAGTCCGGGAGTTGGTGATGGACAGGGAGGCCTGACGTGTTGCGATTCATGGGGTTGCAAAGAGTCAGACACGACTGAGTGACTGAACTGAACTGAACTGAATGTTCCACTATATGTGTGCGTGCTCAGTCGTGTCCAACTCTTTGCAACCCCATGGACTGTAGCCCGCCAGGCTCCTCTGTCCATGGGATTTCCCGGGCAAGAATACTGGAATGGGTTGCCATTTCCTTCTCCAGGGGATCTTCCCAAACCAGCGATCGAACCTGGGTCCCTTGCATTGCAGGTAAATTCTTTACTATCTGAGCCATCGGAGGACTTCATTCCATTATGTATGCATGTATAAATACACAAGTACATACACACATATATGTATACCAATTATCTGTTGATGGGCATTTAGGTTGCTTCTATATCTTGGCTATTGTGAATGATAGTGCAGTGAACATAGAATTGTAGATAACTTTTCCAGTTAGTGTTTTCCTTTTCTTTGGATAAATACCCAGGAGTGGAATTACTGGATCATATGATAGTTCTCTTTTTAATTGTTTGAGGTGTCCTCATATGCTTTTTCAAGAGCTATCTTAGAATTACCACAAAATTTGCTTTCCAAATATGCCCTCTTCAGCTTTAGTCATGTGTTGGGGAAAAGATAATCCAAATGTCAAAGTATTTTCCAGCTAGATGGACCTGGCAGTTCACATTTGGGTGCTGATCCACGTAGTATGTGATTTGATGGTGATAACTTAGCTGCAAACAGACTGTAATATTGTAGTGTAATTGTGCCTATGTGCCTTAGTGAATTTGACAATAAAGGTCAAAAAGGAAAAAAAAAAGTGGTGTGGGGGAGCGCAGAATATCAGTATGACACTGCAAGCAGTGTTGTCTGTTTGTCCACTCAGTGAGGCTGAAATGGGCAGCAGAAGTCTGTCCTCTCGGGGGTCTCAGCTGCCACATGCCTTGGTGATCTGATCTCTGTCACTCTGGCATTTAAACAGATGGACTCCCCACAAGTGCTCACAGGTAAATGCTGAGGAAGCAGAGATCTGTCCAGAATTGAGGAGAATCTGATGTACTGGACCTGGGAGAAACGCCTTCCAGTGTGGCAGCTTCCTAAAGGGCTTTTGAGGGTCCTTCTGAAAATCTGTGACTTTGCCCTGAGAGTTAGGGGACTCCACTGGAGATAAGGGCTGTGTCACGTCCTGGTAATAATAACTATCGCCCGCTAAGAAGCCACTGCGTTCCCAGCTTTTTTCTTTCAGCAAGCATGGTGTCAGCTTCATATAGTGCACGCTAGACAGGACGCAGGCTGGTCCTTCCAAGCAGAGCCCAGCTATGCCATTGTCCCCGGAAGCAGGTGCCAAGCCATCAGCACCCTGTGAACACCCCATCTGTGGCAGAGAGCGGTGGGCCTCACTTCTGTGGCCCAGGCTTCCCTACCATCGACCCCTTGGCTGATTTCACATCAGGGCTGACTTTCTCCATAGGGTGGCTCCTGGCAAGGTTGACTTCACAACTGCAGCAAAGAGAACTCTTTGCAGTTTTAGTATTGCTTCTGGGAGCCAGTGCCATTGGCCTCACTGACCTGGTTTGACTTGCAGGCCCATGCTCACACGGGTCCCTGCAGCGAGGAGAACGGGATGCTCTGATTGGCCAGTCCTCCAGTTGCAGAGCCACAGGATGGAGGTGAGGAAA
Source organism: Bos mutus (assembly GCF_027580195.1). Taxonomy (NCBI): domain Eukaryota; kingdom Metazoa; phylum Chordata; class Mammalia; order Artiodactyla; family Bovidae; genus Bos; species Bos mutus. Next base: position 55,616,460 of record NC_091630.1, on the reverse strand, counting down.
GTGCTTCAGGGATGATCATACCTGAAGAAAGGACAGGGAATGATCACTGCAGACACAGCCCCGGTCTCCCTCTCCTCGTCCCCAGTCGCTTCCATCTCTCCTGTCACTGCCATCTGGTCTCCCCTTCCATCCTCCTCCCCACACCCTCCCAGATTCTACTACCTCATGGCTTTGCTGCCTCCCAACTTCCACACAGGGGATGAGATGGTTAGACAGCATCACTGACTCAATGGGCATGAATTTGAGCAGAATCTGGAAGATGGTGGAGGACAGAGGTGCCTGGCATGACACAGTCCATGGGGTCGCAAAGAGTCGGATCTGACTTAGTGACTGAACAACAACAAATTTCCACACCTCATGCCTTCTGTTTACTTCCTTCTCTGGCTTTCTGTCCACCCTTCTCACTCCACTGTTTGTTGTTGTTCAGTTTCTCAGTCAAGTCTGACTCTTTGTGACCCCATGGAGTGCAGCATGCCAGGCTTGTCTGTCCTTCACCAATTCCTAGAGCTTGCTCAAACTCATGTCCATTGAGTCGGTGATGCCATCCAACCATCTCATACTCTGTCGTCCCCTTCTCCTCCTGCCTTCAGTCTTTCCCAGCATCAGGGTCTTTTCTAATGAGTCAGCTCTTCTCATCAGGTGGCCAAAGTATTGGAGCTTCAAATTCAGCATCAGTCCTTCCAATGAATATTCAGGTTGATTTCCTTTAGAATTGACTGATTTGATCTGTAGTTATATCTTTTTTTTTTTTTTTTTTTTTAAACAGCTTACACTGTAGTTCCCTGAAAGTTACCTGTTTGGGTTTGTTAGCGTCTCATCCAGTAGGTCTGTACAAAGCAGTGTTGTCATATCAGGACATCCCATAGCCACCAAGCAGTCCACAGCTCCTTTCCTTCAGGTCAGATCCCTTTCCCTGGAATCTTCAGCCATGATGACAGAGCTGTGCTGTATTACAGATCAAGGGGCCTCTGTAGAAGGCACAATCTTTGACTATTTTTGCTCAGCACAGTGATCTGAGCTTTGTGGCTAAAGATTACATTATTTCCCCCTACCATGGTTTCTAGTCTACACTATATAAACCTAAAACAGTATTAGCTGTAAAGAGTGGGTTTTGTGTTTTTTTCTTGACATTCTACGTGATACCACTGTTGGGTATAAGTGTCTAAATGGAAACTAGAAACCTACCATCTCAATGACAAAAGGAAAATGGGTTTGATAAGAAAAGGTGAAAAGGGTTGAGAGGGGCTGAAAGGTGACCACATGATGTTTTTAGGAAAATGAAGGTTAAAAAAGACATTGCTCACCTCTTCCATATGTACAGGGAGTGCAGAACTTGGCGGTTGGGTTTCCATAGCGGCAAGAAGCAACCTTATCAAACCACAGATTGCAGTCCTGGGAGAAGCTTCTAAAAGTTTTTAAGAGCATGTTCTTAGATGAGGGGGTGGAGTCAGGGGGTTCAAATTTAGAGTTTTATAGCTTGAATTCTAAAATATAATAAAAGTGGGAAGCCCAATGGTTCTAAAGGAAATCAACCCTGAATATCCTATTGGAAGGACTGATGCTGAAGCTGAAGCTCCAATACTTTGGCCACCTGATGCAAAGAGCTGACTCATTAGAAAAGATCCTGATGCTGGGAAAGATCGAAGGCAAAAGAAGCAGGGACCAGAAAAGAATGAGATGGTTGGATGGCATCAATGACTCAACGGACATGAATTTGAGCAAACTCTGGGAGACAGTGAAGGACAGGGAATCCTGGCGTGCCACAGTTCTTGGGGTCGCAAAGAGTCATACACGATTTAGCGACTGAACAGCAACAATATTTCTCTGATTTTATTTGAATGGAAGAGACTTCATGATATGTGTTGATAGCATTCCTCCCACCCCATGGTGATTGCTAGTGGCCCAGAATCAGAGGGAGGCACAAGCCCTGAATTTAAGGAAGCCCTCCTTCTCCCTCTCAAGTGCCAGCCCTGCACTTGCTTCACAGCAAGTACCTCCTTAAATTTTGTGTCCTGGGCTCCTCCTGCCTGTCTTATGGGCATCCTGGCCCTCTTCATGGAAGAATGGTGGTTTCATTTTCCTAAAAGCAAAACTTTTTGGTAATTCAGATGAGATCAATCACTTTATCCTGCTTTTTATGATGCAAGTGAGTGGACTTGAACTAAACAGTGAGTTTTGTTTGTAAGTGTGTGAGATAGAGAGGATCAAAATGCAGATTTTTCTACATGTAAAAAGAAAATCTTGATTTTTATGTTGTCTTACCTTTTTTTAAGTCCCTGTGGACTATCAAAACATCTCCTGTCCTGGCTAGATCCATCCCCGGGGCTGCCAGCTGGCTGCTCCAAGCATTTTCACATTGGCGATCTGTTTCCTGTGGCCCAAGCCCTTCTCCAGACATCTCATGTTCACCTGTCTTATTAATAATTGGCTGCAACCTTTTCAATTTTCCCCTCTAATAGGCTCTCAGAGTTGCGTTACTTATCACTTTATGAGTTCGGTTCATCTAGATTTTTACACGAGTCCTCTAATGCCTTCAGGTAAATTGAAGAATCACCTGAGTAACTTGATGCTGATGAGGGAGGCTTGGAGGCCAGCACGGACCTACAGGTGGGGCCAGGGTGTTCTCTGGACACCTGACTTCATTGTCTCTAGGCTGCTTGGCAGAACTGCAACATGTGTGGCTTTCCCCCAGCAGTGAAAAAAAAAAGTCCTCCGAACAACTCAGCGTCTCCCCCACAAAGCAATGAGATCACATTACCGCTCATTTTCTCATTGTCTGCATGGCACCATATTCATTCACTGATTCACTCTTCTACTTCCTAAGATGCCTTTTTCTGAGTTCAGTGCACCTCATAATTTTAAGCATGAAATTTCTTCTCATCTTTTAGGAAAATATTCCAGGCTTCTTGCCCCGATAGAAATAGTTACCTATATTCAGGAAATTTTTATTCATACCTTTATTCTTGGAGGGAAAATCCCTAGGAACTCTGACTTTGGGGTGTCTATTTTCCAGATAATTGAAAAATAACTGCTTTTTGATTAGCAGTTATGAATCAATGTGAAAAGTATCAAATGTCAGGGTCGCAGCTGTGGGCTGAGGTGTTGGGAAGAGAAAGGTACTTTCCCTCCCTGGGGTTTTGCCTCAGTTAGAGAGATGCTGGACAAATCATCTGGGGGTTAGTTGGCTAGGCGGTTGGATTCTCAGGGGCAGTACCCTGATGAGTCCCCAGTCTGGTCCTAAGCTTCTCAGGGCAAGAAATGATTAGTTAGGTCACCTGGAATAGTGGGCTTAGAACTGCCTCTTAAAAAACTTATTTATTTTTGGCTGTGCTGAGTCTTTGTTGCTCTGCAGGGGCATTCTCTAGTTGTGGTGCTCACAGGCTTCTCATCGCAGTGGCTTCTCTTGTGGAGCACAGGCTCTAGGGCGTGCAGGCTTCAGCAGTTGCAGCACATGGGCTCAGAAGTTGGGGCCCACAGGCTTAGTTGCTCCAAGCCATGTGGAATCTTCCCGGATGGGGGATTGAACCTATGTTTTCCTGTACTGGAAGGCAGATGGGAAGCCCTAGAACTAACTGCCTCTTGCTTAATCAAAACCCACATGAAACTGACATGTCAACCCAGAGTTCAGCTAATTCATATTTAATGCAAAGCATGCCAACCACATGGTCAAGAATATGTACAACACGAGGCTCCGACGTCTGTCTTTCTTGCTTTGATCCCCAGTGGTAGGGCATCGATCCCTGAGTGCATATTACTCATAGGTCAAGTCATTTTCTTCCCGCTTTCTCCCAACAATACTAAGGAGACGGTGAAAATGTCTGGATCTAAAAGTCCCCGTGATGATCGTTTCAACTTGGTAGAGACTTCCTTGAGATTGGTCTTCTTCCATGACTTGATGTTACCTTCCTGAGAAATGGGCTTGTCACTTCGAGGGACTGGGCCTGTCAACTTTCTGTAAGCCACACATACACTGGCCACCCCTGAGAGCCTGTCATTTCTACAGACAGCTGACCGCACCTTGAGAACTGAGGTTCCCTGTGTCACAGGGGGCCTTCCTGAAGGACTGAGCTGGTCTCGATGTTGCCTGCATGTACAGGCAATTTTACAACTGCCACACCAAAGAGAAGAAATCATACACACATGTATACGTACGGCTGAGTCCCTTTGCCGTCCACCTGAAACTATCACAACATTGTTAATCGGATATACCCTAATACAAAATAAAAAGTTAAAAAAAAAAGAAACCAGAGCAAACTGAAGGTTCACCTTGCCTACCTTTGCTGAATTTCAGAATCATTTAAGTATAACAGCAAATGCACATTGCACAGAAGCTCAAGATTCACAAACACCACCCTCAACACACACATACACACTCGCACGCTTCAACATATGAAAGACGAAGTGAACCAGTGAAAACAAAATTGTGTACTTAAAAACACTGACAGTGCATATAATCTCTCTCCCCTATAATTTCACAGTCAAGTTTGGATTCTTGATGACAAAGTTCTCTGAAAAATCTCAATTTAGTCTGAATATTTCTATTAAAAACCCATCTGACAGAAAGATGACATCTCACTTTAGGCTCTAAGTAACATGGCAACATGCATATCAATGCCAGTATGTGTGGGTAGACTTTTCTTGTTAAAACTCTCACAACAGGCAGAGATGATTGATAATAAGATCAACTCTAGATTGTTTCTCTGCAGCTCACCTTCTCATCCCCTCCCCCTGCAAGCACAGGTTGGCTTTCTTTCACAAACACAAAGACTCAAGAGTTAAAAAAAAACAGCATTGGTTAGTCAGAACACGCTCCCCACTGGAAAACCGCCACTGGAGGGGCCAGGAAATGACAATTTTCAGCCCCCTGTGGTACGTGAGTTATAAACCATACACAGTGTCATGTGAAACCAGGGAAATTCATCCATTGCAGGAAAATCTCCCCCTCCCCCTGGACTTGTCGTGTTTTGTTCCCTGTGAATCGAATTCCTGTATTTTCCTACGGAGCATCTATGGTTCCTGCCGGAAGGAAACAGAAAACTTCAATTCTCTGAAGGGAAGTACCACATGTGCAGGGTACAGGGCTTGGCTGGAACCCGGGTGCACTTCCTCAGGGGGATCTGCAGGGTTTTCTCAGCTGTGAAAGCAACAAAAAGATAAGCTCAAGGACATCTTTCTCGTTACAAAAAAGCCAGTTCCTTACTGGCAGAAACAGTGAATCCTTAATATTGAAGGGACTCCAGCAATTTTAGAATGAAGCAGCCCCTCCTCTTTTTGAATTTCGCTTTTCTCTTGGGTGAGGGCTTCTGATGATTTCTTCAAAAATTTAAAAGTATGCTAAGTCCCTTACATACGACCAAGTTGCGTTCCAAGAGCATGTTTGTAAGTCCAGTTTGTTTTTAAGTCCAACAAAGTTAGCCTAGATACCCAACTAACACAATCAGCTATACAGTACTGTACTGTAATAGGTTTCTAATATTTTTCACACAAATAATACATAAAAAATAAACATTTTTTCATCTTACAGTACAGTACCTTGAAAAGTATAGTAGTACAGTACAACAGCTGGCATACAGGGGAACATTCACATCTTTGAAAGTTCATATGCAGGGGACTTACCATACAGGTCCCTTGGTATCTGACTGGGTTGGTCTCAGGGTGTCTAAGGATGCTCAAGTCCTTTACATAAAACAGCACACACACACACACAGACATGCACATCCTCCTTTAAACTTTAAACTTCTCTAGAGTAGTTATAGGGGTTCCCTGATGGCTCAGATGGTAAAGCATCCGCCTGCAATGTGGGAGACCTGGGTTCAATCCCTGGGTTGGGAAGATTCCCTGGAGAAGGGCATGGCAATCCACTCCAGTATTGTTGCCTGGAGAATACCCATGGACAGAGGAGACTGGTGGGCTATAGTTCATGGGGTCGCAAAGAGTTGGACACAACTAAGTGACGAAAGCACGGCAGAGTAGTTATAACACCTAATACAATGTAAATATTATGTCAGTAGCTGACTACATGGAACAAATTCAAGTTTTGCTTTTTGAAACTTTGTGGAATTCTTTTTTCCCCTGAATATTTTTGATTTGAGGTTGGTGGAATCTGAGGACCCAGAACCCGTGCACTAGAATAGGTCACTGGGTTTGTGGCTCCATTTGTCTCCTTCTATTGTGAAATAAAACCACATTCTGCTGGTTTCCGTAGGTAAGAGCAGAAATGACTGGATGGAACGCCCGTCAGCCCATGCGATTTGAAGAGACATAGTCTGAATCCTCAAATACTTTGAAAATTAAAAAAAAAATTAGAATAGCAGGAAATACTGCATCAGAAGCCACAGAACACTTTAATATTAACCTGTGTGGCTGGTGTAGGTGTGCAAGACGATGGATTCATCTCTAATGTATTTGGAGATAGTGCCCTTCTGTAAATTTAAACAGTTCCAAGTCCTGCTTCTATAGAATCCAGTTTGGTCTTAACAGTTCTTCATGGTCAAGTGTGTTCGTCATTTTGTTTTTCAGTTTCAATTGAAGTTCGTAAACTGAAACAGCCATCGCCCCATTTCAGCTATAGGATTTTTGGGAAGTTATTCACACCCTGCACCTCTTTATGTATAAAGTGAGGGTAACAGTATCTTCCTGTGAGGGTGCTTCTCTACTGATTAATTTAATGAATAACACTGCGCATCCCAGAAGTGTCAGAATGGGTCTGAGAGCAACATTGAGCATGTGTCCCATCCATCCTGCTGGGTTTTGTTGCTCAGGGAGAAAAATGAATAAGTAAGCAAACAAACAAAAAAAGCAATTGATGTTAAGAGTGATGAAGGAAAACAGGGTGATTTGTTTGAAAAAAGGTCTCTGTGAGGTGGGGACATTTGAAGAGTGAAAAAAATTAGCTAGGCAAAGGCTAGATATTCCAGGTGGCGGGAGGAGCATGTGCAAAGGCCCTGGGGTACAGATGCTTTTGCAGGTTGAAGAAACTGAACACCGCCCTCTGGGTTGGAGGACAGTGCTGGGGGCCATGGGAAGCACTCAGAGCTCAGTTCTAGAGCACTCTGGGAGGCCCCTGGAGGACTTTACTCAAGAGCCACACTTGACCTCACTCACACTTTAAAAACCCCTGGAGGAGGAAATGGCAACCCACTCTAGTATTCTTGCCTAGGAAATCCCATGGACAGAGGAGCCTGGTGGGCTTGCACATTTTACAAGGAGCTCTCTGGCTCCTGCTGTGTGAAGTGAAGACTGGGCAAGGAGTGGAAGCCAGAGTTTCCTTTGTAAGCATTAAATGAGATAATGAATGTTTGGCATTTGGTGCAATACTTGACGCAAAGTAACTGTCCAGTTGATGTGACTGATTGCTATTAGCAATTATTACCAGTGTTAATAGCACTAATGCTTCAGTTTGATATCATAGTCTGATGCTATACATTCAAATGTACACCTAAAATTAAATGTCCTGATTTTAGTCACTACCATGCCAAAAAGAATTAAATCAGGAGTTGGGCCATGAGTTTATCCACCTACCTGAGTCTTAAAGCCAACGTTGATTCCTAAACTGTTTATGATTGTCCATATAGTTAGCTGCATGTGTTGAAGGTCAACTTTTTAAGAAGAAAGTTCGTGAAACATTTTTCACTAATTAAATTACTACACCAACCTATAAAAGAAGCCACTTCTTGAAAACACTATTTTTCAGAAACGCAAATGACTCCTATGAGGTCTGCTTCTGACCTGAGGGCTTCCCTTGTGGTAAAGAATCCCAGCTGGTAAAGAATCTGCCTGCAATGCATAAGACCCCTGTTCAGTCCCTGGGTTGGGAAGATCCCCAGAGAAGGGAAAGGGTACCCACTCCAGTATTCTGGTCTGGAGAATTCCATGGACTGTATAGTTCATGGGATGGAAAAGAGTGAGTGACTGACTTTCACTTTCACTTTCTGACCTGAAGGAGGATATGAGTGGGGAGAATGTGTGTCTGGAGAACCAGCCTCTCTGCGCTGCATCTCCAGCTTCAGCAAAGGACCTGTGTTGGCTGCAGAAAATCAGGATGTGTGTTCTTCATTCAACTTGCTCTTTGGTGGGCTTCTGGTGCTCATGGCCATCTCCTCTCCTCGGGGCTTCCCAGGTGGTTCACTGGTAAAGAATTCGCCTGCCAATGCAGGAGACGTGGGTTTGATCCCTGGATCAGGATGATTCCCTGGACAAAGAAATGGCAACCCACTCCAGTACTCTTGCCTGGAACTCCCATGGACAGAGGAGCCTGGTGGGCTATAATCCTTGGGGGTCCCAAAGAGTGGTATAAGCCTGAGCGTGAATAATGACGGCCATTTCTCACCTTCCAGACATGGGCAGGGCTGGTGAGCTTGTAGTAACACTGTGGACCCTCGCAGGCTTCTCTAAGGCTCAGTCTTGTATCTATCAAATGGTGTGGTAAGTGTCTTCCTTTTAAGGCTGTGAAGACTTAGAGAATTCATCAAAGTGCTTCTATAGCGTCTGACACATAAAAAGAGCTCAACAACTAACCGTGGAGGCAATTATTGTTATTTGAAGACCAAAGTCCCCTTCCCCTTATTCCACCGGCTTAATTCCAGATAAAAAGGATGGTTCTAGTTTTTAAAGTAGCACTGCTTTGGCGATTAGAAAAATTTTCGTGATGACATTTTATCTCTGACCCTAGTCTGACCTCTGAGCTAAGAGGATACCTGGAACGGAGCCTCCGGGGAACTGGTTCCAAGCTGTCGAATCTAAAGTCACAGACTGGCAGCTTTGTGGGAGGCGGCCTCCAAACCTGGCTGGAAATCGCACTTGTAACCTGGGAGTTTGATAAGCCGAGGGGCCGGGGGTTTCAGTTACCGGCTCCTCCGTTTTTCTAACCGGCAGTAATTACCTCCGCAGTGCTCCGATGCTAAACAAAGATGCTGCTCGAGCGCGATTTTCTCAGGCACAGGTGCCAGCTGGTACCTCGCCGGGCAGCTGACCGCCCGGGCGCTCCCAGGCGCGTTCGCGTTCCCGGGGCCCAGCCCCTGCCCACCAGAGCCAAACAAAGACAGCCCGGCCTCCCCGTCCACCCCGCCCTTCCCCCCGCGGCCTGGAGGAGCCCCGTCCCTCCTTCCAGCCCCCCCTCCTCCCCCGCCCCTCCCTAGCCCTTCCCCTGCTGCCCTCCCTCCCTCCCACTGGTGGTTTCTTCCTGCAGCAGAAATCCAGGAAGCCGCCCCCCACGTTTCCTCTGCCCGCAATTTTCTCCAGGGCCTAACTCACACCCGACTTGGCTTGATCTGGGGTTCCCTTTTCTCTGCCCCAGGAGGACCCCAACTCTGGGAGTAGGGGCTTACTAGAGAAGGTGGCTTATTTTTGAGTCTCATTATTGACCTTTCATCAGCATCATAGGAAAAAAAAAAAAGCGTATTTGAAGACAAAATTACAGAAGAACAACTGTGAGGCTTGTGTGTGTCTCTGTGTCGTACACACACACACACACACACACACACACACACACACAAAGCCCCTTTACACGTTGGTCAATAGAGCTGCAGAATGAGTGGTTTTTCGGTAACTTTAATCTCCTAATTCATTGTGTCTGCGGTGCGGGTTGCAGAGCTGAAAGGGTGTAACAGCAGGCCGGTCTGGCACACAAACACATTTAAATGTGACCGGGTGGGGGTTGCCCACCTTACGATGAGTGGTTGAAACGCTGCCAAGAAAACAAAACAAAAACAAAACAATAGGTGGGGTGGTTGAGGGCTGGGGGGGTCGGAGTTGCAGTTTGTCCGCAGGGCGGAGGCTCCTTTAATCCCGCCGGCTCCGAGGCTGCCGGGGGTCACGGCCCAGCTGCTCGGCAGGAAGGACAAAGGGCAAGGTGGGCGCCCGGGGCTGGCGGGGCGCTGGGCGGGCGCGACCGAGGCCCGGGTCTGGGCGCCCACCGCGCGCCGCCGCCGCTGACCTTGACTTGTCCCTCCCGCCGCGGGCGCGGGAGGAGACCCGGGCCAGATGGGCGTCCCGCGCGTGACGCCCGCCTCCGCCCCCGCGCCCTCGCGCAGCTGTCGCCGGCCGCTCGGGGCCCCCGCGCCGCCCCCGCACCTGCCTGCCCCGCGCGCCCCTGCGGTCCGCAGGCCCGGCCCACGCTCGGGGATCCCCGCCAACAAAGGCGATCGGAGCTCGGCCGGCTCGGGGTCGCCGTCCCCTGGGTCCCGGGGGGGCCCTGGACTCGTCGCCCCACGGGGGCCTCAGTGGCCCCTGCCAACCGCAAGCCCGGACCACTGAGGACACCCGCGCCCTGCGAGTCCCTGGAGACGTCCCGCACAGGGCCTGGCCGGAGGCGGCTTGGGGAGATCCATAATTTATGATGTTGTTCTTACCAGTCCGGTTTGGGATTTCACAAGCCTGGCCTGTTTTTTTTTTTTTTTTTTTTTTTTTTTCCCATTTGTTGCTTCCGTCTGTGCTTTCGGAGACAACGCGGCTTCCCCACCCCAAGACAGTAGTTACCTAGTAGAATTCTTGTGATAAGAAAGAAAAAAGTGAGTTTCCACCTGAGGCGTTGCCCAGGGGGGTAAGAGGAGCCCAGGTAAGGGGGCGGGGCTGGAGGAGCTGGCGGGGTCCCTTGCGGACCTTCCCCTATGTCACCCCAACTAGGTAGGATAAAACCCTCTTTTTCCAGAGTTGGGGTGGGAGGTTCCTGTTGAGAAGTCGTGAGAACAGATCCTTCGCTGCTTTCACTATTAATACCAGTCCTTTTCCTCATTTGTAACTAAACCTCTGGGCCCTGAGTGGTTTTTTTTTAGCACTGCAAGCCCGCAGAAACGTTGATGGTAGGCAAGATAGAAAGGGGTTAATTGCTCCCCCTTGCACCCCGACCTGGCACTGACCCCAGCATTGCAGCCAGGCAATCTCAGGTGCTCCTAACTCAGGATACATTGAGGGGACCCTTTGGCAAAGGCTGCTTCTGTTCTGAAAATTCCTTAAATTGCTGTCGTGATTGGGGAAAGATTTATGGATTTCCTCACGTCTTAGTGCAATAAGTGAGTAAATGATAGCGACAACAAAGGACCCCACAGTAAGTTGGGGGAAGTCCTTTTTCTTGTTCCCTTTCCTTTAAAAAAAAATCTTGAAACTTATTCTAGGCCCCTTCTTTTTCTCATTTGAATTCAGTGTTGCTAAATGGACATGGGACCAGAGAGGGCCTGTTGCCAATGCTTTTTCTAAGACTGGAGCCTGCAAAGACCTGGCTGAGAGGGGCTCTGAGGAGGTTGGATCCCTGAGGCCCCAAGCCTGGGGCCTGGGAAGAGCCTCGAGCTCCAGAGCCTGCCTGTAGCTGGGTCATTTCGTGGTTCACAAACGACAAGGCAAGTTGAAGCCACAGTCACTGTGGTTCTAGGCAACCATGATTAGTCACACAGTCAGTGACCCAGTTACGGCACACCCTCTTTTAAAAGGACATTCGTCCACATCTTGCTACCTTAAACGCAGAAATGGTTCATGGATACAAGGAGGATGAGGACTGCAAGGGACAGGGAACTGAAACTCAGGTTTTAGGATCATATAGGCCGGGGCTAGGCTTTCTGAAAAGGAGAAGCTCTGGGGTGTGACTTTTAGGACAAGTTGAATTGCACTGAGCTTTGACGACAGAGTGTTTTCCAACTCAGGTATGGTCTCTGAAGGAAAGGGAGGCAGGGAAAGAAAGAGTCACCTCCTGAGCATTGACTTGGCTTATAGGTTCATGGCCATCTGTCACATGAAGGTGGGGAGACAGGAAGAGGAAGAAAAGCCCTACATATGGAGGCTTGTGTGGGTTTTTGCTTTTAAAAATAGCATTTCTTTTTAACCACAGAGGCGTAGGAACTTGTAAACATGAATCCCCAACAATAGTAAACAAATTCTAGGTTCTTTCATCTGAAAAGTAAGTAGAGCAAGTGTCTCTCTGGTCTCTCTCTCTTCTCTTTTTACAAAGGGAAAATGCAAAACAAAAATCCCCCGTCCTCTTAAAGGCTTCTTTGCTGGTGAGTGTTTGTCCAGGAACAAGCAGTCTTTTATTCGAATGGTCTCCAAAAGTTCATAAGCAAAAAAAAAAAAGTGTCCGATGTCTGGTTACCCACAATACAGTCTCTGGCTACATAGTGGAGCTTTTCTGTCCTGAATTTGTGATCTGCTATCAGAGTCCTTTAATTTCTCTGAACAGAAGGCTCTTTGGGAGAAGAAAGCTTGGGGGTGGGGGAGCCACATCGCAATCAGTCTTTTCTTTTTTTTTTCGTTTGCTGTTTTCTTCCAGTCAGTGAGGAGTGCTGGAATTCTTCTGATCTTTCCCAGCATCTTAGTGAACTGAGGGCCATGGAAGGGTTAAGCCAGGCTGCGGGTAGGTTTCCCTGCTGGCCTATTTTCCTGGGGTGGAGCCGCTGGCCAGGCATCACCTAGGAACTCTTCATGAAAAGGAGCCGCCCTGCTCCTGACTGATGCCCTTTATCTCCTCCGGAGCTCTTCCTTTTACTGCTCGTTTTATACTATCTTCAGTGAGAACCGTCTTTTTAAAGTCATAGGTTCCCTTTAACCAAGGGAAGTTTACAGATGTCCCTGACATCCCGAATGTAGTATCTGGTGAGATGAAAGAGGCAGACGATGAGGGAGAAGATGGACAGTCATTTTGAGAGATCGGCAGAAATAATTACTGTAGCTGAATTACAACTGCTTAGAAACAAATCATTGGTTGCATTTGACCACTTGTTGTGGGTCACAGCTTCAGTGCAAATAAATTCAGCTTGATATCCTTTGATTGAGCAGCCCTGAGCCCAGCCGGGTGCTTTCCTCGGTGCCAAGGATACAGAGAGGCAAGGCACACCAAGACTGCGCTCTCACCGAGCTTACATTCTGTGGGGGAGAGACAGCTAAAAGGTACACTTTTAAATGACTTCTGGATAGGGATGAGAGCTTTGAAAATAGTAACATCGGACAGAGGGAAAGACCTCTCTGTGTTGCTGATATATTTGAGCAGAGATCAAGACCAGGCAATGCATGAGACGTGGGTTTGATCCCTGGGTCGGGAAGATCCCCAGGAGAAGGGAATGGCTATGCACTGTAGTGTTCTTGCCTGGAGAATTCCATGGACAGAGGAGGCTGACGGGTCCATGGGGTCACAAAGAGTCGGACACGACTGAGCAACTAACACACAAATACGCAGTGGTGCAGAGAGGGAGGAAAAATTTCAGGGATGCTAAACTAGTGACACTAAATACATTAGTAATTTTGTTCTCTGGCCTCATCTCCCACCTTCAGGATTTGTATCAGATCCTTAAAAGGTGTAAGTTTTAACAGCGAGTAGAAGAGCTGGTTCACTAAACTGTCTTTACGATATGTTGTTAAAGAACCTAATCCTTTCATTCCTCCGGTCCTTCCTAAGCATGTGCTGTGGGCTCAGCGTTGGGGATATGCCTACATGGAGCTTACAGTCAAGCAGGGAGGACAAATCATACAAACGGAATGACCAAGAAGGTTGGTAGGTGCCCTGGGTGGTCAGAAGGTCACAGGACCACACACTGGGGTTTCTTAGTCTTGTGTCTTGAGAGTAGGAGCCAGCCAGTAGAGGAAGAGTTCCATGCAGAAGGAAACAGAATTCAGGGAAGTCCCTCAGGCCAAGAAGCAGGACATTTTTGAGGAAGCGAAAGAGGTTCAGCCTGGGCAGAGCGTGCGTGGGATGCTGAAAGGCAGGACAGGCGAGGATGCATGGCCAGGCCATCGCAGGCTGTGCTCCGGAGTTTTGATTTTACCCTAAAAGGCAAAGGAATGCCACTAGAGGGTTTTACATGCCTCTGTGTATGTGTGTGTGTTGTACCCGCAACAACTGGGACTTAAGCATTAAAAGGGAATGGCTACAGGAAGTTGCTGCAGCTATCAGATTCCAGGAGATGGAGCCTGGACTAGGGCAGAGTAGTGGAGGGGCAGAGAAACGGGTGGATCTGATCCATATATGAGAGGACTTGTAATAGGTTGAATGTGGGAGACAAAGGAGAGGGAAAGGTCGAACGCCTCGGCTTCTGACTTGAATACCTGGGAGGGTGTTAACTTGTTGAGTCTGGGAACACCTGGGAAAATGCAGATGAGAAGTGGACAGGTCTGCTTGTATGCACTCTGGGTTTGAGAATCCTGAGAGATATCCACAGGGACCTGAGCCTGGGGACACTGGTCATCAGTGGTGAATTGAGACAATCACTCTGATAATTTGTGTGTTTATAATCTGTTGTGGTCTAAGACCTTTCGGTCATAAGGAAAGGGATTCAGTTAAGCTTGCTCAGATAGAATGTGGAACTCTTGGCACACAGAGGGCTTCCTGGGGCGTGTTGCTCACGGGACAGCTGTGGGGATGGGCACAGCTCTGCCAGACAGCAGGGGGTGATGCGGCCACTGTTGCCTTCATTTCTTCCTTGCTTCCTCTGTGGACCAGCTTCTCTGCTCATGGAGGGGCCTCCGTCCGCCAAGTCCTTGCTCTCTATAGAGCTCGCTCCTGCTCTTGCCCCAGCAGAGCAGCATCTGAGCTTAAAAGCTTATGATCATTATATGTCACCATAATTTATACACCTCTGTATTCAAATTCTTGAGAAGAGAGGATCTGATTGGCATTTAGAAGTTAAGAGCATCGTGGCTTTTGGTCAGGTGACCATCCGTGGTCCAAGCAGTGACAGCAATGTGTGTGTGTGTGCATATGTATGTCTGTGTGTTTATGTATCTATATGTGCATGTATATGTGTATATGCGATGTGCGTATATATATGTTCTTGCATGTCTCTCTGTATATATGTGTGCATATATGTGTATATGTGTGTGCGCATATGTGTACATACCTGTATAGGTGTAACGTATGTATACATACCTACATGTCTCTCTGTGTATATGTGTGTGTATATGTGTGTGCATATGTGTATCTGCTGTGGGGGTGATTTTGTGTGAGAGAATTCAGGCCAGTCGCCCTGTCAAATGGAAGACAGGCTGGACAGATGTGGGTACGCTGTTTACTTGTCTCATCGAATGTTGATTCTGCTGCTCTTCTGTGTCCCATGCAGCAAGCAGGAAGACAGAGCCTGTGCAGCCAGAGCAGGACTGCACGCTTCCTCTCCCATGAGGCCTTGGGTGGCGTGGAGCCTCTGAGAGAGCCCGGTTCCTGCTCTGTAAGTTCAGTGATCCTGCCTGCCTGGCAGGAGAGGGGATGGAATGAAGTGACACTGTGGATGGCTGGCAGTGGGGGGAGACACCCAGTGGCTGTCCTCCCTTCCTTTATGCTTGTTCAAATCACCCTTTTCCCAGAAAACAGGAACAGTACTTCCATCACATTTTTGTAGTAATTCCTCTGTGTAAGTGTGAACAAATGTTTATAGAATGATCATATATTTTACACCATTAAAAAGTAGTTGTAACTACTCCATAACATTTTGGAAAACAGAACCAGAAAAAAAATCATTCACCCACAATCTAAATAAAAACACATAAACCACTTGATTTATTTCTTTTCAGCTTTTCTTCTAGGCATCTTTTTTTTTGTTCTTACATACACGGAATCCTAATTTACATACACTAAAATGTAGTGTTTTATGATGTTTAAACATGAATTACTTGCATAATGAAAGATATACTTTAAAACTGTTTTAATTTTCATAAATCTAGAATCCATATTGGCATCTCACTCTAATTTCCTCTGTTTGGTCCAGAACATCTCACACATGGGGCATTGTTGAGTTAGAACTGTATTTATTTCTACCAAATTACAAATATATTCCAGGCAAGAAATATGTCCCTTCAACTGTACTTGGAGATGTTAGATTTAATGCAGGAGTAATGAGGCCAAGCCAGAGGTTTCATGCTTACAGGAGTCAATTAGCCTTACTCACTACTATGGCCACAAGTTTTACCCCAATCTTGGGTTTCTACCTTACAGATGAATGGCAGGAGTCACCAGGGAGACTGAAAGAGAACACAGAATGTTCACTGCAAATCTATTACCGTTACTAGGCAGCCACCTAAAGACTTCTTTTTTCAACCATTAGGTGAACTTGGGGCTTCCCAGGTGGTGCTAGTGGTAAAGAACCTGCCTGCCAATGCAGGAGATGCGGGTTTGATCCCGGGCCGGGAAGATCCCCTGGAGGAGAGCACTGCAAAGCACTCTAGTATTTTTGCCTGGAGAATCCCATGGACAGAGGATCCTGGCAGGCTACAGTCCATGGGGTCTCAAGGAGTCGGACACAAGGAGTTAGCCTGCCTGCATGCAGGTGAACTTGGGCAGAAGAATGCCGAGTAGGTACAATTAGAATATTTCATGTTGGACAGTTGCTGGATTCTAGTATGAAAATTATAGATCCTGCTAGAACAAAACCAGTCCAGACCCATCTCTTTTTCAAGGATGGTACCTGAAAAAAATCTCTCTAGCCTCACAGAAATAGGGGTTGGCCGCTTCAAACAATGATGGAAACCAGAGAATTCTTGTAGCACGTTCTCTTTCTTTAAATTAGTTGGAGTTAGTAATTCTGAGAGAAATCTAGTTACTGGTTGGAGAGATTTGAAAAAATGCCCATTCACTTGTTTTACGTGAAGTTATCTTAGAGCAGATACAGATTTTCAAAAATTCCATTTGAGAAAGCTGCATCAATGTGATTGGGGAATTTTCTACAGTGATGCTAAATGTATGTCTCTGGACATCTGCATGGAGTTTTAAGAGCCTTACCTCTACAGCGATGCACTTTCTGTGCACTCATGTGCTTTCTTTTCAAAATGACTTGTACACATACCCTCACTGCTTGCAACTCCATAGAGAAGATGCAGGCTGTCGAGACATTCACGTGTGGGCCCTGGTGACCTCTTCCACCCTGGCAACAGGGGTTTGTGCCGCATTGTTTTAATCGTGAAGTCTGAAGAGGGCAGGGATCTTAGCTTTTCTGTGTGATGGCTGTTCATCAACAGATACACGTCTGTCACATGGGTTTAGTCTCACATGAAAAGGGAACATTTCAACCACCAAAGCTCTTGGGCTGCTTTTTGTAGCTTCTGAATTTTTTACTCCAAAGTCTCCTTTCTCCCCTTTGCAAGACCAGCCTCATGGTTTGGGCTCAGAGCTTGCCTTGGAGGCCCGGTTGAGCTGCTGTTTGATATCGTGCTTGCCTGTTACCACATCGCTGGCATCAAATGTCTTTATTGATTTGTTCCTGATTGGTCCAACCTGGAACAAGATCGGCTTCATAGACGTGACATCTTGTGGTCTGAAATAGGAAGTTTGTTTCAACAAGCCACTCTTAACCATCATCTGCCCCAGGGAACTAAGCAAAGGCAATTTATGAATTCCTTCTTGGTGGTCTCGCTGGGGACCGTTCTCTCTCCTTTTAATGACCACCTTCTAGTGTCCTCTTGCCTCTTTCTCCCACTGCTTACAAACAAAAGCCCCCACATAATATTTACTGAACTCTCAAGTCATTCCCTGGGCCCTTGAATCAGACAGAACTGTGTCATTCTGGCTGTTGATAGAGTGTAGGATATTGGAAAAAAAAGTACCATTGTGTAAGATAAGGAAAAGGTCAGAGAACCGAAAAGACAGCAGCTGTATGGGTTGGGATTCTCCTTTTCAGCTATAAAAAAGCATAAATGAAGGAAGGATCACAAACTTGAAGATGTGGCAAACGAGCAGAATACGAGGGTTTTGTTTTTTTAAGTGACATTTTGCTTTTCCCAGGAATGCCAACATGAAGGTCTCCATATTTTTCGTGTCAGCTCTACTCCCAGGCACCTTTGTTTTCCAGCCTGCCTGCGTGCCTCCCCTTAACAGCTGGACACATCACCATCCCATTTTTCTATTGGTTGTGACTGAAGTAGCTTGAGGTCAGTTATTTCCCCAGCAATTGACAAAGAGTCTTGACGAAGAGGAAAGTGACATTGTCCCTTGAACAACACTGCCCCCTCCTCCTCCCCCTGCCCTCCTGGTTGAGAGGCGGGCAGACTCTTTTTGCTAGGAGCCCAGCGGGGCAGTGGCGGTGGAGTCTGTGGAAGTGCGTGGGTGACATATGGCAAGTGGAGAAAATATTTATATTCATGGGGACAGAGCAGGAGATCCAAAGAAGGTCATACCACAGAGATTTCAAGCAGGAGACAGACGCACAGACTCGATACTCTGTCTTTGGTTGGACACAACAGAGAATTTAAAGGAAGAGTTTCCTTGCTTTCGCTGTCATCTTTGCACTTCTAAACAATCTGAACTGTGGACTGTTTGAAAAAGGGAATATCCTTTGTGCCTAAGCTCCAAGAAACGATCACAGGGGGCCTTCCCGGGCCCGCTGCCACCGCCCTCCCCTTCTCTGCCTCTGCTCCCGAGACAAGAATTCAAAGCCACTTTCTCTGGTTCTTGTGCCTTGGGCCGGTAGGAGTTTCTTCCCTGCTTTTGATTGGGAGGCCAGTTCAAAGCGGGCATTTGGGCAAATGGTTCTTGGGGGGAGGTATAAATAATTGAAGGGTGTTACATTACTCTCTGATGAGACACCAGAAACCTCGCGTCTTCTCCAGGGCTTTCCAGCCGGCGTTTTGCGCCACAGCTTCCGAAGAAAGCTAAAGCCGTGCTGTTGTCCAACGCCCGTGGGGCCCCGAGCAGACGCTCCTCGGCTCCCCGCGACCCTCAGACACGTGGACTGACGGACACACGTGCGCCTGTCTCCACGCCAGCCTTCCCGCTCGCGTTAAGCGCAGCGGACTTGGACTTGCGTGGAGAGTCAGGACCGCGAGGGGGTCAGTTCCCAGATCGCTGTCACAAGGGAGGTGTGAACCCGGAGGACCAGCCCCCACCCCAGCACACCCCGCGAGAGGACACTTAACTCTGGTTTGCTTCCAGGCATCTTACTCTCCGCTCCTCCCCCAACCCCCCATTTCCAGTTTCAGGCGGGGGATGGGTAGTGATGGTAAGAGGGGGTACAGGTGCGTCTGAGTCCTGGCTGGGGAGGGGTCCCCCCGGGGTCCCCTGGTGAAGCTGCCCGTAAACAGTGCGCCACGCTTAATGGATTCTTGCAGATAAAAGAGCCTGGCTACCTCACTTTCCCATAATGGCCCCTGAGGCTAAGGTCTTCAAGAGGAAACCCTGGGATTGTTTTACAGCGCTTGGGGGGTGGGGGCCGGCTGGTCGGGAGGGGGAGGTGGCCGCTGCTTGTTAACCCTTCCCCTCCTGGGGCCACTCAAGCCTGCCCGCCTGGCCCGGACTCCCAGAAGCAGAAACCGGAGGGAAGAGAAAGCGATGATAGAAGAGGCCTTACTCCCTTCTCGGTCTTCTTTCCAAAGAACTTCCGAAAGAGGGAAAGGAGGGAGGGGCTGCAGTTTTGAGAGTCAGGTCAGGGGGACATTTCCCGGGAGCCCCGGGCTGACCCCTAGCATCCACGCGTGGCAGCGCCTCTGGGTCCCAGACCCCTGGAGGGGGACCCCAGGAAGGCCTCTTCTCGCCAGCATCTCGCCCCCGGCTGTGGGAGGGCAGTTTCTGGACCACTTTGGAGACCCAGTTCTTCAGGTGTGAGCACGGTGTACCCGCCGCCTGGGCGCTTCTTACCGGAAGTTTACATTGCAAACTGCAGCGGGAGAGGGAGGGAGAGCAGGGTAGGCAGTCGCATCTGCTTCCTGGCTTTTTGTTCTGGCTCCAGGAAAAGATCAAAACAATAGTTAAATAGCAATTGAAGACAAGCCTTGTAAGAAATAAACAACGCGACAACAAAAATGCCGGTAGCTTTTTTTTTTTTTAAAGCCTTTATCATGGAAATTATTGGGAGAGAAGATGGTATAATGCATTGGGTCTCAGATTTGTGCAGGCTTCAGAATCAGGAAGCTGCAGTCTCTGAAGGTTTGATGAAAACTCCAAAGGCTGGGCCCATCCCTCAGAGGTTTTTATTTCGTAGATCTGGGCTCTCTTGCCACAGCCTGAGAATTTTCAGATTTCCACTTGATGCTGCTGCTGGTCTTGAAGGTCTCTTTGAGATCTCTATTGTTGTTTAGTTGCTTAGTTGCGGCTGACTCTTTGCGACCCCATGGACGGTAGGCTGCCAGGCTCCTTAGTCCATGGGAGTCTCCAAGCAAGAACACTGGAGTGGGTTGCCATGCCCTTCTCCAGAGGATCTTCCTGACCCAGAGATGGAGCCTGCTTCTCCTGCATTGGTAGGCGGATTCTGTACCACTGAGCCACCTGGGAAGCCCTAGTGGTATCATAAACTCCCTTGTAACCCTCACCAGCTTCAGTATGTAAAATGTACAACATTTTGCCTATCAAGTTTCTTTTTTAAAACTTTTGATTTTGTATTGTAGTACAGCCGATTAACAATGTTGTGATAGTTTCAGGTGGACAGCAAAGGGACTCAGCCATACATCCACATGTATCCATTCTCCCCCAAATTCCCTTCCCATCCAGGCTGCCACTTAACATTGAGCAGAGTTCTTTGTGCTGTACAGTATGTCCTTGCTGGTTATCCACTTTAAATATAGCCGTGTGTACGTGTCCATCCCAAACTCCCTAACTATCCCTTCCCCACATCAGGTTTCTTCGATTCCTTCTCCCGTCTTTCAGTTTGCTGTACTTTTTTTTTTAACTGGTGGAGATTTGCTTTACAACATTGTGTTGGTTTCTACCATACAACAATGTGAATCAGTCATAATTATATATATATATATATATATATATCCCTCCTGGAGACTTTTTAAAGCAAATTCCAGACATCATATCATTTCACCCATATGGATGATTTTTAACTCAGAAGTGACTCAAGCCAAGAGGAATAAACGCTCTGAGAGGTGCTGGAAAAGCCTTTACATGCATCCAGGAAATTCAACCTCCCTGCTGGTCATTTCATCCTGGGGCCTAGTCCAGAGGCTCTCTCTGTAAAAGCCATGCCTGCGTCTTGGGTCTGAGACCATCTTTCAGGAGTTCCTTGCCAGCAAAGCTTGTCAGGTTCCTGGGACGCAGCTGGATTTTCCCCAGGAAGCTGGCCTGGTCTGGGGTGTCAACCATTCCCCAGCTCTCAGTGTGAGTTCATAATCCCATCTGTCATCATGTACTCCCATGACCATCATTTACCCTGAAGTGTCTTCCTAACAAGGCACCTTCCCCCAGGACTGAGCTTTGAACCTTAGGGGTTGGGGTGGTACCCACAACACTGCAAGTCCACAGTGATATTTTGAATTGGTTGCCTCATTCTTTAAGAATCTTGGACTCATCCCCCAAGCAAAACCACTCACACCTGTCCCTTCTTAAAATCACTGGAGTTGAAAAAGGGAGATTCTAGCCTGTAGCTCTGGAAATGGCCATCACTGAAGCCCAGTTTCACTTCCCTTCATTGACAGGTCTTGTATAGTCTGGCTCTGCAGGTTGGTTTTGTTCAGAGGTGCTGAGCTCCCTCTTATGTTCCACTCGGCTCATCCTTAATGTGAAGCTTCTACTCAGGCTTCTCAACACCCCTTAGGCCACTCCAAGAGCACCCCCACCCCCAATTTAGGATCCCGCCTCCCCCACCACAACTTTCTTACTCCAACCCCTGGCAGGCCTACCTGACCCTAGCTCGGACAGCTTCCTTAGGCTGTTGCAAAGTTCACTCTCTTATATGTTGGCTGTTTTTCTTTTTCTCTTCTCCTGACTCTCCAGAAAGCTGTTTGAATCTTCCCTTTCTCCATCTGCTGCTAAAGAAAGCCCCAGGGACCGAGGTGTCTTCTCCCCCAAGCTCTGTGTCTATTTTCATTTCGCCTCCTCTTCCTATGTTTTTCTTCTTCTGCCCGCCTGGAATCAGCTGTCACTTTTCTGTTGTCTCATGGGTCCTTCAACTTGCCTTTGCTTTTCTAGCCTTTCTCAAAGAAAATGTGAACAGCATGTGTTTGCTCTCCTTTGGGTCCTATTGTGCGTAATTTTGTCTGGCTGTCCGTCTCCCAGGCTGCAGCTGGGTATAGCGGTTTTCTTCCTTCTCCCAGGAAGGGAGGCTGCATGGTGCTAGGGCAAAATTTGATATCAGAAGATTTGAGATCCATTACTGGTTCTGCCTTTTCACTAAATTAAAAGATGCTTGCTCCTTGGAAGAGATGCTATGACAAATCTAGATGTATTAAAAAGCAGAGACATCAGTTTGCCAACAGAGGTCCAGATAGTCAAAGCTATGGCTTTTCCAGTAGTCATGGATGGATGTGAGAGTTGGACCATAAAGAAGGTTGAGCATGGAAGAGAATTGATGCTTTCAAACTGTGGTCCTGGAGAAGACTCTTGAGAGTCCCTTGGACGGCAAGGCGATCAAACTAGTCAATCTTAAAGGAAATCAACTCTGAATGTTCAGTGGAAGGACTGATGCTCAATCTCCAATACTTTGGTCACTGGCTGAGAAGAGTCAACTCATTGCAAAAGACCCTGATGCTGGGAAAGATTGAGGGCAGGAGGAGGAGAACAGGGCAATAGAGGATGAGATGGTTGGATGGCATCATCAACTCCATGGACATGAATTTGAGCAAACTGTGGGAGATAGTGAAGGACAGGGAAGCCTGGCATGCAGCAGTCCATGGGGTCACAAAGAGTCAGACATAGACATACTTAGTGACTGAACAACAATAATTGCTGGATTCAACCTCAGGACTTCAGTTGCCTTATTCATTCATTCATTCAACAAATACGATGAGCCCGCACTGTGTGCTGAGTGCTGGGGATAGAGCTGTGAATAAAACAGACATAATCCTGCCTTCCTGGAGCTTTTATGTATTTTCTTTTTTTCAGTTCTACCAGTTTATTGCTACCAATCCATCTCCTTTCACTCTCTTGCATGCGTGCTCAGTCATGTAACCCTGTGGACTGCAACTCACCAGGCTCCTCTGTCCATGGACTTTTCCAGGCAAGAATACTGGAGTGGGTTATAATATGTGATTATATAGAAATTACATATTTGAGTTGGGAAAATAGACATTAAATAGGAGAAGTGAGTAAAATAGCATGTTAAGAGAGTGGAAAAGTCCTATGGTGAAAAAGCAAAGCAGGAGAGGTATCAGAATTGTTCCAGCTGGGGTTGCCGCTCATGTTTTAGGGGACATGTCCAGGAAAGGCTGCACTGAGAAGCTGGCATCAAGTGAAGGCCTGAAGGAAGGCTCATCTGCCAAATGGGGGTCTCAATATTTCACAAACCTGTGAGAAGCAGGTGGGGCAACTTGTGTGGAAGGCGTGCCTACAGGCACTGAACCCATGCCTTTGTCCGGTCAGCGCCTTCTTCTAAAATCGCCATCCTTAAAAGTTACTCTGAACAAGTCCAAGGTTAGAGTCTCTCTGAAGGCTTTGGAGACCATCTCCCCTGTTACCTGCTTCCGGAGGGCAGCGCTGGCCCAGAGGGCGTCTCTATGGCAAGCCTAGCTAGTCCCTTCCTCAATTTCCTGCCTCCCCGCCCCCTCCCCCTGCCCCCAAGAGATGACAGTCCCTGGGGAGGCTGGAGGGAACACCCCAGGGCAGGCCCGCACGAGTGTCACTTTTCCCTTAGTTTCCGTGGCCTCAGTGACAATGCAAAGGAAGTGATAATGCAGAGGCGGCTCTTTAATGAGAGGAGGTGACAGTGGTCATGGGAGAGTTCCCCATGAGAAAGAAGAGGAACTGTCTGGTGGAGGCACAAGCTGAAACTGGCTTGTAACCGCAGCCTCAGAGCTGATGTTCGTTTAAGTTGCTGTGCCTTTTAGCAATTGTCTTGGTACCGTTCCCGGTCCTTTGATGGACCAGACATCCTCAGGAATGTCCAGGCTCCACCCTCTTTTGTGCCTAGTAGGTGCTTTTCTGCACTTGAATGTCTAACACCCACTCGAGCTTCCTACCCCGAGTTCATCTGGATGCTGGGCTCAGCTGTTTTCAGAAACACATATAGTCTGCTGCAGAGATAACCATGTTCCTTGTGACCTTCACTGTCTCTTTAGAATGTTGCAGGAATGAGGAAAGGGTGGACTGTTTACCTTTTGACTCTTGGTGGTTCCTGGTTATACTGATTCAGAATTGCAGGGCCTGCTCCCCTGAAGAAAAATAGCCCAACCCTCTGTGTTCCCTTGGTTGTTGTTGTTTAAAAGCTGTACCGGTCACAACATAAACAGGTCTCTGTGTGGCTGCCACCCCCACATCCAGGTCCGGACAGAAGTTGATGCTTTCCGTCCCAAAGCAAACATCCCAGCCCAAAGTCAGGAAGCTGGTCCCACAGGCCAAAGCTGCTCTCCCTGCAGCTGGCGAGTCACTGGAGGCTTGATAGGGTGAGAGTTGCGGAGACAAGCCATCCAAGGATCTGATCCCTGAAAAAGACTTCCTGCTTGTAGCCACTCTGAAGGCACTGCACATACGCCGGTTGCAGGGGCTGTCATCCATTTCCCTGTCAGCAAAGTGGCTGGACTGGTAACCAGCCCTTCTTGGAAAGGACTGGAGAGGCAGGCAGGGTAGAGGAAGTCTCCAACTTCACCCCTGTCCTGGGCTTACTCTCAAGGCCCCTCTGTGAGTGAAGCTGGCTGGCAGGAAGGGGGAAGGAGCTGGGGGACCGGATGTGGTTACTCTGCAAGACCCTGTTCTGCTACAGGATCAAAAAAATGATTGTAAAACACACTTGTGTTACAGTGTAACAGACCTGTAGCTATGAAAATTGTGTGTCTGTGTGTGTGTGTAGGTGTTTTCCTGGGTATTATTATGTGGGCCCTGTGGTCAGTGACCATTTAGTGTGATCAGTAGTTTACCAAGAAAGAGAGTCATATCTCAGTTGTACTTCGTTAGGGCTACCAGAACAAATTAATACAGACTCAGGGGTTTGATGGACTTTGGTGCTAGAGAAGATTTTTGAGAGTCCCTTGGACAGCAAAGAGGTCAAACCAGTCAATCCTAAAGGAAATCAACCCTGAATATTCATTGGAAGGACTGATGCTGAAGCTGAAGCTCCAGTACTTTGGCCACCTGATTCAAAGAGCCAACTCATTGGAAAAGACCCTGATGCTGGGAAAGATTGAAGGCAGGAGAAGTGGGCGACAGAGGATGAGATGGTTGGATGGCATCACCAACTCAATGGGCTTGAGTGTGAGCAAACTCCAGGAGATGGTGAAGGACAGGGAAGCCTGGCGTGCTGCAGTTCATGGGGTTGCAAAGAGTCAGAACAACTGAGTGACTGAACAACCACAGGGGCCTAAACAACAGATATTTATTTTCTCACAGTTCTGGAGGCTGAAAGTTTGAGGTCACTGTTGGTTCCTTCTGAAGCCTCCCCTCTTTGCAGATGGCTGTCTTCTCCCCCATCCTCCCTCAGTCTTTCCTCTGTGTGTGTCTGTCCAAAATTCCTCTTCTTATAAAGACACCTGCCATATATACCCACTCCAGTACTCTTGCCTGGAAAATCCCATGGATGGAGGAGCCTGGTAGGCTACAGTCCGTGGGGTTGCAAAGAGTGGGACACAACTGAGCGACTTCACTTTCTTTCTTTAATGACCTCTTTCAAAAATTTCCTAGGGACTTCCTTGTGATCCAGTGGTTAAGACTTTGACTTCCAATGCAGGCGGTGCAGGCTTGATCCCTGGTCAGGGCGCTAAGATCCTACATGCCTTGCAGTCAAAAAAAAAAAAAAAAAACCATAAACAACAGAAGCAGTATTGTAACAAATTCAATTAAGACTTTAAAAATGGTCTACATAAAAAAAAAAAATCTTTAAAAAGACTATCTGAAATATATTCAGTTTTCTAAGGTATCGAGAATTAGCACTTCAGTATATGAATTGTGGAGCATGAAATTCAGCCCAAGAGTCATCATGACAAGGTAGGGCCTTGCTGTTTAGAAAGTATAATGGCTTGACCATGAAAAAAAAATCAAATGTATTAATAAAATTGTTTTCTGAAAGGAAAAAAAAAACCAGCTAAAAAACATTTTAGGACTTTTCAGAACCAGTTACACTGCAAGATTTAAAACATTTAAACATAAAACTAAGTGACCTTTGTTAGGACAACAGGATTATAGGTAATTAATTTTGTTCCCATGTCATAAATTTTATTGTTGTTATATTACCTTTATCATTAAAATTATAAGGCAACATGAGTGGTGATATTGCACACATATTACCCTTCAGTTCAGTTCAGTTCAGTTCAATCGTCAGTTGTGTCCAACTCTTTGCGACCCCGTGGACTGCAGCGTGCCAGGCCTCCCTGTCCATCAGCAACTCCTGGAGTTTACTATATTACCCTTACAAAGCACCTATTTCAGTGTCTTCTGTTTGGAGCAAGGAAGTGAACACCCGTGTGCTCCGCACCCAGGCCCGCGCGTGCGCGCAGGTAAACCTTTGCAGCCAGGTTGCAGGGCGGAAGTGGATCGGAGATATTCAATGAGGTCATCCTCTGATCCTGAGTTGGGACTTTTGCTACGTTTTCAGAGAATACTTTCCTTTGTTTGTTTTTCTGATCAATTTTGAAACCAGTGCAGACTCTTCCGCAGCCCCCAGTTTCCCCAGATGAGACAGGCCGGGTCTCATCTGCCTTCTCATCTCCGCCCACGACACCCACACACCCACACCCACACACCCGGGAGCAGAGACGGCGGCGTATTGGCGAGTACTAGAGTCCTTCCTGAGTCTTCTCATCAAGGACTTGATTCCCTTCTCAGTAGAAACAGCGTGCCAGCAGCCCAGGGGGGTGCAGCAGCTCGGTTCCACAGGAGGCGGGCGCGCGTCCAGAGAGGCGGGAGCGGGGCTCAGCCTCACTGCGGGGGCAGAGCGGCTCCGAGCCCGGGAAGCCTGCCCGCCGCCCGCCCACAGGAAACACGTGTCACCGCGCATCGGTCAGGGCTGCGCCACACTCTGCGGTCCAGATCCTGGGGATCTGAAGGGAGGAAAAGTCTTAGATACCTCCTTGTCCCCTGAAGGCCGAGCAATGACTTTTTCCGTCCACTGCTTCCTTAGTGCAGTGAGTATTAGGAGGCGTGGATGCTATTCACAGGTTCCAGGAAGGACACGGGATTGTCTGATCTGTTTTGAAGGTGATTCCCCAGAGTCCTGAGGTGGATGGTTTGTTTCTCAATGACATGTTATCCCTCGCCGTTCCTCGCTGTCGTGGCCACACTTGCCATCTGCTCTGAGATTCTCTGGGCGTGTGCCCGGGGTTGCCTGGCAGAACCCACATCCTCCGCTGTGCATCTTCCTCTCCCACACGCACCCCTCACCCCTCTCTCCCTCGCGGCTCCTCCTGACACTCTCTGGGATCTTGATTCATCGCTTCGCTCCGAACACAGGTTGCAAAAGTTTTCCGGTGCTGGATTTGGAGTAGCAGGATTAGTCACTGATACTTTTTTCTTCTTTTTCTGGTGACTTAAAAGAATGGTGGTAAAGTGTACACAACACAAAACTTACCATTTTAACCGTTTTAAAGTGCACAGTTCAGGGGTATTAAATACATTCAAAGTCAGGCAACCCTCCTCACAACCTGTCTCCAGGACTTTTCTATCATCCCACGTAGAAGGTCTGTGCCCTTAAAAAGTGATTTGCCATTCTCTGTTCCCCCCAGCCCAGACTAATCTCTATTCTACCTTCTGGCTTTGTGAATTTGCATACTCTAGGTACCACATATAAATGGGATCATACAGTGTTTGGCTTATTTCATTCAGCATAGTGTCCATGATTCATCCATATCGTAGCCAGTGTTGGACATCCAATGTCTACATGACATTCCTTTTTAAGGCTGAAAAAATTCCATTTTATATCAGCTGAGCCACCAGGCAAGCATATATACACACACATGTGTATATACCACATGTTGTTTAAGCACTTCTCTGTTAATGGACATTTGACTTGTCTCCGTCTTTTTGTCTATTGTGAATAATGCTGCTCTCATTAGTGTACAAAAAATCTGAGTCCCTACTTTCAATTCTTTGGAGTATATAATTAGCGAGGTCATATGGTCATTCTATGTTTAACTTTTTGAGGAACCATTGGCCCCCAAATCATGAAGCATAGTGCCCTTGTCTGTTTATCTGTGAAAGCAAGACCACTGCCTCTTAGGGACAGGACCTCACAGGTCAGTCCACTTACTTTCTTTGATCAGGGGGCTGAATGGCCCAGGGGTTCCCACTCCTGGGCCAACAAGGCAGAGTTAAATTCCAGTTCTGATACTTGATGGATCTGTAATCTTGGGTGAGTAACTTAAACACTCTAAGCGACAGTTTCTAATGAGGAATATGATATCTACTTTTGGGGGCTGTTGTGAGAAAATACATAAGACCAAGTGGTAAAATGCTTGGCATAGATCCAGTGACAGGCAACTCTTTAATGAATGGTAGCTGTTGTGGTTACTGTGAACATGTTTAGACTCAGAGGCCCAGGAAAGAAAAGAGTCCTCTAGTTGTTTCTTCCCATGGCTGGTTCTAAATTTCTCCATGCATAGCTTTTTTGACCGGAGAAGGCAATGGCACCCCACTCCAGTACTCTTGTTTGGAAAGTCCCATGGATGGAGGAGGCTGGTAGTCTGCAGTCCATGGGGTCGCTAGGAGTCGGACACGACTGAGCGACTTCACTTTCACTTTTCACTTTCATGCATTGGAGAAGGAAATGGCAACCCACTCCAGTGTTCTTACCTGGAGAATCCCAGGGATGGGGGAGCCTGGTGGGCTGCCATCTATGGGGTCGCACAGAGTCGGACACGACTGAAGCGACTTAGCAGCAGCAGCAGCAGCTCTTTTGATATGCCCCTGTTATTGTTGTTGTTCAGTAGCTAAGTCGTGCCCAACTCTCTGCAACCCCAAGGACTACAGCATGCCAGGCTCCTCTGTCCTTCACTGTTTCCCAGAGTTTGCTCAAATTCATGTCCACTGAGTCGATAGTGCCATCCAACCATCTCATCTTCTGTCACCCCCTTCTCCTCCTGCCCTCAGTCTTTCCCAATATCAAGGTCTTTTCCAGTGAGTTAGCTCTTCGCATCAACTGGCCAAAGTATTGTAGCTTCAGCTTCAGCATCAGTCCTTCCAATGAATATTCAGGGTTGATTTCCTTTAGGATTGACTGGTTTGATCTCCTTGCAGTCCATATATTACATTATAATGTATGATATACCCATATATTACAGTGCAGTGTAAGTTGAAATTCTCCTGTGAACCTTGTTCATTTCCTCTGCACTCTTGGCTGTGGTTGGTTGATGATTCTGATCCAGCTCAGATATTCCAGGAAGCAGGGTGACTTGGCATCATCCCGCACTGCTACTTGCTCACCAGGTGGCCTCAGGCAGTTTACTGAATTGAGTTCCATCATAATATGGGGCATCATATGGAGTGTATAGGACTGTGTTTAGACACACAGAAAACATTTATGCAAAGTTCCAACACAGAGGCAGGCCCTCAATGAAGAACAATTTCCATAGTTCATCCAAACAAAGACACTGATTGCCAGATGGGCAGTTTAACTACAACACAAAGCTAAGGTACCCCAGACTGTAGGATGCATCTCCATTTCCCAGATGTTGAATGTGAGGAAAATGTGCATCCTAGGACTGTTGAAATATGGGAACTGCCTTTCGGTGAGTCCCTATGTAAAAGGTCATAAAGGAATAAAAAGAAAACACACAAAGCATAAGCTCACAAGAAGCCTCACCTTTTGGAAAAGGAACAAAGTAATTAGAGCAGTTCTGCCCTTCCTGTGATTAACTTGGGACCCACACCTGGGACCGCTCTCTTACCAACTAATGCCCAAAGAATTCAGGGAGAAAAACCAGTCGTTGGAAATGCAGGCTCAGCTTTGGCACGACAGAGTGGGAGAGGAATGCTTTGAGGGAGGAAAGGGATGCTCTCCCTTTTTCTGTCGTTTGAAATGGAAGCAGTGTCCTTGAATCTGTGGCTGCAGCTGGTGGCTGGTGGTCTGAGTGGGGAGAAGAGTCACCTTGGTGGCCCCGTATTAACCAGGTCCCTCGTCCTCCTGGGTGTCTTACACAATAGATTCATTTGGAGGTGCCAACTACAGGCGAGTGACTCACTTCCCAGCCTCTGAAACACAACTTGTTGCATCTTGATGAAACTTCAGAGGTGACCTTAATAGTGGCCCTGCCTCTGAGTCGCTCAGATTCCCACAGCTGGGGGCGGCTCAGGATTTTTCCACCCGCCTCCTGCATGCACACTGGCTCTCAGTTTTACAGACAAGCCTGAGCGTCTGTTTGAGGTTGAGTGGGATCACTGACAACGCTCTGCAGCTCGCTTGGACCTGCAGCCCAGGGTTCACCACGGTTTCACTTGTTCACTCGAAGTTCAACTTTAATAGCTGTAAACTCAAAGCAATTCTGTGGTTAACAGCCTCTAATTCATTCCTCAAGCTCTTCACTCTCATGAAGCCAATGCCTGCTAAGCATTTGCTACATTTCAGGTGCAATTCTAAGCACTGTTACCTTGAGGAAGGTCCCGTCACCGTCCCATTTCATAGACGGTGGTTAAGCCCTGGAGTCATGCATCCGGTATCGCACAGCAGGTTTGAACTCTGACTTTGGAGAGTGAATTCTCAACCTAGTGCTTTAGGAGCTCCCTTAATCGGCTTATTACCTCCTCCCCAGAGAAAGTGTTTGTTTTTGTTTAGTCACTAAGTTGTGTCTGACTCTTTGAGACCCCATGGACTACAGCACACCAGTCTCCTTGTCCTTCTTTACTTCCCAGAGTTTGCTCAAACTCATGTCCAGTGAGTTGGTGAACCATCTCATCCTCTGCCACCCCCTTCTCCTCCTGCTTTTCCCAGCATCAGGGTCTTTTCCAATGAGTCAGCTTTTCCATCAGGTGGCCAAAGTATTGGAGCTTCAGCTTCAACATCAGTCCTTCCAATGAGTATTCAGGGTTAATTTCCCTTAGGACACTGTCCCCTGCTTAAAACCCTTTAATTACCTCTCATTCATCTGAGGAGAAGACCCAAATTCCTTAATGGGACAATCAGACCTGCTGTCTTCTGGCTTCCTCTCCTGTCCAGCTCCTCTCACTTCTGGCCTTGGTGCCATCCGTCCTTGTCACCTGGAGTCCTCCCCCCACCCCCACCACCCAGTCCTTCCCTCTGCTATTAGCCTTGCTCATCTGTTGGGTCTCAGCATCCATGCCACAAGCAGCCTTTCCTGCTCAACTGTGGCCCCTCTCCAGCCTCCACTTACTTTCCCTATTCACATCCTGGACTCCCATGTCCACGCCATGCCATACACAGAGCGGGCATTTCTCATTCCCTTTTCCTTCTTCTTCTCTGAACTGTAAGCTGTGTGAGGTTGCTTTCAACACCATGAGTCCTCAAATAGTTGTCAAGTGCATCAGATGATAGATGAAGACTTGGACCTCAGCCTACACTTAAAAATATTCCCACCTTCATCCATCCATCCAGCCTTCTCTCTTGATGTGCTCTGTTCCAGTCGGCAGACCATTTTAAATCAAAAGTCATATATTAACAGAGGCGCCTTTGTTTCGGGTCATATTTCTTTCCTGTTATGGCCAGTCCAGCTTCAAGACGTTTCCTTGCTGCTGACATACTCCAGTGACATGAGCACGAGGATGTCACCCATTTCCTCCTTCTGTGATGTTTGTCCTTTAGCTGTGTGATTGGAATTTTGTAAAAATAGCTGACCAACTGCAGTACATCTAGTTCCATAAACTCACTGGGAGTAAGCCCCTCTGTCCAGCCTCTGAGGGGCCCACACCTGCTCCCAGGACATTCCAGGAGACGCTGTCATACACAGCACAAAGAGCATCTGTTCCCTGGGCCCACTCTGGAAGGACA
Organism: Bos mutus; assembly: GCF_027580195.1. NCBI lineage: Eukaryota > Metazoa > Chordata > Mammalia > Artiodactyla > Bovidae > Bos > Bos mutus. The sequence continues at coordinate 55,584,766 of NC_091630.1, read as the reverse complement.
GCTGAGGCTGTGCCCAGAGATGGCCAGGTCAGCCTGTTCCTGGGACCAGGGCTGGTGTCACACAACCAGCGACAGAGCTTGATTGGCAGGTGTGACGTGCGTCCTTGCTCACCAGCTCCCTTCACTTCTGCCTGTGTGGAGGAGGCAGACTCTCCTGGGAGCCCAATTAGCATGTCATGGCGTGTGTGTGTGTGTGTGTGTGTGTGTGAGAGAGAGAGAGGGAGAGAGAGCGAAAGAGAGAGAGAGAATGCGTGTATGTGTAAGAGAGAGAAAGAGTAGTAAGTAGAGGGAGAAAAAGAGAAAGGAAAAGCAAAACTGAGACAGAGAAAGGAATGGGGAGACAGAAACTCCTGAGAGAAGAAGGCTATCAGAGATGTTGACAGATGGAAACAAGGAAAAGGGCGAGGAGAGAGCTGAGCAGATAGAAGGCTTGGGAACGCGGGCAGGCAGCACCATTGGTGGCCTTTTGGTCAGGTTAAGTGCACACAAATGGGTGGTGTAGGATGTCAGCCCATCTGGAGGACTGTGTGTGAAGTCAGGGCAAAGTGAGCATCTGCGTGGTGGTTGGTTTGCTCCTAATGGGCTGGGATGGACCCTGGGAGGGCGACAGCCTGGGTAGATCAGACCAGGAGATTGTCTCCATGGCAGCGGGCTTCACTCTAAGCCCCAGTGGGCTCTCTTGTATGTTTAGGTGTGGGTCTAGCACACAGAGATCCCGGAGCCAAGCAAAGCTGTTTGAGACCATCCATCGGCTTTAGAGCCCCATCGAGAGGGCGCCATCACTCTTGCTCTTCATATGTGAACTGACTTAATCCCCACAACCCCCTCTAGGGGTGGATGATCTGGCTGCCCCTATTGTGGTGATGGAGATGGGGAGACATGGAAAACAACCAACTTGCCCAACACTGCCCCCCTGGGAAGTAGCGGAGTGGGACTTTGAACCCAGGATTTCTGGTTCCAGAATCAGTGCCTTTAACCGCTGTCCTGCTAATCAGATTCAGCTTGTAAGCTACAGTCAATTCTTCTTTTTTTCTTCCTAGAGCACTTTCCAGAGACAAGAGCAGAGGCATGCGTGCTTGCTTAGTCGTGTCCAACTCTTTGTGACCCCATGGACTGTAGCCCGCCAGGCTTCTCTCTCCATGGGACTCTCCAGACAAGAATACTGGTGTGGGTTGCCATGCCCTCCTCCCGGGGGTCTTCCTGACCCAGGGATCGAACGTGTGTCTCTTGTGGTTCCTGCATTGCCGTCAGAGTCGTTACCGCTAGTGCCACCTGGAATCCCACAGTGGCGAGAACTGGAACATTTATAGCTCTGAGATGAGATTTCCTGACAGTCTTTTAAGCTTCAGGTGGGGCCAGTGATTGAGTGCCTGGACTCTGGAGCCAGACCAACCCGGGGTTCACACCCCAGCACTGCCACTTCCCAGCTGGGTGCCCCTGGTCCTTTAAGGAGCTGATCTAGGTCACAGGCTCGTCTTTTGTAAAAATGAGAACAAAACCAGGACCGTCCCCGTGGGGCTGTGAGGGTTAAACAAAGTCATGTATTTCACATACCTGGCCTGAAGTAAATCCTCAATAAATATTGCCCATTATTATCTTTCAAATGAAGCTCCTTTCTATTTTATATCCTTATTGCAAGGAGAAAATGAGATAATAAATGTACAAGTGCTTTGGAAAATTTGTTTCACCATTCCACTGTTAGATGTTATTATTGTTGTTAAATACTCAGTGAATATAAAGTCCACGGAAGGCATGTAGGTGAATACTGCGCCAGATAGGCCAGCAAGATATGGAGACCACCATGGAGGGGGCTGGAGGAAGGGGCCGGAGGAGAAGGATAGACAAGTGACTTTGATACCAGATGCAATATGGGAAGTCCCATAAGAGAATTCCAGCATCAAACTCTGGGGTCCAGCAGAGAAAGGAATAGGAAAAGGCTTAATTAAAACACCAATTTTTGAAAAGATATGAAATCCATTCACTCAATTCATATTGAGTCCTTACCCTTTGCCAAGTCATTGACTGCTAGGGATACAATGATGATTAAGACATAGTCTGGGTTCCAGGAAATGATCCTTGGCTTGAGTTTTCGACTGGAATTGGTTGGGAAGGGCATTGCAAGAGGAGGAAATAGGGTCAGCAAAGGCATAGAGGGCTTCCCTGGTGACTCAGCAGTAAAGATGCCATCTGCAATGCAGAATCTATAGGAACACAGGGTTCGATACCTGGCTGGGGAGGATTCCCTGGAGAAGAGCATGGCAACCCACTCCAATATCCTTACCTAGAGAATACCATGGACAGAGGAGCCTGGCAGCTACAGTCCATAGCCATAAAAAGAAGTCGCAAAGAGTCGGACACGACTGAAGTGACTTAGCATGCACACATGCATGTACACAAAGGTATAGAGATAAAAATATAAGCAAGCTTTGTGAAGCTGCCAGGAGTCATCTGTGACTAGCATGGAGTTTATAGAGTAATGCAAAGTGAACCCAGAAAAGATGTTTGGGCCTTTATTTGGGTGGTTTTGATTTAATGACAGTTTGTAATTAACTTAGAAGGCAATAGGGAGCCATCTAAGGGCAATAATATGATTGAGTCACATAAAGACCACCCTCAAGTACCAGTTCACATCAGTGCCACTTATTTTTGCTGGTTTAGAGATTATGCCCTAAATACAGAAGATAGCCTATCCCATTAAAGACTTACTCTAAACATTTTCAGGGTGTGAACCTGTATATTCAGTCTTTGAGTGTGACACCAAGTCAACTTCAATAAACGCTCTGTATCTTGTACTTTTCTCAGATTTACTGTAGTGCACACACACACACACACACACATTAGTAGACTACATTGTAAAGTCAGCTCTGCATTTGGGGGTATTTACATGTGTCATTTTCTCTTTCAGCTCCAAAATGTAATGTGTCAATATGTAACAGTCAAGAATAAATGTATATGGCAGGGTAATTGTTCAAGAATTAAAATATATGCCAACAGAACACCAACAGATTTTATTTCGTGACATTTGGGGCTCCTTTCTTTGCAGTGTTTCCTTGTGGTAAAAGAGGTAGATTAAAGATCATTGCAAATCAAAGCGATGCTTTCAACTTTTGAAATGAACGCTCGCTTGTCTTTTTCCACTTTTCACACATTTGCATAGATGTCAGCTGAATTCTGAATTCTTTTCAGAGTCATGTTTAATACAAAGTTATGAACACCCGCGTGCCACAAAATTGCTTTGCCCCTCTCTTCCTCACCTCACACCCCCACTGTCCTTTCCTTCACCCCCTCTAGAGCACAGTTCTCCTGGAAGATTTCACAGGAGATTAAAGAGAGGGAATCAGAGCCTTAAAAAGAAGCCAGTAGCTGCCAAACAGAACCTGCAAGTGGGAACTGACCCCTCCCTGCTGCTGACCCTCCTATGTGAGTTTCTGTTTGTTTGCAGTTCTGTAGGCGGTGGTAGAAACTGTCCTACAGAAATGCCTTCAGTGTCTCCCAGTGTGATCCCGGTGGTCAGGTGAGACTCTTCTAGGACAGATGATATGCTGTTGGCTTGCTCATGCTCCGTTGCTCCGTTGTGTCCGACTCTTTTCAACCCCATGGACAGTAGCCCCCCTGCCACCCCCTCCACCGCCAGGCTCCTCTGTCCATGGGATATCCTAAGCAAGAATACTGGAGTGGTTTGCCATTTCCTCCTACAGGGGATCTTGCCAACCAGGGATCAAACCCCTGTCTCCTGCATTGCAAGTGGATTCTTTACTGTTGAGCCACCTGGGTGGCTTGGGCAGGGTTAAAAGGCCTTGAGAGTGTGGTAGGGTGGAAACCCCAGTTTTTCCTCCACTTGCTTTATGGGTAGTCTTGGTCTAGGGGTGCGTTTAATTCTGATTGGCTGCTAGCTGCCAGACTCTTCTAGGTTTGCAGGCAGCTCTGCTTGCAGTGGGTTGCTAACCACAACTGTCGCGGACTTGAAAGGAAACAAAACCTCTGGCAGGGCAGGGTCTTGGTTGGGTCTATGTTTTGTTGTCTGTTATTTCTAATTCCAAATTAATAGCATAGATCAAGCCCAACAGTTAAATCACACATCTGCCTGGGGTTTGGGTAGCGATTCACAATATGTTTTTGTTCATTATTGCTTTAATTATGGCTCAGACTTCTTTTGAATCGCTCCCAAGTAACAGGTGGTTTTCTGACCATGATAAATGCTAAATGCTGCTGTGTATAAGGCAGTTAGGCATTGTTTGCCTAGCTGTGGTTACACCTAGGCCCCAGGCAGCCTCTGAATTAGCAGCCTGCAACAGATTGGAATTCCTAGGGGACTTCACTTAACCCTTAGTTCTCCCAAACTTATTTTCCGTTTGCTGTGGGGTGGGGGTTCCCCGTTACATCCAGCAGCTCAGCATATGTACTTTTTGTATCCTGGGAGGTTGCGGGAGGGTTCAAGTAGGTCAAAAAGTTAATATGTCAATGTTCTGAAGGTTGATGGGAGTAAGAACTTGGTGTGATATTAAAGATGATTTGAATTTAGATTTTTTTTAGAATAAAAGCATTCTTTTATATATCTGCAACAGACTATAACAATTAAATAAGTCACACATGAATCAGAAATTAGAACAAGGGCAAAGACCTATTAGATCATCGAGCCAATCCCCAGCTGACACAGAATTATTCCCTACGGTATTTTCAGGAGAGCTTTATACAGTCTTTTTTGAAAGACTTGAGCAATTGGGGCCTTCAATTATTTCCTTAGGGAGACACTTTCCCTTATAAAAGGCCACAGTGTTTTTCTCCTTAGCCTGATTCAAGCTAAAAAAAAATGTCTATGCTGCACACAAAATCATCTGCACAATGAGACTGGTCGGAGGTAGAAATTATGCCAAGGTCTTTCAGAAAACTGTGCTTATACTTGGCATTCTTCTGCGTCTTCTCATTTCTGGGTTTTATGCTGGAATTTTTGTACCCCATGGAGGGGACAGCCCTATCCGTCAGAATATTTTCTGTTTCCGCTGTCACTATCACAAACCCATCAGAGGTGACATGGAACCCCCTCCTTAGTTTGAAAAAAGGGGAAAAGATGTTTTTGAATAAAATCCGTCCAGATTATCCATGTTTCCAGGGTAAAAAGAACTCAGCCATCCAGGAAATAGCAACTGCTTAGAATTCTTGTCTCTTTGGAACAAACTGGTATTGTCTTTTGGACTTTGTTGGAGAGGTACCAATGGTGTTCATCCATGGCCTGGGGCTCCGGAGAATCTGGGGCTACAGATTCTCTGTATTCCCAGGCTGGGGGCTTCTGACCCAGCAGCAGCAGAGTGGCACCCATAAAGCTGCCCCCTGAATGGCTGTAGTTTGCATCCCAGTGCCCTTAAAGGGGGAGGGGCTTCACCGGTGGCTCAGTCATAAAGAATATGCCTGTGATGCAGGAGAGGAGGTTTGATCCCTGGGTTGGGAAGATCTCCTGGAGAAGGGAATGGCAACTCACTCTAGTATTCTTCCTTGGAGAATCCCATGGACAGAGGAACCTGGCAGGCTACAGTTCACGGGGTCGGACAGGAGTGAACTGACCTAGGACACCCACACTGGAAATGACAGAGGCAGGAGGAGAATAAAGAGGTTCTCTCAGAGTTCATCAACTCCTGTGATTACTCAGAATGACTCACACTGAGGCAAAACAAATGCCTTCTGCAGACCGGCTACCCTGACCAGGGCTGAGTCAGCGGGGCCAGCGGTGGGCACACTGAGCCTACAGCTGTGGCCAGAGCAGACACATAGCTCTGTGGTTGTGGCCTTCAAAGAGGCATGTGACACATGGAGAAGACGTGGGGAACTCTCCCTGCTCAGAACTGGGGGAGGAGGAGAAAGACTAAGAGGCCGCAGCAGCCTGAGAGTCAGGGGTAGGTGTGGGTGTGCCATCCCGTGTGGCAGTCCCGCTGCTGAAGCGACCCTCCCAGACTCTTCCTCGTGCCTCCTTAGGCCTTTTGCACCACGGATTCGGGAGTGTTTTGGTAGAATTGTTGAGGCTGTAAGAAGCAAGTGTGGCATCTTAGCCCTTTGCCTCTCCCAAAGATCTGTTATTTGTTGTTGTTGAGTCATGTCTGACTCTTTGTGACCTCATGGACTGTAGCCCGCCAGGTTCCTCTGTCCATGGGGTTCTCCAGGCAAGAATACTGGAGTGGGTTGTCCTTTCCTTCTCCAGGGGATCTTCCCAACCCAGGGATTGAACCCATATCTCCTGCATTGCAGGCAGATTCTTTACCATTGAGCCATCAGGGAAGTCCAGTTGCCCACCTGCAAATATCATGGGTTTCTGGTGCTCTGAGGCTGGGTTTGCTGCTTGCTGTGTGCTTTTTGTGACTTGGAGGGTACATGGTAATGGTTTTAGCTCTTTAGGTCCAGATGTGGAGTCTTCCATTGGGAAGAACCATCTGTGGCCATATCTAAACTCTGGTGTCCCATACAGTCTTACTAGCAATAAAGCTGCCATGTTGAGCAACTGGATCTACTTTGAATTGATTCTCAAAGATGGAGCAAAGAGCTGTGATGATCATTGCTATAACACTGTAAATTTAATACTAGCTTCTGAGACAAATAAGTGAGGACTAGGGTTGGAGATGGGGCAACTTGATTACTGAAATATACACATTAGATACACACGTTAGATTCAGAACAAGTTCTGTTGTCCAACAGTAAAATTTTGGTAAAACAGTAAATAAATTACTGCATGCATGTGCGCTTAGTTGTTTCAGTCGTGTTCGACTCTTTGCGACACTACAGACTGCCAGGCTCCTCTGTCCATGGGATTCTCCTGGCAAGAATACCGGAGTGGGTTGCCATGCCCTCCTCTAGGGGATCTTCCTGACTCAGAGATTGAACCCGAGTCCCCACGTCTCTGGCATTGCAGGTGGATTCTTTACCACTGAGCCATTGGGGAAGCCCCCCAAATTACGGCATATCAATATAAAAAAACATGATGACACTAAAATGATTCTATGTGTATTTAGGATTCATAATATATTCACAGTCTATAAGAGGCCAAAGCAGATTATAAAAAAGTATTATTGCATTTTTGGTTAAAACATGCACACCTAAGAAAAAATCTGGAAAGGGGCTTCCCTGGTTGCTCAGTGGATAAGAATCCACCTGCCAATGCAGAATACGTGCATTCGATCCCTGGTCTGGGAGGATCCCACCATACCGTGGAGTGACTAAGCCCAAGTGTCACAACTATTGAGCTTGCACTCTGGAGCACAGGAATGGTAACTATTGAACCCATGTGCCACAACTACTGAAGCCTGTGGGCCCTAGAGCCTGTGCTCTGCGACAGGAGAAGCCACTGCAGTGAGAGCCCTCACACCACAACTAGAGTAGCCCCTACTCCCCGAAACTAGAGAAAAGCCTGTGCAGCAACAGAGACCCAGCATAGCCATAAATAAATAAGTAAATAAAATTAAAAAGAAAAAAAATCTGGAGAAATATAACTTAGGATATTAACAAATCATCTCTGGGAGAGGGATTAACTGCAAGGTTTTTTCCTTAACATAATGTTATGTTAATTTTTTCTTAAGATGAAGACGGAGTTCTTGAGTAACTAAAGGAAATGGAAGATTGTAGGCATCTCGTCATACAAAAGAGAAGGGATGGCGGAAGGAAACAGCACTGGGTCTAGCACAGGAAAGAGCTGGTTTTGAATCCCCGCTTTGCTCCTACTCACAAGGTGGCCTTGACACTTGAGTCTTTCGTTTCTTCGTCTGAGCATTGTGGACTCACAACAGTGCACAGAGAGACAGGCTGTCATCTGATGGGTCCCTGAAGGCCCACAGGGGCTGATGTACGAACAGAACTTGGTCACCACAGCTTTGTGGGTTAAAAATCTTGATTTTATTATTATCCAAGAGTGTCTCAGAGATTGATTTCCACTAACCAGCTCCCTAAATAACTCACATATACATTAGTCTCTACTTTTATTTGACTTGATAGAGGTAGAGTGAGATGGCAAGAGGCAGGAGTCTTTTTTTTTAATTTCTTTTATTTTTGATTTGTGCTGGGTCTTCATTGTGGCACATGGGCTCTTCATTCAGCATGCGGGCTCTCTAGTGTGGGTCATAGGCTTAGTTGCCCATGGCATATGGGATCTTAGTTCCCCAACCAGGGGTCAAACCCATGTCCCCTTGAAAGGTGGATTCTTTACCACTGGACTACCAAGGAAGTCCCAAGGTAGGAGTCGTGAGTTTTCTGTTTGATGCAGATTTTCCATTCAGCCAACTACCTAGGAAGCCAAATTATAATAAAACCTTGCTGTGCTCAACAAACAATTTCTAATTACCTAAGATGCTCTAGACTTTGGGCTAGGTGCTGCAGGGGCAGTAGCAGCCACATGGACAGTTTCTTAGTGTGTGTAATATTAGAATATTAATAACTGTATAGGTAAGTTTAGGAGCTTTGAAGTCAGCTGGTCCAAGACTAATTCTTCTACTTGCCGCATAACCTTGGGAAGGCCACTTAGCCACTCAGAAAGCCACTCTTTCTGAACTTCATATTCTCTTCACTAAAGTGGAAAGAACACCCACCTCACTCATAGTCTTGTTTTGAACACCGCGCTAAATAACGTATATGAGGTGTGAAGCACAGTGTCTGGCACGTAGACATGCTTGATCAATGGTGCTATAGCAACTACTGATACACGGCTTTAGCTCAGTGCTTAGTTTTGCAACAGGTCCTACCAGGTCTGCTAAACCTGGGCCTTTGTCAAGCTAACCTCGCAAGTTAGTACTTGCTTGGGAACATCTGGCTTTCATTTTCTTGACTTTTTTCACTTGAAACACTCACTGACCTTTCTGATTATTACCTTTTTTCTTTAAATATGTTAATACTAGCAATTAGACCAGGGTTTGGTAGACACTTTCTGTAAAGAATCTGATAAATATTTGGGGCAAAAGGAAAAGGAACTAAAGCTACAGAAGAAGGTGGGGTACATGTATCAGATGGGGGTATGGGGCAACCCTTGTTGCTACAGAGGCATTATTTCCCCTGGAAAAACAGTCTCAGCCTCTTTCCTTGTACTTTCTCAGCCCCTACATTTTCATCTCTATTACAACCACTCAACTCTGCCACGGTGGAACAAAAGAAGTCACAGACTAGACGTAAATGAATGAGCATGGCTGTGTTCCAGTGAAATTGTATGGATATTGAAATTTGAGTTTAATGTAATTTTACTGTTGTTGTTGTTCATTCGTTAAGTTGTGTCCGACTCTGTGACCCCATGGATGGCAGCACGCCAGGCTTCCGTGTCCTCCACTATCTTCCAGAGTTTGCTCAAACTCATGTCTTTGAATGGGTGATGCTCTCCCTCTGTCACCCGCTTCTCCTTTTGCCTTCAGTCTTTTCCAGTGAGTTGGCTCTTTGCATCAGGTAGCCAATATATTGGAGCTTCAGCTTCAGCATCAGTCCTTCCAATGAATATTCAGTGTTTATTTCCTTTAAGATTGACTGGTTGGATCTCCTTGCAGTCCAAGGGACTCTCAAGCATCTTCTCTAGCACCATTGGAAAGCATCAGTTCTTCAGTGCACAGCCTTCTTTATGGTCCAGTTCCAACATCTGTACATGACTACTAGAAAAACTATAACTTTGACTATATGGACTTCTGTCGGCAAAATGATCTCTCTGCTTTTTAAAATGCTGTCTAGGTTTGTCATAGCTTTTTTCTAAGGAAGCCTGATCTTAGTGAAAATGAGGGGAGTACCTTAACTTTTCATTTGAAAGGATCTTCCTCCTATCTTGAGAGGTAAATTCAGCTCCACAAAGCACTTGCGAGAAATGTATACTTTACTGACGATATTTTGGGAATACAGGGAGATGAATTCATGAGCCACCTCACACTGCAAAAACATAATAAAATACCAATTAGACATTCCTTCTGACTCTCACAAAGTGTTGCTGGTTTTGCCAGCTTTCTTACCTCCCTTTCTTCTCTTGCTTCAAAGTCTTCTCTACTTCTCTGAGCAAGGCAGCTCAACATTTCTTATACTATTCAAGAGCATCTTTTAGGATCATTTTATTCTTCTAGATGTTGGTCTTTCAGATGATTTTTTGGTTAGAGTCTATTGATGGTTAAGTGTCTCAGATTTGTTTAGCCATTATTTTTATTTCATTATAATTTTTCAATACATAATATTTCTGAGCACGCAGTTCTAGATTGACAGCTATTTTCTTTCAGTTCTGAAAATGTGGCTCCACTGACTTTTGGCTTCATTGTTTCTGTTGGAAGCCCACTGTCACACCACAGTCATTCTGTTATATGATCTGTTTTTCCTTTCTTGTTGCTTTCAAGATTTTCTCCCTGGCTTTGGTGTTCTACATTTTCACAGAATGTGCTTGGTATGTGATATTATTTTAAAATTTTTACCCTGCCTGGATATATTATGCTTCCTGTCTCTGCAGATCCATGCCTTTCATTAGTTCTGACATTTTCTTGGCTATTAGTTCATCAATCAGGGTCTCTCTCTCTCATTCTTTCTATTCTCTCTTGTATAACTCTGGATGTATATTAGAACTTCTCATTTATTCCTCCCTTTCTTTCTCTGTTTTCTATTTCTTTTCTTGTGTGTATGCTTCATTCTGTTTTCTTCAGATCTATCTTCAGTTCACTAATCCTCTCTGCATCCATGCTTATTTTGCTGTTTCACCTATTCATTAATGTATATATACACATACATACCTACATACATGTATGATGAATGTATTCACCTCATGTGTACATATAGTTCTATTTTTACTTCCATAAGTTCCATGATTCTTTGTCAGATTTGTTTGGTCACTTTTGATAGTCCCTTTTTAAAACTTGTTCATTTTTCTGTCTTTCATTTCTTTTAACATTTTGTGCATAGTTATTCTAAGTCCTACATCTCATAATCCTAATATTTGAAGTTTTGGGGGGTCATGCTCAGTGTTTCTATTGATTCTCACTTATGATGGTAGTTACCTTGTGGTCTGGTTCTTTTTTAAAAAAGTTATATGTAATCACACTTACACTATGGGAATCCTCATGTGACTGTGTTAGGAAGGCTTTGCTTTGGAGAGGATCTACATTTCTTCCTGCCAAGTGCTGAGGCCACTGTATTTTTTGTTTGTTTGTTTGAGCTTTTTAAGATTAGGTGGGTAGAAAATAAATTTGCATCTAAGGTTCATACAAAACAGACTCATAGTTATAAATTCCCAAGGGAGCCATCATTATTATTTAAATTTTTTATTATTATCACTGTTATTAATTACATTTTACACCTGGAGTTGTGGTGAAACAGAAGGATTTACCTCTAACTTGCGTTTACCAGCTAGTGTGTTTTTCTAGCCCACCATTTTTCTGCAGAGAAAGCCCATTTGAAGGTTCAAGCTCTGATGACTCTCAGGTTCCTCTCCCACTTTGCATGGGTCCGTATGAAAACTGACCTTTTCCAGTCCTGTGGCCACTGCTGAGTTTTCCAAATTTGCTGGCATATTGAGTGCAGCACTTTCACAGCATCATCTTTCAGGATTTGGAATAGCTCAACTAGAATTCCATCACCTCCACTAGCTTTGTTCGTAGTGATGCTTTCTAAGGCCCACTTGACTTCACATTCCAGGATGTCTGGCTCTAGGTCAGTGATCACAACATCGTGATTATCTGGGTCGTGAAGACCCTTTTTGTACAGTTCTTCTGTATATTCTTGCCAACTCTTCTTAATATCTTCTGCTTCTGTTAGGTCCATACCATTTCTGTCCTTGTGATGGAATTCCAGTTGAGCTATTTCAAATCCTGAAAGATGATGCTGTGAAAGTGCTGCACTCAATATGCCAGCAAATTTGGAAAACTCAGCAGTAGCCACAGGACTGGAAAAGGTCAGTTTTCATTCCAGTCCCAAAGAAAGGCAATGCCAAAGAATGCTCAAACTACTGCACAATTGCACTCATCTCACATGCTAGTAAAGTAATGCTCAAAATTCTCCAAGCCAGGCTTCAGCAATACATGAACCGTGAACTTCCTGATGTTCAAGCTGGTTTTAGAAAAGGCAGAGGAACCAGAGACCAAATTGCCAACATCCGCTAGATCATGAAAAAAGCAAGAGAGTTCCAGAAAAACATCTATTTCTGCTTTATTGACTATGTCAAAACCTTTGAATATGTGGATCACAATAAACTGTGGGAAATTCTGAAAGAGATGGGAATACCAGACCACCTTACCTGCCTCTTGAGAAATTTGTATGCAGGTCAGGAAGCAACAGTTAGAACTGGACATGGAACAACAGACTGGTTCCAAATAGGAAAAGGAGTACGTCAAGGCTGTATATTGTCACCCTGTTTATTTAACTTATATGCAGAGTACATCATGAGAAACGCTGGGCTGGAAGAAGCACAAGCTGGAATCAAGATTGCTGGGAGAAATATCAATAACCTCAGATATGCAGATGATACCACCCTTATGGCAGAAAGTGAAGAGGAACTAAAAAGCCTCTTGATGAAAGTGAAAGTGGAGAGTGAGAAAGTTGGCTTAAAGCTCAACATTCAGAAAACAAAGATCATGGCATCCGGTCCCATCACTTCATGGGAAATAGATGGGGAAACAGTGGAAACAGTGTCAGACTTTATTTTGGGGGGCTCCAAAATCACTGCAGATGGTGACTGCAGCCATGAAATTAAAAGATGCTTACTCCTTGGAAGGAAGGTTATGACCAACCTAGATAGCATGTTCAAAAGCAGAGACATTACTTTGCCAACAAAGGTCCGTCTAGTCAAGGCTACGTTTTTTCCTGTGGTCATGTATGGATGTGAGAGTTGGACTGTGAAGAAGGCTGAGCGCCGAAGAATTGATGCTTTTGAACTGTGGTGTTGGAGAAGACTCTTGAGAGTCCCTTGGACTGCAAGGAGATCCAACCAGTCCATTCTGAAGGAGATCTGCCCTGGGATTTCTTTGGAAGGAATGATGCTAAAGCTGAAACTCCAGTACTTTGGCCACCTCATGTGAATAGTTGACTCATTAGAAAAGACTCTGATGCTGGGAAGGATTGGGGGCAGGAGGAGAAGGGGACGACAGAGGATGAGATGTCTGGATGGCATCACTGACTCGATGGACGTGAGTCTGAGTGAACTCCGGGAGTTGGTGATGGACGGGGAGGCCTGGCGTGCTGCGATTCATGGGGTCGCAAAGAGTCGGACACGACTGAGCAACTGAACTGAACTGAAAGACCCCATTTCCTTGTATGACCATTAAGGGTTTTCTTAAAGTATCAGAGTAAATATTTTAAGCTTGTAGGCCATATGATCTCCATTGCAACTACTCAGCTCTGCTGTTGTAGCACAAAAGCAGCCATGGATTATACATAAATGAATGAGCATGGCCATGTGCCAATAAAACTTTATTTACAAAAACAGGTGGTTGGCCCACATGCTGTGGTTTGCTAATCTCTACTCCAGAATCCTGACTTTGACATTTGTTTCTCGAGCAGCCCCTGGGTTTTGAATTTTCTTACTTTTCTTTTTACTTTATATTTCTGTGAATTTCCCTTATTCATCAACTCATTTAATATGTGCAATTTATCCAGCATCTCAGTGTTTCATAATGAAAGAAGTTTTGAAATATCTAATCTTCTGTATTTCTAATAGTGGAATTTAATAATGTATGTCTCTCTTTTAACTTACATACCCTTTCAGCTAGGCAAAACCTGGTAAGCTAGCTAAAGGACAACATTTATTTTTCCTTAAGTATCTCCTCCAGTCCTTCAGCATCTTGTTGTACCAATTTATAGCTCCTCTTCCATCCGAGAATTTGTAGTCACAGGTTAGCAAGATTTCAGAAGAAATCTCCTAAGATTCTGACCCCTCTACTGTCATGTCAGAGGATAGAGTACAAAAAATTTTGGGTGTTCTATATGAGTGTGGCCTCTTGTAAGCTCTTTTAGCCTGTTTACTGGGCCTCTCCTACACATCTTTCACTGCTCTAGGGGCTGAGTTTAAAGGTGGAGAAAAAAGAAAAACTCCTCTTTTGTACTTGGCATTTTAATGGGGATAATAGGAGAACAAATAAGTGAATAAAACTAGAAAATATCAGGAAATGAGAGTGTTATGTTGAAAATAAAAGAAGTTGTTCTACTAGCAAAAGACTGGGAGGTTGTTTTTGCTTATTTTTTTGATAGGATGGTAGTGGAGGGATGCTCGGTAAGGGGGCAACATTTAAATCTGACTTAAATAAGATGAAGAACCAAGTTGGGTCAAGAGCTGAGGCAGGGGAGATGAGCATTAAACATGGAGCAGAGCCTATGCGGAGCCTGTACAATGGGAATTTTTTGGTATTTTCGGCAGAGAGAGTGCTAGTGTGACTGAGACAGATTAATCCAAAGTCAAAACAAAGAAGTCTCAGAAAGAAAAATGGGAATCTGAGAAACAGTGGAACAAACCCAGGAGTGTCCTGAAAAAGAACCCTGGATGACAGCTGTACAGCAGTGTCAGAAAACAAATGATCCAAATGAGTACAGGATGGCAGAGGGCCCAGGAAAGAGGCCTTTAATGAGAAAGGGAGTGACATCACACACGTTGTATGACTAAGAACCTAGATTTTCAAGATAAGACAGGTGCCTGTGTCTTCTGTTAATCAGAAAATGAGAATCCCTTGGACAACAAGAAGATCAAATATGTGTATATATAGCTGATTCACTTCATTGTAGATGCTGCAGTGGGTGATATTTATATAGTAACAATAATATGATTTTAAAACATTTCTTATTGGAGTATAATTGCTTTATAATGTTGTGTTAGTTTCTGTTCTACAATGAAGTGAATCAACTATATGTACACACATAACTTCTCCCTCCCCCACAACCCACCGGACACTATAAAACTCTTAGAGGAAGACATAGGAAAAATACTGTATGACATAAATCACAGCAAGATCTTTTTTGCCGCACCTCCTAGAGTAATGAAAATAAAAACAAAAATACACAATGGAACCTAATTAAACTTAGAAGCTTTTGCACAGCAAAGGAAACCATAAACAAGATAAAAAGACAACCCTCAGAATGGGAGAAATTATTTGCAAATGAAGCAACGAACAAAGGGTTAAGCTCCAAAATACAAAACCAGCTCCTGTAGCTCAATATCAAAACAACAAATAACCAGTCAAAAAATGGAGGGAAGACCCACATAGACATTTCTCTAAAGAAAGCATACAGATAGCCAGGAAGTACATGAAAAGGTGCTCACCATCTCTAATTATTAGAGTAATGCAAATCAAAACTACAATAAGGTATCACTTCATATCTGTCGGAGAAGGCAATGGCACTCCACTCCAGTACTCGTTGCCTGGAAAATCCCATGGACAGAGGAGCCTGGTAGGCTGTAGTCCATGGGGTCACGAAGAGTCAGACACTTAGTGAGTGACTTCACTTTCACTTTTCACTTTCATGCATTGGAGAAGGAAATGGCAACCCACTCCAGTGTTCTTGCCTGGAGAATCCCAGGGACGGCGGAGCCTGGTGGGCTGCCATCTGTGGGGTCTCACAGAGTCGGACACGGCTGAAGCGACTTAGCAGTAGCAGCAGTCATATCTGTCAGAAAGGCTATTATCAAAATATCTACAAACAATAAATGTTGGAGGGAGTGTGGAGCAAAGGGAACCCTCTTGCACTGTTGGTGGGAATGCAAATCGATACAGCTACTCTGGAAAACTCATAAGCAGAGTACATTATGGAAATGCTGTGCTGGATGAAACACGGTGAACTGGAAGCAAGATTGCCGGGAGAAATATCAACAACCTCAGATATGCAGGTGATACCACTCTAATGGAAGGAAGTGAAGAGACACCAAAGAGCCTCTTGTGGGTCAAAGAGGAGAGTGAAATAGCTGGTTTAAAACTCAGTATCCAAAAGACTAAGATCATGGCAGCTGGTCCTATCATTTAATGGCAAATAGAAGGAAAAAAGTGGAAACAGTGACAGATTTTATTTTCTTGGGGTCCAAAATCACTGTGGATGGTGACTGCAGTCATGAAATTAAACACCACTTGCTCCTTGAAAGGAGAGCTATGACAAACCTAGATAGCCTATTAAAAAGCAGAGATACCACTTTGCCAACAAAGATCTGTATAATCAAAGCTATGGTTTTTCCAGTAGTTGTATGGAGAAGACTCTTGAGAGTCCCTTGGACTGCAAAGAGATCAAACCAGTCAATTCTAAAGGAGATCAGTGCTGAATATTCATTGGAAGGACTGATGCTGAAGCTGAAACTCCAATACTTTGGCCACCAGATGCAAAGAGCTGACTCACTGGAAAAGACCCTGATGGTAGGAAAGGCTGAAAGTAAAATTAGAAGGAGGCAGCCAAGGATGAGAAAGTAATTAATAGATAGCATTACCAACATGACCATTCAATGGAGATGAATTTGAGCAAACTCCAGGAGAGGGGAGCCTGGTGTGCTGCAGTCAGTGGGGTTGCAAAGAGTCAGACATAACAACTGAACAAAAACAACAGCTATAGAAAACAGTATGGAGGTTCCTTAAAAACAACAACAAAAAATCCAGAACTACCATATGACCCAGCAATCCCACTCCTGGGCTTATACCCTGAGAAAAACCATAATTCAAAAAGATACTACTACTACTACTAAGTCGCTTCAGTCGTGTCCGACTCTGTGTGACCCCATGGACTGAATCCTACCAGGCTCCCCCGTCCCTGGGATTCTACAGGCAAGAACACTGGAGTGGGTTGCCATTTCCTTCTCCAAATTCAAAAAGATACATGTGCCCTAATGTTCATTACAGCACTATTTACAATAACTAGAACATGGAAGTATGAAATTTAGAGTCAACCTGAAACAACGAAGCATGAAGGGCTCAACCATAGTTAAGGACAGAAAAGAAACAGAAACCTCGATGCTGTAGGAGGGTTCATGGCAGCTAAGCAAGGCTGGGGGATGCGCTCACACCCGTTTACTTATCCTACAAAGCACATTTGAGGGATGACGGTGGAGGGAGAATTTAAATTGTAAATTCTTTGGCATGGTTTAAAACTTTAAAAACTTCCTGCCTGTGTTATTTTTATAACCTTTATTTTTACCAAGAATTATCCTTCGGTTGAACATGAACTTGGGCAAAGTCTGGGAGATGGTGAGGGACAGGGAAGCCTGGCATGCTGCAGTCTACAGAGTCATGAAGAGTCAGACACGACTTGGCGATTGAACAGCACGACATCCTTCAGTTCTTTTATTTCACAATATTTATGGAACATTGCCTACATTTCAGATGCCACGTGCTGTAGAAAACTGGAGAACAAGACCAAAAAATTGTTCTTGCCCTCATGTAGCTTCTATTCCAGTGGGAGAGAATGGGCCTTTCTACGCATACCCAAAAGACCTAAGGTAAAGAAATCAAGTGTCAGTAGTGTCTTGGCCATGCTTGCCAGCCTCCCAATTTCAACTGCGCATGTCAACAGCTCCTCACTGGTTATCTTCACAGCAGATCTTGGTCCTGAACTTGAGACCTGTGTGCCTACCTGCCTAGCAAGCATCCCTGGACCTGCTCTTCTCCACCTCCTGCAGTTCCGTCAGATGACTTCCTCGGCCCATCCCTTTTATTATCGTCATTCATTGAGACTGCTTGTGTGATCCCAGTAATGGTCTGCCGAGTTTTCCCAGTGTGGAGCCCAAACTTGGTCCCACAACAACCTCTGGTTCAGTGGAGAGCTCGGTACATAGTCAGGCTTTGTAAAAAAAAAAAAAAAAGGAATAAGTGAGGGACTGGGATAATTACTGTGACTTGACTTTTGAAAGAACTTTCTAACATTGAGACTCCTGAGGCCCTGGGCACAGCTGGAAGTGTATTCTGCCCTTCTAGAGTTTAGAAGAGCTTAAGAATATATTTCTTTGTTGACTTTAAAAAAAATACTTGTTTTTAGCCATGTTTCTAAATTACACATGATTAGGAGATGCTCCCAAATCCTGGGCCACCTCTCCTGGCTGATGGAGGTTTAGAGCAGGCTTGCAGAGACCATGCACTCTGAGAACCCTCTGCCTGTGTGGGTGGGGGTGGGGTACTCTTTTAAGAGGCAGTGTTGTTCTGCAGGAGACATAAGAGATGTGGGCTCTATCCCTTGGTCAGGAAGATCCCCTGGAGGAGGGCATGCCAACCGGCTCCAGTAATCTTGCCTGGAGAACTCCATGGACAGAGGAGCCTGGTGAGCTACAGTTCATGGGGTCACAAAGAGTCACACACCACTGAAGCCACTTAGCACACACACACGTTCATTCAGCTCTCCCAACCACCCGCACACCTGTCACAGGATCACCTGGTGCTCCTCCCTCGAGGATGCTGCTCTGCCCTGAGCCTGATAGACCAGTGTCCCAGGGGGTGTGTGTGACACACGCTCAGGCGGTGATCTGGCTCCTTTAAGAGCTCGGATAGGCTCCAGGAGTCTGGTGGCTCCTACCCTCGGCAGAGGCAGCCAGCAGCAGAGACCAGCTGTCACCGGCCTGCGGGGACCTCGCCGTGTTTACATGGATGGTCATGTGGTAGCCTCTCCTGGCTCACGGGCTGGCTGCACAGTTACCTCATCTGCAGTCCAGTGACCTCATGCACATAAAATGTGGCAAGTGGGAGACAGGAACAGGACAGCCCTGCCTCTCCCTGAGCCTGGAGCCCAGGCGGAGCACAGGAAACCAGCTGGAGAGCTGTCCTGTCAGTAATTACACCCAGCCAGGGGCCGACTCATATGTCAAGTGGATATGGCTTCCAGGGGCTGGGGCTGGGAGGTGCCTGTGCAGAAATGCCTGCACCCACCTTGGGGAGCTGCTCATCTCATCTCAGGGGATTTGCGTGCCCACCCCACCCCCCAACACCCCCTCCCCCAGCCCCAAGGAAGGACCAGTGACCTCCGGCCAGGCAGAGCCGCCATCATCCCCCCTCCCCCTTCCCCAACCCTGAAGCACTTTGAAGATGTTGACGCACAAACAGGATGAGAAATACACCACAAAAGCAGAGAAGGGCATGTGTTCTCGTGACTTGGTGTGGGGAGGGGGAGGTCAGAAGCATCACTCAATATTGTGGGTTTTTTTGTTTGTTTATCACTTTCTTTGAATTATATTTGCTCTTCCCCTCCAAAAAAATATTGCATGTGATGACTAGGAATATAAAATAAATTACCTTTGCCATAGGCTGCTGGGTTTATTAGCCCCTTTCAAGCTCTTCACGATGTAAAGGACAGGCTGACCTAGAGTGGTCCCCTTCCTCCAGTCAGCTCCCTCTCCTCTCGGTAACAGGAGCTCTGCTATTTGTGCACTTAACAGCTTAACCCTTTGGACTACCCAGAGCTCTGTACTGTATTCTTTCTGAGCTTTCTTTTGGGAGAGTGTCCAGCTTTGGAATGGCACTCTAAATTTTAAGGCAGCTGATTTATATTATCTGTAACGTGGATGTTGAAAAAAAAAGAAAAGCTTAGGAAATATAAACTGAAGAAACAACACGAAAGTTAAATAGCTTCAGAGGTCAAAAATGTGTGTGGATGAGGTCTGCACAGTGAAAGTCTTGTCAAGGGGGGCGGTTTACTCATTTTGAAGAATAAATGTTAATAAACTTACAGAAACTCCCCCCGCCCCCTGCCGCCAATTACATGGAGATCAGTTAGCCTTACGTAAGACATTGTGCTTTTCCTTTAAATGCCTGGACAAAACCCGTTGTTAAAGGTGAGATCTAAGTCTTCCAAGGAGGGAAGCAAGCACTTGGCTGTAATGATCAGAAGAGCAGAGGTCATTATTTCGATGGGGTGTTTTGCTATTTACTTGTAGTCACGCACTTGACATATTCTTCCTTATTAGCAAGCCCAGGGACGAGCTGGAGAGTGTGCAAATAATTTCCCCCAAATCTGGATTCCAGGACACTCCTCCTGCACACAGATGAATGCCCCCTCCCTCAAACTGCAATCCTGCCCCCTCCAGCCTTCCCAGAGTCACCCAGGCTGCTAGCAAATGGTTTTGCAGAGCAAGGCAAGCATCACAGAAGACCTGAAGCTGTCTGTTTAAACAATTACGGCCGTGTGTGTGTGTGTGTGTGTGTGTGTGTGCTTCTGTGGCCCAGTCCAGGGCGTGATGGTGTCCTGCGTACATTTTCCATATCAATGGCCTAGGAGGCTGCTTCCAGATGGTCGTACCTATTTCAAAGCCACATTTTTATGCAGAAGGAAGACTGTGTGACCTCCCTCCAAGTAAATGTGTTTTGTAAGCCCTGGGAATGAGTGCTTAAAAAATGGTCCCAGGCTATATTTCATGTCCAGTCCAACGTGCGGTGTGTGCACAGCTGTCCGTGGCTGGCATGTGGTAGCATATTAAAAGGAAGATTACCATTTCCCATTCCCCCCCCTTCTGAAGGCTGGATATGCATATATGAAACTTGTGAAAAAAAACTAGGCATAATGAGACGAGGAGCCCGGGTCTCCAGGCACTCAGGCTGCACATCTGGAGTTTGCAGCATTCTAGAGATAGTTACTTATTCCCAGGAGCCGCCAGTGGGGTGGGTATGGGAGCCTGGTCTCCATGGCAGCTCCCCTATCTCACCGCACCAGGTGTGCGCTGTGCTATTTCTTGGAAAGGCTGTCCTCCGAGGCAGCGGGGAGGGGAGAGGATCAGAGAGGAGAGGAGGGGAAAACAGAAGGGAGGTAATTAGGCACCACCTTGCCCAGCGGAGCCGGCTCAGGCGGCTGAAATCAGGAGTGAGTATTGGGAGGGCGCTGGTAAAGTCAGATGATGCACAGCGCCGGCTCCCCACAGGCGCCTGCTCCAGGCTCGTTTCTATGGGGACCAGAGAGGCGCAGGGGTCAGAAGAGACACAGATAGCAACACCAAATAGGAAGGGCCTGGGGAGGTCCTGGCCACTTGCCTCCGAGGCAGTGTGATACTGGTCTCGAACTGACATCCTGAATTCTTGCTGGTATTTTTTCCAGTTAAGAAATTGGAAGTGTTTTCAAACCTCTGTTGGCTGTTACATAGAACGAGGCTTCCTGGGGTGGCCTTTTTCTGGGCAGCTGACTGGGTGATTTATTCCCATTTAATGGAGAGAGAAAGTGGGGAGTTGGGAGCTGTAGGGACCGGCTCACAGTAAGAGGTCAATCAGGAACTAGTCTGGAAAGTTTTCCCAGGAAGAGAGTTTGGTCTAGTTTCAGAGCTTCATGAGATTGGTGGATTTTTTTTTTTTTTTTAAGCTGCAAGACTGTGAGGTTCCAGATGCCCCGTGTAAAACCATGCCCCCCAGGGAAGAGCCAGGCACGGAAGTGTGAGGTCCAGCTTGAGGCCACCCTAAGACAGGGCTGTAAACAGCAGCTGCTTCTATTGTGCATGCCAAGTGCTGCCTGTTAGTGGAGGTTGCCAGCCTCCTTGTTTCTTTCTCTTAAACCAGATGTGACCAACAGGAGCTTTGTCTGTTCCTAGGTGGATCCCAGATGGTAGGGATCAGGGGAAGGAAGTTGAGGGGCACACGCTGGGGTGTGGGGGGCCCAGGTGGGAAATGGCCATCTGCCCTTTCTTGGGGGCTTGATCTCTGCCTCCGCATCTGATCTGCAGCCCTGCCACCCAGCCCTCTAGGTGCCACCACTGAGGCCAAGTAGGGAAGTGACGCCGGGCACGTCTGATCCTGAAGCTCAAATGTGGGCATATGGAGGACGCAGGGCACACTTGTGGAGGGTGGATGATGCCAACGAGGACTCCGAGGGGCCATAAAGCAAAGAACTCCACGCTGCTAGGACCCTGGAGAGGTCCCAACAGAAGTGATGAAACACGAGGGTAAGGGCAGGAAAAGACTGAGGCAGACTTAGAGACAGACTTGCTCAGCCGCATCAAGGACAGGGGTCATCAATCCTCAGGCTAGGAGGAGTCCTCGACCTTGGAGCCCTCTTTATTGTACGTGTGCGTTTACCCTTTAAGAAACCATGGATTCAGATATTGTTCATTAATTCCTTCTTGTTTCTTTTTCCCTCTTGCTTTCCTTTCCCTGGCTAGAGAACCTGTTGGGATATGAATCTGTTGATTTAAAAAAAAAAAGTACAATGTGAAAATTGCAAGTTAAGTTTTATTTGGGGCAAAATGAGGACTGTAGTCCAGGAGACACACTTCAGATAGCTCTGAGAAACCGCTCCAAAGAGGCAGGGGGAGGGTCAACATATATGTGATTTTGGTGATGAGGAAATACATGCAAGCACACATATTTTCCCAGAAGATTTCTACTATTCCCATGAAGCTTTGCTAGTCACGAGAAACAGTCATCACTATGAAAGATTTTAGTGCTTTTTCTAGGTATGGGGAGATACAAGAATTGGGCTCATAAAATTGGCTAGTGAAAATATTGAACTATCTGAAGACCCGTCCCGCCAGTTTTTCTCCCTGAGCACAGAGTGTCTCGTTTCTGCTCTACACACAGTGAACTCCTTTCAGGGGTTATTGAAGGTCAGCAGCTGCAGCAGCACATAATTTAATCCTTGTAGAGGTGGATGGCAAGTGCCCATGCCAAGTGCCCATTTGTAGCCGACACATCAAAAGCAGGGTTTGAAATAAGTTGAACCCTAGCAAGCACAAGTGAGTCGGCTAGGGAAGCACAGGTCCCCCAAGGCTCATCCTTGTCCCTATATTAAAGGGTTGTGATCCAAGGAAATGACCCACCAGAGTAGCTGCTGTCTTCCTTTCCTCTACTTCTTGTGGAGATGCATGAGTCACGTGAGAATTACCTCCCTGGGTGCTCGGCTGTCCCAGTGTGTCTGACTGCTCTTCCTGTGTCACACGGCAGTAGGTTCAGATCTACAGCTGGTGGAAGTGAGATGGGTGTAGCCATTCTGAAGAGCAATTCAGAAATTGTGTACTACATGTTTTATGTGCTATGACATGGCAATCCCAACACACATCTAACACACATGTCTAAGGATGCTCCTCACAGCGTCCCTTTGGATTCCAGGAGTTGGAGGTAACATAGGTATCCATCACTTGGGGAATGGATAGATGCGATGTGGTAGAAGTTTCTGGATGTAAAGACCATGCTGTAATGAAGCAATGGATAAACATAGTTCTTTAGAAAGAATATTGAATGAAAAATGAAGACTTAGAACAAGATCTATAGCATGATATCATTTTAAAAGTGTTTTTTATTGTGGTAAAGATCACATAATATAAAGCATACTATTTTAACCTTATTTAACTGTACAGTTCAATAGCACCAAGTTACAGTCACATCACTGTGCGTGATATCATTTTAATAAAGTTAGGAAAAGCATACATACACTAACAACACTCTATCTTTAAGATATGTATGTTTCCAAGGGAAAATTAACACTTGGGTGTCTATTAGGTGGGGGGAGAGGAAGAAAATAAGTCATGAGGATTAATGATATAAGGGAAAAATTCAAATAAAATTAAAGGGAGAGGTGTTTATACTGACCAATTACAATAACGTTCCCAGGTGGAGCCATGGTAAAGAATCCACCTGCTAATGCAGGAGACATGGGTTTGATCCCTGGGTTGGGAAGATCCCCTGGAGAAAAAAAATGGCAATCTGCTCCAGTATTCTTGCCTGGAAAATTCCATGGACAGAGGAGTCTGGTGGGCTTTTAGACCATGAGGTCATAAAGAGTTGGACATGACTGAACACGTGTGCAAAAAAAAAAAAACAAAAGCAGAAAATGAAGAAACAATGAACTCAACTGTGTACCTGATTCCTATGTATACAAATTTATCTCTATCCATCCACCAACCTAATACCATAGTTTCTGTCCTAAGCAGTACTGTAGACATTCATGCAAGCATATACAATATCATCGATACAACAACGATCAATCATCAGGCACTCTTTAAACCCATGCTATATGTTGGGTATGATGGGGCCTGCTGAAGCACGTGGGATTGACCTTGATGTCACCACACAACTTGGAAATAGCAATGTGCAATTTAGAACAGTTTATAATTCAGGCCCAGATGGGGAGAGATATCCCACATGTGCTGTGTGAGACTGGTAGAAAAAAAAAAAAAACCAGGAAAAGATCAGTGGTGAGGACAGTAGAAATCGGGAAAAATTTATGTGGAAAGAAGCTCTGTCCTGAGCCTTGAAGGATGGTGGGCTTGACTTGGAGGAGGGGAGGTGATCTTGCCCATGGAGCCATCAGGCTTCACAGATGGGCTGGTTTGAGATGTGGAGAGAGGCCTCCTGTTCATCCCCTGAGAACTGTGCCCCCTCCCATCCCCTAGCCCCATCCTCTGGGATCCCCAGGATGCCCGTCTGTGTAACTTCTTGGGAGCCTGTGCTGGGAGGGGGAGGGCACAGGAGAGTGAGATTTGGGATCTGGCCAGAAGGATGCATCTGCCACCCTCTGCTCCCTTTCACTTTATTTTCCTCCTAAATTAGGGGCTGTCCCTGCCCCCACTCCTGCGTCCCCCTCTCTTCTTCTGTAAAACAATGAGAAAGGGGCATGGCTTAAAGTGGCAATCCCACGAAAGCAATATTACATAGAAAATTTCCACCCTGCACACCTTCCCAAAATCATTTTTCAAGATCTTTTTAAACATCAAATTATACATACATGAGTTTAAAGAGTCAACCAATACCATAAAGTTTGCTAGAAAAAAACACAAAACGAAAAAAACCCCACGCCCCTTGCCCCTCCATTTCTCCTTACTCAGGGGCCATCACATCGAGCTGGGTTGATGGAGTCCTTCTGTATCTATTTCTATGCTCCTATTTATTAGGATTATGTTGGTGCTTTTTCATTCTTCAGTTTCAGGCATTTAGGATTTAGCTTCCTTTCCTCTTCCTCCTTTGACACAATGAACATTTCCCATGCCCGCCTACCCAGTGGAATTCATATTATAATTTTGATTAAATGAATATTCAGAGTATGTTATTTAAAACCAAGCCATGGAGTAACTACAATGATTTTTTCCTTTTCCAAATAACTTTTTGATCTCTCAGGATTTTAACTGTCCAAGAGCTTCCCAGGTGGCACAGTGGTAAAAGAATCCACTTGCCAGTGCAGGAGACCCAGGAGACTCCTGTTGGATCCCTGGGTTGGGAAGATCCCCTGGAGAATGCCGTGGCAACCCACTCCAGTATTCTTGCCTGGAGAATCCCATGGACAGAGGAGCCTGGTGGGCTACAGTACATGGGGTCACAAAAGAGCTGAACATGACTGAGCACACACACATAACATATAACTTTCCAAAACAATAGCAACTAGCCACATGGAGCTTTTGAGTACTTAAAATGTGGCTATTGTGACCAAGAGATTAATTTTTAATATTAATTAATTAAATATTTATTTATTAATTCCTTTACATCTAAATTAAAACTTGATGGCTCTTGAGAAAAAATTTAAGTTTTTGGTACGTGAATCACTTTTTCAACTGCAGATTTAATGAAAACTAAATACAGCTGAAATCAAGCATTTCTGAGAAATTTCAGTGTGAAAACTGAAATGAGCTATAAATGCAAAAGACACACTGGACCTCAAAGGCTTTAATACAAAAAATATAAAAATCTCAATAATTTTATATTGACTTTATGGTGAAATAATGTTTTGGATATGTGTGTGTTAAGTTGCGTCAGTCGTGTCTGACTCTTTGAGACCCTATGGACTGTAGCCCCCAGGCTCCTATGTCCATGGGATTCTCCAAGGATACCTGAGTGGGTTGCCATGTCCATTGACTTCCATTAATTTAATTATTTCCTTTTTAAATGTTTATATATTTATTTTTGGCTGTTCTGGGTCTTGGTTGCTGCGTGCAGTGTTTCTCTAGTTGAGGCGAGTGGGAGCCATCTCTGCTTGTGGTGCGCAGGCTTTCATTGTAGTGGTTTCTCTTGTTGTGGAGTACAAGCTCTAGGGCGATCGGGCTTCAGTAGTTACAGCAAGTGGGCTCAATAGTTGAGGCTCTCAGGCTCTAGTCACGTGAGCTTCAGTAACTGTGACACCCGGGCTTAGTTGCTCTGTGGCATCTTCCTGGACCAGGGAAGATGGTCCATAAATTCAATCCAGAAGATTGAATTTATTCTCCTGCATTGGTAGGTGAATTCTTATCCCCTGGACCACCAGGGAAGTCCCAGCTCTTTCTGTTTTTAATATGATTGCTAAAACATTTAAAATTACATTTGGGACTCTTGAGGCTGCTACTCTGAATTATATTTGTTCTGTTTGTGTATTTATTTGGTTTTCCATGCATTTGTCAATCCCTGATGCTATGTCAGTGTTCCAGATCTCTCTTGAGATGAGCATTCACGTAATGAATCACGTAAGACATCCTGTGTCTTCATCTGCTGGGGGAGTATGTCCAGGAGTCTCTGACAGGCTCTTGTGTTGACTGACCACTGTCATTCTGAGGTCCCCCTTCACTAAAGGCCTGGGAAGTCCCTTTATCGTTCTGCTGTGCTGAAGCCACATTCTCGAATCTCATCTTCTTTCTCCTTGGTTCCTTTGTTTTACTTTGTTTTATACTCTCCCACAGTTTCCTAAGAAAAAGCGTGTTGGCGGTTAATTGTTCCTATGTCTGAAAACGTCTTCCTTCTACACATGCTCTTGACTCATAGTTTGTCTGGATAGATAAATCCAGTATGGAGATCATTTTTCAGCATTTGGAAGGCATTGCACCATTGTCTTTTAGCTTCCGGTGTTGCTGTTGAGAAACCCTGTCATTCAACTTCTTATCAAGTGTGTGTGACTGTCTCTCAGTCTCTCTTTCAATCCCTCTCCTTCAGAATCTTGTTCTCACCACTGTGGTGAAGGTTCCTGGTAATGTGAGTTGGTGTGGGTCATGCCCTCTAATTCTGGGAAATCCCTTTGAATTAATTCATTGGTGATTTCCTCCTCTCCATTTTCTCCATCTGTTCTCTCTGGAGCTCTATTGTTTGGATAAACAGATGACTGTTGGTCTATTTCTGTCCTCTAATTTTCATGTCTTTTACATTTTCCATCTCTGTCTTTTGCTCTCTTTTCTAAAAAGTTTCCTCAACTAACATTCCAAAACTTCTGGTGAATTATTCATTTATTTAATTTCCAAAAGCTCTATTTTCGTTCTTTGACTAGTTTTTCTTTTTGATCGCATTCTGTTTTGTTTTACGGGTGTGATATCTTTTCCTCTATTTACTCTCCAAGGACAGTACTGATTGTTTTGCTTTTGCATTTTCTTTTCCTTGCATAGCCTCTGTTTCCTCTAAATGCCCTGGCCTTCATGTGTTGTTCTCTCTTTCTTGGATTGTTTGCATGTTTGGTTGTTGTTCTTTGCCAAGTCATGTCTGACTCTTTGTGACCCTATGAACTGCAGCATACCAGGCTCCTGTGTCCTCCACTATTTCCTAGAGTTTGCTCAAATTTATATCCATTGAGTCAGTGATGCTATCTCACCAACTCATCCTCTGCCGCCTTCTCCTCCTTTTGCCTTCAGTCTTTCCCAGTATCAGGGTCTTTTTCAATGAGTCAGCTCTTTGCATCAGTGACCAAAGTATTGGAGCTTCAGCTTCAACATCAGTCCTTCCACTGGATGTCAGGAGGGAAACAGGAAATCAGGGTTGATTTCCTTTACGATTGCATGTTTAGCTGCTGCTGCTGCTGCTAAGCCACTTCAGTCGTGTCTGACTCTGTGTGACCCCATAGACAGCAGCCCACCAGGCTCCGCCGTCCCTGGGATTCTCCAAGCAAGAACACTGGAGTGGGTTGCCATTTCCTTTTCCAATGCATGAAAGTGAAAAGTGAAAGTGAAGTCCCTCAGTCATGTCCGACTCCTAGCGATCCCATGGACTGCAGCCTGCCAGGCTCCTCCATCCATGGGATTTTCCAGGCAAGAGTACTGGAGTGGGGTGCCATTGCCTACTCCATGCATGTTTAGAGTGGGGGCTAAAATCCGACTGGAAGCTGTGTGTGCCTGTGGGTAGGCCCTGCTGAGAGGGACCTTCTCTGTAGGATGGCTCTGGGAAAGGCCTGCTTTAGGTCTTCCTCTTGAGCTGGTCAGATTTCTCAGAGGAGAATTTGTTCACCTCCTGCCTGGGGGGTTAATATCCTGGCTGTGTGCATTCTGGGAGCTGAACTGGGGGAAAGGCCTTGGGATTTCAACATTCACCAAGTTCACATTCACCAAACCCGCCTGTTTCTACAAGGCACTGCAGGCTGTTGTCGGCTGCCCCTGCAATTATATCTATTTTTGTTTAACAAACTAATACCTCAAAACTTTGTGGTTTGGAATGACCATCTTATTTTGATACTTAGGGTGAGAAGTTTGGTCGCTGGGCTGGATACTGTGTCTCTTATCACAAGGCCTCGGTTGGTGCAGTTTGGGTGGAGGGTCCCCTCACATTCTGGCTTCTACTCCCATGGCATGGTCAGACTGCCCTTCTCTCTCCACCCCTGCCCCCACTCCCGCCATCCCCCTCCCACCCCACCATGTTATCTCACTCTCCAGAGCCTCCTTGTAACTTGGGCTTTCACAGTGTGGTGGTCTCAGGATGGTCAACCTTCCACATGGCTGCTGACTTCCAACTGGCAGGAAACAAAAGCTGCCAGGCCAATCAAGAGTGATGCCAAACCCTGGCCCAATGTCACTTCCAGCATATTCTGTTGATCAGAGAAATCTTAGTCTCTCTGCTGCCCATGCCCAGTTTGAAACATGTGAAGAAATAGACTCCTCCTCTTGATAAAAGAGGAAGGTCACACTGCGAATGAACGTGGGAGTTGGGAGATTTGCCATCTTTGGAAAATTTGTAACTACCTGGGTTAAGTTGATTAAAAAAGAAAAATTCTAGTGAGCATGATTTTCACCAATAGGAATATCTATCACTATTTCCTCTTTATAGCTATTCTCCATAATGTCCTTTCAACAGTGTTGAAAATCTAAATGAAAGATTGTGTTACATTTATCTCCTGTTTGGGAATAAGTTATTTCATAGATAAACATTTGCTCTGAGTCTTCCAAAATGTCTTCTTTCTGTTTGTGTACTAAATCTTTTCATATGTTCTGTGATTTTTATTTCATTTTTTTGATTTGTTTTCCCTTTGGAAGGAGATCTCTATTCAGTTTTGGAAATTTGAGATGGTTTCATCAGCAATTGTACGGGTTCCTTTTCTCTTAGTCCCAAAGGGGGAATTTTAAGTTTTTATTTATGTTTATTTAAGTTTTGGAGTTTTATTTTCCTTGCTTAGGGAATCTATTCAGCTAGGAAAAATTGGTAGCAGAAAACTGAGAAGGCATTTTTGCCTCAGAAATTCACTGCTTTCTCACTCCTTTGAAACCTCTGATAGCAGAGGGGCTAATGGAGGGGGTGCCTCCCTCCCCAGGTGTTTGTGGGTGGCCAACGGTTCTGTGTCAGGCACTGGTAGTGTTACTAACTGCACTCATGTGCTGCCCACCAACTGCCCCACAGTCCCATCTGCTTCCGGGTCAACTTTGAGAATTTCCTGGGTCTTTAGGGAGAATTTCAGCCACTTGCTTCCTACACGGCTTTTCTTTGTCAGCGTTAAATAGTGCTTGTCAGTATTTGGCCTGTTATTTTCACCTGCACCAAATCATGCCAACTTCTTCAAAATTCTAGCCCCTTGATACCATCCTTCCTTATTTTACATCAATGTTCTAGACTTTTCTCCCTGCCCAGCACAACTCTGTGATCTTTCAGTGGGATTTGGGAAGGGAGGGGGCATTAAACATGTCAATTCAAATTGCCATCTGCAAGTGTTGTTGGTCTGTTTATTCTCGATTTTCGACAGCCAGATTACGAAGATGCACTTCAGAGATTGGATTGTATTTCAGAGAGTGAATATCTTATTTTCTATGGTTAAGAAGAGATGTTACTGTCTCTTGATACATTGAGATATTATTGTCAATCCTGGCTACATATTAATATTGTCTTGTGGGGAGAGGGATGACAAAATGCTAATATCTATGTCACATTCCCAAAGTTATTTGATTGGCCTGGTATGGGGCCAGCCGTCAGCTTTCATAAAACCTCCCTGGGCAGTCTTCATACTGAGAGTGCTGACAACAGTGGCTCTTCAGATAATGACTGTGTGTCCTAAGTCTGTGAGTGCCTTTGAAATAACAAGAGGAAGACGAAAACAGAGGTGGCTCAGAAGGTAAAGCGTCTGCCTTCAATACAGGAGACCTGGGTTCGATCCCTGGGTCAGGAAGATCCCCTGCAGAAGTGAATGGCAACCCACTCCAGTATTCTTGCCTGGAGAATTTCATGGACAGAGGAGCCTGGCGGGCTATAATCCATGGGGTCTTAAAGAGTCGGACATGACTGAGCGACTAACACTTTCACTTTTCAGGAGTAGAAAGGAAGACATCATAGAGTTGGGGGAAAAGAGTGAGACTTAGTGTGTGTTCAATTGCTAGCTTCACAACTGAATGTCTGTGTAACCTCTTGTTACCTTTTTGGGGCCTCATTTTATTCTTTATAAAATAGCGGTAGTGACACCTACCTAGTGGCATTGATGCAAGAAGAAATTGCATGTCTGTGAAAGCAATTTGCTATTATCGTAAAAAAAAAAGGAAAGAAAGAAAATGTAATGTTAGAAAAGGGAGAGAAATGACTTAAAAAAAATAAAAATCATAAGATTGAGAACAATGGTATCTCTTTTCTTGGCTAACTGACCTTGGCATGAATCTAAATCATTTATTTTTTTTAATTTTTATTTTTCTGGCCTCATGGCATGTGGGATCTTAGTTCCCCGACTAGGGATCAAACCTGCACACCCTGCAGAAGAGGCATGGAGTCCCAGTCTCTGGACCACCAGGGAAGTCCCTAATCACTTATTTTTTACTGGTGAGAAACTTCATGGGACATTCCAGGGAGGGAATCCCAAGAGGCCTCAGTTTAGGTCCCAGATCTCTGGTGCTTCCTTATCTGTAGGGACAGTGACCATTCCCGTGCTCAGCTCACAGATTTCACCCTCATTAAATGTGATTCATATTTCCTGCCCATCCTTCCAGAATAACATCTGCAATATATACTCAGGATCGGTGGACAAATGGTGCAACTCCTGAAAAAAATCTTGCAATCTTTTGAATAAAGTTTGTATGATGACCTCATGTGTCACCAAAAGCAATAGAGGTCTCTAGCAAGAAGCACCCATTAATCTCTGGACTCTGCCTGCTTAGGTTGATTCCATGGATAACACATTCACAGATTTAATTAATATGTGCTCAGTTCTGTTAGATTTTGTAAGAAAGCAAGGATCCTGCTGCTTCTTTCCTTTCCCTTTTGTAGTGAGTTAAATTTTGTACCCCACAAATATACATCCAAATCCTAACCCTAGTGGGATGTTTTCTCTAACACCACCCAATTCTCTGATTCTTAAACATGCAAGCTGGGTGTTCAGCAATTCAGTTCAACCCTGACATTAATTACCCAAAATTAGTACAGACCCCTCAGTTTCGGGGCTCAGTTCCACAAGGCTGCCCCCACTTAATTTTTTTTTTCTGGTTGCACTGTGTGGCATGTGGGATCTTAGTTCCCTGCCCAGGATCGAACCTGCACCCTCTGCATTGGAAGGATAGAGTCTGAACTACTGGATCATCAGGGGTGTCCCTACCCCCACATTAGATGACAGTCACAAGTCTGCTTCTGACTACAGCATGCCAGGCTGCATATCCTTCACTATCTCCCAGAGTTTGCTCAAACTCATGTGCATTGAGTGAGTGATGCCATCCAACCATCTCATTCTCTGTTACCCCTTCTCCTCCTGCCCTCAATCTTTCCCAGCATTGGGGTTTTTTTCAGTGAGTTGGCCCTTTGCATCAGGTGGCCAAAATACTGGAGCTTCAGTCCGTAAGTGCATATTCAGGGTTGATTTCCTTTAGCATTGACAGGTTTGATCTCCTTACTGTCCAAGGGACTCTCAAGAGTCTTCTCCAGCACCATAGTTTGAAAGCATCAATTCTTTGGCACTCAGCTTTCTTTATGGTCCAACTCTCACATCTGTACAAGACTACTGGAAAAACCATAGCTTTGACTAGATGGACCTTTATTGGCAAAGTGATGTCTGTGCTTTTTAATATGCTGTCTAGGTTTGTCATAGCTTTTCTTCCAAGGAGCAAGAGTCTTTTAATTTTGTGGCTGCTGCTTTGTCAGGCGAAGGGGGCTACAGTGGGCTAATGACTTTGAGGGCCATTGTGTCCCCACTTGGGGAAGACAGTGAGAAGTTTTACATTAATGATCCAAAGAGGGCTTGGTAAGCTTGTGGCTGTTCTTCTGATGGGTTGATGGTGAGGTTAGTAGGAGTCAGCATCATCAACCTTCAGGTCCCACCGGTCTTGGGTCTACATACTTGTGGGCAGCATGCCATTGTTAATCATTAGCTTCTCCCACCTGGAGGGGGTTTCACTATCTACAAACCCATCAAAGATATTTTTGTGTGTATCCATTGATGGGGAAACAGAACCTTGTCCCAAGGCTGCTTTCGATGGTTTGTTTCTCCCTGGTGTCCCTGATTAACAACTGCTTGACTCTACCCATTGGAACTCGGGGAAGGTCATGGAGGCTGAATGAAGGCTGTTTCATGTAATCAAAGAAATGGAGGACACAAAAGCCCTCTGCCCAGGAGCCCCACAGGGCCCTGTGCGGTATCACAAGTGACCTTGCGAAACGGGTTAGTGTAATAGCAACGGTACCTGCTGCAACACTAACGCAGCCTGTCTGTGCAGTTTCTAAATTATCCTCAGAGGCAGCACACCCAGCGTGGCCTTGAGACTGTGAGTCAGGTGCGTGAGCGACGTTCAAGGTCAAGTAAGTGGGTATTTTGGGGGATCCTCTGTGTCCCAGCCCATGTGCTCAAAGCTTCACACAGGAAGTGAAGCGTGAGCCCACGTGGTGCATCCGGCCTAGTTGACCAAACCGGAACTGGGAAGGTCAGGTCTTATGAATGAAGAGACATGGCTGGGGGCAGGGAGGGCATCAGGCTGCTGCTGCTAGAGCAACCGGCACCATGTTCAGAAGAGACGGCTGTCTCTCCTTTTAGAAATAAACTGGGGGCTGCCGTACCTCACTGCAGGAATTTTGTTCCCCTCAGAAGCCTAAGCATCTCCAGTCCAAGTGAACACTTACTTCCTCTTGTTCTATTGAATTGAAAAACACACAGTCCCTGCCCTTTTTCACTTCTGGTCAGTGGCCCAAGTTCCTCATTCAATACTTTGCGAAGCACACAAAAACAGACAGCACCCCCTCAGGGCAGGATGCGGGGTGGGGAGGGAAAAGCAGAACTGCCGACCTGGGCCCCGTGAGATCTCAGGGCCCAAGAACCACACGTGCTCCAGCAGCCAGGTTTACAATGCTGGTGCTCTCTTCCTCAGGAGGTGAAGAAACAGGCCTGTTTCCTCTCCTGGGCCAGGGTGGAAGCTTCATTTTTTAAGGATCTTGATCTGTCTTTATCCATCACGTTAACTCTTACCTAATCCCTGGAGAAGGAAAAGGCAACCCACGCCAGTATTCTTGCCTGGGAAATCCCATGGACAGAGGAGCCTGGTGGGCTACAGTCCACGGGGTTACAAAAGAGCAGACATGACTGAGTGACTAAACAATGACAACAGATTATTTCAGTGGGCTTTGCATGAACATCTATTTTAACTTGCTCTCAATTTTGTCCCATCTTTGAAATCATTTTATGTCCCTTCCTCAAAGACAGAATTGTATGGTCAGTAAAGAATTAAGCATGGGGACTGGAGTCAGCTGAATTGTGGCCCCTAGAATGCATGCACGCATGCTGTCATTTCAATTGAGTCTGATTCTTTGGGACGCCCTGGACTGTAGCCCGCCAGGTTCCTCTGTCCATGGGATTCTCCAGGCAAGAATACTGGAGTGGGCTGTCATGCCCTCCTCCAGGGGATCTTTGCCACCCAGGAATCAAACCCGAGTCTCTTATGTCTCCTGTGTTGGCAGGCAGTTGGTAGACCACCTGGGAAGCCTAAAGTATCAGGACCTGATCCCTGGAACCTGTAAATGTTAACTTATTTGAAAAAAGAGCCTGTGAAGATGTGATTAGGTTAAAGATCTAGAGACAGGAATATTTTCCAAGATTATCCTAAATGCCATAAAAAATGTCCTTATAAGAAAGAGGCAGGACTTCCCTGGTGATCCAATGGTTAGGAGTCCACCTGCTAAAACAGGAGACACCAGTTCAATCCCTGGTCCAGGAAGACCTCATATGCTGCCAAACACCTAAGTCCGTGTGCCACAGCTACTGAAGCCTGTGCTCTAGAGCCCATGTTTCACAACAAGACAAACCACCACAATGAGAAACCCACACAACGCAACCAGAGAATAGCCCCAGCTCACTGCAACTAGAGAAAGCCTGCGAGCAGCAATGAAGACCTGGTACAGCCATAAATAAATACACAAAACAAAATAATAGTAATTTTAAAAAAAAGATCTTGAGATGGGAAGATTTTCCAGAATTATCCAGTTAGACCCTAAATCAGGAGTCCCAAACCTCTGGGATCTAATGCCTAGTAATCTGAGGTGGAGCTGATGCAATAATATTAATAATAGAAATAAACTGCACAATAAATGTAACGCATTTGAATCATTCTGAAACCATCTCCTGTCCCACCCTTCAGTCCATGGAAAAGTTGTCTTCCATGAAATTGGTCCCCAGTGCCATAAAGGTAGGGGACTGCTGCTCTAACTGCCATCAAAAGTGTTCTTCTAAGAGGGAGGCAGAGGGAGATAACACACAGAAGAAGAGAGAGCCATGTGAAGATGGGGGCAGAGATGGGAGTGAGGGGCCACAAACAAAGGAATCCTGGCAGCCACTAGAAGCAGAAGGAGGCAAAGATTCTCCTCTAGAGCCTCTGCAGGGACAACAGCCCCAGGACTCCTTGATTTCTACCCCATGAGACTGATGTTGAATTTGATATTGAACTATGAGAGAATACATTTCTATTGTTTGAAGCCACCCAAGTTGTGATGATCTGTTACAGTAGCCACTGGATACTATCACAGGGACAGAAAAAAAAAATTGTTTAGGCTTCTGTTGTTAGAGCAGTCTGGCAAAGCCTCTGGATCTCTCCTCAGAAGAATGGTTTCAGAGCATAAAATAAAATACACAAAATGATGCAGAAAGCCAAGTATACCGATATACAGTTGTTGTTCAGTCACTAAGTCATGTCCGATTCTTTGTGGCCCCATGGAACTGAAGCACTCCAGGCTTCCCCATCCCTCAGTATCTCCCAGAGTTTGCTCAGACTTCTGTCCATTGAGTTGGTGATGCCATCTGACCATCTCCTCCTCTGTTGCCCCCTTCTCCTCCTGCCCTCTGTCTTTCCCAGCATCGAGGTCTTTTCCAGTGAGTCAGCTCTTCGCATTAGGTGACCAAAGTATTGGAGCTTCAGCTTCAGCATTAGTCCATCCAATGAATATTCAGGGTTGATTTCCTTAAAGGATTGACTGAAGAGTCTTCTCCAGCACCACAGTTTGAAAGCATCAGTTCTTCAGTGCTCAGCCTTCTTTGTGGCCCAAGCCTCACATCCGTTCATGACTACTGGAATTCCAAACCATAGCTTTGGCCATATGGACTTTGGTCAACAAAGTGACGTCTCTGCTTTTTAACATGCTGTCTAGGTTTGTCATAGCTTTCCTTCCAAGGAGCGAGTGTCTTTATTTCATGGCTGCTGTTGCTAGAACATAAGAAAATACCTTTCTACAGCCTTGAGCACATTGATCAAGCACATTCACATACATGCAAGTTAGGGCTGATCTCATTTCTGAAAAATGCCAATGCAAAGGCCACTGTGGTCCAGCTTGAGTTGCACACAGCATCGTGGACTGGCCTTCAGGGGAGAAAGGTTGAGTTCATGAGTGGTCTACTGCAGGATTTAATACCCACCGTTGTTTTGAAGTAGTAAGGAAAGTAAAGTGTTCCAAGATGTGTGCAGGCTCAATTGCTTGAGTCGTGTCCGACTCTTTTTGATCCCATGGACTGCAGCCCACCAGGTTCCTCTGTCCATGGGATTCTCCAGGCAAGAATATTGGAGTGGGTTGCCATGTCTTCCTCCAGGAGATCTTCTAGACCCAGGGATTGAACCAGTGTCTCCTGCACTGTAGGCAGATTCTTTACTGCTGACCCGCCAGAGAAGGCCTTCCAAGATATGGTCAGTAACTGTGATGCAATCCGGTGTTCTCTGGTGATCCAGGCCCAGGGCTGCCACGTACTGTAGCTTGTGGCCAACTTTTGCCATCAGGGGAAAGACTGAACTTCAGAGAGTGGAGCTCAGGCTCAGACAGAGAGGAGGAAGGAGCTGTGGCTTGACTGGCCACAGGGAGTGTGGAATTGGGGCCTGGGGAGGCCAAGGAGGGCCGGCCAGGCCTTCTGTAGGGGAGGCAGCCTGAG
Source organism: Bos mutus (assembly GCF_027580195.1). Lineage (NCBI taxonomy): Eukaryota > Metazoa > Chordata > Mammalia > Artiodactyla > Bovidae > Bos > Bos mutus. The sequence continues at coordinate 55,548,433 of NC_091630.1, read as the reverse complement.
TCGGAGCTGAATCCCCAGCTTGCCGGCCCAGAGAGGCAGCAGCTCATGGGAGCTGGTGATAAAGCAGGCCCAGCAAATTGGACAAGGTGTCAAGTTGACTATGAAATATGATGGATTAACAGCCGAGGCTGGTGGTGTGACCTGCTTTCAGACACTTCATTTAGAAGTTATCATACTGCTGGATGCTTCCTATAATTTGTGATGATGCTGACTGTGATAAATCGTGAGTTTCTGGCATACTCCCCCAGCCCGCTCCAATGGCTGAGCAGAGAAAATGTGCAATTCTGTGGGAACATTCGTGCCACGAATGAGAGCGAGGATCTGGCCGTAACCACAGAATGCCCAGTCAGTGAACAAAGTAATTAAATTAAGCTAATTAAATCACAATAAAAATAATTTTAATTTAATTAATTTCTCTGCGCTGATTGAACATTATGTTGCAACCAGGAGACTCTCTGAACACTAATAGAATTTAGGGGCTGGAGCAGCAAAGTGGTGGTCACTGGTGTGATACGTGGGTTATTGTTGAGGGAATGAAATTAAATATGTCTAATGAGATGCCGAAATGTTGACGGAGCCACAAATAGAAAATGCTTTTGGAATGAAGATAATGGGGTCTTTTCCTCTCTTGGTTTTCTGTACTAATTGGGGCAATAAACATCAAATTTGGTAATAATTTTAAAGGTCTAGATAAATTAGATGGTGCACAATTGAGTCACTTGTTGGAGTCGGTGGGAAACCTCAGCAGTGAGAAATACTAGGGACAATTCCGTGTCGCCCCCACCCCCAAGTCCCTGGTACTTAAGAAAGGGTCTAGAAGCATTTGAACTGGAATCCCGTGGGGTCCTGAGTTAAGGACTAAACAAGTGGCAATGGGTTTTTAATAGCAGCGTGAAAGATTTAGGGAGGCGTGTGTGCGTGCGCTCTGTGTCCAACTCTTCGAGGCCCCATGGACTGTAGCCCACCAAGCTTCTCTGTCCATGGGATTCGCCAGGCAAGAACACTGGAGTGGGTTGTCATTTCCTTCTCCAGGAGATCTTCCGCACCCAGGGACTGAACCCATGTCACTTGTGTCTCTTGTATTGGCAGGCAGATTCTTAGCTACTGGCGCTGCCTGAGAAGTCCTAGGGAGGCATAGAGAAGGAGTTTCTATCTGCCAATAACCAGTTACTTCTTGAAAAATGAGAGTCATGCGTCCCTCCCCACCACCATACCTTATCCCCAGGCTAAGCAGAGAGCCTTACACTAGCTGGTACTCCAATATTTATTATGAAATTAAATTATTGAGTCCTCAAGGAATTTCTTCCTTTAGCACTTGAAAAATCAGGATGGATACTCTTATTCTGGGCTTGCTCAGACATGATTCAGTTCCTAAGCAGGAGGATACTCACACAAGGTGACCTCTCAACGTCACCTCCCCGAGACTTATTTTGTCCTGTAAGCGGACCTGGAATCCTGAGAGTGTGTTAGCAAGCGCTCAAGTAATTACCAACTGTCACTTTCTAGGAGTCCTCTGCTTCCGATCACAATATTATTTATCATGCAAGATATTTTAATTAATATTTTGTGTGCGTGCCAACATTTGAACCGGACCTCGTTGTGACTGTTTGGGGCACCGCATTTTTGTTGAGTGGAACTGCTTTCAGGATGCAGCTGGTTTCCCTCCCTAGCAGCCAGGAGGGCCAAGGGACCAAGTGACAGGCATTTGCAAAAGCCTCTGTTGACCCAGCCACTCGAGCTCTGTCTTAGACATTCATCAGCTCATCAGTGAGGAGGACCCCTTTTTTCATCCAGAGGGGAGCGATGGAGAGTCCCACGGGAGGGCCCTGGAGCCTGAATGAGGTACCACCAGGAGAGGGATGCAGAGATCGGCGGTGCTTGCATGCTGCACGCCAGCCTCTGGAACCAGGGGTGTTCATGCGCCTTTGGAGAGTGAATTGGCACCTTTTCTGTTGTCTGTTATCTCATAATTGTGCAAACAGCGTGAAATCCAGGCTAGCGCAATGCTGCTGGTGCTGAGCTCCAGCTGGCTGTTCAGCTCGGCTCGCACGATAACCCAAGACCTCCTGCTCCCTGAAACGTCCGCCTGCAGGAGGTGTGGGCAGGTGGCTCTTTTTCCCAGCAGAGTTGCCCCTGAGGTTAGCACATAACATTTTCCAGGAGATGTCTGTTGTTCTGAAAAGAGAACTTCCTGCTTGACCTGAGACCCTGCCAATAGGGAGTTTCCTGGTGGCTCAGTGGTTAAGACTCCTCCTTCCAGTGCAGGGGTGGGAGGAGTTCAACTCCTGGTCAGGGAGCTAAGATCCTACATGCCTCTCAGCCAAAAAACCAAAAATATAAAAAAGAAAACCAGAAGCAAATTGTAACAAACTCAATAAAGACTTTCAGTTGAGTTCAGTTCAGTTCAGTCGCTCAGTGTCCGACTCTTTGCAACCCCATGAATCGCAGCACACCAGGCCTCCCTGTCTATCACCAACTCCCGGAGTTCACTCAAATTCACATCCATCGAGTCAGTGATGCCATCCAGCCATCTCATCTTCTGTTGTCCCCTTCTCCTCCTGCCCCCAATCCCTCCCAGCATCAGAGTCTTTTCCAATGAGTCAACTCTTCGCATGAGGTGGCCAAAGTACTGGAGTTTCAGCTTTAGCATCATTCCTTCCAAAGAACACCCAGGGCTGATCTCCTTTAGAATGGACTGGTTGGATCTCCTTGTAGTCCAAGGGACTCTCAAGAGTCTTCTCCAACATCACAGTTCAAGAGCATTTAAAAAATAAATAAAACCCTAAAATTGGCTTGAGCCCCTTTCCTTCACTCTTACAGATTCCTAAGATCTAGTTCTATCCCTCTCACATTTCCTTATGTTTCAAATAATACTATCTAACTTTTCTTTGAGGTCAAAGGGGTACCTGGCAATGCGCTAAGCTCTTTACCTGCATCTTGAGTCTCACAGCAGCTCTGTCAGGTAGGTGCTGTTTTTATATCCTTCTTGTAAATGAGGAAACGGTAGCTTTCTAAGTCCAATAACTCACCCCACCTCACAGCTAGTAAGTAGCAAAGCTGCTATTGGAATCAAGGTCCTCTTTTCAAAATCCCTCCTCTTCACCGTCCACTACCTTGGAAATGAATCCACTAGTGAGATATATTTTGTCCTTGTCCTTCCTCCTTCCTTCCCAGCACAGAGCTGCGAGAATACACAAGTGGTTCATCTGTGCCCAGCTCCACAATCTTCCCCAAATCCGATTTCGCAGCCTGAAAAGCTATTTTACAGAATGAAGATATTGGACCAACTAAGAATGTTAGGACATTTTTTTTTCTCTTACAAAGTAAACTAGCACTTGCATCTATATTGGCCCAAGGATTCTGTTACAGGAAGAAATCTCTTGAAGGGATTCGACTCTCAGACCCTCAGAAGTCTTGAATGCGGGCCCTGAAAGCCGGCCCAGCTCCTGCACATGCCTGGTGGCTGTGGTGCTTGGTGGGGTGGACCCTGCTTCCGAGTTGACTGGCCTGTGCCACCCTTGGGCACTGGACCAGCCTGCTCATCTCCACTACCTGCTTGGAGAGTTCTTTCTTGAGTTCCCTCTCTTTGATCTCACTTTCTCTCTCCCTCTGTTTTTTTTTTTCCCTTGTTTTTGTCTCTGAATCAACTTTGTCAACTCCCACCCCCATTTCTGCGCCAGCCCCTTACTCTCTGTCATTTTGACGATGCCCTTGGCCCTGTTCTCCACTGCCTGCTTCCTAATTCTCTGCTGAAAACAAAGAATAACAGAAAATCCCAGAAGAGGAAATATTTACCAGTTCTGAAATGGCTTGAATTAATGAAATAATGTTTGAGGGCATTGAGATTGAACCGGTGTAATTGTAGGTTGCAAAGTATAATAGTTGCTCATGCAGGGCTATCATTTTGTGCTACTTTACTTTCAGGTTTTTGTTAATCCAGTGGGTTTGTTGGAATTAGAGGGTTGCTGTGAAAAAAAAAAAAAAAGAAGGCGGCTAAGCAACCTGCTGGCGAGAGAACAGCTTTGTCAAACTAGCAGGTAGCTGCACGCTTAGCCTTTATCTGGCACACAATCAGGGCAATCTCTGGGCCTGGAGAAAGAGTATTGAACTGTCGACGCAGGACGTTTTTGTTGAAAGTTGTCCTTTTGATTTCATCTTCTCAGACTAATGTAACAAAAAACAGCCATTATAGGACACATTCATCTCGGTTTGATGGGGAGCGCGGAGAAGCCCCAGAGATGCCTTCGGTCATGAAGGTTATCCAGCTACCGGAAGTGACTTAGAAGATGACTATGGATCCTGAGGTTGTTAGCATCTCACCGGATTCAGGAGGGTGGCTGTCACTGGAGCAGACCCACAGGACACACAGTAGAAACACGGTCTGCTCTTAGGAGGATATTTAACTTCTCAAACATTGCAAATTTCAGCCACAAAGCCCCTTTTCTCTAATGAGCAGAACTTTGAGGGGTTATCTCTAAGGAAGAAGAAAGGAAAACAAAGTGGAAGAAACCTGAACTTATTTTTCTGAGCTGATGGCTGTGTTCATGGAAACAGAAGTGGAGGCAGGAACCAGCCCTGGTCAGAAGTGACCAGGTCAGCTTTGCCTATTCCCCATGTTCTCGAATTCCATACTCTGACTCTTCCGATTTCTGACCTTGATGGGGACCAACTGCAGAGAAAAAGAGCTTCACGTAACTTGAGAATGTAATAGTTTTCTCAGAAACAGTAATGAAGCTCACGGAAGTTAGGCTGATTCTGGCATTTGGGAACTTTCAAACTTACTAAACCTTCTGATCTCTTTAACTGGTTGTAGCTTTCCAAGTTTGCTGTGACATGGTAAACACGACTCCAATATTTGTTTGTGTGGTTGCTAAGGTGCTTTTTTCCAGTCCCTTGCTGAAGTAAAAGGACTGCTTTGTTGTTGTTTAGTGGCTAAGTTGTGTCTGACTCTTTACAACCTCATGGACTGTAGCCCACCAGGCTTCTCTGTCCATGGAATTTCCCAGGCAAGAATACTGCAGTGGGTTGCTGTGACCTTCTCCCGGGGGTCTTCCTGACCCAGGGACTGAAACTGCATCTCTTGTGTCTCTTTCATTGGCAGGCGGATTCTTTACCACTGAGCCACCTGGGAAACCCCGAAAGGAGCTTACTCTCCATTGATTACACTCTGCCATGACTTTTGTGCCTGCGTGCTAAGTTGCTTCAGTCGTGTCCGACTCTTTGCAACCCCATAGGTAGCATTTTGCTGGGTGTTAGAATGAGACAGGTGAGTAATTGCAGATTGAATTTGAAACACATATAAACATAATTCCTCAAACTGTACAAAGCATGACCTGAAATTTCTTTGAGACTGAAAAGGCTCATGTCTCATTGTTTTAATAATTACTGTTGAATTCACTGTATGTTATACTTTTTGTTTGATGCTGTATTCATTGAGTAAACTGTCACTGAGCACTCACTGCAAACCAGGATTCATGTGTCGAATTCTGGGAGTTCACACACACAGGGCAGTCCCTGCCCTCAGGCCAGTTACACTCTAAGGTGTAACTAAGGTGCTTCTAAGACCAGAGGAATGGTTGCACTGTCGTATGATAAGATGACCAGGGCACAGTAGGAGCCAGGAGGGGAGCTGTCGATCCAGCCATGTGTGTGTGTGTGTGTGTGTGTATGCATGCTCATAGCTTTTAGAAATGCATTGTTTGGAAGTAGGCTTCCTAGTGATGATGTGTAAAATAAATCTGAAAGGATAACTGGACTTGAGATAATAAAAGGGAAAAGGATTTTATTCTAGATAAGAGCAAGTGGCATTCAAGAGCTACAAATTACTTTGTTAATGAGAGCTACCCTTACTTGGGGTTATGGTGATGGATGAGAATGAATAAGTTGGCAGTGCTCTTTTGTTTCATTCCAAGGGGTTTATTTTTGGAGGGAAGGAAGAGGAGGGAAATGGGGGAGCAAGGAAGGGAGGGAAAAAGGAAGGAGGAAATGGCAATAGAAGTATTAAAGAATAAGAAAGGACCTAAGGCTTATTTTCTGCTTATGCTTGGTGATTTTTTGTTAAGTCCATTATGTCTTTTGATGTTTAAACTCTGAAGTCAGTTTCTTCATTTATGACAAAGATCGATCCCTCCCACGTCAATGGTCCCATGAGATGCGGGTATGGATACTGAGCATACTCAGGCACATCGTTGATGCTCTGTTAACAGTGGTCATTATTATGATGATGAGAGTGGAGGATGGGTTGCAGGGGACAGGATCTGGAGATGTAAAGAGGCTGGGAAAAATGATGGCAGCCTGACATGGGCTGGAGAGGCAGCCGGTGATGTGAAAGATACTTGGGGAGGCAGAATCCGGTGGGGGTGGCGGGGGGGTGGGGCACGCCTGGTGACCGAGGATGTCCTGGGGGTGAGAGAGGAGAGTCAGAAATGCTTCTAGGCTGCTTCTGGTCGAGTGCATGGGAGTCCGTCTTCTGAGACGGGCACAGTGGGAGCAGCAGGCCACGTCCACAAAGTGAAAGACCACGAACACCAAAACCCAAACAAGTCCTCGGTCTGGAGAGCTTGTTTTCAAAACTCGACTCAAATCAGGAGCATGTGAGGCAGTGTGTGGGTTGGTGGGTGGGACGCAGAGACATCTGAGTGGGATGGGGATGCTCAGCAGTTCCTCCCAGGTGACCCTCCCTCAAGGCCGTGCAAACACCTGCACCTCCTCCTCATGGGCCTGCATCTCTCCAGCTCCCTGGCCACTTGAAAGAATCAAGCCTCTCTCTCCCAGCTCCCATCAGCCCAGGTTTATCACCTGGTCATGTAACCTGTGATGCTGGTGAGCTCTGATCCTCCCTACATTCCACCCCAGAGTCATTGCATATAAACCTGTTGCTGGGGGGCAAAAAAAAAAGTTAGGAATCCTGCTTCTTTGTGTTCTAGCCAAAGCAATAAAATATATTCCCAATACTAATACCGCAATTTAAATTTATTATCTTTGTGCTTTACAGTATCCATAGCAGTAAAATCTATGCCCAAGAGTACCATTACAATTTCCAGCTACTTAAGGAATTATTTTTGTTTACGTTTTAAAGCCACAGCAGTAAAATTTAACACCAACAATAATACTACAACTTTGTCTGCCCTTAAAATATGTCATAAATGATCTTTGGGAGGAGACTGTCAGAAAACATGTAAATGTTTCCAGGAGAAACAGACTTTTCCATGGTGAGGCCCAGATTCTTAACAGTGTCGAAAAGCACAGTCCTTTCCAATTAGTCAACAGTCTGGTTGAGCCCGGGCTTCCCAGGTGGCACTACGGGTAAAGAATTCGCCTGCCAATTCAGGAGGCCTAAGAGATGCAGGTCCAGTACCTGGGTGGGGAAGATCCCCTGAAGGAGGGCACTCAGTATTCTTGCCTGGAGAATTCCATGGACAGAGCAGCCTGGCAGGTTGCAGTCCATGGGGTCACAAAGAGTCGGACATGACTGTGTGACTGAGCACAGCACACTGGTGGAGCCTACTTCCTAAGTGTGTCTTGAATCAGCCCATTTCTTTCTTCTCACCGCCCCTGGAGCTACGGGCGACACTGTCATGTAGGGAACCCTTTATCCTGCCTGGGGGCAACATGAGTCTCACTGTCCATCCTCTCTGCCTCCAATTGGTTATCCGGACAACAGCTTGGATGATGTTTTCAAAGGACAAGTCTTGCCAGTTTCCAGGAAAACACGGTGGGCAGAAGACAAGTTCTATGATTCTGCAAAGACGCAATCAGTCAAATGCAAAATGTGGGAGGCTGAAGGGGCCAAGGGACCTGGTTTTGCTAACATATCAGTGGCCTGAGAGAGAGAGAGGATGACAAGAGGGGATTGGGGTGGAAGCAAAGAGGTGTCAGAATGATCAATACAGGACTTCCTTGGTGGTCCATGGGGTGGGATTCCGTGCTCCCAGTGCAGGGGGCCCAGGTTCAAACCTTGGTCAGTGAACTAGAGCCCACATGCCACAGCTAAGAGTTCATATCCTACAACTAAAGACCCCTGTGCCACATTTAAGACCTGGTGCAGCCAGTAAAAAAAGAATGATCAACACAGTGACCCAGCATTATCTGTGGGAAGAGTGTGACTCCTGATTCCAACAAGCCTCCCATACACAGACCTTCTGGAGAAAATCAGGGCTGTCAGACCACAGCATGGGTATTAGGTGAGACTAAAGAACTGTGTTCATTTTGCTGGAATGTCCTTTTGTTCCTAATGCAGAGCCTCCATTGGTTAGAGCTGCATCCTCGGGTATTTACAGAGGAAGTGACATGATGTCTTGTGTTTAAAATACCGCAGCCATCTCCTTCCCCAAAGTGGACGGGTGGTGTGGGTAGATGAGAATCAAAGTATTTCTTGATGCTAGGGAAAGGCAATGTGGGGTTCATTATATATTCCATCTCCCAGGTGGTGCTAGTGGTAAAGAACCTGCCTGCCAAAGCAGGAAACATAATGAGACTCGGGTTCAATCACTGGGTTGGGAAGATCCCCTGGAGAAGGGAATGGCAAGCCACTCCAGTATTCTTGCCTAGAGAATTCCATGGACAGAGGAGCCTGGTGGGCTATAGTCCATGGGGTCACAAAGAGTCGGACACGACTGAAGTGACTTAGCACACACGCATGCACTGCCGTTGTGAGTGTTAGGGACAAGCATAAATAAAAACAAAAATTCAAGTGAAGAGGCCAGATGAAGCACTGGTTGTTTTCAAGAGTACCTGATTTATTCAACAAAGATGTTTTTCCATTACCTACTTACTTCAGTTCAACAGATTTTTTTTTTTTTAAACAAACACCTACTTCATACAGAATTGAATAAGACACAGCTTCTGCCCCTCAGAAGCTCACCATCTGGTTGGGGAGGAGAGACTTACATTTGCAAAAAGAAAACTAATACTAATACTAATAGTCATACTCATACTAACACCAAGAGCTAAATCGACAATATGCAAAACAGTCAAAAACTATCACAAACAAAGTCAAGGTGCAGAACTCTGTGTCTGGTATGCTACTTTTTGAATATATAAGGAGAAAAATAAGAACTGCCAGTTTTATTTGCTTATGTGTAAGTATAGAAAAAGTCAGGAAGGACATATAAGCAACTATAAAAAATCAATAGCTATTTGGAAGACAGGGAAGAGGTTTTGCTCATGTGTGCGTGTGTGCTATGTCACTTTAGTCGTGTCCGACTCTTTGCGACCCTATGGGCTGTAGCCCAACTAGGCTCCTCTGTCCATGGAGATTCTTCAGGCAAGAATACTGAAGTAGGTCGCCATACCAGGGGATCTCACTGACCCAGGAATCAAACCCGAGTCTCTTATGTCTCCTCCATTGACAAGTGGGTTCCTTACTACCAGTGCCCCCTGGGAAGCCCACATCATCTCATACTTTCTGGTTTTTGAAGACATGTGAATGTATTGCATATAAAAAGTTTAAAATAAAAAGTAAAATAAGCTCTCAGCTCCTCCACATCAGACCATGTCTTTCCTCTATTAAAAACCCTTTGGGAATTCCAGGGTGGTTCAGTTAGGATTCAGTGCTTTCATTGCTGTGGCCCGCAGTTGATCCCTGGTCGGGGAACCAAGATCCTGCAATCCATGCAGAGTGGCAACAAAACAAAACAAAAAGCGGTGAGATCCTATTATCCTTGGTGTATGCTGCACAGTCCTTTTGGTAGCTTTTCAGGATGCCCACGGTCTGGCTTCTACATCCTCGTACCTTGTGCCCGTCACAGATGCTGAAGGCTCCCAGCTCAGCCCAGCCCGCTTGGATGTGCAAAGCCAAAAAACTCTTTGCTCTGCTTGATTCATCTTCACTCCTGTCTGGTCTGACCAAGCCCTGATCATTCAGGTTTCCCTGAGATGCTATATTCTCACAGCAGCTCATTCAGCAACTTGCTTTAGATCCCATACATCTCTATTCTGTTAAGGAAATGTGTGGTATTTGGAAATAATTGTCTCCTTTCATCTTTTATGTTACAGGTGAGCTCATTTGTGTCTGACTCTTTGCGATCTCATAAACTGTAGCCCGCCAGGATCTTCTGTCCATAGAATTTTCTGGGCAAAAATACTGGAGTGGGTTGCTATTTCCTACTCTAGGGGATCTTCCCAACCCAGGGATTGAACCCATGTCTCTTGTGTCTCCTGCATTAGCAGGTGGATTCTTTACCATTAGCTCCCCCTGGGAAGTCCCATTTGTGAGTAATTGACTCCTTTCATCTTTTATACTCTCTGTAAGCTAGTGTCATGATCTCCTGTGTTCCATCACATATTTCCACACCTCCTGTTTTTTTGTTTTGTCTTGTTTGTTTGTTTTTACCTACTTATTATTTGGCTGTGTTGAGTCTTGTGGTACACAGGGTGTCTAGTCGTGGGGCACAGGTTCAGTTGGCCCATGGCATGTGGAATCCCAGTTCCTGGATCAGGGACCAAACCCGTGCTGCCTGCATTAGAAGGCAGGCTTTCAGTCACTGGGCCACCAGGGAAGTCCCTCCAAGCCTCCTGTTTAGTTGGATATAGAATGTTTCAGTGAAGGGGCCACAGTTATAGAAAATAAAGACACGACCAGCTAGCATGTTTGTATAGGAGTTTCCATGAGGAGGAAGGTGGAAACTGTTAGAATGAGCAGAAAGGAAGTGGCATAAAACACAAAGCAAGAGGCAACTAAAGGACACTTTCTGCAGCAGAGGTCTTCCTTGAATCAAGGTAATGGAAGGCCAAGAGAGGAAACACCCAAGAGAGGAAAGTTGTGGGGGAAAAATGCACGCAGAGAAAAAGACTTGCAGTTTCTTAGACAAGGAGCAGGGACCATCCAGGGCAGGGGGTGCTGATGCGTGTTTTTAGAAGTCTGTGAACTTCTAGCAACTGCACAGAAACTTCCATGGAGATCTTTATGGTGAATTTTGTTGTTGTTGAGTGAACTTCATAGCTTTTTAAAAAAAATTTCTGAAAACCTAGAGATTTAGTGAAGTGAAAGTCGCTCAGTCATGTCTGACTCTGAGACCCCATGGATGGTAGCCTGAAAGTGTCCTCTGTCCATTGGATTCCCCAGGCAGGAATACTGGAGTGGGTAGCCTATCCCTCTTCCAGGGGATCTTCCCAACCCAGGGATTGAACTGAGGTCTCACGAATTACAGGCAGATTCCTTACCATCTGAGCCACCAGGGAAGCAGAGATTTAAGATGGATTAAAAGGACATCTCTGGTGGTCTAGTGGTTAAGAATCTGCCTGTCAATGCATGGGACATGGGTTCAATCCCTAATGTTGGAAGATTCCACATGCGGAGCCTGTTCTCTAAAGCCCACAAGCCACTACTGATCCCTTGCGCTCTAGAGCTGCTGCTCCGCAACAAGAGAAGCCATTGCAATGAGAAGCCCGCACACCACGACTGGAGAGTAGCCCCTGCTCGCCTCGACTAGAGAAAACCTGCACACAGCAATGAAGACCCAGCACAGCCGAAAATAAATAAATTAAAAAATGAAAAGAAGGACTAAAGATCTTTTTAGCCTTAGAGGAACCAGCTGAACTGAGAAGAGAAAATCATGGCACCATGAATGCAGGCCAGCAATTTGGGAGGCAGATGTGGAGAGAGGTTCACAGAAAAAGGTGCAGCCAATGGGAGGAGGGCCGTGGAGTCAGCGAAGGTCATGGAAGGAGGAGCCCTGTAGCCACTGGGATTGTGAGCATGTCGCTTGCCTCACTGAGCCCACTTCCACCGCAGGAAGGGTGGGTGAGTATTACTAAAACACCTTCTCGTCTCCCTCACAAGAGAGTCGTGAGGGGCTAAGAAACATTCCTAACATATGGAAAGCTGTGGGCTTTTTTCTTTATTTGTTTTTTATGCAATTTCCCTTATATTTAATGTAAAAATAACTGCAGGCTAAGTCACTTCAGTCATGTCCGACTCTTTGCGACCCCATGGGCTGTAGCCCGCCAGGCTCCTCTGTCCGTGGGATCCTCCAGGCAAAAATACTGGAGTGGGTTGCCATGCCCTCCTCCAGGGGATCTTCCTGACCCAGGGATCGAACCCGTGTCTCTTACATCTTTACCATTAGTTCTTTACCGTTAATGCCACCTGGAACAACAGCTCCACTGAATGGTGGGGAGGGGGAAGTCCTTAACCTCTCATGGACCTTCTGGGACTAGGAAGAAGGATTTATAGTGTCTCCCCAGACTACAGTCTTTTCTCGTTTAGTTAATATACGGTCAGTTTGGAACGGCCTTTGCTTTTTTACGGTAAAGTTCCGGGCATGGACATCAACCCGGGGACTCCACATTCCAGAGCAGTTTTGTACAGTGACAGCCTGGGCTGTTGTCCTGTCCGCCTCCCACTGGCTGGGCCCTGGACCTTACTTCACCCTGCACCCCAGGCCTCTCAGGTATGAAAGGGCAGTGACAGCTGTCCTGAGCTCATGGGATGAGGTGAGGATCACCTGATGGAACAGACATGGAGCTCTGGGGAAGGACCCACCGTTGAAGCTGCTCTGAGCTTGGCTCGTCTGAGTGGCAGGAGACGGGCAAGCCTCATCTCAGCCCCTCGTGAGCCTCTGCATCAGTGACTTCTCTAGAGTTGCCGGGTGTGGGGGTTTACGGGGATGCCTGCTCAGCCCTGGAGGGGGACATCTTTGTCTAGTGCTTCTCCCATGTTTAGGAGCTGGACACTCCACTGCCTGTTTGAGGCTCCTGAGTTCAAGCCAGAAGATGCCTTTTCAAGCCTACTCTGCCTCCCCACAACTTTGATTCTGAACAAGGTACTTTCCATCACTGAGCCTTTATGACCTCACTTCTATTCTGAGTGTTCAGGCTGTTGAGAAGGTGCAATCGTCTCCTTGGGGTGCAAAGTGCCACAGACCAGTGAGTGCTAAGTCGCTTCAGTCATGTCTGACTCCGTGTGACCCTATGGTGGACCCTCTGTGTGCCAGCCAGGCTCCTCTGTCCATGGGATTCTCTAGGTAAGAATACTGGAGTGGGTTGCTATGCCTTCCCTTCAGGGGATCTTCCCAACCAAAGGATCAAACCTGAGTCTCTTGCATCTCCTGCACTGGCAGGTGGGTTCTCTACCACTAGCACCACCTGGGAGGGGCGTGAACAACATGGAAATATTCTCTCACAGTCTGGAGTCTGGACGCCCGAGATCAGTGTCTGCAGGCTTGGTTTCTCCTGAGGCCTCTCTCCCAGGCTCGTGGGGGCCATCTTCTCTCTGTGTCTTCACATGGCCTTCTCTTGACCCGTTTCCTGATCTCTTCTTCTTATAAGGACACCAGTCAGACTGGATTAGAATCCACCCCCTACAACCTTATTTTAACTACTTCTTTAAAAACTGTGTCTCTAAATAGTCATATTTTGAGGTACCGAGAGCTAGGACTTCAATATAGGAATTTTAGGGGGTGTGGGGGCACAGTTCAGCTCATAACAGAAAGCTGAGCGAGAAACTGTGTATTGAAACTTGGCATAAAGCAGCCACTTTATTAGTGCTAGTTTGGTATGTTGACGTGTTTTCAGAATCACCATCATCAAAAAGAACACAAATAACAAATGTTGGTGAGGACGTGGAGTAAAGGGAGAGCCTGTGCGCTGCTGGTGGGGATGTAAATTGGTGCAGCCACTGAGGAAAACAGTATGGACGTTTCTCAAAAAATTAAAAATAGAACCACCTATAATAGAAAAAACAAAAACACCAATTCAAAAAGATACATGCACCCCAACATCTGTAGCAGTGTGGTTTACAATAGGCAAGATATGGAAGCAACTGAAGTGTCCACCAACAGATGAATGGATAAAGAAGATGTGGTGTGTATATATATATGTGGTGCATGCATATATATATATTTATAATAGAATCCTAAGCCATAAAAAGAATGAAATTTTGCCATTTGCAGCAACAAATGGATGGACTTGGAGGGTATTATGCTAAGTGAAATAAGACATAGAAAGGCAAATACTGTGTGATATCACTTATATGTAGAATCTAAAAATACAACAAACTAGTGAATGCAACAAAAAGGAAGCAGACTCATAGATACAGAGAACAAACTAGTGGTTACCAGTGGGGAGAGGGAAGGGCAATATAGGGGTGAGGAACTAAGAGATACAAACTATTGGGTATAAAATGAACTACAAGGATGTATTGTACAATATGAAGAATATAGTCAATATTTTATAATAACTATGAAAGTGAAAGTCTCTCAGTCATGTCCGACTCTTTGCAACCCCATGGACTATACAGTCCATGGAATTCTCCATGCCAGAACACTGGAGTGGGTAGCCTTTCCCTTCTCCAGGGAATCTTCCCAATCCAGGGATCGAACCCAGGTCTCTCGCACTGCGGGTGGATTCTTTACCAGCTGAGCCACAAGGGAAACCCATGAAAGGGAAGTTTATAATAACTATAAATGGAGTATGCTGCTGCTGCTAAGTCACTTCAGTCGTGTCCGACTCTGTGCGACCCCATAGACGGCAGCCCACCAGGCTCCCCTGTCCCTGGGATTCTCCAGGCAAGAACACTGGAGTGGGTTGCCATTTCCTTCTCCATAAATGGAGTATAGTATTTAACAATTGTGAATCACTATATTGTACACCTGTAACATTATAATATTGTACAGCAGCTATGTGGCACAGTGGTAAAGAACCTGCCTGCCAATGCAGGAGACAGAGGAGACAGAGGTTCTCTCCCTGGGTAGGGAAGATCCCCTGGAGGAGAAAATGGCAACCCACTCCAGTATTGGTGTCTGGGAAATCCCATGGACAGAAGAGGCTGGCAGATTACAGTCCACGAGGTCGCAGAGAGTTGGATACAACTGAGCACACATGCACACATACTTCAATATAAAAAGGAAAAAGAGGTTGATGTGTGTGGCTGCGCTCTATTTTGTTGAGGTGACTTACGGTTCACAAGCGGGTATGACAGTGGCTCTGTCTAAGCTGAACCGGCCTTGGGCTTCATTTCCTTCTAGCTCATGCCCAGCTTGGCTGCCTGCTGCGCCACCACTGGAGAGGGGCACTGGAGGGCAGAACTGAAAATTTTTTTTGGCTGTGATGCTACTGAATCAAAAATGAACTTGGTAAGTCTCCTCAGGCCCCATAGCATTAGGGGTTTCAGGACGTCGTCCATCTGCTGTCTTACTGGTCACAAGCCCTATTTCACTGGGGCACAGGTTCACAATTGTCACGTTAAGAATGAAGGAAGGACTTCTCTGGTGGTCCGGTGGCTAAGACTCCATGCTCCCAGTGCAGGGAGCCTGGGTTCAATCCCTGGTCAGGGAACTAGATTCCACGTGCCATAACTAAAGATCCTGGGTGCTCCCACTAAGACCTGGTGCAGCCAAAGGAAAAAAAAAGAATGAAGGAAAATTCATCCTGAGCCCCTGAGGTTGCTGGTGACATCCTTACAAAATAGCCTTTCAGTGTTTGTTCAGTTAACACAAAAGCAAACAAAGAGCAGTGGTAACAACAACCACGAAAATGATGACAGAGGGAGAGGGAGCTGCCTGGTTCCAGAGATGAGAAAAGCAAAAATCTCTCTGGAAAATTTATGCCCATCCCTGCTTCTGTCCCAGGACAGGGCAGCAGCAGCTTTGGCTTTGGGCTTTTCCTCTCTCTTTTCTCAAATTTCCTGTTCCCAGTTTCCCACATCCCATAAATGCCATCACTCTCCATGGATCCCTCTGAGTGATGCCTCCGTGGCTCTCTGTCACTCAGAATGTCCCTCTGGCCAGGGTTCATGGCTGTGGGTAAGACCTGCCAGTTGGAAAGCAGTCAATCCTAAGGGAAATCAACCCCAGTTCAATTCATTGGAAGAACTAACGCTCAAGCTGAAGGTCCAATACTTTGGCCACCTGATGCGAAGAGCCAACTCATTGGAAAAGGCCCTGATGCTGGGAAAGATTGAAGGCAAAAGGAGAACAGGCGACAGACAGATAGATAGCATCCCAATGCAATGGACATGAATCTGAGCACACTCCAGGGAGGCAGTGAAGGCTAGGGAAGCCTGGTGTGCTGCAATCCATGGGATCGCAGAGAGGAACATGACTTAGTGACTAAACAACAAACCAGAGCACCTCCTTCCAGAGAGAAGCAGGCGGAGGCTTTCAAGCCGTTTGCCTGCAACCTTTGACCCCCTCTGTGCTCTCCTGGTTAATGGCAATTATCATTGTTCAAGAGACACACCACAGAGGTGAGTGTCCTCAGCTAAATGGGCTAAATGATGAAATGGAGGTGCAGATGTTTCTCTCGTACACAGCTCTGTCTATTCCAACAGCACAAATGATGAATTTGAGCCCCCCTCAAAATGAGCCCTGAAACCTCAATGGAGGTGAGAAAGAAAGAAAATTTTAATTCTAGATTTTGGGAAAACAAAATTTCTGGTTGTAATTTTGGATCCCCTTGATGGATGGATTTGCTTCAGGTGGGGGATGTCAAAGGCTCAGGTGTGAGTGGCAGGGGGAGGGTGGCCACAGCTGCAGTGCAGAGAGGCCAGATGGCTTGCCAGGAAGGAGCGAAAACTCGGGGAATTCTAATGATGAGCAGCCCTCAAAGAGCTTTCAGAGAGCGGACAGACGTGCTGGGGAGCCTGGGAGCCATTGTAATTAACATCTAGAAACAATTGTGGGACATGCTTGCCTAAAATATAGACCTGGGCACACTCAGTGTTTGGAGCATGCACTCAGGGCAAACAATCAAAGTAGTAAATGGATGTATGCAAATATGTACACATTTCACACACACACACATATATATGTATATACACACATATATAGTACATGTTTGTTAAATGTATGTTGATTAGAAAAAAATCAAATGGGGAGGAGACTGGCAGATCCCAGGTTTTCCAAGTCTCCATCTTCGGTCCACTTCCCCACATTGCCACTGGGAACATGCCCTGGCTGCCAATCTGGGGACAGACCAACTTCTTGCTGCACCCAGCCCAGCCCAGGCGTGCTCTCTACCTTTTGTGTGAGCTGTGCCACCGAGGAAAGGTGAGGCTGTCACCTTTCTCAAGCTGCTGCTAGTCTCTCTCTCCCTGAGCTGAAAACAGCCTAAGGTTTTTTGTTTTTATTTTCCTATTGAATTATAAAAGACCACTTTAAATAGCCAGGTGAAGTGAAAATGTTAGTCACTCAGTCATGTCCGACTCTTTGCAACCCTATGGACTGAAGCCCTCCAGGTTCCTCTGTCCATGGGATTTCCCAAACAAGATACTGGAGTGGGTTGCCATTCCCTTCTCCAGGGGATCTTCCCAATGCAAGGATCAAACATGGGTCTCCTACCTTGCAGGCAGATTCTTTACTGTCTGAGTTACCAGGGAAATCTAAATAGCCAGGCGGTCATGGTCAAGAGATGTTTTAGTATTTATGCAGAGTTCATGAAAAGCAGCTCACAGTAGTCTCAGGAATCTTACTAACCCTCAGGTTAGTGAGTATAAGTGTGTGTGAGTGTGAGTGTGTGTGCGTGTGTGTGTAGGATGACAGGAAGTTGGGGAATAGGTTGGAAGGACAGCAGCATCTCTTTTTAAAAAAACTGAGTGGGAATTCCCCAGAGGTCGTGGTTAGGACTCTGTACTTTCACTGCTGGGGATGCAAGTTTGATCCCTGGTCAGGGAAGCAATGTTCCACAGGCCACAAGGTGCAGCCCCCCAAAACCCCCCCAAAAAACAAACAAACAAGACTCCGAGCATCTGTGCTTTTGCATGGTTTCCAGTAAGAAAGTATCTGTATAGTGGACTTCCAGTTGAGTGCTCTCCTGAGGAGACAGACCACATGAGGAGGAAGGGGGCCAGTTCCCCTCTTTTGCTGGCCGTGCTGAGGCTGTTAGTTGACAAGGGTTTGAGGGGACAGGTAGAGAGGTAGAGAGGTGCCTCGTCGCCCTGGAAGGATCTGCCTGCAGCCCCCACCCACCCCCTACCTGCTTCTCACCTGTTGTCATCTTCAACCTGGACCACCCTTGTCCTTGTCTAGTGAACTGATTTGACTCTGATCCCATAGCTGCAGTGCAGTGCCAGGATCCCCAACCAAAGCCCACATGATGAGAGCTGGGCTGCCCTGGGGGTGCTGGCCCCTGGAGTGCTGGATGGGGCTGGGGCTTCTTCTCCGAGGCTTTTCAGGGCTGCCTGGCTTGGCTGCTGTCACACTTGGTAGCGCAGGAGACGGATGAGGGGACAAAAAGAATTCCTGCCGGGCTTGGGGTGTTACCGGAATTCTATTGACTGTCCCCGCATTTGGGTCTGTTCCTGGTCTTAGAGGAGAATCAGTAAACATGACCCCCCAAAGTCTCAGTGTGAAAAGGAAAAAACCCACAACACAGCAGGCTTCTCGGCAGCCTTTCCCTTTACCCATAGTACAGGTTTGTTGACTGCCTCATGTGGCTGCAATTAAGTTGGTGCAGGTAGTCACTCCCTGGTGTGGCTGGAGAATCTGCCTGCTGTTTTCCTTTTCTGTCACCCCTGCCCCTCTCCCATATCTATTTGCTCCCAGGGAATTCTACAACACGCAATGGGGATAAGAAAAAAGACACGAGTCCCCAAGGTTCTACAGCCCACGGTGGTTTGGGAACACAGGGGACAGTCTGGTTGTTAAGCAGCCATGATCCTGGGCTTTGATGGGCGTGTCAACAACAAATGGGCAGTTGGCATGGGTGCTTGCCATCTACCTCTGCAAAGATTAGATCATGAGCTGCTGCAGCTGCTGACCTTCAACAGCCCCCTGAACGGAGTTCAGGGTGGAGAGCAGAAATGAGGAACTCCGCTCAGGGAAAAAGTGGCAGGACAGGTTTTCAGATGGTCAGGTATATTCAGGAGCCAATTTTATGAGCCCAATTCTTATATTTCCTCATATCTAGATAGCACTGTAATCCTTCATGGTGATGACTATTCCTCAAGACTAGCAAAGCTTCATGAAACCAGTAGAAACCTTCTGGAGAAATACGTGCTTGATGGCATATACTTCCTCATCACCAAAATCTCATATAGATCTCCCCACCCACTGCCTCTTTGGAGCAGCTTCTCAGAGGTATCTGAAGTATCATCTCCCAGGCTGCAGTCCTCATTTTGTCCCAAATAAAACTAAACTCTCAACTCTCACTTTGTGCATTTTTTTTAAGTCCACAGGTGTGTCAGAATGGAGGTGACAAAAGAGCAGAGATGGTGGAGAGCAGGTGGGGGACAACCGACGGCAGCACTTAAGAGCAAGATCCCCCTCTAAGGAGCTCGTAGGCAGACCAGGGTGTGGGCTCTGGGACGTGTAGGACTCTGGCTGGCCTGTCCCTCTTGGCTCAGTGTGCCAGGCTGTCGGCCAGCGGTTACTGGGCGAGAGGAGCCTGGGCAGAGGATGAAGAGGAGAGGAAGCCATGTGGGCGAAGCTGAGCCAAGCAGAGAATGGGTGAGGGGTGAGAGAGGCCAGAAATCAGAAATGAGAGTGCAGGAGGGCGAATATGAGGAAGTGAAACCATGGGGTTTGCAGAGAGGCATTGTGATTTGGGGGCCGGAGACCTGGGTCTCACCTCTGCCCTTTATGAGCTGGGGAGCCTTGCAAAAGGGACTTACCCTCTCTGAGCCTCCATTTTGCCACCTTGAAAATGGAGCCAATGATCATTTCCACCCCCTCTCCTTCAGAAGGGTGGTGTAAGAAAACGAAGACATGAAGGCTCTGTAAGACAAAACTCACGCTAACACACTCCTCAGCCAAACTGTTGGTTGGGTCAACAAATTGGGTTGAAGGAAGAACTAAATAGAAGCATAGAAAACAGAACATAGAGAAAAGATGATTAACCCAAGTAAGCAGGAGGGAGCCGGGTAGAGAATTAAGAAAGAACCAAATGGTGCTGGTGCTGGTGGAGACGCCAGACTCACTCGAAAACGCAGAATGAGTGACAGGGTCCATTGGGCAAACTGTAGCACCCATGTTTAAGAGACTAGGGTTGGCTATTGTGCAAGTGAGTGGAGGCAGGGACAGGAGGAGGGGAGCAAGGGAGAAACCCCAGGGTGGAAGTGGTGAGAGAAAGTCAAGCAAGAGCTTGCCTGAGGGAGGCTGAAGGCAGAGGCAGGAGGTCACACACTGATGGACAGACAAGACAGACAGAGCCATTGTGGGTGGGGTACAGTGAACAGAGAGGCAGTTTGAGGCAGGGTACGTTAGTTGAAATTTGGGCTAGATGAAATCTTTATATCCAAAATGGCAATCTAAGGAATGGATGGGATCGTTTTGTTTCAGGAGAGAAAGTCTTCATTGATTTGTTCTGAATCCAATTATTTGGTTCAAACTGGAAGCTGAGTCATGTGTAAGGGAGAGTCCCATGTCTAACTTGAGAGAAAGGTCAAGCTTCTGTGATCTAGTGCCATCAGAAGCAAAGGAAGAGCCTCAGCAAGGAGGTGACAGCATTGTTCAGCCTTTCAGGAGGGGAGCCAGCAAAAATGGGGTGATTGTGGTTGATTTAAGGGGTAAAAGTTGAGAGGCGGAGGACAACCAAGGTTGAAAGGGCGTCTCTGGGAGGCCCTTTTGTTCCTGGGCAAGACGTCGCTACCGCTGGGTTCAAGGGGAGAGGGAAGGATGATGGATTGCCAATGAACCTATGAAGAATGAGGCAAAGCAGCATGAAACCATTTGTTTGGGCTTTATAGATTTTCTAATAAAAACGTCAAGTTTTTTTCACACCATTTTGAAAATGTCATCAAATGCAAAACAGTCCTCCTTGTGCCAATGACAAAGGCTGCATTTCCAATGGTAAATTCCATCCTGAGATGCAATCACAAAGTTTCTCAGGTTTGCCTCCAAGTCAACCCAGGAGTCAGGGTTGGTCCAGGACCCTTCAGGGTGACCCTTCACAGTAACTGACCCCTCTGAATAGAGCCCAGAACTTTCCTGATCATGAAGTATTGGGGGAGGGAGTAAGGCTTAGTGTTTGGGAACATCCCTGAGAACAGGTCCACTTCTGAGCTATGTTTGGGGACTGAAGTGTGTATCTCTGAGTTATTTCTGACTCAGATTATTTCTGATGTTGTTATTAAAAAAAAAAATCTTTCAATGGACTTTCTTGTCTCTAGACTCCCCTCCTTGCCTCATACTCTTCCTCGAAATTAGTATTTGTATTAATTATTATTTTAATGCATCTTTAATCAGGTGACATCCCAGCTCAAAGACTTTCAATGGTTCCCCTTTGCCTATTTTTGGTTTTCATTTTCATAACATTTTGAGGTTAACCTAAGAAATCCAAACATATTATCATTATGAAGTATAATCCACATTAGAATGATGAATAAGATATTTTATATCCTTTCTTTGTATTGAGCTTCAACCCAGTGTGTGTTGTCCCATTCCAGCCCATCTCAGGTGGTGCTAGTGGTAAAGAACCCTCCGGACAATGCAGGAGATATGAGAGACTCGGGTTCTATCCCTGGGTCAGGAAGATCCTCGGAGAAGGAAATGGCAACCCACTTCAGTATTCTTGCATGGAGGATCCCATGGACTGAGAAGCCTCGTGGGCCACAGGCCTTACAGTTGCACAAAGTCAGACACAACTGAAGCAACTTAGCACACAGCACACACACAATTTTAAAATTCAATTTTATCAGGTATATTTCATCTGTGTTTGGATTTCCTAGGCTTGACAGTTGTAAGAGAAGATCCACAAACCAAGTTGTCTAAACATGCCTCAAACATTTCCAATAACTGAATCAAACATCAGGTTTTAGAGATGAATTTACATTAGTTAAGTTTGAATCAAAGAACAGAAATCTCACCCTTGTTGCAGAGTAGCATCCCACAGTAAGGCTGGATCACTCACTCCTCTTTGCCTTTTATATCAATTGCAAACTCCTGTGACCGGCTTTCTGTCCCTAACTCCTTTGTAGCCTTATCTTCTGCAGTTGCTGGGCAAGGACCTCGTACTCCAGCCAAACTCCTCCAGCCTCTGCCCCACCCCTCCACGTTTCCTGTTCTCCACTGCAGGGCCTCTGTCACCCTCTTCATCCAGGGCATTTTCCCCTTCACACCATCTTTGCCTATTAAAATCCTGCTGTTCCTTCCAGATTTATCTCAGAAGCCACTTCTTCCATGAAATCTGTCCTGATTTTCTGAACTGTGAGTCTGTCAACCGTGATTTCTCCTTTTTTTATACTTCAAAGCACACTGGGGCCAGGACTTCCCTGGCATTCCAGTGATTAAGACTGTGCCTTCCACTGCAGGGGGGCATGGGTTCAATCCCTGGTTAGGGAACTAAGATCCCACATACTGAGATACATGGCCAAAAGTAAAAAAAAAAAAAAAATCTTTTATAAAAGAACACTGGTGCCTCTAATTAATCCATGTTGACCTATATCCTAGTCTAATCCGAGATGCTCATCTCCTCAGCCCCACACATTTTCCAGCCCCTACACCCCATCACCTACACTAAAGCCTCCTTGAGTTGCCTCCTCCTCATGGGCCACAAGGATTAGGGAAAAGTGATAGCTTTCCATTTAGAGTCAGCCTTCTTTTGGGGTTCATCTCTATTAAGTTGACTTGGTAAAAGGGCCATAGATGGAAAAAAGAAAAGAAGAAAGTGGGGAGAGCAGTTGGGTTTTGACCTTGGTCTGCTCTAGCTCATCAGATGGGCCAAACCACATCTAACTTTAGGGGATGTCTCTTTTCTGGGCCCAGAGGCAGAGGCCAGGAAGGGAGCTGCAGATAGAGTCTTCCTTCCCTGGCAAGTCCTCTGCAGCTCCGAGGAAAAAACTTAAAAGACAAAAAGGAGAGGGGCTTTCTGAAGGGACTCTGCCTCACATATGGGGCTTCTAGTGGGGCTCATTCTAGTAGGGTCATGGTCCAAGCACTTCCTCTCGGATCCTCTGAGTGGGAGGGATACTAAACATAGGAAGGGCTTACTTCCGTGATCCAGGCAAACATAGGAATTACACTCTTTGACTTAAAAAAAAAAGTGTATGGATCTGGGGCAAAGCCAGCGGAAGGCAGTCAGGGTCACCCATGTTCTGTGGGGATGCTGTGGTCAACTCAGCAGGCCTACCAGCTTCCGATCCCAGCAGCCGCCAAGGGTCTGTGGTTAGATTATCAAGTCTCGGCAAGAGCTTTCCAGGGTGCAAAACACTTGGAGAATACTAATAAGAAAGCAGCTCCCGGATGGGATTCTCATGGGGGCAGGAAGTCGCTGCTAGGATAACAGGCCATAGCTTAGTCTGTTAGCCCAGAATTTAATGGGTTAGCCCTAGATGGATCAGTGGTTCACGGTAGAAACCTGAATGCGTCCACCTCATGCCCAAGTTTTCCACATGTAGATGGGATTGCAGCCTGTCACTTCTGGCAACCTGGCCAAAAATGACTGATTTAGCTTCAGGCTGGAAAGAAATACAACTCCCTTCCTTCCTCCTTTCTCCTCCTTCCCTCCCTCCCTTCTTCCTTCCTTCCTTCAACAGACATTTATTTAAATGCCTGCAATAACCAGGAGGACATGGCAGTTAGCGAAACAAACTCCCTGACCTTATACACATGCTAGCAATAGCTAGATAAGCAAAAACATTTTAATAATAAAAACATAAAATATTTATTTAATAACATAATAAAAACAAAATATCATATAATACTTGTATATAATATGTATGTATTGTATGTAAATATAAATAATAGATGAAATTATTATTTTATGTAGTACTTTATATATATACTCACACACACATATACATATATGAATGCATGCTCAGTCGGTCAGTTGTGTCCAACTCTTTTGTGACCCCATGGGCTGTAGCCCACCAGGCTCCTCTGTCCATGGGAATCTCCAGGCAAGAATACTGGAGTAGACTGCTGTTTCCTTCTCCAGGCAAGAATACTGGAGTGGATTGCTGTTTCCTTCTCCAGGGGACGTTCCCCATCCAGGGATCAAACCTGCGTCTCCTGCATTGGCAGGCAAGTTCATTACCACTGAGCCATCTACTACTACTACTACTACGTAGCTTCAGTCGTGTCTGACTCTGTGCAACCCTACAGACGGCAGCCCACCAGGCTCCCCACCCCTGGGATTCTCCAGGCAAGAACACTGGAGTGGGTTCCCATTTCCTTCTCCAATGCATGAAAGTGAAAAGTGAAAGTGAAGTCGCTCAGTCGTGTCAGACTCTTAGCGACCCCTTGGACTGCAGCCTACCAGGCTCCTCTGTCCATGGGATTTTCCAGGCAAGAGTACTAGAGTGGGTTGCCATTGCCTTCTCCGCTGAGCCACCTAGGAAGCCATATATATTTGGTACATCGATCTGAAAAAGCATCACCTGAGTGGGTAGCACTGGGACAGAGTCCTGGATGAGACAAGAGTGTTGTCGGGGGAAGTATCACCTGCAGAGGAAGCTTTGAGTCAATCCCCGTGGCAGCTGCATGACCCGGGGCAAGGCGATAACTTCTGGGAAGCTTGTTTCCATGGTTTAAAATAAAGCTTAAAGCTAAGCCCTACCAAGGTAGGTAAGGGAAGCTTCCCAGGTGGCTAAGTGGTTCAAAAAAAAAAAAAAAAAAGGCCACCTGCCAGTGCAGGAGCTGCAGGAGCTTCAGCACTTCAGTTCAATCCCTGGGTCCGGAAGATCCCCTGCAAGAAGAAATACAATATTCTTGCCTGGAGAATCCCATGGACTGAGAAGCCTGGTGGTTTACAGTCCATGGGGTCTCAAAGAGTTGGATTCTACTGAGTGACTGGGCATGCATGCAATGACGCCTTTGGGAGATTAAATGCAAGAAGGCCTGGGGAGGCCTGGCCCCCTGTACAATCTGGACCAGGTGGGTGCTATCTGGCTGAAGGCTCATCACCCCACTCTTCCTCAGGACCAGGGCACCCCTCAATCTCTCTGGGGCTCTTTCTCAATCCATACAAGGGGGAAACAACCCTGCGCCCTCCTCAAAAGAATGCAAAAGGGCAGGGGAGGTAGCAAGTGCCAAAATGCTTTGACCCAGCTCTAGGATAAATGTCTGCAGAGAATTCGAGCACAGGGGAGAGGACGCCCTCCCCCCGGGGCGTGGGGGCGAGGCCTTCAGCACCTGGAAGGATTGAGACCCAGATGGAGGGAGCCGGATTTGCCGGCCCGGGAAAAGGCTGGGACGAGAGCCAGTCCCGGGCGGAGGCACAGCAGAAGGGCGGCTCCGGTGACCGCCAGGAAGCAGCAAAGCGGCAACACAAACAGGAAGCAGGACCGCGGATGAGGGGATGGGGCCCTGTGGGCGCCGGGAAGAGCCAGGCGAGGTGGTGAGGGCGGCCGCCCCCGCCCCCATGCTGGGGGAGCAGGAACGGGGGTGGGGTGGGGGGCGGCTGTCGGCCCAGGGATCCGAGTGAGACCGACATCCTTATCTAAGTACCGAGTAATGCGCCTTCTTACACTTCAAAAAAACAAACAAACCGAAAAACAGAGAGCTGCTGTGTTGCAGTTCTCTTCCCCCTAACTCTGTCGGGAAAGGGTTTTTCTACTTTCTTCTTACCCACTTGGGCTTCCCTGGTGGCTCAGCGGTAAAGAACCTGCTTGCCAATTCAGGAGACTGAGGGTTCGATACCTGGGTAGGGAAGATGTCCTGGAGAAGGAAACGGCAACCCACTCCAGTATTCTTGCCTGGGAAATCTCACGGACAGATGAGGCTGGCGGGCTACAGTCCATAGAGTCCACAAAGTGGGATACGACTTAGTGACCCAACAGCAACTTACCCACTTAGGCATCTGTCTTTCATTAGAGAAACAGCATTGCATCCCTGCCTGCCATCACCCTCTGCTGATTCCGGAGGCGGGGCACAGGGCCTTCCTGGTTATTAGGAACCTGCCTAGAAGGGGCATCTAGCAGATGATTGACTCCCAGTGCGAACAGGATCTGCATGGAAAATAACAAGAGTGGGTTGCAGATTGATTCATGGGACTGAGCACGGAGCGGCCCAAACTCCATCCTTTCTTCCGAGTTCCATCTCCGGTCTCTTGTCAGTCTCAAAATTGATAGAGCAGCCTGAAGCCATTGAACAGAGTTATGTGGGCAATCATCTTTCTAATTCTTGCACAGAGGTGCCAATACGTCAGGAGGACCCAGGCAAGGGGACAATGGGGTGGCTTTATTTCGCATGATGACAAGCAAACACTTGAATAGCAAAGAGCTCATGAGCTTTGCAGCAGCAGGGAAAAAAGAGAAGACCCCTGCATGGATGCCTGGCTCCACTCCAGTAGCCCTGCACAGTGAAAAAAGGGGACCACTAACAAAAAGGTCATTCAGTGGCTCCCCGATCAGCCTCAAAGGTAATAAGTATGGATGGAGCTTCCCTGGTGGCTCAGATGGTAAAGAATCTGCCTGCAATGTGGGAGACCCAGGTTTGATCCCTGGGTGAGGAAGATTCGCCTGGAGAAGGGCATGGCAACCTACTCCAGTATTCTTGCCTGGAGAATCCTATGGACAGAGAAGCTACAGTCCATGGGGTCTCAAAGAGTCAGATATGACTGAGTGACTAGCACACACACACACGGATGGAACAGATGTCAGAAGATGGAGCACTATTTTGAAAACTGCCGAGATATTTAGAAACAGCACTTTCTTATGAACCTGAGCATGATGCTGAAGGTCCTTTAAAATCAAACGTCCCAGGTGCCACCTGTATCTAACATGGTGATAGGATGAGTGCCCATGTGCCCACTGATACTGGAAGTGCTCTTAAGAAACAGCCTGGACTGATTGTTCTGGCACAAACAAATCACAGACTAATTTACGTATTCCTGCAGCTGCACCCCAGCCCAGGCGAGGAGTCGGCCAATTCACAGTTGACTAGTGCTGCCTCGTTCTTTGCAGATTTTGGCATTTAACTGTAATT
This sequence comes from Bos mutus, assembly GCF_027580195.1. Taxonomy (NCBI): domain Eukaryota; kingdom Metazoa; phylum Chordata; class Mammalia; order Artiodactyla; family Bovidae; genus Bos; species Bos mutus. Next base: position 55,521,632 of record NC_091630.1, on the reverse strand, counting down.
AAGATTTATTGTTCACTAGCTCACAGGTCAGGGCAAGCATGACAATACGGGTAACTTTTCTGTTTACTAGTAAAATGTCTGGCAGGGAGGGGAAGCCTCAAACCTTCCAAGCAGAACTTGACAGAAATAAATAGCACCTCTCCACTCCAGGACGGGCGCATGACCGATTTTAATCAGACACGAGGGTTCTCTTTAAGGGAGGGCAGGGAGAAATCGGCAAGAGCTAGTGAAGTGTGCTGTTGCTTTTGCACCAGAAGGGGATGGGCTGGAAGCCAAATCAATTATTGCTGATCTTCTGGATTTGGGGAAGGGACTGTCTGCCCAGTGTGGGAGGCCGGGATGGATGGAGACCTTGGTGCTGACAAAGGTGCTGTGGAGAATGAGACCTGCCAGTCTTCACAACCCCTCCTTGCCACTGAGAGGAGCAGCCTTGCTCATCTCTCTCTGCTCTCAAGGATGCCCTTGGACCAAATCAGGTGGCTGGTGGAGGAGGGAGGCAGGGTTCAGTAGTCAGTGACTATTCACCTGCTTCTGCAGTCTGTCTGCTGAGGTCCTGTGTGGGTGACCCACGACACAGTGGGTGTGAATGAACCAACGGTCTGTAAGCAGACTGTAAGCAGACAGATGAAGAAGGGCATCGCATCCCTCCTGGTTGATTAGAAGGCAGAAATGCTGAATCTAATGTCCTTCAGTTTCCTCGCATCTATAATTTATTGTCTATTATTGTTTGTCCTCCGTGGGGTCTCTTTGTCAGTGCCTATGTGAAATAAGAAAACAGTACTCACGTGAACCAGAGATTTAGACCCTGAGCTTGCTCTGTTTCTCTTGCTTCCTGACAGAGGATGGAAAAGAAAGACAAACCCTTTGCTCTATAGCAACGCCGTTGACTCCAGAACATAATTTTATATGATTTTGTAAACATATCTTTGTATATCACTCTAAACTGTACACCATTCAGATGGTGGCTTATGAAAATGCATACAACATTTTAGAAAAAATTAAAAGTAAATGAAGGAAAAATTGAATGATTCCTGGGATCCTCCTGTTTCATGTTGTCTATTAATATTCCAGATACCAATTCATGGAAGTTAAAGACAGTTAATTCTGGTCTCAGCTATCCAGGACTTCCCCCGTCGCTTTAATTAGATGACGTTTGTTTTCCTTTTTACCAGAAAAGGATCTTGAGATTCTAAGAAGTATAGGAGAGGTTTTGTTTTGATGTTATGAGGGGGCTGTAAAAACAAGTATCTTCCCCAAAGGTAAAAGGGGGGAGAATGGGTGTGAAATTCATGTTAATGGTGGATAGAGACAAAATCTGAAGAAAGATTTAAAAGAAAACTTCACAAATATTTTACCAACCGAAGATGTTTTCTCGTCCTAGACACCAGATTTCTAGTCTCGTGGAATTCAGTTCAATGACAGTGATGCTAAATCACAGGAGAGGAAAATATAATTCTAAGAGGGTAGCTCCTAATATTTAGATCTGATTGTTAGTGGCGTTTTAACCACTTAAAGGAAAGTAAGACCTACCTTTCACTAAAGTCACTATCACTCGTTTGATTTTCAGATCTTGCCAGCATTCCTCTAGCCCAGGGACACTGAGAAAGGCACAGGGAGGCTCAGGGGAGTCTCAACTTGACCGTAAACGTGAGCCTAGTGTACAGAGCCAAGGGACTCGGGTCCTTGGTGATGCTCTGCAAGGTGATCTCTGGGAACACAGACATCACTCCAGAGCTTCCCGAGTTGCTGATCTAAGTAAAGCACGTTGTTAAACTTGGGCCTGGACTGCCCTGGGCGCAGATGCGCATAGAAAATGATGTGGAGGATGCTACAGCCATTTAACAGACAGGACATTGTGGAGCCCACTGCTCTTGGGTCCAAACAATGGGAGGAGGAGAGAGGGAGCCGCAGTGGCTCGAAACAGGTGGCCAGCTGGAGGAGGCTCACTTTACTCTCATCCAGGGGCTTTGTGGAGGAAGCGGGGTCTCAGGAGCTAGTCGAATGATTGCAGGAGACAGCTTGATGAAATAGGATGGGGCAGGATTCCAGGCTCAGGGACTCATGCCCAGAACGAAGGGAACTTGAAGGAGGGAAGATGCTTGGCTGAAGGGGCAGTGGGAAGAACTCCAAGGAAGGAAGTGGAGGAATGGGCTGTAATGTAGCTGAGTTGCTTAGGTTCTTGATGCATACTCAGTCGCTCAGTCATGTCAGACTCTTTGTGACCCCATGGACTGTAGCCCACCAGGGTCATCTGTCCATGGGATTATCCCAGCAAGAATACTAGAGTGGGTTGCCATTTCCTTCTTCAGGGGATCCTCCCAAACCAGGGATGGAACCTGCATCTCTTGTGTCTCCTGCATTGGCAGGCAGATTCTTTACCACAGGGCCAGAAGCCCCTCTTGATCCGTATAGGAGACCCTTACCCTCTCAACACAATCGCAGCTTCCCCATCTGTGCTAAAATGTAATTACTTGTTATATACTTGTTTATAATAATGTATACGAGTTTATAACAATGTATACTTGTTATAGTCTCTGCATTTATGCTTTGTTTCTTAAGAATAATATTATGCCCATATTAGTCATCACATTCTTGATGCAATGGTCAAGAATGGGGGATGGATTCATCAAAGAATGCCCAGATTAAGGAGAAAATGGATCAGAACCCAGGGAAAATAACTCCATTGTTTGAAAATTTTAAAAATGTGTTTAAAGAAGAGGAACATGGAGTAATTATTATTTCCTGAGACACTAACCACTGGGAATTTCCTTTTACAAGGAGAAAGGTAAACAATAGTTTTCTATCTTCAAGGAAGAAGCATAGAACTGTCAGAGATTTGGGGGTGCTTTAAGCAGATACTGTGGTGGTGGTGGTGGTGGTGGTTTGGGCCCTCCTGGTGGCTCAGTCGGTAAAGAATCCACCTACAATGCAGGAGACATGGGTTCAATCCCTTGGTGGGGCAGATTCCCTGGAGAAGGAAATGGCAACCCACTCTAGTATTCTTGCCTGGGAAATCCCATGGACAGGGGAGCCTGGCAGGCTACCCCCCGCTCCCCATGGGGGTCGCCAGAGCCAGAATTAGCCCTTAAAAATACCGTAGGAATGTCAGCGCCCATCGATAGCGTGTGAGAGACTGGCTATCTTCCAGTGCCCTTCCTAGGAATAGAAGTTATCAGTACTTATGACATCACAGGCCGAGAGCTGGTGTCATGTTTTTATTCTGGTCTTCTCTGACTGTGAGGATAAGCCCTACCCAAAATCAAAATCAAAATTGAACTCTCTAATGTATTTGACCACTTGCAACTCTTCTGTGAATTGCCTGTTCAACCCTATTGCACATTTTCTACTAGGTGCTTTCTTATTTATTATTTTGCAGAAGTCCTTTGTGTATTAGGGACACACAGTTCATGCAAAAGAACTCTCATGCCATTATACCCTGGCCTGCATTCAGTAGAAGTGGTTTTCTTTTTCTTTCTTTAATTTTATTTTATATTGGGGTACAGTTGATTAACAAGGCTGTGTCAGTTTCTGGTGTACAGCAAAGTGATTCAGTTATAATATATCCATATATCTGTTCTTTTTCAAAATCTTGTCCCATTTAGGTTATTACAGAATATTGAGCATATACAGTAGGCCCTTGTTGGTTATCTGTTTTAAATATATTAATAGGAGTGTCTCCGTGTCAATCCCAAACTCTCAATCTATCCCTTCCCCTCAGCCCTTCTCCCTGGTAACTATAAGTTTTGTCTCTAAGTCTGTGAGTCTAGAACTGCTTTACTTAATTTGCCAATGTAACAGTTTAAAAATGCCATTTCAGAGTTTTTGTTTATATGTGTCTGCTTATTAATGGGACTGAACATTTTATTAGGAATTTGTATTTCTTTCGCAAATATCCCTTTCTCCATTCTGGTCGGGAGATGCTGACAGTGTTTTTCTTCCTGGTTTGTAGGATATGAGCCCAGGGTCTAGGATTTGTGGTAAATAATTTGTTGCTCAAATTTTAGGTACTCAGGTATCCGTGAGCTTTTTTGCTCTGCTTGCAGGGGGACTTCTAGCTTTGTGGACAGAGTGGGGAGAATGTATATGTTTCAACACTGACTTGTATTCTCCTTAAATTTAGAAATCACACAGAGCTCTGCCAGTTGGCCTTTCTGCCAGCTCTCTCCCCTGACTCTGCCTGATGGCACCCCATCCTCGCTAGCACTGTCCCCTGTCATCCGCTGTCACTGTTAACTTCTCTCCATCTCTGGTCCCCACGAGATGAGATAAGCCACATGAAGTGCAGGGTCTGTGTCGGGGAGGGGCTTTCTGAACGCATCCTGACATGTCATTAAGGTGCCAGGTCACACCTGGTTGGAATGAGTTCAGCCCGAGGTCCCTGAATCTGTGACATCAGTTTCCAGCCACACCTGTCCTGGGACATCAGTCTTACAGGAGACCCAGGACTTCTCTCCGGAGGCTACATCTCAGCCTTGACAGCCAGCTCACGGGACGCATGTGTGCTTGCCCCTTCCACTTCTCCAACAGGGGCTGTGGAAATACACACTTAGCTTTGCCACCTCCCATCCCAGCCAGGTCACCACCAAGCTTCACGCATGTGCAGGGGCTCAGCCCTGGGTGTGGGTACCCAGTGTGTCAAAGCAACCCCACCGGCAAGTGTAGACTGTGTCAGGACCCCTGGAGACAGGCATGAGCACTTACTGTATACTCGGCACTTTGCGTACTTTTTAACAACCCAGCAGAGTAGCCATTTGTGTTTAAAAGTGAAGCCATGAGACTTCCCTGGTGGTCCAGTGGTTGAGAATACACCTCCAATGCTGGGGGTTTGGGTTTGATCCCTGCTCGGGGAACCATGTGCCTCAGAGCAACTAAGTCTGAGTGCCACAACTTCTGAGAAGTCCACGAGCTGCAACTGAGACTCTAGGCAGACAAAAATAAATAAATAAAATATTTAAAAAAATTAAAGTGAAGCCATTAGGCAATGAGCAACATTAAGAAAACCCAGCCAGGGTGCCGACGATGGGTTTTGAACCCAGGTCTTCCGGCTGCAAAGTATGCACGTGGAAGCGCCCTGTGGTGCCAGCCCTCTGCTGCTGATGACGGGCTTTCAGCCTGCAGGGCAGGTTCAGGGGCAGGTGGGGAGGACAGAGATTCGGAGTCGGTGTCCTGGGCGGGACTCCATGACCACACTTGGAACTGCCCACCCTCCTTGCCCTCTGCCCCCACCCCCATGCTGCCCGCTCCCCACATCAGCACCTGTCTTCACTCTGTCCTTTGTTTATCATTCATTACACTGTCTGTTCACTGCCGTGTCCCCAACATCCAGGAAGGCATCTTGACTTTGCAAACGAAACATGTCCTGTTTGCCCTGGAAGACGGTCGTCTGGAGAGATTTCCTGCAGACAGCTGTGCTCATCACTGCTCGGGGTTCTTATAAACTGCAGTCACAGAGGGTGGCACTTCCTGCCGGGGAGGAACCTCGGCCTCTCCCTGACCTCTCTCATTTTCCCTTGCTGTCCATCTTGGAATCCCTCTCTCATTTGCATCGAGGGCCTCGTTCTGCCAACCTCAGTACACCTGCCCACCCACCTCACCCCTTGTCCCGGGCAGGGAAAAGACAGCATGGTTTGGAGGAGGAGGCAGGGGACAGACAGACAGTACAAGGCGGGCTGTGTCCACCTCCCAGTCCTCTCTGGGCCATTTGGCTGCCCTCAGGCTGATCCTCCCCAGAACCACTCAGGGCCTCAGGCTGGCAACATTCCTCAGCTCCACTGGTCAATTACATCATCGAATAAATACAGGTGGAAGAAGCAGGGGTTCCTTCCTGGCCCCTTTCTAGAACCTTCCTTGAACGACATGATTCCTGTCCGCAGCTGCAGCTGACTGTGTGTGTGTGTAAGGGCGCCACTTGAGACCACAGCCCCTCCTTCTCCAGCTCCAGACTGCATTCTGCCTCTCTCCCTCCCTCCCCCTCTCTCTCTGAGGCCCTCAGTCATCTTCTGTCCGGGTTTTTAAAAGGGGAAGGATTGGGAAGCAAACCCAAACTCTGGTTTTTGAGTGGGGAGAAGCCTTTCACATGAAGAAATAAAAGAATGTGTGTTAATAGCTCAGAAAACAATGGTAATATTTAATTAACCTTTTGGAATGGCTTCTCTGCAAATGTGCACGTGTCAGCTCATCCTCAGAACAGAGGGACTGTGTGTGCCGCTGCCGAGATCAACAGGCTGGTCCGTGCCTTTCTTCCGTGGGGACTTCACAGGGTGGGGGGTGGTATGGGTGGGGTGGTGGGGAGTAAGGCCTGCTCCCCTCCCCCGCCCCCAAATCCCTTGTTTTACTTCAAAAATGCATGCGATCCAGCTGTCCTCATCAGGGCTGGATGTGGCCTGTGGGGCTGCACAATTGAGGAGCCCAAGTTGCAGCCTGCCCCCCTCCCCTATTATTGCAACAGACAGGCCGTGGGCTCTGGGGTTGGGGGATTAGGTCTGCTGTCAGCAGAGATCAGCTCCAGGCCCTTGGAGCTCTCCCCAGGCCATGCATATCCACAGGACAAAGGGATTTGGCTCCTCTGCAAGTGTCCATTCTCTGGCTTTCCTAGTGATCTTTTTTCTTTAAAAGGCAGAGTGCCCCTCTTGTGGTGTGACAGGAGGCATCCTGTCATGCAGAGAGCTCTAGGGTTGGCTCATTAAAACATCACCTGGTTGAGGTAAATCAGCGTTGATGGGGTTATTTAAGGTATTCCGATCATGGAGCTGGTGTGTCAGGCTGAGCAACTTGTTACTCCCATCATGGGCTAGATGGAAACCCCTCTTTTCTTGCTCTGCACCCCACACCTGCTTTAATGAGCAAGCCTCACAAAGTGATCAGAAGCCTGAGTTGATGGGTGGTGACCGATAGTTTTCATTTTCTTTTATCAACAGCAGTAGCAGAAAGAGTTGAGGAGGGTGGTATTTTGCTCTTTGGGACTTTCAGAAAATAGAGTTCTAACATCAAGAAAATGGATATGGAACACTTGATTTGTACTTTTAAACTGTATGTTTCCATCAATCTAGCACTAAGATGCGTTTTGAAATCTTTAAGAAATTTCTCTAACTTGTAAAAAAAGACTTTTGTTGTTTCTTTTATGTCCTTTGAACCATCGAGGAAAAAAAGTTTGGGGATTTTAAAGAAATGTGGCCAATCTGTTCAGCTTTGGGGAGAAATATTAAGGCTTATGAAGGCCTGGCTTCCCACGTGGCTCAGTGGTAAAGAATCTGCCTGCCAATGCAGGAGGCACAAGAGACACAGGTTCGATCCCTGGGTCAGGAAGATCCCCTGGAGAAAGGGATGGCAACCCACTCCAGTATTCTTGCCTGGAAAATCCCATGGACAGAAGAGCCTGGTGGGCTACAGTCTATGGGGTCACAAATAGTCGGCCACTACTGAAGCGACTTAACGTGCGCGCGCACACACACGCACACACGATACTATGCGGCAATGGGCTACAAACACAAAGAGGCTTCATTCATCTCTTAAGAGGCTGATCTGGGGCCAGGGAGTAGCCTCTTTACCAAAGGCATCTTTATGATGCTGAAAATCAGAGGCCAACAAAAGGCACTGAATAGCAAAGTCATCAGTGATGATGGTGGAATCACCACCATGTGAAGGGACTTCTCTGCTGTCCTAGTATTCAGCCCATCTAATTCCCTCAGCTGCTAAACGATCACATTCAGCGATTAGTACTCTCGGAAAATTTAAGCTGACTCCCAGGAGGTGGAGGAAGAAAACTGTGTGTGTGCATACAGAAGACTGGAGCCTGTGTGTGTGTGTGTGTGTGTGCGCGTGTGCATACATTTGTGCCTGCAAGTGCTGAGGGTCTGAGCAGTTTTCTGAGATTCCCCAGAATACAGAAGGCTTGTGGTGCATATGGCAGAGCTGACAAGTACACCAGAAGGTGAGGAAGTGGCTGGAAGCAACGCTAATGCCACTCCATCTGGAAAGAGGGGGACTGTTGAGTACGTCTGGAAAGCATTATTTCTGCAAATAGCTCAACCTCTATCAACTTTCAGGCAGGGATCCCAATCCGCTGCCAAAATGAGATCTCCCTGACGGCTCTGCGGTGGAAAGAGGCCGAGTGAGTGAACGAGCAGCAGAAAGCAGGAAATCTGCGGGGATGGCAGCCGGCAAAGGTACCACACCGCAAGCACCTGCCACGCTCCAAAAAGACAGCCGGGGTTTCATATCGCATTAGGCCGGGGCTGTGCTCGGGGAGGGCCGAACCTGGTGGGATCTGGGCCTCGGCAGCCATCTCCAACAATTTCTCACCCTTTTTGGGCTCAGAAAAGCCCCTGATACAGTTAGCCAAATGGCTTTCCTGCATCGATTTTTATCCCCTTGGGTATTTTGGAGGAAATTAAATCCATGTGTTTCTGATTCCGTTGCCATTAGCACGTGAAAATGCTGTTTTGTGAGAGTTATGGGATGCCGTGGGTGCCTTCTCGCGGTGCCGCTAAATGCCATAAAACCGTCGAGCCAGACACGAAGGTGCGAGAAGCCGGGTGCGTTCTGCCGCCGCCATTTCTCTGCCTCTCCCAGAAGGCGATGTGTTTTTGTCATTTGCATCCTTTCTGAATGTAGCACAACACGTCTTCTCGTGCCTGCTAATCATCCATCATTTCCAGTTTGAATGAAGCCTTATCCGTGTGGATGATGAAAAACTGCCCTTAGCCACGAAGAGCTGGACAGGATTCCTACTGAAGCAGCCACCAAGACTGGGTTTGGTCTCCAAGTCTATGGGCTTTGAAAAAGGCCAGCTGACATGCATCCCCAGAAAGGCCCTCGCAGGCTTTGGTCTGCAACGCGGAGGAGCAGTAAGCTTGTGCTGGTGGGAAGAGTGGGAGAGTCCTGGGCTGTGAGCACAGGGAGGGGCTTATCTAAACCCTGCTACTTTCTGTCTCTGGTCTCTGAACTTCCTCCAGAGTGGTCATCTGATCAAATGCCATTGGTCTAGGGCCATCTCTACGCCTGGCATTCTATGATTAAAACCTGGCTGCTGGACACTTCCCTGATGGTCCAGTGGTTAAGAATCCGCCTTGCAATGCAGGGGACAGGGGTTCAATCCCTGGTCAGGGAACTAAGATGCCACAAGCCTCCGAGGGACTAAATGCTCCCTGTAACTGCTGAGTCCATGTGCTCTAGAGCCTGAACCACAACTAGAGAATCCATGTGCCACAATGAAGATCCTGCCTGATGCAAGGGAGAGCCCATGGACCACAACCAAGACTCAATGCAACCAAATAAATAAATGAATATTTTATAAAAGCCTAAAAAACTGGTCCTTGTGTGCCCTTAGTTATCACATTCATTGTACGATTCCATGTGTTCAGTCCTTAGTGTGTTCAGTGTAGAGGACACAACGATGAAAAGCATGTTTCTGTCTCTGGAGGGAGGAGACTAATTTATGGAGCACTGGCTGTGAGTCAGACCCAGGGCTGGGGGCTTTATTTGCCAATCTCTTGTCATCTTCACAAGAATACTCTAGGCATTATCACCGCCCCCCACCCCATTTTATAGGTGGAATTGCAAGATCAGGAAGAGTAGATAATTCATTCAAAGACACAGTTTGTAAACGGAGGAGTTGGGATATACAGTCTCATCTCTGACACCAAAGCTTTGGTTGTTTTCTCTCCTCCTTACTGTTTTTTGCAGTTTAATGTGATCAATGTTAATTGTCTGATCAGATGTATAAAATGTGATATTTTATGCCTGGAATCACAGAGGAGGGAGTCCTTAATTCTGTTGGGGAAGTAAAGGAGATTTCACGTGAAAAGATACTTGTGTTGGATTTTGTAGGGTGAGCAGGGTTGGCCAAACCGAGATGGAAGATGGGTTGGGAAATGACGGAAGGAATGGTATGTGCAAAGTTTACAGGGTGAAAATGAGAGCAAGGTGTTTCGGGAACTGAAAGTACATCACTCACCTCATTTCTGCAAAACTGATTAATGTTTAAACTGCTGAAACTGTTCTGGTCACATCTCTCCTGTGGATACATTTAAAGCTCGAGTGTGCATTTTCTTATCACAATGATAAGACCTCCAGTCTCCTTTGACCTCCAGTCCAGGCTCCTTATTGCACCTGTTGGGCCAGGCAGGATGACTTCTCTTCAAGGGCTGGGGTGGATTTTGACTTTGACCTTGGTCAACCTTGATGAGCTCTTGGTGGAGAAGGAGTTCCCTAAATTTTTCTCCACTCATGTTATCCTCACAGATGCTTCGTAATTCACTTGCAGTGGAGAAAGTTGAAAGCACAGCTGGTGGCAATTTTGCTTTGAATTTGGAGGTTGTGGAGCAAACAGGAAATTTCATGCTGCAGCCGTGGGGGAGGCCCACTGAGCTTTAGTAACTTACACGGTGTGTCCGCAACCTGCTTCCCATGAAATTGCCTATAAGCGCAGACAACTGGGGAGCGGCCAGTGAGCGGCATGTCTAGAAGTCTCTCTGGATTTTATAATGAGGCCAGTTTCAGCACTTCATAAAACTGCATTGTCCTGTGCTTGGACAAGTCAAACTTGCCCTCTACCTGCTCCCTACAGTCACTTTGCTTTCTGAAGCAGTTTAATTGGCAGTCCACGAAGAGCTGTCTGATCCCATCATAAGGACTTCAGGAGGTCCTAGCTGAACAAACTTTCTGACCTTGGTCTAGAATTTAACCTGTGGCTGGAGTGCCTTTGGTGACATGTCTGTGCTTCTAATAATGTCTAAACTGATCTTTTGGGAGCTGGTATCAGCCCATGGTGAGAATCTAGCACTCCATTTAGACCTAGGGGAACTACTTCTGGTCCAGAATTGTCCCCTAAAGAATAAACTTCATCATCCGTCAAGCGAAGAGGTCAGACCAGATTAGCTGTTAAGGACCTGCCTGCCTGCTCAGTCGCTTAGTCATGTCCGACTCTTTGTGACACCATGTACTATAGCCTGCCGTGGACTATATAGCCTGTCCATGGGATTATCCAGGTAAGAAGATAGGAGTGGGTTGCCATTTCCTTCTCCAGGAGATCTTTCAAGACCCAGGGATTGAATCCACATCTTCTGCATTGGCAGGTGGATTCTTTACCACTGAGCCACCTGAGAAGCCCTGCTAGGGACCTATCCAGCTCTAAAATGTTCCAGTTCCTCTTGTTCTGGTTGTTCTATAGGTTGAGAACCACTGTTTACTCTCAAAGACAAGCTCACTTACCCAGGATCATTCTGAAGATTGTTACAGGTCCCACACCCATTCCAGCTTTCCCTTTTTGCTCCATTAAAGCAAGTTCCAATGTCCTTGGCCATGTCTCAGGACAGTTTTCCCAGACATATCTTCAGCCACATGGATGTGAATCGCAGTAGGAGCCTCTCCACTGTCCTCACATACCACTCCAGTTGTACCTCCCAAAGAGAATGCCAATATGGTCTTGACTGCACTGGGATTGTGTGACTGGGTGTGGACATGGTCAGGTTCTGCCCTTCCAACCTTCCTTCTGTGAGAGTTGAGCCATTTTGGGGAGCTTGCAGCCCACTCTCTTCTCCAGTTGGCATCTTTGGGAGTGTAGGCAGTGTTAAATATGTCGCATACATGGCGGCCAATGGTGAGTGTCCTGGATCCTTTTCCCCTCCTGGCTTGTGCAGAGAGAGACCTGTCAGGTGGCATGGAAACGTTGTTGGCAGGAACCATCGCTCCCTCTATTTGGGAATGAAGGACCATAAATGGTGGCTGCCTTCCAAACTGCCAATAAATAAATATAGAGAGTGTTGACATTGGTCTTCCTGCCAAAAGCCGGGCTGCTTCTGTCCTCTGTGGGGTTATTGAGTAGGCTGTTGAGAGGTAGCCTCTGATCTGTTTAGAAGCTCTCCTCCTCTTGGAGACTTTTCAGTAGGCTTTCTGGTCCTTCTTGGAGAGTGAGACAATCTGTCCAGCATGACCTTATTCATAATAATGATCAGTAATGGGTTGAAATGGAGCCATTTCTAAGGATGGACTGTTGTCAACAGATGTGCACACATGATCAGTCGCTTTAGTCGTGTCTGACTCTTTGCGACCCAATGGACTATGGCCCGCCAGGCTCCTCTGTCCATTGGCTTCTCCAGGTAAGAATACTGGAGTGGCTTGTCATGCCCTCCTCCAGGAGATCTTCCCCACCCAAGAATCGAACCTATGTCTCCTGCACTGTAGGTGAATTCTTTACTCACTGAGCCACCAGGGAATCCAGTTGTCAACAGATACTTAAGCTCTAGTTTGGAATGACCACTGAACTCCTGAGAGGGTATCCTTTCAACATTCAGTGATCAGGAGAGATGGACTTAATTTCTTCTTGACCCACAGACTCATAAGGGTTTCACCTCTATCTCCTGCATTAGAGGATTTTGTACTTTGAGTCTGAGGTCAGACAAGATGGTGGCCATGTTCTCCGTAAGAAAGTCACTGAGAGGAAGTAGCTTGCTCATTTTCACTCTCCTAGGGTTTAATGGGTGCCTGTCACATCATGCCCATTTTCTCAATCCATCAGTCATGTCTGACTCTCTGCGATCCAATGGACAGTAGCCCACCAGGCTCCTCTGTCCATGGAATTTTCTAGGCAAGAGTACCGGAGCGGGTTACCATGGCCTTCTCCAGGGGATCTTCCCGACCCAGGGAGTGTCTCCTGCATTGCAGGCAGATTCTTTACCTCTGAACCATGGGGGAAAGCTGGCTGTCACATCAGGGGCACTTAATAAACCTGTGTGAAATGAATGAATGAACTTGGAGTTTGCTCTCTGCTGTGATCTACCCTCTCAGGCTGCTCCTGATTCTGAGTTACTCTAGAACTGTTCTCCCAGCATGTCGTAAAGCTTGAGAGCGGGTTCTTTCAGAGGCTTCTCTTGCCACCTACTCACGTCCGCCTTCCTTCTCCTCTGGACTCTCATCACCAGCATCCTGCAGGAATCGAGCCTACCCCATGCTCATCCTTGTCCTCTTCTGAAGCAAGGAAGGTCTCAAAAATGTCAAGGAAACGGGAAAGCAGTGAAACATTTTAAAGGAAAGGAGACAGTGCGTGCCTACAAACCCCAGGCACTTTCTCCCTCCTCTTCTTTTTTCCCTTCGGTGTCACTGCTGTCTTGGTCCTCTTTCCCTTCTCCTTGAAAAATTTCAAGACTCTCCAATTACAAACAACTCCCCAAATCTGAGAAACTGAGGAAGAGAAGGCAAAGGATTCACAGTGAGATGAATAGCACAATGGCTTCATAGCTTTTCTTCGCTCAAGACCCAGTGGGGTTTTCTCTCTCGCGGGCTGGTCTCCTGGGCACAGCCTCTGGCCTTAAAGGGCCGCGCACACTTCAATTTTCCACCATTGTTTTGACAGCTGAAGAGCAAAAGAATTAACCCTTTGAAGCCAAGTCTTCCATAGTTCGTTTGTTTACTGCTTTCCTTCAATGTATGATTTATCATCTACCTATTTAGGTATGATGGAAGGACAGATGAATGTACACACACACTGTTATTGGATTTTTGACTAGTTTAGAAATTACTGCCTTCTTTACATAATCTTGTGGCAGCTGAATGACCCAAAAGTTCCGTTAATGGTTTTGAGGCAAGACTTTTGGGTAATTAGGGAGATTCTAGTTTCCAGGAAAGGCTCATCTTTTCAGAATCCTGGTTCCAAAGAACTGTGGATTATTGGTACGAAAGGTTCAAAGGACAGCGTTCAATTTGGGGACTGATATAGTTTACTTCATCAGTTTACTGATAAAGCAGCTTATGCCTCACCGTAACAGTAAGGTTACATAAATGTGCCCCTTATAGGTTTTCACACATTTTAAAGAATATAATAAGCATGTTTGTGTCTATAAACAGACATGAGACCACATGATTGTTGGCTTTTTTTCCCTTCAGTTCAGTTCAGTTTTTTTCCTTAGGATACTTAATATACTTTCATTATTTATATTTTCTAATGGTGTGAAAGTGCCCAGAGGGTGAGTGGCAAAGGAAGAGAGTTGTAAAAATGGAATAAATAAATACATTTAATTTTTCTAAAAATCTGAGTTCATGATGTCTGACTTCTATTCATGTTATCGCTACTCTTGTTGCTTTTTGGTTTTTGTTTTGCTTCTTGACTGTTGTTGTTTTCCACCAAAGCTGTCATTTATCGTGAGAACAAGAGCAGCCATGTGTTGATTTTTCTGGATTCTTCTTGGACACTGTCCCAGTGCTAATGAAGGCCCTTCCACAGTGCTAAAGAGCTGGTGCCAAAATCAGTTATGCTGAAAACAATAGAGGAGAGGGGTATACAGACAGCGCGTGCATCCGTAACAGACGTGTACACACCCGAAGAGCTCTGAACCAATACGTGTGCCTGTGCACGCAGACACACGCTCACGTCTGTGCAAACACAGAACGCTGGAGCTACACGGAGGGGAAGGTGGGGTTGCGTTTTTATAAATGGACTTTTTGCATCTGCTTGTAGAAAATTTTTGTGGATCAGAAGATGAACAGAATTTCTAAGTTTTGCAGTGTCCTCATTTGTATTAGGGACGTATGTTCACCACCTTGGGCTTCCCAGGTGGCGCTAGTGGTAAAGAACCCACCTGCTAATGCAGGAGACATAAGGGACTTGGGTTCGATCCCTGCATCAGGAAGATCCTCCTAAAGGAGGGCATGGCAACCCACTCCAATATTCTTGCCTGGAGAATCCCATGGATAGAGGAGCCTGGCAGGCTACAGTCCATAGGGTCGCAGAGTTAGACGTGACTTAGCACACACACATTCACCAACTTAAAAAATTTCGATTTGAAAGCCGCAGAGGCTAAGTGCTTTCCAGGTACTTCTTGAAGTAGAATCCTTATCTCTTAATAAAACAAATAAAGTCTTTAATAAAGATGATTAGAGATTATTAAAGATTTTTAGAGATCTTATTTGTTTTTTTAAGAGATAAGGATTCTTCTTCAAGAAGCAGCTGGAAAACACTTAGCTTAGGCTCCGCTGCTGTGCTTATATTAAGAAGGTCCTTAGCACTGACCTTCCAGTACTTTTGAGGTGGTGCATTGCCCCTAAATGGGCAGTTTTGTAACTGGGCTCCCTCTCCCCCGCCCCCGACACCCCGTCTGCCTTTCACCCAACGTGCGATTATTCTCTCAATTTGTTTACAGGGTTTGGAGATCGGGACAGAGTTTCTCTGGCGACCAAGCAACCGAGCAATCGCCCTAAAGAGGAGCATTTAGAAGCCATAAAGCCTAAATGCCCTGCCATGCGTCATTACACCACAGTTATTCAAATTTAGTAAATTAAATTAAATAATCTCAAATAACTGGAGTTCGGGGCTTTAAAAATTCATCTCCATGGTGCCCAGTCGTCAATTTCCTTTATTATTATTGTTCATCAAGTAGAATTTATGTTTTTGAGGAATCAAAATCCTTGCTTGCCTCACCAGCCCAAGCGGCTCGGCCGGCTGAGGCGGAGGCCTGGTGCGCCATCTACCGGCCGATTCGAGCACAGCCGCGGGTTCCGGCGGTGAAAGCCGCGTGGCTGCATCGCGCTTGTCACTGTAAACATCACAGGCAGGACTGAGCTCTCAGCTCTTGTGCTAACTGCTCCCTGGGGCTTTGCCGATGTGGGTCAACTTGAAGTCGCGGGGACAACCCAGGGAGATTTGCTGTGGAGGTTGGAGGAGGGTTTTCTGTTTTGGTCTGGTCCCTGTTCCACTGCTCCCATTCTTCTTTATTAAAGGCCAGATGATCTAATCAAACTGCTGTTTACCAGGCAGATCTGGAAAGCCATTCCTTCATTACCAAACACCAGTCTCTGGCCTTGCATAGTACTGCTTCAAGAGGATACTGAAGCACAAACACTCTGCTGATGCCAAGAACATGATTTCCCAGATGAAGACAATGCCCAATCATGCCATGGGTTAAGTTTTAAAAGTATTTTATTTCCAGATAATTTTTTTTTCCCCTTTTAACATCTCTGAAACAGAGTTGAATTCTGGCGTGGTCAGGGCAACTGCAAACCAGCCCTTGGTTTAGAGGCAGGTTTAAACTATGTTCAATGCAGTGATCTTGTTTAGCAAGTCAAAAACCATCAAGGGACGATTGTGTGTTTTAGAAGAGAAATCCCTTCAAAGCAGCATCAAAATATTCTTCACTTCATAAGTCAGAGAAGAAGAAATATCATGTGACACTCCTTATATATATATGTGGAATCTAAAAAATGTTACAAATGAACTTACGTGACAGAAAGAGACTCACAGAAGAACTGAGGGTTGCCAGGGCTGGGCGGGTGGGGGAATATGGGAGGAAGGGATAGATAGGGAGTTTGAGATGGTCATGGACACACTGCTATATTTAAAATGGATAACCAACAAAGACCCACTGTATAGCACAAGGAACACTGCTCAGTGTCATGTGGCAGCCTGGATGGGAGGGGAGTTTGGGGGAGAATGGATACATGTATATGTATGGCTGAGTCCCTTCCCTGTCCACCTGAAACCATCACAATATTGTTCATGGGCTATACTCAATAAAAAATAAAAAAATTAAAAGAAAAGAAAAGGAAAAAAATTCCTTACTTCAAACTTCTTTGACACCTTTGCTTAATCTAAGTTGCTTCTCCAAAGCTACATAAACGTGTCACGTACATGCTTTCACACTTTTTTTTAAAGAACGTGATAATCTGAGCATCCCAGCAAGGGTCCCAGGCAGAGGACACAGAGTGGATATTTATGTGCGAACTTCTATTTGTCAGCCCCACCTCGTCTCCCAGTCAAATGGTTCATTGCAGCAACAGATGGTGTTTGGGGTTTTTTACTGAGTTTGAGATGGTCTATTTTTGTGTTTTCTTGGGACGATTTTCACTATTATTAATAAATTCAAATGGTGGCTCAGTGGCAAAGAATCTGCCTGCCAATGCAGGAGACAAGGGTTTGATCCCCAAGTCAGGAAGATCCCCTAGAGAAGAAAATGGCAACCCACTCCAGCATTTTTGCCTGGAGTGTCCATGGACAGAAGAGCCTGGCAAGCTGTATTCCATGGGGTCGCAAAGAGTCGGATACAACTTAGCGACTAAACAGCAACAACAGTAAATTCAGATGAGACGCCAGAACCACCTCTTAAAACTTAAGCTCGCTTCACCAAGCTCCATGGTTCAGTGTTTTTCTCATCCTCAAAAGTGTTTCTCCCTCCCTCTCCTTAAAAGGAAGCCTCTCTCCCTACAGCACTGTTGCCCACAGTTTCTGAGTACTTTCTTCAGATGTTTGTACAGGAAAAAAGTGTAAGGAAGAAGTTGCCAGGTTGGGAACAGAAGCACATAATTTATAGTCCTTCTGCACGTGTGAGGTTACAAATCTCTGGAGACCGTGAGACCACTTCATCTTGCAAGCAAGAGTCAAAACTAAATAACAGCTTTCATTTGGTTCAAGAAAAGCAGACAGAATGGTGCTCCAAGGTTTTGTTATTGAGCTTGTGTTTAATGCAGAAAATCTCAGTTTTATAGAACCCAGGGCCACAGAGCCTTCCTTCTTGCTACTCAGAGGAAAAACTCAGACTCTTTGGTCAGGTCATTAACCTTCAAGGTGGAATCATCCTTGTGTCATCTGGTGACTGAAGGAAAACTCCTCCATCAATAAATATCCTGACCATGCGTTTCATGTGGTGTTGATAATCTTGCCATTAGGATCAATTTTGTCTAAGTTGGGTCATTGCAGCAACGGTCCTGTTTTCGGGCAAGTTTCCCAAGGCTTTACCAACCAACCAGCACACTGTCTGGGTGCTGTGGCCTGGAGTCACCTTCTTGTGTGTTGGTCTCTCCCCCTGAGCACTATGGCTTTCTTTGTTGCTGTTGGCTGGTTTCTAAGTCATGTCTGACTCAGCAACCCCATGGGCTGCAGCACACCAAACTCCTCTGTCCATGGAATTTGCCAGGCAAGAATACTGGAGTGGGTTGCTATGCCCTCCTCCAAGGATCTTTCCGACCAGAGATTGAACTCGCATCTTCTGCATTGGCAGGTGGTTTCTTTACCACTGAGCCACCTGGGAAACCTGTGACTTTCTAGTTCCTATATAATATAATCATTTGTTTCATGGGTTTTTTCCTCTAATGAATTTAAAGGAGGTGGCAAAGAAACACAGGCATGAACTAACTCCTTCAAGCTCAGTCTTTCGTCTGTTTGGCTTATTCTTTTATGGAGAAAACCAGAAGCAAAAGTGTCTAAAGGTCGTGCTGCATGTGCGTGTGCTAAGTCGCTTCAGTCATGTCCAACTCTTTGTGACCCCATGGACTGTAGCCCACCAGCCTCCTCTGTCCGTGGAATTCTCCAGGCAAGAATACTGGAGTGGTTGCCATTTCCTTCTCCAGGGAATCTTCCTGACCCAGGGATCAAATCCAGGTCTCCTGCATTGCAGGCAGATTCTTTACCAGTGAGTCGCCTAGCAAACTGTCTTCTGTTTCCACTTTACATATCTTGACATCAAAAAAACTTTCCTGTGGACAAATCAAACACTTCAAAACACAGTGCTTTATGCATCTTTTCTGCAGACTCTTAAAATAATTTTGATCAGAGTTACTCTGTATTGGGGCTTTCCAGGTGGCGCTAGTGGTAAAGAACCCGCCTGCCAATGCAGGATACGTAAGAGATGTGGTTCAGTCCCTAGGTCAGGAAGATTCCCTGGAGGAGGGCATGGCAGCCCACTCCAGTGTTCTTTCCTGGAGAGTCTCATGGACAGAGGAGCCTGCTGTGCTGCAGTCCATAAGATCAAAAAGAGTTGAACATGACTGAAGAGACTTAGTGTGCACACATAAGCTCTGTGGACCTGCAAACTGCATCCTTAGGTACTGTGGTCCTCAGTGTCTGAGGGGGATTGATTCCAGGACCCCTCATGGATGCCAGAATCCGAGGATGCTCAAGTCCCCTTATTATAAAATAACATGGTATTCAAATATAACTTACGCATACAGACAGAAGGAACCTTGTGGGCTACAGTCCATGAGGTTGCAAAGGAGTCGGACATGACTTAGTGACTGAAACAGCAAAAACAACCACAACCCTCCTGTACACGTTAAATCAACAATACTTAATACAATCTAAATGCTATGTAAATAGTTGATCCCACTGCAAATTCAAGTTTGGTTTTGGAACTTTCTGGAATTTTCTTTTGAATACTTTGCCCCTGTGGTTCATTGACTCTACAGATGGGGAACAGGCAGATACGGAGGGCTGACTATCCTGGTGTACCTGTGTATACCTCCAGATAGAAGGCTCAGGTGAGAGATTTTGCTAGTACTCTAAAGGTGAGGCCTCATCAACACATGTTCTGTAAAGACTTGCCTGGTTCATCTTCTCATTTCCCCCCGATACAGCTGTTTTTCCCAGCGGGCACTTGGTCAGATGCTTAATTCTTTGCTGTACGCCATGGGCATGGAGTTTCTCCTATCTGGGGTTTGCAGTGATCTTGCAGAAGCTGAACTGGCTTGGTATCAGCAGAACACAGTGAGCACGGCCACCACTCCTGTACACTAGTTGGATCTGGGTCCGTGGACACGAGGAAATGTCTACAACTTTTGGCCAGACTTGGTTTTTCTTTTCTTGTTAGTAGATAAACGTTTCAAAACCGTGTCAGGTCATGAGAATTCCATTTCACTCAAGAGTGTTGAGCATTTTTATTTTCTTTAGTGCACCTCACTATGTAATGTTGGATTATTAATGTCCTGAAGTTTTCTTTTGTGTGTGTATGTAAAAGTGTATACAACTCAAAGTGATTCTTTGAGTTGTATAAAGGGATGGGAAGGCAGGGGAGAAGTGGAGCAAAGAAACACCTTTTATGTGGGCTTGTACTCAGTATACTGAGTTTTGAAAAAGTCAGGTATTATTATTAGTGTCCCTCTAAGAACCTGTGAGGTTACTAATGGATATAGGTCATAGTGACGGCCTTAAATAAACCTCCAGTAATAAACAAATCATGTTGAGTTTTCATCAGATTACCATCATCTCATGCCTGTTCCAATAGGGCAAGGAACACAGGAAGGAAATGAACATGATGGATCATATCCATCAACGCTGTCATGACCAAGAGTGAGACAAACACTGTCTCAAGGGGACTCACAGCAGCTTCTGATAGAAACCAACAAGGATGTGAGTTACATGGACCTTGTACTTTACAGTAAACTCCTGACTCGCCTGCATCATGCTGTGCTTTTCACACACACACACACACACACACCCCTATGGAATAAAAAAGAATTCAGTAGACACTAGGCATTTGCTCTAGGGGTTTGGGGTTACATACTAAGAGGGCTAATCAAATGTCAAAAGTTGGAGTGGAATTAATAAAAAAATGAGTCAAATGAGTTGTCTAACAAAATTATATACGTACGTTACCTCTGCTTTGGGTCTGTATCGCAAGACCCCACATAAATTAAATTTATAGTTTGACCCCTTAAAAACAACTCTCTTTTGCTATTGAGATCTTTAAGGTCAAGTTCACGAAGTGTCAGCACCATGATGATTTACCGTGTTGCGTTTCTTTGCTGAATATTTTCTCTACCGTTGGTGTCTCTTTCTGTTTGTTCCCATTTGCACCAGAGCAAATGGATGGGCTGTGTATTTAGAACATTCAGTGGTTAGAATATGACAAACATCCGCATGGTTTTTCATTTTTGAGTTGGCATCAGCATGTTTGAGGTGATATACTAAATATGTTTATATGAAGTCATCTGAGTTACAGTAACACTCCCCTTGAAGTAATCTGATTCAAATGTTCACATTCTAAAATATGATCTTGTTTCGTGGTGAATCGACCCCTCTGTGATAAGGTATGGTAGGCAATCAAGAGAATATTTTCATGGCATAATAGAAAAGATCCTGATGTGTTTCCTAGCTGGATGGTCCTTGAGATGAATGTGGTGTAAAAATATGATTCGTTTCACAGCTATAGAAGCTGCTCAGAAATCTTCACATGTATTGATGGACTAACAGCTGCAGACACAAGGTGACATCTTTAAAGACAATGACACGGAGGTATCGATTGGGCAAATCTGTCTGGCAAGGCAGCAGTGATGTATAGATAGGGCAGTGGGGTGCTGGGAGAAATCTCTGAATGCATACGTTTGAAAATACCACGTGCAATTCACAAATAATAATAGTTACAACAAAGGCTCTGCCAGTGGCTTAAGGACCCAAGAAGTATGACTTGATTGTTAACATTTCACTTCATTTTATTTGGTAATTTTATTTATTTTTGGCTGTGCTGGGTCTTTGTGGCTGCGCGGGCTTCTCTCTAGTTGTAGTTCGAGGGCTTCTCAGTGTGGTGACTTGTCTTGTTGTGGAGCACTGACTGGCTCTAGGGCACTCAGGCTTTGTTGCAGGAGTTGCAGCCCCTGGGATCTAGAGCACAGGCTCAATAGTTGTGGCTCATGGGCTTCATTGCTCCATGGCAGGTGGGATCTTCCTGGACCAGGGATCGAACTCATGTCCTCTGCATTGGCAGGCTGCTTCTTTACCACTGAACCACCAGGGAAGCCCAGCACTTCACATTAAAGAGAGATTAATTAATGCTGGATCATATAGTAATTCTTATGAAAGTCCTATACATATGACATTAAGATTTATACCAAATGAATATATTTCCAGTGGGATAACCGTGAACAACAGTCAGTAAGTTAATAACAACAAGACATTTAGGATCCCAGGCATTGAAGTAGTGAAGGGAGCAAATTCCTGGCCACTCTGAGGTGTCAGCTGGTGTCAAGATCAATTCTGGAAGTTCCCTGGCCTTTTAAAAAAATTTTCTTTCTTTTTAATTGGAGGATAATTGCCTTACAATATTGTGTTGGTTTCTGCCTCCCCGACCTTCCAATGTGAGCTACCCAGGTTCCAGACTTCTCTGCTGGCCACTTTGCCTCAGTTGGGCCAAAAACGCTGAGAGTGATGTTTTGGTTCCTTAGCTCTTCTAAGGGTGCTGGTTGCTAAGGAATCTCTTAAGTATCACTTAGGAGATCAGCTTCAAAGAAATGCTGATGAACTGAAGCCAATCACTGGGTCCTAGTTAACAAAGAATTGGTGAAGTTTCAGGAACTGAGAGTTCTGTTCTTTGGTTAGTCTTTCTAATCCTTGCTGTCTGCTACCCAAGCTGATTGCATCCTGGAGCTTGCCCTGGCCTTCAGTGGTGTCTAGTAGCAACCTCTCCCCCTGCTCGACCTGGAGGGACTTCCCCAAGGGCACACATCTGTAAATCCCCGGCCCAGGTTCTTCTTTCTGGTCTCTGGCAGGGCACCTTGACCAACAGTGAACTGGTGTCAAATGGGGAAAACGAGAAAGTGTCTATTATACCAGAGGCCCCATTTGAGAAACCATGAGATCAGATAGTAGCCAAGAAATCAGAGATTTCACGGAAGGCGTTAATTTTCTGACCTAGAAGAAGGGCTCTTGATTAGAGCTCTGGATTTTTGAAGTCTGCAAATAATTCAGAATCATTCCTGCTTTGCAAAAAGCAAAGACCTGAGGCTGCTTGCAGCTGGTTCTTTATAAATTCACTTGATAATGCACGAGTTCATGAGAAGAACAAAAATGAAATCTAAACATCAGATATCAATAGGTTCACCTTTCCCATGGCATCTAAGCAAGACCCTTTCTGAGAAGCCAAGAGAGTTTAAATTTCTTTGCATGAGAAAGGACGAGGAAGGGAGAAAACCTCCCCCGACAGGCAGGGGAGAAGGAAAAGAATTCGGAGCAGCTTCAATGGTGGCAATAGTGGTAAAGAACCCTCCTTCCAATGCAGGAGACATAAGAGACCCGAGTTCAGTCTCTGCGTTGAGAAGATCCCCTGAGAAGGGAATGGAAACCCACTCCAGTATCCTTGCCTGGAGAATTCTATGGGCAGAGGAGCCTGGCAGGCTACAGTCCCTGGGGTTGCAAAGAGTCGGACATGACTGAAGTGACTGAGCATGCACGCACTGTGCTAGCACCTACTGCAGGGACGCAAAAGTGACTAAGACCCCTGGACTTCCATAATTAACTCTTAAATTAACGTCAGTTTCTCCCAGAGACTGTAGTTTTATGGAGGCAGGGCCCAAATCTGTTTTGTTTACTACTCAGAGGGTAATAGCTCTATAGCTGTTGTTGTTTAGTTGCTGAGTCGTGTCTGACTCTTTTGTAACCCCATGGATTGTATGCGGCCTGCCAGGCTGCTCTGTCCATGGGATTCTCCAGGCAAGTATATTGGAGTGGGTTGCCATTTCCTTCTCCAGGGGATCTTCCCAGCCCAGGGATCAAACCCACATCTCCTGCATTGCAGGTGGATTCTTTACTGCAGAGCCACCAGGGAAGCCCAATCCCTGCTCAATAATATTTGTCAAATGCAGGAGGATTGTACTAGTAACAAGGGCTGCTGTAATAAACCCCCACAAACTAGGTGGTTTAAAACAACAGCTCTGGAGGCTGCGTCTGCAGGCTTGTTCCTGCTGTGGGGCTGGGGGGAGATTCTCCTCATCACTCCACCCCCAGTGGCTGGCCGTGTCCATCAATGCTTTGCAGCCTGAGGTTGCAGGGTAGCACTGTAATCTCTGCAGCTGTGGTCACATGACCGTCCTCCTTCATCTTTCCTCGGCATTTCCCGCTGTACGGGCGCCTGTCCCTATGTCTCTTCCTATAAGAACATCAATCACATTGGATTAAGGGCCCACCTGACTCCAGTGTGACCTCAACTTACATGTGGAAGGATGTGATTTTCTGTGAAGGTCACCTTCAACTGTGCCAGGGGTTAGGATGTCAACATATCCATTTTGGGGAGTGGGTCACTGTTTAACCCGCAACATCTGGGGAATAGCAGCAGGTTTCTGAGATGACTGCTTGGGAGAATCCTGACCCAGAACCCGGTGTGGACAAGGACAGTTTCCAAGACCCGTTGTCTGTCCTCTGAGAAGTGGACGTGGGTCGGGCCAGGGGATGTCTAGGGCCTGTGTTAACACTCTCAGGTCCTCTCTGCTTCCTTGGCTGCTTGATCAGGCCCCCGCCAGCCTCCACCTGCTGCCTGTGGCTCTCACTCCCTCCACTTGCTCCCTCCCTGACCAGTTATCCCCTACATCCTTCCCTGCTGTGTCCTTCCTTTCCTGTGTCTGTTTCTGCTTCAACTCTTTCTGTAGCTGCATGGACCCCGAGGAGGCTGAAGAAGGGACAAGGTGCCCACCTCTCTCTCCAACTCTTTTTTTTTTTCTTCAAATTTATCTACTTATTTATTTATTTTTGTCTGCAATGGGTCTTCATTGCTGTGTGTGGGCTTTCTCTAGTTGTGGCAAGCGGGGGCTTCTCTCCAGTTGCAGTATGTGGACTTCTCATTGCTACGGCTTCTCTTGTTGAGAAGCACAGGCTTTAAGTGTGTGGGCTTCAGTAGATGTGGCACATGGGCTTAGCTGCCCCACGCATGTGGGATCTTCCTGGACCAGGGATCGAACCCGTGTCCCTTGCATCGGCAGGCGGATTCTTAACCACTGGGCCACCAGGGAAGGAAGCTCCCGCTCCTGATTCTAATGCGTGCCATGCAAAGGGCTCCAGTAGCCGCGAGCAAGTGTCACCAGCTCTGGGGACTTCACTTTGGCCTCTGCAGTTTGACTAGGAGACCATAGCCAACATAGTGGCTCACACTTAAGCACTTGACACGACCCAGAGGGAGTGCTGAATGCTTGATGTGTATCCAGAGACCCAAGCTAAGTAACTGGCTCCAGGTTAACTCGTATGTGAGAGGGGAGTTGGGATTTAACCTGGGTTTATCTGTCACCAACGGTTGACTCCTTAGCCCAGACTTTCTGACTTTGAGGCTCCACCTGGCTCCAGTGAGGGTGTGGTCTCCCTGTGAGCATCTGCCTCCCTGCAAGGCTCCTGCAGCTGCCCCAGGAAACTAGGTCAGTGGTGGGGAGAGGATGGAGGGGAGGAAGGTGGGGCCAGGAGAGCAGCCACTGGAACGTGAGTGGAAGTGAAACTTGTCACTTCTGGGCTGAGGTTTTTAAGAATCAATGATGACTTTACCGCTGTCGTTCCCCTGTCAGTCAGAAGACAGTGGCATCATGAGATGAACCAGTCCAACCTACAGGGAACCTTTGTGTTGGACTCTTACTGGGTGAGAAATACATTTTGATCATGTTAAGCCACAAAAATGCTGGTACTTGTGTTTTTCCCTAACTAACATAGGATGTAAAGCAGGGCACAAGGTCAGGGCGATTTCAGTTCCCACGTGGCTCAGTCTGACTGTCCAACTCCTACAAGTCATGCTAGGATCTGGGACAGAGGGCCCTCTGACACCTCTCCCCTGCGTTGGAAAATGTGTTTGCATCTAAGATCTCCTTAGTAATCACAGAAACCATTGGAAAGCTCGGTGAATCTCTGACTCAGCCTGGTCTCTGGGAGCCCCATGGACTGCCCATTTGATGACAGGTGAACCCTGCCCTGGGCAGCCCCGGGCCAACCACATGAGATTCACACATCTGCCTTCAATGGGGACTTGCTATTAACAGTACCATAGTCTCTAAACACTTCATTCAGAAATAAAATTTTGGTCTTAGAGAAGAAACGCTCTTCTCCCCGAAACTTAGATTGTCTTGAGGAAGAAGGAAATGAGAAGGCACGAGGAGCAAAGTATGAATTGACTAAGTATTTACCTTAAATGGGCTGAAAAAAATCTCGTAGTGACTAAATTATCATCAATTAGCAAGTGTAAGTTTTCCAGCATCAGTGGAACGGGGAGCTCCAGAGATAGCAGGTTTGGTTTCGGAGAAATGAAGGCACTATGTCTTTGCACAGATAAGGGCTCTTTATTTTTTTAAGAAGATATTTTTATTTATTTGGCCATGCCAGGTCTTTGTTGTGACATGTAGGATTTTTAGTAGCTGCACTTGGGATCTAGTTCTCTGACCAGGGATCGAACCCACACTCACTGCACTGGGAGCAAGGGGTCTTAGCCACTGGACCTCCAGGGAAGTCCTGACAGGGGATCTTCACACACTTCATACTCATCTTCTCACAGATGTAGCCACTGGAAATGCTGAGCAAAGGTCTGCTCTCCTCCCATGCTCTCAGAATATCCTGACAAAGCAACCCTGGGGGAGGATTCTGCCCAGAGATAGAGAAGGTGGCTGCCAATAAGACACTCCCTTGTTGGTTCAATAATCACTGAACACAAACTCTGTGCTGGGCTGCAGTTTCTCCAATGTGCTGGGGAAACCTCTGCCTGGTAGGGTGGCTCCTTCTCTCCCTAAAGTCCCCACATCCCTGAGCTGCACTGGCCTGGAGACTTGGCTGAGGTTGGCTGCCATGAAGGCGGGGTGATGAGCAGTAGAAAGATGTCAAGTTGGGTGCCAGGCTTCTGGGTCCAGACCTCAACTGGGTTTGTAACTTTGGGCAAGCAAAGAACCCTTAGGGTTTCTCTCTCTTTCCCTGTAAAAGGAAGATGCTAAAAATGCCTACTTCATTGCAGGGCTTCTCTGTGGATTAAGTGAGATCATTTCTGTAAGCTCCAGTATATATTTGCTCCAAGTCTGCCAAGTTCTGAGCAACCCAGTAAACTGTAGCTGTTTGGGTGGATAGAAAGGACAGAAAAGTTCTTACAGAAGAACAGAGCTGGATGGAATGGAAGCTCTCTGGGGGTGGGTGGGGGGACAGAGGACTGGGATGTGTGGGTTGTGGGCAGGAGGGTCACAGGAAGGGAAAGAAGGTGCACGTTTCCTTTGGCTCTCGACCTGCTGCCTGGCTGTCACTGGGACAAACATTGGTGTTTGCTTGGCTCTTAGCAACGGCTTCTGCAACTATCTTCCCAGGGATGAACTCTTCCTCACCAGGTGCAACCCACCTCCTGCATCCCCCCTCCTCCTCCATCCATCTCCACGCCAGGTTCAACTGGACCCAAGTGCTAAAAGGGCAACATCTGTGCTTCTTTCAGAGCAAAAGACACTAGAATACTTGTGTCCCGGTTATTCTAGAAATGTTCCCATTTCTCTCTATGCCTTTTAAGAAAAGTCATCATTTTTTGCCTTTGGGTTTCACATTGTTACTCCCTCGTTAGTCTGCGTTTGGAGTAGTAAATGAACACAGAAATGCACAGCAGACGAAATAAACCAAACAAATCTCAAAGTTCATGGCTATTGCCTGCTTCCTGCTAAGTCGCTTCATTCGTACCCAACTCTTTGTGACCCTGTGGACTGTAGCCCACCAGGCTCCTCTGTTCATGGAATTCTCCAGGCAAGAATACTGGAGTGTGTTACCATTTCCTTCTCCGGGGAATCTGCCCAACCCAGGGATAGAACTTGTGTCTCTTGCGTCTCCTGCACTGACAGGCAGTTTCTTTACAATTAGCACCATCTGGGAAGCGTTCCTCACGGCTCTTGAGGAACTTGAAATCTAGCAGTGTGAGTGGCATCAATAATTCAGTGCAGAACGGGGACAAGGTGCTGAATGGCTTTTCTTGATGTAGGACAGGCGGGGTTTCAGGAGGAGCTAAAGCAGGAAAACATGAATTGGTGTCTGTTCTAAATGAAACAAGAAAATGAGAGGAAAGATACGAAATTAAGATTTTATGACCGAGAAGAAGACTGAAGTTCTTCTGGACTTGCGTGGAAGGATTCAAGGAAACAAAACAAGATAAATCAGGGGGCAGTGCAGTGGGTTAATTTCAGACAAGGATACCTGATCTTCACAGATGTTCAGAGGCATTGTGTGTTCAGATTAGGGTGAGGGCAGCAGGTGTGCAACCAGCCAGAAAGAGGTGGCCCAGAAGGAGTCTGGACCTAGGGAGTGTGTGCAGCGTTGAGGATGACAAAATTGTGCTGTGGGTAAGACCTGCTTCCACGCTGAGAGATGAGACTATGTCCTGGGGGGTGGGAAGGACATCACAGGGCTGAGTTGTGTGTGTTCTTCATCATTTGAGCCCCTACTGATGCTGTTTTCTTAGACCAGGTGGAAGCCAGGATTCAGTAACGGGCTGCTGCTTCTCCAGGGTTTGGTTATCTTGCCTTCCACCACCTCCGTGTGTCAGGGTCTCTTTTTGAACCGGCTTTCTGTCACCCTCTGTGAGTAATGCCTATGATGCAAGCCTGGCAATAGAATGGTGGCTGGCCAAGGCTCTGACAACCATCAATAGGAGATGTCAGTGACCAGTTAGCTCTTGAGAGGTCCAGGCCCCTCCCTCAAGATTGCAGGCCTTTCAGTTGTAAAAAAACAAAACAAAACAAAACAAACAACCAGGACACTGAAAGAAGGAGTCAGGGAATTGCTCCCCTTGGCAGAAGCACTTCCTCCACTGGCAGGCCTGGGCGTGTGAGACTTGGGAAGGGGCCCACAGGAAAGGCTGAGAGTAAGGGAAAAGCTACATTTCCTTCTTCCCCGTGCCTTCTGGCTCCAAGGGCTCTTCTGTCCTTAAGTAGAAGAGTTGCAGTGCAGAAGTCAGTGCTGACCCCGGTGGGGAAAACTAACAGGGTGTATTCACAGCCATGTAGCTGTGGCTTCAAAATATTGAGTTGGCCAAAAAGTTTGCTCAGGTTTTCCCTCTCTTACAGAAAAATCCAAATGAACTTTTTGGCCTACCCAATACTATGGAATCAAATTTCCCCCAACTCAGTGCTGAAAGTCACAGCCTTTCTTTAGCTCTTCCAAATCTGAGGGCTGGGGCTCCAGCTGGAGAGGGCTCTGACCGTGGGGTCTTCACCAGGTCCTCTGCTGGGTCAGCTCCCCCAAACCTCTTGGTCATTCAAGGGCAGAGGTCAGAGCCAGGGTTGCATCAGGCTTTACCCCAGGCCCGCAGCTCAAGGGTCAGAAACCAACAGTTCTTGACTCAGAGCTGAGGAATCAGGAATGACCCTCCCACATGTGGGACACCTAGGAGTCATTGATTAAGAAGTTTTACCAATTTTATGACCAGTGCTCTCTCTTTTGCCATTTTGGGAGCTTCTTTGTCAAGGCTATTGCCAGTCAGATATGAAAGTGAAAGTGTTAGTTACTCAGTCGTGTCCAACTTTTTGCAACCCCATGGACTGTAGCCTGCCAGGCTCCTCTGTCCATGGAATTCTCCAGGCAAGAATACTGGAGTGGGTTGCCATTTCCTACTCCAGGGAATCTTCCAGACCCAGGGGTCAGACCCAGGTCTCCCGATTGCAGGCAGATTTTTTACCATCTGGGCCACTCAGATGTATAACTGAATTATACATTCAGGTATAACTTTGAGTAAAACTTTTTCAGTGCAACTTAATTTTTTTACTTGCAGTTGTTCTCTGAGGAAGTTGTGTTCAGTGGTTCCTGAAGGAACTCAATCCAGTGGTTGCAAAAAAGCAGCAGAGGTCTTAGAAAAAGAGATAAACATAGGAGGTCCCCAAACTCAAGATCTATCCAATAAATGTATAATAAATACACAATTTGTCTTGAATTTCCAGATGTTTTAGATAATAGAGTCTACTTTTTCAGGCTAATAATTGGAACTAATGCTTTAAATTTAAGGCTACTTCATCAGAAAAGGAGTCTGGAAGCTGAAGATAAGTATTGAGCATATTATTTGAAAATGTATCTATGTATTTTTTTCATTTAAATGATACATATTTTCCTTTTTCATTAAAGTATAATTGACACACAGCATTATATATGTTTTAGGTGTACTACATAATGTTTAGTTAACATCTGTTACCATACATAGTTATGGGGTATTTTTTTCTTGTGATGAAACTTTTAAGGTCTCTCTTAACAACTTTTGAACATACAATACAATATTATTAACTATGATCAGAGGCTGTATGTTATATCCCCATGCCTTACTTATTTTACAACTGGAAGTTTGTACTTTTTGACTGCTTTTTACCCATTTCAACCGGCCCCCACCTCTTGCCTCTGGCAACCACTATCTGTTCTCTGTATCTACGAGCTTGTGTGTTTGTCTGTTTGTTTGACAATTAGTGAGACCGGGCAGCATTTGTTTTTCTCTGTCTGACTTATTCTACTTAGCATAATGCCCACGAGGTTCATCCATGTTGTCCAAAATGGCCAGATTTCATTTTTTTTTAATGGCTGAATCATATTCAATTCTGTAAACATACCACATCCCCTTTATCCATTCATCTATGGGTGAATACTGAAGTTGCTTCTATATCTTGGTTATTGTAAATAATGGAGCAATGAACATGGGGATACACATAGATTTTTGTGAAAATGTGTATTTAAAAAAAATTAGTTTCTGATTTTTTTTTGAATACCCAGAAATTTATTTTTAAGGTTAAAATCTTAAGCATGCAAATTGCATCAAGAAAAAAAAAAAACCCTGAAATTCTTGGTCTTTAGTCTTTTCTTTTGAGGAGAGCTTCAGATTTCCCATCCTGACCTCACACTAGGATGATGAAGTGGATGGGGGAAGGGAGAGTCTGAAATTCTTCCTTCACCAAAACTGGCCTGTTTTTGAGAGTTCAAAAATCAGAGTGTCATTTCCTACTATTGTTTGCATTTTCCAGTCTGAAGTTCTGTTTTTTGTTTTATTCTTTACAAAGTAGACTGATAAAATAAGGGCAAGACATCCAAGAGTAGTTTCGTGTTTTCTCAGGCTCACCACCAGGAGAGAAATTGCCAACACTTTGAATATGATCCTAAAGAAAAGTTGCACAGTGGCCGGGGCTCCTGTAACTGGCCCCGGGGATCTGACCTGTCTTACCATTACTGAGAGTAAGACTGCACCTTCAAGGGGTGGCCAGAATTCTGACAGGGGAATAAGGAAGGTCTGCTCAGTGTAATCTCTAATATGAGCTTGGAGATGCAGGTGTCTGCCCAGAGTAACACAGGGACCGGTTCTCTAAAGTACGGGAGGCCTTCCACAGACTTGTTTAAAGAATAAAGACCAGGCAGACACCCCAGCATTGATGACAAGTGACTTCTCAAGGAGAACAGAGTCCTAGTAAACACAGACTGGGGCTTCCGTGGTGGCTCAGACAGTAAAGAATCTGCCTGCAATGCAAGAGACCTGGGTTCCATCGCTGGATTGGGAAGACCCCCCAGAGGCAGGCATGGTAACCTGCTCCAGTATCCTGGCCTGGAGACTACCACGGACAGAGGAGCCTGGCGGGCTACTGTTTGTGGGGTCGCACAGAGTTGGACACAACTGAAGTGACTTAGTGTACACGCATGTACAAACGCAGACCACAAATTCTTTCCCCTCAAATTCTTTTCTTTTTTAAAAAATTACTGCTTATAAACACTATCTTATGTGTGTGCCAAGTCACTTCATTCATGTCCGACTCTTTACGACCCTACGTACTGTACAGCCCACCAGGCTCCTCTGCCCATGGGATTCTCCAGGCAAGAATACTGGAGAGAGGTGCCATTTCCTTCTCCAGGGGATCTTCCCGACTCAGGGATCAAACCCGTGTCTCTTAAATCTGATGTATTGGCAGGCAGATTCTTTACTTCTAGCACCACCTGGGAAACCCCGTCTTATATATAAACTGGTTTAACTTGGCGACGATGGTAAAAACATGTGTTAGAATAAATTTTAATTCTTTATTAAAGACACTTTTGGGTGCACCTGATGAATTTTTTTATGAGTAGATTGGTCTCTTTAGACCCAGTGTCATGGACTTTGTTGGACTTTCCTGGTCAGGCTCCTCCCTCCGTGATTTCCCGCTCATTCCCGTCCTGCTCCTGCCCCTTCCCCACCGTCCCCAGCCTCCACACCACGCCATTGAGGTCGTGGGTCTTCACAGAGAAGGTTGATGTCTTATCACTTTAAGTGCACTTTGAAAGGCCCCTTAGGAGATGTCGACCCAGAACAAAGTGGGGGGGGGATGGTAGGGTGGACTTTGTTCCCCCGCAGGCCTGAGGAGGGGGAAGAATGACCAGAGGAAATGAGGTCTTTTGAAACTCCAAGATGGGGGTTTGAGAACAATGCAGCCTCCTGGAAACCTGGAGTGTTTTAAGGGAAGTTACCCTCTGTTACAGGAAGAGTGAGCAAGGCGCTGGGTGTTGTGGGACCTCTGGCCCGGGCTCGCAGGGCGGCTGCAAGGGGTCGGCTTCCTGGGAATCAAGAGACCTCGTTTGGTGAGACTCGAACTGCAGGACACACAGAAGCCCCACTCTGCGTTGTTCATATTAGAATGTAGCGTTAAATTGGACCACAGAGTTGATTATGACTTGGCTTTTAAATTTTAAAAAGCTGAACTAGAAGGTTCTTTCCTTTCCCATCCCTCCCCCCTCTCTCCCTCCCCCGCTTCCTTCCTATCTTTCTTTCTTTAAGAGGAAGAACCAGTAGAACTTTTGGTCCATAGACGGGCTCTGACTTGTCCCCCAGCTCCTGCTCTCTCATTTTCTCAGCACGTGCTCTTGGGCAAGGTACTTCTCTCTCTTTGCTCCAGTGATCTTTCCTGTAAAATGTGGCTGATAAAAATGGCTAACTTGTAAATGTTAAAATGAGGATTGTGATTTCTTTTGACTCTTTGGGAATAAAATACTTCTTTCAGAAATAAATAGCACCATACAATTTTGAATTCTGCCTTTCTGATTCAAGATTACCCTCAAATTTGATTGAAGATATCCATCACTGGGGACTTTCCTGGTGGTCCAGTGGTTAAGACTCTGAGCTTTGAAAGGGGCACAGGTTCAACTCCCAGTCAGAACTAAGATCCCACTTGCTGCGTGGCTTGCCTCTTGCCCCCTCCCCCGAATTCCATCATTTATATGCATTTCTTTAGAAAAGGGAATGAAGAGATTTGAGAATATAAGGTGTCATAACTACCAAAGTGTAGGATATGAATTCTAGTTTCCGTAACATGCTTTTGAATGCCCTTTTATTGTGGACATTCTTTTTTTTAATCTGTCCACTTGTCTGTCCACCCATGCATCCCATCAGACCTCCAGCCGGCCATACGATGAGTATTTCCAAACTCCTGTCACGTGTCTGACATGGAACTAGACTCTGGGCCTCTCCGACAAGGAAGGGGAGAGAGGAAGCCTCCACTGAAATCACAGACAGAATACACAACTTGCATTCAATCGGAGACTGACATTTTCAGTATTTCTTCCCCCATAGCTCAGTTGGTAAAGAATCTGCCTGCAGTGCAGGAGACCTGGGTTTGATTCCTGGGTTGGGAAGATCCCCTGAGAAGGAAATACAACCCACTACAGTATTCTTGCCTGGAAAATCCCATGGACAGAGGAGCCTGGTGGGCTACAGTCCATGGGGTCATGAGTCAGACACAACTTAGTGAAACCACCACCAACATTTATATAAAATATGCCCTATACTGCCATGACACCAAAGTCATGCATTTGAGTAGTAAGGTCGCGAAGAGTCGGACACGACTGAGCTACTGAAATGAACTGAACTGAAGCTCCAATGCATTGGCCACCTGATGCAAAGAGCTGACTCACTGGAAAAGAACCTGATGCTGGGAAAGACTGAAGGCAAAAGGAGAAGGGAGCAGCAGAAGATGAGATGATTAGAGAGCATCACTGACTCAACAGACATGAATCCGAGCAAACCAAAGTGAAGGACAGGGAAGCCTGGTGTGCTGTAATCCATGGTATCACAAAGAGTCCGACACAAATGACAGCGACTGAAAAACAACAAAAGCCCTTAATATTTTAAAATATTTTCTAATTTTTATTTTTATTTTGTGATACTCATAATATAAACCTTACTATTGTCACCATTTTTAAGTATGTAGTTCCATGGCATTAAGTATATTCACATTTTTTTGCAACTGTGATCATCCATCTCCAGAAACTTTTCATCTTTCCCAGGCTGAAAAAGTGAAAGTGAAAGTTGCTCAGTCGTGTCCGACTCTTTGTGACCTCATGGACTATACAGTCCATGGAATTCTCCAGTCCAGAATACTAGAGTGGATAGCCTATCCCTTCTCCAGCAGATCTTCCCGACTCAGGAATCAAACCAGGGTCTCCTGTATTGCGGGTGGAGAAGCTCTGTACCGATTAAACATTAGATCCCATTTCTTCCTCCCCCTAGCCCCTGGTAACAACCATTTTCCTTTCTGTCTATGAAGGTAGTGCTAGTGGTAGAGAACCCTCTTGCCAACACAGGAGATAGAAGAAATGAAGGCTTGATTCCTAGGTCCGGAAGATCCCCTGGAGGAGGGCATGTCAGGCCACTCCAGTATTCTTGCCTGGAGAATCCCATGGACAACGGAGTCTGGTGGGTGGACTACAGTCCATTGGGTTGCAAGGAGTCAGACAGGATTCAAATGACTTAGCCCGCATAGAATAGCATGCCCTATGGATTTGGCTACTCTAGGTATTTCATGGTAGAATTCATAAGTAGAATTCTACAGTCTTTTTCCTTTCACAATTGCCTTATTTCACTTAACATAATGTCTTTAAGGTTTCTTCCTTCCCTGGTGGTCCAATGGTTAAGACTCTTCACTCCCGATGCAGGGAGCCCTGGTTCAATCCCTGCTCAGGGAACTAGATCCCACATGACACAGCTAAGATCCTGAGCGCCACACCAGAAGAACTGGCGCAGCTAAAAGTTCCTTCATGTCACAGCCTGTGCCAAAAGGGCAGAATTTTAAACTCCTTGGTTCCCGAAAGTGATTGTTTCTCAAATAGACTTGTTTAGGAAACTGGGACAGCCCTCCAGGTTGGGGGGCCCATAGGCAATGACTGACTGATGAAAGGGTTTGAAAGGCAGGATCTTTTGCATCCAGGTTAGGGGGGTGACTCTGCAGTTCTGTCCATGCCCTGGGGCTCCCTCTATCACACCGTGAATCAGGCGGTACTGGACTTCTCCCAAGACAACAGCCTCGCTCAGCTCTTCTCTCTCCCTTCCACACTTCACTCCCTTGCTTCCTCACCAGTTTTCCTTGTAAGGTGCCCCCTCAACGAATCCTGAGCATCTGAACCTTTGACCAAAACTTTGATCTTCTCCCTCTGTAAGTCCTTTTACCCAGGGAGAAGGCACTCTGTTCATTACCCCATGAACAAAAATAAGAACCCTGGGGAATGAAGCTTCTAATGGCAGACTTTTTAGAACTGAAAGGTGCCATAGAGGGCAAAATGTATTAAAGATCACCTCTTACTTTTTAAATTTTAAATTTTTAAATTGAAGTATAATTAATTGCAGTGTTGTATTAGCTTCAAGTATACAGCAAAGTGATTCTATATATGTATTTTTTTCAGATTCTTTTCCACTACAGGAAAATAATTTATACTCAATATCTTGTAATAAACAAGATATTGAGTATAAATCGTTGTGGTTCACAGCAGGTCCTTGTTGTTTACCTGTTTTGTATAGACTACCCAAATTTCTAATTTAGCCCTCCTCCCCACCCCGGCTATCCCCTTTGGTAGCTATAACTTTGTTTTCTAGGTCTGTGAGTCTCTTTCTGTTTTATAAATGAGTTCGTTTGTATCATTGTTTTAGATTCCACAAATAAATGATTTAATATATTTGTTTTTGTCTAATTTACTTCACTTACTATGATAATCTCTAGGTCCATCTATGTTCCTGCAAATGGCATTATTACTTCTTTCGTGGCCGAGTAATATTCCATTGTAAGGGCTTCCCAAGTGGCTCAATGGTAAAGAATACAGCTGCCAATGCTGGAGACATGGGAGATGTGGGTTTGATCCCTGGGTCAGAAAGATTCCCTGGAGAAGGAAATGGCAACCCACTTCAGTATTCTTGCCTGAGAAATCCCATGGATGGAGGAGCCTAGAGAGCTATAGTTCATGAGGTCGCAAAGAGTCAGACAGTTGGTGACTAAACAACAACAACAACAACAATATTCCATTGTATGTATATTATTTTTATGTTTTGTAATGGAAGCATAATGCATGTACAGGAAAGCACACTGAAATACACACCTTGCTGAATTTTCCCAAGAACACTGCAGAAAGCAGAGGAAAGGCATGATGTGTCACAGACTCTTTTGTAACTCAGCCTAGAAACTGCCATCACTCCCACTGTCAAGTCTGGGCTAAAACTTGGGACACGACCCATCTGTAAGTGAAGGGGAGAGCTGGATATGGGTAAGAATAGGAATTTCTATAACAATGAGCACAAATCTGGCAAAGTCGTTTTGTTCCCCACAGAGTTTTCTTGGGTGTATCAGTTTCTCTTCTCTCCTTCAGTTTTGGTGTCTAGCTCAAACTATTCCAACCCAACACAGAGACGTTGAGAGATTTTGCCTTTATTATATTCTTTCCAATTATGAAATCCAAAGCACTTGATTGATTTGTGTTAAATATCACTAAATGATAGAAAAATCACCTTGACTACAATTTGAGGTTCAATGTGAAACAAAATGGTAGCTAATAAGCATTCTACGACGCATATCTTCTGTAATTTTTAATGGCTTGCAGTGAAATTTTGCATATGGTTAGAGACTTGAAGGACCCATGATTATACCAGAAGACGTGCATCATTTAGAGGCTCACTGATGATACCAGGAAAATGTAAAAATAATTACAGATGCTTTGATATTAATGCACATGGTCATAATGACTGCCATTACTGGATCCAGGGCCACATTCCATAATGAGCCTTCTTGGGGGACTGAGTGTTACATAGAGGCGCCAGAAACACTGTTTCTATTAATGAATTTTAAGCTGTGACAATGGCAATACTGTATTATTCTGTGAGCAGATTCTGCTGAATTCACAGACAGGTGACATTGTGTGGGCCTTAATGTGTATGGAGTGCTCTGTTGTAATAAGTCTGCTATTATCTTTAGCACAATAACGCTGAATGTGCCCGGACGCATAAGTAGGCGCTGTTAGTTAAGACTGGACTTAACTCTTTGTGGTCTGATTTCAGCTGCTTCTCACAGCCCTATTGGTGATTTCCACCCTCAGAAATTCCCATTCTTGTTTTCATTTTACTTTTTGCTGCATTCACTCTCTCCTCTTTCCCTAGTCTCAATCCTTTCTTTCTTTCTCTCTTTTTAAAAGTCATTATGCTGAGTAATATTCTATTGTCAACCTAAAGGGGAGGGTTAGGGTAGGAGATGGGAGGGAGGTTCAAGAGGGACGGGACATATCTATAACTATGGCTGATTCATGTTGATGTATGGCAGAAACCAACACAATATTGTAAAGCAAATTATCCTCCAATGAAAAAATAGAGCTTTTATTGAATTTGTTAACAATATTGCTTTTGTTTTATGCTTTGGTTTTTTGGCCCTGAGGCATGTAGTATCTTAGATCCCCCACCAGGATTTGAACCTGCAACCCCTGCATTGGAAAGCAAAGTCTTAATTTTAACCACCAGGGAAGTCCCTTTATGTGTATTTCTATAACAACTGCCTTTCACATCCAAAGTCTTCTCTGTTTGAAAATAGGTATTTGCCTATTGGGGGAGAGTGTTGAATCCTGTTTGCATCCAGGGAGTCTGTGAGAGATGTCTTCTTGTGCTTTGTCTGCATCTCCCATCCCATGCCCCAGCCTCCAAGGGGCTCCACAGGGCAGGATCATTTCTCCCAAAATAATGCGTCCTCTAAGCCACGGTGATACCCTGGGCAGCAAAGGGACAGTAAACATCACCACTGATTTGAGTGGCACTCAGTTTGCTGGTCCCACAGAGGGGCCTGGGAGGCTGGAGAAACACCCTGGTTCTTGTTGGCCTGATCACACATGGTGCCCAAGGGCTTGTGGACACACAGTGAGACACTGCCAGGAGGGGACACAGGGCCAGCGGGTGGACGCAGGGGTCCTCAGAGCAAGTGCCTTCTCCTCCACGATCTGCTTGAGGATGTCCACTTTGGGGATCAGTCGTGGAGGGCAGCAGCTTTTGGTCCCTTTGGCCTTGCACCGCGACTGGCTGCCTGCCTTGCCCAGGGCCTGCAGCTTTGGCATTGTACGGGGAGAAGCGGGAAGCAGAGCCCAACGCATCCCTGGGCAGCATTTCTGTCAACTGAAGAGGCCATTTAAGCAAAACACTTAATTACCTTTCTGCCTCCCTGCAACCCCTGGGAAGGTCTGAGCCAGTCAGATAATGAGCTTAGAGGGCAAGCAGCCGAAACTTCCATCAGGCTGAGGAGTGACCCCTATCCCATTCCATCACCAAGTGGGGAGCACAGAGGGGAGGAAGGAGCGGGATGAACAGGCGTCGCTGCAGTGCAGCTTCATCATTTCAACCATCACGTGGCGAATTCCTAGGATATTAGAGAGCTGCTAATTCATAGGTGGGGCTTCCCTTGTGGCTCAGTGGTAAAGAACCCGCCTGCCATGCAGGAAACACAGGAGATGTGGGTCAATCCCTGGGTCAGGAAGGTCCCCTGGAAAAGGAAATGGCTACCCACTCCAATATTCTTGGGGCTTCCCTGGTGGCTCAGATGGTAAAGAATCTGCCTGCTGTGCGAGGACCCAGATTTGATCCCTAGGTCGGGAAGATCCCCTGGGAGAGGTCAGGGCAACCCACTCCAGTATTCTTGCCTGGAGAATCCCATGGACAGAGGAGCCTGGTGGGCTGCAGTTGGTGGGGTCGCAAAGAGTCGGACACGACTTAGTGACTAATCAATAGCAACAATTCACAGGAAAGGCAGCCAGGCCTGGTCTTGGAAATGCAAGCAACTTTCAATAGGACGGTCTTGGGAGAGCCCGCAGCTAAGCACCAGCACTGTGCGGCCACTGCCGCTAACCCAACCCTCCGGGCTCAGGTTTCTGGCTGAGAAAATGAGGACTGGACACTGGACCCTAGCTCCACAAGGCACCTTTAGATTCTGTAATGCTAAGGGAAGTTGCTCCAGGTGCAGTGGGGTTGGGAAGACAGGGCCTCCTCCATGCTGGCAGCCAGCCTGCCTGCCGCCAGGTCTGGGGGGCAGTATGGCTGTTTTCCTGAGGGTGTGGGCCCAGCTGGGGAAGCTGCCCTCTAGGGCTCACC
This sequence comes from Bos mutus, assembly GCF_027580195.1. Taxonomy (NCBI): domain Eukaryota; kingdom Metazoa; phylum Chordata; class Mammalia; order Artiodactyla; family Bovidae; genus Bos; species Bos mutus. The sequence continues at coordinate 55,482,816 of NC_091630.1, read as the reverse complement.
AGAACCAGGCCACTGGGATCCTTCCTGAAGAAGCACAGTCAAGTGAGAAAGAGAAAGTGCTGAGCCTTTCAGGTAAGGGCAGGCACTGGCCTTGGGGAAGCCAGGCATCTTCAGAGAGCGGGCATCCATCAGTCCTGGCTGGGAGAGGACTCTGGATCACTTGTCTTTGGTTAAGCTCACTGGCTGTGTTTGGGCTCCCAGCCACTTGGACCTCTGTGTGTCTCATGAGTTCTGTCCCCAGTTTCCCCTGCCTGGCCCTGGCATCTGCCTAGTGCCAGTTCCACTAAAGACTGACACCACACACAGACTCTGCCCACTGCCTGGCCCTCTCCAGCCACTGTCCACTGGGGCCATCCCACGACCCGAAGGTCAGCGCACCAACGTTTACCCTGCTGGTCTGGGGTCTGGCCTCACCTCTCCTGGTCGGATATTACCACTGTGTTTCGGCCTAGGCTGTGACTATGTGTTGTCCCCTGGTCTCTGCAGTGAGAGCCCTAGAGGCTGAGACAGGTGAGTGGGGTGAGAGGGCCTCCCAGCCAGTGTGAGTCAGATTGGGGGGCTGAGCCAGTCACTCTATTTCATTCATTCCCCACGTCACTGAGGGCTGGCAGACCAGCACTAGACACACTAGAACACAGAGACAAAAAACATCTCTCCCTGCATAGTCCAGTGCTGGGGAAAGAGACAGGGACAAAACCAGTATGCAAAAAAATTAAACCAATCAATGAGTAAAAAAATATTAAAAATAAAAAGACTGATGCTGAAACTGAAGCTCCAATACTTTGCCCACCTGATGTGAAGAGCTGACTCACTGGAAAAGACCCTGATGCTGGGAAAGACTGAAGGCAGGAGGAGAAGGGGATGACAGAGGATGAAATGACTGGATGGCATCACTAACTCAGTGGACATGAGTTTGAGCATACTCTGGGAGATAGTGAAGGACGTGACTGAGCAACTGAACAACTACAAGTGAGTTAGAACATAAAAACTCCTGTGGGGAAAACTACATCAGTGAAGGAAGACAAAAAGTACCAGCATCAGGAAGGGTTCTGCACTTTTAAAGACGTGGTCAGAGAAGGCCTCATTGAGGAGGAATATTTGATTCAAAATCCGATAGACATAAGGAAGGAAAGAGGACTCTGGGCAGAGGGGAAAGCAGGTGCAAAGGCCCTGAGGCACGATTGTGCTCTGTGAGTGAGAGGAACGTCGAGGAACTGGTGTGAATGGAGATGTTGGTGGGGGTGGGGTGGTGGCAGAGCTTATCAGAGGGGAGATGGGGAGGGGAGAGGTGAGGGTGGGGGCCCTGAGGGGCTTTGCTGACAGCTGGACGAGGTTTACTCTGAGTGATTGGAGAGTCCCTTCGGGAGCTGACCTGAGGAAGTCATCATCTGACTGTGTTGCGGGTTCATTCTGACAGCTGAGAGGAGAGCCCTCTCATCTTGGTCCAAAGAGGACCAAGGAGAAGACAGCCTCCAGGTTGGGGGTGTTGTGATCATGCTGGTGAGGCATGACATGACTTGACCCAGACTGGCCAAGCTGGAGGAGGCGAGAACCAGAGTCCAGACAGCCTTAGAACAGCCCGATTCACTGACTGCCTGCACGTAGAGTGTGAGAGAAAGCGTGGAAGCACAGGTGTAGGGGGTGGATTTTTGGCCTGAACCACAGTGAACCTGGAGCTCTCCATCCTCATGACAAGGAGACGGCTGGAGGGGCAGTGTAAGTGGGGGGCTGGGGGCTGCATAGACCCCAGAGGACGGTCCATCACCACAGACAAGGAGTGGAGTCTGCAGCCCATGAGAGGAGAGTCCTCCAGGGATAGACTTGGCGCCCGAGGCACAGGGTTGGCATTCAAGGTCACAGGGCAGGATGAGTTTAGCAGAGCGGGGGTGCAGCAGTGCAGAGAGAAGAGAGTGATCAAGGCCTGAGCTTGTGGCCTCCAGTGACAGCAGGTCAGGGAGCCAAGGAAGACCAGAGAGAGACTGGAAAAGAAAGGCCCAGTTAAGAGGGAGACAGGACTAGGGGCTGAACAGGTCGGTATCTTGGGTGGTTGTCCGTCACAGCAAAGATAAGGCCTAAGGATGATAGCTGGTGCCAGCAACATGGAGGCCATTGTTGAGCTTGATTTTGTGTAAAGAAAACCCTTCAATACTCTTTAGCTGTAGCTCCAGCCCCAACCTTAGCCTCTTGGAGAAGGGACGGGCCCAGGCCTGGCTGACCACAGGGATCTCTTCCCTTGGCCTTGGTGCTTATTCAGGTCCAGCCTGGCTGGTCAGACCACCCTCTGGCCTTTTCCTCCTGGAGTTGTTAGGGCAGGCAGGCCTATCCCCTGGAGTTACTAAGCTGTTGGGGTGAACATCCCTGCCTCTGGCAGAGGCCTGCCTGTCAGGTGGACCCACTCCTTCTGAGATGAACAGCCAGATCCCTGACAGGAGCATCTGGATGGGGTCTGTATCCAGCCCTGCCTGAAGCCCGCTCCCGCCTTGGATTCCATGTCACTTCCCAGCCGGTAAGCTCTATTTTAAGCTCCTTGGAATCATCCTCTGTCCCTTGCCTCCATGGGGATTTCTCTGATGCCCGCTCCTGGGGAGAGAGCATAAGGAAGAGTGCGTTGCCAACTCGCTGACTGACCAGCTGGGTCTCTGAGCCATTGGGCAAAGACCCTGGCCATCCTTGACGGGGGTGACCCTCTCAGTGAAGCCTCACTAAGCAACCCCCGGATTCAGGACTTTTCTCTGCTGCTTGGAATTGCGTGGCCGAGGCTGACCTGGGCAAGACCAGACAGGGTCACCTCCCCTCTGCCTGTGGCAGCTTCTGACGCAGGTCTGCAATTGGGAGCAGGTAGGGTTACAACAAGAGATACTAGGCGAGGGCATCAGGTTCCACCTGTGACCCAGGAGGTGATGTCCTGGGGTCACGGGGTTTGTCCAGGTACTGGGAGTTCCCTGGGAGATTATGAAAACCATGACGGGGACTGCCACAGGCCGTGGGCCCAGCATCTGGGGAATGCAGATGAAGTAATGGGAGACCAGGGCACGGGAAGCTGTTGCTAAAACAAACTGACTAATTCTGCTGGCTGACGTTTCTCTGGCTTGGTGCTTTTTTTAAAGGGCCAGCCACACACTCATTGCAGTGTCTTAAAGACACCAGGAACAGAGCGTAATCCGCTGGTGCCGGCTTTCAGCTCTGAAGATCCAGTGTGCCACCTGGGGCATCTTCTCCATGTGTTTTTACCCTTAACAGGTTTAAGTGCAGAGGGGTTGTTTGGCTCATTTCATGGCTCTCTCCTGTGTGGCCAGATGTGTAAGTCAGCTCTGAGAGAGCCCTAATCTTCTCTGCACCCTGACCAGATAAATGATGCTCCAGTGATAATTCCTGGTTACCTAGGCTGAAACTAGAACTTCAGAGAGCTCTGGGTATCAAGACCCCAAGGTCTTGATATAAATCCCATTCATCTAAAATCATTGCCTCATTGTGTGTATGTGTGTGTTAGTCACTCAGTCGTGTCCAACTCTTTGTGACCCTGTGGACTGTAGCTCGGCAGGCTCCTCTGTCCACGGGATTCTCCAGGCAAGAATACTGGAGTGGGTAGCCATTCTCTTCTCCAGGGGATCTTCCTGACCCAGGGATTGAACCCTGGTCTCCTGCATTGCAGGCAGATTCTTTACCATCTGAGCTACCAGGGAAGCCCTATTGCCCCCTTGCTTGCTCCTATTTCAGGATTCCTTGTTTCCTTTGAGAAAACTTCTCTTTCACACCAACCCTTTCATCATCTAATGACACTGAGCCTTCCATCCAATCATATACTTTCCTGTGGAAATGAAGGAGACCAGCTCAACCAACCTCACTAACCCCATCTGGAATCTGTAGCACTTGACAGCGGAGAAGGCGATGGCACCTGCCTCCAGTACTCTTACCTGGAAAATCCCATGGACGGAGGAGCCTGGTGGGCTGCAGTCCATGGGGTCTCGAAGAGTCAGACACAACTGAGCGACTTCACTTTCACTTTTCACTTTCATGCATTGGAGGAGGAAATGGCAACCCACTCCAGTGTTCTTCCATGGAGAATCCTAGAGACGGCGGAGCCTGGTGGGCTGCCATCTATGAGATCGCACAGAGTCGGACACGACTGAAGCGACTTAGCAGCAGCAGCAGCACTTGACAGATGCGGAAACAAAATCTACTTATTGCTCAGATAATTAGGCTTCCCTGGTGGCTCAGCAGTAAGGCTTAAAGCAATGCAGGAGTGCAGGAGACATGGGTTCAATCCCTGGGTCAGGAAGATCCCCTGGAGAAGGAAATGGCAACCCACTCCAGTATTCTTGCCTGGAGAATCCCATGGACAGAGGAGCTCAGGAGGCTCAGTCCATGGGGTCGCAAAGAGTCAGATACAACTGAAGTGACTTAGCACACAGCATGCTCAGATAATTGGAGATAGTGCACGTTACCAGACTAAACACGCTTGCAGGAAGGATGGATTTAAAGTGTTTAAGGGAAAAAATGTTTTAAACACCCTCAAGCACTTTAGACTGACACATTGCACCCAAAAGATGGGTGCCAGGTCCACAAAAATCGTCTGGATTCACAAAAGCAGGGTTTTGAGGATTTCTGGAGGCAGCTGGTATTCACTCTTTTTTTTTTTTTTTACTTTACAATATTGTATTGGTTTTGCCATACATCAACATGCATCCACCACGGTGTACATGTGTTCCCCATCCTGAACCCCCCTCCCACCTCCCTCCCCATACCATCCCTCTGGGTCATCCCAGTGCGCCAGCCTCAAGTTTTCTGTATCGTGCATCGAACCTGGACTGGGGATTCATTTCTTATATGATATTATACATGTTTTAATGCCATTCTCCCAAATCATCCCCCTCCTCACTCTCCCACAGAGTCCAAAAGACTGTTCTATACATCTGTGTCTCTTTTGCTGTCTCATATACAGGGTTGTCGTTACCATCTTTCTAATTTCCATATATATGAGTTAGTATACTGTATTGGTGTTTTTCTTTCTGGCTTATTTCACTCTGTATAATAGGCTCCAGTTTCATCCACCTCATTAGAACTGATTCAAATGTATTCTTTTTAATGGCTGAGTAATACTCCATTGTGTATATGTACCATAGCTTTCTTATCCATTCATCTGCTGATGGACATCTAGGTCGCTTCCATGTCCTGGCTATTATAAACAGTGCTGCAATGAACATTGGGGTACATGTGTCTCTTTCAATTCTGGTTTCCTCAGTGTGTATGCCCAGCAGTGGGATTGCTGGATCATAAGGCAGTTCTATTTCCAGTTTTTTAAGGAATCTCCACACTGTTCTGCATAGTGGCTGTACTAGTTTGCATTCCCACCAACAGTGTAAGAGGGTTCCCTTTTCTCCACACCCTCTCCAGCATTTATTGCTTGTAGACTTTTGGATCGCAGCCATTCTGACTGGCGTGAAATGGTACCTCATAGTGGTTTTGATTTGCATTTCTCTGATAATGAGTGATTTGAGCATCTTTTCATGTTTGTTAGCCATCTGTATGTCTTCTTTGGAGAAATGTCTATTTAGTTCTTTGGCCCATTTTTTGATTGGGTCGTTTATTTTTCTGGAATTGAGCTGCAGGAGTTGCTTGTATATTTTTGAGATTAGTTGTTTGTCAGTTGCTTCATTTGCTACTTTTTATTTACGGCAATAAAACTACCTAAAAACCCTATCATTCGCTCTTTAAGCTAATTTCCTTTGGCCTTCTCCCACCATCATCTAAAAAAGATCGTTTTAATTTATGACTTTACCCTCCAATGAGATATAAATATTCTGGGTGCCACAATTGGATGCTGCTTTCTAAATCAGATAAAGAAAATGTTTTTGAAATTCTTTCCACACTCCCTGTAGTTGGGACATAAACACAAGAGAAGAAAGTCCTGAGGCTTAGAAGTCCATAGGTCTTTTTGTTTTCTGGAAGAGTGGGTTTTATTCTCCCAGGTCTCGAGCTTTTTGGTTCCCATCCTGATGCCAGGAAGGCGAGCAGAAGCTGGCTTTGACTGTGTTTGTTAAGGAAGTGTCAGCTGCTGTAGCAGAAAAATCACCCCATGGTAGCTGCTCTACATGCCACAAGTTTATGTCCTGATTTCCAGACAGTCCAAGGCTGACTCTCCCAGCCAAACAGCTCGCCACCTTATCTGTGGCTTCACCAGGTTCAGCATGTGGCTCTTGATACAGTTTCTGGGGTCCACTCATTCCCATGGCTGGAAGAGAAGAGGGCGTGGAAGGTCACAAGTGATTTGTGATCCAGAGCTGGGATTGGTATGAACCAGTTCTGCTCATTATCCACTGACCATTCGAACAGTGGTGCTGAAGAAGACTCTTGAGAGTTCCTTGGACTGCAAGGAGATCAAACCAGTTAATCCTAAAGGAAATCAACCCTGAATATTCACTGGAAGGACTGATGCTGGAGCTGAAGCTCCAATACTTTGTCCACTTGATGTGAAGAGCCGACTCATTGGAAAAGACTCTGATGCTGGGAAAGATTGAAGGCAGGAGGAGAAGGGGATGATAGAGGATGAGTTGGTTGGATGGCATCACCGACTCAATGCACCTGAGTTTGAGCAAACTCTGGGAGATAGTGAAGGACAGGAAAGGCTGGTGTGTTGCAGTCCATGGGGTCACAAAGACTTAGTTGGACACGACTGACTGACTGAACAACAACAGTCCTCTGTCCGGAGCAGGATGGATGCTGGACCACAGACAGCCACATCTCCCTGCGAGGGATGCAGCTTAACTGCATGCCAGCCTGAACTTATAACAATAGTGTCTGCTTTCTGTGACCACTGCCAGACTCTTACTCCAAATGATGTGGGAATACTTGCCAGGGCCTCAAGAGAGGGTATTAAATTAATTTCCTTGGTTTGCCACTGAGTTTTGCTTACCTCATTAACTTCTAGATTGGAATTCGACATCTTAAAATCTCAGTCTTTAATGACATAGAAAAAGACAGCAACCAAAAAGGAAAGAGTCTGTAGCAAAAGAAGTCTGCCTTTCCCTGTTTTATATATATATATATATATATATATACATATACATAAACCATCTGAAAATGAAAGTAGTAAAATAAAATAGTTTAGTGGTGTGGGGCAGGCCAGATCAGTCTCTCTTTCTGTCTCTACCTCTGTGAGACCGGGGTATCATTTATCACTGAGCGCCTGGCCCTAGTGGTAAAGAACCCGTCTGCCAAGGAGGACACTCAAGTTTGGTCCCTGGGTCAGAAAGATCCCCTGAAGAAGGAAATGGTAACCTGCTCCAGTATTCTTGCCTGGAGAATCCCATGGACAGAGGAGCCTGGGGGTGTGCAGTCCATGGGGCTGTAAAGAGTCGGGCACGACTGAGCAACCAAGTACACACACACACACACACACACACACACACACACACACCCCGCCCCTGACTCTCATGTTTCAGGATGTCAAGCCTTGTCCAGATCCCCAGTCCCTTCCCCCCATGGCTGAGTCATCTCCTGCCCTTGGACTGATGTAGGAAAAATTCTCCAGCCCACCACATGGTAGCTGGGGAGTTTGGGCAACTTATTTAACCTTATTTGTTCTGTGAAGATGGGGTCAATAATTCCCATCTCATGGCATGTCGTAAAGGTGAGGGCAGATAGTGAAGGAGCAATCATCTCCACCAGTGTGACTACCAGCCTCCTTCCTGCCTGTCTCCACGTGGGGAGAGGAGACCTCCAAGGCCTTTGTCCAGATGGTGGAGCTCCTCTCCTCTCCCCCCGACCCCCACTGCCCACGCTTCTCCCAGACTCAACTGCTGTGAGTTCTTTCCATTCAGGCAGAAATCAGAGGGTCTGAGGGCGAGAGGGAATCGGAGCCAGACAAAGAGGCGATTACCCCCACATGACTGCCTACTAAGAATTCTGGCTGGAGAAAGGGCTCTTCTGCAACTTGTTTTTTTGCTAATTCTGCCCAAAGAACCCAAGAGGAAGGCCTTTGGTGTGCAGACGGCCCTGGTCTCATTGTCCTGGTGTAATTCAATGAGGCCAACTCTGGTGTTTTCTATGCTTTATCTCTTTTCTCCTGTATTTCCCTGATTTATCAGCAGCTGTTAACTCCAGTTAGCACCAGTTCCATTGATCAAGTCTTGCTAACGCTAGCGTCTTTTACACACACACACACAACACACCCCTCCAAGAAAAACCTCACCTTTAAATGGACGGTGGGTGGTACACTGTTTCTCAGGTGAGGCCTGAGTATGTGATGGAGAAAGATGAAAATTGCTCCCCATTACCCCCACCCTGCTCTTCTAAGCTAAGTTTAGGAGAATCAATTATAATCCTTAAATCTTCTCATTCTTACATGGGCTTATTTCTTACTTAGCTCTGGTATCCCACTTTGAGCCAGTCAGAGGAAAAAAAAAAAAACCTTTGCACTGGCAATACCACACTCTATGCACCCACAAGGATGAGATTCTGGGATCCATCAGCAAAAGCCCTGGCTGCTTCCCTAGTAATCCTAAAGATCAACAAAAGAAAATTGCTTGAAGTGGGTGGATAAATTCCTTAGAATAATCCTGCCCAAACCCTTCAGAATTCTTTTACAATGCCTTTATATCTCTCAGCTTTCACCTAGGAAGAATCCAAAGTGTCACTAAAAAGAATGTGCCAGGCTGTTGAGAAGGAGCGTGGCAGCTTCCAAAGAACTTGGATTTGAAGATGTCTGTTTGAAGAGTACTTGGAGAAACAAGTTGATGCTAGCTGGAATGCTGAGGGAAAGTTTTAGCCAGGTTTCAATGGGATGCAGAGATAGTCACTTTTTTCACCCTGTTGAAAATGTCAAGGGAAGCAAAATCACCCGGTTGGCCAGGTCAGCATCAGCCCTACTAGAAGCTTGTCTGGTGGGCTGAATTGGAGTGAGGCCTGGGGCCAGCAGGCTGCAGTGAAAGGGGTGGTCTGGCAGGCAGAGCTGGGGCGAGCAGGCCAAGTCCCTGGCAGTGGGCGCTGTGGGCTGCACGCTACGGGTGGGAGATTTTCATGGCATCATGTAGGGCGGGATGTATTCACTGCGAAGAACAAGACCAGAGATGGAAGCTCGTTTGGTGCTTGAGAAGCACATGAGTTAGAGGCAAGGCCAAGGGCTAGATCCTTCTCCAAGTCTTATTTCTAAGCAGAAATCTTCCTACCATAGTCTCCCTTCCTCTGGTCCAGAATATCCCAGACTTCATAGTAACACAGCAAAAGAAACTAGCTGGAGCAGATACTTCTGACTGAGCACCAAGTTCTGTTATTCTCATTATCCGTTGAAAAAAGGGCCCATCCTTTTAAAACTGAAGTAGAATTGATATACGGTGTTACGGTGAAGATCGCTCAGTCGTGTCCGACTCTTTGCAACCCCATGAACTGTAGCCTACCAGGCTCCTCTGTCCATGGGATTTTCCAGGCAATAGTACTGGAGTGGATTGCCATTTCCTTCTCCAGGGACCTTCCTGACCCAGGAATCGAACCCTAGTCTCCCACATTATAGATAGACGCTTAACTGTCTGAGCCACCAGGGAAGTAAGGAGCAAATCCCAAGGGCTTCCCTGGTAGTGCACTGGTAAAGAATCTGCCTGCGATGCAGGAGACGTGGGTTCACTCTCTGACTTGGGAAGATCCCCTGGAGAAAGGAATGGCAACCCACTCCAGTATTCTTGCCTGGGAAGTCCCATGGACAGAGAAGCCTGGCAGGCTACAGTCTATAGGGTTGCAAAAGAGCTGGGCACGACCAAGTGACTAACACTTTCCTTTTCATACTCAAGAAATCAACGGTCCAATGGAGGTCTTTTGATTTTGGTTTGTCTCTAGCCAGTCTGGAATTAAAGAGTTGTCGGTAGTGTAGGGACAAGATTTTGCTTTCAACATATCTTGTCTTTTGAAAGACAAGATCTTTCTTTCAAAGAAGCTGGACAAGTGCAGAGATACGGCAGCAAGTCGGTGATTTTCTCTTGATATTTTTTAAAAAATCACATTAAGGTGAAACTGAACTTTGCCCCCTCTATCTGCCATATGAGAAGAAGGTACCCATGTATTGGTATATACAAACCTGTATTTGATCTAAATCTTCCTAGAGAAAGTGAAAATGTGTCATTACCATTTATTTAGGTTCTATTTAGGTTCTTACAATGGGCCATAAACTCTCGATGCATAAACACCTGATGTGAAGAGCCGACTCATTGGAAAAGACTGATGCTGGGAAAGATTGAGGGAAGGAGGAGAAGGGGGTGATGGAGGATGAGATGATTGGATGGCATCACTGACTTAACAGACTTGCATTTGAGCAAACTCTCGGAGAGAGTGAAGGATAGGGAAGCCTAGCTTGCTGCAGTCCATGGGGTCACAAAGAGTTGGACATGACTTTGCAACTGAACCACAACAAAACTCTTGATACAATCCAACCTATGTACTTCTCTCAAGAACCTAACTGATGCTTAAAGATAAGGAAACAGATTCAGAGAAGATAACTAACTTCTCATCACCATGGAGACAGTGTGGGACAGAAGCAAGTTTGAAACCCATCATGGTACCCAAAGGCCAAGTCCCCTCCTGAAGGCTCTGCTGCTTTGCATTTTGATTGTTCAATGTATTGCTTTGGGCTTTTGAATTTTACATGAGAAATAACCTCCCAGACTCTGGTTCTGCTCTCACCACCTCCTCACCCCCAGGCTGGAGACTAGCCTCTATTACTCAGAAGAACTTATGAAACTCTGTACTTCTTCATATTCAAGCATCAGCATGTCTGATTTTTGTTTTCAGTCCAGAACCTGTTCTATTTTCACAGAACAAAATTCCAGCTCCATTCTGAAAATGAAACGACAGTCGGTCCCTGGAAAACAAGCCAGATCCCGGGTCCCCACTTTAGCACAATCCAAAGTCACGGTTTTCTGGTTGGGTGCTTCCAAGGCCTGTCCCCTTGATAAAGGCTTTCAGAGAGACCAAAGCAGGGGAAAATGAAAGAGACCCTTTCTTTTTCTTGTTGTTCCAGATCAGATAACGTTGCCTGATTAGTTCCTCCACTGTGAATTCACACCGCATGTACCCACATGCCAGCCCTCTGCTAAAGGCCATCAGCTGTATTGCTTCCTGCACAATCATTCATATTTGCCTCACGCCTTCCCTCCTCTACCTCTGTTTCCTGCTCCTCCCCATGAAGCAGCAAAATGCCTGCAAAGAAAATGTGTCAACAGGTGAAATTTATAGGAGTTTCCTGGCCCACACAGAAACATGAACCACAGGCCTCCCCAAAGGAGATATTTTCTTACCCAAGACACTTATCCTCCTGAATACGCTGTGATTCATTCACATCTGAGTTCTCCAGAGACACCAGGTATCTTTTTGATAGAATCAGAGTGTGGAGCTCCCGTTTGGGAAGAGTGACTTTGATGAGGGCCAGTTGGGATTATTTAGTTGCGGTTACAGAAAAACCCAACCCAAACTGTCTTAGTCAAAAAGGGAATTTATTGACTCAGACACTGAAAAGAGAATGCTAGCTACAGACAAGACTCAATTCAGGGCTCAGACTTCTCCGTGGCACCTGCCTAATTTTAAAAACTTTATTCTTTGCTCTGCCTCCCTTTGTGTTGACTTCAGCCTTGGATTTTATGGCAGAAAGGTCCCCGCTAACCCACTTATTCTCTTATATTTTATGCCAAAGGTTTTATGTGACAGTCTCTTCCCCAGAAGATGCAGTGAAAATGTCATTGCACGTCATTGGCTTTGACTAGGTCACATATGGTCCACGAAGATCAAAGGATAGGGAAATGAGACATCCTGATGGCTTAGACCTGGATCACAAGATCCACCCCTGAGACTGGGTGTGAAGTCCACTTTAACACGGTGGCATGGAAATCAGGTACCATCACCAGGAAGACTCCAGTAATGTTCACTGCATCGTGTGTTGCCTTATAGCAAATGATGCATGTATATTATGTAGTGTTTAATGTCCACTGTTGAAGTCAGCTGCGTACCTTGAAAGTAGATAGAACCTGCTCATGTAAAATAAGAATTTATGCCCATAAGCCAGGCTAGTTGGAGAAAATATTATTTACTATTTAACTTTCAGGAGTGAGCCTAGTTTGCCAACATTTTGATGCAAGTGGGTCAGTATAGAAAACACACAAAAGTTCCTCAAAGTCTACAGCCGGACTGGCTTGCATTCTTAAAGCACAATGAGCCTCTGCCGGCTTCGTAGTGAGAACTATGGCAGTGAGCCTTTCTTATTGGTTTCGCTGAGTTTTTGTTTTCTAAGAAGACTGTGATGTTTTAAAGATCTCTGTAGCCTGGTTAGGCTGGTTTTGGAGGACTGCAAGAGTTTATGGCAGAAACTTGAGAGGTCTTTGGAGGTATTTTGACCATACAGACACCAAAAGATGTTCCCTTATAATATTCTTTCTTCCAGTCATTCAACTTCCTCATTTGTCTTTCTAAATAAACATCTGGGATTAGGTTATTCATTCTTCTTATCAATTCTCAATGATAAATATTCATCCTTTTAACCACTGAACAGTTGTTATCAGTTATATACTTCCTTAGATCAAACACTTGGTTGACTATATCAGATCTTCTCTAAGCACTTCACATGCATTATTTCATTTATGCTTCATAACTATTCTATGGCATAGAGACTATGATTACCATTCGAATTGTATGGAAGATGGAACAGATATAGAAGAGGTTACATATCTCTTGTGCTGAGTGAGGTTACATAGCCCAGGGTCACATGTGCTAGTGCTAAGTGCTAAGTTGCTTCAGTCGTGTCCGACTCTGTGTGACCCCACAGACGGCAGCCTACCAGGCTCCCCTGTCCCTGGGATTCTCCAGGCAAGAACACTGGAGTGGGTTGCCATTTCCTTCTCCAATGCATGAAAGTGAAAAGTGAAAGGGATGTCGCTCAGTCATGTCCGACTCCTAGCGACCCCATGGACTACAGCCTACCAGGCTCCTCCATCCATGGGATTTTCCAGGCAAGAGTACTGGAGTCGGGCGCCATTGCCTTCTTCAGCCCAAGGTCACATAGTTTGAGCCAAAGATTTTAAAACCATACTATATAAACAGATTTTGCCCCTGCCCCCCAGGGTATGGCATAGGAAGACATTGAGCGTGCTAAGTCACTTTAGTCGTGTCTGACTCTTTGTGACGCACTGGACTGTAGCCTGCCAGGCTCCTCTGTCCATGGAATTCTCCAGGCAAGAATACTGGAGTAGGTTGCCATGCCCTCCTCCAGGGGACCTTCCCGATCCAGGATGGAACTCATTCTCTTGTGGATCCTGCATTGGCGGGCAGGCTCTCTACCACCAGTGCCACCTGGGAAGCACACAGGAAGACAGACCTGTAAATAAACAAGTGCATTTAATACTATATTTGCTGTGAGAATGATGTGTACAAGGGACAGTGAAGAAGAGAGAGAGAGAGAAAGCAGTCATTTCCCTGGTAAGGGCTGGAGGATTTGAAACAACGGAATCTTGGGAAACATTCTCTAGAGGAGCTGAGGTGGATAAGAAGGTGTTTTCCATCTGGAAGGTGGTGGGGGCTGAGAACAGCGTCACAGAAATCAGAACCCAAGCAAGCAAAGCACAGATGCATTATGGGAGAAATGCAAGCTACCTGGCCTGGGTGGAGCCTGGGGTTCAAGAAGGACAGACATCAGAGGAGACAAGCAGGACCCAGTCCATGAAGGGCCTGGCTGGGACTTGGTCAGGAGAAAATGGGGAACTGTTGAAGGACTTTAAGGAAAAGGTACTGTACTGTATTCAGTCACTTTAGTCGTGTCCGACTCTTTGCAACCCATGGACTGTAGCCCACCAGGGTCCTCTGTCCATGGGATTCTCCAGGCAAGAAGACTGGAGTGGGTTGCTATTCCCTTCTCCAGGGGATCTTCCCCATTCAGGAACTGAACCTGAGTCTCCTGTGTTGCAGGCAGATTTTTTTTACCATCTTAGCCACTAGGGAAACCCATATGGATTATATGCATATGTGTATACACACATATACATTTATAATACCCATATGTCTGCATACCTACAAACATATACACACACATATTAGTGCTATGACACATGTACATGTATACTGTCATTAAATACACAAAGTATATATTCACTCATTGTATGTATATGTATGTATAAGCTATATATTTTGAGCACAAAAAAATTTCCCAACAATAATCCAAACCATTTTTTAAAAGCTCCCACTTTGGAATCAGTAGCTTCCTCCAGGCCTCATGCTATTTTTTTTTTTCTGGTAAACAAAGTTTTCACTTTTATTTATTTCCTATTTTTCCCATTCAGTTTGAAACAAGACAAGAGTGACTCACGCAGCACAAAAATAACTGAGTCGCTACCAAGCATGTGTTCGTGCTCAGTTGTTCAGTGGTGTCTCTTTGTGACCGCATGGACTGTAGCCCGCCAGGCTCCTCTGTCCATGGGGTTTCGCAGGCAAGAATACTGGAGTGATTTGCCATTTCCTTCTCCATGTGGGACACTATATATATGAAAGCAGACTGAGTTGTGTAATATACCACAAGGAATCTTTGCAAATAATTCATTGTCTGGTGTTGGCAAATCCTCTATAATCTTTTTCTTCTTTTAAAAGCAAAACTTTCACAGGCAACTATGCTCCATATTATGTAACAACCTAATTGGGAAAAAAAATTGGAAAATAATAGATACATGTATATGTATAACTGAAAAAAAGTTTAATCTGTATGGAGGATAGGGAAATAACATTCTGTTTATTGTAGATTTGGAGCAAAACTCAGAAACACTTAACCAGAATATTGTAAGCAGAAATCACTTTTGGTTTCAATTCTCATTAATGATATTTTGTGAAGGGCAGGAAAGCCTAGTGTGCTGCAGTTCATGGCGTTGCAAAGCCCGACATAACTTAGCAACTGTACAACAACAACAACAAAAATATTTTGTAAATTTTTAGGCTGCTTTGCTCAGCAATGACAGTCTATATAGTACAATTTAGTTTTAAGTTTTATTTGAAATCCCAGTGTGTCTTAGCTATTCAGGACGCGAATGCTCACAGAGGCAGCAGAAATGTGAGTGACCCTCATGCTATTTAAATATAGCAGTGACCCCGGGGGTGCAGAGCACAGGGGAGATGGGAGTGTTAACTGTCCGTCCCACACACAGCAGCGGGTGCAGAGCTGGGACCGTGGTCCCCGGTAAGAGGTCGCCTTCATGCCTCCGATGCCGGAAGACAGACCCGCAGTCCCCCTCAGCAACTGATTAGTTAGAAGACTATTTATAGACCTCAGCGCTTTCCTCAAGACTCATTCTCAATTCCTGCCCGCCCCTGCTCTCAGCAGACAAACTCACCTTGTGAGTCACTGAGAAAATTGAGGTCATGCGTGTGCTTTCTGGTAACTTCCCACCCTTTACCTACAATTTACCTACACCCACGTCCGTCCTCCCAGCCTGACCTCCAAAGGTAAAGTGGCCCCTTCCCGGGCACACAAGCCTCTCCGGGGGATCTGCGTCCTCCGGGCTCCTGGGTTCATTTCCCACTGCTTCCCCTTCCAGGAGGCTCTCCAATTTCCAGGTCCATTTCCACCGTGGATGCCCCTCTGCCTGTGGAGAGGCTGTGCTCTCATCACTTTCCTGGATTCTGCAGTGGCCTTCTGACCTGCCTCGCATTTCCATATGCCCTCTTTCACAGCAGCAGCCACATGGCATCTTTTAAAATGCAGGATCATGGACAATCCCCAGTGCCAACTCTCCTACATTGCATTATTTCCAGAAATTGTATCAGAGTATAGGTAACTACAGGTGATATTGTGTGCATGTGTGCTCAGCTGCTCAGTCCTCTCCTACTCTTTGTGACCTGATGAACTGCAGCCAGCCAGGCTCCTCTGTCCATGGGATTTTACAGGTGAGAATACCGGAGTGAGTTGCCATTCTCTTCTCAAGGGGATCTTCCCATCCCAGGGATCCAACCCGCGTCTTTTACATCACCTGCATGGGCAGGTGGATTCTTTACCACTAGTGCCACCTGGGGAGCCCAAGGGTGGTATTAAATCCTCTCTACTTTCCCCTTCCCTCCCTTCTCTCCCTTCCTTTCCTCCCTCCCTTTGAAAGTAAAGCCATTTGCATTTGTGAGTAGCTGTTAATAAGTAACACAGTTCTCAGGGTCCACCTTAGAGCAGATGTCTTGAGTCAGTTACCAGGCTTTCTTCCATGTGCCTTGTCAGGGACCTCCCCATCCTCCCCATCCTTCCCTGGCTCAGCTCTCAGCACCTCTTAAAAATTAGGGACACTAGCACCTCCTTGGTTGCTACCTATCTTTTTTCAGTCTTAACGTCCCTAGTCCCTGCCTGTTTTCAGACGTCCCAGCACACGACCCTCTTCCCCTCACAGCACTAGAAAGATTTCTTTTCCCCTCCCTGGATGTCTCTGGTTCTGCCTTCCTCTTGAATGCCTGTGTTTGTGGGGTTCTGAGCAGAACCCTTCTCTCTGAGCTCTCCCGGCTTTCTGTGGGTGACTTTATCCCCTGGCATGTTTTGTGTATAATCTATATCATGCTCATTATCCTCATCATTTTAGTTTCATCCGCCAAGTCTTCGAGAGCTTAAGTTTGTCAGCAATGAGGTTTGCTTACAGCTTGGTTTTTCTAAAATCCTTCTTCTTGTTTTATTGTCAATACTATTAATATATTCCTGAGGACAATGAACGTTTAATGACATGTTGAGATAAAGCAGCACATTTTCTCAAGTCTTCAAGAATTTTTGGTTGCAAAAAAGGCCTTTCGAGGCTCCCGGAGCCTATGGCATTTCCGGTGCTAGGATTCAAATGGGCGTGGGTGCTGAGGCGGAGAACCAGGCTCTTCTATGGATCTGATCCCAGCCTTTGGTGGGAAGCTGCGGTCTCTGGCCATCATCCTGGATGGGGAGACGGCCAGGTTGCAGCTAGTGCTGCACAGAGAGGACAGTGACTTTGAAGATTGTGCAATGAGAATTGGAAGTATGAACTCTAAAGGATGAAGTCAATGTTATTCTTGATAAAGCAAGCTTGGAAAGTCAACAAAGCGTTGGTTTCATAAAGGCAACAAAAATATTGATGAAAAAGAATTCAGTGGATATCATGAAAATGAAAGAGTTTTTCCATAAGTATGAATATAATCCACATGCCAAGAAAAATTCAGTGGATGAACAAGAAGTCACTGACTCTAAACCAGAGTCCAGTTCAGTTCAGTTCAGTCACTCAGTCGTGTCCAACTCTTTGTGACCCCATGAATCGCAGCATGCCAGGTCTCCCTGTCCATCACCAACCCCCAGAGTCCACTCAAACTCATGTCCAACAAGTTAGTGATGCCATTCAGCCATCTCATCCTCTCTCATCCCCTTCTCCTCCTGCTCTCAATCCCTCCCAGTATCAAGGTCTTTTCCAATGAGTCAACTTTTTGCATGAGGTGGCCTAAGTATTGGAGTTTCAGACTCAACATCAGTCCTTCCAATGAACACCCAGGACTGATCTCCTTTAGGATGGACTGGTTGGATCTCCTTGCAGTCCAAGGGATTCTCAAGAGTCTTCTCCAACACCACGGTTCAAAAGCATCAATTCTTCGGCGCTCAGCCTTCTTCACAGTCCAACTCTCACATCCATATGTGACCACTGGAAAAACCATAGCCTTGACTAGACAGGCCTTTGTTGGCAAAGTAATATCTCTGCTTTTGAATATGCTATCTAGGTTGGTCATAACTTTCCTTCCAAGGAGTAAGTGTCTTTCAATTTCATGGCTGCAGTCACCATCTGCAGTGATTTTGGAGCCCAAAAAAATAAAGTCTGACTCTGTTTCCACTGTTTCCCCATCTATTCCTCATGAAGTGATGGGACCAGATGCCATGATCTTCGTTTTCTGAATGTTGAGCTTTAAGCCAACTTTTTCACTCTCCACTTTCACTTTCATCAAGAGGCTTTTTAGTTCCTCTTCACTTTCTGCCATAAGGGTGGTGTCATCTGCATATGTGAGGTGACATATTGATATTGATATTTCTCCAGGCAATCTTGATTCCAGCTTGTGCTTCTTCCAGCCCAGCATTTCTCATGATGTACTCCAAATATAAGTTAAATAAGCAGGGTGACAATATACAGCCTTGACGTACTCCTTTTCCTATTTGGAACCAGTCTGTTGTTCCATGTCCAGTTCTAACTGTTGCTTCCTGACCTGCATATAGGTTTCTCAAGAGGCAGGTCAGGCGGTCTGGTATTCCCATCTCTTTCAGAGTTTTCCACAGTTTATTGTGATCCACACTGTCAAAGGCTTTGCCACAGTCGATAAAGCAGAGATAGATGTTTTTCTGGAACTCTCTTGCTTTTTCGATGATCCAACGGATGTTGGAAATTTGATCTCTGGTTCCTCTGCCTGTTCTAAAACCAGCTTGAACATCTGGAAGTTCACAGTTCATGTATTACTGAAGCCTGGCTTGGAGAATTTTGAGCATTACTTTACTAGCGTGTGAGATGAGAGCAATTGTGCAGTAGTTTGAACATTCTTTGGCATTGCCTTTCTTTGGGATTGGAATGAAAACTGACCTTTTCCAGTCCTGTGGCCACTGCTGAGTTTTCCAAATTTGCTGGCATATTGAGTGCAGCACTTTCACAGCATCATCTTTCAGGATTTTTTTTTTTTTAATTTTTCTAGCGCGGCGCCTTGCCGCCGGTGGACTTTCGAGCCGTTTGCTTAGTCCGCGCCATAGCTAGCCTGCAAGACAAAGGAATTCCATCTTTCAGGATTTGGAATAGCTCAACTGGAATTCCATCACCTCCACTAGCTTTGTTCGTAGTGATGCTTTCTAAGGCTCACTTGACTTCACATTCCAGGATGTCTGGCTCTAGGTGAGTGATCACACCATCATGATTATCTGGGTCGTGAAGATCTCTTTTGGCTCTTCCTTCTGGTTGTTTACTGCTTGGGGTGAGTTTGGCAGAACTTGGGATACAATGTACTACTCAAGTCCAAAATCAGAAAACTGTGAACTACGAGGTGACTTCTCAGAAACAGAAGTGCTTAGAGCACTAAATATTACTTGAATAGTACATTGTATCTCAAGTTCTGCCAAACTCACCCCAAGCAATAAACAACCAGAAAGAAGAGCCAAAAAATTTAACTCTATTTTACAAATAGTCACTAGTAAAAACTCCAAAATGTGCACTAAAGATGGATGATTTTGAGTGTGTAACTCCTAAATTAGAACACTTTGGTATCTCTGAATATACTATGTGCTTAAATGACGATTATACAGTTGGACTTAAAAATGTAAAGACTAACAGTGAGGAGACCACAGAAATAGAACGAGTGCCCAATGATAATGTCTTTGCCACTCCTGGCCTCAAGACCCAGCCGTTGGAAAAAAATGATGCTGAGCACACCCATTCTCCCTTCTGCACTCCTGGTTTGACAGTCCCTTCTGCAAAGAGCAGCACGGCTTTGGTATCCACAAATTCAGTTCAGTTCAGTTCAGTCACTCAGTCGTGTCCGACTCTTTGCGACCCCGTGAATCACAGCATGCCAGGCCTCCCTGTCCACCACCAACTCCTGGAGTTCACTCAAACTCACGTCCATTGAGTCAGTAATGCCATCCAGCCATCTCATTCTCTGTCATCCCCTTCTTCTCCTGCCCCCAATCCCTCCCAGCATCAGAGTCTTTTCCAGTGAGTCAACTCTTCGCATGAGGTGGCCAAAGTACTGGAGTTTCACCTTTAGCATCATTCCTTCCAAAGAACACCCAGAGCTGATCTCCTTTAGAATGGACTGGTTGGATCTCCTTGCAGTCCAAAGGACTCTCAAGAGTCTTCTCCAACACCACTGTTCAAAAGCATCAATGCTTCGGCACTCAGCTTTCTTCACAGTCCAAATCTCACATCCATACATGACCACTGGAAAAACCATAGCCTTGACTAGATGGACCTTTGTTGGCAAAGTAAAGGATGGAGCCAAAGCAAAAACAATACCCAGTTGTGGATGTGACTGGTGATAGAAGCAAGGTCCAATGCTGTAAAGAGCAATATTGCACAGGAACCTGGAATGTCAGGTCCATGAATCAAGGCAAATTGGAAGCGGTCAAACAGGAGATGGCAAGAGTGAACATCAACGTTCTAGGAATTAGTGAACTAAAATGGACTGGAATGGGTGAATTTAACTCAGATGACCATTATATCTACTACTGAGGGCAGGAATCCCTTAGAAGAAATGGAGTAGTCATCATGGTTAACAAAAGAGTCTGAAATGCAGCATTTGGATGCAATCTCAAAAACGACAGAATAATCTCTGTTCGTTTCCAAGGCAAACCATTCAATATCACAGTAATCCAAGTCTATGCCCCAACCAGTAATGCTGAAGAAGCTGAAGTTGAATGGTTCTATGAAGACCTACCAGACCTTTTAGAACTAACACCCAAAAACGATGTCCTTTTCATTCTAGGGGACTGTAATGCAAAAGTAGGAAGTCAAGAAACACCTGGAGTAACAGGCAAATTTGGCCTTGGAATACAGAATGAAGCAGGGCAAAGGCTAATAGAGTTTTGCCAAGAGAACACACTGGTCATAGCAAACAACTTGCAACAACACAAGAGAAGACTGTACACATGGACATCACCAGATGGTCAACACCGAAATCAGATTGATTATATTCTTTGCAGCTAAAGATGGAGAAGCTCTATACAGTCAGCAAAAACAAGACCGGGAGCTGACTGTGGCTCAGATCATGAGCTCCGTATTGCCAAATTCAGACTTAAATTGAAGAAAGTAGGGAAAACCACTAGACCATTCAGGTATGACCTAAATCAAATTCCTTATGATTTATACAGTGGAAGTGAGAAATAGATTTAAGGGACTAGATCTGATAGAGTGCCTGATGAACTATGGACTGAGGTTCGTGACATTGTACAGGAGACAGGGATCAAGACCATCCCCATGGAAAAGAAATGCAAAAAAGCAAAATGGCTATCTGGGGAGGCCTTACAAATAGCTGTGAAAAAAATCCACAAATTATCCATTATCAAAAGCAAACAGTTCATCAAATGATTTGGAAATGAAAGAAAGTGCATTGTTAGCTTCAAATTCAGACAAGTGTTTTGAGAATTTTGCAGGTCCCTCTTCTCCTACGATTTCTTCTTACAAGAATTTTCTCAAAACACCTACACCTCCAGAAGTTACTACAGAAGATTCCAAAAGATATTTGCCAGATTTTGTCAAAATGTAACTCAAACCTAGCAACTCTGGTAGCAATTAGAGTGGTGCCACCCAGCAAACTATTCCTTCCTCGGCATGGAGGACAGAACGTGTGAGATGCTGGCAACAAAGAAAACTGGTGAAGAAATGATGTGGGTCCATCCTTCCATTATAGAAACCGAACAGAGATGAAAGCAAATCTGGTCTCACTTTGTTTTTGACATTCCCCTACGTCTTCCCCCTTTTGAAAAACTGACTCATATTAAAGATGAGTATGGACTCTGATGTCATAAAATTCTTTTTGTTAAGTTTGATTTAATCTAACCTGTCTTGTTGATGTGTAGATCAGCTACTCAGTTTTGAAAGATCATTATTATTTCATTGATTTCAAGTTTACCCTGACTTGTGTAACTGTGTGGTTTAAATAATATTAGGAAGTAGGATAAATTGGAGAAGGAAATGGCAACCCATTCCAGTGTTCTTGCCTGGAGAATCCCAGGGACGGGGGAGCCTGGTGGCTGCCGTCTGTGGGATCACATAGAGTCGGACACGACTGAAGTGACTTAGCAGCAGCAGCAGGATAAATAATTTTTGAAATTTAAACGTTACTGTTTGTCATTCACATGAGACCACCTTCAGTCTTCTCAGGGCTGGACAGTTGTTGCTAGAGCTGGGCTTCTTCCTTGGGATTGGCTCTGCCCATTGTCTCCTCTGATGACTGTCCCAAGTCTTCTACACCTTTTATTTCAACAGTGCTCTTTAAGACACTGTTGTTTACAAAAGACAGCCTAAATTGATTCAGAAAAAAAGGAATTTACAGGCCTCAGTAGCTAAACTGAAGTGGGTGTCTCAAACATTTGGACTTATACACTCAGCTGCTGTCATGTCAGGATGGATGTTTTCCTCTGACTTGTCAATTTCATTCTCTCAAATCAGCCCTTCCAGCACATGACTGTGACCTCCCCAGACTCCCATGTAGCTCAGTGCCCAACAGAGCCCGAGCCTCACCCTCTGGAAGATCCTGGGCGTCCTCCTGAGTGGGTGCTCCTCTCTGAACTATCAGCTGTGCCTGCGGACCTGTCTCTGAGAGCATCAGGCTGCCCTGTCCATGGAGCCCAAGAGCCTTATGATCTACATCGGGCTGATTCAGCAAAGATTATCCTCTTTTATGGTTGTGCCTTGCAAGTCATGTGGGAAGACCCGTCACGTTGTGTCTCTTCATTTTGTCAGAAAATTGTCCCTAAAGAAAAACTTATTCTCTGTCCTAGGAACTACTGTGTAGTTATAATTTAAGTTTTGCTAAGTATAATATTACCTTGTTTTTCAAGGTAAGCTCTGGTCAACCTTATAGTATAATGATGCTAACTCCTGAACTGTTTCAACCTTTTGTACACTGTTTACTGTGGCTTGGTATATATAAGTCCGCAGAGTGGACAGGATTGCTTAAGGAGGACTGAGTATATTCACAGTGTACTAAGGAACGAATCCTGGAGTTCTCATTTTAGAAGATGGAAAAAGGCAGAAAAATCTAGCAAAGGAGATTGAGAAGCAGCCAGGGAAACAGGAAGAACATATTTCAAGAAGAGTGATCAATTTTATCAGTATTGTTGAGAATCCAAGTAAAAAAAGACAGAATTACCACTGGACTTGGCAAAGTCACTGTTACTGACAGCACTGATGAATCTGACGGAGTGCTCAGGACTGGTGTCTAGAGTTGAGTGGAGAGGTCGGAGGTGAAGAAGCAAAGACAATGGACTGAGATGGCTCTTTTCATGAGTTTTGCTCAAGGAGGGAAAGAGGAAATGGTGTGACAACCAGATGGGGTATGAGTTAAACAGGAGTGTTGGAGATGGGAAACAAAGAACATTATATGAAAAAAAAAAAAAAAGAATTTCTGGTTGTTTCCCATCCTCTATCCCTTGCTGACCTTAAAATTTGCTCCTCAAGTTCAGAGGGCCGAGTCCCAAACAAAAATGGTCTCATGCCTGAGCCCTCTACTTTGACCTGCGCTGATGGCATCACCAGTTCCCACTTCTCTCTTATCATCATCAAGCCTCCTTCAAGCCTTCCTTCCCACCCCCCTGAAACAATTATGACAGATCAGTCTGGCACCTCTATGTTTATCTGGATAAAAATGTATAAGCACCCTCCAGTGCCGACAAGATGCAACCTCTGCAGAGGCTGCCAGAGGGGTATCAGAGTTGAGACAATAGGACCATTCCTCAGATGCATGAGATAGATCCAAATTAAAATGAAGTGACTTTTACATTCATCACATCTTCCTAACTTTTCACTATGATTGAAGCTACTCTAAGTATGATGCAAACAAAAGTAGTTCCCAAATTGTAAGCTAATTTATTTATTATCTAATTATTTATCTTTTCTATAAGAAAATCACTTTATTTTTTCTCTTTCTTTTTTATGTTTTAAATTATGAAAGTATGATAACACATTTACAGGAGACTTGGAAAACACAGAACAAGGGTACATATAGTTCCACTATTATATTAAAATTATTTTTCTAAGTAGATAAACTAAGATTTTTAGTTGGAGTTTCAATATCAAAGTCTCAAAAATGACTAGAACAAATATACAGAGAAGTAGAAGGATATCAGATCAGATCAGTAGCTCAGTTGTGTCTGACTCTTTTCGACCCCATGAATCACAGCACGCCAGGCCTCCTGGTCCATCACCAACTCCCAGAGTTCACTCAGACTCATGTCCATTGAGTCAGTGATGCCATCCAGCCATCTCATTCTCTGTCATCCCCTTCTTCTCCTGCCCCCAATCCCTCCCAGCATCAGAGTCTTTTCCAATGAGTCAACTCTTCGAATCAGGTGGCCAAAGTACTGGCGTTTCAGCTTTAGCATCATTCCTTCCAAAGAAATCCCAGGGCAGATCTCCTTCAGAATGGACTGGTTGGATCTCCTTGCAGTCCAAGGGACTGTCAAGAGTCTTCTCCAACACCACAGTTCAAAAGCATCAATTCTTCGGTGCTCAGCCTTCTTCACAGTCCAACTCTCACATCCATACATGACCACAGGAAAAACCATAGCCTTGACTAGACGAACCTTTGTTGGTAAAGTAATGTCTCTGCTTTTGAATATGCTATCTAGGTTGGTCATAACTTTCCTTCCAAGGAGTAAGCGTCTTTTAATTTCATGGCTGCAGTCACCATCTGTAGTGAAGGATATAGTAGACCTGAAAAGCACTACGAATCAATTCAACATAACCAAGACTTACACAATTTTCATAAAATAGTAGGATACAAATTCTATTCAAGTTCCCATAGATTATAAGCTAGGAGACACTGGAACATATCCAGGGGCATAAAACAAGTGCAAAAATTTCATGGTCTAAAAGTATTGAAATTATACTGAGTCTGTTCTCATAACACTGTGGAATTATGTTAGAAATCACTATCAAACGGCATTTGAAAATAATGCACATGGTACAACGTGCTTAGTCGCTCAGTTGTGTTTGACTCTTTGTGACCATATGGACTGTAGCCCACCAGGCTCCTCTGTCTATGGGGATTCTCCAGGCAAGAACACTGGAGTGGGTTGCCATGCCTTCTTCAAGACATAGTACAGTGAAAACACCTAATTTGTGATTGCTCATGAATGTGAATGATTGGTGGAGTACTGGTTTCCCCCACTTATCCTTGCTCCCCTTTCGCATATGCTCTTCTCAGAAAACACCCAGGATGTCCTGGGCCATTGACTCAGCATTGCTGCTTTGGTTACCAATGGAATACGGTGGGCTCCATGGCTTGGACCACAATGCCTCCTTCCCTGCTTCTTTTTATAGTTCAATCAACTCAAGTTCAGAGAATTCTGTTTTCACATATCCTATTTAACTTCCTTCTTCCCCTACATCTTTCAAATCTTTCCAAATTAGATGAGAAAAAAAATGTAATATTAGATTTTCTATCAAGAGTTTGAGGCTATGGAATTAAACAAGGACTAGTAGCCTGCGTGGTTCTCACCGAGTTTAAAATCTAAAGTAGAGAATTATTTATCTTGGATTTCCCTGGGAGTTCAGTGGTTAAGAATTCATCTGCCAGTGCAGGAGACCTGGGTTTGATCCCTTGTCCAAGAGGGATTCCATATGCCACACCACAACTAGAAAGTAACTCCCATTCGCTCCAACTAGAGAAAGCCCCGTGCAGCAGCAAAGACTCAGTGCAGCGAAAAATCAATTAATTTAAAAAAATTATTTATCTCTATGGATGTCTACGTATCTGTGTACTCAATGTGAAATAAAACAAGGAGGGTACTCTGATCTGATTCAAAAGAAAGTTCTCTTAAGGAAAAATCAGTTTTACACATTTCTTTCTTCTTTCATTTATTTGTTTTCTCTTGCTTTCTCTCTCTCTCTCTCTTTTTTTTGGCACCATTTTACAGCATGTGGTCTGTTGATACGCTTTTGCCTTATTTACATGACCCTGTTCTATTTTTTAGTTTCACACAGGGATGGAAAGTGTGTGCATGCCTGGTGGCAGCCTCTTTGTCTCCCATTTGCCTTTTCCTCCTCCCTGTGAAATCGGATCTCTGCAAGAAAGGGCCAAGATCACAGCACGTGTTAGGGAACGCACAGAGTGACCTGTAATCTCTCTC
Source organism: Bos mutus (assembly GCF_027580195.1). Taxonomy (NCBI): domain Eukaryota; kingdom Metazoa; phylum Chordata; class Mammalia; order Artiodactyla; family Bovidae; genus Bos; species Bos mutus. The sequence goes on along the minus strand of NC_091630.1, from coordinate 55,457,003 downwards.
TCCTTCTGTCCTTCCATTTCCTGTCTATGGAACAGGTCAGCCTGAATTTTTCTGCAGCACTGGCAGGATCAAAAGTCAGGCAAAATTGAGCTGTGTTCCACTTTTATTATGAAATAATCGTCATATCTGCATCTGCGTGGTAATACACACACACATGCCCGCAAAATTATCTACCTCCTAAGCATCCATTCACGCTGGGAGAGGATGATGAATGTACCAGATGCTCCCATGTCGTGGTGAGCTCATGGAGACGGGTGGAGCAGGGCAGCTTGCCAGCTGTTTGGGTGGCTTCATCAGGGGAGTGCGTCAGCTCAGTGGCTCCTGCTGTATCACCCCTGATACCCGTTCTAATATGTCCCATTGGAAGAAAGCCAGACCCCTGACACTAAGATTTAGGCCTATTTTTCATCTTCTGGCAATCACATTTTTCCTCTCTTATCGTCTCCCCTTGCAAACCTCCAGCTAGGCCGTTACTGTGTCTCCCCAAGAGTGCTACTAAGCCTTACTCTCAGGCTAGGGCTCCTGTTTCATATGGTTATATTTGGTCCTTGAAATATTTACCAAAACGTATTATTGGGTTTGGGCCAGACCTTGGCCTAGAAACCAGATGATCTCCTTTTCCCAGAATCAATAGCTTTCATCTATTCCTGAGCTCCTAAAAGCCAGCAAGTCCTCCAAAACGAAACACTCGCCAAACTTTTGCCAGCAGACCGAGCCCTGAAGTCAGAGCTGGAAGGGGAGGAGTATGAGAGCAAGCTCCTTGGATCAAGCAAAGTGCTTGTCCAGGCTCCCCTCCTGCAGCTGGCAGAGCATCGGCAGCCTCAGTGGACCCTGGACCATGCCGGAGCCACGTAATGACGCTCAGGGGCCTACGAGTCTGTGCCGCGGGTGTGGCCTGGCGGTGGCCAGCTCCCAGACTCCGTTCTCTTCCCACAGCCTTTGTGTCCTTGAGCTAGACTGAGCTGGCTTGACGAGATCAGACAGGCCCTGCAGTCCTATTGTTTTAACAAGTAGTGCTGGTGGTGGGGGAAGCCGAGGGGCGTGCTGATCTGAAGTTTTAAATAGAACCCCATCCGGACTCAGGACTAGATCCTAGACAGCATCCGTGCCCACACGGTTCACCCAATAGGGGTGCTTGTCTAAAGGGCGCACCAGGCAGCTGATAAAAGAAGCTGTGTGTCACAGGCTGTGGGAAGGAGAGGGGTTTATTTGTTTGAAATTCTGCAGTGTGGTTATTTTAACTATCTGGGGCACCAAGATACACACACACACACACACACACACACACACAGGAATTGCTCCCCTGTGCTGTGTCATGAGGCAGGAGTGATGACTTTATTCCCTAATTTGGAGTAGGACATTTGGGTGCTGTGTTTGTGTGTTTGTTTATCTGCCATCTCTGGCCATAGGGCCATGGCAGGGACCAGGGTGTGGCAAGAGGTAGTATTTTGGTCAGAAACTATGGAAATTTCTAGTTGTAGTTTATACCTATTTTTTATGGCCATTTTGATTTGTGTTACCTGCTGGGTTTTCTATAGAGTCTGTCAAGATTCAGAGTGAAACCTCAGAAGATTTAATCTAATTCATTCTGAAACTGGTTGTATTTTTCACTTTAACAATAAATCTAGTAAGTTCAAGGACAGTTGTTGAACTCAATAATTTTTCTTCCCGCGTTTTTGATGCTGGTCTGTGAAATCCACCAGTGTAGAGACCTCAGGCATTTTTGTGTGTATCAGGCCATTCTTTTTATTTTGGTTTAGTAACTACCCTGAATGATGTTTCCTCTGAAATTTTCTAAGAATTAGATACTGTTAGGTCAAAAGAGTTCTCTGCAGGCACACCTCACCTTACTGCACTTCGCAGACCACTGCTTTTTTACAAGTTGAAGGTCTGTGGCAACCTTGAGTAAACAAGCCTACTGGTGCCAGTTTCCAGTGGTGTCTGCTCAGTATGTGTCATCGTATCCATTTTGATTGTTGATGTTGCTTAGTCTGTCCGACTCTTTGCCATCCCATGGACTGCAGCATGCCAGGCTTCCCTGTCCTTTATCATCTCCCAGAGTTTGCTCAAACTCATGTCCATTGAGTCAGTGATGCCATCCAAACATCTCATCCTCTCTCGCCCCCTTCTCCTCCTGCCTTCAATCTTTCCTGGCATCAGGGTTTTTTCCAATGTCAGCTCTTCATATCAGCTGGCCAAAGTATTGGAGTTTCAGCTTCAGTCCTTCCAATGAATATTCAGGGTTGATTTCCTTTAGGACTGACTGGTTTGACTTCCTTGCTGTCCAAGGGACTCTCAAGAGTCTTCTCTAGCACCACAGGGCAAAAGCATCAATTTTGATAATTCTTCAGTTCAGTTCAGTCGCTCAGTTATGTCCAACTCTTTGCGACCCCATGAATCGCAGCATGCCAGGCCTCCCTGTCCATCACCAACTCCTGGAGTTTACTCAGACTCATGTCCCTTGAGTCAGTGATGCCATCCAGCCATCTCATCCTCTGTCGTCCCTTTCTCCTCCTGCCCCCAATCCCTCCCAGCATCAGAGTCTTTGCCAATGAGTCAACTCTTGGCATGAGGTGGCCAAAGTACTGGAGTTTCAGCTTTAGCATCATTCCTTCCAAAGAAATCCCAGGGCTGATCTCCTTCAGAATGGACTGGTTGGATCTCCTTGCAGTCCAAGGGACTCTCAAGAGTCTTCTCCAACACCACAGTTCAAAAGCATCAATTCTTCAGCGCTCAGCCTTCTTCACAGTCCAACTCTCACATCCATACATGACCACAGGAAAAACCATAGCCTTGACTAGATGGACTTTTGTTGGCAAAGTACTTCAAATATTTTCATTACCATGTTTGCGATGATGATCATGAGCTTGGATGTTACTATTACAAACTTCTGAAGGCTCAGATGATGGTTAGCATTTTTAGCAATAAAGTGCTTTTTAACTAACATAGGTACACTAGTTTTTAAAGAAATAACACTATTGCACACTTAATAGACCATAGTTTAGTGTAAACATAACTGTTACATGCACTTGCACTAGAAACCAGCAGATTTGTGAGATTCACTTTCTTGCAGTATTAGCTTTACTGTGGTGGTCTGGAATCAAATCTGCCGTGTCTCTGGATATGCCTATGCATTTTTCTCATTAAGTTCAAATTTTTCAAAACCAATATCCTGTTATATGATAAATATTCAATGTTAAGATGAACAGCTGCAAATTCAAATTAGCCCAGTTAGGGGCTATTTATATTTGAATTTTCTGAAAACATTTGTGAAGGTTGAAGAAAAAAAAAATAGGTAGGAATAATTGACCTAAGATCAAAAGCATGCCAAAGACTAAGGCATTATTTCTCTGAAAGAGGTTATTTGGAAAACTCAAAACATCTGGTTTATATTATAAAATATAAGCGTAGAAAAAGTAGCAGTCTTTGAGACATCAGCTTTTATATTTCTGGAATTTTACAATCTCTCTGTTCCCTGTTTCTTTAAAAACAAAACGAAACCTCTGTTTTACTGTTTACATTAGTTTCAGTTGGGGAGGGGCAGTGGTGTGAGGCTGGGAGAGTCATGTCACCGATGATATTAAAGGAGACCTGTGCGATTTCCTTCTTTACTTTTCATATCTCAATTCCCTGGCTGTTCGATTGAGTTCCTGAGGTGCTGACAGCTGGTAATACGCTAAACTGCAATCCACTTTCCCCAAGTTATTGATATTTCCTAACTGAGGTTTAATGGTGTGACTTGGCTTAGGTGAAAATGTGCCAAGGTCTTGGGTCTCCTGTGTTTCATCCAGGTTTGTTATAGTTCCAGGAATGTACTTGCCAGAGGCTAGAAAAACCATGTCACCCGCTGGTCCTCCCAAGGCAGGTGGCTGTCAATTGCCTATATTCTCAAAATACCTCTACACAGACCGAAAAAGGGATCCAGCAGTAATTCTTTTTTTTGGGCTATTTGTCCTATTGACAAAAGCTGGTGCATCTCAGAGACTGAAAATTTCAATTCGGCAAAAATGAATAGCTATTTACATTGTAGAAAATCGTCTTTATTTATTTTAGAAAAAGCGTTAGGAAAATAAAAGTAAAAATATCGTGTAGGCTTCCCTGGTGGCTCAATGGTAAAGATTCTGCCTGCCATTATAGGAGATGTGGGTTTGATCCTTGGTCTGAGAGGTTCTCCTGGAGAAGCAAATGTCTACTCACTCCATTACTCTTGCCTGGAGAACCCCACATACAGAGGATCCTGGCATGCTACAGTCCATGGGATCATTAAGAGTTGGACATGACTTAGCAACTGAACAACAAATATCTGGTGCTAGTTAATACTGATGGCTGCATGGCACTATGAACGCATTAAATGTCAGTCATCATGTATGATGTACATGTAAGATAAAATCTTACATGTATTTTATCACAATAAAAAAGTCAGTAGAGAAAATTTATCTTTCTCTAGTGGCTGAGAATGTTGATGTTGACTATCATTGTAGCTGTGTGGTTTCTAGTGAGGTGGAGGTTAAGCTAGTGGGGCCAAGGGGGAATATTTCACACCTGGACTTATATATTGCTGGCACTAAAGCTTATCAATGGCAGGTGGTAGATAATTAGTGTGTGTGTGTGTATATATATATATATATATATATATATATATATATGGTATATCTTAGTAAAGTAATTTCACAATAAGGATTTAACAATTGAAAAACAGTGTGAAGTCCATAATTTATAGTAATTAGTTATTTTGGGGAAATTAAAAAACCTAACAACACATATTGCAAGGCTCACTGACTGCCACTATCTTTCCTGGTTTGTTGTTGTTTAGTCGCTAAGTCATGTCCGACTTTTCTGTGACCTCATGGACTGTAACCTGCCAGGCTCCTCTGTCACCTACACCAAGCACATGTATAGTAATATTCATGAAGTGATTAAAAACTTTGTTCCTTTGAATAAAATGGCCATTAAGTAAGAGAAAGTTAAGTGAAGATAGAAAATGGAGTTAACTTGTGGAGAGTTGGTCAACACATAGCTTTTGACAGAGATGTAACAAAGGAGGAAGTAAGAGGTAAGTGGGGCTTCCTTGGTGGCTCAGTAGTAAAGAATCCATCTTCGAGCAGGAGACATGGGTTTGATCCCTGGGTTGGGAAGATCCCTTGGAGGGGGGCATGGCAACCCACTCCAGTATTCTTGCCTGGAAAATGTCATGGACTGAGGCGACTGGTGGGCTGCAGTCCATTGGGTTGCAAAGAGTCAGACACAACTGAAGCAGTTGAGCATGCATGCATGCATGCAATGGGTAGATGAGCATTTCGGAGTTCTACTGTTTGGGATTCATCTGATCCCTATTCCTTCTTTCCCTTGTGAATGACAGGGGTATTGTATCATCTATTTTATCCAATACATCAGGACCATAATGCCTGTGCTGAAACCCATGAGTTGCCTTCTTAAAATAACACAAATTTCAATTAAAGATATGTTTGCTGAGCATGTAGTTTGCAAAGCATAGTATTAGATGTTAAAATGGAGATTGGTATGGCACAGATTATATCAAGGAACTAGAAGTATTATAGAAAAGACAGGTGTCTGAAAGGACAATCACACTCTAATAAAAGAGGGTGTTAAATGCTGAAAGTGAAATTGGCCTGGAGGTTCACAAAGGAGAGAGAAAGAACCACAAGAACTAGCTTTTTAGTTGTGAGGTTGTGGTGTGTGTGGTGGGTCCTTTTAGAAAGGAGATGGTGTTGGAACAGTGGCTAAGAATTTGGCAAACTGAGAAAGAATTTTAAAATGGCAGAATTGAAAAGATAAGGCAAAGGCAAGGAATAGAAAATGCCCAGGTGTTGGGAAAATGCTGTAATTTTAGTTTGGCTGGCAGAAGGTTGTTTGTAGGGAATCAGTAAGAGTTAAGATTAGGAATGTAGGTTGGCTCTACACGTCAGGACGAGGCATGTTGTGTTTAATCCAGAAAGTGCTGGAAGATACTGACAGTTTCTGAGGAGGCAGTGACATGATCCAAGTCATGCTTCACTGATGGTGAGGACTGAACTGGGATGGTTTGGGAAGAGACCTGCCGAGCGGAAGCTGGTAGAGTGCCCTGTGAGGAAGAGAGAGCAGAAGGAGTCGGGACCTGGGCCAGGCTGGAGGCAGCGGGGGGGGGGAGAAAAAGAGAAAAGGCAGAATCTACATTTGGTTTGGCAACTAATCGGGTCCAGGTGGATTAAAGAGAGTTCTGGAAAGATGGCAACTTGAATGTGTCCAGGCTTCTTCTCCTGAGCCAACGCTTGCTGAAGCCAGCAGGCATACCAGGCTGGAGGGTATGAGGTTGGATGGCCTCGTCTCTGGCGGATTCCAAGGTTGAGGCAGGATTTCTGCTCCGTTTGTTTGACAAGAGCCTAGAGTTAATGGGTAGAGCCTGGGTGAGGCAAGTAAATTGTGTCTTGGTCTGCAGAGATAAGAGTATTCTTTTTATTTTTTAAAACTTTTTATTTTATATTGGAGTCTAGCCAATTAACAATGTTGTGATAGTTTCAGGTGGACAGCAAAGCAACTCAGCCGTACATATATATGTGTCCATCCTCCCCCAGACTTCCCCCTCATCCAGGCTGCCACCTAACAGAGCAGAGTTCCCCGGTGCTAGACAGTAGTGTTCTTACTGCTGGTAGAAACAGAAGGGAGGGTGCTTGCCTTTCAGCCCAGCTTATAAAAAGCTTAGAAGTCATTATTCCAGTCCTCGTAGCAAGAAAAAAATTAACAAGCTGAAAATCAACACCACTTATTAGATCCATCAGAGACCAAAGTCAAAGGGCAAACCGCCCGCCCCCTCCAAATTAGAGCTCTATAGGCAGATTCAGAGGATCACAGTTTATTGGAGCAGAGGTGCTGAAGCAGAAACCTCCGCGGGAATCAGTACCAGGTTCCTTTTACCTAGGGCATCATACCCAGCTTTCAGCAAAAAATTACAAGACATACTGAAAGACACAACGCACAATTTGAAGAGACAAAGCAAGTATCAGAACCAGACTCAGATATGGCAGATGTTGGAATTATCAGACTGGGAATTTAAAACAGCTATGATTAATAGGCTAAAAATCCTAATTCAAAAAGTGGACAACACGCAAAAAGAAATGCGTAATATAAACAGGGAGATGAAAACTCTAAGAACCAAAAGGAAGGCTTGAAAAAAAAAATGAAGGGAAAAACCAGAAATGAAAAATGCTTTTGATGGACTCTCCAATAGCCTGGACACAGCTGAGGAAAGAATCAATGATATTGAAATGTCAGTAGGCACTTATGAAACAATGCAAAGAGATAGAACGAAAAAGTTCAAACAGGATATGCAGGAACCATGGGACAATTACAAAAGGTGTTACATATGCATAATAGGCAAGAAGAAAGAGAGAGGAATGGAAGAAACCATTGAAACAATGATGATTGGAAATTTCCTAAAATTAATGATAGACACGGAACCACAGAGCCAGGAACTTCAGAAAACACCAGGCAGGATAGATACAAAAAGAAAAAAACCCACTTAGACATAGCACATTTAAACTTTAGAAAATCAAAGATAAAACAAATCTTTAAAGAAGCCCCAGGGTGGGATGGGGGAGTACATTATTTTATTTATAGAAGAGCAGGGATAAGAAGGGCTTCCCAGGTGGCGCTAGCGGTAAAGAACCCAACTCCTGTGCAGGAGACATAAGAAACACAGATATCATCCCTGGGTTGGAAAGATCCCTTGGAGAAGGAAATGGCAACCAACTCCAGTATTCCTGCCTGGAGAATTCCAGGGACTGGAGGGCTGCAGTCCATGGAGTCACAAAGAGTTGGACACGACTGAAGCAACTTAGCACGGATGCGCGGATAAGAAGTACTGATACATCAAACTTTTATTCAGAAACCAGACTAGACTTGGATTGTTTACATGTCACTCTCGTGCTGGAAAATAGGCAATAATGTGCTTCGGCTACTCTGAATACAGATCTAAGACCAGGAATTCAATGCTTAGCCAAGATTACGATTAACCGACAGAATGAAAAGAAGATATTGGTGGATTTGCAAGGATTTAAAACTCTTATCACCCAGTGGGATGACTAATTTGTCTTGGTATGTCCAGAACTTTGTCCATCTTAGCACTGAAAAGTCTGTCTCCTGGAAAACCCCTAGTCTTAGGCAAATGAGACAACTGGTTACTGTAAAATATTACACAAGAAGAAAACCAGTATCAAGTGAAAAAAAAAACACAAAACGACTTTGAGATGGGTAGTTTTATCAGTCAGGAAAGATTTTGTGCCCCCTCTTTTACTGGAACCCCTCTTTTCCTTTCTTAGAATTTGATAATATCGGGAACTATTTTTGGTTGGGGGAGGTGAGAATTCAGGTACTGGCGTTTAGGGGTAGAGACCAGAGATATTGCTGAATATCCTATCCTACAACGCACAGCACAGCACCCCTACCCCCAAAATGAAGAACTGTCTTGTTCAAGATGTCAGTAGTGCCAAGATTGGGAAACCCTGGATTCAGGGAAGGTAATTAGAAATGGAGAGAGTTGTGAGTCCAAACCTTACTGTATTTACATATAGAAAACTTAAATGTAAGTGGAGAATCAAAGATTGTCTTGGGACGTGCACTGTAAGAGCTAATAAAAGGTACCTGAAATGAAAAAGGTGAAGTGGGCTTCCCTGATGGTCCAGTGGTGAAGAATCTGCCTGCCAGTGCAGGGGACATGGGTTTGATCCCTGGTCAGGGAAGATCCCACATGCTGCGGAACAACTAATCCCATGAGCCACAGCTACTGGGTCTGTGCTCTAGAGCCTGTGGAACCTCCACTACTGAAGCCCGAGTGCTCTGGAGCCTGTGCTCCCAACAAGAGAAGCCACTGCAGTAAGAAGGCCTGGCACCAAAACTAGAGAGTAGCCCCTATTTGCCACAATTAGAGAAAACCCACGAGCAACAGTGAAGACCCGGCATAGCCAAAAAAATAAATTATTTTTTTTAAAAAGAGGTGAGCTGCAGAGAAATCCTCATGGTACAAAGCTACCTCTGCAAAACCTAGTCACTGAGGTCAGGACAGGAAGCTGGTAGGTAAGGCATTATAGTGTTTAAAAGGGATGACCAATGACCACTGGGTGGGAATGGAACCCATCAGGGTCTAAAGTATCTTGGAGAAGAAAATCTTAGGTATCTTGTTTTCATACAATAGTGAACAAACAGGTATGTCAGTAGGTCCCAGGAAAGGGACTCTGTGGGATGGAAAAGTACATTGGAATTTCCATGTTAACAATGGGTCTAAAAGAATAGAGCAGCAATTTGATCCGATCTTTGAAAAGAAGAGATGTGGTGTAGAAGATCAGTTCAGTTCAGTCGCTCAGTCCTGTCTGACTGTTTGTGATCCCATGAATTGCAGCACACCAGGCCTCCCTGTCCATCACCATCTCCCGGAGTTCACTCAAACTCATGTCCATCGAGTCGGTGATGCCATCCAGCCATCTCATCCTTTGTCGTCCCCTTCTTCTCCTGCCCCCAATCCCTCCAAGCATCAGAGTCTTTTCCAGTGAGTCAACTCTTCGCATGAGTTGGCCAAGTACTGGAGTTTCAGCTTTAGCATCATTCCTTCCAAAGAATACCCAGGGCTGATCTCCTTTAGAATGGACTGGTTGGATCTCCTTGCAGTCCAAGGGACTCTCAAGAGTCTTCTCCAACACCACAGTTCAAAAGCATCAATTCTTTGGTGCTCAGCTTTCTTCACAGTCCAACTCACATCCATACATGATCACTGGAAAAACCATAGCCTTGACTAGATGAACCTTTGTTGGTAAAGTAATGTCTCTGATTTTCAATATGCTATCTAGGTTGGTCATAACTTTTCTTCCAAGTAGTAAGCATCTTTTAATTTCATGGCTGCAGTCACCATCTGCAGTGATTTTGGAGCCCCCCAAAATAAAGTCTGACACTGTTTCCACTGTTTCCCCATCTATTTGCCATGAAGTGATGGGACCAGATGCCATGATCTTCGTTTTCTGAATGTTGAGCTTTAAGCCAACTTTTTCACTCTCCTCTTTCACTTTCATCAAGGGATAGCAAAATCCTGCTTGCCTTAGTTTTGCCAACTGAGGTTCTAAGATGTCACTGTTTTATTTCTGTAGAATATAATTCAGAAATCCATGACCTTTTAATAAATACATGAGATTTAGTTCAAGGTCCTTAATGAAATAGCACAACAATAATTATTGCTTCCCCCTCATCTCAAAACTCATTCACTGTATCTGAAATTCAGATAATTTTTTGCAAAGTATACTCCAAGTATTTTCTGGAGGAGGGCATGGCAACCCACTCCAGTATTCTTGCCTGAGAAAACCCATGGACAGAGGAGCCTGGAGGGCTATAGTCAATAGAGTCACAAAGTGTTGGATACAACTAAAGCGACTTAGCACAGCACAGCACCCCAAATGTTGGAGAAAGAAATGGCAACCCACTCCAGTATTCTTGTGTGGGGAAATCCCATGGACAGAAGGACCCTGGCGGGCTACAGTTCTTGGGGGTCACAAAAAGTAGGACATGACTTAGCAACTAAACAATAACGACATCCCAAATATTGCAAAACTATCCTAGACCATAATCCAAAGCAATATTTTTTGAACAGCTAGATATGATCATTCAGGAAAATGGCTATATTTTTCAAGTTAGTAATTAAAAATATTATTCAAATATAACACTAATGTTTTTAAGCAGCAAACATATTCTAGAACTTTTAATTTCTGAGCCCTTTTAATTATATTTTATTTCCCCCCAATTTAATATTTTCTAAGAGATCTTGATCTTGACTTCCATGCTATTTTCTAGACTATAATCTCCAAGATTGTCAAGGAAGTGCTCAATAGTCAAAGCAATAAAAACAAATTGGATTTGCATGGTGCTTTACTTCTGTATCCATCTAACACTCACCATAGTGAAGCAGGTAATATCATGCCCATTTCATAAATGAGGTCCAAAGTTATTGGACCTCATCATAAGCTTATGATGGTTGCTGTGTTGCGTGCGTGCTCAGTAATGTCCGACTCTGCAACCCCATGGACTGTAGCCTGCCAGTCCATGAGATTCTCCAGGCGAGAACACTGGAGTGGGTTGCCATGCCCTCCTCCAGGGGATCTTTCCAACCCAGTGATTGAAACCAGGTCTCTTATGTCTCCTGCACTGGCAGGCAGGTTCTTTACCACTAGCACCACCTGGGAAGCCCATAACAATGTCTTTATCAATTTTCCTGTCAATAGACAGCTGGATTATTGACATTTTTTGCCATTATATGCCACATTGTCTTAAGCATGTTTAAAGGGACCTATTTGCAAGAGTTCAGTTGGGGCATATACCTAGGACTGGGATTGCTGGGTTGTATGGTATTACTCTTTCATTTTTACCAGATTGCTTTCCCAAGTAGTTGATTGCCACTTTTTCAGTGTCCACCTTACCAGCAGTGGGGCCCTGACTCAGGAAAGACAGTTCTTGATGCTATTAATTTCCGAAGCAGTGATTAAGAATTTTCTAGGAAGCAGGTTCCATGGCTTCATGAACCATCCTGCTGTTTGTTTGGGATCCTAGGAGGAAGCTCTTCCTAATGCCTCCTGTGTCATTTGAGCCTCCCTCCTTTTAAAAATTATTCTCTGTTTATTAATCATAAAAGCATCCTCCAGGCAGTCCAGCTTCTACTTTTTAGCATTCATTCTGACTTTTCCTGTAAGGATATATATCACAGTTGAAAGGTCTTTCAGATAATATCGTGTTCTTGTGTATAACTTGAGATTTAAAGGTCTGACATGCCTTAAATCCACAGTTAAGAACGTGGAATGATTGCATTCTGTGTGTATAGTGCTTTATAATAACGTAGATAGCCAAGTCCACCCTCCAGAAGTCACGTTCCCCTCCCTTTATTAATTATCCTGTCCGTGCAATCTGTGGCAGGCTGAATAATGTCCCACAGGCTTTAAGAATGTTATTCCAGCAGGCGCACTTGGATGGAAAGGGACAGAAAGAGGGTGAAATAAAGCAAGGCTGGTGGGCTCCCCAAACTCCACAGGTTGGAGACAGGCTGGTGAAAGTTCTCAGCCACAAACATGCAGTATCCTTCAAGAAAAAGGGTGGAGTTGTGGACTGAGAGCCACAGAGAGTCATTCCCAGGACCTGAAATGTCAAGGAGTTTGCCTGGTTGCATGTGGATATTCACTGTCTGAGACCCACATACTCCTTTTCTTCTTTGGTTTTTACCCTTTTTGAATGGCACGCCTGTAACTGCTATTCTATGTATGTCCCATTGTTGTTATTGTGGTGCTGGGGAAGACTCTTGAGAGTCCCTTGGACAGCAAGGAGATCAAACCAGTCAATCCTACAGGAAATCAACAATGAATACTCATTGGAAGGACTGATGCTGAAGTTTCCATACTTTGGCCACCTGATGCAAAGAGCTGACTCTTTGGAAAAGACCCTGATGCTGGGAAAAATTGAGGGCAGGAGGAGAGGGGGGCGATGGACAATGAGATGATTAGATAGGATCATCAACTCAATGGACATGAGTTTGAGCAAACTCTGGGAGTGAAGGGCAGGGAAACCTGGCGTGCTGCAGTCCATGGGGTTGCAAAGAGTTGGACACGACTTAGCAACTGAACAACAACAACAACAAAGGAGGAGTCAGAGACAGAGGAAAAGGCCACGAGAAGCAGGGATTGGATGGTGTGGCCATTAGCCAAGGAATGTCAGCAACCTCTAGAAGGTGAAAAAGAGAAGAACAAATTCTTCTCTTGAGCCTCTAGAAATGACCGGATTCTGTTGACACCTTGATTTAGACCCCATGAGACTCATTTTGCTCTTCTGATCTCCAGACCTGTAAGTGATACTTCTGTGTTGTTTTAAGGTATTACGTTTGTGGGAATCTGTTACAGAGCAGCAATAGGAAACTGATGCACTTGCTCTTGCGCTAGGGTGCTTAACTGGTCTTGTAAATTCAAGAACATGAGCTAGAACAGTTGTATGAAAAGATGTGAGAGAGGAGACCTTTTCCCTAAGCAAACCATTTCATTATAATTGGTCAATCTTCTTTTTCTGAAACAAAACATCTTTAAAGGTACTAGAAAGAAGTAACTAAATTACAAAACCTTTTATAAAACGAATGTTCTATAATCTAGTAGATCCTACCTGGGATAAAATACTTCAGCTTTTACTAAAGGTCTAAACTGACTCCATTTAAAAAATCCTCTCTCTAGAAAACCTAAGGCGTCTTGGGAAAGAAACTAAGGATGATGTATGACATTATTTTTGCCAAAATGACAGCAAGATCACATTATTGATATTCTTGTGAAATCCTAACAGGGAAAAATGCCATGGTTAAAGCTTGAGAGATGTTTCTGATGGCACTGGTTATTTAGGACAGGTTTGGGCAGATCTGGCAAAACACTGAAGTAGAATGTATGTGCTTTTGATTTTAGGAAGAACATTCTGTAAGCTGAGGTCTTTATTCCCATGTTTACTTTCTTATTTTAATTGATGAGAGATGCAAGCATACAACATTTAATTCATTTACATTTGGTATACGAATGCAGATTCCTTCATGCTGGAAATTCTTCAGAGGGAGAAATCTGAAGATTCTATTTAGACAACTGGCTTATTAGCTAGTGTTTCGTCTGTTAGTGTCTGACCTTTTTGACTAAATAAATACCAGTTTGCTCTGATGGTTCTTACGTCAGTCACAGACCAGTCAGGAAACCAGACATGCAGGTTACACAGGGGATGAGTGATCTGAGAACCGGTCAAGGGCAGCAGGGAGACCCACTGGTCAGCAGGAGGTTGCCTGCTCCCTTAGCACTAGAGGCCACGGGGGTGGCATTGTGCATAGTTTCCACAGCTGCTGTAATAAACTGCCATAAACTAAATGGCTTATGATAACACAGATTTATTATTTTTTGCTTTTAATTTTTTTTTGGGTGAGAGGCATGTGGGATCTTAGTTCCCAGACTGGGAATCAAACCTGTGCTCCCTGTATTGGAAGCACAGAGTCTTAACCACTGGATGGTCAGGGAAGTCCCAACACAGATATATTGATTCTTGTAGTTCTGTAATTCAGAATTCTGCAGCGGGTCTCCATGGGCTAAAAAAATCACGGTGTCATCAAGGCCATGTATCTTCCTGGAGGCCAGGGAGAACGGTGTGTCCATGATCTGGGAGGCCACTTGCATATCTTGGCTACTGACTCCCTCTCTCCATCTTCAGAACCAGCAATGGCTGGGTTAGTCTTTTTCACATCACATCACTCTGACACCATGTTTCTGCCACCTTTTCTGCATTTAAGGGCCCTGTGTTTACATTGTGTGTGTGTATGTGTGCGTGCGTGTGCGTGTCTGTGTGTGTTCAGTCATGTCCAGCTCTTTTTGACCACATGATGGACTGTAGCCCACCAAGTTCCTCTGTCCATGGGATTTCCCAGGCAAGAATACCAAAGCAGCTTGCCATTTCCTCCTCCAAGAGATCTTCCTGACTCAGGGTTATAACCCTTGTCTCTTGTGTCTCCTGCATTGGCTGGTAGATTCTTTACCACCTGTGCCACCTAGGAAGCCCTTGGGATTACATCAGGTCTCATCTGGAAAATCCAGGCTAATCTCCCTGTTTTGAGCTCAGCTGACTAATGACCTCCGTTCACCTTGATTTTCTATTGTAACCAGTCATGCTTTGGGGGAAATTAGGACATGAGCATCTTTGGAAGCCATTATTTTTCTTTCCAGGGTGTTCTTGGGGCTGGCAGCCAGGGCGATACAGTGGAAGCTGGGCCGAGGCAGGAATTATGATGATGGATGGTGAGGTGTAGACAGAGAGAGAAAGAAATTCCTTGGCCCCACCTTGCAAAATGGAAAGTTTTCACTAAGTAAGCATCTAGTGCTAAAGATCTGACATCTTGCTTTTCCTTAAAAAAAAATATATATATATATAACATTTATTTATTTATTTGACTGTGCCACACCTCAGTTGTGGCAAACCCAGGCCCCCTGCATTCACACGGAATCTAGTTCCCTGACCAGGGATCGAACCCAGGCCCCCTGCATTGGGAACGTGGAGTCTTCACCACTGGACTATCAGATAAGTCCCTCCTTTTATTTATTTTTTTAATGTGGAATTTCAAAATTTTTATTAGCAGCAACAGAGTGTACTGTTCTTTTGTTTTTACTTTGCTGTATATGGGACAACTATACACAATTTTATGAACTGTACCAACGTTATGGAGAAAGAAAGTGAAGTTGTGTCTGACTTTTTGTGATCCGATGGACGGTAGCCTGCCAGGCTCCTCCATCCATAGGATTTTCCAGGCAAGAATACTGGAGTAGGTTGCCATTTCCTTCTCCACAGGAGAAAAGACAAGCCCTATTGAAATTGCCATATTGACCACACACAAATCCTTTCCTTAAGTCAGGTGAGAGTCTGAGTTGCTTGTGTGGGAAAATCATGTGATTAGAGCCATCGTCCATTGGAATTTTTTGTGACAACAGACAGCATGACAATTTGTAATCCAACATCTGTCTCTAGCATTCTTCCTGGATGTGGGCTGAAAGAGGCGAGTTTGGGTGTGTTAGCTTGTTCAACTCCACCCCCTCCCACCAATACTGGGAAAAGATAGCTCAATATAATGTGCCTACTAAAAAAAAAGTATTTTATATCACTCTGTAGAAATTATAGCAAGTGGAATTCCAAGGATCACT
Source organism: Bos mutus (assembly GCF_027580195.1). NCBI lineage: Eukaryota > Metazoa > Chordata > Mammalia > Artiodactyla > Bovidae > Bos > Bos mutus. The sequence goes on along the minus strand of NC_091630.1, from coordinate 55,441,287 downwards.
GCATGAAAGGATGGTCAATGTTAAATCTATAGATAGTCTCTTTGGTCAAGTATCATAAATTAAAAGCAAGCCCCAGGGAGCCTGGAAGAGGAAATGGCAACCCATTCCAGTATTCTTTTTTTTTTTTTTTTAAATTTTATTTTATTTTTAAACTTTACATAATTGTATTAGTTTTGCCAAATATCAAAATGAATCCGCCACAGGTATACATGTGTTCCCCATCCTGAACCCTCCTTCCTCCTCCCTCCCCATACCATCCCTCTGGGTCGTCCCAGTGCACTAGTCCCAAGCATCCAGTATCATGCATCGAACCTGGACTGGCATCTCGTTTCATACATGATATTTTACATGTTTCAATGCCATTCTCCCAAATCTTCCCACCCTCTCCCTCTCCCATAGAGTCCATAAGACTGTTCTATACATCAGTGTCTCTTTTGCTGTCTCGTACACAGGGTTATTGTTACCATCTTTCTAAATTCCATATATATGCGTTATTGTACTGTATTGGTGTTTTTCCTTCTGGCTTACTTCACTCTGTATAATAGGCTCCAGTTTCATCCACCTCATTAGAACTGATTCAAATGTTTTCTTTTTAATGGCTGAGTAATACTCCATTGTGTATATGTACCATAGCTTTCTTATCCATTCATCTGCTGATGGACATCTAGGTTGCTTCCATGTCCTGGCTATTATAAACAGTGCTGCGATGAACATTGGGGTACACGTGTCTCTTTCCCTTCTGGTTTCCTCAGTGTGTATGCCCAGCAGTGGGATTGCCGGATCATAAGGCAGTTCTATTTCCAGTTTTTTAAGGAATCTCCACACTGTTCTCCATAGTGGCTGTACTAGTTTGCATTCCCACCAACAGTGTAAGAGGGTTCCCCTTTCTCCACACCCTCTCCAGCATTTATTATTTGTAGACTTCTGGATCACAGCCATTCTGACTGGCATGAAATGGTACCTCCTAGTGGTTTTGATTTGCATTTCTCTGATAATGAGTGATGTTGAGCATCTTTTCATGTGTTTGTTAGCCCTCTTTATGTCTTCTTTGGAGAAATGTCTGTTTCCAGTATTCTTGCATGGAAGATTCCATGCACAAAGGAGACTGGTGGGCTACAGTCCATAGGGTGGCAAATCAGACACGACTGAAATGACTTAGCACCCACATACACACCAGAGAGAGGGTGAAGAAGGAAACAGTGAGGCGCCAAGTTGATCTGTTTGTCTTTCTTTCTGGAACACATTTGCTTGGTTGTTTTTTCTTGGGGCCCTTTTCCCCTCCAGGAAGAAATCACCACCTTTTCCCACCATGGTGTTGTGGGCTGCCTTAGCAATGTTGTCTTAGCAGCTGGCTGCTACGCCAGTGTCAGGGATAGCACCACTGGGTGACTGGGTGAATGGCCATGCATTTTCGCTGGAGAAGCAGGGACGGAAGGTCTGCCTTTGTCATCGCCAGGAGAACTCTGAACGTGAAACTCCATCCCAGACAGTGTGCCTGGGAGAGTGGGGTGCCAGTCACCTGGCCACTGCTTCTTCTCCGCGTGACCAGCTCTGTGCACGACTAGGTCTTCTTTGAGGGAAGGAAAATTCATCTCTCTTTTCTTGTTGTCATCCTGGATCCACATTTGGTTTGAATTCTAGAAGTCAGAATTTTATTTTTTGGCCGTGTAGCATGTGGGATCTTAGTTCCCTGACCGGGGATCGAACCTGTGCCCCCTGCATTGGAAGCGTGGAGTCTTAACCACTGAACCACCAGGGAAGTCCATAGACATCAGATCTTTAAACGGACCCTCCTCTGCTGGAATTTCCTGTGGATACAGCGATTTTCTGTTCTGAGATGATCTGTGTCAGAAATGGGACAGGAGTCTGGAGATTGTGTTTTCGTCTCTCTTTTTCCTTTGTCCATCCCTCCCAGTGCTGTCTTTCCCACTCAGCAATGCAGGGCACGGATGCTGAGTGTGTCCATAGGTGTTATCTCCTTCCTATGCCTTTGTTGATGGTGGCAGAGCCCACAGTTAGCATTCCCCAAGCTCTACACACCCTGCTAAGTGCTTTACTGCCTAATGGCAGTTTATCATCAGAATGACTCACAGGCTGTTACTATTATCGTTGTTTTAAATGTGAGTAAACTGAGACTCAAAAGGCTGGGTAACTGTTACCTGAATTATGTCTCCCCTACCCCAGGTGGCACCAGTGGTAAAGAACCCATCTGCCAATGCAGGAAGGGATGTGGGTTAGATCCCTGGTTTGGGAAGGTCTCCTGGAGGAGGAAATGGCAACTCACTCCAGTATTCTTGCTTGGAGAAGTCCATGGGCCGAGGGGCCTGACAGGCTACAGTCCATGGGGTCGGAAAGAGTTGGACACGACTGAGGCGACTTAGCATACAGGCATGCACACCCCAGTTCATAGGCTGAATCCCCAGTGCCTCAGAATATGGCTGGGCTTGCAGATAGGGTCTTCAAAGAAGTAATTACATTGGAATGAGGCCATGAGGGTGGACCCTAATCCAACATGACTGGTGTCTTTATAAGAGGGGATTAGACATAGACACCAAAGGAAGATCACTTGAAGGCATGGAGAGGGCTGCCATCTGCAAGCAGAGGAGAGAGGCCTCAGACAACAACCCTCCTGACCCCTTGATCTCAGACTTCCAGCCTCCAGAACTGGGAGAAAGTAGTTTTCTGTCATTTAGGGGTCCTCTCGCCTGTGGTTGGAGGAGGCAATGGCAATCCACTCCAGTACTCTTGCCTGGAAAATCCCATGGACGGAAGAGCCTGGTAGGCTGCAGTCCGTGGGGTAGCTGAGGGTCGGACACGACTGAGCGACTTCACTTTCACTTTTCACTTTCATGTATTGGAGAAGGAAATGGCAACTCACTCCAATGTTCTTGCCTGGAGAATCCCAGGGACGGGGGTGCATGGTGGGCTGCCGTCTATGGGGTAGCACAGAGTCGGACACGACTGAAGCAACTTAGCAGTAGCAGTAGCAGTCGCCTGTGGTATGTCATCGTGGGAGCTTTAGCAAAAAATCCAGTAACTTTCCTATACCCGTACACCTTGAAGGTGTATACACTGAAGCTCCGATACTTTGGCCATCTGATAGGAACAACCAACTCATTGGAAAGGACCCTGATGTGGGAAAGATTGAAGGCAGGAGGAGAAGAGGGACGACAGAGGATGAAATGGTTGGATGGCATCACTGACTCAATGGACATGAGTTTGAGCAAACTCCAGGAGATGGTGAAGAACAGGGAAGCCTGGGATGCTACAGCCCATGGAGTCACAAGGAGTTAGACACGACTTAGCGAGTCAACAACAGCAAATACCAGGCAAACCTGACTACAGAACCCATATTTTCAATGTAAGTTTCTGAATTTTTCTATAATAAGTTCCAAGTGATACATTTAAGCTTTATTTTATATTCTGAAAGGACATGTTTTAAAATACTAGATATGGTCTCTCCTTTCCTATTAATAATATAGTTACCACAATTTCAAAGTAATCACCCCCAAATCTGACAGTGCTACCCTGGTGTCCAATTTTGTCTAAGTGAGCTATGAACATTTCAAAACAACACGTACTCAATTTTTCTTTAATTAAAGGGACAGAAACAACTATGCAAAACAGCTTTTGGTTTTTAGGGGCAGAAGGCAGGTTTCAGGAAATTAAACAAACAATAAGGTTTGGAAATTCCCCAAAGAGTGGGGCTTTCTGACCCCAAAACAGGGGCGGGCAACTCTCAAGAAGTGGAGCACTTCTTATTTTCCCAAAGGATTGAGAGCCCGGGCAAGGATGGGTGCAGGCTGGGGTGGAAAGTCCACCCAAAGGAGGCCTCAGAGGACTGGACACCAGCTGGTGTCTTTTCCCAACAGGAAGCCTTGGATAGAAATGGGATGAGTGGGCGGCGTGGACAGCGCTGCCAAGGCCATGCCCCAGGGGAGCCAGGTGACACTACTGGTTGATCCCGATCTACTGGTTGGAAGTGTTTGCCGTAGAGGATCTTAAGTAACAGAGCTTTCCAAAAGACTGACCATAATGGCAGTTGGAGACTTGCTCTCACCGCATTCTCTGGCTTACTATGGGTCTTCACAGTAATTAATCATCACAGAGACCCCAAGCATAGACAGTGGAATGTTCGGTGTTTCAAGGCACATCTGGCTTTTTATTTTTAATACTTTAAGAAATTTATTCCATTCCATATATATATATATATACACATACATCATATGTATATTTAAAATATAACTTTAAGATATAATTGCATACTTTATTATTATTATTTTTTATTGTTAATAAAAAGCCCAGTTTCCTGGTTTCAGCTGTAGACCATTCATGGCTTTTCTGAATTTTCACTGTGTTAGTTAGCATGGGTTCTTTCTTCATTGCTTTCTTTCTAAAATCTACCTGAGAAGGACAAGAGAATAATAAACAACAGTTTGCGCTGCATTTATGTAGATTTCAGCAGAAGGAAAATAAAGGATTCAATGTGTGGTCCAGGTAAAAAAAATGTGAGTGGGGGCTTGAGCTGTGACCTTGCATGGAATCAATAGGCTACTTCTCCTTCCGTCAGGCAGAACCGATTTCTGGGGTTCTTTTTTTTTTTCCCTTCAGCAAACGCAGTTACCTAATGATATTAAAATTTTAATTGATTATGCTAGATGTTCTGGAAATGAAAGCAGCAGCCAGGCTTAAATTCACTCAACCCAGTCGCCCTCCAGCCGCCATTGAAGGGAAATTTGACAGCTGTAAACAAATGCTGCCACCTACAGGAAAGAGTTGGGACGTGCAAGCCAGAGTCATCCATCCTCCGCCATCAGGCTCACTGGACGTTTTCTTCTATCCACTTCCCAGTGCGATTTGAAAGAACGGAACTGTACTTATTTGAATTTTTAAATTTTGCTTCAGAATGCAAAGTGAAACCTTGTATTCTGTAGGAAAAAGAATTCTTCTTTATAGTAAAGCTTCAAATTCTCTAACATTTGAATTTGAATCTAAAATTCTCAAATTCTCTCTAATTCCTTTTCCAGCTCTTGCGACCCCATGGACTGCAGCCCGCCAGGCTCCTCCGTCCCTGGGGTTCTCCAGGCAAGAATACTGGAGTGCCATTTCCTTCTCGAGGGGATTTTCCTGACCCAGGGATAAAGCCTGCATCTCCTGCTTCGTAGGTGGATTCTTTACCACTGAGTAACCTGGGAAGCTACTTATAAAAAATAGGATATAAATACTGAAAGAGGAGCCTTGAGAGAAGGACTTATTCGACAGTGTCTGAACTGGTAAGGCAACCACTTCAAATTTTTCTTTATCCACCCCCCCCCACCCCGCCTTCTGTCAGCATGAGACTCAAGAATGCTTTTCACTGTAAAATGTCATTTAGAACAATTTAAATCATTCATAGTAACCTCTGCTTGAGTTCAGGAAGTGGCCAGTGCCTAGGTAACTCCAGCTTGGGTCAGTGTGTTTAGGAAGCATGTCCTTCTATTGGATTAAGCTGTGTCAGCCTGCTGGGCGTTGGGCCTGTTTCTGTGTTATGGATCAACACAGAGAAAGCAGATTTCCTCTCTTCACATTTATGAAGAAGTCATTCCAGCTCCCAGGGCTTCATCCTTCAGGCTACAGAGCCTGGCTTCCGAGATTTGATCCCTACATCCTCCACCCCGTGGCCACCTGCATGCACCTCTGGCTGTGCTCACTCATGGCAAGTCCTGCCTGGACTGCTGTACTCAAGTGTCCATGGCAGACTCCCATGAGGTTGATGGACAACGTCACCTCCATTCTGAAAACCCTGCTCTTTCTAGCCTGTCCAACTGAGACATCAACTTGACCAGCAAAAAGGCCATTTTGTACAGCTGGAGTGATTCGAGGCCGCTGAAAAAGAGTGTAGGCAGTCATTTGAGAAAAGGGTTGTGAGTGTGGTTATGTGTGATGAGCTCTCACAATACGCTGCCTTTTCACCCACAGAAACTAGGACAGCGGCGCTGGTCACTGTCTTCCCTCCCCAGATTTCTAGAGCATGTGGCTTGTGCGTTTTCCTGGGGGTGTGAGCGGAGGCTCTGGAGGAAGACGAGAGTGTTCTCCATGGTGCAGACTGTGCTCCGTGTGAAGCTGGGAAGCCAGCTGTGAGGTCTCTGGGTCTCTCCTTTCTCACGCAGCCTCTGTATGGTGGAGGAACTCACCTTCATGCCTGAGCTTGAGGTCATGTGTTCTCTCCTCTCTACTGAAAGCTGTGCTGAGCGGAGGGTGGGGTCTGCAATCAGTTACATCAGTGTGCTGTGTGCTCAGTCGTGTCTGACTCTCTGTGACCCCATTGACTGTTGCCTGTCAGGCTCCTCTGTCCATAAAATTCTCCAGGCAAGAATACTGGAGTGGGTTGCCATGCCCTCCTCCAGGGGATCTTCCTGACCCAGGGATCAACCTGGGTCTCTTGTGTCTTGGTGGACTTCATTCCCAGGCTGGGTGCTCTGCTCTACTACACTGGGCATTAATTATATTTTAAGTCTTCTCCCTAATTTGAAAAGGGTTTTGTTGTATTATTAAAAGAATATCAAGAATCTGTGATCATGTGGGGAAATGATTTGGAAGCAGTGGATTTGATGCCCCAAGAGTTCTCCAAAAAAGCTCATCTTAAAAGAGCTCACAGGGCTTTCTTGATGGTCCAATGGTTAAGAATCTGCCTGCCAATTCAGGGGACATGGGTTCGATCCCTGGTCTGGGAAGATCCCACTTGCTGAGGGACAACTAAACCCAAGCACCATAGCTACTGAAGCCTGTGCGCCTAGAGCCCATGCTCTGCAACAAGAGAAGCCACCGTAGTGAGAAACTCGTGCATCACAACATTCACTGCAACTAGAGAAAGTCTGCACACAGCTTGGAAGACCCAGTGCAGCCAATATATACATATATTCGTGGGTGAGAGACTCATGGTAGTCCTGGGTCAGGATCTGGGCAATAACTACTAACCACCTTGGGGCATGAATGGAATCATGCATTTACCCTTGGTGATTATGAAGCCTCTGCTCACAAGATGAGTTAGTTTGGAGTAATCATGCAATCAGACTGAAACCCCCTTTTAAGTTTAAAATTTAGAAATGGTATCTATTTGAAGATTAGTCCTATGTTATGTCGGAGCTCTGGTTGTGGTATTGGTGGTTAACTCAGACCAACGTTCCTGCTGGAGCTTTTAATTATGCATAATAACCCTCATACTTTGTTCTTCTGTATCTTTCATCCAGAGGTCCCAGTGCTCTCCAAGCATTATTAACTCATTAATCCTTGCAACACTCCGGGGAGGTGGATTGGAGACAAGGTGATTAACCCATTTTCCAGACAGGGCCATAGAGGCACAGAAGATTTCAGCAATTCCTGGGGTTGCATGAGTCAGGGCTGGGTAGAGAACAGAGCCTTTCTGTGTTCCGTTCCCAGTCTGCCTCCTCCTGGGAGTCATCACCAAGGATCTTGGGAATTGTCTCTACCTGCTTTTTTACTATTGGTGTGGAGCAACACAATGAACATCTTGCGGAAAACATAACCAAAATATATTTTTTTCTTGAAATCTAAAACGTGTGCACTTTAAGGGAAAAGAGATATACATATTAATCACCAAAGTAAAATGGGGTAACTCTTAGATAGAGTCCCAAAGCCCTCAAAGTCTTCTAACATAGACCATTCAACTTTCTTACGTAGAATCAGGAAATTCCATCTGGCCCGGCAGAAGTGAAACTTGAACTTCACAAGAGCTAGGATTCAGTTTGAAACTGAGAAGTACTAACATCTGTCTTTTGAGTTTGACAACCTTTTCTCCTTGGTTTCACTTGAATGCAGGCTGGTTTCACATGGACTTCATTGTCGTTTCAGTGGAGCCAGAGGAGGGGGCCTCTGTGTGATCTGGGTGGGCGTCCAAAGGGCTTATGTCCACGGAGCCACTGAAAGGCTGTGACCTGGGGTCAAAGGGCTCCAGAGACTGAGTTGAAAAGCAGAGTAGCAAGTTCAGTGGGAAGCCCTGAGATTTCTTCGGCCATTGTCTTTATTTATGATTCATTTATTTATTCAATAAACACTCATCGAGTATCTTTTATATGCCAGTTGTTAACCGGGTGCAAGGCATAATGCTCATCTTTCAGGGCTTTGCAATCAAAGAGCAAAGATAAACAAACAGGCAAATAATTATTACATAAAATAAAGAGTAATTGTAGAGATTTTTACAAAGTCTAATTAAGGCAAATTAGCTTGAGTGGCTCAGAAAAATCTTCCAAGAGGCATTTCTTGAAGACCACATGGAGGTTGAGTCTGAAGGATGAAGGGTTTGCTGAGGGCAGTGATGGAGTTAAACTTTCAAGGTTATCTATTTGCTGAAGGTCAGCAATTTAGGACTGACAGCATCTTTTACAGCAGCAGCAAGTGGTCCCTGAATTCCTACTCTGTGTGAGATGGGAATACCAGACCACCTTACCTGCCCCTGAGAAACCAGTATGCAGGTCAAGAAGCAACAGTTAGAACTGGATATGAAACAAAGGACTGGTTTAAAATTGGGAAAGGTTTAAAATTGGGAAAGGAGTACATCAAGGCTGTATATTGTCACCTTGCTTATTTAACTTATATGCAGAGTACATCATGCAAAATGCCAGGCTGGATGAAGCACAAACTGGAATCAAGATTGCTGGGAGAAATATCAATAACCTCAGATATGCAGATGACGCCACCCTTATGGCAGAGTGTGAAGAGGAACTAAAGAGCCTCTTGATGAAAGTGAAAGAGAGTGAAAAGGATGGCTTAAAACTCAACATTCAAAAATTGAAGATCCTGGCATCTGGTCCCATCACTTCATGGCAAATAAGGTGGGGAAAAAATGGAAACAGTGAGAGACTTTATTTTTGGGGGGCTCCAAAATCACTGCAGATGGTGACTGCAGCCATGAAATTAAAAGACGCTCGCTCCTTGGAAGAAAAGCTATGACAAACCTAGACAGCATATTAAAAAGCAGAGACATTACTCTGCTGACAAAATAATGTCTTTGTCATATAGCCAAAGCTATGGATTTTCCAGTAGTTATGTATGGATATGAGAATTGTGATAGATTATGGTGAATGATGTAGGATTCGTGATCTCTGAAGAAGAAGTTTTAGCTTCAGGACAAGGGACTGGCTTGATCACTCGGAGCTTTTGTGTGGCAGAAGTGTTATTACAGTGAAAAAGGACAGAGGAAGCTTCTGACATAGACATCAGAAGGGGAACGGAGGGGGCCCCACTCACTAGTCTTATTAAGGCCTTATATACTTTTACCAGACCCATTCCCACAACATACATTTTAAATTAACAAGATTAGAACTGACAATAGAAAGGTCTAACCAGACCCACTCCCACAACAAATGTCTTAAGATGACAAGATTAGTCAGAAGGTTCTTGTTAAGGAGAAACATGTCTTCCAGCAAGATACATTGTTTTTTTGTTTTTTTTTTTGAGTGAGGAAGACTTTATTGTCTATACCAAAATGGGTATGCATGTGTGCATAGGAATTTTTCCCTGTTTGTGTGGGATTCATGTGCATGACATGGATACAAGTGGTGCTTTAAAAAATTAAAGCAGGAGAACAGGGTCGTGTGGGAGTAGAGCTTCCTGTGGAAATAACATTTGAGCAAGTCCTGAAAAGGGAAAGCATCACATGAATATCTGTGGTGAATGCAAAGGCCCTGAGGCAAGATCCTCCTGGGTTTGTTAAAAGAATAGTAAGAGAAACAGTATATGCAGAACGGAGTGAGCAAATATAAAGAACTGCAATCATGATGGTGTTTGGGGAATGATGGATCAATTGGAGTAGGATATGGCTCCACTCCAGTATTCTTGTCTATTAAAAGAGAAATGAGTAGGGATGATATTTTCAGTGGAATTCTGAAATTTTGAGGGAAGACATAATAAATTCTATATAATTTAATTTAATTCAGTGTTATTGACAATGGAGACTTAAGACCATAAAAGACATTTTGTATTTCAAATGCCTAACTTCTTCACCAAGGTATAAATGATTCCCTGGGGAGAAAATAATTCAATTATCTCAGTGAAAAATAAGTGAGTGTCTTAATTTTGGGTTAGTATATTTCAGGCTTGTGTGTGTGTGTGTGTATGTGTGTGTGTGTGTGTGTGTGTTTAGTGTTTTGCAGAGGTGATTAAATCTCAAGAGCATCATCACAACCTTAATAAGCTGACCCTCAACCTCAAATTCAGAAGAAGTGAAGTGAAGTCTCTCAGTCATGTCTGACTCTTTGCAACCCCTTGGACTGTACCCCACGAGGCTCCTCCGTCCATGGGATTCTCCAGGCAAGAATACTGGAGTGGGTTGCCATTTTCTTCTCCAGGGTACATTGTTTTTAATAATCATTAGTACAGAGCTTAAGGAAAAACATACCCTTGATCAAGATAAGTTGTTTTGTTGTGTCATTAGCTCTGGGCTTAAAGAAAGTTAGTCTTAAAGACTGTTTGCATAACAACTCAAAGTTTAAGAAAAAACATCTTACATGACTAAGACAAAGCAATGTAGAAAAAAACATTTGTCCCTTTCTCCTCCTTGAGAGCCCCAAATCCCTTTCTCCTCTTTGAGGGCCCCAGACTCCTTATCAACCTGCTAAGTCACTTCAGTTGTGTCCGACTCTGTGCGACCCCATAGACAGCAGCCCACCAGGCTCCCCATCCCTGGGATTCTCCAGGCAAGAACACTGGAATGGGTTGCCATTTCCTTCTCCAATGCAGGAAAGTGAAAAGTGAAAGTGAAGTCGCTCAGTCGTGTCCGACTCTTAGCAACCCCATGGACTGCAGCCCACCAGGCTCCTCCGTCCATGGGATTTTCCAGGCAAGAGTACTGGAGTGGGGTGCCATTGCCTTCTCCGCCTTATCAACCTACCTAAGAATTAATGCTCTCAGTTGGACCATAAGGAAGGCTGAGCACCAAAGAATTGGTGCTTTTGAACTGTGGTGTTGGATAAGATTCTTGAGAGTCCTCTGGACTGCGAGGAGAGCAAATCAGTCAGTCTTTAAGGAAATCAATGTTGAGTATTCATTGGAAGGACTGATGCTGAAGTTCCAATACTTTGGCCACCTGATGCAAAGAGTCCACTCATTAGAAAAGACCCTGATGCTGGGAAAGATTGAAGGCAGGAGGAGAAGGGGACAACAGAGGATGAGATGGTTGGATGGCATCAGTGACTCAATGGTCATGAGTTTGAGCAAGCTCTGGAAGGTGGTGAAGGAGGGGGAAACCTGGTGTGCTGCAGTTCATGGGGTTGCAAAGAGTTGGACACAACTGAGAGACTGAAAAACAACAACAACACTTCTGGACTCCCGAGAAAATGAAGACACTAGAAATGATTCTGGTCCTCAGGCAGATTATAATCTGTTTGAGAAAAGAAGGTATATGTTAATGGATGAGTAGCAATAAAATGAGATGTGTAGTTAGTGCTACCGAGGACTCAGATGATAAGCACAATAGACATCCAGAGAAGTGAGGGTGGACCCTGAAATGCTAAAATTAGGGATACTTATGGGAGAGATGGGGGCTTCCCAGGTGGCAATAATGGTAAAGAACCTGCCTGTTAATGCAGGAGATATAAGAGACACAGGTTCAATCCCTGAGTTGGGAAGATGCCCTGGAAGAGGGCATGGCAACCCCCTCCCATATCCTTGCCTGGAGAACCCCATGAACAGAAGAGCCTGGTATGCCACAGTCCATAGGGTCCCAAAGAGTTGGACATGACTGAAGCAACTTAACTCAGCACAATGTTTTCTTATAATCACTTCACCTGTACTTGGCTCCAATTTTCTTGTTTTATATGGGTTAGGCTAGGCTATGCTGTAGTAATAAATTACATCATTTTAAACAAATAAGAGACAATAAATGCTGTTTTTTCAAAAACACAATATTTGGTGGATTGAATGCTCTTAATTACTCACAAGCCTCCAGTTTTGCTCAGAGCAATGGGAAGGGTAAGCCTGAGATACTGGAGACACCCTCTTTCACCTGCTTTTCACTCTCAATCTCATTGAATCCTGCTGCAGATTCCTGGATGACAAAGCACAAATCTCTTTGAGTCCTGACCAAAGAATCTCTTCTAAAGTGTTTCCTAAGCGCCAGAATTTAACTGAAAGGATAGACTTTTGAATATTTTCATTAGGCAGGATGAGAACCTAAGGTGGAGAAGGAAATGGCAATCCACTCCAGTACTCTTGCCTGGAAAATCCCATCGACTGAGGAGCCTGGTAGGCTACAGTCAATGGGGTCATGAAGAGTCGGACACAACTGAGCGACTTTTCACTCTCATGCATTGGAGAAGGAAATGGCATCCCATTCCAGTATTCTTACCTGGAGAATCCCAGGGGCAGAGGAGCCTGGTGGGCTGCTGTCTATGGGATCGCAGAGGGTCGGACACGACTGAAGCGACTTAGTAGCAGCAGCAGCAGAACCTAAGGGCCATGACAATGGCTACCACTGACGATGATCAGGACTCTCACAATGACTTGTTGAAGTGTTGAATTTGATTAATTGCTACTTTGGCTTCCGTCATAGCTCAGTTGGTAAAGAATCCACCTGCTATGCAGGAGACCTGGGTTTGATCCCTGGGTTGGGAAGATCCCCTGGAGAAGGTATAGGCTACCCACTCCAGTATTCTGGCCTGGAGAATTCCATGGACTGTAGTTCATGGGGTAGCAAAGAGTTGGACATGACTGAGTGACTTTCACTTAACTTATTAATCACTATTTTATGACATAAACAAAAATGATACAAGTAAAGCAAATGACTGGTCTAAACTTGGGATAAATCCCAGCATTAAAAATTATACCAGAACTTAAAATTAGTGGCCTAAAATTTTTGGTATTCTGGAGAATTTGCTTTGTCTTTTCCACAAAGCTTTGATTTTCAAGCTATGACTTACTTCTTTTAAATTGTTTCTTTTTTCTTCTTCTTCTTTTTTTTTTTTCAAAATCCACTTGAGATATAGTTCATATAGTAGAGAATTCACCCATTTAAGTGTATAATCAATGGTGTTTTAGTGCATTCACAGAGTTGTACATCCATTACCACAATCAATTTCAGAACATTTTCATCACTCCCAGGAGAAACCTTGTGTTCCTTAGCCATCAATCCCAAACTCCCATAAGCTACCCCCTCCTCCAGCCCTGGGGAACTAGCAAACTAAACTCTATGGATTTGCCAATTGTGAACATTTGATATAGACATATGGACCTTTTGAGTGCATTCTTTGACTTACGGTAATGTTTTCAAGGTTAATCCATGTTGTAGCTTGTATCTGTACTTCATTTGTGTGTGTGTGTGTGTGTGTGTAATATTTTTTGCTTGTATAAGCCACATTTTATTTATCCATTCATCAGTTGATAAACATGTAGGTTGTTTATATGTTTTGGCTATTATGAATGATGCCTCTACGAACATTTGCAAACAAACATTTGTGTGCACATGTGTTTATCTTTCTCTTCAATGTATACTGAAGGGATGTAACTGCTGGGTCTTATGGTAATGTGACCGTAGGTTTAAACATTTGAGGAATGGTCAGATTGCCTTCCAATGTGGTTGTACCATTTTCCATTCCACCCAGTAAAGTATGAGGTTTCCAACTTCTACACATCTTCACCAACACTTCACCAACACATCTTCCTAGTGGGGTAAAGTGATACCTCGGTGTATTTCCCTGCTACTGATGTTGAGCATCTCTTCATGAGCTTATTATTCATTTGTATATCTTCTTTGGAAAAATGTCTATGTAGCTCCTTTGTCCTCTTTAAAAAAATGGGTTGCCTTCTCATTAATGAGTTGTAATAATTCTTTATGTATATTTTTTTCAATACATATCCTTTACCAAATATGTTATTTACAAAAAATTTTATCCCATTCTGTGGGTTCTATTTTTTCACCCCATTCTTGTCAATTTCTGTAAAGAAACCATCTAGGGTTTTGATAGTGATCACATCACATCTATGGATCAATTTGGGGAGTATTATCAACTTAACAATAGCCTTAACTCTTCCAATCCATGAACGTGAGATGCCTTTCCATTTATTTAGTTCTTCTTTAACTTCTGTCAACAATGTCTTATAGATTTCAGGGTATACATTTTATACTATTTTGTTAAATGTACTTCTAAGTATTTTTATTTTTGTTGATGCTATTGTAAACAGAACAGTTTTCTTAATTTCTTTTGTATTTTTCTCATTGCCACTGTATAGAAATACAATAGGCTTTTGTACATTTTTCTCGCATACTACAACCTCACTGAACTTGTTTACCAGTTCTAATAGTTGTTTAGTGTATTCCTTAGGATATTCTATACATTAGGTTGTGTTACCTGCAAATAGAGGTGGTTTCCTTCCACCTTTCCAATCGGATGCCGGTTATTTAAGATTCTTGCCTAATTGACGTGGTTATACATTATAACTTCTTCAGAGGATATCATGGATCATAGTGACAAGCTCCATGCCTCTCCCAAGCTCTTTATTCCCAAATGCCATTACTGGAGTAAGTGGTCATCTGGGGTTTACTACTAGGTTCCTCATCTTAGGAAAAATGGGGAAAAGGGGAAATTGAGAGGGAAAAGAAAGAGGAGTAAAGGGAGAGAATAGGAAGGAGGTAGGTGAAGGAGGAGAAGAAGGGAAAGAACAGAAAAGCTAAGAGTTGGTTCTGAAACTAAAGCCTCTCTGAGCACTGTGTATGCAGTCATGCCAGCAGTGAAGTTGTTGTTTTTAAATTTTTTTCAGTCGATTTACAACGCTGTATTTATTTACATTTTGGCCATACTCTGCAGCATGTAGGATCTTAGGATCAAACTGGCACTGCATTGGAAGGCAAAGTCTTAACGACTGGACTGCCAGGGAAGTCCGTGAAACTGTTGGTTTTTGTGCATGGCCTGAGCACCCCCAGGAAAGGCAAGAGATGGTGCTCTAGGATAGTAAAGGTTTTCATTTTATTCGTGTAAAGCAGAAAAGCATCGAGTCCTTATGCAGGATGGGCAGCTTTAGAGAAAATAGTATCAGGATGGTAAACAGTGCAATGCAGGTTTCCGTGTAGAAAGCAGTGATGCGGTCCTTGTCAGTGACTTTGGGCCAGGACCAGAAGGGGAAGCCTGGTTTGTGTTGCTGCTCTTCCTTGGCCACTAAAGACCATCTATCCGGTTGCAGGTGAACAGTAGCAATGAAGAAGTAACTGCGGGGAGTGCGTTTCCATCCAAATGCCCCACCCCAAATGCGGCTCTTTGCTGAGGACCAAAGATAGCCTGAGGATTATTGACTTGTGATTAATTCATTCAATCTAATTATTGACTTGTTTGAACTTGGGTAATCTGAGGGCAGCTGGATCCAGAAAAAGATTGGTATCTGAAAGAAGTATGATTTTTCAGAGGCTTTGGGGTTATAAGTAAAACGCTTGGAGTACGTGACTTTTCCTAAGAGAATTAATCAGAAAGTGTGCACGTCCGAATGTGGGTAGCGCAGGGCAGTGAACTGTGCCACTTCTGGAACAACAAAAGGCAAACGGGATCCTTGAGGAAATGGGCTGGCCTAGAATTATGAATCACTGAGCCCATTCCTTATAGTGATTAATGATGAATCAGTGTTTTAACTTTGGATGAAATAATAGGCTGCATCCGAGTCGCTCCATTAATCATCATAAGAATTAGGCTTGTGCCAATTCATTACTGCAGGGTCGACATGTGCTGAACAGTTGAGTTGAATTTCAGGAAGGGGTGAACTTTAGGCAAGGGCTGGCTTAAAAGAATGCAAATGTTAGGATTCTATTCCCTCCTGGATGGGTGGGGATTTATAAGTGGAGAATAGATCCTATTATATCATCCCTCCACTGGACCCCTCCTCTAGAAGCGTAACAAAACACCACTACAAAGTCTTTTCCCTTTTGGTATTCAGGGGCGCAATACAGTAGATAACCAACATAGATCATAAAACCTGGGGTATTTTTTTTTTTTTTGCGTGTTTCATGTATTCAGAAAGCGATTAACAATCTACTGGACACTGGGATTTCAGCAGGCATGAAAATAAGCAAATTTAAGCCCACTGCTCTTTCTTTGAAGAACAAATCAACCTTGCGAAATTTCTGCTTTTCTAAAAACTTCTTAATATGGGTAATGAAAACTTGAGCTACAGGCAGCAGAAGGAAGAAACTTGGTCCATGTAAGCCAGTAGTCAGACTGGATTCATCATTTGGTCAACTTCAAAGCTCTTGAGCTGAATGGGAGGTAAAACAGTGGTTTCAACAGATTAAAATTAATGTGCTTGAAAGATATATAGATGGTGTGGATGTCCCTTGTCGTGGTCGGCAGTGACGGATATATAGATGGTGTGGATGTCCCTTGTTGTGGTCAGCAGTGACAGAAAATCCAAGATAAAGCCATGCAGTCCTGGATGCCAGTGATTTTGATGGAGCAGAAAAAGACTCACCCAGGGTACAAGAGAGATCTATTGTTATGTCTTAATGTTATTGGCTGTAAGGATCTTTAAGAATCCTGAAACACATTTGAGTCATCATTTGGAAACTTGGCTTATTCTATGCAGTACAGTTTTTTTTTTTGGTCAAATCAAATGCATATGAGTCTTTTTTTTTTTTTTGGAAGAAAACCTAAGATTGGATCAGAGTTTGAAAGTTTATTTTAAGAGATATTTTTAAAATACAGATTTTCTTAAGATAGATTTCATCAATATTTATAGGAAGAAGAAAAAGAACAAAAGGAATTAGAAAACTTGAATCAATGAGATGTACATTCAGAGTTTTTGTGCATAGTTTAGACACACACACACACACACAGTTTTGCATAAAGCTTCTGTCATTGAAATCTAATAGCTTCTTGACTGATTTCTCTGACCCCAGGTTCTTCCTCACTCGGTGCATTTCTCATACCTACCAGAGAGAACTTCTTAGAACAGAGAATGTGTCTGATGCCTGCCTGACCTCAAACTCCAGTGAGGGGAATAGACACAGCTCCCCACTCCCAAGACCCGGGCACCTATCTGCAGGCATGTGAGTGGAGGATAGGTACAGGGTAGCAGGGCATGGCCTGGGACACCGGAGCCCAATTCTCACACCAAGCACCATCCATGCTCTGAATAAGGCCTCACAGATGCTTGGAGATTGTAATTTGTAAAATAAGTAAGTTAATTTCAAGGTATGTGTTACTGTATTTTTTACATGTGTTTTCTTAGTCATAGGTTATTAAAAATATAGCCATTTTCATGCAGGAGATCCCTGAATTGTGTGTGTGTGTGTGTGCTTTAAAAAGGGAACTTCGTACTCAGAAAGGCTTTCTAGGTGGTGCTAGTGGTAAAGAACCTACCAGTCGATGCAGATGTAAGAGACTTGGGTTTGATCCCTGGGTTGGGAAGATCCCCTGGAGGAGGAAATTGCAACCTTCTCCAGTATAAAATTCCATGGATGGAGTCTGGCGGGCTACATACAATTCACAGGATCACAAAGAGTCAGACATGACTGAAGCAATTTAGCACGCATACTCCAAATACGTAGGAGTCAGCAGCTAAAGGACAAAGTAAGAATGTGTTGCCACCGATACACGTGACACGTCTCACCAACTTGAGCCACAGACTTGAGGAGCCTCTTTCTACTTCTCAGCCCCACCTTGATATTCTCTGTTTACCCCCAGGACTGTTCCGGAGGCTGGTTATAATTCCCCCAGCGGAGTTTTTGGTCACTCCACGTGACATGCTGAATCTTAGATCCCCCACCAGGAATCGAACACACGTCCCCTGCAGTGGACACTCGGAGTCTTAACCCACTGGGCCACCAGGGAAGTCCTCTCACCTCGGGGTTTTTGCCTTCCTTTGCTGCTCCATTCCAGCACTTACTTATCCCTGGATGCTGGGGTGTTTTTCATATCCTACCACCATTTTGCCTATCTACCGCTGCCCATCCACTCTGTCACACCTGCCTTGATGAATCCCTCCTTCACCCCTTCCCCAGCAGAGCAGGGCTCTTTTGTAGGCTCTTGGTTAAGGTTT
Source organism: Bos mutus (assembly GCF_027580195.1). Taxonomy (NCBI): domain Eukaryota; kingdom Metazoa; phylum Chordata; class Mammalia; order Artiodactyla; family Bovidae; genus Bos; species Bos mutus. The sequence continues at coordinate 55,423,275 of NC_091630.1, read as the reverse complement.
GTTTAATTGAACGAAATTAAATCCGAAGTCACTGTGCAGATTCAAACATGGCAGGAATGCTGTCAATGGAACTCTCCAAAAACAAACAAAAAGCAAAACGGGGCACAGACACACACCCGCTATAGACAGGTGGCCAGCTGTCAGTTTAACAGCCAGATAGAAGATCTTCCCAAGGGTTGAAGAGATGGCACACAGGAAAGCAAGCTTGACATTCAAAAAGGATTTAGAGTGAAGGCTAAAGAGGTTTTGGGAGCCAAACAGCAAAACAATCCTGGAAACAGGTTCTGAGAGCCAGGCTGGGCATGGGGGAGGCACATAGTGATGGTGAGGATTAGAGATTTGGAAAAGGAGTGCCCAGGCTGCTCCAGACCCCGAGATCAAGGCGCTCCTGGCATCTCTCAGCGCACGGTGGAGGGTGCAGGGGCGCCACAGACCCGGGCAAGTTGACAAGCAGCCCAGGTGCAGGCTGCCAGCCCTGGTAGGCTGCACTGAGGCATTTGGCAATATGGAGACCCCTGATTTTGCTCCCTTCACACAGAGGAGACACAGCTATAGAAATCTTCCTGGGTAAACTCCCAGGTCCTATGAAGTTTATAGGTAAGAATCAGCCTGACTCAGCTTTAAGGGACTTACCAGTGAAGTAGAGAAGAAAAATCCAGGCTCCTTATCTCAGGATGTCTAGAGGCAAGCAGAGGGCCAGGTACTCAGTGTTGATGGAATGAATGAATGCGTGAGAAAATGAGTACAGTGGCCTGGTTTCATGTGATGGCACGCCTGGCGGGGGCCCGAGGCAGTGACGGTCCTGAATCGTTGAGAAAGCCATCTCAGGGGGTGCATGGAAACTGGCTGAATACTACTCCCTCTCTCCTCCCATATGATTGTCCGAAGGAATTTTAGACACTTTGATCAGCTAATCCCTGTTAGCCAGACTGAGGAAGCAGAACAGATACAAGCTAGGAGACAATCTGAAACCATAAGGGTTGGTCTGCAGGCCTCCAGGTGGCTCAGTGGTAAAGAATCTGCCTGCCAATGCAGGAGACATGCGTTTGACCCCTGGGTTGGGAAGATCCCCTGGAGGTGGAAATGGCAACCCACTCCAGTTTTCTTGCCTGGAAAATTCCATGGACACAGAAGCCTCATGGGCTACAGTTCTCTGGGTTGCAAAGAGTCCACCACAAGTGAGTGCACGCACACACACATGTGCACACGAACACATGTGCACGTGTGCACACACACACATACACACCCCCAAGGGTTGGTCTTCACATCGAAGAGAGTGAGAAATTGTCTAAAAATCAGGCAGAATTCAGGACAAAAGCCCTCCTCTGCGCTGTGGAACCCAATGTACTGAGATTCTGGATGTACTGAGATTCTGGGTCTGTGCTGACTAACCTGGATCCGCAGAGAGTCCCCTGTGAAGACAAGCATGAGCACTGCAGCACCTTCTGCATCTCCAGTGGCACAGTGTGGCATCAATTAGCACAAACACGTGTTTGCTGGATTGAACTGAAATGTCATAGGAGCTGCTTTGGAAATGGTTCCTCCACTCTTTGAAGTTTCCAGAACTCAAGTGACTGCTTTCTCCTTCAAGTCGGGGTGGAATTGTGAACCGATGTATCTTTATGATCCCTGGTTGATTGTAAGTTGAAAAGTGATTAATTCAATAAATGTTTACTGAGTGCTTGCTCCACACTTGGGATTCATTAGGGGACAAAGAAGACAGGAATTTCTGTTCTTTTGGGTCTTCCATTCCGGGTAATGACAATCTACACTATTAGCTGCAAATGTACACTAATGGCTACATTTCTCCTTTGTATCAAAAAGAGTGACTCTTGCTTGGTACTTTTGTGTGCCATTCATTTCATTGTGACTACTTAGTGAACCTTTAATTCTGGCATTCAAAGCTCTAAATGGCTCCATGGATCTTTGCTTCAGTCTATTCCAATTTGTCACTCTTTCTGTCTCTGTCTCTGTGTATGTGTGTGTGTGTGCACATGTATCTTTCTCTGTATATACTCACACTCAGATGATACATGTATCTCTAACAACATTTGGAAGAAACGATGAAAGGGAATCTATTATTATACTTAACGTGTGTGAACCTAGCTAAGATCATTAGAACGTCCAAGAAATTTTCTGAGACCCAGCCAAACTAAATACGAGTCCTAATCTAGGGGGTGTATTTTCTCCTGACTTTGTTGTTCCTTTCTACTTACAACCCTCTTGGGTGGCTGTGTCCTATCTCTCTGTTGTTACAAAGCTCAGCTCAGAGTCTGGGGCTCGCTGTTTATGTTTAGAAGACTCTTCTTTCTTCAAGGGGTCAGGCAGCTCTGCTGAGTCAGGGGCCCGTGGGCTTTCCTGTTCAGCCCTGTATTCCAGCTTGCTCATTTCTCTTGGTTCTGAGCCACGTTGCCTGGAGCAGGAAAACAGCCTTTCCTGCAAGATCAGGGAGAATTTTCCTCAGCAAGATGCCTGATCGGAGGGAAAAGGGTGAGCAGGCATTCTCTCATCTCTTTGGGGACTTTAAGCAGTTTTCTCTTTGGGGATTTCTCACCTGCTCTGGCAAAGCCCTGGCCGGTCCTGGTGTGATGGGGGAGAGTGACCAGAGGGGTCCCACTGAGTCAGTGGTGATGCTGTTTGTCCTCAGGCTAGTGGGGGGTTGTACTGGTCCACTTTCTGCTTCCAGTGAGTTTTGCAATTTTCCTCACTCGTAATTTAAAGAAAATACTATTACCCTTAACGTCTAAAGGCTTCCCAGGTAGCACAGTGGTAAAGAATCCGTCTGCAAATACAAGAGACACAAAAGACACGGATTTGATCCCTGAGTTGAGAAGATCCCCTGGAGAAGGGCATGCCAACCCACTGCAGTGTTCTTGCCTGGAGAATCCCGTGGACAGAGGAACCTGGTGGGCTACCGTCCATAGTGTTGCAAAGAGTCGAACACGACTGGGCACACACACAGTTAAGTTTAAAAGAAGTAATTTCCATAAAAGAGCCTGGTTCCTGTAGGCTACTGGGGAGGGGGTGTGTGTGTGTTGTAGTGACCCCACCTGCTGCTGCTGCTGCTGCTAAGTCTCTTCAGTCATGTTCGACTCTGTGCGACCCCATAGACAGCAGACCACCAGGCTCCCTTGTCCCTGGGATTTTCCAGGCAAGAGTACTGGAGTGGGGTGCCATTGCCTTCTCCAGTGACCCCACCTAGGGTTGCCAAATTAAGCAACTACAAGCAGGAAGCCCAGTCTGGGTGGAATTTCAGATGGTAGCTGAAGGACCCTAGTTGCCCCTGAACACAGCCTCCTTACCTGGGAAATTAAGGTTCCTCTGCTCTGCTCCCTCTCTCCCAAACAGAGGCAGTCTGCAGCTCTGACTGACTGGCGGGGCGGGGGGTGGGGGGCGTGGGGAGGGTGCGGTGCACAAGAGACAGCCCGCTTTCTCAGGGAGGGACCCTCAGTGCAGGCCCTGCAGGAGTGTTGCTCCAACGGGCCAGGCAGCAGCCAGGCTCCAGGGGGAGACCCGTCCTGAAAATCTGCTCCCTCCAACATCCCTCCCTCCCCTTCAGAGGCCGGTTTCTCAATGTCACAAGAATCCCTGTCTTAGATGGGAGACACATCTAAGACAGCAATCCATGAATATGATCTTATTTTCTCCTTCCCGTAATTAAAAAAAATTGTGAAGATTTGTAAAAATAAGCAGGATTCTTTTCCTGAAGAAAATGCAATGATGTTTAAGAGAACATTGTCAGATATGAATATTCAGCTTTTGCTGTGCGAAAAACTAGAAAATTTGTGAACATAAAGATCATATTTGTTAGATTATTAAAATTCTCTATGTAATGACGGCTCATCACAGAAGCCAGATGCTCCTCCCCTTCCAAAAGGCATTGTCACTTTCCCCAAGAGAAAATGACTCAGCATTTTTTTTTGTTGTCTTGGAATTTACTTTTGGTAAAGATAGATGTGTCAGATATGTGTTATCCTATGAATTTAGCATGAAAAGATTGGGAGTGGGAAAGAAATACAGGTAGGGTCCATTTGTGGCTTTATCTTTCACATTTTAACTTTAATTCGATTAATTTTTAGTTATCAAATTCTAGCTGTATTTGTTGATTATTTCTATGTTGATTTGAATGCTGCTATTATAATCTATTTGTTTATATATGGTTCCATTTCTGGTCTTCTACTTTCTTCTGCAAACCTTTCTGCCTTGTTCTTTGCTGTTATTAGACTTTTTACTTTTTAATTACTGTGGCTTTATAACATGTTGTAGCATATGGAAAAATGAGTCTTTCTTCTTTTCTGTTGTCTTTTTAAAAACTATTGGCTGTTCAATATTCATTCTACCAAAGAAGTCTATAAATGATTCTTATAAGCTTCAGAGAGTTCCACAGAATAGCAAGAAGAGACAAGAAGGCTTTCTTCATGATTAGTGCAAAGAAATAGAGGAAAACAACAGAAGGGGAAAGACTAGAGATCTCTTCAAGAGAGTTGGAGATATCAAAAGAATATTTCATCCAAAGATGGACATAATAAAGGAGAGAAATGGTAAAGACCTAATAGAAGCAGAAGAGACGAAGAACAGATGGAAAGAATACACAGAACTGTACAAAAAAGACCTTAATGAGCTGGATAATCATGATGGTATGGTCTCTACCCAGAGCTAGCATTTGGAACTCTTATCCAAAGAGAAAGCTAAGCCATCCCAAACTCTACATTTCAAAAACTGCCAAGTAAGGAAAAATAAAAAGAAACCAACTGAAACACTAAAGGGCTCTAGTGTCTAAAAGAAGCTTCAATGACTGCATTTATCTTATGCTAACTTTTCTATAAGAGGCCAGTTAGTAAGTATTTTGGGCTTTAGGGGCCTGCAGCCACTACTCAACTCTGTCCTTGGGTTTTGTTTTTATTTGAACTTTTTATTTTGTAGTGGGGTACAGTGATTAACAATGTAGTGACAGTTTCAGGTGAACAGCAAGGGGATTCAGCCATATATACACATGTGTCCATTCTTCCCCGGAGTAATTGTGTGTTGAAAGCAGTCATAGGTGACAACTAAATGAATGACCATGACGTGCTCCAGTAAAACTTTATTTATGGATAATAAAATTTGGATTTCATATAATTTTCACATGTCATGAAATTTTCTTCTTATGTTTCTTTTCAATTGTTTGAAAATAACAAAGCATTTTTAGGTTGCAAGCCCTAGATAGCAGGTGGCAGACCCTGCCTTTACCCACAGGAAAGACTCACTTGCCTTATGAACCAGGGTACAGTCCTTTGATAGGGCCAACACCACCCAGAGAAACAAAATTAAATAGCAGGAAGAGCTTGATGTGCATTCAGTAAAGTATCATCCGTAGCAAATTGCCCAGAAAACTCTCTGAATTTTGAATCAACTGGGCCTTCTTCACACTCTGAGGGAATGTCTTTCACAGAAATGGTATTTAAAAACAAACAAAAAAAAAGAGATCAAATTCTTAAATAAAACCACTCTGGCACTTAATGGATCAAAAGAAAAAAAAAATGCAATGACCAAGTTATTTTTTTGCCCTGATAAACTTAGTATTTATCCGCAAGCTACAGCACAACAAATTTCTTCCACTTTGAGCAAGATGTTGAAACTAACACCTAATACATTATTCTGAGGTTTTAAAAAAATAGTTTCACATGAGGCATGTATTCACCAGAGTTCTAGACTGGCCAAAATAATTTTGGCTATAGGAAATATCTTGCACATTTTAAAAGACAGTGAATGAAATTATCTCTATTCCAGCCTTCTCAAAGCTCTACATTCGTCTTTTGTTTCTCGCTTTCTAAGTGACATTCTCAAGTCACTCTATTGAAAAGCAACAAATAAAAATAAAACCAGAAAGTTGCCAGTGCTTTCATGTGAGTGTGAAAAATAGCCTCAGAAGGTACCAAAAATCTCTGTGCTCTTCAAAATTCCTTGCAGTTTTCTGGCTTGTCATTTTTAGCCATTGACGTTACTTGCAAGCTGGACTCTGTAACAACTGAAATGATTGTAAGATGTTTTCTGCAGACATTTTTGGAAGCAGCCTTTTGTAGAGAAGACATTAAAACACAGGGTTTCAAGGCACAGGCTTTGGCAGGATGGAGCCCTAGGCTCACAATGCATCTGATGCTTAACCGTGTGTGACTTGGGACAAATTACTCTGAACCGTTAGGAAAACGGGGCTGATAACAGTAATCTTTTACCATTATTGTGAAGCAAAATGAGATATTGTGCACAAAGCATTTAGTACAACGGTTGGCACATGGTAAGGGTTAGAAAAATGGCAGCTTGTGTTATTACAACTATGAGATTTACTGTGTGGTTGTGTGTGTGTGTGTGTGTGTGTTGGAATATATTCCAGGAAGAATCACTGACACGTGTGTCTTGTGGCCCTTACAGACTGATCAGACATGTTCTAGGAAATAAAACCACCGAAGAGATTTTGAAAGGACGTCTCAGTCCATCAGGCCTTTGCAGAAGAATCAAACCTTGAGTGACCAGATCCTGTGAAATCACAGAGATGCTGAGCATTTCAAGTACATTTCTCAGCTGACTGTCAAAGCACAACTTCCTCAACAACAGCAGGGCCGCTCAGAACGGAAACATGCCCACCCACACGCAGGCGTTAGAGCAGTTGGATGTATGTTCTAAGGTTTACACTTGCTTAAAGCAGCACAAAACAGAAACTCTTGAAAGAGCCTAGAGGGGAAAAGAAAAAGGATGCATGAATACGTGCAATCTGTCCATATGGAAGTGCTGCTTTCCCAAAGAAAAGCATGCCAGGGAAATAAAGACGCTGAGACACAATACAGCAAGTCTTCTACGTATGAACTTCTAAGTTGAGAGCTTTCAAAGATGTGAACAGGCGTGCCCGCCCCTGTATGTCAGCTGTTGTACCACTCTACTTTTCAAGGTGCGCATGCTGCCATATCAGTCATGTCCGACTCTGTGCAACCCTATAGCCTGTGAGGTTCCTCTGTCCACGGGGTTCTCCATGCAAGAGTACTGCAGTGGGTTGCCGTGACCTCCTCCAGGGGATCACTGTACTGTACTGTATTGTAAGATTAAAAATGTTTTTTTTGTTTGTTTGTTTTTTGTGTGGTTATTATTTGTGTGAAAAGTATTGTAAACCTATCACAGTACAGTATCATATAGACACCTGTGTTAGTTGGATACCTAGGCTAACTTTGTTGGACTTAGGAACAATATTGGACTATGAATGCATTCTGGGAATAGAACTTATTTGTATACAGGGGACTTACTGTAGTAAGACTTGGCATGGTGGAAGGTAAGAATCAGAATGAATCGAGGCATTATAGTCTCATAAAAAAAAAAAAAACACTAAATTTGGTAAAAATCTCTTCTGAGTTTAACTATAAAACTTCCTGAAGTATCTAAAGCCACTGTCTTCAACAATACCTGTGTCTGTTTCAGTCTGTTGCTGGTAGGCCTAACTTAGAGAAAGAACTCAGGTAAAATGAGCTGATCTGTTTCCTCTAAAGCTCTTTCTGTTTTCAGTTCAGTTCAGTCACTTAGTCGCATCTGATTCTTTGCAACCCCATGGACTGCAGCACACCAGGCTTCCCTGTCTACTCTCCCAGAGCTTGCTCAAACTCATGTCCATCACCATCTGGTGATTCCATCCAACCATTTCATCTTCTGTTGTCCCCCTTTCCTCCTGCCTTTAATCTTTCCCAGCACCTGGGTCTGTTCCAATGAGTCAGTTCTTCGCATCAGGTGGCCAAAGTATTGGACTTCACAGCAAAATAAAGTGTTAGTCACTCAGTCATGTCCCACTCTTTGTGACCCCATGGACTATAACTTGCCTACAGTCCATGGGATTCTCCAGGTGAGAATACTGGAGTTGCCATTTCCTCCTCCAGGGGATCTTCCTGACTCAGGGATTGAACCCATGTTTCCTGCATTGCAGCAGATTCTTTACTGTCTGAGCCACCACGAAAGTCTACAGCAAAGTAAGGAGAAGACTAATGCTGCTAAAGATATGGGTAGGGTCTTGTTGAGAGCTTTCTCACTACAAACCTCTTGGACCATGCAGTGGATGACACCATCACCACCTCGTCATTGCACGGGAGCAGGGAAAGAACCACACACAAGATGCTTGCCACTGATGCAAAATCCAGAGTTTTCCCAGGTTCTCAGGCCATGAATATGATTGTTAAGGAGTTGTCAAACACATTTTTCTGGCAACCTAGTGGCTGGCCTTTGCAAACTTTGGCTTTTGGCTCTCTTTACTTCTTACAGAATCCTATTGATCCATTTCCTCCAACATGCAAAAGCCAATGGCCTATATTAAGAAAACCCAACAAACAATAAGCCAAGAAGTGAAAGGAGACATAAAAGTGTGAGGCTGGTCTCTTGAAGATTCAGAAGGCAGTGAAAGGGATAAAGACTGAAACACACTTCCCAAGACCAAAGATGCTTTGGACCAGCTTCAGTTCCTGGCTCCTTTGCTGAAAAAGGATGCTTGACTCTGTAGTGGCTTTAAGCATGGAAAATGTCACTTTCTGGGACTTCCTTGGTAGTCCAGCGGCTAAGACTATGCATTTCAATGCAGGGGGCTCGGTTTCCACCCCTGGTCAGGGAACTATAATAGATTCCACGTGTGGCGACTAAGATGCGGTGCAGCCAAAGAAATATATAAATATTTTTAAAAACAGTCACTTTCTGTGTTCAACACTAGTGTTTCTGGTTTCCTTGGTTTTTGCTTGCTTTTCATAAACTGCTCAAAAGAGATACCCAGTGCTTTAAAGAGTTTCATAGTTTGTAACCACCCTTTCCTGAAAACATTAAAATCTTTGAAAATAAATTCAACTAGTACCTTTAGAATTACTAGGAGAAGGAGGTTTAGTTGCTCAGTTGTGTCCAACTTTTGCAACTCCATGGACTGTAGCCTGCCAGGCTCCTCTGTCTATAGGATTCTCCAGGCAAGAATACTGGAGGGGGTTGCCATTTCCTTCTCCAGGGGATCTTCCTGACCCAGGAATTGAACCCAGGTCTCCTGCATTGTAGGCAGATTGTTTACCAGCTGAGCTACAAGGAAAGCCCCTTAGAAGCTGCCTTCTTTCCTGATGCAGAGTAAAAATCATGAATTTCTTATGGCCAAAATGAAAAGTTACAACAAATGCCCCTTTGTGCTATTAACCTAAAAAGTATATGTAGTAAATAGATTACAAACTGTTCCCCCAAATTTCCACTTTTCACCAGGAATGTTTTAGAGAAAAAAACTAATATTAAATATTTTTAAATATTAACTTTTAAATATTAAACATTTCTAATGGTTTCAAAATCACTGGAAATATTTATTCTTTTCTTCATTAGTAGTTTAACAATAAACTTGGTTTTCCAAAATTGGGGAAGAGCAGGCTGTGCTGATTTGGGTCATTTGCTTGGAGTTTTATAAATTTCAGGCCCGCCAGTGTCCATGGACTAAACCCCATGAAGGCAGGACCTCAGCTGGGGGTGAGTGACCACAGCTGGTCCCCCGCAGACTTCGAGAGGCCCTTGATTTACATTTAAGTGGGCCTTGTTTACATTGCAGCTCTGGATTCACTCTGAAACAGACTAATCATCAACCTAGACAAAAAGAGAGCTAGCACAGGCATACCAGAGGAAGAGGTGACTGCTTCTCCTTTCTTTAGCTCCAAGCACATACAAAATAAGAAAAGAAAACCCTAAAAAACCCCAAAAAACAAACAAACAAAAAAATGGACTTTGAGTCTCAAAGAGGGGTTTAAAAATGTTTTGTTTCTGCACAACCAAGGCTCAGAGACAAAACATGTCTTACTTTCAAAACACAAACTTCTCCTTGCTAAAAAAAAAAAAAGAAATGGATGAGAATCAGTTGTTCAAAAAGTCAATTTAGTAAAATAACCATGTGTTTTGGAAGATCGCTGTTCATCGGTGGTTATCCTTTTCAGGTTCAAATCTTTGCACAGGAGCAGCCGTCCAAAATTCACCAGCACTGAGTGCGTTTTAAAACGATGTGAATGAGAGCAGCAAACGAAAACACCCAAATGACAAGATTTAGGAGGTCTTAAAACAAAACAAAACAGGCAAAGCACTTCATAGGAGATTCCACGGCTAGTAACTGATCCCTGGAAAGAGATGAATTGCTCCCAAAGTCATTGTTTGACGGGACCAGAGTGAGTCATTTTGTTTTAAAGTTGTTGTGTGCGTGTCTGGACAAGGCCTTCCTTTCTTATAAAGGTGGTATGCTCTTGTATGTTTGATCCAAATTCGTTATTTGTAACAGCCCCTTTATCTCACTCCCTTTCTAGTCAAGCTTGTCTGTTTTTCTAGGACTTGAAACCGCAGCGTGTCACTGTGGTTCCTTGCAGACCCTTTCACGAAAACCCCAGCCTGGCACTCGCTGGCCTGCGATCGTGAGGCAGGCGCTTAGGGTGGCTGAGCCTCAAATTCTTCACGTTAGAATTCCTCCAGTCATTCCTTGAAAATGTAGAGAGTGGCCACTAGAAGCTGGGCGTAAGGACAAATAAGACACAGCCTTGCTAGTATTAACCCTCGTGAGTTACGCTGCGGTGGAGAGCCACACATGTCCATGTTGTGTGTGCCCTAAGCTTTTTGGAAGTGTCTCCTACACCAGGAGAGAGTTGGAGGTGGATGACAGGTTCTCCCTGGGGACAAGAGGAGCAGAAGACGTCAGAGAACAGAGGAGAGGGACTGTTTGGAAAGTCCTTGGCTAATAGTAACAGCAAAGGATCACATAGCACTTACTGCGTGCTGGTCCTGAGCTGGGCGTTGGAGGTAGTTTTCATCTCTCTCCACACACCTCTGCAGTGGTTACTATTATTATCTGTAAAGAGGAAATGACGGACCACAGAGATTAGCAACCTGCCCAAGGTCATGCACGCAGAAGGACAAAGTGAAGATTCTCCCCAGCAATGAACCGGAGACTTCGCTTTTACTAACCCTGGAGCTCTTTCCTACTCCACATGGGTGTGCCTCTGATCCCCCCGCCCCCCATGCTGGCAGCTATGCCCACGGGTTCGACAATGCCCAGGGAAGGGGTAAGGGCTGGGTGGCAGACAGTTTACACCACAGCACAGCCAGCCTATACAAGTCAGGTTTTACCTATAAGGAGTTACTCAAAACTAAAACTAAAAAAAAAAAAAAAAACGTATATTCAGTTCCTCATTTTGGTTTGTCTCTTCCAGATCATATTTCTTTTCTCACTTAGTTCAAACTGACTGAAAAAGACATAAGTGATTTTTTTTTTTTCCCCTTTAAAACACATGATTAAAAGAACACTGGGTCATTTGACCGAGGCACAAGGACTTATTCTTGGGAGAGTTAAAACAAACAGGCAACAAACTTTCAGCTATTGTTTAAATTCTGTCCAAAGGGATTTTTGAATCTAAAGGGTTCATTTTTTAAATTTTTTTCAGGGTCAGAACAATGTCCTACTTAGTACACAGGAAGGTTTTCTATGAGAGAATTTAAAACAGAGATATGCAAATACACTGGGGAGATTAATAGGAAGACACACCTCTGAGACACAGGCAGTGAAATACTATGACAGATAATATATTTTAGTTTGATTTTTCAAAGTTATATAAATGTTCTTAATTAATATTAAAACAACAATTAATGAGAAATAGCCTTGCTGGTTTGATAAATGGAGCAGAGTTTTTTTCAAGGACATTTTTTTTTCCCCTGGTCTGATTCCAAAGTTAATATAGTTTATGGTGAATGGTTTGGAAATGAATGATAAGTGTACAAAGACACAGAGATCACTAAGTTCTGGAAGCTTCCTCAGAGCCCCACCGTGAACTCTGTGGAGGTCTGCCCTGCCAGGCTAGTGTCGTGTCTGTGTCATGACCAGCTCTGTGTCATGGTCTCGCGTCTCTCTTTCCCTTTATTTCAGGGGTCCCCAACCTCCAGGATCGGATGCCTGATGCTCTGAGGTGGAGCTGATGCAATAATAATGGAAATAAAGTGCACAAGAAATGTAGCTTGAATCATCCCTAAACCATCGCCCCCACCCCTGACCCAGGGAAAAGTTGTCTTCCACAAAACCTGTCCCTGGTGCCCAAAAGGCTGGGTTTATACACACACACGTTTAAATACACACGGAAGATCTAGGACGCAACAAGAGTGGGAAAAAAATTAGTTATTTTGAAAGCTCATTAACCAGCTGCTCTGGGGTGTTGATTAATTTTATTCTATTTTTTTAAGAAGATTTTTGGGATCAGTATAACCAAACATGGGGCTTCCTAGGTGGCTCAGTGGTAAAGAATCCACTTGCCAATGCAGGAGACGCAGAAGACATGGGTTCGACTCCTGGGTTGGAATGATCCCCTGAAGAAGGAAGTGGCAACCCACTCCAGTATTCATGCCTGGAAAATCCCAAGGACAGAGAAAGCTGGTGGACTACAGTCCATGGGGCTGCAAAAGAGTTGGACACGACTCAGCGACTAAACAACAGCAACACAACCAAACATCTGATTGTTTTGAGTTCGTGCTGAATATGATCACCCAGGTCCAAAGCTATTTCCTAGAAGTGATACTTGCATAGATACATGCAGTCCTGAAAGAATTACTGTGACTTAACTTCTTCTTGAATGTCATTTAGTCATTGAGGGGTAAGCCTGAGTTACTCCACAGGCATGTGGGTTCGATTGAACTCTCTATGATCCTTTACATGCTTTTCCCCCTTTACTCACAGACTTTATTGTTTGAATATCTGCAGCTATTATTCTATACACAAATTTTACTTTCTTATGAAACTCTACATTCCATATTGCTAGATCACTTCACTTTCCATTTTATGCCACATTTCCATCAAGAAGTATTTCAGGGAATTCCTGCATAGTCCTGTATAGTCGGAACTAGCCACAGAGTTGGGTCTGTTTGATTGTCTTTACCATCTATGCCTTTTTTCTGGAATCTTTTTCTCCCTATGTAGGGCTCCTTTCTCCATATTCTTTTTCTCTAACAATTGCTGTATCTTCTTAACTATCGCAGGCTCCTGCAATACAAAGCTCTGATTTGGTGAGTTATGTAACACGGTATGAAATCCAGGATGTAGAGGAGAAAGAGGCAGAGGGTCCGTGCCAGGGCACCAAGCCACCAAGCGTGGTCTCCATCTGTGCTCTTCCGTCTATACCCTGGAGCTTCTCAACCTGTCCCAGTGTTTCCATCAGTCTTGACTTTCAACAGCTTCACTGATACATGAATAGAATTTGCTTTTTTTTTCTTTGCTGTCTGTACCTTCCTTCTCACTCTCCAGCCCAAACCCCTGCAGAGCGTGTTGCTGAATGTTACCTGCCATATTAACCCGCTTAGGAAAACTGTTTTCTTACCATCAAGGGTTGACCTGGTCCAAATTTGCTGGAGGAATAGATAATAAGCTCAGCATCCTACAGTTTCTTTGATGATTTATTTAAAAAAAAATAAGCAAAAGGGATTCTGATGTTTACACGTTGGCTAAATCTGTGGTTACTGCTTCTTCAACTCTGATTCCTTTTATTTTATTTTACTTTTTTTTTTTTTGTTTGGAAAATTATGCATCCTTGAAAGGACCCATTAAGGTTTCCTTTCAGATCTTTTTTTTAAAATATAAATTTATTTTAACTGGAGGCTAATTACTTTACAATATTATATTGGTTTTGCCATACATTGACATGAATCCACCACTGGTGTACAGGCGTTCTCCATCCTGAACCCCCCTCCCACCTCCCTCCCCATACTATCCCTCTGGGTCATCCCAGTGCACCAGCCCCGAGCACCCTGTATCGTGCATCGAACCTGGACTGGTGATTCATTTCACATATGATACTATACATGTTTCAATGCCATTCTCCCAAATCATCCTACCCTCGCCCTCTCCCACAGAGTCCAAAAGGCTGTTCTGTACATCTGTGTCTCTTTTGCTGTCTCGCATACAGTGTTATCGTTACCATCTTTCTAAATTCCATATATATGCGTTTGTATACTGTATTGGTGTTTTTCCTTCTGGCTTACTTCACTCTGTATACTAGGCTCCAGTTTCATCCACCTCATTAGAACTGATTCAAATGTATGCTTTTTAATTGTAAGCAAGTTGGAGTCTCTACTTATGAATGATCCTCCGAGAGTCAAGCATGATAGAGAAGCCCTATATTACTTAAGGGCACACAAAACATTAACTGATCAGAGAAACAATTGGTCAAATGTAAGAGGAAAAAGGTGGTTTGTTACGTTGCAGTTAACAAATACCTTCTGGAGCATTTTTTTAAATTAAAAAATTCTATTCATTTATTTTGGCTGCCCTGGGTCTTTGTTGCACACAGGCTCTCTTGGATCTCTTGGTTGCTACAAGTAGGGGCTGCTGTCTACTTGGGGTACACAGGCTTCTCATTGCAGTGGCTTCTCTTGTGGAGTAAGACTCCAATGCACAGGCTCAGTAGTTGTGGCAAACAGACTTAGTTGTTCTTCAGCATGTGGAATCTTCCAGAACCAGGGATCAAACCCCTTGTCATCCTCCGCTTTGTCAACTAGATTCTTTACCACTGAGCTACCAGGGAAGTCGGCTGGACTATTCCTCATGAGAGCAGTAGAAATGAATATTGAAAATCTTGCATTTCCTTCCACATCACTGGTCTATTGCTGTGTAATAAGCCAGTCCCAAACTTAATGGTGTCTATTAACAATAATCATTTTATAATTAATCACTGTTTCTGAGGGTCAGGAAGACTTCTCAGGGTTGACATGCCATAGTGTCTACTGAATGGTTTCGTTAGCCAGTAACTGGAGCTGGAGCAGTGTGGGGCTGGAGGATGGGGCTCTGCAGGCATGTATGCACACCCTCCCTTTCTCTCTCTGTCCTTGTTGTCTCAGGGCCTCTCATGTGGTCTTCCCATGCAGGCTAACTTGGGCTTCCTCACAGAATGGCAGCCTCTCGGTGGTAGGACCTCTCTTCCTATGCAGAGACTACGCAGAGACTTGGAGCTTCACTTTGACTGTTTCATCTATTGTTGTTTAGTTGCTAAGTCGTGTCCGACTCTTGGGACCCCATGGGCTATAGCCCGAAAGGCTCCTCTGTCCACAGGATTTCCTAGGCAAGAATACTGGAGCGGGTTGTCATTCCCTTCTCCAGGGGATTTTCCCAACCCAGGGATGAATCCACGTCTCCTGCATTACAGGTGGTTTCTTTACCACTGAGCCACCTGGGGGGTCCTGACTGTTCCAGAGAACCAGGTAAAAACCACCCTGCTTTTTTGACACAATCTCAGAAGTCTTGTAGCACCATTTCTGCTGAATTCAGTGGGTCAGCTAGTCACTGAGGTTGGGCCAAGTTCAAAGGCAAGGTATACACACTGCTACCTCTCCATGGAAGGACTTAACAATTTGCAGACATATTTTCAAAGCACCACGCCTCTCTAACACAATGTTAACATATCCTTTGGTTTGAATCTAAATACATGCTTTTTCCTTTTTAAATGATCCTTACTGAGCAGTTGATTTAAAGAGTTAAAAAGCACATATGTATTGCAAAGTTCCACTGTAGAACAGTATATTCCATAAAATATCAGGAACAACGTGGGGCCTTTGTGTGCATCAGATCGCCCCAATTCATGACGAGCATTCTGTGGACAGTGAATAAAGACTACCAGAGTGAATGGATGAATAGATAATGAATTAGTTCACATATCTGTCATCAATCAAAAAAGCTCTTAAGCCAAATAGATTAGAAGCCAACAGAATGAATAATAATTTAGCATCTTGGGCGAGGAAATAAGTTTCTAAAATATAATTAATATAGCACTGGTTTTGCTTTGTTTTGTCTGTACCTGTAATTTTGTTAAAAGACAGTTATGTATATTCACAGGACTGTCTGATGGGCTGAAGGAAGGCAAAGGAGAGAACAGTTTCTGAAAAACTGTTTTTCATATTTTATTTTATTTAAAATTGGCCTGCATCAGGTCTTAGTTGCAGCATGTGGGATCTAGTTCCCCCACCAGGGATTGAACCCAGGCCCGCTGCATTAGGAACATGGAGTCTTAGCCACTGGGCCACCAGGGAAGTCCCTGAAGAGCTTCAAGAGGCTCTAGGTCAAGTGTTTGAAATGTCCAGACCACAGGCTCCCCCACACTCATCACTGCTGTTGGAGGAATCATTGGAATTCTCTCAGAATTCTGGAAGGTGGTTACCATGGGGCTCCTTGGTGGTCACCCTTGGCCCCTTCCTTTGTCTGCAAATTGCTGCCAGGGCAGGGGTCTAAAGCATATCCAAAATTCCAGATGAATCAAATCATAATAATTGCACTATTCATCAGGTTAGAAGGAGTTTTGGCTCAGGGCCCATTTCAAGCCTGAATGTCCTAAGCAAACCCTTTTTACTTCCAGATTATCAGGTGAGCATTCCCAGGGATCATTCTACACAAGGGTCTGTGCTTGAATCCTGGGCCGGAGACCCCACAATAACCACCCTCAACCCCACATTCCCTCTCTGATGGGCCAGTGTTGTTCCCTGGGGAGGTCACTTCCGTCTGTGACCCTGGGCTGAGATATCGTCATAATCGTGCACACACCATTACACACCAGAGCTTTTTGACCTGAGCATGTTTGTATTTTAAGACATTGCCTCTGGTAGCAGAAGGGAGAGTGATGCCAGACAGGGAGGAGACGAGTGACAGCAATCCCCGCGAGGAGGTGGCTGCAATAATCCAGGTGTCAAGTGGGTCACGCATGGCTTAGGGCACTGGTTCATAATGCAGCTGAGACACAGCGATCAGAGATGAGTCTGCAGACGCAGGGGTGATGCACGATCCTCCTGCTGCCCTTTACCCAGGGCTGAGAGGCAGCTTTTGTGGGGTGGGCCTCACTCAGGACAGGCTTCCCTTATGGAAAACCCTGAGCCGCATTGCTCTTTTCATGAAAATCTGTGAGATTCTGAATTGGAAGAGTAATAACTGCCAACATCTGAGTCCTGCAAGAACCAGCATCCTTCAGCTGCACTGTGAAGGCCTTGTGTCAGCTTAGTGGTTAGCGTTTTTATGCATATAAAGCATCTACCAGGGGCCAGAAGCTGTGCTTAGGACCTCCGCGGTGGTCCTGTGGTTAAGAATTCACCTGCTCCTGGTTTGGGAAGATTCCACATGCTGCAGAGCAGTTAAGCCCGTGCACCACAACTGCTGAAGCCCGCATGCCTAGAGCCGGGGCTCTGCAACAGGAGAAGCCACTACAATGAGAAACCCACGCACCGTGACACAAAGTGGCCCCTGCTCTCTGCAACTAGAGAAAGCCTGCATGCAGGAACGAGGACCTAGCACGGCCCGAAATAAATAAATTTAAGAAAAGAAGAAGATGTGCTTGGTCCCAGGGGCACCAAGAGAGGTCACCCTCAAGGACGTCGCTGCCTACAGGGAAGGCAGACAGGAAAGCAAACAATTTTGATGGAGTGAAATACATGCCAAGAGAGACAGATGTAGAAAGATGCAGAGGTGGAATAAAGGAGGACTCATCAGCTCTGCCCAGGAGGCGGCACCAAGGAAGTCTCCCCCGTAGATGTGAGAGCTGAGTAGGGACTTACAAACTGAGTCTAGATCAGCCACGTGGGCCCAGGGCAGGACACAGGGGCGCAGGTTTCAGGAAGAACCTGGTGTGTGCAAAGGTGTGACTGCACAGAACTGCATGCTTTTTGATGTTGCAAGTAGTTTCTGGTGACAGGTAATGAGGACGAGGTGGGATCAGCATGTGGACAGGCAGGCAGGGGCCAGGTCTTGCAGACCTTTCTTGCAACCTCAGGAGACTGGATGTCACCCCACCATGAAACAACTTCTTGTAGGGCTTTGGGTCCAGGAGTCATGGAGTGACCCTACCAAAGAGTTTGGAGGTTACTCTGCTGAAATATGTTGAAAGGATTGGAAGGGGCAAGATTGGAGTTTGCTAGGTCAGTTTTAGGGAACCTTTGCAAAGGGGAGTCCTAGGGATGAAGGATAGTCCTATTGGCTAGGTGGATAGTTCAAGGGCACAGCTGTGGTGTACTCAAGTGGTGGACAACACGGTCTCACAGCCGGTTGCAGAAAATGAGGGAGAGAAGGGGAGAATCATGCTCTGGAGGTCTGAATTGGGTGACCATGTGCATTGTGGTGCTAACAAGCAGGGAAAGCTGTCTAGAAGTTGTCTATTTCTGGTTGAGGTGGGTGAGTGTTGGGGGATGGGGAGAAAAAAGGGTAGAGATAATGAGTTCAGTGGAGCTTGTATACATTCTCAGTTGCTTAGTCGAGTCCGATTCTTTGAGACCCCATGGACTGTAGCCCATCAGGCTCCTCTGTCCATGGGATTCTCCAGGCAAGAATGTTGGAGTGGGTTGTAATTTCCTTTTCCAGAGGATCTTCATGACCAAGGGATCCAACCCACCTCTCCTACACTGGCAGGCAGATTCTTTACCACTGAATCACCTGGGAAGCTCTCAGTGGATCCTGCTGCTACTGCTGCTAAGTTGCTTCAGTCGTGTCCGACTCTGTGCAACCCCATGGACTGCAGCCTACCAGGCTTCTCCATCCATGGGATTCTCCAGGCAAGAATATTGGAGTGGGTTGCCATTTCCTTCTCCAGTGCATGAAAGTGGAAAGTGAAAGTGAAGTTGCTCAGTCGTGTCTGACTCTTAGCGACCCCATGGACTGCAGCCTACCAGGCTCCTCCATCCATGGGGTTTTCCGGGCAACAGTACTGGAGTGGGGTGCCATTGCCTTCTCCCAGTGGATCCTAGCTTGTGCTAAAAATGCGCTTAGCAACAGGAAAGTAACTCTAGTAGACATGCCTTGGTGACCACTGTGAGTTAAGGATGAAGCCACTGGGGATGCTCAAGGAGCACTCCAAGCCTGTGCTCCCTCTCCTGGGCTCTTCCCCTCACTCTGGCTACAACTGATCTGGGGCTGCAGTGCTCCAAGAATGAGCCCCAGACCAATAGCATCAGTATCACTGGGGAATCACTGTTATTGTTCAGTCACTAAGTTGTGTCTGACTCTGCAACCCCATGGACTGCAGCATGCCAGGCTTCCCTGTCCCTCATTATCTCCCAGAATTTGCTCAAACTCATGTCTGTTGAGTCGGTGATACCATCCAACCATCTCATCCCCTACCGCCCTCTTCTCCTTTTGCCTTCAATATTTCCCAGCATCAGGGTTTTTTCCAAAGGGTCGGCTGTTTGCCTCAGGTGGCCAAAGTATTGGAGCTTCAGCTTCAGCATCAGTCCTTAAAATGAATATTCAGGGTTGATTTCCTTTAGGACTGACAGGTTTGATTTCCTTGTTGTCCAAAGGACTCTCAAGAGACTTCTCTAGCACCACGTTCAAAGCATCAATTCTTTGGCACTCAGCCTTCTTTATGGTCCAACTCTCGCATCCGTACATGACTATTGGAAAACCCATAGCTTTGACTATAAGGACCTTTGTCAGCAAAGTGATGTATCTTCTTTTTAATACACTGTCTAGGTTTGTTATAGCTTTTCTTCCAAGAAGCAAGCATCTTCCAGTTTCATGATTGCAGTTTTGGAGCCCAAGAAAATAAAATCTGCCACTGCTTCCACTTTAGGAAGTGGAATTTGGTTTGGTTTCCAATTTAGGAAACCAAAATTCTTGAATTTCCCCAGGCCCACTGAATCAGAAACTGTAGGAATTGTGAGGCGCTGTATTTTCATAACTCTCCCGGTGATGGCGATGGACACCAAAAAGCTGTTCTCAGGCTGCTGTTTCTGACTGTTGCCCAGAGGGTCATATGAACCTCACATGGAACTCAGTGGCTCTTGATGGTGAGGAGGACTTGTACTTGGAGGCCCCCAGTGACATGGCACACTCAGGTTCTTAGCTCTCACCTGGTTCATGGCAACACCATTTCATGATCTAAGTTCAGACACAAGTCTGGGTTTTCCTGAACACCAATCTGTAAGTTCAGATTTCTTCCCTGAAGATTGTAATAGTCGATTAGATCTCTTTAGTTACTGCCATTTAATTCTACTGATGCCTAATGAAGCATGAGCGAGGGACGGAAAGTGATGGATGAGGCAGCATTCCACATCTCCTCGTGAACGGGTATATGAAAGTGGATGTCATCTCTGTAAGATGGGAAATGAGACTCTTCAATTATCGATCCTCGTCGTACCTAGGACATGTGCAGGCTGGCAGCTAGGAAGGGGTCTGAATCACAGGAGACCCTTATTCAATGGAGAAATGGAGAGATGGAGAAATCCAGCAGACTTCCACGATGCAGAGGATGATGGTCTTTAGAGGGGCTAGCCCACGTTACTCAGAGGCGGGAGGTTAGTTCCTGCTTGTGCTAGGTGATTTTTTACAGAGAGTTTGTATGGGGTCTGGCTGCTCGCCGCTCAAAAGCCAATAAACAGGCCAGTTGGTGGAAGGGAAAGTTGGCTTTATTTCAGATGCTGGCAACTAGGAGGGGGCGAGCTTTATAGACAGAGTCGGGGTGCTACATGCAGGAACAGCATAGTCATCTCTAACAGTCATTTTCAAACTGTCATCAGTGGTCTGGCCAGTTTCATCTTGGTTGTTTTAGGTTCAGTTAATCTTCAGTTCCTGGGTCCATTTGTTTCCATTTCTTTGCAACCAATTCTTAAAATTGTGGCAGTTCATGTCCTGAGTATAGTCTGGTCATCAGGCCATCTGGTCAACTTCTCCACCTGGTGCTTTTGTATCTACAAGACAGCTCACAGGCTATGGCTCAGAATATTATCCATAACCCTTGAGAAAGAACTAAAGGTCCTTGACTATGCTTAATGACTACATTATTATTATTTGGTCTCCTTTGACTGTTTTCCCTTTCTTTTTTGCATTTCTTACTTCTCTGATTCAACTTATTCTTTGACTAAAGGTGTCCACAGACAAAAGGCAGGCAGAGGACACCGTTGGGGGTGAGGGGCCAAGGACAGAGGCTCCTGCTCCATCTTACTTCTGCCTTTCTTCTCAGAGCAGAGCAAACGTTAATGTAATGGGAAAATATGGGCTTAGAAGTCAGGGAGCCTGGGTTTGAATCTTAGGGCTGTCACTTAGCTGTGTGTGACCTCAGGTCTGCAACCAAATCCATTTGAGCCTGAATTTCCTGTTGAGAAAATGAGGACCACAACCTTCCATGGTTGGCGTGAGGTTCAGAAGGAGTTTGAGGAGTATTTGGCACACACACGGGACTCAGCCCATTTTTCTCTCCTCTAAGTTCCCCTGCGAAGCTCCCACACTCTCTCCTTTCCTTGTGTGCCTGGTGTCTGAATAGCTCTCTCCTGGGTCTCAAAGCCTTGTGCTCCCACCAGACCGATTTCTGCCAAGTTCAAGTCTTCAGAACCTCTCTCTCCTCTCCTGCTCCAATAATCACTTCCCTTTGCCAAGGCAGCTTGATGTCGCCATCATCATCAAAGCAAAGGAGTTGAAGGTCCAGGTGAACTTGTCTGGACAAAGCCTTGTGGGTGGTGATGCTCGGTCCTTTCTAGCCCTCACGGGAGCAGATTAAGTCACGAGACTGAGTTGGAAGTACAAGGAGATGACTGGGGCAGGTAGGTGCCTCTGGGACTCCTCTGGTGCATGCATTCTTTCCTGCCTTGACTCATTCACTCATGCAGTGAACATGTGTGATTCTGAAACTGTGCTAGGTAGGGGATAGAAAGATGACTCAGACAGTCCTGGAATTCAAGAAGCTCAGAAACAGAGACTAAGGAAACTAACAGACACAGGAAACTCTTGAAGGAGATGAGGCCTTCAGGAAGGCTTGAGTCTTGGATAAACAAACAGATGAAGAGTCTGGGAGAGGGCCTATCAGATGAAGGGATTAGTGTTACCACTGGCAGATATCAGACCCATGGTGTGCATAGGGAGCCCAGGGGATCCATGGCTGGTCTATAAAGCTTCAGAAAATGTTTGAAGAGGAAGTGGAGAGTCAGGCAGATGCCCATGGATTTTTATCTGAGGTGTAGGAGATACCCTCAGAGAAGGCAATGGCAACCCACTCCAGTACTCTTGCCTGGCAAATCCCATGGACAGAGGAGCCTGGTAGGCTGCAGCCCATGGGGTCGCTAGGAGTCCAACACAACTAAGTGACTTCACTTTCACTTTTATGCATTGGAGAAGGAAATAGCAACCCACTCCAGTATTCTTGCCTGGAGAATCCCAGGAATGGGGGAGGCTGGTGGGCTGCTGTCTATGGGATTGCACAGAGTCGGACATGACTGAAGTGACTTAGCAGCAGCAGCAGCAGCAGCAGCAGCAGGAGATACCCTAAAAGCATTTACTAGGCAGGGTGTGGATGGTCAGATGTAACTACATTTCTAGCTAAAATTTTTTGAGTACTTACCCCTGTACCAAGCATTGTATGAAGAGCTTTACATTAATTGCATCATGTGATGTAGCTTTCCTTGGGTGGAGTGAAGGATGGACTTGGGAAGGAGGGCTGGTGTGGAAAGACTGGTCAGAAGCCCAATAGATGGGTTGTGGAAGGGGAAAGGGACAAGTTGGGGTGACTGCTGGGAGAGTAGTGCCTGAATCCCAGTCTGAGGTGGGGCATGGCTAGGCAGGTGGGGCTTGGTCCCTCTGGGAGTGCTCTGTGGGGGGATGGTGGTCCCCAACTGGAGTGAATATGTGGTTTATCCCTGGACCCCAAATCTGAATGTTTCACTCTTTTCTAGTAGGGACCTCCCTCCACCCCCACAACACACACATGCCTTTGTTCCACAAGCAGATCTCTTTCAGGGAGGAAAGTCCTGGCCACAATGGCTTTCTTCATCTGTGCAATGACAGGTAGCAGGGGCCGCGCTGCAAAGAGAGCAGCTGAGCGTCCATAGGGTGAGATAGGATGCCCTCGAAGGCGGTGAATTTCTGCTCTGCCCCTTTTATATAACCATATGCTCCTTGGCACCGTGTCCCCTCCTGCACAGGTGGTGGTGTTCAGTCACTCAGTCGTGTCCCACTCTTTGCAACCCCACGGACTGCAGCACGCCAGGCTTCACCATCTCCCTGAGCTTGCTCAAACTCATGTCCCTCGAGTCAGTGATGCTATCCAACCATTTCTTCCTCTGTCACCTCCTTCTCCTGCCTTCAATCTTCCCCAGCATCAGGGTCTTTTCCAATGAGTCGGCTCTACACATCAGGCGGCCAAAGTACTGGAGCTTCAGCTTCAGCATCAGTCCTTCCAGTGAATATTTAGGATTGATTTCCTTTAGGATGGGCTGGTTTGATCTCCAATGAGGGGTCATCTGTGATCTCAGCGTCCGGTTAACAGAGGTGAACCCTCTCGGTTAATCGCAGGGCGACCGCGCCTCTCCGCTCGGGGCGTTGCCAGCGCCGCCACAGCCCAGCAGAGGGCAGCATTGAGACATCGACGACGGAGCGGGAGGCCCTGGGGCCCAGCCTGGATGCAGAGCTTCGGTACCCGTGCACTCTGTGGGCGCCGACCTTTCAAGCATTTCTCGGGGGAGCCCTTCCTGCCGTGTGGTGGTTGCCCCGAAAAGGAGCAGGTGATAGGAATGAAATATTTAACAATTTCTGTTGTGCAGAATGCAAATGAGTTGTCATTTAGCATTTTATCAGTTGATGACACCTTCTTCCCGCTTAAAGATGGTGCAGGAGCCGGTGAACGCGGGGGCCTGGTGTCCCCACCGCCCCCCTCCCTCCCCAGCACCGAGAACCTTCTGTGGGGACACCGCCAGCAGCGGGAGCAGGCACGGGAGAGATGAAGGCTGAAGCCAGTAGGGACAAAGGGCTGCCGACCTGGGACCTGGGCAGGAGGGAGGGAAGGCAGGAGGAGGCATTGAGGATGCTAAGGATGCAGGCACGTTTTCAGCGAGGCTGTGATCTACAAGGCGGCAGAGCATCACAGCCTGATGAGGGAAGCTGAGACAGCAGAGTGAGGGGAGGCAGGCGCCTTGCTCTTCCCGTTGGCGACAGGTGTCTCCTTCCATATTGATTCTGTTGATGAGCAGGGAGAAATGTTAAGCATTTTCTTTGTCCTTCATCATCTCCATTGACCTGCCATTCCTCACCTCGCATCCCCGTTGCACTGCAGCAGACTCCTGGGCACACCCTGGAGGCTGCAAGTGACCTTGAATCCTTCCCTGTTTGGCCAGAAGGGCGAGACTGTCTGCATATTCTGTGTTTCCATTCTGTAGATGCTGAATCAGTGTTCCAGACCCTGAGCTAGTCCTCAGCACAGCTCTTGCAGACAGCGTGCTGAGATGTCTCCTCCATGGTCCACAGGCTGTCCAAACTAAGTCAGGAAGAGAAAAATAAATATTGTATATTAATGCATATATGTGGAATCTAGGGGGAAAATGGTACAGATGAATCTATTTGCAAAGCAGAAACAGAGACACAGAAATAAAAAACAAATGTCTGGACACCACCAGGGGAAAGGGAGGGATGGGATGAATTGAGACATGGAGGTTGGCATCTAACACTACTGTGTGTAGAATAGATAACTGATGAGAACCCACTGTAGAGCACAGGGAACTCTACTCAGCGCTCTGTGGTGACCTAAATGGGAAGGAAACCCAAAAGGGAGAGGATATATGTATAGGTGGCTTTCCCGATGGGTCAGCGGTAAAGAATCCACAGCCAATGGAGGAGACATGGTTTCGATTCCCCACTTGGGAGGATCCCCTGGAGGAGGAAATGGCAACCTACTCCAGTATTCTTGCCTGAAAAATCCCATGAACAGAGGAACCTAGTGGGCGACAGTCCAAAGGGTTGCAAAGAGCCAGACACAACTGAGCATCTATATAGCTGACTCACTTTGCTGTACTGCAGAAACTAACACAACATTGAAAAGCACCTAGAGGCTAATAAAAATTTTTTAAAAGTTAAATCAACTTAAAAGGGCACATTTATAGAGACAAAGAGGAGAAGAGTAAGGGCAGTTGAACCAGTTAGAAACACAGAGAAGTCCTCTCTCCTATCCTGATTAAATTATCATTAAATAATAATGATTTCATTCAGTAAACTTTCCTTGCTGCCACAAAAAAAATTGGAATCTTTTCTGTTCCTCGCATCTTTGTATTTCTTTATAGATAGTATTGATTCTTTCCTTCAGATGATTACTCTCAAATCCTGTGTTTTACCCACATTCCTGGCTTTGGCATAAATGAAAGCTGTCTAGTTTGATAATCATGAAGACCATAAAAACTCTACTGCTGAGTCATCTGGCTGTGGAGTGAAGTGTTTCTTCTGCTCTTGTAGAAGTGATTGATATATTTGGCTGGTTGAATCAAATGCCTACCTGGAACAGGTAAGGGAAATGTTTGTAACTGGCCAAAGAAAACCCAAAGCATGGCTTGGAATATGCATGTCATTTTTTTTCTCTTTGAGTTAAATATCTTGAAGTCATTTGAAAGTGTGTTTAGTGATGAGTCATGAGAATAGTGCGATGTCCAGGAAGTCAGGCTCCTCTGTCCGTGTTCCTAAGAGAATGGGGGTGGCAGAAAGAGCGGAGATTTGGGATCAGAAGAAAATGGGTTAGGAACCTACCTCTGCCTTTTGCTAATTATTTCACTTTCTTGAGCTCCTCTGAGCTCCTGTTTTCTCAGATGTAAGTTGGGGTAATAATAACAGTTGTTTCATCGTGTATGCACAACTAGGCATATGAAACACCCGCAGCGTGGCAGATCCTTTGTGACGTCAGCCCTCCCCTTCCTCCTTCGTTTCTTCTTTTCCCTCTCCTTCTTTTTTTCAGGTTACCTCATTCAAAAGAGCATAGATAAACATGGAGACAAGAGCAGCTTCACTCTATGACCTCAGTTGTATATCAACTCACTTAAGAACCACAGCATTCAGAAAATAGCATATATAGTATATATTTTTATATTTCTGTATTTATATGTTGAATATTGACACACTAAACCAGTATTTTGACCAGTATGTATATCATTAACATGACTGTGGAGCCTTTATAAAGCACTGGGTTAAAAGCATACTTTACGTATTGTTTTGGGAGCATACCTAATTAGTTAGGTGCAACCCACATTTGAATTCTTTTCCTGTTGACCAGATTGATCAACAGGTCAGCAGAAACCCTTGCAAAAGGGTGACTGAAACAGGACTTTCTTCTTTTGAGAATGCCTCCTTTACGACTGAAGCGACTTAGCAGCAGCAGCAGCCTTTACAAGATGGACAGTCTCTTGGTCAAGGTTATGAGAGAGAAACAGAGGGGTGTTGTCTATCCATGAGGAATTCCTTGGCCCCAGGGAGGGTGAGAGGCACATGTTTCCCACACAAACCCCAAGGCTGCCTTGAGGAGGGAGTGAGTCACAAGTGAGGGCAGGGGATACTGACACCTTGCTGGATGCCTCATTCAGTGAAAACAGAGTTGCAGAAAGGTTTTTTCCTCTTGTTTTCAGTGACAGTTCTATTTCTAGGAAGTTAAAAGAAACAACAATGGTTATTGCTACTGTGGAATTATTCCAGATCAAAGAGGGAGTGCTTTGTGATTATACAAACCTTGGGTGTGAAAGAGAATGTCATTTGAGGCTTAAAGAAATTCCTCAGCATAGTGGTTAGATAAAGCACATCTAAATTTAGAAATTTAATTTTCAAAATATCTTAAAAAGATCTGTGTAAAATCTCATTAAAATTTTTTTTAATTAAAGTAGCATTGGCTTATAACATGATATAAGTTTCACGTGTACAACATTATATATCTGTTTCTGTGTACCCCAGAGCTTATCACCAAAAGTTTCGTTTCCATCCATCACCGTATCGCCCCCTTTACCCTTTCGCCCACCCCCGCCCCTCCCCTTTGGTCACCACTACTCTGCTCTTTGGGTCTGTGTGTGTGTGTGTTTGTTTAGTTTGGTTTGTCCACTTTTTTTTATATTCCACATGTGAGTGACATTGTATTTGTCTTTCATTTATTTCTTATACAGGTTTCCTTTCTATCACTTACTGCTTTACCCTTGGGGAACTTCTCTACACCCTCAAATAAAAGGTATGGGCAACAAGAAGGATATACAAAAAGCAATAAATGGAGAAGTGCTCAATTCCTCTTTTCTACCTTTTTTTTTTTTTCAGGGATGAGAATTGTACTGCAAATGGCAGACTGATGACCATAAAAGGGACTCAACATTAGATCAGTGATCGTAAAAGTAAGGCTGTTATGGTTTATAACTTTCTAAACCTCTGGTCCCAAATGGATTGTGTCTTAGGCCACTGAGAAAAAACTTCCATTTTCAACTGCAGCAGTACTGTCAGCAACCTCTGGGGGATCCTGGAACATGATCCAGGGATTAAAGTTGGAATTTTTAAGGGGAAAATAAAAATATATGTTCCCTAAACGGGTGAGCCTATGTATAGAATAGGAAAAATTCTAGAACACATATTTAGAACAGAGTTTCAAAAGGGGAGCTTTTATTCAAATTCATGAGTCAGCACCCGTTTAATGCCACAAAGACCTTCTTTCTTTGTTCACTGGGTCTTTTTTGTATTAAATAGCCAGATGAATTTATTTATTTATTATAACCATGGCTTCACTTTTGCACAGATTTGTGCTGAGTTTTTTAAAATTTTTATTTATTCACTTATTTATTTTTTGACCTGTACTGGGTCTTTGTTGCTACGCAGGTTTTTCTCTAGCTGTGGTGAGCAGGGTGACACTTCTACAGAAGGTGTGTGGGCTCCTCATCGTGACGGCTTGTCTTGTTGCAGAGGATGGGCTCTAGGGCGAGTGGGCCTCAGTTGCTGTGGCTTGTGGGCTTAGTTGCTCAGCGGCACGTGGATCCTCCTGGACCAGGGATGGAACCCCTGTCTCCTGCATTGGCCGGTGGATTCTTCACCATTGAGCCACGAGGGAAGCCTGTTCATCGAGTCTTGAATGTGTAGATGTATGTGGATTTCAGCAAGTGTCTTGCATATTTCTCTTTTACGTGGACTGGCTCACTATATTTTAAATGGATTGATAACTGCCTGTCCATAGTCCTTTTCTGTCTCCTCTTGGGAGATATTTTTATCACGAGTCAGTTCTGATTATTGGTGTCATGCTCATCAAATCTAAGAGTGAAATGTAGAAGGCCAGTTAAATCCTAAGGACAATATCTGCACTAAGAAAGAAAGAAAGAAAGAAAGAAAGAAAGAAAGAATTTTAAGCAGGTGGCAAGATGGCTTTAACAGAAAAGAGGTGAAATCTACCTAGGTTTTCCACTTGCCTACCCCTCTCCACTCAAAATGACAAAATTACAGGACACTAGTGATCACAATTAGCAACAGCACACGTGACACACTTACTAAATACACTTAGTTGGCTGAGTGCTTCCGGGGAGAACTAATGAGATACAGGTTTTCAAGACTGATAGTGACTTTGGCGCTCCCGTGTCTGGAAGCACAGAAATCTAGTTAGCAGAAGGATGGAATCCAGAACTAGAGAGTGAGTACACGAACCTGTATCAGTCAGACTGAATTTAGACCCGCTCCAGTATTCTTGCCTGGGAAATCTCATGGAAAGAGGAGTCTGGTGGGCTACAGTCCATGGGGTCTCAAAGAGTCGGACAAGACTTAGTAACAACAACAACAATCCAGTTTTGAACACTATATTTTAAGATGAACACTATATTTTAAGATACACTGATGAAAAGATGTGTATATTTGAAATGATAGAGGAATAGAGATGTTTAACCAAGAGGATAGAAGCCAGCTGTGTCTACATGCCCACACAGGCCTACACAGGCACGCGTGAGCATCATGGTATCTGGCTTTGAATATGAGCGGAAGCTGAGGAAAGAGAGCTGGAAACATGCTGTGTGGTTACAGGAACATTCCTGTTGCAGCTTGAATACTGCCTTCTCAGGGGCTCACAGGAGACTTTTGTAAGCCCCGTAGAAAGCAGCCCTTCCCCTGGCCCCCGCTAGCTCCTTTCTCTCTTGTTCAGTGCTTGGTTGCAGGGCCCAAGCCAATACACAGCACAGAGTAGGTTCCTAATCACTAATAGCCAGAAGAAAGCAAGCAAGGCAGAAAACATGAATGAATTCCAACAGGCAAAAGCAGAAGCAGTGCGTAGAGTTCGGCAGAGACTAATTCTAACTTAATGGGACATGGGATGATCTAGCAGTTGGCGGTGTCTGGGGTTGGAGCCAGTGTTTTCTGGGACGGCTCCCTGTGCCTCAATGTATTCAAAGAGAACCCTGCAGGCCAGGACTAGAGTGAGAAATGGATTCAATGACTTCTACAATTTATTCTGACCTTGAGATTAAGCAAAAAATACTTTTTCTATTTAAAATTTCTCTTCCTCTTTAGGAACCCAGCATTCTGTGACGCTGACCAGACTTATCAGCTTAAACCACGTGGATTTAAACCTCTGGCTGCCACGGGAGAAGCAGAGGTGAGACTGTGGCCACGCTCAGAATCTGTGACCGTCACACTGCTCGAAATCCCCATCCCTAGGAGCCCGAGGAAAGTCACTCTTAACTTTTGTTTCAGTTGAGGAAGGTGAATAATGATACCTTCTTTACGGACATGTTGTGGTCTAATTAAATATTTCAAAAGTATTCCTGTGATCCCCAGATAAAAGACACTGAGTAAAGCCTAAACAACCTTCTTGTTCTCTCTGCAGACACTTCCCTGTGACCATCCTCACTGCAGCACCTGACCGTGTGTGTGTGTGTGTGTGTCCTTGGAACAGATGAGGGGAAGGCCAGAAGAGCTTTATCATTGTGATGGGATCCCCTGAAAGACTTGGCTTAGCTGCCACGCTCCAGTTTCACTCTTATTTATTTCTGGTCCAGCAAGACCTGAGTGGTATACAGGGTCAAGGTCATGGTGCTTCCTGCTGTTCCTTTCCACACTTTTCTAAGCTTGGTCTTCTGAGGCCAGATGCTGGGGAAACCTGCCTTTTCCTATTCTGTGATTCTCAAACTTCTCTGGGTTACTGGGAAGCCCAGTTAGGATTCTATTCCAGCCCCAAGGAAGAATCAGCCAGGGAGCCTGCCCTCCCTCCCATTACAGACCCCTGTTGAGGGGCTTCCTCTAATGCTGCAGTGATGAGGTCCTAGGTGGCTGGGCCAGGACCCCTGGCTGGAGGGGACATGTGCTGTGCTGGGTTATGCAGTTTCTGCCCTCTGGGATGTCATGATCACCCTTTCTTGCCCTGAGGTCCCACCAGAATCCCCAACCACTGTGATCTGCCTGTCCTCTCAGTCCTACAGAGATGTGGCTCTCCCAGGGCCAGCTGGGGCCAGACCCTGGAGCTGCCGTGTAGACGCTGAGAGTGATGCTTCCTCTTTTTATGGAGATCGATACTTTAGGAGCTTCCCAGGTGGTGCTAGTGGTAAAGAATTCGCCTGCCACTGCAGGACACATAGGAGAAGTAGATTCGATCCCTGGGTTAGAAAGACCTCTGGGTTAGGGCATGGCAATCCATTTCAGTATTCTTGCCTGGAGAATCCCATGGACAGAGGAGGTTGGCATGGGGTCACACAAGAGTCGGTCACTGAGGTTACTTAGCACAGCACACTGGGAGGGTGAAATTCTGGGGCAGCTGAAAGTCATCTTTCCCGGCCATGAGTGACAAGCCTCCTGCAGCTGGAGAAAGGGCTGACCCACCAAGGACAGCAGAATGTGAAGTGGAGCCAGAGAGAGAGCTGGGTGATGTTACAGAGCCCTGGATACACCAGGAAGTAACTTCTGGGTGGTGGGAATCCATGCAATTCCAGACCATGTTTGAGCAAATCAGATTTCTGTTTCTTGCAATGAATAAAGTCCAGACTACTGCACTGGCTTCCAGGGTTAGAGGATCACAGACTGTTGTACTTATGTGCACGTAACGGGAAGTCAATGTCAAGGTGGAGAGAAGCAACTGCTGGTGTTCTGACTTGTTAGTGCTGCAATCCAGGTGAATGGGGAGGGCCAGTTCTCAAGTCTGGTGCTGGTCAGAGGATGCTGGAATAAACCAGAACAGGGAAAGAGGCCAGAATGATGAAACTAATATTTCTTGAACATTTACTGGCTTTGAACCCTAGCCTATATTCTTTACTATATTATCTTGTTAATCCTCAGGACAATCTTATGAAGTAGATGTGTATGTGTGAATGTGTGCTCACTCAGTTGTATGTGATTCTTTGCCACCCCTATGGACTGTAGCCTGCCAGGCCCCTCTATCCATGGGATTCTCCAGGCAAGAATACTGGAGTGAGTTGCCGTTTCCTTCTCCAGGGGATCTTCCCGACTCAGGGATCAAACCTGTGTCTCCAGCATTGACAGGTGGATTCTTTACCACTGAGCCACCAGGGAAGCCCTATGAAGTAGATACGCTCCCCATTTTACTGATGAGAAAAGTGAGGTTTAGTGGAGTTGTGACTCTCTTAAGTATCCGCAGCTATGGAGGCAGAACTTTTACTGCAGTGGAGATCAGCCTGATTTTGAAGTTGTTGCCCTTTCAAGGACTCAGAGGGCTTCTTAAAGTGAGAGATTTCGACCTCAAGGAGAGCTGTGGTTCCTATGGAAAGTGTGAAGGGTGGGTGGCGGGGAGCAGCATAAGGGGGTCCTGTCACATGACCTGTCACAGGGCCGGGCATGTAGCAAGTGGTTCACAAGTATCTCCTGGAAGGAGGAGCTCCCAATTCTGGTGCTTTTCCCCTCAGGAAGGGGATCCACTTGACTCTTTCCTTGTACGTTTTCAGATCTGAAATCCTTAAAGTCCCGATTTATTCAGGTTGGAGGGATGAGGGCAGGTGCTTGCAGAGGAAGGGGAGGTTTCAGATGCCCACCTTCTGCCCCTCACTCTGCCTTGTGGGCCCATATGGTGGGGGGAGGAAAATACTGCCCCCTAAGCTGAAATTCCAGTACTTTGGCCACCTCATGCGAAGAGTTGAGTCATTGGAAAAGACTCTGATGCTGGGAGGGATTAGGCGCAGGAGGAGAAGGGGACAACAGAGGATGAGATGGCTGGATGGCATCACTGACTTGATGGATGTGAGTCTGAGTGAACTCCGGGAGTTGGTGATGGACAGAGAGGCCTGGCGTGCTGCGATTCATGGGGTCGCAAAGAGTCGAACACGATTGAGCGACTGAACTGAACTGAACACTGTCTTTTGTTTTTTTTTTTTTCCCCTATTTTTTCTTCTTGGTTAGTACAGGGCTGAGATTCTCTGTAGATCTCTGGAAAAGGTGACTCCTAAAGCAAAGAGTAACTAGTGCTACCCACCAGAGTGTTTTCCAAATCAGCAAAAGTGTAATCAGTACTCGGACCACCCCGAGGAAGCACTTGAAATGGGCAGATTTGCCTTTTAGAAATGCCATTTCAAATGCTCACATATGGATTTTTGAGGCCTAATCAAGGGGATGTAATTAAAATCCAAAATCGCAGTGTTGGCGGAAAGCAGTCGCAAGGCCGAGCCAAGTGGCTGCTTCCGAAGCTGTTGGAAACGTTTACATGTGGATGAAAGGCGGGCGCTCCCAGCTGGCAGCTGCAGGAGGGGGTTGCTCCAGCGGCAGAAGGTGAGGAGACCATTGGAAGTGCTGTTGTGGTTTGCTTTCGGCAGCTGTCAAGGCAGACAGAAAAATAGAGTCCTCCAGTAGTGAGAATAAAGAAACAGGAGAGTCGGCTGGTGCCTCTGATGGGGAGCCTGGGGGAGGGGGAGGAGTGGCAGGGACCCGAACTGGTCCCTGATTCAGGCTCCAAGTCTCCCCAGGAGGAAGGTGGTGGTCTCGGGGTTGAGGGAAGGGGCTAGGGCTGCCAGTGGGACCGCTGCCTCATGTCTGCATGCAGCTGTCCTGCATCACTGGGGGTCAGTGCTTGTCCTGGGTTTCCAGTTGTCTCCAGGATTCTGAGGGAAAGGATGAATTTCTGCTACCTGGTGGGCTTCTGAACCTAGAGTCCTGATGGCATTTCCAGGTAAAACTGCACAGATGGAGTTAGATGGAGTTCAAACAAAATACACACAAAAAGCAACTAGTCCTTTCAAGATGCTTTATAAGCCATTTTAAGCTAGATCCCAAGATTTTTAAGAATGACTATCTGGGGAACTGGAAAAAGCAATCTACAAATCAGAAATGAATATTTTCCTTCTCCACAAAGAAAAGAAAGCCAAAAGGGAAACCTCAAAGAGCAATAACAAGAGTCTCAGTACCATCCCTGCCTTTATTGCTTCTTTTTCAGTGTCTGGTCTTTCTTCCCCTTGAGTGTTTACCATTATTCACAATATTAACAAGGAACCTGAGATCTTTTTTTTTTTCCCCTGGTGGAGCATGTTACTTTATTTTTTAGGTAAGCAGAAATTGATTTCTGTTTACTCTGAATGAAGCTGAAATGAAAGAGGCTGTATTCAATAGCACCATCAAATTCAATGCAAGAAGTATCTTTTTTCTGCCAAGCATTCCAACTCAAAAATCAGAAACAACTGTGTCATCATTCCAGCCTTAAAAACTAAAGCTGCCTAAGTGTATGAGGTGCTATATCCTTTGACAGGAGAGAGGGGATTGTTTTAACACATGGTTTGATCTTGCAAAAAAAAAAAAAAAAAAAAAAAAACAAACCCAAACAAATAAACCCAAAGTAATACCGAGGAATCTAGGCTATATCATGGTTAGGAACAGGGCAAGAAGCCTGCAGATAGCCCTCTGTTCAAATTCAGGATTAGTTAGCTCTGTGTCCATGAGCATCTGGTTGAATCTATCTGGGTCTCTGCTTCTTTAATCTAGAAGATAATAAAGATGAAACCTCTCTCATACTGCGGTTGTGAACATTCAAAGGGATGCTGACCGTGAGGGTCTTAGCACAGAGTTAAGGCCCAGCAAATTCCCTCTCTGTGGTTTTCCAAGCACTCAATATATTCATAAGGCCCCTACATGATGATTTTGACAATGATAACTGCAAGGAAGATTTTCCACCAAGACTTCAAAGAGACCTATCTGCCACGGATTAAAAAAAAAAAATACTATTCTTAAAATGTCAGCTTCCCTATGATAAAAATCACTTTAGAATTTATGAAGGAGAAATAGGAAATTGAAAATCGGTCAGGCTACTTACTCCTTAATTCTGATTTAGAGCAGCCATAAAACTCTAAATATACCTGCTCAGTGCCCTAGCACTGAAGAGGCGTCTATGCAGTCCTCTAGAAATGAGAATAAAGGCCTGTGTTCTGGATCAAGTGGCCTCAGGGTTTCAGGAAGAGCCCGGGACTATTTTTCTTTCAGTGGGGATGGACGACAACAGACTAGGACTATGTACTTCGAAAATGCCAGCAGCTTTTAAAACTTACTCGCTTTAACTTCCTCTTTCTTACCAGAGAGCTTGAGAAACTAAAGTGAGAATTAGACCTCAGGGAGAAACGCCCCCTGGTTTATGCCGCTCAGCTCCCAAGCTTGAATGCTCTTGGGCTTCTTTCGCTGTTGATTTCTTTCTTTCTTTTTTCCTTGCTCTGCCAGGCAGCATGTGGGATCTTAGGTCCCCTATCAGGGATCGAACCTGTACCCCTTGCAATGGAAGCTCGGAGTTGCAACTGCTGGACCACCAAGGAGGTCCCTGGTTTCGTCTGCTTGAGGGCAGGTCAGTTGCTGCTTCTCTGGACACACAGCAGCCCCAGTGCAGTCCTCGTATGTATGAGAATTGATTTCTCTTTCCTTTCCTCCTGGTGGGAAGAGGCTCTTTTTCATGTAAACATATCAAATTCATGTTAAGTCCCCACATCAGCATTCAAAATTTTAGCCTGGGCACCAAAGTCATTTAATGGAGGAAAAAGAAATCTATTCAGCTGGCAGTGCTGGGATAATAGTATCTCTGTTTGGAAAAATAAAGAATCGTGTTCTATCTCACAACACACACACACACACACACAAAATCAGCTGAAGATGGATCACAGACCTAAGCAAGAAAGCAAAAATGATAAAACTTCTGGCATAAAACATAGAGATATCTTTACAACCATGAGGGGGGTATATATATCCTAGAGAGGGCATAAAAACCACAGACCATAAAAGAATAAACATTAATAAATTAGACTATCAAAATTAAAAACTCCTGTGTATTAAAGAAAACACCATCAAGAAAATTGATAGGGCATTTGCAGACTGGGAAAAATAATTCACAACACATACATATGACAAATGACTTGTATCTAGTATATCAAGAACTCCAGCAACTCAGTAATAAAAGAGACAACCAAATAAAAAATGGACAAAAGACTTAAGCACTAAACAAAAGATAATAATGAAACGGCAGCGAGCACATGAAAAAGCACACAGCGTCCTTTAGGAAATGCAAATGAAAATTAAAATGAGCTACTGCTGCACACCCACTATAACAGAAAAAATGATCAATAATGTGGGGTGATTGGAACTCTCATACATTGCTAGCAGGAACGTAAAGTGGCACATCCTGTGTGGTAGTGTTTTTAAAATTAAACTTACACCTACCCTATGACTTAAGTATTTATCTAAGAGCAATGGAAACAACATGAGCAAGCATGTTTAGAGTAGCTTTCTGTATAATACCCCGCAACTGGAAGCATCCTGCATGCTCCTCAACAGAGGGGATCAGCAGACTGTGTGATACGTCTCTACAGTGAAATATTACTCAGCAATGCAAAAGGAACAAACTAATAATATATGCAGCAAGATAGGTGCATCTCAAAAACACTTTGCTAGTGAAAGAAGCCAGATCTCTCCATAAGCCAAAACCTGCCTTGCATGTTCCTACTTATATAACATTCTGGGTAAAGCAAACTGTTGTGGTGACAGAAATCTGATCAGTGATTACTCTTGGGGAGCAAGAATTGACTGGGGAGGGGAAGGCAGGTTTTTTTGGGGTATTATTATTGTTCTGTGGAGAAGGCAATGGCACCCCACTCCAGTACTCTTGCCTGGAAAATCCCATGGGCGGAGGAGCCTGTAAGGCTGCAGTCCATTGGGTCGCTAAGAGTCGGACACGACTGAGCGACTTCACTTTCACCTTTCACTTTCATGCATTGGAGAAGGAAATGGTAACCCGCTCCAGTGTTCTTGCCTGGAGAATCCCAGGGATGGCAGAGCCTGGCGGGCTGCCATCTGTGGGGTTGCACAGAGTTGGACACGACTGAAGCGGCTTAGCAGCAGCAGCATCATTGTTTTGTGTTTTGATGCGTGTTCATTAAGACCGAGTGACAATAAACTCAAAATCTGGCCATTTCACTGTGCATGGATTAACCCTCAGTTTAAAAACAGAAGTTATCAGGGCAAGGTGGTCCAAAGGCCCAAACATTCAGTAAGAAGATACATAAGCACGAGGGACGTACTGTATGACGTGATGGCTGTCAGTTAACTCTGCTGGGTGATAACATAGGAAAGTCGATAAAAGACTAGATCCTATGAGTTCTCATCACAATGAAGAAAGACTTTTTTTTCTTATTTTTCTTTTTCTTTTCATTGTATCTCTATGAGATGATAGAGGCAAACTAAATTTCTTGTGCTAAACGTTTTGCAATATATGTAAGTCAAACCGTTACACTGTATGCCTTAAATCTATACAGTGATGTCTGTCAACTTTATTTCAATAGAACTAAAAAAATTAAAGTCACAGCCAATGGATCATGGGTTGCAAAAAAGAGCTTTCTTTGGCAAGTGCTCCCTGCAGAGGACCGAACAGCACGTAATGAGGGGCTGGATGACTTGAGCTACAGGACAGAGTCCCCTTCACTAGATTAACCTAAAGGGGCAGCAGCAATGTGAGTTGAGATCAGAGGGTGGGCAAGGATAGGAAAGAAAGAAGATCAAGAGAAAGGCCTCATTTGCCTGTCTGAAATGGGTTCTGAAATGCTGGAAGATGAGGGTGGGAATTATAGAGAAGTATGTTGCTGTAGCAGCTGGCTTTGACTGAAAAAGGCAAAGTTTTAGTTGCTCAGTCATGTCCGACTCTTTGCGACCCCATGGACTGTGTAGCCCGCCAGGCTCCTCTGTCCATGGGATTCTCCAGGCAAGAATGCTGGAGTGGGTTGCCATTGCCTTCTCCAGGGGATCTTCCTGACACAGGGATCTAACCTAGGTTTCCTGCTTTGCAGGCAGATTCTTTACCATTTGAGCTGCCTGGGAAGCCCATACAGGAGCTATTATTATTATTGTTTTAATAGCTTTATTGAGGTTTAATTTAACATACAATAAACCACACACATATAAGTGTACAGTTTGTAAATGTTGACTTATGTATACACCTGTGAAGTCATTCCCACAATCAAGGTAATGAGAACACCATTCCCCCCAAAGGAGCTCTTATCATTCACACCATTTTACAGATGAGACAATTGATTTCATTTGTATAAGGTTGCACAGCAGCTGGGTGGGGAGACAGAAGCCTTGTCTGCAGGATTTCAGAACCATGACTCTTCCCACAACACTAGCACGTGTCTCTCTTCCCTTCTCCCCAGCCCTCTGTTTCTCTCTCTTTCTGTCTCTGTCTTTCTGTCTGTCTGTCTCTCTCAGGTATTACTGATCACCCACTATTTGTTAATAGCTCTATATTTAGGGGCTCAACAGTGTCATGCTAAACCAACAGCAGTGGTAAGCAGCAATGACAATGACAACTAACACCGATGACAAGTCATTCCAACAAGCTCTTTAAATATGGTGCCATATTTCAGGCAATGTGACTCTTAAGCTCTCGGCTTTGCAATCAGGTTGACCTGGCTTTGGACTCCAGCCTCCACATTACTGAGCTGTCCTGGATGATTTTAGCAACCTTGTTGAGCCCCAGCCTACCAAAGGCGAAAGGAGAATCGTGATGCCCGTCTCAGAGGTGGTGTGAAAATCTCATGGCAGAATTGCATAGCACAGAGCTTAATAACAGCAAATTCTCCCCAGAGGTCACTGTGATGATGAAAAGCATCCTAACAAGTTGGTAAAAAGGCACATATCCTCAAATTTTAAGCAATGATTTTTCTCTTTTAAGACTACAATTGTTTTTAATGCATATATATGGAATCTAGAAAACTGGTACAAATGGGCCCGTTTGGAGGGCAGGAATAGATATGCAGACACAGAGAAGACTTGTGGACACAGTGGGGGAAAGAGAGGCTGGATGCATAGAGACAGTAGCACTGACATATATGCACTGCCATGTAAAATAGATGGCTAGTGGGAAGCTGCTGCATAGCACAGGGAACTCAGCTCGGTGCTCTGTGATGACCTAGAGGGGTGGGATGATGGGAGTGGTAGGAGGGAGGCTGAAGAGGAAGGGGGCATATGCATACTTATGGCTGATTCACACTGGTGTACAGCAGAAGACAAGACAGCTTTGTAAAGCAATTATCCTCCAATTAAAAAAAAAACTACAGTTGTTCATACACAGGGAGATAGATTACATAAAAGAGCACATGTCAATTTTCCAAAATTCACTGAGTACTTCATGGAACACCAGAAATACTATGTTGTCAAAAAAGGCTAGAGAAAATCAGAAATGGTCAACATCTGCTTAATTCCCTTCTTTATAAGTTTACTTTTACTAAAAGCCTCTTGAGCAAAAGATATGACTATCTTAGACAATAGTTAAAAAAAAATGAAAAAAGACATCTCCATCTAACTACCTGGCTGTCAGGCCAAGAGTGAGTTTCACAAGCTCCTATTAGCCCCCATTTCACTGGGTTTAAATGCCAGGGCTCCATTTCAGCACATAAAAACAATCATCGTTGAACAGATCAGTAAGGAATTTGAAAAACATTTTCTGGGTCTTGTGGTCAATACAAAAATCAAGTTAATCAATTATTATTGAAATAAATAGTGAGTTTGAATGTTGAAGAGATCAGCAGGTCAAGACAGGAGAGAAATTAATCAGTATAAAAAGTGTGGTGGAGGAGGGCCAATTTAAATGGATTTTTTTAATATTAGCAAATGAGAATAATCTAAGCCAGGGCCATTCATCTCTTTTTTGATGTTACTGAAACCTCATCTCGGAAATCTCAGTCTTCTAGATGTGCTTCAGGCAGAGGTCAGGGTGCAAGTTGCTTGCTTCTGAAAATTGGTCCTTTGCCTTCTGTTCAGTACGGAGATGGGATGGCTCACAAAGCTAAGCTTCATTCACCCCTTGCTCCTCATGTGGCTCATTGACACTCAAGCCCAGGGTAACATGAGACTGAAATAAGTCAGCAGGCACTTGTTCATTATTCTTTTTAAAATAAGCATGTTAGGGGAGCAGGCAGCATACTAGAGTCTGAATGTACAAAGGAATAAGGCCACAGTCCTTATCCATCAAGATCTATGATTTTAATTTTAGCTGGAACAACTAAGTTTACCCACTCTAAAAAAATAAATAATAGTGTATGGCCAAAAATAAGCACCATAAGAATGGAATGCCTTCCCAGGTGGCGCAGATGGTAAAGAATCCCCCTGCCAGTGCAGGAGATGCAGGAGACGCAGGTTTGATCCCTGGGTCAGAAAGATTCCCTGGAGGAAGAAATGGCAATCCACTCCAGTATTTCTTGCCTGGAAAATTCCATAGACAGAGGAGCCTGGCAGGCCACAGTCCATGGGGTCGCAAAGAGCTGGACACAACTGAACACACATATACTGCACTGGATAAACGGAATGGATATGAAACCTTCTGTAAGGAAGAAAGCACTCTGAGCTCAAGCTGGGTTATGACGGGGTGGGAGTCAAGAAAAGCTGTATGCAAGAGGTAGATTTCAAGCTGGACCGAGGGTCGTATTTCAACAGGAAAAATGGGATCCAAATAGTAAGAGGATGGAAAGCCCCCTTCACATTCAAAGTCATGCTGATCCATCGTTTTCTCTGCCCAGTCAACCTGTACCACAACGCCTCCCAACCCACAGCTGTCTCGGAATAGGATTAACACATTTCATCCATCACTCTAACATATCAGTCTGGTCTTAGGTTTCATCAGTCGTTGTGTCTTTTGTCTATATTAGCTGTATCCTGCAGGTGTCAGAAAGGGCATATAAAGAGGTGGGTGTTAAGAATGACTCTGGTTTTTGGCTCATGCATTTGGAGGTCTGGTGTTGCTCTTCAGTGAAGGAGGGAGCATTGGAAGAAGACATTACTTGGGTGGAAGATCCTGAGTTCAGTGCTGAGTAAACTGAGTTTGAATTGGCTTTGAGACAGTGGGTAGAGTTAACTGGAGTTATCTTTAGGTGTTTTATTATAGAGGACAGCTATTATCTCTTTTTCAGTATTTCTCTCTATTGGCAAGAGCAGCAAATTTTTACAAAATACATAATGAGCAGGCATTGCTTTAAAAGTGGAAAAAGCCATAAGATAATAAAACATGAAAAATTAAAGAGTTTTAAAAATTAGTAATATTCATTGTGAGATTATATTTTACCTTGATATAATTAGTTTATAGAAATGTAAACAGCAAAGCACCACATTCTGAGACTTCATTACAGAAGATGTCTTCAACTCCTGCAACAAAAGTCTGCAAAAAGTGTAATGGTTCCAAAGGGGAGGAGAATACATGACTTTGAAATATGCTGCTTTGACATGTGGACTATTATGAGCTGAAGGCAAGCAAGACCCAGCAGATTGAAGAAAAACTCACTTTCTCTATCTAAAAGAATTTAGATAGGGGGCCTGGATCCAAGAGAGAGCTATTATCAGAAAGAACCTCTATCTGAATGACCTATCTGTATAGCAGGGCAAGCATCTCATTATTGCAACAAACATCTGCTCTTCTTATTGAATTACCCTCCTCCCCCTTGAAGTCCTGACCTCATCCCATTTCTTAGCCCAGGATGGCAGATAGGCCTCAACTTCCTGACTTGCCCTTGGGTCTCATTTTCTTAGGGGATGCCTGTACTTACATAATTAAATTTGTTTTTCTCCTGTTAACCTATCCCATGTTAATTTGATTATTAGACCAGCCAAAGAACCAAGAAGGATAAAAGTATTTCCTCTCCATCAGCTCAAACACAGTAAAAATTTGTTCCCTGCTCATATAAAGTACAGAACAGTGCTCCAAATTAGTGGGCATTTCCTCCATGGGTGATTCAGGGGCCCTGGCACCTTTCATCTTGTGCTTCCACCACCTTCAGTGTGTGTCTTCTAAGGAGTCCATGCTTGTCTACATCAGCTGACAGTAGAATAAAGAGCATGGAGAATTCTCCATGAGATATTTATCTGCAGCAGGCCTGAAAGAGACACGGACCACTTCTGTTCAGATGCCTCAGCTCTAGTCCTGTCTGACAAATATTAAAAACAAGATCTAAAACTATGGAATGGCTTTCAAGAACTTAATTCCATCTCAGAACAAAGTTCAGAAATGTTTAGTGGAAAACAAAAATTTCTAGCATGAAGCAAGACAAAATTCACAATGTCTAGCATCCAGTGAAAACAAAATTCCCAGGCATACACAAAAACAGGAAAATACAAGCTGTAATAAGGTCAAATCATTAAAAAATGATCTAAACGTTAGAATGTTAGATGTTAGAATTAGCCTAAAACAGCTTTAACTA
Source organism: Bos mutus (assembly GCF_027580195.1). Lineage (NCBI taxonomy): Eukaryota > Metazoa > Chordata > Mammalia > Artiodactyla > Bovidae > Bos > Bos mutus. The sequence continues at coordinate 55,381,899 of NC_091630.1, read as the reverse complement.
TATTCTATATGTTGAAATTTATTTAGAGAGACATGAAAACCAAAAAAAGACCCAAACTCGATGTCTAGGATCAAACTGTAATGTGTGAAGTGAAAAATACACTGTATGATGAGCTGGGAGGACTGTAGCTGAGTGATTCATTCCATAACCAGGCTTCTTGCTGGGATTCAAAATGATTTCCTGACCATTATAATTACTATGTAACATGGATTTTCAGGGTTGCTTGACAATAGTTGAAACCATGACTGTCAATTCTTCAGTGGTTTGGTTAGGTAAATACTGAGAATGTGGGTTCTGGAATCAGAAGCCCTGGATTGGGCTACTAGATTCAGTAACTGAGTGGCAGTGTAATCTTAGACTATTTACATTGTCTTTCCAGGGCTCAAGTTCTTTATTAGTAGAATGGGAATATTAATGTAAACATATAGCTTTGAGAAAGGCTGTGATGATTTAGTGGCTGAGATGGAAGCTAATTGGGCTTTCCCAGGTGCTGCTAGTGGTACAAGAACACGGCTTGCCAATGCAGGAGACATAAGAGATGTGGGTTTGATCCCTGGGTGGGGAAGATCCACTGGAGAAGGAAATGGCAACCCACTCCAGTATTCTTGCCTGGAGAATCCCATGGACAGAGAAGCCTGGCGGGCTACACAGTGCATGGCGTTGCAAAGGGTCAGACATGACTGAAGCAACTTAGCACACACGGAAGTTAATATGGAAGCCCTGGGCAAGGTTTGGAAGCTGTACAGATGGTAGTTGTTAGTATGACAGCTGTGATTCCAAGTCTTATCTTCTCCCTGGTTGCCACCTGAAATATCATGGCCATGACCTGTTCCCGTGTGGGGTCAGCCCTACGGCTAAGGACTGTGTGAGTGAAGCTGGTGTACAGAGCTGATGGAATGGGGGAAGAGTCGCTGTGCCTTTCGCTGAAATCTCCCTAATGGGCATATATGCCTCTCTGACATCTCACGCCAACACTGCACGGCCTGGGAGGAAAAGGGTCACAGAGAAGTGCAGGGCCAGGCTACCTCATCACTGTAAATGTGCTTGGACTTGGACAAGAGAACCAAGTAGGGGTGAATGGTAGGCGGGCAAGTCTGCAGCTGTCATTGACCTTCTGTGAGACTAAAACATTCAGCTGCATGAATTGATATCCCATCTCTGTAGATCTGCAGGACACATAATGAAATGAAAATGAGATGCAAACACAAACTCCCCCAAGATGCAGTGTCTGTTCCTTCTCGGCATAGTTGAAGAGCTGTAAACACTGAGAGGAAGGCAATGAGGACCAGCATCTGAGGCTGCGCTGGGGGGACAGGCAGAGCTGGAGGGATTGGGAAGGGAAGGAGACAGATCGCTTTCATGAAGTTGGTCAGTCCAAGCAGTGTTAGTCAGATGTGCCGCCCTTGGGGCTTTGCTGGGTGGGGAGTATTCACCAGAGCACTGGAGGACGGGAACAACAACCGTGGAAAGAGAGAAAGACAGGCAGGGGGAAGGGAGGAAGAGAGGGAGGGAGGAAGAGGGAAAGGAGGAAGGGAGGGAGGAGAAGGAGGGAGTCACTGAAGGCGGTTACAACAGATGCCTTCAAAGAAGGTGAAGTGAAGTGAAGTGCAAGTTGCTCAGTCGTGTCCGACTCTTTGCTACCCCATGGATGATACAGTCCATGGAATTTTCCAGGCCAGAATACTGGAGTGGGGAGCCTTTTCCTTCTCCAGGGAATCTTCCCAACCCAGGGATCGAACCCAGGTCTCCCGCATTGCAGGTGGATTCTTTACCAGCTGAGCCACAAGGGAAGCCCAAGAATACTGGAGTGGGTAGCCTATCCCTTTTCCAGGGCATCTTCCTGACCCAGGAACTGAACCAGGGTCTCCTGTATTGCAGACAGATTCCTTACCAACTGAGTTATCAGGGAAGCCCAAAAGAAGTGTGCGATGCTGGCAATTGGACTTTACAAAGTGTAAAATCCCAAACATGTTTCAACTAGCTCTGTAGTTTCAGAAGGGATTTAACTGAGGTGTGAGGAAGGAGTTTGGACAGAAAGGGCTGTTGAGCTGAGAAAAATTGTAGCATCTTCTCTGAGATCTTTAAAGATAGAGTTCGCTAGAATGCTGAGAATGGATGTGTCAAGTTGAGCATCATGGTGGGTTTATTCAGATCCCGCCATTCTGGGCTACACAGCTGAACCACTTTCCTATGTAATGGGCAGTTTGAAATGAAAGGCCTAGAGTATAAAACTGAGAATAACTGCATTGTGATGTTTCCTAACATTCCCCAAGGCATTAAAATTGTTTTCCCATGGAAATCTGACTGATAACCAGTTCCATTCATTCATTCATTAAAGAGTTTAACTCTGAGGTGACATTTGAAATGGGTCATAAAAGATAGAAATTAATTATACAGGCAGACAAAAGAGAGCAAAATGACCATTTATATAAACAATTCATATAATGCCATCTTCATTCCAGCTCAGAGTAACAGAAGATCTGTTCTCAGAAATTTCATTTAAAAACATTACTAATTTTTAAGTGTCTTTTTTCTATTTATTTATTTGGCTTCATGCCTCATGGTATCTTAGTTCCCTGACCAGGGATTAAACCCACACCCCCTGTATCCCTAAGTGGAAGCTCAGAGTCTTGATCACTGGACCACCAGCGAAGTCCCAGAAACCTCATTTTCTCACTGCTTTGTTTATTACATAGCCCCTACTTGAGACTACCTTTCTTCCCTCCAACATTTGCCATCACCCAACGTATGCTCGACTTCCCTTGTGAAAAAGCCTTCACATTGAATCATGTCATGTAGTAATAGAAGAAGAAAGGCAACTCTTTTGTGCTAGGAATGGTAATGCATCAATATATGGTACCCAACTTATTCAATCTTCACAGCAAACTTACTTAGCCACTGAAGCTCAGACAGGTTTGATATTTTTACCAAAGAGCCAGGATTTTGAATCTGGCTCCTGCCTCTTCCTTTACACTTTTCTGGATATGTTCTATTTTCACTAACATCAGCCTAGGCTGGTTGGACCAACCATCTTATGGAAAACAGCTAAAATTAGTGCATGTAATATATATATTCTGTGCGTGTGTGTGTGTGCATGTACTCAATCGTGTCCAACTCTTTGGACTGTAGCCCACCAGGCTCCTCTGTCCATGGGATTTCCCAGGCAGGAGTACTGGAGTGGAGTGCCATTTTCTTCTCCAGAGGATCTTCCTGACCCAGGGAATGAATCTGAGTCTCCTGCATTGCAGGCAGATTCTTTACCCACTGAGCCATTGGGGAAGCTCTATAATTTTGGTGTTCTCTTTCAATATTGGTCTATTTTCTTGGCAATTCAATACTTTTTTGAAGAGAGATATATTTTTATGTAATATATATTATAATTGTAGTATATAGTTATATATATACTATATAGTTAATATACTAGTTATATATAATATATTACTATATAGGATAATATATAATACTATTATATAGTATAATATATAATATGCTTTTATATGTAGTATATATATTATGTATTAATAAAAATATATCTTTTAAAACATATTGGATTGCTAAGAAAATAGAACAACATTGCAAGAGAACACCAAATAAAAGGAAAACAGCATAATCATGAGGGAAGTCATTTTGTCCTGAGATAATTTGCTGAGAGGGACAAATCTTGACTTGTGTTTTGATGGCTTTATGAGGCATGGGGACAGAGAGTTAAATCAAATCTGTGTAAGTATGGAGTCTAATAGGAGACCCTTCCCAAACAGCTGGGACTTCACAGGACTGTACTCTTAGTGTAATGGTGAATCAGAAATGGACCGCTCCTTTGAAGACATCGTAACCTGAGTGTGTATATTGTATACGATGTGTTGAGGTCTCTCCTGAACATCTGGAAAGGTACTCGTTGTATATCGTACTGGGGAGAATTGAGAAAGGCTGTAAGGATTGAGCAAAGTGACAACAATCTGAGTGCTTGGGTCAGCTTGTGGATCAGAGAGCCTGTCTGTCTGGGATCTCCTGCCAGTTCTAGGCTTTGTCACCTGACTATAGCATGCTTGGGCTTCATCATTTCAGAGGCTTAGGTAATAAATGCTAAACTCTAGAACTAGGGCTGAGATGAGCTCTTGGTGAGAAACATTGACTGGGAGTGCAGCAGTCTGGTGCTCACAGATAAACTGGAGTGTGATGCTTGACAGGCAAAATAATACTTGCTACAAGCATTCACCAGGTTGCAGAGCTAAAAATGCTAGTTTTGCCAATTTCAAAATTCTATAATTGGAATAACAGTCATCATATTTTCCCTGAGCATTATCTTTACAGGTCAGGAGTCATGGAGCATATTAGATTCTTTTTTCAATTGATCATGAATTTTTCATTAAATATAAACATTCCTTTTTAGTCAATGAAGATAATATGATTGTGTAACCAGAGATCAAATTGCCAACATCCGCTGGATCATGGAAAAAGCAAAAGAGTTCCAGAAAAACATCTACCTCTGCTTTATTGACTATGCCAAAGCCTTTGACTGTGTGGATCACAATAAACTGTGGAAAATTCTGAAAGAGATGGGAATACCAGACCGCCTGATCTGCCTCTTGAGAAATTTGTATGCAGGTCAGGAAGCAACAGTTAGAACTGGACATGGAACAACAGACTGGTTCCAAATAGGAAAAGGAGTACGTCAAGGCTGTATATTGTCACCCTGTTTATTTAACTTATATGCAGAGTACATCATGAGAAATGCTGGACTGGAAGAAGCACAAGCTGGAATCAAGATTGCTGGGAGAAATATCAATAACCTCAGATATGCAGATGACACCACCCTTATGGCAGAAAGTGAAGAGGAACTCAAAAGCCTCTTGATGAAAGTGAAAGTGGAGAGTGAAAAAGTTGGCTTAAAGCTCAACATTCAGAAAACTAAGATCATGGCATCCGGTCCCATCACTTCATGGGAAATAGATGGGGAAACAGTGGCAACAGTGGCAGACTTTATTTTTCTGGGCTCCAAAATCACTGCCGATGGTGACTGCAGCCATGAAATTAAAAGACGCTTACTCCTTGGAAGGAAAGTTATAACCAACCTAGATAGCATATTCAAAAGCAGAGACATTACTTTGCCAACAAAGGTTCATCTAGTCAAGGCTATGGTTTTTCCTATGGTCATGTATGGATGTGAGAGTTGGACTGTGAGGAAGGCTGAGCACCGAAGAATTGATGCTTTTGAACTGTGGTGTTGGAGAAGACTCTTGAGAGTCCCTTGGACTGCAAGGAGATCCAACCAGTCCATTCTGAAGGAGATCAGCCGTGGGATTTCTTTGGAAGGAATGATACTAAAGCTGAAACTCCAGTACTTTGGCCACCTCATGCGAAGAGTTTACTCATTAGAAAAGACTCTGATGCTCGGAGGGATTGGGGGCAAGAGGAGAAGGGGACAACAGAGGATGAGATGGCTGGATGGCATCACTGACTCGATGCACATGAGTCTGAGTGAACTCCGGGAGTTGGTGATGGACAGGGAGGCCTGGCGTGCTGCGATTCATGGGGTTGCAAAGAGTCGGACACGACTGAGCGACTGATCTGATCTGATCTGATACATTTCAAATCCTAAAAGATGATGCTGTGAAAGTGCTGCACTCAATATGCCAGCAAATTTGGAAAACCCAGCAGTGGCCACAGAACTGGAAAAGGTCAGTTTTCATTCCAATCCCAAAGAAAGGCAATGCCAAAGAATGCTCAAACTACCACACAATTGCACTCATCTCACACGCTAGTAAAATAATGCTCAAAATTCTCCAAGCCAGGCTTCAACAGTACATGAACCATGAACTTTCAGATGTTCAAGCTGGTTTTAGAAAAGGCAGAGGAACCAGAGATCAAATTGCCAACATCTGTTGGATTATCAAAAAAGCAAGAGAGTTCCAGAAAAACATCTATTTCTGCTTTATTGACTATGCCAAAGCCTTTGACTGTGTGGATGATAACAAACTTTGGAAAATTCTGAAAGAGATGGGAATGCCAGACCACCTGACCTGCCTCTTGAGAAACCTGTATGCAAATCAGGAAGCAACAGTTAGAACTGGACATGAAACAACAGACTTGTTCCAAATTGGGAAAGGAGTACGTCAAGGCTGTATATTGTCACCCTGCTTATTTAACTTATATGCAGATTACATCATAAGAAATGCTGGGCTGGATGAAGCACAAGTTGGAAGGAAGATTACTGGGAGAAATACCAATAACCTCAGATATGCAGATGACACCACCCTTATGGCAGAAAGTGAAGAGGAACTCAAAAGCCTCTTGATGAAAGTAAAAAAGTTGGCTTAAAGCTCAACATTCAGAAAATTCAGACCATGGCATCTGGTTCCATCACTTCATGGCAAATAGATGGGGGAAACAGTGGCAGACTATTTTTTTGGGCTCCAAAATCACTGCAGATGGTGAATGCAGCCATAAAATTAAAAGAGACTTACTTCTTGGAAGGAAAGTTATGACCAACCTAGACAGCATATTAAAAAGCAAAAACATTACTTTACCAACAAATGTTCGTCTAGTCAAAGCTATGGTTTTTCCAGTAGTCATATATGGATGTGAGAGTTGGACTATAAAGAAAGCTAAGCGCAGAAGAATTGATGCTTTTGAACTGTTGTGTTGGAGAATACTCTTGAGAGTCCTTTGGACTGCAAGGAGATACAAATAGTCCATCCTAAAGGAAATCAGTCCTGAATATTCTTTGGAAGGACTGGTGCTGAAGCTGAAACTCCAATACTTTGGCACCTGATGCAAAGAACTGACTCATTTGAAAAGACCCTGATGCTGGGAAAGATAGAAGGTAGGAGGAAAGGGGGATGACAGAGGATGAGATGGCTGGAGAGCATCACTGACTCCATGGACAAGAGTTTGAGTAAACTCTGGGAATTGATGATGGACAGGGAGGTCTGGCGTGCTGAAGTCCATGAGGTTGCAGTTGGAGACGACTGAGCGACTGAACTGAACTGAACTGAACTGATACATTCCAGATGAACTCATGCAAAGATTGGAGAAGGAAATGGCAACCCACTCCAGTTTCTTGCCTGGAGAATCCCAGGGATGGGGGAGCCTGGTGGGCTGCCATCTATGGGGTCGCACAGAGTCGGACATGACTGAAGCAACTTAGCAGCAGCAGCAGCATGCAAAGATATGAATTCTAATTTTCTTCATCTCCCCTTAGATGGCAGTTTGCATGTATAAAAATGAACTCATATATAGATAGATACATTATATATGTAATATTGCTAGTGGTAAAGAATCTGCCTGCAATGCAGGAGACAAATGTTCGATCCCTGGGAAGAGTCTCTGGATAAGGAAATTGCAACCCACTCCAGTATTCTTGTCTGGAGAATCCCATGGCCAGAGGAGCCTGGCAGATTACAGTCCGTGGGATCACATGACTGAGCACACACGCGCAACACAGCTGTAATATGACACTGTTTTTCTCAATTTTTTTCCTACAGTTTGAGTTAAAGATTCTGATGTGATTTTTGAGTGTCTTAGGTTTTCCTCTCCCTTAACTCTGATGTAAATTACTGTGTCTTGAATAGCTCTTCGCATGGTGAACAATACATTTGGTTCAGTGGTTTTCTTGCTGCGCCTCGTTGATCTCATGCTCGAGTTCCGTGCTCCTCTGGAGACTCATGCTGGTGGCTCCAGCACCTGTGCTGTGGGAAGTCTTTAACTCAGTCTAGTTTTTATGCAGAAGATGGAGTCTGCCCAGAGACACCAGACATGGAGCTGCCTTGAATTCCAAGTGCATGAGGGGAGCTGGCAGCCTCACACAAGAGAAGCAAACAATGGCTTGGGACACACATGTGGGCTAGGGGAAGCAAAAATTTTCTTTAAGCAACTGTTTTTAGGGAGAGATTGGAATAAAATCCAAGTACAGTATAGCACAGAGTGTTTGTGCCTGAGCTTCCAGGCTGAATTGTCTTTTATTTTCCTCTTCCTTTCTGTTTCATTAAAAAAGTGTTCATTATAGAAAAAAAGAGAAAACTTAAACAACAGAAAAAAAATGACCACTGTATAAAATTTTAACTTGATGGTCTTTTAGAAATTTACTTAATGCAAACACAAACAAAGGAATGTATAAAAATAATGTACTGTTTTGAACCTGCTTTCTGGACTCCCTCTCAAATAATATAACTGCTTCTCTGGTTGCTCAGATGGTAAAGAATCTGCCTGCAATGAAGGAGATCTGGGTTCAATCTCTGGGTTGGGAAGATCCCCTGGAAGAGGGCATGGCAACCCACTCCATTATTCTTGCCTGGAGAATCTCCATGGACAAAGGAGCCTGCAGCACACCAGGCTCCACTCTCCATGACATTTTTCAAGCAAGATACTGGAGCAGGTTGTCATTTCCTTCTCCAGGGAATCTTCCCAGCATAGGCAGGGATCGAACCTGAGTCTCTTGTATGGCAGGCTGATTCTTTACCACTAGCACCACCTGGGAAGCCCTTAACTCTAAGGTATTCTAGTATATTCAAGAGTTCCTTGCTGCCTGTTTAGAGGTGCCTCAACTTTGGCCACCTGACATGAGGAGCCAACTCTTTGGAAAAGACCCTGAAGCTGGAAAAGACTGAGGGCAAGAGGAGAAAGGGGCAACAGAGGATGAGATGGTTGGATGGCATCAATGACTCAATGGATATGGGTGTGAGCAAACTCAGAGAGTTAGTGAAGGACAGGGAAGCCTGGCGTGCTGCAGTTCATGGGATCACAAAGAATCGGACATGACTTAGTGACTGAATAACAACAAAGACGCAGAATCTTGAACCCCAAGTGCAGTCGCATCCTGTCCTTGTGTTTCTTGCAGATATTAAGGGAGCTCTAACACACAACCCACAGTTGTACTCTTGGGAAGCCGATTCCTCTTTTCCTCAAGTTATTTTGGTTTATTTTCTTTGCACCCAGTGCTACTTAAGGCATCTTCCATGCCAGACACCTCCAGGTCTCTTCCATTCCCAGAACAATGCTCCCTACCTCTTTGCACCTTCTTATGTGGAGCAACTTGTTTTCTCAGTTCAGTCCAGCCTGCCCCTCATGCTCTGTCCCAGCAGTCCGGTCCCCTTGTCAATTTTCCGCTCTCCAGAGTCTGCATTAGCAAAGGTAAGGGACCTTCCTTGCTGAGAAAGTCTGCTGAAGGAGGGAGGAGCTGAGCCGGCAAGATCAACCTTTTCTTTAGTGAGTGGGGATGACAGGTCATAAAGGAGGAAATGTGAGTGTTTGGGAGTTAATAAAATTATTACTGCAGCATTAATGTGAAAGTTTTCCAAGACAAATAATAAATGCACACTCATATAGTCACTTTAAAAATAATTTTATTTCTTGATTTAGGCTGTGCTTGGGGCTTCGTTGCTGTGCGGGCTCTTCTCTACTGCAGGGACTGGGGGTTACTGTCTAGTTGCAGTGCCTGGGCTTCTCATTTCGATGGCTTCTCTTGTTGCAGAGTGCGGGCTCTAGGTTGTGAAGGTTTCAGTAGCTGCGGTGTGTGGGCTCAGGAGTTGCAGTTCCTGGGCTCTAGAGCACAGGCTCAATAGTTACGGCGCACATGCTTAGCTGCTCCGAGACATGTGGAATCCACCAGGAATCAAACTCCTGTCTCCTGCATTGGCAGGCGGACTCTCCACCAGGGAAGCCCTCAGATTGTCATTTTAAATGGCGAGATGGTGCAACACTCCATGTATAGATGTTATCCATATATGTATTCTATTTCCTATTTTTGAATATTTAATTTGTTTCACCATTTTTCATTAATGGGAAAAGCTTTACTATAAACATCCCTGCACATATGTCTTTGATTATTTTTCAAATTATTTATTTAGAACAAGTTCCATGAAATAATACTGCTGAGTCCAAAGGTATACAATTAATGAAAATGTTGCCTTAATGCCCTTTAGGAAAGGTTTGATGATTGGCCTTTCATTAATAATGTATAAGATATTACTGACCCTGTAACTGTGTCTATACTAGTTACTGTCATTCTTTTTGTCAATTCAGTGGGCAAACTTATTGTTATTTCATTTATTTAATCATTAGTGAGGTTGATTTTTTTTTTTTTATCATTATTGACCACTGTAGGTCTGATTTTGGGAACTATATATTTATCTTTTATTGGGGAAGAATTGTAATTTAGCATTTGGCAGTGCACAATAAGGTTTTGGAATCTGGAAATGTTTTTTAGAAAGTATTAGCCACAAACAATCATGGTGAAATGTACTAGATTGCAATTTTTCCTTGACTTCGTTTTCAATTATTTGCCTCTGTACCTCACAAAGAAAAAAAAAATACGCCAGCCGAATGAAATTTTGATAAATTAAATTTTGATTTTGATAAATCAAACCTCCTCCTTTGGGTTTGTGATGAGGCCATATTTTCTCAAAATATTGGCCCCAAAGGTAAGAGGCCTATTGTCATTAGGGAATGAGGTAGCTCGCCTGCAGAATGGGGGGCTCAGGAGCCCCAAACAGGTCAGCCCCAAATAGTAGCTCCAGGACAACCCATTCCAGTATTCTTGCCTGGAGAATCCCATGGACAGAGGAGTCTGGTGGGCTCCAGTCCATGGGGTCACAGGGTCAGACAGGACTGAAGCAACTGGGCATGCTCCCACCAGGACCTGTGCAGTGGCAAGTAAGGAAAGTTAGTGTGAGGAGGGTAGATATACTTCCCACAGTCCCAGAGGAACAGCAGTGTCAGGACTCAAATTCAGATCTGACTACAAATCCAGTGCCCTCACCATAAAAAAACAAAGACAAAAAGGAAAGAAAAGAAAATCTAAAAAGCAAAGAGAAGAGTGTGGGAATGATTATCTCTCTTGTAGGATGGCTATGCTTGATAGAGGTGACAGGAAGTGCTTAAATCTTTCTTTCTAGCAAAAAATAAAAGGCTGGGAAATCCCCCGGCCCTACAGTGGTTAGGATTCTGCACTCCCACTGCAGGGACCCGGGTTCAATCCATGGTCACGGAACTAAGGTCCCACAGGCCAGGTGGCGCTGCCAAAAAAGCAGACAAAACCCCCAAGAAACAAGCAAAAACCCCCAAACCAACCCTCCCACCCCCAAAGCAAAAACATACAATATAAAAGGTTAATTTGGTCATAATGAGAAAAGTTATGTTTATGGCATTGCTGTGGTGGGACAAAGAGATTGTTTTTAAGGGTTCGGTGCTTTGGCTGCTACATTTAGTGCCCTATATTTCTTTCTCTAACAATCCAGATTCTTGTCATCCTGGAAGGCTGCTGCCACCTCGTCCTCCAAGAAGCCTCCCAGGCAGGCAAGAGCAGAGAAAACTGCTTCAGCTTTCAGAGCCTGTCCCACCCAACATAGCATTGATCACCTTGCATCTTCTCTTTCTTTCTTAGCATCTGTGGATATTATTCTTATTTACCTATTATAATAAGGTGTTAGCTTCACTAGATTAAAAGTTTAATCTCAGTACAAAACCATTCACATAATAGAGTTTATCATTTATGCAAATTGATTGATCTAAGGGTTAAATGGGGCTTCCGAGGTGGCTCAATGATAAACAATCTGCCTGCAATACAGGAGTTGTGAGTTCGATCCCTGGGTCAGGGAGATTCCTTGGAGAAGGAGATGGCAACCCATTTCAGTATTCTTGCATGGGAAATTTTATGAACAGAGGAGCCTGGCAGGAAACAGACCGTGGAGTCACAAAAGAGTCGGACAGGGTTTAGCCACCAAACAACAAGGATGCCTTAAGACAGCTTTACAGAAGCTTCAACTAATATTTGTTAAGCAACTGCTACTATCTAGGTATTTCTACATAAGCTGTCTTATTTAATTCTTAAAATCATCTTGCCGGGTAGGAGATAGAGGTTTCTTTCTTTATTTTCCCCTTTTTTTTGAGGAGAAAACTGAAGCCAAGAAGAGTTAAATAATTTCTCAGGATTCCTCTGTGAGTTGGGTTTGTATTTGAATTCCTGCTTCCCAGCTTCAAAGCTCATGCTTTTTACACAGAGACACTCCTTCCAGGTTTGATCAACACAACCTGGGTGTGGGTGGAAGAGCTTCTCACAGAGAACTATCATCGCTGACAAGCTTATTGAGGGACCCTGAGAAAAGAAAGGCATCATTATTTTGACAGGTCTTGCTAACCAAAACCCATGGTGCCTATGTTCTTGGGCAAGGACTAATTTTAAAAAGCAAACTATGAAAGTATAGAGATGTTGCCTTTCCACCGAAGCCAAAATTGATGGGTTTTCAGGAAGAAAACTAATGGATTTTTGATTATCTTGCTGGCAAAACATCCACATGGAATTTTCAGGGGCTATCAGCACAAAAAATGTAGTTCTTAATGCATCGAGGACTTCTTAGCCTGTCTACAGAAGTGGATCATTTCTACAGGAAAATATTAAATGTGGGAAGAATATAATGAGGCTCCCTAAACATTCTGTGGATGACATTAGGTGCATTATTGTTTCATTAAAAAAGGAAAGGATTAATTTTATATAACAAAACAAATGGGAAGTCCCGTATATCACTTTGTTTAGCTGCTTGTCTATTAAAGCAATGTCCACTGTACGTGGACTCCAGCTTCATTAAACTTCCTTGAGGCCAAGTTATTTCATGATTGGATGACCTACAGGACTTATTCTATTTTTTTTTTTTCGAATTCTTCACCATTAAAACACTCAAAACCAAACCAAACAAAAGCAAAAAGGGAGTGGCTTATGGATGTCAAGTTTGTAAGCTAAAATTTAAAGATGTATCTCTTTCAGAATCTGCCAAGCCAGAGGAAATCCATAAAGAATAACTAGTGAGGAAAGAAATTTTGGAGATGGGTAGAATTATTTGGCTGAAAAAAACTAGAAAATCTGCCAAGTTTTATGAATTCATACATCACAAGGAAACTGCTTAAGTTTAATGAGGATACTAGGGTTGCAAAAGAGTTGGACATGACTTAGCAACTAAACCACCAGTGAGGATACTGCTTTTTATGTTTTTTAAATTGTATTTTGATCAGAGATAATTACAATATTGTTATGGTTTCTACCATCTATCAACATGAATCAGCCATAGGCATATGTACATCCTCCCCTCTCCTAAACTTCCCTCCCATCCCACACCTGTAGGTCGTCAAAGAGCACCAGCTTTGGGTTCCCTGCCTCATAAAGCAAATTCCCACCAACTAGAGGATAGTGCTTTAAAAAATATTCAACATTTAGAAATTGTGATTAAATATACATAACATAAAATTTTCCATTTTAAACTCTTTTTAAGTGTTCAGTTCTGTGGCATTAAGTACATACACATTATTGTGCAACTGTCATCGCTACCCAAATTCATCATTCCCAACTGGAACTCTCTACTCATTAAGCCATAATTCTGCATTCTCCTCTCTCCCAGCCCCTGGTTATCAAAACGTCCATTTTTTAAAATAATTTTTACTGGAGTAGAGTTTATTTACAATTCTGTGCTAGCTTCTGCTGTACAGCAAAGTGAATCAGTCACACAAACACATATATCCACTCTTTCTAAGATTCTATTCCCATGTAGGTCATCACAGAGTAATGAGTAGAGTTTCTTGTGTTATACAGTTAGTCTCAATTTCCCAATTAATCCCTCCTCCCTTTTCCCCCTTGCTAACTATTTGTTTCTTACAACTATGACTCTTCTGTTATGTGGGAAAAAAAAAAAAAAAGTGAAAGTGAGTCTTTACAACCCCATGGACTGGAGTGGGCAGCCTTTCCCTTCTCCAGGGGATCTTCCCAACCCAGGGATCGAATCTAGGTCTCCCGCATTGCAGGCAGATTCTTTACCAGCTGAGCCACAAGGGAAGCCCCCTTTGCTCTGTAAATAGGCCTACTTGTACCTTTCTTTAGATTCATATATAAATGATATCATATGATGGTTTTTTCTCTGTCTGACTGACTTCACTCAGTGTGACAATCTTTAGGTCCATCTATGTTGCTGCACATAACATGATTTCATTCCTTTTTATGGCTGAGTAATATTCCATTGTACATAATCATAACCTTTATTCTACTTTCTGCCTCTATGAATTTGGTTATTCTAGCTACCTCTCAGTTTTTTAATGGAAGTATAGTTGACTTACAATGTTGTGTTAGTTTCAGGTGTACAGCAAAGTGATTTGGTTATATGTATGTATCTCATATATTATTTGTTGAGCAACTTCTAGGAGTTCTGAGACCCATGCTGTCTTAGGCTCAATCCCAAGAACCGCTGGCAGCGCATGTGGAGGAGTCCAGCTTTCCTCTCCTGAATAATGTAGGGAGGTGGTGTGATGCAGAGCTGGCCTCCCCAAGCTGTGTGCACATCACAATTGCCAGGAGAGACAATTAAAACATATCATGGGGCTGCCAGGGCTCTGGGACCAGGCTCCAAATGTCCCTCAGGGATTCTCATGTACACTCAGCTTTGAAAGCTACTGACGGCAAATTTAGCCTTGGAATACGGAATGAAGCAGGGCAAAGACTAATAGAGTTTTGCCAAGAAAATGCACCGGTCATAACAGACACCCTCTTCCAACAACACAAGAGAAGACTCTATACATGGACATCACCAGATGGTCAACACCAAAATCAGATTGATTATACTCTTTGCAGCCAAAGATGGAGAAGCTCTATACAGTCAGCAAAAACAAGACCAGGAGCTGACTGTGGCTCAGACCATGAACTCCTTATTGCCAAATTCAGACTTAAATTGAAGAAAGTAAGGAAAACCACTAGACACTTCAGGTATGACCTAAATCAAATCCCTTATGATTATACAGTAGAAGTGAGAAATAGATTTAAGGGCCTAGATCTGATAGATAGAATGCCTGATGAACTATGGACTGAGGTTCGTGACATTGTACAGGAGAGAGGGATCAAAACCATCCCCATGGAAAAGAAATGCAAAAAAGCAAAATGGCTGTCTGGGGAGGCCTTACAAATAGCTGTGAAAAGAAGAGAAGCGAAAAGCAAAGGAGAAAAGGAAAGATATATACATCTGAATGCAGAGTTCCAAAGAATAGCAAGAAGAGATAAGAAAGCCTTCCTCAGTGATCAATGCAAAGAAATAGAGGAAAACAACAGAATGGGAAAGACTAGGGATCTCTTCAAGAAAATCAGAGATACCAAAGGAACATTTCATGCAAAGATGAGCTCGATAAAGGACAGAAATGGTATGTACCTAACAGAAACAGAAGATATTAAGAAGAGATGGCAAGAATACACAGAAGAACTATACAAAAAAGATGTTCACGACCCAGGTAACCACGATGGTGTGATCACTGACCTAGAGCCAGACATCCTGGAATGTGAAGTCAAGTGGGCCTTAGAAAGCATCACTACGAACAAAGCTAGTGGAGGTGATGGAATTCCAGTTGAGCTATTCCAAATCCTGAAAGATGATGCTGTGAAAGTGCTGCACTCAATATGCCAGCAAATTTGGAAAACTCAGCAGTGGCCCCAGGACTGGAAAAGGTCAGTTTTCATTCCAATCCCAAAGAAAGGCAATGCCAAAGAATGCTCAAACTACCGCACAATTGCACTCATCTCACACGCTAGTAAAGTAATGCTCAAAATTCTCCAAGCCAGGCTTCAGCAATATGTGAACCGTGAACTTCCTGATGTTCAAGCTGGTTTTAGAAAAGGCAGAGGAACCAGAGATCAAATTGCCAACATCTGCTGGATCATAGAAAAAGCAAGAGAGTTCCAGAAAAACATCTATTTCTGCTTTATTGACTATGCCAAAGCCTTTGACTGTGTGGATCACAATAAACTGTGGAAAATTCTGAAAGAGATGGGAATACCAGACCATCTGATCTGCCTCTTGAGAAATTTGTATGCAAGTCAGGAAGCAACAGTTAGAACTGGACATGGAACAACAGACTGGTTCTAAATAGGAAAAGGAGTTCGTCAAGGCTGTGTATTGTCACCCTGTTTATTTAACTTATATGCAGAGTACATCATGAGAAATGCTGGACTGGAAGAAACACAAGCTGGAATCAAGATTGCTGGGAGAAATATCAATAACCTCAGGTATGCAGACGACACCACCCTTATGGCAGAAAGTGAAGAGGAACTAAAAAGCCTCTTGATGAAAGTGAAAGTGGAGAGTGAAAAAGTTGGCTTAAAGCTCAACATTCAGAAAACTAAGATCATGGCATCTGGTCCCATCACTTCATGGGAAATAGATGGGGAAACAGTGGAAACAGTGTCAGACTTTATTTTTCTGGGCTCCAAAATCACTACAGATGGTGACTGCAGTCATGAAATTAAAAGACGCTTATTCCTTGGAAGGAAAGTTATGACCAACCTAGATAGCATATTCAAAAGCAGAGACATTACTTTGCCAACAAAGGTTCATCTAGTCAAGGCTATGGTTTTTCCTGTGGTCATGTACGGATGTGAGAGTTGGACTGTGAAGAAGGCTGAGCACCGAAGAATTGATGCTTTTGAACTGCGGTGTTGGAGAAGACTCTTGAGAGTCCCTTGGACTGCAAGGAGATCCAACCAGTCCATTCTGAAGGAGATCAGCCCTGGGATTTCTTTGGAAGGAATGATGCTAAAGCTGAAACTCCAGTACTTTGGCCACCTCATGCAAAGAGTTGACTCATTGGAAACACTCTGATGCTTGGAGGGATTGGGGGCAAGAGGAGAAGGGGATGACAGAGGATGAGATGGCTGGATGACATCACTGACTCGATGCACATGAGTCTGGGTGAACTCCGGGAGTTGGTGATGGACAGGGAGGCCTGGCGTGCTGCGATTCATGGGGTTGCAAAGAGTCGGACACGACTGAGTGACTGATCTGATCTGATCTGACAAGGACAGAGAGACCTGAGTCACAGCTGGGCTCTGTCACTGGCCAGATGTGTGACTTCTGGTGATTCACCTGCTGGCTCTCAGCCTCAGCTTCCCATCTGTACATTGGATTTTGGTGAGGAGGACGAGTATTTGGCTCATAATTTGACACCATTTTTATCCATGTAGAATGTGTGACAGAAAAGGGGGCTTATGTTTCTCAGCTCTAACTCAGTTTGTTCACTGAGAAGGCAGGTAGTGCCCTAGACTGAGAAATCACTCAACCCCGTGGCTGTCTAGGCAGCCTGTCACCCTGGTCTTGAAGTTCCAGCTTTCTGCCCCTGGGGGTCCTTGGAAAGATGCTGGCTGATAGATTGCTCAGGGAGCTAGGGGAGTACAGGTAGGCTGGGCAGATGCCCCCTGGTTATTGCAGGTAGAAGGAAGCCAGGAGAGAGCAGTGGGCTCAGGTCTTCAAGAAACTCAACTCCATCCCTGTAACCATTCACCTGGGTTCTTGATCCTTCAACAAACCTAAAAATGAGAAACCAGAAGTTAGCAATGCCTTAAAATATTTTCAGCTTCTCTGCTGGTTCAGATGGTAAAGAATCTGCCTGCAGTGCAGGAGACCCGGGTTCGATCCCTGGGTCAGGAAGATCCCTTGGAGGAGGAAATGGCAATCCATTCCAGTAATCTTGCCTGGAGAATCCCATGGACCGAGGAGCCTGGTGGGCTACAGTTCATGGGCTCACAAAGAGTTGGACTTTATTGCATGTAGATAGATCAAGTAACTTCTCTCTGTGATCCATCACCAGGACATTTGCTAAGAAAGGATATTTACTAGCTTTATAAAATAATGGATTTTTTTCCAGATACACATGCTGATTTTGTTTCAACGGTATGGCAGAATTCTGTAAAGAGCCTATCTTTCATATACTTTGGAGCAAGGTATCCAGATCATTAATTCTGAAGAAAGGGTTCTGACAAAATATGAGATAAATCAGAATAATATTACATTCTTACTCTTTCTTGGCAAGAGCTGCAGTAGTTTCAGAAATTAGCCCAAGGAAATTGCAAAGCTGGGGTGAATTTTGCACTTCAATGACTGAAGTATTTTAGTAGTGCTTGAACAGGAAAATCAACAAAATGTAAAAGTCATCAGAACATATCTGCCAGATATGAAAACTAATTTAGTGAACTGACTGCACACTCTTTTTCTAAAAGGATTGGAGAAATTTTCTCACAAATCCTCTTCCATTTCTAAGCGACAACTAAGGGCGGGTGTGTGGTCACTCCCATTGAAAACAGGGTGGACAAGGTAGAGTGATTCTTGCAAGATTACCCAGCTGGTATGGTTGTGCAAGAACTTAGGTTAATTCTCGTAAAGGTGGAGGTTAGTTTAATAAACTCCACTGCTAAAAAAATAGCATCCATTTCTACAGACACTGATATATTTTCAACCTAGTGATTTTAAGGGAGGTACGCAATGAGTAGAATGAACGGCAGGTGTGTAGATCAGCCTGGAAGTCGCTAAGTTGCTTGCTTCAGTTGTGTCTGACTCTGTGCGACCCCATAGACAAGAATACTGGAGTGGGTTGCCATTGCCTTCTCCGAGATCAGCCTGGAAGGGCCAGTCCTTATCCAGGGCTGACCTCTGAGCCCATCATCCAGCTGTGAGGCTCAGCTTGTTCTCAGGGTGTGGAGGTTGCTCTCTTGACTGCCCAGCCTAACTCATCAAGTTTAGAAAGTTTTACCCCATCTTCATAGAAAATGCTTACTATCACATTTCTATAGGTCTTCAAAAAAGCTGCAAGAGAGATTCAACTATGATAGAACATTGTGTGACTATGTGGGCAATCCTGTAAGTATGAGGACCTGCTTAAAGGTTTAGCTTCCCTGGTGGCTCAGAGGCACCCGGGTGCCTGCAATGCGGGATACCGGGTTCTATCCCTGGGTTGGGAAGATCCCCTGGAGAAGGAAATGGCAACCCACTACAGTACTCTTGCCTGGAGAATCCCATGGACAGAGGACCTTGGTGGGCTACAGTCCACAGGGTTGCAAAGAGTCGGACACGACTTACTGACTTCACTTTCTTTCTTAAAGGTTTAAAGACTGGCTTCAAGCACAACAGGACAACTGCCCAAGGCAGGGGCAGTGGAGATGGAAGAAGGGGATTAATTCAATTTCTGTTGTCTGGGTGGGAGTGGTGAGAAAGAATGAGTGAAAGATGACTGCTATGCTTTTGGACTTGAATGACTGGGCAAACATTAAATGAACTTTGTCAAAGAGGAGGAAGGGCAGGAGTTGAGGCAGAGATGATCAATTTACTTTTGGACATAATTTGTGATGTTGTAGATACAGACATCTAGCAGACAACTGGATAGATAATTTGAAGGTGAGAGTGGTGGACAGAATTCCAAGAGGACTCTTGATGACTCACAACCTTGAATAACCTTCTTCTTTGGAATATGTGTGTGTATGGGGTGACCTATAACTTGCTTCTGTGACCAAGGTAATAAATGGGCTATCACTTCCATGATTAGGTTACATCAAACTCTCTGGTGATTCCAAAACCTCTGAAGATTTTAAAGAGTAGTTTGTGGGTGGTAAATGGTCCTATTTAAATATCTCACCCTACCCTCCCTGCACATCTGGCCCCAAGGAGATGTCCACCATTGTTGATTGTCTCTTTGTGGGATTCGTTTTTTTTTCTCTCATAACTTTGGAAGTTTTTATCATTATTGGGGTGCTGGAGAAGACTCTTGAGAGTCTCTTGAATTGTAAGGAGATCAAACCAGTCAATCCTAAAGGAAATAAAACCTGAATATTCACTGGAAGGACTGATGCTAGAACTGAAGCTCCAATACTTTGGCCACCTAATGTGAAGAGCTGATTCATTGGAAAAGACCCTGATGCTGGGAAAGACTGAGGGCAGGAGGAGAAGGGGGCTACAGAGGATGAGATGGTTGGATGACATCAGTGACTCAGTGAACATGAATCTGAGGAAACTCTGAGAGATAGTGAAGGACAAGGGAGTCTTCAGGGCACTTTGACCCAGAGTGTGTGATTTTAGTCTTATTTATAGCCATGCCCATTTCTGGTCTATGTATTGTTCCTTTTGTTTTAAAGTGCACTGAAGTTATTCAAATTAGGGGTGTGTGTGTGTGTGTGTGTATGTGTGAGATCACTGATGTGTTTAAAACAGAAGGAAGCTTACAGTGTTAAATCAGCAACACCTTTATGAGAAGGGTTTATGGCTATATTCTATTTCCTGTTTCTTTAATCAATGGTTTGCTGCTGCTAAGTCACTTCAGTCATGTCTGACTCTGTGCGTCCCTATAGACAGCAGCCCACTAGGCTCCCCCGTCCCTGGGATTCTCCAGGCAAGAACACTGGAGTGGGTTGCCATTTCCTTCTCCAATGCATGAAAGTGAAAAGTGAAAGTGAAGTCACTCAGTCATGTCTGACTCTTTGTGACCCCATGGACTGCAGCCTACCAGGCTCCTCCATCCATGGGATTTTCCAGGCAAGAGTACTGGGTGGGGTGCCATTGCCTTCTCCGAATCAATGGTTTAGTGGCAACCAAAACACATAATGAAGAATTTTGAGGTGTGGTTGCCTTCTGTAAATATTGAAACCCACTGTGTAGATGGGCTTGGCCGTTTGTGGAAGAGAATAAGGGAGGGAGGAAATGTGGGACTCAGAAGTCAGGTGACACCCCAAATCCAAGGAATATGCCAGCTGAGAGAGGCAAGGTTGAAATAAAAGTACAACCCAGGAAGCTTAGATCTAATCTCTTGAAGGATATGCTGAAGGAAAATTGCAACACTGGTGGGACTGTCATTACTGAACTTGAGTGGGGATTCCATGGACTAAGAACTGGTGTTTCTAGCGCTGTGGGGCGGATGGCCCTGAAGGGACCACACAGCTGCACATCAGCTTGGTGGGCTCAGCTTGCAATGCGGATGGGCCACCAAGTTATGAAACTGTTGGTGAACTAGCCTTACAGTTCATCCATGTTAGGGGCTGAATTGTGTCTCTCCAGAATTCACATGGTGAAGCCCTCACTCCCAGGACCTCAGAATTAAACTGGGTTTGGAGACAGGGTCTTTCAAGAGCAGTTAAGGTACAGTGAGGTCATAGGGGTGGACCCTATTCCAGTCTAACTTGTGTCCTTGTAAGAAGAGGAGATTGGACACAGACATACAGAGGGAAGACATGTGGGGACGCAGGGAGAAGACGACCGTCCACAGCCTAAGGAGAGATACCTCAGGAGAAAACACTCAGCTGACAGCTTGATCTTGGACTTCTGGCCTCCAGAACCATGAGAAAATAAATTCCTGTTATTGAAGCCAGTTCATCTCTGGCACTGTGTTTATGAGAGTCAGAAAACCAATATGTCCATCCAACTCTTTGCACCCCAATTTCCCATTCCTGGGGTAACTTTCTGGTTATAACCTGACCTCGCATGCAGCTATTACTATGTGGAAGGAATTCACTAGCCAGAGCTCATGAGGATTCTGGCCCACTTATTAGCTTTATTTCCCACTGTGAATTAGGTGACTGGCTTTCTGCATGCACTGGTTAATGTAGCAGTCTGACCAGCATGTTTATGATGGGTCAGTCTTGGAACCGACTTCTTTTACTTGTGAATGCTGTAGAATCAATGGGGCTTCCCTGGTGGCTCAGCAGTAAAGAATCTACCTGCAATGCAAGAGATGCAGGAGATGTGGGTTTGATTCCAGTGTCAGGAAGAGCCCCTAGAGGAGGGCATGGGAACCCACTCCAGTATTCTTGCCTGGAGAATCCCATGGACAGAGTAGCCTGGCAGTCTATAGCCCATGGGGTTTCAAAGAGTTAGACATGACTGAAGCAACTGAGCACATATGCATGTATGCTGTAAAATTGAGTTGCTGAGCTCACAGAGCCATTTTCACACTAGAAATGTTTGGGTCATGTTTCCTACTGTGTGACCTTAAGTAAATATTACAAGCTTTTCCCCCTAAGATATGTGCATCACAGATGACCCTATTCTTTACCTCCTTTGTGGTCCAAGCTGAGATGAAGAAACTGGATAAGATTTGGGTACAGAAGGTCAGGTATTCAAAGGACATAGTTTAAAAATAATCTTTAGTGGTTTGTTTTTAGACTGCATTAAATATCCTCCTTATTGCCAAATTCAGACTTAAATTGAAGAAAGTAGGGAAAACCACTAGACCATTCAGGTATGACCTAAATCAAATCCCTTATGATTATACAATGGAAGTGAGAAATAAATTTAAGGGACTAGATCTGATAGACAGAGTGCCTGATGAGCTATGGACAGAGGTTCGTGACACTGTACAGGAGAGAGGGATCAAGACCATCCCCATGGAAAAGAATGCAAAAAAGCAAAATGGCTGTCTGAGGAGGCCTTACAAATAGCTGTGAAAAGACAAGCGAAAAGCAAAGGAGAAAAGGAAAGATATAAGCATCTGAATGCAGAGTTCTAAAGAATAGCAAGGAGAGATAAGAAAGCCTTCCTCAGCAATCAATGCAAAGAAATAGAGGAAAACAACAGAATGGGAAAGACTAGAGATCTCTTCAAGAAAATTAGAGATACCAAGAGAACATTTCATGCAAAGATGGGCTCGATAAAGGACAGAAATGGTATGGACCTAACAGAAGCAGAAGATATTAAGAAGAGGTGGCAAGAATACACAGAAGAACTGTACAAAAAAATCTTCATGACCCAGATAATAACAATGGTGTGATCACTGACCTAGAGCCAGACATCCTGGAATGTGAAGTCAAGTGGGCCTTAGAAAGCATCACTACGAACAAAGCTAGTGGAGGTGATGGAATTCCAGTTGAGCTATTTTAAATCCTGAAAGATGATGCTGTGAAAATGCTGCACTCAATATGCCAGCAAATTTGGAAAACTCAGCAGTGGCCACAGGACTGGAAAAGGTCAGTTTTCATTCCAATCCCAAAGAAAGGCAATGCCAAAGGATGCTCAAACTACCACACAATTGCACTCATCTCACACACTAGTAAAATAATGCTCAAAATTCTCCAAGCCAGGCTTCAGCAATACATGAACTGTGAACTTCCAGATGTTCAAGCTGGTTTTAGAACAGGCAGAGGAACCAGAGATCAATTGCCAACATCTGCTGGATCATCGAAAAAGCAAGAGAGTTCCAGAAAAACATCTACCCCTGCTTTATTGACTATGCCAAAGCCTTTGACGGTGTGGATCACAATAAACTGTGGAAAATTCTGAAAGAGATGGGAATACCAGACCACCTGACCTGCCTCTTGAGAAACCTATATGCAGGTCAAGAAGCAACAGTTAGAACTAGACACGGAACAACAGACTGGTTCTAAATAGGAAAAGGAGTACGTCAAGGCTGTGTATTGTCACCCTGCACAGAGTACATCATGAGAAACGCTGGGCTGGAAGAAGCACAAGCTGGAATCAAGATTGCCTGGAGAAATATCAATAACCTCAGATATGCAGATGACACCACCCTTATGGCAGAAAGTGAAGAGGAACTAAAAAGCCTCTTGATGAAAGTGAAAGTGGAGAGCGAAAAAGTTGGCTTAAAGCTCAACATTCAGAAAACTAAGATCATGGCATCTGGTCCCATCACTTCATGGCAAATAGATGGGGAAACAGTGTCAGACTTTATTTTTGGGGGCTCCAAAATCACTTCAGATAGTGACTGCATCCATGAAATTAAAAGACGCTTATTCCTTGGAAGGAAAGTTATGACCAACCTAGATAGTATATTCAAAAGCAGAGACATTACTTTGCCAACAAAGGTCCGTCTAGTCAAAACTGTGGTTTTTCCAGTGATCATGTATGGATGTGAGTGTTGGACTGTGAAGAAGGCTGAGCGCCAAAGAATTGATGCTTTTGAATTGTGGTGTTGGAGAAGACTCTTGAGAGTCCCTTGGACTGCAAGGACATCCAACCAGTCCATCCTAAAGATCAGTCCTGGGTGTTCATTGGAAGGACTGATGCTGAAGCTGAAACTTCAATACTTTGGCCACCTCATGCAAAGAGTTGACTGGAAAAGACTCTGATGCTGGGAGGGATTGGGGGCAGGAGGAGAAGGGGACGACAGAGGATGAGATGGCTGGATGGCATCACCGACTCAATGGACATGAGTCTGGGTAAACTCCAGGTGTTGGTGATGGACAGGGAGGCCTGGCATGCTGCAATTCATGGGGTTGCAAAAAGTCAGAAACGACTGAGCTACTGAACTGAACTGAACTGAACTGAAATATCTTATCAGTCACTTTAAATTGACTGTATAAAAATAGTAGCATCAAAATTTTTGCCTTGGCAAGGCTATCTGGCACACAAATCAGTGAGAACAGACATTAAAAACAGCTGAAGAGGTGGATAATTGTACCAGAGTCACACTGTGTACCTGAAATTGACAGCCTATGAATTAAAACTCATTCTAAGAGGCCAGCCTCATGATCTAGCTTGTTTCCAATGATCAAAGGTAAAGGTTAGCCAAGGTCTTTTTTTTTTTTAATTATGAAGAAAAATCATTCGACTTTTCATTTACCTACAAACAGGATCCTCCTAGCCAGAAGAGGTATTAAAACACCATCTTTCTCCCCCTTCGTGTCCAGGATGTTGAACACACAGCCCTGAAATGAAAAGTGTAAGTGTGTATGTGTGTTTCTGAGTGCCTTCCTACTCACATACTCACATACTCCGAGTCACTGTTAAGAGAGGAGAAATTTAACTGACCATGAGAGAGCTCAGGTGTCCTCCTAATTTTTAAAATCATGAATGCCTTTAGAATGACAGTTATGACTTTATCAAGGGAGAGCAAGGCTGACCCGGGGAAGGAACTGGCTCCTATGGCTGTGTCAATGGGGAGACGAACGTGGGTACCGTTTCGTCTGACCTGGTGGTCAACAGATCCTTCTCTCCTCCTGCTCCTGAGCCACTCCATCCCTTGTTCACTCCACTTGAGTCCTTCCCCAGGTGTGTAGACATGGAAACTGGGCAGTGGATGTTCAGTTCTCATTTGTGAGTCAGTCCTCCAACACAGGAGGATTTGGGAGACACAAAAATCACCTCTTGGCCTTTGTCTTTTCTTCTGTAGGTCTGCCCTGGGACTTGACATGACTTTACCATCAACTTGAATTTAGTCCTGCTAATGGGGAGCTTCCCTGGTGGCTCAGAAGGTAAAGAATTTGCCCACAGTGTGGGAGATCTGGCTTTGATTTCTAGGTCAAGAAGATCCCCTGGAGAAGAGGATGGCAACCTACTCCAATATTCTTACTTGGAGAATTTCATGGACAGAGGAGCTTGGTGGGTTACAGTCCATGGGATTGCAAACAGTTGGACACAACTGAGCAACTAATACTTTCTTTTTCTCAATATATACCGGAAGGTATACTGGCTTGTCTCACAGGGCAGTAGATTAAATGTTAGCACAGGCTCCCTACTCTTCAAACCCATTAGGATCTCACTGTCACATGGCAAAAACCGTGTGTTGAGGGAATATGACTGAGCTTCTGGAATCCTCAAGACTAGCTTGGGAGCTGCCCCCAAAGACCTTTTGTCTTGCTGGCCAAAACATGCTCTGGAAGCCATCATCTGTTCTCTAAACATATCTGCTTGGCCCCTCTACCCTCTGGTCCGTTTGGAGGAAGGGGTTTAGCAGACTTAGTAGCATCCATCTTATAGCTTCTCCACAAAGACAGAGATGCTACCCTGGGAGGTGGACCACAGACATGCTAACATTAATGTACTTAAATACAGAAGAGAGTCTGATTTGTGGGGATGAACATGGGGAAAACCAGATTGATTTTATCATCCCTCAAAGCAAGCTTATAAGATGGAGGTTTAGAAATAATATTTTTTCCCAAAGAACTTAGACAAATATTGTAGACATAACAAGGATTTGAACACATAGCCCAAAACTAAGGAGGTGGTCCTTAGCTCCCATCTGCAGGACACTGCTTTCTAATCCTATGTAAACACACCATGAATTCTCAGCTATAACTTTGGGAGCAATAGAAATGCATAACATGTTTATGTTTTACCAGAGTAATTTTATAGTTTTGAAAACAGAAGCTTTAAAAAAAAAGAACATAAAATCTTCATGCCTAGTGGTTATTAACTGTGATCGACAATGATTTATACTTATCAAATCCTGAGGAGCTAGTTTAAAAAGAAATCACCTATTGTTATTGTTAAGTGAAATCTTTGGCCATCTTGTCTCAATTCTCCAAACATGTTGGGATTTGAAAGAGATTTTTCCACTGGATTCTCAAATCCTGGTAAGGCAGTTTCAACTCTGAAGCGATACTTCTAAATTCATATCACAGTTCCCTTTACGGTTTTACAGGGAATAAACCCTGGTGAAGCCTAAACCAGCAGCAAAAAAAAAAAAAAAAAAATCCTACTTCGGCTGGAGAGAATGTATTTTGTAAGTCAGTGTGCATATTTCAGGCTATTTGCACGAGCTACAATAGTTGGAGCCACTTAGCTGGGTAACACATCCTAAGGCAAAATGATTGGTTGGAATTAATGGGATTCTGTCATCCACTCAGTGCCTTGGTAACCCCTGGGCTATCATTAATCCCAGGATGCATTCATCTGTCCTGGTGGTGCTTCCCACTGGATAGGAATCACTAAATGTGATGCACAGGAAAAAGTCATGTCCACTATCTCCAATTATACCCTGAGGGATGGTGTAACCATTGGGTTTCTAATATTAGCCCTAAAAATCCATCTTTACTTAGTTCTCAAGACATTTCCTGTAAGCTTTTGAATAAGGAGGAAAAAAGAGTCTGAATTTCCAATTTGAAATACATGGGTGATAACTACTAACTTTGTCTATGCGAACATAATCTCTAGGCTTTTGTTCTGGCTTTAGTAGTGTTGCAGTGGAGCAGAGATGCTTACTGAAGTAAGATACATTCCAGAAATGAAAAAGAAAAAGCTAGTCAAGTCACTTTTTTAAAAACCTACTGATTCTTTTGAAGATAGTTAAATCAATTATAAAGAATAGGTGTTACTTTTAAAAAGAAAATCATCCCACAGTTTATTGTTCAGTAGCATTTGTAGAAGTTGTGTTTCTGAGGAGTGACTGCATTCTTAGCTTGGAACACCTAAGACACTCTAAATGATTTATTTTTAAAATTCAAGCAAAATATCCAGAACTTTAAGATCATTGAAGTTTTTCAAATTGAGCCTTGGCCCTTAAAACTGGAAGATATTTTTCACGTACAGCTCTGTATTTTTGTACATATTGGTGTTGCTTTAACCTGATCAGAGTAAATGGGTGAAGAAATATCAAATTCTCCACTTTCGCATCTTGATGTCTTCTTGAAAGAGGATTTGAGGCAGAACTCTATTTGTCCTTAAAAATCAATAAAGTTTAAGAGTGAAGCATAATCTTGGGTTATTCTAAAGGTGGACTTTCTGCATCAAAACCAGTACCTGTTCACTGGCAACCATGCAGACCATCCTGTGGTGTCAAGATTTCATTTAAATACTGGGCCTGGGGACTTCCCTAGTGGTGCAGTAAATAAGAATCTGCTTGCCATTGCAGGGGACACGGGTTCCACCCCTGGTCTGGGAAGATCCAACCAGCTGAGGAGCAACTAAACCCAGGCACCTGCCACAACTACTGAGCAGGCATGCTGCAATTACTGAAGCCCTCATGCCTAGAGCCTGTGCACCACGAGAGGAGCCACCACAGTGAGAAGCCCATGCCCTGCAACTGGAGAGCAGCCCCTGCTCGCTGCAACTAGAGAAAATCCATGTGCAATAGCAAAGACCCAGTACAGCCAAAGATACATAAATACATAAATGCTGGGCCTGGGGAAGGAGGAGGCTCATCTTGGATGGGTGTGGGGCAGGTAACTGGTTCTGTTTGCGACAGTTAGTCTGGTGTCAGCAAATGAGAATTCATGTTCATCCAGGGAGGACATCTGAAGGTAAGAAGTCTAAAGATGGCACAGCCGAGGCAATGAGTTTCCCTTTGGAAAATAATTAGAATGAATGTGAATTACTTTCTTCTTTTTATTAATTTTTAGTGGAGTATGGTTGCTTTACAATGTTGAGTTAGTTTCTGCTGTACAGCATAAGCGAGTGAGTTATACATACATCCTCTCTCGTTTAGATTTCCTTCCCATTTTACTGGAGTATAGTTGATTTACAATGTTGATGCTTATACCTGTGACTCTATTTCTGTTCTGCAAATAAGTGCATCTGTAGCATTTTTCTAGATTTCACATATAAACCCTATTATATGATATGTGTTTTTCTCTTTCTGACTTACTTCACTCTCTATAACAGTCTCTAGGTCCACCCATGTGGAATAATGCAAATCACATTATTTCATTACCTTTTATGGCTGAGTAATATTCCATTGTGTATATATACCAGATCTTCTTTCACTATTTCTCTGTTAACAGACATTTAGATTGCTTCCATGTCCTGGCTATCGTAAATGGTGCTTCAGTGAACACTGAGGTGCCTGTGTCCTTTCAAACTATGGCTTTTCTCTAGGTATATTCTTAGGCTTGGGATTGCTGGGGAAAATGGTAGTTCTACTTTTAGTTTCTTAAGGAAACTTCACACTGTTCTCCATAGAAAGAGTCCTTCCTAATGATCTGGATTTTTAGAGTTACAGTAGTTCCCCCCTTATCTTCAGAAGACTCTTTAGAGTCTTCTCCAGCACCACAGTTCAAAGACATCAATTCTGTACATGCTAGAATATGAAACTGATTGAGCCAGACAATGTACCTCTAAAAGTATTCAGAGAATGATACTTTCAAAACAAAACTATGATCTGGAGTAAAAAATCCATGAGCCTTAGAGAAATGAAAAAACTGTGTGCCCCCCTCTCCGACCCCCACCCCCATTCACCTACAGAAGTAGTGGGATTAAAAATTGTACTCCCAAAAGAAGTTGAAATTTATATTTCAAATGTAAAGGGTGCTTCATCTTGTTTGTAACCACTTGCTTATACCTGCCTTATATTCGAAATTGGCTAGATGTGAATTTAATTTGACTTCAAGCTTTTCCAGAGAGCAAATTGCCAACATCTGATGGAGTTCATCTTTCAGTGTCCTATCTTTTTGCCTTTTTATATTGTTCATGGAGTTCTCAAGGCAAGAATACTGAAGTGGTTTGCCTTTCCCTTCTCCAGTGGACCACATTCTGTCAGACCTCTCCACCATGACCCGTCTGTCTTGGGTGACCCCACACAGCATGGCTTAGTTTCATTGAGTTAGACAAGGCTGTGGTCCATGTGATCAGATTGGCTAGTTGTCTGTGATTGTGGTTTCTCTTACCTTGGACTTGGGTTTCTCTTACCTTGGACTTTATTTTTCTGGGCTCTAAAATCACTGCAGATGGTGATTGCAGCCATGAAATTAAAAGGCGCATACTCCTTGGAAGGAAAGTTATGACCAACCTGGACAGCATATTGAAAAGCAGAGACATTAGTTTGTCAACAAAGGTCTGTCTAGTCAAGGCTATGGTTTTTCCAGTGGTCATGTATGGAGGTGAGAGTTGGACTGTAAAGAAAGCTGAGCACCGAAGAATTGATGCTTTTGAACTGTGGTGTTGGAGAAGACTCTTGAGAGTCCCTTGGACTGCAAGGAGATCCAACCAGTTCATTCTGAAGGAGGTCAGCCCTGGGATTTCTTTGGAGGGAATGATGCTGAAGCTGAAACTCCAGTACTTTGGCCACCTGATGTGAAGAGCTGACTCATTTGAAAAGACCCTAATGCTGGGAAAGGTTGAGGGCAGGAGGAGAAGGGGACCACAGAGGATGAGATGGTTGGATGACATCACCGACTCAATGGACATGAGTTTGAGTAAACTCTGGGACTTGGTGATGGACAGGGAGGCCTGGTATGCTGCGGTTCATGGGGTCGCAAAGAGTTGGATATGACTGAGAGACTGAACTGAACTGATGGAACATTGAAAAAGCATGAGAGTTCCAGAAAAACATCTATTTCTGCTTTATTGACTATGCCAAAGCCTTTGACTGTGTGGATCACAACAAACTGAGGACAATTCTTAAAGAGATGGGAATACCAGACCACGTGACCTGCCTCCTGAGAAATCTGTGTGCAGGTCAAGAAGCAACAGTTAGGACTGGACACGGAACAACAGACTGGTTCCAAATCAGGAAAGGAGTACGTCAAGGCTGTATATTGTCACCCTGCTTATTTAACTTATATACAGAGTACATCATGAGAAACACTGGGCTGGATGAAGCACAAGCTGGAATCAAGATCGCTGGGAGAAATATCAGTAACCTCAGATATGCAGATGATACCACCCTTATAGCAGAAAATGAAGAAGAACTAAAGAGCTGCTTGATGAAAGTGAAAGAGGAGAGTGAAAAAGTTGGCTTAAAGTTCAACATTCAGAAAACTAAGATCATGGCATCTGTTCCCATCACTTCATGGGAAATAGATGGGGAAACAATGGAAACAGTGAGAGGCTTTATTTTCTTGGGCTCCAAAATCACTCAGATGGTGACTTCAGCCATGAAATTAAAAGACATTGCTCCTTGGAAGAAAAGCTATGACCAACTTAGACAGCATATTAAAAAGCAGAGACATTACTTTGCCGACAAAGGTTCGTCTAATCAATGCTATGGTTTTTCCAGTAGTCATGTATGGATGTGAGAGTTGGACTATAAAGAAAGCTGAACGCCAAAGAATTTATGCTTTTGAACTGTGGTGTTGGAGAAGACTCTTGAGAATCTCTTGGACTGCAAAGAGATCCAATGAGTCAATCCTGAAAGAAATCAGCCCTGAATATTCATTGGAAGGACTGATGCTGAAGCTGAAACTCCAATAACTTTGGCCACCAGATGCAAAGAACTGACTCACTGGAAAAGACCCTGATGCTGGGAAAGATTGAGGGCAGGAGGAGAAGGGGACGACAGAGGATGAGATGGTTGGATGGCATCACCGACTTGATGAACATGAGTTCGAGCAAGCTCCAGCAGTTGGTGATGGACAGTGAAGCATGGTGTGCTGCAGTTCATGGGGTCTCAAAGAGTTGGACAGGACTGAGTGACTGAACTGAACTGAGTCCCCCCCCCTTATCTGTGGTTTTGCTTTTCAGTTTCAGTCATTTTAGGTCCTCCATGGCCTAAAAATATTGCATGAAAAATTCCAGAAATAAATAATTTGTAAAATAAAGTGCACCATTTTAATAGTGTGATGAAATCTTACTCATTTCCACTCAGGACATGAATCATCCCTTTGTCCAGCGTATCCTGCCCCTTAGTCACTTAGTAGTCGGTAGAATCGAATGATACCACATGGTAGTGTTTATGTTCTTATAAACCTTATTTTACTTAATATTAGCCCTATAGTGCACAAGTAGTGATGCTGGCAATTCAGATATTCTATTACTTGGCCCAATTTATAAACTAAACTGTATCATAGGTATTATCTATAGGGAAAAACATAGTATGTTCAGGGTTTGGTACCATACATTGTTTCAGGCATCCTTCTGAGGGTCTTGGAACATACTGCCTGTGGGTAACTGGGGACTACTGTATATGAAGAACACTTGTCATAATGGGAAAACCTGTTTTTCCTTGCTCAGCTTCCATGTTAAATTTAGCTTTTCAGAAGCAGTTCAGTATTCAATCAACACCTCGTTCAAACAGGTAAGTTGTGATAATAGTTGAAAGGACATTACAAAACGAAGTGTTACCAATAGGTCCAGGGTGGCTCAGTGGTAATGAATCTGCCTGCAATATAGGAGATGTAGGACACAAGGGTTCTATCCCTGGGTCAGAAAGATTCCCTGGAGGAGGGCATGGCAACCCACTCCAGTATTCTTGTCTGGAGAATCCCATGGACAGAGGAGCCTGGAGGGCTACAGTCCATAGGGCTGCAAAGGGTCAGACACAGCTGAAGAGACTGAGCATGCACACGTGCATGCACCAATAGGCCCACAATGTCCATCTGTCCTGGACAGATGAGCACTAATGAACAGACACCGAGGCAGACTGCCTCACAAAACAAGACTCTATCATAGACAACCAGTGCCATATTGAGTGAATTCTCATTAACAATGAAGTCCAGGACCTCCTTGGTGGTCCAGTGACTGCCCGACCTTCCACTGCAGGGAATCTGGGTTCCATCCCTGGTCTGGGAACTAAGATTCTATACGTCATGTGGCGCAGCTAAAAAACAAAACAAAAACCCCCAATGAAGTCCACTTGGACGAGAGTAACTAGCCCTTCAAGGATTCAAAGAGAAATGCAATTCCCTTTTTATGTAAGTAATTTTATAATCTTTCTGATCAGGCCCACAGCTGTAATATCTGATTCTGGCAAACTCTGTAATCACATTTCCAGCAAACCTTTGATGTACCCTGAGCTGAAACCACACCATTACATTTTCATGAGAACTTGCTGCTCTTTGCTTCATTTATAAGCATTTTGTCACATTTCCTTCTGTTTAAATAATCCAACTTAAAGAAAAATATCTTGAGGGGATGTGAGTCATTCTTTTTATATTTGTTTTGGCTGTTACAAAAAAATTAGTATTTATTTTCCACAAATGTGATACATTCATTCCCATGTTTACCTTTTTGCCATTGTGTTTGTATCCAAAACAAGACGCTGAAAGAGAAGGTGTATGTTGTTCTTTGACAAAGGTCAGGTGCAAAGGAGTAAATTATTTTGAGATATTTTCTATTGCAGTGAATGGTACACAAATGTTAAGCTTTCACAGTTCACAAATGTCTGGGTGCCAAGGAGGGTAAGAGAAGTTTATCCTGAATGCAGGATTATCAGTCCTAAAATTGTGAACCACTGGGCCAACCAAGACTCTTGTCTAACCTGTGCTAAGACAGTGACTAGACGAAGGAGGCAGCAAGGATAAAGACAGGGAAATCCTCTTTGAAGAAGAGGTGTTTTCTGTTTGGAAAGAAAACACATAGACATACAATACCAGAAGTGGTGGGAAGATAAAAAAAAAACTGTGATCCTGACAAATCAAGGTCTGTGGAATTCTGTGTTTAGTTCCAAATGGAAGTGACTTTTCTGAGAAACATCTGTTTCCAGGTTCCCTCAATTTCAGTGAGTGAGATAAAGCCAACAGTTAGTGGTTTGTTTCATTTACTCACTCACTAATTTATTCAAAATTATTTATTATTTTTTTCCTAGGCAAGACATTGTCAATAGGAAAACAGGTGTCCCTTGGTATCTGCAGGGGATTGGTTCTAGGACCCACCATGGACACCAAAATCTGTGGATGCTTAAGTCCCAGAGTCAGTCCCTGCAACCACCGATCTGCATCCTCAAAATCCACTGACCTAGGATGGTGTGAAGAGCCAACACATTGGAAAAAATCCTGATGCTGGAAAAGATTCAAGGCAAAAGGAGAAGGGGGCGGCAGAGGATGAGATGGTTAGATAACATCACCGACTCAATGGACATGAGTTTGAGCTAACTCTGGGAGACAGTGAAGGACAGGGAAGCCTAGAGTGTTGCAGTCCATGGGATCACAAAGAGTCAGACATGAGTTAGCAACTGAACAACAGGATGGTATAGTATAGGATTTACTATTGAAAAAACCCTGCACATAAGATGACCTGCATGGTTCAAGCCTGTGTTGTTCAAGGTCAACTGTATATCAGAGAAGGAATGGCCTTCCTTCTCTGGTGAGGTTTACACTCAACTGCTGAGACTGGCCCTCTCCTCATGCTGAGCACCCACGTGTTCTCGTTTATTCCCTGAAATAACTCTCATTACTGTATCCCATTGTGAGTTCACTTTCTAGGTAGAGAAACAGAGGCTCAGAGACAAAGGAAAGAAAGAAAGGCAGAAAGTTGGGATTTAAGCCGATGGAGTCTGAAATTAAAACCCCCGTGATGCCATGCTCTACCAGTGGGTGGCAGAATTCTGTTCCTTGAAGCAAAATCCTGGATTTAATGGACAGTTAAGTGATGAAGCATTCCAGTGGTGTCAGGCACATTTCTAACAGCTTTCACATAGGTCCTCCTACCTAATGTTGACATCAGCAAGGAGGAAGTGCTGAGCCATCTGAAAAGGGCATTCTTCTCTAAGATCTGGTTTGTTGTTGATGTTCAGTCGCTAAGGCATGTCTGACTATTTGTGACCCCATGCACCCCAGCACGTCAGGCTCCCCATCCTTAACTGTCTTCCAGAGTTTGCTCAGATTCATGTTCATTGAGTTGGTGATGCTGTCTAAGCATCTCATCCTCTGCTGCCCCCTTATCCTCCTGCCTTCAATCTTTCCCAGCATCAGGGTCTTTTCCAATGAGCTGGCTTATCTCATCAGGTGGCCAAAGTATTAGAACTTCAGTTGCAGCATCAGTCCTTCCAGTGAATATTCAGGGTTGATTTCCTTTAGGATTGACTGGTTTGATCTTGCAGTTCAAGAGACTCTCAAAGTCTTCTCCAGCACCTTGATTTGAAAGCATCAATCAATTATAAAATCAGTTAGTAGGAATAAACTAGGGGGTTGTGTCAGTTCTCAAAGACTTTTTACTAACCCCAGACAGAGACTACCACATAGCCTGCTTTGCTTTTTAGAGTGAAAATGTTAAGTATTCCAAATGTCAATATTAGCAGAAGGGCAGCATGGAGCACAGTGGCTGATCACAAAGACCAATTAGGTCTAGATTCCAAGTCTCCACCCCCTGCCTGTGTGGCCTTGGACCTGTGACTAACCTCTCTGAACTTCAATAATCTCATCTAGAAAATGATCACAAGGAAGACAGTGTCCTCCTTAGAGGTTATTAGGAGAAATTTTGGGAAAAAAGTTATGACAAATCTAGACAGCATTTTAAAAAGCAGAGACATCACTTTGCCAACAAAGGTCCATATAATCAAAGCTATTGTTTTTCCAGTAGTCATGTACGGACCTAAAGAAGGCTGAGTGCTGAAGAATTGATGCTTTTGAACTGTGATGCTGGAGAAGACTCTTGAGAGTCTCTTGGACTCAAGAAGATCAAACCAGTCAATCCTAAAGGGAATCAACCCTAGATATTCATGGAAGGACTGATGCAGAAGCTGAAGTTCCAGTACTTTGGCCACCTGATGGGAAGACCCGACTCATTGGAAAAGACCCTGATGCTGGAAAAGATTGAGGGCAGGAGGAGAAGGGGATGACAGAGGATGAGATGGTTGGATGGCATCACTGACTCAACAGACATGAGTTTGAGCAAACTCCAGGAGATGGTGAAGGACAGGGAAGCCCAGTGGATTACAGTCTACAGGGCTGCAAAAAGTTGGACATGACTAAGTGACTGAGGACATATCCCCAGATCTAGAACCTTTCTTAGTGAGAACCTCCCCAAAGTCAATCAATCTTCAATTATCCTTAGCCCTGGACTTTCTGACCCAACATTAAAAACATAGCTGTTACTATGGCAACTATCTGGCAATATTTTTATATCCCCCCTATGATAAGTGGGGCCTCTTGAGCAAAGCATGACAGCATTAATTACATTATTCATAATAAACCACATTTGATCATCTCTTTAGCTCTTTGTTTAATGGTTGGGATTGTTTTTTTTTCATTTTTGGTTTTCCTAGAATCTTTGTAAGGTAAAATAGCATAATAAAAATTATATAACCACATAAAACTTTAACAGAGGGTAAAATACCGTGGTTATTTTCTAGCATGTCTGAAGAAGACAGTAATTATTCTAATATCTTCCCTCAAACCACCACTTATTAATCAAATAATATTAATGAATCAAGTAGCTCTTTAGCAGGCATTTGAACATTTAAATGTTTGAACCTTTGTAAGGGAATCACTTAAGGGGGAACTGTGCATATTCTCTCTTTGTACTAAGTGAAAAAAACCTAGGAAATAGGTGACATTAGTGTATCTACCAGATAAATTATGCTAGTTGGTCATTTTATATTTCTAAAGGCTAAACGAGAATTTACAGTGTCAACATATTCTGCATATTCTGAATTGATTTGGATCATGAAGTACTCAGGATGGTTTTGTTGTTTAGTGTCTCAATTGTGTCCGACTCTTTTTGACCCCATGAACCCTAGCACGCCAGGCTGCCCTGTCCTTCACTATCTCCCGGAGTTTGCTCAAACTCATGTCCATTGAGTCGGTGATGTTATCCAACCATCTCATCCTCTGTCACCCGCTTTTCCTCCTACCCTCAATCTTTCCTAGATCTCTGTCATTTATATGTATGAAATTTTGTGGGGCACAAACATGTAATGGACTTATTGTTTTTATTCATCATTGCTGTTGGCCATTCTCCACCAACCATTTCTCATTCCTTCATGAAGTTTCAGGAAGTAACCACCCCTCCCCCCCTCCCCCACTGCTTTTTTTTCTATAACAACTTTCAGTTATTTTAAACATCTAGGTTGGTATAGTCTAGTCTAAAACTTCCCACTGGTTTCTGAGTTAATTCTGACCTCCTTCTCTTCCCCCAGAAACAGACCTAGTCCAAGCCTGCCTGCAGCACTCTGTCACCCACCTAAGGATCCCTAGTCTCTCAAAACTGGAGTCTCCTCACCTGGCAGCCCTTCTCCTTGGCTGAAAACGGGCCGACTTCATCAACAGCATCAATTCGACCTCAGGAACATAATATGCCCAACCCCCCTCCATCCTGGGCCGGCCCTCACTCTTGTGATTTGCCGGGGTGGGGGAGCTGCCCAGGGCTACACGTGGCAACATCCACCCCCAGAATGAGATGCCTGTCCCCTTTTATGCATATCCAGCACATGGTTTGGTTTTCTTGGAGACTTTCTCATCCTTTCTTGCTGAGAAGATGCCCCTAAAGACAGCGGCTTCACGGTTAGCGCAGCGGTAGTGAATCCGCGCCTGCCAAGGCAGGAGCGGCAGGTTTGATCCCTGGGTCGGGAAGATCCCCTGGAGGAGGGCATGGCGACCCACCCCAGTATTCTTGCCTGGAGAATTCCATGGACAGAGGAGCCTGGTGGGCTACAGTCCATGGGGTCACAAAGAGTCAGACACGACTTAACAACTAAACAACAAGGACCCCAGAGAGAAACGAATGATTGGAAGGGTGCGGTTTGCCCCTGGCGGGTAAGAGATATTCTTTTCTTCCCTCCATACCCAACTTGGGAAGGCTTGAGAAGAGGGGCTGGGGCAGCAGTTGGATGAAGAGCACAGCTGGTGGGTTGCTTCTTAAGTAAGCCAGGGAGGGATGCCTGGCGAGTAATTATGTATAACTTGCTTGAAATGGGGGGCCACACCACTTTGCTTTCAGACGTTCATCAGGGGCAACAAGGAAAAGCCCACTCAGCCCTAGTTGAGCCGCACTAGCTCCCCCTGGTGGCCGCAGTCCAGGATCTCACGTCTCTGGGCATCACCGACCCCGTGCAGAAGTCTTGCCCAATCCAGAGAGTGGGGAACGACGGTGGCTGGACCCTGTCTCTGGTTGGCAGGCCAGTGTGGGCATCCTGGCTGGAGGGACAGGGCCTCGTCTGTCGAGCGCCAGCATCCTTTGTCCTGTCCTTCCTGCTGGAGAGTCAGCTTGGCTCAGAATCCCTGCAGAAGTAACTGCAGATAATTAGTCCAAAGGAAGAGGTGAATTATCCCTGCTGGGCCCATCTGCATCGATAGAGCGTGTTCAGGCCTTTTATCCGCGTCCAGACAGGCAGGGGCCTGAGGCACATCCGAGGTCTGCTCTCATTCAGCTGCTCGGCAGGAGGGAAGGCCTGCCTCCCCAGCAGCACCACATCAGATCGGAGTTAGGGGGTGTGTGTGTGCACGCGTGTGTTCAGCCGCTCAGTCATGTCCAGCTGTTTTGTGACCCCATGAACTGTAGTTCACCAGGCTCCTCTGTCCATGGGATGTCCCAGGTAAGAATACTGGAGTGGGTTGTCATTTTTTTCTTCGGGGGATCTTCCTGACCCACAGATGTAACTCGTGTCTCTTTTGTCTCCTTCATTGGCAGGCAGGGTCTTTACCATTAGCGCCACCTGGGAGGCCCAGAGGTATATATAACTTGCCCCAAATTGCACAGGTAGACAAGGACAAGCCTGCTCTCTGACCCTGAACATAAACCATTAACCCTTGTGACACTGGCAGAGCCTTTACCAGCTGGGCAGGCATGGGTCTCAGCAGGCAAATAGGGGTGCCTGGAGCTCCCAGACCTCAGCATAAATGGTGCAGTTTTTGCTAGTTTTTATAGTTAGATCTTTAAAAAAAAAAA
Organism: Bos mutus; assembly: GCF_027580195.1. Taxonomy (NCBI): domain Eukaryota; kingdom Metazoa; phylum Chordata; class Mammalia; order Artiodactyla; family Bovidae; genus Bos; species Bos mutus. Next base: position 55,343,917 of record NC_091630.1, on the reverse strand, counting down.
AAAATCAGAGCTGGCTGAACAGCTGCTGTAGCTCACTTCCACCCTAGATCTCTAAGGAGCCGGCTGTCTTCTCTGCATGGGACGCACAATTCTAGGTCACTTCAGAATGATCACTGTCGCTCTAAATGGAGCAAAGTGAATGCTGTCTTTAAAACGACCAGGCTAATTGCAGCTGTTAGGTGGACCTGGTGACCAGTTAAATAGAAAGTCTAGGAAGCCGACTAGAGAGGGGTATGGAAAGAAATCGTGGAAAGAGCATTTCAGTGGCTTGGCTGTTCTCCAAGCAATTACTGTTTAGATTGTAGAGTAAAGGTTTCAAAGGTCGAAATGCAAGCATGTGAGCAGAACACAAAAATTGCTCTGGTTGCCAGTGGATCTGTGAGTGTCCCCGACATGAACAGAGAAATGACCCACTGCTGCAGACCAGCAGAAGATTCCAATGCAAGGCCGGGGTGCTGCATTGAAATGCCCTCTGCCCTTGTTTTTTAATGTTTTCAGGAGGCAAGAATTTCAGATCACAGTTGCATTTACCTAGTTCTGGGTCATTATCAGTAACTATGATTAAAGCTCAAGAAAATGGAGCTTGAGTGGATACATGTTGTAGTTTTTGTTTTGTTTTACTCAAATTTAGCCCAAATTATCACTTTATTTTCTCAAAGCTTCTGAACATGTCTTTCAGTGAAAAGAAGCTATTATACATCTTGAGGGCAAGATTTTCTAGAGAGTAGAGAGGAGGCAGGTGGGGAAAGGAGAGTTTTCTGTGTGTCTATGTGTGTGCTCAGTCTCTTAGTCGTGTGCGATTCTTTGAGACCCTATGGACTGTAGCCCACCAGGCTCCTCTGTCCATGGGATTCTCCAGGCAAGAATATTGGAGTGAGTTGCCATTTCCTTCTCCAGGGGATCTTCCCCACCCAGGGATTGAACCCAAGTCTCCTGCGTCTCCTGCCCTGGCAGTTGGATTCTTTACCACAGTTCCTCTACTGAGGCTGATATTCAGAGTGTTCAGAGACAGCCTGCATTTGTAAAGACATTGGAAACCACAAATATCAAATATCAGATGAACTGACTTGAAGGTTAATATATGGATGCCCTGTTTCCTGGCACATTCTGAGTCCTGAAGCTGAAACGGAATGTCTGAGCCACTTCTTGTTGCTGGGAATAAAGACTGTCAAGGCCAAGATCCTTGTGACTTTCCTTCTTTGTTTACAGTCCCACCTCCAAGCCAGCAGGCCCATCTACAAAGCAATGTGCCCTCTGGCACGTGGCCAGCTGGGCCGGCACCCCCAGCAGTCAGCTTTCTGAGGGATGAAGTCAGAGGCTGGGGTCCAATCTGCTGAGATGTGCTGTCGATGTCAGGATCTTTTGTGAGGCTGCTGGACCGCTTTCCATGGTTGGTGGGGAAGCAAGAGCAGTGGGTAATGAGTTGGCTGTGCCATAAATCCCCCGGCACCTGAGCCAACCTCCCTTACATTCATCTCAGCTCTGCTGACCCTGATGCTGACGTGAGGCCATGTGCTGCCTGGGCCAAGGGCAAGGAAAGAACAGCATGTCAGCCAAGGGCATGGGAAGGGGGCAGGACAGTCCTCAAACTGGAGAAACGGTGAGAGAACCAGGAGGGCTGTGTGGGGACTGTTTACACAGCAGCAGGCAGTGATGCGGTGACAGCAAGCAATTCGACACGGATGTGTTCCGACCGAGCACTACGGGTCTGGATGGAGAGCAGGTAGGTTCGTTTCCAGCAGTAGTCCTTCTGAGATGCAGCTGGTGGAGGGCGAAACGTCCCCTCCTAGTCTGCCACTTGCTCAGACATCCCCCTGTCCCGGGGACCCAGAAATCTGACCCAGCACAGAGCTCTGGAGCCGAGAGTAAAATTTCACAAATGCAGCCCGGGCATTGGTCCTTGGCGGACGGCCTTTTCTTTTTGTGAAATCCCATCTCTCCTCCTGGGGCTCAGCACCTGCTCTGTTCTTTAATAGCTCCCTGGGGCCCGGATCCAGCTGGGCTGCACTTACAAAAACAAGAAGGATTACAGGTTTCTAAACAGCAACGACGGCAGAGATCATCCAGTTCACTGACCTCACTTTACAAATGAGGAAATGGTGGCCAAGAGAGGCTGAGTTACTTCCCCAAGGTTACACAGCTCGTGCTGGGGAATGGTTCAAATGCATGAGCCCTCACTCATCCTGGGAGAGGTCAGTGGAGCCACCGCTTGCATCCTCCACACTCTGGCCTCTCCAGCGCTGCTGGGCGATGGCCTGGAAGACCATTAATTAATGAACACAATATAAGAAAGTGTTATTAAGGTGGCCAGAGGACCTAGAAACTCTTAAATCCTGCCTTCGATCAATGAATTCTTTATATGAAGTCCCTAAGAGAAATAAATCCATGGGACAATGATCAGTGAGGCAAAAGAGAATATTTTTTAATTAGCCTAGGCTCTGTGCCAAACCTAAGAGAATTCAATCAAATTAAAGTCAAATCAGAGAATGACGCCTGTTTGAAGCAGAGCTTACCTAGGCAGGAATCCCCAGGCCAGAGCGATAAAGTCCATTCTTAGGAAGTTGGGAATGCCTGTAAGGGGGAAATGAAAGATCAAGGTGGTCCCTGGAAAAAGAAGTTCTCCTCTGTTCTAAAAATCTTGATGTCACAGAGCTGGACACAAAAATGGACTCGGGTCACTTTTTCAAACTTGTTCACTTAGTAATTTAAGAGCTGAGGGTGCTGAGGTCTAGAGAGATAAGGTAACTCATCTCTCCAGCTTTGACAAAACTCTAGGGCCTTCAGACAGACCACGTGGGGCAGCCCTTCCGGGGGAAGTGGTTTGATTGGACCCTGCAGAAAACTGAGAAGCTGCCAGAGGGCCCGCAGGGGAGCAGGACCTGCAGTCACACCTAAGAGCTCAACACTTAGAGACGTCCCCACTTGGAACAAACGGCAGAACCACGTCCTTCCCTCTCCAAAGGCTGATGGACTCGGAGACTGGTGAGGTCCAGGGGATTCACAGCAGATCTTCTTTGGTTCTCAGGTTCTGTCATCCATCCTGATGCTCCCGTGGTAAGCATCTGACAGTGGTGAAATGATCGGTTAACTTTTATAGGACTGGTATTTTGATCAGACTTTTATCTTGAATTTTACACTACCTAATATATTTCTTGCTGTTCAATTGGTAAGTCCTATCTGACTCTTTGTGACCCCATGGACTGCAACACGCCAGGCTTCCCTGTCCTTCACTATCTCCTGGAGTTTGCTCAAACTCATGTCCATCGGTGATGCCATCCAACTGTCTCATCCTCTGTTGTCCCCTTCTCCTCCTGCCTTCAACCTTTCCCAGCATCAGGGTCTTTTCCAGTGTCAATTCTTTGCATTAGGTGGCCAAAGTATTGGAGCTTCAGTTTCAGCAGCAGTCCTTCCAATGAATATTCAGGGTTGTTTTCTTTTGGGATTGACTGGTTTGATTTGCTTGCAGTCCAAGGGACTCTCAAGAGGCTTCTCCAGCACCACAGTTTGAAAGCATCAATTCTTTGGCACTGAGTCTTCTTTATGATCCAACTCTCACATCCATACATGACTACCGGAAAAACCATAGCTTTGACTATATGAGCCTTTGTTGGCAAAGTGATGTCTCTGCTTTTTAATACATTGTCTAGGTTTGTCATAGCTTTTCTTCCAAGGAACAAACATCCTTTAATTTCATAGCTGCAGCACTGTCTGCAGTGATTTTGGAGCCCAAATATTTGCTACTAGTTTTTGTGGGTGGTTTTTGTAGATTTTTTTTTTTTTAAATGGCGGGATTGTACCATTCTGGGAATTCACTTCAATGATATAATGCTGGCCTTTCTAGGACCTTAGGGAACACAGGATGAGATCACAGAGTAATACAGCTGGAAGAAACTTGGATTTCCTTCCATAAGCAAAGATACAGACTCTAAGAGAGCTGGTGGACATGCCTGAGACTACTACGTGCCAAAGCAAATACTAGAAATCTGATCTTTTGACAGAATCCTGGTACCTTCGAATCACCAGACTTCTCATCAAGTTTCTCCATGTATTCATTCTCTCGGCAAATATTTATTAATCAGTTAATTTGTGCCAGGAACCACATAAGGTGCTGAGAGTAGGGAAGACTACAGAGAACGCCTCAGTACTTACTGAAGTCAAATTCTCTGTGTGTGTGTGCAGGAGTGAAGGTGATAGAAAACAAACACAGGCATTAATACAATATGGGCTTCCCTGGTGGCTCAGCTGGTAAAGAATCTGCCTGCAATGTGGGAGACCTGGGTTTGATCCCTGGGTTGGCAAGATCCCCTAGAGGAGGGCATGACAGCCTACTCCAGTATTCTTGCCTGGAGTATCCCCGTGGACAGAGGAGGCTGGCAGGTTAGAGTCCATAGCATGGCAGAGTTGGAGATGACTGAGGCGACTAAGCACATTAATATGGTATGATTTCAGGTTTTGATCAGTGTTATTCCAGCTCCCTTATAAGCTTCTCTTGATAACCATTTCCATCCTGCAGATAGATCTCCACTTGTCTCTCTCAGGCATGGGATGCTACGATGTTTGGTTTCAGACACACCTTTTCAAGCAAGTCAACAGAGCAGGAGTAGAGGTCAAATGCATCTCCAGGGAAGCACCTTGTGGACTGTCTGTCCAAAATAACAGAAAGACTTGCCACTGAAACGGTCGTCATTTTTAAAAACTCTGAAAGTTGACCTTGCTATAAAAAACAGACCCTATTGAACAGAATAGAAATACATTCTTTGAAAATCTAAGTGTTAATAACATCTTTGACTTACAGAATACATCATCAATTTCCTCTCACACCAATTTTTTATTATTGCTTTGAGAATAAGGTAGCTCAAATGTTATATTTTTTAGTCTTATTTCTTACTGTGGTAAAACATACATAACAAAATTTATGATTTTAACCATTTTTAAGCTTACAGCTCTATAGTGTTAAATACATTCATGTGGCTGTACAACTAGCTTCCGAGGTGGTGCAGTGGTAAAGAATCTGCCTGCCAATGTAGGAGACATAGGAGTCAGGGGTTTCATCTCTGGGTTGGGAAGACTCCCTGGAGGAGGAAGTGGCAACCCACTCCAGTATTCTTGCCCAGAGAAGCCCATGGTCAGAGGAGCCTGGCCGGCTCCAGTCCACGGGGTCACAAAGAGTCAGATACTGAGCACACATACAACTATCACCACCATCTGTTTCCAGAAATGTTTACCATCCCCAAATGAAACGCTGCTGCTGCTGCTGCTAAGTCACTTCAGTCGTGTCCGACTCTGTGCGACCCCATAGATGGCAGCCCACCAGGCTCCCCCGTCCCTGGGATTCTCCAGGCTAGCTATACTTATAAAGCAATACGTTTCCACTTACCCTGCCCCCAGCCCTCGGTAACCACCATCCTGCTTTCTGTCTCTACGAAATTGTTTACTACCTCATGTCAGTGGAATCATATACTATTTTAAATATTATTTTAAAAGCCCTGACCTACCCAACAGAGGAATCCAACAGTAAATTACCAGCACAAATAACTCTATTCCGACCATTGTTATTGATTGTGATTTTTAGGCATTTTTCTAGTTAAACTGTGAGGTGGTGTTAGAGAAGGAGGCGATTTCAGATCATTTTGACCAAATAAATCACTAGCATTCTCATGATATACAGGGCTTCTAAGTGAATTTAAAAAGGCAAGTTTCATAACCAAGAGATACTTAATTACTTAAATGTCACTGTTTTTCTTAAGACAATTGTATTTATTTTTGGTTGTTCTGGGTCTTTACTGCTGTGTGGGCTTTTCTCTAGTTGTGGTGCAGAGGCTTCTCACTGCAGTGGCTTCTCTTGTGAAGCACAGGCTCTAGGGCGTGCAGGCTTCAGTAGCTGCAGCACAAGGGCTCGAGGGTTGTGGCTCCCAGGCTCTAGAGCACAGACTCAGTAGTTGTGATGCATGGGCTCGGTTACTCTACGGCCTGTGGGATCTTCCTGGATCAGGGATTGAACCTGTGACTGCTGCATTGTCAGGCAGATTCTTTACCACTGAACCACCAGGGAAGCTGGTGGTTATGTTGTTATTATATGTTGTTATTTTTGATTTCCTAATGGCAATAGAAGCTTTTTTTTCTTTTGGTCTTATGACTTGCAAGATTCCCCAACCAGGTATTAAACCTGGGCCACAGCAGTGAAAGCCCAGAATCTTAACCACTAGGCCACAGAGAACTCCCAGAAGATGATACAAGTTTATAAGAGCTTTCAGTCTTACACTGTATGGGCTTGAGATGATGCTTCTAGTGCAAATAAAAAAAGCTTCTCTGATGTTCAAAATTATTTTCTTTCGTGAAATAACACTAAAAATGGTTTTGATTGATCCTAATATATGCATTTTAAAACGGACTAAATCGATTCCAGCTGTACCATTTGATTTAAACAAAACCCAGATTGTGGGGATCACTCCAACAAATGCATTAACAGCATCACTTTCATTTTCTGTCTCTGTGCTAATTGAGTAGACAGATTTTCCCTTCACAGCAAACAGATATTGATAAAACATCTTTAGCTGTTTTGTCACCCATTAAATTGATGACAGGCAGGCCTTCCATGCCTATAAATTTGATCTGTGTTTAGCAAAGCCACACATTTTAAATCTTGACTTTTAAGATTGTGTGTCTTAAATATGTTTTAACTCCAGACCAGAAACGCTTAAATTATGTATGAGTCAAGCCAACTTGAAGAGGATGGGTAAATCGTTTTGGATGCTTTCAGTTCTCTGTCTTCTAATTAAATTAACTTTGGAAAGGCTCCCGTCTGCTCACAAAGTTGAAGCAAGTGGATTTGTATGCACCAGTGCAACTCACAGGCTACCAAGCTAGTAATGTTTGTACCCTTGTTCCAAGAGTGATTACTGAGTATTTTTCAGCAACATAAAGGGCTGGGAGACTGGAGTTTGGAAAATAAACATGCCTGTGTGCCACTTCTTGGCTCCTGCATATGCTCTAAATCGCTTCAGCCGTGTCTGACTCTTTGCAACCCCTTGGACCATAGCCTTGTCAGGCTCCTCTGTCCATGGGATTCTCCAGGCAAGAATACTGGAGTGGGTTGCCATTTCCCCCTCCAGGGGATCTTCTCAACTGAAGGATCGAACCTGCATCTCTTGCATCTCCTGCATTGGCAGGTGAGTTCTTTACCACTAGCATCACCTGGGAAGCCCTTATTGGCTCATACTAACCTGAATTACTGTGTATATTTTGTTCAGGGGTCCTGTGTCTCTATTGGAGGAGACCCGCTTTCCATTGCTATTTTATTAAATGTACACTTATGGTTGTTAATGGTGATGATGATGGTGATGATGATGACTTTTACTGAGAAAGCCACGGACAGGAGACAAGGCAAAGGGAAAGTGTTAGTCACTCAGTCATGTCCAACTCTCTGTGACCGCATGGACTGTGGCTTACCAGGCTCCTCTGCCCTTGGGATTTCCCAGGCAAGAATCCTGGAGTGGGTAGCCATTCCCTTCTCCAGGGGCTACTTCCAATCCAGGGATCAAACTCAGGTCTCCTGCATTTCAGGCAGATTCTTTACTGTCTGAGATACCAGGGATGGCAAGGGAAGATGGGAAGAAATAAAAGCACTAAGAAAAGCAGGGGGCAGAATCAGCTAAAGGGGGCCCACCCAATCTTGCTCCTCTGCTCTGCTTCCACTGGCCGCATTTCAGTTTCATAAACACTATGGACTTTTTTTTTTAAATGGAAACAAAATGTCATTTCAATTGCAAAAGTCTTCATTTACAATGACTTTAACAATGAATGAGAAGTAGATATGCTGGTGAGGCTGTGGAGGAAAGGGAACCCTTAAATAGTGTTGGTAGGAACATAAACTGGTGTAGCCACTAAGGAAAACAATATAGAGGTTCCTCAAAAAAATTAAAAACAGATCTACCATATGCTTCAGTGGTCCCACTTCTGGATATAGATCTGAAGGAAATGAAACCATCATCTTGAAGGGACAGCTGCACTCCCCTGCACATTGCAGAGTTATTCACAATAGCCAAGATGTAGAACAACCTGTGTCTGTCAACTGATGAATGGATCAAGCAAATGTTGTATATGTATACAATGGCAGATTATTCAGCCTTTTAAAAAGGAAGGAAATCCTGTCATTTGCAAAAACATAGATGAAAATGGAGGGCATTATGCTGAGTGAAATAAGCCAGGCAGAGAAAGACAAATACTGTGTGGTATATGTGAAATCGAAAAAAGAAAGAGTCAAACTTATAGAAACAAGGAGTCAAAAAGTGGATGCCAGGGGCTTAGGTTGGGGAAACAGGAAGAGGTGTGAATGGGTAAATCTTGAAGTTATAAGATGAATACAGTCTGAGGATGTAGGGTATGATGTAGTGACCACAGCTGATGACTCTGTGATTGAAATGTGCCGAGGGAGCAGAACTTAGACGTTCTCCCCCCAAAAGGAGGGGGATGGTAAACGTATGAGGCGATGGGCGTGCACGTTAATGGGGGGAATCTTTTCACAACGTATGTGCATATCAAATTATTGCTTTGGTACTCTTTAACAATTTTATATGTCAATTATACTCCAGTAAAGCTACGAAAAAGAAAAGTAAATTTGCTGACTTTTAATCAACCAAGTGCAAAAAATAAATTCTTGATATATAAGTAGTCAAGATAATAACATTAAGAAGAAAGCAGTCCAGCTCAGTTTCCCAAAGAATTGATTATTTTGTATTTTGTGTGTGTGTGCTCAGCCGCTCAGTCGTATTTGACTCTTTGTGACCCCATGGACTGTAACCCACCAGGCTCCTCTGTCCATGGGATTCTCCAGGCAAGTATACTGGAGTGAGTTGCCATGCCCTCCTTCAGGGGATCTTCCCCACCCAGGGATCGAACCCACATCTCTTGTGTCTCTTGCATTGGCAGGTGGGTTCTTTACCACTAGTACCACCTAGGAAGCCCATTTTATATTTTGCAAGATTGTTTTCTTCTACATCCTGGAAAGTACAAAGCAGTGTCATGCACTTGGCAAGAAGAGGAGAAGAAAATGTTGTCTCCTATTACTGAGAAAGTGCCTACACACCAGGAGGGCCTCTTTGAATCAGGCTTGAGGCAAATACTTACTAAAGGCAGTCCAGGGGAGGACTGCGGACCAGAAGACTGAAGCACCCCTGAGGCACAAGGCCAGCAGAATCAATTCTCACCCCTGTGACCCAGACATTAAACCCAGGACACCACCACAGATACAGCTGTTACTCACTGTTCTCCTTGCCCGAATCGGCTAATGGCTTCTGCCTTGACCACAGAGAACATCCTTGGTAAGTGCAGCTAAAATTCCCACTGAGTTTACATCACAGTAAGGAGGTATAAGGGGAGACATTGCTTAGATTAGAACTTCTATTTACTTGTCTAGTGAAATTATTACATAATTAATATTCTTGTTCCCATAAGAGCTTATTCTGCACAACATGTTGCGTTTTGAGGAAAAGCAATGCCTGTTTTTTTTTTTTTTCATTTGACACGTGCCCAAGGCATAGCATAAACCCAGAAGAGTAGGAGGGCGATGCAGAATTCCTAACTCTGGGGCCCAGTAGGTACAAAAACTTTAAACTTTTTATGTTTTTAAGTTTTTAAACATTTAAAAACTTTCAATGTCTGAAGAGGGCTTCCCAGGTGGCTCAATGGTAAAGAATCTTCCTGCCAATCAGGAGACACAAGTTTGAACCCTGGGTTGGGAAGATCCCCTGGAGAAGGAAATGACAACCCATTCCAGTAGTCTTGCCTGGAGAATCCCATGGATAGAGGAGCCTGGCAGGTTACAGTCCATAGGGTTGCAAAGAATCAGAAATGACTGAGCACAACACACACACAATGTCTGAAAAATTCCATAGTAAAGTATCCTGAGCCAGATGTAGGCAAGAATTCTACAGCCAAACTATTTACAGCACTTTAGTCAGAATCTTTGTTTAAAAAAATCACTGTTACAGTGATTTAATCCATCATCTCTGCTTGAAAACTGCAATATATTATTATCAAGTAACTTTGAAGTGCATTGAAGACGAAAACTTCATTTTCGATTTTAAAAATAAAATGCAATAACCATTGCTTAAATACCTGGAAAGTCGAACTGTCTTTCCTAGGTAGGTTTTCTATTTGGGTGAGGGCTCACATGTGAGGGAGCATCATCCACAGAGGGATGGTTTTTTAAAACTATTTCGTTTTGGGGTAGAATCAATTAACAAGGTAGTGACAGTTTAAGGTGCAGAGCAGAGTAACTCAGCTACACTTATACACGCATCCATTCTCCCCCAAGCCCCCTCCCATCCAGGCTGCCACATAACACTGAGCAGAGTTCCTTGTGCTGTACAGTAGGTCTTTGTTGGTTATCTTTTTTGAAGACTGCAGTGTGTAAGTGTTCATCCTCAACTCCTTAACTCTCCCTTTCCCCCATCCTTCCCCCTTCCCACCCACAACCTTAACACACAGTGATTATTTTATGGCAATCATACATTTGTGGATGCTAAGTCGCTTCATTTGTGTCCAACTCTTTGTGACCCTATGGACTGTAGCCCGTGAGGCTCCTCTGTTCATGGGGATTCTCCAGGCAAGAATACTGGAGTGGGTTGCCATGCCTTCCTCTAGGGGATCTTTCCTACCCAGGGATCAAACCTGAGTCTCTTATGTCTCCGGCGTTAGCAAGTAGATACTTTACCACTAACACCACCTGGGAAGCCCAAGTACATTTGCTGGTATACAAATCCCAACATCAGAGGAGCTCTTGACCTTGGCGTTTTGAAAGTCCCCCAAACACAGCAGATCAGTAAACCCTTCAATGCCATGATAATTCTCTACAGGTAGGAACTGCTCTCTTGCTAGCTTCCTTGCTGGGAAAATTGGTAGAAGGCAGTTATCTTGTGCAGTCCTGGGTGGGGTTAAACCTGACAGTAACTGCTGCCAAGGTGTTGAGGGCAAAACCAGAGATGTGACAACAGAAGAGGAGGATGTTGCAGGCAGCGTGTGGTCCTATCCATCCCAGGGAGAGAGATGGCAATAGCCTGGCTCCCGAGGCATCACCTGTGCCTCCGAAGTCACCTTCTAGCTTATCATTTTTTAAAAATTAATTCTTATTGGAATATAGTTGCTTCACAATGCTGTGTTAGTTTCTACCATACAACACAAAGAATCAGCCCCACGTATGCATGCATCCCTCCATCTCCTAGCTTAGACTTTGGGAACAGACACTTCACGGAGCTTCCAAGAGCACTGGGCAGCCTGGACAGCTGCCCAGATGTTGACTATGAGCCACACACGCTGAGCAGGGTGGTACTGGTATCCTGGGCATCCCGGCTGCAGCTGTTTGCACAGTGCTGCATGCATGGGCGCTTTGGTCCAGCTGCAGCACCATCCTGTGTTTCCGTCTTTGCTGGTGGCCAAGGCACAGCTGCTGCAGCAACTCTAGCCAGCCCCCTCCCCCCGCCTTTGAGGAATATGGTCTCCGAGAAGAACGCACGATCAAGCAGCACCCCTACACACGCGCGTTCTGATTTCTCCTCCTCCTCCTGCTCCCACTGTGAATGGTGCCTTTCCCCTGCCCCTTGCGCAGCGAAACTAGGGTGGCAGATCCTTGTTTTCATAATTCTCTGTTCCAGTCCCTTCTTGGTTTCCACCATACCACTTGTGTGCTATGTTGTGTGTTTACTTGCTAAGTCATGTCTGCCTCTTTGTGACCCCATGGACGTAGCCCACCAGGCTCCTCTGTCCGTGGAACTGTCCAGGCAAGAGTACTGGAGTGGGTTGCCATTCTCTTCTCCAGGGGATCTTCCTGACCCAGAGATCAAATCTGGGTCTCCTGCGTTGGCAGGCGAATTCTTTACCACTGAGCCACCAGGAAAGCCCACATGCTAGATTCTACTTATTTGCATGTCTAATCCTTCCTTTTTATAAATAAGGACATGAATGGCCAGAGAGTTAGGGAAGTGTTTGGGATTCCCCATTAGGTTAACAGTGGCATCCTTGGCTGTGTCTATAACATCTAAAGGGCAGGGACATCTGGATGCCCATTTGCCTATAAACAATTCTGACTGTTAGGTGATAAAGCCAATGCACAGCCCAAAAGAAGGAACCCAGCCCTTTTAGCCTTTTCCTCTAGATGCCAGCAAACAGCTGTTCTCCTGTCCTCTTCCTCTTCCTGCACACCAGCTGAGTGGGAAGAAGTATTTTTATCCCTCCCTCTCCTTCCCAACTCCCTGTGCCAGGGATGTGTCATTTCTTTCTTTACTCCTCTGGTGAGGCTGTCGGTTAACAGGGGCTAGGGGAAGGGTGGAGGCGTCTGATCTTCAGGGCTCTTGGGTCTTGTGCATAAAGCGAGGAATGGTCCCTCTTTGTCCAGCTAAAATGTACCCACAGCCTCTGAGCATCCAAGTCCCATGTTTAAACCTGCTGAGTCTTTTTTCTTTCTTCTGTCTTCTACTATCCTAGTGCAGACACGACTTAGCGACTGAACAACAAATCTTCGTGCACTGATGCCAGCTCCCCTTTAGCTCCCCATCGAATAAAAGAGCCAAGTAAGGGATGCTGGGGAAGGAGTAAGGATGATGAGAAGGAGATGCCAAACCCAGAGGTTTGCAAGCTTAGCATGCATGATGATGACACAAGGAGTTTCTCTAAATTTTGGTCCCCAGCCCTCCCTAACTACTTGCCTGTGGATTCAGAAGCTCTGGGATGGAAGTGCTGGTCTCCAGAATCTATATTCTGGCATCCTGATAATATCGTAAAAGCTGGTCTAGCGTGTTTTCCTGTCCTGAAAGAATCAAGTCACCGTGGCTGGGGCTCCCTGGTCTAAGACAGCACTTCCACGTGACACATACTCAGAGGCTGTTTCCCAGGGGATGGCCTGTGGCTCTGTCCAGAAGGATGACACTTTAAAACATTTTTTTACTTTATTTATTTATTTTTGGCTGCATTGGGTCTTGGTTGTTTTGCGGGGCTTCCTCTAGTTGTGGCAAGCGGGGACTATTCTTCCTTGTGGTGCCAGGGCTTGGTGGCTCCTCCTGTTGCAGAGCGCAGGCTCCAGGTACACAGGCTTCAGTAGTTGCAGCACACAGGCTCACGAGTTGTGGCCCGCGGGCTCAGTTGCTCTTCGGCACATGGTATCTTCCCAGCCCAGGGATGGAACCCGTGTCCCCTGCCTTGGCAGGCGGATTCCCATTCTTGTGCCATCAGGGAAATCCCAAGAAATGACGTTTGACCAGCCTCTTCCATTTCCCTTTCTGTCTTTCCAAATATTATCATTTGTCCTGAACGTGCTAATGAGAAAGAGGTTATGAAGCATGGGCTGAGCCATACTATTTCAGAACCCCACACAGGCTAGTTATCCCTTGAATAATAAACTTCATTTCAGAGGATTATAAAGAAAATAAAAGAAGAAAGGATATAGTCTGGGGCACCAGGATGGGTGCTGGGCACCCCTCCACACAACATCATCATCTATTGCACAGATCCAGAGACACAGAAAGCCGGGTGAGAGGGAGGGCCCCACAGCTCACTGTTTCAGGCAAAGAATGCTCTCCCCTGGTGCTGAATCACTGCTTCCTCTCTTTCTTCCACCTTGTGGCAGCAGTTCTCACTGTCCTGTGTTTTTAAAGCATCTCAGAGGATGTGTGGCTTGATGTCCGGAAAGATAGTACCCACCCATCAGATGTACAGTTCACAGGCCTATCTGGGGAGAATTCAGAGGGATTGTTCTGAGATCAGACAACAGCATCACTTTAATGAAAGCATATCTGCTGAACTTGACTTTGACATCAGCCTCTGGAGAGACAAAGATCAGGCCGCCTTCCTCTGCCCACCAGAGCCTGTGTTCAGGATGCTCTCGTCTTTCTGGTTCCTTGTCCTTGACTTGTCCCTTTTCCTGACTGGTGTCTGTCACAGGGTTCGGAGCCACAGTAGCAAAGAGCACTTGTTGCTCTGAGAGCCTATCACACGTCTGCTCCCGCTGGAGGCGATAAAAGGGATGGGGAGGGGTGGTGTGTGCCAGTAATTTAAAATGATCTTATTGACAATTTAGTTAAACCTGCCGTGCTGTACTGTCTCAAGGCAGGAAGATAAATGCACATTCTAGTGACTAAATCAGCTGGCATTTGAAAGAGGAGGAGCGAGAGAGACACACCTCCCTGGGAATCCTGACAGCTGAAAAAGACCCAGAAGAGCCTTGTGTTAAGTAGTCAGCATCTCTGGCACAAGTTTAAAAACCAACTCGTATTTGCTATATTTCACTCAAGATTTCTGCTAAAACTTCCTGCCCACTTTTACCAGCACACAGAGGATAGGAGTTGAGTTTTACACATTGTTATTTTCACCTGCATGCTTTTTTTTTTTGAATATCCACTCTCAATCATTCATAATATTGCAAACACATGATTGTGGTAAAAAAAAATTTCACAGATTATTTTTAGTTGACTTTTACATGGAATTTTGTATTTACAGATGAATATGGGTGTGCTTCATGCTTGGAAAATTCATGCTTAATAAAGTAATGAAGCCCTGCTGGGCAGGTCTCCCTCTACAAATGTTGGAAGGCTGCCCAACTCCTGTCTGACTCCTTTGATGGGCTCTTATCTATAATCCATGATGTGCTTGGATTCAGTATTATCAGCCTTTAGACATTTCGGCTAGTAGGAGAGATAAAGTTAAATGTTTGCATGTCTACCTTTGTCTTTTGACAAAATGAATGGGAACTGCAAATGTTAGAGCACACTGGGTGTGCTGAGCAGACTTCGTGCTTTTGAAAGGGAAAGGGCTGGTAGCACAAGGTGTGGGTTTGAGTCTCAGTTCTGCCCCTTAACAGTATGTGCGTGTGGGCTAAGTGACTTCAGTCATGTGTGACTCTTTGAGCCCACCAGGGTTTAAATCTCAGCTCTGCCACTTATTAGCTCTGTGACTTTGGGTAAATCACTTAATCTTTCTGCAATTCAGGTTCCTTATCCAAAATGGGAACAACACAGTGCCTACCTTTTGTATTTTCTGGTAAAGACAAAATGTGTGTTAGTACACATACGTAAAGTGCTCAGAACAGCACCTAGGTTCTATGTAAGGGTTTGCTTAGTTATCATTTCCTTATGCCTCAGCTAAGCTTCCAAAGCCTACCTTTGACAAATGGAATACTTCCTGCCATATCACTAAACAGGATGTCTCAGTCATCAGCAGTTGCACCTACCACCAATGGTGAGCCATGAGCCCTGAGGGAACTCAGGAAGGACAGAATATGTGCCATCTAACAGCCATCTGGCTGCAACCACTCCCCACGAAGAGCCCAGAGAATACTCAGGATGTGAAAACACAGAAAACTGGCCCCAGATAACTGAGGTGCATATCAAAGGAATGACTTCAGTGAGCCCAGACTCTCGCATCTTCCCACACGTAGAAAAGACCTAAATTCCTTAACTTGGGATATCTGGTTTTCTTTAATTAGTAATCATCTTTTGACGTTCAGACTACCTGCCCTTCATTGCAAAAGTTCTACATAACCTGGCTCCTCCCCTCACCTCCTCACAGCAGTTCTCTCAGGGTTACTTGAGATGCTGCCTCCTGGGCTTGAAGTCCTAAAATTTCCCAGCAAATAAAACATAACTCTCAACTTTTAGGTTGTGAATATTTTTTTTGACACTTTGAATTTGATCATTTTTCACCATTCCAACACCACAGCCCCAGTCCAGTCCATCATTCTAGCTCTGCTGAACCCCTGGGCTCTTCCTACTTGCCTCCCTGTCCGAGCTTTGCCTCTGCTATTGTCCATCCTCTTCAGAGAAGCTGAAGTCCAGGCTCCTTACCTGTGAGTCCCACCTGCTCGGGTCCTGCTCTCCTTTCCAGTCTCATTGCTGCTCTCTATCTCACTCAGGATGGTCTACCTGCCACGCTGTCTCATTGGCATCATTTATTTCTCAGTCCAAAAGTTACCTCCTCTAGGAGCCCTTCTTGCGTCTCCACCATCAGAAGCCTCCTCTACTGGTCACTGCGCACTGCTGTCATATCCTCCTGTCTCCTTCACAGACTTAACAAAATCTGAAGTGACCTTATTAATGGACAGGCCTAGAGGTCGCTGTTCACCTCTTCCTGTAGAATCTCAGCACCTTGACTGTGGGGACTCACTTTGTCTATTTTGTTGCCATGTCCTGACAATGTTGAACTTTATCTGATGCTTGTGATCCTGGAAAACACAAAAGGCTAAGATATCTACTCTCTCCCCATCCTTTGTATTTGATAAATGGTTTGCTTGCAGAGAACCATCTTTCCCCAAAATGACTTAAATAAGGTTTATGGATGTCTCTTTTTTACCTAAAACAAGGCTAGACACAGACCTTCCAAATTTCTATTCTTTGCCTCATGTATGATTAACAGAACTGCTTGTGTCTATGAAGTAATTGGAACAAAATATTTGTTAAGCAAACTTTGGTTAATATTTTCTCCTTTCCCCAGGCCACTGAACTTTGGCCCACCCTCAGCCTGAGCCAGCAGATAGGTGAAAATATTAACACATTGGCCACAGGATAAACTATTCATTGATCTACTGCCTGATCAGACCACTCCTTCACCCCATGTTCCCACCCAGATTCTTTCCAGCCTTTTCACTCCTTCCTATGAAAGAAAAACCCTTGTTACTTAGCTCTTGAGCTCACAGGTCTCGTGGCCACAGCTGTATGCCTGTTGTGATATTCCTCTTCTCGACTGCAAATATTCCTTTTCTCCTTTGCAATAATCCATCTGAATAAAGTCCCTCTTCAATAGATCTGGATTTTTTTTATTGGACAGCTCCCAGTGTCTAAAAGGTGTCTGGCCCATGACAAGTGCCTAATGGATATTTATTATGGAATGAAAGAGAGTGTTATTTGGGATCTTAGTTAAAATACTGTAGCTTTTGTATGGCAGCTCTATGCATGGTAAATCTGTTAAGAAACTGTTGACCTAAACCACCCACCTTGGCCATGATGATGGCCACTTGTCTGAGTTATCACAAGAGGAGGTCCTGATAAGGAACACAGTGCTGCCACTAAAAACAAGGAGGATTTGGGAGGACTGCTGGAGAAGACTCTTGTGAGTCCTTTGGACTGCAAGGAGATCCAACCAGTCCATCCTAAAGGAGATCAGTCCTGGGTGTTCATTGGAAGGACTCATGCTGAGGCTGAAACTCCAATACTTTGGCCACCTCATGAGAAGAGTTGACTCATTGGAAAAGACCCTGATGCTGGGAGGGATTGGGGGCAGGAGGAGAAGGGGACAACAGAGGATGAGATGGCTGGATGGCATCACCGACTTGATGCACATGAGTTTGGGGGAACTCTGAGAGTTGGTGATGGACAGGGAGGTCTGGTATGCTGCAATTCATGGGGTTGCAAAGAGTCGGACACGACTGAGTGACTGAACTGAACTGAAAGAAAGGAGGAGATGCCAACCCATAATATATCCTAGCAACCTCCCAGAATCCTTCACACTGAAACCCATCTTGGCTGAGGGATGCCCACACCACCAGGAAGGACCCTAAGTCAGACCAAATTTGGGCAACAAGCAAGTATTGGCCAGAGACAACCCAGAAACTAACCCTGTCTCCATAAAACCTGAGACTTCAAGCCACTTTGCAGAGCAGTTCTCCCGAGTTGCCATAGCCTGTTGATCTGTGCCTGGGCTCCCCTTTCCAATAAAGTCTTTGCTTTGTCAGTACGTGTATCTCCTTGGACAATTAATTTCTGAATGTTAGACAAAAGCCCACTCTCGGGCCCTGGAAGGGGTCTCCCTTCCTGCAACAAATCCAGCGCTCATTGCTTAACCCCCTACTCATCACTGCTATGAAGCACACAGACAAGGCATGCAGGCCAAGTGTGGGTGGCTGATGGTAGAGATGGCATTGCCATTTACCCATCAACTCATTTCATTCTTATTCACTCACAGAAAAAAACGTATGATCTGGTCCTCTGAAGAGTTCATCTCCCTCGTTCCTCACCGTGACCTTCATTGTGTACAGCTGGGGTGGGATGCTGACTAAAGATAAGAGAACTGCGGGATTTGTCTGCATCTGCAGGAGCCTAAATATCCATGTAATTCAGGGATAGTATTAAAAATAAAACTTTCTACTTTTCCTATTTGTTATCTTATAAACTTTGTATCAAATTTATGTCGTGTTCTTGATTACATTTAAAAATTAAAACCAGCAGAAACAAAACTGCAATAAAATAAAATAAAAATAAAATACTAAGTTGTAAATACTGCTCTCCCAATACACTCACATACACAATCTTCCATTATGTTTAAAGTTTTCTCTACTTCAGATCATCCGTGCTTAGTCTCACTCTTTGGTACAAATAATATAGCTGACTATAATTTTACTGGAAAGATATCTTCAGCCCTGGAAGACACAGATGGCTGTTTAGTTTCTAAGTTGTGTCTGACTCTTTGCGACCCCATGGACTGTAGCCCACCAGGCTCCTCTGTCCATGGGATTTCCCAGACCAGAATACTGGAGTGGGTTGCTATTTCTTCCTCCAGGGAATCTTCCTGACTCAGGGATCGAACCTGGGTCTCTTACATTGGCAGGCAGATTCTTTACCATTGAGCCACCTGGGAAGCCAGAGCAACTCCTATATTTCCCAAATACTGTTTAAACAGCTGTGATTAAAAAAACAAACTTTCCACAGCAGTTTAGTTTTTCCTCTTCTCATGACGAATCTAAGCATCCTTCTTAATTGCAAATATATTAAATGATAATCATGACTGAGGTACATAGCTAACTTGGGTTTATTGCCTTTTTACATGAATAACAATATGAGCTTTCCAAGTCAGTATAATTATGTCTCAAGATCCATAAAATATGCTTTGCTTTAACATAACTGTATTGTCATTTTGAGTTAATATATTTAAGAAAATTCTGCCCAATGCTATTAAGGAATCTTAATCTCAGGACTGGGCATGAAAAAGGCCATTAATTAACTCTTTAATGACGGATTGATCATGCAAAGAGAGTGCCATTGATGAGGTTTGTTGGTTACTCAGCACAATAAAAAAGTCCTGATGCCAGATGTTTGGTGATAGGACAGTCATTCTGAACTTATAAGAATTAGAAACGGCTAATTATAATGGATAAAAAAATTTAAAAACAACACTCAGTTTATTTTAAATGTTTCACATGGCAGGCAATCAGGTAGTTTATTGAGTAACTTCATTGTGCTTGGTGTTGCACAAAGAACTGATGGGTGATTTAAAAAATGGCAGAAGAGCTATTCTTTCAATGCTGTTTTAAAGAATCTATTTTATTTTGTTGCCATTTGCTTGGATTAAACATTCTCTGAAATTAATTTCCTTGTATTATGGATGTACTCCTTTACTCCAGCTGAAATTAGCTCTATTTCCCTGAGTTTAAATCTTCTTGACAGTTATTGATAATGCCATTTCTCTACCCCAATGAATCACTTAACCAAGGACATTCCTTTACATTTTCTCTTTCTGCTTTCTTTTCCTCCTTCATCTTAACCAAATTCTGATTAGTGAGCTCATTATGGTTTGTTCCTGGGTGTTTTTAACATGTAGCAAATCCGAAATGTTTTCATCAAAGCAGAGAAACTGCTACCTCCTTCTTTCAATGTGCTGTTATTGATTTTCAGGGTCCAAGAATTTATCTCCATTTTAAAGATACATCATGGCAAAGGAGAACACAATCACTGATTATTTTTAAGTTTGGGTGACTCAGAACTAGCCTGAAATACATCCTTTCTCTCCAGATAAAGTTGCTTAAAATTTGGTGCTACTTTCTTCGATTGATTAACGCTTGTAGTGGCTTATATCTTCATAATTCATATTATAGACAGTTCATTTCTCCAAGTACAAATAAGGCTGTCAGACAGCTTTAAGACTGCGATCATTGAGTAATACATAAAGAGTGCCACGGAATAAGCAATTTATGGAAGGGCTCTAGGGTGGTGCAAAGAATAAATGAAGTTCCCAAGTGCCCAGTGTGCAACCCAGGAGAGCTCAGATGCTGAGAGATCTTGACTTCAAGCCAAAGAAACAACAAAGACTATGGAATTATGAAAACTGGAGAGGAAAAGAATGATGATCTAACTCAGAGACTGCAAACAGGAGAACTCCTCCGACTTTGTCTAGCCATTTTTTTTTTTTTTTAACTTTGGTTTTGAATGCTTTCAGGTGGTGATTTGTCCACCATGCTTTCCACCATCAACAGTGACGACCTCTGAACTCATTCATGCATTTGTATTACCTGCTTTGCACCTCAAGGCATTTCAGTTTGTGATCCAGTTTTCACAGTAAAAACATGGGAGAACGGTGGAGGTAAGTGATTTGTTCAAGGTAACTGACGAGCAATGTGTTTTATATGTGGGTGACCCCACCTACATCCAGACTGTCCTTCTAGAGTCCTTTGTGTTCATCCTTGGTTACATTTGTCTGAGACATTAAAGTCAGAACCAAATACAAATCTCTGAATGAAATCACAAAAGTATTTTAGAAGAAGCAGTATGAAAAGAAAGCTTAGTTCAGGATGTTGAGTAATTTAACCAAGTTGAAGGAGAAAGCTGGGTTTTGTGTCTTCTACTCAACGCTCTCCTCTACACACACAGACACACACAGACACACACACACACACACATGCACAGAGTTTATTGCTTATTTTGCAAAATGAAGGGAACAACCTGTAAAAGGTGATTAAATTATGGCATTTCTTTCTGTAAGCATAAAGTCAAAATTTCCAAATTTGTAGAAGGTGCTTGCCTTTAAAATGCCATTGATCCTTCAAAAGAACAACCCACTAAGTTAACATGAAAAGTAAAATCTTATGGCATGCTCAGAAATTATTTTCTCTTAGCCATGCAAGATTTCCTTATGTCAAGATGACTCCATTTCAAAAAGATCATTGGGGCTGGCGAAAGAGGGAGCTGTGCTTCTTAAGTTGCTATTAACATGTTTAGCAAAAGCCACCCCCTTCTCCTCCTGTCCTCAATCTTTCCCAGCATCAGGGTCTTTTCCAGTGAGATGGTTCTTCACATCAGGTGGCCAAAGTACTGGAGCTTCAGCTTCAGCATTAGTTCTTCCAGTGAATATTCAGGATTGATTTCCTTTCAGATTGACTGGTTTGCTCCTTGCTGTCCAAGGGACTCTCAAGAGTCTTCTCCAGCACCGCAGCTCGAAAGCATAAATTCTTCAACACTTAGCCTTCTTTATGGTCCAGCTCTTCTGTGGGGTAACCTAAATAGTCCCAACAGGAGATCCATATGAGTTAGAAAGATTGCTTGAAAAGCTCTTGCATTTATGCGCCAGAAAAGTTGTCTTCCTGGCAATATTCTCTTTGGCTTTAGATTTTAATTAAACTAGACTCTGTTTCTAAACAACCCCTGTGCTCTGCAGCATTTTTTCACATTTGTATCCAATTCTTAATCAGATGCATTATAATTGTTTACTTTCACATTTAGCTCCCTCATTTGACTCTGTGCAGCTCAAGGACAAAGGATTATGTCTTAATCAGTTTTGTATTCCTGGCATTTAACATAGTAAATGTGATATTATTGGGAGAAAAGAAAGGAATGACTAAAACCACACAAGATAATAGCTATCTCTGAAGGGACCTGCTTTGTTAAAAATCCAGGTTTTTAGTTAATATATAAAAGCATAGTAAAGAGACAATGGTTGAGCTGGAAGAACTGGGGAGGACAATTTATGTAGGCAATGGTGCCATCAAGGAAAGGGATGCTGGCTTCAGTGCAATGACCCACACAGACCACAGGCAGAGTGGTTCCCACTGACTTCTGATTTTTTTTCTATCCCCATCACATTCTCTCCTTCCCCTGGTGTCTTGCTCCTTACCTTTGCCACCTCTCTGATGCTTGAGTGACCTGGAGCCATACTGAATCCTGTGTCTTGAAAGAGAAAAAGTGAAAGTGTTCGTTACTCAGTCATGTCCAACTCTTTTTGCGACCCCCATGGACAGTAGCCCTCCAGGCTCCTCTGTCCATGGGATCCTCCAGGCAAGAATACTGGAGTGGGTTGCCATTTCCTTCTCCAGGATCTTCCCTACCAGGATCAAACTTGGGTTTCCTGCATTGCAGGCAGATTCTTTACCATCTGAGCCAATCCTTTTTAAATCCCACGTTAACAGACTACAGTCCTCTTTACCCAGACTTTTTACTTTCTGTCAGTCTTTCCAATCTCATTGGAGTCTGATCTTGCTGGCTCATGAGTCTCTTTGTCTCTCTGCCTTTCTATTTCTCTTTCTCTTGTTAACTAGTTCCCTCCTTCTCCCCGTTGATAGAGCATTTACTACATACCAAGTGTGTTCTAAGGAGCTTCCCAGGTGGTGCTAATGGTAAAGAACCTACCTGCCAATGCAGAAGATGTAAGAGACTCCGATTCCATCCCTGGGTTGGGAAGATCCCTTGGAGGAGGAAATGGCAACCCCCTCCAGTATTTTTGCCAGGAGAATCCCATGACAGAGGAGCCTGGCAACCTACAGTCCATGGGGTTGCAGAGTCGGAAACATGACAGAAACGACTTAGCACGCAGGCAAGCGTGTTCTAAGCACCAGCTGAGGGCAGATGTAGAAGTGGGTGATCTATAGGTCGGGGAAGCCTCTCCTTGTATTGATTCCCACTTTCAGTTCCCATTATTGTTAGAGCCTGCTACATGCTTTACATATGTTGCTTCTTTGCGGCGGGAGTGGGGTGGGGGTGGTTTGGAGAGGGGGTGGTTTGGGGAAGGTTCAAATGCATTTATTGTGCACATTCTTTCTATTATTATTACATCAGCAAAGAGTTGGATACGACTGAGCAACTAATACCACCTCAGATCATCAGGCATTAGATCCCCAAGGCTGGGGACCCCTGACTTAGAGGGTCTCCTTCAGAAAAGGAAATTGTCTTGGAATCACTATGGGTGTCTTTCCCTGGACTACAAGGGTGCATGTCTTCTGCCTAATCCCCAAATCCCTGGGCCTCTGGGCCTGGCTGGTGCTGGACACTGGGGCACTGATAGCGCTGCTTGGGACAGAGGCCCCTGTGATGGGTCAGGCATCCTCCCCGACAGGACTCGCACCCTTTGTGTAGGAACTGGTTCTGAGAAACACTGGCTTTGGTGGGGTGGACCAATCAAAGTGCACCTTAGCTTGGGGTAGGGGTGGGGGCGAGGCCAGCGGAGTGGGCGGTCCTTAGAGAACGCAGGGGAAGTGGGGACTTCTGTTGATAAGGCTTGGGGAGAGATATTTAAGCAACATAGGAGACTGGCGACCTTATTACTTTTATTTTATTTTTAAAATTTATTATTTATTTCACTTTTGGGCTGTGTTGAGTCTTGGTTGGGTTCAGGCTTTCTCTAGTTGCTGCAAGCAGGGACTAGTCTCTTGTGGTGCAAGGGCTTCTCAATGTGATGGCTTCTTTTGCTGTGAAGCATGGGCTCTAGGGCAAGCAGGCTTCAGTGGCTGCAGCTCTCGGACTCTAGAATGCACGCTCAGCAGTGGTGGTACACGGGCTCAGCTGCCCGGCGGCATGTGGGCCTTTTCCGGACCAGGGATCGAACTGGCATCCTGCATTGCAAGGCAGATTCTTAGTCACTGGACCACCAGGGAAGTCCCCTATTACATTTAGAATTTAAGATGCAGGTCATAGAGGTTACATTTGGGATGAAAAAAAATTGGGGCTTAAAAAACCTGAATTGTGTTCGCTCACTTCAGTCTCCTTCCTTCTTACAGCACAGCTCTGCCCACAGCACTTCTTGTTCCAAGTCAGCTTCTCTTTAGCATCCAGCTTCCGCGGGGTAGGGGAGAAAGGCCACGCTCGGCCCAGAGGTGCCTTACGTCATGCAATTCTCCCCAGATTTCATACAAAACCTCTCCTCCTCTCTACCTTTTCTCTACCTCTTTCCTGTTCTCAAGGACTAGTTCTCTTCTTTCTTAAGGTCTTCCCAAGGAATGACTTGCAAATTGCAGATTTAGAAGCCAAACCCTTGTGGTTGCTAAAAAGATCTGCAGAAATAATTCCACATGTATTCCAATTGTGCAGAAATGGGAACTCACAGTGGCTGGAATCCATTTAAAGTCGATTTGTAGCACTAATTCCCCAAACCATCATTCTCCTCTGATCTCCTATTAAGATATCCTTTAAAGCCTTGGGGGACTGGAAGGATATAAACTTTAAGTGTATCACAAGGATATAAATTTGAAATACCAGTTCAATAAGATAAATTGGACATATAAGTTGGATGTTTGGTTGGTTGATTATTTATTTATTTATGAATATTATGACTATATATGTAAAACATAATGAGTTTAGAATCCAGTAGACATTTAACCCAGGTTCACAGTCTCAGTAAAATTTGTGGTAAGATTACTGTATAGTTCAGAAATAATACTAGTAACTTTGAAGTTGGTTAGTTTTTATTAGAAGAAATGAGGCCTCATCGAGCATGATAGTATTTGGCATGAAGGCATAAAATTATATGAGCAGAAGACAAAGTGAATTTTAAATATCTTATTTTAAATAGGATAAGAAGTCAGCTTACTTAAATATTTTCTGTACACATTATTAATCACAGTATTCAAAGCATAGGGGCATAAGGATTAATTTTTAAATTAAATGGATAGTTTAGATATGCTAAATAAATAACGAACCTAATTAAATACACACTGAAGTCTAGCCCTGTATTAGAATTTTTCTTTTGGAATTCAAAATGATGTACAATTTCTGCAGAATCCAATTTTAAAAATCATACTGTTGACATTAGATGTTGAAGAGTTATTTTATCATGTTTCATATTAAAATGTTGTTTTATATTGAAATAGAAACAAAACTAAATGGACATAGAAAGATCATTAACTATCTGCATTAACAAATATCACATTATTTTAAAGCAAAAATACTTTAAAAAGTATTTCTTAAGGACATTAGGGATGAAATTCTCTGGACCTTCATTGGTGGTAACACAGCTCCTTTATTTGAAATATAACAGCTCAAAAAATAGAGGTTTTGAAGTAATTTCTATCATCTCCTGGAAGTAAAGTTTATATTAAAAGATAAATTGTGTAGTGTTGATCTAATAGTTGGCAATATGTGATTAGAGGGCTGATATCAAAAATAAGAAAGATAATCCATGCATATTAGAATATGAAACATTTAGCAAAACTGCCACCTGCAATAACTTAGGAGTAAGATTCTATGCTCAAATAATTCAAATAAAATTTCTAGGGGAAAGTGAGTAAAAGACAAAGTGTTAGTGGTGGTGTGTCTTGGTTATTTGTTGCATTTTACAAGACAGTAAAGCTATGACAAACATAGACAGTGTATTAGCGTATTAAAAAGCAGAGGCATCACTTTGCCAACAAAGGTCCGTATAGTCAAAGCTATGGTTTTTCCAGTAGTCATGTATGGATGTGAGAGTTGGACTATAAAGAAGGCTGAGCACCGAAGAATTGATGCTTTCAAACTGTGGTGCTGGAGAAGACTCTTGAGAGTCCCTTGGACTGCAAGGAGATCAAACCAGTCAATCCTAAAGGAAATAACCTTGAATGTTCATTGGAAGGACTGCTGCTGAAGCTGAAGCTCCAATACGTTGGCCACCTGATGAGAAAAGCTGACCCACTGGAAAAGACCCTGATGCTTGGAAAGACTGAAGGCAGGAGGGAAAGGGGATGACAGAGGATGAGATGGTTGGATTGCACCACTGAATAAATAGACATGAGTTTGAGCAAGCTCTGGGAGATGGTAAAAGACAAGGAAGCCTGGCATGCTGCAGTCTGTTGGGTCACAGAGAGTTGAACATGACTTAGCAAATGAACAGCAACAAACTTTCATAAGGAAATGGGGGGCAGACAGTTATTTCAGTTCTCTAAGTCTCATGGATTTCTTTTTATTCCAGATCATAATGTTTTTTTTTCCCTAAATATCTTCTCTAAATACTTTAAAGGTACGTAGTCTGTCTGGCTTAATCAGTTTCATATTCTAAAAGTTCTTTGGAGACATAGACCAGATCTGGTGTATTTATTTGTTCTTTTACCTCCTCGATATATATATATATATATATATTTTACCTTTTATATTGTTTTTTACAAGAACAACATAAAATCAGTCTTTCCTGTCTTTAGCTATTTACTATCTTGTTGTTGTTCAGTCACTCAGTCATATCTGACTCTCTGCGACCCCATGGACTGCAGCATGCCAGGCTTCCCTGTCCTTCACTATCTCCTGGAGTTTGCTCTAACTCATGTCCATTGAGTCAGTGTTATCATCCAACCATCTCATTCTCTGTCAGCCCCTTCTCCTCCCACCCTCAATCTTTCCCAGCATCAGGTCTTTTCCAATGAGTTGGCTATTCACATCAGGTGGCCAAAGTGTTGAAGCTTCAGCTTCAGCATCAGTCCTTCCAATGAATATTCAGGCTTGATTTCCTTTAGGATTGACTGATTTGATCTCTTTGCAGTCCAAGGGACTCTTCAGAGTCTTTTCAAGCACCACAGTTCAATAACATCAATTCTGTGCATGCTAGAATATGAAACTGATTGAGCCAGACAATGTACCTCTAAAGTATTCAGAGAATGATACTTTCAAAAAAACTATGATCTGGAGTAAAAAATCCACGAGCCTTCAGTTCAGTTCAGTTCAGTTTAGTCACTCAGTCTTAGAGAACTGAAAAAACTGTGCCGCCCCACCCCCATTCAGTTGCAAAAGTAGTGGGATAAAAAATTGTGCTTCTAAAAGAAGTTGAAGTTTATATCTTTCAGTTATTGTACTGGGTGCTTCATCTTGTTTGTAACCACTTGCTTATATCTGTCTTATATTCGAAATGTGAACTTAATTGGACTTAAAGCTTTTCCAGAGATCAAATTGCCAACATCCATTGGATCATCAAAAAATATGAGAGTTCCAGAAAAATGTCTACTTCTACTTTATTAACTATGCCAAAGCCTTTGACTGTGTGGATCACAACAAACTGAGGAAAATTCTTAAAGAGATGGGAATACCAGACCACCTGACCTCCCTCCTGAAAAATCTGTATGCAGGTCAAGAAGCAACAGTTAGAACTGGACATGGAACAACAGGGTTCCAAATCAAGAAAGGAGTGCGTCAAGGCTGTATATTGTCACCCTGCTTATTTAACTTCTATGCAGAGTACATCATGAGAAAGGCTGGGCTGGATGAAGCACAAGCTGGAATCAAGATTGCTGGGAGAAATACCAATAACCTCAGATGTGCAGGTAACACCACCCTCATGGCAGAAAGTGAAGAGGAACTAAAAAGCCTCTTGATGAAAGTGAAAGAGGAGAGTGAAAAAGTTGGCTTAAAACTCAACATTCGGAAAACAAAGATCATGGCATCTGGTCCCATCACTTCAGGGCAAATTGGGGGGAAACAATGGAAACAATCAGATCAGATCAGTCACTCAGTCGTGCCTGACTCTTTGCGACCCCATGAATCGTAGCACGCCAGGCCTCTCTGTCCATCACCAACTCCCGGAGTTCACTCAGACTCACGTCCATCGAGTCAGTGATGCCATCCAGCCATCTCATCCTCTGTTGTCCCCTTCTCCTCCTGCTCCCAATCCCTCCCAGCATCAGAGTCTTTTCCAATGAGTCAACTCTTCGCATGAGGTGGCCAAAGTACTGGAGTTTCAGCTTTAGCATCATTCCTTCCAAGAAATCCCAGGGCTGATCTCCTTTAGAATGGACTGGTTGGATCTCCTTGCAGTCCAAGGGACTCTCAAGAGTCTTCTCCAACACCACAGTTCAAAAGCATCAATTCTTCGGTGCTCAGCCTTCTTCACAGTCCAACTCTCACATCCATACATGACCACAGGAAAAACCATAGCCTTGACTAGATGAACCTTTGTTGGCAAAGTGATGTCTCTGCTTTTGAATATGCTATCTAGGTTGGTCATAACTTTCCTTCCAAGGAGTTAGTGTCTTTTAATTTCATGGCTGCAGTCACCATCTGCAGTGATTTTGGAGCCCAGAAAAATAAAGTCTGACACTGTTTCCACTGTTTCCCCATCTACTTCCCATGAAGTGGTGGGACCAGATGCCATGATCTTCGTTTTCTGAATGTTGAGCTTTAAGCCAACTTTTTCACTCTCCACTTTAACTTTCATCAAGAGGCTTTTGAGTTCCTCTTCACTTTCTGCCATAAAGGTGGTGTCATCTGCATATCTGAGGTTATTGATATTTTTCTCGGCAATCTTGATTCCAGCTTGTGTTTCTTCCAGTCCAGCGTTTCTCATGATGTACTCTGCATATAAGTTAAATAAACAGGGTGACAATATACAGCCTTGACGAACTCCTTTTCCTATTTGGAACCAGTGTGTTGTTCCATGTCCATGTCTAACTGTTGCTTCCTGACCTGCATACAAATTTCTCAAGGGGCTGAGAGACTTTATTTGCTGGGGGGGGGGGGCTCAAAAATCACTGCAGATGGTAACTGCACCCATGAAATTAAAAGATGCTTGCTCCTTGGAAGGAAAGTTATGGCCAACCTAGGCAGCATATTAAAAAGCAGAGACATTATTTTGCCAACAAAAGTCTGTCTAGTCAAAACTGTGGTTTTTCCAGTAGTCATGTATGGATGTGAGAGTTGGACTATAAAGAAAGCTAAGCACTGAAGAGTTGATGCTTTTGAACTTTTTGGTGTTGGAGAAGACTCTTGAGAGTCCCTTGGACTGCAAGGAGATCCAACCAGTCCATCCTAAAGGAAATCAGTCCTGAATATTCATTGGAAGGACTGATGTTGAAGCTGAAACTCCAATACTTTGGCCACCTGATGCAAAGAGCTGACTTATTGAAAAAGACCCCGATGCTGGGAAAGATTGAAGATGGGAGAAAAAAGGGATGACAGAGGATGAGATGGTTGTATGGCATCACCAAACCAGTGGACCTGAGTTTGGGTAAGCTCCAGGAGTTGATGGAGGACAGGGAAGCCTGGCATGCTGCAGTCCATGGGGTTGCAAAGAGTCAGGCATGACAGTGACTGAACTGAACTGAAGTTTTTCCATGTCACTTCAAAGGAAATGGGATCCTCTGATGGGCATGTGGTCACCTTGCCCAGGACAGATCTATAAACACTCCAGCTTAATGATGCAACTCTGAATGCTGTCACCTCGAATTAGTGGAATATGAGGTATATTGATATCGTCCAGGTCCTAAATGGGAGATACACCCAGTCAGCCACAGCAGTGATGCTGCAACCTGTGACCTTGGTTCCCTGACTCTCTCCAAGAATCCTCAAAATGACAACAAGAAGAGGAACACATCTGGTGGTGGTCAAGGCAGAGAAGGACTGATCAACTCAGAGATACAGTTTGTATACCATGTATACCTTTTTAGCTGGCTTACTCATTTAGACTTTTGAGGAAACTAATGCTGGAATTTATAAATGTCTAACTATGTGGTTGTGTGGTTTCTCAAGTGCATACTGTTCCTTAAAGAACTGGATGTTTGCTATGACCCAAGTGAAATAGAAATTGAAACTAAAGTTGGAAACTCAATTTCAACTAAGGGCGTATTCTGTAATTCCCATTTTGGCTGTGGCTGAGATGTATAATGGAAAAAACAGGGACCTTTCAGAGATGGTGCCAGGGGTCACAGAGAACAAAGGAATAAGAAGGTTTCCCCAGAGATCAGAGTAAGGCTCTAATAAAAACAAACAAACAAACAAAAAAAACAAACCCTCTAACTCCCAGTGGAGGAGGTCTTAGCCACATCTGCTTAGTGTGATTTCAGAATTACTGGGCTCAGTGACTGCCAGGATCCTTCCCTTTCTAACTGGGAGTATTTGTGTGGTTACCCTGTTCCTCTCCTACTGTTATATGCTGGGTATGTTGGCAGAAGGGGTTGCAAATAATTTGCATTTTTATTCATCTTTAAGACAAGAGGATCACCTCTGGATCAGACAACTCCATAAAACCTGGAGATCTGAACTTGGACCTGGGTGTAGTGAATAAATGAATCTTTGGGGATGGGCTGAGTACATTCTGTGTGTAAGAAGGGAACTGAGATACTTTCAGGAACCACAAGGGTAGACTGTTGCATAAACATTGACTGCTTGCCAAATACCACTGTGCTCACACACATTATCCAGCTCCCTTTGACACAGGTGACTTGTTCTGGCCAGTGGGCTGTGAGCAGAAAAGAAGTGTGCTCCTTGTTCTTTCCAGCTGTGCCAATTCCTCACCTGGCCCTTAGGTGACTACACAGAACAGAGCTCCATTCTTCCCTGACCCCCAAACCCATGTTAACAAAGGAGACACTGTCATGGAAGCCACTGGCAGTGCGGAGTTAATTTGCATTACCTAGCCTATCCTGACTAAGACAAACTCAAAAACTTCAAAACTGGCCTGCATATTAGATAGTAAAAATAACAGTGACAATCTCTTATGATAATATATTAAGATGTACAGCACAAAGCATACATAAGGAGAGCACATAAGGAGAATAA
Source organism: Bos mutus (assembly GCF_027580195.1). NCBI lineage: Eukaryota > Metazoa > Chordata > Mammalia > Artiodactyla > Bovidae > Bos > Bos mutus. The sequence continues at coordinate 55,313,453 of NC_091630.1, read as the reverse complement.
ATTATTCTCATGGCTAAGGAAAATATTTTTACTTTTGCAATTTGATCTTAATCTGTATACATTACCCAGTCCTTAAACATCTAATTGCCTAGAAATGTGCTATTTTACCATTGTAATATCATCTTAACATCACTCTTATACATACTGATGTTTCTCTGAGTATTATCCCACCTGTCTGGACTCTCAGACTTCAGTGCACTCTCACATGGATACAGCTTTCGTCTGTCACTAGCCAACTAGCAAGCCTCTTCCCCTTAACCAAACCTAGACCACAGCAAATCCAACATTAACAGGGTCCTTTAAGACAGTGCTGGTGGCTCAGATGGTAAAGAATCCGCCTGCAATGCGGGCTACCTGGGTTCAATCCCTGGTTGGGAAGAGCCCCTGGAGAAGGAAACGGCTACCCACTCCAGTATTCTGGCCTGGAGAATTCCATGGACAGAGAAGCCTGGCAGGCTACAGTTCATGGGGTCGCAAGAAGTCAGACATGACTGAGTAACTTTCACTTCACTTTAAGGCAGTGCATAAATGAGTAACTGATTTGGCAATGTCAGGTATGAGGTCAAGGACCATGAGGGATGCTTATGAGCAGATAAGCAAACTAGACTTGAACCCAAGGGGGCAGGGAGGTACCCTGCAAACAAATATTTAGGCAGCTGAGAAATCTGAGAAGCTGAAAGAGAGGATGAGCAGAACATGCAGTGTATCAGGACAATTTCAATAAGTGTGACTAAAGAAAACAAACCCATCACAGATGCCTCTGGTTAGCAGTTATCAAGAGAAAGCTCTGAGCAAAGATAATTTGGATCCTGGAAACAAAAAGATCCAACACAATGAAGACATATCTACTTAGGAAAGGGCAGTTGTTCTTATAAAGAAATTTTAAGTGTAGAATGGTATTATCATAAGCATATCATAAACACAAGGATAATACCCTTAAGTATAAAGTAAAATGGTACCCTTTCAGTGGCACTTTGGGAAGAAGTTAATCTAGTAATATAGTAAATTTATCTATTCTAATCATAAATAAGGGCTTCCCTGGTGGCTCATTAGTAAAGAATTTGTTTGCAAAGCAGGAGACCACCTCCCATGCAGGAAACGCAGGTTCAACCTCTGGGCAGGAAAGATCCTCTGGAGAAGGAAACGGCAACACTCCAGTGTTCTTGCCTGGGAAATCCGATGGACAGAGGAGCCTGGCGGGCTATAGTCCATGAGATCACAAAAGAGTCAGACATGACTTAGTGACTAAACAGCAACAATTACAAACAGTTAAAAAAACACACACACATTTTTTCCACTCTGATCAGTGCAAGAAAAATTTAAAACTGTTTTAAAAAATTTCAGAATAAAAGACTATAAGGTTTTGTGGTTACTTTGCCTCATCTCTGTGGGCCCTATTACTCGATCAAACAGGTGTACTCTGGGTTTATGATTCAGCCTCTTATAAGTGGGGAGAATTTTCTTCTAAAGATTTCTCAGGAAGGGAAGTACACACAAACTCACATATATGATTTTGTTTCTACAAATACAAATAAAACTTGGAGAGGTTATTACCAATATCATTCAAAAGTCACAATTGATAGTGGGAAAAAAATAAAAAACCTGAAAGAGAACACCATATGAGCAAAGGTAGACAAAATCATCTGGAACTTTGAAAAAGTCTTATGTTATAGGCTAACTAAATACTTAGGTCTTGGCTTATATTCCAATCACTGGTTATAAAACAGATGAGAAGAAGGATAGTTAACATTAGCATTACAGAAGAAAGGAAAGTCCAAAAAGCTTTTAAAGAGATCATGATCAAGAAGAAGTGAACAATATTTGACTGCAAATTAATTAGAGAAAACCTTTTTCTCCTAAAAAGTTTCCATTTGGTGCTAGTTTGCATGTCATGTCCATGATTAACTATACCTTTGAAGATGTCCCTTTGATTGAGCTAATACGTGATCAAAACTCAGCAACAACCTCAGATCATTTTGCTGTACTATACCTTTCTAGATAACTTTCTACACGAAATTCATAGCTCTATAAACTTTAAAAGCATATCTGTATGTAGGGGTTATGTCATTCATTCATTCTTCTATTCCTCAAATATTTATTGAACTTATGTGACATTCTGGCATGCTTCTAGGTGGTTGGGAAGCATTGGTGAACAAGACAGACAAATTTTCTACCACATGGTGCTTATATTCTATTGGAAAGAGAGATATTAAACAGAGAAGTAAATAAATGCTATACCCAGAGTTGGAAGAATTATGACTATTTTAAATCTCTATGAAATATATGATTAAAAAGACTGCATTAAGATATTTAATGTTTCTTTTTTTTTAGCAAATATGAAAACTGTTTAATGGGGTAACTGTATTTGGTATTGCTTCTTTTTAACTTACCATTTTGCAAGCATGTTTCTTTGTCTATAATAGTGTTCAAAATACCTTTTTAATAGCTTCAAACATAATAGGCTATATACAAAAATGTGATGCTTTTATTATTTTTGACAATTTCTATGATCATAAAATAAATGTATGTACATAAATCCTTATATGCATATCTGATTATATCCCCAGGATAAGGTGCATAAAGTAGAATCATTGGGTCTAAATGTATATATATTTTATGACACAAGGTATGTTTGGAAATAGATTTATAGAAAGGTGGCACTTCCTCATCATTATCTCAACAATATGAGATATTGAGTAGACTTAAACCCTCAATCAAAATTACACTATTTTAAATTACATATCTGTGTTTATAAGAGAGGTTGATGAAAAAAATAGGTTTACAATGCATTTACCTTTCTTTAGTGAATTCCTTGTTGTATGTTTGTTCTCCTTTTTAATCTTAGACTGATAGTATATTTCTTTTGATATGTGAGTTATTTTATGGATGAAACATATTTGTTGCAATTTTTTCCAAGTGGTCATTTATATTTACTTTGTTATGATATTTTTAACATTCGAAAGTATTCTTATGCACTCAAACTTATTGCCCTTTTTTCTTTATGATTCCTTCTGCTCCTCTGGTGCTTAGAAAGCCTTCCTTATCCTGAAATCAGTAAATATATTTCTCATGTTCTTCCAGCTTTTTTTTTTTTTATTAAATTTTACTTTCTTATTTCGCTCTTTAATCCAGGTGGAATTAATTTGGTACGATGGGACTTTAATTTGAATCTTTTCCAAATCGTTCATTTTCTTACCACAATTTCTTAATGAAATAATCCATCCTTTTCCCCATAGGTTTGTGGTACTTTTTCATCTGTTACATTTATACACACACACACACACACACACACACACACACACACACAGATTCTCTTTCAGCGTTTGCGTTAATTTGTTTAAAAGGTTCTGTTTTTAAGGTTTTGTGTGTGGAAGCGGGAGGGGGTGATTAATGGTAAGTACTTTTTGTCCCACATGTTGTAAAATTGCAATAATTCTCCGTATTGTCTTGACGGAACCTCGGGGGAGAGCAAGGGTGTGGAGGCATTTAGGACCCAGGGGAAAGCCAAGCTCCGTATAGAAGGACAGAGTCTCGGGCGCACACGCCTCCTACCAAAAATCACAGCCCCTTGGAGCCGGGGCTCTCATTCACAGCTTTCTAGAGAAATCTGAGCCCGAACCTGCCAGAATAGGGGATCTCACCCACTCAGCTCAGCACCGAGGACACCTGCAGAAACACATTACCAAAGCAAGGCTGGGCGGCCGTGTGAAGGTATTTGTTGCCTTTTTTCTCCCTTCTGTATTTGCACCGCTTCCCCGCCTTTCCCCGCTCCTGCGATGCCATGGCTGCGGCGTTTCAGCACTTCGGTGCGTGGACAGCTCCCACCTGCAATCCCTCCGCACACCATCCCTCTCGCACCCCACTCTCACCGCCTCCGTGGTCCATCCTCCTCCCGGCGCCCGCTCAGCCTGCGCTCCTTACACCATCAGCACCCCCATCTCCACCATCACCGTCATGATCTCCATCATCACCAGCGCCGTAACTACCGTCAACACAACTGTGTCTTGTCACTTAGACAAAGCCGGAGGTCCGCAGGATAGAGGAAAAGAGCCCAAGTTTTCAGGCATGGAAAGCAAAGTTCAGGTAGACTACAGCCCTGAAAACAAAGAGAGACGCCTGCTTGAGAGAAAGGGAAAGTGAAGACAGGAGAGAGAGCCCCCAGGCAGGGGGACAGATGGGGTACTTGCCAGACACCAGCAGTTAGCCAGCTGCCTTTCAGCAGATTAGGGACTGTTTAGTTCAGGAAATTAACATGGCCTGGGGTATAGTATTATTCTGGTGAAATAGATGTATACACTCAATCCGAGTTTCTGGTTTTCCAATGGAGAATCACCAGGAAGCAGGGTGGGGGTGACTGATGACTCACATTCACCCACATGCCAGTTTTCTTCCTAAGCGTTTATGGCAGAAACTCCAGAATTAAGTTTTTTTTTTTTTTTTTTTACTAAAATGTCTTGTAAAATGGAGACCCCAAAGGTTAACTCTGTGGCTAGAATGAAAATTAAAATGATGATGATGATGATAATAACCTAACAAATAGGGCTTTTGTTGGAAAGTGTTATTTGTCCAAATGTCTCTTCCTGTCTACTTATTTAATTTCAATTTTCTGATCTTAAACCTCTTTTTGAAGCAGAGAAGATAGATCCTTTGCCCAAATGGCCAAAGTGGTAATGATATTCAGAGCAGATGGTCTGGCTTTGTTCATCCTAGTCAAGGACCGAGTCAGATTTGGAAGGCGAGATTTTTGTGTGCTTTCTCAGTAATCAGGTGATAACACAATTTTCGTATAATAGTAAAGGGTAATAAATAGACTGAAAAAAATTGAAAAGGCATTTTACGTTAACTGTGTTCTACCAGGTTCTGCTTTTAGAGTACTAAGATTTTCTCTCTCAGCTGAAAGGAAGCTGGGGTCTTCGGATATCTTGAAGGTCCAAACCCAAGTCCTAGCACCTCTGATTTAACCGGGTTCATCTGTTTTATAAGAGCCAACATATCTCAGAAAATAAGTGCCTGAGCCTGTCATAAATAAGAATCTTTTGGTGGGTACTCATTTAATTAGTTATTACTGAACAGTAAAATGTTGGGTTTTTAAAGCAAATTGTTTTTCATAAAATCAACATCTTTATTAAAAAAGAGATGGATCATATTTGCATATGGCAATAATGTCAGTCACAAGTAACAACCAAGTTTAAAGCAGAGCACAGTAAATGTTGATTAAAAATTGCCCCTATACATTTATTCTGTCTCTTTAAAGAGAAAAAGCAGCAAGTCGTGTCTAAATCAGCTTGCTCATCATCAGAGGCATTGTAAAACAAGCAAACAAACAAAAAGTCCTCAGAAACAAGTATCTATCTGCTGGAAGAAGTTTTGAGGAAAAAATCATACCAAATACTCTTCTTAAATGAGGAATAGTAGTATTTTGTCAAAAGCTGTCTACTGCTGTTAATTAATTCTATCTGCACCTAAAATTGGCTCACTTTTGAACTCAAATCAATAAAACTAGCAAAAATACCTGGTGAAATGGATTTTAGGGAAGAAGAAAATCTGGTCATCCATGTATTGTCCTTAGATTGGTAATATCCACTGTAAACTGGACCCCTCAGGGCCCCAAGCAACCAGATTCTTAAAACTCCTTCCCTTCCCTTATATTTCTGCAAAGAATGGTTCCACTCAGGCAATTTTAAAAAGTGTACATATAGCCAGTTCTAGCTGCTTTGAACCAGAAACTCAGGCCAGGAATCGACTGTCTTCAATGCTACTTCTTCCTGTACCTAATACAATTTCCTGGGGCTGGGGAAATTGCAAAACAATGCTGCTTCAGTGAGATTTACAGGCATCTGTCTCAGAAGTGATGCCTTTCTTTGACTAAATATTATACCGAGTTTATTAATTTTTATGGAGTGCCACTATCCTGGCTTCTCCCTTCTTTTCTATTAAGTGCTACTTTGCTTTTTTTCATAATTACAAATACAACTTTCTCATTTATATGATGGATTTAAAGGTGAACAGAAAACATATTTTCCAGCAAAGTGGCATCATACATTTGCAGACATGTTCACAGAGAGGTGTATCCTATTAGAGTCATGGAATATAAAGCTGGAAGGGGCTTCGGTTCCAAAAGGGGGGATCTAGAACTCTTCAGAATGGGTGGTGTCTGCTCATTTCTGCAGGCTTTACAAAGGGACACCTTGTAGCCTTGAGGAGTCTACTAATGATTTTACATGTTTCTCCAGCAGAGCCATCCTTAGTAAATGGATCCATGCTCACTTGGATATTCTCTGCTTTCCTGTTACACAATGACCCAAACGAGGTAACATAGACGAGTGTGTTTACAAAGTATGAAATCTGGTCACGTGCAGTCAGCTCAGAAATACCCCTCAAGCCAATAGAGATTTTCTCCCCCATTACATTTTCTTCCAATTTTGGATTCTTTCCATTATTATTCATTTTATCCAGGTTTTACAAGAATAAGCTTCAGAAGATCCACAGTATGAATGACTCTAAAACTGTAGCCTATAACGTCAGCCCCAAGTGTTACATTTCTCTAGAGAAAACTGCTTAATTTTCAATCCAAGTTTTTCTTAGCTTAATGGAAGTTTATCTTCTCTGGCTTGAAACTTCATGGATATGGGAATCAACTGGTCACTCTCCTCTCCACAAAAAGGCTTTCATTTGTTCAGCTAATAAGTTTATTATTTTTAACTACATCTGCTGACTTCCACAGCCCTTTTATTATGTTGTCTCTGGCCAGGTAACCCTATTCTCCCCCTTTATAGACCCATTATCATGTGAAAATGTCTGTGTGGGAGGCTAGTTTTCTATGAGCTTTTCTTCTTCCTGACTTCTGAACCAGTAGGAATTTCCCCATATGTGTTTGAGATGATCCACATTTGTCTTCTGGACTCTTTTAACTAAATACCCACTTTGCAGATACTGTGCATACAACTTTCTCCATCTCTTCTCCCTAAGATTGTGCTGTGTGCTGTGCTCAGTTGCTCAGTCATGTCCGACTCTTTGCAACCCCATGGAACGCAGCCTGCCAGGCTCCTCTGTCCATGAGGATTCTCCAGGCAAGAACACTGGAGTGAGTTGCCATGCCCTCCTCCAGGGGATCTTCCCAACCCAGGGATCAAACCCAGGTCTCCCACATTGCAGGTGGATTCTTTACAGTCTGAGCCACCAGGGAAGCCCCTCCCTAAAAATTATATCATGTCAATTCAGTCTGTGTTATTGCTCAAACATCTTATATAAAGTTCCATACCTGTGTATGTGTCAAGTCCATAGTGTATACAGTGTTCACTATTTTGTAGCTCTGGAGGAAATAAGAGAGAATTTGTGGCAGTTGGGAATGCCAATCCCAGGCTCTGTAATTAAAAGGCATTTTGTCTAATGTGTGGGCTTTCCAGGCAGCTCAGCAGTAAAGAATCTACCTGCAAAGCATGAGACGAGTTCAATCCCTGGGTCGGGAAGATCCCCTGGAGAAGGAAATGGCAACTCATTCCAGTGTTCTTGCCTGGGAAATCCCATGGATAGAGGCACCTGGTGGACTATAGTCCATGGGGTTGCAAACAGTTGGACATGACTGAGCACATGCACACACCACAAACTGCCACTACTTCAGTTAAAAACTTTTCTATCTAACACAATAAAGAGGCTGAAAAACCTCATTCCTTCCTTACATGTTGTCTTTCCCTTTAACTCCTTGTATTACTTGTTCCAAGGCAAACTAAAAGGATAACAATTTTATAGACTGTCCTAGAACAGGACACCATCTTTTGTCAAGCATGTTCACTTCATCTGAGTCCCAGTCTGTTCTATTTCTGCTCCGGCATCTATTGTGGGTAGAAGTTCGGGACGCAAAGAGTCGAACCCGACTGAGCAACTTTCACTTTCACTTTTCAGCATCTCTACTCTGATAGAACTCATTCCAATTGACTTTTATTCTTTCTTAAGAGCAAGACCAAATGGGACAGATGACTGTGTGCTTAGTTGCTATTCTAAAGGGAGCCAAGGGATTCAAAGGAATATTTATGTGGCAAGGGTAAGCCCTGGGGTAGGACTGAGCTAAAGGTGATAGAACGTTGACCATAAGCCAGAGGCTAAATTCTAGCCATACTACACTTTCAGATGATTAAAGGTCTCCCCTTTGTCCTTCCAGATGACTTGCCTGCCCCCGGTACAGATAGCTCTTTTCTGCAAGTTGGTGAATGTTTGATAGAGAGTCAATGGACTGGTGTCCAAATTATTACTCACAGGGCTTGTGTTCCTTTGCCATTACTTATGCAGACAAGTCCTACAAGCACTAATGTGTGTGTTAGTCTCTCAGTCATGTTCAACTCTTTGTGACCCTGCGGACTGTAGTCTGCCAGGCTCCTCTGTCCGTGGAATTCTCCAAGCAAGAATACTGGAGTGGGTTGCCATTCCCTTCTCCAAGGGATCTTCCCAATTCAGGGATAGAACCGAGGTCTCCTGCATTGCAGGCAGATTCTTTACCATCTGAGCCACCAGGGAAACCTAATGGTCAATCTGAAATTCATCATTTGGAAATCAGACTCCTTCTTGGTCAGCACCATCGAATGTTGTAATCAACCAACCTCTGAGATTTAAATATAGGCTCCATTGGCAGTAAGGAAGCATGTTATCTTTCAGGAAAGATTTCAAATAGAATTATACTTGAAAAAAAGATTTTTGCTCATTGTGACTTTTGATTTTGGTTTTGGTCTATCAGCCAGATCTATTTTTATGTTATTCAGTGTAAAAATTCCTTTCAGCATTTCTAGGGGGAAATGCATATTCCATGAAAAAAGTAGAAGTGAGAATTTAGAAAGGTGAAGATCCATAAGTGTTCACCTAATTCAATACACACTAAAAATTCTGAAACATATCTTTCACATTTATTGATGGCTGAGGTAGTTAATTAGACTCTCAAGTGAAAAGTTTTATCACTGAGGTTCATTCTTCATTTTTTTCTTAGAAGAGAAACTCACAAAACAAATATAGGTATAGTTTCTAACCTTACATTTGTATTAATATAAAGCTATGTGTACTTAAAATTGTTCTTTGTATTACCTAGAACATCCCAAAGCAATAGATATTTGATGTTTTGTTCATTGTTATTGATGTTCTCATATTTCAAATAATATTTAGAATTTATAGATTTCATCTTTCTGGTCATGACAACAACATACTGTTTCTTCCCAAATTTGGCCAATTGTGGTCAAATTCCCCAATTCTTCCCAATTTGACCACACCCCTTAATCACTCTTCCTGAGGATTGATGGGGTGTAGGTCTGTGCCTATTGTGAGAATGAACCCGAGAGCATTAGTACCCAGGCTGGTATGGAAACAGCACCTTTTCTGAGTCAGGGTTGGACAGTGAACAGAACATGATCTTCAAGTCAGGAAGACTTGGGTGAGTCTTTGTTCTTCCATCTGTACTTACTCTACCTAAATCTCAGATTTATCATTTTATCTGATGAGTAATAATCCAGGTTTAAAGGTTGTATGGAGATTAGACCACATAATATCAAAGTCCAAGGTATGTAACAAAGAGTCAACACATGTTTGTTTTTTCCCTCAGTTTTAACACTAGCTCATTATCTGACTTAATACCTGGTGTTAGGTGTTCTAAGCTCAGTATCTTTTTATTTTCTTGGACACGCTAAAAGTGTGGTATCAACAAGAATATTACAGTAAATGTAAACCAGAGCTTTTCATTTTCAAAGCACTTTTACCTACATCATTTCACATGGTTCTCAGAATCTCCTAAGGAATTATCTTTATTCCACCTATTGTGGGATCATTGTAATGATGAAAAAAGATAAGTGATGTAAAATGCTTTGAAATAATACTTATGCATATGTACATATTTGTAAATAAGACATGGTTATTATTATTCTGATTGTTTCCACTATATTTAATGTATGTTTCTAAAGATAATGAAATAAGTGAGAATAATAGATTATAAAGTAACTGAAATAGATTTTATTTGAATTATACTTTCTGAAATGATTTTCCACCTAGATTCCTTGGTGCATAAAGACTACGGTATGTGTTTATAAGTGTGTTTATGGGCAAATACACTTTCTTAAACTGAATTCTATATGAGGAAATATACAGATATATATTTTTTTCTAATGGAAATTTGAGATGCAGTATAAATCTGGAATCTGAGGATGCCATGATTTAAAATATCATCATATGAAGACTCTTCTTTTCTCCGCCTCATACAAAAATACCACTATCTGAATTTCTAGCTTGTTAGAAAAAGCATGGATTAGAGACGGAAGTAAACGCCTACCATGGGCTCCTCAGAGACTGTACTGAGCTACTCTTCATATATCTGGAACAATCTCTAAACAAAAGAATCATTTAGGACCCAATCAGAAGTGGAAGAGGAGTTTCTGAGGCTCATAGGAACCCACCAAAAGTGTCCCTTTGGGGTTATCAAACACATTTCAATACCTGGGCCATGCTTGGGACTCTACTAGGAATGCCAAAGTATCAGTCCTTCAAACAGAGTGTCAAGGCTTCTGACTTGTCATTCCCAGTGTCAAGCCCTAGGAACATACATAAAGAAAGCAAAAATCAATAATGGCTTGAAAAGTCACAGATAGCTAGATTTTAAATAGTCCATCTGCCAATGAAAAATGAGGACAAGATGGTAACCGCACATTTGTACAGTCAGATGCTAGGCTACCTAAAACTGTCTATTAACCCCATAGGCATATTTAAGCTTATATAAGAGTAAGGCTGGAAGGGATTTCAGGAAAGGAGAGCAAGGTTCTGAGAGTGACGGTAACTAGCTGAAGGTGACAGAGGTCTTAAGTAGTAAATATTAGAACCTCTCTGCTATATATAAGGATAGAAGAGCACCATAGTAAGGAATATGGGACTTTAGAAATATAAGCTTAAACCCAGTTCTGCTTCTTGGTAACTGTGTAACTCTGGGAAAGTCATTTACCATCTTCTGTGCCTATCTCCTCATCTGAAAAATGGGGACAATAATATACTCATCTCATAAAATTGAACTAGTAAATTCCCAGGTGGCACAAGTGGTAAAGAACATACCTGCCAATGCAGGAGACATGAGACGTGGGTTCCGTGGATCCTTGTGTTGGGACGATCCCCAAACAGGAGGAGGAAACACAACCCACCCCAGTATTCTTGCCTGGAGAATTGCATGGACAGAGGAGCCTGATGGGCTACAGTCCATGGGGTGGCAAAGAGGTGGACACAACAGAAACGACTTAGCACACAGCACAAGAATTAAATAATATACCATGTAAAAAATTAGAGTACGCAAGTGTCTGGGACATAACAAACACAGTGATAATAAATACCAAATTAAAGCAATTATTATTATACCACCAGGACAAAAACCACTCTGACTTCTTCAGGTGATATCAAGTCCAATGTATTCTTTATAGTTGTTTGACCAATTCAGAAACATTGAATGAGAACCAAATCCTTTGTGTGAACAAAAAATATCACAATTAAAAATGCTATATCTGAAGAACATTCTTGTATAGCACAGTATTTTTAGTGCCTTAAATATTAATGATGGAAGTTATTATTTAAGTAGAAGTCTATTCAGATTTCTGAACTGAAGGATTTGACTTTAATGGAAAATGTCTATTTCATCCTAAGCATGAAAACTGGTGACCCTGGCTTGGGCACTCTCTCCAGCAACTCTCACTGTATGCTGAGCACAGAATAAAGATATAGAGTGGAGCAAATTTATTTCAGAGATTATAGATTGGAGGCATAACTATGTGTAGATGTGGGCCATGAAAAATGCAGCTTCAACTCTCCCCCTGAACCCATTGTAATTTATCTTGGAAACGTTGTTGAGTTCTCTGAACTGTAAGGTAAGGAAGTTGCTCCCAGCAGCTTTAAATATTCTGTCAGGGACCAGCCTTTGCTGTGCTTTGTACTCTGAGCACATTGTGCCAAGGTTGGAACCCTGAACCTCACCCAGAATGCTTCAAAGAGGCAAAGATCTGAAGTACAATGTGCCTAGGCTAACTTCTTCTAGGAACAAATTACTTTGTATATAAGGAGGGAAATGAAGGCAGCTGCAACACCTTTTAGGAAAACATTCCTTGAGGTACAGAAACAGAAGGGGAAACCACTTACTCACTCAGTGAACCAACATTGTGACTACTTTATGCATTTGTTCTATATGGATGTATACATACAGCGCCTACTTAGTGCAGGCACTGTCCCAGACACTGAGGCTAGGCAGTAAACAAAATGTAGAGTCTCTGCGCATGGCACAAACCCTCTGTGTGTCAGAGACTGTGCTGGGGAAACACAAATGAGTAAGATCAGGTAATTAGGGAGATTCTGAGTGAGGAGTTTGGAGTAAGGAGGGAAAGGGAAACTGGTGATAAGTGTCATTTTGGTAAGGGTGAGGGGACTACACATGACCTCTGAAGGGGAGAGAGAGTTCCTGGGTGGTGACTCCTTCAGTGATGACGCCTTAAGGGTAAGAGGAGTCAGTCAGTGGTTGTTCTAGACAGAGGGAGCATCTTTGTCCAAGGCCCAAGGGCTAGAGAAGAGACCACAAGTGTCTTGGTGTGGCAGCACGGATGGATGGTGAATCTGGGGACACAGATGGGGACCAGAGTTTCGGAAACCAGGTCCATGTCACAGGGTTTTATATTTCATCCTAGAACAACTGGAAGCTATTGACTGATGTTGATCAAGGAGTGACGTGGGGGGCTGGGATGAATTGGGAGATTGAGATTGACATATGTACACTATTGATGCTATGTATAAAATAGATAACTCATGAGAACCTACTACACAGCTCAGGGAACCCTACTCAGTGCTCTGGAGTGACCTAAATGAGAAGGAAATCCAAAAAAGGGGGGATATATGAATACATAGAGCGGATTGACTTTGCTATACAGTAGAAAAGTAACACAACTTTGTAAAGCAGCTATACTTCAGTAAAAATTAATTTTAAAAAAGGAGTCACATGAGAAGATTTCAATTTTAATACAAAGAATGGACAAGGGAAAGTCAAGGTTGGCAGCAAGGATACCATCGAGAGGATATTGCAGGACTAAACAGATGAGTGGTGACGTGGTCTAAACAAAGACCGTGAAAATGGATGGAAAGAATTGGGAAGATCTGAGAAATATTATGGAAGTGATTGCCTGAATGTGGGCAGTAAGGGAGGGGATGGAATAATAGTTGACGCCCAGGCTTCCAGCGTGGGAAATGACACAGATGATGTCAGTCAGTAAGAGGGGGAGGTGGAAAGCAGATTCAGGATAAGGAACTATGATGAATTCAGTTTTGAACATATTGAGTGTGTGGGACCTAGGGGACATCTAGGTGGGGGTGTTCAGTAAGCAGCTGGATATATGAGTACACCTGAGCATCAGGAGAGAGCTATGGACTGAAGTCACCCACATGTAGGTGGTTAAATCATGGTTGGACCCTGGAAAACAATACATAGAAGTGATGAGCACATAAGAAGATGGAGCAGGAATGAACAGAGGTTGGGAGAAAAATAGGGTACATGGAATTACAGAAAAGAGTGGGAAAATAGTTTTAAGAAGTCATCAACATCAAATGCTAATGGGGTCACCCATACATAAATGGGTGCTGAAATCTCTCCACTGGCAGGAGCGACAGAAAGGCCATGCACTAGTAGAGGGATCATCTGGGTTTGCTCGGCACTGTCCCCAGTTCTGCTTGTTGTCCCAGTATTATTGTTATTAGTGCCTCTTGGTGTCTAAATTTGGAAATAAACTATATGATCATCTCAGCCACTGGTTGGTGAGAGTCAAGATAGATTGCCATGGGTATGCTGTGTGCTTAGTCTCTCGGTCATGTCCAACTCTGTGCAACTCCATGGACTGTAGCCTGCCAGGATCTCTGTCCATGGGGATTTTCCAGGAAAGAATACTGTAGTGGGTTGCCATTTCCTCCTCCAGGGGATCTTCCCAAACCAGGAATCAAACCCAGGTCTTCCGCATTGCAGGTGGATTCTTTACCGTCTGAGCCACCAAGGAAGCACACAGTGGGTATCGAGGTGAATTTGAAGAAGTGAAATTGCTCAGTTGTGTCCAACTCTTTGTGACCCCGTAGACTGTAGCCTACCAGGCTCCTCCATCCATGGGATTTTCCAGGCAAGAATATTGGAGTGGGTTGCCATTTCCTTCTCCAGGAGATCTTCCTGACCCAGGGACTGAACCTGGGTCTCCCGCATTGTAGGCAGATATTTTACCGTCTAAGCCACCAGGGAAGTCCAGGGAAGAATTTGAAGAGGGAGACATCAGACAAGGGAACTTTTCAAAAGAGTGTGGTGAGGTTGTTAAAGAGGGAATTTTAACATCAGATGGACATTGAACTAGATGGATTTTAAACATTCTTCCAATCCTGGGACTAGTTCATAGAGCACTATATTCCTTTACTATCTTCAGTTTTGGAATCAGTGAGAATAAAGACGTTGTTATACTTATTTTCTCACTTTCATAGCTAAATGTTACTTTTAACAAATTACTTTCCAAAGCCAACGTTTTATAAATAAAACTTTTACTATTCTACATTCATTCTTGAAAATGAATACTAATTACCTGAACCCATTTTCATCTATCACAAAGGCAATATAAAGCAGAAATGTGTGAAGTGATTATCTCCCTATAGAAATTACAGCTAGTCCTAAATTAAGTTGAAAGAATCATTTTATCTTTAAAATTATTTTGTATGATAAAGTGTTAATAATTATGTTGTAAGTAAATGTTCTGCCTATTATTGCAAATACTGTTTGATCTAGGAAAGCTAGGGGAAAAAAATACATGCCTCCAAGTTTTTTTAAACCTAATGTCTTCTGATTTTTGGTACTTCTAGGTTAGACCAAACTGATGTCTGAGAGAGCTTAAACATTTAAAAGGAGAAAGATGCAAATAATGTGAGCATTTGTCTGTATACCATTTAGATACAAAAGCCCGAGGGGCTTAAAACAATCATTAAGTATGCTAATCTCTAGTTGCATCCATGTTGCTACCAACAGCATTAATTTCATTCTTTCTTATCAGTTCAGTTCAGTTGCTCAGTCGTGTCTGACTCTTTGCGACCCCATGGATTGCAGCACGCCAGGCCTCCCTGTCCATCACCAACTCCCGGAGCCTAATCAAACTCATATCTATTGCATCGGTGATGCCATCCAACCATCTCATCCTCTGTCATCCCTTATCCTCCCACCTTCAATCTTTCCCAGCATCGGGGTCTTTTCAAATGAGTCAGTTCTTCGCATCAGGCGGCCAAAGTATTGGAGTTTCAGCTTTAGCATCAGTCCTTCCAATGAATATTCAGGACTGATTTCCTTTAGGATTGACTGGTTGGATCTTCTTGCTGTCCAAGGGACTCTCAAGAGTCTTCTCCAACACCACAGTTCAAAAGCATCAATTCTTTGGCACTCAGCTTTCTTTATAGTCCAACTCTCACATCTATATATGACTACTGGAAAAACCATAGCTTTGACTAGATGGACTTTTGTTGCCAAAGTAATGTCTCTGCTTTTTAATGTGGTATGTAGGTTGGTCATAGCTTTTCTTCCAAGGACCAAGCTTCTTTTAATTTCACGGCTGCAGTCACCATCTGCAGTGATTTTGGAGCCCCCAAAAATAAGGTCTCTCACTGTTTCCATTGTTTTCCCATCTATTTCTCATGAAGTAATGGGATTGGATGCCATGATCTTAGTTTTCTAAATGTTGAGTTTTAAGCCAACTTTTTCACTCTCCTCTTTCACTTTCATCAAGAGGCTCTTTAGTTCCTCTTCACTTTCTGCCATAAGGGTGGTGTCATCTGCATATCTGAGGTTATTGACATTTCTCCCAGCAATATTGATTCCAGCTTGTGCTTCATCCAACCTGGCATTTCACATGATGTACTCTGCATATAAATTAAATAAGCAGGGTGACAATATATAGCCTTGACGTACTCCTTTCCCAATTTGGAACCAGTTTGCTGTTCCATGTCCAGTTCTAACTCTTGCTTCTTGACCTGCATACAGATTTCTTAACAGGCAGGTCAGGTGGTCTGGTATCCCTTCTCTTTAAGAATTTTCCACAGTTAGTTGTGATCCACACAGTCAAATCAGGCACCACTTGCCGGGGTCCAGCCCCGGTGGATCCAGGGAAATTCAAAGGAGAGACGGCATTGGCAAATACACTGGCTTTAATTAGATATTAATTAGAGATATAAAGAGTAATAGAATGAGGATAGCTCAGCAGGAAAATTCAGTGGAGAAAAGAGGCTGAGTAGCTTGGTTTACGTAGGAAACCAATAAAACTTCAAGACAAGAAGTTTGCACCACTTACGTAGGCTGCAGGCGTCCTTCCGTTCTCCCGAAGGAGAGGAGACACTGAGGCCTCCCTGGTCGGATCTTAGAAACCCAGGCAAAATTAGTAAGCTTGGCGGGCTCCGCGCTCCAGATGGAAACTCAGCCAGAGTTTGAGAGACAGAACGACATGGGGAGACCAGTCTTTCGAGGAACTGATCCCCATTCTTTATTTTCCAGGGTTTGTTTTTATACACTGAGATGTTATACCAAAGTCACGCGGGGTCAGCAGTCCTGACTTTTATTAAAGTCAGGTGCTTCACACAAATGTATACAGAGGTCTTAGGGGTGTTACATCATCTTCTGGCCAGGGGGCCTGCTGACAATTTATGACCCTCTCCTTGTGACAGCGGTCAGTCAACCAGAACACTTATTTCTCCAGAGGTGATTATTCTTAAAACAGACGCCACCTTCCGAAGGTACCAGATAAAGTTACATTCCTATAGGGTGAGGGTGTAGTGGGTTTTAATTAAGGAAAGAATTTGCTTAGCCTAAGGTCTAATGTGATTAATATCAAAGGTTAATACTTATTTCTTCTATATATTCATTAATGTGTATAAGGGCAGGGGATGTGGAGACTTCGCAGGAAACATTGGCTCAACAAATGAAAAACCCTTCACCAATACAATTTCTAATCAGCCCACTATACTTATACTAATAGTTTTCTAACTTCTCTAAAGAACCTGTTTTTAGAAGGTTTAAAGCATCTTGTGCCTCTCATGGTTGGGAGGCCATGAGCAATCACATGTGGCCGGACAAGCCTGTCAGGCAGGCTAGAGAACCTTCAGAGGAGTTTGTAGGTTGAAACACTCCTATCACGCCCAGGAATTATTATTAACTGGAGCTCTAAGTTAACTCCTTCTCTGAAAGAGGTGGTGGGGGACAGCCCCCAGTAAAGTCAGAGGTGTAGGTGAGCACAAAGTAGTAAAGTAGGCAGGCTCTGGTTATGGGGGTAGATGCTCAAGAATTTCCAGGGGGACTCCTGAGGCTCAATCCCGCCTTTGCATATGTCGAGCCTCCTTCCTCATGACCTTTGCCACGGGTGGAGGTCCTCACGCCGGCTCCCGGCAGCCAAAGGCTTTGGTGTAGTCAATAAAGCAAAAGTAGATGTTTTTCTGGAACTCTCTTGCTTTTTCAATGATCCAGCAGATGTTGGCAAATTGATCTCTGGTTCTTCTGACTTTTTGAAATCCAGCTTGAACATCTGGAAGTTCACGGTTCTTTTTTATGACTGAGTAGTACTCAGTTTTGTGTATGTACCACATCTTTTTTCCATTCATTTGTCAATGGTGTATAGGTACCACGTCTTCTTTATTCATTCATTTGTCAATGGGCATTTAGATTGTTTCCATGTCGTGGCTACTGTGAAAAGTGCTGCTGTGAACATGTATCGTTTTGAATTATAGTTTTGTCTGGTTATATGCCTAGGATTGGGATTGCAGGTCAGAAAGGGAAAGACAAATACCATATGATATCTCTTAGATGTGGAATCTAAAATATAACACAAATGAACCTATCTGTGAGACAGAAATAGAATCACATATAGAGAGCAGACTGGTGGTTGCCAAGGGAGAGGAGGGTGGGAGAGGGCTGGATTGGGAGTTTGGGATTAGCAGATGCAAACTGGCATATATAGAATGGAAAAAATAAAAAAAGCAAGGTCCTACTGCATAGCACAGGAAACTATATTCAATATCCTGTGATAAACCATAATGGAAAAGAATATGAAAAAGAATAACTGAGTCACTTTGCTGTATAACAGTAATTAACAAAGCATTGCAATTCAACTATTCTTCAATAAAAAATAAATTAAAAATAAAGACATTTCACCAAGGGAAAAATGAAACAAAGAACTTAATCATTATCATAAGTAAAGTAATATCTTAGGATAATAGAAAAGTTATACCAAAAAATGACCTTGAAGTCCGTATGGATATTGGGCAAGGAAAGAAGACAACTAAGAGTTCCAAGACCTTTTGTCCTCAGCAGAAGAGTGAAACTGCTGGGAAATGTCCTCACATGAGCCTCTCTCTCATTGCTGTTGAATTGGATTATCGAAGGTCAAGCTTCCAGCCATAAGCCTGTCCTTCCCTCCCTGCTCCAGTTCATTTAGTTCAGTTTGAGTAATTAGGTACCATGGGGTTACAATAGGGTGACTTTTAAAAGCCGCTTTTCACTGTTAAGCTGCAAATGGCTGCCTTTAAAAAAGGGGGTATTTCTGTGAAAGAAACTGAGAAAAGAAGCTAATGGAGGCCCTAATGTCTCTGATTGAATGCCTGTGAACGGCCCCATAAAACAGGCTGCCACAGAGGAGGATTTTTCTCTTTTCTTGGGTAACTCATTAAAAAAGCAAGCTGTCTGACTTTAGACTGTTAATTAGTCAGTATCATTAAAAACTTCCTAAAAGTATTGCAAAGACTTGCATATTACACACTGAAAAGTGAAGGCGAAAGTCACTCAGTCGTGTCTGACTCTGCAACCCATGGTTTATACAGTCCATGGAATTCTCCAGGCCAGAATACTGGAGTGGTACCCTTTCCCTTCTCCCAACACAGGCATTAAACCCAGGTCTCCCACATTGCAGGAGGGTTCTTTACCAGCTAAGCCATAAGGGAAGCCCAAGAATACTTGGTGTGGGTAGCCTATTCCTTCTCCTGCAGATCTTCCTGACCCAGGAATCAAACCAGGATCTCTTGCACTGCAGGCACATTCTTTACCAACTGAACTATCAGGGAAGCCCATTACATACTGAAGGTGTGAATAACGAAATTATACCAAAGACCCTATTTTAAATAATATATACCCTTTATTCTTCTAATCAGCTCTACAGCATAATATACTGCTTTTCTGAGTTCCAGGTCATTTGCCCAGACCTTCTTTCTATCATCTATTTATCTCTGTTGTGTGTATTTGTTTTGCAGTAAGCAATGGCCTTGGTTTGGCTTCTCTTCTGTCTGGCCACCACCACATAGAATCTGAATGTCCAACCATTTTCCAGGAACAGAAAGAAGAGCCTCTGCTTGTCTATTTCAGTGGCAGCTTGGTGGTAAAAAGACTGTTGAATGGGCCACGATTTCAGCAGACCATCACGTGAATGGGACCAGTCTCTTTTCTTCCCAAACATCAGAAATTAAGCACTTTGAAAGGAGATTCGGCCAAGATGACCCATTTACAGGCTGGACTCAGCCCAGAGACTATAGAGAAAGCACGCCTGGAACTGAATGAAAACCCAGACGTTTTACACCAGGATATCCAGCAAGTCAGAGACATGATCATCACCAGGCCTGACATTGGATTCTTACGCACAGATGATGCCTTCATCCTGAGGTTTCTCCGAGCCAGGAAGTTTCACCAAGCAGATGCCTTCAGACTCCTGGCCCAGTACTTCCAGTACCGCCAGCTAAACCTGGACATGTTCAAAAACTTCAAGGCCGATGATCCTGGCATTAAGAGGGCTCTCATCGATGGGTTCCCTGGAGTGTTGGAAAACCGTGATCACTACGGCAGGAAGATTCTTTTGCTGTTCGCAGCCAATTGGGATCAGAGTAGGTAAATGTAGATAGTGTCTTTATTTGGTTCCTCTGTTTCATAAGCATTGTCACTGCATGTTTGGGGCTACAAGCCTTTATGGATAATGGGCTTTTATTTAAACATATATATTCTCTACATCCAGCTTCTTAGATGGTGCCAGTGGTAAAGAACCTGACTGCTGATACAGGAAACATTAACATATGTGGGTTCAATCCATGGGTCAGAAAGATCCCTTGGAAGAGGGCATGGCAACCCATTCCAGTATTCTTGCCTGGAGAATCCCACAGACAGCAGAGCCTGTCAGGCTACAGTCCATAGAGTCGCACAGAGTCAGGCATGACTGAAGCTACTTAGCAAGCACGCATGCACTCTTTATCTTCATCCACAAAGAAAATTTCAAGGCCACGGGTCTTTCACTGACATCAGAAGGTGATTCCAGTTCCACAGCAATGTTTAGGAACACAAGTTAGAATTGTAGAGACCTCAGAAGTTATTCTATTCATCAAAGGGGGCCATATATTTTCATAAAACTGGAATCTGGTCTTTTAGAAGATCCATATAGTCTGTCTTTCATGTTCTCATCTGTAACAACAACAGAAGTGGATTCAGTAGATGGCTTTAAATCAAGTATTTTCAACACATGAAATAATTCCTTGGACCCTGTCTATGAGTTTAATATCTGACATTTTTTTCTGTATGCCAGACCTTTCTACCCAAATGCCTCTGAGCATTTCTCCTGAAAGTCCCATAAAGAACTACAAACTCAACACGTCCCAAACTGAGTGCATCATCTTTCCCGCTCTCCAATCCATCCATCCAGTCTCTTGAGCCAGAAATCTGAGTGTCTCCCTGG
Organism: Bos mutus; assembly: GCF_027580195.1. Lineage (NCBI taxonomy): Eukaryota > Metazoa > Chordata > Mammalia > Artiodactyla > Bovidae > Bos > Bos mutus. The sequence continues at coordinate 55,292,709 of NC_091630.1, read as the reverse complement.
ACGGCTCCCTGCCATTTCTCCTCACATTTCATTAATTGCTGAGTCCTTCTCCTTTCTTTTTAAAACCGGCTCTTGTTTCTCTTGGCTCCCATGGCTACTGCCCTAGTGTAAGTTCTCGTTTCTCACGTGCATCATTCAGACAGCCTTCTGACAGGCTCCGTGCCTCTGGTCCAGTCTCTTCTGAGCCATTTTAGTCTTTATAATCATCAGATTAACCCTCCCAAAATTCTACTATGTCACTCCTCTCATTAAAATTCTTCAATGACCTGCAAGTCTTCAAGGTAAAATAAAGCCCTTTACAATTCATCTTCTTCACCTCCTGCTCTGCTTTACCCTCTGCTCTTTTTCATGGTCTCTGGTCCAGCTGGTTGAAAGTATAAGCTTGCCTTATATACTAATAATTGTACTATTAGTATTAGTCACCGCCTCTGGACTCACTCCACCAGAGACTTAAAGGAGGGATCAACATTTCGTATGCCAAGTCCAATCAACTTGGACATAACCTGCCCACTGTCTCATACCTATCTCTAGTGTTCTTCTGGAAGGTAGTCTTCATCAACGTCCATCCCAACCCTATTTCAGTGAGGTGTCTTCTTCTGCTCACGTATTTCCACTCAAGTATTTACAACAGCAGTTTAAGAACCACTGTTATTATAGCTGATATTTTTGAACACATATAATCTCATTTAATCCACCCAAGAACTTTTCATGATGGTATTCCTATGATCCCAATTTTACATTTGATGATGCAGGGTTTTGCCAAGTTAAGCAACTCATTCCTTGTCACACACTAGTGAGATACAGAATGGGGGTTGACTTGAGAGCGAGTTCTCTTATCTTGGCTTTATTATAATTGCAGGCCTACGTGTGTGTTCTTTCTTACTCCTCCCAAGACTGCAGTTTCCTTGAGGGCAACAGACTGCACCTTTTTCCTGTTTATCTCTTGGGTGCATAGTCCAATAGGCAATAAATGTTGAATTAGAAAGGATGTATGGATTAATCTCCAAAACTTCTCCTGTGACTTGAGCTCTCACAGGGGTATCATACTGAAATTATGGTACTTGGGGAAACACAGGTTTAACTTTCAAAATATACCAAAGAGTCCCTCACCCAAATGTAATTAAAAGAAATTTCTAGGGTGCTGTTTAGTGCCTCATATGACTAGGCTTCACCCTAAAGATAATGATTAGCGTAGGACACCTTAGCAAGCCCACTGACTGTTTTCTGGTTGAAAAATTGGAATAGGGCAAGCTAGATGGTGAAGGACAGGGAAACCTGGCATTCTGCAGTCCATGGGGTTGCAGAGTCAGACGCGACTGAGTGACTAAACAACAACGAACCCTGAAAAGGTACTGGAATGTTTTAATACTATCAGTCTATATACAGACTGTTCAGATCTGCACCTCAGCCCAGGAGGCCCTGCTATGTCTCTGCTCTGTTATCCCGTAAGTGTTAAGGATGAGCCTCTCCTTATAGTGCTGTACCGATGAGAAAGATTTCCAGGTCTTTTTTTTTCCCATATGCTAACTTGCCATCTGTATATATTTTATTGTGAAGGATCTGTTAATGAATTTGGTCCATTTTCTTTTTTCTTTTAAATTGATGAACCTATTTGCAGGGCAGGAATAGAAATGAAGATGTAGAGAATGGGCTTGGGGGCACAGCAGAGGAAGGAGAGGATGGGACAGATTGGGAAGTTGGGATTGACCTGTATACACCACCATGTGGAATGATAGCTAACGGGAAGCCGCTGTGGAGCACAGGGAGCCCAGCCGGATGTCCGCCACAACCCAGTGGGGCGGCAGGCAGGTGGGGGTGGGAGGGAGGCTTAAGAGGGAGCAGACATATGTACACTCATGGCTGATCCGTGTTGTCATGTGTCAGAAACCGACACAACGTTGTAAAGCAATTATCTTCCGGTTAAAGATTTCCAGGTCTTCACATTCACTCAGACATCATTCACTCGACAAACATTTGATGAGTGTAGACTTGGTGCCGGAGTGTGGGTTAAGTCACGGAGGACATGACGAAAAGGCAAGGTCCCTCCCAGCAAACAGTCCTTTGGGCACCCACTGTCCAGTAATGATGCAAACATAGGGATGGCTGACCCCTACCACAGGAGAATTCCCTCTGAGACATAAGCCATCCACAGAGGACGGGAGCCCTAGTTTTACTAGCAGGAACAGCTGTCCTCTCGGAAAGGACACACGAACATTTTGGATTTTGAAACAGTAAAATCTGATGACTCTGGAGAATGATCGTGCTGACTTCATCGGTGCGTAGTTGTCATACGTGTTCGAGAACTTCCGTCTGCTAAGACACGTGACACACAGAACACCAGTAAGCGATGATTTACACATGAAGAGACCATCACCATAGAGTATCTTGTTTTCTGTTAGTCTTTGGTCCATACGTATCTCCAAATGTGGTGTTAAGAAGCAAGAAGAAACAAGTCTCCAAGGGAGTCATTCTCATCTTTATGATTTGATAACCTTGAACGAGGTACTTCATGTCTCTTCTCCTCAGTTTCCTCAGGTGTAAGATGAAGAGCGTAAACTAGGTAATCTCTGAAACACCTTCCATCTCTAATGGTTCATGAATGTGAAGCTCATTCAGCCTGATCCTATGGATGGAGAGGGATTTTAAAATTCACTTTATAGGTTTCTGATTCACGAGGTTCTTTGAAGTAATCTCTCTCTCTCTCACATACACGTACACACATACTCACTCTTACTTCCACCCCTCCTCTCTTCCTCCACCAAAGGCTGGGTCTACTTGAAGCAGCTTTATTTTTAACTTTTTATTTCATACTGGAGTATAGCTGATTAACAATGTTGTGATAGTTTCAGGCGTACAGCAAAGGGACTCAGCCATATATATGCATGTATCCATTATCACTCCCCTCCTATCCAGGCTAGAGGCAGTTTTTTTTTTTTAATTTAATTGTAGAATACTGTTTGTTCCAAACCATTTTGGCTTTTACAAGAAGGTGAAAGGTTAAGGCTATCCCACTGACAGCCACAGATGATCAGAAGCAAACAAACCTCAGTCTGAACAAGGATACTGTCATGCGATTTACTGGTCATATGACCTGGGTGGGACAATTAACCTCTCTGTTTTCTGACTCTGTTTTCTCACCTGGAAGGTGGGGATGATAAGCAAGGTTATTTAATAATGTAGCTGAGAAGACTGAATGAAATAATGCATTTAAGGTACATAGCTCATTGCATGGTACATGGTAAGCACTCAGTGATACTAAAAGTATTAACATGAATACTATAATGGGCTTATAGTATTCAGTGGTAAAGAATCCACCTACCAATGCAAGAGACTCAAGTTCAATCCCTGGGTCAGCAAGATCCCCTGGAGGAGGAAATGGAAACCCACTCCAGTATGCTTGCCTGGGAAATCCCATGGACAGAGAAGCTGCAGTCCATGGGGTTGCAAAGAGTTGGACATGACTTGGCAACTAAACAACAGCGTCAAATAAAAATAATATAGCACAGATGGTAAATAAATTGAAACCAGAGACAAGAGTATGATATTTGAAGATGGAAGTGGGCTGATGAATCTATCTGCCCCTTGCTGTCTTCAGCACTTGTCAGCTTTCTCCCCAGACATGTTCCCCATCACACAGACGTAGCCTAACAGAGCCCTGGAGGCCTGAAGAGTTGGTGTAGCTTTTCAAAATGATTGCTTGACTCTCTCGGGGAGCCTGAGACAACTGGAAAGCTATTTGAATGTCTCATATGAAAGGTTTACTGAGATTAAAACTGTTATTAATATTTATTAAAACTATGTAAATCTCATTCATCTAGACCCTGGACAGCCTGAGCGAGAACACAGACTGGTGAGTGACGGGGAGTGCTGTCCAGCAGGGGCATGTGCAGAGCCGAGTATGCACACAGAGGCCCAGGAGTCTCTGGGCTCCCAGCGCATCCACCAGCCTCCTCCAGAAACGGGGTCTTGGCAGGAGCTTCTAGACTTCGGTCTTTTCTGAGGCAGCCAGGCTGAATGGAAATGAGCCATATTAAATCAGCACCCACCTATCCATTTGGGCTTCCCAGGTGGAGTAGTGGTAAAGATTTCGCCTGCCTATCCAAAAGACACAAGAGTTGTGGGTTCCATCCCTGGGTCAGAAAGATCCCCTGGAGAAGGAAATGGCAACCCACTCCAGTATTCTTGCCTGGAGAATCCCATGGACAGAGGAGCCTGGCGGGCTACAGACCATGGGGTTACAAAGAGTTGGACATGACGCACTAGGTTGCACTGCCTACTAATTCATGGAAGGAACCCGGCACCTCTGCAGTCAGCAGAGTGTACATTTCAGCTCACTGGCCCAGTGTGTAACAGAAGTCTCAGGGGCCACTCTTGCTCAATGAGCCTTTTGATCTTTCTCACCCAAACTCCCATCAGTATCAGCAAGAATTCACAGCTTTTCCCTTAAGGGCTGATAAAAAAGAAATCTCCATCTTGTTTCTCTCTGAGTTGCATACTTACATGGGGGCCACACACTCTGATGTGCCCAGGAATGCCATTCCCATGGAGGGGAAGATGTGAGCACTGAGGAACCATGTCTGGTTTTTTTTTTGGATTTTGCTCAGTTAAAAAAAAAAGAGTTAAATTTGGCTAAGCTATTTTGGGGCTTCCCTGGTGGTTCAGATGATAAAGAATCCACCTGCAATGCAAGAGACCTGGGTTCCATCCCTGGGTCAAGAAGATCCTCTGGAGAAGGAAATGGCTATCCACTCCAGTATTCTTGCCTGGAGAATCCCATGGCCAGAGGAGCCTGGTAGGCTACAGTCCATGGAGTCCCATAGAGCAGAATTGGGTATACTATCTGGCATGAGGAGCTGTTGCAAGGATTAACCCCAATTGCTGCCGTTGATAGGGTCCAAGAGGCAGAATAAGATAATGATTAAATGCACAGACTTGGAAGCCAGATGGCCAGCTTCAAATCCCAGCCCCCTTCCAACCAGCCCTATGATCCTGAGCAAGTTGATTAAACTCTTATTAACCTCAGTTTCTCACCTGAGATGACCATGATCATAGACTAACATTAGTTGGTAGTCAATAAATAGGCTTCCCTGGTGTCTCTGATGGCAAAGAATCTGCCTGCAATGTGGGAGTCCCCAGGTCTGGTGCTAAAGAACCTGTCTGCCAATGCAGGAGACATAGGAGATGTGGATTTGATCTTTGGGTGGGGAAGAGCCCCTGGAGGAGGGCATGGCAACCCACTCCAGTATTCTTCCCTAGAGAGTTCCAATGGATGGAGCCTGGTGGGCTACAGTTCATAGGGTCATACAGAGTTGGACATAACTGAAGTGACTTAGTATGCACACAAGCAGAGTCAATAAATGGCAGTTGTTTCTTAAGAAAGAACCCCAAATCAGGTAGAGATGTAGGATACTGCCCACAGGATGTTCTAAGGGTGGCAGAATTTGATGCCATGACTAACTTCCCTCCACCTGAAAAGTACAGACAATAGGCTGAGACTCCAAGACACCCTGCTCCAGAGTCCTACACAGTAGCTCAATTGTGGCTGGGAGGCTCTGAGAAGTCACCTGTCCTTTTATTATGCTTATTATAGTCCATTATGCTTTTTATGATTATTATAGTCTCAGGATATCAGAAAAGCACTGGGAACAGGGTGGTTCAGGTAATAAAAGCCTTGCCACAGACTACAGTTGGCTACACTGGTGGCTCAGATGGTAAAGAGTCTGCCTGCAATGCAGAAGACCCAGGGTTTGATCCCTGTGTGGGAAGATCCCCTGGAGAAGGGAATGGCAACCCACTCCAGTATTTTTGCCTAGAAAAATACATAGACAGAGGAGCCTAGCAGGCTACAGTCCATGGGGTTGCAAAGAATTGGACACAACTGAGTGACTAACACTTTCATTTTCATAGATTACGGTAGCACCCATTAGTGCTCTGTAGACAAGCTGGCCCCCAAGTACTTTAGTGGGGGGAGGAAAAACAATCAGAAATGCATTGCAAGTCCAACATAAAATTACACTGGGCATTCTTTTGTCCTTGTATTATTTACAACTAAAAGCTCAAAAATCAGTGGCCAGGTTGAAAAATGAGTTGAAAATTTGGTTCTTTAAGGAGGCTGACACATTGTAAGGAAGAGCCACGTTAGGGTAATTTAGTAGAGAGAAAAGGCAGCTGATGAACAGCTTGATTACTACTTTCAAGTATAGAGAGTTATTATAAGTAGGCAGTGAATCCTGTGGGCTCTCCTTCCCCAACATACAGAACCAGGGACAAAACATCTGCGATGAAGCACAACCATCTGGCTTGAAGACCTGGGAGCCTGAGCCAAGACCTCAGCCCCAGGGCTCGGATCAGGGTGAGGGGCTAGGGTATTTGCCTGAGCACAAAATTGAAGGGGCACCAAAGCACTCATTAATCAGAGTAAATAATATTTAAAAATATATATTTTAGGATCAAAATTCATGCAAACAAAAATTCTTCATGAACAATATGTCAAAACTTTAAAGTAGGCAGGATAGGAATTATTGATTTTTCCCATCCCTTGGGTTCTAGCCTGGCTCCGTATGGCTTTGCCCAGGTCAGTCTGACTTCTCACAGGAAGAGCCTTAAGTTGGCTCCTAGTCAATTACATTACAGTGCATAATACTATATCTCTAGCCCGCCAGGCTCCTGTGCCCATGGAGTTCTCCAGACAAGAATACTGGAATGGATTGCCATTCCCTGCTCCAGGGGATCTTCCGATCCCAGGGATCAAACACAGGTCTCCGGCATTGCAGGCCAATTCTTTACCATCTGAGCCACCAGGGAAGCCCCTTTAAGACTTCAGCTTTCTCAAATGGGAACTGGCAATAACCCTACCCGTCCCCCGTGGTTGCTGTGGGAATTAGTGATAATACAGGTAAAGCACTCGGCACAGTCCTTGACACATCATTAGCATCCAATATATGGAGACAGTTACTGGTACCACTTTCTACTGTAATTAGCTACTTAGTATGCATGTGTGCCTGCTCAGTTGCTTCAGTCACCTCTGACTCTTTGTGACCCCATGGACTGTAGCCCACCAGGCTCCTCTGTCCAAGGGATTCTCCAGGCAAGAATACTGGAGTGTGTTGTTGTTTCATTTTCCAGGGGTTCTTCCTGACCCAGATATTGAACCTGCGTCTCCTGCATTGCAGGTGGATTCTTAACCCCTGAGCCACCTGGGAAGCCCATCTATTTACTGTATGACTTGCTATTGTTTAGTGGGATGGATCCAGGCTTCACTGGCTCTCCCATGCACTCCAGTGACATGCTGAATGGCTACAGTAGTCCGGCTCTGGGCAAATTCCCAAAGGTCCTAAGGAGCCGCCGTTTCCAGAATGGCATCTCACACCAGCCAGTCCCTCCAGGCACGAAATGAAGGGAAGATAGATCTTACTAGGGGACTTGACCTTCCTACTGTCACGGTTCTGGAAACAAGGACACTAACATGTTGACTTTATAATGAAGCAGACAACCAGGAGTCCATCTGCTCTCAGGGCGCAGGCGCTTTTCCACTCACTGCTGTTTTCTGGAGGTGTTCAGCGGCTCCTTGTCCCCTCACACCAGGCAGTAATTGATTTGATGGATACGCTGGTGATTGGGCTCCTTCAAACGTCACGGGTTACTGCTGACCTGTGGTGACCTCAGAAGGGCTGGCATGGCACATGTCCAGACAGCGCTGTGGTGGGAGATGAGCATTAAGGGGGTTTTCTCTTCTGAGTAAAACCCCGAGGCAGTAGGTGGGATACAAGTCTTCAGACTATAAATAAGCCACTTGATGGAGGTTCGCCTTTAGCTTTTGCAAGAGCATCCGAGAGCTTTTTACAAGCAGCAGGTGGTCGGCACCCCATTGGGCTTCGCCATCCTGAGTATAAGAACTTGTGAACAAAAGGGGCCAGATTTCTAACATGTCAGTGCTGAATGCTGGGGAGGGGAGGAGTGTAGTGGAGCCAGGCGCTTGTTATCAGGGCCATGAGAGAGCCCTCCTCTCCAATCTCAAGGCCTGTCAAGAGAGGTTCCAGAAAATGTCTCGCAGTCTGCTCTTTCTATGGAAACATTCCCAGCATCCCTCTGGGAGTGACAGGTTTCCCAGTTGTTGTGACCTTGGGAGTGAGCAAAAATGAACTGAAGAGAAGGAGAGTTATGACAACCACAAAAACAAACGTGTTGAGGCCCACCATGTGGCAGGCAGTGATGCTCTTGCTGCTGCTGCTAAGTCGCTTCAGTCGTGTCCGACTCTGTGCAATCCCATAGATGGCAGCCCACCAGGTTCCCCCGTCCCTGGGATTCTCCAGGCAAGAACACTGGAGTGGGTTGCCATTTCCTTCTCCAATGCATGAAAGTGAAAAGTGAAAGTGAAGTCACTCAGTCGTGTCCAACTCTTAGCGACCCCATGGACTGCAGCCCACCAGGCTCCTCTGTCCATGGGACTCTCCAGGCAAGAGTACTGGAGTGGGATGCCATTGCCTTCTCCAAGTGATGCTCTTAGGTGATCACTATTCACATCCTTGATTTGCAGGTGACGTGACTGAGACTCAGAGAGGCTAAGTAACCCATCCAAGACCACACAGCTGATAAATGGCTACAACAAGCTGGATCTCAGACCTAACACCATTCTGCACAGCTCACCACTAGGCCCCATTTGCCAAACGTGGGGGTCATTCAGTCATTCTGGGGGGCTCTCATTGAGGTACCAGTATGCAAGCCTCTGCCAGAGTCACTCAGGCCCCAAAGACTTGGAAAGGACCTCATCAATCAACAGGTTGTACTCCAGTCTCACCAAAATCTGGCCAATCAAATGTTGAAGATCCTGTCCAACCTCTAACGTAATTATTTAACCATTGTAACGGTGACAACAAAAACAACTTAAAAAAGCCCAACAGAGGAATCTGGATATTGCTTGGAACATGTCATAGAAAAGTGGTCCTAATATGAGTCTGATTTAAGAGAGTGATGAAGGTTCATCTTTGCTGCTTGTTCCTTCCACTAAGATAAGTGTTCATGTGTCAGCGTTCAGCTGGTGAGAAGAACCCCAGCTCTGCAGTTCCAGTGGTGTGACCCTGGTGAGATACGTACCTCCTCCGACCCTTGGTTTCCTCTCTGGTGATAATTGTGTGTCTTTGATAGAGCCGTGTGAGTTAAATGAGGTGCCAGGCAGGAAGGGGTCTGACACACAGAGAACCCTTTCTTTTTTTCCTTAATTCAGGGGGTTTTCCCACTTGTACCTGACGCAGAGTGTGAAATGCCCAAGATAACAATTTCTCATTCAGTTTAAGGTCTTTATAAAATGGACTACATCTCTTTTATGTGCTTTTAAGAAGCTTCTGATGGGTGTGGAAATGAAGTTAGAAGAGTTTACACGTCTTCCTCAACTTGTTGGATGCGTGTGTGGCTCACCACATGGGTGAGTCAAATAGTTCTTCAAATATTTCCTTTAAATCCTCTCCTTCCACAAGAACTCCTTATCAGACATGCTTCAGCACTCACGCTCTAATTCCTCTCAGTTCAGGGCTCAGCTGCCTTCTGCCCACTGTCAACATCCCCTTCGATCGCACCCAGGCCCTTGAAAGCATGCGTGTTAGAAGCATCTCCTGTATGGATTGGATGGACAGCTGAGCAGTGGGGTCCCTGCTCTGAATTAACACGGCAGCACGTGTCCCTGCCTAACTGGGTGGCTGCTCCTCCAGTAGATGTCAGATGTCACACGGCTCCTGCAACCTTGTGATGCAGGCCAGGCACATTTGCGGCAGGAAGGGACCATCAGAAGCGGGAGAGCAAGCTTTTATTGACAGTGTATCTTTCCAGGCCACCTGCTCCTCCCGAATTCTCACTTATAAGCCCAGGAGTTCAAAAGACATGACACTCATTACCTTGTAGATAAAAGAGTCTTCTCTAATGGCTAGAAATTCAAGGGTCTAAGAATAAATTCGTCCTTCCCGGAGCATGGCCTGGATGAAGCAGCCAGCCCAGAGAGAGATTCTCTCAATTATTTAACTTGAAATCTTGCTCCGGTGGCCATGTGTCCTGCTCTTCAGAAGGCCAGAGTCAGTACAAGAGGGGATGGGGAGAGGGCGTTTTTAATCACGGTGCTGCCTGCACTGTGAGATTTTCTCATGGGTGTAGCTGACTTTCTGAATGAGTGCCTAAGAACCTATGCGGCTTCTGTTATATGATGTGAAGCTCTTCTGGGCTGTTAGCTACTTTCCCCAGTTCCCAGTCAGCCACGAAGCATCTTTTGATCACTTTACAGAGAGTACACTGTAGAGCTTCGAAAGAAGCCCCCTCAGTCCCTGAGCCCTGAACCTCAACCAGAGGGTCAGCCCCCAGCTCTCCTGCCCTTTAAATACGGTTCCTGGGTAATCACTCCTGAAGGGTGATATTCGAACCTTAAGCAGCTGCTGGAGATGATTAAATGCCTGCACTTCGCTAAGGCTGTAAATCAAGCTCCCAAGCCATTTATTGTGAGTGTACCATAAGCAGTAGAAGTTATTGCTACTATACTGCAAAATATAGCATCAGACAGGAAAATAAAGAGAGGGTACATTTTGTTGTGAGGGTTTTAAAGTGATTTTTTTTTTCTTTGCACATTCTCTGTTTCTCTTCTCTTTGCCTCTATTTCTTCCCTGGCTCTAATACTTCTGCAGGGTGTCTCTGAATCTAATTTCAAATATGGCACTCCTGCAAACAACAGCCAGCGTCTTCCTGGTTGAGAGTGTGTTGGTATTAGTGATGCTTCCAGGCATTGGGCATGTCCTGTGCCACACTGTGAATTTAATCCTCACAACAGTTTATGGCAGAGAATTATTATCTTCACTTTAAATAGAGGGTTTTTAATCGAGGCAAAATCACAAGGCTGGTTGGTGAGTATCTCTCTGTCTCCTTCTTTACAATTCCTGGCTATGTCTAGAGTCTGCTATTGGGGATTGTTGTCACCTAATCTCTGATCGCACACAAATTCCCTGCTCAGGAATCCTTAAGGGATCCTTAGAAAGCTGTGTCAGTCTCTCTTAAAAAAAAATTGTTTATTTATTTTTGGCTGTGCTGGGTCTTCGTCCCTGCACGGGCTTTCTCTAGTTGCAGAGAGCAGGGGCTGCTCTCTAGCTGTGGTGCACAGGCTTCTCACTGCTGTGGTTTCTCTTGTTGAAAAGCATGGGCTCTAGGGCAAGGAGCTCAGTAGTTGCAGCTCCTGGGCTCCAGAGCACAGGCTCAATAGTTATGGCCCACGAGTTTAGTTGCTCTGAGGCGTTTGGGATCTTCCCAGATTACAGATTGAACCCATGTCTCCTTGCAAGGGCAGGGGATTCTCTACCACTGAACCACCAGGGAAGCCCCTATGTCAGTCTCTTTGCCACACATTTTGCCACAGAAAACCTTAAGAATTTGGCATGACTTTCCTTACTCAAAGGACCTCTTCCGTCAGAGCCAGACTTCTCCCAGTCTTTCCCTCTCCCCACTCATCAAACCTCTTTCCCACCTCTAGTTACCTGGTTTCTACTATTCAGTTTTCATTACCACAGTGAGGTGAGCATGGGCCCTTCATGAGTACTGACAAAAGGTATCTAAGCCAACTTGGAAGCTGGGGCCTCAGAAAAATTTTCCTGGAGGCATTACCTGACTTGAAGGAGAAGTAAGATTGAGCAGGTAGAGGGGAAGAATATGAGGGAGGCTGAGAAAAAAAGAAAGCACCTGGGCAGGGATCTGGGGAAGAGAGAGCTAGCCATGTTGGAAGAACCTCTGTCGGTTGCGGTAAGCACAGAATGTAAGAGCTCACACAGAGATAGAGGAGGCTGGGGAGGTAGACAGAGGCCAGGAGTGAAAGGCCTTGCTGCCACAAGGAATCGGGGCTTCATGCTTGAGAGCAGATCAAACCCTACACCCATTTCAAAGCTCCTCTCCATGCTAAGAACTGTGGTGCTAGAGAAGACTCTTGAGAGTCCCTTGGACAGCATGGAGATCACACCAGTCAATTCTAAAGTAAATCAAGCCTGCATATTCATTGGAAGGACTGATGCTTAAGCTGAAGCTCCAATACTTTGGCCATCTGATGTGAAAAGCCCACTCACTGGAAAAGACCCTGATGCTAGGAAAGATTGAGGGCAGGAGGAGAAGGGGAAGACAGAGGATGAGATGGTTGGATGGCATCACTGAATCAATGGACCTGAGTGAGCAAATTCCGGGAGACGGTGAAGGACAGGGAAGTCTGGCATGCTGCAATCCATGGGGTCACAAAGAGTTGAATATGACTGAGCAGCTGAACAACAACAACTCCACACTAAGAAGCTTTGCCCCTAGCTGGGGCAGCTCTGATGTCTTCCTTTTCTTCCCTGGATGCCTGTCACACTAATCTTCTCTACCGAATGCTTTGTCATGTTCCAGGAAGCTCCTGGAGGCAGGACGCTGGGTGTTATTCTCTTTGGTATCCACAGGTACAGAGTAGGGCTCAACAGCATCCTCTTGGCTAACTGGTGGGGAGAAGTTTCAAACAGTGGAAAGTCCAAAGGGGAGAAGCTCTTTGTAGACTCTCCTTAATGATAATATTCCTGTTAAGGGGGCCAAAGTTGTGTGCAGTTGAACTTGACAATGAAGGAGGAAGAGTCAAGGATGCTCTGTCTACAGTTTGTCTGGTAATTCTCAGTATTACCAGGTAATTCTCAGTAACAGTGGCAGAGAATGTCCTAGAAGCAGCAGGACAAACAGGGCACTTAATGGGAGTCACTTATGCTGGGGTCTGGGGGGCTCCATCCACTGTGTGATGAGCTGAGGTGCCAGTTTCCTCATCTAACAATGATCAAACCAGTCAATTCTAAAGCAAATCAATCCTGAATATTCACTGGAAGGACTGATGCTTAAGCTGAAGCTCCAATACTTTGGCCACCTGAGGCAAACACACAGCCAACTTATTGGAAAAGACCACAGTGCTGGGAAAGATTGAGGGCAGGAGGAGAAGGGTTGACAGATGATTAGATGGCAACATCTACTCAATAGACATAAGTGTAAGCAAACTTTGGGAGATATTGAAGGATAGGGAAGTGGGGCATGCTGTAGTCCATGGGGTCACAAAGAGTCAGACACGACTGAGTGAATGACAACAGCAAATAATGATGTAGGAGAAGACGGTTTCCATTGTTTTCTCCCCATTCTAAATTCTGTATTCTATGTTTGTCATTGTGCCTAAAACCAAGTTGAGGAAAGGTTTCAAGTTACAGAAACCTTCACTGTTCAGGTTGCTTTCTGCCCTGCAGGGCTTATGGAACAGAAATCCAATTCTGGCCTTGTTCTTGGTAAATGGCTTCTTATTTCAACTCCAGGTCCTTTTCATCCTGACAGATTCCGTGGATTATGTTGATCACACATTTCCTCATGAGTTTCTGATGAGTTAATCCATCATGTAATTTTATAACATGCATATTGATTATTCTATCACACCACCACAGCTAGAGTATTTCAGTGTGATATCTGATCTATGAACCACTCGCTGCCCCAGAGTACCAACGCAATGCCTCATTTACTTTAAAGGAAGAGGGTCCCATCCCAGAGAAGTTAAATCTTCAGATAGTTGAGGGTTGCTTTTTTAAAGCCAACTTTAAAATTTTATCTTATTCAGTTGTTAACAAAAAATAAAACAATCTTATAAGGCATTATGAACTCCCTGTGCGCATTCGTGCTCAGTTGCTTCAATCGTGTCCAACTCTTTGCAACCCCATTGACTACAGCCCTCCAGGCTCCTCTTGTCCACAGGATTCTCCAGGCAAGAATACTGGAGTGGGTTGCCATACCCTGCTCCAGCATACATTCCCGACCCAGGGATCGAACCCGTGTCTCCTGTGGCTCCTGCACTGCAGGTGGATTCTTTACCACTGAGCCAGCGGGGAAGCCCTATGTACTCCTTACCCTTGTCAACTATAATGTATTAGTTTTTTAAATGACAAATATAGACTACAAAGAACATAAGCTATTGTGCCCTGGGCTGTGAAATAACTCTTATGTTGAGGATTTGTGGAGGATACGGTCTTTGTTCCCATGCTACATGGCCCATAGTGCCATGCTATGTGCAATTTCTAATCTTTTTTTGTTTGTTTTGCTTCTAGTACCTCTTTCTCCTCTTAGCTATTAATTGACTGCTGTTAGTGGGCTTGCTGCAAAACTCTTTCTCCTAATTTCCCGGGGATTAGGAAGCCAGAAAACGGAGCTGGTTGAATTATATGCTCTCGGTAGAAGATCTGTGGGAAATCCCGAGAAATAAAGTAAATGAGCTGTAGCAGTGCATGAATTTTATAGCATCTCATCTGTGTGCTCAGAAATACAGTTCTGCCTGATGCACCAGCAGGCAGGCATGAAGCACCTTCCACTGCAGATTCTGTTTAGAACTGTGCAAAATGGAAAAACCTGGGAAGTTTTCTTCCAAGGTTTCTCCAACCTTGGATTCATATACTTCATCTCCTCTGATTTATGTGTCCTTCTTCTCTATAATATTTGCCCCAGTCTAACAGAAAGGGACCTATGTTTTCATTTACACTTGGATGAAAACCTTTTTTTACCAAAGTGGTGACTATCCTTTATATTTTTATGTTTAGATTTTCCAAGCTATTAAATGCAAGATTTTGTTTCTCATCCAGAATATCCTGGGACAGTTAGAGCAGCTTAGCTTTCTATGTATCTTTTACTATATCCCAGGTCTTTCCTGAACACCTACTCTGAGGCAATGGGGATCCAAGGAACCATGTCACTGAATCTGTTTCCCAGTGGTCCCCTCACCTGAGCTCCACCCCTTTCTCGCATGTCATATGACCCTGGCTCCACCACAATGACCAAAATATAATTTTTATATTTATGGATTTAAGTTTCGATTTCTTTGGTCCCTTTGGTACCCAGACACCCAGGGATGGCAACAGGAGCACGAGCACTGGCGAGGATCATGAGATCGTAGACACCTAAGCCAGGAAGACACCTGGGAGATGCCTTTGTCCTTGTTTTCTTCAGTGGTCTAAGTAGGCATCCTAGGTTATAGAGTGGTAAAGAACCCCACTGCCAATGCAGGAGACACAAGAAATGAGGGTTCAGTTCCTGGGTCAGGAAGATCCCTTGGAGGAGGGCCTGGCAACCCACTCCAGCTTTCTTGCCTGGAGAATCCCATGGACAGAGGAGCCTGGTGGGTTACAGTCCTTGGGGTCACAAAGACTTGGACATGACTGAAGTGACTTAGCACACACAGAAAGAGACTCTCATTTCTGGATAAAGGGTGCAGCCCAGTCACATTATGAATGGAGCTGTCTCCTGAGATGGGAGGACTTTGTGACCACTGAATAATGTACCACAGAAGCCAGGTTCTGTTAACTTTTTATTCCTTGCAGCACCAAACTGATCATCTATCCTGAATAAGTGCTATGATAGACAGTTGTCCAAGTGGAGGAGGAAAAATAATTGAGGTTAGTAATTCCAAATCTGATGTTCTTTTTAAAATAGACTTGGCATTCAGATACTTTCAAAGGCATTTTTCCCTTATGATTTAGGTGGATTTCACACCCCATAATAAATGTGGCCAGAAAAAATGCTGATTTTATCTTTTAATACTTGAAACCCCTAAGACATGTTCAGTTCAGTTAAAGGATTTTCGATTTGACAACTCTCATGAATACAATATTCAGGCTATCATTAAAAAGTGAGCTGAAGGAGATCTTTCTGTACTGGAGGCAACAATTCACACACATGAATATATCCCACTATATACATCTGTGTGGATGAAAACATTAGATGTAGAGACCATGAGGAAATCCAAAGAAAACCTTTTAAGGAAGAAAGCCAATTTTTTTCTCTTTAGTTAAAAAAAAAAAAAGCAGGGGACAGGGAGACGAAGAAGCATCGTTTCTATATATTGCAGTAAATTTCACCTTGAAATAATCAAAATGAGCTTAAATTCCAGCAATTTAAAATATGGTAAAAGTTGAGCATAAATATGTCCTAACAGCACAGTTAGTGTTTCTGTTGTCATGATAATGCTTTACTGTTTAAAATCTGAGCCTCTATTTTACATTTCTGCCTATTGGAAGAACAGTGAATGGAAAATTTCCGATCACCTTTAGAATTATTTGTAATATAAATATTTTATCTCTTTAAAATTAAAACTATGTATTATCCACTTTCTCAGAGCACTGCATTTATTTGTTCCTCAATATTTAAGCTAAATTACATCACAATGAAATTGTAATTCCAATGCCAACAATGACTTAAAAGTTTCGACTTTTCTGTATGATTTTATTTCTATGTGCACACGGGAAAGAAATGTTTTTCAGATACTTCTGAAGATATTTTTCACTCCCTTATTTTTAAAAAAATGCTTAATATCGGAGCATAGTTGATTAACAATGTTGTGCTAGTTTCAGGTAAGCAGTGATTCAGTTATACATGTATCTACTCTTTTTCAAAGATTTTTTTTTCCTATTTGGGTTATCACCGAATACTGAGCAGAGTTCCCTGTGCTATACAGTAGGTCCTTGCTGGTTATCTGTTTTAGATACAGCGGTGTATGCATGTCAATCCCAAACTCCCAAGCTATCTCTACCCCTACCCTCCTACTCTTCCCTCCTGGTAAACATAGGTTTGTTCTTTAAGTCTGTGAAACTGTGTTTTGTAAATAAGTTCATTTGTATCATTTTTAAGATCCCACATATAAGTGATACCATATATTTGTCTTTCTCTGTCTGACTTATTTCACTTAATATGAGAATCTCTAGGTCCATCCATATTGCTGCAAATGGCTATTACTTCATTCTATTTTTAATGACTAATAGTCCACTGTATATATGTACCACATCTTCTTTATCCATTCATCTGTGGATGGACATTCAGGTTGCTTCCATGTCTTGGCCATTGTAAACAGCACTGCAAGGAACATTGGGGTGCATGTCTCCTTTCGAACCATGTTTTTCTCTGCATGTATGCCCAGGAGTGGGATTGCAGGATCGTGTGTGTGTGTGTGTGTGTGTGTGTGTGTGTGTGCTTGTGTGTGCGCATGTGTATTAAGTTTCCCAGTCATGTCTGACTCTCTGTGACCCCATGGTCTGTACCCCGCCAGGCTCCTTATTCATGGGATTGTCCAGACAAGAACACTGGAGGGGCTGAATCCTCTGAATCTGCCTTGGATGAATTGCTCAGTGTCTCTCACTTGTGTTTTCATGTTTTCCCACTTCTGTTGGTTGTCTCTCAGCAGGAGATAAGTCTCCAGGAAACAAAGATTTGTCTTTGATTATTAACTCCCCTCTCTCCTCACCCTCACTCCCTGAACATTCACTAACTCAGAGGCATGTTATAAGGAATAAATTAAGGCAATAAAATAAATGAAAGATGATCCATGAAGGTTTTGCAAAATGGTGCAGTGTGTCTAAAATGGCATTTTCATTATTATGCCTGCAAGTCAAACCTGTGCATTCTTTTACTTTATTCTAAGAAATGTTGAGTTTCTCTCCCTTTTGATGTTTCTAGATTTTCTCTCCATTTTTCCTCATTCATATTCCCCCAGTATTTCCTTCTAATGATCTTTTTTATTTTATTTTATCAAAGTAATAATGTAAACAGTTTCAAATGCCAAATTTTAATTAGCCTTGAACAGTAGGCAGCATCTCCCTACTTCTTCTTATCTAATTCCCTTGTACAGAAGCAAAGGTTTTCAATCATTTTAACCTATCTTCCAGTATATACTTGCATATTTTTAACTGACATGCATACACTGCTATTTGTTTATTATTTTAGTGTAAGTTACTATTTTGTTATTCTACTGAGAAAGTTTAACCTAATCTGCACATTCTTTCTCTTGTTTCCCAATCTCTTAAAATAGTTAAAAAACACAATGAGGGACTAAATGAATACCTAGTGTTTATATTATTGTAACTGTATAAATGGGCTTCCCTGACAGCTTAGTGGGTAAAAAATCATCTACAGTGCAGGAGACACAGGAGACTTGGGTTCAACCCCAGGGTCAGGAAGATCTCCCAGGAGGAAATGGCAACCCACTCCTGTATCCCAGAGAGAGGGGCCTGGAGGGCTACAGTGAGTCCGACTCACAAAGAGTTGGACACGACTGAGCTAAGTAAGTAGCATTCATAACTATATAAATAATAATCCTAGCTATTAATTTTCTCTAGGCCAGATTACTGGAGTGGGTAGCCTTTCCCTTCTCTAGGGGAATCTTCCCAACCAGGCTCTCCTGCATTGCAGGTGGATTCTTTGCCAGTAGAGCTATCAGGGAAGCCTCCAGTATTCATAACTATATAAATAATATTCCTAGCTATTAATATATAAATAGTATTATATAGTTATGTAAATAGATTCAAGACTATTTAAATAGTATTCATAGATAAGCCACATTAAAAAATAATTATAATTAAAATGTTTTTTTAACAGTAAAAAACTGTGATGACATTTCCTTCCTTATACAACATTCTGCTATCGGCTAAGGCGCTAATAACTTTTGTAAGAGATTACTTGATATTCTATGTATCTAACATGGCCCTTTGCCCCGGCAATGAGCCTTAGACCCTAGCTTTCCTCCATCCTTGCCCCTCTATGTCATGTGATCCCTTGGCCAAGGGAGCCAAGGGGACAGGGACATGCCCACCAGGATGCTGTGCTTCCCTGCCCTCCTAGACCTGGCTTCTGAACCCTGGACTCCAGAATTTCCTGCCCAGATGGTCCCAGGCACTTTCAGGTCCTGATGGTCTTACTGTGTGCACACTCCAAGGCCAAGGACAGATGAAGGAGCAGGTGTATAGCATCCACAGGCTTATGCAAGACCTCTTGTGATAAAGGGTAGGGCTAGGGGTGGGCTGGGGACTGAAAGCAGGTAAAGAATCAGGCTGCAGTGCAGCAGGCCCAGCTTTGACTCCTGGGTTGGGAAGACTCCCTGGAGAAGGGAATGGCACACCAGGCCAGTATTCTTGCCTGGAGAATTTCATGGACAGAGGAGCCTGGCGGGCCATAGTCCATGGGATCACAAACAGTCAGACATGACTGAGTGACTCACACACACAGGCACATACACCCAAACACACCTAATGGTAGAGGGAAGGGTTGGGGTGGGCTGGGGACTGAAGGCGTCCATCCCTGGCCTCTGTGAGTGCCTGGCAGCAATGTAGCCCCAAGAGATGACTGGACTAAATCTCCTCTCCACTGCTTCAAGCACAGCTGCGAATGCCTCTGCTTTGCTTGGTGGGGAAGCCCTTCCTTTCACGGTCGTCCACCCTGCCAGCCCTGCCGTGTTGTGCCACCATCACCTCTCCTCTCCCACGGGTCAGAACCTCTTTCGTTTCTCCCTTGTGTTTGTCTCTGCTCTCTTCTGGATCCCATGTTGTCTTCTTTCTCAGTTTATTTCATTGTTTGTTTGTTTGTTTGTTTGTTTGTTTTGAGAGGGTTTATGGGAGATACACTGGAAGTTGAAAAAGGTTTTATTTCATCCTCACAATAAGTTTGGTATCAAATCTGTTTTGATAGATTTGATACCAAATCTATTGAAACAGGTTGGAAACTGTTTACCTGTAGAATTTTGGAGATTTTGCTTTGTTGTCTTTAAGCTTCCAATATTGCTGTGAAATCCAGTGATACTTGAATCCTTAGTGCTGCACATGGAGTTTATTTCTTCTCTCAGGAGCCATTCTTGGTGTTCTGTCATTTCACATTGATGGCCCTGGTCTGGGTCTTTTCATTTACTCAGCTGAACATTCCATGAGCCCATTCAATCTGTAAATTCAGATGCTTAAGTCCAGGGAAACGTTCTTACTTCATTATTAACTGTTTCTTGTTAAATCGCCTCCTCCATTTTCTCTAATTATTGTTTATGTAACTCCTATCATTTGAATGTTTGAGTTACAAGATTTAATTTCTTTTTTACTCTTTTCTTCCACTCTCTAAATTTGTTTTTTGTGGTTTCTTTTTTGTTTTTGTTTTTAAGATTTTCTTGTTATGACCTTCTCAAACTTCTCTGCATCTTTCACCCATGATATCACATTTTTCCTTTCTAAGAGTGCTCTTGTGTTGTGTTAATAACAGCTTACTCTTTTTTCCCATCAGTTCAATCAGTTCAGTTCCATCGCTCAGTCGTGTCCGATTCTTTGCGACACCACGGACTACAGCATACCAGACCTCCCAGTCCATCACCAACTCCTGGAGTTTACTCAAACTCATGTCCATTGAGTCGGTAATGCCATCCAACCATCTCATACTCGGTCATCCCCTTTTCTTCCCACCTTCAATCTTTCCCAGCATCAGTTCTTCACATCAGGTGAACAAAGTATTGGAGTTTCAGCTTCAGCATCAGTCCTTCCAATGAATATTCAAGACTGATTTCCTTTAGGGTGGACTGGTTTGATCTCCTTGCTGTCCAAGGGACTCTCAAGAGTCTTCTCCAACACCACAGTTCAAAAGCATCAATTCTTTGGTGCTCAGCTTTCTTCACAGTCCAACTCTCACATCCATACATGACTACTGGAAAAACCATAGCCTTGACTAAAAGGACCTCTGTTGGCAAAATAATGTCTCTGCTTTTTAATATGCTGTCTAGGTTGGTCATAGCTTTCCTTCCAAGGAGCAAGCATCTTTTCATGTCATGGCTGCAGTCACCATCTGCAGTGATTTTGGAGCCCCCCAAAATAAAGTCTGTCACTGTTTCCACTGTTTCCCCATCTATTTGCCCATGAAGTGATGGGACTGGATGCCATGATCTTAGTTTTATGAATGTTGAGCTTTAAGCCAACTCTTTCACTTTCATCAAGAGGCTCTTTAGTTCTTCTTCACTTTCTGCCATAAGGATGGTGTCATCTGCATATCTGAGGTTATTGATATTTCTCCCGGCAATCTTGATTCCAGCTTGTGTTTCATCCAGCCCAGCGTTTCTCACGATGTACTCTGCATATAAGTTAAATAAGCAGGGTGACAGTATTTTATCTCTCCAGTAATATTAGTTCTAATACTTCTTGCATTTTCTTCATCTTTTCTAAGCTAATTTTTTTCCTCACGTGTCCTTGATTCTTGGCTAAGTCCTTCTTAAGTCCTTAACAGTTCCAAATGCCTATGTGAAAGTTCAGCCTGCATGGGAGGGACCTGTGAGCTCCATGGTGGTGTGACGAGGTGGCCAGCTGTCTTTTTCCATGAAGGACTCTCAACTGTCAGTATCTGCAGGTCTTTTTTCTTGCTCAGTGCAGCATCCCCAAAGAGAAGTCTTCCCGATCTTCTGACCAGGGGTGAGGGTGGTGCCAGTCCTCTGGGAGCTGAGTATGGAGAAGGCGGGCAGCTGGTTTTACAGTTTCAGAAACAGCCTTTCACTGAACCCCTGCTTGACCTGCGGCCCGGTCTCAGATGGATGTACTGTCCTGGGGCCTCTCTGTTCCAACTTTCCAAGAACAAACTGTCCTTCTGAGTAGGAATTTAGTATCTAAATGCTTTAAACATATCCATGACTCCCCTGGTTTGAGTCACCTGCCCCAGCCTTCAGAGGAGACTATGTTCTGAGCATTTCAAGGAGTTCGTGGTACAAAATGGAGTTGCTTCTTTCTGGCTTCCTTTTTCTGGTCTGTTACTTCAGCAGTCACTGGTCCATCTGCTTTCCAACCTCCAAAATTTGATAATATCTCTCATCTGCCATCATCTCTCCATATGTCTTCCTTGTTCCCAAGGTTTATTCATTTTTAAAAAATTTCTTTACTCTTATGTAAATAAGGTCTTAAGTGAAGAAGAAGTAAAACATGCTCAATCAGCCACGTTTAACTGGAGGCTCTTGAAGATTTCTTTGATTTTGTTCACATATTTTGTTTGTACTTTCCCGTGAGGATATTATTGACAATGTAGGCACTTAAAATATCTATGAGTTTTCTTAGTCCATTCATTTTTATATGCATTTACTGATTGCATTTTTTACTATACTGCTTAGAAAGCAAAAAAGATTTGAAATATACTTTGAATTAGGGCAAGAATACAGATATGACAAAATCTGAACATTTAATAAGGTATATATCCAGTGACAAGTAGGTAAACATCATAGCAGGAAGTAATTATAATCAGAAAACACCTTTAGAAATTAAAGCCCAATCATCTAGGTGTGACACTTGACAGAGTCCTGTAAAGATCTCAAAGGTAAGAGAAGGTACTGACTTAACAGTGTATGACTAACTGGAGCTTGCAAGAAAAATAAAATAGAAAGGAAACTTTGGGATTAATTATCAATCAAAAACCTTAAGTTTCAAAACTAGTAAAAGCAATGACAGTTTAAAATGTTTACCAAGTGCTTACTGTGTGAGAATAAATATATTGTCAAATAGAAAAACAATCTGGGGACTTCGCTGGTGGTCCGGTGATTAAGAATCCGCCTTGCAATGCAGGGTGCTTGGATTTGATCCCTTGTTGTTGTTCAGTTGCTAAGTCTGACTCTTTTCGACCCCATGGACTGCAGCACGCCAGGCTTCCCTGTCCTTCACTATCTCCTGGAGCTTGCTCAAATTCATATCCACTGAGTCAGTGGTGTCATCCAACCATCTCATCCTCTGTGGCCCCCTTCTCCTCTTGCCCTCAGTCTTTCCCAGCATCAGAGTGTTTTCCAGTGAGTAGGCTCTTCACATCAGGTGGCCAAAGTATTGGCGCTTCAGCTTCAGCATCAGTCCTTCCAATAGATATTCAAGGTTGATGTCCTTTAAGATCTCATGCCTTGGAACAAATAAGCCTGAGAGCCATAGCTAAAGTCTGTATTTGGCAAAGAAAGATCCTGAGTGATGCAACTAAGACCTGAAACAGCCAAATGAATAAATAAACAAAAAAGAAATGAAAAAACAAAAAACAAAACCAATTTGGACTTAATAAGGAAGGGCTTTATCCAAGAAGATTATTGTAAGAGGAGGAAATAAGAGGAGGAAGTATTTTTCTTTTTTTTTTTTACAATTCAGGATTTAAATATTTAAGTTATTTAAATCACTTATTTTAAGCTGCACAATGCTAAAGGTAAACCAAAAAGATTTAAATACAACCCACTGCAAGGGAACACAATGAGTGGCTTTTATTTTTTCTAAAACACAAATTTGTTTAAACAAACAAAAAAAAAGAATCACAATCTACATAGCGCAGCCACCCTGTCTGGTATGCAGGAAGCCGTGGGAGACAGTGGTGAGAGGAGCTGGGATGGGGAACAGGAATCTGCAGAAGGAGCTTCAGCTCACAGATGACGTGCAGCCTGGAAACATCCCGAGGTCCCTTGGGTCCCCCTGGTACAGCAGGGGAAGGGGACGATTCCAATAAGGAGGGCATTCGGAACATAAGATCTGTGAGGGTCTCATGGCTTAAGCAGAAAGAGTTTTCATTCCTAGGGAGAAGCAAACAAGGCTAGAAAGATCTGGAGGTGGGAGGTGAGATGAAAGGATGGCCAGATAGAGAGTAGATCAGAGAATGTTTTACCCTAAGACCAAGTGAGACTGAACCAACCTTCAGGGCCCAGGGGAAGGAGAGAACCTTAACCTAATTCAGTTAACAAGCATTTTATTCCTTTGATCAGTGGGGACCAGCAGGTCAGCTGATCATTTACGAGGCAAAGAATGGGGAGCTGAAGACTCTGTGTCACAGGTCAACCAGGGAGGGGGCAGCTGTGTGTCTGATCTACGTCATGTGGGCAGGGGTTTTTTTTTTTTGCCACCAGCCTGCTTTGCTGGAACACAAAGGAGGGGGAGATTGCTTAACCTTTGCTGTTTTCCAGGATCACAGAAACTGGATCAATTTCAACACTGTCCACATAAATAAGCAAGATGGCTACCCCTGAAAAATTAAGTGGCTAACGAGGGCGATAACAGAGTAAAGTAATTCCATAAAGTGTAGCAAGTGCTGTCTGTGAGAAATAAATATGCTGGTTGCCATGGCAATGCAGAGGCGAGGCACCTCACGTGGTGGGGGTTGGGGCAGGCAGCAATGGCTACACAGGGTCTTAATGGATGACCAGGACCTATCAGGTGGAGAGAAGGGTACCAGCTCTAAATCAGCAAGTATCAGCGAAGATCACAAAGGCAAATGTGCTGTGTGAACTTTATGCAGCAAAGCTTATATCCAAGTGGGCTAGGGAAAATAGTCTTTTCTGGCTGACGAGAGATTTTTTCCCTCCTTAGGAGATCAAATAATAACAAAACAGAACTTTATCTCTCACAGAGGGATATGTGAGTCTCTAATTGGGATAAAGCCTGGAAATGCTCCAGGATAAAGGTATGATGAGACTTTATACTCCGAGGGGAAGCTTGAGTGATGTCATAGCAACTGCTGGGAGCAGCTCTGGGTCTGCCTGTGGGGCCTCAATCCAGGCTTCCCAGGTTGCTCAGTGGTAAAGAATCTGTCTGCCAATGCAAGGTTCGATCCCTGAGTTAGTAAGTTTTCTTCAGAGTAGGAGTCTATTCGTAAATGTGTAGTGAAAGCCTAGGTAACACATTTGTATTTATATAGAGTTTACTTTACAGCTTAAGGCTTTGTTTCCCAGTATCAAACTTCATATTCTAAAAAGTAACAAACTTCTGCTTTACTCCTTGTGAGAATCAGGCTGCAACAAGAGCAGATTTCTTCTCTTTTGCTTCAAACACAGAGCAGAGTTTTTAGGAGATCAGATATCCAAGCATCCTGGGGTGGCATGCCCTTCCCTGAAGGAAAATCTGTGTCAGAACTCAAGCAGCAGGCATACCAAGTGTGGTGGATAAAGGGACCCTTTGCGGGGGCGGTGCGGGGGGGGGTGCGGTGCGGGTAAGGGGTCAGAGGCCAGGGTCAGGGCACAGAAGGACGCCGTCTGAGAGGAGAGGCACAGCCCCTTGGAGTAGGATCACTGAGGAAAACAATGTGGGGCAGGGCTTCTCCATGCTTGCTGGACCGTCTTTGCCACTCTGAGCTGTCAGCCTGGGGTGGGGACCCATAGGCAGACCCAGCAGTGCTCCCAGCAGTTGCTATGACATCACTCAAGCTTCCCTGCAAGAATGTAAAGCCTCACCATCCACTCATCCTGGAGAAATTCCAGGCTTTAACCCAATTTGAGACTCATAATTCCCTCTGTGAGTAATAGGGCTCTGTTTTGTTATTATTTGATCTTTGTAGCTTTCACTGTAACTTCTAAAATGCTGTAGCATTTCCTACTTGTAATAACAGGGAAACAAATATGCTTTTTCAAAATGTTGTTGTTTAGTTGCTAAGTCGCGTCTGACTCTTCGTGACCCCATGGATTGTAGCCTGCCAAGTCTCCTTTGTTCATGGGATTTCCCAGGCAAGAATACTGGAGTGGGCTGCCATTTCCTTCTCCAGGGGATCTGCCCAGTCCAAGGATCGAACCCACATCTCCTGGACTGGCAGGAGGATTCTTTACCACTGAACCACCAGGGAATGAGAGGGTAGTAAAACATAGCATGTCCTAAATTTAGAGGCAGGAGCCAGTCTTAAAGCGTTTCCTTGTGGTTTTTTTTTTTTTTTTTGCATCATGCCTTTTCTTGCAAGAGGAATCCTTACCACTCCTGACTGAGGAGTAGAAGTGAGCATAGCTCCCGCTGTCCTGTCACCCAGATCTCTGTGGGATAACATGTGTGAGGGGAGGAGGGGAAAAGGTGGAAAGAGGAGACTGGGGGAAGTTAAAAGTTAATAATGTAGTGGTAACAATAACCTGACAGAATGATAAAGAACAGAAACCCAAGTCCTTAAAAATCAAGAGTAGCCTGGAACAGGGGTCTTCCAACTCTGGGATCAATGCCTGATGGTCTGAGGTGGAGCTGATGTAACAAAAAAAATAAGTGCACAATAAATGCAACGTACTTGAATCATCCTGAAACCATCGCCTACCTCCCCAGTCAGTGGAAAAATTGTCTTCTAGGAAACCAATCACTGGTGCCAAAAAGACTGGGGACTGCTGGCCTAGAAAAAAAAAAAGGTGGGAGATAACCAGGCGGGGGGAAAAAAGCTCATGAATCTGGAGGTTTGTCAAGTTGACAAAGGTGGTGCTGCTGCTAAGTCGCTTCAGTCGTGTCCGGCTCTGTGCGACCCTGAGACGGCAGCCCACCAGGCTCCCCGTCCCTGGGACTCTCCAGGCAAGAACACTGGAGTGGGCTGCCATTTTCTTCTCCAATGCATGCAAGTGAAAAGTGAAAGTGGAGTCTCTCAGTTGTGTCCGGCTCTGTGCGACCCTGAGACGGCAGCCCACCAGGCTCCCCGTCCTTGGGACTCTCCAGGCAAGAACACTGGAGTGGGCTGCCATTTTCTTCTCCAATGCATGCAAGTGAAAAGTGAAAGTGGAGTCTCTCAGTCGTGTCCGACTCAAGCGACCCCATGGACTGCAGCCTACCAGGCTCTTTCGTCCATGGGATTTTCCAGGCAAGAGTACTGGAGTGGGGTGCCATTGTTGTTAGTGCCAAATACAAGCCATCTAAGGAACTCGGTGTTGGAGAAGACTCTTGAGAGTCCCTTGGACTGCAAGGAGATCAAACCAGTTAATCCTAAAGGAAATCAACCCTGAATATTCATTAGAAGGACTGATGCTGAAGCTGAAGCCTCAATACTCTGACCACCTGAGGCGAAGAGCCGACTCACTGGAGAAGATACTGATGCTGGGAAAGACTGAAGGCAGGAGGAGAAGGAGGTAACAGAGGACAAGATGGTTGGATGGCATCACCTGACTCAATGGACATGAGTTTGAGCAAACTCCAGGAGACAGTGAAGGACAGGGAAGCCTGGCGTGCTGCAGTCCATGGGGTCACAAACAGTCAGACACAACTGAACAACAACAACCAGGAATAGTAAAAGAATGAATATACTCTACAGTAGCAAAAAGGAAACAATAAATTAAAACCAAACAAATCTCCTGCATCCAAAAACACAGAGTTGAATAGAGTACGGCAAAAGAGTAATTTGGAAAATGTAAAATGAATTCCATATGAGCCTTTGTGGATAAATGAAGGTTCCAGAATAAGAATTACATATCTTTCTCAGCTTCTGTTTCTCAAATAGAAAGGTCAGTAATTCAGAATTGGATTTTTGACTATAGTAGCTAACAAAGGCCATCCCCTCACCCAGACATCTCATGTTGACTGCAAGATCAAGTTGACTGCAAGATCAGGACTGGTGGCTCAATCCTTGTCTATCCCAACCTTTCCTGTCTCAAAGTCATGAACGCTTTGAAGCAGTAGGTTGGGCCCTGCTTCTGTCCTGGAGCATTCCAGGCACGTTTGTTTCAGAATGCTGTGCCACAAGGAGTGAGCTAGGCAATAATTTCCTCTTGTGATGAGCTCCTGTCTGGTACCCACTGGGTTTGCCGTATCCTTCTGGTTCCTGTTCACCCTACGATCGCCTTCTGCATGTGGTGCCCATTTCCAGTTGGCGCTCTCCCATTCCTCTCCCTCTGACTCACACAGGCTGCTTCAAATGCCCTTCCCCCTCCATGCTCCCTGCACATCCAGACACCACAGCACCTGGCGTGTTTCAGAGACTTCTGCTGCTGTGTCCCGCCTTTCAGATCAGCCCCATCTGACCCGATGGGGTCAGATTATCTGTGATGTGAGCTGGCTTAAGTGTCTTCACATATAGCCATTTAGTCTGCAAAAGAGATGTGCAGAGTGTGCCATTGTGGTCTTTATTTTCAACATGAGAGAACTAAAGGCCAGAATCATTAAATAACCCACCCCAGGTCATACAGGTAAGCAAGCAGCCAAGCTAGCCTCTATATTCTGGTTTGTGTGACATTTAGAGCTTACTTGTTCTACCACCTCACACAGACTACTAGAGAATATTTACTCTAGGGTTTTTACTCTATTTACTCTATTTTAATATTTACTCTATTTTAAAAATGATGATAAAGAAAGAAAAGATTGCAAAAATGGATTTTCCTGAGCTCATACGAGTAGTCAGTGGTAGAACTGATTTTAAAAAGATCTCCCTCCCAGACAAGTAACCGGCTGCAGGAACCTTGAGATTTGACACTGTAAAATGGAGCAATTTCGTCCATTTTCAGCATCTCTGCATTTCCTCAGGAAGAAGTCCATGACCCATGAAGCCCAGTACAACCCATCTTTTCTCACCTCACTTTTTATCCTGATAATGCTGGGCACGGAGCCTCTATTTCTGCAAATATCTCAATGGATTGAATTGTTTTGGGTTAGGGAAAAATTTTAAGGCTCTATACTTCTTTATTTCTGAATGGGGAAATAGGGAGGAAAAAGACTATAATTTGCCAAGCGTCTACCATCCCAGACACTGTAATAGGCACCTTTAAATTGACCAGTGGTTCTCAAACTTGAAGATACATCTGAATCTCCTGTAATGGGCTGTGAAAATCAAACCCTGATGGGCCTCCCTCCCAGAGGTTCAAGCTCAGTAGGCTTAGACTGGTGTCTGAAAACTTGCAGTCTTTTTTTGGGGGGGATATGGATAATTTTTAAACTCTTTGTTGAATGTGTTACACTATTGCTTCTGTATTATACTTTGGGTTTTTTTTGGCCATGAGACATGTAGGACCTTAGCTCTCCACCAGAGATCGAACCCACAACCCCTGCACTGAAAGGCGAAGTCTTGACCAGCAGACAACCAGGGAAGTCCCAGAACTTGCATTTCTAGGAAATCCCCACACTTTGAGGACCTCTAATATTGGCTGATATTTATCTTAATCCTCTCAATGAACCCAGAAGATACTATGATCCTCTTCACTTTATAGAAGAGGAACTTGTGATTCAGATATGTTGGGTCAGTTCCTAAGATTACCCAATTAAATAAGGACACAGGATCCTAGCACAGAACTTTCTGGTTCCCAACCTGTGTCTTTGCTCTTTCAAATATCCTACTCTACCATAATCAGCAGGTTTTCCCAAGGAGCCGCCTTCCTTCCTGCTGAAAGAGCGACACGCTGGTCACTTGAGCTGAGATCCAGAGAGGGAAACACTCAACACTTAGATCCAGTTAGGGTCTCATCACAGCCAGCTTACCCTTCCTTGCTCTCCCTCCTGGGTCACAGGGTTTGGCGACAAAAGGAAATGCTGTGTGTGTGTGTGTGTGTGTGTGTGCGTGTGTTTATTTTGAGGGGCTTAGTCTTTCACTTTTCACTTTCATGCATTGGAGAAGGAAATGGAAACCCACTCCAGTGTTCTTGCCTGGAGAATCCCAGGGACAGGGAAGCCTGGTGGGCTGCCATCTATGGGGTCGTATGGAGTCGGACACGACTGAAGCGACTTAGCAGCAGCAGCAGCAGGCTGCTTTAAGGGCTGACCCAGGTGGTGCTAGTGGTAAAGAACCCGCCTGCGAATGCAGGAGAACTAAGAGACCTGGGTTCAATCCCTGGGTTGGGAAGATCCCCTGGAGGAGGGCATAGCAACCCACTCCAGTATTCTTGCCTGGAGAGTCCCCATGGACAGAGGAGCCTGGAGGGCCACAGTCCATGGGGTCACAAAGAATCGGACATGACTGAGCAACTAAGCACGTCATGCTGCTTTAGAGATGGGGACGAGAGAATGGTGGAGAGTGGGGCACCCCTCGAGGGGTCAGCAGGAGTTGCTGTCACGGGGCGCCTCTACCCTCTCCTTACCCTCTATTAGTGGACACAAGGGGATGGTGGTGACCCAGGGAAAGGTGACATCTCTCGCCCCACAGCAACCTGAGCCCTGTGAACAGTCAGTCAGGTGGACGGAGCAGAAAGGCAGAGGATCCAGGCATCAGCTCGAAGGTACTAGGACTTCTGTTAAGGAGGCAAGAGGTCTTTACATTGGAGCAACTAGGAATAGGTGTGTGCCTGATCACCTGTGGGGAGTTATCAGTCCCCGGTGAGGCACTCAAGCAGTCCATACAGAGCCAGACCTGTGACCTGTGACCTGTGTCTAAGGAAGGTCACTGGGTCACATGTCCCTCAGAGGACACTGACTGAAGGACCCCAGAACTCAAATATTTAGCCTGGATCTCATCAGCAACAGCAGTTCAGGAGCGCATACCAAAGACAAGCTGATGAAGTATTAGAAGAAAGACAGAGAAAGAAAGGGAGAAGGAAGAGAGATAAATAATGAAGGAGACAAGGAAGGGAGGGACCGGGAGAGGAAAAGAGGGAAGAAGAAAGAAAAGGAACTCGGCTACTTTTCTAGCAGGGATGTGTACATTTTCAATCTGGATGAATTTCAATATCCTATTGTTGAAAGTAAATGGAAATTTTGTTTCTGAATAATCTCTTTTTTAACTGTTTCAATACTTGTTAAACTCTGAGGCAGAATATTTTCAGGTTGGCAATTTGGGGGCTGGGAAGACACTTTGTATTTCCTGGGTTTTGCTTTGTTCTGTTTTGTAACCAGGTGTCCATTCTGCCAGCTCAGAGCGAACATCACAGGCAGGATGCAGGCACTGAAGACAATGGCCTTCTCTTAAAAGTATTGTTGGTACAAACACATGCCTTTAAAATGCACTTAGAAGAATAAGTTATGGCCAGAAGGTAAACAATAGAAAACATTTCCTCTTCGGCTTGTTGATGGTTTTGGCGTTTGTCATTCTAGCCCACATCACGATGATTTCTATTCCACTCGTTGCTAAGCCCATCTATCTGTTTAGAGGGAACCAGGTGTAAAGACTGCCAGGATTAAACTGGACAGAGGCGTGAAGCTGTTAAAGATAATAGACCTGTGTTAAACCCGTGAGTGAGTGGAAGGTCCTCTGTCCGAGGCCCTGTGCTCATTGTCCTCCATGGGCCATTTTCCACACATACAATGTGTTCACAGCTGGCTGGCAGTTCTCTTTTGGGGCCTTTGTGAATATGCATGTGCCAAATCACAGGCCTGGCTCCCAAGCTGGGAACCCACATCCGTGCTCGTTTCCTCCAGCATCTCTCAGGAGGGTCCCTCATCAACTCTGCACCCGCCATCTGGTATTGTTGGGGTGGCCAGCTCCCCAAGCACTGCACGCCTCTGTGAATTACAATCCAGGCGGATTTAAGTGTCACTAAGACTGACTTTTCCCTAGGGTTTAGAATTTTGTTTCAGATAAAATAGTATACACAGGAGACAGTCTGGCAGTATTTTCCACCTTTTAAGGTTGGAGGCCAAAGCCAAGGTTGTACCAACAGGTTTTGATAAAGCTACCAGAATCAAATTGATGGCTTTGAAGGGAATTTTAAGAAGACTTGAGTGTGAAGGCCCCTTAGTGAAAACAGCTGCTGTTTCCTCTCTTTGAATGGGGGCTGAGTTCAGTGCTGTATATCCCAGAGGGCTTTTAATACTGTGCATCTTAAGAAAGGCAGATTGAAAGAGTCATGAAAATGTGTTACTTGGCTTTCCAGTGGAAAGTGACAGAATTTCTAACTTTCAGTTGCACGCATGCTAAGTCACTTTAGTCATGTCAGACTCTTTGTGACCCCATGGACTGTAGCCCACCAGTCTCCTCTGTCCATAGAATTCTCCAGGCAAGGATACTGGAGTGGGTTGCCATGCCCATTTCCAGGGGATCGTCCCAACCCAGGGATCAAACTTGCATCTCCTATGGCTCCTACGTTGCAGCTGGATTCTTTACTGCTGAGCCACCAGGGAAGTCCCCAACCTTCAGTTACCCACCTCCCCAAACCCCAGATTCTTAAGGGGTATTTTTAATGAAAGTGTCAGGTGGTCATTAACTCTGTTAGCTTCAGTGGTGAACTGGACTGCACTTGTCTTTCCTCCTTGGATGTCCAGCAGGTTCCACTTATTAGCACCCTCTTCCTCATGCCCAGGTCTCACCCTGACTCCATTCTGCCCCTTGTAGAGGGGAAAGAACTCTCCTCCCCAACCAGAAGGGAGCTCAGGGCTCTTCTGATAGCATCACTGGCCTGGTGGGAGGAGAGTGAAGAGAGCAGACCAGAGTCCTGCTAAGAGGAGAGGACTCTGCCTCAGACTCAACATGGGGAGGTCTTAGCTCCTCTGTGACTTGGCCATTGAAGTCTGGTGTCAGCATGTACTGCCAACACCTGCACTACACCAAGCTCCCTGGACTACCTGCCCGCCTTGCTTGGCATCCTGTTCACCACTGCACTTACCATGGGATACCTACTGTTTGGTTTTCTTCTCGGTCCCCTGAATGGTCAACTTGCAAGCCAAAGATGTACTACCTTCAATTCTATTGTACCTGCATCAGGTATAATGCACAGCACACAGAATTCAGTTACCCTTTGCTGAAAAAATGGGTAATATTTAGTGCATCTTTTCAAAGCTAATTCTCTCACCTAAATCCTAGGAATTTGGCATTCTCCTTCTGATGATACAGATAAGGAACTCGAGTCACAGAGAAATGAAAAAACAACAAGCTTGGCCAAGTCAAGATGATAAATTCAGATACAACATTCAACCCTGCTGTCGGGCTCCAGAGCTTCCAACATAAACCACCACGGCCACACGTCCCAAGGACCATCCAGGGCACAGCAAAAGATTAATCTCTTTAATTCAGTAGGACCAGGTGGAGCATAGAGCTCAGCATATGCTGGTGGGGTTAGACTCTGATTCCAGGAAACGGAGCAAACTAGCTCTGCTGGTAAACCTCTGCCTCCTCTTTGACCCCACAGCAATCTCCTCTCTTCCCCCCAATTCTGGCATCTTGCAGTACAGACCATAGAATGTGCAGCTGGCCTTCTATCTCAGCTGTTCTAGAGTCAAGCATCAGGTCATACACGGGGGTTCTCCATAAATGAATGAATAAATGAATATCCAATGGGATCTGAGATGCTTCTTCCTTTGTTGAACAACCAGCTTTAATATGTTCCTTGGTTCCAATATTTGCCTTGACTTTTTATCCACAAGACATATTTTCATAAGCACTCATCTTTTTTTCTCCTGCTTAAATTGAAGTTTTGCAAAAGGCATATCATTTGGGGTCTGAACTACTTAAGAAAAAGTGCTATCCTAGAAAGAATGAAAGAGTACCATATGAAATGGATAATATGGAAAATTACATCTGCATCTGTGTGACCCACTGTTATCAAAAGGCAGGTGTGTATTTTGTTGGCTTAGAATTGTTCATCTGCTCCTGTGCAGTGTCTCTTTAGTTGTAATTTTCTAACCGATCATATTGAAGGTTTTTGAATAAAAACAAATCCTTTTATTAACCTATATTAAAGAGTGCATTGCTGCACAAGAGCAATGTGCCTGACAGTCACATACCAGAGCCAGGATGAAGCAAGATCCACTTTGTTTTTCAAGACTATGTGCCCCACGGGCTTCCCAAGTGGTGCTAGTGGTAAAGACTGCCAATGCAGGAGACATGAGAGACACGGGCTCAATCCCTGGGTCAGGGAGATTCCTCTGAAGGAGGGCATGGCAACCCACTCCAGTATTCTTGCTTGGAGAATTCTCTGGAAAGAGGAGCCTGGCGGGCTACAGTCCATGGGGTCACAAAGAGTCAGACATGACTGAAGCAACTTAGAATGCATGCATGTGCCCCATACACTTATCAACCACATTTTTTATTATAATTCTTATAATTGTATTTTTTCCATTACTGACAATAACCCTTATGAAAATTATGATAAAATTGCACTTGCATTTTAATTTTTATTCTCAAAGCAAAGACTAGGCTGACATTGCACTGCTCAAGACACTTCACATGAGTGCCCCACACTAGATGCTCTGACAGACCGAAGTTCACTCAGAAAGATCACAGAGCATGTGGGGGACATGCACTTCTAAAAGCAAGAGCTGGGACTTCCCTGGGAATCCAGTGGTAACACTTTGCCTTCCAATGCTGGGGGTGCAGGTTCCATCCCTGGTGAGTGAGCTGAGATCCCACATGCCTCGAGGCCAAAAAACCAAAACATAAAACAGAAGCGATATTGTAACAAATTCAATAAAGACTTAAAAAAAATTCTTAAAAAAAACAGGTGTAAAAATATTAAGATAGACTTCTGCTGCTGCTGCTAAGTCACTTCAGTAGTGTCCAACTCTGTGCGACCCCATAGATGGCAGCCCACCAGGCTCTGCCGTCCCTGGGATTCTCCAGGCAAGAAAACTGGAGTGGGTTGCCATTTCCTTCTCCAATGCATGAAAGTGAAAAGTGCAAGTGAAGATAGACCTCAGATATATGCAAAATGTTTTCCCCTAGAACACAAGTGAAAAATAGACAGGCTTTTCTATAATATTTCTTTAAAAAAAACAAAGAATTAGCCTCCATAAGTTAAACTTTCACAATGGATGAATCACCAGTTGGTGAGGTTAAATGAAACACTTCTGGCCTTTTAGCAAGTTCCAAACACAACACAGGTGTGTATGACACTGCCTGTGTCTTTTAAGCCGCATGGAGATAACCTCCGAACTGCATCATTGAGGCACCTGGTCTTTTTGCCAGTCAAGAAATGTTTTAAGAAAGATTTAACTTTATCTGCTGTATAGACTAATAT
This sequence comes from Bos mutus, assembly GCF_027580195.1. Lineage (NCBI taxonomy): Eukaryota > Metazoa > Chordata > Mammalia > Artiodactyla > Bovidae > Bos > Bos mutus. Next base: position 55,258,343 of record NC_091630.1, on the reverse strand, counting down.
GTCTGTGGGGTAGTAAATGAACAAAAATCGCATTAAACTGTGGCTTCCCCTAATCCTTCTCCATAGGGTTTCTGACCATGGAAGAGAAATCAGGAGGCCATGCTTCATTTAGCATCCCTCACTTGATACTTTTTCTTTACTTCTTCTATTTCCCAAGTGAGCTATGTCTCCTGCAAGCCTGTGTATGTGGCAGTGTCTGATGTTGTATCGGAACACGCTTTTCTCCTTATGGTAAAGTACGATGCTAATGCATTGCGGGAGTGAACGACTTCAATAAGCCGTTAGTACACTTTTGGTTCCTGAATGGTAGTTTTTATTGCTCTGAAGATAAGCTAATGGTGTAATCAGCCGTCTTGTTAGAAGTACACACACATACAAACAATTGTCAGTCCTCAGACAGCTTAGAAAATGCATATTCTTCTTTACCCTCCTCTTATTGTTTTTATTTATATGCATTGATATCGAAGGTAAAGCAAAAGTGAACAAAGCCATCACCGTGCTGAGTAGGGGAAACGAAGCTGAGAGATTCCTGGTCCACGTGGCAGTGACGGTAGCAAAGCTACGGGGCATCTGTAATTTTTTGTGAAGGCTTTCTCCCTTCTGTCTGCCTGTGCAGCCAAATGGAAATGGAGCACTGCTTGCCTGGTGGGCTGCCACAGTGGGCAGATGGAAATTTCTAGAAAAGTTTAGGCTGCATGAAGGGGTTGGTAGGGAATGAATGCATGTCCTCATCTGTTCCAGAAAGAAGCGGTTTGATCAAGGTGGGGGTTTCATCAATACAGTAAGTCCTCTAACTATAAACGAGTTCTGTTCTGAGAGTGCATTTAAGTCCAATTTGTTTGTAAGTCCAACAAAGTTAGCCTAAGTCCCGAACTAACACAACCAGCTATATAGTACTGTACTGCAATTGGTTTATAACACTTTTCACACAAATGATCTGCAAAAAACAAAGAAAAAGTAAAGAAAATGTTTTCAGTCTTACACATGGCAGTGCCTTGAGAAGAACAGTAGTACCAGCTACGTCACTGCTGCTTTTAGGCTTGCTTCTGGACATCCTGGGCTTGAAATAAAGACACTGGACTACTGTCCTCTATACACTACTGTAAAGTATGCTGTGACGTGCTAAGTCACTTCAGTCATGTCCGACTCTTTGTACCCCATGGATCTTTGCCCACCACCCTCCTCTGTCCATGGAATTTCCCAGGCAATAATATTGGAGTGGGTTGCCATACTCTTTCAGGGGATCTTCCCCACCCAGGGATCGAACCTGAGTCTCCTGCAGAAGCCACCAAGGAAGCCCTGGTGGGCAAATATCACCCCATACTGCTGAATGTGATTAAAGGAGATAGAAACTTCCAGCTCTTTCCTCTGGGAATGTTCTTATGAGCCAGAACTAGAAATATCCTCCTTGTGCCTTGACTAATAGAAGAGGAATGGGTAATAACTCATTAATTTGTAGCAGACAAGGATCAAAGCAAGAGGGAAATGTTGAGATAAAACTTTCCAGAGCCTGGGCATTTAAATGCTTTACTCTGGAAATTAAACTGCTGATATTTCTAAGCAGTCCCTTATAATCTCTGATATTTTGTTAAGATAAAGATAGTCGATGAAATCCTCCTATGGCAAAATCCCAAGTCCTAAAATGTACTTTCTCTTTGTGTGAGTATTTTAAATACATAAATTATGTGTCTACATACATATGCATTGCATTTTCCAAATTTTCTTCTGCTATTCAGAGCAGGATATTTTGGATTTACATTGAAGATAAATGTATGTTGATGTTTTACAGTATCTCCTGCAGTGTAGCTACTGTTAAGTGGCAGCAATAAATAATAACCACCGGCTCTAATTGCTTAGAGAATTGCCAAGTGATAATCTGTGATGTAATTAAGTAAAAGAAACCAATGTTGTCTTTAACCACCTCCATAAAATAATTCCCTAGAGAAGTGTCAGAGCTTCCATGAGTAAGGTTCCCTTACAGAGTAAAATTAACCCTCCAAGCACACTGTCCCTCAGCCAGGAAAAGTCAGCCAGGCCCTGTGTTGATTTTAATGCTGTTCAATGAACTATTAATATGTGGAGCCTCTGAACATTTCAAAACTTACCTTTTGTTTTGCTTCTGATTCCCAGAAATCAGCAGGATGAAAATACAAGCCTGCGTTTTCACCAGGCTTAGTGAGGAGCCACTGGTTTGTAAAGAGAGTTCAGGGAGAGGGTTTGCCACTCTTTCGCCTCCAGTGTGTGTGTGTTTAGTCACCAAGTCATGTCTGACTCTTTGTGACCCCATGAACTGCAGCCTGCCAGCTCCTCTGTCCATTGGATTTCCCAGGCAAGAATACTGGAGTGGGTTGCCATTTCCTTCTCCAGACAATCTTCCCAACCCAGGGATCGAACCCCACATCTCCTGCATTACAGGCAGCTTCTTTGCCATTTGAGCAGCTTCTTTACCATTTGAACCAGGGAAACTCCTATGGTGGCTCCATGACCCACGTCAATTGGACTGGGCTGGGGCCCAGGGAATGTGCAGGGGGGCCCTCTCTGGGAGAACTCTAGGAATCCCCACAACTCTATTCTGATATGTCTGGTCCTGTCAAGTAAATATCATAGGTAAATCACTCAGGTCCCATCTATCTTCTGAAACCTTTCAAAATGGGATTTTTCTGCTGAAGTGAAGCACGTGTTCAGTTCTGGAAGACTAGCAGGTGGGGTCTGCAAAAGGCTTGTCCCCTCTGGACACAAAATATGTTTATTTCAGCTTCAGAAGGATGACCAAACTGCTTATTGTTACTGCAATTTGTGAGCCATCACATTATAGGAGTTGATCAAGATAAAAAATTCTTCCTAGGAAATTTACCTTATTGGAGCCAAAACTCAGAGATGGTGTTAATAGTGGTAAAGGGTCTTCCTGAGGCTGAGAGCTGTGATGGTCATGGGAACCTTATCTCTCTCTGAGAATCCAATGCCCTTGAGGTGTCTTGAGAAGGTTGAAAAGTGGAAGTGTGATAGCCAGATAGAGAGATATCTATCTGGAAATCAGCCAACAAGTGGTATTTCTGTCAGAGTTGATTATAAAGCTATCCCGAATATAACATCTATGAAAATAAGCCTTTCCTTTCCATTATATAATGATTTCCTGTAGCTCTATCCTTTTAATCTTTCATGCACTTGATTGCTTGTTGTTTCAAAAGTGTATGATTAAGAAGGCTAGAATTTTCAAAAGGGAAAAAACCAACTTTGAAAACTTCAATGAGATTGCAGCCTCTCTAAATTCAATCAGTCTGTAATAAAGCTTCTGATGTAAAGTACCCATGTTTTTCAGGGCTGAGACTCCCAGTTATAGACAACTAATTTTAGAGTCTTTGGACTTCTCTTGGTTTTAAGCCTTGGGACTTCTCTTGCTTTCCTGCCAGGATATATTGATCTCTTTATTAAATACAGAGGTTTGGAGTTTTTGTTAGAGATGGGCAATTTTATGAATTAATTAAAATTATGAGATGCTGTATACTTTCAACTCAAGTCACAGGTGTACCTTCCATGAAACGTAACATCTATAGAGTTGTTTTCGTAATGCACTATTTAATTCGAACTGTCTTACACACTATTATCAGAGTTTATGATTTCAAAAAGGAATCTCTTGATTGCAAGAGTGATTGCAGCATATCACCCAGAAGGAAGGACCTCAGAAGGGCAAAATCATTCAAGGCCATGTAGTACCACGGGATGCATATTTTCCTAAAATGCCTCCTCACCTTATTGTCCAATGTCTTATCTTGAAAGTGATGTTATGGCTCTAAGAGCCAGACAGAGGAAAGAATATTCCATTTTAAGCAGTGGCTAGTATATTACCATGAACTCCATGCGAGATCTAGAAATGTCAACTGAATTCCATTGTAAGTAAGAGAAATGTATCCATTCACAGCCATCCACCCACATCAGAGGAGACCTTGCATTTAAGCTGATACAGACAAAGCTCCATGTCTAGTATTAAGTGCTCTTTTGCATTTTGGAGACTCTTCCTAGCTTTTACTTTTCTGAAGCTCCTCAGCCAAAGGAGTTACCAGAATAGACAAGCATGAAATTAATTTTTCATAGTCATTTAGTAATAGATGGAATGCTCATAGCTCACTTCCATCAGAGTGGTTTCTTCCTTCTGTGGCTGCTGCTCCCTATGGATGCTGGCCCAATCCCCATCTAGAGAGCTAATGAAATAAACCTCTTCCATGCTTGCATTTCAGGCTGTCTTAAAGTGGTATTTTGGGATCAATTCTTTCCCAATGGACTAAGAATCTTGTGGTATACCAGACTTCCTATCTGTAAGCATCCATCTAGCATTTATTATTAACTGTTCAAGACTGTAATTCACTTATTGCCCACACTAGGTGAATGCAGTCATGGCCCTCCCTTAAACCAAAATTAATCTTAAGGCTTAGTTTTCTTTTCCATTCTTTTTAAAAAATAATTTTAATTATTTCTTTTTGGCTGCGCTGGATCTTTGCTGCCACATGAGGGTTTTCTGTGGTTGCAGTGAGCAGAGGATACTCTCTAGTAGCGGTATGAGAGCTTCCCATTGCAGTGGTTTGTCTTGTTGTATAGTAGAGGCTCTAGGGCACACGGGCTTCAGCAGTTGTGGTGCTCAGGCTTAGCTGTCCCATGGCATGTGGAATCTTCCCAGACCAGTTACTGAACTGGTGTCCCCTGCACTGCGAGGTGGATTCTTAACCAATGGACCACCCGGGAAGCCCCTCCCATTCTTGTACCCCACAGTACTTAGTAGCATATTATTTTATAAAATATGAGCCATGATGGAAAAAGGACTTAAGGACATACATGTGACATCACTACTTCTAACAATGAGCATGAGAGGCATTGCAGAGGAAGAAAATTTACCCACTGGTGCTTCCAGAGCGGGTTTTGACTATTTTCAGCATGTTGCAGTTTCCAGTGGCTTGATTGAGGGCTTCCCCAATGGCTCAGCAGGTAAAGAATCCTCCTGCAATGCAGGAGACATAGGAAACCTGCATTCGATCCCTAGGTCAAGAAGATCCCCTAGAGAAGGAAATGACAACCCAATCCAGTATTCTTCTCTGGAAAATCCCATGGACAGAGGAGCCCAGCAGGCTACAGTCTGTGGGGTCTCAAAGAGACGGATGTGACTGAGCAGAGACAGAGAAAGAGAATGGGTTGGTTTAACATTTGCCTTCATTCTTTTACTAAGAATCATTACTGAACATCTACTATGTGTAGGTACCAGTGATTTACAGGGGTTCAAAAACAAATAATGCACACTTCCAGCCCTGCTGGAGCTCACAGGCTGTCCTCTTTTGAAGAGAACAGGAAATGTTCTTTCTTGCAGACATGATTCTACTTCGGGTGATATTTCATCACTCATGTGGCAGGAATTCAGACCCCATACAACCATGCACTTCTAGGCACCCCCTTGACAGCCCCAAGGTCAAGTCATATTAATACTAATGATAATACTGTGTGTTGCTTTCTTGGGTGCTGGTTCTTACTATGTAAGAACTAGAAACAGCTACAGCAGCTCTGACTCACTTCCTACCCAGTAGAGCTCCTTTTACCTGTACTGGTATAACTGCCTTTCCTCTCTTTACCTCTATATCTAATCTGTAACTAAATTCTGGGTACTGTCCCTCATCAGTTCAGCTCAGTTCTGTTGCTCAGTTGCGTCTGACTCTTTGCAACCCCACTGACTGCAGCACGCTAGGCTTCCCTGTCCATCACCAATTCCAGGAGCTTGCTCAAACTCATGTCCATCAAGTCAGTGATGCCATCCAACCATCTCATCCTCTGTCATCCCCCTCTCCTCCTGCCTTCAGTCTTTCCCACCATCAGGGTCTTTTCCAATGGTCAGTTCTTTGCATCAGGTGGCCAAAGTGTTGGAGCTTCAGCTTCAGCATCAGTCCTTTCAGTGAATATTCAGGACTGATTTCCTTTAGGATGGACTGGTTGGATCTCCTTGCTGTCCATGGGACTCTCAAGAGTCTTCTCCAACACCAAAAGGTTTGAAAACATCATTTCTTAGGCACTCAGCTTTCTTTATGGTCCAACTCTCACATCCATGTATGTTGCTGCTAAGTCACTTCAGTCGTGTCCGGCTCTGTGCGACCCCATAGACGGCAGCCCACCAGGCTCCCCTGTCCCTGGGATTCTCCAGGCAAGAATTCTGGAGTGGGTTGCCATTTCCCTCTCCAATGTATGAAAGTGAAGAATGAAAGTGAAGTCGCTCAGTCATATCTGACTTGTAGCGACCCCATGGACTGCAGCCCACCAGGCTCCTCCGTCCATGGGATTTTCTAGGCAAGAGTACTGGAGTGGGGTGCCATTGCCTTCTCCCACATCCATATATAACTACTGGAAAAACCATAGCTTTGACTAGACGGACCTTTGTTGGCAAGTAATGTCTTGCTTTTTTAATACATTGTCTAGGTTGGTCATAGCTTTTCTTCCAAGGAGCAAGCATGTTTTAATTTCATGGCTCTTCTCATTTCTCTATCATTTCCATTCCACTCTCACTTACTATGCTGCACATGGCTCCCTTTAATTGGACTCTGTGTCTCTAGTCTCCTAGCTCCAAACCACATAATCCCTGTCACCAGTTCAAATCTTCCTAAAGTACAAACTTACAACCTCTGCATAAACAGCCAGTAGCTCTCCCAGCAAGCAGAATGAAGACGGATCACAACTCTAACCATATTTCTACATTCCTTTTCACTTGTCCCAAAGGCATGGGCAAACTTGCTGTTGCCCCCAAGATAATAGGCTCTATGCTCCCAGAACTTACTATTCACGTGGCCCCTTCTGCCCTTTCCCTTCTATGTCCAGAGTCCAAACTTTCCTTCCATTATAGCCCAATGGAAAATGTTCCCAAACGTCCCAGCCACAGGTGATCTCTTCTTATAAAGCTGAAGCACTCTGAAATTCCTATTACTTTCCACTTGATATCATATTCATTTACATAATAATGAATGCCAACATGACCATCATCAGCTCATTCTATGGACTAGAATGAGTCAGTTGCTCTGCCATGGCTTTGTGTACATTATCTCAAGTTATCATTACCAGGGAGGGAGGTGCTATCAAGCTCTTTTTAGAGATGAGAAAACTAAACTCAGAGAGACAAAATCACTTGTTAAGTTTATACAGAATAGCCAAGATTTGAATCAAAGTCTGCTAACTCCAAACCCTATGCTTCTAATGACTATGCTTCATTGCTTCCCATATATGTATTTTTTTAATGTCTTCTTTTAGTTTCCATTTCTATCTGAAATATAAAAATAATATCCTTTTATCTTTTACATCTGCCATAAAGTGAAATTTTGTCATACCTTTGAATAAATGCCTTCCTGGCTCCTTATCCAGTTCTAGGTACTTCAAAACTTTTAAAATAAAACACTGAGTGATACGAAATTTCATTAGCTGTTTAAGTGAGCAGATAGATGCATCTGATGTTAATTTCATTCTCTTCAGTTCTTGGGGAGGATTTAGAAGCACTTGGACCAAATGTAATAAAATATTGGTTTTATTTATTCAAACCATCTTTTCATTTAAAACAAAAATCTTCAATGGAGGCAACTCTAAAGATGAATTCATTGTGTGTACACCCACCCACACACACACACACACATATGCATACACACACATAGAACATTTATACACTTGCTCACCACAGAAACACTAATAAGAAAGAACCCTGGCACATTGGAATTCAAGAACTTTAGATTCAGTGTCATTTTTAATAATGGATTTGAACATTTTGCATTCTTGTGTCTATATCCTGAGATGGATAAGCCTGTCAAGACTGGTCTAAAGAAACAATCTCTCATCTTCATGCTTAACTTGGGCTTTACTGATGGTTCAGCAGGTACAGAATCCAACTGCAATGTAGGAGACACAGCAGACATGGGTTCAGTCCCAGGGTCAGGAAGATCCTTAGGATGAGGAAATGACAACCCACTCCAGTCTTCTTGCCTGAAAAATCCCATGGACAGAGCAGCCTGGCGGACTACAGTCCACAGGGTCACAAAGAGTCAGACATGACTGCCCAACTGAGCATGCACATTCTTCTTAATTAATCTGGGGCAGGGGAGTAAGATCACAGAGGTAGAATGTGGTTTTCATCACCATATCAAGGGTAATCAATATGATTTATCTCTGTTGTTGTTGATACCAGCCACCTGGCTTAGGAAGTGTGTGTTTGGGTTCTCCTGTAAAGTCACTCTTTCTCCCATTCCACACTGTACTCTTTGAAATAAAAGTCACTGTGCTCAGCCCACACTTCAGGAATGTGGCGCTATGTTCCACCCCCTTGGGGGTGGAGTAACTATATAAAGTACATTTGAAATTACAAAAAGCTGAGAGGATTTCACAACTCAAAGAGAATAAGATGAATAAGAAACAGGGAAAAGATGAGGAAATCCATATGAAGAAGCAAAGAAGTAAGGAATTCAAGCTAATAATCAATGAAGATATGGGGAGTCACACCCCTCAACGGGGATAAAGCCTCATGACCTGAGACACATTCCATTCAACTTTTTGCTGCCCACCCAGTTCCTCTAGAAAAATGAAGTATTCAAACATTTGGAAAGTATAGTGAATTCCAAAATTATTTTGCTTCTCTCCTGGGATCACCCTGTAAGTATAATAATTCTGCATTCATTATTATAAATGTTCTGGTCTTGAAAATGTATAAAATAGTTTTCAGATTTCCATGATTCAGTGTTTTCTTGGGAATGAATACAAGTGGATATGTAATGGAAGTGGTGCTAGCTCTCATTTACAGAGGAGTAAAATGAGAAAACTAAGATCATGGCATCTGGTCCCATCACTTCACGGCAAATAGATGATGAAACAGTGGAAACAGTGTCAGACTTTATTTTTCTGGGCTCCAAAATCACTGCAGATGGTGACTGCAGCCATGAAATTAAAAGATGTTTACTCCTTGGAAGGAAAGTTATGACCAACATAGGTAGCATATTTAAAAGTAGAGACATTACTTTGCCAACAAAGGTCCGTCTAGTCAAGGCTATGGTTTTTCCAGTGGTCATGTATGGATGTGAGAGTTGGACTGTGAAGAAAGCTGAGCACCAAAGAATTGATGCTTTTGAACTGTGGTGTTGGAGAAGACTCTTGAGAGTCCCTTGGACTGCAAGGAGATCCAACCAGTCAATCCTAAAGGAAATCAGTCTTGAATATTCATTGGAAGGACTGATGCTGAAGCTGAAACTCCAATACTTTGTCCACCTGGTATGAAGAACTGACTCATTTGAAAAGACCCCAATGCTAGGAAAAATTTAAGGGAGGAGGAGAAGGGGATGACATAGGATGAGATGATTGGATGGCATCACCAACTCAATGGACACGAGTATGAGTAAACTCATGGAGTTGGTGATTGACAGGGAGGCCTGGCATGCTGTAGTCCATGGGATCACAAAGAGTCAGACATGACTGAGTGACTGAACCGAACTGAACTGAAAATGAGATAGCACTTAAGTGATTGGCTAAAAATCTTCATAATCAATAATATTTATTTTCACTATTCAATGAGAAGGGCTGCCTTAAAAAACTCTCCAAAGATCTACTTCCTGTCAAATATAATAATTCTCCTTCATATTTCTGCTGCATTTGACTTGGTTAACTACCTACTGTCTGATATTGAGTAGCTGTTAATTTGTAACAAACCATTCTCAAACTTAGCGGCTTAAAAAAGCAATCGTTTATTGCTGCTCACACTTCTGTGGGGCAGCTAAAGTTTATCTAGGCTGAGGTCAGCTGGGTGGCTCTGCTTCTTTTGAAGATGTGCTAGGGGGCTAGGGAGTCATCCTTCTTGTCAGTCTAGGAATCTAGCTGTGGCATCTTTTTTTCCATGGCAATGGCAAAAAGTAAGAGAACAAATAACATCTGAGGTCTTTAAGAGCTAGGCCTGGAAGTGGTACACAGTCATTTCTGTCACATACAATCAGTTAAAGCAAGTCACATGGCCAAAGGGCAAGAAATACACTTTATTATCAATGAGGTCAACCACAAGCTAGTGGGTGGATGCTCAGATAAGTGAAGAATTGGAATCAGTAATGCAACCTATTATATCCTTACTTCCTGAAACACTATCCTCTCCCCCTTTTAAAAAACACATTAGTATTGTGATCCACTCACATTTTTTTTCCCTTAACCCTTTTTCTTCAACCTCAGTACTGCATGTAAGCTTCACAAAAAGGCTTAGCTTTCCTAAATTTCCTCATTCTCTCCATGCATGCACTCTTTCTAAAAAAGCTAATTCAGGATCAGACTCTCGAATTCCCTAATGGTCATCTGCAGTTTACCACTGGGCATCTCCACATTTTCCTGTGGAACTGCCTGTCACAACCTTTGGTCTATGCTCCACTTAAATCAATGTTTCTTTCCAATACAAGGCAGTATCTCTAAAGACTTGGGTCTTTAGATCATATATGATACGAATGCAAAAAAAAAAAAAAAAATCAAAGCCAATGAAAACTTACCCTACATTAATAGGAATTTGACATCTCTAAAATTTAGAAGACACTATATCTAAAAGAAGACGATAATGATGAGAACAGTATTAAACACCAATTCCTATGAGAAATGGTTAAAGTTATTAATTTTTTTCAATCCAGAGATTATATGGCACATTACAACCACCACGTTTAGATTATTTAGTGTGTGGTAGAGGAGGACCTGGGGCTTCCCAGGTAGCTCAGTGGTAAAGAATCTGCCTGCCAATGCAGGAGACTCGGGTTCAAGCCCTGGGTCTGGCAGATCCTCTAGAGGAGGAAATGGCAACCCACTCCGGTATTCTTGCCTGGGAAATCTCATGGACAGAGGTGGGCTGGACATAGGTGGACTGGTGGGCTACAGTCCATGGGGTCACAAAGAGTTGGAAACGACTTAATGACTAAACAACAACAACAGAAGGACCTGAGGGGTTGTTTTTGGTAGCGGAACACTCAGTGGTCAGATTTGGGGGAGGAAAAGTTTTGCTTGATATAAGGAAGACATTTGTAGTAAGAACTGTACAGACACAAAATGGGCTGCTACCTGTATTTTTCACATGTCACTCTTATTTCCTAAAATGCTTGTTCCTTTTCCCTCTTACCCAAAATCCTATTTACCCTTCAGGGATTATCCCAAGCTTTCATTCCTCTATAAATTCCGGATTACTCAAATTTTATTGATCTCTTTCAACTCATGTTTCTAATCTCTTACCCGACCACAATTAAATTAAGGGATCTTTGAAAGTAGAAATATGACATACTATTTCTTAACTTCAAGTATTAAGCAGAGCTCTCAGCTTATAATAGCCATTCAGCAAATTTTTGCTGGTTTGCTAGTTTTTTGTTTGTTTTTGTTTTATTTATGTATAGATGATTTACAATATTATGCTAATTTCAGTTGTACAACATAGTGACATGGTTTGGGGATTTTTTTGCAGATTATATTCCATTATAGATTATGACAAGATAATGGGTATAATTCTTTGTGCTATACAGTAAGATCCTTGATGTGAATCTATTTTATGTATAGTAGTTTGTATCTATTAATTCCATGGATCATCGAAAAAGCAAGAGAGTTCCAGAAAAACATCTATTTCTGCTTTATTGACTATGCCAAAGCCTTTGACTGTGTGGATCACAATAAACTGTGGAAAATTCTGAAAGAGCTGGGAATACCAGACCATCTGACCTGCCTCTTGAGAAATTTGTATGCAGGTCAGGAAGCAACAGTTAGAACTGGACATGGAACAACAGATTGGTTCCAAATAGGAAAAGGAGTACATCAAGGCTGTATATTGTCACCCTGCTTATTTAACTTCTATGCAGAGTACATCATGAGAAATGCTGGGATGGAAGAAGCACAAGCTGGAATCAAGATTGCTGGGAGAAATATCAATAACCTCAGATATGCAGATAACACAACCTTTTGGCAGAAAATGAAGAGGAACTAAAAAGCCTCTTGATGAAAGTGAAAGAGGAGAGTGAAAAAGTTGGCTTAAAGCTCAACATTCGGAAAACGAAGATCATGGCATCTGGTCCCATCGCTTCATGGGAAATAGATGGGGAAACAGTGGAAACAGTGTCAGACTTTATTTTTTGGGCTCCAAAATCACTGCAGATGGTGACTGCAGCCATGAAATTAAAAGATGTTTACTCCTTTGAAGGAAAGTTATGACCCACCTAGATAGCATATTCAAAAGCAGATATATTATTTTGCCAACAAAGGTCCATCTAGTCAAGGCTATGGTTTTTCCTGTGGTCATGTATGGATGTGAGAGTTGGACTGTGAAGAAGGCTGAGCGCCGAAGAATTGATGCTTTTGAACTGTGGTGTTGGAGAAGACTCTTGAGAGTCCCTTGGACTGCAAGGAGATCCAACCAGTCCATTCTGAAGGAGATCAGCCCTGGGATTTCTTTGGAAGGAATGATGCTAAAGCTGAAACTCCAGTACTTTGGCCACCTCATGCGAAGAGTTGACTCATTGGAAAAGACTCTGATGCTGGGAGGGATTGGGGGCAGGAGGAGAAGGGGACGACAGAGGATGAGATGGCTGGATGGCATCACTGACTCGATGGATGTGAGTTTGAGTGAACTCTGGGAGTTGGTGATGGAGAGGGAGGCCTGGCGTGCTGCGATTCATGGGGTCACAAAGAGTCGGACACGACTGAGCGACTGAACTGAACTAACTGAACTCCATATTTGATTACATATTTTCTGATTTAATAATCTGCAATATAATAATTTAATAATCTGCAATCATTAGATTTGATTAGAATTTGAATCAGATTGAAATGTTCAGGAATCTGATCATTTCACTTGGTTTCACAGTGGATGTGCTCAGTCGCTCAGTTGAGTCAGACTCTTTGCAGCCCTGTGGACTGCAGCCACTAGGTGCCTCTGCCTGTGGAAATTTCCAAACAAGAATCCTGGAGTGGGTGCTGTTTCCTATTCTAGAGGATCTTCTTAACCCAGGGACTGAATCCACGTCTCCTGTGTCTCCTGCATTGGCAGGTAGATTCTTCACCACTTTTGTGCAAAGCCCCACAAAAGGATACAGTTTCTGATTTTAATGATAGACTGAAGGAATAGATTTTGCCATTACTTAACATCCAGGCTTATATTTTTCAAAAAAAATTAAAACCCACTGAATTTAGAGATCCTTGAAGGTCTTGAATTTTTAGCACAAATAATTTGTTTGGCGAATTAGCAAAATCTGCCATCATTTCTTTGTATCTGGAAATTATTTAAAACAAAAATCAACTGGTGACTGAGAATATATGATGTGGAAGAACACACGCAGTGCTAGAGAATTGTAACTCCAGTCTGTAGTCAGGTCTCCCTGTTGTCATAGTTACCAATGTACTCCAAGCAGACTCCTTCCTGAATCACACTGCAAACCTTCAATGAAAATAAATGACTCTTCAAGCTTTATTTTTCTCTATCCATGAATTGAGCCTACAAAATAGCATGGATCACATGGGTTTTTTTTTTTTTTACATTTTGAGCAAGATATTCAACATACAAAAGGAATAAGAGGTTTAATCAAAACAAGTGCCTCTGATGAAGGTCTTACCTCATTTGCTCAGCAATATTCATTAAGTAAGTAGGTTTTGGGGACACAACTACAATCATGGCCCAGGATGGAGAGAAAAATAAGAGACGCATTTCAATGAAATGCAATCAGCATTGCACTGGAAGCAGAAAACAGAGATTCGTGGAAACACAAAAGAGAGACACCTCATAAAGTTTGGACTACAGGTGCAGTCAGATCAAAAGGAGGTTCCATCCTGTGATTCTCAGTGTTTTGTTCTTATGAAGTTTATTTATCTGGGGGGATGGTGGTGGTGAATAGATTTTATTTTTTCTTCTTTTTTAAATTTTATTATTGGAGAATAATTGCTTTACAATGTTGCATTAGTTTCTGCTGTACAACAAAGTGAATCAACTATATGCATACATATATCCCTGCCCCCTGGAGCCTCGTCCCTCTGAGTCATCACAGAGCACTGAGCTGAGCTCCTGTGATGTACAGCAGCTTCCCACTAGCTATCCGTTTTACACGTGGTAGTGTACATATGTTCTTGCCTGGAGAATCCTAGGGACAGGGGAGCCTCGTGGGCTGCTGTCTATGGGGTCACACAGAGTCGGACACGACTGAAGTGACTTAGCAGCAGCAGTGTACATATGTCAGTGCTACTCTCTCAGTTCATCCCACCCTCCCCTTCCTGAGCCGTGTCCACAGTCCATTCTCTGTGGCTGCGTCTATTCCTGCCCTGCAAATAGGTTCATCAGTTTCATGCACCATTTTCATGAGTTAATATACGGTATTTGTTTTTCTTTTTCTGACTTACTTCACTGTGTATGACAGGCTCTAGGTCCATCCACATCACTACAAATGACCCAATTTCCTTTTCACGGCCGAGTGTATTCCATTGTATGTATGTTTGGTCACTGTATTCCCAGTCACTTTGGGTAGAGGACACCGGTGTTGCCCTGCAGGCCAGGCTCAAGGAGCAGAGTGAGCTGGCCAGGGCTCCACAGGCCGAGTTCTATCATCTGCTGATATTCACGCTCTGCCTCTTTCTGCTTTGGCTGCAGGAACTCCTTCACAGACATTCTCCGGGCCATCCTGCTGTCACTGGAAGTCCTTATTGAAGATCCGGAGCTTCAGATAAATGGTTTCATTTTAATTATAGACTGGAGTAATTTCTCCTTCAAACAAGCCTCCAAGCTGACACCTTCAATCCTCAAACTAGCCATCGAAGGGTTGCAGGTAAGTTCACTGAATGTACTAATACCTTCCAAGACTGTATGTGACCATGTGCTCTTTTCTTATTGCAACTAAAGTGATATTTGTCTTTGAGAAAGGTAAAAGAAAACTTTGATAAAATCCACCTGTGAGAACTCTATTTTTATCCCAGCCTCAGTTTAGATGTTGTTGTTGTTTTTAAATTAGACTCCATTTTCATTAACAGCTCTAAATTACGGTTTCCACGGGTACAAATTACCTACCGTAGCAATTATGAAGAAAGCTTGGGGATGTTTAGCCAAATTCATCTGAGAGTTCACAAAAATTAAAGCTAAAAAACATCTGCTTTATGAGAGTGCTCTTACAGTGCGGTGGCATGGAAGCTTTTCAGGGTTTCTGGGAGCATCTTTGCACAGGAAAATGTGCCTGGTGGGTCCTTACTTCCCCAAGTGCTATATGCCGAGGTGTATATACTAAAGGCTATCACTCCTGGGCAGATAAAGGAAGCAGGCAGAACTCTACTTCTGTTTGTATGACCAGTCATTAGGACTTTGGGAAAAGGGGCTTTTGTACTGGGTAGAGGTTAGGGGAGTCCATCCCTGGGGTCCCTTCTGCTTGAAGGACCAATGATTGTGTGAAAACTAAGTCAGAGGGGCAATGCTGCTTAACTTTGTGGTAACACATTACAATACAAAAGAAAAGGCATACAGGGAGATTCAGAACCAGCACAGAAGAAACTCATACCCATTCTTCATTCTGTAGGAAGATTGACTCAATGGAGTGACTCCCCTCCCAATAGACTGCAGTTACATGCAGCTATGTAGACAGCAAAAATACCTGTTAATTCTCAGATCAGGCAGCCAGTACTCGAGCTCTTCAAAATACAAGACTAGGAAATCCATTTCAATCCCCTATCCTACTCCAGTGTAATGAGTAATTGATGCACCTGCTTTTTAAACTGTGGCTGATTTACATTAGGCTTCTGGCAAATACGTAGCACTTGTTAGGCTTCTGATGAATTTATGTTTATTGAATTGATCTTATTTTGTTGAAAGGGTTTCCTGTTTCAGAACAGGGGCAAGTACACACTGTTCCAAGAATGCCAAGTGGTCCTGGGCAGCTACATCATGCAGTGTGTTGGCGGCACATTTTTAAAGTTGTTTTTGCATTTCTAGATTACAGTGTATCCTGCCTTGCCCTAAAAATCTCAATCACAGACTTTTCTGTCCTTTACTGCCAATCATTTTCTCTTAGCTCCCTTTTTCTCCACCGTCCTCTCTTCTAAGCCTCTGAACATCTGATCTCTCTCTCTCTCTAAAGCTTTTTATCAAAGGGAGTTTTAAAGTAAGCTGCAAGGTTTATTTCATACCCTATAATTACACTGGCCATATCTTCGGGATTTTCTGTGGTAGTACAAGCTTCATGCATTTTTATCTTTCTAAAAAGAGACAATTCATTACATGTGTAAATAGCTGTGATTCAAGTTCTATGTAATTATAATATTTTTTTCATAAATCAGGAAGAAAATGTACTTTTTCCAACCCTGTGTTCCAATTTTTCTTTCTGGAAATGGTGTGGATTATATAACATGTCCCCTGCCAACTTCTCTAGGCTGATGTGGGTCTTACTGAGTTAATGCATGTGAGTGTGTTTTAAAACATAGAGCCGTACCTACATTTGTAAGGTATTTTACAAGAAATACTAGATGACCTTTTGTGGGGCAAGGCAAGTCTACCTGGGCCTTCTCTTGTCATGTACCAGGGATGCATTCCACAATGTTCCATAGCTCTGGCTAAAGAAGAGCCTCTGCTGGGAGAAGGGGAGACGCACAAGGACAGGGTCAGAGTGGAGAACCGGTACTTCCTCCCATCATCTCTCAGAGCAAAGACCTGGACCCTTCTGTCACTGAGCAACGTAAACTCCCTTGACTGGGGGACAGCATCATGCCAATCAGGCTCTGGATTGGGATGCAGCTTTTTCTGCAAATTCTGCCTTCCCAGACCCTAAATACCTGAGATAGGTGCAATTTTTCCAAGAGAAGAAAGTCAGTGGTCCCTGAAGAAGCTGAGCTTGGGCGTGGCTCTGTCCAGGATATGGGCTTCCTGTCCTAACAGTGTTGGCTGGGTTCCTGCCCCACACTTGGTGGCCATCTCTGGCCAGCCACTGGCAACTTCTTACTCCAGGCCATCCTCTCTCAGGCTCTGTGGACATTCAGATGCCATGGTCACCTCTCTTTCAGCTCTCCCAGGGAAATTTTTTCTTTGCAGCAGTTGTTTCCATGCACACTGCAACCAATAATTCCTTTGGGCATTTCAAAATGTCCGAACTGGTAGGAAGCAGAATTCATGCCTTTGTGGTCATGCTATTGTACAAGGAAGAGCCCATACGGGCCTCCATATGCCAACCATGAAAATTCAAGATAAATTCCACACCACTTCTGGGATGGGTGAAGGCATCAACTTTACTGGAGAAAGAAAAAGTCAGTGAGAGATGAGAGGTTGCTGTTGTTCCTTTTACTGCTACACCTTCAGAAAGGCCCAAAGAGGTTTGTGTGTCTTGTAGACAGGCAGAGGAATTCTACCAAACATTTAAAGAAGAGTTAATACCTATCCTTCTCAAACTATTCCAAAAAACTGAAGAGAGAACACCTCCAAACTCATTCTACAAGGCCAGCATTACCAAAACCAAAGACATTATTAAAAGAAAAAGAGAGAAAGAAAATTAGAGGTCAATATCCCTGATAAATGTAGATGCAAAAATCCTCAAAAAAGTATTCGCAAATTGAATTCAACAATACATTAAATGATAATTCATCATGGTCATTGGGATGTATTCCAGGGAAGCAAAGATAGTTCAATATCCACAAGTTAATCAATGTGATACTCCACATTAACAAAATGAAGGATAAAATCACATGATTGTGGGCAGGGGTGGGGAGGGAAGAACAGGCACAACACAAGGATGTATGATACCATAATGATTGATACTTATGATTACACACTTGTCCAAATGTGCAGAGTGTCCACCAAAAGTGAGACACAATGTAAATGATAGGCTTTGTGTGATTATGATGTGTCAACGTAGATTCATCAGTTGTAATGAACGTACAACTCTGATGGGGACTGACGATAATGAGGGAGGCTACGCATATGTGGGAGCAGAGGATATGGGAAATCTCTGTCCCTTCCAGCCAATTTTGCTGTGAATGTAAAACTGCTCTAGAAAATAAAGTTTTAGTGAATAAAAGTGCAATTACACTCAATCATTCAAAGAAAAAGGCATGTGCATAGAACTTTTGTTATGCATTTTATAGGCCAAATTAATGAGTTATAATAATAGTCATGTAGAAGACTACTCTTTAAGGGATCATCAGATTTTCTACATCAAATTAACCCTGGATCAGCCAGTCATGAAATTCTAACAATATATATTGTATATGTTCCTCCTTTTAGAACAGTGGGATATGTCATTGTTTAGAATATTAAGTTGTCCCAGCTACATAGTCTGTGAATATTAGTTCAAAATAACTTTAGTTAAAATACTAATTTTGAGAATGCCTGGAAGTCATTTTCTCTTATTCTGCTGTTTCATCTCTTAAATGTGATAAGTAATGTCTAAAAGAGCCATCGTATCTATTCATTACAACCTGTTTAAATTTTAACCAAACAAAGTAATATTTGTGCCACCATTTTAATATAGCAGAGCATTATTCTCAATTCTGCAGGGAAATTCTGGCAGAAAGAGCAACAGGCTGAAGTCCTGTTCTTGAGTTTTGCAATGTTTCCAAAATCAATTTTTGGAATCATTTCTTATAAATCACTGCTGCCCAACCATTACAATCAACAGACAGCATATATCAATGTTCAGCCAACCCAGATACTTAAAGAATTGACTGTGCCGAAGTGTTTTACTAAGCAAGAGTTACAGGCTATTTACAAAATATTTGGTTCCCTAAGGACCCAGATGTTGTTAAAGGTTTACAGAAGCTTACTTCTGACTCACCAGAGATTTAGAAAGCAGTCTTTTTTTTTTTTTCCTCTCATTTCTGTGCTTATGTTATTTTTGTCTGCCCAATCGAACACTTTATCAACTCATTAACTCTTCATTCCAGTTCAAGGTTTGTGGTATGACTTTTGTTGTTGTTTTGTTAAAAATGGCTTTATAATATTTACATCAACTTTTATTTAAACTCTCCCATGTGAGAGTTGAACCATAAAGAAGGCTGAGGGCCAAAGAATTGATGCTTCACTTTCAAATTGTGGTGCTGGAGAAGACTCTTCAGAGTCCCTTGGACAGCAAGGAGATCAAGCCAGTCAATTCTAAAGGAAATCAGTTGTGAATATTCATTGGAAGGACTGATGTTGAAGCTGAAGCTCCAATACTTTGGCCACCTGGTGGGAAAAGCCAACTCAGTGGAAAAGACCTTGATGCTAGGAAAGACTGAGGGCAAGAGGAGAAGGGGATGACAGAGGATGAGATGGTTGGATGGCATCATCAACTCAATGGACATGAGTTTGAACAAACTCCGGGAAAGGAGTGGAAAAGGAAGTCCGTTGGTTTTCCAACTCTTAACCCAAAGGTGGGAAGGGATTGGGAGCAATGCTCAGAGGCTCAGCTGTGAACCATTCATCTCCTTGGAAGCCCTTTTCATGAAACTGTTTCCAACCTTCATCCATCCTCTCTTGCCTCCTTCCCACATCCTGCTCCTCTCATATCCTACTTTTCCATCCCTTTTCCAAAACACACAATGCATTCACTTGTCTTTGGGGAATCCAAAGTGCCCTATTCACTTGGAAGACTAGAACAGTAAATCATTCATAAAGTCACTGGAAAACATGACAGTTCCTGAGGGTAAATGAATGGCAAGAGGTGATCATATTTTTGGAAAGGCTGGTTGGGAAGATGCATTTCAAGTTAGTAGTAGATTCACACCCAATCAACCGTCTATGACTCAGACAGGCAGGCCCACTGATTCATGGTGTATTCGTTCAACAGAAAATGTGGGTCAGGTATTCTCCTAAACTGGTTGATAGTGGAGAACAAAGCAACCTGGCTTCCTGAAGCTTACATTCTATCATGCAAAGTTTGCAAACCACCAGTCTCAGCATCACCAGGAGCTGGTCAGAAATGCGGAGCCTCAGGCACTACCCCCAAACTTACTAAATCAGTCTGCATTTCAAGTTCTGCATACAAATGAACGTTGGAGAAGCACTGCTCTACTAGCCGGTATGGCAGTGTAATGCGATGGATCTCACCCATAAATGCACAGACTCCCCTGGAGGGTCTGTTACAACCCACATCCCTTGTCCCTATTCCCAGTTTCTGATTCCATAGGTCTGGAGCAGAGTCCATAAGCTTACACTTCAAACACGTTCCCAGGTGCTGCTGCTGGTGGTACAACCAGACAATGCAGGTGAGAGTAGAGTCCAACTATTTGGACTTTAGTCCTGGCTCTGCTACACAAAGACCTCAGGCCTTAGGGTTTATCTCTATCAGCTCTAGATTTTGTTGTCTGTAAAGATGTGGTGGTAAAACAGAACTACCTCACTGGTTTATAAACAGTGCATGAAAAGTGCTTGGGCCACAGATTGTAGCCCACCAGGCTCCTCTGTCCATGGGATTTCCCAAGCAAGAATACTGGAGAAGGTTGCCATTTCCTTCTCCAGGGGATCTTCCTAACCCAGGGATTGAACCCAAATCTCCTGGGTCTCATGCATTGGCCGGCAAATTCTTTCTCTGTTGCCTCAACTTTTGAAAGTTTGAAATTAGATCTCACCAGCTGTTCACTGGCGGAGAAGGCAATGGAACCCCACTCCAGTACTCTTGCCTGGAAAATCCCATGGATGGAGGAGCTTGGAAGGCTGCAGTCCATGGGGCTGCTGAGGGTCGGACACGACTGAGCGACTTCACTTTCACTTTTCACTAAGGAAATGGCAACCCACTCCAGTGTTCTTGCCTGGAGAATCCCAGGGACGGGGAGCCTGGTGGGCTGCCGTCTATGGGGTCACACAGAGTCGGACACGACTGAAGCGACTTAGCAGCAGCAGCAGTAGCTGTTCACTGGACCCAGATAAGGGTGCTCCCTTCTCACCTCAGTCAATGACTTGGGTCCAGTTTGGTGTCACCTGTTCAGACAGTGGCACGTGAGGTGCCTTTTCTTTCTGTTTATGTGTTGCGATCTCTTGAATCATTACCAGAGTCTGCTCCCAAAGCCTCTATAGTTGAGTGATTAATGAGGTTGAACTTCATGTCTTTTCATCAGGACTCTTTTTATCAGTAACATTTACAGTCTTTGATCGATTCTTACACTTTCCACATATTAAAGAATATTAGATACAAATAAATGGCAGAGGGAGGGTATTTTGTATATATTTTGCCAAGAAGGTTCTTAATTCATTCTGAACACTCCAGGGATGCCTGACGAACATTTTCTTCTAAACAAACTACCCTTTACCTTCCCAGGCCACAAAGCTACAATCCTGAGTTTGCAATAGTAGAATATGTTATTACAGAAATATTAGAGGAATAAAATGTCCCCTGTAATATGCTACCTTGTTAAGTATCCATTAAACTCAGGAAGATGATTGGAGGTAATGACACTCCAGTGATGCTGATGGCAGATAGGATGGCCCATTTAAAACAGTTCCAATTAAACAGGTCTATCCCTGGCATGTTGTTGATAAATGGTTTTTCTGGACTCCCATGCATTATAGACCTGGCCAATGCCTGGTTTCATCCATTCAAGAAACCGTTACTAAGACTTGACTTTGAGTCAGTCACAAATAAACAGATGCTGTCCCTACTCTCAGCAAGCCATCATTCAGAGGAGAGGCAACTCTATAAACAAATGATGAAAACGATGTTGCATGTGCAAGAAGGGAGATACACACACCAGGTTAATACAATCCCAGTTCAGGCAGGGGGAGTTAGGAATGGCCTCTTGGGTAAAGCTGCATCTTGACTGATTCTTAACAGGTGAGTGCGGAAGAGCCAAGTGAAAGCAGGCTGGGAGAAATTTCAGGCAAAGAAGGTATTATGGGCAAAAATACAGGGGCAAGTTGTTTTTGTTGTTTAGTCATTAAGTCATGTCCAACTCTTTACGACCCCATAGACTGTAGCCCTCCAGGCTCCTCTGTCCATGGGATTTCCCATGCAAGAATACTGGAGTGGGTTGCCATGCCCTCCTCCAGGGGATCTTCCCAACTGAGGTATCAAACCTGCGTCTCCGGCATTGGCAGATGGATTCTTTACCACCGAGCCAACCAGAGGCAAGATCACAGAGGCAAGACCTCAGTCAATAAGAGAGAAAGAAACAGAATCAAGTTCCTAATCCTGGCATGCACCAGGACCAGGCAAGGAGCCTGTGTGCCCCTGTGCCATGCTAAGGAGCTTGGTCTCTTTCTGCAGGTGTTGAGGGCCATCTTGAAGCAGGATGACAATACAGACTGATGCTTCCCATGGGATCAATTTGGCAGGTATGAGCAGGGAAGAGTCAAAGGTGGGGAACCAAATAAAAGACAACTGCGATCATTCAAGTAAGAAGTAAGAGGTTAAAGTAGGAGTGACCAAAAGATTTCGACAACTACATAGGAAGTCAAGTAAGGCAGTGATTGGTTGTTGGATGCTTGAGAATGGAAAGTGAAAATGGAGGAGTCCATGATGAAGCTTGGGTGTGCAGCCTGGGTGAAGGGTAGGGACGGTGCCAACCAATAA
Organism: Bos mutus; assembly: GCF_027580195.1. NCBI lineage: Eukaryota > Metazoa > Chordata > Mammalia > Artiodactyla > Bovidae > Bos > Bos mutus. The sequence goes on along the minus strand of NC_091630.1, from coordinate 55,235,856 downwards.
GATGGTGAAGACAGAAGCAGGCAGGTGTGGGAGAGAATAAGCCCTTGACAACACTGGTCTACACCATTCTTACAACACTTTTTTTATCACCCAGTGCTGCAAATCTATAACTTTATCTTCATCGAAATAACCTTAATGCTTATGTCAGGGATGGATAAACAGGCTTTCCCTCATATACTAAATCTAAACAACTGAAATACAGCTCAGGAAAAAAAGAATGCTGGCACTGATTGATGATGGTTCCTTTCACTGTAGATCGTAAACAGCAAGTCTGCCACACATCCTGGGCTTCCCAAGTGGCTCAGTGGTAAAGAACATGCCTGCCAATGCAGGAGACACAGGAGACATGGTTTCAATCCCTGGATCAGGAAGATTCCCTGGAGGAGGAAATGGCAACCCACTCCAGCATTCTTGCCTGGGAAAGCCCATGGATAGGAAGCCTGGAGGGTTACAGTCCAAGGGGTATCAAAGAGTCAGACATGACTGAGTACACACACACACTCCCTGACCTGGGTATTCTAGCTAAATTGGGGGACAGTCTAGTGTTCATGGTACAAGAAATAAGGATAATAACCATAGGGTGAGACAGCATCTTGAAGAAGCTCATTATCTCTGCTCTAGGTTAAACACAATCAAACCTGGTGATGATGATGGTGGTGGTGATGATGATACTTACTGTTAGTCTGGCACTTAAACCACCGTCACCCAGTGCCTAATTTGATCCTCTCAACAGCCCTTGGTTTTCCCAAGTGGCACTAGCGGTAAAGAACCCGCCGGCCAGAGCAGGAGATGTAAGAGATGAGGGTTCGAGCCCTGGGTCGAGAATATCCACTGGAGGACGGCATGGCAATCCACTCCAGTATTCTTGCCTGGAGAATCCCATGGACAGAGGAGCCTGAGGGGCTGCAGTCCATGGGTCACAGAAAGTTGGACACAACTGAAAGCAACTTAGCATGTACAGCCCTTGGTAAGAAGCAGAGCAGGAGAATAACATATCATCACTTAAAAAAACAACACAAAACCCCACAAAAGATTGACTGGATTAATCAGTGAAACATCAGTTCTGAATAAGATTTTAGTTGCCTTGGAGACCAACTAAAGACCCCAGACTTTTTGTTGCATCTCACAAGAGAAGGTGGAACTTGTGAGAATGAATAGCTGATAAAGTGCAGTTTCCATTTACATCAAAGGAAAGTATTTGTTGTTAAGAAACCAATAAGAATCATTAACTCATTTTAGCCCAAAGATAATTTTTCAAAGTGCAGTATTTTGTTTTTATACTTAGAAGGGCCTAATTTTTACACAATAAACTCTTTATTGATGTGTTAATATACATCCAGAGAACCCAAATTGTAAGCATGCAGCAAAGTGAATTTTAAGAAAATGAAAACATTTAAGTAACCAAAAACAGATTAAGAAAAAGAATACTGCCAGTTACTCAGAGGTCCCTCCTTCCTCTGACTCAGTAGCTGACTCCCAAAGGTATCTAAGATCTCCACTAGCTTTGTTTGTAGTGATGCTTCCTAAGGCGCACTTGACATTCCAGGATGTCTGGCTCTAGATGAGTGATCACGCCATTGTGGTTATCTGGGTCATGAAGAACTTTTCTGTATAGTTCTGTGTATTCTTGCCACCTCTTCTTAATATCTTCTGCTTCTGTTAGGTCCATACCATTTCTGTCCTTTATTGTGCTCATCTTTGCAAGAAATGTTCCCTTGGTATCTCCAATTTTCTTGAAGAGATCTCTAGTCTTTCCCATTCTATTGTTTTCCTCTATTTCTTTGCATTAATCACGTAGGAAGGCTTTCTTATCTCTCCTTGCTATTCTTTGGAACTCTGCACTCAAATGGGTGTATCTTTCCCTTTCTCCTTTGCCTTTAGCTTCTCTTCTTTTCTCAGATCTTTCTAAGGCCTCCTCAGACAACCATTTTGCCTTTTTGCATTTCTTTTTCTCGGGGATGGTCTTGAATACAAAATACGCAGCATCAAATAAGTGTTACAAAATACCTGCATTAAATGTATACATTTTACTCTTAAAAGAATCTCTCAAACTTTCCTTTGAACCCCATTTATTTTCTTAATTTGGTCATGTGGTTTCCAAACTCACCATGTGTTAGAAGTCTGTAACAAGAATTTGGTGGAGGGGCTAATTCATATTGACATATAGACTATATCAAGAAATAACAGCTGTCAGCCAGGGAAGAAACACAAAGAAGATTAAAAATTTTACTACCAAAACTAGAAAGCACCATGCTTGTGGCCATGCCACATAGAGCTAAGAGTATCGTATACTGTGGAGCCAGATCATGGTGCACAGTTGTGATCCTGAGCTATCAGAAGAGTTTCAATCACTTTCAACAAGTGATATTGAAGACACCATGGAAATGTGTAAATAGTAGAGAGAGATTTTCCTCTATAGTAGTTATAATGTGATATAGAAAATCTTACAGTTTAAGAGACACTTAGTCACTAGTATAACTTAGGAATCCTAGAAATTATTAATTTTTTGAGTTTTAAAGATTTTTTTAATAGTGAAAATAGCTTCTACATTACCAAGACAAAGCTCTTTAAAGGTTTATATTTCTTAAATAGGAGAACAACAGATGCTTTCAGCACTTTCAGCATTTGAAATCTGTTAAGATTTCTCAACTTGATTTCCACTCCCAAACCCCACTACTGGGGGTTCATTATACATGTTCAGTATAAAAAAATATTTTAAAAATACTGGTGATACTGGAAAGTAATTCAGTTCAGTTCAGTCATTCAGTCACTTTGCAATCCCATGGACTGCAGCACACCAGGCTTCCCTGTCCTCCTCTATCTCCTGGAGTTTGCTCAAACTCATGTCCATTGAGTCAGTGATGCCATCCAACCATCTAATCCTCTGCCTCCCTGCTTCTTCTCCTGCCCTCAGTCTTTCGCAGCATTAGGGTCTTTTCCAATGAGTCGGCTCTTCACATTAAGTGGCCAAAGTATTCATTTAATACTATTTAAAATCTGAGATAATTTTTGATAAGTATGAGTAATATGAATTTGCAAAGGATGAGAAAGAAGTCTCACTTCAATGACTATTTATTCAACTTTTCATTCGCCAGGGTTCCAAGCAGGCATAGGTGAGGGGACAGCTGGTCATGTCCCCAGAACGGGACAAACATTAGCCTGGTGTTTCTTCAGTGCCATGTGGGAGAAAAGGAAAAGTGAAGTGCTAGCCAGGCTCAGGGCAATTCTTGTTGAGCACAAAAGTTGGATGGAATATTTTGGAAAATACCTCCCACTGCTAACGAATTCTAACAATACAGTCATAAAGATGATTTCTCCTGTTTTGATAACATTAGATTTAGGAATTTAAAGATATTTAATGGAGATTATTAACATCATGAAAAAACTTGAAAGATTAAGCTAATGCCAACTGAAATGTCATTAATTGGGAGGAGTAATCCTTGATGCCTTAATCCAGAGACTTATTAAGGATTTGGAAGAAATTATGAATAACTTGTTCCATTAACTGAATGAGGTTTTAATTAAGATATTCTTAGGAAAGCAAAAGGACAGGGCAACTTTTAAGAGGATTTTCAGACTTTGGAAGGGGGAATTCAGTCCTGAAAGAGATGTAGAGAAGAGAGGACCTCATTCAGAAGCTACGAAAAAGACATCTTGAGAGATGTTAATATTTTCTGTTAAAAAAAAGAAAGCCTGAGCACATTCTGAAATATTTCTCTCTGGTCAGAGCATGGTATTGTTGAGTACTTTGGTAAAAAGTTCAATTTCTTGATTGTTCTTGTGTTTTCCTTTTCCTATAATATATTTCTGTAACTTTGCAAAAAACTGAGTGTCTTAATTACAACACCATCCAAAAGAAAGTTGGCCACATTTAATAATTTTGTTTTTATATATGTATATACAATTGATATGTACATACAATTGATACAGGCTTCCCTTGTGGCTCAGCTGGTAAAGAATCTGCCTGCAATGCAGGAGACCTGAGTTTGATCCTTGGGTTAGGAAGATCCCCTGGAGAAGGGAAAGGCTACCCACTCGAGTATTCTAGCCTGGAGATTCTGGCCTGCGTCACAAAGAGTTGACACGACTGAGCGACTTTCACTGATCACTGATACAATTGACATATACAGATACAGTGTATATCTGTATCTATATAATTGATTATTAATTCCAAATGATTTTATCTCTGTATTTTTCACATTTCCATTTTTTTCTCTGCATCCCCAGAGTTGCCACTTCAGTTTGGGACCTCATCAGTTCTTTTTCAAAAGACAGAACAGTTTTTTAAATTGTTCTTTCTGCCTTGTTCTAAATTCTTTTAAAGATTCCATACTATCTTCTTAAAAATAAAATTTATCTTGTAATATACACCATTTCCTTTTAAGTTCAATAAATATTTTTTCATGATAAACTGAAAAAATAAACTTGAGCTTATTGGAAAATTTCAAAAAATGAAGAAGAAAATAAAAATTAACCTTAATTCCTTAGTCCAGACAGGCCCATAATTCATATTTTGTTGTTTCTCCTTTTCACCTTTTATCAAAATATAACTCACATACCATATAATTCACTCATTTAAAGTGTACATTTAATGGTTTTTAGCATATTTACAGAGCTATGTAATCATCACCACAGTCTAATTTTAGAACATTTTTATCATGCCTGCCCCCCAATCCCATACCCACTGCCAGTCACTCCTCATTCATCACTTCTCCACTCCTTTCAGAGCCACAAGAAACTGCTCATCTACATTCTGTTTGGATTAGATCAGATCAGATCAGTCACTCAGTCGTGTCCAGCTCTTTGCGACCCCGTGAATTGCAGCACGCCAGGCCTCCCTGTCCATCACCAACTCCCGGAGTTCACTCAGACTCACGTCCATCGAGTCAGTGATGCCATCCAGCCATCTCATCTTCTGTCGTCCCCTTCTCCTCTTGCCCCCAATCCTTTCCAGCATCAGAGTCATTTCCAATGAGTCAACTCTTCACATAAGGTGGCCAAAGTACTGGAGTTTCAGCTTTAGCGTCATTCCCTCCAAAGAAATCCCAGGGCTGATCTCCTTCAGAATGGACTGGTTGGATCTCCTTGCAGTCCAAGGGACTCTCAAGAGTCTTCTCCAACACCACAGCTCAAAATAGATTTTCCAATTCTGGATGTTTTATATGAATGGAATTAAACAATATGTGATCCTTTGTTATTGGTTTCTTTCACTTAGCATAATGTTTTCAAGGCTTATCCATGCTGTCGTAGCTATCAGGACTTCATTCCTTTTTAATGGCTGAATAATATTCCATTGCATGACTACCCCAATTTTTTTTCATTTTTTAGTTGCTGGCCAATTGAGTTCTTCCTATTTTTGACAATTATGAAGAATCTTGCTATGAACATTTATGTACACATTTTTTTCCAAAGTGGCTGCACCATTTTATATTCCTCCCAGGAATGTATGAGGTCTCAATTTCTCCACATCCTTGTTAACCCTAGCTGTTGTCTCTCTCTTTTTTTTTTAGTTATATCCATATTTGTTGGTGTGATGTAGTATCTCATTGAGGTTTTGCTTTGCGTTTCCCTAATGACTACCGGATACTAAGGATCTTTTCCTGTGCTTAGTGGCCACTTACACCCCTTTTTGGAGAATTGTCTATTCAAATCCTTTTCTAATTTTGAGTTATTTGTCTTTTTATTATTGACCTGTAATACACATATATATTCTGAATACAATTCCCTTATCTGATATATCATTTGCAAATATTTCTCCTATTCAGTAAGCTGGGTTTTCAATTTATTGATAGAATCCTTTGAAGCATGAAAGTTTTTAATTTTGATGAAGTCTAATTTATCAACATTTCTCTTTTCTTGTGTGTACTTTGGTATCACACACACACACACACACAAATGTAACCCAAGGTCGTGAAAGTTCACTTCTATAATTTTTTCTAAGAGTTTCACATTTAGGTCTACGATTCATTTTGAGTTAATTTTTGTGTATAGCATACAGTAGGGTTCCAACTTCAATCTTTTGCATAAGATATTCACTTGTTCAGGCATCATTTATTGAAAATACTACCCTTTCACCATTATATGGTATTGCTTCCCTTGTTTGAAATCAATTGATCATTAACGTATGAATTTCTTCCTGGGTCCTCAATTTTACTCCATTGATCCATATGTCTACATTATGTTAGTATAATATTGTCTTGACTATTGTAGCTTTGAAATAAGTTTTAAATTGTGAAATGTGAGTGGTCCAACTTTATTCTTCTTTTTCTAGATTGTTTTGGCTATCCTAGGTCCCATTCATTTTCACATGAATTTCAGGATCTGCTTGTCAATTTTTGAAAAAAAAAAAGTGGACTTGGATTTTGATAAGGACTGCACTGAATTTCTAGACCTGTTTGGGGAGTTCTGCCATCGTAATAATATTGTCTTCCAATACATTAACATGAGATGTCTTCCCATTGATTTAGACATTTATGTACTTGCAAAAATATTTTATACTTTTTGTTGTATAAGCCTTGTACTTCTTTTGTTAAACTTATCTCTAGGTGTTTTATTTTTTTGATAATATTTTAAATCAAACTAGTTTTCATTGCTAGTGTACTGAAATATAATTAATTTTGCATATTAATCTTATATCTTAACAACCTTGAAGAACTCATTTATTAGTTCTAAAAACTGGACTGCTTAGGATTTTACACACACTAGACCATGTCAACTGAAAACAGATAGTTTTACTGTTTTTGCCATTTGAATGCATTTTTTTCTTTGCTTAATAGCCTTGGCTAGAACCTCTAGTACAATACTGAATAGAGGTGGTAAGAATAGACATTCTTGTCTTGCTCCTGGTCTTAGGGCAAAGCATTCAGTCTTTCACCACTCGGTATGAGGCTAGTTGTACATTTTGTAAATGCCCTACATCAGGTTGGGGCTTCCCTGGTGGCTCAGACAGTAAAGAATCTGCCCGCAGTGTGGGAAACCCAGGTTCAATCCCTGGGTTGGGAAGATCCCCTGGAGAAGAGAATGGCTACCCACTCTAGTATTCTTTCCTGGAGGATTCCATGGATAGAGGAGTCTGGTGGGCTATAGTCCACAGGATTGTAAAGAGTCAGACATGACTGAACGACTAACACTTTTGCATTATATCAAGTTGAGGAAATTCCTATTCCTAGCTTGGTCAGTCACCATCTCCTTTAAAAATCCTTCAGTACATCCCTATTTCTTATCAGACCAAGTTCAGGCTCCATGGCCTAGGACTGAAGCCCCTCCTAGAACTTCCCTGCTTACTTCTCCAGCCTCATCTCTGGACACTCCCTCTGCACCTCCTTTTCCAACCTCATCTCCAAAATGTTGAGCTCTACCTATTGCAAACTGCATGCAGGTCCTAGCATTCCATGTTCTTCATGTCTCTGTTTTGTTTTTTTTTTTAATTTAATTTTATTTAACTTTACACCAACAGTGTATTGACTTTGCCATATATCAAAATGAATCTGCCACGGGTATACATGTGTTCCCCATCCTGAACCCTCCTCCCTCCTCCCTCCCTGTACCATCCCTCTGGGTCGTCCTAGTGCACCAGGCCCAAGCATCCAGTATTGTGCATCGAACCTGGACTGGTGACTCATTTCATATATGATATTATACATATTTCAATGCCATTCTCCCAAATCATCCCACCCTCTCCCTCTCCCACAGAGTCCAAAAGACTGTTCTGTACATCAGTGTCTCTTTTGCTGTTTTGATTATATTCTTTGCAGCCAAAGATGGAGAAGCTCTATACAGTCAGCAAAAACAAGACCAGGAGCTGACTGTGGCTCAGACCATGAACTCCTTATTGCCAAATTCAGACTTAAATTGAAGAAAGTAGGGAAAACCACTAGACCATTCAGGTATGACCTAAATCAAATCCCTTATGATTATACAGTGGAAGTGAGAAATAGATTTAAGGGCCTAGATTTGATAGATAGAGTGCCTGATGAACTATGGAATGAGGTTCGTGACATTGTACAGGAGACAGGAATCAAGACCATTCCCATGGAAAAGAAATGCAAAAAAGCAAAATGGCTGTCTGGGGAGGCCTTACAAATAGCTGTGAAAAGAAGAGAAGCGAAAAACAAAGGAGAAAAGGAAAGATATAAACATCTGAATGCAGAGTTCCAAAGAATAGCAAGAAGAGATAAGAAAGCCTTCTTCAGCGATCAGTGAAAGAAATAGAGGAAAACAACAGAATAGGAAAGACTAGGGATCTCTTCAAGAAAATCAGAGATACCAAAGGAACATTTCATGCAAAGATGAGCTTGATAAAGGACAGAAATGGTATGGACCTAACAGAAGCAGAAGATATTAAGAAGAGACGGCAAGAATACACAGAAGAACTGTACAAAAAAGATCTTCACGACCCAGATAATCACGATGGTGTGATCACTGACCTAGAGCCAGACATCCTGGAATGTGAAGTCAAGTGGGCCTTAGAAAGCATCACTACGAACAAAGCTAGTGGAGGTGATGGAATTCCAGTTGAGCTATTCCAAATCCTGAAAGATGATGCTGTGAAAGTGCTGCACTCAATATGCCAGCAAATTTGGAAAACTCAGCAGTGGCCACAGGACTGGAAAAGGTCAGTTTTCATTCCAATCCCAAAGAAAGGCAATGCCAAAGAATGCTCAAACTACCGCACAATTGCACTCATTTCACACGCTAGTAAAGTACTGCTCAAAATTCTCCAAGCTAGGCTTCAGCAATATGTGAACCATGAACTTCCTGATGTTCAAGCTGGTTTTAAAAAGGCAGAGGAACCAGAGATAAAATTGCCAACATCTGCTGGATCATGGAAAAAGCAAGAGAGTTCCAGAAAAACATCTATTTCTGCTTTATTGACTATGCCAAAGCCTTTGACTGTGTGGATCACAATAAACTGTGGAAAATTCTGAAAGAGATGGGAATACCAGACCACCTGATCTGCCTCTTGAGAAACCTGTATGCAGGTCAGGAAGCAACAGTTAGAACTGGACATGGAACAACAGACTGGTTCCAAATAGGAAAAGGAGTTCATCAAGGCTGTATATTGTCACCCTGTTTATTTAACTTATATGCAGAGTACATCATGAGAAATGCTGGACTGGAAGAAACACAAACTGGAATCAAGATTGCCGGGAGAAATATCAATAACCTCAGATACGCAGATGACACCACCCTTATGGCAGAAAGTGAAGAGGAACTCAAAAGCCTCTTGATGAAAGTGAAAGTGGAGAGTGAAAAAGTTGGCTTAAAACTCAACATTCAGAAAACGAAGATCATGGCATCCAGTCCCACCACTTCATGGGAAATAGATGGGGAAACAGTGTCAGACTTTATTTTTCTGGGCTCCAAAATCACTGTAGATGGTGACTGCAGCCATGAAATTAAAAGATGCTTACTCCTTGGAAGGAAAGTTATGACCAACCTAGATAGCATATTCAAAAGCAGAGACACTACTCTGCCAACAAAGGTCCGTCTAGTCAAGGCTATGGTTTTTCCTGTGGTCATGTATGGATGTGAAAGTTGGACTGTGAAGAAGGCTGAGTGCCGAAGAATTGATGCTTTTGAACTGTGGTGTTGGAGAAGACTCTTGAGAGTCCCTTGGACTGCAAGGAGATCCAATCAGTCCATTCTGAAGGAGATCAGCCCTGGGATTTCTTTGGAAGGAATGATGCTAAAGCTGAAACTCCAGTACTTTGGCCACCTCATGGGAAGAGTTGACTCATTGGAAAAGACTCTGATGCTGGGAGGGATTGAGGGCAGGACGAGAAGGGGACGACAGAGGATGAGATGGCTGGATGGCATCACTGACTCGATGGACGTGAGTCTGAGTGCACTCCGGGAGTTGGTGATGGACAGGGAGGCCTGGCGTGCTGCGATTCATGGGGTCGCAGAGTTGGACACTACTGAGTGACTGATCTGATCTGATCTGATACAGGGTTATTGTTACCATCTTTCTAAATTCCATATATATGCATAGTATACTGTATTGGTGTTTTTCTTTCTGGCTTATTTCACTCTGTATAATAGGCTCCAGTTTCATCCACCTCATTAGAACTGATTCAAATGTATTCTTTTTAATGGCTGAGTAATACTCCATTGTGTGTATGTACCACGGCTTTCTTATCCATTCATCTGCTGATGGACATCTAGGTTGCTTCCATGTCCTGGCTATTATAAACAGTGCTGCGATGAACATTGGGGTACACGTGTCTCTTTCAATTCTGGTTTCCTCAGTGTGTATGCCCAGCAGTGGGATTGCTGGATCATAAGGCAGTTCTATTTCCAGTTTTTTAAGGAATCTCCACACAGTTCTCCATAGTGGCTGTACTAGTTTGCATTCCCACCAACAGTGTAAGAGGGTTCCCTTTTCTCCACACCCTCTCCAGCATTTATTGCTTGTAGACTTTTGGATTGCAGCCGTTCTGACTGGCATGAAATGGTACCTCATAGTGGTTTTGATTTGCATTTCTCTGATAATGAGTGATGTTGAGCATCTTTTCATGTGTTTGTTAGCCATCTGTATGTCTTCTTTGGAGAAATGTCTATTTAGTTCTTTGACCCATTTTTGATTGGGTCATTTATTTTTCTGGAATTGAGCTGCAGGAGTTGCTCGTATATTTTTGAGATTAGTTGTTTGTCAGTTGCTTCATTTGCTATTATTTTCTCCCATTCTGAAGGCTGTCTTTTCACCTTGCTTATAGTTTCCTTTGTTATGCAGAAGCTTTTAAGGTTAATTAGGTCCCATTTGTTTATTTTTGCTTTTATTTCCAATATTCTGGGAGGTGGGTCATAGAGGATCCTGCTGTGATGTATGTCGGAGAGTGTTTTGCCTATGTTCTCCTCTAGGAGTTTTATAGTTTCTGGTCTTATGTTTAGATCTTTAATCCATTTTGAGTTTATTTTTGTGTATGGTGTGAGAAAGTGCTCGAATTTCATTCTTTTACAAGTGGTTGACCAGTTTTCCCAGCACGCTTGTTAAAGAGATTGTCTTTAATCCATTGTATATTCTTGCCTCCTTTGTCAAAGATAAGGTGTCTATATGTGTGTGGATTTATCTCTGGGCTTTCTATTTTGTTCCATTGATCTATATTTCTGTCTTTGTGCCAGTACCATACTGTCTTGATGACTGGCTTTGTAGTAGAGCCTGAAGTCAGGCAGGTTGATTCCTCCAGTTCCATTTTTCTTTCTCAAGATAGCTTTGGCTATTTGAGGTTTTTTGTATTTCCATACAAATTGTGAGATTATTTGTTCTAGCTCTGTGAAGAATACCGTTGGTAGCTTGATAGGGATTGCATTGAATCTATAAATTGCTTTGGGTAGTATACTCGTTTTCACTATATTGATTCTTCCAATCCATGAACATGGTATATTTCTCCATCTATTAGTGTCCTCTTTGATTTCTTTCACCAGTATTTTATAGTTTTCTATATATAAGTCTTTAGTTTCTTTAGGTAGATATATTCCTAAGTATTTTATTCTTTTCGTTGCAATGGTGAATGGAATTGTTACCTTAATTTCTCTTTCTATTTTCTCATTATTAGTGTTTAGGGATGCAAGGGATTTCTGTGTGTTGATTTTATATCCTGCAACTTTACTATATTCATTGATTAGTTCTAGTATATTTCTGGTGGAGTCTTTAGGGTTTTATATGTAGAGGATCATGTCATCTGCAAACAGTGAGAGTTTTACTTCTTCTTTTCCAATTTGGATTCCTTTTATTTCTTTTTCTGCTCTGATTGCTGTGGCCCAAACTTCCAAAACTGTGTTGAATAGTAATGGTGAAAGTGGGCACTCTTGTCTTGTTCCTGACTTTAAAGGAAATGCTTTAAATTTTTCACCATTGAGGATAATGTTTGCTGTGGGTTTGTCATATATGGCTTTTATTATGTTGAGGTATGTTCCTTCTATTCCTTCTTTCTGGAGAGTTTTTTTTTTTTTTAAATCATAAATGGATGTTGAATTTTGTCAAAGGCTTTCTCTGCATCTATTGAGATAATCATATGGTTTTTATTTTTCAACTTGTTAATGTGGTGTATTACATTGATTGATTTGCGGATATTGAAGAATCCTTGCATCCCTGGGATAAAGCCCACTTGGCCATGGTGTATGATCTTTTTAATGTGTTGTTGGATTCTGATTGCTAGAATTTTGTTAAGGATTTTTGCATCTATGTTCATCAGTGATATTGGCCTGTAGTTTTCTTTTTTTGTGGCATCTTTGTCAGGTTTTGGTATTAGGGTGATGGTGGCCTCATAGAATGAGTTTGGAAGTTAACCTTCCTCTGCAATTTTCTGGAAGAGTTTGAGTAGGGTAGGTGTTAGCTCTTCTCTAAATTTTTGGTAGTATTCAGCTGTGAAGCCATCTGGACCTGGGCTTTTGTTTGCTGGAAGATTTCTGATTACAGTTTCAATTTCCGTGCTTGTTATGGGTCTGTTAAGATTTTCTGTTTCTTCCTGGTCCAGTTTTGGAAAGTTGTACTTTTCTAAGAATTTGTCCATTTCTTCCACGTTGTCCATTTTATTGGCATATAATTGCTGATAGTAGTCTCTTATGATCCTTTGTATTTCTGTGTTGTCTGTTGTGATCTCTCCATTTTCATTTCTAATTTTATTGATTTGATTTTTCTCCCTTTGTTTCTTGATGAGTCTGGCTAATGGTTTGTCAATTTCATTTATCCTTTCAAAGAACCAGCTTTTGGCTTTGTTGATTTTTGCTATGGTCTCTTGTTTCTTTTGCATTTATTTCTGCCCTAATTTTTAAGATTTCTTTCCTTCTGCTAACGCTGGGGTTCTTCATTTCTTCCTTTTCTAGTTGCTTTAGGTGTAGAGTTAGATTATTTATTTGACTTTTTTCTTGTTTCTTGAGGTATGCCTGTATTGCTATGAACTTTCCCCTTAGGACTGCTTTTACAGTGTCCCACAGGTTTGGGGTTGTTGTGTTTTCATTTTCATTCGTTTCTATGCAAATTTTTATTTCTTTTTTTTATTTCTTCTGTGATTTGTTGGTTATTCAACAGCGTGTTGTTCAGCCTCCATATGTTGGAATTTTTAATAGCTTTTCTCCTGTAATTGAGATCTAATCTTACTGTATGGTGGTCAGAAAAGATGCTTGGAATGATTTCAATTTTTTTTAATTTACCAAGGCTAGATTTATGGCCCAGGATGTGATCTATCCTGGAGAAGGTTCCGTGTGCACTTGAGAAAAAGGTGAAATTCATTGTTTTGGGATGAAATGTCCTATAGATATCAATTAGGTCTAACTGGTCTATTGTATCATTTAAAGTTTGTGTTTCCTTGTTAATGTTCTGTTTAGTTGATCTATCCATAGGTGTGAGTGGGGTATTAAAGTCTCCCACTATTATTGTGTTATTGTTAATTTCTCCTTTCATACTTGTTAGCATTTGTCTTACATATTACAGTGTTCCTATGTTGGGTGCATATATATTTATAATTGTTATATCTTCTTCTTGGATTGATCCTTTGATCATTATGTAGTGACCTTCTTTGTCTGTTTTCACAGACTTTGTTTTAAAGTCTATTTTATCTGATATGAGTATTGCTACTCCTGCTTTCTTTTGGTCCCTATTTGCATGGAAAATCTTTTTCCAGCCCTTCACTTTCAGTCTGTATGTGTCCCCTGTTTTGAGGTGGGTCTCTTGTAGACAACATATGTAGGGGTCTTATTTTTCTATCCATTCAGCCAGTCTTTGTCTTTTGGTTGGGGCATTCAACCCATTTACATTTAAGGTAATTATTGATATGTATGATCCTGTTGCCATTTACTTTATTGTTTTGGGTTCGAATTTATACACCCTTTTTGTGTTTCCTGTCTAGAGAATATCCTTTAGTATTTGTTGGAGAGCTGGTTTGATGGTGCTGAATTCTCTCAGCTTTTGCTTGTCTGAAAAGCTTTTGATTTCTCCTTCATATTTGAATGAGATCCTTGCTGGGTACAATAATCTGGGCTGTAGGTTATTTTCTTTCATCACTTTAAGTATGTCTTGCCATTCCCTCCTGGCTTGAAGAGTTTCTATTGAAAGATCAGCTGTTATCCTTATGGGAATTCCCTTGTGTGTTATTTGTTGTTTTTCCCTTGCTGCTTTTAATATTTGTTCTTTGTGTTTGATCTTTGTTAATTTGATTAATATGTGTCTTGGGGTGTTTCGCCTTGGGTTTATCCTGTTTGGGACTCTCTGAGTTTCTTGGACTTGAGTGATGATTTCCTTCCCCATTTTAGGGAGGTTTTCAACTGTTATCTCCTCACGTATTTTCTCATAGTCTTTCTTTTTGTCTTCTTCTTCTGGGACTCCTATGATTTGAATGTTGTAGCATTTAATATTGTCCTGGAGGTCTCTGAGATTGTCCTCATTTCTTTTAATTCATTTTTCTTTTTTTCTCTCTGATTCATTTATTTCTACCATTCTATCTTCTAATTCACTAATCCTATCTTCTGCCTCTGTTATTCTACTATTTGTTGCCTCCAGAGTGTTTTTGATATCATTTATTGCATTATTCATTATATGTTGACTCTTTTTTATTTCTTCTAGGTCCTTGTTAAATCTTTCTTGCATCTTCTCAATCCTTGTCTCCATGCTATTTATCTGTGATTCCATTTTGATTTCAAGATTTTGGATCAATTTCACTATCATTATTCAGAATTCTTTATCAGGTAGATTCCCTATCTCTTCCTCTTTTGTTTGGTTTGGTGGGCATTTATCCTGTTCCTTTACCTGCTGGGTATTCCTCTGTCTCTTCATCTTGTTTAAATTGCTGAGTTTGGGGTGTCCTTTCTGTATTCTGGCAGTTTGTGGAGTTCTCTTTATTGTGGCGTTTCCTCGCTGTGTGTGGGTTTGTACAGGTGGCTTGTCAAGGTTTCTTGGTTAGGGAAGCTTGTGTTGGTGTTCTGGTGGGTCGAGCTGGATTTTTTCTCTCTGGAGTGCAATGAAGTGTCCAGTAATGAGTTATGAGATATCTATGGTTTTGGGGTGACTTTGGGCAGCCTGTATATTGGAGCTCAGGGCTGTGTTCCTGTGTTGCTGGAGAATTTGCTTGGTATGTCTTGCCCTGGAACTTGTTGGCCCTTGTGTGGTGCTTAGTTTCAGTGTAGGTATGGAGGCATTTGATGAGCTCCTGTCAATTAATGTTCCCTGGAGTCAGGAGTTCCCTGGAGTCAGGGTTTGGACTTAATCCTTCTGCTTTCAGTTATCAGTCAAAACTTCTCCTTCTATACAGCACCATTGATAAAACATCTAGGTTAAAGATGAAAAGTTTCTCCACCGTGAGGGTCACCCAGAGAGGTTCACAGCGTTACATGGAGAAGAGAAGAGGGAGGAGGGAGTTAGAGATGACCTGAAAGAGATGAGGTGGAATCAATAGAGGAGAGAGCGGGCTAACCAGTAATCATTTCCCTATGTGTACTCCACAACTGGACTGCTCAGAGATGTTCACGGAGTTATACAGAGAAGAGAAGAGGGAGGAAGGAGACAGAGGTGGCCAGAAGGATAAAAGGGGGGAATGAAAAGGAGAGAGATAGATCCAGCCAGTAATCAGTTCCCTAAGTGTTCTCCACTGTCTGGAACACACAGATATTCACAGAGTTGGGTACAGTAGATAGGGGTTAGGGAGGAGACACAGGCGACCTGGTGGAGAAAAAGGAGAGTCCAAAGGAGGAGAGATCAGTCAAGCCAGTAATCTCACTCCCTAGTAAAAAATAGGTACTGAAGATTGGGTTCTTAAAGGTACAAAATTGGTAACAAATACCTAAAAGCAAAAATTAAAAATCTAGAGTAGAGTTTGGAATTTCAAAAATAATGTTAAAGAAAAGAAGAAGGAAAAGAAAGAGAGAAAAAGAAGAAACAAAACAAAGTCACAAAAATTATAAAGAAAATATAGGTACAAAATTGATAACAAATACCAAAAAGCTAAAATTAAAAATCTAGAGCAGAGTTTAGAATTTCAAAAATACAATGTTAAAGAAAAAAAAGAAAAAAAAAAAAAGGAAAGAGAAGAAAAAAAAAGAAAGAGGAAAAAAAAAAGGTCACAAAATTATAAAAATATATATATGAAGTTGGCTTTTTTTTAAAAAAAGGGTCCTTTTTTTTTTTTGCAAAGTAATCAGATCAGATCAGATCAGTCACTCAGTCATGCCCGACTCTTTGCGACCCCATGAATCGCAGCACACCAGGCCTCCCTGTCCATCACCAACTCCCAGAGTTCACTCAGACTCACGTCCATCGAGTCAGTAATGCCATCCAGCCATCTCATCCTCTGTCGTCCCCTTCTTCTCCTGCTCCCAATCCCTCCCAGCATCAGAGTCTTTTCCAATGAGTCAACTCTTCCCATGAGGTGGCCAAAGTACTGGAGTTTCAGCTTTAGCATCATTCCTTTCAAAGAAATCCCAGGGCTGATCTCCTTCAGAATGGACTGGTTGGATCTCCTTGCAGTCCAAGGGACTCTCAAGAGTCTTCTCCAACACCACAGTTCAAAAGCATCAATTCTTCGGCACTCAGCCTTCTTCACAGTCCAACTCTCACATCCATACATGACCACAGGAAAAACCATAGCCTTGACTAGACGAACCTTTGTTGGCAAAGTAATGTCTCTGCTTTTGAATATGCTATCTAGGTTGGTCATAACTTTCCTTCCAAGGAGTAAGCGTCTTTTAATTTCATGGCTGCAGTCACCATCTGTAGTGATTTTGGAGCCCAAAAAATAAAGTCTGACACTGTTTCCACTGTTTCCCCATCTATTTCCCATGAAGTGGTGGGACCAGATGCCATGAGCTTCGTTTTCTGAATGTAGGTTACAAAAGTGAAAATTAAAGGAGTAATAGAGGACTTAAAATTTTTTTAAAAATTGAAAAAAAAAAAAAAAGAAAGAGAGAATGATCATAAAAATAGTAAAAATATATCTAGGACTTTCTCTGGTGTTATTGTGGGGTCAGTTCATTTTCGGCTAGTTCCTTATTCCAGCTTATATTTCTCAAGATCTATAGGCCCCTTCCTATGTAGTCGGTACTAACCACGGGGTTTTAATCTATTGACTGTCGCTTCCGAGGCAGTTCCCTCTGTTATAGCCTCTCCTGTTTGCTGGTCTCTTCAGTGTCTGATTTCCGCCCTGATACAAAGGGGGCGGTGGTGGACACTTTTTTTTTTTTAGGCTCACTTGTTCAGTCGAGCTGTGGGGAGGGAGGGAGGCTGCAAACAAATAACACTGGCTGTGCTCGCAGTGCCTCAGCCACACTGGGTCTGCCCCAGCTCACAGCGTGTGTAGCCTCTCTGCCCACACTGCTCAGGCTCTAGGTTGCTCCGCTGGGAACTATCCGTGGCCGGCCCTGGGCTGCTTGCACCTCCCAGGTCTAAGCCGCTCAGGTTCAGGCACTCAGGTAGTCCTCAGAGGTGCAGACTCTGTTGGGCCTGCGTTTTGTGCCCTTCCCAGGTCCGAGCAGCTCAGGTGATGAGGTGTTTGGTGAACCCAGTTGCTGCGACTTATTGCCTCCCCGCCGCTCGGTTATCTGGGTGTACAACAGGGGCACCTTCTCAGGCGGATGTTGACTGTCCAGAACCCCACAAGTTTTAGTTAGCAAAGAAGCCTGCTTACAGTTTTGTAGATAATGTCTCTCTGCAGCTGCGATTGCCCCCTTCTGGCTCTGGCTGCCTGTCACCAGAGGGGGATGGTTTGCAGCCGGCTATCCCTGTTCAGTCCTTTGTTCCATGCATGGGCCTGGCGGTGTCTTAGGTTAGGGCTGGCTTTTCGCATGGTAGATATCCCACAGTCTGGTTTGCTAACCCAAATTATTTCGCTCAGATAGCGCTTGGGGTATTCAGGCCAGATCCTTACTCTAAGCGATGCAGCCCGCGCTGTGCCTCCCTGCCCAGCCCCCGCTTGGTAGTGGCGGATGCAGGCGTCTTCGCTGCTTCTCCACTGGGGGAGTTACCGTAGGGCTAGTAATCTGTGGGTTTTAATTGTTTATTTATTTTTCCTCCCTGTTATGTTGCCCTCTGTGCTTCTAAGGCTCGGCACAGACTTGGCAGTGAGAATGTTTCCTGGTGTTTGGAAACTTTTCTCTTTTTAAGGCTCCCTTCCCGGGACGGAGCTCCGTCCCTCCCTCTTTTGTCTCTTTTTTTGTCTTTTATATTTTTTACTACCTCCTTTCGAAGACAATGGGTTGCTTTTCTGGGTGCCTGATGTCCTCTGCCAGCATTCAGAAGTTGTTTTGTGGAATTTACTTGGCGTTTAAATGTTTTTTGATGACTTTGTGGGGGAGAAAGTGTTCTCCCCGTCCTATTCCTCTGCCATCTTAGCTCCTCCTCTCCCATGTCTCTGTTTTTATCTCCTGCTTTATCCCTACTCTTTACGTCCTGACTATACTTCAAGACAGCTCAAGACTACTAATTTCAAAAAGATATCAATTACCTAGATCTGGTTTGAGTGCCCTCCATCTATATTCTTATAACACACCGCACATATCACTATGCTAGAGTTTAACACAGTGTTCTGCATTATCAATTTAGGTTTCTGCCTCTCCAAGCAGGATAAATTTCTTATAGGCAGGGGATATATCTTAACCATCTTTCATTCTCAGTGCCTGGAACTCACTCAGTAGTTTGATGGACAGATGGATAGATGGATGTTGAGGCTTATGTAACTTTTTAATATGGAGCATACATAAATGAATACAAAGACTCACACAATCCTAAAGTTCTTAGCAGCCATAAAAAGTAAGAGACCCTCAAGGAAAATGGAGTTGTTCCAGGGTCAATGGAATATAAATGTAGGAAAGTATGGATGGCAAATAAAAAGACATGTCAAGCAAATATAAAAAGTGTTCATTTTACAGATTTTCTCTCAATTACTAGGAACAATGGTTTCTAGGAAACACTTTCCTGGGGACTTTTATCCTTTACTCTTCCTATACCTTCACCAACAATACCCACCACCAGTTATTATTACACATTCCATTCAACTGAAAAATATGATAGAATATATATTATTAGGTAATCAAACATATTCATGTTCAAAAGAAGTAAGAGTTGCAGCCTTTAACTGCAGTAAAAGCCAGTTTCACCACATGGTTGAAATGCTCACACAAAAGATTCAGTGAGACATTAAAACAGTCAATACTAAATGTTAAAATGGGTAGGACAGACAACAGCCATTCAGTGGAGAGAGACTCATTCACAATTATCAATTGGTGTTAGCAATATGCTAGTTACTGGGTTGAGTGTTGAATATATAACGTGGAATGATTCACAATTTGTGTTCAAGGAATTTATCTAGTGAGGGAGTAAAGCAAGTTAACATATAAGTTATAGCTATTCATTCAGCAAATATTATCACAGATACCATCCTAGGGATGCTCATAATATAGCAATGAATTAAAAGACCAAAATCTCTGTCCAGACAGAGCACACATTCTAGTTGAGAGAGGAAGACACTAAGCAGATAGATAAATTATGTAGTATGATTTTTAAAAAATACTATAGAAAAGAAAAAACAGGTTAGGGTAATTGAGACTGCTGGGGCATAGATGTGAAGGGGGTGGAATCTGAAGGAGAGTCACTGTGATTGGCCTCATTGAGATGGTGGCATTGAGGCTAAGACCTGAAAGGAGGGAAGGTTGTTAGCTGTACAGCCATAGAGGGAAGGATGCTTTAGGTGGAGGTGGCAGGTAAGCCAGAGCCCTGAGGTGAGAATACAAAAAACAAAAAAAAGCTCTAGTTCTGAGGTCAAGTGGTAGGAGATGCGGTCAGACAGGGTAGGGTGCCCTGTGGGCCTTGGAAGGACTCGTCTCAGAAAAATGGGGAACAATTGGGAGGTCTTTGAACAGAAGAGTGATGCAATCAAATTGACAGTTTAAACACACAACTCTGGCTGCCTGTGAAGAACAGACTGGAGGCACAAGAGCTTGTGCAGGGCAGCAGGCTGGGAGATGCCTGGCACAACTGAGGCTTGAGGTTATTCTAGTAACTGCGATGAGTGAAAACAGTGAGGGAGTAGGTACATTTTAAGTTAGAGCCACCAGAACTGGATGTATGACTCTCGAAACATATGTATGTTTCAAGATGTATGATTCAACATGTATGATTCAAAGATGAATTCAGGGTTTTCGTGAGGGCTAAAACCTAGGAGATGGGGAAGGATGGAGAGGCAGGCATAGACTGCAGGTGAATCTGACTGGGACAGGGTCAGGAGCTCAGGAGCTCAGTTGTGCACACTGGAAGCTTGAACTCTCCTAAGTGGAGATTCATGCCAGCAGCTGGACATGTAAGCAGCAAGGCAGAGCTGAGCAGAGGATGCTATGGGAACATGTAGGAAGGGCACCCATAGGAGACTTCCTGGGTAAATGACAAACACTGCCTTTCGAAAGGAGGCTGTTGTGATTAAGAAGGCTTCTGGAAGTGAAGTGGGCATTGAACAGGCAAAATTTGGCTAAAGAGAGAATAGAAAGACATAGGAAACATCTAAGCAAGATCCTTAGAATAGGAACAAGCATGGTGAGTTTGTGAGAGTAAGCTGAGTCCTACTGAGGTAAGGCATTCTTACTGGAAACACTGGAGCATAAAAATGATTAAGTGACTTGGGGCAAGAATTTAGGATACCTTGACGGCTAGATTCCTCATCTAGAAAATCAAGATGAGTCCACTGATCAAACCCTGGGTCCCTCCCCAGTCAGCATTCACGTTTCCATCCCAGCATTTTATCCTAAGAGTCTGTTTCCTTTTCTCTCCATCTTCCTAGATTGCAAATTTCTTGAAAGCAAAGACCTTATATGTTGATTTTTATCTATCACAATGATTCACTGGTGGAATTTTTAACAATGTTTTTTCATAGAGTAAATCGTATTTGACATCAGATCAGATCAGATCAGTCGCTCAGCCGTGTCCGACTCTGCGACCCCATGAATCGCAGCACGCCAGGCCTCCCTGTCCATCACCAACTCCCAGAGTTCACTCAGACTCACATCCATCGAGTCAGTGATGCCATCCAGCCATCTCATCCTCTGTCGTCCCCTTCTCCTCCTGCCCCCAATCCCTCCCAGCATCAGTCTTTTCCAATGAGTCAACTCTTCGCATGAGGTGGCCAAAGTACTGGAGTTTCAGCTTTAGCATCATTCCTTCCAAAGAAATCCCAGGGCTGATCTCCTTCAGAATGGACTGGTTGGATCTCCTTGCAGTCCAAGGGACTCTCAAGAGTCTTCTCCAACACCACAGTTCAAAAGCATCAATTCTTCGGTGCTCAGCCTTCTTCACAGTCCAACTCTCACATCCATACATGACCACTGGAAAAACCATAGCCTTGACTAGACGGACCTTTGTTGGCAAAGTAATGTCTCTGCTTTTGAATATGCTATCTAGGTTGATCATAACTTTCCTTCCAAGGAGTAAGCATCTTTTAATTTCATGGCTGCAGTCACCATCTACAGTGATTTTGGAGCCCAGAAAAATAAAGTCTGACACTGTTTCCACTGTTTCCCCATCTACTTCCCATGAAGTGATGGGACCAGATGCCATGATCTTCGTTTTCCGAATGTTGAGCTTTAAGCCAACTTTTTCACTCTCCTCTTTCACTTTCATCAAGAGGCTTTTGAGTTCCTCTTCACTTTCTGCCATAAGAGTGGTGTCATCTGTATATCTGAGGTTATTGATATTTCTCCCGGCAATCTTGATTCCAGTTTGTGTTTCTTCCAGTCCAGCATTTCTCATGATGTACTCTGCATATAAGTTAAATAAACAGGGTGACAATATACAGCCTTGACGTACTCCTTTTCCTATTTGGAACCAGTCTGTTGTTCCATGTCCAGTTCTAACTGTTGCTTCCTGACCTGCATACAAATTTCTCAAGAGGCAGGTCAGGTGGTCTGGTATTCCCATCTCTTTCAGAATTTTCCACAGTTTATTGTGATCCACACAGTCAAAGGCTTTGGCATAGTCAATAAAGCAGAAATAGATGTTTTTCTGGAACTCTCTTGCTTTTTCTATGATCCAGCAGATGTTGGCAATTTGATCTCTGGTTCCTCTGCCTTTTCTAAAACCAGCTTGAACATCAGGAAGTTCACGGTTCACATATTGCTGAAGCCTGGCTTAGAGAATTTTGAGCATTACTTTACTAGCGTGTGAGATGAGTGCAATTGTGCGGTAGTTTGAGCATTCTTTGGCATTGCCTTTCTTTGGGATTGGAATGAAAACTGACCTTTTCCAGTCCTGGGGCCACTGCTGAGTTTTCCAAATTTGCTGGCATATTGAGTGCAGCACTTTCACAGCATCATCTTTCAGGATTTGAAATAGCTCAACTGGAATTCCATCACCTCCACTAGCTTTGTTTGTAGTGATGCTTTCTAAGGCCCACTTGACTTCACATTCCAGGATGTCTGGCTCTAGGTCAGTGATCACACCATCGTGATTATCTGGGTCGTGAAGATCTTTTTTGTACAGTTCTTCTGTGTATTCTTGCCGTCTCTTCTTAATATCTTCTGCTTCTGTTAGGTCCATACCATTTCTGTCCTTTATCGAGCTCATCTGTGCATGAAATGTTCCTTTGGTATCTCTGATTTTCTTGAAGAGATCCCTAGTCTTTCCCATTCTGTTGTTTTCCTCTATTTTTTTGCATTGATTGCTGAAGAAGGCTTTCTTATCTCTTCTTGCTATTCTTTGGAACTCTGAATTCAAAGGTTTATATCTCCTTTTCTCCTTTGCTTTTCACTTCTCTTCTTTTCACAGCTATTTGTAAGGCCTCCCCAGACAGCCATTTTTCTTTTTTGCATTTCTTTTCTATGGGAATGGTCTTGATCATTTGACATACACACCTCCTTATCATATTTTCATTTCAATGCCTTTGGCGGATTTTAATTAAAAGAGAAATACTTGTCTTTACTGAATAGGTGAAAGATCCATTACAATTAGCCTACCTTGTAACAAGTAACCCACTAGAAAGATCGCAGAGAACAGGATTTTTCAAAACAGCAACTATCAAGTGACAAAAGAGCTCAGTGCGCCTCATGCTGTTGAGAAGGCAACTTTGGAAATGTGAAAGCAGAGAGCACAGGTCAGGTTGATATGAATTAATTAAAGAGAGGGAAATGGTGGATTTGCTAAGGGCATTTGTCTAGGTTGCTTGCATACCTTATTAGGATGAAACAACTAATGTGCTAACTATACCTTAGCTAATAAGAACTTAAGCATCTGATGCTTCTCTCTTCAGAGACCTGGTCAGAAGAGCCCTGGGCTCAGCCTGTCCACAAGAGACCTGAGATGTCAGCTGTCCTTTGTAGGGAAGATTCAGTGTCAAGTTGAAGCCTCAGCTTGACAAAATGAGTGGGATGGACTACCCCGGGTGGCTTCAACCAACCAGTTACCGTGATGCAGGGGTGGCCACCAGGACCAAACGGCAGCTCTGCTCAGCATGTGCTGAGGGAAGACGGCTGCCACTTAAGCCGCCAACTGGATATGCAGGAATGTCACAAAGAACTCTCTAGCGGCAGGAGCATATGCACTAATTCATCTTAAAACACGTCTGTGTTAATTAGTGTCCTAGCCCTGCCTCTAGCCCTGCCTCTTCTGACTTAAAAATATTCTCATGCATCTTCCGTGAAATCACAGGATTGCTTTGTTCATTCTGGAGACAGCATCTGAGAAAGCCCCAAATCTGAATATCCATGGTTTGCCTTTCAGTTGTTCTTTCACAAAAAAAAAGGAGGGTGTTGCATGTAAAAAGCAGCTAGTTCAGCTCCCTAGTCAAACAAGGAACCAGGGCATTTCTCAAAATGACCATCGTGTCTCAGTGCCCAGCATACATGCTTCACTTGTACCACCCATTTCTCACACAATATTAAAATGATGTGTGTTCAAGGGTCGAGACTTAATAGAGTTTCTGGTTTTTTGTACTTTACCCAGGACACCCTTATGTAGAACTGACATAGGTTTCTCTCCTGGGGCTGCCATTGTGGAAGACAAAGAGTACAGTCTGGTGCCACTGCCTTGATTCCTGTTGCACCATTGGTGCGAGCAGCAACACAGTGAAAGAGGCAAATAATCTAAAAAATAATTTTGACCTTGTGGCCTCAAAGATCCCTGCAGGATAACAGGTCACAGTTAAGAACTACTGCTGTCTACAAATTCTTTTGTGTGTCTTGACATTCTTGGGTCAAAGGTTCTAAATACTTTAAGGTACCTGATACATATTAGAAATTGCCCTTTAGACGTGATCCATCAATTTGCATTTTCCCCTGTAAGGTATGCACCTCCCTGGTGGCTCAGACGGTAAAGAATTTGCCTGCAGTGCAGAAGACCTGGGTTTGATTAAAAAGCACAGATATGAACTGGATGCTGCTGACTCCAAGTTGCTTGAAAAGAATCAGACATTTGTGGAATGCCAAACACCATTCTGGGTTCTCAGGACACAGAAGTGGGTTCATTTTAGATTGAAATTCTCCCACATTCCCAAGAGTGGAACTGCTGGTGTCGGTTCATAACCTCGGGACCTTCTGGAGTAAAATATGAAAGCCATCTCACAGAAAGCAAGGAAAAATCCAAGAAAGATGTGGATGGGGCTGGATTGGGAGCTGAACTCATCGAACAGATGTCTAAAGAGATGTAGCATGGAGCAATGGGAGAAGAAGCATTTTCATTGACTCAAATCAGACCCTTTGCAGTCAGGATGCAGGAATATAGAACATATCAGATTGTCATTGAAGAGATTTTCAAAGAAGCTCTGAGCACAGGGAACAACTCTATTCTCCAATCCAGACAGCTCTTTGGATGTACAAATTCTCCTTGATGGCACATCGTGAGTTTCTTCCCATGATGGGCCTTAGGATACATCACTACAAACAAAGCTAGTGGAGATGATGGAATTCCAGTTGAGCTATTTCAAATCCTAAAAGATAAAGCTGTGAAAGTGCTGCGCTCAATATGCCAGCAAATTTGGAAAACTCAGCAGTGGCCACAGGACTGGAAAAGATTAGTTTTCATTCCAATCCCAAAGAAAGGCAATGCAAAGGAACGCTCAAACTATTGCACAATTGTACTCATCTCACACACTAGCAAAGTAATGCTCAAAATTCTCCAAGCAAGGCTTCAACAGTACATGAACCATGAAATCCCAGATGTTCAAGCTGGATTTAGAAAAGGCAGAAAAACCAAAGATCAAATTACCAACATCCATTGGATCATCAAAAAAGGCATAAGAGCTTCAGAAAAACATCTATTTCTGCTTTATTGACTATGCCAAAGCCTTTGACTGTATGGACCACAACAAACTGTGGCAAATTCTGAAAGAGATGGGAATACCAGACCACCTGACCCGCCTCTTGAGAAATCTGTATCCAGGTCAGGAAGCAACAATTAGAACTGGACATGGAACAACAGACTGGTTCCAAATTGGGAAAGGAGTACGTCAAGGCTGTATATTGTCACCCTGCTTATTTAACTTATATGCAGAGTAGCTCATGAGAAATGCTGGGCTGGATGAAGCACAAGCTGGAATCAAGATTTCTGGGAGAAATATCAATAACCTCAGATATGCAGATGACACCACCTTATGGCAGAAAGCGAAGAAGAACTAAAGAGCCTCTTGTTGAAACAGGAGAGTGAAAAAGTTGGCTTAAAGTTCAACAGTCAGAAAACTAAGATCATGGCATCTGTTCCCATCACTTCATGGTAAATAGATGGGGAAACAATGGAAACAGAGACTTTATTTTGGGGGGCTCCAAAATCACTGCAGATGGTGATTGCAGCCATGAAATTAAAAGACGCTTACTCCTTGGAAGAAAAGCTATGACCAACCTAGACAGCATATTCAAAAGCAGAGACATTACTTTGCCAACAAAAGTCCATCTAGTCAAAGCTATGGTTTTTCCAATAGTCATGTATGGATGTGAGAGTTGGACTATAAAGAAAGCCGAGCACCGAAGAATTGATGCTTTTGAACTGTGGTGTTGGAGAAGACTCTTCAGAGTCCCTTGGACTGCAAGGAGATCCAACCACTCCATCCTAAAGGAAATTAGTCCTGAATATTCATTGGAAGGACTGATGTTGAAGCTGAAACTCCAATACTTTGGCCACCTGATGCAAAGAACTGTCTCATTTGAAAAGACTCTGGTGCTGGGAAAGATTGAAGGCGGGAGGAGAATGGGAAGACAGAGGATGAGATGGTTGGATGGAATTGCCAACTCGATGGACACAAGTCTGAGTAAACTCTGGGAGTTGGTGATGGGCAGGGAGGCCTGGTGTGCTACAGTCCATGGGGTTGCAAAGAGTCAGACACAACTGAGCAACTGAACTGAACTGATCCCATTGTTTATTGCAGCACAAGTTACAATAGCTAGAACATGGAAGCAACCTAGATGTCCATCAACAGATGAATGGATAAAGAAGTTGTGATACATATACACAATACTCATCCATAAAAAGGAACACATTTGATGATGAGGTTCATCCACCTCATCATCAGTTCTCACAGTGAAGTGAGTCAGAAAGAGAAAGATAAAAATAGTATTCTAATGCAAATATATGAAATCTAGAAGAATGGTACTGAAGAACTTATTTACAGGGCAGCAATGGAGAAACAGACATAGAGAATAGACTTATGGACATGGGGAGAGGGGAGGAAAGGGTGATCCATATGAAAAGAGTAACATGGAAACTTACATTACCGTATGTAAAATAGACAGCCAACAGAAATTTGCTGAATGGCTCAGGAAACTCAAACAGGGGCTCTGTATCAACCTAGAGGGGTGGGATGGGGAGGGAGATGGGAGGGAAGTTCAAAAGGGAGGGGATATATGTATACCTATGGCTGATTCACGTTGAGATTTGACAGAAAACAACAAAATTCTAGAAAGCAATTATCCTTCAATAAAAAAATTAAAAAGAAAAATAAAGCACAGATATTATTTGTATTTTTTAAAGTAACTAGTTATTGTCTTTAGGACTATTAATATTGTCAATGTAGCTTTCTGGTTAGGATTTAGTAAACCAACACATCAATACTCTGGTTGTTTATACAATTTAGTATATGTGCTGCTGAAGCCAGCACAAGTTGTTTATACAATTTAAAAGTCTATTTTCACACTGATAAAAATGGCATTTGAAATTGGAATAAAGCATCTAAAGAAATACTGAACTGCTGATGACAAAGAATTCTATGCAATTGATTTTTAAATCAGTTATTGGAGGAAAAATAAATTTAGTTTAGCACAAGTTCCATTGATTCTCAAGAGAAAATTACATGTATAATAAATAACTCTTGTGATAGTCAAATAAGTCTTTTCAGTTAAATGAGCTTTTTAGTGTATTTTGGGCCTTCTTAACCAACAGTAAAATGGTGAAAGAAAGCTGTTTTTTAAATTCAAAATTTCTAATATATCAATAATAGGCCTAAGTATGAGGAAGATCTCCTGGAGGAGGAAATGGCAACCCATTCCAGTACTCTTGCCTGGAAAATCCCATGGACACAGGAGCCTGGTGGGTTATATATAGTCCATGGGGTCGCAAAAGAGTCAGACAGGACTTAGCAACTAAACAACAGCAAAATGATAGAAAGACTGATGACTGAACAAGTAAGGGTCAACCTAGAGGCTTTTCTTTGCCAAAGTGAGTGTTTTTAAAAGGCACTGCCCATGTCTAAGAAGAGTTACTTGAATTTATTCATTCACTGAATGAGTATTTGTTAAATGCTTTCCATTTACTAGGTTTTAGGTACACAAAACCCAATTAGACATGGACTCTAATCCTTCATTTATTCATTCATCAAATATTTATTGAGTCTTATTACAGGTCAGACCCTGTTCCAGGCACTGAGAATACGTGGGAGGACAAGACAGACCAGGTCCCTGCTCTTCTGCTACCTACAGTCTAGGGTGGTGGGGAGAAGAGGGATAATAAATGATAAACAAGTAAACAGGGCAGCTTCCCAGGTGGTGCTAGTGTAAGGAACCCGCCTGCCAATGCAGGAGACATGAGACACAGGTACAATCCCTGGATTAGGAAGATCCCCTGGAGGAAGGCATGGCAACCCACTCCAGTATTCTTGCCTGGGAAATCCCATGGACAGAGGAGGCTGACGGGCTACAGTCCATGGGGTTGCAAAGAGTCAGGACACGACTGAAGTGACTTAGCACACATACATGCAAACAAGGCCATTTCAGACAGTGATAAGTGCAGTAAAGAAGGTTAAACTAGAGGCTGTGATAGAATAATCAGGGGAGCGGGGAGAAACAGAAGTGCATCTCAAGAGATAAAAGTTGAGCTTACATCTAAATGACACTCGGAAGCTAGACATTCAAAGATCTGGAACAGGGAATTCTAGGCAGAGGAAACAGCAAGTGCAAAGGCCTTTAGGAGAGTTTTTAAAAATCAGCTTGGAAAGACAAGTGGAAGCTTCCTCTTCCTCCCACCCTGCAACCCACCTCCTCTAGGTGTGCTCCATGAGAGGGTAGAATCTGACCCATGTCTCATCTCTAGACCTAGAAACTGACCCACCAGGCCAGGGCTCTGTCAGGGTTTCATCACCTGCAGTAAGCCACAGACTTGATGTCATTTCACATATACAGATGTACTGAGAAATTTTTATAGTTTGCATGGAATGATTCTAGAATCAAACCATATATAAACCACTGTTTATAACCACGAAAACTAAGCTTGAGCATACAAGTACAAATACCTGAGATCCTGGTGCTATTCATCTCAGTGAGAGACTGCCTTCACCTTTGTTGGTCTACTTGGGTGTCGCGAGCAGGTTGAAAACAGTGATCCATAGAGGAAAACATGCAGTGTGTTAAGAAAACCTGACGTCTTGGAGACAGATATCCAGAGTTAATGGGAAACGGTGGTCTCCGTACTGTTGACAGAACACCCCCAATCCTCAGGCCACTCATCAGCACAGTTATTAATCTTTTTCTCCAAGTCAAAGGAAGAAATACATCAAACTTAAAAGCCCTAACGGGAACAGAAAACAAAAAAGGAAACAGTAATCTGTAAGAAGCAGTTTTGAGTTTGGTTTTGGTTTTCATTAAGAGGACTTTCTCAATGATACTACTAAAATAAGACATATTTCAATATGACTGACATGTAATATATATGTTTTGAATAGGCAATCTCTTCACATTGCATGTAAATCAAACAATATAAAAGGGTATTTATCAAATGTTTTGGCCTTATTCCTATTCTTCACTTCCACAAGGGTAACTTCTTTTCTTAGTTTCTTGTGTATGTGTAACAGAAATAGGAATATATATTCATATTTTCCCCTTTTATTCAAATATTATATATTCTATACAGTATTTCCCATCTTGTTTTATTATTAAGACAATATGTCTTGAGGATTTCAGCATATAATTTCATAGAAAGCACATCTTTCTATAATAACACGAAGAAGATTTTCTCTCTCTCTCTCTTTTTTTACACGCGCAGGGTATTCTATTTTGTGGATGTACCACAGTTTGCTAAACATATATAGTATATAGTGAAGTCGCTCAGTCGTGTCCGACTCTTTGCGACCCCATGGACTGTAACCTACCAGTCTCCTCTGTCCTTGGGATTTTCCAGGCAATAGTCCTGGAGTGGATTGCCATTTCCTTCTCCAGGGGATCTTCCCAACCCAAGGATCAAACCCAGGTCCCCTGCATTGTAGACAGATGCTTTACCATCTGAGCCACCAGGGAAGTCCTGCTAAACATTGTCTTTTATAAATGAATACTTGGTCCGATTCCAATCTCTTGCTGTAATGACCACCAATGCAGCAGGGAACAAGTTTGTACATGCAATACTTTGCACATGTGCAATTACATCTGCAAGATAAATTCTCAGGAGTAGGATTTTTGTATAAATTAAAAACTAGCCACTTGTAATTTGTAAATATGCAGAAATATCCCTCCACGGGGAATGCACGACAGTATCCACTACCATCAATCATTATGAGAACACCTCTTATCAAAGGCCTTGCTAGGGCCAGAATGCATTTTCAATCTTTTGGATTTCTGACAGAAAAAATGAATTTCATTCATTTTTCATGGAATGAAAAATGTTGTCTCAGTGAAATATTAATTTGCATTTCTCTGTAACTGAGGTGGGGCATCTTTTCAAACGTTTAACCAGAATTTGTCTTTCCTTTTCTGTTAATTTTCTGCTCATATCCTTTCACTGTTTTCTCTATTATGTTGTTGGTTTTATCAGTTTACTTTAGGGAGGTAAGCTCTTTGTCATTTCAATTGCAACAATTTCTCCTAGGTTTCTGTCAGTTCTCTTTTGATGTTACTTGCAGGATTTTTGTCTATGTTTTGTTTTTGCTAGATAAGAGGAATTTTAAAAATTGTAGTGTTTATCAATTTTGTATGATTTCTGGATTTTCTCCTAAAATTTTACAACGTCTTTTCATTTTGCATTTAGATTTTTATAGCTTATCCTATTGCACAGTGTGGGTTTCTGTTGTTCTCCTAGAAGGCTGCCTGGTTCCAACACAATTTATGAACACATTTATTTCTACTCTTCTAATTATATTTGCCATCTTCACTATATGCCATATTATTGGGGTCTCTTCATGCACAGATACCATATTGCTTTAACTATTGAGACTTAAAAATAAGTTTTAATATCTAGTGGACTTAGTTCCTTTGAGAAATTCTACTCAATATAAATGCATCACCTGTCAAAACAAATAAAGCTGGTTCTCCCAAGCCAACCATATCATTTCCTGGTTCAGAAGTCAGATGGCCTCCATTAGAACCAACTCTTTCACTCTGCTATACTCTCTGCACACCTGCCCCACCTCACCCCCATCAGATTTAAGTTAGAGTCACTATCTGCGGGCATGAAGGACTGTTTTCTCCTCCATTCTCTGAGCTTTTACTTGTAAGGTGGCAAATGTAGTGCTTTTTAAAGCTTTCAGGTGGGTTGGATTTAGAACTGGGCTCCAGTCTGTCGGATCCAGACCCTGAAAGTTTCTCTGAGGAGCAGATAATAGATAACTTTTTATAGATGGATTAAAGGTTGGCTCAGCCGGTAAAAGCCCACCTGCCAGTGCAGGAGACACAGGAGATGGCGGTTCGCTCCCTGGCTGGGGACGATGCTCTGAAAGATGGCATGGCAACACACCGCCGTATTCTTGCCTGGAGAATCCCATGGGCAGAGAAGCCTGGTGGGCTACAGTCCATGGGGTTGCAATGAGTCAACACACTGAGTGACTAAGCGCTGCAAAGAAACGCAGGCTTCCAAGAATATACTTAGGAGAAATAGACATGCATAAAAGGGGTCAGGCAGAAAGGAAAAGAGAGGAAGAGAGAGGGGATGGGAGGGTGAAAGAAAGAAAAGAAAAGAAAATTAATTAGGGGGCAAAGTGATTCCGGGGCCCCAGAGCTTATTGAAGTCCTGGGAATCTCAAAGCAGCCCCGCCTGCCCCTGAGCGCCATCCAGTGACCTTCAGGTCGGGCTCTGAGACTTGCAGAGCCTTTCTGCCCTTCCTGAACCCCAGAGATAGAGAGGTTCTCACTGGTGGTGCAGCTCCAGGGCCTCGGGTACAGCCCTTCTCTGGGAGCCACGAGGGAGCAGCCCCCACGTCCCCACGTCCCAGGGCTAAGCGGGCAGCCAAGAGGGCGGGCACAGGCGCAGTAGGGGTGGGAGGGCGGTGCCCCATGGTCCTCCCCAGGCTCTCCCTCCCTCCAGGCACTCTGCCCCACTGGGACGCCCCCTCGCACTATTAACCCGTGAACAGGCTGGCTCAGTCCAGGCTCCACATCTCAATACTTTTGAGTTCTGTTTGAAATTCCTGGTCAAAGATTTATTTATGAGGCAAATTATATGCTACAACAACATTCACAAAATGCAAAGGATTTGCAGTTAACCCTTGAACAGCACAGGTTTGAATTACAATTACCACTTATTCTCAGCTTTTTTCCCCTGGTGGTTCAGTGATAAGCAATCAGCCTGCCAATGCAGAAGACACGGTTCCATTCCTGGGTGGGGAAGATTCCCTGGAGAAGGAAATGGGAACCCATTCCAGTATTCTTGCCTGGCGAATGTCACGGACAGAGAAGCCTGGAAGGTTACAGTCCATGGAGTCATGAAAGAGTCGGACAGCCAGTTCAGTTCAGTCACTCAGTTGTGTCCGACTCTTTGCAACCCTATGAATTGCAGCATGCCAGGCCTCCCTGTCCATCACCATCTCCTGGAGTTCACTCAAACTCATGTCCATCAAGTTGGTGATGCCATCCAGCCATCTCATCCTCTGTTGTCCCCTTCTCCTCCTGCCCCGAATCCCTCGCAGCATCTGAGTCTTTTCCAATGAGCCAACTCTTCTTGTGAGGTGGCCAAAGTATTGGAGTTTCAGCTTTAGCATCAGTCCTTCCAAAAGAACACCCAGGACTGATCTCCTTTAGAATGGACTGGTTGGATCTCCTTGCAGTCCAAGGGACTCTCAAGGGTCTTCTCCAACACCACAGTTCAAAAGCATCAATTTTTCAGTGCTCAGCTTTCTTCACAGTCCAACTCTCACATCCATACATGACCACTGGAAAAACCATAGCCTTGACTAGAAGGACCTTTGTTGGCAAAGTAATGTCTCTGCTTTTCAATATGCTATCTAGGTTGGTCATAACTTTCCTTCCAAGGAGTAAGCATCTTTTAATTTCATGGCTGCAATCACCATCTGCAGTGATTTTGGAGCCCCCCCCAAAATAAAGTCTGATACTGTTTCCACTGTTTCCCCATCTATTTCCCATGAAGCGATGGGTTACTTAGTGACTAAACAACAACAAAACAAACAGCACTGGAGGTGGGTTGAATTCCCAAATGTAGACCTGCCATCTAGAGGAACCATGGATACAGAGGGCGAACTATACATTACACCAGATTTTCTACTGTGTGAAGGCACCTCACCCTCGAGTTGTTCAAGGGTAAACTGTACTCCCATTAATATTGCAACAGAATTGCTTTTGGCTGCTCATAGCCAATACATGTCTCCTTGATCACAAATACTTACTTGGAAGGAATTATTGATGATTCCAGGAATATAACTGCCATTCTGAACATAGAACTTACCAGAAACTTCATTTCTATTTGAATAACTGATGAGTAACTTAACCTTTGGGGTGGAAGGGATCTAGTCAATCAACAAAACTGAGCATTCTGTGCCAGGCCTCTGGAAAATAATAATAATGCAGCATAACATAAAATTCGAGAGTGTGGGGAAGAAAAAGTAATAAATCTGTGTTCCCGTCCCAAAGTGGTTCACTGTCATGTAACAAAGATAGATATATAAACTAATACAGAGAAAAGTGAGAAGTATGAAAATGAATATGTGCCCAAGATGCTACAGAGCTCTTACAAAGAAAGGGAGTAACCTGGGAGTTCATGCAATTAGGCAAAAGAGACCCCATGACTGAAGTGGGATCTGCAGGGGACTTTAAACAAAAAATAGTTATAAAGGGACTTTCCTGGTGGCTCAGTGGTAAAGAATCTGCCTGCAATGGAGGAGACCTAAGAGACTTGGGTTCCAACCAAGTCAGAAAGATCCCCTGGGGAAGGAAATGGCAACCCCACTCCAGTATTCTTGCCTGGGAAATTCCATGGACAGAGGAGCCTGGAGGGCTACAGTTGATGGGGTTGAAAAGAGTCAGACATGACTAAGAACAGACACACAGAGTTGTTATAAAAGATGATGGAGAAAAACAGAGCACTCAAGCTTCATTTGGAATTGATTAAAAAACTTATTTTTCATATTTTCCATTATTTTTTTCTCTACTTATTTTGGGGCTGGGATATTTTTATGACACAATATGGAGAATAGAATGAGACCTTTTTTTTGAAGTATTATTGATTTATAGTGTTGTGTTAGATTCAAGAATGAAACATCTTTAACACACAAAGATGCTACTGTGAACCTCAGGGTCTCAGAATTGTTTTTCAAGACATACAGCAATGGCCTCCTCCTTGGGTGGAGGCAGTGAATGGGGTCAGAAGCTTCCAGACTGATGCAAGGAAGCAGTTCCTACCTTTACTGTCACTGTTACCAACCTGCAATCAACTGAGAAAAGTTGTGGGGAAAGGTACTGCAGAGGAAAAGAAAGAGAAACACCATCATTAAGATGCCGAGAGTTGATATGATCCAACTGAGCCTGTCTGTATAGGAAAAACCCCTGGCTGACCTTTCTGAGGCACGCAGCTTCCCCCAGGCCAATCTGATGAGGTGTCAGCTATTGCTAGTCCTCTCAGAACCTGTCGGTACTTCAGGTCCCCCAGCCAGGGACGACCGCCTCCTTATCTGGCAGTTTATTAACATATTTTATAATTCATGAAGTTTAACTTATTCTCTACACCCCACAGAAGGTAGCAGAAGTTAGGTGTCATTTGGAGGTTGGGAAATAGAAATAGTTAACCAGGTTTCACCCCCAAGAAAACGGGAGGTTGAAATGCTTCCCTGGACTGAGGCACAAGGCTTTTGGCTTCATTATCCTCACTGGCTCTTGCCTCATCTATATTCTAAGGCCTTTTTCCTCAAACCACTTCCCTCTGCATTTCTCTGCTCTCCCAGGCTTTGTCATTTCACATCAGGCCCATTTGTGACATTATTCATTTTTGCCTTTGACATTTTCCTAAGGGAAGGAGCAAAAAAGGTGGCCTCTCCATCGGTGGCCAGGTGGTCACCAAGTGTGACCTCCTACCAGAAGCAGGGGCATCTGCCCTGGAAGCTCTAGGTATAGGACTGCATGCTCTCAGTCTGACAATCTACTCCATAGTCACAAATTTGTGCTGAAACATTATCTAGTGAAAAAGGGTAAAATCTATAACAAGAAAAAAATCGATGCTAGGAGATACTTTTTTGGCTTTCACATGGTGATGGCTAAGCCCTTCCATGGTGTAGACCTTTATTCAGAGTCATCAAAATAATCAGCTGTTCATCAAGAATGCCTGGACCCTTGTGCACAGAAAGGTAGAGCTACTGGATTACAAGCAGAACTATAGAATTCTAGGGACCAGAGGAGCATCAGCTCTCACTGCGCCTTCCATGGCTGCCAATATGTGGTCCATGCTGCTTGCTCTTCAGAAATGCAAAGCATTTCCAGCAAGTGGCCACCTATCTTCATTGTCAATGTGATGAAGGACACACGTTATCCTTAAGAAGGGGACAGATCCAGCCTTAGGATGGTGCATGAGATGAGCCATTGATGTATAGGAAGAAAAGTTTCTATTTTCTATTTTCACTGCTTTTATCCACACATTCGGTTTATGCATAAGTAAGGCTTCCCATGTGACTCAGCCGATCAAGAATCTGCCTGCAATGCAGGAGACTTTGGCCACCTGATGCAAAGAGCCAACTCATTAAAAAAGACCCTGATCCTGGGAAAGATTGAGGGCAGGAGGAGAAGGGGATGACAGAGGATGAGATGGTTGGATGGCATCACCGACCCAATGGATATAAGTTTGAGCAAACCCTGGGAGATGATACAGGACAGGGAAGCTTGGCGTGCTGCAGTCCATGGTGTTGCGAAGAGCTGGACACGACTTAGTGACTGAACAAAACCAACAACTAAATACAAGTGAAGTTGGTAACTTTGATGCATAGAATCCACCGTTATCCTATCTGTTCAGCCTCAGTGGGAACAAGATGAGGGCCCAGGGCTGGGAAGTGGAGCACAAGGGGCACCTTGAACATCCTTGTCCCCAGAATCAGGCACACTACAGGGTGACTGACCAATAGGACGAGAAGGTAGGAAGAACTAATGAATAGATCAGTGAATTTAAAAAGGAAGAAATGAAGGTACGAACAAGACTACAAATGAGGACCGTTTAAGAAGTGTTTTGGTGAAAATAATGAGGGAAAAGAAGGAATTTTCTCTAAGAGATTTGAGTATGCCTCTGAATAAGCAATGGGAAAAAGAAATTTGCTGACATGCTGAAGACTGCTGGGCTCCAGGGACCTGTAATTGTTTCAGCAGCCAAGGGAACTCCAAGGCTGAACTGAAAAGCAGGCTTCTTTTACCTTCTTATATTAATATAGTTCAACATAATTCTCTGGAACTTCCACAGGGAATTGTGTGCCTGGAGCAGCTGAGTCCCAGAGCTTGATGCTTTAGTTATCCTCTTTATCATTCTATGCATCTCTATAGGTTTTTTTCTGCATACCTTCCTGATTCTAGATGTTCTAGACTTGCCTGTTGATCTTAACTGCAGATCTGCAAACCACCAGTTAATGATGTAATGTCCAAGGAGCCCAAGACAGACTTCTAGAGTTTCTAAGAATAACTCCCTTAGTCCCTGATCTTTGCTGTTTACCGTGAGAAGTGAAAATGAAAGTGTTAGTTGCTCAGTCATGACCGACTCTTTTGCGACCCCATGGACTAGAGCCTGCTAGGCAAGAATACTCAAGTGGGGGTTCCCATTGGCTTCTCCAGAGGATCTTCCTGACCCAGAGATTGAACCCAGGTCTCCTGCATTTTGCAGGAAGATTCTTTACTGTCTGAGCCGCCCTGGAAGCCACTGTTTACCTTGTGTGCTGTGTGCTTAATCACTCAGTTGTGTCCAACTCTTTGTGACCCCATGGGCTGTAACCCAGCAGACGCCTCTGTCCAATGGATTATCCAGGTAAGAATACTGGAGAGGGTTGCTGTTTCCTTTTTCAGGGGATCTTACTGATGCATGGCTCGAATCCTGATCTCCTGCTTTTCCTTCATTGGCCGGTGGGTTCTTTACCACTAGTGCCACTTGGGAAGCCCCAAGAAAGTGGAGATATGTATATACACATACATATGGCTGAGTGAAGTTGTTGTATGGCAGAAATCAACACAACATTGTCAAGCAATTATCTTCCAATTACAAAAAGACATAAATATGAAAAAAAGGAAGGTCTGGCACATGGCAGACACAGGTTTAAAGAAACACACACAGGTTTAAAGAAAAGCTTAAAAAATTATTGGTATTATTTTAGAAATTATTTTTACTAATCATTAATTTATTTTAATTTCATACTTCAAAACATATGCAACTCAATATCTGTGAGTTGAGGAAAAGAGAAATTAAACCTAGCATCACATGAAAGGTTGTTGTTGCTTGTTGGTTTGAGGTGGCGGGTGTTTTGGTTGGGATACAGATTTATTCTCTACTTCTGTTTCTCTATTTCTGCTTTGTAAGTAAGATCATCTATACCAATTTTTTCAGATTCCACGTATGTGCATTATTATACTCATTTGTTTTTCTCCTTCTGACTTACTTCACTCTGTATAACACTCTAGGTCCATCCGTGTCTATAAAAATGACCCAATTTTGTTTCTTTTTCAGTTCAGTTCAGTCTCTCCATCATGTCCAACTCTTTGCAACCCCATGGACTACAGCATGCCAGGCCTTCCTGTCCATCACCAACTCCCAGAGTTTACCCAAACTCATGTCCATTGAGTCAGTAATGCCATCCAACCACCTCATCCTCTGTCATCCCCTTCTCCTCCCACCTTCAATAGTTCCCAGCATCAGGGTCTTTTCAAATGAGTCAGTTCTTTGCATCAGGTGGCCAAAGTACTGGAGTTTCAGCTTCAATATCAGTCCTTCCAATGAGCACCCAGGACTGATCTCCTTTAGGATGGACTGGTTGGATCTCCTTGCTGTCCAAGGGTCTCTCAAGAGTCTTTTCCAACACCACAGTTCAAAAGCAACAATTCTTCGGTGCTCAGCTTTCTTTATGGTCCAACTCTCACATCCATACATGACTACTGGAAAAACCATAGCCTTGACTAGACGGACCTTTGTTGGCAAAGTAATGTCTCTGCTTTTTAATCTCTGTCTCAGTAATGTCTCTGTCTAGGCTGGTCATAACTTTTCTTCCAAGGAGTAAGTGTCTTTTAATTTCCTGGCTGCAGTCACCATCTGCCGTGATTTTGGAGCCCAGAAAATAAAGTCCACCACTGTTTCCATTGTTTATTGTTATGGCTGAGTAAAACTCATTTAACTTGTGCCACCCCAAAACACATATGAGTGTCATACCCGCCATAATTTCAGCACAGTTACAGAGCTCTAGTATGTAGTAATACTAAAAATTAAAACATTCTTGAAGTCAGGCCATTTAAACATTTGTCTAATTCACAGAACACATTAAACTATACTCATTAGCTTAGTCAAACTCATCATGACTTATACATCTTTTCTAGGGCAGGACAAGCACAGAAAATATTCTGTAGGGATTTCTCCTGCAAGGAACAGGGGCTTTCCAACCTTACATAATTATAAATATCTTCCAAAATTCGGTCTGTGTGCTGTTATATAATTCTGCTTGAAAATGTTTTTCAATAAGGGGAATGTGCCCTAAACCTGACCATGTGCATGTGCTCAGTGGTGTCCGACTCTGCGACCCCATGGACTGCAGCCCACCAGGCCCCTCTGTCCATGGGATTTTCCAGGCAAGAATGCAGGAGTGGGCTGCCATTTCCTCCTGCAGTGGATCTTTCCTACCTAGGGATTGAACCCCGGTCTCCTGAATTGCAGGCAGATTCTCTACTGTCTGAGCCACCAGGAAAGCCCAAAATCTGACCAAAGATATGTCCAAAAATAAATGTACAATAATAAACCTGTATGAGCTTCCCAGGTGTCACTATTGGTAAAGAATCCTCCTGCCAATGCTGGAGACACTGGAGATGATGGGTTTGATTTCCCGATCCAGGGGTTGGGAAAACCCCTGGAGTAGGAAATGGCAACCCACTCCAGTATTCTTGCCTAAATTCTATGGACAGAGGAGCCTGGCTGGCTACACCCCATGGATGTAGCTCCCATGGTGTGATTCCACAAAGAGGTGGACACAACTGAGCACACGCACCACGCAAACCTGTGTGGGAAATACTGACAACATATCTGTGCTCCAAATCCAATAAGATGGGCATAGTGTATACTGTCCCCGTGGATTTTATAAAGATTTTTTAGTGTTCCATAATTCTGTTTATTTGCCACCAAACATATACACACAAGCAAAACCTAATATTAATGATACAATGGGTAACAGTCATTTTCTTTGCCTAATTCAGTTAATGGAATTTTTTTCTTTTTCTTTTTTTTTAAAGAGCGATTTGTCTTATCTGGGTTCCCTGAAAATGCTATTTGGGAAAATTTCATCTGTGCCCTCTTGTCTTCTTGCCTCTTGATAGAATTATTAGCTAACAACTAATAGAGGCATTCAGAAAACTAAGATCATGGCATCTGGTCCCATCACTTCATGGCAAATAGATGGGGAAACAATGGAAAGTGACTTTATTTTGGGGGGCTCCAAAATCATGGCAGATGGTGACTGCAGCCATGAAATTAAAAGATGCTTACTCCTTGGAAGAAAAGTTATGACCAACCTAGATAGCATATTCAAAAGCAGAGACATTACTTTGCTAACAAAGGTCCGTCTAGTCAAGGCTATAGTTTTTCCAGTGGTCATGTATGGATGTGAGAGTTGGACCATAAAGAAAGCTGAGCGCTGAAGAATTGATGCTTTTGAACTGTGGTGTTGGAAAAGACTCTTGAGAGTCCCTTGGACTGCAAGGAGATCCAACCAGTCCATCCTAAAGTGGATCAGTTCTGAGTGTTCATTGGAATGATGGATGTTGAAGCTGAAACTCCAATACTTTGGCCACCTGATGCAAAGAACTGACTCATTTGAAAAGACCCTGATTCTGGGAACTATTGAAGGTGGGAGGAGAAGGGGATGACAGAGGATGAGGTGGTTGGATGGCATCACCGACTCAATGGACGTGAGTTTGAGTAAACTCCAGGAGCTGGTGATAGACAGGGAGGCCTGGCATGCTGCAGTCCATGGGGTTGCAAAGAGCCGGACATGACTGAGCAACTGAACTGAACTGAATAGAGGCATCCAAGCACATGTGCTAACTGTAGAGCTACATGTTCCAAATATCACCAGGAGTGTCCCCTTTCCACCATCCAACAGCAAACCATGTTTGACCCAAGACTCTCTCAGGAGAGCAGATTGAACTAAGATGGAAATGTAATTTGAGCAATATCAAAGAATTAGAATAGTTAATTTCCAAACATGACAGCACTTATTTTCCATATGTAGCAAAGGAGTCTCATTTATAAATCAAGAGTAATCTGCAGAGACTTGGGAACATTCATCAACGATTTATAAGATTATTACATGAGACTCCAGATCACAGCCCATCTCTGTCTACACTTAGACACATAGATACACACACACACACTCACCATATAAAATCATTCTGTATTATACAGAGACATACGGTTGAATTCTCTATTGCAATGGAGAGGACGAATTAGCAAATTCATTAATGAACTCCTGTGTTTCCCCCAAAGTCGTCAGCTGTAATAATTCATTTGTTTTCCCAAATCATCTGCCATTATTATCCACACCACTGCCTCTCAGTGAACACTGGGACCTCACAAAGGTTTTACTTTTACTGCAGAGCCAAGACTCCAGGGCACCAAGGGTTGTGGGCAAAGCATAGAGAGTTCTCTGAGCAGTGACTGCTTTGGGCATAGTGAACCTCCTAAAAGACTCATTTCTCATTTGTCTGTTCTACAT
The DNA here is from genome assembly GCF_027580195.1 of Bos mutus. Taxonomy (NCBI): domain Eukaryota; kingdom Metazoa; phylum Chordata; class Mammalia; order Artiodactyla; family Bovidae; genus Bos; species Bos mutus. Next base: position 55,195,330 of record NC_091630.1, on the reverse strand, counting down.
CACCAGCATCAAATAAGCAAGACACAAACACAAAGACACCAAAGTGGCTTGGACTAACTGCTAAAGTAACATCATTAGCACATAATTCATTTGTTCTCATGCAGCAGTAGAAACTTTCTACTTTTAATTTTTAAAAAACTTACTTATTTTGGGCTGTACTTGTTCTTCATTGCTGCCCATGGGCTTTCTCTAGTTGCAGTGAGTGGTGGCTACTCTAGTTGTGGTGCATAGGCTTCTTAATCAAGCAGTAAGTAGTATGAGTCTTGGCTTTACTTAAGAAAAGGCCCTTGTTCTCCTACATCTGCTAATGGTCAAATCTCACAATTATTCTACAATATGTATAAAATTGCTTTGTGCATGTGCGTGCTCAGTTGCTTCAGTCGTGTCCGACTCTTTGCAACTTTATGGACTGTAGCCCACCAGGCCCCTCAGTCCATGAGATTCTTTAGGCAAGAAGACTGGAGTGGGTTGCCCATTTCCTTCTCCAGAAGATCTTCCTGACCCAGGATCAAACCCAAATTTCCTGCATTTCAGGCTGATTGTTTACCAACTGAGCCACCAGGGAAAGCCCTAAAATTGCTTATTTGTTTTCTTGGATCTTTTTCCCATGGAACTGTGTCTTTCTCAAAGGAGGCTACTCAATCATTTCATCACTGTATCTCTAATTCCTCCACACATACACAGTGGGTCTTGTTAGACAATTGATGACGAAGAGCTGGAAGCACATATGAGTTACTCTGGAAGATTTGTGTGTGTGTATGTGTTTCAGTGGAACTGTTCATATAAAGGAAATGCACATGGGATGTATCCTAAAGATTATGTCCCTTCATTTTATGCAGTGCAAACACAGTTGCTATGAGTTCTTTATCTTCCTGGATATTAAGAATATAGTTTAAAACTGACTACTTATATCTGGGCAAAGGGCTCCAGTAGTTGCTGATCCTCCCTATGGAGCTGATTCAACTCCTCAAATATCCAATTGAGCCTGTACATAGTGGCAGCAGTTACATTAGCCTTGATCCATGAGTCAGAAAGATCCTCTGGAGAAGGAAATGGCAACCCACTCCAGTATTCTTGCCTGGAAAATCCCATGGATGGAGGAGCATGGTGTGCTACAGTCCATGGGGTTGCAAAGAGTTGGCTATGACTGAGCATGCACCTAAGATCCAGCTACACAGTCTGCCTGTGATCAGTGGGATTCCCCTTCCAGAAAGAAGTTCTTGGTTATAGAATGCTGTTAACATTTCAGAAGGACTGAAGAGTTAAATCAGGTTTAGATTAACATCTCAGACCTCGTTCTCATAATTTCCCCCAATTATGACAGCAGTTATAACAAGTTAGTAAGCAAAGGCTGGCCATGCCTTGCTCTTCACCTCTCTTCAATATATTCTTTGTTGCCTGACCTTTCTTTAACTGAGTTATTTGCTATTCATCCTCAGGGAAGAGATAGCTACATTGGTAGAGGATAATATATTTTTATTTCACCAAATATATCTAAGGGCTTTCCAGGTGGCTTTCCAGTAAATAATCTGGCCTGCCAATTCTGAGACATGAGAGAAGTGTGTTTGATCCCTGGGTCAGGAATTGACCCAGAGAGGGAAATCCCCTTGAGAGGGAAATTACAATGCACCCCAGTATTTCTTGCCTGGAGAATTCTATGGACAGAGGAGCCTGCTGGGCCACAGTCCATGTGGTTGTAAGGAGTCAGACATGACTGAACATGCACACACCACAATATATCTAAAGAGGTGTGATAAGTGAAAAAGTTGGCTTAAAGCTCAACATTCAGAAAACAAAGATCATGGCATCCGGTCCCATCACTTCATGGGAAATAGATGGGGAAACAGTGGAAACAGTGTCAGACTTTATTTTTTGGGGCTCCAAAATCACTGCAGATGGTGACTGCAGCCATGAAATTAAAAGATGCTTACTCCTTGGAAGGAAAGTTATGACCAACCTAGATAGCATATTCAAAAGCAGAGACATCACTTTGCCAACAAAGGTCTGTCTGGTCAAGGCTATGGTTTTTCCTGTGGTCATGTATGGATGTATGAGTTGGACTGTGAAGAAGGCTGAGCACCGAAGAATTGATGCTTTTGAACTGTGGTGTTGGAGAAGACTCTTGAGAGTCCCTTGGACTGCAAGGAGATCCAACCAGTCCATTCTGAAGGTGATCAGCCCTGGGATTTCTTTGGAAGGAATGATGCTAAAGCTGAAACTCCAGTACTTTGGCCACCTCATGCGAAGAGTTGACTCATTGGAAAAGACTCTGATGCTTGGAGGGATTTGGGGCAGGAGGAGAAGGGGATGACAGAGGATGAGATGGCTGGATGGCATCACTGACTCGATGGACGTGAGTCTGAGTGCACTCCGGGAGTTGGTGATGGACAGGGAGGCCTGGCGTGTTGCGATTGATGGGGTCGCAAAGAGTCAGACACGACTGAGTGACTGGACTGAACTGAATACATTTTTAAATATTAAAGGGATGGTTTTGATTTTACTAAGTCTAATCTGGTGGGTATTTTGTCCTGACAGCACATCCCAGTTTGGGTAAGACATATTTCAACTGTTCAATAACCACGTGTGCTTAAAGAACCCATACTAGATAGTTCAGGGTTCTAAGTATTGACTGCCCTTCAGCTATGGTTTGTTGAAGGCTACAGAGGATGGCAGGTAGATAGAGAACCGGTTGTAGCTCTGGACCACACATGTTAGAGGAAAGTCACTACATCTAGGAAAGAGCTTCCATTTCTGATGCTTGTGGAAGCATCAGAGTTTGTGGTCAAGATGAACTCAATTGTGTTAAGAGCCATGTAACTCCCGATTTTCATCTGAGAGAGCCCCAGAGTAGAAGATGGAATTATACAGCCTGTCATGTACTGATAGTATATTCATGTTGTCTTAGAGAATTTCAAGCCTCTTTAGTGCTCAATGATTCAGCCAGGGATGAGACAGCTCCTCAGGATTCTAGAAAAATACTGCTGCTCAGATTTCTTAATAAATGCTCATTGGATGAAAGACTGAACCAATAACCCAGCTACCAAGTTTCTGATACACAAAATATTTGTAGCTCTCAGCTAATGAGCTCCTACTCATTTGCATGCTGGTCTTCTGTTTAAAGTGCTCTCATATTTCATCAGAATAATTTTTTCTCTATTGTAAGGTCATAATTTTCATTGGATTATAACATAAATTTCCTTATTTGCAGGGATAAAACTAATTTATTACACTATGCACAATGAGCTGTATTTGGATTCTCGAGTTATAATGTATTTCATCAAGACTGAATCTCAACTATGATTAAAAAGACCAACTTCATTGAAATATAATTCACATACCAAAAAATTAACCCCTGTTAAGTGCCCAATGGCAACCCACTCCAGTACTCTTGCCTGGAAAATCCCATGGATGGAGGACCCTGGTAGGCTGCAGTCCATGGGGTCATGAAGAGTCGGACACGACTGAGCGACTTCACTTTCACTTTTCACTTTCATGCCTTGGAGAAGGAAATGGCAACCCACTCCAGTGTTCTTGCCTGGAGAATCCTAGGGATGGGGGAGCCTGGTGGGCTGCCATCTATGGGGTAGCACAGAGTCAGACACGACTGAAATGACTTAGCAGCAGCAGCAGCAGCAGCAAGTGCCCAATTCAGTGAGTTGTAGCATATTCACAGAGCCGTCCAACCATCACCACTGTTGAATGTCAGAACATTTTCATCACCTGCATAGAAACTCTGTACCCAATAGCACTCACTCCTCTTAGACACTCTGTACCCAACAGAACTCACTCTTCAGCAACCTGCCCCTATATCTCATGTAGCTTCATTTCAATTGGAAAAGATCATCTTAAAGGCCGAATTGAATATTTTTGTGATTAGGAGGGACAGTGGACTTTTTCGGTGCAGTGGTTTCTACTCCCATGCTATTCTCTTACTCATTTGTTCTACAAATATTTACTCAGTACTCTCTGGGGTATAAAGATGGAAGAGAGCAGACAGTGCTGTGTGTTTTATGCTGTTCCTTTTTGAGATAAGCTCAGAGTACACAGACTAGCTCTCTTTTCTGTGCTTGACTGCTGAAAGATCTGATACAACTCTATTTTGCATGAAGTTGGAGTCTAAGCTGCTAAAATACCATCATTTGATATCTCTGGTCCTATCACATGTGAATACATTTTTTCACAAGTTTACTTAGACTTAGAATCTAACTTCAAACAGGAGACTGCACTATATAAGGCAAGAATTTTTGCTTTCTTCCATCTTACACTTTGCCTCAATTCTACTCTGTTTGAGTGGAAACCCAACCAGGGTATAGCCCATGAATACCAACCCATCATTTCCTAGACACACATCATCCAGACACACATTCCTTCCTCCTGGTGGTCCATATGTCACCTTTACATATTCAAAACATTTATTTATTTACTGGTTAAACTGGGTCTTTGTTGCTGCAGACAGGCTTTTTCTAGTTATGGTGAGTGGGGGTTACTCTCAAATTGTGGTTCATGGGCTTCTCATTACAGTAGCTTCTCTTGTTGCAGAGCATGGGCTCCAGGGAGCATGGGCCTCAGTAGTTTGGTGCACAGACCCAGTTGCCCTGTGGCATGTGGGGTCTTCCCAGACCAGGGATTGAACCTGTGTCCCTAGCATTGGCAGGCATATTCTTAACCACTGGACCACCAGTTGTTGTAGTTCAGTCCTAAGTCATATCTGACTCTCAGCAACCCCATGGACTGCAGCACACCTGGCTTCTCTGTCCTTCACCATCCCGCAGAGTTTGCTCCATTGAGTCAGTGATGTCATCCAATCATATCATCCTCTGTCACCACCTTCTTCTCCTGCCCTCAATCTTTCCCAGCATCAGTGTCTTTTCCAATGAGTCGGCTCTTTGCATCAAATGGTCAAAGTATTGGAGCTTCATCTTCAGCATCAGTTCTTCCAGTGAATATTCAGGGTTGATTTCCTTTAGGATTGACTGGTTTGATCTCCTTGCTGTCCAAGGGACTCTCAAGAGTCTTCTCCAGCACCATGGTTAGAACGCATCAATTCTTTGGCACTCAGCCTTCTTTATGGTCCAACTCTCACATTCATATGTGACTACTGGGAACACCATAGCTTTGACAATGCAGACCTCTGCCGGCTAAATGATGTATCTCTGGAAGTCCTCAAAACACTCTTCTGGGTGTTAATTTTTGTTGCATGAATTCTTTGATGTAGCAAAGTCTTACCTGACAGTCAATTCCCACAATACAGAGCCACTGCTAGCTCATGATTTTAAGGCTCACCTGTATATTTGCTAATTATATTCTGTATTTGTCTTATCTCCCTCAAGAGAAGGAGGTTGCCTTTAGAGTAGAGATCAGTGTGTCCCTGCCCCACACCACCACTGTGTCCTGGTGCCATTAACACGGGACAAATGATGGAACTGGTTTAGCTGTCAGGTAGAAAGCTGTGGGTTGAGCCACTTTTTCTACTGGCTCCCATTTTATAGTAAACAATAGCTTAATGGAGAGTTGGGCCCCTGACAGCTGGTTTGGCCGTGTCCCTGCCTTTGGCCTGCAGCCCGGCACCCTCTTTAATGGATGTGCCTCGTGTTTGAGCACCTGCTGTGCGCCTGGCTCTGTGTCAGGTGTTTAAAACACCACCTCTGTCTGTGCTCCCCTGTATCCTCCTTTCCGTCACTGCATTTACCCAAGAATGTAATATGTGCTTATGTTTTCTGTCTCCTTCCCTGGACTGTGAGCTCTTCACAGGCAGAGTGGAGTTTTACCCAGAGCCTGGCACACAGCAGGCTCTCAAACAAATATTTGTTATGTGAATAAATAAATGAAAACACAGTTGTTAGCAGCTATCTGCCTAGCCGAAAATACAACATACCTCTGAAACAATGAGAGAGCAGGACAACATCACTCAAAGTGTTAATTATGCACAGTGGACAACGTGTGAACAAAATAAATTGTGGGTACCCACATAGTCTAAGTAAGACGTGTTTTCATCAGTGCTTTTATATCAGATTTTTATCTGCATCCTTTAAACAGCTTGAAAAGAAATGTAACTTATGTTCAACAGCAGCACTTCACAAAATCACTTTTCTTTGCCTTCCCATCGTCTTGTACTCTTTACTCCTCTGCAGCCTGTCCCCTCAATGCCCAAGTCTCTCCCCTCACCCGAAAGGCCCCTACTTTGTACGTATCTGCTCCTTGCCTTTTTTCAGTGGCAGACTCACTCAGCCTTTCTGACTCCCTTGACTTTCTCTCTTGGACTCATCACCCCAAGTCTGCACTGCAATAAAGAGGCTGGAGCCAACCCACTGAGCAAGAGCCTCCTTCCTTTCTAGAAGTGGGTGGGGTTAGAGGAAGCAGGAAAGAGGATTTATGTGGGTGAAGACTGTGAATACTCCAACAATAATTCTGTCCCTGTTATGATAAGATTATTAAATGGAGGGAATCTACCAGCACTGGTGAAGAACTGTTCTCTTTATTTGGGGACTAGCCACTTGATGTTATAATGTAAATTGCAGCAAGCACACAGAAGTTGTTTATGACCACTTAACCTAAACCTGATGGGATATTCTGTCCCTTCACCCAGCATAGGCTGTAAATCATTCATTTTAGGAAAGGGTTCTCTGGTCATCGACATTCCCTCTGGTTCTTCCAACAGGAGTTTCGGCTTCCAATTTCCACTCAGTCTGTGGCCAAGGTAAGCAAAGGTCCTACCTGGACAGACCATACACACGTCTTCTGTGCTGATGGGTAGAGCTATTCTCCAGGCTGCTTAGGCTAACTTGGCCTCTTTTGGTTTTAAGCCCATTTACCTGAGGAATCCAAGGACCCACTGCTTTGAAATTATATAGTGTGAGTTTCCAACTCAGAGGCAAAAATTCAGTAAAATCATAACATAATATCCATGTATCAGTCAGGATCCAACCAGGAAAACAGAAACCACAATAAATATTTAGAACAGAGGTAACAATTTAACACAGGGAAATAGTGATACCATACAGGTGGTGGAAAATCTGAGCAGCCAAACATGGATGTTGGGGAAAGCTACAGATTAGCAAGAGGGGGAAGCAGAGACCTACCTGAGGCTAAGAGACAAAGGGATCCTGGGGCCCAGGGATGGAACCCACAGAGGCCTGTCCTAAGGGAACGGGAATGTGGAGGAGTGGTCACCAAGGTAGAACCATGGGAAGGGAAAGCCCTGATTTCTCTCCAGCCGCCCCCCCACCCCGCCTCCCACCTCAGAGCTCCTGTTGGCTGAAAACAAATCTCCCTGGTGCACTCTAGCTGGAGATGGGGGCGGGGTCATGGATCTACCCTGAGATAAACAGAGCAGGACACACACAATCCACACGTGAGGTATCACAGAATAAGCTGGGAAAAGCAGGATGTGAAGGAAAGACAGACCTGGCTACAGAAGCAGCCTGACTGCCTGGGCATGCCCCCACCTTCTGCCACCAGAGGGGAACTCAGAAGTGAAGACTCGAAAGAAGGGTGTGCGTGCATGCTAGGTGGCTTCAGTCATGTCCACTCTTTGTGACACCATGAATTGTAGCCCGCCAGGACACTCAGGGCTTATTCTGGGTGCCAGACACAATGGATGAACTGCTCGAATCCAGTGAAGCCTCACAAGCCCTGCAGAATTTCACCAGCAGCCAACTGGGCCCAGAGAGGTTAAGTACCTTGCCCAAAATTACACCCTGTGTAGCTTTAGAACTAGAGCTCCCTGACCACCCCATTTCCATCCACCATGCTGCGTTTGAAGTGTTGTGTTCTCAAAGGTGTACAGAAATATGTCCCTTTCGGCAACCCCATCAGAGGATTGGAGCTGGTGCTGATGCTGGGAAAGCTGATGCTCTTCACCTCCTGGGCAGACTGGCTTCTCAGCCCTACGGTTATCCTCTGTCAATGACACTCTCATTCCCTCCTCCTCAGCCCCACTCCCACCTCCACCTGTAGCCCCAGCAGAAATGTGCATCTCTAACAGCTCCAGATCTGCTCCAGGGAAATAACGGGAAAGAAATAACTGGAGTGTTACCCTGATGGTGGCGTCTCCATTTCAGCAGGAGATCAGTGCTGTGGGAGAGGAATGATTCTTTAATGATGGATCTGCCGGTCGCAGAAGGTAGTGGGGATTAACTCTCACTGCTGAGTTAACACCCGCATAAGTCACAGCAGACTCACTTGCTGAGAAGGCTGACTTCGGATTTTTTTTGGTGTGAATTTGAATTCATTTAATCCTAAATTTGGGAGGCCTCAATAATAAGCAAGAAAAAGAAAAGCTAAAAGATAGATGAGTATCAATTACGCACTGGGGTCTGTGGCCTGTGTGTGTGTGTGTAAGGGTTGAGAGAGAACAAAATAAGAACTTTTATCCCGATTTAATATTCAATTACAGAACCAGAATTAATGGATAAAATGTTAACATAAAATTAAGTACAAAGAAGGATATCATTATAACATACTGAATAAGATCCCTGGAGTCTTTTTCCTCAAATAGAGGATTCCTATTTCTTAAGTCAGAGCTCCAAGGAGGGCCTGTGATGAGGACAGCAAATTTGAATTGTGCTGATACAAAAAGACACATTCTAGGACTTCCCTGACAGTCCGTGGTTAAGACTCTGTGCTTCTAATACAGGGGGTGCAGGTCTGATCCCTGGTCAGGGGGCTAAAATCCCACAGTGCCATGGAGCATGGTCAAAACAAACCAAAAAACACAACTATTTAATCCCTTTGGGGCTGACTGAGACGCTCCATAAAGGTCAGATGATCCCTGATGACATCATCCTGCAGCTGTGTATGTATGTATGTGTGTATGATATCATTAAAAGAATTTTCTTGAAGATAATAGGAGCCTCTGGAAGCCTCTAATCTGAAATAGAATATCTTATTGGTGTAATTTTCAATAAATATAGTGGGTTTTGCTGGTATAAACTATAAAATCCTTGTAAGAATTTGTGTTACTAATAAAAAAACAGGAAAGCCATTTCCCCCAAGGTATTTTATAATGATGGAGGTAGGAAATATCTAATTTTATCAGTAATAATCCTCTCTCACTTGACCCTTAAATTCCTGAAGATTCTCACAGTTGAGTTAAAAGCACGAGCTGTAGAATTTTAAATCTAACAGGTCCTATTAGTGAGATGTTATTTTCTCTGGGATCATTTTTTTTTTAACTATCCCTGGGACTTCCCTGGTGGTCCAGTGGTTAAGACTTTGCCTTCCAATGCAGGAGATGAAGGTTCAATCCTTGATCACGGAATTAAGATCCCACATGCCTTGGGGCCAGGGCCAAAAAACCAAAACATAGAACAGATACAATGTTGTAACAAATTCAATTAAGACAAAAAAAAAAAAAAAACCTGTCTCTGTAAGCTGCTTCCTCCATGGTAAAAATCACTCAATTTTTTATAATGGTTACATTTACTAGAAAGCTGATTGTGATTTTTAAGTTGTGCTCTTAAAATGGCATTCAGGCTAATGCAACATATAAACAAGTGTATAAAACTCTTGTAAAGTCTGTATAACTGCCAAAACTCTTTTGTGGATGTCTTTATGAATCATAAAAATGTGAATACATGATCTCTAGAGATGCTTAAATCGAATGCTGAACTTCACGGCACCATTTGGGTAGTTGCAGCTGTGGTAGGATTTAGCAAGAATTTCCTTCAGATAGTGGAGTAAGTGGCTACAAGATGAAATAGGGCCCATTCTGCGTGGCAGACAGATGAGCTTAAAAAAGAAGTGTATGAGCTAGTTTTTCAAAGAAAAGAAAATTCCCCCAGATCAATGATTTACCCTCCACGTTCAAGGTTTGTTTTTTGTTTGTTTACTGAGCAAAGTGGCCCTCATATACAGGCAGTAAAAAGCAGTCCTCTCTGAGTGTGTGAAATGAGACCTGGGCTTTGTTCAGGTGCCACCTGACTCATTCAGTCCACAGTGATCTACTAGTTATCTCCATGGGTTCTGACATCACTGGCGCCCTGCTCTTAAGACGACACCAAATCAGGGCTTAACATGGTCCCATTTAAAGAAAAGATTCTGCTCTCTCCTAACCTCAGACAAACATAGGTGCACTTGGTTTTACTAAGAGAATGAAAGTTTAGTTTTTACCTGCTGTTCCTGGTTAGGCAGCTTTCCTGAGCATGGATTCTCCTTGCACAAGGAGCTCATGGGTTGGGGCTTTGTGCATTCTGGGGCTCCCCAGTCTTCCAGGGTGTCAGAGTCCTTCATTTCCAGTCACATGCAAGAGAGAAAAAGAACATGGAAGAGTCACATATAATTTGAGTCTGAAAGTGGTGAATCTTACGTCCACCTACATTCCAGTCTCCAGAACGTAGTCATATTCTTCATCTTGTAACAGGTAGGGCTGGGAAATGTAGTTTAGCCAAGCTCCCAGGAGGAGATCAGGGTACTGATGAGCTCCACCAACTCCATCACAAGGAGGAAGGAGCATACCACAAACAAATGTTGTGGTTTTGTCTTAATAGAATCCTTCCTACTGTTTATTTCTGAGATGAGTTATTGGTAGTTTTTGATATGGAAAAGTGCTGTGTATTTAGTGATTAGAAAATAAAGTGTGTTCAAACACAAGAAAATTTCCAGCTGACTCACATCTCCTACAGAATGAGACTGTGTTAAAATTATAACTGTGCTAGTACAATGCTCCCTAATAAGGCAGAACCAGTCTGGTTTAGCTTTAAAACTTCCAGAGTGTTCATTAGAAATGCTTGTTCATTTTGTTCTAATGACAACTGTAACTCTTTACATGACAAAGCTTTCAGACCATGAGAACCGTCCTCTTGTAAAGATCATGTGAAGTGCTCACAGCTAATGCAAGATTAAGGAATTTTAATTAGGATTTGAAGTTTATACTTTGAAATGTTTGTTTTATCTCAGTTAGTAAGCTTATGCAGCTTTAAAACCCCTATGAAGATTAACGCCAGTCCAAATTTTGCTGACATATAGTTTATGTGAAAATACGGTAGGAGATACAAGCTTCAACTATAGGAACTGACAGTCCTGGATTCATATTCATTCAGTCTCTTACTTGATGTGTCAACTTGGGCAAGTTTTTAACTACTCTAATAAGACTATGCTTCCTCATCTGTAAAATTGGGATAATATAGATACATATATTAATATTATACTTACATAAGATTGTAAAGAGTATAATATGAGATAACATGTATAAAATTTCCTGGCAGATACTAAGTGCTCAATTTTTAGCTATCATTATCTTTGTTGATTTTAATGTTTTCCCTTAAATTAGAATTTATCTACTAAGACTTTAATATCTTGTTACACATATTACAAGCTTGGTTACAGACCAAATTTATTTGTGTGGTTAAAAGTTGAAAATTTGCCAAAAGATTTGCTTTGAATGACCTCTGTGTTCCTTCCACCATGCTGCTTTATTTAAGAGACATCATAGTTTTGTGAGTCTCAGGACTAAAGGGTGAAGAAAATCATACCCTCTGGCATTGATTTCTTGGACAAATCAGTCATTCAAGCAATCTAGATTTCTTCATGAATTGGCTTTAAAATAATGAGTCAGTATCATCTATTTACCACATAAGGGCCCCAAGGGAAACATGAAGATGAAGTATTGGGTTCTTATCACAATGTATTTACTGTTTAATAGTCAAATATAAGCCCTTTTAAAGGTCACTGTGGTTAGAGGAGCAGTAGTGATTTTTATGGCAAATTAAGTTTCCTTTGGTTGAGCTCTCTTCATTCTTTCTGGAGCTATTTCTCTACTCTTCTCCAGTAGCATACTGGGCAACTACTGACCTGGGGAGTTCATCTTTTCAGTATCATATCTTTTTCCCTTTTCCTACTGTCCATGGGGTTCTCAAGGCAAGAATACTGAAGTGGTTTGCCATTCCCCTCTCCAGGGGACCACGCTTTGTCAGAACTCTCCACCAAGACCTCTTTGTCTTGGGTGGCCCTACCCAACATGGCTCAGTTTCATTGAGTTGGACAAGGCTGTGATTCATGTGATCAGTTTGGTTAGTTTTCTGTGATTGTGGTTTTCATTCTGTCTGCCCTCTGATGGAGAAGGATGAGAGGCTTATGGAAGCTTCCTGATGGGAGAAATGACACCACCCTTATAGCAGAAAGGGAAGAAGAACTAAACAGCCTCTTGATGAAAGTGAAAGAAAAAAGTGAAAAAGTTGGCTTAAAACTCAGTATTCAAAAAACAAGATCATGGAATCTGGTCCCATCACTTCATGGGAAATAGATGGGGAAACAATGGAGTCAGTGCCAGACTTTATTTTGAGGGGTTCAAAAATCACTGCAGATGGTAACTGCAGCCATGAAATTAAAAGATGCTTACTACTTGGAAGAAAAGCTATGGCCAGCCTAAACAGCATATTAAAGAGCAGAGACTTGACTTTACTGACAAAGGTCCATTCAGTCAAAGCTACAGTTTTTCCAGTAGTCATGTATGGATGTGAGAGTTGGACTATAAAGAAAGCTGAGCACCAAAGAATTGATGTTTTGAACTGTGTTGGAGAAGACTCTTGAGAGTCCCTTGGACTGCAAGAAGATACAGTGAGTCAATCCTAAAGGAAATCAGTCCTGAATATTCACTGGAAACACATGCTGATGTTGAAGCTCCAATACTTTGGCCACCTGATGTGATGAACTGACTGATTGGAAAAGACCCTGATGCTGGGAAAGATTGAAGTCGGGAGGAGAAGGGGATGACAGAGGATGATATGGTTGGATGGCATCACCGACTCAATGGACATGAGTTTGAGTGAGTTCTGGGAGTTGGTGATGGACAGGCAAGCCTGGCATGCTGCAATCCATAGGGTCCCAAAGAGTCGGACACGACTGAGTGACTGAACTGACTGGCTAACTTGGTTGAGCTCAGCTCTGCTGATGCAGACTGGCCAGGCTGGATGGGTGTGCTGTCTGCCCCTTCTCTTCTCCCAACGATCACCTCCTTGAGGACAGTCGCCTCCTTGGACACCTTGCCTGGCCAGCAATGAGATTGCCAGAACCCAGGAAGAATGCAGTCCTCTTATTTGGAGCTCTATTAAATACGAAGTAAAAAAATATATAGTTGATTTTCTAAAAACTTGTCTACCACCTGTGAGGTAGAAATTAGGGTAACCTTTTGGCAGATGTTCTACTTTTGATGACACAAATCTCTTTGGTCTGTAACTACTCTTGTAATAAGTAAGTGCACTAAGATATTAAAGTCTTAATAGATATATTGTAATTTAAGAGAAAACATTAACATCAATAAAGGTACTTTCAGATCAGATCAGATCAGATCAGTCGCTCAGTCGTGTCCGACTCTTTGCAACCCCATGAATCGCAACACGCCTCCCTGTCCATCACCAACTCCCGGAGTTCACTCAGACTTACGTCTATCGAGTCAGTGATGCCATCCAGCCATCTCATCCTCTGTCGTCCCCTTCTCCTCCTGCCCCCAATCCCTCCCAGCATCAGAGTCTTTTCCAATGAGTCAACTCTTCGCGTGAGGTGGCCAAAGTACTGGATTTTCAGCTTTAGCATCATTCCTTCCAAAGAAATCCCAGGGCTGATCTCCTTCAGAATGGACTGGTTGGATCTCCTTGCAGTCCAAGGGACTCTCAAGAGTCTTCTCCAACACCACAGTTCAAAAGCATCAATTCTTGGGCGCTCAGCTTTCTTCACAGTCCAACTCTCACATCCATACATGACCACAGGAAAAACCATAGCCTTGAGCTAAAAATTGAGCACTTAGTATCTATCAGGAAATTTTTATATATCTTATCTCATATCATACTCGTTATTTTTTTAATTTATTTTTTAATTGGAAGAAGATTGCTTTACAATATTATGTTGGCTCTGCCATACAAGAACATGAATCAGCCACAATGACACATATATATCCCCTCCCTCTTGAACACTGTTTACATTTTAGTCACATTTTTGTTGTCTTGGAATACTCTTTAAATTTTAGTCACATTTTCTGTTGTCTTGGCAAAAATTTGATAGGCACATACCACAAGATAGATAATTTTTAATCTAATTTCCTTTCTTCCTTCCTCCCTTCTTTCCTTCCTTTAAATTATTATTATTTTTTTAATTCTTGAAATAGAGATTATCTATTCAAGCTCATTCATAGGAAACAGTGGGGCTAGGAAAAACATAGGGATTCCTGGTGGCAGATAAACCCTTGAAGACTCTCAAACATAGTCACATACATTTATTAATCACCAAATCTTTGGTTAGCTCTTTATAGAAAGCTTTCTTATTTGGCATCTGCAGGATTTTCAGCCTTCCCTGATCTCCGCCTCTGGCTTTCTATGCTGTTTATTAGCTCTGTTCCAGGAAACTACAATAGGGCTTCCCAGGTGGCACTAGTGGTAAAGAATCTACCTGCCAATGCAGCAGACCCAGGTTCAATCCCTGGGTTAGGAAGATCCCTGAGGCAGGAAACGGCAACCCACTCCAGTATTCTTGCCTGGCCAATCCCATGGACAGAGGAGCCTGGTGGGCACAGTCCATAAGGCCATGGAGAGCTGGACACAACTGAGTGATTGAGCACACAGACACGGGAAACTACCATAAACCACAGCAGCTAACCTCTGAGTTCTGTGTCTTTCTCTCACACGAAGTGTCTCTATTTCCCTGTCTCTCCCACTGGACGATAGATGAATTAGAGACAGGAGTAGGTCTGTACTCCTGTACCCTTGCATTTCACTCATAAGAGGAGCTCAGTGTCTGCCGGTGAACTGTTGAGCAGGATCGAATTGAATTGAAAAGAACAGCAAGGAACATGGCATCGGTTGTAGCCAGGGAAGTTTCTGAGCTTGATCTGCTGCTCTGGGCTGGTGTGACAGAGGCCAATTTTGCCTAGTCTGTTTAGAATAATTGCCACAAGATTATAATGGTTCTAGGATCTGCAGAGAAAGAATTTCAATCTCTCACATGTCCTGCTCTGAACCTGCATAAAGAGCCCAAGCCCTTCCTACCACCAAGAGAACACTGAGTTGGTACAGCTTCTCAGAAATCAATGACGCCTTCCAGGAACATTTTTGGTTTCTGTTGTTTAGTCGCTAAGTCATGTCTGACTCTTTTGCAATCCCCATGGACTGTCCATGGAATTTTCCAGGCAAGAATACTGGAGTGCATTGCCATTTCCATCTCCAGAAACATATATTCAAAGAAAATTCATTGTTCATAGTCAGTGGGAGCTATTGCTCAGTGGTTTCCTCAATAAGTATGCTCTGTTCTCTCTCCTACTTGCAACTGATGTAGGTAAAGCATTTGGTGTGTAGCTGCTATGGCATAAGTTCTCCGTTTCCTTGCAAATAGGTGGATATGTGACTTTCACACTAATGAGTACCACGTGGTGTAATAGAAACCCATCGCCATGAAATATAGCATTTTTAGAAGGCTCTCTTGCATCAGTGAAGCCCATTTATGCTGCTCAAAATGTTTTTATCTGTCTGCTTTGATGTGGGAAATGGGCATCATTAGTAGGACATGCACGTACTGAAGAGATAAATCCTAACTACACGCTCGTTTCTTTGTGGTGCTCGCAGACCCATACGTGCAGTTTTATGAATGAAAGGAGATGCTCAGAGCTACCAAAGGGGAAGAGGCAGACACTCTAAAAGACAGCTAACATGCTCATCATCTCTCTTTTCTTCTTTGTCTTTGGGTTTCAGAGGAATTTTAATAGATGTTGGGAGGGTATTTGTGAATTTGAGTGGTCCTATTCCAATTTCCACGTAAGAGCAGTAGAAGGAGGAGGATGGGAGAGAGGGCAGACAGAGTGAGCAGAGCTCCCCAAGCCTCTCAGGGCACCATGATGTTGAGGTCACACATGTCTTAAACCCTGTTGAAAGTATGTTAGCCTGCAGGCATTTCAAATTTTAGCCAGTCACAGGAGCAAGTACTTCATTATCCAGCAGGAAACTCGGCCAACTACCACCTGTAACATCTGTATCTGAACGTCAAAGAAATAGAGAGGAAACAGTTTGCCTCTACGATATTGCTCCTCAATCCTGATCAAACATGAGATCTGAGTGATGCTTAAAGAGTGCCAGTGTGAAAATAAAGTGCCCATTTAAACATGAAGGGTTTTTCTGATGGATTGCAAGAATCACTTAATGCTGTCCCAGACTCCCAAAGAAAATTAAGAAGAGCCTCTCAGAATGTGCTTCTGTATTGTTCTTTCTCAGTCGCTCAGTCGTGTCTGATTCTTTGCAACCCAATCAACTGCAGCATGCCAGGCTCCTCTGTCCTTCACTCTTTCCTGGAATTTGCTCACTCATGTCCATTGAGTCAGTGATGCTATCTAACCATCTCATCCTCCTTCTCTTTTTCCCTTCAATCTTTCCCAGCATCAGGGTCTTTTCAAGACCTGATGAGTCTATTCTTCTCATCAGAGACCACAGTATTGGAGCTTCAGCTTCAGCATCAGTCCTTCCAATGAATAGTCAAGGTTGAGATTTCCTTTAGGACTGACTGGTCTGATCTCTTTACAATTCAAGGGACTCTCAAGAGCCTTCTCCAACACCACAATTCAAAAGCATCAGTTCTTCAGCACTCCTGCTTCTTTATGGCCCAACTCTCATATTTTTTGTTTAACATTTCACATAAAGCAGAAAAGGTCAGCCTTAGCAATGTTTCTACTATGCTTAAGAAAATGGCGACTACTATTTGGGGGAGTTTGAAATATTCACAGTAATCACATTAAAAATTTTTGTTTTGAAGTAATTGTAGACCTACATGCAGTTCTAAGAGATAATACAGAGACATCCCATATAACCTTTATTTAGTTTTCCCCACTGGCAACATCTTGCAGAACGACAGAGCTATAGAGCAACCAGTATATTGACAAGGACACAGTCCAGTGATAGAACATTTTCATCACCACAAGGATCTCTCTTGTTACCCTTTAATCCATCAAACAGGGCATTATCAGTTATTGTCTCCCTGGGAATTCCTTCCAGGGAGTTGACCTTGATTCTTTAGTTAACCTCAGTCCTGAGTTCACTGGTCGTTCCCCTGGCCCTCATTCTGGATCAGGAAGATCCCCTGGAGGAGGGCACGGCAACCCACTCCAGTAATCTTGCTTGGAGAATTCCATGGAGAGAGGAGCCTGGCAGGCTACAGTCAGTAGTGTCACAAAGAGTCAGACATGACTCAGTGACTAACACTTACTTACCTTATCTTCCCTTGGCCCACATACCTGGCACTTCATTGAAAGAGTCATGCCTCGCCCATGTTGCTGTGACTCTGATTCACCCTCTTATTTTCCACAATAAAAACAAACCCATCTCTAATACTTAATCCACAATAGAATGTACAGTAGACCCTCCTCTGTCTCCTCTTTCCTAGTTGAATTTATCCCACTCACTAACTTTCCCAAATTCTTAAAAACTTTTTTTCCTACATGTTCAAACCTATTTCTTATTACTCCATCACTTTTTTGGTCACTGGCACCTGCTTCCTTCAAGTCAGTGTTACTCTACTTTCTACTCTTTCTGGTATCAGATACTTATTTTAATAACACTCAGAGGTGATGCTATTTATCTGATAAAGGGAAATAAGGTAGATGGATGAGACTAGCCTTCTCTGAGTTTTCAAAAAGCCAAGAGGGAATCCTGACCTCAGATTTTCACGTCATTCATTGAATCAGTGTTCCATTTAAGAGGGATTTCGAGGTAGCACTCTTTGAATGTGGAGTTAGAATGCCTTGGGGACTGGTTTGAAAGAAATGCTTGCTACTTTGTCCAGTGTGAACATGTATTTGTGTGACTTAAAGGCTAGAAGAAGGATTGATTATAGTGATAGCACGCCAAGCTACCTCTTGTGTCACTACAATTCTGAAGAAAAATGCTAGAGAGGCATGACTATAAATATTAAAAAAGGACACCAAGGAACACAAACCTGACCTCAGCAACTTAGGGTGTAACTAGAGCTTAGCCAGAGAAAGTGGGAAAAGGAGTCAAAATCCTAGAAAGCCATGACAATGACGATTTCCACCAAGTGCTTTAAGGAATACAATCCAGTGTTTGTCCTATAGGCATACAATCATATGTACGTGCTAAATTGAAGAGGTGCAAGGTCTAAACTGATTTTGAGTGAAAAATTAAAGACACTAAAGAAAGGCAATTTTATGTTTTTCCCGTCTATTCTGTAAACTCTAATTTTTATTATTTGATACTGATTATCTGGTATTATTTCACAAGCATCAAGTAGGCCATCAATTAAGTCCAATGTAAAAAAATATTATCCCATTTAGAAAGAAAGAAGGGGACTTCCCTGGTGGCCCAGGGGCTAAGATTCCACACTCCCAATTCAGGGGGCCCGAGTTTGATCCCTGGTCAGGGAACTTGATGTCACTTGTCACAACTAAAGATTCTGCATGTAGATGAAGATTGAAGATCCCACATGCTGCCACTGAGACCCAGTGCAGCCAAATAAGTAATAAATAAATAAATAATGAAGGAAGTGAAGGGAGGGAAAGGAGAGCTTGGGTAATCATTAGTGCTGTTCATTAATGCTTGTGGTCTTTACCAGCCAGAGGTAGAATTCTACTTATTGATTCCCTAGGACGCAGGCACGTTTTTGGCCTGTGACAGCTGAAGCATGTCACTTCTGGCCACCAGCCTTAAGAGCAAAGGTGTGATCCCCACGTGGTTTCCCGCAGTGTGGTGAGCAGTGCTAACGCACCCAGGGAGGCTGCGTCCCGGGCTGAGCAAATCCAGCCAGCTCCTGCCGACCCCACAGGGACATTTCCTGTGAGGGACAAATACAGCTTCACAGTTTTCAGTGATAAAGAGCAGGCGGTGTGTGTTACTAAAGCATAACATAGGCTGTCTGAATATTAGAAAACAGTAACAGTATGACTTTTGCAGTGGGATGGTAGGTGTTTCTTCGTTTCTTCTTTCTTTTTGTATTTTCTAATTTTTTCATTAATGCTTTTTAAATCTATTACTTTTCTAGAATGGGTAAATTTTTTGTAATAAGGAAATGAATTAATTTAAAATAAACTGAGGGAAAGATAAGTTTTATGATTTGAATATATTTATAATTTGAAATATTATATTTTTACGATAAATACACAAAAATTAATGCCATTTTTTTGTTGTTGTTGTTGTGCCAGTTGGGTTATCCTAACACATAGGCATAGATTGAGAAGTGTTTGAGACCAGAAATCTCATGGTGTTACAAGATACTTAAAATGCGTAACCAGAGATAGAGGAAATCATGCTATGTGGATGACGACAAGCACACCTGCAAAAGAAATTTTAAAATTCACAAATCATGAGTTCCCTAACAGCAAGGGGCCAAAACTGCTCCTTTTTCCCAAGAATCTAATGGTTGACACCATTTTCTTGAACCTGGAGTATGTTTTTGGAGCATAGAGTTTAGTTGCCAAGAACTCAAAAAACAAAATGTTATACGGTCATAGTATCAAAGTTTACTGTCTTGAGATAAATCTGCTCCAGCCCCTACGAAATGCACCTCTGTGAGGATGGTGGATCCCCTGGGGTCCTGGGAGACATTTGTGGGACAGACTATTTCTCCTTTATCTGTGGTTTGCTGGTGAGATTAGGCAAAATGAGTAACAATGATGGGCATTGCATAAAAGATGGTTGTGTTTGTTAATTTTTTTCTTCCCTCACCTTTCCCTGTGCATAATACACACACACACACACACACACACACTCACCCCATTACGAATAATGCAGCCAGGCTCAGTCAAGGATACTAGGGACCTTTGCATATTGACCTTATTACACAAATGGGCTTTCCAGGTGGCTCTAGTGGCAAAGAACCCACTCCAGGTAAAGAACTCCTGCCAATGCAGGAGACACAAGAGAAATAGGTTTGATCCCTGAGTCAGGAAGACTCCCCTGGAGGAGGAAATGGCAACCCACTCCAGTATTCTTGCCTGGACAATCCCATGAACAGAGGAGCCTGGTGGGTGACAGTCCATGGGGTCGCAAAGAGTCGGACACGACTGAGTGACTGAGCACACTTATTGTACAGAAGGGCCTTCATCTGAATTTTATAGAAGGGACCTGAAGAAAAATAAGCCTGTGTCAAAATCTCAAAATCAAAGCATAGGATTTTACATGCATTACTATACATATTTCTTTGCCAATCTGAATGAGAAGCCAACCTCAATAAAATCCTACACCTTTAAGATAGTAGACTCAAAACCAGGATGAATCACAGACAGACAACTGGCAGGTCTCAGCTCTGTTTTATCTTTCAGTCTCTTCTGAAGACAGTGTTGCTGTCTTCGAGAACTGAGTTTCCATAGACTAAAATTAAGACTCTCTAGATTTTTTTTAAAGGTTAATATTTTCTTTGAGATTTTACCTAGTGCCTCTGCAGTATTATTTATAGGGGTTTTCTTCCATTTTACCAAACTAGAAATTTAATAAATAGATTCTCAAGAGAAATAAAAACCTTCTTACTGGCCGTATTCTTACCGAAGGAATGTGTGTAGTTTGGCTGCTCACTGCTCAAAAGCCAATAAACAGGCCAGGTTGGTAGAAAGGAAAGTTTGCTTTATTTCAGATGCTGACAACTGGAGGGGAGGGTAACGGACATTCATCCAAAAGCCTACTCCTCCCACTCCCACCAGTGGCACCCAGTGAGGCAAGAGCTTTTATCGACAGGAGGAGGGGGGCTACATGCAGAAATAGCAGTCAGCTCTGACAGTCGTCTTCAAATTGATCATGGGTGGTCTGACCAGCATCATCTTGGTTGTTTTAGGTAGAGTTAATCTTCAGTTCCAGGGTCCAATTGTTCCATTTCTTTGTGGCCAGTTCTCGGAATGGTGGCAGCTCATGTCCTGGGTACAGTCTGGTCATCATGTAGTTAACTTCTCCATCTGATGTTTGAGTATCTACAAGACAGCTCACAGGATGTGGCCCAGAATATTATCTACAGCCCTGGAGAAAGAACTAAAGGTCCTTGACTATGTTTCATGACCATATTATTATTACTTAGTCTCCTTGCACTGTTTTCCTTTGTTTCCACATTTCTCACTTCTCTGATTAAACGTATTTTTTTACTGAAGTTTTCCACAAACAAAAGGCAGACAGAGGACCTGGTGGGTGGGGCAAGGACCATAGGATTCTGCTTCCTTTCACAACTGGAAAAGATTCTAAAACCCTGGCTTACAGATAAACCCTTTGCTTTCATTCTGCTTCTACAGCCCCAGAACCCACATGTAGCATGTAAGACAATGAATTACAGTTATTTTTAGTTCTGAATTAACAAGCTCAAGAGGCCCCAAAAGACTGAGGTTATTGCTTAGAACTCATTGCAAAGAAAAAACTTCTGGGAAAGGTCTTTCTTTTTAAGAAACCAGTGAATTTTTAGATCCCAAGCCGCACCTAAAAGAGAAAAGAAAATCTTATTAATAACTTTCACCTTTCTGAATTTGCACTTGAAATAGTGTGAACTCTTGACAAATGTACAAATGGGTATAAACATCTTTCCACCCTTACTTGGTGGTTTCATTAAGTTTTCAAAAGATAGAATAAATGAAACAAAAAATACACAAAGACCCGCAGAACGAAGAACTTTAATTGAAATTGTCTAGTTTAAGCTTCAAAATACTACTTTGTACTCTGTAAAATGTCTGAGTGTATGCTAAGTCACTTCAGTCGTGTCAACTCTGGAGGCTTATGTGCGAGCTAAGTTGCTTCAGTCATGTCTAAATCTTTGTGCCCCAATGGACTGCAGCCTGCCAGGCTCCTCTGTCCTTGAGATTCTCCAGGCAAGAACACTGGAGTGTGTTGCCGTGCCCTCCTGCAGGGGATCTTCCTGACCCAGGGATCAAACCCACGTCTCTTGTGTCTCCTGCACTGGCAGGCGGGTCCTTTACCACTTGTGCCACCTGGGAAGCCCGTAAAATGTCTAGAAATAGAGGCAAAATTATTGTTTGTCTAGATAGAGGCAAAATTATTGTTAAGTTTTTTTAAAGGTCAACCTTTAAGCACAGTTCCATGTACTTACATTGGAAACTAGGTCTCAGTGTAGAAAATTCCCAGGGAGCCTATAGACTCAAAGGGTTCTGAAAAAAGTTAATAACTCTCTTTCCTTGTTACTAAAAAAGATCCACACAGGGCATTTCATACACTGCAAGGAGCAGCCAGCGGCCTGAACTGTTAGCTCAGATAGGCGACTTCTGCTTTCACTCCGTCTTGCTAACATTCTACAAAGATGCTTGTTGCCGTAAAATTGACAGCCATAATGTTTGGCAATTCGAATCACGTTAGATGTTCCTTCTTTTTAATTCCATTAACAACAGAGAATGCAATCTTCGGAAGCCCTCCCTCAGGAGCACAGAACCTGGTGCTATGGGACTAGCTCAGGGTTCATGGTCAAGGTCCTTTGTTCTGCGGGTCTAATTAGCACCCAGAGCAACTTCTCAGTTTCTAAGCTTATGCCCTGAGCTGGATTCTGAAATTAGAAACATTTTAAAAAGTATTTATATTTCCTATATTAAAAAAACTAAATTTTACTTTATAAAAACAAATATTTATTATATATTTCTATAGTACATTATACTAATAATATACACCCTTCACGTGTTCATCTGCAAAAAAAGAGGATCTCAGTTAGAGGAGTCTGCTAGCCCATCAGTGAGCATGTGTCTGTCCCTGGAACCTACTGGGGGAGGGTGAGTCCCGGGATGAAATAAGGAGCTAGTTCTGAAATCGGTGAAAAAGAAGCCACAAATATTGAACATTGTCAGACTTTGAAGGACTTCAGGGAGCCCCAACTGTGAACAGCCTTTGAAATCCTTTTCCACCTGCTTCCTACACAGCCTCCATCACCCAGAAGGTTTAGTTATGGTCATGATCCCTCACCGGGCAGGGCTAGAGCTGGAAAGCAGAGATTGAGGGTAAACCGAGCCATCTTGTAGGGCTCGTGAGAACTGAAGCCTGGGTTCTCTGATGTCACAGAGAATCCCAGCCCCTTCACCATCCAGTGCAAATGTCCCAGTGCAGTGTCAGTGGTCACATGATTGTGACTCAGAAATGACAGGCCTGATGCATGAGAGTTGTGGAGCTGCAGGGGAACAGAGACACGATGGAACAGAGGGAACCTTAACAAACGGGAGGTAGGTGTGTTTCCCCTCTCTTCCACCATTCGCTGATGTTTCAATTCCTGAGAAGCAGCAGGCCCTCTAGGAGGCGGTCCTGCTAGGCCCATCTAACCTGTGATGCGTGCTGATCACTGTGTGTTTCTCTCTTTCCACCCAGGACAGCTTTCCTGCCCGCTTTGGAGGAGTCCATTTTGTCAACCAGCCCTGGTACATTCATGCCCTGTACACGCTCATCAAGCCATTCCTTAAAGACAAGACCAGGAAACGGGTAATGAAAGCAAAACCCAACAAGGGGAGGTTCAGAGGGACAACTGCAGAGCCCCTCCACTCAGTCTCCCTCTGTCTTTATTTTTCACTATGGTTGTTGTTTTTTTTTTTTTTTTTTTTGGCTTTTCTGCAGTCCCTGAGCTTTTGAGCCTCAGCTGGAGTTTTGCAAATGGCCTGGATTTAATCAATAATTTAGTGGCACTGGGTTAGTTTAGAGTCCCGGTGACAAACCAAAGGAAGCGTTGAAGGCATGCAAATGCCAGATGCCCCTTTTACAGTAAATGCTTGTCGGAGATGCCAGGTCAAACAGCTTCCTGTTCACCGAATATTTTAAGAACTTACGTTTTGTCCTGCGAATGTGTTATCTCTATGAAGAATGTTGATGGTTTGCCTTTTCCCTCATGACTCTTGGGTCATAGCTGCCAGCTCCATCACCCTTGAGGCCGGGAATGCATTCTTCTTTAGAAATAATAATGCTCACAGGAAAAAGGCTTTTAAAATGTTGATTGCATCAGCTGATGACATTTGGGAAGCCAGCATCCTCCAGCAGATTTTTTCCCCCCTGGCATTCTGATTAGCTGAGAAACCCAGCATTCTTTAACCTCTCTGAATCTCTGTTTCCTCATTTATAAAATGGAAAAACTAACACCCACATCACAGAGTGGCTGGGGTAATTTTATGGGACACACAGCATAAAGTCATTCTTGTAGGAGAGACTCCGGAACACTCATTTATCTTTCCTATTTAGCTCTCTTTTCTTATAAGAGTTCTGATTTCAGCTATCACCTAGCTCAGGGGCACCACCTTTTAAGGGAACAAGAGTCAGTCTTACAGCACCTTATATAGGCTGCTGGGCTTCCCAGGTGGCGCTAGTGATGAAGAATCTGTCTGCCAGTGCAGGCGACGCAAGAGACATGGGTTCAATCCCTGGGTTAGGATGATCCCCTGAGAGAGGGCATGGCAACTCACTCCAGTATTCTTGAGTGGAGAATCCCGTGGACAAAGGAACCTGGCAGGCTACGGTCCAAAGGGTCTCAAAGATTCAGACACAAGTAAAGCAGCTTAGCTCGGATATAAGCCTCTATGTCCCAGGAACTCTATGCTGGGAAGAGCTCAGAGTACTCAGAGGGGAATGATAACGTGGGGGATCCCTGCCACATATACACACTCTGCAGGGTTCCAAACTCCTAAAGCTCAGCTGTTTCCAGATCATTAGGAAACATTGCCATAGGGTATAGGAGGCAGGGTAATTCTCCTGTCCGCAAATGAGTGTGGAACCCGGGACTAGAATTGGCCAGCCTCAGGAGGCAGAGGCATTCTAGGACATTCTGAGATCTGTCTGGGGCTCAGGATGGTGATAAGAGCCGAGAAGTGCCTTATACGGTTCCCAACATGGCATCGTGCTTCCCAGTGGCCTCATCTTCTACTCAGGAAGGAGCCACGGCATTTCCTCCCACAAGGCAACCAGCATGTGTGCTCTGCCACTGAAGGAAGGGGCTTCCTGGTTCTCTGGGTGCAGAACAGAATCTGACAAATGGGGATTCCGCTTCCTACCTGATGAGTTCGTCCACCTCACATGACCCCCAGAGAGAGGGCCAGTTTCAACAACGTGCCTTTTCCTCTGAGAACTGGAAGTTTTGGGTGGGTACGTGGCTACCAGGACCAGTGTTTAGCTACAGCTTTTCCACATTTCAAATACTATAATTCCTCTACTGAGACATTCTGCAAAAGCCAGAATATGTGAATCTCTTAAAAAAAAATTCTTTTTAAAATTCAGTCATACTCAACCATCCAGTGTCAGAAAATGTACATTGTTTCCTGAAGTGCTACAGTATTCTTGTGAAGAATTTTAGTGCTTAGCTTCTTGTCTCCTTCCTCTTTCAATTTGGTTCGGTTCGGTTCAGTCACTCAGTCGTGTCCAACTATTTGTGACCCCATGAATCGCAGCACGCCAGGCCTCCCTGTCCATCACCAACTCCCGGAGTTCACTCAGACTCACGTCCATCGAGTCAGTGATGCCATCCAGCCATCTCATCCTCTGTCGTCCCCTTCTCCTCCTGCCCCCAATCCCTCCCAGCATCAGAGTCTTTTCCAATGAGTCAACTCTTCACATGAGGTGGCCAAAGTACTGGAGTTTCAGCTTTAGCATCATTCCTTCCAAAGAAATCCCAGGGCTGATCTCCTTCAGAATGGACTGGTTGGATCTCCTTGCAGTCCAAGGGACTCTCAAGAGTCTTCTCCAACACCACAATTCAAAAGCATCAATTCCTCGGCACTCAGCCTTCACAGTCCAACTCTCACATCCGTACATGACCACAGGAAAAACCATAGTAAATGATGTCATTACATCACAAGTTAAAATTCAGTACAACAGGGCAAGGTAGGGAGTAAGGCTCTGCCTTCCAATGCAGGGGCCGCAGGTTTGATACCTGATCAGGGAACTAAGGTCTCATATGCTGCAGAGTGTAGCCTAAATTTTATTTTATAAAAAGCAAATATTTATTATATACTTATATAGTACATTATACTAATAATATACACCCTTCAGACATGTTGTGAGTTACGTTCCAGACCACAGGAAAAAAGCAAGCATCATGAAAAAGCAAATCACATGTATGTTTTTTTTTCTGTTTCCCAGTGTATAAAAAAGTTACATTTACACTATACTGTAGTCTATTAAGTGTGCAATAGTATGTCTAAAAAATGTTCATACTTTAATTAAAAGTACAAAACAACAACAAAAATTATAATAGTTATATCAAAGATCACTGATCACAGATCACCATGACTAATATAATAATAATGAATGAGTTTGAAATATTAAGAGAATTATCAAAATGTGACATAGAGACACAAGGTTTGCTAACACTTTAGAAAAAGGGCACCAATAGACTTGTTTGATATAAGGTTGCCACAAACTTTTGGCTTACAAAAAGTGTAATATCTGTTAAGCGCAGCAAAGCACAATAGGCAAGGGATGCCTGTAGTAACAGTGTAATGTAACACTTACATGATATATTATTATACTATATGTACATATTTTAAAAATCACATTTATTCATACATTTCTTCATGGTTAAGTGTGTGCATGTGTGTGTATAATTGATGACCCTGTACTCAGGAACAATTAATGTGCATTGAGCCTGCAACATGAAGAAGTGTGGGAATCGATGTCATTATACAGATGCACTTTGAATAAACTTTCAGGAGTCAATTCCTAAATTACAGGCAATGGTAATTATCGACTTGTGGCTTATCCACTTTATGGATTTGTTTCAAAATGTTATTTGGGGGTGTTTTCTCCCCTATGACTAATTACATTACCATCCATTATATGCTTCAAAGATGCAAACTTGTTTGTTGAGGGTATTGGCAAATCCAGACAGAAATAGAAAACTGTTGCAAAAACATCTCACAATAAATTCCCAGGTCAGTTTCCAAGTCCATTGCTTAAGAAGTGACTGAGATAAGTGACTGAGATTTTTCCTTGTGCCCACACCACCCTGGGAGCTAGGAGAGTATTAAAAGGGTTAAAAAAAAAAAAAAAAAGGTCCCTTTCCTGAGCATCCTGCTCTTCCTAAGGGGGTTGTTTCATTATTGAGTTGCTTAGTCATGTCCAGCTATTTTGCCATCCTATAGACTGTAGCCCACCAGGTTCCTCTATCCATGGGATCACCCCAGCAAGACCACTGGAGTGAGCTGCCATTTCCTTCTCCAGGGGATCTTCCAGACCCAGGAATGGAACCGGTGTTTCCTGCATTGGCAAGCAGATTCTTCATGATTGAGCCAACAGAGAAGCCCTCTCCTATGGGGGAGAAAGACATCAATGAACAAATCAGAAAAACTTAGAAGTCATCTCACAATGAACAGTTAATTTGGAGAATCGGGGAGAGTCAAGTGGGCAGGTGTCACTGGGGCAGATTGAGGAAGCCTTTGCCACTAGATGTAGGCCTGGGAAGGATGGAGAACATTGAGGAGGGTCTAGAGGAAGCTTAAGGAAAAGAACAGTGCAATGTGGTGTGCATGAAGCATGATTAGGGATTTGGAGGGTCTACATTCCTACTCTTTTCATCTGCAGGGATAATTAAGAGATGACTATATGTATAAATTTGGACCATGGCCAAAAATACCCAATTTATTCACGAACTTCATTTTTAAGGACTATTAATTCAGCCCCTTTTCTGAGCAATAAATTAACATTTTATGAAGACTAAGCCACAGACACAAAATTGAATGCCTCTTTAAACTTCATGATCACCAACAACACATCTACTTTGTCACTGCTAGACTGTGTATTAGACTAAGTGCTCGATCATATGTTTTGGATATTTTTTCTCGCTTATTATTTTTTCTTTCCAGATTTTCCTGCACGGAAACAACTTAAACAGCCTCCACCAGCTAATACACCCTGAATTTTTGCCATCTGAATTTGGAGGCACTCTTCCTCCTTATGACATGGGGACGTGGGCCCGGACGTTGCTCGGTCCTGACTACAGCGACGAAAATGACTACACTCACACTTCCTATAATGCAATGCACGTGAAACACACATCCTCCAATCTGGAGAGAGAATGCTCACCCAAGCCAATGAAGAGGTAAGGTCTGGGTTAGCAGAGCCTTCCAGTTAGAGCTCAAGAGGCATTTTTGATATGGGGGCTATTTCGGGTAACCCTGGTAGCTCAGATGGTAAAGAATCTGCCTGCAGTGCAGGAGACTCAGTTTCGATCCTTGGGTCAGGAAGAACCCCAGGAGAAGGGAATGTCAACCCACCCCAGTGTTTTGCCTGGAAAATCCCATGGACAGAGGAGCCTGCCGGGCTACAGTCCATGGGCTCGCAAAGAGTCAGACACGATTGAGCATGCATGCATTGTGAGTTAAGTAATTGAAGACCTTTATAGGCACAGAACTTGAATAAAATAAATTGTAATACATTCTCAGCTGATTTCACCAAAATTGAAAGTAAATGCGGCTTGGCTAGCTCAGAAATACTGTTATCCCCATTGTATGAAAGAAGCAGTAGAAGGCTTGCCCCTTGGTCGTGTCGTGATTACAGTTCTGGTCTTGAGGGAGTCTGTTAATTCACACAGAATGAATGTGGGACCTTTGAGACACATTGGAGGAAAAAGCAACCTGCTAGAAAATGTTGCTATCATCGATGCATTTGGAACCATTTATTGAGCATTTACTTGGCCACAGGCACTGATTGGGCACTGGGAGTATGAAAATAAATAAAGACATAAAAGGAAAAAGACAGAGAACAGGGCCTTGGGAAAATCTGCCAAGTAAGACTTCTAGCAACCTGTTTCTACTGTGAGTGACAGCTGAGCTGGGCTCCGAAGGATGAGAATCAGCAGCCCAGGCTTACAGAGGGGGGAAAAACAAGACAGACAGAGGTGTGGAGGCTGTGGAGGGGTGGGATATTCTGGTGTGGCAAATTGGTGTGAAAGGTTCCGGGGTGAGAGTGGGAATGAAGTTCTACAGATGGCTGGTTGCAGGTGGGGAAGTACAGTGTATGCTGTCAATAGAAGACCACGAGTGAGGGCTTTTTAAATGGATATACAAATAATGTGCAAGTACTTTGTTATTATAATCAGTAAAGCCTTATTTTACCTTTTCAACCTCAAGTCCCCAATCTCAATCTCTATGCCTCCCTACAGGAGGGGTTGGACTGGGGTGGGCCTTTCTATTCTCTTTTCTGTACATTCAGTTCAGTTCAGTTCAGTTGCTCAGTCGTGTCCGACTCTTTGCAACCCCATGAATCGGAGCACACCAGGCCTCCCTGTCCATCACCAACTCCCGCAGTTCACTCAGACTCATGTCCATCGAGTCAGTGATGCCATCCAGCCATCTCATCCTGTCGTCCCCTTCTCGTCCTGCCCCCAATCCCTCCCAGCATCAGAGTCTTTTCCAATGAGTCAACTCTTCCCATGAGGTGGCCAAAGTACTGGAGTTTCAGCTTTAGCATCATTCCTTCCAAAGAAATCCCAGGGCTGATCTCCTTCAGAATGGACTGATTGGATCTCCTTGCAGTCCAAGGGACTCTCAAAAGTCTTCTCCAACACCACAGTTCAAGAGCATCAATTCTTCGACACTCAGCTTTCTTCACAGTCCAACTCTCACATCCATACATGACCACTGGAAAAACCATAGCCTTGAATAGATGGACCTTTGTTGGCAAAGTAATGTCTCTGCTTTTCAACATGCTATCTAGGTTTGTCCTAACTTTTCTTCCAAGGAGTGTCTTTTAATTTCATGGCTGCAGTCACCATCTGCAGTGATTTTGGAGCCTCCCAAAATAAAGTCTGACACTGTTTCCCCATCTATTTTCCATGATGTGATGGGACCAGATGCCATGATCTTCGTTTTCTGAATGTTGAGCTTTAAGCCAACTTTTTCACTCTCCTCTTTCACTTTCATCAAGAGGCTTTCCATACATTACACATAGCTATACGCACCCAGAGAAAATATCTAATATTGTGTATTGTGTGGTCTAGTTCGATAGGGCTGCTGTGACAAAGTACCGCAGTCTAGAATGGACCAGGTGCCTTAAATCAGGGGTCCCTGACCCAGTATTGGTCCAGTACTGGTCCAAGGCCAAAATACTGGTCCATGGCCTATTGGGAACCGGGCCACACAGCAGGAGGTGAGCACCAGGCAAGAGAGTGAAATTTCATCTGCATTTACAGCTTCTCCCTATTGCTCTTCCATCATCCCCGGATGGTAACATCTAACTGCAGGAAAACAAGCTCAGAGTTCCCTCTGGTTTTGTATTATGGTGAATTATATAATTATTTCATCATATATATTATAAGGTAGCGTGTTCACTTGCTCTGTTGTGTCCATCTCTCTGCGGCCTCATCGACTGTAGTCCACCAGGCTCTTTTGTCCATGGGATTCTCCAGGCAAGAATACTGGGGTGGGTTGCTGGACCCTCCTCCAGGGCATCTTCCTGACCCAGGGATTGAACCTGTGTCTCTTACATCTACTTGCACAGGCAGGTGGGTTCTTCACCACTAGTGACACCTGGGAAGACCCTATATATCACAATGTAATAATAGAAATAAAATGCAAAATAAATGTAATGTGCTGGAATCATTCTGAAACCATCTCCTCCTGCCACCCTGTTCCATAGAAAAACTGTCTTCCATGAAACCGGTCCCTGGTGCCAAAAAGGTTGGGGACCACTGCCTTAAACAATAGAAAGTTATTCTCTCACAGTATGGAGGCTACAAGTCCAAGGTTAAGGTGTCTGCAGGTTGGTGCCTTCTGAGGCCTCTCTCCTCGGCTTGTAAATGGCTATCCTCTCTCTGTGTCTTCACTGGGTTTCCCTTCATGCATCTTTATCTGTATCCTAATTTCCTCTTCTTATAAGGACACTAGTCATATTGGCTTAGGGCCCACCTTTTTCTGGGCTCCAAAATCACTGCAGATGGTGACTGCAGCCATGAAGGAAAGTTAGAACAAACCTAGATAGCATATTGAAAAGCAGAGACATTACTTTGCCAACAAAGATGTCTGGTCAAGGCTATGGTTTTTCCAGTGGTCATGTATGAATGTGAGAGTTGGACTGTGAAGAAGGCTGAGTGTCGAAGAATTGATGCTTTTGAACTGTGGTGTTGGAGAAGACTCTTGAGAGTCCCTTGGACTGCAAGGAGATCCAACTAGTCCATTCTGAAGGAGATCAGCCCTGGGATTTCTTTGGAAGGAATGATGCTAAAGCTGAAACTCCAGTACTTTGGCCACCTCATGCGAAGAGTTGACTCATTGGAAAAGACTCTGATGCTGGGAGGGATTGGGGGCAGGAGGAGAAGGGGACGACAGAGGATGAGATGGCTGGATGGCATCACTGACTCGATGGACATGAGTCTGAGTGAACTGCGGGAGTTGGTGATGGACAGGGAGGCCTGGCGTGCTGCGATTCATGGGGTCGCAAAGAGTCGGACGTGACTGAGCGACTGAACTTAACTGACTGACTGTTTGGTCAATATCTTAATAACCTCCTTAAAGATGCTATCTCCAAATATAGTCACAGTCTGAGATACTGGGGGTTAGGACGTCAACATATGAATTTGAAGGGGGACAGACATAGTTAATCTGTCTTTATGTAAGCTCCTTTGATGTTGGTAATGTAGGTGTAGCTCATGTTTTCAGTGCTGTGTCATGTTCCAGAAAGTGGATATATCACAGTGCAGCCATTTATCTTCTGATGGACTGCTAGATTTTTTTCTGAGCTTTTTTTCTCTGTTTTAAGCAGGGCTCAATGAATCTTTTTGATGTGCCTCCTTCGTTCTCATGGGAATGTTCCTCTGGGTAGATGTGGGGTCCTGTAGCTGCTGGGTCAGAGGACTGTGCAACTTAAGTTTCAATCACTGCCTAGAGACCCTCCAAAATGACCTCACTCCCATTTTGGGTGTGTGAGAATATCCCTCTCAGACCCATTAAAAGTGCTTGATATTAGCAGACTTCACTTTTTTTCTCTTGAGTTATAATTGACATAATGCTTCTGAGGTGGCTCAGTGGGGAAAGAATCCTCCTGCAGTGCAGGAGGGGCAGGAGATGTGGGTTTGATCCCGGGGTTGGGAAGATCCCTTGAAGGAGGGCATGGCAACTCACTCCAGTATTCTTGCCTGGACAGTTCCAGGCAAGAGGAGCCTAGCAGGCTACAGACCATGGGGTCACAAAGAATCGGACATGACTGAGCGACTGAGCACAGACAAGGTGTACAATATAATGATTTGACTTACATAAGGATGAAATGATTATCACATACATTTAGTGAACATCCCTCATTTCATATAAATACAAAATTAAAGAAATAGAAAAACCTTGGTTCCGTGTAATGAGAACTCTGAAGACATACTCTCTTAACAACTTTCACATATAACATGAGCAGTTTTAATTCTATCAATCATTTTGTACATTATATCCCTAGAACTTAATTTATCTTTTTGAAAAGATATTTTATTTCTTCACCTGCGCCAGGTCTTAGCTATGGCGTGAGAACTCTTGGTTGTGGCCTGTGCGATCTAGTTCCCTGACCAGGGATGGAACTCAGGCCCCCTGCATCTGGAGCATGGAGTCTCAGCCCCCAGAGCACCAGGGAAGTCCCCTTACTTATCTTGTAACTGAGAGTTTGTACCTCTTGACCACCTTCATCCAATTTTCCCTCCTCCTACCCACTGCCTCTGGTGACCACAAATCTGATCTCCTTTACCATGAGTTGTCTGTCTTTGATGCGGTTTTAATCATAAGCCTGATGGTAGGACAGCCATACGCTATTTTTGTTTTCATTCGTATTTTCCCACCAGACATAGTTAAACACAGTTATGATCTGAGTTTTGTAAGGATCATGGAATTAGCAGAGAAGAGGGACTAAAAGCCATCAGCAGGCTGATATGGGGGCTCAGGTGAGAAGATGAGGCCAGAACTGACGCTGAATCTGCAGAAGGACAGCTAAATTCTGGAGAAGTGTGGGGAAGGAGTACTAACGCAAGTTCGTGCGCCTGATACAGTGAGGCCAAACAAACGGAAACCTTGGAGTTTGGAGCCGAGAAAGGGTTACTGCAGGGTCCTGCAAGGAGACCGGCGGCTGATGCCTAAAAGGCCCTGAGCTCCCCAGAGGCTTTCAGCAAAGCGTTTTTAAAAGGCAGGTGGGCATTGAAACATGTATATTACCATATGTAAAATAGATGACCTGTGCAAGTTTGATGCATGAAACAGGGCACCCCAAACCAGTGCTCTGGTACAACCCAGAGGGAAGGGATGGGGAGGGAGATGGAGGGGAGGTCAGGATGGGGACACATGTACACCTGTGGCTGATTCATGTTGATGTACGGCAAAAACCACCACAATATTTTAAAGTAATTGTCCTCCAATTAAAATTGATAAAATAATTAAAACAAACAGAAAAAGTCAGGTGGGGAGAAGGGTGGTGTCGCAGGGTACTTGGGCAGCTCCTGCACAGTTCTCTGATTGACTGATGGTGAGGTCACAGGGTGGTGTCACAGGGGTTCACATTGTCAGTCCTTAGGTTCCAGGAGGTCTGGGGCTACGTGCTCAGTAGTTAACATCTTCCGTCTGTTGAAGAGGGAAGGGTTTTTCACATCTGCAGAACAGCTCAGGAAATGTGCATCAAATACTGTTACCTAGGTGCTTCAGAGAAGAGCTAGAACAGAGGATATGGGGGAGGGCCTGTCCTGGGAAGGTCCTCTGGGGTCCTGCTGGGTTTGAGGAAGAGCATCTCTGTTGGAGGTCTTCTTTTGGTAAACGGTAAACAGTGGGTAACAGTAAACAAAGTCTGGGAGGAGGAGAAGCTGTATATTTCCTGCTCGGTCATAATGATTACACTCAAATGTCTGGAACACCTCCCTGCTTGGATGGACGAGATCATTTACTCCCCAGGTTACTACCTTCACTGGGAAGTGGTGGTCATGGTGGCTGAGAGACTGTTGATTTTGTGGCCTCTACAGGGAAGGGACTAAGCTTAGCACCCGAGTCCTGACCACCCCTCAGTCCGGACTACAACACAGTGACAGCTGTAGTGACAACTCACACTTTGACACTGTTCCGAGCCCTTAGCTCATTAAATTCTTTAAGTCCTTACCACAACTGTAAGAAAAAGATGTTGTCTTTATCTCATTTTTACAAATGGGGAAACTGAAACATAGAGTGGTTAAGAATGCCCAAGATCACACTGTGAGTAAATGGCCAAGCTGGGTTTCAGACCTGGGCACACTGGTTCCCTGTTCTGGGTTTGTGCCCTCTCTAAGATAGGACACACTGCCTGCTTTTCCTTATACATTCTGTCCTCAACTCTTGTGCTAGGCTTCTCTCTCCAATCTCTGCATGGACAGGAATCTCATGTGGCCTGTCCCTACCCGATCTACCCTAAGACCATCACACCCTAGATAGGTCTAAACTTCCAAGGTGAAGGGCATGAAATTGGAATTTGCCACTCTTTCCCCAGATGATCTGAGTTACATCTCTTGGGTGACCAGACATGTCCTGGCTCCAAGTCCCATTTCTGAGTTAATGTTGAGAGTCAGAGGGGATGACACCCTCCATTATTAGCCAGTGAATTCTGGAGGGTAAAGACTTTGTCTAACTAACTCTTAATTTATCTCACTGCCTCCCCAAGAATCCAACTCAACATCCAGCACACAGTAGGCACAGCAGTCACGCTCTACATGCCCACTGCACTCTGTTGCTCAGTTGCTAAGTCATGTCTGACTATGTGACTCCATGGACTGCAACATGCCAGGCTCCTCTGTCCTCCACTATCTCCTAGAGTTTGCTCAAATTCATGTCCACTGAGTCCATGATGCTATCCAACCATCTCATCCTCTCTCACCCTCTTCTCCTTTTGCCTTTTGTCTTCCGCAGCATCAGGGTCTTTTCCAGTGGGTCAACTCTTCACATCAGGTGGCCAAAGTATTGCTCAGTGCATATAGATGAATTAATGTTGAGTAAAATTTACCATCTCCCAAACCCATTCTTGGTGCATTTGCCCAGTCACTTTAACCAGTGTCAGCTCCCAGATGGAAAGAGGTAATTCTCCTGCTCTACCAAGACTGTCCTGGATCTTGCCTCCTGGGATCTTCTAGGGGAGACAAGATGTGCCCACAAATAACTATATTTCGCTGCAGAGAGGTGCAATGAAGGAGGGGGAAGAATCTGCTGCAATGCTCTGAGGAAGCTGTCATTAATTTCAACCAGGAAGACTTGGGGGAAGTCTTTGGGGAGATAAGCAGAGCTGACCCGGGTTTTGGAGAATGGTAAAATACCAGGCTCTTCCATCCTCGGAATTCTCCAGGCAAGCATACTGGAGTGGGTTGCCATACCTTCCTCCAAGGGATCTTCCCGACGCAGGGACTAAACCCAGGTCTTCTGCATTGCGGGAAGATTCTTTACCGTTTGAGCCACCAAGGAAGCCTGAATATATCAGAGTTAAGATTCAAGACCATGCTGGAGAAGCTGGCAATTGCACACACATCTCATCACCCCTGCAGTCCTACTGTTCTTGGTGGACCCTTGAGGCTTTGCTTGGGGATTTCGGGCAGCAGCAGGATGGACAGAGAGGAGCCTGGTGCTAGTGATGCCAGCAAGAGGGGCTGCTCCTGCTGTCAGACTGTGCCTGCTGTCGGGTGCCTTGCAGACAGAGGTCTGTGATGGCTTAGCAGATTACAGGGGCAGAACAGCCAGCATTCAGAGCATCTTTTGACCCCTAAGGACCAAGTGTTTGCGTGTGCATGCTCAGTCTCTCAGTCATGTTCAACTCTTTTATCACTGTAGCCCACCAGGCTCCTCTGTCCATGGGATTTTTCAGGCAAGAATATTGGAGTGGGTTGCCATTCCCTGCTCAAGGGGATCTTCCCCACCCAGGGATCAAACCCGAGTCTCCTGTGTCTCCTGCACTGACAGGCAGATTCTTTGCCACTGAGCCACCTGGGAAGCCCAGAGGAGACAGGAAAACTGGAAACAACTGGAGGAGACTTTACAGGTCCTCTCTTCCAGTTCCCCACTCCATATGGTGGTCTGTCCTCTAGCACAGTCTGTCAGGCAGCCCCAAGTTGCACTGTCCAGAGATGGGCAGGCAGCTTGTGGGGCAGCACGTGCCTGCTCCAGGGCTTAAGGAAATGTCTCTATATTCTGATGACCCGGTGACCTGGGTCTGACCTCAGGAACAGTGCTGTCACTTCCAGTGGGTAGACATCGTCCATGATCCTAACCCTGCCATGCTTTCCAACAGTCTTCTGGCCCCTTGGGAACCCAATGGGCTTTTGTGAGTGTTCTTGGGGCCTGATCACTTTTCATTATGTGCTTTAGGAGCACAAATGGCCACTGAGCTCCAATCGTCTGGGAACAATGCATTCTGGCACATGTGTAAACTTAAGCTTGTATGAGGTTCTCAGTGAATAAGTGGTCCTAACACCTCTTCTTCCCCAGATAATTTTGGCTCAACACTTAAGCAGAAAAAACTTTAAAAAAATTATTAGTTTAAATGAAATTTTCTCTACATAAATTATTCCTAGAACAATCTGTTCTTTGATACAATAATGACTTTGTGGGCTGAGTTTTAACTTCTTGTTTTTCATTTTATTTTTTATAGTCTATTTCCTTGTTCTCAGGTCATTGGCTGTCACTTTCTGCTTTTGGGATGGTGTGGCTCTGAAGCACCTAATTTCCTCCTAATTTATTTATTACTGGAATATGTTTTACATACAGAAAGTAGGTAGCCAAACTTTTTTTTAGCCAAACTTTTAACTTCTGTCCAATTTTGTATTTTGAGAAGGAAATAGCAACCCACTCCAGTATTCTTGTCTGGGAAATCCCACAGACAGAGAAGCCTGGGGGGCTGCAGTCCATGGGGTCGCAAAGAATCAGACACAACAGTGACTAAGCCCTGAGTAGGCTTTGTATTAAGCTCTAATAAGTATTGACAGAATGTGGTCCACTGGAGAAGGGAATGGCAAACCACTTCAGTATTCTTGCCTTGAGAACCCCATGAACAGTATGAAAAGGCAAAATGATAGGATACTGAAATAGAAACTCCACAGGTCAGTAGGTGCCCAATATGCTACTGGAGATCAGTGGAGAAATAACTTCAGAAAGAATGAAGGGATGGAGCCAAAGCAAAAACAATACCCAGCTGTGGATGTGACTGGTGATAGAAGCAAGGTCCAATGCTGTAAAGAGCAATATTGCATAGGAACCTGGAATGTCAGGTCCATGAATCAAGACAAATTGGAAGTGATCAAACAAGAGATGGCAAGAGTGAATGTCAACATTCTAGAAATCAACAAACTGAAATGGACTGGAATGGGTGAATTTAACTCAGATGACCATTATATCTACTACTGCGGGCAGGAATCCCTCAGAAGAAATGGAGTGGCCATCATGGTCAACAAAAGAGTCCGAAATGCAGTACTTGATGCAATCTCAAAAACGACAGAATGATTGTTCGTTTCCAAGGCAAACCATTCAATATCACAGTAATCCAAGTCTATGCCCCAACCAGTACGCTGAAGAACCTGAAGTTGAATGGTTCTATGAAGACCTACAAGACCTTTTAGAACTAACACCCAAAAAAGATGTCCTTTTCATTATAGGGGACTGGAATGCAAAAGTAGGAAGTCAAGAAACAGCTGGAGTAACAGGCAAATTTGGCCTTGGAATACGGAATGAAGCAGGGCAAAGACTAATAGAGTTTTGCCAAGAAAATGCACTGGTCATAACAAACACCCTCTTCCAACAACAAGAGAAGACTCTATACATGGACATCACCAGATGGTCAACACCGAAATCAGATTGATTATATTCTTTGCAGCCAAAGATGGAGAAGCCCTATACAGTCAACAAAAACAAGACCAGGAACTGACTGTGGCTCAGACCATGAACTCCTTATTGCCAAATTCAGACTTAAATTGAAGAAAGTAGGGAAAACCACTAGACCATTCAGGTATGACCTAAATCAAATCCCTTATGATTATACAGTGGAAGTGAGAAATAGATTTAAGGGCCTAGATCTGATAGATAGAGTGCCTGATGAGCTATGGAATGAGGTTCGTGACATTGTACAGGAGACAGGAATCAAGACCATTCCCATAGAAAAGAAATGCAAAAAAGCAAAATGGCTGTCTGGGGAGGCCTTACAAATAGCTGTGAAAAGAAGAGAAGTGAAAAGCAAAGGAGAAAAGGAAAGATATAAACATCTGAATGCAGAGTTCCAAAGAATAGCAAGAAGAGATAAGAAAGCCTTCTTCAGCAATCAATGCAAAGAAATAGAGGAAAACAACAGAATTGGAAAGACTAGGGATCTCTTCAAGAAAATCAGAGATACCAAAGGAACATTTCATGCAAAGATGGGCTTGATAAAGGACAGAAATGGTATGGACCTAACAGAAGCAGAAGATGTTAAGAAGAGATGGCAAGAATACACAGAAGAACTGTACAAAAAAGATCTTCATGACCCAGATAATCACGATGGTGTGATCACTGACCTAGAGCCAGACATCCTGAAATGTGAAGTCAAGTGGGCCTTAGAAAGCATCACTACGAACAAAGCTAGTGGAGGTGATGGAATTCCAGTGGAGCTGTTTCAAATCCTGAAAGATGATGCTGTGAAAGTGCTGCACTCAACATGCCAGCAAATTTGGAAAACTCAGCAGTGGCCCCAGGACGAGAAAAGGTCAGTTTTCATTCCAATCCCAAAGAAAGGCAATGCCAAAGAATGCTCAAACTACCGCACAATTGCACTCATCTCACACGCTAGTAAAGTAATGCTCAAAATTCTCCAAGCCAGGCTTCAGCAATATGTGAACCGTGAACTTCCTGATGTTCAAGCTGGTTTTAGAAAAGGCAGAGGAACCAGAGATCAAATTGCCAACATCCGCTGGATCATAGAAAAAGCAAGAGAGTTCCAGAAAAACATCTATTTGTGCTTTATTGACTATGCCAAAGCCTTTGACTGTGTGGATCACAGTAAACTGTGGAAAATTCTGAAAGAGATGGGAATACCAGACCACCTGACCTGCCTCTTGAGAAATTTGTATGCAGGTCAGGAAGCAACAGTTAGAACTGGACATGGAACAACAGACTGGTTCCAAATAGGAAAAGGAGTTCGTCAAGGCTGTATATTGTCACCCTGTTTATTTAACTTATATGCAGAGTACATCATGAGAAATGCTGGACTGGAAGAAACACAAACTGGAATCAAGATTGCCGGGAGAAATATCAATAACCTCAGATACGCAGATGACACCACCCTTATGGCAGAAAGTGAAGAGGAACTCAAAAGCCTCTTGATGAAAGTGAAAGTGGAGAGTGAAAAAGTCGGCTTAAAACTCAACATTCAGAAAACGAAGATCATGGCATCCGGTCCCACCACTTCATGGGAAATAGATGGGGAAACAGTGGAAACAGTGTCAGACTTTATTTTTCTGGGCTCCAAAATCACTGTAGATGGCGACTGCAGCCATGAAATTAAAAGATGCTTACTCCTTGGAAGGAAAGTTATGACCAACCTAGATAGCATATTCAAAAGCAGAGACATTACTTTGCCAGCAAAGGTTCGTCTAGTCAAGGCTATGGTTTTTCCTGTGGTCATGTATGGATGTGAGAGTTGGACTGTGAAGAAGGCTGAGTGCCAAAGAATTGATGCTTTTGAACTGTGGTATTGGAGAAGACTCTTGAGAGTCCCTTGGACTGCAAGGAGATCCAACCAGTCCATTCTGAAGGAGATCAGCCCTGGGATTTCTTTGGAAGGAATGATGCTAAAGCTGAAACTCCAGTACTTTGGCCACTTCTTGCGAAGAGTTGACTCGTTGGAAAAGACTCTAATGC
This sequence comes from Bos mutus, assembly GCF_027580195.1. Taxonomy (NCBI): domain Eukaryota; kingdom Metazoa; phylum Chordata; class Mammalia; order Artiodactyla; family Bovidae; genus Bos; species Bos mutus. The sequence continues at coordinate 55,155,627 of NC_091630.1, read as the reverse complement.
TGGGAGGGATTGGGGGCAGGAGGAGAAGGGGACGACAGAGGATGAGATGGCTGGATGGCATCACTGACTCGATGGACGTGAATCTGAGTGAACTCCGGGAGTTGGTGATGGACAGGGAGGCCTGGTGTGCTGCTATTCATGGTGTCGCAAGGAGTCGGACACGACTGAGTGACTGATCTGATCTGATCTACATAGGTATTTGGCTGCAAATATGTTGCTAAGCCGGTACGTCGTATCTAACTCTTTGCGACCCCATGGACTGCAGCATGCCAGGTATCCCCCTGTCCTTCACCATCTCCTGGAGTTTGCTCAAACTCATGTGCATGGAGTTGGTGATGACATCCAACCATCTTATTCTCTGTAGCTCCCTCCTGCCCTCAATCTTTCCCGGCCTCTGACATCTTTTTTCCAGTGAATCGACTCTTCGCATCAGGTAGCCAAAGTATTGGAGCTTCAGCTTCAGCATCGGTTCTTCCAATGAATACTCAGGGTTGATTTGTGAATATGACAAAACTCCAGCCACATTGCTTTAAACAATAAGGAAAATGTATTATTTCACATAATAAAATAACAAAGTAAGGTGGCTACAGGAATGTTTATTCTAGTGGCCTAGTGGGAATGTTTATTCCAGTGGCTCAGTAGTTGTCCCCGGAAGCCAGGTTCTGACCCCTGCATCCAGCAGAAGGGAAGAATTCTCAGGCAGGAATCCACCCTGATTCACACAGGGTGAATCCAAACCAAAGGAGATTTTTCTGCCTGGGAAAGAGGAGGGGATGGCTTGGACTGGAAACCAGCAACTCTGCTTCAGGCTTGGGAAGGCAGATCTGGAATTTCTGCTTCATGAAGCAAGTACATGGTCTTTAAATCAGTCCGTTGATTTTGTGACATCTTTCTCAGTTGTTGGGATTGGTTTATTAGTTACTTTCTTCTTCTAGCCTATATCTCTAGTAAAGTAATTAGAATGGCTATGTTGTTGGTTAGTCGCTAAGTTGTCTCCCACTCTTTTGTGACCCCATGGACTGTAGCCCACCAAACTCCTCTGTCCATGGAATTTCCCAGGCAAGGATACTGGAGTGGGTTGTCAGTTCCACCCTACAGGGGATCTTCCTGACCCAAGAATTAAACCCGTGTCTCCTGCTTTGACAGGCGGATTCTTTACCACTGAGTCACCAGGGAAGCCCCATAGGGGTATAGATATCATTAAAAAGGCTCTCCCATACAGACATACAGAGAAACACATTATCTTGCGCAAAGAACCTCAGTGCAAAAAGTGACAATATTGTACCACCCATGTAGAAGAGCCCATACATAGTATTTTGGTTATTGATTCTACACTGACTTTCTAACTTGGCATGACATGGCAATAATTCTGCTGCCTTAGGTGTGTACTTACATGTAAAAATGTTTGTTCCCAGGATTTTCTCTTTTTTTTAGATATAGATAGCACCATTCATAGGGTTTCCTGGGTAGCTCAGTAGTAAAGAATCTGCCTTCCAATGCAAGAGACGCAAGAGGCACAAGTTCGATCCCTGGGTCAGGAAGATCCAGGAGGATGTAGGAGGAGATGGCAACCCACTCCATTATTCTAGCCTGGAAAATCCCATGGACAGAGGAGCCTGGCAAGCTACAGTCCATGGGGCTGCAAAGAGTCAGGAATGACCGAACCACTGAGCACACACGTACACAGCACCATTCATAGTGTCAAACTGTCAATTTGTGTCATTTCCAGTAATTTGGGGGGGTTTGGTGCAGCCTGAGCATAAATAAAGTTTGGGTGAATATATGCAATAACTCCTGCATTTATTTATTAAACCTTTAAAACTTAAGAGAGAATTATTTTCAGAGAAAGAGGCTTTATTTTTTTTTATTTTATTTTATTTTTAAACTTTACATAATTGTATTAGTTTTGCCAAATATCAAAATGAATCCGCCACAGGTATACATGTGTTCCCCATCCTGAACCTCCTCCTCCTCCTCCCTCCCCATACCATCCCTCTGGGTCGTCCCAGTGCACTAGCCCCAAGCATCCAGTATCGTGCATCAACCTGGACTGGCAACTCGTTTCTTACATGATATTTTACATGTTTCAATGTCATTCTCCCAAATCTTCCCACCCTCTCCCTCTCCCACAGAGTCCATAAGACTGTTCTATACATCAGTGTCTCTTTTGCTGTCTCGCATACACGGGTTATTGTTACCATCTTTCTAAATTCCATATATATGTGTTAGTATACTGTATTTATGTTTTTCCTTCTGGCTTACTTCACTCTGTATAATAGGCTCCAGTTTCATCCACCTCATTAGAACTGATTCAAATGTATTCTTTTTAATGGCTGAGTAATACTCCATTGTGTATATGTACCACGGCTTTCTTATCCATTCATCTGCTGATGGACATCTAGGTTGCTTCCATGTCCTGGCTATTATAAACAGTGCTGCGATGAACATTGGGGTACACGTGTCTCTTTCCCTTCTGGTTTCCTCAGTGTGTATGCCCAGCAGTGGGATTGCTGGATCATAAGGCAGTTCTATTTCCAGTTTTTTAAGGAATCTCCACACTGTTCTCCATAGTGGCTTTACTAGTTTGCATTCCCACCAACAGTGTAAGAGGGTTCCCTTTTCTCCACACCCTCTCCAGCATTTATTATTTGTAGACTTTTGGATCGCAGCCATTCTGACTGGTGTGAAATGGTACCTCATAGTGGTTTTGATTTGCATTTCTCTGATAATGAGTGATATTGAGCATCTTTTCATGTGTTTGTTAGCCATCTGTATGTCTTCTTTGGAGAAATGTCTATTTAGTTCTTTGGCCCATTTTTTGATTGGGTCGTTTATTTTTCTGGAGTTGAGCTGTAGGAGTTGCTTGTATATTTTTGAGATCAGTTGTTTGTCAGTTGCTTCATTTGCTATTATTTTCTCCCATTCTGAAGGCTGTCTTTTCACCTTGCTAATAGTTTCCTTTGATGTGCAGAAGCTTTTAAGGTTAATTAGGTCCCATTTGTTTATTTTTGATTTTATTTCCAATATTCTGGGAGGTGAGTCATAGAGGATCCTGCTGTGATGTATGTCAGAGAGTGTTTTGCCTATGTTCTCCTCTAGGAGTTTTATAGTTTCTGGTCTTATGTTTAGATCTTTAATCCATTTTGAGTTTATTTTTGTGTATGGTGTTAGAAAGTGGTCTAAAAGTGGTCTTTTACAAGTGGTTGACCAGATTTCCCAGCACCACTTGTTAAAGAGATTGTCTTTAATCCATTGTATATTCTTGCCTCCTTTGTCAAAGATAAGGTGTCCATATGTGCGTGGATTTATCTCTGGGCTTTCTATTTTATTCCATTGATCTATGTTTCTGTCTTTATGCCAGTACCATACTGTCTTGATAACTGTGGCTTTGTAGTAGATCCTGAAGTCAGGTAGGTTGATTCCTCCAGTTCCATTCTTCTTTCTCAAGATCGCTTTGGCTATTCGAGGTTTTTTGTATTTCCATATAAATTGTGAAAGAGAAAGAGGCTTTAAAGACCCAAGCTGCACCTCCACTCAGGCCAGTAGAGTGGCCCCAACTTTCCAGGAAATGATCCACCTCATCTATCCCATATATTGGGCACTTGGAGGGGCCCAAGCACTTTGGAGTCTTGTCCAAATACATAGTGGAAGGATTGCTTTTGATTCCTTTGACCAGACGCCTCCATCTACATGTTCCCTAAACTTTCCTAGATCTCATGGGAAAGAAGTGGGACGCTATCAAAAGACACTGTGAGCCAGCCACTTTTATGGGAGGGAGTGGAGGAAGCTGAGGGAATGCCTGGATGGAGTTCAGATTTCTGAGCCAGAAGGAAATTTTTGGCCACGTTGTTCCCCTTTGGGTCCTGCCTGGGTGGTAAAAAGAAGAAAGTCAGTTTAACTGTTTTCAGCTGTCAGTAGAATTGCCTATGACCTTGGTGGTCTTTCAGCATGTCGTCCTCATTTTATGGAGTGAATTACGCGTTTACTGGATAACTACTCATTTCCGGCAGAAGTAATATATCATTATGAAATACAATCTGCAGGAAAAGAATGAGGGGTGTCAGTGTGGGAACAGGAGGACCCTTGTCTTCTAAGCAGTTGGGGCAAAAACAGAAAAGGCTCATTTTACTGTGTGGCCCCGGGAACAGATGTTCCATATGGAGGTCCCATTCAGTAAAACGACATGAGGCGTCATTTCTTCATGAATGCTTCACAGTCCCTGCTGCCTTCTAAGTTGCATTATGACTGATTTATCGCTCAAACACTTCTCACTTTTCTGGTGTCCCTTTATGCCAAGCAGCTAATGCCTGAGATGTCATCACTTCTAGAAGCAAAGACCTTGTGGGTACCCCATGCAAGCCCAGTGTTTTATGTCAGTTATTGGATACCGGAGGGTTGCATGGATGCTGACAGGAATTTGTTAACATTTTCTAAAGATTAAGATAAATAGCTGCCTATCCTCTTCAATACTCATGCATCCAACTGAAACTAATTCCCTGCTTTTATACAGCTTTCTTTATTGTGGCAGGAATGAGGGGAGGGCATCTCCTTACACAAACATCCTATAAAGCCATGTAACATTAAAAGTGAAAGTCGCCCAGTCGTGTCCAACTCTTTGTGACCCCATGGACTGTAACCTACCAGGCTCCTCTGTCCATGGCATTCTCCAGGCCAGAATACTGGACTGGGTAGCTCTTCCCCTTCGCCAAAGTAATATTAGAATGAAGAAAATCTACAATGAATTCAGCCCATAAGAACATGATCAAGGACAGATAAAATGTGTGTGGGGGTGGGAGGTGGGCACATGTTCTCCTCTGTTTTAAAGAGCAACATGACAAATTATGAGATAAAGAATTCTAAGTGCCTGGAAAAGCCAAGAAGTGGGGTTGAATTAGAAGCAAATGAACAGGTGTGGGTGTGACTGATTGCAGTTTCAAGTGCTAAGTGTTTGCTAACTCACAGTGTCTGTTCCGAAAGAGACTCCTGTTTGCTGAAGCCCCATGGTCAGGCACGTTAATTGGAAAGAAAGATGTAGTCTAGGCAAGAAAAGCAAAGAAGGTTTATTTCTTGTGAATACATTGCTGTTGGTAAGCAAACATTTTGTCTGATGCGGATAAAGCTGATGGCATGTATACCCAACGTCTTGCCAGCAGTAGGGCTCTCATATAAGCTTTAGTGATTGTATGGATGAAAACAAATATTTGATGTGATACGTGATGAAAGTCTCATTGAAGTATCATTCATAAAAACTGTGCTGCTCACGTAGAGAATTTCAGGGCCTTTAAGCAAACTTTGCTATAGATCTTATGTGAGCTTAAAGTATCCAGACTACAGTGTTTGAGCTTTCGTGTCAAGGCCATACACGAGCATTGTCGAGTTTTCAGCATCTCATGGGAAATGCCTTCACGTCTCCACTTCTTCCCATGTGCCAGACAGGATACAGATGTTCTTGGACTTATTCTGAAAGTTCTTGAAAAATCGAGCCTTTTAGGTTTTGAGAATTGAAAGAAAAATAGATATTTTTTAAATGGAGAATTTTTAAAAATAGATTTAAATGAATAAAAATAGATTATTATCCCCATGTTATAGATAGAGTTACTGGAGCACATGTGGGCATGCTTAGCTGTGTCTAAGTTGTGTCTGACTCTTTGTGTCCCCATGGACTATAGCCTGCCAGGTTCCTCTGTCCATGGGATTTTACAGGCAAGAATACTGGAGTGAGTAGCCATTTCCTTCCCCAGGAAGATTCTGGCCTAGGGATCGAACCTGGGTATCCTGCATTGCAGGTGGATTCTTTAACACTGAGCTACCAGGGAAGCCACCAGGGAAGCCCAATGCCCTGAGGTTAAATGATTTAGCCCAGATGGCAGGGCTGGTAGGCAGCAAAACATTGTAAGTTCAATTCTCTTCATTCTAAGTCCAATGCTCTGTCTCTTTTACCACAACTGTTCTCACACTTGTGTGCATTCATTCATTCATTTGTTCCTTCATTCCACAGGGACTTGTAGAGCCCTTTTTTGGGGTATTTGCCTTTTCTCAAAGTCCTGCAGCTGTCTGCTCCCATTCCTACCAGCCCTGATTGTATCCTGTCTCTAAGACAAGATTGAAAAGCAACTTCCTCTGTTACACTTTGATGTACTGTGCTAAACCCCATTCTGTGGGGAGAAGCTACAGCTACTTGGGAAGAAAATTTATATCAGGCTAATATAGTAATATCAAAGGAGATGCATTAATATCTTGCCATTTTAAGTCATCTGACTCAAAAATAGACTTACAGGAGGTAGTTTTTATTGAGAACACTAGCCATCCTTTTCAAACTCAGATAGAATGAGTCACCCTCATTGTCTCAGCTGGTGGCAGCTTCTGGCATTTTCTCTACCTGCTTCAGAACATCACATTCCAGTTCTAGCAAAGGGACTTCACAGAGGGTGTACACCATCCATTTCACAGGGAGGAGAATAATTAGGAAAAATTGGGGATGCTCTGAAAGTGACTAGCAGCTCTTCGTGCCACTCTAATTCTAATGAAAGATGAGCCCATTCAAAGCAGGTGGTGCAAGAACCTGCAGCCGTTTGCTGTGTTGCTATTTTTAGATACGATTGGTAGTAGAAAACATTGTCCAGAAGCATCTGTATGTTAAAACTGTACTATTTGAAAGATCATCTGACTGTCTCAGGACACCTGAATCCACCTTGATGTTCTTCAGTTCAGTTCAGTCACTCAGTTGTGTCCGACTCTTTGCAACCCCATGCACTGCAGCACACCAGACTTCCCTGTCCATCACCAACTCCCAGAGCTTACTCAAACTCATGTCCATCGAGTTGGTGACGCCACCCAACCATCTCATCCTCTGTTATCCCCTTCTCCTCCCGCCTTGAAGTGCATGCCATTCCTCAAAACTTTGTAAACCTATACGCACAGTGAACATGGGCTGATGGCAAGAACTGTTTTCTGGTTCACCTACAGACTGGGCCCTAAGATGTCTGCAGACCTCACTCTGATGCCCAGGGTACTACCAAGGAGTTTGGGTACAACACATGCTAACTATCTAGCTATGACTTTGAGCACTCTCATCCCTCAGGTGCATTAAAGTGACTCTGCTTAAAAGAGCGCTTTGGTAAATAGCTTGGTAAAATTAAGAATGTTTTTATAACTAAATAATCTGATTCTCTATATCTATTTTCTAAGTTGGCAGTCTTTTCTTTGGTTTCTTCAAGTGGTCAGACAAGGACTGCCTCTCTTATCAGAAAGGCCAAGTGTCAGCTGTTCATATTCAGAAGACCATATTCAGGGAAATGTTGGTAAAATGATAAACAACATATATGGACCTAGAGAGTGGACTAAGTGAAGTAAGTCAGACAGAGAGAGATAAAATAATACGATATCGCTTATACGTGGAACCTAAAATATGATAAAAATGAATTTATTTTCAAAACAGAAACAGACTCACAGACCTAGAAAACAAATTTATGGCTACCAAAGGGGAAATAACAGGAGCTTAGGATAAATTAGAGTCCTGGGATTATCATATACACACTACCCGATTTAAAATAACCAAGGACCTACTATATAGCACAAAGAAATATGTTCAATACTTTTAAATAACCTATAAGGAGAAAGAATCTAAAAAGAATATATATATATTTATATACTGAGAACTTCCCTGGTGGTTCAGCAGTAAAGAATTCATCTTACAATGCAAGAAACCTGGGTTTGATCCCTGGATTGGGAAGATCCCCTGGAGAAGGAAATGGCAACCCACTCCAGTGTTCTTGCCTGGGTAATGCCATGGATAGAGGAGCCTGGCAGGTTACAGTGCATAGGTCACAAGAGTCAGACACAACTTAGCGACTAAACAACAGCAACAACAGCATATATACTGAATCACTGTGCCACACACTTAAAGCTGACTCAACGTCATGAATCAACTATACTTCAAAAAATACCAGTATCACTTCAGAAAATTACTGTGAGGTTTAAACAAAGATAATGCAGGCTAATGAATTAGCACAGAAGCTGGCATGAAATCAGTACTCAATAAATGGTGTGTCTTTTATTGTTGGTGGTGATGATAAAATGATGACAATAAATATAATAACCAGCCTTGGGGTTGGGTAACTCTCTCATAGGTGACAATTCTAAAAATATCCAATCAAAATGTGTGTTGAAATCTTCTTTTCCAAAACATTCTGAAACTGATTTCGGATGTGACGAGCAAGCTTTGCTGAGGGCCAGCTGGAATTTTTCTGCACACTGGGACACCCTTGGTTGCTCGTGATGAGGTGGCAGCTACTCTCACCTCAGGGAGCTACTCTCAGGAGCTACTCTCACAGCAGGAAGCTGTGGCCTGAGGACAATCATATTGGCAATCAGTTACTTTAAATAAACCAGAATACTTCATGATGACACAGTTGAGTTCAGTTTAGTTGGTCGGTCATGTCCAACCCTTTACGATCCCATGGACTGCAGCACACCAGGCTTCCCTGTCCATCACCAACTCCTGGAGCTTTCTCAAACTCATGTCTATTGAGCTGGTGATGCCATCCAACCATCTGATCCTCTGTTGTCTTCTTCTCCTCCCACCTTCAATCTTTCCCAGCATCAGGGTCTTTTGCAGTCAGTCAGATCTTCACATCAGGTGGCCGAAGTATTGGAGTTTCAGCTTCAGCATCAGTCCTTCCAATGAATAGTCAGGACTGATTTCCTTTAGGAAATCACCTTGAAGTCCAAGGGACTCTCAAGAGTCTTCTCCAACACCACAGTTCAAAAGCATCAATTCTTCACCACTTCGGCACTCAGCTTTCTTTATTGGAGAAGGCAATGGCACCCCACTCCAGTACTCTTGCCTGGAAAATCCCACAGACGGAGGAGCCTGGTAGGCTGTAATCCATAGGGTTGCGAAGAGTCGGACATGACTGAGCGATTTCACTTTCACTTTTCACTTTCATGCATTGGAGAAGGAAATGGCAACCCACTCCAGTGTTCTTGCCTGGAGAATCCCAGGGATAGGGGAGCCTGGTGGGCTGCCACCTATGGGGTTGCACAGAGTCGGACGCAACTAAAGCAACTTAGCAGCAGCAGCAGCAGCAGCAGCAGCAGCTTTCTTTATAGTCCAAATCTCACATCCATACATGAATACTGGAAAAACCATAGTTTTGACTAGACAGATTTTTGTTGGCAAAGTAATGTCTCTGCTTTTTAATAAGCTTTCTAGGTTGGTCATAACTTTGCTTCCAAGGAGTAAGCATCTTTTAATTTCATGGCTGCAGTCACCATCTGCCGTGATTCTGGAGCCCCAAAAATAAAGTCTGTCACTGTTTCCACTGTTTCCCCATCTATTTGCCATGAAGCAATGGGACCAGATGCATGATCTTAGTTTTCTGAATGCTGAGTTTTAAGCCAACTTTTTCACTCTCCTCTTTCACTTTTATCAAGAGGCTCTTTAGTTCTTTGAAAATAGTTATTAAATAGCACCTGGCAGCTTTGAATTCAGTATTTAGAAACTTGTGGAAATAAAAATATCTTTTAAAATATCTATTTACTTCTTTGGCTGCATTGAGTCTTAGTCGTAGCACCTGTGATCTTTTGTTGTGACACATGGACCCTCTAAGTAGTGACACTTGAACGTAGCTGCCCTGTGGCACGTGTGATTTTAGTTCCCCGACCAGGGATTGAACCCGAGTTCCCTACATTGTAAGGTGGATTCTTAACCACTGAACCATGAGGGAAGTCCCTAAAGTTTTTTTTAAAAGGTAAATCTTTTGGACTCATGAAATCTAAATGTTTGGGCTCATACAAATTTTCAAAGAGGCTTTTCAGGTCTGGTCAAAATTTGTTATTTGCTGTATTATGCATTTCTAGAAGGAGGTAAAAACAAATGCTGAGATAGAGAAGTACTTAGACTATTCAAGCAAATTAGCTTAAAGTCAGAACTGTGGAACTTTGAAAAATGAAGTCTAATTATTTTCAAGAACTAATGTTGATTTATCCCAGTCTGGTAGACTTCATGAACTCTTGGGGCTAAAATCAGCACTTTGTCCAGCAATCATCATTTTACAGTTGAAAAACGTGGGATCATAGAAGCCAAGTGAGATGTTCCATAGAGTCCCATAGCAAGTTAGTGACATGGTGACAATTCTCTTCCATCAGCTCATTTCTCCAAGGATCTTTATAATAAACAACAAAAACCATCTGTTAGTAATAATTTTGCTGTGTGTTCAGAAAGAACTTATTTCTTTCTTTTCAAGTAGTTTAAATTTCTTCCTGAAGTCTTTTGATATTATTTATCCATTTAGAGAGAAAATAATGGGATATGTTCACCCTCATCTAAACAATTAATTAATGGAATCTAAACCAATGAAGTTTCTTTCTAGTTAGCATTCAAGCAACAACAGTGTTACTTAGAAAACAGCTCTCATGTCACCCGGGGCTTTGTCTGTATCATTGTGAGGATTAAATGAGTTAACATGTGAAAAATAACTCAGCACACTGAATACTGGCAGTGACAGATCATAATGTTGCTGCTGTGGTCGTTTGGGATGACTGTGAAATTCTAAATGAGGACGAGTATATCACTCTGGTTCAGCCACAAGTCTGACGGAGGGAATGAAGCCTTAGACTAGAGTCGTCCGATAAAAACAACGTGAGCCACACATAGAATTTTAAGTTATCTTGTAGCCACATTACAAGTAAAGAGAGAAACAAGTGAAATTAATTCCAATAATAAGTTTTATTTAACTGAAATTGTTGTTGCTTGGTCCTGAAGCTGTGTCTGATTCTTTGACATACCGCCAGGCTCCTCTGTCGATGGGATTTCCCAGGCAAAAATACTGGAGTGGGTACTCATTTCCTTCTCCAAGGGATCTTCTTGGACCAGAGATTGAACCCATGTCTCCTGCATTGGCAGGTAGATTACTTGTCCCTGAGCCACCAAGGAAACCCAACCCCATGTATACAAAATTATGATTTCAATATAATTTAAAAAGTATTAGATATTTTACATTCTTTTTTTTCATGCTGTCTTTGAAATCCCATGCATACAGTGTCTTTACAGCCTATCTCAATATCTCAACTAGGACTGATCCAGTTTCAAGTCCTCAGTGGGCACATGTGCTGAGGGCTCTGTGTTGGATGGTGTTGCTTTAGACCTATTGACATGTGAGCCCAATTTCCATCCTTTCTGAAGGCGCATGTGTTTTCTCTTGGCTCTTTCTTCCTTGCTCTAAGATTGGTACCTATCATGGTTAAATACAAATACATTATACACTTGAATTCAAGTTACAATGCATTTAGGCAAAAGCTGAATTGTTGGACTCACTCTAAAAATAGTTCACTTATAAAGTAATAGAATATTTATTTTTCTTCCATTGATTTCTTTATATTTCAGTAAGTTATGGCAAATTGTATTGTCACAGTCAAGGGAGGTTTATTTCTTATTTCTTCACTTCAATAGAGAAAGGCTTTGCTGCTTTACATGAGAAATACTTAGGCTAACTGTTAAAAAATGATTTGTTGATTTATGATTTATTGATCTGGTTTCATGAATTTTAATTGTATCATATTGCCGACAAGTATCATTCTAACATTGAAGAGTTTGGTAGCTGAACAGAATATGAGTTTTACGATTATTCTTTAAGACTCTACATCAAGGATATTACTGAAGGCATTATAGCAGGAAGAAACTCCATATTGCTTCACATCATGGAAAACAACTACAAATAGATGCACTGAAAGCTACATAAATAATTGTTCATCAGGTGGAAACTTCTGGGTTACTTTTAAAAGTTATAAGGTAAAATAATAAAGTTAGCTTTCATGTGGAGCAGTCTCATCACTTATTTTGAATTTTTAAAATATTAGTCTTTATCCATTCTCAAATCTTAGTCTGCATTTAGTCTCAGGTCACATGATACATCAGGATACACAGTTCTCTCTTGTAAATTTAATAATGAGGCTTTTGGGAACTTGGAGTTGAATTCATGCTTTGTAACTCGAAGTGTAGATGAACTAAATAGTCCAGACCTTAATTTTCTTATCTGCAAATGGGGAAGAATAGCAGTAGCTAAAAACGAAGGTACACATGTATCAGGCTGACACTGGGCTAGACACTTTCAATTTGTAATTCATCTAGTTCTCCTTACCTCCACCTCCCATGTTGCGGGCACTATCATACTTTCATTTTACACATGAGGGGGTCAAATTTGCCCAAGACCACAAAGCCAGTGGTGGAGCCATCATTCAAGTCCAGGCAGGAACTTACAGGGAGAAATAGAGGTTGAGTAGAATTACTGAGAGACATCTTTAAAAATATCTTTTAAAAAAACCTCACTCTTTCTGGCTAGAAGTGCTGATACAGGTGTACTAGAACATTCAGTTCAGTTCAGTTCAGTTCAGTCGCTCAGTCGTGTCCGACTCTTTGCAACCCCATGAATCGCAGCACACCAGGCCTCCCTGTCCATCACCAACTCCCGGAGTTCACTCAGACTCATGTCCATCGAGTCAGTGATGCCATCCAGCCATCTCATCCTCTGTCATCCCCTTCTCCTCCTGCCCCCAATCCCTCCCAGCATCAGGGTCTTTTCCAATGAGTTAACTCTTCGCATGAGGTGGCCAAAGTATTGGAGTTTCAGCCTCAGCATCAGTCCTTCCAATGAACACCCAGGACTGATCTCCTTTAGGATGGACTGGTTGGATTTCCTTGCAGTCCAAGGGACTCTCAAGAGTCTTCTCCAACACCACAGTTCAAAAGCATCAATTCTTCGGTGCTCAGCTTTCTTCACAGTCCAACTCTCGCATCCATACATGACCACTGGAAAAACCATACCCTTGACTAGATGGACCTTTGTTGGCAAAGTAATGTCTCTGCTTTTTAATATGCTATCTAGGTTGGTCATAACTTTCCTTCCAAGGAGTAAGCATCTTTTAATTTCATGGCTGCAATCACCATCTGCTGTGATTTTGGAGCCCCTAAAAATAAAGTCTGACACTGTTTCCACTGTTTCCCCATCTATTTCCCATGTGAAAGGTAAATGCCTTTGGAAGCAGCAAAAATTAAAAGCGTGGCTATAGATATTTGATGACATGCAGTGGGGAAACTTCCAAATTTTGGAGAGGAAAAGGGGAAAGTAGAAAGAAGAAAGGTAGAGTGAATGGAGGTTGGGGGTGGGGGATATAATAGCAGGAAAACAAAATGTGGCAACTATCAAGGCAGGAACAAAGCCATTGTTAGGGTAGTGGCTACACCACTGAGATAATGACGGCTGTAAACTCCCCGGCTTGCCCTTGAGGTTAAGCTGGCTTTCAGTGTTGGAAAGAGGACCCATGAGAAAAGACTGAAATGTTTATTTTAGCAGAAGTGTTCATCTTCTTGGGTGAAGGCAAAGCCAACAAGTTGGGAGATTACCACTAACGTGATCTGGGCAAAAAAGTCACAAGGCAAGTGGTTCCTCCATGGTTAATGCACAGTTCCTGAACTCGCTTTTTATGAGTGGCAGAGATGTTTTTATCAGTGAACAGTTGAACATTCTTCCCAGAGAGTACTGTGACTCAGCTAAATGGACAGAGGGCAAGGTTTAAGACGGGTATCTCTCTTTGCTTTATTTATGCTAGATTTTGAAAAAGGCAACATATGCTTTCTGTTTTTCAATGAATTTCAAATATTTCATGATAGAATGTGTTCCTTATATCAAAGGCTCATTTTGTGACCAGGTAAATGGAATTATGTCACACTGAAAGTAAAGATGCTCTGGTCCCCCTTCTCAATCAGAGAAAATGCAAACAAGAAAAAAAAAAAAAAAAGACCTGTGTTTAGTTCCTCATGCTCAATGCCTCAGGGCTGTTCAATTGTTACCCACCACTCAGCCAAGACAGTTTATTGGCTGAGATAAGAAACCCAGCATCCTGAATCCCCACTGCCAGTATAAGTATTAAAAAGATTCCACATAGATCTGAGAAATGGAATGTTTTCTGCCATATCAGTAAACAAAGGATATCGTAGTCATCATCAGTGAGCTGGTGAGCCCTGAAGGAACTCAGGAAGGAATGAATACCTGCCATCTAGTAAACATCAGACTGCAGCCGCTTCCTATGATGAGTCCTGAGGAAACTCAGGATATGAAAACCCAGGAAACCGCCCGAGATATCTGAAGTGCATATCAAAAGAATGACTTCAGTGAGTCCAGACTCTTGCATCTTCCCACACATAGACAAGCGCTAAATTCCTTGACTTGAGATACCTGGTTTTCTTTAGTTAACAATCATCTTTCAACATTCAGACTACCTGCCCTTTGTTGCAAAAATTCTATGTAACCTGGCTCCGTGCTGAGCCCCCACCCCCACCACCTCCTTGAAGCACTTCTCTCAGAGTTACTTGAGATGCTGCCTCCCGGGCTGAATAAAACATAACTCTTAACTTCTAAGTTGTGAATATTTTTTAAGTCAACAGATCCAAATCTGACGCCAAGTGAAGGGAAGGGGCACCCGAATGAGGCCTGTGAGTGATGTCACTCTGTGAATGATAGCTTTTCCTCTCTTCTTTTTCTTTAGAGATGAAAAAGAGATGATGCCTGCTTCCCACCCCAATACCCTGTTCTCAGAGTGCTGATCACAGCGACCCCATACCTGTCTATGGGTCTATGTGAGAAATGCATTCACTTCCCAAAACCAAGGGATGGACTCAGAGACACAAAGCACAGTGAAAGGGATAGTTTAACGGACAGTCTTAAAGATCTGGTGTCTGGTGGGCAGGCACACTTGGGACAGTTACAGCAAGCACTTTTATTCCCTGGCAAGCAGATCCCTCCCTGGTCCCTCACTGGCTTAGTACTATGGGGCTACAATCATCTAGGACATCACCTAAGTCTCATAGCATATTCTTTCTTCTCCCTTCCCATCCTAAGTCCATATTTCTCAAAAGTACTTTAGTTTATCCCTTCCCAAATATCCTGTTAGCTTAGGGCTGGTCCATAGGTAAGCTGTTAGGCAAGACTAGCTTTCCAGTAATTTTCCAAGATGAAACTAGCTAGCTGTGAGTGGAAAACCATTTGTTAATAATTCTTCACCCAAGGCCAGCCACTTTGTCCTGAAAATGGACCACTTCAAGTTCCATTTCTTATCGTCTATGACTGGGTAATTAAAGCATTATTTCCACTAAAGAATGAGTATTTCTGAACATGTTCTCACAGTCCTTGGCTATGGCAGGAGACATTCACAAACATTTATCATACTTGAACAATCCTTAGCCATTTAACTCTGTAACTTTATTTACTTCATGCTAATTATTTGGTCTAAAGGGCCTGAAAACTCTCATATCAAAGAGCACATAACCGCTCTGTGTCATTTATGCCTTGTTTCCTTTGCAGTGTTATTTTTGTTGTTCAGTCGTTCAGTCATGTCTGACTCTTTATGACCCCATGGACTGTAGCCCGCCAGGCTTCTCTGTTCATGGGATTTTCCAGGCAAGAATACTTGAGTGGGTTGCTGTTTCCTCCTTCAGGGGATCTTCCTGGACCAGGAATTGAACCCATGTCTCTGCGTCTCCTGCATTTGCAGGTGGATTCTTTACTGCTGAGCCACCAGGGAAGCCTTTATTACCATGAGTTAGTGGCAATAAGTGATTTTTGTTTGAAAGTTCAATATTTGAGAATTTGTTGATTTTTTTTCCCCCCCATGGTGGCTTCCAAAACAGGGGAAGGGAAAGTTTAAAAACAAATCCACTACTCATGAAAATCACAGACAATAATTTGGATGGGTAACACATTTCTAGATCCAAAAGGATAGAGATACAGTGGTAATATGAGCCAAATTAAAAAAGATGAAATATTCAACCATGTACTTTCAAGATGGGAGAGAAATGACTTAACAGCAGCATGTGTAAATATAGCTAAAATTTCCCTTGGCTTTATTGAGTTCCAGAAAGGCTAAGGCAATTTTAGGTGCATTTTCTATGCTTCAAGAGAAGCATACAAAAAAGAAAAAGAGGGAAGCAATAATTTCATTCTTTTTTGAAGTGACATGCTGTGGGCAAGCAGTTGATGAAGAGATGCAGGAGAGTAGTTAAGTTCTAGAAATCTTGAAGGCTCAAGAGGAATTTGGTCAGTTTTAGTGGGAGCAGAGAGAGGGCTGGAGGGCACTTGACAAATATTTTAAGGGCTGTTATGTGGATCGAATGGATTATACATATTCTGGTGATTCCAGCAGACAAAACCAGGAACGGTATATAAAAGTTGCAAAAAGACAGGTTTTAGTTCATTGTAAGAAAAAGCTTTCTAGCAGAGTTGCTCCTCCAAGAGTAGGGAGGAGTAGATTTCTTAAATCATATATATTTAACAAGAAACTGCTTGGCATCTTACTTAATATTTCCTAGTGGATTCATCTAGTGGGTCTCTAAGGTCCTTTCTAATTCTGTGGCTGTGATTCTCTTGCCATGTTGTAAAACAAAGCCAAGTGGCATGAATGAGAAATGCAGTTTAGCGTCTTTCAAGTGGACTGGCCATTAACACCCTCCACTTTCACCAGGGCCTGTAGGGCAAAGCGGTTAGGCAGCTGTCCAAGGTGCTGGATGGAGGTGGCCTGTATGGGCAGTTGTATTCCTGTTTTTCAGTTTTAGGTTTTTATTCACTTTTATTTATTTATTTTAATTGGAGGCTTTTTACAATTTACAACATCGTGGTGGTTTCTGCCATACATTCACATGAATCAGCCATGGGTGTACATGTGTTCCCCATCCTGAACTTCCCTCCCACTCCCCCGCCCCATCCCATCCCTCAGAGAACCTTCTGGGTTTTCAGCTTTTCTGCTTTTTATATAAATCTATATAAATCTATTACCTCCACTGCCCACCCCGCTACACTTGTGGGGGAGTGTGTGTGCATGCACACACTGCATACACAGCCTTTAACTAAAGCAAAGAGAGAAATATGTAGGCAGTGTATAAAACAGCTGAAATATACTACTACCTGGGGCTTCTCTGCCCTGTGCCAGGAGCAATCAAATCCACTTCCTTTTGAAAGGTTAGGCTTGGCACCTAAAGTTGGACTAGACTGACATTTAGAGCGGCTAAATATCGCTGCAGTGTTAGGTAGACCAAGGAATACTGTGATGGTGATAAACCTGTCTTGTTCTCCATTCTCTATTTGTGTTGCCTTTCCTATGTTACTTTCTTTTTTTAATCCCTTAGTTATTTCCCACCCCAGAATGGAAGCAATAATAGCAGCATTCCTTACGGGTATGAAAATGAAGCAACTTCATACATGTAAAGAGGTTACGACTATAAGAGGTGCACAGACGACAAACATTAATGTCATTATATATCGTGCTTGAGGTCATCAAGACCACCCCCAGATGTGATCATCTGCTTGAGGGACTCACAGAAATGTGGTTATACTCACAATTATGGTTTACTACAGCAAAAAAATACAGATCAAAGTCAGCAAAGGGAAAAGGTGCATTGGGTGGAGTCTAGGTACTCTGGAGCAGTTGCAAGCTTCCAGTTTTCCTCCCACTGGAGTCACAGACAGAGCTTAATTTTCTCAGCAACATGTGACAGACAACACAGGCAACGTGTCGTCAACCAGAGAAACTCACCCATGTCTTGGTATCCTGGTTTGTCTGTCACACAGGCAAGCAGAGCATGTGTGACTGACCTTAGCTACTTGGTCTTCAGCTCCTCTACCTCCCCCAACAGGAGGTCAAATTGAAAGGATGTCTCCCCAAGTCCAGGCATGCAAAAATAGACATTCATCATTAATCACATTGTTAAAATAAACCATGTAGCATGGCCCAAAGCCTCAAGTATACAAAGACACTTTATCAGGCAGGATACTCTAGGGGTTAGTTAGTCAAGGGACGGTCCTGAAGACTCAGAAGGTGGAGAGTTTGGGAAACTCAGGTGTACTGAGTTACCCATTTACTGCACTTACATGTAAACCTTGCTTATTTGAATAACCCACTTCAATCATTTTCTTAATGTTTTGAGTGGCTTTTTCTTTTTAGTATATGAATGTTGATTGAATGTTTACTGTGTGCATAGCTCTTATAATCTTCTCTATAAAGTTGGAAAATAATTTCAATCTGGGTTATAAACACAAGAAATTATTATTCCAGTATCAGAAACTAAAGATCACTGACATTATTGCAATATTGGTAATAATAGAGTGCTCCATAAATTTTGACTACAATTACATGCTGAATGCTTTATGTATAATATTAGTTTTAGTCCTTCTTAACAACTCTGGGAGGTAGGTAATAGCTACCTATAGGTAACAGGTAATAGCTCTGTTTTACAGATGAGAAAACCAAGGTCCAGAGTTCTAAGAACTTCCCCAGGACTCCTCAGTTATTAAGGAGTCAAGGATACATTTACAGCCTGATTCTACATCTTGTGCTGTTAACATCATATATGATAGTTTCCTATGACCTTGAGAAATAAAGGCTCTCAAAAGTATTTTGAAACATTAAAAATCCAACCAAATTTATGAGACTTTATACATCTCAAGATCCATAGAATGCTTAGACAAAGGGGCAGAATTGTGGCTAGAACATGTGTTTGTTTTATCAAAAGGAGATCCCTACAAAGAAAATTCCAAGATGCCTGGTTCCCTAAAAACGTGATGTAGAAGACACAAAAAGCAAGGAAAACAGAGATACACAAGGGGGAGAAGTTGTATAGTTGAGTGTCTTGCTTAATCAGGGATCCATGAAGTCTGAAGGCCCTCCAAGATTCCAAAATGGCTCACACCATGAATTGTCTGTAATCACATCTTTTTCCTTCCCCTATTATTAGATCTCAGTCTGTGGTAGAAGCTGGGACCCTGAAACATGAAGACAAGGGAGAGAATGAGAACACCCAGCCACTCCTGGCTCTGGACTGAAACCCGAGCCACCCCGTGCTCCCGACGTCACCAACTCTCAGTGGTATCAGCCACCAGGAAGCACATGTGAAACTGACCACACGACACATGCGTTCGGCTCGACACAGGGCCTCCTCTCCTGCCACCCAGTAATGACTGTCACCAGCCATTGGTCTGAGCAGCCAAAGTTGAACAAAGACTTGAGAGATGCATTTTTGTTTTTCAATGAGGGAATTGGAGGATGAAGCAAGGTAGTCATGGAAACAAGACTCCCCCCACCCCATATTTATGGTATTAAATGAGTTGAAAAGAGAAAAACTAAATTTGAGGCACACACCTCATTAGGACAAAGATTTCTCTAAGGCTTTGAAGAGATGCTCTCCAGTTTTTGCAGTTTAAAATTAAGTGCATTTCCAAGTAGATCCATAAGAATTTAAACTGTGCAGACACAATTTTCAAGTTTAATGTAGTGCAAAGCCCCAGGACAATAGTATCTCCGGTAATCTTCATTCCTACATTGAGTTATTTTCTTTGACCTCATCACCAGCATCCAATCTCAAATTGTTCAGCCTAAGAGCATGCTCTTGTAGGTCTGGCTATTTGCAGAGTCTGTTTATTTTGATATCCTGCAAAAATGATTTTGATGTCACATTTTTGATGAGGCCACCGGCTGATTATCATGAGCTAATTTGAAACAAAGACACACAAATTGAAATATGACTATTTCATCTTAGTAATGTGGCTTCCCACAAGGAATGTATGTCTCTAGAGGGTAGGGGGTTATGTTGAAAATACATATCAGTGGTTAATGAATCTTTTCAAGTTGTCCCACTTAGGTCACTACGGCAAGAAAAGTGCTACAAAAGCATTACACACGCACTACGTCCCCCCACCTCCCTCCTGCAATCAGTTAAAGGTGCGAAGGATGGACCTGGCTGTTGTTAAGGGGGTAGGTATCAAACTTGGAGGAAGATCTTTAAGGACGGCTAAATACACAAGAACTGCAAATAAGAGAAGACTTGGAATGCAGGATGAAATGCCAAAGATCATTTTATTTCTTTGTTTATTTTCCTTAGAAATGGAGTCCCTAGCTATCCATTCAAAGGAAACTAGATAAAAATAAACAGATATCATAGCATATGATATCCTTACTTGTGCCATGTCTCCCCAAACCAGTTGTATGTTTTTAGCTATATCTCTTATTCTCCCAGCCATTTGCATGACATGGGCCTTCATTACTATGACCAGTTGGTGCTCAATGTCAAAGAAAAAATAATTAATAGTTGATAATGAGCAGTAAAACATGATTTTACACTTTAAGTATTTGGGAGGGTCAATTTGTTGGCTAAAAAAATTCAAAGGCAAACTGGCCATAATCATCCTCAGTAGATATTATTACTAATTTTAATAATTTATCATGTCTCTTTCTCAATAGATCTAGTGTTTTAATTTTTTTCTACTGGTAGAAAATGATAACAGAAGAGATTTTTGTATTCCACTCTTGAAATAAAATTGAAATAGAATTTAAAATATTTCCCAATCAATTGCATCACAGTATAAATAAAACCAATTCATTCTGTGTAGACACTTCAAATAACAAGATAGTAATACTGAAATAATTCTACCAATGCAATGACTTTTCTTATATACCACAACATAGGGAGGAAAGATGAAGAATTAAAGCAAATTAGAAAACCCATTTTATTACTTGAGTTTATGAAACAGTTGTGGGATCCAAGTGTTTAAAATGCTACTGGAGTCAATTATTGCCAAACATTTTGCAACAGTAATAATAATTCTGGCTTTCCAATTGGCAATATTTAGAACCCTACTGTAGTGACCTGATTTTAAATACCATATTATAATTATTAAGTTAAGAGTTTGTTTTTAACTCTCTTCCATGATTTCATTAATGAATGTAAGATGATGGCTCAACAGTGACAATGCTACTTTGAATTTCCTTATGTGTATGCAATATACATACAGAACCAAATTCAGTAAGTGACATGAACGTTGCCACGCGAGCACTAGATTGCATTGTCCTTTGTCAGTCCTTTCTTCCGTTCAATAAATACTGAAGGACACACATGCCTTTTTATTTTTCAAGCGTTTGCTTTTCCTTCCGGACTTCGGTAGTTCACTCTGATGTTTTTTCCTCAAATGCTTCTTCATCTATTTTAGAGAGATTTTTCAGCATTGGCAAAAGAGAAGGAAACAAGACAAATATTTTATAGACTCTTCAAAGGGAAGCTAATATCCTTAAAGACAAGCAAAAGCGGTCCAATAGCATTTTAAAGAACTGTTTTTTTTTTCCTTTTGATGATATAAAGAAAGCAACCTTCTTCGTCCTTCAATGGAAAACACAAGTGATTTTTCTTCCTGTGCGTAGTAACCTGTGTGTCATTTCTTTAGCGTTTTTGTTCATATTGGCTTAAAATTCAGTGCATGAATATCATTACATTCTTATAGCTAACATTTCTAGTTAGCTTTGGTTTAAAACACACAAAATTTAATGCATTAATATTCCACTAAACTAATGATGTGGTCATCTTTGGAACAAGTAGGCAACTGTTCTTTCTAAGCAATGGCAAATTTTAAAACCAAACTATCAATAATAATTAACACCTCAAAGTGAAGTTTAAATGGCAGAAGTTTCTCAAGCCAGGGAGATGTCAGAGTCTTTCGAACAACTGTGAAGAGGAAACAGTTTTGACATCCTATACCCAGAACAGACATCCGGGCATTTTTGGCCTTCCACTCTGTCATCCTTCTTAATTTTGCAAAGTTGTGATAGGAATCCTTTCAAGGACCTTCTCATTCACAAGGATCCACAGTGGAAGACACTCTGGATTCCAGCCCTGTTTCATAAATGCAAAGGGGCCAGAAGTCAGAGATCCTAGCAGCCCCGCATTGAGCTGATCCCAAGAGAAAATTCTCACTTGGAGAAATTTTTGTTTTCTTCCCTACAATGCCTGATATTTGTCATTAAAAAAATTTACATGCGTCGTTGTTATAACTAAATATAAAATGACTCCAGATCCTTTTTCAGTGTAAAAAGTTCCTCTTAGAAAGAAATACCATTTTTGACAGTATTTCTGCCATTCACAGAGTGAGAAGAAAAATTAAGACACCAGCTCTTAATGAAGACAAAAAAGCAAAGAGACTCAATAAGTGGGGAGCAGTATGGTTCATAAGACATTGGCATAATTATGTCTTTCGGCTTTGTATTAGGAAAATATAATTTTTTTCATGAGTGCCTTTTACTAAAAATAATTAAAATAGGGACGTCTGAGTTCACCAGGAAAGTTACCATTAAACAGAAGTATTTATGCAGCTTGTCATTAAACTCAACAAAAAAGTAGTGGTGTATGATGATAAACCATCTAGCTACCTTAGGAAAATAGAGTTGCATAGAAAAATTACAGACTAAAGCAATCCATTCACAGTTTCTACACATATTCTCATTAATACTGATTCCCCCTATTCTAAGAGAAAAAAATATCTTTGGCCGGCAAGGTAGAAGCTATCATGGGTTCACCTGGAATCCAGGCATCAGATGGGGGCTGTCATGGATGAAATACGGCAGGTATTTTCTATAAGAATTGCAGTGAGGCAGATATTCCCTTTAGTGTTTTCCATCCCTGGGAGGAGGTTTAGAATTTTTCAGGCTGCAAATCAAGAGAATTAAGGGCTGTGGTGTTTGAAGGTCTATGCCCACATCCAAGGAGACTGCACCAAAAAGGTGGTCTCTCTCCAGCGTGTCCTGAGCCCGCACAGAATGCTAAATTGCAGGAAGGCTGCGTCTCTGATGGGGTGTCAGCTCAGGGTGCCACACATCCACAATGAAGATGAGCCGGAAAGACGCGGCATCCTGCCACACCTCGTGTTCAAAGGAGTCGTCAAAGATGAGCACCTTGCCTTCTTCCCACGTCCTGGAACAGAAAAGCACGTCAGTGTGTGACTCAGTTGCCTGAAGATCAACCCATGGCTGTGTTTAGGAAGGGCCTCTCATGATAACCTCTGCCATAGGACCAGGTAAGTGGAACACACGGGCTGTGAGGAGATCAAACCAGTCAGTCCTAAAGGAAATCAAGGACTGATGCTGAAGCTCCAATACTTTAGCCACCTGATGCGAACAGTCAACTCACTGGAAAGATGCCTGATGCTGGGAAAGATTGAGGGCAGGAGGAGAAGGGGGTGACAGAGGAAGAGATGGTTAGATAGCATCACCAACTCAACGGACATGGATTTGAGCAAACTCCAGAGGATAGTGGGTGTGCTGCAGTCCATGGGGTCACAAAGAGTTGGACACGACCTAGCGACTGAACAGCAACAACAAAAAGTAGAACACAGGATGTGTTCTTTCACTGGCGATTAAGAAAGAACTTCAGGATTCTTCCCGTGAACATCAAGTTTCAGTGCTCAGCGCTGAAGGTGTACACAGGGCAAGGGACTGGAGCTAAAAGTAAACTTATTCTTGGTACAAGCCTAGGCAAGGCTTCTTTATTTCGGCAAGCACTCAAACATGTGCCCCACCAGCTCACTACTGAGGTGACCTCTTGGTCAATGCCTCCATGCAAGAATCCACCTTGCTTGGGGCTGGTGCACTGGGATGACCCAGAGGGATGGTACAGGGAGGGAGGTGGGAGGGGGGGTTCAGGATGGGGAGCACGTGTATACCCATGGCAGATTCATGTTGATGCATGACAAAACCAATACAATATTGTAAAGTAATTAACCTCCAATTAAAATAAATAAATTTATATTAAAAAAAAAAAGAATCCACCTTGCAATGCAAGGGACCTGGGTTCAACCCCTGGTCCAGGAAGATTCCATGTGCCTCAGAGCAACTAAATCCGAGTGCCATGACTACTGAGCCCTCAAGACACAACTAGAGAGTCTGTGTATCGCAACAGAAAGATCCTGCATGACTCAACTACTGAGCATGTAGTTCTAAAGCCCCGGAGCCCATGTGCCTGAGTGCCCTAGAACCCACACTCTGAAACAAGAGAAGCCATTGCAATGAACAGCCCATGCAGCATAACTAGAGAGTAGCCCCTACTCGCCATAACTAGAGAAAAGCTTGCAAAGCAATGAAGATCCAGCATAACCGAAAATAAATACATAAATAAAATTATAAATATAAAATAAAGTAATAATTATTTGCAAGATAAAAGTCCCTTTAGGTTGGATAACAATGGTATCCTCTTGTGCAGAACACCTTGTGTGCTGTCTCACACACCTACCCTAAAATCTTGCACTCACCAAATGAGTTGCTTAGCTCTTTGATTCAATTTCTCTAAAGGTTCAAAGAGTTTCACTGCAGTCCCATCCAAGTATAACAAAAGACACGGGGGAAGGGTGTGCAAAAAACCAAAAACAGTACCTTCATGTTCACAGAGGTGCTGCTCACAGTAGCCAAAAGGCGGGAACAACCCCCATGACCACTGGCAGATGAATGGATAAATAAACATTTATCTATATACAATGGGATATTCCTCAGCCTTAAGAGAGAAGGGAAATCTGACAATGCTACAACATGGATGAACCTCTAGGCTGTTATGCTAAGTGAAATAAGCCACTCACACAAGGACAAATATTGTATAATTCCGCTTACAGGTGGCACCTAGAGTAGTCAAATTCATATAAATTCAGAATTATGTTGGCTTCACTCCCTATGAGTAATTTAACTGTATTTGAGAAAACTGAAAACTTAAGAGGGGGTGTGATAATAAAAAGCTCTAAGAGAATCTGCGAGATACAATTCCTGTGGGGATGACAATTCTCAACATTTATTGAGTGGTAAGGCAATGGCACCCCACTCCAGTACTCTTGCCTGGAAAATCCCATGGACTGAGGAGCCTGGTCGGCTGCAGTCCATGGGGTTGCTAAGAGTCGGACAAGACTGAGCAGCTTCACTTTCACTTTTCACTTTCATGCACTGGAGAGGGAAATGGCAACCCACTCCAGTGTTCTTGCCTGGAGAATCCCAGGGACGGGAGCCTGGTGGGCTGCCGTCTATGGGGTCGCACAGAGTTGGACACGACTGAAACGACTTAGCAGCAGCAGCAGCAGAGAGTTTAAATAGGTTCAGAGTTCCACTGTAGTCCCATCCAAGTATAACAAAAGACACGGGGAAGGGCGTGCAAAAACCAAAAACAGTACATTCATGTTCACAGAGTGCTGCTCACAGTAGCCATAGTAGTACTTTAAGTACTACATTGGTAAGTACTACTTAAAGTACTGCATGTAATTAAATCAACTAAACAGAACATTCTAAGTTTGCACAAAATGACACTTTTCTCTAGATTACGATAGGTATAAGAAAGTCAAAGACTTAGGCATGCTCAATGTGAGAAAAATCTTCAAGCATTCCATTCATTAACTTAAATTGCTTGTAAACTGGGAAAAGATTTTTAGTGTTGGAATGTGCTGGCTGGTTCATTCATGGAACCAGTACCTATAAATGTGGAACATAAGTTAGCACTGGTTTGTGGTTTTGCAGATATTTTAGGCTAAATATGGATGAGAGTAAACCATTGATTAAACAATTTTTTAAACAAGAAATCTGGGAGGTATTCCAAGAGGTTTGGAGTCGGTTAAGGTCATAAAAGTCTATTAGATTTATTATATTTGCCTTGCCATTTTCTTTCAGATATTTTCCCAAAAAACAACAAAGATACTCAGTTACTTAGTGTAGATTCTTAAATGTAGATTTCTTCTGAATATGTTTAAAAAAAATTCAATCACTTATGAGAGCTAGAACGACTAAAAGTGCAGCCCTAATTGGAAAGGACAATAAAATCCCATTCAAGTGACTGCAGACTGAAGTAACTTAGGTTCATCAAAAGGTATGTCACCTATCTGGGAACAGATGAGGGTTTTCCAGAACAAAAAGAAACAAAACACCAAGATGTCAAAAGGTCTTTAGATCTCTTCTGAATGGAAAACAAAGGCTCTCATTGTAATGAAAAGAAAAGAGTTTTTCCAGGCCACTTGCTTTGAGAGCAAATCTCCACCACATACAATTTATGTTAGTCACGCAGTCGTGTCTCTTTGCCACCCTACGGATTGTAGCCTGCCAGGCTCCTCTGTCCAGGGAATTCTCCAGGTGAGAATACTGAGTGCATAGCCATGCCCTTCTCCAGGGGATTTTCCTGACCCAGGGATTGAACCTGCATCTCCTGCATTGCAGGCAGATTCTTTATCATTTGAGCCACCACATACAATTTATGCTCAATTTGTGACATGGGAAGAGGCCTTTAGGGAAAAGATTTTCCAAGCAGCCTTGGGAAGAAGGCTTCTTGGAGGCACTCATCTAGCCTTCCTCTGAGGTTTTAGGAAGGCAGGAGGGAGGTGGGGCGACTGCACCCACTCTTCAGACACCTGCCTCGGCTTACTTTTAGAATTACTCACCATTACGAGGAGACTGTCTCTCCCTGGTTTGTCAAAAGATAGAAAAATATCTGGTCACAAGATAAACCAACATTATGTAATTCCTCAGTTTCTTAAATTATTGTAATTAATGATAATGGTATAATCGTGGCAGCACACACCTAATAACTATAATTTTGTCATAGAATTACCATCAACATTAATAATGCTAAATAATGATATGAGGAGCTTACAGTCTTCCATCTAAAAATTGTATAGATCACATCTCAGTGATCTTTCCAAAAGGTTCTGAGATACACACATGACACGGTTCTAATTTTCCAGCAGAGTGTTTATAGACACGAAAGCCAGTTCAGATGCCTGCAGTGACACTGTGCTGTTGTGGAGGCAGCAGAAAGGCACTAGGTTGGCTTCATTACAGCCAGACCTCTAGCCCCAGATCATGGTTCTAGGGAACATCCCAGTGCCTACAGCTGTTATGCTAATGTTCCCTGCAAGGTATTTCAATAAGCTGAGTGGAATACAGAAAAGGGTCCAAGAGCTCAGGAATAAGGCTGCTGTAACACAGCTCATATTAAAAAGCAGAGACATTACTTTGCCAACAAAGGTCCGTCTAGTCAAGGCTATGGTTTTTCCAGTGGTCACGTATGGATGTGAGAGGACTGTGAAGAAAGCTGAGCACCGAAGAATTGATGCTTTTGAACTGTGGTGTTGGAGAAGACTCTTGAGAGTCCCTTGGACTTCAAGGAGATCCAAACAGTCCATCCTAAAGGAGATCAGTCCTGGGTGTTCATTGGAAGGAATGATGCTGAAGTTGAAACTCCAATACTTTGGCCACCTCATGCGAAGAGTTGACTTATTGGAAAAGACCCTGATGCTGGGAGGGACTGGGGGCAGGAGGAGAAGGGGACGACAGAGGATGAGATGGCTGGATGGCATCACTGACTCGAAGGACATGAGTCTGAGTGAACTCTGGGAGTTGGTGATGGACAGGGAGGCCTGGCGTGCTGCGATTCATAGGGTCGCGAAGAGTTAGACACAACTGAGCGACTGAACTGAACACAGCTCTTATTAATCTTGATTCACGGAAATCCCACAGGTTCTGACTGCATTGGAAATCTTGGCACATATGGAATTGAAATGTAAAACTGCATTATGGCTGCTTCTCTCCTCCTGATACATGTAGACAGAATATATACACACATACCTTCTTTGTTTGCCTATCTGTCATCTATCTACCTACCTATCTTTCCATCAATCTTCCCATCCACCCATCCATCCATCAATCTATCGATCATCTCTATCTAACAGGAGACAGCACTTTTCTGAAAGCTAGGACATCTGTGTCCTTGTTTTGGCCCTGCCAACTAGCCATGTGGCTGTGACAAGCACGTCATCCATGGGCCTCAGTTTCCCCATCCGTGCAATGATGTGGGTGGACCAGATGGCCTTCAAGTCTCCTTTCAGCATGGAAATTCTTTTAATTCTCTGAGTCAAGCTGTTGACTAGGACTTCAGTCTTCACATTACACTTTATAGTATATATTTCACAACACTGATGGGTATGGTGTTTGCTGTTTTGTTTAAAGTCAAAACATTAATTTCAATAAAAGATGGCGAACTTGACAAGTTCTTTTCCCAATAGGTTCTATATATACGCACCCCCAGGGTATCTCTCTACCTCCTCCTGGGGAGCCCAGTTTTGGCCAGGCTGCCACAGGGGCCCCTCCAGGTGGCCAGGGGCTTCTGCACTGCTGATCAGCCCCTGTGCAGCCTCTCTATATAGCCTCTGACTTCCTCCTCTTGGTCCTGGGTCACCAGGTAGCAGAGGGCTAAGAAAGCCAAGAAGGGAGGAGAAAGAAAGGAAAGATGGAGAGAAACTTCATGAGGCCACAGAGCTGGGATGCCTCTCTGCCCTTTCTTCCACATCGGAGGTGAGGGGGCAGGGAAGCAAAAGGAGAAAAAGAGGGAGTGGCTACCTGCGGTGTCCGGCTGCACCCCCCACCCCAGCATCCCTCCTAGCCCCAGGCCTATCAAACCGCAGACCCTGTCTGTTTCTTACCATCCCTTCACCAGCCCTGGCCCCCATATCCTCCATTGACTTTCATCTCCCTCCCCATCTTCGAGCTCCTCAGGGCCCCCACCCCCACCCCATCAGAGTACATGCTGCAGGTTATAAGGACAACCTCCGATGATTCCAGGAGACTTGGTCTCACTCCTGGGAATGTGAGGGGCAGAAGTCCCCATTTCTGCAGCAATTGGAGATGGGCACAATAGAAGCTCAAAAATACATTGAGTGCATTTTACCACATCACACTCTGTAAATACAGCTCTGAATGCATTTATATGGATTACTGTAATACTCAAAACCACACCAAGACATACTTTTGTTCTCCCCATTTTACAGGAAGAAAGTGAGGCTTAGTGAGGTCATGCGAGTTGTCTAAAGTTACACTTCATAAGACGGAACGCCAGGATTTGAACCCCGGTCATGTGACTTTGGGCTTTCCTGGTGGCTCAGTCAGTAACGAGACTGCCTGCAATGCAGGAGATGTGGGTTCGATCCCTGGGTGGGGAAGATCCCCTGGAAAAGGAAATGGCTACCCACTCCAGTATTCTTGCCTGAGCAGAGGAGCCTGGTGGGCTACAGTCCATGGGGCCGCAGAGTTCGACACGACCAAGCAACTAACACCGTCACTTTCACTTTCTCCTCAGCTGAAAAATAGAGTTGTTAATCATCCCAGATACGCAGGATTGTTGTGAAGGTTAATGAGTGAGTGTATGCAGAGTGCCTGGCACGTAGAAAGCACAATGTCTATAATCGCTATGCACTTCCTCCTTATGTATATATGAATACGTATACATAGACATGGAGAGGCATCTGGGCAATATCTCTGAGTACTGAGATCAAAAATAATTTCTTTTCTTTTTTGTGTTTTTTTGTGTTTTCCAAATTACATAGCAGGAGCATGCACCAGTTTTGCCATTGGAAAGTATTATTCATTTTAAATGATAATTTTATTTGTCATGATAGAAGGTTGCATACCTGCAAGCTTATGTCCAGATAAAAAGTGCTATGTTCTGCAGTGAGGGAACCTTTAAACACAGATGCACACTAGAAGGAACTGCAAAACACTGAGGAAACAGCAGTGCGATTATTAATACCTGAGACCTGCGACGCACAAATTGCCACTCTTTCAAAAGTTGAGAAGCTCTGAAAAATTGCTTCCTGTTGCTGAGCACAAGGAAGCCTGATTTCTCGGTATGTGTGCTTATGTTTCCATGCCAATGTTACCACCACAATAACAGCATGAAACTTCCAGATTTCATATTACAGTCTTTCTGTCCTCAGAGTTCATAAACTGACCCTGCTATTCAGCTCTCTAGCTATTTTCACTAGCAGCCTTGCGCAGTGTTTTAATGTCAGTTAATCCATTTTGGTCATAAAAAACACTTTTTGTAATGAAATATTTAGCCTGAGCTGATGAGAATGTAACGCAATGTACAACAAGTACAGTAAGGACACAGAGAAGGACGCTGACCCACGGCAATGAGAGGGAGGAAGGACACTGATGCTTCAAAACTCCTCAGGGACAAGACAGACGAAATAGTCCATCCTCCAAAAATTCGCCTCCAGATCCAATGAGAGTTTGCTGGGAGGAGCGGGTAGCAAACACTTTTTAATATCACTATGAATTTATAAAATATACCACCTGCTTAGGAAATCCCATGGACACAGGAGCCTGGTAGGCTATCGTCTATGGGGTCGCAGAGTTGGACACGACTCAGTGACTAACACTTTCACTTTTCTCTGTCAAAGTTCCCAAGTCTCAGTGGCAAAAAGCTAGCTGCCTGTCCACTGACCACCTGCAGCATTCTTATCTGTGCCTCTCTTATGACTCCTGACTTTTGAGCTGTGTTAGCTCCCTGATTGGACACCCTGGTAGGGTAAGACCCCAACTTGAGTCATCTTGGAATGCCCCTCAGCACTGGGTGCTCCTGCACCAGGTCTGGGCTGGTGGGTGTGTGCCAACAACCAAAGGAATGACCTGCACACTCCCGAACACCTCTCCATCAGACTTCCACTAAGGGTCCTGAGAAAGGGGTAAGAAGATAATAACTTGGTTTCTGCCCTCTAGGCACTTACAGCTCAGTCCCAGAGATTAGACTAATAATATGTACTAATTAATAAAAGCAATTATTATTATAATAAATAAATAATTAACAATCAATCAATAATTAATAAATAAAAGCAATTCCCTGGTGGCTCAGATGGTAAAGAATCTGCCTGGAATGCAGGAGACCTGGGTTCGATCCCTGGGTTGGGAAGATTCCCTGGAGGAAGGCATGGCAATCCACTCCAGTATTCTTGCCTGGAGAATCCGCACGGACAGAGGAGCCAGACGGGCTACAGTCCACGGGGTCGCAAAGAGTGGGACATGACTGAGTGACTAAGCACAGCACAGCAATGGGAGACAAAGAACAGGATCACTGACGACATACCCTGTACCTACTCTAAGAAGTCAAAGAAGAGGTTCCTTTTCTGGAATGAAATCGGATCTTAGTAGTATGTTTATTTTGGACGGGTGAAAAGATGGGCATTCCAGGAGATCAGAGTAATAGGATCAAAGGAAGCTGCCTGAACAGTCACCCTTTCCCTACTCAGGACAGTCCCCAGGCTAAGTGTCTTGTATGCATGATTTAGTCTAATCTGGACAACAATCCTGCAGAGTAGATAGCATCACTGCCTATTTGATAAGTAAGGAGCCTGAGGCTGCAGGGGATTAAGTAACTGGCCAAGGTTACACAGGATTAGCTGGCAGAGCTGGGATTTGAAAAGGCAGCCATTGTGCCATGCTGTGTCCTCTACAGCAAGACACAAATATCACCAGGTGTTTGCTTCAGGAAGGAGACTCTTTGTATTGATGAACAGTTTAAACTGTATAGCATGAACACAATGTGTCATGTGGGGCTTAGCTGACTCTGACAAGCTGACAAGTTAGCTGACTCTGAATGTAGGTTTGTCCACCTAGAAAAAGAAGCAAGATGGCTCATCAACCAGACGAGAGTGATCTGGGGAGAAATGATGAAGGAGGGCCGCCCTAGAACTGGGGAGTATCTCTGATCAATAAGGGGCTTCCTTGGGGCTCAGATGGTAAAGAATCTGCCTGTAATACGGGAGACCCGGGTTGGATTCCTGGGTTGGGAAGATCCCCTGAAGGAGGGCATGGCAACCCACTCCAGAATTCTTGCCTGGAGAATCCCATGGACAGAGGAGCCTGGTGGGCTACGATCCACAGGGTCTCAAAGAGTCAAACACGACTGAGCGACAAACATTTTCACTTTTTTCTTTCACTTTCTGATCAACAGAAAGCACAGAGATGCGACACAGTCTAATGAAGTTGGATTAATACCTCCCACCCTAGGCTATTTCAGTCACAAAAGAAGGGAAATAATCCAGCTGAACGTAGCTTTGCTGTAACGAGCATCCATTGTCAGGGGTGATGAAATAGACAGAAAATGATGGGGGGAGCATACCTGGTCTCGTTGGCGCATCGGATCTTGCAGCCTTCCTTGGGAATCACCAAGCCCAGGTGCATTCGGAGCCTACAGTTCGTGGGTCCTGTGTGCGGCCACACGTGGGTTCCCGGGTGCATGATGGAATATTTGATCTGCACAGAAAGCGTAACCCCTGTTCATCCCTTTATCAAGGTGTGGGAGAACCACTAAATTAAAGCAACAGTACAAAATTACTGTCAATTTTGATTAGAGCCATCACAGCACTCAGAATTTATGTTCTCATCTTTCTTTGTAAAGGAACTAAAAATAAGGACTCCCATTTCCCACACAGCTATAAACACTGAACATTTTCCACTCTCAATGCTGCCGTCAAGGCCATGAAATTGTTTCATTAAAATGTGAGTGAAAAAAGAGACATTCAGTGGGTCAAAGAAAATGACCATTTCTTCGTAAACATCAGCATTTCCATTTATTCTCCTGATAACTGACTGTGTCCTCCCCAGAACTGAAAACATTCTTGGTACCTGTCCTCTTCGGCATCCTGTTGTCTCAGGGAATTTATCTAGTAAAGAACAGGTCTTAGGAGCTCCTTTACAGGCATTTTCATTTTTTCTTCCTAGAACAATGAATGATAAAGCCACTGTCAGGAACAAATCACAGTAAAGCTTTAACTCATCCCATTTTGACCATACACAACCTATATTGTCCTCCTCACTGTGAGAATGAGAAGGCTAGGACTTCCCTGGTGGTCCAGTGGCAAGACTTTGAGCTCCCAGTACAGGAGGCCCCAGGTTCAATCCCTGGTCAGGGAACTAGATTCCACACGCCGCAACTAAGAGTTCATGTGCTGCAACTATGACTCAGCACAGCCAAAAAAAAATAAATTAATATTAAAGAAAAGCCAAAGGAATCAATTTTTAAAAATGAGAGGCTGAATAAACACAAGAAGACACAATGTTCTGTTGCAATAGACAGTGACTGGCAGAGTAAGGAGCAGAATACTCTACTCATTGGCCTAATGGACAGGGCACGTGTTACATGCCTATTTCCCCTCTGTGGCAGGCAGGATAACGGCCCCTCCCAAAAAGGATCACAACCTAAGCCCAGTAACTCGTAAATATATTCGGTAACATGGCAAAGGGAAATTAAGGTTGCATATGACGATGAGATTACTAACCAGCTGACCTTTAAAAAAGGAGATTATTGTGGATGAACTGGATGGGCCCAGTGTAATCACAGGGTCTCAATACACAAGGAGCAGAGAGTCAAGGCCAGAGTGACACAGAATGAGAAAGACGTGACCGCCTATTGCTGGTTCTGAAGACGGAAGGGGACCACAAGCTAAAGAATGTGGGCAACTTCCAGAAGCCAGAGCTACCAGAAGAAATGCCAGAGCCACCAGAAGCCACCCTGATGACACTTTGATTTTAGCTCAGTGAGACCCACTTCTGACCTCTACATTGTAAAGATAATACATCTGGGTTATCTTAAGCCACTAAATTTATGGTAATCTGTTAAGGTGGCCACAGGAAATCAATCCACCCAACCTAAGGAAGCAAAATAGATTAGTGCATTTTCCAGGATTATATGCTAATAAGCTAAACATTTTTCATTGAAATTTAATGTATTTTTCAAAGTACATCTCATTTTTTATGTGCTGATAAAGAAGAGGGAAGGACGTTTCTAGGAGACAGGGGTTTCTCTGAGTGACTGTCAAGAACACAGATGTAGGTAGAGTTTGAAGCACCTTGGACTATGTAACTTTCTTCACCATCTACAAAATCAGTTTCTTAGGAATGACGTACTCAGGAATGTACAGTGCCATTTGCTCTCATGGAGGGGTATAAACGATATGTTTTTTTGAAAGAGACATTTTAACTCCCAGAGTCCATGTTCTTAACTGTGACCTAAGATTGCCCCTATTATTGTTATATAATGTATAATTATTATGTAATAAAAAACTAGTATCGCGATCATTTATCTGTCAGACCTTTGAACACTCACTGATCCTAGTAACAACCCCATACTTAAGGCACTATTTTCATCATCATTTTTCAGCTGAGGAATCTGAGGCCCAGAGATTCAGGAACAGGCCCACATTACACAGTAACAAGTGGTACAGCCAGGACCCCAGCTCAGGATCCTCCGGTTCCAGAGGCTATGCTTTAAAGCATGATTTACCATTTCATTGCATCTTGGATGTGAACATAGCTGTGCAGAACAAACCATTCAGCTGAGGAGAAAATGCCCAGCAGCCAAACACAGTGTCGTTTTGTTATTTTATTATTTCCCACACAGTTTAAGGAGAAGGAAATGGCAACCCACTCCAGTATTCTTGCCTGGAGAATCCCATGGATGGAGGAGCCTGGTAAGCTACAGTCCACAGGGTTGCAAAGGGTCGGACACGACTGAGCGACTTAACTTTCAACTTTCAACACAATTTAAAGTAACTTTTAAGAAGTGATAAACTCTGCTTCTTTGGGGAAAAATAGCCTTAGAAAGAGATCTAAATGCCAATGCAAATCTGAGAAAACCAATTCAATTGAATATTTCATTTACATGTGAAGAATACATTTTAAGAGGGATATTCATGGAGCCACCTTGGAAGGAAAGCTATGATCAACCAATCAGAGACTTTACTTTGCCAATAAAGGTCCACATAGTCAAAGCTATGGTTTTTCCAGTAGTCATGTACATGTGAGAGTTGGACCATAAAGAAGGCTGAGCACTGAAGAATTGATGCTTTTCAACTGTGGTGTTGGAGAAGACTCTTGAGATTCCCTTGGACAGCAAGATCAAACCAGTGAATCCTAAAGGAAATCAATCCTGAATATTCATTGGAAGGACTGATGATGAAGTTGAAACTCCAATACTTTGGACATCTGATGCAAAGAGCTGACTCAGTAGAAAAGAACCTGATGCTGGGAAAGATTGAAGGCAGGAGGAGAAGGGGATAACAGAGGACTAGATGGTTGGATGGCATCAATGATTCAATGGACATGAGTTTGAGCAAGCTCGGGGAGATGGTGAAGGACAGGGAAGCCTGGTGTGCTACAGTTCATGGATCTGCAAAGAGTCAGACATGACTGAGAGATTGAACAACAATTCATGCAGCCGAGGTTTTTAAAGGTCTTGGGTTGTAGCTCTCTGAAGTTTCAAGGCTCTACTGCTGGGATGACAATAGGTTCGTCTTGCATGACAACTCTGATCAGTTGACAGTGGCTACCTAGAATTGTCCAGGTAGCCACTGTCAGCTGATCAGTGTGTTGAGAAGAATTCAGAGGTTCACCTTGAGTTCACCCAGAAAGGCTTTTGGGATCAGGTAGCACTGTCTTCCATGGGCTCTGGAAAACAAAATGACTGCGCATGCGTGGCATATTTGCTAACTGTATGTTTACCGTTCATCGTCGTAGCAATAAATGAACAAAACAGATGTTCTGTGACACCCACATAGCAATTTGAAAGCATCCGTGGGGAAAAATTCATATGTATATTTGTTGATTCTGTCTTTTTTTCTCTAACTCAAAAAAGCTGATCATTTAAAAGGGAAGACTGAAGCTCTGATACTCTGGCCACCTGATGTGAACGAAGAGCTGACTCACTGGAAAAACCCCTTGTGCTGCTAAAGACTGAAGGCAAAACGAGAAGGAGGCAGCAGAGGATGAGATGGTTGGATGGCATCATCAACTCAATGGGCATGAATTTGAGCAAACTCCAGGAGATAGTGGAGGGCAGAGGAGCCTAGTGTGCTGCAGTCCATGGGGTCGCAAAAAGTAGGACACAACTTAGTGAGTGAAAAACAACAACATACTTCAAAACTGACTGGGCTGCTTAGAGACCTTTTGTGATTCTCACTTACATATGGATGGAAACCAAGCTTGAAGCCACAGCTTCAAGGCCTTCAAATATCCAGTAGCATCCTTTCCTAACTAGACTAGACAACCTCAAAATCTCTACTAAGTCAGATCCTATGGGCCTCTTGTCCAGACCTGAGCTCTCAGTGTTGCTAAGCAACAGCCCTACCGCCTCCCTCCCCACATTTTCTTGACCCCTCTGTCTCCAGGCTGACAGGGCATCTTCCTTCATGGACACCATCCTGCTTCTATGCAAGCTATGTTACTGGATGCCATCAAAAGTCCTTAAACTGTGCATTTATTTCCAGAAAATACTGGATTCCTCCCAGAAGACTGGAACCACAAATGAAAGACTACACAGAACCTTAATAAAACTTCCTAAAAGAGAAACTATTGTATGATCACAAAATAAAACTAGAATTAATTTCTAATTAATTGACTGCAACTGATTGAAAAATGGATATATATAGAACACACATACACTTCTAAATTATTTTGGATCAAAATGGAAATCAAGATAAAATGAAGTCTTTTGGGGGGAATAATACAAGTGAAAATACACATTATAGCTTAAGGAAAATAGTCAAAACTTTGAATCAGCTTTGAATCAAAGCCAGAGATCAGTCCATAGTCTTTTTTTTTTTTTTTCAGTCCATAGTCTTAAATGATTTTATTAATGAAGAAGAACGAAAATAAATTTTCTAAGAAGTTCCAATTGAAAAGTTACCAAAAAACCAATAAAATAAATAACAAAAGAACAAGAGGAGGAATAAAAATATAAAATCAGAAATTAGAAAATAATTAAAATAAGGTGAGATGTAATTTGAATTTTTTTAAAAGAAATAATAGATTACTCTGTCAAACTTAAGAAAAAAGAAGGAATATGCAAATTCCATTCAGTGGGAAGAAGGATTTAACAAAGATAACAAGGAAGTAAAGAGTACTTTAAGAAATTACTCGTAAAGAGTACTTTAAGAAATTACTCTAATTCATGGAAAATTAGGTATAATAAAAATATATGAAAATGTGTAAGTTAATAGATATTGTATGGTTCCACTTATATGAATTTTTTTGTGTAAAGTAGTCAAATTCATAGACACAGAAAGTGCACAGGTGGTTGCCAAGGGCTGAGTTTTGCAAGGTAAAATAGTTCCAGAGATTGGTTGCCCAAAAACATGAATATACTTGACTGTACTGAATGTACACTTAAAAACAGATGAGGTGCTAAATTTTTAAGTTATGTGTATTTTGCTACAGTTGAAAATTTTTAAAAAATACACCCAAACATTAAAAGTCAAACCAAATAATTTGGTTGCCACCAACCAAACTGTCTCCATTATTTATTTCCTTTTGTTTAATGTTCTTATATGCCCTACAATGCTTTGCGTATTTCAATTTATTAAAGCACATGGCTTTAGCAGAGAGTATGGTTCCCAAAAATTACCTCCAGGATGCGCACGATTCTGAAGCCTTATTCTAGGAAACTCTGTAGGTACTCTGAAGCATGAGATGTGAATGGAATGGAGGCATCGGATGAACTGGTGAACGCTTACAGCCAACAGAATTGATTCATTTAGTGAGATGCCGATAGACAAAAATTAGCATGCTGTTCACATATTGACCTTACTATGGCTCTGCTTAAAAAAGTCTTGTTGGAAAAAAGCTGACAGAGTCACTTGAAATCCTGTGATCTCTCTTCTTATGGACTTTTCCCTGAAAATATTATTGAAGTTGTTCTTCTTTCTCTGACATGTAAACCTTCATTATGCTGAAAGCATACTAACACAAAGGATGGTGCTTATTTGTCCCACAGTATAAACCATCCTCTACTTTATTTTCTGCAGCTAAAGGTGTGAGACACGTGCTGGGTAGTCTTCAGAATGGATTTACTTTTGTACAGCTATTGTTAACCCAGGTTAATTTGAATTTTCAAGAGAGTTGGAGAGTGCTTTAAAGATAAAATTCAATGCTTCTCATTTTGAGGACAGATTGATATTAACTCATTGGACACACACAGAGTGGGGTGTGTACCTGGGCCTGGGTTCAGCTCAGGGAATGGTACGTTGACTGTGAACCCCTTCCTGTTCTTTTTGGTTTAATTTCCTTTTGGCTGCACTGTGTCTTCACTGCTCTGCTCGAGTTTTCTCTAGCTGTGGTGAGTGAGGGCTACTCTCCAGTTGCGGTGCGCGTGCTTCTCGTTGCGGTGGCTTGTCTTGCTGCGGAGCCCAAGCTTGAGAGCGGGCTTCAGTAGTTGCAGCAAAGGAACTTAGTTGCTCTGCAACATGTGAGATCTTCTTGGACCAGAGATCTTCGAACCCATCTCCCCTGCATTGGCAGGTGGATTCTCAACCACTGGGCAACCAGGGAAGTCCCTTGTTCCTATTCTTGAGGAGCTCAGACACTAGCTTTTACTGAGTTGTCCCTCTGGTGTTCATCACCCCTAACAGCTCTCATGTTGGGATGCATTTCCATGGGACAGGTGCAAAGGAGGCCCAGGGAAGCTCTTTTGTAAGGTACCCATGGTGGGCTTTTCAGTTACATCTATACAGTAGGACTACTCTTTGTAACATATCATTAAACAGGAAAGACCAGGAAAACCCAAACACATTATATATCCAAATACAACATATGCATATATAAAACTATGAATTTGCATGCACACACACACACATAAATGAGTGTTCATACATTTTAAGACGCAATGAACAGATTTTGATAATCTGGGTTTCCCAGGCTCTGTGAAGTATTCCCAGAAGGGCCCCGCCCCACCCTTTCCCATCAGGTCACAGAGAATCATCAGGAAGTCAGGCGCTCACCTTGCTGCCACAGCGTAAACTGACTCCAGTCACCCTTTTCCCTCAGGTTCTCATCTTCAGGCAGGAAGAGGCCATGGGTTCTATCCATCGCTGCAAGGCCTTCATCTCTGATTAACTTCCAGTTTCTTTCTAAGGACTACAGAGAAAATTCTGGACTGAAAATATGCCTGATAATACACCTTAGAGTGACATTCAGCTTTTTGTTCGTTTGTCTGATTAATAAGTAATGAAAATTTCCCTCTCGTCTAGATTTGTTGTTTAGTGCTAAGTTGTGTCTGACTCTTTGTGACTCCATGGACTGTAGCCCGCCAGGCTCCTCTGTCCGTGGGATTCTCCAGGTAAGAATACTGGAGTGAGTCGCCATGCCCTCCTCCAGGGGTATCTTCCCAACTCAGGGGTTGAACCCATGTCTCTTAAGTCTACCTGCATTCGTAGGCAGGTTCGTTACCACTAGCATCACCTGGGAAGCCGATCCAAGACATTCACCCCATCCTGAACGCACCTAAATCGCCAACACTCCCTGCAGCTATTGTAACTTGTTCAAGCTATGAGATGAATCTGTCGATTCTTGTTAAACTGCCACACTGACGGGAGAATTGCTGCTCTAACACATGGAATTACTTTTCAAATGAGGCCATTGGTGGGTGCCTCATACGTCAGGCTCTTCCTCTCTGCCCTCTTGGTATTTTAGAATCTTCTTTCATTTCTTTTGAAAGCTGATTTTAGGGGCATCTTTGGAAAGAGCTGATCTTTTGTTCCTAAAATAGGGCATGAAGCCCTAGGGAAAATGTTAAAGTGATTACATCACTAAATACAAATTTTTAAAATTTCCTTAAGAGCACGCTGTCTTTTACATGTGAAGTGTCATTCCACCCCCTCCTGCCTCCTCTCCCCAGGGTCCCCCTAGGCTGAGAGACTTTTCCATGAGCAGTAGTGACTTAAATTTTTTTTTGTTTGCACAGAGGCGCTGGATGACAGACTCAAGGCTGAAAGGAGCAAAGGGGTGCATGGTCTCCCAGCTGGTCCCCAACTGGAAACACTCCAGTGGCGGCACCACTGACTCCTCAATCTGCTGAGCAAATGCTGCATGGACGTTAGACTTTTTCCCTTTATTTATTTATCATGAAACAGCCACTGGCATGTTCTCTCTAGAGCTCAGTACTTGGAGGCAGAATCTGACAACTGGAAGGATGTGCACTGTGGGTGTTGTGGAGACTGCTGTCCTGAGGGATGACAGGGGACTTGCACAGTGACTGAGTCCAGAGACTCACAGTCCAGCGCCAGAAACTGGCACTGTGGTCCCTCCACCCATCACCTCTGGGGCATCTGTGGAAGGAGGTGGTCAGACTGCAGAGGGCTCGGGGCCCTGCCCCGCTCTGGGGCAGCAGGGTGGCCATGGGTCCCCACTGTGATGTTGAGGACAGACACTGGGCAAGGTACTGGTGGAACAAGGTGTTCCCTGACTGGGTACTGGGCACACCTCAACGGGAGCGCACATCTGATGGCTGGGGAAAACTGGGCTAACCAGAGACTACACAGTTCTACACGGTGACTTGATGAAACACACAGAGAACAGAACCATCACGACCCCCTCCGTGTTCAACAGAGCCACTTTTTCTGGCAAAGTAATTATTGTGCTTGAAGGTGGCTCAGTGGTAAAGAATCCACCTGCCAAGGCAGGAGACACAAGAGACGCGGGTTTGATCCCTGGTTCAGGAAGATCCCCTGGAGTAGGAAATGGCAAGCCACTCCAGTGTTCTTGCCTGGCGAATCCCATGGACAAGAGGAGCCTGGAGGGCTACAGTCCATGGGGTTGCACAGAGTTGGACACAACTGAGCAATTAAGCAAGCATGCTTAATGAATGCACTTGGGAATGTTTTTTGGTTTTGGAAAGACACCAAAAAGAGTCTCTTTTTTGAGCATGGGGGGAGGGAACCTGGAATGGGTCCTGGGAATGGCATTTTCAAGCACAAACCAAGGTACCACACTGTAAAAATTTAATGGTTACAGGAATTAAAGGCCAAATAAAATTTTTTCTTGTGTGCATGCACGAGCGACATAGAGAGAGAGAGAACAAAGGAAGAGGTGGGGAGTGAGGCAGGGGAGGGAGGAAGGACAAGGAAAAGGAGAAGGAAGGGGGAGAAAAGAGGAGAAATGTATCTTTTCTGTAATAGTATCATTAGTCTTCTGACTTGGCATATAACTCAATTTTTTAGGAAATTCCAACAGGAACCTGAAGGCTTGCACAGAGCAGGCCATGCCTACATTCTCCTCTGAAATATTACTTTCTTGACCCTACATTCATTCATTTTGTAAAACTGAAAAGAGAGATTCATAGTGTTGGTATTTGGGTTGGTTGCCCAGAAGACAGCAGCTTCTGATTCACATTTTTTTCCTCTGACTACACAGACTTTAGCAAACAGAGATCTGTTTGTTTTCACAATGCTTCGTGGCCTCATAAACCCGTCATCAGCACTTGCCTTTCAGTTAAACCTCAGCTATATTGGGCACTCCACTCAACTATAAATGGACTTCCCAGTTTCAAGCCTCATTAATCCCACCCTGTGCAGCCAGCTCTCCTTAATCCTCCCCCTCCTTCCAGTGCATGATGGTTGTGCATGCTGGTTTCCTCTTTCTGCAGTTATTCTGCTCACTCCACTTAGATGGCATACTTTTTTCTTCAACATCAAATTAGACGAAGTCCTATTTTTAAAGGCTTCTCCTAACACTGATTTCTTGCAGAAAGCCTTCAGCGGTGCAAACTAAAGCCAAACTAATTCCTTTTTTTTTTTTTTTTTTCATTCCAATATATTTTTTTTTAATTTAATTTTATTTTTAAACTTTACAATATTGTATTAGTTTTGCCAAATATTGAAATGAATCCGCCACAGGTATACATGTGTTCCCCCTATCCTGAACCCTCCTCCCTCCTCCCTCCTCCCTCCCCGTACCCTCCCTCTGGGTCGTCCCAGTGCACCAGCCCCAAGCATCCAGTATCGTGCATCGAACCTGGATTGGCGACTCGTTTCATACATGATATTATACATGTTTCAATGCCATTCTCCCAAATCTCCCCACCCTCTCCCTCTCCCACAGAGTCCATAAGACTGATCTATACATCAGTGTCTCGTTTGCTGTCTCGTACACAGGGTTATTGTTACCATCTTTCTAAATTCCATATATATGCGTTATTATACTGTATCGGTGTTTTTCTTTCTGGCTTACTTCACTCTGTATAATAGGTTCCAGTTTCATCCATCTCATTAGAACTGATTCAAATGTATTCTTTTTAATGGCTGAGTAATACTCCATTGTGTATATGTACCACGGCTTTCTTATCCATTCATCTGCTGATGGACATCTAGGTTACTTCCATGTCCTGGCTATTATAAACAGTGCTGCGATGAACATTGGGGTACACGTGTCTCTTTCCCTTCTAGTTTCCTCAGTGTGTATGCCCAGCAGTGGGATTGCTGGATCATAAGGCAGTTCTATTTCCAGTTTTTTAAGGAATCTCCACACTGTTCTCCATAGTGGCTGTACTAGTTTGCATTCCCACCAACAGTGTAAGAGAGTTCCCTTCTCTCCACACCCTCTCCAGCATTTATTGCCTGTAGACTTTTGGATCGCGGCCATTCTGACTGGCGTGAAATGGTGCCTCATAGTGGTTTTGATTTGCATTTCTCTGATAATGAGTGATGTTGAGCATCTTTTCATGTGTTTGTTAGCCATCTGTACGTCTTCTTTGGAGAAATGTCTATTTAGTTCTTTGGCCCATTTTTTGATTGGGTCATTTACTTTTCTGGAGTTGAGCTGTAGGAGTTGCTTGTATATTTTTGAGATTAGTTGTTTGTCAGTTGCTTCATTTGCTATTTCACTTGCTATGTTCATTCTATCAAGAAATACACATTTTTAAACAGTGAAATATTACTACAAGTTTTATCATGAAAGCAGCAGTCTCTTACTCAAGTTTTCTCCACTCTTCGAGTCCAGTCCCCAGCTAAGTGCTTTAAATATTTTTTCTCAGTTTTACCTGCTTCCATGTAAATAATGTATTTATACTGCTATCTCTTGATTTATTAATTCTAGACTTTATCACTCATTTTCTACCAGGGAAGGGAACAAATCTGATGTCTTCTTTTTCTTCTTCTCCATCTAGCAATTCAGGTCATTTCACAAACCTTTCACACATTTGAGTAAACTCCCATTTGAGTTTTATTGAGTTGTAACAAATATACTTCATTTCACATGCAGCATATATAAATTCTGCCTCCTTTCCTTTGGCTTGATTTTCTAACGCCCTTAACACTGTTTCTTCTTTATGGCCCTGAAAGTGTGCTGTAAAATCTCTTGATACTATGCTACCTTTTGCCAAAACATCATATAAGCTCTTTCTCTGAAGATACCCTACAGCAGCCATCTGCTTTGCTCTGCTCTGAACTGGGTGGTGTCTGGGCTTGCTGGGCCACTGTCATCAAGAACTTCTCTTGACTTCTGCCCAGTATGAGGCTCCCTAATTACTCAATTCTAATCTGAATAAAGGATTATGTGTGTTCCTGAGAAAGGACACACACTGCAGGTAAAACTGAATTTCTATAAATATCTGGTTATTCTTTTTTTTTTAATTTCATTGAAAGTACAGTTGATTTACAATGTTGCATTAATTTCTTCTGTATAGCAAAGTGATTCAGTTATACATATATATATGTTCTTTTCCATTATGGTTTATCACAAGATATTGAATGTAGTTGTCCGTGTTATACAGTAGGATCTTGCTGTTCGTCCATCCTATATATAATAGTTTTCATCTGCTAATCCCAACAACCCAATCTTCCCCTCCCCTAAACCCCCTCCCCATGAACAACCACAAATTTGTTCTCTATGTCCGTGTCTGTTTCTGTTTCATAGATATATTTGTGTCATTTTTTTAGATTCCACAGATAAGTGATATCATATGATATTGGTCATTCTCTTTTTAAC
The DNA here is from genome assembly GCF_027580195.1 of Bos mutus. Classification (NCBI taxonomy): domain Eukaryota; kingdom Metazoa; phylum Chordata; class Mammalia; order Artiodactyla; family Bovidae; genus Bos; species Bos mutus. Next base: position 55,112,214 of record NC_091630.1, on the reverse strand, counting down.
TAATCAGAAGAAGCACAAGCTGGAATCAAGATTGCCGGGAGAAATATCAATAACCTCAGATATGCAGATGACACCACCCTTATGGTAGAAAGTGAAGAGGAACTAAAAAGCCTCTTGATGAAAGTGAAAGTGGAGAGTGAAAAAGTTGGCTTAAAGCTCAACATTCAGAAAATGAAGATCATGGCATCCGGTCCCATCACTTCATGGGAAATAGATGGGGAAACAGTGGAAATAGTGTCAGACTTTATTTTGGGGGGCTCCAAAATCACTGCAGATGGTGATTGCAGCCATGAAATTAAAAGATGCTTAATCCTTGGAAGGAAAGTTATGACCAACCTAGATAGCATATTCAAAAGCAGAGACATTACTTTGCTAACAAAGGTCTGTCTAGTCAAGGCTATGGTTTTTCCAGTAGTCATGTATGGATGTGAGAGTTGGACTGTGAAGAAAGCTGAGCGCCGAAGAATTGATGCTTTTGAACTGTGGTGTTGGAGAAGACTCTTGAGAGTCCCTTGGACTGCAAGGAGATCCAACCACTCCATCCTGAAGGAGATCAGCCCTGGGATTTCTTTGGAAGGAGTGATGCTGAAGCTGAAACTCCAGTACTTTGGCCACCTCATGCGAAGAGTTGACTCATTGGAAAAGACTCTGATGCTGGGAGGGATTGGGGGCAGGAGGAGAAGGGGACGACAGAGGATGAGATGACTGGATGGCATCACTGACTCGATGGATGTGAGTCTGAGTGAACTCCAGGTATTGGTGATAGACAGGGAGGCCTGGCGTGCTGCGATTCATGGGGTCGCAGAGTCGGACACGACTGAGCGACTGAACTGAACTGAACTGAAATTGTTCTTACCCTTGATTGAAGGCTTGACTATGTACAGGATTCTAGCCAGTGAATAATTTCTAGGTAAGCTTTTGGACAGCAAAGAGTTCAAACCAGTCAATCCTAAAGGAAATAAGCTTTTGAACATTCATTGGAAGGACTGATGCTGAAGCTGAAGCTCCAATACTTTGGCCACCTGATGTGAAAAGCTGACTTGTTGGAAAATATCCTGATGCTGGAAAAGATTGAGGGCAGGAGAAGGGGGTGACAAAGGATGAGATGATTGGATGGCATCACGGACTCAATGGACATGAATCTGAGCAAACTCCAGGAGATAGTGAAGGACAGGGAAGCCTGGCCTACTGCAGTCCATAGGCTCACAAGGAGTCGGCTACAACTTAGCAACTGAACAACAACAGGTTTGGTTTCTTTTGAATCCTCTCTCCCCAGCTTGTGGACGGCTACTTTCTGTGTTCTTATATGGTCTTTCTTCTGTGTGCTCAGACATTCCTGTGTGTCCAAATTTCCTTTTCTAATAAAGATACTAGTCATATCAGATTAGGGCTCACCCTAATGGCCTCATTTTAACTTTATCTCCTTAAAGGTCCTATTTCCTAGTATAGTCATATTCGTGGGAATAGGAATTCAATATATAAGTTTGAGGGGACACAGTTCAACGTGTAACATTAATGCAGATTCAGGTTAAAACTGGACCCAGCTGAGAAAGCCAACAGCAGATGGGAGGGGATCAGTACGCCAGTAAATCTATTGCAGCAAAACAAAACATAGTCATGGAAAAAATCAGAAAGAGATACATGTTTAACATGTGGACAAAACACAATACAAGATAAGCCTAAGCAAGGTTAGATAAGTAACTACGGGCAAACGCAGACACTGGCAGAAGTCCCAGAGGTGTTTGTACCTTGAAAAGTCCTGACTCCAAACTGAGAGAAGGCAAGTGATCCAAGACTATTCCAGGCCAAGTTTCCACATTAAACCAGAGTTAGAATGAATTGATGACAGTGGTTCATTAGTAAAATGTATACCCTTTTTACCTAATTGTCTAAGACATGTTTGTTAGTTAACTATTTTAGGAATTCCAGATCTGATTTTTTAGAGATAAAGTCAGCTTACTTAAATCTTGGCTAAAACATGCCTATACTTTATACCGTGATGAAAGGACATGGGTAGCAGTGTCCTCTGCCTTTGAGAGAATATAGAAGGGTAGAGGGGCAGCCCCCTGAGTGCTGAGCTGAAGTTATGAAATCCAAGCAAACACCATAGGAAGTGCAATGCTCCCACAGCAAACTGATTTTAATAAAATCTTGGGGAATTAGAAGCATTGATGAAGCAATCTGGTGCTGGTTCCTAATGCATTTTAATCAGATCTCCAGTTTTTCAAGTTCGAATATAAAAATAAAGGAAAACATCTGACATTTCCTATTGGGAAATAAACAAACACCAATCAAATGAGAAAAGCAAAGTCTGTGTATTCAGAGCTTGCTGGAGCAAGGGAGTCTGCCACCATCACCTGTGTCTGGGCATGGGAAAACTTTCTGAAAAAGGGAAGGTTTCATGGAGGGAAGCCCTGATCAGAGGCTGTTGGCCTGGGGAAGCTGTAGGCAGGCTTAACAGAAGTTAAGTCACTCAGTCGTGTCCGACTCTTTGCGACCCCATAGACTGTAGCCTACCAGGCTCTTCCGTCCATGGGATTTTCCAGGCAATAGTACTGGAATGGGTTGCCATTTCCTTCTCTAGGGGATCTTCCTGACCCAAGGATCAAACCCAGGTCTCCCGCATTGTAGACAGAGGCTTTACCATCTGAGCCTGTTCTAGTGATTGGTTGTTGTTCATTCTCTAAGTCATGTCTGATTCTTTGCTCGCTAGGCTCCTCTGTCCATAGAATTTCTCAGGCAAGAACACTGGAGTGGGTTGCCATTTCCTTCTTCAGGGAATCTTCCCAACCCAGGATCAAACCTGGCAGGTGGATTCCTAACCACTGAGCCACCAGGGAAGCCCTAGTGATTGGTGTGTGTCTTAGTCACTCAGTTGTGTCCGACTCTTTGCAACCCCACAGCTCCTCTGTCCATAGAATTTCTCAGGCAAGAACACTGGGTGGGTTACCATTTCCTTCTCCAGGGGATCTTCCCAACCCAAGGATCAAACCTGGGTCTCCTGCATTGCAGGTAGATTCTTTACCGTCTGAGACACAAGTGATTGGTTAGGGGAGCATATTTGACTTTCTCTGGTTGGTGCCAGGTTGGAAATGGGGACAAAAATTAGGAGAGCTGCCAGTTATTAATCAAGTCCTGGATATTTGGGCAGAATGATAACAGAAGTTACTGTTCGGCTTCCAGGATTGTCACTGGAGATAATAATCTGGCTTGCTGCCATCTGGTTCACAGTAGGCTGGCCTCCTGGGCTATTTATTATAGAAAAGGGGTTGGTTTCCCTGGCAGTTTGCTGCAGATGGGGGGGTTGATTCCATTTCTATAAATGGCTTGGCCATCGCCCTTCTGTATATTCAGTCTCTCATTATCTTTACCAAAGGAAAAGGATGACATAAAGTATCGAGTACAGGGTAAGAGAAGAGTCTTGGAGGACTGAACTTCACTCTTTCTGAAGAGTGGGAGGAAAAGAATTTCTTCTCCTCGAAGCAAGGAGAAAATGTCATCCAGGTTGCCAGGAGAGACAGCCAGCCTGAGGTCTTCAAGGACTCAGAGAGCCCTCTGCTCTAGTCCAGGCTGGCAGGGACACCAGCCAACGTCCGCAGTCAGGAGAAGGTAAGAGGGGAAATAACGTTCTGTTGTCCCATCTCTGCTCTACCTACAAGGAACAGTGCACCCCGCTGTGTCCTGAGGGAGTAAAAACCCCAAAGTCCCTAATCTCAAGGGGCTGCAAATCAGACAGAGAGACGCTCTGTTTATATAAAACAAACCACTGATAAATGGATAAGGACATAATCTATTATGTATACATGCACATGTATCTTTAACACATCAATCAGTATGTATGTATGTTAAGACATGGATCATGATGTACTTGATCAAAAATTTTGAAACTGCAAACGTTGTACTAACCTCCAGATGTGGCTTGCAATGGAGTGTCCTGGACTGTAAGTCAAACACTGTACTGGAAGGAGGATCAGAGACAAAGCCAATTTTTAGGCATTTGTAAAAAACTGAAAAGGGGGCTTCCCCGGTGGCTTAGTGGTAAAGAATCCACCTGCAATGTAGGAGACGTGGGTGTGATCCCTGGGTTGGGAAGATCTCCTGGAGGAGGACACAGCAACCCACTCCAGTATTCTTGCCTGGAGAATCCCATGGACAGAGGAGCCTGCATCTGGAGGGTGAAATCTTAACCACTGGACAGCCAGAAAGGTCCTTCAAAGAATTTCAAACATGTCATCTTTTTGGTATGTTGCCATAACTGGCATCACATGCCCTTCTCTAACCTTAGCAGAGTGTCGGCTCTCAGTAAGGGCTCACGTTTAAACCCACAGGGAAACATCCTTGATGGTGGGGTTTTGTTGTGTTTTGCTTTTGCACCTTGTAGGAGAGGAGGAACTGAGGCAATTATTTCATATTTGGAGAGAAAGAAACTGAGTCTCAGTTGGGCAAAATGACTTTTCCAAGGAGTCAGAGCAGACAGCAAAGCTAATCTGTTTCTGAAGTCTCCCTTTAAATCACACAGCCATCAAATTCTGTAAATTCTCTGCACTCCCTGGTCATTTTGTCGTCATTTTCAGTGAAAATACCTTCGGAATTCAAAAGTGTAAAGTCTGATTTAGAAAAACAGGATTAAACTATTATATTAACCTTTAGGGACTGCTTTCAGAACTTCTTTCTACTATGATACTTACTTTCCTATAAAATTGATAATCCTCTTACTTTACAGCTTAATTTCACTGTAAATCTGACACTTTTGCTTCTGTCTCAATCCAATTTATTTCAAAAGCAGTTCAGTGAAAATATTTCAAATATTGAATCACACAGATACAAATGTTGAACCACTAATGTACTCCCGTATTAGTTTTTAATTTTGTCCAGGTGGCATTATTCATACACAATGGACTTCTTAATTAATAAAAGCCATAGTCTGAGGGAATGCGAGGAAGAGTACCATTTTAATCAGTCGTTCTTAGGCAGTGTCACAGCACTGGCAGGTTTTACGGGCATGTCTCCAACTGTAAGAAAACCACAGTGTGAAGAAGGGAAACTTGTCTGTGACGCTATGTATTTACATCAGAGCAGGCGCTTTGAAAATCTCAGAAAAAGGATGTAAGAATCTCCCCTTTTCCAGTGATGAACGCACAGTTAGGTAGCAGGGAATAAAATAGAAAAGGGTTATTCTGAACTATGGTTTTCAGTCGCTATTGGCTCTCATTGCTTTCTCCATGTTATGACAGTGATTTCAATGCATGTATGTTTCCATTAAATAAATCGGATCAAAAAGTTAATCTTAAAAAAAAAAAAAGGAGCAAAAGTCTTAAGTAGGGTGGCTTTTGTCTTACTGGAAGAGATTTCTTTTCCCTTTTCTATTTATAATCTAGAAACACATTAATCCATTTTTGTTTCAATTTCTATGTTAAATACCTCCAAGCTACTTAGGGTTTTCATATTTGTTATTTGGGCAAAAAATTACTAAGTTTTAATGAACATATACCTAAAAGAAAAAACTCTACTGGGCTCTTTTTCTCTCAATTTTTTTCATGGAGCTACACAGCCTCTTAACACCCCTGGTGCACAGAATTGCCAAATTGCCAGCTACACAATAAAGCGAACAATGACAATTCAACACAATGGAAAAACACAGATGATACATTTTGCTGAACATTGTCCTGTGCCTTCAACAAAATTGCACTCTACAGCTCACTGGAACATACAATGAGAATAATTTAAATGAAAATGTGCACTGCGTGGCAGTTAACTGTTACCTAAGAGTGAGAATTTTGGTAATTATTCCAAAAGGATCTTGGCCAAACACGGCAGCTATCCCATCTAAAAGGTTTCCAGCTTACAGTATGAATGCCTGGGTGATGATTCATGATCCATAATAGTCACGTCTGTGATTTGAAAATGGAAGAAAATCTTGATGAGCAAGTGTTTGTCAACTAAGTGGTCTTGGCCCCTGGGTTCCCTCACATAGAAGGTTCTGCCTTGTCATAGTCATCACTGGCAAATGGTCACTTGAAACTATTTCTTTTTTTTAAAGTCGCAACATGTACAATATTAACATTTCTGCAAATAAATGTAGTTTGCAAAGTCAAGCTAACTTTACAATCACAAAGCACAGGCTGACTGAGATTCTATGCCGCTGCGGACCCTGTGATTAATGCCCAGGACTGGCTTTTCTTTTCCTCTTAGTGAAGCAGAGCTTGAAACAGGCAGGGCTGAAATCAAACCCAGAGAAAGGGAATTTTGAAATAAAGACTTAATTGGCTAAAAGAAGAACATGAGACACAAGAGCAGACCTCAGTGACTTAGAGGGTATAGTGGCAGGGACCCGAGGAAAAGGAGACCTCAGTCCCAGTCCCAGCTCTGACTTATTTTTTTGGCTGCGCCGTGTGCCATGCAAGCTCTTAGTTGTAGCATGTGGGATCTACTTCCCTGACCAGGGATCAAACTTATGCCCCCTGCACTGGGAGCATAGAGTCTTAGCCACTGGACCTCCAACGAAGTCCCCTAGCCCTGACTTATTAAATATAAGACCTTGGGCAAATTTCTTAACTTCTCTAGTCCTTAGTTACTCAAATATAAATGGGTACAATAATACCCATCTTAAAGAGTAAAGGTTAGAAATATTATATACAAAAGTGCTCAGCACATGGATTACAGATAAGATTTCACATAGGTTAGCTGTTATGTTGTTATTTCAATAGTATATAAAATTTCAAAATTGGCTCTCTGATATTTCTTAGAAACTAGAAAATATTTCCCTACGAAAACAAGTTAATACATAAATTAAAATTATAAATCATCACAATAACTGATGTTTATAGAGCACTTCCTACTTGTTAAATAAACAGCCATGGAACAAGCACTATTTCCACAGGCACTTTGCACAATGAAAGTGAAGCATGAAGAAGTGTTGTTCACTGTCACAGAGCTAGTAAGGAATGAGATCAAAAATTCAAAAGCAGGGAGTGTGGCTATGGAGGAGATGCTCTAAACCGCTTCACTGTATTGCCATCCACAGAGGACTAGATATATATAATATTCTATTGTATGTAAAAATGGAATACTACTCAGCCACAGAAAAGAATAAAAATTCTGACATTTGCAGCGACACGTATGGACCTAGAAACTATCATACATAGTGAAATAAATCAGACAGAGAAAGAGAAATACTGTGTTATCACGTATGTGTGGAACATAAAGAAATGAATATAACAAAACAGAAACAGACTCACAGATGCAGAAAACAAACTAATGGGGAGAGGGGAGCACGAGGGGCAAGATGGGAATATGGCACCAAGAGATACAAACCACTATGTATAAAATAGGCAACAAGGATATACTGTATAGCATAAGGAATTATAGCCGTTATCTGGTAATATCTTAATGGAGTACAGTAAACATATTGAATCACTATATTGTATACGTGAAGCTAACATAATATTGTAAATATACTTCAATAGAAAACAAAACAAACAAAACCAGGCAGTATGCCTACGGAGCGGATGCTCTAACCTCACTGTTTGACCTTAATGTAGGTTAATTAAGTTAGGTATTCATCAACCCCCGGAAACCTCTTTACTTTTTTAACATATTTGAACTACAATGTATATATCACAGCTTCTCATTTCTTAACATATTTATTGAGACATAACTCACATATCAGAAAATTCGCTCAATTAACTTTTTACAACCCAGTGGGTTTCAGTATATTCTCAGAGTCATGAGCCATAAACACAGTCTAATTTTAGACCATTTCCATAAATCCTTACGCATGAGCAATCACTCACCCTCAGGCCCTCTTCCTGGCTATCACCAATCTACTTCCTTTATTGATTTGTCTGTCTGGACAGTTCACATGGGGGTTTCCCTGATGGCTCAGCAGGTAAAAATATGCCTGCAATGCAGGAGACACAGGAAACATGGGTTCAATGACTGGGTTGGGAAGATCCCCTGGAGAAGGAAATGGCAACCCACTCCAGTATTCTTGCCTGAAAAATCCCATGGACAGAGGAGCCTGGTGGGCTATAATCTGTGTGGTTGCAAACAGTCAGACATGACTGAGTCACACACACACACACACACAGTTCAAATAGGTAGCATCATGTCATACACAGTTCATTTATGTTGTATCACGAATCTTGGTACTTCTTCCTTTCTTATTGCCATGGTGTAATATATCATACTTTGTTTATTCTTTCATTCATCCTTTAGATGCACCTTTGGGTTATTTCTACTTTTTATACTCTAAATAATGCTCCTCTGAACACTTAGGTGCATGTTTCCATATGAACATATGTTTGCATTTCTCTTGTGTATACACCTAGGAGTAGAATTGCTAGGCTGTAACTGTGTTTAATGCTTTGAGGAACTGCCAACCAGTGTCAAAATGGCTGCACCCCTTTGCATTCCCATCAGCAAGAGCATGGGGGCAAGATATTATCTCAGCTTAGTTACATCAGATGTCTGAAAGGGTGAAGCCATTTGTTGCTCAGATCACTCCTACATTTGGAACCTGCTAGATCTCATGGGGTCGGCCAACCTTCGTGGTTGGTCTCACCCTGGGAGGCACTTTCATATGATGTGATAATGGACTGGACTCTTTATTATTAGTGACAATGAGGTCTAGTGAATTGCTGTGTCTGTTAAATGTTAAGACCCTTTTGTTAGAAGGGATCGGTCTGTGGTCAAAATTCAGGGGGTGGCTTCAGATAATATTATAAGAACTTTATCTAGTCTTTGTTTCCAGTTCTTGGCAAAACCTTCCAAAATCCATGAAATTTCTTGAATAAGTGGAATGACCTTTGTCATTTCCTGGTGGCTCAGATGGTAAAGAATCTGCCTGCAATGAGGAGACCTGAGTTTGATCCCTGGGTCGGGAAGATCCCCTAGAGAAGGAAATGACAACCCACTCCAGTATTTTTGCCTGGAGCATTCCATGGACAGAGGAGGCTGGTGGGCTTCAGTCCATGGAATTGCAAAGAGTTGGACATGACTGAGAGACTAACACTCTCTCACTCTGTCATTCATAAAGAGTCTCAAAAGAGCACACTTGAATTTATGCTAATGAGGTGACTTAGTGTGGGGCACCAGATGGCCACAGGAAGGGGCTGGTCACCAGAAAGATGACGTGACTAGGTTGGAACTTTCAGCTCTACCCATCACTGGGAGGGACATGGGTGCTGCTGATTAAGCTCCATAAACACTGGTGAACCACAAGATCTGATGTACTTGTGGGTGGGTGTGCCTGTCCACAGGCCAGGAGGGGGCGTACCCCAGTTCCACGAGGACAGAAGTTCCTGCACTTGGATCCTTCCCCTTCCACACCTCACCTTGTGTATCTCTTCATCTGCTGTTCATCTGTTTCCTTGATAATATCCTTTATCATAAACTTTCAAGCACAAGTAAATGTCCTGAGTTCTGTGAGCCACCCAACACAAAACTCTTTGGGGTGCTCCGTAAGTTTTAAGAGCGTAAAGGGTCCTAAATTGAAAATTCTGAAAACTGTTCTTCCACAAATGTCTCTCTTCACCATCTAACCTGAACTCTTGTCTGCTGGGATGAAAAGATTTGCTTTGCGCTGTTTTCTGCATATGCCCCTGGAAAGAAAATCTATCTCCACCTGGACGGACATTCCTTTGCTTGAGATTCCATCTCTGAATTTTGAGGAGGAAACAGACAAGGACTTGGCAAAGTTAGCACTCACCTTCACTAACTCGGTGTAGCCGGTCTCCGTGGGGGTCCACCACGGCTGGGCTTTCAGTCCCTGCACGTTGTACAGTGAGCGCTGCCACACGGAGGCAAAGTGGCCCCTCTGGTGCCCCAGCTCGTACCACCGATATGCCTGGAAAACCGGAAAGATTGAACTCTAAATGAGGCTGCTGCTGCTGCTAAGTCGCTTCAGTCGTGTCCGACTCTGTGCGACCCCATAGACAGCAGCCCACCAGGCTGCACCTTCCCTGGGATTCTCCAGGCAAGAACACTGGAGAGGGTTGCCATTTCCTTCTCCAACGCATGAAAGTGAAAAGTGAAAGTGAAGTCACTCAGTTGTGTCCTACTCTTAGCGACCCCATGGACTGCGGTCTACCAGGCTCCTCCGTCCATGGGATTCTTCAGGCAAGAGCACTGGAGTGGGGCAGTCTTACTATAAATAACCTAAAGTCACTAAAAACACGGTATGACTTTGTGATAATACATAAAGAGCTTGCTAGTCAAGTGCCCCAATCTGCTAAACACTGGCAAAAATAGTGTTATTTGATTGGGTTTTTGATTAGGACCTATTATTTTAAATAAATGTGTGTATTTTATTTTCACTCCTAGGCCATAAGCTCTCTGAACACAGGACTCATACTGCACTCAGTCTGATCTCCTCAGAGTGTCCAGCAGAGTCTAGGACTTTGTTCAGTGGATAAATCATTGAAGATACAAAAGGGGACTGTGTTTATATTTTAGTTTTCATTTCTTAAATTCTATTTCTATGTTTCCTTTGAAAGGAAAGGAGTATATTTTCACCATTTTTTTTTTTTTTACAGATACCTGCTTTTACTGATTTGGGATGCTAAAAAGGACAGCATTTTTTCCCCCTACCACGCCTGGTGGCATGCAGGATCTTAGTTCCCAGACCAGGGACTGAGGCTTTGTGTCCCCTGCAGTGGAAGCATGGTGTCCTAACTGCTGGACTGCTAGGCAAGCCCAGGACAGCATCTTCTTTCACATGAAGTGTTCTCTGTTCACATGAAGAAGAAGACTGCCCCAAGGAAACGGAGTATAAACCCTCCATTAAAGAAGCAGACGAAAGAAAATAATATTCTGAGTTGGCAATAAATAGAGTGATAGTCCACATTAGATTTTTTAAGAAGGGGAATTTTGTTCCGAGTAATTTTTATCCCTGCCATAAGGGATAACATTTGCGGCTGTAGGCTATAACACAATACAACTTGACTCCAAGAAGACGAACTAGTCTTTACAGGGATGGCTGGCTGCAGTCTGCTGTTCCATGCATCCCCTTCAAATGATGCCTGAACCATATGCTGTCCTGGGGCCTCCCCACACAGCCCTGCGCCCAGCACACCCCACTCTCTTTAGACTGGAAGACAGTTCTAGGATTGTGCTTAATGGTCGCCCCCCCTCTATTATCTGAATTCTGATCTAATGATTGCTTTCGAAGAGTGATTTCAAATATACATCTTGATCAATGAAAACAGGCAGTTAATATCAAGCAGATTAAGAAGACAAGAATATTTTCATCAAACTCCATCTTACTTTAGATGTAAGAAATAATAACTCTTAAAAAAGTAAAAATTCATAGGCCAAAATTTCATTGGTTAGAAAAATCAAGAACCATCTCTATTTTCAGTAACACTTTTCAGCTCATGACTAGCTTTTGCACAAGTACTTTCATTTGATCTTTTCTGTAACTCCAAATAGTTCCATTTTACAAATGCTCAAACTGAGATTGAAGAAGACTAAACATGAAGAACAATCGCCTAGGGCATCTGGCAACTTATTCCACTCTCTCTCTGTCTCTCTGTCATCTAAAAAGAAACTGTCACAAGTGATCTTCTTGTGTAATTATCTTTCTCAATATTATCTCAAACTAAGAATATATGTACTAATCACTCATATGTTTTCCTTGAAAGACATGTAAGTGGTAACCATAAAGTAATTTCTTTAAACATGGCTCACAGTAGTCTGATTTTAAAAATATAGCATTTTACCTTTGAAATTAAATTGACTATTTTAGTTATTTTTGTCCAATTTAAATTTAGTTAATTTTTCAGTGTTAAAGTGAACAACCATATTAATTACAACAGATGATTTTTGGAAATTCGTATTAATTTTTTTAATCATCAGAAATTCATTTTAAGGACATAGTGTTAGAATAGTGAGAAAGAAATTAGTGGAGTTAGAAGTCTTAGATTTCAGTCCTGACTAAACACTCAGCATGCTGGGTGCCTGGGCAAGACATTGTATTTATAGGGCATGTTCAAGTATCTGTAAGAGCTTTTCTGACACTCAAAGTTGGTACTAGTGTGTCAAACATGGCCCTTGACCTTATATCCCTCTGCCATTTAATTTTTTTTTAGCTGCTCAGCTTGGAGGATCTTAGTTCCCCAACCAGGGATTGAACCAATGCCCCCTGAAGTGGAAGTGCGGAGTCTTAACCACTGGACCACCAAGGAAGCCCTCTCTCTCAGCCCCCACCATTTAACTCTTAGAGAAACAAAACTAGGAAATGATATATTAGTCATTAAAAAAAATTATCTCCAATTATAGAGGGGACATAGTGAATTTAGCTAGATTTTAAATTTTTTCATTTTTAATTGGAGTGTAGTTGCTTTACAATGTGGTGTTGGTTTCTGCTATACAACAATGTGAATCAGCTATACGTATACAGACATCCCCTTCTTGAGCCTCCCTCCCAGCGCTCACCCCAATTCACCCATCTAGGTCATCACAGAGCACCGAGCTGGGCTCCCCCTCAGCTGCTTCCCACTAGCCAACTATTTTATACATGGTGGTGTATATATATCAACGGTACTCTTTCAGTTCATCCCGCCTTCTCCTTTCCCCCGCTGTATTCACAAGTCAGTTCTCTGTGTCTCTATTCCTGTCCTGCAAATAGGTTCATCAGTACCATTTTTCTAGATTCCATATTTATATATGCATTAATGAGGGTTCCCTGGTAGCTCAGTGGTAAAGAATCCGCCTGCCAATGAAGAGACTCAGGTTCAGTCCCTGGGTTGGGAAGATCCCCTGGAGGAGGGCATGGCAACCCAGTCCAGTATTCTTACCTGGAGAATTCCATGGACAGAGGAGCCTGGTGGGCCACAGTCTATGTGGTCAAAAAGAGTCAGACACGACTGAGCAAGGAACACTTTCGCCTTACTTTCATACGCTATTTGCTTCTCTGTGGGCTTTTTAAATTCAAGAACTGTGCTATTCCTTGCATTTTAACGATAATTAAGCTGAAAGCACAATCCCATACGTTCAAATTGCAAGCTCCTAACAATGTGTAGTAGTGAATTGTTTGCCCTTGAAGTGAAGGCTCTAAGATGTGAGACTAAATCACAGACTTGTTTTATCTATCTTTGCCTTGGACCATAAGATGTTCAAAGGTAAATTAATTAGTGATGATTACATTTATAGTAATCAGATATGAACATTTATCCTGTGTTAGATACTGTTGCAAAGTCTTTTGTATCCTTCTCATTCAAAGGAAGTACCAGGAATTTACATCTTAAGAGAATGAAGGAACACAAAAGTGACGACTAATCAGCAATTTCTTCCCCCTTCTTTCTCTTCTTCTTTCATTTCTCACTTTATTCCAGTTGATTGATTGGTAGGTCAGAGGGAAAAGGTACAGATACACAGAAATAGATAAAGAAAACAGTGTTAGTCATCCAAATTTCTGTTACCCCAAATTGGGTCATCTCTTTAGCTGGCAATTACCCCATTACAAAACCCTTTGCTCCAACGAACCCTCAATTGTCCAAATAGTACCAAGTTCTTATTAGCTTTAGAAACCAGAAGTTACGTTACCCTCAGATGTCACCTTATTATTGATATATATATGAAATGCATGGTTACAAAAATCCAGGGTCCCTGACTCTAATGAGAGCCCAGCATAGGGCCATGGCATTGTGCAGGATAGCCTAGCAATGTTGTGTGAACCACAGCAGATGGTGAGAGTTTGGGGATTTACATCGTATGATGCCATCATTAATGACCAAATGTTATACTAAAGAAGCCAACACTGAACTCAGAAAAAAGGAATTATGATAAAAGAAAACATGTGATTTATTTTAGGTGCTATATTTTCTGTGTCAGTACTGGTCATTATTATAGCTATAGATGTTCATCTTAAACTTGGTATTAAATATTTCAGAAAGTAATTACACAATTAACCACCAGGTTCAGTCTGCTTAAGAATCAGTTGGATAAAGACTTCATTCTAAAAATAACTACTTTTAAAATTCCAAAATAACATGAATCTAGGCTTCCTTGGTAGCTCAGCTGGTAGAGAATCATCCTGCAATACAGGAGATCCTGGTTTGATTCCTGGGTTGGGAAGATACCCTGGAGAAGGGATAGGCTACTCATTCCAGTATTTTCCCCTGGTGGCTCAGATGGTAAAAATTTCACCTGCAATCTGGGAGACCTGGGTTCAATCCCCAGGTTAGGAAGATCCCCTGGAGAAGGAAATGGCAACTCACTACAGTATTCTTGCCTGGAGATTCCCATGGACAAAGGAGCCTAGCAGTCCATGGGGTCACAGAGTAGGACACGATTGAGCAGCTAAGCACAGCACAGGCAAAAAAATATCTTAAAAGATACTTAAACAATTTCAAGGACATCTCTTCATTTCATAAATTTAAAAATATTTTTTCAAGGCAATATCCATCTCTATAGATACACACACAGATGTACAAACAGGCACACATATACATGCAGACACACACACACACACACTAATTTAGAGATTATTCAGATACCTTATTGAAAGAAATTATAAAAGTCAAATCCCAAAATTTCTTCATAGTAGGAAATGTTAGGCTGTTGCAAAAAGTTTAAACCATGTTCAAAAGTTTATGCTCAAAACATTTTTTCAGTTGTAACTGTCTCACAGAAATCATTGCCCTCCCCTCCTTATCTTCTGTTAAAGAGAACAAAAAGCTCATGAATGCACTATTACCTCTTTGTTTCCAACTCTCTGCATGGCGTCCCCCAGGTGAAAATAAAATCTCCCATCATCAGTACCAGGATCCCCAGATTCTATTCCTTCCTGTAGAAAGGACAGTGTTAGTATTTGTGAAAGGATTAGATATTAGACTTATTAATCCATTGACCTACTAAATCTTTTCTAAGATCCAGAAAATCATCTCAATATTGTTGTTGTTCAGTCTCCCGGTTGTGTCTGACTCTTTGCAACCCCATGGACTGCAGCACCTCAGGCCTCCCTGTCCCTCATCATCTCCCAGAGTTTGCCTAAGTTCATGTCCTTTGCATTGGTGATGCCATCCAGCCATCTCATCCTCTGACAACCTCTTCTTCTGCTGCTCTCATTCTTTCCCAGCATCAGGGACTTTTTCCAATGAGTCGTCTGTTTGCATTAGGTGGTCAAAGTATTAGAGCCTCAGCTTCAGCATCAGTCCTTCCAGTGAATATTCAAGGTTGACCTCCCTTAAAATTGCTTGGTTTGACCTCCTTGCTGTCCAAGACACTTTCAGGAGTCTTCTCCAGCAACACAGTTCGAAGGCATCAATTTGGCAGTTAGGTTACTGGTCAGTATTTACAATGCAGAAGCAAAAGGAGGTGATAAAGTTCAATGTAACAATGCATTCATCATCAATTAACAGTGGAATAGCGCATTAAGTTACCAGGATGCTTTGTGAAGTGTCTCTGCGGGAACAATTGTACTTCAATATCCCAAAGAATTTCTCTGACTGAGTTTCTATCACATTTATTTTGTTCTCCAGATCTGACCACATCCATCTAGAGACTTTTTTTTCCCCTGAACCAAAATGTTTAGTTGCTCATAGATGTTTGAAATGATAGGGACCCAACTGCAAATAATATTTTTTTCCACTCAAGGCAAACATGTCCTCACTTTTCAATGAAATCATTTACAGAACACGATAGGATTAAAGCCAGTTGGAATCTTTGAAAATATAATTTTATTAAACAATTCTCATCCTAAAACACTCAGCTGATTTCTATCCCCACTGTCCACAAAAGAACTGAAATTTAAATTTATGTAAAAACAAAAAAGAATATTAAAGCAAGAGAATGAATTTAGAAAAGTAAAAGAAGCTCAAAGATAAAACGTATTTCAATGTCTAAAAGTCTGCATCTTTGAGGCTTCTTCATAAGAAGCCCATTATCTTTTACTCGGGTGAAATTGTATGCACATAAGGGTGGAGAATAGCAGCACAGAACAGAAGCATCACTCAGGTGGGGAAGAGTTGTGATCCGGGGTTCTTGACTGACGGATGTTCAGGTAAACATCATTGTTCGTTAACTAACCAACCCTGCCCTCTACTTCCTCATCTCTGTGCCAGGAGAGTACTGTTAGGTCGTTATGATGTCAAAGGAAATTTAAGAGGAATATTTTATATCAGAGAAGACTACGTGCCCCCAGGATCATGGCAGGGAATGGGCAGCTTGCTGAAGTCCCATGACAGTCAAGACAGGCTGGGGGGTGGGGTGTATGCCCACTTCAAGGGGGTACCACTGCTCAGCTCCTGTGCTGAGATGTGGGTCACATGTGACCTTTCCAGAGAAATCAGAAATTTGCTTGATTATATAAAATCCTTCAGATTTTCAACTAAGGCAAGCAGTTAAAATTTTTTTTAAGAGAATTATATTAGCCAAATAGAACATGCAAGCTACTTGTAATCAGTGGGTCACTATTTGGGATCTCTGACCAAAGTCACATGAAGGAAATAGATCACAAAAGTGGATCATAAAGGTGTTACTTTAAGTTTATAGGTATATAACCTGCCAACATCCACTGGATCATGGAAAAAGCAAGAGAGTTCCAGAAAAACATCTATTTCTGCTTTATTGACTATGCCAAAGCCTTTGACTGTGTGGATCACAATCAACTGTGGAAAATTCTGAAAGAGATGGGAATACCAGACCACATGACCTGCCTCTTGAGAAATCTGTATGCAGGTCAGGAAGTAACAATTAGAATTGGACATGGAACAACAGACTGGTTCCAAATAGGAAAAGGAATACGTCAAGGCTGTATATTGTCACCCTGCTTATTTAACTTATATGCAGAGTACATCATGAGAAACACTGGACTGGAAGAAACACAAGCTGGAATCAAGATTGCCGGGAGAAATATCAATAACCTCAGATATGCAGATGACACCACCCTTATGGCAGAAAGTGAAGTGGAACTAAAAAGCCTCTTGATGAAAGTGAAAGTGGAGAGTGAAAAAGTTGGTTAAAGCTCAACATTCAGGAAATGAAGATCATGGCATCTGGTCCCATCACTTCATGGGAAATAGATGGGGAAACAGTGGAAACAGTGTCAGACTTCATTTTTTTGGGCTCCAAAATCACTGCAGATGGTGATTGCAGCCATGAAATTAAAAGACGCTTACTCCTTGGAAGGAAAGTTATGACCAACCTAGATAGCATATTGAAAAGCAGAGACATTACTTTGCCAACAAAGGTCTGTCTAGTCAAGGCTATGGGTTTTCCAGTGGTCATGTATGGATGTGAGAGTTGGACTGTGAAGAAAGCTGAGTGCCGAAGAATTGATGCTTTTGAACTGTGGTGTTGGAGAAGACTCTTGAGAGTCCCTTGGACTGCAAGGAGATCCAACCAGTCCATTCTGAAGGAGATCAGCCCTGGGATTTCTTTGGAGGGAATGATGCTGAAGCTGAGACTCCAGTACTTTGGCCACCTCATGCGAAGAGTTGACTCATTGGAAAAGACTCTGATGCTGGGAGGGACTGGAGGCAGGAGGAGAAGGGGACGACAGAGGATGAGATGGCTGGATGGCATCACTGACTCGATGGACATGAGTCTGAGTGAACTCCGGGAGTTGGTGATGGACAGGGAGGCCTGGCGTGCTGCGATTCATGGGGTCACAAAGAGTCGGACATGACTGAGTGACTGAACTGAACTGAATTGAATCAGCTACCTGGCTGATATGGTAGCACTAGCTAGTGTTACAGGCTTCCCCGGTGGTTCAGATGGTGAAGAATCTGCCTGCAATGTGGGAGACCCAGGTTCAATCCCGGTGTCAGGAAGATCTCCGGGAGAAGCGAATGGCTACTCACTCCAGTATTCTTTCCTGGTCTCCAGGACAGAAGAGCCTGGCAGGCTACAGTCCATGGGGTGGCAAAGAGGTGGACACAGCTGAGCGACTAACACCTTCACTTTCACTTTTTCAGCTGGTGTTACTATTTAAATTACAAATAAAAAATTCAGTTCCTCAGTGATATTAGCCACATTTTAGATGTTCAACAGTCACAAGTGGTTAGTGGCTACCACATGAGAAAATACAAATAAAGACCTTTATGGCAGAAAGTTCTGTTGGTCAGCCCTGAGCCAGACCACATGTGATCCTGGTGAACTGACGAGGATTCTGTTTTTATGTGAACAAAAAATGACAACACATTTTATTCTGAATCTTTCAGGCTATCAGGCTTTAGGGGATTGGATTTACTCAGTCTGCATTTGTTACCTCATTTTGTATAGGTTTCCATGAAACCTGTTCAAAGTAGTTTCAATGTATAATTAAATTGCAAAAGGAACAGTTAATTCATTATTGACTGGGGATTTTTTGCTGAAACTAATGCCTTTGGCTGGCAATTTGCTATATAAGTGAAAACTGAAACATCTCCAGTCAATAATGTTTGGGTAACAAAAGATGTATTCATATGTTTCTGGTTGATAATGTGTTAATGCATTGTCCATATTTTAAAATATTTTATCAATTAATAACTACTGCAGTTTTAGGAAGTTCTTCAAAATCTTTTCCAAATAATTTCTGCTCATAACACTTCAAATCTGACACCCTCGATTAAGCTGAAGGTCCACGCTGCCTGTGAATGTCATCGACTGAAGGTGTATATTTTGGTGTTGAAAAGGGTCAGTAGTGCATGCCAGTCAATCTACAATACATAATCAAGGGTGTCCAAATGACTCAAAGGGATCAGAAGAGGGAAAGAGAGGAAGGGAGGGAGTTACCTTCAGATAGGGGATGCTCTCAGCAATCTTGTTCTGTGCCTTCAGGATAAAGCCATAATGCACTTTAGCAAAACCATCATTGGGTGTCACGCTCAGAACCTAAACTCAAAAAAAAAAAAAAAAACCTATTCAATGGACTGTGAATTCTACAAATGTTTTAATTAACTTTGCTGTGCTTGGACTGGATTATGATGCTATAGCTTAAAATGCAATAGTGTTTTTTTCTCATTGCAATACATTAGGCTTAAATGGCCCCATTTCCCCTCAACTCAAAATGTTCAATGCAAAATGTTCTCCAAGAATGGAGAAATGAATGAAAAGGCAATGACCATTAAAGCATTGCTCTAACAATACCAGTAAAATCTCTATCAATTTTATGACTTCAATATTTTTTTAATGATCAGGGAAAGACTGCTTTAAATTAGTTCTATTTAAAGTCAACTCTGAATGGTTATCATATATTTCTTTACATATATGTTTTATGGGCTTCTTTGGTGGGTCAGATGGTAAAGAATCCGCTTGCAATGCAGGAGACCTGGGTATGATCCCTGGGTTGGGAAAATCCCCTGGAGGAGGGCACAGCAACCCACTCTAGTAATCTTGCCTGGAGAATTACATGGACAGAGGAACCTACCTATTGGACTACCATCCATGGGGGTCACAAAAAGAGTCAGACACGAGAGTGAGTAAGTGAAAGTGACTAACACTTTCACTTTTGCGTACAGCTGCTCCAGGACTCTCCTCTCATCTTCATGAGGTCCACATCCCACTCACATACCTGCTACTATGACAGGGGTGGGGTGGGTGACCAGGACTCAGAGGAACCCACAGGGCTGCCCGCCCAGCTCGATTCTTTATGATCACCTACTGCACTTACTGCAGTTTACATGCAGTGCATAACAGATGCACAAGTTGTATTATCCTGTTGTAATTAGCAAACTCTCAGAAAATGACAAATGGCTTTATAAGATTTCTAAAAAAGTCAAATTGAGATTAATACTAAAAATGTTACCGAGATTCTCTCTCTCTTTACATACACATACACACACACATAAAGCATAGACAACAACAAACTGGTTGACATTTCTAGTTCTGCACAAATTCGGCAGGATACACTAACAGGACTAAAAATATCCTTATAAATAATGTTTCACGTGGACATTATTAAAATATCAATTTTTCAGTGAGAGTGAAAATTTTATTGACACTTAAATGAAATTTTGAAAATATCTGAAATATTTCATCTTAAAACCTATTTTAGAATGTGGACCTTCTAGAATGTCTACCATAGGTTAGTACAGGTATACATAAAACAATTCACAGGTTTTTGCTTGAACATTTTTTACTGAAAGAGGATACATTCAAACATGTCTGAAGACTACTGCTATGGGCAGTGGGAACCACTGAAGAGCTAAAGCCAAGGATGAGGGTCAGATTGGCATTTTGTATTGATGAAGATCATAAGAAAACAAGGTTGGGCGGGGTGGATCTATCCTATTTTACACTAGAGACAGTGGGGCCTGAGATAAATAAGAGGATTTGAAAGATACTGGAGATGATAAAGGGAGAAGGAAATGGCAACCCACTCCAGTACTCTTGCCTGGAAAATCCCATGGACGGAGGAGCCTAGTAGGCTACAGTCCATGGGGTCGCAAAGAGTCAGACATGACTGAGTGACTTCACTTTCACTTTTCACTTTCATGCATTGAAGAAGGAAATGGCAACCCACTCCAGTATTCTTGCCTGAAGAATCCCAGGGACCGAGGAGCCTGGTGGGCTGTTGATTATGGGGTTGCACAGTCAGACACGACTGAAGCGACTTAGCAGCAGCAGAGGATGTTAAAAGTAACAGAGATTAGTTACTTGGTACCATATTGTAACCCCTTGATGGCATAATCTGTGTTGTTTCCTTAACCACCATTTCCTGAGCCAGTGCCTGTGGGTTTCAATAAATAAGTGCTAAATGAATGGATAAGGATGAGGAGTGAAGGGAGGCAAGGGGCAGGAAGATGCTGAACCAAGGGTGCCTCAGGTAATTGCTGGTGTTACTAACAAGGAGGAAAGTGAGGTAAAGTCTCCAAAGCCAAGGATGTAGCAAGGTCTCTGCAACCACCTTAAAGTCAGTCTTTGCTGGGACCTCCTTGGTGGTTCAGTGGTTAAGAATCTGTGCTTCCATTGCAGGGAGCAAGTGTTCAATATCTGATCCAGGAACTAAAATCCCACGTGCCACTCTACACAGCCAAAAAACCCCCCCAAGGATCAGACAGCCAGTGCCTCTGAAAGGAGAGTAATTTATGCCATATACCCGAAAAGCTTGTAGTCTCTAGTTTCTCTCCAGTTTGGACTTTAACTGAAAAAAGTACAAGATAATGTGTTTTTAAGTTCTTGAGTTTTTGAGTTCCTCTTCCTGTCATAAAGAACACTTTAGAAAGGTTGTTTGTGGACTGAAATAAATATATGAGTTAAGAAAGTATCACAATTATAGGTTGAAGGCTTTGATGTACCAAATGTTGCTGCTACTGCTAAGTCACTTCAGTCGTGTCGGACTCTGTGCAACCCCATAGACGGCAGCCCACCAGGCTCCCCCGTCCCTGGGATTCTCCAGGCAAGAACACTGGAGTGGGTTGTCATTTCCTTCTCCAGTGCATAAAAGTGAAAGTGAAGTTGCTCAGTCGTCTCCGACTCCTAGTGACCCCATGGACTGCACCTACCAAATGTTAGCTAATATTTAAAATCTTCTGATGAAGCAGAAAAAGGGTAATGAAACAAAATTTAGGATACGTTAACTATAATAAGACTTGAATTTGACTTAATTTAAAATAAAGAGAGTGAATGATCAGGAGTATTAAAGGCAATTTAGAAATAACATTAGAACTCCATGTTCAGAAGACTTTGATTAATTGTTGATAGCAAATTGCTGCCTACTCACCTCTTCATAGACCTTCTTGGCACTGTCATTGTCACCTATCAAGAGGTATCCAACTCCAAGGTCATTCTTTAAGGCAGTATCATCAGGAAATAGTTGAACTAATTTCTGAAGAGTAAGCAAGGATCCTCTCATGTGACCTGATTTGGTGGAAAGAAAACAACAGAAATAAAAATAGCTTCTGTCCACCCTTTTCTTGGCACTACAGATCATAAGAGACTATTCAACAAAGCCTGAGACCAGCTTAACTCTGACTCTGTATAATGATGGCTAAGTCCCTCTTAGGATTTTATCCTGCAGCTCTAAGGGCATCAGTAACTCCCATAAGTGGGTTTTTCAGGTGGCGCTAGTGGTAAAGAATTCGCCTGCCAATGCAGGGGACACAAGGGATGCCGGTTCAATCCCTGGGTTGAGAAGACCCCCTGGAGAAGGAAATGGCAACCCACTCTAGTACTCTTGCCTGGAAAATCCCATGGACAGAGGGGTTCGCAAAAAGAGTCAGACATGACTGAACACACACACACACACACACACACATACACACACACACGGTTCCCATAAGTAGGTACTGAATTTAGTACTGACTACAAATATGTTAAAGACATTCTTATTTTCTAAATTCATCAACATTTACCCTTAATGTCAAATTGTCTCTTATGAAAGTTTTAGTTACCCAATCCTCATTCAAAAAATGTTTTACTGGGGTATTTTTGACATTATAATTAACTTTAAAATTATGAATACAGAACAGGCAAATAAGAAGTCTAATAGATTTCAGGGTCTAGCACCCTGGATGAGACATGAAGAGGCACTGAGGTACTCTGCTTGTCTTCATCTCTCTAGGTCTTCGTAATGACCTAGTCCTGGAGCCAAGGAGACATCATCTGGTATTAGGGGACCCTCTGGTGGACAATAGGGTGCTCTGCCTACACGAACCATGAAAACTCAGCTTCAACTCATTTTAAAGGCTGTCCAATGGATGTTTAAGATTTAGAGGGGTCAACTGTCATCACTCTTTACCCCAGTTGGAAAGACAAATTGTAGGGGTTTCCTCTGCTGGTCCAGTGCTTACAAATCCACCTTGCAATGCAGGGGACACCAGTTCGTTCCCTGGTCCAGGAAGATCCCACATGTCCTAGAGCAATTAGAGCAACTAAGCCCATGTGCCACAACTACTGAGTCCACGTGCTGCAATTACGGAAGCCCACGCGCCTAGAGCCCATGCTCGGCAACAAGAGAAGCCCCTGCAGTGAGACGCCCCCACTTGCCGCAACTAGAGAAAGCCCGTGTGCAGCAACAAAGACCCAGAGCAGCCAAAATAAATAATGAATCTTAAGAAGAAAAAAAAGACAAACTGTATAAGGGAAAATGTGCAAAATGAGAGTCCACATGACAAAATTAATTACCTAAACGGCTTTGTTGACCAGAAACTGAAAATCAGCCAAGATACGCCAGGACCATCCAAAAGCTAATGTAGCTGGATGCTCTACTAACTGTTAGGCATAGACCACCACTCACTGACTCCACCAGCCTCTCCCCATTCACTACTTGCCAGTCTGGGGTGGTTTGCTCAACTATCCATTCCTTCACTGATAAATCTGACTCCACCTTTCTGTACTCTTCCTCTGCCACCTGCCCCGCTTGGGATTACAGTTTTCTTTTGATTCTACACTTGCCCTATGGAGCCACAACAAAGGCCCAGGTGAGAGTCCGTCCTATGTCCTTCTTGCCCCTCCTACTCTGCATCTCCAGGGACCTATGAATCCCTCAGCGCCTCCCCTAGTGAACTCACCTCATTCTCATTTGGAGGAGAAAGAAAGTGGAAGTGTTAGTTGCTCAGTTGTGTCCCCCTCTTTGCGACCCCATGAACTGTAGCCCAGTGGGCTCCTCTGTCCACAGGATTCTCCAGGCAAGAATACTAGAGTAGGTTGACCCAGGGGAACTTTCTGACCCAGGGGAACTTTCTGACCCAGGGGATTGAACCTGGGTTTCCGGTACTGCAGGCAGATTCTTTACCGTTGGAGCCACCAGGGAATTTGGAAGAGAGACTATATTCAAACACTGAAGGCTTACTTCGGAAGAAAGTTAGATCTACCTGGGTCGTCCTTCCCCTGGGGCTGGGAATAGGGTGAAGTAAGCGAGGTGCTCGGTGCAAAGTTTAAGAGGGTGCCAAAAATTCAGTCCCACCCAGACACATGATATCTGACGCATCTTTTTAAAAATAAAAATTAATGTTAAAAATCCACAGGGCTAAGTGAGTCACTTCAGAGCCAGAGGAGAGACAACTCAGTGATACTGGTTTTCGCTTGCATGGAGTTCCAGCCTTGCCTTTCCCACCCTGTTTGTGCTGCTGTAAATTTTCCCTCTCTGGGACTGGCCCTTATGAAGAGACGTCTAAGGGACCATTTCTTCTAGTTCCCAGTCATCGCTTGGCTTCTACTCCCGTCACAGATTTTGGTCATCTACCAAAGCGACACAACCACCCTTAATTCTAACCCTGGGAAAACTGATACAAGGTTCACTTTTGAATGTTTAGGAGCCTCCTCTAATGACAACAAGATAATACATCTATGTAACTTATCCAGCCAGTAGAGAACCCACCTTGGCAGCTACACATGGCTTAGATTTTTTGCTCCTGGCTTATCAATGACATTTTAACTTATTTTTTTTAATGTTATTTTTATTTATTTATTTGGCTGTGACAGGGCTTAGTTGCCCATTGCAAATGGGATCTTAGTTTCCCCACCAGAGATTGAACCACACTCCCTGCATAGAAAGGCAGGGTCTTAACCACTGGACCACCAGGGAAGTCCCCTGATGGCATTTTAGGTGAGAGAGAACCCATTACTGGCCTGATTATAATGAAGTTAGGGCACAGCAAGTGACACACTTGGTTCAAAGTTTAAGAGGCCACCAAAAATTCAGTCATCAAGATGCATGATATTTTATGCACTCTTTTTAAAAGTCAAACAAATGTAAAAAATCCATAGTGCTTTTTCAAAGCAGTTTAAAATTTACTCAGTGATTAAAAAAATTGTTTTTCTATAAGTTTCTTTAAAAAAGACAAAATGTGCAGGTGAAATTTTTAGAGTGCTTATAACTCCTGACATTTCTTATATCTATAAAACTGTTCCACTGATGATTTCAGCTATTATGGATCAGATAGTTACAGTTAAGAGAGAAAAGAAGAATTTGGCATAACAAGAAGTTTTTGACTCTAGACGTATTTGTTTATCGGGCTTCCCTGGTGGCTCAGAAGGTAAAGAATCTGCCTGCAATATAGGAGAGCTGGGTTCAATCCCTGGGTTGGGAAGATCCCTTGGAGAAGGAAACGACAACCCATCCCAGCATTCTTGCCTGGGAAATCCCATGGACAGAGGAGCCTGACGGGCTCCAGTCCATTGGGTCACAAAGAGTCATACGCTACTGAAGTGACTAACACTTAACTATTCATTTATTAGTTATGATTCCTTAGGCAATTCACCCAACCTCTCAGAATTCCATTTGTCTCATCTTTAAAATGAGTAGGGAGCAGGTAGGCAGCAAAAATACTGTCTGTATCTTTGTAATTATGAAGGATTCCTCTTTCAGGCTGACCCAATCAGAGAAATTGCCTGAAATTAGGTAGAAAACTCAGGTTTCCTTCCATGTAATTAAACTCTTCTAAGAGTACATACAAACTTCAGGCTTTTTCAGATAAAAGCACACCGCTTGCTACTGAACTGACTCTTCTTCCATCTCACCTAGAAACTGCTGTCTGTCTGACCTCCGCTTCAGGCTCAGCTTCACCAAGTCTGTGGGGGCATCAGGCAGACTGGCCGCCTCCTGGTAGGTCTCGATGGCCCTGCGCAGGATCTCATTGCTCCTTCTCTTCTCAGCCAAATCATCTTCACACTGGAGGAAGAGAGAAACGTCCCAGGACAAGCTGCATGTGTACTTGCCCAAAATATTTATGAAAAGTTGATGTTGGGACTTGCTTTAAAAGTAATTCAAGACAAATTAAAATTTCCTCTTCATCAAGGATAAAAAAATAAAGGAAGGCAACACAACATGTTATTTTAATAATATGAAGAAAAGTTAACTACTAAGCTACACATGAGAAAGACTATCGTAAAAGCAGGACGAATATATGTTTGGCTGGTGGAACGTGTACCCTGCTATATATCAACATTAATAGTCAGAATTCCAGTCCACAGTTCCTTTACTTCCACTAGCTTATTCCTGTGCTCGTTCATTCATTCAACAACTATACTCTGTCTATGCTATGCTATGTAAGTCACTTCAGTCATGTCTGACTCTGTGCGACCCCATAGACGGCAGCCCAGACAGATGCAAACAAACAAAACATATTAACCCTTTAGAAAAGGGCAATTCACCTTGGCTTGACAGGAAAAAAAGCTTCAAAATATAGAATGATCTGTTCATAACTGCAAATGGCCTTTAGAACAGATCTATCTACCAGAAAAGAAAGTCCAATGTCAATGACTCATATCAGTCATCCTGCCTGCGTAACCTTCTGGATATTCATATGCTGGCTTTTCTGTTTAGGCCTAAGTTTCTTGTGCGTTTGGCCCTAGTGAGTTAATGCCTCAAAACATGATCCTTCCTAAGTGACGTCACAGAATGCCAGAGTCCTAGAGCTGAGAGAGTCCTACTGAGAACATCTTGTTCACCTTCTTCATTTGCCAGCCTCTTCAAGCTACCAAACAGATCCCAGAACTGGAGGGTTTCCTCACGGTTAATTCAAGGACAAATGCCTATCAAGACATTGTTCTCTATCTAGAGAGGGATAAATATCTTCACTAACCTCAATCTGAAATGAGAGAAAGATGATACAACTACACGCCTTGTTCCTTTCTCTCCTCCATCCTTCAAAGTCCTTCATTTTAATGAAGTATCAACATTTCAGAACTTAACAGCATTGGAATTTTAATGTCAGAATTAAAATGTGATGTAATTCTTTAAAGTCTCTTAAATAAAACTGATAGGCTTTGCTTTGAGTATCAACATTGATTGATATTGATCAGTTTAACATCTGTAGACGAAGGATTTGCCCTGAAACTGAACATTTGCTACAGGACATTAACATCACAAAGCGTTTTGTTGATTCAAACTAACCGCCCAATCCAACCTCCTAGGAGATATGGCATTTTCTGCCTGAGAGGCACTAAAGGTTTGCGGAAGACAATAAAGTGAAACGAGCTCATAATTTTGTGTCAGATGTTCAAGGAACTTGGTCAGAATTGATTTTCACAGAGATCCAAAAAATAAGACATTAAATGGCAATCCACTCCAGTATTCTTGCCTGGAGAATCCCATGGACGGAGGAGCCTAGTAGGCCACAGTCCATAGGGTCGCAAAGAGTCTGACACGACAGAGCAACTTGACTTCACTGTAGAAATGATAGATACTGTAGCTTCCATGTTACTTAATGTCACTGAATTTATAAAATTGGTTGGGATATTCCAAAGGAATTGTTTAATCTGCTAACAAAGCATGAAAAGTCATCAGGTATTCCTCCTCACAAAATCTATCTTCTGTTGAATTTTTTTTTTTTAACTCCTATGGGACTTCCCTCACAGTCCAGTGGTTAAGACTTCATCTTCCAACACAGGAGGTGTGGGTTTGATCCCTGGTCAGGGAGCTAAGACTCCACATGCCTCATGGCCAAAAAACCACAACATAAAACAGAAGTAATATTGTAACAAAAATTCATGAAGACTTTAAAAATGATCCACATCAAAAAAACCCACAAAAACAAAAAACAAACAACTAATTCCTATGTATTTAATTAATTTACCATGCTTAAATTTCACATTAATGTTAATATTGGTAACACATTGTAGTATAATAGTTTATAGATAAAATATATTGCTGAGGCATAAATCTCAAATTCCTACTGTTAAATGAGGATATATATATATATAAATATATATATAGTGAGTGTCATGTGCAAAACTACTGCATTTGGTACTTGCAATTAATATCACATATAAAGAAAAATCTAAAGCATGAAACATTTTTGCCATAATTAGCACTTGACCCATTATTCTCTCGAGTTAACGGGCTTTCCTTAATCAAACAAGTGCCAGAACTAGTGGCAAAGCACATCACTTATTTAAATAGGCACCATCTTCAGGTAACAAACACATTCTTTCTTGCTTAACAACAATACAATTTAGCAATTTTGGAGAATTGCTGATCCAATTAATTTATAGAAATGATATAGTTGCTATTGCGTACTGCATCATGGATAAGAGGAACTTCTCTGCATTAAATTTTCACAAATTTAATTTATTAAAACTGAATTAATACAAATTTAATAAGTTTTTAAGGAGGAGATAAGGAGAATTTGAGACTTCCCAGTTGGCTCAGTGGTAAAGAATCCGCCTACCAATGCAGGAGATGTAAGTTTGATACATGGGTCAGAAAGATTCCCTGGAGGAGGAAATGGCAACCCACTCCAGTATTCTCGCCTGGGAAATCCCATGGACAGAGGAACCTGATGGGCTACAGTCCACAGGGTCAAAAAAAAGTCAGGCATGACTGAAATGATTGAGCATGTACACACTCCCAGGAAGGATTTAAGCATCTAGATTTCGAGTGGTTGCCACCTTTAGTTAAGAGCCAGATGTACTTGTTTTATCTCTAGATGTGTTAGTTTTCATGAGAGTGTCACCCACAAGTGACGGCACTGCCCCCTCTGAACAAGTGTTGTCAGCTTCTCCTGAATCTGGAAAATTTCTGCAGCTCAGAATCTGCCATTTCCCAGCAGAACTGACAGTCTCCTCCTCCCCAGGCAGGAGGAGGTTTACTGCCTGACATCTGTACACCAGCCCTGGATTTTACCCAGGGTTCCAAACTGAATAACACCTATGGTCTACTTAACATGTGCATTTGAACGTGTAACAGGCATCACAAACTTCACAGGAACCGGAAGTAGATCTTTGATTTTGCACCTCTCCAAAACTGTTTCAAAACTGTTTCTTGGTCAGTACCTGGCACCATCCTCTCCTTAGACTGCTGAACCAAAACCACCAAATTCATCTCTAAAATTGAAAGTTGCTCAGCTGTGTCTGACTCTTTGCAGCCCCATGGAGTGTAGCTTGCTAGGCTCCTCTGTCCATGGGGTTTCCCAGGCGAGAATACTGGAGCGGGTAGCCTACCCCTGCTCCAGGGGATCTTCCCGACCCAGGGATTGAACCTGGGACTTCTGCACTGCAGGCAGATTCTTTACTGTCTGATTCAGTCCTGCCCTTGTCCACTGCCCCACCTCTGCGGCCGGGACCAGTCCAAGCCAGCGCATCTTGAGGACACCTGCAATGTCTCCTACTTTCCTGGCTCCGACTTGTGCTACCATAATCCTTCTGTACCCAGCAACCAAAGTCATCTTTATTTAAAAAAAGAAAACAAAAACAACCAGAGGGGCACACCCATGCACAAACCCTCCAAGTGCTTCCAGTGCACAAAGAATACAGCCCATGAGCCCCTGGCTTCACCTACCCCACGTCACCTCCCCCAGTACGCCCCTCCTCCAGTCCACCAGGGATAAAGTCAAGGCTGATTCCCTGTTCCCTCTGCCTGGACAGCTCCTTCCTAAACCTTGTCACATTTCAGCCACTTGTCACCACCCAGGAAGGCCTTTTCTGATCACCTGATTATCTTAAGTATCGCTGTGCCACTTTCCTCCTACCGCCTATGAACAAAACATTGTAATAACATGTTCTTTACTCTATGACCTTCTTTTCTTTATGGCATATAGTATCAGGTAAGATGTCCTAATATATTTATTTTTAACACTTCTAATATTCTTTAAATGTAGATTTATCTATAAAGACCTTTAGGGTTTTGCTCAAACGTCACCACCTTGATGAGCTATCTTCCGGCCACCCTATCCAACATTTTAACCCCCCTCACATGTCCTATAGCTGTGCTCTGCTTTATTTTTGTCTCCTGACAGTGTATCCAGTAGCAAGCAAGAGATTCTCTTCTCTGTGTCTTGCATTGTCTTCTCCATTACAGTGAAAAGGCCCTGTGTTTTGTTGATAGCTGCATCTGCAGTGCCTAGAACAGGGCCTGCCATAGAATGGGCTTTCACTACAAAAATTCTGAGTAAGAAACTTAAAATATCTTCCATTGGAATATAAGCTCCACAGGACAGAGACCTCTAGAGTGTTCTTTGAGATAATCCCAGGGCCTAAAACAGTATGTGGCCCATGGAGGGTTTCTGCAGCTACAGCAAGACATGGAAAAGCTTCATGAATTGAGGAGTTGAAAAATGGAGAAAGTCTGATGAGAAAGGGAGGTGAGGGTGGAGCTGGGGAGAAGGTAGGTGGTAAGAAATGAGTCAGCTGACAGATACTACAGAGAGAACCAAGTCCATTCCACTTTCTATTTAACTAGGTGGTGGGTCAAATGGAATGAATGTGAAGGGGATGGGAAATCAGGGATGAAAGTGTTATTCTTTATTTTCTTTTCAAAATCGGAGAGAAACTAGATGAAGGGGGAACAAAAATAGGTTACGAAATTCACCAGTACAAAATAGGAATAATTAATTGCTTATTTAAAAGTGTTTCTTGCTTGAATGTATGCATATGCATGAGAAGCTGATTCTGTATACAAGTCAGAAGGGAAAATGAAATGCAAATAGTGTAGTGTTAGTCGCTCAGTTGTGTCCGACTCTTTGCAGCACCATGGACTGTAGCCTGCCAGACTCCTCTGTTCACTGAGCTCTCCAGGCAAGAATACTAGAGTGGGTTGCCATTTCCTTCTCCAGGGGATCCTCCCAACCCAGAGATGGAACCTGTGTCTCCTGCATTAGTAGGCAGACTCTTTACCACTGAGCCATCAAGGAAGCCCAAAATGCAAATACCAGGTGGTAAAAAATCCAATGATACAGAACATAAGGATATCAAAGCAGTGTCCTAAGTATCAGGGCTTCAGCATACCTGTGCTTTCCCATACCGAGCTCCTGGACTCTGAGGGTACTTGCGAACCAGTTCTTCAAAAGCATTCACTGCTTCCTCAATTTTTCCCTGTTAAGAAGAGTCAATTACATACATAGAATAAATTCAAATGCATAATATAGTTATTTAATAGTCACCAAGTAAATTTTGTTAAAATTTTCCAGACTCCCTTCTGAGTTTACAGTTAACAATCTTCTGTCTTAAAATAAAAAAAAAATAAATAAATAAAAAAAAAAAGATTTTAAATAATTAACTACATGATGGAAAACATAAAACTAAAAATGAACATAAATAGACTTTATTTTTTAAAAGGCAGAACCTAGATAGCATATTCAAAAGCGGAGACATTACTTTGCCAACAAAGGTCCGTCTAGTCAAGGCTATGGTTTTTCCTCTGGTCATGTATGGATGTGAGAGTTGGACTGTGAAGAAGGCTGAGCGCCGAAGAATTGATGCTTTTGAACTGTGGTGTTGGAGAAGACTCTTGAGAGTCCCTTGGACTGCAAGGAGATCCAACCAGTCCATTCTGAAGGAGATCAGCCCTGGGATTTCTTTGGAGGGAATGATGCTGAAGCTGAAACTCCAGTACTTTGGCCACCTCATGCGAAGAGTTGACTCATTGGAAAAGACTCTGATGCTGGGAGGGATTGGGGGCAGGAGGAAAAGGGGACGACAGAGGATGAGATGGCTGGATGGCATCACTGACTTGATGGACGTGAGTCTGAGTGAACTCCAGGAGTTGGTGATGGACAGGGAGGCCTGGCGTGCTGCAATTCATGGAGTTGCGAAGAGTCGGACACGACTGAGCGACTGAACTGAACTGAACTGAACTGACCTGACCTGACTGATGATGTACTATGAGTCTTTGTTAAAGAAATGGCATTTTCTGTTGGCATGTATAGTTCCTACATGCAATCTTTAAAAGATATTTAGGACTTAAGCTGGGGGAGGAATATTCCTGGCAGTTAGAATGTCTGCAATGAGAAGGGCAGTCTCAGTGGGGAATAAGCATATGAGATGAGAGGGGCCACCTGGCCTCGGAAACTGTCACCCACTGAGCATCACGGCTGACTATGCTCAGCTGGTGCTGTAAGTGCCTCACTGCCCCCAGGTCATATGACCCCTCCCGAAGCCCACGTGCGTCCTTAAGAAGCCAGTTGGAGCACCTGTGTTAGGTCTCTGACCACCACTGTGGAAACAGACACGGAGGATGTGCAACAGGTAAGCTTGCCGAGGGTCTCGGCTGCCTCAGTCCATCCACAGTGAGAAATACACATCTCCTGATGTTCTACTGGAAGGCAGCACATCAGGATGTTGGAACCATGAGATGGAGACAGAGTTCTGAGTTGAAGTTTACCAGACCCTTCAGCCATCTATCCATAAACCCATCCTTCCTTGTATAAATGTGAGCTCACTGTGCTTTGTATGTCATTACCTTCACTGAGCAAGTTTTCATAACAACAATAAATGTGGTTGGGCTCAGCAAACCATACAGTACTGCTAGATTGTTACTGACACCTACTTCTCAATAACTTGGCTGAATAGAACCAGGCAACATCTATATTAAAGTCCCTTAAAACTGTGGAAGAAGGAGGGTTTTTTTTTTTTTTTTTTCCTGTCACATGCCCATCACTGATGCTGAGGGTCTAGGTAGAATCTGGGCTCCACCACTTAGGAGACGTGGGACTTCTGGCAAATTACTTATGACTTTGCCTTAATACACCTCATCTGTGAAATGGGTACAATGAACGTACTTGACTACCTTGGGGGTTGCTGTGAAGGTCAAATCTGACAACATCCACAAAGTACTTAGAGCTGCTGCAGAGACCATGGAAACTATTGAAAATTTGTTAGCTATTATTACTACTACAATTGTGGTATGGGGAGGATATGAGAGCCAGCACAGAATAAAATGTGTCCCAGGTAAGTCTCTTACCTGACGGACAGGTTAATGCAAAGACAATGAGGATTTGAAGGCTGAGATGAATCAAGCCAGTAACTTATTCTCTAAGTTAATTGTCAGAAACAATTGTATGGCTATTTAAAATATGCCACACATCTCACAATATTGACTTTTTAAAAAGCTTTATTTTTTAGAACAGTTTTAGGTTTGCAGCAAAATTGAGAGGAAAGTATAGAGAACTCCCATGTACTCGCTACACCTACTCATGCCCTGACTCCCCCATAATCCACATCCTGATTCAGCACAGAGGGACATTTGTTGCGATTGATGAGCCTTCAATGACACAAGAAAATCACCCAAAGTCCATAATTTACATTTGGGTTCACTCTCAGTGTTGTACATTCTACGGGTTTGGACAAATGTATAATGACAGGTATCCAACGTTTTTACTGTCTCCATAGTTTTGCATTTTCAGAAAGTCATATAGTTTGAATCAAACAGTATGTAGCCTATTCAGATTAGCTTCTTTCACTTAGTAATATGTGTTTAAGCTTCCTTCTTATCTTTTCATCCCTATCTTTTCAAGGAGATCAAATCAGTCAATCCTAAAGGAAATCAGTCCTGAATATTCATTGGAAGGACTCATGCTCAAGCTGAAGCTCCAATACTTTGGCCACCTAATGCGAAGAGCCGAATCACTGGAAAAGACCCTGATGCTGGGACAGATTGAAGGCAGGAGGAGAAGGGGATGACAGAGGATGAGATGGTTGGATGGCATCACTGACTCGATGGACATGAGTTTGAGGAAGCTCTGGGAGATGGTGATGGAGAGCGAAGCCTGGCGTGCTGCAGTCCACGGGGTCGCAAAGAGTCAGACCCAACTGAGCAACTGAACAACAACAATTATCTTTCCGTGGCTTAATAGATATTTCTTTTTAGTGCTGAATCAGATTTCATTGTCTAGGTGTATCACAGTTATCTATCTGATCACTTACCGAAGGACATCTCGGTTGCTTTAAAGTTCTGACAATTATTGAAGGTTGCTATAAACATCCACATGCAGGTTTTTCAGTTCAGTTCAGTTCAGTCGCTCAGTCGTGTCCGACTCTTTACGACTCCATGAATCGCAGCACGCCAGGCCTCCCTGTCCATCACCAACTCCCGGAGTTCACTCAGACTCACGTCCATCGAGTCAGTGATGCCACCCAGCCATCTCATCCTCTGTTGTCCCCTTCTCTTCCTGCCCACAATCCTTCCCAGCATCAGAGTCTTTTCCAATGAGTCAACTCTTCGCATGAGGTGGCCAAAGTACTGGAGTTTCAGCTTTAGCATCATTCCTTCCAAAGAAATCCTAGGACTAATCTCCTTTAGAATGGACTGGTTGGATCTCCTTGCAGTCCAAGGGACTCTCAAGAGTCTTCTCCAACACCACAGTTCAAAAGCATCAATTCTTCAGCACTCAGCTTTCTTCACAGTCCAACTCTCACATCCATACATGACCACTGGAAAAACCATAGCCTTGACTAGACAGACCTTTGTTGGCAAAGTAATGTCTCTGCTTTTGAATATGCTATCTAAGTTAGTCATAACTTTCCTTCCAAGGAGTAAGCGTCTTTTAATTTCATGGCTGCAATCACTATCTGCAGTGATTTTGGAGCCCCTCAAAATAAAGTCTGACACTGTTTCCCCATCTATTTCCCATGAAGTGATGGGACCAGATGCCATGATCTTCGTTTTCTGAACATTTAGCTTTAACCCAACTTTTTCACTCTCCTCTTTCACTTTCATCAAGAGGTTTTTTAGTTCCTCTTCACTTTCTGCCATAAGGGTGGTGTCATCTGCATATCTGAGGTTATTGAGATTTCTCCCAGAAATCTTGATTCCAGCTTATGCTTCTTCCAGCCCAGCATTTCTCATGATGTACTCTGCATATAAGTTAAATAAGCAGGGTGACAATATACAGCCTTGACGTACTCCTTTTCCTATTTGGAACCAGTCTGTTGTTCCATGTCCAGTTCTGACTGTTGCTTCCTGACCTGCATAGAGGCTTCTCATGAGGCAGGTCAGGTGGTCTGGTATTCCCGTCTCTTTCAGAATGTTTTTAGGAGAACATAAATTTTCAACTCCTTTGGATAAATACCAAGGAATAAGATTTCTAGATTGTATGCCAAGAGTATGCTTACTTTTGTACAAAACCATCAAACTGTCTTCCGAGGTGGCTGTACTATTTCACATTCCCACCAGCAACAAATGAGGGTTTCCAGGGCTCCACAAGGTCGTCAGCACGTGGTGTTGCCAGTGATCCAGTGACAGTGGCCTTTCTAAAGGTGTACTAGTAGTATGGTCTTGTTTTAGATTGCATTCCATAACATATGAGGTGAAGCATCTTCTCATATGCTCATCTGCCATCTGAACATCTTCTTGGGTGAATTGTCTTCAAAGGTCTTTGGCCCATTTTAAAAATCGTGTTGTTTATTTTTTATCATTGAATTTTAAGAATGCTCTGTGTGTTTTGGATAATAACTTGTAAAACCACTACTTTATTTCTTCCATGAATGATTTTAAGGAATGCAGAATTCAAACTAAATATCTTTTTCTGAGTAACTGTCTTCTAACTATCTTGTATGAGTTTTCTGTGGCCACTATAACAAATGGCCACAAACTCTGTGGCTTAAAACAACAGAAATTCATTCTTTCACCGTCTGGAGAATGGACTGGCATCCAGATGTGGGCAGGGCCATTCTTCATCCAGAGGCTGTAGGGGGGAATCTGTTCCTGCCTCCCGACAGCATTTCTTTTAAAATACGTATTTCTCTATTTACCTGTGCACGTGGTTTCTTTGATCTTCACTGTGGCATGCGGGATTTTTAGCTGCAGCATGTGGGACCTGACCAGGGACTGAACTTGGGCCCCCTGCATTGCAAGTGTGGAGTCTTTGGTCGCTGGGCCACCAGGGACAGCATTTCTTCACTGGTGGACACACCACTCCTGTCTCCACTTTGTCTTCTCTCTGTCTTCCGTTCTGTCTATATCAGGTTTCCCTCTGCCTCTCTCTTAACGGAAACATGGGAGTGAATTTAGGGTCCAACTAAATAACCCAGGATAGTCCCTTGTCTTAGACCCTTTAATCCTATCTGCAAAGACGCTTTCTCCAAACACAGTAACCTTTACAGGTTCAAGGGATTAGGACATGGATATCTTTGGGTGGGGCGACAATTTTCAGCCTATCACATGCCCTACACAACTTAAATTGCAAATTTGGGAGCTATTTTTGTGAAAATCATGCTAAATGCACCATCTCCAAATTTAAAGCATAGGATTAACAGTGTTCATAACAAGTTTGCTTAAGTATTTTTCCAGCTAACACTCTCTTAGCTGGCTATTAGATAAGATCAGATCAGTCGCTCAGTCGTGTCCGACTCTTTGTGACCCCATGAATTGCAGCATGCCAGGCCTCCCTGTCCATCACCAACTCCCAGAGTTCACTCAGACTCACGTCCATCGAGTCAGTGATGCCATCCAGCCATCTCATCCTCTGTTGTCCGCTTCTCCTCCTGCCCCCAATCCCTCCCAGCATCAGAGTCTTTTCCAATGAGTCAACTCTTCGCATGAGGTGGCCAAAGGACTGGAGTTTCAGCTTTAGCATCATTCCTTCCAAAGAAATCCCAGGGCTGATCTCCTTCAGAATGGACTGGTTGGATCTCCTTGCAGTCCAAGGGACTCTCAAGAGTCTTCTCCAACACCACAGTTCAAAAGCATCAATTCTTCGGCGCTCAGCCTTCTTCACAGTCCAACTCTCACATCCATACATGACCAGAGGAAAAACCATAGCCTTGACTAGACGAACCTTTGCTGGCAAAGTAATGTCTCTGCTTTTGAATATGCTATCTAGGTTGGTCATAACTTTCCTTCCAAGGAGTAAGCGTCTTTTAATTTCATGGCTGCAGTCACCATCTGTAGTGATTTTGGAGCCCAGAAAAATAAAGTCTGACACTGTTTCCACTGTTTCCCCATCTATTTCCCATGAAGTGGTGGGCCCGGATGCCATGGATCACACCGTCAGAGGAATAGTGGTCCATGCCCCTGCCTTACTCAGCCCACAGGTGACATCATTCCTAGCCCCGTTTAGAGCCTGCAGTGTGAACTTTTCATGTGTTGAACTTTTAGCTTTATTAAGCTTTCCCTTCTTTTAATTTTTATGATTCCAGCAAATGAATATTTCAGTCTATCATTTCCAATCCTTTTTATGGGGCATAAGGAGGAGTTTTAAACAATACATGTTATTTTAAAAAATCAATGATTGAAATATGATTTGTGCATTTTTGGAGGAAATAGAAAGTGACCTCACACGTTCATGTCACATAGTATCTGAAACAAGGGTGCGACCTGAGACTGGGCCTCCTCTGACCAGAGTATGCCTCAGGGCCACAGTGATCCCAGGGGAGTCTCTTGCATTATTTGAAAACACCAGCTATAAAAACAACCCTAAAAAACTTAATGCCACTGATGATTCAGTTCATAATATGGCTCCCTATTGTCTCAGAAGCAAGAATTGCCTCTGTAGCCACTTCTTCCTCTTTTATTTACCCTGTTACAGATCCATGGTGCTTCTTGAGGATAGCATCATAATTTCTGCAAATAAGCAAGGGCCAGAGGAGAACATCCCATGAATTGTTCCAGCACTTTTATGTTTCACTGACTTACCTGCCCCTTGATAACTGAGCCCTTCTCTACCATTCATTATCATTACAAAAAAATCCTTCTCTAAAGCTGTTCGTTTATTCTTTATCCCTAAAATCACCCCTGAAATAGGTAGCCCCCCCTCGTTTTTCACTAAGGACATACAGCACAGAGAAAGTGGAGAATGCCGAACGGGGTGATAGGAAAAGAAGATTCCTGCCTCATTCCTAGTAAGAAATGCAAAATTTCAACAAAGAATAGTGGGCCTCATTTTACAAAGCTAAATGAGATAGACACAGAAATCATCCAACGTTAATTTAGTGAACAAAGACTTGGGCTGTAATATTCTCTGGAATTACTGCATTTGTATCGGCTGCTGATGAGGGTAAGCCAGGCTTCGGTTTGGGGACCTTGCCATTTGCTAGTTACAGACATCTTCATGCTTGTTTGGGACTTTTCCAAAAGATGTGTGGGAAGCACATTTTTGTCCCACTTCAATGCCTAATGTGGATGTTTTTATTGTTGTTTTTTAACTATGACAATCCCCTATTATTTTTTTTTTTGCAGTCAATGTCTCAATGTCTACTGATTAGAAACCACATTACAGGAAAACCAATGGTATTACACAAGGTATAAATTTAAGTACAGAACCAAGACAGAAATTTTCACAAGAGACAAGTAGAGGCAAACCTTGGAGATCTTGCGGGTTTGGTCCCAGATAACCACAATAAAGCAAATACTGCAACAAAGCCAAGTCCCCATGAATATCTTGCTTTCCATTACATTTAAAGGGTACGTTTATATCACACCAGGCTTCCCTAGTGGCTCAGACGGTAAAGAATCTGCCTGCAATATGGGAGACCTGGGTTCAATTCCTGGGTTGGGAAGATCTCCTGGAGAAGGGAATGGCTACCTACTTCAGTATTCTGGCCTGGAGAATTCCATGGACAGAGGAGCCTGGCAGGCTATAGTCCATGGGGTCACAAAGAACTGGACACGACTGAGTGACTTGTACTTTACATCATACCATGGTCTATTAAGTATGCAATAGCATTAATGTCTAAAACACAATGCACATACCTTAATTAAAAATACTTTATTGCTAAAAAATGTTGATCATCATCTGAGCCTTCAGTGAGTCATAATCTTTTGGCTGGTGGAGAGTTTGAAATTATTTTGAGAATTACCAAAATGTGACAGAGACACGAAGTGAGCAAATGAGGTTGGAAAAATGGCACTGATAGGCCTGTTTGGCACAGGGTAGCCAAAAACTTTAATTTGAAAAAAAGAATGCAATATCCACGAAGAACAATAAAGTGAAGCACAATAAAACAAGGTATGTCTATAGATGATTAAGTGAAGATGCCATTAAATACAGTATAATAGATATTGGGCATGGCAATTAGATGAATATGACTGAGCTGGGAGAACAGATAACTTTAGTCTTGTGTTAATTCCCTGTTTTCAAAAACATAATATCCAGGAACAAATGCAAATAAGATTTTGAATTAACTGATGACAAAGCAAAACATAAAACAGTCACCCTGGGAACTAGAGCTATGTGAGTTTAACCCAAAGTGAGAAGAATCTTAAATCTAAAATCGTTTCACCTAATAGTAACTACCCTAAGTATTAGACTAACTTATTTTTTCTTTTTGCATCAGGGTGCTTTAAAATGAAAACCCTGACTTGTATGCTGCTTGGCAGTACTGATGCTTTAAAAAAAAATCTCTTATCTCATTGTTCATTGTATCTAAGTTGTATCTAAGTCACTAAGTTGTGTCCAATTTTTTTGTGACCCCTATGGACTATAGCACACCAGGTTTCACTGTCCATCACCATCTCCCAGAGCTTCCTCAAACTCATGTCCATTGAATCAGTGATGCCACTCAACCATCTCATCCATTGTCACTCCCTTCTCCTGCCCTCAGTCTTTCTCAGCTTTGGGATCTTTCCCAATGAGTCAGTTCTTCCCATCAGGTGGCCAAAGTATTGGAGCTAAAGCATCAGTCCTTCCAATGAATAGTCATGGTTAATTTCCTTTAGGATTGACTGGTTTGATCTTGCAGTCCAAGAAACTCTCAAGAGTCTTCTCCAGCACCACAATTCAAAAGCATCAATTCTTTGGCCCTCAGCCTTCTTATGGTCCAACTCTCACATCTATATATGACTACTGGAAAAACCACAGGTTTGACTAGATGGACTTTTGTCAGCAAAGTGATGTCTCTGCATTGTAATATGCTGTCTAGGTTTGTCATAGCTTTTCTCCCAAAGAGAAAGTGTCTTTTAATTTTGTGGCTATAGGCATCATCCACAATGATTTTGGAGCCCAAGAAAATAAAATGTCACTGCTTCCACTTTTTTTCTCATCTATTTGCTTATCTCATTGGATCTTTATAAAAAAATCAAGAAGTAAGTACATATTATTCTCATTTTTTAACACAAGGAAACGGAGACTCAGAATGACCGAGTGATTTCCCCAAAGCCACACAACTAAACGGTGATGGAAGGGGCTGACTCCCCAACTGGCTAGCCTGAAGATGAAGTTCTGTTTCTATCTGGCCATTACAGCTACAGCTTTTCTTTTCATTTGATTCACTCCACATGGAACGCTGATGTGCCTGGGGAAAAATCCACTCTATTCAAAGGTTGATTCTCTTACAGTGTTTTTCAAAAACAAACCAAGGGTAATGCCTGTGTTTATTTAACAACGAAACCATAGCACGTTTCTATGAAAAATAGACCATCGACCTACCCTTTTACGGAGTTTTTCTGCAGCATCAAGCTCAGCTTTAATAGTCTTATCAAATTTATTTAATAGTTTAGGCTTCTTTTTCTTCACTGAAAGAAAAAAGAGGTTTATAATTTTTATATTTTTTGTTTAGAAATAGTTACAGCAAATAGTGATTTATAAAAGTAGTAAGAAATCCAGCATTGGTCACAAGCCAATTGGAACTGGAGGAGCGGTTCCTAATTCAACTTCCCACAAGGCTCTCCCCACCCCCGGGTTGACCCAGCCAGTAAATGCCATGCTCAGGGACACAGCCTGGGCCCTTTAACCCATGTGCTCCATGGTGTTCTTGGGATTCTGGGTGAATACTGATATCCTGAAACTCTCAGGAGAGTGTTTCCAGAATGAAACAGTAGGTATGATTACTGAACTCTTTTAATCAACTCCTTGGGTAAGTCCCAAAGAC
This sequence comes from Bos mutus, assembly GCF_027580195.1. Lineage (NCBI taxonomy): Eukaryota > Metazoa > Chordata > Mammalia > Artiodactyla > Bovidae > Bos > Bos mutus. The sequence continues at coordinate 55,071,825 of NC_091630.1, read as the reverse complement.
CACTTACAAGATCTTTGAACATCTATAGTGTTTCCAATCAGGTAAAAGTAGGAAACGCCTCTCAAAAGGACTCAAGTGAGCAGGATTTCTTAGTTGAGGACTCAAGACCCTTCTGTTGCAACCAGGACCTAAATTCCAGCATATTCCATACTTTAGCCAGAAGGGACCACCCCACGGAATAGCTTTGTGTCACTTCTGAGGCTAATTTCTCCAAGTAAAACGACTTATTCCTTTTCCTTTGAAAAGGAAGGGGAGGGTGGGACAAATTGGGAGAACAGCATTGACATATAGACACTACCATGTAAAACAGACAGCTAGTGGGAAGCGGCTATAAAGTTCAGGGAGCTTAGCCTGGTGCTCTGTGATGGCCTAGAGGGGTGGGGTGAGGGAGGGAGGCTGTACAGGGACAGGATATATGTATATATGTATAGCTGGTTCACTTTGTTGTATGGTAGAAACTAACATAACATTGTAAAGTATTATATGCCAATAATAAATTTTTTTTAATAAAGAAAAAGAAAAATATACCCCTCCTTTAATAATCAGCTCAAAACCACATTCATTCCACATATCACCCATGCAAGCACTCTATTCTTTTTTCTCTCTCTCTTTCTATTACACGACTGAAGTCCGCAGCACAATGCATACATTTTTTTTTGTGGTTCTTCCCCATATTATATGGGGCTTTTATTATAATAACATCTTGGTCTCTTTCTAAACCATAAAACTGTAGCTTGCCAGGATGCTCTGTCCAAGAGATTTTCCAGGCAAGAATACTGGAGTGGGCTGCTATTTCCTCCTCCAGGGGATCTTCTCAACCCAAGGATCAAACCCACATCTCTTGCATTGGCAGGTGGATTCTTTACCACTACACCACCTGGGAAGCTATTTAGTTTAGTTCAGTCACTCAGTCGTGTCCGACTCTTTGCTACACCATGAATCGCAGCACACCAGGCCTCCCTGTTCATCACCAACTCCTGGAATTCACTCAAACTCATGTCCATTGAGTCAGTGATGCCATTCAGTCATCTCATCCTCTGTCGTCCCCTTCTCCTCCTGCCCCCAATCCCTCCCAGCATCAGGGTCTTTTCCAATGAGTCAACTCTTCGCATGAGGTGGCCAAAGTATTGGAGTTTCAGCTTCAGCATCAGTCCCTCCAATGAACACTCAGGACTGATATCCTTTAGAATAGACTGGTTGGATCTCCTTGCAGTCCAAGGGACTCTCAAGAGTCTTCTCCAACACCACAGTTCAAAAGCATCAGTTCTTTGGTGCTCAGCTTTCTTCACAGTCCAACTCTCACATCCATACATGACCACTGGAAAAACCATAGCCTTGACTAGACAGACCTTTGTTGGCAAAGTAATGTCTCTGCTTTTCAATATGCTATCTAGGTTGGTCATAACTTTTCTTCCAAGGAGTAAGCGTCTTTTAATTTCATGGCTGCAGTCACCATCTGCAGTGATTTTGGAGCCCCCAGAAATAAAGTCTGACACTGTTTCCACTGTTTCTCCATCTATTTCCCATGAAGTGATGGGACCAGATGCCATGATCTTCGTTTTCTAAATGTCGAGCTTTAAGCCAACTTTTTCACTCTCCTCTTTCACTTTCATCAAGAGGCTTTTTAGTTCCTCTTCACTTTCTGCCATAAGGGTGGTGTCATCTGCATATCTGAGGTTATTGATATTTCTCCCGGCAGTCTTGATTCCGCTTGTGCTTCTTCCAGCCCAGCGTTTCTCATGATGTACTCTGCATATGTTAAATAAGCAGGGTGACAATATACAGCCTTGATGTACTCCTTTTCTTATTGGAACCAGTCTGTTGTTCCATGTCGAGTTCTAACTGTTGCTTCCTGACCTGCATAGAGGTTTCTCAAGAGGCAGGTCAGGTGGTCTGATATTCCCATCTCTTTCAGAATTTTCCACAGTTTATTGTGATCCCCACAGTCCAAGGCTTTGGCATAGTCAATAAGGCAGAAATAGATGTTTTTCTGGAACTCTCTTGCTTTTTCCATGATCCAGTGGATGTTGGCAATTTGATCTCTGGTTCCTCTGCCTTTTCTAAAACCAGCTTGAACATCTGGAAGCTATTGCTGCTGCTGCTGCTGCTGCTGCTGCTGCTGCTAAGTTGTTTCAGTCCTCTCCCACTCTGTGCGACCCCATAGATGGCAGCCCACCAGGCTTCGCTATCCCTGGGATTCTCCAGGCAAGAACACTGGAGTGGGTTGCCATTTCCCTCTCCAATGCATGAAAGTGTAAAGTGAAAGTGAAGTTGCTCAGTCGTGTCCGACTCTTCACAACCCCATGGACTGCAGCCTACCAGGCTCCTCCATCCATGGGATTTTCCAGGCAAGAGTACTGGAGTGGGGTGCCATTGCCTTCTCCCTGGAAGCTATTACTCACTCATAAATCTTGACTTGGGAATATGGACTGTATTTCCAAGCACCCCACACTCCAGGTTAACCATCAAATTGTCCCAGTGGCCATAGCCACTGCAAATGCTTCCAGATCATTTTCTTCCCAGTCCCACCCTGTCAGTAAGTTACCCTGTAATAAATGGATCCATTGATTACACAGAGACTCCTGCATCATTTTTTGGTCTCGAAATGCCTTCTCAGTTCAGTGGGCACAAAAGTTCCATCTATTCTCCAACATCTCCCCTCTCTCATCTGTGTGTCCCAGTCGAATGATTTCCAAAAGGAGGGAAGTTTCCTAAAAACCTTAGCCTCCTGCCTCTCCCCACAGGGAAAGTGGTGTGACTTACCTGATTACTGAGCTTGGGGGAAGCGATAAGCTTGTGTAGCTCAGCCCCACCCCTTCCCTTCCTCTAGCACATGTACCTCTATTGTGCTGGGCTGGTAGCATGTGACCCGGGGAGGGGACACACGTGGCAGAGCTAGGGCTGCTGCACGATGCCTGGAGTGAGTGGATATATCCAGTTCTGGGGTTCAAGATTACACCTGTTATTCCTGCTCATTTAAGTCCATTCTTCAATTTGGCTCTCGTCAATAAAGGGCTGACACTTTGATCACTTATTCCTTCATTCCTTGTAATATATATTTTAAATTTCTATTGGAGTATAGTTGACTTACAATGTTGTATTAGTTTCAGGTGTACCGCAAAGTGAATCAGTTACACGCATACATATATCCACTATTTTTAAGATGCTTTTCCCATACAAGCCATTGCAGAGTACTGAGTAGAGTTCCCTGTGCTACACAGTAGGCTCTCACTAGTTATTTATTTTATCTATATACAACTAATAAGAAATAATTGACCTAGTGCGCACATGTCAATCCCAGTATCCCAGTTTATCCCTCCCCTTTTCCTCTTGGTAACCATAAGTTTGTTTTCTACATCTGTGACTCTGCTTCTATTTTGTAAATAAGTTCTCCTGTACCTATTTTTTTAGATTCCACATATAAGCAATATCAGATATTTGTCTTTCTGTGTCTGTCTGACTTGCTTCATTTAGTATGACAATCTCTAGGTCTATCTATGTTTCAAATGGCATTATTTTGTTCTTTTTCATGACTTTAATATTCCATTATATATAACTCCTAGGCATATACCCAAAGAAAACCAGAGTTCAAAAAGATACAGGCACCCTGATGTTCATTCCAGCACAATTTACAATAGTCAAAATATGGAAGCAACCCTAATGTCTATCAACAGAGGAATGGATATAGAAGATTTGGTACATGTATCATTCCTTCTATATTTTTTAAAGTTGCTATCCTTTTTAATTTGTTTATTCTACCTTTCTCTTCTCCTCTCCCCAAACCCCAAGGTCCCCTGTTGTGGAAAAATATGTCTAAGGCAGAGACTGTAAAATAGTGGCCAATGGGAACTTTCAATGGCATATCATGCTATGTGAGCATTCATGTTGAGGACATGGGAAATGAGCTGACACTTGACTGAGACGGGGATTTATAAGTGGTGGGAGTATTGTCATATCACCCACCAGTGATCCATGTCTCTCCATTGCTCACTTTGGTTTTGTAGAAGTGTTGGCAGCAGAATGACAGCAGGACCAGGAAAGCCTGGTGTGCAGAGGGTTTAACTGCAGGCATCAGCACTTTTTCCACGTACGTCGCCCGTGTTGTACAGTTAAAGTTAACACGAAGCTTACTCATTATGGGGGGGAAAACTATTGGCAGCTTAGGACAGCCAAAATAGTTAACAGTAAAATATGCATACATGCTACCGTATATAAAATAGATAGCCAATGGAAATTTGCTGTGTGACTCGGGGAACTCAAAGTGGGGCTCTGTAACAACCTAAAGGGGTAGAAAAGGGTGGGAGGTGGGAGGGAGGTTCAAGGGGGAGAGGACATATGTACACCTATGTCTAATTCATGTTGATGTATGTCAGAAAGCAAACCAAATGGTAAAGCAATTTTCCTTCAATTAAAAATAAATAAATTTAAAAATTAATTTAAAATGTTTGTTAAATAGCCATACTATACTGTGTCAAAATATTTCAATATATCACAAAAAAATAGAACATTAAAAATCTCAAAGCACTTGTTACCAAGAGAAATCACTTTGACCCATCTTTTCCTATATCTTCCTCTTGAGTAGCTGCTAATATTGCTCCTCCCTCTGAAATTCGAGTTTATTTCTATCATGAATATGTGTAAGCGTAAAAAAACCTAAAAAGCGCACAATCTTCCCAATTGTAAAACAAAACAACCACAGACAGATCTGTTCCTTCTTGTTCTGGGAAGCACGTTGGTCTCACTACAGAAACAGCAGTGGATTCTCAGGGTTTGTGATGGGACAGGGCAGACTCTCCCAGGCTTTTGGGGTCTTGGTGTTCTTGTTGACAAGTGAGTGGCTTGGGCTGGGTCCTTAAGGTCTCTTTGAACAAATCTTGCACTTCTAATTTCCAGTTGATTTTAAACCATGTCAATTATCTTTCAAAGCAGGCCTAGAAGTATTGAGCCAGGTTGTTCATTTTGCTAAATTTGGATTTTTAAATGGTTTGTGACTTTCCTGGTAGCTCAGATGGTAAAGAGTCTGTCTGCAATGCGGGAGACCTGGGTTCGATCCCTGGGTTGGGAAGATTCCCCTGGAGGAGGAAATGGCAACCCACTCCAGTATTCTTGCCTGGAGAATCCCATGGATAGAGGAGCCTGGTGGGCACCAGTCCATGGGTTGCAAAGAGTTGGAGATGACTGAGCGACTAAGCACAGCACAAAATGATTTAGGAAGCAGCTGTCTATAGTTTTATTAAACTTCGTACTTTTTCTTGGGATAAGGGGCAGGGGAGGTCACTGCCATTACAAGTCTTTTATCCTTTTCTAAAACCATAAAGAAGGGGGAAAAAAAAAAACAAATGACCAGTTGCATTTCAAATCTTGACTTCCCTTACTGTGGTTGAAACATTAAGAGCAAATGAAATGAAAAAGAAGAAACACTGAAAATATAATTAAAGGCACAAAAAAAGACTAACAGTACACATGTAGATTAAAATTAAATGCAGACTCCCTTTCCATTCCACTTGGTGTTTGCCTACTATGGTATGTGAGGAGACCACAGTCTTACTGGGGAGAAAGATGTAAACAGATAATGAATGCTTAGAGGAATGAGGATATTTGTAAGGGTGAGCTAGGAGTGGTGCTAACTTTTCCGTGAGCCAGCACAGAAAGCTTCCTGGAGAAATGGAGAATTAAAGTACATATGCAAGTAGACATAGCATTCAGGGCAGAGGACAGAGTATTTATTTTGTAAACCTATCACAAGTTTGGGAAGTTGTATTTTCACCATTAGTTCTTTTTCTTGTAAGTCGAAGGCTACAAATCTCCTCCTTGCATGCTAGGGTTTGGTGCAATATCCATGTTGTTGTTCAGTTGCTAAGTTAAGTCTGACTCTTTGAACAAAACGTGGTCCACTGGAGAAGGGAATGGCAAACCACTTCAGTATTTCTTGCCTTGAGAATCCCATGAACAGTATGAAAAGGCAAAAAGATATGACACTGAAAGATGAACCCCCGGATCAGTAGGTGCCCAATATTCTACCGGGGTAGAGTAGAGACACAGCAATATACATGAATGTTCTTATAATGGGAACCTGGGCTTTTCCAGAATTTCCTGACAGTAGAGATCATCCTCAGGGACCCCAGACATGGACTTGCCTTCCCCCCAAATCCAGAAATGTAGCCTTAGTGACACAGAGCCTGCTTTCAGAGCAAGAAGAGCCCTGAAATGCATGTTTGGGGTGTTTCAGTTTTGAAGAGAGAAAATTCCATCCCATCTCTAAGAGGTGCACAGCTAGAATGAGCCTTTGGAAACCATGTGAGGCAAAACGCGGACAGCTGTAGCCCCACTCCACCCAGATGGGGGATGTGGGTTGGTTCCCACGCTGATGGCCAAAGTGTCTGCTCGGCCGGGAGCTGCCATCTGCTTTTGATACAGTATTGTCCTGCTGATTAAGGCCCTTGATTTAATGTCACTCTGAAAAAGAGAGAGGGTAAGAGGTTCTCCCACCAACTCAAGACCCATCTGAAATGCTGCATTTGGTCAAGAAAAACACATCCATCCTGAAATAACTCTATAATTGTTGTTTCCTAGAACCTTTACTGCCTTTCACAAATTGACTCCTGGTGGTGGTTTAGTTGCTAAGTCTTGTCCAACTCAATGGACTGTAGCCCTCAAGGCTCCTTTGTCCATGGGATTCTCCAGGCAAGAATACTGGAGTGAACTGCCATTCCCTTCTCTAGGGGATCTTCCTGACCCAGGGATCAAACTTGAGTCTCCTGCATTGGCAGGCAGATTCTTTACTACTGAGCCAGCAGGGAAGCCACACATTGACTCCTAGTCACTCTGTTTTCACCTCCTCTTTCTCTACCTGGAAAGCAGATTATATTCCTTTTACACAGACTATCAAATTTCACATAAACTTCTGATACTTCCAAGATTTTTCTCATGGTTTTTTGATGGTTTGAGCTGGAAAACCCTTCCTTCTACTCCCAAAGAATACTCTGCTTCAACTTTGGGGACCCGGTTTAAATGCTATTTCCTCTATCAAGTCATCTAAAAATATCTTCATAAAACACACACACATATACACCCTTTCTCTTCTGTGCTCATATAACACTTTGTTTCTGTAAATAGTAAAGTTTCAGGCTGTGTTTAAGTTGGCCATATGGTTATGTATAATGTACACTCACTTCCCCACACCACCCCCACCCAGCTGGATTGTTTATTTCTGTAAGGAAAGAACTGTGTCTTCCTCATAATTTATTTCCAGCACAGCACATGGCCAGTCCCACAAAAAGTCTTCAACAAACGTTTCTGAACAGATATAAATACACACACGTATGAATAAATCAAGATAGTCCATGAAATCTTGCCATTGGTGACAATATAGATGGACCTACAGGATATAACCTTAAGTGAAATAAGTCAGACACAGAAGGATAAATACTGTATGATTTCCCTTATAGGTGGAATCTAAAAAATGAAACAAATGAACAAACAAAATAAGACAGAAACAGAGTCATAGATACAGAGAACAAACTGGTGGTTGACAGAGGGGCAAAGGTTGGGAAGATGGGTGAAAAAGGGAGAGAAGAGTAAGACACCAAACTTCCATCTCTGAAATAAATTAGTAACACGGATGGCATGTCACATAGGGTATTCATCAATAGTATTGTAACAACTTGGTATGGCATATTACATAGGGAATACAATCAATAATATTATAACAACTTGGTACGATGACAGGTGGTAACTAGATTTGGTGATCATTTCATCATGTATAAAAAATACCAAATTACTATGGTGCACACCTGAATGCAATTTATATGTTAACTATATAGCTCAATAAAAAAGGATATTCCAGAAGTGGATAGGATAATGTCAATTTGTAACTTGGGCATATTGGCTATTTCCTGCATTGCAGGTGGATACTTTACCACTGAGCCACTGGGGAAGCCTCATATTGGCTTTTTAAAAGCCAATCAGAAAATTCCAAGCACCCAACATGGAGAATGGGCTTCCCTGGTGGCTCAGTGGTAAAGAATCTGCCTGCAATGCAGGAGCTGCAGGTTAGATCCCTGGGTTGGGAAGATGCCCTGGAGGAGGGCATGGCAACCCACTCCAGTATTCTTGCCTGAAGAATCCCATGGACAGAGGAGCCTGGCAGGCTCCAGTCCATAGGGTCACAAAGAGTCGGATACAACTGAAGCAACTTAGAACACACAAGATGGAGAATAAATTCAGAATAAAAGTACCTGGCTTTATAAAGAGTTCAAAAAGTGTCAAAAAACAGCTAAAGAGGGGATGCAGAAGGAAGGTATGAGACAGACACAATGTATGTGCAAGACAAACCCCACTGCAGATTTTATAGAGAATACCAATATTTATTTTAGTTTTTCCATATATTTAGAATTTAGAACATAATGGCAGAGTACTAGACACAACTAACTAGTAAGCTCTTGGACTGAAAAGTTCAGCTGATTTTAGTAGAACATACAAACTTCACTAAGCAGCCTGCTTTTATGTTCTGAGTCACTGCTTAATGCCTTGTCAAATTACTTGCTAATAATGGTAGTTGAGATTCATGGATCACTTACTCTGCTAGACACGGGCAACTAACCCAGGCTGTACAAACTGTCAACAGTAGGAGCCAAGACTGGAGTCTGGGGTTGTCTTGATTCCACTTGTCTATGCTTTTGACTCTTTTGTTGTCAACCTGGCATCTAACCCCAAAGTTAAGAAACCAGGGTGTTCAGCATGCTTGGAGAGTGATGACAGAGTGGAATAAAGTACTAGTGTAAGTTATTATGTTGTGTAAGGAAGTAGCTGAATTTTGTACTATTTGTCTCAGAGGATAAAGGCCGTGAAATAATCACAGTGATTTTCCTTCATCTTGTGTCTCAAAGACCGAGCATGTTCACATTACTCAGAGAACACCTGGCCAAGCAGGAAGGGCATGGGGAATGGAGTCTGGAGGCCAGGGTGTGAGCCTCAGTTCTGCCTTTTTTAGACAGCTTGCTTGGTCTCAATTTCCTGAAATGGGAATAACATCTAACTCCCCTACCTACCAACCAATCAGTTCAGTTCAGTTCAGTTCAGTCGCTCAGTCGTGTCCGACTCTTTGTGACCCCATGAATCGCAGCACACCAGGCCTCCCTGTCCATCACCAACTCCCAGAGTTCACTCAGACTCACGTCCATCGAGTCAGTGATGCCGTCCAGCCATCTTATCCTCTGTTGTCCCCTTCTCCTCCTGCCCCCAATCCCTCCCAGCATCAGAGTCTTTTCCAATGAGTCAACTCTTCGCATGAGGTGGCCAAAGTACCAACCATAAAGGAACATAAAATATCATAAATGTTCCTCATGGCTCCCATCTACAATACCCTTTTTCATTTCCTCTAAAATACTGCTCTTTAATTAAATGGGAGATTTGTAGGACCTACCTTATTAGAAACATGTTTGAGGAATTAATTTTTTTAAGATACAAGATTTGCTCTACAGTCAAACATTTCCTTGTCAGAGATTTTGGGCAAGTAATAATTTTGCCTGAAAAAATTAAGTGTGTATTTCCTGGGTCAACAAAGGACAAAGTAATTATAGCTCAACTATACTTTCTTTGGCTTCCCGGGTGGCCCTGTGGTAAAGAATCCACCTGCCAATGCAGGAGATGCAGCTTCAATCCCTGGGTTGGGAAGATTCCCTGGGGGAGGAAATGGCAACCCACTCCAGTATTCTTGCCTGGGAAAATCAATGGACAGAGGTGCCTGGCGGGCTACAGTCCACAAAGAGTTGGACATGACTCAGCGACTAAACAACAACAAATACTTGCCTTGCTTCCTAAAGTCTACGATGTGTTTTCAAGTAGGACTACATAAAATATATAGGTATCCAAAGGTAGAATTGAATGAAAAATAATCTAAAATGCAAAATGATTTACGGGAAGGAGAACTAAACTCAAAATAAGACATTGAAGAAGAATGTGTTCTTTATCTGAGATGCAGCTCGAAGCTGAAATAATCATGTAATGCTTTATTGCAGTATTATTCATGTTAATTAGTTAAACCAAGACAGACTCCATAGCACATTTTAATCTTCTTATGTTATAATTGGGAGTTAATTTTGCTTTTCTCTCAAAAGTCAATGATGGATTTCCATATAAAAAGAGAAACCTCTAGTCTAAATTTGTCTGGCAGTGAGGAAATCTATAAATTAAGGCACATGACACAAAAGAAGACAATAGAGCAAAGCATTCAAGAACTCAAGAATTCAGCAAAGCATCAAGAATTCAAAAATCGAGGAATTTTGATGAAATTCCTCCTGCTGGGTACAGGGAACGCAAGCCCATATCTACCAGTGTCCCTCCCAGACACCTGCAGGGGATGAAGGTGGGACCCTCAGTTTTTTTCTCTTTCACTTAAAAATGGGAATTGTGCGAGGTATTCTATTGCTAGGCTTCACACTGGGGTCTGAAATAAATCTGCTTTCATATCAAGAGGGGGTCATGTTACTCGCTGTTGAGAAACTCAATCAGCAGACAGCCGTGGAAGTGTTTCTGAAGGGAGTCTTTGTATCATCACTCTGAAAAAGGAAAATTACTGTGTTTGATCCAAAAAGAACCTTATCTGAGCGCACTTCCTCTAATGTGCTCTATCTACCTTGTAGGTGCATAGTACAGGGAGAAGATGTAAATCTTGGCAGCTCAGGGCAGAGGGTCTTACCTGCTAGCCTAGAAGGAAGGTGGGCCCTTCCTTTGCCTCCTATGTGCTGTGCTTCGTCGTTCAGTCATGTCCCGACTCTGCTATCCCATGGACTATAGCCCACCAGGCTCCTCTATCCATGGGATTTCCCAGGCAAGAATACTGGAGTGAGTTGTCATGCCCTCCTCCAGAGGATCTTCCCAATCCAGGGATCAAACCCAGGTCTCCCGGATTGCAGGCAGATCCTCTACTGTCTGAACCACCAGGGAAGCCCAAGATTAAGAAATAATAGGCTTCTGTTCTCCTAAGAATTAAACATCAACTACATGCCAGCAGGAGTTCAATATTCAAAGCTCAAACCAAACAGTTAACATAAATGTTTTTCAGCTGACAGACACTAATACAACACATAAACACATAAAGGGCAGTTGTTTTCAGTCTGCCTCTTGTATTGAAATAATGTGGGATTCAGCTGGGAGCAGTCAATGGCTCCAGAAAGTATTCTGGCTTATTAAATAGAGTCTGTTGTCTCCCCATAGGGTTATTTTAATAAGTCATACATCCCTCCCCTTCTAGAGTAATCATCCTTTAACAGATGTGACCCCATATGTTAGAGATTTCAGAGATGCTAAATGATGTGTGTTCTATACTTATCAGAGATTCTTTCAGTGTCAAGGTGGTCCATGGGCTTACCAACAGCTGCTTCAGACATTAAGATGGGAGGGGAGCTTGTGGAAAATGGATACATGTATAGTGTGGCTGGGTACCTTTGTGTCCACCTGAAATGACCACAACGTTGTTAATCAGCTATACTACAATAAAACATAAAATAAAAAGTTAGGACTTTCTCGGTGGTATAGTGGATAAAAATCTGCCTGCCAATGCAAGGACGTGGGTTCGATCCCTGGTCTAGGAAGATTCCACATGCCACGGAGTAACTATGCCTGTGAGCCACAACTACTGAGCCTGTGCTCTGGAGCCCCTGTTCTGCAACAAGAGAAGCCATCACAATGAGAAGCCTGTGCACCACACACACACACACACAAAAGCAGCCCCTGCTCAGAGCGACTAGAAAAAGTCCATGTGTTGCAAAAATAAATAAAGAAATATAAAATAAAATAAAAAGTTAAAAAAACTGACAGAGCTATAAAAAGAAAAGTCTCCAAATCCATCACAGATCTTGATACTGCTCATTCAACAATTGACTAAAAAAGTAGAGAGAACATCAGCAAGAATAAAGAAGATCTGAAAAACAGTATAAACCAAGTTGACCTAACTGATATTTCTACAACATTTTCCCCAACAACAGCAAAATACATATCTTTGCAAGTGCACACAGAATATTTTCCAAGCGTCTACCTTAAATTAAAAAATAGAACAAATTAAACCTAAAGCAGTAGAAGAAAGGAAACAATAAACAATAAAATCAACAGCTCAGAAGGCAAAAAATAAAAATAATAAGATCGATAAAATTAAAGTTGGTTTTGACAGAAGATAAGTAAACTGATAAAAAACCCCAGCCAGATTGATCAGGAAAGAGAGAAGAAATAACCAAAATCAGGAATCAGTCTGGTGGTATCACTACAGATTCTACAGTTATTAAAAGGATAATAAGAGAGTATTACAAATAATGTTACACCAATGAATTCAACAAATTAGGTGAAATAAAACCAACTCCTTAAAACAATTATCCTTCAACTAAAAATAATTAAAAGAAACAAGTCTTGAAAGACACAAGCTACTAAGGGTAACTCAAGAAGAAATAAATAACTTGAATAACTTACATCAGTTAAAGAGATTGGATTTGTAACTAAAAACCTTGCCACAAAGAAAACTCTAGGCCCAGTATTTCACAGGTGAATTCCACCAAACATTTAAGGAAGAATTAATACATCATAATACCTTAATTCTCAGAGAAGAGGGATTGTTACCCAACTCATTCTGCAAGGTCAACCTTACTATGAAACCCAAACCAGGAAAGACATCACATGAGGAAAAAACTATGAACTAATTTGCTTCTTTACATAGATGTAAAATATTTCTAAAACTTTTAGCAAAGTAAATCCAATAACATAGACAAAGGATAGTGCACTATGAGATTTATCTTGGAAGTGTACACAGTTGGTTTAATATTTGAAAATCAATGTAATTTATAATATTAATACACTAAAAATTAAAAACCATATGATTGTCTTTTTAGGCACAGAAACAGTCTTTGAATCTAAAACCCAGTCCAAATCAAAGCTCTCAGTAATGTAGAAACAGAGGGAACTCTCTCAAGCTGATAAAGAGCATCAGTGGAAAATTTCCAGCTAACATCATAGTTAATGGTGAAAGGCTGATTTTTTTCCCCCCTAAGATCAAGAACAAGACAAAGATGTCTACTCTCATAACTTCAGTTTGAAATTCTGCTAGAGGTTCTAGTCACTGAATCAGGCAAGATAAAGAAAGAAAAGGCATCCTGATTGAAAACAAAGAAGTAAAACCATCCTTATTTAGAGGTACATAAAGATCTTTCTAGAAATCTGACAAGTACTAGGGAAAAAAAAAAACAAAACTACTGGAATATAGAGGTCAGTCTAACAAGGTTCCCGGATACAAGTTCATTATTAAAAAAAAAAAATCAATTTTCTTCCTTTATACCAGTAACGAACAAGAGAAAACAAATTATAAATTAATACTACTTACAACTGCATTCAAAAATATAATATTCTTAGGAATAAATCTGACAAGAGTTGTCAAAGATCTATACAAGAAAACTTATAAAAACAATGCTGAGAGAAATGTTAAAAGAGCTTAAATAGAAAGAGATACCAAATTCAGAGGCCAGAAGACTCAACACAGTAAAGATGTCAAAGTGAAAGTGTTAGTCGCTCAGTCTTGTCTGATTCTTTGCGACCCCATGGACTATAGCCCACCAGGTTCCTGTGTCCATGGAATTCTCCAGGCAAGAGCACTGGAGTGGGTAACCATTTCCTTCTCCAGGGGATCTTCCCAACCCAGGGATCAAACCAGGTCTCCTGCATTGCAGGCAGATTCTTTACTGTCTGAGGCATCAGAGATGTCAACTCCAGCAGGCTTTTTTATTTGGTAGAGACTGACAAACTAATTTTAAAATTCATATGAAAATACAAACAACTTCTGCTATAATCAAAACAATTGTGAAAAAGAAGTTTGAAATTCTATGATTTCAAGACTTCCTATAAAGCTAGATTAATCAAGACAGTGGTATAGACACAGATAAACAGATCAATGAGACTAAGAGTTCAGATACAGAACAATAAATATCAGGACATTTTCAGTGGAAGTGCAAAGGCAATTCAGTTGAAAAAAAATCTTTTCAGCAAATTCTAATGGAGTAATTGAACCTGAAAATCTGCTCTGATCTAAATTTCTCCTCTGTATTTTAAGCATTCTTAACTCCAGTACTTTGGCCACCTCATGCGAAGAGTTGACTCATTGGAAAAGACTGATGCTGGGAGGGATTCAGGGCAGGAGGAGAAGGGGACGACAGAGGATGAGATGGCTGGATGGCATCACTGACTCGATGGACGTTGAGTCTGAGTGAACTCGGGAGTTGGTGATGGACAGGGAGGCCTGGCATGCTGCGATTCCTGGGGTCACCAAGAGTCGGACACGACTGAGCGACTGAACTATGAACTATTTCAATTTTGATTTTATTATTTTTTTAAGTCTTTGTTAAATTTGTTACAATATTGCTTCTCTATTTTAGGTTTTGGCTTTTTGGTTGCATAAATATGTAGGATCTTAGTTCTGTGACCAAGGATTGAATCTGCACCCCTTACATTGAAAGGCAAAGTCTTAACCATTGTATCACCAGGGACTGCATTTATTTGATCATTTTGGTTTCTTTAGAGGAATGGGTACATCAATTTTCAAACCATTTGACAAACATTTATGAAGTACCTCACAAGGTATTATGCTGGCTCATGTAGGGGACACAAAAATGAACTGGGTATAATCCTGCTATAGATTGAAAGTTTTTGTCCCCCTAAAACTCATATGTTGGAATCCTAATTGCCCAGGTAATCGTGTTAGGAGGTGGGGCCTCCTAACTGGGTTGTGAAAGCTCCATTCACGAGTAGGGTTAGAGCTTCGTAAAAGACTCCAGGGTTTTTTCCCTATCTAGTAAGGACACAGCAAGAAGGTGCCATCTACAAACCAGACTTCTTACCAGACACTAAATCTGTAGCTGCTTTGATTTTAGACTCCCCAGCCTCCATGAGAAATAAGTTTCTGTTAAACTACCTGGTTTTAGCTCACTGGTAAAGAATCTGCCTGTAATGCAGGAGACCCTGGTTAGATTTCTAGGTTGGGAAGATCCACTGGAGAAGGGAGAGGCTACCCACTCTAGTATTCTGGCCTGTACAGAATTCCATGTACTGTATAGCCCATGGGGTCACAAAGAGTCAGACATTTTCACCTGGTTTACGGTATTTTTGTTACAGCGGCTTGAAAAGACTAAGACAAATATCTATCCTCAAATAATGGACATCAGAAAATAAAAACAAAGGATAGTAAATTAATGACTAGAACAGAATGCTGAAAATTATTAGGCAATGGAGAAGGCAATGGCACCCCACTCCAGAACTCTTGCCTGGAAAATCCCATGGACAGAGGAGCCTGGTAGACTGCAGTCCATGGGGTCACTAAGAGTCAGACACGACTGAGCGATTTCACTTTCACTTTTCACTTTCATGCGTTGGAGAAGGAAATGGCAACCCACTCCAGTGTTCTTGCCTGGAGAATCCCAGGGACGGGAGAGCCTGGTGGGCTGCCGTCTATGGGGTCGCACAGAGTTGGACACGACTGAAGCAACTTAGCAGCAGCAGCAGCAGCAAGGATTATAAAATACTTTGGGAACAAAAAGTAGCATGGCATTACTTCTAATAGGAATATCTTGAAACTAACACAGCACTGTAAATCAACTATACTTCGATTTAAAAAAAGAGAGAAATGAAAGTGATAGTAAAAGTCAGAGTAGAAGCTGTCATAGGACTAAGGGAGAAAGTTAAATTCTTGGCTAAATGAAGTGGTTACATTTCAGGAGGAAAGAAGATTTGAAAATAAAACTCTTAGAAATAATTACATTTGCAAATATCAAAGAAAAAGCTGCAACTTCTCACCAGTAAAACTTACATTCAGATAAATTTATCTTCACTTGAATAAAAGTGCATCTATTAATTTCACTGTTTCTAGATGGTTGTGCTTTTTAACAGAATGCACTACTCAGCACGCTGTCACTTAGGAGGCTGGTGACATTCTAAAATATCACAGATCACTGTCAGTATGAAAAACAGGATCTATGTTGTGATTCTTTTTATGAATAACGTGAAGTTTATTTTCATGCAATGGCACAGCCCCCTGTTTTGGGCTTTAACAGATGGCACTCTTTTTACCAGGGTTTTAAACTTGCACACTGGGAATGCAAGCTATTTATACAGTACACACTTTAGCTGATCCTATCTTTGGACATGTTTAATTAAAGAATGAGCTACCAATAGCACAATCAAGCGGACACATGGGAGAAGCAGGAACTTGCTGCCTTGCTGAATACATTATTTTACCCCAGCAATTTAAAGCACACATGGAAATTAATGGCACGATGGAGGTTTATAATAAATCCCCTAAGCATTTAGCTTTTTTAGTTAGCTGTTTTCCAAAGCAGCGTTAATAAAGCTTTAAGGCCCGAGGCAGAAGGAAAGCATAGCTTACTTTTTAATGAGATGCCACTGTAGCATTCTTCAACTAGCTCTTCAATATTCTCACACCTGAATCAGTGTGGAGATGTTCATTTTCTACATATAAATGCTTTTTAGAGGAACATCCCAGAAGAATCAGTATTCTCCTATTGCACTTAAGACATTAAATATACTGGGAGGTGGAGAGGATTAAGTTTATCTGATTGATCAAGAGCCTCTTAGAAAAGGAACATATACAAATAAACAGTATTAAACAGCATTTGGGGCTTCCCAGGTGGCTCAGTGGCAAAGAATCCACCTGCCAATGAAGGAGATGTGGGTTCGATCCCTGGGTCAGGAAGATTCCCCCTGGAGCAGGAAATGGAAACCCACTCTAGTATTCTTGTCTGGGAAAACCCATGGATAGAGGAGCCTGGTAGGCTACAGTTCGTGGGGTCACAAATGAGAAGGATATGACTTAGCAATTCCGTGTGTACATGCTAAGTTGCTTCAGTCATGTCCGACTCTTTGCAACTCTAGGGATTGTAGCCCGCCAGGCTCCTCTGTCCATGGGATTCTCCAGGCAAGAATACTGGAGTGGATTGCCCGACCCTCCTCCAGGGGATCTTCCTGACCCAGGGATTGAACCTGTGTCTCTTAACATCTACTTGCACAGGCAGGTGGGTTCTTTATCACTAGCGCCATCTGGGAAGCCAGACTTAGCAACTAAACAACACCAAATAGCATCTGGATTTGCAGGTCCCAAATTATTTATTTATTTATTTATATTTAAAAGATATTTTATTATACGGACCATTTTTATTTTTTTTACTTCAACATGTGTAAATTTATTGAATTTGAAAATATAAATGCCTATGCAAAGAAGGGTAGCATTTTTACTTTCATGAACAATTATTGCAAAGCTAATTGGAGTATAGTTGCTTTACAATATTGTGTTAATTTCTGCTATACGATAGTTAATCAACAATGCATACACACATATCCACTCTTTCTAAAATTCTATTTCCACATAGGTTATTACAGAGTATTAAGTAGAGATCCCTGTTCTATACAGTAGCTTCTTATTAGTTATTTGTTTATATATTATAATGTGTATACATCAATTCCAATCTCCCAATTTATCAGTCCCCTATCTCCAATCCACCTTGGTAACCGTAAGTTTGTTTTCTACATCTGTAACTCTGTTTTATAAATAGGTTTATGTGTACCATTTTTTAAAAAATCTTTGCTGAATTGGTTACAATATTGTTTTTATTTTTATGTTTTGGCTTTTTGACTGCCAGGCATGTGGGATCTTAGCTCACTGCCCAGGGATCAAACCCACACCTCCTGCATTGGAAGGTGAAGTCTTGACCACTGAACTGCCAGGGAAGTCCCTAGCATACCTTTAAAAAAAAAATAGTGAAAGTGTTAGTCACTCAGTCGTGTCTGACTCTTTGTGACCCCATGGATTCCAGCCCACCAGGCCCTCTGTCCATGGGATACTCCAGGCAAGAATACTGGATTGGGTTGCCACACCCTCCTCCAGGAATCTTCCCAACCCAGGGATTGAACCCAGGTCTCCTGCATTGCAGGCACATTTTTTACCACCTGAGCCACTAAGGAAGCCAAAACAGTAATAGGAGGGAAAGTAACGACAGTGCTTGCTCCTGTCTCTGCAGCAAGACCAGAGACAAAGCAATATGGTCACCTGACCTATCCCAAACTGCAGGAGGGCAGGCAGGATTATCTCTGTATTTTATATGCAGAGGAAGAAAAGCTCCAAGCAGCTAGGAGACTTGTTCAAGATCAAAGAACAAATAAGAAGCTCATGATCTAACGCCAATAAGAATGGATAGAGCTGAGACTAAAACTTCTGGAAAAGGACCCCTTTCGCTGAAGTGCAACAATTTTCTAGTTCTGATGAAGTGACTTCACACTAGTAAGAGAAATTTAAATACACAGAAGGGAAATGTGGATGGTAAGAAAGAAACAAAATGGTAACTCCTTTAAAGACAGATGCAGACTGAATTGGGCTTCCCAGGTAAAGAATCCACCTGCTAATGCAGGAGATGCAGGCTCGACCCCTGAGTCAGAAAGACCCCCTGGAGAAGGAAATGGCAGCCCACTCCATTATTCTTGCCTGGAAAAGCCCATGGATAGAGAAGCCTGGAGGGCTACAGTATATGCGGTTGCAAAAGAGCTGGACATGACTTAGCGACTGGACAACAAAGCAGGCTGAAAAATACTCATAGCTGCCAATTTCCTGTAATGTCACGATGGGCTTCAACCTCCAAAAACCACATTCAGACACTTACTTGAATCTAAAAACAAAACAGTTGTTGTCATTCAGTTGCTAAGTCGTGTGAGACTCTTTGAGACCCTATGGACTGTAGGCCGCCAGGCTCCTCTGTTCATGGGATTTCCCAGGCAAGAACAGTGGAGTGGGTTGCCATTTCCTCCTCCAAAGATACATTTGCCTGTTGCCTACTATCTGGCCTCCTAGTCACAACTTGCTGCTTGTGCCTAATTTTCCTGAGTGTCTGCCTGACCTTAGACTCCAGCCACTCCCATGCTGCTCTAAGCCACTGCTGTGCAGCCTCAATAACGGCAAAAGACTGTAGGATCTAAGTAGACAGAGGGAAAGTAGAAACAACATTCTAGAAAAACATGACTGACATTGTGTTAGGGATAAACAGACTGGCTTCCCAAGCAGAATGTAATCAAATCACCCAAACTGAAACAAGATTTATTTTCACTATTACTAATATTCTCTATTGTCAACACATATTCAATTTTTTAATGAAAAACATAAACATATGGCAGAATTACTGCTGTAAATGTCAGGACAATCTACCATTCTATCAGGAGAATGAAAAATGCTATAGGGAAGAGCTCTGTAATCAGACTGAGATAATTTTCAGTAATGCATTTTTCAAATGAATGTACCCTGCCAATTTGAAGTGTTGTTTAAATAAATGAATGTATTCAACTACAATAGCACTACCTTTTCACAGCACATTTTTTGAAAGCTAGCTTTGGCATATGTGGCTTATATGTCACTCTTTAATTTGCTTTGGTATACAAATAGACAATGTGTTAATACAAAAAAAAAGTGGATTATTCTGATTTGAAGACTGACTCTCATTTCCCATCAATGACAACAAAATTTAGATCCTAATGATTTTAAAATACACCAATATCTGAGTTATTTTCTTAAGAAACTTATTTTCCTCCCCTGATCATGTTGTCATAATCATTACAGAAATGAGTATTGTAAAACATTGAGTGCTCAATGGGAAACATTAGAATGTAATTTCAATGATAACATAGAATTGGCTATTATTGTCCTGGGGTGTATCTGACTGAAGAGCCAGTCTGATGGAAGCAGGTGCCTCAATTATCACCCCGACTACAATAGTTAAAAATCATGAAATGAAAAATAAAAACAAAGCAAATGTGTATTTCAACACAGCTAAAAACCTTTACTCCATTTGCTGAGACTGGTAATATATGCTGAGCTTATTGAAATCACTGAAATTGCTGTAATTAAACTTCTCCCTAAATCAGACTTGTATAAGAGTCAGAAATCTCCCATAATTAACTTATCTGGAGAAGTAATCAGACAATAACTGCTGATGTATTTTAGGAACCACTAAAACTACTGTAGCTGTTGAATGTAATAACTATAATAAATCTTTAACAGCAGTTATCTCATAACCTCTTTTCCCAGCAAAAAGGGTGGGAGGGAGATTGCTTTTTCAAAGCTCTGCTCTGAGTTGGTTTAAGATTGCTACTCTGCTCTTCTCCATTAAGGGAAAGTTACGAAGCCATAGAGATGCGGCCTGAACCGAACCCCAGTCTATGCTATCTCTGAGTGTGCTGTTGATTTGTTGTTGCTGTTGTTCAGTCGCTAAGTTGCGTCTGACTCTTTGTGACCCCACGGACTGCAGAACGCCAGGTTTCCCCGTCCTTCACTGTCGCCTGGAGTTGGCTCAGACTCATGTCCATTGGGTTCGTGATGCTCTCTAACCACCTCATGCTGTTGATATTAATAATGAAAAATAGACAGGGCTTTAGGAACTGAACCAAAGCATCTCTAATAGCTAAAGGCAGAAGACCTACCTACAATGACTGCAGAAATCAATCTTCAGAAAAAAGGAACTGCTTCTGGTGAAATCTATAAGTTTGTCGTGTTTTGCCTGAATGCATTTCTCAATACACACACAGTTTGAGTAGCAGAAAATAGATGCCCTACTGGCTTGAGGTATAACTTGAGAAAATGGAGCTACCAAAGCAACCAGAGACGTCAATGGGGAATCCCAGATGCAAAGTGAAATCCCAGAAGCAAGCCCCAAAATTTGAGTATGAATGCTGTCCAAATTTTCAGCAGACCAGTAAATTATGCACACACAGGGCACCTCTATCCCCACCCAACAGAGAGCTAGACTGAAAAACAGCAGTTAGAAACCAAAAAGCCTGAGCAGAGGCACTAATGGCTTCTCGCTGCAAGGGAGGCAGATTTTTTTTCAGGTTGAGCCCAGGAAAATTAACTGTGTACTCAGTTCAGTTCAGTTCAGTTCAGTCGCTCAGTCATGTCTGATTCTTTGCAACCCCATGAATCGCAGCACTCCAGGCCTCCCTATCCATCACCAACTCCCGGAGTTCACCCAAACTCATGTCCATCGAGTCGGTGATGCCATCCAGCCATCTCATCCTCTGTTGTCCCCTTCTCCTTCTGCCCCCAATCCCTCCCAGTATTAGAGTCTTTTCCAATGAGTCAACTGTTCGCATGAGGTGGCCAAAGTACTGGAGTTTCAGCTTTAGCATCAGTCCTTCCAATGAATAGCCAGGACTGATCTCCTTTAGAATGGACTGGCTGGATCTCCTTGCAGTCCAAGGGACTCTCAAGAGTCTTCTCCAACACCACAGTTCAAAAGCATCAATTCTTCAGTGCTCAGCTTTCTTCACAGTCCAACTCTCACATCCATACATGACCACTGGAAAAACCATAGCCTTGACTAGACGGACCTTTGTTGGCAAAGTAATGTCTCTGCTTTTCAATATGCTATCTAGGTTGGTCATAACATTCCTTTCAGGGAGTAAGTGTCTTTTAATTTCATGGCTGCAATCACCATCTGCAGTGATTTTGGAGCCCAGAAAAATAAAGTCTGACACTGTTTCCACTGTTTCCCCATCTATTTCCCATGAAGTGATGGGACCAGATGCCATGATCTTAATTTTCTGGATGTTGAGCTTTAAGCCAGCTTTTTCACTCTTCTCTTTCACTTTCATCAAGAGGCTTTTTACTAGTACTGTGTATTAGACACCAACAATTTCAGAAAAAGCAAAACAATTCCAGAATTGCTATAATATATACACAGTCTAAGCCAATTTGTATAGATTCCCACATGTAATCAAAAGGGTTCTGGAAAATACTTACAAGTAAAACCAAATGTGTTCCTAATATTCTGAGGAAGAATGACAAATGCCTTTTCCATAGAAACACAGTTACAATGAGACTTGCAAAACTGGAAACTAGGAATTGAATAGGTTTTTGTGGACTGGCGTACAAAACCTCTGAAGACCATAAAATTGCTTCTATGGAAAAATGTGTTCTGTAAGTTTTTCTATAAGTAAGTTTTTCGTGATTAGACTGGGTATGAAATTTCTCAGTTATACCATATACTTAATGGACATGAGTTTGGGTAAACTCCGGGAGTTGGTGATGGACAGTGAGGCCTGGCGTGCTGCGATTCATGGGGTCGCAAAGAGTCGGACACGACTGAGCGACTGAACTGACTGACGGATACACAGTCTGCCTGATGCTTTTGAATTGTGGTGTTGGAGAAGACTCTTAAAAGTCCCTTGAACTGCAAGGAGATCCAATCAGTCAATCCTAAAGGAAATCAATCTTGAATATTCATTGGAAGAACTGATGCTGAAGCTGAAGCTCCAATACTTTGGCCATCTGATGCAAAAAGCTGACTCACTGGAAAAACCTTGATGCTGGGAAAGAGAGAAGGCAGGAGAAGTGGGTGACAGAGGCTGAGATGGTTGGATGGCATCACCGACTCAATGGACATGAGTTTTAGCAAACTCTGGCAAATAGTGAAGGACAGGGAAGCCTAGCAGGCTGCAGTCCATGGGGTCAAAAAGTCAAACACAACTTAGCGACTGAACAACAGCAACATACACAATCCAGCTTTTGACCAAAAATTACTAGACAAGCAAAGAATAAGGACTCTCCTGACTTGTAATCAGGATTTAAAAAAAAGTAGTCAATAGCAACTGTCTTGGTGTGTGCCCAGACCATCAGGTTTATCAGAAAACATTTCATACCAGTGGTTATAAATGACAAAAAATTACAGAAAAACAAGGTGTTAATGACTGAACAGATATGAAACCTTGACAGTGAAATGGAAACTAAAAAAAAAAAAAAAAGAAGAAGCAATTGGAAATTTAAAACTGAAAAAAATAGTAGCTGGAATGAAATTTTTACTAGATGGACTCAACAGTAGATTTGAAATGGCAAAAGAATCACTGAACTTGAAAGTAGAGCAACAGAAATTACGCAATCCAAATGGAAAAAAAAAAATGACACAACTTTCAAAACCTGTAAGATAGTATCATGCAGTCCAACATGCAATTAATTGGAATACCAGAAGTAGTGGAGAGAGAAAGAAGAAAAAAATATTTGAAATAATGGCTATAAAACACTTAATTCACAAGATTTTTTTAAAATAAGGATTAAATTGAGAACCTGCGTGAAAGTAACTTGAAATGTAGTACACTGTAGACATTTAAAGTTCACTCATACTTGGATTTTCCATTTATAACCCCCCTGCCCACCACTTAGGCTATCTGCATCTCATATTATCACTATCAGATGAAGAGGCACTTAAAGTAAATGGAATTAACCACATTTTTTCATACTACAATTATTTTTTCAGTTCCTACTTTGTAATGGCTAACTGCCACTGGAGGGATGTGATAGTTAATTTTAGGTATAAAATATACCAGGCTATGATACCTAGAGAGTTTCCCAGGTGGTGCCAGTGGTAAAGAACCCGCCCGCCAATGCAGGACTTAAGAGAGATGGGTTCAATCCCAGGGTTGGGAAGATCTCCTGGAGGAGGAAATGGCATCCCACTCTAGTGTTCTTGCTTGGAGAATCCCATGGACAGAGCAGCCTGGTGGGCTACAGTCCATAGGGTTGCACAGAGTTGGACACACTTGAAGCGACTTAGCATGAACACATGCATGGTACCCTGATATTTGGTCAAATATGTCTGGATATTGCTGTGAAGGTATTTTTTCAGGTGAGAAGGTATTTTTTTCAGATGAGACTAACATTTCAATAAGTAGACTTTGAGTAAAGAAGATTATTCTCCATAATGTAGGTGGATCTCATCCAATCAGTTGAAGGCCTAAAGAAAAAGACCCCAGCCCCTCCAACAAGAACTTTGCCTCTAGAATGTCTTTGATCTTAAGTTGCAACAGCATCTCTCTTCTGAGTCTCTAGCTTGCCTGCCTTCCCTGCAGATTTCAGATCTGGTGCCTCTATAATGTCATGAGCCAATTCCTTAAAATACATCTCTGTGGCTGTTTCTCCCTCTACACACACACACACACACACACACACACACACACACACACACACATTGGTTCTCTTTCTCTGAAGAACTGGACTAACACTAGGGTGGGGGAGGTCATGGTTCCCACTCTTAAGTTGTTTTGTCTAAAAATTCAGAGGGAAACTCAAAATATGTGCTAAAAATCTGAAACACAGGTTTTCTTGGGAAAAGAGAGGAGAAGTACATCTTCTGGTCCGGGGTAGGTGATATGGGTGTAATCAGGGAAGGTTCTGGCAGAGCTCATCTCTAAGCTCAGTTCTGAGGAACATGAGTTTGTAGTTGTGAAGCAGGGAGGCAAGGAAGAGCATTTGGAACAGAGGAAAGCCATGAACAGGAGCTGGATCTCGAGATGCTTTATGTGCTGTCCTGAGGACTCTAGTGTTTAATCCCTGGGTGATACTCTCCATTTTTGCTCAAATATGTTACATACAGTTGTAAGAACCCCAGGAAAAACTTTGTAGAGATAAATGTATTTTAAAACAAGAAAACGTCTTAATTAGACTTGTTTATTGCCCTTGTCGGTTCTCTACTTTCTTTATGATCATAGAAAACTCAGAAGTATAGATATGAAGTACTGGTTGCATCAAGTTGATTTATCAGCAATAATATAGCCATCCCAGGCTTTTCTCTAAGTTACATAAAAAAAATGTCATTTGTTAGTGTAAATGTGACTTGTTTTCTACTGCCATCTGGTGTTTTGCTGGGGCACTGACTATTATTCTTTAAAACAATACAAATAGTACCCAGGAAATCCTTAAATGCATTCTTAAAGATGTTCACAAAATACAGTTTAAGCACATCCTTGATTGTAATGAATAATATAATTGGGTATTAAATGTTGGTTTAAATCAAAGGAGAATTTCAGGAAAAGACCCTGATCCAAATGCAGTTTTACCTAACACACACACACACACACACACACATACATACACAAGCAAACAAACATTCCCCTTTTGCAGGCATGAGTGTTCTGTTGTTCCTCAAATTTCTTTAAAGGCACACAAATCCTCAACTAGTAACTGACACTTGATATGTATTAAATCAGTAACATGATGCAGACTTTTTCATTCAATGAATTTGTTAACACAGTTTTTTAAGAAGCTTTGAATTATTTTTGACTCCTCTCTTTCTCTCATGCCTCGTATCCTAACCATCAGCATATCCTACAGACCTTACATAAAATATAGGCAGAATCTAAGCACTACTCACCATGTCTACCCACATCCTAATCACACCTCCCTGAGGAACTATGAATATACTTTTCCACCCCCAGAACTCACTTCTCCCATATGGCTGCATAGCTCATGCCCTTGCATCTTACATCTCCAAGCGTCACTGTCCAAGAGGCCCATCAACAGAGCAACACTCCCGACCACTGTCATTCTCTATATCTTTTTCCTGTTTTATATTCTTTTTCATATTTATTTTATTTTTTTGAAAATGACAAATCTCTCCCCACAACACACATACACTAAAATATGCTGTAAGTACTATGAGAACTGGGACTTTGTTTTTATTGAATGTTTTAGCCCCAGTGCCTAAAACAGGGCCTAGCACATAGCAGGTACTCAATATGTACTGAATAAATGAATGAATAAAAATAATTGTTTGAATTGGACATTTCATCAGGCATTTTTGCACTGCATTACATTTCAGCTCACAGTTCTATTCTGTGGGTGTGGAATATAGAATGTGTGGGAAAAGATGACATCCAGTGGGGAAAAACTGATACAGCAATTTTAGGTTAAACAGATATAAATAATATTCAATATAAGAAGCTGGTATCTCCAAAGAGGGCCTGTTTTAGAATTAGCCCTAGTCCAAACTTATGACTCTATCAAAATAAACTAAACAGGCTTCTCTAAAAGAAAAGAATTATGTGACTATTAATTGTAAGGAAAAATAACATCTTCCCCCTCTCATCTGTAGATCTCTGATAAAGAATTTGAGAGTGATAACTCAGTAGAAACTTAGCCTAATAATTCATCCTGAGACAAATTTACAATTACTGTTTTTTAAAAATCTCCATTTCTATTATTGTGAAATTAAAAGCTGGCTATTAAAACATTCCATTTTTTCACTGTGTATCCCAGAAATGGAATATTTCCCTCTCCCTCTGCCATACCAGTTAACAGCATCCTATGGGTTTCCCTGGTGGGTCAGATGGTAAAGAATTTGCCTGTAATACAGGAGACACAGGAGACCAAGGTTCGATCCCTGAGTTGGGAAGATCCCCTGGAGAAGGGAATGGCAACCCACTCCAGTATTCTTGCCTGGAGAATTTCACAGAGGGTAGCCTGGTGGGCTATAGTCCGTGGCATCACAAATAGTTGGGCACAACTGAGCGGCTAATACTTCTGCTTTTTCTCATGAATGTGGGTTAAAAAAAAAAAAAAAAAAAAGATGGAATTTCCAAACCTGACAATTTGCTCAAACAGGATTTTTAGTGAATTTGGGGTAACACTAACTCATTACATCTCTTAATCCTAAGATTCTCCCTGTATGTCACAATCAATAAAAGACTTCAATTGCCAACCTCCTTCAGTTGGTGTGGATATAAGGCCAGCTCTACATGATGGAGAGTAGAAGAGCCAATCAGGTGAAGTTGTTGCAGATTCTCTCCACAAGTTCTATGAAGAAATAGCCAGGGAGCCCACCTCCCACGCCACTGGAAAGCTGCCTAAGGGCTCAGAATCCCGGGAGGAGAAAGCGGTGCAGAGGGTACTAGAGGGAAGTACAGTGCAGAAGGAAGGAAATGCAGCCCTGGAGAGTGAGAAACGCTAAGCATAGCATCTGGAGCAGGGCTTGCACCTGTTTATATCTGCAGTAAGCCACACCCAGCACTCACCCTCCCGTCTCTACCTTTGTCAGAAAGTGCCGGGTGTACCTCCTGGAAGCAAACCAGTCGGTGTGTGAACTGGAAAGTCTCTGACCTGCACAGACACCTGCATGGGCTGGGTGTGGAGGCCCACTGCATGAACAAAGGCAGCTTGACTCCGCCATGGTCTGGCCCCTGACTTCCCCTCCAACTGCACAGCACACGCTCTGGCTTTGTTCGTGGGCTCTGGTTTCTCAGGTCCTTCCCTGCTGCCTCAGGACCTTTGCAGACTGTTTGCTATTCAGAGTGCATTTAGCCACAGTTGCCTTGAGCACGTCACTAACCCCAGAGACCTTCTGAGAGTGAGAACCCGATATGCGAGGCCTGTAAACCATCACAGACGACTTTGTTTTTACTCTGAGCAAGATGTGAAGATGGTGGAGGCATCTGAGCAACAGGGTACCACTTAGGTTTTAAAAGGGTCACCGTGGACTTCCTTCATGTCCAATGGTTAAGAATCCACCTGCCAATGCAGGCACAGGGGTTCAATCCCTGCTCTGGGAAGATTCCACATGCCTCAGAGCAACTAAGCCTACACGCCGCAACTACTGAACCCAGCCCCAGAGCCTATGTTCTGAACAAGAAAAGCCACTGCAGTGAGAAGCCCACATACCACAACTGGAGAGTAGTCCCTGCTCATTGCAACTAGAGAAAGCCCAAGACAGCAACAAAGACCCAGTGCAGGCAAAAATAAATAAACAAAAAATAAATAAAATTCTGAAAGAAAGTTTAAGGGCTTCCCAGGTAGCGCTAGTGGTAAAGAACCCTCTAGCCAATGCAGGAGACTTAAGAGATGTGGCTTCCATGCCTGGGTTGGGAAGATCCCCGGGAGAAGGGAATGGCAACTCACTCCAGTATTCTTGACTGAAGAATCCCATGGACAGGGGAACCTGGCAGGCTACAGTCTATAAGGTCGCAAAGAGTTGGACACGACTGAAGTGACTTAGCATGCAAAGAATGTTCAAAAGGGTCACCGTGGCTACTGAATTGAGAAAGAGGATAGAGACAAAGGAAGATCAGTTAGGAAGTAAGTGGAGTCATCAGGCCAGAGATGGTGGTAGAGAGAGAAGGTGGCAGGAAGAAGCTCGGAAGAGAGAATGGACAGGGTTTGCTGATGGAATGACAGGGAGGCAGGAAAGAGAGATTTGTAGGAGCAGTGTGTTTTCAGGGGAAGGTCAGGAGTTCCATTTTATACTTATTAAGTTTGATGCGATTATTAGATATCCACCAACGGCATCAGGTAGCCATCAGGTCTCCATCAGGTAGACAGGTGGACATACTTGTTGAGAGTTCAGGTAGGGACCTGGGCTACAGTTAAAGCAGTTGACTTTGGCATAAAGACATTTAAAGCCGTGAGATCAGGTGGAATCATCAAGGGAGTGTGTGTAGATGGAGAAATGCTCTGAGGACTGATTTTAGGACCTTCAACGCAGGATGGTCAGGGAAACAGGGGCAACTACCTAAGGAGGCTGGGCAACAGCAAACAGTAGAGAGAGTAAGTAAGTCATGGACTTAGTACAAGATTGGGAGGTAAGGCAGTGTGGAGAGCTTGTGTGAATAGAAGCCCAGTCATCTACATAGAAAAGGCAGCCAACAGTTTCCAACATAGAGGAGAAAACTACAGAATTCAGACATTATTTAGAAACGCGTAGGGGGAAATGTCCATTGACAGATAAATGGATAAAGAAGATGTGGTGCATGTATACAATTGAGTACTATCCAGCCTTTTTCACAGGACTCTGGATTGTTAGAAAGAAAGACATGCAAATATTTACATCTGTAAAGAAATGTAAAAGTGAAAAAAGAACATGTTTGAATAATCTTTGTACTCCCCACTCTACGTTTAGCAACCTTTGTGAACGCTGAATTAAAATGCTACTGGCTTCTTAAATTTATTGTTGAAAATGTTGTTATCAAATAACATTTGATATCACTCATATGTGGAATTTAAAATATGACACAAACGAAACTATCTATGGAACAGAAACAGACTCACAGCCACAGAGAACAGACTTGCGGTTGCCAAGGGGACGTGGGGTGGGGAAGGGATGGAGTGAGACGCTGTGGTTAGTAGATGTAAGTTTTTATAAATAGAATGGATAAACAATAAGGCACTAACTGTGTAGCACAAAGAACTATATTCAATAACCTATGATACACCATAATGGAAAAAAATATTTTTTAAAAAAGCAATGTATATGTATGTATAATTGAATTACTTTGCTGTGCAGCAGAAATGAACACATTGTAAATAAACTATATTTTAATTTAAAACTTAGATCTGTATATTACTTTAATAAAAAATTAAAAACAGTCAGAAAAAAATGCATGAGCTAAATAAATGCCTGCTGCTGCTGCTGCTGCTGCTGCTAAGTCACTTCAGTCGTGTCCGACTCTGTGCGATTCCACAGACAGCAGTCCACCAGGCTCCCCCATCCCTGGGATTATCCAGGCAAAATAAATGCCTAAGGGCTATGAAATAATGGCCAAAAGCCAGCAACTTCATACAGTCAAGTACTGTTTACCTACTGAGTAAGTAAGATCTTCGCTCTTACGTGAACTGTATCTTTTAAATGTAAACACTGCTTTTATCACTAAGAGTTAAAGCCATTTCTGAAACTCCAATAATGTTTAATCATTGATGATTTTACCATTCAAATGATACTAAAAATATAACTGCTACTCTGTGACCATCCATATAATGTTTATAAATTTAACTTTAAAAAATAGCTCCTCACTCTATGTTTAGCAACCTTTGTGAACTTTGAATTAAAATTCTACTGGTTCCTTAAATTTATTAGAGTGCCTCTATAATAAGCTCTTGGAAGGCAGAGATGATATTTTCTTTACAGATGTAAACATTTGCATGACTTTCTTTCAAACAGTTCAAAGTCCCGTGAAAAAAGAATATATTCGAATAATCTTTGTACTTAGAACAGCTGTCAACAAAGGTGACAGTAATAATTAACATTTCCTTTGTGCTTTCCCTGTGCTAGACTCTGCTTTAAGCACTTTACATATATTTTCACTTAATTACTATTGTGGGAACAACAGTCTCATGGTTTCTGGAAGTTGGTACTGTTCTTATGATTCCTATATCACAGAAGAAGAAACTGAAGCACAGAGGTTGGGTAATTCTCAAGACGTATATAGAATGAACAGCAAAACTAGCATTAGATGCTAATGTCTTTCCAGAGCTTTAGCTCTTAATGTTTATGTAGAACGTTAATGTCTGTTGATAAAACCACTGAAATAATAAACACACTGGCAATTTATTTTGACTAGTGCAGAAAATAAGATCACATTATTCACGGATAGTATAACTTCTCCTTATGTGTATTTGAAAGGCTGTTGATTTTAACAATCTCACCTTTTCCTTTTTTTCCTGGCTCATCTGCTTTCTTATTTGTTTCTGAAAGGTAAAGACAAAACAAAATAAATATTGTGAGAGTCACAATTCAAAGTCTCAAATTATAGGACTATCTTCAAATGAGTTCAATTCATAATATTTCTGGGATTAAGAGATACACACTATTATATATAAAATAGACAAACAATAAGGACCTACTGTATAGCACAGGGAACTATATTCAGTATCTTGTAATAATGTACAATAGAAAAGAATTATATATATATGATTGAGTATATACATATGACTCTATCACTTTGTGATAAGTGATAGAGTCACTGATAAGAGATACATCACTGAAACTAACGCAATATTATAAATTAATTATACTTCAATTTAAAAAATTCTGGGCTAACAATTCAATTTTCCTAAATCTTAAATTCTTTACGTATGTAATTTATTATAAAATATTAAGAATTTGAATTACTTATAAAAATCACCAAGCAGTAAGCAGGTTTTGGGTGCCAGGCTGTGTTCCTGGTCTACATAAGGGGTGATGGGGGCCATCTCCACCAATAATAAATGCCTCTGTGGGTACAAACTGAGTACAGAGAAGACTCACTCAAAGCTGATTCAATAGCTTTATTGTCTCTTAAAGCCTATACCGCTTTATAACAGGGACTGTGTGCTTTAAAGAACTGTAGCATGCCATCCTACTGAGAACACTAACCTGACTCCTCAAGGACTTCCTATATCCACAGGTGACCCACAGGGGTGCCCACACTGAGCCCAGGTGTGACACAGCACAGTTAGAGGTAGACCAGTCAATTTCAGTCCCCGTAGGTATTTACCTAGTCTTTGAGAATTTCTAGGTACACATGTGTACTGTTGAGTTGCAGTGGGGATGGGGCAGAGTTTAGTAGTCTGATGAAAAAAATTAGATTCCATTATTTCCCCAGAGTAGACGTGAGAGAGTGTGGGTACCGTGCAGGTTGGGTTCAGGGGTGCAGGCAACATCATTCAATTTCTTGATCCCTAGTTTCCCATATTCATTCATAGAAAACATTTCAATTTTTGGAGGCAAGAGGTAAATCCGAGGCTCCTGATGCAAGGAGAGGACTTTGTATCAGTCACGTGTTTCTCCTTTGAGACCCCCAGAGGAGAGGAAGCAAACCGACCCAAAGTGTGCCAGGCTTGGTGCCAAGCACAAGACACATCTTTTGCCTCCTAACATCCTCTGCAGATGGGCAAAGAAATGGCAACCCACTCCAGTATTCTTGCCCAGGAAATCCCATCGACAGAGTAGCCTGGCGGGCTACAGTCTGTGGGGTCACAAAAGTGTCAGATAGGACTGAGCAACTAAACAACCCTCTGCAGTAGTTCTGAGCTCCTTCTTCATGCAGAGGAGGAGGCTGAAGCTTGACAAGGTAGGGGTCTAAGTAATCAAGGTCAGTGGTGTATTTGACTCCAAAATAGACATTCTTTTCCCCATGCCAGTCTCTAATTTTGTTGAAAGGGAAAAAGAAGTACAGGTCTTGACTTTGCAAAGGGAGGGTTTTAAAAAGTTGGCTAGTGATCCAGTGGTCAAGGCTTCACCTACCAGTGTAGGAAGTGCGGGTTTGATCCCTGGTGGGCAGGCTAAGATCCCACATGCCTCACAGCCAAAAAACCATAAAATACACTAAACAGAATCAATACTGCAACAAATTCAATAAAGGCTTTTAAAAAATGGTCCACATCAAAAATATCTTAAAAAAAATGTTGGCTGCCACACATTTCCTGGTCAGTGCTAATCTCTGTTGAACATTCTAGAATTTCTGACCTTATTAACTGTACCCTTGTCATAAAGGGCTTCCCTGGTGGCTCAGTAAAGAATCTGCCTTCAATGCAGGAGACCGGGGTTTGATCCCTGGGTCTGGAAGATACCCTGGGGAAGGAAATGGCAACCCACTCCAGTATTCTTGCCCAGGAAATCCCATGGACAGAGGAGCCTGGTGGGCTACAGCCCATAGGGTTGAAAGAGTCAGACACGACTTAGTGACAAAACCACCACCATCATAAGGTTAGGCAGTGCGTCATTTAGTAGGATGTACTCTTGAGTTTGAGTAAACTCCGGGAGATAGTGAAGGACAGGGAAGCTTGACACGCTACAGTCCATGGGGTTGCAGAGTCAGATGTGACTGAACAACTCTTGTAGGTATCAGGGATACAAGATAGAAGAGAAGTATCAAAAAATCTCAATTTCCAAGGATATCTCTTCCTGTGGCACCAGCAATGTGTGCAGGAAGGCTGGGAGTGTCCACCCCTCCAATAATCTGTTACCTGGCATATGGCTAGTGTAATTTAGACAAATCAAGCATAAAATGCGTTTCTCAGTTGACTATAGAAAACTAGTGGGTGCTGGTCATGAAGATTTTAGAGCTGTCCACAAATCTTCCCGCCCCCAGGGAAACCAAGGAAGGAAGAGTGGATTGAATTGGTCATCTTTTTTTAGGTTTGTTTGTTTGTTTTTTGACATGGACCATTTTTAAAGTCTTTATTGAAATTGTTACAATATTGCTTTTGTTTTATTTGGCTTTTTGGCTAAGAAGCATGTGGGACCTCAGCGCCCTGACCAGATATTGAACAAATACCCCTTCATTGGAAGGCAAAGTCTTAACCACTGGACCACTGGGGAAGTTCAGAACTGATCACCATTTAAAAAGGTGTGGGAGGCCCCTGGCCAGGTGTGCGCCCTGGAACCAGGGTCATCATCTTTTTTCCTCCTGTCTGCAGTTACCTAGGATGACAAGAGGTGAACTAAGAAGGCCTAGCCCAGATGTTCCAATCCCAGGGCAAAAGCCCTAGGTTCTGTCCCCTTCTAATACCACTGCTTCAGCAAGTTGAGATCTGAGCCAGGAGCTTGGGTGTGGAAAATACACAGAGTAGGGGATTTTCACCTCTGGGGTTTTCAGTGCTTAAATTTAACTTAGGTAAAGTTCTCAAAGAGCTTCAGCTTACCTCACTAGCATTCTGCACAATATAATACAGTATGACTTTGCTATTCTTTAGTCTTTGTACCGGAGAAGGCAATGGCACCCCACTCTAGTACTCTTGCCTGGAAAATCCCATGGATGGAGGAGCCTGGTGGGCTGCAGTCCATGGGGTCGCTGAGGGTCGGACACGACCGAGCGACTTCACTTTCACTTTTCACTTTCATGCATTGGAGAAGGAAATGGCAACCCACTCCAGTGTTCTTGCCTGGAGAATCCCAGGGACGGGGGAGCCTGGTGGGCTGCTGTCTATGGGGTCACACAGAGTTGGACACGACTGAAGTGACTTAGCAGCAGCAGCAGCAACAGTTTGTACCTGGGGCTTCCCAGGGAAAATTCAAATGGCCCTCAGCGTGCCAAAAAGGAAAATGATTGATAACACTTAACTAGATGCCAGGCGTTGCTCTCAACACTTAATGAAGATTATCCCATTTAACTCTGAAAAGTAGTTTTAATTCCATAGATAAGAAAAATGGCTTAGAGAGGCTACGGAATATTGCCAAGAGTTGCAGAACAGTTAAGAACTATTCAGAAGGCCACACTCTACAATAGCACACTTTGCATATTCCAATAGTGGGTGGTCCATACTCTACGCTTAGTCCAACCCAGAAAATGACAGAAGTACAAGCTTACCAGTAACTCAGATTTAAGTCTTAATACACAGCCCCAAAGAAACATAAACTACATGTTTT
This sequence comes from Bos mutus, assembly GCF_027580195.1. Classification (NCBI taxonomy): domain Eukaryota; kingdom Metazoa; phylum Chordata; class Mammalia; order Artiodactyla; family Bovidae; genus Bos; species Bos mutus. Next base: position 55,037,857 of record NC_091630.1, on the reverse strand, counting down.
CTAATGGTGCTAACTCTTTCAACATTATTTTATTAAAGAAAACCTTACTAAAGAGAACAGTATCTTCATCTTTTAAAAACTGTCATACAACCATTAAGAAAAAATCATTTTTGTATATTCAATTATTTTGAACCCTATCATTCCAGCTACTGTGCTAATTTGCCTACCGGCCAATTCTTGTGGGCACAGCTAGTCTCCACCCAGGTCTGTGTGTCCTGAGCTCCTAGTCACACTGGCATCTATTCTCCCTGCTCCAAGACCCAGCCATGGGGCTCTGCCTCTCCCTGACCAGGTCCTGTCTAAGTCACAAGGCCCCTGTCCTCTCTCCACTAGCACTTCCCCAGTCAGATCCTATCACGACATCACCTGGATTCTTACTCCTCCGTTACCTGACTGCCCTCTCTCTGCTTGCTCTTGGTCGCCCCCTAATTGTTTCCACCTTCCACTAGGTGCCCACCTGTACACTCTGGACTCTAGGCTGTGAATGACCTTGACTGGCAGGCCTTGCAGCCTCTCTGACCCTCAGTCTCTTCATCTGTAAGCACAGTAATAACACCCAGGTGCCTGGAGCCCCGACTCCCTAACTCAGCACTTAGCATCGCCAGTGCAGCAAAACGGGCCTGCTTAACCATAAAGGATTTTTCTGTTTCTTCTGAGGGCCTTGGAGGAAAAAACAACACTTTCTAAAATCCCAGAAGCTTCGTCCCTTTGTGTCTCATTCTCCTTGACTGCCCAGAGAATGAAGATCAGAAGAGAATCTTCGGTACCTTTTGCTACCCTTCCAGTCACTCAAACTCCTAGGTTCTCTCAAACAGGCTGAAGGCTAATCCTCACCAAGTGATAGTCACGGAGGACCAGAGTGTGCAGGTGAATGAGTGACCTCGCCAGGGACTTATCAGAACTTCTAGGTGCAGGACAAAAACCAACACAGCATGATGCAGGGACTATTTCATCCGAATTCTGCCCCTCAGATTGTAGCATCGTAGTGAATATTAAACGAAATAAACACTACCTACTAGAAATAAGTAAAGAAAGAGGTTGAATGTACTCCTTCGTGATTTTAGTCACCAAAAGTGCTAGAATACCCTGAAATATTAGAAAGTATAAAATGAACTGATGTTGTTATGGAACAAAACAAAAAAATATATACTCTAAAATAATGACAATACAGAGAAGAATTCTTCTGTATTTTATTGCACTCAAATAACATTAAACAGAAGATGTTTACATTATTTCTAGAAAATCCATTGATGTTTCCCAGCTTGGCATATATTTGTAAAGACAAGGCTCATCCATCAAGATATTTGGAATTAGAAAGTATCTGAATAATGACCACAGCATAATGAATTCTCAGTGTTCAGAGTTCTAGAGATGATTATATACAAAAATCCAGCGAAATTTATCTTATGCATTTATCAGTTCTATGTCACTCCTGTTTCTCTAAAAAAATATGGCTTTATTAAAAAGTAGTGTTCTATAATTTACAATACGAAGTAAGAGCTTTATTAGATTTTTGAGTAGCAACTCTGTATTACCCAGATCACAGCTTCAGAAAATTATTGCTCTTTTACTATGTATTACTTTGGGCTTCACTAACACTACGGTTCAGCATACCTTATTACACTATAGTGACCTCTAATGATAAAAATATAAAATTTCTTTGATTTTAACCCTAAAAGCAGGAAAAAAAAAATCGCTTTATCTTAAAACAATGTGAACGTGATCAAGAGCTCCCCTGACATGTAAATAAAACCACATCTTAGGTTTTTTTTTTTAAATAGCTCATGGTCCTTTCAAAATGAGAATGTAGCTACCTCTTTTTCCTAACAAATGAGCATTTTCATCACAGCAGCCATTTCTGAGCCACACACTAGCCACATTAAAAACAGAAGAAAGTCTCCAGCGTGGAAAGGAAAAGCCTCAAAAGCTGTGAAAGCACAGAGAACTTCTGGTTTCTGAGCACTTTTCACAAACCCTGCTTCATTCAGCCAGAGGCAATGTCTCCTTGATACACAGAGCAGGAATCAGTGTTGTACATGTTACTTTACCAGCAAAAGGAAGAACAACTTTTACATGAGGCACCACTAACTGTTATTTTCTAAGATTTAAACAAATACCAAGAGGATTACAGCTATTCTACAATCACCCCAATGTGCTGAAAAGCGTTTTTGCATGATATAACAGGCTGTTCCTTTCCTCTACATTCTAACAAGTATTTTAATGTCCCCCTTTTTTTCTGAAAAATAAATTACCCACGATAATTTAAACTTTTTTTGAAATATTAAATTTTTTCTAATTAACAAGCTAAAAGCTGCAGGAATCTCAAATGTTGAGTTTTACCCTGAATACTCGAATATAGCAATTTTTTTAATAAAGGTATCAGTGCAGATATATACAACTCAAATCTTCACAGCTAATGATGATCCCATCAGTGTTTTTCAGAGCCCTAAGACAAGGCACTCTTAGTGGCTTTAATTCATGTTTCATGCAGTGTACACAAGTCAGCTGACATAGTGTTAATTACTGATAAGATATATTAAAATCCTGCCATGACAAGTGCTGCTATCTCATCAATGGTTATTAATTACTGTCTGAAAAACACATATATGCAGGTAAGACTAAAAGCTGCATCACAAAAGGGAAAAGAAAAATCCAGTGGACCCACTAAGGCTATCAGAAAAGGACATGCAGGAATGTAACAATACGTGTGATTTTTGTTTCTTAAAAAAAAAAAAAAAGAAAAACACTAAAATGCCAGTGGACTATGGTTCATTCAAAACATCTTTAGTGTTCATTCCCAAAGATCTTGGTCTGCTCAGAAATTACTTCACAAGATCTATCCCAGCCATCTTTTGGAGCGTATGGTTAAGCTGGTCCTCTTGTGGTAGGTAGTAGGGGCAGTCTTTCTGAAGCTTTAAGTATCTGCAAAAATAAGGGGAAATCTAAATTAAAGGACCAACTAGACACAGATTGCGAAACTGCTTCATTTTTACTCTACTTATAAAAAACCACCAATGGAAAGTAAATGTTCTATTTTCGTTTGTATTGTTGTTTTTAATGGCAACTGGGTAAGAATGACTCACTACTTAGAGTAGTTCTTGGGAGGGTTACTTGCAAAGCTGATAAAAACCTGAGGTTCTTTCAAGCATCTGAGAATTACAGTTGAATTTAAGAATGTCAGTCTTTTGAGAAATACATTCAATTTCTTTCTCCCATTAATGTTTTCACTGTATTAAAAAGAAATGCAACAGAGGGGGAAAAATCTAGTATTGTATTTGAAACACGAATATAGGGAGGATTTTTCAAGGAGCAACAAGATACTGTAAGCTGTAGTTAAAATGCATTACTTATAATCTTATATCAATTTTTCATGTTATGGATGATATAAATGGTTGATAAAAATGTATATACTATTTTAAAAGAAGTAAAATTCATTCCTACTTTCAACAAACATTTTCTTATTCCAAACTTTAGTATCAAATTTATTTTACTATTATAGCTACGTTATGTTATGATCTATGTTACAATTAAAGTTAGAAAGGAGATTGTGCACATGAAGACCCAACCAAATTTTGATGTGATTTCTAAAACTGTATTATAGGCCTTCCTTCTCTCCCTCCTTCCTTCCCTATCTATTTATCTACATATGTGCATGTATGTATAACCAGAAATTTTTACATAAGCAGAATTATTTGGTGCTAATGAGAAGCAACCGGAAATTATAGGTATACTTTTATATATCCAAAAGAAATGAATCTTTCCACCAAAAGACATGTATAATGTGTAAGAATGTTCATGGCAAATTTCTTCATAATAGACCAAAACTAGAAACATTCACTACAGCCATCAATGTAGGATAGAATTTTTAAATGGAATACATTTACAGTCAATAATAATAATAAGACCAATGACTCTTCATAGCAATGTGGATGAAACAGCCATGATGGTGAGCAATGGAAAGCAGTCACCAAAAAAGTGTATATATATTTGCATGTGTTGACTTGTGGTTCTGTTTAATCAAATTCAAAGGCAGACAAATCCATCTATGATGACAAAATCAGAACAGTAGTCATCTTTGGTGGGGTCATTACTGAGGGCAGAAGAGGGAAAGATTTTCCAGGGGCTGGAAGAACTCTGTGTTGTGGGTGTAAGAATATATGACATGTACAAGTTCATCAAACTATATCATCAACAGGTGAGTACTTCCCTGTGTATAAATTACACCGCACCAGAAAGAGTTTAAAAAAGAGTTCTCTTAGAGTTTAAACATTAGCTGGACTGTGAGGAATATGCATTTCTATAACCTGTGCAATCAAAAATCCTGGAGACTATGGGAACTTGTTTAAAGTACATGAGCACTGATAAAAAGGCAAATAAACTAAAAGCTTAATCACGATTTTGAAAGACTCAAATCTATGCCCCAAAGTATCTGAATCAGGTTTCCCCCCAGAAGTAGTAGTTGCCCCAGCTGCAAACCCAGCACCTCCAGAGGCCAGTCGTCTCTGCACCTCTCCATTCCTCCCACCTTCCTTATCTCCACTAAAGTTCCATCATTCATCCATTCAAGCCAGAAGCAAAGGAATCAAGCTAGACTTTTCCCGTTAACCAGCCCGTCTCCCACCAATCACCTGCACCCCCAAGGTCCTTGAATCCATCCTGCTCTGCACCTCTGCCACGATTCCCAGATCCCACCACTTGTGCTTAGATGAACATATCTGTCCCCTGACTGGTCTCCACCTCCTTGTGGGACTGCTCTGTTCAAATATGGATCGGATCATGCAACGCCTAAGCTTGAAGTTTTTCAGCAACTTTCTTGCATTTTTAGTGAAAGTTGCTCAGTCATGTCCGACTCTTTGCAACCCCACGGACTGTAGCCCGCCAGGCTCCTCTATCCATGGACTTCTCCAGGCAAGAATACTGGAGTGGGTAGTCATTCCCTTCTCCAGGGGATCTTCCCCACCCAGGGATTGAACTCGGGTCTCCTGTATTGCAGGCAGATTCTTTACTGTCTGAGCCACCAGGGAAGCCCTAAGCCCACATTCAAATTCTTAAACATCATTTATGGGACACTCTGAGAAATGCTGCCTGCCTGTCCACTGTGTCTTCTTAGCCGGTACATGGCACACCGACTTGGTCCTTGTGTCTCAAGCACTTGTGCCCTCTCCCCTCCACATGCTGGCTCCTTCACTTTGGGCAGCTCCTCCAGGCTCAGCTCCAGCATGACCTCCTGCTCTGCTCCCCTGGCCCCCACAGTTGGGTTGGTTCCCCCTCCTCTGGGTGCTGGCCTGGGTATCACTCTGAGAGGTTAATGCTATATTGGCTGCTGTCCTCAGCGGCACATCCACAGGTCTGTGAATCGATACCAGACAGAGATTGCATTCTTCACTGTGTGTCTGGGGCAGAGCTGTAGCATGCATGCAGGTGTGTGTGCTTCAGTCATGTCCGACTCTTTTGTGACCCTATGGACTGTAGCCTGCCAGACTCCGCTGTCCATGGGGATTCTCCAGGCAAGAATACTGGAGTGGGTTGCCGTGCCCTCCTCCAGGGGATCTTCCCAACCAGGAGATTGAACCTAAGTCTTCTGTGTCTCAGGTAGATGGATTCTTTACCCACTGAGTCACCTGGAAGGCCTGAGCCTGTACCATAGGAGCTATTTAATATATATTTCTTGAATAAATGAAAGATCAAATCACTAACAATAATATGCATATTAGGTTCTTATTACCATAAGCTAAGACCTTTAGAGCTGCCAGCCTAAAGCTGGTTGTGGGTCTTATTGATCCAATTAGAAAATGCTTGATGACAAGGTGGGCATGAGTGACAGCTCTGGACAGAGGCAACAGTGAAATCAGCCCCCCTGAGAGAATATTCAAATGTGGATGAGTTACAAATGTCATCTCCATCTTCAGAGAGAAAAGAGCAGCAGATTCAGCCAGAAACATTGATGTTCACACATCTTCATTTCAGATAGCACAATTATCATCACAAAACGTAAGATAAACATTTTTCCCGGCATTGTTGTTGTTCAGTTATGCAGCTGTGTCTGACTCATTGTGGCCCCATGGACTGCAGCACGCCAGGCTTCCCTGTCCTTCACCATCTCCCAGAATTTGCTCAAACTCATGTCCATTGAGTCAGTGATGCCAACCAACCATCTCATCCTGTTGCCCCCTTCACCTTCTGCCCTCCATCTTTTCCAGCATCATGGTCTTTTCCATGGCATGACAGAAAAATTGTTAAAGGAACAAATTAGTCAAATGGTCTTAAAGTATTGTAAGGCAGGGAGTATTATGCTGGTGAACTTCCTAACTGATTTGTTCTTAAGTCATTCAATTTGTGCTATGTATAGTTTTTTTTTAATATTTTTTTCTTTATGTGGATCATTTTAAAAGTCTTTATTGAATTCTGTTACAATATTGTTTTTGTTTTATATTCTTGTTTTTTGGCTCTGATGTATGTGAGATCTTAGCTCCCCAACCAGGTATCAAACCCACACCCTCTGCATTGGAAGGTGAAGTCTTAAGCACTGGACCACCATGGAAGCCCCCACGCTATGTATAGTTATGCATTCAGATTGCTAGAAATAGGCTGTGTGACATCAAGTAAAAATATGACTTTGAGGACAAGGTGAAAACCCACTAAGGGAGCACAGGTTCCAAAATCAATTTTTTTTTAATGTGATATTAAAAATGACTGACTTCTAACATGAGCATGATCAATTTTTCAGATTGACTTTTTACTTCCTTTCCAAAAGGATGCCAGCAAAGCACTTATGGATTTATCAATATAAACAAAAGACGGAAAAATTTAAGCTATTGGACAGCTTACTTTTCCACAATGAATCATAATTAATCTTCAACATTTCTGAGTCTTAAGTGAAAGGCTAATGCATACTAAGACAAACATGCCTACTGCTAAGTCGCGTCAGTCGTGTCCGACTCTGTGTAACCCCACAGATGGCAGCCCACCAGGCTCCCCCGTTCCTGGGATTGGATTTTCCAGGCAAGAACACTGGAGTGGGTTGCCATTTCTTTCTCCAATGCATGAAAGTGAAAAGTGAAAGTGAAGTCGCTCAGTCGTGTCTGACTCTTTGCAACCCCATGGACTGCAGCCTACCAGGCTCCTCCATCCATGGGATTTTCCAGGCAAGAGTACTGGAGTGGGGTGCCAGTGCCTTCTCTGAAAGATGCCTAACGACACACTATCTCTATCACATCAAACCAGCTCTCATAACTCATCTGTTCTTGGGTCTTCATTTCTATGAAATCCTCTAGAGCACAGAAGCTGAGAGTGTGAACTCTTGGAGCCAGAACACAAGAATCAAACTCAGTTCTAGCATTTATCAACTCTGTGATTTCAGGCAGGTTCCTCTGCCTTGCTATGCCTCAGTTTTCTCATCTGTAAAATGCAGATATGAGCATTTCACCTCTGGGGCCACTGACAATACTAAGGGAGTTAATTCATGTGTGTGTCAAGAAGTGCATGACACACATGATGCTTAACCAAAGTCAGCACTCTCTATCCCCTGGGGGGAAGCCAGATACAATAGTAAATCAAGACAATTCCTGCCCCATGGGATTATTATGTCCCATCAATATTGTTTTGAAATTTAATTTGCTATTCTAGGACTGCGTAACCTAGTCTTAGAAAGATCAGAGAAAGCATAGTAATCATCAATTGGATTCTGAGGGCCAGGAAAAAGTGAACTGATATCCAGCATTGTGCAGAGAGCCTCAATCTGAGTTTTCCACGGATTAAAGAATTTTAAAGATTAAAAGGTAGTAAGGTAACAGGCCCCACAACAATTGTTGCTACAGTTTCTGCATCACATATGTCATTCAACACTACTGCAAAAGCAGTCACCTTACTGTACAAAACAGCAACTAATTCATGAATATTATTCCTTCATAAGATTGAATAATTAAATGATGCAACATAAAGTAAGACTAAGAAAATATCAGGAAATAAGCAAACCCAGTACAATCATTACAAGTAACTACTGCTAACTCTCCGCCTCACATCCTCCTTGGTAAAGGACAAACTTATAGCGTGCAGTGCATCACTCAAATTTTTATGACACCAAATGACAAGTGACAACTTCTGGAGCAGGTCTGTCAGAATTCAGCTTCTCTTGATGCACCTCAAATATCAACCTAAAGTGAAAGAAAGTGAAAGTGAAAGTCGCTCAGTCGTGTCCGACTCTTTGCGACCCCATGGGCTATTCAGTCCATGGAATTCTCCAGGCTAGAATACTGGAGTGGGTAGCCTTTCCCTTTCTCAAAGGGACCTTTCCAACCCAGGGATTGAACCCAGGTCTCCTGCATTGCAGGCAGATTTTTTTACCGGCTGAGCCACCAGGGAAGCCCCAATATCAACCTAATTAATTAGTAAATAGTAACAGCCACAGCCACCATTCACTGGGATCTCATTCTATCCTCAGAAAGGATGCATATGAATCAAATCTTCATTTTCATTTGCTTCAGCTGTTAAATATCTCATCAAAAAAAACAGCACCTTATTCCAGCCCCCAGTCCCTTCACCCCTACAACCACTCCTTAGTATTTTATAATTATGTTCCAAGGAAATTTGGGGGCTCATTTATAAAACACCAAAACAGAAGCACAGAGCTTTTAGGTCAGAAAATAATATTATATTTCATACCTTCATTAAAGTCAGGTCGATATTAAAAAAATATCAACTGTAACTAGGAAGAAGTGCTGTAGACACTCGTTATTTTTAGGAAAACTTATAAAACAACTTTCTTTAAAGGAATGCAGAGTAAGCAAAATGCAAATTCAGTAACCTGCTCTGCATTCTCAGGTGAGAAACAAGGCACACTGATGTACTGCTCAGCAATACAGACGAAGCTACTGCTCGGCAATACAGAGGAAGCTACTGCTCGGCAATACAGAGGAAGCCACTGCTCGGCAATACAGAGGAAGCTACAAACGCAGGACAGAGACACCAACTGTCCTGACTCCGCATCTTTCCTAAACACAAAATATACGCATATGCCCAGAGGTTATCATGTCAAAAGTCAGTTTCTCCATGGATTTTGTTTCTCATTCACGTTATGATGCCAACAACGCAGTTCCTTCAGGAGTCATACATACTATAAATGTACAACGTACAACAACTATCAAAACTTAGAACTACCCAACCATTAAATAAGTAAATATGAGCGGTGGTATAACTAAAAATAGTCCTTGATTAGAAAAGGCTTTTTCCCCTTGAAATTGAGTATTTCGACCAATTTTGGCAGGCACAATTATTTCTACCAAAATCAATACTCCTAGTGCACATCATCGCTACAAAATTCACATGAAGCATAAAATGAAAAATATGAGTAAAAATTGAACCAATAAATAAAACAGAAACAAAAAAAAAAGGAAATAAAACACAGGAACAAGAGGAAATACATTTGAGAAAGAGATGTTGACGAATCCTCACTTAATAAAATATTTTTTCCCACTTAGAGAATAAGAGGTTTATATGTTAATTTCTGATTAAAGGAATAGTTAATGTCTTCTCTAAAAGGCATTTGAAAGCATAGGCTTTGATTGAAATGCTGTCCCTGTTCTTTAAACTCGATGATGATGAGGGGGATGTGTTGGGGAAGGGAGGGAAAAGCAGAGTGATGGATGTAACACAGTGGGCTGGTAGGAAGGACTCCAGGGCACTCATTCACAAGTCCCAGATAGCCTGGACCATGTGGGGTGCAAGGATGCTTTTAGGGAAGATGGGCAGTGCGGGTCAGTGGGGAGGACCAATGTCACCAATATATGTACTGTTCAATTTTCATCTGAAGGCAAGTCTGACTCCACATCCTCCATCAGATAGCCTGTCAATCAAAACAAGGGAAAAACCCCACAACCTAACTTCTACTACTATCACCATCTATGATAGCAAAAATCATACAGTGTTTTGATCATGAACACTCCTCAAATTCTAGCTCAACCAATAAGTACTAGACTCTGTCTGATGCGTATTCCCCATTACTTTGGCTCAACTGACCTAAACACACAAAATTTTCCTTTTAAATTTAGGATAGGTATAATTAATCCTCTTCTCTCAGGAATTCTACTCTCCATAGAATTTTCTTCATACAGCATCTTTTAAATTAAACAAAAAAGAAAAAGGAAATACTTGTAACGAAACGCCATACCTGGTGGTACTTCTTGCTGTTCCTCTGCAGGGGGCATGTGCGGTTCTGAAATTATAAATAAATAATAAAATAAATAAAAAAACACTCCATTACAGATTGCTGTCCAGCGTTTCAAGACTACAGATCTTTAAGTTGGCATGATTATTTTTACAGACTGTTTGGGGGTTTGATTGCAATTTATCATAAAGCATTAGGTTTTTGCACCAACACAATAAAGAAAAATGAGCTACAACTTTGTAAAAGTTTGTATATTTCTCAACTTTCCTGAACCACAGGCTTTAGAACATTATCTGCCTAACTGACTAACCTCAAAACTTACTGTCTGGCAAAGGAGATATGAACCAAAGCCCAAGTTTTCACCACAATTTTGCACCAGACTTGATAGGAAAGCTGTTGAAAGATATTTAAAGCATCTTGTTTCTTGTTAACAATACAAAAAATTAAATTCAAATAGAATCTTTAAAATGTATCACTATCCTTAATAAGCTCGTTTTTGAAAAATAATACTCAAGGTAACTTATTCTAAAACTAGCCAAGAATATGGATATGAATTATAACATCCAGCCTTTTTTTGTAGACATCAACCCACTTACAACTAAAGAAACTGTAAGCCTCACGACCCAATGGTATAATGATATATTTATCTGATTGGCTCTATAAAATTACATCACATGTTAGTATCTTCATCCCTAACAACACAGTGGGTGGGCAGGAAGTACCTTAACTGAGACACTATCAAGAAATAAAATTGTTATCTTTCCTTTTGTTCAAGATTTTGTGTAACAGGCTTTGGTCGAAAAGAGAATATTTTATTAGCGTTTTCTAAAACTCAAAATATTTATGCAGCTATTTTAATCATTTTTCTTCTTGCATTAATTTGCTTCTACTTGTGAGAATGCTCAAAACAGTTGGAAATATTTTAGATAAAAGGAAAAAGAAGCCTCATACATATTTTCTCCAACTGAAAGGACATAACTTTCAACCCACTTCAGCCCATGGATAACTCGTTCTCATGACACCACCTCCTCCTACTTAGAGCAGCCCTCCTCACCCTAATATGATACTTTGTACTATACAATCCTGATTTCATCTCCATCACTGCCTTTCTCATAATCTTTACTTTATCATCTCATTGGTCACTAGAGTGCCAGCCCCCAGTGAAAACAGAATTCTAACTCTCTTATTCACTCTCATCCTCCGAGCCCCTGAGCAATGTCAAGACAGCAAATAGTAAGTGTGTGATAAATGCTTGTTGAAGAAATGAATATAACTTTTTATAAAAAGTAAACAGATTTCTATTAAATTAACTTACCTTCTAAAATTGTGTTTGAATTATCTACAGCATGATCTAAAAAAAAAAAAAAATTAAAGCACATCTTACATTAAGCACATCTTACCTACTTTCACAAGTTCTTTAATATATTCGTTTGGAGACCTAAATTTGACTCTTTTTAGATTGGGGTTTCTTATAGAGAGATTCATTAGAATATCAACTTTAATTTCTAAATTATAGTCAAAGAATACATCAATAGGCTGGGATGTCTTTAGTGGTTCAGTGTCTAAGGCTCTGCGCTCCCAACACAGGGGGGCCCAGGGTTCAATCCCTGGTCAGGGAACTAGATCCCACATGCCGCAACTAAGACCTGGTGCAGTCAAAACATAAATAAATATTTAAAAGTCAATTGATTTTAAAAATAGGTTGGCATTATCTCTGCGGACATAAACCTTGCACCATAAACAGGATAAATATATCAACATGATCCAATTCCTTAGTGACTTAAGAATGTCTTGTATTTCTGACTACATCTTTGTTCCACAAGTTATACTCGTTTTCACAAATTCAAGGGGAGCTGACTTGCAGGAAGCTCAATACCTTACCTGAACTTTCTGTCCCTTCATTTTGCAATGGCTCGTACACTACAAAATACACAGAAAAAATACTCCTGTAGCCCAGTATCTCATTAGAACACAAGAGCAGCCATACAGTTCAAAGTCTAGTTTATTCTTGAACCCCTGTGACTTCATTACTAGTAAATGGCAGTTTACAGAGTACAGTGGGGAAGAGTTTGGTTCTGGGGCGAAACAGGCCTAGATTCAAATTGCAGAGTAGCCTCTTCTAGCCAGAGGAACAATTATATATGCTTCCTTCTTGCCAAATGGGGAAAATTAAAGTTCCTCCCCAATCACTTGTTAACAGGGTCCCATACTTTGTTTACCCCTGGGTGGTGCTGAATTTCTCTTTTATCCTTTGTGACTGTAGTGGAGGTTCTGAGTTACCCACAGCTCTGTCTGCTCTACACTCTGGATCCCAGACCTGGCAGATTCTCTACTTCGCAGAGTAAGCGATGCTCAGATGTTCCACCTGGGGCAAACGGCCCTGCCTCCAACCCGAGATGAGGGTTCAGCGGGCAGGTCTTAATCCACTACCTTAACCACAGCCCAGGGCTCACCTCTCTCTGCTCCACTGCTTAGGCTCTTGTCTCTGCCACCATCTCCCCTCGTGTCCGGCTAGTCCATAGCTTCCCTAGTCAGCCTGATTCCTGCTTTTCCCATCTTCCAAAATGCCTCAAATGTCCTCGTACCCTAAGAGCAAACTGTGTTATAGTCCTAGCACAGTTACAAATGTTTTCCCCTTGATCATTTAATAAAGAAAAATATCAAGCATTTACTATCTTTTAGATATTATTCCCAGTGCCTGGGTAGAGTGAAGGACAGTTTTTAATAAATGCTTTTCTATCCTGCTGGTGGAAGACAAAGACACAGTGAATACTTGCTCCCTCTGTCACCCTGAACTGTGTCCCATTTTAATATGCTCTTCTATCAACTGAAAAACAAACAAGCCTTTTCTTTTTGTTGCTGGTGTCATTTTTATTTTATTAGTTTGCTCATTTTGTATGTTTTTCTTTTTTATTGAAGTATAGTTGATTTACAATAGCTCAGTTGGATAGCAAAGTCATTCAGTTATACATATATATGTGTGTTTGTGAGTGTATATATATTTTACATATATATATATATATATTTTTTATTCTCTTCCATTAAGATTGTCCTTGTCCTCTCTCTCCTCCATTTCACAATCTAATTTCTTCAGAGTCATTTGCACATGCTGTCTTCTCACTTCCTCTCCTCAACCCACTCCAGTCTGTCTTCCAGTGCTGACCACATCCCTGAAAAGACTCCTCTAAGACTACCCACGAGCCCTCATTTAACCCAGTGGACACTTCCTGCCTTTATTGAATCAGATCTCCTGGCAGCTCCTTCCCTAACAAATGCTCTCATCCTTGGACTCCAGGGCAACCATCCTCTCCTTTGATTCTCTCCTTTCTCATCGATCTTCATCATTTCACCTTTTTCTTAGCAGGCATTAAAGGTTGCCTTTCATCAGAGTGCAGACACAGCGACTCCTCTCATCTAGCTCTCTCCCCTCTCTTAAACTACTTCAGTCTTTGGATTCAATCATGATGCATATTCCGAAGATTCTCAGACTCAGTCGGGAATAGACTTCTCTTCTATGATCCAAATACCATCCATCGGCTAATCTGATATCTCCCCTTGGATGGCTCAGTAGGCACTACCCGCATAGGCAGACTGCTCATGACCTTTTGGCCCCAAGCCCGTTTTCCAGTCCATCTGTCTTACAAAAAAGCACTCCATCCACCAGGCACATGAGCACAAAAGTGGTCATATTTATACCTTGTTAACATTTTAAATTATATTTATTACAATATTCTGCCTATGAATATATCTTTACTTTCACAACATCTAACTTAGCATTTATCTAATTTTATACTTCTTTTAAATTTGATTTTAGAATTCTCTATATCTAGTCTGCAACTTGCATTTGGAACATGTTCTTACGAGCATATTTGGAAAAACACAATAATGACTGGCAGAAATTAGAACACTATCTCAAATCCTACCTCTGCGTGCAATTTTTAAATTCCAAATTCCTCTTTTCTCCTTTAAATTCAAAATCAAAAAGAAAACCTAAATGCATTCATAGTGGCCAAGTTATTTAATTTATTAAAAAAAAATATTAGTCCCTAGTAGGATTCTTCTGATGGCATCCTTCACATCCCATTAGGACCTGTGGATGGTGATCTTGGTAGGCTCAAATCTTAAAATCACATGTTTAATAAATTAGCATACTAGATCTACACATAGCTCTTCTAATTTTCTTCACTTGAAATTCACCAGCTAACATAAGACCACAAGTTTTTTTTGAAAGTAGAGACTTCATATTATTCATATTTGAGTGTCAAGCCCTAAAATCATCCAGCACACGGGAAGTCCTCCACGTCCGACTCAAGACCTACACATCTCTTCATCCTTCTTGTTTCACAGAAAGTTATTCTCAAATGGCTTCTTTCCTTCTATGGAGTCATCTTTGAGGATATTGAAATAAGAAGGATCCACTGTTGGCTCTATCATTTCTTAGTCAAATGAACATATGCAAAATTACTTACATTCTCTGAACCTTACTTCTTTCATCTGGGGAGTAGTGAAAACATAACCTACTTCAGGAAGTTTAATGAAAACAGCATGGGAAGTGCTGGGGCAACAAGAGCAGCTGCAATTGCCTAAATCAGAATCTGATGCCAGAACTATTTTCTCTATGCCGCTTTAAGTCCAGAATGGAGTTCTTCCATACCTTTCTCCATGGACAGCAGTCATCTTTATTTAATGAAATTAATTTGCAGAAGCAACTAGAGTAGTTAAACTCTGACTAAAGTAGTCTTCACTTCTCTGAGAGCTCAGTTAGTAAACAATCCTCCTGCAATGCAGGAGACTCTGGTTCAATTCCTGGGTCAGAAAGATCCTCTGGAGAAGGGATAGGCTACCCACTCCAGTATTCTTGGGCTCAGCTGGTAAAGAACCATCTGCAATGCAGGAGACTTGGGTTCGATCTCTGGGCTGGGAAGATCCCCTGGAGAAGGGAAAGGCTACCCACTCCAGTATTCTTATGTAGAGAATTCATGGGTACAGTCCACGTGGTTGCAAAGAGTTGGACACGACTGAGCAACTTTCACTTCACTTCAAAGTAGTCTTCAAGCACAGGACTTATATTTAATTTAAAAACAGCCACAACTATAAAGCAATGAGATTAAATTTTCCTGAAAAATTTGTAACTGCTTCCTAAAGCAATGGCAGAATCACTGGAATGGATAAACCATCTCCCGAAGTAAACTCTGAAAACTACCCATTGATTGGCTCCTTTAAGTTATGGTATTTGTAGCTAAAAGTATCACTCTCCATACTTTACAGTCTAACTCTGAGTAGATTTTAAAAACAAGTAGGTAGCTTAATGTTAAAAAGCATTTTCAAACCTTGTTCATCATAGTCTCGGTAGGTGACATCATCTGCAAAAAAGAGAATAAAACCAAAATAAGTATTACTTGAGTCATTACTTTTTAGTCATTTTAGTGAAAAAGCACAACTAAATCTCCAATACAGATTTCTGTTCCTTTAAACATTTAATGACCGTACAATCAGTGAGAAAGGCCTCTGCCCAAAAACAATGATAGGAAAGGACAGATAAATTATTTTCATAAAAATTTCTCAAATTGGCATAAAGCAAGACATGCAGAAGAAACATTAGGAATTAATATCTTGTTTTATTATGAGGTGGGGGTAGATGAGATGAAATATGAAAGCCTGAAAGTCTTTTTGAACAATCTATGCAAAAAATCCTGTATTAGGCGTTAAAATTATCTTTGACCCATGAAAAGAAAAATCATCATGTTAACAGAGCATTGCAACCATAGAGCCGGAAGTAAGGTTTAAAATCTAATGAAAACATTCATCAGGTACCTGTTTCTTGGTATGTTCTTTCAGCATCATCTACTACTACTGGTTCACTGGAATCTAGAAAGAAAAAACATACACCTTTGCCAAACATGAAAAAACATGCACATTGCTAGACACTACTCTAAACTATTTACAAATTAACTCTAATTCTAACAATTGTGTAAGATAGATATTATTATCATTATTTAATAAAATTTAAGCTGAATAATAGGCCATAATTTCCTCTCAAGTCACAAGGATAGGAAGGAGCAGAATAGAATTTTCACCAAATCTGGCTCCACTATATCACATTGCCTCATTCATTCCCAAACATTCTTGCCAGTATTCTATTAATATTTACAAAATCCCAACAGTGATCTGAAAAAATCTCCTTTTTCCCCATTTCTCCATGTAATATTAAACTATATTCAGATATTTGTATAATACCTGGGCAGCCAAAAATGACTCAAGTATTATAAAGAGATCTCTATTTGAATCAGAGTGAATCATTAACCCTGGGTGGAAACAACCTTGGTCACTGCCTGAAACAGAAACATACATTACAGACCTGGATTTTCCTGCTCATACATCATGTCTTCCATATCTTGACTGTAGGCTGGCGAAGCTATAAATCAGGAAACAATTAGGAAATGACAAATATGTTTCAGAAAAGGATTATGCTTGATATTTAAAACAGGAAAAGCACAATTTCTAGTGGAGACAGAAATCAAATCGAAATGATGCTCAAACTTACATTCATTCATGAAACAAACAGGTACTAACTTGTGCTAAATGCCAAATACAAAGATGAATAAGAAAGTTTCCATCATCAATGTAACTGAACCACAAAATCATGGAGCTATATTCTCATGTAATGAAAATTCAATGACATTCACAGAACAAAAAATGAGGCAGAGACACAGAGGAGTGCAGATGAACCCTCCTCCCAGGCACACAGCAGGCACCGGCACAAGAGAGCCTGAGTGAGGACCCACATTCCTAGCCCCTCACTTGGACTCAGCACCTGAGCACCCCCCGACTACACCACAATTCTCATGTTTATAGACACCTATTGTTGAAACGACATACGTCCTAAATGCCAGCCAACAATATGACGTAGTCCCACAGAAAGAGGGGTCTATTCCAACCCTGGGAGAAAAACTGGCCGACACAGGCTTACTGGAAGACGGTACGTTCGTCTCCAGTGTGGCCATACTTTCTGGGGACACATGATATGAGACAAGACAAAACTCTGACTGTTCTGACTCAGGAATTTAGGACTACAAAACATGTAATTTTACAGCATCTTTTTTTCCAATTATCTTCTTAAAAATTTTTTTTTCTATTTATTTTTATTGAGGTATAGTAGGTTTATAATGTTGTGTTAATTTCTGCTATACAGCAAAGTGATTCAGTATGCATATATATATAAATATATATTCTTGTTTATATATTTCCCACTATGGTTTATCACAGGGTATTAAATATAGTCCCGTGAGCTATACAGCAGGACCTGTTGTTCATCCATTCTATACACAGCAGCTCATATCTGCTAATCCCAAACTCCCACAGTACCTTTTGACTTAATAATTCCACTCCTGGGAATTTATCTTCAGGAAGTAGACTTCAAAAGCACAAAATTATATTCATATATACATGTATCTATATGTAGATATGTACATATATCTATATATATGTGTACATACAAATATATATAATTGTGGTATAACGTATTACATAATAATAATCATTTATTATGTATTATGTGATATTTGATATAAAGTATGATAGTTAATACATAATAATCATTTTATCTCTCTTTTATAGGAAAACATTAATTAAAACAGAATAGTACCAAATTAAAATCTTACCTGTCTCTTCTATATGGTAGCTATCTTCAGTTTCTGAAAATAATAACATTAAATAAAGATTACTACCTTAATAAATAGTACATTTATGTATTTTATATGTACATTCTGGATGAATGTTTATCATTGATTTTATTTTGAAAGCAAATAGGTACTAAAACAAACCATGAAAATATCAATAAACATCTGCTAAATATCTTTCACCAGAACTACATTTAGAAATGCCTCACATATTTTTCTTAGAGGATCCACTTAACAACCCCACAAAGATGACAAACACTGTAACTTGAGCTAAAAAGGGAGGGTGATTTAGTCAGAGTAAAGACGGGCTTCCCACGTGGTGAGCGTGGTAAAGAATCTGCCTGCCAATGCAGGAGATGCAAGAGATGGAGGGTTCAATCTCTGGATCAGGAAGATCCTCTGAAATAGGAAATGGCAATCCACTCCAGTATTCTTGCCTGGAAAATTCCATGGACAGAGGAGCCTGGTGGACTATAGTCCATGGGGCCATAAAGAGTTGGACACGACTGTTCTCACAACACAGTGACAAAGGCTGTGTCCACATCTCAACCCCCTTGGCCAATCTATTTTCTAGACATGTCCTGCCATTTTCAGAAGCAAAAGTACAGTCTCTATATGGAAACACAAAGGCAGAACCAAGGGACTATAGATGTTTGGGGAGCTGAAAGGTCAATGTGTCGATACTTTCATCTACATACCTCTGATGGCCAAGTGCTGCCACTCACATGACCTCTGTTAATTTAACAGCTATATGGACATAAGTATTTGTAATTTCTGAAGACTCATAACAAGCAACTTTTACGTTCAAACTGAATCTATGTCCCAATTAAAAATTAGGTCAGAAAATAAAGTTTCTTCAATTTATAAATTTTTTACAAGTGTTTCTGCCCACTCTTGATCTATACCTCCTAACCTCAAAAATATCAAATTCCTTATGTTTCTGATTATTTGAGTGTCTTGATTCAAACTTGTTGTATAAGCATCATCTAGAATATCAACTGTCAATCTTACTTAGTTATTCTGGCCAAAGATGGGAAGGAGCAAGACATTCCTGGGAAATGATGAAATCATTTCATCAGCATTCCTACTCAGAAATGTTTTCCCATAGAAATCATGATATTTATGATATCAGAAGGTCTGAAGCTCAAAAGCTAGTCTGTAAATGTGTATTTTCAATGCACAACACAAGTGAGATCATACACATGTTGAAAAGCATTTTGAACTTAAATTTTCCTCCCAAATTATGCATCTGATACAATTCTGTAGGTTGGTATGGAAACCAAATCATCACTTACGGTGTTATTTCTGTGGAAAAGTGTATTATCTGCTCAACAACAGGCATGAACACAAGCTTTTGGAAATACATTTATTCATAAATTAGGAGCTGTTTGCTTCTCAAGTAAGTTCCCCAATATGTTAAACATTGTGAGAAGTAGATCTATTTAATTCCTCGTAAGGTTTATGCTTTAAAATAGTCCCTGCAACCATTTACCAACAGCATTGTCTGGAGGCTACCTATTCACTCAGTTCTTGTATGGCCTGGACAAGTCCCATGAGCTCTACTCTCTAGCTGTGCTGCACGGGCTTCCCATTGCAGTGGCTTCTCCGGTTGCAGAGCACAGGCTCTAGGGCACATGGGCTTCTGCAGTTGCAGCTCTCGGGCTCCAGAGCGCAGGCTTCAGTAATTGTGGCCCATGAGCTTAGTTGCTCTGGAGCATGTGGGATCTTCCCAATCCAGGGATTGAACCTGTGTCTCCAGCATTGGCAGGTGGATTCTTAACCACTGAACCACCAGAAAGTCCCTCTTGCATCACTCTTTAGAGATAAAACATCTCTCTTAAAAAACAATGTTTCCTTCATACTCATTTTAAGTATAATATGATATACAATTTGAATATTTTCAAATAACAAAAACCAGAGTACAAACATGTGGCTTAAAATCATTTAAGAATTCATTAATGTCTCAAAGGACTACTTTAAGAAGAGTACAGAGAACAGACTCCAAAAGAACAAAGCATGTGGACTTAATTTAGCAGGGTTCTAAATGACCATGGCAGCCTCATATTAAAACAGAACAGAGCAATAAGTATATGAATGAAAAGTTTTCCATACGTCAGTAGTGAATAGCTACCATTCTAACTGGCCTAATGCAAACAGTACAAAGTAAATGACTCAAATGATACTTACATAGCTAGCATTTAATTTAAAATATTGATACATGCAAACCAATCAACACGAAGTTTGGTCCATATGTAGACTACATGGGGCCTGCCTCCTGATTTTCCAAATAAAATTTTACTGGAACACAGACACACTTACTCAACTGGGCATTGTCCAGGGCTGCTTCTGCCCCATGGCAACAGAACTGAGAAGTTGCGATAGAGGTTTTACGGTCTGCAAAGCCTAAAATAATGACCAGCTGGCCATTTACGAAAAAGAAAGGTTTGCCAATGCCTAGGTTACAAATTGCATTCTACCCACTGTAGTCACAGAGTTCATTTTAGATCAAGACCTTTGGTAGATTATTAAGGTCAGTATTTCATCAGTTGCTTGAGTATCTTATAACAAATGGTATTCCAGGATGGAGAGTCCAGTAATTGTACTGAAGGATTTCATTTATATCCTATAAAAAATGCATAAATTCTCAGAATTCCTACTGTGCTTTGAATTAAAAAACTGGGACATCTATTTATTTTAGGGAAAAGACTCATTTTATTGGTTTTTAGCTTCAAGTGAAAGAAAAAAAACTTTAGATAAAAGTTAAATATTGGTTTTAAAAAACTTCAACAATCCTAATTACCAATGACTCATTGTGCTTTATTCAGAAACCAAACACAAAAGTGTTCTACCTTCATGAACGGCTCCAGTTCCCATGGGTTCGAATCTGTCATCTGCATCACTTCCTACAAAGACACGGTCGTCGGGTTGCAGCTCTTCTGCTGGTCCTGGTTCTTGGTGCAGGTTCTCTCCTTGAACAACAATAATGAACAAAGTGACACAGGTCTACGCCAAGGGCCCCTGGCAGCAGCCAACACAAACACCAACGGCCCGTCTGCAAGGCTGCACGTACCCGCTGCAGCTGCTGGGCACACCCTGCCCCTCCTCCGGGCCACTGCACACGCCAAAGCTCTGTCCTCTCTCTGGCCAAAGGCTAGTTCACCTGAGGGGGCAACAGGTCTTCTTTCACTAGAACACCAAGGATGGGACCTCACTTATTTTAGTGGCTCTGTCTGCCCAGCACCTGGGGCTATGATTAGCCATGAGAAGTTCTCAATCCATATTTCCTAAGTGAATAAATACATTCAGAATTCTTACTACATTTGCCTCTTCAATGATCAGTAGATCAAAGATCACCTTGTGATCTTCCACTGAGAACTGACATAAAATTCCACGTAACAGTTTTAGACAACTCTATGTAAATGTTCTACTGCAAAGAACAGCCGACCACCAGCTAAACCACATGTGAGGTCATCAGCATTAGGTCAGATGCATTACTCTTTGCTTCTAAAGGTTTCTGTGTTTAGCCTTTAAGTTATGTCAAGATGCTCATTTTCTGTTGTGAGACTGGCATGATATACGTAACCATTTCTCTTGCCTTGTGTAGATACTGGACATGCTGTGTGACTCCACTGCAGCGTGGGTTCGCTGGTCACTGTGGTCTGAGACATCCTCCCAGTAGTAACTTGACATGGCCTCATGCAGAGGATTTCCCACATATATCATTCTAACCAGAGAACTCAAGTGAGCCCGACGACGGTGTGCAGTGCAGTACCACTCTAGGAATCAGACCATCTAGGTCCACCTGTACCGGCTGTGCGTGACCCTGGGCCAGTTACTTAACTGCTTTGGGCCTAAGATTTCTCTTCTGAAAAAAAGGAATAAGAGTACCTACTCATAGCATTGTTATGAGGACTGAAGGGCTTAGAAAAATGCCTGCTGCTACTGCTAAGTCACTTCAGTCGTGTCCGACTCTGTGCGACCCCATAGACGGCAGCCCATCAGGCCTCCCCGCCCCTGGAATTCTCTAGGCAAGAACACTGGAGTGGGTTGCCATTTCCTTCTCCAATGCATGAAAGTGAAAAGTGAAAGTGAAGTTGCTCAGTCGTGTCCGACTCTTCGCAACCCCATGGACTGCAGCCTACCAGGCTCCTCTGTCCATGGGATTTTCTAGGCAAAAGTACTGGAGTGGGGTGCCATTGCCTTCTCCGAGAAAAATGCCTGGCCCATAATAAATAAGGGCTTCCCCTGGTAGCTCAGTTGGTAAAGAATCTGCCTACAAACCAGGAGACCCCAGTTCAATTCCTGGGTTGGGAAGATCCACTGGAGAAGGGATAGGCTACCCACTCCAGTACTCTTGGGCTTCCTTGGTGGCTCGGCTGGTAAAGACCTGCCTGCAATGCAGGAGACCTGGGTTCAATCCCTGGGTTGGGAAGATCCCCTGGAGAAGGGAAAGGCTACTCTCTCCAGTATTCTGGCCTGGAGAATTCCATGGACTATATAAAAAGAGTCTGACATGACTGAACAACTTTCACTTTCACTATAATAAGTACATTTTATTGTTGCTGTGCAGCTGCTGTTAATATTTACCATCATCGTCACCACAGTGGTAACAATGATACAATTCCACTGCTACTGAACTTTCCTCCCCAAGTGCAGCACGGTGTTCTTGGTCACTTTACTCGATGAGTTCCTAGTCACTTTAGGCACCTGGTGCGGCCCAGTGCTGCAAGCGGGCCGTTAGGCCCTTTTACGTTGACGCTGCTTGTTTTCGGTCTTCTCATCACAGCCTCCCATCTTGTTTCTCACTTCAGATCTTCTGCTTCTCAGCACACCGATCAATTTTTCCTGTCACTAACTGTATGACTCTTTTTTTCTTCTAGTCATGTTCCTTATTTATTTATTCAGTGTAATTTCACAGGGTTTACGTGGGCAGAGCTGAGCTCTCTCGCCCATCTATTCAACAGAAGCGCCTGTTTTCAGCAGAAACACCACACACCGTCTGAGTGTCTCCATGACCCAGGGACAGCCCGCCATGAGGAAAACTGTCTCCTGAAAGCTCACGAGACCTCATCAGAGGCATGGCCAGTGCCCTCTGCAACTGCCGCCCCAACACTATGAGGGAGCAATTATCCAACTTTGAAGGGTGAAGGGCTTGAGGAACTGTGTTAAAGCCACACAGCTAATAAAAGTAACTGCAGGACCAGAACGCGACGGTGAAACATAGAAGGATGGGGACAGAGAGTCTACGTTAGAGACAGCGTCAAGGAGGCAAGCGTGACCTGATAAGATGTGAAGACTGGAACACACACACAAACATACTAACAGAAGACAGAACAAGTCAAAGGTCCTAGGGCAGAGACAGGCCTGGCGATTACAGAGAAAAGAGAGGCCAACTAGGCTCGAGAAAAGTGATCAAGGGGAGAGAGATCAGCCCACAGTAGGCCTGGCCACATCAAACATTGGGTGCAGAGGAGCAAAGATTGAAGCAAAGACCCAAGGGGATGGAAGAGGGGATGGTGGTACTGACACTGCAGAAGTCAGAATACATTTTGGAGGCAAAGCTGAAGGGATTTGCTGATGGATGATGCATGAGAGGGGAAGAGGAGAAAGAAATCAAGGAAAACCCCCAGAATTTTAGCTTCGGCAACTGAATGGATAAAGAGACCACTAACTAGAATGTAAAACATTTATGTAAAATATAAAACTGGAATAAAACATTTTTTTTTCGGTGGAGCTGTGAGATGGAGAGGAATCAAGAATTCAATTTTAGGAACATTTTGAGTCTAAGATATCCATAAAACATGCATATAGAGATAAGAATAGTTATCTTATCTCTAGTTAGTCAGTTATTCAATTAGGTAAGTCCAGGAGCTTAGATGAGAGATCAGGGCTGCAGATATATATTCAGTAGTATTTAAAGCCACGGTCTGTGGTTTCCTGAGGAGAAAGTCTTGACAAAGAACAGATTCAGGGAATCCAGGTGCTAGCCTGGCTCCCTTCCTCCAGTGTCTGGCTTCCTGCATGTCCAGAGGTCCACCATGCCCACGACTTCCTTCTCCTCCAACCTTGGCTGAAACTTACTTTGATCAACCATCTCGACTCACTCAGATCCCCAGTACAATCTCCGTGTCCCATCTTCCTACTGACAATTCCTCCACCTCATTTTCCACTGCAGACAGAATACACAACACTCCTTCACACCCTCCAATGTTTTCAACTTCTCTTAGGATCAAGTAAAAACATTCCTTCCCCTACCTCTCCACCTGCGTTCAGGCCTTTTTGGTCCCTGGACTTTCAGACATGCCATGCCCTCTACTTAAAACTTTGCTGACAACCTTTGACTGGCAAAGCATTGTACCATCCTCCAGCTCCTAAATCAAAATGTCATTTCCTCCAGGAAGCCCCTGGTGACCCCAAAGTCTGAGTAAGTCCCACACAGCATCATGTATTTCACCATCACAGCACTTAC
This sequence comes from Bos mutus, assembly GCF_027580195.1. Classification (NCBI taxonomy): domain Eukaryota; kingdom Metazoa; phylum Chordata; class Mammalia; order Artiodactyla; family Bovidae; genus Bos; species Bos mutus. Next base: position 55,013,547 of record NC_091630.1, on the reverse strand, counting down.
CTCATCATATTGAAATCAACCATGTGCTGAGATTGTATCATCCTTGGCTTAGGTTAAAGTTGAAATTAAAAAAAAAAAGATGTAGGAAAGGAAAGCCTGTGTTTGATCACATGGGCAGGTGAAGTAGCTTCTCTAGCTGAGAAGAAATGGTACTAAAAGGACACAGGCTCCTAGACCCCTACTAGCCAAGGGCAAAACCCTCAAACTCAGACAGAGCTGGTCTCCCCAGTGGAGCACAGATGGAGCCTGATGGATGCTTTTATACTTAACCTCAAAATACCCAAGATGGACTAAGATACTTTAGCCGGCCTTCAAAAGCCCAATTTAAATGATGGGAAATTGTTTGTTTTTAAGAAACATAATTTTTTTACTGTAGGGCCACCTTCAGCTCACGCCAACACACTAAAAGTATCAGGACACCACGTGTTCTGCTCTCTTCAAAACCCTCCTGTTACATTTTGGTGTGGTGCGTGTGTGCAAAGTCGCTTCAGTCGTGTCTGACTCTTTGAGACCCCATGGACTGTAGCCCCCAGGCTCCTCTGTCTGTGGGATTCTCCAGGCAAGAATACTGGAGTGGGTTGCCATGCACTCCTCCAGGGGTCTTCCCTACCCAGGGATGAAACCTGCAGCTCTTAAGTCTCCTGCATTGGCAGGTGGGGTCTTTACCATTAGAGCCACCTGGGAAACCCTTTGGGGGGTTCTGTGTTTTTATCAATGGATGAGTCAAGAAACAGTCTTAGCAAATCTGAAAACATTGGTTTCTAGAGTACCATTTAATATTCTCCATACAGAACTTAAACTTTTTAGATGTAAGAGCTAGAGAAATGCTTTACATTCTCTAAGTAAACTGCATGTTTGAGTCTGCTCTACGTAATTAAAAGTTTCTTTTTGCTCTGGTGGCCACACAAGCAGTCAGTATAATTTGAGGGTTGAAAACAGTTCCCAGAGAGCTTGTTATAGTTTACCTGGTTCTCTTCTATTTCCCTCCTCCTGTTGCTAATGTTATTTGTTCTTGATGTATCATTGGTCACGCTATCATTGGTCTCCATTTGTTTATTCTCTTAACAATAAAATGGGGCAAAATAAAACTAGTGCTGTGTTATTTTAAAAACACTTGTCCTCTAATAACTTTTAAAAGCCCGCTCAATTAATACTTAAATTTTAAAATAATATCCAAGTCGTTTTATGCAGTTAACCATCATTTTAGTAATACATGAAACATATTTTAATTCATACCAGGTTCTGAGTATACTGTTTCATCAAGTGACTGAACTTGTTCATATACTTCATCTTCAATATTCTGACGTCCTAAAATAATTAAAACATAACTAAGTTAAGTGTTGGTCACTCAGTTGTGTCCAACCCTTTGCGACCCCATGAACTGCAGCCCACCAGGTTCCTCGATTGATGAGTAGGGGTCAAGGAGGGCAGCTATTTTATTGTGTTTTTAATGAGAGGTATGTACCTCTGTTATAGACTAGGTAGTTAGAGAAGACAGAAGGTAGAGACTCAAATAAGAGGAAAGTTGGGAAGGTAACATTTAAACCAAATCAAATATCACCAAGAAGTTGAAAAGGATATGAGCTGATAACAAACTGAAGGGTTTGGAAGTTTGGGACAGGTTATCAGTAATATGCAAAGAGTAATATTAACAAAGAATAAAAAAAGGAAGAGGGAAAGCAAATGGTACATTTCAAAGTAAGTACCAGCTTTGAAAAACAAGGTTTTTAAAAATTAAATTAGTACAAAGTAAAATTTAAGGTGCTAAATTCAAATACGCATTTAAATTCTGAAAAAAAAAAAAAGGAAAAAAATAATCACTCTTGCTGCAAAGTCAAGGCATGATTACGGCAATTGTACAGGAATGTGAGAGACAGGAACTTCTCCTGGGATTATTTGAACAACAAAAACTGACAGCAACATTTTGATCTTTACTAAAAGGAAGAAAGGTAAACCAAACCAAACTACCAATATATAGTGATAAAATCCACACAACTACCATCTGGATTCAGTGGCTAAATCGCTGGTAAAAATGCAGTGTCATACCTAACATTTTCAATAGGTGGCAAAATGAAACCAAATCTTTTGAGAACTAGAGTAAAAGAAAATGTGCAGAAATAGTACTTCGTAATAAAAACCAAAGCATCAATAGGAAATGAGAGTAATGGAATCAGACTTCATTTACCAATTTATTAAGAGATTTCAGGAGTTTTTATCATATGGGTCACTGGTCCTTGAGTGACTGAGGAAATACTTGAATTCATGTGTGAATTTATGTAGATCTAAACAGGCTTCACAGATGATCCCAGGGAGTCCTGGGAAGAATTTCACTGTAGACAGGAGACTCATGTTAAAAAGACTGGGAGCCCAATAGACCTACTTCATTAAATAATATGACAGAAGAGGGCAAAACTAAATGTCCAAGACCTGTCTAATTTTACTTTCAATATAATATGGCACAGATATCCTGGACTTGGAATCAAGAAACACAGCACTTAGTTCATGATGTTTCAAATATGGTCTCAGACAAGGAGAAGCCTTCTGTGTCTGGACTCTTAATCTCAAAAATTAAAATGATCCTGTGTGGATTTTTTCTAGGAAAAAAAAAAAAGAGAGAAAGAGAGTTTACTATAAAATTTCAGAAGACAAGAAGAAAAAGGTTTGGGTTGGCCCACCAAACCCCTGAAAGTCTGTTCAGGTTTTTCTGTAACATCTAATGGGAAAATGGAACGAGTTTTTTGGCTAACCCAGTTATTTCATTATTCTGCGATCATTGCAAAACAAAATCATGGATAAGACAGGACTCTGGAAGCTGCTACCTTTGGGTACCTGGGATGCAACTAGGTATGTTTGGTCAGAATCAGAGGAAAGCTTACCTGGGCTCTCCAGAACCTGATCTTCCAGCCAAGGGTACATGTCTGCCTCTTCTGGTGGCACTGTTGGCTTTGGAGCAGGTTTTTCTTTAAGGCCTGCATTTTTATTCACAAAATTAACTTAAAGGTTTTTTTTTTTTCTTTTTAAAAATTTTTTGACACATTAAACCAAGTAAAATAATATTTCCCAACACTTCATCAATATTGTCAGTTATTCAAAGATTTCCAGTTTCTATTACATGAGAATATTGATATACTTATAAAAAAATAAAGTTGGAAAATAGTTCCTTCTTTGAATTCACCGGGCCTTTAATAACTCTTTACCTAAATTAACCTTTCATTTAAAAAATAATAAATCATTATTTGAATATTCACAAATCTCTAAAAGATCAAGTCACAAAAAAGTAAGTAAAATAAAATAAAACAAGTCATGCCTGAACTTGGCAAAAGAAGTTCAGTATGGGTTCAATCTCCTCTCGTGTTCATAAGTGAATAAGGAACTTCTAAGTTTTGAACTCCAAATTCAGCAATAAGACAACTAAGATGGTACTGGAACTTTCTACTCTTATTGCCTGCATGCCTTTCTTTGATTTATATACAATTAATTACTCTTCTTGAAAACTATAGTTAAATATAAGGAAAAAAAAAAAAACTCACTATGTACACCCTTCTAAAGTTAACACATGCAATTCCATAAAAAATTCCATAAAAAATATGGAAAAAAAAGTTCTTTTGCTTTTCTTAAGGAAAATAAGACATCAGGATATATTAACACAAAAGATGATTTTAAAGTCAATGCTGCTCTAAAATCTTATATATTGCTAATTCTTTGAGATTTTGTATGTAGCACATTAAAATGCATCCTAAATACAACAATTTTGAAAACTAAATTAGACTGTCATGAGCCTGACAATTCCATTTACCAAACCCTGGGCTCTCTGTTACCCCACTGAGAGTCTTGTACCAGGAGCAGATATTAAAGGGCATGTGCCTGCATGTTAACAGCTGGAGTGAAAAGGTCAGGACAGAACAGAGAGGCCTTTTCTAATTTTAAGCACCTTTAACTCAATGTAGGTATACTGCTGTAATCTGGGAGATCCTCATTTACTCTCCTGCTCTGGTTCTTTGTGTTTTTCCTGACTATTCCCTCTTTTATAGCACTTTATTTTTCTCTCATTAACAAAAACATACTCCTACCCCATCTCCCAAATCCTAAAAAAGACTGAAACAGAGTTCACAGGACCCCACCTCATCACTGATATTTCCTCTAGGAACTCATTTCTGACACTACTTACGCAAAAATCTAACATTAGAAAACAAACACCAACGCATACAATCGTGTTCTGCTCCTAACTATAGATTCCAGAGAGGGCATACACAAATAGGCACAGATCCTAATTATAGTTCACTTTCAGGGGGTGGGGGTAAGAGATGAAAGCCTTTAGTAAAACACATCACATTTCAAGATCCAAATTCAAGGCTGAAAACTCCCCCATGCACTTTTCCACTTAAATAACCTATGCTTACGAGCTCTCAACCGTTACTGGGACAGGTATGGACCTCTCCATGGCCAAGTTTTGCTGAATTAATAGGGTAAACTTTTCATCTTCTGAATCAAGAGATTCATCTTTGCACTTTCAGCACTGCAGAAAGCACCTGGTACATAGCAGGTGCCCAAGGACGGGGTGCACCCAGCGAAGGGCTGCTTTGCTTTTTAAATGGCTGCAGACTTTACAGGGTCCCGGCTCTAGCTGTACCAGAGTGGCTTAGGGCTGTAGAGGAGGGAACGGGGACTCATCAATTTCCCTGCTACTATTTACCAAAGAGATGCCCATCTGAGTTCTAGCATCATCCACCATTTCAGTACCACAAGCCTAATTTGCCCAAACACTTCCAGTTTGTCTGTTGTCCTGGTATAATTATTTCACTCTCAAAAGTATCTCAGGTTGGATGAAAAATTACAAGGTCATTCTACTAAGCCTGTCTGTAGCAGGCTTTCAAACTGTGCTCCATGGGTTCGATAAGCAGTAAAATATGTCCCCATCAAAGAAGAAAGATTTAAGCTGCCTGAAAATCCCATTCATATTGGATTTAGAGAAAACTTTCATTTGAAAAAAAATCTGAGGCAAAAGTGCCTGAAAACTACTACTACACATCAATATCCAGACCCACACTGACCCTAATAACCAGCTGGGAGTTGTCTCTAAAGTTGAAATTGTAAAACATGAAACACAACAGGAGGAAGCCCATAACGAGAGAAAATACCGAGCCGTTTTCTTTTCTGTCCAAAGTGGCAGGTGAATTGTAAATTTACTGACACCTAGTCATGGTGATTTTCCAGAGGTGAAATCAGCGCAAAAATAAACTATTTTGTAAACTTCAAAGAAGCTGAAGTTCTTATTAACATCTTTCCTTCCCTAGACTCTGATAAAGGTGCTAACATTTAATGAAAACGCATTCTAGAATAATTCTTATTGATTTGATAACCCATATGAAAGCTTTTACTCTGGCGTTTCCAATTTTTTTTTTTCTTACCCAAGTCCATTTAGCCCATGAATCCATGAATAAGTGTTCCCCAGAAAACAGTGGTAAATCCATGTCTTGTACAAGAGTTTAGGCAAAAAGTAATCAAAAACTAAACAAGAAAAATAAACACGTGTAAGGCAAAGGAAAGGTTTTCAAACTGGATTTATTGTGAGGTACACATGGCAAGGATGTAGCATTGAAATAAATATTCAGTCAGGTTATGAAATGAATGTATTGGTTTTGACGTTGCTGGGGCTGCAAATAACAAGACACCAACTCACACTGGCTTGAACAAGAAGGAAATTTATTATTTAACAGCAGGTTGGCTGGCTCTCAGCACTGGCTTCATCCTCAGGGTGGTAATCAGGTCTCCCAGGCAGCAAGGTCCTCTTTGAGACAAGACTTCGTCCAGAAGCAAAGAACCACCTCTTCTTCCACTTCTTTCTTAGGCTTGAAGAAATTTTTCCTGCAAGTTCTTACCATTCTTCCCATTTTAATAGTCAAAACCAGAACCCACTTCTATTCCTCCACTGGCAAGAGCAGCAGAGTGACCACAATTGCCTGATGGTGATTACCTAGGGTTGAATGATCATTGCAAGCCAACCACAACAGCTCCTGTATGATTTGGAAGATCATCGAATTCTCTTAAAAACATATCTTGTGTTTAGGTCTTTGTGTGCATAAGATAAATCAGGAAAAAAAAAAACTGAAGGCGAGGCTGGGACAACATGAGAGAATAGCACTGAAACATGTATATTACCATGTGTAAAATAGATGACCAGGGCAAGTTCGATGCATGAGGTAGGGCACCTAAAGCTGGTGCTCCGGGACAACCCCGAGGGATGGGATGAGGACGGAGGTGGGAGGGGGGATTCAGGATGCGGGGGAACACGTGTACACCCACGGCTGAGTCATGTCGCTGTATGGCAAAAACCACCACAATACTGTAAAGGAATTAGCCTCCAATTAAAATAAATAAATAAATTTTTAAAAAGTTTATATTTAATAACTGTGTAATTTTGCCTCCAATTTAATTCAAAATGGAAGAAGTTATAAAAAGTAATGAAATGAGTACTTTAAATCAACTGTTCACAGCAAGTTTAATTACCTGACACAATTATCCTAGTCCAGTATCAACTTAATTTATTCAATACTACCCAACTATACCAGACTACCATGGGAAAGAATAAATGGATTTTCCTTCCAGAAATACAGAACATTTTAAAAGTTACTAAATTGCATATTGCATTCATTCATACAACAAATATTCAGCACCTACTAACTCAAGGTGGGCTTTTCTAGTGGTTCAGAAGTAAAGAATCCACCTGTCAATAAAGGAGATACAGGTTCGATCCCTGGGTTGGGAAGATCTCCTGGAGATGGAAATGGCAACCCACCCCAGTATTATTGTCTGGAAAATCAAGTGCACAGAGGAGCCTGGTGGTCTACAGTCCATGGCGTCACAAAAAGAGTCAGACACAACTTAGCAACTAAACAAGACAAGCTCAACTCAAAGTGCTGTTCTATAGAAAACCAACACACAAAACCCCTATGACCCACAGGAAGGGAACAGTAAAAAGATAAGAAACATGAACTCTTTAGAGTATACGAGATAGGGAAAGTGACAGACCCTTTGGGAAAGAGGGTGGGACTATTCACAACAAACAGATGAGGAAAGGACTTACTGATTAAGACTGAAACAGATTACAGGAGGACATCAGGGACCTGGCCTTATGAGTTATACTAGACAAGAATCTCCAGGTAAAGCTTTGGAGCAGCAAGTACAAAATTCTTCAGCAGGGAAGGTGCTGGGAGTGAGGAAGGACCAGGTGGCAACACAGGCGAACAGCACAGGCCTAGCCCTGAGCATCAGAAAGCTCCCTAAAACCCGGCTCTTACTCTAAGAGTGAAGGATCGACTTTTTACAAGAATTACACACAAACTGCTTCCTCACCAAAATCTGGGGAAATAAGGATTATACATAATATGATGCTTCATAGGATATCACACACTTAGCACATAAAAGCAAAGATATTTTAAAAATGTAGTTCCTCAATCTTTTATATGAATCTTCACTAATTCAATGGTGTACAGATTAAAAAAAACTGATCTTATCCATCCAGGTTACTCCGGCTGCTGTGGTTCATGTGGGAAGTACTCAGGACTGCTACTGCTTCACATGTGAGCAGTCTAACAGCGTAAATCAATACAGCCCAAGAACAATTCTAACAGGTACACGAAATTTGAGAAACATTCTGGGAAATCGATACAGCAGAAAGGCACTCATACTAATTGGCCATGCTAATCCTCGCTGTTGTTCCTGGCTTATATACTCAGCAGATACAATCTTGGCAGGCACCCCAAAAGCGGTCCTACTGCCTCGAACTCTAAGAGCTTCCCTTGACATACAGTAAGAGCCATTCCAGATTCAAATCAACTTCACACAACCCAAGATGGACAGACAGATTCCAGGAAGAGGATGACAAGTCAGAAGAATTAAACACTGCTCCAAAGATCACTTAAGAGCCTGGTTTCAGGACCAATGAAAGGATTCCACAAAGACTGGAATGGAGTAGACTCAGTTTAACATCTCACAACATGAGGTCATGTGTAGGCGCTCAGGAATATGAACCAAGAATTCCATCTGAATTCCATTTGAATCCCATCTTGGACGCATAACCACTGCTACAACTTTGGTCTCCACAAATACAGAAAGCAGGTAAAATAGTACCTCCTTACAAGGCTTTTAAGAATTACATGAAATAATTTAAATCCAGCAAATATACACTTTTTCCCATCAGTTACTGTTTTCCTTTATTTCTTCTAAAGAAACAAACTTAACCCCCGACCCTCCTCCTTTTGACAAGGTGGTAAAAAACAATTATTGAAGCTTCTGGGTTTTTCTTTAATTTTTTTCAGCTTTCTAATATTATTAACAGTGTATACAGACCTAAAATATATTTTAATTATCTATTTTGTATGTTTACCTTTCAATGGGCTTCACCAGTGGCTCAGATGGTAGAGTCTGCCTGCAATGCAGGAGACCCGGGTTCTCCTTTCAATACACATACACTGCATCCCTGTTACTGTCAGTTACTACGATATGTAACTTTACTTAGGCATGGGACTTAAATCATAGTCTAATAACAAAGTTCAGGAATGAAGCAAAATGATGAGCACGATAATTGAAAGGTACACAGTCCGACCACCCGGGAGGATCAGAGAAAGGGAGTACAGACATGACTCAGCTGGATCCTGCAAGTGGATTTAAGTGTGGGAGCACACTGGAGGTAGGGGGAGGTGGGCACTGCAAGCAGCAGTCCAGTTTACTTTTCTCTCCATCCCCTGTTTATGTCAGAGCATTTCATGGCAGGGACTATTCTCACCAGGGCCTAGAACAGCTCCTAGTACATTGCAGAGACTGACTATATCTCCCGTGAATCAATACATGGGAAAGAGAGATGACACAGCATGTGGGGTTTTAATTCATTATCAAAAGCAACACAGAAACTTTAAGTAGATACCTTCTGCTAACCTCTTAGGATACAAGAGAAGTAATGACTGAGGCAAGGAAGAAGTGACAGATAGCCTTCTATGATGTATAGATGGTAACAAAGAGTAATAAACACATATACAAAGTGAAATCAAATGAAAAAGAAAAATAGATGATTTTCTGCTCTGCAGGGCTTACAAATGTAAGTTTTTACAGGAATTGATTTCTACGTAAAAATGACAACCAAAATTGGTAATAAACATCTAATTTATGTGTTTTTATACTCAAGCAAGTAGAGGAGGCAGGGTATGACATGGAAGATTGTTACTAAGGATTTTTTCCAAGTACTCCAAATAATATTTTCATGAGAATAAGCTGTCTTGGTCTGCTACATAATACTCACCCTAAGAACAAAAACTTTCTCTCTAGATAGAACCAGGGTAAAATGTAAAGAGCTTAACAACAAAATAAACCCAATTCACCTGTATTTATCAAATAACAAAGTTCTCTTACATTCCTCTAATCACCTAAAGGTACTGCTCACCAACAACTGGGATGAGTTCTCTCTATTCCTACCATTCTAACTCTGAGATACCCATTCGGGCTCATCCCATTCAACCCTTCCTATTTGGGCAACAGCAGCAGGAGGCACGGAGAGGGCGATGGCACCCCACTCCAGTACTCTTGCCTGGAAAATCCCATGGATGGAGGAGCCTGGTAGGCTGCAGTCCATGGGGTCACAAAGAGTCGGACACGACTGAGCGACTTCACTTTCACTTTTCACTTTCATGCATTGGAGAAGAAAATGGCAACCCACTCCAGCGTTCCTGCCTGGAGAATCCCAGGGACGGGGGAGCCTGGTGGGCTGCCGTCTATGGGGTCGCAGAGAGTCAGACACGACTGACGTGACTCAGCAGCAGCAGCAGGAGGCACAGAGAGAAGAGGAAAGAGGGGGAAACAGTTCCATGAACTGCTGCCTTTGGTTCAGATGAAGTACAGGGTACAAATATTCACGGTGTGGCCTACCCTGCACTGAGTTCTAATTCTTCTGGTAAAAGCACACTAATTTGCATTGAGGGACTGGTCTTCCCATCACCCCACAGTTTTAAGGGTGGTACTCACAGGCCCATGGTCTTGTAGTCATAGTTTTGCGATCCCATCCCCTACTCTGTATGGATAAGGAGTAAAAATGAGCCACAGGGGACTCCAGGTTACCTGAGAAGGAAGACCACCTCCTGAGAGAGTCCAAAGACGGAGAGAGAGATCCAGACCACTCTCCAAGCCCCCAGACCTAGCATAACCATAGGCCAAAACCTAAAAATACCCTTGGACTTTACAGTTAAGTGAGTGCACCAATGCTTTTTTGTCCACATAAGCCAATTTGAATAGATTCCCACATGCAATCAAAAGAATTCTGGAATATACTTAGAAGTAAAACCAAATGTGTTCCTAATATTCTGAGGAAGAATGACAAATGCCTTTTCCATAGAAACGTAGTTACAATGAGACTTGCAAAACTGGAAACTAAGAATTGAATAGGTTTTTGTGGACTGGCATACAAAATCTCTGAAGACCATAAAATTGCTTCTATGGAAAAATGTGTTCTGAGTACAAAGCAAACTTATAAGTAAGTTTTTCATGATTAGATTAGGTATAAAATTTCTCAATTATACCATATACTTAAGACTACATTTTATTTCTTCATTACTTTTTTCTAGGCTTGACATTTCACATCTTCTGTTTAAGCAGTATCTTTTAACTAGGCATTCTTGTGGCTTTATACACATGTAACAATATAAAAGAATTACTTTTATATGTCCCCCTCAAAGATCTCAGTAAAGTAGGACCCAGTACACCCATTTCACAAAAATACATTAGTTGCAAAGGATAAAGGACTTAAGCATGTGTCCTACCATCTGTTGATAAAAAGGGGGAGAGGGAATCGTAGCCCCAATGCTTCCAAATTTTTAATGACTAACTGAAACAACTTGGTAGAATAATTACCACTATTCTGCCCCAAAAAAAGGGAAACATGAGTGTTGACAACATACCAGCCACTCACACACAGGTAATGCCAGCTGTTCCCACAACCACCTTGAGGGAAAGGAGAGGAAAAACCAGCATTTCCAAGATACATTTTATAGTGAATTAACTGAGTAATCAATTTGGAGAACTGTTATCAATGGATATTAACAGAAGAAACAGTGGTGGATACACGAGAAAGGAATTAAAGTCAGAGGACACAGTTTAAATCATCAGACTCATTTCATGGAAAATGACATTTACCATTAACTTAGAACATTAACATTTAAAATCATACTTGTTTATTACCTTTCTTTGTTTTATAATAGAAGTATACACAGGAAGTCCTTATCACCCAACTAATCATTATGAGACCTCTGGAGTTACAAAGTTGTATGGCCATAACACTACAAAATACTCTATAAGCCAACTGTTTGTAGAATTAATTCCCTGGGATTCACTCAAACTTTCACGCTGATGGATATACGTCAATTTCTTTACTAGCTTCTCCCTCATTTTGAAATGTTGCAGGACTCTGTACACAATGCAAATCCATAGAGTGAAACCAAAAATTTTGTTAAAAAAATAAGATTTTAAATGATTACGAGCAATGGTAGAAATAACACATCAAGCTATTAACCACATAAAGTGAAACCAAAAATTTTGTTAAAAAAATAAGATTTTAAATGATTACGAGCAATGGTAGAAATAACACATCAAGCTATTAACCAATGAAACACAGAAGTTACACATCACAACTGAAGGGGGAAAAAATCAATGATGATAAAGTGCTTCCAAAGAAAGTATTTTGAACACTAAAAGATAAAAGATTCCTGGAAACACTGATAGGCTCTCAAATATTTTTGAAAATCTGACCATCTATACTATGACTACTTCTCACATGGAAAGTATTGTCATACAAAGTTTAAGGAAAATTATGCCAACAATATCACTTTTTAGAATTCTATGCATCATCTCTTAGTGCAACTTGAGAAGTCTGTTAGTGATATAAGATATATATACTTATACTTTATACTCTTAGTACTTAACTTTCACTTTTCAGGACTTATTCTAACTCCCAACTACTGTAAATTATGAAATTTTGTCCCTATTTTTAGTTGACGTTTCCAAAGGGTAACCTTTTGGTTTTTAGTTAGTCTAAACTAACCAGTATGAAGCAGCAGAATATAGAAATAATTATGTATGTAGTAAAAAAGCAAGTAAAACTAAGGAAGCAAGCATAATCTTAACCCATTTATCATGACCAAAAGCGTATCTTGCCCTAAGTTTTTCAGGTGAATAGTGTCAATGCAGCTGGGTAAAGTGTTATGTCAACTTCAATAAAATTCAGTTGACAGCTTTATTTACTGAAGAAAATAGAAGGAAAGAATATAAGCCAATTCCCAGTTCATAAGAGCTCTTGAAATGTTTCTGATGTTTAATAGAGAAGTTTGAATTCAATTTGATTCTTGAGCTATGATTCAAAGGAAAATTCAATGATAGAACAAAAATATTTTCAAGTGCTTTGCTAAATAGCAACAACTCAAGTATTCTTGCCTGGGAAATCCCATGGAGAGAGGAGCCTGGTGGGCTAGTTCGTGAGGTCCTAGAGTCAGATATGACTAGGTGACTAAACAACAGAATAATAACAACAACAACAAAACATGTTTATTTGCTTACACTGATTAATTTTTCTAAATTTTTATCACCAATTTCTTAAAGTTTAGCATTTATGTACATTATGCCCTGTAGGATTAACCGTCCTTCAAAAACCAGGGTAAAAATTACCAGAATGCCCTCACTAAAGGTAATTATAATTCTCTGCCCTCCTCTGCAAGGGAGGGGAAAAAAAGTCATCTGTACAGAAATTAACACGAAAATTTGGTACATAAATTTAAAAACTCAATCCATTTATCTTGGCAAGATCAAACGTCAGGATATGTTTTTTAAAGGTTATAATTTTATATGGTTGCTGGATATAGTTCTGCTTTTCATTCTGTTCAGTTATCAGAGCCTCCCTCTTCTTTTCCCAGAAACTCTGTTCTGCAGGAAATGTCATATGGTTTGAAAGGGACACCACCCTCCACCCCCAAAGATTTATGTATAGGAGCCTGCCTGGGAAGACGGACCCAACCCCAACTACAGAATTGGCCACAGATGCTTCCAGACCCAACCAGGACAGCTGGACTCCTACGACTTCTTTCCCAGAGCCAGCCCAGAAAACTGCATCTTTGCACAAGGATGGCTAAACTAGAAAGATTGTTTCCAGGACCTGTGGAAGGCTACCACCCTCATCAAGTGGTAGAACCTCCATGGAGAATAAAGTAAAATATAGGTCAATAGAACTAAGACTTGAGGACAGAGCAAGGAAGAATCAGCTCTGATTACAGGTGTGTACTTGAGATCTATTGATACTCACTTCAAGCCCTACATTTACCAATCAAATGAGCCATAAAATTCTCTGTGGTTTACTGTGCTCCTAGAATTGATCTATAAGAACAACATAATTCAGACTGATCAGCACATAAAACCCCAAATTAACACATGTGACAATTTCTTTGGGCCTCAGTTTTTAAACAATAAAATCATAGGACTGGGTTACAGATATTAGACCGGATATTCTCTAGGCCCCCATGCTGTGTAATTTTATTATATCAGTTGGAATTCTTGTCAACTAAATGAATGCATGTGCTTGGTTTTAAGCAGGAAAAGCTGCCACAATATTATAAAACATGCACAAGACTTCTAGAAAATTTTACACTTAATGCTTTCTCATTTCTGACTTGAAATATCTTTAATTGGGCCAAAATCTCTGCTTTTAAAAGCTCTTCATAGAAAAAGCTGAAGAATTATTTTTTTAAAAAAATAAAATTTTTGTGGCAGCACTTACAATTTTGTTACAACAAACCAGGGTGCTCCCCTCAAATTCAGTAACTGAATTTTGCCAGCAGTCACCATTAAAGACTTAAGACTTCATGCAGAACAGCACAGACTATTTGTCAGAAAGTACTTCTTACTGAAATTTCATTTTATTAAATGTTTTCTGAATTCAATTTTGATCTCTAGTTAGATCTCAGATTGGCAACTCCTTAGAAATGGTAAACAACTATGATACAATCAAATACGAAAAATACGCACCATTCCAACAACAGAACTGAAAAATCGTGATACAAAATGAAAGTACATTATAATTTGAAATAACTAAAACCTTCTATAATGATTCTGAGTCTGTAAAGATATCATAAACAAGTGTTCTAACATTGTTCTTCTACATAAAATTCTCTTTTATCCAAGGCTGGTTCTAGAATTCTCAAAACACAGTGAATACCCAGTGTTTACTGGGGGACAGGAGAAGGTGGGAGACAGATGGTTGGAAAGGGAGAGATACTGAGGAGGGGTGAGGAGTGAGGCGGCAAGGAGGGGTGAAAAGGGAGGCAAAGCAGACTGTACAAGGCCAGGCAGGAGAGAATGAAAGGAGATGTAGAAGGTGGAGCTGAGTGGGGAAGAGCCTCAGGAAGGGGCAGTCCCAGAGAATTGGGGGAGCTGGCTGGGCCATGGGAGTGAGACATGCAGGTGACATCCTGAGGAGATGCCCTCAGAAGAGCTTGGGGGTGGGGGCGCGGTGCAGGAAGAGAAAGACAGGAAGGAAAAGGGGAACGAGAAAAGGAGTGGAGAAAGAAAAGAGTAGGTGAAGAAGAAAGGGAACGCAGGAAAGAGGACGGAAGAAAAACAGCCAACAGAAAAAGAAGGTAACTTCCTAACTCCCTATTTCTCATTCCTAAAACTTACAAATCACTCTGCGTATAAATACTATTTAAAAGTTTAAAATTCTTACTTCACTCCAATGAAGATATTCTATTTTAATAAATTCATTACAATTCAGATTACATATACATTTATCTGGATATATGATCAATAAATTAATAAAAACAGACCTTATTACATCACATTTGTATTACGTATTTTTTAAAAACTTCATCTTTTAAACGTAGGAGCATGAGACAGGTACCTCAATTTCAAAGAATTTATTTGCTGAGCACCAATAAATATATTCATTGGCTACATGACACATCTTCCCCAACTAGAGCAATACTAAGCTTTCTATGCCCTTTAGCAGCAAATCACGATGAAGATTATTACCATTTCCTGAGATGCTGCTGCTCCAGCTTTAGCTCTTTCTTTTCTGGTTATTTCCCTTGGCTAAGTGTGCGTGTTTGGCAGAGCTTCTCTCTTCCCTTCGCTCATCTTTGTCTCTGGGTGCCACTTTACCAGGAACATCCTTGATATTCGTGGATTTCCTCCTGTTTTCCTTGGCTTTAGTACCTTTCTCCAGTCCCACTTTCTCCTTTTCTCTGTCTTTTTTACCCCTAGGAGCCTCTTTCTTGGAAGCATCTGAATCTGCAATCTTCTTATCCTTCTGGTCATCCTCTTTTTCTCTCTTCCCCCTTTTTCTCTCTTCATGCTTGCTTTCTTTCTTTGACTCCAGCTTGTCTTTTTCCTTCTTGAGCTCTTCTTTAGTGAGTTCTTTAACTTCCAGGTTTTCCAATTAAAGGAAAGAATGTTTATTGAAGGCATCTCAATTCATAGACAGCAACTTAGTGCAAAAGAATTACCTTTTTTTCTATCTCCCCATACACGAGATGATCATTCAAAAAGTGACTTTCATCCACTAGTTTTAAATTGGCTAACAACAACAGATGCAAACCTCTATGAGGTATCAGCTATAAAAGAAATGCTAGACTCATATTTTTCTAGCTTGCAATATTGTGTGTTTGTCTCAAAACAAGGTTAACATGCAAGATTAATAAAATGAGCCCATCCACAAAGGCAGCACTTTACTCAAAGTGTTAACAACTCACATTTCACAGCTATTAACAACATAATTAAAGGAACACTGGCAATGTAAGAACAAATTTTCCATAACTTGCAAGTATCTGCACAAAGATAATTTTAAAATCTTTAGCTCTAACAAAAAATTATGTCCTTAAAGTATTTGCATTTGCATTCCTTGGAAACAAATATATTGCACCAATGAAAAGTTAAATACCATTTAATTTTCTGAGTTTAGAAAAATACAATTTCCATGAATGTGAAATTTTAAGGTTGTTATCTATAGTATCTAAAATGACAAAGAGAACTTCTTTTCTATTCTTATTCAACATCATGGAATCAGTATTCCTTTAAGTATATTTTCTGCTATTTTATGTAGCGCCACTCCAAGCTAACACCTGTGCTGTCCATGCTCACAGGAGAGACAACAATTGAATGGAATCTACTGGTGATTCCAAATCTCGCAACAGGTGCTGCTTTCAACTTGCTTTAAATAAAGTTTAACAGTCCTGACTGCAAAACCTTTGAATTTTCAGCTTCTTGCTTCTCTCATTAAGAAATCATAAGAGAAGCCAGGTGTTCACTGTATAGTGTAGCATGTAAGCAGAAACAAAAAAGAGATTTCTTTAATAAAATATGGAGGATGTTTCTGCACATCAGAATCATGTAAAACTTATGCAGTACAAAATGTTACTCAATTCTTCCTCCCAATTTTATTAAAACCTCCTAAAGATACACAATAGAATTCATAAATCACCAACCATCCTCAGAGTCCTCATTTTCCTTCAGCACCATCCAGAGTAACACAGAAAAGGTCGCTGGCAAAGGCAGAATGCAAGTACAAAGCTGGCAGGTCTTACTCTGCACACAGTTTTAAAATATTAAATCTTTAATGTTGAATTTGCCTCTCTAGATCAAGGGGCAAAATTATACTTTATTGGCCATTTATTTCATAGTTATTTACATAAGAATAAAATGGTAAAAATTCTGTTTTCTTCCCAGGAATTATTCAGGTGGGATACTAAAGTTAAAACATTAAAAGTTCTTCATCTTAAAATTAAAGCACAAATCACAAACCCTATAAACCACACAGTAAAAGTCTGACCTGTTAATGTTTCCCCAAAATCAAACTACAATGTGCCAAGCACTGAACACAAAAAAATACTATAAGTTTATATATATGTATAAAAAGCATGCACTTTCCCCATGCCCCTCTCCCTAAAGGACAGAAATATTTACAAGTGTTTCAAGTGAACAAGAAAAACCATGGGGATATAAAATAAGCCTGCAATAATAAGTGTTAGACCATATAGAATGCTTAACAAGTGTAATGATTTTCAGTGAATTAAAATATCAAATACAGCAAATTATATGCTGGCATAATGCAGTGCTCCAGATTGTAAGTTTTCACTTTACTGAAAATTACAAGTTTGATCACACTAGCTTTAATTGTGCTCTAAGGCAGCATCAACAGCTTTTGGAGAAAGGAAATCAATCACTGATGAATTCATCTCTATTTCCAACTTAACTAAAAAATTTAGACTAAGAAATGTTTTAGAAGAAAAGTAGGACGTGTATACTGCAAACTTAGTCTGTGTAATTTAAAGACTATTACAAGGTTTTGATAATTTGAAAAGGAAATTACTTAAAAGCCTGAGGCAGAAATTTCTTTAATGAAATCTTGAGAAAACTACTTATGACCAAAGGTGCACCCAAAACCAAAAAGCGGTAACATTTAGCATTAGTAGCTGCGTCTACAAAACACATCTATAAACTTTCATGCATATTCAAGCATTAAACTTGATTCACTCAAGGCTAATTTGAAAAACAGAAAATACCTTTAGCCTTGGTTTTTCTCTTGGCTAACCCACCAGGTCCTTCTGTTGGTGTTTACAAGATGAAAATAGGTTATAAACAGAAAATAGATAATTAAAAAACTGTCTATAAAATAGTTAAACAGATGCATTGACTAACAGATTTAATTCACCATTTAAAAAATACACTCCTCCAACATACAAAAATATCTATCATTTGTATGTCATTTTAGAACCTTTATCTATAACCAAAAACTACGTTTTTTGTTTTTTTTTTTTTCAAAAAAAATTATTTTTGATTTAATTAACTTCACAACCTGCTTTAGATCTGAAAGAACTGTTGGCTTTAGAAATGTCTAATTACTACTGGGAATGACATTTCCCTCTCACTGGTTCCCGGACGCCAGTGGACTTCTGCTTAGACACGGATGATTAATTACAGGCACCAGAGTTGAAAGGACCTGGGGACCCCACTCAGTCATCACTGCCTCTCAAAAACAGGACAGCACATTTATATAGAATTTTACTTTTTATTGTCTAAATTATCACGGCTTTACCCCCAGAGCTTCAAATTTTTTCTATAAAAAACTACATAAGTAAGAATTATATAGTTATAGAGGGATATACTGACTCATCTAAAAACTTTGCAAAGGCTTTCTATTTCCTCTCTAGGCAAATGAAAGTTCTGATAATGCATTTATTTTTTAACCTTCTAACAAATGTCAGTGAGTTGGACCATAATGAAAGCTGAGTGCCAAAGAACTGATGCTTTTGAGTTGTGGTGCTGCTACTAACGCTAAAGACTCTTAAGGGTCCCATAGACTGCAAGGAAATCAAACCAGTCAATCCTAAAGGAAATCAACCCTGAATATTCATTGGAAGGACTGATGCTGAAGCTGAAGCTCCAACACTTTGGCCACCTGATGCAAAGAGCCAACTCATTGGAAAGGACCCTGATGCTGGGAAAGATTGAGGGCAAAAGGAAAAGGGGGCAGCAGAAGATCTGAAATGGTTAGACAGCATCCCCAGCTCAGTGGACATGAATCTGAGCAAACTCCGGGAGACAGTGGAGGATGAGGAGCCTGGCGGGTTATAGTCGATGGAGTCACGAAGAGTTCGAACAAGACTTAGCGACCAAACAATAAAAACAACAAACGTCAACGCCACCTCCCTACAATTTCATTCCCAGCCAGCTGATGCTCCCAGTTCTATCTTCTGTTCACATAAATGTTTTCTTACACTCATGCATCAGCAAACTTTCCAAAGTGGCATTCCAGGTTGCCAATCCATTTCCTGGGTACACCAGGATGGGAAATCTAGTGACTCCTGCTCATCCCTTGTGGACGCAGCACCATGTACAACCTGTCCTCTATAGTGAAGGTCTCGAGTGTTGTCCCAAGAAAACCCCTACACCCTTTTACACATACAGTAAGTCCTCTACATATGAACAAGTTCCGTTCTGAGAGAGCATTCGTAAGTCTAATTTGTTCATTAGTCCAACAAAGTTAGCCTAGGTACCAAACTAACACAATCAGGTATATAGTACTGCACTGTAATAGGTTTATAATAGTTTTCACACAAATAACACATAAAAAGACAAACACACAAAGATAAAACATTTTTAACCTTACAGTACCTTGAAAATTACAGTAGTACAGTACAACAGCTGGTATATACAAGGGCTGGCATTAAGTGAACAGGCAAGAAGGACTGGAAGAGGGAGAGGAGGTGGGAGATTGTAGAGCTGAATGACAGTCAGCAATAGGAGATGGAAGCTGCAATGTCACTCACGCCTGACACTGATGGAGCACATGTTTACATCTTTGAAAGTTTTCAACTTGAACGTCTGTATGTAGAAGACTTACTGCACTCCTGCTGGAAACCATGGAACCCCCCTCTACGTTTCTCAAAACCATGACCACACTCCCACTTCAAATATGAGATATTTTTACTCCTGTTATACTCTGAGTCCTCCTCCATTCCTAAATCCCTTCCCCTTTCTCTTCATGGAAATTTGTTTCCATCAAATGCGATAGTTCATATGAGAATGGTCATTTATTTTGGTTGAGATATCACCACTGTCATTCTGGAGAAAATAAAGTAATACTATATCTTACCACTGACTACATTAAAAACAGAAATGTGAATTAACTGTTCCATGTGGCTATCTCTATCTGTCTGGTTATTTGATATACATACATAACCAAAACCAGTGTGTATGTCTGACTACTATCTTTCACAGACAAAGCCCAACTGTTTCCTAAATTCTATCAAGAACAGCACACCACCTGGTAATACTGAATGCTATCTTGGACCACTCCCCAATAAAGTTTGTTTAGATAAAATATAAAACTCATTATTTTAATGACAACTTTAAAATTCATGAGTACTACCCAATGTGCAAAAAAAATTAATATAAAGCATGAAAAAACACTTTTAATGATGCTACTGGCCCCCACCCCTGCATTCATTTCTACACATTCTTGACTGGCAGGCCTAGATACTCCCTTACAAAGCAGAGTGGTGGGAATCCGACTATCCCCTTCAATATTATGATGTACTCAAAACTGGTGAAAAGGCTAGAGTTAATTTTTGTCATAAATAAGCCAATATATTAAATCGACATCAGATTAGTTGATTAGAAAAGAAAATATGTGATTTAAAACTTTGCTTTTATATATTCCTAATTCGACAGAATTAAATTACCATTCATATCAATGGCTAGTGTGGACTCTCCCTGTAATACTGTGCAAAATCAACAACGTACCCTCTTTTTCTTCTTTTCTCTCTTTATGACTATAGCCAATGCGCAGGAGGGCAAAAAAAAAAAAAAAAAAAAAACAATTCCATCAAACAATATAATTCATGATAATACAATAATTCCTTAAAAATAATTTCTAAATACTATGGAGAAAGATGTATCAATTGGAGTCTAAAACAGAAGCATCTTGGTACTCTTTTATTTGGATGAAAGTTGTTTTTATTGATAGAATATGTTCTAATTGAAGGCAATGACCAGACAAGCATTACCTTGTGGCTATGGGCAAAAAGAATGGCAAAAAAAAAAAAAAAAAAGCATCATCATGTTTGCTTCTTTTTTGCCCTGTAAGTTTACTTTGATGGTTTTAAAATGATTATTATTAATAGCTCAGTTGATGCTTTGGGAATTCTTATACTGAAAATTAGGGGAAAAAAATTTTTTTTAAAGCAGGTCTTATATTTTTCTCTTAGAACCTGAGACAGTTGCCTAAAAGTAATTAATGTTACTGTGGCAACTGCCTCAGAGACACTACATCAGATACATTTTCCAAGTGAAATGCTACGGATGAAATTAAAATGCTGAATCATGAAGCCAATGGTCGGACCTGCGGTTCCACCACAATTTTAGAAGACTGGCTCCATTACAGAAACCCAAGTAGGCTTTCAGGGAGTTGGTCACAGAATCGGTTGGCTGGGTATCATGTCATATTTAGGTCATCCCAGTCACTCCCACTGTCCCTGGTGAGACCAGTGAGTCACCCCGAGCCTGTTTTGTATCTTCCTCCTGCCTATCAAAGCATCATGATATATTTCAACGCCGATTACCGATGAGCTCCAGATGCCTAAGAGAAGATCCTGTGAGTTAGCCTGTCACTCTAGAACGTGAGTCTAGTCTTTGTAAAATACAAGCGAGGACTTTATACACCAAAACAGAAACCTGATGAGAGCCTACAGTACCGGGAACTCACTCAGTGCTCTGCGGTGACCTCAATGGGAGGCTGACTCACATCGCTGAACGGCAGAAACTAACACAATATTGTAAAGCAACCATACGCCAATTAAAAAAAATAAAAGATCTAGTTGCAAAACACACAAAAAATGAGGCATAACTAAAGAAATACATTTTTAAATGTATAAGTAATACTATGGCAGTAAAGTTTAAAACAAACCAAAAAACACTACACCAATTCTCTTTTTATTTTTAAATAGATGGCATAACAATATTATCATGGACATTTTCGAAAAAAGGAAGCTACAAACCTTACACCCCTCAAGGATAAGGGAAGATCAGAACATCGGAGAATTGAAAGACTAAAAATCTACGAAGGAATTACATCCAGAGAGTGAGAGCATGAACAAAGATAAAATGCAGACTCAAATACAAATGAGATAGCAGAAAAATCACCTGAAGACCTTTACTAGCATAGGTCAGGTCACTGTATTTAAACTTCAAAGTGTCAATCACTTCTCTTGAAAAAAAATATATACCCAATAATGTTTTCACTAATTTAAGCTTTTTTTTTTTTTAAATCAGTGTTTTATTATACAATGAGTAATTCCTAAAGTTCTCATCACCAGGACCAACCCCAGCAAATATTTAATAAATACCGTGTTGGGCTCAGCTTTGAAGAGGAGTCAAAACCAGGCTAACCTCGCTCCCAACTTTAAGGAGTTCAAAATTTAGTTCATATCTACTCCTGTGTGTCACATGGTCATCTCAACAAATAACCAAGGCAGAGAACTCAGTATACTGTTTCATCAATCAATCAGCTTGTGATAATAAAGTCTGCATCACTGAATTTTATAAAAAGTGTGCACATCCATGGTGATCAGAGAAATTTCCAAAGCCCCAAAATGCAGAAAATGACTTGTTTCATAGAGCAGGATCTGATTTAAGATGGGTCTATGGTTTTTCCAGTGGTCATGTATGGATGTGAGAGTTGGGCTGTGAAGAAAGCTGAGCGCCGAAGAATTGATGCTTTTGAACGGTGGTGTTGGAGAAGACTCTTGAGAGTCCCTTGGACTGCAAGGAGATCCAACCAGTCCATTCTAAAGGAGATCAGCCCTGGGTGTTCTTTGGAAGGAATGATGCTAAAGCTGAAACTCCAGTACTTTGGCCACCTCATGTGAAGAGCTGACTCAAAGGAAAAGACTCTGACGCTGGGAGGGATTGGGGGCAGGAGGAGAAGGGGACGACAGAGGATGAGATGGCTGGATGGCATCACCGACTGGATGGATGTGAGTCTGAGTGAACTCCGAGAGATGGTGATGGACAGGGAGGCCTGGCGTGCTGCGATTCATGGTGTAGCAAAGAGTCGGACACGACTAAGAGACCGAACTGAACTGAACTGTCAGTCCCCAAAAGGTGTAACTGTGGGTGTTCAAATTCATATCTGTCTCTACTTCTATCTGCTTTTGCTAATTCTCCAAAATTACAAACATCAGGACAGACAAGGAAACATTTTGTTCCATCTGCTGCTAAATGAGAATAACCAGAATTCAAGCAGAGAAAACAATTTTTCTTACATGTTTGCATTCAGCTCTATACAACAGGGAGGTAATTTTTAGAATAAAGAATCAAGTGCAAGATGAAAAAGCAGGATTGTTGATGTTCAGTTGCTTAGTTGTATCTGACTCTTTTGCAATCCCATGGACTGTAGCCCAGCAGGATTTCCCAGGCAAGAATACTAGAGTGGATTGCCATTTCCTTCTCCAGGGGATCTTCCCAACCCAGGGATCAAACCCATGTCTCCGGCAATGGCCTGAGGCACCTGGGAAGCCCGAAACAGCAGGAATCACCCAGCATTCCATCATGTCCAAGTCATCTGCAACATACAGCAATCTGGCAGCTGGACATCAAGCATCAGAACCCAGGAGATGCCTCTCCAACTGACTTACATTGCACCCCTCACATCCCAGGGGAAATAAGGGCTGAAAGAAACTGAAGTGCAAAAATGAAGTCCTCTGAGTGCCACCTCCTTGCTTTTGCACCAAATTCCAGAGAACTCAGTGCCTTTTCAATTGGACAAACAGCAGTTCCATCTGAGGAAGGGCAGCTCGGAACAGACAAGGCCATGTGAACTCAGAAGTGCTTTCGGTTGTTCCAAACTGGAAACACAGAGTTAAGTACGTGAGTGCTAGGTTGCTTCAGTTGCAAATGACTCTTTGCAACCCTATGGACCTTAGCCTGCCAGGATCCTCTGTCCATGGGATTCCCCAGGTAATAATACTGGAATGGGTTGCCATTCCCTTCTCTAGCGGATCTTCCCAACCCAGGGATCGAACCAGCATCTCTTATGTCACCTGCATAGGCAGGCAGGTTCTTTACCAAAAATATAGAACAATGTAAAATTCCTTAAGAACTATAAACACTCAAACTAACAATTACATTTTTTTTTGTTCCTAAGCTTAAAAGACACAAGCTAGTAAAGTATTTCTATGCTCAAACAGAAAATGACACAATAAATCCTTAGAAGATTAAGAACTATAACATATATAGTAAATAAAATGTAAACGAGACTACTTTGATCAGCTTCAAAGTACTTTATACCAGTTTGGCAAATACCTTTATTTTCTCACCAAAGCAAGCTGTGGGAACAAGTTGAAGGCTGTCACAGAAGTCAGGGGTTCACCAGTTACCTGGATTTTATCATCATCAGAGGCTTTTCAAAGGGCTGATCAGCAGGGGTACCAAAAAAATGGCAAAGGATCCTACATCCTTATTTTTCATTTACAAAAATACAGCATAATTAATTTCTGTACATAAAGTGTACATTAGTATTGTGACAAAAAAGCAGTCTGATGAAAAATTAATGATTCTGAACATTTTTAACACACAAATTTCATTATTTCTCATAAACTGATCAAACATCTTCTAGAGTTAGTAGCAATGAAGCATTAAGAAACAAGACTGCCTTAAAAAATACATCTCAGACACTGGACTAAAGGAATTTCTCTGAGGCTTAAGACTCCCTTTGAACTTAAACCTAACAAACTCTGATCTGTCACAGAACTCAAATTCAAAGTGAAAAAACATTATAAATATGGACAAAGACAGAATAAACTTTCAGAAAGAACATTATTAAATCCTACTCATTTGCTTCAAAATATTAACATTCCAAAATTAGAAGCTTTTGATTGTCAGAAACATTAACAGAATGAAGCATATTCCTTGAATAATTAGGAAAAGACAAACTAGGGTTATAATAATCATTTAAGCGTTAGGAGATCATTGTCCAATGTATAATGTACGTGTGTGGTAAGTCTCACAGTCCTGTCTGACTCTCTTCAACCCCACAGACTGTAGCCTACCAGGTTCCTCTGTCCATGGGATTCTCCAGGCAAGAATATTGGAGAGGGTTGCCATTTCCTTCTCCAGAGGATCTTTCCAACTCAGGGATCAAACAAACATCTCTTATGTCTCCTGAATTGGCAGGTGGGTTACTTACTACTAGCGCCACCTGGGAAGGCCCCAATGTATAACACATGTATCTGTTTCCAAAAGGAGTTATGAATAATGCTTTTAAAAGTAAGATTAGCAAACTAGACAGTTTTCCCCAACACATGTAAATATTAAGTCAAGGGGAAGTTGATAGGTTCTAGGGTTCTGATTTGAAACTTTTACTTGAAGGCTCTTGTTTTGACAGCCTGCAAGAGAGACTTCTAAAAAAGAAACTAAATTGGTCATATTCCCTTCTGAAAAAAATGGTGAATAATCCACTTTCTGAAAGCAACTTGATTAAAAGGGAAAAAATAAGAATAAATATTTGAAAAGTAGAAGTTATAGTTAAATAAAATGTTAAAAAACACAAATATTTTCCAATGTTAAGCTCTATAAAGAACCAAAGCTAAGCTAAGTTTCACAGAGGCTCAAAAAGATGTAAAAACATGAACCACCACTCTCAAAAAGGGAAAAAGAAATAGGAGTCTTGGGTCTTATTGCTCTTAAGCTGTAAGAGCTTTATTTGAGGTGGGGAATGAATGAAATCTAATTTTAAGAAATGCATGTTACCTATGTCTAATAATACCATTGCTCTTGCTATCACTGAAGCAAACTCATTTTAAATGAATTAATTCAAAGGTGTTTTTAAGGTTTTCTAATCACAAAAATAGATTTTCAAAAAAAGAATTACCACTTCAATGAATTTAATTTTAAAAACCATATTATACCTAAGCCAAAGTTGATGGCCAATTAATAAGGTAGTATAGGAAAAAATGGAAAAAGACCGTAATTTAGGATGAATAATTTTAATATGTACAACATTATTTAAGATACATATTCACATTTTCCTTCCTGTGTAATAAGCCTCCTTTAAGAAAAATACAAATTACTTTCTCTGGATGTATATTTGGAAATGAAATTAAAAATAAATTTTGCTTTCATAGAGAGAAAGATTCAGACACACTACTATCTGAATACAGCAATTGAACTACCCTAAGGCAACAACATGGGGTTATTTTCAAAGCACCATGAATACAGAATGTGACACTGAAATCTGTTATTAATCCATCTGACAAATCAACCTAAACAAATTACAATAAAAAATAGCTTTTTAAAGAGCCATCATTTTACACATCAATCATGTTAAGGATCAACAGAGAAGCATTGAAAGCATGAATCATGCTAGCAGTATTTTTATAATCAATCCCACTGTAATCATCTTAATGAACAGCATGTTAGAAGGACAGGCAGCAAGGGTTAATCACAAAACAATCTATTAAGTTTCTGAATTTAGTTCAGTGAGCACATGAGTTGAAACAAAATGATACAGAAACCAATTATACTACCAAGAACATCATTCTCAATGCACTTTGTGAACCACTAGGAGGAGAATGCTGCTTTCCTCAAGTGGGAAAGTCAAGCAAGGGACTAGTTAGGCGCTGTACTGGGGGAAGACCACATGGTTGCCTTGTATTGTCCCATCACGCTGCCCCACTGCATGTTAAGCCCTGGGTGAGCGAAGGAAAGAAAGAAAAAGGAGACTGCTTCGGGGGTTCATAAGCCAGTGACTTCAGCCCCTGCATCAAAGTTATTGGTTATGTAAATCCAAGATGACGCAAGTCTTGCCCTGAACCCCTTCATTCTGTGACGTCCCATCAACGCCATCTGCGGTCTCACTTTCTTCTTCTTCTTCTTCTAGCATTTCAAAAGGAGTCATTATATCATAGAGAAATGAGAGGAAACCATAAAACCAATCTGAACTTTCCTCTGCTAAAATATTAAGGACTTCCTCAAGAGAATCAATATTTTCATTACTGCCATCTTTGGTCAGGCCTACATAAGGATAAAGGAAGAGAGAAAGAGAAAATGAGAGCAGTTAAGTGGAAAAAAGAAGCGTTGGAAGAGTGATCTCAACAAAGGATGTGCATCATGGTCAAAGACATTTACAGAAAAGACATTTTGGAAAATAAAGAAATGGGTTAAGATGCACATCTTACAATCAACTCTCAATCATACGGACTAAAGGAAAGGCGGTGGGATCAATCTTCAGCCTTCCTACCAGTCCCTCACCGGGTTTCTCATCAGAGAATCGAGAACCCGAAAATCACAAAATTGCATCAGCCAAAACTGACTCACCCACTTCAACGGGAAAAGTGAGTAAAAATAATATGAAGATAAAAAGACACTTCTGACAAGCCCCACCTCGCCTCATTTAGCACCCAGATAATATCGAGAGTTGATTATACAAATATTTACATACACCAATAAATATTCACTGAAAATAGAAACATTTGTTTCATCAATTTTTTTCCCTTTAGGAGCTGGAGTTAATTTAGGAAACTCTGGAATTAACATGATTAGCAGGCTTACTGTTCAGCTTCAATAAATGGGTATCAGTGCGCTCCAATTCTACCAGATAATCAACTTAAATTTTAACACTGTAAGATGTCAGCTTTATTATGCTGTGATTACTTGACTCATGGTCCTATAATTCTGACAAATAATAAGAGTCAGCCAGAATTAATAATGATTCGTTCAGCCTACCAATATGAAACGTGATCAGTCACCTGCATGGGGAACATTCCAGAGTTCTCCACTTATCAGCTCCTGAAGTTAGCTTCTACTGCAAAGAGCCCTGATGCCTGCTATTTTTAAGTCTTGGCCCCCATCCGACCCCCATGATGGAAAGAAAGCAACATATATATTGTTTTTATCATTTGCTGTCTTCCTGTGAAGAATTGGCTTTGAGTATGACTAGTCTCTTGCCTCCAGCAGGTCTCAAAGTCCACAAACACTGTCAATCTCTATAATTTTGACAGGGTGGGAAAAAAAAAAATCAGGCTGGAGGGTTCTGGCTGTAAGAAATGTGAACATCCATGACTGTAGAGCTTTCCAGGTTAGAACCACCTAATTCGGTATTCCTGGCTTTGGCAATACAAAATCTGTCCACAAAGCATAACTACTGGCAATCGAGATTGGCAGGTAAGGGATAATAATAAGACAACTAGTCTAATATTAAAGGTTATAGTTTCTCTGTATTAGTCCACAGAAGAACTACACTGTGCCATTCTTCATGTATTTGGGGTGGGGTGGGGGGCACAAACTATAGCTGGTATTTAAATAACTTTTTGATCAACCCAGAATGTCTCTTCACTGAATTGAAGAGTTAACAAAAGCTTTGAACAGAGATCTGTCTTCCCAGTCAAGACTCTATGGAAATAACATTGTTTCTTCTTGTTCAAAAAGAAGCTACACATAGAAGCTGTGTATTTAGAATAAATGCGCATCCCCTGTGGCTCAAGTGGAAACAGTCTGCCTGCAATGCGGGAGACCTGGGTTCAATCCCTGGGCAAGGAAATGGCAACCCACTCTAATATTCTTGTCTGGAAAATCCCATGGACGGAGGAGCCTGGCAGGTTACAGTCCATGGGGTCGCAAAGAGTCAGACACAACTGAGTGACTATCACATATTTAGAATAAATATATTTCTTGTTCTCCATTTTCCAGTATAAGTAATTTCAAGTATTGAATATAAAATATAAAACTTTACTACCCCTCAATATGACAGGCTGAAGTATGTGACAAATGGGCAAAAACATTTGAAAAAAACTAATTACTCAACTATGCCACCTTTCTGTGGTTCTTAAGACAAAAGAACTAGTCTAAAAAGAAAATATGTTCTGGGTACACAATTCTTTCTCTCTAAGAGAAGGCCTGAACCAAGGAGCAGGGTGTGAGTGCCTCTGACTGGGCAACAGCCAGCCTTCCCTTCTGCACACTCATGCACCTGTCAATCTACAAATATTTGTCAAGGCTCTAAGAGTTACCTTCCCTTTTGTTCTCTAGCCATACCTGATGCCAGCTGAGTACCAGTCGCAGGACAAAAGGATAACCATGTGTCATGTTACTCTAAGAAAATGTTACTCCTGAAGCAATGTTACTCTAAGAAAATGTTACTCAGTATTTATTCCTCTTTCCTATTGATTTCATTTGGGAAACATATTTTCAAAGAATACATTTTGGGACAGTATAACTTTCAATCATCCAAACCTAAATCAAAGACATTTATTTTAGAAAATGTGGCCACAAAACTAGGAAGCCATATAAACAAGACCAGGTTTAGAACATTTTCAAAGTATACCATAAGGGCCATGGCCAGAAATAAATAATAAAATGAATGACAGCTATTGATCTTGATATACTCACGTATTTCATTTTCTCTTTATATTTTAAAAGAAAAGCCAAACTTTGAAATGTGAAAGAAATCTAAATATGAATGTATACATTTCCTGAAATGGGTCAAATTTAAATACATGCAAATTTAAGACTCCAGGAAGAAATACTAATGAAATAAATGCCAAACCTATGGAAGTTCAGCATAACTAGGAATATTATCACACCTGCCCTGCCAAGCTCTCACCTAAGCTCTGACTTCCTCCTTTCATCCCTCTTGGGCATTCCCTTTGCCTTAATCCAAAGCTTTTACACTAGAGCTTCAGCTTCTCCAAGCAGAGCATATCCCAAGGTCTAGCTCTTTTTGGGGTACACAATCTGCTCCCCCATAATCTCTCCCTGAGCATACAGAGCCCAGCAGCGCCTGAGCCCCCCAAAATTCACCTGGTTCTTGCAATCACCCTCCAGTAACAGAGGCACAACTCAGCGACAACAACCTCACAACGTAGAAAAGAACTTTAGTCATAAAATTCAATTCCCATCAAGGTCGTATTTCACGCAGAGAATTCAAATGCTATAGAATAAGGTTAGAGGACAAACAGTTCACATTCGTGTCCTTCATCTTTACCAAAGCCACAATCCAACTGTGAATTAGTACACATAATACAGTAAAATAGTGTGTCATAGCCTTTTTGCATGTAATCGTCAAATTACCAAATGAACCTTCATGTTAACCAACTGGGTTCTACTCCCAGTATATGGTTCTTATAAAAAGATCAGGTTACCATTTGCCCATTCCACATACGTGGCTACCCACAAATGAGAATGTTCTAAATTACAGTTAAACTCTTAATGGCTGCTTAAAAATACTAAGGGGAAAAAATTTTTGAAATCTAAAATTCTAAAAATCAACTTATTAATGTGAATTTGCAGTAGAAATAATATGTGCTATAGAAGATATATCATTTTAATTTTTAATAGTTGGTGTTTCCTAATAGACGATAGCTGATTTTAAGCACCTTAAAAAAAATAAAAACAAAAAAACAACCAAATGTAGTAGGTAATATTATTTCTAAAACAAGGAAACTTGGCCCATATGAAGCTATTTTTAAAATAAAAAGCCCTGCTATTCAGAATTTGTCATTTACAGAAAAGTAATAAAATAGAGTAATTAACCACTTAAAGGCAAGCAAATCAGCACTGTTCTAAGTTTTATATGATTTTCTTTCTTTCACATGCCAAGATTATAGTCTTCTGAGGACTTACTGTATTTATAGAAACCCAAATTTAGATATGTAATGACAAAATTATATAGAAAATTCTATTATGGTTAAGACAGGAAAAGAAATTCCATGGGTATTGAACGCTTTCACTGTTAAGTAGCAAATATAATTCTCACTGAGCAGTAACAAGATGACATACAGTAAGTCAAAATTAAAAACTTTTATTATATTTCATTAGTTACAGATGCAGTATCTCCCATTTTTTCATATCCATAAAATATATACAAAATTGTGCAAGAATTTCTTTGTGCTATTATTCTATTAAGCTTAGTATGTAATACCTTACCATATTTGCTATTTTTCTAAAGACTTCAGTGTAAAGTATTTTGATACACACTATGCTATATACTAAACAAAGGAAAAGATGCTGTTTAACAAGCAGAAATACATATCTCATCAGGCCAGATTATATAAAATTTGTATATTAAAATCAGCACCATCTTTTATAGCATAACAGCATGTTAAAATAAATGAAAAAAATATCACCTCTTTATCACAAAAAAACATCTCAATGATTAAGACAGGCATTTCTGGTGATAAAAAAGAAGGGTCAAGACTTAAAAAAAAAAATCAAGAAATCTGGCCAAAGATTACTAGTTTATATTTTAATGTTACCTTCCAAACATCATAGGACATTTTGAGATGTTTACTACCACTACTTTATTTCAAAATGAATTTATGTAAGCTTTTAGAAATTCATGCTTTCAAATGGACATGAAATATGTCAAATGATGCTAAAGAATGGCTGTAATTACCATATCTGAAAACAGACTAGGACATTAAATTTCCAAATGCTACGTTCAAAATATAAAGTGCTTTAAATCTAAAAACACACATGAAATGATATTACCAATTAGGAACATCTGTGCAGGAGCTGTATACTTATTTATTTGCAAAAGTAACTTGAAATGTGAGAGTTTATGGAAAAATAATTATGCTATTCATTTCATCCTAACAAGAATACATAGTATGGGAAAACATCTTCCATAAAATGTTAATGATTAACACAGACATTATTAAAACTTAAATATTATTTTGCTTCCAATATTTCAGCACCACTAACTTTAAAAAAAAAAATGTGTACTTGCCTAATAAAACTTTGGCATCATCCACATCAAAATCTCCATCACCATCAGCATCATAGATTCCAAGTTTTCCTACAAGAGGAGAAGCAGAGAAGGATATGGGAACAAAAGGGAAGCCAAATTTAATAAGGTGTTACTACTCCTTACAGTCCTGCATATTAGTTATTAATGCTACCAAGCAAGGCAACTCTTTGCTCCTTTCATTAAGAAAAGTTGTGCTAAATGATAATCTCACTTAAAAATGAAGACAGTTCACTTAGAGATTAAGGAAACATTCACCTAACAAATATAAGAAATAACTGAGATAATATTTTCTTTCAGGGCTTAACAATACCCTGATATTTAATCATTTCAGAATAATATTTTTAAATTTTATTGCTAAAAATATTTTAGATAAAATTTTCAACATATATAAGGAACAATACGGATCCACTTCTAATAGTTACATGAAATTTAATGTTTCTATAATATAGAAGGTCCTCATATTATCAATATTCAAAACTAAATACCCACAGAGTCTCAAAGACTATATGTAATTCACATCAAGTACAAGTACTAAAAATAAAAGGATAGATTATATTTAATAATAAGGACTATGACAAGCATCATGAATCAATCCTTAAAAAAAGACTGTTCTGGAAATAAAGTATGTAAAACTGGCCTTTTGAAATTACAAAGAACACTTACAGTTATCTTACTTAAAAACATAATTAGCACCAGTCACCTACTACTAAGGAAAAACAAAAAGACTTAAAACAGACAAGCTGAAAAGCCAATACAAGCAGAGAGTTCCTCCTTCAAAAACAGTAAGTATGAATTTTAAGGCATAATAAAGTTTTATTATCTCAGCACTGTTATGTTCAGCATTTCAAATGTGAGTCAAATACATTCAATTTCCTAAAAACATCCAAAAATCGACATGATTTATAATTCATCACTGGACAATGGATGTGAAGAGGTTTATTAATTTCACATTTTTAAACAATATTTTAAACCACATTCACAAATACAGTATCAGTACTAAAACACTAGTTGGCAACACTGCTGCCATTTCTTATTAAAAAGTAAATTAACACATTGCATAACAGCATGAAGAACTTTGGGAGTAGAATAGGTATGACCAACCTGGACCCTCCCAGAGCCCTTAAGAAAACATTTAACTTGCTATGTCCTACTTAGGAAAATATTTAACTTGCTATGTAGAAGTCTGGTTTACAAAGCACACATATATTGAAAATGATAATAGTGAGAGAGAGAAGGAAGTTATCATTTCTATATCTAAGAAAATATAAATGAAAAGCACTGGTCTGCAGTTTAGGCTACATATAGTACAGTTCAAATAACATTAAAAAGAACCCAGAAACTATACTTTCTGAGAAATTTAAAAGGGAAAATTGGTCCTATCACTTACATTCTCTAATGCAAGTGATAACTAAAATAGTAGCCTAAGGGTGCAGTTTTAGAGACTAACACAAGTAGACTTAAAATTCAACTCCAAGAGCCTACCTTGAAGTACCTCTGACAAGTTATAACGGAAGTCCTTTGCTTTGGCTGCATGCATGTAAAAACACAAAATTGTTACTTGCGTTTAAATATTCTGAAATTAATAATGATGACAGCACAAAAAGTTAAAAAACAGTGACCTCTATGTTTTTACATATTTACAATGTTGAATTTTATGTCAGGTGAATTTTACCTCAATTACAAAAAAAAAAGACTTGATCAAGTGAAACCAAAGAATCATCAAAGTAAAAAAAATCATGAAAAACTGCAGTGATTATGGGGAGAGAAAGGGGAAAAGAGAAGGAAGGAAGACAACTCTCAGAAGTCACACAACAACCTCCTCCAAACAGTGTACAGGGCACACCTACACATGAACTCACACACAGACGTGTCCTCCCACAATTTCAATGAGGACACAGAAGGTATGCTTTGAAATGCTTTCTTTAAGTCAGGGTCTTGCCAGTTGTGTTTATGATCCATTCACAGGTCCTTGAATAAATTCAGTGGCTTATGACCTATTTTAAAAATTCATAATATAACAAAATGGAATAGAAATGATAGACTATTCCATGTCATGGGAGTGTGTACTGTTTGATACAATTTTTCTGTGCAAACAATGTAAGTCTATTTTTACTTCAACAGATCATGTTCAAAGAAGTTGAAAGAAGTTGAAGCCATCACTCCAAGCTAACCCTGCTAACGTCCCCTTTTCTTCCTTCCCTTCTGAGAACCACTGGAAGGCTACAGAAATTAACAGTACTAAAAAGAAACAACATGAAGACCCTTACCTAACACTTCTTCATAATCAACAAGATCAAACCAGACCACAGCTACTGATGTCCAGACTCCGAGCAGTGCAATGACCATAAACCATGTGAAAAATGAACTTCCAGAAAGTCCTCCTTTCCTCCCATTCTTGAGTCCTCCCTGTTTCGTCTCTGTTAAAAAATAAAAGAGGGAAAATGTCATTATATAAGAAGAAAAAGTTTTATTGAACCTCTTTTCACTGAAATATTTCTCCAGGAATTTGATAGTGCTTACAATGCTAAATCACTTCAAAGTTAGTTGTCGTTTAAATTCTTAAATCATGTTACACAAAGATTCTGAAAATGAAAAAGACTTACGGTTCAACACAAAACCACATACCTAAGACCCTAATGTTGAAATAATGAAAGAAATAAACTACTAATGACTATTTTTAAAATAAAAATTGCTATGTGTGTTCCAAGTTCTGTATCCAAACAACCTAAATAGAACCTCCTTCAAAGTTCAGAGTCTATCAACAGCTTTCCTCAAAATGCTCCATATTCTTAGGCAGAGAGCACAGAAGGAAGGAAACTATTTATAGGAAATAGAGGTCAGGGAAGAAGAGAAGCCAAGCAGTGCAGTTCAGTGCTCCTTCTACAGAGGATCCAGTGGGACCCACAGACACAGGGGAAGGTTTTCAAATCGGTCTCGATGCAGAAACACCTTTGTAAGTTCCTGCTCACCAGAACTGTCATGTATCACATTTGATACATTTAATATATTTTATGTTGTTGTTCAGTCCCTAAGTTCCGTCCAACTCTTTGTAACCCCATGATCTCTAGCCCACCAGGCCCCTCTGTCCATGGCACTTCCCTGGCAAGAATACTGGAGTTGGTTGCCATTTCCTTCGCCAATATTCATTTTAGAGGATTCTAACAACTTCAATCAAGTTTCCTAACTTACAGGGTTGGAGGGCGGGGGATAAAACAGGAGCTTGAGATGAACACACACATACTACTATATATAAGATAGACAACCAATAAGGACCTACTGTATAGCACAGGGGACTCTACTCAATATTCTGTGATAAACTGTACGAGAAAAGAACCTAAAAAAGAATGAATATATGTATATGCATAATTGCACTCTGCTGTATACCTGAAACCAACACAACATTGCAAATCAACTAGACTCCAATAAAATTAAAAAAAAAAAAAGTTTCCTAACTCATTGAACAAAATTAAATAGACATTAAAGACAGCCTAACCCAAAGGAGTTAAAGCAGTACGTGCTGATGGAAGAAAGTGCCTAGAAAATATTTGAATCTAGCAAAAGTAGACATAAGAACTTGAAAAGAATGGCAGGAAGCCATTTATGATTGATGCTTATTGGTGACCAGACCTTAACTATAAAACTTATAGTCCTTAACTATTAAAATAATCTTTTAGTACAAAGTAATAATGACATTCAAGTTAATTCTGCCATTAAACCATTGTTTTAAACTGTTTAACAGTGCAAAAAATGTATAAAAAATTTTGGAAAGATTTTTATTCAAATTTTTTTTTATTAAATGGATTTATTGCTTAAAAGGTAAATGTCAAAGAAAGGGTAAATGTTACTTAGCTAGAACATGAAATGATTAGCATTATTTTATCCATCCCTTCATAATGTCAAATAAATTAGGTATTACTCCAGTAGCATCAATCTTTTTACTGTTATTATTTACTAATTCATGAAGGAACAAAACAGTAAATTACAGAAAGGTGTCTTTTCTGAACCATCTTTTTAGTGGAACTTTTAAACCGACACCAAATAACACATTCTTCATACGTCACTTTGTAAATATGGTGTGCTTAGTCCCAAAGGGTAGATCGGTTTCTGTCCAACCAAACTAAACAGACCATAGTAAGATAAACCCTTCTAGAGAGTTTAAAACTCCCCAAGCATATGTGAAACTAGTACTCTGCTCCAAACATATTTTGGAAAAACATCTAGTAGTTTGTCCTTCTTTTCTAAGATAAGATGAAGATGGGGCTAGGGACAAGCAGAATTTTATGTGATGAAGGAAAGGCAAAATAGAAGATGTACCCCAGCATCTGTTCAATTACATAACTCGAACTATAAGTGAATTACAAATCAACCATTTAATGAGCTTTGGTAAGCATTATTTTAGGGATGTCATATTTATACTCCAAGACTGTATATACATTTAAAGTTTTAAAAAACCGTAAACGCAATTCATCAAACTGATTACTTTTTTGCATTACAGAATATCACACCCTTGGAGCCAAGAACTGTTATAAAAGTGGGTCAGAAGTAACAGCTGACTTTGCTTCACTCTGTAGATTAAGCAATCCATGGAGAAGGGGAGAAGTGCCTTAAAAAAGAACTAAAAATCAGAAACAGATCTCATATTCTTCTTTATCAGGATGGTCAAGTGATCCATTTTCACCATTTATTTAAAACAGTGTTCAAAGCAGAGAGACTCATATTCTCCACACTAATAATAGAATCCTTCCAGTGACTGCCTAGGTAGCTGAGAACTGCAGCAGTTTCAACATGTCTATTTTATGTTTCTTAAACACATTTTTGACATAATGAGCCAATACAACTTGCCTTCCATTAAAAAGACTATCTTAATTCACAAAGAAAAGCAAAAACAAACACATACAAAAATGTAAATCAACACACCATTAAAGAACAGTTGAAGGTTAATGATTCAATTTGAAAAAACAAAATAAAATCCCTAAGTCCTTTCTTTGCATTTGTCGTCTGCTTCACAAAAATTAGGTCCATTTCCACATATAAGGCTCTGCTTCAGCCAACTAAGTATGTTCATTAATACAAGACAGGAATCATAAAGCCCTTAAATTTCCTAAAATTTTATATGAAATCTAAATGCACACAATTCTTTAAAATCACTGTAATTAAATTCTAAGACCAAGACAAACCACTTGTTCATTTATCTGAAGTTTGTAAAATGTTGTCCCTGATATTACAATACAATAAAAGATATTCTAGGTTAAGACTCTAAAACTTAACATTAATATTAAAGACAGATTGGTCCATGAAAAATTAAACTACTTGAAACACTGAGATCTCCAGGAGTTTGAAATGGAAAACATAGAAGATTCAGTCAAAGCACTTAGCCAAAAATATCTGAACAGCGCACAACTGAAAATCAAGCTAAAAACTGCCGTCTTGTTTCCAAACCACTTTTAACCCAAAGAACAAAAATATAACTTTACCTTCTGCCATTTTGATTTCTTCAATCCATGAATAATATATATGGAAGGAAAAAAAAACCAAAGCCCTGTGAGCAGGTATCAGGCACGACACAGGCCCTTTGCTACCTACTGGCGCTGTGGACAGGCCAGCAGTTCCTTGGGCAAGGCCTCTAGAGCTGAAATTGGACCTGATTGCAAACTCTGCTCACCAGTTATTTTTAGAGGCCTCTTCCTCAGGGCCAAATACTGCTAATCACTTGGGCTGAAATGCTCTGCTAAGTGTATGACAGCCTTTCTCCCACTTCTGGGATCCCTTTCTGAGTTGATCCTATTCCCCAACTCCAAAATCTAAAAAAAAAAAAAATCAAGCATGCTTAAAAAATAAAAGAGAGGAAAAAACGTGCTGCCAGTTTGGGTTTTCTGAAATCAGTCTTCAGTGCTTTTAGCCAAATACCAAATCATTCAAAACTGAAATAAGTCTTGCTATAAAATGTAGCCCC
Source organism: Bos mutus (assembly GCF_027580195.1). Classification (NCBI taxonomy): domain Eukaryota; kingdom Metazoa; phylum Chordata; class Mammalia; order Artiodactyla; family Bovidae; genus Bos; species Bos mutus. Next base: position 54,976,270 of record NC_091630.1, on the reverse strand, counting down.
ATGCCCAGCAACAGCTTGAATTGACCCTTGGGAATCTAATCCAATGCCTATGTAAAAAGTCCATTATTTAGTTTGTCCTAATGAAACAGAGCCCTAAAAAGTAAGAAATGAATCAATGCTCTAGAATTCTGAATCACAGACAATACCTTCCCAAGACTAATTCCCTCAACAGCAAAAGTAAAGTGACAATAAAAAATTGTTTCCTAGAGAAGGAGGGAGAGAGAGCTGGGGAGGAAGACATGGTGGGCAGGGGAGTAGACAGGGAAAGAAGGAACTCTTCACCAGTAAGAAAATCATCTAGGAAACACTAGATAAATCATCTCAGGAAACTGGAAAGAGATTGCATAACTGTATTCTGATTTTTTTTCATCTTCTCCCTACCCCCCTCTCCAAATATTCTCTTCTGGGAAATAAAACCAGCCCAGTTTATTCACTGATTTAAGATTTGTTGTTGTTTTTCAGTTGCTAAGTCATGTCTGACTCTGTGACCCCATGGACTGCAGCACACCAGCCTTCTCTGTTCTCCACTGTCTCCTGGAGTTTGCTCAAATCCATGCGCTAGTGGTAAAGAACCCATCTGCCAGTGCAGGAGATGTAAGAGACGCAGGTTCAATTCCTGGGTCAGGAAGATCCCCAGGAGGAGGGCATGGCAATCCACTCCAGTATTCTTGCCTGGAGAACCCCATGGACAGAGGAGCCAGGCGGACTATGGTCCACAGGGTCTCAGAGTTGGACACGACTGAAGCAACTTAGCACGCACATGTCCACTGAGTCTGTGATGCTATCTAACCACCTCATCCTCTGCCACCCCCTTGTCATACTGCTTTCAATCTTTCCCAGTTTAGCAGCTCACAGACTTCATCAGAGCTCTGATCAATACACTAAATTAATTTAGCACACACTGTATCTAGAGCGAGGCAGCAACCTTTAAAAGTTGTTCATGAGTCTTGAATTTTTTCAGTCAAACTGAATACTTCACACACAAATGAAACAGATAAATGTCCTGAAAAGGAGTCAGCACCTATGATGCCAATATTCAATGGCCCAGAGCCTGGACAGAGTGAACAGAGCAGCAGGGACACCTAAGCAAAACTGACCAGGGTCTTAGGTGCCCTGACCAAGAGTCATTCCTCCCTTCAAGGATCTGTCCTGCTGAAGTCAGTACTGACTAAAATGTTGAATGATAAAGAATCATCTGTTGATAGGGGTTTAAGATAGATCACCATCATACAGATTTCCTAGACAAATATTTCAGAAGCTTCTTTTGTTGTTTTCAGAGAGGAAGTGAGAGTGACTGGAGGCCCTTCTTGGGAACACTGGAAACCAAGCCATCATACTTACAAGTGCGTAGCCCATTTCAGACTCAAGAGACCTCAATTCAAGTTTCAAAACCTTTGATTTGAGGGTAGTCATCAAACATCTGGGCCTCCGTTTCCTTGCCCATAAAAAGTGTCTTGGAGAATTTCTGTTTTGTAAGTTCACTAGCATCATCTTTTTCTAGATTCCACATATAACAGAAGTCATATGATATTTCTCCTCCTCAGTCTGATTTACTTCACTCAGTATGACACTCTCTAGGTCCATCTATGAAGATGCAAATAAATGAACTTAATGAGGCCGGGAGAAGGGATAGTTATAGACTTCGGAATGGACATGTACACACTGCTGTATTTAAAATGGATAACCAACAAGGACCTACTGTATAGCACAGGGAACTCTGCTTAATGTCATGTGGCAGCCTGGATGGGAGCAGGGTTTGGGGGAGAATGGATACATGCATATGCATGGCTGAGTCCCTGAGTTGTTCACCTGAAACTACCACAACATTGTTAATTGGTGATCCCCCAATACAGAATAAAAAGTTTAAAGTTTAGGGGGAAGAAAAGTGTCTTGGCACGAAGGAGGCCTGCAAATATTTGCTGAAGTCATGCATACGGCACATTGTGATTGGAGCCATCTGGACTCATGCACAGGTCTGCTCAGCCCCAATTTACAGCTCTTTTCATGGCCCTGGCCTGCCAACAAGCCTGCAGAGGCCACGAGGGCTTCCTCTCTCCCTTTATGGGCCTGGGCAAGGCCCTAATTCCAGGTGTGGGGCCAAACGTCAAACCAAGACAAGAATCACAGCTACTGAGTATGGGTACACCTCACCCCGAGGATCCTTCCATACAGCTCCAAATAATTCTTCTCCACAAATCTTTATCACATATATTTACACACCCTAGAGTTAACCTTCTCCTTGTTTCTTCCAACAATTTTACAGGTATTGCAGTAAAATATCTTACCTCCTCAGTTTCACAATAATGGCAGACCTGTTACTCTAGATAGGGCCATTAGGATGAAATCTCTCTAAAATAACATTGCTTAAGGAAAAAGAAAACCTGAATTCCAAGTAACTATCTCTTATAATTGTTGCTTGATTGCTAAGTTGTGTCCAACTCTGCAAACCCATAGACTGTAGCACACCAGGCTCCTCTGTCCTTCACTATCTCCTAGAGTACGCTCAAATTCATGTCCGTTGAGTCAATGGTACTATCTAACCATTTCATCCTCTACTGCCCTTCTCCTTTTGTCTTCAATCTTTCCCAGCATCAGGGTCTTTTCCAATGAGTCGGCTCTTTGCATCAGGTGGCCAAAGTATTGGAGCTTTGGCATCAGTTCTTCCAGTGAATATTTGGAGTTGGTTTTCTTTAGGATGACTGGTTTGACCTCTTACAATAATAATTCAAGTTTATAAAATCTTTTAAATCAATAAAATTTGCATATAGCAAATCATATCTTTATGACCCTAGCAAAGAGAAATGAAGTAATATTAACTATTCCTTGTAACAGCTGCTGGAACTAATAGCAAACTCCTAGGTTCAAGCAAAGATTAAACTTCTACAGTGTGCTCTGAGATTTTTACTGTCAGCCTGACATCACTGGAGACCACAAGAGCGAAGACCTATGTCCATGGAGTCCAGTGCTCTTCCTCTTCTAAAACTGACCAGGTGAAAACCCATCAGGATTCTCACAGGGCAAGAGTGATGACTTCCTCCAAGCCATCCTCCTGATGGCTTACCCAATCAGCTATCACTTACAGTGGTGCTGCTCAAACCAGAGTCACCTGGAGGACCCATCAACACAGATTGCTGGGCCCACCTCACAGTTTCAGTTCTGTAGGTCTGGAGTGGAGCCCAAGATTATGCATTTGTATTGATAACAAGGTGATCTGATGGTGGTCCAGGGACCACAGAAAAAGAGAATCACTGCATCCCTAGTGCTCGGGTCTGGAACAAGGGACTGAATCTGTCTTGTTCATTAATGTACATCTGCCTTGCACCTATTTGTTAAATAAGTAGGTAAATTCTTTCTCGAATCCTTGCTGTTACAGAGTAATCAAACTTCTTCCTGCTAACACTTCAGAAATAAGGGAGCAAAGGGACCCAATAAATATTCCAATAAATGTCAGGTCACTTCAAGCCTCCTCATCTCCAGGAATTTAATGATCCTAAAATTCATTCGTAAGTGGAAAAGATCTATAAATTATTAAGAAAGAGAGAAATCAGGGAAAAAGTCCAGTAGTTCCCAAACAATGGTGAGGAACCCCAAATCGTCTAGGACCAAGAGCTCATTGCTCTATGTCAGACAAAGTCCTCACTGATCAATCCTGGCTTCGTGACACCCAGCTTGAGCACAAGAAGACCTGAGCATGAAGGACCTGTGTAGTCCATTCGTCAGCCCACTGGCCAGACGCCCGAAGCACCTAACACCTAAGGCACCCCCGACACCTTTCCCCACTGACCCTGGGAAAAGGCATGAAAGACTGGAGGAGTGACAAGGGGCTGCCATGGGTTTTAGAGTTCAGTAAAACAAAATGAAGAAAGCCGTTTCCATTTGCATCAGGATAAATGAGGAAAAGAGAAACAATTAGCAATAACTATCTAAATCAGCTCCCAAACAATTTTTGGAAACTTTATTAATCTTTGGAACCCCAAGTTGGGAACCACTGCCCCAACGTATACTTCTGTCTGGATTACTGCTGATTCACTGCAGAGAGAACAACTGTATCAGAGCACAGGCCCATCAACCCCACCTAATGACTCTGTGGTAGACCAGAACTCCACTAGTAAGAAGCTAAAAATACAACACAAATGGGAGCTAAGCCCCAAATGCTCATGCCAGGCCTAATGAGCAAGTTCCTAAAGTGTCATTAGTTCTTTCTACAGAGAATTTAATAAAGAGAGAAGACTTAGAAACAAAAAACACCCCCAGCTTGTCAATCATTTATCTTGTGTAGGTAACAGCTATTAGTATGGTACTGAAATTCGGTCTCCTGCAGAATCTAGAGTGGTAAAAGGTACTTTTAAAAAAGTGGTGGTGTCCATTCAGAAACTCTGAGATGATGGAAGTTGTTTCAAAAAAATAACACAAAAAAGTTGTTGTTGTTGTTGTTGTTTTTCAAAACTAAAAACGACAGAAAAGCATAACCCTACTTACTTATGTAGCTCTAAATCCGAGGCAATGAGACTGGTTCACAAAGCCATCATGTGTGACCACCACCGATTTACAGCTGTGTCCCTGAGGACTTTTTGACCTTAATCCATTTAGACAGCAAAAGATCTGCAGCCATCCTTCCCAAGAGCCCACACTTTCTAGGGTGAAAGAATTCAGCATTTACAATAAAGTGCCCAAGAGATGCAAGAAGGAAGTAAAGAAAAGCATTAGCAAAAACTATAAGGAAAGCTCAGGCTTCCCTGGTAGCTGAGAAGGTCAAGAATCTGCCCGTGATACAGGAGATCTGGGTTCGATCACCTGGGTCAGGAAGATCCCCTGGAGGAGGGAATGGTGACCCACTCCAGTATTCTTACTTGGAGAATTCCATGGACAGAGGAGCCTGGCAGGCTACAGTCCATGAGGTTGCAAAGAGCTGGACATGACTGAGCGACTAACACCTTCACATATAGAAAACTCACGTGATAAATTACAAAACATATGCATTTTAAAAATTACAAGAAAAAAAGCAGTTGATGCAATTATGTATCACAATATATTCTGGGGACAAGCTTCAACCTTTTACTAAATAAGTTAATAATAATGAAGCTGATAAAACATAATAAACTAAAGCAAGAATGCCTGTAATTGTAAATTGCATAGTAAAGAGTTAACTTTACCCAAACAGAGGTCTGGCTTTTGCCCTTGTCTATTTGGAGGTCCCTGACATGTCCTACCCAATAGGACTGATTGGTTTCCTTGAGTGCTCTGGCCAGTGGACAGTCTAACAGTGTGATTTGCAGACTGTATGACTATATATATCAGTTAAGGGCAGCCATGTCCAACACTTTTGCAATCCTATAAACTGTAGCCTGCCAGGCTCTTCCGTCCATGGGATCTTCCAGGCAAGAATACTGGAATGGGTTGCCATTTCCTTCTCCAGGGGATCTTGCTGACCCAGGGATCGAACCCACGTCTCCTATGTTGGCAGGCAGATTCTTTACCCCTGAGTACCAGGGAAGCCCAGTAAGTGATGAAGGCCCAGTAAAAACTCTGGGTACCAAAGGCTCGGATGAGCTCCTCTCATTGGCAATACTCTACATATACTGGAAACTGACGTCCTTGAGGAAAATGGGAGCTTTGTGTTCAGAACCTTCCCACTTTGCCTTGAGTCTCGTCCTTTGGCTAGTTCTAATCTGCAGCCTTCCACTGCAATTCAATTGCAATGGTGAACAGAGCACAAAAGAGGAAAGTTACCCAGTTCTGAGTTATTCCCACAAACTATCAAGCCTGAGAGTGGCTGTGGGGACCTCCTAGGCTGGCCTTCTAGTGGCCAGCTGGTCTGAAGTAACAGCAGTCCTGGGGACTGGCCCACCCTCAGCCAACCTGAGCAGAAACACAGAAAAGCAGGAAGGGCAGCTACAGAGAAAAGGCAGCAATTACCCAGCAGTGTGCACTCCCCTACCCCACACACCACCCCCGCCTCCTTCCGCTTCCTGCAAGGTGTCCTAGCTTCCTTCGCCTGAGGAGGGCAGGAAGAGAGAACCAGGGTATATACCATCATGCCAGCATCTCACTCAAAAAGGCTGACTGCCAAGCAAGGGATTCGAAGGAGCAAGAGAGGGTAGGGGGCTCTGCCAGGAGTGGATGTCCCAGAGGGCTAGAAGGTCCCACCAGACCTTCCAAAGAACTCACAGGGGAAGTGTTTGGCTGCCTGTCACTGTATAGTCCATGGGGTCTCAACGAGTCAAAACAGGACTGAGCCACTTTCACCTTCACCTATTGTCAACCATGGACAGTTGGTCTTATCAACCAGCAAGAGACTGACAGGGACCAATGAGACGAAAGAAGATGGCTTTCCCTCTCTTCCCCTCTCTCCGTCTCCCATCCCCAGCACTCCCAACAAACTAGAGCCTGGAAGAGACAAGAAGGACACTGCCCCAAAGCAGACCACACGGAGAGAATGCAAACATCACTTCTCCCACTGCAGGCCCTTCTGCCTTCCTGCCAACAGGAGAGGAGAAATTCTGCACTGAAAATGAGGTCATACTTAAAGCAGACAGACTTCCAGAAACGCAGAGTGACTGGGGTGCTAAGGAATCCACCCCAGAGATGGTCAAGAGCCTCTGCTACCCAGAGATTAGTCCAACTAACCACAGTGACTGGAGGAAAATGAAGCTTCATGGTAACACCCAGCCAGACAAAGCCTACTAAAGAGAGCAGCTATAAACGTGGCTGCATGTTAGGCCGACACACAAAAAGCTGCCAGGATTTGACTATTTGGGGCCCACAAAAATGGCTATTTCATAGGATTCGAACAAACAATACATGAATATTTGAAAAGTATTTTATTACAAAAATTTCCCAACACACAACAAAGCTGAAAGAATTTTATGTAGAATATTCATATGCGTATCACTCAGTTGCGATGATTAACATTTTATTATCTTGCTTACGTTATGTCTATTCATTCCTCAATATTCATTCATGGATCCATTTTACATGTCTAACACATTTCAAATTAAACCTGTAGACACGAGCACACTGCCCCAAGTATTTCAGCTTCTACATCATAAACCACAGTCCAATATTTATCATTTCACATACAATTTACATAAAATGAAATGCCCTAATTTAAAGCGTACACTCCCTGAGTTTTCACAAAAATATACACCATGTAACCCAAATCTCTTATCAAGACACAGAACACGGACACCCTTACCAGCCAAATTCCACAGCAACCCCAAGCCCAGGGACAGCCCCATTGTTTCGCTTTTTTTTTCCACTGGAGGTTAGTGTTGCCTGTTCTTGAAATGTCATTAAAAATGGCGTACCTGGTATATGCTTGCTGCTGTGAGGCCTGTCTCCCTGAGCTTTACATTCTGAGGGGCCATGTCTGTTATAGGCAGGGGTGCTGCATGGCTCCCTGTTGCTGGGAAGTATTCCGCTGGACAAATTCACCTGAGTATACCAGAGTATTCTCCTACTGGTAGAAGTCTGAACTGTTGGCAGGCCTTGAGTGTTACAAATAGAGCTGCTGGGAATATTCTTGTGCAAGAACATTGCCTCCATATTAGAAATAAAAGCTTGCGCTTCTCCTGGGAAATAAATACCTAGGAGTGGAATTGCTGGGTCACAGGGCTCAGGCACACTCACTACGGCAAGAAACTGCCAGATCTTTTACTCCAGTGGTTCCACCATGTTATATACACACGAAAAATGTGTAACAGTTCTTTTGTTCTAAGATGTTGTCAACATTTGCTGTGGTCAGTCTTTTTAATTTTAGCCACTCTGATGAGTATGCAGTGGTATCTGTTGGTTTAATTTGCATTCCCCCGAGGGCCAATGTTCCAGCACTTTTCTCCTGTGCTCACTAGCTATTTATTTCTTTTCTGTGAACTGTCTACTCAAATCTTCTAAACATTTGCCTATTTTTTAAAATGTTTTCCTAAGTTGAACTGTAGGACATGTTTGTATTGCCTGGATAATGGCCCTTTAACAGACAACATGTGTTACAAAATTTTCTCCCAGGCTGTGATTGACCTATTCCTTATCTTAAAGCATTTTTTAATGGGTAAAAGTTTCCCATTCTGATGTCTTAACTCGTTAATACATTAATAAAGTTAATGAATTAATTTTCTAGGTATTTTAAATATATTACGAAATCGGAAAATGTTACTTAAACCTTGACAGGGTTTCCATGCCTTACGTTCTGAAATGTGACTGATTTCAGCACTTTTACACAAGCACTGTGTGTGTAACACAAACATTCACAGAAGCCACGTTACCGGCTCAAAGTCTGTGCCCGTGAGAAGGACAGTCCAGAAATCAAAGTTCGGGAATGTCAATTAAATGTCTGCTAGCCACAGACATCACAGAGGTAAAGCAAGAGCACTTTGATCATTTTAAGGAATATTTTCATTAGCTCCAATGAGTCACAGAAAGTTTCCAAGCTAGTTGTTTTTCCCTTAAATTTGACAGGATGGATTAAATCTAATTCCTCTACCACCCAACAGCCCTGCCAAGACTGACCTCTTCTTTCAAAAACTAGTGTACTTGTGTTTTTATCTACGTGTTTTCCCCAAACTGCTCATGACTCCACATTTAAATTACCCATCTGTTGTGAAGGAAGAAATCAGCTTCTCTTTACTGTGATTTTTCACCTTATCCACCTCCTAAGTGCTACAGAATATCACAAAAAGCAACATATTTTAGGGGAAAGGCATGTAGTTTACCCATGAGACTTTGTGGAATAAAATCTATCTTAATCTTTTAAATCTTTTAAATAAAAAAGACATCAACAATTCAAAGGTGGAGTGGGCTGTTTGAAGGATACTATTGCAATAAACTAGGAAGGTTTGAATATAGACTTAAATCAGTTAACAGTGCTGTAAGTAGTGTTAAACTTTCTGAGTGTGATAATTATATTGTGATTACATAGGCACATATCCTTGTTTTTAGAGGAAACGTGCTGAAAAATTCAGGAATAACGTATCATGATTTAATTAAACAGTTCAAAGGCAAAAATGGTGTGTATGTATCTAGAGTGACCTATAGAAAATGCAAAGCCATCAAAACAACTAGTGAACCTAAACAAACTTTTCTTATAACTATCTTGAAGGTCTGAATTTTTTCACACTAAAAAGTTGGGAAAATCCAGATTTCCAGGCCCATTTCTAGTCCTGAAGAATCAGATATTCCAGATAAGGTATTCCAGATAAGGGTTAAGAATGTGAAAAGTCTCCTCCCAGGTTAATTCATGATTGGGTTCTGGATAAGTAAAAAAAATTGAAAAATTTTAAAACTTCAAGTTTTAAGGATGCTTCTGGAGACCCTCAAAGAAATCTGATTAGAAAGTGCATTTAGGTAATACTGCATCAGTGCTGCCTTTCTGATGACTCAGACGGTAAAGAACCTGCCGATCTGCCTGTAATGCAGGAGACACAGGTTTGATCCCTGGGTCAGGAAGATCTCCTGGAGAAGGGAATGGCTACCCACTCCAGTATTCTTGCCTGGAGAATCCCATGGACAGAGGAGCCTGTGGGCTACCGTCCATGGGGTCACTCGGCTGAGTCACTAACACTTTCACTTTCACCATGTCCTTAGGAGGGCTCAGGGTAGGAAGCAGTTAAGCCAATTAAACTGTCATGATGTTACCTTCAAAGAGGTCCCTCTTTGAGAGAGAGAGACAGAGAGATGAGAAGGGAAGGAAGATCAATACACAAAGAGAGCAAACGTGGCCAACCGGCAACAGTTGGCAAGTCCAGGTGAAGAGCATACAAGCCTTTCAATGGTCTGAACTTTTTGCTGTCAAATAGGTTTGAAAGTTTCAAAACAAAAGGTTAGACAAATATAAATATAAAAACAAAATTGAATTGATTTAAAAATAAATGGAAGGAAGGAATGAATGAAAGAATAAGTGAAGTCAAGGATCAAGTCCTAAACCCAACAGTAATGGAAAGAACACCAATTCCATGTCTGGCCTCCGATTTAGGAGAAACCAAAGGGAGAATGCTCCCCACTCCACGTCTCCTTCATGCAGGTTCTACCAACAGATCTCCACCTGCTCACTGGCCATTTCCACTGGATGCCCTGGGTTTCACCTCTGATTCATCTGGGATTATAAGCCTAACTACTCTGCCACCTCCTGGATGGGGGGGGGGGGGGCGGCTCCATCTGAGCCAGCATCCCCTGGGTTCTCGCTCCTACCCCACACTCACCCCAAGATCTCACCCGAAAGGCACTTCCTCCCACCAGTCATCTCCACCACTCCCCCACTGAATAGGTACTCCCTCAAATTCTGGATGCAACCCAACCTATGCAGAATGGGACGGTCCCCTCCCTCACTCTGGTCCCCAATTACACTAACACACAAGAAGATTCCTAATCAGACCCATCAAGCAGGCAGCACCCTCTGAGACCACAAGCAATTAAAAAAACCCAACCCAAACAAAACAAAACATTAGGCCTTCTCGAAAATACACCTACTGCTTCAAGCCTGTTCCAGCTTACCCTCAACAATGAGCTGACTCTGCAAAAGTGTGCAACTCTGTCCACCCTCCAAGCCAGGCTGTCCCTATAATGTCCCTTTCCCTTCCAGGACTAACTGCCCTCCCCTCTGTGCTCTTGAAATTGACATCGACCCATGAAATCGGTAATGTGCAAACAAACGCAGTGCAGTCGCCAGTTGTGACCCACACTCTATCACAGGAGCGATGCTTTGCCATCTGAGACATACGGTGATTCTCAGAGATGGTGTTAAACCCTTGGTGGAGTCAGGAAAAATAACGAGATTGTATCCTGACCACTTGTCTACAAAACTCATCAAAATGCACAATGAGACGTTGAACCTGTATACCTGCAGTGTCTCCCACTGTCCACGGCTTTCTTCTCTATCCACTGAAAAATGATTTTTAATTCTAGAATTTGCCTGGGATTGTCATGAGACATCAGTTTAGAGCTGGCCTGAATCTACTTTTCTTTCCTTTAATAAAAACAGGCCATTGGTCCCTTGAGTTTCCCTGTCACCTCTTCTAATTTGCAGGACTCCCCAGAGTATAACTGCCCAGAAAATGTTAGCTGGGACTGCGGTTTTGAGAGTCCTGAAAAGTCTCAGCTAGTTCATATTTTAGTCTTCCTTTCCCTACTCCCTGACCACACGCACACTTCATCCATCCAACAAGTATTTACTGCTCTGCGGCCCAAAGGACAGTGACCTTGCCAGGGGCTGATGTTAAATCTGTTCTGACTGCTATATCTGCTCCTTGCAGAGCACAGCACCTGGACAGAGTAAACCCCATGAACTTCACTGGATGATTCACACACACACACACAACAATGTAAATATAAATGTTTTCATGCCATCTAGATGGTAAAAATTGAACTGATGCTTTCAAACTGTGGTGCTGGAACAGACTCTTAAAGAGTCCCTTGGACAGCAAGGAGATCAAACCAGTCAATTCTTAAAGAAATCAACCCTGAATATTTACTGTAAGGACTGATGCTGAAGCTCCAATACTTTGGCCACCTGATATGAAGAGCCGACTCATTGGAAAAGACCCTGAGCTGGGAAAGATTAAGGGCAGGAGGAGAAGGGGATGATAGAGGATGAGAAGGCAGGTTGGATGGCATCACTGATTCAATGGACACAAGTTTAGGCAAGCTCCAGGAGACGGTGAAGGACAGGGGAGCATGGTGTGCTGTAATCCATGGGATCACAGAGTCGGACATGACTGAGAGAGTGAACAACAACAGATGGTAAAACAAATCTAACACACTCCCAGGTGGCACTAGTGGTAAAGAACCTGTCTGCCAATGCAGGAGACATGAAATGCAGGTTCAATCCCTGGGTCAGGAAGATTCCCCAAAGGAGGGCATGCAACCCACTCCAGTATTCTTGCCTGGAGAATCCCATGGACAGAGAGGTCTGGCAGGTTGGAGTCTACTGGGTAGCAAAGAGTCCGGCATGACTGAAGCGACTTAGCAGCAGTAGCAGCGGCATTCTGAAAACAAAACCAGACCACAGGCTGCTTCTGGGTGAGGGACAGGAATGACCAGGACAGGTCCAGCCAGGACCCCACGGGCTTCATCCACTCAGCTGCCTCAACCTCATACTCCAAGTCTGTCCCTTTCCTCCCTATCCTGCCCCAGTTCAAAAACCAAAGTGACAGTCAATGTCACCACATGCTCAGGTGTCCCCTAACTCAACTCTCACTGACTCATTTTGCCCTAACTTTCATATCCAACACCTCCCTCAGCTCCACCTTCACCAAACAGACTGGCCCCCACGCACCCGGCTGAGGTCACCTGGAATAAAATTCACCAGGCACCCGGCTCACCAGCCTGCACTCAGGTTCCACTGCATAAACAGTCGCAAGCACTGGTCTCTTGGCTGTGTTCCAGAAAAAGCCAGCTAGTCTGCTGCCAAAGGTTCCTAGGAGTATGACCCAACAAAATCTGACCAGCTGAAAAGGCTGAAGTTGCAAAGCTTTATGCCAGTTACTGAGAAGCTAATGTTTGGGCAGAAAGCACAGGTATATTTAACAGGTGCTGTCCTGACAGGGTACAGTATCTTCCCAGGACTGGCTAAATGTCTGTAATACCATCTTGGATAAAAGTCTTGCCCTAAATAGAACATTTCAAATAAATAACTCAGATTAAACAAATTCAGCTCAACAAATAATTCAGATCAGCAGAACAAGGTGCTTTCAGCTCTATAATCTAATAAAGATTTTAAGACACAAAGTTATCAGAATCACAGGATGGTAACTTTTTAAAAGGTTTTCACCATTTTCTCCATGCACCTGAATATTCATTCCTTTGACTAATAACTCTTGAAATCCCTGCTGTACAATGAACAGAGAAGCCACTTTGCTTACAGTCCAGTGGAGGAGTAAAACAGAAATAAAATAAAAGTTCATTTTGGTGAGTACTAATATTAGGGTATTTAGGATGGATGATCAATGCAGGAGATGCAGGTTCAAACCTAGGGTCGAGAAGATCCCCTAGAGGAGGAAATGGCTACCCACTCCAGTATTCTTGCCTGGGAAATTCTATGGACAGAGAAGATGGGTGGGCTCTAGTCCATTGGGAACACAAAGAGTCGGATATAACTCAGTGACTAAACAACAACAACATTAGGCTAAAGGAGTATACTTTACAATGTGGATATAAGACAATCACTTGGGAAGAACCATTCTCTTGAATTTTAAAGATACAGCACTTTGAAGTACAATCCTCTTTATAAATGTTATTAATAGCATTGGGATTCCCTTGTGGCTCAGCTAGTAAAGAATCCGCCTACAATGTGGGAGACCTAGGTTCAATCCCTAGGTTGGGAAGATTCCCTGGAGAAGGAAAAGGCTATCCACTCCTGTATTTTGGCCTGGAGAATTCCATGGACTGTATAGTCCATGGGGTCGCCAAGAGCCAGACTCGACTGAGCAACTTTCACTTTCACTTATAGGTTTCTATATTTTTTAATCAGGATTGTCAAACTTTAGTCTTAAGAAGGAAATCTCCATAACTCTTACAAATGAATTTTAAAAGCCAAAACCAAAAACTAAAGGGAACAAAAATTTAGCAGTATTTCAGTATTCACATAATTTTAGCCTATCAATGAGTCACATTTAAGGCTAAAGTGAGGGAAAATCAAAATGCTGCAGAACAAATAAATGCCTGCTTCTGCCCAAACGTTCCTCCTAATCAGAATGAATGAAATACGAATGCTTCCTACTGGCCTAAGTACTTGTATGTCGAAACTACCAGAAAGGACTTGCTCATTTTAAATAATTCTCCACATCTTAATAATTTTTATTTCTTTAACTCCAACATTTATAAACATCAAGAGGATTTTTCAGTCTGTCTTATGGCCCATAACATAAATGTTAAAAAAAAAAAAAATCCATGCATGTAACACATAATTCTGGAGCACCTTTTACATTCAAGGCAGTGCGGAAGAAACACAAAAAACACAGCTTACACCATCAGCACCCTTTTGATCTGTGAGAGGGAAGTAAGACTTTTCCCTGTAAATTTGTTCACACCATATTTACTGAGTGCCTACTATGCACAGACCATCATTTAAGTACTGGAGATGAAAAGAAAATGGAACATGGTGTTTACCTACACCAAACCCTAGGAGTAATTCTCCCAGCTCTAGCAAGTACTCTTGACCAGGGTGAGTGAGCTTCGACCCACCTCCCGTTTTTGTATGAACCAGGGCCTAAGAATGGTTTTGGCTTTTTAAATCAGTTGAAAAGAAATCAAGAGAAAAATGTAGTAACATAAAAAAAAATGTTAGCGACTGACTCACACTGTTGTACAGCAGAAACCAACATGACACTATAAAGTAGTTATCCTCCAATTTAAAAAATTAGGGAAAAAAAAAAAAATGATAGTTGTTTCCAGGGAGATCATGTGATCACCATGCCGACCTCTGATCAGAACAATCCGGGTAACCCATTACCAACCACCGGTGGTGAGACAGGCAGTGTGGAGCCAAGGAGCCCTGTTCTATGCAAAAGAGAAAAAGGCTCCTTCTCCAGCCGAGTGTGAACAGGGAAGCAAGAAACCCCAAGGCTGCCAGCTGCCATCTTGAGTCCCAGAGGAGCCAACCTCAGGATGACAGACACCGACACCGAGAAGTCATGTGCTCTGAGGACTTCCTGAACCACTGATCCTACCACAGCTGGTACGAGCACACCACATCTTTCTTAATGAAATCAATTCCTAACTGTTTACGGGGCTCTGCGTCTGGTGTCTGTTCCTAACACAGATCATAAAGTTTTTGCCTTTATGATCAAGCAAGAACGAAAGACAGCAGATGATCACAGTACAAAACTAAACATCTGTTCTGTTCAAGGGGGTATCACCATCACCATGTACCACAACTGCAGTTGTTAAGAAACGCTTACTATGCATCAGTTTGCATAAGTGTGAGTTATCTCCATTTGAGAGATGAAGAAATATTTCAAGATGCTGAGAGAGGTTTGTTGACTTACTAAAAGGTCAAAAACGAGTGGCAGAGCTAGTCCTCGGGTCCAGTGCAGTCTAATACTGTGTTGTCACACTTTTCTCATCTGCTAGAAGGCAATGGCACCCCACTCCAGGACTCTTGCTTGGAAAATCCCATGGATGGAGGAGCCTGTTAAGCTGCAATCCATGGGGTCGCTAAGAGTCGGACACAACTGAGCGACTTCACTTTCACTTTTCACTTTCATGCATTGGAGAAGGAAATGGCAACCCGCTCCAGTGTTCTTGCCTGGAGAATCCCAGGGACGGGGGAGCCTGGTGGGCTGCCGTCTATGGGGTCGCACAGAGTCAGACACAACTGAAGTGACTTAGCATTGCACAGCATAGAGGAACCCGTGGATCAATGAGGATGCTAAGACAGTACCTGCAGAGGGCGCTACAGACGCTCATGCTGGGGGTGGGGGGAGGAGGGTTGCAAAACCCACCGGAAAGATGATCAACAGGAAGGTAGAACTGATGGGGTACCTGCATCTTAACAGACACACAGGAGCCACACAGGGAAAGAGCAAGTGTGGGGCTGTCACAGAAGAAACAGCAAGGACAAATGCAGAGACCTCAGAGAGTGACCTGACGTGGGTGAATTAATATAAAGAGAGCAGTTTAAGATTGGCTAGAGAGGGTAAGCGGAGAAGGCAATGGCACCCCACTCCTGTACTCTTGCCTGGAAAATCCCATGGATGGAGGAGCCTGGTGGGCTGCAGTCCATGCGGTCTTGAAGAGTCGGACATGACTGAGCAACTTCACTTTCACTTTTCCCTTTCCTGCATTTGAAAAGGAAATGGCAACCCACTCCAGTGTTCTTGGCTGGAGAATCCCAGGGACGGTGGGGCTTGGTGGGCTGCCGTCTATGGGGTCGCACAGAGTCGGACATGACTGAAGTGACTTAGCAGCAGCAGTAGAGATCGTAAGAGGGGCAAGATCATGAGGAACCTGCTAGATGGTGCTAAGGAATCTAAACTACACCTTGAGGACCAGGAAGACTAGGCAAGGTTTTCAAATAAGCGACATGATCGAACTTACACTTTATGAAGATGACAATGCCTGAAGGATGAAATAGGACCAGTTATGAGTCATCTAACTCATTACTCCTTGGAAGGAAAGTTATGACCAACCTAGACAGCATATTCAAAAGCAGAGACATTACTTTGCCAACAAAGGTCCATCTAGTCAAGGCTATGGTTTTTCCAGTGGTCATGTATGGATGTGAGAGTTGGACTGTGAAGAAAGCTGAGCACCGAAGAATTGATGCTTTTGAACTGTGGTGTTGGAGAAGACTCTTGAGAGTCCCTTGGACTGCAAGGAGATCCAACCAGTCCGTTCTGAAGGAGATCAGCCCTGGGATTTCTTTGGAAGGAATGATGTTAAAGCTGAAACTCCAGTCCTTTGGCCACCTCATGCGAAGAGTTGACTCATTGGAAAAGACTCTGATGCTGTGAGGGGTTGGGAGCAGGAGAAGGGGACGACAGAGGATGAGATGGCTGGATGGCATCATTGACTGGATGGACGTGAGTTTGAGTGAACTCCGAGAGTTGGTGATGGACAGGGAAGCCTGGCGTGCTGCAATTCATGGGGTCGCAAAGAGTAGGACACGACTGAGCGACTGAACTGAACTGTACTGACTGATGAGTCATCTAAGGGCTCCCCTAGTGGCTCAGAAGTATAGATATGCCTGTGATGCAAGAGATCACCTGCAATGCAGGAGACACGGGTTTGATCCCTGGGTTAGGAAGATCCCCTGGAGGAGGACATGGCAAACAAGTCCAGTATTCTTGCCTGGAAAATCCCATAAGCAGAGGAGCCTGGCGGGCTACAGGCTATGGAGTCACAAAGAGTTGGGTGTGACTGAGCAACTGAACAACAACAACAGTAAAGCACTTAGGCTAAATCTAATCAAAGAGGCATACCACTTTGGGATAAAATTATAAAAAGTCACTGTAAGACAAATATATAGGAAGTTGCACCATGTTTATGTACAGAAATACTCATTATTATATGTGTGCTCTTGTCCCAATTTGTGCAAACTCCAGGAGATAGTGAAAGACAGGGAAGCCTGGCATGCAGCAGTCCATGGGGTTGCAAAGAGTCAGACATGACTTAGTGACTAAACACACACACACATATTTGTCCCAAACTGTTCTATAAATTAAATACAATCCCAGTCAAAATCCTGAAATATTCTTCATGAAACTTAACTTGATGTGCAGATTCTAAAAAGACACAGGCAAAGAAAGGTCCCCAAACAGTGAGGACAATGATGAAAAAGACAGGATAGAAGGACCTGCCTAATTCCACATACCAGGAATAAAACAGTCACAGGTATCTAGACACAATAGGTGATACAGCAGATTAGTGTAGAAAGAAGACACTTCAACTAATGGTGCAGGACATTTTCATTATTCATCTTTAAAAATATCAGATCCCTACCCAACAATATATACAATAAAAAGCACACCCCATCGTTTAGACATCTAAATGTAAAAGGCAAAATTCAGTAGTTTATAGAAAAAAAGAAAATGTTTTATGATCTCTGTTGGAAAAGATGTCCTAAATAAAGCACAAACCATAAAGAAGAAAATAGAAAAATGCTATTATCAATGGATCAAAAATCTAAAAATTCTATTCAACAAATTATACTACAGAAAATGACAACATGAATAATCATAGACT
Source organism: Bos mutus (assembly GCF_027580195.1). Lineage (NCBI taxonomy): Eukaryota > Metazoa > Chordata > Mammalia > Artiodactyla > Bovidae > Bos > Bos mutus. Next base: position 54,958,597 of record NC_091630.1, on the reverse strand, counting down.
GGGAGAAGCCCTTTATCACACAATCAAAAGGTTCAAGATAAAGAAATTCAACAAATCAAAAATGTAAATTATATAGAATTTAAAAACCTAGACAAATAGGTTATATATATATATGTATATATATTAAAAAAAATTCACAGGAAAGAAAACTCGAATAGCTATTCTCACTAGTAACCTCATTGGTGATGAGAAAAATACAAGTTTAAAACACAAACACTACTTCACATGCACTAAACTTACTAAACTTGCAATATTAAAGGTTACCAAGTGTTGGTAATGTGGTTGCTGCACACAGGTAGCTGTTTTCATGGTGGGTGGGAGTGTAAAGTGATACAAGCACTTTGAGGTTGGGGAAAAAAAGGTGATACTTGGTGAAGTTTAATATGTGTATTTGCTATGACCCAACAATTCCAATCCTAAATTATGCTCTAGGAAAGGACTTAGACATATACAAGGTAATAGACAACTCCAAGAGGGTTCAGGGCAGCAGTGTTTGAAAGAAAGCAATGAAAACAAACAAAGTGGTCCTGGACTCCAGGATGGCTAAAGAAAAAGCACATTCATATAGTGAAGAACTATATATATGAAAACATAGAGCCAGTTTGGTAGAGTCTTAAGCAAATAGTGTCCAATAGTTGACAAGTATGAGCCTATTTATAAAACTTTTGACATGCACTAAACAAACGTACGGGCTTCCCTGGTGGCTCAGTGGTAAAAGAATCCACCTGCAACGCAGAAGATGTGGGGTCGATCCCTGGGTTGGGAAGATCCCCTGGAGGAGAAAATTGCAACCCACTTCCATATTCTAACAGCTGGAATCAAGATTGCCAGGAGAAATATCAATAACCTCAGTTATGCAGATGACACTACCCTTATGGCAGAAAGTGAAGAGGAACTCAAAAGCCTCTTGATGAAAGTGAAAGTGGAGAGTGAAAAAGTTGGCTTAAAGCTCAACATTCAGAAAACAAAGATCATGGCATCCTGTCCCATCACTTCATGGGAAATAGATGGGGAAACAGTGGAAACAGTGTCAGACTTTATTTTTCTGGGCTCCAAAATCACTACAGACGGTGACTGCAGCCATGAAATTAAAAGACGCTTACTCCTTGGAAGGAAAGTTATGACCAACCTAGATAGCATATTCAAAAGCAGAGACATTACTTTGCCAACAAAGGTTCGTCTAGTCAAGGCTATGGTTTTTCCTGTGGCCATGTATGGATGTGAGAGTTGGACTGTGAAGAAGACTGAGCGCCGAACAATTGATGCTTTTGAACTGTGGTGTTGGAGAAGACTCTTGAGAGTCCCTTGGACTGCAAGGAGATCCAACCAGTCCATTCTGAAGGAGATCAGCCCTGGGATTTCTTTGGAAGGACTGATGCTAAAGCTGAAACTCCAGTACTTTGGCCACCTCATGCGAAGAGTTGACTCATTGGAAAAGACCCTGATGCTGGGAGGGATTGGGGGCAGGAGGAGAAGGGGACGACAGAGGATGAGATGGCTGGATGGCAACATTGACTCGATGGACGTTGAGTCTGAGTGAACTCCGGGAGTTGGTGATGGACAGGGAGGCCTGGCATGCTGCGGTTCATGGGGTCTCAAAGAGTCGGACACGACTGAGCGACTGATCTGATCTGATCTGATCCATATTCTTGTCTGGAAAATCCCATGGACAGAGAAGCCTGGTGGGCTATAGTCCATGGGGTCACAAAACAGTTGGAAACGATTTAGTAACTAAACAACAGCAACAACAAACAAATGTATATGTATCTATACATACACACATATTTCTATACATAGGGATATAGATATATTTCCTGAGCAATTTTCATAAATATAAAATTTAATAATATATTTTATACAAATGGATATATAGTATACAATATGCAACAGAATATTATATTAAGTTATATATGACTATTACACTATATATATCATATTTGCAGCATAACATTATGTTATCTAATATATTACTATCTATATTATATGGTAGTCACTCAGTCTTGCCTGACTCTGCAACCCCAAGGACTGTAACCCACCAGGCTCCTCTGTCCATGGGATTTTCCAGGCAAGGATACTGGAGTGGGTTGCCATTTCCTTCTCCAGGGAATCTTTCCAACCCAGGGACTGAACCTGGGTCTCCTGCATTGCAGGCAGATTCTTCACTGACTGAGCCACGAGGGAAGCTATATATTATATAATATATATTATAAAGCGATGTATGACAATGATTATCACAAAATGTTTAAGATTGTAAAGGGATAACACAGGAGAGGAGAAACCAAGAATTTGGTAGTATTTTACTTTCTCATCTGTATGGTGGCTACATGTAAGTCACTGCATTATTTATATCTATGTAAACATCTTAATATATAATATTACAAATAGATAGTTTTAAAGAGCAACACATAGAAATATTTACATTCTAAAAGAGAGATGGCTCTCCATCAAAAAGCAAAATGCGTGAAATAATTTGTAAATATAAAATTCAGTAACTGACAAGCATCTTATTCAAATTGATTTGACTCAAAAAATGGAAAAGTTAAATGCAGGTATTCTTTCAATAAACACAACACAGATTTTTATTTTCATGTAAGGGGAAAAAAATTAACTCTAAATAAAATTTACCTGTGAATCTAGACCAAACAGACTTTCCAGTAGACCAATTCAGGAAAACTGAATTAAAAACAGAGTGTGAAAGACAGCGTGAGAAACTGTACAATAGCAATATAATAAACAAGAACCAAAGTGAGAGACAGGAGAGAACAAAACAGCCCTGAGTCTGCACTAGGTCATGACAGCAAAGGCTGTCAAACCTAGACAAGCTATGAGAAATAACAGTTATATAGTACTGGTGACGCAACAACATTATTTTCTCCAGTCATATTTTCTCACTCAAAATTAAGACTGATGCTTGCTGGCTCCCATGCAGAATGAGTCACGGGGTTAAATCTGTAGGAACACATGCAGGAAAGAAAGGCTGGCGTCTTTCCAAGCACAGCAACAGTCGTTTCCACTCTGCACTAACTAAACACCCCCCACCACCACCCCCAGGCCCTATCCGCGTTAAGAGCATGGAGAGCATCCATGGCAGATGAGGAAGGCCACGCTACAGCCAGATCGACCAGGCGAGACACCTGGATTTCCAAGGGGGCCAGAGACCAGCCCCAAGCCTTCAGAAGATCTTGTGTAAGTATCTTTTCTAAAGACTTACTCACCAAGTAGCCTCAACATTTCCTCTGAGTCTAAAGGAACTTATGGTTCCCAGGGGAAAGGATGGGGGGAAGGGATAGTTAGGGAGTTTGGGATGGACATGTGCACACTGCTGTATTTAAAATGGATAACCAACAAGGACCTCCTGTATAGCACAGGGAACTCTGCCCAGTGTTATGTGGTGGCCTGGAGGGAAGGGGAGCATGAGGGAGAAAAGATAGCTGCGTATGCAGGGCTGAATCCTTTCCTGTTCACCTGAAAACTACCACAATATTGTTTGTTAATCAGCTATGTGTGCGTGCTAAGTCACTTCAGTTGTGTCCAACTCTATGCAACTCTATGAACTGCGGCCCACCAGGCTCCAGTGTCTGTGGGGTTCTCCAGGCAAGAATACTGGAGTGGGTCACCACGCCCTCCTCCAGGGGATCTTCCTGACCCAGGGATCAAACTCGCATCTCTTACATCTACCTGCATTGCCAGGCAGGTTCTTAACCACTATCGCCACCTGGGAAACCCCAATTGACTATACCCCAACACAAAATTTTAAAAAATTATTTTTTAAAACAAATTTCCTTTGATTCTAATAGGTTATCTACAGCAAATTTGTCCTCAGGCGTCATCAACCTGATCAGAACTAAGTTAGACTCAGTGATCTGCCCTTAAAAGATATCCACATCAGCCAAAGGTAACCAAGACATACCCTTGAAAAGCAAATGTTAAATGCAGAGCAAATGCCTGAAGCACTCTCATTAAAAAACAATAATGACTAATGAGGAAATACTACCTTGGCTCCTAGCGCTAGCAGAAGAAACCGCTAAAGCAATGGACTTCAGAACAAGGCCTCTACAGTGGCACGTAGAGATGAGGAGAAGGAAGAAATGAACATCCTAATCTCTGGTCCTCTAGTAGAAACGGCCAGATCTGCAGGACTAAACACCAGACACGTATCCACCAAGATTTATATTCAGAGCTGCACAGATGCTTGAGCAGTGGATACTGGAGCACAGGAGGAGCCTGAGCACCCCCACCTCTCCCAACAGATGGCTGAGGCTTTCCCAGGGATCTGGGTAAACCGTAGATGGGTTCTCTGTACATACAGAATTTATTAAAGGGAAGCTAATTTTAAAATGTTCTGTTTATCTTAGGACAGAATGAAATGAAACCACACAGGAGATGCAGAAATACCCCCAGACACGAACTAACTTGTGTATTTTCAGAATATTAAAGCAGTATGCTGGAGTAACATCAAAAGACTGAAATAGATCTGAGCTCTAGTAAGAGAAAACAGTGCAGCTCCAGAAGGGATCTGAGGGTAAATCCTAAACTTGAAGGCTGACGTGCACCCCAGAGGCAGCCAGAAATGTGTCAAAGGGTACTCAGAACCCGCTATGAACATGACTTCTAGGACATCCACTTGACTCAAACAGATGCTACCCTGTATGACAAAAATTCATTTCCTAAATCATAAAAAATGTTTCAAGCATGCAATAGCCTGCTTAGTTCTACAGCCTTATATATTCTCCAAAGTTTCATAGGCACCTTTACCATTACGGGTACTTTGATGAAAAACCTGAGCAACAGAAAGGCATATAGAATTGATTTTAGGGCTGTCACAACCCTGAATAATTCTTTCCATTTGAGACCAGGTTTAAAAATTTTGAGTGACCTGCTACACAGTTCTTAAATGGCTATGAATCCAGGTCATCAGATTTTCCCAAACTACAATGTCCTTCTGGAGAATAAAAAAAAAAAATGGGCGGGGGGTGAGGGGTGGGGTGGGGGGCGGGGCAGATATTCTACTGGGACCAAAGAACTCAGAGGTTAAATTTTCAATAGTAACTAAAAATAGAGTGGAAAGCTCACATGATTCTTAATCCAAGCTACTCTGTTGCCAATCAGATGAAAATGAGAATCTCTCATTGTCTAGTAATCTCTCTGAGACACATGATTTTAAAGTAAAGCTAAAGTATAGATCTCTCCTTTTACTTCCGAAACCCAGGTTAATGTTTGGTCATTTAAAAATTGTGTGCAAAGGACTTCCCTAGCGGTCCAGTGGTTAAGACTTCACTTCCAGTAGAGGGGTTGCAGGTTTGATCCCTGGTCGGGAGATAACATCCCACGTGCCTTGTGGCCAAAAAACTAAAACATTTTTAAAAAAGACAAGAAAGAAAAGAAACAATACTATAACAAATTCAATAAAGACTTTTTAAAAAAGGTAACTATGTTGAAAAATAATAATTATGTGTTCAAGAATTCCCTCCCAATACTTTTTAGCACTTGGTTCCATACAATCTGAGCTGCCCTGTGGCTTAGACAGTAAAGAATCCACCTGCCAACATAGGAGCCGAGAGTTCGATCCCTGGGTTGGGAAGATCCCCTGGACAAGGGAATGACTACCCACGCCAGTGTTCTTGCCTGGAGAATTCCAGGGACAGAGGAGACCCACCATGGGGCCTCAGAGTCGGACACAACTGAGCGACTAACACTCATTTTTCATACAATCTGGCCAGTTGAAACTGCTGTTCAAATGAACACAAAACAGCACACAGTTCCTCTGGTGGAAGAATTATGGCCTTCCTATCTTTTCATTCTAGACTGACTCACAAACGATTAACTGGCACAAAATGATTAAAGGAAAAGAATTTCACCAAGGCCTCCTCGTTCAATGGAGTCAGAGGGCAAACAGAAATGTATTGTGTCTGTTAATTACTAAGCAGTCTAAGATATATTGAAAGCAATAAGGAAGAAAAAAATTCTAAATGATTAACATGCATCAAAATCAAACATCTTCAAATGTATAATTTTACAGATAGTTCATCAATGCATTTAATTCTAAATACAATCAGCCTAAATAAGACTGCTGCCGCTGCTGCTAAGTCACTCCAGTCGTGTCTGACTCTGTGCGACCCCATAGACGGAAACCCACCAGACTCCCCCGTCCCTGGGATTCTCCAGGCAAGAACACTGGAGTGGGTTGCCATTTCCTTCTCCAATGCGTGAAAGTGAAAAGTGAAAGGGAAGTCGCTCAGTTGTGTCCGACTCTTAGAGACCCCATGGACTGCAGCCTACCAGGCTCTGCTGTCCATGGGATTTTCCAGGCAAGAGTACTGGAGTGGGGTGCCATTGCCTTCTCTGAAATAAGACTGCTAGGGCCTGACTATTACTACTAAATTTCAAAACCTGCTGTTAGAGACTGTGACAGAATTAAATAGCAGTGGCTGAGCATTTTAAATTAGTTGTCCATCAATGGTTCATTTCCTTCTCCAGGGGATCTTCCCGACCCAGGGATCGAACCCCTGTCTCCCGCATTGCAGGCAGACGCTTTACCCTCTGAACCACCAGAGAAGCCCTCTGAGTATGTACAGGGCTCTTAAATTTAAAAAACAAGTAGATGATACAGCTGAAACTTGAAAGAGGAAAAAGTGTTCTACAGTGACACCTACTGGTGAAGTGTGATGTGGTGGCACAACACTATTAGACAAAGGAAATAGATGTTTACATCCCCTAGCAAGTTAGAAGCTACAGGGAAAGACTGAATGACATTGCAAAGGGAAACTCTAAACAAAAGCATTATATATACCAGGGTCTGTAACTACAAAATAAGTATAAAAGCACATCATGATCCCTGTTGATCAAAGATCTTCAAATCAATAAATCTGAAAGAGGTTTCCCTTGGCCTCAGTTGGTCAAGCAAGTCAGTTTTTCTTATGTGTGAGTTAAAGGTAAATGGAGAAGGCAATGGCACCCCACTCCAGTACTCTTGCCTGGAAGATCCCATGGACGGAGGAGCCTGGTAGGCTGCAGTCCATGGGGTCGCTGAGAGTCGGACACAACTGAGCGACTTCACTTTCACTTTTCACTTTCATGCACTGGAGAAGGAAATGGCAACCCACTCCAGTGTTCTTGCCTGGAGAATCCCAGGGACGGGGGAGCCTGGTGGGCTGCCATCTATGGGGTCGCACAGAGTCGGACACGACTGAAGCGACTTAGCAGTAAAGGTAAATACTTCCCAGGAGGTGCAGTGGTAAATAATCTGCCTGCAATGCAGGAGGCTCAGGGGAATCATGGGTTTGATCCCTTGTTTGGGAAGATCCCTGGAGTAGGAAATGGCAACCCACTCCAGTATTCTTGCCTGGAAAATTCCATGGACAGAGGAACCTGCCAGGCCATGGTCTACAGGGCCGCAAAGAGTCAGACATGACTGAGCACAAACACACACAAAGGTAATATGTTCAATTTACTCGTTTCTTTCATATTTTAAAGAATAAAACTGGAAAAGGCAAACTTGAGCTCTGCAAAAAGCTAAGCATTTTATCAGTTTTCAATTTAAGCTGAAGGCTTAAATAAAAAGCAGACACCTGCTTTAAAAATCTAACTTTTATATAAACCTCCAAGTTTCAGTTTCAAAACACCACGTTTGAAAAAAATGACCACCAAGATCAACAAAAGTCCAGATAATCACATTTTCCCTAAAATGAATGTTTCAAAGGACTGGGTCCTCTTCCACTCTACTTTCACATACAAATGTTAGAAATAATAACGTTTAATGTGACTAGTGTCATCATGTCCTTCAGAATCTCAATGTAAAACAACTCAAAAAACATTAGCTGAGCCCATGTACTTCTTCTCAAACTAAGATTTTCAAACATGCTGTTTCAAATACAACTGTAGTCAAAAGTTAACTGGTGATACCATAGGAAGCATATTTTTCTTTAAAAAAAAAAAAAACAGGTGTAATATGCCATAGAGAGCTAGAAAGAAAAGATAATCAACTTCGACTCCAAGATTCCCATAAAATCTTACAAATTAGAGAACCTAAAATCCAGGAGATGGTGAGGGGCAGCAAGGCCTGGTGTGCTGCAGTCCATGGGGTCGCAAAGAGTCAGACACAACTTAGCCACAGCACAACAAAAATCCAGTACAATGGTCAAATGAATAAGAGAAAACCTGGTTTTAGTCTTGGATCATCCAATAATCAGTTGGGTTTCTAAGAAGTATATAACCTTTAAGGATTCAGACAATCTTTCCAGGCCTCGTGGTAAGGCCGCAGCCAAGATTCCAGTTTCTGTGATTTCCCCAGCATGTGGTATTGACTTGGGCATCAATGTGTACACATCAATGACAGACAGATACAGCAAACAAATAGAAGTGGCTCCATCTTTCCGGTATCGGATCACACGTTCCACTGCAATGCAACTGCTTACAACAGAAAGAAACCTCCTTTCATCTCCTGTGCCTTCCACGTGGCACACAGTCAGAACTCATCACTGACTGAAAAAAAAAAAAAAATAGCTGCGGAAAAAGAATGCTCGTTATGTAACAAGCGAGACTCCAATGTCAACTGTCTGTGGATATTTTGCTGGTAATACAGGTACCTCTCTCATTTCCACATTCTCTTTTATATACTATGTCTGTTTCACAACAATTACAGGATCAATGTGTAAAATGCTTAAAAGGCTGTAGATCCTCAAATAGGATAGAACTTGCTCTAAAATGCTGGAATATCAAAGTTCGAATGTGTTCATTTTGGTCCTAACATTTCCTAAATGTATCACCTACCTGTTAAAACTGATTCAGATCTTGAACCACTGGGGATGGGGATACAATCAATACACACTGTCGATGCTAATTCTCACCAACAACAGGGCATTTAATAAAACAACTGCTTCAGATATAGTCAAACCTCTCTACCCAGAATTGCAAAAGGCAAAGTCGATGCTAATTCTCACCAACAACAGGGCATTTAATAAAACAACTGCTTCAGATATAGTCAAACCTCTCTACCCAGAATTGCAAAAGGCAAAGTGGAACAAAGATGATGTGCTTTGCTTGTAAATGGCTAAAAAACTTTTGAAAACAACATTAAAGTGTCATTCATCAGCTTTCTCTACTTGGAGCTGAAGTTGCATGAGTTCTTCTCATTTAGATATTTTAAAAAGTGTAGCCAGAGCCCGCCCTTCATCTACCCTTCTGCCTGTTTAAGTCAACTGACTGGCATTAAGGTTAAGTGACAAAGGAATACAAAGTTTACTTATGTCAAAGGTGAATTAATATGTTTTCTGTGGAATTCAAACTATCTTTTTTCTCTACAATACAAAATATTAGTTCTCAGAGTGTAAATTTATTCAATGATTTCAACTGCACTATTTTCATCATTTAAATTTAACTATTTAAATTCATTCACTCATCAAATAATTTTTTATTGAGCATCTATTAATGGCCAGATTCATTCACTCATCAAATAATTTTTTATTGAGCATCTATTAATGGCCAGACTCAAAGAGTTGGGAAAAGGAATCAACCAGAGGGAATGTGTGAGACATGAAGGCAATACACATGAAAACAAATAATTTCAGAGAGTGGTAAGTGCTATTTAAACAAAAGCTCTTTAAAGGATGACTATAGTCTTCTGATTTACTCTTTTGATACAAGTAAATAACATTCCTTGCAGACCTCAGGAAACAAAGAATCTAGAATCATTTTAAAAGGGAAAGTTTATAGCTCAGATTCAATACACATGTGGATTGCAGTTTTAATATTCTAAATATGAGTCAAAGGAGGTATAAAAGAAACGAGAACCACTGAAATATGAGATGAAACAGATTTACAACATCTGTTCTCTCTCTCTTTGCTGGATAAGCACAGAAGGAGAAAGGTGAATATCTTTTTTTTTTTTTAGAGAGAAGACAAAGGGAAAAAAATAGAGAAGCTTGCCCAGTACTTATGGTATTCTGTTATATTTAAAGGCAACTACAACGCACGATAAGAAAGCTACATAAAGGCAAAAATATTTAAAATAATCTTCAAGAATATTCAAATCACTCCCCTCTCCCCCGCCCCACACACACATCCCAGCAGCCTTATTCTGCTTTGGGCTGCACTTAAAAGCTGCTGGTTTGGCAAGAACTTATTTTCTGACTTTGGCTCATTTCCAAACTCTCCAAAATATGCACGGCCAAGGTAAACTGTTTCTCTTACGCCTATCATCAATTCCACAGCGAGCCAAGAAGGAGTGGATCGACACAACCTCCATCTCGGCTGCGCACTGCAGGTGAGGGAGCGGCCGGGAAGGGGCTCCCTGCTCTGCCCGGCCCCTCCAGCCCACCCGCCAGGCCCACCGAGCACGGCCTCCGCCCCGTACCCGGAGGAGGATGGAGGAGGCGCTCGGCGGCATCTGGGGAGGTGGACTCGCAGCGCTCACGCCCCCCACCCCCAACGGAGCCCCATCCTCCGGGCCACCCGGACCCCGGCTCTGGAGCGCCTCTGACCTCTCCGGGCCCCGGGGCTGCTGCTGCCGCCGCTGGTGCAGCCGGTCGGACTGCCAGAGCTGCTGCTGCTGCTGTTGCCGCCGCCGCCCTTGGCATTCTTGCGCGGGGCCATCGCGCGCACCGCTGGAGCAGGCAAGGGTGGGGGGCTCCCTCCGGGCGTGGGGGGCGCGGGCGCTGCAGCGGGTGAGGGCCGCAGCTCCTGAAGCTGCACGGGTGTCTCGGCACCGCCCGCAGCGCCTCCGAGGACTTTTCGCCCGCGTGCCTCCGGCGCGCGCTCGGTCCTCGCCTGCTCGGAGCTGGTGACTGCCCTCCCGGCGCGAGAGCGCGCCGCTCACCCGCCCTGAGGCCACGCCCCCGTCCGGCGAGCCCCACCCCTCCCCGCCCACAGAAGGCTGAGTGACGGGATATACAGCCAGTCACAAGGGCCTCTATGAGGGGGCGGAACCGTGCCGCGTTTCCCCGCCCCGCTGCAGGCTTAGGGCTGCTCTGGCGCGACGCTGCGGCCTGTGAGAGCCAGCAGCTTTCGACTTTCCAGTCTGTCCTGGTCCTTTGGAACGTGGCAGACGTGGAAGGCAAGAGAACTCTCGCGAGCTTTGGCGGACCCTGTACAATGGGGATGGGGCGGGGCGGGCGACACGTGTGCAGCGTCTGGATTAGAGCTCACCCTCTCCTGGCTTTTCACCGGGAATTTTGTTCGTGTCCCACTTCCCTGTGCACACAGAAAGCCAAGTGAGGCAACGTCCCTTCTTGCGAAAAAACTGTATTTGTCAGTATTAATATTACGACATTTCTGAAATGGTAATGTTAGAACTAACTAAATGCTTAAGCCATACGCAGTTGGTTTTAAAGCAGGGGGTTACTTCTTTTGTGCCATCAGCGTTTTCAGATCTTAGTTAAGAGGTGCAAATGTAAAGCAAAAAGTTCGTTTCCTTGCCCTGCTCCGCAGCCTCTATCTGCAATCTCTCTCTGCAGCGCTGACGTCTTCATTCCTCTCCCTTGATGTCCCCACCGTGGGTCCCCCCCCACCCACCCACCCCGTGCAGGGGCAAGTAGCCTAGGCCTTCAGCTGCTTCTGACCACACGTGGTCTTAATAATATCTGGATCCCTAGACGAGCCAGATAGGAGCTTGAGATCAGTCACATCGTCTGTCATCATCTTTGTGTCGCCAGTCGCCAACACAATGCCTGATGCAACAGACAAGCCAGACCTGTTCAGTGATTTGATACATTTCTGATAACTTAACACTCTCCCCAATTCTTGACCATGTTTCAGAGCACCGCCTGGGAGTGTCTTAAGAGCGCCAAGGAACCAGAGCCAAGGTTGCAGAGTGGCACCTGCTTTTATCCTTCTTCTCCAGTTCTGCCACTGTGCACTGTCAGGTCCTTGGCCTCACCGGCCTCTTCTGGATTCACAGAAGCCCAGGGGAGGGTCGCACTGCATAATGAGACGGCTTCTCTCTCCTTTTTGTGAAATTATGTTAGATAGTTATCAAGACAGAGCAGGGCAGCAGAGCTCACAGGGTTTCTACTGAAGCAGCTTGTTCAGTTTTTATCTCATGGCATCTCCTTCTGCCTTCACCCTCCCTTTTTCTCATCCAAATCTGTTAACCAAATCCCTTAATCCCTTTCTCATCCAAATCCCTTAATCGTTATTTCATTGGGTGGAGGAGGGTGGAGAGCTGGACTAAGAGACAAATCTAAGTGAAAGAGCTTAATATAAAATTATTATGAGAAATGAGCTGAGCAGACAATGCTGAAGATACTTGAACTCTTAAATTCTGACAAAAATCCTTGTGGTGTCTGTTTCTTGAGTGTGAGTTAAATAGGCCCAGAGAGGTTAAATTAAGTAGGTAACAGAGCTAGTAAGTGATGGAGCAGGGATGCGATATGGTTCCATCTGGCTCCAGAGTCTATGGTCAGAATTCTCCTTCCAAGGACAAGGTTCAGTTTTGAGCAGAGAATGTCTCACTGGCTCCTTCTTCTCTTAGCAGATGTCCCTGAAAGCCTCCTTGGCCCAACTGCAAAGATAGGTCTGAAAAAACTTGATGGTGGTTACTTAGCAAGGTCCACTTCTTTGAAGAAATCAACTTTCTCTGATAACAGACTCCAAGATGTCATGGAATGATGTTTTCCAGAAACCATCATTATATTTCAGAATACAGTGAAACCATTTTCCTGTATTTCCAGAAACCTGGTACCACTGATAAGATACATAGCTGGTTATCTTAGCCAGTACCAGACCAAAATAGAGGCTTTGTAAACAGAGATCAGGGGAAGTTAGAGATTTCCTGACTTCCTTCATGTAATGTAAGAAGCAGCTACAATGATATTTATATGCTCACTATTATAAAATAAAACTTATAATAATATTCATGGCATTCCCTGATGGTGCAGTAGGTGAAAAATTCACCTGCAATGCAGGAGACCCAGGAGATGTGGGTTTGATCCCTGGGTTGGGAAGATCCCCTGGGGAAAGAAACGGCAACCCACTCCAATATTCTTGCCTGGGAGATCCCATGGACAGAAAAGTCTGGCAGGCTACAAAAAAATGGACATGACTGAGCAACAACACACACAAACACATACAAATAATGTCAGTTATATATATTTACAGCTGTATATACTTACCTATTATGAGTATTAAAAAACACAAAGCTTACCTTGGACCCATGAATTTCTTTACAGAAATCCTTTTCTCAGCATCGAGGTGAAGAAGGTTAGGAAGTCAAGGTACCTTTGAAACTAAGGGTTGCAGCTCTCCTTAACAGGAGCCTATTCTCCTTTCTGTGATTTCTGAGTCAGCTATGAATGAACCCTGGATGAAGCAATGTTAAAAGGACCATAAAGACAAGACTTAACTAGGACAATGTATTAAAATACTAACTTAATAGAGCTTTTGAACTAGGCCAAATGTGCCTTTCAGGTATTTTCATAAACTTCCCATTGGTTTCACCACTGGGATTTGCAAGTGAGAACTTGAGGGCAAGATTTGTCCTAGTTGTTTTTCCCTCATGTTGACCCTTCACAGTCTCTAGTTAAATGCTTTCCAAATTAAATATTTCTGGACTTATGAAAACCTAGTGTTTTAAAGTTGCATTTTACCTGCTTACTAGAAAGTGGCTCTGATTTACATGCAGTCTTGCTAATATAAAATTCTATTATTGCAAACTAAAAATAAGTATTTCTCTATCATTATTTATCATAGTAAATTCTGCTCAAGTGAAAAAAAATGAATGTCAACGTATCATGATGATTCAGTTGTGTATTTTCATTTTGCATTAGTAGAATGTGTTGCAATGAAGGACATGTCTGTAAATACAAGAACACTTTTAAGGCATTCTGTACTCAAAGTGTTCTCAAAGCAATTATTCCCATATGAGTTATATCTCAAAAAGTAAATGTACTGTCATTTTCATCAAACAGCTTGTCTTTATATTACTATAGAAAAATGAACCTGGCTAGTGTCTATCTTATAAATACATGGAATGTATTTCTATAAGAAGGCATTTTAAATCTAGTCAAAAATAGATCAGAATTGGAAATACTGCGTTGTGATATGGAAAAATAATCTGAAAACATACTAGCTAAGAAACCTATAGTTTCATTTTTCATTTCAATTCTTTACATTTTCCATCAGAATTTGTGGTATTTCGTGCCAAATTCTCTTCCTAAAAAATAAAAAAAATAGCATCTATTCTCTATAAGTAATCTATCATCTATAAGTAATCTATCATCTAGGTCTTAAGTCTCCTAGTCTAAGGAAGTAATAGAATTAATTGATTCTACTTACATCTAAAAATTAAGACCAGAAAGGAACTTAAACATGGAGAGAAGTCAAATAATTAGAGAATAACTACTGATTATAGGCCTGGTGATTGTATGGTATATAAAAAGAAATATTTGTGTGATTTAGGAGTCTTTAGAAAGTATTAGAGAAATCAAGAAAAAGAAAAAGGGAGTGGAAGGGTCCCAAAGATTCAGTTTATTTTCAAGATAATTTTACTTAAACTATAGTGGCCATAAGGACGTAGAAATGGGTTCCTTATCCAAAGAAAAGTATCCTGAAGCTAGTTTCTGGGATCCTCCAATTTCATCAAGTCTGGATACATAAAGCAGATGTATTTGCCTTACAATAAATAGTGTTATTACGACATGCAACTGGAATCAATTAGCCAACTTAAATTCTTGATGCTGTTATTTAGTCACTGAGTTGTGTATGACTTTGCGACCCTATGGACTGTAGCCTGCCAGGCTGTTCTGTCCATGGGATTTCCAAGGCAAGAATACTGGAGTAGGTAGCCCTTTCCTTCTGGGGATCCTCTCAACCCAGAGGTCGAACCTGCATCTCCTGAGTTGACAGGCAGAGTCTTTACCACTGAGCCACCAGGGAAGCCCTGAATTCTTGACACCTGATGGAAAATCATGCATATTTTACATAAAATTGTTATTGGCCCAGCCCTCTTTATACTGTCATCATTCTGACTTGAACCTATCCTGCAATTTCATAAGCACATGATAAACATTACTGAGCCTGTACCAAAAATTAAACCCTAAGAGACTTTGCCAAAAACGTGCTAGCATGGAAAACAGGGAGTGTCTCTTTGTACCAATGCAACAAGATTTTATTCACCTAAAGGCCACTGTAATATATTTGAAATTCTACAGTATTTCTTTATTTTAAGAAGTATGATATCCATTGCTTTTAAAAGTGATTGTTTATCATTATATGATGACTGTACACTAGTAGAGCTGAGGATTCTCTTAATTCTTCATGGAACAGCTTCAGCGCTGACTTCATCACTTGATGAATTCATTTCTCTTGGCAAATCCCTTTGAGTTAGAGACAGAGACACCAATATTCTAGATGTTCACTACAGCTACTCCTCCCAGTACCAGAAAGCACATATATCTAGTAAAACAGTGAAATCCTTTCCAAGAAGCTGTGTCAAATTATGGGATTCTATTTTCTTTGCTTGTTGATGGCATCCTTGTGTGTGTGTCAGCCGCTCAGCTGTGTCTGACGCTTTGCGGCCCCATGGACTGTAGTTAATTCTCCAGGCTCCTCTGTCTATCGTATTCACCAGGCGAGAGTACTAGTAAGAGTATGTTGTCATTCCCATCTCCAGGGGATCTTCCCAACCCAGGGATCGAAACTGGGTCTCCCACATTGCAGGCAGATTCTTTACTGTCTGAGCCACCAGGGGAGCCCCCCGATGGTATCCTCTTTGCATGTAATTTTTTAGCTCCAGTGCAAAAGAATCTAGGAGTGAAGCTATCAAAAGTTATCCTAGAAGCAATTGTGTAAAAGACTAAGTGTAGATATTTTGACCAAAAGAGTGTTTTTTTATTTTCTTAAACTTGAGAAAACTGAAATCAAATGTCAAAAGCTTGATAGTATACATGTGTGTATGAGTGCTAAGTTTCTTTAGTCGTGTCCGACTTTTTGCGACCCCATGGACTGTAGCCCGCCAGGCTCCTCTGTCCATGGGATTCTCCAGGCAAGAATACTGGAGTTGGTTGCCATGCCCTCGTCCAGGGGATCTTCCCCACCCAGGGATCAAACTTGTGTCTCTTATGTCTCCCTCATTGGCAGGTGGTTTCTTTAACACTTGTGTCACCTGGGAAGCCCATATACTATTGAAACTATGAATAAAATAGATGACTAATTAGAACCTAATGTTAGAGCACAGGGAACCCTACCCTCAGTGCTCTGTGGTGACCTAAATGGGAAGGAAATCTAAAAAAGAGGGGATATGTGGTAAACATACAGCTGAGTCACTTAGCTGTACAGCAGAAACTAATACAACTTCATAAAGTAACTGTACTCCAAAAAAATTAATTAAAAAAAAAAAAGAAAAGAAAGTCAAGTTTCAAGTGAGAAGGAGCAACTTCCAGTATTAAAGATCTATCACAGGACTCATTAGACTCAAATTCAGATTCTCAGAAGCAGCAGATCCGTATAAGCAGCAACTCAGACTGAATTATGCTTTTTCCGGTCTAATTTCTGCTGTGCATGCAGGCAGTTGTAGAGGGGGGTGACCATCACCAAGCACTGTCATAGGCCCCCCAGTCTCTTACCAGCCTTTGCCTCAAGGCATCGAAGAAAGATGCCCCACTCCTTCTGTTAATCTCCAGTGACCTTCCCCCTTCAAAGCTGTCCATGATGGTGTGATAGTAACCCTGTTCCATCTAGGTGCCCCTGTTGGCACACAGGAAAAGGGGGGTGTGCAGAGTGTGGGTGCCTACTGGTCCCTTATCCCTTGGCCTTTTCTCCCCGGCCCATTAATACAACCAGCTGAGAGATTTTCAACCTGTGAGATGCTGTGAACTCAGAGATAAAATGCCTTCCATGGAACACAGAGATAAAATGCCTTCCATGGCTGAGGCTTAGAAAGGAGGTGAAAAGGCCTGGAGTTATTAGGAAGAATCTCCATGGAGTAATAGAAAGCCCCGCCTCATCCTAGCCCCACACTTGGGGACTCACAGTAAAAATACAAGGTGGAAGGGTGGAAGAAGGGCAGACTCAGCATGACTGGCAAAAAAAAATCCTGGCCTGCCTCTGGCTCAGATCTTGCAGAATAACAACTCTGCAAATAAATAAGGCCCCTTGCCAGAGAGACTGGCCAAAAATGTTCTATTGGGAGTTGGGGGAGGGAAGGTCCTACCAACCCTCCACAGAGCCAGGGAAGCATGACTGATGCTATCCACCTCTGGGGCCCACTACTCTCCTCATTCAGAAAGCCCTCCCTCCAGTTGGTGTGCCCCTCTTCTCAGTTATTCTAGCAGGAGTGGAGGGGGTTTCTTTCAGTCCTAACTATAAGCAGGTTGTAATTAGATCTGTTCCCATCTCAACACAACCACAGCCTACACAAGGTAGGCTGGCCGGGCGGGGCAGGTCAATGGTGGCCAATAGAACATTTTGTGATACCTTCTCTAAGATTCCAAGATCCAAAAGGCTCCCCGGTACCCAAGGCCATAATTCTGCAGTTGTTTTGCTTCAGTTGTGTCCTAGACGGCCAAGAGCTGGAGTCAGAACCTAGAGCAGGAAGTGGTGTCTCCCCCACTTTTGCGGAATCGATCCAGGGATGATGACTAAGGGATGATTTCCCCATGTGGTGTCTGACCTTTCCTCCCCCCATCTACTTACTTCCTCATCTCCAATTCGTCCCACTCACAGTGTCCCAGTAGAGTTAAAAGAGCTGTAAGGAAGGCTTCCTTCCAGAGCCTTCCCTGGTGGTCCAGTGGTTAACACTTCACACTTTAAATGCAGGGGGTACGGGTTCAGTCCCTCTTCAGGGAACTAAGATTCCCACATGCCTCTGGCGTGGCCAAAAAGTTTTTTCAAAAAAGGTTTCCAGAGGTCCATGTCTTCCCATCTGTGGATTTCCGGCCACAGCCATGATCAGGCCTTTTCTTTTCTTCTAGGGAGCAAGCCACCGGAGTCCAAGGGCCAGTGCTCATGCTCAACCTCAGCATCCGCCAGTGCCCTCTCTAAGATGGGCAATCTTGGCATCCAAGGCCTTCCTCTCTGTGTGGTCCCCTCCAGGGTGACCAGGAAGGCTTTGGAAGATTGGGGAGCAGGGCCTCCTACAACACGTGGAGAAACTTAGCTGCCTGGTAACCAGAAAATGCACTCATTGTGTCCTCCATTTTGAAGCTGGTGCTTCCTTTTCTTTGAATCCACATCCTACTTGTTTTGGACATTGGCTAATAGGGTAACCTGTGCTTTGGGCCTTCCCAGGTGGCTCAGAGGTAAAGAATCTCCCTGCCACGCAGGAGACATAGGTTCGATCCCTGGGTCAGGAAGATCCCCTGGAGAAGGAAATGGAAATCCATTCCAGTATTTTTGCCTGGAGAATCCCATGGACAAAGGAGCCTGGAGGGCTACAGTCCATGGGGTTGCAAAGAGTCAGGCATGACTTAGTGATTAAACAACAACCTATGTTTTAGGGGTTTTATTTCCCTGTAATCTTTGAGATTTTAGCAGTTTGCCATAAAAACATGACAAAATTGTCAAGGCTTTGTCTTTTAGTATTGTGACCTTTTTCTTGAAAGCTAATTTTGATGTGAGAAAAAGATATGGCATCTGAAGATTTGTGTGAGGAAGGAACCAAGATGAAGGGTTAAAAACAGATAAGGTGTAAAATGCTATTTTTTTAAACCAGTTTCCCTAGTCTTATGTAAGTTAGACAATCAATTAATTGCTTGTGTTTTGATAAGATAACTATGTCTTTTATAACTATATTTTTAGGTACTAATTAAGTACTTTTAAAGATATTGATAACTATATATTGTTTTAAAAGTAATTTTCAGATCATTTGAGCAAATTCCCACATACAAAAACTAAGGGGAATCTTATTTCCCAAATTCTACTAACATTTCCTATTTCTTACTTGTAACTCTGGGATTCTGGCCTTTTAAAATTTTGTCCTTGACATTTACCTGAATAAGCTTTTCCAGCATCTTCATTGCTGCTTTCTGTATGCATTAAGGCTCTTCAGGTTACAAATGAGGTTTGTTCCCGGTTTCTTAATTCTTCAATAATGGCATCTGCCCTAACCATTTCCTAGGAAACCGAATGTACATACTAATCTGTAATCATGGAGCATTAACAATTCTTTTCAAAATTTTAATGTGCACCCACCAGATTTTCTCCTGCTGAAATGACTCATTTTCTGTGCACTTCACTGCTGAGATTGTATAATTAAGATAATGCTAACTCATTGCAATGAAACACTAGAACCTTAGGATATATGAGACAGGCATATGCAAGAGTCTTTCATATTCTAATTCAGAAACACACGGATATGACTATTCCCTGATTGAAGTTAAAAAATGTATGGCTCCTGAAGGCTTTTTAAAAAAATACATGTATTTATTTATTTAGCTGCACCAAGTCCTGGTCGTGGCATGCAGGATTTTCCTGGAAGCAGGCAAATTCAGTTCTGTCACGTGTGATCTAGTTCCCTGACCAGGGATAGAACCCGGGCCTCCTGCATTGGGAGTGCCTAGCCACCAGAGAAGTCCCTCCTGAAGACATTTGAGTGACAAGGGAAAAGAATATTTAACTAGAAGTGCCACAAGTCCAATTCTGCCTTTACTAGTACTGTGGAACCCCAAGACGTTCCCTTGGCCTCTCCAGACTCCATTATCTATATGTAAATGGTGGGCTATAATCATGAAGCCTGTCTGCCTTCATCATCTGATGAAAGCTACGGAATGGCATGAGAAACATTATCATAGCCATAGTTTTTTAGTCAATTTTAGGTATTCGCATACCTATGGTTAAGAACGTCTGCACAGGGAGATCCAGTTCCCTCTACTTCTTGCATTAAGCCTTGGGCATTGCTAGTGGCACCAGTTTCTTACATTTTCTTAGTCTATTCACAGGGTTAGTGGCTGAAGATGAGAAATGACAAATGGATTCTATGGCTATCTTATATCCATGGCAACTTTGAATACTCTCAACTAGTCTGTGAGGATAAAACTTAAGATATCTACACAAGATAAAAATGTGGTTGACAATGGAATGATGCTATTACTGCTTCAGTTGATTTAGTTTGACTGCCTTTGGCACTAGATGAAAATTTGCTGGAGCCTGCAATGGAATACTCAAGGAGAAAGTCCCTTGGAAATTAGGAAGTGCTCTTCAAATGTGAGCAACTGTTTCCTTTTTATTTGTTAATGACAGATTTATACTATAAAGAGCATAAGATTTTTCAATGGCAATATTCCTATATGCCCAATCTGAGCCAAGCTCATTAACTAACTTGCTGGATTTAGGGGAGATCAATCTACTCTAAGCTCTGTTGAAGAAATATAAAACTGGTAACAGAATGACATCTTTATTTCCCCCTCTCTTATTGTCAACTTTTCTTCATTCTTTATATGTTACTTGATCTCTTGAAATGCCGGATACTAGCCCATGAGCTGCAGTACAAGGCAGGTGTCATTTAATTCCATAGTGCCTGAGTTAGCCTGTATTTTGATGTCAAAAAGGGCTAATGTCGGCAACTTCATCTGCTTCCACCTGTACATGCACTGTGTAGTCCATTCTACAGAATCAACCAAGTGCCGTTTCCTGGCAGCTACTCTACCAAATGCAGTGAACTTGGTCTTCCAGGAGCTCATGTCATTTTGGAGGGAGACTGACACCCATACTAACAATGGTAACAGAGTGTGTTGCCTTCTTCTTCAGCCTGCAAAGGTGGGTGGATGAGAAAGTGGGGAGGACAGGATGAGTCAGTCTCTGGGGGTCCTTGTGAACCACAGACAAGTCAGGAATCCAGAACTGCTGATGTCTTCTAGAGTGTGTTGTTCAGCCTCTTCATTTTATAAATGAGAAATCTCAGAGAGCGAGAGTGACTTGCAAAGGTTGATTAATCAGTTAACCCAGTACTAGAACTCAAGGTGCCTTACCAGATGCCTTCTCAGCAAGGGCAAGGTTGCCTCCAATGAAAGGAAATTGGTTTTGGGGGGTAAAAAAATTTAGATCTTACAATTTGTTGTTACTGTTCAGTCACTAAGTCCTGTCTGACTCTTTGTGACTCTGTGGACTACAGCATGCAAAGCTTCCCTGTCCTTCACTGTCTCCCAGAGTTTGCTCAAACTCAAGTCCATTAAATTGATGATGCCATCCAACCATCTCATCCTCTGCCACACTCTTCTTTTGCCTTCAGTCTTTCCCAGCATCAGAGTCTTTTCCAATGAGTCAGCTCTTCACATCAAATGGCTACACAACAGTCATCTCCAAATGGCCAAACTGCTTAAATACATATCTGTTGTATTACATTTTCATGGGATGGGCGGATGAGTACAGAAAAAGAAATATCTAAAAAGGCTTCTCACAGAGTAGGGGACCATCATTGTTTTAACAAGTTGACTTCACTGTGGTGGTTTCATGAATATGAATCCAAACTCATCAAATTGTATATATTAAATAAATACAGGTTTTAACATGTCAGTTATACTTCAATAAACCTGTTTTAAAAATGTTGAGAAGCACTTCCTTATAGCCAGATTACTGTTTTTTTTTCTGCTATATTACATAACTAATTCAGTAATAAACATCCTTCTATATTAACACCTTATCTTTATCCTTGTCCTGAATATTATTTTGTCTAATTTTCTTTCTTCCCATTTCTTCTCTATTTTTTCTTTAACTCTTTATTTTTTTTCCATCTAACTGTTATGAGTTGGTTAATATGTTGCTACTGAATTACTTATATTCAGACAGTATACCCTCTGATATGGCTTTACTAATACTGTGAAACTTATGTAAATGAACAGATGTAGGAAACACACTCCCTTAACTTTATTCTCTAAAACCACATCCATATTTAAAAACAAAAATTCATAAAAGCATCCTAGTTTATTGGAAAAATATTTTATGGTTATACTTATCATAGTAAACATTAATGAGCAATGAACACCAAGTGTCTGTTGTCTTATTTTTACAAAACAAAGGAATTGAGGTACCAGCGACTCCAAGTCACACTCTCATAGTCAAGACCACATGTCTCATAAGTGGCAGGTTCACAGTCTGAACCTGGCAGTCTGAGTCTAGAGTACAAGCGTTTCCCTCCACACTATGCTGGTGATTGTGACACAAACTTGGAGGCAGTCTGGGCAGTTGCACAGCTGAGTTCTTGTTTCCTTGGTAGTGCTAGTGTAGGGAGATTATAGTTCCTGAGGTCATCTGTACATGTATTTCCAGGAGCCTGGAAAGTTTCGGGAGCTGAAATAGTGATGGGGTGGGGTGTGGTAGGGTCATAAAGAACCTGACACAAGTGTGGAGTGAAGAATGTTGACGAGGACAGACAAAACCATGCTGGGCAGTTTGTATATGTGCTTTGGAGGTCAAAAGCTAAGAGCAGCTATGGACCAGAAATTTTCAAGCATGGCTAATGTTGAACCAGCTACTCACAAGTAAAGTTAGGGAGAAGCTGCCATGTGGTCTATGTCCTAGTGATAAGAAATACTAGGCCACTCAGGACTCTTGTATAAGGTCCTATTTGTCTTCATTAAAGGCAGCATGTCAGAGTCCTGTGAGAGGCAGATGTGAAGCCACAGTCAGACATGTGGGAGGTATATTGAGGGAAACACGTGTGCAGGATGAAGGGTTAGATAGCTGAGGAGAAGGGAGCCCCTTCAGGCTGTGATGAGGTCTGACTGCTGTGCATAGAGAGAGAAAAGGAAAGATGATTGGGTAGAAATAGTCACAGGTTGTTTAAAGCAGCTCTGAGAAAAATCTCAGCCAGGCCAATGAAAATCCAGCAGAGTTTGACCTTTAGACATCAAACGGCCCAGCTCTAACACCCCTGCCTTGTTCTGTCTTGGGCTGGAAGGAATGACCTTCATGTAAATGCCACAGCAAAGCCAAATATGTGGCCATCAGAGTGATTGGTACACTGAGCTCCTCCTAGCAGCATCTCTTGAAGGGCAGTCTGTGTGGGGCATCTCCATGACCATCTCCACAGGCACTTACTCTGGGTCATTTTCAAACATCTCACAAAGGAAGTGCCCTCATCCCCACTGAAAGGGGGATACATGCTCAGAGAAGCTAAGCAACTTTCCAGAAGTCACACAGCTTGTAAATGACCAAGACTTGAACCCAGTTCTTTCTGTTTTTATTCAAACATGTCCTCTTTGAGACATCTAAAACTTTACTGAGGTCCTACAAATTCTTTTTTTTTTTTTTTTGATCTACAAATTCTTAAAAGTAGGCAGGGGGCCTTTCCCGGTGGTACCAGTGGTTAAGAATCCACCTTGCAATGCAGGGGACATGACATGACATGGAGCAAATAAGCCTGTGCACCGCAACTACTGAGCCTGAGTGCTGCAACGAAGACCCAGTGCAGCCAAATTAATACATAAATAAATGAATACTTTAAAAACAAAAGTAGGTAGGGGAAGCTTTGTGTTACCGTAGGGCACAAGGGGAGGAGTCTTAGATCATACAACTTCATGGAGAGCATAAAGGATGTAAATCAAATTAGCAGAAATTGGATATGATCAATGTATACATTCTTGGATTTAAAATTCATGGTTTTAACCATTCATAAGGCTCCCTGAGACTTTATTTTCTTGGACTCCAAAATCACTACAGATGGTGACTGCAGCCATGAAATTAAAAGACGCTTTCTCCTTGGAAAAAAAGTGGTGACCAACCTAGACAGCATATTTAAAAGCAGAGACATTACTTTGCCAACAAAGGTCCATCTAGTCAAAGCTATGGTTTTTCCAGTAGTCATGTATGGATGTGAGAGTTGGACTATGAAGAAAGCTGAGCACCAAAGAATTGATGCTTTTGAACTGTGGTGTTAGAGAAGACTCTTGAGAGTCCCCTGGTCAGCAAGGAGATCAAACCAGTGAATCCTGAAGGAAATAAGTCCTGAATATTCATTGGAGGAACTGATGCTGAAGCTGAAACTCCAATACTCTGGCCACCTGATGCGAAGAACTGACTCATTTGAAAAGACCTGATGCTGGGAATGATTGAAGGCGGGAGGAAAAGGGGATGGCAGGGGATGAGATGGTTGGATGGTATCACCAAGTCAATGGACACGAGTTTGAGTAAACTCTGGGAGTTGGTGATGGACAGGGAAGCCTGGCCTACTGCCGTCCATGGGGTTGCCAAGAGTTGGACATGACTGAGACTGAACTGAACTGAACTGAACTGAAGGCTCCCTGGTCTATAACTTGAAAGAATTTCAGATTTGACTGACGCATACAGTTGAATATTTTAGGTACAGGCAGGCTGATATTCCTGAATGAGCTACTCAGCTCCTGAACGATGCTCCTAGCTCATTTAGCAATCTTGTCATGACTTAGCTTCTTACGCTGAGTCATTGTCCCATATTCAGAAACACTCGTGAGGCAAAATCAATTCTATTTCATTTTGAAAAGTAGCCAAGAAAGAAAATTACTGCTAATGCTGATGATGGAAGTGAAATGCCTAAAAAAAAAAAAAAAAAAAAACCCTTAGCTAAAAATGGAAAGTTCTGTATAAACTAGAGTGCAAGGTGAAATTTTTGTGTAGAACATTCACATCCTGGATGGGAACATTCTGTGGTCTAATGGAGCAACAAGAAAAGGACATTTATGATGTCATTTCAAGAGATTTCTCTGACCTCAGCCATAACTGTTTTCAATCTGTTTTTGATGATTATGTAACAAATGATTTCATTTAAACTTTGACTAATTTATCTTAGGCAGTGGACAAATAGCTACAATTAACATAAGAATTGTTTTAATATCTAACTATCAACTTTATTATTTTCAAAATTTGGAAAGGTAATTTTACTGGGGTGCATCTCACAAATTTCCATTAAAAAATACAGTCTTAGAAATATTTATTTTCTTCGAAATTTTTCTTAGGACTTTAGAGAGATCTTCAAGGGAGAAAAAGGAAAAGGCCACTATACTGTGTTTTAAGGGAAAAACCATAGGTTAGGGTGGTATTTACAAATTTGGGGGATTCTTGAAGTTCCTCTACTTGCCTCACATAGTAGGTACTCAAATGTTTATGGAATAAATAAGTGATCCTCTAGGGAATGTGTTTTCTGTCTTTCTTGGTTATTTAGAATAAGCAGACACTGGAAAGGAGGAAGCATCAGTGGAAGACCCTGGTGAGCTCGGCTAGAGATGCCAGTCCCATTTCTTGTACTGGGTCAACCGGAGGCTGTCCTGCCCCTTGGAAGTACAAGACATGACATGCAGGGCATTAGCCTCTAGGACATGGGGTTAATCCTGATGGGGCAGTTCATGTGAATGGCTGAGAAGGGGAAGGTGTGGGGAGAATTGAAATGGGGTACGAAGCAGGTTCCCTGGTGGCTCAGACTGTAAAGAATCCACCTGCAATGCAGGAGACCCGGATTTGATTCCTGGGTCAGGAGATTCCCCTGGAGAAGGGAATGGCAACCCACTGCCGTATTCTTGCCTGGAGAATTCCATGGACGGAGGAGCCTAGTGGGCTACCATCCATGGGCTCGAAAAGACTCACACAAGACTGAGAAACTAACACGTTGACTTCACTTTCACAAAGCAGATTCAGAGCAGACTTCAAATGCTATTAATAACGTAAAAGGTTGGGATTGTCGAGACTGATGGGTGAAATTTGCATATTTCCCTGAATGACTTTTGCATTGTGTTATATTAATACAAGTCAGCACTTTTTAGTATTCCTGAAGACTTTCCTTTCTATTAAAGTTTAGATCACTTTCATGATGAATCTACAATATTTATATTGCCATTGTTTACTTTAAGCAATGAAAAACATATTTTACTTTCAGTTGTACAAAATACGCCGAAAATGGCACAGACTTAAATTATGCAAGAGGTAACAAAGTCACCTTTTCCTGAGATAAAGCTAGTATAAACATTAACAACTTAGAAACCAATGAATATACTCTGTCTTCGTATTTGGAATTTCTATTGCCTATCTGTAATTTAACAAACTGACTACTGACAGCTAAAGAAAAATACTAACCTTAGGCAAAACTGCTTATATCAAATGCAAGAGTTTAAAATAGAGTTACACTTTAAAAATCTAATCAGAACTAATAATTTGCTATATTTATGTTACTTATTGAAATTTGATCTCATTTGAAAGCTATTTTTCAGTTGTGTGTCTATGTGCTCAGTCACTATGGACTGCAGCCACTAGGTATCTCTGTCTACGGAATTTTGCCATTTCCTCCTTCAGGGGATCTTTCTGACTCAGAAATCTAACCTGCATCTCTTGCATCTCCTGCATTGGCAGGCAGATTCTTTACCACTGTGCCACCTGGGAAGCCCATTTTTCTGTTAATTTCATTTAATTTTCTCAATTTTCTTTTACAGTTATACAGTTTATGATTCTTTAAGAGAGTCGAGTTATACTTTAAAAAGTCTCTTCATTCCTATCACCAAAATATGGCAATGTGATGGAGAAATGTGTGTTGAGTGATAGGATCTACTTACTTGTTTTAAATCTCTTGTACAGAGATTATCTTTAGCTTTAAAACTAAATTTAGTTTATCACTCTTGATCCTATAATAGTTCAGTTAATGTTGGATGACTGATAATATGAAAAAGATACTCTGTCTTTCCAGGCTAACCCCATCTTCATTGTTTGGCTAAAGAAAACACAGTTGATGCATTCATATGATAATTAAAAGAAATTAAGTGTTAGTCACTCAGTCATGTCCAACTCTTTGCCATCCTATGGACTGTAACCTGCCAGGATCCTCCGTCTGTGAAATTCTCCAGGTAAGAATACTGGAGTGGGTTGCCATTTCCTTCTCCAAGGGATCCTCCCAAGCCAGGGATCGAATCTCCCGCATTGCAGGCAGATTCTTTACCAACTGAGCTACCAGGGAAGCCCACTTTAGTAGCTTGAAAGAAATTATGATCATGGTAAAAAAAAAAAAATCAGTAGCTACAGATTAGCAATACATTGACTTCCTCCTCTCAGATAGGGCTGACCAGCAGATTTCTCCTTCCAGGAGGATGGACTAGATGTAATTTTCCTTGGTACTAACCTAAATGAGTTGAAAACATATGTATACATGAAAAACTACATACAAACATGTATAGAAGTTTTGTTCATAATTACCAAAACTTGGAAGCAACCAAGATGTCCTTTAACATGAATGAATAAACAAACTGTGATACATCCATATGATGGAATTGTAACTCTTCCATGTTTAAAATAACAAACTACCAAAGCCATAAAAAGTCACATATGAATAGTAAATGCATATTGTAAATTAGAGACAGCCAATCTGAAAAGGCCACATACTGTATGATTCCAACTACAGGACATCCTGAAAAAGACACAGCTATAGAGACAATAAAATGATCAGTGATCAATGAGCATGGGGTGGGGTAGGAATGAGAAGTGGAGCAAAGGATATTTTTCAGGCAGTGAAACTATTTTTCATGACACTGGAATGGTAGGGACATAACATGATGCATTTGTCAAAACCATAGAATGTATAACACATAAGAGAACCTTCATGTAAGGGATGAAATTTTGTTAATAATAATGTATCAGTATTGGTTTATCAATTGTAACAAGTGTTCCAAACTAGAGCAAAATGTTAATAATAGGAGAATTGGGGTGAGGGAGGGGAGAATGCAAAGAGAGAGGGTATATGGGAATTCTCTACTCACTGCAAGATTTTCCTATTAAAATAAAACCTCTAAAAATATAAATCTATTAATTTTTCTTTGTTTTAAAAGATGGGAGAATTATATGCTGTCTATAATACATTTAGTTCAACCATAACAAGTAAAAGAGTAGAAAAAGATATAGCATGCAAACATTAGTCCAAAAAAATCAGATAAAGCTTACTTGAGAGCAAAGAGAATTACCAGGTACAGAGAGGACCGTAAGGATAGAAAGGTCAATCCATCAGGAAGACCTAACAATCATACTCCTGGGCATTTATCCCAGAGAAATGAAAACGATGGGGTATTTCTACACCTCAGTTGCAGTGATGGTACATGAGTCTACACAGGTGATGAAAAAACAGCATAGAACTGGACACCCACAATGTACCAGTGGGTTTACTGGGTTTGATATTAGACTGAAGTTAGACAAGATGCAATCACCCATGGCAACCGAATAAAAGATATGTGGGCCCTCTCTATTATCTCTGCAGTTTCCTTTAAGTCTATAATTATTTCAAAAACAAAACTTGACAAAAAATGATGCTGGTTGAGAAAGTGATTTTTTGTGAAAAGTTTATGTCATCTGGGTTTATTTCACCTGTAGCCCTGCTACCTGCTGCTTCATAATCCCTGAGGAACAATCCCACAGCAGCCCTGCATGAACTCGGCCAGCTGCAGCTCCTGGGTTTCTGGTCAGCCTCATTATGGTGCTCTTGCCAACTGCACCCCTGGACTCACCATTCAATATTTTCAAGCAGCCCTTGACAAATTCTTACAGGTGTAACTTTTCCATCAAAGGTATTTCCCTTAATTTTCCCTTTTTGAAGTACCTAAGAGAGGTGATTTGACCTTTATTATTTTTCAAAGGACCATAGGCACCTATTTTTTTCATTTTCACTTGGCTGCTGCTGCTGCTGCTAAGTCACTTCAGTCGTGTCTGACTCTGTGCGACCCCATAGACGGCAGCCCACCAGGCTCCGCCGTCCCTGGGATTCTCCAGGCAAGAACGCTGGAGTGGGTTGCCATTTCCTTCTCCAATGCATGAAAGTAAAAAGGGAAAGTGAAGCCGCTCAGTTGTGTCCGACTCTTAGCGACCCCATGGACAGCAGCCTACCAGGCTCCTCTGTCCATGGGATTTTCCGGACAAGAGTTCTGGAGTGGGGTGCCATTGCCTTCTCCATTTCACTTGGCTAGTACAGTTAAATTTCCCCAAAGGGACACAAAAAGGCAGACGCTGAAAACAGACGTGTCAGGAAATTAAACAATCAGGTATTCAGGATGGCTGGGGCCAGCAGTGGCAGGAATGTCAACAGCCAGAGAATGTCTTAATATTCATGGAACGAGGGGCAAGGCTCCCAAAATTCCATCTGGGCTTAACTGAGTTGATGATGTGGAAGCCTGGCTGTCGGTAAGAGTCATTTTGGGAGCTTCAAAAAATAGCAACACCCGCATCCTACCACAGACCAGGTAAATCAGAATTTCTGAATTAATCTATACCAAAGACACATGAATACCTGTGTATATGTGTGTATATCGGATTTCACACATTCCAGTGGTACAGATACTATGTCAACAAGTGTTATAGAGGGAAATAAGGTGGAAGGGGAGACAGAAAATGTGTGTGTGTTTGGAGAGGTTGTAAGTTAAACCTGGGTAGTCAGAGAAGCTCTTCTTGCTTGCTTTCTTATTGCTCTTTTGCATGAAGCTCTTTCAATATGATACCTAACCCTTTCAAAAAGGAAGTCTTGTAATATATCAATGTCAACTTGCATTTACTGAGTCAACATTATCAACATAAGGAACTTGTCTTGAGAGTAAATATTTATAAATTCACATAATTAGGCCTGATAGCTATCTCACAGTTTAAAACAAGCCAGAAAGAAAGTGACTCATTGGAGTTGCTGTTTGCATTATGTGCCTTGTACTGATACATGGCCAATATGTTCTGTAGTTCAGAATATTACTTCCCTTCTAGACTAATCCATCTTGAAGGCGCAAAGTTCATTTAGAGGAAACTATTTTCTTTTAAATTGGAGAAGGAAATGGCAACCCACTCCAGTGTTCTTGCCTGGACAATCCCATGGACGGAACAGCCTGGCGGGCTACAGTCCACGGGGACGCAAAGAGTCGGACACGACTGAGCAACTTCACTTTCACTTTTACTTTCACTGCCTTTTATAATTACAGAAATATTTGACTTTTTGATAAAATAAAAGGAAAAAATGAACCACCATCTCACTGTTAACATTTTTATTTATTTTCATTTAGTCCTTTTAAACTGTATATACATTTTTCCCCTTTTTTCCTCCCTTTTATGTTTTCAAATGTATGTTGTACAAGCAAGCTATAGTTATAGTACATAAGTATATTTATATATTATATAAGGGTGTACTGTGCTGTGCTCAGTCTCTACAGTTGTGTCCAGCTCTTTGCGACCCTGTGGACTATAGCCTGCCAGGATCCTTCTGTCTATGGAATTCTCCAGGCAAGAATACTGGAGTGGGTTGCCATTTCCTTCTCTAAGGAATCTTCCCATACCAGGGAAAGAACCTGTGTCTCTTGTGTCTCCTTCTTTGCAGGCCCATTCTTTACCCACCGAGTAGGTACTACTACTACTACTAAGTCACGTCAGTCGTGTCCAACTCTGTGCGACCCCATGGACTGCAGCCCACCAGGCTTCTCCGTCCATGGCATTCTCCAGGCAAAAACACTGGAGTAGGTTGCCATTTCCTTCTCCATTGCATGAAAGTGGAAAGTGAAAGTGAAGTTGCTTAGTCGTGTCTGACTCAGTGACCCCATGGACTGCAGCCTACCAGGCTCCTCCATTCATGGGATTTTCCGGGCAACAGTACTGGAGTGGGGTGCCATTGCCTTCTCCCACTGAGTAGGTAACCAGGGATTAAACCTGGGCCCTCAAAGTTAAAGCACCAAGTTCTAACCACTGGACCGACAGGGGATCCTATCTTTTTTCTCTCATATTTTCTCTCTTTCCTTCTCACCTGGGTCCTTCCCTCAGACCAGGAACTCCAAATCAGGCTGCATTAGACTTGCCTAAGGGAGCTTTCAAAAATGTACTAACACCTGAGCCACCATATCTGTGAGCATGTCCTGTTCACAGGTCTGTTTTAAAGCTTCCCAGGTGGCTATGTTTGAGATCTGCTGCCTGAGTCATTTGAACAATCTCAGTTCTTTAATGTACAAAACCCCTTCATTTCCTTCCTATCTCCTCCACTTTACAGCCAAATATCTTGGAACGGTTGTTCATACTTGCTGTCTACTTTACTGTCAGGTTACCCCTAGTTGAAATTTGCCGGGATCCAGCCCCGGCTGATCCAGGGTATTCAAAGGAGAGACGGCTTCGGCGATTATTTATTTATTTATTTATCAAAGATATAAAGAGTAATAGAATGAGGATAGCTCAGTAGGAAAATTCAGTGGAGAAAAGAAGCTGAGTAGCTTGGTTTACGCGGAAAATCAATATAACCCGTGACACCAGGTTAGCTCTGACCACGGAGGCCGCAGGCGCCCTCTCGAATAGCGGAAGGTGCCCCACCTTGGACACCTTCTTGAGTGGGTCTTAGAAGCCCAGGCAAATAAATGGTCGCAGAGGATATTCGAGCTCCAGATGGAGACTCGGCTGGAAGTTAAGGGGAAGAATGACATGGGGAGACCAAGCGTTGGTGAGCAAGGCCCGTAGCTTTATTTTCAACAGGGGTTTTTATACCCTAAGTTACACATAGAGGATAATAGGGGATGCAAAGTCAGCAGTTTTTGATCCTTATCAAAAACCAGGGTTTCTTTCCTGCAAATTTATCGTATACAAATGGTTTAGGTGATCTACATCATCTTCTGGCCAGAAGGCTTATTAACATTTTATGACTCTTGACAAAGACTTATCAACCGTAAGACTTATTTTCTCTAAGAGTAATTATCTTAAGGTTTGGCGCCATCTTCTGAAGATAAAATTGCATTCCTATAGGGCGGATGTGTAATGGGTTTACAACAAAGGAAAGAATTTATTACCTTAAGGGTCTAAAGTTACTAACACCAAGGCCACTACTTATTTTTTCTACATACCAACTATATTAATTAATACACATTCAAGGATACAATTCAGGGGATGTGAAAACTTGGCAACAAGCATTGGCTCATCAATGAAATCTTTTACTAGTTTTATTCTGACAGTTTCTAACTCTCTGAGAGGCTCTAAACTTTTAGTCTCTGGGAGACAGTAAACAATCGTATGCATAGCTGTAGGAGTCTGGGTAAACTTGTCAGGTGAGTTAGAGAGCCATCTGAGGGCTTTGGATTTAAACACTCCTAGTTGCCCAAGAACTTTATTAATTGGAGCTGTAAGTTAACTCTTTGACAGAGAGAGCGAGATGGTGGTGGGGGACAGCCCCCAGTAAAGTCAGAGGTGAGAGCACAAAGCAGTAAAGTAGGCAGACTCTGGTTTTTTGGGGGTAGATGCTCGAGAATATCCGGGGGGACTCCTGAGGCTTGATCCCGCCTTTGCGTATGCCGAGCCTCCTTCCTCATGACCTTTGTCACGAGTGGAATGCCTCACCGGCTCCTGGCAGAAATTTGCTTTCTGCTTCTAACATTTTGAATTCCATAACCTCCTTATTCATAAAAATCAAGGACACTTCATCCCTGGTTGTACTTGACCTGACCAGGGTATTAGATGCTTGTGGCTGTTCTTTGTAAACCCCTTCATTTCTCTGGCTCCACAAAGCCCCGGCTCATGGTTTCCTGTTCCCTCTTGCTGCTCTCCAATTATGTGGGTTCGATCTCTGGGTTGGGAAGATCCCCCAGAGAAGGAAATGGCAACCCACTCAGTATTCTTGCCTTGTCCAGAAACCCATGGACAGAGGAGCCTGGCGGGCTAGAGTCCATGGGACCACAAAGAGTTGGGCACGACTGAGTGACTTAGCATGTAGCATGTACCTCCCCATCTGCTTTTTGATGGTGGGCCCCTCCACTGTTCTAGCCTCCATCTTCTCTTCCTCTTACTCTGGTGTCTTCTCTCAAGAATTCCATCTGTTGCCATGGCTCCCACTGTCCTTGGTAAACTGAAGTGTGGCCCAAACACCCCCAAAGCTGCAGATCCATGGAACCAAATGCCTTCTGAACACTAGCTGCTACTGCTGTGTGCGCTCAAGTCATGTTCCGACTCTTTGGGTTCCCATGGACTGTCATCCACCAGGCTCCTCTGTTCATGGGATTCTCCAGGCAAGAATACTGCAGTGGCTTGGCATTTCCTACTCCAGGGGATCTTCCCAACCCAGGGATCGAACCTGTGTATCTTATATGTCCTGCATTTGGCAAGCAGATTCTTTACTACTAGCGCCACCTGGGAAGCCTTCTGAACACCTGAATCACTTAAAAAGAGAAAAATCTGCTTTGTTTTTTTCTATATCCTCCTAAAATAAGGAAGTGCACCCAGTAAATCTCAACAAAATGCCAGGTGCCTAAAATGTTGCTGGGCAAACATTATTTTCAAATGCATGTTCTCAGCACTCCACCTCAAACAGCTCCTTGAAGTTCATAATCTCATAACGAAAGAGTATCATTGCCCTCCCATGCTGAATCCTGGGCTGAGAATGACTGGGGGGTGGGGATGGGGGTGGGGGGTGTTCTCTCCCCAATCTGTCCTGCCTTCTTCTGCTGGCCCTAGACAACTCAGGGGAGGATGTTACACTGTGCTTGTGTACAAAAGTATGTGTACACATTCTTTTGAATGTATTAAGTAACTAGAGTGAATAGTTTCCAGTTTCTACAAAGTTCTAATTTACTGTAACTCCCAGAAGAGGTCCACCCTGAGGGAATGGTGGAAAAAAAAAAACACCACCAAGAAAACCTAAGAAACCACAGGGTGGGGGGTGGGTGGGGAGGGCCTGGGGAGTGGTGGGAGGCAGTGGTGGTGCTGATGTGGCAGGAGGAGGAAGTAGAAAGGATGCTAATAGAGTTCTCTGTTCTGCTTGCTTTCCCTTGGGTGACAGTGCCTGCCCGGCCACCTGTAGAAACTTAGAGCTCTGGTTCCAGGATTTTGGGGAGGAAAATCAGGGCAGCCTGGATGTCTTGGGCTAAAGAACTGAGAAAAATAGGGCTTCCCTGGTGGCTCAGTGGTAAAGAATCGACCTCCAGTGCAGGAGACATGGGTGCGATTCGGGAAGATCACATATGCAGGGCGGCAACTGAGCCCGCGCGCCACAACTACTGAGCTTGTGCTCTAGGATCAGGGAGTTGGCAACTACGGAAGCATGCCCTAGAGCCCATACACTGCAATGAGAGAAGCCACCACAATGAGAAGCTCCTGTTCACTGCAACTAGAGAAACTTGGAGAGGCAACCAAGACCCAGCACAGCCAAAAATAAATGAATAAATAAATGAATTTTTTTAAAAAAGAATTGAGAAAAACAAGTAGGGACTGACTATGGTCAGTGCTCTCTTTCCCTGCCTCTGTCCCTCCAAACCACCTGGTGGAGAAGGATCTTTTAGAGACCTTCCTTCCCAGGCCCCACGGCTGGGAGTGGGCAGAGTGGGTGGGATGGCTGGGGTGGGGTGGATGGAGTGGGCGGGGCTGTGAGAATGAAGAAGCTGAGCTGGGGGGCTGTTTTGAGGCAGGAGGGCTGGTTGACGGATGTGGGTTAGTGGTTGGGGTGCTCCACCCAGGGCCCCTCCACTCCTCTGAGCTCACCGAGGTCACTGTTCTCTGGGGTCTTGTCTGACACACTGCCCTATAGGGTCAAGGCCAACAGGAGCTCAGCCAACAATGTAATAAGACTATGGAGGAATATTTCAAAGAAAAACTGTTACAGTTTCTATAAGAGGCAGAACTCCCAGAATGGATGGACCAATAATTTAAACATAGCCTCATAAGCGTGAAAAATAAGCTCAGGAAACTTATTAGCAATAAGAAAAGGACAATGAGAAACAAGCTACCTCCCTAAATGTACTTTTAATAAAGCATACATTAGTGTGAAGAGTAATGGAATGGACATGGCCAAGGAATGAATTAGTCAATTGGAACACTAGACTTGGAAAAATCTCCCAAAAGGGAAGAAAGGGCAAAGAAATAAAAATTATTTTTAAAAATTCTATAATATGGAGGATAGAAGAATATCTCATTAAAATGTTGTCCCAGAAAGAGATAGAAATTAAAAATGGAGAGGAGGAAATATTTAAAGAAGAAATACAAGTAAATACATTTTCATTTCTCATTTTGTCCCTATATTTATAAATTATAAAAAAATAAAATTTGCAGAATTAATTTTTTAAAGAAACCAAATAAGCCTTAGATTGTAAAGACACATAGAGTACCAAAGGGAAGAGATAAGAAAACACATCCACATCTTATAGTCACTACAAGACAAAGGAAATTCTAAAACCTACACATAGAGAGAGACGGATACAGAAGAACAAAAACCAGATTTTTATGGAGAGTGGAGAAGTGTCTCAAAAGCACTGAAGAAAAAAAATCTTAGAAAACATATGAATTTTATATTGAAGCAACTGTAATTTAAATCTCAAGACATGAAATAAATATTCTCAGGCATGTAAGGCTTTGATCTTTTTTTGCCATGCAAAACTCCTCACTGAGAAGAATTTTGCATGGAGCATTTAAAAATAAACCCAGGAGACAGTGTTGCAAGAGATACACTAAAGAAAAGATGATCAAATGATTTGATGCTGTTGGTCATCTTTACAGATTGCTATGACCCTAAAATTCTTGTTTGGAAGCTGATTAAGATGAAACACCAAAAAAGTAAGGGACAAACTGCAGAAATAGATACAGGTAGTAGAAAGAAATATGTGTCAGTAATTACATAAAGCAAATAAACTAAACATGCCAATTAAAAACAAATATTGACAGGTGCTGTTTTACAGAAGACACACCTAAGCATATTGGATACAAAGGTTGAAGGTAAAGGATGTTAAAAATATGTCAGGAAGATCCTGTTCTCAAATAACCTTCAACACATTCTTAGGCTGTGTCTAGATCCCCATGACCCCATTGAAAGCCATTTTAAATGGAGTAAAATGCCATCACTTTTCCAGTTGGGCACTTGCCGTGTCATCTTGAGGGAAATAACAATATATCAGTTACTTTTTTGCATTTTCCTATTTATTTCACGTTTCTTAGCCATTTGGACTTGGTTAACTTGGTTTCATAACACTTTTCAGTTTTTCTAATACCTAATATTATTATGTCTCTAATACATAATTATTATTATGTATTATTACAAGAAAATACTGGTATTTTCTTGTAAAATTTTAAGCACTTCATTATAGATAGGTGCCTGTATTAAAATGAGTTTCTTTGGTTCTATTTGGGTATCTTTTATCTGCAGAATTAGGATCCAGTACCTCTGTGCCTGCCTTATTGAAAAATCTCTTAATGTCAATGAATCTGACACCAGCCCCTGCCCAGCCTAGGTTTAAGTGATCATTATGATTCTTAGTTTTTTGTTTCATTTAAAAATTTTTTTCTAACTTAGGCTTACATATAAAATATAGGACACTTGATTAAATTTGAACTGCAGAATACAGGAGTTCTGTGTTTTTATTTGCTAAGTCTGGCAACCCTACTCGAATTATTCTTCAAATAATAATAATAATAAAAGAATAACTGGCTTTTAGAAATTTTCGGGTAAGTTGCTCAGCTTCTGCACACACAAAACATCAGTGAGGCTTAACTCCAGACTGAATTCAGAGTTACAGTGGAAATGCTAGATTCATCCATGAATTTAACACCAAAGAGGCAACTCTTAGAGCAAATCAGGAGATACTGAACATTCATCGTTTGATCTCACTGTCTTTACTATTCTGAATTTTGAAAAAAATAAGAAATCTTTTTGTTAAGTCCCCAAAGGATTTTTTACAAACATTATTATTAGATGAGAGCAGATCCTCTCCCCACTACTGCCTATCATATACAATTTGCCCAAGACAATGTAATTTCCAAAAAGTTTATCCAAGACTGAATTGAAAGTAACTCCTCGCCATGATGAGCTCAGAAGCCGCCTGACACTGAAAAAAATCAGATATGTCTTAGGGGTCCACTCACCCCAACCAAATCTGGAGTCATCTTCAGCTGTCCCTTTCCCGGAGAGGTGTACCCCATTCGACACTGTGTGGTGGGCCTAACAGCTGATTCTCAGAGGCAGGAATCTGAGGTAGCTTTCTGTTTTCTTTTTTAAACAAGTAGTGTTCAACGTTTTGAAAGGAACCTGGAAGTTTGACACTTCTCACTTAGCAGATCTTGGAAGAAAATCGAAGAGACCGAAGCATTGTGAGCTGGGGAGTAAATTTCCATCATTGCCTAGAGGGACCATCTGAGAACTGGGGTCAGGGGAAGGCCAGGAGGCGTGGTGTGTTCCTTGGAACTGGCACAGAAGGCAGAAATGGCTGCTTATGGTCCGTCGGTTTGTATTACATTTCAGAGAGGAAAATAAAGGCTGCTTTGATCTCTTTTTGGTCATGCATGATAATAGGGCTCAAAACCCTCGTCCTAGTTCATGGACACACCAGCTTCCAGATTAACTGAGTCATATACACAAACAAGAGAGACTGTTTCATGTGAAATAGTTTAGAACAAACTAACTATGTTGTATACTTATACACACAGCTATGGAATTGATCTTTGGAAAAGCTTTGGTACTTTCCAAAGTTCAAAGTGTTTGGAAGTGACAGTTTAAAGTAAAAAGCATTTGACTTAAAATTATTGGTTAGTGTTTCATAAGACCAGCCTCTGAGGTAAGTATTTCAAGGTAATTAATTTCATTTAATCTTCACAATAGCTATAAGGAAACCCATTATTATCCTCATTTTATAGCTAGGATAACTGACACTCAGAGAGGTTAAGTGATTTGCTCAGTGTTAAAGAGCTAATGGTGGCAGCTCAGGGTTCAAACCTGAACTTTTGACAGTTCTATATTGTATATAATGTCTGTATTTTATTTTACTTTTTTTTAAAGTTAAAGACTATTAGCTGCCCAGGAGGCGCAGTGGTGAAGAATCCACCTGCCAAAATAGGACACTCAGGAGATGTGGGTTCAGGAAGATCCTCTGAAGGAGGGAATGGCAACCTGCTCCAGTATTCTTTCCTGGAGAATCCACGGACAGAGGAGCCTGGAGGGCTACAGTCCATGGGGTCGCAAAGAGTTGGACACGACTGAGCACGCATGCATTAGCTGCTACAGAATTGGTAATATTGCTTTCGTTCATTCCTGGAAATGCCGAATTGGTGTTGGTTTTGAGAACTAATCACACTTGGCTGTTTTGAATATCTGCAAGTAAATTTAATCTTAAAATGAGACTGTTTTCTTAGCAAAGCAATGAGTATAGGAATAAAAGCAGAATGAGGTTTTGAGGAGGAAGAAAACATTTTTGTTCCTTTGAAGGCTATTGATCCAGCGCAGATGATTCAGAATAAAAAGCCATTTCAGCTAAGTTTGGTTTGACTTTGACAAGGGTGGGGAAGTAAGGAGGAGGAAAGGGAAGTGACCATAAGTGAGTGGAGAGGGAAAGAAAAAAGAATTATGACTCACTGCAATGGGACCCCACTCCAGTACTCTTGCCTGGAAAATCCCATGGACGGAGGAGCCTGGTGAGCTGCAGTCTATGGGGTCATAAAGATTGGGACACGATTTAGCGACTAAAATCAAAACCATTTTTTGCCCAGATAACACAGACTCTTTTTACTCAAAGTATTCAAATACTCTGAACTTGTTGCCACACTCTTGATCATTAAAAAAAAAAAAACTCCTCAGGTTTGAAAAATGTTAGCTTTCTAAGAATCATCAACTGCTACTTTTTATTGTGTGTTCTCAAATGATGGCTTATGGCCTTTTCTTGCCTTTGAATACTATGACTTACATTTATAGTTTGTCTCCTCTAAAGGCAGCTTCAGTGTAGACCATCACGGGGATGCATTAGCGATGGAAAGATACACAAATATTAATTTCCAGACAAATAAAGTGAATGGAACAGTTTGACAACTGTGCATTCTAAAACACACAGAAAAGACTTATATACGTAGGTGACTGAAGCAGAAGTGTTGATGGTTTGTGTAGTTTTTAACCACATCCATGAATCTCTCCTGTGAGAATTCAATCCAGTTCTACAGAGCTAGTGTTTTGTATAATAATCTAGTGAGAGATAGGAAGATGAGAGCTAATGGCAAGATGCTTGCCTTGGCTAATGAATTAAATACTAACAATCAAAAATTAATTTTTTTCCTCTGAAAGAAGCAAATGTATCAAAATTCATATATCTGTTGCTCTTCTTCAAGTTCTGTAACTTTAAATATGTTATTAAATTCTTCTGAGCCTCAATTTTCTAATCTGTTAAATGGGATTTCCTATTTTCTCCCATGATTGTTCAGAAAATATATTTAAGAGTGCTTTGTAA
Organism: Bos mutus; assembly: GCF_027580195.1. Taxonomy (NCBI): domain Eukaryota; kingdom Metazoa; phylum Chordata; class Mammalia; order Artiodactyla; family Bovidae; genus Bos; species Bos mutus. The sequence goes on along the minus strand of NC_091630.1, from coordinate 54,919,547 downwards.
ATGGTCATATACTTTTAAAATAGCATTTATATAAAAGTAGCTCAGATTATTTAGGAAAGTTTTCACCAAGCTAGTTTCAGTATAATCAACATAGGAACATTCTTATCTTCCTAAAGTAGATATGGTAAATATGAAATTTAACCCACCTTTTGCTCTCTGTAAGGAAAATTTTAGTATTTTAAATATCTTCATAACTGAGATAGTCTGCTCATGGTAAAGTGGAAAAATAAATGAGATCCTTGGCCAGATGCTTAAAAAATGTGAAGTGTCTGACCTTACAGTTTTGAAAATCATTTTGGGGAAGCTGCCCTACAAAGGGGCTTCCCAGGTGGCACTAGTGGAAAAGAACTTGCATGCCAGTGCAGGAGACATAAGAGACACAGGGTTGATCTCTGGGTCGGGAAGATCCCCTGGAGGAGGTCATGGCAACCCACTTCAGGATTCTTGCCTGGAGAATTCCATGGACAAAGGAGCCTGGAGGGCTAAAGTCCATGGGGTCGCAAAGAGTTGGGCACGACTGAGCGACTGAGCATATACACACACACATTTCAGTGGATACAATATGGTGACTACAAAGATTCAGAGACTCAATCAGAATGAGTCAAAAATGTTTTTTATCTCCTTTCTGTATATGGTTCAAAGAGCTGATTTATCAGGCAATTCTCCCAATTGTTAGAGTGTGGTCTTCTCTAATGATCCAAGTGTCCTTACTGGATACTTACAACTCTCTTACCACTGGACAGGCTAAGTTCATAAAAGCTTTTATAGACTCCTCAGTACAATTATTTTTTGTTCTTAATATTTATAGGAAAGTAAAGTAACCCAAATTGCATATCAAATCAACAATCTGAAGTCTTTGAAAGCTTAATTAATATAATGCTTATAATTATATTCCTCCATTAAAAACTGACATTTGAATATTTGAGTGTATGGATTAAAAATGCTGCATTTTAATAAGGTACTTTAGCCCTGTAAATTCAGTGCATGAATGTTTTATGTTTCCCTCTATACAATTATAATTGTGGGTTTGTATGCTTCTGAGATCAGAAATCCATTTTCCCTCTAGTATGTTTTAAATGTGCCTAGAGAATGAATTGGAAGGGTGTGGATTTCTGAGATGGGGGTGGACCCCTAGGGGAGCCTTTGACTCTGTATGAATAAGCAAAGGGAAAGTCTGGTGGTGGGGTGCCTGGTAAGCATTTTGGTGTTATTTTCTTTGTGGAATGGGACGAAAGTAAGAAACATTGCTTACTCTTAATGTTTCAATTGCTGGGTTTACAATTTTTATTTTTTTACTTTTATGTGTGCTAATAATGATTCTTAAGTCTGTCCCTCTTCATTCTTAAAAAAGTAGCTGGTCTTTCCTTCACGTTCCTTCTATCACTAGCTATCAACCAACGCCAGACCCCCTGTGGCTTCACCCCTGAACTCTCCACAGATGCCTTCCAAGCCTGCTTCTTTTGCCCACTCTTTCTCCTGAGACACCTCCCCTCACTGAACATTTACACTGAAAGTTTTTTTTAAGGTTAGGTCCAAGAAGCCCACTTTTTGTTTTTTTGGCTATGCAGGTCTTAGTTGCGGCATGTGGGATCTAGTTCCCTGACCAAGGATCGAACCCCGGCCCCCCTGCATTGGGAGCCTGGAGTGTTAACCATTGAACCACCAGGGAAATCCCTATACTGAACCTTCTATCTAGGTAACTAATGGTTACCTTGAATGCAACACATCTAAGCTTATAAATCCTTCTGTCAGAACTTAGTTTACCTCAACACTTATTATTATTATTTTGCTTATAGCATCACCATCTTTTGATTCACTTGGATTTGAATCAGCAGTATCTTTCAGGTTGTATCACCTCTGGGTTGCTCTGGTCAGATAATCCAAAGTCAAGTAATGCTGGACCAATTCTGTCCCTTTTTCCATCAAACTCGTTCTGTATTTCAGGTCTTCACTTGCTTTCCATTTTGAGCATTCTCTGTTCTCTGCCTCCCTCATTCTGCCCAATCTGACCTCCATACCACAGCTCACGAGTCATCCTCTGCTGGTGGTTTGAGCTTTTTGACCACTACTCCCCTCCCGGCTGCCAGCACAGATACTGTCCAATGACTCCCCATTCTACTGAACTTCTAACTTTCTAATCTGACATTCACATTTTCTAAGATACAACCCTAGCTTTCATGTCATCCATTCTTTTCTTTCTCCTTATCCTTCATGAGTGATGAGGTGCTAGAGATATGTGATGTGCGGGACAAACTCCACACCTGCTTTTCTAGAGCGTGCAGCTAAAAGACAGATAGATAAGCAATCCCGTCAAATGTGATCAGTCCTCTGATAGGGAAGTGTGGGGGTGGAAAGTGAATGCACAAGGATCTCTTACTGAGTAGGGTGAAGAAACAACACTGAAGTTGAAATGTTTAAAAATTAATCAGCACAAGAAAGAGCTTCAATATCCACAAATCAATTAATGTAATACACCACATTAACAAATTGAAAAATAAAAGCCATATGATTATCTCAATAGATGCAGAGAAAGCCTTTGACAAAATTCAACATCCATTTATGATAAAAAAAAAAAAAACTCTCCAGAAAGCAGGAATAGAAGGAACATACCTCAAAATAATAAAAGCTATATATGACAAACCCACAGCAAACATTATCCTCAATGCTGAAAAATTGAAAGCATTTCCCTTAAAGTCAGGAACAAGACAAGGGTGCCCACTTTCACCACTACTATTCAACATAGTTTTGGAAGTTTTGGCCACAGCAATCACAGCAGAAAAAGAAATAAAAGGAATCCAAATTGGAAAAGAAGAAGTAAAACTCTCACTTTTTGCAGATGACATGATCCTCTACATAGAAAACCCTAAAGACTCCACCAGAAAATTACTAGAGTTAATCAATGAATATAGTAAAGTTTCAGGATATAAAATCAACACACAGAAACCCCTTGCATTCCTATACACTAATAATGAGAGAATAGAAAGAGAAATTAAGGAAACAATTCCATTCACCATTGCAACAAAAAGAATAAAATACTTAGGAATATATCTACCTAAAGAAACTAAAGACCTATATATAGAAAACTATAAAACACTGGTGAAAGAAATCAAAGAGGACACTAATAGATGGAGAAATATACCATGTTCATGGATCGGAAGAATCAATATAGTGAAAATAAGTATACTACACAAAGCAATCTATAGATTCAATGCAATCCCTATCAAGCTACCAATGGTATTTTTCACAGAGCTAGAACAAATAATTTCACAATTTGTATGGAAATACAAAAAACCTCGAATAGCCAAAGCAATCTTGAGAAAGAAGAATGGAACTGGAGGAATCAAGCTGCCTGGCTTCAGGCTCTACTACAAAGCCACAGTCATCAAGACAGTATGGTACTGGCACAAAGACAGAAATATAGATCAATGGAACAAAATAGAAAGCCCAGAGATAAATCCACACACCTATGGACACCTTATCTTTGACAAAGGAGGCAAGAGTATACAATGGAGAAAAGACAATCTCTTTAACAAGTGGTGCTGGGAAGACTGGTCAACCACTTGTAAAAGAATGAAACTAGAACACTTTCTCACACCATACACAAAAATAAACTCAAAATGGATTAAAGATCTAAACATAAGGCCAGAAACTATAGAACTCCTAGAGGAAAACATAGGCAAAACACTCTCCGACATAAACCACAGCAGGATCCTCTATGACCCACCGCCCAGAATATTGGAAATAAAAGCAAAAATCAACAAATGGGACCTAATTAAAATTAAAAGCTTCTGCACAACAAAGGAAACTATAAGCAAGGTGAAAAGACAGCCTTCAGAATGGGAGAAAATAATAGCAAATGAAGCAACTGACAAACAACTAATCTCAAAAATATACAAGCAACTCCTGCAGCTCAATTCCAGAAAAATAAATGACCCAATCAAAAATTGGGCCAAAGAACTAAATAGACATTTCTCCAAAGAAGACATACAGATGGCTAACAAACACATGAAAAGATGCTCAACATCACTCATTATCAGAAAATTGCAAGTCAAAATCACAATGAGGTACCATCTCACGCCAGTCAGAATGGCTGCAATCCAAAACTCTACAAGCAATAAATGCTGGAGAGGGTGTGGACAAAAGGGGACCCTCTTACACTGTTGGTGGGAATGCAAACTAGTATAGCCACTATGGAGAACTGTGTGGAGATTCCTTAAAAAACTGGACATAGAACTGCCTTATGACCCAGCAATCCCACTGCTGGGCATACACACTGAGGAAACCAGAATTGAAAGAGACACGTGTAGCCCAATGTTCATTGCAGCACTGTTTATAATAGCCAGGACATGGAAGCAACCTAGATGTCCGTCATCAGATGAATGGATAAGAAAGCTGTGGTACATATACACAATGGAGTATTACTCAGCCATTAAAAAGAATACATTTGAATCAGTTCTAATGAGGTGGATGAAATTGGAGCCTATTATACAGAGTGAAGTAAGCCAGAAAGAAAAACACCAATACAGTATACTATGCATATATATGGAATTTAGAAAGATAGTAATGATAACCCTGTATGCGAGACAGCAAAAGAGACACAGATGTATAGAACAGTCTTTTGGACCCTGTGGGAGAGGGAGAGGGTGGGAGGGAGGGAGAGGGAGAATGGCATTGAAACATGTATAATATCATATAAGAAATGAATCGCCAGTCCAGGTTTGATGCAGGATACAGGATGCTTGGAGCTGGTGCACTGGGATGACCCAGAGGGATGGTACGGGGAGGGAGGTGGGAGGGGGTCAGGATGGGGAACATGTGTATACCTGTGGCAGATTCAGGTGGATGTATGGCAAAACCAATACAATATTGTAAAGTAATTAGCCTCCAATTAAAATAAATAAATTTAAATAAAAAATAAATGAAAAGAGCTTGATCTAATTTGCAGTTGGAAGGTGTGCCCAGGTTGCAGCGTAGAAAGATGACTTGAGAGAGTGGTCCTCAAGGTTTAGTGTGTACTAGCATCTTTTGGAGAGCTTGTTAGAACACCCTTTGCTGAATCACACCTCCAAGTAGATCTGGGAAGAGCCTAAGAATCTACATTTTTGACAAGCTCCCAGGAGATGTTTAAGCTCCACATTTGAGAACCACTGCTCAGAGGGAAGCAAGACTGGAGGCTGGAGGCTATCTATAAGGTAAGCTGTGATGAGTGACCTGGACTATAGGAGAGTGCAGTGATGGAGAGAAGTGCAAGGTCTTGAGAGCTGTGCAGAGCTGGACAAGCCCAGATTAAGCCATTGATGGGATGTGGAAATAATGGGAGGAAGGAGCCAAGATGGTGCCTAATTTCTGGTGTCAACCCCTCTTTGGATTGTTGTTGTTGAGTCACTCAGTCATGTTCAATTCTTTGCAACCCCACGGACTATAGTCCGCCAGGCTCCTCTGTCCATGGGATTCTCCGGGCAAGAATACTGAAGTGGGTTTCCATTTCCTTCTCCAGGGGATCTTCCTGACCCAGGGATGGAACCCAACTCTCCTGCACTGGCAGGCAGGTTCTTTACCACTATGTCACCAGGAAAGAGCCTGGGTGGATGGATGCAGCTTAAAAAACTGAGATCGAAGAAGGAGAAGCACACCTTAAGGCAGAAGGTGCCGAGTTCAGCTTGAGGTAAAATATGATGCTGCTACCAAGCATATAGGTGCTGAATTGTACTTCCTGTGTTTGAATGTCAGCTTTATACCCTCCCACCTGGAGAACCTCAAATTTATTATTTTTTTTTAAATAAAGCTGTACAACACCTTCATTAATAATAAACATTTTAAGTGAAAATAAGGAATGAATTGATCAAAAAACATCTCACTGCAAGTACTTAAATTGCTGATTAATCACTGAACAACTCCAATACTGTAAGTTAGTAGGGTCTACACTCACTCTGCATACATGTTTAACTACAAACAGATGGTCAAACAAAATCTTTAATCCCCTGTGCTCTAATTTCCTCATTTCAGTATCATGATAAAATAGTAACCACTTCAGACGATTGTGGTGAGGATTAAATGACATACTATATATAAAATGAAACAGTTTCAGCCATATTTTACCTGCTATGAGTAATTTCCTTCACATAACACTGGCTTTTTCCAAACTGGTACCTTTTTCCCAAAGGCTGCACATTCCATGTTTTTCTCTCTTTGTCGCTTTGCATATTCTGCTTCCTCTGTCTAGAATTTCTTTCTCTCATTCCTGAGCTGTACTTAGTTGCTCAGTCATATCCAACTCTTTGCGACCCCATGAATTGTAGCTCACCAAGCTCCTTTGTCCACAGGGATTCTCCAGGTGAGAATACTGGAGTGGGTTGCCATGCCCTCCTCTAGGGGATCTACCCAACCCATGGATCCCACCCAGATCTCCGACATTGCAGGCAGATTCTTTGCAGTCTGAGCCACCAGGGAAGCCCTCTTTCATTCCTACTTACCTCTAAATATTTACTTCTCAGGGTCAGCATCAACTGCCACTCCATGAAGCCTTCTCAATGGCCCTTTGGCCCAGTGATCTTTGTCTTCTCACCTCCTAGCCCCCTTCATTTATGATCCCATTTTAGAAGCAACAATGTTTAACCCTGTGGTCTGATGTCTCCTTTACATGCCTTGTACTGGCAATGATGTCCAATCACGTTTCATGACTTTCATTTATGCTTGCACCCAATTCTTGAATGAATTCTGAAGTTAGACTAAACATTACGGATAGCTGTTGCTTTTAGTTTTCACCAGCATTTGGATTTGAAGTTGGGGACACTGTTAGGATATCTTTATGTTTAATAAATCACACTTGGGACTTCCCTGGTGGTCCAGTGGCTAAGACTCGGTGCTCCCAATGCAGTGGGCCCAGATTCTATCCCTGGTTGGGGAACTAGATCCCACACGCCACAACTAAGAGTCCACAAGCTGCAACTAAAGATCGCTCATGCTGCAACTAAGACCTGGCACAGACAAATACACAAATAAATAAAAATAAATATTTATCACACTTGTATCCATAGCAACATGAGTTTATAAGTAGTTTATTAATTCAAGAGTGATTAATATAAACAAATCTTCTATTGCATTGTTTCCTGCTCCTTGGGGAAAACAATTCCGGGGTAAATAAAAATGTGCATGGGTGCTCAGTCGCTTCAGTTGTGTCTGACTCTTCGTGACCCTATGGACTATAGACCACCAGGCTCCTCTGTCCATGGGATTCTCCAGGCAAGAATACTGGAGTGGGTTGTCATGCCCTCCTCTAGGGAATCTTCCCAACCCAGGGATCGAACAAATCAATACTGCTTTCCAGTTCCAAAAGAAAATGTACATTAAAAAAAATTGAGTAAGGATAGCTCTCTTTTTCTACACACACACACGTACACACACAGTGTTCTTAATAATTCTTAACACTCAGTTCTGTTTTGATTTCCTGTCTTAGTAGCATTTCAATATGGTCTACTTGTGGAATTGGGTCTCGTTAAAAAAGCTTGTTTCTACCATCTCTGCTTCATTTCTACCAACGAATATGTTCCAGAATGCCTTTTTTTTTTTTTTTACAAAACAAACCTGGAATAAATTCAGAGCATTTGCCAAGAAATATCTCTTGATCATCTTTTTCCCTGAGGAGGGTGTAAGTGGATTACAAGACTAAAAACAGGAAATACTTTGAAAATTGCTGAAACTCAGTGTGGGAAAATAATAATAGAAAATATTACTCTTTTAAAATTTTTTCTGAAACACATACTTTAGGGAAGAAAATGATAAAGATATTATTCTTCCTTTATTTTTTAAATTAATTAATTTATTTTAATTGAAGGATAATTGCTTTACAATATTGTGGTGGTTTTTGCCATACATTGACATGAATCAGCCATGGATGTACATGTGTCCCCCCAGCCTGAACCACACTTCCCTCCCCACCCTATCCCTCTGGGTTGTCCCAGAGCATGGACTCTGAGTGCCCTGCTTCATGCATTGAACTTGCACTGGTTATCTACTTTACATATGGTATTATTCTTCCTTTAGAAGGATAAACTTACTCTATCAAAAGCAAACTCTTTTTTTCTTGTCGTAAAAGGAAAGCCCGGGCCTAAAATGATACAATCTATGATTAAAGAAAGTTTTGTATTAGACCTGTGCCACGCTAGGTATTCATAATATACAGAAGCCTGATACTTCTACTACATAATCCTATGGACTCTTCTTTCCTCTTGCATCTGGGGAGCTCTAGCCTGTGCTTGTCTGGGCATGAAATGTTAACCTTTCTCCCTTCACATTTTTTGAAGAAACTGCTCTTCTATCTGGAGGCTTCCCAGGTGGTACAGTGGTAAAGAATCCACTTGCCAATGTAGGAGATACAGGAGATGCCAGGAGATGCCAGTTCGATCCCTAAGTCAGGAAGATCCTGGAGGAGGAAATGGCAACCCACTCCAGTCCTCTTGCCTCGGAAATTCCATAGACAGAAGAGCCTGGTGGGCTACAGTCCACGGAATCTCAAAGAGTCGGACATGATTGAGCACGCATGCATGCTCTCCTCGCTAGATGTACCAGCAGACAAGTTCCTTGCCCCCAAAGTTAGGTTTTGTAATGTTGTAAGAATTTGTATCACAAGGTCCTGCAAAGTTTGAGAAAAGCCAAGGCCAATTTCTTGCAGAACCATCATAAACAGTATTTCTCTAATCTCCAACATTCACCTAAAGTCTTCACCAGCTCACACAGATCCATGTAGTAGCTCCAGGGCATGCCTATGGTCCATGCAGTGTGAGTCTGGTGGTAACAATGTAGCTTATTCTGTCCTCCTTCTTGTCCCACCAAAGTTGTGATACTGAGTGTTTGACACTATGTATATATTTAGAACACAAGGAAATGCAAATGCAAGAAATCTATACAGTCATTACAGTGAAAAAGACATTCTTTCAGGACTAGCTAAACTCCCTCCAGTGCGTACAGTGGTCTTTTTTGATCATACCTGGGGAACACAGATTATGGTGACAGCATGGCCAGATTCATCCGCCTTCCCTCCTGAAAGGGGCTGTGATGTCCTTTCTCTTTCAACCACGGCAGTCTCAGCCCAGGTGCTGCTTCCCCCTTGGGTCAGCTCTTCCTCCTCAAACCATCCCTGGTGTGGCTATTGAAGCCAAACACACACACACACACACACACACAGCTTTACTTTTTTACTAATTCCTTCCTGTCCTTTCCTGGTGGCTCAGATGGTAAAGAGTCCACCTGCAATTGCAGGAGATACAGATTCAATCCCTGGGTGTGGAAGATACCCTGGAGAAGGAAATGGCAACCATTTCCAGTATTCTTGCCTGGGAAATCCCATGGACAGAGGAGCCTGCTGGGCTACAGTCCATAGGATCACAAAAGAGTCAGACATGACTGAGGGACTAACACTTCCTGTCCTAGTCTTCCCCCTCCATAGCGGGGTCTCTGCAACTTCCTGTCTCTTATACCATCTCTCTTTTTTTTCCAAGGACACAGGACCTTTGAAACATTTAGACATTTAGGGACTCCTTTATCTTATTCTTTTAATTAATTAATTAATTTGGCTGTAATTTGGCTTAGATGCAGCGTGTGGACTTTCTCTAGTTGTTGCACATGGGCTTCTCTCAAGTTTGTGGTACGTGGGCTTCGTTGCCCGACTAGGGATTGAACCTGTGTCCCCTGCATTGGAGGGCTTCCCAGGTGGCATTAGTGGTAAAGAACCCTTCTACCACTCCTGGTTAGATGTAATAGACATGGGTTTGATTCCTGGGTCTGGAAGATCCCCTGGAGGAGGGCATGGCAACCCACTGCAATATTCTTGCCTGGAGAATCCCATGGACAGAGGAGCCCAGTGAACTACAGTCTATAGGGTTGCAAAGAGTCTGACAAGACTGAAGTGACTTAGCACACGCTAAAATTTATCATTTTAACATGTATAGTTCAGTGGCATCAAGTACCTTCTCAGTGTTGTACAACCATCACCACTGTCCAGCTTCAGAGTTTTTTGTCACCTCAAACAGAAATCACTTACCCATTTATTAGTCACTCTCCATCCTGACTCCCTCAAGCCCCTGACAACCCCTGAGCTTCTTTCTATTTTCTTGGATTTGCTTATTCTGAGTATTTCGAAGACATGTAATTATGTGCAGTCATATGTGGCATTTTGTGTCCAGCTTCTTTCACTTAGCATGTTTTCAAGTTTCATCCATTCACCTTGTAACATGTATCAATATTTCACTCCATTTTATGACTCAACAGTATTCTATTTTAAGGATATATTTTTTTTTATCCATTCATCCATTAATGAACATTTTGATTTCTTCAATCTTCTGGCTATTGTGAATAGTGCTGCTGTGAATAATATGCAAGTTTTGTTTGAACAACTATTTTCAGTTTTTCTGGCTTTATATGTAGGAGTAGAATTGCTAAGTCATTGGGTAATTCTGTATTTAACTTGTTGAAGAATCATCAATCTGCTTTTCACAGAGGCTGCATCATTTTACATTCCCTTCAGCAAAGCATGAGGGTTACAATTTCTCCACATTATTGGTGATACTTATTATTTTCCATTTCTTCAAACAACCATTGATATTCCCATTGACTTCTCTGATAGTCCAGTGGTTAGGACTCCTCCCTGCCAATGCAGGGAATGTGGCTTTGATTCCTGGTTGGGGAACTTAGATTCCATATGCCACAAGCCCCGGCCAAAAAATGGGAAAACAGAAGTCCTGGTAGTAGGTGTGAAATGGTCTTGTTGTGGATTTGATTTGTGTTTCCCTATAGCTAATGATGATGAAATCAGTCATGAACATTCACTGGAAGGACTGATGCTGAAGCTGAAGCTCCAATACTTTGGCTACCTGATGCAAAGAACTGACTCATTGGAAAAGACACTGAGGCTGGGAAAGATTGAAGGCTGGAGGAGAAGGGGGCGATAGAGGATGAGATGGTTGGATGTCATCACCAACTCGATGGATATGAGTGTGAGTAAGCTCTGGGAGTTGGTGATGCACAGGGAAGCCTGGCGTGCTGCAGTCCATGGGTTGAAAAGAGTAGGACACGACTGAGCGACTGAACAGAACTGAACTGAATGATGATGAGCATCTTTTCATAAGCTTGTTGGTCAGTTGCATATCTTACATGGAGACATGTCTAGTCAAACTTTTGACCCACTATTAAATTTTTTTTTCTTTTTTGCTACAAAACAGCTTTTATTCATTTGGTCATCAGAGAGGAAAGGTATACTAACATTCCAGTAGAAAGCCTTACAAAATATGAAAGGATAGCAGTGATTGCTACAAAGAGATGCCTTGTTGATCTTGGCATCAAGTTAAAAAATTATGGGAGATTCTTCAGGCTTTGGTTAAAAAAAAACACTATTTGAACTAAGTCTATTTTTAAAATCTAATTTTGAGAAAATTGAAATTTTTTTTACCGTACATGCTCTTCATACACCTGAGCAAGTAAGGAAGTGGTTATAATAAGGCCAGCTGGTCTTCCACTAACAGGAACAGAGCCAAAGTTCATGCCTGAGTTCCTCCACTGCAGACTAGGTTGGGCTGTTTGTTTTTGAGTTCTTTTGGTTTTTAAGAGGGCAATTTATAACCAATTGCTTCTGGATACTGTGGGAAGTGAAATCGTCTCCCAAAGTTGTTCATGCCCTAACCCTCCAAACCTACGAGTATGATACCTTATACAAAGGAAGGCACTTTGCAGATGTGAGTAAGTAAAGGATGTCGAGATAGGATGAATATCCTGCGTCATCTGGAGGGTACCAGAGTAATCACAGAGATAGGAGCAGGAGAAGGACATGTTATGATGGAAGTGAAGGTTGGACTGATGACTTTTTTTTTTTTTTTTTTTTTTGCTATACTGTGTGACTTGCAGGGTCTTACTTCCCCAACTAGGGATTGAACCCAGGCCCTCAGTAGTATAAGTGCAGAGTCCTAAACACTGGACCATCAGGGAATTCCTTAGAGTAATACTCTTTGAATATGCAAGAAGGGGCCACAAGCCAGGGGGACTCTAGAAACCAGAGAAGGCAAAAATCCAGATTCTGCCCTAGAGCTGCCATGAATAAATATGGCCCTGCTAACATGTGGACTTTAACACAGCAAAATTCCTTTCTGACCTCTGACCTCCAGGACTGTAAAGTTATAAATTTGTCTTGTGTTGACCCATTGACTTTGTGGTAACTTGCTAAAACCATACTTGGAAACTAATACAGATCTAGTGTTTTTGAAGACAGGAAATATATTTTAAAAATATAATAAAAAAGTAAAGCTCTTTGGGAAGAGATGAGAATGATTTGGATAGACTCCACCCCAAGGCAAATAAGTTTGAAATCCACTAGGTACTTCCAGTGGACACATGGTTACCCTGACCTTGTAAGTTGCTCTACTAGAGATTCTAATAGAACCATATTAGTTAGATAAAATAGTTTTAATAAGCACATATATTTGTGAAGAAATAGTAATGAGTAGGGGCTTCCCTGATTACTCAGACAAGTAAAGAATCTGCCTGCAATGCAGGAGACCTGGGTTTGATTCCTGGGTAGAGAAGATCACCAGGAAAGGGAATGGCTAACTAGTAGGAAGGAAATCTATTAAGAAAAGACTTCTAAATTTTTTTGTAAAATCTACTTAATGCTCAGTAGAGGTCAGTAATGGAGCATGGCAGAAAAGAGAAATAAAAATAATAAATATGGAGAATTTGGGGAGATATTAAAGATTTCATGTATGATTCTCAAAATTAAGTCAGAGATATATCTTGGTTTAATATTGTGTATATCTTTGTTTTGTTCTTTGGAGGGAGGGTTATTTTTATGAAGCCTAATTCAGATTTAATAAAATGTACCCCTTCTAATATTCAGTGGATTTTGACAAATGTATGCACTTATGGAACCGTCACTGCAGTGAAGATACAGAACACTTCTTTTTATCACCCCCAACAGTTCACTTGGGCCCCTCCCCATTATTTCTTACAGTTCAGTTCAGTTCAGTTTAGTTGCTCAGTTGTGTCTGACTCTTTGTGACCCCATGGACTGCAGCATGCCAGGTTTCCTTGTCCATCACCAACTCCCAGAGCTTATTCAAGCTCATGTACATTGAGTTGGTGATGCCATCCAACCATCTCATCCTCTGTTGTCCCCTTCTCCTCCTGCCCTCAATCTTTCCCAGCATCAAGATCTTTTCCAATGAGTTAGTTCTTCACATCAGGTGGCCAAAGTACTGGAGCTTCAGCTTCAGCATCAGTCCTTCCAATGAATATTCAGGACTGATTTTCTTTAGGATGGACTGGTTGAATCTCCTTGCAGGCCAAGGGACTCTCAAGAGTCTTCTTCAACACCACAGTTCAAAAGCATCAATTCTTCGATGCTCAGCTTTCTTAATAATCCAGCTCTCACATCCATACATGACTACTGGAAAAACCAAAGCTTTGTCTAGATGGAAATTTGTTAGCAAAGTAATGCCTCTGCTTTTAAATATGCTCTGTCTAGGTTGGTCATAACTTTTCTTCCAAGGAGTAAGCGTCTTTTAATTTCATGGCTGCAGTCATCATCTGCAGTGATTTTGGAGCCCTAAAAAATAAAGTCTCTCACTGTTTCCCCATCTATTTGCCACAAAGCAATGGAACAAGATGCCATGATCTTCGTTTTCTGAATGTTAAGTTTTAAGCCAACTTCTTCACTCTCCTCTTTCACTTTCATCAAGAGGCTTTAGTTCCTCTTTGCTTTCTGCCATAAGGGTGGTGTCATTTGCATATCTGAGGTTATTGATATTTCTCCTAACAAAATTGATCACAGCATGTTCTTCATCCAGTCCAGTATTTCTTATGATGTACTCTGCATATAAGTTAAATAAGCAGGGTGACAATATACATAGTCCCTTTCCAATTTGGAATCAGTCTGTTGTTCCATGTCCAGTTCTAACTGTTGCTTCTTGTCCTACATGCAGATTTCTCAGGAGGCAAGTCAAGTGGTCTGGTATTCCCATCTCTTTAAGAATTTTCCATAGTTTGCTGTGATCCATATAGTCAAAAGCTTTGGCATAGTCAATAAAGCAGAAGTAGACAGAGTTGGACATGACTGAAGTGACTTAGCAGGAGCAGCAGATGTTTTTCTGAAACTCTCTTGTTTTTTCGATGATACAGTGCATGTTGGCAATTTGATCTCTGGTTCCTCTGCCTTTTCTAAATCCAGCTTGAACATCTGGAAGTTCACGGTTAGCGTACTGTTGAGTCTGGCTTGGAGAATTTTGAGCCTTATTTTGCTAGCGTGTAAGATGAGTGCAATTGTGCGGTAGTTTGAGCATTCTTTGGCATTGCCGTTCCTAGGGATTGGAATGAAAACTGAGCTTTTCCAGTCCCATGGCCACGGCTGAGTTTTCCAAATTTGCTGGCATATTGAGTGCAGCACTTTCACAGCATCATCTTTTAGGATTTGAAATAGCTCAACTGGAATCCCATCACCTCCACTAGCTTTGTTCATAGTGATTCTTCCTAAGGCCCACTTGACTTCACATTCCAGGATGTCTGGCTCTAGGTCAGTGATCACACCATCGTGATTATCTGGGTCATGAAGATCTTTTCTGTACAGTTCTTCTGTGTATTCTTGCCACCTCTTCTTAATATCTTCTGCTTCTGTTAGGTCCATACCATTTCTGTCCTTTATTGAGCCTATCTTTGCATGAAATGTTCTCTTGGTATCTCTAATTTTCTTGAAGAGATCTCTAGTCTTTCCTATTCTATTGTTTTCCTCTATTTCTTTGCACTGATCGCTGAGGAAGGCTTTCTTATATCTTCTTGCTATTCTTTGGAACTGTGCATTCAGATGCTTATATCTTTCCTTTTCTCCTTTGCTTTTCACTTCTCTTCTTTTCACAGGTATTTGTAAGGCCTCCTCAGATAGCCATTTTTCTTTTTTGCACTTCTTTTTCTTGGGAAATGTCTTGCTCCCTTCTCCTGTGCAGTGTCGCAAACCTCCATCCATAGTTCATCAGGCACTCTGTCTATCACATCTAGTCCCTTAAATATATTTCTCACTTCCACTGTATAATTGTTAGGGATTTGATTTAAGTCATACCTGAATCACCGGTCTAGTGGTTTTCCCTACTTTCTTCAATTTAAGTCTGAATTTGGCAATAAGGCATTCATGATCTGAGCCACAGTCAGCTCCCAGTCTTGTTTTTGCTGACTATATAGAGCTTCTCCATCTTTGGCTGCAAAGAATATAATCAATCTGATTTCAGTATTGACATCTGGTGCTGTCCATGTGTAGAGTCTTCTTCTGTGTTGTTGGAAGAGGGTGTTTGCTATGACCAGTTGCATTCTCTTGGCAGAACTCTATTAGCCTTTGTCCTGCTTCATTCTGTACTCCAAGGCCAAATTTGCCTGTTACTCAGGTATTTCTTGACTTCCTACTGTTGCATTCCAGTCCCCTATAATGAAACGGACATCTTTTTTGGGTGTTAGTTCTAGAAGGTCTTCATAGAACCGTTCAACTTCAGCTTCAGCATTAGTGGTCGGGGCATAGACTTGGATTACTGTGATATTGAATGGCTTGCCTTGGAGATGAACAGAGATCATTCTGTTTTTGAGACTGCATCCAAGTACTGCATTTTGGACTCTTTTGTTGACTATGATGGCTACTCCATTTCTTCTAAGGGATTCTTGCCCACAGTAGTAGATATAATGGTCATCTGAGTTAAATTCACCCATTTTAGTGCATTTTAGTTCACTGATTCCTAAAATGTCAATGTTCACTCTTGCCATCTCCTGTTTGATCACTTCCAATTTCCCTTGACTCATGGACCTAACATTCCAGGTTCCTATGCAATATTGCTCTTTACAGCATCAGACCTTACTTCCATCACCAGTCACATCCACAACTGGGTGTTGTTTTTGCTTTGGCTCCATCTCTTAATTCTTTCTGGAGTTATTTCTCCTCTGATCTCCAGTAGAATATTAGGCACCTACCAACCTGGGGAGTTCTTCTTTAAGTGTCTTATCTTTTTGCCTTTTCATACTGTTTATGGGGTTCTCAAGGCAGGATTACCGAAGTGGTTTGCCATTCTCTTCTCCAGTGGACCACATTTTGTTAGAACTCTCCACCATGACCTGTCCGTCTTGGGTGGCCCTATGCAGCACGTCATATAGTTTCTTTGAGTTAGACAAGGCTGTGGTCCATGTGATCAGATTGGTTAGTTTTCTGTGATTGTGGTTTTCAGTCTGTCTGCCCTCTGATGGAGAAGGATAAGAGGCTTATGAAAGCTTCCTGATGGGATAGACTGACTGAAAGGGATACTGGGTCTTGTTCTGATGGGCAGGGCCATGCTCTGTAAATCTTTAAATCAATTTTCTGTTGATGGGTTGGGATGTATTCCCTCCCTGCTATTTACCTGGGGCCAAACTATGGTGGAGTAATGAAGATAATGGTCACCTCCCTCAAAAGAGCCCAGGCATGAATCAAGATCCATGAATGAAGGCAAATTGGATGTGAACAGACAGGAGATGTCAAGAATGAACATTGACATTTTAGGAATCAGCAAACTAAAATGCACTAAAATGGGTGAATTTAACTCAGATGACCATTATATCTACTACTGTGGGCAAGAATCCCTTAGAAGAAATGGAGTAGCCATCATAGTCAACAAAAGAGTCCAAAATGCAGTACTTGGATGCAATCTCAAAAGCAACAGAATGATCTCTGTTCATCTCCAAGGCAAACCATTCAATATCACAGTAATCCAAGTCTATGCCCCGACCACTAATGCTGAAGAAGCTGAAGCTGAATGGTTCTATGAAGACCTTCTAGAACTAACACCCAAAAAAGATGTCCGTTTCATTATAGGGGACTGGAATGCAACAGTAGGAAGTCAAGAAATACCTGAGTAACAGGCAAATTTGGCCTTGGAGTACAGAATGAAGCAGGACAAAGGCTAATAGAGTTCTGCCAAGAGAATGCAACTGGTCATAGCAAACACCCTCTTCCAACAACACAGAAGAAGACTCTACACATGGACAGCACCAGATGGTCAATACTGAAATCAGATTGATTATATTCTTTGCAGCCAAAGATGGAAACACTCTATTTAGTCAGCAAAATCAAGACTGGGAGCTGACTGTGGCTCAGCTTATGAATGCCTTATTCAGACTTAAATTGGAGAAAGTAGGGAAAGCCATTAGACCATTCAGGTATGACCTAAGTCAAATCCCTTATGATTATACAGTGGAAGTGGCAAATAGATTCAAGCAATTATTCCCTATACATCTATTCTCAAAGCCAGACAACCACTGATGTGCTTGACAGTGCTTCACCATAGATCAGATTTATTCATATTTATTCTTTCTAGAGTTCATGTAGATGGAATTCTATCTTATCTTCAGTTTTATATCTTAAGTAATATTTTAAGTTTGATAGGAGCTGCACCTATTAAATTATGGCAAAAATCTTCAGTGAACTGCACAGTGATTTTTTGATAGGAATAATTAACTCTGAATTCTTACTTTAGGGTTCTATTAAAAAGTCTTAAACTAAATTTATTTGCCACTAAAAGAAATTTTTTAATCTAAGGCAGTGTTTTTCTCTTCCATAAGTAAAATAACTTTGTATAAGTTCTATTACTATTGTAATAGGTTTAATATTTTCCCTTTCTGATGAAGAAATCACCTGAGGTCACTTTAGAATTCAAGTTGATGCTTATGTTCCAAGCAAACTGTCATAGTTGTTTACAGAACAGGTGTGGATTATAGGTGAGCAGAGCAGTTTGGAAGGATTCCCAGCTAAGGTACATGAAAAATATTTTTAAAGAAGCTGTGACATTTCCCAAGAGATGTTGCTTCAAAGTGAAGTAAAGCACTTTAGTAATGGATCAAATATATGTTATATGGCCTATTTTAGAAGTGTATACATTGATGAAGAAGTAGAATTTAAAAATTTGTGCACTTCATGTATGCACATGTTTCCCCTCTACATCTCCCAGCTTTAATAAATCTGGAATATTGACTGTTACTGGTTTCAGGAATGTTTGGAAACTGAATCTCAAAAAGGAAGTTACAATGCATATCTCATATTATGAACTCATTTTACATTTCTTTCTCAACAAAATTGTATATCTTTACCTCTGATTTGTGGGGCTCACCTTAGTAAATGATTACAGAAAAAAATATAAAAATTGTGCATATGGACTACTGGGTCTTGCACTGTATGTGCTCAGTCTCTCAGTCATGTCTGACTCTTTGTGACCCCCTGGACTGTAGCCTGCCAGGCTGCTCTGTCTATGGGATTTTCTAGGCAAGAATACTGGTGTGGGTTGCCACCCGCTTCTACAGGGCATCTCCCTGACCCAGGGATTGAACCCGCATCTCCTGCATTGGCAGGTGGGTTCTTAACCACTGAGCCACCTGAGAAGCACTACTTGCCAAACTCTGTCATTCAGAGTACAGGATGGAGGGTCAGCAGCTTCCCTTCCTGAGAACTATGAGCACCAACACCGATCTAGAAAGTAATCACCAAAAACATCTAATTACCAGGCCAAAGGGATGACCATTTTCATACGTGCATCAAAGAAACCCAGCTAAATTCTCTGAGCCCTCATTGAGCGGCAAAGCCTCTTTCAGTAAAATGACAGCTCTCAAATGTAATCTGAAAATTCCAGTTTCCAAGAAAATGACCATTTCCATCATTGAACATCAGAATGGCTGAAGTTGAGAAAGGCAATGAAAATGGAAACAGAGGTTGACATAGACCACTGAGACCCAAAGATAATAGCGATGTCAAGTAAAAAGTTTGCAACACCCAAGTAGGATGCCCTGAATAAAGGCAGTGTAAGGTTATCTTCCAAAACAACAGAATGATCTCTGTTCATTTCCAGGGAAAACCATTCAATATCATGGTAATCCAAGTCTATACCCTGACCAGTAACACTGAAGAAGCTGAAGTCAAACAGTTCTATGAAGACTTACAAGATCTTTTAGAACTAACACCCAAAAAAGATGTCTTTTTCATTATAGTGGACTGGAATGCAAAAGTAGGAAGTCAAGAAACACCTGGAGTAACAGGCAAATTTGGCCTTGGAATACTGAATGAGGCAGGGCAAAGGCCAATAGAGTTTTGCCAAGAGAACACACTGGTCATAGCAAACACCCTCTTCCAACAAGAGTCTTCAGGTGAAGACTCTACACATGGATGTCACCAGATGGCCAACACCGAAGTAAGATTGATTATATTCTTTGCAGCTGAAGATGGAGAAGCTCTATACAATCAGCAAAAACAAGACCGGGAGCTGACTATGGCTCAGATCATGAACTCCTTATTGCTAAATTCAGACTTAAATTTAAGAAAGTGGGGAAAACCACTAGACCATTCAAGTATGACCTAAATCAAATCCCTTATGATTATACAGTGGAAGTGAGAATTACATTTAAGGGACTAGATCTGATAGACAGAGTGCCTAATGAACTATGGACAGAGGTTTGTGACACTGTACAGGAGAAGGGAGCAAAACCATCCCCAAGAAAAAGAAATACAAAAAAGAAAAATGTTTGTCTGAGGAGGCCTTACAAATACCTGTGAAAAGAAGAGAAGTGAAAAGCAAAGGAGAAAAGGAAAGTTATACCTATTTGAATGCAGAGTTCCAAAGAATAGCAAGGAGATATAAGAAAGCCTTCCTCAGTTCAGTGCAAAGAAATAGAGGAAAACAATAGAATGGGAAAGACTAGAGATCTCTTCGAGAGAATTAGAGATACCAAGGGAACATTTCACGCAAAGATAGGCTCAATGAAGGACAGAAATGGTATGGACCTAACAGAAGCAGAAGATATTAAGAAGAGGTGGCAAGGACATTAAGAAGATATTAAAAGAACGTACAAAAAGATCTTCAGAACTCAGATAATCACATGGTGTGATCACTCACCTAGAGCCAGACATCCTGGAATGTGAAGTCAAGTGGGCCTTAGGAAGAATCACTATGAACAAAGCTAGTGGAGGTGATGGGATTCCAGTTGAGCTATTCAAATCCTAAAAGATGATGCTGTGAAAGTGCTGCACTCAATATGCCAGCAAATTTGGAAAACTCAGCCGTGGCCATAGGACTGGAAAAGCTCAGTTTTCATTCCAATCCCTAGGAATGGCAATGCCAAAGAATGCTCAAACTACCACACAATTGCACTCACCTCACACGCTAGCAAAATAAGGCTCAAAATTCTCCAAGCCAGACTCAACAGTACGCTAACCGTGAACTTCCAGATGTTCAAGCTGGATTTAGAAAAGGCAGAGGAACCAGAGATCAAATTGCCAACATGCATTGGATCATCGAAAAAGCAAGACAGTTTCAGAAAAACATCTACTTCTGCTTTGTTGACTAAGCCAAAGCATTTGACTATATGGATCACAATAAACTGTGGAAAATTCTGAAAGAGATGGGAATACCAAACTATCTGACCTGCCTCTTGAGAACCTTGTATGCAGGTCAGGAAGCAACAGTTGGACATTGAACAATAGACTGTTTCCAAGTAGGAGAAGGAGTACTTCAAGGTTGTATATTGTCACCCTGCTTAATTAACTTATATGCAGAGTACATCAAGAGAAACGCTGGGCTGGAAGAAGCACAAGCTGGAATCAAGATTGCCAGGAGAAATATCAATAACCTCAGATATGCAGATGACACCACCCTTATGGCAGAAAGTGAGGAAGAACTAAAAGGCTTCTTGATGAATGTGGAAGAGGAGAGTGAAAAAGTTGGCTTATTACTCAACATTCAGAAAACCAAGACCATAGCATCCAGTCCCATCACTTCATGGCAAATAGATGGAGAATCAATGGAAACAGTGAGAGACTTAATATTTTAGGGCTCCAAAATCACTGCAGGTGGTGTTTGCAGCTATGAAATTAAAAGATTCTTACTCCTTGGAAGAAAAGTTATGACCAACCTAGACAGCATATTAAAAAGCAGAGACATTACCTTGTCAAAAAAGGTCCCTCTAGTCAAGGCTATGGTTTTTCCAGTAGTCATGTATGGATGTGAGAGCTGGACTATAAAGAAAGCTGAGTGCCAAAGAATTGATGCTTTTGAACTGTGGTGTTGGAGAAGACTCTTAAGAGTCCCTTGGACTGCAAGGAGATCCAACCAGTCCATCCTAAAGGAGATCAGTCCTGGGTGTTCATTGTTAGGACTGATGTTGAAGCTGAAACTCCAATACTTTGGCCACCTATGCGGAGAGCTGACTCATTTGAAAAGACCCTGATGCTGGGAAAGATTGAGGGCAGGAGGAGAAGGGGACGACAGAGGAGGAGATGATTTGATGGCATCACCGACTCAATGGACATGAGTTTGGGCAAACTCCGGGAGTTGGTGACGGACAGGGAGGCTGCTGTGCTGCGGTTCATGGGGTTGCAAAGAGTCAGACACAACTAAGCAACTAAACTGAACTGAAGGTTAGTGCTGCTGGAAGAAAAGCTATGACAAACCTAAGCAGCACATTAAAAAGCAGAGACATTACTTTGCTGAGAAAGGTCTGTCTAATCAAAGCTATGGGTGTTCCAGTAGTCATATATGAATGTGAGAGTTGGACTATAAAGAAAGCTGAAAGCCGAAGAATTGATGCTTTTGAACTGTGGTGTTGGGGAAGACTCTTGGAGAGTCCCTTGGACAGCAAGGAGATCCAACCAGTCAATCCTAAAGGAAATCAACCCTGAATATTCACTGGAAGGACTGATGCTGAAGCTCCAATACTTTGGCTACCTGATGTGAAGAGCCAACTCATTGGAAAAAGGCTTGATGCTGGGAAAGATTGAAGGCAAAAGGAGAAGAGGGTTGCAGAGGATAAGGTGGTTAGATGGTAACACCGACTCAATGGACATGAACTTTAACAAGTTCCGGTAGATAGTGGAGGACAGGGAAGCCTGGTGTTCTGCCTCCATGGGGTTGCAAAGAGTCAGACACGACTGAGCAACTGAACAACAAACCAGGTAGTGCTACACCTTCAGACCTTCAGTCATCCAGGTGAGGGGCTGGGTACACAGCCTCATTCCCCAAGGTGGTGGTGCTATGGGATCAAACCCCTGGAGGAGTCCTGTGTGTGTGTGTGTGTGTGTGTGTGTGTATGTATATACACAGTCTATTTCAAAACATCTCTTTGGGGCAATTTCTTGCTGCTGATCCTCTTTCTCACATGTCTTCTCTAGTAGCCAACCTGGCTGGAGAGTGGATGACCAACACTTTCTTTTGTCTTAGGAAGCTGGGGGAAGGGGCCTTCTGCTTGCATTATAAATGGTTCAGTGGAAGTGGGAGGAGCTTGCTTTGGATGAACTGACAATGAAAAACCTTCTAGGGGCTCCCAGCTGTGCAGCTCTTCCATTTCAGTCACTTATGTTTTTCCTAAGAGCTCTGTGCCCTTGATACTGCTGAGTCATTCCATGCACACCACGTAGGATATCTTAGTGAGTGAGTAATCTTTGCTTAGTCCCCAGATCCCAGGGCTCTGTGGGGGTTTCTCAGCATCCACACACCAGTCAAATCACAGTAGTTGGGTTTGTCAATTTAATGTATTAGGGATCTGGGTATTGTTTCTATAAAAGGCATTCATTGCTGAAAAAAAATTTGAAAAACATGAATAAAATGTGTTAATTGCTTGGATTTGAATCCTGATTCTACCAATGTCTAGCTGTGTGGCATTCAGTAGTTCAACTCATCTTAGCTTCAAATTGTCTGTGGAATAAGGGTGGCTCAGATGGTAAAGAATCTGTCTGCAATGCAGGTAGACCCGGTTTGATTGTTAATTAAGGATATAAAGAGTAATAGAATGAGGATAGCTCAGTGAGGAAATTCAGTGGAGAAAAGACAGAAGGTAAGAGAAAGAACGACATGGTGAGACCAAGTTTCGTGAACAAGGCCCGCACTTTATTTTTCAAAGTAGTTTTTATACCTTAAGTTATGCATAGAGGATAATGGGGAAGGGGTAGAGTCTTGCAGCAAACCAGGCTTTCTTCCTGCAAACTTATCATATGCAAACGCTTTGTGATTTGCATCATCTTCTGCCCGAGGCCTGTTAACATTTTAAGACCTTTTCTTCAGAAAACTTATTTTTCTAAAGGTGGTTGGTCAGGAGCCACCTCCAAAAAAAGCAAAAAAAAAGCATTAGAGTGCTGGAAAAATTTCCATGGCCGGAAAACCTACTTATTAACTCTCCATTCATCCCATCCTCTCCTTCCTACTCCCCAACCCCCCGTGTCTGTAATTCTGTTCTCTATGTCTGCATCTCTGTTGCTGCCTTTGGGAATATACATTATGTTACACATACAGTCCTGATTCTTTCTCCTTATTTTCTCGATCTCATATAGCCCTTTCAAAACTTATTCAATAAGCATTTATTACATTCCTATTATATTCTGGCATAGTGCTAGAGGCTGGGAACAGATCAGCCACTGTCTTCAAGGAATTTTCTCTTTCATATCTATAAAATCAGAGGAACAAGCTCTGAATGGGGTAGGAAGGGGGATAATGACAAGAGCATGGCAGGAAGGTTAGCAGTAGGAAGCCAGCAACATGGGAAGGTAGGCTGGAAGGGAAGTGGAATCACATCATTGGATTTTTCCCAAAATTGCCTATAAGGGAGAATTTTATTCTCCCAGCCGTAAACATAATTTGTCTTTTTTCAGGAGTAATCTGACTTCAAAGAAAGGGAAGGTCCGTGCTGGGAGTCTAAGAACTACTTAGTACTGCTGGGAAGTAGTTTTAATGTCCTGGAATACCTCCTAGAGAGAGGAAATATCCGATGTTAACCCAGAGCTACAGTAAGTCAAGCAAGGCCATCTGCCAGATTCAGGGTTAGTGCCAAGGTCGGCCATTCAGGCAAGCCTTCCTGGAGCAGTGTTGGGAGGATGTGGAGCCAGGGCAGCTCTGGAGCATGAGGGGTGGGAAGAGCCTCCTGACTAGCAATTCTCATTGGAGTAAACATACCATCTGTCACTTGTCTGGCCCATAGTTTACCACCCTGCCCCCCAAGTACCCCAGTGTGGGAGGAAAAACAGAAAACAGAGCCGGCTCTGTTCACTCCTTTGTTCTGTAGACATGGTTGGCAGGGTGCCACCCACTCAACTCCAAACCACCAGGGCTTAAAACAAGCATAGTCTCATAGTCTCTCAAATCTCATGCCTTATGTTGTATGAAGAAGGCCTGGGAAATGTACTGTCAGTTGGCACAATGGAGATTCAAATGGGTTCATTCCTTTTTAAAAATGAGATTTAAAAACTCTGATGATGATAATTTACATAACCTTCTGTTTCCATAACATTCAATTGTGGAAGTTTTCAAGTTTACTGGACTTCCTTCGTGAACCTTTACAATATTTTCCTGAGGCAGATGAATGACAAATAGCTTCATCACAGGTGCTCAGATGATCCACTCTACTGAATTATATTAAAAAAGACCTGGTGAGTTTTTTGATCTACATGTGCACTCGTGTCCCCCGCTCTGATATCAAGGTGCCCATCTCTTACTAAACAGCAGTTGCATTTTTCCACAGCCTTTCATAACATCTGCCAGTGCTACCCAAACAAATCCTGGAGTAATTAGGCAGCTCTAATGTAAATGTTTAATAGAGGCATGGGACTCTCCTCTGATTACTTCACTGCTGCAGAGAAACAGGACCTAATTTAACATTAAACCTGTAATTAGTGAATAGTGCTCTTCTGCTAGGGCAAACTCAGTCCTGTGCATTTTGATAATGACCTGTATTCAGAACTGAAATTAAACTAAGCTAGAAAAATCACACAATGCTACCTTAGGGTAGCACACGAAGTCCATCTCCTGGAGACAGTTCACAAAAAGTAAATCTGAATTGCTATGGACCAGAGTTGACTCTATTGGGGGAGCTGCAATTTTTTGTTTGTTTACCCTGGGACCTCCCACTCCTTTGGCTTATTTATATTTGTTGGTTGGTTGGTTTATTTACAAGACATTGTGGGGAATGTGAGTGGGTACCATATAGTCAATGCATTTCGTTTATTAAGAGAGCAAGGGTCTAAATAATACAAGTAGGCACTGATGCTCATCTTCAGTGGGCCTCTCCATTATAGAACAAAAAGACCTTTCATCTTTCATTTTTCAAGTAGAAGCAGCAGCTTTGGTCAGATGAATGTCTCCAAGTCTCTGGCTGTTTATTTCCAGGCATTACAGTCAGGGCTTTTGTTGATGATCGTGGCTGCAGGCTGAGCACTGAGCAGAGAGAAAATGGTGGCCCAAAAGAATGCATGCACCCCAGTGTTCATTACAGTGCTGTTTGCAATAATGACAACACACATGCCTGGGTGCTCAGTCGCTTCAGTTGTGTCTGACTCTTTGCGACCCTATGGACTGTAGCCTGCCAGGCTCCTTTGTCCACGGGATTCTCCAGGCAAGAATGCTGGAGTGGGTTGCCATGCCCTCCTCCAGGGGATCTTCTTAACCCAGGGATCGAACCCTGGTCTCCTGCATTGCAGGCAGATTCTTTACGCCACTGGGGAAGCCCAGGGACAACATGGAAGCAACCTAAATGTCTGTCAATGGAGGAATGGATCAAGAAGATGTGGTACATATACGCAATGGAATATTATTCAGCCTTAAAAAGAAGGAAATAATGCCATTTGCTGCAACATGAATAGACCTGCTGCTGCTGCTGCTAAGTCGCTTCAGTCGTGTCCAACTCTGTGCAACCCCATAGACAGCAGCCCACCAGGCTCCCCCGTCCCTGGGATTCTCCAGGCAAGAACACTGGAGTGGGTTGCCATTTCCTTCTCCAATGCATGAAAGTGAAAAGTGAAAGTGAAGTCGCTCAGTCATGTCCAACTCTTTGCGACCCCATGGACTGCTGCCATACTAAATGAAGTAAGTCAGACAGAGAAGAAGAAATCTTATAAGCATCCCTTATATGTGGAATCTGAAAAGAAATGATACAAATTAACTTAGAAAACAGAAACAGCTTTAAAGAACAAACTTATGGTTGCCATGGGGGAAGAATGAGGGTATGGTATAGTTAGGGAGTTTGGGATGGACATGTACACTCTGCTATATTTAAAATGGATAACCAACAAAGCCCTACTGTATAGCACAGGGAGCTCAGCTCATTGTTATGTGGCAGTCTGGATGGGAGGGGGGTCTGGGGGAGAATGGATACATGTACATGTATGGCTGAGTCCCTTTGCTGTCCATCTGAAACTATCAGAACATTGGTAATCGGCTATACTCCAATACAAAATAAAGGTTTTTTTGTTTGTTTGTTTTTTTGTTTTAAGAAGGAAATCTCAATCCTATGGGAGAATATTGATCCATGAGCTAAAGTCATTGAGAAATGTAGGATGATGATCTGGGATCCACAGAGGACAGAAAAAATGAGGATTTACAAGCAGTATCATTTTTATCACATGGTCTTAAAAGCCAGAAAATTTTGGAGAAAAGAGAGGGAGAGCAAGAGTGGGCTTCCAGTCATGACTGGCAAGGAGGAAAAACAGGCATAATGGCTTTAGTTCCTTGATGGTGCTGGGGGATAGAAAAGTATACACTTCAGGATTTCAAAAACTTCCTCTTCATCCCCAAGGCATTAACATAGATATATTGTTGAAATTCACTACACATTGTATTTTCTGGAAATTATACCCCTGCTTTACCATCAGTTTTTGTTGTTGGTCTTTGTTTAATGACTTAATTAGCTAATTCTGTAAAATACATAACCTTTGTTATGTGCAACCACTGACATCTCTGCTCGGTTAACTTCATTTCAATCGCTTAGTTGTGTCTGACTCTTTGTGACCCCATGGACTGCAGCATGCCAGGCTTTCCTGTCTATCACCAACTCCCAGAGCTTGCTCAAATGCATGTCCATTGAGTCGGTGATGCCATCCAACCATCTCATGCTGTCATCCCCTTCTCCTCCTGCCTTCAATCTTTCCCAGCATCAGGGTCTTTTCCAATGAGTCAGTTCTTTGCATCAGATGGCCAAAGTATTGGAGTTTCAGCTTCAGCATCAGTCCTTCCAATGAATATTCAGGACTGATTTTCTTTAGGATTGACTGGTTTGATCTCCTTGCAGTCCAAGGGACTCTCAAGAGTCTTCACCAACACCATAGTTTAAAAGTATCAATTCTTCGGCATTCAGCTTTCTTTATGGTTCAAGTCTCACATCCATGCATGACCACTGGAAAAACCATAGCTTTGACTAGATGGATTGCTTAACTTAGTGGTCAGCTAATGACTGATCAAAAACTTCCTTAAATTCTTTGAACCAATACATTTCCTGTCCTTTGCTAAGGGGCTTTGCATGTATGTTAGGGCATGACTTTCATGCCTTAAATGGCAGTTTCCAACTGTGCCTTAGCTTTTGCTCTGGCTTTCAAACAATTTCAAAGCCCATACTAGAGCTGTCTTATGTCTTTCCTTGACAGGCTCACAGACTTACACATCCTTGCAGTTCAGTCAGTAAAGAATCTGCCTGCAACGCAAGAGGCCTGGGTTTGATTCCTGAGTTGGGAAGATCACCCTGGAGAAGGAAATGGCTACCCAATCCAATATTCTTGCCTGGAGAATCCTGTGGACAGAGGAGCCTGGTAGGTTCCTAGTCCATAGGGTTGCAAGAGTTGGACATGACTTAGCAACTAAACCATGGCTTTCTAGATTTCCATGTCAGAACTTTTCAAAGAATCTACAGACATTTCATTCTCAAAACATTTTTTAGTGTTTTTTGGCTCACTTCTTTTCAATCTTACCTTTTTAAGCCATGATTTTAAAATAATTTCTCTGTAATAAAAAATGTAAAATAACATTTTTTGGATTTTTTTTCCCCAGACATAAGCCATTCCAATAATGTGTGGTTGTTTTATAGACACATTTAATCATACTTTGCATGTATATATGACTAAGCTAAGTCGCTTCAGTTGTGTCCGACTCTGTGTGACCCCATAGACTGCAGCCCTCCAGGCTCCCCCGTCCCTGGCAAGAACACTGGAGTGGGTTGCCATTTCCTTCTCCAGTGCATGAAAGTGAAAAGCAAAAGTGAAGTCGCTCAGTCGTGTCTGACCCTCAGCGACCCCATGGACTGCAGCCTACCAGGCTCTGCTGTCCATGGGATTTTCCAGGCAAGAGTACTGGAGTGGGGTGCCATTGCCTTCGACTACATCCTATAAATATTAGCTTTTGTCTGTAAGGTCAGGTACCATATCTTATTTACCATTCTGTCTATAATCAGCTAGCACAGTGGCTGACAAATAGCTGTTCACTCAACAAATACACAGGGGCAAATTTGAGGACAGAAAATTTCTTTAAGGAGATCAGATGAATGATTGCTTCTTTAAGAAATGCCTAGACATTTTCATCCTTTCATGATTGGTGGTAACTGCAATGAGGGAAAAACAGCTTTTGTCAGTCCTATATTTGAAAAATCAAAGCTAAAATATACAATAGTGTATGTGATGCTCCTAACTGCTACTGACATATTCCATGTCAGTTCTTACATTTTACCATCCATTGTTTTCACAAGGTATTTCTGTGTATTTTGGAAGAAATTGTTTTCTGGTCAGCTCTGAGTATCTCAGCTCTAAACTGGGACTCTTCAACTGTCAGAGAATTAACATGTTTATGGAACTAATCTGTTGCTAATCTAGTGTACAAAATTTCTCTTGTTCCTCTGCCAAGCCTATGCATCATGCTTTTAGTTGAAAGTGTTTTGAAATTTGTACTTTATGCTTTGTCATTATTCAAACAGAAAAAACCCTTGTGTGGAAAATAGTAATATATATTTATTATGTGCTGTGCTGTGCTCAGTCGTGTCTGACTCTTTGCCACTCTATGGACTGTAGCCCACCAGACTCCTCTGTCCATGGAATTTTGCAGGCAAGGATACTGTTTGGTTGCCATTTTCTACTTCAGGGATCCCCCAACCCAGGGATCAAAGTAGCATCTCTTGCATTGGCAGATGGATTCTTTAGCACTGAGCCACCTGGGAAGCCATTTAATGATGCTCTTCCAATGAAATGAATGGATTTTTCAGATAATCTTTTTTTAATCCCCGTATTTACTTTCTAATTCAAAACTTGCATTTCTATTATATTCATGAAGGACATAAAAGAACTTACACATTAGCCTGTGAATCAACCTCAGAAAAGTGGTAAGTAAGGTTTTATACTTTTTTTAAACAAATGACTTATTTAACTTCAGGGAGAATCTAGCTTTATATTTGCATGAGAGATTTTCGTCATTATGGAAAACTATGAGAAAATGTACTTTCTTTGGTGCTGATATATTTGAATGTTAATTTTGAGTCCAGTTGTTGAATTGATGGAAAATGAACACACAAATATATATAATGCCGAGAAACTAAACATTTCATTTAAATCAGTGGCAGAAATATTCAACCCTGTTTTAGTGGAAATATCATGAAAATAAATCTGAATTCTGTAAATATTCTCCACTCATTAAAAGTCTTCCAGAATTAAAATTTCACAGAACTTCTATATCACGCAGTGTGTTCCTGCTAAGTTGCTTCAGTTGTGTCCGACTCTGTGTGACCCTACGTAGGCTGCCAGGCTCCTCTGTCCACGGGATTCTCCAGGCAAGAATACTGGATTGCCATTTCCTTCTTCAAGGGATCTTCCCAACCCAAGGATGGAACCAGCATCTCTTGCATTCAGGCAGATTCTTTACCATCTGAGCTACCAGGGAAGCCCCAATGGACAGTGTGGTTTATATGAAATCTATAGAAGCTGTACAGTGCTTGGATCCAGAGAGATCTAAAACAAGAGAAGTTCAGTCATAGGACTGGCACCTTGCTTCCTCAGAAATAAAGCATGAAACCAACAGTCACATATTAGCATTTGTTTTTGGATCAGGCTTTATGCCATTATCAAAGTAGACCACAACTTAATAACACTCAAACTAGATGGTTATTTAAGCAGGAAAAAAAAATAGTTGCTTAACTTTATTTAAAAAACCAAGTGGTTTGTGGTTTATTTTTCTTTAGTTTTTCAGTTGATTATGATGACATTAATAATCCCAGCATGATTAGCAAATACCACTGAGAAATTTTTCTAGCCAAGAAAAAGAAGTTAGTTAATTTCTCCAATCCCATAACTTATTAAATGATGTGACAAATTTGTAGGAAAATGCCTTAGAGTGAATACTGACGTACTTCCCTTTTTCCAGTCCCCTTATTCAATGTATTTTTTTGGTGAAAGCTGTTGTTGTTTAGTCTCTCAGTCGTATCTGAGACTCCATGAGACCCCATGGATGGTAGCCCACCAGGCTCCTCTGTCCATGGAATTCTCCAGGCAAGAATACTGTAGTGGGTTACTGATTCTTTCTCCAGGGGATCTTAACGGCCCAGGGATCAAACCCCCATCTCCTGCTTGGCAGGAAAATTCTTTATCTCTGAGCCACCTGAAAAGCCTGTGGTGAAGATTACATTTCTCAATAGCAGAGAGACTGTGAACACAGAGGTTAGGTGCACAGACTTGGAAGCCATACTACCTGGGTTTAAAACCTAGCTTGGCTATGAAGTACCTGTGTGACATTGCAAGTCACTCAACTTCTTTTTTTAAAATTATATTTATTTATTTTTAATTGATTGATTATTATTTTACAATGTTGGTTTGATTTCTGTCAACTTCTTCATTTTAGTTTCTTCATCTGTAAAATGTAAAATACTAGTGATGACCTCATAGAGTTGGTAGAAGGCTAAGCAAGATAATGTATGTTAAGCACTTTGAGCAGTGCCTGGCATAAAATGTGCTATATGTGTCTGCCAGTATTATTAGGTATGATTACTTCCAGCATCTATTTGGCTTCCCAGGTGGCACCAGTGTTAAAGAATCTGCCTGCAATGCAGGAGACTCGGATTGGATCCCTGGGTCTGGAAGATCCCCTGGAGAAGGAAATGGCAACCCACTCCAGTATTCTCTCCTGGGAAATCCCATGCACAGAGGAGCCTGGTGGGCTACAGTCCATGGGCCTCAAAAGAGTTGGACATGACTGAGCATGCACATATACACTAGCATCTATTTACTGCTTTTGATTCTGGCAGACTTCAAAACACAGCAAACAATTTTAAATGCATATATATCCTGCAAAGTATTTGAAGAATTTTAATAAAAGTACTTCCCATTATTTCTAAAAAGTCTTTCTATTCCAAATATTCAATTTTGTAGATAGAGACACAAGAGAACAGACATTAATAATTATTCTACTTTCACACATGACCTTCTTTGAGCCACTTTGCAGTATTCCCAGTGAAAGAACTGAGTGTAATTGGGCCACCAGCTCTGTAGACTTCTGCTAAACTAGCTATCTGAAAGGTCATGTCTTGTTGAAAGTATCTTAGAACACCTGAGAGGCGATTTCCTGGTTTAGAATTAGAGAAATTAATTAGGACAAATGTTCTTATTAATTTGGAAATGAAATTGAGTTATTTGGAGATCTAAAACTAGACACACACCTTTGGGAAAACATCTATGAACTGGCTGAGTTCAGCCTTGTGTGAAGCATATTTGAATAAAGTGTTTTAAGAAAGCAGATGTGAAAAATTAAATTGGGCATAGTGTGAAGAATGAAGGGTCAAAGAGACCAAAAGTAATGGATGCTGCATGTCATATGGGAAAGAAATCCAGTGAACCACAAACCAGCAAAAGCAGTGAAATGTTTGTTCCCTTTAGTTTTTGAAGACAATGGAGAAAAATATAAGCCACTGGTTGATAATTTCACAGTGTAACATTCCATGCAAATCATTAGAAAACTTCCAACTACAAGAAGAGATTATCCCCAAGCAGAGATAATGGCAAAGAAAACATAACTGCTTGAATTGTAAGATGCTCTGGTGGCTCAGTGGTAAAGAATTTGCCTGTCAGTGCAGGAGATGGAGGTTTGATCCCTGGGATGGGAAGATTCCCTGGAGAAGGAAATGGGAACCCACTCCAGTATTCTCATCTGGAAAATCCCATGGACAGAGGAGTCTGGTAGACTAGAGTCCATGGGATCTTAAACAACAACAACCAGTACTTCAGAAAGGAAGGCCATATAAATTGTGGTTGGGATGGACAATGACCAAGCAGCAACTTCAGTTTGACATAAGGAAAGCAAAAAATTGTGCACTGGGGTTGGACTAAAACAGAATTCTAAGCCTCTCTCTGTCTTTCACTTTGCTTCAGTAGCTTCTGTCCTCAAGGTTTCAAGGAAGAGACAGCACCTGTTTCTCAAGAAGGGACGTGGTCCTGGTGGGTGCTATTGCTTGTCCTGGTGATGACGGTGATGTTCTTCGGGTTGCTGACTGGGTAATGGTGGGCGGATCTGAAAATCCAGATTATCTTCCTGCTTCTGTAGAACAAACTAGAGACCACTGGAGTGAGGGAAAAAGAAGTGGACCCTGCAGATTCTTTCTTAAATTTCCCTTCCATCAGATTCAAAGGCTGAATTTGAAAATATCTCAGGTTCCTTGTATGTTTGTGTGCTTAATATATCGTTTAGTGAAGGCAAATTATTATTCTTGAACATGTTTTTTGTTTTTGTTTTGAATGAAACAAAACACCATTTTGAAAAAGAAACTGCCGAGTTTTTTCTTTTGTCTTTTTCAATGCTTACACTTACTTGTGGCAAACAGTAGGGGTCAGACAAAGAATAGCTGTATTTTTCCAGCTGAGTTCAAACTTCAGTTGTCATTGACCTTCCTGGTGTAAAGATTCTAAACTCAGCCAAATCATGTGTGCTGTGGATATTTAGACATGATTTTTTTTTAAAGATGAATCACTTGACTTCATTTAACTAAAATCGATGAGAATATCACACAGTTTTGAAAAATACAGTGACCTGATCATTGTGAGAAAGCTCCACTAGACCAGAGCAAAAGTTATTCTTGCTTAGTTGTAAATGTAGCATTAAGTGGGAAATGTAACAGCAGAAATACTGGATTAGGGAGCTGGGAACACATGGCAGATGGGTCCCACAGGGTTCTTTTTCATCATTTAGCACAAACAAGCTATGCTTGTTTCAGCAGTGGGATGAAGTGTTCTAAAGGGCAGTGTCTCGGAGCAGAGAGTGGAAAGCACCAAGTGAACCACTGAGGCCAACTCAAAGACTGGAAGAATATTTAAAATTTTTTTTTCCTGGAGTATAGCCGATTACGGGCTTCCCTGGTGGGTCAGTAGGTAAAAAATATGTCTGCAATGTGGGAGACCCAGGTTCAATCTCTGCATCTGAAAAGCCCCTCAAGAAGGGAATGGCAACCCATTACCAGTATTCTTGCCTGGAAAATCCTATGGACAAAGGAACCTGGTGGGTTACAGTCCATAGGGTTGCAAAGAGTTGGACCTAACTGAGCACATAGCAGTGTTGTGATAGATTCAGGTGAGCAGCAAAAGGACTCAGTCATATATATACATGTTCCTATTTTCCCTCAAACTCCCCTCCCATCCAGGCTGCCACATAACACTGGGTGGAGTTCCCTGTGTTATACAATATGTCCTTGTTTGTTATCCATTTGAAATATAGCGACGTGTACATGTCAATCCCAAACTCCCTAACTATCCGTTCTCCCCATCCTTCCCTCCAGCAACCATAAGTTCGTTCTTGAAGTCTGGGAATGAGTGGAGAATTAAAAAAAATAATGCTCTTGATGTCAATGGCAACACAGTAAAGATATTTACCTTTTAAACTCTTATAATAGGTAAATTCCACATGATTTCAGACACAGGACGAAACTTACTCAATGAGCATTTTATTAAAAAAGCAACGTTTTCAAGATGGACAGAGTTGCATCATCAATAGAAATTCTTTAAAAGATTTAAAAGACGATGGGTGAATATGAGAAGTCTTTTCTTTGTCAGTGTGCCCAAAAGTAGGCAAGGAAGGCTAACTGTACACTCAGGAATTGTTGTTCAGTCACTAAGTTGTGTCTGACTCTTTGTGACCCTGTGGACTGTAGCACGCAAGGATTCCCTGTCTTTCACCATCTCCCAGAGCTTGCTCAAATTCATGTCCATTGAGTCTGTGATGTCATCCAACCATCTCATCCTCTGTCTCCCCCTTCTCCTTCTGCCCTCAATCTTTCCCAGCATCAGGGTCTTTTCCAATGAGTCAGCCCTTCGTATCAGGTGGCCAAAGTACTGGAGCTTCAGCTTCAGCATTGGTCCTTCCAATGAATATTTCAGGGTTGTTTTCCTTTAGGACTGGTTTGATTTCCTTGCTGTCTAAGGGACTCTGAAGAGTCTTCCCTAGCACCACAATTTGAAAGCATTAATTCTTCAATGCTCAGCTATACTTCATCATAGTTTTTTTTTTTTTTTTTTTTGCTCTAACCCTTTGAATGATTTTTTTAAACTATAATTTCGCAGTTAAACAAGGATTTAATTAGAATTACACTTCGAATTTGCAATGATTTCCTTTAAGGAAAGACTTTCCCCATCTTTGCCACATTTAATGTACTAAATGCTCCATATACTTAAACTTTTTTTTCAAGTGTGCTGCATTTTTGCAATCTTTATAATCAAAGAACCTGGGTCTTTGCTAAGGAAGCACATTTGCTCAGTGCATGATAAATGCTGATCTAGAACACTGTAGACTTTTCTTCACAACTGATATGATGTCATTTTCCTCAACTTAGCATATTGATTTATGGTTCCTATCTTAAAATCACAGGCCTGGGAAGCACCTTGAGAAGCAACTATATTCAGTTCCCCTGACTCCACAGAGAACCAAAGAACTTGGCATGGAGAGATCCTACGATTGTCTTCAGAAGCCCTGTGTTTAATAATCCATAAGATTCTCATAAAAGTTTTGTTATATCATGTTAAATTACCAGTGGTGCATAGATTTTGAGTTTCAATCCTAAGTAACTGGAATAAATTACTTTTTCTAACAAAACAGACATCCACATAGGATCTGAAGAAGTGCTGTCTATGTGAAACAAACTGAAAATGTTACTTTTCTGGGCCGGAGCAAGAGATTTTCAGTCAAGTGCCCCCAACTCCATAAAGTGTCTATGCGGCAGTAAGCTGGACAATTTACATCACATGATCTGAGATGCAACCCTCTTGGACTTGCATAAGTAATATTAGCAATAGGACTGAAACTGACAATACAATATAAACTATGACCTGGAGTCAGACACACTGGCAGGGTGATGGGTCAGGCAAACAGACAGCAATTTTAAGCTCATCTTAGCAAGTACTCTGAGTCCCAGCAGACATAACCAGGCTCAGCCAAGCTCCCCCACCCACGTACTCCTGTAAGTCATTTCCAGAGCAAGACCTTCTTTTGTCTGCTTATTCTCTAGATGCTAGTTTGCCTGATATTTGACCTTGACACATCTGATGATTTCTGATAGTGGATAGTCAAATGTTTACAGAACAGGCAGAAACTAGACTGAATTGCCTGGTGGTTCAGGGAACGATGTCATTCATTTCTACTCCATCAAAGGTGGAGAATAAGATGGGATAAAGGATGGTGGTCTGTACTTTGCCAACAAAGGTTCGTTTAGTCAAGGCTATGGTTTTTCCTGTGGTCATGTATGGATGTGAGAGTTGGACTGTGAAGAAGGCTGAGCGCTGAAGAATTGATGCTTTTGAACTGTGGTATTGGAGAAGACTCTTGAGAGTCCCTTGGACTGTAAGGAGATCCAACCAGTCCATTCTGAAGGAGATCAGCCCTGGGATTTCTTTGGAAGGAATGATGCTAAAGTTGAAACTCCAGTACTTTGGCCATCTCATGTGAAGAGTTGACTCATTGGAAAAGATTCTGATGCTGGGAGGGACTGGGGGCAAGAGGAGAAGGTGACGACAGAGGATGAGATGGCTGGATGGCATCACTGACTCGATGGATGTGAGTCTCAGTGAACTGCGGGAGTTGGTGATGGACAGGGAGGCCTGGCGTGCTGCTATTCATGGGGTCACAAAGAGTCGGACACGACTGAGCGACTGATCTGATCTGATCTGATGGTCTTCTGGTACTCACGTATGGATGTGAGAGGTGGACCATAGAGAAGGCTGACCACCGAAAAATTGCTTTCAAATTGTGCTAGAAAAGACTCTTGAGAATCCTTGGACAGCAAGGAGATCAAACCAATCAATCCTAAAGTAAGTCAACTCTGAATATTCAATGGAAGGACTGATGCTGAAGCTCCAGTATTTTGTCCACCTGTTTGGAAGAACTGACTCATTGGAAAAGACCCTGATGCTGGGAAAGATTGAGGGTGGAAGGACAAGAGGGCAGCAGAGGATGAGATGAGTGGAAAGCATCATTGACTCAATGGCCATGAACCTGGTCAAACTCTGGAAGATAGTGAGGGACAGGGAGGCCTGGCATGCTGCAGTCCATAGGGTCACAAAGAGTTGGACATGGCTTAGAGACTGAACAACAAAAAGGATCATGGACAGCCCATGGGGCAGTGGCCACAGAACATGCAATAGACCAGTTGTGAAGAGTAACAAACTTTTATTGTCCTAAACCATTGAGATGTTAGGTTGTTGCTGCCCACTATATGATAACCCCCTCTGACCAACGCAATATTGACTCCCAATATGGAAGTGTTGCATTCTGCTTTTCTAACTTCCCACGATGTCATTAGTATTCTCTGCATTTTACAATATTTAAAAATAATCATCTTTTTAAAAGTGAAGTTATAGAAGACAATAATCCTTCAGGGAGATGCATCATTATTTATTTAATTAATTTCTTATGGTCAATTGGGGCTTCTCAGGTGGCTCAAATGGTAAAGAATCTGCCTGAAATGCGGGAGACCTGGATTTGGACGCTGGGTCAGGAAGATCCCCTGGAGAAAGAAATGGCAACCCACTCCAATATTCTTGCCTGGAGAATCCCATGGACAGGAGTCTTGAGGGCTACAGTCCATAGGGTTACAAAGAGTTGGACACAACTGAGCAATTAACACTTTCACTTATGGTCTATTGTTTACACCTTTACATATCTCCTCTGCTTTTATTTAAATAATATTGAAAATATGTAGATCCATTGAATTTCTTCAGACTGATTTCCATGAGGGGAGGTTTACTAATTTCTTTATTAAATGACAAATTAATATATATTTCTTCATGGTCAAACCTTTACGTGGACTGAATCAACTTAGAGCATGATAAAAAATAATTTTAAATTGGGATTATAAGAAATATAGTTCATAATGCATGGTATAGGAGTACTTGCCCTTTGGACCAGTTCTTCTGAATATCAGCTATGGAGATTAGAGTAGTTGGCATATAATGTCCCTTCAACTCAAGTGTTTTATTTATTTGGAGCTGAAAGTCCTTCAAGACACAGGCAAGCATCGTGTTGGTTACCCCAGAAGCCACCCTACGGGAGCTTTTCCTCCAGGCTCCCTGCTGAACATCAGTGTGAATAAACTCTGTACAATCTGCTTTTTGAGAGTTCAAAGCCAACTTTATGTCAAGATAAAATACCCTTTCCAGTTTTCTTTGATATTCTACCTGCTGAAATAATTTCTTAGTATTAATTATCAAATTAAAAATGAAGCAACATTTGGTTTTGAACTATTCGAACATGCTGACATTCATCTCTAAGGAACTGAGGACCTGGTCTCTTTACTCCGGAGATTTCTCATCCTCTGTCAAAATGCCACTTCCTCAAAAACAAGATCTTAAATGTGGATTTATGGAGAAATGTTTCAGTGTGGCAACTGAACATTAAAAGTAGTTTCATCATATATATCAGAAAATGATATTTTGGCTGGAAAATCATTGGTACCATAGTAAAATAAGGTAGCTGATGAGAAAATGTAGAATAAACATCATTTGAGTAGTAATTTTATCTGTCTTTTTCTCTGCTATGTCCCACTGCCTAGCACTTCCTAAGTGCTCAAACAAAATATGTTAAGTGAGTCAATAATTGAGTGAATGAAAGAAATCCTAAACCTGTATTTTCAGGACATAATGGCTAGTGCCTTCCTACACTAAAACAACTTTGTCTGATGTTTACTAATAACTTTGATAAATGAGAGTCCCAAATTATCTGTGAGCTGGTCTTCTTAGAAGTTCCTAAATAATTATATGGGGTGCTTGGTCGTGTCTGACTCTTTGCGGCTCCATGTATGGTAGCCCACCAGACTCCTCTGCCTATGGAATTTTCCAGGCAAGAATACTGGGATGGTATGCCATTTTCTCCTCCAGGGGATCTTCCTGATCCAGGGATTGAACCTGTAGTCCTTAAGTCTCCTGCATTGGCAGGTGGATTTTTTTACCACTCACGCCACCGGGAAGCCCAATTATGTGGGGGATATTATGCAAATTCAAAGTCACTAATTCTTCAAATATAAATATCAAATTTCTGTAAAAAGAGATAGCATTCTTCAAGATTAATAATTATAAAATAAGGGCATTTTAAAAGGCTTTGTACTGATGCTTAAGCTCAGGAGATTAAAGAACTTGATAATTATCTACTAATGCTTCCTAGTGCCTGATAAATTCTAACAGAGTAATTAACAATATGCTCTAATATACTTAAGGATAAGACATGATGGACAAGAAATTTCCAGGCAATTAGTCTTCTCTGGTTTGGTTAGAAGGTACTAGGCAGATAAAGGAACCATTTAATCATGCAAGAAAAGTACCCATTTACTGAAAAAGGGCTGCTAGAGACTTTTATCAAGACTCTCAAAATATAAAAAGACACTTTAAATAGAGAAAGGCAAACAACTGACATCCCGCACAATTGACATGTCTTTAGAGATGACAAAGTAAAGAGATTTCTGGCCACTTATTATATAGAAGTGTGGAAATACAGAAGTTCCTACTTAAAAATTTCCCTTTATTGCATGCTTATTTTCTTCAACTTGCTAAATTCACATTTATATCATATCCATTCGTTCTCAGCTTAAACTACAACCATACTTTTAACCTCGCCTGTTTCCAAGTTATAGAGATGACTCCACATCCCTTTCAATGCCTCTTTTTATGTTCATATTTGATCAAGAGTTTGGTCTGTGCCGAGCCGGAATGGCTTGAAGGACGCACTTGACAGTTACAGTCCACTGGTAGCTGGAAGTGGTGGAGTTTCAGACTCTAATGCCAGCCAGGCCTGGGCTGGAATCCTGGCCCAGACAGCCCTGAGTGCACTGGAACAACATCTGCCAACTCTGGTCTACAAATGTAGGCAACCGTAGCACCAATATTGAAGAGCTGTGATGGGGAAGAAATGAGATCATGGTGGAGGTACCAGCAACTCATGCCTCACAGGACGGTAAGCGTTTTCAATGTATTATCCCACTTCATCCTCACAACAGCCTAGAAAATCAGAACTACTGTCACCCCTACTCTCAGAAGCAGAAACCGAGGCAAGATGACTGACTGAGACATAATGAGAACCTCATATGCATTATTATTTTTGTTGGTATGCATGAAGGACTTTTATGTATTACTTGACTAAAAACATACTAAGGATCAACCAGCGTTACATTGAATCTGAAACTAGGTTGAAGACTTTATGTGAGTTTCTAAATTAATTCTCACATCATTCTTTGGCAGTACCACAGTCACCTGCATTTTGCAAATGAGCAAACTGAAGTTTAAAGAGGTTAAGTTACATATATGAGGTATGAGAGGTAGAAAGCAAAAGAAGGGCCAAGATGAAAACCCAAGATGCAGAGGTAACCTGTGCTAGGGACGTCCCTGGTGGTCCAGTGGTTAAGAATCTGCCTGGCAGTGCAGGGGTCACGGGTTCTATCCCTGGTCAGGGAACTAAGATCCCACATGCCATGGAGCAACTAAGTCTGAACTCGGAAACTGTTGAGCCGGAGCCCCACAACTAGAGGGTCTGTGCCCCAGTGAAAAATCCTGCAAGATGCAACAAAGATCCCATGTGCAGCAACTAAGACCTGAGGCTGCCAAATAAATAAATAAATAAACTTTAAAAAAAGGAAAGCAACCTGTGCTAGTCTACACTAACTCAAGCTTATTACCTAAAATCCAGATAGTAAGCAAAGGGAAGTGTTAAATAAACAAAAGGAAGTGGATTTGACAGAGGTAGATTGTGGAATAAAAAGAAAAAGAGCATTCAGTGACTGTAATTCAATTCAGCATGTACACATTAATCTAATAATACTATGTCAAGCACTTGGGGCATAGAAAGTAATATGATATTTAATTGACTCTAACATGCCACCATTTGTGATGTGTATTAGTTTATTTTCAATTAAGGAAAAGAGTGCTGAGAGTAGTGGGAGACCCTGCTTAAAGTTGAGACGAATGTTATAAACTTGGTATAAGAGTAAAGAAGAAATAAGCCTGACAGAAAAGCACAGGGGAAGTTACATGTCTCAATCTTACCACTGGGCAAGGGAAGAAAATAAATCTCACTTGAAAAGGTAAGCTTGGTCTTCACTCATCTATGTGGTTTGAATATACACTGTAGGTTTAATCTAAAGTATTTTGGGGCTTCCCTGGTGACTCAGATTGTAAAGAATCTGCCTGAAATGCAGGAGACCTGGGTTCAATCCCTGGGTCAGGAAGTTCCCCTCGAGGAGGAAATTGCTACCCACTCCAGCATTCTTGCCTGGGAAATCTCATGGACAGAAGAGCCTGGAGGGCTCCAGTCCATGGGGTCGTAAAGAGTTAGACAAGACTAACACACAAACACACACAAAGTAGTTCCAGATTGGTAATATCTGACAGAAGCAGACTCAAACACTCTCTACAAGAACACACTGCCACTCAATCCTAAGATGATTGAACCTCCATTTATTGTAAAATGCATTCTGATTGCAGAGTTGTTGAAATGCGGGGAAAAACTCAGAAAAGATGAAAGAGGATATGACATGTACTTTCTGCCTTTAAAGAGCTTAGAAACATCTGATCTCATTATGATTAACAAGATAAAACACAAACAACAGCAGAAGTTATTAAATCAGAGTGCAGAATAAGTGTTACAGATGTGCAGCAAAATGAGAATTCAAAATTGACAAACATCTGGCAGAGGAATGAGGTGGGAAGTCTCAACGGGCGGGTGGGACTCAACCTGGCTCTTGATTTCTGGGCTGGATTTGGATGGGGAGGGAAGGCATAAAACGAGGTGTGGGGTGAGATTAAATTATAGTATTCAGTATTTTTAGATTGGAGGAAATAAGGAGATCAGTCTAGTTGAAATGGGGACCTTGTACTGGGCAGGTAAGTTTTGAGAGTCCTGTTGAGAAGATATCATAGAAGATTTGTAAGAGGAGACTTACGGTCTTCCCTAATGGCTCAGTGGTAAAGAATCTGCCTGCCATTGCAGGAGACATAGGTTTGATCCCTGTTCAGGGAAGAGTCCACATCCTTGGAGCAGGTA
This sequence comes from Bos mutus, assembly GCF_027580195.1. Taxonomy (NCBI): domain Eukaryota; kingdom Metazoa; phylum Chordata; class Mammalia; order Artiodactyla; family Bovidae; genus Bos; species Bos mutus. The sequence continues at coordinate 54,878,241 of NC_091630.1, read as the reverse complement.
AGCTCATGCACTGTAACTGCTGAGCCTGTGCTCCAGAGCCTGCGAGCTGCAACTACCGAAGCCCGTGTGCCTAGAGCCCTTGCTCTGCAACAAGGGAAGTCACTGAAAAGAGAGTACCCCAACTAGAGAGTACTCCAACCACACCCAGTAACTGGAGAGTAGCCGTGACTCACCTCAAATAGAGAAAAGCTCGAGTAGCAACGAAGACCCAGCATAATCAAAAATAAATAAATAAATAAAATTATATATATATATATATATATAAAAAGAGGCGACTTCAGTAAGGAATTAAGAATGGAAATGACATCATTCATTCATGTATTCAGAGCCACTTGATCAACCATCTACCCAATCAACAAACCTTAAACAGACTCTTTCATGCCAGGTACTGTTCTGAGAGCTAAGTATGAAATGATGGATGAGACAGTGTGAAAAAAAATGAAAGTGTTAGTTGCTCAGTCGAGTACAACTCTTTGCAACTCCATGGACTGTAGCCCACCAGGCTGCTCTGTCCATAGGATTCTCCAAGCAAGAATACCGGAGTGGGTTGGCCTTCCCTCCTCCAGAGGATCTTCCTGCTCCAGGGATTGAACCCGGGTCTCCTGAACTGCAGGCAGATTGTTTTTTGTTTTTTTTTTTTAACAATTTGAGCCACCAAGGAAGCCCATGAGACAGTATCCTGTTCTTAATTTACAGTCATTTAGCAGAAGAGCCAAGTGAACAATTGGGATTATACCACAGTATGTCTTATAATAGCTGTAATTTATCCAACAACAATTATTTCCGAGGTCCCAGGTAGATAACTTATATCTTACATATTATATTTTAAAAGCAAGAATATATTTATTTTAAAGGCAGTTTGTCATGGCAGCAATAAAAATCCAACACATTCTGTCTGATCAATTTTGCTTCTTTCATCCCTCAGGCATGTTGATTCTGAAAACATTTCCCAATCAACTTCAGGCAGCAAATCTCTACCTCAGTGTCTTGTTTCTATGGGATGTGACCTATGACACTAACAAATATTTGACTCTTTCATATTTTTTTCTACTTGAAATATCAATCTCACGTTCACGGAATCACTAGTGGTATTGAGATGGAGCAGGACCCTATGGTCTTTCCCCCTCTAATACCTTCAGCTTGCCTTTTGCCTGTGAAAAAAAATTCAGCCAAAGAGTAAGTTAAATAAGAAAAGTGAGAAAATGCAAAGGCAAAGCAGAACAGTCCAACAAGACTAGTAGTTTAGTCATGAAGCAAACTGAGGACTTCAGTTTCTCCTCAAGGGCTGTAGATAATCTGAGCTGTCTCAAAGATACTGAAACCCCCATCCGGTGGAAGAAGTAATTATATGATGACCAGACTGTAATCATGACTTAACCTGCCACAATTCTGATAATCAGCCTCGAGGAAATGGGAACAAACCAACTCTGGAACTGAAGACTGACTGTACCTAAAACAGTCAAGTTGGTGTTGGTCAGACCACCAATCAGCAATTTGAAGATGACTGTCAGAGCTGACTGTGCTGTTTCTGCATGTAGCCCCCTCACTGTCTGTAAGAGCTCTTGCCCCCTGATCATCACAGGGGGTGGGGTGGGGGTGGCAGTTGGACTTTGGACAAGTGATCACCTTCCCCCCAGCATCCAAAATAAAGCAAACTTTCCTTTCCATCAACCTTACCTTCTTATTGGCTTTTGAGAGGAGAGCAACCAGACTCCACTTTTGGTTGCAGTCTTGCTGATAAAAGTCAGCTTAAGGGCATAAGATTGTGCAGCTTTATTTGCAAATGTGTAGCTTGGCTAGATCAGGTTAGCTTTTGAGGGACGGTGGCCAAGAATGTGATGGGACAGGTGGAGACTGGCGTAGAGAGAGTCAGGGAAATGGAAGACCCAGTGCAGCTTTCAGGGAGACTCAGGCAAGCACTGTGGGCCGTTCAGTTGGGGAGAATCTGTTCAGCAGGTTTTAGGACCCCAGTCCAGAAGACTGGTAGGCAGAAGATTAAGAACGAAAGGACCAGAGCCATAAGTACACTAAGTCCCCTACATACGAATGCCTTGCATTCTGAGAGTGTGTTCCTAAGTCCAATTTGTTCATAAGTGCAAGTTAGACTGGCTATCCAATTAACACAACCAGCTATATGCTGCTGCTGCTGCTAAGTCGCTTCAGTCGTGTCCAACTCTGTGCGACTCCGTAGATGGCAGCCCACCAGGCTCCGCCGTCCCTGGGATTCTCTAGGCAAGATCACTGGAGTGGGTTGCCATTTCCTTTTCCAAAAACCAGCTATATAGTACTGTACTATAGTGGTTTATACTTTTTGCACAAGTAATATCTAAAAATTAAATGCAAAAAATAAAGAAAGCATTTTAAATCTTACAGTTCAGTACCTTGTGAAGTACAGTAGTACAATACAACAGCTGGCACACAGGAGCAGGCACTGAGTGAGCAGGCAAGAAGGACTGGAGGAGGGAGGGAAGGTGGAGAAGACAGAGCTGAAGAATCGCCAGCAGTAGGAGATGGAAGGCAAGCTGCAATGTCACTCACGTCTGGCCTTGAAGGAACACACGTGCGCATCTTTGAAAGTTCTAAACTTGAAGGTTCATATGTAGAGGACTCAATGAATTGATGCTTTTGAACTGTGGTACTGGAGAAGACTCTTGAGAGTTCCTTGGACAGCAAGGAGATCAAACCAGTCAAGCCTAAAGGAAATCAGTCCTGAATATTCACTGGAAGGACTGATGCTGAAGGTGAAGCTCCAATACTTTGGCCACCTGATGCAAAGACTGAAAAGACCCTGATGCTGGGAAAGATTGAGGGCAAGAGGAGAAGGGGGCAACAGAGAAGGAGCGAGATGGTTGGATGGCATTACCGACTCAATGGACATGAGTTTGAGCAAACTTTGGAGGGTGGTGAAGGGCAAGAAAGCCTGGTGCGGTGCAGTCCATGGGATCACAAAGAGTTGGATATAGCGACTGAACAACAGTGTAGAGGACTTACTGTACTGAGGCTGGCATGAAAGAGGCAATTAATAAATGTGCACTCCTGCTTCTGTCCCCATGTGGATACCTGAGAAACTCCTCGGTTTCCTGGGACTCTTTTTCAGAGTATAATTTCCACTGAGCAGCAGGAAAAAGTACTTTTTTCTGTGTGGGTGCTTTAAAGCAACTAAAGATATTATTGAAAGCAAGAGGAAAAAATGTCAAACAAATTGTCTCCTCTCTAATTTAAAAACAAATCCAAAATAACAAGGCCCAGATGTACATCTGAATGTAACTACAGGGAAAACAAAATGTGGTCGGCGTTACCACCTGTCAAGGAAATGCGTGTATGTGGAAAAGGGGATAAAAGCTACCATTAGCATCACCGAGGCTGCACTGGGGACCTGGGAGACACGGGAAATGCATTACCACAAAATGGGCTCATTTGAGCACTTTTCTTCAGATGGCAGGAGGCTTTTTCACATTAGTGCGTGTTGAGGCTCACAGCCCTCGGAGGCATCGCGAACAGAGTCATCCAATACCAAATGGACTACAGTGAAAGCCTAATTACCTGCATCCGTGTTGTGAACTCGTCTCAACACTCGAATTTTCCCAGCCCCTGGGAGAAGGACGGTGGCTGTGACATTTACTCAAAAAGGCCCAGAGAAGAGATGAACACCAGGCTTTCTTCTCCACGCCATCTGTTTACAGCATGGCTCACTCCCTGTTGTGTATCCTACTTGTAGTGTTGTAAGTGACCACCACCTGACAGGCCGAAAGCACCTTTACACGAAGCTCTGAGTTTTATGACCTTATTTATTTTTTAATTGATTAATATAACTTTTTGGAGGGGTTGCGCTGTGCCCTTGCAGCTGTGAGGGCTTTTCTCTTGCTGCAGCGAGTATGGGCTATTTTCTAGGTTCAGAGTGCCAGCTTCTCATTGCAGTGGCTTCTTTTGTGGAGCAGGGCTTTAGCGCACAGGCTCAGTAGTTGTGGCCCATGGGCTTAGTTGCTCCTCGGCATGTGGGGTCTCCTGGATCAGGGATCGAACTGGCATCTCCTGCATTGGCAGATTCTCTACCACTGAGCCACCAGGGAAGTCCTATGACTTTATTTTTTTTAATTTAATATCCTGCACCATGTTGCAACATGTATAGCACATTGGACTTCTAGTAATACCAGCAGAAAGAAAGGAAGCACTAAGAGAATTAGAAAGACAGAGAGAAATCCCCAATGACATCATAACCCTAGGGATCAAGCTGTAGGTGTCTAATGATGTATCCATATATGCACATCTCAGTTATATAAGCAAATATATTCTTATTTACTGCTTAGGTCAGAGGAGTTTTGTTTTGTTTTGTTTTTTTTCAATATGGTAATGCAGAAACTGCTTGGAAAATCCCATGAATGGAGGAGCCTAGTGGGCTACAGTCCATGGGGTTGCTAGGAGTCTGACACAACTGAGTGACTTCACTTTCACTTTTCACTTTCTTGCACTGGAGAAGGAAATGGCAACCCACTCCAGTGTTCTTGTCTTGAGAATCCCAGGGACGGGCGAGCCTGGTGGGCTGCCATCTATGGGGTTGCACAGAGTTGGACATGACTGAAGCGACTTAGCAGCAGCAGCAGCAATGCAGAAACATGCTATATCCTGTACTTCCTGGTGTTTTATTTGAGTAGATACCTATTTTTAAAAAATCCTTTTTAATAAACTCATTCAGAAATGAGTAGAAATTTCCAAGCTCATATTCATATTTAGTGTTACAATGTCACTGTAAGCAATATTTTTAGAAAAGATTCTAAACAGGCTTCTAGTATCACAATCTTATTTATCTGTACTATCAAATCAATATAATCTTGGTGCTAAAACTTCCATTTTACATAGTTTTACGCAGTTTAATGTTAATATTTTGGCCACCTGATGCAAAGAACCAACTCATTGGAAAAGACCCCGATGCTGGGAAAGTTTGAAGGCAGGAAAAGGGGATGACAGAGGAAGAGATGGTTGGATGGCATCACCGACTCAGTGGACATGGGTTTGAGCAAGCTCCAGGAGATAGTGAAGGACAGGGAAGCCTGGCGTGCAGGAGTCCATGGTATCACAAAGAGTCAGACAGGACTGAGTGACTGAACAACAGCAATGTTAAACCACCGTGAAGAACAGCTGAAGGAAAGAATGGAATACTGTTGGGCATAGAAAGATTTCTTAAGAGTACCTAGCTGCCAGATAAGCTCTCCAAAAAAGAAAAAAGAAAAAGAAAAGAAAGAAAGAAAAAAAGAAAGAAAGAAAAACCAAAATAAAAAACTCCTGTTCACCAGGTGAAGTAGGATGCCAGGAAGCCCAAGGGCATTTGGCATTATGCAAATTTGGTTGAGCTCTTTCTACCAGTCCCACATAGATTTAACATTTCAAATTTCCTGAGAATGAAGGCAGCACATGAACAATTTTACGTGAAGGTAAAAGTGTCCATGAAAACATAACTATGAGCGACTGAACTGAACTGAACTGAAGACACTGTGTGAACTTTTTTCACTCTACATCATTGGTCATACCACACTTGAATTATTCATTAGCTTAACTGTGAATGTTCAAATTTTGACGACTGGGTCAAGCACACCGCCCCCTAGGATTTTGGTTATTTCCTTTTCTAGAAAATTCAGACTCAGAGTTCTCTGTCATGAACAGAAATTAATTCTAACTTGAACAAAAGGCATTTGTGTGCCAGGATGGATCTTAGGGTGTGTGTGGAGCCCTATGAGTAGAGCCTCATAGAATTGATACAAGGTAGCATAGTAGACTTGGAAACAGGAAGAAACCAAGGGAGAAATAAACCAAACACACACCTGTATACAACAGGACACTGCCTGGGAGGAGATCTTCACCTACTACACGAGAAATGACATACCTCCATCATTCCCTCTCCATCATTTAGTCGAGATGCAGATTCCCAGGAGATATTCATCATGTGGTCAGATGCAGGGAAAGAAAGTCTCTTTGACTGGTATTTCTGCAAGGAGAAGCGGACACTTGGATTTACTCTCCCCAAAGAAATCTGAGTACTATTATGGGTTCTATCCAGACAAAATGGTTGAACCTGGCAACTGCAGTACCCAGAGAACAGGAATCCGAAGTGACTGTTAACTCTTCAGAAAGCCAGGATACTAAAGGAGTAAACAGCATGATTACCGTCATTTTGTTTTGCTGTTTTAAGCTGCTCAGAAAATTGAAAAGGTTCTAGAAATATACATCTCAAAGGTAACGTGCAGGGCAGGTTTGGAGTGGGAACTACTTGGAGATGATATTTGTGATGATGCTGTGTGACTCCGAAACATTGTAAGAGGAAAAAGTTCGAGACTGTAAGCCTGCAAGCTATTTTCTGTTGCTTAAAGAGACTGGCTCCCTTACAATGAAAGAAATGAGTGTTAGTTGCTCAGCTGTGGCTGACTCTTTGCAACCCCATGGACTGTAGCCCACAAGGCTCTCTCTGTCCATGGGGTTTCCCAAGCAAGAATGCTGGACCTTCCTGACCCAGGGATTGAACCCAGGTCACCTGCATTGCAGACAGATTCTTTACCATCTGAGCCACCAGGGAAGCCCAGATCCCTTGCAAATAAAAAAAGCAGGCTTCCTAAGGGAGAAGGGCTGACTTCTCAAATTCACCTTTAAGGAGAAGATAGCAAGTCAGTCAGTAAATTCGTGAAAAATGCTTTTATTGGAAATATCACACTGAGCAAGACAACAAGGTAACATTTTTATTTCAAGTCTTTGTCCTCTAGGTTTCTAGTAAGCAAATGTGGTTATTCTCATCTATAGCATCTGCATGATGAGCCTATTTTCCAAGCACCTTATCTTTGCCATATTGGATTATTTAAAGCTAACTGAAGAAGAGAGTTCATCCTTAGACTGAAAGCCTGTGAACAAAAGCCTTGAGGTCTGTGTCAATTGTAGCTAAGCAACACACAAGAAGAGATGGTTGCAGGGAGGAAGGGGAAAAACGCATCATTGTTCTTTAACTACCAACCCATTTCCTTTACACTCAAAAGAATAGTAATAGAAAAAAGCAATCACACTTTCCTATAAGCAGCCCTTTGTCAGTGTAATTCACTGGTGCCATATCTAAATACTCAGAGGGTTTGACAGTCCTATCCATTACAATGCACCCTCACCATGTCGCTGCCTCAGAGGAATAGAGGCAAAATGACATTCAACTAGCCAAATAGAAGAACCCAGGGAAAAAACTATATATATGATGTGCCACTTGGATATAGCTTTGCAAAATGTGTCTTTTCCCTCTATCTTTTGTTGCATGTGTGCACCACCCAGCACAATTGCACACTTCACACGCATTTATACAACAAAACTCATTTCTCTAAAACAGAAAAAAGTCCATATCTAGAAAAGACTCTGCTGCTGCTAAGTCGCTTCAGTCGTGTCTGACTCTGTGCAACCCCATAGACGGCGGCCCACCCGGCTCCCCTGTCCCTGGGATTCTCCAGGCGACAACACTGGAGTGGGTTGCCATTTTCTTCTCCAATGCATGAAAGGGAAAAGTGAAAGTGAAGTCGCTCAGTCGTGTCCGACTCTTCGTGACCCCATGGTCTGTAGCCCACCAGGCTCCTCCATCCATGGGATTTTCCAGGCAAGAGTACTGGAGTGGGGTGCCATTGGCTTCTCCAAGAAAGACTCTAGTTATAGTAAAATTGATTTAGATTCTGTTATGACCTAGGCAGGGTTAGTTAGAAATTAAGGTTAAAAAAGAAGTATCACCTTTTCACTTTGTCTTTTTCTTTATTGCTATCGAGAAGCACAGTCCAAAATTTGTAGGCAGGTAGAGTATAAAAGTAAGATTCAGTTACAGCATCTTCTCTAATATTTTTCTTTTATGCAATAGTTCCACAAAAATGAAGACTACAAATACAACATTGTAAAGCAACTAAACCATACTCCAATAAAAATTAATTTTAAAAATGTAGACATTTATATACACACTAAGGAAAATATTTATAGATCCAATGCAAAGCAGGTATCAATACTACAGATATATTCACCTTATATTCAATTCAAAAAAATATATTCAATTATATATATAAAATTTAAAAATAAAAAATAAACTGAAAGTTCCCATTCTCTCCCTTTCTTTCCTTATATTCATTTTGAAATAATTTGCACTAAATATATCAATATTTAGTATGATCAGGTGTTGACTTAGTAAGAAGTCTAATTTTTTGATTATTTGTTAATGAGCATTCCTTCAAAAACACTCGTATATACAATATATTTCAACCTGCTTTGCATGTTATAAGAACCCAATGAATTTTGCATAAATGCAGGAACATTGAGTTTATTATTTAATTAATAAAAATAAAGCAAAGAATGCTTGGTCATCACTGAAGTTATACCCTATGAGGGCAGGAACTTTGACTGTTTTATGAACTGCTCTATTCCCAACATAAAGAAGACAGCCCAATTCATTAAATATTAGTTATGTGCTAATATTATGGTTGAATCTAAAGCCTGGATATGTGTAGAGGATTATTGTGTAGCAAATTCAGTCCCTCTGAAGGTAGGAGGAAGAGATGACTCCTGTGATGGAAGTGATAAAGCAAGAGCATTGTTAAGGTGTTGACCTTATACCAATAGACTGCCAGTTATTTCTCTAGCAAAATGGGTTTATTTGGGATCAGCAAAGAGTTGTGATTCAGAGTCTGCAATTACAGGGAACAACATACAAGTTCCTGCAAAACAAGGAACAGAGCAAAGGGAATCTGGGAAGGCCGTGGTAAACAAAGAGACCACTGGAGGAAATGAGAGCTGAAAGCAGAGTGGGTTTTCATTGGCTGAGTTGTGGCAGCCCCCATTGGTTGAAGTTTTTCCAGGTGAGATGAGAAAGTCCTTCTACTCCCTGTTGGACCCTGCCTTGGTCATGTGTAACGATAGCACCCTCTTTTGGCCTCCTGACTCTATTTGATTCAATTCAGTTCAGTTCAGTCACTTAGTCGTGTCCTACTCTTCGTGACCCCATGGACTGCAGCACACCAGGCTTCCTTGTCCATCACCAACTCCCAGAGCTTGCTTAAACTCATGTCCATTGAGTTGGGGTGATGCCATCCAACCATCTCATCCTCTGTCATCCACTTCTCCTCCTGCCCTCAATCTTTTCCAGCATCAGGGTCTTTTCCAATGAGTCAGTTCTTCACATCAGGTGGCCAAAGTATTGGAGTTTCAGCTTCAGCATCAGTCCTTCCAATGAATCTTCAGGACTGATTTCCTTCAGGATTGACTCGTTTGATTTCCTTGCAGTCCAAGGGGCTCTCAAGAGTCTTCTCCAACACCACAGTTCAAAAGTATCAATTCTTCAGTGCTCAGCTTTCTTTATGGTCCAACTCTCACATGCTTACATGACTACCGGAAAAACCATAGCTTTGACTAGACGAACCTTTGTTGGCAAAGTAATGTTTCTGCTTTTCAATATGCTGTTTAGGTTTGTCATAGCTTTTCTTCCAAGGAGCAAGCGTCTTTTAATTTCATGGCTGCTGTCACCATCTGCAGTGATTTTGGAGCTCAAGAAAATAAAGTCTGTCACTGTTTCCACTGTTTCCCCATTTATTTGCCATGAAGTGATGGGACTGGATGCCATGATCTTAGCTTTCTAAGTTGAGTTTTAAGTCAACTTTTTCATTCCCCTTTTTCATTTTCATGAAGAGGCTTTTTAGTTTCTCTCACTTTCTGCCATAAGTGTGGTAAGGGTGGTGTCATCTGCATATCTGAGGGTATTGATATTTCTCCCTGCAATCTTGATTCCAGCTTGTGCTTCATCCAACCCAGCATTGCACATGAAGTACTCTGCATATAAGTTAAATAAGCAAGGTGACAATATACAGCCTTGACCTACTCCTTCCCCAATTTGGAACCATTGCTATTTTAATTAAGGTTTCTATTTTTTAACTTTTACAAAAAGAAAGGGAATATAAAGTTAGGAACATGGACTCAGTTACAACTACTTTAGGAATTACTGATATGGCTTTCCAGGTGGTGCTAGTGGTAAAGAACCTTGCTGTCAATGCAAGAGATGCAGGAGACATGGGGAAGATTCTCTGGAGAAGGGCATGGCAACCCACTCCAGTATTCTTGCCTGGAAAATCCCATGGATGGAGGAGACTGGTGGGCTACAGTCCATAGGGTCGCACAGAGTTGGACATAATTGAAGCAACTTAGCACACAGTTGGAGAAGGCGATGGCACCCCACTCCAGTGTTCTTGCCTGGAGAATCCCAGGGACGGGGGAGCCTGGTGGGCTGCTGTCTACAGGGTCACACAGAGTTGGACACGACTGAAGTGACTTAGCAGCAGTAGCAGTAGCAGCACACACTAGAAGAAATACTTATTTCAAAGAAATGGCAGCTCAGAATGTGTGGACAGGGAGGGGCTGAACTAATGCTCCTCAGCCAGCCTGGGCTCCTGTGTAGCACAGAAGACACTAGAAATTTCAGTTTCCTATAGGGGGAGGGGAGCTGGGTGAGCTGGGAGCCTCAGGTGGGCTCATTTTAGCATGAGCTAAGTGACCCTGAATCCAAGGGCTGATGGACAGGCCCCTCAGGATTCACACAAATGACCTTGACCTTGAATTGCACTAGTCGGAGCTGGAGAGGGGCCTGCTCAGCAGTGGCGGGTGCTGGGCTCCCAGGAGCTGGGCCTGGCTGAGCAAACACACAGGGAGTTACACCAGCAGGACCTGAGCAGGAACACAGGCAGGACTCTCTGGTTAAGACAGATGCACCCATCTCAGTAGAGACCAGCCAGAGGACAGTCAGGACTGGGGGCCAGTGCAGGGGACTAGCCAGCACCTTGGGCCAGGCCAGGGGCCCTCCCCTACCATCTGCACATCAGGAGGACTGGCCACTGCTCCTTTAGACAGCAGCCACCTGGGGGAGGAGCGGCGGCGGGTGGGGAGGAACAGGTCTGTAGGGTGAAGCAGCACCAGTGGGCGTGTACCCACAGTGATGACCTGGACTGCAATACACTGAGTGGCCACCAAGTTTGCCTCTGCCCCACCTCCTCGGCCTTGCCCAGGGAAGTGGAGGCTGGTGAGGAGCAGATGACAAGAGAAAATAAAAGGTGTCATTCATTTGTTTTTATGAACCAGGTATGTTAACACTGCAAACTATCCTCTTTGAGGTCCTGGGGCCATGAGAAGAGCAGCTTTAGACAGAAACCAAGTGGTAGCCTGAGACTCAGACAGAAAAGAGCACAACTATCCTCAATAGTCATAACAGCTCAAGGTGGTGAAGCCTGACTGGGCAGGGGTAGAGGAGGGAAATAGGGGAAGGCCCAGCTCACAGCAGGAGCCCCTGACCAGAGAGGGAAGCTGACCGACCCAGAAGATGGTACCTGTGCTTCTAATCTGCTGTCAACTTGCTGGGTAATATAAGTGTGTTCTGCAATTACTCTAATCCATGGAGCTCTGTCTCATCTAAATTGCCTCTATTGAGGATTTGGAAGTCCCTAAAAAGCTAGTAACATTAAACACGCATTTGACACTCAAATGTGCTCCACTCTACTGTTCTCAGTAGAGTTCGATTGGAGGAATTGAATGGGAAAGACCAAAAAAGAAAAATTCCAAGGCTCAGAGGATTACAGTGTGAAAGTGTCTTGAGAAGGCAATGACTGAATAGGCTCTGGACTGCTGTGCGAATGCCCTCGTTAATCCCACAGTTTCACAGCATCTTTTATTTTTTTTTTTCTGTTGGTTTTGAATTAGAAGATAATTGCTTTACAATGTTGTATTGATTTCTGCTGTGCTACAACGTGAATCATCTATATGTATACACATATCCCCTTCCATCCCACCCCTCTAGGTCATCACAGCTAGCTGAGATGACCTGTGTTATACAGCTGTGAGGAGCTGTATAACTGTTACACAGTTACACTATATAGCTGTTATACAGCTGTTGCAGCTGTATAACTGTGAGCTGTTATGCAGCTCACAGGAGCTGAGCTCCCTGTGTCATACAGCAGCTTCCCAATTAGCTATGCATTTTACACGTGAAAGTGTTAGTAACTCAGTTGTGTCCAATGCTTTGTGACCCCTTGGACTGTACTTCTGTTTATGCGATTCTCCGGGCAAGAAGACTGGAGTAGGTTGCCATTCCCTTCTCCAGAGGATCTTCATGATCCAGGGATCTAACCCACGTCTGCTGTGTTGCAGGCAGATTCTTTACTGAGCCAGTATATGTCAATACTACTCTCCCAATTTGTCCCACCCTCTTCTGCCCTTTCCAAATTTACTGGCATATTGACTGCAGCACTTTTACAGTATCATCTTTCAGGATTTGAAATAGCTCAACTGGAATTCCATCACCTCCATTAGCTTTGTTTGTAGTGATGCTTTCTAAGGCCCACTTGACTTCACATTCCAGAATGTCTGGCTCTAGGTCAGTGATCACACCATCGTGATTATCTGGGTCATGAAGATCTTTTTTGTACAGTTCTGTGTATTCTTGCCACCTCTTCTTAATATCTTCTGCTTTTGTTAGGTCCATACCATTTCTGTCCTTTATTGAGCCCATCTTTGCATGAAATGTTCCCTTGGTATCTCTAATTTTCTTGAAGAGATCTCTGGTCTTTCCCATTCTGTTGTTTTCCTCTATTTCTTTGCATTGATCACCAAGGAAGGCTTTCTTATATCTCCTTGCTATTCTTTGGAACTATGCATTCAGATGCTTATATCTTTCCTTTTCTCCTTTGCTTTTCACTTCTCTTCTTTTCACAGCTATTTGTAAGGCCTCCCCAGACAGCCATTTTGCTTTTTTGCATTTCTTTTCCATGGGGATGGTCTTGATCCCTGTCTCCTGTATAATGTCACAAACCTCATTCCATAGTTCATCAGGCACTCTATCTGTCAGATCTAGGCCCTTAAATCTATTTCTTACTTCCACTGTATAATCATAAGGGATTTGATTTAGGTCATACCTGAATGGTCTATTTTTCATTCCAATCCCAAAGAAAGGCAATGCCAAAGAATGCTCAAACTACCGCACAATTGCACTCATCTCACATGCTAGTAAAGTAATACTCAAAATTCTCCAAGCCAGGCTTCAGCAATACATGAACCGTGAACTTCCTGATGTTCAAGCTGGTTTTAGAAAAGGCAGAGGAACCAGAGATCAAATTGCCAACATCCGCTGGATCATTGAAAAAGCAAGAGAGTTCCAGAAAAACATCTATTTCTGCTTTATTGACTATGCCAAAGCCTTTGACTGTTTGGATCACAATAAACTGTGGAAAATTCTGAAAGAGATGGGAATACCAGACCACCTGACCTGCCTCTTGAGAAATCTGTATGCAGGTCAGGAAGCAACAGTTAGAACTGGACATGGAACAACAGACTGGTTCCAAATAGGAAAAGGAGTATGTCAAGGCTGTATATTGTCACCCTGCTTATTTAACTTATATGCAGAGTACATCATGAGAAACGCTGGGCTGGAAGAAACACAAGCTGGAATCAAGATTGCCGGGAGAAATATCAATAACCTCAGATATGCAGATGATACCACCCTTATGGCAGAAAGTAAAGAGGAACTAAAAAGCCTCTTGATGAAGGTGAAAGAGGAGAGTGAAAAAGTTGGCTTAAAGCTCAACATTCAGAAAACGAAGATCATGGCATCCGGTCCCATCACTTCATGGGAAATAGATGGGGAAACAGTGGAAACAGTGTCAGACTTTATTTTTTTGGGCTCCAAAATCACTGCAGATGGTGACTGCAGCCATGAAATTAAGAGACGCTTACTCCTTGGAAGGAAAGTTATGACCAACCTAGATAGCATATTCAAAAACAGAGACATTACTTTGCCAACAAAGGTCCATCTAGTCAAGGCTATGGTTTTTCCAGTAGTCATGTATGGATGTGAGAGTTGGACTGTGAAGAAGGCTGAGCGCTGAAGAATTGATGCTTTTGAACTGTGGTGTTGGAGAAGACTCTTGAGAGTCCCTTGGACTGCAAGGAGATCCAACCAGTCCATTCTGAAGGAGATCAGCCCTGGGATTTCTTTGGAGGGAATGATGCTGAAGCTGAAACTCCAGTACTTTGGCCCCCTCATGCGAAGAGTTGACTCATTGGAAAAGACTCTGATGCTGGGAGGGATTAGGGGCAGGAGGAGAAGGGACGACAGAGGATGAGATGGCTGGATGGCATCACTGACTTGATGGACGTGAGTCTGAGTGAACTCCGGGAGTTGGTGATGGACAGGGAGGCCTGGCGTGCTGCGATTCATGGGGTCTCAAAGAGTCGGACACGCCTGAGTGACTGAACTGAACTTCTGCCCTAGCTGTGCTCCCAACCATCTTATTCTGCCTAGATTGAGGAACATGGACTGGAAAAATGTAAGAGGATGTTCAAGGAAAGGGGTTCCCCAAAATTTCTCAAGGGCTCTCATCATTTAATATTTTCTCATGAAATCCCCCTATCCAGAGTTGTATTAAGCCCCAAATCCTTTAGTCTGGAAATACCCTTCATACCTTTTCTTTGTAAGTTACAGTTTAAGTCTCTTTTGCCTTTAGTCCAGAGCATCTTCTATGTAGATTATCCTTCACCAGCAGCTTTGTTATCTCACTGGAGAACCCAAGGTTAATGCTGCATCCAAGGCCATGACCTTTGTATTTTCCAGCTCATCATCTCTACAAATATGACCCAGTAATTGGTCTTCTTTTTCTTTAGAGAGATTTTTTTTTTTTAAAGTGAAGCACCATTTTAAAATGTGTAATTCAGGTGTGGATACCTCCTCACTATTTATAGACTTAATTATAGATTGTAAAACTAACTATAATCTCTATGGTGTTTCCCTCTGAAATTGCTCCAGATAGTCTCCATTAAATTTCACTACATCTTTGTGAAGTTTGGCCAGAAGATCAATTCTTTTGCTTTAATAGAAAGAAGAGAAGGAAAGTGGTTTGTCCAAGGTCAATCACCCAATTAGCACTGAAACCTTACCTAAAGGCCAGGTCACGTGATCCCTGCTTCTGTGCTCTATCAGGAAACCGTGTTGTCCCCAGATCCTGTGGTGGTGCCAGTTCAGCTGAAGCAGGCGGACCTCCCCTGAGGTACTCGGCCAGACAGAGAGCATGTAGCCCACCATAGGGGCCACTCTGTCCTCACCCTCAGGCCAGACAGCGGCATCGCTAAATAGATTACATAGTACCGTACTGCACTGTACCATGCTATATATAGATACATCACACCATAGTAGCTACTCCCAGTGAATCACAGGCTTCCTGATCCATTGCTCTTTGGAGCTATTGGTTCTATTTCTTGGGCTTTTGATTCCTTCTCTGAAATGTCCCTCACTTCAGAAAAGAAAAAAAAAGGCCATTGTTGTAGGTGAGTGGCTATCTCAATTTGCTTTCTGCTAGTGAAATTTTGAGAGTCTAAATGTCCTCATGCAATCTGAACAATGTTAGTGCCTCTAAATGGAAGCTGGTGGCTTTTATGCTTGGGTAAAACATTTGCTTAAATTTCTTAGAAGCCCTTCTACCTAGTCGAAAGGCATTTCTCGACACTACTCTAAATCGTTTGTAGATCTTAATTTTTTTTATAGCCATGTTTTTGATTTGGTCATCACCATTAAGAATTTTACTGCATGGTGAAGTGGGATGTGAGAAAGTTTTATTTTCTCAGTTGGTACTGAGGCTTTTAAATTCCCTCTAAATTCTGCTTTAAAACTAAATCTTGAATAGAGAACAAGATGGCAGAGGAGTAGGTGAACGTGGAGTACATCTCTTTCCACAGATACATCAGGAACATACCTTCAGACACAGAAGTGCATGAAGAGCACCAGCTGAGAGCAGACAGGAGTACCTGACCAGCAGAAAAGAATATACAGACCCATGCAAAACTCGGTAGGATGAAGAAACTAAGGAGAAAAACAGGAATGTTAGTAGACTGGACCTGCCCTCGGTGGGTGAGGGAACTGAAGCAGGGGTCTGATCCCCATGTCGGGGCCATTGTCTGAGTCAGAGGAGAAACATATAAGGCTGAGAGTGAAACAGCAGATCTGTGGCAGCCTAAATGGAATGAGAATCAGATGGTCCAAGCTGCAGCCATACATACCCTAACTGCACAGTGGCTGGGAGCTGAAGTTTAGGGATTGTGGAGCAATCCCTGGTGAGGGCTGCTGTTGACTGCAGAGAGAAGGATCAAGGGGATGTGAGGAAGAAGATCGTGGTGGGAAATGCCTGTGGCGGAAAACCCAGCAGCCATGGAAGCAACGTTATACTAATGAGTCATGCAAAGGGAGTGGAGCCATCACCATAGCCTCTCTCTCTCTCCACACTCCAGCATGGGCAACTGAACAATAGAGAGGCTGGACCATTAAACGCCTGATGAACTGAACTACAGAGTAGTTCACCCACCCAGGGTGCCCCTTTAACTGCTTGACATGCCGATCTACAGAGTAGGACCCGGGGGGGAGCTGCAGGGGCCCTCTATGTGTTCAGCCTGATGTGCTGAACAACAGAGAAGGACGCCAGGCAAGGAAGCCCTCTAAGTGACTGAATGGGGGGAGCTATGGAGAAAGACTGGCCGAAGAGGCCTTCTGATTGCCAGCTACAAGAGGCTCGAAAAAAGACTCTGATAGGGCCATAACTCCTGCAGCAGAGGCAGTCCGTGTCCCTGCATACGGCCAGGGTCCCCACAAGCCAAGCAGCTGCGCCACCTTCACGCTCAACTCTCACTGGGGCAGAGCTGCCACAGGCAAAAAAAGTCTTGTGCCTATGCAAAGCTCAGGGTTGCTTTGGTAGTGTCCGACTCTTTGTGACCCTGTGGACTGTGGCCTGCCAGCCTTCTCTGTCAGGGAGGGGGTTCTCCAGGCAAGAATACTGGAGCGTATGGGTCAATACTGGTTGCCATATCCTTCTAGAACACTATATTTCCTGCTGCCCTAGCCACCAACTCCCCTGAGTACCTGGTGCTGCCAGAACCCCTGCAACCCAAGCAGCTGTACCACCTCCACACCTGGCCCTCACAGAGGCAAACCCAGTCCTCTAGGGCAACCTCAGGAGCAAACCCCAGTGGACAACCCACATGCAGAGATGGAAATAAAACTGCAATTGAAATCCAGGGGCAGTGTGACTAAGGAAGAAAACCCAAAACCCTCCCACTAGCTGTACAAGCTGCAGATTAAATTCACATGATCAACTAGGCAGACTCTGTGTCTGTGGAACAGAGAAGGTCACTAAGAGCTCCCACAAAAGAAAATGTACTAGTTCTGATAGCTGTGGACATTGGAGGCAAGAACAGAGGAGTAAGAACAGATTAGAATCTGAGCTGCCCACCGTTTATAATAGCCAGGACTGGAAGCAACCTAGATGTCCATCAGCACACAAATGGATAAGCAAGCTGTGGTACATATACACAATAGAGTATTATTCAGCCATTAAAAAGAATATATTTGAATCAGTTCTAATGAGGTGGATGAAACTGGAGCCTATTATACAGAGTGAAGTAAGCCAGAAAGAAAAACACCAATATAGTATACTAATGCATATATATGGAATTGGTATATATAAGAAAGATGGTATTGATAATCCTGTATGCGAGACAGCAAAAGAGACACAGATATATAGAACAGTCTTTTGGACTCTGAGGGAGAGGGCGAGGGTGGGATGATTTGGGAGAATGGCATTGAAACATGTATAATATCATATGTGAAATGAATCACCAGTCCAGGTTCGATGCATGATACAGGATGCTCGGGGCTGGTGCACTGGGATGACCCAGAGGGATGGTATGGGGAGGGAGGTGGGAGGGGGGTTCAGGATGGGGAACACGTGTACACCCGTGGCAGATTCATGTGGATGTATGGCAAAACCAATACAATATTGTAAAGTAATTAGCCTCCAACTAAAATACATAAATTTATATTAAAAAAATAGGATCATCTTTTAGTATTTGGACATTGTTGAAAAGACTATTGTTTCTCCATTAAATTAATTGCCTTTGAAAAAAAGAAAAAAAGAATCTGAGCTGCCCCAGGTCAGCACAGTGTTGGAGGGCATCCTAGGAAGGTGAGGTGGACTGTGACTCCCAGCGAGGGAAAGGACTCTGATAGCAGTGACACAAGAAAAACATTCATTATTCTTATGTTTTGACTTGTTCTGTAGATTCTTTTGCTTTTTGTTTGTTTGTTTGTTTTCCTCCCCCCGCCCCATTGTAGTTATCGATTTTATTGGCACTATGAAATCTAATTAAGCTTTTGAGTTTTTTTTTTTTCTTTTTTTTCTCAGTCACATTTTTTATTGTTATTATAAACTTCTGCCTCTATGTTGGGCTTTTACAGTTCTGGGGAGTTTTTTTATTTTCTCTTTTTTTAATTTTAATTTTTCAAACCTATTATTATTTTTTCTACATTTATTCCTTTGCTTTTCCTACTGTTCTTTTACCCTTGCAGTTAATCTTTGATATATAAAAATCTTCTTTATATACCTCTCTTTAACTTTGTATATCTATTCTTTCTTTCATCTCTTTCTTTCCTTTAGCCTCAACATATTTGTTAGTTTTCTTGTCATTGCTTTATTCCTCAATTGGCATCTTGCATTAGTTTTGCTTTCCAGTTTGTGCTATAGTTAGTTTTGTTCTGATAGACATAATTTTTGGTTCCCTTTGTTCACCAGGTCAATATATTGTACTTTATTTTTGTTGGAATGCTTTTATTTTGCTTATGGGTGTATAATGAGAGTGTGATCACTCACCTAGAGCCAGATATCCTGGAATGTGAAGTAAAGTGGGCCTTAGGAAGCATCACTATGAACAAAGCTTGTGGAGGAGATGGAATTCCAGTTGGGCTATTTCAAATCCTGGAAGATGATGCTGTGAAAGTGCTGCACTCACTATGCCAGCAAATTTGGAAAACTCAGCAGTGGCCACAGGACTAGAAAAGGTCAGTTTTCATTCCAATCCCAAAGAAAGGCGATGCCAAAGAATGCTCAAACTACCACACAATTGAATTCATTTCACATGCTAGTAAAGTAATGCTCAAAATTCTCCAAGCCAGGCTTCAGCAATACGTGAACTGTGAACTTCCAGATGTTAAAGCTGGTTTTAGGAAAGGCAGAGGAACCAGAGATCAAATTGTCAACATCCGCTGGATCATTGAAAAAGCAAGAGAGATCCGGAAAAATATCTATTTCTGCTTTATTGACTGTGCCAATGCCTATGACTGTGTGGATCACAATAAACTGTGGAAAATTCTGAAAGAGATGGGAATACCAGACCACCTGACCTGCCTCTTGAGAAATCTGTATGCAGGTCAGGAAGCAACAGTTAGAACTGGACATGGAACAACAGACTGGTTCCAAATAGGAAAAGGAGTATGTCAAGGCTGTATATTGTCACCCTGCTTATTTAACTTATATGCAGAGTACATCATGAGAAATGCTGGGCTGGAGGAAGCACAAGCTGGGATCAAGATTGCTGGGTGAAATATCAATAACCTCAGATATGCATATGATACCACCCTTATGGCAGAAAGCGAAGAAGAATTAAAGAGCCTCTTGATTAAAGTGTAGGAGGAGAGTGAAAAAGTTGTCTTAAAGCTCAACATTCAGAAAACTAAGATCATGAAATCTGGTCCCATCATTTTATGGCAAATAGATGGGGAAAGAGTGGAAACCATGGCTGAATTTATTTTTCTGGGCTCCAAAATCACTATAGATGGTGATTGCAGCCATGAAATTAAAAGATGCTTACTCCTTGGTAGGAAAGTTATGACCAACCTAGACAGCATATTAAAAAGCAGAGATGTGGGGAGCATGTGATTTTTTTTTAAAAAAAAAAAAAAAAAAAAAAAAAAAAGCAGAGATGTTACTTTGTCAACAAAGGTCCGTCTAGTCAAGGCTATGATTTTTCCAGTGGTCATGTATGGATGTGAGAGTTGGACTATAAAGAAAGCTGAGCACTGAAGAATTGGTGCTTTTGAACTGTGGTGTTGGAGAAGACTCTTGAGAGTCCCTTAGACTGCAAGGAGATCCAACCAGTCTATTCTGAAGGAGATCAGTCCTGGATGTTCATTGGAAGGACTGATGTTGAAGCTGAAACTCCAATACTTTGGCCACCTGATGGGAAGTGCTGACTCATTTGAAAGACCCTGATTCTGGGAAAGATTGGGGGCAGAAGGAGAAGGGGACAAGAGAGGATGAGATGGTTGGGTGGCATCACCGACTCAATGGACGTGGGTCTGGGTGGACTCTGGGAGTTGGTGATGGACAGGGAGGCCTGGTCTGCTGCGACTCATGGGGTCACAAAGAGTCGGACACAACTGAGCGACTGAACTGAATTGAACTGAACTGTATATGTGTATATTCAGTCACACATTTTATTGTTGTTATAAACCTCTCCTTCTATGCTGGGCCTTTGCAGTTCTGTGGAGCTTTCCTTTTTCAAATCTCACTTAATGCCACAATAATTGGAATCTTCGTTCCTGACCAGAGATCAAGCCCTGAGCCTTTGGAGTGGGAGCACTGACTCCAAGACCCTAGACTACCAGAAAGCTTACCCTAGGGAGTATCAAATAGTGAGAACTCACACAAAGGAAACCACTGGCATACAGGACCCAGCATCACCCAGCCACCAGTAGCACCCTGTGCAGGGCACCTCATCTAAACAACAAACAAAACAAAAATACAAACCCAATCATCAGCAGACAGGATTACCACCTCACTCAGCCTGGCTCACCAGAGGAAAAACAAACAAACAAACAAAAACTCAGCACAAATCTCACCCTATAAGAAGCTTACACAAACCACTGGACCAACCTTAGGTGGGCAGAAATCAAAAGGAAGAAAGAATTCTTCTTTTTGGAGCCTGGGAATAGGAGACCTCAAACAATAAGTTAAAAAATAAATAATGAAAAAGCAGAGAAGTGCTACACAAATGAAGGAGCAAACTATAAACACAGAAGTCCAAATAAATGAAGAGGAAATGGACAAACTACCGGAAAAAAATTCAAAATAATGGTAGTAAAGATGATCAAAAACCTTGAAAGCAAAATGGAGAAAATGCAGGAATCGATTAACAAAGACCTAGACGAATTAAAGAATAAACATACATCCAACACAATTAATGAAATTAATAGCAGGATATCTGAAGCAGAAGAATGAATCAGTGAGCTGGAAGATAGAATGGTAGAAATAACTTCTGAAGAGCAGAATAAAGTAAAAAAAGAAAGAAAGAAAAGAACTGAGGATAGTCTCAGAGACCTCTGGGACAATATCAAATGCACCAACATTCGAATTATAGAGGTCCCAGAAGAAGAAGCACCACTCCAGTACTCTTGCCTGGAAAATCCCATGGACGGAGGAGCCTGGTAGGCTGCAGTCCATGGGGCCTTGAAGAGTTGGACACGACTGAGCGACTTCACTTTCACTTTTTACTTTCCTGCATTGGAGAAGGAAATGGCAACCCACTCCAGTGTTCTTGCCTGGAGAATCCCAGGGACGGCGGAGTCTGGTGGGCTGCTGTCTGTGGGGTCGCACAGAGTCAGACACGACTGAAGCAGCTTAGCAGCAGCAGCAGCAGCAGAAGAAGAAAAGAAAAACAAAGGGTAAGAGAAAATTTTTGAAGAGACCATCGTTGAAAATTTTCCCAACATAGAAAAGGAAATAGTCAATCAAGTCCAAGAGGCACAGAGTCCCATACAGGATAAACCCAAGGAGAAAGATGCCAAGATACATATTAACCAAACTAACAAAGACTAAACACAAAGAAAGAACATTAAAAGCAGCAAGGGAGAAGCAACAACTAACATACAAGGGAAACCCCATTGCTTAACAGATGATGTTTCAGCAGAAACTCTGCAGGCCAGAAGGGAATGGCAGGATATATTTCAAGTACTGAAAGGGAAAAATCTACAACCAAAGTTACTGTACCTGACAAGGATCTCATTCATAATTGGTGGAGAAATCAAAAGCTTTTCAGACAAGCAAAAGTTAAGAGAATTCAGTACCACCAGACCAGCTTTACAACAAATGTTAAAAAGACTTATATAGTCAAGAAATACAAGAGAAGAAAAAAAATCTACAAAATCAACCCCACACAATTAAGAAAATGGCAATAGGAACAAACATATCAATAATTACTTTAAATCTAAATGGGTTACATGCTCCAACCAAAAGACACAGACTGGCTGAATGGATACAAAAGCATAAGTTCAGTCACTCAATCGTGTCCAACTCTTTGTGACCCCATGAATTGCAGCACGCCAGGCCTCCCTATCCATCACCAACTCCAGGAGTCTACCCAAACCCATGTCCACTGAGTCGGTCATGCCATTCAGCCATCTCATCCTCTGTTGTCCCCTTCTCCTCCTGCCCCCAATCCTTTCCATTGTTAGGGTCTTTTCCAATGAGTCAACTCTTCTCATGAGGTGGCCAAAGTATTGGAGTTTCAGCTTCAACATCAGTCCTTCCAATGAACACCCAGGACTGATCTCCATTAGGATGGACTGGTTGGATCTTCTTGCAGTCCAAGGGACTCTCAAAAGTCTTCTCCAAGACCCATATATATGCTGTCTACGAGAAACCCACTTCAGATCAAGTTGCATATAGAATGAAAGTGAGAGGATTAAAAAATATATCCCATGAAAATGGGAAGCAAAAGAAAGCTGGAGTAGCAATCCTCATATCAGATAGAATAGACCTTAAAATAAAGAAGACTACAAGAAATAAGGAAGGACTCTATATAATGATCAAGGGATCAATCCAAGAGGAAGATATAGCAATTGTAAATATCTATGCAGCCAACATAGGAGCACCGAAATACACAGGACAAACACTAACTGACATAAAAGGAGAAATTGACAGTAACACAATAATAGTAGGAGACTTTAACACTCCACCCACACCAATGGACAGATCACCAAAACAGAAAATTAATAAGGAAACACAATTCTTAAATGATACATTGGATGAGATGGATCTCGTTGATATCTTCAGGACATTCCATCAAATGCAGAAGAATACACCTTCTCAAGTGCACATGAAACATTGTCCAGGATAGACCACACCTTGGGTCACAAAAAAAATTAAGTAAATTTTAAAAAATTGAAATCATATCAAGTATCTTCTCTGACCACAATGCTATGAGACTAGATATCAATTACAAGAAAAAAACTGTAAGAAACAAAAACACATGGAGATTAAACAGCATGTTTCTAAATAACCAACAGGTTACTGAAGAAATCAAAAGGGAAATCAAAAAACTTCTAGAAACAAATGACAGTGAAAACATGACAACTCAAAACCTATCAGTTCGGTTCAGTTTCAGTTCAGTCGCTCAGTCGTGTCTGACTTTGCAACCCCATGAATTGCAGCACGCCAGGCCTCCCTGTCCATCACCAACTCCCGGAGTTCACTCACACTTGTGTCCATCGAGTCGGTGATTCCATCCAGCCATCTCATCCTCTGTTGTCACCTTCTCCTCCTGCTCTCAATCCCTCCCAGCATCAGGGTCTTTTCCAATGAGTCAACTCTTTGCATGAGGTGGCCAAAATATTGGAGCTTCAGCTTTAGCATCAGTCCTTCCAATGAACACTCAGGACTGATCTCCTTTAGAATGGACTGGCTGGATCTCCTTGCAGTCCAAGGGACTCTCAAGAGTCTTCTTCAACACCACAGTTCAAAACCTATGGGATGCAGCAAAAGCAGTTCTAAGAGGGAAGTTTATAGCAAAACAATCCTACCTCAAGAAACAAGAAAAACATTGAATAGACAACATAACTTTACACCTAAAACAACTGGAAAAAGAAGAACAACAACAACAAAAAAAACCCCCCAAGATTAGTATAAGGAAAGAAATCATAATGATCCTAGCAGAAATAATTGAAAAAGAAATGAAAGAAACAATAGTAAAGATTAATAAAACTAAAAGCTGGTTCTTTAAGAAGATAAATAAAATTGACAAGCCTTTAGCCAGAATCATCAAGAAAAAAAGAGAGAAGAATCAAATCAACAAAATTAGAAATGAAAAAGGAGAGCTTACAACAGACAGTGCAGAATACAAAGGATTATAAGAGACTATTATGAGCAACTCTATGGCAAGAAAATGGATAACCTGGAAGAAATGGACAGATTCTTAGAAGTGTTCAATCTTCCAAGACTGAACTGGGAAGAAGCAGAAATTATGAACAACCCAATTATAAGCACTGAAATTGAAGCTATGATAAAAATCTCCCAAAGAACAAAACCCAGGACCAGATGGCTTCACAGGAGAATTCTATCAAACATTTAGAGAAGAGCTAATGCCTACCCTTCTGTTGCTGCTGCTGCTGCTAAGTCGCTTCAGTCGTGTCCGACTCTGTGTGACTCCGTAGACTGCAGCCCACCAGGCTCCCCCATCCCTGGGATTCTCCAGGCAAGAACACTGGAGTGGGTTGCCATTTCCTTCTCCGATGCATGTAAGTGAAAAGTGAAAGTGAAGTCGCTCAGTAGTGCCCAACTCCTAGCGACCCCATGGACTGCAGCCCACCAGGCTCCTCCATCCATGGGATTTTCCAGGCAAGAGTACTGGAGTGGGGTGCCATCGCCTTCTCTGGCCTACCCTTCTAAACTCTTTCAAAAAATTGCAGAGGAAGGAACACTTCCAAACTCATTCTACGAGGCCACCATCACCCTGATACCAAACCAGTCAAAGACAACACAAAAACAGAAAACTACTGGCCAATATCACTGATGAATATAGATGCAAAAATACTCAACAAAATTTTAGCAAACAGAATTCAGCAACACATCATAAAGCTCATACACTATGATCAACTTGAGTTTATTCCATGAATGCAAGGATTCTTCAATATACACGAATCAATGTGATGCACCATATTAACAAATTGAAAGATAAAAACCATATGATAATCTCAATAGATGCAGAAAAAGCCTTTGACAAAATTCAGCACCCTTTTATGGTTAAAACTCTTCAAAAAATGGGCATAGAAGGAACCTACCTCAACATAGTAAAGGCCAAATATGATAAGCCTAAGCAAACATTTTTCTCAATAGTGAAAAGTTGAAAGCATTCCCCCTAAGATCAGGAAGAAGACAAGGGTGTCCACTTTCACCACTGTTATTCAACATAGTTTTGGAAGTCCTAGCTACAACAGTCAGAGAAGAAAAAGAAATAAAAGGAATCCAGATCAGAAAAGAAGAAGTAAACTCTTACTGTTTGCAGATGACATGATACTGTACATGGAAAACCCTAAAGACAGTATCAGAAAATTATTAGAGCTAATCGGTGAATTTAGCAAGGTTGCAGGATACAAAATCAATACACATAAATCACTTATATTTCTATATACTAACAATGAAAAATCAGAAAGAGAAAGGAAGGAATCAATCCCATTCACCATTGCAACAAAAAGAATCAAATATCTAGGAATAAACTTACCTAAGGAGACAAATGGGGAAGGCAATGGCACCCCACTCCAGTACTCTTGCTTGGAAAATCCCATGGATGGAGGAGTCTGGTGGGCTGCAGTCCATGGGGTTTCGAAGAGTCAGATAGGACTGAGCGACTTCACTTTCACTTTTCACTTTCATGCATTGGAGAAGGAAATGGCAATCCACTCTAGTGTTCTTGCCTGGAGAATCCCAGGGACGGGGGAGCCTGGTGGGCTGCCGTCTATGGGGTTGCACAGAGTCAGACATGACTGATGCAACTTAGCAGCAGCAGCAGCATGGAGACAAAAGAACTGTACTCAGAAAATTATAGGATACTGATGAAAGAAATCAAGGATGACGTAAACAGATGGAGAGATATTCCATATTCTTGGGTAGGAAGAATCAATATTGTGAAAATGACTATACTACCAAATGCAATCTACAGATTCAATGCATTCCCTATCAAATTACCAATGGCATTTTTCATAGAACTAGAACAGAAAATTTCACAATTCATATCAAAACACAAAAGACCCTGAATAGCCAAAGCAGTCTTGAGAAAGAAGAATGGAGCTGGAGGAATCAAGCTTCCTGACTTCAGATTAGACTACAAAGCTACAGTCATCAAGACAATATGGTACTGGCACAAAAACAGAAATATAGACCAATGGAACAAGATAGAAAGCCCAGAAATAAACCCATGCACCCATGGGTACCTTATTTTTGACAAAGGAAGCAACAGTATACAGTGGGGCAAGACAGCCTCTCTAATACATGGTGCTGGGAAAACTGGACAGCTACATGTAAAAGAATGAAATTAGAACACTTCCTAATACCATACATAAAGATAAACTCAAAGTGGATTAAAGACCTAAATGTAAGACCAGAAACTGTAAAACTCTTGGAGGGAAACATAGGCAGAACACTTGACGTAAATCAAAGCAAGATCCTCTATGATCCACCTCCTAGAGTAAGGGAAATAAAAACAAAAGTAAATAAGTGGTACCTGATTAAGCTTAAAAGCTTTTGCATAGCAAAGGAAACTATAAGCAAGGTGAAGAGACAACCCTAAGAATGGGAGAAAATAATAGCAAATTAAACAACAGACAAAGGGTTAATTTCCAAAATACACAAGAAGCTCCTACAACTCTTTGCTAGAAAAACAAACAATACAATCAAAAAGTGGGAAAAAGACCTAAACAGACATTTCTCCAAAGAAGACATACAGATGGCTAACAAACACATGAAAAGATGCTCAATGTCACTAATTATTAGAGAAATGTAAATCAAAACTACAGTGAGATATCACCTCACACTGGGCAGAAGGGCCATCATCAAAAAATCTACAAACAATTAATGATCTAGAGAGTGTGGAGAAAAGGGAATGCTCTTGCACTGTTGATGGGAATATAAATTGATACAGCCCCTATGGAAGATGGTATGTACCTTCCTTAAAAAATGAGGAATAAAACCACCATATGACCCAATGATCCCATTCCTAGGCATATACGCTGAGGAAACCAGTGTTGAAGAAGACACATGTATCCCATTGTTCATTGCAGCACTATTTACGACAGCTAGAACATGGAAGCAACCTAGATGTCCATCAACAGATGAATGGATAAAGAAGTTGTGGTACATATACACAGTGGAATATTACTCAGCCATAAAAACAAATGAATGAGTCAGTTCTAATGAGGTGGATGAATCTAGAACCTATTATACAGAGTGAAGTGAGTCAGAAAGAGAAAGATAAATATCATATTCTAATGCACATATACGGAATATAGAAAAATGGTACTGAAGAACTTATTTACAGGGCAGCAAGGGAGAAACAGACATAGAGAATAGACTTACGGACATGGAGAGAAGGGAGGAGAGGGTGAGATGTATGGAAAGAGTAACATGGAAACTTACATTACCGTATGTAAAATATATAGCCAACAGGAATTTGCTGTATGGCTCAGGAAACTCAAACAGGGTCTCTGTATCAACCTAGAGGGGTGCGATGGGGAGGGAGATGGGAGGGAGGTTCAAAGGGGAGGGATGTATACCTATGGCTGATTCATGTTGAGGTTTGATCAGTCAGTTCAGTTCAGTCCCTCAGTCGTGTCTGACTCTGCGACCCCATGGACTGCAGCACGCCAGGCCTTCCTGTCCATCACCAACTCCCAGAGTTTACTCAAACTCATGTCCATTGAGTCGGTGATGCCATCCAATCATGAGGTTTGATAGAAAACAACAAAATTCTGTAAAGCAATTATCCTTCAATAAAAAACAAAAATCAAAAAAACTTTGCAATAACAACAATAAAAACTAAATTTTTCCTTAATTCATCTCCCTCCTCCCACATCT
This sequence comes from Bos mutus, assembly GCF_027580195.1. Classification (NCBI taxonomy): domain Eukaryota; kingdom Metazoa; phylum Chordata; class Mammalia; order Artiodactyla; family Bovidae; genus Bos; species Bos mutus. The sequence continues at coordinate 54,850,498 of NC_091630.1, read as the reverse complement.
ATGAAAAAGGAATGAAATGTCACTTGGAAGATTGTCTCCTCAGCAAATCCCAAAGCCCATCACGTATTTCCCCTTTTCCAAGTTGTTGCAGGTGTCAGTTTTGTCCACTGCTGTCCTATCTCTAACTCAGGTTGCCACTTTTACAGTTTTGCCATCAGCTCCTTCACTGTTTTTCTAGCTTCTGCTTAGTCTTAAAGCCAAGGTCATATATTTTAACCATTTCTTTCTGCAGCCCTCCACTGTCCATTGTCTTTCACTGTTGAGAAATCTAAAGAGATGTTACATGTCGATGTTTTGAATTTGACCTGACTCTCTTAAGAATCCGTGACTGTTTCATTCTCTTAAAACAATGGTACAATAATCCTACCTTTCTCTATGTTTCTTTGGGCAACACCCCACATCTAGCTTCCAACGGCTCATCAGTATGTTTTACAGCATAAAAACCACCCCAAACTCAGTTGTTTTTAGAACAACTACCTTTTATATGACTTCTAATTTTTGTGGGTCAGCAGTTTGGACTGGGCTCTGTCCCGTGTCTCAGTGGTGGTCACTCCAAGGTCGGAAGGGTATTGAGTTAGGGGCCTCTGCTTCTGGGGTTAGCCAGCTGGGCACCTGAACTAGGGGCCTGACTGGAAAGTGTTCTTCATCATTTGTCAGGCAGGCTCAAACGTTCTCACCAAGGATATGGCACAGGGTGCCAGGAGCATAACGAGGGGGCTCTAATACACAAGAACTTTCTTTTGTTTCTGTTGGCGTCACTTTTGCTGCTGTTCCATTGTCCTAAGTCAGTTACAGTCCAGTGTAGATATAAGATGAGTAGAGAAAGCACTTCTCTGTCATTTTTCATCTCCTGTAGCCCACGAGTTTCCCTTTTCTTTTCCATTTTACCGTTACACTTTTGTTAGCCACAACTTCTTAAGAAATGGTGTTTTGCTTTGAGACTATTCTTGCTTGAAAATGTCTTTGTTCTGCTCTTGCTTGATTCATAGTTTGCCTTGGTGTATAATCTAAGTTAGAAATATTTTTCCTGCTTAATTTTGAAGGCATCCCTTCACTGTCCTCTGTCTTCCACTGTTGAGAAATCTAAAGAGATTCTACATGTTGATGTTTTGGATTTGACCTGACTCTCTTAAGAACCTGTGACTCAGTTTCATTCTCTTGAGAAAATGGTACAATAATAATCCTACCTTTCTCCATGTGCTATGTAGAATAACATAGGAAGGTAACATGTATGTGGTGCTTGACAGGGGTCTGGTATGTAGGAATTGGCCCCTAGAATGGTAGTGTAATGCCCCATATTTCCTGTCTTCTATCGGCAATTTTAGAAATGGGAAATGGGGATTGGCAGCTACCAGCCACTCCTCATTACCCCGCGCAATGACCCTCTTTAAAGCATCCTCAGAGGGATTTCCCAGGTGGCCCAGTAGTTAAGACTTCGCCTTCCAATGCAGGCGGCATGGGTTCGATCCCTGGTGAGGGGAACTAAGATCCCACATGCTGTGTGGCCTAGAAAAAATTTGTGTACCTCTGCACAAAACAAAAGAGCAAAACAACTGGTTGTACTTTGCACCATATGCAAAAGATTAACTAAAAAATGGATCACAGACGTAAGTAAATTTAAAAACCTAAAAGGAATTGAAAAGAAAATCCAAATGAGGATTTTTAAAACATCCTCAGAAATATTTTGCAAATAGATAGACTGAAAAGAAAAAAAAAAGATGGTTTTGTCCTACCATTTATGAAGCAATGACAGTGACTCAGCATATGCCTGACAGTGCTTTCGACTAAGCTGCTGGATCCAAAGTGAGAAGACAGGGTTTGGGTCACCTGTCAGCCAAGCTAATGCTGACTCTGTTATGAGAAAATTCACATGATTTTTCTTATCATTGAAGGCATAAACTTTCATTACAGAGGTGATCCCACTAAAAAAAAAAAGCATGAGATGACATTCTTGAGGTCCCACGAAAAGCTGAAAATTGTGATAAAGTATTCATTCCAAACCTTCCACAAGGAAGATGGTTGTCTCCCACTGCTAATAAGTGCTGAATATGCCCTGGAGAAGGGAATGGCTACCCACTCCAGTAGTCTGGCCTGGGGAAGTCTGTGAATAGAGGAGCCTGAGGGCTACAGTCCATGGGGTCGCAGAGTTGGACACAACTGAGCAATGAACACTTCCACTATGGGAGAATTAGGAAAGTTGATCCAATATGAGATTTTATTATTTTATTATTATTATTATTTTTTTTTTTACTTTACAATATTGTATTGGTTTTGCCATACATCAACATGCATCCGCCACAGGTGTACATGTGTTCCCCATCCTGAACCCCCCTCCCACCTCCCTCCCCATACCATCCCTCTGGGTCATCCCAGTGCACCAGCCCCAAGCTTCCTGTATCCTGCATCGAACCTTACTCTACATTTTCCCCTGGTGCTCTTCCTCCAACAATTCAGGTGATAAAGAGGTGTTTAAAAATGACAGAGCATCTCTTTATCATGCAAACATGAATATAAAATATGAATAAAATTCAATTGTAAGTTATAAATTAGAGAAAAATAAAAAACATTAAAATTGTTCTGAAAACTCCACTTTTCTCTGAGGAAATTAACCTTGCAAAAACATTCCCTTTTCCTTTCAGAAAAGAATTTATTTTTTGCTGAAACAGATGGGAAATCAGAAAATACTTTAAAATGAATTTTAATTTTAAGCATATATATCTCCTTGTTTACCATAGATATTCTGTGAATTTAAAGAGGAGTATAAGGTCTCAGTGAAGATCCCACAAACATACAAAGCAGAAAGACGTGGCAAAAAGGAATTTTTATTTAAAGAGAATGTTGTTTTTAGACAATCATCACTGTTACTTGTGTGCTTGCTAATTTTTCATTATCTAAATACAAAGATATTATTTATTAAAAATCTCAGATCAAGACTGATACTGTTCCCTCTTGACCAGGTTCATGAAATAAAATAATAAGCAAAATAATATTAGGGCTCCAGCCACACTTCTGACAGCTAATTTGGAACTCAACATCTACCTGACATTTGCCAGCATTTAGAGAAACCAATCTCTGTTTAACTGCCTCTGGCCTTATTTGTGAGTTGAAGCCCACTAATTCATCCTCCAAGTTAAAAAAATTTACTATTTTTTAAATGAAAGACTGACAGATAAACAGAAAGACACAAATACTTATAACCAATCATTATATTTAGTTATTTGTTAATAATTTTTTAAGTTGATATGTTGTATTTTCATTTTTGTTCAGTTCAAGAAATTTTCTTTCTTTCTTTTTTTTTTTTGGCTGCATGGCGTGAGGGATCTTAGTTCTCCCACCAGCCCCCTGCAGTGCAAGCAAGAAGTCAGTCCTAACCATGGGATACCCAGGAAAATCCCACTTACAACTAATTATAATAAAAGGTCACTTATCATAAGCGCTATAAACAAAGCATACATGATCTGTAGTTACAGGGCCCTTCAATAGCTCTCTTTTAACCTGGGCTCAGACATTTGATGAAATTATGAACCTGACAGACAGAAGCTTTCAGAGGTGGGGTCTGCCGTCTGTGGGAATCTCATGACTCAGCACTGGGCTGGATTTTCTTGTGGGGCTGGGACCAGCCAGGTAATGCGCCACTGTGTTTGCTTTCCTGCCTTTCCAAAAAATTTTAAAGCTCTGTATTGAATTTGTTACCATACTGCTTCTGTTTTATGTTTTGGCTTTTTGGCTGAGATGCTTGTGGGATGTTAGCTCCCCGACCTGGGATCAAAACTGCACCTCTTGCGCTGGAAGGCGAAGTCTTAGACACTTGACCACCAGGAACATCCCTTGCCTTTCCTACTTTACTCCTACTTTTCTCTTATACTTCCTGCCCTGCTATGGTGCCCCACACCCTCCAACAGAGTGGGGAATGGCTTTGGCTCTGCTTCTTGGGGACCTGGGCTAGGACATGGGACTATCTTTCTTCTCCCCAGGGTTCCCGCTGGGTCCTTTGTCTTGTCACAACTTCCATTCTACCAGGGAGACATCATCTACTGTCAAAATTTCTGTTATGTAACAAACCATTTTATATGTATAAAATGATAAGATGTAATCTGATGATTCCTGGATCTCCACCTCCAGGGAGCCAGGTCTAATGGGATCTCTGTCCTTGGAAAATTTACAGGTATTTCCAACTCAACATGCCCCGCACTTATCCATGAGCCATACCCAAACTGCTCTCCCTTGGTGTTTCCTTTCTCAGTGAATGACATCACCATGCATCCAGATGTCTTCATCAGAAAGCTGGAATCCTCATTCCCTCTCTCGCTCTTACTGTTCACTATTTACACCAGGTCTCCCATCAGGACTCGACAATTCTATGTCTAAATGCACTTTAACCTCCTCTGCGTGATCCCACCTCCACTGCCACAGGTTCACTAAGCCATCTTTCTACTGCTCCTGCAACCCTCCAGCATATTCTTGAGAAGGTAATCCCTGTAAAACACATCTCTCAAAGGCTTTTTGTTGTCCTTATATAAATATTCTTTAACGTTATGGAGTCTGCACTTACCTTCTATCTACATTTTCAGGTTCATTTCTCATCTCTCAACAATCTAAGGGTCTGGGTTCCATCTCTGCTGAACTTTTATTTCTTTAGGATCTCATGCTCTTTCTCACCTCTGAATCTTCACATAAGCTATTTCCTCTGCTTCAGACAGTCTCTCTCATCTTCACATTGCTAACTTCTACTCATCCTTCAGGTCTCAGCCTAGATATCACTTCCCTCAGGAAGCCCTCCTGAGATCCCCACTCTTTCCCCCAGTTTAGGTCAAGTGTTCCTGCTCTGGGGCCCAGGACCCTGGCACCGAGTCCCTCCCACCCAAGGGTGGTAGTGGCTTCCTGCTCTTTCTGGGTAGCTAATGTCTGGGTTCCTTCCCTCTCATTTTGTTTACCAGATTCTGTCATTCCTTATGTAACTCTTTCTATGTGATGGATTTCCTCTGTTGCAAATACTCCCAGTGTTTTCTACTTCATGGCTAGTTCTAAGTACTTAGTTTCTAACATGTGACTCACACGGTAAAGAATCTGGCTGCAATGCAGGAGACCTGGGTTTGATCCCTGGATTGGGAAGATTCCCTGGATAAGGGAATGGCTACCCACTCCAGTATTCTTGCCTGGAGAATTCCATGGACAAAGGAGCCTGGTGGGCTACAGTCCATGGGGTCTCAAAGAGTTGGACACAACTTAGTGACTGAACAACGACAGCAGAGCACTAAAGTCCATTTCCAGGGTGATTTCTGAGGAACATAGTATAACTCTGCACCTGTACGTATGCATTCATTGCCCTGGAGCTCTTCATCAGAGGGTATGTTTAATTGTCCTGCCCCTTCTGTAGAGGAGTTGGGGCTCGGTCTACCTTGCTCGTAACTGCTTTCCGCAAAACCTGGCACAGTGATTGGCTTAAAAATATGTCTAACGTATAAACACGTTTGTAAATGTTTTTGTCTTCTCACATTTGTACAAGTCTAGAGCATCCAGCTTTCTTTCCCTAGAATTTCAGGAAGCTGGTATGTGCTATCATGCCTTTGCAGATTGTTTTAACCGCTTTCCCTACAGAATTACGTGAGATAGCATTATAATGACTTTTCACACACTAAATTTTTTTAGCTAGATTTTATCATCAAATACTAAGAAATATGTCAGATAGATGTGAATGAAGTTGTTATTACATGTTTCAAACTTTGCTTTCTGTCTTACATTCAGGTTCTGTTGGAATATAAAACCTAAAACCTACAGTCTTCAAGAATTTATTTCACTGCAAATGGGTAAACGAGACACTCATCTTTATTGTCTGCCAGGACTTGCCATGTGTGCACAGAGAGCCCAGCTTAATTTTAGCTGGGCTAAAATTAAAATTAGCAACAAGATAAACATGAGAGATTCATCATTTATAACTTTAAAATAAGCTTATTGAAAGGCTATAGATTATGATGTACTTGGATATTCTCGCTAAATCAAGTGAAAAATGAAATTAAATTTGTTTTTTCCAGAAACTTTAAACAGAAGGGAGAGTCAGTAAAATTAGAATGAAACATTTGTGAATGTGCTTTGGGAAACAGTTTTGGTTGAGTATATGATTTTGTTATTATCCACTAGCAAAATTTAACATTAAAGATAGTAAGAAGCAGCACACTTCAGTCATAAACCATTCATTCATAAATTATTTGGCCTTTTAATTTCTGACTTGAAAGTTTAATTAAGCATTCAACACTTTCTAATGTGTTCAATTAATTTTATCAAAACCTTGTATTCAAATTATTTTGTCAGTATAATCATGGCTACATCAGACTAAAAAGAAATGATTTTAAAACTGCTTCATGCAAGTCATGAAACACACAAAAAAGTTCTCACCTCTCAACAGGATGAGAATAAGAAGAACTATAATTATGTGGTTGAAAGAGTTTTATTAGGTATAAATATCATTTAGAAATTTCTAAGAGTGGCCCTAAACTAGGTGGTATGGATTTAAAAAAGCATTAAAATGATACTAATGTAAGAATCATTTAATAATCATTAATGTATTATTTAGTGGATAGTCATACCTAACAATGAGCAAATTTGTAGAGCATTTTAAAAGGCATGTTTATAGAACACTGTTAATACTCATGTAAATAAATATTAATTGTGAAGAATAGACCTCAAGAAGTGTTAAATATATTTAGAAAAGAGAGAGCAAGGGCTAAGTGAAAATTGCTCATTTTGGTTAAAAAAAACAATCTTTAATCAGAACTATGTATATAAATAACATAGTCAAGAGTCAAGATACTTTCAAAATGTGATTTTACTAGTGAATATTAGGACAAGCAGTGTTTTTATTCTACCCTCTTCTACAAGAAATACTGGTAATTACAAATAATCAAGTGGAATTATTATTAGACAGAAATGGTATATGCAGGGACGATGCAGGTTATTTATGTCATATTACAATTTAAATACACATCTTGAAACACCTGACAATCAATATTTCCTCCAGAATTTTCATTAAGCCAATCTGTTTAAAATGCAACTTTTTAATTTAACTTTTAGTAAATTCAACCGCTTTATCTTCCCAGTGATGGACCATGAGTATCTGATCAGAAATAGACAACAATATTTCTCACTCTGATCACTGTTTAAAAATCCTTTTTTTCCAGAAAAAAATTTTTTCTTCTGGAGAAAAATGTATGTGTGTGTATATATATATATATATATGACATTATATATATATATATGACATTACTGTATATATCTAACATTAATATATCAAGAATACATTTTAACATTCTTCATGACTCCTGCCAAAGCCTCAGTTTACAGTCACCTCTATGAAAGATTTCTAATTTGGATGTTCACCTAGAAAGACTCAGTCACTGGGACCCACCCCAGGGCTCTCTTTGGAGATGCAGCAATCCGTTCTCAGTGCCATGTTAGATACTTGTTCTTTCATGGGTGTCCACAGATTTTTTAAGTTTGTTTGTGGATCTTTATTTTTGTTCACTTTGCTTGTTTTCTTTAGTAGATTCTCAGGTCAATCAGGTTGGTATCTGTGTACATAACCATATGGATGGAGATGATAAACAAGTTGTAGCTTTAGCATAGGGAAAGGAGACTGCAAAATCAGAACAGCAACCCAAATCCTTCACAGGGGGGTGGAATAGATACATTTTCAGTTCCAAGGGATTCTGGGTAGAGAATCTTAGATCAAGTGGTGTTTTTTTTTTTTTGGTGCAGGGGGAGGCTGCGGAAGGAAGGGCATTGAAAGTCCCTTTTGTGTTGGCATGTCTGGAATCTTTTGCTTCTTCAGTTAGAGTTTCCAGGCATCTCCCCAGCACTAAGACTTCAGGCATAGAAGACTACAGGTGTACATTTTAAACGCATCCATAAACCAGAAGTCTTCCGCAACCTAGGTATCTATCGACAGATGAATGTATAAAGAAGATGTGGCATATATGTATATATACACACAAAAATATACAATGGAATATTACTCAGCCATTAAAAAGGAGTGAATTTGAGTCAGTTGTAGTGACATGGATGAACCTAGAGCCTGTTATACAGACTGAAGTAAGTCAGAAAGAGGAAAACAGATATCATATATCAGATATCATATATCTCTTTCATAGAGACGACTGTAAACTGAGGCTTTGGCAGCAGTCATGAAGAATATTAGAATGTATTCTTGATTATATATATATAGTAATGTCATATATATATACGTATGTGCCTACACTTTTCTCCAGAAAAAACAGATATCATATGCTAATGTATATATATATATATGGAATCTAGAAAAATAGAACTGATGGGAAAAAAAGGGAAAAAACAGAGATACAGATGTAGAGAATGGGCTTATGGACACATCAGGAGAAGGAGAGGGTGGGACAAATTGAGGAAGTAGCACTGACATCTGTACACTACCATGTGTAAAATAGATAATTGGCGGGAAGCTGCTGTATAGCACAAGGAAGGCAGCTTGGAGCCCTGGGATGACCTACAGGGGTGGGATGGAGGTGGGGAGGCTCAAGAGGAAAGGACTTTGTTGGAAATTATGACTGATTTGCACTGTTGTATGTCAGAGACCAGCACAGCATTGTAAAGCAATTATCCTTGAATAAAAATAAGTAAATAAATAAAGAAAAATAATAGTAATAATAGTAATAAACCCTCACAGTTTCTTGGCTCAATACCACCCTGTTCCTCTACCCACTAGCCCTGGTTTACATCATTCTTAAATCTTCTCCCAAGTAAATGGGGTCTTCAGGGTCATAGTTTACAAGCAGCCATCTCAAGCTGTCTAGTGTGACTTATGTGTCATCACCTGCTTTCATAAACTGACCTGCACACTCCAGATAATTGTCATGAACATCCTGAGAGGATTTAACTGTTTTCAGTGTAGTTGGTCTCTCCCTTCTTTGGTGTTTAATCCCACAGTAAGGAAGTCTTTATTTTCTTCTGAGCTCATAAACATCGCTTTATTACAAGGTTGAGTTCATGTTGTTCTGATGTATTTGGCCCTTTTCTCTAGATTTTAAGGTCCTGTCATAACCCAGTAAAGAATTTTCACCTTCTTATAAAGGTTTTCAACAGCATTTGTGGTCTCGTTATTTATGATGGCTAGCACCTGGTTTTGACTTCATCTGCCCTTCTAGGTAGTTCTGCTCAGTATTATCTGAATGTCTAGAATGAAGATAATTATTCAGAATATTGGGGCTTCCCTGGTGTCTCAGATGGTAAAGAATCTGCCTACAGTGTGGAAGACCTGGGTTCACTCCCTGGGTTGGGAAGATCCCCTGGAGAAGGGGAATTCAGAATATTAGGCTGGATGTCAGTCACCTTGTTTTTCCAACAAAATATTAAATACTGAGAAAACACACACACACACACAAATCTGATTGCTGATCCAGAGAGGGAGGTTAAACAATGCAGCCAAGAATGCTGCCATTTTTGTAAGCATATTTCTGGCATCTCTGGTGGGCTTCCCACTGCTAGGAAGAGAGGGTGGGAGTGAGGACGAGGAGGCTGGACCACCAGGCGCAGTGGTCCAGGGAGCTTCAGGGGCTCCGCCCTATGGCATTATTTTTAAGGTTCCTTTTGTGTGTGGGCGCATGTATGCGGGGATGTCTGTTACTTTACATGAGCATGTACGTTATTTCCACTACATTTGTTGCTCTGTAACAACTCCAAAAGCTGTCAAGCTTATCATCTGTTGAATCCTAATTGCTGATGACAATTTTTAGGATTATTAAATGCCATATGGGCTCAGGTCATAAATGATAATTTAAAAAATTAGAATAGTTTTCCAAAGTATTCAACTTAACAATACAGATAAGTCTGTTAAGAATGGATATTACAGTTAAAAAGAACAAAACAATGTCATTTGCAACAACATGGATTTTCATAAGTGAAGTAAGTCAGAAAGACAAATACCAAATGATATGACCTATACGTGCAATCTGAACTATGGCACAAACGAGTCTATCTACAAAAGTGAGAGAACAGACTTGTGGTTTCCAAGGGGAGGAGGTTGGGGGCGGGGAGGACTGGGAGTTTGAGATTAGCAGATGTGAACTGTTATGCACAGGATGGCTACACAGCAAGGTTCCACTGTATAGATTGTTTGCCTAGTGACTTGTGGTTGTATTTTTAGGAGTGAGGGTCTTTCCCATGTTCCTATATGCCAGTTACAGGTGGAATACCTCATTTAGGTTTTGTTGCATTAAAAACTTTCCCCAAAATTAGCAGATTGAACAACAACAACAAAAGAATGGATATTACAATGATTTTTAATAAATATTAGAAACACATAAATTAACTTTACAGTTGTATGTTCAGAAAAACTCTTGTCAGCTTAATAAGGACTTTTTAGTTTGAAACATATCTCCTGAGAGGGTAACAGGTAGGAAGGCCAGAGGTCCCCAAGTGGCAGGCGGAAATAAACTGCAAGTGGCAGATGTTTTTTCCTTTTCTACACAAAATCAAAAGGCCCTTCTTTTAATTCTGTGTTGGCTACACCTGCTTCTGCCTTGAGCTAACCAATACCGTTTTTCTTATGGAAATGTTTTCTTAAGCTATGTTAATGAAAGTGTATTTGCTTTGGAATCTGCCTTTCTTAAAAATGATTCTACCTAAGACTAACTCTGTTTCTTTCCTCAAACCTTGGGCTGATAACGGCTCAACAAACCAGTGTCCATGTCAATTGTTTTATGGCCAAGGGATGACACACCTGGTGCCATCCTGTCTCAAAAATACAGACTTCGGGAGAGGGGCTTGGGGAAACTTTCTTAGCCTTGAGGTGGGTCTCTTATCTGAGTAGCAGCTTGCTAACAGACATAAAATGCCTTGCTAAAGACTAGCAAGCAGGCACTCTTTCTGTCCCCTTCTGATGTCTGTGTCAGAAGCTTCCACTGTCTCTATTATACTTTAATAAAACTTTGCTGCACAAAAGCTCCAAGTGGTCAGGCCTCGTCTCTGATCCCCGGATCGAATCCCTCTCCTCCAGAGGACACAAATCTCGGCATAGCACATAGCTTGCACCAGCAACCTTTCATTCCTATCTAAACTGATATTTTTGGATTAAGTCTCAGAAAATCATTTCTAAGTCTTCAGATATTTAAATGCGTGAATTGATTATGAGGGTGGGAAAAGGGTGAAGAAAGACCTTTCCTATAAGTGGTATTTACCACATAGTCCCTCACTGAGTGTTATTTTAATCTATCTAATGAGGCAATGCAAAAAGGTCACATTTTTCAGAGTTAATAAAGGTAAAGATGACCTGCCTGCATACATAACTATAGAACTGTCAATTGCACAAACAATTAATTATGTGAACAGATTAATCAGCCAGCAGTTATTAATCACTTGCTCTTTACCTCGCGGCATGCTAGGTGGTATGAATGATGTAGAACAATGCCCTTACAGATACATATTAATTTCTCAGGAAGTACTTTGGGGAAAAAAAAATGTAACAAAAGCTATTCAGAATAAAAGGTGAATTGATATTTAAAATCAGTGTGCAGCCATTACTTAGTTTTCAACAGTAATGAAAGATAATTGCCCTATGGTTTTCCTTTCCATTGACTTTATGAGTGAAACATCTGATTCACTTAACTTTACAAAGAGCCCTAGAAATCTCAAACATAACTTTGGGATGGATGGATGATATTCAGACAAATAGAATGGCAGATAAACAATGTATAGTTTCCAGTTGTCTAAAGTGAAGTTGCTCAGTTGTGTCCAACTGTTTGTAACCACATAGACTGCAGCCTGCCAGGCTCCTCCATCCATGAGATTTTCCAGGCAAGAACACTGTAGCGAGTTGCATTCTTTCTCCAGGGGATCTCCCCAAACCAGGGATCAAACCCAGGTCTCCCGCACTGCAGCCTGACTCTTTACCATCTGAGCCACCAGGGTCTAGGTCTGCCATTTTGAAGGATTTGGCTGTCTCAAATACTGCCTTACAAACAAAACAACACATAAACCATAATGGAAAAGAATATGAAAAAAATAAACATTTTATATATATATACAAATATAATGTATAACTGAGTCACTGTGCTGTAAGCAGAAATAAATACAACATTGTAAATCAACTATATTTGAATAAAATAAATTTTAAAAATAAGTAAAAATGCTTTTTTTTTCCTTTTTAGTCACCAAAGTGAAAGTGAAAGTCGCTCAGTCACGTCCAACTCTTTGCGACCCCATAACCTATGCAGTCCATGGAATTCTCCAGGCCAGAATACTGGATTGGGTAGCCTTTCCCTTCTCCAGGGGATCATACATCCATTCTTTGTGACTCCATGGACTGTAGCCCTTCAGGATCCTCTGTCCATGGGATTTTCTAGGCAAGATAGAAAAAAAAAAAAACAAAGCAAAAACTCCACAAAACAATATAACAAGCTAACCTCTTTAATGAGAATGTTGTGCTTTAAGTTCCTTTTGTTAAAAAAAAATATTTGCCTTACCCCTTAGTAACCACAAGTCTGTTTTTCTATGTCTGTGAGTCTAAGTTCCTTTTTAAACATTAGGATATAAAAGTTTGACATTTGGATCAGTCAGGATCGACCCTAAGGGGAAAGAGATGGCACCCACAGGTTAGAATATTTTAAGGAAACTTTTAATTTACAAAGGAAATAATTACCAGGGTGTAGCGGGGTTTACAGAACCACAGATGTTCCCATCAGCACAAGGAATCCAGCAGCAGTTGAGGTGTTAACAACACCCAAACCTGAAAGGTGAAATCACAGATACTAACAGGGAGGAGGAAGGAGAAGCAGATCTTGGACCAGAGAGACTTCCCTGGCAGTCAAGGGGTTAAGACTTTGAGCTTTCACAGCAGTGGGTACAGATTCCATCACTAGTTGGGAAATTCTGATCCTATCTGCCGCATGGCTCAATAAAACAACAAAACAAAACACTCAAACAGTCCCATGATCTTTCTTACCTCTAAGTCCTACCATAAGTTGTTTTCTCTGCTTGAAATGGTCTTCTCTTTCCTCTTCATTTTGTTGATTTCTCATCCTTCTGATCTTAAGCTAGATGTCACTTCATCCAGGAAGCCCTCCTGGATCTCCTTTAACCCCAGTTAAGAAGGATCCTTGTTATGGTCACCATTGCCACCTTTACTAGAGCTCTTAAACAGAGGGGTTAATTGTCCTTCTCCTTCGTGTATAGGAGTGGGGCCACTTTTCCCCAAGCCTAGTATGGTGACTGACACACAATAATGACTTAAATATGCCTAAAAACCAAGAGCAATATCAATACAACAACCTCATTTAAAGTAATTTTTTCTGATAGCAAGTGCCCAGAATTTTAGAAAACTTATGGGGATAGACTTTCTTTTTCAGATTATTTTAGAATATCTCCTTCAGAATGACAGGAGATGGCATTTTAAAGACTTTGAAGATGGCAAGGTAGAACATATTACTACCCATTGTAAGAAATAACACCCCTGAGATGTGAATGCAATTGCCATTACATATTTCAAAGTTTTTCTGCTTTCTGTTTTGAATGTGGATTTGACAATAATACAGGGAAAATGGATCCTCTTAAGAAGTTTTTAAGAATGAGTTTTACAGCATGTGAGTGATTGAAGCACTTGGGGTGGAGTGCCTGCAAGCCAGGGGGCTGTCACTCACATAGACCAGACACAAACATCCTCAGGAGATACACTGCATTCTTCTGGACCCCTGTCTCTTGGTGTTAATGATCATCACTGTGTTTGATCATGGTCCTCTGGGCTTTTAATTTCATAATTGAAATGGAGTAGGTTTCATATACTCTTGCCCTTTTCAAAACGTTTTTAGCTGTCATTGTACTTGTTGATCTTGGTTTTGTGCCTCTTTGCTGTGTTGTGGGCACATGCATTGTTTCCATTTTATGTGTTGCTGAACTTGAAATTTATCATATCTTGAGTAGAAATTAATGATGGTGATTTGTAAGGTTATAAAATGAATTGCAAGTTCGTAAGATGTGAGAATATTTAAATGTTGTATTTTTTCAAAAAATAAAGATTACTAAAGTCTAATTATGTTGGAAATGATTCAGTGCTATATAGATATTATATAATTGCTTTAAACTATAAATATTAGAAATACATAAATTCATCTTCAGCCAAAGAATTGATGCTTTTGAACTGTGGTGTTGGAGAAGACTCTTGAGAGTCCCTTGGACTGCAAGGACATCCAACCAGTCCATTCTAAAGGAGATCAGCCCTGGGTGTTCTTTGGAAGGAATGATGCTAAAGCTGAAACTCCAGTACTTTGGCCACCTCATGCGAAGAGTTGACTCATTGGAAAAGACTCTGATGCTGGGAGGGGTTGGGGGCAGGAGGAGAAGGGAACGACAGAGAATGAGATGGCTGGATGGCATCACCGACTGGATGGACATGAGTTTGGGTGAACTCCAGGAGTTGGTGATGGACAGGGGGGCCTGACGTGCTGCAATTCATGGGGTCGCAAAGAGTCAGACACAACTGAGCGACTGAACTGAACTGAACTGAAGTATGTTGGAAATGATTCAGCGCTATATAGATATTATATAATTGCTTTAAACTATAAATATTAGAAATACATAAATTCATCTTCAGCATGGTATACAGCGGTGGGCTGTGGGTGGTACAAGGTCTATCTAGACAGGGACTTTCATGTTTTAGTTCTAGGTCTGGAGCAAACACTATATACTCAACAAGGACTTTTTACTGTCTAAGCATGTTATCTTCTAGAACTGCATCAGTATTTAAATAGTATTTAGTATTTAAATGTCTCAGCTGGCAATTTTGAAGGTGAATAGGAACAAAAGAGGCCACGGCACCATAAGACAGATACAAAGCTCTATTCTGCATCCTGTTTTGCTAGCTTATTTGAGTCTGAAATTTTTGAAATAGGTAAACCCTTTATTTCTACTTCTTGAGGTTATCTCAAGAAGCCCTTGTGATGATATAAAATATTTGGAGAATAACTATTTCACAGATTGAGAAATGGGTACTAGAGGTAAGTTAATTATTAACAGAATTGAAAACTTGGCATTCTCCATCACAATTCCCCAGCCCCAAACAATATTTTTAGCTAAAGAGGGAACGATTGGTAATACGTTTTATTATTAGTTTTGTTTCCCGTCTGTTTCCGTTGTCCTTATCCTTTTCAACTAGAAAAGCTCTTCATTCTTCAATTGTTCATTCACTCCCTTACTTGACAACGATTTACTGACCACCTACCACTCTGCTCAGGTTGTATGAACAGAGATGCAAGCAGCAGTCCCTGTTCCCAAAGAACTCACAGCTCGTTCAAATTGTCTAAAGGCAGAAGGCGGACGGAAAATAGCAAAGCTAGAGATGGTGCAGTTGCCTACTTAGTTTGCATTGATGACAAGGAATTCAGGCACTATTATTCTTCTCATTGCAAGAAACATGGAAATTCAGGGAAAAGTCAGGACTACAGATGTAATTTGACTTTTTCACACTCGGAAACTCCATCCAAAAATGTGAGGTTTTCAAAATAGAAGTCTAGCATTGATTAGGAAGTTCATTTCTCTGAAACGATGAGAAATGAAATTGGTAGTAGAAACATAGAAGGCATCATCGACGAGGCAATTACATGGAGAATAAGATGAGTAGGGATGCATATCCTCAGAAATGACTTTATTTTTAATTTCTCAAATATTATAAAATAAGAACAACAAAGATGTGTTACATAATAAACTTTATCCTTCGAGGAGTGTCCACTGCAGTCCTGAGAGGTTTGAACTAATTTTTACAGACGCAGAAACAGAAGTCCAGGGAAGTTAGATAACTTGCTCAGACATCCAGCTATTAGAAGGTAGAGTGAGAATTTGGAATTAGCAGGGACAGGTTGCCGATTCCCGCTCCTGCCCTAAACTTGGCATCCTTGGTATGAATCATCTGAGAATCCTTCAGGAGCCACCTTGATCCCTCCTGTGGCCGAGGGCCACTCTGCTCAGGTCCTTGGCTTCCCATTGAAGGATGAGATAGAAATGGGACATTTCCCCTCGGATAGGAAAAAAACTGACGGGGACGTGTTTTAATTAAATTTGAGTAGAATTTCCATTCCAATAAGGGCATGAATTTATTCTCTCTGTCAAAATCCTTCAGGGCCATTTAAATCCTATCTCCTAATTAAGAACTTTGCACCAAAATTGTATTCGTGCACGCTTTGCTCTTCAAACTCTGCTTCAATCTAATAGAATATATTTTCAAACTTGCAGAACTGAAGAGAACAAAGGGCTTTAAAACTTTGCTGTACTCGTAAGGAAGCCGAGTGTCATTGTAGGCCTTGACGCAGCACTTCACAATGCTGAGGCTATGGGGGGACGCTAGTTCATCAGTAATAGGAATTTCATTAAAAATGCTAGTAATATATTAAACTGTACACATATGCACAAACACGTATATAAATGCAAAGACTATAAAACAAATGTACATTTAAAAAGTTTATATTATGGCTTGTTTTTAAGATAAAGAGTATTGTGTCCGAGAAAAGGAGCATTATCTGAAAGACCAGCTGATGAAGAACCTCAGAGTTGAATTTGTCCGTCTTCAAAATAGTGTTTTAAAAGTAAATAAAATATCATCAGCCAATTCATATGCATCTTGCCTGTCCACTTACCTGGGTGTGTAATTCATCTTGTACAGTGTAATGTCATCTCTGATGATTTGTTGAAACAAAGAATTGTGTCTTTTGAAATCACAAATTAAATAAAAACCCTGAGTAGACTCAGGATGATTGTTGAATAATAGTTTCTAGTCACAAACCACTTCAGTGGTTAACTTTAATCATCACATCTACCATTTTACATTTAACTCTTGAAAATCAAGGTCAAAGATAAAAAAGTAATTTTTTAAAACAATCTTCTTTCTTTCCCCTTTTGAGAAAAATTTAGAGGAAGCAAAGTATCAGATTTGAATAGTAAATAGTGTAAGACAGAAGAATCTGTAAGTATAAGTGTTCAGATATAGTTCCTTGCTAAACAGGAAGAACATATTGATTGACTTGTTTCTCATAGAAAACAAAACTTCAACTGGTATTTTAAATAATGACAGTTGGCATATGCAGTTTCAGTGTAGAAATTATAATAAGAACCCTAGTTTACAGGTTTAAACTTCTGGGAAATACTGAAGAATTTAATAACTTAATATAAGCCTGGAGAATAAATTTAGAATGTGTTTCAACAATTTTTCCACTAATATCTGTTTTAATTTTTTTGTGTATTCCAGGATCCAACCTAGGGTATTACGTTTTATTTAGTAACAGTTTTAAAATCTTTACCTGATATTTTATGAACCTGCCATAGAGACTTTTGAAAAACATGAAGTATTTTTTTTAATATAAATTTATTTATGTTAATTGGAGGCTAATTACTTTACAATATTGTATTGGTTTTGCCATACATCAACATGAATCTGCCACGGGTGTACACGTGTTCCCCATCCTGAACCCCCCTCCCACCTCCCTCCCCGTACCATCCCTCTGGGTCATCCCAGTGCACCAGCCCTGAGCATCCTGTATCATGCATCAAAACTGGACTGGTGATTCATTTCACATATGACATTATACATGTTTCAATGCCATTCTCCCAAATCATCCCACCCTCGCCCTCTCCCACAGAGTTCAAAAGACCGGTTCTATACATCTGTGTCTCTTTTGCTGTCACACATACAGGGTTGTTGTTACCATCTTTCTAAATTCCATATATATGCGTTAGTATACTGTACTGGTGTTTTTCTTTCTGGCTTTCTTCACTCTGTATAATAGGCTCAAGTTTCATCCACCTCATTAGAACTGATTCAAATGTATTCTTTTTAATGGCTGCGTAATACTCCATTGTGTATATGTACCATAGCTTTCTTATCCATTCATCTGCTGATGGACATCTAGGTTGCTTCCATGTCCTGGCTATTATAAACAGTGCTGCGATGAACATTGGGGTACACTTGTCTCTTTCAATTCTGGTTTCCTCAGTGTGTATGCCCAGCAGTGGGATTGCTGCGTCGTATGGCAGTTCTATTTCGAGTTTTTTAAGGAATATCCACACTCTTCTCCATAGTGGCTGTACTAGTTTCCATTCCCACCAACAGTGTAAGAGGGTTCCCTTTTCTCCACACCCTCTCCAGCATTTATTGCTTATAGACTTTTGGATCACAGCCGTTCTGACTGGTGTGAAATGGTACCTCATTGTGTTTTTGATTTGCATTTCTCTGATAATAAGTGATGTTGAGCATCTTTTCAAAACATGAAGTATTTTGTAGAATGTCCTTCATTGGGTTTTTCTGATGTTTCCTCGTAATTTAGGTCATTTCAGTCACTCAGTCATATCTGACTCTTTGCGACCCCATGAACCATAGCACACCAGGCCTCCCAGTCCATCACCAACTGCTGGAGTCTACCCAAACCCATGTCCACTGAGTCGGTGATGCCATCCAACCATCTCATCCTCTGTAATCCCCCTCTCCTTCTGCCCTCAATCTTTCCCAGCATCAGGGTCTTTTCAAATGAGTCAGCATTTCCCATCAGGTGGCCGAAGTATTGGAGTTTCAGCTTCAACATCAGTCCTTCCAATGGACGCCCAGGACTGATCTCCTTTAGGATGGACTACTTGGATGTCCTTGCAGTCTAAGGGACTCTCAAGAGTCTTCTCCAACACCACAGTTCAAAAGCATCAACAGTGCTCAGCTTTCTTTATAGTCCAACTCTCACATCCATACATGATCACTGGAAAAGCCATAGCCTTGACTAGACAGACCTTTGTTGGCAAAGTAATGTCTCTGCTTTTTAATATGCTGTCTAGGTTGGTCATAACTTTCCTTCCAAGGAGTAAGCGTCTTTTAATTTCATGGCTGCGATCACCATCTGCAGTGATTTTGGAGCCCAGAAAAATAAAGTCTGACACTGTTTCCACTGTTTCCCCATCTATTTCCCATGAAGTGATGGGACCAGATGCCATGATCTTATTTTTCTGAATGTTGAGCTTTAAGCCAACATTTTCACTCTCCTCTTTCACTTTCATCAAGAGGTTCTTTAGTCCTACTTCACTTTCTGCCATAATGGTAGTGTTATCTGTGTATCTGAGGTTATTGATATTTCTCCTGGCAATCTTGATTCCAGCTTATGCTTCCTCCAGCCTAGCGTTTCTCATGATGTACTCTGCATATAAGTTAAATAAGCAGGGTGACAATATACAGCCTTGAAGTACTCCTTTTCCTATTTGGACCAGTCTGTTGTTCCATGTGAAGTTCTAACTGTTGCTTCCTGACCTGCATAGAGGTTTCTCAAGAGGCAGGTCAGGTGGTCTGGTATTTCCATTTCCTTCAGAATTTTTCACAGTTTATTGTGATCCACACAGTCAAAGGCATTGGCATAGTCAATAAAGCAGAAATAGATGTTTTTCTGGAACTCTCTTGCTTTTTCCGTGATTCAGCAGATGTTGGCAATTTGATTTCTGGTTCCTCTGCCTTTTCTAAAACCAACTTGAACATCTGGAAGTTCACAGTTCACACATTGCTGAAGCCTGGCTTGGAGAATTTTGAGCATTACTTTACTAGCGTGTGAGATAAGTGCAATTGTGCGGTAGTTTGAGCATTTTTTGGCATTGCCTTTCTTTGGGATTGGAATGAAAACTGACCTTTTCCAGTCCTGTGGCCACTGCTGAGTTTTTCAAATTTTCTGGCATAGTGAGTGCAGCACTTTTACAGCATCATCTTTTAGGATTTGAAATAGCTCCACTGGAATTCCATCACCTCCACAAGCTTTGTTCATAGTGATGCTTCCTAAGGCCCACTTGACTTCACATTCCAGGAATCTGGCTCTAGGTGAGTGTGAGTGATCACACCATCATGATTATCTGGGTCGTGAAGATCCTTTTTATACAGTTCTTCTGTGTATTCTTGCCACCTCTTCTTAAAATCTTATGCTTCTGTCAGGTCCATACCATTTCTGTCCTTTATTGAGCCCATCTTTGCATGTAATATTCCCTTGGTATCTCTAATACTCTTGAAGAGATCTCTACTCTTTCCCATTATATTGTTTTCCTCTATTTCTTTGCATTGATTGCTGAAGAAGGCTTTTTTATCTCTCCTTGCTATTCTTTGGAACTCTGCATTCAGATGCTTATATCTGTCCTTTTCTCCTTTGCTTTTTGCTTCTCTTCTTTTCACAGCTATTTGTAAGGCCTTCTCAGACAGCCATTTTTCTTTTTTGCATTTCTTTTTCTTGTGGATGGGGTGCTTCCTGTCTCCTGTACAATATCACAAACCTCCGTCCATAGTTCATCAGGAACTCTGTCTATCAGATGTAGTCCCTTAAATCTATTTCTCAGTTCTACTGTATAATCATTAGGGATTTGATTTAGGTCACTTGAATGGTCTAGTGGTTTTCCCTACTTTCTTCAATTTAAGTCTGAATTTGGCAATAAGGAGTTCATGATCTGAGCCACAGTCAGCTCCCAGTCTTGTTTTTGCTGACTGTATAGAGCTTCTCCATCTTTGGCTGCAAAGAATATAATTGATCTGGTTTCGGCATTGACCATCTGGTGATGTCCATGTGTAGAGTCTTCTCTTGTGTTGTTGGAAGACGGTGTTTGCTACAACCAGTGCACTCTCTTGGCAGAACTCCATTGACCTCATTATTAGACTAGGATTATGAATCTGGGGGAAGGATGTCACAGAAGTGAAGAAACATTACTCCATATCAGGAGGCCCATGATACCAACATGGCTTGTCTTTGATGACACTAACCTGGGTCGTTTGGGTAGGGTTCTGTCTGATAGGGTTTCTCCATAGGAAAGTTTCCATTTTCCCCTTTTCATATTCTGTTTTTTGGTGGAACGTCACTAACTGTAGTTCATACAAAAGGAAAGAAAATTAAGTTTCACCTCCTTCAGTGGAAAAAATAAAAGTGAAAATGTTACTGGCTTAGTTCGTCATTTCCGACTCTTTGTGACTCTACAGACTGTAGCCCACCAGGCTCCTCTGTCCATGGAGTTCTCTAGTCAAGAACACTGGAGTGGGTTGCCATTTCCTCCTCCAGGCGATCTTCCCAATGCAGGGATTGAACCTGGGTCTCCTGCATTGCAGGCAGATTCTTTACCATCTGAACCACCAAGGAAGCCCCTCCTTTAGTGAAGGCAACATAAAAAATATGGGTTAAGACCCAAGCAAGTGTTTGGAGGTAAACACTCTGAAGCTATGCAGATAACCTATGCTATGCTATGCTAATCACTTCAGTCGTGTCCGACTCTGTGTGACCCCATAGACGGCAGCCCACCAGGCTCCCCCGTCCCTGGGATTCTCCAGGCAAGAACACTGGAGTGGGTTGCCATTTCCTTCTCCAATGCATGAAAGTGAAAAGTGAAAGTGAAGTCGCTCAGTCATGTCCGACTCTTAGCGACCCCATGGACTGCAGTCTACCAGGTTCCTCTGTCCATGGGATTCTCCAGACAAGAGTACTGGAGTGGGGTGCCATTGCCTTCTCTGATGCAGATAACCTGTTTCTCCCTAAGGCTTTCCCATTAATTTTATTGTTCATTGGTGGATCTTGCCTACAGTGATTATTGTTGTGGTATCCAGGGAGGAATTTTCTATTTTGCTCATACCATATTCTTTTGAAAAGCAACTTTTAAAAATAAGAATTCTGGTGCAGGATAAATTATATCTATTGAAATGGCTTAAGCTACACAAAGTGCATTTGTATTGTTTTCTTCAAAACAGTATCAGCTCAAAGAAACAAAGCCCATCACCATGCTGTCTCAGGGACAAGTGCACTAGAGCACTGAGTGATGCAAAGATGCTTAATGGTCCCAGGGCAGGTGCGTCGCCCTTTCTGACAGCGCTCATTTGCATATGCACGTTTAATCCCAGCAGGAGGTGTGCATTCAGGGGTCCCTCAGGGCAGAAATACAGCCGCTCTCAGGTAAAAGCAATTCTTCATAAACTTTATAACCTCATTCCAAAACTCCAGTTGTCAGTGAACAGCTTTCTAGACTGACATCTTAAATCAAGAAAATGTCACGCGTGTACAGTAACTGGACTAATCTTTTCTGTAAATTGCTGCCTGTGGTTTTCAAAAACATGGTAAATTGCTGGCAATTGACAATGTGTCTCCCTGCACAGCTAACTTCACTTCTGCACAGTTAACAAATCAGTCTTAAATTATTCATCAGATCACCCAGTGTCTACGTTCTGATTGACAGTCATTGATTTTGGGGACCTGGAATTCTGCCTTTTATACTGAGATAGAATTTGCCACCTGATTGTTTCTATTGTCTTCAAATGTAAAATTAAAACCATAAGCAGGAAAAATAACTGCACGTCCTGCCGCAGTATCTCAGTTAATGTTGAAGCACAAGTCGCTACTCAGGCTTTTGCTCTCCCATGCTGCTAGGAAGTACAGCAGACTGTTCTCAGACTCACAATGCCCTCTAATGTTTCAAACACAGCTTTTCTCTGTTAATTGTGTAATTATTGGACAACAATTAAATGATTAATTATTTGTACAAGATAAAACATGAGATGCCCCATTAAGAAATGATGCTATTACACCACTGCACATTGTTCTGGGAACAGGGCTAAATCATCTTAAACAGCTCAAACAAATAGAATTTTGTTCCTAAAGTCTGTTTAGGAATGTAGTTTTTTTCTTCGGAGACTTCTTAGCACCTTTTTTTTTTTTCTCCTAGCAGTATACTTTTTTTAAGGGGATTTTTTCCAGAAGCATATGTACCATTCCTTGAAGCATGTTTTTGAGTCAGTACTGGCTCTGAGTTAAATAATACACATGGATCATAAAAGTGTCTTATATTTGAGAAACACATTTATCTATATTTGCTCAGGAAGATTAACTTCAAGGTACCTTAGAAGGATCTCCATCAAGAAGGCTTGTCACAGTTGCTCTGGTCTATATAGCTCAGTTTTATTTAGAGCATTTCTCTTCAAGATCACCTTTTAAGGACAGTGATTCACATTCTGATTCATGATCACATGCAATCACAAGTATAACTATAGGTAAAAGAATCTGGAAAAAGAGTGTGGGATGGAAATGGGCAAATCAATACAAATTCATCACAGGAGATAGGAAAAACATTGCTTTTCTTAACTGTGGTTTGTCATAAACACCCTCATATGTGAATATCAATATTAAATAGGAAATATTAAGGCTATATCCTCTTGGTTCTTAAACACAGTTCTTTTTTTCTTTATTGGGGGTAATCACAATGCTGTGTTGGTTTCTGTTGTACAACTTGAACCAGTCTTAATTGTATATATGTATAGGGCTTCCAGGTGGCACCAGTGGTAAAGAACCTGGCCTGCCAATGCAGGAGACACAGTGCAGGTTCAATCCCTGGGTCAGGACGGTCCCCAGGAGGAGGGCATGGCAGCCCCCTCCAGTATTCTTGCCTGGAGAATCCCCTGGCCAGAGGGGCTTGGTGGGTTACAGTCCATAGGGATGTAAAGAGTCATACACAACTAAGGTGATTCAGCACACACAGGCACAGGTATATATACATACCTTCTTTTTGAGCCTCCCTTCCCCTCCCATCCCACTCCCTCTAGGTCTTAAAATTGTAAGTTTATAAGTTCTTAAACTTATAAACCTATTATGTTTTCCTCTGGAGACCATTGTTCATCCTTGGGTTTAACACTCTTGCTTTATGTAGCCAGAATTCTAAGAGAAGTCCCTTATAATACTTTCACATTGGATCATTATTTATTAAATTGTTTATGTTTCTCATTATGTAGAAAACTTTTTGAGAACAGAAGCTGACTACCTGGTGTATTTTTATGTTCCCAATTGCCATGCTCATGAGTTCTAAATTAAAATGTGGATGAATTGGTTCATAGTAGGTTGTCTTGTGTATCACGGAGAAACCCTAAAACCATGGCTTTCAGGATAGTCTCTTGTGTACAAGAAATCCATTAATAAGACAGTCTAGATGTGATGTCACAGCTCCTTAAAGTCAGAAAGTCCCAGGCCCTCCTCCTGTCTTTGTTTTATTATCCAAATGAATGACTTGTCTGTTCCAGGTTACTTTATGGTTCAAGCTGGCCGTTTAGGCTTCAGCCAATTCCTTTTTCCATCTTTCCCTACATAGTTCGTTTGGTTTCCCCATCATTCTGTTTATTCTCATTCTCAGCCTTTCTCCTTCAGCATAGGAGATCTAGTCTCTGGTGGATGTCCTAAGACTGACACACCAGTCAAACTACAAATCAAATGTGCAGTGAACTTCCTCTGTGTAAAGAGAAATGTTTTAGCTCTGCCATTAAGTATGTGATTCTTGTCAAATGAGTTACAGAGGCAAGTTCGTATGGCAATTCAATAACTCTTTTTTTTTCCTCTATAATATTTCAGAAGGTAGTGCTGCATAATTGTATTATAAACTCTGTTCCTGCAAGGCCCTTGGGCTAAATATTCATCAGTGACCATTTAATTTCATGATATATTCTTAACTATTGTATCAAACTGCTTGAAGTCGTACATTGCCATTGTGTTAAGGAAAACAGTGTGACATGCCCATCAACGTACTTAGTGGTTCCCTTTTATAGTCTTTTGAAACACTGCAAATGTCACTAAAATTCTTCATGTCCCATTACCTCTTCATTGACGTTTCTCAACTATTGCTGTAACAGTAAGGGCGTATCCATTAAATACAAGAATTAACCTCACTGCAGGGTAATTGACAGTCTTAATGAAGTTTACAGGTGTACTATTTGTTCTACATACTGTTATTCTAGAATGACCTTATGATACATATGCTTGCTCCATCAAGAATCCCACTTGTACATTTGCATTTCCTTTCAAAAGCCACAGCAACATATTGCACTGAACATTATGAAAGCTGTTTTCTTTGGAACATAGCAATGCTTTCACTGACATTTAGCAGTCATAGCCTACTCTCAATGCTTTAACTTCGGCAAACAGTGACCTAACTCCCATAGACTGAAATGATTTCAGATTAATAAGAAAGGCATGCTGGTTTTGTTGATGCATGTGAGCAAAGTGGATAATTGTGGACACCATCACGTCCACAGACCCTCAGGGAGATCAGAGAGGAGTGAGAGCAAGATTACCTCTACCCTCCCTCCAGCTTCAGTCTCACTCAGATGTGTTCCACGGCTCCATCCTGCCCCTTGCTTAGGTGGCAGAGCCTGGGAAGGAAGTGTGGGAAGAGGAGAAAACCCTCAAGCCACAAGCCACAAGTGTGGTTGGCTTGGCCAGGGAGCAATATAAGATGGTGATTTGACAATCAAGTTTTAACAGTTAAAGTTGGTCCAGACTCTAGGTATCGTGTACTAAGGAAATTGAAATAGGGATGTAACACAGAAGAATTAGGGAAGGAGTTATTGGAGAAAATATAATCCTTTCATATTTGTATTCCTGAATTGAAACTATGAAGTAAATGAATTACACAGACAAAACATTTAATTTCACTTAAAAAATGTTTATTCCCGTATGTTGACTGGAGGGAGAATATAGTACGAAATAAAATTGGCAGAGACAATATATTTCAGTGTAGTTATTCAATTGTGTTTGCAAAGACCTGTTCAATACAGTTCTGTTATAAACATGAAATCAGAGAGATGCTGAATGAGGGCAATTAGAATGGTGACAGAAGAAGAGATGACCAATGATAAATTCTCTGTCAAGAAGATGGTTAAAGATCATGATGTCTAATGTTCAAGATAAATTCTCATTCATCATGTGCTGTTCTGCCATCTTTTGTTACAGTCTTCAATAAATGTCTGCTATGACCAACAGCCCTGTGTTGGTGGTGTTTGATGCAACAGAGGAAGTGACTGGTAGAGGTACAAGAGAAGTGGGAGTGACAGTGAGGAACTTAATCCCAGCAGAAAAATGGGCTGCCTGTTGCCAATTCCATAGGCTGTACCTTCTCTGGTCTAATTTGCTATCTATTTCAAATTAGGTTATAGAGAAGGAAATAAAGCAAATGCAAATTGCAAGATGCAAAGTGGATTGAAATAAGCATAACATAATATACATAATGATTCTATTTGTAAAGTCCAAATTATCCTATAATCTGTATATGATAGAAGACACTTGGGCAATTATTAGCACATTATAAAGGAGAAGTACTAGCTTATAGGTATTGAACTTGGTATAAGAAATGCACTGTGTGGTCCACAGACACAGCTATTGATGTAAGATGTGACAAGTTCTAACTACACAGTATTTATATTGTAGAACAAATAGAAGCCATTTCTGAGGGTGTTAGAGGAAATCCTCCAGGGATATCTTACTGCTTAACTGAATCAGTGCTTTTTTTTTTCTTTACAAAATGGGCCTCACTGGATTTTTCGTTAGGATTATTGTATAAGAATCTGCTAGTTCAGGCAGCATTTCCAAGATCTAAGCCATAAGGACCAGTAGAGACCCTTCATGGTAGTCAGAAAGCTTCAAGAGCGACAGCATGCATTTGAAGACTATAGTTGGAAATTTAAACCATAGATGTGGCTTTTTATTTAATCGTACTATTTAGGTTCATCACAATGACAGCTTAAACTGTATACAAGAAAATATTTAAATCATTTAAAAAATTCAACACAAGCTGCTCTTATATTTGGAAAGCAATCAAATTCTGCTTCTGCAGGCATCCTAAAAAGCCTGTACCCTGTTGACATGTATGCTAGAAAGGCAGATGTAACAGTTGTGGAAGGGTTACCTACCCTCCTGAATGGGTCCTTTTGACTAGGAGCATTTGAGCCAATAGAACAAGACCAAATTCCATTGAGAAGTAGAGGAAGGCTTTAGGTTTTGATCACAGAATGGAGAGGTGCCAGTTCAAGCTCTGGGGCACACACTCCCCGCTCCCCAACCACCCTGGCTGTGGGCAGGGCTGGTTTGGAGGGACCTCGTGCTGGGGGCAGTTCTCATGAAGCACCACTGACGTCTTGAATCATGGTGTCTCTACAGCTGGGCTGAGGTGTTGGTGCCACCATTTGGCACCAGGAACTCTGGTCTGAAGGGCCAGGTGCGAGGCCTCTGCACACAGCACACTCTGAGCAAATGAAACTAGACAAAGCCCAAAAGAGAAAGAGAAAGGTTAGTCTTGATTTTATTGCCCAGATTCTGTTTTCGTTTCTTGGGATCTGTTCATGGGGTAGGCTGGTGGCGTGTGTCTCCTCTGCCTTTTGTCTGGCTCCTCATTCTTGAAGGACACTGAGGGCACAGGGCTGGCATCTGTGACTACTTCCTGGGGATGTGGGCATCATTCTGACCCCAGGGAGAGGAGTGAAACGGCCCCCAGCCACCTTACGTGTGTTTGGTTGTTCCCAGGCTTCAACCCTACGTGTTTGTAGCTCTGAGAGACCCCCATTTGTCTAACTTTTGGAAACAAAGGACCTGAGACAACACAGGATGCATGGCGCACATATCAGCAAGAGAAACGTGGTCACCTGCAGATGTTTCCTCAAAGTGCAGCTCTCTAAGTCTCCAGCCTGTACGAAAGTGTGTCCTGATGTGGTCTGTGTGCCCTGGTCACATGGGATCTCATTATCCCCTTTGTCACTTGAGACCCAAATGCTGGACCATTATCGTGTTGTGGGAATCCTGGGAGTCCAAACCTGGTGGTTATTTCTTTCAATGCTTTAGTCACGTTGGCAGTTGTTTGGGTTCTAGTGGGAAATGCTTCTATCCACCCAGAAAATGTGTGCATGCTTCCCAGGTGGCACAGTGGTAAAGAATCTGTCTGTCAGTACAGGAGACACAGGAGACGTGGGTTTGAAACCTGAATCAGAAAGATCGGGAGGAGGGCAGGGCAGCGCATTCCAATATTCTTGCCTGGAAAATCCAATGGACAGAGGAGTCTTAGTGGACTACAGTCCATGGGGTTGCAGAGAGTCGGACATGACTGAGTGACTGACACTATATACATGAATACATGTCTATATACATTATAATATGTATTATATAATCATAGTAGGTCTAGATATAGAGACTATACTATATGTAATATAGTACACATAGCTATCTTATAACTGGCATAATTCAATATGTGATATGGACAGTTGACAACCATCAGACAAAGCACTATATATGTATATGTGTGTATAGACATAGATACAGATTACTGTATCTGCAGGGTATATTTTACCTTATACTGTATTTACTATTTTTATAGGTCTATACACATGTGCAAAAGCATACATACACATAGAGTAGTTTTCTGTGCTGGTAATCAAATAGCATTTCACATTTTGGATTATCTCAAGGTCATGAAGAAATAGGAATAAATTAATGTCTTTGAATCCTAAATTAGAAGAAAAGACAATTTGGATTACTAAATCAGATGGCTATGTTATGGTTAAGAAAATGACTTTTTAAAAATAAGACTTTGAACTTAAACACTTTCTTAATTGTGAAACGTGTTAAGTATTCAGAAATGAAATTATTCTCTAAAGCTCATGCCCATTAAGCAGAGCATGGCCACTCTATTGTAGTTATTAAGATGCTAGGGAATACTCCCCTGGGAAAAAAGACAGTAAATGAGAGAATGTTGAACAAAACTAAAACATTTCTGGCTAGAAGACTAATTATATGAAATGATATAGAAAAATGAAGCTTTTACCTCTAGAAAGAGGAGGAGCTAATTTAGTCCAATCTACTGCAATTATGTTACCAAACACATTTTAACTCTGCTTCTTTGAAAGGGAATACTTAGAACTCTTCCCATATTTCCTGCCATAATTGCAACCTGCTAATCATATGAGTTCCATCATGATGACACATTGAGTAAATGCATGTGTAAAAGAATTAATGCATAGTCCTTGCTTTGAGCATGGAAAGCTACAGAGGCTTTCTGCTGAACTCATTGCAGACATGTAATGTATTAACCAGAATCTGTTGTCAAGATGACAACTGATGGCAGGCATTCTTTCCGGCACAATCTGGCTCTTTCTGCAGGAACCCTGTTTGTCTTTCATGACTTCATAAGGACACTCTGTACTCTCAACATCATTTGGACAGAAAGAAAAAACAATAAATAGCATTGGAGTTATTAATTGTGGTATCCCTGACCTCCTCCTCATACAACTTGGTTATGCTACAGTAGGAATATCAGCTGCTTAGAATGAAATTAGTGGTCTAGTGTAAAGCAGTTTATTTAATCAGATACAGTTTCATAATTTTCTATTTTTCATTTGTTTGCATTTATAAACAGTTAAGCATACTTACGAAAGCTGTTAAATGAATAGACTCATACTTCACATCCTGCACACAAAAGCCACCTAAAACTTCTCTGCCTGAAACCTGGCTTCCAGATTCTCCACTTAGGCTGTTCCAGAAGTCTGGGCACTGGCTGCCAGTGCTGTGGAATGAACGCTCATCTGGGAGTCAACAGAGATCATCCCATAGCTAATGAGAAGCACAGCTGTGTGACCTTGGACTAGTTACTTAAGCTTGCTGAATTTCAGTTCCCTGATCCATAAATTGGGACTCTTATTTCATAGAATTGTTGGATCCATTAAATAAGACAACACAGAATAAATGGTCAACGTGCTATTAAAATAGTATGGGTTAGCTGGATCTCTCCAAACTTCCATCTTTGCATTGATAAAATGAACATGCTTGACTGAAAAATAAATTTAGTTTCCTCTAATCCTATCGGAGAAGATGATGGCACCCCACTCCAGCACTCTTGCCTGGAAAATCCCATGGACGGAGGAGCCCGGTAGGCTCCAGTCCATGGGGTCGCTAAGAGTTGGGCACGACTGAGCGACTTCACTTTCACTTTTCACTTTCATGCATTGGAGAAGGAAAAGGCAACCCACTCCAGTGTTCTTGCCTGGAGAATCCCAGGGACAGGGGAGCCTGGTGGGCTGCCGTCTATGGGATCACACAGAGTCGGACACGACTGAAGCGACTTAGCAGCAGCAATCCTATACACCTATAAATTTGATATGCTTTCTACTATACTGCACACCAAGAGTAGAGACAGTTTCTACCTTTGTATTCTTACCAGGACTAGTGTTGATGGAATGAATTTGTAACAAGCAAAAAAAAAAAAAAAAAAAAAAAAAATGAGAGACCCACAAGAAAAATGTCAATTGTTCATTGTTAAGAATGTGTGCCTGAGGGATTCTCATAACCCTCTGAGCCAAATCTTATGAACCCCAAGATAGTGGTATTTTTAATGCAGCTTTAATACCGCAGTCGCTCGTTTTTCTAAATCTTAGTTATACATGTCCTTCTCTTTTGCAGAAATCATGTCCACATTGATGTTTACAGTAAGCACTCTCTAGTGCTTATATTGTAATAATTGCCTTTCCTCATTCAATCTATTTTTAATTCCTAATTCCTCAAACACTTAATGAAGATCCTTATATCTTAGACATAAGTGGGCACGGGAGAGTGAAAAAGCAAAACCCCACTGCAGCATCAAATAGGCAATTTTAGTTACAGCTGCTCAAGCTGGAGGGGATTCTGTATAGAGATAAACGTAAAATAAGACAGACATGTGGGATTTCTGAGCAGTGGAGAAAAGATATTTTTCTCTTCCCTCTAAAACTGCTACCAAAAGAGTCACTGAAAAGTATTCTTTTGAAGAACAACTTCAAAAGGCATTGCAAATTGGTAGAATATTGTACTTAGGATATTTCCAGAGATTTGAAAAATAAATCAGAGTATTTGAAAATCTAGAGCAATACAATTATAGTTGGTGTGCATTTATTGAGCCACATGACCAAGCTTAATAGGCAGAGGTGAGTGGTCCAGCTGAGCCATATAATCTCCACTCTACAGAATCACATTGTCTTGTGAGACCTGGAACTGAGTAGACATCTTGAGACCAAGCAAGGAGGATGCTCAAAAAGATGAGTCTGTGAAGGAAGAGATAAATCAGAAAGACTCTGGGTCTTAAGTGATATAAGTCACTGGATTTACCAAACCTGGGTGCTGACAGATGAATTGGCCCCAATTAGTTTTTTTTTTTTTTCTGTTTTGTATAGGCATTATTTTAATCATGTTTACAAATCACAGGAGAGAGAGTCCTGTTGGTTAGCCTCAGGCATCATTTCATGCCAATCTTGCAGAAGGCTGTCCAGTTCAACTGACATTTCCACCACCCTGCATGACTTCTTCAGTCTTTATGAAAAATCGTACCTCAAAAAGGAGAAACACACTGGGGATGCTGCAGCACTAGACAGGACAAAGGTGCTTAGTGGTCACAAAGCCAAGCGTCATACAGAAGGGAAGTCTAGTGTTTCCCCAAACTACAGCTTTGTGTAAACTAAGCATTCTGCTTTAAGCTTCATAAAATAATTGAAAATAAAGTTTAAAATACATTAAAACTTTAAAAGATTTTTTGATATGGACCATTTTAAAAATCTTTATTGAATTTACTAAAATATTGTTTCTGTTTTATGGGTTTTTTTTTTTTTTTTTTTGGCCTGAAGCATGTGGGATCTTAGCTCCCAGGGATGGAACCCGAACATCTTACATTGGAAGGCAAAGTCTTAACCACTGAACTGCCAGGGAAGTCCCCCAAAGTATATTCTTATTCCAAGACTTTATATATGCAAAATAGTAAACCCTGAAAGTTACTAGATTCTTTCTAGTTTTTTTTAACATATATGGTTATCTTCACACAAATCTCAATTTGAAAATGAGCATGTTTTTCAAAGTTATATAAATTAAGTAAAACTCTGCTACCCAAGTTAAAGAATAGTGTTTTTGAGTGGCATTCCTAATATTATCATAAATACATTCCAATACATGCCCAAAAAGTAATCCCACAATGTACCCTGCAAAGAATATAGAACAGCAGTTTTCAGATTTGAAACGGAGAGCTTAAAAGAAAAAGGCAGGGGAGGTTCCCTTTCTTCCATTATTTCCAGAACACTTTATCAGTAAGAGAGAGTAACTGAAAAGTGGTAAAAGTCACAAGTGTAAAACTGATGATGTCTACACGGTCAGGGATTAGGTCAATAGATTTACAATACATTGTTCTATCAATTTTAAGTTCTCAGACATTTAACATATCTCTTTTTTTGTGACAAAATAGACAGGGAATATGTTGTTGATGATAAATGAGAATGATGAACTCATCTACAGAAGCTTGATCTATGCAGTTTCCTGCAAGAATGAAGGTGAATGAGGAAAAGAACAGGTCACTGAGTCTACCCAGTTCCAAGGGATTAACACTAGCCTTATTTAGAGTGTGACTGTAGGTTAATCACTAAACAGGCATTATCTCCTTTTGTCCTCACAGCCTTCCATAAGATAAATATTATTATCCTCAGTTTACTTACAGAGATGTTGAGACTCATCAAGGACAGACAGATCACAGTAATTCCCCAAAGCAGGATTCCTAGCCAGGCACACCTGCCTTCTAGCTCTTGCTCTTTCCATGATGACGTGTTGCTTCTACCATGACTCCAGCCTTGGGACTTGGTTGGTAGACGGAGCCTTCCTCCAGCCTCCAGGGTCACCTCATAAGCATTTATGAATGTCTCCTCTTCAGTGACTAAGTCCAGCACCACATAACTAAACTACTGAATGTTATTTGTTTTTTTAGCTTCCATTTAAGTTCCTCTCACTGTAACTTCTCAGGGAGTTTCTATTAGCTATTCATAACCCTTCATCTTATCCTGTTTTCATTGCTTTCTCTACAAAGCAGACAGGTGTATAAAAATCTGTTACTATGCTTTTCAATCCTAACAACAACTCTGATGCAGTTGGAAGAAGCTAATCATCCTTAGTTTGCAGAACACCTGATAACCTGATGCTGTGTGTGTCCAGGGCCACTGTGTGTGTGTGTGTGTGTGTGTACGTGTGTGCTCAGTCATTTCCAACTCTTTTGCAACCCCATGGAATGTAGCCCGCCAGGCTCCTCTGTCCGTGGAATTTTCCAGGCCAGAATACTGGAGCAGGTTGCCATTTCCTTCTCCAGGCGATCTCCTGACCCAGGGATGGAATCTGCACCTCCTTCATCTCCCGCGTTGGCGGGCAGGTTCTTTACCACTGTGCCACTGGTCCCCATATTGGACCACGATGCAGTTGCTACCTGATTTCATATCTGTCTCTGCTGCCACCTCCCGATGGCATTAATGCCACTGTGTTAATTATTTACTCAAGGCACTGGGCAGTATTCACAAAAGGGTGGCACTTAAGATTAATTTGCAGTGTGTCTCAGATCATATTTTCAGGCCCATTTTTAAACTCAATGAACTATGCCCTTAGTTTATTGATTAATTTTTTTTTTTTACTATTTCTTTTGTGGAAAAACCACAGTTCAAATATGATATTACCTTGCAACACTTTGAAGAATACTAAGTGCTTTGTTATTATTTTCCTACTTGCTATTCCTTATAATCTATCTGTAGTTAGATTTGGATTTCTTATCTCTATTTTCCAGATTAAAAAAACAGGGCAAAATGTGCCCCCATTTACAAAAGCTACTATAGACCATCAGAGTTTTGGTCTAGCCCATTGTTCTTGCTCATCTCTATCCCAAATTAATATATGAGATGGTGTTTATATGTCACTAAAATTTAAAGGTTCTCATCATTCAAAATATTTTAGATTATGTTTTTAAAGGAGTGATCATGGATATATTTAGTAATTTAAGCCTCAGATATGCATTTTTGAAAACACAAAAGAACAGAAATATGATGGAAAATAAAATTATACATGAAAGGAATAATAACACTAATACCTATAATTTAGCATGTAGCATGTGCCAGGCACTTGGACAAGCACTCCATAGGATATTTATCTTATCAGTCACCCTTTGCTATTGTCTGGATGTTTCTGTCCCATATCCCTCATCCCCCACCAAATTCACACACTGGAATCCTAACACCCGATGTGATGGTGTTAAGAGGTGGGGCCTTTGGGAAGTGATTGGTCATGAAGGTGGAATCCTGATGGATGGGAGTAGTGCTTTTAAACAAGAGATCCCCCTCCGAAGCTCTCTAGCCCTTTCTGCCGCAAGGATACAAACAGTGTGTAATCTGGAAGAGAGCCATCACCCAACCATGCCAGAATCCTAGTCAGTCTTCCAGCCTCCAGACCTCTAAGAAATATATTTCTGTTGTTCATAAATCACCCAACCTGTGATATTTTATTATAGAAGCCAAAATGGACCAAGACAGTCCCCAAAGGATTTTACAGGAGAAGAAACTGAAATTTAGGTTAAAGCTTAGCTCTGCTGGTGAGTGGCAAAGCCACAGTTCAAACAAAGTATTCAACTGACTTCAGGTTGAATGTTCTTAGCCTCACTGGCCATACTGCCTCTCTAATTTTCCTTACGTATACTTTAACAGCTCATGTTCTACACAGATTCTGTCTTGTACTTGGTAACTTACTATTCATGCATTGCTACTGGCTATCCTTGCAGGTATTCATGCACTTGTTATCCACTCTATTTTCTAAATATTAAGATAGGTGTATATTCTAAGAACTTCTCCCAAGTAGTCTCCATGAAATTTCAGAAAGAACAGAACTCCCAGTAAACAGCATTCTTAAGTCATTAACACATAATGTACCACACGCATGTAGACTCTGGGGATATGAAGGTGAATTAGAAGAAATCTCTACTCTCATAGAACTTGATGTCTGGTTATTGTGCTGGGGAGCAGACGATTATGTAAACAGATAAACAAGTGTTATAATAAAGATGGGCAAACATGCAATGGGAGATTAGAGGCAGATGCTAGAGAATAATCATGCTTGAGGGAATCTCCATTTCTGGGTAGGTGTTTCTTGAGCTTGTCCTTGAAGGATGGAATATAATTAGGCAGAATAATAAAGGCATGACTTCAAAGCATATAAAAAGTATGTGTTCTGAACAGTAGATGCTCTCTGTATATTAATGAAAGAAAGACAGCAGTACATGATGAGGTTTATGGATGACTTAGAGATGATGTCTGATTCTGGAGAGTTTGGACTTACACATGGATGTGTTATTGCTAAAATGTTTTAAATTTTATAAAGTCACAATTTGAAGATGCAATAGTTGGTCACAAAAATAAAAATGAAAATTATCATTCAGTCAGTTCAGTCGCTCAGTCGTGTCCGACTCTTTGCGACCCCATGAACTGCAGCACGCCAGGCCTCCCTGTCCATCACCAACTCCTAAGGATGGGATGGACCAACCAATCCCTCAGTGAGCCAGTTGTCTTCCTAGAAACCTAGTAAGTTACAAAAGTTAATTTCTCACATTTACTAATATTTCCAAGACCCCAAAAGATTTATTGTTACTGTGTTATTTTGTCATTCTCCTCAACTCTACTCTCATGGTTAGATTGTGACTGGGGATCAAGAACTATGATATATATGGGTTAAGTGCAACTTCTGTTGAGAGTGATATGCTATATGTAAAGAGGATGTGATTGTTATATAAAATATGCGGCAATAAGATTGAAAATGATATATAAATACAGCTTTGTAATAAACCACATCTCCCATGTTGCTGTTGTTCAGTTGCTATGTCCAACTCTTCACGACCTAATGGGCTGCAGCATGCCAGGTTCCTCTGTCTTCCACTATCTCCCAGAGTTTGCTCAAATTCATGTCCATTGAGTCTGTGATGCTATCTAATCATCTCATTGTCTCCCGCTCTCTTCTCATTTTCCCTCAGTCTTTCCCAGCATCAGGGTCTTTTCCAATGAATCGGCTGTCCGCATCAGGTGTCCAGAGTATTAGAGCTTCAGCTTCAGCATCAGTTCTTCCAATGAATATTCAGGGTTGATTTCCTTTAGGGTTGACTGATTTGATCTCCTAGCTCTTTGTGAATTAGTGAATTACAAATGTATTTGTTTGTCATTACATTTGAAAATGCAGATATCTTATCTTGTTGGGAAAAAGTCAACTTCAATGAGGTTAATAGCAAAACATTAAAGTAATAATGTAGTGGTTAAGCCATGTGGAAATTTTACCATGATTCTTCACATTTGTAACACTATTTTTCACAAAGCAGAAAATACTGCTTTATCCTCTGAAAGCATATACCATCGTAAATGTTTTTGAAAAGATGAATTTACCTATATAAATGTCTCTTATAGAAACAAATGGAACCATTGTATATTGGTTATGTTGCCTCAGTGTGTAACAAACACCTCATCAAATATTTTCCTCTGTGTCATCTCTAAGTGACCATTGCTGTCCTTTATTTCCTAGACTGACCCCCATAGTTCTGAGGGGTTTTGTGCTATTTGAAAAAGAAGGCAGAGGCCTCTTCAATTCCTTAGCATGTTCTGCGTCACCTTGGAAACTAATTGTGTATATCAGAAATTCCACTCTCCAATCTCAAGCTCATCAAATGCTACAGTCCTGCCCCAAGTACAGCATGCGATGCCAACTGCCTGTCAGAAATGCAGGTGGGTCCTCAGTGTATTGAAGATAATTATTGCCTTTTAGATATTGTAAATGGTTAAGTGCTTATTAAAATTAATTACAGAGAATTATCTTACCTGGCAGGGCCAGGGAATGGGATATTCTGGCTAGTGGTTCAATTGAAAGAAAGAGAAAATAAAAGATGATTGTGCTCCTGAGATTCAGTCTGGGTGTGTGTGAGGGGACTGGATTTTTCCAGCATGTTCTCTTTCATCAAGAAGACCATCACAGGATACCATCAGATATTTAAGTAGCAGCAAAATATTTTTCAGGATTGTTGTCAACTTTGGTTTAAACGATCCTCCAAATTCTTTGTCAGGAAGATCTCCTGGAGGAGGAAATGGAAGCCTGCTCCAGTATCCTTGATGGGAGAATTCCATGGACAGAGGAGCCTGGTGGGTTACAGTCCGTGGGATTCCTCCACTGCGCCTCTCACCTGCTTGTCCACCTATCTTGCTTTTACAGCCTCCTCCACTAGTTCATTTTCTTTATCTCATCTCTTAAATAGTATTGTCCCTAGGACTTTGTCTTCAGCCCTATTTTGATATCTCTTCTGCTCTCAACTTGTGTGACATAATCCTTTCATAGAGCTTCAATTATAAAACAAAAAAATTTCAAATCTGATTTGATCTCCATTTGTGACCTCTCTCTGCAATGAGAATCCCTAATGCAATCACATACTTTAGCTAAACAGCACAGACATTATTGCCACCCTCAACACTCTGTCTCCACTTAGATTTCATAAATCAATTGATACGTCATAATCACCTGGTCATTCAACTTAGAAAACATTTCCATATACATCAAAATGGATTTGTTACTAACTCTTGTCAGATTCTCCTCCAAAATGCACTTCAAACCCTATTCCCTGTCTTGCTTTCCAGTGATAACTGGCCTAGCTTGGGCTTTGGTTTCTTTACCCTGAGTTTATTCTAAAAGTTAAGGCATATGCTGATCTTGCTGACTCCTGTCTCTTTTGTTTCTTACCTATCTTACATCCTGCTTCCAGCCCATCTTAATGATATAATCCCTGAGATAGTGGCTCCCCAAACTCAGACTAAAGTCCAAATTTTTGGAGCAATATGAAAAGTCCTTAACAATTTGAGACAAATATACACATCTAATCTTTATCTCTCCTATAGTAAAAGCCAAATACAGAAACAACCCATTTGACATTAAATCCTTTCTATAGATTCCATGCAGTTTTCCAGTGCCTTCTAAAAAATAAACTATAAAACCCTGTGCTTTGGAGGTAATGCTTGGAACCTCACTGCCACTGTTAACAGCATCTTTTCTAAGGTTTTGGTCATTGCCTCAACCTTGTGGAAACACTTGGGTTGTTTCTACCTTTGGCTACAATGAACAGTGCTGTTCTGTAAATATTTGCATTTACAGAACAGGGTTCATGTGGATGTATGATTTCATTTCTCTTGGATACATACCTAAGAATGGAATCAAATGGTAACTCTATGTTTACTCTTTTTGAAAAGTGGATGAACTTTTTTTCTTAAATGACTGCACCATTTTATATTTCCACCAGCTATGTACAATGGTTCCCGTTTTCTGCATCATCACCAACACTTGCTATTATCTATTTGATTCTAGCCATCCTAGTGGGAGCCAAGTAGTAGCTTGTTGTGGTTTTGATTTGTACTTTCCTGAAGACTTAAGTCAGGAGGGGTGGCGGTGAGGAGATACCCCTCGTCCAAGGTAAGGAGCAGCGGCTGTGCTTTGCTGGAGCAGCCGTGAAGAGATACCCCACGTCCAAGGTAAGAGAAACCCAAATAAGACGGTAGGTGTTGCAAGAGGGCATCAGAGGGCAGACACACTGAAACCATACTTACAGAAAACTAGTCAATCTAATCACACTAGGACCACAGCCTTGTTTAACTCAATGAAACTAAGCCATGCCCTGTGGGGCCACCAAAGATGGGCGGGCATGGTGGAGAGGTCTGACACAATGTGGTCCACTGGAGAAGGAAATGGCAAACCACTTCAGTATTCTTGCCTTGAGAACCCCATGAACAGTATGAAGAGGCAAAATGATAGGATACTGAAAGAGGAACTCCCCAGGTCAGTAGGGGCCCAATATGCTACTGGAGATCAGTAGAGAAATAACTCCAGAAATAATGAAGGGATGGAGCCAAAGCAAAAACAATACCCAGCTGTGGATGTGACTGGTGATAGAAGCAAGGTCTGATGCTGTAAAGAGCAATATTGCATAGGAATCTGGAATGTCAGGTCCATGAATTAAGGCAAATTGGAAGTGGTCAAACAAGAGATGGCAAGAGTGAATGTCGACATTCTAGGAATCAGCAAACTAAAATGGACTGGAATGGGTGAATTTAACTCAGATGACCATTATATCTACAACTGCAGGCAGGAATCCCTCAGAAGAAATGGAGTAGCCAACATGGTCAACAAAAGAGTCTGAAATGCAGTACTTGGATGCAATCTCAAAAATGACAGAATGATCTCTGTTCGTTTCCAAGGCAAACCATTCAATATCACAGTAATCCAAGTCTATGCCCCAACCAGTAACACTGAAGAAGCTGAAGTTGAACGGTTCTATGAAGACCTACAAGACCTTTTAGAACTAACATCCAAAAAAGATACCCTTTTCATTATAGGGGACTGGAATGCAAAAGTAGGAAGTCAAGAAATGCCTGGAGTAACAGGCAAATTTGGCCTTGGAATACGGAATGAAGCAGGGCAAATACTAATAGTGTTTTGCCAAGAAAATGCACTGGTCATAGCAGACATCCTCTTCCAACAATACAAGAGAAGACTCTACACATGGACATCACCAGATGGTCAACACCAAAATCAGATCGATTATATTGTTTGCAGCCAAAGATGGAGAAGCTCTAGACAGTCAACAAAAACAAGACCAGGAGCTGACTGTGGCTCAGATCATGAACTCCTTATTGCCAAATTCAGACTTAAATTGAAGAAAGTAGGGAAAACCACTCATAGAAGGCAATGGCACCCCACTCCAGTACTCTTGCCTGGAAAATCCCATGGACAGAGGAGCCCGGTAGGCTGCAGTCCATGGGGTCGCTAAGAGTTGGACACAACTGAGTGACTTCACTTTCGCTTTCCACTTTCATGCACTGGAGAAGGCAATGGCAACCCACTCCAGTGTTCTTGCCTGGAGAATCCCAGAGACGGGGGAGCCTGGTGGGCTGCCATCTATGGGGTCGCACAGAATTGGACATGACTGAAGTGACTTAGCAGCAGCAGGGAAAACCACTAGACCATTCAACCATGACCTAAATCAAATCCCTTTTGATTATACAGTGGAAGTGAGAAATAGATTTAAGGGACTAGATCTGATAGAGTGCCTGATGAACTATGGACGGAGGTTCGTGACATTGTACAGGAGACAGGGATCAAAACCATTCCCATGGAAAAGAAATGCAAAAAAGCAAAATGGCTGTCTGAGGAGGCCTTACAAATAGCTGTGAAAAGAAGAGAAGCGAAAAGCAAAGGAGAAAAGGAAAGATATAAGCATCTGAATGCAGAGTTCCAAAGAATAGCAAGAAGAGATAAGAAAGCCTTCTTCAGCGATCAATGCAAAGAAATAGAGGAAAACAACAGAATGGGAAAGACTAGAGATCTCTTCAAGAAAATTAGAGATACCAAGGGAACATTTCATGCAAAGATGGGCTCGAAGCAGAAGATATTAAGAAGAGGTGGCAAGAATACACAGAAGAACTATACAAAAAAGATCTTCACGGCCAAGATAATCACTATGGTGTGATCACTCACCTAAAGCCATACATCCTGGAATGTGAAGTCAAGTGGGCCTTAGAAAGCATCACTATGAACAAAGCTAGTGGAGGTGATGGAATTCCAGTTGAGCTATTTCAAATCCTGAAAGATGATGCTGTGAAAGTGCTGCACTCAATATGCCAGCCAATTTGGAAAACTCAGCAGTGGCCACAGGACTGGAAAAGGTCAGTTTTCATTCCAATCCCAAAGAAAGGCAATGCCAAAAAATGCTCAAACTACCACACAATTGCACTCATTTCACACGCTAGTAAAGTAACGCTCAAAATTCTCCAAGCCAGGCTTCAGCAATGCATGAACTGTGAACTTCCAGATGTTCAAGCTGGTTTTAGAAAAGGCAGAGGAACCAGAAATCAAAATGCCAACATCCGCTTGATCATCAAAAAGCAAGAGAGTTCCAGGAAAACATCTATTTCTACTTTATTGACTATGCTAAAGCCTTTGACTGTATGGATCACAATAAACTGTGGAAAATTCTGAAAGAGATGGGAATACCAGACCACCTGACCTGCCTCTTGAGAAACCTCTATGCAGGTCAGGAAGCAACAGTTAGAACTGCACATGGAACAACAGACTGGTTCCAGATAGGAAAAGGAGTATGTCAAGGCTGTATATTGTCACTCTGCTTATTCAACTTATATGCAGAGTACATCATGAGAAACACTGGGCTGGAAGAAACACAAGCTGGAATCAAGATTGCTGGGAGAAATATCAATAACCTCAGATATGCAGATGACACCACCCTTATGGCAGAAAGTAAAGAGGAACTCAAAAGCCTCTTGATGAAAGTGAAAGTGGAGAGTGAAAAAGTTGGCTTAAAGCTCAACATTCAGAAAACAAAGATCATGGCATCTGATCCCATCACTTCATGGCAAATAGATGGGGAAACAGTGGAAATAGTATCAGACTTTATTTTGGGGGGCTCCAAAATCACTGCAGATGGTGATTGCAGCCATGAAATTAAAAGACGCTTACTCCTTGGACGGAAAGTTATGACCAACCTAGATAGCATATTGAAAAGCAGAGACATTACTTTGCCAACAAAGGTCCGTTTAGTCAAGGCTATGGTTTTTCCGGTGGTCCTGTATGGATGTGAGAGTTGGACTGTGAAGAAAGCTGAGCACCAAAGAACTGATGCTTTTGAACTGTGGTGTTGGAGAAGACTCTTGAGAGTCCCTTGGACTGCAAGGAGATCCAACCAGTCCATTCTGAAGGTGATCAGCCCTGGGATTTCTTTGGAGGGAATGATGCTGAAGCTGAAACTCCAGTACTTTGGCCACCTCATGCGAAGAGTTGACTCATTGGAAAAGACTCTGATGCTGGGAGGGATTGGGGGCAGGAGGAGAAGGGGACGACAGAGAATGAAATGGCTGGATGGCAACATTGACTCGATGGACGTGAGTCTGCGTGAACTCCGGGAGTTGGTGATGGACAGGGAGGCCTGGCCTGCTGGGATTCATGGGGTCACAAAGAGTTGGACATGACTGAGTGACTGAACTGAACTGAACTGAAGACTTAGGACATGAGAAACTTTGCGTGTGTTTATTGGCCGTTTTTAGACCTTCCTTGGAGGAGTGTCTAATCTATGATTTTTTTTTTTTCATTAGTATCATTTATTATTATGGTCTTAGACTGCTCTTTCACTTACTACCTCTAATGTGATTTAATTTTTGCATAATTTCTCCCCAAAAGACATATCATATACACATATAATCTGAACTATTCCTCCCCCAGTCTTGTTTCCTGTACAGCAATTTTTCCTGCAGGTCACAGGAGGATCTCAGATATAATAAGATTTTATGTCCACTAAAGCCAGATAATTCTCCATTGTTTGTCATATTATGTCACACAGAAGTTACCATGAAACATGGACTCTCTCCTTGTACCACTTCTTCTTTTTAGTGTTCATATTCTCTCAGTGTGGCCCAGTCCATAATGCTGGTATTTTATAATGTTCCTCTTTAGACCTTTCTATTAATCTGAAAAAGATTCATGTTTTTTCTTTCAGTTCATGAATGCTAGTTCATCTCCCTGGATTGGATTCATGTTAGGCAACCAAAAAGCTGTTCTTTGGTGTTTTCTCAGTTCCTGATTTACTAGGGAGCTGGTCTCTTTCCCAGTTCCCATACGCCCACCATGTCTCTTACACCTCAGATTTTGAACTACCCAGAGTTGGTTTTATACCTTCCCCCCTCTGTATATATTGCATCAGGTGTCACAACTATTCTTATCACTTCTCCCCCTAGTTTCTGTGTTCCATTCACTAGCTCCAACTTCCCAGCTCCTTCTGCTTCTCTGGGATGCTTCTTGAAACCTGTAAGAACATCTGCAAGATGTCCTCTGCAGCTCTCATGGTTGCCTATGAAGCCTACACCTCTCTCTGCAGGTAATGCTGTTTCCAATATCCTTAATACTAGAGATTTGGGAGTGTGCAAACAACAGCCTTAAATTACCATCTACATAGAAGTTATTTCACAGCCAGTATGTGAGCAACAGAGAGCAAAGAAATCAGTCCAAATGCTGGTAGCAGGACCTGGGCTCAGGTTCCTTGCCTTCAGAGGTTGTGAGCAGGAACATCACAGTACATGGTGAGGTGTGGCAGAAGAGAGGGCTCATGGCAAATCCATCGGTGCCTAATTTATGGGAACCATGAAAACAACACGTGGCTGCCCCATCCTTCAGGTGCTCCTGCAGTGATGTGCATGGATGGGTCAGTCACCCCATTCACCGAGTTAATGGTTTCTTCACTGCCAGGAGAGCATGCGTGTGCTATTGGCCCAGTTCTTGTCAGAAAATCCTTAAAAGGTGTGTGTCCATCTGTGCACACATGCGTGTATGGGTATGTGTGAGTCTGTGAATCTCCACTCATCCTTGCCCTCATTCCAGCCCTGGCGAGGAGCGTGCGTTCTTACCTAGGTCAGCCCTGTGTACTTCCCCACGTGACGGATACTCTAACCTTCTAACCAGCTGTTTCCCCCCACACCCCTCCGCAGGAACAAATTCTCCCACTGGTGTTTCCCTCTGCCCAGCAGATCTGTAACTTTTCTCTGATAGTTCTTGGACCTTTCCTATATTTCATCTCAATGAAGCTGCCTCTACATTTGCAGTCCAATCACATATCTTTCCATTCTAAAGTCACAGGTTATTCCCTCGCCTCTCGTTTCCTGCTTTATAGCTGTATCAATTTAGTTTAAAGTCCCCTCAACCCCTTTAGAATGACAGAGGAAAGCTGTATGTTATTTATGAAAGAGGTGAAAGGAGACAGAGACAAAGAGAGGAAAGTAACATATAAATTACCAAAAAGAAAAAATAGGGGAAGTGAGAGAAGTATTTCATCTTCTTTTTGAGATACATGGGAAACTTGCACCTACTGTGAAAATGTGCACACCCATAACAAAGTTTACATAATAAAAATGCAGCAGTCATTCACTTCTTTCCCACAAGTCTTCAGATGTGCAAACTTCT
Source organism: Bos mutus (assembly GCF_027580195.1). Classification (NCBI taxonomy): domain Eukaryota; kingdom Metazoa; phylum Chordata; class Mammalia; order Artiodactyla; family Bovidae; genus Bos; species Bos mutus. Next base: position 54,806,864 of record NC_091630.1, on the reverse strand, counting down.
CTGGCCTAAATCCCATCTGACTGAAAAAGCAATTCATTCTCTTGATGCTTTCTTATGTTTTCATACACATCTTCTTTTTCAGGGGCCCAATATTCATATAAAATAAGTATCACTGACCTGGTTCTAAAAAGTTAAGCCTTTTTATTTGATCTTGGAACAGTGAAATGCTTTAAGCTGATGCTAAAGCAAATCTTATTGGCAAATTCATTGTTGTAGCCACGTGTTCCGGGAAACAAACTCACTCAGAAGGACAGTGCAGAGAGTGGAGGGCAATTTATTACACCAGTGGGCCCAAGGCAGAGTCTCCTCTTAGCCAAGGACCCCGACCAGCATTTGTGAAAATCTTTTATACCCCAGGTGTACGTGTCTGAACCCACCACTCCAAATTCCTTGAGACTTACATAAACCAAGGAAAATATAATCCAAATAACCCCATGATTTATGTGCTCTGTGCTCAAACAGTCAAACAATTAGCCAATAATCAATAAACCTGAGGTTACACTCCAATAGATACAGAAAAATTTATGGCCTGTCTAGAGCAAGGGGTGATTAGTGTATGTTTTCTCTTAGGCGATGAGTAACCTAGATATGATTCAAGGTTCCCCGGTCTGGAGGGGGTCTTATCCTTCTGTTGTTTTCATAGGCACTAAACACAGAATTCAGAGTCCATTGGAAAGGTGGCCGAGCATGATCAGCATGAACAGGCCTAAGATGGAGTCCAGGCCCTATGAATTCCTTCTTCATCATAACTGGAACCTACAGTGATACTAATAACAAATGTTTATGGAGGGCTTGCCATGTGTCAGGCACACTTCTAAACACACAGCTTGCTTTGATTCATCGAAGCCTCCTTTCAGTTTTGTATGTCTTATTATGTGAGTATGTACTTAGTTGCTCAACCATGTCCGACTGTTTGCGACTTGATGGACGGAGGCTCACCAGGCTCCTCTGTCCATGGGATTCTCCAGGCAAGAATACTGGATTGGGTTGCTATTTCCTTCTTTACGGGATCTTCCTAGTCCAGGAATCAAACAAGGGTCTCCTGCACTGCAGGTGGATTCTTTACCATCTGAGCCTCCAGGGAAGCCCATGTATTATTATCGTTGAGCTGAATTAAGGCATAGAGTTTCAGTAACTTGTCCAGTCCTCAGTAAGACACTAAACAGAATGGTGATTTACCTGCAGGGACTCAAGTCACAGAGCTATTATTCATGACCACACCTTTATGCAACTCTATTAACTACATCATCTATTGATACAATTTAACATGATATTTTTCTATTTGAATCAACCCAAGTTTGCCCAGGGCAAACAGGTAGTATAGCACTAGAAAGTGCCATTCACATCAGTACAATGTGAATTGTGCTCCTAGGAGATGGAAGGCAGTATGGGGCTTCCCAGGTAGCACTAGTGGTAAAGAACTCACCTGCCAATGCAGGAGATGTAAGAGACAAGAGTTCAATCCCCTAGAGGAGAAAATGGCAACCCACTCCGGTATTCCTGCCTGGAGAATCCCATGGACAGAGGATCCTGGCAGGCTATAGTCCGTGGGGCCGCAAAGAGTTGGACATGACTGAAGTTACATAGTACAGGTCTTCAGTGTGTCATGAAATTTCCTTGGTGCTATTCTTGCCATCATGATATGTCTGAACATCTAGTTTAATAAACAACTAAAAGGAAATTAAATTTTGACCAGAAGAGAAGAATTAAGATAGTGCTTCTCCAACTCTAGTCAAACATGCAAATTTCTGAGTGCAACCCGCAGTGTTCATGGGAAAGTTAACAAGGTTTTATGGGTCTACTGACACAGACAATCTCCTGAACAGACAAGAAATGCTGCGGTTTGTGGGGAGGAGACGAGAGAAGAGCAGTGTTACTTTCCTCTATTTTTTGCTCCATTGTCATGAACATTAAGGATGTTTCTGTTTCTCACTCTTGTTCCCCCACAACTGCTGGCCGCTGCAGTAAATCAACAACTTCATCTCCAATAACTTAGCGCAGCCAGCCTCTGTGCTTGTAGCCCCAGGGGGGCTCCACAGATTACAGTTTCCTGATCTTTGGCTTGGTTCACATCACAGGACTGGGCTGGGTGTTAATCCCCTCAGCCAGCATTTTTTTTTTTAAGATTATTCTGCCCTTACTACTTTTGGGCCGTGGCTTGAATTCCAACCCACATGGTACCCTGACCACTGGCTGATATAGCTGGGATTCTTGTTTCCTGTTTCCCTCTTCCCTGTCTATTGTGGGAGGCCTCCCTGACCAAGACAGTTCCCACTGATCCCCTTGCTTCTATTCTTCAGCCAACACATCAGACTCACTGACCCTTTAGACACCAACTCTCCCTCTGACCACTGCACCTTGACTTGGTTTCTCTAGAAGGTGGCCATCCTCTGGAGTTAGCATTTGTGCCTACTAATGTGCCTAGTGGAAACTTAAATAAGAAAGAGAAGTAACTATGATTTCATTTTAGCTTCTAATTTGTCTTATTTATTTCTATGGAAAATTGAGTTGGGCTACATATGAATGAAATTAAAAGACACTTGCTCCTTGGAAGAAAAGCTATGACCAACCTAGACAGCATATTAAAAAGCAGAGATATTACTTTGCCAACAAAGGTCCACAGAGTCAAAGCTATGGGTTTTCCGGTAGTCATGTATGGATGTGAGAGTTGGACTATAAAGAAAGCTGAGCGCTGAAGAACTGATGTTTTTGAATTGTGGTGTTGGAGAAGACTCTTGAGAGTCCTTTGCACTACAAGGAGATCAAACCAGTCAATCCTAAAGAAAAGGATTGGAAGGACTTCATTGGAAGGACTGATGCTAAAGCTGAAACTCCAATACTTTGGTCACCTGATGTGAAGAACTGACTCATTGGAAAAGACCCTGACGCTGGGAAAGATTGAATGCAGGAGGAGAAGGGGATGATAGAGGATGAGATGGTTGGATGGCATCACCGACTTGATGGACATGAGTTTGAGCAAGATCCAGGAGTTGGTGATGGACTGGGAAGCCTGGTATGCTGCAGTCCATGGGGTCACAGAGAATCTGACATGACTGAGCCACTGAACTGAACCTATGAATAGATGGAAAATCCAAGGAAATATTAAAGACATTGTTCTGACTCTAGAGAGAAAGATGGGTTTTAGAACAACAGGGTTGTTTTCTTATTTATGAAAAATAAAACTGTGTGTTCCAAAGAGAAGATAAGAAGACATGATTTCTAGTCTCAAAACATGCTGATAAGACTACCTGAGGAAGTAACACTAAACCTGGTTGAAAATAAGAGGTCACAAGAGACAAATACAGATGCTACGCATCACAGGACTTCAAAGGAGTTTTAAAAAAAAAAATTGAGTTGAGCTGTAAAGGATAAAAATAATATGGAAAAAATCCAAAGGCATCCTGTTTAATTGTCATATAATGTATATATAGGAAAATAGAAAATTGATCAGAGAAATCCACCTGCCAATTTCAAACACTGTTGAAATTCTTCACGGTCAGTATAAATATTAAAATAACGAACTTTGTTTTACTGTCAAAAGACAATAAGAAGGTTTTTTCAGTATATTCTTCAGATTTGACTGCTTTGCAGGTATCAGTATCAATAAGAATAAATTTCAGGTTATAGACCTGCCTTAGAGAAGTCTTATTCAGATTTTATAGAGCAGTTTGCCACAGTAAGATCCACTTTGGTTTTCCTTTTATCCAGCTAAAAGAATGATAACGATGCCACCATGAGGAATATGAAGCATAAAATTTTCTATTTGTATCAGATAGTGGAAAACCTAAATGGTGTAGAACTCGTACACGCTGAATGAAAGCCATTTAAGCAACTGATTGCACTTCCAAAGGCAATTAGAAATCCTCTTTCACTCTTAGATGTTCAGACCCATCAGGAGCTAATTAACTGCTTTGGCGGCAGTGGGATGTTGGCAACACAGTTCACGGTTTCTGAATGGCCGCAAGGTATTTAATTTGAACAATGGAAGAATTAAAGGGCAGCCGTTAGCAAGAGTATCGATAGATAGAGTATGCTGCCTGAGTGTTTCTTATTCAATTTCAAACATGAACTGCCGGAAGATTTATTTTGGGGTGATCTTTCATAATAAGAGAGCCTTACATTGCAAACACCAGTGAGGGAAGCCATCACTCTGTAACTGTGCCTTGTAGATGCTAATAGACTGTTTCTAGTCAAGAGCAACACGAGAATGGGATGAAAATGGTGTTCACGGCATCAAGGTCTGAACCGCGAGGCTTCTGCTAAGCCTAAGTCACTAAGCAAAGGACAATCCCAGCCCACTTGGCAACAGTTATCTTTAAAAATAGAAGAATATATTCAGAGGAGGATCCAAGCAGTTGGTTACTTAGATTGGTCTCTGGAAAAATAAGTCAGTATATGCTGTATCTTTGTCAACCGTTCTTTCAATGACTTCATTGACAAAACCGACAGCTGATAGCGGGGGTCAACAGGAAGGACAGCAAGAAGCCACCAACACCAGGCCGGTCCATTAGGGATTGCCTGCAGGTTTCCTCCCGCCCAGGCATTGATCCAAAGTGCTGAAGAATCTGGCTTCACAATCTGGCTGGGGTGACGGCCAGGTTGTCCGCTGCCTTTGCACATCCAGTGCTGGTTTGAGAAATGTAAGGAAACTGTTCGTTTTCTTTTTTCTTTTTCTTCAACCTCCTGAGTCATGTGGTTCTGCAAACGAATACCTTCAACTAGGATTTAGACCACTAAGAACTTGCACAGAAAAACACACACTGAATGTGTGTTAAACCTCTACATTGTGATGAAGTTGCACTATGTACCATACTCTAAATGAAATGAGAGCTGTGTGTGTATGTGGGGTGGGTGCGTGCGTGTGTGTGTCTCTGCACGTGTGGGTAGTATGAGTGCATTTTCTCTGGCTTTAAAATTTTAAAAGAAAAAAAAAGCCATAGAGAGCAGTACTTGCCGAGGGTCATTTATTGCCCAAGTTTACAACAGTAGCGATACAAGTTTTTGCAAATTGAATTTGCCTCAGATTTCTCTGTCCTAATGCTTACTTTGCACAAGTATTTAAGCTATGGTATTGAGTATCCCCCTTTGTCGGAAATACCGCTCTTGCTGAACCGTCTTGACCATTGACTATGACACGGTTTCTTATTTATGTAAATACTTGCATCCCAATAGCCGACGGGCATCGGATGCAGAACCTAGAGCCAGTTTTCAGGAACAACTGCAAACCTGACTTGGTACTGTGCATCTATTCATAAAACACTTAAAACTGTGAAAATATGGTTTACACTTAACTGTACATAAAGGTAAATGGAGAACTCAGTTCAGTACCAGTTCATTTGTACATTTTGGGGGGGTGCTTTTCACATTAACTGCCCATCTGTGTAATTTATAGTTTGACATGATGTGTTTGTTTAAAAAAATTACATAGTATAAACCCATTAAAGATCTGAGGGAAAAGAAGCTTAATGTAGAACTAAGTTTTTAAAGTATGTTTTGTTTTTTTTTTAATCCTGGTCTTGGTGCAAATGTTAGCTATGCCTTATTCATATTACAGTTAGGTCACTATGCTGTGACATGGTCTGTATTCATGCTGCCCTAGATACTTTTGTAATTGTTTGTTGCAGACTTGTGACTGTCCCTCTTAACTTTCTTTTATGTAAGTAATTTGTAAAAAGTTTCTTAAAATTTTTGCTTTTGCTTATTTAATTTTGAATAAAAGCTAAATTCGTAAAAAAAAAAGAATATATTCAGGATCTATTAAGTACCCACCTCTGTCCATACAACTCTCCAGGCAAGAATACTGGAGTGAGTTGCCATTCACATCTCCGGGGGATCTTCCCAAGCTAGGGATCAAACCAGGTCTCCTGCATTGCAGGAGGATGCTTTACCATCTGAGCCACAGGGGAAGCCCATTAAGTAATTGCACTGCTACTTATTACCTCTATATTCCACACTCACCCTCTGTCTCAGAAGGAACAACTCACCTTGAGGTTTTCTCGAATCCTTTCTGTATTAAGTATTCTCTAAGAGTCGGACATGACTGAGCGACTTCCCTTTCACTTTTCACTTTCATGCATTGGAGAAGGAAATGGCAACCCACTCCAGTGTTCTTGCCTGGAGAATCCCAGGGACGGGGAGCCTGGTGGGCTGCCGTCTATGGGATCGCACAGTTGGACATGACTGAAGCGACTTAGCAGCAGCAGCAGAGAAACAAGAAAAAAGAGATTCCTATTCATAGCTTGATTCATCTGTATCTATGTATCTATAACTATATGGAGAGAGATAGGCTTCCTTGGCGGTTCAGTGACAAAGAACCCGCTTGCCAATACAGGAGACTCGGGTTCAATCCCAGGGTCAGGAAGATTCCCTGGAGCAGGAAATGGCAACCTGCTCCAATATTCTTGCCTGGAGAATCTCAAGGACCAAGGAGCCTTGCAGGCTACAGTCCATGGGATCACAAAGAGTGGGAGGCGACTGAGAGACTAATACTTTCACTTTTCACTTTTCTCACGGCTTCCTTCTCACCTGAAAGAACTGCTGCCTATAACCAAGAGGCAGCCTTCCAGGCAGAGCGAAGACACCAAGAGCAAGGATCCTGGGGCAACAGAGAATCTGGCATCCTTTGGAATGAACACTTTTGCCCGAGCCATAGCAGAGGACAAAGAAATGTGGTACAGTCAGAGAGCTATGGAAGATGGTCTAGACCAAGGCTAGGAATTTGGATTTTCATGTAAATCTCTTGGGGAGCCATGGTTGAGTTTTAAGTGGTGAAAGTGACTTAACCTGACTTATCTTTTAAAACAATCATATCCCTTTTAATTTTGAATTACTGCTATTTTGGTAAATATTCCCTTGCAAACTAGCCACTGAGCATCTCAAGGTCTGGAACAGATTTTTTTTTTTAATTGAAGTGCAATATTATAATGGTTTTAAGTGCACAGCATAGTAATGCTATATTTTTACAGATTATACTCATACAAAATTATTATAAAATATTGACTATATTCTCTGGGGTCTACATTACAGTTTTGTAACTTATTTTAAACCTAGTAGTTTGTGTCTCTTAATCCCTTCACCTAATTTCCCCCTCCCCTCAGTAGTAACCACCAGTTTGTTCTCTGTATCTGTGAGTCCTTTTCTGCTTTGCTATATGTGTGTGTTTGCTTTATTTTTTAGATTCCATATACAGGTGAAAAGCTACAGTATCTTATTTGCCTGACTTATTTTAACTAAGCATAATGCCATCCAGGTCCATCCATATTATTACAAAAGGCAAAATTTTGTTCTTTCTTTGTGATTGGGTAATATTCCATTGTATATATACCATGATTTTCTTATCTGTTCATCTGTTGACGGATACTTGGGATGCTTCCATATCTCTCTATTGTGAATAACACTCTGTGAACATTGGCGTGCATGTATCTTTTTGAGTTACTTGTTTTTTTCACTAATATCCAGGAGTGATATTGATGGCTCTTATGGCAGTTCTATTTTTAATTCTTTTGAGGAATCTCCATACTTTTTTCTATAGTGACTGTAACCAATTTACTACATTTTCCCCAACAGTGAATGAGGGTTCCCTTTCCTCCACATCTTTGCCGAAACATTATTTCTTGTCTTTCTGATGATAGTCATTCTGACAGATGGGAGGGGATACATCATTTCAGTTTTGATTGACAACCCCTGATGATTAGCACCTTTCATATGTCTGTTGGCTGTGTGTACATCTTCTTCAGAAAGATGCCTATTTAGGTTCTTTGCCCATTTTTAAATTGTTTTTTGATAATGAAGTTCTTTATATATTTTAGATACGAACTTATTTTGGTTGTGTCTCTTATCTTTTCCTAACCTCATTTCTCCAGGACAAGGACAAGATCTCATTTGTTCTTTCTCTCTCTGATTTCTGCATAGTATATCTGGTAACTATACCTTAAACAAGGGTGTTTGATAAGTCATTTGATAGCAATTGTCAAAACTGATTTGAAGTTGCTCAGTCGTGTCCAACTCTTTGCGACCCCATGGACTATAGCCTGCCAGGTTCTTCCGTCCATTGGATTCTCCAGGCAAGAATACTGGAGCGGGTTGCCATTTCCTTCTCCAGGGGATATTCCAAACCCAGGGATCAAACCCAGGTCTCCAGCATTGACGGCAGATTCTTTACTGGCTGAGCCACAAGGGAAGTCCAGCAATTATCGAAGATTGGGCCAAAAATATGTCCACAATTGATGAAGTGGGTTAACACAAATAACACAGCTGCTTTTGAGATCAAATAGAAAACTGGAAAGGTAAGTGAAAAAAGAGTCCTTTGTCAGTATGTGGTTATCTTAAACTGGTAGAATGGCAATCTCTGTACCTGGCAAACAAAAACACAATGGAGCAACTATAAGAAAAGTAAAGGAAAAGCAAATAACAAGAACAGGTTTTGATTAATTGATTTCTCTTCCACTCAGCTACTTGTGGGAGTTAATTTTCTGTGTCAACTTGATTCAGCTATAGGGTGCCCAGATATTTGGCTGGACATTATTTTTAGGTGTATTTGTGAGGGTGTTTCTGGATGAGATTAACATTTGAACTGGTGATGTGCTGAGGCCAATTTTCTTCCACAAAGTGAGTGGGCCTCATTCAATCCAGAAAGGCCAGAATGGACTAAAACTCTCTGCCTTTGAGCTGAGATGCTAATTTTCTCCTGCTTTGTACTTGGACTAGAATTGAAACTCTACCATTGACTCTCCTGGTGCTGACTTCTCAGTCATCATAATCCCATGAGCCAGTAATATATACATACATACACACATATGCCAGAGAAGGCAATGGCAACCCACTCCAGTACTCTTGCCTGGGAAATCCCATGAATGGAGGAGCCTAGTGGGCTACAGTCCATGGGGTTGCGAAGAGTCAGACATGACTGAGCAACTTCACTTTCACTTTTCACTTTCCTGCACTGAAGAAGGAAATGGCAACCCACTCCAGTATGCTTGCCTGGAGAATCCCAGGGACGGGAGCCTGGTGGGCCGCCGTCTATGGGGTCGCACAGAGTCGGACATGACTGACGCGACTTAGCAGCAGCATGCACATATGCATATCCTATTAGTTCTGTTTCTCTGGAGAACCCTAATACATTATTTATAATGGAATTATGATCAGGAGTGAATGTTTAGAATATACATGAAAAATGAATGCATTACTGAATACATGACTGAATACAAGAAAAGCAGCGTTCATGTGAATAGGATTAAAAACACATATTGGACAATTCTGGCCACCTCTAAAATCTCAATGGAAAGGATTAAGTTTTTCCATTAGCATGCATTTATGATTTATTGTTGGAGATGTAATTAGTCTCTGAAATTATCCTTTTCCAGAAGTTTGTTCATTCTCTATTTCTCGGTATTAATTTTCTTATTATGCTTAAGCAATCTCTTGCTGATTAGCATGCATTTAAATAGCCAGGGTAATTTATTAAATTACATTTTTATAGACAGGTTAAATTATTTTAATTACATGTTTGAAACATACCATTAAATAAATATGATGATGTTAAATGTGTAACGATAGGATAGTGACAATTTAATAAGGCATTATAAATTTAGAATTTAAGTACTATTGATTTGAGCTTCAATGTTCTCAAAAATAACAAAAGTGAAGTTGCTCAGTTGTGTCCGACTCTTTGCAAACCCATGGACTGTAGCCTCCTAGGCTCCTCCATCCATGGGATTCTCCAGGCAAGAGTACTGGAGTGGGTTGCCATTTCCTTCTCCAAGTCACTCAGTCATGTCCGACTCTTTGCAAACCCACGAACTATGCAATCCATGGAATTCTCCAGGCCAGAATACTGCAGTGGGTAGCCTTTCTCTTCTCCAGGGGATCTTCCCAACCGAGGGATTGAACCCAGGTCTCCTGCATTGCAGGTGGATTCTTTAACAGCTGAGCCACAAGGGAAGCCCAAGAGTACTGGATTGGGTAGCCTATCCCTTCTCCAGCAGATCTTTCTGACCCATCAAACCAGGGCCTCCTGTATTGCAGGTAGATTCTTTACCTATCAGGGAAGCCCAAGTGTATAGTAATAAGTTCTCATAGAACCCTTTGAATATACTGTATTTTGCATTTTTCAAATGGGTGAGAAAAATGTTAATGGCACATTATAGGAAGAGCTTGTGAGATGCAGAACTCATTGTAGCCTTAAGGAAAATACAGTTTGTCATCTTATTAAAAATTACATGGAAAACGACTAAACATTTTGACTTAGGTCTGGTTCCCCAAGAAATTTTACATAAAAATCAAGTAGCATTTAATAAATGTTTGCTGTATTAGGGGCATCGATTTACCCTTAGAGTTCATAAAGTTCATTGAGAGAGGCAGAAAATAGAAGAAGGAATGGAATGTCTGTTCCTGGTCCAGGCTGCCCCTTGTGAGTGGGGCCGACAGTGCACACTCAACCCATGGGGAAGCAATGCGGCTTCATTTACATTGACAAGGGTTGGGCTATCTCTGCCCACTTTCTGGCAGCTGCACGAATCAAACTCCTATGTTTCAAGATGAAACTGTGAGAAGCCAACATTGCTGTTAACCCCAGTACCACCCCCACTGGCATTTCCTTATTTTATAATCATTCTTGGAGAAGGAAATGGCAACCCACTCCAGTATTCTTGTCTGGAGAATCCATAGACAGAGGAGCCTGGCAGGCTATAGTCCATGGGGTTGCAAGAGTCAGACATGATTTACTGACTAAACCAACCACCATAATCATTCATTTCTATGATATTTTTTTTTCATCATGAAGTTGGCCCTTCTTTATTCAAGAGGATTAGACTTTTTTTCTGTACACTTTGCCTTTGGACACAAACATTACCTGAAAGGCAAGATTCTTTCCTGCATTAGGCTTGTCATTTGTTCTCTTTAATCATTACACTTAACCTTCAGTGACAGTTCTCTTTAATAATTACATTTAATCTTCAGAGAGTTATACTTTTCATGTCCTTGGAGAAAAGACGTGTGAAAGAGAAAGTGCCAGCATTACTTAAGTCACAAAGAGGCTTTATTAATTCACTTGTGCGCATCTGATTTAATTTACATTTTCTTGGATATTAACTTTTAAAGGCCAGAACATATAGCTATTAAAAATACCATAAAGCTGTTAGTTTAATATTTAAAAGGTAACATAATATACAAAGAGGATAAAAACAGAGGACATACTAGTTGGATTTTAGCTCAACACCTAGTAGTTATGAGACTGCAGGTCACAGCATTTCCCAAAGATGCCAAATCCTTGTATATATACAGTCCACATGTCAGAGCAGATAATTTCTAATGCCTGCATTTCTAATGACAATTATAGAACACTCTAGTTCTTTTAGTAATATATCAATCAGTTGAATTTTATGTGACTTCTTTAAAAAGACTTTAATTCCAACCTAGACAGCATATTCAAAAGCAGAGACATTACTTTGCCAACAAAGGTTCGTCTAGTCAAGGCTATGGTTTTTCCTGTGGTCATGTATGGATGTGAGAGTTGGACTGTGAAGAAGGCTGAGCACCGAAGAGTTGATGCTTTTGAACTGTGGTGTTGGAGAAGACTCTTGAGAGTCCCTTGGACTGCAAGGAGATCCAACCAGTCCATTCTGAAGGAGATCAGCCCTGGGATTTCTTCGGAAGGAATGATGCTAAAGCTGAAACTCCAGTACTTTGGCCACCTCATGCGAAGAGTTGACTCATTGGAAAAGACTCTGATGCTGGGAGGGATTGGGGGCAGGAGAAGGGGACGACAGAGGATGAGATGGCTGGATGGCATCACTGACTCGATGGACATGAGTCTCAGTGAACTCTGGGAGTTGGTGATGGACAGGGAGGCCTGTCGTGCTGCGATTCATGGGGTCACAAAGAGTCGGACACGACTGAGCGACTGATCTGATCTGATCTTTTTCCATTTGCAAATAGTTTTTCAATTTATATGATTTTTCATGAGTGTCCATAAAAATAAAACTCCGGTTTAGCACAAATTTGATTGAACCATCCTTAATCAGGAATGTATTAGTATACAAAGTGGTGTTCTGTGGGCTTAATCCAGGTTGCGTCCTTTTTTGTCAATAAAGATTTATTGGCACACAGACACACCTGTCAGTTAATGTATTGTCTGTGACCTGCTCTTGCACTACAATGGTAGAGGTGAGTGGTTGAGACGGAATCACAGAGCTACAAAGCCTCAAATATTTACTTTCTGGATTTTTACCAGAAAAACATTTGCATGTTCCTGTTTTAGAACAAAGGAAGTCAAGTGCAAAAATGATAACGAAAATCTTATCCTTACTTTGAAATACCTCGGGTTAAATCAAGGCACCTCAAGAGGTTTCTCAAATCCTTTAGTGAAGTGAATTTGCTCAGTTGTGTCCGACTTTTTGTGACCCCATGGACTGTAGCCCACCAGGCTCCTCCATCTATGGAATTTTCTAGGCAAGAGTACTGGAGTGGGTTGCCATTTCCTTCTCTAGGGGATCTTCCCACCCAGGGATCGAACCCAGGTCTCCCGCATTGTGGGCAGACGCTTTACTGTCTGAGCCACCAGGGAATCTCAAATCCTTAAGCAGCTTTCAAAAGTAAATTTACATTAATAAGCATTTAAAAAGATGTCATAGTAATGGGAAGGAATAGGGAGCCCTGGGATATAGATTGTTTGGCCTTAACTTTTTATTTGTTTTGTCCCTAACTTTAGCACTTATAGCAACTTATTGAGGTTATACGACAATGTCTTTATCAAATCATTTTTACATTACTGTTAATAAATTGTAAAAACTAGCTAGGGCTTTTGATGCCTGCCAATACCATCAATGGCTCAAATTAATCACAGTAACAACAACAACAAAAGAACTCTCTTCAAACTGAGGACAGTAATGCATAATAATACAAAACTTTCCAGGTTTTTGTGATTCATTAAGAAAGTGACTTAACAGATTAAATAAGATTTTTAAGGTACAAATTACTCCATTATCCTAACATCATTTTATAGCTTCAGTTTTTGATTTGAAAGCCCATGACATTCTTTATGAATTACCAAACTGTACTTGGGGTGGGGGCCCTCTGGGGCAGGCAGGTGGTGGTGGTGATGTTGTTTAGTTTTCAGTCGTGTCTGATTCTTTTGTGACCCCAGGGACTGTAGCTCACCAGGCTCCTCTGTCCATGAGATCTCTCAGGCAAGAATACTGGAGTGCATTGCCATTTCCTCCTCCAGGAGATCTTCCTGACCTAGGGATCAAACCTGCATTGGCAGACGGATTCCAGGCAGATTCTTTACCACTGAATCACCAGGGAAGCCCAGTAGTGGTGATACGTAACTATAAATGAAGGACTGAAAAATACAAATCCCTGAAGCAAGATATAATTGCCACATGAAACACCACATAGACAAAATCTCACCAGAAATATAAATGCAAAGGATATGGAAATTAACATTACATTAACTTGGATCTCCTGGAGATCCTGCTTTAAGAGACTCTGATACCCATTCATTTCCTTTTTCAAATGTGCTCAGCCTAGTCATGTGAATGCATTACTGATATGGGGCAGTGCCAGCATGCAAGGACAGTGATGATAATTTTCCTCGTGGTCCATGAAGAAAAACCTTAATGTGGCTCATTAGAAATCTGAATAAACACAAGTTTAGTTCACTCTGACCACACAGCAAGACACAACATCAGTAAGAATTAAATGGGCTTGGAGGTGGGGGGTAATGTGAAGGTAATTTTCTACTTCAAACTATAAATATATTTTTTAGGTGTTTTTAATACTTAAAAATTATTCCTGCAGAGAACATAATCTGCCACTATAAATCACTTGCACATGACCTGAAGGATAAGAAACAGAAGGAACTTTAATATATATCAAAGTTTATTGTTACTTTTATGATGTAACTAAATGATTATAAGCTGTAGCTACAGCTAACATCAATGGGTAATTCTGACCTAAAAGCCATAGCACAGGGCTGTGTGTGCAAGATGGATCATTCTGACAGTCCTAAGTGCACCATGAACTTTAAATATTTTATACCTTCCCTATCTGTGTCTGTTTCCAGTCAAACACAGACACAAATTGGAATATAGCTGGTTGACTGAAGCAATGGTTCAGAAAATCAGACCTGTATTTAATGGACTGTGGGTAAACCAAGCTTAGTTTCCACACTTGGTTTTTATTCATCTATTGAAAATTTTTTGATACCTTTATTGTTTTATTCAAAATCTATCCCCATTATAGAAATATAAACTATATAGAGTAACCAGTAATTTCTTCTCCCCCCCCCCCCCCCGCCCCTTAGGAAATACTCATTTCTCTCTGAAATTTAGTTCATTTAAAATTGAATACTGGATGCTTGGGGCTGGCGCACTGGGAGGACCCAGAGGGATGGTATGGGGAGGGAGGAGGGAGGAGGGTTCAGGATGGGGAACACATGTATACCTGTGTCGAATTCATTTCGATATTTGGCAAAACTAATACAATATTGTAAAGTTTAAAAATAAAATAAAATTAAAAAAAAAAAGAAGCTAGGAAACAAACCAAAAAAAAAAAAATGAATGCATCCTTGGATTTCTAATGACTTTTAAAATAGTTATGACTTTTAAAAACTTATCCATTCGGTTTTAATTGTAATACTGAGAGTTATGACCTCTTATGACCCTTTAAATACAACCATAAGTATTAGAGGTTTGACCCCAACTCTTTTGATTGGAAAAAGCAAGGAAAGAGAGAATATGCCATTTAGAGAGGAATCGCGGGGCGGGGTCGCAGGGTGGGGGGGCGGATCAAGGGGAGGAAAAATATATGTGTATATATTTAACCTGATAAATTGAAAAGTAGATATTTATTAGATTAAAATATATATGCAAAGAAAGTGTATATTGGAGAAGGAAATGGCAACCCATTCCAGTATTCTTGCCTGGGAAATCCCATGGACAGAGGACTCTGGTGGACTATAGTCCATGGGGTCACAAAAGAGTTGGACACCACTTAGCAACATTACAACAACAACAACAACAATGTGTATATATAAAGTTCAGTTCAGTTCACTTCAGTGGCTTAGTCGTGTCCGACTCTTTGCGACCCCGTGAATTGTAGCACGCCAGGCCTCCCTGTCCATCACCAACTCCCGCAGTTCACTCAGACTCACATCCATCGAGTCAGTGATGCCATCCAGCCATCTCATCTTCTGTCTTCCCCTTCTCCTCCTGCCCCCAATCCCTCCCAGCATCAGAGTCTTTTCCAATGAGTCAACTCTTTGCATGAGGTGGCCAAAGTACTGGAGTTTCAGCTTTAGCATCATTCCTTCCGAAGAAATCCCAGGGCTGATCTCCTTCAGAATGGACTGGTTGGATCTCCTTGCAGTCCAAGGGACTCTCAAGAGTCTTCTCCAACACCACAGTTCAAAAGCATCAATTCTTCGGCATTCAGCTTTCTTCATATACTCTAATCTGATATATAAAATATTTGGCATATATCACCTTATTTATACATTAATGTATACTTTAATTTGATACATGAATATATATATATATATGAAGTATATCCTGATTTGTATATGAAAATTCAAAAACGGTGGAACAGAAGTGTTTTTAGCACAATAAAGGGCAAATCCTTCCCTTACACAGATATATTCCCTGATCTCAAAGACAAACACAAGTTGTTTCTCAGTTGATTGCGCTTTATTTCCAGTGGCAACTGTTGTACTATGCAAATTTACTGAGGAAACTGTGACAAGAAACTGATAACATCTGTCTGAAAAGGTTCTGAGCGCTCAACACTTGAATCACATTATACTGAAGGAGCATGGAGTCTAGTGTGGAGGGTGTAACAGTGTGATGGAGGAGCAGCCCAGCCCTTGGGTAGAGTACTTCTCCCCTCAAGCATGCAGACACCCTGGAGGGAAATGTTAGCTCTGCAGTGGTGTTTGAGCTTTAATCTGGACTGTTAATGTTATGCTCAAACACTGCAAGTCTGGTCTTACTGTGAAGTGAAGAGGAAGGCTGAATAGATCGAGATGGACCTCACCCTTGACTATAAAAAATACTTCGCATTAAAATAAATAGAAATCATACAAAATATGTTTCAGAACACGATAGAATTAAACTAGAAAGATGACTAGCCCCAAATATTTGGAAATTACACAACATATGTAAAATCCATGGGTCTAAGAAATCTCAAGAGAAATTTTAAAGTATTTTGAGCAGAATAACAAGGAAAATACAACTTGTCAAAATTTGTGTGATACATTGAAAGCAGTGCTTTGAAGAAAATGTATGACATTGAATGACTTTCAGAAAAGGAGAATGATCTAAAATCTTATACTTTCATCCTGTTAAACTGGAGAAAGAAGAATCATGTATGTCTAAAGCAAGCAGAAGAAAAGAAATGATAAAAAATGGAGTAAATATCAATGAAAATATAAATAGGAAAGTGATAGAGAAAAATTAATGAATCCAAAGCTAGTTCTTTGTAAAAACAAACAAACAAACAAAAAAGGAAAATAATTAGTAAGTCTCTAGCTAGGTTACCAAAAGAAAAAAAGAGAATTCATAAGTGGCTAATACCAAAAATATAAGAGGGTATTAAAAAGAATAATAAAACATTATTATTTTAGTAATGAATAATGAAGATATTTAAATAATATTAAAAGTATATTAAATGTTAAAATAATTATAAAACAATACTGTAAAGAACTCTATGCCCACAAATTTGATAACTTAGATAAAATGAACCAATTGCTTTAAAAACACAAGCTACCAAAACTTACACAAGGAGAAATAAATATCTGAATAGGTTCATATCTGTTAAAGAAATTAAAGCAATAATTGAAAACCTTCCAAATAAAGAAAACACGAAGCTTGGGCGGTTTTACTAGTGTTTTCTAAAAAAACATTTAAGGAAAAAGTGATACCAGTTCTCTACAGTTTCATCCGGGAGATAGAAACAAAGTGAATACTTCCTAATTCATTCTATTCAGAATCCTTGTGATAATGATACTAGATGAAGATGTTATAAGAAAGAAAAAGGGCAGACCAGTATCTCTCATGAATGTAAAAATCTTCAATAATCCCACAATATATGAAAATAATTGTATATTACAACCAATTGGAATTTATTCTGGCTATGTAAGACTGATTCAACATTCAAAAATTAATCAGTAAAATCCATTTAACAATAGGCTCAAGAAAAAACATGAGCTTGTATCATTTGATACAGAAAAAGATAACAAAATTTAACACCCAGAAAACTAGAGTTGAGAGGAAATTCCTCAATTTGATAAAGAGTATTTAAGAAAACCTTCAGCTAACATCATACTTATTGGCGAGAAATTGAACCATTGATCTACTCCACCCCACCCATTGATCATGTACAAAGCAAGGATCTTCTCTCCTATCATTCTGACTCAATATTATACTGGATGTCCAAGCTACTCCAGTAAAAGCAAACAAGAAAGAAAAAACAATTCAGACTATGATAAAAGAAAACTTTGTCCATTGATGATATGCTTTTTTCGTTTATAAGATCCCAAAGAATTAACAAAAATAACTATGACTCCAATAATAAGGTTAAACAATATTATTTCTTCAAATAATTTTTGACTTTCCTCCATTTGGGGGACTCTAATTAAATATATCGGAGAAGGCAATGGCACCCCACTCCAGTACTCTTGCCTGGAAAATCCCATGGATGGAGGAGCCTGGTAGGCTGCAGTCCATGGGGTCGCTAGGAGTCGGACACGACTGAGCAACTTCCCTTTCACTTTCCACTTTCATGCATTGGAGAAGGAAATGGCAACCTACTCCAGTGTTCTTGCCTGCAGAATCCCAGGGACGGAGGAGCCTGGTGGGCTGCTGTCTATGGGGTCGCACAGAGTCGGACACGAGTGACATGCTGCTGCTGCTGCTGCTGCGTCACTTCAGACGTGACTTAGCAGTAATTACATATATGCTGGACTGCTTTGCACTTTCCGACAGGTTGTCCAGGCTTTATTTAACTTTTAAAGTTGCTTTTCTCTCTTATCTATTGTCTATCTATCTGTGTATCTACCTATGTATCTATTATTTATCATCTATTTAATATTGCTTTGTCTTTAAGTTTACTGAAAGTATTTATAAGTATCTAATACTCCAGTACTTTGGCTACTTCATGCGAAAAGTTCACTCATTGGAAAAGACTCTGATGCTGGGAGGGATCGGGGGCAGGAGGAGAAGGGGACGACAGAGGATGAGATGGCTGGATGGCATCGCTGACTCAATGGACATGAGTCTCAGTGAACTCCGGGAGTTGGTGATGGACAGGGAGGCCTGGCGTGCTGCGATGCATGGGGTCGCAAAGAGTCAGACACGACTGAGCGACTGATCTGATCTGATCTGAATAAACTATGAAACATTGAAAATGTTTTTCAATTCCCATTTTACACTTTTCTTGTGTAAAAGTAATATCTGGTTCATTTTTTATAAATTCTCCTCTGTGTTTAGGTTTACATTAAAAAAAACCCCTCATTATATTTGTAATAGCTGTATTAGAGCCTTTTTCTGTGAATCCCACCAGCTCTGTCATATTTAGTTATTTCAATAGTCGTTTTCTGTTTAGTTCTGGGTAAGATTTTCCTGCTTTTTCATATTCTAGTAAGTTTTAATTGGGTGCTAGTCACTTTATTGCACTTTTCTTGGAGTGTTGTGTCTTTCTTTAAAAAAAAAATGCTAAAGTTAGTTTTGACAGTCGAGTTATTTGTGGAATAGCTTGATCCTTTTGAAGCTTTTTTCCAAGGTGTTTTTTGGGTGGGTCTGAGCTAGGTTTGCTGTAGGTATAAATTAACCTATTGGTGAAATATGATCATCCTGATGTCTCTACCATGATTGCTCACTGAGGCATCTCTTCTATGGCAGGTTGTAACTTGAACATCTTTTAGTTCTGAGTGATTTCTAGGAAGTATTTATATTATAAATTAACAGTATGTCTTAGCCTGACTTCAGGGTATTTATGCTGTATGTGTGTGTGATCAGTCACATTGGACTCTTTGTGACCCCCTGGCTAGACTGTAGTCCACCATGGGATTTTCTGTCCATGGGATTTTCCAGGCAACAATACTGGGGTGGGTTGTCACATGTGAACAAATTAATGTTCAGCCACACATTCAAATGGCTGAACTCTGTGCAGATTTCTAGGGCTCTTTCTCTGTGTAGCTCCCTCTCTTCTCCAATCCTCTGTCCTTAAAATTTTGGCTGCTAGGGCTTAATCAAAATGCAATGTCTGTCTCCTCAATTCAGCAAAATCTCCATGGTATGCTCTTATAAACTGCTTTTGAAAGTGCCTCCATGAAAAACCTCAGGGCAACTTATAAGCTTCTCTGTTAATTTTAATTTTCCAAGGAGCAAAGCCCTGCACTGCCTGCCATCCAATGTATAAAGTCAATTGTTTCATATAATTGTGTCCAATTGTTCCAATTGTTTTCCTAGTTGTTTCTGCCAGTAGGCAAAATTGGATACTGGTGACTCCAACAAGGCTTAGTGTGATTTTACAGCTTCTTTGGCTTATTCTCATTATTACAATCAGAAAAGCAGTCTGGTGAGTGCTTTTTGCCTTCCAGCTAGATGTAGAAATCAGGACTACAATATTTGTTAAACCGCTTCTATGAAATTGTAAATTAAGTACTATTCCACTTGGGATCGTTCCACTCTGCTGTAAGAGTGGAGTGGTCTCTTGCATATCTCTGAGAGAGACAGATTTAATTCCCAGTTCAAATGGGCCAAGTCATCAAATGAGATTTAAGGCATAGAGTAGTGGTAAGTACTGAGCTTTGACCGAATAGGAAAGCATGGTGGGCATATGAGTGCTAAGGAAGTCTAAAATGCACGTGTCTGACTCTTTGCAACCCCATGGACTATTCAGTCCATGGAATTCTCCAGGCCAGAATACTGAAGAGGGTAGCTGTTTCCTTCTCCAGGGGATCTTCCCAACCCAGGGATCAAATCTAGGTCTCCCACATTGCAGGCAGATTCTTTACCAGCTGAGCCACCAGGGAAGCCCTCAGTCTTTTAGATGGCAGTATTAAGAGACGTAATACTCATTATTTCTTGGATTCATTTCTGCATGCTCCTAGTGGCTCAGATGCCTGCAATGCAGGAGACCCTGGTTTGATCCCTGCGTCGGGAAGAACCCCCAGAGAATAGATAGGCTACCCACTCCAGTATTCAAGGGCTTCCCTGGGCTCAGATGGTAGAGAATCTGCCTGCAATGTGGAAGACCTGGTTTCAACCCCTGGGTTGGGAAGATCCTCTGGAGGAGGGCATGGCTACCCACTCCAGTATTGTTGCCTGGAGAATGCCATGGACAGAGGAACCTGGTGGGCTACAGTCCATGGAGTTGCAAAGAGTCAGACAAGACTGAGTGACTAAGCATATTGAGACATAATCTAATCTAATCTAATCTTTGGTGATGATACAAACTCTATATTCAAATTGCTTGGTCTAGAACAAGTAGATAATTTAAAAAGTACAATACCCTTCTCTTTGGCTGTTTCCCATGAAAAGATCAGAGACAATATGACAAAATATAACATCATAAGACATAAAAAGTTTGCTAATGTACAGTATCTTTTCCATATTACTTTGACTATAGGCCTTTAATTCACATCGGTGTCACAGAGAGTATTTCGGGTGACAACTTTTTTTTCTTATGTAGTAGTTCACTAAAACAATTCTATAGTTATTAGTCATTAAAAAAATTTTTTTTAACAATTTTTTTTTGTTTAAGGATCTTACAATTATTAAAGAGGATCTTGGCTGAGTTCTTCAACCAGGAAGTTAAGACTGAGTTGGGAAATTAAATAAGAGGTATAGAGGGATATTATCCAGCAGTTTGTGAAGATTTCAGACTTGCAAATAACTTTCATAATGATTCTATTTTCCCTGAACATCTTTGCAAAGTCAGAGACCTTTTCTGTGCATTCCTATGGATTATTTTGGGCCATTTGGCCATTTTCTTTTTTTTTTTTCGATTAAAAAAAATGATTCTTTTTAATTGTGGAAAAAGTAAGGCCATTTTCTAAGAAGGAATAATATAAGGGGAAAATAAAGAGAAATTATCCAACTAGAAGACATACTTTTTAAGGGAACCAGGTTAAGTAAGGTAACTGATTGGTTCTAAAGTTCCTTTTTAAAAAAATTGCTTATTCTTACTCTTGTGTAAATTATCTATCATATACCAAACAACTTAAGGTGAGTTAAAATAATTTTATTTATACTTTAATTGGATGTATATAATCCTTGCTGCTGCTGCTGCTAAGTCACTTCAGTCGTGTCCGACTCTGTGTGACCCCATAGACAGCAGCCCACCAGGCTCCGCCGTCCCTGGAATTCTCCAGGCAAGAACACTGGAGTAGGTTGCCATTTCCTTCTCCAATGCATGAAAGTGAAAAGTGAAAGTGAAGTCGTTCAGTCGTGTCCGACCCTCAGCGACCCCATGGACTGCAGCCCTCCAGGCTCCTCCATCCATGGGATTTTCCAGGCAAGAGTACTGGAGTGGGATGCCATTGCCTCTCCTTAGGACAAGTTAATTAACTTTTGTTTTTATAAGCTCTCTTTCATTTGTTCTCAGAGGATCTCAAAAAGATAACTAACACAGCATTTATTGCTATTGATTACTAATAAGACAGCAGAAAGTAACTCAATTTTTCAGGTTAATAGAATATTTTTTGAAAATCTGTTATTTTTGAGTATGATGAAGTTGGTTACTATAACAATAATGCTTTCAGACACAAACTAGAGTTAGAGCAAACACAGATGCCAGTTATTTTAATTTGTTATATTTAATTCTATCAATCAGCTTTTATACATGAAATTATGAGTGTTTCAGTGTAACAGAAGCGGAAGATACTAAGAAGAGGTGGCAAGAATATACAGAACTATATAAAAAAGATCTTAATGAGCCAGATAACCACAGTGGTGTGATCACTCACCTAGAGAAAGACATCGTGGGGTGCAAAGTCAAGTTGGCCTTAGGAAGCATCACTACAAAGAAAGCTACTGGAGGTGGTGGAATTGCAGTTGAGCTATTTCAAATCCTAAAAGATGATGCTGTTGAAGTGCTACACTCAATATGCCAGCAGATTTGGAAAACTTAGCAGTGGCCACAGGGCCAGAAAAGCTCAGTTTTCATTCCAATCCCAAGGAAAGGCAATGCAAGAGAATATTCAGACTACCACACAATTGCACTTATCTCACACGCTAGCAAAGTAATGCTCAAAATTATCCAAGCTAGGCTTTTAACAGCACATGAACTGAGAAATTTCAGATGTTCAAGCTGGATTTAGAAACTGGAGAGGAATCAGAGATCAAATTGCCAACATCCATTGGATCATAGAAAAAGCAAGAGAATGCCAGAAAAATATCTACTTTTGCTTCATTGACTACGCTAAAGCCTTTGACTGTGTGGATCACAACAAACTTGGAAAATTCTTAAAAGCTATGGAAATACCAGACCACCTTACCTGCCTCCTAAGAAATCCATATGCAGGTCAAGAAGCAACAGTTGTAACCAGACATGAAACAATGGACTGGTTCCAAATTGGGAAAGAAGTACATCACGGATGTATATTGTCACCTTGCTTATTTAACTTATATGCAGAGTACATCATGAGAAACACGGACTGGATGAAGCATAGGCTGGAATCAAGATTGCAGGGAGAAATATCAATAACCTCAGATAAGAAGATGACACCACGCTTATGGCAGAAAGCAAAGAGGAATTCAAGAGCCTCTTGATGAAAGTGAAAGAGAAGAGGGAAAAAGCTGGATTAAAACTCAACATCCAAAAAACTAAGATCATGACATCTGGTCCCATCAGTTCATGGCAAATAGAAGGGGTAACAATGGAACAGTGATAGACTTTATTTTTGGGGGCTCCAAAATCACTGCAGATGGTGACTGCAGCCATGAAATTAAAAGATGCTTGCTCCCTGGAAGAAAAGTTATGACAAACCTAAAGAGTATACTGAAAAGCAGAGACATTACTTTGCCAACAAAGATCCATCTAGTCAAAGCTATGGTTTTTCCAGTAGTCATGCAAGCATGTGAGAGTTGGACCATAAAGAAAGCTGAGCACAAAAGAATTGAAGCTTTTGAACTATGGTGTCAGAGAAGACTCTTGAGAGTCCCTTGGACTGCAAGGAAATCAAACCAGTCCATCCTGAAGGTGATCAACCCTGAATATTCATTGGAAGGACTAATGGTGAAGCTGAAGCTCCAATACTTTGGCCACCTGATGTGAAGAACTGACTCATTGGAAAAGACCCTGATGCTGGGAATGATTGAAGGCAGGAGAAGGGAAAGACAGAGGATGAGATGGTTGGATAGCATCACCAACTTCATGGACATAAGGTGGACATGTACAAGCTCTGGGAGTTGGTGATGGACAGGGAAGCCCGGCGTGCTGCAGTCCATGGGGTCTCAAAGAGCCAGACACGACAGTGACTGAACTGAACTGAAGATTGTTTCACTTACAAGTTTAAATGTTATACTGGCTACTCTAAATTTTATGTTTCAATAAATTCAGCACAGATTAGTTCAGCCTGAGCTCCAGGCATAATAAACAATATAGTTACCACAGAAAAAAAAGTTTTACTAATATTTTTATTTTGAGTTATATACAAGCTGCATTTAACTTCAGGAATGGACTACTTGGGGCTTCCCAGGTGTCACTAGTGGTAAAGAACCCACCTGCCAATGCAGGAGACATAAGAGAGGTGGGTTCAATCCCGGGGTCGGGAAGGTCCTGGAGAAGGGCATGGCAACCCACTCCAGTATTCTTGCCTGCGGAATCCCATGGACAGAGGAGTCTGGCAGGCTACAGTTCACAGGGCTACACAGAGTCAGACACCACTGAAGCAACTTAGCATGCATGCACATGGACTTTTTGTGCATTTATATTAATTCATGATCTTGTATCTAACGAGCATTCTAGCTGATTGAATTAAAATGTCAGCCTATTTAGAAGAAATTTTATAATTAGAAACCACAAAAGCATTTTAAGAAAGTAGAAATGTCCCTTTAGCTGTCTCCAAACCAAATCAAGAGCAGACATTTTAATTCTCTACCATTCTTTCTTATTTAACCCAGAAATCCTTATACTTGAATGCAACCATTTACTCATTCAACAGAACTGTGTCTAGAGTAATCTTTTCCTCCCTGGGAAATTTTGGTTTAAAAAAGTGACACATGTTGGAGGAAGCCTCTGCCCCACCCTTTAACATCTAGGCACAGGAAGCAGAAGGTGTGCTTTCCAACCTGAAGAAGAGAAGTGAAGTCAGCATCTAGAGAACTCCTCCCCACAGTCAGTATCCTGGCCTTGCTGTTGGGAGGACAAGCTGGTTCACACTTTCCTATGTTTGCCCACCAGCTCCTCTACTTGGAGGGGCTCTGTCAGTGTCTCCAGCACATCACCTCTGCCTTATAAGCACATTCACCTCTTAAGCTCACCTCTTTCATTAAGTCCTTCCTGAACATCCGTTATCTCAGCCCATTCTGTTGTTTGACTGCACAGGAAGAGCACAGCATTTGCTTTTGACCAGTCAAATAAATTTATATGTTTTCTATTTATATATAAATACACAAGTTGGAGAGAAAGGTAAATTCCTGCTTGTCACCACTTTCCTCCGGCTGTGTTACCTATCAGTAAAGAGTGGACATTCTGGGTTGGAACAGCTTTATTTAAGTCTGGTTCCTCATTTATTAGTTGCAGAACATATAAGTTATAATTTATTTCACTTTGCTGTGCCTCAGTTTTCTCTCTTTGAAATCAGGGATAATAGTCATTCTGAAAATCGAGGATATGTAGTTACCTTATAACGTAATTGTAAAACATTAAATTATATAAATAAATAGCACAGTGTAAGCATTCAATGGGCTTCCTAGGTGATGCGAGTGGTAAAGAACCCACCTGCCAGTGCAGGTAGATATAAGATTCACGAGTTTGATCCCTGGGTCCAGAAGATCCCCTGGAGGAGGGCACTGCAACCCATTCCAGTATTCTTGCCTGGAGAATCCCATGGACAGAGGAGCCGGAGGGCTGCAGTCCATAGGCTCGCCCAGAGTCGGACACGACTGAAGCCACTTAGTACACATGCAAGCATTTAATACACATTAGCCATTAAGTAAAGAATTTCAGCAGTTCATATCCACAGGCAATTTCAGAGAGAGAAAAAGTCACCCATGGAGAGAAAATCTCTTCTGGTTGCTCCAGAAAATTACCTCTGCCTCAGAGTGTAGGGGGCAGTGGGACCCAGGTATCTTTGCTTTTCCAAAGACCAAAGCCATGGGCTCTCTCTTTCTTTTATGGCACTTTTGTATGAGTCCTTTGGAGTCGGAGTCAAGGATTTTAAGGGAGTTATTTTTGCAAGAGTTAACCTCTCCTTTTGCAAACAATGACCTGGGCTAGGAGGATGCCAGATGAGTTTCCATAGGTACAAACAGACTGGAAATGGCCTGCCTGGGACAAGGAAGCTGGTGGAAAAGGTCCCATTTCTTGGCCACTTCGGTTTGGGTTATAACCTCTAACTCTCTGTGGTAAGTTTGCTAGTCATACAGATAGCGAGGTTGTCTGAACAAGCAAAGTGGATCTTTCACCATGTTTTTGTTGATCTTGCCTACAGTCAACAGTGAATAGTTTAAAAACAATATTTAACTCTGAGTATAAACTAAAGAGAATATCAACTTTTTTTTTTTTTTTTTTTTAGCTTCGGAACAAAGGGAAACTTACTATTCTGAGAAGTTTTACATCTATAAAACTCTGCCAGTAAATAAGACCCAACATATTCATCTGATGAAGTGATAAAATTTGCCCTTTAATTTTATGCTGTAATCTCTAATCTCTATAGCACAAAAAAGGTCACTGCACAAAAATAACACCATGGCAGATTTTTATTGAATACTTTACAGTAGATTACAAAAATTATAAGAATACAAATGATGAATATAGTATTAGCTATCGTTTATTGCCTATCTGCTTGTGTCAGGTGCTTTATGTGACACACACTCATCCATCCTTCAGGTATATTCTGAGCATCCGCCGAGGGGATGCCATTAACAATACAAAAATGACCTCTGCTCTCATAACCAGCCTAATGAAGTGGAGCGACATTAAGCACTCATCACCATTAACAAATTTTCATTGTGGTCAAAACCATAAAGGATAAATTCAAGTGGCATGGGAAGACTTTGCTGAAGGAGTGATATTAAAACTGTAAATGACAAGATGCCAAGTGAGGTTAGTGATGAGGGACAGAGACACTTTCAGGTAAAGAATACGGTATTTGATGATCAAAGGTCAGGTGTCGTCTCCATTTTACAGGAAGAAAAACAGAGCAATGTTAAAAATACTAATTTTGACAAAAATAAAGTCTGGGAACTTGACTGCTAAATTACACTTTTATAGAAATATACTCATTTAGGAAATAGAAGTCCTAACTGTGGACACAGTTAAAAACTAATATCCACACTGGGAATTGCTGACACTTTTATAATTATTTGCTGTGTAAGAATTGAATCTATAAATATTAAAGATTAAATTCTACTCATATGCAAAGCCTGTTCTTTGATTACAGTGTTCATTTTTTCCAGCATTTGGAGAAAAGGGCTTATTGTTTCTAATATTCCTATTACCCAAACCTTTGCATTCCTTTCTCTCTGTTATGCTAGGAAAGTTTTGAATCTCAACATCTTTAAAGGTAGACCATGCCCTGGGGGTCAACTCAGCAACTTGTTTAATCTTTTACATCCCTCCAGGAGATTCTGATTCTGCTAAAGTTTGGGAATCACTTCTTGAATTCTATCTTGAGAAACTTACATTTTTATTTCTTAGATTAGGGGAAAAACTCTTTAGCATCAGTTCAATGTTATGTGTTTTTTTCTTAAAAATTTTTTTAATCTATTTATTTTTTTTACTTTACAATATTCTATTGGTTTTGCCATATATTGACATAAATCTGCCATGGGTGTACATGTGTTCCCCATCCTGAACCCCCCTCCCACCTCCCTCCCCATCCCATCCCTCTGGGTCATCCCAGTACATCAGCCCTGAGCATCCTATATCATGCATTGAACCTGGACTGGCGATTCGTTTCACATATGATACTATACATGTTTCAATGCCATTCTCCCAAATCATCCCACCCTCGCCCTCTCCCATAGAGTCCATAAGACTGTTCTTTACATCAGTGTCTCTTTTGCTGTCTCACATACAGGGTCATCATTACCATCTTTCTAAATTCCATATATATGCATTAGTATACTGTATTGGTGTTTTTCTTTCTGACTTACTTCACTCTGTATAATAGGCTCCAGTTTCATCCACCTCATTAGAACTGATTCAAATGTATTCTTTTTAATGGCTGAGCAATATTCCTTGTGTATATGTATCACAGCTTTCTTATCCATTCGTCTGCTGATTGACATCTAGATTGCTTCCATGTCCTGGCTATTATAAACAGTGCTGCAATGAACATCAGGGTACACGTGTTCTTTCAATTCTGGTTTCCTCAGTGTGTATGCCCAGCAGTGGGATTGCTGGGTCATATGGCAGTTCTATTTCCAGTTTTTTAAGGAATCTCCACACTCTTCTCCATAGTGGCTGTACTAGTTTGCATTCCAACCAACAGTGTAAGAAGGTTCCGTTTTCTCCACACCCTCTCCAGCATTTATTGCTTGTAGACTTTTGGATCGCAGCCATTCTGACTGGCATGAGATGGTACCTCATTGTGGTTTTGACTTGCATTTCTCTGATAATGAGTGATGTTGAGCATCTTTTCATGTGTTTGTTAGCCATCTGTATGTCTTCTTTGGAGAAATGTCTGTTTAGTTCTTTGGCCCACTTTTTGATTGGGTCATTTATTTTTCTGGAGTTGAGCTGCAGGAGTTGCTTGTATATTTTTGAGGTTAATTCTTTGTCCATTGCTTCATTTGCTATTATTTTCTCCCATTCTGAAGGCTGTCTTCACCTTGCTTATAGTTTCCTTTGTTGTGCAGAAGCTTTTAATTTTAATTAGGTCCCATTTGTTTATTTTTGCTTTTATTTCCAATATTCTGGGAGGTGGGCCATAGAGGATCCTGCTGTGGTTTATGTCGGAGAGTGTTTTTC
Source organism: Bos mutus (assembly GCF_027580195.1). Classification (NCBI taxonomy): domain Eukaryota; kingdom Metazoa; phylum Chordata; class Mammalia; order Artiodactyla; family Bovidae; genus Bos; species Bos mutus. Next base: position 54,778,727 of record NC_091630.1, on the reverse strand, counting down.
CTATGTTTTCCTCTAGAAGTTTTATAGTTTCTGGTCTTATGTTTAGATCTTAAATTCACTTTGAGTTTATTTTTGTGTATGGTGTTAGAAAGTCATCTAGTTTCATTCTTTTACAAGTGGTTGACCAGTTTTCCCAGCACCATTTGTTGAAGAGATTGTCTTTTCTCCATTGTATGCTTTTTCTAAAAAAAATGTTATATAGAACTCTTCTTCCTAAGAACTCACATAACATACACAGTTCATGTATTACAGGTAAATACCATCTTTAGTGAGCAGTATCATATTCTTTTATGTTATTAAAATATAAGTAATGAAGTTATTTATGTATTTGCCATAGCAAATCAACAAATATCTGTTGCATACTCTGTATGTATCCACTCAAGTCTTAGGCACTAAAGGACAAAGTAAGGATAAATATATTTTTCCTAAACAAGACATCAGAAAGACATTTTATTCATCATTTGTGGTAATTAAGATAAACCTTCTTTATTTATACTCTACTAAGTTCCATTGATTGAAGATCTCACAATCTTATTGAGGAAATGAGGCTTATAAAGTAAAAACAATTAGTAATTAGTACATAATAATTTCCTGTCAAGTGACATCTTGTATAGTATAAATTATTAATGCTTCACTTGTGAGAATAGAGGAATTATCGTGAAATTAAAAAGAAGGAAGCCTTCAGCGGAAACAGTTGAAATGAGCCTTCAACATGAACAAAAGTGTGTTTGGTAAAAAGGAGAAGATGAAGGGTTTTGGTAAGGAAGAGCATATAAGAACAGTGGTGAGAAGATGGAGATTACCAAATGTGCAAGACAAGAAGATGGTTATTTAGAGTAGTTGAGGAAATACTTTAATTAATTCAGAGTTTAATCATATTAAATGTTAATATAAGTGTACTTACATTTGCGATTTAAACTGCATTAACACTGTATAGCCCATAAATCATGGAGGACTTGAAAATGTGACCTGAAATGAACGGACATATGCTAATTTACTTGAGACTGGTGAAGAGCAGGGAAGTCTGATAAGGACAATGGAACATGACAAGATAAAGGACTGTGATTACAGTGGACACATGTATTGTTTGATCCTTGATCTGACCAGTAAGAGGTAAATCTAAAACATGAGAATGCTTTGGGGAAGGAGAAAACAGTGTGGCAAAACTATGGCAGCAGGCAGAATATACCCAAGTGCCACCATCCCATGCATTCTGCCATTTGTCCATCAACAAGTAGGCTAGCCTTCCTACATCAGCTTTCCCCCTCTTCTCTACCATATTCAACCTTTTGAATTTTACATTACAGATTGAAATAAGGAGGGAAAAGTAGAAAAAAGAGATAGGCAAGATCAGACTAGGGAAGAAATTTAGGGAAAGGTAAATATAAGCCTGAGGCTTAAGAGATTTATATGAAAAAAAAAAAAAAAAAGGAAAAAAAAGCTAAGTAATGCCATGGACTGTGTACACGATCCACCACATGAGAAAAACACGAAAAGACACGAGTTATTTTGTAACTGCATATAGTGGTTATCTGTGTGTTCTTTGTTCTGAGACTGAACCACATGACTCATGATGTCAGTTTAGTGAATATCAAGTTTATACTGTTATATTTACTATGAGAAAGAAAAATGCACCTCTTAAGTACATCATGAGTTAAAAGGCTAAGGCATGTCACTCGCCAGCTTGCTCCTATTTCTCATCTCTGAAGAGAATCCACATTCTCCATGGCTTGTGAAGAGCCACCCACTGCTTCCTCAATCACTGTACCCAGGAAATGTCTCTAGATTGAGAAGGGGGAGGGAATGAGGAAGGCAGAGATATTCCGGAACCAGTGCAGAACAGTCTCTAAGATAAAGCCCCATTCTGTGACTCATCTCATTCTGACTCCAAAATAAATTACCGTAACTTCAATCACCTCTCTCTGCTGCTGCTGATGCTAAGTCGCTTCAGTCGTGTCCAACTCTGTGCGACCCCATGGACTGCAGCCCACCAGGCTTCTCCGTCCGTGGGATTCTCCAGGCAAGAACACTGGAGTGGGTTGCCATTTCCTTCTCCATCAATCACCTCTTACATGACTATTATTTTGTAGGAAGCACAGATACATTTCTTTGAGAGAAGAAAAACACCTTTCTTTATGGAATCCCCCTCAAGTTTTTTTCTGAGTTGATGATTAGAACAATAACAGCCAATATTTGCTGAGTGCCTACTATGTGCCAGGATTCTACTTGGTACTCTGTAGGTTTTACATGTGAAACAAGCCCTCTGAGAAGGTTCTGTTATTATCATCACAGGCATGGAGGGAGCAGTTGAGGATGGAGGGTAGAAAGGCACAGGAGAGTCAGGCAGAAATCTGTGAGTGTGGACTTTATCATGGGGGACTGGAGGGCTGTATGGGATTTTAACGCAGTAATACTCTCATATTGCACGGTAATCAGAGCGCAGAACCTGTATTATTCAAGGCTTCAACTAAAGCGCATTTGCTTAAACACCCAGATCAGAATTTGGGTAAAAAGGAGAGTTGGTGGTGAATGTTCCTGTTTATAATCCAACACTTGGGACTCACCGTAGGTAAATAACAAAATGGCTCAGTGCCAGGCAAGTCCTGACTCAAATGACACCTTCTCCTACAACACATTAAATGTTTCACAAATTGCAGAAGATGTGTTTTTTGACTAGAGAGATCATTTCAGTTGTGAACTCTTTCAGAATTTTCCATTTTAAGTAAATAGATTTAATTTTCTTCTTTCTATTCATATGCAGATCTGCTAAATTATGTTTCACAGAAAGTAAAGTGGTCAGATTTAATCAGATCATTCATTCTTCCCAGACAGGGCTCTCAGTAATTACTTTTTATCTCAGATAATTTTAATTTGCCTTACATTTACATAATGAAATTATTTTGTATCAGCTTGCAAGGTCTCAGGAGGAATATTTTAAAATATCAACATTCAGTAGTCATTAATTGTTTATTTCACTTGTTTAACAATATTTATATATATTCTACTATGTGTAAGGAGCTGTTGCCATAGGCACATTGATTAGAAAGATAATCATGATTGTCTACAAAACACAAAGCTAAACAATAATTTGAATGTCTATGAAAAATAATCCAGATATTACAGGGCCCAATGCGAATTTTAGAGGGACCCTGCAATCAGGTATGACCACCTTCACAAAAATATTAATATATAATTTTATTCTTATTTTTAATTTGTAGACCAAAATGTATGACAATTTTTTGTGTGTTTTAGAAAGTGGTTTAAATACAGTCCATGAATTCCTATAGCTTAATTGCTTTGTAATCAGAGTCTAAATCTTACTTACTTTTGTAATCTCTGTATCTAGCACACAGTTGGACACAAAGCAGACACAAAATGTTTTTTGTTGAATGAAAAATGAGTAATAAAAATTATCTTCTTTTCCCTGTTAACCATTGGCTGTTAAATCTATGGGGCCATTTTTTAAATTGGCTATGAAATCTCCTGTTGAAAATTGATTCTGTATTAATGATGTCATCACTTATTTGGTACTTATGAAATCAAGCTTACTGTCATTTTTCCCCTTGCATATATATTCTGTTCAGTCATTTTTATCATATAAATACTAGTGGTTCCTCAAAGATTAGCGTTGTGAAAACATGAATGATTTGTTTATATGTGAATAATATATATTGACATTTTCATCACCTTTGAATTTTACTGAAATGTGCACACTTTAAGGTTTATCATTATTAATATTAAAATAATTTGAAACAAAGTAGTTTGTTTTGCATTAATGAAGCTCTTAGGCAAACTATTCCTCCACTGTCAAATTAATGCAGAAATATAAATATCATTCTCCGAGGAATCATGAACTTGAACACATGGTAATATCAGGATTTTAACAGCTGATTGAAAAAGAAAAAAAAAAACTTTTGCTGAAACTATATACTTAACAAATTTTAAACACTGAAGTAAGATTTAGATTTTAGATTAAGCAGATGTAAGAAACAAATCAGTCAAATTGAAAGAGAACAAATAAACTCTCTAAAATTCCAAATTCAACAAAATACTTATGTATTTTCTTCATTTATTCCTCCAAATAATTGAATAAGAAATAATTTATTTGAAGCTGTATTTAAAGAGTTATATCATGGGGGTATTAAAAAGACAACAGTTATAATACCTATTTAAAATTTATTGGATTTATTATGGTATAATATATCTGAAATAATAGTCCATAATGTAGTATTTTATGAGTTGTTCAGAGTGGATGTTGTTGCATAAGGAGCTTTACAAAAATAATGAATTGTCAAGTCTGATTTGTCTCAGCACCCAAAGTTCATGCACAAAATAATATAAAAATACACAGAGGTAGTGACATCTATACCTCAAAGTGAACACAATAGTTTCTTTTTAAAATGGATTTTTCCATGTCAACTTAGAAATACTACTTCTGCATGAATTTATCTTTCTTATCCAAAGGATTTCATAATTTTTCCTTTTACTTCATGCTGTATTTCCTCTTCTTCCTTCATTATATTACAATAAATTTTCTTCTCATTTAAATTCCTTCTTCCTATGTTTTTCTGTTATCATTTTCACCCATTCCCCAGTTGCAGGTACCACCTTAATTTTACCTTATTTCACAGCCTGGATTATATCCTTATTTCCATCACCAAGTTAGCAATCTCATTTAACTCCTTTCATAAGAACTATGTAGATGAAGGACCCTTTTGTCCATATATGTGTATGTGTTCAGTCACGTCTGACTCTTTGTGACCCCATGGCCTATAGCTCACCAGGCTCCTCTGTTCATGGAATTTCCCAGGCAAGAATACTGGAGTGGGTTACCATTTCCTCCTCCAGGGAATCTTTCAGACCCAGGGGTCAATCCCACGTCTCCTGCGTCTCCTGCATTGGCAGGCAGATTCTTTACCACTGAGCCACCTGGGAAGCCTGTCCACTAATATCTTCACCTAATAAACCTTAAATCCTCAAAGTATAGTGGACATCCAAATGGTCTCCCCATAACATCTCAGGAAAATTACCATGATGCCAGGTTCCCAGTGCCTTTTCTTGAGGTGGCAGCAATGAATCTCCCTGTCTATATCCTAAAGCAAAAGGCATACAGAACTGGGCAGATAACTATTGCCTCCAGATGTTTATCCATTACAGGGGCTATAAAGGCAATTGCTTTTCTCAGATGGAGCTGAATATCCATTTTATTCATAGGAAAAGCATTGGAAAAATAACTGTAATTCTCTAAGATACTGCACGACTACATTGCTTTAAGTGATCTCCAAGGGGCCTGAAAATTTAATTGGATTCTATGCAACTATGAAATTGTATCAGGAAGCAACTTAATAAGCAAGGTATTTTGTTCTTTGGAAGAGTAAAGACATTGAATAATTTTCTTCTGTTCTGCATGGCTATATCCATTCAAGGAATGTGGATGTAGAAAAGCATTTATAATTTCCCTCATAATCAAAATGTTTATTCATGAAATTTTAGGCAGAGGGATGGGTTAATGTTTCATCAACACTGAGCCCTTCCTGAATCCTGAAATGAATAATAATGCATGATTTCTTACGTGTACAGCAGAGACTGTTTAAATTGATGTGTTCTTCAAGAGTAGCTTTGTAAACGGTATGGAAAACCATTGCTTTGCGTTTTTCATCTTCTACCTCAACCTACAGAAGTTAGTTTCAGGCAGAGGAAACTTCCAACTTTATGTTATAGTCTTATGTCTTCTCACAGGATAGCTCAGTCTTAAACTTACCATTAAGACTGAGCTATCCTGTTTAAGACTGAGCTATCCTGTGAGAAGCCATAAGACTATAAAATAAAGCTGGAAGTTTTACACACTCCAGTATTCTTGGGCTTCCCTTGTGGCTCAGCTGGTAAAGAATCCGCTTGCAATGTGGGAGACCTGGGTTCAATCCCTGGGTTGAGAAGATCCCCTGGAGAAGGGAAAAGCTTCCCACTCCAGTATTCTGGCCTATGGGGTCACAAAGAGTTGGAAACGACTGTGAGACTTGCACTTTCAAACTTACCATTAAGAATGGTGAGTGCAAGCATTCTGCAGGTCCTATTCCTCTGCTGCGGGGGTTTAAGGCATGAAGGCACTGCTCAGACATGTCATGATGATGTTGTGTCTCCTTGTGGCCCCAACCAGCTTCTGGTTCCATGAGTTTGTGTTTACAATCTCTAGGGAGAAAGCCTTCTTCCCCCAGCTGGGATCTCAGAGGACAGGTCAGCTGTGTCACAGCTTTCCCACCAGCATCGAAGTAAGTAAATCCACTTCAGGCTTGTCTTAGAAGTTCTTATGAGCTTAGTCTCTCAGTTGTGTCTGATTCTTTGTGACGCTATAGCCTGCCAGGCTCCTCTGTCCATGGGATTTTTCAAGCGAGAATACTGGAGCGGGTTTCCATTTCCTCCTCCAGGGGATCATCTTGGATTGACCCAGGGATTGAACTCACTTCTCCTGTGTCTCCTGCATTACAAGTGGATTCTTTACCCACTGAGCCAGTGGGGAAGTCTTTCTCCTAGCTTTATCAAAGAGCCATGCATTTGGCAGGTTTAGGAAATTTCTGCTGCCCATTAATTAACTGAGAAGCTGGCTTCTCGCTTGGCCACAGAATTCTTTGCTAGTAAGTGACTGGACCGTGTGAGTCCAACACTGTCATATGGCAGAGGAGATCTGTGTGCTTCAGATATAGACAGAGCTGGGTTGAGTCCCAGTTCAGAGATGACCTAACTGTGAGAAATCGAAAAGTTTATTTAAGTCCACTGAGTCCTGGGTTCTTAATTTTAAGTTAGGGTAGCTTAACTGTACCAGTTGTTTGAAAGTTACAGGTAATAGAGTGTGAAATGCTTAGAATAACACTTCATGAGCAATATGTGGGCTTCCCAGGTGGCACTAGTGGTAAAGAACCCACCTGCCTAATTAGGAGACATAAGAGACTTGGGTTCAATCCCTGGGTTGGGAAGATCCCTGGAGGAGGCTATGGCAACCCTCTCCAGTATTCTTGCCTGGAGAATCCCATGGACAGAGGAGCCAGGCAGGCTATAGTCCATAGGGTTAAAGAGTAGGACAAGACTGAAGCAACTTGGCATGCATAGTACGAGCATAGACTGAGGGTTTGTTAAGAGCAACTGATTAGGTGTGAATAAAAATTAGTTTTCTTGTTTGGCTTGTTTGTGATCATTTACCATATTCATCAGGACTTGAATAGCCAGGGAAGAAGCCTTATGAACAAAAATTTACCTGGAAAAACAAAATAAAGTTTCCAAATCATGAAATAAATCCTGGTTCCAAATGAAGTCTCCAACTAGTAAAGATGAAGATAGCATAAAGGTTTAAAAAAATTATAGCTTTTATATATCAAAGATAAAAACATAAAAATTATTATTCTGAAAAGGTACTTACAATGTTCCAAAGTAACTCATAAGAAAAAAAATTAGCTTTCCATTTAGAAAAATTATTGTAGCAAATAGACATCACATTTTTTTCCCCTAGTATTAAGCCAGTACAAAACTTCTACATGGCTCTTGGAAAATACATAGGGAAAACTAATTAACATTTCAGAATTCTATGCTAACAGGTTATAATTTCCTCTCTTAAATAATAGAGTGCATGAGTTAAATATACCAATGATGAACAATGTAGATTTTGGGAATATTTGTGAAAAGTGATTTTCATAAAAAGAGAAATTTTCCCCAGCAGGTATTTACCTAGGCAACAAAAACCTTAAGCAAAACAATTTACTTTTTCTTCACAAGAAACCCTTCTAGCTGGCATGAAGGCACTGGTTAGGTATGTCATGATGACATTGTTCTGTTTCCCTGTGGCCCCAACTGGCCTCTGGTTCCATGGGTCTGTAAGCATCCCTCACTGGTTTAGACTCCCCCGGCATTCCAGGTGTGCTCATTATCCCAGTGGATAGAGCCTTGAGACAGAAATGCTTTGTGAGACCATGTGGACCGTGTATGGGACTGAACCTGTTAGAGCCTCTCTATAAACTAGTGAAAACTAGTGCTTACCAGTGGAGAGAGGGGAGGGAGGAGGGGCAAGGGGCAAGGGTAAGGAGTTAAAAAGTTCCAGGTACTGTGTCTAAAATAAATAAGATACAAGGATATAGTGTAAATCAAAGGAATATTGTCAATGTAACTATAAAAGGAGTAAAACCTTTAAAAATTGTGAATCACCATGTTGTTCTCCTGTAACATTGTACATTGACTATGCTTCAAGTAAAAAAAAGGTAATGCACATGTTTGAATATACTAGTTATATCCCCACCCTGTCTTTCCACGCACTCACACACATCCAAATACACAGCTTTGTATTGGATATTTCATATTTCATAGATTCAGTTGTTTCGACTCTTTGCTTCAATAAAGCATTTCAGTGAGTTCCGTTTGTAATAGGTGATTCATTTTCATCCTACTATCTGTCTTTATCATAACCAATTATGATATCAGAAATGTTTTCTGTTACCTCCCCAATAAAAACTAAAATAATTACAAATTTACCAGGAAATATTCCTTGATCCTTCTTTTATTTTCTTTCTAAGAAAGCAAGAAGTATATTATGGTATAAAAAATGTAGTAAACTGCTGAAAATCACTAGGAGAAAATTACAAACATAAATAGTGCTATATTTATGTTACTTATGAAAATGTTGTTCAGAGACTAGAATGAAGACTCAAACTCTCTCCCAAACTGAAGTTTTAATAGTGCTCCATCACATTATTCCTTTGAAACAATAAAAAATGTACTAATGAATGCAAACAACTCTCTTTTGCGTGGTAAAGAGAAAGAAAAGAAGTATAAGATTATACAATATTCTTTTTAAAAATAATTTTATTTATTTTTGTCTGTGCTGGGTCTTCGCTGCATGGGCTTTCTCTAGTTGTGGCAAACAGGGGCTATTCGTTATGATGCATGGTCTTCTCACTGCAGTGACTTGTCTTGTTGTGGAGCACAGGCTCTAGGGCACATGACCTCAGTATTTGCAGCTCCTGGGCTCTAGAACAGGCTCTAGGCTCAACACTGGGGTGCATGGGCTTAATTGCTCTGAGGCATGTGGGATCTTCTCAGATCAGGGATCAAACCCTTGTCTCCTGCATTGGCAGGCAGATTCTTTACCTCTGAGACACCAGGGAAGCCCTACAATATTCTTTATTAAAGAAATTCTTCAGCTTCTAAGTCTGTGCCACAAAATAAAAATACCTGTATGACAGAGTTGTTTTTTCCTTTTGTCTATGGGTAGGGAAATCAGCTCTGCATTTCCCTGAGTAAATGACCATTTTTAAACTCACTTCACTTTTTTTTCAGTGCAAACTGTTGTATGCAGTCGGCCCTCTGCAGGTTCCGAATCCCGCAGATTTGAACACTTCTGATCCACAGTTGGTTGAATCCAAAGATGCAGACTCTTTAAATACGGAGGGTCCACTGCACTGTATCATTCTGTTCAGGGGACTTGAGGACCTGGAGTTTCTGTATGGAGGGTTTCTGGAGTCAGTCTCTTGCAGATACCCACGGGTGACTGTATCAAGATATACTACTTACTCTCTCCCAAGGCTAAGCATCACAAGGCAAAAATTTGGTTAGAAACAAAAGAATGTTTAGAGTTTTAGTAAAGCTAGAGTACTTCTTCGGGGAAATCAACAATTGGAGACATTGTTTGTCAAACTTATTCCTTCATATATTTTCTTCCTGGTTTTATCCATAGGCCTTACGACACTGGGCATAACCATTTTGATTATGTTATCTTTGTTGGATGGATCAACACAGCACAGCTTCTTTTTGCCATCCTCTAAGCAATAGTGTCAGTAAAATTGTGTATGATATACTAGTTATAAAGGTATAAAGCATAAAATAGGTAAATTTTGAAATTTCTGTCTAATATGATCTAAAATTAGTTGATACATCCACAGTGGTCTGTTGGCCACATTCGAAGAGACACTGGCCACAGCTACGGCTGAGATCTTCCTTTATTTAACTGTAATATTTTAGTGGTTTATTTGGTGCTGCCTTTTCCCCTACAGTTACTAAACTTTATTCACACATTATACCAACATTTTGAGAAAGACTGCTGTACAAAATCTCAGACTATTCAGAAAAGAATTTTGTGTGTGCTTAGTCATGTCTGACTCTGTGATCCCATGGACTGTAGCCCGCCAGGCTCCTCTGTCCGTGGGATTGTGCAGGCAAGAACACTGGAGTGGATTTCCCTTTCCTTCTCCAGGGGGTCTTTGAGAACTTTCATCTCCTGCATGGGCAGGTGGATTCTTTACCACTGGGACACCAGGGAAGCCCCAAAGAAAAAAACCAGGTGGCTAGTCCTGCTTCACACTATCTGGAAAACTCTTATATCCTCACTGACTGCTTGAATAGATCCTGCTTTGCATAAATACATTTAATAACTTTGTATCCATAATGCCAACAGTTTATCCTATGAAACACTGGATTATAGCCTTTACTCTATTACATTATTTAACAATTTCAGAACCAAACAGACGAATAACAAGTAAGGAAACTGAATTTGTGATTAAAACCCTCCCAAACAAAGAAAAGCCCACAACCATAGGACTTCACTAGTGAATTCAAACACTTAAAGAATTAACGCCAATCTTTCTCAAACTCTTCTGAAAGTTGGAAAATGAAGGAGTACTCCCAAATTCATTTTATGATGTTAGCATTACCCTGATACCAAAGCCAAAATAGAACACTGCAAGAAAAGAGAACTGCAGGCCAACAACCTTGATGAATAGAGAGGGAAAATTTCTCAACAAAATATTAACAAATAAAATTCAACAGCCTTTTAAAAGGATCATACACCACAATCAAGTGGGATTTACCCATGGGATGCAAGGACAGTCCATTTATTATTTTCTACAATTTTTTATATGTTATATATTATATATTTTATATTATTTTATATATATTTTTTAATATATAATATATAACATGCATATATTTATATAATATGCATGTTATGTAATTTTATAATATAATTGTGTATATTATATACAAATCAATCACATTAATAAGATGAAAGATAAAAATCATAATCATCTTTATAGATGCAAAAAAAGCATTTGACAAAATTAAGCATACTTTCATGATAAAAACTCTCCATGAATGCTGTATAAAAGGAATGTAACTCAATAATAATAAAGGCTAATTATGATAAGCCCATAGCTATCTTCACACTAAACAGTGAAAGGTTGAAAGTTTTTCCTCAGAGATTGGGATTGAGACAAGGGTACCCACTCTCACCACTTCTAATATCCCACTTACTGTTTGCTCAGTGAACTCTGCCTGTGTGTGGAGAAAATGTTGACAGTGGGCTTAAATAATTCCAGGTTCGTAACAATAAGAGAAGATAAGCATATGCAAATGCAATCAAGTAGCAAGTTTAAAATGACTAATTAACAAATACTTTTATTTGGATGCTATTAAGAAACTCCTTTATTGACAAATGTTTTAGAATCAAATGTTTTTTTGTAAGTAAAAGAAATGTATTTTTTAAGTTAAATGCTCAAGGTTTTAAGGGAGTAGAGAATGATGTCTACTGACCATTTTCCAAAGCAAATAGATTGTTTTTTGCATATATTAATCTAAAACATCAATTTGTGTCCACCATATGGGAAGATAGGTCATCCTGATACTATAACTTTCCTGATTGTTCTTGTCTTTCTGATCGTCATTCTATGAAGGTAAATCATATGAGTATGGTGATATTTAGTAATAGAAATATACTAGTAAATACAAATTGTTATTGTTTTAGTCGCCAAGTCATGTCCGACTTTTTCGTGATCCCATGAACTGTAGTCCCGCCAGGCTCCTCTGTCTAGCAAATACAAGTGAAGTGATGTGAATACCGTGTCTCATTTTCAGTGTTGAGTACAGATGACTTAAACAGAAGTATAGCCCTGGAAAATAATGCAGGTCCTTAATTTTTATAATCCAGCAATATTTTATATGTCATAAAAGCTATATAAAAACATAGTATAAACCTTAAGAAAATCTGTTATACTTTTCTGATATTAGTAATTCTTTATGAATTAATCATTGGCAATTTGGGTCTAATATTCCTTTTTCATGAAAAAGCACATATATTTAAATTTCATTAAAAATAACCTTCTAAGATTCAAAAAAAATTCCTCATGTGTAAAAGAATAATTAAGAAGGCCTTAGAACACTTTAACCAGACTTGCCATTTCCCATCATGTTGTAACATTTTCTCATAAAAAAATCATTTGTTTACTTTAGAATCCAGGTTGGTGCTTATTTTTCAAGCAAGCAGCCGTGACTGTTTACAGAGCACATGTGGATTATAAATAAGCAGAGCAGAACATTTTGGAATAATTCCCTCTCAAGGTACATGAAAATGATATTTAAGCAACTTCTGATATTTCCCAAGAGATCCAGCTTAAAAGTTTGAAATTAATCAAATAACATTGCAGCTCTAAAGCTGTTAAAACATAGACATTTTTACTGTGCACAGTCTGTCTGCAGTTACTCCCCTCTGCTTCTTCCAGCTTTAACACATCTTACTATGCTGCATGTGGTAGTTACCAGCATCAACAACGGACAACTGGATCCCAGGAAGGGGTTCCAAGCTGGGTCTCATATGGATTATTATTTTGAATCATTTCTTAGTTCTGTTCGCAGCCATATTTGAACATTTTTTCAAGCCTCTGGTCTACTCACATCACTTAAAGCAAATTACAGAGAAAAAGATGAAGTGAATCTACATATGAATTTTTGACATCACCTGACGATCTCTTTACCATTCAGGATGGAAATTCAGAGTTTTGACTACAAGTACTAACACAGTTTTGGAAAGTCATCACCAAAACAGCCATCATCCCATCATCAGATGACAAAGAAGGACCTCTACACAATACTGGATCCTCTTGTTCTTCACCGAGAATCAGGAGACTGAATGCATGGAGTGTAGCTGCTTCCAGTTCTCAAAGGATACTCGGTAAATTCTAGGTTGAAAAGAAAGTCATTTCATCATCAGTTGTTAGCCATGCTGGAGTTGAGTAAAAGCAGTGAAAATGAAACAAGGCTGCAATATGTTTCTGCAAAGCAACACAGGGAGGAAAAATGTTCAAAAAGTGAGATATATCCAAGTAGGTCATGTTAAATAACATTGATCTGAGGACTTTGCTACACAGAGTGCCTTAGTACAGACAACCGGAAACCTACAGTCCCCCATCTGTTGATTGCTGCCCTGGGTGAGGAACTCCTGGGTAGTGGCAGTATTGCCTCAAGTTCTTTGTGAAATTCTCAGTGCATGTGAGGGTAGCATATGGTTAAGAGAACAGAGTCTAACATTTTTAAAAAATGTTTTGAAAACTCTCCTCTTTTGCATTCTGCTTTTTCCAGCCTCTTTGCTGTTAGCTCATCAAGCTGGATAATAAGTGGCCCCCGCTCACTTTCTCTTTGGAAGCTGAGTGAAGAGAACTTCTTCTGTCACTGGACTTGGCACCGTTAGCTTGTCTCAACTGTCTGAACTCAAGAAGGGAAAAGTGCCTGGGCTGCTGGGCCCCCGGACAGCGCATTACTGCTGTTTCCCTTGCGTTTAACTTCACTTGACAGTGTGGAGCCTGCTCATACTTCTCAAAGTAGTGTCTAGTAAGCACTTTTGCTGTATGTCTCAGGGAATTCAAACCAGGGCTCTGTATCAACCTAGAGGGGTGGGATGTGGAGGGAGACGGGAGGGAGGTTCAAGAGGGAGGGGACATATGTATACCTATGGCTGATTCATGTTGATGTTTGACAGAAAACAACAAAATCCTGTAAAGCAATTACCCTTCAATTAAAAAATAAATAGATTCAAAAAATATTAAAAAAAAAAGTGATTGCTCTTCATTTTGTCTTGGGGACCCTAGAGTTCTAAACTTGAACCACACCAGCTAGACTGGTCTGTTTTATTTATTAGGGATCTAGATAATAGTATGAGAAATGAAATTGGGAAACATTTCGATAAAAAGAGCATGGATACTATTTTGAGAAAAAGGGATGTTCTAGTTAAAAAACATTTTAGAGTGACTAATGTAGTAGTTAAAAGCTAGAATGAATTGGATTAGAATCATGGCTTTACTACTTTTCTTTTCAGTTTTTTTTTTTAATGTGGACCATTTAAAAAATCTTCATTGAATTTTTTACAATATTGCTTCTGTTTTATGTTTTGGTTTTTGGCCGTGAAGCATAAGGGATTTTAGCTCATGAATAGGAACCACTGGACCACTAGGGAGATCCCTGCACCACTTTTTATTGGAGTGTACCTAATCCAACTCAGCTTCAGATTAGTAAGACTTGTGCTTCAATGCAGGGGGTATGGGTTCAATCTCATACCCCCTGCATTTAGGGAACTAAGATCATACATGCTGTGTGGTCCCCCCAAATTTTATTTTTTAATTTTTAACTTAAAAAATTAAAACTAAGGTTAATAATATTTCAGGGGCTTGTTATGAGAACAAAAAAGGGTAATGAAATTAAAACTGTTAACTATTCCTATAATCCCACTCCACAAAATATTTTCATTAAAGTCAATTAAATTGTCTAGTCTAGGATATAGCAGCAGTAGCAGTCTAGGATATAATATCAAAGGCATAGTCCATGAAAAATAATTCAAAAGTTGTACTTCATTAAAATTAAAAGCTTCAGCTCTATTAAGGACACTGTAAAGAGAATGAAAAGACAAACCACAGACTAAAAGAAAATATTTGCAAGACACATCTGATAAAGGACTGTTGTCCAAATACACAAAGAACTCTTAAAACTCAACAGTAAGAAAACTAACAATCCAATTTTAAAATGGACCAAAGACTTTAAGACACCTCACCAACAAAGATATACAGATGGCAAGTGAACATGTAAGGAGAAGCTTCACATTATTTGTCATCAGGAAAATGCAAATTAAAACAAAATGCCATTGCACACTTGTTAGAATGGCCAAAATCTGAAACACAAACAACACCAAATGCTGGTGAGGACGGAGAGCAACAGGAATTCTCATTCACTGTCAGTGGAAATGCAAAAAGAAACACTCAGTTTGCCACACTGTTAGACTGTTTCTTAAAACACTAAACGTACTTTTACCATATGATCTGGCAATTATGCTCTTTGGTATTTACCCAAAACTTATGTACACACAAAAACATGCTCATGAATATCTGAGTAGCCTTATTCATTATAGAGAAAACTAGGAAGCAACCAAGATGTTCTTCACTAGGTGAATAAACTGTGGTACATCCAGTCAACGGAATATTATTCAGCACTAAAGAGAAATGAGCTACCAAGCCATGAAAACACATGAGGAAAGATTAAATGCATATTACTTAATGAAAAAGTCAATCTGAACAGCCTGCATGCTGTATGATTCAACCATCTGACCTTTCAGTGTTTGTCACTCAGTCATGTCTGACTCTTTGCAACCCCATGGGCTGTAGCCCACCAGGCTCCTCTGTCCATGGGATTCTCCAGGCAAGAATACTGGAGTGGGTTGCCATTCCCTTCTCCAGGGTATCTTCCTGACCCAGGGATCGAACCTGTGTCTCCTGCATTGCAGGCAGATGCTTTACCATCTGAGCCACTGGGGAAACACCTCTGATCTTTCTGAAAAAGACAAAACTGAACACTGAGAAGACTAGTGGTTTCCAGGGGTGGGTGGTTGGAGGGATAGGTACAACACAGAATTTTAGGAAAGTGAAAACACTCTGGGTGATACTATAATGATGGATGCTGCTGCTGCTGCTGCTGCTAAGTCGCTTATACAGGACCTTATATCTCTGTCCAAACCCATCAAATGTACAACACCAAGAGTGAATCATAATGGTAAACTACAGACCTTGAGTGATAAGGATATATCTATGTAGGTTCATCAATTCTAATAAATTCTACAAATGTACCACTCTGGTGAACCCTGAGGTCCCAGTCCTCACTGACACCACCAGGATTTCCTACTCAGAGTCACAGTGGCCCAGCCAGGTGTGGGGGACCAAGCGCCCCACCCAAAGTCTGTGCAGGGACACGACAGCCCAAGATCAAAATTGGGGGTGAGGGTGAACTGTGCATGCTTGGGCAGCAAGTCTTCCAGGAAACCACCGGCCCTGGGATAGCAACTCGGGTTTCTTATGGAACCTGGGAACCGCAATCCCACCTTTGCCAAGATCCAAAGTCAACAGCAACCTGAATGCACAGTTCCATTCCAAAACCAGAGACTAAGTTGTGTCAGGCCAGCAGAGACCTGAATGGGAGCTCACCTGATAATATCCGGTGCTGTTAGCTCTGACCGCCTTCCGTCACCAGACTCCCGCAGTCTTCCTCCTTCCCCTCTTCCTGCAGAGCTGAGCCTCTCAGGCTCCAAATGCTGCTCTACATCCACTCAAACCACCCGTGGGTAGAGGCAGGCTGGGGCCTGGGGCCTGGTCTGCGTGGGTGGAGTACAGGGTTTTCCAGGAAGTGTGCAGCTGGAGCCCCCAGCGTGCGCTTTGGTGGTTTCAGTGGGTGAAGGGAAGTAAGTGTGGGTCCTGATGGAGGGGCAGGGAGAAGATGGGTTGGGAAGCCCTGAGTATCTGGGGCTACTCAGAGGACAGTGGAACCAGGCCGAGGAAGCGTGAGCTCGCGTGATCTCTTGAGATTTCTGTAGAGACCAGCAGGAGAATCCTGGATGAGAAACAGCTGAATGCCCCAGGTGCCCCAGCCTCTCATTGCAGGCTCCTTCTTAAGGAGTCTGGCACTTGCCACTTATCAAACAAATCTCAATCCTCATGGACGCCTCCAGGATACCCTAGTCAAGGTCACAGTGAGGTACTGCCTTTCCCCAGGGGCCCAGCCAGGGGAAAATTCCGGCCCAGTCCCAAAGGCTCTGCAGGTGCAGGACTGCCCCAGGTCAGACTGTGAGAGTGAACTGCTCGTGCTTAAGCAGCAAGCCTCTCGCCTTCCAGGAAACCAAAGGCCCCAAGTTAGCAATTCAGGGTTCTGGCACCCAACCCTGGAACTCCGGTACCACCTCTGCCAAGATCCAAGGCCACAGAAACCTGAACTGCACAGTTTCATTCTGAAATCAGAAATTAAGTTTGTCAGGCCAGCAGAAGACCTGAACTGAACCAGAGTTCACTTGATAGTACCTGGTGCTGTCCACTTCGGCTGCCTTCCACTGCCAGTCTCCAGCCATCTTTCCCTTTCTCCTCTTTCTGCACACCTGAGTAGGCTGCCCTCCAAATACCACTTGCCTCGATGTCCATGCAAACCAAGGACTCACCTGCCTAATGCCTCCAATAGCTACCACAATATAAAAATATCAGAAGTGAAAAGGATAAAAAAATACGATATAACTGAAAACCCATTATACTATGTTCAAAAATCAATGGGTCAAAGGCTCAAATTATGAAATATAGTTAAAAGATCATAAAAGTACTGCACATCATAATTTTGGAGGTAAATTGATATATATATAGTCAAATTTATAGATGTAAAGGAGAAAGAAATGGCAACCCACTCCAGTGTTCTTGCCTGGAGAATCCCAGGGGCAGCGGAGCCTGGTGGGCTGCCGTCTATGGGGTCGCACAGAGTCGGACACGACTGAAGCGACTTAGCAGCAGCAGCAGCAGCAGCATAGATGTAAAAGCAACGGAAAACAAGGATGATTGAAAGCAAATTAGCTGAGGCTTCAACTCAAAAATTTAAAAATCTAGAAAAATGAGAAAAATTTGAAAATGAAATATTTTTAAAAACTATATAAGAAGGCAATAATTAACATATGAGGAAAAAATCAGTGAAATAGACAAAAAAGTAAAGCATTAACAAAATTCAATCTATTTTTAAAAGACAACTAATATAGACAATTCTCTAGTAAGATTTATCTGGAAAAAAAATTTTAAATAAATATGCAAAATTCAGAATAAAAGAAACCCACCTCTTACAGAGCAGCAATTCTTATAACTGTAACTGAATCTTTTGTTTGCTAAAATTGGCCAGTAAGAAATAGAAAACTGGAATAGTTCAATAACCATTAAAAATAATAGAATGATAGATGAAAACTTCTCTCCAAAAGAAGTCACCACCAAGATAGTCTACTTAAGCACTTTTAATCAACCATTCAAGGAACACATAATAACCTATAGCTTCTATAATTTGTCCTGGAAAACAGAAATAGAGACAAAGCTGCCTCTAATTTTTAGAAACTAATGTAACATTTATGACAAAAATATACATTCAAGAAATTAACATTATAAATCATTCTCATTTGTGAATGTAGTCACAAAAATTCTATGTAAAGGATTACCTAAATGAGCCCAAGGGTATTTTGTAGAAACATATAAGTTGTATTGTTTTTGCAAATTGTATTAATTTTTCAAATTGAAAGAAGCAACAAAATTATATAATTTATTAAACTAACTACACTAATTGAGTAAAAGGGAAATAATATGTCATTATAAATCATGTAAAAATAAAAGCATTCAATAAAAAAACGTATTCTAATGGCTGGTAAATGGTCTGCACCCAGTGGCAACTTTTATTGTCATTATTAAGCTTCAATGCTTTGGCCACCTGATGCAAAAAGTTGACTCATTAGAAAAGACCCTGATACTGGGAAAGATTGAAGGCAGGAGGAGAAGGGGACAACAGAGGACGAGATGGTTGGATGACATCACCAACCAATGGACATGAGTTTGAGCGAACTCTGGGAGATGGTGAAGGACCAGGAAGCTTTGCATGCTGCAGTCCACGGGATCACAGAGTCGGACACAACTGAGCAACTGAACAGCAAAAGATGGTGACAAAACCAAGCACACAAGGGAGGCTGATCATAGTGTAATAAATTAAGATAACCACAACAAAAATCCACAGTGAGGATTTTCCTTGATGTCCTCTCTGAGCATTTTCAGATTGAGAGGCTAAAACAAAGAATTCTGCACATCATAGAAAAGCCCTAACCGTGCTTAGAGAAGAAAATGGAGTTTCTGCTCAAACCAATGCTGCGTACTGTTAGTCCAACTGATAATTTGTTAAAGACTAACTTTTTGCCTCCAAAAGCCCCCCGTTAAAATATTTCTACCAATAAGTGTTATCTGAACCCTTTTCCTGAGAATATGGCTGCCCTGAACTGTATCAGGAATGTGGTCAGATTCAATGGAAAGTGGGTGCATATCCAGGGGAGGTCAGTCCTGTGTGAGCTGCACTATGTGGAACCTCGTTGTGGGGAGAAGGTCACCCAAAGAGTAGGTTTATGGGGAAGAATTTCAAATGAAATTCAGGCAAACCATCCAAACTGTTTGTCAGAGAGAGAGCTGGACAGACAGGGAAGACTAGGTTTGAGCATCCTCTTAGGAAAATGGATAAGAACAAGCATGTTCTGAACAGAGGGTGTTCAGAGAGCCTGGGGAATACCCCCAGCCTGAGAAAGGAGCTTATTATAGAGGAATCTGGGGCCTCAAGCAGCGGGGCAGGAGAAGGCATGGAGTAAACCTGGACCCAGAGCTTATTTCTTTGTGCATGAACTAGTCACTTGGACAGTCCTGATTTTTCCTTTTTGGCTTGTCTTGTTAACTGTGACCCACGATTAACCCTTCAGGCATTGTAAGGGAAATACAGGAGATACTAAACATCTTTTACAAACCCTTTTTTAAAATTCCTCACTTCCCCTCCTGTCAAAGGAATGGAATGGGTGGTGGGATAATCTAGCATTATTTCACAATACAGGATGATGATGTAAAACATCCTAGGTGAGTCAGTGGTTCTGCCAGCAACCTTGACTTCACTAGTTTGCTGTTTTCTAATCAGTTCGGCAATTCTGTTAATTAGCCCATTGTTTCTGTCATTGCTACCAGTCTGTAGTAGGCAGGCATAAAGATTATGGCAGGGGTTTCGAACCTCCAAGATCCAATGACTAATGATCTGATGTGGAGCTGATGTAATAATAATAGAAATAAAATGCACGATAAATGTAAAAAAGTAAAGGAAATAGAGCCTGCTGAACTCTCTTGAGGGCAGTGACACACTTGGTAACTTCTGCTACTGCTAAGTCGCTTCAGTCGTGTCCGACTCTGTGCAACCCCCATAGACGGCAGCCCACCAGGCTCCCCCGTCCCTGGGATTCTCTAGGCAAGAATACTAGAGTGAGTTGCCATTTCCTTCTCCAATGCATGAAAGTGAAAAGTCAAAGTGAAGTCATTCAGTCATGTTTGACTCTTAGTGACCCCAGCCCACCAGGCTCCTCTGTCCATAGGATTTTCCAGGCAAGAGTACTGGAGTGGGGTGCCATTGCCTTCTACTCAAATGCAAACCACCAGGGCTTTATTAGTAAAATCTCATAGCGTTACAAATACCATGTCTTCGTGAAGATAAAAAGAGCTTAAGAAATGTGTCATCAGTTGCCACAAAAGGAGCCTATGTGGACTTTTTTTCAACATTAAACTCTGATTATGGTAATTTAAATAGCTTTCTGTTTCTACAACACTGAATGCTTAAAGTTTTCTGGGCTTCTTTTTGTGATTTCTTGCAATATTTCCCTGAGGCAGATGAAGAATAAATACCTTCATTACAGGTGCTCAAACACACTATTGTAATGAGTTATGTTAAGAAGCACCTGCTTTGTTTCTTGATTTCATGCACTTGCTTATCCTGCTCTGATGTCAAGATGCTCATAAGTGGGTGCCCATCTCCTATGGAACAGGGACTGTGTTTTCCACAGCCTTTCAGAACATCTGCCAGTGCTACCCAAACAAATCCTGGCGTAATTAGGCAGCTCTAATGTAAATGTTTAATAGAGGCATGGGACTCTCCTCTGATTACTTTACTGCTGCAGAGAAATAGGACCCAATTTAACATTAAGCCTGTAATTAGCAAATAGAGCTCTTTTGCTAGAGTAAACGAAATCCCTTGCATTTGGACAATAACTTGCATTCAAAAATTGAATTTAAATAACCTAGATAATCACAGCCCTAATTTGAACACACTAACCTGGTCAATCTCATTTAAGTTGCTTTCAAAGGGTAAATTCAAATCACTGTTGCCTGGAGTGGATTTAACTTGGAGCTATTTTTGTGTGTATTTCTTTTTTTTTTTAGTTTTTGGCATAGAAGTAACATCAGAGTCTTCTACTCCTACCATCACCCTTCTTTTTCTTTTCCTTTTTTTTCCTTCAGTGCTTACACAGTATATTAGAACATTTGTGGCTTTTATAGTTTAATGTTAGAATAGCACAGGTATAAATGGTACAAATCTTAATACACATCTTTCTTTGGCTCTCTATCAAGAACAGGAGACACCCTGTGGCTCCACCTTTTATGTTTCAACAGGGGGAGTAGATTGGGCCAGTCTGAATTCTCAGTGTCTCAGGACACATAGCCCTGTCTGTTGTTGAACAGGGAAGCTGATTGTCCTTATTTTTATGTCCTTATTGGTTAGGATTTGAGCTGCTGCTGCTGCTGCTAAGTTGCATCAGTCATGTCCGACTCTGTGCAACCCCATAGACAGCAGCCCACCAGGCTCCTCCATCCCTGGGATTCTCCAGGCAAGAACACTGGAGTGGGTTGCCATTTCCTTCTCCAATGCATGAAAGTGAAAAGTCAAAGTGAAGTCACTCAGTTGTGTCCGACTCTTAGTGACCCCATGGACTGTAGCCTACCAGGCTTCCCTGTCCATGGGATTTCCCAGGCAAGAGTGCTGGAGTGGGGTGTCATTGCCTTCTCCGAGGATTTGAGCAGAGGCTGCCATTTTGTTCTATTGTTATTGGTAATGACAAGATTTTGGGCGTGGCCATGAGAGTGTCTGAGGAAAGTGGATACACAAAGTCACTGTGGAAAGGAGATCAAGCAATGGAGAGGCCAGAGTATGGGAGAGATTAGTACAAGTATCCTGAAATTGCCAAGAATTAAAGCAAGGAACGGAGAAGGCAATGGCAACCTACTCCAGTACTCTTGCCTGGAAAATCCCATGGATGGGGGAGCCTGGTGGGCTGCCGTCCATGGGGTCACTAAGAGTCGAGCACGACTGAGCGACTTCACTTTCACTTTTCACTTTCATGCATTGGAGAAGCAAATGGCAACCCACTCCAGTGTTCTTGCCTGGAGAATTCCAGGGATGGGGAAGCCTGGTGGGCTGCTGTCTATGGGGTTGCACAGAGTTGGACACAACTGAAGTGACTTAGCAGCAGTAAAGCAAGAGAAAACCCATGGTGGGAGCTAAGGTCTAGAATCAATAAAAATTAATGGAAATTAAAAAAACAAACCAAAATGTTGTAAAATAATTATTTGATTTGTGAAATTCAAAGCTTAATGAACCTTTAGAAGGAAGGGAAGGAGAATAGTTTGAAACTAAGAAGTAAGAAGTCCACCCCCTGCCACAGTTTCCAGCATGGCATACAAGCAGAAGGAATCACAGCCTCCACTTGAGAGGCTGAAGGAGGTAAGGTCCTCAGGGGAGAAGCAGTTTTTCTCACATCAGGAACGTGATGGGAGCATTTAGAAAAGAGGCTAAGAATGCAGGGAGATGTGCGGATGATGGAAGGTGAGCTCCAGAGGGCACAAGAAGGTTTAGAGGTGGGCAAGGAGGAAAGAAAAGAGGCCATCAGAGACTGAGGGTGACTGATGTCCCCAATCTGGGGCTTCTTAAGATAGCAGCTTCTGAGGACAGCAGAAGTGAGCAGAACCAAGTTGGTTTCTGTCATTTCAAAGTAGGTGGTGGTGGAAAGGCTGAGTGTGAGCCAAGGACAGGAGTGGTAGCTGGGGATGTTTCTACTCCCCTGAGAAGAGTGTAGATGCTCTAGAGGCATCACACTGTCAGTTCCAGTATGCCTGTCAACTCAATTCCTACTGGGAGAGGAGGACATGCTCTTGGAGGCTGTGTGCTTTGCCTGCACCCTCAATGATGAAGCTGAGACTTCTATAGACACCTACCAGCAAAGGAATGGGCTCAGTTTTTGCTCCTGCTGACAAAGGTGTAAGTAGGCATGTTGTCAGTCCCAGAGCCCTGGTCCACTCCAGAAACTGCAACACTGTTTCATACTGTCTTAATTCTCTAGGATATGGGGAATTTTCAAATTCTTCAATGGTCTGTACTTCAAATACATTAATTGATGTGTAAGGGACCCAAGAAATATTCATGTTCAACTCTTTCATTCTACAAATGAGAAAATTGAAACGGAAAAGGATTAAATTACTTACCTTGGATAATGTCTTGCTGAAGGTTAATGAACAAATCAGAATGATAATTCAGATATCTTAATTCCTAAACTTCTGCTTTAAGGTTTGAAGAGTCTTTTGTTGGCTTCTAAATCATTATGGCTTTAATCACTTAAAAAAATCACTTAAAAAATAGTTTTAGGCCAGAAAATATATAGATTATTTATTTTATGAATTAAAACTTTTAAATTGATAGTGTTTTGTGACTGAATATAGAATTTATCCATATTTTGAGCATTTTTTCACAAAACAGTTCAGTTGTTTAGTCATGTCTGACTCTTTGCAACCCCATGGACTGCAGCACACTAGGCTTCCCTGTCCATCACCAACTCCCAGAGCTTGCTCAAACTCATGTCCAGAGAGTTGATGATGTCATCCAACCATCTCATCCTCTGTCATTCCCTTCTCCTCCAGCCTTCAATCTTTCCCAGCCTCAGAGTTTTTTCCAATGAGTCAGTTCTTCACATCAGGTGGCCAAAGTATTAGAGCTTCAGCATGAGTCATTCCAATGAATATTCAGGACTGACTTCCTTTAGGATTGAGTGGCTTGATCTCCTTGCAGTCCAAGGAACTCTCAAGAGTCTTCTCCAACATCACAGTTCAAAAGTATAAATTATTTGGCATTCAGCTTTCTTTATGGTCCATCTCTCTAATCCATACATGACTACTGGAGAAATCAAAACACTAAATACATAACAGTATTATGTGAACAATATTAGCATGTGGTCAAGATGTTATTTTGGTGGAATTTAAAGGCTGAAGTCATGTACAGATGTGAGAGTTGGACTATAAAGAAAGCTGAGCACAGAAGAATTGATGCTTTTGAATTATGGTGTTGGAGAAGACTCTTGAGAGTTCCTTGGACTGCAAGGAGATCCAACCAGTCCATCCTAAAGGAGCTCAGTCCTGGGTGTTCATTGGAAGGACTGATGTTGAAGCTGACACTCTGGTACTTTGGCCACCTGGTGCGAAGAGCTGACTCTTTTGAAAAGACTCTGATGCTGGGAAAGATTGAGGGCTGGAGGAGAAGGGGATGACAGAGGATGAGATGGTTGGATGGCATCACCGACTCAATGGACATGAGTTTGGGTAAACTCCGGGAGTTGGTGATGGACGGGAAGGCCTGGTGTGCTGGTGTTCATGGGGTCACAGAGTTGGACACAACTGAGCGACTGAACTGAACTGAAAGGCTGACTGGGCTTCAGGCTTCTCTGGTGGCTCAGATGGTAAAGAATCTGTCTGCAATGTTGGAGACATGGGTTCGATCCCTGGGTCAGGAAGATCCCCTGGAGAAGGAAATGGCAATCTACTTCAGTATTCTTGCCTGGAGAATCCATGGACAGAGAGTAGCCTGGTGGTACAAAGATTCAGAAACCAATGAACCACTGAACACACAAGGTGTTATTTGGGGGAATCAAAGGCTGAATAAGGAGTGTAAATTAGGGTTACTATAGGAACTGCACTTGAAGGAAGACTTCTGAATTCTCTCTTTCAGTCTTAGCAGTAAAATAGAGAATCAGCTCTCCCTCACTGGAGATCGCATTTTTCTAGACAGTAGGTTTTGAACTTCTCTTATGAAGGAGTTTTCTCAGGGTGACATTGCACACTAATCCATATGTTTAAAATGATACACATAAAGCCCTGACTGCTATGTTATTACATGCCTGAGGCATCAAGGTAATTGCATTGCTAAAGTTCACCCTTTCTTGTGGTTCCCTTGTTTCAGAAATTCTATATTTTCTGTAATAGGGTATATTGCTTAAAACATTATATTTTATACTGGCCTTTGTCTTCTGGCAAAATCCAAACATTAAGTGTAAACTGAGTATAATTTGGAAAAGAATTATGAATTCGAGAAAACAATTTATGTTTATTAAATCAATGACTTGTGATTTTTAGTTTTTCTATAGTAAAAAAAAAGTACTCTTTAGATTGAATTTTATCCCCAAAGACATAATTTTCAACAGACATCAGTATGCACATTCAATCCACCTTTACAGATGATTAAAAACACAGATATACCAGTTTCTGAGAGAAATTCTGCACCTTCTAAGTGAATTTTAAGCATTAAAAGTCAAGATATCAATACAAAAATAAATAATAGATATCTGATTCACCAGGTTATTACATTCTAAACCTTCAGTATTAAAATACAATTTTTCCATGTTATTAATTTTCTGTAAAAGAATCTCAGTGTCTAGAAAAGCTGTTTTCAGAAATCGTTATGCTGGTCAGACTCAGTTGTTTGATAACTTCATATAAATATTTAGCTGATCAATTAGGAATGATAAAAAGTCCCTCTTTGTTCTTCCTCTTCCATGTTTATATTCTCAATTCTCTGTAAGCTTCAATAGGAGGAAAAAGATAAATTAAATATAAACAACTTGTGTACTGACTGCAATATTTTTTTTGCATTCTGAACACATTTTTTAATCTATAAAGATATCCTGATTAATATTTCAAATACTGATGGAATTAATGTTTCATTGGGATCTGTCATCCAAATTCTTTTATCGTGTTTCAAAAGAAAGTACAGTGTGACATAGCAGACACTGTTTTTTTTTAACAGCTCAGGAAAAGAGTGCTTACCCCATGAAAATCACTGTCCTTCAGGTATTGAGTTTCTTGGTCCAAAAGATCAACATATTTCTAGTGGCATCACAGTAATTACAAAGAAGTCGTTAGAAACCTGACTCCAAATCTGTGCTCAGAAGACCTGGTAGCACAGGGTCACCACAATGAAAATTAAGCCTACATAGCTGATCAGACATTCCTAGAGGCTTCTGAGCTATCCTGGACAGGAGAAAAATATTAAAAGCTAAATCATTTCAAATTTCTGGGAAATGAGATGTTAGTGTTACCATCCAGATTTTTCTTACCAGCTCCTTACAGCAACATTTGCTATTTCATCTTCCTGCAGACAAATCAGTCGGGTCTCTGAATGATGTGGGGGCTTTCTTCATATTATTTACATGAAAATTATTTGATTATAATTCAGGCTATATTTTCTTTGTGAATTACAGCCAGTTTGCTGTGTGTGGAAATACAAATTACGTCATAGCAAATGGGACAAAAATAAAAGTTTGGAGGAAAACTTAAACTTATTATATTCACTTAAAAATTTCACAGAAAATTAAGAATGAGAAATTAAAGAAGGCACTCTAAAACTCCAATTTCTTTAAATATTTATCTTTATAGTTACCTTGCTTCGTGGTCTTCATATTTCATAAAACAAAACTGAGAAAAAATACCTCTTCTCCATCTTTTCTCCAAATCCTTTAAGATTTTCATCCCAACATAGTTTATATATATATATATATATATGAGATTTTGTTTTGTATTAAGGCAGAATAAGTTTTTCAGACAACACTACATATGAAAAGAACTACAGAAGATGTGTATATATATATATATATATATTTTTTTTTTTTTTTTTTAATCCTTTGAGTAGTATGGAAGAGCTATGAAGTCTATAGAGGAAACAAAACAAAAACATCCCAAAGGTAATTCTAGCTTTGGGGAGAGAACAATTTCCTCCTTGATCCTGAAAACCTAAGAGATTGAAAACATCTTCAATCGGTTCACAGACTTCTGAGACAAGGTTGAAATTCAATGTCCATGAAGAGCCTGGCAAGTGCCAAGAGCTCTGAAAGTCTACACCTTAAAAAAAAAGCTACACTGAAAATAAGCTCAGCATTGTTTTGAGTTCCCAGGAATTAGCTCTGAGACAGTGCCTGATAGCCCTTGAAATATTCAG
This sequence comes from Bos mutus, assembly GCF_027580195.1. Taxonomy (NCBI): domain Eukaryota; kingdom Metazoa; phylum Chordata; class Mammalia; order Artiodactyla; family Bovidae; genus Bos; species Bos mutus. Next base: position 54,751,778 of record NC_091630.1, on the reverse strand, counting down.
TATTTCCATTCCGTTAAAGACTTACTCTGGTAAATAGCTTTAGGACCCTTTGATTATGGTTAGGACCAATTTCACAAGGTATATATAAAGGCTTGGTTGCAAGGTTCGTTTTGAAGTCTCTCTTGCTTTCTTTTATTCATGTTGTCTGTGAACTATTTCAGGCCTGGGAATCAAGAGAGGACCAACTCTATTTATTATAGTAGCTCAAGACAGACTTTTGTCCCAGAACTCAATTTTCATTTTGATTTCTGATTTTCTTCCAGGAAATTCATGTTCAATTGACTGTAGCAACACTGTGAGTCAAATGGGCTTATTGTGCCAGTCCCGCTGCTTGTTATGATGACCATGTTTGCCTCAGAGAGTGCTATGGCCTGACATTTCTTACCTTAGGGTCTAGAATATCTCTCATTCTGCATGGCAGAAGCAATGCAAATCTCCCAAAGCAGTCAGGAGTCTTCCTATACTACATATAGGAATTAGATTTTGGATGAGACACGTATTATTTATATGTGTGTGTATGTGTGTGTGTGTGTGTGTGCGTGTGTGTGAGCATGTGCTAAGATTCCTCAGACATGTCTGACTCTTTGGGATGCCATGGACTGTAGCCCACCAGGCCCCTCTCTCCAGGGGATTCTCCAGGAAAGAATATTGGCATGGATGGCCATGCCCTCCTCCAGGGGGATCTTCCCACTCAAGGATCAAACCCAGGTCTCTTTTCTCTTATGTCTCCTGCACTGGCAGGTGGGTTCTTTACCATGAGTGTCACCTACATTTATGTATGTATTCATATGAATTTGATTTTAGCTAATCTAGCCATTTCATTCTATGGAGTGCTATATTCCCCTCTAGGTTTATGGATAGGATTTTTGTCATTGTTATGTGCCCTATTTTTCCAGAAGTTAATTCAGTTTTTGCTTGTTGTCTGCAGTGTCGCTAACCTGTTGATACAAGCAAGAGAGAGCAATGGTGAAAGTCAAGGGAGATTCATCAGAATAGTAGTGGAGGAGTTCACAGAATGGCTAGAGTGCTGAACCTCGTATTTGGAAAACAGATAGGAATCAAGGAGCTCAGGAGGAGCAGGTAAAGGGACAGCAGCTAAGCTGATTCAGGGACATGGGACCCTAATCACCACTGTTTCCTTCTGAGAGTTAGTATTCATTCAAATAATATCTTTATCATGTATGTTGTTCCTTTAATCATGGCAAACTTTCTAAATGCCGCCAACACTCAAATATACACTCAGCATTCATCATTGGCAATTGCTCCGTCAAAAATTTTGTGAGGTTTTATTACAAATTTATTTTGACAATATCCCCAAAAATGCTTTTTTATTTTTAAATTCAAATGTTCCTATCAGTACCCTAAGAGACAAGAGAATTAACACTTAAGACAATGAGAATTGTGTTATTTTAAGACCATTGATAATTAGACAACTGCTAAGCAAGACTTTGTTTAATCAACTCATAAATATTCCCAAAGTAAGAAACTGAGTGGTAACTAGAATATGAGCTGCTCAAACTTCTGCTGAAAAATAAACTTAATAGGTTCAGTTCAGTTTACTCACTCAGTTGTGTCTGACTGTTTGCAACCCCATGAATCGCAGCACGCCAGGCCTCCCTGTCCATCACCAACTCCCGGAGTTCATTCAGACTCATGTCCATCGAGTCAGTGATGCCATCCAGCCATCTCATCCTCTGTTGTCCCCTTCTCCTCCTGCCCCCAATCCCTCTCAGCATCAGAGTCTTTTCCAGTGAGTCAATTCTTCGCATGAGGTGGCCAAAGTACTGGAGTTTCAGCTTTAGCTTCATTCCTTCCAAAGAAATCCCAGGGCTGATCTCCTTCAGAATGGACTGGATGGATCTCCTTGCAGTCCAAGGGACTCTCAAGAGTCTTCTCCAACACCACAGTTCAAAAGCATCAATTCTTTGGCACTCAGCTTTCTTCACAGTCCAACTCTCACATCCATACATGACCACAGGAAAAACCATAGCCTTGACTAGATGGACCTTTGTTGGCAAAGTAATGTCTCTGCTTTTGAATATGCTATCTAGGTTGGTCATAACTTTTCTTCCAAGGAGTAACCATCTTTTAATTTCATGGCTGAAGTCACCATCTGCAGTGATTTTGGAGCCCCAAAAAATAAAGTCTGACACTGTTTCCACTGTTTCCCCATCTATTTGCCATGAAGTGATGGGACCCGATGCCATGATCTTCGTTTTCTGAATGTTGAGCTTTAAGCCAACTTTTTCACTCTCCTCTTTCACTTTCATCAAGAGGCTTTTTAGTTCCTCTTCACTTTCTGCCATAAGAGTGGTGTCATGGAAAAGAAATGCAAAAAAAAGCAAAATGGCTATCTGAGGGGCCTTACAAATAGCTGTGAAAAGAAGAGAAGTGAAAAGCAAAGGAGAAAAGGAAAGATATAAGCATCTGAATGCAGAGTTCTAAAGAATAGCAAGAAGAGATAAGAAAGCCTTCCTCAGCAATCAATGCAAAGAAATAGAGGAAAACAACAGAATGGGAAAGACTAGAGATCTCTTCAAGAAAATTAGAGATATCAAGGAAACATTTCATGCAAAGATGGGCTCGATAAAGGACAGAAATGGTATGGAACTAACAGAAGCAGAAGATATTAAGAAGAGGTGGCAGGAATACACAGAAGAACTGTACAAAAAAGATCTTTACAACCCAGGTAATCATGATGGTGTGATCACTGACCTAGAGCCAGACATCCTGGAATGTGAAGTCAAGTGGGCCTTAGAACGCATCACTATGAACAAAGCTAGTGGAGGTGATGGAATTCCAGTTGGGCTCTTTCAAATTCTGAAAGATGATGCTGTGAAAGTGCTGTACTCAATATGCCAGACAATTTGGAAAACTCAGCAGTGGCCACAGGACTGGAAAAGGTCAGTTTTCATTCCAATCCCAAAGAAAGGGAATGCCAAAGAATGCTCAAACTACCGCACAATTGCACTCATCTCACACGCAAGTGAAGTAATGCTCAAAATTCTCCAAGCCAGGCTTCAGCAATACATGAACTGTGAACTTCCAGATGTTCAAGCTGGTTTTAGAAAAGGCAGAGGAACCAGAGATCAAATTGCCAACATCCGCTGGATCATTGAAAAAGCAAGAGAGTTCCAGAAAAATATCTATTTCTGCTTTATTGACTATGACAAAGGCTCAGAGGTTAAAGCATCTGCCCGCAATGTGGGAGACCTGGGTTTGATCCCTGGGTTGGGAAGATCCCCTGGAGAAGGAAATGGCAACCCACTCCAGTATTCTTACCTGGAGAATCCCATGGACGGAGGAGCCTGGTGGGCTATAGTCCACGGGGTCGCAAAGAGTGGGACACTAGTGAGCGACTTCACTTTCACTTTCAAAGCCTTTGACTGTGTGGATCACAATAAACTGTGGAAAATTCTGAAAGAGATGGGAATACCAGACCATCTGACCTGCCTCTTGAGAAACCTATATGCAGGTCAGGAAGCAACAGTTAGAACTGGACAGGGAACAACAGACTGGTTCCAAATAGGAAAAGGAGTACGTCAAGGCTGTATATTGTCACTCTGCTTATTCAACTTATATGCAGAGTACATCATGAGAAACGCTGGGCTGGAAGAAGCACAAGCTGGAATCAAGATTGCCAGGAGAAATATTAATAACCTCAGATATGCAGATAACTTAATAGGTTACATCTTGTCAAAAGTACTTTAGAATAACCTAGTGATAATCTCCTGATTTAGGGAGTAAATATCTTTATTAGTTTGGAAATAGGGAACAACATTGAATAATCCAACATCTAAAGCTAACCAGTCATCACTGGGAAACTATAAATTGACTGAATTCAGGATCAAAAGAAGTAGAAAATTCATAAATTAAGTAATGCAGATTTGGGGGTGTATAAGCAGGCTTCCCTGGTGACTAAGATGGTAAAGAATTTGCCTGCAGTGCAAGATTGAACTTAGGTTCAATCCCTGGGTCTGGAAGATCCCCCGGAGAAAGGAATGGCTACCCACTCCAGTATTCTTGCTTGGAGTATTCCATGGACAGAGGAGCCTGATGGGCTACAGTCCATGGGATCACAGAGTTGGACATGACTTAGCAACTAACACACAATAGTATATAATACAAAGGAGATGAGAAGAGCTAGATTTTAGGATTTTAAGAAAAACAAGCAAACAATACAATTCTCTTCTTTATCTGCCAAGAACATACCACCTGAAGTCATAGATGAGAGCTTTATAGGGCTTCTACTGTACAAAAAGGTTTCCTCCTACCAGAAAGGAGAGAGAGTTGGTTGAATCAAAGAGCTGTATTTGGGGATGTCTTGTAAAATGGTGGATAATTACTAAGATTGTCTCAGTTGACTGGAGAAAAGTCAGACAACTCTGAACTCAGAATGGAATTAGTAGAGAATAAATCCTTTCTCCGGCCCTTTCTGCTGTGCCCTTGGACTAACTTGAACTTGCCCACCAACTTCCAAGCAGGCAACGAGTGAGTGCACCTACATCTTAGCCATGGCAGGGCCCAAGGAGAGGTGATGGCCGGGATTAAAGGCTGTTAATTATTTTCCCATGGTGGTAAAACAGATTTATGGCCAGTGTGGGTGCAAAGATTGGAATGCAGCTCCATAAACTAATTTAGATTAATTCTGTGATCCTTGAAAGTATCAGGCTCTGGTGTTTCTTCTATCAAATGGTGTTAACCTCCAAGCTTCTTCTGGGTTGATTTGTCTATGCTCAGTATTTACTCACTAAGGATGAATTTTTTTATGATTAAAAAAAAAAAAAACTGTGGGTATGTATTTCTTTGGAAACTTTTTTTTTGTTTAATACAGTCGGAATCCACACTTATTTGCTGATAACACTAGAGGTCAGGCTAAGAATAGTCCTGTTTTCTATCCTATTATGAGCCATGTCAGATTTATAGATACCTAAGACATTGAGATTTTAGTTATGTCTTCCAAATTTCCATTATGTATTTTAGATTACTTACTCACACTTTTTCCACAATAAAGACAAACTAAATGAGAAAAAATTTCCTACAAACTAAAAAAATTAAGGAAATAAAAATATACTTCTAAGCTTTCTAATGCCAATATTACAAATGAAAGTCTAATAGTTGTTTTCAAAGTAAATCTTACAACCAAATGCATCACAGTTAACAGTCTACATTTGTTGTTGTTCAGTCACTAAGTTGTGTCCCACTCTGCGACCCCATGGACTGCAGCACTCCAGGCTTCTCTGTCTACATTACCTTTTCCTAAATATATCATGGTTAGGTACATTTTCCTAACCTTCCCTATTTTCTTTCCCCTTTTCTCTTTTCTGCCCTGTGGAATTACAAGTACTGTGATAAAAGCAACAATTTTCCCAAGACTCAGAGTAACATTGAAACTCAAACAAATGCAATCATAATGATGGGAAAATAATAACATCCACTTTAAAGCTATTTAAATGGATTTTGATATCATTTTGACATTTTGAAGGCTCTAGGTGTTATGCTTGTTTGTTAATTCGCTAAGAATATAGGTACACTGTAAACATAACCAGTCTCACACACACGTACATGCAGAAATAGATGCAATGTGACTCTACATAGAATTGGTGGATTATTTCACCTTACATAGGTAACCCAAATTAGAGCAAAGAAGGGAATGAAGATGCAGCTAGAGCTCAAAAGATAAGGTCAGCAAACATCAGCTAGTGCTTCATTGGCTGTAAAAGTAGAACTGGCCTCTAAGAAAATATAAACAGATAAATTTGCATTCCGTGAAAAGAAACTCTACTCTGTAGAAAGAAAAAAAGCATCATGTGTATATCACTTTCATTCATTCAATTCCTATGTGTCTGGAAATTAGCAACTGCCTTTCTATTTTAGCCAGTATAAGATCATTCCTGTGAACCTAAAACAGGATGCATGCATCCATGTTAAGTCACTTCAGTCATGTCTGACTCTTTGCAACCCCATGGAGTGTATCCTACCAGGCTCCTCTGCCATGGGATTCTCCAGGCAAGAATACTGGAGTGGGTTGCCATGCCCTCCACCAGGGGATCTTCCCGACCCAGGGATTGAACTTGAGTCTCTTATGTCTCCTGCACTGGCAGGAGGGTTCGTTAGCACTAGTGATATGCTTCAAGAAACTATTCTTTCTTCAAGGAACCAATGTAATCAATCATCTGCATGTGACAGTTTTACCTGAAGAATGATTTGATTAAAAAGTGAAGACACTGTGCAGAGGACAGGAAAGATTTTCCTAAGTGAGGGTGTTTGGTTGAGACAAACCCTTGCACTCAAGGGAAAAGGACTGTTTTCCTGCCAGTCATTTCCAGTGCTCTTTGTACTGGTCTCCCAACATGGAGGGGAGGGCAAGCTCTGGCTGCCTGACTTTGGATCAATTGACCTTTTACGTTTTTTTATTGTTTCCGCTGTCCTTTAAATCCACATCAATGTTTTGTTTTCTCCAGGGCATCTTTTCAGGCCTAGGTAAACAGGATGCCTCTTCATGTACAAACAATGATGCAGCCTCAAGATGGAGCTTGGAGGTGAAGGGCTAAGAACAGAGTGGATGTCCCCTCCTTCATTCTGATACTGAACAGGAAAAGCTTCTGCATTCGCTTGAATTTTTTGCCAGGAGACCTCTGCTTTGTCTCCTCATGGCAAGTTTAAAATAAAACCAGAATTAATGTTTTTTTAAGTCAAGAGCACATTTTTCAAAACCACTTTCACTTGTATTCATCAACCATACAATGACCAGCTGAGCACTTTTCTCTTTTTCAGGTCCTCTTGATCCTGGGCAACTGCTCCAACCAGGCTTCCTGTCTTCTCACCAAATCTAGACAACCTGGTCCATCCAGCCCTGAGGAAGGATAATCACTGTGCCCTAGCACTTAGAGTGACCTGGAGGGAGAAGCAGATTCTAGCACAGAAAGGACTTTTTTTGTTTCTCTGTATTACATACTTGCGTAACAGGATCAGTTTAGAGAAACTTTGGAAAGCTTAAAGTCAGCTTGTTGACATTAATATTTTTTTAGTAATGTATACAAATATAAGGCAAGTAAGAAGGCAAGTTAAATATAGCCTTTGCCTGTTCTCTAGCTGATTATAATCTAGAATGAAGGCACTGCTGCGCATAATAAAGTGTAAAACTGCTTTAGCATTATTGAGGATGACTGACATTTTTGTAAATGTGTTGTGTATATTCTTCATGCATATGAATCTTAATTGCTTGATTGTCTTTATATGTGTGTGTGTGTGCTCATTTAAAATGTCTTGGGAATTACTTATTAACAAAAAGTAAATGTATTGCAGTAGTTTGTAATTTAGGAAGGTCTTACTGTGCTCCGTTTGATGAGGTGAATAATCCTTTCTTAATTATTTATTGTGTATTTATATCAGTATTTGGGTTTTGATACTTTTATACAAAATGAGCTACATAAATCCACGGAGTATTTGAAGTCAATAAGAGAGGTGAATAAAAAAGTAAAGGTATAGTTTATTGACTGTTCTCATGTAACAAGCATTCCATCTCATTAACTTTTTATAACAAAGCAAAATGAACGTTCTTTTATGATCCTCCCTACATAGCTAGTGGAACTGAATGAAACTTGTGGAGGTGAAATCATTCACTCACAGTCACATACTGATCACTGGGCAGAGCTGGGACTCAGTTTCCATCTGGCTCCTGAAGCTCATGCTTGGAACCCCTACTCTTCTCTCCTTTGAGGAAAGGGTTTTTCAAAATGCTGATACCAAAACAACAACAACAACAACAACAAAAAACAAAATGCTGATACCAGTTGTTGCTATGCAGAGAAAGACTCTTATTCCTCACCTTCCCTGCCATCCTAGGTGCTCTTATTTAACCCAAGAATGATGAAAAGAGGCAAACTCTCCACGGACAACATAAAAGGATGACAAAGGCATTTTTGAAAAATGTTTTCTAATTGGAAAAACAGAATATGCTAATCTATAATAACTGGGGTAAGGAAAAAGGCAAAAATCATCAAAAATATTAGTCAGGGAGAGGAGCCAAGATGGCGGAGGAGTAGGACGGGGAGAACACTTTCTCCCCCACAAATTCATCAAAAGAGCATTTAAACGTCGAGTAAATTCCACAAAACAACTTCTGAATGCCGGCAGAGGACATCAGGCACCCAGAAAAACAACCCAACTCTTCGAAAGGAGGTAGGAAAAATATTAAAAACAAAAAAAAAGACAAAAAGAGGGAGGGACGGAGTTCCGTCCCGGAAGGAATCTTAAAAAGAGAGAAGTTTCCAAACATCAGGAAACCTTCTCACTGCCGAATCTGTGCCGAGCTTTGGAAGCACAGAGGCAACATAACAGGGAGAAAAAATAAATAAACAATTTAAAACTACTCGCAGATTGCGAGCCCTACAGTAACTCCTCCAGCAGAGAAGTAGCGCAGACGCCTGCATCCGCCATTAGCAAGCCGGGGCTGGGCAGGGAGGCGCGGCGTGGGCTGCATCGCTGAGAGTAAGAATTTGGCCTGAATACCCTGAGCGCTATCTGAGCGAAATAATTTGGGCTAGCAAACCAGTCTGTGGGATACCTACCACGCGAAAAGCCAGCCCTAACCTAAGACCGCCAGGCCCGCAGCGCCTGAAACAAAGGACTGAACAGAGATAGCCGGCTGCAGACCTTCCCCCTCCGGTGACAGGCAGCCAGAGCCGGAAGGGGGCAATCGCAGCCCCAGAGAGACATTATCTGTAAAATTGTAAGCAGGCTTCTTTGCTAACTAAAACTTCTTGGGGGTCTGGACGGTCAACATCTGCCTGAGAAGGTGCGCCGGTTTTACATCCAGATAACCGAGTGGCGGGGAGGCGATAAGTCGCAGCATTGGCGCTCGCCTGGGAAGAGCAAATTGGCGCTCGGACCTGGGAAGAGCACAAAACGCAGGCCCAACTGAGTCTGCGCCTCTGAGGACTACCCGAGTGCCTGAACCTGAGCGGCTTGGACCTGGGAGGTGCATGCAGCCCAGGGCCAGCCTCGGATTGTTCCCGGCGGAACAACCTAGAGTCCGAGCAGTGTGGACAGGGAGGCTACACGCGCCGTGAGCGGGGGCAGACCCAGGGTGGCTGAGGCACTGCGAGCCCACGCCAGTGTTATTTGTTTGCAGCATCCCTCCCTCCCTCCCCACAGCGCGACTGAACAAGTAAGCCTAAAAAAAAAAAAAAAAAAAAAAAAAGTGTCCTCCACCGTGCCCTTTGAGTCAGGGCGGAAACCAGATACTGAAGAGACTAGCAAACAGAAGAAGATATAACAGAGGGAAACGCCTTGGAAGCTACAGGCAATAGATCAAAACCCTGTGGTTACTACGGACTACATAGGAAGGCCTATAGATCTTGAGAAATATAAATCTGACCAAGGAACTAGCCAAAAATGAACTGAACCCACAACACCCACAAAAAAAAAAAAAGTCCTAGATATATTTTTATTATTTTTACGATCATTCTTTCTTATTTTTTTTTAATTAAAAAAAAATTTTAAGTCCTCTATTGTTCCTTTAATTTTCACTTTTATAACCTATTACTTTGCAAAAAAAAAAAAGAAAAAAATACCCTATTTTTTTCTTCTTCAGCAAACTTCATATATATATATTTTATAATTTTTTGACCTTGGTTTTTTTTTTGTTGTTGTTTTTGTTTTTTTTCTTTTTCTTTAACATTGTATTTTTGAAATTCCAAACTCTACTCTAGATTTTTAATTTTCGCTTTCTGGTATTAGTTATCAATTTTGTACCTGTACTTTCTTTATAATTTTTTTGATGACCTTGTTTGTTTTTGTTTGTTCGTTCTTTCTCTCTTTCTTTTCCTTCTTCTTTTCTTTAACGTCGTATTTTTGAAATTCCAAACTCTACTCTAGATTTTTAATTTTGCTTTTATGTATTTGTTACCAATTTTGTACCTTTAAGGACCCAATCTTCAGGACCCATTTTTCACTAGGGAGTGAGATTACTGGCTTGACTGCTCTCTCCCCTTTGGACCCTCCTTTTTCTCCACCAGGTCGCCTGTGTCTCCTCCCTAACCCCTCTCTACTCTACCCAACTCTGTGAATTTCTGTGTGTTCCAGACGGTGGAGAACACTTAGGAACTGATTACTGGCTGGATCTGTCTCCCTCCTTTTCATTCCCCCTTTATCCTTCTGGCCACCTCTGTTACCTTCCTCCTTCTTCTCTTCTCTGTATAACCCGTGAACATCTCTGAGTGGTCCAGTTGTGGAGTGCACATAAGGAAGTGACAACTGGCTAGCCCACTCTCTCCACTATTGATTCACCTCATCTCATCTGGGTCACCTCTAACTCCCTCCTCCCTCTTCTCTTCTCCATGTAACCCTGTGAACCTCTCTGAGTGACCCTCACTGTAGAGAAACTTATCATCTTTAATGTAGATGTTTTATCAATGGTGTTGTATAGAAGGAGAAGTTTTGAAACTACTGTAAAAATAAGACTGATAATCGGAAGCAGGAGACTTAAGTCCAAACCCTGACTCAGGGAACTCCTGACTCAAGGAACATTCATTGACAGGAGCTCATCAAATGCCTCCATACCGACACTGAAACCAAGCACCACACAAGGGCCAATAAGTTCCAGGGCAAGACATACCAAGCAAATTCTCCAGCAACAAAGGAACACAGCCCTGAGCTTCAAAGATACAGGCTGCCCAAAGTCACCCCAAAACTATAGACATCTCATAACTCATTACTGGACATTTCATTGCACTCCAGAGAGAAGAAATACAGCTCCACCCACCAGAACACCGACACAAGCTTCCCTAACCAGGAAACCTTGACAAGCCACCTGTACAAACCCACACACAGTGAGGAAACGCCACAATAAAGAGAACTCCACAAACTGCCAGAATACAGAAAGGACACCCCAAACTCAGCAATTTAAACAAGATGAAGAGACAGAGGAATACTCAGCAGATAAAGGAACAGGATAAATGCCCACCAAACCAAACAAAAGAGGAAGAGATAGGGAATCTACCTGATAAAGAATTCTGAATAATGATAGTGAAATTGATCCAAAATCTTGAAACTAAAATGGAATCACAGATAAATAGCCTGGAGACAAGGATTGAGAAGATGCAAGAAAGGTTTAACAAGGACCTAGAAGAAATAAAAAGAGTCAATATATAATGAATAATGCAATAAGTGAAATTAAAAACACTTTGGAGGCAACAAAATAGTAGAATAACAGAGGCAGAAGACAGGATTAGTGAATTAGAAGATAGAATGGTAGAAATAAATGAATCAGAGAGGATAAAAGAAAAACGAATTAAAAGAAATGAGGACAATCTCAGAGACCTCCAGGACAATATTAAACGCTACAACATTCGAATCATAGGGTTCCAGAAGAAGAAGACAAAAAGAAAGACCATGAGAAAATACTTGAGGAGATAATAGTGGAAAACTTCCTAAAATGGGAAGGAAATAATCACCCAAGTCCAAGAAACCCAGAGAGTACCAAACAGGATAAACCCAAGGAGAAACACCCCAAGACACATATTAATCAAATTAACAAAGATCAAACACAAAGAACAAATATTAAAAGCAGCAAGGAAAAACAACAAATAACACACAAGGAATTCCCATAAGGATAACAGCTGATCTTTCAATAGAAACTCTTCAAGCCAGGAGGGAATGGCAAGACATACTTAAAATTATGAAAGAAAATAACCTACAGCCCAGATTATTGTACCCAGCAAGGATCTCATTCAAGTATGAAGGAGAAATCAAAAGCTTTTCAGACAAGCAAAAGCTGAGAGAATTCTGCACCACCAAACCAGCTCTCCAACAAATACTAAAGGATATTCTCTAGACAGGAAACACAAAAACGGTGTATAAACTTGAACCCAAAACAATAAAGTAAATGGCAACGGAACATACTTATCAGTAATTACCTTAAATGTAAATGGGTTGAATGCCCCAACAAAAAGACAAAGACTGGCTGAATGGATACAAAAACAAGACCCCTACATATGTTGTCTACAAGAGACCCACCTCAAAACAGGGACACATACAGACTGAAAGTGAAGGGCTGGAAAAAGATTTTCCATGCAAATAGGGACCAAAAGAAAGCAGGAGTAGCAATACTCATATCAGATAAAATAGACTTTAAAACAAAGGCTGTGAAAAGAGACAAAGAAGGTCACTACATAATGATCAAAGGATCAATCCAAGAAGAAGATATAACAATTATAAATATATATGCACCCAACACGGGACCACCACAATATGTAAGACAAATGCTAACAAGTATGAAAGGAGAAATTAACAATAACACAATAATAGTGGGAGACTTTAATACCCCACTTACACCTATGGATAGATCAACTAAACAGAAAATTAACAAGGAAACACAAACTTTAAACGATACAATAGACCAGTTAGACCTAATTGATATCTATAGGTCATTTCATCCCAAAACAATGAATTTCACCTTTTTCTCAAGCGCACATGGAACCTTCTCCAGGATAGATCACATGCTGGGCCATAAAGCTAGCCTTGGTAAATTCAAAAAATAGAAATCATTCCAAGCATTTTTTCTGACCACAATGCAGTAAGATTAGATCTCAATTACAGGAGAAAAACTATTAAAAATTCCAACATATGGAGGCTGAACAACACGCTGCTGAATAACCAACAAATCACAGAAGAAATCAAAAAAAAATCAAAATTTGCATAGAAATGAATGAAAATGAAAACACAACAACCCAAAACCTGTGGGACACGGTAAAAGCAGTCCTAAGGGGAAAGTTCATAGCAATACAGGCACACCTCAAGAAACAAGAAAAAGTCAAATAAATAACCTAACTCTACACCTAAAGCAACTAGAAAAGGAAGAAATGAAGAACCCCAGGGTTAGTAGAAGGAAAGAAATCTTAAAAATTAGAGCAGAAATAAATGCAAAAGAAACAAAAGAGACCATAGCAAAAATCAACAAAACCAAAAGCTGGTTCTTTGAAAGGATAAATAAAATTGACAAACCATTAGCCAGACTCATCAAGAAACAAAGGGAGAAAAATCAAATCAACAAAATTAGAAACGAAAATGGAGAGATCACAACAGACAACACAGAAATACAAAGGATCATAAGAGACTACTATCAACAATTATATGCCAATAAAATGGACAACGTGGAAGAAATGGACAAATTCTTAGAAAAGTACAACTTTCCAAAACTTGACCAGGAAGAAATAGAAAATCTTAACAGACCCATCACAAGCATGGAAATTGAAACTGTAATCAAAAATCTTCCAGCAAACAAAAGCCCCAGTCCAGACGGCTTCACAGCTGAATTCTACCAAAAATTTAGAGAAGAGCTGACACCTATCCTGCTCAAACTCTTCCAGAAAATTGCAGAGGAAGGTAAACTTCCAAACTCATTCTATGAGGCCACCATCACCCTAATACCAAAACCTGACAAAGATCCCACAAAAAAAAAACTACAGGCCAATATCACTGATGAACATAGATGCAAAAATCCTTAACAAAATTCTAGCAATCAGAATCAACAACACATTAAAAAGATCATACACCATGATCAAGTGGGCTTTATCCCAGGGATGCAAGGATTCTTCAATATCCATAAATCAATCAATGTAATACACCACATTAACAAATTGAAAAATAAAAACCATATGATTATCTCAATAGATGCAGAGAAAGCCTTTGACAAAATTCAACATCCATTTATGATAAAAACTCTCCAGAAAGCAGGAATAGAAGGAACATACCTCAACATAATAAAAGCTATATATGACAAACCCACAGCAAACATTATCCTCAATGGTGAAAAATTGAAAGCATTTCCTCTAAAGTCAGGAACAAGACAAGGGTGCCCACTTTCACCATTACTATTCAACATAGTTTTGGAAGTTTTGGCCACAGCAATCAGAGCAGAAAAAGAAATAAAAGGAATCCAAATTGGAAAAGAAGAAGTAAAACTCTCACTATTTGCAGATGACATGATCCTCTACATAGAAAACCCTAAAGACTCCACCAGAAAATTACTAGAAATAATCAATGACTACAGTAAAGTTGCAGGATATAAAATCAACACACAGAAATCCCTTGCATTCCTATACACTAATAATGAGAAAACAGAAAGAGAAATTAAGGAAACAATTCCATTCACCATTGCAACGGAAAGAATAAAATACTTAGGAATATATCTACCTAAAGAAACTAAAGACCTATATATAGAAAACTATAAAACACTGGTGAAAGAAATCAAAGAGGACACTAATAGATGGAGAAATATACCATGTTCATGGATTGGAAGAATCAATATAGTGAAAATGAGTATACTACCCAAAGCAATTTATAGATTCAACGCAATCCCTATCAAGCTACCAACAGTATTCTTCACAGAGCTAGAACAAATAATTTCACAATTTGTATGGAAATACAAAAACCCTCGAATAGCCAAAGCGATCTTGAGAAAGAAGAATGGAACTGGAGGAATCAACCTACCTGACTTCAGGCTCTACTACAAAGCCACAGTTATCAAGACAGTATGGTACTGGCACAAAGACAGAAATATTGATCAATGGAATAAAATAGAAAGCCCAGAGATAAATCCACGCACATATGGACACCTTATCTTCGACAAAGGAGGCAAGAATATACAGTGGATTAAAGACAATCTCTTTAACAAGTGGTGCTGGGAAATCTGGTCAACCACTTGTAAAAGAATGAAACTGGACCACTTTCTAACACCATACACAAAAATAAACTCAAAATGGATTAAAGATCTAAACGTAAGACCAGAAACTATAAAACTCCTAGAGGAGAACATAGGCAAAACACTCTCCGACATACATCACAGCAGGATCCTCTATGACTCACCTCCCAGAATATTGGAAATAAAAGCAAAAATAAACAAATGGGACCTAATTAACCTTAAAAGCTTCTGCACATCAAAGGAAACTATTAGCAAGGTGAAAAGACAGCCTTCAGAATGGGAGAAAATAATAGCAAATGAAGCAACCGACAAACAACTAATCTCAAAAATATACAAGCAACTCCTACAGCTCAACTCCAGAAAAATAAACTACCCAATCAAAAAATGGGCCAAAGAACTAAATAGACATTTCTCCAAAAAGACATACAGATGGCTAACAAACACATGAAAAGATGCTCAACATCACTCATTATCAGAGAAATGCAAATCAAAACCACTATGAGGTACCATTTCACACCAGTCAGAATGGCTGCAATCCAAAAGTCTACAAATAATAAATGCTGGAGAGGGTGTGGAGAAAAGGAACCCTTTTACACTGTTGGTGGGAATGCAAACTAATACAGCCACTATGGAGAACAGTGTGGAGATTCCTTAAAAACTGGAAATAGAACTGCCTTATGATCCAGCAACCCCACTGCTGGGCATACACACTGAGGAAACCAGAAGGGAAAGAGACACGTGTACCCCAATGTTCATCGCAGCACTGTTTATAATAGCCAAGACATGGAAGCAACCTAGATGTCCATCAGCAGATGAATGGATAAGAAAGCTGTGGTACATATACACAATGGAGTATTACTCAGCCATTAAAAAGAATACATTTGAATCAGTTCTAATGAGGTGGATGAAACTGGAGCCTATTATACAGAGTGAAGTAAGCCAGAAGGAAAAACATAAATACAGTATACTAACACATATATATGGAATTTAGAAAGATGGTAACAATAACCCGATTATGCGAGACAGCAAAAGAGACACTGATGTATAGAACAGTCTTATGGACTCTGTGGGAGAGGAGAGGGTGGGAAGATTTGGGAGAATGGCAATGAAACATGTAAAATATCATGTAGGAAACGAGTTGCCAGTCCAGGTTCGATGCATGATGCTGGACGCTTGGGGCTGGTGCACTGGGACGGCCCAGAGGGATGGTATGGGGAGGGAGGAGGGAGGAGGGTTCGGGATGGGGAACACATGTATACCTGTGGCGGATTCATTTTGATATTTGGCAAAACTAATACAATTATGTAAAGTTTAAAATAAAATAAAATTAGAGAAAAAAAAAATTAGTCAACAGCTCTATTTTTCAGTCCTTGTTTCAAACTTAGTTGACTTTTTTTCCAATAAAAAATTTAATTCTTCTATGTTCATGGATAGGAAGACCCAATATTGTCAAGAAGTTAGTTCTTCCCAAGTTGATCTATAGATTCCATGCAACTCCAATCAAAATTCAACATGTATGTCATGGATATTAAAAAACTTGCCCCAAAATTTATATAGAGAAGCAAAGACCCAGAAGAGCAAGTTCAATATTTAAGGAGAAGAACAAAGTTGGAGGGCTGATGCTACCTGACTTTGAGACTTACTCTAACCCACAGTAATCAAGACAGTGTGGTATTGGTGAAAAAACAGACAAATAAATCAATGATACAGAAGACAGAGCCTAGAAATAGAACCACACACACACACACACACATATATATAGTAATAGATTTTTGATGAAAGAACATACAATGGAGCAAAAATAGTCTTTTCACCAAATGATTTTGGGACATACACATGCAGAAGAAAATAAATCTAGATACAGACCTTATAAATGCCTTTCACAAAAATTCACTCAAAATAAAGACCTAAATGTAAAACACAGAATTATGAAACACCTAGAAGATAACATAAGCAAAAACCTCCATGACTTTGGGCATGATGATAACTTTTTAGTTATACCGAAGGCATAATCCATAAGATAAATAATAAGCAGAATTTTATTTAAAAATTTCTGCTTAGTAAAAGACAATGGCTAGAAGATGGAAAGACACACCAGTTATCTCTGGATTGGCTCATCCTCTAGAAGATTCTCCAGGGAGATCTTGTGCGTGTGTTAGTCACTCAGTCGTGTCTGACTCTTTGTGCAACCCCATGGACTGTAGCTCCCAGCCTCCTCTGACCATGGAATTCTCCAGGCTAGAATAGTGGAGTGGGTTGCCATTTCCTTCTCTAGGGGATCTTCCTAACCCAGGGATTAAACCCAGATCTCCTGCACTGCAGGCAAATTCTTTACCATCTGAGCCACCAGGGAAGATGGAACCCACATCTCATGTCTCTCGCATTGGCAGGCAGGTTCTTTACCACTAGTGCTACCTGGGAAGCCCAGGAGATCTTGAGAATGCAGTATAACATGGGTTTAAAATGTTAAATTATTTTTCTACAGCCTTGATAGTTGAATGACAGTTTTTCATAGTGCAAAATCTTTGATTCACATCTTTTTCATTGAAAATACTTTCTATTGTTGTTTAGCTTTTTATGTTGCTTTAAAGAAATCTAACATCAGTCAGTTCTGTTGTCCTTCTAAATTATTGATCTTTTTGCCTGTAAGTCAAAAGGACTTGCCTGTAAATCCTAAAGATTTTTTTAGAATCAATTAAGTCTTATAGATTTATTAACATACATCTTGAAGTTAACCACTGTTAAGGTCTAACCCAATCAGCTCTCTCTCCTTTAAAGGTTTCATATGTCCAAACACACTTCAGTACAGTGAGTGGTTGTTAGTCAATCCAGAGGTTCATTACTCTCTCAGGTAAATGAGAAGTAAGGTGAGTTGTGGGGCTTTGAATTCCAGGCCCAGAGAAATGGACCAGAGGTCCTGGGCATACATGACAGGAGACCACCTGGGGATTTTGAATAATACTGAGGTGGACAGATTTCTAGCAGTGTTCCTAGTGTGGGGGCAGGCAGATCATGAAGCAGAGCAGTAGTGAGTCTTGCTGGCAGGTCTGATGCTCATCCCAGTAGGTTAACAATTGAACCAAGTGTCTTATTGCCTATGAGTGACTTACGGCTTTCAACTTTTTCTCTATAGTAGTCTCAAGAAAAGTTCTCAGGTACTTGTTGGGTGTCTTTCCATATTTAAAAAGTGTTCTTATTTTATTTCCAGGAATTTTTTTATTAAAGAATTAAATACCGGTTGCTTTATTGTTTGTTTTTCATTATCAGACTCCATATTATATGATGTTTTTGTATTTACCTCTTCCATTTTAAACCATCTACTTCTCATTTTTTTACTTATTTTTTAAACTTGTTTTCATTCTCTTGCTTACTTTACTACTTTTGTCCAAAGTCTCTTATTAAATGTTTGTTTAAACCTATTCTCCCTAAGCTACTTCACAACTGAGTCATCATTGCTGTTATAATTCCCCCCTTGTCTTCAAACTTTTCCTCTTCTTCTTCTTCCTCCTTCTTCATTGAGTTCAATTTTTATTTCCTTTCTTCCTTAATATATATATGAAAGTGAAAATGTTAGTCATTCAGTCATGTCTGATGCTTTGCAACCCAATGGACTGTAGCCCACCAGGCTTCTCAGTCCATGGGATTCTCCAGGCAAGAATACTGGAGTGGTTTGCCAATCTCCTCTCCAGGGTTTTATATATATATATAAAGCAGAATGATATGTATATATCATATTACATATATATATATATGTATATGCATGTATGTATCATTCTTCTTGTCCACATATGCTTGTTTGGGGATATTTAATTCAGGTTGGAATGTTGTATTAGAGTTTTCTTGTTTTTACTTGGTTTCCTGAGAGAGGATTTTCACCTGGGAGAGCAAACGTCTGATTCCCACTGTTTCCCTCCTGTAGTAGTGGAGTGTGTAGATGCAGACAGCTTACAGCTGCAGTTTGTGGACAAGATGCTAGTGAAATGGATTAAGTTTTCTGTTTCAAGAGAAGGAAATTCTTCTGGATTGTTCATTTGGATTGTTTATTTTGTTAGTTTGAATGCAGATTGTATGCCCTTGATTTTATTTTTTATTCTTTTTTTTTTTAGTATGATCACATTTCCCCATCCTGCTTCTTTTTTCCCTTTGCCTTCCAGTATCCCCTAAACATCACTCTCTTTCTTATAACCTCATCCTTCAGAAAAAATGCCTCTCAATCATATCACCGTGAGCTCCACACACTGTTATGTCCTTTCTCCACTGTCAGTGCTCTGATTTATCAGAAGTGTTTTTCAGTATTTTCACACTTACAGTGGACTTTCTCTTGCTTGAAGGGCAGGTGTATGGCCATTTCTTCTCCTCTTCCCTCTTCCTCAGCAGTTTTTCCAAGCCCTCCTCTGCCCCTCCACCCCATCTCTCATCTACAGCACTGAGAGATGGCACTGCTGAAAATAGGCATTTCTTTCTGTACTTACAGGTAATTTGAAGTTTGTAGTGTTGTATGAACTCTAGCAATGTCATTTTCCTGGTTTTATTTGCTATACTGAGCAAGAGATACTACAAAGGAGTGGCCACTGGGAAGAATGTAGTGTCACAAAGCCAAAGGATAAAAATCTTTCAGGAACGATGATCAATGTGGCAAGGGCCACTGGGAGGGTGAGTAAGATGAAGACAGAAAACTAGCCATTGGTTTAGGGTCATCCTTGGTCCCACTGAAAATGGGTACAAAAGACCGACTGGAATGGATTCTACAGAGAAAACTGTGAGAAAGTGGATACAGTAAACACAGCAAGTCCAGAGCACTAATTGGAGAAGGCTTATTATATAAGATTATATGCATGTGTGGTAGTTGAGGGTGTTATGGGGTCAAGTTTTCTTTTTTTGTAACTTTTTATTTAAGCATATAGTTAACAAAACGCGTGTATCTTAAAAATACCTCTTGATGAACTTTCAGAAGCAGCAGCCTGCAGATCAAAGAATAGGCTACCACCCCCTTCCAGAAACCCTCAGTGCTCCATGAAGTCACCAATTATCTCCCAAAGGGTGACCCTTATGCTCATGTGCGACACCATAGTGCTGGCTTCTCTTTTGTGTCTGATTTCCTTTGCTGTGCATTATGTTTGTGATTGCTATTCACTTTTTGATTAACACTTATTGGTGGTTGTAGCATTTTCTTTCTCATCACCATTTAATTTTTCTCATCTGAATATACTACAGCTTATTTATCATGGTATTGAAAGGAATTGTACAATTTTGGACTTTTATACATAGTGCTGCCATGTACCAGTCATGATTTCCTAATTTCTAGTCATGCATTTTCTTGTATGTGACTTTTGGTGAACATATGTATGTCTTTACCTAGGAATGAAATTCTTGGATTACAAAAAACACACATATGAACTAATTATAGCCAAGCAAACCTATACAGTTTATTTTTAGTTTGTTTATTCAGAACTATATTTGAGTTCACTTGCTGGATAATTTTTTCAGCCTTTACATAATACTTTTTAAAAACTTTCAATTTATCAATTGTGACACAGCTTTTAAATTGCCTTTCATTGAAGGCCAACCAACGAAGGCATGTGATGGTAGGCAAATTGGACGCTGCCTTTGAGAAGTATCACTTCATACATTTTTGCAGTTTTTCTCTTTGTTTAGTACTTTTTTCCTCATTGATTTGTAGATACTGTTTCCATTTCTGGATATGAGTGCTTTACTGGTTAGAGGCTCTTTTACAGTATGAGAAATAGTAAAGTATGTTTGAATACTGATAGGAACAATTTAGTGATTCAGGATACAGAAGGAAAGTGTGGGAGAGAAATCCTTGAGTGAACAGTGGGGATAAGATCCACCCAGCAGGAGGAGCTGACAAGTGTGACTCTATGGTACTCAAACTTTTAGTTAAATGTTACTTTACTATTATAAATGTGATAAATATGTTAACTAAACAAAGTTAGATTTTTATATTGAATCATTTTCCTGGAGAAGGAAATGGCAACCTACTCCAGTATTTTTGCCTAGAAAATTCCATGGACAGAGGAGCCTGGCAGGGTACAGTCCATGGGGTCACCAAGAGTCAGACATGACTGAGCACACACACACAAACACACACACACTGGATCATTTTAACTTTCCAAAAATTGGCAATCTTTATTAAAAATTTAGAATATAAAGTCTTTTTGCACATATATAAAGGAAAAGTATTCTGTGCTGTGTTCACTGGCTTTTTGTTATAAGGACATATGCTACTGTGTCATGGTACTAAATCTGAAATATTATTGTTGAATCATTCAATTTTTTTTACCCTTTTTGCTTTTATTTAATCTAGTCTTTTGAATAATATTCATTTTGCATTACTTTATCTGACTATATTGCCTTCTTCTAAGCTTTTACTTTCATTAAATGGCCTAATGGGTATCTTCAACTACCCACTTGAAATTGTATTGGGTTGTTTTTGTTTTGTTTTGTTGTTTTGTTTTGCATTTTCCTTCTCATGTATTTCAGCAAGTTTTAAGTTCTTCTGAATTTTTAAAATTTCTCTTGTACCTTATTTATTTTTATTTTCTTTAATGTCTTTAATATTTTAATTTTTGCTAAATCTATTTTTAGCTTTTCTTAACTTGACAGGAAATATAAAATAAATAACTAATAAGGACCTACTGTATAGCACAGGGAACTCTACTCAATTCACTGTAATGTGTATACTCTGTTACTCAATCACTGTAATGATCTCTAAGGGAAAGTAATCTAAAAAAAGAGTGAATACATGTGTATGTATAATTGATTTACTTTGTTGTAGAGTAAAACCTAATACAACATTGTAAATCAACTATACTCCAATATATTTTTTAAAGAGCTAAAAAAAAAGAAAAAGAAAATATATTAGCAGAAGATATTTAAATAATTCTTCAAATCCCAGTTTGAACACTTCTATTCCTTCATTCAGTCTTCAATGGGTTTCTGGTTTTTTGCAATTCTGTTAGTAGCAAAATATGTGATCAAAACCTATGGTATTTACTTGAGCATTCATGAGCCCTGTGACAGGTTGTGCCAGAGGTGTCAGTTTAACAGAAGGGAGAAACAGGCTGATAATTCTATTCCAGGAAAGTGCCTCCTTTCTGGATTAGTTTAACCAAACATGAAGTTCATGGGAGTTGGGGAGCGGGATTTCTCTGACATTGCTATATGCTATTAATAATCAAGGAGAGGCTAACTAGGGCCAAGAATTTTCATTATATAATTTTGGAATAAAGACAGTCTCTTCTTTGTGGGATCACCTAACAAACAGAAACATCCCCTCCAAAAGTCAGCATGACTTTGTTTCATATCTCAGAGCAAAAAGAATTCTTGCCTCATCTCTCACTTTAACCCTCAGCTGTCAAAAGAAAAGTAGACTTCTTAATAGATATGCTTGTAACTTTAAAAAGAACAATTTTTTATAAGACTTTTCTGTCTTTGAAAAGTTAGGTGGAAAACTTGCAGCACAGAGGTCTCATTGACCTAGCATTCATAACTGATGATTTTATCATCGTATTCTGGGTCCTACTCTAAGAGGAATATATTTCCTTCAGTCAGTTCTGTCCAGCTTCCTCTCTCATTACAGGGTGATGTTTTCTACTCTCCCTCACACTATAATTGTCCCTCCAAAATCCCCCCTCTCCTGCAGGATTATGGGTCCTTACAGTCATTTGTGGGCTTCCCTGGTGACTCATATGGTAAAGAGTCTGCCTGCAATGTAGGACACCAGGATTCCAGCCCTGGGTCGGGAAGATCCCCTGGAGAAAAGAACAGCAATCCACTCCAGTACTCTTGCCATGGAAAATTCCATGGACAGAGGAGCCTGGTGGGCTACAGTCCATGAGATCATTTGTATTGTTCATTATAGATTAGGTTTAGTCATGTCCGACACTTGCAACCCAATGGACTGTATATAATTTTTCATTATAGTCATTTGTATTGCTCATTATCCACATTCCCTAGATGTGAGAGTTGTCTATGGTGATTCTTCTCAGCTAACTTCTCAGTTTACCATGAACCTTCACATAAAACCAAGTCTAGAGAACAAGATGGCAGAGGAGTAGGTGGACGTGGAGGACATGTCTCTCCACCAATACATCAGGAATACACCTTCAGACGCAGAAGTGCATGCAGAACACCAGCTGAGAGTGGACAGGAGGGCCTGATCAATGGAAAAGAACATACAGAACCATGCAAAACTCAGTAGGACAAAAGGACTAGGGGGAAAAATGGGAGTCTTAGTAGGACTGGACCTGCCCTCTGCCAGTGGGGGAACTGAAGCAGGGGTCTGATCCCCACATGGGGACAATTGTCTGAGCCAGAGGAGAAACATTTAAGGCTGAGAGTGAAACAGCAGATCTGTGGCCGCCTAAATAGAATGAGAACCAGACAGTCCTTGCTGCAGCCATACATACCCCGGACAAGGACGCAAGTCCCCTGCAAGGTACAGCGGCTGGGAGCTAGAGCTTAAGGATTGTGAAGCAATCAATCTCAGGGTGAGGGCTGCTGTTGACTGCAGAGAGAAGGATGAAGGGGGTGTGAGGGAGGAGATTGTGGTGGGAAATGCCTGTGGAGGAAAGCCGGGCAGCCATGGAAACAAGGCGATAGTGTTGCAGTCTCAGGAGCCTCAGGAGCAAACCCCAGTGGATGACCCACGTGCAGACGTGGAAATAAAACCACAATTGAAACCCAGGGGCAGTGTGGCTAAGGAAGAAGACCCAAAGTCTTCCCATCAGCTGTAGAAGCTGCAGATTAAATCCACACAATCAACTAAGCAGACTCTGTGTCTATGGAATATATAAAAGGTCATTGAGAGCTCCCACAAATGAAAAGGTACTCGTTCTGATAGCTGTGGACATTGGAGGCAAGAACACACAGGAGTAGGACCAGATTAGAATCTGAGCTGCCCCCACAGCAGGTCCAGAGATCAGCACAGTGCTGGAGGGCATCCTAGGGAGGGGAAGTGGACTGTGATTCCCAGCAAGGGAAAGGACACTGACAGCAGTGACACGAGAAAAACATTATTCTTATGTTTTGACCTGTAGATTCTTTTAGATTTTTTTCTTTCCTTTTTCCCCCCTCTGTTGTAGTTGTTGATTTTATTGGCACTGTGAAATCTAATTAAGCTTTTGAGCTTTTTTTTTCCCTCAGTCACATTTTTTATAGTTGTTATAAACCTCTGCCTCTACATTGGGCTTTTGCAGTTCTGTGGAATTTTCCTTTTTTCTTTCTTCTTCCATTTTTTTCTTTTCTCTTTATTATAATTTTAATTTTTAATTTTTTAAGCCTATTATATTTTTCTACTTTTATTTCTTTGTTTGCCATTCCTACTGTTCTTTTTCCCTTGCAGTTAATCTTTAATGTATATAAATCTTCTTCATCTACTTCTATTTAACCTTGCATATCTATTCTTTCTTTCCTTTTTTTCTTTCCTCTTAATATTTTTGTTAGTTTTATTTTCATTGCTTTATTCCCCAATTGGCACCTGGCTTTAGTTCTGTTTTCCAGTTTGTGCTTTAGTTAGTTTTGTTCTGGTAGATATAATTTTTGGTTTCCTTTATTCACTGGGACAATCTATTGTACTTTGTTTTTGTTGGACTGTTTTGATTTTGCTTACGGGTGTATATGTATATGTGTATATTCAGTCACACTTTTTACTGTTGTTGTAAACCTCTGCCTCTACATTAGGCTTTTTCAGTTCTGTGGGGTTTTCCTTTTTTTCTTTTTCTTTCTTCTTCCCGTTTTTTTCTTCTTTTCTCTTTTTATAATTTTAATTTTTTGAACCTATTATATTTTTTTCTAAATTTATTCCTTTCTTTGCCATTCCTACTGTTCTTCACTCCTTGCAGTTAATCTTTAATGTATATAAATCTTCTTCATCTACCTCTATTTAACTTTGCATATCTATTCTTTCTTTCTTTTCCTCTCAACATATTTGTTAGTATTGTTTTCATTGCTTTATTCCCCACTTGGCACTGTGCTTTACCTTTGTTTTCCACTTTGTGCTTTAGTTAGTTTTGTTCTTAACTGGTAAATATAGTTTTTGATTTCTTTTGTTCACCAGGTCAATCTACTGCACTTTATTTTTGTTGGACTGTTTTGACTTTGCTCATGGGTGTATATGTATATGTGTATATCTCTTTATTTTAATTATTATTTGCATGATTTTATAATTGCCATTAATTTGAGGTTCATCTTTGGTTTCTAATTTTTGGATATTGGTTTTAATCTCACTTAAAGCCATTATACAGAGTGAAGTAAGCCAGAAAGAAAAACACCAATACAGTATACTAACACATATATATGGAATTTAGAAAGATGGTAACAATAACCCTGTGTATGAGACAGCAAAAGAGACACTGATGTATAGAACAGTCTTATGGACTCTGTGGGAGAGGGAGAGGGTGGGAAGATTTGGGAGAGTGGCAATGAAACATGTAAAATATCATGTATGAAACGAGTCGCCAGTCCAGGTTTGATGCACAATACTGGATGCTTGGGGCTGGTGCACTGGGACGACCCAGAGGGATGGTATGGGGAGGGAGGAGGGAGGAGGGTTCAGAATGGGGAGCACATGTATACCTGTGGCGGATTCATTTTGATATTTGGCAAAACTAATACAATTATGTAAAGTTTAAAAATAAAAAAAGCCATAACAAACCATTTTTGGAATCTTTGTTCCTGACCAGAGACCAAACCCTGAGCCTTTGGAGTGGGAGCACTGACTCCAAGACCCTAAACTACCACAGAACTATCCCTAGGGAGTACAAAATACTGAGAACTCACACAAAGGAAACCACTTGAATACAAGACCTGGCATCACCCAATCACCAAAAGCACCCTGTGCAGGATGCCTCAGCTAAACAACAAACAAAACAAAAATACAAACCCAGTCATCAGCAGGCAGGATTACTCCTCACTCAGCCTTGCCCATCAGAGGAAAAACAAACAAACAAAAACTCAGCACAAATCTCACCCTATATGAAGCTTACACAAACCACTGGACCAAACTTAGGAGGGCAGAAATCAAAAGGGAGAAAGAATTCAACCCTGAAGCCTGGGAAAAGGAGACCTCAAACCCAGTAAGTTAAAAAAAATAATGAAAGGCAGAGAAATACTACACAAATGAAGAAACAAACTAGAAACATAGAAGTTCATATAAATGAAGAAGATATAGGCAAACTACCTGAAAAAGACTTCAGAATAATGATAGTAAAGATGATCAAAAACCTTGAAAACAAAATGGAGCAAATGCAAGAATCAATTAACAAAGACATAGAAGAATTAAAGATTAAACATACAGAGACAAACAACACAATTACTGAAAATAAAAATATTCTAGAAGGAATCAATAGCTGAATATCTGAAGCAGAAGAATGAATCCATGAGCTGGAAGATAAAATGTTGGAAATAACTTCTGAAGAGCAGAATAAGGTAAAAACAATGTAAAGAACTGAGGATAGTGTCAGAGACCTCTGGGACAATATCAAATGCACCAATATTCGAATTATAGGGGTCCCAGAATAAAAAGAGAAAGAGAAAGGGCATGAGAAAATTTTTGAAGAGATTATAGTTGAAAATTTCCCTAGTACTGAAAAGAAAATAGTCAATCAAGTCCAAGAGGCACAGAGTCCCATATAGGATAAACCCAAGGAGAAACATGCCAAAACACATACTAATCAAACTAACAAAGACTAAACACAAAGAAAGAATATTAAAAGCAGCAAGGGAGAAGCAACAAGTAACATACAAGGGAAACCCCATACGCTTATCAGCTGATCTTTAAGCAGAAAAACCCTTCAGGCTAGAAGGTAATGGCAGGATATATTTAAAGTACTGCAAGGGGAAAATCTCCAACCAAGATTACTGTACCTGGCAAGAATCTCATTCAAAATTGATGGAGAGATCAAAAGCTTTTCAGACAAGCAAAAGTTAAGAGAATTCAATACCACCAAACCAGCTTTACAACAAATGTTAAAGGGACTTATATAGTCAAGAAATACAAGAGAAGAAAAAAAGATCTACAAAATCAACTCCAAACAATTAAGAAAATGACAATAGGAACATATATATATATATATATATATATATATATCAATAATTACTTTAAATGTTAATGGATTAAATGCTCCAACCAAAAACAAAACCCATAAATATGCTGTCTACAAGAAACCCACTTCAGACCCAAAGACACATATAGACTGAAACTGAGAGGATGGAATAATACATTCCATGCAAATGGGAAGCAAAAGAAAGCTGAAGTAGCAATCTTCATATCGGAAAAAATAGACAATAAAATAAAGAATATTGTAAGAGATAAGGAAGGACACTACATAATGATCAAGGGATCAATCCAAGAGGAAGATATAACAATTGTAAATATCTATGCACCCAACATAGGAACACCTCAATACGTAAGACAAACATTAACAGACATAAAGGAGAAATTGACAGTAACACAATAATAGTAGGAGACTTTAACACCCCACTCACACCAATGGACAGATCACCAAAACAGAAAATTAATAAGGAAACACAAGTCTTAAATGATACATTAGATAAGATGGATCTCTTTGATATCTTCAGAACATTCCATCAAAATGTAGAAGAATACAACTTCTTCTCAAGTGCACATGGAACATTCTCCAGGATAGACCACATCTTCAATTACAAATCAAATATCAGTTAATTTAAGAAAATTGAAATCATATCAAGCATCTTCTTGGACCACAACACTATAAGAGTAGATATCAATTACAAGGAAAAAAACTGTAAGAAACACAAACACGTGGAGATTAAACAATACGTTTCTAAATAACCAACAGGTTACTGAAGAAATCAAACAGGAAATCAAAAAATGTCTAGAAATAAATGACAATGAAAACACAACTCAAAACCTATGGGATGCAGCAAAAGCAGTTTTAAGAGGGAAGTTTATAGCAACACAATCCCATCTCAAGAAACAAGAAAAACATCAAATATACAACTTAACTTTACACCAAAAACAACTGGAAAAAGAAAACCAAAAGAACCCAAAAATTAGTAGAAGGAAAGAAATAATTTATAAAGATCCAAGCAGAAATAAACAAAAAAGAAATGAAAGAAACAATAGTAAAGATTAATAAAACTAAAAGCTGGTTCTTTAAGAAGTTAAAAAAATTGGCAAACCTGTCACCAGACACATGAAGAAAAAAAGAGAGAAGACTCAATTCAACTAAATTAGAAATGAAAAAGGAGAGCTTACAACAGACAATGCAGAAATACAAAGGATTAGGAAAGATTATTTTGAAAAACTGTATGGCAATAAAATGGATAACCTGGAAGAAATGGACAGATTTTTAGAAAAGTTCAATCCTCCAAGTCTAAACCAGGAAGAAATATAAATTATGAATAACCGAACTACAAGCACTGAAACTGAAGCTGTGATAAAAAATCTCCCAAAAAGCAAAAGCCCAGGACTAGATGGCTTCATAGGAGAATTCTATCAAACATTTAGAGAAGAGCTAATGCCTATCCTTCTAAAACTCTTTCAAAAAATTGCAGAGGAAGGAACACTTCTAAACTCATTCTATGAGGCCACCAAAGCCAGACAAAGACAACACAAAAACAGAAAACTACAGGCCAAATCACTGATGAACATAGATGCAAAAATGCTCAACAAAATTTTAGTAAACGGAATTTAGCAGCACATCAAAAAGCTCATCCACCATGATCAAGTTGGGTTTATTCCAGGAATTCAAGGATTCTTCAATGTATGCAAATCAATCAATGTGATATACCATATTAACAAACTGAAAGATAAAAACCATATGATCATCTCAATAGATGCAGAAAAAGCCTTTGACAAAATTAAGCACCCTTTTATGATTAAAACTGTTCAAAAAATGGCCATAGAAGGAACCTATCTCAACATAGTAAAGGCCATATTTGATAAGCCTACAGCAAACACTGAAAGCGTTCCTCCTAAGATCAGGAACAAGACCAGGGTGTCCATTTTCACCACTGTTAATCAATATAGTTTTGGAAGTCCTAGCTATAGCAATCAGAGAAGAAAAATAAATAAAAGGACTCCAGATCAGAAAAGAAGATGTAAAGCCCTCACTATTTGCAGATGACATGATACTGTACATAGAAAATGCTAAAGATAGTATCAGAAAATTATTAGGGCTAATCCATGAATTTAGCAAAGTCACAGGATACAAAATCAATATACAGAAATCACTTGCATTTCTATATACTAACAATGAAAAATCAGAAAGAGAAATTAAGAAATCAACCCCATTCACCATTGCAACAAAAAGAATTAAATATCTAGTAATAAACTTACCTGAGGAGACAAAAGAACTGTACCCAGAAATTTATAAGACAATAATGAAAAAAATCAAAGATGACAGAAACAGATGGAGAGATATTCCGTATTCCTGGGTCAGAAGAATCAATATTGTGAAAATGACTATACTACCAAATGCAATCTACAGATTCAGTGAGATCCCTATCAAATTAACAATGGCATTTTTCAGAGAACTAGAACAAAAAATTTCACAATTCATATGGAAACACAAATGACCCTGAATAGCCAAAGCAGTCTTGAGAAATAAAAATGGAGCCAGAGGAATCAACCTTCCTGACTTTAGATTAGACTACAAAGCTACAGTCATCAACACAATATTGTACTGGCACAAAAACAGAAATATAGACCAATGGAACAACATAGAAAGCCTGGAAATAAACCCATGCACCCATGGTACCTTATTTTTGACAAAGGAAGCAACAGTATACAATGGGGCAAAGACAGCCTCTCCAATACATGGTGCTGGGGAAACTGGACAGCTACATGTAAAAGAATGAAATTAGAACACCTCCTAACACCATACACAAAGATAAACTCAGAATGGATTATTTGGCAAAACTAATACAATTATGTACAGTTAAAAAAAAAAAAAAGATATAAATGTAAGACCAGAAACTATAAAGCTCTTAGGGGAAAACATAGGCAGAACACTTGACATAAATCAAAGCAAGATCATCTATGACCCACCTCCTAGAGTAAGGGAAATAAAAACAAAAGTAAACAAGTGGGACCTGATTAAACTTAAAAAGCACAGCAAAGGAAAAGCACAGCAAAGGAAACTATAAGCAAAGTGAAAAGACAGCTCTTAGAATGGGAGAAAGTAATAGCAAATGAAACAACTGGCAAGGATTCATTTCCAAAATATACTAGCAGCTCATACAACTCAATGCTAGAAAAACAAACAACCCAATCAAAAAGTGGGAAAAAGACCTAAACAGACATTTCTCCAAAGAAGGCATACAGATGGCTAACAAAAACACATGAAAACATGCTCATCATCGCTCATTATTAGAGAAATGCAAATCAGAACTACAGTGAGATATCACCTCACACCATTCAGAATGGCCATCATTAAAAAGTCTCCTAGTCTCTGGAGAGGGTGTGAAGAAAAGGGAACGTGCTTGCACTATTGGTGGGAATGTAAATTGACACAGCCACTATGGAAGACAGTATGCAGATTCCTTAAAAAACTAATAAAACCATTACTTAAAAAAGTAATAAAACCATCATATGACCAAGCAATCCCACTGCTAGGCATATACCCTGAGGAAACCAAAATTGAAACAGACACATGTATCCCATTGTTCATTGCAGCACTATTTACAATGGGTAGAACATGGAAGCAACCTAGACGTCCATCAACAGATCAATGGATAAGGAAGCTGTGGTACATATACACAATGGAATATTACTCAGCCATAAAAATAAATGCATCTGAGCCAGTTCTGAAGAGGTGGATGAACCTAGAACCTATTATAAACAGTGAAGTGAGTCAGAAAGAGAAAGATAAGTATCACATTCTAACACATATATATGGAATCTAGAAGAATGGTACTGAAGAACTCATTTACAGGGCAGCAATGGAGAAACAGATAGAGAATAGAGTTATGGACATGAGGAGAGGAGAGGAGAGAGTAAAATGTATGGAAGAGTAACATGGAAACTTACATTACCACATGTAAAATAGATAGCCAATGGGAATTTGCTCTATGGCTCCGGAAACCCAAACAGAGGCTCTGTATCAACCTAGAGGGGTTGGATGGGGAGGGAGATGGGAGGGAGGTTCGAAAGGGAGGGGATATATGTATAAAGTGAAGCGAAGTCACTCAGTCGTGTCTGACTCTTTGTGACCCCGTGGACTGTAGCCCACCAGGCTCCTCAATCCACGGAATTTTCTAGGCAAGAATATTGGAGTAGGTTGCCATTTCCTTCTCCAGGAATCTTCCCGACCTAGGGATCGAACCCGTGTCTCCTGCATTTCAGGCAGACGCTTTACTCTCTGAGCCACCTGAGCCCTAAGCTTTGACAGAAAACAACAAAATTCTGTAAAACAATTATCCTTCAATAGAAAGATAAGTAAACAACAACAACAAAAAGAACTGAGACTAGAAGCTGGAAGTCTTTTCCAGATCTGAAATTTAATACCAGATCTGATAGTTAGCTACTTGCTACTGTGGCCAGAAAGCAATTGATGTTTTTCTAGGGAAATTAAAATGTTTTGTTCTCATGAGATTGAATTAAACCAATTAAAGAACTGGTTAAACATAAGACATGTTAATCTGTTTCAGGCCAGCCATATCCAGTAAGGGGTGATGTCTATTAAGTCACAGTTACATAGTTTCACTTTCCAAATGTCTCTAAAGCACAGGATAGGTTATTTTTATACTGGAAAGACTCCCAGACTATACTTTCTAGTGACTAATGTTATAATTACAATAGTTTATAACCTTCATCTTTCTTCTTTAATATTCTTCTTTCCTAAGATGCTTAGATTTTAAAAACATAAATCCCCATTCTTTAGAACTTTTGGCTCTTTCTTCTCTGGCTATATAGGAAAATATATATTTAGATAGATAGTAGAGATAAGAGGTCTGGCTATCTTGGTTCTAAGGAACAGAAGATAGGGGTGTGGCAGATTATCACCTGCCTCACAGGCTCAGGTAACATTTCATATTTTCCCCATTTCGATTCTGACACTCAGAGGGAGAGATGGCATGGTATGTCTTTTGTAGCCCTCCTGCCAAAATTGTCTAGTCTCTTGTTTTTACAAAGAAACTTCTGTCCATGGTATCATCTTTATCCTGATAACTGGCATAATTACTTTCCAAGATGAGAGCACAGCACTTGGCAAGGGCATAATCAGAGGCTTATGATTAGTGAGTCTAGACTTGGAAGGCTGTTTCCATGGGTTGCTCATTTTCTGATGGCTTGTGACTCCAGGGGAAACATAGGGAACAAAGATACTGCTTGAGTTTTACCAATGATGTCAAAGAAAAAAATCATCACTCAAAATCTAAAACAGAAAAGTGAGCTTGTTGCTTATTAGACAAAGAAAAACTGCATTTGCAAAATGCAATCTCTGAATAAATCAACTGCTGATCTCACATAGGATTTGTAGAAGCTTGGGATTGAATCCTGGATTGATGATGTATAGAAGAGGACCTTTTAGGGAGACATTGATCTCTAGCTGAGAAGGCTTGGTTATTGGAGCGTAGCTATGGCTAGTATTTTCAGGAGTAGGGGACCGTCACAAAATGCCTGGCTTACAGAAGTGTGATTGCTGATTCAGAGTCTTCACTGATCCACTGGGATTTTTTCAAATGCCAGGTATGAATTACTTATTACCATGGTCAAAGAAGAATCAGTCTATTTCAAGGGAAATGAAAATGTTCTTGTTCTTGGTGAACATTTTTATATACTCTTTGTACTTGCACTGTGCACACCAACGTTTTATCTACTTGACTCTACTTAGGCTCATTGAGGGATCTTATAAAATTATAACCCTGTTTTCCATAGCACCCTGCGTAGTTTTCACTGGGTTGGGAGGTAGTCCACGACCAAGGTCTTTCGGAATGTAGTAGTAATGTCTCCAGAGAAATGAGGCAGAGCATCTTTTTAATGAGTTCAAAGACACATGAATGGAGAAATTTTTAAAAGTTCAGACAGAGATGGCTATAGTTACATCAGTTAACGAGTTCCCTAGTATACAAGGAAAGATAAACCTGACTAGAAGCCAAACCAAAAGACATGATTTTTTATAGGCAACGCTGCTTTTCTGGCTCCTCAAACCTGCCTCCATCTATCGTCTCACCTGCAAGTCCAAGTCTGGCTCGGCTTCTCATGTTTCCCTGCCCCACCTCCTCAGCCCAGCCGTGCTTCAGCACAGCTAAGATCTAAAACCTAGTTGAGATGTAATTTTTCTGCAGAACATAGAGTTCTCTTTTCCTTTCCACTGCTCACACAACATTGAGCACTGTGCACTCATACTTGTGGCCCTTGAGCCCCGCACACCTTATCCATCCACTGATGCTAATTTAAAAGATCAGGAATATACCACAGGATTGGGGCAGCACAATAGATACTCACCTTAAATGTGGGAAAATTCTAGGCACATAGCTGATTCATAGCAACTCTGCAACTGGATAGGTAGGTATTGCCAGTTTTTTGGTTAGAGCTCGTCCCTAATTCCTGGAAAAGAGTCTCAGTGGTATTTGGATCCACCCTTCATGGGCCTTCCTGGTAGTTCAAAAGGTAAGAAATGTGCCTGTAATGCAGGACATCTGGGTTTGATCCCTGGGTGGGAAAGATCCCCTGGAGAAGGGAATGACAACCCATTCTGGTATTCTTGCCTGGGAAATCCCATGGACAGAGGAACATGGTGGGATATCATCCATGGGGTAGCAAAGAGTCAGACACTTTCACTTTTCACTTTTTCATGAATTTGAGTCATTGGTCCTTTTCCATAAAAAAAAATATGTCAGGTTTGCAGCTGTGTCGTTGTCTCATCCAACTTCCTGTCCATAAACTGTTAGGAGACCAAATACCAAAGTTACCTTTTTTCTTTTTTTTCACTTTTTAGTGTCTGTGTCGGTTTTAATTAACAGTCTTTCACCCAGCGCACATCTCCTGAAGTTCTGTAGTTGTCTAATACATCGGAATTATATTTCACTGGACTAGACCAAACCCATACTCTTATTACTCCCCAAGGCAACCAGTTACCTACTTTGGGCAATTTGTGAGGTCTTAGAAAAATTTTTTTTAATTCCTAAAAGTCTTAAAAATACTATTTCCTAACAAAGAGGATCTATAAGGCATTCCCTTACATCTTTATGAAGTATTAAAAAAAGGGTCATACAGCCTTATCCTGACTTCAACCTTGCCCAGAGACCTAGTCTTACTCCCTGGGGTTTGACTTATGCCCTATGGCCATTTCTGACTTTGAGAATCTCTTCCTGTCTAGAAAGACTGTCCTGGGTACTTTATATGTTCCCTAAATTCTGCTTGAAAACCGATCAACTTCTACTTTTCTTTTTAAATTTTCTAGCAGGCAAGACTATTTTATCATAGCTAGGATAGTCAATGTTTCAGAGTTCTGCCTGGAAATCCCCTTAGTTCCTTAATTAGCTACATATCTTATCTTCTACCTGCAGCTCTTAAGTGTTGCCAAGCTTTCTGGTCCTAAGTAACTAGAATTCCCTTTTCTCATCACTGTGTCTCTTTTAGTGGATTGTAAGATGCATAAAAACAGAACCTCATCTTTTCTATTGCTATTAATATTATGTGCCAGTAGCCAGCACAGTGTCTGAAACATAATTGCTTAACAAATAAATAGAAACAGGAATGCCATCAAAGTTAAATGAAAATTTAGTGATAACGACATACTTATCCATAGGAAAAAAATGTCAAAAACATTAATGAAATTACAAATGATACTCAGTGTCATAGCAAGTACCAAATCCTTTAAAAATGCCCAGAAGTTCTTTGTAGTGTTTCTACATAAATGTCCTATCTCCTTCAATTCAAATATCCAAGATGAAGAAATGGAATGAAAAGCACCTATTTCCCATTTACTCATTTTTTATTGTTAATATTAAAGCAGCATAACCATAGAGGGCTAAATATGTTTTGGAGGCTAAACAGGCAAACAAATATATCAATGTTGTTCATCAAGAAAAACGCATTTTTATTTCCCAAAGCATAAAAATTTGAGGTGCAACCAAGCTAAATGGAGAATGCCTAAGTAACCTGTGAGTATAGAAAAATAAATAGGCTACATGCCATTTAAAAATGGCATGGTACAATTTTTGAGAGCCATTTATATCTTTAGTTTCTTTTATAATATGAATGCAGGGACAGCATTTTGGAGGGTTTCTAATCTCTCTCCAGTTTACTGAATGTAGACAGCAAATAAATATATTTTTGAAAGGGTTTCTCCATTCTCACTGCATGAGTTTTAAGGGTTATATTAAAAGCTGTAGTTTCCCCCCCAAGATGGTAGTATCACTGCCACATTCGCAATCAGTCAAACTTGGTAAATATCTTCTAAGTCCGCAGTGTTGGTTTAGTTCACGATAAATGCTTATCACTGCCTCTAGAATATTTTATGTTTGCTTTCTTCCCATACCGATAAGATATAATTTTTCTCAACACAGATCATTGATTTTAAAGCATGAATCATAGAATGTCAGCCCAGTAAAGGACCTTGAGAAGTTATCTATTCCATATTCTTGCCTTCATATGGGTCCACCTTAGCCCACAGTGGATAATGTTCATTGATTCCATTTTTAAGGACCTTTGAAGGAAGAGGGTCTTTCAATTTTCTTCTGTAGCCCATTTCAGTGTTTAATAACCCATAAGGCTCTCAGGAAATTCTTCCTTATATCCATCCTAAATTACCAATGGCACATGGATTTAGAGTCCAATCTTAAGTAACTGGAATAAATTACCTGTGCTATGGAAACAGACATTCACTCTGAATTTGAAAAAGTGTTGTCTGTGTGAAATAAACTGAAAATATTACTTCTCGGGGATGGAGTAAGTGAATTTCAATCAGGTGCCCCCAACTCCACAAAGTGCTCGTGCTGCAGTAAGCCAGGTGATTGTTGTCAAGTAGTCTTGGCAAAGCCCTTCAGGATATTTCTGAGCGGTATAAACCCCAAGGCCAGAACTGAACACAGAAGATGAACCACGACAAGGAGTCAGACAAATTGTGGTCAAGCTGAATGGGTGACAGGTTATGTACACAGACAGGCTTTCCAAGCTGATCTCAGCAAACACACTACATCTGAGCAGATGATGACAGGCTGAGCTCAAGTTCCTGTGCATGTCTGTGTCTTTTGGATAGAAGGAGTTGCCTTGATTGCAGGGCCCTGGAGAAACTGAGTACATTCAGTCTCTAAGGCAGCAGACTGACCAGCCCAGTTCACACCACCACAGTAACTGAGAAGTAGCAGCTTGTAGCCAGGGCTCTCCCTGGGGGGAGGCATCCTTCCAGTAACAGCCATCATTTGGAAAAGCTAGGAAATGTGCTGAACTCTAGCTTTCATTAAATCTTTGGATAATTATAACAATATTACGGCACTTCCTTGAGGAAGTGGCTCAAATGGTAAAGAATCCACCTGCAGTATGGGAGACCTGGCTTTGATCCCTGGGCTGGGAAGATCCCCTGGAGGAGGGCATGCAACCTACTCCAGTATTCTTGCCTGGAGAATCCCCATGGACAGAGGAGCCTGGCAGGCTACAGTCCATGTGGTTGCAAAGCATCGGACACAACTGAGTGACTAAGCACAGCACAGCACAACAATATCATGAGAGGTGTGATTGTGTGCTCAGTCACTCAGTATATTTGCGTCTCCTGCATTAGCAGGTATGTTCTTTACCACTAGCGCTACCTGGGAATGAGATAGGTATAATTATTATCCTTATTTTACCATTAAGGAAATTAAAGAACAAAGAGATTATGTAAACTTGCTCCAGCTACTAAGTGCCAGAATTGGAATTTAAAATAATGCAGTAATATTCCCTGGTGTCTCAGATGGTAAAGAATCTGCCTGCAATGCAGGAAACCTGAGTTTGATCCCTGGGTCAGGAAGATCCCCTGGAGAAGGGCATGGCCACTCACTCCGGTATTCTTGCCTGGAGAATTTCAAGGTCAGAGGAGCCTGGCGGACTACAGTCCATGGGTTCACAAAGAATCGGACATGACTGAGCAACTAACACACACACAGTCATATTCCAGAACCCACTCTCTTAACTACTATGTCTCACTGCCTCTCACACTAAATTAGAATAGGGAGCAATTTTTTGATGAAAGCCCTAATCAGTATCCACTCACATCACTGACCTCTAGCCAGCTGGTCAGGGTGGGTACAAATCAATACATTTCATTTATGAGTATACCATCAGTGCTTATCAAATTTAATGGAAAATACACAACAACAGGAATCTCTGAGTCATTTTTTAATCTCATAAATATCAAGTAGTAATGTCTTGTATCAACTTTGCAATATATGACATCTCAATTTTCACAAACAGGCTGGCATCAAATAGGAATTAATATACTTGTTTTAAAGGTGAAAAATAAAAGCTAAGTTCCAGGGACATTATTTCTAAAAAGGAGAAGTTCTCAACAACCGGTCTTTCATCATGTTCTCTTTCAATTATGCCATGGTGAAAATTAACATATGTTGAAAAAAACTGAGTGTATATGGAATTTCTTATGTCTGAGGTAAATGACATTGAATATAACTACAAAAGCCCGTGATAAGGGATCACGCGAACACTCTTTCCAAGGGTCGCTCTTTCCCGGGCTGCCCTCTTGGGGACTGTTGTCCTTCTTGGACTAGTAGAGACTTAAGGTCATAGATAATTTCATTGACTTTCTACTTATCTAAGCCTCTGATCTATGAAAGTTAAAAATGAAAGAAAGTGGAACTCCATCATTCTCCCAACCTCTCCTCATTCTGTGAAAATCCTGGGAGAAATTCACTGTTCTATGATATCAGGAAGTGAAGTGAAGTCACTCAGTGGCGTCCGACTCTTTGCAACCCCATGGACTGTAGCCTATCAGGCTCTTCCATCCATGGGATTTTCCAGGCAAGAGTGCTGGAGTGGATTGCCATTTCCTTCTCCAGAGGGTCTTCCCAACTCAGGAATCGAACCCGGGTCTCCCGCATTGTAGGCAGACGCTTTACTGTCTGAGCCACCAGGGAAGCCATATGATATCAGGAGTGACATTCAAACTGTGAACAAGTGTTACAGCTCAGTCACCAACCACTGAGACTCCCTGTGGAGCCAGGAGTTTCCCCTCCAGTTGGTAGGTTTCAGTAGGTGCAGGAGGGTACCAGGTCTAGGAAATGGGTGGTTTGGAGAGAAGAGTCCTTGAATGGCTTGGAACAATGGCCACTTAATAACTGGGAAAAGAAACTTTTCAATATATCAATTCCAGTATAAGCCTACCAGTGTGAACTAACTAAATATTAACTCTTGTTGGGTTCCTTGAGGGCAGAAACTGTGTTCTAGATTTCATTAAACACCACAGCTCT
This sequence comes from Bos mutus, assembly GCF_027580195.1. NCBI lineage: Eukaryota > Metazoa > Chordata > Mammalia > Artiodactyla > Bovidae > Bos > Bos mutus. Next base: position 54,713,662 of record NC_091630.1, on the reverse strand, counting down.
GTAGGCCTTCACAATTATGAAACCCCCAAAGCTGTAAAAGATAAAAATTGTCTCTATAACTCATTTGGCTGCAAAACTTTGTCTGTGTTGATGTGAGACCATTTATAAACTTTGTTATTCCTAAGTGAATAGTCATGATTTTCATCACTGACACATTAATGTGTTTGATTATAGGATACTGTTTAGGGTTCCCCTGGGAGTATTTTGAAAGAGAAGATGAATGCACTGTTTTACCTTCTTAAAACTTGGAAAATTCTGCATTCAGGAGCATATTTGGTCCTAAGAGCTTGAATAAAGGGCTGTGTACAGATACCATCTAGCCTAGTATATGCTCTGGGACAGAGTAGCTTTCAACAACAAATTCTATTTTGTTGAATGAATGCGCCTATGCGGCTTTCAAAATTTTGCTTCAATAAGAAAAATGGGTAAAGGGAGTAGAAAAGCCAGTTTCTGCTCAGACTTGGGTTTGTACACCTATTTTATTTAAAATCAGAACAAAAATTATATCATTGGATTTATATCACACCATCATTTTCTGCACAAAGGCCAGGAGAAAACTATCCCCTATGGACAATTTACAAATGTAGATAGTAAACAGGCCTATATAACTAAGTCAGCACTTACATAACTTCTCGTGATCATATGCAGAACCCCATATATAGAAGATATTCACAGTCCTTTACATTAATAATAACCTTGAAAGGAAGATCGATATCAGTTTAGGAAACCATGTGCTTCACTTTGCCCAGAAACATTTCCAGTGTTCAAGAATACTCTGATGATACATTGTGAATCACATTGCCTTTTCTATGTTTAAAGTGATTAGAGGTATATAAAATCTCAGCCCTTGAAAGTACCAGAAATTGTCTCATTGGAAATACTGTGAAGGAAATATCACTAAAGATGAAAGAGAGATGAGAAATTTCAGTGTTTTAGAACAGATTCATATAAATACTTCTGCAAGATGAATTATCTTGAACCCACTGAAAACTTTCAAGTTTTCTCAATGAAAAGTTTTCAACAAATCACAATGACATAATTTGGACAGGAAACAGCATAAATCTCAGAATAACAGGATGACGGAAAAGGCAAAACCCAGATGGACTTAAAAATCGAAGGAGATTGAAAGCAGAATGGGGAACAGAGGATAGACCCTGTGGGGTAGAGAAAGTCAACAACTGAGAATGCCTGGAAGCCTGGGCAGTGGCAAAACACATTAGAGATCTGAAGTGCTCCTGGAGCATGTGAAGAATGATGAAACACGAGGCATAAAAACAGGCAAATCTAGAAGCACGTTGCAATCGGGCTGGGCACCATAAGAGACTGAACCAGAGCTGTGATTGCAATGGAAAAGCATGGGAAGGAAGTATAGCATACACTGAATTTTTTATGTTGCTCTTTCTACTTAGATCTTCGAGTCATGCTAATGGATTAATAACTCTGGGCTGATGGGCTAAAGGCTTAGATAGACTTTGCCTCTTGTAGCATATTTCTACCTTTTTTATAAAGGAGAAAAACTTAGGATGAATGAATACACGTCTGGCGATGGTTAGAAACGTTTTGTGAATGTTTCATGAGGAACCGAAGACATAGTGCAGTCCTTGCACGATTGTCATAATCTGATGTATTTTACCATTTCTCTCTGTCATGTTTATGGGGAAAAGAGTAAGAGAAAGATGTGCTGGCCTGCCCTTGGTGAGGTCTAACTGCAGCAGTGGTGATGTTCCTTTTTTAATCAAAGCATCATTATTCTTCATGATAAACTCAGAGAATAATAGAAACTACATTGCAGAGGGGAGACTACAATTATATGAAGTCTCTTTCGCTGAAAACAAATAAATAAAAGCGTTTCACAGAAATCACTTCCTCTATACCACCATCCATCAGGCTATTAAATATTACTTTGAGGATAAAATTCTAAGGTTATTAATCTATATAAAACCAAGTTTTCCAGGCTTGAGGAAAGCTGAGAAAATTTCCCATGGGAATTTCTACTCTTTTCTAAGGTTGAAGAAAAGACTCAATTCAGATGGTTATCAATAAACTTGAAATAATACAATGCATATTATTTTTAAAATGAAACAAACCTTCAGTTAGGTTTTCTTATTTTTTCCTTCTCTGCTGGGAAGCACTTGTTAGAGCTTTTGTGACTTGAATAATTTAATGGAATATCAAGAACTGAATAAATAGCTGCCTATGCATCCTCCTAAAATTTCCTTTATTATATGCTATAATATATTGATATTGAGAGATGTTGCTCCTTTACATTTTATAGTGAGTTTATAAATACATTAATACAGCTAAGTTGCTTACTATCATTGATGGTATAAAGATGAAAACCATTATTTCTTGATACATATTTTGTAAAAAATGAGTTTGAATATTTGACTACTGGGTGAGTTTATGCTTGCAGTAGTATGGAAGCTAGCTTGTTCTGTGACCTTAGTGCTTCTCTTTATAGCTAGGCATTAGTATTTTTTTTTAATTGAAGTATTTTGGGCTTCTCAGGAGGTGCAGTGGTAAAGAATATGCTTGACAATGCAGGAGACACAAGAGACGTGGGTTGGATCCCTGGGTCAGGAAGATCCCCTGGATGATGAAATGGCAATCCACCCGAGTTAAAAAACAAAAACAAAAACAAAAACACCCTCCGTCTGTGTCTTCTCTTCTGCGCCAATATCAAGCCAAATATCACATTCTCAGCAATAATATTAATAACTGCACAAGCAACCTCAGCTTATTATTAAACCGTGTACCTCTGACATCAGATTCAGTAGTCTGCTCACATTGGCTTGTTTCCCACACTCTGCACCAAATACCCTCTCTCTCTCTCTGCTCAGTCATGTCCAACTCTGTGACCCCACAGACTGTCCATGGAATTTTCCAGGCAAGAATACTGGAGTGGGTTGCCATTTTCTTCTCCAGGGGATCTTGCCAACACAGGGATCGAACCTGTGTCTCTTGCATTGGCAAGCAGATTCTTTACCACTGCGCCCCCTGGGAAGCCCACCTGGAACTAATTCCTGCCATGGTAATGTGAGGATGGGTTCCTTATCTTTTAAATACCATCTCCCTGCCCTCCCCACAAATGTCACCTTTTAATAACATCATCCTTTTTCCAGTCACCTAGACTTCAGACTTCCAAGTCATCTTTGGCTCATCTTATTCTTTCCTGTCTTGTATCCACTTCATTCCCAAGATCTACTTTTATATACTTGTCATTTCCACTGTGCAATTATTGTGTAGCTCACTTTACATGTTGTACACCATGTTTCCTGATACAATCCAGCCAGCATACTACAGCCACTCTTTATTATGTGAATACTATCAATTTCTGTTCAGAAGTTTCCAATGGTTTCATTTTTCCTGATTTAAGATAAACCTAGTTTCAGATATTGTAACATTGCTGATCATGGCCTCATTCTGTTTTCTGTCTTATTTCTCACTTATTTAAGCTGTACCTTCTTATTCCAGTCAAGTTGGCTTTCTCACTTCCCAAGAATATGCTAGAATCTTTATCCTGAGTCTTTAGTTACTGTGTTAGCATAAGGTCTCTGAATGAAATGGATGACAAATTAAAACTGGATGACTTGCAAGATTCTAATACAAGAATGCTTCCCAGGTGGTACAGTGGTAAAGAATCCATCTGCCAATACAGGAGATGCAGGAGATGTGGGTTCAATTCCTGGGTTGGGAAGATCCCCTGGAGGAGGGAACGGTAACCCACTCCAGTATTCTTGCCTGGGAAATCCTATGGACAGAGGGGCCTGGAGCATTACAGTCCACGGAGTCTCAAAGAGTGGGACACAATTGAGCACGCAAACAATTAAAATATATGTGAAAAACTTAAATGATAAAGGTGAAATCTCACTCCTGTGGGTTTAAAGCCAAGATGGACAACGGGGGTTACAGTCCAGGGAGATCACAAAAGAGTCAGATACAACTCAGCGACTAAACAACAACAATTAAGAGGAGATGGGTAACCTTATCAAAACAGCAGGCTAAACCTAAGTCTGGCTAATTTACCAGAGAAAGAAGGAAAAATAAAAAGGCCTCCCTAGGTCAGGGCCGGAGAAGGCAATGGCACCCCACTCCAGTACTCTTGCTTGGAAAATCCCGGGGACGGAGGAGCCTGTTAGGCTGCAATCCATGGGGTCGCTAAGAGTCGGACACGACTGAGCGACTTCACTTTCACTTTTCACTTTCATGCCTTGGAGAAGGAAATGGCAACCCACTCCAGTGTTCTTGCCTGGAGAATCCCAGTGACGGGGCAGCCTGGTGGGGTGCCATCTATGGGGTCGCACAGAGTCGGACACGACTGAAGTGACTTAGCATAGCATAGCATAGGTCAGGACAAAACTCAATACTGACTTCGAAAAATATCCCTACAAAAGATATCAGACTATTGGTAAATTTATGCCCCAGGTCATTACTGAAAACAATAGAGCTATTTGTCAGCTATTAGCACAGCCTCAAAGGTACCCCTGATACAATCAGAGGTAGACAATGAAGAATTGATGATTTTGAACTGTGGTGCTGGAGAGTCTCTCTGACTGCAAAGAGATCAAACCAGTCAATCCTTTTGGAAATCAACCCTGAATATTCATCAGAAGGACTGATGCTGAAGCTCCAGGACTCGGGCCATCTGAGGCAAAGAGCCGACTCATTGTAGAAGACCCTCATGCTGGGAAAGATTGAGGGCAGGAGGAGAAAGGGGTGGCAGAAGAGATGGTTGGTGGCATTATTGACTCAATGGACATGAGTTTGAGCAAACTCTGGGAGATAGTGAAGGACAGGGAAGCCTGGAGTGCTGCAGTCCGTGGGGTCACAAAGAGTCAGACACAGCTGAACAACAATGAACAACAAGAGACAGAGACATTCAAAGAGAATCCTGATGGTATAGCTGTCAACCCCCATGACTGTGTGCATGCCCTAGGCTGCAGCCTCTGAGGAGCCACATGTGTGATGCACAGTCGTTCAGTCACTCAGTCATGTCTAACCCTTTGTGGCCCTTTGGATTGTAACCTGCCAGGCTCTTCTGCCCATGGGATTCTCCAGGCAAGAACACTGAAGGAGTTTTCCTTCTCCAGGGACTCTTCCCAACCCAGGGATCGAGAGCCACAACAAGGGTTTAAATGTAGCTAAGCAGTAGTCCTGGTGTGGGTGATGGTGCTGAGGATGAAACCAAGAGGAACTGAGACCTCAGCCTTGGAAGCACAGCTCTATTGCAGCAAAGTCAGCAGGCACCGATGTGTGGACTTGCTGGTGTATGAGAAAGATATACCCCAACTTTAGCATACTTTTATAAATCAGACTTCATGCAACTTACTGCTTTCCAAACATGGAGATTATGCAGACTTCTCTTTCTCCAGACTTCCTAGGATTCGGCTGGTGAGTCATGAGTGCTGGAGGGGAAGGTGAGAATGGAGGTTAGAGGTTTACAGAACTGGACTCGACTCTACAACATTCTGATCTGGTGGTTCTGAATGAGGTCCAGAAGCCTGCCTTTTTAATAAGCATCCCAGGAAGATTTTGAGAACATGTCATACAGATGTCAAACATTATGATAATTTATATCCATATAATTCTTTTCTTCCAGACTTTTTAGCTTTCATTAGATCTATCTAGGTTGAGAAAACAGTTACTTTTCCTGGGATGTAGCTATGCCCAGAATTGCAGAAATTACATCTGTGTGAAAAGATCATTTAAAAATAGTTTAATTCATGTATTCATTTGGTTGGAGGATTGAGGGAATGAAAAGTGCCCACCAAAGTGATAAGGTCTCTGAAGACTGAAAAATGAGGCAGGCAGCTGTGTACAATCGATGGGTCAGTTTATATATGGTTAGTTACTCAAAGGGAGAGCAAGTGGAACGAGGGTCTGGTGGACAACCATCTAGGAGCCTTCACAGCTGCACCACTTAGGGGCCATTGGGACAGATTTTATAGTTATCCTAGGGTATGGTGGTACGTACTTGAAAACAGAATGTGCATTCCTAAGTTAAGATTTATGAATGAGTACCTAGCCTTGCGGGCTTTCCAGGTGGTACTAATGGCAAACAGACCTGCCAATGCAGGAGACATAAGAGATGCAGGTTTGATTCCAGGGTTGCGAAGATCCCCTGGAGGAGGAAATGGCAACCCACTCCAGTATTCTCAGTATGCCTGAGAAATCCCATGGACAGAAGAGCCTGGGGAAACGCAGTCCACAGGGTTGCAGAGTCAGACACGACTGAAGCGACTTAGCGTTCACAGACACACCTAGCCTTCTGGGCACTGAGAACATGGTCTTCTTCATTGTTTGGGGACTAACAGCACAGAGGTCATCTGGTTCTGTTGACTATTAAACAATATCTATTAACTACAAACCCCCTGAAGACAAAGAAGTGATTTGGAACCGGGATAGTCCTGGGGGGGTATGTGCGTGCTCAGTTGTATCAGTTGGGTCCTACCCTTTGCGACTCCATGGACTGTAGCCCACCAGGCTTCTCTGCCCATGGGATTCACCAGACAAGAATACCAGACTGAGTTGCCATGTCTTCCTCCTGGGGATCTTCCAGACTCAGGGATCAAACCCATGTCTCCTGCATTGCCAGGTTATTTTTCCACTGAGCAACCTGGGAAGCCAATAGACCTGGGTAGGGTCAGTGAAAGGACAGGAGGAACTGTATGGGCCCAGGATGGCATCAGTGGCATCACTTATGCTAACATTCTTACAATTGTAACCATCTTTCAAAGAAAATTTTGTAATATAGAAAAAAAAATGAATTCTTTTTGCACATTCTGCAATGAGCACTCTAAATGGAAAGGTACAGGAATGGTGCCCTAATTTTGAGTTATTTGTGGACACACAGTAAGTTATCATTTCCACTCTCTGTTCCTACCTGTCAACCCACTCTTTCTGTCTGGCACCTCCACCTTTGTCTATTTGAGATAAATAAGGATTAGTAAATATTCCTTTACTGTCTTCAACAATTGTTTTGAAATCTCCAGAACCTCCATGGCCTGTTGAGTGCAACAGAACATCCTTCATTCTCAAGAGTTTGAAGCCCAAACTTCCCATTCAAAGAACTATTGATATCACTTGCTTCTGGAACACAGAAGGAAATAGCACATAGGAAAAAAAAAAATTAATGGGTGAAACATCAGTCTGAATTGAATTAATCAAACTTAAACAAACAAAGGAGATAATTTGGAACTCGGAAACTACTGAATTCCAATTTTTGCATATTTGAGTGCTGTGCTATTAAATAACTGATTTTAGCCTGTTTCCCCCTATTTAGAATGATGAGGGTAATGCCACATATTTCAAAGGATTGGCAATGGAATGCCCAAGGTTTCAGTAAATACTTTGAGACTCGAAACCACTAAGTGCTAAGTGTTATTTTAACCAGAGTGCCTCGGAGAGTATCCATTGGCATTCCTCGCTGTTGAATGCAGGGTCTGGGAGTTCAGAGGAGGTGAGCTACCCCACTTAGCGCCTTCATGACTCATTGATCTGAGCTCTTAGACAACTGCTTGAACTTCACGTTTCTTAGAGAGTAGTTAGAGTTTGTAGCCGACTTCTCACCGGGGACGACTTGGAATGCCCCAAAGCAATATCAATGATAGCTTGAACTGGATGCGTCAGGGAATTTGAAAGGTGAAAAATGATAGGCTTGGAACATATATTCCCTCCAATGCTTCCAATTTTGCTCTGGGGTAGATTTTCTCTAAAAATACGTTATCTGAACGACTTAAAAATTCCAGGAGCAATAACTCATCTGACTGTGACGGTGGATTTTCAGCATCTCCAAGTTTTAAGGTGAAGATTCTGCAAAGCAATAGAAATTTGAAACCTGGCACAAATCCCAGACTTACACTGCCGTTGGGCTCTAAATAATAAACATTCCTTTCCCAATATTCGATCCAGCTACACCTACAGCCAGAGTGAGCACGTTCGTCATAAAGCAGGAAATGTGAAGATTTTGGAGACATTTTGTGTTTTAGTTTGGTTTCCTCTAACATAGAGCTTGAAAGGGGGTTTTAGGGCAGGTAATTTGCCTGACAGATTCACTCAGGAAGCAGAAGTAAGGAAGAGAGGGAGACAGAAAGACACCGAAGGAGGAAAGTCACTAAAAACGTGCAGTATGGTTAGGCTTCCCTGGTGGCTCAGTCAGTAAAGAATCAACTAGCAATGCAGGAGACCCGAGTTCGATCCCTGGGTTGGAAGATCCCCTGGAGAAGGAAATGGCTACCCACTCCAGTATTCTTGCCTGGAAAATCCGAAGGACAGAGGAGCCTGGCAGGCTACAGTCCACAGGGTCGCAAGAGTCAGACAATGACTTAGAGATTAAACCACCAACCCCCATTGTTGACACTGGTAAAGGCATTTGGGCAATTCATTCAGAACCTCTGAGAAATGAAGAGAACATTTTTTGGAAATGTCCTCATGAAAGTCAGGAAACAGCAGCCTTTATCCACTGAAATTCATCTCCCATTGGTCATTGGCCGAAGGTCACTTCCAATGGTGTGGCTTTAGACTGTGCCTAAGACTGACCAAACAAGTTCCGTTGGCATCTCAGAAGGCCCTGGAGCACCGTGCACTGATTCAGGCTGGCATGTTTGGGTACACCCAGGTGAATCAGAGTCCAGGTGCCACTGTCCACTGAGGGGAGGCTAACACTGAGGTGAGCCACGTGGCATTGCTATAGTACAGCCTGTTTCACCCTTTAGATTGCATCTTGTCCCTCACTAAGTCCACTCTGTCACCACATTTTCAAGGTGGGATTGGCTACAGTTGCTATCAAAGAGTTTTATACAGGCAGATTTAGTGGAGCAAGCTACGGTCCTCCCTGACGCAACTGGTATCCAGACCACAGTTAGGATTTACCATCTCCCTCTAGTCCATGTCCTAGACATGGGATTAAAAAGCAGAGACATCACTTAGCTGACAAAGACCTGTGTGGTCAAGGCTATGGTTTTTTCAGTAGTGAAAGTGGGACCATAAAGAAGGCTGAGCACCAAAGAATTAATGCTTTCAAATTGTGGTGTTGGAGAAGATTCTTGAGAGTCTCTTGGACTCCAAGGAGATCAAACCAGTCAATCCTGAAGGAAAGCAACCTTGAATATTCATTGGAAGGACTGATGCTGAAGCTGATGCTCCAATACTTTGGCCACCTGATGTGAAGAGCAGACTCATTGGAAAAGATCCTGATGCTAGGAAAGATTGAAGGCAGAAGGAGAAGGGGACAACAGAGGATGAGATGGTTGGATGGCATCACTGACTCAGTGGACATGAGTTTGAGCAAACTCCAGGAGATAGTGAAGGACAGGGAAGCCTGGTGTGCTGCAGTCCATGGGGTCACAAAGAGTCGGACACGACTTAGTGACTGAACAACAACAAAGCTGCATACAAGCACAGGCTGAAATGGGATCCCAAAAAAGTTGGATAAGATCTTATGAGATGAGAGCAAGACATGCAGGTGCGTGATGAGTTTGGATGCTGGAAGCACAAAAGCAGGCTGAGCTTCTGTGGAACTGTCCACCATGATTAAAAGTAAAATCAGAAGTGTGCCCAGTTGCTGGGAAGAGAGCATGTGACGTGTGCTACAATGTGGCATTACGAGGAAGTGATCTCACCACCTATCCTATACCATACCCTCTCCAAGCCCAACCATGTCTAGTGAGTCACTCTTTGTCTGATACTACCTAATTAATGAGGCATCTGTGTGCATGGCTGGAGAGCAGCCAGAGACCCAGAGCACATTCACCTGCACTTTCGAGTACTGCCCTGTAGATGACGCTGGTTGCCTGTAAAAGAAGGCCTGGAAGGTCTTTTTGCATACTGGGGCTTCCAGTGTGGTGCAATGGGTAAAGAATCTGCCTGCTAATGCAGGAGACACAAGAGATGAGGGTTTGATTCCTGAGTCAGGAAGATCCCCTGAAGTAGGAAATGGCAACCCACCCCAGTATTCTTGCCTGGGAAATTCCATGGACAGAGGAGCCTGGCAGGCTACAGTCCAGGGGGTCGCACATGACTGAGGAACTGAGCAAAGCACACAATATAGACCTCAAACTGTTTAGAGAGGGACCCTTGTTTCCCACCATAGTGTATATGAGACTGCATATCAAAATCTGGTCACGCTGAACTTGAACTCCTTCCCCAGAGACAGGAGGCAGGGTGTTGTAGCTAGCACAGGGCTTGGTGTTGTAGTTAGTACTGTGACAGCCCTGGTTTATTTCTCAGCTCTTAACCAATGGTGCTTATGATCCATGGGGTCACAGAAGAGTCAGACATGACTGAGTGACTAAACAACAACATGATACATAGCATATATTGCTACATATGCAATATGATATATGCATATACGCAATATGATACATAGCATATATACATAGTTTTATACACTGCCTGTGTGCATGCTAAGCCCCTTCAGACGTGTCCAACTCTGCGACTGTATGGACGATAGGCTCCTCTGTCCATGGGATTCTCCAGGCAAGAATACTGGAGTGGGTTGCCATGCCCTCCTTCAGGGATTGAACCAGCATCTCTTATGTCTCCTGCACTAGCAGGCATGTTCTTTACCACTGGGAGGCCCTCATACACTGTCTGGTGCATTGTGAATGTTCTGGAAGTGCCCTAGTGAGTGGCAGTTGTTAGTCTGCTGAATCTTTTCTGTTTTCTCCATTTTCCCTGAGTGTGCCTCCCTCATGTACCCCTCTCAGCTTCCCTCTAAAGTGTCCTTTTTTAAAAAAAAGAAATTCTTTTGATGTGGACCATTTTTAAAGTCTGTATTCAATTTATTACAATATTGCTTTGTGTTTTATGTTTTGGTTCTGGCCACGAGGCACGTGATACCTTAGCTCCCTGACCAGGGACTAAACCCACATCCCTTGTATTAGAAGGCAAAGTCTTAACCACTGGACCACCAGGGGAGTCCCCCATCTGAAGTGTCTCTGATGAGCTCAGTCAGGGTCAGTCACCACACGGTGCTCCTACACCAAATGCAGTCATACCCGAAACATCGCCAGATGCCTTATGAAAATACGAATGTCTCCTGCTTTTCCCTCATGTGTCACTGTAGTCACCCTGTTGAGAAAGAAAATCATGTAAATCTTATGGGACTACCAGTTATGAAACCCATGCTGTGCTTTCCTAACGCTAAACAAACATCTTGGTAAACCACTCTTGTCTATTTCGTGGCTGGAATCTATCTGGTAAAATCAGACACTGATGGCTGTCTATGGTTTGCAGATATGAGCTTATGCCAGGCCAAGCCCTCAAAGAAGCAGTTACCAGGCAGGCTTAGACATGGTTAGACAATTAATTGAGGAAGTACCCTGCAGAGTAAAGAGGGACGGGATAGGAGTAGGAGAAAGGAGCCTTTCCACTGTCCTGCAGGGCTGGCTCCTGTGAGTGCAGAAGAGAGAGGAGGGACTGAGAAGAAAGAGCCTCAGACCACTGTGTGGTTCTGGGGTGGTGTCACCAAACTAACACAAGTGCGCAAGCCAGGATGGGGGAGCCCCACACCTGGCATGAATGGTCTGCTGAGAAGTCCTGCCATCCTCAGTCACTGATAGGAGAAGTCGGGGGGAAGCAGGGACTCAGCTCGGGAGCCAAGAGCACTTGGAAGCAGCAGCTGGGGCCTGTGAGCCCCGTCAGGAAGTTCTCCTGATGCGGGGTTTCTGCAAGGCATCTCCACCATTCTCACAAACCTCTCTCTTGTCAAGCTTACTATCCTATTTTGAATCTTGGAGCATATATGATTTCTGGCCCCAATTCTCTACATAACCTGGAGTAAAATTTGTTCAAAAAGAAGACTTGGACTCAGAACTACACATGTAAGCCAACACATCTAAACCCTACATAAAAGCCCAGACCCTTGGAACAGGGCTTAATCCGCAAGGACAATTTGAGTCTGGCAGGAAGAGACGGTTGATCTGCTCTTCAGCACTTGTTATCTCTCTCGTGGGTGGCATTTGGCTCAGGCTGGTCAGTCTTGCCCTGCCCTAGATGTGTTGGGTTTTAAATAAACAGCTAAGTTTTAGGTGTGCTGCATGTTGATCTTTTCTGAGCAGTTGACTGCAGATTGTTGTTTTTTTTTTTTTTTGCTGCATCATTGGGCGTTGGCATATAACCAACTCCAAGGGTTTCAGGCAGTGCTTTTGACTGATCTGGAGCTTTCTGTCTCACTCAGTGAATCGCTCCTTCATTTTCCCACCCCCTGCACATTTCCTGTTAAGAGATGTTCACGTTCCCTGCAGTTGGCAGGTGGAGGGGCGAGCCTCAGACTGCTCCTTAGCAGAGAGCTCTGTCACTGTCCTGTGGCTTATCAGACACTTCACTGCCACTATGATGAGTTTGCCAGGCTCATCTTTTGTCTCTGATGATGAACGTTTGGCTGCATTTTTTTTTTTTTTTTCCAGGAGGGAGTCTCTGTCTACAGATCAATTTGGACTTGACATTTAAAACTAAGACTTCCTTTTATTTCTGAGTAGTTTTGTTGATGTCAGTTTCTATACTCTGTCAGTTCCAATGCTATTTAGTATCTTTTCTAATTTAACGTTAAGAGCATCACAGAAAATATAAACAACTTGGCGGTTTAGAGGCTTCTGACACTCCTATATTGGCTGGCTGCAATTTATCTGATTTTTTTTTTTTTTTTTTGATAACCAAGAAACCAGACAGGTTTTATCTTTTCAATATCCTATCATGGTGGCTACAAATGGAATCCCATGCATTTTTCTTTCCATGTGGATTGACAGAGTTAACTCATTTTCAATTTTTAGGGGGTGAGGACATACAAATGACCCTTGGTTTTACCTCCTGAAAGAGAGCTGAGTGGCAGCTTTGATGTGATGGGGAGATCAAGCACGCCGTGTCTGAGGCTGGTAGTGGATGACTCTTAGCTGCTTCCCAAGAGACGAGGTCCAGGTATCAGAAATCACCCTAGCCTGAGTACCAAAATCTCAGAGATGATGTCACTGGCTGAAACCTGTTCAGCTCTGAAAAGACTTCCTCCTTCGACCCTCATCTGCCTTCCTATTACAATCATTATTTAAAGATATAAGTGCTTCACAAACAGCAGTTCATTATTCCTCAAATCAATTTATGGGGTAGAAAAGGAAATGGGAGTTTCAAGGCTTTATCTCTATAAGATCTGAGATGGTGATTTAAAGCAGTCACTGGTGCCCTTCTACTTCCACCAAAGCAGCTTGATCGTTCTCCTTAATATTTGTTTTCCCTTTTCTTCTCACACACTCTCTTACTTTTAATTGGGTAACAATTGTCTGGCATACAGAGTCAAAGAGAAATGTGTCATTGATGAAAATAATGTCACACGTTACAGGAGCGTCTTCCATTGTGGGTACGCCTTTTTTGCTAGCTACTTTATTTACGGTAAGAGAAAAGAGCTATTTTTCCTTGTCCTTTCGATACATTTATCATTTGCTCTAATGCCTGTTCTGTCTGCTTTTCCTGGGGACGACGTCTGCTGTCTTATATCTTTGTTTCTCCCCTTCCATCAGTACAGCCACTTAGCACACTGCCACGTTTCAGGACTAGAGGGAACACAAAGGCAGTCTCTCTCCTCTCTTTGACCTTGAGGTCCGATGTTTAAGGGGGCTTTTGCACTGTGTCCCCACATGACAATAAGAATGCTATGAATGCCTTGGAACCACTTTCAGTTCAATTCCATTAAGTGAAAATTTATGGAAAGTATTTCCGTGGAGTTATAGGGACGCACTTTTTATGATTATTATTATTGATTGCAGTAAGTTTCAGTCCCATTCTAATCCTGGTATCCAGGGTCTTTTCGAGGCTGGAGAATGTACCTGCAACCTTGGACCTGGCTATATGTTTTCCCACCATTTGTCCTTGAAGTGTGAACTGCAGGAAGTTTGTTCTATTTTATATACACCAAAATAGATTTTAATTTTTGTGCGGTTTTTACTTTGTAAAAGTTATAAATTTCAGAGTTAATTTTCTTTAGATTATATTCTCAATGCACTTGACTTTAAACTGGAAACAGGTTTCAACAGCTTGCACCAAATTCTGACATCACAGTTACTGGTTCAGACAAAGAGCCTCAGCAAAATAATTTTCAGGTTAGAGGCTTTTATTAAAACATTCTAGAAGAGTGTAAATAATAATAATTGATTTATGGGCATTTTTTCTTTAGTCTACCTTCCAATTTGATACAAAATAACTTTTTAAAGTAAAAAACAAAGAGTGCACTAATGTTTGGGGGAAGACAAACTTTCTATGATGTAATCCTTGCAATAGATAAAACACTGAATTGTTGGTGAGTCACTAAGTTGTGTCTGACTCTTTGTAATCCCATGGACTGCAGCATGCCAGGCTTCCCTGTCCTCACCAACTCCCGGAATTTGTTCAAACTCATGTCCATTGAATCAGTGATGCCATCCAAACCAGCTCATCTTCTGTTGCCCCTTCTCCTTTTGCCCTCAATCTTTCCCAACATCAGAGTCTTTTCTAATGAGCTGGCTCTTCGTATCAGGTAGCCAAAGTATTGGAGCTTCAGCTTCAGCATCAGTCCACCCAATGAATATTCAGGGTTGATTTCTTTTAGGATTGACTGGTTGGATCTCCTTGCAGTCCAAGGGACTCTCAAGAGTCTTCTCCAGCACCATAGTTCAAAAGCATCAATTCTTTGGTGCTCAGCCTTCTTTATAGTTCAACTCTCGCATTTGTACATGACTACTGGAAAAACCATGGACATTGTATCAATCATGAAATAATGAGTGATGTCCTACAGTATCCCCAAAGAGAAAAATCACTGAGAGGGGTCTCCTAGCTGACCCCTTCCACCAATGAGAATACCTGTGTGTCGGGGCCGATCAGGGCCAGTCAGCAGTGGTTTCAAGGAGTGCAGGGGTGAAGCGTGGTAGCAGCAGCACAGTAGAGAATCTGTGTGGGGTGGAGGGAAGGAGTGCCCAAAAACAGAACAGAACAGTCCAGGACTGCACTTGCTTTGGGGGCAGTTGGCAGAACTGACAGATGCATGGAAGCATAGTTTTCAGCACAGGTGACCTGTCAGAGTGGAGAGTCCTGGTGGAAAAGAGCATCCTAGTCGGGCTGGTGAGGCTCAGGAAGAAGTCAAAACAGAGAAATTGCCTCTACTGGCTCCATTGTCGGCACTGCTCGAGGTCTGGGACCAGAGACTCCACTGTGATGCCAGGATGTGTGTGTGTGTGTGTGCTTAGTCACTTAGTCATGTCTGATTCTTTGCAATCCTAAGAACTGTAGCCCACAAGGCTCCACTGTCCATGGGATTTCCCAGGCAAGAATACTGGAGTGGGTTGCTATTTCCTCCTCCAGGGGATCTTCTTGACCCATGGATTGAACCTGCATCTCCTGCATTGGCACGTGGGTTCTTTAGCACTGAGCCACCTGGGAAGCCGATCCTAGGATGCAGTTGGTCCAATCCACAGGACTCCATAAGTGACTTCTTTTGCATGTGGTAGCAGAGGGAAAAGGAGCTGTGAAATGAACAAGTTGGAGAGAGAGCCTCACACCTCAAACCCCTCGTCACTCTTCCATATAATGTACCTGTGCCAGCTTGGCAAAACTGCTAAATTCTCTGCTGCCCTTTGCTATTCTCATTAGTCTTCATAACACCTGATGTGGGGATGGAAAGTAAGTGGGAGGCCGCCCAGGAGGTTTCAAACTGGGAAAGGCCAGGAGCGATGGCGAGAAAGACACTGCTGTGACCCTGAAAGCAATGACAGACCCGCATGAACCCTGCTTCCTGACCGGCATGAGACTTGCCATAAGGATGTGAGGATTGTTTATATATTTAATTATATATATATATATATATATATATATATATATATATATATATAAAAATGATGTTCTGGCATCTTAAAAACTTTTCTGGCTGGTGAGAGGTTGCCCTTTCTGGAACTAAAGGTCCCAACCCAAGGCAGGCCTTTGATATCTAAACTAATCAACCCAGAGCCCGCCCTCCTCTGTGGGCCTCTGAACACTGTGCTCAGTCATTCAGTTGTGTCTGACCTTAGTCTTTGCGACCTCATGGACTATAGCCCACCAGGCTTCTCTGCCCATGGGATTCTCCAAGCAAGGATACTGGAGTGGGTTGCCATGCCCTCCTCCAGAGGATCTTCCCGGCCCAGGGATGGAACCTGTGTCTCTTATGTCTCCTGCATTGGCAGTCAGGTTCTTTACCATTGCACCACCAGGAAGGCTCCTAGGAGGCAATATGTTTCTGCCTCCATCACCCCAGAGCCAGGTAACTGGCAGCTAGGGACTATCCCTAAAGCTAGGATTCTGCTGAATAGATTCAAACAAGCCAGTCCTTAACTGTTCGCCTGGACTTGCCTTGCCTTTCCCTGGGAATCCTCCCAAAAGTGTCTAGTCAAAGCTTTCCCCTCCCTCCTGTTTTTTACTTCCTCACCAGTGAGGTCTCTGAACATGGCCCTGCATGGTATGTGGGACCTATGTGTATAATAAACCTCACTTTCCTGAAGCTCTCTTGTGTCTCCTCTTGTGGCTTCACGTGACTGACCATCAGATAAAAAAACCAAACACAGAGCAGTATAGAATGTTTTAAAAGTGCTTTGGACTGTTCAGAAGTATCCAGAGATTCAGTGGCAAAGGATATAAAAGTGGATTTTATTTTAATAGGAGGATTCTTCAAGTATCCTTTTCATTTTATTAAACTCAGTTACCAGGCACTGACCTCGACCCTGGGAGATACAGGGATGGAGTGAGTCATGACTCTGCTCCTCAAGCAGACAGTCAGCTGGATAAGATGCAGAGAAACAATAACTGCCTTTTGGGTATTTGGTGCCTGGTGAGAGGTGGAGAACTTGGGAGAGCAGGGGCTAGAAGGGAGGGTTTGCAGCCCCTTGAGCATCAGAGAAGGTTGTCTGGAGGAAGGCATCTTTATTTAGTCACCAAATACATTACTTTTTAAACCAGTGATATTGATGTTATATTGACGGATGTCCAGGATAAGAGGCTATATGTATGGATTTCCAGGAAAAGTCAAGCATTTTGAAGAAGTTTCTTGAAGAAACAATTTCTCAAACTAGTGGATTTCAGAATGGATGGTGCTTGGGTAGTAAATTTGGGTGCTGAATAAAAGGCTTTTAAAATTGTGTACAGTTGACCTCTGAACAGCATGGTTTTGAGCTGCGTGGGTCCACTTACATGAAATATTTTTCAAAAGTAAATATTATAGCAGTACAAGATCCCCTGCTAGTTGAATCCACAGATGTGGAATCGAGGATATGGAGGAACCTTGGTATAGGAGGAGCCTCAAGATATGGAGAACTGACTAAAAGTTATACTAGAATTTTCGATAATGTGGAGATTTGGGGCTCCTGGTCGTCATGGTGTTCAAGGGAGGGCTGTATTACTGTTGGGCATAAAGTTAAGACATTTCAAATATTTAATAAAAATTATTTGTTTAGGTTTTACTCCTATAGAAAACACTCAATTTAATGAAAAAAAATTAATCATTATCCTCATATCTACATAGGGCTTCCTTGGTGGCTCAGAGGTAAAGAATCTGCCTGTCTAGGCAATAGACTCTGTTTTAATCCCTGGGTGGGGAAATTCCCTGGAGGAGGTAATGGCAACCCACTCCAAGATTCTTGCCCAGGAGATCCCATGGACAGAGGATACTGGCAGGTTATAGTCCATGGCGTGGCAAGAGAGTTCAGACATGACTTAGTGACTAAACTACATCTCTACATAATAATTTCATTCACTTTATAGTATAAGTTCTGATCAGTGTCTGTTTAGTTAGAAAGAGAGAGAACCAGGAATTGCCAACCATGTTATAATGAAAAGTATTAGTAAATACACTCTTGATCATGGAGTGCCAGGTGATATCACAGGCAACTACAGTTGATCTTGCAATTTTTAGAATACAGAATTTAGGACATTTTATGATGTAATCCATGAAAATGAATTTCATGGCTTTATTCACATACGTAAAGAGGGAGATGTTTAGTCTTTTTTAAATTGCATCTCGTAGGGGAAGTGCTTTGTGAACTGCACGGACCCTGTGAGGTGGAGCTTAGCCGTGCTTAGTCATGTGGCAAAGAACACAGGATGTGAGTGCCATCTGGGGCTGGAGATGGTGCACAGCCTGACTAACCAACTCCTTCATTCAGTGCGCTTCCCTTTTCATCTGTCTGTCACACAATAAAGGGAATTAAAATCAGTGATTGATTGTGCTTCACTGCCTTATCCTCAAGGCAGGATACATAAACAAACGCACCAAATGAGAAGCTATTTAATCACATTCTCTTTTTTTCTGTGTATCTAACTCAGTGTATCATGGGCCAAGTCACTGACTTGTCTTTTTTTTTCAAAAGAGGAAAGGAAATTTATTTATCCCATTTGAATGTTTTTCCTGTGTGTTTTTTTTGTGTTTTTCCACAAAACTGGCACTTTCCTAACCATCTACCTAACAACTTGGTTTGAAAAGAAGGTCCTAATTATTAAGGTCTTACTGCACTTGCCAATAACTCTAGAACAACAATAAATATAAGCAAGTCAGCAGCCATCTCTTTCCTTTTCTTAATTTTTACAGAAAATATTGAT
Source organism: Bos mutus (assembly GCF_027580195.1). Lineage (NCBI taxonomy): Eukaryota > Metazoa > Chordata > Mammalia > Artiodactyla > Bovidae > Bos > Bos mutus. Next base: position 54,695,080 of record NC_091630.1, on the reverse strand, counting down.
TTAAACATTAAATATGATAATATTGATGGTTTTGCTATAGATTAAAATATATCAGGTTAAGAAAGTTGTCTTCCGTTCCTATTCTTCAGTTGTTAAGTTCATGTCTGACTCTTCTATTCCTAGGTTGGTAAAAAACTTTTAATATACATGAACATTGGATTTTAGCATATATATTTTTTTCTCATATCTTCTGACATAATCCAATGATTCCCCTCTTTTAATGTTAATGTAGTAAATGACATTAAAAGAATTTCTATTGTTCAAGCTTTCCTGCATGACTAGATAAAAGCAATGCTATTATTCTATATTACTTGTGGGGTTTATATATATATATGCCAACCTAGTTTTCTAACATTTTCAGGAGAATTTGGCATGCATACTCTTAATGAAATTGGCATGTCGTTCCTCTGTCATCTGCCTGTGGGAGGACCTGACTGTAAGTCACACAGCTGGAGGAGGGAAGAAGTGACTCTCCCTACTTCCTCTAAAGCTGTCCTGAGTGGTAGCTGCAATGATAATAATCCTGTAACAGCAACAGCTCTGGAAGTTGAGACAATATGGATTTTAGCAGCAGCAGCACCAGGGGATTCCTGTGATAGAGGCCACAGTGGCAGCAATGGGAACAATTCAGGAAGTAATGACAATATTAGCTGCAGCTGGAGCAGTTGACACATGAGTCCTCACGGTGGCAGCTTCAAAAACAGCAGTAATGACCCAGCCTCAGAAGGACCACTTGCTAGACTTCTGCTTAAGAAGCTGAACTTGGACATCTGAAGGTCTGAAGTACCTGCCATTGATCTCTGGGCAACATTTTCACTCCTCCAACTTAGAGGAAACAGAGATTGCTTGTAGTGACTAATTTTCAAACAACCCTACTTTTCCATCTTTGGCTCCATACATTCTCACAACTGATTTCTTGATGAAATATGACAAATGTGACTCATTTGTTTTGTTTCCCATGCAATGTTTTAATTTCCTAATTAATTGCAATTGTGGAAAACCTGGGGGTAAAATATAAAACTGCATTTTTCAGCCTCCTCTTGGCAGTCTTCAGAATAGGCAATGTGATCCCCACTCCTTGCAAGGCAACAGTTGGCTGATTCTGAGTAATGTCTTCCCCTTTAAACAAGTTCATCACATTTCCCATCCAGGCAGCCTCCATTACTACACTTCCTTCCTGGCCCTGCACACACATATTTGCCATGCCCACTGTAAATGGTAAACATGCACAGCAGAAATTCAGGAATATTTATTTTCTTCACTTATCAAAGCAAGATGGATTTCAAAAGGTTCATAAAGATAACTGACTTAAACTGCAGTAGTAACATTTAGAGCCACCCCAGGTGGTACTAATGGTTAAATAATCCACCTGTCAATGCAGGAGACGCAGCAGATGTGGGTTCAATCCCTGGGTCGGGAAGATCCCCTGGAGGGGGCCACAGCAACCCACTCCAGTATTCTTGCATGGAGAATCCCATGGACAGAGGAGCTTGGTGGGCTATAGTCCATTGGGTCACAAAAAGTTGGATATGACTGAAGTGACTTAGCACAAGCACACAACATAGCTATTAAATGACAAATAAATAGACTAATCACATAAATACAGCTTTAAAATTAATTGTTTGGAAACAGCAAGGATTTGGTTTCTTTGGTTCTGTTTTTGTTTTGCTTGGTAATTTAAGCCTTAAGTAAAAGAAATGACATTATTTGCTCCACATTCTCAACTCTTTGTAGCTTTGGATTTTCTTTTTCCACGCATATGAATCCTTTGAAGTCAAGCAGGGCTGACGGCAGAGGACTGTTTGTGCAATCCAATCAGGCTAATTTCAATTTCAAGTGCAGGAGACAGGCATGCTTTTCATCGCCTCCTTTGTGCAGCTATGATGGATTGACTACTGTTGAGTTAGTAAGATTTCCAGGAAAGGACAGTACAAATGCTGGCCTAAGCAGCCTGTTAATAAATAGACCTCCAGTCTTGAAATCTCCCACTTGCTGTTTTAAGAGTAAAGCTCCACAAAGCGCAGAATACATTTCACTTTGCAGTTTCATCTGAAGAGCTACTGTTATTTACATTCCCACATGTTTTTAATAAGAAGTGCAGGGAAAAGAGCCCTGTATAAAAGAACATACAGACTTGTAAGAGCAAGAACTGGTAACAAAAAGAAGTAAGAGTTTCATGCTATCTAAATAAACATAATCTTATTTGCTTTATCCATTTCAAAATACTTTATTGAAATCTCTTTTTCAAAGAGTGTGGGCAGAATATGAGATAAACTCTTAACCCAATGAAATTATTTCTAAATGATTATCATGTGTTTGTATATGTACCCTTAAGTATATAAAAAAATCAAATCATCATTTGAAAAGAAGCATGGGCTGTATTGTGTGTTAGTCACTAAGTGGTGTCCGACTCGTTGTGACCCCATGGACTGTAGCCCACCAGGTTCCCCTGTCCATGGGATTTCCTAAGTAAGAATACTGGAGTGGGTTGCCATTTTCTTCTCCAGGGGATCTTTCTGACCTAGGGATTGAACCAGGGTCTCCTGCATTGCAGGCAGATTCTTTACTGTTTGAGCCACCAAGGAAGCCCTGAGCCATATTAAGTGTACAAAAAAAGTGTTTCCTGATGATTTTCTTTATTTTCATTGCTTAAATTCTTCCAAAAGAAAGAGAAAAACAAGTATAAAATGATGAACAAAAACAAAGCAAAACCAAAATAAATTATGTATCTAAACCCAACATCAATTCTCAATTAAAATCAAGAGAATTTTAAAAATTGTACTAATCAAAATAATACCTAGCTCGTACCATCTATTCACTGTGGGTCTGGAGCAGATCCAATGGGTTTATGCTAATTTACTCATCTGATTCTCATAACACTTTCTGTTTAAAACCTTTATCAAGATTCTCATTTCACAGAGAAGGAAAGAGAAGTAATATAATTTTCTCAAGGCCATGGAGCTGGTTGAGTAAGATTCAAGTCCAGGCAATGGGCATTGGGAGGCTTTACCAGATGTTACTAGCTCTTGTTTTCCAGATACATATGTTTACATGTTGATTTAGTCAAATGCTGTTAATGCTGCTTCCATGAGATACGGACATTAGTCATGTCTTCAGGGTCTCTGATCTCATGTCTATCTAATTTCATCCAATTCTGCCCCTCTGGGTGACCTTCACTTCAATTGAAGACCTGAAGGAGGGGTTGGCGAAGTTGGGTAGAAGAGGCGCAGGTAGATAAGACTTCACAGAGATAGAGCAGTGGACATGGAGTTGATCCTTGAATTTGATGGTGAATTCCCTGGGGAGAGGTGTTGTGCCCTTTTGGAGCTTGGTAGTGGAGGGAGAAACCTTGTTGGATATTGTTAGACTCCTTGTTGGAGTATCGTGCCAGGGAGAAACAGTAGGAGATGAAGACAGATGAAAAGCAGCCTTGTAAACCATCCTAAGACCTTACTGCACAGCTGAACCACGGCTCAGCAAGCCAGGGAGAAAGAAAGTGGAAGTGTTAGTCACTCAGTCATGTTTGACTCTTTGCAACCTCATAGACTATAGCTTTCTAGGTTCCTCTGTCCATGGGATTTCCCAGACAAGAATACTAGAGAGGGTTGCCATTTCCTCCTCCAGGGGATCTTCCCAACTCAGAGACTGAACCCACATCTCCTGCATCTCCTCTATAGGGAAGGTAAAATTCAACCTGGTCTGCTGTCCTGAAACTTGCATCCCTGGGCTGAGAAATATCTGACAAGTAGACCAGGGTGAAGAATCCAGGCCCTTTTTAGCTAAACACTTTAGAAATAAGGACTTCCCTGGTGGCTCAGACAGTAAAGCATCTGCCTATAGTGCGGGAGACCCGGGTTCAATTTCTCGGTCCGGAAGATCTCCTGGAGAAGGAAATGGCAGCCCACTCCAGTACTCTTGCCTGGAAAATCCCATAGACGGAGGAGTCTGGTAGGCTACCAACCATGGGGTTGCAAAGAGTTGGACACAACTGAGCGACTTCACTTTCATTTTCACTTTAGAAATAAGACTGTCTTCTGGGCAGAGCTGCTGCACATCACTAGACAAGCTTTTGCTCCAGGCATTAAAAAAAATGCACCTAAGTTGCTTCAGTCATGTCCAACTCTTTGCGACCCTATGGATTGTTGCCTGTAGGCTCCTCTGTCCGTGGGATTCTCCAAGTAAAAATGCTGGAGTGGATTGCCACACCCTCTTCCAGGGGATCTTCTCAACCCAGGGGTCGAACCTTCGTCTCTTATGTCTCTTGCACTGGCAGGTGGGTTCTTTACCACTAGTGCCACCAGGGAAGCCCATTTGAAAAAGTAAGGAACCTTAAGATTGAGGCCAGACTTATGGGTACAACGCTGCTTGGAGTGCCTTGAGCTTTCCTTTCTCATTCAAGGACAAGTTTAGCATTATCATTTGCTTTTTAACATGAAGACTAAGCCATTTGCATTTCCTTTTTTAAACTGTCTAATGATGTTTACAGGTGTTTCCCTGGTGGCTCAGATGGTAAAGAGTCTGCCTGCAAAACGAGGGACCCAGATTCGATCCCTGGGTCAGGAAGATCCCCTGGAGAAAGAAATGACAACCTACTCCAGTATTCTTGCCTGGGAAATACCATGGATGAAGGAGCCTGGCAGACTAAGTCCATGGGTTTGCAAAGAGTCGGACACAACTGAACGACTTCATTTACTTAATGATGTTTATGCTTAAGATGGCAAATGATGGTGGAGTGTTATAGGGTATTTGTTGTATTTACCTTTATCGTCACCATACAACTTAGACTGCATAGTAATGACAGGAAATTTTGCCTGAATCCCTGTGACTTAGATCAAGTAATAATGAGAGAAAAAAATTGCCTGTCTTCTTCAGGTTAAGCTCAGAGGATCCACTCCTACTTTCTGCAGAATAAGTTAAATTTACATAGATTAATAGCAGGTTCATATGTTGGTTATGATAAAAAGGCTGTGCTTTTTCAACTGCACTGTGCTTCTGCAGAGCATTTAGATAAAATTCTTCCTCTCAGTTTGCTTACAAATACTTAGTAACTTAGTCGTTTTACATAAACTGCTTCCATTTCAATGAAGGATGTTATTTCCTAGCATGAGATATAAGCATACATGAATTTAAAATGAGATCATCTTTATGTCTGTTTCTTCAAGGATATATTGAAAATAGGATTTGCTAGAAACACCAACGATACTATAAAATATTCAATGGCATTCATACAAAAGGAAACAGCAGACAGAAATCTTCTGAAGCACTTGTATCAGAAATAGGGTCAGCCAGCACTTGAGGAAGTGGCAGGCTGATCTAAAAGATGTATTTTCATGGGCATCTCAAGAAGCCTCAGGCAGAGGGTGTAAACATGAGACCCTCCTTGGACAGGGATAAAGGGCAAAAGTTTCTGGTAGCAAATGTTTGTGCATAACTTTTCGGATTAGCATCCTCAATCATCCCGACCGGTGCTCAGCAGAAATCTCTCCCCACCACTGTCCACTTACACATCCATTCATTCAAAAAATATTTATTTGTCCATGTCAGATCTTCATTGCATCATGTGAGATCTTTCGTTGTGGTGCATGGACTCTCTAGTTGGGAGTGTGGGCTTCAGTAGCTGCTGAAGCACGTGGGCTCAGTTGCTCCATGGCACATGGGATCTTAGATCCCTGATCAGGGATTGAACCCATGTCCCCTGCATTGCAAGGTGGATTCTTAAGCACTGGGCCACAGGGAAAGTCCCTTACAAACATTTTTAAAGTTAGGAACTAGACTAGGAACAGGGAAAACACAAAGAATGAGCCAGGACTGCTGTCTGTGACAAACTAAAGCAGTCCTTGAGGATTCTGTCACACTATGCCTGTGCTTTGGGATATAACTGTGTTTGAAGTGAAGGTTACTGTCAACTCCTTTTTCTTTTTTTTAAGTTTTCAAATCTCCCTACCTATTATGATTCATGGATGTGACAGATTTCTTAGTGTTCTTATGATTATCTCCTCTTCTTTTTTCTACCATGATAGAAGGAAATAAGACATAGTATTTATTATTTTTTTTAATTTTATTTTATTTTTAAACTTTACAATATTGTATTAGTTTTGCCAAATATCGAAATGAATCCGCCACAGGTATACCTGTGTTTCCCATCCTGAACCTTTAAACAGTTAAATATGTTAATATTTCTTCTCCCTACACTTTCCCTACTGTGCTAAAGGAATAGCAAAAGTCAGAATCCTTTATCACTTACTTAGCAATGGTCTATAGAACAGTTATCATGGGATCATGATGATGGTAAGTGATGGCTACTAGGCAGGAAAAGAGATTCACAGTCACTGACTAGCTGTGTTAGTTGCTTATTCTAGATATCTCTGTGGCTATTTTGAGAAGCAAGTATATTAAAAGGTAGAACAACACCTTAGCACTATAAATCTGGGCAAAGCATTAATGTTAACATATAATGATGCCCAGTTGAAGGGGTGGTTCATGCTATGGAGACTGTCTACCTAGAGCAGTCATTTATAGAAAGCATTTATGGTAGATGAACCATGATACTGTGTTCTTCTGGTAGCTTTTTTATTTCTAATGGGCGTTGACATGTATTCCCAAAGGTTCAAGCTTAACTGTCTCTGAGATGGGCCTCTTTCTCCATCTTTCAACCATGGTAATGCCTTTTATCCAATGAGACTCAAGAAAGAAAACCCAACTCATTGATCAGTATGTCATCACATGACTGGAATGAAACAGGAAAGCAGTCCAACCTCTGCACTGAAGCGTTAGCAAGTACCACAGGTGTATTAGTCTTCTGCTTCCATTTCAGGCTTCAACGGCATCCAGAAGTTGTACTTTCTACCAAAAGGAATAGGGACATATAGGCTCATCTTTGCTCTTCAAAATGAGGCCTCACAAAGAACCAAGTTCTTCCAAATAGAAAAAGAAGCCCCAGGAGGTGTAAGGGACAAGTGAGAGGCAAGCAGAAGGTAACCCTTGTCAGAAGGATCTTTTTCTGAATATAAGAAATGGTAGCTTCGTACTGAAAGTAGATTTTGAGCTACACACAAGCAGAGACTGAGCATAATTGGCATATAATTAGAATAAGAGTTTTGATGCAAGGGCAAGTTGACCTCATTGGAGATCATCGTTACAGCATATCTAGAAGTAGGCTTGGCAGAACACACCAACGCTGGATGAGAAATACAGATGTGATCAAACTGTTCATTCTTGCAGTCACCTGTTGCTAAGAGTGATGCTAATCCTTAGTGGGGAGGAAATAGGAAACTCAAGTCAGCATCTCAGTGTGAAATTTCTAGTATGTAGTATACCGTGATGGCCCACAGTACACCATGGTGTTTAGGCTAATGACCGTGAGCTGCCTGCTGTTCTGATCCTATGCTGTTGGTTAACTCATCATCTGCTCATCCTTTTGTTACTTTTATGAAATCAATTTAAAGAATCACTAAGTTTCATGTATAAAAAATTGAGTTGAATCTTACCAATTCTGCATTCAAGATACCAGTGCCAAGAATGGAACACCAGGTGAGTGTAAGTGTGTCTTGGTTTGGACTTTTATGGAAATAGATCCTTAGATAAAAATTCAAATGCAAGCAGTTTGTTTGGAAGATGGTTCCTGGAAATTACAGAAGGAAGTAGGACATGAAACCAAGAAGGGGAAGGGCCAATAAAAGGTGGATTATGAAACAAACTGGGCTTCCCAGTTAGGTAAGTGGTAAAGAAAATACCTGCCAAGCAGGAGATGCAGGTTCAATACCTAGGTCAGGAAGATCCCCTGGAGAAGGGAATGGCAATCCACTCCAGTATTCTTGCCTGGAGAATCCAAATAGACAGAGAAGCCTGGCAGACTACAGTCCATGGGGTCACAAAGAGTCAGACACAACTGAGCTACTAACACACACGTTAATACTTACGCACATTGGTATATTTGGGGGGGATCATATATGCATAGTATAATACCATGGACAAATAAAAAATCCATAATTTATATATTACTAAAAAATAGTTTGCTGCATATAAGCCTAAGCTAATCTACTTTATATTAGGTTTTACATTTCAGATGGACTACTGTTCAGTGTTGCATATGCAGTCAAGGCTATGGTTTTTCCTGTGGTCATGTATGGATGTGAGAGTTGGACTATAACGAAAGCTGAGCGCCGAAGAATTGATGCTTTTGAACTGTGGTGTTGGAGAAGACTCTTGAGAGTCCCTTGGACTGCAAGGAGATCCAACCAGTCCATTCTAAAGGAGATCAGCCCTGGGTGTTCTTTGGAAGGAATGATGCTGAAGCTGAAACTCCAGTACTTTGGCCACCTCATGCGAAGAGTTGACTCATTGGAAAAGACTCTGATGCTGGGAGGGATTGGGGGCAGGAGGAGAAGGGGACGACAGAGGATGAGATGGCTGGATGGCATCACTGACTCGATGGACGTGAGTCTCAGTGAACTCCGGGAGTTGGTGATGGACAGGGAGGCCTGGTGTGCTTCGATTCATGGGGTCGCAAAGAATCGGACACGACTGAGCGACTGAACTGATCTGATCTGATGTTACATGTGTAGCATATTTTATATGATTATTTCTTACTTTTAACTATTTTAAAGTAATATTAGGTTACAAGAAAAGTAAATTACAGAGATCCCATATGTTTTCCTTAATGTTAACATCTTAGGGAAACATTATTTAATAAAATATGACATTATATGATAGTGCGTGATATTATATAATAATATAAGACTGATTCTGGAACCAGATAGATGTGAGCAGATCTGCTGCAAAAGTTCATCATTTTGTAGAGATATGCTTTCCATGTATGATGCTGAAATGGATAAAAATATTTACCATCCTTGGTTTAAAAATAGCAGAAAAAATTGTTTTATTTTGGAACACAATGTAATCCAATAGATAGATGGATAATACATACATACAAAGAACAAGTTGTGAGGCATCAGGGTTCACTGACTTTGTATTAATGTTATCTTTTTGCTTTCAGTCATGCCAGCTTCTCTTTCTTTGTTGGGGTCTAGCTAAGCTGCCATGCAGAGAAGTCTAATCTGATTTTCTGGAATCTTCAGAAAAGCAGAGGGCCGGAGAGCAGATTTTAATAGTAGGAAGGAAGTGTTCGAGTCTCTGATATGAGGGCTCTGACATAGTATGCACGCAGTGGCATTTGTTGCAGAAAAATCCCCAGTGGTTACCAATGTTTGGCAATAAACTACTAAGTGAGACACGCTTGAGCTCCTGGTGTCAGGAGGGGCATCTCAGTGCATGATATTAGAAACATCCTATATGTATATCACTGTAGTAGTAGTTATGATAATAGTAAGCACAGAATCAGTGCTGTTAGACCAATAAAGCGTATGATAGGTAAATATTAATTGAGGCTTAGTTTTTAACCCAAATCATCCTTTTCAAATTTTTAAACTACTTATTACTAACAGTTCTTGAAGCAAAATGCTTCAAAGAAATTTTCTTATTCTTTCTCCTTTTGTAATTCTCGCATCCTCAAGCCTTTCTGGTGTTCTTAAAAACACTTCCACACACCCTATCCATCTGCCACTTCTTTCTCACTTTACTTCCTAATAAAACAGCCCCTTGAGGGTGGGTCACTTTTAAAGCTTTGATGTAAAGTGCTTATAGCAAGAAGGATCTCTCTTTGTAGGGAGTAAGGAACTATTGAAATTATAACTGCCATCTCTCTGGTGTCCCCAGCATACTGGGGCATTCCTTGCTATGCATAACAAGTGAATCAATTCTAACTAGAATTGATTGTGGCCTCAACAGGCATTGGACAGCACACTAATGTACCGCAGTCTTCACGACCGTGCTTCACACGTTCCACATGTAGGTCTCCAGTTTCACTCTAGTGTGAACATTATCTTTGCTCCCACCAAGCAGCCATGCTGTCCTTTCAATATCTGTCAGATATCCATGAAGTTTAGTCAGTGGCAGCAGGAGGTGTGGAGGATTTTAATTTTCTTGTGCCAAGGAGGGCCCCACCCCCACCCAAATCAAGCAGGAAAAGACACTTATTTAGTGGCATGTTTAGGAACTTTTCTCAGTGGAGATAGGAAAACACTTATCAGTCTGAACACCATTTCATGCAAACGAAAGTGCCAAACAGGAAGGCTTCAAAAAAAAAAAAAAAAAAAAAAGAAAGAAAAAAGAAAAACAAGCAGTGAAATGATTAAGGAGGAACTTTAGTTCCTACAAGCTGGTGTCTCAAATCCTAGTATTTGAAAGACCTGTGGACTCTATTATGCAGTCTGAAAATCTGCACTTTTGGATCTGTTCTCTAGGGGTGCTCTCTTAACCCAGGTATGTTACTCTCCCCATGTGTAAATAATTTGCTTCTCTCTCAACTTTAAGGGGAGCAGGACTTGAGTTTCTCAAAAGGAATTTTACCAAGAAACTGAGAAATAGAAAAGATAGACTAAAGACAAAAACATAGATTTGAGTGTCATTAGGGTATGTGTGCATGTTTATACGTATATGTATAATACAGGTATTTACTGTGCTCTAAAGGCAATGGCACCCCACTCCAGTACTCTTGCCTGGAAAATCCCATGGACGGAGGAGCCTGGAAGGCTGCAGTCTATGGGGTTGCTGAGGGTCGGACACGACTGAGCGACTTCACTTTCACTTTTCACTTTCATGCATTGGAGAAGGAAATGGCGACCCACTCCAGTGTTCTTGCCTGGAGAATCCCAGGGCCGGGAGAGCCTGGTGGGCTCCTGTCTATGGGGTCACACAGAGTTGGACACGACTGAAGTGACTTAGCAGCATACATGTGTGTATACATATATATCCTACTGTGTGAGAAATATTATGCTAAAAATGTGCACAGGTTATATTTTTCATTCAAGAAATAATAAATTCAACTATTGTAAGCACTGGAGAAATAGCATTGCTTTTGAGTGGGGGAGATGGGAAATCATAAACAAATCACTGTTTTAATAGAAAATACAATAGGCTGGCTAGGGTGTTACATCAGAGTGTGGTCAGCGAAGGCCTTGTAGGATGTGACATGAGGCTAAGATCTGCATGAAGCGAGGGAGCCAGACACAGGTAGGTGGAGGATGAAGAACAAATGTCAGGCTTAGTCCTACAGGGCAAGTCACATCACGCTGACTTTACACAGGAAAACAAGGAAGCAAAGTGACTTGTCTGAGATTCTACAGTGAGGAAGTGGTACAGGCTGTTCTGTAGATTATAATTTCTTTCTCCATCAGGTTTTCCAAAATCCTCCCTAGGCCCCAACCTTTTCCATTGTTCAGTCACTTTCTACTCTCTTCGCCTCTCCCCTCCCCAAGAGATCAGAGCATTCCCTTAGCATCCCTCATTGAGGGAGAAAACTTGATGACAGTGCTCAGTCCCAGGTGGGCTCAGCTTCCCTGACCCATCTGCTCTCCCTTTCCACCTCCAAGCCCTAGAAGGGAAGGGACAGAATGTATCACTTGGCTTTGCAAACCTGGCAGCGAGCATCGCTTTTGACATAAGCAATTGGCAAAAGAAATAAGAAAGAAATACTTGAGGGTGACACTGAGGAAGAAACAAAACAAAGAAGGGGGCGAGGACGATTTTTAGCTCATGATGCAAATCACTTTAGAAAACAAAGATGAGAGGCCGCAGTGACAAGCAGGTAGTCTCACACACTTTCTAGACTTCTCCCTAGCGTTGTGCTATCTCTGTGTCTTCTCTCTTCCTCTCTTTCAAAGCCAAAACCATTTTGCAACTGTCTTAAATTATTACAAGGAAGACTCTAATCTGGTTCCGTCGGTAAATGGGGCAGTGGGAAGGGAAAAGGTGCAGGAGGACCACCCTGGTCCCCTGGAATCACACCAGGATGGTGCCACTGGCTCTGGAGGTGGGGCCAATGCAAATGATTATGTCTCCTTCCCAGCAAACAGTTAGCTCCTCTGCAGGTGTCACTCGTGTCCTAAGATTCAAAGGCAGCGCAGTGAATGTGTAAATCCAGGAGCTCTTGAGTCAGATGACCTGGCTTTCCCTTTCTCTTCATCCATTCAGTAACCACTGGATGCCTGTTCCCAGTTCACATCTCTTCACTGGGGAGGCTCATGGCACGTACTTCATAGGTTGTTGTGAGGATGGAATAAATGAATATATGTAAAGCACTTAGCCTGGTGCCTGGCAAGGATCCAGTTCATCTTAGCTGCACATTTGGTACTTCTTGAAAAATAAAGTGATGAAAAAAAGGATATTTGGGTGAACGTATGTAAATGTGGAGGGAAGGAAGGACCATTATGTTTATTATCATCATTCATCGAAATCCCTGATGGTGAAGAGGCTATGATAATTTCTGGAAGTTGCAGGTAGTTCATGCCCTTTCTCTTTGGCTGCCTCCTTCAGTTTTAGAGGGGTCAGTAGTCTGGAATTTCTGCGCCATCACTTCTTGTATGCTAACGTACCTATCTGTCAGTGCCTATTCTTTCCTGTTGGTTTCATTCATCACGAAAGGTGATGGCTGTTTATTGTGCTTAGAAGCAGCATGTCCTCATAATCCTTGATCTCGAATGTCTTAAATGTTGGTTTTGGGTTTTTTTAAGCTTCTGACTCTATTAACCCCCTTCTCCGAGACAATGGACAGAGGTGCAACCTAACAACAAATGTGCTTTATCCTCTCCTTGACCCAAATCCTCAGGTTATTCGTGTGTCCCTACTACCATTTCAGAGCCACCATGCAGCGATTTTCCTGGGAACTATGTTTTAAGTTACAAACATCAGTCCTGAAGGAACGGTTCAGCAAGAGCCAGTTAATTTCAAGACAAATAAAACCACAACTCCCTGTAATGCCTGAAGGCATGAGCAGTTTCCCTGTATGGAGTGAATTTTTAAAAACGCAGAGATCTTTCTCCTCTCATTAACCTACCACTAAGGACCCAGGAGGGCAGCACTGGATTAGGATGGGGTTTCTGTGCCAAGTTCCGCAGAGCCTCTTTGGAGACGATCGGCCAGGAGGCTTGTTCTGCTCTTCCAGGTGCGCAAGCTCCGTGCGTTCTTTCACCAGATAGCAAAAGTGCGCGTGAAAACTGACACTGAGCCTGAAGAAACTGAATCTTCCGCAGAACTCCTCGCCTTTAACCTACTAGGGGAGAGCGAGCGAGCAACAGAGCCTCCTTGGTGTTCTTGGAGAGTTAGTCCTGGATCTTAACTATCCGGGATCAGGGCTTATTTCCAAGCTCCTTTCAAACAATTTAATTATCTCTGGGAAGAAATCATATTTATCTTCAAGCCGGAAACATTCTCATTCCTAGAAAATCCACGCGTCCTTATCTTTCACGCCTGGTGACAATTTCTAACATCCTTTTAGTTGAGAAACCTACGCCGGGTCTCCTCGCGGTTCCGACTCTCTCCCCGCGCTCCGTACCAGCGCATCTCTTTGCCGCCGCATCGCCTCTGCCGGATCCAACTCGGTCAACTCGTCCCGGAGACTCCAGCAGGGGCGGCCTCCGGGGTAGCCGATCGCAGCGGCCGGGGGCGACCCTGGCCCCGAGATCCCGGAGCCCCACGCCCAGGGCCGGCCGAGTGGACGCGCCCGAGCCGGCAGCCCGCGTCTTGGAGCTCGGCCTGGCGCTGCGCTCGGCTTCTCGCCTCCGGGATCGTCTTCCACAGAGAGGTCTCAACTCCCACCCTCTCCACCTCCGGGCATCAAAGTCAAACCCGGCTCCCTGCTTCGTACATCCCTGGACCACCTTCCCAACATCCAGCACAGCCCCGGGCCAGAAAGCCCCGCCCGGGTCTCCCCAGTTCCAACCGCGCCGAGGGTCTCCCGCACCAGCCGTCGCCCCCGTTCACGCTCATTCATATTCATTCTCTTTCTCTTTCTCTCTTCCTCTCTCCAGACTCCTAACTAGACAGGCCGATCCTCCCCCCGCCACTCCCTTTCATTCATCCCCTCCGCCACACACACATACACACACACACACACACAAACACACACGAGCGCGCGCGCACAGACACACACACAAGCACACACCGACATACACACGCGCGCACACACAGCCCACTCCACTTTTCAGACGCCCACTCCCCCACACACACTCCCCTCCCCTAAACATACTTCCACCCACTCACCATCTGTAGCCTCCCTCCCTCCGGTCCGCCCCCACCCCGCTCGCCCGGCTCCCCCTCCCCAAGAAGCAGACCTGCCCCGCGGGCCGCAGGGACCCCAGCCAGACGCTCGGGTCGTGCGCGCCGCACTGACCTCTGCCCGCCCGGGAAACTAACAAAGGCGGCGCGCGAGCCCGGCCCCGGGAGCGGAGAGCGGCGGCCGCGGGGCGCGCAAGCCGGGGCCGGGCGAGCGAGCGCCGAGAGGGGGCCGCTCCGGAGTCGGGAGGCGGCGGCGCCGGACGACGCGGACCTCAGGCGGCGCGCGCCGCTCGGACGCCGCGAGCACCATGGGCTGCTGCACCGGGCGCTGCTCGCTCATCGGCCTCTGCGCGCTGCAGCTGGTGAGTTTCTGCCCCGGCTCCCTCCGTCGGCCCTCGCCCTTCCGGCCAGCCGCGGGCAATCGCCCTGTGGCCCTGCCCTGCGCGAGGGCGCGGTCTCCCCGGGGCCCCGGGCGCCCGGCGTCGCCACGCGGTCCAGGGGCTACTGCCCCGGGGCGCCCGGGGGAGTGAGCGACTCCTCCGCCCCTGGGCTGACCAGCGGGCTTTAGCCCCTCCGCCTTCCAGCTGAAGTTTCACGGGGGCTTGGGGGCTCTTTCTTCTCGGGATGGTTTCAAGTAACGTGGTGTCATCAGAAGGTGCGTGGGAATGCCCAGTCTTGGGGAGACGGGGTCGCGCCCCCATCCCCAAGTCTTAGTTAAGAGTGAGATATTCGTACCTTAAACGTGGTTGAAAGCGGGTGTTTGAGGAGGCTTGGATCTCCAGGAAGGATAGGAGGTCGCGCTGTGTGTGTTTTGAAACAGGTTTCAGCCTCCAACCTTCCAATTTCTCTGTAGATTTTGTTGAAATGTGGCGTGTTCAGACAGCGACAGACTGACAGCTGTCTTGTGGGACAGAAGGCGTGGTGGCTTGCCAGGGAGTGCGTGGAGTGGGAAGTTGGGGACCAGAGCGGAGAGTGAAAGGGCTTTCAGTGTGGGACGAACACTTCTCTTGACATATGTCCTGTTGGGACCTAGACTGGCCCTGTGGTCTCTTGCATAGTCGCTCGAGGTCAAGGCCACAGACCGATGTGTGAGACTTCTATGTGTGAGAGATTCATAGACATCTCCCTTTTATTACACTTAACGACAGACTCTTTAGATGCTATGTCAAGCTTTCTTCCAAGTGTTGTTTTTCAAAGTCACCAACATTAGCTAGCCTGTTTTGACTATCAGAAGGAAAAAGGTTTTTGGTGAGCTTGACTGCATAAGGTCAACCCTTGCAAGACTCGTTTACTGAGGGATAAAATAATGCTCTTTCTTTAATAGTTAGTCCTTGTACCCATGAATGTTTTAAGAGGTTTCACTTTTCCCTTGCCTCAGTGTTTGACTCTCCCATTAAACCCTCACTTTAGAGGTTCTCTTCATTGTTTACATAATGTGTGCATAATTTATATATTTATAGATCTGAAATCAGTGACTCCTTTGCCTTAAATCTCTGGAACATTCCTTCTGTCCTGTTAAATAGGATGTATTTTCTAGAGTTTTCCTGAAAAATAATTTTAAAATTCGCTGGAACACGAATGCTTTCTTTCATTAAGGAAGGAAAGACAGAGGATAATTTACACTTTGGTTGTTAGAAGTGGACATGGCTTATACGCTGGGAAAACAAGAAATATTTAGTCAGCCTTTGAGTATGCAAAATAGTAGATAGGCACACTGGGTTGTATAATCTATAGTGGCATCATTCTTTCTGTTTTATACACAAATGATATGTAAGGGTTTTTGATACAGCAGATTTTTCAATGCAGTTATGATGTCCTTAGTTGATATTGTACTTGTTTTGATGTTAATGTGTTTGGTATTTCATGTATCAGCCTGGAATGCCTCCATCTTCCACATACACCTTAATTGATAGAAATGCAACTTACTCCTCAAAGCTTATCTAAAATTTCCACCTTCTCTGTGGAGTCTTCCCTGGTGCTCCAGGTAAAATCAATCACTTCTTTTCCTTTAATTGCACAGTATATTGCCTTTTCCTCTGTGAGAATACATGTCATCCTCTTACGATATTTTTAGTGATTGACACATTACCAGACTGTAAGCAGCCTGAGGATAAGGAGCAAACATGATTCATCTTTGCAAATCCTGCAGTTCTTTAGGAGTGCCTGTATTAGGAGGGGAAACATATGGCTGAATTGATGATGGTAAATTAACATTTGTGATCCATATCGGGTTTTTACATGAACATTATTTTACCCTTAAAATTACCCTCTGAGGAAGGCAACCCATTTCTCTAGTTTGCAGAAGAGGAAGGTGATGCTCATAGAGTTCAACGACTTCTTCAAATTAGTAGTTTTTAGATAGTAGAGACAAAGGACTGATGGTAAACATTTGGTGATTAGGTCTTGGACAAACAAAACATATATGTATATATTACATTATTACATAATATGTTATAAATATTATGTCTATTAAGGATGTATAGCAAATCAACCCTGAACATTCATTGGAAGGACTGATGTTGAAGGTGAAGCTCCAGTACTTTGGCCACCTGATTTGAAGAACCGACTCATTGGAAAAGACCCTAACGCTGGGAAAGATTTAAGGCAAAAGGAGAAGGGGGCAACAGAGGATGAGATGGTTAGGTTATCATCACCGACTGAAAGGACATGAATTTGAGCAAACTCTGGGAGATAGATAGTGAAGGACAGGGACGCCTGGTGTGCTGCAGTCTGTGGGGTCACAGAGTTGGACACGACTTAACGACTGAACACACAGCACTCTGTTTGACAATTAATAATAATAAAATAGGGCTTCTCAGGCGGCACTAGTGGTAAAGAATCTACCTGCAAATGCAGGAGACACAAGAGACATGGGTTCGATCCTTGGGTTAAGATACCATGGAGCAGGAAATGGCAACCCACTCCAGTATTCTTGCCTGGAGAATCTCATGGACGAGAAGCCTGGCAGGCTGCAATCCATGGGGTTGCAAAGAGTTGGACACGACTGAACGCGCGCGCATGCACACACACACACACACACACACACACACAATAATAAAATATGCAGTACCCTTGATTGTAAGTTCTACATAGCCAGTTAATTCTGGCAGGATCTCTTTTGTTCTGTGAATCTGATGAACCCTTTTCTAGGTTCAGTGATGTCTTCTTTCTGGATGGTCTCAATAGCACACTGCTGTCAAGGCTGCATCCTTGAAATGGTTTCAGCCTCTACCGAGGGCATGGTGGGCAGGACTTGCATTCCAAGGCCTGGGAGAGCGGGAGCCTCCCATTGCCTGGAGTCCCTCTTGAGAGTCACCTGGAGGTCAGGTCTGTTCCATGACCTCTTCCAGCATATGCAGATTCTTTGCTGAATTGGGTAATAGTTTTCAAGTACTGGAAAATTATTTTCTTCATTTCTTTTTTTTAACCCTGTATACGAGACAGCAAAAGAGACACTGATGTATAGAACAGGCTTATGGACTCCGTGGGAGAGGAAGAGGGTGGGAAGATTTGGGAGAATGGCATTGAAACATGTGAAATGTCATGTATGAAACGAGATGCCAGTCCAGGTTCAATGCACGATGCTGGATGCTTGGGACTGGTGCACTGGGACGACCCAGAGGGATGGTATGGGGAGGGAGGAGGGAGGAGGGTTCAGGATGGGGAACACATGTATAATTTTTTTTAAATTAAAATAAAAAAAAATAAACAAATCAACCACAGTCGATTTACAACACTGTGTCCGTTTCAGGGGTACAGCTTCAGATTCTTTTCCATTATACGTTATTACAAGGTAGTGAATGGAGTTCCCTGTGCTATAGAGTAAGTCCTTGTTTATCTATCTCATATATAGTACTGTGTATCCATTAATCCCAGATTCCTAATTTATCCGCCCCACCCTTTTGCCCCTTTTGTAACCTTAAGTTTATTTTCTATGTCTGTGAATCTGTTTCTGTTTTGTAAATAAGTTGAATTGTATTATTTTTTAAGATTTCACATATAAGTGATATCATATTTGTCTTTGTTTGACTTACTTCACTTAGTATGGTAATATCTAGTTGCATCCATGTTACTGCAGATGGCATTATTTCATTCTTTTTAATGCTCGAGTAATATCCCATTGTGTGTGTGTGTATATATATATATATATATATATATATATATGTACCACATCTTCTTTATCCATTCATCTGTTGATGGATACTTGATTTGCTTCTATGTCTTGCCAGTTGTAAACAGTACTTCTGTGAACGTCAGGGTGCATGTATCTTTCTGAAGTAGAGTTTTCATTTTTTTTTCTGGATATATGTCCAGGAATGGGATTCCTGGATCATATGGTTATTCTATTTTTTTTTTTTTAAGGAACTTCTATATTTACATTCCTACCAACAGTGTAGGAAGGTTCCCTTTTCTCCACACCCTCTCCAGCATTTATTATCTGTAGACGTTTTGTTGATGGCCATTCTGACCCACGTGAAGCGATACCTCATTGTGATTTTGATTTGCATTTCTCTAATAATTAGCAATGCAGAACAGCTTTTCATGTGTCTGTTGGCCATCTGTGTATCTTCTTTGCAAAAATGTCTATTTAGGTCTTTTGCCCACTTTTTGATTGGGTTGCTTCAGCTCTTTTGTGCTATTGGGAATATAATGACCTGACACATTTTAAGTTTAAGACACATTGCTAGAAAAAAGTTCTCTATCATTTTCTTAAGTCTAGACAATCAACAAAACAGTGTTACACCCTGATTTTTAGCACTTGCCTATTTCTTTGGTGTAAATACTCCCACGCTGGCCAATTTGAAATAGACTATTACAAAGTCCTTCCATCATACAGATAAAATAAGCACGCGATAAGTGCAGAGTATTAGTCACTCAGTCGTGTCTGACTCTTTGCCACCCCATGGACTCCTTTGTCCATGGAATTCTCCAGGCAAGAATACTGACTTGGGTGGCCATTCCCTTCTCCAGAGCATCTTCCTGACCCAGGGATCGAACCTGGGTCTCCTGCACTGCATGCAGATTCTTTACCATCTGAGTCACCAAGGAAGCCCTCAAATAAGTATAAATAACCTCAACAGCATAAAGAAAGTAAAACACAGTAAAATAATGAGGAAAGGATGTGCTTAAGATATTTTAGTCCCTCTGTTTTTTAATGCAATTGACTTAAAGTTTTTATTATTTATTTTAAAATAATGGTTAACAGCTGGCTCATTAAATTCCAAGTTTAACTTGATGAGCTGGTGTGAGCCTCCTCCAGCCTACCACCGGGTAGGACTCCCAGATCTAGTGTTCTTTCCACTAAATCCAGCTGTCTTTTTTCCCCTCTCGTGTTTTTTTCTGCTCCCACCAACTGTTGGAAGGTGGGGTTATGAAGCAACTGAAGGAAGTGTGGGTGTTGAGGGGGAATGGCATTCAGAGGACACATTTGCTGAAGAGAAGCTGAGTGCTGATGACTAAGTCACTGTGTGGACCATTAAAAGATGGCCCATTAACTCCCTCTAAAAGTTAAAGAAACAAATGAAAGGTTTTTAGTATCTCATTCACTCGGCTTCTGACCTCCCCGCTCCCAGATGGGGGATATCATTAGAGAGAATTTACCATTTTAAGGCTAGTGTATTTGAATGAGTTTTGGTTTGTAAAAAATCAGTCTCCTTCTGCTTCCTTTACTGCACTGCTCTGGCCATCTCCCATCCTTACTATGCTTCTAACTTCGAACACATTTGAATGTTTGCCTCACATTTCACATTCATATTCCTAGTTTTGCTAGATGAGCTTGGAGAGAATGTGAAAAGCATACCCATGGAAAACTGTGCAAAGTAAATCTTTTCTGAAAAAATGGTTCCAGGTAACAGATTCATGAAGTCATCCAAGAACTTTAGACACATTTTTGAAGCCTGCTTTTAATTTTGCTTGTTTTAGAATAATGTTTATATACATGTGAAACACTTGATTGTGTGCTTTTAGTAAACTGTTTTAGTTGCCGCATTTAAAGGAGTCTTAATGGCATGTTTCTAAATCCAGAATTTCCTCCACATGCATTTCCAAGCCATTTTCTTTTCTTTTTCAAAAAATTAATTTATTTATTTTAATTGGAGGCTAATTACTTTACAGTATTGTAGTGGTTTTTGCCATACATTGACATGAGTCAGCCATGGGTGTACATGTGTTGCCTATCCTGAACCACCCCCCCCCGACCCGACCTCCCTCCCCATCCCATCCTTCAGGGTCATCCCAGTGCATCGGCCATGAGCACCCTGTCTCATGCATCGAACCTGGACTGGTGATCTGTTTCACGTATGATAATATACATGTTTCAATGCTGTTCTCTCAAATCATCCCACCCTCGCCTTCTCCCAGAGAGTCTAAAAGTCTGTTCTTTACATCTGTGTCTCTTTTGCTGTCTCACATATAGGGTCATCGTTACCATCTTTCTAAATTCCATATATATGCGTTAGTATACTGTATTGGTGTTTTTCTTTCTGACTTACTTCACTCTGTATAATAGGCTCCAGTTTCATCCACTTCATTAGAACAGACTCAAATGCATTCTTTTTAATGGCTGAGTAATATTCCATTGTGTATATGTACCACAGCTTTCTTATCCATTCATCTGCAGATGGACATCTAGGTTGCTTCCATGTCCTGGCTATTGTAAACAGTGCTGCAGCTTAGAGTTGTCTCGGTAAAGTGTTGAACTTAGCTTGGGATTGTACCCACAGAACTTTCAACATCTTCCCCACATCACAGGGGCAGCTTTGTCCCTGGAGGTGGACATTTCTGCTGCTGCTAAGTCACTTCAGTCGTGTCCAACTCTGTGCGACCCCATAGACGGCAGCCCACCAGGCTCCCCCATCCCTGGGATTCTCCAGGAAGAACACTGGAGTGGGTTGCCACTTCCTTCTCCAAGGCATGAAAGTAAAAAGTGAAAGTGAAGTCGCTCAGTTGTGTCCGACTCTTAGCGACCCCATGGACTGCAGCCCACCAGGCTCCTCCGTCCATAGATTTTCCAGGCAAGAGTACTGAAGTGGGGTGCCATTGCCTTCTCTGAGGTGGACACTACCAGGAGAGATTGATTGCATCTTGCATTGCATCACTTTATGGATAGGTGACTGCCATATTTTTATGAGGACTGAAAATTCCCAACTCTTACTTTCCATATTCACAGTAACAGAATCTTTAGAGGATTTATAAAAAAAACAAGCAACTTTTAACACCACGATGGCCTCTATGTTTTTATTTTAGAGAACGTCCTGTCAAATGAAATCAAGCTAGTGATTTTTCTTTCTCATTGTGAAAAATCAGTTAACTTTCTCTCTACTCCACATTCAGACCATCTGTGACCACATGTGTCACTGCGATGTTGAGACAAAAGGTGTTGAGAGATGTCCTGGTGGCGTAGTTGTGGTAACATGTTTTTAAACTAAGTTTTATGAAATGAACCACTCAGTTATCATAGATATCTGGCAGTAAATGCAGAAATACATTTATTTTACTACATAGATAAACTGATACTTTTGTCTTAAGATGTTTTTTAACAGCTTTTTCTCTTCTCCTGAACAATATAATTTGTAATCATTTAGTTTCTATTCTTTTTCTACATTTAAACCGTCTGGTTCATCTTACAAAACTTAGAAATGGTTAGGGAAATTAAATGTTTGTCTAATGAAGAGACTTTCGTTAAAATGTGATAGGTGTTAAAATCATTACAATATTCTGCATTAGCCGTTTTTCTACAAACAGAAATCCCTTTGTAGCTCTTTTGTTATTTATGTGTACAGAGTATCAAATTTGCTTAAGAAATGTGTTCTTATGGGCTTCTGTGTTGAATTGTTTTCCCCACAAATTCTTATGTTTGAGTGACCCCCATGGACTTTTGCTCACCGGGCTCCTGTGTCTGTGGGATTCTCCAGGCAGAAATAGTGGAATAGGTTGCCATGCCTTCCTCCAGGGGAGTCTTCCCAACCAGGAATTGAACCTTCATCTCCAGTGTCTCCTGCACTACAGATGGATTCTTAACTGTTGAGCCATCGGGGAAGCACATATCAAGTGCTATTGGTTTTTTAAAATTGATTAATTAATTAATTTTAATTAATTTATTTTAATTGGAGGCTAATTACTTTACAATATTGTAGTGGTTTTGCCATACATTGACATGAATCAGCCATGGGTATACATGTGTTCCCCATCCTGGACAATTGTCCCTAGTTTTAACAAAATCATTTCCATTCTGATTATTTCCAAGAGGATAATCCTAATTATAAGATGCTTAAAAATAAATTGCTTTCTTTCCCCAGAACTTTAATAGTACTTCCTTTTTTAAAAAAATGAACTGCTTTGTCTGTGTTTTTTTCATTTTTCTCTCACGAATTTTACAATGTCCATTTTGGGCCTCAAGGAAGCATTTGAACAATTATCCAGATTATATAAAAGAAGAATTTCAAATGTAAGCATAAGAAATTTTGAGTTAATATTACTTAAGATTTTGGCATGAGATACATATTAATATAACTGTGTGGCTTCTTTGCAAAAGTAGAAAATAAAGCAGGATTATTTATGTATCTTTTGACAATTTTCTTAAGCATTTGTTTTCATCAGTGAAGTATATCTTGCTTTAAAAAGCAGGATTCAAATGCTTAATAAAAAGTACTCTTTAGATAAAAATAAGAATGGAAAACACAAAATTTGAGGGCTTTCACAACAAGATGACAAATCATAGAAGCATCTACCTTCCATTCTTCCCAAGGTCCCAAAGAATGAAGTGATAATTGTGATGTAAAGAAAAGTGGAACAGATAGATGACCAGCAAAATTGAGGAATCCAGGAAGATAAGAAGCAGAGCATATTTTATCAGAGTCTTAATAGAAAGATGCGTGTGTTGTGTGAGCACAGGTGTTATATGTTGGGCAGAAATCCAACTCTATCCACTTGCCATGAGGAGCACTCTGGCACGGGGCTGAAGAACTGGGTCCCTTTTAGTGTCGCATTTTGAAAGTTAGCTGATGAGTATCATTGTGGAGATGACATGAAATAGCAGAATAAATGTATTAATCATTTTAAAAGTAAAGCTCATTATTAGGTAAACTAGGATTTTTAGTAATTTAGACAGAAAATGACAAGGTTAAGAAGAAAACCACAAATGGCTATCGTTTTAATTGCTTATTTTGATTTTCTTATAATACTGTTTATGTTACACTTCAAAATAATTTTGACATTAATTTTGAAACGAGATTTTTCACACAGTTTTGAAGATATTTTGAGTGTCAATTTTGGGAAACTATTTGACAAATATTTGATGAAGTTAAAGTGGACCTTCTTTCTTAGGTGCATCAAAAATTCATGCTTTTAATGCACATTTACACTAATTGATGTTAATGTGTATGAATCTTCATGCATTTATAACAGAATGCAACATTAGACTAAAAGATAGCACTTCCTCAAAGATTTGTATTCAAAATGCCAGTTAAATAGTGGAACAAACAAATGACATATAGCACAAACTATCTAATTTACATTTTTATTTGATATATTTGGCAGATACTAAAATAAAACAGGAGATAGACCCTAAATGTCCTTTAATGAAACATTCTTTTTTGAATTAACCTTTGTCTGTGTATAGTTGACTTACAATGCTGTGTTACTTTCTACTGTATGGCAAAGTGTATCAGTTATACATATACATGTATCCACTCTTTGTTAAATTCTTTGTAGGTGTAGGTAAAGTATTGGAGAACAGATATTTTAAGATGGGCATGCTGCTGCTGCTGCTGCTGCTAAGTCGCTTCAGTCGTATCTGACTCTGTGTGACCCCATAGATGGCAGCCCACCAGGCTCCCCAGTCCCTGGGATTCTCCAGGCAAGAACACTGGAGTGGGTTTCCATTTCCTTCTCTAATGCATGAAAGTGAAAAGTGAAAGTGAAGTTGTTCAGTCGTGTCCAACTCTTCGAGACCCCATGGACTGCAGCCTACCAGGCTCTTCCATCCATGGAATTCTCCAGGCAAGAGTACTGGAGTGGGTTGCCATTGGCTTCTCCGAAGATGGGCATAGTAAAAAAAAAAAAAATCAGATGAAAACCTTGAGTTTTATTGGCTCACGGAATTAGGGAAGGTGAAATCCTTGAACTAGTAGATTGTTCTGTTTAACTTTTCTTAAGAGCATCCCTAGTTCCTTAATTTGGAGAATTATCTGAATTAGGGTTTCCTAGGTGGGGCAATGGAGAAGGCAATGGCACCCCACTCCAGTACTCTTGCCTGGAGAATCCCATGGACGGAGGAGCCTGGTAGGCTGCAGTCCATGGAGTCGCCAGGAGTCGGACACGACTGAGCGACTTCACTTTCACGCATTGGAGAAGGAAATGGCAACCCACTCCAGTATTCTTGCCTGAAGAATCCCAGGGACAGAGGAGCCTGTTGGGCTGCCGTCTATGGGGTCGCACAGAGTCGGACATGACTGACGTGACTTAGCAGCAGTAGCAGCGGCAGGTGGGGCAATGGTAAAGAAACCCTCTGCCAATGCAGGAGACAGAAGAGATGGGTTTGATCCCTGGGTCTCAAAGATCCCCTGGAGGAGGGCGTGGCAACCCACTCCGGTATTCTTGCCTGGAGAATACTGAGGAGCCTGAACAGAGGAGCCTGGTGGGCTGCAGTCCAGGGGGTCATAAAGAGTTGGACACGAATGAAGACACAGCACACACACATCTGTTTATTGGGAAACAGAGATGAGGGTGAAGGCCGGTGAGCAAGCAGGAGTGGTGGTACTAACAAGGGCTCTGACTGCAAAAATTAAAGGGTCTTTTGTTAAATGAAGGAGGGGCAAGATCATGGCAATGTTGATGAACTTGTTCTGTTTTTCTAGATTTTTTTTTCCCTGCATAGAGGACCACTCCTTAGAATGGTTTTCCTGATTAATTTCATTAAGTAGAATTAAATGTTTGAGTTTCTTCACTCTGTCTACAGGTACTTGCACTAAGAATGGCTTCATACAGAGGCCCAGTTCCTTTATTAACAGGTATTGAAATAGGATTGTAGCTATTCCAAGAGGTATTGGAATATGCTTGTAGCTATCAGATTCTTGTAAGAGATAGGAACTCAATGGATGGGATGATGAGTTTTAAATTTATTTCTGACAGTTTCTCTCTATTGCAGTCATTAGAGACATGGTTGGAGTTTGGTATTGATTAATATATGGTGTAATAAGTGCTTGCATGTGGGAAACCCCAGGCACCAGAGGTTGATTGGTTAATTGGTTAATTAAGGTACAGAGTGGAATGCTCTGTACTCAAGTTGTGTTTCCTGTCCTGATAACTAGCTGTGACTGATCATAATTAAGAAACTGGGAAATATAAAATTCTCATTAGTGGCAACTCGTTATCAATTTATATTTAAAATATAAATGCTTAATGAGGGAGCTCTTTCAAATTATAGTTTATGAAAGGTATCATATCTTAGCTTTGAGGGGTCCTTAAGTGGCAACCCACTGGAGTATTCTTGCTGGGAAATCCCATGGACAGAGGAATCTGGTAGGCTACAGGCCATAGGGTCACAAAGAGTTGGACATGATTGAGCAGCTCTCATTGTTTTCTAAGAAATGGTCTGCTGCTGCTGCTGCTAAGTCGCTTCAGTCGTGTCTGACTCTGTGTGACCGCATGGACGGCAGCCCACCAGGCTCCCCCATCCCTGGGATTCTCCAGGCAAGAACACTGGAGTGGGTTGTCATTTCCTTCTCCAATGCATGAAAGTGAAAAGTGAAAGTGAAGTCGCTCAGTCCTGTCCAACTCTTAGCGACCGCATGGACTGCAGCCCACCAGGCTCCTCCATCCATGGGATTTTCCAGGCAAGAGTACTGGAGTGGGGTGCCATTGCCTTCTCTCTAGATCTGTCTTTATCACTGTAACAAGTCAATGTCTGAATCTTCAATACCGAAGACCCTGATGTTGGTTCTTAAACTTTCTCTGAGAATGGAAAATTTTACAAGTAGCCAAATCCTCCTTATATTTAAGTGGAACTTCTCATGCTTGATTTCTATTCTGTCTTCTATATATTTGCCTTTTATCTGGATGATGAGTAGCAGCTGGAGGCAGTATCGTACTAGGGCCAGATCATATCAACTGGGGAAAATTTACTGTTATGTTTCCAGAAATTCTGTGAGCCAGTTGTTAAGTGCAGCCTTTATTAAACATTAGTATAGTTATATAAATTTTAAATTATATTAAAGCAGAAGTAATAAGTATTGCAAATTCAGTCCTTCCTAATTATTTTACTGCACTGCTCTGTTGTCTGTACTTCAGGGGTGATCTTACATCTATGATGGTGTGGTAGAAATTCTGTGTAATACTGTGCTGCTCAGCATCACTTTCCAATTCTGCAGCCAGTGACATCATTTTGGTAGCTCAAAATCTATTATGGTGTACGTATTCACATCACAGAGATACACAAACTCCAATCAGGGCCCTCCTCTCACCCCCCAGAACCAGTTACTAATGATTTACCAACTGCCACTGGGATGGGGCACTCACAGAAGAAAGCCTGTTTTTTTTTTCTTGGACATGTAGGGAACTGATTTATAAGCTCTTAATGGAACTAATTAATGCTTGAGTAAAAAGTATATTTCCTAACCTAAATGTTTTATTTAATGCTTCCAGTGCCTGTGCAAAATTGTATACACAATGGAGAAGTTTTTATTTTCAAAAATTCCACTATGAACTCCTTTTATTGCAAAAGCTTTCGGACCTCCTGAAACATTGGAGTTGATAACTGGTTTGTGACTAAATGATCCAGAGTTGATCATGGTTTCATTTCTGGGTGACTCCAGCAGTCCTACCTTTTTGGCACCAGGGACCTGTTTCTTGGAAGACAGTTTTTCCACAGACTGGGGGTTGGGGGTGGTTTGGGGATAATTCAAGGATGTTGCATTTATTGTGCACTGTATTCTATTATGATTACATCAGCTCCACCTAGGATCACCAGGCATTAGATCTCAGACACTGGGGACCTCTGGACTAGACTCTAGAATCCCCCACTGAGAGGAAAGTTGTTTCGCCTGATCAGTGATGCTGGATTCCTGGGGCAGAAGGAGGACTTTCTTCTGAGCCCAGCTGCCCCACCTGTCTACTTGTTGGTCCTCACATCTTCCCCAGGGCTGTGACGTCCTTCAGTCAATGACAAAAAGAGCAAAATGCCCTCTTCCACCAGGGTTGGGATGAACTTCAATTTTCTATTGTCCCCACATTGAAATACTAAATATTGGATCTTGCAGGAGATTGGGAAAAGGTGATTTGCTTGTTTGTGTGTGTGTTAGTCGCTCAGTCATGTCTGACTCTTTGCGACCCTGCAGACTGTAGCCTTCCAGGCTTCTCTGTCCATGGAATTCTTCAGGAAAGAATATTTGAGAGCACACTAAAATATGTTTGGCTCATAAAGTTTATTTCCTGAATTTTAAAAAGTAATCATTGTTACAATTTTGAATAAAACCCTGTTGCCCCTAAGTTCTCTTGTTTCTTTCTTATAGCACCTCCATGAAGCAGATGTTGATATTTTTTTCCATTTACTGATGTGAAAACTAAAATATGGAGACATTCTGCTATATATTGAAATCGTATATTAGTATATGGCTTAAGCCATTCCAAAAAAGCATATTAAAAAGCAGAGATGTCACTTTGCTGATAAAGTTCCATATAGTCAAAGCTATGGTTTTTCCAGTAGTCATGTATGGATGTGAGAGTTGGACCATAACGAAGGCTGAGTGCTAGAGAACTGATGCTTTTGAATTGTGGTGTTGGAGAAGACTCTTGAGAGTTTCTTAAACAGCAAGGAGATCAAACCAGTCAATCCTAAAGGAAATCAACCCTGAGTATTCATTGGAAGGATTGATGCATAAGCTGAAGCTCCAATACTTTGACCACCTGATAAGAAGAGCTGACTCATGGGAAGACCCTGATGCTGGGAAGGATTGAGGGCAAGAGGAGAAGGGGAGATAGAGGATGAGATGGTTGGATGGCATCATCAACACAATGGACTTGAGTCTGAGCAAACTTTGGGAGATAGTGAAGGACAGGGAAGCCTGGCGTGCTGCAGTCCATGGGTCGTAAAGAGGCAGACACGATTCAGTAACTGAACAACAACTAAGCCATCAGAAATGAGGATAACAATTTTTTTTGTGTGTTACCTTAAGACTGAATTTAAAAAGAGAGTTGTTTCTATGGGTTCAGGCCAAACCTGCTGGAAAGAGTAGTTATTTAAGCAAGCTGTTTCTTTACATAAAATGTGATTTTTAAACCATGATCAAAGTGACTTAAGTAACATGAAGCAGCATTGCAAACTTCTTTTCTCTTCCATTTCTGTTAGTAGAGGTGGCTCTCTTCATGATGGATAGGTATTTTTAGAGTCTCTCAGGAGACACCCCAATTTATCCTGAAACAAAGGAATGAAATGCAAGGTTTATACACACCAGATATTCTACAGTTTTTGCATGCTCTACTTTCTTCAACAGATGAACCACTTCTGACAATGCTTGCACTGTCCAGATAGAATCTTCTAAAACCATTGGGACCTCTACTAACAACTATCCTCTCTCTCTCTCTAAGACTTGAAGCCATGAATCCTTTTTGCTTTCTGATGGGAAACTCTTTCCTGGCCTTGGAGGGTATGATTGCCAAAGATCTAAATATTGCAGCCACATCATTGACTGAGTGTCTTAAATGCAGAGCCAATTAGGGGAAAGCATTAGATAAAGCCACTGACCCATTAGGAAGCCTGCAAAGGTTCCTCACAGCCTTTTCATCTAAAAGAGAGCTGTGGTTGGGAATATAGATGGAGTCATCCTCAGGGATCTGTCTGTTGAAGCGTTTCACAAGTGGGAGACTTCACGTTTTGTAACATTTCACGGACTACACCATACAGAGGCACATTGGTCATCTATTATTAATATGTTAGTTTGACTAGTCCTAGAGTGTCTTTGTACACACTTTTTAACTCCTTGACTACTGATGATACTTTTACTGGAAGGCAGGGATTTGGGGGTATTAAGATATAAATAATGGCTCAGTTTTCTTTCAAGACAACACAAGTACAAGATATTGTTTTTCTTGGTTTATTTTTCTTTATTAATAATAAACTAGCTTGGTATTTAAAAATGTGGATGGATTCTAATTCATGATGCTTTATTTTTGTTCCGTTGTATTGAAGAAATTATATTATTTGCATGTTTTAGAGGACCATACTAAAGCTGAAGAGATAATTAAACATATTTTAGACATCTAAGTTTTATATTTTTTATATTTTTAGTCATCATAAAATTTAGTTTGATTTTTAAATGTTGATTAAAAAAAACAATGAAAAGTTTAAAATGTCCTTCCGGAGAATGGTAGTTCAAGCTCTTTTTTATGAGTAGAAATACACTTCTTTATTTAATATGTATTTTGCATTATGTTTAATTAAGTCATCTGAAGTTTAGATTTGGGTCCAGTTTCTCCTGCATTGCCTGCATAAAGCATGACCTGTAATGAACGGAAAAGGAGCAGAGAACCATCGCTCCACAGGCATCAGAATTACACTCATGGACAAGTAGCCACAGTTTTCTCCAAGGTGCTGAAGTGAGTACCGGAGGCTCACCTTATGGAGGGGAATTCACAGCCGCATGACGAAATTAGTGCTGTAAAGGCAGCATTTAATGTGATATAACTTAACCCAATATAGCAGTGGAAAGTCAGATGATACTAGGAATAGATTGTCTGGATTGCAGTAAATATGAGTGAAAAAATAGTGCAGTAAGTCATGGCAGATTTCATAAGCTTCATCTGTAACCCCGAGGAATCAAATCCTTGGACATTTCTGGGAGTTCTTGGTAATTGGACTTATTTTTTCCCATCACATTCAAATATAGGGGGAATGATGTTTTTGACAGGGTTAAACTACATATTCATGTATAAACTCCATTGCATGCAGCAGTAACAATTTGCAAGAAAGTCCTGGAGATAAGAATTTGAACAGTAATAAACAACAGACAAAAGCCAAATCAGCAGTGTAATATTCTTTAAGCAGCAAATATTGCAATGCGTAAATGTAAGCATGATATGTAGCAATCCTGTCTAGGCAGTGTTGATCAGATATATTTAAACAAACAAAAAAAAGGTGATAGTTTCATATTTCTCAGAGTGAAACATTTTGAGAAATGTATAGTTCAACTTCAAGGGAATGCTAATTCAGAAATTGTTCAGAAAGACAAATGAAGATATTTGGATTGTTTAGCTTAATGGTGGATTATTAGCATCACAAGGAACTGTTGCAGAATGCTGAAAGGAAAATACCCTCCTCCCCACCCCATCTTCTGCTGCTTCCATCTCTGTTTCCTTCATCCCTGGAATCATTGTCCTTCTCCACCTATTCTGATCCACCTGTTACTGAGCCAATATTGACAGAATAGTAGGTATGTCATCTTCAGCCCTTCAATTGGTTACAGTTAAGACTTTAAGTCATATGTGTGAAACTCTATTTCTTTTTAAAAATTAATTAGTTGACAATTAATTTTCGTTTTTTACTTCGCTGGGCCTGTGTTGCTGCCCTGGGGCTTTCTCCAGTTGCGGCGCTCCGGCTTCTCGCTGCGGTGGCTTCTCGTCGTGGCGGCGCTCCGGCTTCTCGCTGCGGTGGCTTCTCGTCGTGGCGCACACAGGCTCTAGGCGTGCAGGCTTCGGTAGTCGCGGTGCATGGGCTTAGTTGCTCCACAGCATGTGAGATCTTCCTGGACCGGGGGTTGAATCTATATCCCATGGGTTGGCAGGTGGATTCTTAACCACTAGACCACCAGGGGAGTCCACGTAAAACTCTATTTCTTAGAAGCAGAAAGAATAAAAGATGATATGGCAAGATGCTAATAATACAGCAAGAGACACTTGGACACCTTATAAGATGGTCCCTTATTGCTCCTTGCCTGCTTGGTTCCCAGGCTTTCTTGGCGCTTCCCAAGATCTGACAACTGCCAGCTTGTGCTTCTAACCTATATTATTGCACTGGGCCTGTTCATATAATAAGATGCAATTGATGATAACTTAGCACCGTGTTTGGTTACATCTGTTGCTCGTGCTTTCCGCATCCATCTCTTCCTGCAGACAAAGATGCAGACACTGAGGCTGACATACTGGCGTTCAGCCTGGAGACCCTCCCTCTGCCGACCCCAGCTGCAGCTTTATCTGTTCAGCTGTCCATTATGACGATAAAATTACAGCCTAATGGTGTCTGCGCTGCTGCTCCTGTGACCACCATCTGCCTGTGTCACGTCGTGAATGCTCTCCTCAGTTGTATTTTTGTGAGCGTGACACTCTTATGGAGGCTCTCAGAGGCCACCTGGAGCAGTGTTTTATGATCTGGACTTTCCCACCCATGTAGCTGAGGAAGGAGCCATGTGAAATTTCCAAAACAGCCACTTCCTTGACATAAGAGAAAAGTGGTATCAGAAACTCTCACCTTATGGCAGTGCGCGGTGGTTAAAACAGGTGCATAAAAGGTGCTATTACAGAAAACCAGTTTGACATTAATTTAGGTGCACAGGTGATCAGTCCTTAACTGTCTACTTCCCAAATCATTGTTTAAAATGACTACTTGAGAGTAGTCAAGTAGTCAAGCTCCTGCTCTCAAGTAGGAGCTTAAGAGTAGATGTGTGTTTCTTTCTACCACTCCATTTGCTTTTCACTCCAGTGTAAAGCCATGGTGGTGACTACTCTATAATTATACTCTTCTACCAAATGGCTGGCATGATCAAACTCAGTATCACTTTTATCTGAATAAGTTGTGAAGTTTACTGGAAGGAGATTTTGGAAATTGTTTCTGTGATGATTTAAAGAATAGAATAGATTGAGGCTACTTTTGTCTGAAAGGACTGATTCAGCCTGTATTAGTGTTCTTCAGGGGACTAGAACCATTATAATGTGTATTTGTATATCTTTACTGGAAGGAGATTTTGGAAATTGTTTCTGTGATGATTTAAAGAATAGAATAGATTGGGGCTACTTTTGTCTGAAAGGACTGATTCAGCCTGTATTAGTGTTCTTCAGGGACTAGAACCATTATAATGTGTATTTGTATATCTTTACTGGAAGGAGATTTTGGAAATTGTTTCTGTGATGATTTAAAGAATAGAATAGATTGGGGCTACTTTTGTCTGAAAGGACTGATTCAGCCTGTATTAGTGTTCTTCAGGGGACTAGAACCATTATAATGTGTATTTGTATATCTTCAGGGGACTAGAACCATTATAATGTGTATTTGTATATCTTTATAATACATGTATAATACACATGTATTATAAATGTACATGAGGAAATTTATTACAGGAATTGATTTATGTGATCATGAAGGTTGAGAAGGCCCCACCTGCTGTTGGCAAGCTGGAGAACCAGGAAGACTGACGTCCAAGGACAGGAGAAGATAGATGTTCTAGCTCAGGCAGAAAGAGCAAATTCTCTCTTCCTTAGCCCTTTTGTGGGGCTTCCCTGGTGGCTCAGATGGTAAAGAATCTCCCCACAATGACAGAGACCCGGGTTTGATTCCTGGGTTGGGAAGATCCCAAGGAGAAGGGAACGGCAACCCACTCCAGTATTCTTGCTTGGAGAATTCCATGGACAGAGGAGCCTGTTGGGCTACAGTCCATGGAGTCACAGAGAGTCGGACATGACTTCAGTGACGGAGCATACATGAGCAAAGCAGAGGAGAGAATCAAGCTCTGCATTGTGAATGTCTAGACTCAGATTCTTTGTACTCTGCTGACAAAGCTTATTTGTGTTCGCTATCCATTGTATTTAGATGATATCGAAACCTGGGAAAGTCTGACCCAGGGAGACTGACTTGAGTAATGCCTTCTTTCAAATAGGTAATGTGAACTACCTTAGCATATCTGTGCCCAGGTAATTTGATTTCTGGAATGTGGGCCTACACTTGTTTTCTTATCTGGTCATATGAACCCTCTTTGCTGCTGTCTGAAAAGCATCCCCTATACAACATCTGTCACTGTCATTACTGCCCTGGGGGTCAAAGGTCACCTCTACTATCATAGGATTGGTGTAATATGTAGACAGATATATTCCCTTTAATTCTGCAATCTAGAAGACCATTGTTCAATAAGCCCCCTGTCCATAGTGGATAAGTATAGCTTGAAACTTTCCTAATATGGCAATACTATTGTACATCAGCTTACCTAGGCTTCCAAAAGCTATTTTCAACCCCAATGAGGGCCATACAACCACATTCAAACACTTCTTAGCAACAGAGCTCTTTGGTAAACTGAAAATTGCCCAGTTTATGGAATTTTCTCTCTATCTTATAGTTTCTCATATTCCAATTCCCTAGAAAATTGCTTTGAGAAAAATGAGACAATATATCTCTGGAATGGTCCATTGTTTTTTTTTTTCATTCTACTGTGAAGCTGGGTATACAGTCCTAATTATCTTTGACCATGTTCCTTTTTGAAGGAGATATCCTCTTCTAGTTTATTCATACATCATACCAAAGTGTACAGGCTCTAAAAACAAGCTTTGGGACATTCATCTTTAATACACAAATATGTAGACTTTATTATCACATTTCTGAAGATTTCAGCACTTACAAGCTATGTGGGTCCACCCACAGATATGTTTTTCCTATCACAGCCTTATAATGTCAATTATACTCAATTGTAAGTTAATTTAGGTCAACAACTTTGACTCTTGTGGCATTTGATAATCTCATTAATGTTGCTGACTGCCTCTGTATGAAAGACCCCAGCATGTACATAATTAAACATTCTCATCAGATTCACTATTTCATGAGAAGTCATAAAAAAGAAAACTTGAAGCAAAACTGACCCATTTATCTTCTAAAATTTTCTATGTACTTTAGATTAAGTAAAACAAAAAGTAATACTTAACATTGAAGTACAAATCACAGAGTCAGACATGACTGAGCAGCTAAGCACAGCACAGCACAAATAATCCAAAACAGTTTAATTTTATTTTACTTCATGTGGAGGACTTCATGCTTTTCTCCATTGTTTGGTAACCCAGATATCAAGTTTTTATTTTGAGCACGTAATGTGATATTAGTATTATAGTAGGGAAGTTTAGAAAGCCTTGTGAAATCATTTATTCTTCCTGTTCTTTTGAAAATTTGTGATAAGCTTAAAAACTGGTCTTAAAAACCTAATTAATATTTTTAGATGTCACTCATAAAAACATACATATTTCTCCTGTTTTCTTAGCATCAAACATGAAACATATTCAGAGTATTCACTCTAACATTTTTTCCAAAGTAGTTACAAGCTGTTTTAGTTTTAGTTAGAAACAATGCAGAGACAAAGGTCAAATGATAAATCTCAGCAGATGTGCTTCTGCCAGGGTTGGAATGCAGCATGAATAAGATTTACTGTGACCCAGACTTTCAACAGAATAGCTCATAACAGCAAGAGAGGGCCACAAATGAGGGGTTTTCTCTTTTATTGCACTCAGCTCTTTGACTTATTTGTTCTTACTGTTGTCTTTAAGCCCAAGGTTTGTGGCAGACCCAGAGACTGGGAATTTCAGAAAGAAAGCTTTACATGGGACTGACTCAAGGAGCAAATGGAAAACATCTTGGTATGGTTGTCTGGGATCCAGTAGCAGGGTGTGCCTAAGAGCTAAGGCATTAAACAAACACCGGCTCTGGCCTGGTAGTATTAGGAGGCATGCAAGTTACGGTGAGGTAAGAATTTCAATATGATTTTATCCAGGTCAAGAATGTAATGTTTTCATAATGCTCTATTTTCCATGTAGTAAAGAACTACCAAGGGTTGTATTTTATTTTATTTTTTTTTAAGAAAATGGTAGATTTTAATTCAACCACACCAATGACTATAGTGAATGTTATTGGTGTAAACATAGGGACTGTAAAATCATATGAAGTAAGAAGACCCAAATATATACTTTTTACAAGAAACTACAAGAAGGGCTTCCCTGATAGCTCAGTTGGTAAAGAATACACCTGCAATGCAGGAGACCCTGGTTTGATTCCTGGGTTAGGAAGATCCTCTGAAGAAGGGATAGACTACCCACTCCAGTATTTTTGGGCTTCCCTTGTTGCTCAGCTGGTAAAGAATCCACCTGCAATACAGGAGACCCTGGTTCAATCCCTGGGTTGGGAAGATCCCCTGGAGAGGGGAAAGGCTACCCACTCCAGTATTCTGGCCTACAGAATTCCATGGGGTCACAAAGACTGAGCGACTTTCACTTGCACAAGAAACTAAGTTATTGTTCAGTCGCTAAGTTGTGTCCCACTCTTTTCGACCCCATGGACTGAAGCACACCAGGTTTCCCTGTCCTACACTATCTCCAACTGTTTACTCAAACTCACGTCCACTGAGTCAGTGATGCCATCCAACCATCTCATTCTCTGTTGCCCACTTCTCTTGCCCTCAATCTTTCCCAGCATCAGGGTCTTTACCAATGAGTCAGCTCTTTGCATTAGGTGGTCAAATTATTGGAGCTTCAGCTTCAGTATCAGTGAGTATCCCTCCAATGAGTACTCAGGGTTAATTTCCTTTAAGATTGACTGACTTGATCTACTTGCTGTCCAAGGGACTCTCAAGAGTCAAAGAATACAATAGATTAAAAATAAAGAATAAATAAAGTTATATGATGCAAGTCCGAGGGTTGTATCTTAATATTTTCAGGATACTAAGGGGTCCATTGGTCCATTTGTATAATAGCACTAGAAAGGACATAGAGTCTTTTTCCTTTTTTAAAAGTGATGTTTTAGAGATCATCCACCACAAGCCCTTTCTTCTGAGAAGAGAGAGAATTAATTTCCACTCTCCTGTTTCTTCGGAGGGTGAGCTGTGTTGCTGAACTCCTGTGGTTGTCAGCTTTCTGCTCTACCACACTTAGGGAAAGTCCACAAGGATCTGCGGTGAGCCCCAGGCAGCTTGCCTCCTGGCTGTGGTTGAAGGCTGGGTTACTCTGCTTGCAGGGCTCAGCCGAGCAATTCATAAAAATGTGTGGCTAATAGCAGAGGCAGTGACTGGTGGTTAAATGGTAGAAAAAAGTCTGCCCTCCAGCCAGCCTCATATGAAACAATGGGATCATAGTGCTCTGAGATAAGAAGTGCTCAGTAAATGTTTGTGGTGCACGTGAATAAAGGAGGGAATGAACATATGGTCTTCTGGAGTGGAAGTGGGTCCTAAGTTCAGTAGGTCACTCCTTTCCTTTGGAATTCCCACAGCATCTCATCTCCCCTCGTTCTTCACCCTTCTGCTCACTTGGGGCATTGGGACCTGTGTGGTGACATTTTGGTTGCCTTGGTGATGGGAGTGGGGGAGGGATGAGGTGCTACTGGCATTTAGGGCAGAGATGATCCTTCAGTGAATAGGAAGTCTTGCACAGTGAGAAAGTCTTCCCTAAAATGATAACCAGCATCCCACCAAGAAGCACTGAATCTCCATCTGGGTTCTCTGATAGGAATGTCAAAGACAAGAAGTCATCACTTCCTCAAGTAGACAAATATCTTGTTGGACATGTTGTTGTTCAGTTGCTCAGTCGGGTCCAACTCTTTTCCACCCACTGGACTGCAGTCCTTCACCATCTCCCGGAGCTTGCTCAAACTCATGTCCATTGCATCCCTCAGTGGTGATGCCATCCAACCGTCTCATCTTCTGTCCTCCTCTGCTCCTCCTGCCTTCAATCTTTCCTAGCATCAGGGTCTTTTCTAATAAGTCAGCTCTTTGTATCAGGTGGCCAAAGTATTGGAGCTTCAGCTTCAGCATCAGTCCTTCCAATAAATATTCAGGATTGATTTCCTTTAGGATTGACTGGTTTGATCTCCTTGCAGTCCAAGAACTCTCAAGAGTCTTCTCCAACACCACAGGTTCAAAAGGATCAATTCTTCAACACTCAGCCAACATGGAACATTCAGAAAGAGAGTTCGTGATGCTTAGCTAAAGCCTTGAAAATTCACCCATTGGTATCTGCTCTGTCCTCCAAAGGAGTGGAGAGACCCATTAGCTTCCTGTAATGTTATTCGTACAACTCATTTACTGACGATCCCCATTCTGATTACTTTCCTCAGGGTTGGACAGGTTTTCTTTTGTCCTTGTTATGGTGGGACATTTAGAACCTGACACTGTCCTCTGACTATGGCTTGACCATGCAGCTTTGCCAAAAAGATAAAAATATTTGGGGAAGATGGAATTGTGAGGTTGCCTGAAGAATGACAGAAGGTTGTGAAACGAAATGGTGAATATGTTATTTAATAAAGTTCTCCATGAAAAAAAAAAAAAAAAGCACCTGGAGCCTTAGTGATTGAGGCTAACTTCTGACCTAGTCACAGCTGTTACTGTTATTTTTATGAATATAACTGAAGACTGTGTTTATCATTCTTGATTTTTATCAGCTGACCATTAAAAATTCCAATCTTATTCACATCAACCATTGGCAATCAGAATTTCCATCATCAGAGGGGGCAAACTTTTTCAGTAAAGAACCAGATAATAAATACTTGAGGCTTCTCAGGCCAGCTGGCCTCTGTGACAGCTACTTCACTCTGCCTTTGTAGCCAGAAAGCAACTGTGGACATGACATAAATCCTTGAGTGTGGTTGTGTTTCAATTTTATGTTCTTTACAAAAATAGGTGGTAGGCTAGATTTGGCTCCTGGGCCACAGTTTGCCAACCCCTGTTCTATACTTAAAGATTTATTAGATTAAAATCCAAATGTGGTAGTGTATTTATTATGTCTGTTTATATTATTGTATTGATTTCAGCCAAATCATACAAACCATCTAAGCACCTCTTGAATTCTAATTACTCAAGATCTGTTATTCAGTAAGAATTAGGTTCGTTTTCACTTTGTATCACCTAATATGTCACTTCTGTGCTTTTATCTAGTCATTCTTCATACCCAGAACAAAGACGCCTTGTACAGAATAAAGCCAAAAATAGACCCTAACTATGTAGCAAGTTTTAGCTTACGATGACTAGCCATCTAAGTGATAAATATTTGATTATAATAGTTTCATCATCAATTAATTCATGAATTCACACCAAAATTCCATTATGCACCACAATTATTTTTTCTTTATAAGAATCATGAGGGGGTTGTGTGTATTTTCTTCCTGAAATCAAGATGTATGTCTATTACAAGTTCTTGCCATTCCTCTCTATTAATGCCAACAAAACTATATTTCTCATATAAAACTGGCTTATAGTAAATTAACTATTTACTCATATATTCTTGCAGTTTGCTGAAAGTAGATGAAATCTCATGAGTCTCACCCCTATACCTGCTCCTCTTGAGATACTTGCCCAAATGGGGTTTTCATGCCATTGTAGCATGACTGTGCTTCTGAGGTCACAGTTATGGGTCTCTTAAAACTCTCTATCAGAGAAGGCAATGGCACCCCACTCCAGTACTCTTGCCTGGAAAATCCCATGGATGGAGGAGCCTGGTAGGCTGCAGTCCATGGGGTCGCTGGGAGTAGGACACGACTGAGCGACTTCACTTTCACTTTTCACTTTCATGCATTGGAGAAGGAAATGGCAACCCACTCCAGTGTTCTTGCCTGGAGAATCCCAGGGACGGGGGAGCCTGGTGAGCTGCTGTCTATGGGGTTGTGCAGAGTCGGACATGACTGAAGTGACTTAGCAGCAGCAGCAGCAAAACCCTCTATAGAGGAGGAAGAGTTAACAGGGTCTTAGCAGCAGCAGCATCCTTCTTCCTTCTTAAGGACTTCCTGGATCACTGCTGATCTCCATCAGACATCCTGCAGA
This sequence comes from Bos mutus, assembly GCF_027580195.1. Classification (NCBI taxonomy): domain Eukaryota; kingdom Metazoa; phylum Chordata; class Mammalia; order Artiodactyla; family Bovidae; genus Bos; species Bos mutus. The sequence continues at coordinate 54,656,210 of NC_091630.1, read as the reverse complement.
CATTCCAAGTAACAGAAAGGTAAACTAAGAATCGCATATCTAAGTTTGTCTTTATTTAATAGAGTATTCTCTGTATTAATTACCTGTTATAAATAAATAAACCTGAAATTTAAGTGGTACAGGTGGCCAGAGAGTGGGAGTTAGTCCTGTAAGTTTTTTATCTGCATGAAGAATGAAATATGAAAACTAAGAGGGCCGTCAACTTATTTTCCCTGGGGTAGCTTGCACTAGACGTACTTGGCACTCATCTGTTACTCTTAACACCAAATTGCATCCCTTTTGGGAAAAAGGATTTTCTGAAGCTGTGATAGTTCAGGGTTTTTCATAGTTGCAAGTGTGCCTGTTGTTTCTTGTACTGTTAAAGAGTAAAGCAGTGATGTGGTATTACAATAGGGAATGGGTCCAGGGAACTGAGCTCCACTGGGATTTGTACAGAGGAAATGTGGCATTTTAAAGGGGGATGAGAATCCAGGGAGTGGGTGAGAGGGGTGCTCTGTAGAGTTGGGGAAGTGAAAAATTATAAAAAATGGCAAGGGATAGTTGGTCCATGGGAAGGGTTTGCTGACCGCTGCGTATGATTGAATCCTGCTTTCTTTGCAGGTGTTGGCTGGAACAGACACTAAACTCTTGCAGCAACCTTGAGTTTTCTCAGGCAGGCACTTTAAGGGAAATTAGGGTCATCCTTGGGACACAGCCTTGAGCTGTTAGAAACTGTGTTAGTGTTTGTTCAAGTCCTTGTAGGCCAAAGTTGACTGGCCTATTCAAGAAGCAGGCTCAGAGGAGCCTGGCTAGAATTTTCAAAGAGCATCTTTGTCAGCATCCTTCACTAATCACTAGTGAAGTTGGGTGCTGTGTTTGATCTCTGATTGCCCCGAATCAGCTGTGATGATACTAAACTCTAGGATTCTGTACTGTGATACTATTCATTTGGGCCTGAGACCTGTACTGTAAAGACCATTACTTTTTAGATGGATGCTCTGGGGCAGTGTGTGTGGGTCGGGGCGGGGGGAGGGGGAGGCGGAGGAGTGGGGGGAAGTGTGTGAAGGGAAGTCTCTGGTTGCTTTACATATTTTGTGAGCTCAATTTTATTTTAAGGTGTTTGGAATATTATTTCATGTTCCATCTTCATTTAACTAGGACTGAGTAGGTAAATCTGAATTTTTTTCTGCCATTTTTCTCAAGTTGTAAGCCCCTTACTTCCACAGTCATAGACTGACTTCTTTCTTTTTTAAAATTATATAAATCCTGCCATTTCCAATTTAAAGACCAGTTTTGGTGAAGAACAGGGTAAGTGCTGTAAAAGGGGACAAATATTATTTGTGCTAAAGGAGTAGGAAAACCTTTTATAGTTTATATTTAAAGTGTTGTTTATATAATTTTATGAATCACAAGGTATAAGTTTTGTAGTGTTATGATATTTCTAATATAATTCCATTATTAGTAAACTGTTCCTATTACTATTTTAATTATTTTAATGTAAATTACATTAATTTAAATTTTAGTTTAAATTTATTTTAGTCTTGAATATATGTTGAGTGATGGACATTGAATAATATTCACTCTTCTGAATTTGAAGCTTATCATTCATTTTCTTCTTAGGTTTTCCCATGACTTTTTTAGATGCTTAAAAATGATAAACTATTTGAGGCTGAAACTTAGTTGTGTAGAAAATCAGGGTGTCTTTTTCTTGAATTTAAATAAGACCCAATATGTTAGAAATGTAGGGGGGAAAATTCATATTTGAGAGAATGACATGTAACTAGTATATTATGTCAGTTCTGAATTTTATTTTTTTTAATTAGTAATTAAAGAGAAGTAGTTTTGAGTGGTGACAAGGCTATACATTGCTAGGCAACATTGCTAGACTTATGAAGAAAAACTAGAAATGAAGCAATAATTGTATTTCTGATTACCTCAAGCTCTATCCTAATGACCAGTTATAAAAATGAGAGATGGTATGCTATAAAGTATGTATATGCTTCATATTCATTTTATATTTACCTCCATATTCAGTTTTGTCTATTAAAATCACTTTTTTGTGTTAGGTTGGCAAATTTTCCAATTTATTAGTTCATCTATTTCTTTCAGGCAATATTCAATAGAGTGCTAAGAAAGGTTAAAATTAAAAGGCCAGGAATTTATAATTACTAGCAGTCATGCATAAGTTATTGAGGATGGTAATTTTGAACGCTTTATTCATTAGAATAGTTTCAATTTGTTCAAGTCAGTCATCACAATAAAATTTTGACTCTCTCTTTGGACTTCAGCTAATATGTCTATGCTTTAGAATTCACTTAGTATTTCCATGCAATGGTGAATAAAATGCTATTTTCTCATCACTTTTCTGAATTTTATTTTTATAATACTCCATACTTTACCACAAAAGATTCTATTCCTTTGATCTTTGACTTGCTTGTTTTTTCTCTTGATTTGTATAAATTTAATTATTTGCTAGTAATAGGTAAATTTTATTGATCAGTGAATTTCAATTTTGAAATGCCCCCAAACCAACTACGTTTGAAATCAAGGATAAAACAACTTAATTTTTTGAAATTGAAAAGCAGATGTGTTTTAGCTAAATTCTTAATGAATCTGTCAACAGTAATTGGATAGAATATTATATAAACAAGATACCTTTTTCTTCAGGTATCTTCTGGGTCTGTGTAGTAATTTCTAATTTGTAATGGACAGAAAGAGGTTTGTATTTTTGAAAGCTTCTGGTTTACTAGAGAATTAAACTTAGATCTGGGCAGATTTGTGGTGATGTATAGGTATATTGGTAAAGAATCTGCCTACCAATATAGAAGACACAGGAGACAAGGATTCAATCCCTGGGTTGGGAAGATCTCCTGGAGTAGAAAATGGCAACCCACTCCAGTATTCTTGCCTGGAGAACCCCATGGACAGAGGAACCTGGCAGGCTTTAGTCCATGGGGTCACAAAGAGTCAGACATGACTGAAGTGACTGATCACAGTACAGCATGGATTTGGGATGTATACTTGAATGCAATTCACTTTATTTATTTTTAAAATCCTTCTTTAATTACCTGTAAACTTCTGCTTCTGGCAGATGAAGTAACTGGTACTGAATTTTCTCTTTAACATAAACAATTGTAACACTGGACAGAAGAGCTAAGACAGTGGTTCTCAGGCACCAGGCAACAGGTAATGCAGGACTATGACTTTGACAAAGGGAAGACTCTACATGGTACTTTCTGAATGAGAAGCAGGGTCTAGAGCCCACCCAGACAACAGAGGTGTTGCTGATGTGAAGAGGCAGGTGTTGGAGGTCAGAGCTGAAGTTTGTGGAGCAGGTAACAGAGAATGAGATGCATGGTGAGAAAGGAGGAGCTGATGAAGTTACATCTCAAGACACTGGCTGGAGCTGGGCCACAAAGAGCAAAGAATAGCATCAGAAATTATAAATAGTTGGATAAGTGTTTTTTCTTTATCTCTTTAAAAGGCAATAAAAATAATGGCATTGTATTATGGGTATTATATAACATATAGATATAAAATATATGAAAAAGGTGGTTCAAATAGATGGAATTATACTGCTGTAAAATTCTTATATTTTACTAAAAACATTATGATACTAATTAGGGTAAAGGATGTACAACAGACCTGCATGCAATTGGTCTATTAACTTTTGACAAAGGCACCAAGACAATTCAAGGGAGTAAAGAAAACCTTTTCAACAGATGGTGCTGGAATATTGGATAGACATATGAAAAAATATGAATTTTGACCTCTATTTAATTCCATTCACAAAAATTAATTTGAGATGGATCATAGACATAAACATAAAGGCTGAGCTTCTGACTTTCTGAAAGTAAACTTGAGAGAATAGCATTGCAACCTTTGAACAGGCAGAGACAGTGTGCAAAAGATAAAAGGAAAAAGATGATAAATTGTACGTCATTAAATAAGAAACTTCTGTTCACCCAAAGACAAACTTTGTAAATGAAAAGACAAGACATATGTAGAAAATATTTGCATTACACCTTCCTAAGAAGGGACTTGCATTTAGAATATTTTAAGAACTAATACAAACCAATAATTAAAAGATAAGAGCTGAATTTAAAAATAGACAAAGGAGTTGAAGAGAGAAACATTCAAGGACATATACAAATGCCAGCAAGCATATGAAAAAATTCTCACAGTTATTGTTCATCAGGAAAATCAAGTTAAAATTACAATGAAATACTATTTCTTAGCTATTAAAAGACTGACAACACAGATGATGGTGAGGGTGTAGAGCAACTGGAAGGCTCATATATGGTTGGAAGACTGTAAAAAGAGAAACTTAAGAAATGTGAAATTTCTCAGAAATTTAAACATATCCTTACTCGATTCCAGAATTCCACTCCTATGTGTTTACACAGAAAAAATATACATCAAGACAAAACCTTTTACACAATTGTTATAGTAGCTTTATTCAAAATATTCACAAACTACAAGCAACCCAAATATCCCCAAATTTCTGAATTAACTGCTGATGCACTCAATAATATGAACGTGAGTTTCAAAAATACTGTAATGAAGGAAAGGAGACAGACATAATCTTCTAGAAAAAGACGTGGGAGTTCTTACTGTATAATATATTTAAGTTCAAGAACTTTTATAGGAATAGAAATAATAATGGTGGTTCCTTAAGGGTGGCGGAGGAGGAAGAAGCTGTGGAAGGTGGCAAGTGGGAATGGAGAAAGGTCTATCTCTGTTGGATTGTTGGCTAAAGGGGTGTGGACATTTGTCAAAACTCATTGCATATAATTGTAGAAATAAGATCTTTGCATTTCTCTGGTGTGTTTCTTCATTCAAACATATGTTTAAGTGTTCAGTGTAGATTCCCTCTGAACACTTTAAAGCTCTGAATTTTGTGTTTTTCTCATTTGATAAAAATTATCTTTACGTATTTCAGTTACCTGCTAATTAGCTTTCCTAGTACCTCGTTTTGATGACTGCAGACATTTCACTGTCAGCAGCCTTTAAGTCGGGTTCGATCCCTGGGTTAGGAAGATCCTGTGGAGAAGGGAAAGGCTACCCACTCCAGTATTCTGGCCTGGAGAATTCCATGGACTGTATAGTCCATGGAGTTGCAAAGAGTTGGACACAACTGAGTGATTTTCACTTTTCACTTTCAGCCTTTAAGTCAGCTTCCCTGGTGGCTCGGATGGTAAAGAATCTGCCTGCAATTTGGGAGACCTGGGTTTGATCCCTGGGTCGGGAAGATCCCCTGGAGAAGGGCATGGCAACCCACTCCAGTATCCCTGCCTGGAGAATCTCCGTGGACAGAGGAACCTGGCAGGCTGCAGTACATGGACTCACAGAGTTGGAAACGACTGAGTGGCTAAGCACACCTTTAAGTCAGCTCTGCATTTTGTCCTTTCAGTAGAAAGCATGTTAGTGCAGAGACCATTTCTTCCGTCTTGTTAACTGTAATGTCCATTCTCTGTAATGACCAATTGATTGCTAATAAATTTCTCATGGACTCCTGAAAAACAGGTAATTAGATGATTTTCCTTTCAAGGTCTGGCTTTGCTTTTCATTTGTTCTGAGGATTTCAGGCTATAGGGAATACACCCACGTAATCCCCCTTAGAGTTTCAAATGCTGTGTTTATTAGGCAAATGGTTTGACAGAATATATATATACATGGACACAGACCTGTTTAAGGAAGATGCGTGTGGTGCCTTAATGGCTCTGCAGATCAAAAGAGAAGAGAAGAGAACTATGATAGCACTCAAACCAGAGCTGCTGAAACCACACCAAATATAATGGAAGCCGTGCTCATTACATACCTCCCTGAAACCAATATTCTGGAATGTTTTTGTTTCCTGAATTTTCAAATAAAGTGATGCTATTTATGCTTACACTTGCCAAAACTTAAAGATTGAAAAGTGCTTAATTTCAAGCCATGACTTAAAATAGTCTACATTTTTGGTGATATGTAGGCAAACATTTTGCTTTTTAAAATTTTGTGTTTTATGTACTCTGGGAATAAGTATAACAAGCCCATGAAATTCTTTGATGTCTTTGGAGATATATTTGTCTATTTTTAATAATGTGTTGATTTAAAGAGAAGTCATACAGCAAGCAGCACAAAAGTAGCAAGAATTATTAAGATTGATATACGAAAATTAGAGTAGTGAGATATTCTTCTTATACTTGGGAAAGCTACAGCACCTCCCTAACTGTTCACTATGGATTCCTTATTCTACTTTTCCTTTCTTAGATCTTGAGACCTCAGTCCAGAATGCTACCTGTTTCCTCTACTTCCGGATGACTTTCAAACCGGAAAGGGTGGTCCCTGAAAGAGTATGGAAAGGAGGTCTCTTCTTAACATAGCATTGGTGCTGACTGGCTCAGAAAATTGTGTTTGTGGGACTCTGGGAATTTGTCTAGTTTTTGGTCATTATAATCCCTGTGAAGAGGATTTAGGGGAAGAAGGTGGTGTCCCTGAGGGACATTCAGTTCAGTTCAGTCACTCAGTGACATCCAACTCTTTGTGACCCCATGGACTGCAGCACCCCAGGCTTCACTGTCCATCACCAGCTCCTGGAGCTTGCTCAGCCTCATATCCATCAAGCTGGTGATGCCATCCAACCATCTCATCCTCTGTCGTCCCCTTCTCCTCCCACCTTCAATCTTTCCCAGCTTCAGGGTCTTTTCCAATGAGTCATTTCTTCGCACCAGGTGGCCAAAGTATTGGTGCTTCAGCTTCAGCATCAGTCCTTCCAATGAATATTTAGGACTGATTTCCTTTAAGATTGACTGGTTGGATCTCCTTGCAGTCCAAGGGACTCTCAAGAGTCTTCTCCAATATCACAGTTCAAAAGCATCAATTCTTTGGTGCTCAGCTTTCTTTATGCTCCAACTCTCACATGTTTATATGACTACTGGAAAAACCAGGGCTTTGACTAGATGACTTTGCCAGTAAAGTAATGTCTCTGCTTTTTAATATGCTGTCTAGGTTGGTCATAGCTTTTCTTCCAAGGAGCAAGTGTCTTTTAATTTCATGGCTTCAGTCACCATCTACAGTGATTTGGGAGCCCAAGAAAACAAAGTCTGTCACTGTTTCCATTGTTTCCCCATCTATTTGCCATTAAGTGATGGGACCAAATGCCATTATCTTTGTTTTTTGAATGATGAGTTTTAAGCCAGCTTTTCACTCTCCTTTTTCACTTTAATCAATAGGCTCTTTGATTCCTCTTCACTTTCTGCCATAAGGGTGGTGTCATCTGCATGTCTGAGGGTATTGATATTTCTCCCTGCAAACTTGATTCCAGCTTGTGTTTCATCCAGCCTGGCATTTCACATAAGCAGGGTGACAATATGCAGCTTTGACATATTCCTTTCCAAATTTAGAACCAGTCCACTGTTCCCTGTGCAGTTCTAACTGTTGCTTCTTGGCCTACATACAGATTTCTCAGGAAGCAAATAAGGGGGTCTGATGATTCCCATCTCTAAGAATTTTCCACAGTTTCTTGTGATCCATACAGTCAAGGCTTTAGCGTAGTCAGTGAAGCAGAAGTAGATGTTTTTCTGGAATTCTCTTGCTTTTTCTACGATGCAACGGATGTTGGCAATATGATCTCTTGTTCCTCTGCCTTTTCTAAATCCAGTTTAGACATCCAGAAGTTCTTTGTTCATGTACTGTTGAAGCCTAGCTGGAGAATTTTGAACATTACTTTGCTAGCGTGTGAGATAAGTGCAATTATGCACTCATAATTTGAGTATTCTTTGGTAGTTTGAGCATTCTTTGGCATTGCCTTTCTTTGGGATTGGAATGAAAACTGACCTTTTCCAGTCCTGTGGCCACTGTTGAGCTTTCCAAATTTGCTGGCATGTTGAGGGCAGCACTTAACAGCATCATCTTTTAGGATTTGAAATTGCTCAACTGGAATTCTGTCACCTCCACTAGCTTTGTTCGTAGTGATGTTTCCTAAGGCCTGCTTGATTTCACACCCCAGGATGTCTGGCTATAGGTGAGTGGTCTCACCATCATGGTTATCTGGGTCAGAAGATCTCTTTCTATAGTTCTTCTGTGATTTCTTACCACCCCTTCTTAATATCTTCTGCTTCTGTTAGGTCCATACCATTTCTGTCCTTTATTGTGTCCATCTTTGCATGAAATGTTCTCTTGGTATCTCTGATTTTCTTGAAGAGATCTCTAGTCTTTCCTATTCTGTTGTTTTCCTCTATTTCTTTGCATTGCTCACTTAGAAAGGCTTTCGTATCTCTCCTTGCTATTCTTTGAAACTCTGCATTCAGATGGATGTATATTTATTTCCTTTTCTTCTTTGCCTTTAGCTTCTCTTCTTTTCTCAGCGATTTGTAAGGCCTCCTCAGACAACCTTTTTGCCTTTTTGCATTTTTTTTTCATGGGAATGGTTTTGATCACTGCCTTCTATACAGTGTTACGAATCTCCATCCATAGTGTTTCCAGCACTCTATCAGATCTAATCCCTTGAATCTATTTGTCACTTCCATTGTATAACAGTAAGGGATTTGATTTAGGTCATACCTGAATGGTCTAGTGGTTTTCCACTAGAAGGATGTCCAGTCTTTTTGTATTTTCTTTAGTGTTGTCTTTGCTGTTCTGGTTAAGATGGTGGATGTATGGTGCTTAGTTTCAGAGAGTAGGGCTCATTCAAGACCCAGCAACAATGATACACAGTCAGTAGGATTTTACCAAGAGGAAAAGGGTAAAATATGAATGAGATGCAAAAATACACTCCCCAAATGGGAAAATCCCATATACGTAATTATTTAAATAGAAGTCAGTCAAAATTCCTAGATAAGTTTGGTACAAATGGCTTCAGTGACATCTGAGTTCAGTGGTTTAGACATGCATCTGTGAATAAGCTGGCGGAGAAACTGACCTTTTAGTTTTCAGATTTCTTAGTGAAAAGTAGCAACACAGTGATTTAAAGCATTGGTCCAGGACTGCACTAGAATGACTCCATAATTTCAAGTACACTACTGTTGATGGAAAATAAAGAGACACTGTCCTAGCACTCTTCAATATGCACCATAAAACTTCTCCTTTAATCTTTCTCCTGATATAGCCCAGGCTTCACAAATGCTAAAGCCACCAAAATACAGATATTCACAGGAGAAGACAAGATCACTGTAAAATCGAGAATGGATGTCTTCTAAGCCATTGATCTGAAATTGCTGGGTGTGAAATCTTGGCAAAATAATGCTTCTACTGAGTTGTGTATTTTATGATATGAAGGAAAGTTTATAGAAAATACAAATGTATGTTGTGCTCAGTTACAAACAAAGCCATCTGCTTTCTCTTGGAAATACTAGCTTTGGGATATCCCATTATTAGTAACTATTATTAATAGATTCTCTTAAGGTGTCCCTGGAATGAGAATTAGAGTTTAAGAGTCTGAGCCTAAACCAGCAGAGGCTGGAGTAGATTTTGGGGAGCAGTTCATCAGAGGTTCCCTGACTTCCATCCTGGTCTCTCTTTTGTGTCCCCAGTTGGGCTCTGCAGTAGGATTTAGAGTTCCCCTTCTAGTGGCTTTTACAGCTCTCTGTGGCACCACTGCCTCTTTTTCATGCCACCTCCTGAATTGTGAATGAAACTTGACACCTGAGGGCCTTCAGAATCCATCCCCATTCAGTCCCTTTTCCTCTGGAGTTGATGTGTTGTTCAGTTGCTCAGTCGTGTCTGACTCTTTACAACCCCTAGCCCAGAACAGGGCTCCTCTGTCCATGGGATTCTCCAGGCAAGAATACTGGAGTGGGTTGCCATTCCCTTCTCCAGGGAATTTTCTGGACCCAGGGATTGAATCTGGGTCTCTTGCATTGCAGGAAGATTCTTTACCATCTGAGCTATCAGGGAAGCCCCTATCTGGACTTGATAGACGAGGTTAACACACACCCCATGGAAATATCTGTACTAGGAAGCTTGAAAGCAATTGCAGTTTTCTTCACTTAGGATTTTACATGATTTATCAACTCAATTTTCTATACTTGCATATTGGAAAGAAAGACTAAATTAGACATAACTTTTCTCCTAGAAAATTGAATCTGTGTATTCTGCATGTGGGCGTATTTATTTATGGTGTACACCCTTCCATTCCAAGACTTGTGGTAGCTCACACACTTTTTAAATGCAAGATAAGGTACTTATTTATATATGCATCCCAAATGTCTAGCCAAGTTCTTGGTATCCTGCTGATAATTAATGTTTATGGAATCAAATTGAGCCTAAAGTAGAGCAAAGATTTTTAAAAATACCTTTTAAATTTTTTCAAATTTTATACTGGAGTATAGTTGATTTACAGTATTGTGTTAGTTTCAGGTGTGCAGCAACATGGTTCAGTTATACATACACATATATTATTGTTTTTCAGGTTCTTTCCCATGTAGGTTATTACAGAATATTTAGTAGAGTTCTCTGGGCTAGACAGTAAGTTCTTGTTGATTATTTTTTATGTAGTAATTTGTATAAGTTAATCCCCAACTCTTATTCTCCTGCCTCCACTGAACAAAGATGGTTTAAAGAAAGAAAATGATCATACCAGATGTCTGCAACAGAGTGTTGTCATTGGATCATTATTTGCCTCTGAGCTTCCTAAATTGTGCAGACTATTCCCTTTGTGATAAATTGTTCATGATTTAGTTTCTGACAAAGCAGCATATAACCCTTACCTTGAAAAGATATAAGAAGAATATAAAATTTATCTGAGCATGTTTCATGTAAAGAAGTATAGAAATGTAATGGTCAGTATCCTTGACTGTATTTTCTTCCTATTTGTATGAAAGAAGATGCAGAAATATTTTTAAATGAACAATTCTCATGTACCCACGCTCAAATGCAGAAGGCACAGTACGACACCATCCCATTTCAGTGAAGGAACTCTCTGTGGACCAGAGATAATACTGTTCAGGAATCCTCTATTTATATTACAATTTACTATGACAGAACTTGTATAATTTAAATGAATGAATCTCTATTAAACTATCATTTTCAAATATTACTGTTCTTGGCAAATTCCCAGCATGGATCAGTTCATGAATCTCTAACAAGTACATGTAGCCCAGCTAGTCAGTGATTTTGACTAAAGAAACAATCCTGACATGAAGAGGCAAGGTTGACCCTTCAGTGGTGGGTGGGTTAGGAGCCTGATCTGTGTTCTTAACTGGATAGAAACCAGTTCATTTCAGTGCACAATTGAGGTACTTAGGTGCTTTCATGTAAGCAACTCATGGAAACAAGTCGATGACGTTTATCTGCACTTGGACTGTGTGTGTGTGTGTGTGTATGAGTGTGTGTGTGTGTGCCCACGCACATGTGCGTGCATGTACTCAGTCATGTCTGACTCTTTGAAACCCTATGGACTGTGTAGCCCGCCAGGCTCCTCTGTCCATGGGATTCTCCAGGCAAGAATACTAGAGTTGGGTAGCCATTCCTTTCTCCAAGGTATCTGTCCAACCCAAGGATTGAAACCAGGTCTCCTGCATTGCAGGCAGATTCTTTGCCATCTGAGCCACTGGGGAAGCTCTGGGTTTATTGGTGCTGCTATAAATTATCACTGATTTCGAGAGGGTCTTCAACTTTCTCTGACTTTCCAAACTGCAGTGATTTCCATACATTTCTCCACCTCCTTCAGACCTTCCAGGCTGTTATACCTTGTTCTCTGTCCCATTTCTTACTCTCACCCATCCCAAAATATGACCAGCAACTAGGCCTTCCATCATCTCTGGGCCATCCATCACTCACTGGTCTCTCTTTTCCACCCACTAGTCCACCTTTCTATGACTGCTTCATCTACTATTTTAAAAAACGTTTTATTGGTGTACAGTTGATTTACAGTGTTATGTTTTGGGTGTACAGCAAAGTGAATCAGTATATATATATCAGATCAGTCGCTCAGTCGTGTCCGACTCTTTGCGACCCCATGAATCGCAGCATGCCAGGCCTCCCTATCCATCACCAACTCCGGGAGTTCACTCAGACTCATGTCCATCGAGTCAGTGATGCCATCCAGCCATCTCATCCTCTGTCGTCCCCTTCTCCTCTTGCCCCCAATCCCTCCCAGCATCAGAGTCTTTTCCAATGAGTCAACTCTTCGCATGAGGTGGCCAAAGTACCGGAGTTTCAGCTTTAGCATCATTCCTTCCAAAGAAATCCCAGGGCTGATCTCCTTCAGAATGGACTGGTTGGATCTCCTTGCAGTCCAAGGGACTCTCAAGAGTCTTCTCCAACACCACAGTTCAAAAGCATCAATTCTTCGGCACTCAGCCTTCTTCACAGTCCAACTCTCACATCCATACATGACCACAGGAAAAACCATAGCCTTGACTAGACGGACCTTTGTTGGCAAAGTAATGTCTCTGATTTTCAATATGCTATCTAGGTTGGTCATAACTTTCCTTCCAAGGAGTAAGCATCTTTTAATTTCATGGCTGCAGTAACCATCTGTAGTGATTTTGGAGCCCAGAAAAATAAAGTCTGACACTGTTTCCACTGTTTCCCCATCTACTTCCCATGAAGTGATGGGACCCGATGCCATAATCTTCGTTTTCTGAATGTTGAGCTTTAAGCCAACTTTTTCACTCTCCACTTTCACTTTCATCAAGAGGCTTTTTAGTTTGTCTTCACTTTCTGCCATAAGGGTGGTGTCATCTGCATATCTGAGGTTATTGATATTTCTCCCGGCAATCTTGATTCCAGCTTGTGTTTCTTCCAGTCCAGCGTTTCTCATGATGTACTCTGCATATAAGTTAAATAAACAGGGTGACAATATACAGCCTTGACATACTCGTTTTCCTATTTGGAACCAGTCTGTTGTTCCATGTCCAGTTCTAACTGTTGCTTCCTGACCTGCATACAGGTTTCTCAAGAGGCAGGTTAGGTGGTCTGGTATTCCCATTTCTTGAAGAATTTTCCACAGTTGATTGTGATCCACACAGTCAAAGGCTTTGGCATAGTCAATAAAGCAGAAATAGATGTTTTTCTGGAACTCTCTTGCTTTTCCCATGATCCAGCGGATGTTGGCAATTTGATCTCTGGTTCTTCTGCCTTTTCTAAAACCAGCTTGAACATCAGGAAGTTCACGATTCACATATTGCTGAAGCCTGGCTTGGAGAATTTTGAGCATTACTTTACTAGCATGTGAGATGAGTGCAATTGTGTGGTAGTTTGAGCATTCTTTGGCATTGCCTTTCTTTGGGATTGGAATGAAAACTGACCTTTTTCAGTCCTGTGGCCACTACTGAGTTTTCCAAATTTGTTGGCATATTGAGTGCAGCACTTTCACAGCATCATCTTTCAGGATTTGAAATAGCTCAACTGGAATTCCATCACCTCCACTAGCTTTGTTCACAGTGCTGCTTTCTAAGGCCCACTTGACTTCACATTCCAGGATGTCTGACTCTAGGTCAGTGATCACACCATCATGATTATCTTGGTCGTGAAGATCTTTTTTGTACAGTTCTTCTGTGTATTCTTGCCTGTGTATATATTCTGTGTATATATTCTGTGTGTGTGTGTGTGTATATATGTATATATATATATATATCTCCACTCTTTTTTAGATTCTTTTCCCATATAGCCATTACAGAGTATTGAGTAGAGTTCCCTGTGCTATAATAGGTCCTTGTTAGTTATCTATTAATATTTTATGTTTGAAGTGCAGTTCCTTTGAACATTTCCCCCTTCACAGAAGAGTTTAACGTAAATGAATTTTATCATTACACTTTTTCATGTACGGATAGGATCTGTAGTCATAATTTGAGAAAAACAAAAGCTATGTGAATTTAGAAGTTAATAGTCATTCAGAAAGGAAAGTCTCCCTGTATATTACCCCATGTATTCTTTGTTCCTTTATTTAATAGACTTTACAGTAATTTCCACATTTAATATATCAAAAGTTTTTTAAGTTACTCTTGGACACATGATAGGTTTCTCAGGTGGCTTAGCGGTAAAGAATCTGTTTGCTAATGCAGGAGACATGGATTCCATCCCTGTGTGGGGAAGATCCCCTGGAGGAGGGCATGGCAAGCCACTCCAGTATTCTTGCCTGGAGAATTCCATGGACAGAGGAGCCTGGTGGGCTATGGTCCATGGGGTCGCAAAGAGTCAGGCACAACTGAGTAACTGCGCATGCACGCACGGGCATGTGACACCAATTGTCCAATATGTAGATGTAGAAAGGCATGATTTTATTGCCTTTGCAGCATTTCTCCACTGTATTTCATTATCAATTTGTCATATATTTTTAGCTAAAAAAAGTGTGACTTTGAACTTGAATGTTGATCAGGTAATTCTAAATTAGAAATTTGAGGAATGAAGGTGCTATCTGTCAAAAATTATAATCAGAAGAAGAATTATTTCCCTGTCATTAATGCAATCTGAGTGGCAAAATGATTTTTACATCTTGTATCAGTTGTGACATGTTGTTGCTTGACCAGAGGCTTCATTTGTATCATCCAGTTGAACCTGAATTTACATGTGTGATGGAAGGGTGGTGTTTGTATGTCAGTTGGCAGGGGTGGGGGGAATCCCTCCGGAGAGGTAACCTGCAATAAACATGAAAAAGATGTTTATTATAACATCAAACATAATTCTATTATTTTAATTCAAAGTAGATAAGAAGAGCCCTTTTTGGAACAGATGTATTATCAAAATTAAATTAAAGGAGAAGCAACAAATGAAATTATAATCTTACTGATATGTCACTTACCCCTGTCTGGGGAATGTAATTTGATAAAGGTAGGTATGGATGGTAATGAGATTATCCTCTCAAATGGAAAAGCAGGGACAGACTTCAGTCAAAAGTTTAATTTCTAATTAGAAAAAAATAAAAATCATGTTCAATTTTAATTTCATTGCTACTGTTAAAATGTATAGTTCTAGTAATTAAAACCAAATCAATCATGAAACAAAAATAGTACAGGTGGAATAAATAAAAGGAGCTTAAAAAGTGTCCTATTCAGCCAAAATCAGCAGCCAGGAGTCATGTATGGATGTGAGAGTTGGAATATAAAGAAAACTGAGCACCAAAGATTTGATGCTTTTGAATTGTGGTGTTGGAGAAGACTCTTGAGAGTCCCTCCGATAGCAAGGAGATCAAACCAGTCAGTCCTAAAGGAAATCAGTCCTGAATATTCATTGGAAAGACTGATGCTGAAGCTGAAGCACCAATACTTTGGCCACCTCATGTGAAGAGTTGACTCACTGGAAAAGACTCTGATGCTGGGAGGGATTGGGGGCAGGAAGAGAAGGGGACGACAGAGGATGAGATGGTTGGATGGCACCACTGACTTGATGGACATGAATTTGAGCAAGCTCTGGGAGTTGGTGATGGAAAGCCTGGGGTGCTGCAGTCCATGGGGTCACAAAGAGTCAGACACGACTGAGTCACTGACCTGAACTGATTCAGCCAGAGTAAGTTTTTTATTGAGATTTTTACAGTTTATCATAAATTTTAATTTTTAACATCAAATGGGAAAATGACAAGGCATATTTTTCACATAAATAATTTGAAAGGTTTAGAGAATTTATAGTCAACCACCAAAGAATATTTTTGGTGAAGCAGAGAAGTTGCATTGGGGTCAGAAAGCAGACATTTGGTTCATTGAATCATTATTATTCCTTAAATGTGTACTTTTGCTTCTTCTCACTTAGATTTTGAATTTCCCCTAATATACTAACCATTATAAAGTGCCAATTATAGTGAGAAAGAGTATATTATAAGCAAATAAATGTTCATTCTGATAGTAGACTTAGTAGCTGTTGTTCAGGCCTATGAACATAAGACCACCAAGCCTCATAAAGAATAAAGATTTCAGCATGCAAACAGAATGGTCATTGCTTTATTTTAAAAATATTCAATATATGGAAGTATGAATTCTCTGAAATCTAATTCATATGTTTAATGATATTAAGTCAAAATCTAACAAGGAAACTCTGTAAATTCAAAGAAATTATTCTAAAGTTCACTTGAAGAAAGACTTCCCTGGTGGCTCAGATGGTAAAGCATCTGCCTACAATGCAGGAGACCCGGGTTCAATCCCTGGGTTGGGAAGATCTCCTGGAGAAGGAAATGACACCCCACTCCAGTATTCTTGCCTGGAAAATCCCATGGACGGAGGATCCTCATAGGCTACAGTCCATAGGGTCACAAAGAATTGGACATGACAGAGAGACTTTACTTTCACTTCACTTGAAGAAAACATTAGTAAATTTTTTTTAATTTAAATATTATTTAAGAGAAACATCTCCATAGCAAGCATAGATGTAGTAAAAGGCAAATTAATCTATAGAGTTTTCTGGTTTAGGCACAGAAATAGACCTATGAAACAGAAGAGTGTTCCCAGAAATTTTCTTCATAGTTTAGAAGTTAGTGATTATTGAAGAAGGCGTTACAAAACAAAGAAAGTAAAGTGGATTACTTAGTGAGTGGTACTGCAAAGACTGATAAGAAATGTAGGGAAGGATGAAAATGAAACCTGGTAGACTAGATGGTTGCTTTACATTGCTGCGTCAGTTTCTGCTGTAGAGCAAAGTGTATCAGCCTTACGTATACATATATCTCCCCTTTATTGGATTTCCTTCTCATTTAGATCACCACAGAGCTTTGGGTAGAGTTTCCTGTGCTGTGCAGTGGGTTCCCATTCGTTATCTATTTTATACATAATACTGATAGTGTGTGTATGTCAACCCCAATCTCCCAATTCGTCCCACCCCAACCCCTTCCCCCTTTGTTGTCCATACGTTTGTTCTTTATGTCTTTGTCTGTTTCTGGTTTGCAAATAAGATCATTTTTAACATTTTTCTAGATTTAACATGTGTTTATTATTTATTTTTTTCTCTTTCTGACTTTCTGCACTTTGTATGACAGTCGATAGCAATGACAATTGACAACATCTCTGTAAATGACACACTTTCATTCCTTTATATGGCTGAGGAATATTCCATTGTACCCATGTCCCGCATCTTCTTTATCCATTTATCTGTTGATGGACATTTAGCTTGCTTCCCTGTCCTTGGTATTATAAGTAGTACTGCGATGATATGTGCACGTGGTCAATGGCTTTCCCTTTCTAGAAAACTTAAGGCAGCCCTGAAAATATATATTATGACTTCGTGAATGGGAAAAAGACATGAATAATCATCTGGATCTTACAGTGCTTTGGGAACTGATACATGTTGGGAACCTATTTTCTGATAATGTTGAAAATATGAGAATGTACACATTTATATATATATTATTGTGAAAAGACTTTTTTGGTTGCTGACTTTCAAGAAATTGCTTTTGCATCTCTTTTGATAGGCATTTCCTGAAAAGAAGTGGTGTGTGTCAAAAGAACAGCATATTTTGCAATGAGAGATGCCAATCAAATAGGGAGGTGCATGGTGGTTCTTGATTCTTGGCTCTAATTACATCTATGACCAGTGACATTACCCAAAAATAGAGGTTGAAGGGGAAAATTTGAAATCTCAATCTCACCCTGAAATGCTAGTTTAAAGAGGTGAACTGGATATTGAAATGGATAAAAAAATTGATGTTCCATATTAGTTAGAACTTTGAGTCCCGAGGAATTAGAAACCAGAACCATTTCTACATTGCCTCTTCTTTATTTTTGGTGACTCAGCCATTGGAAATACTCCCAGGAGCACTTGGAGGATCCTATAATTAAGAATTATGGCTTCTAAAAGTGCTGTCCACTTTGATAGGGTTCTCCTTGTCCCACTGCAGGTTTCTGTGAGTTAGTCTGAGCTCTCTCTCTCTCTAGTAAAGATTTATGATTTTTCTTTGAAACGTATTAGGCTCTAAGCACTAACAATGATGACCCTGATGATGCTGACAATGATAACTTCAACCAGATTTCTGGACAACTTAATTTTTCCAGTAGAGGGAGGGAGGAGGTCAGATGGTCAGAGGCTTGCACTTTGGGAAAGGGTGTAAACTGCAGAAGAAATGAGCTTGTATTGCTCTATACAGTTACAAAATTAGAGTTTATCTGCCATGTCTTCCAGGAAGTAAAAGTCACGATTATAGTTTAATTGTAAAGATTATACTTTATGAAAATTTTTTTACATTATCAAAATATTTTAATGGGAGATAATATAAATTAGTGATAACCTAGTGCATCTTATAACAATAAAAGTTTCTAATGTGCTTTAGGATTCATCTTATTGAGTTGATTCTCACAAGTTGTGTGGCATAGATCTGAAAGGCTTAACCATTTTATTATGTGAGGGAACCAAGGTGTAAGGAGTCTTAATGACTTCCTTGGAACAGGGAATGAGACAGGAAGATCTCCATGTAGGGGGAACCAAAGCTGGCACACTGGAATTGCAGTAAAAATAAAACAAAGTGAAAAGCCAAGCAAAAAGAAAAGAAGAGTATCTGGTTTTGATGGTCCTCTACCAATTTCCCTTTTGTCTCACTAAATCTTTAATAGTCTTACTATTTCAGAAGTGCTCTCAACAGAGTCAGACATAATTGAGTCTTTACTTGGTGCAGCGAAGTGAGGCGAGAAGAGATCAGAGGCGTGTGGCAGCGAAAGTCACAGGCGAACAGGTGTCAATGCATCAGGGCTGGCTCCCCTGGTCCTCACAGTTCTCCTCACTAGAAACCCTGGGAGGTTTGAGTTCTTACTTCATGAAGGATGGCAAAGATATCCTTCTCCAGGGACCTATTCCCTTCCTGATAGTCATCCTGTGTCTTAATCACATCCGGGTGTCACTGGGAACTGTCCAGGCTCTAACGTCTTGTATTCTGTTCCATTCCTTCAACGTCAATTCCCACCACCCCCGCTTCTCAGCCTCATCAAAATTCCACATCAAATCCCTTGTCACCTTCCTTTTCTCCTAATTTATTTTCTCATTTTGGAACACTTTCCATTTCTACATTTCCTGTGAATACGGAGTTCAGCTCTTCTTTCATCCATCCTTTCACTGCCCTTTATCAGTCTGCTACAGCTACCCTGCAAGTCACCATCCTTGAATCAGTCCAGCCTTCCTTCCACTTGTACTCTGGTTTGGAATGTTATGAAGAAAATAACACTGTTGTGTAGATACTTGGAGTCTACCATCTAGCTAGACCCATACAACTCTGCAAAGAGCTGATTCATTGGAAAAGACCCTGATGCTGGGAAAGACTGAAGGCAAAAGCAGAAGCGGGTGGCAGAGGATGAGGTGGTTAGATAGCATCACTGACTCAATGGACATAAATCTGAGCAAACCCTAGGAGATAGTGAAGGACAGGAGAGTCTGCTGTCCTAGTGTTCCTGGGGTCATAAAGAGTCGGACATGACTTAGTGACTGAACAACAACAACATACAGCTTTCAGGGGAATTATTTTTTTGTTCTGAAGAGTGTGCATTGCCATTCCTCACAGTAGTTATTCTGATTCCTATGAGTCACTTGAAGTCCTTATGTCACTAATGGCTTCTCATACACTGAATGAAAGTCAGGCCTGAGCTACCCTAACCACTCACTCTCAAACCTTCAGGTGCATCCCCATCCATGCTCCTCCTCACCTCCTCTCCAGTAGGGTTATATTTCTGCCTTATTGTGGTTTTCAACAGCTGCTACCACAGGCTATCCTACAAACAGTCTGAATACCACTCCTTACTCAGTCTGAGTGTTCTCTCTTGCCTAATTACCCTACAAGGCTTCCAAGATGAATAAAAACATGTTCAAGGACTGCCCCCTTGCCATGCTCAGAATTCTCTAACGAAGCTATTCATGGTGGCATGGCTTGGCGGTGTTTCTCCGTCAGGTTTGCCAAGTGGGTAGACCAGGGGCATTCATGTGGGTCATCTATTCATTAGGAAGAAAGCACTTTCTATGCTTTGACTAGTCTCTTCTAGTCCCCTAAACCACGTGGATAAAAGGCACCTTTCTTCTTTCCTCAGCTGGGTTCCCAACTTCTTCTGCCGTCCTTTTTATCAAAGGAAAATCTACAGGTTGTATTTCAAAGACTAGGCATTATTTTTTGGTGCTAAGCAGAAAAGTAATTAAAGTCCATTACACAAAAGCTCGGTTTCTCTTTCGCTTCTCTTTAGAAGCTGTATCAGTAACAAGGAAAATATAATCATGAATTTTAAACTATCATTTTAACCAACTATATCCTCTGTTAGAGTTGCGGAGTGGCCCATGTTTGAGCCCCGCAGGGATGTCAATATTGTCCACTGGAAATTTGATAGCGATTTCTGGCTTTTGCCCTAGTGCCAGGCGCACAGAAAGCACTTAATGAATATTCGTCACCTAAAGATGTGAATCCTGTCCCCTGCATTGTTTCAGAGGTGAGAAAAGCTAACAGTACATCTCCAGAGAACATGTCACAGAGTTTATTTTCTTCTTAGCAAACAAATGCAGTAGAGGAAAATAATGATGTTTGGGTTCAGTCTGATCACAAGAAAACAGTATCTAGTACATCTTTGTCAGAAGATTCATGTTTTGTTTTGCTCATCATCCCTGGGGTTTCTTTTTTACAGTGGGGATGGTACACAGAGGTTTGGACTCTTCACCCCTCCTGCTTGTGCCTCTGAAGAAGCCTGGGGTTTCTTTTTTACAGAAGGGATGGTACACAGAGGTTTGGACTCTTCACTCTCCCGCTTGTGCCTCTGAAGAAGCCTGGGGTTTCTTTTTTACAGTAGGGATGGGACACAGAGGTCTGGACTCTTCACTCCTCCCGCTTGTGCCTCTGAAGAAGCCATGGCATGGTAACACGTTCATGTCGCACATCACTTGAGCTGCTGCCGGGGCTGGAGTGGCTGAGGGAGCTTGCAGTGAAGAAGTTTTGTGCCTTGGTCCTGATTTTGAACTATTAAAAATAAGGTGTAGATTTCAAGGACAACTGGGGAAATGTGTTCTCCGATGGCTGATTTACTGTTTCTTTTGAAAACAGTTGTGTTCTTTGGTCATGGATTCTGTGACAATTAAAATGAAATGTGTGAAACTGTTGAATGATCCCTGGATGAGACTAATGACCTTGGAAGAATTCCACCGTAAGTTTGGCTTCCTATTCCAATTTCTGAAGTGGTCACAGGACTCTTGAAAAACAGCCAATGACTGATGATGCAATTTTTGTCCACTCATTTTTTTTTTTTAAATAAGATTCTCCCCCTAAAACAGGTGTTTACTAACACCTAACTATGCTTCAAGGTACCCAGATGAGCATTATCTGGGACCAGATCATGTTAATTGCAGAAAAAATTGCCTTGAAATAAGGACCCTTTTGGAAATTGTAGCTTAATGTGGTGAATGAACTTAAATGCATGATGTGGAAGCTATGAGAAAATAGTTGACTTCCTCACTCATAGCACTGACAGGCACTCTCCTTGAGTGCTTTCTCTCAAATTGAATATAAAGCATCTTAGGTTGGAATCAACTTATTTTTCAAAAGTTTAAACTTGAAAAATAACTTCAAATTCTAAGATATTAGGATTGCAGAATCTTGTAAAATACATATTGGAAATATTGATCGATTAATAAAAATAATACAACATCTAAAACGCAAAATCTAATGCTTTAATTTAGTATTACAGGATTATAAATGCATGGAATAAAAATAATCAACATAGAATCACAAAAGTTGTTACAATTTTATAGGTTTAATTTTCAAGGGAGTATCTAATAATCTTCTCTTTCTGATTTCATATTTTAAAATTAAGTGTGATTAGAGCTGCCTTTTTCAGAATTTGTAGGAAAGAATAAAAAGGAACAGACTTCATTTGTCCCCAGCCAGTTACAGGAACTTGGGCAAATCATTGATTTTATATTTAAAGTAGAATAGGGCAAACATGGGCTTCCCTGGTGGCTCAGATGGTAAAGAATCCACCTGCAAGGCAGGAGACCCATGTTCAATTCCTGGGTCAACAAAATCCCCTGGAGAAGGGAATGGCTCCAGTATTCTTGCCTGGAGAATTCCATGGACAGAGGAGCCTGGCAGGCTATAGTCCATGTAGTCACAAAGAGTCAGACACGACTGAACGACTAAGACACCAAAACATACTCACACACCCACAGGGCAAGCATAGTCAGCTACAGAAATATATCCCAGGGGATGGCATGAAAATGCATTGCTGAGGAGTTGTCTACGTGTCCAAATCCATCTGCGTAAGCATGTAATCAGCAGAAAGGAAAACAATGCCAGAAGTTATGAGTGCTCTGCCATCCCCATCAGGGGACAGAGGAGGTCCAGTTCACTTTGTCCTAAAACAGTGCCAGAGAAGCTATTTTCAAATGCATAGTGGAATCATCAAAGCTGATTTACCTCGCACGGGCAGACAGACACTTAACACGTATTTGCAGAAATGTAACTATGCAATTAGAATGAGGAAAGCACAAGGCATTGAGAGCCAGCAGGTGTAAAAGGGTAGTTTTACTATTGCTAATTGACCTGGCCCTGGGCTGATGACATAACCACTCTGGGACTAATAGTCTGGATTTAATTGTTTCACTTATAAAGTGTTTAAGCACCACTGGATGCCGTAGGAAAATGTCTGCCTCCATTCTAACTTGCCTAGAGTCACAGCATCCTGCTGTGATTGTGTCCTTGGTGTATGGTTGTCCATGGTGAAGGTCATAGGTCAGCACAAGCTACTTAATGAATCACAAGAACATCCATTCTTAGGTGACCCAGACTTTGCTTTGGGAAGTCTCAGTTATAGTTGCAAGAGTGGGAGGGAAATGTGGTTAAATCTCAGGTTCTGAGCTTCATTTGCCATGTGACTTTGGGTCAGTGAAGTGAAATAGCTATGGGATATTTCAATGACCAGAAGGAGCGTCTGGAAAGGAAATAGCACATAGCCTGGCACAGAACAGTTTCTCCATAAACAGTGTATTCTTAGCATCATATTTAACATAGTACATCCTTCACCCTTGATTATACAAAATTTAAGGCATTTTTAAATCTATCAATCCTCAGAGTTACAAATCCATTTTTATTGCTGGTAACTATTTTGAAAACATATTTCTATTAAATATGACTTTAAAGGTTTAATGGTTAGAGATCATTCAGCAGAAATTGGGTTTTAGGAGAAAATAGAACTAGAGTTAGGGCATTTCATAATATGTTGTGTGTGTTAGTTGCTCAGTCATGTCTGACTCTTTGTGACCCTATGAAGTGTAGCCCACCAGGCTCCTCTATCCATGGGGATTCTCCAGATAAGAATACTGGAGTGGGTTGCTATTCCCTTCTCCAGAGGATCTTCCCAACCCAGGGATCAAACCCGCATCTCCTGCATCACAGGCAGATTCTTCACCACTGAATCACCAGGAAGCCCAATTTCATAACATATGTGGATATAATTTTGACAGAAGGATATTGCAAAAACTGCATCTACCTTAAAAACTCATCTCAGTGTGGAATACAGTTGTTAATTAGAATAAACGTGTACCAGAACAGCTCACAGAGTGCTCACTGCCTTTGTTGTTTCTTATTGACAAATGCACCCCTAAATGCCACTATTTTTTAAAATTTATTTTTAGTTGGAGGATAATTGCTTTACAGTGTTGTATTGGTTTCTGCCATACATCAACATGAATCAGTCATAGGTATACACATGTCTCTCCTCCCTCTTGAACCTCCCTCTCACTTGCTCCCCATCCAACCCCACTGTGTCATCACAGAGCCCCCGCTGAGCTTCCTGCACTGTGCAGCAACTCCACTAGCTAGCTATTTACACATGGTAGTGTATATGTTTCAACGCTACTTTTCAATTAGTCCCACCCTCTCCTTCCCTTGCTGTGTTCACAAGTCTGTTCTCTATTTCTGAGTCTCTATTGCTGCCCTGCAAATAGGTTCATCAGCACCATCTTTCTAGATTCCGTGTATATGCTTTACTATTTGATGTTTGTCTTTTTCTTTCTGACTTAGTTCACTCTGTATTAACAGACTCTAGGTTCATCCACCTCTCTAGAACTAACTCAAATTGGTTCCTTTTTATCAGTTCAGTTCAGTTGTGTCTGGCTCTTTATGACCCCATGGACTGCAGCACGTCAGGCTTCCCTGTCCATCACCAACTCCCAGAGCTTATTCAAACTCACGTCCATCGAGTCAGTGATGCCATCCAACCATCTCATCCTCTGTTGTCCCCTTCTTCTCCCGCCTTCTATCTTTCCTAGCATCAGGCTCTTTTCCTCTTGATGGCTAAGTAATATTCCATTGTGTATGTATGTATGTATGTGTATATATATATATATATATATATATATATATATATATATACCACAACTTCTTTATCCATTCATCTGTTGAAGGACATCTAAGTTGCTTTCATGTCCTGTAGATGCCACAGTTTTTTCAAAGGGCAAGTGACAATGGAAGCCTTTCTAGAGACAATGGAAGCCAATAGTCTCTCTCTGCATGTTCCCTAAAAATGCCTGTTTGAGAGCCTATAAATTACAGGCTGTAAGCGTGATGGCGTTACTAGATATATATTGTGAAAAGATCCCCATGATAAGTCTAATTAACACCCATCATCACACAGCTACCCTTTTGTTTTGTCATGAGCACTTTACAGATCTCCTCTCATGGCAGCTTTCAAATATACAACACAGTATTGTTCACTTCAGTCACCATGCTGCATGTTACATTATCAGGACATTTATTTTGTAAGTGCAAGTTTGTACCTTTTGATGACCTTCAGACTTCTTGAGTTTTCGAAAGGAGGACTTTTTTTTACCTTTGGCTGTATGTGGTTGTGGGTAATAATTGGGTATGTCCCAAGAGCTTAGAATTAAGAGCAATCAAACAGCTCCATAAGTTGAACTATTAAAGCAAAATGCAATAAGAACGAGCAGAGCTATGAAAGCCTTAATGAGATAGTTTTTCCCAGCCAAAGAAATACCTGACTGAATATTTTCATAAGATGAATACAGGCCTTATCCATGCCAATCATCAGAAGGCAGTGTGTGTGTATGGGGGAATGGGGTGGAGAAAGGTATTGATTGGCCACAGAACATAGAAAAAGAAGCCTCAGAGTGTCAGAATTTTGACACTGATCATTCAATAACTGTTAGTTTTAGTGGAGTGATATGTTTGGCCAAAGAGCCAGATAATAGAATTCCATGTTCAGGATGAATGACACCTTAAGCAGATAGACACTGCAAATGATCCTAGATTCATGATATTACCTTTTCAGATCCTATGACAAACATGCCTGGTTCTGATCCCAGCGTTCACCAAGAAATATTCACTTTAATGTTGGCCAACCCATACAGGTGTGTCCACAGAAGACTGTGTGTGGGTCATGGCCTCATCAGTTATGCCATAGTTTCTTTTTTATTTTCTGAGTGTACATCAGAAGAGTCATGTTGCATCCTAAGTCTACCACTTTGACTTTTGTGAGCTTGGTATTTTGAATACCCTCCTGAGACACTGGCGAAGGAAATGGCAACCCACTCCAGTATTCTTGCCTGGAGAATTCCATTGGCAGAGAACCCTGGTAGCTACAGTCCATTGGACACAACTGAGCAATTATCAGTTTCACTTTACACTGAGCTAGACTCTAAATTTACGGGCTTCCCTGGTAGCTCAGGTGGTAAAGAATTTGCCTGCAATGCAGGAGACCTGTGTTCAATCCTTGGGTCAGGAAGAACCCCCGGAGAAGGGAATGGCAACCCACTCCAGTATTCTTGCCTAGAGATTTCCATGGACAGACCATGGAGTCACAAAGAGTTGGACACGACTGAGTGACTAACACACACACACACACATACACACACCATGCCTGAGACACAGTTCACATGGCTGAGCCTCTGGAGCTGAGGGCCCATCCAGGTCAATCTGCTGGTCACCTCTCCTCCCCTCCCCCGAGACCTTGGGTAGCTGAGCAGCTGTGTCTCCTGGTGACATACTGACCACCTGCATGGGATTCCATTTTTTTTTTGATGTGGGCCATTCTTGAAGTTTTTATTTAATTTGTTACAATATTGCTTCTACTTTATGTTTTTGTTTGTTTGTTTGTTTTTGCTTGCAAGGCACGTAGAATCTTAGTTCTCTGACCAGGGATTGAATCTACACCCCCTGCATTGGAAGGCAAAATCCAGACCACTGGATTATTAGGGAAGTCCCTGGAATTCCATTTTAAGTGCTGTCTTACCTAATCACTTTAAAAGAAACAGCTTTTCCCCTTTGTTTTAATTCCCTCCGTTCCATTAAAAAGATAGCACAAAAAAAAAAAATAAATAAATAAAAAAAATAAAAAGATAGCACAAATGGCTTCACTGTTCTGAAATTCAGTGAGACCAACAAGCCAAAATTTCGTGTATAAAATGTTCACTTTATTTCCTCTTCACTTTCTTATTTCCACTTCATTTCCTCTTCCTTTTCTCTTTCCTTCTTTCTTTTCTGTCTGTCCCTTTTTGTTCCCTCCCTCCCTCCTGCCTTCCTTTTCTGTCTCTTTATGTGTCTTTGCTTCCTTATTTCTTTCCTCTCCTCCCTTCCACATGCATTTTTCTAGAGCACTCTCATGTACCTGACACTATAAATACTAGCAGGAAAAAATCCTAATAATCTGGTAGGAAAAAGAGGTACATACTTAAATATGCAGTAAAGGGTGAAATATATTTTTCATTTGTGATTAAATTCTATTTAACTTCACAAGTATGCATTAGGATTCTTTTGTGTGCAAGCACTGTTTTGGGTTTTGTGGAAGATGCCAAAAGCATAAGCTTGGCCTCAAGTTGTCGTGTTATTAAACACGTAGAGAAAAGAAAAAACAACTCTAGGCAGAATGTGGGAAATCTTATGTGAATTGTACAGTGTTCTTAGAGGCAAAGAGAGAGAACACTTCTAGCTAGAATGTTCTGGGTTGGGTTGGGTTGTACAGTAGGACTGTGTTGGCTGAATTTAAATTGGGCGGAGAGGTGCATCAGGGCATTGGGGTTAAGGCAGGGTCATGGGGAGATAGAATGAGGCAAATAGAGCTGGTCAGAACTGATGGTGGTGCTCAGGCTTAGAGATAAGTTTAACAGGTCAGGAGAACATAGTATTGAGTTGAAAGCTGTGGTCTTAGATGAGCAGATAGGGCAGATTTGGCTGGATAATTATGTTGACACCAGAGCCAAAGGTTGTATTCTCAGGTAGCTGTGGGAGCAGCTAGTTGCTCTAAAAATTATTTAAAGAAAAATATGCTTTTTTGATGGGCTTCCCAGATGGCTTAGTGGTAAAGAATCCGCTTGCCAATTCAGGAGATGCAAGAGATGTAAGATTGATCTCTGGGTTGGGAAGATGCCCAGGAGGAGGAAATGGCCACCCACTCCAGTATTCTTGCTTTGAAAATCCCATGGACAGAGGAGCCTGGCAGGCTTCAGTCCGTAAGGTTGCAAGAGTTGGACATGACTTAGTGACTGAGCATGCATGCCCATACCTTTTTGGTTTATTTTTTCCTGGTGATAGCTCCAAGTGGTCTATTCAATTGTACCTCAAAGGCTTGTTCACCTGACAGACCCCTCAGCCACCCAGGTTTCCTCAGTCTTCATGTCTGAGGACAATATGGCAACTTCAAACTTGGTATTTGTAAGGAATAATTTGTATTAATATTTCCTTCCAGCTGGGACACAAGGTAAGCACGGTTGTTAAGACAGCTGAGTCTGGGGCTACGGAAAGCCTTAATTTTGACTTAAGGAATTAAAAGTTAAATTCATATGGCAACTTGAAGAGTTTGATGGTTTGTCAGAAAAGGCCATGATCAAGAACTGTATTTTAGGAAGATTATTCTGCCAGGTGCACATCTGGATATGGACATTTATGGGTATATGGCAGCATCTTTGGAAGAGATATGAGAATGGTCAACTAGAATAATTGTACTCTACGTGAAAGGTCATCCTCATGGTTCATGGTGGAAATAAAATCAATAGGACTTGGCAATCAGTTGACTATAGGCAACAAATGAGAAGCAGGGATCTTGTAATTCAAAGAGCTTGAGTCTAGGTGGTAAGTCAGCTACTATAAAAAGATAGTATCAGCCAAGATAGGGAAATAAGCAAGCACATGAGAAGATTTAGAAACAGAACGTGCAGATCTGCTGAAAAGCCTTGCGTTTCACAGCTGAAGGTCTACCTGTGTATGTGTGTGCCTATTAGTGTCATGTCTGACTCTGTGTGACCATATAGACTGTAGCCCGCCGGGTCCTCTGTTCATGGGATTCTCCAAAAATGAATACTGGAGTGTGTTGCTGGATAGTCCATTAACAAATGGCAGGAGGTATTTGTTTACTTTCATAATAAAATAGACATTATTTTGCGTCATTCTTGGGAAAAGTGAATCAATCATATAAACAACTATATATTGAAATTTAAAGGCCTTTATTATTTGCTCCAGGTTATCTCAAAAGTTACTATGACTCAGATGTGTTTGAAAATATTTTGATGTTTTAGCTAAAGAAAAAACTGTATCATTTTAAAAATCAAAGTATCCACCATTATGGAACTGTGCTCAATCCATATACCAAAAGTGGCTTTGTCTTATAAAAATGGTGTCAATTTAAATTTGGAGTTTGAATTTTAAAAATAATAGTATTTGCACATCTGTTATATGTCCAAATTGAAACAAATCTGTTTAATCATGATTCAGAAGGTTCTAAGGATGACACTGAAAAAAGACTTGCTGAAAAAATTTTATTTCAGTTTCTATAAAGTATATATGCTTGTAAAAAGCATCTTCTGTTTATTGAGAAGGTAAACTGCTCTCTGTAAATGCTTCCTGTTTTGATAATGTAGATACAAGTCACATTCAGAAGGGTTTGAAAAACCGAGGTGCAAATATATTAAATTCTAATCCATGGCAGAAGATAAAACCATCGCTTACTGGGGTCAGGGCACACTTTATAAAGATGGTAGTTAACAGGGTCTAAGTGATATTTCAAAAGAAAAGTACTAAACTTGTTTGTCATATGAATGCTAATCCTAGACCTGTAATCTCCCAAATCCTTGAATCTGTTACCTCCAGAGACTCCAAGCATGGGACTTTATATCCTTCAAGTTGTGTGTTTGTATGACTTCTGGTTAAATGTAGATAAGTATCATTCAGATTCTTTGTATTGTCTGAAATAGAAGTATGTTCTGCCTCATAATTTAGCAGGAAGTTCAAGAGATACTCTTCATTCTTTGATGCAGCTTCAGTTATTCATAATGAACAATATTTACATATTAGTAGATCTCCAAAAATTCCAAGCAATGCCTAAGCGATGAACTCTGAAAGAGACAGAATGGAATATCCCCGAAACTTGTATAAACCCCACAATGCTGCTTGGAAATATATGTCTTGCATATTACACCTCAGTTATAAGTTATTTCCACAAACATTGCCATAAGAAAAATTCTAAAGCTGATATTTTATAAAATAGAAAGTGATTGTTCATACAGATTCAACCTAGTGTCAACTTGGTGTCAACCTGGTGACCTAGCAGCATAACTTGTTTGTTGTGTTCTTAAAATAAAACAGGCTACACTTATTTTTTTTTTTCAGATGACCCTCTTTATACTGTCTTATAAAATGCGTTTGTGTGAGAGACAATTAAATGTTAAGAGGGGTGGAAAACTTTAAGTGAATGTTCAGTTAACAGAAAAATGTACTTAAAGAAGAAAGTAGATGGGGTTGGGTTCAATTCCATATG
This sequence comes from Bos mutus, assembly GCF_027580195.1. Lineage (NCBI taxonomy): Eukaryota > Metazoa > Chordata > Mammalia > Artiodactyla > Bovidae > Bos > Bos mutus. The sequence continues at coordinate 54,626,607 of NC_091630.1, read as the reverse complement.
ACTAAAAGCAAAATATTGGCCATTTCTGATAAGTATTTAAATTCCATATGACCTTTTCAAAGCCATTTGGTTAGGAAGCCATTTTTGTTAGGCTAAAGGACAGAGAAGACACCTGTACTTAAAACATCACAAAGCAAATTGTAGGTATTAATTCTAAAATTATGGAAAAGAGCAATTTTATATGAGGTTTAGTGTGTTTGGAAAGCGTTTAGAAAGTATTTCCATTCCATAGATATTTCCACTCTACAGTGGGTGCTAGAGTGCTTAGAGCTTGGTTCTTATTTTTATTATTATTATTTTTTATTTGTTTGTTTGTAAGCTGCTTAGTCTAAGATTGTTGTTGTTTTCAGTCACTAAGTCTTGTTCGACTCTGTGTGACTCCTGTGGACTGTAGCATGCCAGCATTCTCTGTCCTTTACTAGCTCCCAGAGTTTGCCCAAGTTCATGTCTAACCATCTCATCCTCTGCAGCCCTCTTCTCCTTTTGCCTTCAATCTTTTCCAGCATCAGAGTCTAAGATGCTGAGGGTCAAATAAAGTAGACATGGATATTGCCGTTACTTGGAGTATCTGATCAAACACTGGGTGAGCAGAGAGACTGGTTCTATTTGCCTGTTCTTAGGAGTTGTGTAATCAGACCCACACAGACTTGTATGAGCCCCATCATTAACCAGAAATGTGACCCCTCTGCTCCAGACCCTGTCAAGAAGCTGGGGGTTGGTGTGGGCAATGGTGGTACCCTAGGAACACTGAATATTAGGACTGTCCCTCTCCAGGCCCTGAGGGCTTCAATGATCCATCCAGGTCATAATCAAAGTCTCCCAGCACCCAGACTGAATCAGGAACAACCAATAGAGTACAATTTCTGGGCAACAGAGAGCCTCTTTCTTGCCTTGAATTCATCTCACCACTGGGCTATACCTGTGATCTCAGCCCTTGAAGAATTACTGCTTAGATGTATGTTTTGATGACTGATTTTAAAAGCTTAACCAAATCAAACAAGAACAGAACAGAACATGTAAACAGGTAGAAAATGCAGTGTTTGTTTCCTGCCATTTTATATCCTAACTTTAAGGCAGAACTGACTTAGATATGTATATTTTGGGAAGGAGATGGGAGATGAGCAGAGGGGGTTGCTGGATTACCGATGGGGGAGGGCAGACAGGGCAAAGCAAACAGTTGTATTTTGTGCAGTGTGCTCTGTACTTCAAAAAGATATTGCCTCTAATCCTCACAAAAGTCAGGTATTATTAGCTTCCTCTATAAGTTGAGGAAACTAGGTCCCAGAGGTTTAATCAGTTTGATTTAGTTCATTCTGATAGCCCATGGCAGACCTGTGCTTTCATCTCATGTATGAGTGTCTGCTCATTTGCTCAGTTATATCTGACTCTTTGCGACCCCATGGACTGTAGCCCGCCAGGCTCCTCTGTCCATGGGATTCTCCAGGCAAAAATACTGGAGTAGATTGCCATTTCCTTCTCTAGGGAATCTTCCCTACCCAGGGATCCAACTCCACCTCCTGCATCTCCTGATTGGCAGCCCAAGTCTTCACTACTGGACCGCCTGGGAAGCCCTCTCATATCAGCAAGCTAAGTTGCTTCAGTCGTGTCTGGACTCATTGCGACCCCATGGACTGTAGCCCACCAGGCTCCTCTGTCCATGGGATTCTCTAGGCAAGAATACTGCAGTGGGTTGCCATTTCCTCCTCCAGGGGTCTTCCCGACCCAGAGATGGAACCTGTGTCTCTTGCGTCTCCTGCATTGGCAGGCGGGTTCTTTACTACTAGCGCCACCTGAGTGTGACTCCCAATTCCTTGATCATTTCAGTCCCTGAGACCACATTTGAGTGGGAGGCCAAGAAGGGAGCCCTGCATGTGAAGCCTTTCAGGAGGATCAGCTTCCAGATCCTCAACTTCCATTCAGTCTTCCATAAAATTGATCTGCCTTAAATACACCTGTGTTTGGAATGGGGTCCTTTCCCCACATCCTTGTTCTCAAATTCCATCCTCCCACTCTGCAAAATACAGACTGACCTTTTACCCATCTCTAAGTTCACCATCATGTGTGGTTCCAAGAAGTAAAAAAAAAAAAAGAAGAAAGAAAGAAAAAATAGTGAAGAGTGAAGTCAAGAGAGAAAAATAAATATATATTAATACATATATGTGAAACCTAGAAAAGTAATACAGGTGAACCAATTTGCAAAGCAGAAGTAGAGACACAGACGGAGGTAGAGCACAAACATGTAAACACCAAGGAGGCAGAAGGGAGGTGGGATGGATTAGAAGTTTGCATTGACATATAGACATTACTGTGTGTAAGATTAGCACAGGGGAAGAAAAAAGACACTGCAATCTGTTTGTAGGACATATATTAAGTCTCCCATCCAAGTACTAACCAGGCCCGACCCTGCTTAGCTTCCGAGATCAGACGAGATCGGGCGCGTTCAGGGTGGTATGGCCGTAGACAAGACATATATTAAGTCAACCTTAAAAACGCCTTCCAATATACATTAGGTTCAGACAGTTTGATTCCACTTATGCGAGCTATCTAGAATAGTCAAATTCATAGAGTCAGAAAGTACGTTGGTGGAGGCCAGGGGCCAGGGGCCAGGGGTTTTAGGAGGGGGATTGGAGAATTAATGTTAAATGGGGACAGAGTTTCAGTTTAGGAAGGTGAAAAATTCGGGAGATGGATGATGGCGAGAGTTACACAGCTGTGTGAATGTCCTTAGTGCCACGGAACTGTACAGCTGAAAATGGTTAAAGGAGCATGTTTTATATTATGTGACGTTTACCACAAAGGACCATTCTTTGGTCCTTCTTTGGAGGACCAAAGAAAGAGCATTCAAAATACTGATGTGAGTATTGGCAGAAAGAATGACAGATAGTGACAGAAAGTAAAAGTCTAAATTTTAGACAGATTTTTGCAAAGAAGTGAAGTAGTTTGGAAGTGTTAAGAAAAAAGTACCTATGCATGAGAATGAAATTCTCTGGGGGATGTGAAATGTCAGTGTAAATTCAAAGAGAGAAACTACATACAATTTCTGACTTTTGAAGTCATGATAGTTCACGTCTGTTTTAGTAGCTGCTGATGGATTCACTACTGTATTTAGATGAGATGGATATATTTAAAAGAGTAATGTGGCAGTTTTATTTTTAAATGTAATTATAATACGGTGAAAATTAACATCTTTTGTAACTACTCCATCTTTTTTTTTTTTTGATGTCAGATACATAGAGATATGTGAGGGGTTGAAGGAAAAAAATTAGGGTTATATAAACAAAAAATTTGATGATTGCTATCGATTCTGAGTGTCTTCAGATTAATGAGCCATCCTGCTGGGATCTTCTTTATTATCCAGCTAGATAGGATCAACTTTGGAGAAGAAAGAGGAGGTTAATATACAAGGATCCCACCCACCCCACCCTCTTCCTCATATTACTTTTAGAAATACACGTGAAAAAATGGGAGATGGGAAGTGTTCTGGGTTTATTATTGCAAGAATGATGATATCCAAAAAACTACTGAAGAAGCATGAGGAGCTGAAGTCGAATATTTGAATCTTCTTCCAAACTAATTGTCATGTATTTTTCTGCCTCCAGTTATTAGGAGGAGAGTGGTTGCTAGTCATTTAATGAGGGGTATATGAAAGTGGATCTGTGGTGAGTGACGTACTGACCTGGGAACCTATTTTTGTTTAAATTAGCTCCTACTGCCCGTCTTCCTATGACCAACTATTTCCAGCAAAGACATGAGAACTGCTTAACTTTTTCTCTGTCTCTATGCCAAGCTAATTATGGATGTGGAGCTTTAATCCATGATATTGATGCAAAACACTCATGTGGGTAAGCTCTCTCAAGTTTTCCTTGTTATTGATTGAACAGGTAATGGAGATTGTCCTTCAGGAAGGGCTTCCCAGGTGGTGTTAGTGGTAAAGAATCCGCCTGCCAATGCAGGAGACGCAGGAGATGCGGGTTCGGCGCCTGGGTTGGGAAGATCACCTGAAGATGGTAATTGCAACCCGCTCCAGTATTCTTGCCTGGGAAATTCCATGGACAGAGGATTCTGCCAGGCTACAGTCCATGGGACAGCAAAGAGTGGAACATGACTGAATGCACACACACACACACACACACACACACACACACACACACGCGTGCGCGCGCGCACAGACACACCCTTTCAGGAAATCACTTCTACAGGCTGAATGAAGTTAGTTCATGGCTCCAAGCATTTAAATAATGAAGTTGTCTTTGAAATAACAAGACTTTTTTTTTTGCAGAATTTCCTTTAATATTTAGATTTTCCTTCCCTTTTTTTCTGGAAGCAGGAGGAAAATGATAGTGCAGGTGTTGATACATAGCCAGCATATAACCTCCCTGTGATGTAAGTCGGAATGTTTCTTTGGAAGTGCAAGTGCTCAGGGCATAAAATGTCAGCACTTTTGAAAAAGCTGGTATTAATTATAAGGGGCTCAAGGGCAAAGAGTGGATGTTACTGACAGGAATGATAGACACAATGGGCTGAATGCTTGAAAAGGTTTTTCTATTTGGGAGAATATTTACCTGTTTCACTCAGGTTCCATGCAGCATGAAAGTCTGTCCTTTCAGACCGTGCTATGAGAATTCTAGCACCTAACACATCTGGAAGGATGTAGACGTTAGCACAGCTGTTTACACTGCTGCAAGCTCACACGCAGACCAAATACCATGCTACTAATGGTTCCAAACCTCCATACTCTTTTGTTCACTTATTTATTTGCAAAACATTTGTTGGGGATACTGTGAACAAAGCCTAGAAAGGTTGCTGCCAACAAGATTAAACCCTCTCTGTGGCCTGGAGGAGAGACACAACAGTGCTTCCTATTAAAAAAGACCTGTAATAAAATGTATGCATGCCTTTTTTTTTTAATCAAAATTGCTTCTGCTCATTGTCTCTTGGTGTAAGAATGACTTTAAGTATCCTTTAGTGAGTACATCCACCTTCTGAAAAACTCTCTCTCAGGTTCCTATACAGGCATTCAGAATAAAGCCATGAATGAAGGGAAGACTTAAAATATTCTGCATGTAATGCAATACTGAATCAAGTATCTATGGCAAAATCGGACTCATTTTTTTAAATTTCTAAATTACTAGGCAAATTTTAGATGTTTCAGTATTTAATAGCACCCCCAAAATGCTCCTGCTGTATTAAATTATTCTGCTAACCTAATCCAGAGTCACAGTCTTGTTTATGGGGCAGTCTGGGTTGCCATTTTCCAGGCCTTCAGTTGGGTTCTATTGTTCCCATCGCACTGAATGAGTGAAAAGGCCTCCTTCTTGCTATACTGAAAACCTCAAGACTTGTGAAGAAGCCAAACTCCTGCCCTTGACTTTAAATTAATGGGCCCCTGGAGACAGACTTAATTCTATTGACAGGAAGCCACTGCTTTCCTGTGAAAGGAATTCTCCGTTCAGTAATCATGATCCGGCTCTAACTGCAGTGCCAGCCTGTACCACATGCTTCTTCCTCCTTGGCAGAAGGAAGATCTAACTGTAAGCCCCTACCTCTAGCCCCCAACTTGTTACATTGGAATTTGGAACTTTCTTTGATAGGCAATCTTTAGTTATAAAGAACTCTGTCCATTCGAGGTCCCCTGTGATGGTTATGTCTTGCCAAATAACATATCTGCCAATAATCAAAGCATTGCTTCCTTTGCAGCAGATTTTAAAAAAAATTTTTAATTAAAATTTTTTTAACACCAAAACCATTTTGTATCGGAACATAGCTGACTATACCCCAATACAAGCTAGGCTTCAACAGTACCTGAACTGAGAACTTCCAAATGTTCCAACTGGATTTAGAACAGGCAGATGAACCAGACAACAAATTGCCAAAATCCCTTGGATCATAGAAAAAGCAAGAGAATTCCAGAAAGACATCTGCTGCTACTGCTGCTAAGTCGCTTCAGTCGTGTCCGACTCTGTGCGACCCCATAGACAGCAGCCCACCAGGCTCCCCGGTCCCTGGGATTCTCCAGGCAAGAACACTGTAGTGGGTTGCCATTTCCTTCTCCAATGCATGAAAGTGAAAAGTGAAAGTGAAGTCGCTCAGCTGTGTCCAACTCTTTGCCACCCCATGGACTGCAGCCTACCAGGCTCCTCCGTCCATGGGATTTTCTAGGCAAAAGTACTGGAGTGGGGTGCCATTGCCTTCTCCAGAAAGACATCTACTTCTGCTTTATTGACTACGCTGAAGCCTTTGACTGTGTGAATTACAACCAACTGTGGAAAATTCTTAAAGAGATGGGAATACCAGACCATCTTACCTGCCTCCTGAGAAATCTGTATGCAGGTCAAGAAGCAACAGTTAGAATAGGACGTGGAACAGACTGGTTCCAAATAAGGAAAGGAGTACTTCAAGGCTGTATATTGTCTCTGCTTATTTAACTTATATGCAGAGTACATCATGGGAAATGCTGGGATGGGTGAAGCACAAGCTGGAATCAGGATTGCAGGGAGAAATATCAATAACCTCAGATATGCAGATGATACCATCCTTATGGCCGAAAGTGAAGAGGAACCAGAGTCCCCTGATGAAAGAGGAGAGTGAAAAAGCTGACTTAAAACTCAACATTCAAAAACAAAGATCATGGCATCTGGTCCCATCACTTCATGGCAAGTAAATGGGGAAACACTGGAAACTATGACAGATTTTATTTTCTTGGGCTCCAAAATCACTGCTCACTGCAGATGGTGACTGCAGCCACAAAATTAAAAGATGCTGCTCCTTGGAAAAAAAAGCTATGACAAATCTAGAGAGCATATTAAAAAGCAGAGACATTGCTTGGCCAACAAAGGTCCAACTAGTCAGAGTTACGGTTTTTCCAGTAGTCATGTATGGATGTGAGAGTTGGACCGTAAAGAAGGCTGAACGCCAAAGAATTGATGCTTTTGAACTGTGGTGTTGGAGAAGACTCTTGCGAGTCCCTTGGATAGCAAGGAGATCAAACCAGTCCATACTAAAGGAAATCAACCCTGAATATTCATTAGAAGGACTGATGCTGAAACTGAAGCTCCAATACTTTGGCCACCTGATGCGAACAGCTGACTCATTAGAAAAAACCCTGATGCTGGGCAAGATTGAAGGCAGGAGGAGAGGACAAGGTGGTTGGACTGCGTGAGTCTCAGCAAGTTCTAGGAGATGGTGAAGGACAGGGAAGCTTGGAGCGTTGCATTCCATGGGGTCACAAAGAGGTGGACACGACTGAGTGACTGAACAACAAAATATCCGATTAGCAACGTTGTGGTAGTTTCAGGAGAACAGCAAAGTGACTCAGCCATACATATACAGGTGTTCATTCTCCCCCAAACATCCCTTCCATCCTGGCTGGAACATGAGCAGAGTTCCATGTGCTATACCATAGGTCTTTGTTGGTTATCCGTTTAGACATCCCTTATGTGAAGAATCTAAAAAGAAATGATACAAATGAAATTACTTACAATACAGAAAGAGATTCACAGACTTAGAAAACATACTTATGGTTTCCAGGGAGAAGGGATAGTAAGGGACTTTGGAAAGGTTATGCAGCAGATATTTTTAGTATGTGTTTTACACTGTATTAATGTTAGCAAACTCATATGTGACAAGGATCTGTAGTCATGAACACTGAACCCAAAATTCTCCTGTGAAGAAAAATGATCTTTATTTCAGGAGGTTAACTCTCGAGAGCTGTGGCTCATGTAAGTTGTAGGTGAGGTGATTTGCCCAGCTTGCTTGTTTTCTCTACCTGTGCGGAGCTTGTAGGACTTTGCTGGGGGCAGAAGAGCCTGGTGTCTGGTGTAAATAGATCACAGAGGAAGACTTAATAGATTTTTAAGACACAGTCATCATATAGGACATACTTCTTTTTTCTGACAGGAAGATAAAATCTGTTTTAGCCCATGTTATCTAAGTAACAGCCCCTGCTTGACTGTTGCAGTTGTTTAAAAAGGATGCTGGAAGGAAAACACTATTGAAAATGGAATTCATAGAAAGCTCTTACATGTCAGTTTTTCAGAGTGCTACAAACAAATTGTAATGTAAACATAATGGCATGAGTAGTAGTATTTAGAGATTTCTGTTGCACTCATTCAGAAGACTTGCTGCACAGGACCTAGCTATTAAACGTCTTGACCTCAATTTCCAGGGTAGCCTCAGGGATTCTTCAGGATTTGTTGCAAATGCTAAGAGATGCGTGATCTTTCACTTTCTTGGAGTCATCCAACTATCCTTACATCACTGTGGTTGATTTAGCAAGGGAAATATTTTTTAAAGATTGTTTATCTTAGACAGTTGGAATGAAAGGATGACCTGCTTCTAACATCCAAAATTTAAGCGCATCTGGAAGAAGCAAGCATGATTCCTTTGGGGAGGGCAGGAATCAGCTATGTGGCCATGTGTGTTGAGCGCAGCTGTGTAACGGTGTAAGTCTTTTTGTACCGGTGACTGGTGTCCAGTTAGAAAAAGAATCAGTCTTCTTACTTAAATGCAGGTAACTCTGTGAAACAAGCAGCAGTTTTGAAAGTGGACTGATTTGTTTTCTATCAAGTTTCTGTTACAAATACATTCAAATTTTGTCTTTAGAGGGTGAGTGAAGATATATGAGCAATTTATTCTCAATGATTCCTCTAGAATATTTAAAAATATACCTGCACAAAACAAATGTTTTCATGCAAATCCATGTTATCAATGGAAAGCACTTTAAATGGGCATATTCAAACACTTGCTGAATAAATACTAAATGCTGCTGCTGCTGCTGCTAAGTTGGTTCAGTCGTGTCCGACTCTGTGCGACCCCATAGACGGCAGCCCACCAGGCTGCCCAGTCCCTGGGATTTTCCAGGCAAGAACACTGTAGTGGGTTGCCATTTCCTTTTCCAATGCATGAAAGTGAAAAGTGAAAGTGAAGTCGCTCAGTCGTGTCTGACTCCTAGCAACCCCATGGACTTGCAGCCCACCAGGCTCCTCTGTCCATGGGATTTTCCAGGCAAGAGTACTGGAGTGGGTTGCCATTGCCTTCTCCGAATACTAAATGAGGGACCTTCTAAGTTTTGAAGATCATGTAAAGATAAATGAGAAAATTAGTTAAGCTATTAAAAACAGATGACAACATAGATGGGGAGAAAATATTTGCAAAAGATAAGGGACTTCCTTGGTGGCTCAGTGGTAAAGAATCCATCTGTCAATGCGGGAGATGTGAGCTTGATTCCTGGGTTGGAAAGATCCCCTGGAAAAGGAAATGGTAACGTACTCCAGTATTTTTGCCTGGAAAATCCCATGGACAGAAGAGCCTGGTGGGCTACAGTTCATGGGGCCTGAGAGTCAGATATAACTGAGCAACTGAGCACATTCAGTGATTATGATGTTGAGCATCTTTTCATGTTCTTGTTGGTCTTCGTATATATTTTTAGGATGGATGTCTGATCTAATCCTTTGCTCATTTTTGAATTGGTTGTTTGATTTTTGTTATTGAGTTTTGTACTCCATCTCCAGAATAAACACACACACACACACACACACACACACAAACACACAAACACACATCAGATTTTAATCCTTCATCATATATATGATTTGCAAGTATCTCCTGTTCTGTGGCGATATCTCCTACTTGGTTGATTTTGTTGATAGTGATAGTGTCCTTTGATGCAAACAAGTTTTAAATTTTTATTTTCAATTTATTTTTTCTTCAGTTGCCTGTGCTTTTGTTTCATATCTAAGAAATCATTGCCAAATCCAATATCATAAATCTCTTACCCTGTGTTTTCTTCCAAACATACTGTAGTTTTAATTCTTGCATTAAGTTTTTGATCCTTTTTGAGTTAGTTTTTGTATGTGGTTTTAGATGAGGGCCCAATTTCATTCTTTTACGGGTGGGTATTAGGTTTTCCCAGCACTATTTGTTGATCATTTTCCCCATTCAACAAGTTTGGCATCCTTATTGAAAATCATTTGACCAGGTATGTGAGAGTTTATTTCTGGAATGTCTATTCTGTTGGTCTATATGTCTGTTTTTAATCCAGTATAACTCAATTTTGATTTCTGTGGCTTTTCAGTAAGTTTTGAAATCACGAAATATGAGTCTTCCAGTTCCGTTCTTTTTCAAGATTGTTTTGGCTCTTCAAGGTCACTTCAAATTTCATATAAATTTTAGTATAAATTTTTCTGTTCCTGAAAAAATGTTATGGGGATTTTTATAGGGGTTGCATTGAATCTGTAGAATCCTTTGGACATTTAAACAATATTAAGTCTTTTAATCCATGAACATGGGACATCTTTCCATTTATTTATGTCTTCTTTAATTTCTTTCAACAGTAGTAGTTTTCCTTATAGAGCTTTTAAAAAGTTATGTTATTTTGAAGCAATAATCTTAATAATGAATTTTTTTCTTTTTGGTTCAGTCCTTAGCACATTGGGCTTCCCTGATAGCTCAGTTGGTAAAAATCCTGCTATGTAGGAGACCCCGGTTTGATTCCTGGATCAGGAAGATCTACTGGAGAAGGGAAAGATTATCCATTCCAATATTCTGGCCTGGAGAATTCCATGGACTGTATAATCCATGGGGTGGCAAAGAGTTAGACACGACTGAGTGACTTTCACTTTCACTTTAGCACATCACCAAGCGTAATACAGTGTTGCATTGTGCATTGATCCATCTATTATGCTGGCTTATTTTATTTACAGAGAACTCTTTGGGCTTCCCAGGTGGCACTAGTGGTAAAGAACCCTCCTGCCAATTCAGGAGACAGAGGACATACACACTGGTTAGATCCCTGGGTCAGGAAGATCCCCTAGAGAAGGGAATGGCACTCTACTCCAGTATTCTTGCCTGGAGAATCCTATGGGCAGAGCAACCTGGTGGGCTACATACAGTCCACGGCATCACAAAGAGAAGGACACGACTGAGACATGACTGAGCACACACACACATACATACACATAGAGAACTGCTTGTCAGTTGTACCTGTGGCCTAAACATTCATTAGAACAGTTAAATGACATTTAGTGCAGTACAGCTAGAAAATAGTGTCAGTCGACCAGTCTATTACTAAAATAATTTACTTTTTGAATTACTTCTCACTAAGCTCAGCATTGCCTTCTACAGAATTCGCAAGTTCAATGAAAAGCAAAATAGTTTAATATCCTTTGCCTTGTTTATGGTTCTCATTTTCTTGCTTAATGAACCTGTTATTTCAGACATTGTTTTCCTTTACCTTTTAATAAGCTTAAATGTATCAAAATGCCCATAATAAGACAAGTCCTATTACAAGTAAAGCATGAGAATCAATGGGTAGCAATATTTCTTTCTTTCCCTTTTCAGTGTGTAAAGAGATGATGTGATTATTATGTCAGAGCTTTCCTGTCTGCTCAGCCTTCTGGGGAAAAAATAACCACATGCCATGAAAGCAGTCCTCATTGTGCCAGGTATCTTGTGCAAAAGAAGACCTTAACATCCCAGAGATCCACTTGCTCACTCCCCTAGCTCCCTCTTGTCCCCTTCTTTCCCCACCTTCCAAGCCCTCAGCATAGCCCTGTTAAAGTACTGGGGTGGTTTGTGCCCCTTCATACCTGCTCTCCCCTTGACTGCCCCCCGGCTCCAGCTAACTCCTACATGTCCAAGACCCAGCTTATGTGTCAACTCTGCTTGGACAGATGCCCTGGGATCTCTGACTCCCATCTCTGCCAGGTCTCACCCCACTATGTTATAATTTGTGAATCACATGGTAATCGTTCCTGCGGGTAGGTGAATGAACTCCTTGAAGGCGGGAACCATCCCTCACGTGCCTCGTAGCATCAGCATGGAACCTGACGTGAAACAGACAACAAATGCCTGCGCAATGGCTACATGGCTGGAAGGAACATTGCTTCAAACATCCGACTTCTTTTTCTGAAAAAAACTATCCAAAGAAGAAAGCGCAGAGCGTAGGAAGCCTTTGTTCTGCTTTCAGAGCTGGGAAAGCTTGAATAATTCTTTCTTATCAGCTCTGGGAAGGAGTTTGATTTTTATCCTGGATGAGCTATAAAGTGTGTTAATGAGCATTAGAAGCAAATATCTCCCAACCGGACTTTTAACAAGGAGTTTATAGCTCCAGGACCTGTAGGTTATTGTGTATCTTTGTTTGTGAAAGACCAATTAAACAGTGCTTTGGAAGAGTTCTTTTAGAATTATTAAAAAAAAATCCTTTTTTTTTTCATTTTTAACTCTGTCTTCAGATAGGATTCAGCTGATGTCTCTTCTCAGAGGAGATAGCTTTGAAGTCAGGGAATTCCCCAGCTGAATGACCTGGGCAGAAACATGCTCAGGCTGATCGTGATATGAATTTGAAGGGAACAATTAAGGACTTGTTTCCATTTTGATTCTAATAGGAAGCCTTTTTACTTGTGTGCCTTTCAACCTGTCTACATTCCTTCTGAAACTTCAATGGAACCTCATGTCAGAGCTGTTAAAAGGACTTTGGAAAAGGAATGTGTGAAATCATAAATGCTTCAGAAATAAGAAAGTGTTTCCCAGTCCATTACATTCTTAACCCCTTGTTTCTGCCTAACAGACTCTGTGAAAGGTCAGCAAGAATGTTTTAACAGTATATGCTTTAGACTTCTAGGAGGACATAGTATTTCTCTTCTACATATCCTTTATTATTAAGTGAGGCGTGGTATTTTCTGAGTTGATATTTTGTGTAAAAACGAAACTCATCCTCAGAACTGTGCTTGCTAAGTCACCTAAGTCGTGTCCATTTTGAACCACCAGGCTTTCCTAGTGGCTCAGACATCATTAAACATAAGCTAAATTGGAACCAAAATTTCAAAACCTCAAGTTAAAGAGAACATACCTGAATGTAATTTGGGATGACTTTCTCAACTAGACTGATGAATAATATAATGTAATGTAATATTTAATGATAATATAATCTGCATAGTGGCTTGTGATTTTCAAGAAAAAATTTTTTATGGAAAATTTCCATACAGTTTTCTCATTTTTCATCATAATGATTCCGTGACATAGGTAATAAGATCCTTTAATTCTGTGTAAGAGAGACTGAAGGCTGAGAAGGTTCTGTGACTTGAGGACCTGTCTAAAGCTATAAATGAACTGTGCGGTGAACTGAAGTCTGCAATCACAAGCCTCTGTTTCATCTACTTGACAGGACTCTATGTTTCTGTTCGGATTTTCATTTATTCATTTCTTTATGAAAAGTTTTTCTAGTGCAATTTACAAGATGATTTTTGAAGGTGCACAAACTAATACTCCTGAAAATATTTTCAGGTCTCCCATGACACTAGTATAGAAATATGTCATTTAACTATCTTTTCCCCTAAGAAATTAATTTTTTTTAATTGTGTTAAAAAAGGTAGAGTTACCTGTCTCTAAAGGACATTTCCTTCAAGTACTCATTGGCATTTTTGAATCTGTGGTTCGTTTCACCTTTTATGACCCTAGATGTTAAACGATTCTAGGCTGTACATCAGAAGATTATCATGTAGTTATTATTTATTTTTATAGCTCAGGTGAGTCTGGTACTAACTCATTGCAGTGCATGTCCCATTGGCCAAATGAATACAATCTGGAAATATGACATGAATTTTTAATGATAATAAGGCAGTAATTCAGTATTCTTCATAGGTGTAGCAGGGGCTACTTAAGGGAGGTTTAATGTCATTTCAGAAATACTGTGGATATCCTTACTGAAATCCTTACTGAAATAGTCACATTTATCTGATCTTGTCCTGAAGTTAGGTATAAACAGTCATTTTGGAAGAGAATTTACTCAGCATTAACTTGATATATCATTTTTCCTAGCCATACCTATTATCATTCAGTTAAAATAAGCAGCATAAATTTTCTCCTATTTTTAGACAGATAGGCATTCTGAAGTCTTGATAGAAATACAAATGTACGTCATTAAATGCTTTACCTATGACTTTAGGCTCAAGGCTCATTATTTGAAAGTATTTAGAATGAGTAACTAAAAGCCACAGAAAATTTTCAAATCTCATTTTAGAGAATAATTACAGTTATCCATCACCAAACTGCTGGCAAGTAATGGCTTTGCCTCATTGGATTTTTATCCCTTTTTATGGTGCTGGCCCTTCCTTAGATGTGAGGTCTATAAGCTATTCAGCGGATTTGAAAGGCTGGGAGAACTGGATGCCTGGAATCTCCCGGCCCTGTGATTTCAAGAACCAGTATAATAAAGCATTGGTACAATATGGAGAACTAACCTAAATATCTGGAATTTTTGCATGACAGGCTGTACATGCATGCGTGTGTGTGCTCAGTTGTGTCCAATTCTGTGCAACCCTCTGTCCATGGGATCCTCCAGGCAAGAATACTGGAGTGGGTTTGCCATTTCCTACTCCAGGGGATCTCCTGACCCAGGGATCAAAACTGCGGCTCCTGCATCTCCTGCATTGGCAGGCAGATTCTGTACCACTGAGCAATCTGGTAAGGCCAAAACAACACTCATTTGATTATGTATCAGGATTTTGTGGGCCAAAACTTGGGCAGAGTTTGGCTGGGCAGTTCTCTGTGTGGCCTCCATGGTGTTCTCCAGTGAGTGGCTCTGCTGGAGGGTCAAAGATGGCTTCATTCAAGTGAGAAAGCCTTGGGTTCAGGACCTTTTCACATGCTTTCTTGAACAGGGTAGTTGGAGGTCTTGCATGGTAGTTTGGAGCTACAAAAGTAGATGACCCAAGAGACAGGAACAAGAAACTTCTAGTGTCATAAAAGCCAAGCCCCCAAATTGGCACAATATAGCTTCTACCATATTCTATTGCTCTGTGTAGTTACAGAGCATCCCTAGGTTTAAGGGAAGATGGGGCCACTTTCTATGGAAGGACTGTTGTCCAACTTCTGGCCACAGATTATTTATGAAACAAAGAAGCCTTTTTATCTAGTTGAAAGAGTTTATTAAACACATCCTATGATTCATAGAGGCCTTCTTTCCTTGCAGAGAGGGGCTAAGATGGATAACCCTTAAGGTTATTAGAAGCCCTATTAGGCTTGCCCTCAAATTTTTTGAAGTCTGAACAAAGAAACACCCATGAGCTTATTTACCCCATGGCAAATTTTACAAGCAGTAGCCTGGATTTAACCTTTGCTCTGAGGCCATTTCTGGCTTTGTGAAGTCTAATGCTAGGCCAGACCAGTATGAGAAACAGTTTTATTTTCATATCCAAGCAGCCCTCATTTCAGTTCAGTTGCTCAGTCGTGTCTGACTCTGCGACAAAAACCAGGCAGCCTTGGTTTCATTATATTTCCTGTAAATCCTGCTCACAAACTCAACAATTCCTCCTTTAGTTCATCTATCTTCTCTTGTTTTACTCTCAGTAGCTAGAAGCCAGCTGGCTCTTTCTCTGTTCTGCCTGTTAATCTTCTCTGCCAGGCTCACAAATTCATCCAGTTCCTTTTGTGTTTTCTTCATTATCACACCAGACACTAATGCCAACCTTTCTGCCAATACAGTAGAAGTATCCCATGTTCTCCAGTCTCCGATAGCATATTTTCATTGTCCCTCAAGGCTTCACCAGTAGTCTTTTCAAGGCTCTTGCAGCTTTTATAAACACCATGTTTCAAAGTCTTTCTTTCCACTAACATTCTCCTTGAAGCACTTCTAGCTTCTTTCTGCTGTCTGATTCCAAAGCTGTTGAACATGTCACAGGTTTTATACAATAAAGTCACATTTCCAGGTTATGAATTATGTTTCAACTTTCAATTATTGTATTAAAAATTCACCCTAAAACAAGTGGTTTAAAACAACAACCATTTTATTATCCTCCATGATCTGGAATATCCCCTGGAGAAGGAAATGGCTACCCACTCCAATACTCTTGCCTGGAGAATTCCATGGACAGAGAAACCTGGCAGGCTACAGTCCATGAGGTTGCAAAGAGTCTGACACCTGCATGACGAACACAACAACAGCATGGTTTTCAGAGATTAGAAATATAGGCAGAGCTTGGCTGCGAGATTCTTCTGCTCTGTGTGGTGTCATATAGGGTCATTTGGAGGTGTGTGGCATGGTCTGGAATAGGGGTGAACAATCTCTTTTGTGAAGGGCCCGATAGTAAATATTTTAGGCTTTGTGGGACACATTTTATATTACAGTTTCTCAACCCTGCTGCTGAAATGTAAAAGTAGCTCCAGAAATTATGAAAACAAATGACCGTGGTTGAGTTCTAACATTTAATTGACAAAATCATGCATCTGTGCTGTAGGCCATAGTTTGGCAGCACCTGACCTGTAATATGCAAGAAAGCTTCCTACACGTGCCCTTTATTTTCATGAAGTTGGCTCAAACGGAGGGCTCAGCAGGACATCTCCCATCCTCTAGGTAGGTATAAGGCCTTTCTCTGTGGTTTCCCCAGCAAGGTAGTCCAACTTCTCACAGGGAAGCTCAGCACCAAGAGTGAGTGTTTCCAGAGACAGGAAGGGGGAGCTGCTAGGCTTGTGAGGTTTAGGTTCAGGAAATGAGCACCATGTATGTCATCACTTCTGCCGTTTTCACTGGTCAGTGCAATTGCATAGACCTCCCCTTGCAGGGGTGGGAAAGGGACACAACCCTTAAGGACAGTCTTAATGGAAAGAGTGTCAGACAATGAGGTACCATTTCATGCCAGTCGGAATGACTGCTATCCAAAAGTCTACAAGCAATAAATGCTGGAGAGGGTGTGGAGAAAAGGGAACCCTCTTACACTGTTGGTGGGAATGCAAACTAGTACAGCCACTGTGGAGAACACTGTGGAGATTCCTTAAAAAACTGGAAATAGAACTGCCTTATGACCCAGCATTCCCACTACTGGGCATACACACGGAGGAAACCAGAATTGAAAGAGACATGTGTACCCCAATGTTCATCGCAACACTGTTTATAATAGCCGGGACATAAAAGCAACCTAGATGCCCATCAGCAGATGAATGGATAAGGAAGCTGTGGTACATATACACAATGGAGTATTACTCAGCCATTAAAAAGAATACATTTGAATCATTTCTAATGAGGTGGATAGAACAGGAGCCTATTATACAGAGTGAAGTAAGCCAGAAAGAAAACCACCAATACAGTACCAGTTCAGTTCAGTTCAGTTGCTCAGTTGTGTCCGACTCTTTGCAACCCCATGAATCGCAGCATGCCAGGCCTCCATGTCCATCACCGACTCCCAGAGTTCACTGAGACTCACGTCCATCGAGTCACTAATACCATCCAGCCATCTCATCCTCTGTCATCCCCTTCCCCTCCTGCCCCAATCCCTCCCAGCATCAGTCTTTTCCAATGAGTCAACTCTTCGCATGAGGTGGCCAAAGTACTGGAGTTTCAGCTTTAGTGTCATTTCTTCCAAAGAAATCCCAGGGCTGATCTTCTTCAGAATGGGCTGGTTGGATCTCCTTGCAGTCCAAGGGACTCTCAGGAGTCTTCTCCAACATCACAGTTCAAAAGCATCAATTCTTCCGCGCTCAGCTTTCTTCACAGTCCAACTCTCACATCCATACATGACTACTAGAAAAACCATAGCCTTGACTAGACGGACCTTTGTTGGCAAAATAATGTCTCTGCTTTTCAATATGCTATCTAGGTTGGTCATAACTTTTCTTCCAAGGAGTAAGCATCTTTTAATTTCATGGCTGCAGTCACCATCTACAGTGATTTTGGAGCCCCCAAAAAATAAAGTCTGACATTGTTTCTACTGTTTCCCCATCTATTTCCCGTGAAGTGATGGGACCAGATGCCATGATCTTTGTTTTCTGAATGTTGAGCTTTAAGCCAACTTTTTCACTCTCCACTTTCACTTTCATCAAGAGGCTTTTTGGTTTGTCTTCACTTTCTGCCATAAGGGTGGTGTCATCTGCATGTCTGAGGTTATTGATATTTCTCCTGGCAATCTTGATTCCAGCTTGTGCTTCTTCCAGTCCAGCGTTTCTCATGATGTACTCTGTATATAAGTTAAATAAGCAGGGTGACAATACAGCCTTGACGTACTCGTTTTCCTATTTGGAACCAGTCTGTTGTTCCATGTCCAGTTCTAACTGTTGCTTCCTGACCTGCGTACAGGTTTCTCAAGAGGCAGGTCAGGTGGTCTGGTATTCCCATCTCTTTCAGAATTTTCCACAGTTTATTGTAATCCACACAGTCAAAGGCTTTGGCATAGTCAATAAAGCAGAAATAGATGTTTTTCTGGAACTCTCTTGCTTTTTCCATGATCCAGTGGATGTTGGCAATTTGATCTCTGGTTTCTCTGCCTTTTCTAAAACCAGCTTGAACATCAGGAAGTTCACGGTTCACATATTGCTGAAGCCTGGCTTGGAGAATTTTGAGCATTACTTTACTAGCGTGTGAGATGAGTGCAATTGGGCGATAGTTTGAACATTCTTTGGCATTGCCTTTCTTTGGTATTGGAATGAAAACTGACCTTTTCCAGTCCTGTGGCCACTGCTGAGTTTTCCAAATTTGCTGGCACATTGAGTGCAGCACTTTCGCAGCATCATCTTTCAGGATTTGAAGTAGCTCAACTGGAATTCCATCACCTCCACTAGCTTTGTCCGTAGTGATACTTTCTTAAGGCCCACTTGACTTCACGTTCCAGGATGTCTGGCTCTAGGTCAGTGATCACACCATCATGATTATCTTGGTCGTGAAGATCTTTTTTGTATAGTTCTTCTGCTCCCCAGTACAGTATACTAACACATATATATGGAATTTAGAAAGTTGGTAACGATAACCCTGTATGTGAGACAGCAAAATAGACACAGATGTATAGAACACTCTTTTGGACTCTGTAGGAGAGGGAGAGGGTGTGATGATTTGGGAGAATGGCATTGAAACATGTATAATATCATATATGAAATGAATCACCAGTCCAGGTTTGATGCAGGATACAGGATGCTTGGGGCTGGTGCACTGGGATGACTCAGAGGGATGGTATGGGGAGGGAGGTGGGAGAGGGGTTCAGGATGGAGAACACATGTACACCCATGGCGGATTCATGTTGATGTATGGCAAAACCAATACAATATTGTAAAGTAATTAGCCTCCAATTAAAATAAATAAATTTATATTAAAAAAAAAAAAAATTTAAAAAAAAAAAAAAAATTAAATTATAGTTTATGTATAATATTGTGTTAGTTTCAGGTATACAGCAAAGTTATTTGAATATTTTATTTTATATATATATATAATTTTTGATTCTTTTCCGGTATAGGTTATTAGAAGATATGGAATATAGTGCTATACAATAATCCTTGTTGTTTATCTAGTTTATATATGGTAGTGTGTGTCTGTTAATCCCAAACTCCTAGTTTATCTTGCTCTTCCCCCTTTCCCATTGGTAACCATGTTTCTTTTCTGTATCTGTGAGTCCATTTCTGGTTTATAAATGTGTTCATTTGTGTAATTTTTGGATTTCACATATAAGAAATAAGATATGATATTTATCTTTCTCTGCCTGGCTTGCTTTTCTTAGGATGATAATCTCCAGGTCTCTCCATATTGTACCAAATGACATTGTTTCATTCTTTTTATGGCTGAGTGGTATTCCATTATATATATGGTACTATTCCATTATATATATAAAACAGTACCATTCCATTATATGTATGTAAAATTCCATTATATACATTATATACATATAAAATGTCTGTCTTAACTATTGTAAATTAGTACTGCTATGAATACTACAGTGCATGTATCTTTTAGAATTTGAGTTTTTGTCTTTTCTGGATTTATTCTCAGGAGCAGGAATGCTGGATCATATAGTAGCTCTATTTTTAGTTTTTTAAGGAACTTCCAGACTGGCTCTACCAATTTACATTCTCCTGTGGCTGTCTTTAATCCAACACAGTGCATGACCTTAATTCAGTTCACAGATGAATAAGACTTTTTCCTCCCCTCAAGGCACTTACATAAGAGTTGGAAACAGATATGTAATTAATTCACTGTCCACTGAATGAATTTCACAAGTAATACATTATCCACTGAATTAATTTCACAACTGCAGTTTGATTTCATAAAGTGAAAAGCAACAGTCTAGAAGAGGCGGAAGACAGTCTTGTCGGTCAGAGTTGCACAATCACTTACTGTTAAAACTTATTTTTTTTGCAGATCTGGGAATTGATTTAATAGGGGAATATGAAGGAACATTTCACAGCAATTCTTTGCCCAATGGCTTCTCTGACAAAACATTGACCCAGTATCTTTTGATATATGTTATTTGGTTCTCTGCCAACGATGGCTGTTAAAATTGAGCTATTCTAATATGACATTAGTTTGAAGGAGCCATAAATTCTTGCTAGCTTTGGTAGGTTGTGAATATACCATTGTGTCCTTGTGGAAGTCATTACATTTTATGATAAGAAAACTTTATATTTTTTTTTTCTAAATTGTGAAGAAATTATATACTCATGCTGAGGATTTGAAATGGGAAACATATGGGGAAAATAAGGGTTTACTGAGTGCTTGAAATGCAACAGCAAACAGAACAACACAACTCTGCTATCACAGAACTTCTATTCTTCAAGGACAGAAGAAAACAAGCCAACAGACCAAAACAGTTATAAGTTGGGATGGATGCTATGAAAGGAACAAGCATGAGCTGAAATTGAGATTATTGGGATCAGCTCTTGACAAAGAGTTCCAGGAAGGGCCTTTCTGAGCAGATGGCAATTGAGAGAGTAAAGGATGAGAAGATATGCCTGTGATTAGACCAGTGGGAAGAACATTCCAGAGAGTAAGTAGAGGCTTCAGCATCAGGATGTGGTTTTTGTGTTTGGGGAGTTGAAACTCCAGAGGGAGTGATGCCTAGAGAGCTAGGCTTGGGAGATGTAAGAGGTGAGATGGAGTGGGAGGTGGACAGGAACCCATCGCAGGTCCTAGGGCCACAGTAGGGAGTGTGGAATTTCTTTCCTTTCAGCTCAGTAGGAGGCTATTTAGATATTTCTGCAGGAAAAAGCAAGGTCCAATTTATATTTTAAGAAGTCCTGTTTGACTGCTTTGTAAATATTGACCTCAAGAGGAATGAAATTTGACATCAGAATACTGACCTTTTTCCTTTTGAAGTATTTTCCCTCTGTTCCTGGTGAATTTAAGGTTCTTGCCTCCTGGTGAAAGAATTTGGAGACAAGCAGGGAGGTTAAGAAAGTAATGCTCACGCTGCATGCGTGCTCAGTTATGTCCGGCTCTTTGAGACCTCATGGGCTGTACCCTGCCAGGCTCCTCTTTACTGTCTGAGTCAAGTGAAGGGAGCATTTATTTAAGAAAGAATATGCTTTCAGAGAGGGCTTCCCTGGTGGCTCAGACAGTAGAGAATCTGCCTGAAATGCTGGAGACCTGGGTTGTTGCATCCTTGGGTCGGGAAGATCCCCTGGAGAAGGGAATGGCTACCCACTCCAGTAATCTTGCCTGGAGAATTCCACAGACAGAGGAATCTGCTGGTCTACAGTTCATGGGGTTGCAAAGAGTCAGACAGGACTGAGTGACTGACACTTTCACTTTCTCTAAGAAAACTAACCATGAGTGATAATCAGGAGCGCCAAAGACCTTTAGAGAAGTGAATGAGTGGTTGATAGCATTCAGTCCTGAGGAACCAGCACAAACATCTGTTGCAGACAGAGTAACATGTGATGCTTTACCATACAAACTCTAAGTTGGTTCTGGAGAGCACAGTGGTGGAGGATTTTAATATGAAGATTTCTGCTGTAAATTCAGCTCACTGAAAGCAGAGCACTTGGCTTGTCTATGTCCTCCATAACTCAAAAGGAGCTTTTGTTGAATTAATTCTATCCAGAGAGGAAAGGGTTTCCCTGATAGCTCAGTTGGTAAAGAATCCACCTGCAATGCAGGAGACCCTGATTCGATTCCTGGGTCAGGAAGATCCACTGGAGAAGCGATAGGCTACCTACTCCAGTATTCTTGGGCTTCCCTTGTGGCTCAGCTGGTAAAGTTTTCCGTCTGGCTCAGCAGGTAAAGAATCTGCCTGCAATGAGGGAGACCTGGGTTCCATATCTGGGTTGGGAAGATTCCCTGGAGAAGAGAACAGCTACCCATTCCAGTATTCTGGCCTGGAGAATTCCATGGACTGTACAGCCCATGGGGTCACAAAGAGTTGGACACAACTGATGACTTTCACTTTTCCTTTCAAAGAGGAAACCGTACTGGTGCTTCAGATCTTGTGGGAACCTCAGGAGCCCATGATGCTGTTAACTTAGAAGTCACAGTGAAAAGAAGAAGTGTTGGGCATCTCCAGATCTGAATCCTACCTTTTCTAAAAAAGATATTAGAAAAAGTTTAGAAAAGGGGGTTCATTTCCATGTTCAAAGATTCTAAAGAGAGAGATTTTCTGGAAATGATGAGAGACTTTCAAAATCCAAATCCTAAATGCACAATTATAAGTGACCCTAGGAGCGTTCAAAGAGTAAGAATTTCTGTGAGGATATAACTGGATCCCTTTTAAGTCAATCTTTTGAAAGGAGATGCACATAAAAAAAAATCAAAGAAAAGGTACATAACTGATTATAGATTCTGAAAAAAAGAGAAATAAACGTGTAAATATAATGTCAGATAATACAAAGCCTACAATGGTGGGGTGTTTTGAAAAATGTTCAGAAACTTAAGTAGTTTTGCAAAGCTAGTTGGAACAAGAATAATAAGAAGGATGTTATAGGTCCATTTCTGGGTAGCTAAATATGAGGCTACAGAATGAAATTGAGAAATCAAGAACCACTCATGCTTCGTTTCTTCCATATTGTCCAAGAGAATGAACTTTACATTGGACGAAAGAGACTCTTCCTCATATATTTAGGGAATCAGATGGTGAGAAAGCATTTGGTTGTTTCAAACAGAAGAATTGTTAGGTCTTAAAAAGAGTTGGAAAATATGATTTTAGATTCACTGTCAGTGTTGTTTTTTTTTTAATACATTGCTGTCTAAAAACATACTAGGTTACCAGAGATCAGCAATCTTGATCCTAATTTCCAAAATTGAGAAAAGATAAATTGAAGCAACTCTAGGTTAGTATACTGTTTATCTTCCCTAATATTAGGAAGCATAAGATGACTACTTTTTAAAAAATGTTGTAATAACTAGGACATCATATGGGTTCACTAAGGCCAAGTCATCCAACTTAAACTATTTTCTCTCTTTTGTAAGGCTGCTATTTCCAGAAAGTATACTTATCATATTTGAAGATGAGACAGTCTTTTAGACATTGCAGATAAATTTAGTAACATTACTAAAATTGAAAGATATTTCTGTTGGCTTGCATGATGGAAAGAAACAGACAAGATAATGTATATGTAAATCAAGCACCCAAGCACCAAGGAGGTAATATGTATTTAACAACATTAATATCAGAGGTTTCAGTTGCTCACAGTTTGTATGGGAACCAACTATGTGTCTCTGGCTTCTAAAAATAGGTAACACAATCTTCTATTGCTCTACAGGTTTGCTGAGATTAGCAAAGTTTTCCACTGAGCAGTTCTCATCTGGTGGAGCCAGCTTTTAAGATAAACCCTAATAAACTAGAATTTCCTCACCCGAGGATACTGAAAACCATGTTGTATGATGAACGTTTGAAGTAGTTGGAGATACTACTCTGGAAATGATAGACATGATGATTGTATCAGATTGTTTTTTTTATTTGCTTAATACTATGTATTTAAGATCCCTCCATGTGTTTTCAGGCTTGGTAGCTCATTTCTTTTTAGCACTGAATATGGCATTATATTTTAATCATGGTAAAATATAAAAATATATTGCCTTCGAGAGGAGGCAGGATACAGAGTTATAGGACATAGACAGATTTGGAGACAGATAAAGATTTTTTTGAGAAGTATTATACAGCTGGAGAGACTGGAGGTAGAACCCTAACTCAGTCACTTACTAGCTGTGTCACTTTGTAGAACCCTGACTAGCTGTGCCACTTGGAGCAAATTATGAGTTCTCCGTCCTCAGGTATCTGATTTATAGACTATAAATCATAGTTTTTAATTTGAAGTGATGTTAGAACAACCAAGTAATATGAAAAATATGAAATTGCCTGGAACAGTTTCTGTGGTTTACCAAGTGCCCATTACATGTTAATTTCTGTTGAAAAGTACCTTTCAACCCTTTAGAATTTATGATTCTAGGAAGTACCATTACCTGAAAGTAATTTATTTTGTAATAAATTTATATAAAGTGACTTGTGTGAAGATATATTTATTTTGAGATACTATGCAGGAGTCCTGGGCAACCATGGAAGAGACGAGGTTGCAGAAGTCACGTTCCAGGCTGGAGACAGAGAACTTCCTCCCAGGCTGGGTTAGTGAGAGTCATGGATGAATCTATAGGATGAAGCTGCTTGGTTAGTCAGAGACCAGGTTTGAAGGCTGATAACACTTACCAGGCCAGGAGGTGGAGTGAAACCAAAGATCAAAGATGCAGGAAGAGTGGGAGGGAGAACATATTGGAAACAAAGAATTATGCCACTTGAACAAGTCAGACTTCTAACAGAGCAGGGATTTTTAGAAAAGTCAGGTAAAGGTGGGGCCATAGGCACTGAGATGCTTTTATTTCTCCCCTCATGCTTCTGAGCTTCACCTCCTGTTTGTCATCTGCCTGCCTGGCCAGTGAGCATCCATTCTTCTCTCACTGCTCTCCTCAAGGTCTCCTCTAAAGCTTTTCCAGCAACGCTTGGTAGAAATGACAGCTTCTTTCTGTGTCCTGTACACATTCCTCCCATATCACATGGACCATTTTATTCACTCACACTGATTCCAACCTATTAAACTTCACGTGCTTTGTAGGGAGAGGCAGTGTCTCCTCTGCCTTCCTGGGAATTAATGGAGTAAATGGATGAAATACAAAGATGAGCAGAAAAGGAGGCTGAAAGACGGGCGAGTCATTCAGACTCTCTGGAGGAGTCTTTGAGGGGAAAGAATTAGTTGAGCATCATCCTCTTAAAAGGCCTCACTTCTCCCAACATTAAAGATAACTGCCATTTGATCTAGATCTTGAATAAACAGATAGAAGACATTCATGCTAGCTAAGTCTCTTCAATCGTGTCTGACTCTTGATGACCCTATGGACTGTAGCCCGCCAGGCTCCTCTGTCCATGGGATTCTCCAAATAAGAATTCTGGAGTCGGTTGCCATGCCCTCCTCCAGCGGAAGATCCTTGCTTTTTATTTAGTGAGATGACTTCGGATCTCACACCCTTCCACCAGGACATAGCTTGTCACGTCCCTGCCTTTCTCACTTCCACACTGGAGATTCCTTGGATCCAGAGATTCCTTGGGTCCATGAAGACACCGTTCATCTCTGTAATTCTCCCGCTACATTCCTTCCTAGCTACTGGCTCCCATAACATAGGCACCACATTAGTAATTCTGGAGTGAATGAGTTAATGATAAAGTCTCAGATATTCAGCCTTTACCAACACCCACTGCATAATAATAACTGTATTCCAGCTTCAGGAACCCAGACTTACTCTTAGTACAGACAGGCAGACTGATGACTCGGAGGTCTGGACCAATAGGAAGAATGAGTCCATCTGCCTTATTACTTGATCAGCAGTCAAATCAGATCAACAGCCTAATCCCCAGATGTAGTGTAGTCTGTGCCTTTCAGATTAAAGTCTCCAAAGCCTCAGCGTGTGGTCCAGCCCCAGGTAGGCCCGTGACATCAGTGTAAGAATTCCTGACAAGGGTTAATTGTGCCTCAGGTGAGCCTTTGCCTGCTTTACAAAAGCTAAAAAAAATGTCGACCCTTAGACAGGGTTAGTTTAAGTCTAGTTTAATTGTTTCCGTGTGGACTCTTAGGAAGAAATATTAGCCCAGGGATTTTAATGCAATTAGAATTTAAATTCTACTTTCTGCAAAGAAATGAGTTTTCATTAACACTACTGATCTGTAATGGTTTCAGAAATCCCCTGGCTGCCAAAGCATCTATTTGATACAAAGCCTGGATTCTTCTCAGTGTGTATTTCTTCATTCCAGTACCCATATATTCATTCATTCAACCATTATTCAAAATTTTTAATGTATGAATGGTAAATTATCTGTTTTCTAGGACACTGAGGCTGTAAGAGATAGCTGCTCTTGCTGTTTAGTCATTGTGTCTGACTCTCTGCCACCCCATGGAATGTAGCCCGCCAGGTTCCTCTGTCCATGGGATTCTCCAGGAAAGAATACTGGGGTGGTTGCCATGCCCTCCTCCAGGGGATCCCAAGGAATCAATCCTTCATCTCCTGATAAGAGAATTGTAAACTCCTCTATTTTACTGGACACTTTAGGATGACAAGGAGCTCAAACCAGTCAAACCTAAAGGAAATCAACCCTGAATATTCATTGGAAGGACTGATGCTGAAGCTGAAACTCCAGTACTTTGGCCACCTGATGCAAAGCGCCAACTCATTGGAAAAGATCCTGATACTAGGAAAGATTGAGGGTAGGGAGAGAAGGTGGGTGACAGAGGATGAGATGGTTGATAGCATCACTGACTCAACGGACATGAATTTGAGTGAATTTCAGGAGATAGTGAAGGCCAAGGAAGCCTGGTGTGCTGCAGTCCACAGGTTGCAAAGAGTTGGACACAACTTAGTGACTGAACAACAATACTCATATTTTGTTAATTTTTATATCATAACATCTATTTCAGTTCCTGGAACATAGTAGGAACTCTGTTAACACTTATTAATGTGTGGACAAATTTCCTAATCTTGTAGAGAAATTTTTGTCAAACATGAATGAATACTTATCAAATGTGGAGAATAACATTATCTTGTGGCTAACATCATTGAAATTGAAACAGCCATAGATGCAAACTTCAGATAAAAAATGGACCAGCTGGTTTAAGATGTCAGAGGTTATCATGTTGATAGACATTTTCAGCTGCTGGGAGAACCTTCAAAACTAAAGCTGTATTTGAATGGTGTCAGAAGGGAAGTGAGTGTGCATGAGGTGTCTGAGAAAAGATTGATCACAGCTCATCTGAGCTGTTTAAGAGGTGAACTTTTAACTGATTAGATCAGATTGTGTTTTGAAAATAAATGGAAAGCATACAGGTCTCTGATTTTTGTTTATTTATTTATTTGTAAGAAAAGTGGAAGCAAAACTCTGTTAGATGTGGCATTCTTTTGGAAAAACAACTTTAAAATTATTAAAGAATAAAAACATAAAACAGAAGCATTGTTATTGCCAAAGCTACTTCTATTTTTAATATAAATCATATGTACTTGATGAGCTGGAAAGAGAACCAAAGATCCCTTAGCCCAAGCTGTTTTTATTCTAGACACATAAAGGAAGGAATGTTTAGAATTTCAAGGACTGTGAAGGGTCTGAGATTTCACCCTACTCGCAGAATAGCCAGCTGGGTTGTCACAGGGACATGGATGCTGGCAGGAGATTCCAGACTCCTGAGTCAGAGGTGGAAGATAGGTTGCTACTGAAGTGACTGTAGCCAGTGTGTTAGCATCTGTGCACTCGAATCCTAAGCCCCTGGTCCCACAGGGGAACAGTGCCACGTCTACCCACACACAGGGGGCCGCATTCAAGAACAGGAGCCCAGAGTTTAGGGACTCTGAATCTTTCGAAGTGGTCCCAAAGCATGTTTGCACTTCCCTCTGTAAGGAGGCTGATCTTTATTAATGGGGAATAAACATGTTTGCCCTTTTCCCTGGAGGGAAATACTGTCTCCATCTTCCAAGGCTGTTTGCTACCCAGATATATTTGTAAACATAGTCCAGAGAAAGGGTAGTCAGGGTCTCGCTGTCAAGATGTGCAGAAATTCAAGAGCTCCATGGAGATTTGTTTCCCAAAAGTAACGTCTCACCCATATGCGACCATAAGGCTGTTTACGAGCCTAGAGTGTTTTTTTTTCACACCACCATAGTATTTCCCTGTAAACACCCCGAGTCACAGCACATAGAGCTTTTCATTTTCTAGAAACCTTGTTTCTCCCAATTTGAGAAGCTACCTTTGAAATCTTTGTGATGCAATTTAGAGTCAGTACCATATGTGTCACTCCTAACTGCACATTACTTTACTGCCTGTCTTGCTTTCAAGGTCAGCATTGGTTTCCCAGTTTCAGCTTTGATAGGATCTAGTCAGGCACCTCTTGAGTCAACGAAACAGTGGTAGTAGTGAAGAGTGGACAGGATCCAGACATCAAAGAAGCCTGAATAAAGCCAACTCAGCATAAAACATGACTCTCCCACTTTTTCAATAAGAAGAACTAATATTTTTGGCCTGTCTAAATGTCTAACTCTTAGAGACGTAGGTGAAGATCTATGGCTTATTTATAATTCTTAATTTATAATTTTAATTATTCATATATACTTAAAGCCACATATGCAATTATATGGCATATTAGTAACGCTGCTTTTTCTCTATTTTCTAAAACAATGTCATTCAGATTCTTCATGTGTATTTCAACATTAGAGCCACTTTAAAAGTGAAAAGTGAATGTTAGTTTCTCAGCTGTATCTGACTCTTTATGACCCCACAGACTGTAGCCACTCTGTCCATGGAATTCTCCAGGCAAGAATACTGGAGTGGATAGCCATTCCCTTCTCCAGGGGATCTCCCCAACCCAGGGATCAAACCGAGGTCTCTTGCATTGCATGCAGATGCTTTTGCTGTCTGAACCACCAGGGAAGCCCATTTGGGCCACTAGGGAGCCCCTTTGGGGTCATCTAATACAGTATTTTATGACCATCATTTCTACATTCTACATTCATATACATTTTAAAAGATTCAATAGATTTGTTTCTGTGTATGATGTTACCATTATATATTTTATCTCCTGCCATGAATATATTAGGAAAGTTCCTTATATATCTATGTCATACGTATGTATGTAGTCTCTAAAATATAGCAACACCATATGACTTTTCAAAGTGATATTTTAAAACTTTGCATACAGTAGCTCCCAAAGGTGTGAAGACATAAATCTAAGCATTAGTCCTAAATCCAGGTTACATTTCTTGGCTTCCCCTTTCTATCAATTTATTCAGCCGAGCACCAGAAACATCTCAACCAGAATTGGCTGAGAACATTTCAGGCTGATGCAGTTTCTTCAAAACATATACAGAGCCCCGAACCATCAGAGATTTAATGCAGAAACATTTTGTCTTTACTGTGTGATGATTTAAGGGGTGGAGGGTAATCTCACCTTGTTATGCATGCGGTGTTAGCTTATTTAGTAGAGTCATTTGAAATTTTGATCTCATTTTTCTCATCATTAAAATACACAAAACTGTGTATACTGCTTAAGTTTTAGAGTTGGTATGGGTGTGAAAGAACATTTTTTAAGTTTTATTTTGATGTGGACCATTTTTAAAGTCTTTATTGAATTCTTTACAATATTACTTCTGTTTTAAGTTTTGTTTTTTGGCTTTGAGGCATTTGGGATCTTAGTTCCCCGACCAGGGATCTAAGCTGTACCCCCTGCTTGGAAGGCAAGGTCTTAACCACTGGACCACCAGGGAAGTCCCGGAAAGAATTTATGAATTACAGTTTCCATGTGCGTGAGTATCTGTTCATGCTGTTCCTTCTCCTTTATTCTCCATCTAGATTTGTTGTCACTGTATCACCCTAGCCCCAAAACTTCAAATTTGGAAAGTATCTCTAATATACCCCTTTGTTAAACTAATTATCAAGTGCTGCCGATTTTTTTTCTTATAGGTAGATCCTAGTCTTTATGCTTCTCTCTTCCCAACTACTGCTGCCTTCATTCCAACCTTGATCATCTTGTCTTGACAGCCTCCGTGATATCCTTGCAGCCTCTTTTTGCACAGCCATCAGAGCAATCTATCTTTCATGCACATCAAACCGTGTCACTCCCAGGATTAAAATCTTTAAATGTCTCCCATTTGCCTGAAGTCACACTTCAAGTGTGTTTTGTGATACTAGGTTTTACAAAGAAGTATTCTCTTAGAAAAGAATTCGATAGTAAAAAGAAAATTAGAAATTCTATAGGGTATATTTAAAATTCTTGTTGCTGAAAAATTCTCATTTGCATATAAAAGGCTCTTAGAAGTCCTGGGATAAAGACATCTTTAAGTCTTCCCCAAATAACAATATATATATATATCCAAATTATTTGGTAATAAAATTATTTTGTTTGGCAAAACATTTAGTAAAGCTCTAAGAAAGGCAAGCCTGCAAAATAATGCCCAAACTACTCAGTATGGTATCTTCACCTCTCTCCTCTGCTGGACGTTGCCTCCCAGTTCCAGTTACTGTCAGCAGAGTTAATAAGAAAAAGAGGGATTTGATTTCCTCAGAAATTAAGGAGAGTCTACACTCTTAAAATGCTGCTGCTGCTGCTGCTAAGTCGCTTCAGTCGTGTCCGACTCTGTGCGACCCCATAGACAGCAGCCCGCTAGGCTCCTCTGTCCCTGGGATTCTCCAGGCAAGATTACTGGAGTGGGTTGCCATTTCCTTCTCCAATGCATGAAAGTGAAAAGTGAAAATGAAGTCGTTCAGTCATGTCCGACCCTCAGCGACCCCATGGACTGTAGCCCACCAGGCTCCTCCGTCCATGGGATTTTCCAGGCAAGAGTACTGGAGTGGGGTGCCATTGCCTTCTCCGCCACACAGTCAAAGACACATATAAATGTCATCAGGCTGTTTGTTCTTTGACGATAGCACAGGTTTCTAATTTTGGCTGATATTTTAAGAGGACACACTGGATTATATTACAGATTCATGAAGATTGTGTGTGTGTTTAGTTGCTAAGTCGTGTCTGACTGTTTGCTACCCTTTGGGCTGTAGCCCACTAGGCTCCTCTGTCCGTGGGATATCCCAGGCAAGCATACTGGAGTGAGTTTCCATTTCCTTCTCCAGGGAATCTTCCTGACCCAGGATTGAATCTGTGTCTCCTGCATTGCAGGAGGATTCTTTACCTGCTGAGCCATTGGGGAAGCCATGCTATGGGGATAACAGATGGAAAAGCCTATCTAACTTATCAAGCCTAAGTGTTGTTCATGTCTCAGGCACACACATGGAGGAAAGGCTGGAATTGTGTCACTGACAGTTTCACCAAGAAGTACAGAAGTTTACAAGATTGAGAGTTGAAGCTCATTAATGTTCTTTGACTTTTTTTTTTTTTAATACTCAAAGGACCTGAAGATAGTTTGATAATGAGACTGTTCTTCATTTCCAGATTGAAATTAGACATGATTAGGAATGCTGAAGTACTGGGCAGGTCAATTGTGCACCATTATTAGAGCCATTTAATGCATTTTAATGGTGGTTGATAAGGTACAAAATGCTACGTAAGCCAAAAGAAGAAGTTTTATTCCATTATATGTAAGCATAGATATGGATGAGCCCACATTTGCATTTTTTATGCATTAGTTCAAAAAATTAAACATATTCTTTGAGATATGAGTGGTAGAATATGTAATTTCTGAGCAATGAGCATTGCTGAAGCCAGCATATCAAGCTCCTTAGACACTGATTGTCCTTTAACAGTGAATTCAAGAAAAGATGTCTTCAGCATTTGTGTTGCTGAAGAATCATGCTCTGAGTTATAAAGTCAATTGCCTGTGTGACTAGCCTGTTCTACTTATTTTCTCAAATTTATTAATAAATATGGAATAATAGCTCACATGTGATTGTATTATTTACATCAGGCTTACAGAGTTCATTGATTTATGTAGGTAACCAAGCAAACAAACAAAAGAGTTCAAAGACATTCTGTAGGGGAGCTTCCATTTTTTTAGCTATGCTTTTAAGGTCTGTTACTCATTCCCATGTACTTTAGATAAGATTCCAAACTTTAAACATTATTTTTCTACTTCCCTGGTGGCTCAGACAGTAAAGAATCTGCCTGCAATGCAGGAGACCTGGGTTTGATCCCTGGGTCAAGAAGATCCCCTGGAAAGGGAATGGCTACCTACTCTAGTATTCTTGCCTGGAGAATTCCATGGACAGAGGAGCCTCATGGGCTACAGTCCATGAGCTGTACATGGACTGTACATGGGCTACATGCAAAGAGCTGGACATGACTGAGCAGCTAACACTTTCACTTTTTCTTAAAAACAAAACTAAGTATTAGGATTGGACAAGATCAGTAAATGTCGTTCTTTCTGTCCTCTGTGTTCATCTGGTTTGGAAATCATTGAGACACAGACAGAGATCACAATAGCACTTTTTGCTTTTTCCCTGATGAAGAGCTATTGAACTGCACAGTCTATGTCTGTCAGTAAGTAAAGTGGATGTATTAACCCTTCCTGATCCCCACACTAGCCTGGGGACCACTGTCCCAGAGGCGAGATTTGGATCTGAAAAGCAGAGACACTTCGCCAGGGTTGCTACCTCTGGTCCAGGGGAGGAGAACAGTTGGAGACCAAATTCCCCAAGCTCCACCCAGTCAAGAGGCCAGGTGGCTGTCATCCAATGACTGGTCTCCCCACAACTCTGCACTTTGGAGAGTAAGCAGGCTGAGGCCACAAGTCTTCTCTTAGAAACCAGCAAGCATCCCTCCACTTAGACACTTCACTGGCGCTCCTGCTGTGGGTGTGGCATGTGGTTTATGGGGGTAGGACACCCCTGCACGCTCTTCTCTGGAGGTGCCACTGCCCTGTGTTGTCGCTGGAGCAGCGATGGGAAAGCCTCCTATGCCTCTATTCTGTTCCTTGTGTAAAACCTGCATGGAGCTTGCTGGTAGTGTTCCCGGTTGACGTCCTGATGTCAAGCTCCTCCCGGCCTAGGAACATCTCTGTGACAGGTCTGTGAGCCACGCTGCGGCTCCTCAGGGTCACCCACACCCAGAACCTCACCTGCGCTCAGTGCTGTTTTACCGCACTTTTCCTTGTCCCTGAGCCCTGTCCAGAGACCTGGGTGGGGATACAGCTAGGCAGGAGCGGGGGAGTGGTCTGTCCAGGTTATGGGGTCATGGGCTCACTGTTGCACTGAGCAGCCGGGTTCATTGTGCAAATGACTGAGCGTCTGCCTATGGGATTAACATGTGGTTGGGCTGGTTACTGGCGGAGGGTCCCAAGCAGCTTGTGCTTAGCCCTTGATGAAATTGTTAGTGACTCAGTCGTGTCCGACTCTGCGACCCCATGAACTGTAGGCTCCTCTGTCCATGGGATTCTCCAGGCAAGAATATTGGGGTGAATAGCCATTTCCTTCTCCAGGGCATCTTCCCAACCCACGGATCAAATCTAGGCCTCCTGTATTGCAGGCAGATTTTTTACCATCTGAACCCCTGAGGATTTAATCTCAAAGAAAATTGCAATCAGGACATAACCAGGCAGGGTTTGCTAAAAAGAAGCCAGCTTTTGACCATTTGGAGTAGGAAAGAACCCTTTCGTGATAGCTCTTGAGAGCATAGGAAGGCAGAAATTGTTCATAAACCTCCGAATAGCAAGGGTCTTTACTGTTAATGGATTAGAATGCAGCTAGCTCGTGTGTTTAAAACAGTCAAGACACACACAGTTCTAAGAGCTTAGCATGAATTAACTCATTTAAGATGAATTAACACATGTGCAGTCTCAGAATAACCCAATGAGTTTATACTAACATTATTATAATTTTTATCTTCATATTATTAAAAAATGGAATGAGAGTCATATAAGGCTAAGTAACCTCCTGAATTTCATCAAGTTAGAAAATGCCAGGATCAGGATTACAGCTGCTCTTTAGATTAGCCAGAGCATATAACCCCTACAAGCTGCCACTTCTCATCAGTCTACTATGATTGCTTGAAATCCCTAATAAACTGAGTCCAAAGCTAGAAAGTGAGTCTGTGACCTGTGGTTGTTTAGAAAGTTGTAAAGGAAATATAACAAATGCCATTTATTAGAAAGAATTTTTAGTGTTGGTTTGATTTCAGCAGCATTTTCAGTAAATGAAATTTTTTATGTGACTTGGTCTTACGTTTATGGATCATTTGCTCTGCTTTGCCTTTAATGTTTCTATTTGAAGTGCTACATGATGTATTTAGATGTTTACTGCTTTTTAAGTTGGTCTTTTCTTCCCTCTATTAGCATAGTAAGCGTCCTGAAAGAAGTACTTAGCAATAATAGTAACTCATTAAATATTTGTACAATGATTGAATGAAGTTAAAAAGTTATTTATTTAGTCTAAAGTGCCCCGTTTTCTTTCTCGCCATACTTTTAAACAGAATAGCTCTCATTAACTCAAAATTTTTAGGGAGGGGAGTTGAGATAAATGAATTATTGAAAATTCTTGCAGGTCTGTGATTTTATTAAATGTTGTACCTAATGACTCATATTCTTAGTACAAATATGTGCTTAATGATTCATGTTCTGAACATTAGTATGTACTTATTTATTTTTAATTGATGTAATGTGAAGTGAGCAGTGACGAGTTAAGTGTTTAAAAGATTTTCTGTACCATTCCCAGCCAGGTACAGTACTGAGCAAACTTGTGAATGTTTCTTTCTACTTCTAGGCTTTGTACACGTGGTTTCCTCTGCCTTTAGGGCTCACTTCCTCCTTTCCACCTTGAAAACTCTTGTTCTTCGTTTGTTCTTAACTTTCCATGTATCTTCTTCCAGGAGGCGTTCCTGGGCCCTCCAAGATGAGTCAAATACACGTTCTCTATTACCTGCTCGTGTGCATGTGCAGTCGCTTCAGTCGTGTCCGACTCTGTATGACCCCGTGGACTGTAGCCCACCAGGCTCCTCTGTCCATGGGATTCTCCAGGCAAGAATACTGGAGTGTCTTGCCCTGCCCTCCTCCAGGGGATCTTCCCAACCCAGAGATCAAACCCGTGTCTCTTATGTCTCCTGCACTGGCAGGCAGGTTCTTTACCATTAGCATCACTCTGGTCCCTTTTGTAATGAACCATAACTTGCTCATCTTTTGGACTGTTTTTCCACAGGATCCTATAGTTCTTGATGGCTGAGATTCTTTCCAGCACCTAGTACAAGATATGCTGCAGTGGAGCATTTCAATAAATACGGAATGAGTGAGTGAGTGAATGAATGAATGAATGAGCACCAGGGACGAGGCAAAGGAGTATGCTATCAGAGTCACTCTTAGGCAGTATAATGTAATTTAGAGAACAGAATAAGAGCAGGAGGCAGTTTTTAGAGGGACAAATTCAGAATGTTCAGTATAACACAAATGTTTATAATGGCTTCCAAAGAGCTGGATGTATATATCAGTGTATCCCAAACAGTTCCCAGAGCTTTTGTGTCAATTCCAGGAGCAAGGAGGGTAGAACATAGCACTGGGGAAAACAAGCACAGACAACACTTGATAGGAAACAGGAGCTGCAGAGAGAGGACTATGTGTCAAACTGAGGGACAGTTTCTCTGCTGGGTGGAGAAACCCAGGAGGCATTGGAAGCTGCATGAGAAGCAGACAGGAGAAACTGCAGAACAAAAGCAAAAGCATACAGTTCCAGTAAAAACAAATGGACACTTAGAGTAAGATAAAGGAATAGTGTAGGAGGGCAGGAAATCAGGGTATGAAAAACAATATATAGGTGGTGTTAATGGTAAAGAACCCACCTGCCAATAAGGAGACATAAGAGGTGCACATTTGATCTCTGGGTTGACAAGATCCCCTGGAGGAGGAAATGGCAACCCACTCTAGTATTCTTTCCTGGAGGATCTCCATGGATGGAGGATCCCATGGACAGGGGAGCCTGTCAGGCTACAGTCCATTGGGTTGCAAAGAGTTGGACACGACTGGAGCGACTTAGCATGCATGCAAAGCTCTAAAAGATGCTGTAGTAACTGAGTACTGTTCTGAAGAACCTGTGAAGGCAAAGTGCCATGGAGCACATACTTGGGGATGATGTTCCCATTCATTTCCTGGGGCTGCCTCTGTGCACTCCTAAGGTATCTTCGGACTTTTGACTCTCTTGACAATTCTCTTAACAAGAATTCTCTTGATTCTCAGTGAATCAGCATGATGATGGCCAGGGTCTTATCACTGGAGATCACTTTCTTGATTGTGTCTAGCTTTTTCATCTACAGTTCCAATTTTGTCTTGTCTCAGCCCTCACAGTAGGAACAGTGGATGCGACCTAACTATCTGGGACGATGAACAGTCAGTCTGTCTCTTCAATGTACTGGTCTTCAATGTTGTCCTTGGAACTGTTCTTCTCTTTGAAGATTTGTGTGAAGCTGCAATCCTGCCCCGTTAAATGAGCATATATCAGCTGTATGACAGTATATCCCAAAGTGCTACTCAAATGTTAGTGATTATTATTTGGGTAGATAAAATATATTTTTTAAAAATTACAATGTAAAACTATATGTTTCAAGTTCCTTAAACTGTCAGAGAAAGGAGATGACCATTTCTGACTGGAGTCATGAAATGAAAATGCCAGAGATTAGAGAAAAATTGTTTTGTGTCTAGTCCATCAGCTAACTTCTAGGCAAGCCAATATTTATAATAAAGTCTATTGGAAAATCTACTACCTCAATGACTAGTGCTACTTGAAAGAAAGACATATTTTCTTTTGCAAGCAGAAGAAATGAATTGCTAGTCTGAAATTAGAAAGGTGTTTAATTAGTTCTTATTGTCTTTCTGTTTTTCAATACTGGTTAGAAATTATGCAACTTATGTAGAATGATGCACTGTACCATAATAATGGGGAATGGTTGCTCAGAGGATATTTCTCATTTGATTTTCCTTCGGTAGAGGTTTGTGTGAGTTTAAAATTTTTAATGTATCATTTTCTTTAAAACCTATTGGAGAATAAGGAAAAGCCAATGTTTATTGAGCATGCTAATGAGTGAATGAATAGTTTTCTGTATGTGCTCTGTTGTATTCCTGTTAAATGAAAGCACTGAAACAAATTAGGGCATTACCTAAAGTGTATATTAATAGATTTAGTCTTTTTAACATACAAAAAGTCAATTAGCAAATCGAGACTTAGAGCAATGCCTTAAAGGTAATTATAAAACTTCTATGAAAGTCTTTTTTTCCCAAATCATTTAACTTCTATAGCTTGGAGATTTTGTAGGAGAGGGTTTACGATGACAGTGTAGGAAGATCTCAAACTCACCTCTTGCCATGGATAGGACAAATCTCTAACTACATATGGAATGATCCCCTCAGAAAGGGATTTGAAAACTGAATGAACGGAGCTTCCGCAACAAAGCGTGGAAGGATAGCATCAGGACGTGTAGGAGAGGCAGAGAGAGTCTCAGCAAAGGACAAAAAAAATCCCGGCCGTGGAAGCCACAAGCGGAAGAGATCACAGAGATAGATCTCTCACACTTCCCTGAAGAGTGAGATATTCTGGCTCCACCCAGAAATCCTGCACAGGAAAGTCGAGCCCCCTAAATACCTGGCCTTGAAAACCAATAAAGCCCGTGTTCAGGAAATCATAGGATTGCAGTGGATGGACAAACTCCCTCTTTAGGAGCCCACACCCAGACTGACTTGACCCAAAACCGTTATAGGGAATCCGACTCTTCTCGTCCTCCCATACTAGTTTTATTTCCTATGGGATATTTCAATTGTATAGCTCACTTTAAAGTTTTTCATTAACCTGCTTTGGTTAATTAAAATATATGTGTTCTAAACCTTTTATTTGCAGATTCATTGTCCAGGCTGCGCTTCAAGACAAATAAGTAGAGCTTAGTTGTGATTTGTTGTTAAAAAACAGATCTAACAAAGAACTGCTCTGTAACTCTAAAGATATCAGAGGGTGAAGAATCAAAATAGGTGCCATCTAAAAATCAAAGTCTAGATACTTTGTTTTTCAAATCATATTTCTTCATTTTTGTCATTGAGGATTGTTTAAATTAAAAAGATTTGATCTTATTATAGGGTGTTATTATTTTGATATTTTTTCAAACATGTAGAAAAATATAGAGAAAAATCCTGAAACACCTGTACATTTCTTGCTAAACCTATTCTCTCCCATCCTCCAAATGGCAGCATTTGGTGTTTATTTTTTCCAGTAATCTTCTTAAATTTTATTTTATGTTTAATTGGGTGATAATTGCTTTACAATATTGTGATGGTTTCTACCATACATCAACATGAATCTGCCATGAGAATACATATATTCCCTCCCTCTAAAAACACCCTCCCACCTGCTTCCCCATCCCACCCCTCTAGGTTGTCACAGAGCACCAGCTTTTCCCAGTAATCTTTTCATACTTTATATTTATGTACTCATAAGTAGTATGGTATGTTTTGCATATTTAAGCTTTATTTAAATATTAGTGAATAAAATTTAAATATGTGCAGTAAAGCACTACTATTGCTTTTTCTGCTGAACCTACTCTTTTTGAGATTTATTCATCAATATGAAGCTCTAGTTTATTTTAATTTCTGTACAATATTCTATATAGAGGAATGGACATCTATGTTGTTTCTACTTTTTATTCTTACAAATTCAGTTGCTACAAGAATTTCCCTAAGCTTGTGTGTGTGTGTTAGTCGCTCAGCTGTGTTTGACTCTTTGTGACCCCATGGACTGTAGCCCACCAGGCTCCTCTGTCCATGGAATTCTCCAGGCAAGAAAACTGGAGTGGGTAGCCATTCCTTTTTCCAGGGGATCTTCCAGCCAAGGGATCCAACCAGGGTCTCCAGCATTGCAGGCAGATAATTTACCATCTGAGCAATCTGTAAACTTATAGGAGGGAAATAGACAAATAACATAAACAAAAAACTTCAAGTTTACCAAGTTCTAATGTTATAATTTGCACTGCTTCCTACAGGATTGCAGAGTGCTTATTGCTATACCATCACTCAGAACCTTCTGAGAATTAATTTGTATTTATCTTCTGAGTATGAAGTTGTATCTTAGTGTTGTTTTAATTTGCATTTATCTGAGTAGTGTGAGCTTTGCATCTGCATATTTGCTCTCCATATTTTTAAAAGTATTCAATAAAAGTGTACTCATTAAAAAAGAGGGTAAAGAAAACTCAGGAAGAAAAATACTGCCTGTAACTTTATTGTTTATGGAAGACAATTAGTATTTTACATATTAATGCATTTTCTTATTATCTTGGTTTTCTTTGAATATCATTACTCTATATCTTTGAATATCTTTCTTTGAATATCATATTAAATATATAACTATATATCATATATTGATTTTAGACAGAATTAATTCAGGAAGATTAATTTTTTAACATTCATACGTTCTTGATTGAGTACAAAAATATTTTTTACAGGGTATATTTTTAGTCTTCAGTGTAAAAGAAACATTGACATGTGTTTTCAACAGATCAGCTATATATATATATAATATATATATATTTGGATTCACTATATATATATATATATATGTATATATATATATGTATATTCCTTGAGTGGGCTTCCCTGGTGGCTCAGTGGTAAAGAATCTGCCTGCAATGCAGGAGCTGCAGAAAATGTGGGTTTGAGCCCTGGGTTGGGAAGATCCCCCTCCCACCGGAGGTGGGCATGGCAACCCACTCCAATAATCTTGTCTGGAGAATCCCATAGATAGAAGAACCTGGGGGAGCTACAGTCCATGGGGCCGCAAAGAGTCAGACACGACTGAAGTGACTAAGTACACATGCATACAGTCATGCATTCCTTAATTGTGTTGATTTATTTAACAACTTGACTTTTTTGAATGGAAAATAGAGCCTTTTTGACTAATAATTCTCATAGCACTATGTTCGATATTGTTAGTTAAGGAATCTTAACAAGAACGAAACCAATACTACCTATTGTAACAAATAATCATGAAAATTACAAAACATTATATTTGAATCACGAGCAGGATGTGGTTTAAGAAACATATTTTTGTGTGGCTGGTAGTGCAACAGATCCAGAAGAAACGGTGCGGGAGTTTTGCAGAGTCCAACTGCCCCAGGCTGCACAGAGCACCTTGCAGTTATTTCCTCTGAGATTTAAACCCAGTTAAGGCAAACCCACCAATCTGGTCTTATCTGAGGCCTGAGTTGTAGATTTGTTTCTTTTCAAGATTGCCTGTAGTAAATCTCAAAGAACATTTGTAAACAGGAGCACATAAATGTGATGTGTCCGGAGCCCTAGCATAACTTGGTTTATTACCCTTCTGTTAGTTTAATACAGCAGTAATAATGCGGCTGACAACTCACTATGCCGTCTTGTTCATGAGCCTCTGTCAACATTATGCTTCTGTCCTTCTGAATTTAATGCCCCAGGGAAGCCAGATCCAGACAACATACTTTGTTATTTGTTGTTGTTGTTGTCATTGTTTTGAAGGCTGTTTTCTTAATTCTCTTTCTCCCTTCATCCCTCCTCTTCCCATTGTCTTTGTTTGTACTGTTATTTCATTTTATTTTATTTTTCTTTGTCCTTTTAAGATTCATCTACATTGAGGTTGCTTTTTTTTTTTTTTGGCTGGAGTGAAATTAGTGCTTGCATGCATAGTGAGAACACTTTTGTTGATTTCCAGAAAGAAGACTTAGTTCCATTTTTTTTTTTACATGACTTCTACTTAAGTTATTGGTTCTTCCTCAGGAGCAACTTCAAGGCTGCCATTTTCTGCCCTCCATATTTAACCACAGTTTTCTTCTTGTAATATCTTTGACTTTTCTTCTAAATTCTGGGAGAGCTTTTTATGTGCTCCAGTCCTTGGTTTTATTTTCTGCAGTATAAATTCTGAACTGTAAATTTCTACTCTTCAACCTGGATTTTAAATCAGCTTTTGTATTTTGTAGTAATTTTAATATTCTTTAATTCATTCCTTAGTTCACACAAATCTGTTACATTGCATACTGTAATTGATTTTAATTTTTGCCTATTCTTTTTAGGCACTAGTGAGAATGCTGAAAGTTTCTAAACTTTCCTCCTGGTTTCTGTGGTAAATTATCTTCAGTGATTTATCTACCCTTCTTTATTTCTTGCAGACTAGGCTCCCTTTTGCTTCTTCGACAGAAGTTTATCAAAATACTTTTGCTTTCCTGGTTTTTTTGTTCTTTAATACTTGATGTAGAAATGTATATCAAAAATATAACTTAGTTCTGGTTTTATCCAATCAACATAAACTGGCTTTCCACTCTGATTATATTTCCCGAGATTAAAAAAAGTCATATTGATTAGCTGAGTGGCCCGGTAGGTTAGAACAAAGAATTTATGAAGACTGTAGATCTGGGTGTGTATCTTTTCCCTTTATCTATTTAAGCAAGTGCTTAAAAAGAAAAAGAAAAATGAAAGCTGTATTTATATTACACAGACGTATAAACTTTAAGTAATATTTAGTTATATACAGAAGGTGCATTATTAATTTTTACTATTATTTCTCTAAAAGACAAAATATAATTATTAGATGTATCTTGTTTTAATAGTATTTATTAAATAGATAGAGGGTTAGTTCATTATTTTTTTTGAACTTTGGTCCTATTGTATTTCCTTTTTGTGATTCTAACAAAATATATGTTTTATGCTTGAAGGAGGAGAAAGTTGTCAGCTGAATGGATATCTTTAGACATTTATCTGGTGGTAGATATTCACACTACACATTTTGTGTCAAAATTAAATATCCTGAGCAGTCAATCTTATTTAACCAAGGATGTACTTTCTTGTGGACTTCCTTGATGGCCCAGTGAGTAAAGAATCCTCCTACAATGTAGGAGACACAGGAGACGTGGGTTCAATTCCTGGGTTGGAAAGGTCCCTTGGAAGAGGAAATGGCAACCCACTCCAGTATTCTTGCCTGTAGAGTCCCCATGGACTGAGGATCCTGGCAGAGTTTTGATAGATAAATTTGAGTTTTATATGCTTGCTGGTATGCTGGCCTCATCCTAAAGAGGTATTGTTGTTTGATTAATTTTTATTTTATGTTTCCAGGTTGTCTTAGATAGCGACCAATTATACTCTCATAAAACCACAACTTCATGAAGTATTTACAGAAGAGCAGAACACACATAAAGACAGAGATAGATTACTTTTTGTAACATTCTCTGTCAAGTATGGGCTATAGTTAATAGTTCATTAAATCCAATTTTCATGAAGATGTTTATTTTTAAAAGAGTATCTAGTATTTATGTCCATCATGGCACACTAATGAAGTTTTCAGTACTAAGGGGAGACTAAAATGAGCTCTTGTTTCATTTTGAGAAACAAGTTGAATATGTTTAGCTAGATGTACAGGTAGAATCAAACATATTCCATTACCAATGTCTCATGTGTTTTTTTTACTTCTGCACCATTAGGGTCTAACAGACTTTGTTACTAAAAATGTGTGTGCTAAATGAATAAAAATAGATTTTGATATGAAAGTGATGGTAACCTTTGAAAGAAGTGATCTGTCTTAAAGTTTACAATAGCAAAAGAATGAAATAAAAGTGTTAACAGAAGATTAAAAAAAAATTCAAATTACAGACAAGTATAATCTCAAGGACAGAGGCTCAAAAAAGGAATGTAGCTTATGTGTGTGTCTGACTCTTTGCAACCCTGTGGACTGTAGCCCACCAGGCTCTTCTGTCCATGGATTCTCCAGGCAAGAATACTAGAGTGTGTTTCCAAACATTTCCTCCTCCAGGGGATCTTCCTGACCCAGGACTTGAACCCATATCCCCTGCATTGGCAGGTGGATTCTTTACCCCAGAGCCACCTGGGAAGCCCATTCCTGATGGTAGAATAGGCAAATTCTGGAAAGCAACTTAACAAGACATTTTCTTAAAATGTAGAATTCATATATTTCCTTTGACTTAGAAATCTGTTTCTAGAAAATTGGAGGAAGATAACTGTGGATTATGTGAAAGTATCACTAGAAAGAGAGTCACAGTGGAGCTGATTATGAGAGTTAAATACCAGAGTCTCTTTTCGTTCCAGATAAATAGTGGTTACCATAAAGGGCTGTCAAACTTTAGATGAATTTTGAAAAGCAAAATTTTTTTAAATGTATTTTTTAATTGAAGGATATAGCTTTACAGAATTTTGTTGTTTTCTGTCAAACCTCAACATGAATCAGCCATAGGTATACATATATCTCTTCCCTTTTGAACTTCCCTCCCATTTCCCTCCCCATCCCATCCCTTTAGGCTGATACAGAGCCCCTGTTTGGGTTTCCTGAGCCATACAGCAAATTCCCATTGGCTGTCTATTTTATATATGGAAGTGTAAGTTTCCATGTTACTCTTTCCGTACAGCTCACCCTCTCCTCTCCTCTCCCCATGTCCATAAGTCTATTCTCTATGTCTGTTTCTCCACTGTTGCTCTGTAAATGAATTCTTCAGTGCCATTTTTTATAGATTCTGTATATATGTGTTAGAATATGATATTTATCTTTCTCTTTCTGACTTACTCACTCTGTATAATAGGTTCTAGGTTCATCCACCTCATTAGAACTGA
Source organism: Bos mutus (assembly GCF_027580195.1). Taxonomy (NCBI): domain Eukaryota; kingdom Metazoa; phylum Chordata; class Mammalia; order Artiodactyla; family Bovidae; genus Bos; species Bos mutus. Next base: position 54,583,358 of record NC_091630.1, on the reverse strand, counting down.
CTCAAATGTGTTCCTTTTTATGTCTGAGTAATATTCCATTGTGTATATGTACCACAACTTCTTTATTTATTCATCTGTCGATGGACATCTAGGTTGCTTCCATATTCTAGCTATTGAAAATAGCACTGCAGTGAATAATGGGATACATGTGTCTGCTTCAATTTTGGTTTCCTCAGGATATATGGCTAGGAGTGGGACTGCTGAGTTATATGGTGGTTTTATTACTAGTTTTATAAGTAATCTCCATACTGTTCCATACTGATTGTATCAATTTACATTCCTGCCAAAAGTGCAAGAGCGTTCCCTTTTCTCCATACCCTCTCCAGCATTTACTGTTATTAGACCTTTTGAAGATGGCCATTCTGACCAGTGTGTGGTGATATCTCATTGTAATTTTAACTTGCATTTCTCTAAAAATGAGTGACGTTGAGCATCTTTTCATGTGTTTGTTAGCCATCTGTATGTCTTCTTTGGAGAAATGTCTGTTTAGGTCTTTTCCCCACTTTTTGATTGGGTTGTTTGTTTTTCTGATACTGAGTTGTGTGAGCTGCTTGTATATTTTGGAAATTAATCCTTTGTCAGTTGTGTCATTTGCTATTATTTTCTCCCATTCTTAGGGTTGTCTTTTCACTTTGCTTATAGTTTCCTTTGCTGTGCAAAAGCTTTTAACTTTAATCAGGTCCCACATGTTGACTTTTGTTTTTATTTCCATTACTCTAAGAGGTGGGTCATAGAGGATCTTACTTGGATTTATGTCATCGAGTGTTCTGCCTATGTTTCTAAGAGTTTTATAGTTTCCAGACTTACATTTAGGTCTTTAATCCATTTTGAGTTTATCTTTATGTATGGTGTTAGGAAGTGTTCTAATTTCATTCTTTTACATGTAGCTGTCCAGTTTACCCAGCACCATGTATTGAAGAGGCTGTCTTTGCCCCATTGTATATTCTTGCCTCCTTTGTCAAAAATAAGGCACCCATAGGTGCATGGGTTTATTTCTGGGCTTTCTATCTTGTTCCATTCATTTATATTTCTATTTTTGTGGCAGTACCATATTGTCTTGATGACTGTAGCTTTGTAGTATAATCTGAAGTCAGGAAGGTTGATTCCTCCAATTCCATTCTTCTTCCTCAAGACTGCTTTGGCTATTTGAGGTCTTTTGTGTTTCCATATGAATTGTGATTTTTTTTTTGCTCTAGTTCTGTGAGAAATGCCATTGGCAATTTGATAGCAATCACATTGAATCTAGATTGTGTTTGCTGGTATAGTCATTTTTACACTATTGATTCTTCCTACTCAGGAACATGCAATATCTCCCCATCTGTATATGTCATCTTTGATTTCTTTCATCAGTGTCTTATAATTTTCTGTGTATAGTTCTTTTGTCTCCTTCAGTTCAGTTCAGTCGCTCAGTCGTGTCCGACTCTTTGTGACCCCATGAATCGCAGCACGCCAGGCCTCCCTGTCCATCACCAACTCCCAGAGTTTACCCAGACTCGTGTCCATTGAGTGATGCCATCCAGCCATCTCATCCTCTGTCGTCAGCTTCTCCTCCTGCCCCCAATCCCTCCCAGCATCAAAGTCCTTTCCAATGAGTCAACTCTTTGCATGAGGTGGCCAAAGTACTGGAGTTTCACCTTTAGCATCATTCCTTCCAAAGAAATCCCAGGGCTGATTTTCAGAATGGACTGGTTGGATCTCCTTGCAGTCCAAGGGACTCTCAAGAGTCTTCTCCAATACCACAGTTCAAAAGCATCAACTGTATACGAGACAGCAAAAGAGACACTGATGTATAGAACAGTCTTTTGGACTCTGTGGGAGAGGGAGAGGGTGGGATGATTTGGGAGAATAGCATTGAAATATGTATAATATCATATATGAAACGAGTTGCCAGTCCAGATTCAATGCACGGTACTGGATGCTTGGGGCTGGTGCACTGCGACGACCCAGAGGGATGGTATGGGGAGGGAGGAGGGAGGAGGGTTCAGGATGGGGAACACATGTATGCCTGTGGCGGATTCATTTCGATATATGGCAGAACCAATACAATATTGTAAAGTTTAAAAATAAAATTAAAAAAAAATCATCAATTCTTCGGCATTCAGCCTTCTTCACAATCCAACTCTAACATCCATACATGACGACAGGAAAAACCATAGCCTTGACTAGACGAACCTTTGTTGGCAAAGTAATGTCTCTGCTTTTGAATATGCTATCTAGGTTGGTCATAACTTTCCTTCCAAGGAGTAAGCATCTTTTAATTTCATGGCTGCAGTCACCATCTGCAGTGATTATGGAGCCCCCCAAAATAAAGTCTGACACTGTTTCCACTGTTTCCCCATCTACTTCTCATGAAGTGATGGGACCAGATGCCATGATCTTCGTTTTCTGAATGTTGAGCTTTAAGCCAACTTTTTCACTCTCCACTTTCACTTTCATCAAGAGGCTTTTGAGTTCTTCTTCACTTTCTGCCATAAGGGTGGTGTCATCTGCATATCTTTGGTTATTGATATTTCTCGTGGCAATCTTGATTCCAGCTTGTGCTTCTTCCAGCCCAGGATTTCTCATGATGTACTCTGCATATAAGTTAAATAAGCAGGGTGACAATATACAGCCTTGACGTACTCCTTTTCCTATTTGGAACCAGTCTGTTGTTCCATGTCCAGTTCTAACTGTTGCTTCCTGACCTGCATACAGATTTCTCAAGAGGCAAATCAGGTGGTCTGGTATTCCCATCTCTTTCAGAATTTTCCACAGTTTATTGTGATCCACACAGTCAAGGCTTTGGCATAGTCAATAAAGCAGAAATAGATGTTTTTCTGGAACTCTCTTGCTTTTTCCATGATCCAGCGGATGTTCGCAATTTGATCTCTGGTTCCTCTAAAACCAGCTTGAACATTAGGAAGTTCATGGTTCACATATTGCTGAAGCCTGGCTTGGAGAATTTTGAGCAATACTTTACTAGCATGTAAGATAAGTGTAATTGTGCGGTAGTTTGAGCATTCTTTGGCATTGCCTTTCTTTGGGATTGGAATGAAAACTGATCTTTTCCAGTCCTGTGGCCACTGCTGAGTTTTCCAAATTGGCTGGCATATTGAGTGCAGCACTTTCACAGCATCATCCTTCTGGATTTGAAATAGCTCAACTGGAATTCCATCACCTCCACTAGCTTTGTTCGTAGTGATGCTTTCCAAAGCCCACTTTACCTCACATTCCAGGATGTCTGGCTCTAGGTCAGTGATCACACCATCGTGATTATCTGGGTCGTGAAGATCTTTTTTGTACAGTTCTTCTGTGTATTCTTGCCACCTCTTCTTAATATCTTCTGCTTCTGTAAGGTCCATACCATTTCTGTCCTTTATTGAGCCCATCTTTGCATGAAATGTTCCCTTGGTATCTCTAATTTTCTTGAAGAGATCTCTAATCTTTCCCATTCTGTTGTTTTCCTCTATTTCTTTTCATTGATTGCTGAAGAAGTCTTTCTTATCTCTTCTTGCTATTCTCTGGAACTCTGCATTCAGATGCTTATATCTTTCCTTTTCTCTTTTGCTTCACTTCTCTTCTTTTCACAGCTATTTGTAAGGCCTCCCCAGACAGCCATTTTGCTTTTTTGCATTTATTTCCCATGGGGATGGTCTTGATCCCTGTCTCCTGTACAATGTCACGAACCTCATTCCATAGTTCATCAGGCACTCTATCTATCAGATCCAGGCCCTTAAATCTATTTCTCACTTCCACTGTATAATCGTAAGGGATTTGATCTAGGTCATACCTGAATGGTCTAGTGGTTTTTCCTACTTTCTTCAATTTAAGTCTGAATTTGGCAATAAGGAGTTCATGAGCTGAGCCACAGTCAGCTCCTGGTCTTGTTTTTGCTGACTGTATAGAGCTTCTCCATCTTTGGCTGTGAAGAATATAATCAATCTGATTTTGGTGTTGACCATATGGTGATGTCCATGTATAGAGTCTTCTCTTGTGTTGTTGGAAGAGGGTGTTTGTTATGACCAGTGCATTGTCTTGGCAAACTCTATTAGTCTTTGCCCTGTTTCATTCCATATTCCAAGGCAAAATTTGCCTTTTACTCCAGGTGTTTCTTGACTTCCTACTTTTGCATTGTAGTCCCCTATAATAAAAAGGACATCTTTTTTGGTGTTACTTCTAAAAGGTCTTGTAGGTCTTTATAGAACCGTTCAACTTCAGCTTCTTCAGCGTTACTGGTTGGGGCATAGACTTGGATTACTGTGATATTGAATGGTTTGCCTTGGAAACGAACAGAGATCATTCTGTTGTTTTTGAGATTGCATCCAAGTACTGCATTTCAGACTCTTTTGTTGACCATGATGGCTACTCCATTTCTTCTGAGGGATTCCTGCCCGCAGTAGTAGATATAATGGTCATCTGAGTTAAATTCACCCATTCCAGTCCATTTCAGTTCGCTCATTCCTAGGATGTCGACATTCACTCTTGCCATCTCTTGTTTGACCACTTCCAATTTGCCTTGATTCATGGACCTGACGTTCCAGGTTCCTATGCAATATTGCTCTTTACAGCATTGGACCTTGCTTCTATCACCAGTCATATCCACAGCTGGGTATTCTTTTTGCCTTGGCTCCATCCCTTCATTCTTTCTGGCGTTATTTCTCCACTGATCTCCAGTAGCATATTGGGCACCTACTGACCTGGGGAGTTCGTCTTTCAGTATCCTATCATTTTGCCTTTTCATCCTGTTCATGGGGTTCTCAAGGCAAGAATACTGAAGTGGTTTGCCATTCCCTTCTCCAGTGGACCACATTCTGTCAGATTTCTCCATGATGACCTGCCCATCTTGGGTTGCCCCACGGGCATGTCTTAGTTTCATTGAGTTAGACAAGGCTGTGGTCCTAGTGTGATTAGACTGACTAGTTTTCTGTGAGTATGGTTTCAGTGTGTCTGCCCTCTGATGCCCTCTTGCAACACCTACCATCTTACTTGGGTTTCTCTTACCTTGGGCATGGGGTATCTCTTCACAGCTGCTCTAGCAAAGAGCAGCTGCTGCTCCTTACCTTGGACGAGGGGTATCTCCTCACCGCCACCCTTCCTGACCTTCAACGTGGGATAGCTCCTCTAGGCCCTCCTGCGCTGGCGCAGCCAAGGGCTCGAGTGTATTCCAAGATATTTAATTCTTTTTGTTGCAATGGTGAATGGAATTGATTCCTTCATTTCTCTTTCTGATTTTTCATTGTTTTATTCAGAAATCCAAGTGATTTCTCTGTATTGATTTTGTATCCTGAAACTTTGCTAAATTCACTGATTAGCTCTAGTAATTTTATGATACTATCTTTAGGGTTTTCTATGTACAGTATCATGTCATCTGCAAACTGTGAGAGCTTTACTTCTTTTCTGATCTGGATTCCTCTTATTTCTTTTTCTTTTCTGATTGCTGTAGCTAGGACTTCCAAAACTATGTTGAGTAATAGTGGGAAAAGCGGACACTCTTGTCTTGTTCCTGATCTTAGGGGGAATGCTTTCAGTTTTTCACTGTTGAGAATGTTTGCTGTAGGCTTATCGTATATTGCCTTTACTATGTTGAGGTAGTTTCCTTCTATGCCCATTTTTTGAAGAGTTTTAATCATAAATGGCTGCTGAATTTTGTCAAAGGCTTTTTCTGCACCTACTGAAGTGTTCATATGTTTTTTATTTTTCAATTTGTTAATATGGTGTATCACATTGATTGATTTGCATATTTTGAAGAATCCTTGCATCCCTGGAATAAACCCAGCTTGATCATGGTGTGTGAGCTTTTTGATGTGCTGCTGAATTCTGTTTGCTAAAATTTTGTTGAGGATTTGTGCACTTATATTCATCAGTGATATTGGCCTATAGTTTTCTTTTTTTGTATTTTCTTTGTCTGGTTTTGGTATCAGGGTGATAGTGGCCTCATAGAATGAGTTTGAAAGTGTTCCTTCCTCTGCAATTTTTTGAAAAAGTTTTAGAAAGATAGGCATTAGCTCTTCTCTAAATGTTTGATAAAATTCTCCTGTGGTCCTGGGCTTTTGTTTTTTGGGAGATTTTTTTTATCACAGCTTCAATTTCAGAGCTTGTAATTGGATTGTTCAAAATTTCTATTTATTTCTGGTTCAGTCTTGGAAGATTGAACTTTTCTAAAAATCTGTCCATTTCTTCCAGGTTATCCATTTTATTGCCATATAGTTGTTCATAATAGTCTCTTATAATCCTTTCTATTTCTGCATTGTCTGTTGTAACCTCTCCTTTTTCACTTCTAATTTTGTTGATTTGATTCTTCTCTCTTTTTTTCTCGATGAATCTGGCTAAAGGTTTGTCAATTTTGCTTATCTTCTCAAAGAACCAGCTTTTAGTTTTATTAATCCTTACTAGTGTTTCTTTCATTTCTTTATCATTTATTTCTGCTTGGATCTTTATGATTTCTTTCATTCTACTAAATTTGGGGATTGTTTGTTCTTTTTCCAGTTGTTTTAGGTGTAAAGTTAGGTTATCTATTCAATGTTTTTCTTGTTTCTTGAGGTAGGATTGAATTGCTATAAACTTAACCTCTTAGAACTGCTTTTGCTGCATCCCACAGGTTTTAGGTTGTGTTTTCATTGTCATTCATTTCTAGAAATTTTTTTATTTCCCTTTTGATTTCTTCAGTAACCTGTTGGTTATTTAGAAATGTATTGTTTAATTTCCATGTGTTTGTGTTTCTTACATTTTGTTTTTTTCTTGTAATTGATATCTAGTCTCATTGAGTTGTGGTCAGAGAAGATGCTTGATATGATTTCAATTTTCTTAAATTGACTAAGGTTTGATTTATGACCCAAGATGTGGTCTATCCTGGAGAATGTTCCATGTGCACTTGAGAAGAAGTTGTATTCTTCTACATTTGGATGGAATGTCCTGAGGATACCAATGAGATCCATCTCATCTAACATATCATTTAAGACTTGTGTTTCCTTATTAATTTTCTGTTTTGATGATCTGTCCATTGATGTGAGTGGGGTGTTAAAGTCTCCTGCTATTATTGTGTTACTGTCGATCTCTCCTTTTATGTCTGTTAGTGTTTGTCTTTTGTATTGAAGTGCTCCTATGTTGGGTGCATAAATATTTACAATTGCTATGTCTTTCTCTTGGATTGATCCCTTGATCATTATATAGAATCCTTCCTTATCTCTTGAAATAGTCTTTATTATATGGTCTATTTTGTCTGATAAGAGTGTTTCTACTCCTGCTTTCTTTTGCTTGCCATTTGCATGGAATGTATTATTCCATCCTCTCACCTTCAATCTATATGTGTCTTTAGGTCTAAAGTGGGTTTCTTTTAGACATCATGTATATGGGTCTTATTTTTTTTTATCCAATCTGTGTCTATAGGTTGTAGCATTTAATCCATTTACATTTAAAGTAATTATTGATTTGTATGTTCCTATTGCCACTTTCTTAATTGTTTGGAGTTTGTTTTTGTAGGTCTTTCTCTTCTCTTTTACTTCTTGACTATATAAATCCCTTTAACATTTATTGTAAAACTGGTTTGGTGGTAATGAATTCTCTAACTTTTGATTGTCTGTAGAGCTTTTGATTTCTCCTTTGATTTTGTGCGATATCCTTGCCGGGTAGAGTAATCTTGGTTGTAGATTTTCCCCTTTCAGTACTTTAAATATATCCCGCCATTCCCTTCTGGCCTGCAGAGTTTCTGCTTAAACATCAGCTGTTAAATGTATGGGATTTCCCTTGTATGATACTTGTTTCTTCTCCCTTGCTGTTTTCAGTATTCTTTCTTTGTGTTTAGTCTCTATTAGTTTGATTAGTATGTGTCTTGGTGTGTTTCTCCTGGGGTTTATCCTGTATGGGACTCTTTGTGCCTCATGGACTTGATTGACTATTTCCTTTTCCATTTCGGGGAAATTTTCAACTATAATCTCTTCAAAAATTTTCTCATGCCCTTTCTTTTACTTTTCTTCTTTTGGGACCTCCATAATTCAAATGTTGGGGCATTTGATATTTTCTCAGAGGTCTCTGAGACTATCCTCAGTTCGTTTCATTGTTTTTATTTTTTTTCTGTTCTTCAGAAGTTATTTCCACCATTTTATCTTCCAACTCGCTGATTCTTTCTTCTGCTTCAGAGATTCTGCTATTGATTCCTTCTAGAGTATTTTTAATTTCTGTAATTGTGTTATTTGTCTCTATATGTTTATTCTTTAATTCCTCTAGGTCTTTGTTAATTGATTCTTGCATTTTCTCCATTCTGTTTTCAAAGTTTTTGATCATCCTTTCTCTCATTATTCTGAATTCTTTTTCAGGTAGTTTGCCTATTTCCAGTTCATTTATTTGGACTTCTGTGTTTCTAGTTTGTTCCTTCATTTGTGCATTATTTCTCTGCCTTTTCATTTTTTTTTTTAACTTACTGTATTTGAGATCTCCTTTTCCCAGGCTTCAAGGTTAAATTCTTTCTTCCTTTTGGTTTCTGCCCACCTCAGGTTGGTGCAGTGGTTTGTGTAATCTTTGGATTGGGTGACATGCTAACTTTTTTGTTTGTTTTTCCTCTGATGGTGGTAATCCTGTCTGATTGGAATGATGATTGGGTTTGTATGTTTGTTTTGTTTGTTGTTTGGATGAGGCATCCTGCACAGGGTTCTACTGGTGGTTGGGTGATGCTGGGTCTTATATTCAAGTGGTTTCTTTTGTGGGAATTCTCACTATTTGATACTGCCTACGGTTAGTTCTCTGGTAGTCTAGGGTCTTGGAGTCAGTGCTCCCACTCCAAAGACTCAGGGCTTGATCTCTCATCAGGAACAAAGATCCCACAGGTAGTTTGTTATGGTACTAAGTGAGATTAAAACACATACCCCAAATTGGAAACCAAAGATGAACCCCAAACTAATGGCATTTACAAAATCAGGCAAATAATGATTAAAATAATGGAATATACACATACACATCCATAAGCAAAATCAAAACAGTCCACAAAAATAAAGTACAATAGGCTGACCTGGTGAACAAAGGAAACAAAAAATTATATCTACCATTTATGAACAAAACTAACTGAAGTGCAAACTGGAAAACAAAACTAAAGCAAGATGCCCACTGGGGAATAAAGCAATGAAAACAAAACTAACAAATATGTTGAGAGGAAAGGAAAGAAAGAAAAGAAAAAAATAATAGATATGCAAAGCTAAATAGAGATAGATAAAGAAGATTTATATACATCAAAGGTTAACTGCAAGGTGAAAAGTTCAGTAGGAAAAGCAAACAAAGGAATAAATGTAGAAAAAATAATAATAGGTTTTTAAAAATTAAAAATTGAAAAAGAAAAAAAAAAGAAAAGAAAACTCCATAGAACTGCAAAAGCCCAAGGTAGAGCTAGAGGTTTATAACAACAATAAAAAGTGTGATTGAAAAAAAAAGAAGAAAAAACTCAAAGGCTTAATTAGATTTCATAGTGCCAATGAAATTGACAACTACAATGCGGGGCAGGGAGGGGGAGGAAAAAAGAAAAGAAAAAAAGAAAAAGAAAAATACAAGAGAAACTGCAGAACAAGTCAAAACAAGAATAATAAATGTTTTCCTTTAGTCACTGCTGTCAGGATCCTTTCCCTCTCTGGGAGTCATAGTCCTTCTCACCTCCCTAGGATGCCCTCCAACACTGTGCTACTCTGGACCTGCTGTGGGGGCAACTGAGATTCTAATCTGGCCCTACTCCTGGGTGTTCTTGCCTCCAGTGTTCACAGCTATGAGAACTAGTGCATTTTCTTTTGTGGGAGCTCTCAGTGTCCTTTTATATAGTCTGTAGACACAGAGGCTATCTAGTTGATCATGTGGATTTAATCTGCAGCTTATACAACTGGTGGGAAGGTTTTAGGTCTTCTTCCTCAGCCACGCTGTTCCTGGGTTTCCATTGTGGTTTTATTTCCACCTCTGCATGTGGGCCTTCCACTGGGGTTTGCTCCTGAGGCTGCCCTGGAGAACTTGGGTCTGCCTGAGTGTGGGTCAGGTGCAGAGGTGGTGCAGCTGCTTGGGTTGCAGGGGTTCCGACAGCACCAGGTACTCAGGGGAGTTGGCAGCTAGGGGATCAGGATATATAGTGCTCTTGAAGGGTATGGCAACCAGTATTGGCCAATACACTCCAGTAGTCTTCCCTGGAGAATCCCCCTGACAGAGAAGAGTGGCAGGCCACAGTCCACAGGGTTGCAAAGAGTTGGACACGACTGAAGTAACCCTGCATGCATAGATGCAGGACTTTTTTTTTTTGCCTGTGGCAGGTCTGCCCCAGTGAGGATTGAAAGTGAAGTTGGTGCAGCTGCTTGCGTCATGGGTACCCTGGAAGTGCGAGGGACACAGACTGCCTCGATTGTTGGAGTTATGGCCCTATCTAAGTTTTTTTCGAGCCTCTGGTAGTTGTCGATCAGAAGGCCTTTTTGGCTAGTCTTTCTCTCTAGCTCTGCCTGTTCAGGCTCTTAGAGGGCTCCCTTACTTAGGGTCCTTCTCTGTTGTTCCATGTTAGGCAAATACAGGCCTCCCCAGCTGGGGTCCTCCTGTACAGATCAGTGCATCAGGCATTTAAAGGGGCATGCTGGCTGGGGTCCTCCTGTATAGATCAGTGCATCAGGCATTTAAAGGGGCACCCTGGGTGGGGTCCTTCTCTGTAGTTCTGTGTGTCAGGTGCTTGATGGGCCAGCCTCTCTGTTGTTCAGCTGCCAATGCTGGCGTGTGGGGAGAGAGAGGCTATGGTGACGGCTCCACACCCTACCTGTGACTCAGCAGTATCGCCTTGCTTTCATGGCTGCCTGGCTTTCGCCTACAGGCATTTCCCCACAATCTCCTCCCTCACATCCCCTTGGTCTATCTCTCCGCAGTCAACAGCAGCGCTCATGCTCGGATTGCTCCACAATCCTTAAGCTCCAGCTCCAAGCTGCTGCGCCTTCTAGGGGACCTGTGTCCCTGTCTGGGGTACATATGACTGCAGCAAGAACTTTCTGATTCTCACTCCATTTAGGCTGCCACAGATCAGCTGTTTCATTCTCATCCTTAAATGTTTCTCCTCTGACCTAGATAGTTGCCCCGATACGGGGAGCAGACCCCTGCTTCAGTTCTCCCACCTGCCAAAGGCAGGTCCAGTCCTAGTAACACTTCTGTTTCTCCCCCTAGTTCCTTCTTCCTACCGAGTTTTGCATGGTTCTATATATTTTTTTCTGCTGGTCAGATACTCCTGTGTGCTCTCAACTGGTGTTCTGCATGCACTCCAAAAATGTTTTAAGTTGCATGTTCTATTATCAAATAAGTAAAATATGGATTAGGAAATTTTCCTAGTTAGAAAATACCTTGATGCTGGGAAAGACTGAGGGCAAGAGGAGAAGGGGGTGAGAGAAGATGAGAAGGTTTGATGGCGTCACTGACTCAATAGACATGTGTTTGGGCAAACTCCAGGAGATAGTGAAGGACAGGAAAGCCCGGTGTGCTGCAGTCCATGGGGTAACAAATAGACACAACTTAGTGACTGAACAACAACAACTTAATTCTCCTAACTTTGCTTTAAAAATCAATATGACTTCATAGCTGATGGAATTCTTAGAGTAAATGTTAGAAGTCTTGCCTACTTAGCAATATTTTGGGGTACTCTTATTCTCATTGAGAGAGGAGAGATTACACACAGCTATTTTTTCCTGTGTCTCCTTGTATCCTACCACTTTGGATGCTTAGAACCCTCCTAAACCAAGGCTTTTGGATGAGTTATTTCAGACGTATGGTTTAGTTCCAATGAAACACCTTTACAGTTGAGATAATGAATCATTATGATGTAAGGTTGCAATGAAAGTGAAAAATAAAAAACTTCCTTAAAATGAAGATCGTTACATTTTATTGCACTGAGGAAATGAATTGTCATTAATTGCAGCTGTCCATCTACAAAGGTACTTGTAGACAGACACATCTGCAAGTGTAACAAAGGTGTTCATTGTCACTTCAGTACATTCTAGACTTGACTTCCAATGTCCTTTATAGAAATTATACTTCTTGAGCTTAGAAAGCCACCCTTCAAATACAGTTCTCAAAATGAAAAGTGTATTGATGGCCAGCTTTGGAATAAAATGACTTTGTGTTAGTGCTATTCACTAAAAATTCCTTTTACAGTATATTCATTGCTTGGCTACAGACCTTCTACAGCATCTGAGTATATAACTCATTAATATTGGCAATGGCAGCCTAACTCTAATTTGCCTCAGTTTGCAGACAAAGTTAAAATTATGCTTTGGTTTCCCCAGGAGTGATGCATTTCTCAGGTGTCTGAGATTTCAGGAGTATAGCCTAAGAAGGATTGTTGAGCAGCTTTAAGCAAAATGAGGAGTTCTTTCCTCCTGGGAAAGTTACTGCTAGTTTCCAACTGTGAGCCTGAACCATGAAATGAGGGCTTCTTAGTGGCAAATTGCACACTGAGGCAGTCAGTTTTTATGATTTTTTTCTTTATAGTTTCACCATTCCAGCCAGTAAACAAAATCTTGGCAAATTAAGCAATCCTAGGGGCAGGAATGGGGAGAAGGATTGGAGGTTTGAAAGGAATCTACAAGCCCAAGTTAGTGGAACTTCAAGCAAATGGGTGTTAAAATCAGGCATTTTAACCTAACTTGAGTCAGCAATGTTAAAGCATGTTACCTGCCTACTCCATTTATGTGGAATAGACTGTATCATTTGAAAACAGGCTTCACTGACCCAAGGAAAGATAATCCCAACTGAAGATGCTCTGGAGAAGGAAATGGCAACCCACTCCAGTATTCTTGCCTGGGAAATCCCATGGAGAGAGGCGCCTGGTGGGCTACAGTCCACGAGGCCACAAGAGTCATACATGAGTTGGAGACTAAACCACTACCACCACCAAAACCTCCATGCTCGTAAAGAGAGCTTCATGGTTTATTGGCAGCATTTTACAACTTTTGCTCCCTTTTTTCATGGGTTTATCCATCTTTTGAATAGTTCATTTTCATTGTTTCTGATGTATAAATATCCTGTTCTTACCACCCTAAATAAAACATGTTCCTCTGTTGAGATGCATTATTTGAAATGAATGATTCTCAATGTTGCATTTAAAGTTAATCATGTAGGTTTTGAATTAACCAGATCATTTTTTTACCCCTCAGCAAATTTGATCATAAGCAAGCCATTTTAGCTCAGAGATTCGAACCTGTCACCTTTAAAATAGGAGCAATGTGATCAGACCTATGTTGCTCACAGTGTGAAGATCAGTTATATCAGGTCTATGAACACTGTGAAGTGTGGTACAAATACTGCATGTTGATATTTGTAGGCACTGCAGATTTTTCCTTTGAAAACATGTTTGAAACCGACAGCTATCTTGCCCTGGAAATGAACAAATGTGAACCACACGTCATGCCTCTGATTCCAGGAAGCGTGCTGTGGAAAGAGCTTAAAGTTGGGGTCACAGTGAATCCAGATGTTAATCAGGCTAGGGAGCCCCACGTCCTTTATTCAGCTTTCTGAGCTTCAGTGGGATTTTGATTTATAAGAGCAGATAAAACCTTAGGACTAGTGAATGTCAACCCTGTACTGTGCTTAGTTGCTCAGTCGTGTCCAACTCTTTGTGACCCCATGGACTGTAGCCCGCCAGGCTCCTCTGTTCATGGGATTTTCCAGGCAAGAATACTGGAGTGGGTTGCCAATTTCTTCTCATATCTGTATCTATAAAGCACAATATGATAACCCTGTACAAAGACCTACATTTTATGCAGATAAAGCTTTCTAAACTTCTTCCATGAAGTTCTCTCGTTAGAATACTTGAGTATATAAACATAAGTTTTGATGAGAAGGTTAATGTAATGGAAAATTAACAATAGAATAAAAACACATTTTGCTACCTAATTAGCATCTAATTAGGACTAAATTTTCATTTCTATTATGAAAAAAGTGTTGATTGCTGAGAACATGCACAGTCTTCTTTTTTTAAAAAATTCTCCTTTGTCTCTTCCTCTCTCTCAAACAGATACACACACACACACACACACAACAAGAAAGCATAGTTTCATACACATAACACAACTTTTCCTCTATCTCTTATTCTTCCCTGAAAACAAGCCTTCCAAATTCCTTATTTAGGGTTTTAAAAATTATCAAAGGCTTATTTCTCTTCTAAATGCTTTGTTTCTCAGAACTGTTTTCAATCTAACATCTGTTTCTTTTAAAAATTTTGCTCTATTATGAAAAACACTGTAGTTGTTTTCAATGGGCTCTGCACACACACATGCAACTTTAGGAGGCAGAAAAGAAATGGTGAAATGGTGACCATTTTCCAGTGCATGATGGATATTAATGTGCCATTCTGTGTTACTGCGTATGGAGCAGAGAATATGCAGTGATGAACTCTAAATGTAACATGGATAGAAATAACCTGTATTTCCTTTGGCACAGCTTCTCCACCAGGAACTCTTGTTGGTTATCTCCTCGAGCTCACATTCCTACAATATAGTTGAGGGTAACGGGACCCAGGCAGGTCTCATTGGTTAATAGAGCTAGGTCTTGAGTCTCTGTGTACCTCCAGCCATTATATCTCAGTGTCTGAGGCAGCTAACTATATTTAGGGAAAACTGTTTGCAGCAAAGATTATTAAATAGCAAAATTGTTTGGTGAAGGAGCTTGATGACTGGTATGTTAACATAGTTTAAAAACATGACAGAACATTTTTGTTTGAAATGGCTTAGGTAGACTTCTGACAGAAGACAGAAAAATAGACACTGTAGCCTTTAATCTGAGCCAGGATGTCATGAGAAGATTTTTAAATCAATAAATATTTTTCACTTTCAAAAGATAAATGAACTCACTTGCATGCCTCAATAGGATAACCAAGACGATGACTTGGACTTCTTTTGGACTTGAACCACTTTTTGCCATAAGTGAATTGTTCCTCTTAGTTACCACTTTCATATGATGAGCTTTTCCATCTCTTTATCCAGCCAGATGACAATGGGGATATGGGCTAGAGCATTCTAGGGGTATCTGCCTCTTCTGGCTTATCAAAAGATAAGACCCTCACAACCCAACTAATGAGGCGGGAATTCCACAGTGGTGGCCCTGAACAGGGCTGGTAGCTCCTTTGCTGGTCTCAGGAGAGCCTTGTTACAAGAAGCAAGTAGGAGTGACCGTGTCAATGCTGGGAGACAAGCAGTCTTTCAGTACCAACCCCCGAGTTCCCAAACTTGAGTAATTTCTGTTTAACATTCATGTGAGATAAAGTGAGGGCGAAACAAAGGAAAAGCTCCCTCAATTATTTTAAAACATTATAGTAAAAGCCTTGGTTTCAGCTGCTCCTAAAATGTGGGCACTTAAAGCTGATCACAACAGGTGAGCTCAATCAAACGTTCATGTGTGAAATACAAGCTCAGTTGTAAGCCATTCTGAAGAACTATTATGCCAATAAAGAGCAAATGGTAATGGATTTTTTTTTTCCCTGTAAGGCACAAATAGGGACTTTGTAATTTACTTCTTATGGGGCCTATTGAAAAAAAATCCAATGTGATCTCCTTTTGAGGTTCTCCGTTTTTAAAAATATCAATTACTTGGTTTTGTAATTAAAACATAAATTATGTATGCTTTATTCCATGTTACATTCTCTAGAATCATAAAGGTGAATAAAGCACTATTTCCATACTTTACAAGACCCTTTATCGTTTCTGAATGTTTGGAACTTGAGTTTGCTTTTTCTTCCCCTTGTCACTGACAATTTTTCCTGTAGTTAAAATTTTTACTTACTTTTTCTTTGTAGGAGAACCTTTAAGAATGCTGAAATCCATTTTCTCCCCATTCACCAAGACATTTTTATCTTGCCAATCAAATTCAGGCTCCAAATTTTACTCCTTCTCTGCCTGAAACTTCAAGCATGTATGTGACCACTTTATTGGAGGATGCCCTGCTATTGTTTCCTTCATTGCCCCCAGGAGTCAAACATCTAATCCTTTAGGTTTACAAAGAATTGTTTGACTAGGATGGCGCTTTATTCTTAGTAAAGGAAAAATACTTCATAAATTAAGTAGAACAAGGAAATGAGGTGTTGTTTAGTAATGTAAAGGTACGTTGTTTTTCTATGTCTGCCCTAAAGTAAGTGACATGGACATTTATATAAAGAGCTAAATTAAATGAACTCACTCCAGTCAAGGTCTCTGATGGATGGAAGAGAGAGAATTTGATACACAGCGAGGACTAGAACCCAGTCTCCTGGCTCCAGGCTCAGTGTTCTCTCCAAGCTATGATAGTTGGTTGCTGCTGCTGCTGCTGCTAAGTCGCTTCAGTCGTGTCCGACTCTGTGCGACCCCACAGACAGCAGCCCACCAGGCCCCACCGTCCCTGGGATTCTCCAGGCAAGAACACTGGAGTGGGTTGCCATTTCCTCTTCCAAATGATAATTGGTTAGTATCAACGAATACGTACATGCTCATAAGTTCTCCCCTAGACAAGAATATTTTAATAATATTTTTACCAATCTGCATGTGCAATCACTCCCTCTTCTAACTTCTGGTTAAACTCCATCAATATTCAGCTGACTTCCTTTGTTAAGGGAGACAGGGGAGCTGGAGACCCCTCCTGGTCCAAATGGTGAAGAATAGTCCTTTATTCCTTGGGACTATCATGCATTTGGCCTTCCCCAGTGGCTCAGTGGTAAAAAATCCACCTGCCAAGGCAGGAGACATTGGTTCAATCTCTGGGTTGGGAAGATTCCCAGGAGAAGTAAATGGCAACTGACTCCAGTATTCTTACCTGAAGAATCCCATGGACAGAGGAGCCTGGAAGGCTACAGTCCATGGGGTCGCAAAAGAGTTGGGACACGACTTAGCGACTAAACAGAAACAATATACAAAACACTGTCAAACACATGTTCTATGTAGTAATTGCATTTATAATTTCCAGAAGGTCTCTTACAACAAACTACAATGATATTACATATCTATAGATCCTTTGGCATTGGCATTGGCATCACATTCAGAAAAGACCCATTCTCTTATGGAGGTCACAGGTGAATAGAGACCGCGTTTTGCCCATCATCACCTTTGTTCCTCTTCAGAATGATCCTGCCTCCAATTTGGAGGGAAAAATGCACAAACCTGCCTGCTGTGATTATATCCCCCACGTTGGCACTTGTTTTCGTGCTGCTATGGCACTCTGGGAAAGTCACTTAACCACATTCTGTATCTGGAAAATGAAGGCATCAGGCTAAGTTAAATCTGCACTGATTTTCATTCTAAACTGCCACATGACTATAGTAAGATTAGCAGTAGTTATAATTTTAGGCATAATGTTCCGTGTACTTTTCTGTCTTATCTTGAAAAAGGAGAAGCAATAACTCTGCTTATGGTTTCTTGTTGCCTAGGTAAATATCTGGCAACAAAAAGATTTCTCTTTTATATAAATAAAAAAATTACTTTCCTAGTATTCTTCCATTGGGCCTGGTGTTTTTAGCCTAGATAAATTTAACTCATATCATGGCCTTGCTATTTAATGATATCCTGGAGTATCAGAAAAAAATTGTTGTCTTATCATAGAACACTAATTCTTAAAGATATTTAATAATTTCTCCAAACATTTGCTTTTAAATTGTTATAGACCTTCACTTGCTAATGTCAGACTAAAAGAATATATAATATCATTTCTGTGAATCAGCATTTACATTATAAATGTCACTGTAAAAGTTGTACATATTGAATAAGATGCCTTCATTTTTATTAACGTATTTTAGGACCCCTAAAAGTGTTTTTTTTCCAGGTTAAATAATTTATATTGATCATTTTTTACATATAAAACCTGCTAGATTGCTTTATCTTTGTTCACTTGTAAATAATAGCCAAAATGTTTATAATATTTGATTATTGTCTGTTCACATCCAACAAAGTAATATGTGGCTGCCAAAAAACCCTCAGTATTTGAGGAAAACTTTTGCGCCTAAGTGGACTAATTGTGTGCTTAGTTGCTCAATCATGTCTGACTCTTTGCAACCCCATGAATGGTAGCCTGCCAGGCTTCTCCATCCATGGGATTCTCCAGGCAAGAACACTAGAGTTGGTTGCCATTAATTGCAGTTCACACCTAATTAGCTACTTTTATCAAATCCTGGCCGTTATCTTGCACACCAAGTTCTACTTCAGGCACTTTACAATCATTATCTAAATTAATTTTTAAAACAGCCATCAAGGTTGCATTATCCTAATTTTAAAATAAAGACATCAGAGCTCAGTGAGTTTGCACAACTTCCCTAAGTATCTTGTCTCCAAATGGAGATTTAAACTGATCTGTCTGCTGTCCATTATGCTAAGCATGCTGCAGGGCAGAAGACATGCCATCCCTTTTCCACTGTCTGGTCCTTCCAGTTGTAAGGAAATATCTAGTTAACCAAAAACTCTGTGGTCAAGGGAGAAGTTGAGTTATCAACTTTCTTGATGGGCAGGACTGGTGCCTTTTCCTCCTAAGCAGAGACTTTTTTGATGGAACTTGAGACAGAACTAGAGCAGGTATGGCTGACATTGGTCTCTTCTGCTTAGCTGCAGTAGAGAAACTGCCAAGGAGAGATACTCTGCCTAAAGGATTCTAGCCAACGGGGATGGAGGTTGCTATGCAGAAACTAGACATTCAAAAACCCTCAACCAGAGCAGTTTCATCCACAGAAGAATCACATCCAGAGTCTCACAACAAGCCTAAGTCCTGCACCTGAACTCCTTACCTCCACCCAGCAAAGAAGCAGGGCCCCAAGATTGCAGGCTGTCACCTGGAGTTTGATTCCTTTTCCTGTGCAGAAGAGAAGCAGGGAGAAATAAAGGTGAAAATGTCCTTCCTGGTATTTCACTGAGGAGAAGAGGTACTGGTAGAGATTATTTCCGTAGCAAGAGGACCTGGCGATGGAGAACCTGTCTGGCTATTCCTGGGCAGCCACAGCTGTGCTGAGCTGAGGGATGCTCTGGGCAGCTCTCTTTTTTAGTGTATAGAAAGGGCTTAATATCACTGGATGATTATCTCATTTCCTCTTCCTGACATCTTACAATAAACGTATTGGCAGACAAGAGAAACTCAGAATAAATTTGTATAGCATACCTGCTTCTGAGATGGTGCAGTGGTAAAGAATCTGCCTGCCAATGCAGGAGACACAGGAGACCGAGGTTCGATCCCGGGTCAGGAAGATCCCCTGGAGGCAGGCATGGCAACCCACTCCAGTATTCTTGCCTGGATAATCCCACAGACAGAGGAGCCTGGGTCCGCAAAGAGTTGGACACAGCTAAATGACTGAGCACGCAGCGTGTCTGTATACAGGAATGCAGTACAGATGGAGATCAAAGAAAAAATATGCAAAAAAAGCAGAATAACTGTTTATTAAATGGTTCCGGATATAGTTTAGTGGTTGAGAGGAATGCAATTAAGTTTCCAGGCTGCTTTAGTATCATTTATTTCACAGTAGCAGTAATGGCTTTTCTTAGATAATGTTACTTTGCCTAGTTTTTTTTTTTTTTTTGAGAATAATGGAATTCAGTTCAGTCTAAGAAACGGCTGATTTGCCCCTGCAGGAATAGCCAGCCTGGAAGCCACAATTGTCTGTGCCAGTGCATGCGTCTTTTCTCTTGGCACCATTGAAAGTTTCCTGGGTTGCCCTGGGGAGGCAGCGTCTCTGTTAAAGCCTTAACATTCAAAGGGGTGGCTTTGTTTAAAACATTCCTTAGAAGGAACTTAAAGGAAGTAACACTAACTTTGTTGATGGAAATAACGATCAAATTCAGGGTGTGGAATAAAAAGTCAAAACCAGGCAACAACATTAAATAAGGATGAGCACTTAAGGTTATACCTTGAGATGAATAGATGAAAGAAGAGCATTAAAGAAAAGGGAAGTCAGCCTTTAATATGCAGAAAAGTAATTTGGACACAATGAAGGGAGAAAAGATACACTGAAATTGAACAAAATAGAAAAATTAGGAAATCTTAAGGATAAGAAGTGAACTGTCTATAAATATGACTTTAAAACAGGTTTTAGTAAAAATAAATGATAAAAATAAGATCAAGTGCCAATCTTTGAGATTTAATCTGAAGATTACAATGGCGGTTTTTAATGTCACACATTGTTTAATGTTGTATGAAAATGAATGTGTGTGTGTGTGTGTGTGTGAAAAATTCAAGATTCACTTGGGAGAAATACATAGTGTCAACATATTACCAACATTTTCTCATGTTTCATGGAATGAAGTTATCTGGCCCAACTGAGGTAATTCCTTTTTGGCACATTAATCTCTGACCCTCTCTTACTAGCAACAGCAATCATTAAAAAATCATTAGACAGCATGAGAAAGTTCTAATTAAAACCCCTAAAAATATTTAGTAGAAAAAATTTAAGATGGATAAAATGTCAGAACTGTGAAAAATTCAACATTCTAATAAAATAAAACTACAAGGAAATTTGTAGGACAAGTCTATACTTTTAAAAATAGTTAGTATTGAATATTTTTACTCTGAACAGTGAAGTTTGTTGGCAATTACCTGATCTCAGAGTAATTCAAAACTAGATAAACGTGTAGCATACAGAAATAGTAAATTTTTATACAATCATAAAGAGCATTTTGCTAAGTACAACTTTTTAAAGATGTGTATAATTTGATGGATCATTTTGTAGCCCAGTGAAGCTCACTTTTAGAGCTAGTTTTTAACTTTAAGGACAGAATTTAGATAAGTTTTACAGTTATAATGCAAAGTTGAAATATTTGAATTGTTTAGAGCTAAATAACTTCAAAAATTATCTTGCTTAGTTGGCCACTTCATTATGCAAAGAAAAGCACAAATGTATTATATTCATTGAACCATTAAATGGGAGTCCAGCAAACCATTAAAATTAATAGGTCATTCAGGTAAAGGACAGATATAGCAGGAAAAAAAAAAGTCTATGTTGATTAGCTGTCAAAGTGTTGCCTCTCTTTGGTAAGGCGAATAGAAAAGCAACTGTCTTTGGTAATTTTCTTTCCATTTTCTTTATCATAATTCATGTGTTGCTTTTTAAAACCTGCAGACTAGATTGAAATAAAACTATTCTCACTCCACTCTAAAAATGCAAGAAATAAAATATCTGATTTGAAGATAAGAAAACTTGATTTTGTATTGAGCATTGTCAGCCTCCTTAACTCTAGCAGCAACATAAATATTCGTATTGACCAGGTGCATAGGTGTTGATTTTTTGGCAGAAAAATTAGTAAAAGGTTAAGAAAGGTTATTACAGTGCAGAACCCTCTCTTCTGTTTCAATAGAATCTGAGTCCATATTTCATAGAGAGTATAAATTAAGCATATTGGCTAGGAAATGACACCAGAATGCAAAGTCACCAAAAAAGAAAAGGTTTTTTTTTTGTAATATCACATGATATTCCATCTTTTTTTAAAATTAATTTTTACTGGAGTATGGTTGACTTACAATTTTGTGTTTCTACTCGACAGCAAAGTGAATCAGCTATATGTATACATATGTCCGGTCTTTTTAAGATTCTTTTTCCATATAGGTCATTACAGAGCACAGAGCAGAGGCCTCTGTGCTATACAGCAGGCCCTTGCTATTTTCTGTTTTATCAATAGTAATGTATATGTGTCAATCCCAGTCTTTGGTGTTTGAGGAAATTCTTGCCTCATTGGAAATTCTTTCAATATGGTATCATTTGGTCTTATACATATTTTTTGGGTGAGAAAAACATCCTTGTAAATTAGATACTACTATTTTTGGTAACTGTCTTTTCTATTTTTTAATAATGGCAAAGAATTTAAGGATTCAAATTTTACTGGTATTATAGAAGCTTGTAAGAAAAAGATGTTATAAAAGTTACTAATTATGGAAGACCCATAACAACATTAACAGTTACTGCACTGCTGCATATACGCCATGGTTGCAACTATTAATAGCCTAGCAACGTCAGTATTTATGGGAGGGCACACACATGCCAACACATAAACCTGTAGACACACACACACACACACACACACACACACACACATGTACACACACATCCTAGCAGCATAATGGACCAAAATGGTCTTTAATTTCCTTCAGTGTTTACAATACCATATAAAACTAGTAAAAGTATTTAGAAGCTAAGGAATGTTACTCCAGAAGAGTCAGAAATATCAACAAAATGAATTGGTAATACTCTACCAAAGCTGCCAAAATTAACTTCTGTTTACCATGGAGGAAAAGAGGCTATTTCCCAGATCTTATAAAAATCATAGACAAATATGTGATAGGGTTGCTGCTGCTGCTAAGTCGCTTCAGTCGTGTCCGACTCTGTGTGACCCCACAGACGGCAGCCCACCAGGCTCCCCCGTCCCTGGGATTCTCCAGGCAAGAACACTGGAGTGGGTTGCCATTTCCTTCTCCAATGCATGCATGCAAGCTAAGTTGCTTCAGTCGAGTCCGACTCTCTGCGACGCAATGGACGGCAGCCCAGCAGGCTCCTCTGTCCACGTGATTCTCCAGGCAAGAATACTGGAGTGGGTTGCCATTTCCTTCTCCAAAGTGATAGGGTAGGGATAAAAAATTCACAAACTAGAGATAAAGGCAATGCATATGGGTAACCCAAGAATCAAGTGGCCAAGGAACACAGTATTTTTCATAAATGTTAAATTTCAGAATCCAAGTTCCTTCCCTCTGGAATCACTTCTGGAGAAGACTGGCAACTCTGGTAACTTTCGGGTAACCAGTGCTGTGTTCTCCCCACCTTTCCTACCTCCCCTCATAGCCCCACTTCTCTCTGCAAGTGGCATCTAAATTCCAGTGTGGCATTTGGAGGCCAAGGACTGTGTTTCAAGGCCGTTGGGGAGAGGGCCATCTGGACTGTGGTCATCCTTCACCCTTTCTGTCATTCACAATGATATTTTGGAGCTGCTGGACTTTGCTAAGCTATCCCTGTGCTTGTTGTATCCACGGCTGGAGAAGGTCACACACACCTGTTGGAGTCCCGGGCACTTCCCTAACTCCACTGGGGCTAGAAGTTCAGAAGATTAAGTCCTCTCTGTCTGGATATGTCTGGCCATATTTTATTTTAGACTGATGCTTCTCTAGTCTGCCTTTGAAGTCTTTCCCAGGAAGCTTACTGTTTTAGTCTTTACCCAGAAAGCCAGCATAGGTCTTATCAACCATCAGTCACTTCTTCTCCAAAGGAAAATCTACATAGGCTTCTGTGATTCTCATGTGACCACACTAGGACTCTTTGTAGGGGAGTGGTAAGATAAGAGACAGCTTCTCATAAACTTCTTCTATTAGCCAAGTCTCTTGCCTGCTTATACTCAATTGCCTGCTTGTATCAGTTATCTATTGCTATGTAACAAATCAGCCCAGATTAGTGTTGGCATAAAACAACAACCATTTATTTGCCCATGATTCAGCAATCTGGACTGGTTTTCTGCTTGTCCTTCCTTGGGTCATATCTGTGACTGTTGTCATCTGGAGTCTCAAGTCAGGCTGACTGACCCAGTAAAATTGTATTCACATCTCTGCTGCCTTAGTTGGGGTGGCTGGAACATCAGAGGCCTGGCTGGACCTCTGTCTCACACAGACTCCTCATCAATGATCAATGTGCCACATGATAAAGAAGCTAACAAAAAATATGTAAGTGGAGTAGCATGCCTTACCTGACCACTTAGATATCCAAAAGAATGACAACTGAAGCTTCCAGGCCCGCTTACAAAGCACTTGGAAGCAATCCATCATCAAAGCAAGCCATCAAACTAGTTTAGATTCAGGAGAAGGAAAAGTAGTATCCATCCTGAATGTGAGGAGGGGAATGAACCTCCTGGGGTGGGAAAAATTGACACAGACTATCCATCCCACTTCTGACAGAATTCACCTCCTCTGAAAGGTAAAGGGGTTCTTCTGTCAACATGAATTCTCACCTCTTCTGAGTCCTTCATGTTAATACTTTGGAGATTCAAAAAAACTTTAACCATCACAATTTAATGCATTAGCTTTAAATTTTGTTTGCTGCAGGTCTTGAGGCTTATTTTAAGTCAAAAGCTGATACAAATGCTTATTTGCATTCTCTCTCAGAGGAACTGCTCCTTCAGTTCAAGGTCTGTTCTGAATAGCAGAAGGGCCATGTGAATGTGTGGTGATGAGTTTTATAAACACATTTAAATAGCTTATCTGTTTATATTTAAAAATATTTCTCCACATATATTTTTGGTGAGCTTCTTCATGATGTGACACATTTATCATCTTCCTATTCTTAGTAAAATGTTTACCTTTAAAAAAAGACATGTTAATTGAACATGGCTAGAATTTCACCTGTCACAGTGAGAATCACCATCGAAACCTCAGATTATAAAAGAAGTTGAGTGGGTAGGGATGCTCTCTTTAGAGAAGACTGCTCTGTTATTCCAGAGAAGGAAATGGCAACCCACTCCAGTGTTCTTGTCTGGAGAATCCCATGGACAGAGGAGCCTGGCGGGCTACAGTCCATGAGGTCACAAAGAGTTGGACACAACTGAGTGACTGAGCACACATTCAGAAGACAGTCCATGAGGTGGCAATGCCTTGATATGGTAACCGGTGTCTCAGTGTCTAATCATCTGCGTTGTTGGTTTTCACATGCAATTTTGTTACAATACCTAAAGTCAAACATTTTCCCATAATCTGAGGTTTCAATGGTGGGTTGCCATTTCCTTCCCCAGGGGATCTTACCAGCCCAGGGATTGAACCTGTGTCTCCTGCAAGTCTTGCATTGCAGGCAAATTCTTTACCACTGAGCCACCTGGGAAGCCCTTTAATGTTACATATGTGATTTATTACATTTCTGTAGAATGGCACTGGAGTAGACTCTTCAGGTTGAAACTTCAGCATCATTTGTTTGTCCTGGATATAAACTATTCTTTAACAGTAGAAATCCCACCTTTTGTTTTATTCTCTTAAGGATATACATTATATTTTATTCTCTTAAGGATGTACATTATATATATATGTTATATTACATACATACATATGTATTAGATTTACAATATTAGCAACAATTTATTGAGACCCTACTTCATTTTATTTTAATTTTCAGAACATGCTTTATATTAAGTCCTCCATGTTTAGTGGTACTTACTCTATCTGTTCTTCAAGAAACTAAATCAAATGGGTTTACACTTTACTCCCAGAACAAGTCCTTCATTTACTTTGCCCCCATGACCTTTCTTGTGTTGATTACCGTCAGGAAAATATCCCCATGGACCACTCAGAGAAACTTCCTGATGTAACTTTGTTTCCTGGGCGCCAGGTTAGAATGACTTCATTTGACATTATCTATGCTCATTGATGGTGATTCTGAAACCACTATCATCTCAGCTTATCGTTCAGGGAGAGAGGATGGAGCCCTTGAACAGGCAATAATATATATAGTCTCTAGCAATCTGATGGCGTGTACCACAGATGCCCATAATATATTATGTTGAGTACTGGAATATTTGGGGTATTTTTGGGTGTGTTCTGGAGGATTCATCTTAAAACTCCCAGCTCAGAAATAGTATTTCCTTTATCAGCGGTGTCCTTCACAATCTTTCCGATTTTAGTGTTTCATGCAGATACCATTGCCTTTGTTGCTCTAAAGATACTGATCCTTGCTACCCTCCTGACATTTCATTAGAGGAGAAAATAAAATTCAGCATCCCATCTATGCCTTTAATTACCTAGTTCCTTAAAAAAAAAAAAAAAAACTCCAAAACTTCTAAAATTCACATTTGGTTGTTTTGCAGAGCGAGAGTATGATGGTATTGGGTTATTTTGTTTAAATGAAAGTGTTTCTGTCTTAAAGTATGTACTTCTTCTTCCTCAGGAACACAACCTACTCCACAGGCAATAACTCATTTAGACCTCCAAATTCTGTGGAGGGTTGGAGGTGATGAGTAGTATATCCAATTTACAGGGACAACGATTGAAATAGAGTGATGTGGCAAATTGCTCCGAGTCACAAGAGCACAGCTATCTTGGATCTCAGAGTGGAACTAGGTCTCTTGACTCCCAATTAGCTCTCTCTCCACTCGATCACAGTACCAGCCCCCTCCGTCCTTGGAAAATGGATGATAAAGTTTATATAAAGCGAACTCTCAGCACCTATGGTTATAGTGGACAGAACCCGGTTTATTGTCACATCCTCGGTCTCTAGTCCGTTATGGGGTGTCTGCCAGCATCCTTCAGCTCAGCCGTTCTCGTTGATGCTACGACAAAGGCAGAAGAAAGGCAGAAAAGAAGATAGCCATGGAATCAAAAGGATCTTGTGTGTGGGAAACGCACAAACTTGGAGGTGTTGGGAAACAGACTAACAGTTGTTGAGTGAGGTGGTAAGGAGTTTACTGCCCTCTATTTGTGCAGATGGATGTAAATTGAAATGACATTCCACCCTTCTTACCTTTTCCCGTATATAAACCTCCACATTAAGTAAACATAAGGGCAGCTCTAAACCGCAACATCAACATAAGCAAGCAGCATTTGAATCCAAAGGTTTCTCAGTTCAGCAAGGTCACTGCCCTTCCAAACCACAGGCAGATTTCGTGTGAGATACTGAATGTCTGATACCAATGGTATGACACAACTGAAGGTAGAAGATAGTAGTTTAAAGATTTCCAGATAAGAAGGGTAACAATTAAAGCGAATATATCACAAGGTTCAATAGAAAGGTTATTTCAAATTCTTCAGTCTCATGTAAGTAGTAATTTGCTCCTGGCACCTTGGAGAAATAAGCTGAAGCATGTTCGCTATTAACAGAAAGAACTGTCACTGTGCTGTTTTATTTATTGTTATCTTCATTTTGATTTCTCAGCAGTTTCTAATGTATCTTCTTGAAGATCAGAATTGGTTGTGCTATTTAATATAAGGAATTATAGTCACAGGAATTCCTTGGCGGTCCAGTGGTTAGGACTCCATTTTCTCACTGCTGAGGGCCTAGGTTCAATACCTGGTCAGGGACCTAAGATTATATGAGCCACATGGTGTAATCTTAAAAAAATTATAGACACAATTTATATGGGATAAAGCTACTCCAGTTTTTGTTCCTGTTGTTGGAGTGTTTAATTTCTTTCAGAAGATAAGATGAGCTTACTACATGAAATTACAGGGCTTCCCTGGTGGTTCAGACAGTAGGGAATCTGCCTGTCATGCAGGAGACTGGGTTCAATCCCTGTGTCAGGAAGATCCCCTGGAGAAGGAAATGGCAACCCACTCTGGTATTCATATCTGTGAAATCCCATGCACAGAAGAGCCTGGAGGGCTATGGGGTTCATGGGGTCGCAAAGAGTTGGACATGACTGAGTGACTAAACACTTCCCACTTTTTTCCACTTTTCATTACATGAAATACGTATTTATTTCTGAGATTTATTCAGGCAGGTGATAATTATATAAAATAAGGAGAATGGAGAGTGTGCTAAACCTGAAAGAAAATGTAAATGACTTATGTAATCATTGAAAGGGGCTTCCTTTAAGAGTCTGGAGACTGGGAGATTGCCAGTGGATGATAGAAGAGGGAGAGGGATAATAAAGTAAACAAGGTTCCTAAACAGCCAGGAGAGGATGGGACCCCAAGCAGAAGTAGGGGGCAGGCTCGGATGAGCAAGATTCCTTGTGCTCACAGAGTGAAAGGGAAAAAAAAAAACTGAGGTCACACTGAAGCCTAGTGAATTGAGAGCCTTCCTTTATGGTAGATGCTATAATTTTTATAAATTGGCTTCTCCGTGGAAAATGACTAGAAGTAGTTATTGTAGATACAGAGAAAGCATGGGCCAGAGGCATACAATAAAGAAGCCAGAGAATGATGGAATCCCCATAAAGAGATGGAACAGGACTCCATGGTCAGCAGAGCTGTGGGCTTCCCGTCAGGCAGGAGGAGGGCCAGAGATGGAGAAGACTGAGCAATCTGTCCAGAGGTGGCATGTGGAACCACCACATCCAGTGGGCCCTTCCACAGTCCCTGAAATTCCCCAGATTATGGCAACCCTTGGGTAGGATGGAAGGCTGGGGACCGATAGTAGTGTCATCAGTAAATGATGGAAAGGCAGGTGGGTAGACATCAGAGATGAGAAGAGTGATACAGCCATGTGGCCTAAATGGCAAGCAGACTCACACAAGTTAAGTGTTCAGACAAGACCAGATCATTACCCAACAAAGACTGACTAAGCTAACAGCTGTAATAAACCTGGCTTTATGTTTTCTTGATTGTAAAGATTTATCTTTTAGCCTACTTCCCCTTGTATAAGGTTAAGTGTATAAGAAAAAATATCACTGGAATATATCTCAGTGTATAACAGTTTGCTCATAATGTAATGTAGAAAGGGGATCTAAGCTTTCATTATTTGCACAGATCCAAAATTAAAATGTTGAAAAGTATAGATTAAGTAACGTAAGCACCGATAATATTTCTGTTTATGCACCATTTATACAAATATATTATTTTACACCATGTACCCTGAATGTTTTAGTGGAATCCACATTTCATTATTTATCTGAAGCCCTTTGTGAAATGCAAAAGTGAATCTTAATATTTAAAATTATGTGGATTACTCTCTTTTTAATAACCCTATGATTTTATCTTTGTAAATATAACATCACATAGGTTATCTCTTTTCACTTATTTAGAGAAGTAAATGAAGAAAAAATTATGGACATTTCCTACATTTTCAATTATGATTAATTAATTTTTACAGCTGCTAGACCAGCAATAGAATAACTTCAAGTTTATAAATCTGCAGGGTCAGTGTATTCAACAAAAGTTTTACAGGAGTTCAAGAAATACTTACATTCCAGTGAACTCAAGTTCTTGCATCTTTGGAGGACCACATTTACATTTCTGCCTCACTAATTTTTATAATGTGAAAATATTTTGCATTAATAAGGACTTTTATTAATGCAAAGCAGATTTCTGCTATATACACCTTTTATAACAAAGTGCCTGAGATTACACCACATTTCAATGTTAATAAAATTGGTGGGTGGAACCAAATGTGAATAAATTATTCCCATACAAACAAGAACATTCTTGGTTTTTAAAAGCTGGTCATTTGGAGATCACAGGTATGCTGCTGCTGCTGCTAAGTCACTTCAGTCCTGTCCGACTCTATGCAACCCCATAGACGGCAGCCCACCAGGCTCCCCTGTCCCTGGGATTCTCCGGGCAAGAACACTGGAGTGGGTTGCCATTTCCTTCTCCAATGCATGAAAGTGAAAAGTGAAAGTGAAGTCGCTCAGTTGTGTCCAACTCTTAGCGACCCCATGGACTGCAGCCTACCAGGCTCCTCCGTCCCTGGGATTTTCCAGGCAAGAGTACTGGAGTGGGGTGCCATTGCCTTCTCCCAATCACAGGTATAGGTAAGAGAAAAACAAACTCAGTAAGTTATAGCTACAAAAGGGAAAGGACACAGAAATTAATTTTATACATATTGCACATTGATAACTTGTACATGGGCATCATTAATATGGAATCAGTTTGCAATTTAAACAAAGAAATTACAAATAGTAAAGTCTAAGAGCCAAGTATCAATTTTATCCTACTCCATCCTATTCAATAAATACTTGATCAATGCCGGCTTTGCCAGGGATTGTGCAAATGCTGGGGATACAAGCAAGTGCAGCCCTAGCTGTGAGCTACAAGTGGGTGACTTCTATTCCCCAACATATACACACAGATATTTCAGCAAATTTGCTTTACAAAACTGATTAGGAAGAAAAGAATCAAATTATTTCATTAGTATGCTTGAAAGATGGGCAAAAATGATTACAAACACATTCCCCCAAATGTAGGTTATCTGGACTGTTTCAGTTCAGTTCAGTCGCTCAGTCGTGTCCGACTCTTTGCGACCCGATGAATTGCAGCATGCCAGGCCTCCCTGTCCATCACCAACCCCCAGAGTTCACTCAGACTCACGTCCATTGAGTCAGTGATGCCATCCAGCCATCTCATCCTCTGTCGTCCCTTTCTCCTCCTGCCCCCAATCCCTCCCAGCATCAGAGTCTTTTCCAATGAGTCAACTCTTCGCATGAGGTGGCCAAAGTACTGGAGTTTCAGCTTTAGCATCAGTCCTTCCAAAGAAATCCCAGGGCTGATCTCCTTTAGAATGGACTGGGTAGATCTCCTTGCAGTCCAAGGGACTCTCAAGAGTCTTCTCCAACACCACAGTTCAAAAGCATCAATTCTTCAGCGCTCAGCTTTTTTCACAGTCCAACTCTCACATCCATACATGACCACTGGAAAAACCATAGCCTTGACTAGACGGACCTTTGCTGGCAAAGTAATGTCTCTGCTTTTGAATATGCTATCTAGGTTGGTCATAACTTTTCTTCCAAGGAGTAAGCGTCTTTTAATTTCATGGCTGCAGTCACCATCTGCAGTGATTTTGGAGCCCCCCAAAATAAAGTCTGACACTGTTTCCACTGTTTCCCCATCTATTTCCCATGAAGTGATGGGACTAGATGCCATGATCTTCGTTTTCTGAACGTTGAGCTTTAAGCCAATTTTTTCACTCTCTACTTTCACTTTCATCAAGAGGCTTTTTTGTTCATCTTCACTTTCTGCTGTAAAGGTGGTGTCATCTGCATATCTGAGGTTATTGATATTTCTCCCGGCAATCTTGATTCCAGCTTGTGCTTCTTCCAGTCCAGCGTTTCTCATGATGTACTCTGCATATAAGTTAAATAAGCAGGGTGACAATATACAGCCTTGACGTACTCCTTTTCCTATTTGGAACCAGTCTGTTTTTCCATGTCCAGTTCTAACTGTTGCTTCCTGACTTGCATACAATTTCTCAAGAGGCAGGTCAGGTGGTCTGGTATTCCCATCTCTTTCAGAATTTTCCACAGTTGATTGTGATCCACACAGTCAAAGGCTTTAGCATAGTCAATAACGCAGAAATAGTTGTTTTTCTGAAACTCTCTTGCTTTTTCGATGATCCAGTGGATGTTGGCAATTTGATCTGGTTCCTCTGCCTTTTCTAAAGCCAGTTTGAACATCTGGAAGTTCACGGTTCACGTATTGCTGAAGCGTGGCTTGGAGAATTTTGAGCATTACTTTACTAGCGTGTGAGATGAGTGCAATTGTGCGGTAGTTTGAGCATTCTTTGGCATTGCCTTTCTTTGGGATCGGAATGAAAACTGATCTTTTCCAGTCTTGTGGCCACTGCTGAGTTTTCCAAAGTTGCTGGCATATTGAGTGCAGCACTTTCACAGCATTATCTCTCATTATTTGAAATAGCTCAACTGGAATTCCATCACCTCCACTAGTTTTGTTCATAGTGATGCTTTCTAAGGCCCACTTGACTTCATATTCCAGGATGTCTGGCTCTAGGTGAGTGATCACACCTCGTGTTACAGAGACTCAAATCTTAGTTTTGATCTTATTTTGAAATAATCATAATTTCTCTCCTTGATATGCCTTTGTGCACAGCATCTTGTACATACTAGGATTTCTGTGAATATTTTTAAAAGAATTGGGAAAAATGTAATGAATGGGCAAATGCTATATATTTCTATTCTACAATTTTTATCTTAGAGAAATACGTGTGATATATAAAAAGCAGACAAGTAAAAATACTTAAATAAAGCAAAAGATAGAAGGAAAAAAATGTAACCCTGCCTGAAAAGAATGAGTGGCCTAACAGACCACACCACTTTTTTTATTTTTTAAATGTAGGTGAGCCTGTCTGAATTACATTCTTTCCAAACAAAAGAGGAAAAATAATACTGAGTCCTTTCTAATACTGAGGCAAAATATAAAAATTGGACTAATTCATAACTGAAAAAGTCCTACTAGCAAAAAGTGTGCTTCTGAGCTTTGTGAAAAGAAGTTTGAAAAAATATGTAAAGGAAGATTTCCTTTGACTAGTCATTCATCTCTCTCACTAGCACTTGAGTCTTTGTATCATTCATTCAGGGAAGTGAGTCTTGTATATTCTGAGTCTTGACCATACAACTATGCGCATTTATAAGAACTTCCCTCCCCTCACTCACTGCTAAACTTCCCTACCCTTAACCATTTATAGCATCTATCAATGCCAGTAAGGGAGAGAATGTCACAAGTCACAGTCTTATGTATCTTAACCACAGAATTGGTATGCTATCTCTTATGCCTTATTCTGCTGGTTAGAAGCAAATCACTAGTCTAGCCTACAGGTAAGGGGAGGAGATTATACAAAGATATGAGAACAAGGAGGCTGGGCTTTTGGCGGGCCATCTGAGTCTGACTGCCACAATTCATCATTTTTTAAAAACTTTATATATTGGAGAATAGCCAGTTAACAATGTTATTATAGTTTCAGGTGGACAGCAAAGGGACTCAGCCATACATAATCCATTCTCCCTCAAAGCCCCCTCCCATCCAGGCTGCCACATAACATGAAGCAGAGTTTCCTGTGCTATACAAAAGGTCCTTGTGGGTTATCTATTTTAAACATAGCAGTGTGTATATAACCATCCCAAACTCCCTAACTGTCCCTTCCCCCCATCAACCATAAGTTTGTTCTCTGTCAGTTGCTTTCTACTTTGTAAATAATTTCATTTGTATCATTTCTTTTTAGAATCTGCATATAGGGGATATTGTTCATCATTTTTGTTTGGTCACAGGAGTGTAAGAATCATACAACCTCTTTTTCTTCTCTCCAAAAGCTGCTCTCAAATCTTTGATGTGGCTTTCTTTGGGTATTATACATGGTGTATAGGTCTGCTATGGCCTCAGTTATTTCACTCAGTCAATTTTATTTCTCTGGCCAGGTAGTCTACTGTTTTTCCCACCTTGGGTTTACTTACCTCATGGCTGCTTCCAGACCATATTTGCTTGTTCCCTAATAGCTCTAAAGTATAATATATATCAGGTCACTAATATGCATTTGACTTGGCCAACAAAGGTGCTTATAGTCAAAGCTATGGTTTTTCCAGTAGTCATCTATGGATGTGACCATAAAGAAGCCTGAGTGCTGAAGATTTGATGCCTGTGAACTGTGTGTTGGAGAAGAATGTTGAGTGTCCCTTGGAAATCAAACCAGTCAGTCCTAAAGGAAATCAATCCTGAATATTCATTGGAAGAACTGAAGGCTGAAGCTCCAATACTTTGGCCACCTGATGTGAAGATCCAACTCATTGGAAAAGACCCTGATGCTGGGAAAGATTGAAGGCAGGAGGCGAAGGGGACAACAATGGACAAGTTGGTTGGATCCCATCACTGACTCAGTGGACATGAGTTTAAGCAAGCTCTGGGAGATGGTAAAGGACAGGGAAGCCTGGTGTGCTGCAGTCCACGGGGTTGCAAAGAGATGGACATGACTGAGTGACTGAACAACAACTACAAAACATGCTAACATTTTATTAACATGTTTTAGCCAAATTATCATGTTTTAGTCAAATACATATTAGTGACCTGATCTATATTATACTTTAGAACCATGGGGGAATAAGCAAATATGGTATAGAAGCAATCATGAGCTAATAAAATAGTGTATTTTACTCTCATTACAAACTTTTAATCTGTTACTCTAAGAAGCATTTCCACATATTCTGGTCACACCCTTCTATGCCCCCCACTTCCTGACACCCCCCTTCCATCTTACCAATGCTCCTCTCTTGTGCTTTTCTCAGTTCCACCCACTACCCATTCTCCCTACCTTAATCCTGTTCATTTTTTAAGTCCAAATTTAAGTATTCTTGATGAAGCTTTCTTCCTTTACAAGCTCACTAATTTATCCCTTCTCTTAACTAACAAAGTATGAATAATTTACACCATACAAGTTATTACTTGACTATAAATTATTTTGAACCAGTATCCAATTGTTCGAAATTTATGAGTCTCCTTTCTCCAATAAGTTCTTCGATCAATATTGCTCACTACAGTATAACCAAGGATAATTTATCTTAGTCACCACAAATGCTTAATGAAATATTGTTCCAGCGTCTTTCTTAGGGAAATAAGGCTTATATTTAATCTCTGTTCTCAATACTAACACATAGCTAAGTACATGCAACATATTCATTAAATGTTTGTTGATATGGGCAACTAGTAAATATTTAAGGCATGTAAATAATTTTGTTGAATACATTTTCAGCATCTTAAAACAAGAAAGGCTGTGCCTCACTAGAATTACTGTCTGCTGTAATATATGAACTGTTTGGTCTCTTAAGAGGAACTCTCTCTAAATTTAAGAAATATATAAAATTTATATGATATCCAAAATTCGTTTCAAAACAGGAAAGTAAGATTATAAGTTGCACAAGATACAAAGCATAAGGCTAAAACTTTGCTGTAAAAAAATAAGTAGGATACTAATCACTCTTACTTTAAATTTTTTATGTCTTTTTTAAGCCATTTTGTAAATTGTGTGCTTAGTCACTCAGTCGTGTCCGACTCTTTGCGACCCCATGAACTGCAGCACACCAGGCCTCCCTGTCCATCACCAACTCCTGGAGCTTGCTCAAACTTATGTCCATCAAGGCAGTGATGGCATCCAACCATCTCATCCTCTGTCATCCCCTTCTATTCCAGCCTTCAATCTTTCCCAGCATCAGGGTCTTTTCCAGTGAGTTGGTTCTTCACATCAGGTGGCCAAAGTATTGGAATTTCAGCTTCAGCATCAGTCCTTTCAATATTCAGAATATTCAGAACTAATTTCCTTTAGGATTGGCTGGTTTCATCTCCTTGTAGTCCAAGGGACTCTCAAGAGTCTTCTACAACACCACAGTTCTAAAGTATCGATTCTTCTGCGCTTTCTGCTTTAATGGATTGTAAATATTTATTTTATAATTGGCACTTCAAAATTTCTATAGTTATTCTTATATATTTTTTAGATTTGGGTGGTTAAATTTTTTAAAACTTAATTTACCTTTGATTGAAATTATATTGAAATGTTAAGCTAACTTTGGAAGAATTGGCTGATTTGTAATAGTCTGTCTTTTTATTTACAAGGATGGATCTATATTCTATTCAAATCTTCTTTAAAGTCTTATTAATGCTTGTAGTTTTTTAAATATAAAGCAAGCATATTTCTTTATAGTAATTTTTAATATTTTATATTTTTATTACTATTGGGAATCAGATCTTTCTTCTAATAATACTTTCGCAGGAAGTGCCATTGATTATTGTGCATCCATCTTTTACATGACATTTTACTGAATCATCATATTAATGGGAACAGTTTCTCAGTCAGTTGTTATTTTTTTTTTTAACTTTAAAACGTAATGCTTTATTTCATTGTACTTATAGTCAGTTGTCTTGACTTCATATTCTATCTTTTCCTTGAAAGAAACTCGAGATCTTGTTTCTATTACTTGCCTTATAACACTGGCCAGAATTTCCAAAAAAAGTGATAAATAGTTATGACAACAGTCACCCTCCAAGTTGTGTTCTTAATTTTAATGAGAAAACCCGCTAATATTTCACAAATTGTTGGGTACCATTCTCAGAGTTCTGAATCAGTGGGTATGATTTATATGGAAAAGTTATAAAAAGGAGCTCCAAAATGTAGGCATGGAAAATCTTTCGGATTGATCAAAAACCAAATTATAAATCTTGACAGTTGTCAAAAGAATTACATTTTTACAATTCAAAGGCAAGAAAAATGAGGCATTTTGACAAGCTGTATTAAAGATTAAAGATGTATTTAACATTTGGAATTAGAATTTACAAAGTGACTATCTTCCAGGTTCATGGAAATTGATGAGCAGTTAGCTCCATTCAAAGGATTTTGTGAATTTCATAGGAATTTCAAAATCTTCAAAACCAGGAATATAAGCAATAAAAAAAGATTTTGTTTTCCATTGGAAAAAAGAGTTTTTATATTTGAATTAGTATATGTTTTATTAAAGGTGATTTGAAGATTTTTTTCATTCTTTCTTTAAAAATTTATTCATACAAAGGTTTTAAATATAAAAAAATTAAAATGCCCATGACTATCTTTCCTCCTTATACTGAGAGTTAAGTAAGCTGTGAAACATATATATCATTCAGCTTTGAGTGAGGATGTAGATCTCTTAGTTTTAAGTGTATGAGAGTTTTTCGTAAGTAGAGTCTAAGTGTGTATGTGATGGGTGGAGCAGGAGGAGGCTCTAACCCCTACAGGTTTAATCTTTGGGGAAGCAGTTTATTTGGAGAAGACCACACACCATCTGCCTGGGGGTGGAGTTCATTTTCCTATATCAGCTGAAAAGGTTGTGAGAGAATTTGGCTCTCAAGAGAAGTCCTGCTCTCTCTCTCTGCACCTGCCTAGGGGTGTGAATCTACTCTCCATGGGGAACTAGATTGCATTTCCTCATCATTTAGTAGCAAGTGTGTGTTGGATGCTTACAGTATGCTTCATAATTACATAATGTAATCCTTATAAGAATCCCATGACGTAAGTACCAATGTTCCATTTTTGTATATGGGGAAAACTGAGACATAGATTAATTGAATAGTGTAAAGCTATGAAGTCATGTAGTTAGTATGTGGTAAACTGAGCTTCTACTTCTGCTTTATTGACTACGCCAAAGCCTTTCACTATGTGGATCACAACAAACTGTGGGAAATTCTTAAAGAGACGGGAATATCACCTGGCCTGCCTCCTGAGAAATCTGTATGCAGGTCAAGAAGCAACAGAACTGGACTTGGAACAACAAGACTGATTCCAAATTGGGAAGGGCATATATCAAGGCTGTATATTGTCACCCTGCTTATTTAAGCTATATGCAGAGTTCATCATGAGAAATGCCAGGCTGGATGAAGCACAAGCTAGAATCAAGATTGCCGGGAGAAATATCAATAACCTCATATATGCAGATAATACCACCCTTGTGGCAGAAAGCAAAGAGGAACTAAAGAGCCTCTTGATGAAAGTGAAAAAGGATAGTGAAAAGTTGGCTTAAAACTCAACATTCAAAAAGCTTAAATTATGGCATCTGGTCCCATCACTTCATGATAAATAGATGGGGAAACAATGGAAACAGTGACAGACTTTATTTTGGGGGGCTCCAAAATCACTGCAGATGGTGACTGCAGCCATGAAATTAAAAGACACTTGCTCCTTGGAAGAAAAGTTATGACCAACATAGACAGCATACTAAAAAGCAGAGACATTACTTTGCCGACAAAGTCTGTCTAGTCAAAGCTGTGGTTTTTCCAGTAGTCATGTATGGATGTGAGAATTGAACTATAAAGAAAGCTGAGTGCCAAAGAATTGGTGCTTTTGAACTGTGGTGTTGGAGAAGACTCTTGAGAGTCCCTTGGACTGCAAGGAGATGAAACCAATCCTAAAGGAAATAAGTCCTGCATATTCATTTGGAACGACTGATGCTGAAGCTGAATCTCCAATACTTTGGCCACCTGATGCGAAGAACTGACTCATTGGAAAACACCCTGATGTTGGGCAAGACTGAAGGCAGGAGGAGAAAGGGGTGAGATGGTTGGATGGTATCACCACCTTTATTGACATGAGTTTGAGAGTTCGTGATGGACAGGGAAGCCTGACATGCTACAGCCTATGGGGTCACAAAGAGTCGGACATGGCTGAGCAACTGAAAAGAACTGAACTGAAACTGAGGTATAAGTTCAAGCTTCTAGAACTCTAACTTCACTGTCATGCAGAGTGGTGCAGAAATAGGTCATGATGGATATGAGTCTGCCTTAAGGTCTGTTGTTGCAGCTGTGATTTCATAGGAATTGATATTTGGCTAGTCAAAGAGGACAATAAGTTCCTTATCATAGCTTTTGCAGATAACATTTAGATAATGAAACTAATAAAGATCTCTAGAAACCTACGGTATGTAAGTTATTTTGTTTTAGGGCAAAATGTCATAAAGTTACATATTTTCTTTGCTTTGAATGTTGAATAAGATACATCATTAAATATTTAAATAAGTTTTTTTTAATGATAGTAATTCCTTCTCAAATTTGTGCTTTCTCAGCAGAAAAATGTGGTTTGAATAAACAGTATTTTAATTTATTTTTAAGATTATGAGTCTTTTCCTTGGTGTGACCATGAAACATGATGACAAAATTGAAATGTGAAAAGTATTCTGAATGCAAGGATGAGCACATGCGGTGCCTAGTAACTGAGAATTTAAGGGCAAAATATCAGCTATCCAGATTTGGTTGACATTCTCGTGGAGCCTTATATTTTTAACTTGATTTTGAATGCCCTACTTTGGTGACCTAAAAAAAATTAAAAATCATGAATGACGACCACATGGCAACTGTCCCATCTCTCCTGTCTTGCACTCATGGGAGACATTGCTAATCAACTACATGCTCTTTCTCATTGAAAAAGGATATTATCTCAGAAGTTTTCCAACACAAGTCTTGAGGCCACACCAACAGGAGTTAATATAAGTGTTCACCTTATTTTCCATCTCGGATATGAGCAGTACCATCTCTACCACAGCTTTGCATATTCTCTAAAAATTTACTTGCATCATTATGATAAATCATCAAGAGCATTCAAGCAGATTGGAAATGTCAGATTAATATCTGACCAAGTAAGCTCTGTAACATACAGTGAAAGTGAAAATCTTGTCCATTTAGGACAGTGATGAGAACACTGGGTCTACCACTAAAGACATACATTGACTTAATTATCCCAGTTTCCAGTTTAATGAGGATAAAATGTATGGTTGGAAAATTTAAACATGGATATTTTTAAAGAAATCCTTCTTAATTTCTTTCAGTAAGCCTATTACTCCACCTGTCAGTGAGCTAAGGGGAAACTTTTTAAAAACTAATTATTTCAGAATGTATTTAGAGTGAGAATCTACTTTTTTCATGGTCAAACTGTAATCTTAAACTGATTAGATATTTATAAAGTCAGTAGTAGCCAGCAGCCATTGACACAGTGATAGACAAATTTATCTTTAAGGTGGCCTTTTGCATATGGGAAGATCACCTTTTAAAAATACATTTTCTTCACAATAGAACACTTCTGATTGGCTCCAGGTTGCACCATTTTCTGCTTGATTCTTTGTGTGTGGTTGAGTAGAGTGCATTTCCTTAGCTAAGAGCCTTGGTAAAACTGCCTCAAGTGATGTTTCATGGAGACCTTCCATAGATGCAACAATGTAGCACAGAAACAATTCTGACTTTAGCTTTCCTTAGTTGCTTTCCAGTTTGCTTGCTTTGTTCTGTTCTTTGTTAACTGTGTCCATGTTAAGATATTATTTCAGAAGTTGCTGAAGTTGGTAAGAAGAAATTATATTCTGCCCATATCAGTTAGCTCACCCACTATGTAGGTAATGCGGAGCATAGGTAATAAGTACCATCTTGGATCCTCAGAAAGTACCTGTTGGTCGTAAAGATGCGCCTGAGCTAGAGACTTTTGTATGAGGTGGTACCTGTAGAGTTGATATGCACCCTTGTGTTTGATGGGAGCTACTGGTGATATTTCTATCCATCAACAGAATGGTGTCAAGATGGCCATTTAGTCCAGTTATTTATTATGCCAGGGATGCTGTACATGTAGGTTTTAATATATACAAACAAGATTATATTATGTCAAAATTATTAACATTGAATGTAAGTTTAAGTGTGCCATAATTTTTTGAAATCTGGATTTAGAGGTGCTAAAAATATATGTTGTTGTTCAGTCACTAAGTCATGTCCAGCTGTTTGTGAACCCATGAACTGCAGCATGCCAGGCTTCCCTGTCCTTTGCAATCTCCCAGAGTTTGCTCAAACTTATGTCCATTGAGTTGATGATGCCATCCAACTATCTCATCCCCTCTGTCACCCCATTCTCCTCCTGTCTTCAGACTTCCCCAGCATCAGGGTCTTTTCCAGTGAATCGATAAAATATATTTTAAGGTCCTCAAAAACTGGAAGTGTCCTAGACCTTTGTAGATTACTACCAGATTCTGCTATTAACCAGTGGAGGAGTCACTGAAGACACCAGGGCTGATGAATAGAGGTCTTTGAGGTTCTCAGATGGGCTCTGATCCTCATTCCACTGCTTGCTGGCTGGAATAAGTCACTTGTTGTCCATCAGATTCGATATCCCCAGCTAAAATGTAAACAATAATTTGAAGAGTTTTTTGAAGAAAAATTGAGGTAGTAAGAATCCTGACACTGATGATTACTAGGTACAAAATAATCATTGCTGATAAATGTCATTAAGACAGAGATGATATATTGGTAAATTTTTTTGTGCACAGAGAATGTCTCTGTATGCAGAGCTTGCTGCCTTTGGTTCTGCCTCCCAGAGATTTTTTTTCCCTTTGTTTTCTCAGAAGAACCCATTCACTGCTGAGAATGTACCTTGGACCACCTTTGTGTGTTAATGTGCTCCTATAGAGCTGTAGGCATTAGTGTTCCACATGGGCACGGTCATCATATCCGGCTTACTCCAGTGTGCGTGCTGTGGCTGCACTGGTAACTGTTCCAGTCTTATTTTATATCCACTCTTTTTTTTTTATTTTATTTTTAAACTTTACAATATTGTATTAGTTTTGCCAAATATCGAAATGAATCCGCCACAGGTATACCCGCGTTCCCCATCCTGAACCCTCCACCCTCCTCCCTCCCCTCCCCTCCCTCTGGGTCGTCCCAGTGCACCAGCCCCAAGCATCCAGTACCGTGCATCGAACCTGGACTGGCGACTCGTTTCATACATGATATTATACATGTTTCAATGCTATTTTCCCAAATCTCCCCACCCTCTCCCTCTCCCACAGAGTCCATAAGACTGATCTATACATCGGTGTCTCTTTTGCTGTCTCGTACACAGGGTTATTGTTTCCATCTTTCTAAATTCCATATATATGCGTTAGTATACTGTATTGGTGTTTTTCTTTCTGGCTTACTTCACTCTGTATAATAGGTTCCAGTTTCATCCATCTCATTAGAACTGATTCAAATGTATTCTTTTTAATGGCTGAGTAATACTCCATTGTGTATATGTACCACAGCTTTCTTATTTTATATCCACTCTTTTTTAAGATTCTTTTTCCATATTGGTCATTGCAGAGTACTGAGTAGAGTTTCCTATGTTATACAGTAGGTCCTTACTAGTTATCTATTTTATGTATAGCAGTGTGTATATGTCAATCCCAATCTCCCAATTTATTCCTCCCTCTCAGTAACCAGAATGGATAATGATGTGGTGCATATATACAATGGAATATTAGCCACAAGAGAGAGTGAAATCATTTGCAGGAACATGAGTGGACCTAGAGATTGTCATACCAAGTGAAGTAAGTCAGAGAAAAATAAATGACATATGATAAAGCTTATATGTAGAATCTAAAAAAATGGTACAAATAAAGTTATTTACAAAACGGAGATAGAGTAACAGATGTAGAAAATTGATCCATTCTTAAGCATGTCCTTAAAAGAAGTCCAAATGGAAATGTTGCATTTGAGAATGGGTATATTTCTAAAGTAAGAGGGTAAAGAAACTGCCTTGAATTAGAACTGGAGGAATAGAATTATAAATATTTGTTTGGAGAGGGGTAGTGGGAGAGAATCATGGAAGGGATGGAAGTCCAGGTGTGTGCTGAATAATTAGTAGGTTCTTGTAGACCCTGATGAGGCAGGCCGCCAGTACAGGCAGACAGTGCAAAATGAGTCCATATGGTGTGAAACTGGCTGACTGAGAAATGGCACAGAAATATGATTCAAGAAAAAGTTGATGCTAGAAAGATAGGGAGATAAAATACTCTTAACATTTAACAAACATGTTTATGACTGCATTATATATAAATGCTTCCTGGAAGCAGTGTTCCTTTCATTAGAAGACTTTTCTTATATCATATACAAAGACAGTCTGAGTCAGAGTAATTCCTGGTTGGATTACTCTAATTCTAATCTTTAATCAGCCTGTCTTCTTTAAAAATGAGAGACCTGAAAACGAATTCTCTAAATGTATTTAACAAAGAACATAAAGAATTAAGGTGCATCTCATGGTTTTTTCACTTGTATCTCCACTGTTTAAGTTAAATATAGCTTATATTCAAAATAAACATGTTAATGGCATTTTATTTATGTCAACTATATTCTGTTATTTTCCCTGAGCTCTGACTGAAATGGTTTATGTTAAATTGACTAGATATGTGGCCAAAAATAAACCAGTATTATATTCAGAATTGTGAATTTGGAGAGGCAAATAGTGGGGAAACAATCATAATTTTAGGTCAGAGTTTCTTTTAACAAATAGATTAAACTGTCACAAAATGAAACAAGTAACATCTTTATGTTTGTTCTTACTTCAGGCTTGTATCTGAAAAGCATTATTGCTGTAGCGATTGATTTTCTTGTATTCTAAAATAACAAAGGATTTTTTGTAATGTTTTCAGGTACCCTAAAAAAAAAATGGTGATTTATTTTCTGCTAAGTCTTGTTAGCAATCGATGGTAACAAGGACTGTAAAAGTGCCTTAGAGAATGCTTAATTATCTGCTTGAGATGCTGTAAGGACAACCAAAAGAAAGGCATATAAAAAGGAAAAAGTTAATTAACTTGTTCTAAGAACTATATCCACCCAATTAAACTATAACTGACATGTAGTTATCCCATGTCAAAACCCTTTAGATATTTAAGTATATGAGAGAAAATCATTTTTAGCAAAAGAAATAAATAAATAGTAGAAAACTAATGGAGAACCAAATGTTGACTGCATGGTTTTATCCTCAAAAAGATTCTAATTTGATCATTTCTCTTTATAGTCTCTTCAATTTGCTTGTCCCCAAAAGATAGCCAAGTCACTCAAAATAAGCCATAAAAATTCACAAAGAAGGTCTCTGATGTAAAAATACTAAGGGAAATGGAATCATTATGATGGTTCCACAGAAGTCTGAAATTGTCAGACTAGAAATTCCTTTAGAAGTGGTTTTGTTTAATTTCCCAGCTGAGTCCTGCTTTTCCAGTCAAGGGAAAACTTAGCCTAAGAGCTCTTTTGTCACTGAAGGAACTTCAGGAAATAGGGAAATTATTTCCTTACAACTACACAATCTTTTTTTCATTATTGGAGTATAGTTGCTTTACAATATTGTGTTAGTTTCTGCTGTACAGCAAAGTGTATCAGCCACACGTGTACCTATATCCCCTCTTCCTTGGATTTCCTTCCCATTTAGGCAGTAGTTTCTCA
Source organism: Bos mutus (assembly GCF_027580195.1). NCBI lineage: Eukaryota > Metazoa > Chordata > Mammalia > Artiodactyla > Bovidae > Bos > Bos mutus. The sequence continues at coordinate 54,540,326 of NC_091630.1, read as the reverse complement.
TTAGTTATCTATTTTATACATAATACCAATATTGTGGAGCTTCCCAGGTAGCTCATTGATAAAGAACCTACCAATGCAGGAGACACGGGTTTGATACCTGAGTTGGGAAGATTCCCTGAAGAAGGAAACGGCAACCTACTCCAGTATTCTTGCCTGGGAAATCCCATGGGCAGAGGAGCTTGATGGGCTATATAGTCCACAGGGTCACAAAGGAGTCAGACACAACTTAGTAACTAAACACCATCAATAGTGTGTGTGTGTGTGTGTGTGTGTGTATATGTTAATCCCAATCTCCCAATTCCTTCCATTGCCCTTTCCTCCCTGTGGTGTCCATATGGTTGTTCTGTACGTCTGTGTCTGTATTTCTGCTTTGTGAATATGTTCATCTATACCATTTTTCTAGATTCCACATACATGCATTAATAAATATTTGTTCTTCTCTTTCTGACTTACTCTGTATGATTGTCTCTAGATCCTCCACGTCTTTGCACATGGCACAATTTTGTTCATGTTTTGTGGCTGAGTAATATTCTATTGTATATATGTACCGCATTTTCTTTATCCATTCCTCTATTGATGGACATTTACATTGCATCCATGTCCTGACTGTTGTAAAATAGTGCTGTAATGAACACGGAAGTGCATATGTCCTTCTGAATTGCAGTTTTCTCTAGGTATATGCTCAGGAATAGGATTGCTGGGTCATATGTCAGCTCTTTTTCAGTTTTTTAAGGAGCTAGACAATCATTTTAATGAACTACTTCTATGTTAGAGGAGTGGACTGTGGAGTGGTTTAGATCTGTAGTCTAGAAGACCCTTTTGATATTGAGGGACTTAAGGGCCCATGTTTCAAATTAATCTGTGACAGAATCTGTACATCAGCATGTTGTTTGATGTCTGTCATAATATCGCACATATATTTTTTCCTGTTGTCTTTGAGCTTATAATGCATCATTGAAGAGAAGCACATCCCAGTTTACACTCCTTAGTCTGGACCACGTGATTTGAATGTAGCATGTAGATTTCATATTCCTCCAAACATTTGCTTCTCTCAACTTGAACTTTGGAGAAGGAAATGTCAACCCACTCAGGGTGGTTTGTTGCTTTCTTAATTCCAAACTAAATTAGTTAAATCCTCACTGAATTATTTTGACAGAGCATTTTATATTTATGAAAGTTTAATAAATGTTCTGGCTCTTTTAAGAGTAACTTAACTATTTGGGGGACTTCTTTATTCAAATTCAGTCTTAATTGATTTTTGTTCAGTACAACTGAAAATGTAGAGTCATTGAAGATCATTCCCTGCTAAATTTCAGATCACAAGTGTGAGGGCCATCTCTGAGTAGAAGCACCAATTTCTACCAAATGTTCAGTTTATTAGCTCAGGTTATAGACAGTCTCTTGGTAGGAGGTAGGGAACAGAAATGATCAGCTCCTAGAATTAGGTTAAGAATGGGAAAAAATAGGTTCATTTGTAGCAAATGCTGGTAATGTGGGAAACTATGGGTAAGGGCATAAGGGCATAAGGGCAAAGGGTATATAGGAAATCTCTGTACCTTCTCAATTTTGCTGTTCTACAACAATAAAGGCTTAAAAATACAAATGGCAAAGTAGTTACAGATGCTAGTAAAATAATAATGCAATTCTAAATATCCATCTCTTAAATTACTAGAAAAAGATGCAGGCAAAGTTGCAGCAAAAACAGTCTTCACAGGTTTGGGTAACTTTATTTGCACTTTAGAGTCATTTCATAATCTCTAAATGCAATAAAACCATTTAAAAAGCTCTATCAGAAATAGAAACTTAGATATCTATTATACTTTTTCTTTATGTGATGACAGGTATTTTTCTCTAAGCTAATCCCAAATTTGGGGGTTATTACTTTAAATTTCATTTGACATTAAATTTAATGAATGAAATTAGTTAGATAAGAGGAATTAAAATTTTCCTTGATGGAAATATCTATAGCTTCTCCCTTTTGTGGCTTTTGAAACTAAATCTTTGGTGAACATAAAAGTCAAGCAAAGGCATGGAACATTCCCCTCAATACCCTGTCATCCTTTTGTGCCTTTGATTTTTAATCTTCAGTTCACTTATGTAGCATTTTTTTTTTTTTGAGTACTTACCAAATGCAAGAGTCAATGCCGAGTCCTAGTGATACAGATACAAGCAAGTCAGATATGCCCTCTGTCTTCATGGAGCTTGTAGTCTGTGTGAGTTTAGTGTGGACCACACCAGGGTGACAAGAATAAGATCTAATGAAGGAAATGCACATAAAATACTCCATCACACCCTGGAATAAGTCCTCCGGTAGAGATCTGTACTGACACTATAGCAGAGCTCTACTCTTTCTAAGAAAATCAGAGCTCTGTCTTTTGGGAGCTGACACTTGAGCTGAGTCTCAAAACTGATCAAGATTTAAACCCTATTGGTATCACTGAGTCATGAGTGTCTTAGCCTTATTTCTTCTCTTATTTGTTATTTATTCAGCAATGTTGAAGAGGAATCCAAGATATAAAAGTCATTTTGCAGGATGCTAAGAGTGCTACTGAAGTGAGTCAGTCAAGGACTCTGCTCTCAAATTTCATGAGGGGCGAGAGAGAGAGAGAGAGAGAGAGAGAGAGAGAGAGAGAGAGAGTAAAGAAACCAGGAAGAAAGGCATGGGCGAATTGTGACATGAAAACACAAATGATGAAGCTCTCCTCCCAAGGGGAGCAGTCAGGGAATGCAGTGGATGCAGTAACATTGGAAGTAGCTGAAAACATGGCTCCAAGCTTTTCAGCCCTGCATAGGTCCTGCTAAGTGGTAGGAGTGTTCTGCTTTATCAGAACCATGGTTTATCTTAAGATAAACATCCAGCGATGCATATTTGGGGAAAATTTTGGAAAGGGACCACTTCTCCCCCAAGTCTCTGTCCCTGCACCTGATATAGGTAAATAAAGAAGTTATGATACATCATGATCAAGCCATTCATTCCATAGAGACCTATAAGGAAATACCACTGCATTTAGGCTTAAGAATTTCAAAATGCCTTTTGGAAAGCATGAGTCCTGAATATGTTTATAATGAAAAGGGTTACATGATAATTAAATTTAGGAAGCATTCAGTCTATAGACCTTTCTTGAAAATTAATTATACCTATGTGTATCTATTTTTTTTTATCCTATGATTAACAGAATAAATGAGCTAATCATTGAATACCTCTCTTTCCCCCTGTTTTTCATAGACCATGTATTAACACTGTTGGAGCTCTGATACATGTCATTTATTCTTACACATCAAGATATTCTGTCTTTCCCAGTGGCAGACATGAGCCAGGAGAGTGCTTGAAAATACTGAGCTTGGAGCAGCAGATGGCAGGATGGAAGATGGGGACAGGAGGAAGAAGGGATAAAAACGGGATGAAAATAAAATGGAGATTTCTTATAAGTTGACAGTTTTCAGTCATTTCTAATGCCTGTAGCTTCTGAAGTGAGACAATTCAGGCTTTGAAATTCTCCCCTAGTGTTTGGTTTCTTTTATGGCCGCCTTCAGTTACTGGAGGTGTGGGGACCTTATTGGCCGCCAGGGCTTGGCTTCCTGATAATTCAAAGTGGTTTTTCCCAGGGGCCTAATAACCAGTGTCTGATTCAGAGCAACATCAGATTCTAACAACTAAAGGTTGTAGACACAATAAAATCTCTCCAGCACAGCTTCCTTTATTTTCACCTTTACCAAAAACCACATGCTGACAGTTATGACATGAGGGGACTGAAATGTTGGACAAATGGGTCCTATATAAAATAAAAAGAGTTGGGACTTCCCTGGCAGGCCAGTGGTTAAAGCTTCACCTTCCAATGCAAAGGATACAGGTTCCATCCCTGGTTGGGGAGCTAAGAAACCACATGCCTCAGGGCCAAACAACCAAAACATATAACAGAAGCAATATTGTATTATAACAAATGCAATAAAGACTTTTAAAAGTGGTCCATATCAAATATATATATTTTTAAAGGCAAGTAGATATATGAAGTAAAAAAAATAATTCCTTACAAATTCCACTGATAGTTATTGCTTAAAATAACTGTGTGCTGCCTGTGTACTAAGTTGCTTCAGTGATGTCCGACTTTTTGCTAATCTGTAGACTATTGCCCGCCAGGCTCCTCTTTCCATGAGATTCTCCAGGCAAGAATACTGGAGTGGGTTGCTATGTCCTTCTTCAGGGGATCTTCCCAACTCAGGGGTTGAATCCATGTTTCTTAGGTCTCCTGCATCGGAAGGCAGGTTCTTTACCATTCAGTTCAGTTCAGTTCAATCACTCAGTCATATCCAACTCTTTGCAACCCCATGAATCGCAGCATGCCAGGCCTCCCTGTCCATCACTAACTCCCAGAGTTCACTCAAACTCATGTCCACTGGTATACATGTGTTCCCCATCCTGAACCCTCCTCCCTCCTCCCTCCCCATACCATCCCTCTGGGTCGTCCCAGTGCACTAGCCCCAAGCATCCAGTATCGTGCATCGAACCTGGACTGGCAACTCATTTCATACATGATATTATACATGTTTCAATGCCATTCTCCCAAATCTTCCCACCCTCTCCCTCTGCAACAGAGTTCATAAGACTGTTCTATACATCAGTGTCTCTTTTGCTGTCTCGTACACAGGGTTATTGTTACCATCTTTCTAAATTCCATATATATGCATTAGTATACTGTATTGGTGTTTTTCTTTCTGGCTTACTTCACTCTGTATAATAGGCTCCAGTTTCATCCACCTCATTAGAACTGATTCAAATGTATTCTTTTTAATGGCTGAGTAATACTCCATTGTGTATATGTACCACAGCTTTCTTATCCATTCGTCTGCTGATGGACATCTAAGTTGCTTCCATGTCCTGGCTATTATAAACAGTGCTGCGATGAACATTGGGGTACACGTGTCTCTTTCCCTTCTGGTTTCCTCAGTGTGTATGCCCATCAGTGGGATTGCTGGATCATAAGGCAGTTCTATTTCCAGTTTTTTAAGGAATCTCCACACTATTCTCCATAGTGGCTGTACTAGTTTGCATTCCCACCAACAGTGTAAGAGGGTTCCCTTTTCTCCACACCCTCTCCAGCATTTATTGCTTGTAGACTTTTGGATCGCAGCCATTCTAACTGGTGTGAAATGGTACCTCATAGTGGTTTTGATTTGCATTTCTCTGATAATGAGTGATGTTGAGCATCTTTTCATGTGTTTGTTAGCCATCTGTACCTGTGGCGGATTCATTTTGATATTTGGCAAAACTAATACAATTTGTAAAGTTTAAAAATAAAATAAAATTAAAAAAAAATAAATAAAAAATAAAAACCAAATTTTGGTCTAAATATGGAAAAAATAAAAATAAAATAAAAATAAAATTAAATTAAAAATTAAAAGAACCCCATGAACAGAATGAAAAGGCAAAAAGATATGACACTGACAGTTGAACTCCAAGGTTGGTAGATGCCCAATATGCTACGGGAGAAGAGTGGAGAAATAAAATGAGACATATAGGAAACTCTCCCTTGATGTTTATATTTTATAAAAGGAAAAATAAATGTTTAATAGAAAATTAAAAACAAAAAAAACTCATGTCCATTGAGTCAGTGATACCATCCAGCCATCTCATCCTCTGTTGTCCCCTTTTCCTTCTGCCCCCAATCCCTCCCAGCATCAGAGTCTTTTCCAATGAGTCAACTCTTTGCATGAGGTGGCCAAAGTACTGGAGTTTCAGCTTTAGCATCATTTCTTCCAAAGAACACCCAGGGCTGATCTCCTTCAGAATGGACTGGTTGGATCTCCTTGCTGTCCAAGGGACTCTCAAGAGTCTTCTCCAACACCACAGTTCAAAAGCATCAATTCTTCGGTGCTCAGCTTTCTTCACAGTCCAACTCTCACATCCATACATGACCACTGGAAAAACTATAGCCTAGACTAGATGGACCTTTGTTGGCAAAGTAATGTCTCTGCTTTTGAATATGCTATCTAGGTTGGTCATAACTTTCCTTCCAAGGAGTAAGCATCTTTTAATTTCATGGTTGCAATCACCATCTGCAGTGATTTTGGAGCCCAAAAAGATAAAGTCTTTACCATTAGGGCCAACTAAATTTTAATTGGTTATGTCCATATGTAAGTACAACTAAATGGCCCAAAGACAAAGCTCACTCTTTTAACCTCAACATGCTTAGAAATTAATATGTATTATTATCAGAGATTGCAAAGTAATATATATTAATTAGAAATGTAGAAAATATAAAAAGCATTTTAAAATATAAGAAATCACCTTTCTGGTGAGAAACAATGATATTTTGGTGTATATCATTTCAGGGATTTTTTTGTATAATATACATTAAGGGTAAGTGTTTTAAAATTTCATATTATGCTACAAAAACTATTGTTTAGGCCTTCTTCATTTAAAAATGTATTGACAGTATTTTCCCTAGTCATTAAACACTTTACACAACTTGCCTTTATATGAACATCCTATTAATATAATTTTTAACATGTAATTTTCTCTCTTTCATTCTTAATGTTTTGACATTATTTTTAAAAAGCACTGGGATAAATATTTTTAGATGTAAATCTTTTTGCTTGCCCTTGCTTTTTTTTCCCTTCAAGATAAATTCCTAAAGGGAATTTTCTGCCTTACAGCATGTATGAACATTTTTAAGCTATAATGTAACAGATTATCAAATTGCCCTTCAAATATTATGTATCTGAATATCTGGTCCACCAGCGGGTATGTGGAAAAGCCAGCATATCCCCATCCTCACTAATAAATGGAGATTTTAAAGTGCCATAAAAAGCTCTTTAAAAGTCTTCTCTCACTCATAATTTACCTCAAGTCTTCCAGCTACATTCTAATTAAGGCAATCGGGTGAAGTTTTATTTTTGCTTGAGTAGAACTGAATTCAGGGTTGTGAACTTTACATAAAGTATTTTCTGAGAAGAGTCTAAACTATAGAGACATCTTTTATTTATTTAAATAGTGTTTAATATGGAGATTTCAAATGAGAGAGAATAAAGCCATTACATTACTTCTTATCAGTTTAAGCAGTTGTAAAACAGCTGTGAGTGCCAGCTTAATAAATAAGGAAATTTTACTTAACAATCAATAGATTCTAGTCCTCATGTTTTTGTTATTAGTTATTAAATACACAATAAAGCAATTACAGCTTTTCAAGTAGTCGTGTATGGATGTGAGAGTTGGACCATAAAGAAAGCTGAGTGCTGAAGAATTGATGCTTTTGAACTGTGGTGTTGGAGAAGACTCTTGAGAGTCCCTTCGACTGCAAGGAGATCCAACCAGTCAATCCTAAAGAAAGTCAATCCTGAATATTCATTGGAAAGACTGATGCTGAAGCTGAAACTCCAATACTTTGGCCACCTGATGCGAAGAATTGACTCACTGGAAAAGACCCTGATGCTGGGAAAGATTGAAGGCAGGAGGAGAAGGGGACGACAGAAGATGAGATGGTTGGATGGCATCACTGCCTTGATGGAATTGAGTTTGAGCAAGCTCTGGGAGTTGGTGAAGGACAGGGAAGCCTGATGTGCTGCAGTCGATGGGATTGCAAAGAATCAGACATGACTGTGTGACTGAACTGAACTGAAAGCAATTATATTAATACACAGAAATTAGAGACAGTTTCCTTTACCAGAAGTCCTAGTTTGGTCACTTAATTAGGAGTTCTCACACATTGACCATTTTCCTAAAACAACAATGATATAAATGTCAAGTAGATTTTCATACAAATAGTAAAGCATCAGAAATCTACTTTATTGTAGAATGAATGGCAATGTCACAGGCTACTGAACTGATGGCCTTGACCTGGCAGTTAGCATTGTTCACATTTCTCAAAAGTACTAGATTTTGTACAAACTGAATTAAGAAATTAAGATCCCTGTGAAGTGGGAAGAAATGCAATTTGATGTGTGGGACACACCAAAAGGAGGGATACATATTTAAATGAATTAATAATTATATTTAAATCTCAATAAAATGTGCTAAAATAAATGAAAGATTGTTTTACATTCTTCAGTATGATTTTCCAATCACTGTAAGTTTCATTGCTTAATTTTAAAATAGAGGCAAATGAGTTACTTTAAAAAATTTTTTGGTTTTTTACTTTTTACAATGTTGTGTTGGTTTCTGCTATATAACAGTGCAAATCAGCCGTAATTATACATATATCCCCTCCCTCTTGAGCCTCCCTCCGTTCCTCCCATCCCACCCCCTGGGTCATCACAGTGCACCAGACTGGGCTCCCTGTGTTGTACAGCAACTTTTCACCAACTATCAATTTTACACATGATAGTGTATATATGTGAATACTACTTTCTCCATGTTTCCCTTTCACTCTCTCCCCATTGTGTCCAAGTAATCAGAAAGAGAAAAACAAATATATAATCTAAAAAAAAATGGTATTGATGAACGTATTTGCAGAGAAGAAATGGAGATGCAAATGAAGAGAGGCAAATACATTAGAAAGAAGAGATGTATGATTAGAAATTGCTGTTATTAGATGTGAAATTTTCAATATTCTTAGTATGGACACATGCAGAATTTCTTTCTTTTGGCAGAAGAGCCTAAAAGCATATGAAAAACCATTAGATCATTACTGACCTATAATATCTCACAGGACACACACAAAAACAAGAAAATAGGTATGGCTGACTTATTTGAACTTCCCTCAAGGAATCTTCATAAAATTTCTCCTGAGTAGCAAGAAACAAAGCTTTAACACTGTTAGTAGAAGAAAGAAAAGTTTCATTTTCTCTGCAGAAGAAATTCCCCTAGGCCTGCAGGTATACACAGATAAAGGAATATGGAGATGTTTTCTTGATATACAGGCTCCATTTTAGCTGTGAACTTGGACATCCTGCACTGTGGACAGACTCAAACTGACTTATCAATGCTACAGGCTATGTTCTCCTGTCTTCCTCTGCAAGCAAGGGTCTGTGAAATTCTAAGTTATGTGAGTCACTGAACAGTTGTCATTGTTCAGTCAGTCGTGTCTGACTCTTTGTGACCCTGTGGACTGCAGCATGCCAGGCTTCCCTGTCCTTCACTATCTCCTGGAGTTTGCTCAAACTCATGTCCGTTGAGTCGGTGATGCCTTCCAACGATCTCACCCTCTACCACTCCTTCCTCCTGCCCTCAATCTTTCCCAGCATCAGGGTCTTTTCCAATGAGTCAGCTCTTCACATCAGGTGGCCAAAGTATTGGAGCTTCAACCTCAGCATCAGTCCTTCCAATGAATATTCAGGCTTGATTTCCTTTAGGATTGACTGGTTTGATTGCCTTGCAGTCCAAGGGCCTCTCAAGAGTCTTCTCCGACACCACAGTTTGAAAGCCTCAGTTCTTCAGCATTCAGTCTTCTTTATGGTCCAACTCGCACATCTGTACATGACTACTGGAAAAACCATAGCTTTGACTATACGGAGCTTTGTCGGTAAAGTGATGTCTCTGCTTTTCAATATGCTGTCTAGGTTTGTGAGAGCAGTAAAGACCACATTTTGGGAGTCCTCCGGTAACTCTTAGATCTTGTGAACTTAAGTATGTATGATGACTATTTTTATATGTAAAACACTGGAAAGAACTTTAATATTCATATAGGGTATGTGGGTAAATATACAATGTTCTGTCTTCCTGATGGAATCAATATTATTATTGAAATTGAAGTGTAGGAAGAATATATGATAACTTGGGAAATTGCTGTAAAAGGAGTAAGTTGTCAACTATATTAAAACCTAAAAATAAATCTAAAAACTACACATGTCCAAAAAAGGCTAGAAGAAAGCACAGCAGAGGTTTAACATCATTTGGTTTACTTTGCAAGGACCTTGGGTCATTATTTTTAATCTTCCTGTGTTGCTAACTTTCCACGTTTTCTCTGGTAAATGTACACTAATTGTTTGGTATATAATGCTCCCTAATTTGAAAATACTTCATGGACCCCTTAAGTGGGTGCATAGATTTTATTTTCTTGGGTTCCAAAATCACTGTGGATAGTGACTGCAGCCATTAAATTAAGATGCTTACTCCTTGGAAGAAAAGCTATGACAAGCCCAGATAGCATCACTTTGCCTACAAATGTCCTTATAGTCAAAGCTATGGTTTTTCCAGTAGTCATGTACAGATGTGAGAGTTGGACCATAAAGAAGCCTGAGTGCTGAAGAACTGATGCTTTCAAATTGAGCTTCTGGAGAATACTTTCCAAAGTCTCTTGGACTAACAGGAGATCAAACCAGTCAATCCCAAAGGAAATCAACCCTGAATATACTGTGGAAGAAGTGATGATGAAACTGAAGCTCCAATACTTTGGCCACCTGATGTGAAGAGCTGACTCATTGGAAAAGATTCTGATGCTGGGAAAGATTGAAGGCAAAATGAGACAAGGGCAGCAGAGGATGAGATGGTTAGTTAGCATCATTGACTCAGTGGACATGAATTTGAGCAAGCTCTGGGAGATAGTGAACGGCAAGGGAGCCTGGCATGCTACAGTCCATGGGGTTGCAAAGAGTCGGACATGACTTAGCAACTGAACAACACCAGCAGGAGAAATGACCACGCTGGGCTCCAGGCCCTCCCTTTCTTCTACCCTGTCACCCTGCTTCCCTCACTTCTCTTCCTTTCACACCCTTCTCTGAGCAAGTTTCACATTTTTCTTGTTTATCTTTCCATAGGTAAGTGCCCAATCCTTAGCTGAAGGAATAAATAAAATCAGTTGCTATTGTCTCTTTCTTTAGCCATACTTTGTGATGGGAATCAGTGTGCTAAGTTCACATTTGTGTTCACAAATAAAGTGACATTTACACTATGCCCATTACAACTGCCATGAGCCCTCACTTCCCCTTCCTGTGACTTACCCGTACACTAGTGAGTCTGGTAGCTGCCATGCAGTCTATCACCCAGAATCATCTCGTATCACCTACTGTATTATCTCTCTTCTTTGTGTCCACTTATCAAACACCCTTGAAGCCAGTGTCAGAAGCAGCCACTATGAGAATGCCATAGTGCTTGGGATGGCTCAGATCCCCAAAGTTGCTAATCCTCGGGTGCCAGAGCAGTGACTTGGGAACTGAAAGAATCCAATGTGGCTGAAGGATGGATACTGGCAGGGGTAGATCCCAGCTTTAGAATGGAGAGGTGGGTGAGGCCAACCATGCATGACCTTCCAGGACAAGTTAAGTCAGGATACTAGGCTTTATGGGCTTCCCAGTGGTGCTAGTGGCAAAGAATCCGCCTGCCAATGCAGAAGACGTAAGAGACATGGGTTCGATCCCTGGTGGAGGGCATGGCAACCCACCCAGTATTCTTGCCTGGAGAATCCCTTGGACAGAGGAGCCTGGAGAGCTACCATCCATAGGGTAGCAGAGAGTTGGCCATGACTGAAATGACTTAGCGTGCGTGCACGTACTAGGCTTTATCCAAGGTCACTAGGGAGCGCTTGAAAGATTTTATTCAGGGGAGAATGATGTGAAAAGTAAATGATGATTCTGGCTGTGGTCCACATTTGTACAACTGGTGGGTAAGGCACCAGGCTGAGGGCCCAGGTCCTCTGGATTATGAAATGAAGACCCTTTTCACACTGCAAAGAACACTGTTAAGAATACTCTTGGTTCAGAAATTTTAAGGGAGATGCAGGCTCTTAGAAGACTGTTAAGTACCATAGAGCCTCTGTTTCTCTGTTAGTATAATTTTGATCCTTGCCAGCCCATGCTTTTCAGTTCTTTAAAAGATTAAACTTAGCAGGTGTTCGAGCCTGGAAGCAAATGACAAATACCAGCATTATTTTGGCGAAGGAATAGATTTCCTTCAAGTGTCTCCGTATTTCAGCCTTCATTCTGAGAAGAAAAAGATGCACCTACCACAGACTGCTCTGCCTCACATCACTCGCTGTGTCAGACTTGGAAGACTCAGTACTCCACTCCATTTAAGGCAGAAGTGTTAACATTTGTACTTAGCTGCACTGGATTCAAACACTGAGTGTTCAGAACATTTGCAGGCGGATGTTATTGAAGATGTTCGCATTTCACGGTTTCATTCGTTTATTTGCATAGAACAACCATTGCCACCAACTTGAGCCGCAGTCAACAGAGACACATTTTTGTTTGTTTGTTTGCTGTTGAATTATGAACATGCATTCATACAGGGAAAGCATTTTACTTTTCTGCACAGATCAGCTGTTGTTCCAGTCTTGGTTTATCGTTGTTTTTGTTGTTTTACTTACTCTGTTGGGAAGCAGATATTAATATGAGAAGAAAGAGTGTTTTGCTTACACTACAATGCTGATTTTAATGAAAAGAAATTCAGAACCCACTTTTTCATTGAATTTTGCCTCCTTCTTTATAACTGAGATTGAATGCTCTGCCTTCCCTGAAATGTGCATTTTATTTACTCCTTCACACAAGTCCAAGGTCAGGGCAGTTCTTGAATTAGGAAAACATCATTATCTCCAGTATCGATTTGTTAGTCTTCTTAGTTACCTTCCATACTGCACACCAAAAGGACCCAGAAGGTAAACAGTGGGACAAAATCCATCCCCAACTAAAGGTGCCCTTCAGGTGTGAATTTTATGATTTCTTTGATCTCGCTCAGAAATTAATGTCAATCAAAGGATCTGTGTCCAACCTTCACTGATGATGAAAAGCTGGTCAAGATTCAGACAGGGTTTGCAGCTGACAAGGCAGCATTTTTATCAGTAGATATGCGAGGGACCAGTTGAGCCAATATATTGACAAGAGTGTCACTTTCACTCTGTCTTAGGAAATAAGATTCCTGCCTCCTGTCCTTGGTCATAGTCTCAAACTGCTCTCGATCCAATCCTTTCCATCTCACTGTCATCATATCTCCTTTGTCTACAGACTTCTTCTATTGTGAGTTTCCCTACATACATGTCCATGCTCAAATGTATGAATATACACTAAGCTCCCTACATACAAACCTTCAACTTGTAAACTTTCAAAGATGCAAATGTGCATTCACATGTCCAAACTGATAAGGTAGTTTACATGTCTGGTGTCCATTGTCACATATGTGCATCGTCTACAAGTGATTTTACTTTTGTGTACTTTACTGTACGGTCCTTTGCAGAGGACAATAGTAGAGTATGCTTATTTCAAGCCCAGAATATCTGGAAGCAAGCATAAAGGCAGCAGTGATGTACCTGGTACACTGTAAGGTACTGTACTGTAAGATTAAAAATGTTTTATTTTTTGTTTGTTTTTATGTATTATTTGTGTGAAAAGTGTTATAAACATTTTACAGTACAGTACTATGTAGCTAATTGTGTTAGTTGGGTACCTAGGCTAACTTTGTTGGACTAACAAACAAATTGAACTTATGATCTCGCTCTTAGAACAGAACTCTTTCATATGTAGGGAACTTACTGTGTGTGTGTGTGTATATATATACACACACTTGCCTATATATATAAATATAAAATTATATATATATATATAATTGTACATATATGGGGCTTCCCAGGTGGTGCTAGTGGTAACCAAAGAACCTGCCTGCTAATGCAGGAGTCATAAGAGATGTGGGTTTGGTTCCTGGGTTGGAAAGAACCCCTCGAGGAGGGTGTGGCAAACCTCTCCAGTATTCTTGCCTGGAGAATCACATGGGTAGAGAAGCCTGGAGGTTTGTAGTCCATGGTGTCACAGAGAGTTGGACATTACTGAAACAGCTTAACATGCATGCACAACTGTACATATATATAACCAAATATACAAATAAACTATTATATGTAATTATATATAAAGGTATATATAATGTTATATATAAGTATAACTATATGTATATGTATATAAAAGTCTCCCTAGCTCCTCAGTAACTGTCTAGTGGCTACACTCTCCTTTCTTTTTTGTATCAAGCCGGTACTAAGGACCATGAAATAAAGGCAGAATGAAATATCTTTCCCCTCAGACATTCTTGCTCTCCTGACATGCAGTGTTCCAGGAAGATTAATCTGACTGGGGGGTGCCAGAAGCAGGCAGATCAGTTTGTGGCTATTACATGAGTTTATTACTTGCGAGGTGATGAATAAAATTGCACAAAATTCCTTTTCCAAACATCCTGACTTATTTCAGAGCTCCCATGACACACGCACACTTTGCTGTCAGCATCATCCCTGAGGTGGAGCCTGCCTCTGTTGCCGTGTATCCACCTCTATTTCTGAGGCTTCATCTGCTGAGAAGGTGTAAAAACACTCAGCTTTGGTTTGTCTCTTTTGTAGTCTATTTGTGTTTACCTCTTGCTTGTCATTAAGGTTACAGTTTTGAATACAGGGTAGGTCTCACTGGTTCCAGCAAAGAGCTAAGGTTTTTATTCTTCTTTGAAGAAGTAGCACACAGAGATACTGATTTTAACAGGTAATTAAGCTCCATACTCTTTTTACCACTGCAGCTATGGTATTTTGTTTTATTTTCTTTTTTCTTTTCTGTATGTCTTGATATATTAGATGATATATTAGATGAGTCACCCCCTATTTAAAAGAAATAATTTTATCTTCCAATATTATGAGTTGTCTTTGTGTCTATTTTTTTTTTTTTTTAGCCACACTACATGGCTTGCAGGATCTTAGTTCCCCTACCAGGAATCAAACCCCAACCCCATGAGTGAAAGTGCCAAGTCCTAACCACTGAACCACAGCCCCCTTTATTATAAATGTACAATATTTGATATATTTGCAGTGCAGAGTTCTCTATCAGTGAACAGAGTTTAACTCTTCCTTCATTCAGATCTTTTATATCTGTCAGTAGAGTGAATAAAGTTTTAAAAGAAGAAGTTTTGTCTACAAGGTTGTATGCATTCTTTATACACATGGTTGCAATAATCCCTAGGTATTTTATTCTCACTTTGCTCATTTGAATAATTTCCACTTTATTTCTTATGTTCTTATTTCTTGTGTAGAAGAAATTTTGAATGTCGATCTCGTATCTGACAACTTTCCATAACTAACTTATTTTTCAGTATTTACCTGTTAATTCTATTGGAGTTTGTTTGTAGGTGAACGTATATTGGTTAATAATGGCACTGGATTGTGATCATCTCATATATAGGATTTAAGTTTTGTGAAAGATCCTATTAAAATTTTTTACTAGAGATCCACAGTTTCTCATCCAAACAGCTTAGAATGAGATGGGTTTAAGAATTCAGAACTTTCCAGGTTTCAGAAATGTGATGACACACAGACTCTGAATTTTGTATAAACCCCAGCGGAGTCTTCAAATTCCATAATCAAACACGTTAGGATTTCTGCAGCAAACTGTTTCAGAATTCTCACAAGGAGGATAAAAGCTTTACCTAGTTTCTTTCTGGGTTAGGTTGGATTGTGCCACCAAATGAAGGAGTCCTCAAATTAAGAAAACCTTTGGTTATTATAAGGGATATGCTATAGTATGGATTTTTTTTTTTTAACGCACAGAAAAATCTCCAAACTCCATTTTGTTAGTTTTTCCACTTTTCTTTCTTCTTTGTCACTATTGACAATGAGAACACAGTCCCTTGTCTGACCTTAAAATTGTCCTATGCTATGTCTGTTGAAGGAGCAAATGTTATCTTGGAATTTTCAAATTATGTGAGTTGTCTTTATTCTTTTATAAAGTTTATACTTCCTAACGCAAAGATTTACCATGTGAGGATGTTCGTAATGTGATCTTTGTAAAAAACTGAATATTTGAAGCCTGTCGGAACTCACAAAATGCTTTTCTTTTTTTTTTTTTGGGTAGGAAGAATGAGATTTATTGGTTTGTGTTTTCCTTTTTTTTTAAATTTTATTTTATTTTTAAACTTTACAGTATTGTATTAGTTTTGCCCAACATCGAAATGAATCCGCCACAGGTATACCCGTGCTCCCCATCCTGAACCCTCCTCCCTTCTCCCTCCCCATACCCTCCCTCTGGGCCATCCCAGTGCACCAGCCCCAAGCATCCAGCATCGTGCATCGACCCTGGACTGGCGACTTGTCTCATACATGATATTACACATGTATATATGGAATTTAGAAAGATGGTAACAATAACCCTGTGTACGAGACAGCAAAAGAGACACTGATGTATAGATCAGTCTTATGGACTCTGTGGGAGAGGGAGAGGGTCGGGAGATTTGGGAGAATGGCATTGAAACAAAATGCTTTTCTTATCAGGGGTCAGACAGCTTCATTTAAGTGAAAAGCAACTGGTGTTTAGAAGCAGTGCTTAAAAAATTATGGGATCCCCTCTTCTTCATCCTTTTTCAAGATTGCACAGGGATGTGTTGACAAATACGTCATGAAATTCTTAGTGAATGAAAACAAGCCTAAGATTAGAAGCCAGGCTTACTCTATCTATAGTCTATTAAATCTGCATCTGACTCCCAGGCATCAGCCTGCTGTATTCCACTCTGTATCTGTATTTGACTGGAAGCGTTCACAAATGGGGAAGACATAAAATATTTAGAGCCCATGAAGCACTCAGGACTGTCAAAAATGATCTATTTCACATCCATGGCCATGTGCTGGCGCTTTTAGGGCGAATTTGTCCATTTATGTTGAATATACCTACAGTCTTTGTTCTCTTGGATTTCATTGAGTTCTGTCATAAAACTAACAATAAGCTTTGAGATGCACTTGAGTTCTGTTTCTTTTTCCTTTCTTTTTTCCCCCAGCCTTTGAGTCATGTATATGTGATTGAGAGAGGCAGATTGTGTCTTCAGAATGAGTGAGTTTTAAGTATTTAAATACGGTAAGGTTTGTCTATAGTGGCTCAGATGGTAAAGCGTTTGCCTACAATTGCGGGAGATCTGGGTTCAATCCCTGGGTGGGGAAGATCTCCTGGAGAAGGATATAGCACCACACTCCAGTATTCTTGCCTGGAAAAATCCCATGGACAGAGGAGCCTGGTTGGCTACAGTCTGTGGGGTCGCAAAGAGTCAGACACGACTGAGCGACTTCACTTTCTTTTCTTTCACTTTCTTTTGTCTATGGTTTAGAAAAGGAATGACTGCCAGGAGTCCCCTACCTCCTCCCTTTACGTCTTCATGAGTTTATGTCTTACTGAGTTGTCAGAAAAGCTTGTCTTTACTGAAATTTAATAAAGCATAGTAAGCCATCACATGACACAGACCACCAAGGAGCATCACCCTCACGCGGCCCTTCCTTACTGGGTTTATTACCATCAGTTGTTGCTGTTCATTCACTCAGCTGTGTCCGACTCTTTGTGACCCCATAGACTGCAGCATGTGAGGCTTTCCTGTCCTTCACTATCTCCTGGAGTTTGCTCAAACTCATGTCCATTGAGTCTGTGGTGCCCTCCAACCGTCTCATTCTCTATTGCTCCCTTCTGTTCCTGCCCTCAATCTTTCCCAGCATCAGGGTCTTTTCCAATGAGACAACTCTCCATCAATAGTGGATATAAATGGTTTTGACTGAAGAGAATCTTAGCAGGAAGATATTAATAAATGTGTGCTGCTGCTGCTGCTGCTAAGTCACGTCAGTCAAGTCCGACTCTGTGTGACCCCATAGATGGCAGCCCACCAGGCTCCCCCATCCCTGGGATTCTCCAGACAAGAACACTGGAGTGGGTTGCCATTTCCTTCTCCAATAATATGTGTATCCACACTAATACCAGAGCCTAAAACAAAGAATTGACTCATTGGAAAAGACCCTGATGCTGGGAGGGATTGGGGGCAGGAGGAGAAGGGGACGACAGAGGATGAGATGGCTGGATGGCATCACTGACTCGATGGACATGAGTTTGAGTAAACTCTGGGAGTTGGTGATGGACAAGGAGGCCTAGAGTGCTGTGATTCATGGGGTCACAAAGAGTCGGACACGACTGAGGGACTGAACTGAACTGAACTGAAAGCAAAACAAAATAATGTGTTTTTAATTTCAATATTCTTTGTATTCAGGTTACTGTTGAGTTTTAGTGCTTTCTTATTGTCCCCTGTATCCTTGATGGGGTAGGCAGGATAATTCTATTGTGCTTTTGATGATCAATTTGTTGTGCTGTCTTTATTTCATTCGTTTCTTTCTCTCCACTTGGCTGTCCTTGGTTAGTTCATGAAGAATGCTGTAATCTTACAAATCAAAAATGGAGACTAAAACTTTCTTTAGTGTATCAAATTGTACTTTAAAACTTCATTAAATCTGCAGTGTCACCATCTTTATAAATTATATGACCAAGGTGTATTGTTATTATTCAAAGCATTGCAATCTTTAGTTGGAATAAAGAGCCTTTTACTACTACTAGGATTGAGTGAGCTAATGAAATTCTAGTTCACCTTCACTATTTGCTAGAATATGTATATTGCTACTACGTGAAGGAAATACATATTTCTAAACAGTGTTTGAAAAAGACACTGAGTTCTGTGTGTTTCCCTCACCAGTCCCACCCTAGACACAGTTTATACTCTCTCTATTTCTCTCTCTCAGATATAATACATTTCCAGACCCAGAATAACATTAACAATTCCCTCCTTTGAAGTGACCTTTAGCCAGTTTGGTCACTACTTATATCTGATAATTTACAAGGAAAGGTTAAAACACTTGAAGCTAGGCAGAAAGTTAAGGTAAAAGTTATTGAGTTTGCAAAATAAAATTTGGGTTCAAACAAATGTGAAAGTGATGCATGATGAAATCCCAATATCCATGTCATCTGCCGTTTTCTGTTATTGATTAACACTCTCAGAACATTTCAAGCAGCAGTTAACTTAGCTAGTTGGCCAGCAGCTCATCCAGAAAATGCAAAGTGGTAATAAGCACCATGTGAGCAATCTGCTTCTAGACTCATGCTATTCAGTAGATGTTTGATGGAGAGATCTGTGCTAAAATCTGCCGTAAAAACACTTTGTAGAATTCTAAAAACTGAGTGTTTCAAACAGTGGAAATAGATTACTTAGCATCATTCATGGTCAAGTATTCTTGAGTCTTCAGAAAATGGTTTTTTTAAAAAAACCTTAATAACCAAAGGGGTTCTTTTCTGTACCTTATGGACATGGTTATAAAAAAGCATTTGAAACTTAATTAAACAGTATTCAGATTCATGGGATATTACAACTGGAAGCAAGCTAGGAAGCTTCAGAAATGACCTCTCGTTTTCCAGGAAAAATATCTGAAGTTGAAAAAACTAAAGGGACATGAAGCTGACACCGCTGTTCAGTTGAACACTATTTATTATGCATCCTATTTACACATACACATGCTTGCTTTATTTTCCAGGATACCTCAATTACTAGTTAAGAATGTTGAACACCTATGTGGGCCACTCTTTACCATCTGAGACAAAGGGAATGGTACCCACTCTAGTATCCTTGGGGCTTCCCTGGTGGCTCTGACAGTAAAGAATTTGCCTGTAATGTGGGAGACCTGGGTTTGATCCCTGTGTCAGGAAGATCCCTGGAGAATTCTTGCCTGGAGTATCCCCATGGACAGAGGAGCCTGGCAGGCTACAGTCCATGGAGTCGCAAACAGTTGGACATGACTAAGTGACTAATATTACTTATTGTCTACTCAGTAGAATAATGCAACTCATTCATCATGTTCAGAAGGATACAGCAAAATCACACAGAAGATGAGATCTACATCTGGGAAGGAGGACTTAAAATTAAATTAGAATGTTTACACAGAGTGAAATGCCATGAAAAATCCCACGCAGTATCAAGTTCTCTGATACTGGACTCAGAGCTGAGATAATCCATTTGCATGATGGGTGATAGAGCAGGTTCTTTCAATGAGCATGGTCACTTTGAAGGCCTCTTCAACTGTGATCATGTGACTTTCTCAGGGGATGCAGTGGTTTACCTAGTGTTTCTCTTTTTAAATTTCAACTTTGCAGAGGCACGTGAGTAATTGACTTTAATGTAATTGAGCACACTGTGATTTCCACTTATAGTTTATAATTTTTTCTAATATTTATTTATTTATTTGGCTGGGCCAGGTCTTAGTTGCAGCAGGTGGGATCTTCCATCTTTTTTGTGATATGTGGGATCTATTTTTAGTTGTGACGTGTGATCTGTAGTTTCCTGACCAGGGATCGAGCCCAGGCCTCCTGCACCGGGAGTGTTGGAGTCTCAGCCACTGGGCCACCAGGGAAGTTCCTATAGTTCTTACTTTTCCTCAAGACAACTCCTAATTTCATTCAAAAAGCTATTTTCTTACTTTTTAGCTGTGAGTTCTTTCTTCTAGGTCAATAGCTATTGCTAAAAAGTATTGAGAAAAGCATGATTTAAGCACACTTTACAATTGATTCAAATTTATACCACGGCTTTTAGTATATTAAGTTAGTCATGTATAGGCATACTATGAAATAACTTGGGTCTGCCTTGTACTGTAAGTTACTTTTTCTTACCATGGTCATTAGCACTTGCTTATACCCAATTCATTATTTTTCAGGGAAGATTTATTCAAGTCTTTCTCAAGTGAATAGAATAGACACATGGCCAAGATTACCTAAGCCACCATGCCATCCAAAGCTCACTGTTGATTACCTATAGATTTCTGTCTCTCTGACTTGGGTTGTGTCTATCGGTAGGTCCCACAGGGCAGTGGTTAGTGTATTAGTCCAGTTTAATCTGATCTTCAAATGCTCTAGTTTTGTTTCTCGTCTAGAAACAAAAACTATAGCACTACTGTAGACAACTTCAAGTGTATCGCTATCTCCCTGTCTAAGTATCTGCAAGTCTGACTCTGTCAAGATTAATCTCTGTGTTCTTCAGCTACTTAGTGGAGGCTGCTGTTTGTGAAAGAGTCCATGTCTTATGTTCAGCCCTTTCACTTGATTGCATGCTCCTACTCCTATCTCAACAAAAACATTTGCCAGACCTAAGGAGTCAGAAAAAGTATGGAGAGGAAGTGTGTGTACAAGATCTTGTTAAGAGGAATCATGTTTATCACAAAAGAATAAGGCTTTTAAGAAATACAAACATGTCCAAACATCTGCTGGTGGAAATGGAGCATGATAGGTGGCTGCTCTGGAGTGTGACGGGTGGAGCATGGTGGGTGGCTGGATTTGGAGGTCACTGACTCAGCCCTTCATGGTGTGAATAATGGCTGTTGGTATTTGAGCAGCAGATCCTGAACTGGCTGTCCCTAGGAAGGTCAGAAAGAATGTATGTTCTGCTGGTCATCTTGATTTGGAAAAAGCAGCTGAGGAGGATGATGTTCCAGGTCTTTGCCTTTGTAGAACAGCTTGCATTTGTCAGGTGGAACATCTTTGATGCTTCTAAGACATTGTCCATCCATTTGACAACTAGCCTCTTCACAGGACACAGGCATTCTGTAGGCCAGCTTTGCAAACCTTGCTTCATAACTTTTTCTTAGATTTTGTTTATGTGGACCATTTTTTAAAGTTTTATTGAATTTTACAATATTGCTTCTGTTTTATGTTTTTGGTTCTTTGGCTGCAAGGCATGTGGAATCCTAGCTCTCCAACCAGGGATTGAATCTGCATACCCTGCATTGAAAGGTGAAGTCTTAACCACTGGACCACCAGGGAAGCCCCCATACCTTTTTCTTTTCATGCAACCACCTTCTCCCATATTGCTGAGTACCCAGAACATTCTAATTGCTCTCAGAGTCTAACAACTGCTTCTTTCAACTGCATGTTTTCTCAAAGCTCCCACAGCCTTTTATGGGCTCAACTCTTAACAGTGCATCTCATATTAGGCCTTTTATTGAATCTCTTGTCCTTCTTTTCTGTTTCTCCTTGTAGATTTTGAGCTCCTTCAAGGGAAAACTAGCATTTTTATAATTCTACTCAGAGCTATGTTTCCTTATAAGTAGGAACAACCAATTGTGCAATAAAAATGAGTTTGCTCCATTAAAATTCACTTTAATAGAACCCAGCAAATTTAAAATCTATTTTAGGCATAGTATAAGGCTTATTAGCAATTAGCATTGGTATTACCTTGGAAAATGTTGAGAATCAATGCAATCCATCTTACAAAGCAGAGCTACTTAACAGAAACACAACATTCCTATTATAACCTATATTATGGAAGCTAGAGTGTGCATTCATGCTCAGTCTTGTCCAACTTTTGCAACCCCCATGAACTGTAACATGGGATTTCCCAGGCAATACTGGAGCATGTTGCCATTTCCTCCTTCAGGGATCAAACTCCTGCATCTCCTACACTGGCAGCTGGATTCTTTACCACTGAGCCACCTGGGAAGCCCCACATATCCTAAAATATACCACAGGCCTGTTGAATGAAAAATTTCTTATTAAAGTTCATGTCCTTGGACTAAATTTTGTGATAGCTGAAAACTATGTCATAATATGGAAAACTATATTAACTCGTGGTGATTTGCTCATTCTCTTTGTCCCTTAAAGCTGATTCTTTGCCCCTAAATAAGTTTATTTATATGTGATCATACCCTTGTGTTGTGTGTGTTTGTGTCTACCTATCTAAATCTATCTAACTATAGAGATCTAGCAATCTAGTTACCCATCTATGTCTCCATATCCCAGTACAAAAATCAAAAAGTAAGGGGTATATGGGAACTCTTTGTGGTATTTTTCTGACCTTTCTGTAAATCTTCAATTATTCTAAATTAAATTGTATTCAAAAATAAATGAGAGCTGCAGTATTTAGAAAGGATTCTCAAATTAAAAATGGCAAAGCTGGTATATCCCTTGATTCCTCTTACATTATGAAGTCAATAAAATTACTCTTGATAATAGCACATTTTATCAAATAATTACTACTATATAGTCTCTCTAGGTATAGATGTACATGTATGTGTGTATTTGGATTCACACAGAAAATAGTTAAAAAGAGTAATCACTAGTATTTGATTCATAAAGTAACATTTAAAAAAATTAGTCACTACGTGGGCCTTCTGTTTTTTCTTTGTTCAAAACCATTTTGACATTTGTTAGACATGTAATGCTAGTTAGAATGTTATATTTAAAGATGTTCATAGACATATCCTAATGATGTTCTAAATGCTATTAGAAAAGTCCTCCATGATGGGTCAGGAGGATCTTCAAGTATAACTTATGTTGGGAAAGCAAATTAGCTTATGGTCAACTAAACTTACCAGTGATTCAGTGTTGACTGAAAAATGCCACAAGTAAATTCTTTCTTGATATCAATGAGACTCCACATGCCTAAATGTACTTGAAATAAAGATATACCTATGTTATTTATCATAGCACTTTTTAATAATGCAGCTTGCAATTTGTTTGCAAAATTACCTGAGGCTGTAGCTCAGATGTGAAGATGGAATGGTCATTTCAATACAGTGAGTTTCATATGTAGAAGGAATTTACATTTTCTAATGTAGTTTCTAATTAACTTTCTTCCTGTTGGAAACCATTTTAAAGACAGATACAACATAGCATTTTCAACTATAAAATAGGATTTTTTTTATAGACTAAAAATTTATAGTCTATTTAGTCCATTCAAATGCAAATATTTTTATAGACTAAATAGATTGCTTAAGTCAACAGTATCCTGGACTCTTAACATCTTTCTTAAATTGCCATTATCGTATTCATTGCAAGTTATATACCATCATTAGGTTTATACTCCAAATTGCAAATGTATAATTACTAGAATTTAACCTCTCCCAATTGATGTAATTCAACCTAATTATCCTGGCTACATAAATGCATGCTAATCAGCAAGAACACACTTAAATAAAACAAGAATGTTAACACAACAACCACAGAATAAACAAACTTTTGAAAAAGGAAAAAAATTCAGGGGCTAATTACATCTTCAACAATAAATCATAAATGTATACTATTTTAAAGTATTTTCCTATCCACTCAGACTTACATTGTGGCCAGAATTATTTCAGGGTGTGTTTTGAACTCTGTCCACATTGATGGTTCTTCCTGTATATTCATTTCTTCATTCAGCAAGCCATCTTATTCATTTTGTAAACATTTATTCTCAGCCTGTAATGAATCGGATGATATGGAGGTGTCAGAGCTGAATCAGAAACAATTCCTGTCCTGAGTTTAGTTACACAATTTACTTAAATAAAACTAATTCAAAGAGAAAAGATACTATCACTTTAAAAGTTGTTGTTGCTGTTCAGCTGCTCAGTTGTGTCTGATTCTTTGTGACCTCATGGACTGCAGCACATCAGGTTTCCCTGTCTATCACAATCTCTTGGAGTTTGTTCAAATTCATATCCATTGAGTCAGTGATGCTATCCAACCATCTCATCCTCTTGCTGTCCCCTTCTCCTTTTGCCCTCATTCTTTCCCAGCATCAGGGTCTTTTCCAGTGAGTGGGCTCTTCACATCAGGTGGCCAAAGTATTGGAGCTTCAGCATCAGTCCTTCCAATGAATATTCAGGGTTGATTTCCTGTAACCTTAAAAGGTTAAATCATTCATTTTCTTGCTTGTTGTGGTTGTTCAGTCACTAAGGCATGTCTGACTCTTTGTGCACACAAATTCATGAACTACAGCATCCCAGGCTTCTCTGTCCTTCAGTGTAGTTCAGTTCAGTCGCTCAGTCATGTCCGACTCTTTGCGATTCCAGGTACTGCAGCACACCAGGCTTCCCTGTCCATCACCAACTCCCGGAGCTTACTCAAACTCATGTCCATCAAGGCAGTGATGCCATCTGACCATGTCATCCTCTGTTGTCCCCTCTCCTCCTGCCCTCAATCTTTCCCAGCATCAGGGTCTTTTCCAAAGAGTGAGTTCTTCACATCCCTGTCCTTAACTCCCCCTAAATGACTTCCCTTGGGACTTAAATTCCATCTCAACTCCTAACCTGTAAGACCCCACTTGACCTGGCTCTAACCTCTCTCCTGCTCTCCAGGTCTACAATGCAGCAGTCATGGGAGATATATTTCTGTTCCTAAAAGGTGCCTAACTCACTGCTGCCTCAGGACCTTGGCACTTACTTATTGCTTCTGTCTGGAAAGATAGCTCTTGTTTCCTCGTACCTCAGCCTCATCCAAGTTAGATTCTAGGCAGTGCTTTCTTCTTATTACCTCTGTGTGTTTCTTAGAAACTGTATCATAAAAAAAGTCATGTACTTTCCTAGAAAGAAAAATATGAGAGATTTCCTAACCAGGGATTTTGTACCAAAGAAATCACAGCCATAGTCAACAATCTTATGAAAACAAAGACGTTCTCCTGTAGGCATTTTAAATTATCCTGAAACCTTACACACTGGTGTTTCCTTTTAAACTGTGCGGGACTTCCCATGTGGCCTTAGTGGTAAAGAAGCTTCCTGTCAATGCAGGACACATAAGCGACATGGGTTTGATCCCTGGGTCATAAAGATCCCCTGGAAGAGAGCATGGCAACCCACTCCAGTACCTTTGCCTGGAGAATCCCATGGACAGAGGAGCCTAGCAGGCTACAGTCCTTGGAATCACAGAGTCACACACGACTGAGCAACTAACACTTACACTTACTTTGAGTTCTGTCTGTAATAAGTACTTGATACAAAAGTACAGTTGTCCCTAATGTGTCACAAATTTATCTGAAGTCCATATGGAAGTTACAATAAGGCATTACCAATTTCATTAACTATTTTTTAAAATGTACTTTCTTGTGCCAAGCCTTAGTTGCGGCATGTGGGGTCTGGTTCTCTGATCAGGGATAGAACCCAGGCCCCCTTCCTTGAGAGCCTGGCGTCTTAGGCACTGGACTGCCAGGGAAGTCCCCGTTAACTATTATTTTTACTGTTTAGAATTTACAGGACTTTGAGGGCAGATAATTTGGATGCTCTGGATCTCTCTTAAAAGCTGCTAAAGTAGGTTGTGTTTATGTCCTTTTATTTTCATGACTTTGTTTACATTAGGGAGAGTACCTGTAATGCACAAATATTATGTTTCCTTCATTGAAAGGAGCTTTTATTTTTGAGTTTACTCTATATTTGCCCCCATTTGCCTTTTCTTACATGGTCAGTGGATTCAGCCTCAGGCACTTAGTATTTTCCCAGCGTACTGGCTCTATGAACAACTAGTCATCTGATTTCTGGAAAGATCATCTAATTAATTATTTAATTTAATATCTGATACCTTGCCTAAGTTTATTTTATATAAAAACAAGGTTTTCTGTGTAAAAATAAGATGTCCGACTCTAAAAAAAAAAAAAAAAAAGATGTCCGACTCTTTGTGACTCCATGGGCTGCAGCCTGCCAGGCTCCTCTGTCCATGGGATTTCCCAGGCAACGATACTGGAGTGTGTTGCCATTCCCTTCCCCAGGGGATCTTCTCAACCCAGGGACCAAACCTGTGTCTTCTGCATTTGCAGGCGGATTCATTTGAGCCACCTGGGAAGCCCCAAAATAAGGTTAATTGACTAGAAATAGAAAAGAGGATCATGAATAGACTCTATATATGTGAAATATACTAACCAGGAAAGGTGCAGTAGTGGACTTTGGGATTTTAAGAAGAAAGTGGTTTCAACTCATCGGCCTCCAGTTTTCTCATTTCAGTGCTGAGGGGTTAATGTAGATCAGGGAAGGCAAATAGGTTCATTCTCTCTTTTTTGCCAAACCACATTTGTTGGGAGAGGCCAGTGCTCTATACTGAGAGTCTTGAGGCCACATGTTGGGTCACCAGAGAACACAGCAATTACACTTTTAGGTTGGTCAAGAACACATAATTTGGAAGTGCCAGCAGATATTACATTTTTTACAACTTAAGATTTGTGGCAATCCTTTATCAAACAAGTCTATCAGCTCTGTTTTGCCAAGAGTATCTCCTCACTTTGTATCTCTGTATCAAATTTTGGTGATTCTCATAATAGTCCAAAGTTTTTAATTATTATTGTATTTATTATGATGGTGCATGATCAGTGATCTTTGATGTTGCTATTCTAATTGTTTTGGGGCTCCACAAACATCACTGTCTTATTTCAAGAAATTGCTGCAACCATCAATTGCTACAGCCATCAACAACCACCACCTGACCAGTCAGCAGCCATCAGCATCGAGGCAAGGTCTTCCTCCACCAGCAAAAGCTGTCTGACTCACTGAAGCTCATATGATGGCTCATATTAAGGGATAAGGAAAGTTATGTCCAACCTAGATAGCATATGCAAAAGCAGAGACATTACTTTGCCAGCAAAGGTCCGTCTAGTCAAGGCTATGGTTTTTCCTGTGGTCATGTATGGATGTGAGAGTTGGACTGTGAAGAAGGCTGAGCACTGAAGAATTGATGCTTTTGAACTGTGGTGTTGGAGAAGACTCTTGAGAGTCCCTTGGACTGCAACGAGATCCAAGCAGTCCATTCTGAAGGAGATCAGCCCCGGGTGTTCTTTGGAAGGAATGATGCTAAAGCTGAAACTCCAGTACTTTGGCCACCTCATGTGAAGAGTTGACTCATTGGAAAAGACTGGTCCTGGGAGGGAATGGGGGCAGGAGGAGAAGGGGACAACAGAGGATGAGATGGCTGGATGGCATCACTGACTTGATGGACATGAGTCTGAGTGAACTCCAGGAGTTGGTGATGGACAGGGAGGTCTGGCATGCTGTGATTCATGGGGTTGCAAAGAGTTGGACACGACTGAGTGACTGAACTGATTAAGGTATACACATTGTGTTTTTTAGATATAATGCCATTGCACATATAAGAATACAGCATAGTATAAATATAACTTTTATATTCCCTGGGAAACCAAAAAAAGAAGTGTGACTCATTTTATTGGAATATTTGCTCTATTGTGGTGGTCTGGAACCAAACCTATAATATCTTTGAGGTATGTCTGTGTTTATCCACACTGATTCTACTTTGTTGTGATTTAATTTAAATAAATGGATAATAAACATATGGTCATTCCCCTTTCCAATGTTCTTCAAAGTTCAGTTCTGCTTAAATGTTATATTTATGTCTCTAAATAACCTTTCCTATAGTAATTGGCACCACCAGAATGAATTTGTCAGATCCTGACTTGTTTTCTCTCTCTTTGCCAGTGTCTCAAAATGGAATCATTAATTTGACATAAGGCAGCCCTAATCCCAAAATCTAGTGTATATCTGTTGGGTTTCTACATTCTTCCCAGTAATCAAACTTATTCTCATCCAACCCAGGGTTCTGTTGCTTATTCTCAAGCCATCAAGACCTAGAATGTCATCATTCTCTCCCGGTCTATCACCTCTGTATAAGTCTTGACCATAAATCTGGGTTACTTTCTGAAATATGCTAGTGATTCCATCTGAGACTTCACGTCCCTGAGTCTGGAGTGTCATCCTAAACCAGTACCAATGACTGGATGTTGTGTCATGCCCTCTTATTTCCTATCAGTTCTCATTCCTTTCCAATGAATTCTCATCTTAAATAATAATGGTAATAATAGAAATCATGTTTTGAGCAGGTACTATCCTGGATTATCTCATTCTTAAAAGCAATGTATAAAACCCACATCCATCTTGCAGATGGGGAAGTGGAGACTTAAGAAAGCTAAATCACTTGCTCAAAGTCACACAGCTTATAAATACTACCATTGAACATGAACCAAATGGCCTGAAGCCAGACCTATTTTCTGAACTGCAGTCTGGGGCTCCCCTGGAATCACTGACTCACAGCTTCTGCTGGACTGCTCAGAGGTGGAATGCAGGCACAAAGAAGACCTGCCTTTTCTACACTGGGCCCCTTCCCCTCAGACCCCTTTAACTGTTTTTTATGACTATATTATTATGTGTTCAGGGAACCGCTGCTTGGCACTGGGGTTATGTAAAAGACAAGAGAGGCACAATCCTTTCTATCCAACTAAGCATCTGGCAGGAGAAAGAAACCTTAATCACCTAATTTTACAAAGAGTTGCAAGTCTACTGTTGTCATAAGCTCACTAAGGAAGATTGCTGTGCACATGAAGAGCCAACAGGACGACCTGACCTATTCTAGCAGGTCACAGATATCTTGCCTCATCAACTCAATCAGATGGCTCAGTACTTACTATCTGACTCACACTCCACTTCCTTTCTAGATTCAGCCACAAGAAAGTTTGCAGCAGAATTCCAGCTCTGAGCTGCACAGGTCCCAGCATGCCTTGTGGCTCTCCCAGTTCATAGCAGTCTCATCTTCATTAATAGAGGTTTTACTAAATATATTTGTTAACATATTTCAGGCTACCATTACCTTATCAAGCCTCTGCTCTGCTGAAATATGGAGCAATATTGTTTTATTGATTGGGTACCTACTGACGGTAGCAATATGCACATATGCATTATTCTCATACCACTGTAGCTTTAATAGGCTGGAGGTAATATCAAAAGTAATTTACTGTCATCTATATATGGCAGTTCCAATGTTGTGGTCGTTAGAGCTGCCAGTTTGGAAATTCTGGTCTGCATACGAATGAGTCATCTGAAGTCTTTTTGGAACTAACTTGATCAGACCAGATAGCAACAAAGACCAGTCCTCTGAACAGCATCACTGATCTAATTGCTATACACAAGTACAGTGAATGCAACTGATTTACTAAGAATGAGAGAGAGACTTACTTTATCCTGAGCTTATAGTGGAGTCAGCGACAAGAACTGAATGAGAATTTGGTAACATATTGATTTAATTTAGTGTCAAAATCCTGCATCTTTCTGCTCTCTGCATCGTAGGCTTAAACCCATGAACTGCAGATAGAGCAGAGGTTTAGGGCTTCCCAGGTGGCTCTAGTGGCAAAGAACCTACCTGCTAATGCAGGAGTCATGGATTTGATCTCTGGGTAGGGAAGGTCACCTGGAGAGGAAAATGGCACCCCACTCCAGTATTCTTTTCTGGAAAATTCCATGGACATAGGAGCCTGGCAGGCTACCGTCCATGGGGTCGCAAAGAGTCAGACACGACTGAGCGAACGAGCACACACATTAGATAAAGAAAATACTGAAACAGTTTTTGTTTCCCCTCATCAGTGATAACACTAAGAATTTTTATGTACTAAGTCCTTCAATATTTTATATTACCAAGGGCTCAATCTTAAGCAGAAGCAGACAAAATCCTACTATTGTAAAAACTCACTTTATGTTCATTGCTTTGCTTGGCCTAAATGCATTTTGAGAAATGAAAAAATAGAACTTAAGTTCCATAAAGTGGTGTAGATCTTATGGATCCACTTTAACTCTTGGATATCTTTGATGGCATTCCATTTCATAAATCACATTTATGTAAACGTTGCACAGGAGAGGAACAATTGCCTTGTTTTCATTTTTTGTTTTACTAGCATACAGTGATTAAGTGAAAATCCTCATACATATCTCCTTGAGCACATTTAGCTTCCCTTAGATAGACATCTATAAAAAGTGGGAGAAAAACAAGCTATTAAAAATATGTGCAGTTGGATTTCAATTACATAAATCTTAAAAACACACATATTATTTATTGATGAATTTATTTATATTGTAGAAATTCAAAAACATGCATAGGAGCACATCAACTTCTAGAAGATATTTCTAGAGAGAAAGGCAGTACAGGATGAAAGTAACATTTTAGCAATGTCTGTAACATCATATTTCTTAAAAAAAATGATCTAGAGCAAATTGCAATATGTTAACATCTGTTCAGTCTTGGTGATAATTATGTAGATGTTTTATTTTTCTTATACCTTATAAGTTCTGTTAAAATTAAGTTTTATAAGAAGTTTCAGGATACTATTTAGGAAAGAAATTCTCTCATGTATCATAAAACATTCAAGTTACTGGTAAAAAAAAAAAAATCCTTGATATGTACACTCAAATTCATGTCCATGGAGTCAGTGATGCTATCTAACCATTCTATCCTCTGCCACCCCCTTCTCATCCTGCCCTCAATCTTTCCCAGCATCAGGGTCTTTTCCAACGAGTGGGCTCTTTGCATCAGGTGGCCAAATATTGGAGCTTCAACTTCAGCATCAGTCTTTCCAAAGAGTATTCAGGATTGATTTCCTTTAGGATTGACTGGTTTGATCTTTTTGCTGTCCAAGGGACTCTCAAGAGTCTTCTCTAACACCACAGTCCGAAAGCAGCAATCTTTTGGCTCTCAGTCTTCTTTATGGTCCAGCTCTCACATCCGAACACGACTACTGGAAAAACTATAACATGGACTATGCAGACCTTTGTTGGCAAAGTGATGTCTCTGCTTTTTAATACACTGTCTAGATTTGTCATAGCTTTTCTTCCAAGGAGCAAATGTCTTTTAATTTCATGGCTGCCGTCACTGTCCGCAGTGACTTTAGAGTCCAAGAAAATAAAAGCTGCACCAACACAAAGTCACTGTCTTCTTCTGTCATTGGCTGTCTGCTAGGGAGGGCTGGCTCACACTTTAAAGCATTCATCCTGATATAAATTTCCAGGGGACACTTTTGAAGCCAGACAAGAATCTTTAATACAGGCATTCTCTATCTGCTACCACTCTTACTCACTGCTGCTTTTAAATTCTCCTTTTATTCAAATTAAATACCTTACAGTCATTCAGAAACTCTTCCTTATGTTGCCACATCTTCCCACCGTCAGAGCAGTTAATTAGTTCTTGGCAGGTCTGAGATTCTGAAGAGCTTGAAAGGATGATTTGCAATTGTGCGCTGAAGTACAGCAAGATGCTTCGAATAAACATGGTTACAAGTCCATTGTTTGGCATTTGTCAATTTCTACACCATCTAGATTTTCATTTATTTGGCAGACATAGAAAGCCTTATTTATTTCACATTTCTGAAGGTAGAGCCGTCATCATTTCTAATACCTGAACAAATGAAGGCTGTAAAAAAAAAACCTGAGGAAAAGCATTAAAAGGAAAATGGGATCTTATTGAAGCAAAAAGCCCTATAAAATCTGAAAAGGGCTTTGCTATGGAAGACCTATACCGTAAAATTGATTCTTATTACTACTGTTACCTTTGAAGAGGTCAACAATAAGAGATATACAGAGAATCTTTTTTTATTCATCTTTGCCAGCAAAATAGGGTCCTTTCTTTTGAGATTGGCATTCAGAATCATCAGGGGTTTTGAACCTAGCACATTTCTCTGATTATTTCTTCCACTGTTTATCTGTACATGTGCTACATGGCAAATTTTTATCATTTCAGCCCTTCTTAACAGCCTGACTCAATTTTCACTTGCTTCCAGAGCCTTTTTTTCTTCTACTGGGGGCTCTTCCCTCCTAAGGACAAATTATGAAAAATATAGGATGTCCAGTTAAATTTGAGTTTCAGATAAACAAGGGATATTTTTCAGTCTAATAATGGAATATGCAATATTTGGGCTATACTTGTACTAAAAATTTAAATCTTGCATATATGAAGTTCAAGTTTAACTGGCTGTCCTGTACTGTATCTGGCAACCCTACTTCCTCTGAACTCTTGGGGGACTGACTATTCTTATCATTCACTTATTGCCTGGCATTCCCTACCCAGTCCTATTGTATCCCTTTAGTCAGATTTTCAGCTCCATGAAACAGAGAGGAGTTCCATTTCCAGTTTGGATGCAAAAAGGATAAGCAAGATCTTCATTCATGTAATAAAACTCAGAAATCACCAGGCCAACATACAAACAAAAACAATTAAAAATTTTTTAAGACATGAAAGAATTGTGAGCACAAAGAAATGTTAAAGATATAATACCAGAGAAGCTGGTAGACATGAGATGAGTTTCTGTGGCTAGTCAGGAAGCATAAAGGAGTCAGCCAAAGAAGATCTGTCTTTGCTGGGACTAGGAGAAACTAGTCCATGCTGGACAGCTCTTGGACTGGCATGTTATATTTTAATTTAACATCATTCCAAACACTAGTCCTCTGTACCTAGTAATTCCCTCTCTGGGAGTTTTGCCGAGTAAGCAGAGGCTGGGAGCTGGGATGGGAAGTGAAAAAAGACAGTGTGATCTTGGAGCCAGAAAAAAAGAAAGATCAATACCTGCAGGGAATAATAATAAATATGACATTGTAAGAAACAATGGAGGTGGGAAAAAAAAAAAAACCTTTGAGGTGCTGAAACACAAAAACTATATAATACTGTCTATCTAAAATTCTGTATTGGAGAAGGAAATGGCAACCCAGTCCAGTGTTCTTGCCTGGGAAATCCCATGGACAGAGGAGCTTGGGGGGCTACAGTCCCTGGGGTTGCAAAAGAGTCAGACATGACAGAGATTAAACAACAACAAATTTTATGAAAAAAATAAAAGAAATCACTAAAATAATGGTTATATAAAAATATTTTCAGATAAACAAAAGATAAGAGAAATAATTGTTGGCAGATTCACCCTATCAAATATGCTAAAGAGAGTTTTTCAGACTGAAATGAAATGATGCCAGATGGATATTTATATCTACAATAAGGAGTAAATAACCTTGATACAGGGAAGAATAAAGGGTTAATATAAAAGATTATCTTCTCTCTTAAATTTTTAAAAAGTCAATTAAAATTTTTTACATTATATGTAATATGAATTCAAGGTTGATCATGATAAGTTGTAATCCCTAGAGGGCTGATTATAAAAATAATAAAAATAGGCATAGCTAAAAAAGCCAGTAGACAAGATACTAAAACGTGCTCATTTATTCCACTCCTCTCCAGATAAAAAAGTGGAAAGAAGGAACAAAGAATTAAAAGGAGCAAAAAGAGAATAGAGACCCCGTTTCCTTTGGAGATTTCTATCTTTGTCATGAACTAATTTTTTTTTAAATTGAAGTATAGTTGCTTACAATATGTGATAGTTTCAGGTGTACAGCAAAGTGACTCAATTGTACATGTATATGTGTGTCTGTGAATATATTTTTTTCTTTTGCAGACTCCTTTTCCTTATAGGTTATTATAAAATTGCATATAGTTCCCTGTACTATACAGTAATTCTTTGTTGTATGTCTGCTTTATATATAGTAGTTTGTTATGAATTCCAAACTCCTAATTTATTCTTCTCCCTCCCTTTCTTCTTTGGTCATGGTAAATTTATTTTCTATGTTTTTCTAAGTTCATTTTCTAAATATGTTCTCTGTCTTTGTCATAAACTACTTTACTTTTCTGAAATGAATGAAAAAACCACACCTCTTCCAGCTCAGAGAATTAATCCATTCTAACCCTGTTCTTCGTGGGCGTCTGTGAGCTGTAGTCAGAGGGGCTTGCCTGGAATGCTGTATCTGTGTGGTCAGTTCTGCATGTGAGTTTTGTTTTTCAAAAGCTTTCATGAGATGCAATTTATGTGTAAGAAGGTTCACCCTTTTAAAGGATACAGTTTAATGTTTTTAGTATGTTTACAGAGATTTGCAATAATCATGGTAACCTAATTTAAAATATTGCATGAATATTTTATACATGCACTATTTCAGGAAACTATGATCAACTTTGCTAATTATTAGAGAAATGCAAATAAAAACTACAGTGAGGTATCACGTCACACCAGTTAGAATGGCCATCCTCAAAAAGTCTGCAGTCAGTAAACAACTGGAGAGACTGTGGAAAAACCTTCAACACTGTTGGTGGGAATATAAATTTATACAGCCACTATGGAGAACAGTATGTAGATTCCTTAAAAACCTAAAAATAGAACTACCATATGATCCAGCAATCCCATTCCTTGGCATATATCTGAGAAAATTATAATTCAAAGATACATGTACCCAAGTGCTTCTTGCAGCACTATTTACAATAGCCAGGACATGGAACCAACCTAAATGTCCATCATCAGAGGAATGGATAAAGATGCTGTGGTTCATATAGACAATGGAATATTACTGAGCCATAAAAAGAAGGAAATAATGCCATTTGCAGTGATATGAATGGGCCTAGAGATTGTCACACTAAATGAAGTAAGTCAGACAGAGAAAGACAAGTATCATATGGTATCACTCTTATGTGGATCTTTTAAATATGTTGTTGGATTCTGTTTGCTAGGATTTTGTTGAAGATTTTTGCATCTATGTTCATCAGTGATATTGGCCTGTAGTTTTCTTTTTTTGTGGCATCTTTGTCTGATTTTAGTATTAGGGTGATGGTGGCTTCATAGAGTGAGTTTGGGAGTTTGCCTTCCTCTGCAATTTTCTGGAAGAGTTTGAGTAGGATAGATGTTAGCTCTTCTCTAAATTTTTGGTAAAATTTACCTGTGAAGCCATCTGGTCCTAGGCTTTTGTTTGTTGGAAGATTTTTGATGGGTCTGGTAAGATTTTCTATTACTTCCTGGTTCACCTTTGGGAGGTTATACTTTTCTAAGAATTTGTCCATTTCTTCCAAGTTGTCCGTTTTATTGGCATATAATTGCTGATAGTAGTCTCTTATGATCTTTTGTATTTCTGTGTTGTTTGTTGTGATTTCTCCATTTTCATTTCTAATTTTTTTTTATTCTTCTCCCTTTTTTTTCTTAATGAGTCTGGCTAATTGTTTGTCTGTTTGTCTTCTCAAAGAACCAGCTTTTAGTTTTGTTGATTTTTGCTATAGCCTCCATTTCTTTTTCAGTTATTTCTGCTCTGATTTTTATGATTTCTTTCTTTTTACTAACTTTGGGGATCTTCTTTTCTTCTTTTTCTAGTTGCTTTAGATGTAAAGTTAGGTTGTTTATTTGATGTTTCTCTTGTTGAGGTAGGCTTGTATTGCTATGAATCTCCCTCTTAGCACTGCTTTTATTGAATTTCATAGGTTTGGGGTTGTCATGTTTCATGTTCATGTTTCTACACATATTTTTATTTCCTTTTTTATTTCTTCCATGATTTGTTGGTTATTCAGAAGCGTGTTGTTTAGCCTCCGTATGTTTGTATTTGTAATAGTTTTTTCCCTGTTCAGTTCAGTTCAGTCGCTCAGTCATGTCTGACTCTTTGCGACCCCATGAATTGAAGCACGCCAGGCCTCCCTGTCCATCACCAACTCCCAGAGTTCACTCAAACTCACGTCCATCGAATCGGTGATGCCATTCAGCCATCTCATCCTCTGTCGTCCCCTTTTCCTCCTGCCCGCAGTCCCTCCGAGCATCAGAGTCTTTTCCAATGAGGCAGCTCTTCGCATGAGTGGCCAAAGTACTAGAGTTTCAGCTTTACCATCAGTCCTTCCAAAGAACACCCAGGACTGATCTCCTTTAGAATGGACTGGCTGGATCTCCTTGCAGTCCATGGGTTGACATCTAATCTTACTGCACTGTATTTGGAAAAGATGCTTGAAATGATTTCAAGTTTTTTTGAATTTTCCAAGGCTAGATTTATGGCCCAGTATGTGATTGGTCCTAGAGAATGTTCCATGTGCACTTGAGAAAAAGGTGAATTCTGTTGTTTTTGGGTGAAATGCCCTATAGATATCAATTAGGTCTAACTGGTCCATTGTATCATTTAGAGCTTTTGTTTCATTGCTAGTTTTCTGTTTGGTTGATCTATCCATAGGTGTGAGTGGGATATTAAAGTGCCCCGCTATTACTGGGTTACTATTAATTTCCCCTTTCATACTTGTTAGCATTCGCCTTACATATTGAGGTGCTCCTATGTTGGGTGCATATATGTTTATAATTGTTGTATCTTCTTCTTGAATTGATCCTTTGATCATTATGTAGTGTCCTTCTTTGTCTCTTATCACAGTCTTTATTTCAAAGTCTATTTGTCTGATATAAGTATTGCTACTCCTGCTTTCTTTGGGGTCCCATTTGCGTTCTAAAAAATGGTACAAATGAACTTATTTATAAAACAGAAATAGACTTGTAGATGTAGAAAACAAATTTATGGTTACCAAGGGGCAAAGCAGGGGGATGAATTGGGAGATTCATCTACACTACTACTAACTAAAAATAAGGAGCTACTGTGTAGCACAGAGAACTCTTCTCAATATTCTGTAATGACTTCTATGCGTAAAGAATCTAAAAAAGAGTGGGTATATACATATGTACAGCTGATTCACTTTCTTGTAAATCTGAAACTAACATATTATGAATAAACTATGCTCTAATAAAAATTAATTTAAAATACAAATCAAAAATAAAAGTAATTAGAAAAGGAAAAAGTATGTTTCATCATCCCCAAAGAAACCTTGTACTCATCTGCCCCTTTCATGTAGCCACTCGGCATGTTAAATTTTGGAATCCTAGACTCTACCTTAAAGACTCTGAAACCACATGCCTTGGGGTAGATAGGAACACATGTGGTTTAACAAGCTCCTGCAGATGCTTTGGGGGAACACAAACAGTTGACAACCACATCAGTAATTGTTATTCTCCTCTCCTTAAACCTATTTCACTTTGTCTTTTGTTGCATCCTGGAAGTTCACAAGCATCTCGTACTCCATGGTGAGATTGAGCTTGTGCCCTCTTCCGGGACTGCCTGACCCCAGAGGCTCATCTTCTAGTGCCTTGTTTGTGATGGATTCCCCCAGTTGATGCTGTCTCAGGGCCCTATGAAAACTCACATAGATTTAAAAGGAGAAAAAAATAATGCTAAAGAATACAAGCAAACCTTTTAACTGATCAATATAAATCACTGTAGACAGTAGTGCTTAAGAAAAGAGCATGAAGTACGATCAGGTCCAATCAAAGGGGTTTCTCTTTGTGAAGTTGAGCAAATCACTCCAACTCACAGCAAGTTCTACTCTGGAATAACACCTTCCTGAATTTAGGATTAGGATAAAATGAAACAAAAGAAGTCAGTTATCTGGAAGAATGCCTGGGACATGATACGTGTTCCATAGATATTAATTATTATCATTATAGTTTATGGCTCACAGTTTCCGGTTAGGCTTGTTATTGTTGTTTAGTCGCCAAGTCGTGTCTGACTCTTGTGTGACCCCGTGGACTGTAATCCTCCAGGCTCCTCTGTCTGTGGAATTTCCCAGATGAGAATACTGGAGTAGGTTGCCATTTCCTTCTCCAAGGGATCTTCCTAACCCAGGGATTGAACCTGAATCTTCTGCATTGGCAGGCAGATTCTTTACCACTGAGCCACCTGGGAAGCTCTGATTAAGACCAATTTGAAGAAGCATTTTGCTGCTGTATCCCACTATCAAGTTAAGAGGCTTGAAATTTTATAACCACGTCTTGTTTCATGGCATGTTGTCACTGAGAAATAGATATATGGAAACACAGAGGGAAGTGTCAGGGTAGCAGATTGTCTACCTTATTCAGATGGAATTTAGAAAAGTTGAGTCTGCACATTTTTTGCAACTATTATCATGGAAGCATAGAGTACAAACATGTATCTTTGCTGGTGAAAGATGGTTAGAAAACCTCACATGTTGTATAGCTCCTGTTTGTTTCTATAGTAATTCAAAAGCCATCGTACCCTCTCTCTACATAAAACATTTGGAGTAATTAATTTTTTTACATATATCTGTCTGTCCCTGTTTCTTGTTTCATGAATAATATTCTATGTTCTCTGACACTGTAAAGCAATCACAGGAATTCTGAAATGAATCAGTCCACCAAGACAAAGGGAAAGGAGAGGGGAGGGAGTGCGCTGTTACTTTAGGATGGAAGGATATGTGTGGTTTGACTGCAAATACAGAGGCAGCTTTGACTGGGGAAACATAGGAGAGATACAAGAGCAATCAGAGGAAACTATTAAAGATCTCCCGGGCAGAGGGAAAAGTCAGCGCAGGAAATATTCATGTGGGGAGGAAACAGCTGGTTAAAAATACTGAGTATCCATCATGTGGAGAAATAAACATGGAGATGAGCACCATGAGAGCACAGGCTTCTTGCCAGGACTGGGATGAGAGCAGGGATGGGCTTAAATACATGCCCACACACACGTGCGCACACACACACACACACACACGCGCGCACTCCAGTATCTTTTGGACCTCTTGCCAAGGACAGTGACAAGAGCATATCCTTTGCCTGGTGATGGGATGAATGAGACCTGTGGGCTGACTCAAGTTACCTCGAGAAAGAATATCTCGAGCTGTTATTTTCATTGATTTCATAGCTCTTGAGGGCACAGCAGCTCTCCCATCACAGCCACAGAGCCCAGGAGACAGTTCTCCCAACAGAACAGTGCTTATTCCCCTTCCTTGTATACTTTCATCTATTGAGCTTCCTTTGGGGGGAAAAATCATATTTCTGGGAGATAAGGGTACTTGCCTTATTGTGTGAAGGGAACTCCTGAGAGATATATACTTTAGAACTTAGAGAGTCTGAAAGAGCAAGAAGATGGGAAAGAGGAGTTCAGCAGTAAAAAAAGAAACAATCGTGACTCCCATGAAATACTGAGTTGGCCAAAAATTTTGTTTTCCATAACACCTTATGGAAAAACCCAAACAAACTTTTTGGCCAATGTAACATAACGAAGGCTGGCGGTTGAGGAAAAGAGGAATAACATTCTAAGAATGAGGGCAGAGAGACAGACTCAAATAAAGGAGATCAAGGAAATATTAGAAAAATATGTATATTAAATAGTTTTCAGAACCTAATTTGTACTTAGGATACTAACTTCTGTGAGCTAAGACTGATACATAAATGACAGATCATTTTTATAATAGAGGCATCTTAAATGGAAAACACAGAATAAAAAATAAACATGAATATCATACTTTTATTGTACTGACAAAATCTGAAATTGATAAACAGGAAGGATAAATGGAGGCATGTTCTATGCTTTCTTGTATTTTGTGGATGATATAATAAGAGAAAGGATGGGAAATAATCAAGTTTTTGTGATCATCCTCTCTTAGATCTAAGATGCTCCTGAGATCTGAAACAA
Source organism: Bos mutus (assembly GCF_027580195.1). Taxonomy (NCBI): domain Eukaryota; kingdom Metazoa; phylum Chordata; class Mammalia; order Artiodactyla; family Bovidae; genus Bos; species Bos mutus. Next base: position 54,500,796 of record NC_091630.1, on the reverse strand, counting down.
AAATTGTTCTGTAGGAAAAAAAGATAAATTGTAAAATGCATCCGTATACTGTGTGGTTCAGGGAAAGAAAAAAGTGCTTTTGTAAAAAGTGAAGCACAAGGACAGTGGGTGAAAGTATAGCAAACAGCAGAATAATAAGTTACCACCAGGGAAGAAAATGTCACTTCGAATAGGAAGTAGGAAAACTCCTGAGTGTTTGAAAAGAGAGTTTCATATTCATTCCAATTAAAAGTGCAGACAGGTCAAAGCCAGATGTCTAGAGTTTCAGAGAGAATAACATACAGGTAAATATCACCACTGAAGGAACAATGCAAGTCAAAGACATAGATTTTAGAAGTGTTGCATTTTTGAGTGTGTACTTTTGTTTTATCTTTATCATAAAGTGTTAGTTGTTCAGTCGTGTCCGATTCTTTGTGACACTATGGACTATAGCTTGCCAGGCTCCTCCATCCCTAGGATTCTTCAGGCAAGAATACTGGAGTGGTAAACTCTTAGAGATCTCGACATGAAAAGGTAAAAGTGCATTATATAAATTAGAAGGACACGTCAAAGATATAAAATCAGTTTGTGCTAATACTTCTAAAAACATGTTTCTTTTCTTAAAAAGGAGGAAGCTGAGGCCATATTTTTGCTTGTCATTTATCTCCTTTCTTTGCTTGCTCTCCAGTCCAAGACTGTTTTTCACACCAGCTTCATCCTCATCCCTGTGGTTAGAATGGCATTACATGTTTGTCAATTTTTCATTTATGGATCTTTCACCGTATTTTTAATCTTGAAAGAAAAATCATACAGTTACTATTATAGCAACATTTTTAAAATCCATGTTTGTTTTACTTTTTTATTTTTATTCCTTGTTCATAAGCTTATGTATTCTGACACAACAATAATTATACCAGAGTGTTTTTTAAGTGTGTCCTGCCTGCAGCCTTGGACCTGAATTGCTAGACTAAATATTGTGTGGGGGGATCTTCACACTCAACCCCTGAATTCCACTGGCTGCCACATGTACTCTACAAATAGCCTCTGTCTGCTTCCGTTTTCTAGTTTAAAGGAAACTTGCTGTTGTCCTTTTCTCTCTGACTTTATGATAAAACCTTTTATATACCATCACCCTGGACTGTGTCCTGCTTCCTCAATGTTCCTCCATAGAATGTTGCTGCCATGTGGGGGGCCGCCCTCTCTTGTGGGCAGTGTGAAATGATTGTGGTTTTCAGCCACTATCCATGAGAAGGGCTTCCCCTTTCCTTGGGGCAAGTAAAAATGCACTACACACACATTCCAAAATTCTTGTTAGAAAGTAACACCAACCCCCATCCCTCTGAGAACTGCTAAGACACGTCACTCACTGTGTGAGCTAAAACTTCAGAACCAAATAACCACAAATGTAGCGTGATCCTAGAAATGTGGCAAAGAGCTAGCCATCCAAAGTGTCTCCTCAGCAGGCCTCCATGATTCCTGGAATCCCCACCATTGAGCACTGCCTCAGTTAGGTATATATAATGATGTTGTTGTTGTTCAGTCGCTGAGTCATGTCCAACTCTTTACAATCCCATGGTCTATAGCACACTAGGCTCCTCTGTCCTTCACCATCTCCTGGAGCTTGCTCAAACTCGTATCCATTGAGTCAGTGATGCCATCCAACTATCTCATCCTCTGTCATCCCCTTTGCCTCCTGCCTTCAGTCTTTCCCAGCATCAGGGCCTTTTCCAAGGAGTCAGCTCTTCACATCAGGTTGCCAAAGTATTGGATATTCATCTTCAGCATTGGTCCTTCCAATGAATATAATGATGAAAAAAACCAAAATGTGTATAGCTCTTACAACATGCCAGACTCTGTTCTAAGCACTATTCACGTGTAGTAATTTAATGAACTCTGTAAGGTGCTATTATTCTTCTTCTTCCCATTTAACTGATGAGAAAACTGAGGAACAGAGACATTAGGTAAAGGGTAACTAGTAGAATCAGCTGTTCAGCTGGTTAAAGGTAGGGCCAGTATTTGGGCCAAGGCTGTCCAGGCCCAGAGCTCACTCATGCATGCTTTTAGCCATGGGCTTCCCAGGGGGTGCTAGTTAAAGAACCCCCTGCCAAAGCAGGAGACATAAGAGACGTGCGTTCGAGCCCTGGGTCAAGAAGATTCCCTGGAGGAGGGAATGGCAACCCACTCCAGTATTCTTGCCTGGAGAATCCCATGGACAGAGGAACCTGGTGGTCTATAGTCCATGGGGTCTCAAAGAGTCAGATGTGAGTGAAACGACTTAGCACGCACCCACTATGACACGTTATAGAATACAAAGTCAAGGTCACAAACTCAAGTGGCCATTGCTCAGATAACTGTACATTATCATGGAATGTAAAGAAGGTAAAGCCCAGCAGTGTGCTAATTTTTATGTATTCTATATAGTGAAAGTGAAAGTCACTCAGTCGTGTCTGACTTACTGCCACCACATGGACTATACAGCCCATGGAATTCTCCAGGCCAGAAAGCTGGAGTGGGTAGCTGTTCCCTTCTTCAGGGGATCTTCCCAACCCAGGGATTGAACCCAGTTCTCCCACATTGTGGGCAGATTCTTTACCAGCTGAGCCACAAGGGAAGCCCATACTATACGGATGGCCCATTAAATATAAAATGAACACAAGGCATATATGTGTTTACATACCTTGAAGCTGCTCAGACCTGCCTTCCCATCCTAGTCTTACACCACAAATTGTGTAACCATGAACTTAGCATTGTGAGCAGCATTAGGTAAACTGTCAATACATACTACTGTTAGTGTTATCATCTTTATTATGAAACATCTTTATTAGTAGTAGAAAAGTAGCATTTTTCCACAATGCTTCTCAACCTGGTAGTTCTTTAAAATCAATGGGAAAGGTTTTAAAAACGACTTTGACTTTGGGATTTTCCAACATCCCTCAATGTGAGGAAAAGTCAAGACACTTTTAAAACAGTCCCAGAGGAGAGATGCCTCAGGGCTTGTTGAGAAAAACCCTAGGTTTCTATTTAAAGGACAGCTCTGAAGTGAACCCAGAAAAACCATTTCTTGAATAACTTTGGGACTTTCTTTGAAGCCACACACCAAAGTCATGGACTTCTGGAGTCCTGAATAGTGATGAGAAATAGACTCCGGGGGCAGGAGGGAGCGAGCATCGTGGATGCTTTTTCTCAGTGGCTATAGAGTACAGAACTTACAGAGACAAAACTGAGGAGTGAGCAGAATAGAATAACTCCCCAGGGACTTGGAAAGAGATACGGAAGGGGACCTAAGAGAAGAGAAGTTGCTAATCCCAAGAGATCATGAGCCACCCTCTTCTCCTGGATTGATGGTTACTATATAGGGTATAAAAAAATCTAGGTTTTTGAATTCAGAGGAGAACGCATAGCACAATGGGTCTGAGGTTTAGGCTTTGCAGTCAGAACAGATGTTGAATGCTACCATCTACTGCTTGCGTGGTTTTGAGAAATTACTTAACCTCTTTGAGACTGAATTGGTAGACAATGCCTACCTCATATGGATGCTGACCTTAGACCATCACGACAACCCATAACATTATTTGCATTGTTATGATTTCTGCTTTATTACCTTGTTATGATTTATTACTATGTAGCTCTTTTTATCGGAGAAGGCAATGGCACCCCACTCCAGTACTTTTGCCTGGAGAATCCCATAGACGGAGGAGCTGGTGGGCTGCAGTCCACGGTGTCACTAGAGTCAGACACAACTAAAGCGATGCAGCAGCAGCATACGATCTGGATGCCTGACCATAATGATTTAAAACCCAACCTCTCTCATGCTTTTCATATTTATAATCATGATATCACTGCCATTTCATTTTTATTGATTGATTTTTGTGACAGATAATTTTAAATTCTTCCTTGATGTAGATGTTCATATGCACTTTATTTTTAATACTTATTTATGTTGTTGGCTGCATTAGGTCTTAGTTTTGGCATGCAGGATCTTCACTGTGGTGCACAGGCTTCTCTAGTTGTGACTCAGGGGCTCAATAGCTGTGACGCGTGGGTTTAGTGGCCCCAACAGCATGTGGTATGTTAGTTCCCAAACCAGGGATCGAACTCACGTCCCTGCTGCGGAAGCACGGAATCTTAACCACTGGACCGATGATGTTAATAATTCTTCGAGATATCCTCCACAACTGTTCCTCCTCTCATACCTGACGCTGCATCAACACTCAGTCACTTGCAATCACTTGCATGCACCACACTGCTTATGACCTCCACGTTCTCTCCCATTTCCTCCTCCCTTTTTCTAGCCACTTCTTACTCATCCACTCAGATCCCTTTTCAGCTGGCACTTTCTCTAAGAAGGCCCCAGGTTAGGGGATGTATTCATCTCATATGGACATAATTTTGGTGCATGACTCTGTCACTGGACTTTACCCATTCTCTATTAACTGTCCATCTCTGCCACCCCGGACACAACCATAAGCTGCTTGAAATGCAAACTTTACACGTGCATCCACTAGAACAGAGGCGGTTTCATGGCAGCATTTGGAAAATGTCCATTGATTTGATAACTGATGGAATAAAAAAGAATGAAAATGTTTGGGGTAGCTTTACTACAGTTCATCTAGAAATCCATAGAAATAACCAAAGCTGTGAGGCCTCCAGTCATAGGCAACCAGGCCCAGCCATTGCTTGGGCATCAATGGCCCTGGCACAGGGACTGCATGTTAGTGTGGACTGGCCTTTAACTGGGCTATGGACTTAGTGACAACAGCCCCTCCCATCCATCCAGGATAAATAAACCCTGTGCACAATGCTATCATTGGACTCAGCAAATTATATATTAATTAACTATTTCTGTGGACCCAACATGAACTGATGGTCCCTGCCAGGCAGAGCCATTGGGTCAGCAGAAGACAGGGTCTTGACTGCCCCAGGGTAAGGTCCTTTGTCACAACAGATGCACAGCCTGGCAACTCCTGCTTACCCATCTGCCCCTGCAACATCAGAATGCAGACCAAAACCTTACAGAAACATTGGTAATGATGGAAGTAAGAATCCGTGGGTCAGATCTCAGATGCATTTTCCTAAAATCCATCCTAAGAGACTATGGAAATCTACATGGGGTGTGTGTGTATAGTTTCAAGTCAAACAGATTATTTTTGTTTTTACCACGTACAGAGGAAATAACATTTTTTTCAATTGAAGTCTAGTTGATTTATAATATTGTTTTCATTTCAGGTATATAGCAGAGCGATTCAGTTACACATGTATGTTTTCTGAACCTTTTCCATTATAGGTTATTACAAGGTATTGAGTATTGTCCCTGTCCTATATAGTAAATCTTTGTTGTTTATTTTATATATAGTGGTGTGTATCTGTTAATCCCATAGTCCTAATTTGTCCCTCTCTCCTCCTTTCCCCCTTGGTAACTGTGAGTTTGTTTTCTATGTTTGTGAGTTCATTTGTATTATTTTTTTAGATTTCACATATAAGTGATACCATATAATATTTGTCTTTCTCTCACTTGCTTCTCTTAGTATGATAACCTCCAGGTGCATCTGCCTGTGTGCTTAGTTGCTCAGCTGTGTCCGAGTGTTTATGACCCCAAGGACTGTGCCCACCAGGCTCCTCTGCCCATGGAATTCTCCAGGCAAGAATACTGGAGTGGCTTGCCACCTCCTCCTCCAGGGGATCTTCCCAAGCCAGTGATTGAACCTCAGTCTTCTGCATTTCCTGCATTGGCAGGTGGATTCTTTACCACTGAGCCGCCTGGAAAGCCCCTCTATGTTGCTGCAGATGGCATTATTTCATTCTTTTTTTTTGGCTAAATATGTAATATTCCATTGTATACGTGTACCACATCTTTCTGAATGCATCACATACATCCATCTATTGATGAACGCTTAGGTTGCTTCCATGTCTTTGCTATCGTAAATAATGCTGCTGTGAACATTGGCGTGCATGTATCTTTTCGAATTAGTTTTTTTTCCCAGATATATGCCAAGGAGAGGGACTGCTTGGTGATATGGTAGTTCTATTTTTGTTTTTTTTAAAGGAACATCCATACTGTTTTCGATAGTGGCCGCACCAACTTACATTGCCACCAAGACTGTAGGAAGGTTCTCATTCTCCACACTGAGAGGAAATAACCTGTTTATATCACAGATGTGTCAGATCCTGTTTAAAGATCGTTCATTCATCAGGCAGATACTTACTGTGTGCTCACTACGTGTGTTGTCTGCCAAATTAGATGGTTGGCAATAGGGGTTAAGTTTTACATATTGGGGTCAGCTTTCTAGGGACCTTTGCATTCTACATCAAGCAGTTGGAGTCTTATTCAGCAAAAGTGTTAAGCCAAGAACACAGTGGACCTATGGGAACATCACTTTGTGACCCTTTACCATACAGAGCAGTGGTATAGACGATGGCTGGAAGGGACGAGAGTGTAGAACAGGAGAGATCAAGAGACTGTAGCATTTATTCAGGGAGAAGAGACTAAAATCTAAACAAGGCGATGGCCCTGGGGAAAAGAGAAGAGACAATGGATTTGAGCATGATTCTGGAGGTCAACTTGAGAGATTTAATGACAGATCTGATCTGGAGTCTGAAAGAAAGTGTTTTAGCTTGAGTGAGCAGGGGATTGATAATGATTTAACTGATTTATGAAATATGGGTGGAGGGCAGGGCTGAGTGATGACAATAAGTCAATGTTAATTAGAAAGTAGTTGTAGGCTTTTTAGCCAAAAATATGCAGTACAAATGAGAGTGTCAGCTTAGGGGTGAGGCCAGGGATGGAGATGAAAGAAAATTTAGGAAATTGTTGGTATATGGTTAAACCTGGGAGAGAGGATTCGATCACCCAAGATAAGCAAAGAAGAAAGTAAAAAGTACTGAGGATGGAGTCGTAGGGACACCAGCATTGAAGGGGCAGAATAAAATGAAGCAGCAGAGGAGACTGAGAAAGTCATGCAGGCAGAGACTCAGCCGAGACTGATAAAAGGATGCTGTAAGAGAAGAGACTTTCAGGAAGGGGAGGTTGACATTGGAGGCAAGAAGAAAGGAAACCTCTGTAAGTTAGAATCTGTTGATCTCAAAGATGGAAAGTTGTGTAAGGAGTCAGTTCATTGCATGCTGAGCTCAGGGTCATAGGTTTTCCTCCTTTCTTCATCTTACTCCCATCCTCTTCCTCCTCCTCCTTCTTCCTTTAGATTTTTTTTGTGTATAAATTCTTTCATCTGAATACTTGGTGCTTCGGCAGATATTGTATTAAATATTTGGAGCATCCCCTCATGGTAATTCGAAATATTGCATCAAATTAAGCTTGGATGCTGGTTTCATCTCTGGTAGAGCTCTCCACAAGCTGAGTGAGGTGTCTTGCTCATTTGCATTTGATTTTTGACATAGTGTCATTGACCTCAGGACATGTGAAAAAGTAATATCCTTTGTTACAGTTTCACAAACACTCATAGAGGAAAATGGGAAGGACATTGTTAATCTTCCCATGGCAGTTCTCTGGCTCTTATTGCTCCTTGTGATTGTCTTAAGGCTCAGTAAACAATGACTGGCATTTCACATCCTTTTTCCAAGGAAAGACATTGTGGAAGAACGAGTGGGGAGGAGAACCAGTTAAAATAGAGTTGGTCAGTTGCTAAGTCCTGTCAACTCTTTCTGACCCCATGAACTGTGGCATGCCAGACTTCCCTGTCCTGCACTATCTCCCAGAGTTTCTCAAACTCATGTCCATTGAGTTGGTAATGCCATCCCACCATCTCATCCTCTGTTGTCACCTTCTCTCTTGACCTCAATCTTTCCTAGCATCGGGGTCATTTCCAGTGAGTCGGCTTTTCACATCAGGTGGCCAAAGTGTTAGAACTTCAGCTTCAACATCAGTCCTTGCAATGAATATTTGGGGGTTATTTCCTTTAAGATCAACTGGTTTGATCTCCTTGCAGTCCAAGGGACTCTCAAGAGTCTTCTGCAGCACCACAACTCAAAGCATTAATACTTCAGTGGTAAGCCTTCTTTATGGTCTAACTCTCACATCCATACATGACTACTGGAAAAACCATAGCTTTGACTAGGTGGATCTTTGTTGGGAAAGTGATGTCTCTGCTTTTTAATACAGTGTCTAGGTTTGCCATAGCTTTTCTTCCAAGGAGCAGCTTTTCTTCTTTTAATTTAGTGGCTGCAGTCACTGTCCACAGTGATTTTGGAGCCCAAGAAAACAAAATCTGTCAATGTTTCCATTGTTTCCCCATCTATTTGCCATGGAGTGATGGGACTGAATGCCATGATCTTCATTTTTTGAATGCTGAGTTTTGAGCTATCTTTTGCACTCTCCATGTTCACCTTCATCAAGAGGCTCTTTAGTTCCTCTTTGCTGTCATCTTCATATCTGAGGTTTTCTCCCAGGAATTTCTCCAAGCAATCTTGATTCCAGCTTGTGATTCATCCAGTCTGGCATTTCTCATGATATACTCTGCATATAAGTGAAATAAACAGGGTGACAATATCCAGCATTGACATACTTCTTTCCCAATTTTGAGCCAATCTGTTGCTCCATGTCCAGTTTAGACCTGTTAGATCATTGCTTGTTGACCTGCATACAAGTTTCTTAGGAGGCAGGTAAGGTGATCTGGTATTTATGTCTCTTTAAGAATTCTCCACAGTTTGTTGTGATCCACACAGTCAAAGGCTTTAGTGTACTCAATGAAGCAGACGTAGATGTTTTTCTGGAATTCCTTGGCTTTTTCTATGATCCAGTGGATGTTGGTAACTTAATCTCTGGTTCCTCTGCCTTTTCTAAATCCAGATTGTACATCTGGAAGTTTGCAGTACACATGCTGTTGAAGCCTAGCTTGAAGGGTTTTGAGCGTTACTTTGCTAACATGTGAAATGAGCACAGTTGTGCAGTAGTTTGAACATTCTTTGGCAATGCCCTTCTTTGGGATTGGAATGAAAACTGACCTTTTCTAGTCCTGTGGCCACAGGTGAGCTTTCCAAATTTGCTGGCATATTGAGTGCAGCACTTTAACAGCATCATCTTTGAGGATTTTTTTTCTAATTTTATTTTATTTTTAAACTTTACATAATTGTATTAGTTTTGCCAAATATCAAAATGAATCCGCCACAGGTATACATGTGTTCCCCATCCCGAACCCTCCTCCCTCCTCCCTCCCCATACCATCCCTCTGGGCCGTCCCAGTGCACCAGCCCCAAGCATCCAGCATCATGCATCGAACCTGGACTGGCAACTCGTTTCCTACATGATATTTTACATGTTTCATTGCCATTCTCCCAAATCTTCCCACCCTCTCCCTCTCCCACAGAGTCCATAAGACTGTTCTATACATCAGTGTCTCTTTTGCTGTCTCGTATACAGGGTTATTGTTACCATCTTTCTAAATTCCATATATATGCATTAGTATACTGTATTTATGTTTTTCCTTCTGGCTTACTTCACTCTGTATAATAGGCTCCAGTTTCATCCACCTCATTAGAACTGATTCAAATGTATTCTTTTAATGGCTGAGTAATACTCCATTGTGTATATGTACCACAGCTTTCTTATCCATTCATCTGCTGATGGACATCTAGGTTGCTTCCATGTCTTGGCTATTATAAACAGTGCTGCAATGAACATTGGGGTACACGTGTCTCTTTCCCTTCTGGTTTCCTCAGTGTGTATGCCCAGCAGTGGGGTTTGCTGGATCATAAGGCAGTTCTATTTCCAGTTTTTAAGGAATCTCCACACTGTTCTCCATAGTGGCTGTACTAGTTTGCATTCCCACCAACAGTGTAAAAGGGTTCCCTTTTCTCCACACCCTCTCCAGCATTTATTATTTGTAGACTTTTGGATCGCAGCCATTCTGACTGGTGTGAAATGGTACCTCATAGTGGTTTTGATTTGCATTTCTCTGATAATGAGTGATGTTGAGCATCTTTTCATGTGTTTGTTAGCCATCTGTATGTCTTTTTGGAGAAATGTCTATTTAGTTCTTTGGCCCATTTTTTGATTGGGTCATTTATTTTCTGGAGTTGAGCTGTAGGAGTTGCTTGTATATTTTTGAGATTAGTTGTTTGTCGGTTTGCTTCATTTGCTATTATTTTCTCCCATTCTGAAGGCTGTCTTTTCACCTTGCTAATAGTTTCCTTTGATGTGCAGAAGCTTTTAAGGTTAATTAGGTCCCATTTGTTTATTTTTTGCTTTTATTTCCAATATTCTGGGAGGTGGGTCATAGAGGATCCTGCTGTGATGTATGTCGGAGAGTGTTTTGCCTATGTTCTCCTCTAGGAGTTTTATAGTTTCTGGTCTTATGTTTAGATCTTTAATCCATTTTGAGTTTATTTTTGTGTATGGTGTTAGAAAGTGGTCCAGTTTCATTCTTTTACAAGTGGTTGACCAGATTTCCCAGCACCACTTGTTAAAGAGATTGTCTTTAATCCACTGTATATTCTTGCCTCCTTTGTCGAAGATAAGGTGTCCATATGTGCGTGGATTTATCTCTGGGCTTTCTATTTTATTCCATTGATCAATATTTCTGTCTTTGTGCCAGTACCATACTGTCTTGATAACTGTGGCTTTGTAGTAGAGCCTGAAGTCAGGTAGGTTGATTCCTCCAGTTCCATTCTTCTTTCTCAAGATCGCTTTGGCTATTCGAGGTTTTTGTATTTCCATACAAATTGTGAAATTATTTGTTCTAGCTCTGTGAAGAATACTGTTGGTAGCTTGATAGGGATTGCGTTGAATCTATAAATTGCTTTGGGTAGTATACTCATTTTCACTATATTGATTCTTCCAATCCATGAACATGGTATATTTCTCCATCTATTAGTGTCCTCTTTGATTTCTTTCACCAGTGTTTTATAGTTTTTTTTCTATATATAGGTCTTTAGTTTCTTTAGGTAGATATATTCCTAAGTATTTTATTCTTTCTGTTGCAATGGTGAATGGAATTGTTTCCTTAATTTCTCTTTCTGTTTTCTCATTATTAGTGTATAGGAATGCAAGGGATTTCTGTGTGTTGATTTTATATCCTGCAACTTTACTGTAGTCATTGATTATTTCTAGTAATTTTCTGGTGGATTCTTTAGGGTTTTCTATGTAGAGGATCATGTCATCTGCAAATAGTGAGAGTTTTACTTCTTCTTTTCCAATTTGGATTCCTTTTATTTCTTTTTCTGCTCTGATTGCTGTGGCCAAAACTTCCAAAACTATGTTGAATAGTAATGGTGAAAGTGGGCACCCTTGTCTTGTTCCTGACTTTAGAGGAAATGCTTTCAATTTTTCACCATTGAGGATAATGTTTGCTGTGGGTTTGTCATACATAGCTTTTATTATGTTGAGGTATGTTCCTTCTATTCCTGCTTTCTGGAGAGTTTTTATCATAAATGGATGTTGAATTTTGTCAAAGGCTTTCTCTGCATCTATTGAGATAATCATATGGTTTTTATTTTCAATTTGTTAATGTGGTGTATTACATTGATTGATTTGTGGATATTAAAGAATCCTTGCATCCCTGGGATAAAGCCCACTTGGTCATGGTGTATGATGTTTTTAATGTGTTGTTGGATTCTGATTGCTAGAATTTTGTTAAGGATTTTTGCATCTATGTTCATCAGTGATATTGGCCTGTAGTTTTCTTTTTTTGGGATCTTTGTCAGGTTTTGGTATTAGGGTGATGGTGGCCTCATAGAATGAGTTTGGAAGTTTACCTTCCTCTGCAATTTTCTGGAAGAGTTTGAGCAGGATAGGTGTCAGCTCTTCTCTAAATTTTTGGTAGAATTCAGCTGTGAAGCTGTCTGGACCTGGGCTTTTGTTTGCTGGAAGATTTTTGATTACAGTTTCAATTTCCATGCTTGTGATGGGTCTGTTAAGATTTTCTATTTCTTCCTGGTCCAGTTTTGGAAAGTTGTACTTTTCTAAGAATTTGTCCATTTCTTCCACGTTGTCCATTTTATTGGCATATAATTGTTGATAGTAGTCTCTTATGATCCTTTGTATTTCTGTGTTGTCTGTTGTGATCTCTCCATTTTCATTTCTAATTTTGTTGATTTGATTTTCTCCCTTTGTTTCTTGATGAGTCTGGCTAATGGTTTGTCAATTTTATTTATCCTTTCAAAGAACCAGCTTTTGGTTTTGTTGATTTTTGCTATGGTCTCTTTTGTTTCTTTTGCATTTATTTCTGCTCTAATTTTTAAGATTTCTTTCCTTCTACTAACCCTGGGGTTCTTCATTTCTTCCTTTTCTAGTTGCTTTAGGTGTAGAGTTAGGTTATTTATTTGACTTTTTTCTTGTTTCTTGAGGTGTGCCTGTATTGCTATGAACTTTCCCCTTAGGACTGCTTTTACCGTGTCCCACAGGTTTTGGGTTGTTGTGTTTTCATTTTCATTCGTTTCTATGCAAATTTTGATTTCTTTTTTGATTTCTTCTGTGATTTGTTGGTTATTCAGCAGCGTGTTGTTCAGCCTCCATATGTTGGAATTTTTAATAGTTTTTCTCCTGTAATTGAGATCTAATCTTACTGCATTGTGGTCAGAAAAAATGCTTGGAATGATTTCTATTTTTTGAATTTACCAAGGCTAGCTTTATGGCCCAGCATGTGATCTATCCTGGAGAAGGTTCCATGTGCACTTGAGAAAAAGGTGAAATTCATTGTTTTGGGATGAAATGACCTATAGATATCAATTAGGTCTAACTGGTCTATTGTATCGTTTAAAGTTTGTGTTTCCTTGTTAATTTTCTGTTTAGTTGATCTATCCATAGGTGTGAGTGGGGTATTAAAGTCTCCCACTATTATTGTGTTATTGTTAATTTCTCCTTTCATACTTGTTAGCATTTGTCTTACGTACTGTGGTGCTCCCGTGTTGGGTGCATATATATTTATAATTGTTATATCTTCTTCTTGGATTGATCCTTTGATCATTATGTAGTGACCTTCTTTGTCTCTTTTCACAGCCTTTGTTTTAAAGTCTATTTTATCTGATATGAGTATTGCTACTCCTGCTTTCTTTTGGTCCCTATTTGCATGGAAAATCTTTTTCCAGCCCTTCACTTTCAGTCTGTATGTGTCCCCTGTTTTGAGGTGGGTCTCTTGTAGACAACATATGTAGGGTCTTGTTTTTGTATCCATTCAGCCAGTCTTTGTCTTTTGGTTGGGGCATTCAACCCATTTACATTTAAGGTAATTACTGATAAGTATGTTCCCGTTGCCATTTACTTTATTGTTTTGGGTTCGAGTTTATACACCGTTTTTGTGTTTCCTGTCTAGAGAATATCCTTTAGTATTTGTTGGAGAGCTGGTTTGGTGGTGCAGAATTCTCTCAGCTTTTGCTTGTCTGAAAAGCTTTTGATTTCTCCTTCATATTTGAATGAGATCCTTGCTGGGTACAATAATCTGGGCTGTAGGTTATTTTCTTTCATCATTTTAAGTATGTCTTGCCATTCCCTCCTGGCTTGAAGAGTTTCTATTGAAAGATCAGCTGTTATCCTTATGGGAATTCCCTTGTGTGTTATTTGTTGTTTTTCCCTTGCTGCTTTTAATATTTGTTCTTTGTGTTTGATCTTTGTTAATTTGATTAATATGTGTCTTGGGGTGTTTCTCCTTGGGTTTATCCTGTTTGGTACTCTCTGGGTTTCTTGGACTTGGGTGATTATTTCCTTCCCCATTTTAGGAAGTTTTCCACTATTATCTCCTCAAGTATTTTCTCATGGTCTTTCTTTTTGTCTTCTTCTTCTGGAACCCCTATGATTCAATGTTGTAGCATTTAATATTGTCCTGGAGGTCTCTGAGATTGTCCTCATTTCTTTTAATTCGTTTTTCTTTTATCCTCTCTGATTCATTTATTTCTACCATTCTATCTTCTAATTCACTAATCCTGTCTTCTGCCTCTGTTATTCTACTATTTGTTGCCTCCAGAGTGTTTTTAATTTCATTTATTGCATTATTCATTATATATTGACTCTTTTTATTTCTTCTAGGTCCTTGTTAAACCTTTCTTGCATCTTCTCAATCCTTGTCTCCAGGCTATTTATCTGTGATTCCATTTTAGTTTCAAGATTTTGGATCAATTTCACTATCATTATTCGAATTCTTTATCAGGTAGATTCCCTATCTCTTCCTCTTTTGTTTGGTTTGGTGGGCATTTATCCTGTTCCTTTATCTGCTGAGTATTCCTCTGTCTCTTCATCTTGTTTAAATTGCTGAGTTTGGGGTGTCCTTTCTGTATTCTGGCAGTTTGTGGAGTTCTCTTTATTGTGGCGTTTCCTCACTGTGTGTGGGTTTGTACAGGTGGCTTGTCAAGGTTTCCTGGTTAGGGAAGCTTGTGTCGGTGTTCTGGTGGGTGGAGCTGTATTTCTTCTCTCTGGAGTGCAATGAAATGTCCAGTAATGAGTTATGAGATGTCTATAGTTTTGGGGTGACTTTGGGCAGCCTGTATCTTGAAGCTCAGGGCTGTGTTCCTTTGTTGCTGGAGAATTTGCTTGGTATGTCTTGCTCTGGAACTTATTCGCCCTTGTGTGGTGCTTGGTTTCAGTGTCGGTATGGAGGCATTTGATGAGCTCCTGTCAATGAATGTTCCTTGGAGTCAGGAGTTCCCTGGAGTCAGGGTTTGGACTTAAGTCTCCTGCTTCCGATTATCGGTCTTATTTTTACAGTAGTTTCAAAACTTCTCCTTCTATACAACACCATTGATAAAACATCTACATTAAAGATGATAAGTTTCTCTACAGTGAGGGTCACTCAGAGAGGTTCACAGGGTTACATGGAGAAGAGAGAGGGAGGAGGGAGTTAGAGGTGACCCAGATGAGATGAGGTGAATCAATAGTGGAGAGAGTGGGCTAGCCAGTTGTCACTTCCTTATGTGCACTCCACAACTGGACCACTCAGAGATGTTCACGGGGTTATACAGAGAAGAGAAGAAGGAGGAAGGTAACAGAGGTGGCCAGAAGATTAAAGGGGGGAATGAAAAGGAGGGAGACAGATCCAGCCAGTAATCAGTTCCCTAAGTGTTCTCCACCGTCTGGAACACACAGAAATTCACAGAGAGTTGGGTAGAGTAGAGAGGGGTTAGGGGAGGGTCAAAGGGAGAGGCAGTCAAGCCAGTAATCTCACTCCCTAGTGAAAAATGGGTCCTGAAGATTGGGTCCTGGTGGAACAAATACATAAAAGCAAAAATTAAAAATCTAGAGGGTTTCAAAAATACGACGAAAGAAAAGAAGAAGGAAAAGAAAGTAATCTCACTCCTAAACAAAAAAAACAAGGTCCTGAAGATTATAAAGTCCTTAAAGGTACAAAATTGATAACAAATACATAAAAGCAAAATTAAAAATCTAGAGTAGAGTTTGGAATTTCAAAAATACAATGTTAAAGAAAAGAAGAAGGAAAAGAAAGAGAGAAAAAACGAACAAACAAAAACAAACAAGGTCATGAAAATTATAAAGAAAGTACAGGTACAAAATTGATAACTAATACCAGAAAGCAAAAAATTAAAAATCTAGAGTAGAGTTTGGAATTTCAAAAATACAATGTTAAAAAAAAAAAGAAAAGAAGAAAAAAAAGAGAAAACAAACAAACAGATACGAACAATGTCACAAAAATTATAAAGAAAATACAGGTACAAAATTGATATCAAATACCAAAAAGCATAAATTAAAAATCTAGAGTAAAGTTTGGAATTTCATATATACAATGTTATATAAAAGAAGAAGAGAAAGAAACAGAGAAGAAGAAAAAAAAAGTCACAGAAATTATATAAAAAAAAACTATAGGTACAAAATTGATAACATATACCAAAAAGCGAAAATTAAAAATCTAGAGTAGAGTTTGGAATTTCAAAAATACAATGTTAAAGAAAAGAAGAAAAAACAAAAACAACAACAACAAAAAAACCAAGGTCAAAAAATTATAAAATATATATATATGAAGTTTGCTGAAGAAAAAAAAATAGGTCTTTTTTTTTTTTTTTTTTTTTTTTTTTTGCAAAGTAATAGGTTATAAAAGTGAAAATTAAAGGAACAATAGAGGACTTAAAATTTTTTTTTTAATTAAAAAAAGAAAGAATGATCGTAAAAATAATAAAAATATATCTAGGACTTTTTGTGTTTTTTTTTTTTTGTGGGTGTTGTGGGTTCAGTTCATTTTTGGCTAGTTCCTTGGTCAGATTTATATTTCTCAAGATCTATAGGCCCTTCCTATGTAGTCCGTAGTAACCACAGGGTTTTGATCTATTGCCTGTAGCTTCCAAGGCGTTTCCCTCTGTTATATCTTCTTCTGTTTGCTAGTCTCTTCAGTATCTGGTTTCCGCCTGACTCAAAGGGCACGGTGGAGGACACTTTTTTTTTTTTTTTTTTTTTTAGGCTTACTTGTTCAGTCGCTGTGGGGGAGGAGGGAGGGATGCTGCAAACAAATAACACTGGCGTGGGCTCGCGGTGCCTCAGCCACCCTGGGTCTGCCCGCTCACGCGCGCGTGTAGCCTCCTGTCCACACTGCTCGGACTCTAGGTTGTTCCGCCGGGAACAATCCGAGGCTGGCCCTGGGCTGCATGCACCTCCCAGGTCCAAGCCGCTCAGGTTCAGGCACTCGGGTAGTCCTCAGAGGCGCAGACTCAGTTGGGCCTGCGTTTTGTGCTCTTCCCAGGTCCGGCGTAATTTGCTCTTCCCAGGCGGCGCCAATGCTGCGACTTATCGCCTCCCGCCACTTGGTTATCTGGATGTAAAACCGCGCACCTTCTCAGGCAGATGTTGACCGTCCAGACCCCAAGAAGTTTTAGTTAGCAAAAAGCCTGCTTACAATTTTATAGATAATGTCTCTCTGGGGCTGCGATTGCCCCCTTCCGGCTCTGGCTGCCTGTCACCGGAGGGGGAAGGTCTGCAGCCGGCTATCTCTGCTCAGTCCTTTGTTTCGTGCGCGGGCCCGGCGGTCTTAGGTTAGGGCTGGCTTTTCGCGTGGTAGGTATCCCACAGTCTGGTTTGCTAGCCCAAATTATTTCGCTCAGACAGCGCTCAGGGTATTCAGGCCAAATTCTTACTCTCAGCGATGCAGCCCACGCCGCGCCTCCCTGCCCAGCCCCGTCTTGCTAATGGCGGATGCAGGCGTCTGCGCTGCTTCTCTGCTGGGGGAGTTACTGTAGGGCTCGCAATCTGCGAGTTTTAAATTGTTCATTTATTTTTTCTCCCTGTTATGTTGCCCTCTGTGCTTCCAAAGCTCGGCACAGATTCGGCAGTGAGAAGGTTTCCTGATGTTTGGAAACTTCTCTCTTTTTAAGATTCCCTTCCCGGGATGGAACTCCGTCCCTCCCTCTTTTGTCTCCCTTTTTTTGTTTTTAATATTTTTTCCTACCTCCCCTCGAAGAGTTGGGTTGCTTCTCTGGGTGCCCGATGTCCTCTGCCGGCACTCAGAAGCTGTCCTGTGGAATTTACTCGACGTTTAAATGCTCTTTTGATGAATTTGTGGGGGAGAAAGTGTTCTCCCCGTCCTACTCCTCCGCCATCTTGGCTCCTCCCCCCCTGAGGATTTTTAGTATAATAAATATAGTCTGCTGCTCTGATAGTCTTTTCCTTGTGTCAGTTTGTCAAGGTATAGTCTGTAGTTATTCAAACACTGATCTTGGTGTTACTGTGGTGGTGTTTTATAGATGTAATTAGAGTTCACAATCAGTTGACTTGAAGTTAGAGAGATTATCCTGAATAATCTGGATGAGCCTCATTTGATCAGTTGAAAGCCCTTAGAAACAGCTGGGCTTCCCCAAAGAGAAGAAATTCCACTTTTCCCCCTTCCCATCCATGGTTTATAACTTCCCTTTCATGATGGCCTAGTCCTAATGATTTCAGATTTACCGATCTGAACCTCACGATGGTATAAGCCAGTTGCTTGCATTGCATCTCTTAATATGTTTTTTCATACTGGTTCTAGTTCTCTAGTTGATACAGTGGCAATTTACATGACTGTGCTCTTTGAGAGGAAGGCATGATAATGAATACAGGTGACAATGAGGGATCAAGCAATCATATTGTGCATGATTAAGAGACACTTTTTTCAGAAGATCAGGTGGGAAGAAGGGCCATGGGAAGTACTAAGAATAAGTCCTCATGCAGAAATTTAGGAATATGGGAATGTGTTAGCTCACTGAAAAACAGAAATCTGAACATTTACATGTGCCTCGTAAAGTATAAAATCGACCCATGGGTCCAAAGGAATGCCCAGTCCATCAATCAGTTCACAACAGTATCATGGGAGAGGCAGTGTATCAGGTTATGGTAGAAAGAAGAAGGGTACAGAAGTCAAACACACCTGAATAAAAATCATGCCTCAGGGAGTCATTGCTAGTTGCCTGACCTTGGAAAAGTTATTTAAACTCGCTGAAGCTCACTTTTATTACTTTTTAATGAAAATGCCAGATAATAATACCTTTGTCTCAGGGATGTTATAAGAATCAAGAGGGAGACTTCCATGGTGGTCCAGTGGTTAAGACTCTATGCTCCAAATGTGGGGACCCCAGTTTGATCCCTGGTCAGGAAACTAGATCACCCATGCTGCAGCTAAAAGATCGCACATGCCTCGATGAATACCTTGTGTGCCACAGCTGAGACTAAAGCAGCCAAGTAAATAAATAAATATTTAAAAAATAAAGATGCATGTATAGGGCCAGCATAAAATAAACACATGATAAATAGTGGCTAATAGTATGACACTGAGACTGTGGATTTTCAACACACTATGCCCTTTCTCATTTTCTGAACTTCTTGCTAAGAACCAACCTTGATGAACTAGCATCTTTAGAGGGTAATTGAACACTCACGTATTCCCTACCTCCATGTCACAAGGAAAAATAAATAGTAAATATCCAAAGAAAAGTCATCAGTTCATGTTTCCTAAACTGTGTGAACGTGAAAGTGATGTCTCTCAGTCATGTCCAACTCTTTGCAACCCATGGACTGTAGCCTGCTAGGCTATTATAAGTGGCACCATAGTCCTAAGAAATTGACTACCTAGCCTATGCTCTGGCAATGTATGATTTCCTCTAAACATTACCGAACAATTGAAAGCACGGGCACAGCACAGAGGATCCTACAGGCCAATGGTCAACTATTGGTCTAGCCTTTGCCCATGTGGTCTCCTTTTTTATCATGCCTAGATTACTTTTTCCCTACCCATTCATGCGTTAGATGTTCTGGAAATAACTAAATATAAGGACTTCTCTTGCCTTATCAAACTAACCATTGCTCTGAATTGTCTTTTGAAAGACATCCTAGACTTTTTTCCTTTTTCAATTTCTTGCTTGAGGCAAACATAAATAATGGCCTCTAAGCTTTCATGGGTCTTCTTATGTGGTACAGTGTTGAAGAATCTGCCTGCTAATACAGGAGACTCGGATTTGATCTCTGGGTGGGGAAGATGCCCTCGAGGAAGAAATGGCAAACCACTCCAGTATACTTGCCTTGGAAATCCCATGGACAGAGAAGCCTGGCAAGCTATAGTCCCTGGGGTCATAAAAGAGTTGGACACCACTTAGCAACTAAACAACAACAAAAGATTTAGTTACACTGATATTAGCAATTTCCTGCAGTCTGCATAAAATTTAAAAAGCATTAAAAATCACTAAAATAGAGGAAAAGCAGAGCAGATGTCATATGTGGGAGGGAAAAGATGGTGGTATAATTCCATCTTGGATATAAAGTCCTATTTGAGTAACTGTAGGAAATAAAATCTAGGCTAATGAGAATTTTCTGAGCATTATTCCCATTTCCTTGATCAGTCAAGAAAAGCATCTACAGTTGGAAGATAAGGGGGCTAAGAATAGAGCCCTGGGTACCACATACTAAACTGCAGGAAAAGAAAGAGAAGTTCCTGGAGTAAGCGAAAAGGAGAGATAAATGAATGTGGTTGTTTTAAAGAGAGTGTAATCAATAATGTCAGTTACTTCTAAGGGAAGAAGCCAAAGCACTGGGGACTAAAAACTTTCATTCCATTTATTCATTAAGAAAGTCATGAATGATTTTAATGAGACCAATGTAACTGGAGTTATGAATATAGACCATGCATTGCAATAGCTTGAGTAGGTGAAGAGAAGACATAAAAAAATGTAGAAAACTTCCCCAAGAAGTTAAGCCAATAAGGAAAGAATAAAGATGTGTCAGGGATGTTAGTAGATCCTAGTGGTCAATGATGGGCTTCAACAAAAAATATGTGATGAGTTGCTTCTCTCCAGCAGTGGAGTGTAGTAATTGTTTAGTAAGTGTAATGATGGAGTTTGGTACCACTTGGTTTTATACCTGAATTACCTGTGACACTTTATAAAGATAAATGCCCAAGTCCTACCTCAAATCTGTGAACCAGTTTCTTAGGGAAGGAATGAGTCTTCTGTAGTCCTGGTTTTCTTCTTGTCTTACCATGTACTCTATATATGTCCATGCTCTACCATATTGTTTTCTTCTTGGTATCAGAGTTGACATGATAACTTCAAGATGTTACTCAACTCCATCTACAGTTTCTTAAACTGTAGTCTGAAAGCATATCTTCCAACTCTTGTTCTTTTGTAGTAACTAGTTCAAATGTTCTGACTTGTTATTTTACAAATCTGTAAAAATGTCGGAAGTACAATTTTCAACCAATTTTTGCAATTATGCTTTTTGCAGCTGCCTGTGAATAGCAGAAAATGCTATCAGTAATTTAATTGGTAGCAATTTTGGAGGGAAAGAGCAAGTCTGGTCTGAGGTTTACTTGAAAATCTCTCCCTCCATTATCCGTTATCCGAAACCCTTTATTCTATTGTTACTTCCCATCTCTCACAATCCATTAACATATTTTGCTACAGCAGCTATAGTTAAAACTGCTTGCTGCACTGCAGTTTTCTTGTAACTGTTTCATGACCAATTATATGTGAGCTATGTAAATCTTTAGTAAATATTTTTGAATCAAAAACTGAGGTTAGCTTTGAATGACAGATTGAAATTAATAGACTAAGAGCATTGATATGTAGTCAGAAAATAGACACTATACCAGCACAAGGGGTTTCCCTGGTGACTCAGTGGTAAAGAATCTGCCTGCCAATGCAGGAGACACAGGAGACTGGGGTTAGATCCCTGGGTCAGGGAGATCCCCTGGAGAAGGAAACGGCAACCCACTCCAGTATTCTTGCCTGGGAAATCCCATGGACAGAGGCGCCTGGTGGACTAAGTTCATGGGGTAGCAAAAGAGTTGGGCACAACTTAGCAACTAAATAGCAACAAATACCTGCGGAAGGAAAGAAAGTCTATAATTAAGCACTAGAAATAAATAAATGAGCACAAACTTTAATTAAGTATTTTTAAAAAACAGCACTGTGTTTGAGAATTACACAGGTATGTATCTTTAGTACTGAATTAGCTTTTTTCAATAAATTCATTTGATCAATAATGCAAGTGTTACAGGGGGTGCCAAAGTAGGGACTAATTAAGTAGAGAATATATAAAAATATACTTAAAATATATTCTTGTGGGACAAAAATGTGCTTTAGATTTTTTTTAATAAATGGAAAAAACGCTGAAGCATTCAAAGAGTATATTTTTCCTATTATTTACTGGCTGACCTTGCACTATACTAAGCTATTTACCCAGATTGCTTAATATCTCAACAGTTCTATAAACTGAGAGTCCTAACTTGTAGATAAGAGAATTGAGATTCATAAGGGTGAGGTAATTCACCCACGGTCACACAACTAACAACGTAACCAAAGGGCTGACTCCCAAGCCTGGGAGCTCTTTAGCAATGGAGTCCCAGCGCCAGCTCAGGGCTCACTGTGCAGCACGGATAAGTCCAGATTGGGCCCATTAATTTGGTCTAAGCAAGGAATTGTCAGTTTAGTAACTGAGCAATGAGCCTGGGGAGGCCTTTTCTTTGTATCATTTGTGGTTATATGCTTCTATTAAAATCATCATGCCTGTTGAACCACGTAAAATGTTGTGCATACTGCTTATAATCTGTAAATATAAAAGGAAAGGAAGAAAACTATAAATACACAAAAGAAGAGATAAGCTGTTTTAAATAAGGCTACTGATAATGCTTCTCTTATGCACCCTCCCAAGGGGCACAAAAATCTGATATAGCCAGCATTTTTATTGTGAAAGTGAAAGTGTTAGTCGCTCAGTCGAGTCCGATTTTTTTTTTAATTTTATTTTATTTTTAAACTTTACAATATTGTATTAGTTTTGCCAAATATCGAAATGAATCCACCACAGGTATACATTTGTTCCCCATCCTGAACCCTCCTCCCTCCTCCCTCCCCATACCATCCCTCTGGGTCGTCCCAGTGCACCAGCCCCAAGCATCCAGTATTGTGCATCGAACCTGGACAGGCGACTCGTTTCATACATGATATTACATATGCTTCAATGCCATTCTCCCAAATCTTCCCACCCTCTCCCTCTCCCACAGAGTCCATAAGACTGTTCTATACATCAGTGTCTCTTTTGCTGTCTCGTACACAGGGTTATTGTTACCATCTTTCTAAATTCCATATATGTGCGTTAGTATACTGTATTGGTGTTTTTCTTTCTGGCTTACTTCACTCTGTATAATAGGCTCCAGTTTCATCCACCTCATTAGAACTGATTCAAATGTATTCTTTTTAATGGCTGAGTAATACTCCATTGTGTATATGTACCACTGCTTTCTTATCCATTCATCTGCTGGTGGGCATCTAGGTTGCTTCCATGTCCTGGCTATTATAAACAGTGCTGCGATGAACATTGGGGTACATGTGTCTCTTTCCCTTCTGGTTTCCTCAGTGTGTATGCCCATCAGTGGGATTGCTGGATCATAAGGCAGTTCTATTTCCAGTTTTTTAAGGAATCTCCACACTATTCTCCATAGTGGCTGTACTAGTTTGCATTCCCACCAACAGTGTAATTGGGTTCCCTTTTCTCCACACCCTCTCCAGCATTTATTGCTTGTAGACTTTTGGATTGCAGCCATTCTGACTGGTGTGAAATGGTACCTCATAGTGGTTTTGATTTGCATTTCTCTGATAATGAGTGATGTTGAGCATCTTTTCATGTGTTTGTTAGCCATCTGTATGTCTTCTTTGGAGAAATGTCTATTTAGTTCTTTGGCCCATTTTTTGATTGGGTCATTTATTTTTCTGGAGTTGAGCTGTAGGAGTTGCTTGTATATTTTTGAGATTAGTTGTTTGTCGGTTGCTTCATTTGCTATTATTTTCTCCCATTCTGAAGGCTGCCTTTTCACCTTGCTAATAGTTTCCTTAGTTGTGCAGAAGCTTTTAGTTTTAATTAGGTCCCATTTGTTTATTTTTGCTTTTATTTCCAATATTCTGGGAGGTGGGTCATAGAGGATCCTGCTGTGATGTATGTCGGAGAGTGTTTTGCCTATGTTCTCCTGAAGGAGTTTTATAGTTTCTGGTCTTACATTTAGATCTTTAATCCATTTTGAGTTTATTTTTGTGTATGGTGTTAGAAAGTGTTCTTTTTCATTCTTTTACAAGTGGTTTACCAGTTTTCCCAGCACCACTTGTTAAAGAGATTGTCTTTAATCCATTGTATATTCTTGCCTCCTTTGTCAAAGATAAGGTGTCTATATGTGCGTGGATTTATCTCTGGGCTTTCTATTTTGTTCCATTGATCTATATTTCTGTCTTTGTGCCAGTACCATACTGTCTTGATAACTGTGGCTTTGTAGTAGAGCCTGAAGTCAGGTAGGTTGATTCCTCCAGTTCCATTCTTCTTTCTCAAGATCGCTTTGGCTATTCGAGGTTTTTTGTATTTCCATACAAATTGTGAAATTATTTGTTCTAGCTCTGTGAAGAATACCATTGGTAGCTTGATAGGGATTGCATTGAATCTATACATTGCTTTGGGTAGTATACTCATTTTCACTACATTGATTCTTGCAATCTATGAACATGGTATATTTCTCCATCTATTAGTGTCCTCTTTGATTTCTTTCACCAGTGTTTTATAGTTTTCTATATATAGGTCTTTAGTTTCTTTAGGTAGATATATTCCTAAGTATTTTATCCTTTTTGTTGCAATGGTGAATGGAATTGTTTCCTTAATTTCTCTTTCTGTTTTCTCATTATTAGTGTATAGGAATGCAAGGGATTTCTGTGTGTTGATTTTATATCCTGCAACTTTACTATATTCATTGATTAGCTATAGTAATTTTCTGGTGGAGTCTTTAGGGTTTTCTATGTAGAGGACCATGTCATCTGCAAATAGTGAGAGTTTTACTTCTTCTTTTCCAATTTGGATTCCTTTTATTTCTTTTTCTGCTCTGATTGCTGTGGCCAAAACTTCCAAAACTATGTTGAATAGTAATGGTGAAAGTGGGCACCCTTGTCTTGTTCCTGACTTTAGAGGAAATGCTTTCAATTTTTCACCATTGAGGATAATGTTTGCTGTGGGTTTTGTCATATATAGCTTTTATTATGTTGAGGTATGTTCCTTCTATTCCTGCTTTCTGGAGAGTTTTTATCATAAATGGATGTTGAATTTTGTCAAAGGCTTTCTCTGCATCTATTGATATAATCATATGGTTTTTATTTTTCAATTTGTTAATGTGGTGTATTACATTGATTGATTTGTGGATATTAAAGAATCCTTGCATCCCTGGGATAAAGCCCACTTGGTCATGGTGTATGATGTTTTTAATGTGTTGTTGGATTCTGATTGCTAGAATTTTGTTAAGGATTTTTGCATCTATGTTCATCAGTGATATTGGCCTGTAGTTTTCTTTTTTTGTGGGATCTTTGTCAGGTTTTGGTATTAGGGTGATGGTGGCCTCATAGAATGAGTTTGGAAGTTTACCTTCCTCTGCAATTTTCTGGAAGAGTTTGAGCAGGATAGGTGTTAGCTCTTCTCTAAATTTTTGGTAGAATTCAGCTGTGAAGCTGTCTGGACCTGGGCTTTTGTTTGCTGGAAGATTTCTGATTACAGTTTCAATTTCCATGCTTGTGATGGGTCTGTTAAGATTTTCTATTTCTTCCTGGTCCAGTTTTGGAAAGTTGTACTTTTCTAAGAATTTGTCCATTTCTTCCACGTTGTCCATTTTATTGGCATATAGTTGTTGATAGTAGTCTCTTATGATCCTTTGTATTTCTGTGTTGTCTGTTGTGATCTCTCCATTTTCATTTCTAATTTTATTGATTTGATTTTTCTCCCTTTTGTTTCTTGATGAGTCTGGCTAATGGTTTGTCAATTTTATTTATCCTTTCAAAGAACCAGCTTTTGGCTTTGTTGATTTTTGCTATGGTCTCTTTTGTTTCTTTTGCATTTATTTCTGCCCTAATTTTTAAGATTTCTTTCCTTCTACTAACCCTGGGGTTCTTCATTTCTTCCTTTTCTAGTTGCTTTAGGTGTAGAGTTAGGTTATTTATTTGACTTTTCTCTTGTTTCTTGAGGTGTGCCTGCATTGCTATGAACTTTCCCCTTAGGACTGCTTTTACAGTGTCCCACAGGTTTTGGGTTGTTGTGTTTTCATTTTCATTCGTTTCTATGCAAATTCTGATTTCTTTTTTGATTTCATGTGTGATTTGTTGGTTATTCAGCAGCGTGTTGTTCAGCCTCCATATGTTGGAATTTTTAATAGTTTTTCTCCTGTAATTGAGATCTAATCTTAATGCACTGTGGTCAGAAAAGATGCTTGGAATGATTTCAAATTTTGAATTTACGAAGGCTAGATTTATGGCCCAGGATGTGATCTATCCTGGAGAGGGTTCCGTGTGCGCTTGAGAAAAAGGTGATATTTATTGTTTTGGGATGAAATGTCCTATAGATATCAATTAGGTCTAACTGATCTATTGTATCATTTAAAGTTTGTGTTTCCTTGTTAATGTTCTGTTTAGTTGATCTATCCATAGGTGTGAGTGGGGTATTAAAGTCTCCCACTATTATTATGTTATTGTTAATTTCTCCTTTCATACTTGTTAGCATTTGTCTTACATATTGCGGTGCTCCCGTGTTGGGTGCATATATATATTTATAATTGTTAT
The DNA here is from genome assembly GCF_027580195.1 of Bos mutus. Classification (NCBI taxonomy): domain Eukaryota; kingdom Metazoa; phylum Chordata; class Mammalia; order Artiodactyla; family Bovidae; genus Bos; species Bos mutus. The sequence continues at coordinate 54,474,846 of NC_091630.1, read as the reverse complement.
ATCTTCTTCTTGGATTGATCCTTTGATCATTATATAGTGACCATCTTTGTCTCTTTTCACAGCCTTTGTTTTAAAGTCTATTTTATCTGATATGAGTATTGCGACTCCTGCTTTCTTTTGGTCCCTATTTGCATGGACCATCTTTTTCCAGCCCTTCACTTTCAGTCTGTATGTGTCCCCTGTTTTGAGGTGGGTCTCTTGTAGACAACATATGTAGGGATCTTGTTTTTGTATCCATTCAGCCAGTCTTTGTCTTTTGGTTGGGGCATTCAACCCATTTACGTTTAAGGTAATTACTGATAAGTATGATCCCGTTGCCATTTACTTTATTGTTTTGGGTTCGAATTTATACACCATTTTTGTGTTTCCTGTCTAGAGAATATCCTTTAGTATTTGTTGGAGAGCTGGTTTGATGGTGCTGAATTCTCTCAGCTTTTGCTTGTCTGAAAAGGTTTTGATTTCTCCTTCATATTTGAATGAGATCCTTGCTGGGTACAATAATCTGGGCTGTAGGTTATTTTCTTTCATCACTTTAAGTATGTCTTGCCATTCCCTCCTGGCTTGAAGAGTTTCTATTGAAAGATCAGCTGTTATCCTTATGGGAATTCCCTTGTGTGTAATTTGTTGTTTTTCCCTTACTGCTTTTAATATTTGTTCTTTGTGTTTGATCTTTGTTAATTTGATTAATATGTGTCTTGGGGTGTTTCTCCTTGGGTTTATTCTGTTTGGGACTCTCTGGGTTTCTTGGACTTGGGTGATTATTTCCTTCCCCATTTTAGGGAAGTTTTCAACTATTATCTCTTCAAGTATTTTCTCATGGTCTTTCTTTTTGTCTTCTTCTTCTGGGACCCTATGATTCAATGTTGTAGCATTTAATATTGTCCTGGAGGTCTCTGAGATTGTCCTCATTTCTTTTAATTCATTTTTCTTTTATCCTCTCTGATTCATTTATTTCTACCATTCTATCTTCTAATTCACTAATCCTATCTTCTGCCTCTGTTATTCTACTATTTGTTGCCTCCAGAGTGTTTTTAATTTCATTTATTGCATTATTCATTATATATTGACTCTTTTTTATTTCTTCTAGGTCCTTGTTAAAACTTTCTTGCATCTTCTCAATCCTTGTGTCCAGGCTATTTATCTGTGATTCCATTTTGATTTCAAGATTTTGGATCAATTTCACTATCATTATTCGGAATTCTTTATCAGGTAGATTCCCTATCTCTTCCTCTTTGGTTTGGTGGGCATTTATCCTGTTCCTTTATCTGCTGGGTATTCCTCTGTCTCTTCATCTTGTTTAAATTGCTGAGTTTGGGGTGTCCTTTCTGTATTCTGGCAGTTTGTGGAGTTCTCTTTATTGTGGCGTTTCCTCGCTCTGTGTGGGTTTGTACAGGTGGCTTGTCAAGGTTTCCTGGTTAGGGAAGCTTGTGTCGGTGTTCTGGTGGGTGGAGCTGTATTTCTTCTCTCTGGAGTGCAATGAAGTGTCCAGTAATGAGTTATGAGATGTCTATGGTTTTGGGGTGACTTTGGGCAGCCTGTATCTTGGAGCTCAGGGCTGTGTTCCTTTGTTGCTGGAGAATTTGCTTGGTATGTCTTGCCTTGGAACTTGTTGGCCCTTGTGTGGTGCTTGGTTTCAGTGTAGGTATGGAGGCATTTGATGAGCTCCTGTCAATTAATGTTCCTTGGAGTCAGGAGTTCCCTGGAGTCAGGGTTTGGACTTAAGCCTCCTGCTTCCAGTTATCGGTTTTATTTTTACTTATTTTTACGTTTCAAAACTTCTCCTTCTATACAGCACCATTGATAAAACATCACAGGGTTTTGATCTATTGCCTGTCGCTTCGAAGGCAGTTCCCTCTGTTATAGCTTCTTCTGTTTGCTGGTCTCTTCAGTGTCTGATTTCCGCCCTGACACAAAGCGGGTGGTGGTGGACACTTTTTTTTTTTTTTTTTAAGGCTCACTTGTTCAGTCGCGCTGGGGAGAGAGGGACGCTGCAAACAAATAACACTGGCGTGTGCTCGCAGTGCCTCAGCCTCACTGGGTCTGCCCCCGCTCACGGCGCGTGTAGCCTCACTGCCCACACTGCTCAGGCTCTAGGTTGCTCCGCCGGGAACCATCCGTGGCTGGCCCTGGGCTGCCTGCACCTCCCAGGTCCAAGCCACTCAGGTTCAGGCACTCGGGTAGTCCTCAGAGGCACAGACTCGGTTGGGCCTGCGTTTTTTGCCCTTCCCAGGTCCGAGCAGCTCAGGTGATGAGGTGTTTGGCGAGCACGATTGCTGCGACTTATCGCCTCCCCACCGCTCGGTTATCTAGGTGTACAACCGGCACACCTTCTCAGGCAGATGTTGACCATCCAGACCCCCGAGAAGTTTTAGTTAGCAAAGAAGCCTGCTTACAGTTTTATAGATAATGTCTCTCTGGGGCTGCGATTGCCCCCTTCCGGCTCTGGCTGCCTGTCACCGGAGGGGGATGGTCTGCAGCTGGCTATCTCTGTTCAGTCCTTTGTTCCCTGCATGGACCTGGTGGTGTCTTATGTTAGGGCTGGCTTTTCGTGTGGTAGATATCCCACAGTCTGGTTTGCTAGCCCAAATTATTTTGCTCAGATAGCGCTCAGAGTATTCAGGCCAGATCCTTACTCTAAGTGATGCAGCCTGCGCTGCGCTTCCCTGCCCAGCCCCCGCTTGCTAGTGGCATGTGCAGGCGTCTGCACTGCTTCTCCACTGGGGGAGTTACCACAGGGCTCGCAATCTGCGGGTTTTAATTGTTTATTTTTCCTCCCTGTTATGTTGCCCTCTGTGCTTCCAAGGCTCAGCACAGATTCGGCAGTGAGAAGGTTTCCTGGTGTTTGGAAACTTCTCTCTTTTTAAGACTCCCTTCCCGGGATGGAACTCCGTGACTCCCTCTTTTGTCTCTTTTTTTGTCTTTTATATTTTTTCCTCCCTCCTTTCGAAGACTTGGGTTGCTTTTCTGGGTGCCTGATGGCCTCTGCCGGCATTCAGAAGTTGTTTTGTGGAATTTACTCGGCGTTTAAACGTTCTTTTGATGAATTTGTAGGGGAGCAAGTATTCTCCCCGTCCTACTCCTCCGCCATCTTCTCGAGTCTGATTTTTTGCAACCCCATGGACTGTAGCCTGCCAGGCTCCTCTAGTTCATGGAATTCTCCAGGCAAGAATACTGGAGTGGATAGGCATTCCCTTCTCCAGGGAATCTTCTAGACTCAGGAATCAATCCCCAGTCTCCTGCACGCAGGCAGATTCTTCACCGTCTAGAGAGCCACCAGGAAAGCCCATTCTTACCATAGCTTCACAGTATATATGGGAGAAAGTCACATGTTCTAATAATTCCAGTGAATTTCAGCTCTCTACCTCAGTTCTGCCTGAATGATGTTGAAAGTACTTGATGTCAAGCTTGTCCAGAGCCTCCTTGCTGGGTGATTAGAGATGAAGAGAGCTCCAGCGGAAGGAGAGTACCGTAGAGAAAGAAATTCCCTAGACCACCATCTTGCCCACTGGTTCTGGCTGAAACATGTTTAGAAGGAAGTCTCGATGCTTTTTCCAAGCTCGTGTTCATCCATTCATGCATTTACTCCCACATGCATTTACTCAAGAGATGGCATCACTGACTCAATGGACATGAGTTTGAGCAAATGCCAGGAGATGGTGAAGGACACGGAAACTTGGCTTGCTGCAGTCCATGGGGTCACAAAGAGTCAGACACAGCTTAATGACTGAACAACAACAGGATAGAGAGCGTGAAGAGTGGCTTTCACTGGTGTCAGGGAGTATGGGGAGACTTCTGAAAGGCTACTAGAGACCTTCCTTCAGAAAAACAGAGCTAAGATAAGTTGTCCAACTTGATTAGACTAGATTAGACTGGCTTTAGCTCCATTTTGGTGGGAGCAGAAGTTTCATTTGCTCTATATTGTTTATGCAATTATTTTCTAAGTGGAAATGTTTTCATTTTGTTCTGGCCCCCTACTTTCCTGGTTCCTCACCAGTGCAGTGATTCCCTGGAATCTTAATAGCTACAATGGGTATGCTCTGCTTAATGGGTATGAGCTTTAGAGAATAATGTCATTTCTGAACACTTAATGAGTTTCGCAATTAAGAAGGCATTGAAGTTCAAGGTCTTAAAAAAAAAAGACATTTCCCTAATGATACAGCTGCCAACTAAGGAGTTGATAATCTGAAAAAGAAGTTGTTTTTTCTGCTTCAGGCTAAAATAAATTCCTTCTATCTTACCATGACAAAATTCTAAGTGTTTGAAGTGCTTTTTGACAGCTATTACAAAAAGACTTCCAAAATATGTAATTTAATCATTCTTAGTTTTAAAAATGTAGAATTTGAAGGAAAGACAAGAGAATGACAAATTGTAGCAAAATGAACTACTAAACATAGAATGTCTGTCTCACTTGTAGACTTATACCTGATAATGGAAGACAGGATATATATTCCATTTTCACAATAAAAACAAATAGTAATTATTGATGCAGAGTTCTGTGGGATATAAGGTATGTGGGCAGTGATTTCTAGGTATTCCTTGAATTTTCTTTTCAAGCTCTTAGCAGAAGTTTTAGAGTCATAGCTGTTGTTTGTTGCCTTGCAGGCAGTTTAATTTAGAATAAACTCTTACAATAGGAGTAGAAAATGGTCTCCTAACCCTGTAATTTACTTCCAACCCCCTAGTCCCTTCTTGGTTTCAGGCTTGTTTTCAATGGAAACACACTATAGACTATCATCTTATTTCACAGAGACCAGTTCTAGTTAGGAGAGGACCCTCCATATCTAGCATAGGCCCAAAGTATCCCTGATAAAATACACTAAGAGCCAAATTTGAACTTGATGTTGAAATCCAGGAGCCTTGTGCTGTGCAGTTGGGGTTTTGATTCCAGTGCCCCGGGATATTTATGTTTCTCTGAGTTCCCAGCCCTAGGGAATTTAGTCTACTGATTTCTGCAGACTGAGTTTCTGTCATTGCCAACTTGGGCTTATTAACTACAAAATCTTAGGATTAGCATCAATAAGCCTGCTGGTAACTACTGTTGAAGTGGCTGAGTGATTAAGGGGAAGGTGGGAAAGCTACTTTACTTGGTATTCATGCACTTGAGTCCTCTGATGTTGCTTAGTTCCTTTTATTTGATTTTTAGAACATTGCCAGGTTTGTGTGTGTGTGTGTGTGTGTGTGTGTGTATAACAGATGTGCACTGATTATGACTATAGACTACCATCACAAGTAAGGAAGGCTAGTAATTATCAAGCCTTTGGGCTGAATTGAGAATAATATTTAGCCAGGGTTGTTATATAACACATTGTAAAATAAGGTCCGTTGTTGCTTTGTCAAAAAAATAACACAAGATAACATATTTCATTTTATTTTATTTCTTATTAGAATATAAATACTTTACAATATTCTGTTAGTTTCTCCTGTACAACAAAGTGAGCCAGCTGTGAGTATACATATGCTTCTCTCGCACCCCTCCATTACCCCATCTCATCCATCTAGTACATCACAGAGCACCGAGCTGAGCTCCCTGTGCTATACAGCAGCTTCACACTAGCCATCTGTTTTACACGTGGTAGTGTATATATGTCAATGCTATGCTCTCAGTTCACCCCACCCTCTCCTTCCCCCACTGTGTCTACAAGTCTGTTCTCTACATCTGTGTCTCAATTCCTATGTTGCAAACAGTTTCATGTATGAAACAATAAAAAAAATCCTGTGATTAAACCATAATGGAAAAGAATATGATGTATATATATCTCCATATCTCTGAACCACTTTGCTGTACAGCAGATATTAACATAGCTTTGCAAATTATGTGGTATGACATACGCTAAGTCACTTCAATCATGTTTGACTCTTTGCTACCCTATGGACTGTAGCCTGCCAGGCTCCTCTGTCCATGGGGTTTCTGTAGGCAAGAATACTGGAGTGGGTTGCCATACCCTCCTCCAGGGGATCTTCTCAACCCAGGGATTGAATCTGTGTCTCTTATGTCTCCTGCATGTTGGAAGGTGGGTTCTTTACCACTAGCACCATCAAATCAACTATACTTCAACAAAAAAAGTTTTTTTTTAATAAAAGATAGCAAATTTCAACACTTTTCACTAAACAAGGCAGAATTGGTCTGAAGAATGCTTTATTTAGTTTTTTATTTATCTTAACTCCATTGTAAAGATTGGATAATACAATTGCTTTTCTCCTCAGACTTCTTCTTGAAATGTAAACTTTTCAATTTGGTTATGATGACTATCCCTTAACTGCTCTGTCTTCATTTTATTCATACTTCCAACTCTACTGTCAAACACGTGCAGCACCATAATGCTTCAAATTACATGAGTTATATTTGTCTAACTACCTGTCCAGCCCTTGCATTCTACCATCTGAAGCTCTGTGCTGCCTGTTTCTTGTGGTATCAGCAGAAGCATGAGGGACAAAGCAAGTACATTTCAATCCTCTGCTTGCATCATCCTGGTTCAATCTCACTGGACAAAGCAAATCACATGACTAGGTCCACAGTCATGAGTGTGTCTTAGTCAACTCAGGATGCTGTAACAAAATACCATAGCGTGAATGGCTTAAACAACAGATTTACTTATTTATGTTTATTTGTCATGGGTCTAGAGCCCAGGAAGTCCAAGATCAAGGCATAAGCAGATTCAGTCCTTCGTCAGAGCTCTCTTCCTTGCTCATAGGTAGCATCTTTCTCACTGTGTACTCGCAGGGCATTTCCTCCTTGCTTGTGCCTGGAAAGAGAGAGCTTTCTCTTCATGGAAGGTCAAAATTACATCACAAGGGTCCCACCTTCATGACCTGAAATTAATTGCATTACTTCCCAAAGACATCACCTCCAGATACCATCATGTTAAAGGTTAGGGGGTCAACATATGAATTTGGGGGAACACAGTCATTCAGTCCATAACAGAGTGGCAAAATATAGTCTACCATTTTAGGGATGAACTGAAAAGTTACATGGCAAAGGTCTTTATGATGAATATAGAATTGGGCCAGTAACTCAGGCTACTAAGTGATACATGTATTTCCTTTTATTAAACTTCTATTACTATATCCTAGGACTTTAAATTGTAGCTGGAAACAAGGCAGAGCCTCAGAGTTGATGAATCTTACAGCAGAGTGGGGACAACTGACAGGCAGCAGTCCTGGTACAACTGTGATCATTACTGTGATAGGGCTTTTCTCATCATATATATAATTTTTTTCTGGAATGTTCTTCCCACTTAATATCATTTATTTATACCCAATAACAATTTTAAGACTGAGTCAAATGTCTCCTTTTGTAGAAAGTGGATTTTCTCCTCTAATCCTCTTTATTGTATGTTCTCCCACTTTTTATCAATTCTGATTCTCTACTGAACCCCAGGAAAGGATTCCTTGTTAATACATATTCTGTAGCAGATGTCAGATTATGCCATATGATTGTCCTGAGCACAACTAAGATGGAAGTAGTAGGGTATCTACATGGAGGACTACAGTAAGTATGGAAAGACCTTCCCTGGCCCATGATGAGACCTTGGTGAAAGTCAGCTGCAAGTGTCACACTTTTTGAAGATAGAAGCTGGAACTTCTGTTCTTTTTGCTGCCTCTCTAGGACAGAATGCCATTGAATGATTCCCAAATCTAACTTTTCAATACTCATGGTATCTCAAATTTATTTGAGAGGTGTTTCATTTAATGTCTTTGAGCAGAATTCAATTTTATTTATGTTGACTTAATATAAATAGAAGAAAATGATGTTTCATGTATCACTGGGAGGGCAGATAAAGTGGCAAAGGCTATAGCATCGTATCTCCTAGGAAGCTGAAAGTCACTATAAATAGATGCTTTAATCAAAGTCAGTTAACGGCCAGAGTAGGACTTATATATTTCTCTTTGTTAACAATTTAGTCAGTATATTTTTAAGGATGTCAGCTTGTCATCCCACTAATAAAACCTTGAAACTTGAGATCAACAAGGACTGCGAAAGAAAGCAATGTCCTATCTCTGGTCTTTTTGTTCCCCTCTGTCTTTTTTTTTTTTTTTCCTTTTTGTGTCCTTGTCACGGCAAGGATTTTTCAGTTCACCAATTAATCTTTCTTTTTATTATGTCTTGTCATGGTTGAAGCATCTTCTAAGAACTGATAACAGGAGGGGGGAATTGATGATTTATTTCAAGAGGAAGATCAGACCTAACGTTTGAAGGTTGACACTAACATCAGTGAATAAGCATTCACACAGAAGTGTGTTTGGATGGATCTGAATGTGTGTACCACTTGTCTCTGAAGAAGGTCGCAGAGCCTAGGGATTTTGGAGTGCCAGAGAACATTGTCATCCTCAACCCTATATTTTGCATATAAGCCATCTGAGCCCTGGTAAAGGTAATTCCTGGTGCCAGAATCTGGATTTGAATCCAAATATGCTGCTTCTTTAATCCTGTGCTCTTTGAATCGTATCAGCTTTTTTGGAGGTTTATTTCAGCAATGGAAAGCTCTTTTATCATGCCTTCCTTAACTGAGGACAAATGCTACATGGGTTTCAATCCTAAGAGAAAATGTCAGGCCTTATTCAGAAATGTAAGAAATGATCAGAAGACAATTAGATACTACCCCTGTGGCACCTTGATGAGACTGAAAGAGAAGAGTAAAACACTGGGCTTAAAACTCAACATTAAAGAAAGCTAAGATCATGACATCTGGTCCTATCGTGCTGGGCGTGCATGCTCAGTCACTTCAGTGGTGTCCGAATCTTTGCAACCCTATGGACTACAGCCCGCCAGGCTCCTCTGTCCATGGGATTTCCCAGGCAAGAATACTGGAGTGGGTAGCCATGCCCTCCTCCAGGGGATCTTCCTGACCCAAGGATTGAACCGGTTCTCCTCTGTAGCCTGCACTGCAGGCAGATTCTTTATTGCTAAACCACCAGGGAAGCCCTCTGGTCCCATCACTTCATGGCAAACAGAAAGGGAAAAAGTGGAAGCAGCGACAGCCTATGGGGTCACAAAGAGTTGGACATGACTTCAAGATTGAACAACTGCTGCACCATGTAGCAGCGGGAAGGATGAAAGAGAAAGACACAGCAGTGGGGAGGATTTGGTCAAGGAAATGACTCTGTGTTTGAGCCTTGATGAATAGGCTGTGTTTGATGTCAGGATGGAGGCAGATGAGTTTGGATGAAGTAGGAGAGGGATGTCATTAGAGAGAACCAGAGAAGGCAGAAGCCCAAAGACACCAGGAAGGGAACGTCCAGATAGAGTTCATCCTGGGAGCAGGGAGATGACTCCCAGGCCACTATCAGGGAGGAAGTGGTGTTTGCTGTGCCAAATGGGACTGCTAGACAAAAGCAAAATGCTTCAGCTTTTCAGAAAATCTGAGAGTATATCAGTTGTTCTCTTATGCTGATTTCATGCATATAAACAGATTCTTACACATGTTCCTTTTTCTGGTGTTAGTCACTCAGTCATGTCCAACTCTTTGTGACCCCATGGACTGTATCCCGCCAGGCTCCTCTGTCCATGTAATTCTCCAGGCTAGAAAACCGGAGCAGGTTGCCTTTCCCTTCTCCAGGGGATCTTCCTGACCCTGGGGTTGAACCTGGGTCTCCTGCATTGCAGGCAGATTCTTTACCATCTGAGCCACAAGGGAAACCCTCCTTTTTTTAGTTATTCCATTTATTGTATTTTTTTTTAACTGTTTCCCAACTAGACTAAACTGAGAGTTTAGGGAAGGCAAAGATCATTTATGACATAACTGTATTATTCGCAAATTTCCTAGTCTTTTTTATGAATATAGGATGAAAATGTATTGAATACATGAAAGAAGGGGATGCAGTGTAAGAAATCACACCCTGACTTTCCAAGAGTGGCCCTTGAAGGTCCCACCACCTACCCTGACCCCCATTGCCCTACTCAGTCCTTCTAAGACTTGTCTCTTCTCTCCTTATAAAATCGATCTTCTGGGGACCAAGTAATCTAGGGTGCTGCCTGGATTGTGTTCCTTTTGGGCTTTCTCTTCAAGGTTGATAAGTTCCTTTTGCTAAACTTTATTTGCTTTCTCAACTCCCTCCGAGTTGCAATGCTTTCTACTAACTTGTGTCTTTTCCGGGTCTCCCATTTCTCTTGTTTGTTGCTGATTCTAAACTTTTATTGCTCTTGTAGCTCCTTTTCTTTTTTAATATTTATTTATTTATTTGATCAAATAGGGTCTTATTTGCAGCATGCGAACTCATAGTGGTGGCAGGTGGGATCTGGTTCCCTCACCAGGGATGGAACCCTGGCCCCTTCTGGAGTCAAACTGTTTGCTATGCTTTCCACCCGTGATGACTGGCCATGATGCAAAATGTGCATTCTTGCTGTTGTGTATTCTGTACGATGAGACTAAACCTTGGCAGATACTCTTCCTCTAGTACTCTAAATATTTGTCTTATGATTGCTCACTTAAAAGCTGAAATCAATTTCTGTAGCAAACAGAGGCTGCTGGGTTTACACTTCCTGTACGTAAGTATTCAAATCAGTGCTACTATATGTATGCAAAATAAAACCATAAACTTGAGCAACTATCCCTGGTATTTGCTAATGATATCGCTATGCTAAGTGATGATGAGTCATGTCTGACAGACAGCATTTTTCTCAGTGGATGCATTTTACATACCAATATGTGAAAAGTGAAAGTGTTAGTTGCTCAGTCCTGTCCGACTCTTTGCGACTCCGTGGACTGTAGCCCACTGGGCTCCTCTGGGATTCTCCAGGTAAGAATACTGCAATGGGTAGCCATTCCCTTCTCCAGGGGATCTTCCCACCACAGGGATCAAACCTGGTTCTCCTGCACTGCACGCAGATTCTTTACCATTAGAACCAACAGGGAAGCCCACATACCAAATAACCTAGCTGGATATCATGTTTGAGTTAAAGAGGATTTAAATGTCTCAACATGCCATAGATACAGACAGTTCAGTTCAGTTCAGTCACTCAGTCATGTCTGACTCTTTGCGACCCCATGAACCACAGCACACCAGGCCTCCCTGTCCATCACCAACTCCTGGAGTCCACCCAAACCCATGTCCATTGTGTCGGTGATGCCATCCAACCATCTCATCCTCTGTCGTCCCCTTCTCCTCCTTCCTTCAATCTTTCCCAGCATCAGGGTCTTTTCCAATGAGTCAGCTCTTCGCATCAGGTGGCCAAAGTATTGGAGTTTCAGCTTCAACGTCAGTCCTTCCAATGAACACCCAGGACTGATCTCCTTTAGGATGGACTGGTTGGATCTCCTTGCAGTCCAAGGGACTCTCAAGAGTCTTCTTCAACACCACAGTTCAAAAGCATCAATTCTTCAGCACTCAGCTTTCCTTACAGTCCAACTCTCACATCCATACGTGACCACTGGAAAAAGCATAGCCTTGACTAGATGAGCTTTTGTCAGCAAAGTAATGTCTCTGCTTTTTAATATGCTGTCTAGGTTGGTCATAACTTTCCTTCCAAGGAGCAAGCATCTTTTAATTTCATGGCTGCAGTCACTATCCACAGTGATTTTGGAGCCCAGAAAAATAAAGTCTGACACTGTTTCCACTGTTTCCCCATCTATTTGCCATGAAGTGATTGGACCAGATGCCATGATCTTAGTTTTCTGAATGTTGAGCTTTAAGCAAACTTTTTCACTGTCCACTTTCACTTTCATCAAGAGTCTCTTTAGTTCCTCTTCACTTTCTGCCATAAGGGTGGTGTCATCTGCATGTCTGAGATTATTGGTATTTCTCCTGGCAATCTTGATTCCAGCTTGTGCTTCTTTCAGCCTAGCGTTTCTCATGATGTACTCTGCATATAAGTTAAATAAGCAGGGTGACAATATACAGCCTTGACATACTCCTTTTCCTATTTGGAACCAGTCTGTTGTTTCATGTCCAGTTCTAACTGTTGCTTCCTAACCTGTATACAGGTTTCTTAAGAGGCAGGTCAGGTGGTCTGGTATTCTCATCTGTTTCAGAATTTTCCACAGTTTATTGTGATCTACACCGTCAAAGGCTTTGGCATAGTCAATAAAGCAGAAATAGATGCTTTTCTGGAACTCTCTTGCTATTTCGATGATCCAGCGGATGTTGGCAATTTGATCTCTGGTTCCTCTGCCTTTTCGAAAACCAGCCTGAACATCTGGAAGTTCAGACATAGACATGACATACGGACATAGACATGACATAGACATGTCCATTCTGTAGCAACTGCTGCAGTCCCACAGGTGGCCTCCAGAGGGATATAACCCAGCAGTAAGCATCATCCTTCCCATTGCATCCCACCAAGTGATCCCCCGAGACAATGAGGAAAATCCATCTCTTTCTCGTACGTTCATAGTCTTCCCTCTCCACTGCCTCATTATACCCAAAGAAGCCTTCCTGTAGATATGAAAACATACAGAAAAAAGTCTCCTTGTTTCTACATCCTCTGTCCCATATCTAGTCTTCCTGTCACTGCTAAATGTCATGAAGAACAGGCTTTATGTCTTTACTACTCCTCACCACCCAACCCAGGCTCTCCCGGTACTTGTTGATTGCCAGAGCTCCTGATGGATTCCCCTTTGCAAAATTCAGTGACCTCTTGTCATTTTCCCTCCTCCTGTAATTTTCTAGTTTATTCTAGCTGACTACCCACTCCTTGACATGCCCCCTCTTGACTTCTGTGACACTACGCTCTCCCTGTTCACGTCTCACTTTTTCTACTCTCAGTTTCCCCTCTGACTTTCACTTTCTCCATCTACCTAAAGGAGTAACATTCTTGGTCTTCTCTGTTCTCCTGGGTCCTCCTGAAATTCCATCAGATGCTTCCCCAGCTACCATTTACCACCATCATTTCAAGATGACTTGAAATTTCGAGCTATCATTACTCTCCTGGGCACCCAAGAACATTGGCAACAGCTTTCTCGGCATGGGCATTCTCCTGGCTTTCAAGTTCAATGTGTCCAAAGTGAACCTGGACTGTGAAGAACAGCTTAAAGACCATGACCTTTGTACGTGAATAGACCAGGGTTTGATTTCTGGCTCTTAATTGCTGCAGGATGTTGGAGAAGATACTGAAAGTTTTTGTGTAACAATAAAAAGAAGACTATAAAACTGACTTTGTAGAATAACCCTCTACATAAAACGTCTAAAACGGAACTTGGCAAATGGTTGTCACTCAATATATAGGAGATATTCAGCATTATTATCTTCTCTTCAGCACCTCTTTCTCTTCTTGTATTCCTATTACTTTTTACTCAATGTGTCACCACACTGTCATCATGTTCTCTTCTCCTCTGTCCCAGTCCTCAGTTCCAGTCACTGATTGTGTCTTGTTGATTCTATTTCTTTAGTCTCCCTGGACCCAATTGCTAGCCAGCTATGTTTTGGTGCTTACTGTTTGTTTCCTGGATTATTGTGATAACATTCAAGTTGATGCCTTTGCTATCTACTTCCCATTTCTCAAAACTGTCCATTATGTTGTCATAAGAGTTTTATGTTCCTTTGTTTTGTTTTCCTGAAACACAGAAATAGATAGGTTAGTCTTATCAAGACCCTCAGTATCTCCTGTTGCCTATGGTACACTTCCATAATCCCTGAGTGTAGCCAGCATCATCCTTTACCGTGGTATTCATTCCACTGTCTTTTCCAGATTTTTCTCCCACTAGCTTATGTGTCAATAACACCAGATTCAGTGTCCCCCAAAATAGCTGTCTGTGTTAGTGACACTCCTTCTCTTTATCTTTTTCTATCTATTTATTTATTTACATGGCTGTGTTGGGTCTTATTTGCAGCACGTGGGATCTTTCATTGTAGCACATGGACTTTCTAGTTGTGGCCCAGGGGCTCAGTAGTTGTGGCGCATGGGCCTGATTGTTCCTTGGCATGTGTGATCTTAGATCCCTGACAAGGGATCAAACCTGAGTCCTCTGCATGGCAAGGCAGATTCTTAACCACTGGACCCCCAGGGAAGTCACACGCTCCTTCTCTTTAGAAGCCCTTCTTCCCTGAACAGTTACTTTTAGCCACTTCTTCCTTTAGCTTCCTGTAACATTTGACTGTCAGTGCTTCTTCCTTCTATCATAGTTAGTATGCAAGTAGTCTTTTCCCCCACAATCTAAGTCCTTTGAGAGCAGACAAGACAAATGCAGTGCAGCTGGAAAAAAAGAAATTTAAAAATGGCCAAGAAAGAAAAACAAGAATAAAGCCAATACAGCAACAAAGGCCCTTGCTATGACTGTGCACAAAACATAGTCAAGTGTTAGCCTTTGATTCACTCCCCTCACAAATAATTTTGAGTGAATCCCTTTTACCCAGCACAAAGTATTGAAAGGCAACCAATAACAAGATAGATCTGACTCCTACTTAGAAAATATATGTGGGAATAAGTCATACACGTGAAATGATCTTAGAAGAATAGATGCAACAGTTCATTATGAGAGACATTTCTCCAAGAGAAATTTCCCATTTGGTGTATCATTTAGGATATATTGAGGGAAATAAAGGGTAACACCCTCAACAATGCTTTCATAATTAAAACAGAAGCTTTATATGACTATTAATTACCATTGAAAAGCAATGAATATTCCCTACCCTGTAGTAGGCACCTGCTGAAACGTTTTTGAAATCAAGTGCTATGACCTCATTTTAACAATCTTTTTGCCAAATACACCCAGACACACCTCCAGTAGTATCATTGACATCTTAGTCAAAACGGCTGTGTGCAATTTATTTGAGATATTAGCACCAAGACACCCTTATTTGCCAGCTCATATGTATTAATTTTCTATTGCTGCTGTAACAAATTATCACAAAACAAAGGCTTAAAATAACCAAATTTATTTCGTTAACAGCTTTGTAGGTTTGAAGTCACTTATAGTTCTCATTGGCCTAAAACCTAGGTACCGCCAGACTTGGTTCCTTTATGGCGACTCCAGGGCAGAATTTGTTCCATTGCTTTTTCCAGTTTCTAGAGGCCATCCATATTCTCTGGCTTGTGCCCTCCTCTTTAAAGCCTCATCTCTCTGGCCATCATTACATAGTCACATCTCCCCTTGATGACAGCTGGCAGAGCTCCTCTGCTTTTAGACTGGACACACCTGGATGATCCAGGCCACTCTTCTCATTTTAAAATCTTCAATCACATCTGCGAAGAATTTTTTTTGTTATACAAATAATACATCCCAATGATCTGAGGATTAGTGCGAGAATATTTGGTGGGGGGTTTAATTCAGCCTCCATACCATCTTACTGACCTGTGTTATTTCCAGTGGAGATTGTGACTCATCAGCTGCTGGTTGAAAGGAGAAAACTGCATGATGTAATTAATTCTGGATGCTTTCCTATAGCTCAGGTGGTAAAGAATCCACCTGCAATGCAGGAGACCCTGGTTTGATTCCTGGGTCAGAAAGATCCCCTGGAGAAAGGATAGGCTACCCACTCCAACATTCTAAGGCTTCCCTTGTGGCTCAGCTGGTAAAGAATCCACCTGCAATGTGGGATACCTGGGTTCAATCCCTGGGTTGGGAAGATACCCTGGAGAAGGGAACGGCTACCCACTCCAGTATTCTGACCTGGAGAATTCCATGGATTATATAGTCCATGGGGTCACAAAGAGTCAGACATGACTGAGCGACTTTCACTTTCACTACAACAGCAACTAAAATTGCAATTCCTGAGAATCCACAGGCAGTTGCATCAGGATGTGTGTGCATGTGTGACTTAAGACATACACGTTTCTCTCTGTTTTATAAGGTTAGAAATTAAAGATGGTGTGTGGTTTGGCCATGTCTGAATCTACTTCATTTATAGGGAATACTGGAGGTCCCTCTTCTCCCTCTGACCTCTTTCTAGTGCTTTGCATTTCCCTTTCCTACACCTCATGTGGAATTGATAATAGGTTAAAACCATCTCTTCCATTTCTTTGACAGAAGCAAAATGAAGCCATAAAAATATCTACCAACCCGGCAGAGCTCCTGCATAAATGACTGGTGTTTATTGCAAATGTAAAACGTTTTTGATTGTGAACATGCTGCTTGATGTGATCTTCTGAATAAAGATAATTTTGCACTGTGTGAATAATTTCCCATTGTTTTCCAAAGTGTGTGAGTGGTTAGAAGAAATATTTCTACAATGTGTTTGTCGGCTTCACTTTACAAAATTGAAACAATCTTGGATAGTGTGGATACAAGCAGATGGATGAGGATTTCTGATTTGAGTCTGGAATGTGAACAAAGTGGAAAACACTGCTTGTGGATTCTGGATTACTCGCTGGGACTTACGGAAAACTAATATAGTCAGTGGGCTTCCCAGGTGGCGCTAGTGGTAAAGAACCCACCTGACAATGCAGGAGACATAAAAGACGTGGGTTCAATCTCTGGGTCAGGAAGATCCCCTAGAGGAGGGCATGGCAACCCCACTCCAGTATTTTTGCCTGGAGAATCCCATGGACAGAGGAACCTGGTGGGCTACAGCCCATAGGATCGCAAAGAGTCCGACATGACTGAGCAACTGCGCACAAGCATAGCACAACATAACCAGTAACTCAGTAACTATCTTGTTCTGCACATAGTAGACACTTGATAAATACTGTTTACATAAGAGAATAATCATGTTTCACTTTTCCCCTGTAGCCAATAGTCATTTGATGGGATTCTTCCCAGTCAATTTCCTATAAAGCAGGCAGAAATGATTGACATGCCTGTCAGATGAGTTCCTCCTACCACTGTGGTCCGCATGATGCCCACTCCCAGGTCCTTACAAGGCTTTCTACTGAATGTCATCACCCTCCCAGAATTGTTAACATTATTCCCACTGGTTGAGAATAACAAAGTTGCCATCATTTATTTCCTTCTTTGTCTCCTTTTTAAAAGCATAGTATCTATTTGTAGAGATGTAGTTGGACCTAGAGTCTGTCATATAGAGTGAAGTAAATCAGAAGAAGAAAAACAAGTATCATATATTAATGCATATATGTGGAAACTAGAAAAATGATACAGATGGACCTATTGCAGTGTGGGAATAGAAATGCAGACATGCATAATGGACTTGTGGACACAGGGTTGGGCTGAGAGGGTGGAATAAGCTGAGAGAGTAGGACTGATATATATACACCACCATGTATAAAATAGATAGCTAGTGTAAAGCTTCTGTATAGCACAGGGATCTCAGTTCAGTGCTCTGTGATGACCTAGAGGGGTGGGGGACGGGCATCGGAGGAGGTCTAAGAGGGAGGGAATATATATATATATATATATATATATATATATATATATATATATATAGCTGATTCACTTCATTGTACAGCAGACACTAACCCAACATTGTAAAGCAATTATACTCCAATAAAAAATGAACAATAAAAAGTGCCCCAGGATAGATGGAGGAGACATTAATATCACCCTCTCCTCCTTTCTCTTACAAACCTGCTTCCACATCCACCAGTTGTACCAAATGATCAGCTGTTTCATGTGGACTCTAAAAGTAACCGTGCCTATTCAGGGCTGCCCACTGCCAGGACCGGTGACAGAGTAAGGGCTTGCTGAAAGGACGTGTAGGAGAAGAGGGATGAGAGTCCATCCAGTGACCTTTGGGGAGATTCTGCTGGCTCATCATTGGTGCTCAGCATTGATGATGATTCTGCTGCTCATCATCAAAGACCCATGTTTTCGTTCCATGGTGTTAAAAGTGCTGAACAACATCTCGGTGTGTTGTTTTTCAGGATCAGCTAAAACAGACATCTGTCCCAATGTAGTGATAGGGCTTCCACAGGGAATGTGATGTATTATTATTTCTAGGAAATCATTCCTTTTATGCCTTTTTCTCTAGATGGTCACTGATGATTGTGTGTTGGGCTGGGGAGAAAGCAGGTCTTAAAAACACGGGGAGATTTTGGTTAGAGAGTAGGTAGGCCATGCTACAAATGCAAAGAGGAAGCATAAGGATGAGGAAGTGATCCTTGAAGATAGTAAAGCTGAATCATTCTAGCCATGCTTCATGGCTGAAGGACTTTTTTTTGCTCAGTTTTCAGTTCTTTGCTCTTGAGTCTCTCTGTCCCTCCTTCCTCCAACGTGGGCATTGCTTCTGGAGTCTTCCTTTACTTTCTAGCTCCCTCAAGCTGAGGCATGACCACCAGTTTCCCTTCATGCACCTCACAAATGTCCCATCCACTCTCTGTCTGGGTTGTGGGCTCCTGAAACTGCAGGTGGACCCATATGCCAAGCCGCTCCTATGCTGGGGACCAGCTCTGCATGCCTCTTGCATGAGTTTGTCGGGAGAACCCAAAATACTGTGCTCCCAATGCTTAGCCCACTCCAGAGCATTCTTCCAAGATGATGTGGTCCATATTCTACCACACTGAAGAGCTAGTTCCCCATGGTTCTCACAACTCAGTTGGGGCCCTCATATTCACATGAACTTTGTTATGGGTTTGTTTTCAGATTAGAGATATTTCAGCATGAATTTTTCAGTAAGATTTTTTTAAGTTTACGTTTTATTGAAGTATAGCATACATTCAGAAATATATACTGATCATAAGCATGCAATGGAATAAACTTTCACAAAGTAATCACACTAGTGGGCTTCCCTCGAGGCTCAGATGATAAAGAATCTGCCTGCAATACGGGAGACCCAGGTTTGATCCCTGGCTTGGGAAGATCCCCTGGAGAAGGGCATGGCTATGCTCTCCAGTATTCTTGCCTGGAAAATCCCATGGACAGAGGAGCCTGGTGGGTACAGTCCCTGGGGCTGCAAAGAGTCAGACACGACTGAGTGACCTGCACTTTCACTTTTTTCAAACCACACTAATGTAACAAACACCAGAAGAAAAGAGAGAACTTTATTATCGTCAGTACCCCAGGGCACCCTCGTGCCTCTGCACAATTCGAAGGGTTTTTTTTTTATGGAAGTTTGTTTTTTTGTAGTAGACATTTTTTATTTCCATGCTTAATGCAAAGTATTCAGCACCTGAAAACTGAACTTTACTATAAAACTCACATATATCTACACAAATAGATAATAAGTATGTATTAAACAGAAGCAAGTTTAAATTATGTGAGCTCTTTGACCGAAGGAGGAAGAAGGCCACTAGAAAATAAAACAAAATCATGTCGCACTCCACTTCAGGAGTCATAAAACTTGAATTCTATGCATTAATCTTTTCAAAAACTTTTTTTTATTTGTTCAGTCACTCAGTCATGTACGACTCTGTGACCCTGTGGACTGCAGCATACCAGGCTTCTCTGTCCTTCACTATCTCCCAGAGTTTGCTCAAACTCACATCCAGTGAGGCGGTGGTGCCATCCAACCATCTTATCTTCTGTTGCCCCCTTCTCCTGCCCTCAGTCTTTCCCAGCGTCAGGATCTTTTCCAATGAGTCGGCTCTTCACATCAGGTGGCCAGCATATTGGAGCTTCAGCATTAGTCCTTCCAATGAGTATTCAAGACTGATTTCCTTTGGGATTGATTGGTTTGATCTCCTTGCTGTCCAAAGGACTCTAAAGAATCTTCTCCAGCACCACAGTTCAAAAGCATCAATTCTTTGGCACTGATACAGCCAGTTAACAATGTTGTGATAGTTTCAGGTGGACAACAAATGAACTCAGCCAGATATATACATTTTAAAGAAGGGCTTTTTGGTGGGGGGAATTCATTCACATCTCCCCACAGTCAGGCATGGTTCCCTCTGAGAATGTTCAGTTCTGTCCTGTCTGTGGGGAAGGGGTGGCTTTCTCTGTAGGGTCTCCCTTAGAGACTTGTAGGGGGAGCACAAGGACTCAGCACAAGGGAAGGACAGCTGAAGGACTTTGCTGAAATAAGTGTGATGAGCATGAAGAATAGAGTGCTGATCAAAGGGAACAGGGGAAGGGAGTGAGCAGATTTTTGTCAAGAAAATCTTCCTCAAGGCTGAGAAAAGCACTTAGAGACTCATCTCATCCTATCCTTCACCTCACTTTATCATTTGTACCTCAGACCCTGCTTTACTGTCTCAAGTAACTGCAACCACCCACGGTGCCATCTGTCCGGGTGAAGGGTCCCCTCCAGCGGGATCTGTGGCCCTTGTTCTCGCCATCCTTTATCTGTCACTTTCATTTCTGTCTGTGCTCCACATGCTTCCTTCCTTTGTTGCCAGTGTTGCATAACCCTGGCTTGACAAAGTCAGCCTTCGATTTGGTCTTCCTGACTGTGTGTGTGGTCACTCATTCATTTCCGACTCTTTGCCACCCTTTGGACTGTAGCCCACCAAGCTCCTCTGTCCATGAGATTTCTCAGGCAAGAATACTGGAATGGGTTGCCATATTCTTCTCCAGGGTCTCTTCCCAACCCAGGGATCGAACCTGCATCTCCTGTGTCTCCTGCTTTCCAGGCAGATTCTTTACCCGAAGAGCCATCAGGGAAGACTTCTTCCTGATCTTTGGTCTCTTACTGAATCACAGCAGTGTTTGCATTCGTATTTCTAAGCACCACAAGCCTCCAGGTGCCAGAAATGTAAGATCTACACTGCCCTGAGATTCAGGTCCACTATTCCAGAAATATGCCATTTTCCATGAAGCTGTGTCTGAAAATTGCTATTAACTCTCTCCTCTGGCGTTGATTATTCTACTAGGCATTTTCTTTCTTATCATGACACTCCTAAATATTACATTACCTGTCAATCTCTATTACTAGATTCATTCATATTGAAACTCTTACACATTTTATTAAGTCACTTCTAAGGAACTTACATGGGAAAAACCATGTATCAGGTATTAGAAAATAAAAATAATGTGAATGTGAATCTTGCCCTTGAGTAAACTAAGGTCCAGTAAGGGACCCCAGGTTGTGCTAGTGGTAAAGAATCTGGCTGCCAATGTGGGAGATGTAAGGGACTTGGGTTCCATCCCTGGGTCTGGAAGATCCCCTGGAGGAGGGCATGGCAACTCACTCCAGTATTCTTGCCTGGAGATTCCCATGGACAGAGAAGCCTGGCAGGCTACAGTCCATGGGGTCTCAGAGTCAGATACAACTGAGCAGCTAACACTTTCACTTTCACTTGCTCATGGTTAAGTTGCCAGTGTCTTGCATGGTGCCTGGCAAAGGTCTAATGCTCAATAGATATAACTCTGCTAGCCAAAATGAATGAGTGAATCAACTTTCTTTTTTACACCATAAAATTCTGGGGAACTGAGACCATCCTGATTTGACAAGTTCTTATCTGTGAGAGTCACTAAAATGATCAATGGATGATTGATTTAATGAATGAACTATTGTAACTGTCAGGCTGATGAATTTGTAGCTATCAACAGGAGATTGTAGACTTGGAAGGAGTCCATTGCCCTAGCCAACTAACCCCTGATATTCCTAACCAGCTCATCCCTCTAATGCTCTTAGCTCATTTCTTTTACACAGTCTTCTCTTTCAAATATTTAATGAAAACTTAGAAGCATGTTCTCATCTCTCCCTCCTGGGATCAGGTCACAGAAACAGGACCCAATATGTGGCAATGTTCCCCTTGGTTTTAAAGGATTTGGTGTTTTAGATTCCTCTGACTTCTTTTTCAACTTTACTGTCAGTTTTGTTTCAGGTTGATATTCATTTCTGATTTTTAATCCCCCAAATCACCTCCCTTGATGTCAGATTCTAGTCTTAGACTTGCTTATTCTTTCATCTGGAAGCAACACTGAGGGAATAGGTACTTCGCAGGACTCCCACAGAGGCAGGTCCTAAAGGGTGGTGTCCACACTGCAGAGACGGATGCTGGGAAATCTCCTTCATGTGCAGTGAACACACAGACTGCTCATACTACTACTTGTGTCTGAGCTACTGTTACATTTAAAACCATTCCTCTCACCTAGGGCGTCCATGTATGTAACCTGTATGTTTAAATGCAGGTAATTCCTGAGTTTCAGCCTCCTCTTGGCTTTCCTTTCTGATCAGCAAAACTTTTATTTTTCATGTATTTCGTTTTCGCTGAACAGATGGTACATTATCAGCAAGTGACAACTAGCTTCCCAATAAGTGTTGAGAAACAAGTTTAACCACACACACATGCACACACACACAAAGGCCATGGCAGCAGAGCATATGGGACACTCACTAAGTAAAAGATTTTATCACAGTATTTGCTGTTGTACTGGTGTTGTAAAGTTCATTTTGAAAATATACATATGTATATAAAATGTTGAAAGAAGCTGAACTAGACGGCTGACTTCGCATCAAGTACATTTCCTGTGGAACACAATTATTGGGGAAAATGTTGTCGTTCAGTCACTAAGTCATATCTGACTCTGCAACCCCATGGACTGCTGCACACCAGGCTTCCCTGTCCTTCAACATCTCCTGAAGCTTACTCAAACTCATGTCCATTGAGCCAGTGATGCCAGCCAACCATCTCATCCTCTCTTGTCTCCTCCTCCTCCTGCCTTCTATCTTGCCCAGCATGAGAGTCTTTTCCAGTGAATGGGCTCTTAGCATCAGTTGGCCAAAGTATTGGAGCTTCAGCTTCAACATTAGTCCTCCCAATTCAGGGTTTATTTCCTTTGGGATTGATTGGTTTGATCTCCTTTCTGTCCAAGGGACTCTCAAGAGTCTTCTCTAGCATCACAGTTCAAAAGCATCAATTCTTTGGCGTTCAGCCTTCTTTATGGTCCAACTCTCACATCTGTAAGTGACTACTGGAAAAATTATAGCATTGACTATACAGACCTTCATCAGCAAAATGATGTCTCTGCTTTTTAATACACTGTCTAGCTTTGTCATGATATACTCTGCATATAAGTTAAATAAGCAGGGTGACAATATACAGCCTTGACATACTCCTTTTCCTATTTGGAACCAGTCTGTTGTTCCATGGCCAGTTCTAACTGTTGCTTCCTGACCTACATATAGGTTTCTCAAGAGGCAGGTCAGGTGGTCTGGTATTCCTATCTCTTTCAGAATTTTCCACAGTTTGTTGTGATCCACACAGTCAAGGCTTTGGCATAGTCAATAAAGCAGAAATAGATGTTTTTATGGAACTCTTTTGCTTTTTCCATGATCCAGCAGATGTTGGCAATTTGATCTCTGGTTCCTCTGGTTCCTTTCTAAAACCAGCTTGAACATCTGAAAGTTCATGGTTCACATATTGCTGAAGCCTGGCTTGGAGAATTTTGAGCATTACTTTACTAGTGTGTGAGATGAGTGCAGTTGTGCGGTAGTTTGAGCATTCTTTGGCATTGCCTTCTTTGGGATTGGAATGAAAACTGACCTTTTCCAGTCCTGTGGCCACTGCTGAGTTTTCCAAATGTGCTGGCATATTGAGTGCAGCACTTTCACAGCATCATCTTTCAGGATTTGAAATAGCTCAACTGGAATTTCATCACCTCCACTAGCTTTGTTTGTAGTGATGCTTTCTAAGGCCCACTTGACTTCACATTCCAGGATGTCTGGCTCTAGGTGAGTGATCACATCATCGTGATTATCTTGGTCGTGATAATCTTTTTTGTACAGTTCTTCTGTGTATTATTGCCACCTCTTCTTAATATCTTCTGCTTCTGTTAGGTCCATACCATTTCTGTCCTTTATCGAGCCCATCTTTGCATGAAATGTTCCCTTGGTATCTCTAATTTTCTTGAAGAGATCTCTAGTCTTCCCCATTCTGTTGTTTTCCTCTATTTCTTTGCATTGATCACTGAGGAAGGCATTCTTATCTCTTCTTGCTATTCTTTGGAACTCTGCATTTAAATACTTATATCTTTTCTTTTCTCCTTTGCTTTTTGCATCTCTTCTTTTCACAGCTATTTGTAAGGCCTCCCCAGACACCCATTTTGCTTTTTTGCATTTCTTTTCCATGAGGATGGTCTTGATCCCTGTCTCCTGTACAATGTCACAAACTTGTGCTTCTTCCAGCCCAGCGTTTCTCATGATGTACTCTGCATAGAAGTTAAATAAGCAGGGCTGTATATTGTCACCCTGCTTATTTAACTTCTATGCAGAGTACATCATGAGAAACGCTGGGCTGGAAGAAACACAAGCTGGAATCAAGATTGCCAGGAGAAATATCAATAACCTCAGATATGCAGATGACACCACCCTTATGGAAGAAAGTCAAGAGAAACTAAAAGTCTCTTGATGAAAGTGAAAGAAGAGAGTGAAAAAGTTGGCTTAAAGCTCAACATTCAGAAAATGAAGATCATGGCATCTGGTCCCATCACTTCATGGGAAATAGATGGGGAAACAGTGGAAACAGTGTCAGACTATTTTGGGGGGCTCCAAAATCACTGCAGATGGTGACTGCAGCCATGAAATTAAAAGACGCTTACTCCTTGGAAGAAAAGTTATGACCAACCTAGATAGCATATTGAAAAGCAGAGACATTACTTTGCCAACAAAGGTCCGTCTAGTCAAGGCTATGGTTTTTCCAGTGGTCATGTATGGATGTGAGAGTTGGACTATGAAGAAAGCTGAGCACCAGAGAATTGATGCTTTTGAACTGTGGTGTTGGAGAAGACTCTTGAGAGTCCCTTGGACTGCAAGGAGGTCTACCCAGTCCATTCCAAAGGAGATCAGCCCTGGGTGTTCTTTGGAAGGAAATGCTAAAGCTGAAACTCCAGTACTTTGGCCACCTGATGCAAAGAGTTGACTCATTGGAAAAGACTCTGATGCTGGGAGGGATTGGGAGCAGGAAGAAAAGGGGACGACAGAGGGTGAGATAGCTGGATGGCATCACTGACTCGATGGACGTGAATTTGAGTGAACTCTGGGAGTTGGTGATGGACAGGGAGGCCTGGCATGCTGCGATTCATGGGGTTGCAAAGAGTCGGACACGACTGAGCGACTGAACTGAACTGAACTAGGTTTGTCATAGCTTTTTTCCCCCAAGGAGCAAGCATTTTTTCCTTTCATGGCTGCAGTCACCATCCACAGTGATTTTAGAGCCCAAGAAAATAAAGTCTGTCACTGCTTCCACTCCCCCGCCCCCCACTATTTGCCATGAAGTAATGGGACTGGACTGTTAAACACAGTTCTTTAAAACTAAAATGAGAGATTTTAAAATATTTTTGTTTGTGTATTTGAGTTGCTCTTAAATGTCCACCTAAATTATCTCTGCTGTTGCTAAAACAGCATAAAGAAGCAAATCTTCTAGTGACCTAGATTCGGGCTATAGTTGTCTGCTAACTAGATACAGGATTTAGAAGTGACATTGATGCTTGGCTCCCAGCTTTGTCAGTTCTACCATGACGGGATTTCCTAGTCAATCTTTGAGATTCATTTTAGCATCCAAATTCTAATATTTAACAGCTTTAACAATGTGCAAGGTCAACATATTTTTCCTAAGGGTAAAAAAAAGGGACTGTGCAATATTTCATGTAGCGCTTTGTACCAAAACCTAGAAAACACAAGAAAAGTTGAGGACACAGTCCCCACCCTCAGGAAGCCTCTAATATTAATATTAGATAGATGAAATTGATGGCACATGATGGTAAAAGCAAGTGCAGTAACAAAAGTTAGTGTTGCATAATGTCGAGGAAAAGTTGGAGGGGAAAGGTGACTTGCTAAAATTCTCAGGATGATTCATTAAAAGGTCTGGAAGTAGAAGTCTCATGTCTTCTGCTTTTATCCTCCTAGGAGTTTCTCTGTTAAAACAGACCAGATTCACTTTCCTGACCCGTAAAATGGTGCTGTCATGAATACACATCACATCAAAGAAAAACTGCTAGTCATTACACACTTTATTTTCTCAGAAGATCAGAATCCATGAGAGCACATACAGTATTAATGCCTACAGTCACAGGGGGTGCACACAAGGCATGTTCTTTGGGTATCATTAAAGGACACCAGAGAGGGGTTCCAGGAGGAAATAAAAAGTGGCTTTTAACATAAGGTGAAAGAAGGGAGCATCGATCACCCCAAGTCCACCTTTTGTGGGTATCTCTGCATGGTCATCTCCCCTCCTGAACAAAGCTGTGTCTGGTGATGGTCCCCTTCTCAGCACTAATCCTACTAAATCCAGGTAATCCTTTAAAAAATCATTTGCAAGTCTTGTATGTGTGTGATTTGTGTCTGACTATTTGTGACCCCATGGACTCTAGCCCATCAGGCTCCTCTGTCCTTGGGATTCTCCAGGCAAGAATACTGGAGTGGGTTGCCATGCCCTCCTCCAGGGGATCTTCCTGACCCCCTGCATCTCTTACATCTCCTACATTGGCAGGTGGACTCTTTACCGATGGCACCACCTAATAATGCCGCTCGTCTTTTCATAGCCAGTTGCGTTCAAAATAGCTTCCTAAATCTTCAAATTGCCAAGACCTCTTCCCTTTGTGACTTGCCTCTTGTCTCCAGCCCCATCCTGTGCACGCACACTTCCCACCCGTGTTATGCAGCCCTCTGCACTTCAAGGCCTTCCCAGACCAGCCAGATGACTGTGGACTCATAACACGCCTTTGTCAGCTTTTTCCCTTTTTTTGCAGACTCCCATTTTATATCTATCGTAGGCAAAATTTGAAATAAGACTAACAAAAACAAAAACCTTCACACCAACTTATTTGTGTACATTAGATATTCTTTGATTTGTCACTTGCTGGAGCATTGAGACCATGGTTTTTGTTGTTGCCCAGTGGCTCAATCATTTCTGACGCTTTTGTGACCCCTTGGACTGTAGCCCACCAGGCTTCTCTGTCCATGGGATTCTCCAGGCAAGAATACTGAAGTGAGTTGCCATTTCCTTCTCCAGGGGATTTTCCTGACTAAGGGATCGAACACACATCTCCTGCATTGCAGACAGATTCTTTATCACTGAGCCACCAGGGAAGCAGCCTGCGAACATGAAGACAACCTTAAAATCTCTTCCTCTGGCCACTTCTCATCATGACTTTGTGACACAACATCTAAAATCCTGCTGTTCCAACTTCCTTCCTTTCCTCTCTCTACCTTCAATCCTGCAGATTCATGAAGCTTATGAGAGGAAATAAAATCAGAGATAGAACACTTGTTAAGGAATTCTTTTCAGGATTGTGATTTAGTTAGATTAAAAAATAGTAAAAAAAAAAAAGGTAAAATTAACTTTGATAATGTTTTTTATTTAACCCAATGTCCTAGACAGCTCTGGCTGCCATGACAAAGTACCATATACTGAGTCACTTAGACAACATTCATTTGTTTATCACTATTCTGGAGGCAGGAAGTCTGAGATCAGAGTGCTGGCCAGGTTGGTTCATGGTGAGGGCTCCATCCTTATGACCTGATTACCTCCCACCAGCTCCACCTCTAGATACTGTAACATTGAAGATCAAGCCTTCACCATGTGAAATGTTGGGGCTGGGACACAGATATTCAGTCTATAACATCCAGTATAGCCAAAACATTGTAATTTTAGCATGGAATCAATATAAAAATATTAATGAAATGATTAAATTCTTTTTATTTGAAGTCTCCAAAAGTCCCCTGTGTGTTATACACTAAAAGATATCTCAAAGCAGGTGCTGAATTTTCATCAACAATACTTGAATGTTATTTATGTCATAGAACTTACATGTGAAAAAGGAGATTGACAAACCAAAGTTGTTCCAAATATACTTCAAGTCTTCCAAACATTGTAGCCAGTCTTTCAATCTAAACTTTTAATCTAAACTTAAATAAACTACAACTAAATGAAATTAAATATTCCATTTCTCAGTCACACTCACCACATTTCACATACCCATGTGACTAGGAGTGACCATTCTGGGCAACACAGAGACTTTGTATTTTATTCAGGTCTAGTTAGACTTTCTTGGGCTCCAAAATCACTATGGATGGTAACTATAGCTATGAAATTAAAAGACACTTGCTCTTTGGAAGAAAAGCTTTGACAAACTTTGATCGCATATTAAAAAGCAGAGACATCACTCTGCTAAACAAACGTCTGTATGGTAAAAGCTATGATTTTTCCAGTAGTCATGTACAAATGTGAGAATTGGACCACAAAGAAGGCTGAAAGCCGAAGAACTGATGCTTTTGAACTGTAGTGCTGGGGAAGGCTCTTGAGAGTCCCTTGGACTGCAAGGAGATCCAACCAGTCCATCCTAATGGAAATCAGTCCTGAATATTCACTGGAAGGACTGATGCTGAAGCTGAAGTTCCAAAACCTTGGCCACCTGATACGAAAAGCCCACACATTGGAAAAGAGCCTGATGCTGGGAAAGATAGAAAGCAAGAGAAAGGGATGACAGAGGAAGAGATGGTTGGATAGCATCACTGACTCAATGGACATGAGTTTGAGCAAGCTCTGGGAGATGTTGAAGGACAGGGATGCCTGGCATGCTGCAGGCCATGGGGCTGCAGAGTCAGACATGACTTAGTGACTGAACAAGAACAAGTTGACTTTACATGAAAATAATATCTAAACCTGGATTTAAGAACTAAGAAGAAATAGAGAAAACTTTGAGAAGCAAGTGAAAGTCATAAAGTGATTTTAATATTTCAGAAGCTTGGGGAAAATAGAGTCCTCAAGGAGGAACCTGATTTCCATTTGTGTGGAGTATGAGGTATAAAGATTGTTAGAGAGACCCTTCTGCATCTCAAAGGGCAGCCAGACACGATGAATAGACTTCAGCTCTAAAGGGAGATATTGTTTAGCTGTAAGAAAGGCTTTATCTCTATTCAGACTAGAAAGTCATGAGAGCTCTGTCCCTGGAGCTCCTTGAAATTAGGGCAAATGTACTTCTGTCTGGGATGACTTAGCTGTAGTCTACCTGAAGGGCAGAGGGATTGTTCTCTCAATGTCCCTTCCTGCTCTGATTTCATGATTCTGAGATAACCTGTGGGTAGAGAGACCACACACCAGCTGTTTTTAAATGTTGTGTTTGGAGGAACAATTAATCTTTGTGATTACATAGTTATGTAATCTGTAGTGTTTTCTAACTTTTGTTGCCTGGGAGCATGTGGATCATTGAGCAAGGGCTTAGCAGTGAGAGCAGGAAACTTCTGGAGCCATAGAGGAGTCCTTCTATGGCCATATGTGTGATCATAGTGAATGGACAGTAAATCCCATGTGTCTCTAAGAGACATACAGACATTCCCTTAAATGACCTGCAAAAAACAGCTGAGGCCACCTATAAATCCATGTTGAATTAAACGCAGTTAGCAAGTCTGTTCACCCCACTCACCAGTCATCTTGAGTTGCTTTAATTGTTGGCAACGTAGCTGAATGATGGGCAAAAAGAGCATACAGGATCTGGACCTGGATTGCAGCCTCTGATTCTCCACATCAGTTCCAGTTTATCTCAGAAGACTCATTAACGCAGAGTACTTAGGGGTTGTCAGTTCAAGAAAGAAGGATTCTAGAAGCCAGAAAACATCTCCAGCTGATGTCATCAGCATCTTTATTCATGGATGAGATTTTAGTTACAGTTTTCTATAACATTTTCTCTCTTGGTCCTGGGAAATCTGAATTCTTCAATGCCATAATTGCTGTTAAAACGTATTGAATGTGTGATGAGAAGTTCTCCATGTTTCGGTTGAGATTAGGCATGTGTTCCCTGGATCAGACAGTTGTCAGGAAGCAAGTGATTCAAGTTGCATGGCTACCCTTGTCCTCTTGTGGGTCTGAGAGTGAATAGGAAGCAAAGAGCCTAGAAAGGCAGCAGTCTAGGTTTTGTTCAGTGGTAAGATCTCTTCATATTCAGACACGAGACCTGTAATCATCTCCACACTTGTTCAGTGGGAGAGGGCTGGGGAACGCAGGTCCTTGGATCCCAGCAGCAGTGGCCATATTTCTCCGTATTGACTGTGTTTCTCAATATCCACTGTTGTTTAGTCGCTAAGTCGTGTCCAACTCTTTTGCAACCCCATGGACTATAGCCCATCAGGTTCCTCTGTTCGTGGGATTTCTCAGGGAAGAATACTGCAGTGGGTTGCCATTTCCTTCTCCAGGGGATCTTCCCAACCCTTGTCTCCTGCACTGGCAGGCAGATTCTTTACCATTGAGCCACCAGGAAACCCCCCAATATCCATTAGACTCACCAAAACAGGCACAAAGTAGGCAGTGCAGTGAGCAAGGAACAGCTAGCAAATTGTGAAAGAGAGTAATTATTAATAAATAACCCACCAGTGTGGACTGTTGCCTTCTAGAAATCAAAACCTTTAGGCCTGGAAGATATTTTCCTGATACAGGGAAAGGGAAATGGGAAGGCTCACTCCCTACGGGGTCATAGCATTCCCATGAGATCTTTGGGTTACAACAAAGGCACTAGAGTTCTGCGTATCCTATTTGGCAGAGGGTAAGGAAGTGATACATCAATAGTACTTTGTTTCCTATACGTATGTGTACTGCCAGCTGAACTGGATGTACAGTGGGCAAGAATTTGAAGAATCATTGTGATACAGTAACACTACTCTAGAGTCTGAGACTTCTCCAAGCCTCACAAAGAGGAGGACAAGTTAGAGATTCAGCTGGCTTAGCCAGTCCTACCATTTTATAGTCCGTATTTTCTAGAGTTTTAACAGTCCCAGGGAATTTCTCCTGTATGGCTTTGGTCCTTGAGCATGATGATCTGGCCTGAAAGTAGCAACAGTTGCTTTCATATAATATTCCCTCTAACACAGAATTGATGACAAGACCCTTTATGTCAGTGACATTGATAAATCCTACTATTCTAGAATAGTCACTGTGGATGTGTACGAAAAGCAAGGATAAATGAATGGAAGAAATATTCAATTTATCACATCAGACTCCTCAAAAATCTAGCTAATATATCTTGACCATGATTTTTAAGCCAAGATTCAATGGGTTTTAAGAATAACAAACATGCTGTGTGTCTGATTTGTCTTCAGACTCATGTCATCATTTCCAGAGTTTTCCACTACAGAGATTTATGCTGTCATTGGATCTAATTATGAATTAGTGATTGATTCATTTAGGGAATAACTCAACCAAATGGCAGTGGATTGAAAAATGAGCAGGCCCTGAAGGGACACATGGGCAGAGATAACTAATTCTGTCTGCTGATGGGAATCAGCCCAGGTCATTCAGAAAATAGCCCTGAATGGAACAAATTATTCATCTTCCATCCACAGTGAGTGGCTTTCTCAGCCTTGCACTACTGACATCAATTAACCCCTGTGGCATTCTTCAGTTATTTGAAATCTCCAGGCTCACCCCATCCTTCTAAGGGAGCTATCCAGAACTTTTCAAATTTGTTTTGGCTTCTTTGCAAAGGTCTGACATTCACCTATTGTACTGCTTTTCACTTTTCATTGTTAAGAGTACTCTGTCCACCTCATGCATGTTATTTGTTCACTGTCAATCCTTGGTATATCTTGAGATTTTATGAAATGAATACAGGCCTTCAGAGAATTATTGAGATATCCTGGTTTAAGAGCTGCATTTGTTTGGTGATGTAAATGGTTGTATTAAAGATGTGTTCATTATGCATAAAGACTGATTTTACTGAAAGTCTGTAAGAAATAGCCCACATATAACTATCTCTTGCTCTGTCACCTCATTCTTTCCAGAGACTACTGTATGTGTATGTGTGTGTGGGGGGAGGGTGTGGTGGAGAGATCCTCAGAGGGTAAATGATTCCATATAAATTTCTTTGATTAGCAATAGCTGTATTCCTACTGTGAGCCCCCAGCTACACTGAGATTAGCTTTTGTGGGGAGCCATGTATCAAGGATTTTGCTTCAAAACCCCTTCATGAGAGCTGATTACATTCCTTTTCAAATACTTACTCAGGGAGGCATACTTAAGAGTGAATTGTAACCTTTTCAAAATTGACATTTCAAGGGAAACAGATACTGAGTGGTGGGAGGAGGAGGCAGTGATAGAACAGGCAGTTTTATAACTAGAGGAAAAGACAATGTCAGAAGGAGCCCTTGTTCCTGGTCAACCTGCCAAGTCATCCCCTGGGGTGATCCCCTCCTTTTCTTCTGCTTAGTACACCTGCCACTTGCTCCTCTTTGGAATGGGCTGCGATTTGATGCTAGTTAGAGGATTTATGGGCTCCCCAGGTGGCACTAGTGGTAAAGAACCTGCCTGCCAATGCAGGAGACATAAGAGACGCGGCTTCAACCCCTGGGTTGGGAAGATCCCCTGGAGGAGGGCATGCCGACCCACTCCAGTATTCTTGCCTGGAGAATCCTATGGACAGAGGGTGATGGTCCACGGGGTCGCACAGAGTTGGACAAAACTGAAGTGACTTAACACACAGCACGCACACAGAGGGATTTATATCAAAAGTTTCATTGGAAGAGCTCCTCCATCTTGACCATATAAATAATTGAAAGTCATATTTAATCTATCTTCCAGCCCATATTTTCTTATTTATTCTTATACATCTCACTTCATTCCAAAAGGGATTTGAAACATCTCCTAAAAATATTAGTATTATCACTACATGAATTTGTTGTGATATTTGTTGGAATATTTGGCTGGAGAGAGGACATGAATTTGTTGGAATATTTGGTTGAAATATTTGTTGAACTATTTAGTTGGAGAGAGGACATGAGTAGGAAAAGAAAACAGCACCAAGCTCAGATTTTTTCTGCCATTTTTCCTTACAGTGTAGTCACATGCCTGGTTGTGTGGTCATAGCTTCCAGTGGTCAAAGCAAAAGGAAAATATCAACAGTTACAAAATGTACACAGTATGGTGGATAAAGTAAACTCGAATGTCCGAAGTACAATCTCCACAAAGGAATCTCTCCCATAACATCTTCAGGAGTCATTATGTAACACAATAGACAACAATTACAGGAGCATTTGTTCCCGTCTAACTGCAACATCCGCTGGATCATGGAAAAAGCAAGAGAGTTCCAGAAAAACATCTATTTCTGCTTTATTGACTATGCCAAAGCCTTTGACTGTGTGGATCACAATAAATTGTGGAAAATTCTGAAAGAGATGGGAATACCAGACCACCTGATCTGCCTCTTGAGAAATCTGTATGCAGGTCAGGAAGCAATAGTTAGAACTGGACATGGAACAACAGACTGGTTCCAAATAGGAAAAGGAGTACGTCAAGGCTGTATATTGTCACCCTGCTTATTTAACTTATATGCAAAGTACATCATGAGAAACGCTGGACTGGAAGAAACACAAGCTGGAATCAAGATTGCCAGGAGAAATATCAATAACCTCAGATATGCAGATGACACCACCCTTATGGCAGAAAGTGAAGAGGAACTCAAAAGCCTCTTGATGAAAGTGAAAGTGGAGAGTGAAAAGTCGGCTTAAAACTCAACATTCAGAAAACGAAGATCATGGCATCCAGTCCCACCACTTCATGGGAAATAGATGGGGAAACAGTGGAAACAGTGTCAGACTTTATTTTGGGGGGCTCCAAAATCACTGCAGATGGTGACTGCAGCCATGAAATTAAAAGATGCTTGCTCCTTGGAAGGAAAGTTATGTCCAACCTAGATAGCATATTCAAAAGCAGAGACATTACTTTGCCAACAAAGGTCCATCTAGTCAAGGCTATGGTTTTTCCAGTGGTCATGTATGGATGTGAGAGTTGAACTGTGAAGAAGGCTGAGCACAGAAGAATTGATGCTTTTGAACTGTGGTGTTGGAGAAGACTCTTGAGAGTCCCTTGGACTGCAAGGAGATCCAACCAGTCCATTCTGAAGGAGATCAGCCCTGGGATTTCTTTGGAAGGAATGATGCTAAAGCTGAAACTCCAGTACTTTGGCCACCTCACGCGAAGAGTTGACTCATTGGAAAAGACTCTGATGCTGGGAGGGATTGGGGGCAGGGGGAGAAGGGGACGACAGAGGATGAGATGGCTGGATGGCATCACTGACTCGATGGACATGAGTCTGGGTGAACTCCGGGAGTTGGTGATGGACAGGGAGGCCTGGCATGCTGCGATTCATGGGGTCGCAAAGAGTCGGACACAACTGAGTGACTGAACTGCACTGAACTGAACTGCAGTAGAGAATTTCATAAACCCCTTCCTTATAATGTGTGTTCATGGGCTTCCCAGGTGGCACAGTTGGTAAAGAATCTGTCTTCAGTACAGGAGACACAAGAGACACCGGGTCAGTCCCTGGGTCAGGAAGATCCCCTGGAGGAGGAAATGGCAACCCACTCCAGCATTCTTGTTTGGATAATCCCACGGACAGAGGAGCCTGGTGGGATAGAGTCCATGGGATTGCAATGAGTTGAACATGGCTGAACATGAGTACACCTGTGTACATTTGACCAAATAGTATCTTTACAAAGTATCAATGGTGACATACTATCCCATTTGAAACAGCAAGGCAAGGTTTTTGAATCTGTGACTGTTCTGAACATTTCAGGGTACACAATCCCTATATAGTTAGCGGATCATTTACTATGTATTTGGGATTTAATTCACGGACCCTCAGTTTTCTTTCCTATATTTCAAATGTGAAAAATATTTTCTTTTTGGCAAATGCTATGGACAGGTTAAGAACTCATGTTTTAGAAGATGTATTAATATGTGTACCTCTCCAATCCAGTCAAGATCCAATAATAAACATTAGTCAGAAGTGTTCATGCCTCAAGTATCAAACTGCTTTGGAAATGTCAAGAGTATAATGAATCCTCAGGATTCTTGCTGGGTCTGAGACTTCACTTGATGATATCAATATGAAATTGGTTGTTTATGAAGGATTTAACATCGGGGTTTTTGGTGGTGGTGGTGGTATAGTATGTATGTGTTCGTGTGTTAGTGAGGAAAATAAATCTATTCTTTATTGGCCATTATATGTATCTGTGTGATTTTATGAAAAGAAGAAAGCAACTGGATTAAATCAAATGGATTCTAAAGGCAAGATAAAAACCCTTCCTGAATCCCACACTTCTCGTCCAAGAGGTTATGGAACTGCACCTATGGCTTCTCTTCCTTCTCCTTGGACTAACATCTCTCTCCCAGTATAATGTGTATACATAGATATATGAATAAATGTAAATATTTTTTGTAGAATAAATGTAACGTGGAAAGTTTCCATAAGGGCTCTATACTGCCAGTGTTACTGTTCCTGCAGTGGACTTTTGGTTGCCTCCCTGGCATCTAGTCTATACCATCAATCACTCTTCCTCTGTAGCATCCATATCGTTTGAGTGATATTGACGTACTGATACCCCTCTCTCTCTCCCTTTCTCTCTCTCCCAAAGCTCATTCTTCTGGAGCACCTTATAATAAAAAGGCACTTAGGCACTATTGAAGGCAGTCTTAAGGGATGCCCAGTAAGAAGCTCCTGGTGACCATCGTAGTCAAAAGATGATAACACCCGTGAAGGCTGACCATCTTAATTTTTCAGTTATGGGGCCAGTACATTCCATGTGGTCTACGCCAGTTTGAGTCGGCTTTTCTGTTATTTGCGACCCAAAACTTTCTAGTTTGTACACTGATTGTTCAGCATACTTCAGGAACGAAGAGTCAGTAAGTCATAGATAGAGTGCCTACACTTTTTATCATTTTATTCCCCCAAATGGTAGATACTGTCTTTCCAATTTTCAGATAAGAAAAACAAGGTATGTAGAAGCTGAGTAATTTGACCAAAGTCATAGCGGCAGTGAAAGAATTAAAATCAGGGCTGTCTGATAGTGAGACATTCTGCTAGATCAGCAGGTCTAACCTAGTTCTCCTTTATCACATACACCTAAACACACTCCAACAGGCTACCGGGCGTTGAGTGCAATCCCTGGCCTCTTCTGTAATTCAACCCTTTTCTCTCCTATTCAAGAAAGCAAATCAGGATGCAGTGAGAGTGGCATTCTTACATGATCGCCTTGAAGTGTCTTTAATTTAAAAGGAAAAAACATTACCCAAAACCCACTAAGACCTTCGGTAGTTGAACTTCAAATTATTCAGGACAAATCTTACTGGCATGTTCCTCTTTTCTACCTCCTGCATGAGTGCTAAGTTGCCTCAGTCACCTCCGACTCTTTGCGACCCAATGGCGGACTGTAGCCCGCCAGGCTCCTCTGTCCATGGGATTATCCAGGCAAGAATACTGGAGGGGTTTGCCATGCTCTCCTCCAGGGGATCTTCCCTACCCAGGGATCGAACTCAGTCTCTTTCATTTCCTGCATTGCAGGAGGATTCTTTATCACTGAGCCACCAGGCAAGCCCTTCCTGTCTCCTACCATAAAGTAGACACATCCTTTTACACTTTCAGCACAGGCTGGAGGGATAATGAGATGTATAAGCCATGTACAGAACAAGCACTGGAGTCAGAACTATCAAGCTGAGCTCTTGATGTTTTCACATGAAGCAAACAAATCTCTCGGTACCTTGGTCATGATGCTAGAAGCTTCCTCTACAAGTTCTAGCAGCAGCCAGTCTGGGTTTCACCTGGCTTGGCTGTAGTCCTCCTCTGATCACATTGCACTGACAAGTTTGCTTTTATTAACTGCATCGACTACAATAAAGTCACAGAATTTAGGACTGCA
Source organism: Bos mutus (assembly GCF_027580195.1). Classification (NCBI taxonomy): domain Eukaryota; kingdom Metazoa; phylum Chordata; class Mammalia; order Artiodactyla; family Bovidae; genus Bos; species Bos mutus. Next base: position 54,438,516 of record NC_091630.1, on the reverse strand, counting down.
AACAAATGGAACAATGCTGAAAAGAATTGAGCAATGAAATGGGGGGAAGGAATGATTAGGCATGTTGAAGGGAACCAGTTACTCTTGTACAGGAGATGCCTCTGAAATGTGAGCTGCAGTAACCAACCCCTTATCCACACCCACAGCTCACCAGAGACCTGACAGTTCTTCATGTCCCTTTAGTAAGTCATGAACATTGGGTGATTATGAACATTAAGTGCCTTTTGTCTTTCCATCTCTTTCTGTTTTCAGTCACCATACTCAATCTGCCTAACATATCTCATACTGTGGTACTTATGTGAGGGACCTCTCCTCAAGCATCATATGAATTCTGTCCATGCTTCTCTCATATGTTATTTCTTTCCATACTTAAAATAGCCTTAGTTGCTCCCTTTTTGCACCCCCAGGCCATTGGATCTTTATTTATTTATTTATTTATTTTTAATTGAAGGATAATTGCTTCACAATATTGGTTTGATTTCTACAATATTGGTTTGACTTCAACATGAATTAGCCACCAGTGAATATGTGTCCCCTCCCTCTGGAACCTCCCTTCCCCCTCCCACCCTTTCCCACCCTCTAGGTTGTTACAGAGCCCTGCCACTGGGTCTTTTATCTTTAATTTTTTAATCACAGTGGCAGCACTCTCACCATGTACTGTAAGGAGGTAATCACACATCAGTTTCCCCAACAATCTCAGGCTCTTCAAGGACAGGCATCTTGAGCTTCTGCACCCCAAGCCCACTGAATGATGCAGAGTAGGTGCATGTGTGCATGCTAAGTCACTCAGTCATGTCCGACTCTGTGTGACCCCATGAACCCTATGGGGTCATGACCCCATAGCTCCTCTGTCCATGGGATTCTCCAGGCAAAAATACTGGAGTGGGTAGCCTTTCCCTTCTGTAGGATATCTTCCTAACTCAGGGACTGAACCCATTTTCCCTGCGTTGGCAAGTGGATTCTTTACCACTGAGCCATCAACAAAGTCCACAGAGTAGGTGGTGTAATACTTTTTTTCGTGAGTAAAGCAATAAAAGAATAAAAGCACCCACCATGTAGTTTAAGAGGCACTGACATAGAGATGATGTGAAGGTAATGTCTGGCTGATGGTGTTTTTCTCCCAACACCCTGCTCAGATGGTGCCTGGTCTGATTGCAGAGGAACAGACAGATTGAAGGAAAATGGCCAGACTCTGGACCGCTGGGCATGTGCATCGCTGCCCACCTTCCTGGGGGAAATGCTGCTCTCAGCTGCACAATCACGCTCCCCCTTGGAAGTCTGGCTGAGCCCCAGGTGCTGCGCCTCCTGCCAAATGTCATCATGACCGCCCCGTCTTCTCAGATGACAGTAATGAAGCAGGAACTTAATATACCTCACCTCCGTGTGTCTGGGGAAATCCTCTGTCATTTAGAATTTACTTGTGAGCCCCCATGGACACGTTCTTCTGTCTCTGGCATCTGTTCTCTGGTTAAAGCCCCTGGTGTGATGCTTTCTATCATGATCTCTGCTTGGCTTAGCTTTATTAGGCTCTGGTTTTTTTTAGTGATGTCCGTGAGAAATGAGATGATCATCTTGTATGTACCTTGTCATCACACTGATCATGACTGTGAGATGAAAGTGAAGGTGAGCCTCATGGCACCCGGAGGTGACATCGAAGCCTGGCAGAAAGACAGAGCTGTTCACCCATGCCAAGGATATGATCTGGTTCTGCCAGGCATCCCCTGCTTCACTGCCCAGACTGAGTCTCCATGCCTTCATGATCCAGTCCAAAGTGTAATGTCTATATTTGTACTGGAGCCCCAAGGGGGGAAAACTGCATTATAATAAATGTGTGCTTTGCTAGCTACAGCATAATAAACATGATGCTCTAATTATCCATGTTTTCATAGAGCTAGGAAGCTAATCTCTTGAAGAATTAGTGTCCCTGGCAGACAGGCTCAGCATTTTGCATTGGTTTTGTGATGATACATAGCTTTGTAGGGTGTGTGTTTGTGTCAGCATTTCAGCATCTCCAGATAGGCACCATATTGGAACTATTTTGGTACTGAGTCCAATTAGAAGTCTATAGGTTGTAATCGGGCTTCCCTGGTGGCTCAGTGGTAAAGAATCTGCCTGCAATTATGGAGACGTAGGAGATGCAGGTTCAATCCTTGAGTCAGGAAGATTCCCTGAGGAGGGCATGGCAACCCACTCCAGTATTTCTTGCCTGGAGAATTCCAGGGACAGAGGAGCCCGGCAGGCTACAGTCCATGGAGTCACAGAGAGTCAGGCATACATGGCTGTAATCACTTGGTGATCTGGTTCTGCCTTTCAATTCCGTTCTGTGAGAAAGTTCACTAAAGTAGCCTAAGACGGCAGGAGCTCTCCCCATTGGCTTCTGGAACCTCCTCCTCAGTCGAGGTAGTGTCCAGGTTGATGGCGGTAGTGAGATTTGAGGGCCTGTGTATGAAAAATCTTCCACATCCCAGATCGCTGTTGGATTTCATGCTTTCCTTTCCAGCATGGATGAATCAGCATTTTGAATCTAGGAAATACCGCCTTGTGGAATAGTCATTTGTTTATTCTTTTGACAAATCATTCAGAATCTGCCCTGTGTCATCGACTCTTCTAGCTACCTTGGATACAACGGTTGGCTAAACAAAAACCTCTGATGTTCTAGGTGGGGGACAGAGAAAATAAATCAAATAAATACATAAAATATATAATTTTGGAATGAAAAAATGTACCACAGAAGAAAAGAAACAGGAAATAAAAGGGGAGTCTAGGCAGGGAGCTGTAATTTATAGTTTGTTTGGGAAAGTCTTCCCAGAAAATGTGACTTTACTTACTCCTAGTTCAATTGTGATTATCTCAAGGGGAAAAATGTAAAAAGATGGACTCTTTACCTGTAATAATTAAAGCTGTTAACAACTGGTGTCTTTAGGAGAGTATGTATAGCATTGCCCAGCTTCAGTGGAACAAATTGGAGAAATTAGACTGGAATTCCATATGGTGACAGCCCTCTCCAAATTCTCCTATTTTATCATATGAGTTGGAGTCACCTTAGTGCCTGAGTCAGGGGCCCTGATGTGGTCATCTTCAGATTCTACTTCCCAAACCAGTTTCAGGCACTTGGGTGGGGAGAATCGGTCTCTGAGGAACATGAGTATCTTTGGGGGACAGAGTTTCTCAATTTTGAAACCTCAGTTAAAGCTCTGCCTTCTCTCCACTGCTTCTTTCCTTTATAGATGATTTTTTTTTTGGAGCTTCTTAAACTTTTAATTGTTCTCCCTTTTCCTTGAGACCCTGATCATTACTTATAAAGACAGGAAAAATCCACAGGCATAAATTGGTAGTTCACATTATATTCCTAGAAATCTTAATTATGCCTAGATTTTTAAAATATTTATTTTATTGACATACAGTTGAGGGACTTCCCTGGTACACTTCCAATGCAGGTGGCACAGGTTCAATCCCTGGTCAGGGAGCCAAGATCCCACATGCTTCACAGTCAAAAAACCAAAACGTAAAACAGAAGCAATATTGTAATGAATTCAATAAAGACTTTAAAAATGGTCCACATCAATAAAGTTTTTTTTAAAGAAATATAATTAATAATCTTGTGTTAATTTCTGCTGTACAGTAGTGATTCAGCTGTACATATATATGTATATATATATACATATATATTCTCTTTCATATTCTCTTCCATTATGGTTTATTATAAGATGTTGAATATAGTTCCCTGTGCCATTCAGTAGAACTTGTTCTTTATCTATTCTCTATAAAATAGCTTGCATCCTAATCTCAAACTCCCAATCCATCTTTCCCCCACCCCCTCCTCCTTACGCCTAGATTTTTGAAGTCTTTTCTCTCTGGACTCTGCGCAAACAGAACTCCACTATGAAACCATGGAAAACAAAGTTATGATAATAGCTATTCTGCAGTATCATCTAAATTTACAAGGTTTTAGACATGAAAGAAAGGTGGCAGATTGAAAGTGAGAATGGGAGAGCACTGGAGAATGAGGGGTCCACAGAGGGTCATGCTGGCCTCCCGGCAATGCTGGTCCCTACCTTCAGGTGCATCATTTGTTGCCATGGCAACTTCGTGGAAATAAGGAAGGTGGACGGAGCTTGGCCCAGGTCCTGAGTTTTCTGGACTCTCCTTATCCTTTGATGACTTTCTTGCCTTGGATCTGCCAATCTTTATTAAAGATGAAAGCTTTTCTCCCTTAGCAGACTGATTCCAATGTCTGTTCAAACGGATACACTCAGGATACCTAGCTATGAGCTAAACAGCAACCGAATGTGGAAAGAATTTCTTCCTTTGAAGGTTAGTGAGCAATGAAACACTGGATGAAGATAAGAACAGCCAACAGGGACAGTAGTGAATAGAACAGCTCCGCCTCTGGCAGAACTCTGTAGTGCAACTTTTCTTTCACATTGTGGATATTGCTGAGTTATGAAATCACCCAACTCACACTTCATTTGCTGCTGCCGCTGCTAAGTCGCTTCAGTTGTGTCCGACTCTGTGCGACCCCAGAGACGGCAGCCCACCAGGCTCCCCGTCCCTGGGATTCTCCAGGCAAGAACACTGGAGTGGGTTGCCATTTCCTTCTCCAGTGCATGAAAGTGAAAAGTGAAAGTGAAGTCGCTCAGTCGTGTTCGACTCCTAGCAACCCCATGGACTGCAGCCTACCAGGCTCCTCCGTCCATGGGATTTTCCAGGCAAGAGTACTGGAGTGGGGTGCCATCGCCTTCTCCGATACTTCATTTAGTGTGTGGTAATTGAGGAGAAGGGGACGACAGAGGATGAGATGGCTGGATGGCATCACTGACTCGATGGACGTGAGTCTGAGTGAACTCCGGGAGTTCGTGATGGACAGGGAGGCTTGGCGTGCTGCGATTCATGGGGTCGCGGAGAGTCGGACACGACTGAGTGACTGAGCTGAACTGAACTGAACTGAATTGTACCACTTTGGGCTTCCCTGGTGGCTCGGCAGTGAAAGAATCTGCCTGCAATGCAGGAGACCTGGGTTTGATCCCTGGTTCAGAAAGCCCAACTACTCGATTTCCTGGAGTAGGAAATGGCTCCTCACTCCAGTCTTCTTACCTGGAAAAGCCCACAGAGGAGCCTGGTCGGTTACAGTCTATGGGGTCTCAAAGATTCGGACACGACTAAGTGACTGAACAATAACAACAGAATTACCTGGAAGGCTTGCTAAAATGGGGTGCTGGGCCCCACTCCATTATTGAGTGGATATTTCTTTTTCTAACAGAAGTTGGAAGAATTTCCATGTATTGACACTGTGTCTCCTGGACCACACTTTGAGAACCTCTGGTTCAACAGATGCCTGTTTTCCACTTCCACGTGGCTGTCACTCCTCCGTCAGGAAAATGCTTCTTTCTTTGTGGCAGAAATGTAGTAACATTCCATTTGTTGTTTCTTTCTTTGTATGTTTTCTGATTTTTCTGAAAGTACCACAGAATGGTCCCAAAGGAAATATTTATAAGCAGCTTCTTGTGAAACACAGCTAGACAAATAACATTCTGCTCATTGCAGCTGTATATTGAAATTCAAATTGATTTGTGTGCATGCTTTGTTTATGAGTAGCATTATTTATAAAACTTGGAATTGGACTGTCTTTGTGGAGTCATTATAGCCTTTCAGCTAACACCAACCAAGTGATTCCTCTTTGCATCCAAAATTGACGGAGCTCACAGATGAGCACTGAGTTAAATCCACATACTTCTCATCCTATTGAAGCCCCAGTATTGTATGCATCACTCATCTACGTGTCATATGATATATGTCATATGTATAAATACATGTGTGTGCGTGAGAGCTCAGTCGCTCAGTTGTATTCACTCTTTGCAACCCCATGGACTATAACTCACCCGGCTTTGCTGTCCATGGAATTTCCCAGGCAAGAATACTGGAGTGGGTTGCCATTTCCTTCTCCAGGGGATCTTCCTGAATGGATTGAACCCGCAGCTCCTGCTTGGCAGATGGGTTCTTTAGCACTGAGCCACCTGGGAAGCCCACCTTATGCCTTTACTTTAGAATAAATTCTGAGTGGGGCACATTTCGAATGAAGACAAAATGCTAATACTTCCTGGCAGTCAGACTTAGAAGGAACTCATTCTGTAATTGATTGTTTTTAACTAAGCAGGGGCTGCTCCCAAATTTCTAGATAAGTGGGGTCCCAGGACAGCAGTCTAGTTGGAAGAAAGAGATAAGGAATTTGTTCTGAAGTTGTGTTTGTTAAGTAAATATGCTGACTTTACTTAGGGTGTACTGGCAAAGTTTTTTGTTTAAAGACAACTTTGTATTTTATATGGTTTTTCCTCCACCTACACACTTCTCTGTTTATTTTGCCTAGAAGAGGAAACCCAATAGAAGTTCTTGGGGTTCTAAAGCACTTCACCCTTCTTGCTGCCACTGCTGTAAAGTGCCCAGCATCTCTTTAATGTGCCGTTAAGTATTAAAAAGCAGAGACATCACTTTGCTGACAAAGGTCCATGTCATCAAAGCTATGGTTTTCCAGTAGTCATGTACGGATGTGAGAATTGAACCATAAAGAAGGCTGAGCACTGAAGAATTGATGCTTTCAAGTTGTGGTGCTAGAGAAAACCCTTAAGAGTCCCTTGGACTGCAAGGAGATCAAAACAGTCAATCCTAAAGGAAATCAACCCTGAATATTCATTGGAAGGACTGATGCTGAAGCTGAAGCGCTAATACTTTGGCCACCTGATGCGAAGAGCCCACTCATTGAAAAAGACCCTGATGCTGGGAAAGCTTGATGGCAAGAGGAGAAGGGGGCAACAGAAGATGAGATGGCTGGATGGCATCACTGACTCAATGGACATGAATTTGAGCAAACTCTGGAAGATGGTGAAGGACAGGGAAGTCTGGTGTGCTGCACTCCACTGGGTCACAAAAAAAGTCAGACACAACGTAGCGACTGAACACGATGTAGCAACAAAAACAAAGTGATTTTAAAAGATTTCAGTAAGAAACAAAATATTCCCAGGAGGATTCTCCTTTTCTTAGTTTGGTTTCATTGCTCCTGGCCACTTCTCCTTAACTGCATCTTGTATCTTGTTATAGCTAGCAATTCTCTCATCAGTTTCCCTATTTTATATTTTTCATCCAACAGTTCTCAATCAGCAATTCCTTTGTATGTTAGTGTGTAGTTTCATAGAGGCTCTGTTGACCCTTGAACTCTTTGGGTTTGAACTGTGTGGGTTCACTTATAGATGGACTTATTTTCAATAGATACTACAGTACTGCCTGATCCCATGGGCAGGGGTCCTGGAACCAATCCCCCTTGGATACTGAGGAACAACTGTAGGTAAGACTTTTTTTTAGGACTCTCAGAAGATACATTCTGTTTGAAAATGTATAAGAGCCTTGCTGCTATGCAGTGAAGATGGTGACTTTTGAGAGATGACTTCTGCTTTCTGGGGCACCTTTGATCAGGTTGCTTTTGAAAGATACTCAGGAAGTGCAGGATAATTTTCACTCTTAGACCCAACCTCAGAGAAGCCGAGTTCAAGGACAGAGCAGTGTGGTTTTTTTGCTGCCCCTCGTAGTGATGGCAACTGTGATTACAGCCCAACGTCCCTGAGTCCAGGGTCTCTGCCAGGAGTCACCTCCCCTGATGGAGAGCAGGTGTCACAGCACCAGGGGAAGTGGCAGGAAAACAAAGCCCCAAGGAACTTCAGGAAATTGTAGGTCTGGCTTGATAGTTAAACATGTCATTGGCAAAGGTAGTTCTTGTTATGATGTAGCCGAATAGTTGGTTTTTTTTTTGGGGGGGGAGGGTAAAATAAATCTTAAACAGAGTTCCAAAAGAAAGTAGTTTCAGAGTGTGTATTGCTATAAATTCATATTACTAATTTTCAGCCATAAAACAGATACTGTTGGAGTTCATGTTTTAGGAGGATTTTTCTGTGAGTGACAAATTTCATATATTCCAAAGCACTAACTATAATTTCAGCCTCTGTAGTCTCAGTTAAAATTACTGTTGTTTTCTGCCTTTTTGTGCCAACAATATGTTCCTCTACATGACATAGCACATTTTCTGTGAAGAGTTTTTCCTACTACCTCAATTTCTAGTAGATCTCTAATTATATTAATTTTGAAAGATTGAACTGATGCATATTATATTTAAGCCAGTAGTGAAATAGACAGCAGCATCTCCTTAACCACTTTATCCCATACCCTCTTTCATTTTCCGCTCACTGTTGTGCATATTAAATATTTGTTCATCTACTCCCACTATATCCGCCAAGCACCCAGAACACTGTGGGTCCTCCTGAGAGACAGTCAGTGGATGTTCAGCAAATTATGTTAGCAGGGCTCCTTGTTCTTTCTACCTACTGAGTTCTGTGTCTGTGTGCTAAACTGTGTATATCATTCTTACGTTGCTTCCAGAACTATCCAAACTGATCACGAATTCCTTTTGAGCTTGCATGCAGTTAGCAACATCACTTCACAAACGTGACATTCTGAAGAATTAATTTCTTGAATGATAACTCAGTAGGAACAATTGAATCATCAAAGATAAAGTTATGGGGACAGCAAAATGTAAATATCCCAAACTGAAGGAAAGCTAAAGGCTTTACCTGAAACATCTAAAGAGTCAGTTGTAAAACTGGCAGAAAACAACTGTAAGCATTCATTTCAGCTTTTCTGCAGTCTGAAACTGGCCTATTGTCATACTCTCCCTATAAATCACCAAGATTAGAGGTATATTATGTGCAGATATTAAAAACATTCAAAGGATTTCTTTTGATCAATCACAGGAAAACTTTGAACAACCTGAATGCATTTTTCAAATTTTTTAAAATTAGCATTCTAATGTATGTTGTATGTGTCAATCACATTCAAAAGAAAAGGCAACAAATTGTCTATGCATTGCTTCATTTTGTGTTAATAAATGTGTCAGCTTTTAGTTAAGAACTATAAACCCTATTGTTATGTATATAACAACTGCTCAGTTCAGTCAGTTCAGTTGCTCAGTCATGTCTGACTGTTTGTGAACCCATGAACTACAGCATGCCAGGCCTCCCTGTCCATCACCAGCTCCCGGAGTTCACTCAAACTCATGTCCATTGAGTCGCTGATGCCATCTAACCATCTCATCCTCTGTCGTCCACTTCTCCTCCTGCCCTCAATCTTTCCCAGCATCAGGGTCTTTGCAAATGAGTCAGTTCTTCGCATCAGGTGGCCAAAGTATTGGACTTTCAGCTTCAGCATAAGTCCTTCCAATGAATATTCATAACAACTGTTATGGCTTTAAAAAATTTTTAATCAAAGTTATACATTTATAACTTTGTTTTATATACACATATAAATATGTATATATAATCTATAAATGAATATATAATATTTGTATGATATATAATATAATGTATAACATATGTACCATATATATATAAGGTGTATATGTATAATACATACATTTATAAAATTTAACAGTCAACTAATTCAACAACATTGAAAATATCCATCTCTTGCCTGATTCCTAATTCCTGCTCTCAAAAGGAAAGTTTATAAATCTTCTAATTGTTTCTTTTTGTGTTTATTTCCAAATCAGTCAATAACATGCTTGAGCTACTTCTGGCTGGGTTTTTTTAGCTTTATGCAATTAGCAATTAATATCCACCATAAAAAAGGGGGATTTAGTATTTTTCATTTTCTCCCATCACTCTCAACCCAATCCTCACCTGCATAATTACCTCTAACCATTTGCCAGTTGTTAAAAATCGTAATCTTCTGATGGATCATTATTCAGTGTCTTGGAGAAGGCAACGGCACCCCACCCAGTACTCTGGCCTGGAAAATCAGCAGCATGTGTATATATGCTATGCTATGCTGATCACTTCAGTCGTGTCCGACTCTGTGCGACCCCACAGACGGCAGCCCACCAGGCTCCCCGTCCCTGGGATTCTCCAGGCAAGAACACTGGAGTGGGTTGCCATTTCCTTCTCCAATGCATGAAAGTGAAAAGTGAAAGTGAAGCCGTTCAGTCGTCTCCGACTCTTAGCGACCTCATGGACTGCAGCCTACCAGGCTCCTCCGTCCATGGGATTTTCCAGGCAAGAGTAGTGGAGTGGGGTGCCATTGCCTTCTCTGATATATATATATATATATATATATATATATATAGAGAGAGAGAGAGAGAGAGAGAGAGAGAGAAAGAGATTGGGGAAGGAAATGGTGACCCACTCCAGTATTCTTGCCTGGAGAATCCTATGGACAGAGGAGCTTAGCAGGCTACAGTCCATAGGGTCACAAAGAGACAGACACAACTGAAGTGACTTAGAATATATATAGATGTGTGTGTGTGTGTGTGTGTGTGTGTGCTTCCCAGATGGCACTAGTGGTAAAGAACCTGGCTGTCAATGCAGGAGACATAAGAGACACAGGTTCGATCCCCAGGTTGGAAAGATCCCCTGGAGGAGGGCATGGCAACCCACTCTAGTATTCTTGCCTGGAGAATCCCATAGACAGAGGAGCCTGGTGGGCTATCTCCATAGGGTTGCAAAGAGTCGGACATGACTGAAACAACTGAGCACACACACACACACATGTGTCTGTGTATTTTATATATGTATAATTATATATATGATATGATTATGTATAAATATATATGTGTGTGTTCAGTCACTCATTTGTGTTTGACTCTCTATATACATATACATACTATATATATATATATATATATATATATATATATATATAATCAAACGCTACCTAACCTTTAAAGGAATTCCTTTCATTTGTTGAAACCATGAAGAAGTCCAGTGCATTGTGAGTTTATGTCCTTTGTTTGTATATTTATATAACCTCCCACTCCCCAAAAGCAAAGAAAAGCAAGGATAACTTCTTCTTCTATGTCCTGAAACATCAAAATGATGGAGCTTGTGAGGGTGACTTTCACCCATCTTGCTGAGCCCTTGGTTGAAGAGGAGGAGGTCTCATCTAGAAGTTTATTCTTGAGCACTGAGATATTTTATTAAATTATTTGGGTTTCTTTTTGTTGTTGTTTTTGCTTCTTTAGGAACTCTTGTTATTTAGTTATTGTATCTCTCATCCTTTTTCTCCTATTGTCTTATTTTTAATTATATTTTCTGAAATATTTTCTCAGGTTTATCCTACTTAATGAGTTTTCTATTATTGCTATATTTTTAAATTTCTGAAAGTTCATTACTGTGTTTCTAGTTCTTCCTTAGAGCATCCTACTCTTGCTTTATAAATGTCTTCTCTAAGGCTGTAAATGATAGGGTTTGGATTGTTTCATATTTTGGCAGTGGAATTTTCTTCTCTACTTCTTCTGCAGCAAGCCATCTTCTGCCTGAGACTCCCAGCAATGCTGCTAGTTCCTCACTCAAGTCATTTTGCTGAGTCAGTTTGTCACCTACTGGCTTTTGCTAGCATTCCAGGCTATTTGCCTTGCTTTGGTCCACCTGGCTTGTTTAATGTTTAGAGAATTAAGGGATCATTTATTTTCCTTCCATGTCCATTCCAGAAGGAACATGGAAGAGAGTTCTGAAAACTTAGCTTTATGGATCATGCCTTCAGTTTCTATGTAAGCAGTGGTTCAGAGGTGGCACTGAAGGCCCCATAGGAGACTCTGTCCATCAGGTTGCAGAGCCCCACTGAGATTAGTGTAATCACAGAAAGGGTTTGAGCATGCATGACCGTAGATGCTAGAATTGTCTGTCACATTGGTCTAGAATGTGACAGTTCCTGGGCACCATACTTTTAGCACCCAGAGAAAATGCTGATCTTTAATCTGCTGTAGATAGACTCTTTAATAAGATACTTTGGCAAAATTTTTGCCAATATGTAACACCCTTGGTACATAGAAAACTGAAATTCTCAAACTAATTTCCTGAATTTAATTCTTTTACCATTTTAACGTTCCTTCTATTTTATATGTTTGGTAATATATAACTGTTTTGGCCCACATATCCCAGAGTTTTGAAAGTTTTCGTTTATTTTTTTTGTATCTATTGTTCATAGTGCAAAATTATAACATATAGAAAATTTCTCAAGTGCAGTGAAATAGGAGAACACCAAAATAGTAATATTATCTGGGAGTGTCATCAACCAAACAGAATTCCTGTTAATATTTGTGTGCTTTTTTGCAAGTTATGTTTTCTTCTTTACTATGATGTTAGGATCAAAATTGCATGCTAAATTTAAAAGATAATTTTTTGTGATTATGATGATATTATATCTTCATTATAGAACATTGGGAAATACAGAAATATTATAAGAAACTTAAATCCAGAATCTGAACATTCAGACATAACCAGTTTAAAGCTTTATACTTTTATATATCCTTAAGGCCTTATTTTTTTTTTTTTTTACTTTTCCTCACAAAACTTTAAATACTCATTTCAAAAATATAGATAACATAGAGTTGTAGAGCACAAATAATTAGGATTCCGTTTTAGCCTTATTTTTCCCTGAAATAAGGTTCCTCAAGGTTTAACTTCTTTAAAGTTGCTTGTATATTTTCCCAGATCTCCACTATGCATCACATTATTTATTTATTTATTTTTATTTTTTCAATTTATTTAATTTTTAAACTTTACATAATTGTATTAGTTTTGCCAAATATCAAAATGAATCCGCCACAGGTATATATGTGTTCCCCATCCTGAACCCTCCTCCCTCCTCCCTCCCCATACCATCCCTCTGGGTCGTCCCAGTGCACTAGCCCCAAGCATCCAGTATCGTGCATCGAACCTGGACTGGCATCTTGTTTCATACATGATATTTTACATGTTTCAATGCCATTCTCCCAAATCTTCCCACCCTCTCCCTCTCCCATAGAGTTCATAAGACTGTTCTATACATCAGTGTCTCTTTTGCTGTCTCGTATATAGCGCATATTTCCTACAGTCCAAAGATGAATGTATATTATGCACACTAAAATAAATAGGTATATACACCAACCTTTAAATTTTCTTACTTGAATAATGTACAGAAAACATACTGTTCCACAACTTACTTTTTAAATCTGGTCTTTTACAATGAGCACATCTCTTATCTTAGTGAATATAAATCTATTGCATTCTTTCTAATAGCCTCATGGGACTGATATGCAATAATTTATGTGAAAATTTTCTCAACAATCTTTCTTTTTTTTTTCTTTCCTTTTCTTAATTGAAGGATAATTGCTTTACAGTATTGTGTTGGTTTCTGCCATACATCAGCATGAGTCAGCTGCAGGTATACATATGTCTCCTCCCTCCTGAACCTGCCTCCCACACTTAATTTTCTTTCTAGTTTTTTTTTTTTTTTTACTATTATGCTGAACACTGCTCTGTGTATCTTTATACACAGAGCCCTTTGCATATGTGTGCAAAATGTCTTTTAGTCAGATATAATCCTAGAAATAAAATTAATTAATCAAAGGTATATGAGTATTTATTGAATTAATGCAAGATCCAAATACTTTTCAAAAAGGCACTATATAAATCACGCCAAAAATATATAAATATGATTGTTGCTTCACACCCTCACTAATGCTGAATACTGTCAGTCTTTAAGTATTTTGCCAATCTGAGCAATCCAAATGACTAATTATTATTTTAAAATATATTTCCTTAAGTATAAACAGTCATTCAAGCCTGATTTTTCACAGGCACACAGGCCTTTTGCTGCTGGATAGCTGGAGTAATTGGCAAATTTGGCCTTGGAGTACAGAATGAAGCCAGACAAAGGCTAATAGAGTTTTGCCAAGAGAATGCACTGGTCATAGCAAACACCCTCTTCCAACAACACAAGAGAAGACTATACACATGGATATTACCAGATGGTCAATACCAAAACATATTGATTATATTCTTTGCAGCAAAAGATGGAGAAGCTCTATAGAGTCAGCAAAAACAAGACCGGAAGCTGACTACGGCTCAGATCATGAACTCATTGCCAAATTTAGACTCACATTGAAGAAAGTAGGGAAAACCACTAGACCATTCAGGTATGACCTAAATGGATTTAAGGGACTAGATCTGACAGACAGAGTGCCTGATGAAGTATGGACAGAGGTTCATGACATTGTACAAGAGACAAGAATCAAGACCATCCCCAAGAAAAAGAAATGCAAAAAAGCAAAATGGCTCTCTGAGGAGGCCTTACAAATAGCTGTGAAAAGAACATAAGGAAAAAGCAAAAGAGAAAAGGAAAGATATACCCATTTAAATGCAGAGTTCCAAAGAATAGCAAGGAAAGATAGGAAAGCCTTCCTCAGTGATCAATGCAAAGAAATAGAGGAAAACAATAGATGGGAAAGACTTCAAGAAAATTAGAGATACCAGGGGAACACTTCATGCAAAGATGGGCTCTATAAAGGACAGAAATGGTATGAACCTAACAGAAGCAGAAGATATTAAGAAGAGGTGGCAAGAATACACAGAAGAACTGTACAAAAAAGATTTTCATGACCCAGATAATTATGATGGTGTGATCACTCACCTAGAGCCAGACATCCTGGAATGGGAAGTCAAGTGGCTTTAGAAAGCATCACTACCTACAAAGCTAGTGGAGGTGATGGGATTCCAGCTGAGCTATTTCAAATCCTGAAAGATGATGCTGTGAAAGTGCTGCACTCAATATGATAGCACATTTGGAAAACTCAGCAGTGGCCACAGGACTGGAAAAGGTCCGTTTTCATTTCAATCCCAAAGAAAGACAATGCCAAAGAATGCTCAAACTACCGCACAATTGCACTCATCTCACACGCTAGTAAAGTAATGCTCAAAATTCTCCAAGCCAGGCTTCAGCAATACATGAACCGTGAACTTCCAGATGTTCAAGCTGGTTTTAGAAAAGGCAGAAGAACCAGAGATCAAATTGCCAACATCCACTGGATCATCAAAAAGCAAGAGAGTTCCAGAAAAAACATCTGTTTCTGCTTTATTGACTATGCCAAAACCTTTGACTGTGTGGATCACAATAAACTGTGGAAAATTCTGAAGGAGATGGGAATACCAGACCACCTGACCTGCCTCTTGAGAAACCTGTACGCAGGTCAGGAAGCAACAGTTAGAACTAGAAATGGAACAACAGACTTGTTTCAAATATGGAAAGGAGTATGTCAAGGCTGTATATTGTCACCCTGCTTATCTAACTTATATGCAGAGTACATCATGAGAAACACTGGGTTGGATGAAGCACAAGCTGGAATCAAGATTGCCAGGAGAAATATCAATAACCTCAGATATGCAGATAGTACCACATTTATGGTAGAAAGTGAAGAAGAACTAAAGAGCCTCTTAATGAAAGTGAAAGAGGAGAGTGAAAAAGTTGGCTTAAAGTTCAACATTCAGAAAACAAAGATCATGGCATCTGGCCCCATCACTTCATGGGAAATAGATGGGTTGAAACAACGGAAACAGTGACAGACTTTATTTTTTTGGGCTCCAAAATCACTGCAGATGGTGATTGCAGCCATGAAATTAAAAGACCCTTACTCCTTGGAAGAAAAGTTATGACCAACCTAGACAGCATATTAAAAAGCAGAGACATTACTTTGCCAACAAAAGTCCGTCCAGTCAAGGCTATGGTTTTTCCAGTGGTCATGTGTGGATGTGAGAGTTCGACTATAAAGAAAGCTGAACACCAAAGAATTGATGCTTTTTTTCAAATAAAATTAATTTATTTAATTGGAGGCTAATTACTTTACAATACTATAGTGGTTTTTGCCATACGTTGATATGAATCAGCCATGGATGTACATGTGTTCGCATTCTGAACCCCCTCTTCCACCTCCCTCCCATCCCATCCCTCAGGGTCATCCCAGTGAACCAGCCCTGAGCACCCTGGAATTGATGCTTTTGAACCGTGGTGTTGGAGAAGACACTTGAGAGTCCCTTGGACTGCAAGGAGATCCAGCCAGTTCATCCTAAAGGAAATCAGTCCTGAATATTCTTTGGAAGGACTGAAGCTGAAACTATAATCCTTTGGCCACTTGATGCAAAGAGTTGACTCATTTGAAAAGACCCTGATGCTGGGAAAGATTGAAGGCGGGAGGAGAAGGGGGACAGAGGATAAGATGGTTGGATGGCATCAGCGACTCAATGGACATGAGTTTGAATAAACTCCAGGAGTTGGTGATGGACAGGGAGGCCTGGCATGCTGCAGTCCATGGGGTCATAAAGAGTCAGACATGACAGAGCTACTGAACTGGACTGAGGGGTCATGCAATATAGAAAAACTACATTCCCCGGATGCACTGCTTCCAGGACTGCTTCTGTTTCTACTTGTATCTACAGTAGGTTAATGCATTACTCTCATGCCCGTATCCATATCAGAATTAGACGGTAAGATTCACGACCTTCATCAGGCCACTCATATTGCAATCCCACCCATTTTCTGAGCTTCCTAGTTGGAATGGATGTAGGAAAAAGCATTCATGGGGGCAAAGCTGATGTTTTCCATTGGCTTATACCTAAGCAAGCAGAAGCTAGTTTTAGAGATGCTATGAATCTTGCGTTTCTGATCTCAGGCGCACATGGTGAGATACCCAAGTGAGGGTCGTGGGGGCACCTGGGTATCTATATTCACAATTGCAGGTTTGTGTGGTTTCCAAACAACAAAGCACAAATGGGTGTTAGTTGTGCTTTTGGACCCAGTCCCATCGGTGATTATTTCTCCCAGATTCTGTCCTGGGCCCTTGGTCTGTGATGCCATTCTCTGAATTTTCACTGTTTTGGTGTCTTCTTCATTATCATTGGGTGAATTCGGAAAGGCCATGTCATGAATATTGAACTAGGCACTGTTTTAAATCAGAAGTCTCTAGATTGCTCTGGATGAAATATTTTATATTTATTTCATTCTATTTAAGCGTAAACTTACAAAATATTGCAAAGATAACAAAAAGAAATATGAAGTAACGGTTCAGTCTTTCCATTACACTCAGCACACCATCCCTGGTATTCTGACAGCGGGTATCAGGAGATCCACCTTGGCTTTAAAAATTAAATGATGGGATTTGTGCCAGTGGAGCATATGGTTTTAAATGAACAATGAATATTCTATTATCTGGGGTGTGATGCCAGGGAGGAAAGTGGACTTGTGAGTATCTGGCACAGCTGAGCCTGCATCAGAGACAACCCTTTTCGTCCCTGTTGTCTAAGGTCTAAAGACAGATTGAGGGACACATGCAAAAAAGTCAGATGAGGGTGAAGTTGTTAATGAGGTACAGTTGTGCCCACAATGGCACCAGCAGCTGCTACGATTAGATACATTTTGAGTGACTTGCTCGTGTCCCCAGTGATCAGACAAATCTTAAATCTTCTACTATTGGTAGCATGGTGACTTCATCCTTGTCCTTGGAGAGGTCTCCCCGTGGTTCATCTCCCTCTGGTAGCTCCTGATGGGTTATTAACACAGGACCATATCTCCTTGCCTCCAGCCCTGAGAGGTTCAATTTTCTCCTGTATGTGTTTGTCAGAGACAAAGATAACTAAAAGAACATTGTGTCAGGAGGAATATCATCAATAATTAGTCAAAATGAGGCCCTGGCTTACGGCAGCTTCAGTTGACAATCAGGAACTTTTTCCTGTTTATTCATTTCTCATTGAAAGGAAAAACTCAAGAGGTCACTAGGCTGGTGCTGATGAGAAACAGAAGGCTGTATCCTGTGATTTTAGTGATTACATTTCTATTGTTTGAATTGGCTTTAAAATGCTTGTAGAATTTCAAGGCCATTACTTAATTGGTGCCTAGCCACCAGCTCAATGATGGTCTAAACATGTGATAAAACTGCTTCTCTGATCACCCGCAAGCAAACACAATATAAAGGGTCGGCTCCCACTGGGCTCTAGGCTGTAAGGAGGGTCCCGGGTTTGCTGTTTCTATAACCACAAGGATTGGCACTCTGCATGGCATGTTGTCACAATGGAGGTGGTCTCTGGGGCACTGCTTCTCAGATTTGAATGAGCATACAAGTCACTTGGGAATCATGTTAAAATACAGGTTCAGACTCTGTAGTTCTCCGTGGGGCATGGCGTTCTGTGCACTAACCAGTACTCACCAGCTCACAGGTCCACATTCCACACTTAGAATGTATGAAGTCTTAGTTTCTAAACCTTTTACTTAGAGCTGAAGGTAAAAACACAACCTCTGTTGGTCTGTGATCCCTTGGGTTGTTCATCTTGCACCACCTGTCCATACTACCTGCCTACTCTTTTGCTCTTTCCTGGACATAAGTGAACAGAAATTCAGTTTCTGCAGTGACCAAATGGTGATGAATATTTTTTCTGATAATCCCCTTGTTCTTCCTGAGTCTGCAAAGTAAACCTGCTGTTGTTAAAGTTGAGCTTTTGTAAATAAATTGAAAATATGTTCAAGTATTTTACTGTTTGAAACATAGTTCACAGTTTGCCAAATATGAATACAGGACTTGGGAACATTGGTTAAGAAGGACAGTAATCTTAAAGAAGTAGATTAGGTTTCCAGTCTGTTACCTCCCTGTCAAGACTCGGTTCAGCCCTTCCCCAGCCAGGGTCACTGCCATCAGAACACCTTGCCGCCCCTCTGGGTGGGTCCTCACACCACTCCAGGGCTAGCTCTGAGTCCCATTTGTCCCTGCGTCCATGTGCCACCCACAGCCCACCTGGCACTTGTAAATGCTCAGTGCATGTTACTGAAAAAAGTCCCCACTGAAATAAAAATATTAGGTAAATTATGGCATAGGGCTTCCCTGGTGGATCAGTGGTAAAGATCCTGCCAATGCAGGAGACATAGGTTCAATCCCTGATCTGGGAGGAGACCGTGGAGAAGAAAATTGCAACCCCTCCAGTATTCTTGCTTGGGAAGTCACATAGACAGAGTGGCCTGGCATGCTACAGTCCATAGGGTCACAAAGAGTCAGACATGACTTAGCAACTGAGCACACACACACACATTATGGCATGTCACGCTGGTGAAATAGAATGTACCTCAGTAAATTACAGATCAGTTCAGTTCAGTTGCCCAGTCATGTCTGACTCTTTGCGACCCCATGAGTCGCAGCATGCCAGGCCTCCCTGTCCATCACCAACTCCCCGAGTTCACTCAGACTCATGTGCATTGAGTCGGTGATGCCATCCAGCCATCCTCTGCATCCCCTTCTCCTCCTGCCTCCAATCCCTCCCAGCATCAGAGTCTTTTCCAATGAGTCAACTCTTCACATGAGATGGCCAAAGTATTGGAGTTTCAGCTTTAGCATCAGTCCTTCCAAAGAACACCCATGACTGATCTCCTTTAGAATGGACTGGGTAGATCTCCTTGCAGTCCAAGGAACTCTCAAGAGTCTTCTCCAACATCACAGTTCAAAAGCATCAGTTCTTTGGTGCTCAGCTTTCTTCACAGTCCAACTCTCACATCCATACATGACCACTGGAAGAACCATAGCCTTGACTAGACGGACCTTTATTGGCAAAGTAATGTCTCTGCTTTTGAATATGCTATCTAGGTTGGTCACAACCTTCTTCCAAGGAGTAAGCGTCTTTTAATTTCATGGCTGCAGTCACCATAGCAATGATTTAGGAGCCCCAAAAAAAAAGTCTGACACTGTTTCCACTGTTTCCCCATCTATTTGCCATGAAGTGATGGGACCAGATACCATGATCTTTGTTTTCTGAATGTTGAGCTTTAAGCCAACTTTTTCACTCTCCTCTTTCACTTTCATCAAGAGGCTTTTTAGTTTCTCTTCATTTTCTGCCATAAGGGTGCTGTCATCTGCATATCTAAGGTTATTGATATTTCTCCCGATAATCTTGATTCCAGCTTGTGCTTCTTCCAGCCCAGCGTTTCTCATGATGTACTCTGCATAGAAGTTAGATAAGCAGGGTGACAATATCCAGCCTTGACATACTCCTTTTCCTATTTGGAACCAGTCTGTTGTTCCATGTCCTTTCTAACTGTTGCTTCCTGACCTGCATACAGGTTTCTCAAAAGGCAGGTCAGGTGGTCTGGTATTCCCATCTCTTTCAGAATTTTCTACAGTTTATTGTGATAAACACAGTCAAAGGTTTTGGCATAGTCAATAAAGCAGAAATAGATATTTTTCTGGAACTCTCTTGCTTTTTCAATGATCCAGTGGATGTTGGCAATTTGATCTCTGGTTCCTCTGCCTTTTCTAAAACCAGCTTGAACATCTGGAAGTTCATGGTTCATGTATTGCTGAAGCCTGGCTTGGAGAATTTTGAGCATTACTTTACTAGTGTGTGAGATGCATGGAATTGTGCAGTAGTTTGAGCATTCTTTTGCATTGCCTTTCTTTGGGATTGGAATGAAAACTGACCTTTTCCAGTCCTGTGGCCACTGCTGAGTTTTCCAAATTTGCTGGCATATTGAGTGAAGCACTTTCACAGCATCATCTTCCAGGATTTGAAATAGCTCAACTGGAATTCCATTACCTCCACTAGCTTTGTTCGTAGTGATGCTTTCTAAGGCCCACTTGACTTCCCATTCCAGGATGTCTGGCTCTAGGTGAGTGATCACACCATCGTGATTATCTGGGTCATGAAGATATTTTTTGTACAGTTATTCTGTGTATTCTTGCCACCTCTTCTTAATATCTTCTGCTTCTGTTAGGTCCATACCATTTCTGTCCTTTATAGAGCCCATCTTTGCATGAAATGTTCCCCTGGTATCTCTAATTTTCTTGAAGAGATCTCTAGTCCTTTCCCATTCTGTTGTTTTCTTCTATTTCTTTGCATTGATTGCTGAGGAAGGCTTTCTTATCTCTTCATGCTATTCTTTGGAACTCTGCATTCAGATGCTTATATCTTTCCTTTTTTCTTTGCTTTTTGCTTCTTTTCTTTCCACAGCTATTTGTAAGGCCTCCCCAGACAGTTACAACAACTCTAATAACACAAAATTTTATATCATGTTAAGTGAAAAAGTCAGATGTAAGGATGCATTTTGTTTGTTTATAATTTTTAATATACACAAAAGATAAACAAAAAAAAATTTGGGAAAGAGAACTGTAAGCTAGTCAAAGTGTTGAGTATAGATGGTTTAATTTCCTCTTAGAAAGTACCTGTTTTTTATAATACAATTTTCAATAAATTACAGGAAAACAAGAAACCTCAATAGTAATATTTTTCAGTCATTCATGCTTCTCTCCACATATTTAATTGCAAAAGTCCACTCTACCTAAGACTCCCTTTAGAGAAATTAAGCAGGTTTTGCAAATATTTCATTGACTGTAAGAATGAATACATTTTTACAGATTTGGTTAATACTTTCATTTTTCTTGCAAACTCTGTAGTGAAGCTGTTAGTTGCTTAGTTGTGTCTGACTCTTTGTGACTCCATGGATTGTAACCTGCCAGGCTCCTCTGTCCATGGAAATCTCCAGGCAAACAGACTGGAGTGGGCCATTCTCTTCTCCAGGGGATCTTCCTGACCCAGGGATCGAACACGGGTCTCCTACATAGCAGGCAGAATTTTACCATCTGAGCCACTAGGAAAGCCAAAAGCTCCACAATGTTCCCTAAAATCTGATTCATCAGATTCATAGGGCCCTTCAGGAACAGCTCTTGCCCTCATCAGACACTCAGTAAAAAGTGTTGTTAGGAAATTCCTTTATCAAGTGACATCCACCTCTTGAAATCCAATTGGGTAGTCTGTTCCCCACTGTAGCCCTTTTCTTCTGGCCTCTCTACTACCCAAGTTATTTTCTTTTCTAATTTAAAATCCTGTATTTGTTTTCATCTTGTATGAAATCTAGCTTCAGCAACAGGTATGTCCCTTCATCTTTCTGCCTACAGCCTTGAAGTTTGTAAAGGATGGTATTAGGTAGAATCAGCTATCTGCTGATACAGACATTTCAACATTTTGTATTTTCACCTGAGAAGGAAAAATTCTGCTCAGAAATCTGACAACACGAGTCCATGTTGCAATCGTTTGACTGACGGCAAACAAATTCTCTTTTTCTTATGCTGGCTTGTTGACTCCTTTCCTTTATCCAGATGGGCTCTCTTCTCATCTCTCTCCTAGTCTCCCCACCCCCCGCCCCTTCCAGGTTTCTCTCCCTCTCTGTCTCTCTTTTCTCTCTTAAATGATCTTTACTTCTAGATAAGTGTCTTTGAATTAATTTTATTCAAATACTTGAGAGGTTATATTTACATGTACAAATATATACATGTACTCACATCTGCATGCTTGTCTTGTGGCAGCCTCATGTTTCTAGAAATGCAAGATTCATGAAAAGAGTGTCCTTTCACTCACCTTGTACCTCGAGAGTCTAGCCGATCACCCAGTATGTGTTTAGTGAAAGAAAGAATACACAAATTAAACCAGGAGGAAATGCTATTACTAGTGAGATAAGGACTAGTGTGGCAGACCAACTAGTTATTAGAAAACTCTTAGGATTATAGTTTGTATGTGTACATGCATTGCCCTTCTGCTCATATCTCCAATCATGTCATTTTTGTTGATAAACATTTCTCTTTTGCTTCACTATTTGCTGTCAATCCACAGCCTTAACAAGGCGTTTACTCTTTCATTTTCATACCAGTTTTCCCTTTTCCTTTGAAAAATGTGGACAGCACTCAAAAAGCTGTAATTTCATCTCCTCCCCGAGCTAGGACAGCACTTGGTTTTCACTTCTTTTATGTCATTCATCTCATTCTGCTCCATCATTTAGGAACTTGACTCTATGGCTCCTATTAGGTTTTGAAGCCCTTTTAAGAAAATACTGATTTCTTTCCTTTTGTATTTTCATCTCTGGCATTGCCTAGATTGGTTCCTGGAACATCATGGATGTTGGATGAATTGAACTTTATAATTTGAGACCTTCTGTACAAGCAGTGAGACAGTTACTTTAAACAATGCTTGTCTGGAGATGAAGAGTAGAAATAATTTTTAAAGAGAAGTTTCTCAAAGGAAACATCCTGTTTATTAAACTTCTCTGAGGCAAAAATGAAAGTTGCATTTTATACAAATAAAAAGACTGGTGCATTTAATGTGTTCCTCTAAAATTAGATGTGCTATACATTGTAAGGGATTTTTAAAGATTCTTAGAATAGGATCTCCTTTGTACAGAAGATGAGGAGGAGAATGAGTATGCACAAGAAGAACAGGTCAAATGTGTCTTTGGCTGGCCAAGGAAAACGATGTAAATTCCTTATTTCATTTATAAGTCCTAACTCTGTTGCCCAGAAGCACTTCAAAGCTACTAATGATCTTTTGGAGGTTTCTGATGTTGCCTCTGTCATGCTCTTATTTCCTTCCTTCAGTGCTCTTCAGTATTTGTATGGCTGATGTTGTTTCCATCTCTTCAACTTGACTGTTGGCTTTGGGTGGTGGCCCCATACTTAGTCCTTGACTAAATATATAACACAGTGTTATATAACACTGTTATATGTGTGTGTGTGTGTGTGTGTTATATAAACACACATGACACAGTGTTATATTGTCATAGGGGTTTTGTTTTGTTGTTATTTAAGCCATGGACTAGTTGGTTTGAAATATCAGTGCAATTGAACTATGACAAAGAGGAAAATCAAAACAGCTGTGGAAATGATGCCTATCTGTGCCTTAGTAATTATTATAGAAGAGAAAATAAGAGAAGGATCTCAAAAGCCAAGACAAGTTAGCATTATATTGCCTGAGTGTTTGGTGCTGGAATAGGGCTTGTTTCTGACATTAGCTTTTAGCTCAACCTACAAAGATCAGAGAGGACAGAAATCTATTACATTTGAACAGGTGTTTTGAACTCTTTGGAAATAAATTTGTAATTTGATTTGCAGAGATAAAAGAGGTACTTTATTGTAAAAACCAAACCATCACTTTCCCAGGAGTTTCAGCAAGAAGACTGTTGGATGCAGAAATCAGGTGGAAAATGTGCAAAATATGTTTATTCCTGAAATATTGTTAGCCAAACCTTGAGATCCGAGATATTGCTTGTCATGTCCATTTTATTTGATCCTGAACCATTGGCTTGAGTAACATCTCTCTTGTGATGGAATACCTTTACTCTATTTGGGTGGAAAAGCAATCTTTTGATCACGTTTCTTTGCACATGTTTTCAATCAGTCTTACTATCTGCAAAATACCTAAGTAGTTGAGGATGTGGGTCTTTCCATTGAGTTCCTTGTGCTTTAATCCAGAGTGTAATTCATTTACCCAATATACAACTGCTGAATTCAACACATGCTAAATAGTATAGAGCCACAGATGCAGCTGTTGAGGAAGTACAGAATAAAGACCTCGCTGAACGTAGTTTGGGCTACTTTTACATATCACAATCAGTTCTAATATTTTCTGTTTTACTTTCTAAGTATTAATATGTCTCCCTTTTCTTGCTTCCTTGAAGATTTATTCTAATTGATTTAGTACTTATGAGAATAAAAAGAATATTCTAACTCCAGATTTCCACTGGAAAAATGCCAGTTTATAATTTTGCCAAGCTGCTCACAACATGCATCAGATAATCTCTTGATGGAGTTCAGTGGTTTCCTTGCATTGGCTATCTGTCATAGTGCAATGCCTGCAAGCTCTTCTTAGTTCAACCATAAAGATGAAAGAAAGTCCAGTCTTGATGAGCAATTCATTCATTTTTTGTTGTGACGGATGGCACTATTCAATGACCAAAGAAGCATCCAGGTCTCATTAAATCGCCGTGCCAGTCAGGAATGGTACAACATGGGCCCAATGGAAAAGGAACATGCCATTTTTGAACTTAATGCCAGCTTTCTGGCATATCTTTTGTCTGGTTTGATACACTGAGATCTCAGTGAATGCTGTTGACAAGTACGTACACTTTTAGTTGCCAGCCAGGTCTTAACTTTCACAAAACAACTGCTGGAGACGTTTTGGCCCTGAGATAGCTGCTGGGATAAAAGGCACCTTTCACTAAAAAACACTACTCTCCCCTCTGTGTAGAGTGCCCTAAAATGCAGCAACGCAGTCACTGGAGGGTGACTGTGAAAACCAAGGTAGAGAAAGAAAATTGCTGGATTCATGGTTGGCAGTACAGAGTTACATAAAGTTGGCCATACAGTTGCAATCTTGCTGGTAAATCGATACATGTTGCCATGGAGAGATGGCTATAAGAGGAAAAACAGATGGTGCTGGTTGTGCTGGAGACAAAGAAATAAAAACTCCAAGTCTCCTTCCGTGTACAAGTTATGTAGCAGTCAATAACTGAGGGGAGAATAATCAGGCTCGTATTACCATTTTTATCACATTAATGCAGAAATATACCATGAAAATTGTTCCATTATTCATGTCCTTGTTTCCCAGCTCAGGAGTTACCTCTCTCACTTCACTTGTCAAACCACTTGCCTTATTTCCTCCAACTCATGTAAATGCCCATTTTATTTACTCAGTCTATCATGATTTAAACCAAGATGTCCCACCAAATATTTTCACAGCAATTTCTCTTTGTCAAAAAGAAAAGAGAATCTTGTTTGACAGATATTTATTGTAGAGCTACAATATGCAAAATACTGCTATACTCTTTGTATGTGTGCCATCTGATACAAATATAAGCTGACCCAAGCCCTGGATTATTAAATATTATATCTTATGCCTCAGACTGTTTTGCCCTCTAACATTTGCATGATGACAAACAGCATGCGTTAGTTTTTCGACTTAACATAGGCTGATTCCTGAGTTTCTAAAAATGCATAATTCAGTAATGAAAAATCAAATTTCAATCACTATTTTCAAAGATTTCTTATTTGTTCCAATATTTAACATTAAACAGTAATACTGCTTGATGGAAATGAAATGTGTTCAAGTTCCTACTTTGCCTCAGAATAGAGAGGACCTATGTCATTAGTTCCCTAATAAAGCATATCAGTGGAATTTTGTTTCCTTGAAATAAGACTTCTTTAAATTCCGTAAGAGGAACACATAATAGAGGCAATATATTATTTGAGATCAGAAATATCTTTGGAAGATGTATTTCTGCCAGAATGGTAGAATAATTTCCCTGAACATCACTGCTGTTAAAAAACAATTGTGAGTGTCAGATTTAAAAGATGTTTTAGTTGCATCAGTGAGTTAACAAGAAACTAAGTTCTTCTAAACTTGAACTTCGTTTTCAAAACTCAAAGAATGGAGAAAAAGAGACAAATTCCAAATGACTCTCCAATCTGGGAGTCTAACAGAAGACCCTTCTCATAAAACTGGAAGCCCACTCAGATATAACCTCAAAGTGAAGGTGAGAAGTAGAGCAAAACCTATTCCCAACAAACAAGCAAAATTGTCTGCCTCTAGCCTTAGTCTCAGGCTTTGCAGGTGGCTCAGTGGTAAAGAACCCATCTGCCAATACAGGTGACCTGGGCTCAATCCCTGGGTCGGGAAGACTCCCTGGAGTAGGAAATGGCAACCCATTCCAGTATTCCTGCCTGAGAAATTCCAGGGACAGAGGAACCTCATGGGTTATAGTCCGAAAGAGTCAGACAGGACATAAGGACCAAACAACAACAACCTTAGTCTTAGGTGGAAAAAAAATTAAAACAGCTCCTCGATATTCATTAAAATAGATTAGTCCTCACAAGGATTTGTAAACTAAATTCACACCACTTGAGAGATGCAAATACAAATAAAAATCCAAAAGAAAAGAAAATCCTTTGGGTTGGGAGAGGGGTTAATATGTCATCAAAATAAATCATGAAATTTCCCAAAGATAAAGTTCCAAGGCACTAGATTCACAGTAAACAATTCAGAATATACAAAGAACCAAGGGACCATACCTGTAAATCAAGGATTAATCAAGTAACTGAATCAAACTCACAAAGATTAAACTCACAATGATTAATCAAATAACAGAATCAAACTCACAAACTCCTGTCAGGCACAGAACAGGAAAGAAGCATAAATTGAAATGCTCCAAGTAAAAGAGAGGTTTGAGCTAAGGAAAGAGCAAAATGACTAAGTATTTGAAAAAAATCAAATAGAATGAATAGAAAAATATACATAATATTGGGGCTTCCCTGGTGGCTCAGACAGTAAAGAATCTGCCTACAATGCGGAGAACTGGGTTTGATCCCTGGGTTGGCAAGATCCTCTGGAGAAGGGAATGGCTACCCACTCCAGGATGCTTGCCTGAAGAATTCCATAGACAGAGGAGCCTGGTGGGCTACAGTTTACAGGATCGCAAAAAGTCAGACATGACTGAAGGGACTTTGCATACATGCTATATAACATTAATTTTTTTAAAAACTCAGTGAGTGGGTTTACCAGATTTAAAACAGTGGAGAAAAATAATGAATGGGAAAATAATTTGTGAAGATATTATACAGAATGCAATTCAGAAAAACAAGAGTTAGAAAATATAGAAGATTAAAGGACAGGAAGATGGAATGAGAAGTTCTGTGTTCCTGAATAGAGTTCTGGAAGGGAAAAAAAGAAGAGAGGCAGAATACAAGTGTAACTATTTAGAGAGGATTTTAGCTGAGAATTTTCCAGAACTGATGCAAAACATCACATCAATCATCACGTTATGGAAGACCAAAATTTACCAAGGAAGATAGATGAAAAGACACAAAAATACATCAGAGTCAATCCTCAAAGCTTCAAGAAAGTAGAGAGATTTTTAAATCTATTGGAGAGATAATGGAGGAGACATTGCCTTCAGAGGAAACATGATTAAACAATAGCTCACTTCTAACTAGCACCTTTGGGATCCAACATATTTTCATTATGCAGAAAGTAAAATAAATTTAATGGGAAATGTTTTTAAGTGTTGGAATGAAATAAAGATACTTTCAAGTGAAGAAAAATGGAAAGAATTTGCCACCAACAGACTCTCAATTTAACAAATTTAAAGTATATTCTTCAGGGACTTTTCTGGCAATGCAGTGGTTAAGACTTTACAACCACTATAGTTAAGACTTCACTTTCCAATGCAGGGCATGTGGGTTTGATCCCTGGTCAGGAAACTGAGATCACATGTGCCCCACCGCCAAAAATCCAGAACATAACAACAGAAGCAATATTGTAACAAATTCAATAAAGACATGTAAAATGGTCCACATCAAAAAAATCTTTTCAAAAAATATAAATAAATAAAAGTATATTCTTCAGGAAAGAGAAGTTTTCCCATAGAGAATGTCTGAGAAATGAGGCGCAAGAAGCAGGTATATATATATATATATATATATGGGTAAATCAGACTTAAATATTGATTAAATAAAATAATAACAATAACAATGTCAAGATATAAAGCTGTATGCAAAAATACTGATTTGGGAAATTATAGTGTTCTAAGATTGTATTGTTTGAGAAAAGGAACAGATGATTATTAACTTCAGACAATGATAATTTATGTATATATGCTAAAAAGTCTAGGTTGATTATTTGTATAAAAGAAAGCCTTGAAACTAATAAGGGGATAAAATGAAATGGGAAAAAAACTGAAATTTCAAAAGAAGGGATGAAAGTAGAAGTAAAATCCTAGAAATGGTAAGAAACAAAAATACAAAGCAAGAACAATATAAACAAATCCAAATAATATAAACAAATCCAAATATATCATTAATCACAATAAATATAATTGGACAGTAAAAGACAAAGATCC
This sequence comes from Bos mutus, assembly GCF_027580195.1. Lineage (NCBI taxonomy): Eukaryota > Metazoa > Chordata > Mammalia > Artiodactyla > Bovidae > Bos > Bos mutus. The sequence goes on along the minus strand of NC_091630.1, from coordinate 54,409,980 downwards.
TCATGCTGCACTGAAAACAGTGAGCTGTATGCTTATGTCATGCATTTAATGTGAGTTGCTTATAGATGCCATAAAGACAGTCATGGTTTGTAACCCACTTTTCTCATTTCTCTCTCAATTTGCATATGTAGACTGTTTACCTTTAATGTGATTCTTGATATATTAAGGATTAAAATCTAAAATTTTATTTTGTGTTTTCTGTTCACATTATTTTTCATTTTTCTTTTTCTGCCTCCCTGTGGGTTATTTGAACATAGCTGATGAAGGCGATTTCATCAATTAAACCATAGCTATTGGCTAGTGATAACTGTGAAGAAGAAAACAAAATACAAGTGTACACCAGAAACGCCTCAGTCGTTGTCTAGGGTTTTCACTAGTTCTGTAGTTAGGGACACGGGCCACAGTGGGTTGCTGCATCTTTCCCAGGATATGAACAGCAATGGGACACTCAGCAGCTGCTGCATTGTAAACGGAGAGTGGCAGGAGAAAAACAAAGAGAACTATCAAAAGGAAAATGAACAGCTGAAGTTCACCTGCTTTAGCACCATCAACTGATTATCACTTAAAGGTCTGTTGTACATTCTGATTTTCAGGTGAGAATGGCTTCTGTATAGCATAAATACTTTGACATATTCAAGTTTTTCCCCATATTGTTTTCTAAAGAAGAAACATTTAATTTCCTTCCCAAATGAAATGTATACCTTAAAGGAATTCTTTTAAAAAAGGAATTTTACAGGTGATCACCACAACAAATAAAAATGTGAAAAGGCCCTTAGGGAAACTTTCCATCCATAACCTTCTCTCTGTCTTCTCATGCTGGGTTGCCATTTCAGCCAAACCTCCATGGGAGTCTTAAATGCCACAGCAGGCATGTTCCCACCAGCTGTTTGTGGGCTTGTATAGGTCACCAGCCTAGGGGTTCAACTTTAGTGTTCTTGGATCCATTATGGCTCCACTGGAGGGTTGAAATTTAATCTTCAATCACTGTTCTGTAACAAATTGGTACTTTGGGCTTTTGCTAAAATAGTTGCCTTCTTCCTGGCTTGAGCTATTCATGAACTGGAACTGTGTTTTTTAAGGTCAGCTTCAACCTGGCAAAGTTGGAGGAGTTAGGCTGCAGGATAATTTCTGTCAGGGGAAGCATACTTAGAAGCTTAATCAAATGATGTAATCGTCCTCTTTAGACATCAAGGGACATCTTCAAACAAATACTGACAGATTATTACCTCCTGCCTAATTTTTGTGAAATTCTTACCCAGAGCATCACTGACTCAGTATGAAAAGAGGAAGCAGAGTGCTCATCACCTGGTTTCTTCATGGCATGGTTCGCTTTATGTCTCTTTCGGTATCTTCAGGGCTAGCAAAGAAGTATGAAAATGCCTCTCTGGACAAGAACCTGTTGGTAAAATGTAAGAATTTTTTTTTCAAACTGTGTGCTACCAAAAGAGATATTTTTAAAGTTTACTCAATTTTAAAAGCCTCATTTCAGAAAATTAAACCCTACAGTTTGAAACTTTGCGTACTTAGTTAAGCTAACTGGGTTGATATGAGAAATTGTTAATATAATCCCTAGTAGTCAATCAGTTCAGTTCAGTCACTCAGTTGTGTCCGACTCTGCGATCCCATGGACTGCAGCATTCCAGGCCTCCCTGTCCATCACCAACTCCCGGAGTTTACTCAAACTCATGTACACTGACTCAGTGATGCCATCCAAACATCTCATCCTCTGTCGTCCCCTTCTCTTCCTGCCTTCAACCTTTCCCAAAATCAGGGTCTTTTCAAATGAGTCAGTTCTTTGTATCCAGTGCCCAAAGGACTGGAGTTTTAGCTTCAACATCAGTCCTTCCAATGTATATTCAGGACTGATTTCTTTTAGGATTGACTGGTTCGATCTCCTTGATGTCCAAGGGACTCTCAAGAGTCTTTTCTTAACACCACAGTTCCAAAGCATCAATTTTTCGGTGCTCAGCTTTCTTTATAGTTCAGCTCTCATATCCATACATGACTATACTGGAAAAAACCATAGCTTTGACTAGATGGATCTTTGTTGGCAAAGTAATGCTTCTGCTTTTTAATATGCTGTCTAGATTGGTCATAACTTTTCTTCCAAGGAGCACGTGTCTTTTAATTTCATGGCTGCAGTCAGTATCTGCAGTGATTTAGGAGCCCAAGAAAATAAAGTCTGCCTCTGTTTCCATTGTTTCCCCATCTATTTGCCATGAAGTGATGAGACCAGATGCCATGATCTTCATTTTCTGAATGTTGAGCTTTAAGCCAACTTTTTGACTCTCCTCTTTCACTTTCATTAAGAGGCTCTTTAGTTCTCCACTTTCTGCTATAAGGATGGTATCATTTGCATATCTGAGGTTATTGATATCTTGATTCCAGCTTGTTCTTCATCCAGCCCAGCGTTTCTCATGATGTACTCTGCATATAAGTTAAATAAGCAGGGTGACAATATACAGCCTTGATGCACTCCTTTTCCTATTTGGAACCAGCCTGTTGTTTCATGTTCAGTTCTAACTGTTGCTTCCTGACCTGTATATGGATTTCTCAAAAGGCAGGTCAGGTGGTCTGATACTCCCATCTCTTTGAGAATTTTCCACAGTTTGTTGTGATCCACACAGTCAAAGGCTTTGGCATAGTCAATAAAGCAGAAGTAGATGTTTTTCTGTAACTCTCTTGCTTTTTTGATGATCCAACAGATGTTGGCAATTTGATCTCTGGTTCCTCTGCCTTTTCTAAATCTAGAACATCTGGAAGTTCACGTTTCACATACTGTTGAAGCCTGACTTAGAGAATTTTGAGCATTACTTTACTAGGGTGTAAGATGAGTGCAATTGTGCGGTAGTTTGAGCATTCTTTGGCGTTGCCTTTCTTTGGGATTGAAATGAAAACTGATTTTTTCCAGTCCTGTGGCCACTGCTAAGTTTTCCAAATTTGCTGGCATATGGAGTGCAGCACTTTTAGGATTTGCATCACATTAGGATTTTAGCATCATCTTCTAGGGTTTGAAATAGCTCAGCTGGAATCCCATCACCTCCACTAGCTTTGTTCATAGTGATGCTTCCTAAGGCCCACTTGACTTCCCATTCCAGGATGTCTGGCTCTAGGTGAGTGGTCACACCATCATGATTTTCTGGGTCATGAAGATATTTTTTGTATAATTCTGTGTATCCTTGCCACCTCTTCTTAATATCTTCTGCTTCTGTTAGGCCCGTGCCATTTCTGTCCTTTATTGTGCCCATCTTTGCATGAAATGTTCCATTGGTATCTCTAATTTTCTTGAAGAGATTGCTAGTCTTTCTCATTCTATTGTTTTCCTCTATTTCTTTGCATTGATCACTGAGGAAGGCTTTCTTGTCTTTCCTGGCTATTCTTTGGAACTCTGCATTTAGATGGGTATATCTTTCCTTTTCTCTTTTGCTTTTTCCTTCTCTTCTTTTCACAGTTATTTGTAAGGCTTCCTCAAAGAGCCATTTTGCTTTTTTGCATTTCTTTTTCTTGGGGATGGTCTTGATTTCTGTCTCCTGTACAATGTCACGAACCTCTGTCCATACTTCATCAGGCACTCTGTCTATCAAATCTAATCCCTTGAATCTATTTGTCACTTTCACTGTATAAATGTAAGTGATTTGATTTAGGTCATACCTGAATGGTCTAGTGGTTTTCCCTACTTTCTTCAATTTGAGTCTGAATTTGGCAATAAGGAGTTCATGGTCTAAGCTACAGTCAGCTTCTGGTCTTGTTTTTCCTGACTGTATAAAGCTTCTCCATCTTTGGCTGCAAAGAATATAATCAATATGATTTTGGTGTTGACCATCTGGTGATGTCCATGTGTAGTCTTCTCTTGTGTTGCTGGAAGAGGGTGTTTGCTATGACCAATGCATTCTCTTGGCAAAACTCTATTAGTCTTTGACTGGCTTCCTTTTGTACTCAAAAGACAAATTTGAAGGTTACTCTAAGTATCTCTTGACTTCCTACTTTTTCATTCCAGTCCCATATAATGAAAAGGACATCTTTTTTGGGTGTTAGTTCTAGAGGTCTTGTAGGTCTTCATAGAACTGTTCAATTTCAGCTTCTTCAGCATTCCTGGTTGGGGCATAGACTTGGATTACTCTGATATTGAATGGTTTGCCTTGGAAATGAACAGAGATCATTCTGTCATTTTTGAGACTGCATCCAAGTACTGCATTTTGAACTCTTTTGTTGACTATGATGGCTACTCCATTTCTTCTAAGGGATTCTTGTCCACAGTAGTAGATATAATGATCATCTTAGTTAAATTCACCCATTCCAGTCCATTTTAGTTCACTGATTCATAAAATGCCGACATTCACTCTTGCCATCTCTTGTTTGACCACTTCCAATTTGCCTTGATTCATGGACCTAACATTCCAGCTTCCTATGCAATATTATTCTTACAGTATCGGACTTTACTTCCATCACCAGTCATATCCACAACTGGGTGTTGTCTTTGCTTTGGCTCCGTCTCTTCAATCTTTCTGGAGTTATTTCTACTCTGATCTCCAATAGCATATTGGGCACGTACCAATCTGGGGAGTTCCTCTTTCAGTGTCCTAATCTTTTTGCCTTTTCATATTGTTCATGGGGTTCTCAAGGCAAGAATACTGAAGTGGTTTGCCATTCCCTTCTCCAGTGGACCACGTTTTGTCAGACCTCTCCACCATGACCTGTCCATGTTGGGTGGCCCTACATGGCATGGCTCATAGTTTCATTGAGTTAGACAAGGCTAAGTTATTGTTGTGTTTGTGTTAGTCACTCAGTCGTGTCTGACTCTTTGCGACCCCGTGATTGTTGCCAGCAAGGCTCCTCTGTCCATGGGATTTTCCAGGCAAGAAAACTGAAGTGAGTTGCCAAGCCCTCCTCCAGGGGATCTTCCCAACCCAGGGATCAAACTAATGTCTCTTAGGTCTCCCACATTGGCAGGGAGGCAGTTTCTTTACCACTAACGCTACCTGGGAAGCCCCAGAAGGAGCACCACATCATGAAACATCCCACTGCACTCCCTGTATTATTTCTATCTCTTGTGAGAGAGCTCATTTCAAAATTTAACCTCATTAAACAGTGTATATTTTGTTGCATGATTTCAGAGTATTATGGGAGAAAGGATGTAGGATCAGGGCATAAAGACACTAGACTGCTCTCTGATGCTTATCAGCTGACTGTTCCAAGAAACTGTTATATGTTTCTTCATATAAGGATAATAATGTTTATCCTATTTTGTTAGCATCAAATTAGATTAATGAATATGGGAAAATGTAAGCTTTAAGTACTGTCCCATTCATTGTATTACTCTTCTTTCAGGCTTTAGAGCACTTTTTTTCAATTAGGTGGCTTCTTTGCCACACTGAGAAATTGGTGAAATAGTTGTCACTCAACCAGTTGACGTGCTGAGTCCGTGTATGAGATACGCTAAAGAATTTTCCCGACTGAATCTGTGGTTCATAAAGGCCCTTCACATGAATCTTTCAGCTCACTGGTCTCCATAAATCCGTCCATGGGCAGTGCAATATCTGTTCCTTTTTAAACAGGAAACTTGGTATGTTACCCACAGTTCCTTATTTCTTCAAAAAATAGACTTGCAACACAACACGTGGTTGTTTTCTGATTTCCCAAAAGTGCTTACTTGACCAACTAGTTTATATCTTTCTGATTGAATTGTAAGAGTAGAAAGTGCTCATCAATTTCCTTGAGATACAGGGATTCAAAATATATTGACAGAATTCAAGAAGCCTTTTCAGAGGTTCTGGAGACAGTACCCAAATAAAGCTAATTCAACAAACAAATTTCAACAGACACTTGACATTAAGAAAACACTCTTCCTCTGAGCTCTCATGGTTCTGCCTCCCCTAGCTGCAAATGCATTAGTAGACATTCAGGCCACTGCAACTTGATTTTACTTTATTCATTTCACTAAATTATTGGTTTCTGGTTTCACTGGAATAATAGCTCTTGCCCTCTAACTGCTACCAAAAATAATACTAAATCATGCAGAAACTGTGAAGCCCTTAACACAGTTGCTTTCCTCATTGGGTAAACCAAATCATGAACAGGCTGTATCTGAAATTCCTAGGTCCATCACAGTCTGTGCACATCCTAAGCCTTGGTTACCTGTCTATAGGCAAGAGAATCCTCTCCAAAACAGCACCTGCTTTGACATAGTGGTAAATCTGCAGGTTATTAGGACTTTTTGTGACACATCTCTATAAGTAGGCTCATGATAAAAATGCTACTGACCTTTCTATTTATTTTTTTTAGAGCCATGAAAAAGTATTCTCAGATTATGGCTTAAAACATAAACTTGTAATTTGGTCTCGGCCAGGTCTATGAACACAGAAGTTTTGAATCATCAATCTTGAGCGTGAAAAGTCCATTGAGATTGAGTAGCTATGAGATTCTAGAACAAAGGAAGCAAGGATGATGGTGGTAGAGCTAAGGGCTACGCTGACCTTCCAGACAAAGATGAACCTCTTCTACCAAAAGTTATTTGAAATGGTCTGGAATGTATCAATTTAGCTAATGCATACATGCTCAGTCGTGTCTGACTCTTTGCAACTCCATGGACTATAGCCTGTCAGGTTCCTCTGTCCATGAGATTTCTCAGCAAGAATATTAGAGTGGATTGCCATTTCCTCTTCCAAGGGATCTTCGCAACACAGGGATCAAACCCGCTTCTCTTGCATCTCCTGCATTGGCAGGCGGTCTTTTCACCACTGCGCCACCTGGGAAGCTCCAGCTTAGCTAGTAGGAGTGTTAATTAGAGCTTTTGCATTCTCCCTTTTTATGAAAGATGAACTTCCTGAATTCCTAGAGGTTATATAAAAGAGAGTATCAATCATACAAAAAGCTTTAATTTTGGTGTTTTAGGAAACCATCCTTTGATCAAATACCTTCCTATAATGCAACTAACATGAGGAACACTGGTTTGATCTATTTTATTGTGTTTGACTCTGTTGATCAGGGAAAAGTCCAAGAGAAATGGAAGTTAAAGGGAGCTCACCTTTCTCACTGTGAAGTTCAGCCTCCAAGGATATTCACTTCTTAAGAACGAGCATTCCTACCTAGGTTTTGTTTAGATAGAAGCATATTATGTAGATCCAACTAGGAAATGCCTAGGAAAATATCTGGTCACCTGGAGTTTTTATAGCTCTTTAATTAAGTATAAATACATTTCCACAATTTATAATAATTATGAGCTATTAAGCAAAACACTGTGTTAAACATAATATGTGGATAAGAAAGTTACTGTATTTTAGAGTGAACTAAGTCAGACAGAAAAAAGCAAGTATCATATATTAACACATGTACATGGAATCTAGAAAAACAGTGTAGATGATCATATTTGTAAACCAGAAATAGAGACACAGAGGTAGAGAACAAATGTATGAATACCAAGAGCGGGGGGCAGGGTGCTGTGGGAGAAATTGGGAGACTGGGATTGACATATATACACTATTGATACTATGTAGAAAATAGATAACTAATGGGAACCTACTGTGCAGCCCAGGGAACTCTACTCAATGCTCTGCTGCTGCTGCTGCTGCTGGTAAGTCGCTTCAGTTGTGTCCGACTCTGTGCGACCCCAGAGACGGCAGCCCACCAGGCTCTGCCATCCCTGGGATTCTCCAGGCAAGAACACTGGAGTGGGTTGCCATTTCCTTCTCCAATGCATGAAAGTGAAAAGTGAAAGTGAAGTCGCTCAGTCGTGTCCGACTCTTAGCGACCCCATGGACTGCAGCCTACCAGGCTCCTCTGTCCGTGGGATTTTCCAGGCAAGAGTACTGGAGTGGGGTGCCATTGCCTTCTGGGGTGACCTAAATGGGAAAGAAATCCAAAAAAGAGGGGATATATGTATATGTAAGGCTGATTCATTTTGCTGTACAGCAGAAACTGACACAGCAGTGTAAAGGAACTATACTCAAAAAAAAAAAGAAAGAAAAATTGCTGTATTTTACATGTGCCCCTGTTTGTTTCTATCTACATTGTCTGGGCATAATAAGGAAATAGGGACCTTTATTGTGCTATTGGGAGTATTGGTGGTTAATTTGAGGTGCAGTTAATGATTCATATGTTTACAGGAAACATTTTTACCTTGGAGCCTGACAGAAGGAAATTCCTGACCTGCAGGAAGAATTTTAAAACATACCCCTTCCCCTTGCCATATACACAGCGTTTACATAGAATATTCAGCCCCTTCTCAGTTCTGTTATACTTTATAGGGTCAAATTACACTTATATTTTCATAATCATAATGAAGACTTCCAAGCTTTCTACAATTGGATTCTGAAAGTTACAAGCCAAGTTACATTTTTATTATAATGAGTATGAGATAATTCCCACACCATCCCAAGTATGATGTAGGGTTACATTTCTCTCCTTATAGTTCCGGTGTTGCCATCCAAGGAGAATGTTTCTATGATTTCTTCATCTCTACATTCAAAACCATGCCCAGTTTTAATTTTCTTGGTACTTTTGAACCATACTTCCTTTGCATCACTTATTTGGTCTCCTTGCATTCCTTCCTTCCTTCCATCTTATTCAGATTCTGTCTGTCTGTATTTTTAACTGGTTAGGAATAGATCCATATTTTCTTCCATCACGTTCTTAGAACTTCCAGAGTCTTACCCACTTGACCTGTCCCCTAGAAAAGCTCTTTACGCCACTGCTTCCTGTTCTGTTTTTAAACTGGGGACCAGATAGTTTTGCTTTCCTCTGGATTGTTTGTTCCCTATCTAGTTTCTTGAATTCTCTATCTTGGTTTAAAACTCAGGTTCTTCCAGGGTCTCATTCATTCTCTTCTTTGCTGTGGCGTCTCTACAGAGCTGTCCATCCTCTGCTGTCATATGGGCCAGATGCTTCCTCTTGATGCTGCATCACACATTTGATGACTTCCTTCTGCTGTTCTGAGTCAGAACCACTGTTTTCTAAGTGCCATGTTCAGTGGTGCAGAGGTAACTGTTTAACCATAGGCTCTCGTTACAAATAAACAAGACCTTGATTTCTTAATGCTTCCTGATGTCCATGTTGTGGGTAGCCTGTCCTTCTCCAGCAGATCTTCCTGACCCAGGAATCGAACCCAGGGTCTCCTGCATTGCAGGTGGATTCTTTACTAACTGAGCTGTCAGGGAAGTCCGTGTAGCAAATACACTGGGCAAAGTCAGGTTCCCAAAGCAACATCATTGATAGAGGAGTTGGGAAGAGATGTACCTGATCTACCCTCCCCAGCCTGCACCAGCAGCTTCAGCACACTATTGATGAGACCATTTTGACAGACATGTTTCTAAAATATATACGTTTTGGAGTTAACAAAGCAACCATGATATAATTTAGTTTTATTCTGTGGCTCTCAGTCATCATTATTAATACCAAGCTCTAAGGCAAAAAGTGCTGTCTCTAAAGACGATGACAGTAAGAGAACATGTGAAAGTCTCAGTTGTGTCTGACTCTGCGACCCCATGGACTGTAGCCTGCCAGGCTCTTCTGTCCCTGGAATTCTCAAGGCAAGAACAGTGAAGTGTGTAGCTGTTTTCCCTTTTCCAGTGTATCTTCCCAAGCCAGGGATCGAACCTGAGGTCTCCTGCATTGCAGGTGGATTCTTTACCATCTGAGCTGCCAGGGAAGCCCAAAGAGAATATGTTTGCCTCTAAACTAAATGGCTTAATAGCCGAACATGGAAATTAGATAAAATAACTAATACAGAATGCAATGGTATTTTGTTTACCTTTAGAGGACTTTTTGTCTTTGTTAGTTGACTTTTTTAAACACAATACTCAAATCTAATTTTCATGATTTGTATAGTTGTTTTAGCTGTCTCTCGCCTGGTTCTTGATATGACCTCCTTATTTGTTTGTTGTTTGTTTATGACCTTTTATTTGTGCTTTGATTTCAAATCACTGTAAATCCATTTTAAGTTATCAGAGAATAAGTATTAATAAGTAGAGAAACAGGGTGTCTTCATAAAGAGTGCAGATTTTCTAATGACTGGTGTTAATTTGGCTTCCCTTTCACTGTGTATTTTCTTTAATATTATAAAAGAGAATGCTATTCATGTGTCTTCTGACAGAAAAGAAAATGGGTTTTTCTGTTTGAAAAGTTCACTTTAAAGGTATTTGTGATGCACGATGGCTTTAAAATCGGGTTGCTTTTCACAATAAATTGCCTGCAGTTGCTCTTCAGGATTTTGTTTTTTTTTTCTTTTCTGAGCACATCCATCCTGTTTGGATACAAAACCCCACATGTTTACATCACTGATGGGCCAATAAGTAGAATGCTGCATTTTTAGGGGAAGGTTCTTGGAAACTATTTACAGTCAGGAGCAGAAAAGAAGGGGGTTGAAAACTCGGTGCTGCTTCTTACCTTGCTCTGATTATTTTGAATTTTAGCCATTCCTGTACATCCTCCCGTTTGTGAGTGCAAGGGTTGGTGACAAATCACTGATGATCAGGAAATACCCATGAAATGAATGTGGTTCTGGTGTGGTTGTCTTGAGGTATTTGCTCGTTTCTCTTTCTCCTCCACATCTTATTGAAGGTGAATCTAAACCAAGGTAAATTCAGCTTCCTGGATAGAGGACATTTCTTTATGTCCAAGGAAATTAAAGTTATTCAGGCATACACCAGCCACATAACTAAAAAAAAAAAATACCTAGGGTACCATTTTCTTTTCAAACCTGCAGTTTCTAGTGCCGGCAGGATGGTTGATCAATGGGTCGTTTTCTCAGAATTACTATTTTATCAAAGTTAATGTAGAAGAATGCTTCAGATGTATTAAGGTCCATGTCCAAACACAGCAGGTGGGATTATAAAATTTCTAGATATAAAGCATAATAAATATTATTTGTACATGATAATGACATTGTTGACATTCACTGGACTATGTGAAATTCATCTGTTTCATCATAAAGAGTATAAGTGTATACTTTAGTATATTTTAGAATTGCTTAAAAATGTAATTGTATCTAATGAAAATATAATAAACTGTGACATGTCTAAAATTGTCATTACCCTATAATTTTTATCTGGGTATTTAGAAAAGATTAACCTAATTGAATAGTACTTCCTTGTAGCTCAAATGGAGAAGGAAATGGCAACCCACTCCAGTATTCTTGCCTAGAAAATCCCATGGACAGAGGAGCCTGATGAGCTGCCGTCCGCAGTGTCACAGAGAGTCAGACACGACTGAAGCGCCTTAGCATGCGTGCATGCATTGGAGAAGGAAATGGCAACCCACTCCAGTATTCTTGCCTGGAGAATCCCAGGGACAGAGGAGCCTGGTGGGCTGCCATCTATGGGGTCTCAGAGTCGGACACGACTGAAGCGACTTAGCAGCAGCAGCAGCAGTAGCACAAACGGTAAAGAATCTGCCTGCAATGCAGGAGACCAGAGTTCGATCCCTGGATTGGGAAGTTCCTCTGGAGAAGGGAATGGCAACCCACTCCAGTATTCTTGCCTGGAGAATTCTATGGACAGAGAAACCTGCTGGGCTACAGTTCATGGGGTCGCAAAGAGTTAGACACGACTGAGCAATGAACACACACACACACCCATACCTAATTGAACATGAATGTTCATGTAAATATATTATCTCAATAAAACATCATTCAAAGGAACTATGACACTCCAGTGTTAGATTGGGAACTAAAGTAGATAAATAAGTAAGCTCATTTTGAAAAAGTAGTTATCATCATGAATATAAATAAGTCAAAAGTAAATAAATAAGCTTCATTTTGAAAAAGTGACTAGTCATTATAATCAATGACAATCTAAAGAAAGAAAAAAAAAGATTTGATAATTGAAATGGGGGTAGTTTTTCTTATTTTTATTTGTTTTCCCAAATATTAATAGCACTGGCATTGAAGCCTAGAGTTACTGTTCTAAGTATGTTATAACTAAGCCAGTCATTTTTAGGTTAATATTAGAAAATACGATATCATAAAAGATTTACTACTATAGCAAAGGATTTCAGGAATATATCTCTAGCGCTCCAGAAAGGCTTAAAATCTATTTATAATTGAAGTCCTGATATTCAAAGTAATTTTAGTGTGTTTTCTGAGAGACATTGAATAAAGCGGTACATGAAATGGGTGTCACAATCTTAGTGATAACAGTGTCCATAAGTGCAATTGAAATTGACTTTGCCGCCTTCTCCAACCGTGAAGCCAACATTAACGTGGTCTGATGGTGCACAGGTTATATACTCATGGGCTCTCTTTGCTTTGTTGCAGCTCTCAGCATTAGAGAGGCAGATCTTTGACTTCCTTGGCTTCCAGTGGGCGCCCATTCTTGGCAATTTTCTACATATAATTGTCGTCATATTGGGTTTGTTTGGAACCATTCAGTACAGACCTCGATATATTGTGGTGGTAAGTCTTATTTTTAACTTGTGTTTTCATATAAACACTGTAAAACTGTTAGGAGAAGAAAAAATTATTTCAGTTGTTCTTTCTGATATAATATGGCTTGGCTGTACTGGCCTTCATTACTGAATTCTGTGGAGAGATGATTATCTGTGGGGAAGAAGGCTCAGTGAATGTTTACAACGAAAGCAAACAACATGACTATGAGTGTGAGATGCATAGTGTAACTGAAATCAAGATTCACAAGGAAATTTAAGATGAGTTTCAGTAGAGGATGACCTGTGGTCTTGATGTTAGATGATCTGTAAATGTGCATTAACTATCATTTCAATCATGTGTGTCACTAACACTAAAAAACAAACTTGCCTAGCCATAACTATTTACTAACTGAGAAAAAGCAGCTTAGCTTTAACTCGTGTAATAAATGCATGTGCATTTAGTTCATGAAGTGAAGTGAAAGTCGTTCAGTCACGTCTGACTCTTTGCAACCCCATGGACTCACGGAATTCTCCAGGCCAGAATACTGGAGTGGTAGCCATTCCTGTTTCCAGGGGATCTTCCCAACCCAAGGATCGAACCCAGGTTTCCTGCATTGCAGGCAGATTCTTTACCATCTGAGCCACCTTTATTTCGTCAGATCAGATCAGATCAGTCGCTAGTTGTGTCCGACTCTTTGTGACCCCATGAATCTCAGCACGCCAGGCCTCCCTGTCCATCACCAACTCCCGGAGTTCACTGAGACTCACATCCATCGAGTCAGTGATGCCATCCAGCCATCTCATCCTCTGTCGTCCCCTTCTCCTCCTGCCCCCAATCCCTCCCAGCATCAGAGACTTTTCCAATGAGTCAGCTCTTCGCATGAGGTGGCCAAACTACTGGAGTTTCAGCTTTAGCATCATTCCTTCCAAAGAAATCCCAGGACTGATCTCCTTTATTTCATACTTATCCCCTAATTTACAGCATACTATATATTGCTAAACATTTCTCAACTTTGTGAAGATAAATTTGAAACAAACCCATGCTCCAAACTATCACATACATTGTCAGCACATCCTCCATTGTAGGAAAATTTAATAAGGAATATTCTGTGCTCCACATTTGACTGGAAGTGATTTTCAGTAATTAGTTCTCTTTTCTAGAAGGGAATATTTTAGGCTACATATATGTATAAGTAGGTTATGAGAAATACCAAGCAAATGTAAGGAATTGTAATGAGGAGTAACACACTCTAAAATGCTCACTGAACCTGAATAAATATACAGTGTTCAGTAGAATTAGTGAATATTTTCTTGTGATGTGAGTGATTGTGTCACTAGAAGAAAACCAAAAGACTTAGAAGCATGCCATCTTCCTGTTTTGGTTTAATTCAATCACTCCTATCAAAAATAAGAAAGTTATAATTTTTTTCTATAAATGCATCAACTCTCTGAGTCTCAAAACTCACTTTGGGAGTATCTTTCATCGCATCACACAGAGGTGAAGGTAGCCAGCTCACAGCAGACTCTGTGCTCGAACTTGCTACCCCGGGTACAGGAGAGCATTTCTGTCCCTCGGCTGACTGCAAGGGCTAAACAGTTCCTGCTTTATTCTTCTTCCCTGAAAGAGAACCTCTGCAAAGCCACCATATGATCTACTAGAAAGATGTTTCACAGAGTTGGACTTGCAGCATGAAAGACTTTAGTATGCATAATATTAAACTCTTATTGGAGTCTGTGTGTGCTCAGTCGCTCAATTGTGTTTGACTCTTCGTGACCCCAGGGACTGTAGCCCACCAGGCTTCTCTGTCCATGGAATTCTCCAGGCAAGAATACTGGAGTGGGTTGCCATTTCCTCCTCCAGGGGATCTTCTTGACCCAGGGATCAAACACGCGTCTCTTGCATCTCCTGCCTTGGCAAGTGTGTTCTTTTGCACTAGCGCCACCTGGGAAGCCCCGAGATTCTGCCCTAGAATTATTTAAATCTTTATTATTTCATGGGTAATAACAATCAAGAAGTTTTACATTACTTTAAAGGCAGAAATGTTAGCTAACTTGATAGTTTTTGAATACAGATTAACACTGGAATTAACTGTTAAGCTACTGCTACTGCTAAGTCGCTTCAGTCCTTTCCGACTCTGTGCGACCCCAGAGATGGCAGCCCACCAGGCTCCCCCGTCCCTGGGATTCTCCAGGCAAGAACACTGGAGTGGGTTGCCATTTCCTTCTCCAATGCATGAAAGTGAAAAGTGAAAGGGAAGTTGCTCAGTCGTGTCCAACTCTTAGCGACCCCATGGAGTGCAGCCTACCAGGCTCCTCTGTCCATGGGATTTTCCAGGCAAGAGTACTGGAGTGGGGTGCCATTGCCTTCTCCGAACACTGGAATTAAAAGTAACCCCAAACTTCCTCTAAAAATTTAAAAAAAAAAAAAAGGAAAGAAAAGAAAGCCAAGTAAGTATGCTACATCCATAAGTTAGTTCTTTGGACTTTTATACAAAGGTCCACATCCAAAGAACTGCAACTTGCTTTCATTTGAATAATTATACAGCGAAATATGGGGCTTCCCAGATGACTCAGTGGGTAAAGAATCTGCCTTCCAATGCAGGGGACACAGGAGACATGGGTTCGATCCCTGGGTCAGAAAAATACCCAGGAGGAAGAAATGGCAATCCACTCCAGTATTCTTGCCTAGGAGATCCCATGGACAGAGGTGCCTGGCAGGCTATAGTCCAAAGGGTCACAAAGAGTCAGACATGACTGAACACACATGCACTCTGTACATAGGGAAATATCCCTACTATGTCATCATAAATCTTCCACCAGAGTTACTGTTTAGAATGGCAATTAAGAGTATTAGGTTCATATTCAAGGGTCTCAGATTTAAATCCCCCTGGACATGTATACTAAACTCCAAAAACTGTTAGAACAATGAGTGAGCAAGAAACAGATCCTTTTTAAAAAATAAGCATAACATATTGTGATACTACTATATCTAATTGATACACATGTGAATGAATTAATGAATGGTCTTCTTGGTAATTGAAAAACAAGCTAAGGAAGTAAAAAATAATTTATGTTATAGACTAATTGCTCAATGAGAAAAAAATATACTGGGAGACTTCTAAAGTTCATTTCAATTAAAAAATGCTGAAATATACTCATAAAACTATGCAATATCCTGGAAGCCACATAGAACAACATAAATGGGTTTTCATCTTTATAGGCACTGTCTAATTAAATTAGGATTTAAAGTATGTGTACTGAACATAAGCAAAGTAGGATAGATAAATAGTTGATAGATTATATGGAGATGATGGGTAAATAGATGGGTAAATAATTATGCAGAGTGAATTTTTCTTTACTTTGAGAAGTTACGTCTTCTATACTGCAGGTATATCTATGTGACTGTCTGAGTTTGTAGGCATACTCCATGATGACCAAAAGATATTTGTTAAAAATGGAATGTATCTCTTTTTTTTAAAATTCTAGTTTCAATTGCATAAATAAGTTTGTTGTTGTTCAGTCACTAAATTGTGACCTACTCTTTGCAACCCCATGAACTCTAGCCCACCAGGCTCCTCTGTCCATGAGATTTCCAGGCAAGAACACTGGAGTGGGTTGCAATTTCTTTCTCCAGGGGATCTTCTGGGACCAGGGATCAAACCTGTGTCTCCATTAGCAGGCAGATTCTTTACCACGGAGCCACCAGGGAAGTCCTAAAAAGAAATTAATCCTCGTCAAAAAGATGACAAGGAGGATAGCCAGTATCTTATACCATATGTTGTCCTGATACTTTCTACCTCAGCAAAATTCCTTTGGATGTGTTATTAGTGCCGCTAGAAATCCTTCCTTTTTTCTCTATGTACAGATTTGGGTCTCAGGTGCACACTGAGGTATGAAGTTTCCATCTCAAAGCAATCCAAAATTCAACCATACTGATATTTTTTGTTCTCAACAGGCCAATGTATTAGAATAAAGAAACTTACAATATTACTTTTAAAAATCCCGATGTCTATATAATGCATGACACATTAATAGCAAAATAAGAAATCATTTCAAAAATATAACTGGTTATTAAATATGTATGAATGAAGTAAATTTTTGATAAATTGGTGAATTGATCATTTTATAAAATGGAAAATTTGGGAAAGTGTTAACTTGCAAATTAACCTGTAGTCCTTTTCCTAAAATTTTTTCAAATGAAGCTTATCATTTGATGCCTAAGCACTCCAGCTCTTGCCAGAGTGCTGTCCCAAGTCTCACACTAACTACGTGATCAAATGATTACCTCTCTACCTTGGTCTTAGTGTGATGACTGAATGACTTAATCTATGTAAAGTGCTTAGAAAGGAACCATCGAAAGCAGCTCAGTAATAACTGTTGTTATTGTTAGGAATTTCAGAGCTGACAGTTGGAATCTATAGTACTCAGCCTGATCAATTTATCTTTGAATGTTCAGAAGTGACATCAAGAGTACAACTTGTGATGTATCAGAATACACTTCCATCATGAAGTTTGTGCCTTGACTTTAAATAGATTTGCCTCAATATTAATTTTCTGTAACTCTGAGTTGATTTACTTTTCTAAAAGAATACTTGGGGTATAGGTTTGCAGTCCTAATCATTAAGAACGATGTGGTTTTGCAGTTAATTTGGTTCATTTTCTTACTTTAGTCCTGCTTTATTTTATGTCCACCCCTTAACCTTTATCCCTAGATTTTTCCTCATGACTTAGTGGTCTGCACTGCTCTTTCACTCAATTATCTCCATAATTAGACTTATGTAGAATGAAAAATGTCCAATACCAGATGCCATCTTATTAGTAACATCTTTAAAAATTTGTTGTGGTTTTATGACTTTATCAGTTTGCAAAAAGCATACATTGAGGATGTAGGTTAGCTATTTTAAGTTTTCACAAGAATAATTTGTGGGTCAGAAAAGTGCATTTCAATGTATTTGGTGCATTTTTAAGAAAACATGTATGACCCACTCACACTGGAAGACTCCTTAACAGAAAATATCAGCAGATCAACAGTATCTGCAAATACCAAAAGCCTCAATGTATATTTTAACTGATGTTAACTTTTTGGCATATTTTCCAACTCCTCTATAGTTCTAGTGACTTTGGAGCCTTAACTCATTATTATAAATGTATTACTCTTTAAAAATCATAAATGATAAAGATAAAAAATGTAAATTGAATTTTAGAAAAAATTTAAAAGCTTCTGATAAGGCTTCTAGTAAGGATATGGCTGTTTTATAGTGTTTAAAATTCATGAGCCTATTATTTGGCAGAGCATAGAAGAAACTAATATTAATAAATTATTTTAATACTTAGTTTAATATTAACAATAAGTTATTTCACCATTTATCATGATTTAACAGTAGAAAGCAATAACTGAATTAGTATGTCTATTTAAGAATTCATAGATTTTTGTAAAATCTATGTAAAATAAAATAAGCAACCCATTGTATTTGGTGTATTCATTTTGCTGCTGTGGCAAATTCCTTCCTCATTCAAGCTGTCCTATATGTCAGTTTTCCAGGCCTTAGTGTCTTTGTCTGCTTGAGAAAATGACTGGATGCAGAAAGAGAAAAACAAATATCATATATCAATGCAGGTATATGAAATCTAGAAGAATGGTACTGCTGCTGCTGCTAAGTCGCTTCAGTCGTGTCCGACTCTGTGCGACCCCATAGATGGCAGCCCACCAGGCTCCCCCATTCCTGGGATTCTCCAGGCAAGAACACTGGAGTGGGTTGCCATTGCCTTCTCCAGTGAATGAAAGTGAAAAGTGAAAGTGAAGTCGCTCAGTCGTGTCCGACTCTTAGCACGCCATGGACTGCAGCCTACCAGGCTCCTCCGTCCATGGGATTTTCCAGGCGAGAGTACTGGAGTGGGGTGCCATTGCCTTCTCAGAGAAGAATGGTACAGATGGACCTATATACAGGGCAGGAATAAAGATGCAGATGAAGAGCACAGACTTGTGAACACAGCGGGGAAGAAGAGGGTGGGACGAATTGAGAGAGGAGCCTTGACATGTCTGCACTACCATGTGTAAACAGCTAAGGTGAAGCTGATGTATGACGCAGGGAGCTCAGCTCAGTGCTCTGTGATGACCTAGAAGGGGAGGATGGGTGGCTAGTGGAGGGAGGCTAGGGAGGGAGGGGATATATGTATACTTACAGCTGATTCATGCTGTTGTACAGCAGAAACCAACACAACATTGTAAAGCAATCATCCTCCT
Organism: Bos mutus; assembly: GCF_027580195.1. NCBI lineage: Eukaryota > Metazoa > Chordata > Mammalia > Artiodactyla > Bovidae > Bos > Bos mutus. Next base: position 54,391,379 of record NC_091630.1, on the reverse strand, counting down.
ATTAAAAATAAAAAATTAAAAAAAGAAAAAGAAAGTGACTGGATGAATTGAACCCTAAGACCATCTCCTTTGATGACTCTTGATCTGAGGTTACCTTAATTTAGTCTGACTAATACTCTTGAGAAAGGCATTTCCTAATACACAATGCATTCATAAAACCAATTAATCAGTAAGGCTGGCATGTTTCGAGAGTTTGGGGATGTAATTGGAAGCTATTTTCCCATTATGGAAATATGTTGCTTATTTGCTCATCCTTAATCCTAGCTATTAATTTCTATGCTTTTAAAAAATATTTTACATGCTCATGTTATATATAGCCTATCATTATATTAGGGGCATACATTTCATTCAATAAAATAGTCCAACAGTTGAAAGCTGGTTAATTTTACTCCACATATCCATTTTTCCACATGATTCTAATTCAGTGATATGGAAGTGAAGGGTTTTGACTAATATTCCTAAAACCGTGATGATTTAATATTGTAACTAAAAGCTAGCTAGCTGATTAGATGGGCTTCCTTGGTCGCTGAGGTGGTAAAGAATCTGCCTGCAATGAGGGAGACCCAGGTTTGATCCCTGGTTTGGGAAGATCCCCTGGAGGAAGGAACGGGAACCCACTCTAGTATTCTTGCCTGGAGAATCCCATGAACAGATCCTGGTGGGCTACAGTCCATGGGGTCACAAAAAGTTGAACACTACTGACTAGCTGACTAGATAGCCCACAGAAAATTTGCATAATTGTAACCCTTGGAAAAGTTAGTTCTCAGAAAACAGAAATCGAACCAGCACTTGGATTTCACTTGCATCTGCAAGCCAGCAAAGCACTTTCAAAATAAATCTAGTTTTATTGACATCTACTGAAAGCAGTAGAAACTATTGGATTTTTAATTTCTAGAAATCTTAGGGGACCCCATAAGGAGCACTCTTCTGAGCATGCCCTGTTTCATCCCAGAAGACAGATTTATTGACATTTTTATTATCGACTTATTGAGTATACATTCCTTTCATCTCCACATTTTTCTTCTTTTTCTCTCCCCTCCCCACCCTTTCTTTCCAGTATACAGTATGGACTGCCCTGTGGGTCACCTGGAATGTGTTTATTATCTGCTTCTATTTGGAAGTAGGTGGGCTCTCTAAGGTAAGTTCATGATGGTTTTAAAGTACACTTTTAAAAAAAGTACACTAATAAATAATCTAAGTAACATTACAAATGGAATACTAATATATATACATCTTTACAGTGTACATATATTACAAATGAAATACTAAGTATATATAACAATCTAAATAACATTAAAAATGGAATACTAATATATATGCACATATACAGTAACTTAAGCAGCATTACAAATGGAATACTAAGTATATATAGTAATCAGAGCAACATTACAAATGGCATACTAATAAATATGCATATATAGAGTAACCTAAGCAGCATTACAAATGGAATACTAAGTATATATAGTAATCAAAACAATGTTACAAATGGAATACTATTCAAAAAAGAGTTTGGATATCATTTAGAAAAGAATGACCTTGGGAGCATGTTAATAACAATGAAACTCCAAAACAGTAGCCTTATAATTTATTTTGCTAAGCTGCAGTGGGACTCAGCTTCCAGTATATACTCATGTCCAGTTTTAAAAAGCCTCTCATCCCAGTGACCACAAGCCCCAAATGTTAAGTGAAAAAATGGCTTTAAACATTTCTTGTGTTTAAAGTGGGGAAAGGCATTGACCAAAATGTAACAGATATGAATAGCAAGTTGCCATCTTTGCTTGAATATCAATTCTGAGAAAAAAGTTTGACAGAGAAGGAAATACTCATTATATTTAAAGGGAGCGTATGTTTACTAACAACTATGTACATCAGTGTGTTGACTCCTCTGTGAATCCTGATCAGAGTTGTCTTTATGCATCATGATACAAATGTTATTTCTGTCTGTCTAGAACTCGTGTCAGCAAAACACACAATTTTCATTATGACTCTTGCAGAACTATCTTTTGATTACCACCCAAATGGAATAGCACCTTAGGTTAAATTTCTCATTATGTTTCTTAAGTATTTTTCTCATTGCAGTTGTCATTTGAAATCGTAGAGAAGAAACTTAACAGTATAATTACAAAAAAAATAAGAAAGTTTTAACCTATTTTTCTAGGTTTCTTGTCTTCAACTATCTTTGTGCCAGCTTATTCTATTGTTGCATAATAATGTCAGATTTTCTTTAAGTAGCATTTGTGGTTTAGATCTTAGAAACATTTGCCTTGACCAGCACAGAGACTTTTAGAATCGTTAGGCTCCATTGAAGTCCATAGGGTAATAAAGAATTTTTGATGTAGCTAAGAGCAAAGATCCCTGAAGGGTTTTCTCTAGAACCTTCAGAGTTGATTGTTCCACACTATAATAATTTTATAATTAGAACTTGTCATCATTTTCTTACATTGGCAAATGTATTCAGGAACCAAAAATGACATTCCTAAAACTGAATTACATAGAAATGCACCAACATCTACCTTTAGTATTTGTGCTATTAATTGCATTTCACCACTAATTTCTAAGACAGAAAAAAGGACTTAAATCAGTGCTCAGTTATCATCTGTAACATGCAGATTATAAAGTAATTTAAAAATGCAAATATTGTGAATAAAATAATTGTGAATAATAAGTTAAGCATAGCATTTTTCAACCCATAACATTTTCTGTTTCTTGATTTGAATGGTCAGTTTAAATCATGTTTTTATTTCACTGGATGGAAATCATCTTTTATTTTCTTCTCTGTCAACTGGTTTGGAATAAATTAGACCAGAGGAAATTTGTTCTATGGATTTGGCATCATAGTGTGTTGAAAAAGACTAAATTTCAAATCATAAGCCTTTCATTCAAATCTTGTCTGTAGCACTTATAAACCATGGGCCCTTAGGCAAATCGCTGAATCCCGAAAGTCTCTGTGAAATATAAAAACAGGACCAGCATCACCAATAATGATAGTAATCAGTGTTTGTTTGGTGTTTAGCATTGTTACCAAGTAGAAACTCAGGTAAGCTTCAAATGTGATGTGATTTTTAAAAAAAATTTTTTAATTAAAATTATAGTATCAGTGATTTGTCCCACAAAAGTTGATTTTGCTCTACTGCCCAAGATGACCTTTGTGAACTGTTTCTTGTAACTGGCTTTCTAACATTGATGTGAATGATGTGAATGTGAATTTCACATGAATTTCAATGTGAATCCTTGAAAAACATCAAGGATTTTTTGCCCCTCATTTCTTTGGGTTCAGAGTTTAAAATGTGGGTATAAGGTCCCAGTTATTCATTTTATGACCCATGCAGATGCCATTAAGCAGGCCACCAAGTATTCTAGATCATTAAAAAGACAGACGATTCCAAAAGGCCTAAAGGTTTTCTGTTGATCTCTTTCTGTTTCCTGTTTCCAAGCCTGGGAATTGCTCCCTGGCTAGCCACAGGTGAATCTCAATTCCAGTCTGTCGGGAATCTATTCTGAAAACTAGAGCAGCATTAAGGACCCTTGATAAACCCAGGAACCTCTGCCATTTTCCCAGGTGGTACCCTATTTCATAAAATAATCCTTGTTCACATGTGCGTCTTTATATACTTTATATACTCTCCAGAGTCCTCCCTCTCCTTCTAGTTCATGAAGTCATTTCTTGGAATTATATACTTGGATAGATTAATAAAAGCCTCACTCTACTTTGATTTTTGCCCAGAATGTCCATTGTAAAATGGTGAATCTTTCTCCAAACACCAGATTCAGCTTAATTTCCACAACATCTTTATGGATTTGGGTGTTATTCCAATGACAGGCACTACTGAACCATTCTTGTAAACTAATAATGTACTCGCTGACCATGAGTGATCATACCTCTGGCCTCTTATGGAGACTCTTGATCACAACCTTCAGATTTTGCTTTTGCTTGGCATCATGCTTTTGTCCCTGTGTCCTGAGGATCTCCCTGGACATTCTCCCTGAATTCTAGAACTTGAAGGAAATGGATGTGCTGTTTTAGGAAATGTGTGCCTATATGGTGAGATTGGGGATGACTATGGGTAGGTGACCAAAAGTGCCTGTACTTTCATAATCTACTGGAATCTCAGTTTCCTTTTCTGCAAAATGAGGAAAAACCACAGCATTAATTTTACTGTTGTTGTTTAGTCGCTAGGTCGTGTCTGACTCTTTGCGACCCCATGGGCTACAGCATGCCAGGTTGTTGAAATTGTTTGTAATTCATACAAAGAACTTAGAAAGGATCTTGGAATATTGTGAGGTTTCAGTAAAAAGTGGTTCTTATAATTGCCATCAGCATCATCATCTTTCTTATTAGTGAAAAATTAACAGACATCTCGATCCTCATTCTGCAAACCTGTGGGACATATATTTATTACTATGCAAGAGCTGTAAAAGAGGAATATGTAGGATTGAGTGACTTGTTTAAAAAGTATGTAACAGTCCCTTGTGCTAGGACCCCAGATCTGCATATTAACTTCGCAGCTGTAATACGATTAATTAAACCCTTTCCTTCAACATGTAAATAGCATTTTTGAAATACTTCTGTAGCTAGATTCTGCTGCTGTCTCTCCTGCTCCCCCTGGGAGGAACTTTATGCGTCTTTGGAGTCTCCAAGGCAGTTTTTCATGCTGTACTTTAAGATCACCAAGGGTACAATTAATAAGTTATTGCTGCTTCTTTGGAAGCAGACTTGAAATCATTTTTTTCTTCCTAGGCATCCATTCAGAATGCAAATATGAAAACCCAACTCATTTGTTACATTTAAAGATACTGAAAGATAAGTTATATTTGTTGTATTTGTTTTTAATCCCTCCAAAATTAAACTGATGCCTTAAGGCATCTTTTCGATTACTCCAAATTATAGAAACTTTAGGTTAGTATTTCTTCTAACTGTCATTTCCTGAAAAATGTATGTAATTTACTCATTACTGATCCTAGAGAATTTTCAGTGTGTTACATTTTCCTAGAATTCTGACTGTGTGCTACGGTGCATGAGCATAATCTAGATGTGAAAAACGAATGTGAATGGAGGAGGAGCTAAGATGGCAGAGGAATAGGACGGGGAGAACACTTTCGCCCCCACAAATTCATCAAAAGACCATTTAAACTCCAAGTAAATTCCACAAAACAACTTCTGAATGCTGGCAGAGGACATCAGGCACCCAGAAAAGCAACCCATTGTCTTCGAAAGGAGGTAGGAAAAAATATAAAAGACAAAAAAGAGACAAAAGAGGGAGGGACGGAGCTCCGTTCCGGGAAGGGAGTCTTAAAAAAAAGAATATGAAGAAATTCTCTGAAGACTTTTATTAACTATGAGCTTTGACCAAGAGTCTCCTAAACCTTAGGAAGAAGCCCGAAAGGGAGACAGGTGAACCCTCCCTGACACCTCCTCTGTACCTGTGTTCACGTTGCCTTCGCATAAAAGGAAAACTACCTACATTTGTTTCTCTGTATCCTGTCTATCCTGTCTTAACGGCTGCTTGTTTTCCATAGTACCTGATTTGTGGATATTTTGATTCTTAAAGAAATTTAAGCCATTTCTCCAAATGGCAATAATAGCACTTTCTTGTCCTCTTTTGACTTAAATCGTCACCATTCACTCATAAGGGTTCTCTTCTCTCGTGAGATTCTTCAGTCGAGTATTTCACCGGAGCAGTCTGGCAGGGTCAATGACATCATCCTTCTTTTTCAAGGTTCATTCTTATTACCCAGCCTGAATTGTTCCTCTATACTTACTGAGAAAAATCTCTCTCTTCATCAAGATTCCCTTTCCTTCAAGGATGAATTCTTCCACTAACTTTGGTTTGGTCAGGCACATTCAAGTAGGAAACTTTTAGACAATTCAGAGTTCCATGTACCAGTTATTGCATAGGAAACAAAACTGTCTCTCCCCTTCAGCTGCATACAGCCCCTCCATTATTTTTAATAAGCATTCTAAATATTTTTATGTCTCTAAAGAATTCTTTTTCTGTGGGCAGTTTCAAACAAAATCAGTGATACGTAGAATATGTGCGTGCATGCTCAGTCACTCAGTCATGTCTGACTCTTTGCCACCCCACGGACTGTATCCTGATGGAATCCTCTGTCCATAGAATTTCCCAGGCAAGAATACTGGAATGGGTTGCCATGTCCTCCTCCAGGGGATCTTCCCAACCCAGGGATCAAACTTGCATCTCCTGCATTGGCAGATAGATTCTTTACCACTGAGACAGCTGGGAAGCCCCTAAAGACGTAGTATATATCTTTCTTTAAATAAATACAACTTATTGAATCTAGTAATGAGTATTAAACTTGCATTTATCCTTTCCTTTGAATTTCTTCCTCCTTGAACATTTTTCAAAAAGAATCTTGAAATGTGATGTTTATGGAGGACTGAAGCTAGGATACAAAGTATCTTTATTTGAGAATAATATTATATCAGCAAATGATATAGGAATAGCATCCAAGAACCATGGCAAATGTATACCTACATTTGAAACTGTAAGAATGATATTTTACTGTTTCATGAGATGAATAGCATATCTATACCAATAAGAATCTTTGAAAAATGCATAAACTTTCAGTTTACTAGAATAACAAACTATTTCAGTTCTGAACTAATATATTGGTATATACTTATCATGATGTCCTGAAAGAATATTTTTATAATATTGATGCAGAAAGGGACAACTGAGGTGGCGGTGAACATCTATCCAGTTATTAAAAATGTATAAAGGAAGAACCATCACAATCTGATTCTGGGCATTAAATCAAAATGAAGCCCCAAAACTTGCAAATGTTTGTTTTTGTTTCCTATACAGTCCTTTCCCTAAGTGATGCAATTATTTTATATTTTTTTAAAAAGTAGCAAGGCGGTGTAAATATAGTTATGCATTTCGTATTCCAACGGACTTAAACTATACTTTTTCCCTTGGTCTGGGTCTAAATAAACATAACTTCTGAAAATAACATCTTTGGTATTCTTTGTGTGGTAAGATAATTGTTTCCCCCATAGCTTCTTTTCCACTGTAAAGAAAATTATAAGCACGTCTAAACTCAGTATTATATTTTCATAGATTTCATCAAATACAAACATTTTGAAACCCTTTGCTCAAAAAATCCAATTTGCTGCTATGTTATAGTCCAATGATGTATAGAAACCGCAATAACTAAGTAATTGCTGCAGCCTGGGCGGTGTTTGGAGTTTGTAATCACAAGTTTGTGTGATAACCTTGTACCCTTCTGTAGAAGTTCAAATATTTTTGTCAAAAGAACAGATGGATATATTATTTGATCAAGAGCGGCTCTGTTTATTGCTGCAGAGTAAGAGTTACTGAACAAAGCCTGTGCAAATATAATTGAATAACTGGGCTATTATCTCAGCTCAGTGGATTATAGTCATGAAATGGCTGTGCTTCTTTGAATAAACCATCTCCCAACTGTTCTGTCTCTTACCCTATTCCCATTGCTTATTACGTTGGGTAACAGATTCTGTGTACAAGTATGGTCATGGAAAATTAGTCTCCTGTCTGGGTCAAATCTGTTCTCCACTCAGTAAAGCTGACATGCCTAAGGCCTTGGTCACCTCTCTCTCTTCCCTTCCCTTGACTCCACTCCTCAGGGAGAAAAGAGAGGACGTAGTCAGCTTCTATAGCCAACCCTGAGCTGATGGTGAAGTTTGCAGAGATCCTGACCTCATGCCCGGCTTAGTCTATTCCAGTCCCTGGTAACGGCCACTGCTGATGTCACGGTCTCCACACTGGCTAATTCTTCCCTGCATACATGCTAAGTCGCTTCAGTTGCGTCCGACTCTATGCGATCCTTTGGACTGTAGTCCACAAGGTTCCTCTGTCCATGGGATTCTCCAGGCAAGAATACTGGAGTGGGTTGCCATTTCCTCCTCCAGAGGATCTTCCCAACCCAGAGATCAAACTCGGGTCTCCTGCATTGCAAGCAGATTCTTTACTGTCTGAGTCACCAGGGAAGCCCCACGTCAATTATATCAGGTACCATACTCACAGGCTCTGAGAATTAGGACATAAACTTCTTTGAGGCCCATATGCTGCTACCAGAGAGGTGCCAGCCATCTTAGACCATGAGGTAACCTTAGGGATATCAGCCATGCATGAGAATAATTGAGTACAAAGAAAAAAGGAGCCTGGGACACTAACTCCATGGAGATTTTATGTTAGCCCTGAATTTCCCACACAGACTTCTTTCAGATTAGAAAATGTGTTTAAGCCACTTTTTACTAAGCAAGCATTTACTTGGTCCAAAGCACTGTGCCAGGCACTAGGGCTCCATCCTATTTCTGCCTCATAAAATGTTCTTACCAGAGGAAAGACAGACATTAAATAAGTAATAGCAAGAGAATGTAACCAGTATTAGGATAATGAATTGAAAAGGACTCTTATACCATAGAACAAGCAACACAGTATCACCAGGATCAGGTAAGGTTTCCTAAGGAAGATGGGATGAGGATTGTACACCCTCAGGAAAGAACAAATACCATGCTGACCTTCATAGACACAAATGCTGTTACTGATTTACCATTGGAGAGAAAAGTGCTTTGAGCTGCTATTTGTTTTCAACTTCCTATAATGAATTTTGTCAGTCCACCCACCTCCATCCTGTACTCTTTTCCCAGACTCTCCTCTGGCCCAGCATATATTGGAGAGAGAACTCCATAGGGTTACATGAATCAGAGCCAAGGTCACTACCCTTAGAAGGTGGTCATGTAAGGACCACAAGGGAGCTTTCGGGTTATACTTGATTACCAGTGGCCTGAAAATGATCTGTTTAGGCACAGCTGGGAGAAAATACCAGAATGCTAGATATCCTTTTGAGATGGTCTGGAGTTAATTTTCCTGAACATCAACAGACAAAATGAATGAATGATTCACAGACTGTAGCATACGTACTGCGTGTTTAGCTTCTTAGTTGTACTGGGTTCTTTTTGGCCCTTTAGACTGTAGCCCACCAGGCTCCTCAATCCATGGGATTCTCCAGACAAGAATACTGGAGTGGGTTGCCATTTCCTACTCGAGGGGATCTTCCTGACCCAGGGATCAAACAAGAGTCTCCTGTGTCTCCTGCATTGCTGGTAGATTCTTTGCCCGCTGAGCCATCAGGGAAGCCCTAAATAGACAAATATGATCCTCAAATATGAGGCTATTTCCTTGCACAACTGCACTGTTTAACTTAGAGCCAGTCAGTGATTCAAAAAGTATTTCAAAGAAGGACAAACATGCTTCCAGCAAAATCCTCTGTGTGCTGCCAAAAGAAAAATGGCACTGAGTTAAAGAACAAGCACTCTATCCCCACACTCATTTTAGCAACCAAAATTCAATTTGTCAAGATGTCTGGAGAGTTGATTTGACCCTTTTTCTAGAACAAAAATGCAATGGTTTGATGGCATCCTTTCTGCATGGACCATCTGTATTTTAGCTTGTACATATAGTTCGTCACTTTGCACTTGTCCTTAATTGTAGAATTAATAGAGAAAACACTTCCTCCATGTATTTGAATTATCAGGGTCATTAAGGCTATTTTAAGTATTAGTGTACGACAAGGCTCTGTCCTGCTTCGAGGCAGCAGAGAACAGCAGCAGCACTGATTGTGTAGTAAGCTGCCCTCACCCTTAAGTGAGATCCTGAGACAGAGGATAGTTGTTATTTCCTACATGCAATTAATTTTATATGCCCAGAACATTGTGTGCATTTCACTTTAGTATAAAAGGCATGCAGGCTACTGGTCCCTGAAATCAATGGCAGTCAGAAGAGCCTAGACATTGGGTGATCTGATGAATAATTTAAGACTGATTTGTTAACTGTGCAGAAGTGAAGTTAGCCATGCAGGGAGACACATTGTCAATTGCCAGCAATTTACTATGTTTTTGAAAACCACAGGCAGCAATTTACAGAAAAGATTAGGCCGGTTACTGTACATGTGTGACATTTTCTTGATTTAAGATGTCAATCTGGAAAGCTGTTCACTGACAACTGGAGTTTTGGAATGAGCTTATAAAGTTTATGAAGAACTGATTTTACCTGAGAGTGTCTGTATTTCTGCCCTGAGGGACCCCTGAATGCACACCTCCTGCTGGAATTAAATGTGCATATGCAAATGAGCACTGTCAGAAAGGGCGATGCACCTGCCCTGGGACCATTAAGCATCTTTGCATCACTCGGTGCTCTAATGCACTTGTCCCTGAGAGAGCATGGTGATGGTCTTTGTTTCTCATAGGAGGAAGTCATTGGCCATATATTTCTTTAGTCCTGTGCCATCTCGGGGGTGTGATCACTTTCATCCTGCATTGGAAGTTTACTTTGCTCTTCTTCATAAGAAGGTGATTAAAGGGAAATCCCATTTTTATTAGTGTAATTTCTTTCCACTTCTTTTCCCTTTTGGGATTGACTCAGTAATGATTTCTTCATATTTGAATTTGTAAAAAAGTAAAATGAAGGAAGCCTTAGCACTTGGTGGAATTTGATACCATAAAGTATCCTGGGGGTGACTTCTATAGGAAGAATATGCATCAAGTATAGCATCTCATAATTGAAATATGACAAAGTATAGCCTAGGATTGATCATTTTTGGAACTCTACCCCAAAAAATGGACTTTTGTTATACTTTTAAATTTATTCCCAGTGTTTATGTTATCAACTTCTCCAAGAATTCCTAGCAGGCTTAAATGTTGCAAATCAGGGCTGTAATCATAATTCTTCTTTTGAAATTGTAGATGCCAATAGTAACTATATATTTTAAATGAGTTTAGTTTACCAGACAAGAGACAAGTTGAGTCTTTATGTGTGTCATTGTTAGTAATGAAATCAATGTGAAAACTAAGACAAATACCTTCTTTCCTCTGCCTTAAACTTTTTCTCTATTTGCCCCTCTGATGAGATTTATAAACTTCTTTACAAATTAATGGAAGCCTTTGTGTTTTCTTTAATCATTTCCCCCATGTTTTCCTCAAGAGGAGAAAACAAGATGACCTTTTGATAAACTAATTTTTATCTCCCATATCAGATATTAAAAGCAAAATATAGAATTCTAGAAATTTATCATTTCGACTCATTGGAAAGACCCTGATGCTGGCAAAGATTGAGGGCTGGAGGAGAAGGGGGCAACAGAGGATGAGATGGTTGGATGATATCATCCACTCAATAGACATGAGTTTGAGCAAATTCTGGGAGGTGATAAAGGACAGGGAAGCCTGGTATGCTGTAGTCCATGGGGTTGCAGTGAGTTGGACACAACTGAGCGACTGAACAACAACGAATATTAATATTAAGCCACAACTCTGTCTTTACCCAGAGAGCTTTTTTCTTAATTTAAAAAAATCAATAAGATTAAAGTTCACATGAATGGGCAACTTCTAAAATATTACATTAAAGACCAACACAGCTCTTCCTTGGCTCGGCAGACCTACTGTCTTGACACATAAGGCAATAGAAAAACACTCCTGGCAAACACATGTAAGCTTTTAATTACACTGTCTTGGCTTTGGGTGACTATTTAAATCACACGGTTTCCTTGTTCATTCTTTGTCTATAGTATTTTAGTGTGATGTGTGTGTGAGGGGGGGTGTGTGTGTGTGTGCTGCAGTCGTGTCCAACTCTTTGCAACCCATGGTTTGCAGTCTTCATAGCCTGCTAGACTCCTCTGTCCATATATATATATATACTTTCAGAAGGGGGAAAATATTGGCTTATTAAGAGATAGCTGTGTTGTAGACAATAAAATCAAGGTTTTATCTGTTTGACTAAAGATTAGATTGGAGTATAATAATGGTAGCAGCTAACAGAATGCCTTGAATCTAGAAGGCTATCACCGTTGTTGAAAGACATCATCAGGACATGAATTTCCAAGGTTTCAATCAAGATGGGTTTACTCACCAAGGCCCCTTGCCACCTGGATCAGACTGTAATGATTTGGACTTGATCTATCCCTTTACCTTTAGAAACCCCCTACTTTATTTTTCACTAAATCATCAAAAGCCTCATGTACATTATTATGAATACCAAACAGAGAGGTGGTTTATTATTACTTTGCATTTATTTTGTATTTTCCTTCAAGTACCTAAAGGGGTTTTACAAAACATGACAGCAGTCATCAAAACACTTTGTCAGTCATGTAAGGCAGGAAATAATGCTGGTGTAAATGTGCCAGAGACATAATGCTTACTGAAAAATGTTCATTTTCTACATGTTTTTCAAGAGATAATCTTTTTAAGGAATCTTCTTTAAAAGAAGTTCCAATTGTATTAAGTATTTTCTTTTCTCAGCATTGGAGTCAGACATTTTAATGCAACAAATTCATTGAGCATCTTCTCTGTGCCAGGTTTTATTGTAGGTGCTGAGAATACAACTGGGAGATGAAAAGGACCTGCTCTCATGGAGCTTTTATTGTAGTGAAAGAGACGTAATATATAACCAAATAAATTCATGATGTGATATCCTGTGTTAAGTGCTATCAAGAGAAAAAAAAAGGCAGAATAAGGGAATAGAGGGTGACTTCATGGGAAGATGGAGTTTAGAGGCCCAAGTGGCAGACAGGAGCAAGCCATGCCAAGATACAGGAAAATGCCAGATCCCCGACATAGAACGATGCTCAGTGTGTACCAGAAACAGCAGGGATGCTGTGCTATGTCCCCAACATGCTGTGAGTGTGGAGAGCTAAGTAGGGGTGAGATCCTGTAGGAACTTCATGGGCCATGGTAAGAATCTGGATCTATCCTCAATGTAATGGGAGCCCAATAGAAGTTGGAGCGAAGGAGAATGACAGGATCAACCTTGGTGTGGCTGTCACGTAGGAAACAAGAATAGAAGCAAGAGGACCCATAGACAGACGATTCTGGTGATCTAGGGAAGAAATAAGGGTGGCTTGGATTAGGGTCGTGGCAGTGGCAGAGGAGACAGTACAGTATGTCCCCTGCATACAAAGGAGTTCTGCTCCCAGAGCATGCTTTTAAGTCCAATTTAGATGGGGAAAAAATGGAAACCGTGACAGACTTTATTTTCTTTGGCTCCAGAATCACTGTGGACGGTGACTGCAGCCATGAAATTAAAGATGCTTGCTTCTTGGAAGAAAAGCTATGACAAATCAAGACACCATATTAAACAGCAGAGACATCACTTTGCCGACAAAGGTCCATCTTGTTAAAGCTATGGTTTTTCCAGTAGTCATGTATAGAGGTGAGAGTTGGGCCATAGTGAAAGCTTAGTGCCGAAAAATTGGTGCTTTTGAACTGTGGTGGTGGAGAAGACTCTTGAGAGTCCCTTAGACAGCAAGGAGATCATACCAGTCAGTCCTAAAGAAAACCAGCTCTGAATATTCTTTGGGAGAAGTGATGCTGAAGCTGAAGCTCCAATACTTGGGCCACATGATTCAAAGAGTCAACTCATTGAAAAGACCCTGATGCTGAGAAAGATGGAGGGTAGGAGGAGAAGGTGGCGACAGAGGATGAGATGGTTGGATGGCATCACTGGCTCAATGGATGTGAGTTTGAGCAAACTCCAGGAGATGGTGAAGGATAGGGAAGCCTGGCGTGCTGCAGTCCACGGGGTCTCAAAGAGTTATACACAACTGAAGTGATTTAGCATGCACACAGAGAGAGTGGGATTGAAAGTTCCAACCTTCTAATTGTGTGGTTGCTTCCTTCAGCAACCAGCTCTCTCCCCGAAGCTATCTAGGACTTTTGTCTCCTAAGAGTCACCTCTTTAACATAAACTCGGGTAAGATGGAAAGGGGCTCCTTGTGAACAACAAAAGACACTCTTATCTCAGGAAATTCCAAAGGTTTTAGAATCTCTGTTCCAGGAACTGACAAATACCAAGTATATATTTTTTATTATATATCACACTTTTTAATTACTATCCCACTGAGAAAAGAACTTTCGAAGGACCCTGACACTAGGTGCTAGGGTTCATCCAGAATGAGAAAGACAGTACAGAGGGCAGAAACCAGGGGAAAGAAACAAAGGAAGCAAGGATTTGAGGGTTTTCTGTGTTACCAGGCAAGTTCCCAGAGGGTGCTCATTTCACCCTGCCATCAGTCTTCCAAAGGAAGTGGTCTTTCCCCTTAATTGATAAGAAAATGCAAGGTTTAGAGAAGATAAATAATTTATTCCTGGTCAGACAACTGATGTCTGGCAAATATAGTTTTTAATCCCAGGCTGCCATCTCCAAGACTAAGATCACATCCATTGTTCACAGTTTCTTCTGGTGTATAAAAGAATCACAAAATGGAAGAAAACAAAGAAAAACTGGGCCAAACATGTTACTGTATTCACACCTTCCTTCTCCACCACTGAGGAGTGTTCCTATTGCAGCAGCCTGAAAGCCTGAGACATGGGAAATTTATGAAGAAACAAAACTCTGTCCAAAGAGCTGACACCAGACTGTGTGTGTTAAGTAGCTTCAGTTGTGTCTGACTCTTTGCGACCCCATGGACTGTAGCCCACCCCCTTGGACTCCTCTGTCCATGGGATTCTCCAGGCAAGAATACTGGAATGGGTTGCCTTTCCCTTCTCCAGAGGATCTTCCCAATGCACGGGTCGAACCTGGGTCTCCTGCATTGCAGGCAGATTCTTTTCCTTCTGAGTCACCAGGGAAGCCCATAACTCATTGATTAGCCTCATCCTCATGCCTGCCAAGGAACCTTTGCAATAGACAACAGCTCCAGCCATGTCACCAAGTTTAGTCCTGCCTGGTGTCCCCTTCATCCCATTCTGAAGACCAGGGTAAAACGTCTCTGAGAAGTTAAGTCTGTGAACACACACTATATTCGTGGTTAAAAGGAGAGTCAAACATAGAATGTCAGACCCATATCCATGAACATTGCCAGGGTGTGAGTCAGGGGTGGACTTGGAAGCATTTAAATGACCTTTTGGAATCCAGAAGCTGCCTGAGCGGTCAACCCAGCTGTGAGCAAGGTGAGGAGGATGTAGCTAAGAACTGAGCCAGTTGAGAGCTACTGTTCCATCCATCTGTCTCTGAAAACAGGCATGATTATTGTGAGTGCCCCACTTCCAGTGGAGAATTAATTGTGGTGGCTTGTCTTTTTAGATTTTTTCCGCTTATTTATTTTTATTTTATTCAGTATTTTTCCCACTTATTTATTTTGCATCACTTTTCCCTTCATTAGAAAAAAAGGCAAGCAATAAAATAGATATGCTACACTTTTTTTTACAGTAGGGCTGTTGAATTAATAAACATTCTGTATGTGTGTGTTGCTATAATGTGTGTGCATGCTCAGTCGTGTCTGACTCTTTGCAACCCAGTGGACTGTAACCCACCAGGCTTCTCTGTCCATGGGATTTCCCAGGCAAGAATACCGGAGTGTGTGGGCATTTCCTACTCTAGGGGATCTTCCCCATCCAGAGATCGAACCCGTGTCTCCTGCATTGGCAGGTGGATTCTTCACCACTTGAGCCACCTGGGAAGCCCCTAATAACATTCTGATTTGGTTCTAATGTTGCTTGTTAGACCTCAGGCTCCAGCTTGGAGAAACCCTATACTTAGTTGGCAGGAAACTGTAACCAGTGATCTCATGAGAAAATGATAGTGGACAGCTGTTGTGCTGCCATCAGATAGATGCGAATATTTACCTACATTAGCTGAACTCAACTTGGCAATTCCTGCACTGAGTCACTTATATTTTCAGGAGAAGGGAAAGATTCAAGCTTGGAACAGCTGATACATACAGGCAAAACATATTGAAAATACATGCCAGTGTTTTTAAGGGTCTTTCTAACTACTGACAAATTGGTAAGTGTTACCGAACCAGGTCTGGCTGCTTGCCACTTAAAAAAAAATCAATACTGGCAAAAGTTGGTAGAAAGAAAAGCTGCTTTTAATCAGAATGCCGATAATCTGGGGGGGTGGGGATGGGAGGACAGTGGACTCAGTGTTTGGCCATGAAAGTTCTCAAGGGAAGAAAGGAAGTAAGTCCAGGTAACCACTGAGATGGGGGATCAGAATGTCACCATCTGCACTGCGTCCAGTCTGTGCGCAGGCCTGTGGACTGCTCCTGAGCTTCCTTTAGGTGCAATCTTACTCACAGTTTGTTTTTGAGATTGTTGAAGGGGAAGTTAGGAAGAGCTCTGGTCATCTATTAAATACTTAGTCCTCATTTCTACTCCTCTGATCAATGGAAAGAACCAACAGAATAGGCAAGGTATTGTATAATCAAGATTTGAAAAGTGTGCTAGGACCTGAAATGAGTAGAGTGTGGAGGTGTTTGGTTCAAGGTTAGTGACAAGACAAAGGGACCTCCTACAAAGAGTTTCTTTACTGCCAAAAGCTACTTACAAAATGCTTAAGATGTGGGAAAAAAAAAAGTGAACAACATTCTTGAGAAAGCAAGTGAACTAACCTAAGGCTAGCCCTGAAAGGAAGAACTGCAGGTGTGGACTTAAAATTTTTTCACAGCCTAAAACTTGAGAGTTATGTCTTATTCTGTGGGAATTTTAGGACTTAAGTCCAGGAGGCAGCATCTCTAGTAACCCTGAGGGAACTGCTTCGAAGAGGCGAGAGGAGGAGTCAGGTTATATAGAAGTTTTGTAACAAAGGGCAGGCAGTCTGGATGCCAAAAGATGATTTTTAATGAAAGAAAACCAGATATCCAAAATTAAGGAATTTAGCGCATTTCTGTATAAGAAGATGCAAGCGTCTGGGCTCACTGAGATCATTCCTTTGATATGCACCTCAGGTTCTGAGGCTGGTTTCATGGGTTTTCACATGCTGAGTTTCTTCAGCACTCATCATAGGAAGCGGCTGCAATTGCTGATGACTGTGACCTCCTTTGTTTACTGATATGTCAGGAAATATCCATTTCTCATAGGGATGTGTTATAGACAAATTGTATTAGCAAGTCTTTGTGGTCAATCAATGTAAGGGATGCCAGGGGTCATTTGGAATATATTTGATTTTCACATTCTGTGATGACTTTCAACTCAAATCTGACATAAGAAGCCAATACATTTTGCCTGTTAGTATCAATTCTTAGGGCTTCCTAGGTAGTACAATGGTAAAGAATCCACCTGCCAGTGAAGGAGATGTGGGTTCAATCCCTGGGTTGGGAAAATACCCTGGAGGAGGAAATGGCAATCCACTCCAGTATTTTTACCTGAGAAATCCCATGGACAGAGGAGCTTATTAGGCTACAGTGCATGGGGTTGCAAAGAGTCAGACACGACTTGAGCACGCATGCACACATAGAGATTCTTAGAGAACTGCTACAACTACATTTATGTTACAACTAATGCAAGAAGGAAGACAGTGAGGAAGTAACTCTGATTTTTTTGGAAATAAAAATTAAGTTTTATTCATCTCCATCCACCTCCAGCCTCCTACCACTTTTTATGTATCAGACCCCTTCTCAACAAAGGCAGATAGTAATGATCTTATTAACATATTAAACAATGGCATAGAAAAGGCTGACATTTCCCAAAGCTTTTGTTCAATGATTAAAGTAATGAAAGTTGCCAGTTACTCAGGCCAAGCCTATAAAGGCCTTAAATTCACTCACTGCCTGAAAGGTCAGGTAAATTAAAGGATAATATAGGGCCAGCCTTGAACAGTCTGCGTGCGGTGATCTTGAGTGCTCTTAAAAGTGGCTGAAACTCAGAGACCTGGCATTAATTCTAGCCAGCTTCCTGGTATTGATTAAGAAGTAATCGCAAGTGCTCATTTGTGGGCAAATTAAGAGATAAGTCCTTTTCGGAAGGTCATTTACATGTCTTCTTTTTAATTAATATTACTGACTTGAAGATTTGCAGTTAAATTAGCCCATTAATTATAAAAGCCATCAGTTTGGAGAGTAGGAAAGGATAATTTATTTAATATCAGATCCAGATTGTCAGTAAATTCCCATTTCTTCTGATACTTTGCTAGAAAAGGTCTGAAGTTTTCAAGTGTTGGGTTGGCCCAAAAAGTTTGTTCAGGTTTTCCTGTAATGTCTTATAGAAAAATCTGGAACGAACTTTTTGGGCAACCCAATATGAGTTGAATGGGTGGCCACGACTTAAGCTGGCTTATTTTTGTTATTGCTGATTATAAATGTAATATATAAACATTTTTTAAAAACTTAAAAATGTATTGAATTAGAATGAAGAAACAACTCTTTCTCCCTTCCACCACTTGTATTTCAGCATTCCCATTTGTTAAGCTCAACATATATATAGATTTTGTTTATGTGTAGGCACATTTACATAGTATATACACAGCTTAGCACATATATAAAATAGATATACTCTAAATTTGTCATTACTTAAAATATTTTCATATTTTGCTTTTTCACATGTTATAATAAGAGCACTTGACTATGTAATAAATATCCTTTGAAAACCACATTTGATTATTTTTTTCTTTTAAGACAATTGTAGATGCAATAGAATTGTAAGAAATAATGCAGAAAGAGCTGATATA
Organism: Bos mutus; assembly: GCF_027580195.1. NCBI lineage: Eukaryota > Metazoa > Chordata > Mammalia > Artiodactyla > Bovidae > Bos > Bos mutus. The sequence goes on along the minus strand of NC_091630.1, from coordinate 54,372,942 downwards.
TCCTTTGCCCAGTTGCCTCCAGAGGTTGCATCTTGCAAAACTATTGTACAATGTCACAACAAGATATTAAGATTGGTTCAATCAAAATAAAGAGTAGTTCCATAACCAAAGATCACCCATGGCACCTTTTACAGACATACGTGCTTCCCTCCCATTGTTAATGTCTCGGTTCAGTCGCTCAGTCGTGTCCACCTCTCTGCAACCCCATGGACTGTAGCACACCACGCTTCCCTGTCTATCAACAACTCCTGGAGCTTGCTCAAACTCATGTCCATCGAGTCAGTGAGGCCATCAAACCATCTCATTCTCTGTTGTCCCCTTCTCCTCCTGCCTTCAGTATTTCCCAGGATCAGAGTCTTTTCCAATGAGTCAGTTCTTTGCATCAGCTGGCCAAAGTAGTGGAGTTTCGGCTTCAGCATCAGTCCTTCCAACGAACAGTCAGGACTGATTTCCTTTCGGATTGACTGGTTGTATCTCCTTGCAGTCCAAGGGATTCTCAAGAGTCTTCACCAACACTACAGTTCAAAAGCATCAATTCTCCAGTGCTCAGCTTTCTTTATAGTCCAACTCTCACATCCATACATGACTACTGGAAAAACCATAGCCTTGACTAGATGGACCTTTGTCAGCAAAGTAATGTCTCTGCTTTTTAATATGCTGTCTAGTTTGGTCATAGCTTTTCTCCCAAGGAGTAAGTATTTTTTAATTTCATGGCTGCAGTCACCACCTGCAGTGATTTCCGAGTGATTTTGTTAATGTCTAGAAACCACTTATTTGTTTGTCATGTTTTTTGTTTGTTTGAAGAATGTTATATAAATGGAATCACCCAGTATATAACTTTTCATCAAGCATAATTCTCTGGAGATTCATCCAAGTTGTTACATGTATCAGTAGTTGATTCTTTTTGCTTGCTGAGTATTTATTCCATGATATGGACGCACCGGTCTGTTTAACCATTCACACAATGACAGACATCCAGGTTGTTTCCAATTCTTGGCTATCATGAGTGAAGCTGCTATGAACTTTTGTGTACAGGTATTTGTGAATATGTTTTTACTTCTTTTCATTTCTTTCAATGTGAAATCTTTCTGGGATAGATGTCCAGGTGTGTAGCTGTTGGATCATTTGGTATTTACATCTGTAGTTTCATGTAAAACTGTCAAACTATTTTGTAGCATGGCTGTACCGTTTTACTCCCCACTATGAATGCTTGAATGATCTAGTTTCTCTGTATATTCACTAACATTTGGTCTTGTCACTGTTACTTATTTTAACCATTCTGGAAGGTGTATAATGCGATCTCATTGTGGTTTTAATTTGCACATCCTTAGTAGTTAATGCTGCTGAATATCTTCTCATTTGCTTATTTGCCATTGGTGAAATATCTCTCCATGTCTTTTGCCCATTTTCTGATTGGATTTATTGGAATTTCTGATGTTAAGCTCTGACACTTTTTTGTAAATTCTAGATACTATCTTTTGTGAGATATGTGGTTTGCAAATTTTTTCCAGTATGTAATTTTTCTTGTCATCCTCTTAACACACTCTGTAACAGAGCAAATGTTTTTAATTTTGATGAGATCCAACTTGTCAGTTTTTTCTTCTTATGGATAATACTTTTCCTGTCAAGTCTAAGAATTCTTTGCTAGCCCTAGATACTGATGATTATCTTCTTTTCAAACTGTCAATGAAAATTAATCAGTACATCTAAGAAAGAATTGAAAAATTGTATTTAAGCCAGATTTGAGGATTATAACCCAGGAAGAGCATCTCCAAAAGCTCTGAGAAATGTGCCTACTATCAAAAGCACAGTTATATAAGCTTTTTGATACAGAAGACTATACATCAAGTAATGTATTATTGAGTTTACACAATCCAAATTTGTATTATCATGGTGGGTTATGTGACCCCTTACAAGATCCAAAAGGAATGTTATCTTTTAAAGAGTTGTCTTGTTGATGCTGGGAGAATGTTGCTTGTTATGGCTGAGCAAGTATTCCTGCCCATGGGAGACATCTGTTGTTGTTTAGTCACTAAGTCGTGTCTGACTCTTTGCAACCCCATGGACTGCAGCACTCCAGGCTTTCTGGTTCTTCACTATTTCACGGAATTTGCTCAAACAAATGCCATCCAACCATTTCATCCTTTGTTGTGCTTCTCCTCCTGCCTTCAATCTTTCCCAGAATTAGAGTGTTTTCCAATGAGTTGGCTCTTCAGATCAGGTGGCCAGAGTGTTGGAGCTTCAGCTTCAGCATCAGTCCTTCCAATGAATATGCAGGGTTGATTTCCTTTAGGATTAACTGGTTTAATCTCCTTGCTGTCCAAGGGACTCTCAAGAGTCTTCTCCAGCACCACAATTTGAAAGCATCAATTCTTCAGCGCTCAGCCTTCTTTACTGTGCAACTCTCACATCTGTATATGACTACTGGAAAAACCATATCTTTGACTATATGGACCTTTGTTGGTAAAGTGATGTCTCTGCCTTTTAATACAGAGATCTGGTCAATGCCTAATGCATATACACAATGTGGGGAGAGAGGAGGCCATAGTACAGAGAACAATTTTTATGTTTAATTTTTTTTTGTGCTGCCATAAAATGTGACTTTAATTTCACTAAATATTTCACAGTTTTATGTTTTAAGTTGGTGACCTATTTTGAGTTCATTAATTTAGCTGTAATTTTATTCCCTGTGTAAGATTGAATTAAAATGTTCACAATGAGGTAACTTGTTTTTAACTGTTGAATCTAGAAATTCATGGATGAAGTGAGGCTGGGAGAGAAAACAGCATAATTGGATATTAACTGAGGATAAACTACAGTCCATCTGAACCAGTGGAGACAAGGAGTCTCAACTGACTCCCCTTCGGTAGTCTGCTTTTAACAGTTCTCCAGATGTCTAATCTAGAACTCCCATTCATCACCTTCTCTCCCTCATTATTGCTGCTGAACTCTTGAGGTCTTTGATCTGCTAACACACTCATCTTCCCCTTCCTTCTTTCCCTATGTTATTCTCTTTCTTTTAATTTAAGGAATCTTTCATTCTGTAAATGAATAAATAAAAATAAGATGCTTAGGGGAAAAAAGAATATCAACCTAGTGCTAATATTGACAACTGCATTCAGATATTATCAAACAACCTAAAATCAGGAAGTTCTTCCTCGAAATAAATGTGTGTATAGAACCACTATGGCATTTTCCTCCCTAAGGAAGTCTTAACTAAATCAATATACATGTGTTTGTGTACAATCCAGACAGATGTAACATAGAAGTCTAGATTTGGAAGCAGATAATAATCTCCAAGGATACCATTTAGGTGACCAGGCTCTGAACCAGGATCAAAGGACTTAAAGGAAGACAGAAAGACATCCTGGAGAAGAGAAATGGGGAAAATTCATGGATCTGGCCTCACAGGATTTATAAACATACTTCTTTTAACCTCTCTCCCTTATTGACCTTGTAATTATCATTGTACTTTGGGACTAATGGTCTCAGAGTCAATATTTCCTTTTTTTAAAACAGAAAATATTCAACAGAATGATGAAAATATAGGAAACTTTTGTTGGCTGTAAGCTATGCAAAGGGTCCAAGGGCCCAGAAGAGAAGAAAAGAACAAGAAAAAAGGTTTATCTCTATAGACAGAGGCATAGGAAGGAAAAGAAAGTCCCATAACAGAGACCATTAGCTGTAGTAAAGGAAAACCTCTGTTTCCGTCCGGATGATAGCGATGGGGTCATAGGGCCCCCTCTTCTATCACTAGCCTGGCAGATGACGGAGGATGTTCTTATTCTCCTGTGAGATCAATGATGCAGGAAAAAAATTCACACCACTTTAAATTTACATGAACCATCAGGATATGCCAAATGACAGGGTACTTGTTTGAGGAACAATAGTCATAACAAAAATGTTATGAATATGAATAGTTGATGGTAGATTTTTCAGTAACATAATGAATAGGTGCTTCTAGATCATGTAAGTGCAAATGGATACTGTGATTAGAAGAAAAAATATGCATTTGTACAGACATTGTTTGAGTACCTGGGAATATTAACCAATCAATATAGCCATTTATAAAGTTTATAGCTATGTCTAACTTTTATATTTGTATGATTTCTCCTACCTTCATTCCTCCATAAATGTCCAGCAGAGCATATATTTATATTAAAATAATAATACTATCCATAGTCTGAACAACTGATAGATAGCATTACTTTGATGTGATATTGTATTTCAGAGCTTAATATTCTCAGCCTGACTTAATCTTTCATATTTCATTCTTTGAAACAAATTTTTTAAATTTTTATTTATGTATTTATGGCTGCCTTAGGTCTTAGTTGCTGTTCATGGGCTCTCTCTAGTTGCAGCGAGCAGGGGCTACTCTCTAGCTGTGGTGCACGGGCTTCTCGTTACGGTGGCTTCTCTTGTGGAGCACGGGCTCTAGGCCACTCAGGCTCTGTAGCTGTGGCGCATGGGCTTAGCTGCCCCTAAGTATGGGAATCTTCCCAGACCAGGGGTTGAAGCCATTTCCCCTGCATTGGCAGGCGGATCCTTTACCACTGGACCACCGGAGAAACCCTCATGTTTCATTCTTTCATCCAACCATTTGTTCATCAGCACCCACAACATGCTGGACATTGTGTTGAAGATACAAAGCTGGGATCCAGATGTAGACATAGTAGATAGTTCTAATAAAAGCTTCAGTTGATTAATTCATACTGGTTTTTGGCAAGTGCTATCTCGTTTAATTTTCACAGCAGTACCAAGAAATAGACACCATGATTCACATTTAACAGGTCAAAAACCTAAAGTTTGCTCAAGGTCATATGGCCAAGAAATGGTGAAAACTGGATGCCTGCTTGGATTTTTCTGATTAAGAGCTAATTAGGGTGGTGTACTACAGTGAGTTATATAAAAGCAATCACTTTGAATTTCTTTTTTTTAATTTTAAAACAAATTATTTTATTTTTTTAAATTTTATCAAAGTATAGTTGATCACAATGTTGTGCTGATTTCTTCTGTACAGCAAAGTGACTCGGTTATCCATAGATATATATTCTTCTACATGCTCTTTTCCATTATGGTTTATCACAGGATATTGAATGATATACCATAGGACCTTGATATACAGTAGGACCTTGTTGTTTATCCCTTCTATATATTGTAGTTTGCATCTGCTAATCCCAAGCTCCCAATCCTTCCCTCTCTCCCCACCCTGCCCTCTGAGAAACCACAAGTCTGTGCTCTATGTGAGTCTGCTTTTTTTTTTTTTTTAACTTTACAATATTGTATTGGTTTTGCCATATATCAACATGAATCCACCACAGGTATACACGTGTTTCCCATCCTGAACCCTCCTCCCTCCTCCCTCCCCGTACCATCCCTCTGGGTTGTCCCAGTGCACCAGCCCCAAGCATCCTGTATCCTGCATCGAACCTGGACTGGCGATTCGTTTCATATACGATATTATACATGTTTCAGTGCCATTCTCCCAAATCATCCCACCCTCTTCCTCTCCCACAGAGTCCAAAAGACTGTTCTATACATCAGTGTCTCTTTTGCTGTCTCGTATACAAGGTTATTGTTACCATCTTTCTAAATTCCATATATATGCGTTAGTATACTGTATTGGTGTGTTTCTTTCTGGCTTACTTCACTCTGTATAATAGGCTCCAGTGTGAGTCTGCTTTTGTGTCATATTTTAGGCCCCACATATAAGTGATAGCATAAGATCTTTGTCTTTCTCTTTCTGACTTACTAAGATTTGTGTCATAATCTCTAGGTCCATCCATATTGCTATAAATGACATGATTTCATTCTTTTTAATGGCTGAGTAATATTCCATTGAATATATACATCACAGCCTCTATTCACTCATCTGTGATGGAAATTTAGGTTGTTTCAATGTCTTGGTTATTGTGCTGCAATGACTATAGGGGAATGTATATCTTTTTGAATTGTAGTTTTGTCTGAGTATATGCCCAGGAGTAGCATTGCTGGATCATATGGCAACTCTATTTTTAGGTTTTTGAGAAACCTCCATACCACTATTAATAATGGCTGCACCAATTTACATTCCCACCAACAGTGTGGGATGGTTGCCTTTTCTCCACACTCTCTCCAACATTTATTTTTGTAGACTTTTTGATGATGGCCATTCTGACTGGTGTGAATTGATGCCTTAGTGTTGTTCTGATTTTCATTTCTCCAATTTGCAGTGATGAGCATCTTTTCATGTGCCTATTGGCCATGTCTTCTGCATGCCTTCTTTGAAGAATCGTCTATTTATATCTTCTGCCCATTTTTCAGTTGGGTTGTTTGCATTTATTTGTTATTGCATTGTTTAAGCTCTTTATATGTTTTGAAAATTAAGCCCTTGTCAGTCACCCAGTCACTGTATTTCTGCTCCATTTGAGGTCTGTCTCCCGCATACCGACTCTGTAACTCAAGCAGATTGTTTAACATCTGACTTCAGTTTCCTCATCTGAAGATGGAGACAGTAATAGTTCCTGCCTCGTCAGGTTGTGATAAGTTTGACAACTATTCTGATGGTGAAATAAACAGAGTGTGTAAGTTGCAAGAGAAGTAGCACTGTAGTTTGCCTAAGGAATTGAGAAGGGCTTCTAAGAAAATATGACATATGACAAGGGTGTTGAAGGATGAGAAGGAATTGGAAGCTGCCATATCCCTGCTCTTTCCCCTTGTGGATCTATTTTAAGCCATGACCTCTATTTTATCACTCTTCCCATTATGTATCCACTTAGGGAACTCAGCAGCAAAGACAAAGCATAGTTATTAAACATTTTTACATTAATGTCAGGCATCGTTACAAACATTTTACATATGTTAATGCAACAGAATCCAAACAGCAACCCTGTGATAAGGAAACTGAGGCCATGGAAATTTAAATAATTTGCACAAGGACCACAACTCATGAGTCCTATACTTGTGGTATGCTTAATTTGGAGGAAGACTAGCTTTCTAGCTCATTAGCCCTTGAGATATGTCCATGTTCTTTAGCTCTCAAGCCCACCCTCCCCACAGGGGTATAGGCACCACCTGGAGTTTCTTGCTTCCAACACAGTAAGTGGAAGGAGTGACCAGTGATTCTATTAGTACATCTCAGGCAGGCCCTTCAGAGCCACTCAGTTTCCATTGATTTCCATGGAGAGAAGCCTCATTTAAATGGAAATGCGGAAATGGATTTCTTTGTTCATGATATAAACTCATATTTTATGCTGGGCTCAATAACTCCCACAAATGGAGAGGCTGAATTCAGATCAATGAAGATTCTAGAGATTGTTCTTACTGAGCAAATATGTCAAGTGACCTTTGGGGCACAGACACTGAGAAAGCATCAGAAGCATGAGGTCATGTGGAATGTCAGATGTCTGTTCTACACACAGCTGCTGATACTCAATGAAATCAACCCTGAATATTCACTGGAAGGACTCATGCTGAAACTGAAGCTCCAATACTTTGGCCATCTGATGCAAAGAATCAACTCATTGGAAAAGACCCTGATCCTGGGAAAGATTGCTGGCAAGAGGAGGAGGTGACAGAGGATGAGATGGTTGGATGGCATCACCAACTCAATTAATATGAGTGAGCAAACTCCAGAAGATGGTGAAGGACAGGGAAGCCTGGCATGCTACAGTCCCTGGGGTCGCAAAGAGTTCCACACAACTTAGCAACTGAACAACTCTCATTCAATGCCAGCCTCTGCAGGATTCCCCAAAGAAGGAGGGAGGTCTGTGGGAGACAGGGAGTAGGTCATCAGGTCTCAAGGCCAAGACTCTGGGAACACACTCCTGAGGTTTGTGTCTCACTTCTAGCTGGCTCTTTGAGAAGTTACCTCACCATGCCTCAGTGTTCTTATCTATAAAATGCACTTAATAGTGACATCTTCCTCTTAGGGTGAACTAAGAATTAAATGACCTAGTCTGTGTAAAGTGCGGAAAATGGTACCCACCACACATTAAATGAAGCAATGAAAAATATATATATACTTTGGTTGAAAGCTTTGGCTTCCCTGGTGACTCAATGGTAAAGAATCTGCCTACAAGGAAGGAGACAAGGGTTTGATTCCTGGGTCAGGAAGATTTCCCCAGAGTAGGAATTCACAACCCACTCCAGTATTCTTGCCTGGAAAATCCCATTAACAGAGGTACCTGACAGGCTACAGTCCAAAGGGTCATAAAGACTGGACATGATTGAGTGACTGAGCACACACACTTGGCTGAAAGCATTTTTCCGTAAATACACATTTGAGACTGTAAGTCATCCACTCTCACTTCTGTGTTGCCAAATTTAACAGTAACTCTGTTCATCATGTCAGTGACATACAAAGGAATATTTAGCAAGCTTTTGGTTTGTTACATCTCTAACCGAATGGTTTGTACATGCCATGGCTCCAAGGAAGGATGGGCTGGTGGCCAGAACTAGGAAAGAGCCAAGGAGGAAAGTTATCCTCAAAAGAAGGGCAGTGCCTGCAAGCAGCTGTGAGTGATAATAGACAGGATGTGCAATCATGAATGAGAAGCTCTGTGGGGGTGGCCTGCCACTTGGCAGCAGAAAGACTCTGTGCCAATTATTTTCTCTAAAACTGAGTTTCTCTACTTGGGAAATACAGATAACATCACCTCACTAAATTAAATATGCTCTAAATGTATCTGTAAGCAACAGTTGTTGTTCAGTCACTAAGTCATGTCCAACTCTTTGCAAACCCATGAACTGCAGCACTCCAGGCTTCCCTGTCCTTCACTATCTCCTGGACTTTGCTCAAACTCATGTCCATCCAACCATCTCGTCCTCTGTTGCTCCTTCTCTTGCCTTTAATCTTTCCCAGCATCAGGGACTTTTCCAATGAATCAGCTCTTCACATCAGGTGGCCAAAGTATTGAAGCTTCAGCTTCAGCATCAGTTCTTCTAATGAATATTCAGGGACTGATTTCCTTTAGGAGTAACTGGTTTGGTCACCTTGCTGTCTAAGGGACTCTCAAGAGTCTTCCACAGTTCAAAAGCATCAGTTCTTCAGTCAGTGCCCTCTGCAAACGCTATTATTGCTACATTGACTCAGTGATTAAAATGCATGTGTCCTAGGCAGATTGGACTGGTATAGGAGTTATTGGTAGACTATTGTGACCTGTTTCAAGAGGCAATCAGGTTTTCTTCCCCTTAGACATGGTTGGGACCGAGGATGCTGGTTGTTGAGGACCTTTCGCTGAGCAATGGAAAGGGTGGTGGGAAGAGTGTATCTCTTAAAGTATGGAGAACTTGAGATCTGGGGTGGGAAGCAGTCCAGAGAAAAAGATAGCAGAATTCTTCTAGTTTTGTATGCTTTAAAGGGAAGCTGACACAGACTTTGATATGACTGCTCATCAAGATGATGACACGATCATGATTGCAGTGATTACAACAGCTTGCCTTTTCACAGCTCTTGACAAATTTAAAAAACTCCTTATTACTGAAAAAGTCATATCTCTGGTAAAATCAAGATAGGAAAGGGCATGTCTTTTGTCATCCTTAGGATGCTGCTTTCAGGAGATTTGAAGGAAAGACCTGTTTTGTGGGAGGTAACAGGGCCCAGAGGACAGGAAGAAGATTCTGGAGGCAGAGGGGTACTTCCAGGTGTTGAGTAGCCATGAGCACTTGGACAAGCCCCTGAGTCCCACAGAAACACAGATTCCTCATCCTTTAAAATGATAGTGTCACGCAAGTGTATGTTCTTTGGTTTTTGTCTTGTCACAACAAAGATTTGGAGTGACGGACATTAAAGCCCCCTTGGCGTGTCACAGCTCTCAGGTCTTGGATAGACCGTGTTATAGCTCTCAGGTCTCGAATGGACCATGTTATAGCTCTTAGGCAAATCAGTGTTACAGCTCAGTGTTACAGCTCTATTTTATTTAGAAGATAGCAGGAAAACCCATCTCTGAGGCTTGAGGGCACGTTGATCCAAAGACACGAGGAGAAGAGCGCCCCAGCGCGCGGGAGAGAGAGAGAGCTAGCTCTGGCTCCTCTTTTTATATGTTTATCTCTCCCTGGGCCTGTCCTATGTAAATTGGGCCAGCCAGGAGTGTTGTTTGTTTTACCTGAGGTCCTCACTCTGGTCCTCGGACCTTCTTTTGTCTATTTTCGCGGGCTTTTCCCTTCCTTGTCTTTTAGCCACCGCCATTTTGGACTCCTTTTCCCTATTCTACCTACCTAACAATAGCACCCACTTCACAGGCTGTGAAAAGGTGAAATAAAATGGTGTGAACAAGATGCCTTCTACCAGGCACTCAATACACAGAGTCCTTTAGTACCGTAGCTTCCCGGATCCATTAGGCATCCTGCCCTCTGAATCACTGTGGGCCCTCTCTAAATGCACTGTGAGCCTAGGCGTGCTTCTGCTTCACAGATGGGGATGCTGAAGGCCACAAAGGTCAAAGGACTTGATGAAGACCATAAAGCTCTCTCACACATCCACTTTAGGAAGCCGCCTCATGAGTAGTGGGGCCTGGAGAGGAGGCTGTGCCTGAATCCAAGTTCATGTCACTGAAACGCTAAAATGTCATCATCTCAATGTGGAATGAAGTGCTCGTATATGTGACTGCACAAGAAAATGCATGGTTAATATTTTCCCCCCTGGGCTTACATGTGGTTTGCATAGCAGATTTTGCACATTTTGTCATTATCTGTATTTGAAAATAGAATGTTTCTCGATAAATTATCCCATTATCTAACCGATTTTATCATGACCAGTTTTTTTGTTTGTTTCTCATTTCCCATCTAAATGTTTCATTCTTGGATGTGGCATGTCTCTTCTTACTATGCAATGCTAAATCATGGTAAGTGATTCTTCTAAGCTGTTCTGTCATTCTCTTCCAAATATTAGTGAGTAATCATCCTTTCATTACCATTTTATTTACTCTAATCTATACATATGCTTGGAGAAGGCAATGGCAACCCACTCCAGTACTCTTGCCTGCAAAATCCCATGGACGGAGGAGCCTGGCAGGCTGCAGTCCATGGGGTCGCTAAGAGTCGGAGACGACTGAGTGACTTCACTTTCACTTTTCACTTTCATGCATTGGAGAAGAAAATGGCAACCCACTCCAGTGTTCTTGCCTGGAGAATCCCAGGGACGGGGGAACCTGGTAGGCTGCAGTCCATGGCATCGCACAGAGTCGGACATGACTGAAGCGACTTAGCAGCAGCAGCAGCACACATATGCTATGTTCTTAACGTTTTGGCCAAGGTCCTGCTTTTAATCAGTTAGCACTTTAATTTGGGTTCCAGTTATCAAAAAGTTTTTATAGTTTTCTCATGCATAAGTCATGGTTTTAGGTAACTTTCCATTCAAGATTGTAAAAAAAAAAAAGCCTATATTGTTGACTCATTCCATCCCAGAGTGACTTCTATGAGGTCAGGGACTGTCTTTTTTTTGTCTTTTGTCAACATTTTATTGTAAACACCCAGCAGAGGACCTGAAACAGTAGTCCTTGATGATGTTTGTTGAGTGAATGTTGAATGTATGGCTTAAATTCTTTTACTTTTATTAAAGCAAATAATTTGTGACATAGATGATCTTATTTACAAAGCAGAAATAGTGACACAGATCTATGGATACCAAGGGGAAAAGGGCAGTGGGTGGGATGAATTGAGAGACTATAATCAACACAAGCACACTATTGATACTATGTGTAAAACAGACAACTAATAAAGAACTGACTGTAGAACACAGAGAACTTTACTCAGTGCTCTGTGGTGACCTAGATGGTAAGGAAACAGAGCTGATTCACTTTGCTGTACAGCAAAAGCTAACGTAACATTGTAAAGCAATTATACTCCAATAAAAATTTAAAAATAAATACATACATCAAGCACATCGTTCACTAATGTCTCAAAAATATCTCTTTGAAAACATTTTCCACCTCCATCATGTTTGTGTACAACCTAATTTATGGAAGACTCTAGCTCAGCGACTGGCAGTGGGGTTTGACAGAGAGTAAATGGATAACTCTAGTAATGTTGGCTGAGCACCAAAGAATCAATGCTTTTGAACTTTGGTGCTGGAGAAGACTCTTGAGAGTCTCTTGTACAGTAAGGAGATCAAACCAGTCATTCCTAAAGGAAATCAACCATGAATATCCATTGGAAGGACTTGGGCTGAAGCTGAAGCTCCAGTACTTTGGCCACCTGATATGAAGAGCCGGCTCATTGGGAAAGACCCTGATGCTAGCAAAGACTGGGGGCATAAGGAGAAGGAGATGACAGAGAATGAGGTGTTTAGATAGCGTCATCGACTCAAAGGACATGAGTTTGAGCAAACTCTGGACATTGGACAGGGAAGCCTGGACTGCTCCAGTCCATGGGGTTGCAAAGGGTCAGACATGACTGAGCTACTGAACAATGGAAAGCATGTTGACAAATTCCAACAATATTGGCAAATTTCCCAGACAGTGTTATTAGCTTCCAGGCTGTGTCCTAACAACTCATGTGTGTGAATGCATTTCCTCCTCACGACTACCCTATGTTAAGTGCTTTTCCCAGGTTTGCTCTTTGAATTTGCTCCAACCTTAGCCTATAACAGAGGTGAGTTAGCATCTCTAAGGCTCAGTTTCCTCATCCATCAAACGCAGATTCATTTATTAAGTAAATATGTTTTGCATGCCTACTGTGTGCCAGACACTGTTGTAGGTGGTAGGGATGTAGCCACAAACACAATGGAAAATATCCTTATCCTCATGATACTAGCACTTACCTCATAAGATTGCCAGGAGTATGAAATGAGAGAATACTATTAAGATCACCTAGAACAATGCGGGCACATTGTAGACAATAAATATTAGACATCATTGCTATGCAATAGCATATATAGGCTAAGTAGTTAAAAATGTTTTGCATTGATTAAGAAGATGGAGGGAGGACAAAGAGCTCAATATAAATTTATTATCACCCAGTAAAAAAAATTCTAAGTGTTAGACTGTGATGGACCCAGGAATTTGGGGACCACACATGTTCTTTTAGACTGAGAAGTACTAATTAGAGTATTTCAAATTCACTGCATTTCATTAGATATCTGAGTTTCTGAGACTTAATGTGTGGATCTGCACCCAAGAGTTGGATTCATTTTTTGATTCTTTAAAAGATGCATACTAATAACTCTAATGTAATTACATTAGATAATTGTTTAAGCAAGGAGTGGAGTCTGAACTGTAGAAACATACTGTAGGGTGGCCTTTCTTCCCTCTGAATATAAAATGATGGTCTGCAGTAAAATGAGGTGTAAGCCATTCAGCTGACAATTATAATGGGATTTAACCTAATTAGTGTTGGAGAGCAGAGACTCTTCATTAAAAGTAGCACTTCATAATTGTGTCATAATGAAGCTTTCCTTCTCAAAAGCTGATGGAAGATCTGACCCTAAAAAAAAAGTATTTCTAGATTTCTCCAAATATATTCATCAAGTCACCAACACCATCATATCCAGAACACGGTGCCTTGTCCATCCCAGTGCTCTTGTCTCTGTTACTTTACTCAAGTCTTGAACCCGAACCTCATCACCCCCAGTTTAGCAGGAGTCCTCACTTTTTGTTTCAAAGTAGAAACAGAGGCAACCAGTTCTGACGTTCCTCCTGTAATCACTTGACCGCCTTTCTCTCCCTTCTTCTTTTTTTACCTCCTTTCTCTCTGTAATCACTTTTTTTCTCTCTGATTTAGAAAAAGAGATAAACCTCTGCCTAACACCTTCTGCTTCCTCTGGAAGTCGTGTCTTTCCTTCCTGGGTTTTTGTTTTTCCTCCTCTCTCCACCACCAGTGCTAGATCTTTCTTTTTATCATATAAAGAAACCTCAAGGGCTTCCCTGTTGGTCCAGTGGTTAAGAGTCGACCTTGTAATGCAGGGGACATGGGTTCGATCCCTGGTCTGGGAAGATCCCACATGCCACGGAGCAACTGCAACTATTGCAATTAAGTCCATGCCCTGCAACTACTGAAGTCTGTGTGCCTAAGGCCCATGCTTCCCAACAGGAGAAGCGACCTCAATGAGAAGTCTGTGCATTTCAACTGGAGAGTAGCCCCTGCTTGCCACAACTAGAGAAAGCCTGCACGCAGTAATGAAGACCCAGTCCAACCCACAATAACTAACTAATAAATAAAATTATTAAAAAAAAAACAAGCCTCAAGTCTCAATCCTTGTCTCCCATGTTAAGAGAAGGGCAATTTTCCTTTACATCTGGCCACGTATCTCTCCTTTCACAGACAAGTTTCTAGGAGGACAAATCTTTTTCCACTATGTCCACTTGCAAACCTCCCACTTGGTCCCCAGAAGAAAAAGGGTCCTTGCATTTCCGATAACACTGCACTTTCAGTGGTCACTAATGACCTCTCTTTGCCAGCTCAGGTCTGCTCCTATTGGGTCCCTTTTTACTAGAATTTTCTGTGCAAAGGCTTATAAGTTTTATTAGGTGCCATAACATGATTTTTAAAAATTGAAGTACTTGTTGACCCTTGAGGAACCATAACTGAGAAATTTTAGTCCAGAGTATTAAATTGAAAATACATACATTAACATGAATTTTACATGGTTCCCTTCCTTCAGTTCTGGGCAGGAAACTGAAAGCTTCAGCAGGGTTGAAGTAGAACAGGTGTTTGAATAAGTTAGCTTCAACAGCAGTTCATTTACAGAAATCTGTAAGTAGGTGTTAGGTTTAAATGCCCCTGAGGGATTATGGATTCCACAGGTGAGAGTGAATTCATGCCGTGACTACTCAAAGGAATTCAAGAAAATATGCCTCCAGCAGACTTGCCCTACCAGGGGGCAGTGCTCCGTCTCCATCTTCTCTGCAGCGCTTACCCGGGAAATGGAGGCAGAGTGGCCCTGGGCTGCAGGGGCAGAGGGGAGGCTCTCTGATCCTTTGTTTGCAATGTGCAGAGGCTGTGAAGTGTGGTGTGGAAGCAGGAACCCAGGAGCCTGCTATTCCTGCCTCCAGATCCTCACTCAGCCTCCTAATAACTGGGGGCCTGAGCCAGTGACCTGATCTTTCCCAGCCTTGGTTTCTTCTGTCTCTTGTCAGGTGGAGAAACTTGTTCAAATCTCACAGGCTGTTTCCAGCATTATTATTTCAGAAGATTTTAAAGCATGAACACCAAAGTACTTACGGGATTACCACTTCCTCTTCTCCTTCTTTTCCATATGACTGTTTCTTTCACGTCGCTATCGATAACTGCATGCCGCACCACTTCAGGGTCCTGAGTCATTACAATGCCTAGTACCTCAGTTGTCTGTCTGATCACGGGTTATGTGTCCACAGCCATAGTCCTGACTTCCTCACATCCCATGTTTCTTACAGTGGAAAAGAGTTATTGAGAGAGTAAAAGCAGCAGCAGTAACAGTGGTCACTGAATGTCAGTCTTGCCTATACTAACTCTGATCCATGTAACAGCCCCACAGGGTAGGTGTCAGTGTCTGACATTAGAGAGGCGCACCACAGACAATGGAGGGATGGCGTGTGGGCAGCGAGGATGTCCAGGAAGTGCCTCCTGTGGGCCGAGGTCCTGTGAACACAAGCGCTAAAAGTGAAGCCTGCCTTTGACACGCTTTCTGCCATGTAACCCAGCAGTGTGATTGGAGACAGATGTGCCTGGCTTGGGGGGCACCAGCAGGAGCCCTGCCTGGTAGAAGCCCACTTAGACCAAGCCTTGAGTGCATGCTCAGTCACTTCAGTCCTGTCCGACTCTTTGGAACCCTATGGACTGTAGCCCACCAGCCTCTTCTGTCCATGAGATTCACCAGGCAAGAATACTGGAGTGGGTTGCCGTGCTCTCCTCCAGGGGATCTTCCCGACCCAGGAATCAAACCTTCATCTTCTGTGTCTCCTGCATTGCAGGTAGATTCTCAGATTCTTTACTGTCTGAGCCACCAGGGAAGTCCAGACCTGCCCTTACCTAGTCTGAATGTGAGAAGACATGGAGAAGCTGTGAGCCTCCTGAGAAGAGGCACCTGTCATTCAAGGTCACCTCCCTCCTCTGTCCCTCAGCATCTCAGAGAGTGCAGCCAAGGCAGGCAGTAAAACCAGGAAGATGGAGGCTTTACTTACAGAGCTGGGACCCTCTCTTACCTCTCCCTTCTCAAAGAGAGAAATTAGCATGGATTTAGGAATGTATGCTTCACTGAAACCAAGGGATTAGAAATGTAATTACGTAGAGAAGTGCTTTTCTTCTCTACAGACACTGTACGGAATGCGGTGGCTGCACCTCCCAGCGATGGGAAGAGGTGGTCCCTGGTGGGGAGACACCAGGAGGAGCGGGAGGGGAGGGACAGAGCTGTGAAGGGGCAAGGGTATGTCGGCATAGATTCAAGATCAAAGGTCTCTTAAAAGTGTCTTTTAAGAAGCAGGGCAAGAGAGGGAGAGGGAGTGGATGGAGTTACTCCACAAACCAAGCAAGAATGGCAGGCCTGCTGTAACAGCCTTAGGATAGTGTGATGGACATGCAGGGAGAAACAGGAGGAAAAAGAAGGAGAGTGAAAGGGGCAAGAAGAAGCTCCAGGTGCTGTATTAGGTAGAATCTCAGCTCACAAAAAGAATCCATACTGAACAGACAGAACCTGGGGATTCCCGTTATCTGATGGGTCAGGTGGCTCTGTCTCAACCACTAGAGTGTGGGGATAGGAAGGAAAAACCAAACCAAACAGCTTCTCCAAAGACCTTAGGTATCAAGGACATGCAGAGATAAAATAAGTACATAAAGCTTACAAACAATAAAGCAAAAGGAAGATACACTTGAAAGCTATTTTTAAATATTTTAAATACATGACAAGCTGCATGAGATTGTCTCCAAGTTGTAACCTGTCTCAATTGTATATTTTTTATTCTGAGATTCCCACAAATTCTAGTATGAAATAGTCATGCACATAAAGAAATTCTGGGAATATATTAATTTAAAATTGTCTCGTAAAGTTTGAGATTAAAAATCCCAAAGTCAGGGCTGGTGGTTTTTGAAGGAAGGTCTCCTTGTCTCCCAGATGGTGACCGCAGGGACATCTGTCTGCACGAGAACTGTGTATAGACACATTTGGGAACTACCTCAGAAAGTTGAATCCCTAGTCCCTCAGCATGATCTCTTAGTGATGGTAATCAGTGATGGAATGTTAGCAGAAGCCACGGTGTCATCTGGGAAAATGCAAGAGAAAACATTTGACGGCTGACCATCCTGTCTACATGGACGAGACCAGTGCCCACACTGGCACACTCGGTGTGTGCACCGCAGTGAGAACTGAGCCCCATGGTAGGGAACTGAAGCAGCTACAACTGAAGATGACCTAGGTGGGAGTTAAAAAAAGAAAACACACACTTCTGGCCATTTTTTTCCTTCTTACAGATTCAGAAATAGATGGAAATTGAGAACTATGGTTGGGGAAGGCCAAATTTCCAATCGTATTACTAATTAACTTATTTACAGTATTCATTTTCTAATCTGTGAGGCAGCAATCTTCAAACTATTCTGTATCAGTGTCTCAGGGTGAATGATGCAAGAAAGCGAAATTTTCATTTTTCACAGATTACAAAAATGATACAAAGGGTTCACCCTGTAAACACACACATACACACAAGTTGTGTGTAGCAATGGCTCCTGTCAGAATTTTCCTAATGCACTTTATTCACAATAATTTGAAATGGATACTAAAGTAAGTCTCTCTTTGTACCCTCAAAAGATGAAATTTACCAGAGTAAATTGCTCATTTAAAAAACAGAAATCTCTGAACAATGTTGAACTTGAAAATTCATATCCCTGGCAGGTCCCAGAAAATAAAAGTCTCAAGCTGGACATGAAGTTCTCTACTTTGAGACAAATCACTCATTGTGAATTTCAGCTATGTCTATGGTAGCATTTTAGTGGGCATACTTCCATTGAGGAAACTTTTATCTCTATTTAGGGCCTTCCTCATAATTAGAGAACTGAATTAATTATGCTAATATCCTAACAAAAGGAAATCATGTCACTGGTATAAATTTTGCTACAAAGGACCTCATTAGAGAACTCAGAAATCCCCATTAATCTTATGTTCATACTGTATAATGATAGTAATTAGTGATGATAAATTGATATTTAAAAAATACACAATAGTTAGCAATGCTCACTCCATCACAATGAACTCTGCAGTATACTCTCCTAATTATAATTGTTTAAAGTTGAATTTTTTGCTCCTTTGTCATGAATTAACTTCCTTGTGTTATATAAAAATGTAACTTTTTTCATTTTGTACACATATCAACATCTATCAGTTTCCTCTATTAAAAATGTGAATTTAGTATGTTTTAGAAAACTGTGGTTTCAAGTTTATGATTGTAGTACAAAAAGTTGTTAAAAAGCAAAAGCTAAGGCCAGGCATCAGTTCAGTTCAGTTCACTCACTCAGTCGTGTCCGTCTCTTTGCAACCCCATGAATTGCCACCCACCAGGCCTCCCTGTCCATCACCAGCTCCCAGAGTTCACTCAAACTCACATCCTTCGAGTCTGTGATGCCATCCAGCCATCTCATCCTCTATCATCTCCTTCTCCTCCTGCCCCCAAGCCCTCCCAGCATCAGGGTCTTTTCCAATGAGTCAACTCCTCACATGAGGTGGCCAAAGTATTGGAGTTTCAGCTTCAGCATCAGTCCTTCCAATGAACACCCAGAACTGATCTTTAGGATGGACTGGTTGGATCTCCTTGCAGTCCAAGGGACTCTCAAGAGTCTTCTCCAACACCACAGTTCAAAAGTATCAATTCTTCGGTGCTCAGCCTTCTTCACAGTCCAACTCTCACATCCATACATGACCACTGGAAAAACCATAGCCTCGACTAGATGGACCTTTGTTGGCAAAGTAATGTCTCTGCTTTTTAATATGCTATCTAGGTTGGTCATAACTTTCCTTCCAAGGAGTAAGCGTCTTTTAATTTCATGGCTGCAATCACCATCTGCAGTGATTTTGGAGCCCAAAAAAACAAAGTCTGACACTGTTTCCAGACATAAAATAAATTGTTTCCTCTAATTAAGGAGAGGGTGAGATGAATGGAGAGAGTAGCATGGCAGAATATACACTACCGTAAGTAAAACAGATAGCCCATGGAAATTTGCTATATGACTCAGGGAACTCAAACCAGGGCTCTAACAACCTAGAGGGGTGGGGGTGGGAGGTGGGAGGGAGATTCAAGAGAGGGGACATATGTACACCTATGTTGATGTATGGTGTATGTTGATGTGTGGCAGAAATCAAACCAAACATTATAAAGTAATTATCTTTCCATTAAAAATAAATAAATTCAAAAAAAATAAAGTTCAGTGTTTAACCAAAAGACCTTTTCTTCCTTTTCATCACCTGGAGTCTTTGAGGAGCATCCCGAGGCTGCTCAAAGAGTTCCCTACAATATTCTTTATTGTATATGGACCAACCAAGCTGTGAAAAGAATACAGCACCCGTGCAGGAGGATGTGTGAGCAAATGAGCTGCCTGTGTCTGCAGATCCCGCTGGAACAAGCGATTTCTGCTCTTCTTCTCCCCGTAGGAAAACTCCAGTACAAAGACACTAATCAGATGACTGCCAAAAATGAGTGGTTCTCAGTCTGCAGTTTCCCGCAAGGAAACAAAATAAGGAAGCTAAGCAATTAGGAGGCTTCTCCAGAGAATGTTCTTATCTGCCTTTCATATTCCATCCCAAGGAATCCTCAGTCCTCTGGAACCACTTATTAGATGAGGCTAAACAGACTTCCAGGCCAACTTTGTCCTGCAGAGGAGAAGTGCTGTAAGTCCTGGGCATTTGTCATTAATTCATTCTGGAGCATAATGATGGTGGAAATAGTACTGCAGAATGAGGCCTCCCAGCATTTGGGCTCCAGTGTCAGGGGTCTGGGGACGAGGTCCTTGTATCCTGTACAAGGGGAACTAAAGAATAAGAACACACAGAAAAATGCAAAGGTCAGGTTTTCAGGAGGTGAAACATGCCACTTATTTTATGTTGAATCTTCTGTCCATATGCATTATAAACAGCGACCTGGAAAGGCACTGAAACGTAATTATGGATTATTCTTATCCAGTCCAAAAGAAGAGCCAGTTCATTGGCTAACTTTGGTGGCTCCCATTAGTGGCTCAGATGGTAACGAATCTACTTGCAGTGCAGGAAACCAGGGTTTGATCCCTGGGTCGGGAAGATCCCCTGGAGGAGAAAATGGCAACCCATTCCAATATTCTTGCCTGGAGAATCCCATGGACAGAGGAGTCTGGCAGGCTACAGTCCATGAGATTGGACATGATTAAGCAATTAACACTTTCACTTTCATTAACTTTCTAAAGTTATGACAGCTTACAGGATAATGTATTAATAACATGTTCTACTTTGTGAAAATATCTAAGAATGAAATTATGGCTTCATCAAAATATGAGTGTCCTTAGATTGTTTGACTCCTAGTCAGAGACCCTTCTAAATGTGCATTATTGACCAGTCCTAATAAGGACTTCCCAGGTGGCGCTCAGTTTAGTTCAGTCGCTCAGTCATGTCCGACTCTTTGCGACCCCATGAATCGCAGCACGCCAGGCCTCCCTGTCCATCGCCAACTCCTGGAGTTCACTCAAACTCACGTCCATCGAGTCGGTGATGCCATCCAGCCATCTCATTCTCTGTCGTCCCCTTCTCCTGCCCCTAATCCCTCCCAGCATCAGAGTCTTTTCCAATGAGTCAACTCTTCGCATGAGGTGGCCAAAGTACTGGAGTTTCAGCTTTAGCATCAGTCCTTCCAAAGAACACCCAGGACTGATCTCCTTTAGAATGGACTGGTTGGATCTCCTTGCAGTCCAAGGGACTCTCAAGAGTCTTCTCCAACACCACAGTTCAAAAGCATCAATTCTTCGGCACTCAGCTTTCTTCACAGTCCAACTCTCACATCCATACATGACCACTGGAAAAACCATAGCCTTGACTAGACAGATCTTTGTTGGCAAAGTAATGTCTCTGCTTTTGAATATGCTATCTAGGTTGGTCATAACTTTCCTTCCAAGGAGTAAGCATCTTTTAATTTTCAAGTGGCGCTAGTGGTAAAGAATTCGCCTACCAATGCAGGAAACATAATGAGACACAAATTCCATTCCTGGGTCGGGAAGATCCTCTGGAGGAGGCATGGCAACTCACTCCAGTATTGTTGCCTGGAGAATACCATGGACAGAGGAGCCTGGTGGGTTACAGTCCATAGTGTTGCAAAGAGTCATACACAACTATAGCAACTTAGCTTGCACACACACAAATATATATATATAGTGGCCCTCCAATATATATATATATATATACACACACATATATATAGGCACTCCATTCTCAAAGTGTGGTCCTTGTACCAGCACATCAGCATTACCTGAGAACTTACTAGAAATGCAGAGGCTTGGCCTTGCCCCAGACCTATTGAACCAGCATCTGCACCTTAACAAGGTACTCAGATGATTCACAAGCCACCAATGTTTGATAACCTCTCTTACAGTATAAGAGAACCTCCCGAGTCAGGTTATGCAATTGCACTAACAGAAAGCTTTGCAACATGGAAGAAATTTTACAAAGTGCCTTAATCGTTTTGTGAATAAAGGCACACTGTATTGCTGTGTGCGTGTGCTCAGTCGTGTCTGACTCTTTGTGACCCCATGGACTGTAACCCACTATGCTCCTCTGTCCATGGGGATTCTGCAGGCGAGAATACTGGACTGGATTGCCATTTCCTTCTCCAGGAGATCTTCCTGACCCTGGAATGGAACCCGTATTTCCTGCATCTCCTGCATTGGCAGGCAGATTCTTTAGCCTTGAGTCACCTGGGAAGCATCCTGTATTGGTAGGTAAACACCATCCTAAGGAACAGAAAGTTTGGGGGGTGATTGTCAGGAAAGCTGAATTCTTCCATGTCAGCTGCAGCTTAGAAATTAGACATGAAATAAATAATCATGATAAGAAAACCACTTTCAGCAACCCACCAATGCTTTGTAGCTCATTTGCTGTCTGTAGGCTTTTAATAAGTGGTGGGGAGAACCACTGGCATTCAGGAAAACTGTTACTCAACAGCCTAATGCTAATCCAGCTCTAAATTCATAACCACAGGAAAGTGTTTTTTGAGCAGTAAAATACGATTCAGCAAGTTAAATATGTCATGGATAAAGCAAGATATAAGTCCAGAAAGGGGTTGCTTATCTGAATCACTTACTTTTGAACATGTAAATCACAAAATTATTTTCATGAAAATGTGTAGAAGGACAGATAACAGGAAAATTTAGATGGAGCTTTCTTCTAGGCTACAAATCTTTCAAGTTCTTATAGTCTTCTGTCTGAGGAGTTGTGTGCTGAGTGCTCAGTCGCTCAGTTGTGTCTGACTCTTTTGCAACCCCATGAGCTATAGCCCACCAGGTTCCTTTGTCTGTGGGATTTCTCAGGCAAGAATACTGAGTGGGTTGCCATTTCCTCCTCCCGAAGATCTTCCTGACCCAGGGATCGAACTTGTGTCTCTTATGTCTCCTGCATTGATAGGCAGGTTCTTTACCGCTAGCAACACCTGGGAAGCCCTCTGTTTATCCCTATATCTTACTGTATACATGTATCCCACATTTCCTAGAAATTCAGAATTACAACTTTTAGAAACCTTTTGAAAAACTAAGTGAATCAAATGTTCATATGATGAAGTCTATGGGAAGGATGACTATAGGTCAGTTATTTTTGGTTATTACTGAATGCAAAGTAATGGCTGCACAATGATTATAATTATAGTCATTATAAATTATAATGTATTTTATAAAATACATAAAAATTATAATGGATTTTAGCATTTTCTTTCTGAAGACCCTTTGCTTTTCTAAATGGTTCTTCAGAAATGAGCATGCACTGGGAAGGTCTTTACTGCCTGCAGCCTGTAGTGGAGAGTCAAGCACAAAACGGACTAGTCATAACTCATTACCAATTAATTTGTTTGCATAATTAATTGTTTATGCAGTTATCTGCATTCAGCTCTGTACTTTGGGAGGCAGGCAGACCATCCATAGCTATATTATTTTCCGGAACACGTGGATTTTGTTGCATTTTCTCATTAGCTAGGTTAATGGAACACCCAGAGGGGGATTATATAGCAAACAGTACTTGTGGGAAATGTCTCTAACTTTGCTTGATTAGGTTATCATTCACCTAAGGCGAGTCATAGCAGTCTCTTGATGGTCTGATTCCAAGACTAATTAAGAACCACTGGGCAGGAGAAGAACAGAGCTTGGTGATGGCTTAACTGTGAGTCACTCCTCTCTGGATTCAGGTCACAGAGTTGGGTAGCACAAAAATAAGGACAATTCTGGGGTACAGCTGGGTCTGCAGTTCTTTGAAGATATTGTATGTTCATACTTCGGACAAATTTAACCCCAAATCTTCCAGATAACTCAAGCTTTTACTATTTTTTTGTTTTTGTTTTTGAGGCGCAAAAACTCTTACCAGATAATATATGAATGACACTGTTTATGAATCCTCTTTTGATAAATGTCATGGAACCATGCTGCTTTTGGAAAGGGGTTAGTATAGGGAGACAGTTTGGTTTTCTGAAGTTTTATTTAAAGATGAATGAGGATAAATATCTTAAAATAACCAGGTTGTAAAGAGATGGTCTACACAAACACACAGAATTTTTAAAATCCTCACTTTTTAAGTCAAAAATTACACTTACTGAAGATGAAAGAATTAACCAAATTTATATGAAGATATGGGTTCTCTGAAAGTTCATCAAAGACCCACATTTCTAAATAGAATTTTTCTGTGTTAATAAGTAAAGGATATCATTACTGCTGAGCATCAGGTTTGTTTTAAACAATTAAAGATATTCTGGGGTTTCTGTTCTCAACCACTGCTCTTGCCGTTAGTGTGACTTTGTGATGCAAATCATCTGAGGCTCAAGTCCTTGTTTCACCCCTAAAATTTTTCAGAAGCATTTCCTAGTTAATCTGAAGACCTGTTTACATGAAATTAATATTCTACTTTCCGGAAGTATTACTGTTCTCAAAATGGCATTCTGCTTTATAACTAAATCTTGAAACATTACTTTGAAATGCATACCAAAATCTTTTCAGATGAAGCATTTTGTATATATAAAGCACACACAGGGTTAGCCAAAAAGTTCATTTGGGTTTTCCCATAACATTTATTTTTTTAATAAATAAATAAATTTATTTTAATTGGAGGCTAATTACTTTACAGTATTGTAGTGGTTTTTGCCATACATTGGCATGAATCAGTCATGGGTGTACATGTGTCCCCCATCCTGAATCCCCCTCCCACCTCCTTCCCCATCCCATCCTTCAGGGTGATCCCAGTGCATCAGTCCTAAGCACCCTGTCTCCTGCATCGAACCTGGACTGGAGATCTCTTTCACATATGAGAATATACATGTTTCAATGCTATTCTCTCAAATCATCCCACCCTTGCCTTCTCCCACAGAGTCCAAAAGACTGTGTCTCTTTTGCTGTCTTGCATATAGGGTCATCGTTACCATCTTTCTAATTTCCATATATATGCATTATTTTACTGTATTGGTGTTTTTCTTTCTGATTTATGTCACTCTGTATAATAGGCTCCAGTTTCATCCACCTCTTAGAACTGATTCAAATATATTCTTTTTAATGGCTGAGTAATATTCCATTGTGTATATGTACCCCATAACATTTACATACACATGTATACACATCACTTCATGGCAAATAGATGGGGAAACAGTGGAAATAGTGGCAGACTTTATTTTTGGGGGGCTGCAAAATCACTGCAGATAGTGACTGCATCATGAAATTAAAAGATGCTTGCTCGTTGGAACAAAAGCTATGACCAACCTAGACAGCATATTCAAAAGCAGAGACATTACTTTGCCGACAAAGGTCCATCTAGTCAAGGCTATGGTTTTTCCAGTAGTCATGTATGGATGTGAGAGTTGGACTATAAAGAAAGCTGAGCACCAAAGAATTGATGCTTTTGAACTGTGGTATTGAAGAAGACTTTTGAGAGTCCCTTGGACTGCAAGGAGATCCAACTAGTCCATCCTAAAGGAGATCAGTCCTGAGTGTTCATTGGAAGGACTGATGTTGAAACTGAAACTCCAATACTTTGGCCACCTGATGTGAAGTGCTGACTCATTGGAAAAGACCCTGATGCTGGGAAAGATTGAGGGCAGAAGGAGAAGGGCACAGCAGAGGATGAGATAGTTGGATGGCATTACCGACTCAATGGAGATGAGTTTGGGTAAACTCCGGGAGTTGGTGATGGACAGGGAGGCCTGGCGTGCTGCAGTCAGTGGGGTCACAAAGAGTCAGACACAACTGAGTGACTAAACTGAACTGAACTGAACACATACATATATGTATGTATGTCAGTTTCAATGAATTAAAAATAAAGGGTGTTTTTCTCATCGTGTTAGGAAATTAGATGCAGGCTCAGTGGTAAAAAAAACCTGCCAAAATGCAGGAGACTCAGGTTCGATCCCTGGGTCAGGAAAATGCCCTGGGAAGAGAAATAGCAAACCATTCCAGTATTCTTGCCTGGGAAATCCCATGGACAGAGGAGTCTGGCAAGGGGTCATAAAAGAGTTGGACATGACTTAGTGACTAAACAAGAACACAACATGTTGATTGACAGGAGATTGTTGACCTTTCTTTTTAGAGAAATCTGCATGAAATATTCTAATCACAGGTTATAGTTACAGCCTCCAGAGCATTTGGTGTGCATCTCGATGCTTATATCTGAATGGTACAAGTGGGGCTCAGCTCTGTTTCCCATTCAGGTCCTCACAGGGTGCCCTTACTAAATAAAGAGCATCATGGTCAATGCGTGGGTTGGAAAAGAATTTCCAGACATGAGGTAGAATCAGAGGAGAATAAAGTTTATTAGAGTGGGAGATGCTGTTAGAACAGTGGGCCAGCTCGAGGGAGAGTCAAACCCTTTTGCAGACTAGTAGCACAGAGTCGGACATGACTGAAGCAACTTAGCAGCAGCAGCAGCCAAATGTTTATAGCCTCAAGACAGAGAAATTCTTACCGGAATGTTGGCATTAGATGACTGGTTAGGATGCTAGGCTTCCCCAGTGGCTCAGACAGTAAAGAATCTACCTGCAATGGGAGACCTGGATTCGATCCCTGGGTTGGGAAGATCCCCTAGAGTATGGAATGGCTACCCACTCCAGGACCCACTCCATGGACAGGGGAGCCTGGTGGGCAACAGTCCATGGTGTCAAAGAGTCAGACACGACTGAGTGACTAACACTTTCTTTCAGCTTAAGATGCTATAGGGTGGGTAACAGGGTGGATATTTTACCTAAGATGTGGTCAGGGAACTGGCAGGTTTAGATCCAGAGACTCATAGCAACAGTTGCTATGGGGTTTGGTCAGTTCTAGAGACTTTTGTCCTGCGACCTTTGTACAGGGCTCCACTCCTGTGACCTTGGTACAAGGCTCCACAAAGAGCAGGGTGAAGCCTTCCAGCCAAGGTCAGAGGGATCCATATCCTTCAATAATTATGACAGTAATTATAATGATGAAATTCTAGGTGTGCGTGGGGAGTGGGGTGCCCAAGAGGGAGACTTAAACATCTGGTTGGTTTCCTCTGAAAGAAGGTCTGTGTTATGAGGCACACATTTCTGGAAACATCCGGAAGACCTGGTTGGGCAGGGAGCTTGCATCCTGGAACCAGCACTCCAGCACTTCCTAGCTTCTTCCACAGTTTTATCCCCTCAACCGCCACACTAACTCAATTCAAAGGTTTTAAGACAATAAGACTTAGAAAGTGATTTTTTAAGAGATTTAATTCACTTCTATTAATAATGTATTTTTTATACATCTATATGAACCTGAAAAACAGTGCTGCCAAAACCAGTGTTAGGCTTTGAATCTGTGCTTCTGGAGCCGTTTCTTTCATTCACCCAGCTCCGAAAAAGTCATTTAAGATACTAAAGAAAACTAATGTAGGAGATAATATGCTTAGACATAAAAATGCCCTGACTGAGCCTATAATAGCTTGTTCTGACCATAAAGCACAGAGGTTAATTTATATGTTCCTAATGTTTATAATAAGCCATTGTATTTATCCATTTTGAACAGGCTTAGCTTTTACATAAAGTTGATTTCTTTGGAAATCTATTCCATTTAAAAATTGCCATTTATGATATGAACCCGTATTACATTTTATAACCCTAAAAATTGCCATCAGTAACTTCTTTTCATGAGATAATAAACTGGAAACAGAGCAAAAATATAATGCCTGTGATCACACAAAGTAACAGGGAATAAAATAAAAACACACAAGCAAAAATTATAATAATCAAAAATGCTATTAAAGGTACAATAGTTTAGGTCAATCACACAATAAAACCTCCAAGATTGAGAGCCATGTTGGCGGTGAGGGGGGCAGTCATGAATACCAGCTCAAAGTGTCATAAATGAATAAAAAAATGACTTGTAGCCTAGCTCGCTGTACACAGTCCCTGGCAAGCTAAACTGATGACTGTTTAATTTACTCATTTGCTGTGAAATCAATTCTTTAAGACTGATAATTTTTTTACTTATAAGACCAAAAGGAAACAAGCTTTGCAATATATAATAACAGCAGCATTCATGTCTATGTGGTAATATTTCTTAGAAATAGTCAATAGTATATTCTACCTGGGAGTACAATTATTTGAAACCATTTTAATACCATCTCTTGTGACCTTAAGGAAGACTGCTCAAAGAGTCTGCAGAAGCAAGACTGTGCAGAACAGTTGTCTGAAATTCTAAGGAGAAAAATCCTGGATGTTCTGGGACTTGGCACAAAACACAAGGCGGTAAAACTACTTACAAAGAGGCTTGTACATTAGGGGTATTTTTGGACCAGCCCCTGGGCCAGGTTCTGAGGAAAACCATCATGAGCAAGGTGGACAGACGACCTACCCCTTTTTAGAAAGAAAAGAACTGGAAGGTATGTGTGATTCAGCTCCATAAGTGCTGAGAGCAAACGTGCAGGTGAGGCAGGCACTGACCTAGAGTGGGGAAAGGGTGGAAATAAAGGAGGGCCTCCAGGAGGAATGACAACGAGACTGAGCTCTGGAAGATGAGTAGAAGTTATCTAGATGAAGAAGCAGTGGAAGCAGTTTTATGTGAAGACTCAGAGGTAAGAGAGGATGTGGAGCCATGAGAAAATAAACACTCAGCGGGGCTGAAGCCTAGTCTCCTAGATTGCTGAGAGGCAAGAAATGAACCTTGAGACACAGCCAGGGCAGAGGGCATCAAGGTCAGGGTCAGCCTCACTGAGGATGTTTTTTACCTGAAATAACAAAAAGACTTGGAGATCCATGTTTTAAAGGGTCTCAAAGTCTGCTCCTGTTCTTCCTCTGACCAGAAGTTTGTGCTTTTTCAACTGGTATTTCCCCATCCTCTTACCCCACAGCATCCATTTGAGAGTCATTTTGCAGTATACAAGTGTGTCAAATCAACACATTGTACACAGTGAACTTCCACAATGCTATAGGTCAATGAAGTTCGGGAAAAAATAAAAATAAATAGAGGGACTGCTCTCTAGAAAATGAACCGGAGGAATGCAGGCAAGCTAGGAGGATGGCTGGGAGAGGTTATGGAGTAGTAATGGGATAAAGTTGTTGGGGCCAAGATGTATTTAGAAGATAGAACCTGGAGCCTGGTGAGAAAGTGGATGTGAGTAGTGAGGAGTAAGAGGTGGGGAGGGATCAAGTGGCTCAAGGTTTCTGATTCAGGCAACTGGACACCTGGTGGTGTCATTCTCTAGCAGAGGAAATATCAAGGGAAGAGAAGAAGTTTGGATTTGACATGTGGATAAGTTTGGGGCATGCTGAGGCTACATGGAAACCACCTGTAAGCCTTCCAAGGAGAGATGTGCGTTAAGAACCGGCTCTGTGGAGCTGGAGCTCAGAATGGAGATGGAGACGTGGGAGTTATTGGACTACAGTTGGTGATTGAAATCTTGGGAGTGGATGGTTTCTTCCCAGAAGAATGTGTGTTATAAGAGAAGTGACATAGGAGATACCCTAAGGATATGCCATGGTCAGAGAAAGATGGTCTTGTGTCCTAATCCAGGTTTCCTAAGGAGCAAAGTTCCAAAGTAAAGCTATGTAAATCCCCTATATTCAAACCTTCAAGTTGCGAACTTTCAAAGATGCCAATGTGTCCCTGTATGCCAGCTGCTGTATTGTACTATAGTACTTTCCAAGGTACCATACCATAAGATTAAAGATGTTTTCTTTATTTTAGTGTTTAGCTTTTGTATATTATTTGTGTGAAAAGTATTATAAACCCATTACAGTGCAGTACTATATAGCCGATTGTATTAGGTCCAGGTGCAAACAATGAGCATGTGACTTCCCTGAGACAGGGTTGACCAGTGAGCCATCCAGGCCACTGGGACCCCCATGCAGGAATTTCACTGGAGCAACAGGCAAAAGCCAGAAGGCTGGGACGTCTACATTTTGTGAGCAATAAATGTTGTTTTATTTTTCTAAAGTTACAGTTTGAGTTGTGTTTTGTCATTGGTGACCAGAAGACACCTGCTTACACCAGAAGCTGGAAAGGATCCTTTAGGTTTGATGGACTTGGTGACAAAGATTATTGAAACCTTCAGTGATAGTGGTTTTCAGTGGATTGGTGCGGACAGAGCTCATTCTTCATCCTTTTCATTCTCTTTCCTCAACCCTTGAAACATAGGATCTACTCAGGAAAGGATGGAGAAAGTCAAGCTAAATGTTAGAGAGCCCACAGGAGAAAGCAGAAATGACAACACGAACAATCGTGGCATCTTGGAGCCATGCTGCTCTGGATCTTCTCGGGGGAACAGGCGTGCTGCATCATGTAGCTTTTATAGGATCTCAGTGAAACCTTTCAAATTGTTTAAAACGTCCAGAGAATGCCAAAAAGATGTGTATTTTTTAATGAACCTTCATTTGAATTAATTCTGGTTTTCCACCAGTACCTGCAAAAAGAAAAACATCTTTTTTGAAAAGAAAAGAGAATACATTTGCAGAATTATTCCCCCTTGGGAAAAAGTGGTGTTTTTTTTTCCAGAATAACACTGATACATGTTCTTTTTCTTCAATTTATAATTTAATTTTTATGCACATTTTATATTCATATTTGCACGATTAAAAAAGGTGCCACATCTTTACCTTTTTCTGGCTTTAATTGCTAAAGAAAGACACCTAAGGAATCAAAGAGAAGTAACAATTTTCAAGTCTTGTCTGGGAGCACTTTGCATAATGTCTAGTATTCACCTCATTAAGTGTCACTGGTAGAGGATTGTCTCGATGTGATAAGTTTGGGAGGAATATTACTTGGCAATTTTCATGGCAGCCCAGTAACGTCATTCAGTACTTTATATGAAATTGTCTCATCTAGAACTTTGGCCTTCGATATTCAACTAACTGTCCAAGCTGTCTCTTAAGAGAAAGTTAGAAGTTAGCTCAGTAACATATGATATCACTTGTTTGTGGAGTCTCAAATAAGACAAAAGGGAACTTAGCTGTAAAACAGAAACAGACTGGCAGACATAGAGAACATACTTGTGATTGCCAAGGGGGAGGGTGGGAAAGGGATGGGATGGGAGTTTGGGATTAGCAGGTGCAAAGTAGTATACATAAGATGGATAAACAACAAGGCCCCACTGTATAGCCCATGGAACTACATTTTACATTCTGTTATAAAGCATAATGGAGAAAGATTTTAAAAAGAATATATATGTATAACTGAATCACTTTGCTGTATGCAGAAATTAACACTTTGCAAATCAACTATACTTCAATTATTTTTTAAAAAAAGAAGGACTTCCCTGGTGGTCCAGTGATTAAGACTCCGTGCTTCCATTGCAGGGGCGTGGATTCTATCCCTGATCAAGGAACTAAGATCTTGCATGCTGAGCAGGATGGCCAAAAAGGAAAAAAAAATTTTTTTTTAAAAACACACACAATTTAAACCAGTTGGTGAACATTACTTAAAGGCTCATACTAGCCCTCCTGCAGCTTCACCAAAGCACTGCCAGACAGATGGACTGAACTATTTGTTCTCAGAGGAAGGATAACCTTTATTTAGAAGAATAAGAAAAGCTTCTGATTCTCAGATGTTAAGATTAGAAGGAAAGCATGAAAAACAGCTAACCTCCTTTCCAATCAGACAATTAGCCAAAGTGTTTCTGAGGAGATTTTTAAGGAGATAGACTATTTGGGATAAACCAGGAATAAACAGTGTCATACATGCCGATTCACTGGCTGTTGATTCGATTGCCCCTGCTATAGTGGTGTGGGTGGGTGAGAGCTACCGATACCATTTTTTTTTTTTTTTTTTGAGACAGTAATTTCTGCCAGAGCTTTTCTAAGCTTTATACCTTCCGTCGTCCAAACAAACCTCTGAGGTGGATACCCTCGCTGACCCTCCTTTACAGGGAGGGGAACAGCCACAGATGAATCGCTTATGGTCCTACCACTAGAAAGTGCCAGAGCCAGCCTAACTCTCAGGTCTGATATGCAGACCTGATATACTATCTGTTTATAAAATGAGACTGAAAGATCAGAAGGGAGGAATGTGATATTCTTCATTTTGGCACATAGAACTGAATCTCCTGTTGTCACTATGATTTGTGTTCTCCGCAATAGTAGTCCCACCTTGATTTATTCAAGATTCTTACGCAGTTTTTTTCTGTTAGATACTTGTGTTAGTCAACTTGAAAAATGAAAGTGTCAGTCTCTCAATCCTGTCCAACTCTTTGTGACCCCCTATTCTGTAGCCTGCCAGACTCCTCTGTCCATGGAATTCTCCAGGCAAGAATACAGGAATGAGGAGCCATTCCCTTCTCCGGGGAATATTCCCTACTCAGGGATCAAACCCAGGTCTCCCGCATTGCAGGCAGATTCTTGATCATCGGAGCCACGAGGGAAGCCCATGTTAGGCAGCTTAGGCTGCCTTAACAAGATACCATAGACTGGGTGGCTTAAACAACAGAAATGTATTTTCTCACAGTTTTGGAGGCTCAAAGTCTATGATCAAGGTGTCAGCATAGTTAGGTTCTGACGAATGTCTCTTCTGACTTGTAGGCAGTCACCTTCTTGATGTTTCCTCAGATGCAGAGAAAGAAAGAGAAAGAGAGAGAGATCTGGTGTCTATTCTAATAATGGTATTATTTCCATCATGAGGGTTCCATCCCATAACTTCATTTAAACCTAACTATTTCCCAAAGACCCTCTCTATATACACTATCACAGTGAAGTTCAGGGATTTAATGTATGAATTTTAGGATAGAACACAATTCAGTGCATCAGTTCAGTTCAGTTCAGTCGCTCAGTCATGTCTAACTCTTTGCAACCTCATGAACCACAGCATGCCAGGCCTCCCTGTCCATCACCAACTTCCAGAGTCCACCCAAACCCATGTCCATTGAGTTGGTGATGCCATCCAACCATCTCATCCTCTGTCGTCCCCTTCTCCTCCTGCCCTCAATCTTTCCCAGCATCAGGGTCTTTTCAAATGAGTCAGCTTTTTGCATCAGGTGGCCAAAGGATTGTAGTTTCAGCTTCAGTCCTTCCAATGAATATTCAGGACTGATTTCCTTTAGGATAAACTGGTTGGATCTCCTTGCAGTCCAAGGGACTCTCAAGAGTCTTCTCCAACACCACAGTTCAAAAGCATCAATTCTTAGCTTTCTTTATAGTCCAACTCTCACTTCCATACATGACTACTGGAAAAACCAGAGCCTTGACTAGATGGACCTTTGTTGACAAAGTAATTTCTCTGCTTTTCAATATGCTGTCTAGGTTGGTCATAACTTTCCTTCCAAGGAGTAAGCATCTTTTACTAATATAGGTATTGAGATTTCAAAGTTGAAAAGACCTAAATTTCATTTCAAGGAAATAAAAATTTAAGGGTATGCATAAAGAAATTATTACAAAAAGTACAGGTCCCAAGGGGCTTCCCAGGTGGTACAGTGGTCAACAATCCTCTTGCCAATGCAGGAGACACAGGAGACATGGGTTCGATCCCTGGGTTGGGAAGATCTGCTGAAGAAGGAAATGGCAACCCATTCCAGTATTCTTGCCTGGCAAATCCCATGGACAGAGGAGCCTAGTGGGCTACAGTTCATAGGGTTGCAAAGAGTCAGACACAACTGAAGCGACTTAGCATGCACACGCACTTACCAAACCTCATGGCTCTAGCTGCCTGTGGGATGGCTTCAGGGAGTGGACCTCAGGGAACAGCTGGCAGCTGAGAGCTGATGGAGGCTGCCTCACCTGAGCAGTGGCCTTGCCACCATGCAGAGCAGCAGGAACCTTCTGCCGCTGATGCTGCTTGCCATTCTGAACCATGCCTCCCATTGATTCTCCGTTATACTCCCTGTTCTCCAATTTAGAAAATCTGACTCAGCAACTTGTTCTGAGCTCAGCCTTGAAAATCAGGACATAGATTTCTAAGCTTGAGAATACTTCTGTGGCTTGCAAAATTTCTGAAACATTTAGCTAAGAAAGTAAGTGAGAGTCATAGAATTCTAAAATTCTATGTTTGAGGTTCTTCTGTGACTCAGGGCAACCAGCCTCACAAATTAGAACCTCATTCTGTAAACTGAATTGATATTTAAAAATTGTTGTTGTTGCTTAGTCGCTAAGTTGTGTCCAACCCTTTTACAACCTCATGAACCATAGTCCACTGGGCTCCCTGTCCATGGGATTTCACAGGCAACGATACTGGAGTGGATTGCCAGTTCCATCTCCAGGGGATCTTCCAACCCATGGATCGAACCTGCATATCCTGGATTGGCAGGTGGATTCTTTACCACTGAGCCACCAGGGAAACCCTCTTTGAAAACTATCTTTCCCCAAAGAATGTTCAGCCCTGGGATTTCTTTGGAAGGAATAATGCTAAAGCTGAAGCTCCAGTACTTTGGCCACCTCATGCGAAGAGTTGACTCATTGGAAAAGACTCTGATGCTGGGAGGGATTGGGGGCAGGAGGAGAAGGGGGCGACAGAGGATGAGATGGCTGGATGGCATCACTGACGCGATGGACATGAGTCTGAGTGAACTCCCGGAGTTGGTGATGGATAGGGAGGCCTGGCATGCTGCGATTCATGGGGTCGCAAAGAATCAGACACGACTGAGCAACTGAACTGAACTGAAAGAATGTTGTTTCAGGCTATGAATTTGTGAAGTGGAATAAGAGTGTTCTTCACGGTTACTCTAAAACGTCTAGCCCAAGCAGTCCCCAAATTATAGTTCTCATGCTTCCTATCAGCTCTCTTTTAACCATGGCCCTCAGCAATTTTTTTCTCATTTTTAAGAGAAGCTTGAGATAGAGTGCTGTGTTTGTGAGGCTGCCTCCAGCTGAGACTGTTCAGGGCAGATAGAGAAATTTATAAGGAAAGACAATGGAAGTGGCTAGTAAATTAACATATTACCAAATAATTGATGGTTCTATTAAAATCTGTTTGTATAAGAGAATCATTTTTAAATAAAGGATATTCTTTGTGTTTTCTAAACTCAAGCATTAGAAAGGTCAGTTTCCAACATATGAAGCTATACTGCAGTTTATTATGTTTATAACTTTAATTGTTTCGGCTATTTTGTTCAGGCTAGAAACAGTATCTAAAACATTTCAGTGTTCATACTATCTTAAAGGTCTGCCTAAATATGGAATTCTATCTTTCAAAATTGCTATCTAAGCATGTCTGAAATTTGCTATTATTTATCAACGGCTGAGAACAGTTTTGTAAATATTTCATGGGTGTACAATGAAACCTCTTAAGATGTCAGAATCCATTTTAAAACTGAAATAATGTAGTGTAGCATATATTCAATAATATTCACTTTAATAGACTGGTTGGTCAATATTCCACATTTAATTATACTCATTTGGATCCACTTTACATATGCATTATAGAAGAAGCAAAGCCCATCTTTCTGTGTGCCCACAGTTAATTCTCAGTAACAGGAAACTGGGACTCCCACAAATAAGCAAGCAGTCCTCCTTTTATCATCTTTTATGTTCAAAGCCCATCCCCTTACAGTTCATTTCTCCTATGGGTAGAAAGTTGAAAGAAGTACAAGGAGAAACTTTAATGGTTTACATGTTTCATGATCAGTCTGTTCATATCATGGAGACAAGATCTTTAGGCTGTTCATCGTTCTGTCTGCAGTACCTAAAATATAAAATAGTTCCCCACACACAGATGCAATGAACTCTCAGTAAATACTTGTTGAATTAGTGAAAGGTGCCTGCTGCGATCTGTGAAATATACCACGAAGATGGTACACTAGAAAAAACCCCGCAGGAGGACACACAAGCAGTGCCATTTTCTCTGTCTTCTGCCCCTTCTGGGGTGACCTTGACCAAGGCTGTGTCTCAGAGTTTTGAGGCTCCTCATTTGAGGGATCAAGATAAAACTATTGACCCCTTCCCTTGGCAGTCATTAAGCGGCACGAATGGAGACAGCTCTGTAAATATTCAAGTAACCAAAAGGACAAAAGAAAACACAATGATGGAAGAGAAGGCAGATCTCTTGGTTTATCTCAGCCATCCATGTGCCTTTCTGTTTATCATCAGCTTTTTTAATTATTTGCATTAATGAAGGGCAGCCAAGGCATGAATAATCCCAAGCACTTGTGTTTGGCTTTGGAATTAAATTTGAATGTGCTCTGTGTCGCATTCAGAGAGTATACTGTCACAAAATTGTGATCATCACTGCAAAGATGCAGTTCTATGGAGCTGGCTTTGGGGTGAACTTGTGACAGCCTCTTAATCTTCCCTTGCCTTAAAGGGATCTTATTCGATGCCCAGACAAGTGACAGCTATGTGGTGAGCATCATAAACACAGCACACCATCCTCTGGCAAAAATTTAATTTGATCTTGAGGATGTAGTGCAAGATTCTTCAGTAAACTTTGGAAACAGTCGATTTACTTATTTGCTTTTTCTAGAAAGAAATTAATTGAGTTTATCATTGGGGAACTGAGGCAGTAGATGCTCAGAGTTCTAATGTATCACTGCTTGATGCATTATATGCAAATGAAGGTTACTCATACAAATAATTGACTGGTGCACTTTTGAATAAATGAATCTATCACACCATGAAGATATTGAGTCATATATTGAGTCTTTAAAATAAGCCCGGTGTTCATAGGTTCCCTTCCACTCAGTGATTTATCATTGATGAAATATGAGTTTTTGAAGTAGTGCTGAAATAATTTATTTGTTTTCTAGCCTGTGCATTTGTTGATTTGGTAAGTAATTTTCTCCTCCCTGAGCAGCAGTTGGCTGGTAAACTCTTCCTTGAAACTTCAGGAAGTGAAGTATTACCTACTCGTGGCTCTCCCTTCTGCCTCCAGGCTACACTGTAATTCTAACCTGTCCTACTTCGCTAAGGACATATTTTTAAGTGTCAGAGAGTTCTGCATATTTACACCTCAGTGTGTATCTGAAATGCAGGGGTTATTCAAGACTCTAAAAATGGAGCCAGGATGGGGAGAACAGAGTGATAAAAAGTGAGCGGTCCAGCCCATGTGAGAGGAATATCCCTGTAACCCCTCTCCCATGTGGAATTCATCATTTTTCACCCTCCAACTATCCATTCTGTCAGAAGCCATTCATATTTCCATGGAAACACCTTGACATTGGGCTTGATTATGCCAAGGTCACGACATTAGTACCAGAGCCAAGATGTTACACGAGGGACACACACTCTACTTCATCTCCTGGTCCCTGCTAAGCCGGTTTCTGAGATGACATCCTGGGGTCTGTCTCTCTGGTCCCCGTGAGTATCAATGACCTGCTCTGATGGGTTCACCTTCCCTGCTCTAACAGTGCAGTCAGATCTGAGCTCAGGTCCTGGCTCTGGCACTTACCAGTTGATGGTGTGTACCTCACAATGTTTTGTATGGATGAAATGGGATGCTACAAGCGAACTACCTTACAGGCTTGCATGTAAAAACTCTTGATGTGTCATAGATTAATGTGACTCCTGGCTGCATTGCACCTGTGCTTTTCTGTTGTGATGACGATGGGTTTCTGAGCCTGAGGTTTTCCAATGCACTGTGCTGTGCCGGATGGAGCTGGGGACTGCTTCCTCGTGGTCCTGTCACCTATTTGTGCTTAGTCGCTCAGTCATGTCAGACTCTTTGTGACCCCATGGACTGTAGCCCTCCAGCCTCCTCTGTCCATAGGGATTTTCCAGGCAAGAATACTGGAGTGGGTTTCATGCCCTCCTCCAGGGGATCTTCCCAACCTGGGGATCTTCCCAACCCGGGGATCGAACCCAGTCTCCCACATTACAGGTGGATTCTTTACCAACTGAGCCACCAGGGAAGCCCAAGCATACTGAACTGGGTAGCCTATCCCTTCTCCAGCGGATCTTCCTGACCCAGGAATCGAACCGGGGTCTCCTGCATTGCAAGTGGGTTCTTTACTAGCTGAGCTACCAAGGAAGCCGTCACCTATTTAGTGATGCTGATTTCTGGCCTGAGGGTGAGGACACAGTTGTCCCAGTGGTGGGCTGGCTGAGCTCCTCAGGGGAATCTGCCTGCTTAGCTGCACTGGAGCCTCTCTGTGGTTTAGGGGGCAACATGGTTTCCTGATTGAGCACAGAAGTAAGGATCCCTTGACCTGGGTTTTAGGCAGGGTTTCAGTGCTAATTTGGTGATTGACCTTGAACAAAGGACTTTCCTTCTGTTCTTTCTGTTAAAGCAAAATACTTGATCTTATGGCCACACCTCACAAAGTCTTGTTGCTGTTGTGTTGTTCAGCCGCTAAGTCATGTCCGATTCTTTGTGACTCCATGAACTAACTGCAGCAGTCAAGGCTTCCCTGTCCTTCACTATCTCCCAGAATTTGCTCAAGCTCATGTTCACTGAGTCGGTGATGCTATCCAACCATTTCATCCTCTGTCACCCCTTCTCCTGCCTTCAGTCTTTTTCAGCATCAGGGTCTTTTCCAATGAGTCCGTTCTTTGCATCAGGTGGCCAAAGTATTGGAGTTTCAGCTTCAGCATCAGTCCTTCCAGTGAATATTCAGGGTTGATTTCCTTTAGGATTGACTGGTTTGATCTCCCTGCAGTCCAAGGGACTGTCAAGTAGTGGACATTAACACAGAATATCTGGAGTAGATTCAGAAGGAAACACCACTGAACACACCATTAGTTTTATCGTCTATGATTAATTATGTATGTGGATAGTGAGGAGGTATTCGCATGTGAGTTATACATTATACATTTAAAAACTAAACCTTTTTTTTTCCTTTCTTAGAAAAGTAAAGAACCTAATTATGCTTGGCCTTACATTAGTAGAGATGATGACCTGGAAAACTTTATTGGGAGGCATTTTGGAAGCTTTAATGTATCAGGCGAATGTGATATCAAAACTGCTAGTGAAATGATTAAAGGCAGATCTCATAGTCCAGGACAAGAGGCAAATGTGATCAACTGTTCTTTATTCACAAAAGAAAGGAATCTAGCAAAGATAATTAGAGATGAAAAGTTCAGGGTCTTAACATGATTCTGGATGTGGGCATGTGTAGTAGTTACTCAGACACTATGCAGACCTGTCTTTGGAGGCTTTCCTCCACACCTTCCATGACCACATCCCTCCAAAAGGAGAAGAGGGAAGACTGGAGGACAGAGAGAGCTGCCAGGGTCAGCCAGCTTGAGGGTCTGTCCGTGGGACTCCGCTGGGCATCTGGGGACTTCCCTCTCCCCACCGACTCCTGCCAAAGGCACACTGTCACTGAACAGCCTGGGCGATGTGCACACAGTATTTCTGCCTCCCTCTAGTGCATTTCCAGATGCTTAGCAGAGGCAACAGAGGGAAATAGGAGCTCCGAATTTTAGGATTGTAACAAGCACACTTACACTACCCAGTGAGTTGACAGCAGATTGGAAGCATGGGTACCATCTTCCGGATCGGTCAGCTTTCTTTCCTGGTCAGCGGCTCATGCTTTGAGCTGGACCTTCCCCTGTTTTCTTTCCCCTACTCCTGCCCAATCAGGCTGGGCAATCTTGAGCTGTTATGACTGTTGAGGACAGTCATGCCCTTCTCTGTCTGAGCCCCAGGCCACCACTTGGATCTGAAGCTGCTCTTCTCATGGCTCCAGGACCTCCAAGTGGACAGTTTGCATTGTTAACATACTGGGTTCATAAGAACAAATGAATGATGCTCTTTTATTTTCTCTTGTGATCTGCTCTTCAGCCTCTGCTTCCCTGGGCAGGGCCAAGGATGTGGGGCAAATGGAAATTTAGCAGCCCTCAGTTTATTTCAGTCCAGGTCATCGCTGCTGGGTGAATGTGCACTGAGGCAGCTTCACCCTACAGACCTGTTCCCCCCGACCCCCCGCCGCCCCTCCCCTAGGTGGCTGCTGTCTGAAGGGGCAGCGTCCTATCCTCCTGATGTCCAGATGGTAGGAGAGGGGCCCTGGCCTGGCACGAGGTGCTGGCTGGTTCCCTTCACTGGCCCCTAGCCCTGACTGTCCTCTGGCTGGTCTCTGCTGAAATCGGTGCATCTGTCTTAACCAGGAAGTCCTGCCTGTGTTCCTGCTCAGGCCCTGCTGGTGTAACCCCCTGTGTGATCACTTAACCAGGCCCGGCTCCTGGGAGCCCAGCACCCACCACTGCTGAGCAGGCCCCTCTCCACTCTGACTAGTGCAAGTCAAGGTCATTTGTGTGAATCCTGAGGGGCCTGTCCATCAGCCTTTGGATTCAGGATCTCTTTGCTCATACTAAAATGAACCCACCTGAACTCTCAGCTCTCACAGCTCCCCTCTCCCGAGAGAAAACTGTAATTTCTGGTGTCTTCCATACTACACAGGAGCTCGAGTCAGTTGAGGAATATTAAGCCAGCCCCACTCCCTGTCCCCCAGAGAAGGCAATGGCAGCCCACTCCAGTACTCTTGCCTGGAAAATCCCATGGATGGAGGAGGCTGGTAGGCTGCAGTCCATGGGGTCGCAAAGAGTCAGGCACGATGGAGCGACTTCACTTTCACTTTTCACTTTCATGCATTGGAGAAGGAAATAGCAACCCACTCCAGTATTCTTGCCTGGAGAATCCCAGGGATGGAGGAGCCTGATGGGCTGCCGTCTATGTGGTCGCACAGAGTCGGACACGACTGAAGTGACAGCAGCAGCAACTCCCTGTCCACACACTCTGAGCTGTCACGTTTACCTGCTGTGGTTTCTACAGATTGCAGCCTTGCTCCACAGTCTTTCCAGGCAATCCGAACCAGGGGTGGACAAAAGCATCTCAACTCTGTTCTCTGTCAACATCCTCAACATCTTCCCAGCCAGAGATGATGTACAGCCTCTTTCTCAGCTTCTTCGAATATGTGTTTAGGACTTCCCTGGCAGTACAGTGGATAAGAATGCACCTGCCAAGGCATGGAACATGGGTTCGATTCCTGGTCCTGCTTTAGAAAGATCACACACGCCTCGAAGCAACTAAGCCCAATGAGTCCCTGAGCCACAATGACAGAAACTGGTGCACCCTAGAGCCCATTGTCTGCAACAAGAGAAGCTGCCACAGTAAGAAGCCCTCGCAACACAACTAGCATAGCCCCTGCTCTTCACAACTGCAGAAAAGCCCACATGCAGCGACAAAGACCTAGCAAAACTAAAAGTAAAATTAATTAATTGTTTTAAAAATTTAAGGAGAAAAAAGTGTGTGTGTGTGTGTGTTTTGAGGAAAAACACACTTTTTCTTCATCACCCCAACTATTGAATCCAGCTGGGACTGACTCCACAATTCTACTGTGGTTTTTTTCCCCCCTTTTATTTGGAAGTTACTCTTCTTTTATTACTTTTCTCACTGGAGTCATCTTTTCCTTTTACCCTCAGATAGACCTGATATCCATTGATCTTCAGACTCTTTTGAATCATTCATACAATAGATTTTTATGGAGTTGCACTTTGTTCTTTGTGCTGGGAATTAAAAAAGTTAATAAGAAATTCTGCCCTTGTAACATTTACAATCTGGTGAATGGCCCAAAGTTATTTTTATTTCACTTTTATGAAATATTTAATAGATTGGTTAGTGCTTTCATGCAAAATTCTTTGGACACCTACTACAGGCAAAACACATTGGGAGACGTTGTGTGAATGTGCTCAGAAGACTGTTCAGTGATTAATAAACACTGTCTTTCTTCCTCATTCTTGTCCCATTTTTCTTGCTGAGTTTCCACAAAACCTGGGGCTCTTGATATTACTCTGACTTCCCAGCCTGTCTATCTCCGTCTCCTGTGATGGATCCTTTCCCCTTTTTTTAATATTTTAAGTCAGGATTTCTCAGCTGGAGTTCCCCAGAGCACAAAGCCCTGCTGGTCAAAGGCATCTGTGGATGTAACCTCTCCTTTATGCACCTCAAATAGATTAGTTAGATGCCGTCCTTAGGATGGAGAGAATACACCATAACAATTGTCTGTGTTCTCTGGTTTATATGAGGAACTCCAGTTGAGAAAGGATGCTCTAAACACCAGGGTGTCCTGAAGTTCAGTCCCTGGCTCTTTTCTCGTCTCTTGAGTACACTTACTGCTTAGATGAACTTATGCTGATGACAACCAAAATTTCTCAACTCCAACCCTCTTTTTCTTTTCAATAATTTGATTTATTTGTTTTTGGCTGTGCTGGGGGTTTGTTGCTGTGCAGGCTTTTTCTTCAAGTTGTGAAAAGTGGGGGCTACTGTCTAGCCACAGTGTGTGGGCTTCTCATTGTCGTGGCTTCTCTTGTTGCAGAGCATGGGCTCTAGGGCACACAAACTTCAGTAGCTGCAGCATGGGGCTCAAAAGTTGCAGCTCCCAGGCTCTAGAGCACAGGCTCAATAGTTATGATGCACCAGCTTAGTTGCTCTGAGGCATGTGGGATCTTGCTCGATGAGAGATTGAACCTATGTTTCCTGCATTGGCAAGCAGGTTCTTTACCACTGAGCCACCAGGGAAGCCACCCCCACACACACCACCACTACCTCTCCTTTTAATTTCAGGAACTTGAAATCACCATTTAAACTACTATTAAGATCTTTCGACTCTGTGATCTTAAGAATGTCACTAGGGACACTGAGGAACTGGTTATAAATGTAGACTCTCAGGCTCTGCCCCACAACTGTTCAGTCAAAAGTCTGCATTTTATGGCATTGAAACATGTATAATATCATATATGAAACGAATTGCCAGTCCAGGTTCGATGCAGGATACAGGATGCTTGGGTCTGATGCATTGGGATGACCCAGAGGGATGGTACAGGGAGGGAGGTGGGAGGGGCGTTCAGGATGGGGAACACGTGTATACCCATGGCAGATTCATGTTGATGTATGGCAAAACCAATACAATATTGTAAAGTAAAAAAAAAAAAAATTGTACAGAAAATAAAAAAATAAATAAAAAGTCTGCATTTTAACCAGATCCCCAGGTCCACATGCAAGTTTGAGAAGTGCTGGAGTAAAACATTTGAAGCCTAATATGCCCTAAAGATGGTCCTTCATCTTCTCTTGCTCCTCCTCAGATATGCTCAGAGATTTCCCTTCCATGAGTCTGAAGCTCTTTTAGAGCTTACCATTTATTTGCTTATTATTTTCTGACTCACCAACTTAAAGAATACAACAAATTGTGACTTTCATCTAAAAGAGGATTTCCTTTAGATTTAATGAGCTTGTTTCAGGAATCCTCACTGCCCAGGCCCCTTTCAAGGTGCTGGGAGGGGTCCTAGCAATGTGCTCACATGATGTTTCACTAAAGTTTGCAAAATCATTTGTTCAAATTGTTTAAGAACCACAGTCTCTTTTCACTTATAATTTTGCCACACTTTTGGGCGGCAGGATGACTTTGGAACAGATGGGCATTTTGGCCAACCTGGTATTATGTTTTCAGATTCCACATATAAAGGATAGCATATGATGCCTGTCTTTGTCTCCATCTCTTTAAATGCCAGAACAACAGGACTGGCATCCACAAGCATTTTCCCTGGTGACTCAAATGGTAAAGAATCCACCTGCAATGGGTTTGGGCCCTGGGTTGGGAAGATCCCCTGGAGGAGGGCATGGCAACCCACTCCAGTATTCTTGTCTGGAGAATCCCATGGACAGAGGAACCTCGTGGGCTACAGTCCATGGGGTCACAAAGAGTCAGACACGACTGAGCAGCTAAGCACGAGCACACAGTATAAAGAATATCTAACCATAGACATCTTCTCTAAGGAACTGTTTCTATTCAGTCTCTGTGCCTTAGATAGCATTGGCGTAAATACTTGAGATAAATACTACTAGACCCAATGCTTT
The DNA here is from genome assembly GCF_027580195.1 of Bos mutus. Classification (NCBI taxonomy): domain Eukaryota; kingdom Metazoa; phylum Chordata; class Mammalia; order Artiodactyla; family Bovidae; genus Bos; species Bos mutus. The sequence goes on along the minus strand of NC_091630.1, from coordinate 54,329,670 downwards.
AGACCTCTACACAAAGCACGATGTAGTTATTATACTGCTAACTCCTTAGCATTCTGTGTCTGTCTGAGACTGCAGGACTTTGCCTTGGGATCCGAGGATCTATAGTTCCTACAGTGAAAATGTGAAAATGTATGCTGCTTTGGCTAGCCCGGAGGTGGTCCCCTCTAACAGTGCCTCAGTTTTCTTTTGGAAATGGACTTTTCTGTGGCTCAGTGATAAAGAACCTGCCTGCCAATGTAGGACACACAAGAAACATGGGTTTGACCTCTGGGTTGGGAAGTTCCCCTGGAGTAAGAAATGGCAACCCACTCCAGTATTCTTGCCTGGGAAATCCCATGGACAGAGGATCCTGGCGGGCTACAGTCTATAGGGTTGCAAAGAGTTGGACACGACTGAGCAACTGGGTGTGCACACGTGCCGTAATGTATGTTCCTATTAGGAGGAAATGGTTGTAGATTTTTAAATCCCAGGGCTGGAGTTCTAGATAAGTTAAAATATGGGAACTGTGGGTCCTATTCCCTGATTTTTGTCCTTCTGTAATTTTCTTGGTTTCCATCTGTTTCTAAGTCTAGTCCCCAATCATCTATCATTTCTGGGAGACTCTACCTCATGCACATACACACAGAAATACCTTTCCAAATAAATGTTTTACTCAAGTATCTAGATTTATCTTGCCTCTAAATTTTGGTAGATTAATCTTGCTTATTACCAAGAATCTTATTATATTGATGCCACAATTTGGAATCTTATATATATAATTTTTTTAAAAAGCAAATAAGCAAAACCCAAATGAGTGGGTACATGTTGGTCCCAGTCCTCCAACACTGAACATTTACAATTATTTTTGTGCAGGAAGAGCAGTGTGATGAATGTTGTCATGTAGAAAGGGAGCTTGGTCTAGTGGCTTTCAATAAATTCATGTTATTTTTTTCTAGACTCTCGTCTTTTCAAAGATGTTTTAGTGTGCTATCTTCATTTACACACACTTTTATGTGGGAGTCAGGTCACTCATGATGAGAGCAGATAAGAATGCATCTTACTTCTCTTGGTGAGTTGAGATTTTTGAGAGCCTGCCTGACTTTTTTTTTTTGCCTTAAATAAAAAATCTACTTATGCCCAAGAACTTCCTGTTACATCTTTCAAGTGCTTTTGAAAATAGTTTAAGACTTAGGTGTTTAAAACTGAAAATTTTATGCAAAAATTTTATTGACTTTTGAATACTGACAAGTAAGCACCATATAAATCTCTCCCTAATAACATCAGAGAGTTGCTTAAGTGGGGTAGAATCATTTTGGAAGAATACTAGGGAGCTATGTGGTTCCAAATTGTATGTATTCTTATCAGGATTTTATTTTAAAAGCTGACAAAATAAAAATTATTTATGATGACACACCAGTATACTTTTCTATGTCAGAGCCCTTTGTTTTGCAAGTAACATCAAACTTAACTAACCTAAATGAGAAGAAAGAATCCATTGGCGTTTATAACTGAGATGTTGCGCATGGGTCAGGCTTCAGTCATACTTTGATTCTTGTGTGTGCTCAGTCGTTCAGTCATGTCCGACTCTTTGCAACCCATGGACTGTAGCCAGGCATCTTTGTCCGTGGGCTTTCCCAGGCAAGAATATTGGAGTGGGTTGCCATTTCCTCCTCTGGGGATTTTTCCAACTCAGGGATCGAACTCGATTCTCTTGCCATCTCCTGCATCGGTAGGCAGGTTCTTTACCACCTGGGAAGCTCTGTTTGATTCTTGGGAGTATAAGATAACTGGGGTCCTGACTCTGCGTTTTCAGATGTCTCTTAGTTTTCCCTCCTTTCCTGGTGTTTTCTTCAGAACGGCTTCCCTTGTGGTAGAAAACAGCGGGCTGCAGCAGTCCGTGGCCTGGGATCCGCTCTCCACATCATCTAGAGGGAGGCATCACGCCTTTGTCTCACAGTTCCAGGAAGACCTGGGACAGGCTCACTCAACTGGATTGGGTCACATGTCTGCAAAAACCAATCACTGAGTTAAGGAGCATGCTGACTGACTTCTCCCGGCCATGTGTCCCATCCCAGTGTAATGCGCTTGGCTTCTCCAAAATCACGTGAATCCCCAAAAGCAGTTACTGGGAAAGAAGTGAGGGAGAGACAGATAAACCGTAGGCAACCAGCAAGTGTCCAGTCATCCCCCTCATCTTGCTATCGCAGATGAGGAGCAAGAACTGCATGTCGACATGTGCTGCAAGGCTCATCCACACCATCCATCGCTTTATTCCCAGGCATCCAGTTCTCCCCCTGTACTCTCCTCATCACATCCTGGACTAAGCTGTTAAGACATGTAGGTTCCACACACAGCTTCTCCATGGGCTTCCTGGAAACTCCAGGAAACCGTGTGGTCTTGGTCTCGCTTTTGTCTGGGAATGAAGAAGTTTTTCATGTGAATGTTTCTGAGTTTCAGTCTGTTCACTTGTGAAACAAGGTTAAGAACACATAACCCACCTACCTCAAGTGATTATCATGCACATTGCTATTGTTGCTCTTTAGTCCCTAGTCGTGTCAGACTCTTTTGGGGCCCCATGAACTGGTGGGTGAGGCAGGAGATGACTCTGGCCTGGCAGGAGGTTCCCATGGAGGTGGGACAGGGGGTGCATTCCATCTTGGTCTCCATCAGTTGACCACAGTGAGGACAACTGTGCCTTCTAGTAATAACCTATGGACTCTGATTCTGAATTCATTTTTAAATGAGAAAAGAGAGGATTTATTTGACATCGTTCTTCCTATGACTCTGTCCGTTAGCTTTATTTATTTAAAGTACCCACCCACAAAGAATGCATTTCCTGCCATTCTGTTGCAATCATTCTCAGGAGGAGACTGCCAGCATGAAGGGAGGTTTTCAGCTACCCTCATCAGGACTGGAAGAGGAATGTACATTCAGAAATTGCCTCTTCCATGCCAGGCAGAGTGCCAGGGTTTACACGGAGACCATTGAACCTGATGCTCACAACTCTCTTGTGAGGTAGCTTGATAACCTTGACCCCCACTTTACGGAAGTTCAGAGAGGGTAGGTCACAATGCAAGGATATGGAGTTAATAAGTGGAAGCATAGGAATTTATACCCAGATCTGCCTGACTCCAAAGAACATGCTGTTAGAACATGCTGTTAGATTAGAAAAAAACAGATACTTAAAGGTCAGTCACTTGGTCGTATCCGACTCTTTGGAACCCCAAGGACTGCAGGATGCCAGGCTTCCCTGTCCTTCACTGTCTCCTGGAGTTTGCTCAAACTCATATCCATTGAGTTGGTGATGCCATCCAACCATTTCTTCCTCTGTTGCCCCCTTCTCCTGCCTTCAATTCTTCCCAGAGTCAGGGTCTTTTCCAATGAGTCAGCTCTTCACGTCAGGTGGCCAAAGAACTAGAGCTTCAGCTTCAGCATCAGTCCTTCCAATGAATATTCAGGCTTGATTTCCTTTAGGATTGACTGGTTGGATCTCCTTGCTGTCCAAGGAACTCTCAAGAGTCTTCTCCAGCAACACGGTTCAAAAGCATCAATTCTGCAGCACTCAGCCTTCTTTATGGCCCAACTCTGACATCCATACATGACTACTGGAAAAAACCATAGCTTTGACTATACAGACCTTTTACACATGGTAGTGTATATATGTTAATCTTAATCTCCCAGCTTGTCCCACCCTCCCCTCCCCATTCTGTGCCCACATGTCCATTCTCTACACGTGTATCTCTATTCCTGCCCTAGAAATAGGTTCATCTGTACAATTTTTCTAGATTCTGCATATGCATTAATACACAATACTTGTTTTTCTCTTTCTGACTTACTTGCAGCAGGAAATGGGATTATTAACACTTTATAATGAGTAACTGGTTTATTAAGAAAAAAAGAGCTGGGTTATAAAAATAAAACTCTCGTTTATCAATTATTGTTCCAAATGTGCTCTGTTGAACCCTGTCTTTCCTATTTATTCAGTGAGCCAATCTTAAAATCATGGTTAGAATCCTTAAGTTTTCAGTTTTATTTGGTGATTAAATCAGTCACTTAGAGTTCTTAAAAATTCAGAGTCTCATAAACATTTTATAGCTCTTTTCTCCATTCTGCCCTGCCCTCCATTATGTGGAGTGGAAGGGTTTCAGTCTGGCTCTCTCGAGACTCTCCCGTGTGTATGTCACAGAGGCTGGTTTAGGGAGAAGAGGTGCATACGAGAGAGATCTTCATGGACTGCCTAGGGTGATGTCCCATTTCCTTTTTGGATGGTCACACCGGCTTGTATGTAGTTTGTGACAAGGATGGATGGAGTGTCTCTAACAAGCCTCACTGATAAGGGTCCCATTCCTAGCAGACCCCTAGGCGTGAAACATGTGAGATATGACCTGATCTCCTGACCCACCCCCACTGGCAGCTTTACCCTAATTCCCCCGAAGTATGTGTGGTACTTCCCAATCTCCTCTGTCATCCACCGCCAACCTGAGGCCCACAGGCACGCTCAGGATCCATTTCAAGAACTGGACACTCAGGGGTGGCCGAGAGGAAGGAGGAGGAAGGTGGTCGGGGACCCAGTCTGCCAATGAAACCCCCGTGTTTTCTCTCTTCCCTGTGCTCTCCTCCCCCACAGGAAAGAGGTGTCAGACTTCCATTCTTGTAGGCACGTCTTTACAGAGCTATTTCCTTGGAACTTTCCTTCCTCAGATCGAGGGAAGCGAAGTACCTCTTGCCCCATCCCTTCCAATCTCTGCTCTCCTGACAAGGTGATCGTTCTCCCTTCCTGTCACCTTGTTAACTGCATGTAGGACTTGGTGGGAGGAGGAGTATAGACTGAGTTCTGTGGAGCCAACCCATCCCAGCAAAACTTTAGATGCGGATAGCTGGCCCTGCAGCTGACAGCTCTATGAGAGACGGATGTAGGGCTACCTGTACCCACTTTTATTCTCAAGTGTGCGGCAGGAAGGCAACATACTGTTCTGCATTAACCGCCTCAAGTCCCAGTGTACTGGAAAAATTGGTACCAGGGTGTCAGGCTGCTGTAAAGGCTCCTACCTCCAGTGAGGGTTTTCCTTCCAGGCAAGCCTAGGCCCATCATTAGTGAGATTTATGACAACATGTGGGAAAGGATTTTAATATCCTCTCCATATGGGGAATATAGAGTTTAAACTCACCAGAGCTCAAGGGAGCAAAATGGACTCATGAAGACTGAGACCTGGGTGAGATTTTCTATTGTTGTTTAGTCACCAAATCATGTCTGACTCTTTTGCAACCCTATAGAATGTAGTCCACCAGGCTTCTCTGTCCGTGGGATTTCCCAGGCAAGAATACTGGAATAGGGTTGCCATTTCCTTCTCCAGGGGATCTCCTGATGCAGGGATCAAACCTGCATGTCTTGCATTGTCAGGCAGATTCTTTACCACTGAGCCACCAGGGAAGCCCTGAGACTTTTTTGTGAGTCTCTATTATTATGCCATTTAGTTTAGAAAAAAATCATATTAAAAAGTCTTCAGTCCTCATTTTTAGTCACTGACTTAAAAAGTACCCTCCTTTTTATTCAGTTTCATTAACTTTCTATTCCTTGCCATGGAGAAAATTGAATTTAATAAGCTTTAATTTTTTATTTCTGAAGCACCTCTTTGGTTCACTCACTTTTGAAAATTGATCAATAACAATCACTTTAAATAAATCACTGAGACTTCCCTCTTTCTTTCCTTTTAACACAGCAAGTTCAAGAACATTAATTTCTCTTTGCTTATCCTTTTACTCAAGTGGGAAATTTTATTTTTTTCTAAGCGTCCTTGCTATTCGCAGTCATACGACATTCAGACACTTGTCCTGAGAGGTTTAATTGAGTGCCTAATGAAATCAGTACAAAGGATATCTTCAAAACTGTATACAAGTTCCCCTGCTCTCTGAAACTAGAGGCTTACTAGGAAACCCTTCATAAGGTAAAATGCTGTAAAGTGAAGAAGCTATCACCTTAGGACACGTCTTGCTAACAGTGGCTCAAGATTGCCTTGCCTTGCTAAGTCACTTTAGTCAGTTCCGACTCTGTGCGACCCCATAGACGGCAGCCCACCAGGCTCCCTCGTCCCTGGGATTCTCCAGGCAAGAACACTGGAGTGGGCTGCCATTTCCTTCTCCAATGCATGAAAGTGAAAAGTGAAAGGGAAGTCGCTCAGTCGTGTCTGACTCTTCGCGACCCCATGGACTGCAGCCTACCAGGCTCCTCTGTCCATGGGATTTTCCAGGCAAGAGTACTGGAGTGGGTTGCCATCACCTTCTCCATGCTCAAGATAAATCAAGATAAAGCACAGGTGCTCACAGGCGTGGTTCAAAGCTCTGGCAGCTAGATGCCGAGAGGCTCAGTATGGTCCCCTGGAAGGAGTGTGGCAGAGCCATGCTCACTGCTCGGGGTACCCACTGCCTCTACAACAGCTCTTGTTCTTGTGCTCAGTCACTCAGTCATGTCTGACTCTTTGCAACCCCAGGGACTGTAGCCCGCCATGCTGCTCTGTCCATGGGATACTCCAGGCAAGGGTACTGGAGTAGGTTGCCATTTCCTTCTCCAGGGGATCTTCCCAACTCAGGGATCAAACCCATGTCTCTTGTGTCTCCTGCATTGGCAAGTGGGTTCTTTACCATTGAAATACCTGGGAAGCCCCTGCAAAGGCTCAGCTCACTGCTGAACAAAGGCTGAATACTTCCTCTTTGAATATCTTTTGGCTCGCAAAAACAGGTACTAGTGTAGGTCTTTCATGAAAGCAAAAATGGCATAAAATGAATCTTTGAAAAGTGGGAGACTCCTGTATTTGAAGAGGTAAGCTTCTCTACCTGGTGAGGTGAGGGGGAAATGACTTATCCCAACACTGTGACTGCTAAGTCTTTAGGATAACCTGTTCCCATGCTTGGCTGCTCACTTAACCCAGGCGCTTCTTGTCAGTATTATAATCCCTTCGCCCCTTCTGTTCCCTTTCTCCAGAACTCTACTCAGGAACCTACCCCATATCCATAGCCACACTATTCTAAGAATTCATTACATTAAAAAAAAAAAAAAAGAACAATGGCGGTCACGGAAGCCTTAGTGGTGAACCACTCAGCTCTCCTTTCAAGAGACAGTTTGCCTTAAAGAAGCCACTTAGCCGGCTGCCTCCAGTAGTCACCAGTTCAACACCTGCTTGGGGCTGTGTCCCTTTCAACCTGGGGCCACCCAGTGCCTTCTTCAGCTAGCATGCCTGGACGCTCCTCACAGACAACATTTTGCTGGGTTTTCCTATCTCCTCACAATTTTACCTGAAAACGGATGTGGTCTCTTGTATTCTCAAGCCCCTTAAGCCCTTTTTGGGGTGGTTCAGCTTCCACGTGGATCTACCCAAGAAGGAAGCTGCAGGGTATCTTTCTCTGAGGTATCAAGTAAGTACCTCGCTGGTCATTAAGCAGTCTACACTTTGTTCATCTAATTCTAATTCACTAGTCTGGATTATCCTTTTCAAACCAGTCGGGGAGCTGTGATCTTTTTTTTTTTCTTTCACATATTTCATCTGTGCCCCTAAGCTTCCAGCTTCCCCTAAAGGCTTAGGCTTTTGAAAACAGAAAAGCCAAAAGATAGCAGACTTTCCAATTGTTGTTCTGCGTATCCTTCTCCTGGGGCAACAAGCACAATAGCAACCATCTGCTTTAAAAGGAAAAGAAAAAGGGAGAAATGCCAAATGGGGGGAAGAACTGTATTATTCTGCCACTTCAGCATATGGCTAGACAGTAAATTAAAGTTTGAGCACGGAGAGGAACATTAGAGTTTTTCCAATTCAACTTCCTTTCCTGTCTTCTCTATTATATGTTCCTGACAGGTGGTCAGGCAGACTCCATAATTCCAGTGCCAGAGAATTCAGTTCCTCATGAGAGTGCATCCCAGAATTACCGAACTTCTTATAAAAGTCACATTTACACTGAGTTGGCATCTGTTTTCACTCAGGGCAGCATCAGAGAAAGTCTGTCATTGTCCAAGTAATAGTAACCTTGGACCCAAACAGACAGAGATGGTTCAGATAATCTCTGTGAACTTCCATTTCTTCATCTTTAGAAGGGAGCTGATAATATGAATCTTTCAGAATCATAAGGAAGATTAAAGGAGATAAATAGGCATAATTACCTAGTAGAGTGTTTGTCATGGTAGATGCTTGCTGAATATTATTTCCACCCAATAACAGTCAAAACTCATTCACTCATTCACTGGTGCAACATTGATTTAGCAAATTTATCTTATTCCAAACCATGGACTAGAGACTTCCCTGATAGTTCAGTTGGTAAAGAATCTGCCTGCAATGCAGGAGACCCTGGTTCGATTCCTGGGTCGGGAAGATCCGCTGGAGAAGTGATAGGCTACCTACTCCAGTATTCTGGCCTGGAGAATTCCATAAACTGTATAGTCCATGGGGTCGCAAAGAGTCAGACACGATTGAGTGACTTTCACTTTCACTTTCATCTTATTCCAAACCATCGACTAGAGACATTGGTAATATAGGAGAGAATTAAAAAAAAAAAAGAGTGGATAGCTTGTCTTGAGATATAATGTATCCAAAATAAACATCAAATTACCAATGTTAGAAGTGCTATGAAAGAAAACACCGGGATACACAGAGAGCACATAAAGGGAATCATAAAGAGCAAGTTCACTTTCTGTTGTGCACACACACCCACATACACACAAAGCTTAATGTATTATCTTTCTCCACAAAGTTTTCTTATCTCAAAAATAAAGATTTCAGCGCTGTCATCCATTTTTCAGATAGCATGGTTATGAGATTGCTTGGTTTTTCCTGTTAAGATGTAGAACACCATAAGATCCTTAATTTTAAACCTAATAATAAAGAATTTGTATTATTTAAAATTCCTTTTCATGTTTTTAAGTCCCTTTAAACATGTCAAGTAACAACTGCAACATGCATTCTTTTTAGATTTTGCACATTCTATTCTCAGTTTTCTGGCATCTGGTTGCCTGGTCTTCACATTAAGAAACAAACAAACAAAAGCAAAAAAGGGAAAACAGATACTAGGCGGCGATGAGGAAGAGAGAGTGGAGAAGACTCCTTGGCCTTGTTCCCCTTGGGATCCCTCTGGCCACTGTAAGCACCTCCTCCTTAGGGGCTGACTAGACGTGGGCACCAGCTACAAGTCTCCCCCAGCAGGGCTCCTGTGCCAAGTGGTCCCCTCCTGACCTCGCACATCCACCAGCAGCTACAGTGACGAGGGGCAGAGTTTGACAAGGCAAACACTTGTCCCTGAAAGAGGGAAGAAATGTCACCCTCCCTCCATGAGTAACTGTGGCTCTTCTCACTGTCTCCCTTGAAAGCCTCCTTCTCTGAAGTACAAGCTGTTATGCTGAGGCAGATTTACAGTCTGGGACATTTTCCAAACTTGGCTGAAAAGCACGAGGTATTTGGCCACCACGCCTTCACAGAGGCATCCTTCTCTGTCTCGGGCCGCCAGACTGGCAGCACTGGGCAGTTGTCTAGAAGCCGGATGGGGAGGAACCCAGACTTGGGACAGGGGTGGCCCCAGCCAGTCCCTTTCGCTTCTGTTTGAAGCGCCAAGAAGGTTTTCCCTGACAGCTGCATGCATTTCACAGGAGCTAAACATTCCACTGATAGGGCAGCTGCTTGGATTTGTCTGAATAAACTGCATTCTGAAAGGTGCAAAGTCCTGAGCATCAGAGCACAGGGGTAGGTGAGGCCATCTTTGCTAATGGAGCCACCCGTTTCTGTTGTGTTCCCTGATGCTTGGGACCATATAATAACTAGAAACCAGGGACTAAATTATGAAGATAAGGCTGTGTTCCCCACTCTCATGCAGGAGGGTCTCAGACACCCAGCCCCTGCCGTCTTATCACAGAGGACCAAGTCATCCAACTCCCAGAGGCCTTTGAAAACCTTCCCTAAGTCTAAGTATCTTAGACTTCCATGGCTTCGAGTAGGTAGTTCGATGTTTGCTTTATTTTCATAAGAAGCACTTGAAGCTAAGTAGCTTCTCTACCTGGTCTTACACACCATCCCTTCCTTCAGGGAAGTGTTTTCAGCAGGGAGGCAGGTGTTATGGTAAAGAGACTGACTCAAGTGCATCTTGGAGGGTCCTCAGTGCTTGGCTAGGGAATGTAAGAGGGTGAGGTATGCTCATCCCATTGTCTCTCTTCGAAACCTGTTCCACGTGCAGGAAGACAAGCCGAGCTGGGAGTGGGGGCTGATGCAGTGGTGGGGGCTCTCACCATGGGGGTGAGGGGAGTAAAAGGAAGCAAAGGGCTCTTGAATGTCTTCATGGAGATTTCCAAATGTCCCCAGATCTCACAAATTTTTAAAGTTTAAACGTAAGTTTATGATTTTGTTGTTGGTTTGTTTGGGAGTTTTATCCAAAGACGAAAAAAAATTGGTGTATTTAAAAATGTTAAATTCTTAACAAGTCCATCAGAGCCTGTGTGTTCTGGGTTTTGTGGTGGCACTAGAGGTGAAGAACCCACCTGCCAATGCAGGAAACGTAAGAGATGCATCCCCTGGGTCGGGAAGATCCCCTGGAGGAGGGCATGGCGACCCACTCTGGTGTTCTTGACTGGAGAATTTCATGGGCAGAGGAGCCTGGCGGACTACAGCCCATGGGATCACAAAGAGTGGGACATCACTGAAGAGACTCAGCATGCCCACACTGCTTCATTTTAGGCCACTTGCCTTGAGTGAAGGAAAGAGACCACAGTTGACCCTTGAACAAGGTGGGAGGTGGGGGCACTGACTCCAATGCAGATGAAAATCTACCCTTAAAACATTTCAGTTCAGTTCGGTTCAGTCGCTCAGTCGTGTCCAACTCTTTGTGACCCCATGAATCGCAGCACGCCAGGCCTCCGTGTCCATCACCAACTCCTGGAGTTCACTCAAACTCACGTCCATCGAGTCGGTGATGCCATCCAGCCATCTCATCCTCTGTCGTCCCCTTCTCCTCCTGCCCCCAATGCCTCCCAGCGTCAGAGTCTTTTCCAGTGAGTCAGCTCTTCACATGAGGTGGCCAAAGTACTGGAGTTTCAGCTTTAGCATCATTCCTTCCAAAGAACACCCAACACCCCCAAAACTTAACTACTAATAAATAGCCTACTGCTGACCCAGAAGTCTTACCTATAACATGAATAGTTGACTAACACTATTAATTTTGTAGTTGTGTTCATACTGTCCCTTTACTATAAAGCAAGCTAGAGAAAAGAAAATATTAAGAGGAAAATCATAAGGAAGAAAAACTGCATTGCAGTACTGTACCATATGTACACACAGATAATGTTAATTCGAGATGAATCGTCTCTCGGTGCCTACATAATATTGTCTTACATGACACAAAACACTGTAGATGTTATACACATCGCTAACACTAGGCATCAGAAATAAAAAGATAATGTGAGAAAGAAATTCATATTTATTTACAGGTGTGGAAATTCATGTGTTGATATGAAGAATGTACCATGTGCATGCCATCTGGGGAAGGTTCAGTGATACTTGAACAAAAAATAAGAGCAAAGCTTTAAGAAAATAAGTATGCAAACAGCATGGAGAATGAATTGGAGAGGAAACCATATGCAAAGGGCCAGTGAGGACAGCACTGAGATGATCCAGGCTGATGAGAAATGAGGCAAAGTGGGAAACGATCAGAGGATCCAGAGCAATGTTGCTGTTCAGTCACTTAGTTGTGTCCAACTCTTTGTGACCCCATGGACTGCAGCACGCCAGGCTTCCTTGTCCTTCACTCCTTCATGTTCCTGTCCTTATCTCCCAGTTCACACAAACTCGTGTCCATTGAGCTGACGATGCCACCTAACCATCTCATCCTCTGGGGAATTCCATGGCAGACCAGTGGTTAAGAGGCTACCCTTCTAATGCAGGGGGCGCAGGTTCCATCCCTGGCCAGGGAACTAAGACCCTGCATTCCTTGCAGTAAGGCCAAAAAAAAAAAAAAAAAGAATATTGGGCATTTCTGAAAATGGAATCCACAGTACCCAGTGAGGACTTAGAAGGGCAGAAGGAATAATTGACAAGAAAGACACAACTGAGCCTGGAGCTAAGAGCAGGTGGATTTTAGTAACAATCCTTGGGAAAGCAGGAGGGAAGCTGAACTGTTTCAGATATGGTCAACATGGACTCCATGCTGTGCGTGATGTTAGCTATTGCTGCCGCCTTAAGAAAAACGGTTACAAATGAAAGGGATATTTTTTAAATTGGGAAACTTGAGCTATTGCGTTTTAAATTTTCATGGTCATCAAGTAAAATTTCAGTCAGTTAAATATCTCATTTTCTTCACTGTAACACCTGAAGTGTATTTTTTAAGGAGGTCCATGTTAGCTGTATTGAACTGTTTCCTTAAACTTCTTTTAAATTACTGCCAGGATTTCTTCCTTAAAGGTCACTCATTGTAATAGAGTGAGAAGGAATTTAAATCTGGATTAAAAGCTTTTGGTGAATTCAGAGTGGTATTTTTTTTCCCCCTGACTCAGAATTAATGACTAATGCTCCCTGAAGATTTCATATCTATGGGCAACATACACCATCTTGCTGAGTTAAAATCCTAGTAAGGGATTGGATTAATTCTCCATTTCTAATGAGAAGAGAAGAATACCAACAAAGATTCTAATTATATCTCAGACTTGTACAGCTCATTTCTTCCCAGGAGCTAAAGGAAGGTCTGCATCTGGTACTTAATTTGTACATAGAAAGAAGTGATCTGACAAACGCTACATTGTATGCCAGTGTGATTAGAATCCTGGTATTAGAAAAACAGGAGTTTTGATTCTACATTTAGTATACTTTGTTTAAAGTTCCCATCTTCAAAAAGAGAGAGAAAAAAAGTTGTAATTTGTAGAATGAAGAAGTCTTATTTGCCACAAGGAAGGCATTTCTGAATGGGGCATCTGTGAAGCTTTGGTGTAAGGATTATAAGGCACTGTGAAATTTCTTTTGCTAGAACTATTCTAAGGTAAAACAGATTCATACATTTCTGAAATCATTTACTGAGATACAATCTGATTGAGGCAAGGTGGAATAGATTATTTCTCAACACTTGCTCCAGTCATATACTTCAATGATTTCTCTGATAGGCTCTGTTATACTTTTTTCCTAGTAAAAAATTTTAAAAGTGTACAATAAATGCAAAATAGCACTGTTAAATTGCTTCATTTTTTACTTTTACTAGGGAATAAATGGAAGAGACTTGATCTCAATCTCTTCATACTTGTCTCTCTGCAGTCTATTTTCAAAACTGCAGCCAGAGTGATCCTTCTAAGACTTGGGTTAGAACATGGGCTCTAACATGGGTTAGAACTTGGGTTAGTCCTATGCTCTGAAAGTGTTAGTCGCTCAATCATATCCAACTCTTTGTGACCTCATGGACTGTAGCCTGCCAGGCTCCTCTGTCCATGGGATTCTACTGAGTGAGGCAAGAATACTGAGTGAGTTGCCATTCCCTTCTCCAGGGGATCTTCTGAACCCAGGGATCAGACCCAGGTCTTCTAAATTACTGACGGATTTTTTACCATCTGAGCCATCGTGGCTCCTTATTCTACTTGGACTAAGAACCAAGTCCTTACAGCAGCCTACACGGTCCTGCATGATTTTAGAAGCATCCCTCTAGCCTCTTAATCCTCTGTCCTACCACTCGCTCACTGGTCCAGCCTCACTAGCCTCGTTGTGTTTTCCACACTGAGAACCTGCCTGTCTCAGGGCCTTTGCACATGTGGTTTCTTCTGCTCTTTTCTTCCAAGAGTTATTCTCATGTCTCTCGGCTTCCCCTTCCTAAGACCATCTCAGACACCTCTTTCTTAATGGGAATATCCTCATCACCCCCTATATAAAGTTGCAAACTTCCTCCACCCCCAATAAACTCTTTTTTCTCTTTTTTATATATCATTTTTCACTTTCTAACACACTTAATAATTTGCTTATTTATTATGTTTTTGTTGTTGTAGTCTCAATCCAACAACACCACCTCCTCTGAACCTCTAGCACCTCCCAAATGCTAGAAGATACAGACCTTAAGGGCAGAGATCTTTGTCCATTTTTTTCATTAATTCATCTCAAACATTCAAATATTGTAGTAAAATAATTCAACCGTAAACTGGATCTAAAACAACACATTAAATCAGTGTAAACTGGGAAATGGAAAGAAGATGGAAACGGTGAGGTAAAAACAGTGGGAGAAAGTTCCCTTTTTTCACAGATGGAGACAATAGAATAGTGTGATTTATGCCCATTATAAAGAAAAAAAAAAGTTAAGTGCTTTTCTTAAATCTCATTTTTAAATATCAGAACCTTCAAATGTTGGAAGAGAAATTTCATTTTCCACTCACTGCTTAGGATAAAGAATGAGCCGTATCACAATTGTCCTAAGTTCCTGTTCATGCTCATGGATCATCTTGCAGAGAGACACCTAGAATTGAGTGCTCCCTATAGCACAGGGCAGAGCATTGCCACCCTCTCACTTCTAGATGTTTTGCTATTACTAATTCAGCCTAGGATCAGTTTGCTTTTTTTGATGCTATATTCATGACTCATATGTGATTCCTATTGAATTGAATCCCTAGGTCTCTTAGGCTCGTAGTCCCCACTGTGTACAGTCAGGTGTAAGACCTAATATTTTTCCGATTAAACACGAACTTGGTAGATTTCAGCCCATGGCTACATCATGTGAAGACAATTTTGATTCACCATATTTACTAATCTAATCTAATTAGTTCATCGAATACTAAGTTATCTTCAACTATAAATGGAGAAGAAGGGGGAGTATGCCCTCTACCTCTTTACTTAAGAAATATAAGTAATTGGGAAAATGCTATAGAGAACAGATGAAAAGCTGAAACCCTGCAGCCCTTCCCTATAAACCTCCCCTGTGATTAACATCAATTTATTAATGAGCATCACTGAGGGACTTGAGGCTGGAGAAGACTCTCAAGAGTCCCTTGGACCGCAAAGAGATCAAACCAGTCAGTCCTAAAGAAAATCAGCCCTGACTCTTCATTGAAAGGGTTGATGCTGAGGCTGAAGCTCCAGTATGCTGAAACTTTTGGCCACCTGATGTGAAGAGCCAACTCATTGGGAAAAAAACCCTGAGGCTGGGAAGATTGAGGCCAGGAAGAGAAGGAGAGACAGAGAATGAGATGGTTGTATAGTATCTCTGACTCAGTGGACATGAGTTTAAGCAAACTCTGGGAGATAGTGAATGACAGGGAAGCCTGGCGCACTGCAGTCAAAGACTTAGGATCTGGTGCGTTGGGGTCACAAAGAGCTGGACATGACTTAGCAACTAAACAACAACAATTGAGGGCCTATGATGTAAGTAGTTTCTAAGCCACTTATCTGTTGTTCAGATTTCTTTCTACCTAAAGAATAAGAATATTGCCTAAGAGTTTACCAGTTTAAGAACTAGTCCTGAATGATCATTTCTATGTATTCTTCATCTGGGAACCCAGTCAGAGAAATAAATGCAGATGTTCTTGTTATGAGACCCATACTAGATTCCTTGTGATCTTCCTCAGGATATTTACACACCATTTCTTAATAATTTATCCTCAAATCATTTTCACAGTTTTGCTTCCTACTTTTTGCAAATTAGAAATTTGATACAGCCCCACAGTATTGTTGAAAAAAAAGTCAAACATGTTCAAGGAAATTGATATGATTTGCTGCCTTCTTATAAAGCACATTGCTGGATTTCTATTATAATTCACTTTTAATTCTAAGTCAGTAACGTTGAGAATCTATATTAAACCGTGAATGATGATCAGTTAAAAAGTCTTTCTTTGGCATTTCCCTTCAAAATGGAATTAGTGCTATTGAAATCAACTGTTTGTGATATGGTGGAGCCTCTGATGAAATGGTTGGTGCTGTAATTAATTGGGAAGCCTTGCATATGGGATTCTTCTAAATATCTGCTTCTCTTCCACCCGCTTTCCTACTTTTGTTGGGGGAGGGAGGAAGGGAGGAGAAAGAGGAGTCTGTTAGTTGAACTTAAGATCTTTACCTAACATCCTTTTTCCATGGTCTACTCATCCTTGTCCTGTCAGTGGGTATTGATAAAGGAAGATCTTAAGTTTGCTTGGCTGTTATTAGTACTCTCATAATTATTATTAGTCAGTCAGGAACTGTGGGTTCTGGGGGGGAAGAAAACCTCAGAAAGGTAAATTTACAGGATTTTATGATACTCAAAGTTATCCACTATGCCAAATGGGAAGATGGGTAATCTATGAATTATTACTCAATATCTTGACATTTTTAGAGCAGATTTTTTTCTACTCAGTTACTTAATCACTTGCTGGTGATTTAAAATTCGAAGTGAGTAGGTAGTTGAGGTCACTGCTCTGTGATGCTAAAGAGTCAACTGGAGAAAGTGTGGAAATGAGGGGAGGGAAGAAGAAATCTCTGAAGTAGCATTTTTGGTTGGGATTTACTTGATAATTCAGAAAAGGTGTACATGTCTACCGCTTAAATGCCAGTGCTGGGAGTCAGGTTGTTACAACCTGCATTGCAATTTTCTGAGCTAAAAAATGGAGAAATGATATCTTCCAGAATTGCCTCAGGATAATTTCACTCAAATGTGGAAGTGTTTTATGAACTATGAAATACTGTACAGACTCCCAGAAATATAATCTCTTTTCCTATTCACCCCCTAATTCAATCAGAATGGTCAATTTGGTAGACATGCATTATTTAAACCTTGGATCACCTATTAATCAGCACCTTTGGCAGAGAAGACGGAGATGCAAAAAATAACAAGTTCTGTCGAAAAAGCTCAGGTACGCGATCTGACGTCCACGTGTTTCCCCGGTGTTTCTTTTTCTAAAAAGAAACGTCTCTCACATTTTTAAAACAATGATCAGTTGACTGTTTTGTTGTCATTTTGTGTTTTGTTGATTGATTCATGAACAAACATAGTTTGGAGATGGTAGACTTTTTCTGTCACAGGCAAATTAGAAAAAAAATAGCCAGTATCAGATCATATTTTCTGAACTGAAAATACTGTATTTTTATACCATTGTTTTCCATCTGTTTCCTTTATGGACTCTAACTGCTCCGTGGTGCTCTTGGCCAGAAACAAATTAATTCTAAATATTATGTTTGCATTTTGATCCTTTCTCTTAGCTGTAAAATTATGCATAGCTAGACTTTTGCCCCTATAAACCCATCTGTGGCCGCTAAAAAGTAAATTATTTCATTGAAGGTCAGCGTTAAATCCAGCCAGATTTACCTTTTATTAATCCCTGTGTGTTGCTTGGGTTGTAAGCTTTTTATCACTGTACTCTAACCGTTTTTGGGCCCCAGCATCTTTTCTCTCGTTTTGATTCATCATGCTGCTCTAACGCTGTGGATGTGAGGATTTGGCCATCTGGGCGTTTTAAAACGTGGCATCAGACCCATGGAGTCACCATTCGGTGCTGTGTCTGATGTTCACTTCTTCACTATGCATAACCAGGCATTTGTCAAAAATGCCCAGCCTGGACCCAACAGTTTACTGTGGTCATGTATGCTTTAGTCATGCTGTCTAACTCTCAATTAGAAGAATCTCAGATTTAGTCATTACATGTTTTATGGATTGTGGAAACATGGAGGTCCTTCAAATGGATGGACAGCTGAGAAACACAGGGGCCAGTTTGATGCAGTCCAAGTGAAACTCCCAACAGATCGGCGATTTTGTGTCCCTGCTGTGCTCAGACTGCATGGAGATAGAAGTAAAATTCTATTTTCGGTATTGAGGAATTAAATGGGGGCGCCAAACATGCAGAGGCCTGAGCATCAGCGTCCTGGGTGGGCAAGATGACGTGAAAAATCACCTTGGCTTCTCAGATGACCTTTCTTCAAGAGGAGTCTCTAGAGCCCGGTTTCCATCCCTGGAAAATGGGCCAGAGTGAGAAACAGACTGTATTTCCAAGATTTCTCTACTGAGATGCTGCCCATTCTTCCAAATCCAAAGGCCACCTCCTCCAGGAAGGCTCCCAATGTGTGCCTGTTTAGAACTGACATTGTGGTTCCAAAGCAGTAACTTACAGGGTGGAATGCTCCTGTAAGCACTTGCTCCTGTGTACACAGAGCTGCAGCCGTTCACTGGTTCATCTTGTTCTTCAAACTCCACGTAAGCACCGCATAGGTGAACAGCAGCCATGTAGGCTTGTGTGACCATTGCAGAGATTTCTCCTTTCTTCTCTGTTAACCCGTTTGATTCTTTACATGCTTGTCTTTGTGTCTAGATGATAAACATCTTGAGGTCCACACCCTTCTAGGTTATCTCCATAAACCCTTTGCACTTGAAGTACTGCAACTGAAGAATGTTGAATGAATTTAGACTATCAATCCAATGAAAACAATCTTCAGTTCTGCCATGACTGCCTATGCTCATTTCAGAATTTGAATATGTTGTTTGTATATTATATTTGACGTAAAAATACAACTTCTAAACCAATACTACTGGTATCATTCCACTCAAAAAATCACTCTGTTTAAGACAGAAGGCCATACTATTATAATTAAAAAAAAAAAATGGGGAGGGTGTCAAATTAATTGGGAATGTATCTTAATGTGGGAATTGTGGACATTTTAGAAGCAAATGTTTGTTTCTTTTGATCTTGAAAGTTAGACTGTTTTGCAGATAGTGTGTATACAAAGACTAAGTGCCTGTGGACAATTTGTTTTCTGATCAAACTAGTAATTATTTTGCTTGTATTAGCAAGGATGAACATCAATGACTGGGCCAAACATGGTTTTTGGAGTTTTCTAGATGGTTTATATGTTGCAAGTTTGAGTCAGGGATCAGCACTTTATTTTAAAGACTCTTTTAACTTGTCTCCTATGTTCTATCATTAGCCACAGATCCACTTTTGAAAATTCTAGATGGCCCTATTTTAAATTTGTCTCTTAAATGGTTCTGTTGTTTTAGAATCCACTTAGCAACATTTTAGGTTTTGTTTCCAGCATTTTGTTCTGGGAAAGCTTAGCTGGTTGTTTCATTTTGATTCCTAAGACAAATTTAACAACTATTAAGACCCCCGCAACGTATCGATGTAAACTTCAATGAAACCGTGTAGTAACAGAAGAATTAAAAATAAAAAAACCACAGGGAGTTAGGCTGCACTGAAACATGTTGTCAGCATTAATGATTGCTTCCATTTGCACCAATATTTCATTCTTTTCATTCCATAGGATCGTGCGACTGAGCTCCATTAGGATAATATATTCCAAAGGAACTCATTATTTTCAGGGCTGGGGGGACAGGGGTATTGTTCCATGACAGAGCTACTAAATTTAATTTCCTCTACCTTGCAGGAAGTACATACATTCATTACTTTAATTTATTAAAAATGTATTACCTAAAACCACAGTTAACTAAGTCAGACAATTTGCTTAATCTCATAATACCCACCGCTTTGGTCATCTTTCACTAGGTATTCCCTGAAGCACACTTTCATTTTCTTCAGTAGCACTTTCTAAGTTGGATTTTTAAGATCAACACACCATTTCAGCAAGATAATCATTAAATAGAGGCTTCTGCATCTTCTATCACAAATGAGTAAGGTGAATTTTGTTTTGTTTGATCTGATTATTTTTTTATTCAGTGTTTATTTTATCATGGCTATAAAAATGGTATCTGAAAAGAAAAAAAAATGATATCTGCAGATAATATGTGGTAAAACTCATGTACTTTTCTTGAACAGCTGTTTTAAACTTCTTTGGAATTTCTTTGGGAGAGTTCTTTAACTTCATTGTCTAAACATTTCTAAATGAGCTTTTTATTTATATCCTAATATTTTCAATTCCCCAAAGATTATTTTTTACAAAGTCTTGATGGTTATAATATTTTATCTCTGCTTTCTGTGGGAATAAATGATGATCTTTTCTCTGGAGAAAGAGAGCTATCTTTGCCAGGATGTCGCTTTCTTCCAAATACTTTGTTGTGGTGTCTGTCTCCTGTCTTTGGAGAGGGATTGCTCAAAAACTCTCGACAAATTCCATGACTCATTTTGGCCTGTCCTCCATATTAGGGTAGATCTGGCTTTGCTCTTCAGCTGTCAGATATCCCAGAAAGAGACTCTCCTCACCTTCCTCCCAGAAGAATGAACCTGGCTGCATCCTTGCATGCCTGCATGCTTTTCTTAAAACTCTTAATGTTGAGCTTCTCAGGTGGCTCCCTGGTAAAGAATCTGCCTATCAAGTGGGAGACACAGGTTTGATCCCTAGGTTGGGAAGATCCACTGAAAAAGGAAATGGCAATCCACTCCAGTATTCTTGCCTAGAGAATCCCATGGGCAGAGGAGCCTGGGGGGCTACAGTCCATGGGGGTCACAAAAAGTCAGACATAACTGAGCGACTAACACACACACACATATATATTTGTTCGAACCACCATCTTGATCAAGAATTCTCCTTTGTTTCTGTTTAGTCTCAATTGTAAAAATAGAGATTAATTAAATAAGTATTGAGAATAGAAGATGAAAGGAAGGAATCAAGGAAGTTAAACAGGAGTTATCATAAAAGGAGTACGTTAAGGCTGTGTATTGTCACCCTGCTTGTTTAACTTATATGCAGAGTACATCATTAGAAATGCTGGGCTGGATGAAGCACAAGCTGGAATCAAGATTGCTGGGAGAAAAATCAATAACCTCAGATATGCAGGTGACACCACCCTTATGGCAGAAAGTGAAGAGGAACTAATGAGCCTCTTGATGAAAGTGAAAGAGGAGAGTGAAAAAATTTACTTAAAGCTCAACATTCAGAAAACAAAGATCATGGCATCCGGTCCCATCACTTCATGGCAAATAGATGGGGAAAAGTGGGAACAGTGGCAGACTTTATTTTTTTGAGGGGGGCGGAGCTCCAAAATCACTGCAGATGGTGACTGAAGCCATGAAATAAAAAGACACTCCTTGGAAGAAAAGTTATGACCAACCTAGACAGCATATTGAAAAGCAGAGACATTACTTTGCCAACGAAGGTCCATCTAGTCAAGGCTATGGTTTTTCCAGTAGTCATGTATGGATGTGAGAGTTGGAGTATAAAGAAATCTGAGCGTTGAAAAATTTATGCTTTTGAACAGTGGTGTTGGAGAAGACTCTTGAGAGTCCCTTGGGCTGCAAGGAGATCAAACCAGTCAATCCTAAAGGAAATCAGTCCTGAATGTCCATTGGAAGGACTGATGTTGAAGCTGAAACTCCAATCCTTTGGCCACATGATGTGAAGAGCTGACTCATTTGAAAAGACACTGATGCTGGGAAAGATTGAGGGCAGGTGGAGAAGGGGACGGCAGAGGATGAGATGGTTGGATGGCATCACCAACTCAATGGACATGAGTTTGGGTAAACTCTGGGATTTGGTGATGGACAGGGAGGCCTGGTATGCTGCAGTCCATGGGTTCTCTAAGAGTTGGACACGATTGAGCAACTGAACTGGACTGAACTGAAAGCTTTGTTTGGGAAAGGTTTCCATTTGAATTCAGAGTTAAAGGGTCTGAAAATTCTGACGAACATATCGTATGGCTTGTCTGTTGCTGAGAACATTAATTTGGTCAAATGGAATGAAAATCCTTAAGAATTACTCATTTTTTCATTGGCAGCACTTGGCACCATTTGGAATGACAAACACTATTTCCATAGATGTTAATAGCCCCAGAAGGTACATCACATTTGGATGATGAATGTTATACAAAGTTGCATAAAGATGACATTATGGACCAACCCCCACCTCCTGTTTTTCTTTAAGGGGATTATTAAATAATATGCAACTGTCTGGAGATTTTTTCTTATATTGCTTTAATATTTTTCAATTAAATTATCACCCAGAGCTCCAGGATTTAGTCTTTGATATTTCAAGGCACTGAGAGTTAAATTATGGTCTGGCTCAAGGGATTCTCAGAGCCCTTCAGGGCATCACCAGACCCGGTGATGAATGAGTTCTGGGAAACAGGCGGCTCTTCACTAACAAGGCATCTCATGCCCAATGTTTAGCGGGCCCTTTCTGGAAACTTATGACCTATATTTTGGGGAAATGTTCTTATATCATTTGTTGCTAATTTTCTTGCTTCCCCGTTGTACATCCTCCATGTTCTAATGGGAACTTTTATCACTCAAACAATGCGTATTCTTGACTAATCTTCTAGCTTCTTGCCTTTTCTCTATTCTCCATTCATTTGTCTTTTTACTCTACTTTCAGGATGATTTCTTAAAACTTTATCTTCTGATCTGTCTGCTGGATTTCCATGTGAGCTGTTATGTTACTAATTTCAGATGCTCTATTTTTGAACTTGAGTGTCCTGCATTAATAGCATCGATTTGGGGTTTGTACATGTTCCTAAGTGTTTTGTTTTAGATTTTTTTTCTCCCTGCATAATCTGTTTTCTTGGAATGACTTTACTTTTTTCTGTTTGTTAGTTTGAATCTTTATCTTTGAGAGCTTTTCCTCAGGTTTTCCTCATCCCGGGCTTTTTGTGCATGATAACAGTGAGGGCTTTCACGTCTGATTGGCCAAGCTGCCTTCATCATTGGGTATCTCAGCTCTCAGCTACACTGGGAATTGCCCTATGTGGTACCATTTCTTCAAGAATTCCAGGTGTCAGTGTATTTGTCTTTTCTGCTTTGAAATAGACCAGTGCATGCAAGCTCCCTCACTCAGTCATGTCTGACTCTTTGCAACCACATAGTCTGTGACCCACCAGGTTCCGCTTTCTGTGGGATTCTCCAGGGAAGAATACTGGAGTGGGTTGCCATTTCCTACTCCAAGGGATCTTCCTAGCCCAGGGATCAAACTGCATCTCCTGAGACTCCTGCATTGGCAGGCATATTCTTTAACAGCTGCACCACCTGGGAAGCTCAGAAATAGATCAAATTCCCCAGGGGGGCAGGGTCGGGGGGAACATCTTCTAGTTTCTATCTAGAGGGAAGGGATCTGGGAGTTAGTCTCTTGAGTACCAATTAAGGTTAGGGACAGGGGCTGGGGGACTTTGCATTACTTATTTGGCATGCATTTGACCATGATATCAGCTGTGTGTGTGTGAGTGCTTAGTCACTCACTCATGTCCAACTCTTGTGGCCCCAGGGACTGTAGCCTGCCAGACTCCTCTGTCTGTGGGATTTCCCAGGCAAGAATACTGGAGTGGGTTGCCATTTCCTTCTCCAGGAGATCTTCCCCATCCAGGGATCGAACTGGGGTCTCCCTCATGTCTGGCATCTGCTGCATGGGCGCTGTACTTAGTCACTCAGTCGTGTCCGACTCTTGTGACCCCATAGACTGTAGCCTGCCGGGCTCCTCTGTCCATGGAATTCTCCAGGCAAGAATACTGGAGTGGGTTGCCATTTCCTTCTCCAGAGGATCTCCCCAACCCAGGGATTGAACCCAGGTCTCCTGCATTGCAGTCAGACTCTTTAGTGACTGAGCTCCTGCTGCAGGTGGAGTCTTTTCCACTCACACCCCCTGGAAAGCCCCCTGCTCGGTATAGCATTTGCCAGACCTAGAGCCTCTGTTTACCCTCTCTAGGGAATGCATCTCTAGGCTCTGGGGGGAAGAGGGACACGCAGAAGACATCAGAGGTCTAACTGCTTCTCAGACAGATTCCACCCAGGCTGCCAATTTCAGAACCACCCTCTTTGCCTCCGCTTCAGAAGTTAACAGATGCTGGTTATGACTCTAAAAGTATAACTCAAGTCTGTCTCTATCTTTTCCTACTGATGTCGCTCATCTATTTCCTTCTACCTTCCAAAACTGTGTGATCTTTATCTTCTATCCTGTCTTCTCCATTCTATGGATTATGTTTTTGATATATATCCCTTTACTATAGTTTTTGTCAGTATGTTTTCAGTATTGCATCTTAATAAGAGAGCAATATGGTACAGTTTTCATTTTGACTCTCTTGTAATATGTAACAATGCTTACACATAATAGACACTGACTGGTATTTGTAGAATTCAATAGATGAAAACTTTAACTACATCTAAAGCATAGTACTACATCATTCATTTTCACATATTAGAGATTTATTGTATTTGATAAATTAATAAAATTAAATATCTCCTTTCTTCTCCAATAATGCAACATAAAGATATAGCTCCCTAAGTAAAAATCTGCAATAGACAAAGTTAACAATACTTTGAATGCACATTTTACCAACTCCTGTGTTATCTATCCAACAAATACGAATATCTTTGAGAAAGCACAATGTGACTAATAATTCAGTACAGTTCAGTCGCTCAGTTGTGTCTGACTCTTTGTGACCCCATCGACTGCAGTATGCCACTTTTCCCTGTCCATCGCCAACTCCCAGAGCTTACTCAAACTCATGTCCATTGAGTCCGTGATGTCATCCAACCATCTCATCCTCTGTCGTCCCTTCTCCTGCCACCTTCAATCATTCTCAGCATCAGGGTCTTTTCAAATGAGTCAGTTCTTCCCATCAGGTGGCCAAAGGATTGGAGTTTCAGCTTCAGCATCAGTCCTTCCAATGAATATTCAGGACTGATTTCCTTTAGGATGGACGGGTTGGATCACCTTGCAGTCCAAGGGACTCTCAAAAGTCTTCTCCACCACATTTCAAAAGCATCAATTCTTCAGCACTCAGCGTTTTTTATAGTCCAACTCTCACATCCATACACGACTACTGGAAAAACCATAGCCTTGACTAGATGGACCTTTGTTGGCAAAGTAATGTCTCTGCTTTTTAATATGCTATCTAGCATATCTAATATGCTCCTTTTCTTCTAAGGAGCAAGCATCTTTTAATTTCATGGCTGCAATCACCATCTGCAGTGATTTTGGAGCCCAAAAAAATAAAATCTGTCACTGTTTCCATTGTTTCCCCATCTATTGGCCATAAGGTGATGGCCCAGATGTTATGATCTTAGTTTTCTGAATGTTGAACTTTAAGTCAACTTTTTCACTCTCCTCTTTCACTTTCATCAAGAGGCTCTTTAGTTCTTCTTCACTTTCTGCCATAAGGGTGGTGTTACCTGCATATCTGAGGTTATTGATATTTCTCCCAGCAATCTTGATCCCAGCTTGTGCTTCATCCCGTCTGGCATTTCTCATTATGTACTCTGCATATACGTTAAATAAGCAGGGTGGCAATATACAGCCTTGACGTACTCCTTTCCCGATTTGGAACCAATCTGTTTTTCCATATCCAATTCTAACTGTTGCTTCTTGACCTGCATACAGATTTATCAGGAGGCAGATCAGGTGGTCTGGTATTTCCATCTCTTGAAGAATTTTCCACAGTTTGCTGTGATCCACACAGTCTAAGGCTTTGGCATAGTCAATAAAGCAGAAATAGATGTTTTTTTGGAACTCTCTTGCTTTTTCCATGATCCAGCTGATGTTGGGAATTTGATTTCTGGTTCCTCTGCCTTTTCTAAATCTAGCTTGAACATCTGGAATTTCATTGTTCATGTATTGTTGAAGCCTGGCTTGGAGAACTTTGAGCATTACTTTGCTAACATGTGAGATGAGTGCAATTGTGCAGTAGTTTGAGCATTTTTGGCATTGCCTTTCTTTGTGATTGGAATGAAAACTGACCCTTCCAGTCCTGTGGCCACTACTGAGTTTTCCAAATTTGCTGTCATATTGAGTGCAGCACTTTCACAGCATCATCTTTCAGGATTTGAAATAGCTCAACTGGAATTCCATTGCCTCCACTAGCTTTGTTCATAGTGATGCTTCCTAAGGCCCCCTTGACTTCACATTCCAGGATGTCTGGCTCTAGGTGAGTGATCACACCATCGTGATTACCTGGGTCATGAAGATCTTTTTTGTATAGTTCTTCTGTGCATTCCTGCCACCTCTTCTTAATATCTTCTGCTTCTTTTAGCACCATACCATTTCTGTCCTTTATTGTGCCCATCTTTGCATGAAATGTTCCATTGGTATCTCTAATTTTCTTAAAGAGATCTTTAGTCTTTCCCATTCTATTGTTTCCCTCTATTTCTTTGCATTGATCGCTGAGGAAGGCTTTCTTTTCTCTCCTTGCTATTCTTTGGAACTCTGCATTCAGATGGGTATATCTTTCCTTTTCTCCTTTGCCTTTAGCTTCTCTTCTTTTCTCAGCTATCTGTAAGGCTTCCTCAGACAACCATTGTGCCTTTTTGCATTTGTTTTTCTTGAGGATGGTCTTGATCACTGCTTTCTATTAAATAGTTACTGAGATTCACTAATAATTTCACTAATAACTACTGAGATTAATATTCACATTTGGTAACATAGCACATATATTATGAATTGGATATTATTTAATTAGTAGGAATATCCTCTAAATGAAATTTCATAGGTTAAAATCTGTTAGCTCCCAAACCAAGAACAGATTGAAGTAAACAGTTTTACAGTTTATGTGTGTCAGTAAATAAGATTTTGTTACATAGAAGCTCTCTTTCTGTTACTAAATTTAATAATGCAGATGGAGTTTTAGTTTATTGCTTCTATAGAAAGCTTAATCAGTTTTTGAGAGAGCCTGAAAGCTAATTGTAATGTATTTGGAATTTTTTAGGATCAGGTGGTTATTATAAATATTTATTTCAAAGCAGAATTATACTTAAGCCTCTAGATCTTGACAGATCACAGTTTCAATATTTCCAGATAGTGTAATATTTCCTTAGAAATATAGTATTAGATATTTAACTCTTGTATTGGGGTATTTGATCTATGCAAGTTTATGGATCAACAAGCAATATAATTTGCCAGATATGTCCCCATTTTTTATTTTAGAAATAGACCAATTTTTCATACCATAGTATGGCATTTCTTATGTAACAGTTTGCACAAACCATAATTTGTTTTCATTTATTAAAAACAAGTATGAAGTTTGTATTCAGACTGGTTTATTGAAGGAGTAAACCTTTACTTAAATGACGACAGTATTATTTTTTAGTGTATATAATTTTTCTAAGAAAAACAAAACCCTAAGATAGCTTTAACTCAAAATAGAAAGGACTGCTTTTTCTTTAAAAGTCTTTAGCAATTGTTTTATTTTCTATGTCGTATTTATATTATTTTGATTAAGATAAAAAATTAGCTGGAAAGAAAACCACTGAATTTCTTTATGCTAAATATTTTATATGGGTTGTTTCATATAATATTACAAGCATAGAAGGTTATTGTTACTCACATTTTACAAATTAGTCACTTCAGTCATGTCCGACTCTTTATGACCGTGTGGACTGTAGCCCGCCAGTCTCCTGTCCATGGGATTCTCCAGGCAAGGATACTGAAGTACGTTGTCATGCCCTTCTCCAGGGCACGTCCCTGGCCTGGTGATGGAACCCATGACTTCTGCCTCTCCTGCATTCCAGGCAGGTTCTTTACCCACTGAGCCATGTGGGAGGTCCGTTTTGTGGTTTGTCAGTTAAAATACATTAAGTGCTAAGAATTATGGCTGGCACTCTGTAAGTGCTACGTATGTGTTAGCTATCGGTTGTTGTTTTTCTGGTTATGCTGCTGTGACAATGTCCAGGAAAAGCGATTATGGTGCTCTCACAGATATGAAAAGTAGTTTTAGTCTTTGCAGCAAATTTTCTCTCCCATCTGCCTTTCAGAGTTGGGTTTCATGCCTTTCCTTTGGACAACCACCTCATAGAAGAACAAGTTTACCTTAGAAAACAGTCAGGACACACCAGAGCTGAGGGGAGTCAACTTCTTTTGAGGCCAGGGCCATGCAGGGGTGGGGAATAAAGAAACAGGCTCAATGACCTTGCTGTCTGCTGTGAATCTGATGTAGAAGTTGTCAGAATTGGTGCCTCCAAAGAACTGGGCATAAGTCACAGTGGAAAAGATGAGGAATGAGTCAGCAGCCTGCATCTGCCCCCCTCCCCTGCCATGTGCCTGCTTTGTAGTTCAAACACAGACTCCCCATCCAAAAATCAGAGCTAGGTCACCCAGTGTCTTTTTGACTGAGTATATACACATTACTTCCCCACCCCCACATCCCTTCAGAGTCAGCCAGTGACCTTCCCAATAAGAAGAGACCCTGTCCAACCCATCTTTTTGGTCAATGATACAGAAGATGCTGTGCTTCCCTGCCAGGTGCTCCAAACAAATGAGGGTATTGATTCACATCCTCCCGACTTTAAAGACTGGATTTAAGAATGAAATGTGATTGTATGTGGAAATGCTCTGCACATCTTTAAGACATAGCAGTATAGAATGGGAGTTAGGACTTCCCTGGTGGTATAGTGGATGGGAATCCACCTGCCAGTGCAGGGTACGTGGGTCCAATCCCCCATGGTCCGGGAAGATTCCACATGCCTTGGGGCAGCTAAGCCTGTGCACCGCAACTGCTGAGCCTGTGCTCCGTGACAAAAGAAGCCCCCACACTGAGAAGCCTAGGTACCACAGCGAAGAGTAGCTCCCATTCACTGTGACTAGAGAAAACCCTTGTGCAGCAATAAAGACCTAGCGCAACCAAAAATAAAATAATTTTTTTGAAAACTCAAAAAAAAAAGAGATGAAAAGAATGGGGGTTAATTTACCCCTGCAGGATTTCTAATCCATCTGCTACGGCGATGGATGAGTCCTTTCCTGATAATGGATTGATGGCAGATGTACAGCATTAGAAGCTATGTGGCTCATTAACCCATGACACTAGAATCTTGGTTATAAAAGTGAGCAACTTTATAGAACACATATTAGCGAGAACATTAATGAAATGATCAGGATTTAATGTCTCCTAATGGGCCATTATATCCTTTTTGTTCTTGAAGTAGATTAAAAAATACATGAATCTGTGGCATAGAGATTAATATCATCCTGAAGAACTGGCATCGGAACACTAATAGACACATGGAAAGCTGCTCCCTTTGGCCTGGGAACTGGAATTCTCGGAAAAAAATAAGCGTAGAGGATAGCAGCTGTTAGGAATCATCCTTCAAGAAGCCTAGCTGAAATTTACCTAGAAATTAACACCTGCTACTGAAGCTGTGTCTAATGACAAAATTAGCAAGGATGCTATGGCCACAGTTATAGTATTATGGTTTCAATTCTACTTTAAAATTGCCGTAGCAAAAGAACATTTGATCAGGAGATAGCACTGAGTTTTACTCCAAATGGGTTTCCCTGGTGGCTCAGTAAAGAACCTGCCTGCCATGCAGAAGATGGGGGTTCAATCACTTTCACACTTAACTGCAAATGAGGGTTTGACTACCGCTAAAATAGTGTCACACCCAGAATGTGAAATGTGAAGAGGACACCTTTCAATCAGACATTCTGTGGCTTCAGTTGTTAAATGGTCACACTTACCTGCAGAAAGGATATTCATTTTCTAGCTAAAGTGTTTTATTATATTTTGAAAATACTTCACTGAGTCATTTTCATAGAAGCATGAGAATATTCCCCATTAAGCTTCTCAAAGTTGAAAAGTGATTTTTATCACTGCCTGTACTTAACTCTTTGCTTCATCAATTAGTGATTTCTACCTAATAAGATTAACATCACAGTACTAGAGTCTTTTTTTAAAAACTAAAGCTGTGTGTTTTATTGTGTTATATAGTTCATTGTAAGTAAAGTTGTATTTTTACGATACCAAATGATGAATAGCCATTACGTAGCTAATTTGATCAAGCCACTAATTTCAGATTCTGAGTTAATTTAAAAGTGTCAATACTTACATACACAGAATTAGATTCTTATTAAACAGTATTTATTTTAGTTATTTTCTTATAAATTTGCATTTTTTTGCATGAGTACAGAAAATTTGATTTGTAACTAGAACTTCAAACCTTTTAACTTTACTAGACAAACAATGATTTTCCCCAAAAAAATCTTTCTGATGGTGAATCAGACGGCAAAATTTACAGGTATAAGAATAAAGTTTATGACTTTTCTAAAACATGACTTTTTCTCTATTATCTCTTAGGCTCCTTAACCTACAGTCACGATTTTCTTGGTTAGTATGGTATACTAACCAACTATACTACTACTTGTAAAACAACCGCAGAAAAAAAAAGCTGTGGTAAATGGAAGGATCATTTCTTGTTACATCCTTGAAGATATCAACTGTACATATTTTACAAATAAATAATTCATTAGTACTTTAATTTTGTGATCACACCTAAGGACATCAATCTAGTTGACCAAACTCTGAAAAATACAGTTAAACCAATTATTGATTGACGAAGTTTTTAAAAGACATTTTAATGCAGAGGAGGAGCCAAGATGGCGGAGGAGTAGGACAGGGAGAACACTTTCTCCCCCACAAATTCATCAAAAGAGCATTTAAACGTCGAGTAAATTCCACAAAACAACTTCTGAATGCCGGCAGAAGACATCAGGCACCCAGAAAAGCAATCCAACTCTTCGAAAGGAGGTAGGAAAAAATATAAAAGACAAAAAAAGAGACAAAAGAGGGAGGGACGGAGTTCCATCCCGGGAAGGGAGTCTTAAAAAGAGAGAAGTTTCCAAACACCAGGAAACCTTCTCACTGCCGAATCTGTGCCGAGCTTTGGAAGCACAGAGGGCAACATAACAGAAAGAAAAAATAAATAAACAATTAAAACTCAAAGATTGCAAGTCCTACGGTAACTCCCCCAGCGGAGAAGCAGCGTAGACGCCTGCACGCCTACGCATTAGCAAGCCGGGCTGGGCAGGGAGGCGCAGCACGGGCTGCATCGCTTAGAGTAAGAATCTGGCCTGAATACCCTGAGCACTATCTGAGCGAAATAATTTGGGCTAGCAAACCAGACTGTGGGATATCTACCACGCGAAAAGCCAGCCCCAACTTAAGACACCGCCAGGCCCGCGCGGGAACAAAGAATTGAACAGAGATAGCCGGCTGCAGACCTTCCCCCTCCGGTGACAGGCAGCCAGAGCGGAAGGGGGCAATCGCAGCCCCAGAGAGACATTATCTATAAAACTGTAAGCAGGCTTCTTTGCTAACTAAAAATTCTTGGGGTCTGGACGGTTAACATCTGCCTGAGAAGGTGCGCTGGTTTTACGCCCAGATAACCGAGTGGTGGGGAGGCGATAAGTCGCAGCATTGGCGCTCGCCAAACACCTCATCACTTGAGCTGCTCGGACCTGGGAAGAGCACAAAACTCAGGCCCAACTGAGTTTGCGCCTCTGAGGACTACCCGAGTGCCTGAACCTGAGCGGCTTGGACCTGGGAGGTACATGCAACCCAGGGCCAGCCTCGGATTGTTCCCGGTGGAACAACCTAGAGCCCGAGCAGTGTGGGCAGGAGGCTACACGCGCCGTGAGCGGGGCAGACCCAGTGTGGCTGAGGCACTGCGGCGCACGCCAGTGTTATTTGTTTGCAGCATCCCTCCCTCCCTCCCCACAGCGCTACTGAACAAAGAGAAGAAATACAGCTCCACCCATCAGAACACCGACACAAGCATACCAAACCAGGAAACCATGACAAGCCACCAGTACAAACCCACACACAATGAGGAAAAGCCACAATAAAGAGAACTCCACAAACTGCCAGAATACAGAAAGGACACCCCAAACTCAGCAATTTAAACAAGATGAAGAGACAGAGGAATACCCAGCAGATAAAGGAACAGGATAAATGCCCACCAAACCAAACAAAAGAGGAAGAGATAGGGAATCTACCTGATAAAGAATTCCGAATAATGATAGTGAAATTGATCCAAAATCTTGAAATTAAAGTGGAATCACAGATAAATAGCTTGGAGACAAGGATTGAGAAGATGCAAGAAAGGTTTAACAAGGACCTAGAAGAAATAAAAAAAGAGTCAATATATAATGAATAATGCAATAAATGAAATTAAAAACACTCTGGAGGAAACAAATAGTAGAATAACAGAGGCAGAAGATAGGATTAGTGAATTAGAAGATAGAATGGTAGAAATAAATGAATCAGAGAGAATAAAAGAAAAACGAATTAAAAGAAATGAGGACAATCTCAGAGACCTCCAGGACAATATTAAACGCTACAACATTCAAATCATAGGGGTTCCAGAAGAAGAAGACAAAAGAAAGACCATGAGAAAATACTTGAGGAGATAATAGTTGAAAACTTCCTAAACTGGGGAAGGAAATAATCACCCAAGTCCAAGAAACCCAGAGAATCCCAAACAGGATAAACCCAAGGCGAAACACCCCAAGACACATATTAATCAAATTAACAAAGATCAAACACAAAGAACAAATATTAAAAGCAGCAAGGGAAAACAACGAATAACACACAAGGGAAATCCCATAAGGATAACAGCTGATCTTTCAATAGAAACTCTTCAAGCCAGGAGGGAATGGCAAGACATACTTAAAATGATGAAAGAAAATAACCTACAGCCCAGATTATTGTACCCAGCAAGGATTTCATTCAAGTATGAAGGAGAAATCAAAAGCTTCTCAGACAAGCAAAAGCTGAGAGAATTCTGCACCACCAAACCAGCTCTACAACAAATACTAAAGGATATTCTCTAGACAGGAAACACAAAAATGGTGTATAAATTCGAACCCCAAACAATAAAGTAAATGGCAACGGGATCATACTTATCAGTAATTACCTTAAACGTAAATGGGTTGAATGCCCCAACCAAAAGACAAAGACTGGCTGAATGGATACGAAAACAAGACCCTACATATGTTGTCTACAGGAGACCCACCTCAAAACAGGGGACACATACAGACTGAAAGTGAAGGGCTGGAAAAAGATTTTCCATGCAAATAGGGACCAAAAGAAAGCAGGAGTAGCAATACTCATATCAGATAAAATAGACTTTAAAACAAAGGCTGTGAAAAGAGACAAAGAAGGTCACTACATAATGATCAAAGGATCAATCCAAGAAGAAGATATAACAATTATAAATATATATGCACCCAACACGGGAGCACCGCAGTATGTAAGACAAATGCTAACAAGTATGAAAGGAGAAATTAACAATAACACAATAATAGTGGGAGACTTTAATACCCCACTCACACCTATGGATAGATCAACTAAACAGAAAATTAACAAGGAAACACAAACTTTAAACGATACAATAGACCAGTTAGACCTAATTGATATCTATAGGATATTTCATCCCAAAACAATGAATTTCACCTTTTTCTCAAGCGCACATGGAACCTTCTCCAGGATAGATCACATCCTGGGCCATAAAGCTAGCCTTGGTAAATTCAGAAAAATAGAAATCATTCCAAGCATCTTTTCTGACCACAATGCAGTAAGATTAGATCTCAATTACAGGAGAAAAACTATTAAAAATTCCAACATATGGAGGCTGAACAACACGCTGCTGAATAACCAACAAATCACAGAAGAAATCAAAAAAGAAATCAAAATTTGCATAGAAACGAATGAAAATGAAAACACAACAACCCAAAACCTGTGGGACACCGTAAAAGCAGTCCTAAGGGGAAAGTTCATAGCAATACAGGCACACCTCAAGAAACAAGAAAAAGTCAAATAAATAACCTAACTCTACACCTAAAGCAACTAGAAAAGGAAGAAATGAAGAACCCCAGGGTTAGTAGAAGGAAAGAAATCTTAAAAATTAGAGCAGAAATAAATGCAAAAGAAACAAAAGAGACCATAGCAAAAATCAACAAAGCCAAAAGCTGGTTCTTTGAAAGGATAAATAAAATTGACAAACCATTAGCCAGACTCATCAAGAAACAAAGGAGAAAAAATCAAATCAATAAAATTAGAAATGAAAATGGAGAGATCACAACAGACAACACAGAAATACAAAGGATCATAAGAGACTATTATCAACAATTATATGCCAATAAAATGGACAACGAGGAAGAAATGGACAAATTCTTAGAAAAGTACAACTTTCCAAAACTCGACCAGGAAGAAATAGAAAACCTTAACAGACCCATCACAAGCACAGAAATTGAAACTGTAATCAAAAATCTTCCAGCAAACAAAAGCCCAGGTCCAGACGGCTTCACAGCTGAATTCTACCAAAAATTTAGAGAAGAGCTAACACCTATCCTGCTCAAACTCTTCCAGAAAATTGCAGAGGAAGGTAAACTTCCAAACTCATTCTATGAGGCCACCATCACCCTAATACCAAAACCTGACAAAGATACCACAAAAAAAGAAAACTACAGGCCAATATCACTGATGAACATAGATGCAAAAATCCTAAACAAAATTCTAGCAATCAGAATCCAACAACACATTAAAAAGATCATACACCATGACCAAGTGGGCTTTATCCCAGGGATGCAAGGATTCTTCAATATCCGCAAATCAATCAATGTAATACACCACATTAACAAATTGAAAAACAAAAACCATATGATTATCTCAATAGATGCAGAGAAAGCCTTTGACAAAATTCAACACCCATTTATGATAAAAACTCTCCAGAAAGCAGGAATAGAAGGAACATACCTCAACATAATAAAAGCTATATATGACAAACCCACAGCAAACATTATCCTCAATGGTGAAAAATTGAAAGCATTTCCTCTAAAGTCAGGAACAAGACAAGGGTGCCCACTTTCACCATTACTATTCAATATAGTTTTGGAAGTTTTGGCTACAGCAATCAGAGCAGAAAAAGAAATAAAAGGAATCCAAATTGGAAAAGAAGAAGTAAAACTCTCACTATTTGCAGATGACATGATCCTCTACATAGAAAACCCTAAAGACTCCACCAGAAAATTACTAGAACTAATCAATGATTATAGTAAAGTTGCAGGATATAAAATCAACACACAGAAATCCCTTGCATTCCTATACACTAATAATGAGAAAACAGAAAGAGAAATTAAGGAAACAATTCCATTCACCATTGCAAAAAAAGAATAAAATACTTAGGAATATATTTACCTAAAGAAACTAAAGACCTATATATAGAAAACTATAAAACACTGGTGAAAGAAATCAAAGAGGACACTAATAGATGGAGAAATATACCATGTTCATGGATTGGAAGAATCAATATAGTGAAAATGAGTATACTACCCAAAGCAATTTATAGATTCAATGCAATCCCTATCAAGCTACCAACAGTATTCTTCACAGAGCTAGAACAAATAATTTCACAATTTGTATGGAAATACAAAAAACCTCGAATAACCAAAGCGATCTTGAGAAAGAAAAATGGAACTGGAAGAATCAACCTACCTGACTTCAGGCTCTACTACAAAGCCACAGTTATCAAGACAGTATGGTACTGGCACAAAGACAGAAATACAGATCAATGGAACAAAATAGAAAGCCCAGAGATAAATCCACGCACATATGGACAGCTTATCTTTGACAAAGGAGGCAAGAATATACAGTGGATTAAAGACAATCTCTTTAACAAGTGGTGCTGGGAAATCTGGTCAACCACTTGTAAAAGAATGAAACTAGAACACTTTCTAACACCATATACAAAAATAAACTCAAAATGGATTAAAGATCTCAACGTAAGACCAGAAACTATAAAACTCCTAGAGGAGAACATAGGCAAAACACTCTCTGACATACATCACAGCAGGATCCTCTATGACCCACCTCCCAGAATATTGGAAATAAAAGCAAAAATAAACAAATGGGACCTAATTAAACTTTAAAAGCTTCTGCACATCAAAGGAAACTATTAGCAAGGTGAAAAGACAGCCTTCAGAATGGGAGAAAATAATAGCAAATGAAGCAACCGACAAACAACTAATCTCAAAAATATACAAGCAACTCCTACAGCTCAACTCCAGAAAAATAAATGACCCAATCAAAAAATGGGCCAAAGATCTAAATAGACATTTCTCCAAAGAAGACATACAGATGGCTAACAAACACATGAAAAGATGCTCAACATCACTCCTTATCAGAGAAATGCAAATCAAAACCACTATGAGGTACCATTTCACGCCAGTCAGAATGGCTGTGATCCAAAAGTCTACAAATAATAAATGCTGGAGAGGGTGTGGAGAAAAGGGAACCCTCTTACACTGTTGGTGAGAATGCAAACTAGTACAGCCACTATGGAGAACAGTGTGGAGATTCCTTAAAAAACTGGAAATAGAACTGCCTTATGATCCAGCAATCCCACTGATGGGCATACACACTGAGGAAACCAGAAGGGAAAGAGACACATGTACCCCAATGTTCATCGCAGCACTGTTTATAATAGCCAGGACATGGAAGCAACCTAGATGTCCATCAGCAGATGAATGGATAAGAAAGCAGTGGTACATATACACAATGGAGTATTACTCAGGCATTAAAAAGAATACATTTGAATCAGTTCTAATAAGGTGGATGAAACTGGAGCCTATTATACAGAGTGAAGTAAGCCAGAAGGAAAAACATAAATACAGTATACTAACGCATATATATGGAATTTAGAAAGATGGTAACGATAACCCTGTATACGAGACAGCAAAAGAGACAATGATGTATAGAACAGTCTTATGGACTCTGTGGGAGAGGGAGAGGGTGGGAAGATTTGGGAGAATGGCATTGAAACATGTGAAATGTCATGTATGAAACGAGATGCCAGTCCAGGTTCAGTGCACGATGCTGGATGCTTGGGGCTGGTGCCCTGGGACGGCCCAGGGGGATGGTATGGGGAGGGGGGAGGGAGGAGGGTTCAGGATGGGGAGCCCGTGTATACCTGAAATTTTTTTAATTTTAAAAATTAAAAAAAAAAATGGAAGAAAAAAAAAGACATTTTAATGCATTTTGTTTAATTCAAGTAGCAGTTTTCTTCAATGTAGTAAGCCAATTTATCTGTGTAAACATGGTATAATTTACATAAATATGATGCCTTTTAACTTGTGGTTAAAAATATTCAATTGTGGCAAAATCATTTTTCAAAGTATCCTACCATAACACAGGTGCAAGTCAGTCAATTTCTTTATTCCAACACCAGTTCTTCTTTTCATTAGCTGTCATCTAAAGCAAACTTGTCAAGTCTATTTATCATGTTTTTTTCTTTCTTTGATATTTTTGTTTGCATAGTACTTACCCACCCTAAGATAAATCTTCATGTTTTTCTTCTAATTTTTACGGTTTATATTTTATATTTAACTCTTTAATGCATTCAGAATTGACCATTTGATATTAAATTGTGTATATTATTTTACATTTTGTTTTTTAAATTAAAGAAGAGTAGATTTACAATGCTGTATTCATTTCAGGTGTACAGCAAATTGATTCAGTGATAAATACACATATATCAATTTCTTTCAGATTCTTTTCCCTTTTAAATTATTACAAAATATTAAGTATAGTTCCCTGTGCTATGGGAAGAACCTCTGGAGGAGGAAGTGGGGTTGCAGAGTGAGACACAACTGAGCATGCATGCATGCCACTCCCACCTCATAAGTCCAGGAAGATCAGGACATTATGACTGCCTTCCAGTAAATATTGGGCATAGTGTGACCCTCAGAATTTTTTGCAATGCTATGTTTAGCTCGTGTATGACGTGGAAACTTAGAGAAGACTCATTTGGAATCTGTCTTTCCTTCTTCTTTCTTGTATAGGTTGAGCTCCCATGTGTCTCTTCCACATTATTCTGCTTTTCTGAGTTGTGGGAGAAGAGACCTGTGCTGCAGGGAGTAAAGTCAGGAACACGAGTGAAGGAGAAAGGGAGAGAGGACCATACTCCATTAAAAATCTAAGAACCATCAGAAGTAACTAGCATTCTAAAAATGGACCCTCTACTTGTCGATCACGTCCTTTAATTCTCTTCATTGACAAATTTGCCTTGACTAGGAGCCTGGTTACATTCTCTTGGGAACTAACCGTTGACATTTTAATACACAGGACAAGCTTTGAAACCTTCTGGGATGACCTAGTCTTATGAATCACTGTTCTACACTCAGCTGAGATCTTGTCTAGCTTTTTTTTTTCTTTTTACTCTGAGCTTCTGGCTTTGTTCTCAATTGATTCTCAGCAGTATGTCCACAAATAATCCATTTGTGTTATACTTTGCCTGACAGGTATACTTTGACTTCCCTGGTGGCTCAGAGAGTAAGGCGTCTGCCTACAATGCGGGAGAACCGGGTTCTATCCCTGGGTTAGGAAGATCCTCTGGAGAAGGGAATGGCAACCCACTCCAGTACTCTTGCCTGGAAAATCCCATGGACAGAGGAGCATGGTAGGCTTCTACAGTCCATGGGGTTGAAAAGAGTCAGACACGACTGAGCAACTTCACTCACTTACCTGACAGGTAAATTTCAACCATCACCAAGACTAATACTGTGGGTTGGTTGACTCTCTAATCTGAATACATTCCTATCAGATGAAAGAATTGACCTGGCAAAAAATTGTCACAATTCACACACAAACAGTGAAGCAAAGCCCTCATTTTATGTGTAATTATGACCAAATTAGGTATTTATCAAACTAAGAAGCTGTAATTTACACATCCCCAAAGTGGAATCTTTTTTGATATTGAGAATAATTATAT
Organism: Bos mutus; assembly: GCF_027580195.1. Classification (NCBI taxonomy): domain Eukaryota; kingdom Metazoa; phylum Chordata; class Mammalia; order Artiodactyla; family Bovidae; genus Bos; species Bos mutus. Next base: position 54,291,344 of record NC_091630.1, on the reverse strand, counting down.
AAATGGCCCAGAATGTTTTTGATAACCATACCTGGTATTTATGATGAAATGATGGCCCTAACACATTTATGCATTCACAGTAAATTATAGGAACATTTTTATTTCTAAATGTTAATAAATAAATTTGCATTGTATGAGTGAGTGAGTGTTAGTTGCTCAGTAGTGTCCAACTCTTTGCAATCCCATGGACTATAGCCCACCAGGCTCCTCTGTCCATGGGGATTCTCCAGGCAAGAATACTGGACTGGGTTACTTTTCCCCCCTCCAGGGGGGATCTTCCCCTGGAGATCCAGGGGATCTTCCTAACCCAGGGATCAAACCTGGGTCTCCTGCATTGCAGGAGTGTAGTGCATTGCATTGTATAGTGCATTCTATTATAAAGTATCTGAATTTGAGGACAGAATTCATGGTCATAAGTAAAATAAATGACAAAGAATGCTATAAATCATTCAATAGCTACAAAATCCTCAATGAAATTATTATATTGTAATTCAAATTTTGTCTTTTATTAATTGTATATAATGCATGGCTCTGACCCATGGATTCTAGGTCTACTGAACATCCCCATAAAATTCTGTTCTCCTGGACACAGAGAATGGATCTGTTTCTGAGTTTCTGAGTTATGTGCGGTCAGTCCTTCCTTACCCAGAACGCATCTGGTAGGTATTACGCATCCATCCCTCCCTTCTTTGTGGATCTTTGCAGAGGACCGTGGACTAGCACATACTAGCACATATATGGTTTCTGATATAATGTGAGATCCTGGGGAAGGGATCATTGGGAAGTTTCTGCCCTTATAGAATTTATGTCACACCATATTCTCCAATTTTTTTCATGGCTTTATCTGCCTACAGGTAATATTTACCTCACCAAGTCATATCTAGAAGCTGAAATTTTAAAAATATGAAGGAAAGGCAGATGTGCCAAAGAGCACAGTCCTTTGCTGAAGGCTGCCTCAATTTTCAAATATAAGGGAACTACCTGGACTTTTAAATTGAAGTTTTATGTAGCTTGTCTAAAGTGTAATAGTACTGCTACTTGGCACATGGCCTAGAATTAGACAATGTTCCAGAGGTAAAGAAAAATGAAATTACTTAAGGATACAGAGAGAGTACAAGTGCCTGTCCTACTATTTCAATTCTTCTTTGATTAAAGTTAAAAAAATTTAAGTCAGCCAATAGTCCGCTACCCAAATTGAGGTTTTTGTGTTTTACAGTGCGTCTGTGATCAGGCAGGTGCTTCCCTGGTGGCTCAGACAGTAAAGAATCTGCCTGCAATGCAGAAGACCTGAGTTCAATCCTTGAGCTGGGAAGATACTCTGGAGTAGGAAATGGCAACCCACTCCAGTATTCTTGCCTGGAGAATTCCATGGACAGAGGAACATGGCAGGCTACAGTCCATGGGGTCATAAAGAGTTGGACACGACTGAGCAACTAACACACATGATCAGGCAAACTGTGCTTTCAGATTCACTTGCAAGGTGTGTGGCACAGCTAATATGGGGTCTTATTCTCCAGCTAGATATGGTCCTAAGAACACTGCCCTTCACTGAGGACACAGACACCTCTAAACATATAATAGTTTTGACAGTAAAAAGAAGAAAATATCTTCTCCTATTTGATATATTTTTGGAAAGTCTCCAAACAAACTTTTACAGTTCTGTGTGCTGTGCTCAGTCATGTCCAACTGTTTTGTGACGCCATGGACTGTAGCCCACCAGGCTTCTCTGTCCATGGAATTTTCCAGGCAAGTATCCTAGAGTGGGTTGCCATTTCCTTCTCCAGGGGATCTTCTCCACCCAGGGACAGAACCCTCTTCTCATGCTAGATTTCTTCAAAAACTGCATATCTCATTTCCAGACTCAGAAATAAAGAGCTGAACTCTTGACTGATGAGATTTTTCAGCTTCAGGGACTGCATGGGAATATTCTGGTTACTGATTGGACCACCATCCTCAATACCAAACTGTTATCCTGCACCACACCTTTCAGTATGCATGGAGCTTCTGATGGGCAATATGAGAAGTGTCAGTCACTCAGTCACATCTGACTCTTTGTGACCCCATGGACTGTAGCCCACCAGGCTCCTCTTTCCATGGAATTCTCCAGGAAAGAATACTGGAGTGGGTAGCCATTCCTTTCTTCAGAGTGTCTTCCTGACCCAGGGATTGAAGCTGGGTCTTCTGCATTGCAGTCATATTCTTACTGTCTAAGGCACTAGGGAAGCTCTCTGATGAACAATGCTAATTCTCAAATAACAACTAAGATGACATCAGGCCTTGTCATTGGTTGACAAGATGCTCAAAGCATCATTCTTAAAGGAAAACTATATCAGACTGTGAGTCATTTTCTATATCAATGGCTCTAAATTAAAGTAATTCTAAACATCTTTGCTCCTCATTCATCAATATATTGTAATTAATATAGCTTATATATTTTTAGGTCATGAAGTACTAATGATGAAAATATGAAACTTTTGCACTATGATGCATAGAAAACAAAGACTATAAATAGCATTTCTGTTAAAGAGATAAGCAGGAAAAATTTATGCATTCATTCTCAAAGAAGTTCTTGTGACCTAATGAGATCTTTAAATTTATTAATGTAATTATCTGTTATATAGTAGGGCTCCCTGGTGGCTCAGTGCTAAAGAATCCACCTGCCAGTGCAGGAGACACGGGTTCGACCCCTGTATTCTACTTTGGATAATATAATGTGTCTTCAACTAGGTACTTATGGAAAGTGTAGCTAAGTCTGCTTTTGGAAAAGCTGGGTATTTTAAGAGTAGCTGCCATCTTTAAGGACAACAGAAATTGATAGGTCCTCATGATCTGCAAATTGAAAAGGGCAGCCCATGGGGTCGCAAAGAGTCCGACATGACTGAGCGACAGAACAACAAATTCTTTGGAAAGTTTCAAAGTAAACTTTAAGGAGGAGCTCAAAGTGGTCTTTACTTCATTTAAGGGAATTAAAATTATTGAGATTAATCTTTGCTGTTAAGAACTCACATTATAATGTGTATTGATTGATAGTTTGGAAGCACCTTGAGTTCCTTAGGACAGTCAGAAATTTACCCTGATAATTAGCCACAGGGTAAAAAAGAAAAACCTTAAATATTATTCTCCTACCAAAAGAATTAAATAGTGATAAAATAAACAATGTGCTTTATGGCCACTGGACCTTATATACTTGTGGGATATCTGTCTAGTGACAATTAATCTTGTTGAGATGAAGGGCAGAGAGACAATAAAATGGAATTAAGCATCTCCATACTTGATGTGATTACTTCCCAGTCATGGCAGAGGATCAATGGAGGCAGAAAGACAGACAATATCCTCAAAATGAATATCATGGATAGATGTGGGCTTTTATTCTCAGTTTAGCTCCTGCCCCACAGCAAATGAATAGTCCCCTTGCACACATGTGCACACATATACACATTAAGATTTGCATGGAATGGGAAGACCCAAATGAAGGGCCAAGCAATAAGAATGGGCTGACACCCAGGCACAGCTACAGTGGAAATCCAGCCAGAGCTGTATTTGAATCCTTGTCTCTGAAACTTCCAGACCCCGAGACACTGTCTCCTGCAAGCCGTCCAAGGTGGTTACTCTACAACTTGAGATTGATGGTGAGAGAGAAGAACTTGCCAGAGAGGTTTTTACCACATCCAAGTTTACAATTAATCAGACCTCTTTCCAGCCTTCACAATTATTTGAGCAAAGGAAGCAATTAAGAAAAATAGTCTTCTTTTGCCGAGGGTTTTAAACCACACCAGCAGCCACATCCACAGGTCAAAAATACCAATATTACTCTATTTATTCAGCTACCTTTCAAAAAGGGAACAACTAAATGGATCATGCTTTTAAGTTGTGGTGCTGGAGAAGACTCCTGAGAGTCCCTTGGACAGCAAGGGGACCAAACCAGTCAATCCTAGGAGAAATCAACCCTGAGTACTCATTGGAAGGACTAATGCTGAAAATCCAATACTTTGGCCATTTGGTGTGACTTGCTGGAAAAGACCTTCATGCTGGTAAAGATTGAGGGAAAAAGGAAAAGGGGGCCAGTGGAGGATGAGATGGTTGGATGGCATCACTGACTCAATGGACATGAGTTTAAGCAAACTCTGGGAGATGGTGAAGGACCGCAAAACCTGGCGTGTTACAGTCCATGGGGTCGCAAAGAGTCAGACACAATTTAGCAACTGAACAACAGAAGGATCGTATGACCTTGCCTTTTTATTTTCTTTAAAAGAATCCTATCTCATTAAAGGGTCTTCCCTTGTGGCTCAGCCGGTAAAGAATCTGCCTGCAATGTGGGAGACCTGGGTTCCATCCCTGGGTTGGGAAGATCCTTTGGAGAAGGAAAAGGCTACCCACTCCAGTATTCTGGCCTGGAAAATTCCATGAACTGTATAGTCCATGGGGTCGCAAAGAGTCAGACATGACTGAGTGACTTTCACTTCACTTCATCACATTAAAACAAACATCTATTTTTTGCAAACAAGGAATTTTCCAACCAAAATTTTAAAATAAGCAAGGATCTTCTTTTCAGATGGCAAATTTAGCAAAAAACAGATTGAACAGAAACATTTCTGTTGTGCAAATGAAGTAAAATGTGTGCATGCATGCACATGCAGCATGAATTATGAACACAACAAACTATAAATATAACACATTAGTACCAGCAGGAAGCACAAAGGTAGCACAATTTTATGGTCTCAAAATCCTAATTAGCATAAAAGGCATAACATTGTAATCAAATAATTATTGATTAACACAAAGACAGAGAAGCCAGATGTGTTGAGTGGGCTTGGTAATTAGCTAAGTAAACTACAGGTGTTTAAAATTCATAGATTACAAACAAAATGTATCCTTATGGTTAAAGAATTATCGGTAGGCAAATCTTAGTGTCGTCAGGTGCAGCAAATGCATACCATAAATGTCAGTACCTGGAATGTACATTACACTTTCACAAATAATATTTGAGGCATCCCTGGCATGAAATGGGTTTTTCACTGCGTTGAAAATGTGGTTGCATTCAATGCACAGATGCTCAGCTTTTGAAAGGCTGTTTTTGCAGGGAGATCCCTGGTTCTGCCCTGTAGACCTGATGCACATCAATAGTAGCATAAAATAAGACATGGCTAATGAATGGACAGCTTCACAGTAAACACGGATGAGAGGAGGGGAGCTTGACATTTAAAAGAACAGCAGAAGTTTTCCTGCAAATTGCAGACTTTTGTAAACTTCTCGCTGTGTTTCCCCCACTCGCTCTGTGTGTGTGTGTGTATGTGTGTGTGTGTGTGTGCTCAGTCATGTCTGACTTTGGCAACTGTTGCCTGCCAGGCTCCTCTGTCTATTCTACAGGCAAGAATACTGGAGTGGGTTGCCATTTCCTCCTCCAAGGAATCTTTCCAACCCAGGAATCAAACCTGCATCTCCTGTATTGGCAGGCAGATTCTTTACCACTGAGCCACCAGGGAATTTTCTACTTCACATAGCATTTCTTTGTATGAATGCCAATTTCTCAATCTTCAATAGATGTTTAGGTTGCTCCCAAGATTTACTGTTTCAAACAATGCTATGAACATGCTTACATGTATGCACAGTTGTACGTGTGAGCTAGGTATATTCAGAAGGGTAAAGTAGCAGAATCACAGGCATGCCTATTTAAACTTCTAGATGTTGCCACCTTATGTTGTTTATGACTGATCACTGTCCTGTATTTGAGTGGCTGCCATGCCACCTTCCCTGGTGGCTCAGACAGTAAAGAATCCACCTGCAATGCGGGTGACCTGGGTTCAATCCCTGGGTAGGGAACATCCCCTGGAGAAGGCATGGCAACCCACTCCAGTATCTTACCTGGAGAATTCCATGGACAGAGGAGTCTTGTGGGCTACAGTCCATGGGGTAGCAAAGAGCTGGACGTGACTGAGCAATTAAGCACACACCATGCCAGCTGGACAATGACAAGTAATATAAGCTTGATCACCCTTACCAGGGCATTATTAATGTTATTGGATTTTTAAAGAAACAAATCTGTGCTTTGTTGATCCTTTCTACTGTATCTTTGATTAGTTTCTGCTTTTATATCTTTCTGGCTGTCCTTCCTCCACTCTTTTTAATAAATACTCATCTTCTAACATGAAAGAGACTTTATTTTTGCTTATATTTATAGTCTGTCTTCTTGTACTAGAATGCTAGCTTCACTAGAGCAGAGATTTTGTCTGTTTGGTTCGTAGATTAGTCCCAGGTCCCAGTACAGTGTAGACACATAACAAATATTTGTTAATTAAATCTGTATCTACATCTTCTAACATCTTTAGTCTTAACTTGATATACTTTTTAAATTTTTGAACAGTGTGCTTTGTTTATTAATTCTCAGGCTTTCTTCTTTTCTACTCTGAATACTTAATGCCATAAAATTTCCCCTGAATTTCATTTTATGTATATTTCACAAGTTCTGAAATGTAATTTTTTAATATATTGTTCTGTAGTAGTACTTGACTAAAAAAGAAAATTGTGATATGTACTTTGGCACTACATGAATTAACTACTTAATTTTAATTTTTTTTTTTTTTTGCTATCAATCACTAATCCTTATAAGTGTTGATCTCTCAGTTATGTCCATCTCTTTGTGATCCCATAGACTATAGCCCACCAGGCTCCTCTGTCCATGGGATTCCCAGGCAAGAATATTGAATGGGTTGCTGTTCCCTTCTGCAGGGAATCTTCCCGACCCAGGGACTGAACCTGAGTCTCCTGCATGGGAGCCAGATCCTTTACTGTCTGAGCCACCAGGGAAGCCCAAATCCTTAAATCCTTATAAGAATCAAATAGTTTCATTATAATTTGTAATTTTAAAAAAATTCTTTCCTTTCTTCTATCTTTGTTTAACTGACATCAGTTATATAGCTTTACTTAATTGACTTGGTTATCTTGAAACATAATGCCTTCTGGAAAGGCAAAATAAATGCTTAATTGTTTCCCTTAGTCACTCATTTTTCAAACAAGATTTGTTTTTTATAATTAATAAACTTTGTTTTGTAAAGCAGTCATAACAAAATTGAATGGATATCTCAGAGAAGGTGTTATATAGCTCTTTTAACTATTACCAGTGAGTTTTTCTGCCTTTCTTTTTTTGAGTATTATGGAATCACAGGTTTTCATTAACTCAGTGTGTTTCATTGGCCTCAATCATTATTCTTTTTAATGTTCAAATTATCACAACTTTAGCCAGTTATTGACCCCTCATACTGGCTCCTACATCCTTTCATATACCATAACCCATACATTTTTAAATTTTCTTTATTTCTAGCTCAAAAAATGTTCCACAATCTGCTTATTGCTTCCTGTATCACAGCTGGATTTAGCATTTCTCCAAGGAATTACCTTGGTTCATCTTAGTGAGGGGTTGTTTTAGAGAACATGAACCAGAAGTTCTCATTGCTATTGGGGTAACACTGTTTCTAAGCCATTCCAGTGGCCAGAGTTCACACACACACACACACATTCTATACAGTGATTTTAAATTGTGAGTACACTTTGATATTTTCAGTTCAATTTTAACATCACATTTTTTTTTAGCAGTGGTACAATTTTACTTACATGTTTAAAGTGCCATGCCTACAGTACCGAACCTTCAAAGACTAAGGAAATAGAGCTTATATTAATCCTTTAAATAAAACAGTGGATATATACACTTATAAACTAAAACTGTACTAATCCTAAAATTCAGCTAATCTAGATACAAATATAAATAAAAGACTCAGCAAAGATGCTCAACATCACTCATTATCAGAGAAATGCAAATCAAAACCACTATGAGGTACCATTTCACACCAGTCAGAATGGCTGCGATCCAAAAGTCTACAAGCAATAAATGCTGGAGAGGGTGTGGAGAAAAGGGAACCCTCTTACACTGTTGGTGGGAATGCAAACTAGTACAGCCACTATGGAGAATAGTGTGGAGATTCCTTAAAAAACTGGAAATAAAACTGCCTTATGATCCAGCAATCCCACTGCTGGGCATACACACTGAGGAAACCAGAAGGGAAAGAGACACATGTACCCCAATGTTCATCGCAGCACTGTTTATAACAGCCAGGACATGGAAGCAACCTAGATGTCCATCAGCAGATGAATGGATAAGAAAGCTGTGGTACATATACACAATGGAGTATTACTCAGCCATTAAAAAGAATACATTTGAATCAGTTCTAATGAGGTGGATGAAACTGGAGCCTGTTATACAAAGTGAAGTAAGCCAGAAAGAAAAACACCAATACAGTATACTAATGCATATATATGGAATTTAGAAAGATGGTAACAATAACCCTGTGTACGAGACAGCAAAATAGACACTGATGTATAGAACAATCTTATGGACTCTGTGAGAGAGAGAGAGGGTGGGAAGATTTGGGAGAATGGCACTGAAGCATGTATAATATCATGTATGAAACGAGTCGCCAGTCCAGGTTCGATGCACGATACTGGATGCTTGGGGCTGGTGCACTGGGATGACCCAGAGGGATGGTATGGGGAGGGAGGAGGGAGGAGGGTTCAGGATGGGGAACACATGTATACCTGTGACGGATTCATTTCGATATTTGGCAAAACTAATACAATATTGTAAAGTTTAAAAATAAAATAAAATTAAAAAAAATAAAAACAAAACAAACAAACAAAAAGACTCAGCAATAGAGTTATTTTTATCAACTACTCTTTATTCTAGGACTAAGGTACTCAAATGAATGAATTAAAAGATCAGAACAAAATAAATGAATGCAAACATTATCCATTTTAATGAAAATTATATAGTTAGCAGTATGACTGAATGTACTAGAGCCTCAACTCAGAACATGGTAATAGAAGTTGTGTAGGTAACATCAGGATGGAATTTAAATGAACTGATTTCATCCATTTTAAGATTAATTCACCGACTCAATGGACTTGAGTTTGGGCAAACTCTGAGAGATAAGAAAGAACAGGGAAGCCTGGCATGCTGCAGTTCATGGGATCGCAAAGAGTCGGACACAACTTAGCAACTGAACAAGATTAATTCATAATGGGCAATATTTTAATTCTTATTTCTAAAGTAAGAAATAATTATGGTGAAATATATTACTAAAATTTATGCTACCAACATGAAGAGCATTAGATTTTTTGTTTCCCAAATCACAGTATTTACACTTGTTTTTCCTTGATCTCGTAACTGTCTCTTTTCTCTTACACTAAAAATCCTTATTTCCAACACCGTTTAGTGTGATTACGTATTTGTTTTAACCCACATTTAAGGAAAATGGCTTGAAATGGCAAATTGATAAAAATACACTGGTAAATGTTATTTTTGTCCTTTCCCCCTTTACAGGGCTGAGGTGCCCACTCCCTAGCTGTTGAATTACTGGCTGCTGATGGCTCAGAGCTGCCCTATTCTTCAGAGAGTTGCCTTCAGCAGATGGGCTCAATCAGAAACTTGAATCCTCCTGCATCCATCTCTTCTTGTCTCCACACTCTCTTCTACCTGCAAAATATGTCTCCGCTCTCTGTTCTGCCCCTATGAAGCTGCCATCTTTCTCCGGATTCCCTGACCTGCTATAGTAACCACCTTACTATCTTCCACTTTTGTTCCAGGCAAATCCAGTCCCTATACAATTCTTAGAATCATCTTCAAAAAAAATGCAAAGCAGGTGCTATCAGTCTTTGACCTCCCACCTGGATTTGAGTAAAATTCAGACTCTTTTTCTGAAGTTAATTTTTATTGGAGTATAGTTGCTTCACAACATTGTGTTAGTTTCTGTTGCATTCAGCAGAGTCAATCAGCTACACATATGTGTGTATATGTGCATATGTGTGTATATATACACCCCCTCTTTTTTGGATTCTTTCCCATTTAGGTGGCCACAGAGCACTAAGTAGGGTTCCCTGATGTATACAGTAGGTTCTTATTAGCTATCTATTCTTTACACAGTATTGTTAGCGTATAATGTCACTCCCAGTCTCCCAGTTCATCCACCACCACCCCAGCCTCTATCATAACTTATTCCTGTATCTTCAATCTTTTCTTATACCACTTCTGTGCTCACTTCAGCTTCCCTCCATCTGCGTGGACCCTCAGTCAGTCCCTGGAACACCTAAAACTCTTTGCCATCTCATGGGCTTTGTACTAGCAGTTCTGTTTGCATGTGACACTCTTTCTGCAAATCTTCACATCTTCTGGTTCTTCCTCAAACAACAGGCCTTAGCCTACATATCAACCATCAGAGAGGCCTCCTCTGCCACCTTGTATGAAATAACTCCAGCTTCAACACAGTCACTCTCCATCACATTATTCCCTTTATATTAATTTTTACAATGTATAATTGTTTGTCTACTTAACTGTTTACTTTGTTACTTATTTTCTCCACTAGAATATAAGTTCCATGAGGGCAAGAATAAGATCTAATGTTCACTTAAATCCCAGTGCATAGCTCATTTTAGAAACTCCATACATATCCATCTAATAGATGGATGAGACTTCACAACTTCCTGAAGTGGTTCAGTCTAGGGAATTAAGGTCAAGATTGAAGACAAAAAGCCTGATTACTCTTAGCTCTGCCTCTGGCTTCTGATCAATGGTAAACAATGGGAAAGCCCTAGAAGTACCTAGTTGTAAGGATGAAAAATAGAAAATCAAAATGATCCATGTCTGCTCCTCACTCTGCTGTTCTTTATATTCGACACCAGTGGCATAGTCCTAAATAATTATGACATGCTCATGGCTTACAGGAAGTGTTCTTTAAGAAAGCAACAGCAAATGACTAACACTTTCCAATGGAAAACCTTTGAAGTTTATCTCTAAGAGTTGCTTTTAATATAGGAAAATAGCATAGAGTTTTTGATATATTTGAACTGATGCTAAGTCTTTGTGTAATGGGCTCCACACACTTAAACCTCTCTACCAAGCACAGTGTTTATCCTTTATTATTAATCTACAGTACTCTTGGAAATATTTGATGCTTCACTGAAAAGAAAATTATTAGAAGTGTAGTACAGTTGTTTTCACTTTTCTAATTCTTATTCTGAGATAAACAGTATTTCAAAAGAAGTTTCAACTGACATGAATTTTATTATATAAATGTAAACTCAAAGCTAACTCTAAAATTGAGCAAAATCTATTTTCTTAAATACATGTGTACTTCTCTTCAAGGTCACATTTTCACTTCCACATGGGCTGGTTTATGACAAAAGAAAGTGAAAAGACAAAGAGAGTAGATAGCCATACGAAACTGGTTTTAAGGACCCTTTCAGTCACAACTAAGGAGGAAGGGGGAAAAATGATTATGAATAGTTGTGAGTCCATTTCTAGAAACAGAGAGGATTAGTATTGGAGGAGGAAATGGCAACCCACTCCAGTGTTCTTGCCTGGAGAATCCCAGGGACGGTGGGGCCTGGTGGGCTGCCGTCTATGGGGTCGCACAGAGTCGGACACGACTGAAGCAACTTAGCAGCAGTAGCAGCAGCAGCTAAGATTAAATTAAACACATACCAAAAAAGTAGATAATTAAAAGAACAAAGACTAAGAGAGAGACTAGATCTTTGATTAATGAAAAATTATACAGTGGTCTACTATAATAGGGAGAAGGCAATGGCGACCCACTCCAGTATTCTTGCCTGGAAAATCCCATGGATGGAGGAGCCTGGTGGGCTGCTGTCTATAGGGTCGCACAGAGTCAGACATGACTGAGCGACTTCACTTTCACTTTTCACTTTCATGCATTGGAGAAGGAAATGGCAACCCACTCCAGTGTTCTTGCCTGGAGAATCCCAGGGATGGAGGAGCCTGGTGGGCTGCCATCTATGGGGTCTCACAGAGTCGGACACAATTGAAGCGACTTAGCTGCAGCAGCAGCTACTATAATAGAAAGTGAATATTGAATTTTTCAGGATGTGAACTGGTTCCAATACTGTGACTACACTTACTGCCAATAAAAGTGGGCAGTCATGTCTACCTCATAATGAACATTTCAAAAAATGCTAGAAGGCTTTTTTTCTTAACTTGAGTACTTTAAGAAAATAGGAACAACTTGGAGATTCAAGGTTGAGATGAAAGGGCTTTTAAACATTTAGTATTTAGTTGGGTAGATATTCAGGGAAAAGCAGATACTCTGAAATAATTTTCTTTTAAGTCATAATCTGGTGGGTGTGAGCAGGTGTATGGATTGACCCTTGTTCTCCTTTTCCACCCTGGAAGCTGGCATCCCATGTTCTTATTACCTGGAGTCCCAACTTCATGAAAAACACCAAATCTCTCTTCTCAATCCCCTCAATTCCTTGAAATCCAATTTTTCACTCCCAGTGCTCTTCTGGCATGTATTTGTAAAGTCCCCATTGGCCCACCAAACAGAAAATTCAATATGTTCTGTTTCGTCTCTGGCTTTACCAACTTCCCTTAAGTTCTTATTCCAGTTGACCTTGACATGCTCTCTTTTCCCAGGTTGTCCTGATATCTCCCAAACCCTTCATCTTTCTTGTCTCTCTCCTTGCTTTCTTTCTCCTTGTTTTACACACTGTCCCTTGGTAATCATATATACTCACATAAATCCAAATACCATTATCTATGTCAATTTTCTTAACCATGGTGTGCTTAAATTCTCAGATAATATTCTGACTCCAAGAAATAGCATTTAAGCAAGAATGTTATTTCCAAGAAATAACAATTAATAACATGAATTATTTGTCAGTTCAGTCACTCAGTCATGTCCGACTCTTTGCAACCCCATGAATCACAGCATGCCAGGCAGCATGCCAGGCCTCCCTGTCCATCACCAACTCCCGGAGTTCACTCAGACTCACGTCCATCGAGTCAGTGATGCCATCCAGCCATATCATCCTCTGTCATCCCCTTCTCCTCCTGCCCCCAATCCCTCCCAGCATCAGAGTCTTTTCCAGTGAGTCAACTCTTCGCATGAGGTGGCCAAAGTACTGGAGTTTCAGCTTTAGCATCTTTCCTTCCAAAGAAATCCCAGGACTGGTCTCCTTCAGAATGGACGGGTTGGGTCTCCTTGCAGTCCAAGGGACTCTCAAGAGTCTTCTCCAACACCACAGTTCAAAAGCATCAATTCTTCGGTGCTCAGCCTTCATAGTCCAACTCTCACATCCATACATGACCACAGGAAAAACCATAGCCTTGACTAGACAGACCTTTGTTGGCAAAGTAATGTCTCTGCTTTTGAATATGCTATCTAGGTTGGACATAACTTTCCTTCCAAGGAGTAAGCGTCTTTTACTTTCATGGCTGCAGTCACCATCTGCAGTGATTTTGGAGCCCAGGAAAATAAAGTCTGACACTGTTTCCACTGTTTCCCCATCTGTTTCCCATGAAGTGATGCGAGCAGATGCCATGATCTTTGTTTTCTGAATGTTGAGCTTTAAGCCAACTTCTTCACTCTCCACTTTCACTTTCATCAAGAGGCTTTTGAGTTCCTCTTCACTTTCTGCCATAAGGGTGGTGTCATCTGCATATCTGAGGTTATTGATATTTCTCATGGCAATCTTGATTCCAGCTTGTGCTTCTTCCAGCCCAGAGTTTCTCATGATGTACTCTGCATAGAATTTAAATAAGCAGGGTGACAATATACAGCCTTGACGTATTCCTTTTCCTATTTGGAACCAGTCTGTTGTTCCATGTCCAGTTCTAACTGTTGCTTCCTGACCTGTATACAGATTTCTCAAGAGGCAGGTCAGGTGGTCTGGTATTCCCATCTCTTTCAGAATTTTCCACAGTTTATTGTGATCCACACAGTCAAAGGCTTTGGCGTAGTCAATAAAGCAGAAATAGATGTTTTTCTGGAACTCTCTTGCTTTTTCCATGATCCATCAGATGTTGGCAATTTGATCTCTGGTTCCTCTGCCTTTTCTAAAACAAGCTTGAACATCAGGAAGTTCACAGTTCACATATTGCTAAAGCCTGGCTTGGAGAATTTTGAGCATTACTTTACTAGCATGTGAGATGAGTGCAATTGTGTGGTAGTTTGAGCATTCTTTGGCATTGCCTTTCTTTGGGATTGGAATGAAATCTGATCTTTTCCAGTCCTGTGGGCACTGCTGAGTTTTCCAAATTTGCTGGCATATTGAGTGCAGCACTTTCACAGCATCATCTTTCAGGATTTGAAATAGCTCAACTGGAATTCCATCACCTCCACTAGCTTTGTTCGTAGTGATGCTTTCTAAGGCCCACTTGACTTCACATTCCAGGATGTCTGGCTCTAGGTCAGTGATCACTTCATCGTGATTATCTGGGTCATGAAGATATTTTTTGTACAGTTCTTCTGTGTATTCTTGCCACCTCTTCTTAATATCTTCTGCTTCTGTTAGGTCCATACCATTTCTATCCTTTATCGAGCCCATCTTTGCATGAAATATTCCCTTGGTATCTCTAATTTTCTTGAAGAGATCTCTAGTCTTTCCCATTCTATTGTTTTCCTCTATTTCTTTGCATTGATTGCTGAGGAAGGCTTTCTTATCTCTCCTTGCTATTCTTTGAAGCTCTGCATTCAGATGCTTATATCTTTCCTTTTCTCCTTTGCTTTTCACTTCTCTTCTTTTCACAGCCATTTGTAAGGCCTCCCCAGACAGCCATTTTGCTTTTTTGCATTTCTTTTCCATGGGGATGGTCTTGATCCCTGTCTCCTGTACAGTGTCACGAACCTCATTCCATAGTTCATCAGGCACTCTATCTATCAGATCTAGGCCCTTAAATCTATTTTCACTTCCACTGTATAATCATAAGGGATTTGATTTAGGTCATACCTGAATGGTCTACTGGTTTTCCCCACTTTCTTCAATTTAATTATTTATAATTATTTTTAATATTATTTTAGCACTTACCTGTGTATTTCAGAACTGACAGTTTTGATATAACCAAAAGTGTCAAAAAAATGAACAATCTTATACATTTTCTGCATTTATTTCTTTGTTTACTTTTCTTTATTTAAAAGTTGCAGTTTTCTGAGTTGCATTTTCTCTGACATGCCTCTCATAGGAAATTGAGTTTATTATGTGTTAAGGTGTTGTTTAATGTTTGAAATCTAACTGCTAAAGGAGATAGAAAGCATATACAAACTTGTAGTAAAATTTTATACCAAATTTAAGTGAGAGGCTTGAATTTTAAATATCACTTGATGCTACTGATGTTCTCATTCAAATTTTATACAGTCATTGCAAAGAATAGTAGAGTTTATAAATATATTATGTGTGTGTGTGTGCATGCTCAATCACTCAGTTGTGTCTGACTCTTTGCGACCCCAAGGTCTGTCACCTGCCAGGCTCGTCTACACATGAAATTTTCCAGATATGAATAATGGAGCAGATTGCCACTTCCTTCTCCAGGATGAACCCAAGGATTGAACTTGAGTCTCCTACATTGCAGGCAGATTCTTTACTGCTGAGCCACCTGGGAAGCCCATAAATATATTGTAGTCCCAACAAATTGAGAACCACACTGAGACATTTCTATGAGTGTAACAAATATGTATCATTAGTTCATAAATTCACTTTTTTTTATTTGGGTAAAATAAATTTTAGTCAAAGTCATATTAAAAGGAACTTACAGTCAGTCCTGCATTAGAAAAGGCAAGAGGTAAGGGTAAGAATGCTTAAAGAGTAGAGATTGCTATGAGTTTTGAGATAACACTAATTTATCCTGAACCTAATGAAGTCTATTAAAATCAAAAATAATAGTTCGTCTGCAGTGACCAAGACTAACTCCAAGAGATTAAATCTGATGGCTAGCAAAGAGGGTAGCATGCAGTTTGCCTGCAGGTAAATTGCCTTGCGTGAAACTGAATTCACTAGCGAAAGCAATTATTTTTCTATAATACTTTCCCTCCAGAGGGTAACTGCAAATGATACATATAGCCAACCAACACCTAAAAACAGGATGATGTAAAATGTCTTATTATCCATAAAATGCTGTAACTGTGAAGGTAACTGAATGATATTTGTAGCAAACCAACACCAAAAAAAAAAAAAAAAGAACATGTTTTATTATTGATCTAATCACAGGCATACTTATAATGGTACTTTGAATTGAGTTGAGGAAAATCTAAAACTGTGGAGTAACTGCCTACTACGTGAACTGGAAATGTTCTCACCTCACAATGTGGGTATCACATACAGCAGAGCAACGGGTGACAGGGTCCTCCACTGTCCTTGCTCTGGGGGCTCCCACACTGGTTTTCAGGACCAGCCACCTAGAAGTTCAAGAACTTTCCATTTCACACCAGTGTCCTGTAAGTCTGCAGAGTTCCAAACCCAGTGTCTCTTCCTTAGGAGTGTCCTACACCACTCAGGTAAGGACAGTTCTCTAAGTAGCACAGGGATGTACAGAGCATCATTGTGGGTGCACAATCAGTGGGTGGCCCCTGAGTGGCTGAACAAGAGCCATCTGTGGTACCCATTCAACACGTCCCCCTGGCACTAGTGATGACAAGCTCGCTGGGAGTGGAGGCTGGGAATGGACCCAATCCCCGGCTCCTGGATCCTCCGTTCCCCAGCAGATCTGTGTCCCAGTCCACCAACTGTGGTAGGTAGGCGCCCTTGCCCTCTGTCCATCCTCACCCTCCCTCCTTCCTGCTCCACATCAGCAGCTGTAATCTTTACTTTATCTGGGAGCCAAGAGTCTGGTTCCTCATCTGTTCTTTTTAAAGTATTGTTTATGACAAAAACATTATAACCTTAGTCCTTCATAGCTGACACTTTGCAGATATGAAAAGGCTACTCTTGAGGTTTAAACATCTGCACGGGTGTCTCTGTTAGGAGTTTCTGGAAGTCTCTTTTGATATGGAAAAGTCAAGGCTTGCCTTCTTTGTTCTTTTGCTCGGCTGTGGTGGCATTTTCTGAAAACAACTAAAGAGGGAGGAACTAGCTCCCTTCAGGGTCTGAGGAATTATAAAGGGTTGGGCAGGGGAACAGAGGAATGGGAAAGCACCACATCACAGCTGAAAGTACAGACCGCATGGGATCGAGTTCTGGGTCTGCCACTACATGCTGTGCTGTGTGCTGTGTCACTCAGTCATGCCTGACTCTTGGTGACCCCGTGGACTGAAGCCCGCCAGGCACCTCTGTCCTTGAAGATTCTCCAGGCAAAAATACTGGGTGGGTTGTCATGCCCTCCTCCAGGGGATCTTCCTAACCCAGGGATTGAACTCAGGTCTCCTGCATTGCAGGAGGATTCTTTACTGTCTGAGCCAGCAGAGAAGCCCAAGAATACTGGAGTGGGTAGCCTATCCCTTCTCAGGGTATCTTCCCAACCCAGAAATGGAACCAGAGTCTCCTGCATTGCAGGTAGATTCTTTACCAGCTAAGCTACCAGGGAAACCCCACCATACATAGGAAGTTCTTTTGATTGATTTATTAATGAGGTTGGGCACTTTATTTTTCCTTTCTGTGACCAACTTTTCTCATCTGCTTTAATTTTTTTTTTTTTTTTTATGATTGCTATACAACAACTACCATGAACCTGGTGTCTTAAACAATGGAAGTGTATATTCTCATAGTTCTGGAGGCCAGAAGTCTGAAATCAGTTTCACTGGACTGAAATCAAGATGCTGCCAGGGCCAGGCTCCCCCTGGAGTTTTAGGGATAATCTTCTCTTGTCTCTCCCAGCTTCTGGTGGTGGTCAGCATTCCTGTGGCCACATCGCTCCAATTGTTGCCTCCATGGTCACCCTTTTGTTCTGTTCTTCCTTGTGTCTAGCATCCCTTTGCTTCCCTCTTAAAAGGAAACGTGATTGTCTTTAGGGCCCATCAGTTAATCCAGAATAATCCCCCCATTTCATGATCCTTACCACAATCATAGCTACAAAGTCCTATTCTTGCTGTATAAGGTAGAATTCACAGATTCCAGGGAGATGGATATAAATGTGATTTGGGGGACCATTATTCAACTACTGTAAGTTAGGACGATGATACCTGTATGAACGCATAATATATGGAAAGTGCTTAGAACAATGTCTCGCAGGCAAAAAAACTCTCTCAGTACACGTTACCATGATGGTGATACCAGTGGCAATGGAGCAATAAGAAAACAGAGAAGAAAATTCCAGTGTGGACAATATAATTGAAGGGAGAGGTGGGATGAATTGGGAGATTGGAATTGACATATATGCACTACTGATGTTGTTTAAGGGCTTCCCTGGTGGCTCAGAGGTTAAAGCGTCTGCCTGCAATGCGGGAGACCTGGGTTCGATCCCTGGGTCAGGAAGATCCCCTGGAGAAGGAAATGGCAACCCACTCCAGTATTCTTGCCTGGAGAATCCCATGGACGGAGGAGCCTGGTGGGCTACAGTCCACGGGGATGTTGTTTATAAAATAGAGAAGTAATGAGAACCTACTGTATAGCACAGGCAACTCTACTCAATGCTCTGTGGAGACCTAAATGGGAAGGAAATTCAAGAAGGAGGAGATATATGTACACATGTGGCTGAGTCACTTTGGTGTGCAGCAGAAACTGAAACAACACCGTAAATCAACAATAGTCCAATAAAAAAACTAAATAAATAGGCATATGAATTTTTAAACAAATATATCATCTCTGAATTTTCGATGTTGTGCTAACCTTATAGTGTTATCATTCAAAGAATTACATCTCCCCACTGAATAACTATAACCCATATGAAAATAAGCTATTTCATTCGTATGACACATGCAGTCATGTTAGGTTTGTCTTTCGTCATTCTTTACCTGGAATTTAAACCATTTCAGGAATTTCATTCATCCTGAATTCTTCCTAAGGTGAAAGCCGAAGATGTGATGTAATATGTTTATCTCCTTTCTCTGTCTTGTCTCCTGCCCGCCTAGGATACAGACCTAATGACATTCAACATCTCTGTGCATCGGTCATGGTGGCGGGAACACGGGCCCGGCTGTGTCCGAAGAGTACTGCCCCCGTCAGCCCACGGCATGACGGACGATTACACGTATGTCTCTGTCACCGGCTGCATTGTGGACTTCCAGTACCTGGAGGTCATCCACAGTGCCGTCCAAATCCTACTCTCTGTAAGTATCACATCTGTGTCACTGTCGGATCTGGACTCTCTTTAACGTCATTTTGTATCTAAACCTTCCATCCATGCTCTCCTGGTAGATAATGCCATAGATAAGTACACAGAGAACATCCTTTAAACAATGGAAATAACAGTAATGATGCTAACGTTTGTTATGCTTGATGGCAGTTTATGTCTTTTTCCTCTTGATATCCAGACATTTTTTTAGAACCAGTTAGTTACTGTAGTTTCTAACTTGAGATGCAATCCACATAATTCAGTGGAATAGAATCACTGTCCTCCAGAAATGGTGACTGTCCATTCGGTACCATGGGTTCTTCTCCTAATACATTTCTACTACAGTTACTATTCCTAATGCATTCTTTTACTAATTCTCATTCATTCTAGAGAAAGAGGATGTAAATATGCCCAATGTCTTTTTCAATCTAATAAAACTCATATTTCCAATAATTATTCCTTAAGAAAACAAATTCCTCCAGAGAGTCCTACACATTTTAGTGCCTAAAATCAGTTGTGAGGATACAGTTCCATTGAGAGAAATAGAGAGGAAATGGCTTGAAAAGACCACACAAAGCCTATGTGCTGGGAATTCCTTAAAGATATTTTCTTTCCACCAGACTGCCCCACCCACAGTTTGATCACACTGTGGAATGGAATTAATTTAAGGTATATACCATCATCAAGAAGTCTTTTTCTTTGAGATCCAACAAGGATTTGGTGTTCTTTTGAGTCAATATATGATAGTCATTCTCACAGTGCTTTTCACATGAACCAACCATTCCAGTTCTTCTGTTCCAATGGGTTAGAGTCAGAATAAGAGATTCAGGTTCAATAATAAATAAATAGATGATAGAAGTGTAAGAGGTGTATGTCAATGAAGAATGGACTTGGAATCATTTCCAGAAAGAACTTTAGGAGTCCTTGTAACACTTACTGTAACCATTATCTACTGCTGTCTAACAAACCACTCCAAAATATAATTACAGAAAACAATATCATTATGTTGCTTTGAGTTTTGTGGGTGAGGAATCTAGGCAGTTCTGCTTCATAGGATACTGGCTAGGGTCACTCATGTAAACTTTTCAACCAGGAGCTTTGCTGGGGTTACACTATCCTAGATGTCCTCACTCATATGTCTGGGGCTGGCTGTTGACCCACATTCTCCTCCACATGGCTTGTCTTTTCGAAGAAAACTTGAGAAGCTTTCTTACAGCCAGTGAGCTGGGTTCCAATAAAAGAAGCCCAACATGCAAGCATTTATCTAGCCTCTTCTTGAGAGTAAAGCCTACTAATGTCCCATTGGCTATAGCAAATCATGTGATCAAGCCCAGCATTATTGTGGGAGGGGCCTCTAGAAAGGTGAACATACTAGGAGCCATGGCTCATTTGGAGCCATCAGTGTGCTAGTCTTTTCCTCCTTTACAGAATGTATTAATTATTGTTCTTTAAACCACATATGTTAAGGTCTAAAATAGTATTTTAGAGCATGTTTGAATCATAATTTTCTAGAAAGACTAAAGACTTGAACATAAAACTCCAAAGATCTTTTAGTGTCCTAGTTCAATGAAAAGCAAATTCTACACTGAATTCAAAGAAAGAGGCTGGACCTCAATGATAAGGAATTTTCTTTCAAAGATGTAACAGGGAATCTGATTATTCTTGGTTTCTGTATGTTTGTCATCACTTGTCAATATATGTTTATCAATCTTTCTGTATTCTCTGGTCTTTCTTTACTCTCCTGGAAGTTACCTATGGAATTGTGGCAAAATATATGTTTAAATCTTTGGATTAAAAAAAAAAACAAACATGGAGGCAAATTTTCTTTAAAATGTTTTCAACCTACTGTAAGGTGAAACAGTACTCTATCATATTTTAGATTCTAAAGGTTCTTAGTGAATTTTTTAACATTGAAACATTTTTCTAGAATCATTCATATATGAACAGATTCCCCTTCTTTAAAAACATTAACAGAAAATTGCTAAACCATTTTGTGGAGTGATGACATGATTTCCAAGTTTTCATAATGCAGCAGAATGCTGTAGAATCAAAAAGTCGTTTCTCCATAGTAACTCCAATTCAAATGAACAGCAAGGTGTAAGTATTTATTTGATAAGAAACTGAACTGACACATAGAAAACTACATTAGAGAAAAGCACTAAATAAAGTGTATGTTGCCACCTAAAAGTACTTGTCATTCATGAATCAATTCCTCGGCATATTAGTTTACTGAACGTTCAGAACTGTCCACTGCACACATAAGCCTCATTATATTATTCAGCCTTGCAGCAGTAAAAATATTAGCTGCTGATCTCTGACTTTTCTTGTGTAATATACCTGCCAGACAACAATTTCAATATTTTTTCTTTTTTATGTTAAAATGAAAGGTATCCTGACTTTGTCTCACAGCAAAATAACTATGTATTATTGTTGTGGTTGATTGCATATGGTTTTCTTGTATTTTCTATTTCATATGAATATGTTTACAATGATTAGAACTTGGATTTTTTTTTTAAATCCAATGATATGTAAATGCTTCCTGTATCAGTCACTTAGCATGTGCTAACATGTCAGTCTTATTTCTGGGGAAAAACAAGGGCTGATGGTTGTAAGACTTAACAGCCCGTGCCGCTTGGGTAACTGCTAGGTAAACAGGCAAAGGACTCTGAGATGGGGCAGAGTCCCAGGGGCCCTACTGCTTCAAGGGTTACCCTTACAATTGCTGGAGGTGCCAGAATATCTAGAAGTTCACAGATATTGAACTTGAACAGATTCTTAACTCCTCACAGAAGGGAGGAGCCAACAGAGGAGGCTAGGATGGCAGAGGAGGGTTTCAGGGCAGCAGCTCTCTGGCAAGTTGAGATGGAAGTGTTTGAATAATCTACCTATGGTACATTTCTTCTTCCCACCCCCAACTCTTCATCCACTGGTCACAGTCCACGATGAGACATCTTTCCTCTGAAAGTTCCAGGATAGGTTTATATAGATAATTAGATAGATCAATAATAGATAATTAGATAAATAGATAATTCATTCACTTAATTCAAAGAGATAAAAATCTTTTTGAATTAAGTGCAGTGAAATCTTCCTTCCTGTCCCCACTTGCCTGGATCCCCTCTTTCTGCTCCCCACTGGGCAGCCCAACCCATTTTGTTTTGTTTGTTTGTTTAGGGTTATGCATAGGATTCCAAAGTGTCTATGCAAATATAACAAAATGTGATTCTATGTTCTTATTTGCCCCACAAAAGACTGCCTATGATATGCACCTCTCTGAAACTTTCCAATTTTTTACTTATTAGATATTTTGGAGCTATTTCCATATCAGCACATCTCTGTTTCATTGTTTATTTTAATGGCCCCCTATTGATGGACACTAGTATTGTTTGACCTCATCTAAATATAATGATTTTGGGTATATATAATATATACAATATATCTAACATATGATATATAGTATAACATAATATCAACTGTGCATCATAATTATCTATTTTGTAACTATCACACAGGTGTTATAGTAAATAGTGTGTACATGTGTCACTGAGAACATTTCCTAGACCTGCCCAGCTCGTGCATCCCCAGGATGTACATTACAGGTGTCCTGCCATATAAGCACACCGTTAATAGAGTTTAACTGAGTCTTTGGTCTGTCTACCTTCCAGAATAAAAGTTCCTTGAAGGATAGAACAGTGTCCTTTTAAATCCTGTTCATTTCCATGGTCCCAGAGACTAGCAGAGCGATGACACTAAATATTTATGAGTTCTTGTGAATATGAATGAATAAATGACCAACAGACAAGAGATTACAAAGCCTGAAGTAAGTAAACACAACAAGAAGAATTCATTGATCAAGAACTGGCATGGATGAATGCACAGACAAAATGCTGGAGCCAGAGAGAAGATGCTGATCATTTGGAGGCTCTTACATCTTCCCTATTACTGTACACTTAGTTATTACTAGATACGTCGTCTTAGTGGACTGCCCAGTCCCGAGGTCGACAGGTCAGTAATAGTGAGTATGTAATCTAAGGCACTTTTTAAATTTTAGGATTCCTTATTTGTGGCTAAACAGATCCATATTATATTTATGTTAACTATTGAACAAGGTATTTTAAAGGTGCTAATTTTTATAAATAGTAGACAAATGCTAATCTCTAAACCTTTAAAACTCAACCTTATCTACATCGCATTAAACTCACCTTGTCTTCAACTCTTTGGAGCTGATTTTATATACATATTGTCTGGAACCCTCACTGTCAAGATATTCTCCTTCATATCTGATAGGTGATGAGTCTCATTCTTTAACGTCTTTGGAGGTTGTCACCAGGATCAGAGCTGGGGATCAGAGCACCCTGAGAATTGGTTTTCCATCATGCCCGTGTTCTTTGCATTGCGTCTATCTAGTCCCGTCATCAGCACTCATCACTATTTTCTGTCTTTCATATCAGACACCTTCAGCTTAAGATAAATGAAAAGTCAAGAGAGAATGGTAAATGATAACAGTAGACCACAAGGTATCCTACAGAATCTGTGTTCTCAAAAGGCTGTGTGAGCACTGGATTTGAGCTCCCTGCATCATACAGCAAGGAGCTCAAATCTCATGCTGTGTGACAGAGGGGAGGGATGGGCTAACAGGTGGGAGGGAGGCTCAAGATAGAGGGACTTGCGAATACCTATGACTGATTCATGTTAATGTATGGCAGAAGCCAACACAACATTGTAAAGCAATTATCCTCCAATTAAAAACAAATAAATTTAAATTAAAAAAAGAAAGTGCAAACAACCAAAAAAGGCTGTGCAAGTATCTATTCCATCTGCTTAGAATACATGGCTTAGTCACGGGAGCTAATAATATTATTGCTAATTCAGTAACGTATGCTCACACAGTATAAGAATCAAGTCAAATAGTAAGCTTTTGAAATGAGTTCCAATTCCTATCAATTGTATCCCTCCAAAAATGCATGCTAAGTTGCTTTTCAGTCATGTCTGACTCTTTGCAACCCTGTGGACTGTAGCCCACCAGGCTCCTCTGTCCATGGGATTCTCCAGGCAAGAATACTGGAGTGGGTTGCCATGCCCTCCTCCAGGGGATCTTTCCAACCCAGGGATTCAACTTGCATCTCTTATATTTCCTGCATTGGCATGCAGGTTCTTTACCACTAGCATCACCTAGGAAGCCCACTCCCAAAATGCAAATATCATTAAAAGTGAGTTTCCTTGGCGGGGCGGGGGGGGGGGGGGGTCTTATTTCTGAAATAACATTTCATTTATTTAACAAACTGTTAGTATATGCTTAGAGCTACTCTGAGTGCTTTGCAAATACGAACTCGTTTAATCATCAAAATGTACAAGTGAAAAAAAAAAATTAGTGTTAGTAGCTAAGTTGTGTCCGACTCTTTGTGACCCTATGGACTGTAGCCCGCCAGGCTCCTCTGTCCATGGGATTTCCCAAGAACACTGGAGTAAGTTGCCATTTCCTCTTCCAAGGGATCTTCCCGACCTAGAGATCAAACCCCTGTCGCTTATGTCTCCTACATTGGCAGGTGGGTTCTTTACCACTAGCGCCACCTGGGAAGCCTATTTATGGCTGACTAATACCAATCATATAGATACTTTTAATAGTTTTATCTGTTATAGATATGTGTACAATATTTAGCAAATATTTCAGATTTACAATTCAAATGTAGAAAGACCTCCCATGCCCACTGATAAAACCCTAAGTGGAATTTAAGCAATTCATCATCTATTTTGTCTACATATATATATATATATATCCATGTTTTGAAAACATCTGGGTCCTTATTAGATGTCTGGTCTTACATAAATCTATAGTGAGTGAATGAAGTCGCTCAGTTGTGTCTAACTCTTTGCGACCCCGTGGACTGTAGCCTACCAGGCTTCTCTGTCCATGGGATTCTCCAGCCAAGAATACTGGAGTGGGTTACCATTTCCTTCTCCAGGGGATCTTCCCGGCCCAGGGATTGAACCCGGGTCTCCTGTATTGTAGGCAGATGCTTTAACCTCTGAGCCACCAGGGAAGCCCCTAATGTTATCTGTCACTTGTACACATAGTTATTCAAACCCATAGTTTGAATATGCAAACATTTAAAATTCGTATTCCTCTTATACTATAGCATTCTCCTTAATGGTATGTGTATGATTGGATTTTATTCTGTATGTTAATCAGTCATCACAGACATTTATGTTTCCAAACACAAATTCACATGATTTCCAAACAATACAATTTAGTCTCCGGAGGCCTAAATGCTCATGGTTATCCCAGACATGTTTGCAGGTCTTCATATATTATTACTGCTCTACTAGTTTCAAATAATCTGCCAAACATTGATTATTAAATGCAGAAGTGAGTTATGACATTTGGTAGACTTAAATATGATTTTACCAGAGAAATGTAAAGCTTGATGAGAAATCATATCTAGCACAAAACCATTAATTTAGAAAATCTGAGATATGTTTAATAATTAATCAAGGCAAACATTGTGACTGTAGGCTTATGGAGAAATTAGAAACAAGGAAGTTAATTTTAGTGATGCTTACTTAGCGTAATTTAATGTCATTCAGATGTTTACAGAGGTTTCCTCTTTAGCCTTAGGTAGGAATAATTATTGAGTTGAAAAAAGGCAGTTTTCATTAAAACAAAAGTTAATTCAAAAACATTTACTGTCTTCCTTTAGAAGACAAAATTGAGTATAGACTGTACACAGAAAATTTATTTTTTAGTTTAGAGTATAATTGCCCTACACTGTTGTGTTAGCTTCTGCTGTACACCAATGTGAATCAGCTATATGTGCACACACATCCCCTCCCTCTTGAACCTCCCCCAACATCTTCATCCCAGCCCTCTAAGTCATCACATAAAGAAAATCTTGTCACTTTTTGTATTCTTTCTAAATGAAAACAGACAGTACAACATCCATTCAAAAAAATATGTGTATATATATACACAAAGGAAACCCCTACACTCTACAAAGCACTGTGCTAGGAGGTGTGGACATGAGAGGAGGAATTCAAATTTGTTGTGGTTCTACCCATGATACCAGAGGAGATCAGGCAGGAAATTAAAGGACCATAACATGGCAGAAAATGAGAGAGTTCCACAATTCAGAGTCTAAGTGCTACTGGGCTCACAAAAGAAAGTAGCATATGGGAAAGCTGTGATATTTTGCTTCACCCTACTCCCCCCCACCCAAAATGTTTGACTCTTGAAAATGAACTCTTTCTTTTTTTAAGGACAAAACTATAATATTTCAAGGACATCCCAAGTGAGTTCCTGGTGGGCTTACAGAAGCATCCATTGTTGCCACCACAGGGATAATTAATAGTTATGAAAATTGAAACAGTTACTTTTCAGGATACATTAAAAAAAATGTTGTCATCTAGTCACTAAGTTGTGTCTGACTCATTTGTGACCCCATGGACTGTAGCCCACCACGCTACTCTGTCCATGGGATTTCCTGTCCAGGCAAGAATATTGGAATGGGTTGCCATGCCTGCCTCCAGGGGATCATCCTGACCGAAGAATTGAGTTCATATCTCCTGCATTGCAAATAGGTTTTTTACCATTGAGACGCCAGGGCTGCTGCTGCTAAATCGCTTCAGTCATGTCCGACTCTGTGCGACCCCATAGACGGCAGCCCACCAGGCTCCTCCATCCATGGGATTTTCCAGGCAAGAGTACTGGAGTGGGGTGCCATTGCCTTCTCCCATGACACCAGGGAGGCCCACATAAAAATAATCACTTCAGTTCCGTTCAGTTACTCAGTTGTGTCCAATTCATTGCAACTCCATGGACTAAAGCACACCAGGATTTCCTGTTCATCACCAACTTCCAGAGCTTGCTCAAACTCACGTCCATCGAGTAGGTTATGCCATCCTACTATTTCATCTTCTGTCATCACCTTCTCCTCCTGCCTTCAATCTTTCCCAGCATCAGGAACTTTTCCAAAGAGTCAGTTTGTCACATCAGGTGACCAAAGCCTTGGAGGTTCAGCTTCAGCATCAGTCCTTCCAATGAATATTCAGGACTGATCTCCTTTAGGATGGACTGATTTGGTCTCCTTGCTGTCCAAGGGACTCTCCAAGAGTCTTCTCCAACACCACAGTTCAAAAGCATCAATTCTTCAGCACTCAGCTTTCTTTACGGTCCAAGTCTCACATCCATACATGACTACCGGAAAAACTACAGCTTTGACTAGATGGACCTTTGTCAGCAAAGCAATGTCTCTGCTTTTTAATACGCTGTCTTGGTTGGTCATAGCTTTTCTTCCAAGGAGCAAGGGTCTTTTAATTTCATGGGTGCAGTCACCATCCATGGTAATTTCGGAGCCCAAGAATATAAAGTCTGTCACTGTTTCCATTGTTTCCCTATCTATTTGCCATGAAGTTATGGTACCAGATGCCATGATCTTAGTTTTTTGAATGCTGAGTTTTAAACCAGCTTTTTCACTCTCCTCTTTCACTTTCATCAAGACACTCTTTAGTTCTTCTTTGCTTTCTGCCATAAGGGTGGTGTCATTTGCATATCTGAGGTAATTGATATTTCTCCTTTCAATCTTGATTCCAATTTATGCTTCATCCAGTCCAGCATTTCACATGATGTCCTCTTCATATAAGTTAAATAAGCAGAGTGACGATATACAGCCTTGACATACTCCTTTCCCAATTTTGAATCAGTGCCTTGTTCTGTATCCAGTTCTAATGGTTGCTTCTTGACCTGCATACAGATTTCTCAAGAGGCAGATAAGGTGAACTGGTATTCCCACCACTTTAAGAATTTTCCACGGTTTGTTGTGATCCTACAGTCAAAGGCTTTAGCATACTCAGTGAAGCAGAAGTAGATGTTTTTCTGGAATGCTCTTGCTTTTTGTTATGATCCAGTGATCTAATGGATATTGGCAATTTGATCTCTGGTTCCTCTCCCTTTTCTAAATCCACTTGAACATCTGAAAGTTCTCAGTCCATATACTGTTGAAGCCTAGCTTGTAGAATTTTGAGCATTACTTTGCTAGAGTGTGAGATGAGTGTAATTGTGTGGTAGTTCGCACATTCTTTGGCATTGTCTTTCTTTGGGATTGGAATGAAAACACCTTTTCCAGTCCTGTGGCCACTGCTGAGTTCTCCAAATTGGCTGGCATATTGAATGCAGCACTTTCACAACATCATCTTTTAGGATTTGAAATAGCTCAGCTGGAATTCCATCACCTCCACTAGCTTTGTTTGTAGTGATGCTTCCTAAGGCCCACTTGATTTCACATTCCAGGATGTCTGGCTCTAGGTGAGTTTTCACACCATCAAAGTTACCTGGGTCATGAAGATCTTTTTTTGTATAGCTCTTCTGTGTATTCTTGCCACCTCATCTTAATATCTTCTGCTTCTGTTAGGTCTATACAATTTGTGTCCTTCATTGTGCTCATCTTTGCATGAAATGTTCCCTTGGTTTCTCTAATTTTCTTGAAGAGATCTCTAGTCTTTCTCATTCTATTGTTTTCCTCTATTTCTTTGCATTGCTCACTTAGGAAGGCTTTCTTATCCCTCCTTGATATTCTCTAGAACTCTGCATTCAGATGGATATATCTTTCCTTTTCTCCTTTGCCTTTCACTTTTCTTTTCTATATTAAGGCATATCACAAAGTATAAAACCAGAGGCATACATCAGAACAAAAACAAGCAGTGGGTTGCCTGTCTATACAGAGGGCAGGAAAACTCCTTCTGGAGTTCATAGTCCCAGGAAATAAGGTTGTGTTGGCCAAAGAGAGATCCAGACATGGGTTTTGATGGATTCTTATTATAACCACTCAAAAGCAAGCTCAAAGGAAACCAGGGTTCAGAGTTCCAATTGCTGCAGCTGGAGCCTGCAACAGAGAGAGCTTCGGTGAATTCTCATATGTGTTCTGAACAGAGGAACTAGCATAAGTAGGGAAATAAAAATAAGAAATCAGAGGAACCATGGGTTACTTCACTTTGATTTGAGCAACTAGGGTGCCCACAGAGGTAGTGACTCAAGTTGGAAAGAAAGTTTGGGTGAGGGGAATTTGAATTTCAAGGCTTTGGACTTTACCCTAAATGAATTCAAGCTATTTAAGGTTTATAAGCAGGTAATGATGTACACACAACTTTGAACTAGGGAGACTATTCTGAGAGGTGTGTGTAGGGTGGATGCCATAGGAGGAACACATATCAGAATGGGCTGGTCATAGTCTGGGCCCATATGTCCCAGAGTGTCCTTGGAACACCTATCCTACAAACTGAACCTCAAGAAAGAGTCCATGGTGACAGAAGTTTGACTGAGGTCATGTTATATCCACTCCTTGGAGATTACAGTGAACATCAGCATATTAAAATTTGTGAGAAATCCTGCTGTTAAAAAAAAAAATCATGGAAAACAAAGATTGAGGGACTCTTCTAGATTAAAGAAGACCAAAGAAACATGACAATGATGCCAAAACAAAAAACAAGACAACAGATCTTTGTGGGACAGTTGGAAATTGAATAATGTCTATGGATTAGAAAGCAGCATTATGCTTGTGTACATGTACCCACGTTAATTTACTGGGTTTTTTATTATAGTACTGTGGCTGCATGAGTTGCTAACATTTAAGGACTCTGGATTGAAGGGTATACAGGAATACTTGATTGATTTTTTTCTTCTATGTTTCAGTAAGCCTGAAATTATTTCAAAAAGAAACTTTAAAAATGTTTTTAGAGACTTTCCTGGTGGTCCCATAGTTATGACTGCACCATCCAATGTAGCGGTTGCAGGTCTGATCTCTGCTCAGGGAGCTAAGATCACACATGCCTTGTGGTCAAAAATCAAAACATAAACCAGAAGCAATATGATAACAAATTAAATAAAGACTTTAAAAATGGCCCACATAAAGGAAATCTGTATTTTAAAAAACTTGTTTTTAATCTTAAAAAAAAAAAAAATTACTGCATTCCCAGATAATTTTCTAAAGGAAACATTTTGGGAAATACAGGCTGAGTGAAAGTTAGGATGTGTCAGTGAGAATGGAAATCATTGAGGATAGGCCCAATAAACATTACTAGGACTTGGCAAGTGACTATGAGGTGGGAAGCAGGGGCGGTAAAGCCCAAGAGAGCAGAGGTGTCTGCTTCTATACAGAGGCTGGGGGAGGGGCTGTGTTGACAGAATAAATGGGTTTAGATGTGGACACATGATGAATCTTCACACCATCCTTGCTCTTAACATTTTTAAGATACATATAATTTTCCAGGCAAAAATACTGGAGAGGGTTGCCATTTCCTATTCTAGGAGATCTTCCCGACTATTTGTAAGGCCTCCTCAGACAGCCACTTTGCCTTCATGCATTTCTTTTTCTTTGGGATAGTTTTGGTCGACACCTCCTGTACAACGTTATGAACCTCAGTCCATAGTTCCTCAGGCACTCTCTCAGATCTCCCTTGAATCTATTTGCCACTTCCATAATCATAAGGGATTTGATTTAGGTCATACCTGAATGACCTAGTAGTTTTCCTTACTTTCTTCCATATAGTCAAAGCTTTGGCTTTTCCAGTAGTCATGTACAAATATGAGAATTGGACCTGAAAGAATGCTGAGCACCGAAGAATTGACAATTTCAAACTGTGGTGCTGGAGAAGACTCTTGAGAGTCCCTTGGACTGCAAGGAGATCAAACCAGTCAATCCTAAAGGAAATTGACCCTGAATATTCATTGGAAGGACTGATGCTGAAGCTGAAGCTCCAATACTTTGGCCACCTGATGTGAAGAACTGACTCACCGGAAAAGACCCTGATGCTGAGAAAGATTGAAGGTGGCAGGAGAAGGGGACGGCAGAGGATGAGATGGTTGGATGCATCACCAACTCGATGGACATGAGTTTGAGCAAGCTCCAGGAGATAGTGAAAGATAAGAAACCCTGGTGTGCTGCAGTCCATGGGGTTGCAAAGAGTCAGACACTACTTTCCTACTGAACAACAACAAGAGGGGAAGGAAAGAAGCTAATTTGTAGGCTCTTCCAATAGGTTGCCAGGAAGAAGATGATGGTTTGGACGTGGGTGGTAGCTCAATGGATGGAAACGTGTAGATGATAGTTCTTACAGGAAGAGAAAAGTGGCATGTGCAGAAAAGGAAAAAATAAGGATGGAGCTTGAGGTTTGTGTTCGAGAAGTAGGGTAGATGATTCTACTTGTTTCCAAGATGAGAGTCTGGGAATTTTGTTTCACTGGTGAATTTTATCTTGACATAAGAAATAGTGGGAACCAAACATAGGTTTTTTAAAAAAATAGTTTTAATAGAGAAATATTTGCTAAAATATCACAAGACTTACAGAGCCTAAAAGAAGCATCCTATAGAAGTAGAAGATATGCCTTCTCAGACTGGAAAACCCTGACTTTCTAATGGTTCACAATTGATTGTCATTTCATAATGACTTAAAGCAATTATTGCAGTATTAGCCCTTCACATTTGACTAAAAGTAAAACTGATAGCAAGAAAACCACAAGGAAGTGGTGTTCTTTATTTAAATTGATTAATGTAAATAGCTCTTTCATTTAAAATTGGTTTATATAAAATTCAAGCAAATATTTGCAATGCATTATTGTTACTTAGTAGCAAGGATAATCAGGAAGTCATTCAGACAATGAAACATGCACAATTAAAATCTTCAGGATACACAACAACTTTAATTAATCAGTTAAGCTAATCTAAATAAATAGAAAACTGGGTTGTAAGGCTTGGCTGTAAAGGATTTTAAACCCAATGGTATAATAAAAGAAATCATAGCTATCATTAACTGGGTGTGTACGAGGTGCCTGGGCATCATTCTTTGAAGTATTATCTTGTGTAATGTTTTCAAGACTAATTTACATATGAACACACTGGACATTAAATAAATAGCCTGCCTAATTTCTTGTGGGCTTCCTAGGTGGCTCAGTGGTAAAGAATCCACCTGCCAATTCAGGTTTGATTCCTGAATGGGGAAGATCCCCTGGAGAAGGAAATGACAACCTATTCCAATATTCTTGCCTGGGAAATTTCATGGACAGAGGAGCCAGGCAGGCTACAGTCCGTGGAGTCACAAAACAGTCAGACATGACTGAGCAACTAAACACCAACAATTTTCTGTGTTCAGTGACTGGGGAGAGTGCATCAAACTAGATTCTGATGTATCCCAAAACTACTGTGCTTATTGAGGAAGTTTTATTAATACATAAAACAAAATACAATATTTATAATATAAATGGTTTAATGTTAAATACAAATGTATCACTTAGTGTATGCTTTGGCAGGATATTAGAGTTCTAAAGAGTCAGTTTGCACATTTTTCCTATCTACTTCACAATTTCATACAAGTAAAAAGCTTCAGATTGTGAGATTCCTCAATTGTACATCTATTGGACAGAGGAAAAAAGTGGACATCTGCCTTGGCTTGCCAGCTTCCACACTCCCAACCTTTGATAACAGCACCTCAATTGCTCTGTTCAGAGAGTCACACACCCATTTTTCCCTGTGTGTGGAGAAGCTGGGCTCACGTGGGGTGAGGTGACCTCACCTCACCAGCCCCAGGGTCAGACATGAGACCCAGGTATCATCATTGGATCCAGTGACTGGTTCAGGAAAAGTCGTGTCAGGAAAGCAGATCTTTGGGACTCACTTCAACAGTTCTCAACTTTTAGGAAATATCAATTCTTTCCCACAAGACTGCTGAATTAGGAGGGTTTGCATTTGCGGATGTAGGCAGTCACCATGTGGAGAGTGACTACCTGAGACAAAACTTCTGTAAAATAGAAAGATACAGAGACTTCCCTGTCAGTCCAGTGGTTACACTCTGCCGTCCAATGCAGGGGGTGCAGGTTCAATCCCTGGTCAGTGACCTAAGATCCCACATGCCTTGTGGCCAAGGGACCAAAACATAAAACAGAAGCAATATTGGCACAAAATGAATAACGACTTAAAAAAAAAAATAGAGGGACACATACAGAGATGGAGTCAGGCAGATGCGGTCTTCGCTCAAGTCATACTCAAACCAGCCTGACCCTGGCTGGCTTTTGGGTAGTAGACAATTTAAAATCACAGATGCAGCTCGCTGTGTATTTCTATTGGCCAGTGCAAGTCTGTGACATCCTTGATGAATGGCGATGCAGCCTCTGCTTGAACAGGGTGTTCATTACCCATCCAGGTAGCCCCATCTATTACAGTAAGTCCCTTTACATACAAACCTTCAAGTTGCAAACTTTCAAAGATATGAACATGTATTCACATGTCCAATCACATCAAGCATGAGTGACATTGCAGCTTGCCCTCCGTCTCTTATTGCTGATGACTCTTCAGCTCTACCATCTCCCACCTCCTGTCCCTCCTCCAATAACTCTTCTTACCTGTTCACTCAATGCCAACTCTTGTGTGCCAGCTGTTGTACTGTACTATTATACTTTTCAAGGTAGTCAGGTAAAACATGTTTTCTTTATTTTTGTGGGTTTTTTATGTATTATTTGTGTGGAAAGTATTATAAGCCTATCACAGTATAGTACTAAATAGCTGATTGTATTGGTTGCATACCTAAGCTAACTTTATTGGACTTACAAACAAATTGGACTTACGAACACACTCTCGGAACAGAACTCATTTGTGGTAGGGGACTCACTGTATTGGGCTGCTCTAAGTGTAAAACATGATTTGTAGATTTAATTTAGTTTGTAGATCCAAAATCCATCACGTTGGAACTTCTATCTATTGGCCCTGGTTCTGCCTCCTGAGTATCACAGAAGATGACCTTCCAACCATCCCCATAATCTTTAGGCCACCACAGACATTTTTGACTGGTGTTTTGCTGACAGGATCTTGTGTTTGGAAGTGTATTAGCCATGATATGGGTGTGTGTGTGTGTGTGTGTGTGTGTGTGTGTGCACACTCAATCATTTCCGTCTCTGTGGGACTCCATGGACTGTAGCCTGCCAGACTCCTCTGTCCATGGAATTCTCCAGGCAAGAATACTGGAATGAGTAGCCATTTCCTCCTCCAGGGGATCCTCCAGACCCAGGAATCGAACCCAGGTCTCCCACATTGCAGGCAGACTCCCCAGATGGATCCTAAGGTGACCCCTAATAATTCTCTTTTTCTTCTGTTTATGCCCTTGCATAATCTCCTCCTCTTGAATGTTTGGAGAGAAGTGTATATTCTAAAATTAGATTGGGATAATATTTGCACAACTCTGTGAATATACCAAAAATCACTAAACTGTACACTGGTAGCTGGCTAATTGTATGCTATGGCAATTACATCTCAATAAAGCTGTTTTTGTTATATACTATGACCAAGAGAGATTTATCCCAGAAATGCAAAGCTAGTCAACATCTGAACATCCAATCTTTCACTGTTTTTCTTTCCTGCTAAAATTAATACTGCATTGAATAGAGATATTATCCTATTTTAGGGGATTTTTTAGGTAATACATTAATCCTTTTAAATTTAAAATAAAGCAGGAAAACAATACAAGAAACAGACAGGTGGAAATCTGAATATGAGCTTTATCCCTCATAAATCCAATTGAAGAGCATGGCTTTAAATAGGCAACTGAATGGGCTTTCTAAACCCTGCTTCCCAAATTAGGCACCACACAGCTGGGCAGGCAGGCCCCTGCCCCCATGGGACCCAGACAGAATTAAGTGACAGAGGGCAGACAATGCATGCTTCCTGCAGGAAGACTGGCTCCCTCAAAAAGAGAAAAGGGCTTAACTCAAATGCTATCAACTCACTAGAGAAAATTTAATCCCTCCAAATATATACACAAGGAATGGAGATAGATACTACAAATTCAAGTCATTTTGCAGTTACTTACACTAGACATAGGAAAAATCATAATTAACATTTTCTATTATAAATGTGGAATGAATAAATGATTAAGAATAATTGAATTTAACAGTGTAGTACTGAATTGTTTTTATTCTACCTAGAATAATATATTTTTAAGTACCTTCCATTTTGTCTATTGGAGGAGGTGCCACTTGGAGGTGATTAAGACCTTGTAGTAAAACCTTGCCCTAACTGAACACTCCTAGGGGATTGCCACCTGCTCCCCAGGGTATGCATGTGCTAAGTCTCTTCAGTCGTGTTTGACTCTTGGCAACCCCATGGACTGTAGTTCCCCAGGCTCCTCTGTCCATGGGATTTTCCAGGCAAAAATACTGGAGTAGGTTGCCATTTCCTGCTCCAGTGGATCTTCCCTGGCCTGGGGATCGAACCCAGGTCTCCTGCATTGCAGGTGGGTTATTTACCATCTGAGCTACCAGGGAAGCCCAAGGTTCAATGTATATGTGAATTATATACGTTGTGCTATTTGACTGAATTACTGATGTTGGACAGGCAGTGTCCTTGGTATCAAGATGTCACACTGCCTACCACAAGATGCTAATGGCACATAGAGATGGGATAGGAGAACTTCTGGGACAACTGTTTGGAATTGTGAGTGAAGAATATAGTGGCAGCCTTATCTTATTTATAATACTCCTAGCTTTCATGGTGGGCTTCCCAGGTAGCTCAGTGATAAAGAATCTGCCTGCCAATTCAGGAGATGCAGTTTCAGTCTCTGGGTTGGGAAGATCCTCTGGAGAAGGAAATGAATTCCATGGACAGAGGAGCCTGGCAGGCTACAATTGGACATGACTTAGCAACTGAGAATGCAGCACATAAAGAAACATACCTGGATTGGAATTCTGGCTTAACCATATCCTGCATAAACTTTGGGTTTCCCTGATAGCTCAGTTGGTAAAGAATCAGCCTGCAGTTCAGGAGACCCCAGTTTGATTCCTGGGTTGGGAAGATCTGCTGGAGAAGGGATAGGCTACCCACCCCAGTATTCTTGGGTTTCCCTTGTGGCTCAGCTGGTAAAGAATCCACCTGCAATGCGGGAGACCTGGGTTTGATCCCTGGGTTGGGAAGATCCTCTGGAGAAGGGAAAGGCTACTCACTCCAGTATTCTGGCCTGGAGAATTTCATGGACTGTATAGTCCATGGGGTCACAAAGAGTCGGACATGACTGAGCGACTTTCACTTTCACTGGGTAAACTTTAAGAAGTTCCAATTTGTCATCAGTAAAGATACTAATGGTGTCCTTTTTGCCAGATAATTGCAAGGCTTGGAGATTATATATGTAGGGATCAACAGTACATGAACCATGAACTTCCAGAAGTTCAAGGTGGGTTTAGAAAAGGCAGAGGAACCAGAGATAAAATGCCAAACATCTGCTGGATCATTGAAAAAGCAAGAGAGTTCCAGAAAAATATCTATTTCTACTTTATTGACTATGCCAAAGTCTTTAACTGTGTGGATCACAACAAACTGTGGAAAATTCTGAAAGAGATGGGAATACCAGACCACCTGACCTGCCTCTTGAGAAACCTGTATGCAGGTCAGGAAGCAACAGTTAGAACTGGACATGGAACAAGACTGGTTCCAAATAGGGAAAGGAGTCCGTCAAGGCTGTATATTGTCACCCTGCTTATTTAACTTATATGCAGAGTACATCATGAGAAATGCTGGGCTGGATAAAGCACAAGCTGGGATCAAGATTGCCAGGAGAAATATCAATAACCTCAGATATGCAGATGACACCACCCTTATGGCAGAAAGTGAAGAACTAAAGAGCCTCTTGATGAAAGTGAAAGAGGTGAGTGAAAAGGTTAGCTTAAAACTCAACATTCAGAAAACTAAGATCATGGCATCCAGTCCCATCACTTCATGGCAAATAGATGGAGAAACAGTGGAAACAGTGTCAGACTTTATTTTGGGGGGCTCCAAAATCACTGCAGATGGTGATTGCAGCCATGAAATTAAAAGACGCTTACTTCTCGGAAGGAAAGTTATGAGCAACCTAGTGAAGTGAAGTGAAAGTTGCTCAGTCATGTCCAGCTTTTTGTGACCCATGGCCTGCATAGTCCATGAAATTCTCCAGGCCAGAATACTAGAGTGGGTAGCCTTTCCCTTCTCCAGGGGATCTTCCTAACCGAGGGATCAAACCCATGACCAACCTAGACAGCATATTAAAAAGCAGAGACATTACCAACAAAGGTCCATCTAGTCAAAGCTATGGTTTTTCCAGTAGTCATGTATGGATGTGAGAGTTGGACTATAAAGAAAGCTGAGCGCCAAAGAATTGATGCTTTTGAACTTTAATGTTGGAGAAGACTCTTGAGTCCCTTGGACTGCATGGAGATCAAACCAGTCCATCCTAAAGGAAATCAGTCCTGAATATTCATCGGAAGGACTGATGCTGAAGCTGAAACTCCAATACTTCGGCCACCTGATGTGAAGAACTGATTCATTTGAAAAGACCTTAATGCTGGGAAAGATTGAAGGCGGAAGAAGGGGACGACAGGATGAGATGGTTGAATGGCATCACCAACTCAATGGACTTGAGTTTGAGTAAGCCTTAGGAGTTGGTGATGGACAGGGAGGCCTGGCGTGCTGCAGTCCATGGGGTTGCAAAGAGCTGGACATGACTGAGCGACTGAACTGACTGACTGAAGCCCAGTGATTGGCCCACAATATGCATTCAGTAAAGTTTAGCTGATAATAATGTCACAAGTACCAGAATGCCCATAACAATACATTAGTTCGAGAGCCACAGGATGTATGGAACTCTTCCAGAAAAAAAAAAAAAAAAAAGTATTACATAAATGATAAGATCTTCTTATAATATTATTATACACAGATCATCTAAGGTGCTATCTCTTACTGGAAACAAAGACATAATTAATTAGCTGTAGATGATTTTAAGTAGGCTTCCCTGGTGGCTCAGATAGTAAAGAATCTGCCTGCAGTGAGGGAGACTCTGGTTCAATCCCTGAGTCGAGAAGATCCCTGGCAAAGGGAATGGCTATCCACTCCTGTATTCTTGCCTAGAGAATTCTCTGGATTTTAAGTAAGATTTTCTATGGTGTTGGAAAAAAAAAAATGTTTTCGTATCAGGACATAAACAGTAATAATATATATCCTAGTACTTATGGTATACCCCACAACAGTGAATGCATCTAACCTTGATTACAACAAATGCCTGGAAAAGTTGAAAAAAAAATAATAATAACACCTACTGAGAGCCCATCATGAGTGATCCAGGGAGCTGTAACAGAAGGGCACAAAAAAGAGAACTGGTCATGTAATTGCTTTCTGTCAAACAGCTAGATAAGCAGCCAGCAGTTTTGCATTAGAATGCATTTGGTTATCCCATCGACAATGGGCTGGTAATCCTATAAATATTTATTACTGAACTAAAGAAAGCAGCAGAAGCTTTTACCCTTTGAGAAAAGTCCGTAACCTGCATGGTGCCAGTGAAGTATGAAACCCTAATGATTTGGTTACTTCTTAATATGTTAAAGGCTGGACTGTGCTTGGCACATGTGAACAGTCTGAATGCAGTTGTCAGAGCCATGACCCTGGAGGGCAATTGTGAGCATATGCTTCCGTGGGTGAGCTCTCAGACCACAGCTGCTGTCCAACCCGACCCAAAGCAGGACAGTAGAGAACCCATGGTTTAGCTGATTGACCTTTATGGGCTGGAAATAAGGATTAACCCCTTATGAACAGACTGAACACAACAACAAAGGAGAGAGAAGGGAAGAAAACCAATTTTCTTAAAATGATTCTGTATCTGTGTGTGTGTGTGTGTGTGTGTTTTAGTCGCTCAGTCATGTCCGACTCTTTGTGACCCCATGGACTGTAGCCCGCCAGGCTCCTCTGCCCATGGGATTCTCCAGGCAAGAATACTGGAGTGGGTTGCCATTTCCTTCTCTGAGGGATCTTCCCAAACCAAGGATCGAACTCGCATCTCCTCTCTCTCCTGTATTGCAGTTGGATTTTTTACCCACTGAGCCAATATTACATAATGCTCCTCCACTGTGACTTGGAGGAAATAAACTTATTCTTTCTTTGAAAGGCATGGCATCACTTAAGCAATAAATATATTCCATTTCCAATTCTCTGTGCTAAACAAAAACCAAAAATATTATCACTTCTGGTTTTGCAGATCTTTTCATATCCTGTCTACTCCCCAAAAAACTCAGGCTGCTAATAATAAAAGCACAAAAATAAAAAGACCAAAAACAGCTATCAATAAAACAAAGGAAATAATAAAGAATCAGAGAGATCAAAATCTACTGGTTGAGAAAACCTGCAATAACTAAGCATGATAATTAAGAACTTCCTTAGCAACCAGAATGAAGAGGAAAACTCACTAAATAAATACCACGATCCTGTATTTGAAAAAGTTATGGTACCTTCTCAAATTAAAGGACCTTTAATGTAAGAATTCTGAAAGGGAAATAGTTCTCTCAAACATCTGCTCTATGCCCAGTACCTTTCCAGGGATACATAAAAATATCCCTGGAATATAAGGGGGTCCTCTTCTTGCTCTGCTTGAGAAAGACATAGTTTTGAACAAGTAATTGCAACTCTGGAAAATGTTACCTAACGTGATAGGTCCATGCTCCTCCTCTGACCAATAGCAAGGAGATACTATTCATCCTTGGTTGACCACAGCATTTAATCTCTGCCAAGAGTGTGGCTTTTAAGACTGTAGGTTCTAGAGTCAGAACACCTGGGTCTGATTCTAGGCAGTGATTGGTCTTGATGATCAATATTGAGCTCTGTGACCTCAGCCAAGTTATTTACCCTCCCTGTGCTCCAGGTTCTTCATCTTTAAAGCGGGGATAATAGTAGTACCTGCTTCTTGTATGTCATTGTGAGGATAAAACGGATCTTCTCAAGGCAGTCACAGGGTTCCAAGAGCATACTAGTGAAAACTGCAAGGTCTCTTGAGCCCTAGTTTTGAATGTATTACCTCAAATCTCACTTCTGCAGTATCACACTGGCCAAAGACCAACCCAGATTCGAGGATGGGGGCAATACAGTCGGTTCTACCTCTTGATGGAGAAGCTGCAAATGTGGCCAGTGTTATAGTCTTGCACGAGTTGGTGGGGATGAAAAGACCACTAGAAGTGTAGAATGAATAGTTTTTAATGCTTGTTTGTATGTGGGGGAAGAAAGAGGAAAGAAAGGAACCAATGATGACACCACATTTTCTATCCTGAGCAAGCAGGTGGCTATTTCTGCAAATCACTTGGTACTGAATTGAGAATCAGCCCATAATTTAAACTACAATTTTAAATTGTGTTAATATTGTAGAGTCTTTCTCTTTTTAAAATTTTATTTATTTTCGGCTGTGTTAGGTCTTCACTGCATCAGGGGCTTTTCTCTGGTTGCGGTGCGTGGGCTTCTCATTTCAGTGGCTTTGCTAGGTCTTCACTGCATCGGGGGCTTTTCTCTAGTTGCGGTGCGTGGGCTTCTCATTTCAGCGGCTTCTCTTGTGGAGCACGGGCTCTAGAGCACAGGCTCAGTAGTGGTGGTGCACGGGCTTAGTTACCCTGCTGCAAGTGGGATCTTCCTGGACCAGGGATGAAACTCGTGTGTCCCCTAAATTGGCAGGTGGATTCTTTACCACTCAGCCACCAGGGAAGCCCTATGTAGGGTCTTTCAAAGGCCTGTATGCGAGACAGCAAAAGAGACACAGATGTATAGAACGGTCTTTTGGACATTGTGGGAGAGGGCGAGGGTGGGATGATTTGGGAGAATGGCATTGAAACATGTATATTATCACATGTGAAATGAATCGCCAGTCCAGGTTCGATGCATGATACAGGATGCTCGGGGCTGGGGCACTGGGATGACCCAGAGGGATGGGATGGGGAGGGAGGTGGGAGGCGGGGTTCAGACTGGGCAACACATGTACACCCATGGCGGATTCATGTCAATGTATGGCAAAACCACTACAATATTGTAAAGTAAAAAAAAAAAACAGGGACAGGGGAGCCTGGTGGGCTGCCGTCTATGGGGTCGCACAGAGTCGGACACAACTGAAGTGACTTAGCAGCAGCAGCAGCAGCAACAGCCAACAACTCAGGCTTTTTTTTTTTTTTTTTAATCAAAATCCTATATGTTGTTTAAATATTGTTGAATTTGCTTTTACTCCATACCTCAAGGGCTAACAGAAAAGAAATTCTTCAGTGTGTAGATGAAGACATATAACCTGTCCATTAGGACAAATTCCATATACGCCGTGACTTATACCATTTATTTTGTTGTTGTTTTTGTTTATAAGCAAAACATGAATATCTGACTTTCTAGAAAATGGATACAATGACGCTACACCTCAAATGAAAAATTCTTGGTATTTTCCATATACCCCTAGCTCCCTGGCTGTTACAGTGGAAAATGTGCTGACATCTTCCTTTAATAGAGAACTCTTAACAGTATGAAGGCTTCCCTGGTGGCTCAGACAGTAAAGAATCTGCCTGCATTGGGGAGACCTGGATTTGATCCCTGGGTTTGGGAGATCCCCTGGAGAAGGGAACAGCCACCCACTCCAGTATTCTTGTCTAGAGAATCCCATAGAGAGGAGCCTGGCAGGCAGTCCATGGGGTCACAGAGTCAGACACGACTTTCACTTTCATGACAGTGTGGTAATTCCTCATGGTAAGAATTTGCTCATTTTAAGTAGCTGTTTTGACTTCCACTCATTATAAAGATTGAAGTCTTTGTGAGGAAACATTGTCCTTATTCATAACACAAATTCCAGAAAAATTAACATTATTTTACCAAAAGGCCTTGACAGTAAATCTTGTTGATTATATCTACATGTATATGAAAATATGGTGGCTTTGTTGTGTGTACTTCTAAATCTCTCTCTCTGTCTTCCCTTTCCCATCTCTGCCTTAATTCAGATTCTGAATAGTCCTTAACCAGTCATACTGACTGTTGTCTCTCCCTCTTTGGACTATTCTCTACATGATTCTAAAATGCAAATGTGATTATTAACTTCTCTACTTGAAAAGGGTTACTGTCTCTACCTTGCCCCAGAGTCCATTCGAGGCCAGTATTTTCAGTGGATTTCCGAAGAAAGAAAGTAATTTGAATTGTTCTCAGACTCTTTGTGGAAGGATAGATACATGTACTGACAACTGAGCTGTTATTCCAAAGGCCAGGCTATTTGTTCACTTGGTTATAATTCAGTCATTATGTTCAACAATTATTTCAGTGGAAATATTGAATATAAGTTTTGTCTAGGGTCTTAAACTTCAAATTATCAGGGTTTACTTCTATTCTTCCAAGCTATTTCACTTAACACGTAAGTGATGGGGTTACCATAAAAGAGGTGTTTTTGATTTTTTTTTTTAATTTTATTTATTGATTTATTTTTGGCTGTGCTGGGTCTTCGTTACTGCACAGGCTTTTCTCTAGTTGAGGCAAGTGGGTGTTACTCTTCATTGTGGTTTCAGGCTTCTAATTGCAGTGCCTTCTCTTCCTGCAGAGCACAGGCTTTAGGGCACTTGGGCTCCAGTAGCCCGGCATGTGGGCTCGATAGTTACAGTTCCCAGGCTCTAGAGCATGAGCTCAATGGTTGTGGTGCACAGGTGTAGTTGCTTCACGGCATGTGGGACCCTCCAGGACCAGGGATCGAACCCATGTCTCCTGCATTGACAGGTGGATTCTTTACCACTGAGCCACCGGGGAAACCCATGCCTTAGTTTTTTTAAATTTTTAGTTATTTGGGATCATATTCTAAAATATCAATTGTTTTAGGTTAATTAAAAGCACACATTGGGACTTCCCTGGCCATCTAGTGGTTAATACTTTGCACTTTCACTGCAGGAGGCTCAGGTTCCATCCCTGGTTGGGGAACTTAAGATCCCACATGCCATGCAACCAAAAAAATCAATAAAGACGTAAGAGCAGACATTTACAGAGTACTGATTTGTGCCAGAAATTGAAATAAAAACATGGTCCTTTTTCTCAGGGATCTCATGGGCTTTTAGGTAGGCTTTCTTTTTTAAGAATTTTTTTTTTTTAATGTGGACCATTTTTAAAGTCTTTATTGAATTTGTACAATATTGCTCCTTTTTGGTTTTTTTGTTTTATGTTTTGAAAGTCTTAACCACTGGACCAGCAGGGAAGTCCGTAGGTAACTTTTGGACAGAGTTTTAACAGAGAAGAGTAGTTTAGTGTGGCACATTAGAGGACTAGGTATGGTCGAAGAGAGGAGTGAAGAAGGGATCTATTAAATCTGAGGAAATCAGGGAAGGTTTCCCAGATAAGCTAGTACTTGAAATAAATCCTGAAAGAGGAGTAGGAATTTACAGGTTGAAAAGTTAGGGAGCAGCAATTCATTCAGAGGGAATGATGTAAACAATTTTGGAGAAACATGAAACAGCATGGTTCAGGGATGCATAATGACTTAGTGAAGCTTCAGATGAGATAAGGGAAAATGGCAGAAGATGCCAGGCTCCATGTTCTCTGCAGGCCCAAGACGGTACCCATACAACACAGTGTCAGGCTGAACCACGTGAAACTGACAACGTCGTTGTTGTCGTTCAGTTGCTAAGTCGTGTCTGACTCTTTTCAACCCCGTGGACTGCAGCACACCAGGTCACTCTGCCCTCCACTGTCTCCCACAGTTTCCTCAAAT
This sequence comes from Bos mutus, assembly GCF_027580195.1. NCBI lineage: Eukaryota > Metazoa > Chordata > Mammalia > Artiodactyla > Bovidae > Bos > Bos mutus. The sequence goes on along the minus strand of NC_091630.1, from coordinate 54,247,787 downwards.
TCAGGTCCATTGAAGCAGTGATGCCATCTAACCTTCTCATCCTCTACCACCCCCTTCTCCTTTTGCCTTCAGTTTTTTAAATCAAGTCGAATACAAGGATCCTTTGCTTGTCAAAAGTTTGCTTTATGCCGCTTCACTGTTTCTAAAGACCTACATTAATTTTCGCTAATCAAAATAAATCCCAAGAGGATTTTTGCCTTTAAAAGGGGGAAAATAGAAAATAGCTTTCGTTTTCCATCAAGCTGGTATAGAGGAAGTGGGAACCCCAAACCATGAGTGTGGCCCTACCAAGTTCTTTTCCCGAGAACCACACTCAGCATTTCACAGTCCAGCCGCTGCAACTCTGAACTGTGCCCGTGAGCATACGTGCTTCATCTTGATTTATTTTGTGCCTCTGTTAACAAGATGTATCCTGAGGTCATTGCTTTTTTGCTTTGCTTCTTTTTGGCTAAAAAAGGTTTCCAGGCATGCTCTGCTTTCAGATAGCATCAGAACCTGAACTGGAATTTCAGAGACACAAACGTTTAAAATTCATCTGTGGAGCCTTCACTGTGGCATTTTGCAGTGAGTTTGTCTAATGACACATTTGCTTGTGAGAAAAAGAAAAGTGAAACAGTGAAGGTGTTAGTCACTCAGTCGTGTCTGACTCTTTGCGACCCCATGGACTGTAGCCCACCAGGCTCCTCTGTCCATGGGATTCTCCAGGGAAGAGTACTGGAGTGGGTAGCCTTTCCCTTCTCGAGGGGATCTTCCCAACCCAGAGGATCGAACTCAGGTCTCTCACATCGCAGGCAGATTCTTTACCATCTGAGCCATCAGGGAAGCGCAAGAAAAAGAAGGACTTTGATGCTTTTTCAAGTAAAGCATGGTTGACTGAGGAGAAGAAAAAAAATAAAACGTTCTCCTAAGAGTCCAGGGAGAACTGGACTCAGGTGAACACCGTGGAAAATAATAGATGTGACCCCTGACCCACCGCCCTGTCCATGGTGTTGCTGTCCTTCCTGCTAACCCATCCTACGTTTTCTCCTCTAGCCATTGACTTCCTCAGCCTGCTCATAGTTACCACTCCTTCATACCTTCAACTCACTGCAGACATGGCGCCCCCAGCCCTTCTCCAGATCACAACCCTCTGGCCTCAGCTCTCACGAGGTACTAAGGATGTGCACAGATTTTGAAGTTCTAAGAGGATGCATCATACTGGCTCACCGCCCCCCACCCCTTTTGGTGCTAGGCTGTAGGTCGGGTCACAGGCCAGTTTATAAGCTGGCTGTCTGGTCTCTTTGAGGCCACTCCCCTGCTGCAGGTCAATTATCTGTGGGAATTATCATGGGCACAGCATGGCTACTAGTGGCAGGAAGTGCGCAGTGGGACTGCTCCTTTCCCAGGTAAAGCTGGGTGAATGCCTGGGAGCTGCTTCTCTGAGACCTGAGAGGACCTCACCTCTAACAGCTCATTTTCAACCCTAAGAACATCTAAGCAGTGTGTCCTCAATAACATTACCCAGAAAATCCATGAACCTCATCAAACCTGACATTTTAGGGTTAAAGAATTCCTATCCTTGCTGGAGTTTGAGCCCGAGGGAAGGGAAATATCATTAATTAAGAAGTAGCAACAGCATGATGCCCTTTTATTATCTAAATCTTTTTAAGTATATAAGCAATTCTTGAGAGTCATTCATTTTACCATTTTAGACATACTTGAATATCTCCTTTTTTATCTTTTTTTAAAAAGAACCTCTTTTAGAATTCTGGTAACTACTAGGAAAACAAGTGAGCTCAGTGCTGAGGGCAGCTTTGCCCTTTTTCTCTTATCATCTCTTGTGGGGTTTTTTTTTTTTTTTGCTTCCATTAGTAGTAGCCTTTGCACACACAGCATATTATTTCTCTCCAGAAAATAAGGTGGTTTCACTAGCAGTAAATGGCCTCACAATGAGGTGATTATTTTTAACATGTGTAGATTCTAGTCTGATTCCAATAAATATCATATAGAGCATGAGACAAATGTCACAGGAAATTCCTTTTTCACTTCCGATGTGGTGTTTAAGTACAAGAAAAATCCATTCAACTGTCACCGATAAATGCTCTTAATAAATAAAGTGTCATCAAGCAAAAACGGAACTCGGTAACAGTATTTAGAAAATAGTCTTTAAACTTGAAGCTACTCTCATGAAAATTTATAGTTCCTTCCCCGAACAAACATACCTGAAATACTGGGCTGATATCTATGAAAGTGTTTCTTGAGGTGAGTGAGGAGCCGGGGAAGGAAATGGAAAAGTTGGTAAGCATGAGAACTGGAGACCTCTTCAACATCAAGCCTCCCCTTGGCATCATTTTCTTTCTCATCTTTCATGTGCAGCATGTTCAGCCACTCAGTCATGTCCGACTGTTTGTGAACCCATGGACTGAGTGGACTGCCAGGCTCCTATGCCCATGGAATTTTCCAGGCAAGAATACTTGAGTGGGGTGCTATTTCCTATTCCAGGGGATCTTTCCAACCCAGAGATCAAACCCACATCTCTTATGTCTCCTGCATTGACAGTCGGATTCTTTCCCACTAGTGCACCCCGGGAAGCCATAGTTGTTATTTATCTGGGGGATAGTTGCCAGTAAGGTGACACGTCTTGACAGTTGCCTGCATCCCTAAGGTGCTATAATAATTTATCTTTGCAGCATTAAGAAGAGTCTAACTCTGTGGAAATGCAGAATAGGTCTACAATAGACTGTGGAGACAGAGGGAGAGTGAAGGCAGAGAGACCTCCTGAACACAGCATTTGCCTGTTGCCATAGTCTCATAGGCTCTTAGCTTCTGCTTCTTCTTTTACTGTCCTTTCTACTTCTTTCATTCAAGTATTTATCCATCATCCATCCACCCATCCTTCCATCCATCCTCCCTTCCATCCATCCATCAATCCCTACCAGCCTTCATTCTGTACCTTCTGTGTATGTATCAATTTGCCTTTGTATCAAAATTTCAGGAGAGCAAGGTCCAGGAGTTTGTGTATCTAACAAAATCTGTAGGCAAGTTTGATTCTCAGACGTGTATGAGTACCACTTACTTAGAGGCTGCAAATATGAGTAACCTGGATTCCTGTCCCAGGACCCAAGGAGGTCCCCCTTTTGCTTACTGTGTGCACTATTCAAATCTCACACACATTCTCTCCTTCCCACTTATCCAACAGCAGGCAGTCAATCTGAATTCCTTACCTGGAGGCTAACGATGCCCCCAAGCATCAAGAGATAGATCTGGAATTTGCAGAGAACACCTTCTCTTAGCATGTAGATTTCCAAGGATGAGCTGAGCCATGGGTTCCCATCTCAGCCTGTCTTGTGCCATGCAGAGGAACAAGTGTGTTCCGGTTATGAACACTGTGGGATTTATTTAATAATTTGGTATAGAAAGGAAGCAGAATTAATAAGATGAGAGAACTCTAGTTCTTACTTCATTCACACACACACACACAGACACGTGCATTGAACCTAACAAAAATTTAAAGGCATCACTGGACAGGCTGTCATCCTAGAGACGGTCCATTAGCAACAGTGTGACTTCCCCCAACAGGTTGGTCCTCCAAGCAAAAGAAGAGTGTATCTCATAAGGTCACTCAGGGTCACTTAAAGAGAGACCAGTGTGCTCTCCAGTGCAGTTTGTTTAGAGACTGAAAGCTCCCCTGTGGTTAACAGAAGTTGGATAACGGTATCTTCTACCTATTGTTTCTTCTGGATTTTTCAATGGGCTTGCTCTTTAATTGTTCTGTGGAGAAGGCGGTTAAGCCACTATTCTGCACACAAAACTAGACCACAATTTGATTAATGGTGGTAATGTGCATGTGTGTGCTTAGACACTCAGTCATGTCCAAGTCTTTGCCATCCTTTGGACTGTAACCCACCAGGCTCCTCTGTCCATGGGATTTTTCAGGCAAGAACACGGGGAGTGGGTTGCCGTTTCCTATTACACATCTGCATATAGGAGGGTGTTTATGTAGGCGCTCTGAGAGGCGCTGTCTGTAATAGGTAGCCTAGGACCATGGTTAAATTCACCAGGACTGTGGATTGAGGCCACACTTCTCTCAACAAATACCAAGCCAACCACCCTGCCACTTACCTATTGTGATGGCATTCTGTTTATAATATTACAAAATGAGATCTATTCCTAAACGAATTCCCAGTAAAGTGAACTGGAAATCAAGACATAGGTCAAAAGACTTACAGGGTGGGGCATCATGGGATTTTTTTTCCAACATCAGTTAATTCTGGAGAATTTCAGGAACACTGTTGCATCTTCCAAAATCACCAGAACAATATCTTGTTTATTTCCAGTTGTCTACATTAAGCCAAGCAGACATGAGATGAGACCAAAGTCTGGCCTCTGAAGGATGGAGGGATTCAGATGGGAAGCAAGTGAAATGGGCACACTGATTACCCTTCCCAAAATTGTAACTAGGACTTCCTCAAGATGCATATCACTCCAGACATATTTAATAAATCTAGTATTTCATTTATTAAACTTCTTTACAACAAAGGGTGGATTTTCTTTTTTAATTTGTACACCTATGCCCTTGTGAACATATATAATTTGTGGACTTTTTATTGTGTTATATTTCAAATTAACAGAAAATAATATAACAGAGACCTTTGTACCCAAATTGAACAAATACTAACACTTTGCCATTTTTGTTTCAGAAATTTTCAAATAAAATTTTGCAGTTATCACCAAATAGGGCTTCACTGGTGGCTCAGTGGTCAAGAATCTGCCTGCAATGCAGAAGACCTGGGTTCAATTCCTGGGTCAGGAAGATCCCCTGGAGAAAGGAATGGCTTCCCCCTCCGGTATTCTTGCATGGAGAATCCCATGCACAGAGGAGCCTGGAGGGCTACAGTCCATGGATCACAAAAGAGTCAGACACAACTTAGCAACTAAACAGCAACAAGTATCACCAAACCGCCTTTTTCTCTTGCTTCCTTCATCCTTCCTCAAAGGTAGCCATTGTCTGAAAATGGATCAGTAACTTTCCCCTTAGAGTTTTTATCTAATTAATGGATATAGAATTATGACATAAAGATAACAGATTTTTAAAATTTTTCTTGTTTTGTTCCTTCTACTTAACACATTTTCCTCTCGCTTCATCTTACCTGCTTTTTTGTGAGATCCATCAATTTTCTTCTTTCTCTTCACTCCCTTCTGCTAGTTAAGGAGTTAAATATCTTTTTATGGCCTTGCAGTAGTTATCCTTAAAGATAAGATACATATATGTAATTAATTTAAAATTCCGAATTTATATTTTTATCTTCCTTTTGAACACAATAGGCTTCCCTGGTGGCTCAGAGGGTAAAGCATATACCTGCAGTGAGGGAGACCTGGGTTCGATCTCTGGATGGGGAAGATTCCCGGGAGAAGGAAATGGCAACCCACTCCAGTATTCTTGCCTGGAAAACCCCATGGATGGAGAAGCCTGGTGGGCTACAGTCCATGGAGTCGCAAAGAGTCAGACATGACTGAGCAACTTCACTTTGAACACAATAAAGACATAAAGTCCTTTACACTTTAATTCCAGACTTCCACTCTCAGTTTCCGTGTAATTTTGAGTAGTATTTTCAGTCCACTTTATGTATAAAGACTACAACTTAGCGACTAATGTTTTTATAGCAACTGCTTATATTTTCCCTTTCTTCCTACTTTTCCTTCAGGATAAACAACTGCTTATTTTGATATTTGCACCTGCTTATCAATTTCTTTGGTCACTCCTGCTGTTTGCATATCACCCCTCTTTGTTCTAGGCCCCACTGCCCTTGAAATAGATGAACCATGTGCTTTAGCTGTTCTTCCGTAGAACTCATGAACAGCGACCTCTGGCTTCATTGGTCTGAATGTCTTTCAGCTACATTCTATAATAGTAATTTGACTCAACAGTTATCCTAAGTCATCAGCTATTTCCCTCAGCACACCATCTACTGTTGTCTACTGTAACTGTCAGATGTTACTAATCACACTGCTTAGGTAAGCAGTCCCAGAAACACGTATGTGTGAGGGAAATACATGACCTGAAATTTTCATGGGAAAATAATTTTATAGGTAATTAAGTGGTTCCACTACTACTATATTTAAGCCTTTTCAAAATAATTCAAATTCAATTTTTGAAAAATGTGTTCAATACCTGTTAAAGGCTGGAGGCTTTCCCACTCCACTGCATCTCACGATCTTAGCAAATTTTAGTAGCTATGTATTTTACAGATGAAGAAACTGAAGCCTAGGGTGAGCAAATAATTTACTCTTGATGACACAGCTCAGAAATGGCATTCATGGGCAGCAAACTTACGTCTTGTAATTCCAAGTTGCATCTAGAATTAATACATTGATTTTTTACCCTTTCACTTATTTTGATGATGGTAAAAGGAAATAGACTAATAATAACTTAAATCCAGAGTCCTTGATCTCTCTCATCTAGTGATCACATTCTTTATGGTGTCTTCCTCAGGAACCCCAAGGTGAAGGTCAACCCTCTAAGTTCAAGGATCACAAACTCCAACCTGCCCCTGAGGGCTGGGGAAGAGACTTCACTTTAGAAGACAGAAATTTAGGAAGTCGGCTGCTTGCTTGAGTAATCACGTTCATGAGTTTTACATTCAGGATAGATTCCCACAGCCACAAGTGGAGAAATTGAAAAATGGCAAAATTGAAAAATAAATGACCTTTGAAATACAGAAGGGTCTTTACTCCAGAGAAAAATGTAATTCTGTTTTCAGGCACATTTCCCTTCTTTTATGATTTGAGGCTATCACAAGGCAGGCCAGTGAGTCTAATGGGAGATATTTGGTGGAGTAGGTCATTTCTGGAGTAAAAGTGTTTTGTTTTGTTTTTGTTTTTGTTTTTTATAGCATGTGAGCATGGGAATTAGGGGGACTGGGTTTCAGTTTGGATCCTGAATCCAATTTGTTTTAAGAACACCCACAAGTCATTCCTTTTTCTCACTCAGGAAATGTAAAATCTGAAGGAGATGAGATATCTGTCTTTTAATACATTTCTAATTATTGGGCAGGCTTTGACCTTTTTATTTCACAATTTTATTTACCATACTGGGTGTGTATGCACGTAGATAGGTATGTATGTGGGTGGGTCAGTCAGTCCTGTCCAACTCTTTGCGATCCCGTGGACTGCAGCACGCCAGGCCTCCCTGTCCATCACCAACTCCTGCAGCTTACTCAAACTCATGTCCGTCAAGTCAGTGATGCCATACAACCATCTAATCCTCTGTCATCCCCTTTTCCTCCCGCCTTCAATCTTTCCCAGCATCAGGGTCTTTTCAAGTGAGTCAGTTCTTCACATCAAGTGACTAAAGTATTGGAGCTTCAGCTTCAGCATCAGACATTTCAACGAATATTCAGGACTGATTTCCTTTAGGATTGACGGCTTTGATCTCCTTGAAATCCAAGGGACTCTCAAGAGTCTTCTCTAACACCACAGTTCAAAAGCATCAATTCTTCTGTGCTCAGCTTTCTTTATAGTCCACCTCTCACACCCATACATGACTACTGGAAAAACCATAGCTTTAACTAGGCGGATCTTTGTTGGCAAAGTAATGTCTCTGCTTTTTAATATGCTGTCTAGGTTGGTCATAGCTTTTGTTCCAAGGAGCAAGGGTCTTTTAATTTCATGGCTGCAGTCACCATCTGCAGTAATTTTGGAGCCCAAAAAGATAAAGTCTCTTACAGTTTCCATTGTTTCCCCATCTATTTGCCATGAAGTGATGGGACCTGATGCAATGATCTTAGTTTTCTGAATGTTGAGTTTTAAGCCAACTTTTTCACTCTCCTCTTTCCCTTTCATCAAGAGGCTCATTAGTTCTTCTTTGCTTTCTGCCATAAGGGTGGTGTCATCTGCATATCTGAGATTACTGATATTTCTCCCAGCAATCTTGATTCCAGCTTATGCTTCTTCCAGCCCAGTGTTTCTCATGATGTACTCTGCATATAAGTTAAATAAGCAGGGTGACAATATACAGCCTTGACGTACTCCTTTTCCTATTTGGAACCAGTCTGTTGTTCCATGTCCAGTTCTAACTGTTGCTTCTTGACCTACATTCAGATTTCTTAGGAGGCAGTTCAGGTAGTCTGATATTCCCATCTCTTTAAGAATTTTCCACTTAAAGTGGAAACCTTTTGAAGGAGGTAGCCATTTTCTTCATTACCTCCACCATAGTTTGGCCTCAGCTCAAACAACAGGAAAGGAACACAGCCCCGCCCATCAATAGAAAATTGGATTAAAGATTTTCTAAGTATGGTCCTGCCCACCAGAACAAGATCCAGTTTTCCCCTCAGTCAGCCTCTCCCATCAGGAAGCTTCTATAAGCCTCTTATCCTTATCCATCAGAGGCAGACAGAATGAAAATCACAATCACAGAAACCTAACCAAACTGATCACATGCACCACACCCTAGTCTAACTCAAGGAAACTATGAGCCATGCAGTGTAAGGCCACCCAAAACAGATGGGTCATGGTGGAGAGTTCTGACAAAACGTGGTCCACTGGAGAAGGGAATGGCAAACCACTTCAGTAGTCTTGCCTTGAGAACCCCATGAACAGTGTGTGGGTGGATAGGCAGGTATTAATTTTGCTTTCTTTTCTCTTTTCCTGACTTCTTTTAACTTGATAATTTTAAATACTTCTGGTCCTCCTTAAGAATTTATCCATGTATCTATGTGCTGTTGACTTGGAAACTGCATATTTATTTTCTCCCATGAAAGATTACCTTTAGTTTCTTCTTTACATTTTTCATTAAAATTTTAAGCTAAGTGTAGATTTACTTAGAATCGTAAGAATTTATAAAGGAAGAGTCTGTATACCTGTAGCTGCTTTTCTGCAATGGGAAGTGTATCTTGCATAACAATATTATAACTAGGATATGGACATTGTTACAGTCAAGAGATAGGAATACCAGACCACCTAACCTGCCTCCTGAGAAATCTGTATGCAGGTCAGGAAGCAACAGTTAGAATGGACATGGAACAACAGACTGGTTCCAAATCGGGAAATAAGTACGTCAAGACTGTATATTGTCATTCCTTATTTAACTTATATGCAGAGTACATCATGCGAAATGTTGGGCTGGATGAAACACAAGCTGGAATCAAGATTGCTGGGAGAAATATCAATAACCTCAGATACACAGATAACACCACTCTTATGACAGAAAGCAAAGAAGAACTAAAGAGCCTCTTGATGAAAATGAAAGATGAGAGTGAAAAAGTTGACTTAAAACTCAACAAGCAGAAAACTAAGATCGTGACATCCAGTCCCATTACTTTATGACAAATAGATGGGGAAACAATGGAAAAGTGAGAGACTTTATTTTGGGGGGCTTCAAAATCACAGCAGATAGTGACTGCAGCCATGAAATTATAAGACCCTTGCTCCTTGGAAGAAAAGCCATGACCAATTTAGGCAGTATATTAAAAAGCAAAGACATTACTTTGCTGACAATAGTCCATCTAGTCAAGGCTATGGTTTTTCCAGTAGTCATGTATGGGTGTGAGAGTTGAACTATAATGAAAGCTGAGCTCCAAAGAATTGACGCTTTTGAACTGTGGTGTTAGAGAAGACTCTTGAGAGTCTCTTGGACTGCAAGAAGATCCAACCAGTCAATCCTAAGTGAAATCAGTCCTGAATATTCATTGGAATATCTGATGGTAAAGCTGAAGCTCCCATACTTTGGGCACTTAATGCGAAGAACTGACTCATTTGAAAAGACCCTGATCTGGGAAAGATTGAAGTCCTGAGAAGAAGGGAACAACAGAGGATTAGATGGTTGGATGGCATCACTGACTCGATGGACGTGAGTTTGAGCAAGGTCAGAAGTTGGTGGTGGACAGGAAAGCCTCAAATGCTGCTGTCCTTGGGGTCACAAACAGTCAGACACAACTGAGCGACTGAACTGAACAGTCAAGACACAGAACATTTCCATCACCAGAAGCATCCCTCCCATTGCTCTTTTCTAACCTACGCTCACTTCCCTCCTTCCCTCCCCCTCTGTGTGTGCCCAATTGTTTAGTCGTGTCTGACTCTTTCTGACCCCAGGGACTGTAGCCCACCAGGCTTCTCTGTCCATGGAATCTTCCGGGCAAAAATACTGGAATGGGTCACCATTTTCTCCTCCAGGGAATCTTCCTGTCCCAGGGATCAAACCAGTGTCTCCTGCATTGACAGGGGAATTCTTTACCACTGGGCTTCCTAGAAAACCCTTTACCCCTCTCCTGCACCTCAATACCTAATCTCTAGCAATTACAAATCTGTTCTCCATTTCTATAATGGTACTTCAAAAATGTTATGGATTCATAAAGTACTCAAGGGCTTGGGACTGGCTTTTTCTCACTGAGCATAATTCTATTGCTGTGAAAGTAAGATTGCTTGCTAAGAATACATAACTCTTTGTTTAACCATTTTTCTGTGGAAAGATATTCAGATTGTTTGCCAATTTTTGCTGTTGAAAATAGAGCTACTGTGAAGACTTATGCACAGGTTTTTATGTGACCAGAGGTTTCATTTCCTGGGTGTAATTTCTAGAGGGTAATTGCTGGGTTGCATGGTAGCTGCATATATAGTTTTAAATGAAGTTATCAAACTGTTTTCCAGAGTGGCTATGCCATTGTACATTCCTGCTGGCAATGTATGCCTGATCTAGTTTCTCTGCTTCCTCAAAGGCATTTTGTGTTTTTACCATTTTTATTTTAACCATTCTTACAGATATGTGGTAAAATCTCATGGTTTTAATTTGCATGTCTTTGATGGCTCATTGTGGCTCAGACAGTAAAACGTCTGTCTATAATGCAGAAGACCCGGATTCAAGCCCTGGGTTGTGAAGACCCCCTGGGAAAGGAAATGGCAATCTACTCCAGTACTATTGCCTGGAAAATCCCATGGACAGAGGAGTCTGGTAGGCTACAGTCTATGTGGAATAATTTTTCATGAACTTATTTGCCATCTGTACATCCTCTTCAGTGAAATATCTGTTATTATCTTTTGTCCATTTTTTAATTGGATTTTTTTCACTATTGAATTTTGACAGCTTTTTTTATGGATGCTAGATATAGCCTCTTTGTTGAATATGTAACTTACAAATATTTTCTCTCTGTCCATAGCTTATCTCTTCAGCCTCTTAACTGGATCTTCCACAGAGAACAGTTTTGTATGTTCACAAGATCCCAGTTTATCAAATTTTTTTTATGAATCATATATTTGATGTCAAGTCTAAGAAGTCTTTGCAACACCATAGACTCAAAAGACTTTTTCCTATACTTTTTTTTCTATAAGTCTTATGATTTTATGGTTTACATTAGACTCCTTAATCCATGTTGAGTTAATTTTTTAATAAGGTGTGAGATTTTGGCCAAGATTAATTTTTGCCTCTGGATAGTTTCAGCACCGCTTGTAGAAACAGCCATCTTTCTCCATTAAATTGCTTTTGCACTTTTGTCAAAAATCATTTGGGAGACTTCCCTGGCAGTCCAGTGGTTAAGACTTTGCCTTCCAATGCAGGGGATGCAGGTTTGATCCCTAATGGGGGATCTAAATCCCACATGCCTTGAGGCCAAAAAAACCAAAGCATAAAATAGAAGCAGTATTGCAACAAATTCAATAAAGACTTTAAAAAAGGATCCACATAAAAAATCTTTAAAAAATCAACCAGTTGTAATATGTAGTCCTAATTTGAGTAAACAAGTATAAGAAAGAAAGCTATTTATAGGATAAATGAAGAAATCTGAAAACAGATTGGATGAGATAGTAAGATATTATTGTTAATAATGATTTAATAATAATGGCAATACAGATATATGTTAATAACAATGGTAGTTAAGGAATTGTTGCTAATTTTATTAGGTAATATGATGGTATTGTTGTGAATATTTTTAAAAATATTTTAAGTTTCAGTTTAAAACTGAAATATTCACAAATAAAACAGTGTGATGACTGGAATTTGCCTTAAAATATTCCAGAAAAATATAATTGTGGGAGATAAATGATTCACAATTGACAAAAATTTACTAATTGTTGACATTGATTGCTGAGAATGAGAATTCATTTACACTATTCTCCCTACGCTAATTCTATGTTTGGAAATTCTCATAATAGTAAGTAAAATATATTCCTTAATCATCACCACTTTGCATAACAGAACATTTAGCACCTAATTTTCATTTTAATTTGTTCTGAATCATAGACAGCATTGATTCATTTTTCAGTCACAGTAGCAACAGTTTCTTCTTTGGGGTTATGGGTTTCTGTATTCCATGCCATTAGAAATAGTCATGTCATTGAAGGAAGAAAAGAATTTATTGGAGTAATTTGTGCTTCCTCTGTGGACTGGATGAAGATGGAAATTTTTTTAAGAGAAATTACTGGGGACAAGATTTCTTTCTATCCATTACTATTGGACTTATGAATGATTTTTATCAACTCTGAAACTGTAAAGCCACATTTTTGCCTCTGAGAATAAGCTGATAGGATTTAAAAACATTCTACCCCAAAGCTTGCACAATAGTTTATAAATTTTAAAAGTAAGCTTCAAATAGTCACATTAGCAAATTTTATTTTTTATCAATAAGGAAAAGTATTAAAAGTTTGGGGGAGGCCTTGCTAGATGAAAGAAAAGACAAGGAAGGGGAAGCAGTATTGATTTTTTTTTTAATTGTCTTAGGAAAATATTGTCTGGAGCCAGGAATAGCAAAAGACCAAGGTGACTGGGTGCAGTTATGAAGCTGAAATATAGTAACCATATGGCTAAGGGTCAGTTCAGTCAGTTCAGTCTCTCAGTAGCGTCCAACTCTTTGCGACCCCGTGGACTGCAGCACACCAGGCCTCCCTGTCCATCACCAACTCCACGAGTTTACTCAAACTCAGGTCCAATGAGTCGGTGACGCCATCCAACCATCTCATCCTCTGTTGTCCCCTTCTCCTCCCACCTTCACTCTTTCCCAGCATCAAGGTCTTTTCAGAGTCAGTTCTTCACATCAGGTGGCCAAAGTATTGGAGTTTCAGCTTCAACGTCAGTCCTTCCAATGAACATTCAGGACTGATTTCCTTTAGGATGGACTGGTTTGATCTCCTTGCAGTCCAAGGGACTCTCAAGGGTCTTCTCCAACACCACAGTTCAAAAGCATCAATTCTTTGGCCCTCAGCTTTCTTTATAGTCCAATGCTCACATCCGTACATGATTACTGCAAAAACCATAGCCTTGACTAGACAGACCTTTGCTGGCAAAGTGATGTCTCTGCTTTTGAATATGCTATCTAGGTTGGTCATAACTTTCCTTCCAAGGAGTAAGCGTCTTTTAATTTCATGGCTGCTGTCATCATCTGCAGCAATTTTGGAGCCCCAAATAATAAAGTCAGTCACTGTTTCCATTGTTTCCCCATCTATTTGCCATGAAGTGATGAGACTGGATGCCATGATCTTAGTTTTCTGAATGTTGAGTTTTAAGCCAACTTTTTCACTCTCGTCTTTCACTTTCATCAAGAGGCTCTTTGGTTCTTCTTCACTTTCTGCCATAAGGGTGGTGTCATCTGCATATCTGAGGTTATTGATATTTCTCCTGGCAATCTTGATTCCAGCTTGTGCTACATCCAGTCCAGCGTTTCTCATGATGTACTCTGCATATAAGTTAAATAAGCAGGGTGACAATATACAGCCTTGACGTACTCTTTTTCCTATTTGGAACCAGTCTATTGTTCCATGTCCAGTTCTAACTGTTGCTTCCTGACCTGCATACAGATTTCTCAAGCGGCAGGTCAGGTGGTCTGGTATTCCCATCTCTTTCAGAATTTTTCACAGTTTATTGTGATCCACACAGTCAAAGGCTTTGGCATAGTCAATAAAGCAGAACTAGATGTTTTTCTGGAACTCTCTTGCTTTTTCGATGATCCAGCGTATGTTGGCAATTTGATCTCTGGTTCCTCTGCCTTTTCTAACCAGCTTGAATATCTGGAAGTTCACGGTTCATGTATTGTTGGCTAAGGGTACTTCCTAACAAATACATTTTTCCAGACTTACAAATTTGTGTTTAATCCCATGGTCAAAAGAGGGCCAATGGAGGTTTGAAATGGAGAAATAAAGAGAGTCATGTTTGTTTTGTAGGTATCAGATAATGACATGGTGTGTGAGATAAAGAGAAACTGATCTGGCCATAGCAACACCAAAAAGATGAAGCTGTTTAAATGGTCTAGACAGAGATGATGAGAGTTTGAACATGGCTTGGGAAATGAAAGGAAATGCTTTGGCTGGGACTGATTTAATTAAGATTTGGAGTCTCAGTGAAAGGAAAGGGAGGGAGAAGAATGACTCACTTGACCGTAACATCATTAGCAAGGTAGAGGAGAGGATGCGGAACTTGGAACAGGTTGGGGAGGGAGTGCGTCAGGTGTGTGATATTAGACATGCTCGCTGAGAGGGTCCACAAGCCATCCGGCAGCATGCAGGATGACCGCTTCGGACCAGAGGTTAGTTGGCATGAAAGGTTATTACATGACCAGGGAGAACATGTAAAACAAGAAGACCTGATCAAAGGCAGAACTCTGGTGAGCCCACATATTAAGGTGGGAATGAAGGAGGGGCAGGTTAAAAACCAGCCAGTAGAGGTGAGGGGGAGAATTACAAGAAAGCAATATCAATTTCAAAAATGCTTCCTGGAGTAGGTGAGATCTGAGGATATGCTTTAATGGAAGACTACTATATTAGGGAGCTGTAACAATCCGTGAAGAAGAAACTCTAAGTAAACAAACAGAAACATGGATGTGAGTATTTAGCTAAATAATTTGAAGCAATCTGAGTCTACAACACCTTTAGTATTGTTTAATTTTCTTTGCAATATGTGTTTCCTGGTAGTTTTTATTCTCCTGAATCTATCATAGGCATAAACAAGAGTGTTTTAATTCATGCTGGTTGCATTTTACCTTGACACACCTGCAAGATTCAAAGCCTAAATTATCTTTTGTAATAATGAGTTACAGAGTTTGAGCTTTTGGTTTCTGTAAAATGACAGTTCTAAAAATGATACCAACTGTTGCCTAGAAGAATGTCTTTCCCATCTCCATTGATAGTAAATGTTTCCTTTTGTTTTATAACTGGCAAAGTCAACTCCCAAATATCTCACTGCCAAGGAGATGATAATCTGTGGCAAAGTTTTTCTTTTTATACTTTTTATTTTGTATTGGCGTATACCTGATTAGGCCTTCCCTGGTGGCTCAGTGATAAAGAATCTGCCTGCAATGCAGCAGACACAGGTTTGATTCCTGGGTCAGGAAGATCCCCTGGACAAGGAGATGGCAACCTACTCCATTACTTTTGCCTGGGAGATCTCATGGACAGGGGAGCCTGGCAGGCTACAGGCCACGGGGTTGCAAAAGAGTCGGACATGACTGAGTAGCTGAACAGCAACAACGTAGCCTGTTAGCAGTGTTGTGACAGTTTCAGGTGAGCAGTGATGGGACTCAGCCATACATGTACATGCATCCATTCTCCCCAAACTCCCCTCCCCTCCAGGCTGGGTGGCAAAGCTTTATGCTTCATAATCACTGTGATAGAGACAGGGTGGTAGTGGATTTTTCTTTTCTCTTTTGTTTGTGTTTGTATTTCCTTTTTCACTATATCGAGATTGAGGTCTTGTCCCATCTCAAAGTTCACATTTAATACTCAAAGCACTTAAATGTCTTTCTCATCACTAGAAAAATTTTCTGACCACAAAGATTGTAACCTTAGAAGAAGAAAGAGCAGTTGATTGCTGGTTCGTGCTTTCCATCAATGTAATAGGTAACCTTACGTGGTTTGCGGAGGACTTCTTCTTAACAAGAAATAGAATTGGAGATATAATACGGCTTCCAATCTCATTTTGAAGCACATCATTATTTTTGAAGTGGTCCTGAATTTCTAAATTATATATCACACTCAGTCCCCTGCGTATGAAGAAGTTCAGCTGTGAGAGCATGTCCGTAAGTCCAATTCATTTGTGAGTCCGTCAAAGTTTACCCAGGTACCCAGCTAACACAATCAGCTATATACTATTGCACTTTAATAGGTTTATAATATTTTTCACACAAATAGTAGGTATGTAAAAAACAAACACAAAAATAAAACATTTTTCATCTTACAGTACAGTATCCTGGAAAGTACAGTAGTACAGTACAGTAGCTGACATACAGGGCCTGGCACACACGTTCCTATCTTTGAAAATTTGCAACTTGAAGGTCAGTATGGCACCCCACTCCAGTATTCTTGCCTGGAGAATCCCATGGACGGAGGAGCCTGGTGGGCTACGGTCCATGGGGTCGCAAAGAGTCGGACACGACTGAGCGACTTCACTCACTCACTCATGTAGGAGACTTACTGTAAAGTGAAAGACACTTGCCTCTTTGCCTGACCCACATCTTCAGCACATCAACATTAGTTTAGATGATAAAAGATAATGTATTGTTGTTAAAAATGTCCTCCCTAAGCTCCATCTTCCTCTCATTTGAAGGACACAACTGGTGGAAGATTCCTAAGAAATCCACATGGCCAGGTCCTTGTGTTCATGTGCCCATAAATCAACCTCACTAAGCGACACAGTGTTACTGAAAAGAGAAACTAGAGATAATAATGCATTTCTCATTTACTGCTCATTAAAAATGGAAACCCAGAAACGCTGTACTTTTGGGGGCAATGTGCCAGTAGCCTTGCTAGTGAGAAGCCATTATACAGAAGCTGATGACCAATGCTACAGATTAGGCTGGAGGAAAAAAAAAATTCCTCCAGGATGCAACTGTGAAAACCCAGTTTCTCATTACTAACTTATGACCCTCTGTGAAGTTTAAATTGGATTGACAAGGTGGCCAAATCCTTCTGCTATCAAAATGGAGCATATTCTCAAAAGAAAAAGGCACCCACTGACCTACAGTGGTTGTTCTATTGCCAACTTTACCCTCTTGATGGTGAGTATAATTTATTTCCTCCTACTGGAAGGAGATAGAATATTTGAAAGCTTCTGAGTAAATGACATAAAAAAATTCTATTGATAATAGTACAAAAATAGAAAGCAGTTGATTCTTACATGTGAAAACATTGTTTCAAAAAAGCATTAACATGAGGTAAATTCTATGTTGGGGCTTCCCAGATGGCTCAGTGATAAAGAATCCACCTGCCAAGCAGGAGACTCGGGTTTGATCCCTGGGTCAGAAAGATCCCTTGGAGAAGGAAATGGCAACCCACTCCAGTATTCTTGCCTGGAAAATCCAATGGCAGAATAGCATGGTGGGCTGTAATCCATGGGGTCGCAAAGAATAGGACATGACTTAGTGACTAAACAACAACAAAGTTTTATGTTAATTAATCTTTAAAGCATTTTACCCTAATGGTCCAACTTGCATGTGTGTAACATACGTGCTACTTTTCTGTGGTTTAGTATTATAAGGAAAGCATCAAAGGATAAAATCAACTAATCTAGGGGAATCTAAGAAAGACTTATGCTGGAACCAACTTTGGGAATTATTTCTCAGATCTCTTTTTCTGCACAGACTTGGCAGGGTGCTCTGTCACATTGTTCTTGCCATCTTTGGGCTAAATGTTCAAGTTATTTATGGTGTCATGTGTAGCCCAAGGATTCCCAAGGACCATATTTAAGAGAGTCACCCTTCTGCTGAAGATATTCCCCAGTGAACAAATATATAAATACACAGAAACCATAAACCATTTTCCCCTTGACACTGTAATGCCCAGTACAAATATTAATAAGTGCATATAACACTGAATAGAAAACTCACAAGTATCTATTTCAAGAATGGTATGGTGTTGAAGCCTGATAACAAATTCAAATAGAGCAGCCATGAAAAGAACCATTGCTTAAATTTGGGTTAAAAGCTGACATCATATTACCACTCTTGAACTTCAGCAAAAATAAGAGTGTAGCATTGAGAAGATAAAAATGCACAAACGGATTAGAAAAACCTTTCATTGATGAAGCACAAATCTACCTTTCCACTTCAAGGCTGCCTCTAACCATCGTAAAGTACCATTGAACTGTGGGAGCACCTCCTGCCTTTATAATCACACAGGTTTGTATATTCAGGGCCATAATTTTCTGATAGATGAGTAAAGGCAACTCCTTCTAATTCCTGCAGAGATGTCATTTGGGCTTAAGGCATTGTTGTTCCAACCTCATCCTCTGTAGTAGGAGGATTATATAAACTAAACTCCCCCTGGCCATCTCAGATTGGATTCTGTGAGAAACAGACTCCTAGGTGGAAATCTACACCCAGAAGTTTAATGGGGCGTGTCCTTTGGATGCAGATGGGATGTAGTGGGGCAAGAAGGACAGAACAAAGACACGTGAACTACAATGAAATCTCAGCAGAGATGTCAACCAGTCCCCCAGGGAGCTCCGGAATGGTCAGAGCCCTTCAAAAACTGCTCACTTTGAGGGAAGGAGGCTGAGGATTTTTTTACTCCTACATTAACCAGCCATTGCATATGGACCCCTCCCTCACCTGTGATGAGACAGCGTTCTTTAGCTGTGAGTACTTTCCCAAAAGTGATCGGTCAGCGACACTCCCCATTGCTGGGAGAATGAGCACTGAGTCCCTCTCGGAATGGACCGTGCCATTCCCTCCACCCGCCTCACCTCCCCAGCATCTTCGTCATCTTCCCTATCCATTCATGTCACGTATTTGTTAGATATTCAGTCTACCAGAGACTCAGTATCTGCTGGATCATGACAATATAAAGGTGAGTGGAAAATGGGCCTGTGGTCTAAGGGAAGAAGAAAATACAGGAAAAAAAGATGGTGGTAACTGCCATAATAATAATAGTTGCAATGTGCTTTGGGAGTGCAAAAGAGAGAGGTTTACTTCCTGGGGAGATTCAGTTGCTCTTTCATGGTGGGGGATGGAAAGACTGATTGCAGGGCTTGTATATTCCACTTTCCTGGCTTCTTGCTTGGCCTGGAATGCCCTCTTCATTCCTTTCACCGATTTAAATGGTCTTTTTACAGCCCTGACCCAATTATAACTACCATGAGGCCTTCCATCAACAACCCTCCCTGTGGTCTTAGAGACCTCTGCTTTGCACTAGCCCGTTGATTTCTGATGCTACGCATCACTTATCATCTCCAGTTGGTGTAGCATCACCTACCTAATGGGTAAACACCAGTGGAACAGAGGACAATACAATTCTGACAGTTGCTTCATAGATGATTATAATCACGGGATATAATCCCAAAGAGACTATAGAGATGATTTGACCAAACATCCCAAGTGGGAAAAAAAAAACAAGAAAGGAGATTGTGACTTTCTCTAGGTCTCCCATATGACATAACAAAGATATTAATAAGATTAGAATCAAATAGAACTAAATAGACATTTCTCCAAAGAAGACATACAGATGGCTAACAAACACATGAAAAGATGCTCAACATCACTCATTATCAGAGAAATGCAAATCAAAACCACTATGCGGTACCATTTCACACCAGTCAGAATGGCTGCGATCCAAAAGTCTACAAGCAATAAATGCTGGAGAGGATGTGGAGTAAAGGGAACCCTCTTACACTGTTGGTGGGAATGCAAACTAGTACAGCCACTATGGAGAACAGTGTGGAGATCCCTTAAAAAACTGGAAATAGAACTGCCTTATGATCCAGCAATCCCACTGCTGGGCATACACACTGAGGAAACCAGAAGGGAAAGAGACACATGTACCCCAATGTTCATCGCAGCACTGTTTATAATAGCCAGGACATGGAAGCAACCTAGATGTCCATCAGCAGATGAATGGATAAGCAAGCTGTGGTACATATACACAATGGAGTATTACTCAGCCATTAAAAAGAATACATTTGAACCAGTACTAATGAGGTGGATGAAACTGGAGCCTATTATACAGAGTGAAGTAAGCCAGAAAGAAAAACACCAATACAGTATACTAACACATATATATGGAATTTAGAAAGATGGTAACAATAACCCTGTATACGAGACAGCAAAAGAGACACTGATGTATAGAAGAGTCTTTTGGACTCTGTGGGAGAGGGAGAGGGTGGGATGATATGGGAGAATGGCATTGAAATACGTATAATATCATATATGAAACGAGTCGCCAGTCCAGGTTCGATGCATGATACTGGATGCTTGGGGCTGGTGCACTGGGACGACCCAGAGGGATGGTATGGGGAGGGAGGAGGGAGGAGGGTTCAGGATGGGGAACACATGTATACCTGTGGCGGATTCATTTTGATATTTGGCAAAACTAATACAATATTGTAAAGTTTAAAAATAAAAAAAGTTTAAAAAATTAAAATTAAAAAAAAAAAAAAACCAAATCCATGGACTCCCATCCCCTCCTCACACCATCTCCTCTGATAAATGAAACAATTCATGGGTTTCATTGTAGCAAATTTAAGGAAATTTTGAAATACCAACTAGGAAGTAGATTTCCCTAAGTAATAATCAACACGCTTTACCAAGCTTAGTGACCTTACTTTTAATTCCTATGCATTTTCCAGTTTTACTAGATATACATTTAGGTGAAAATCATAAGTGCCTTATATTCTAGATTCAACAGGTGGCTGAGGTAAATCCATCCTACAGTATATACATGCAACTGGGCTATTATGGAGGAAGTAGGAATATCATTTTCTCTCTAATCTCTATAGTCTACTGCCAAAAGGTGCCCAGATGCTATCATGATATAAAATCCATTAGATTAACTGATCCACTTAATTTGATTAGTTATGATAGTGTATATGTGTGTGATCTTTACATTCTACATGGCTCTACTTGAACCACTTAAACCAGCCAATTGAAATTGTGATCAACAAGGGGCTGCCAGTCAGAATTACCCAGGAATGTTTTGATAGATTCTTGAGTTTCTGAGTCTCGCTCTCTGGAGAACTTCATGACTGGGTATGAAATGAGGTCCAGAGAATAGTGTGTGAAAACCTCCTCCAGGTAACCCTTTGTGTAGCCAGCTGAAGAAATCATATTGTGATGAAGTGTAAGGTGACAGAGTTGATCACTCCATGCTGCTACTATAGAGCGTAAAGCCATCATACCCACTGGCTCAAGTCCCCTGACTGCTGGTCAATTTCAGACAGCCCCATCAGTTACAGAGAGTTCTGGAGCAAGGGAATGAAGGACACAGGTGCAGTCACACCATGAAAAAGCACAAAGAACAAATATTTTGCAGGCATATCAATAACAACCTTGAAGGTGAATTGTAGCAAAAGATTCTTCCTACATCAAAATATGTGATCCTGTCTCAGACCTCCTCCTCCACAAACATCACCACGCTACCAACTCAAACCCCTGCTCTGCTTATCTCCCATCATCAGGTTGAAACTGCCTAAGTAGATACTGCACTTCAGTGACCTGCATCACTTAAGCCTCATTTTCTAACTTAAGAGAATGATACATCATTGAAAAGAGCTTACAGTTATTTGAGGCCATAAGGCATAAATAAAATAGGTATTAAAATAACAGGAGACATAAGAGATGTGAGTTCGGTCCCTGGGTTGGAAAGATGCCCTGAAGGAGGAAGTGGCAACCCACTCCAGTATTCTTGCCTGGAGAATTCCATGGACAGAGAAGCCTGGTGGGCTACAAAGTCCAAAGGGTCACAAAGAGTTGGACACAACTGAAGCAACTTAGCACACATTAGAATAACAGCTTATCTGTAACAAGTGTCTGTGTGTATACATATATATATATTTAAAAATCTTGTCTAAGGAATAAAAAAAAACAAACCTCTATTTATTTAAACTAGTTGAATAGACTAGTCAATATTGAGTATTTATAACAATAGCAGACAAAGCCATACTCAAAAATGTGAGCAGTCTCTCTACTGACTTCTCTGTTCTATTTAATTCAGAATTATGAAGTTCTCTACGGCAGTGCATATTAAAATTTCCTTACAGCAAGGGTCTTTTGTCTCTAACTTTGTTAAATAAGATTCCCCATGTAGAAAAATTCTATCCATTCCATAGTAATAAGGTTGCTTTTAGATGGATGAACCCAGAAAAATTGAGTTGTATCCCTAAGCACTTCATAATTGCCGAATAACAGGACCTGACTGCTCCAAGACAAAACCCTGATCTCATTAGGACCTGCTGTTTCAGTACAGAGAAGACAATTATATGTGAAGGGTACTATGCTTTTGGAAATGCTAATTAATTATACATTATTTATTGGAAATACAATGCTCTCTTCGTACTGTAGGTAAAACAGAGGAAGTAAGTGAGAATTTGAGTAGCTGAGACTTGCGGAATTGTAAGGAGCTAGAGTCCTGTGTTTCAAGTCTGGGCTCCTTGGCTGAATTGCATACAAGTCTACTATGTCTGAAGTCCAGTCTTTCCCCTTTATCTTTTTGAAAAATATTTATTTATTTTGGACTGCACTGGGTCTTCGTTGCTGCATGGGTTTCTCTAGTTGCAGTGCGAGGGCTTCTCATTGTGCTGGCTTTTCTTGTTTCAGAACATGGGATCTAGTGCTCAGGGTTTCAGTAATTGTGGCGCATGGGCTTAGTTGCTCCACAGCATGTGCAACCTTCCTGGACAAGGGATAGAATGGTGTTCCCTGCATTAACAGGCAGATTCTCAACCACTAGACCACCAGGAAAGCCCTTTCCATTATCTTTAATTGACCATCAAAATCTAAGAATGGAAGGGAAAGAAGAACGGTTATTTGGTAGGTTTTAGCCAAGCAAAGGGCTTCCCATGTGGCTCAGCATAAAGAATCCATCTGCCAATGCAGGAGACACAGGAGACATGGATTCAATCCCTGGGTTGGGATAATCCCCAGGAGGAGAAAATGGCAAAACACTCCAGTATTCTTGCCTGGAAAATCCCATGGACAGTGGAGCCTGGCGGGCTACAGTCCATGCAATTACAAAGAGTTGGACACGATTGAGCACAAGCACGATACTGTTTGGGAAAAAAAAAAAAAGCCAAACTAAGCTGATCCATGTAGTTTAGTTTTCCTTTTACAGCAAAAATTACAGGGAAATAATAGATAAATAAATAACAGTAAATAGTGTGTAAACAGTTTCCCAACCCAAACCAGTGACAGTAAAGAAGTCGAAGCATGGCAGGGGCTGGTTTCAGACAAATTAGACTCTTTTACATCAGGGTGCATGTATGCGAATTGCAGTTGTGTCCGACTCTTTGTGACCCTATGGAGCCTAGCCCAAAAGTCTCCTCTGTCCGTGAGATTTTCCAGGCAAGA
Source organism: Bos mutus (assembly GCF_027580195.1). Classification (NCBI taxonomy): domain Eukaryota; kingdom Metazoa; phylum Chordata; class Mammalia; order Artiodactyla; family Bovidae; genus Bos; species Bos mutus. Next base: position 54,224,559 of record NC_091630.1, on the reverse strand, counting down.
ATACTGGAGTGGGTTGCCATGCCCTCTTCCAGGGGATCTTCCCAACCCAAACATCTAACCCGCATCTCTTTCATTTCCTGCATTGGCAGGCAGGTTCTTTACTACTAGTACCACCTAGGAAGCCTTTGCCTCAGGTTAGCAGTCATATTCCTGGTAGTCTTTATCCTTGTTTTTCTACAAGTTGCTGGGGTTAGTAGCAAAAGGCTAAAAAGGAATAGGATCTCTTCACACACCAGAAAAAGAGAGTGAGGACTTTCTGTTCTCACAAGCCTGCTAATTTGTTTTCCCTGCATTATACCTGTCTAGTGTGCCAGGGGAATAAGAAGAATGAAGACGGAATAAGAATCCTGTCGCTGACCTCAGCTTGCTCTCATGTGTGTTTCTTAAAAATATTGATTCATCCAAATATGTGGTTATCAAATGCTAGAATGTGAGAATATATACAGTTAATTTAAAATCATATGTAATCTGTTATTTCACCTACATTGGTTGTGAGCAGCATGACACACTGGGAAGAGGCAGGAGACCTGGGTTTCTCTCTGCCAATCTGCTCCTGAGTCCATGATACCCCCGGTCTCAGCTCTTCATCCGTCATGGGAGTACAGTGGGCCAGAGTGTGTGTGTCTGTGTGTTAGCTATTCGGTCCTGGCTGACTCTTTGTGACCCCATGGTCTGCAGTCCGCCAGGCTCCTCTCTCCGTGAAATCCTCCAGGTAAGAATACTGGAGTGGGTTGCCATGCCTTTCTCCAGGGGATCATACCTGGGTCTTCCACGTTGCAGGCAAATTGTTTACCATCTGAGCCAGCAGAGAAGCCCCTGGACCAGAGAGAGGTCTACAAATATTTAAAATTTTGTATTATGTAGATTTTTAAAACAAAAGAGTTTAAAGTACAGTATAAGGAAGCCCAATGCATCTGTCATCCCATTTAACCGTTAGCAACACAATCTCCAGACTTTTAAAAAAATAATCATTTATTTATTTGGTTGTGCCAGGTCTTAGTTGTGGCACGTGGGATCTTTAGTTTCGGTGTGTGAACTCTTAGTTGCAGCATGTAGGATCTAGTTCCCTGACCAGGGATCAAACCTGGACCCCCTGCATTGGAAGCTCAGAGTCATAACCACTGAACTCCCAGGGAAGTCCCAATCTCCAGACTTTTTGATCACATACCTTTACCACTAAGTTAGTGAGGACTCACACACAAGTTATACATATATTATAAACTTGTATTACTATACCAATACATTATGCCCATTTTTAAACATACCTCAGGTATATATTTTTAATATATGGATTAAAATATAATGAAGCTCTGTACATGAATGTCCATACCACTTTTATTTGTGACAGCTAAAACTGGAAACAATCGAAACATCCTTCAATAGGTGAGTAGATAAACCAACTGGTATATTCAGTTCAGTTCAGTCACTCAGTCGGGTCCGACTCTTTGTGACCCCATGGACTACAGCATGCCAGGCTTCCCTGTCCTTCACTATCTCCCAGAGTTTGCTCAAACTCATGTTTTTTGACTGGATGCCATCCAACCATCTCATCCTCTGTTATCCCCTTCTTTTGGCTTCAATCTTTCCCAGCATCAGGGTCTTTTCCAATGAGTCAGTTCTTCGCAGCAGGTGGCCAATGTATTGGAGCTTCAGCTTCAGCATCAATCCTTCCAATGAATATTTAGAACTGATTTCCTTTAGGGATTAACTGGTGTATTAATGCAATGCAGTGCCACTCAGAAGTAAAAAAAGAACAAACTACCAACATGCAACAACTTAGATGATTCTGAGATACATTGTGAAAAATTAGATTCAAAAGGTAACACACTCTGTTATTCCATTTATTTGACACTCTCAAAATAAAGGAAACTGTTGTCATAGAAAATTAATCAGTGTTTCCCATGGGTGAAGTAAGGGCATAATTATAAATAGCATAAGAGAATTTTTTGAAATGATAAAAAAAAAAAAAACTTCTGTATCTTGGTTGCAGTGGTAGCTGTTCAAATCTATTAATGAACTAAAATTTATATAGCTGTATATCAAAACAAAAATTCTACTATATTGTATGGTAATGTACCCAAAAAAGTAATGAAGTTCTAATATTTTCTCTTTGAGCACCAGCAGTTCATCATTCACCTTAATTTGGAAACCAATAGAGTAGATTACCTCTAAATTCCCTTTTAGTGATCATAGTCTGAAATAATCAAGTTACTACAGCAGATTGATTTAAGATTGATATAAAGAAGGCAGAGCGCCAAAGAACTGATGCTTTTGAACTGTGGTACTGGAGAAGACTCTTGAGAGTTTCTTGGACTGCAAGGAGATCAAACCAGTCAATCCTAAAGGAAATCAATCCTGAGTATTCATTGAAAGGAGTGATCCTGAAGCTCCAATACTTTGGCCACCTGAAGAGCCAACTCTTTAGAAGAGACCCTGATGCTGGGAAAGATTGAAGGCAAAAGAAGAAGTTGGCAGAGGATGAGATGGTCGGATGGCATCACTGATTCAATGGACATAAATTTGAGCAAACTCCAGGAGATGGTAAAGGACAGGGAAGCTGGGTGTGCTGCAGTCCATGCTGTTGCAAAGAGTCGGACATGACTTAGCAACTGAACAGGGCAGACTGGAAGTAGTCAAAAATTCTTTGATGCTTTCCCACTGAGAGGTGGGGTATTTGTCCCCTCCCCTTGAGTCTGGGACAGCCCTCTCACTACTATGACAATAGAATACAGAGGAAATGGTTTTATGTCAGCTTTGGTAGCCAGACCTTAAGAGACTGGAAGCTTCCACTGACTTTTTCCTGGAACACTCACTCTTGGAACCCAGATACAATACTATGGGGAATTTCACGCAGCTTCATGGGGAATCCCATGTGGAAAGAAACCAAGGCTCCTGACTGACAGCCAACAGCCAGCACCAACTTCTATGTGGAAAAAAGTGAAAGTGAAAGTGACTCTGTTGTGTCGGACTCTTTACAATCCCATGGACTATACATGGAATTCTCCAGGCTAGAATACCTGAGTGGGTAGCCGTTCCTTTCTCCAGGGGATCTTCCCAACCCAGGGATCAAACCCGGGTCTCCTGCATTACAGGCGATTCTTTACCAGCTAAGCTACCAGGGAAGTCCTATGTACTAGAATTAAATCTGAGTTTTAATATTAAACTCAAGTATGAATATAAATCATACATAGCATTAACTAAGGGGTTGAAAAATCAAATAATAAATGTGAACACACTTCATATACACCCCTGAACGTAACAAGGACTTGATTAACATAATTTTCCATAAATTCTTCTGAAGGTAAATTAGTTCCTTTCCTTCTTAGAGTCTCCATTATCTTTTTTTTCCCTCTGACTTCTTGAATGTAGTTTCACCATCATGGCTTACAACCATTAAATAGTGATATATCCAATGATAAAAGTAGTTGTATTACTGGAAATAAGGTGCTAGAAAATAAAACTAAATTCTCACTCAACCCCTATGTCTAAAATAAATGTTCTAATATATCCTTTTATTATAGGTTTCTAATGCATAAATATCTGTAACAGAAAGAAGAAAGATTTAGCAGATTTATTCAGTACAGTTCTATTTTTCATTCAAAAGTTTCAATACTGAGTTGTGTAATGTCAGTCTGGCCTTCTCTGACCATCTTTAAAGTTCCTTTTTACATGGGAAGAAGGGGAATTGGAGGAAAATAGTCAAAAGGTATGTGCCATGTGCTCAGTTGTGTCCAACTCTTTGTGACCCCATAGACTGTAGCCCACCAGCTTCCTCTGTCCATGAGATTTTCCCAGCAAGAATACTGGGGTGGGTTTTCATTTCCTCCTCCGCATCTCCTGTGTCTCCTGCATGGCAGGCAGATTCTTTACCTGCTGAGCCATCAGGGAAGCCCCCAGTCAAAAAGTGTAAACTCCTCAGCTTATGATGCATAAGTAGAGGGGATGTAATGAACAACATGATGGTTATGCTTACTATTACCATATGACATACAGGAGCTCTGTTGAGACAGTAGATTGTGTGTCTCATCACAAGGAGAATTTTTTTTTTCCTTTTCCATTTATTGTATCTGTATTATAATGGATGTTAACTAAACCTATTATGGTAATCATTTTATGATATATGTAACTCAACCATCACACAATATACCTTAAACTTATACTGTGATGAATTACAATTATTTCCAGTAAATCATGAAAAATATTTTTCGTAAAAAAAAATTTCTCTTTGAACAAAATCAGAAGGCAAAGCAGCAGCTGCTCATGTCAAGTACCTAGAATTGACGGATTTTTTTGACATCAGTGAGAGCAGAGAACAAAGTCATCTGCATGGATCAGGGCTGGCATCAGGCAGACCTGGCTCAGGAATGACTGGAGTTTGGGCAGGGCTTCTCTCTGTGTCTACCTCATAGCTTTGCTCTGATGTCTTCCAATGATCTCCGTGGTAAGGTCCATAGTAAAGAGAAGGCTCTGGCATAAAGTAATGTCCAGGGATATTTAAGAATCTGGACTCAGTGCCCTGCCTAGAAATTTAAGCAGCATTTAGTCAGTTCAGTGGAGGAAGGCATGGCAACCCACACCAGTATCCTTGCCTGGAGAATCCTATGGATGGAGGACCCATTCAGGGAGTTAAAGGCACTAATATCTATATGAATTGTTGAGCAGACAGTTAAAGTTCAACCTTTTAATAAACAATGAGTTTGCCTAGAAAGTTAAAGTGTGACAGGGACATTTAACACTAAAGGGAGTAAATGCAATTTCTGTCAAATGGCATTCGACAGAAATTCTAGACAGAAAAGTCTAGACTCACAGTCCTGCCTTCGTGGGACATTCCGGCAAGATTCCACTAGTTGTTTTCCAAGAAAACATTAGCAAGGAAAACATCCTAACAGCTTCTGCACTGTTAGGACCTTGTAAGTGACATTGTGGGTAATGAACTGGGCATTTATTTTTAATGAATGTTATCTTCTTTCTGTCTTCACAAACTTGCAATTTATTTAAGATGTTTGAAGTTGATTGATTCCGTGCATCATCGTGAGATGGGGAAGGTAACACCATCTCCAGTGAAGTTTAAAACATTACTTCGTGATATGTTTGAATCCATGATTCATGGTTAAGTGATGATCACAACTGCTGAACTGAGCTGTGGCTGTTCAGTAACGTAAATGTGTGGGAAACAAAGACCCCCGCAATCCACACTGGGCAATTTAAAGAATCCCCTCCCCACCTGAAAATTTCAGTAAGGTTTTAGAATAATCTCAAAGTGAACTTTAATTGTTTGGTGGAAAATTTTTATCTGAATATGAAAGCAATATGTATGGTATTATATTATCGTAGTCAAACTTCCTGGCGTTTTGGTGGCCAGAAATACTATTTTTATCTGTAGGTCAGGATTTTGCATCTTCCATCTGTGTGTGTACTCAGTCATTTCCAACTCTTTTTGACCCCATGGACTGTAGCCCACCAGTCTCCTCTGTCCATGGGATTCTCCAGGCAAGAATACTGGAGCAAGTTGCCATTTCCAACTCCAGGGGATCTCCTGACCCAGGGATCAAACCTACATCTCTGGGGTCTACTGCATTAGCAGGCAAATTCTTTACCACTGCGCAGTCTGGGAAGCCCCTTCCATCTGTCTCCTGATTTGTAACAGAACAACTTTTGGAGCAGCTAGATTTGACAAAATGTAATGTACTATCATATCATATTCACACAATTTTTCTAAATTCAATATGCTTTATGGTTAATGAGAAACAAAAGACACTGAGCTAATTCACTTTGCCTCTTTTGCCAAAAACAATTTGAAATTACAAAAGCAATTTACTTTAAACATGATGCAATATGCCCCAGCTCACCAGAGGGAATCTTGTAGCAGGGAGCTGCAGAATGCTTGTGGGGGTTGATATCAAGAGAGACCTTGAACTCAAATTTTTTAAGCTGATTTGGCCATATAGTCTGTAAGTGTTTACGAAATGTCTGCGACATGCAAAGTAAAGCCTAAGAGCTAATGAGAGGTAAGAGTAAGAATAAGCCCTCTTGATTCTTAACACTTGTTAGGATTTAAAATGATATGGAGGAAGTAATTAAATCCTAGTATTTATAAACGTGCAATAGTATCAAAATGACCATTAAGTCAATTTGCATCATTCGGAGTTTTTCTCTGAATGGAAATCTCAAGGAAGACAGCTGGGACATTTAGAAAGAGACTTGTAGGTTTAGTGAAAATTTAATAAGAAATGGAAGATACAAACAAGTAAAATTATGTAGCTAGGGTGATTCTCAGATTATTCCACAATTATCTTATTGAATGTGTAAATGTTATTCTGCCCCCAAATATGGTCTACTTAAGTTTTACCCAGAGAAAATTTATCCTTTGGATCCAGCTTTAAATGGGTTACTGGTTAGATCCTTAGCTCCTTTAGATGGGTTACTGGCTGAGGGAAGATAGTGATGGACTCTCTCTCTCTTGATTCAGTTCAGTTCAGTCACTCAGTTGTGTCTGACTCTTTGTGACCCCATGGACTGCAGCACACCAGGCTTCCCTGTCCATCACCAACTCCTGGAGCCTACTCAAACTCATGTCCATCGAGTTGGTGATGCCATTCAACCAACTCATTCTCTGTCATCCCTTTCTCTTCCCACCTTCAATCTTTCCCAGCATCTGGGTCTTTTCAAATGAGTCAGTTCTTTGCATCAGGTGGCCAAAGTATTGGAGCTTCAGCTTCAGCATTAGTCCTTTCAAACAATATTTAGGACTGATTTCTTTTAAGATTGACTGGTTGGATCTCCTTGCAGTCCAAGGGACTCTTAAGAATCTTCTCCAACACCACAGTTCAGAAGCATCAATTCTTCGGTGCTCAGCTTTTTTTATAGTCCAACTCTCACATCCATACATGACTACTGAAAAAAACCATAACTTTGACTAGATGGACCTTTGTTGGCAAAGTAATGTCTCTGCTTTTGAATATGCTGTCTAGGTTGGTCATAGCTTTTGTTCCAAGGAGCAAGCGTCTTCTAATTTCATGGCTGCACTCACCATCTGCAGTGATTTTGGAGCCCAACAAAATAAAGTCTCTCACTGTTTCCACTGTTTCCCCATCTATTTGCCATGAAGTGATGGGACCAGATGCCATGATCTTAGTTTTCTGAATGTTGAGTTTTAAGCCAACTTTTTCACTCTCCTCTTTCACTTTTATCAAGGGGCTCTTTAGTTCCTCTTTGCTTTCTGCCATAAGGGTGGTATCAGCTGCATACCTGAGATTATTGATATTTCTCCTGGCATTCTTGATTCCAGCTTGTGCTTCATACAGCCTGGCATTTCTCATGATGTACTCTGCATATGTTAAATAAGCAGCGTGACAATATACAGCCTTGACATACTGCTTTCATGATTTGGAACCAGTCTGTTGTTCCATGTCCAGTTCTAACTGTTCCTTCTTGACCTGCATACAGATTTCTCTGGAGGCAGGTCAAGGGGTCTGATATTCCAATCTCTTGAAGAATTTTCCACAGTTTGTTGTGATCCACACAGTCAAAGGCTATGGCATAGTCAATAAAGCAGAAATAGATGTTTTTCTGGAACTCTCTTGCTTTTTCGATGATCCAATGGATGCTAGCAATTTGATTTCTGGTTCCTCTGCCTTTTCTAAAGCCAGGTTGAACATCTGGAAGTTCACGGTTCACATACTGTTGAAGCCTGGCTTGGAGAATTTTGAGCATTACTTTACTAGAGTGTGAGATGAGTGCAATTGTGCAGTAGTTTGAAAATTATTGGGCATTGCCGTTTTTGGGGATTGGAATGAAAACTGACCTTTTCCAGTCCTGTGTCCACTGCTAAGTTTTCCAAACTTGCTGGCATATTGAGTGAAACACTTTAACAGCACCATCTTTTGGGATCTGAAATAGCTCAACTGGAATTCCATCACCTCTACTAGCTTTGTTCATAGTGCTGCTTCCTAAGGCCCACTTGACTTTGCATTCCAGGATGTCAGGCTCTAGGTGAGTGATCACACCATTGTGGTTATCTGGGTCATGAATATATTTTTTGTATAGTTCTTCTGTGTATTCTTGCTACCTCTTCTTAATATCTTCTGCTTCTGTTAGGTCCATACCATTTCTGTCCTTCATTGTGCCCAAATTTGCATAAAAATTTCCCTTGGTTTCTCTAATTTTCTTGAAGAGATCTCTTAGTCTTTCCCATTCTATTGTTTTCCTCTTTTTCTTTGCCTTGATCACTGAGGAAGGCTTTCTTATCTCTCGTTGCTGTTCTTTGGGACTCTATATATATATACAAATGGGTACATCTTTCCTTTTCTCCTTTGCCTTTAGCTTCTCTTCTTTTCTCAGCTATTTGTAAGCCCTTCTCAGACAACCATTTTGCCTTTTTTCATTTGTTTTCCTTGGGGATGGTCTTGATCACTGCCTCTTGTACAATGTCTTGCACCTCTGTCCATAGTTCTTCAGGCACTCAGTCTATCAGATCTAATCCCTTGAACCTATTTCTCACTTCCACTGTATAATCCTAAGGGATTTGATTTACCTCATACCTGAATGGTCGAATGGTTTCCCTACTTTCTTCATTTTAAGTCTGAATTTGGCAATAAGGAGTTCATGATCTGAGCCACAGTCAGCTCCTGGTCTTGTTTTTCCTGACTGTGTAGAGCTTCTCCATTTTTGGCTGCAAAGATATAATCAATCTGATTTTGGTGTTGACCGTCTGGTGTGTTCATGTGTAGAGTCTTCTCTTGTGTTGTTGGAAGAGTGTGTTTGCTATGACCAGTGCGTTCTCTTGGCAAAACTCTGTTAGCCTTTGCCCTGCTTCATTCTGTACTCCAAGGCCAAATTTGCCTGTACTACAGGTATCTCTTGACTTCCTACTTTTGCATTCCAGTCCCCTGTGATGAAAAGGACATCTTTTTTGGGTGTTAGTTCTAGAGGTCTTGTAGGTCTTCATAGAACCATTCAACTTCAGCTTCTTAGCATTACTGGTAGGGGCATAGACTTGGATTACTGTGATATTGAATGGTTTGCCTTGGAAATGAACAGAGATCATTCTGTCATTTTTGAGACTGCATCCAAGTACTGCATTTTGGACTCTTTTGTTGACTATGACGGCTACTCCATTTCTTCTAAGGGATTCTTGCCCACAGTAGTAGATATAATGGTCATGTGAGTTAAATTCACCCATTAAATTCACCCATTCCAGTCCAGTTTAGGAGAAGGAAATGGCAACCCACTCCACTGTGGGTTGCCTAGAGAATCCCAGGGATGGGGGAGCCTGGTAGACTACTGTCTATGGGGTCCCACAGAGTCAGACACGACTGAGCGACTTAGCAGCAGCAGCAGCAGTCCAGTTTAGTTCACTGACTCCTAAAATGTCGACATTCAATCTTGCCATCTCCTGTTTGACCACTTCCAATTTGCCTTGATTCATGGACCTAACATTCTAGGTTCCTATGCAATATTGTTCTTTACAGCATTGGACTTTATTTCCATCACCAGTCACATCCACAGCTAGATGTTGTTTTTGCTTTGACTCCATCTCCTCATTCTTTCTGGAGTTATTTCTCCTCTGAGCTCCTGTGGCATACTGGGAACCTACTGACCTGGGGAGTTCATCTTTCAGTGTCCTATCATTTTGCCTTTTCATACTGTTCATGGGGTTCTCAAGGCAAGAATACTGAAGTGGTTTGCCATTCCCTTCTCCAGTGGACCTTGTTTTGTCAGACCTCTCCACCATGACCTGTTCATCTTGGGTGGCCCTACACAGCATGGCTCATAGTTTCATTGAGTTAGAAAAGGCTGTGGTGCATGTGATCAGTTTGGTTAGTTTTCTGTGACTGTGGTTTTCAGTCTGTCTGCCCTCTGATGGTAGCTTCTCTTGTGGTATTTGAGCTGTTTGTGCTGCCTGAGTTTTGTGTCTCAGGATAATTTCCCTTCATTTCCTTAGTGTTTCATTCTTTGGTTGGGTTCAGAGGGAAAATGAATGGTGGAAATCTGAACATGCTTTGACCTCATTTTCCAGTTTGTAAACGTAGGCTTTTGGAATACTGGCACATTTCCAAAAGTAAAAGGTAATGTGAGTTATCACGGAGGTGAGATGTGGGAAACCCGTATTTGGAAGTTGTTGTTAGAATAATCATTACTTTGGGAGTTCCCTAGTGGCCTGGTGGTTAGGATTCCACACTTTGACCTGGTTTGGGTTCAGTCCCTGGTCAGGGAACTGAGGTCCTGCAAGCTGCACGGTTTGGCCAGGAAAAAAAAAAAGAGAGAGAGAGAGAATAAATGTAACCCTTCACATTCAACAATTTGCATTCCCTGAAGGCAGGAGTTCTCAGCCTTGGTTGTCCATTAGAACCACATGGGAGCTTTCTGCAATCCTATTGCCCAGGTTTCATCCTAGACACGGAGAAGGCAATGGCACCCTACTCCAGTACTCTTGCCTGGAAAAATCCCATGGATGGAGGAGCCTGGTAGGCTGCAGTCCATGGGGTCGCTAAGAGTTGGATACGACTGAATGACTTCACTTTCACTTTTCACTTTCATGCATTGGAGAAGGAAATGGCAACCTACTCCAGTGTTCTTGCCTGAAGAATCCCAGGGATGGGGAAGTCTGGTGGGCTGCTGTCTATGGGGTCGCACAGAGTTGGACACGACTGAAGTGACTTAGCAGCAGCAGCCCTCTGATGCAGAAGGATAAGAGGCTTATGGAAGCTTCCTGATGGGAGAGACTGCCTGAGGAGGAAACTGGGTCTTGTTCTGATGGATGGGGCCATGTTCAGTAAATCTTTAATACAATTTTCTATTGATGGGTGGGGCTGTGTTCCTTCCCTGTTGTTTGACCTGAGGCTAAACTATGGTGGAGGTAAGGAAGACAATGGGGAACTCCTTCAAAAGGTCCCCCGCATACACTGCCTCACTCAGTGCCCCTGACCCTTCAGCAAGCCACCATCAACCCACACCTGGACACTCATGGGCAAGTCTGGGTCAGTCTCTTGTGGGGTCACTGATCCTTTCTCCTGGGTCCTGGTACACACAAGGTTCTGTTTGTGCCCTCCAAGAGTCTCTTTCCCCAGTCCTGTGTAAGCTCTGGCAGCTCTGTGATAGGGTTAATGGTGACCTCCTCCAAGAGGGCTTATGCCCTTATGTCGACTGCACCCACAGCCCCTGCATCTGCCTCTCTCTCTCTCTCTCTGTCTCTCTCTCTCTATATATATATATATATATATATATGAAAATTTTAGCATTTATAAGGTACAATTTCCAATTCTTTTCACATTTAGGTTATTACAGAATATTGGGCAACATTTCCTTTGCTATACAGTAGGTCCTAATTGGTTATCTATTTTAAATATAGCAGTGTGTACATGTGCATCCCAGACTCCCCAAAGAATACATATATATATATATATATGTAAATGAATCACTTTGCTGTATACCTGAAATTAACACAACAATAACAAGTTGATTGTTAATCAAGTCTGCTTCAATACAAAATAAAAATTTTTTTAACTTTCTCACAAAAAGACACAATTCTTAGGTATAACAGGTAGCAAAAGCCATCACGCATCCAATTTGCACAAAATAATTGATGATCATATCCAAGGGAATAAACTTAGCGTTTGAGACACCAATCTCCAATCGTTTGAGTGAAATGTAAATATACATTGTCTTTCAGCTTGAGCCAGACCATGATATTTGTATTCCTGAGGATAAGAAGCACTCCTCTAATGGCAGGAAAATAAGTGACTTGTCACTAATTTTCTTATCTTTGAATTACTTGGGGAGGATTTCAGTATGCATGGGGCTTCCCCTTATTTCTATGTATAAGGGTTCTTGGGACCCGGCTCCACACCTGTACTGCAGAAAGTAGATGTTTCCAACATAATTTCATCCGTTTCCAAAATATGAAAGTGAAAGTGAAAATTAGTCACTCAGTCATGTCTGACTCTTTCTGATCCTATGGACGGTAGCCCACCAGGCTCCTCTATCCATGGAATTCTCCATGCAGGAATACTGGTGTAGGTTGCCCCTTTCTTCTCCAGAGGATCTTCCTGACCCAGGGACAGAACTCAGGTCTCCCACGTTGCAGGCAGATTCTTTACCATCTGATCCACCCTCATATGCCTATCAGACAGAATCTGACAGTAAAGCTCTCTATGTCATGTTGGGTTTTTGTTTGTTTGTTTTTTAATTTCTTTTATTTTTGGTTGCACAAGGTCTTCATTGCTGCACACAAGTTCTCTCTAGTTGCGGTGAGCGGGTTCATAGCCTGTGGGCTTTGCTGTTTTGCAGCATTCGGGATCTTCCTCGACCAGGGATCGCATCTGAGTCCCCTGCATTAGCAGGCAAATTCTCAACCACTGGACCATCAGGGAAATCCTCAATAAGTACTTTTGAATGAAGGAATGGCTTTTGTGAATATAACCAAGCTTTACTGTCATCACTGGGGTAGGGGGGAGGAGGAAATGTTTCCTGCCTCCATCTTCCCTAACCCACATCATCCTTCAGTTATTAGTTTCACACAAAAAAGAGAGCTCTCAAAAGGACGTTGACTTACTTTGTGACCTTGTTATACACTTAGAGTTTATAATGCAGATACCACTGTTTAACTTGATCTCTTCAGTTTCACCACAGACGTCAACTGGGCTTTCTAAGAGGTTAATTTTTCATTGTAACCCATGATTTGAGCTTTCCTCTAGGGCTTGCTTTATTTAAGTCTAGAGGATCAGGGAAAAAAGCAATAAAAGAGAAAGTGAGAACTTCTTTCCTCAGTTTTCTGTCCTTTTACCCTATTCTCTATATTCTTTAGTGTTTCAAAAAAATGTTTCTAGGCAGAGATGTCCAGGGACTTCCCTCGTGGTCCAGTGACTAAGACTCCAAGATCCCAATGCAGGGGGTCCAGGGTTTGAGCCCTAGTGGGGGAACTAGATCCTGCAGGCTGCAAGTAAGACCTGGTACAGCCAAAATAAATTTAAAAAAAAATTTTTTTTTTTTTTTTTTTCAAAAAAGAGAGAGACCTCCAGAGGATCACACTGCCTAAGAGTCAGACTGATGGTAACATTGCATCCCAGTGCTGATTGACTTTCCAGGATGAAAGGAGTTCCACAAATAAATTTTATAATTCTAAGCAGAGCAGATACTACAAGGTGATTTCTCCGATCATTTAAACAGTATTACATACCCTTTTCAGTCCCAATTTCTACGTTAAAAAGCTGATGACTCAACCCACAAAAAAGAAAAATATGACTTTGATGAAGGAAGGAAAAAAGTCAGCACTGAATATGTGACTTTGTGAAGATATTTGAGAAAGAAGAATCACCTGAACAGCTGTGAACAGCATCTCAGCCTCATAGTCCCTCAGGGGTTGCCATGCATATACTTTCATGCAATACCAGCTTGCATGTCCCCCAGGGACTTTCAAACTGAAAATTCAAGTTAGAATGCTCTAATATCTACTGAAGCCAGGTATTTCAGTAGGAAGAATCATGGCCCACTAAGGATGTGTATATCCTAATCCCATAACCTGTTAAAATGTTACCTGACATGGCACAAGGGATTTTGCAGATGTAAATAAGATTAAAACCCTGGAAATGTGTAGAGCATCATGGATTATACAGGTGAACTCAATATAATCACCAAGGTCTTTAGTTGATTTACAAGGTTGTGTTAGTTTCAGGTATACAGCAAAGTGAATCATTTATATATACATATATCCATCCACTCTGTTTTTTATTCTTTTCCCATATAGGTCATTATAGAGCATTGAGTAGAGTTCCCTTTGCTATTCAGTAAGTCCTTACTATTTATTGATTTTATATATAGTAGTGTGTATATGTCAGTATACTCACCCTGAATATACTCAGGGTTGTACACAGACACTCAGGTGATGAATGCTTCCCCCAGCGGTTTAGCCTGGGAGGCATTCCGGAAGGTTACTCTGATTGCACCCTGGGTGGCATCAGAGGCAAGCAAGGTTTTAATGGTGAAGAGCTGTACATGAGTTAGGGATGCCATCAGGTCTACCCCTGGTGCATCCCCACCCTGTCTTGGTGGTAGAACCAGGAGGGACGAGTACAGCGCCTGCATTGGTAAGAGACAGATTAAGTCCGACCAGGAAAGAAAAGCTTTGATGTAAAATCTGTCTACACCCCCATCTAGAGCAAGGAGGGACGCCTCCGGTAGAAAGATGGCGCTGGTCTTTTTTTTTCCTCTCTTACAGATGGAAGCTAACAATTCCAGCCTCACTCCTTTTGAACTGTATCCTGAAAACCTGGGATAGATTTGATCCCCAGGGCTTAAAGAAGACACACCTGATCTTCCTATGTGATAGTGCATGGCCACGGTATCCATTGGAGGATGCCAAATGGTGGACGGTTGGAGGTTCTCTTAAGTATAATACTGTTTTATAATTAGACCGGTTCTGTAGAAAACAAGGAAAATGGGTAGAAGTAGCATATGTGTTCCACTTCAGTACTCTTGCCTGGAAACTCCCATGAATGGAGAAGCCTGGTAGGCTGCAGTCCATGGGGTCACAAAGAGTCAGACACGACTGAGCGACTTCACTTTCAATTTTCACTTTCATGCACTGGAGAAGGAAATGGCAACCCACTCCAGCGTTCTTGCCTGGAGAATCCCAGGGACAGGGGAGCTTGGCGAGCTTCCATCTATGGGGTTGCACAGAGTCGGACAGGACTGAAGCGACTTAGCAGCAGCAGTAGCAGTGTGTATGCTAATCCCAATCTCCCAATTTATCCCTTCTTACTCCCTCCCCTGCTTATACCCTGAAAACCAAAAGTTTGCTTCCTGCAACTGTAACTCCATTTCTGCTTTGTAGATAAGTTCATTTATACCTTTTTTTAGAGTCTATATATAAGCTATATCATAAGATATTTGTCTTTCTGTGTCTGATTTACTTCACCCCGTATGACAACCTCTAAGTCCATTCCTGCTGCCTCAAATGCCATTATTTCCTTCTTTTTCATGGTTGAGTAACACTCTATTGTATATGTGTAGCTCATCTTCCTTATCCATTCCTCTGTCAACAGACATTTAGGTTGTTTCTATGTCCTGGTTATTGTGAGCATTGGGATACATGTTTCTTTTTGAATTATGGCTTTCTACAGATACATGCCTAGGAATGGTATTGCTGGATCATATGGTAGTTCTATGTTTAGTTTTTTTAAGGAACTTCCATACTGTTCTCCATAGTGGCTGTACCAGTTTACATTTCCACCAACAGTGTAGGAAGGCCTTTAAAGATAGAAGAAGGAAGTGAAAGAGTGAGTCAGAGAGAAGAGACATGAAAATTTAACTTGTCATTGCTGGCTCTGAAGATGAAAGGGGGCCTAGCCCAGGAAGACCTGCAGAGTCTAGAAGCTGGAAAAGGCAGAGAAAGAGATACTCTTCAAGAGCTTCCAGGAAGTACCACAGCCCATAGCACCCTGGTGTTATCCTGGGAAGCTCATCTTGAACTTCCGACTTCTTGAACTGAAAGAAGATAAATTTGTGTTGCTGTAAGCAAGTAAGTTTCTGATCACTTGCTACAGTGGCAATAGGAAATAATAGAGTTTTTTCAAGATTCTTTCTGACCTGTGTCTCCTTCTAAATTGAGCAGCGGCTGTAACAGGGAGCCCCTGGCCCTCTAGTCTCACTCCTGTGCCTACTGGTGTTCTCAGGCAAATTCATGACCTTTCCTCTTTGCTCAAATGCAATGCCATGTGAGAACTAAGAAAGCTTGAGGAGGATCTCATTAGTCATTTGGGGTCCCAAACTTTATGAAACCTGTAACCAAGAAGTGGTTTGAGACACTTTGCAGTTTCACAGTAAAAGGCTATTTGTATGCCAAATTAATAATGTAGAAATGGTAACTGTCAGGGCAAAAGCTGAAACACCAGTTTAAGTGCCTCAAACATGAAGATCCCTGGTCTAGCTGATCAGACGGCACCTCCTTGGTCTGAAAGACTTTTTGCATCTCGATTTATTTACATTTTTGCCTTGAGCTTTCTAAAGACCTGATTCCATTATTTATGGAAGGGATAATCGGGGATCTCTCCAGGGTTACTGCATGTAAAGCTGGATAGAAAGTGAATGTATCCACAGAATAAAATAACTCCATAGCAACAGTCTCTTCTCATGTCCAAGAAGGATGATTTATTTGGGGGGACAGTAGGAATTTCAGATTCCTTTCAGAAAACTACAGATGAACTGCATACATTCGAGAGACTTACTTAAGTTTTAGGTTAACATTGGTGACAAAATGGGAAATCAAGGTTCAAGAAAATGCTTATTTTTAAGTCAAGAATGGAGTAGAGGAACTTTTTGTGTCATAAGATGATCCTCATTCATTGCCCTCCCCAGACACTGTTTGTTGGCGGGGTGGGGGGCGGGGAACAGGTGGAGGGGGCGGCTCAAAGTCCTTGTTTATCTTAATTTTTAATTGGAGGATAATTGCTTTACAGTGTTGGTATCTGCCATGAACAACGTGAATCAGCCATAAGTATACATATGGGCTTCCCAGGTGGTGCTAGTGGTAAAGAATCTACCTGCCAGGGCAGGAGATGCAAGAGACGTGGGTTGGATCCCTGGGTCGAGGAGATTTTCAGAAGGAGGAAATGGCAACCTGCTCCAGTATTCTTGCCTGGAAAATTTCATGGGCAGAAGAGCCAGATGGGCTACAGTCCATGGGGCCACGAAGAGTGGCAAGTGACTGAGCGACTAAGCAACAGCAACAAAACAATAGGAAATAAAAAAGGACTATCTGGGGTGTTTTAAAATTACTCAAAAGGTCACTGTCTTTTTGCTTATGGTTTTCTCAGGGTATATGCCCAGGGGTATGATTGCAGAATCATATGGTAACTCTATTTTTCATTTCTTAAGGAAAAGGTGAAAGTGAAAATCATTCAGTCATGTCCGACTCTTTTCGACCCCTCTTCGTGACTATACAGTCCATGGAATTCTCCAGGCCAGAATACTGGAGCAAGTAGCCTTTCCCTTCTCCAGGGGATCTTCACAACCCAGGGATCGAACCCAGGTCTCCTGCATTGCAGGCGGATTCTTTACCAGCTGAGCCACAAGGGAAGCCCATTTCTTAAGGAACCTCCATACTATTATCCATAGTGGCTGTGTCAATTTACATTCCCACCAACAGAGTGGGAGGCTTCCCTTCTCTCCACACTTACTCCAGCATTTATTGTTTTTAGATTTTTTGGATGGTCATTCTGATGTTGTGAGGTGACACCTCATTGTAGTTTTTGTTATATTTCTCTAATAATTCATGATCTTTTCATGTGCCTCTTGGCCATCAGTACGTCCTCATTGGAGAAATGTTTATTTAAACCTTCTGCCCATTTTTTAAAATTGGATTGAGGCACTATTTACAATAGCCAGAATAGCAGCTTAAATGTCCATCAACAGATGAATATATAAGGAAGATGTGGTACATATACACAATAGAATATTACTCAGCCATAAAAAGGAATGAAATTGGGTCATCTGGAGAAATGTGGATGGACCTAGAGTTTGTCATACATAGTGAAGTAAGTCAGAAAGAGAAAAACAAATATCATATATTAACATGCATATGTAGGATTTAGAAAAATGGTACAGATGAACCTATTTCTAGGGCAGCAGTAGAGACACAGACATAGAGAACAGATGTGTGGACATGAGTTGGGGAAGGGGGATGGGATGAATTGGGAGTTTAAGACTGACAAATATACAGTACCTTGTGTAAGGTGACTAGCTAGTGGAAACCAGCTGTGCAGCTCAGGAAGCTCAGCTCGGTGCTCTGTGACTCCCTAGCTGGGTGGGATGGTTGGTGGAGGAGGTCCACAGGGAGGGAATACATGTATACTGGTAGCTGATTCATTTTGTTGTACAGTAGAAACTAACACAACATTGTAAATCAACTATACCCCCATTTTTTTTTTTAAAGGCAGGTGTCCAAAGTTAAGGATGCCTTCAGTGCTTACATGTTTTCAATTCTCTTCCCCACACTGGTTATATGTCTTTTAAAACGTTATTCTTCTTATTTTAATAATAGGCTCATTGGTTTGCTGCTGAAGTGATAAAACAATTCTGTATCTAAGACAGCTGCCTTCTCACCCATTTTTATTCCCCTTCCTCCACCCCATCACTCCTCCCCCCAAACAAGAAGTTCCATTAGAAAGACTCAGGTTTTCCTTAGGTCTGCTCCTCCCCCACCAATGGGACCAGCATCTAAGTTCTCTCCTGAAGTACTGGACACAGGCAGAGTGAAAACAAGACCCAAAAGGGGTAAAGAAATGGGATCGGAACAAGACTGAAACTTCCTAACTAAGAGATGTAGCATCTGTATTCATTATTTTTGCTTATCATGGTTATCCCAGAAGATGTGAAATAAAAATCAGAGAAAAGGACTTTCTAAGTAGAATTGAACATTATGTTAAAATCACCCAGAGAAAGACAGGTTTTGTTCACCCCCATCCAACATGATACCAAATTCAATTTAATTTTATTAAACATGACATTCACTCTGTTTTCTATATTCTATCATTTCATTTAATAAAAATATGCCTTTGTGATTCATATCCACATACAGCTAACCAGGACCTCTGGTCCTTTTAGAAGATTCACAGTGAATTCATAATGTCAGATTTCTAAGACTTGATTATAACCCAGAAGACAGAAAAATGTCACTCAGTACTTGAGTTTTTAAAAATCCATACATGATCATGCAGCTATCAAAGAAGAAAGATCAAAACCACTAAAGTGATGTGTAAAGGGTGAGGAGAGAAGGCCTGTGTGTTTCGTCCAGTAAATGATGAATGCCTAACAGAGAGGCAGGAAATAAAGGAGTTTTGACAAATGAATTTACTTAGAAATCAATGACTAGACAACCAGGGCAAGATTTATCAAAAGCATAAGAAGTGTAACAAGTGGTTCAGTTTTTCTATTTTTACAAATGAAGGGTTGATTTGATTCACATATTTAAATTCAAATTTTAAAGAGTAGCATTCTGATGCTGCTTTTTCAATACTGGATGGCATGATTTAATTATGTGTTTGTGCGCATAGTTAGTGATGCCAGTGGTGAAATGTGAACGGTACATAACAAAGCATCATTTTCTTGCTGCTTATTTTCTAACTTAAGAGAAAGTTCAGTGCCCTATTAAAGAGCAAGATTTTCTTATTTCAGTTAATTTCTTCTATACCCTTACTTCAAGTAAAATATCATTTTACTGGAAGGAGTTCAGTTAAATTTAATCAAATTCAAATAAATAAACATAGCCTAGAGGGATAGGATTGCGGGGGTAGGGGGGCGGGTAGTGGGAAACAGGCTCATGCGAGAGGGGATATATGTGTACATATAGCTGATTCACTTTGCTGTACAGCAGAAACTAACAACATTGTAAAGAAATTATACTACAATAATAAATAAAATAATTAAAGTAATCTAAAATAAGCCAATATACAAAATAAAATAAATTGCTTTAAAGATAATGAGCTTTTATGCTCCTATCCCTGCCCCCTTTCTGTTTTGGTGGTTGTTTTTTTGCTTATTTTTTAAACTTTTTATTTAGTATTGGAGCATAGCCAATTAACAATTTCATGATAGTTTCAGGCGGACAGTGAAGGGATTCAGCCAGACATATACATGTATCCATTCTACCCCCTTCCCATCCAGGCTGCCACATAACATTGAGAGAGTTCCTCGTGCTATACAGTAGGTCTATGTTGGTTATCCGTTTTAGATATAGCAATGTGTACCTGTCCATCCCAAACTTCCTAGCTATCCCTTCCCCCCACCCTTCCCCACTCCTGCTCGCTTTCTTTATCAGTAATAATACAGAATTTACTAGATCTTTCCCAGCAATCTCCAGTACTACACAAGCTATTGGTGAATCTTGAATTTACAGAAACCCACATTTACATTTACATTAAGAGACGCATTTGCAGTTCCATTCCCATTTGCAGAGACAGTGCCATGTCCCAGGTGGGGGGCAGTAGGAGCTGCTTCCAGTGCTGCTGGTTCAGAGGCACAGAGGATGCAGCCCAGGGAACCAGGGAACAGAAGGGCAGAGGAGAATGAAATTGTTAATAGCTTTGCTCTCTCGGTTCTTTGAAAAAATTGGGTTGCACTTGACATTTGTTGCCATTTTGCTTTTTCATTTTGAATGAACATCTGTGTTGAGGGGAGGAAGAGGAATGACCTCAGAAATGTCAGAATTATTATGAACGGCAGACTATGAGTGGGGATAGGTGGACGATGGTATTTCACCAGTCTTTTTAAATGCTGACTGTAAAGTAGAACCCTGAAACAATAAGGAGCTTTTTAAATTTTGCAAGAAGCAAAATTTGTGATAGGAAAGCAATGACTCCTTTCCCAACATTGGTGTGTGGTGGGTGATGCCATAACGAATGAGGAGGGACTCTGGGCAGGCCAAATGTGAGCTCACTTCAGCCTCTTCTTTACTTGTGACCTCAGGCAGGGTCTACAGTCCTTCTGGGCTTCATTCTTCCAATCTGTAAAATGAAATCATAGCACGTACCTCATCAGCGTGTTGAGAAGATTAATAAGATAGTGTACGCTTAGGCGCTATCATTGCCAAATTGCCTTTCCCTCCCTTATTTCTACTTTATTTTAATATTGCGAACCATTTACATTAACAACTAATTGAGAACTTGGACCAAGGCACCTTGTAAGGACCTGGCTCAGCCCTGCAGGACTAAGTGGCCCAGCAGAGGGAGTCTCTAATTCACCATGGTGGGCTCACTCTTGTCTTTTCTTGCCTAACAAGTTCATGGTCAGACCCTGGCAGTGTTTGAACGGGTACTGAGGATAATCCATGGTGCTTGCCCGCATTTACTTACCTGCTGATTTGAGGTCAGTGGTCTACAGGGGAAAACTGTCAATGAATCCTCTGATGCCCAGTAGTCCAGGCCAAACTACTGGACCTTGGGTTGCAGCTAAGTAGGAGGAGCCATCGAAGATGACTTGTGTTCTTGCATGCAACTCACCGCAACACTTAGACAATGTTCGATCCATACGCCCAAGATGAGAACCCAGATACTTCCATTACAGGTGATTTTAATTCTACAGAGATACTGGAGTTTTCCTGAAACTGAATCACCAGGGTAGCCTCATTTCAGATCAGGAATTACACCAAATGCCTGCTCAAAACTGAGCATGGGCAGGGCAAAAAAGTTCATCTTGCATGACAGTCATCTGTTGGGTGTGACTTCCTAAACAGCTGTGTGTATAGGAATTCCAAGGGCCCTTATGACTTCAGCATAAACATGTGCCTTGGGCAGTGGTGCCATGGGGCCTAGAGCAGGTTGTTGGGACACACACAAACCTCATTCGCTGAGAGTCCTCAAAGTGCTGCTTTAGTTCAACACGGACATAGACTGTCATTCCGCAGATGGTCGCATCCACACACACAGGGTGCTCTGTAACGATGGGGTAGTTCCCTCAGGGAAGCCCACATTGCCAGAATGCATTTTTTCTCTGTTGTCACCTGTGAAACAGATCAGCTCTCCTGATAGCCATATGGTATCCAACTGCTCCTTGTGGTATAAAGTTGTGCTTGTCCTAACTAAATGTCTGCATTTACTATATTGTGTTTACTACAGTTTGTTTGATCTGTGGTTCAGTTTGGCTATTGATACTGATTGTCAAAAAGTGAATATACTGTCAGGAATCCAAAAATAAAAACAATATTAATAAAACTAGACAGCTGCCCCTTTGTATTTTACGGCTATAAAACAATTCATTTGGCTTGCCCGTTTATAGGGGAAGCCTATGCTTCATGTACAACACAGTCAAAGGAAAGAAGAAACTTCCCATGTAGATGACAGGTGTAAAGTAGTTCTGTTCTATAAAGAAGACAATGAGTACTTTGCACAAGAAGAAAAAGGAAAATATGGTATAGAACCAATGAATGAGATCATAGCAAAGTCACGTGGGAAGTCATGATTCTCATGATCATGATTTAGATAAAATAAAAATTTAAGTGTTGAAAATTAAAGAGGAACTTCCCTAGTGGTCCAGTGATTAAGACTTCACCTTCCAATGCAGAGCGGTGTGGGTTTTAATCTCTGATCAGGGAGCTAAGATCACACATGCCTCAGTCAAAAAAATAATAATAATAATAAAGATTGTAACAAATTAAAGACTTTTAAAAATGGTCCAGATTAAAAAAAAGTCTTAAAAAGAAAATTAAAGAGATTTAAAAAACTGATTAATTGAAAAGGGGTCAGATATTAAAAACCTGAAAGAAAAAGTTTAAGTGAAAATACTATTAAACTTTTTCTGGGGAAAAAAGAAGGGAACTATTTACCATTTGTTGGAATATCTGAGTTTCCCTTCCTTCCAGGCACACGGATCCTGAAAATCATGGGGAAGTCTTAGTTCTAAATGAAATACACTCAAGAGTCTTTAAAGGTCCCTGAAAATCATCCTGGAATTGGAAAAGGTATTATTGAGTGATGTATAGCTTTTAGGCAAGAGAGGACACAAATCAACAACATGATGAAATGGAAAGAACACAGACATGAGAACACACAGAAAAGAACAGGCTACTCCACAGAGAAGCTGGATGATACAAGTGCAGTTTGGGTTCTCAGTTCAGGAGGGAAGGTGGCCCAAGTTACTTTTTCCATAAACTCTGAAAAGAGCTTTAAAGTGGTTGCTTTTCCTCCAAAAATACAGGAGTGGAAAATTCCATGTTTAAGTGTCTATATTGTGCATGAAAGTGAAGTGAAACAGTTAGTTGTTGAGCTGTGTCCGACTCTTTGCGACCCCATGGACTGTAGCTCACCAGGCTCCGCTATCCATGGGATTCTTCAGACAAGAATACATGAGTGGGCAGACATTCCCTTCTCCAGGTGATCTTCCTGACCCAGGGATGGAACCTGGGTCTCCCACATTACAGGTAGATTCCTTACCGTCTGAGTCACCAGGGAATGTGTATATGTCTGTGTGCATGTGTTTTGTGTATGTGTATCCATGCTATATGTGTATCCACACGTGTGCATGTAAACAGGTGCCTATGTATGTGTGTGTATACCAACGGAACCATATTAGACAATCCAGACCCTTCACTCCTTCACACCAAACACCTCTCAATTAAGGAAGAGGTAAGAGTGACACATAGGTAAAGAATCTGCCTGCCAATGCAGAAGACTTGGGTTCGATCCCCAAGTCAGGAAGATCCCCTGGAGAAGGAAATGGCAACCCACACCAGTATTCTTGCCTGGAGAATTCCATGGACGGAGGAGCCTAGCAGGCTATAGTTCATGGGGTCACAAAGAGTCAGACACACAACTGAGGAACTAAACAACAACAAATCAAAGAAAGAGTAATTAGGACTTCCCTTGTGGTTCAAAACATCTTCTTCTGCTTTATTGACTACCCCAAAGCCTTTGACTGTGTGGATCACAAGAAACTGGAAAAGTACTAAAGAGATGGGAATACGAGGCCACCTTACCTGCCTCCTGAGAAATCTGTATGCAGATCAAGAAGCAACAGTTAGAACTGGACATGGAACAACAGACTGGTTCCAAATAGGAAAGGAGTATGTCAAGGCTGTATATTGTCACCCTGCTTATTTACTTATATGAAGGGTAGATCATGCGAAATGCCAGGCTCGATGAAGCACAAGCTGGGATCAAGATTTCCAGGAGAAATATCAATAACCCAGATATTCAGATGACACCACCCTTATGGCAGAAAATGAAGAAGAACTAAAAAGCCTCTTGATGAAAGTAAAAGAGGATGTAACAAAGTTGGCTTAAAGCTCAACATTCAGAAAACTAAGATCATGGCATCCGGTCCCATCATTTCATGGCAAATAGATGGGGAAACTGTAGAAACAGTGGCTGACTTTATTTTGGGGGGCTCCAAAATCACTGCAGATGGTGATTGCAGCCATGAAATTAAAAGATGCTTACTCCTTGGAAGGAAAGTTATGACCAACATAGACAGCATATTAAAAAGCAGAGACATTACTTTGCCAACAAAGGTCCATCTAGTCAAGGCTACGGTTTTTCCAGCATTCATGTATGGGTGTGAGAGTTGGGCTATTAAGAAAGCTGAGCACAGAAGAATCGATGCTTTTGAATTGTGGTGATGGAGAAGACCCTTGAGAGTCCCTTGGACTGCAAGGAGATCCAACCTGTCCATCATAAAGGAGATCAGTCCTGAATATTCATTGGAAGGACTGATGTTGAAGCTGAAACTCCAATACTTTGGCCACCTGATGCAAAGACCTGACTCATTTGAAAAGACCCTTACGCTGGGAAAGATTGAGGGCAGGAGGAGAAGGGGATGACAGAGGATGAGATAGTTGGATGGCATCACCAACTCAATGGACATGAGTTTGGGTAAACTCCAAGAGTTGGTGATGGACAGGGAGGCCTGGTGTGCTGCAGTTCGTGGGGTTGCAAAGAGTCGGACATGACTGAGGAACTGAACTGAACTGAGATAATGTATAAAGCCCTCAACATTGTGCGCGGCACAAAGTTATCATCAATACATGATGTTTGGTATAATCATTATTTGACTTATACACTTACTAAACTAAGACGCACCAGAAAGTCCAGTGAAAAAATAAGAGATGGAGGAGAGAATTGAGAATTAACAAGCCAGTGGCTCCCAGTTGAGTCTCTGAATTCGAGACTCAAATGGGAGCCTCCAGCCTCCAGCAATACAGACCCTACATCTCTGACTGCTAGCCCATGAACCACAGTCAAGTTTGGAAGGAAACTCAAGATTCCAGGAATAATGAGCAGCCATGATAAATTTCACACTAAAGTGCACTGCCCACTAGCAAGAAGTGTTAGTTGATGATGACAAATCCAATTGCCTGGTGTTAAACTCAGATATTTAAAGCAGCATATTACATCTTTTAAATAACCACGCTTCACTCACAGTCCAAAAGCACAGAATAAAAGTCTTCTTGAGCCATCTCCCAAAGTGAAATTGATCACTTTGTCATACATGTATGCATATATTTACGCTGAAAGTCTATACATAAATTCACAAACCCATGCACAGAGAAATGTAATACATTCAGCTGGGAAAGAATAAAATGGCTTTAAGACATATCAACAAATCAGCACCTAAATCATTAAACTGACAGGAAACCTTGTACACTATTCTCGTGTCATTCTGAAAAGAATATCCTGGATCTGACTAGAAAGCATTAAAAGACCAGGGTGTCTGGAGATTGAAAAGCATCTTTAAAGGAAAAAAAAAAAAGCAGAGATGTGACTATTAGAAAAGGAAGCAGATGTTCTCACGAGGAAAAAAAAAAAAAAGCCAAATTACAAACACTTGAGCTTTACAACAGTTTTAAATAACCCTCTGTGGTGCAGCCTAAGAACTTTTAACTTTAATGAAAGCAAAACTCATTTTATCATACTGATGGGAGCATATTTGTCCTTTTCATGTTGCCTTTTCATTCATTTTTGGTTTGCTTTCATTTCCTCCCCCATGATTCGATATTTGCTTCCATTACAAGCTAGGACTTTACTAGCAAAGGGAAATGGATCAAGGAGGCATTTATCTCAGTCATTCAGGGAGAAACAATTTATACCAAAGTAGATGTTTTAGACAAAAGAGAATTTTTGCTCAGATTAATTCCAGACCTGGCTGGATTTCAGACATAAAATAATGTATTGATGATACCATGGAGCTGTGACTTTGATCCATCCAGTGCCCTAAGTCCTGCCCGTGCTTTGGAACCCTTTTGTGATCAGGGCAGTGTTATCATGTATGTGAGGGCTTTCTTTTAAACATCACCATGCAATTCTCCTATTCTGATGTACTGATGTCAGAGTTGGACCATAAAGAAAGCTTCAGTTCAGTTCAGTTCAGCCACTCAGTCATATCTGACTCTGCAACCCCATGAACCACAGCACGCCAGGCCACCCTGTCCATCACCAACTCCCAGAGTTCACTCAAACTCATATCCATCGAGTCGATGATGCCATCTAGCCATCTCATCTTCTGTCGCCCCTTCTCCTCCTGCCCCCAATCCCTCCCAGCATCAGGGTCTTTTCCAATGAGTCAACTCTTTGCATGAGGAGGTCAAAGTATTGGAGTTTCAGCATTTTCCACAGTTTATTGTGTCCACATAGTCAAAGGCTTAGGCATAGTCAATAAAGCAGAAATAGATGTTTTTCTGGAACTCTCTTGCTTTTTCTTTTCTTTTTTTAATTTTATTTTATTTTTAAACTTTACAATATTGTATTAGTTTTGCCAAATATCGAAATGAATCTGCCACAGGTATACATGTGTTCCCCATCCTGAACCCTCCTCCCTCCTCCCTCCCCATACCATCCCTCTGGGTCGTCCCAGTGCACCAGCCCCAAGCATCCAGTATTGTGCATCGAACCTGGACTGGCAACTCGTTTCATACATGATATTATACATGTTTCAATGCCATTCTCCCAAATCATCCCACCCTCTCCCTCTCCCACAGAGTCCAAAAGACTGTTCTATACATCTGTGTCTCTTTTGCTGTCTCGTACACAGGGTTATTGTTACCATCTTTCTAAATTCCATATATATGTGTTAGTGTACTGTAATGGTGTATTTCTTTCTGGCTTACTTCACTGTGTATAATAGGCTCCAGTTTCATCCACCTCATTAGAACTGATTCAAATGTATTCTTTTTAATGTCTGAGTAATACTCCATTGTGTATATGTACCACAGCTTGCTTATCCATTCATCTGCTGATGGACATCTAGGTTGCTTCCATGTCCTGGCTATTATAAACAGTGCTGCGATGAACATTGGGGTACACATGTCTCTTTCCCTTCTGGTTTCCTTAGTGTGTATGCCCAGCAGTGGGATTGCTGGATCATAAAGCAGTTCTATTTCCAGTTTTTTAAGGAATCTCCACACTGTTCTCCATAGTGGCTGTACTAGTTTGCATTCCCACCAACAGTGTAAGAGAGTTCCCTTTACTCCACACCCTCTCCAGCATTTATTGCCTGTAGACTTTTGGATTGCAGCCATTCTGACTGGTGTGAAATGGTACCTCATAGTGGTTTTGATTTGCATTTCTCTGATAATGAGTGATGTTGAGCATCTTTTCATGTGTTTGTTAGCCATCTGTTTTTCTTCTTTGGAGAAATGTCTATTTAGTTCTTTGGCCCATTTTTTGATTGGGTCATTTATTTTTCTGGAGTTGAGCTGTAGGAGTTGCTTGTATATTTTTGAGATTAGTTGTTTGTCAGTTGCCTCATTTGCTATTATTTTCTCCCATTCTGAAGGCTGCCTTTTCACCTGGCTAAAAGTTTCCTTTGATGTGCAGAAGCTTTTAAGTTTAATTAGGTCCCATTTGTTTATTTTTGCTTTTATTTCCAATATTCTGGGAGGTGAGTCATAGAGGATCCTGCTGTGATATATGTTGGAGAGTGTTTTGCCTATGTTCTCCTCTAGGAGTTTTATAGTTTATGGTCTTACGTTTAGATCTTTCATCCATTTTGAGTTTATTTTTGTGTATGGTGTTAGACAGTGTTCTAGTTTCATTCTTTTACAAGTGGTTGACCAGATTTCCCAGCACCACTTGTTAAAGAGATTGTCTTTAATCCACTGTATATTCTTGCCTCCTTTGTCAAAGATAAGATGTCCGTATGTGCGTGGATTTATCTCTGGGCTTTCTATTTTGTTCCATTGATCTATATTTCTGTCTTTGTGCCAGTACCATACTGTCTTGATAACTGTGGCTTTGTAGTAGAGCCTGAAGTCAGGCAGGTTGATTCCTCCAGTTCCATTCTTCTTTCTCAAGATAGCTTTGGCTATTCGAGGTTTTTTGTATTTCCACACAAATTGTGAAATTATTTGTTCTAGCTCTGTGAAGAATACCGTTGGTAGCTTGATAGGGATTGCATTGAATCTATAAATTGCTTTGGGTAGTATACTCATTTTCACTACATTGATTCTTCCAATCCATGAACATGGTATACTTCTCCATCTATTAGTGTCCTCTTTGATTTCTTTCATCAGTGTTTTATAGTTTTCTATATATAGGTCTTTAGTTTCTTTAGGTAGATATATTCCTAAGTATTTTATTCTTTCTGTTGCAATGGTGAATGGAATTGTTCCCTTAATTTCTCTTTCTGTTTTCTCATTATTAGTGTATAGGAATGCAAGGGATTTTTGTGTGTTGATTTTATATCCTGCAACTTTACTATAATCATTGATTAGTTCTAGTAATTTTCTGGTGGAGTCTTTAGGGTTTTCTATGTAGAGGATCATGTCATCTGCAAATAGTGAGAGTTTTACTTCTTCTTTTCCAATTTGGATTCCTTTTATTTCTTTTTCTGCTCTGATTGCTGTGGCCAAAACTTCCAAAACTATATTGAATAGTAATGGTGAAAGTGGGCACCCTTGTCTTGTTCCTGACTTTAGGGGAAATGCTTTCAATTTTTCACCATTGAGGATAATATTTGCTGTGGGTTTGTCATATATAGCTTTTATTATGTTGAGGTATGTTCCTTCTATTCCTGCTTTCTGGAGAGTTTTTATCATAAATGGATGTTGAATTTTGTCAAAGGCTTTCTCTGCATCTATTGAGATAATCATATGGTTTTTATCTTTCAATTTGTTAATGTGGTATATTACATTGATTGATTTGCGGATATTGAAGAATCCTTGCATCCCTGGGATAAAGCCCACTTGGTCATGGTGTATGATCTTTTTAATGTGTTGTTGATTCTGATTGCTAGAACTTTGTTAAGGATTTTTGCATCTATGTTCATCAGTGATATTGGCCTGTAGTTTTCTTTTTTGTGGGATCTTTGTCAGGTTTTGGTATTAGGGTGATGATGGCCTCATAGAATGTGTTTGGAGGTTTACCTTCCTCTGCAATTTTCTGGAAGAGTTTAAGTAGGATAGGTGTTAGCTCTTCTCTAAATTTTTGTAGAATTCAGCTGTGAAGCTGTCTGGACTTTTGTTTGCTGGAAGATTTTTGATTACAGTTTCAATTTCTGTGCTTGTGATGGGTCTGTTAAGATTTTCTATTTCTTCCTGGTTCAGTTTTGGAAAGTTGTACTTTTCTAAGAATTTGTCCATTTCTTCCACGTTGTCCATTTTATTGGCATATAATTGCTGATAGTAGTCTCTTATGATCCTTTGTATTTCTGTGTTGTCTGTTGTGATCTCTCCATTTTCATTTCTAATTTATTGATTTGATTTTTCTCCCTTTGTTTCTTGATGAGTCTGGCTAATGGTTTGTCAATTTTATTTATCCTTCCAAAGAACCAGCTTTTGGCTTTGTTGATTTTTGCTATGGTCTCTTTTGCATTTATTTCTGCTCTAATTTTTAAGATTTCTTTCCTTCTACTAACCGTGGGGTTCTTCATTTCTTCCTTTTCTAGTTGCTTTAGGTGTAGAGTTAGGTTATTTATTTGACTTTTTTCTTGTTTCTTGAGGTATGCCTGCATTGCTATGAACTTTCCCCTTAGGACTGCTTTTACAGTGTCCCACAGGTTTTGGGTTGTTGTGTTTTCATTTTCATTCGTTTCTATGCATATTTTGATTTCTTTTTTGATTTCTTCTGTGATTTGTTGGTTATTCAGCAGCGTGTTGTTCAGCCTCCATATGTTGGAACTTTTAATAGTTTTTCTCCTGTAATTGAGATCTAATCTTACTGCATTGTGGTCAGAAAAGATGCTTGGAATGATTTCTATTTTTTTGAATTTACCAAGGCTAGATTTATGGCCCAGGATGTGATCTATCCTGGAGAAGGTTCCGTGTGTGCCTGAGAAAAAGGTGAAATTTATTGTTTTGGGATGAAATGTCCTATAGATATCAATGAGGTCTAATTGGTCTATTGTATCGTTTAAAGTTTGTGTTTCCTTGTTAATTTTCTGTTTAGTTGATCTATCCATAGGTGTGAGTGGGATATTAAAGTCTCCCACTATTATTGTGTTATTGTTAATTTCTCCTTTCATACTTGTTAGCATTTGTCTTACATATTGCAGTGGTCCCGTGTTGGGTGCATATATATTTATAATTGTTATATCTTCTTCTTGGATTGATCCTTTGATCATTATGTAGTGACCGTCTTTGTCTCTTTTCACAGCCTTTGTTTTAAAGTCTATTTTATCTGATATGAGTATTGCAACTCTTGCTTTCTTTTGGTCCCTATTTGCATGGAAAATCTTTTTCCAGCCCTTCACTTTCAGTCTGTATGTGTCCCCTGTTTTAAGGTGGGTCTCTTGTAGACAACATATGTAGGGGTCTTGTTTTTGTATCCATTCAGCCAGTCTTTGTCTTTTGGTTGGGACATTCAACCCATTTATGTTTAAGGTAATTACTGATAAGTATGATCCCGTTGCCATTTACTTTTTACTGGACACTTCATTGCACTCCAGAGAGAAGAAATACAGCTCCACCCACCAGAACACCGACACAAGCTTCCCTAACCAAGAAACCTTGACAAGCCACCTGTACAAACCCACACACAGCAAGGAAACACCACAATAAAGAGAACTCCACAAACTGCCAGAATACAGAAAGGACACCCCAAAATCAGCAATTTAAACAAGATAAAGAGACAGAGGAATACCCAGCAGATAAAGGAACAGGATAAATGCCCACCAAACCAAACAAAAGAGGAAGAGATAGGGAATCTACCTGATAAAGAATTCTGAATAATGATAGTGAAATTGTTCCAAAATGAAATCAAAATGGAATCACAGATAAATAGCCTGGAGGCAAGGATTGAGAAGATGCAAGAAAGGTTTAACAAGGACTTAGAAGAAATAAAAAAGAGTCAATATATAATGAATAATGCAATAAATGAAATTAAAAACACTCTGGAGGCAACAAATAGTAGAATAACAGAGGCAGAAGATAGGATTAGTTAATTAGAAGATAGAATGGTAGAAATAAATGAATCAGAGAGGATAAAAGAAAAACGAATTAAAAGAAATGAGGACAATCTCAGAGACCTCCAGGACAATATTGAACACTACAACATTCAAATCATAGGGGTCCCAGAAGAAGAAGACAAAAAGAAAGACCATGAGAAAATACTCAAGGAGATAATAGTTGAAAACTTCCCTAAAATGGGGAAGGAAATAATCACCCAAGTCCAAGAAACCCATAGAGTCCCAAACAGGATAAACCCAAGGGGAAACACCCCAAGACACATATTAATCAAATTAACAAAGATCAAACACAAAGAACAAATATTAAAAGCAGCAAGGGAAAAACAACAAATAACACACAAGGGAATTCCCATAAGGATAACAGCTGATCTTTCAATAGATACTCTTCAAGCCAGGAGGGAATGGCAAGACATACTTAAAATGATGAAAGAAAATAACCTACAGCCCAGATTATTGTACCCAGCAAGGATCTCATTCAAATATGAAGGAGAAATCAAAAGCTTTTCAGACAAGCAAAAGCTGAGAGAATTCTGCACCACCAAACCAGCTCTCCAACAAATACTAAAGGATATTCTCTAGACAGGAAACACAAAAACGATGTATAAATTCTTTTGCTTTTTCGATGATCCAGCGGATATTGACAATTTGATTTCTGGTTCTTCTGCCTTTTCTAAAACCAGCTTGAACATTTGGAAGTTCATGGTTCACATATTGCTGAAGCCTGGCTTGGAGAATTTTGAGCATTATTTTACTAGCATGTGAGATGAGTGCAGTTGTGCGGTAGTTTGAGCATTCTTTGGCATTGCTTTTCTTTGGGATTGGAATGAAAACTGACCTTTTCCAGTCCTGTAGCACCGAAGAATTAATGCCTCCGAACTGTGGTGCTGGAGAAGGCTCTTGAGAGTCCCTTGGACAGCAAGGAGGTCAAACCAGTCCATCCTAAAGGAAAGCAACCCTGAATGTTCATTCCAAGGACTGATGTTGAAGCTGTTGCTCCAATACTTTGGCCACCTCATGCGAAGAGCCAACTCATTAGAAAAGACCCTGATGCTGGGAAAGATTAAGGGCAGGAGGAGAAGGGGGCAACAGAGATGAGATGGTTGGATGGCATCACTGACTCAGTGGACACAAATTTGAGCAAACTCAGGGAAATAGTGAAGGACAGGGAGGCCTGGCATGCTGCAGTCCATTGGTTCTTGGAGTTGGACATAACTGAGCAAGCACGCAGGGAGAGCAGGCTGTGGGGAGGGAAGCTGACTGGAACTCCGTTCCTAGACGCAGTGTCAGGACAAGGACCTAGGCTGCTGGGGTGGGGGGGGGGCAGCTTTCCCTGAGACCCCACAGTAAGGACCTTCATCACCTGATCACCTGTGCTACCACCTGAAAAAAGCACACATACATTTTCACTTAGAGTGAGACTCCTCACCCACTGGTTAAAAATTTAGTGCTAAAATGGTCAGTTACTTAGTCCTACCAAAATCGGTTTATTTTTATATTCACAACACAATATCCATTTTCCTAATGAACAAATGAAAGAAGGTTTATTTTTCTTTTAAATGATGGTATCAACATATAGAAAGATAAAAACATCTAATAGGAGACTTCGCATTTCAGCTGAGGATCAGATATGAGCAGTAATTTGCTTTGAATCAACTTTCCCAGTTTTTTCTGGTGTTTCAGAATGCTGGGAGGTTTTTTAGTAAGGCAGTAAATGGATTAGATATTTGAAGGGAAGGATATATTACTTTGTTAGGTTTACATTTCTTTCTGTAAAAGAATTCTACCTATAAAATCCCAATGGAGATAATATCTTGATTAATCAAATAATCCTTCTCTTATCAGTTAATATATCCTCCCAGGAAAAGCAAAACCTAACTGTGTAATTTTCCTTGTCTGACTTGAGAGTCTTGCTGGTGGCAAAATATTAACCCCTGAAACGACTCAGCTTCCCCAAACGCGGTTACCGCTGCAATCGTTGAAAGCTTGACCTCTGCCATTTTTGTTGTTGTTGAACTGGAGACATTGACCTGAGAGCTGTCTAGGGGTCCAGATGAGGGGGCTGAGTGCCAGGCATGGCCCCGTGAATTGCCTATCCTGCTCCCACTGAGCAGAGAAGACTGTTCTCCAGGAGGTTGGCAGGCTGTTCTCCAGGAGGTTGGGGGTCAACTTGGTGTCAGGTCCATCCCACCGTGATCCCACCCCCTGGAGAACTGTTCCTTTGTCTAGAAGCAGATGTCACAAAAACTCCTTGAACTCTGGAGGCTTCTTAGAGCCCTGGATCTCCAGGCCCTTCCTAAGATGCATGTGTAATGCTTTACCCCATGCCAGACGCTACCAATCCCTTCACTTATAATAACCCGGTTAATCCAAAGGGAAATTCCATTCATGGGCTAGATATTAGTATTATCACCCTTATTTTTTTATAATTTACCTGGTGGCTCAGATGGTAACGAATCTGTCTGCAGTGCAGGAAACCCGGGATGTAGGTGGCTCAGGCATTTTCCCCATGGGACTGTCAGCTTAGAGACTCCTGTTCCCGGTCACTCCATCCTACAAGTCAACGGACAGAATACAACATCTACTAAATACCAGAAGTGGGAGTGTGGCTAAAGGTCCAAGTACCGGGGCTAGACTATTCAAATTCAACTGAAGTGTCACATTGAAAATCATTCCTTTCTGTGGTTTAATCTGTATATATTTAATTTATGCATCATATTGACTTTTTTAATAGACTTTATTTATTCATTCAGTTTTATCGAGATATTATTGACATACAGCATTGTTTAAGGTATAATAATAACTTGACCTACAACATAATAACTTGACTTATGTATATTATGAAGTGATTAGCACAATAATAATAGTTAACATCCATCATCTCATATAGACACACAGAAAGGTTTATTTTTTATTATGAGAACTTTTAAGATCTACTCTCTTAGCAACTTTCAAGTATACCATACAGCAATGTTAACTGTAGTCATCATAATGCACATGCATTATATTATCAATACTTATTTATCTTTTAACTGGCAATTTGCACCTTTTGACCACCTTCATTTAATCCACTCTCCTACTCTCCCTTTCTGGTAACTAAAAATCTGACTGTTTTACTATAAGTTTTTTTATAGACCTTATTTTTCAGGAAAGTTTTAGGTTCACAACAAAACTGAGCAGAAGCTACAAAACTTTCCCATATACCCCTTACTTCTCTATATGCATGACCTCCCCACTACCAAAATCCCACACTAGTGGTATATGGGAATCTCTGACCTTTCTGCTCATTGTTACTGTGAACCTAAAAATGTTCTAAAAAAATAGTTTATTAATTTGGAAAAAAAAAAACACCCTCACATCAGATTGGTCCATTTGTTACAATTGATGAAGCTACATTGACATGTCATGATCATACAAAGTCCAGAGTGTACATTAGAGTTCACTCTTAATGTTGTACATTCTGTCGAAAGTGAAGTCACTCAGTTGTGTCCGACTCTTTGCGACCCCATAGACTGTAGCCTATCAGGCTCCTCCGTCCATTGGATTTTCCAGGCAAGAGTGCTGGAGTGGATTGCCATTTCCTTCTCCAGGGGATCTTCCTGATCCAGGAATCGAACCCGGGTCTCCCACATTGCAGGCAGACGCTTTACTGTCTGAGCCACCAGGGAAGCCCGTACATTCTGTGAGTTTTAACAAATGTTTAACATGTATTGATCATTGAAGTGTCATACGAAGTAATTTCATTGCCCTAAAAATCCTCTTTGCTCTATCTATTCACCCCTGCCTCCCAGGCACCGACCCTTTTCTTGCCTCCATGTATGAGCATGTACTCAGTCACTCAATCATTTCGACTATAGTCCCATGGGCTGTAGCCCACCAGGCTCCTCTGTCCATGGAATTCTCCAGGCAAGAATACTGGAGTTGGTTGCCATTTCCTCCTCCAGGAGATCTTTCCAACCCAGGGGTCAAACACATGTTCCTGCATTGGCAAGAAGATTCTTTGCCACAGAGTCACCTGGCAAGCCCTATTGTCTCCATAATTTTTCATTTTCTAGAACTTCATATGATAGGAATTATATAGTATGTCATTTTTTCAGATTGATTTCTTCCTCTTAGGAATATGTGTTTAAGATTCTTTCACGTCTTTTCATGTCTTCACAACTCATTTCATTTTAGTGCTGAATAGTATCCTATTATCTGAATGTACCACATTCACCTACTAAAGGACATCTTGGTTGCTTTCAAGTTTTGGCAATTATAAATAAAACTGATATAAATATCCATGTGCAGGATTTTGTGTGGACCTGCTTTCAGCTCCTTTTGGTACATACCCAAAGTAGGAATATGGTTCTGGGTCAAATGCAAGTTAGGTTTTGCAAGAAATTACCAAACTGTTTCCAAGTGCACTGTTTCACACTCCCCAGCAATGAATGAGAATTCCTATAGGAATTCACATCCTTGTTGCTATTTGGGGTTGTCAGAATTCTGGATTTTGGCCATTCTAATAGATGTGTCATGGCATCTCACTGTTTTAATTTGATGCTAAACCTGAAACTCCAGTACTTTGACCACCTCATGCAAAGAGTTGACTCATTGGAAAAGACTCTGATGTTGGGAGGGATTGGGGGCAGGAGGAGAAGGGGATGACAGAGGATGAGATGGCTGGATGGCATCACTGACTCGATGGACATGAGTTTGAGTGAAGTCTGGGAGTTGGTGATGAACAGGGAGGCCTGGCGTGCTGAGATTCATGGGGTCGCAAAGAGTCAGACACGACTGAGCGACTGAACTGAACTAAATGACGTATGCTGTTGACCATCTTTCTTTATGCATATTGCCAACCATGAATCTTCTTTGCTGAGACATCTGTTCAGGTTTTTGGCCCATTTTTCAATGGGATTGTTCATTTTCATAATACTGAGTTTTAAAAGTTCTTTGTACACTTTGACTAACAGTCCTATCTATGTCAGATGTGTCTTTTGCAAATATTTTTTCCACATGTCTGAAAAAGTCTGAAGAAATATTTTCTTTGCAAGGCTATAGTGTGTATACTTATTCTCTTGACAGTGTATTTTACATAACAGAAAATTTTAACTTTCATGAAATTCATTTTATCAATTACTTTTATAATGGACTGTGCCTTCAATGTTGGATCTACCAAGATATGATATCCAAGGTCACCTAGATTTTCTCCTATGTTATCTTCTAGGAGTTTTATAATTTTGTGTTTTACACTTAGATATGTGAACTAATTTTTGAGTTAATTTTTATGAAGAGTATATTCTTTTCACTTTTTGTTTTTGTTTTTTGAGTTTGAAAACAGAAAAAATTCATCATTAATATTTCTAATTTCATCTTGAGAAACCACATGGCATGGCATACTGAAAACTAACTTTGTTTCCTTTAATAAGATTTTGGTTGAAAATATGTATTAATAAGCATTATATAGTCACCTTCCCAATTAAAGTGTGGTGTGTTTCAGTGGCTGTAAGAATAACTTAAGCATGGTTTTCAGCTGAATAGAACATCAGCTTAGCTGACAGTTCTAGCGGTTGGATTCACATTATCCTTCTTGAATCCATTGATCTGAAGCAGCATTAAAATGTTTCAATAAGTGCCCTTATAAAGACAGCAGGCCAACATTACTAAACTTTTTAAAACACTTCAAAGGGGATTATGGAAACATGTTGAAGCTCTGATAGTAAATAAGTATGCGTGCGTGTGTACTAAACCGCTTCAGTTGTGTCCGACTCTTTGTGACTTCTGTGGACTGTAGCCCACCAGGCTTCTCTGAACATGGGATTCTCCAGGCAGGAATACTGGAGTGGGTTTCCATGCCGTCCTCCAAGGGATCTTTCCAACCCAGGGATCATACTCACGTCTCTTACATTTCTCCTGCATTGGCAGGCAGGTTCTTTACTGCTAGCACCACCAGTATACTGGCCACCAAAGTGATCTTTAGCAAATGAGCACTGAGAGTTCGGTTTCTAATTTCCCTCCTCTTAGTTAACTTGCACAATGATGATATATAGTTGTAGATGTAGATAGTTGACTCACTCAAGCCTACAGCCTACGCACAAGATGCAGATGAAAACTTACTGCTCAGACCAGTTCTTCCTTTCAACTGATATACATTCCATGAGTTATTGTCCAGTTTATTGGAAGGTCATTTCTCTGCCCACAAGTAAAGTGTTTAATTTCTCCCTGTGGAGAAGAACCCTCCAGGTTGGAAATGTATTCAAGCACAGACAATTATCATTTCAACTCATCAGCTGAGTTTTCCTCTCTTCTAATTGGAGTGCCCTTCGGGTGTCCATGTTCTTGCCATGTGAGCTTATATGCTCACCAACTAGGGACACAGGATTTGAGGTTCCCCTCCCAACAGGGCTGGCCTTCTCACCCAGAAGGAAAGTGTGTGCTACCGTTTTGGGGTATGCAGTCTGTCATCATATCACCTCTGTCATCACTAGATCCAGCTCTTCCCCATGGCTAGTTAATGTGACATTTTGCAACCTTGATCCCTTTAAGATCATTAAGTGGCTTAATACCTTTATTGTTTTATCCTTTGAAGACCAACATAGGGCTTTGATTTTTCACTCTTTAATGCCAATGAGGCATCGGAGACTATCTGAGAGGGAGCTATGTGGAAGAAAACAGACACTGGAGCCTTCTGGAAGCCAAAAGCAGAGGAGAGAGGGGAGATGGGGGACAAAGAGAGCCAGTTTGATGTCACTGTTAACTACTGAAATACTATTGCTATTTGGTCTTTTAAGCAGAGACAAAATGTCATCCTTATTTGGCCAGTTTGCATGAGGATTTTGCTTTTCCTAAAATGCAAGTAAAATTCCTACCAACGCCCTCTGACATGGTTTCTATCTTAAGTACATCACTCCCTCCCTCTCTTTCTCTAGAGCCCACTCTTTCCCACTTCCTCTTCTTCTTCCTCCACTCTCCCTTCCTCCTTCCGTCTTCACACACATAGATAGTATTCATTGAATGAAATAGAAGAGAAAGGGTGTCAGGAAGGTCCAGGCTGAAAATTATTTGAGAATCCATCAGTAAGTGAAAGCAGATTTAAAATCCTTCTATTCACAGGATTAAAGCTGCAGCAAAAGCAAAAATAACAAAACTAGAGCTGATGAACACGTAGGAGGTAAAGGTTACAACAGATTCCATAGGTGGCTTCTATCCATTTTAACAAGGATTAAATCTATTTTAATAGTTCTTTGTTAAATCATTTAATTACTTTTCTGAGAAGAGACAGCTCTAGGTATCATGTAAGGTAAAACCTTTCAGAATTAAAAAAATAAGAAGTGAGGGGGAAAGGAAGCAGCTAGGTAATCAAGATAAGATTATAGTCAGAGCCTTACATAGAAAAGTTAACATTTCAAATGACTTCTACAAAAATCCCTTTCCAAATCTGCTTCCTTTCTAGACTTTGATTAAATTCACATTAGCACCATGGGGAAAAAGGCAGATGTTTTAAAAACTATTGTCATATTAACTGATGTGAGAAAATGTTTCTTGATTTAATGATGTGTAAATAAGATGTATCTTTATATTTTTCTGGCTGTGGTTATTAGCCTCCTGGTAAAATGCTCAAATTATATGCTTGAAAATATAGATACAAATATACTCCAAAAGAAAATAAATAAACAAAGCCAGGTGTGTCACTCTAACTCAAGTGAAAGTAAATTCAAGTGTAAAGGAAAGAAATGGTAAAGATTAGGAAGAAACAATTCTCTCATGTCAAAACCCCAGTTGTTTCATATGGTAAAATGTAAAATTATGTAGTTATTTGTTCATATATATACATATAATATATGTTGTTATTGTTTGGTAGCTAAGTTGTGTCTGGCTCTTTGTGACCCCATAGACTGCAGCATGCCACACTTCCCTGTCCTCCACTATCTCCTGGAGTTTGCTCAAGTTCATCTCCATTGAGCTGATGATGCTATCTAACCATCTCATCCTATCCCTACTTATACATATATATATATAGTATAATATCATATATATACATTATATAGTATATCATATGTGTGTGTGTGTGTGTGTGTGTGTGTGTGTATGGTCTTCTATTAACTTCCTGAAATAAATAAAAAGATGATACCCCTCCCTCCAGGAGTCTGTCATTAATTTGAAAAGTTGAGACATACAAGCATAAAATGGTAAAGAAACGGTAATAAGATGTGTTAGGCAGTGATAACTAGCTTTGCAGGTCAGTTACCTGCCATACAAAATAAAGGGAGGGCTTCTAATACTCAGTAGATTCCATTCCACTTTTAAAATGTATAGTGTGTGTGTGCACACGTGTGTGTGCATAAAGACATATGCAACTGGGAAAGGTAAAAGAGGAAGCACCCTTCTGACTCTGGAAGGATCCACAATCAACAGGTTGGAATGATGAGAAAGTATGGAACATTTGGGTAAAAGAGGAAAAAATTTCCCCAACCAGAAAAAAGATCAACTTTATAGTAGAACATAGCCTTGAAAGACAAGTGGAGATGTTTGTGTAAGGAGAAGATTCTTGAATGACATTGATTCATTGCATTTTGATCACATGTAAAGATTTGTGCCTTCTCGTATGTTTGCTGTAAAATGGCATGCCCAGTGAAAATCCAACATTGCAATTAGGTAGATTAATTTCTGTCAATATCCAACAAAGACACGTGGTTTTTTCCCAAAAGTTATTTTATTTTTTAAAAGTTTTATTTTATATTTGAGTATAGCCAATTAACAATGTTGTGGTTGTTATCCATTTTAGATAGAGTAGTGTATACATGCCGATCCCAAACTCTATGAATATCCCTCCTTCCCCTCTGGCAACCATAAATTCATTCTCTGTTTCTGTTCTGTAAATAAGTTCATTTGTATCATTTCTTTTTTAGATTCCACATATACAAAGATACATAGTATAAAATACATTTCTTCCTTAGCCATTTGTTCACTTGTTATCAGTCACAGATATGAATTCAAAATCTTGAAGATCTGATTTCAGTGGCAAAAATGCTGCAACTTTAATTATTTGCGTAGTGATCCTGATGTAAAATCCTGCAGAAGGCAAGACAGGAAATCAGAGTTGGGTTGAATGTCAATTATGCATGCTAATTTCCATTCATATACAAATATCTGATTAAATTCATAGAATGCAGCTGGGTCCACTTTCATCTTTAATGAAAAGAAAATATCACTCAAAGGGTGTGAAAGCAGGGATTGAAAATTCGAAGGGTGTTTTTCTTGAACACTCACAGGAAGTCATTTCTCATAGTACTATTATTTCTGTTTCAGTTGTTTGCTTTTTGTGTTGTGTTTTGTTGTTATTGTTTATTTGTTTTTTGCAGTTGTCATTTTCTTAGAATGAAAACTCTAAAAAGAGCCCAAGGGAATATTGTAAAATTTAAATTTTCCTCCCAGCCCCAAAACAAGGGTATATCACTTCCCCACTCTGGTGGCAATAGCTGATATCAGTTCCAGAAATAGTATGTGCATTATAATACCAGCTCATAATTGAATTTAGCTATATATATTTTTTTAAGCCCAAATAATAGCTGTTTAGAAGGTAAGTGTAAGTCACTCAGTCATGCCCAACTCTCTGCAATCCCATGGACTATAGTCCACCAGGGTCCTCTGTCCATGGAATTCTCCAGGCAGGAATACTGGAGTAGGTAGCCATTCCCTTCTCCAGGGGATCTTCCCCATACAGGGATCAAACCCAGGTCTCTGGGATTGTGGGCAGATTCTTTACCATCTGAGCCACAGGGAAGTCCATTTAGGAGGTAGAGATTTGTTTTACTCTCATCTGAGAGGGATCTGGCAGCAGGCACAGCAGGCCTATAATGGTGCCTCCATGGTCATCTGAGAATCAGTCTTTTTTAATATTTCCTTCCTCATCTGATCTCAGATCATTCCATTTTCATCCTGAAAGCACCTCATGATCACAACAGGGCAGCCAGAGTGAAGTCTATCACATCAACATCCTCGCCAAGAAGAAGGAAGAACAAAAGGGCATGCCTCCCAGCTGTCAGCTCCCTTTAAAGAGGTTTTTTCTGGAAAGTTACTTACAGCATTTAGTTGACCAGAAGAGGCAGATTTTAAGTTGGAGAGAACAGACAGGTGGATACGGGAGGGAAGGGGGCGGGGTGGGATGAAATGAAAGTTTGCTTTGGAGTCAGCCTTTCCTCCCCAGATTCCAGGCAGATTTTTCCCACTCTGACTTTGTGTAAGGCTGGGGTTGTCTCAGCTTCTGCCCTTTTACACAAGGGCAGATCAACATCACACCCACACAGGACCCTGTTGCTGTCATCAGAAAGGAATTCGGTGTTGAGCCCCACCATGAACCCAACCCTTTGGTCCACTGTCACCCAGCCAAGTGTCGCTTCTGGGCACTGGGGCCACTGAAGTCCAGAGGCAGGTGGGATACAGATGCTGGGGTGCCCGGCAGAACTGAACACCCACAGTCTACTTGGAGTTTCATGTCAATTCTCTGTGAATTTGGATGGATAAAAAGACCATTAGATTTGACAAAATGTAGACTGCTAACCTTTAAAAGAGCAATCTCAGCAGAAAAGTAGGGCCAGAAGCCAAATCGCAGTGAATTAAGGAAGGAATGAAAAGCAGAGGAAAGCAGGCAGCTGATAACAACATTCATTTCAGACGTTTGTGGGTGGAAGGAGGAAGCTGTAAGACATAACAGAATCAAGTGACATTTTTGTAAGATAAGGGAGAACTAAACATTTTTGAAGGCAGAAGGAAAAGAGTCTGTGAAAAGGAGATATTGGAGACAAGCCCAAAAGAGCAAAAGAAAGATCTTTGGAAATCAAGATAAGAAAAAACATCAGGGAGACGGGAGTGATCCTTTAAAAAGGAAAGATTCCTTATCCTCAGATTCATTAAAAAAGAATGAAGGAATATGTGAAGAAAAAAAATACAATCGGGTGTGTCTGTGTATATGTTAATTGGTTCACGTTGTCTTACGTTCAACAAAGTGCTAGAAAAGAATAAGAATTGTGTTGAGTTAGACTGGGGACTTCCATGGGATCAAAAATGTTTATTGTAGGAAAAACCTATGGAAACAATCTATTAATGTATCCTCCTCATTTGAAGAGACAGGAAACTGTGTATGAGAAAATAAACTGATTTACTGAGATGGGTTGAAAGGAATCTGTCAGGACTTGTTACTATGTGAGAAGAATCCCTGAAGACTACGAGTGAGATGTGAAACCAGAATGGGCCCAGTTCTGGAAAGAAAGCTGAGGTCTGGGTGAGGCTGGGGGTAAGCTTGAAAGGGGGAGATGAAGCCACGGTTGAAGCTGAGGAAGTTCAAATTCATTTGTTCTTATTGATAAGGCGTGAGCACTAAGGTCCTGCTCTACTTTGTGACCTAAGAAGGGGGCAAAGAAAGGAGAAGGAGAAGTGATACAGGTTCAGGCTTGGTTCCGTCCATCAAAGAGCAAGAATGGTTGGGATGCTAAGCCTGTAGGGAGGGCAACATAAAGCCACTGGCCAGGCATGCTGCTTCCATCAGTAAAAGAGACGCTCTGATGAAACCAACATCTTCATCGTCTCAGGTCTCACCCAGTGAATGTGGAGACAGCCTGAACTATGCCATCGACCTTTGTAGACTAATGACATGTGCTTGATTCCTGATTCTACTACTAACTAGCTATGTAACCTGGAGCTAGTTATTCTGATCCTTCATTTCCTCATCCACAAAGGAGAGAAACTACTACTCACTTTGCAAATATGTTGTGAAAGTTAAATTCTTGAGAACTTAGCACTAAGTACCTAGTAAATACTCAGATGTTGCTACAAATGGTTACATAGGTCTCTTTTAATGAAATATCCAATGCAGCATACAATATAAGAAGATAGAATCTCTCTTGAAGTATCTGATTATTACATAGAAAGAGCTATATAATATACAACCATTCCAATATTCTCTAGGATTCTCTACAATAAATGAGATCATCCTCTCAGCTCAGCTTCCATCATATAGAAAATAAGAAAACTACCAAACGTGGTAGGGGAGAGATACTTTCTGTTAGTGATTCTGAGGGCAATGCCTGGAGGGACCTCGAGGAACCTTAACCCTATTTTTAAGGCTCATTGAACACCATTCTCTCCCACTGAGTTTATGTAGCACCGAAGCCTCTTCTCATACAATTTCTACCTCTCAAGGCATAGTAGGGAGACCACCTTTAATTACCACTGAACCAACCTTTAATGCCTTCCTCCTGGGATGTCCATACAGTGTAACAATTTTAGTCTGAGAACTGGAAGAGGAAACCAATAGTCAGCTATTGTCAACTATTCTCATTTTTAAACACCTGAAATAGAAGCAGAGGTGCCATTTATTTTCACTCAAAATTACAAAAAGTATTACCTGTTTTTTTTTTTTTTACTTAGGATTTTTGTGGGCACAGTATTTCTACAAAGATTCTTTTAAAGCATAACTTAGGGCTTCCCTAGTGGCTCAGTGGTAAAGAATCTGCCTGCCAATGCAGGAGACATGGGCTCCATCTCTGGT
This sequence comes from Bos mutus, assembly GCF_027580195.1. Classification (NCBI taxonomy): domain Eukaryota; kingdom Metazoa; phylum Chordata; class Mammalia; order Artiodactyla; family Bovidae; genus Bos; species Bos mutus. Next base: position 54,181,148 of record NC_091630.1, on the reverse strand, counting down.
CCAGGAAGATTCTGCATGCCGCAGAGCAACTAAGCCCAACTTTTGAGCCTGTGTTCTAGAGCCCAGGAATTGCAACCGCTGAGCCCATGTGCCACAACTACCGAAGCCAACGTGCCCAAGAGCCTGTGCTCCACAACAAGAGAAGCCGCTGCAACAAGAAGCTCATGCTCCGCAACTAGCAAGTAGCCCCGACTCAGTGCAGCTAGAGAAGAGTCTGTGCGTGCAGCAGCAGTGAAGACCAGCATAGCCAAAAATAAATAAAAAAATAATTTAAAAAAAAGTATATCTTAGATCTGCAAAGCATCTAGAAATTTTACTGGTTTCTGAAGTAAAATACTATAATCCAAAATCATCTTAGAAAAAAAAAAAAATCTTAGTTTGGGCAATTAGAAAATGGGTAACATTAGTGAAAACCTCTTCACTTCTAATCATTTCAACATATTATAAAGAATAATGATGACTCTTTCCCATTGAATTGGAAATGCATGCATGCTAAGTCACTTCAGTCATGTCCAACTCTGTGACCCCATGGACTATAGCTCTATAGGCTCCTCTGTCCATGGGATTCTCCAGACAAGAATACTGAAGTGGGTTGCCATTTCTTCCTCCAGGGGCTCTTCCTGACCCAGGGATCAAACCCATGTCTCTTATGTCTCCTGCATTGGCAGGCAGGTTCTTTACCACTAGTTTTATAAAACTAAAAATAAAGTCTGAAAAATCTAGATTATAGACACAATTATGTTGGAACTATTTTATGCTTTTGACTCAACTCTTACACTTTTCAGGCTTTAAAAATGCTATGGAAAGTTTAGATCATCATTTTAAAAGAACAGACTATATGGTGCGCAATGTGGTGAGTGAATAGTTGGATCACACTTAATCCCATGTAAGATTATTATAAAAAATTATACCATCTTCCTGGGATTGTACCATAAAGGAGTTTGTGCCTGCTTTGGATTTTAGAAGAATTGTGTATACAGTAGTAGTAAGGAAAGGGATCAACATCATGAACTACAGAGTCAGAATATAACTTCCTACCTAAATGGTTTGGAAACAAATTGATTAACCTCTGTGCTTCAGTTTTCTCTTCCATAGAATTAAGATAATGATAGAACTTAGCTCTTAAAGATATAAGGGCTTAATGAATTAGTGGAAATATGGTGTTCAGCTAAGCCCTGGGCTAAGCACTAGGCATCCATTATTCAGTAATCCTCATAATAATCAGTGAAGTAAAATGATCATTATCCCCATTTTACAGAGGAGGAAACTGAGGCTCAGAGAGGTCAAATATCTTGCCAAAGTTTGTTCAGATGGTATTGGAAAAGTCAATATTTGAACTGAGATCTCTCCAACCACAAAGCTGAACTCTTGACCAGCAAAACCATTAACTGTAAGGAAAGCACTGGATTCCAGTAACAAGGCTGAAATTCATCCTGAGAACTGGATAATTGGAGCAACCCCAGCAGCGAGTGTGGCCTCTTGTGGATTCCCCAAGCATTAGATGGAGCTCCTTGGAATCCCTCTGAAGAGCATCATTGGCCCTGAGGACTTTGAAGTTGTTCTCGCAGTCAAAAGAGAAGAGATATAGAGGCTCAGAACCAAGGAGGGTGCAGGAAGACAAGGAAAGTGATGGTGTGCGTGCTGTGTGTGCTAAGTGGCTTCAGTTGTGTCTGACTCTTTGACCTATGGACACGCCAGGCTCCTGTGTCCATGGAATTTCCCAGGCAAGAACACTGGAGTGGGTTGCCACACCCTCCTCCAGGAGATCTTCCTGACCCAGGGATCAAATACACATCTCTTATGTCTTCTGCATTGGCATTCAGGTTCTTTACCGTTTCACTGAGACCATCAAAGGAGGTCAGGTGGTCCATGACATGGGATCCTCCCCACCCCCTGGCCCTGAGTGGAACAGAGGGGATCTGCTGCACAACACTGAAGTCTAGGCAGGTCCCAGGCTCCGCATCTGCTTCACTCAAAGGTTCATTAGTTACAAAGGCTAGTACACTTAGTACCTCACACAGAACACTCTGGGACCTTCTCAGAGCTGGGCAACAGCATCATCAGTCTCATTTGGTCTCCTGTTCAAGAAGGTGGAATTTAGGTGGAATTGATTCCGTGTACTAATTCAGTCAAGTGGATCACAGCATCTGCCACATTTCACTAGGCAGAACTTTCCAATACATCCGTCAGACAAATCAAGAAGCCTGTGAAAACCCCATTTCTGTTACAGACAAGCAGACTTTCATATTGCAAAATCCTTCCCCTCAAATTCCACAAATACATCCAGGCAGAGAAATGTCTGTCTTTCTTTTGGGTTCTCCTGAGCTCTATAAAATCTATATATCCACATACAACTCCATCTATAAAAGTTTACTGAGGTTGCATGACTGTCCCCAGATGGTGGGAGCAGTGTCCACAATAGACAGGGCTCCAGACATTGCCATTTGATTCCACTGCTGATGAGCCAGCTCCTTGGTGGGAAGTGGCTGGCAGTGGACAGACATGCAGATCTGCATGCCCCTGGGGTGACGCCTGGCTGCCTAAGATGGGGCTTGGAGCATGGCTGCTCTGCCATCTGCTGCCTTTCAGTGGGTGTTCTTGGGATCTCTGTTCTCAATACATGAGACCTGGAGGTGGACATCCCAACTATCGGGTTGTGTGGTCTACCAGCAAGCTGGATTTGAGGGTGTATTGGCAGGCATGTCTCTCCTGAGATATTGAGGGTACCCACCCTTGACCCTGAGAAGCACAAAAAGTCATAATGCTCTGGTAAGCTAGAGGGCAGGTTCAAAAACGTGTCCTGAGAACTAGAGGTCTGAGTTGTTAGAGAGTGAAGTCAACAGCTCAAGAACAGGGACAGAAGATGGAACAGGCAAGCCTGAGGCCAGTCTGAGTGGACACGGACAGAGGGCTCCTGCCCAACTGCAGTTTTCACTCCAGTTCCCTGGGCCTGACTCCATGTAGAGAGTCAGGTACGGAAGAGGCAGCAGCTAATAGTCCCCTTTTAGGCTCACCCAAGACCCTACCCCTCACATTCTGACACTGTCACAAAACAACTGTTTAGGTCCAAACTACATTTATAGGTTCATCTCATACCTTTACAAACTGACTTTTAGCTCTATGTTTAGGATTGTAAAGTGTGTAAATATTAGAAGACATATTTTTAATAGAAACATTTTTCTTCAGCTTACTTCATAACACTCAGGTACTATGACCCTAGTAAACTATTTACATGATACCACTGAAGAATTGCTTCCCAGGTGGCACTAGTAAAGAATCTGCCTGCCAATGCTGGAGACGTAAGAGACGCAGGTTCAATCCCTGGGTCAGGAAGATCCCCTGAAGGAGGGCGTGGCAACCCACTCCAGTATCCTTGCTTGGAGAATCTCATGGACAGAGGAACCTGGCGAGCTACTGTCTATGGGGTTGCCAAGAGCTGGACACAACTGAAGTGACTGAGCACAGAGCACACACAGTGAAGAATTATTAAGCTTGGCAGGGGACACTTAGAAAAGTCCCAGATACGAGCTACTTAAATAAGTCTATTTGTTTGCCGTGTTTGAACAACGCTGTTGTTCCTCTATGACTTGACACCAGAAATGCACTGAGAACAATGCTCTTTGCAAGTCAGAGTAACTTGTGTGTCCTCCGTATATTGCTGAGCTGGCTTGTACAGAGCATCTGCATCACAAAAGCATGTCATTAAAAAGCTTATCTTCCTTGGTAGAAGCCAGCAAACCATTTGTTTTCCATTTTGACTGTCTACACGAGTGCTTCTCCTATACATAAGGGCAATAAATCCCCAAAGCCCAGAGTAATGCGATGCTGTTGCCGTTGTGCATTTTTATGGTCATTGTAGAGGAAACAACTTATTTCCATATTCATTGATTCATTTGAAGCCCAGGGTGCCAGTGGGACTCTTAGGAGAGTGAACCAAATGTCTTCAAATAATTTCAGGCTTCATTTGGCATAGGACACTTCCATAAACAGGCATCACAAATTCTGGATTCCTGAAGGATAAGTGTGAGCAGCTTGATTAAAAAACAAATAGGTTAGGAGTTACTGGGATTACAAGGAAATTCTCCCCATAGTTATCTAAATAAATGAGAACCCAGGCCCTCGTCCCCTGAGGAACCTAAGTTCCTAGACTTCTGTGCTGCTGGGTACACAGAAGAAAACAGATAGACATGGGTGTGCACAAAAACACCCTGCTGGGAGCCCTGGAGAAAGCAATGTGTCTACACAACTCTGTGGTGAGACTGTCCACCTGCAGCCTGTTCTTCAGCCTCAGAGTCTTTTAATAACTCCTTAGGAAGGAGGGAAATGTCCGTGTCCAGCCCAATGCAGAGGGTGAGCCACTGCGCAAAGGTGAGCCTTCACCCCTCCTAAAGGAGAGAATCGGAAGGTTTCCAAGTGATTAACCACCTGTCACGTTTCTGGACCTTCTGTCATCTATCAACGAGAGGGCAAGCTGCATTCAGACTGCAGCGAGGTTTGGAGTTATGAAAACCACTGATCACTTTGATAAAGTGACTGGAAAATTCATATTCCATCATGTTATTCGTATTTCTCCTCTCCCCAGTGAAGGAAGTGGCATGTATTCAGGAACACCTGTAGCTATTTTTCATGTACTTCAAATGTTTGTATGAGTGCTAAGTCACTTCAGTTGTGTCTGACTCTTTGCAACCCCGTGGACTGTAGTCCACCAGGTTCCTCTGTCCATGGGATTCTCCAGGCAAGAATACGGGAATGGGTAGCCATGCCCTGCTCCAGAGGATCTTCCCAACCCAGAGATCAAACCTGTGTCTCCCATGTCTCCTGCATTGGCAGGTGGAGTCTTTGCCACGGAGCCATGTGTGAGGCCCTTACCCAACCCACTGGTCAGTAACACAGTGCTCCTTGTCCTTGACCTGTCAGAGGCCTTGGCCACGGCCAACTGCCCTGGCTTTCATGTATCCCCCCATCCTTTGGGCCAGTCCTTTTCAGTCCCTTTTGCTGCCTCTTTGGCATCTTGCCAACCCGTAAATGTAATAATGTTGCAGGTCTTCATCCCTGAACCTCTTCTCTGCCTTCACTCACTTCCTTAGTGATCTAATCAAGTCATGTGGCTTTAAACACCATCCGTAGACACACTGATGACCTCCAGATTTATTACTGCTCTTTGCCTGAGCCTTACTCAGGGCTGTGTTTTCAAGCTAACAGTCTTTACAGATGAGGTAACTTCTCCTCCATCCCACCTTTGACAAAGAGTAGGCTTGCTTCCTCTTACTAGAAAAGTAACTCAAAAAATCACTATAGAAACTTTTTAAATATTCCAGTATGATCGGTTTTTGGAGGTAAAATTACTGGGTGAAAGAGTTTATATAGTGTTTGCCAACTTCTTCCAAATGTAGTATGTGAGAATGTCAATCTGATCATCTTTGTTAACACACACCCACAAAAATTTTAAGAAGTGTTGTAAAATATGGTGACAACATAGCTTCCTTGTAGTCTTCATGTGATTTCCTTTATGTCTGATGTATGATATCATTCCACAGTTTATTAGTTTTATTTCCTTCTATATGGCTTAGGTATCTATGTTTTTTGCAAATTTTTCTATTGTTTGCCCTTTTTAAACTTAGAGGAATGATTTACTTTTAAAAAGCAACTTAAGAGACTTCCCTGGTGGTCCAGTGGCTAGGACTCAGTGCTGTCGGTGCAAGGGGCCTGGTTTTGATCCCTGGTCAGGGAATTAGAGCTTACATGCCCCAACTAAGATCTGACGCAGCCAAATTAAAAAATAAAAATATTTTTTTAAAAGGAACTCAGGATTCCTCTCCTGCAATATGACCTTCTATGTATGCAGGGGGCCATCATGGCCCATGTGGGGAGTACAGCAAAGAAATGTGAAGTTCATTCTGGCTTCTGTACCCTGAGTAGTCAAGTCCTTCATCTCTGGCCCAGCATCCACGAAAAAGTAATGGGCTAACTTGTTAGATTATACATAGAGTAAAATCCCAAATCCTGCACATTCTGACATTAGGTAGCTATGGTTTCTTTTATAAGTAACTTAACACCTTAACCCAAATAAATTACATGCAGATGCTTTCTACTCACAAATGTTCAACTTAATGACGTCTGTAGGGACACAGAAGCTAAGAGCTAAGCATGCCAGCCTCTGCCTGCATCCCGTGGGAGGGACTTGGGCCAAAACTTTTATAAAGTCCTTTTGGACTTGAGGAAAAATTTGGACTAACAAAGAGCCATTTAGAATCTGTTTGTTAAATAGAAAAACTTCCCTCCTTCCTTACAGATTCTCTTAAGCTTTAGGGCTTAAATGTTGGTGTGAGTGGTGGGAAATTTGGGACAGTATTGGGGACTTATTTTTGCTCATGAATCCTTCTGGCTTCCCTCAAATCTCCCAATTCTCTCCTAAGGCAAGTACTGAACAAGTTTTCCTCTCTGCATTCCCTAAATGAGTTTTTCTCACCATCCACTCCAATGAAAAGTGATCCCTTAAGACACTCAGGGGTTTCCCCACTGGCTCAGCAGTAAAGAATCAGTCTGTCATGCAGGAGACTCAGGAGACTCAGGTTCCATCCCTGGGTGGGGAAGATCCCCTGGAGGAGGGCATGACAATCCACTCCAATATTCTTGCCTGGAGAATCACATGGACAGAGGAGTCTGGCAGGCTACAGTCCATGGGGTTTCAAAGAGTCAGACACGACTGAAGAGACTGAGTACATACACAAGACACTCAGGCTTGTAGAAATTTTCATTCTTTGACTTATTCTTACCAAGACTCACAATTAGCAGGACACACAGACCATGGTTAGCTGTCCTGCATGAGTGAAATCTAATCCTGTCAATCCTTATACAAGCCTGCCAGGCTCCTCTGTCCATGGGATTTCCCAGCAAGAATACTGGAGGGAGTTGCCATTTCTTTCTCCAAGGGATCTTCTTGACCCAGTGGTTAAACCCACATCTCTTGTGTCTCCTGCACTGGCAGATGGATTCTTTACCACTAGCTCTACCTGGGAAGCCCTAAAGGCTTGCAGCCCAAACAAATCAATTTTCTACACAAATCCTACTTGCAAAAACTAATCAATCCCTTCACACACACACATAGGTGCTGGAATCTAGTCTTAGGCCATTTGCATCCATTTAATATATTGAAAAAGATGGAATTTATGCAGTCAGAAGGAGAAAATCATTTGAATGTTATAACCATAGAGATGGATGTCTTTAACAGAAGAGAAAAAAGATGTCTTTAAAATGAATGACTCTTTCAAAACTTTATTTGAAGCAGAAATAATCAGGATTATTATCCTGATGTTGTTTATTTTGTGTCTTTGCTATTGGCAAGAATGTATTTTATTCCATTTCTTAGAGATAAGCAGAAAGCCATGGGGACTATTTCAACTCATATTCTGGGAAACCAAGAACTACACAACAGTCAGCCGTCTACAAATCAGTGATTAACATGGTGTCTAGACATGTTCTCATGAGAATAGCATTATTAATGAAATAGCAGTTTGGTTAATCATGAGAGCAAAAGTAATTTAGGGAGTAAATAATTTATTAGTATGCCAATCAATGAAGCAAAAGTAAAAGGATATGTTTTAATTAATTCATTTGTTATAATATTGAGATTATGACTGGCAAATTCTGTTTGAAGACCTGGACAGTAATCTAATATTGCCAATATGGCAGGTCTTTATCTTTCTGTTTCCAGCTAATGGTATTGCATATTTCAATTACCCAAAATTCCTTTTGTTTCATATGTCAGGATATTATTAAGATCCATTAATAAACAATTGGATCTGCAAATTTTCTGTTGCTATGCTATGCGTTGCTCTGTTTCTTTAAAACTGGGTGTTCTCACATTTCATTAACAAAAAAATTTTCACCAACTAGGGGAAAATAGTGTGATGCCAGTATAACTAAGAACCTCATCTTATTTTCTGCTACTTAAAAGGCTCATTTGGAAAAAGAGTAATAAATATATTGACCAATAATCTTAAGTATATAGACAATCTTTTCAGAAACACAGTTAACCCAATAATTTAAAAATAATCTATGGTCCTAAAATGCAGGGAAGAAATACAAGATAAACAAGACTTAAATAAAAACATACTTTTTGAAAATTTTATTTGAAAAATTATTCAACTGAGTTTGCTTCTTTTGCCTTTATAAAAGTACATCTATGGACTTCTCTGGTGGTACAGTGGCTGAGAATCCTCCTGCCAATGCAAGGGACATGAGCTCGATCCCTGATTGGGAAGATTCACGTAGGCTAATATACCATGGCAACTGAAGCCCACACACACTAGAGCCCGCACGCTGTAACTACTGAGCCTACATACTACAACCACTGAAGCCCGTGAGCATAGAGCCTCTGCTCTGCAACAAGAGAAGCCACCAAAATGAGAAGCCCACACACCACAACTAAGAGTAATCCCCACTCGCCACAATTAGAGAAAGCCCCAGTGCAAACAACGAAGACCCAGTGAGACAAAAATCAATCAATAAATAACTTTTTTTAAAAGTACATCTATGATCATCTTCTTATGTAGTCCTACTAACTGCTCAATGTCTCATCCTAACCCCAAACCTCTCCCTAAATTTCAACTTACTCAAATGATGGAATCAGAACTTTCTAACTTGCATTTTAACAGCTACTATTTTCCAGGTCTCTTGTAACAACTGGAAGGGCAAACCAGAGGAGGTGGGATAGACTTCATTTTAAGTTAAAATTTCTCTATCAGGATGGGATTTTTTTCAACCCTGTCAGATTAGCTCTGCATATTGATATGTGAAAACAGTGTTTCAGCACTGAACTCACCAAGTGTGTTCTCATGGGCCCTTCTAGTCAATACTCTGGCCTTCCTTCCAGGAAATGCCAATGAACCAACTAGTAAATGCAGATGGATCCAGCATGCCAAATGGAATGAGCCAATGCTAAAAAAAAAAAAAAATACGTTCCCTGTCAGAGAGGCTAATAATAGGCTAATATCAGCATCATTGTCATCTCAAAAGATATCAATGAAGATAAAACAATAATTTATCTTACTTCAAATCAACATAAATGTGTAAGTAGAAGTGTTAGATTTTTTGTAAAGATATATAGTCTGTTAGGAAAGTAGAAAAGTATTATTCATTGGAGAACTGAGCTATCATGAAAGCCTTAACTTTATACTAGAAAAGTCCTACAACACTCAATCAAAACATTTTGCTTATCTTGCACCTACGTAAATGGAAAAATAATGATTTGTGAGATTTAATTTACCTGAGTTCACTGTGTGGGAAAAATTATTGGATTACCTAAGCTATCAAGCAACTATGGGCTAACTATTCAATATGCAACTGCCAAGATTAAGCAAACGGTGTAGCATCTAAACATTGGTCTGTAAGCAAAGTAACAAAACCAGTTCAGGATTGTTCTTATTGTAACATGATTCATTCAGTCTTCTACTAACCTTCTCCTTGCCAAGTGAGGAGAAGAGACCCAGAGTATCAGTCATCCTGGTCACACTGCACACGAAGAGACTTGATTTGTTTGGCTGTCACTTTGTCTAGCTCTTTAGTGTTCAAAGGAAATGTGAGCTGCCTATTTATGTCACTAGGACTCGTGGCACCTGAACTCACTGAACTGCTCTTCAAGCTAGTGGGCCATCGTCAAAGTCAGTTCCCCACAGTAGGGCATATTCATCCAAAGAGCTACATCAAGGAATCCAAAGTAGAACATGTGTATTGAAAAGAGTGAACACGATAACACCTGGGAACGTAAGGAGAAAATATTACTTCTGTTTCTATTTATGTATTTATTTATTTTCTAAAAACTGAAGAAAAACAAGCTTTTAACAATAAATAATGCGTGGTTTGACTCTGGCTTCCCAGGTGACTAAATGGTAAAGGATCTGCCTGCCAATGCAGGAGACACAGGAGATGCAAGTTCGATCCCTGGGTCAGAAAGATCCCCTGGAGGAGGAAATGGCAACCCACTCCAGGATTCTCGCCTGGGAAATCCCATGGACAGAGGGGCCTGGTAGGTTTCAGTCCATGGGGTTGCAATGAGTCGGATATGCCTTAACAACTGAGCACACACTCACACAGCCTCACCTGGACTGCATGTCGGAAAGTCACATGTATTTCTAAAGTACTAGCCGTAGCCTGTGAAGGAATAGGAGCCCCCCTCTGACTTGGCTGCAGAAGAACTCAAAGTATACTGTTCTCTTGGGTGGGGTCCAGCTGTCTTCAGAAGGCCTTACCCTGTCAACTATGGGCACACACACACATCCTAGCCCCTGAAACCAAGCAGGATCCTGTGGCGCCCCCTTGGGTACAAAAGCCTTTTCATGTCCCTGTTTCTTTGTGAGAAAATGGCTTCAGCCTCTGAAACATTCCCTGAGTTCCAAAGAGCAGATTGAAATAGTTACTAATTAGGAAAAGGAGGAGATGCAGAAACAAAGTAGGAGCAGTCAAGAAAGAAGAACAATATACCTGGTGTTTGCATTTTCCCAGGTGGCTTAGCCGTAAAGAATCTGCCTGCAATGCAGGAGACCCAGGTTTGATCCCTAGGTCAGGAAGATCCCCTGGAGGGCATAGCAACCCACTCCAGTATTCTTGCCTGAAGTATCCCATGGACAGAGGAGCCTGGCAGGCTACAGTCCATAGAAAGAGTTGCACACGACTGAAGTGACTAAGCAGCATCGGCATACCTGGTGTTTGCAGCTGGCCATTTATAATTAACAAAGCAATTTAACACTTAATTAGAATTTACATTTTCAAAGCATTTTCCATAATTAAATAAATGATTGGTATTTAATTTACAATGAACATATTTTGATTCCCCTTGTGGTGATTAAACATTAAAATAGTTGTAGTAATAATGAAAAGTGCTACAAATTGCTCTACAAATAGTAAAAACTTAAATATGTATGTTCTGAATAACCTGTGGTGATTTTAAAATATAAGAACTGGAAAAACCAAATCAAAATCTAAGGGAAATATCTGTAATTTGTTCCAAATCAAAATCTAAGTAAAATATATCTATAATTTTTCCCATTTCTGTGTACTACTTTAGAAAGTCATTAAGCCTAAGTAAAAATGAAAAAGTTTCTTTAAAATCATAGCTGCTGCTGCTGCTAAGTCACTTCAGTCATGTCCGACTCTGTGCAATCCCACACATGGCAGCCCACCAGGCTCCCCCGTCCCTGGGATTCTCCAGGCAAGAACACTGGAGTAGGTTGCCATTTCCTTCTCCAATGCATGAAAGTGAAAGTGAAGTCGCTCAGTCATGTCTGACCCTTAGTGACCCCATGGACTGCAGCCTACCAGGCTCCTCCGTCCATGGGATTTTCCAGGCAAGAGTACTGGAGTAGGGTGCCATTTCCTTCTCAAAAATCATAGCTATTATTTTAAAATATTTAAATAGCATTTAAGTTTTTTTTCTAAATGTTACAAATTCATAGATGATATTACTGTATATTCTTTATCTACTGATTATACAGTCTCCTTAATTATGGACATTTGTCCTAGATTTTCAAGACTTTTTTTTCTTCTTTGCAGTTGGTTGGTTTTGTGTATGCCTGTTATGTGATCAGTATTTTCATGGAAGAAGAGGATACCTGTAAGTATTATTTTATCTGCTTCTGGGTTTATTTTGCATGAGATTAGCTTCCAAAACTAATCATTACAGGATCATGAAATCTTTTATATTTGGAATTTTAAATGATTAAAATCAACAGAGTAAAGTTACAATCAAACATTTACAAACTATCCTGCACACAAATAAGATGGCACCAAGTATGGAAGCCCTCAATCCAAGTCATGCAAAAGAATGTGGAGAGACAGAGATGCCCACGGATTGCTGCTGTATCATTTTAGTAACTTTTCATCAGAGACCTAAATGTCTTTCAGAGTAGAAAATTAGGGTTGCTTTATCTATCACCAGTTATAAGTATGCTGGCTGCAGAATTTTGAAATCTGACTAATAGCAATAACATCAATAGGATAATACAATATATCAAGCACTACATATGTATATAAGCTCCATAAAGGAAACAAAAATGACAACCTTCAATGTAAGATGTAAATAAAGAGAGAGACATGCTGAAAAACAATTAATGGAATGATAATAAGTAGTCACATTTTAGCAGAACACTAAAAAAAACAAAACAAAAAGACATATTACTGGAAGTTATGTGGAAAGAACCTTAGCAACAGAGGCCAAAAACTGGCATTTATGGAACACCTGCCAATCTATAAGGCACTTCTTGGCACAATTTCATTATAGGCTCATGTCATACCAAAAACCTTAAATTTGCTTTTTAAAAATAAATTATTATTAGATAAATAAATCATAACCAACCATCCTGGGGATTTGGTTATATCCCTGCAGTTACTGTCTGGGTTGTAAAGTTGACTCTTTTTTTAAAAAATGAGGGTCAGTGTCTAGTTAACTGTTACAACTTCTTTCTATAACATAATTGCAAAAGAGTAAATTCTTACCACCAAATAGGTACAGCTCATGGTGTATGAACTGGAATCCAGTTAACAAAGAGGATTTATTTAGTCAATGGAAGAAATACTCAGATCAGATCAGTCACTCAGTCATGTCCGACTCTTTTCGACCCCATGAATCACAGCACGCCAGGCCTCCCTGTCCATCACCAACTCCCGGAGTTCACTCAGACTCACGTCCATCGAGTCAGTGATGCCATCCAGCCATCTCATCCTCTGTCGTTCCCTTCTCCTCCTGCCCCCAATCCCTCCCAGCATCAGAGTCTTTTCCAATGAGTCAACTCTTCACATGAGGTGGCCAAAGTACTGGAGTTTCAGCTTTAGCATCATTCCTTCCAAAGAAATCCCAGGGCTGAGCTCCTTCAGAATGGACGGGTTGGATCTCCTTGCAGTCCAAGGGACTCTCAAGAGTCTTCTCCAACACCACAGTTCAAAAGCGTCAATTCTTCAGCACTCAGCCTTTTTCACAGTCCAACTCTCACATCCATACATGACCACAGGAAAAACCATAGCCTTGACTAGACGAAACTTTGTTGGCAAAGTAATGTCTCTGCTTTTGAATATGCTATCTAGGTTGGTCATAACTTTCCTTCCAAGGAGTAAGCGTCTTTTAATTTCATGGCTGCAGTCACCATCTGCAGTGATTTTGGAGCCCAGAAATATAAAGTCTGACACTGTTTCCACTGTTTCCCCTTCTATTTCCCATGAAGTGATGGGACCGGATGCCATGATCTTCGTTTTCTGAATGTTGAGCTTTAAGCCAACTTTTTCACTCTCCACTTTCACTTTCATCAAGAGGCTTTTGAGTTCCTCTTCACTTTCTGCCATAAGGGTGGTGTCATCTGCATATCTGAGGTTATTGATATTTCTCCTGGCAATCTTGATTCCAGCTTGTGTTTCTTCCAGTCCAGCGTTTCTCATGATGTACTCTGCATATAAGTTAAATAAACAGGGTGACAGTACACAGCCTTGAGGAACTCCTTTTCCTATTTGGAACCAGTCTGTTGTTCCATGTCCAGTTCTAACTGTTGCTTCCTGACCTGCATACAAATTTCTCAAGAGGCAGATCAGGTGGTGTGGTATTCCCTTCTCTTTCAGAATTTTCCACAGTTTATTGTGATCCACACAGTCAAGGCTTTGGCATAGTCAATAAAGCAGAAATAGATGTTTTTCTGGAACTCTCTTGCTTTTTCTATGATCCAGCAGATGTTGGCAATTTGATCTCTGGTTCCTCTGCCTTTTCTAAAACCAGCTTGAACATCAGGAAGTCCATGGTTCACATACTGCTGAAGCCTGGCTTGGAGAATTTTGAGCATTACTTCACTAGCGTGTGAGATGAGTGCAACTGTGTGGTAGTTTGAGCATTCTTTGGCATTGCCTTTCTTTGGGATTGGAATGAAAACTGACCTTTTCCAGTCCTGTGGCCACTGCTGAGTTTTCCAAATTTGCTGGCATATTGAGTGCAGCACTTTCACAGCATCATCTTTCAGGATTTGGAATAGTTCAACTGGAATTCCATCACCTCCACTAGCTTTGTTCGTACTGATGCTTTCTAAGGCCCACTTGACTTCCCATTCCAGGATGTCTGGCTCTAGGTCAGTGATCACACCATCGTGATTATCTGGGTTGTGAAGCTCTTTTTTGTACAGTTCTTCTGTGTATTCTTGCCATCTCTTCTTAATATCTTCTGCTTCTGTTAGGTTCATACCATTTCTGTCCTTTATCGAGCTCATCTTTGCATGAAATATTCCTTTGGAGAAATACTAGACCTTGAGATTAAACTCACCAGGCAGTGAAAATATGCAAACATACCACATCATCTCTTTTTTTTTTCCACATCATCTCTTTTGTGCCTGCTTGTGGCTCTCTTTTATAATGCTAATTGATATGGAAAGTTTCTGACATTTCAAAAGTGCTGCTGTAACGACAACACTTCCAACTATGAGGTTAACTTCAAAAGTTATATTTTCAGGTGTTCCAGTAGTAGTTCTGCAATCTTACAAAGTTTACGTACTGAAAACCAGCAGAATGCTTCCAGTGCACAGCTAAGACAGTCTGCACAGCCAAAAACAACCAGTTGAGCAAGGACAATTTTAACTGGAATTGGGACCTTACAAAATTATTAGAGTTGGGGCTGTATAAATGCTTCTACAAAGCATGATATTAATACATTGATTGATAAATCCCAGCTGGATACCTTATAAAGTACTTTTGAGCAGGTACCAAAAGGATCTTCTTTCTTCTCCTCACTGAACTGATCAGAGGTTCTCAAATGATGCCAATTCTTCATTTATCCTACCTTCTTGTGTGAGGGCAGGCAGATTAATCAATAGTCTTTTATCTAGTAGAATAAACACATAAAGGACTTTTCCTTGAAGCTTGTGATTTTAAGCTAAATTTGGAAATGCAAAATGACATGCAAAATAGAAGATTCATCTAAATTGAGTAAAACATTTTTGACCTTCTTTCAGCCTTTTACGGCATAATAATGTCCATGTATATGAATCAGCATGCTACTGGCAGACATTATGGTTTCATTGATTTTAGAGTCTTTAACTACCTTACATTTCTGTATAGAAATCTCTGAATCAGCTATTTTAATGCCCATGAAACTGTCATTGAAGCAGCTGCTAGCAGCCTATTCTATTAATGGTTTAATTCTAGTGTTTGTTACTAGGATCATACATTAAGTTACCAAGAGACATCCAGATAAAGTAGTTGTGTTACCATCAATTCAAATAATACTTAGAGCCAGAAGGGTCTTGGGTGCTCAAAATGAAGTAAATACGCCCCAGACGAACTTGACATGATAATTGGCTGGAAGCAAGATGACAGTAAAAAGCAATCACAAACCTTTTAGTCTGATAGTTCTCAAAGTGAGGGTAATCTTACATTTTTTTATGGAAAGAAGTAGGACTCTAAGTGCAGTTGTAATTAAATTGTCCCAGAGTCTTCAGAAGGTAGATGTGAGCAAAAAGAAATGTCTGAAACTGATTGCATTGATCCCATAGACTAGTGCAATTTATGCCAACACTTAGCTGTCAGGTAATAATGAACTGCCCTTTGGAGCCACCATTGAGCTAGCGAGAGAGCATTACCAACCTCCAATCAAGATGTGTCCTTTGAATTTTGTTTCCAGAATGTAAACATCAAATAAGAAAACAATACTGGTAGCCTTTCAGTTTATCTAAGCATACTTCTGGAAAGCTTCTTCTGAAAGGTAACTGCAAATAGACAATGTAAAGTCATAGTATTTTGGCAGACAAAATAACATTTATCATTTCGATTCCTATTCTAACTAATGAAAATCTCTGCATTATTCAAAATGCAAAGTTAAGCCTTTCTCATGGACTGAAAGCTGTCAGCCATCCTTAAAAATTAATAACTACCTGCCTCTCTCCTCTGCAGTGCTTAAGTGGTTCTATGGGACTAACATTTCAGCTGATGGACATTTCTGAAGGGTAATAAATGCTTGAGGAAACATTTATTTCCAGCCACCCATCTTAGTTACCTTTCAGACTCTTTCGCCATTTCCTATAAAGACTATGATTGCAGGTCAAAGACAATGAAATAAAAAGCTCACAAAAGCAAGAGTGCTGCTAAGTAGGGTCAATACTGTTCATCATTCATTCTCATGAAAAAGCCTATTTATATCTGTTTCATTTTTTATTTCTTTTTTTAATATCTGTCAATCTCTTTGAACACTTTTGTGAGACCAGGGTATTTGGAACCTGTAATAGTAAAAACATGTCAACATCTTGTTTGTGAACCATTTACTGCTGAAAATGAACTTGTGGGATGGCTACTGTCTTGTCAGTTTTACTAAAAATAGCTTTTTTAATTCAAGGAAGTGTGGCGGAGAAGCAAAGACGCAGACAAATAGTATTAACTTTATAAATATAGTCAGGTTTTTTCAGAGGATCTTTTGCTAGCACTGCTTCATCTGACATTAGGTTGCAAATTGCGAATGGAGCATCTGTTGGGCTTGCAAAGCCCAGCCTACTATGTATATGTTGAATGGCTGGAGAAATGTATAGTTGAAAACCCTAAGTGTTAGTTTTTGAAAAGAAAACAAATTCCCCAGATGTGGGTTCAGTATTTTATTTTTAAAATCTCAAAATACCTCTTCATACAACTGTTTGACCCTTGCTAATGTAGTTTGGGAAACTTTGTATTGGAAAGAAGCACAAGCTTTGGAAAAATAATTGCATATCTGCTGTCCTTGAGGCTTCCCATAGGCTAGTGCTCATGTATTTGCTTGTCTTTCTGTGAATTCCTGTTAAGAGAGCAAGGTGATAGTACCGTAGCAATGATGTGAACTTAGGTCCTGCCAAGAGTTTACCGGAGAAGCTAATGGGAGGGAAACTGACTAGTTTGAGTGTTAATTTCCAGTTTCACTTCCTTCATTTTGTGATGTCTGGAAAAGCCTTAGAAAAATAATGTGACCCAGAAGTCAGGCAGTAGAGGAGAGAGAGAAAGCAGCAGAGGCCTGAATGATCCTCAGAAGAGAAAACGTTTCTTTATTTTGTGAGCTTTGAAATATGTGTATGTTTGAGGGTTGTTGGGCTGCACCCCACAGGCTTACAAGCCCTGTACTTGCCCAGCCTCAAGACTGAAGAAAGAGCCCAGAGTCAGCGTCAAAGACATCAGTGATTTCATGGTTGGGGGATTTTACACATCCCAATGTCTCTCAAGAGGGATGTCATCAACACCCAGCTCCCCAAACCAGTAAGTCAAGGAGGGACTCTCCATGAAGTCGATAGCAAATACTAAAACCAGCTCCAAAGTCAGGGCTAACCTCACAGTGAAATGGTGCCTAGACAGTCAGAAACGGGTTTAATTTTTCTGTGTTTCCACTTGAAACTGTATGTTAGAAAATTTTTAAATGAAATTGGTCCTCATTCTGCCAATACCTAGCTCTGTGCCCATTAACTAATAGAATCTCCCATTAGGGGCCCCCAAGCACTTAGCTCTAACATCACAGCCCTGTGGATGACGCCCAGAGCCAGGAGTATTTCAAGGCACCATCAAGTGCATCACCTTTTCTTCATGCATTTCAAATGGTAAATATCAGGTTGCTATTCAAGACATCCTCATCTCTCTGCTCCAGACTAACAGCCCAGGCAGTGTGAAGACCAGCTTCACCCCTTAAGGCAAGCCCTCTACACAGATGCCTGTCAACTCAAAAGAGACATGATCTCATCTCCCTACAACCGGGGTCAGACAGGTTGGAGCTCCCAGGTTTTTATGGTTACCAAGAGTCCAAGCTGTGGGGCACGCCCTTCCCTGAGAAGGAAGACTGAAGGATCTGCCATCCAGGTGGTACAGAATGGAAGATGAGAGATTTGGGAGCCAGAGGTGATTATGAGGGAACAACAGAAAAAAAGAAAGTTCACATCCTCATGGCATCCTAAATGCAGTAAGAAAAAGAAAGGGGTGGGGCGAATGTAAGGATTTTATGTGGATCCTGGGCAATAGTTTTTATTATTTATTCAATAATAATGCATTATTAGTGGGAAAATTTAGAAACCCAAGGGACAGAGGAGCTAGCAGTATTCTGACATGGTCCCTTGTATTTTCATTTTAATTCTAAAGTCAGTAGCCCCATCCCAACTCATCCCCACCCTTCTCAGTCGTCCAACTGAGCTGCTCAGCCAGCCCTACCATGGGTAAACTGAGCCCTTGTTTCTCTCCAGCCATCCCTGAGCTGTCCAGTGATTGGTCCCTGAGCAGCAGAGAAGCATGTGCCTTACCCACTGGCCCTGAGGCTGCCCCACGAGGGCACGTGTGTGAGGGCCCGCTCTGCTTCCTCTCACGCATTCCAAATCAATGGCGTCTCCTGGTCCGTGAAAACTGCAGCCTTAGAGCTCCCTACACTGCAACTTTGGAGTCCTTACTCTCATTTTAGGAATGAGGACATGAAGCCCAGACAGGTGATGTAACTGTGGCATCTTTGTCCTCCTCTGCTCTGCACTGACAGCATGACACTCTAAGATATAGAGAAGGCAAGCCAGCAGACATGGCTTCCCACAGGCTCCTCGGGTCTCTTTCCCATCAGAGCTGTCCATATTTATCCATGATTTTCTTCTTGCTGACACAGAAGAGGGGGACCTTCACTCTGTCCTGGGGCTCCTGTGGCTCCTCTGTGCGTCCTTCCCACGTATTCAGGCAGCTGGCATCATTAATGGTTCTCTCTCCGCCTCCCTGGCTTTATCTCTTTTTCCCTTCCCCATCCTAGTTTCTTCCTCTCCTTGAATCTTTTTCTTCAGCTTATGAATAAAGCTGTGCGTGCATGCTCAGTCGCTCAGTCCTGTCTGACTCTTTGCCACTCTATGGACTGTAGCCTGCCAGGCTCCTTTGTCCATAGGATTTCCCAGGCATGAATACTGGTGGGGGTTGTCATGCCCTCCTCCAGGGTATCTTCCTGGCCCAGGTATCAAACCCATGTCTGCTCTTGCTGTCTTCTGTCTCTCTTCTCTTTTGTTTGCTCTTGCTCTCTCTCTCTGATTATAAGAAGAACACAAAGTCTATATTAGAGTGAATGGGATACCCTGAGAACATCTTTCTTTGCTGTATACAGTTCAGTCAGCTGCCAAGCTTGAAAATATGTGCTTGTGTCAGGGGCTTGCCAGCTATTTGCCATTTGTGTATTCTTCTTCTGGCAGACCGCTGGGTTGCATCTCCCAAGCTCCCTGCAGTTGGGTGTCCCATGACACTGAATTCCAGATCATGGAATGTGAGCAGAAGAGACACCCCCACTTCCAGGCTTGGCCTCCAAATCCTCCCCTATGTGGTTCTCCATGTTCTTCCCCTTTCTGCCTCTTGGTTACAGACCAGCATAGAAGCTTTGGAAGTCACATGTTCAAAATGGTGGAACCACCACGGTGAATAAATATTGAAATAAATGTTGGAATCTATTTCTCTATTAAGTAAACATCTCAGATGATTTGATTTTGCTGCATGTTAAGGGCTTTTCTGGTGGCTCGGAAGGTAAAGAATCTGCCTGCAATGCAAGAGACCTGGGTTTGATCTCCAGGGAGGGAAGATCCCCTGGAGAAGGGAATAGCAACCCACTCCAGTATTCTTGCCTGGAGAATTCCATGGACAGGGAATGGATTTTCAGAGCTTTTTAAAATAGTTGGTGGAACAAGAAGACATCTCATGCCATATCCTTCCAATGTAACTAATTCAGCAGCCCACAGCATTGGGACTCAGATGACATTAGATTTGAGTAGACGCAAGACTTTACTCCTATCAAGAATCTCTTTCTGGTTGGCTTTATAGTCACTAACCCTCTAAAACATTTTAATGTCTTCCCACGCGACTCAAATGTTCTGTTGACATTCCGCTTATCTTCTTTCAACCATATCTCCTGATGGTATTCTGTGTTCTTTCTATATTCTAGGTAGGTTGCAAATTCTTGCAGTGCCCAACTAGATTTGGCATTTTCCAAAATCTCTTCTTGTTCTATAGTCATTGACCTTTCGGTGTCTGAAAGTATAGTCCAGATCCAGAATACTATTGTTTAATTTTAAGACTTAAACAAGTTTAAGTAGCTAATCCTTTATTCATTTGATTCATTAGTTCAAGAAACAGTTACTGAAAGACTGCTATGTATTAGACCCACAAGGATACAGAGATCAGTAAGCCTTGGTCCCTTTCTTAGGAGATCTCACATCCAATAAGTGAGCCAGGTATGTAAATAATGATGAACGAGTGAAGCGCAGATCATGGTCTGCATAAAGTGAATCAGAGGCACAGAAAAAAATCAGCAGAGGCTAATCACCTGTCAGAGCATCAAGCATGGCTTCTCAGAGCATGAGAACATGGTCTTATATGAAGAAAATTACAAGGAAGAGGACATTAAAATGCTGGCAAAAAGATATGTCAAACCAGTGTGGGGAAACCATGGGGTACTCAGGAAGTGATGAATATGGGGTGTGTTCAGTTCACTAAGTGAACAGGGTCAGTCTTTGCGGGACCTTGGATTCTGTCTTATACCATTGTTAACTCTAAGTCACTTTAGTAGTGTCTGACTCTTTGTGACCCCATAGACTGTAGCCCACCAGGTTCCTCTGTCCCTGGGATTCTCCAGGCAAGTGAGTCCCAACCTATTTTATATCTTGGCACTTATAGAGAAAAGTCAAAATTTATGAGGCACACTGTGACAAATAAGCTACTTTTTCCCAGCAATAAATGACCACCCAGACCACTAGCTACCCCTAGTCTTGCTCAGCAAGCATGTGGGTATGAGCATGGCCCCCCGTCCCACCAAACACACACCAGGGAATTAGGGAATCACTATCCTGTCAGCTGTACCTACTCAGGTCTCAACAGCTGGGATGCTTTGATAAATGATGTGGAATCAATGAAAAGATTTAATCTTGGGAAGAATATGATCAGATTCAATTTTCTTTGAATAGTCATTCATAGAAAGAGAACTTATAAAATGATCTCAGAAGAAATGGCATTTTGGGGATGGAGTCTATCCTAGAAATTGGAAAACCAAAAGTAATAATAGAGGCTATTTTTAAAAGGAAAAAGAATATTCAAAGGGGAAATGTTCAAAATTGTAGAAGCAGACAGGAAAAACTGAATTATAGAGACTTCAAAGTCAACAAATATTTGTCACTTGATTTATAGAGCAAAATAAAACATTAGCTAGATTTAAATGAATGATAAAAATATATTGGGGAAACATTGAATAACTAAGAAAAATGCATTGTATAAGGGGGGAATATGTACCTGTTTAGATGAATTCTTAGAGCTGTTTTTAGCCCTTACCTTTTTAATTTAATATTTTTTCTCTGAGTCATTCCATTCTGCTTTATTGACCCCAAACAGATCTTAGAAATTCACTGTGCCATTGTTTAAGTATTATATACTCCTGGAAAATTTTAAAGTGGAAAGAAACTGTGTGCTCTAATTATGGGAACATCTGCCTTCAGAAATGTGGACCCATGAGAAAAACAAAAGAGGAAATTCATCCAAATAAAAAATGAAAAGGGAGCTCCAAAAATAGAAAAGGGAGGTGTTTTCAGAATTTTTAAAAATCTTTTTTCCTCTAGAATAAAATATTCTTCTGAATGAGCCTAATAGTAATGACGCAAAGGCCTTCAGCCACCCCTGATTCTGAGCATACGGTAATTGAAACTTATAAAAACTTTGAAAGAGACTTCAGGAAAGCCAAATTGCAGTTGTTAATAGTAAGCAGCCATTCCACCCAATTACTGATGAAGAGGAACCAAAGGGTTAGCAGTGTATCTACAAAAGGAAAGGAGTACAACTTCTGTGACTTTAAAAACCTGAGTAACTTTAAAGGGACTGTTTGTGCGTGCATGCTTGCGTGCTCAGCCCTGGCTGACTCTTTGCGACCCCATGGACTGTAGCCCACCAGGCTCCTCTGTCCATGGAATTCTCTAAATAAGAATACTTGGAGTGGATTGCCATTTCCTACTCCAGGGGCTCTTCCCGACCCAGGAGTTGAAGCCATATCTCCTGCATCTCCTGCATTGGCAAGCAGATTCTTTACCACTGTGCCACCTGGGAAGCACTTTAAAGGGAATAGAAAACAATTTAAAAAAAAAAAGAGGGGATATATGTAAACATACAGCTGATTCACTTTCCTGTACAGCAGAAACAAACAACATGGAGGCAATTCTATGCCAACAAAAACTAATTTTATAAAAGCAAATATACGATTAAAGATGAAAATTAAAAAGGAAAAAGAAAAGGACCTAGGTTCTTTCTTCTTGAATATGAGAAAATGAAAACTAAAAAGTGTATATGTACATTGAGGAAGAAGGCTGTGGGAGCCGGTATGTCCTAGGCATTTTTATAAAGATAATACAACTCTAGCAGTCAAGAGTGAGAGAAGAAATTACAGCAACAGATGCTTTATTATCACAGCACCTTGTAGGGACACTATAACCAGGTTCCCCTTGCACAAGAATCAAGACAAAATGCTACAGACTGTCCATGGTATCCTTACAGAAAAACTGTATAGATTTATAGAATACAAAACAGAAATTTTGTAGTTTCTATTCAAATAGTGTCATAGAATAAGTGTACCCATGCACCTAAAGGAAAAACACTGAAAGCATTGGGGAAATGTCACTCTGCGCACTTTGTACAAAGGGGATGTATTACGTACAAAGAATCCCATAGAGTGATTTGAAATACCAAGAAAAAAGAGAGTGATTTCCCCTCAGTGTCTGTGCTACTATGAGGAAAAAGGACTAGAGAATAAAACAATGCCAGTTAAAAGCTAAAAAACAAGAATGGCTCAAGAGTGCATGCTAAGTCACTTCAGTCATGTCCAACTCTGCAACGCTATGGATTGTAGCCCACCAGGCTCCTCCGTCCAATGGATTCTCCAGGCAAGAATACTGGAATGGGTTGTCATGCCCTCCTCCAGGGGACCCTCCCAACCCAGGGAGCAAACCCACATCTCTTAGTCTCCTACACTGGCAGGTATGGCAGGTGAGTTCTTTACCACTGCTGCTGCTGCTGCTGCTAAGTTGCTTCAGTCGTGTCCAACTCTGTGCTACCCCATAGATGGCAGCCCACCAGGCTCCGCCATCCCTGGGATTCTCCAGGCAAGAACACTGGAGTGAGTTGCCATTTCCTTCTCCAATGCATGAAAGTGAAAAGTCAAAGTGAAGTCGCTCAGTTGTGTCCAACCCTGTGCGACCCCATAGACGGCAGCCCACCAGGCTCCCCCATCCCTGGGATTCTCTAGGTAAGAACACTGGAGTGGGTTGCCATTTGCTTCTTCAATGCATGAAAGTGAAAAGTCAAAGTGAAGTCACTCAATTGTGTCCGACTCTTAGCGACCCCATGGACTGCAGCCTACCAGGCTCCTCCGTCCATGGGATTTTCCAGGCAAGAGTACTGGGTGGGGTGCCATTGTCTTTACCACTAGCACCAACCAAATCAAATGTCTCATTAGCAAGAATTCAATGTAAAGCTTATCATTACAATAACAGAATTTTAGGATGTAATTCAAATACTACACAATTGTGAAAACAATGCCCCCACCAAAAAAAATAACTGTTTACTTTTAATAGTTGCAAAATTTTATATGGCTATAAAATGAACATCTAATTAATAATCCGCCATTATTAAAATCTAGCTCAATCAAATGGCTTCCTTGATGACTCAGTGATAAAGAATCCTCCTGCCAAGGTCTGCCTAATGCAGGAGATGTGAGTTCTATCCCTGAATTGGGAAGATCCCCTTGAGAAGGAAATGGCAACCCACTCCAGTATTCTTGCCTGGGAAATCCCATGGACAGAGGAGCCTGGCAGGCTACAGTCCATGGGGTCACAAAGAGTCAGACACAACTCAGCAACTAAACAACAACAAATAACAATCAAATGTAACAGAGTGTGATATGACAAATATTATGGGTATGATCTTTAAAAATAAAAAATGTGCCTTCCTTATTTTGGCAAAATCAGATTTCGCATTTGAAGCTTATCTTTAGAACAATGGTGGGCTTCCTTGGTGGCTCAGATGGTAAAGAATACGTCTGCAATGCTGGAGACCCAGGTTCAATCCCTGGGTTGGAAAGATCCCCTGGAGAAGGAAATGGTAACCCACTCCAGTATTCTTGCCTGGAGAATTCCATGGACAGAGGAGTCTGGCTGCAGTCCATGGGATCACAAAGATTTAGACACGAGTGAGCTACTGACACTTTAGAACTGAGCAAACGTAAATTTATTGCAGATATTGATGAACAAGTCTTAAACATAAAATGAAATATTTATTGGAAGGGTACCTCTTAATAAAATGGACAGGGTGGTTTTGTTTCAATTAGTTCATGTATTCATAGATGAATATTAGTTATTGCTAGAATATAATAGGTACCTGAGGTACTTTTTACCTCATTTCAATATAAGAATGGGAGGAAATTTGTTACAGCAATGTCACTCAATTGTGTTAATTCCTTCTCTCCCCAAATAGTTTTGAGAGCTTACCTTGTACCAGGCACTGTTCTAAGTTCTGGGGAGATAGCAGTGAATAAAGCCAGACAAGATCAGATAAAAATTTTTATCTCATAAAACTTAAATTATAGTGAAGGAGTCAGATATCAAATGAGTTTGTTTTTTTTTTTAAGTAAAATATATAGTGCGTGTGTGCCTGCTCAGTCATGTCCAACTCTGCCATCCCATGGACCACAGCCTGCTAGGCTTCTCTGTCCATGGGATTTCCACGCGAGAACCTAGAGAAGGTTGCCATTTCCTTCTCCAGATGATCTTCCCAACCCAGGGATCGAAACAGCATCTCTTGGGTCTCCTTGCATTGGCAGGCAGATTCTTTACCACTAAGCCACAAGGAAAGCCCAAAATACAGTACAACATGGTAAACAGTGGTAAACACAAAAGAGAAAAAATAAAGGAGGAAAGCAGATAGGATAAATGGGAATTATAAAGTGGTTGAAGTATATGTCAAAAAATTATTTTTTAGGGAAGGATAAATTAGCAGTTTGGAATTAAAATATGCACACTAATATATATGAAATACATGACCAACAAGGATATACTATATATCACAAAGAATTATACTCAATGTCTTGTAATAACCTATAATGGAAAAAAATTATAAAAAGATATATATCTATATATAAATATATGTGTATGACTGAAACACTTTGCTGTACATCTGAAACGAACAGGACATTGTAAATTATAATTCAATAAAAATTGTTAGATTATTTTAAAGTACTACAAGTGATAAATCAATTATGTCCTCCTTCAATTATTTTGGAAGCTACCTACCTTGTCATTAGTAGCTGTTACTTTATCATCCCTCATAAGAAATTAAAACTTCCCTTTGGTTTAGTGACCTGGAGCCTTTTACCCTGGAAGTGCAATAAGATGAGTGCCTCTCCAGATGGTTGAGATAAATGCCTTCAGTCAAACGGAAAGTAGATAGCTGTGGAAGAGAATGAGTGAACCCAGGACCAGAATGGCCAGAATGGCCAAAGGTACCTTTTCAGGACACACACATTTTGGAATAACACTTTTGGAATTGGCTCAGCAGTGGCCACAGGACTGGAAAAGGTCAGTTTTCATTACAATCCCAAAGAAAGGCAATGCCAAAGAATGCTCAAACTACTGCACAATTGCACTCATCTCACACGCTAGTAAATAATGCTCAAAATTCTCCAAGCCAGGCTTCAGCAGTATGTGAACCATGAACTTCCAGATGTTCAAGCTGGTTTTAGAAAAGGCAGAGGAACCAGAGATCAAATTGCCAACATCCGCTGGATCATTGAACAAGCAAGAGAGTTCCAGAAAAACATCTATTTTCTGCTTTATTGACTATGCCAAAGCCTTTGACTGTGTGGATCACAATAAACTGTGGAAAATTCTGAAAGAGATGGGAATACCAGACCACCTGACCTGCCTCTTGAGAAACCCATATGCAGGTCAGGAAGCAACAGTTAGAACTGGACATGGAACAACAGACTGGTTCCAAATAGGAAAAGGAGTACGTCAAGGCTGTCTATTGTCACCCTGCTTATTTAACTTATATGCAGAGTACGCACAAGCTAGAATCAAGATTGCCGGGAGAAATATCAATAACCTCAGATATGCAGATGACACCACCCTTATGGCAGAAAGTGAAGAGGAACTAAAAGCCTCTTGATGAAAGTGAAAGTGGAGAGTGAAAAAGTTGGCTTAAAGCTCAACATTCAGAAAACGAAGATCATGGCATCTGGTCGCATCACTTCATGGGAAATAGATGGGGAAACAGTGGAAACAGTGTCAGACTTTATTTTTCTGGGCTCCAAAATCACTGCAGATGGTGACTGCAGCCATGAAATTAAAAGACACTTACTCCTTGGAAGGAAAGTTATGACCAACCTAGATAGCACATTAAAAAGTAGAGACATTCCTTTGCCAACAAAGGTCCGTCTAGTCAAGGCTATGGTTTTTCCAGTGGTCATGTATGGATGTAAGAGTTGGACTGTGAAGAAAGCTGAGCACTGAAGAATTGATGCTTTTGAACTGTGGTGTTGGAGAAGACTCTTGAGAGTCCCTTGGACTGCAGGGAGATCCAACCAGTCCATTCTGAAGGAGCTCAGCCCTGGGATTTCTTTGGAAGGAATGATGCTAAAGCTGAAACTCCAGTACTTTGGCCACCTCATGAGAAGAGTTGACTCATTGGAAAAGACTCTGATGCTGGGAGGGATTGGGGGCAGGAGGAGAAGGGGCCGATAGAGGATGAGATGGCTGGATGGCATCACTGACTCAATGGATGTGAGTCTGAGTGAACTCCGGGAGTTGGTGATGGACAGGGAGGCCTGGCGTGCTGAGATTCATGGGGTCGCAAAGAGTCGGACACGACTGAGCGACTGAACTGAACTGAACTGAACCATAAATTGGTTTCCTGGGTGGCTAAGATGGTAAATAATCTGCCTGCAGTGCAGGAGACACAGGTTCAATCCCTAGGTCGGGAAGGTTGCCTGGAGAAGGGCATGGCAACCCACTCCAATATTCTTGCCTGGAGAATTCCATGGACAGAGGAACCTGGTGGGCTACAGGCCATGGGGTCGCAAAGAGTTGGACACGACTGAGCAACTAACACTTCCACCTCCACCTTAAATTACACACCATTTGGGAAGTCCTCACATCCCCTGGGGCATGCACTCCCCAGCTGAAGACAGCTGGCCTCTTATTGCCTCCCCACCCCGACCCCCCAAGAGGAGGAAGGACTGGGGCCCCCAGACAGACGTGTAGTTTCTTCCAGACCCTCCAGACTCTCCCAGTGACACCTCTCGGTGTTTCCCAGGCCATAGTGCCATCTGAGTCATTGCGCTGTATCAGTTTTTCACATCCGTGCCTTTGCCTGAGGGGGACCAGATGAAGTGAGATGAGTCCATCTTGCATGGCTGATAGCAGGCAAAAAGAGGTAAACGTGCTGGAAGACAGACCTGGCCAAGGCCGCCTCTAAGGTGGCAGACTCTGCCCTTCCAGTGAGGCTGACTTCTCCCTGAGTGTCTCAGGGGTCCCATGTGAGAAGTTTCCCTTCTTCAGTTCCCAGTGCTTTCTGAAAGGTGGGGTGGGGAGAGGATGGTAAATTTCCTGCATTAGAGAACAATCATGAACATTTATAAAGCTTGCCTGTGGGCTGTCATCTACCAGTTTGAACAGCTCTTAACATTCCTAAAGTTATTTCTGGCAGGCGGTTGCACAGCCTTAACCACCTCCTCTGGGGGTCAGCAGCGTTTCAGGGCATGGTCAAGTTCACCAGCTACAGCAGACCCATGGGGGCACCATGCCTGTACCCACTCTGTGTGATGTGAGCTGCCCCACCATGGTCTGCGATTTGGCACAGCGGGTCATGCCCTCTGAAAGCTCAGATTCTTCAGACAGGGGGAGGCAGCAGATCAGCGATGCTGTGGGCCAGCTCGTTCCCTAGTAACACAGGCAGAGTTCAGTTGCCAGCTCCCTCAGAAATCACTGGTCTCTCCTAAAAGCCTTCATTACCTACGGGGGTCTGCAAAATCCTCCCTGTGGTCTGTTAAGGGCCTCTCTGCATGAACTCAGTGGATGTCGAGCATCTGCCCTGGCTTTTCTCTTATGAATTCCTATCACAGAACGAGTAAATCACAATGTAAGGCCCCCATATTTGAATAGAAGCCTGAGCAGTGCTCCCTTAAGCAGTATTGCTGGCGACCTATAAAATAAATGCTTATTAGAATAGTCTCATAACGACATAGTGGGAACAATGATAGAGCAAGAAGCAGGCTCAGAGAAATCTGTTAATTGATCCTCATCCTCCCAAGTCTTTCCATTTCTCTGAGCTAAATGCAATGGTAGAGTGTCTCCGTGTTTCCCAATCAGAGACAAGGCAGTGTGCAACAGAGCTGGATCAGAAAAAAAATGCATGCATTCTGGTTCATTCTTTGCTGGGTGTGTGTGTGCGCACTTAATCGTGTCCAGCTGTTTGTGACCCCATGAACTGTAACCTGCCAGGCTCCTCTGTCCATGGGGATTCTCCAGGCAAGAATACTGGACTGTATTGCCATGCCCTTCTCCAGGGGATCTTCCCAACCCAGGGATCAAACCCACATGTCTTGTATCTCCTGCATCGTCAGGCGAGTTCTTTACCTGGGTGAATTCAGCCACCAAGGTGAATCTAGTTAAACCTGGGACATAAATGATAGCTTGAGTGCTCACTGAAAATGGCCTGTCTTGCTTTAGGTGTCAGTCAGGATTACAGTGTCTGGATGAAGCCCTGAGTCAGTAGTACTGAGTTATCTATTGGAAACCTCACTGATGACCAAAAGTTCCCTGTAGTCAAACAGAAGACTCAGTTGTGAATCTCTTACAAGTGGAAAAGTGGAAAAAAAAGAAAAGTGAAAGTGTTAGTCATGCCCTGCGACCCCATGGACTGTAGCCCACCAGGTTCCTCTGTCCATGGAATTTTCCAGGCAAGAATACTGGAGTGGGTAGTCATTCCCTTCTCCAGAGGATCTTCCTGACCCAGGGATGGAACCCGGTTCTCCAGCATTGCAGGTGGATTCTTTACCGTCTGAGCCACCAGGGAAGCCCAACAAGTGGAAAACAGTTCTGTGTTTGTACAGTAAGATGATGCTGTAAATCCAGAGTGGCTTTGGAGTTCCTCCAGGTCAGTGAAAGCCCCTGTCTGGGATCTGCCATGGGGAAAGTGAATAACCGCAAAAATGTTCCATTGAAAGTAACATAATTTGTTCCAAGAAGTCACTTGGCTCTGTGGTTGGAAGTTGGCACAGGAAATACATTTGAAAGGACTACGAACAATGGGGTTTCTAGGCTGTGGGCTCTCCCCAAGGGATCTTTTATAGTAACACCTCAGTTTCCGAGAATGGGTGAAGAGGGCAATGTTCTCTGTAGCCGGCTTTTCTGCACCATTGATGCCAGCTCTTAATTGTGCTGATTTTTCTGTTCTACATTTTAAGACTTTAATAAGCAGAGAATTCAAGTCAATTATCCTGCAGGTCACTCAGCAAGTTGTGTACAACCCCCCTACCTTCTGTCTTCCTCGTCTCCTCCAAGGCCACTCTTCTGCCAAAGACCCTTAAATGGTGCTCTTGCTGTGATTGCTTCAGATTTCATGTTTTGTTTCTAATTCTCCTTTTCTAATATTTCTGAAAACCCATCTATGCCTCCTCTGCTACTTCTCGGGTTTCATTGCGATTCATCTCCTTATTTCTACTGGAGCAACTCCTTGATTCAGCAGCTTCTGTTCTCACATCTTTCTCATTACGGTGACTTTTAGAATGCAGTCACTTCACTTTCTTAACAGTGTGATACAGCTACCACTCTGAAAGCTTAAAAAGCTGGTTATTTCCTACTGAGCTGTTTTCAAGTATTTCGTTGGGTCAAAGAACAACTTCATTTTTTAAAGCATCATTTTTAAAAACTTTAAAATCTATAAACACTTCAGTTTACCTCTTGACTTAAACTGTATTCCTACGCTGGCAAATGGGGAGTGTCAGTGTGTGCTTAAAAAACTATTTTTCTAATATGGAAATATCAGGTTTCTGTTGTCAAAAACAACATTGTTCTGTTCTACCCATAAAAGATTCTTGATGTTTTCAGTTTCTTAATTACCTGCTTTTTCCACCTTTTGGATATGATGAATAATGCTGTTTCCAAAATGATTCAAAATCATCTTTTGAATCTTTTTGTAAATGGCAATAAGTGAAAGCTTACAAAAAAGGAAAACATGGAAATTTATGCTCACAAAATAAGCAAACTGGACAAACTAAATATTGAGAGTTTAAAAATTTGTGTACAAATTTTTGTGTGGACGTATGTTTCCATTTCTCTTGGGTATATACCTAGGAGTGAGAATCCACTTGCTAATGCAGGAGATGTGGGAGACATGGGTTCGATCCCTGGGTCAGGAAGATCCCCTGGAGGAGGGCATGGCAACCCACTCCAGCATTCTTGTCTAGAGAATCCCCATGGACAGAGGAGCCTGGTAGGCTACAGTCCATGGGTCGCAAGGAGTCAGACATGACTGAGCATGCATGCATGCATGGTAACTCTGTATTTCCTCTTTTAAGAACCACCAGTCTTGCAACATTTTACATTACCACCAGAAGTGCATGAGGGTTCCCATTTCTCCACATCTTTACCAACATTTATTATCTGATTTTTATAACCATTTTAGTGAATATAAAGTAGAATCTCATTGTGGTTTTGGTTTGCATTTCCCTGAGTATATTTTTGTAATGCAATTGATGTTGAAAATAAGCAAACAAAACAAAGTCTTTGGGATGACAGAATGTTTTCTCTCTTGGCTTCTCTTCATCAATCAGTTAGGGTCATTTCTGTCTTTAAAGAACTACTTCGTAAATTAATCCAGATGACTGTGAGCATTTTATAAATGAGTCTTCCACATTTTAGCTGCACCGCATTCAAGATCAGTTGAAGAACTTAAGTCAAATTATTCAACAAATGAAGCACCCCCAAAATCATCTTTTGAACTTGTTAGTAAATGGTAATAAGTGAAAGCTTACAAAAAAAAGAAAACATAGAAATTTATGTTCACAAAACAAGCGAACTGGACAAATTAAATATTGAGAGTTCAAATGTTATATGAAATTTGATTTTCAGTTTCATAGTTCCCTTTTGAAATCTCTTGACTTGAGAAAAGACTCTTTTGACAGAGCTGCATTTTATTTGACAAATTTATATTCTGCACCAAAATGGAAAAAAGTTAATTTGTGAGAAGATCTAAAAAGTACCATAAATAAATGCAAGTTATTTTGTGTCTTGTAAAATTTTTGGCACAGAAAGATGTGCTAAATGGAGGTAAAATTGCAGTGCTTGGGAAAGTATTTGGGCTAAACTATATGAGACCTGTCCTTTCTGTAGCAAATTTGCTTGGCATTTATCAGCATGAGTTTGAGCAAGCTCTGGGAGTTGGTGATGGACAGGGAAGCCTAGCATGCTGCAGTCCATGGGGTTGCAGAGTTGGATACGACTGAGCGACTGAACTGAACTGATACGGAAAATATTTTCATAGTTAAAAATACTATGATTTGCAGAGGCAATCAAGATATCAGCAATTTCAAGTTTACTAATCATAAAAAGAAATGTTGAATAAGATTGTAAATAAATTTATAAAAATAATAAAACCATATTGAAAAGATATGTGTATATTTTCCCCCAAAATATCAGTGATGTGGTATATTACAGACAGACATGGACCATGGAGCAGATTCACGGCAGTACCTGAATTTATACCAAAAATAATCATTATGTTAATGTTACATTTTAATGTTCAAATGAATATGTTTTCTTTTTATTCTGCTTTAATAAATATGTATATTGATTTTAATATTCATTTTTATAAATAATTTTATTTTGAAATAATTTTTTAATTGAATAATTTTATTCATGAATGTATGTTTTTATAATTTTGTTTCTTTTAACATACCCTTCAACTTCCAAAGGTGCCTCTGTAAGTCATAGTATCTTTAACTATGAAAATATTTTCCATATCAGTTCAATAAATTATAGTACCACCCAACTTTTTCTTTTAGGACCATTCAATTTTTAATCAATAATGTTAATTGATCATGTGATTTTTCCTTCTAAATTTTCACCCACTGGTCAACAAGGTCAGGGGTTGGATATTTGATTAAATATCTAATCTAATAAAAACTTAATCTAATCTGACTAAATGACCCCTTTAGACACTGGTAGTTCTCTCTGACAAGATTCCTTTTTTAATAGAAGAATTTTTTAAAGTATTTTTTTTTTTTTTTTGCTGCACTGGGTCTTCTTGCTGCACAAGGGCTTTTCATCCCAGGACTCCTCTTGTTGCACCTTACAGGCTTAGTTGCCCCAAGGCATTGTGGGATCTTCCCTAAGGAAAGATCTAACCTGTGTCTCCTGCATTGGCAGGTGGATTCTTAACCACTGGACAACAGGGAAGTCCTGGGAAAATCATTTTAGTGTCTCAGATTGACTCTTCTCTGACTACTTCTCTCCTTAAGGTTGCGTCCAGGTGACTTATGTGCCTTGGTAGGAAAAGGATGGGCTTTTCTTGGCCCCTCTGAACTTCTAGGCTAATTCATCTTTCTCAAAATCACAGTTTACTAGCATGCCTGTTTTGAGTGGAGAATATGATAAAATATTCACATCTTGTGTACCTAAACACACACACATACCAAGCTCAGGGTGTTCCTATATATCCACATAGATGTATATGTTAGAGTTAATGTTAGAGTACTATAATATAACCAGAGCTTGATATGACCTAATTAATAGCTTTAATGGACTACAGCAGGAAAAAAAAAAAAAAAAACAGGAGAAATGAGCTAAGATTAACCATGGACATTAAGTTTGCAAAAGAAAGATTGAGATTTTGATCAAAGTGGAAACAGATTAGAAAGAATATTAACAAAATTAGTGAGTCTATACAGTGTGAGGCAAGTACCACACTACCGGAGAGAAGCTGAAACTTTCTCTGCAAAATGCAGGTGCTTATTTGTCAGGAATGGCTTGAAGACAGAGGGCAAGGACATAGATTTTGTGACTTCTCAAAGGTCTTTCTAATAATGCAATAAATATTCTTAAGGAAAACATAATGGTTTCTGGCAACAAGAAGAAAAGGTATATCTTTTGATATATGAGGGGAAAGGGCATATTTGTATGCCTAAGGACAAGCACATTATTTAAAATCTAATACTATTTAGTATACTTCATTTTTTACTAAAGCCAGTAACAACTGTGATTTTTCAGTCCCTAAGATCCCAAATTCTGTGTGTGTTTCTTCAAATTTCCCCATTTTTTTCAGGTGCTCTGTGACAACCTAGAGGGGTGGAATGGGGTGGGAGGTGGGAGGGAGGTTCCAGAGGGAGGGCACATATGTACACCTGTGGCTGATCCATGTTGATATATGACAGAAACCAACACAACATTGTAAAACAATTATCCTCCATTAAAAAACTTGTTTTAAATTTCCCCATGTTTTGACCACTGATAATATTTTGAACAGTCTTTAGATTAAATACACATTCTTCCATTGTGTGATAAATATTTTTGTTAGCTTTTTATGTGTTCTTTTTAAATCATCTACTATTATGTGAATTTGCACACTTATTCATGTCGGGCTATGTTGTATTTGCAGTTGATTTCATAGGTGGACTTGATGCACACTCCTACTGCCAGGATCATGTTACGTTAAAGCCTGTTCATCTGTAAGTAAAGGTGTGATGAGATGGAAAATATTAATCCTTCTAACTTGGCCAAAACTAACCAAACCTGAAATAATTTGGACCTACCACTACTAATCATTGGTTTAATTTTCCACTCATATTTGAAACACACCTTTCACATGTAACCCAACATTATCATTATTATTGTTCATTCCAAAAAGGATTTCAAGTAGTACAATGATTTAAGTTTCTTAAATGATAGTTTTGCTTTATTTTTCTTGTTATTAGATTGCCAAATTGGGGGAAGAAAGGGTGATTTAGTGTACAAAACAGAGGCTTAATATGTGTCTTGGGGGAGCATAAGACTAGGTTAGGATCCAGGCTCTAACTGTGTGATCCCAGGGGCCTTCTTTCATGTCTCTGAGAATAGACTTGGTTCTGTCAACTGGGTGGAGGAGGGAGGATGGATTAAATGGAATACAGTATAAAGAGCATCTCTAAAGCTGCTTATGACTGTGCCTAGTACTCAAAAGGAAAAAAAAAGTGTTAGTCTTTCAGTCATGTCCAACTGTTTGCAACCCCATGAACTGTAGCTTGCCAGGCTCCTCTGTCCTTGGAATTTTCTAGGCAAGACTACTGGAGTGGGTAGTATTTATTCCAGCAGAGTGAGCTAAAGGAAACACAGGCCCATGTGCTACTGGAGTGGGTAGCCATGTCTTCCTCCAGGGGACCTTCCTGACCCAGAAATAAAACCCAGGTCTCCTGCACTGCAGGCAGATTCTTTACCATCTGAGCCACCAGAGAAGTCCACCTAGTACTCAAATGATTAATCAGAAGAAAGTCAACAACTACAATGAAAACACCTCAAACTTGACAGATTTCAGTTGAGTATAAGGAAGGAGTCACAGTCACTTGACTGATAAAATACTAAAAAACAAGAAAATAGATACCATGACTGCATTCCTAGAAAACTCTAAGCAGCAACTAGACAACTATATAAAACAGTAGCTACCGTGTACAATTTGCACTATTATCTCACTTCATCCTCATGAAAATAATGTACTAATAGTCCATTTTATAAATAAGAAACCTGAGATTCATAGATGATAAGCGATATTCCCAAAGTCTCTCAAGTAGTAAGAGGTGGAGCTGGGGTCTTTCTTGGGTGAGACACTCTCACCATGACATTGTAGACTTGCTCAGATGACCTTCCTGTTCTTTCGGGCCAATGCTCTGTAATTTCCTGATGACAGAGGAAATTGGTAACTAGTATAAGAAATATATATGAAAGGATTCACCAGCTGCCTCTTTGCCCAAATCTGCAATTCCTCCCCCAGCTTTTTTGCGGGCGGAAGCCTCTAGAAGGCTGTATGGCTCCTCCACGTCCCCATGTGGAATTAGTTTTATTCCAGCAGAGTGAGCTAAAGGAAACACAGGCTCACATGTTACACAAATCAGCACAGTGCCAGTCACGTGATAGATGTTTAAATATATGTTGGTTTCTCAAAGCAAATCCAATTTGGAAAAGCATTCACCCCACGTCACATTCCAGAACCAAGCAACCACCACCTCATTACTCATGCTATTGAGTGCTCATGAATGATCTACCCCAGAAGTGGGTATCTGTGCATGTGGGGAACTTGGCAGGGATTGTACAGTAACAAAGATGACCGGAGCATCGGAAGTGAGAAAAGAACTGAAACAATGCCGAGCAGTGACTTGGACCGTCTTCTATACACTTGCTATGTGAAAAGAGGATGATGAATGATTTCTTTCATCCCCACTCTGAAGAGTAACTCAGCAGAGAGATTGCAGTATGAAAGATGTTGGTTGGATGTAAGAAAGATCTTTTTATTAGGGGAAGTTATTAAACACAGTAATTGATTACTGATGGTAATGGAATCTCCTTTCTTGAATGACACTCGCTCATCCATGTGCCTGAAAAGGGTGTCTAGTGGGATGGCCCAGAGGCACGTGACTTCTGTCTCTGTTTCTTAAGGTCCCTTCCAGCTCTGTGAATCCAGAATGCATGAAACATCCTGGTAAGATTACCTAAAAGGCTGTGATCAACTCCATTCCCTTGTAAGGGCTTTTCCTAAAAAATTGAAGTATAGTAGGCTTCCCTGGTGGCTCAGTGGTAAAGAATCCACCTGCCAAGCACCAGACACAGGTTCAGTCCCTGGGGCTGGAAGATCCACTCCCGACATTCTTGCCTGGGAAATCCCATGGACAGAGGAACCCGGTGGGCTACAGTTCATGGGGTCGCAAAGAGTCAACTAAAACAACAAAAACAATAGCTGATTTACAGCGTGGTGCCAATCTCTGCTATACAGCAAAGCGACTCACTTATACACATACAGACGTCCTTTTCTAATATTCTTTTCCATTGTGGTTTATCACGAGATAGTGAATATAGTTTTCCTGTGCCATCCATTAGGACCTTGTTGTCTATCCATTCTAAATGCAATAGTTTGCATTTACCAACCCCAACTCCCAGTCCATCCCTCCCCGACCCCCTCCCCGCCTTGGCAACCACAAACCTGCTCTCCATCAGTCTGCTTCTGTCTCATAGATAGGTTCGTTTGTGCCACACTTTGGATTTCACATGTAAGTGATATCTTACGGCGTTCGTCCTTCTCTTCCTGACCTACTTCACTTAGCGTGATAATCTCTAGTTACATCAACTACCCTGTTCACTGCTGACCTCCCACACTTTTCAGCTGAAGGTGGCATCAGCTACAAGCTGCAGGAAACAAGAGAACAAGTTTCTGCTTTGATAGATGATGCGTGTCATTATGCCAGATGAATATGGAATGCCTTCAACCGTGAAGGAAGCAGGAATCTGCAAGATCAAACTAAACCCAAAATAAAATCGTTGTGCAGGAAACAATTTAAGAGGTCGGTGCGGGTTCTCCCCTCAGGTATGCAAACATGGCACAGTTGATCCAGCTGGCATCAGTCAGCCTGCCTGATTGTTCTTTAAAAAGCCCTTGTTTTGGGTTCCATTGTAACCTGCGCAGTGATGCCATATCCCTTGTACCAGCAACAGACTAGAGGAAAAGCCAATCTTCTGCACTAAATTGTTAGGGGCAGGGCATGCGTGAACCCTGGCTTTTAAGCTTCATTAAGGCTCTGATCTCCATGGAGTACAAATCCATGTTTATGGAAAAGCTCCTTCATGAAGGGAACCGGAAGAATCTTGGTCATATTCTCAAGCACATGTAGACAGGTAACTGTCGACTTTAGATGGATGGTCACAGACAATCCGTTCACTGTAGACTTGCACAGGGAGCCCCCATTCTTGTGTTTGATTGTGTCACTGCTCACAATCATAAAGTGTCTGGTTCCAGGGCCCACAGTCCACCTGTGTGTGACTATGTGCCCTGGGGTGATGCGATGGGGTGGCAATTCACATATGGATTTGGTCTTTCCTGCTTTGTCTCTCTTTAAAATACCGGCATCAACAAATGAACTTATTTACAAAACGAAAACAGACTCAGACACAGAAAACAAACTTATGGTTACCAACAGGGAAAGGTGAGGGAGGAGTAAATTAGGAGTTTGGGATTAACAGAAACTATTATACATAATAACTATACTATTATACATAATAACCAATACTATTATACATAAAATAGATAAACAAGAAGGACCTACTATACAGCATAGGAAACTACATTCAATATCTTGTAATAATCTATAAGGGAAAAGAATCTGAAAAAGGATTATATATAATATATAAATACTTACATATGTACATATAATGTGTATACATATTATACATATGTGTGGGTATATACACACACACACACACACACACATCTGAATTACTTTGCTCAACACCTGAAACTAATACAACATTGTAAATCAGCTATATTTCAATTTTTTAAAAAGGTAACACTCTGCTCAATGTTATGTGGCAGCCTGGATGGAAGGGGGTTTGGAGGAGAATGGATCCATATATAAGTATGGCTGAGTTATTACAACATTATTAATGGACCATACCCCAGTACAAAATAAAAAGTTATTTTTTTTAGAAAAAAGTAACAGCATCAAGCTATCATGACCCACTGGTTAAATAAATTGGTTTACTTCCATTTACAACTGTGTATTGATCACTTACAACCTGTGTACCAGGATCTGGGCTGGAAATAACAAAAAGTTATTTTTGTTAATAATAAAATGATGAGTGATCTTTGAGCTTCAACCTCCAGCAGCTAATGATCCAGGAGAGGAAGCCTACATAGAAATAAGCAGATACAAAATGGTGACCCCAAGGGAAGTTTTTACAGAAGAGGGAATGTTTACTTCTCACTTGGGGAGAGAAGACACCACTGAGCTGTGATGTCTGAGCTGACTTTGATAAGAAGATGAAGAGTTTATCAAGAGAAAAAGAAGAAAACGAGTGTTCCCTACATGGGGTCTCATCTGCTTGGCCACTCTGCACAGGATAAAGTTGAAATCTGTGCCTATCCAATCTGGCCTTTGCCATAGTTCTCACATAAAGTCAGCAACCCCACAAGGAAGCAGATGTTTAAGCAGAGAAGGAATCTTGGCTCTTGGTGAGGATGCTCTGAGATCCCCAGCAGCCATTGCTTCACCATCTAAACGATGTTGTTCTTTATGGCTAAGGCTATAGAGATGCTTCCAGTGATTGTCATCTGAGTCTGGCTTGGAGGTCAAGGGGAGCCTATGCTGGGGTCCGTTATCTTGCCATGGCTGTGAGTCGGGGTGGGGGGAGGTTAACTCTCAACATAAGTACATCCGGGGTTTCTACCATGGTCTCCTCCATTGCTACTGCTACACCACCTTTCATGATGGGGGAAGGACCAGTGCAAGGGTTGCTCATGTGGTCATCTGTGGTTTGAAGAGGACAGCTTCAGGGCAGCTTATGGTGGAAGCAACAGTACCACCAGAGGTAGAGGGTTAATAGAAGCAGCTACACCTCTCAGGAAGAAACTTAGGCATATATAGGCATATAGTGTTAGTTGCTCAGCTGTGTCCAACTCTTTGTGACCCCATGGACTGTAGCCCTCCAGGCTCCTCTGTTTATGGGATTTCCCATACAAGGATACTGGAGTGGGTTGCCATTTTCTTCTCCAGGGGATCT
Organism: Bos mutus; assembly: GCF_027580195.1. NCBI lineage: Eukaryota > Metazoa > Chordata > Mammalia > Artiodactyla > Bovidae > Bos > Bos mutus. Next base: position 54,142,362 of record NC_091630.1, on the reverse strand, counting down.
CTCCTACCCAGGGATCAAACCCAGGTCTCCTGCATTGCAGGCAGATTTTTTCCGATCTGAGCCACCAGGGAAGCCCCAGGAAGAAACATAGTTTGGCATAAACCCAAGCTGCTCTAAAAGAGATACAGATAATCAAGGAGCATCATCTTGAGCAACTGAAATACTTCAAGGTTTGTAAAAACCATCATAATGGTCAGGGACTAGGTGGTGGGAAAATGAAGCCCCGTGTAGCAATAACTCTTCACATAAAAATAATCAGAGCAAAGCAGCTTATCAAAGATAGACAGCAGTGGAGTTTTAGAACTAAGTTTTCCAAGAGAAGTAGAGAGATTTGATAATGTTAGAAATTTCCACAGGGAAGATTCCCCATGACTGCAGTTGAGAAAATTTGATGGAAAAAGCTTCTCCTGTTGCTTTTAGCCAATCTTTTCCTCAGATTTCCAAATAAGAACTTGACTTTTCTCTGGTATCTTGATTTGTCTGATTGCCTTTGCAGGAGGCTGACTTTTCTTCACAAAAATTGTTACATGCCATGTGACTACCATTGATTGTCTGCTATTGCAACCAAGTTCTGGAAAACACACTGACCCCCATTTCAGGCCAGCACTGCAGTCAGTTCCCCCTGTATGTCCACCCTTCACAGTGCAGACTCAGAGGAAATCCTCCTCTGACAGCTGGGCTGCTGGATGGAGCCAGAGGTGGTCACGTCCATCTGCTCTTTCCTGAGAACAGATGTTTGGTATCGGCATCCTTACAGGTTGGTGCCAAGCCATCCTGAATTTACAGCATCTAGATTAGAAACCAGCTGGGAGGACAACTCAGAGGGGGTTGTGTGTGAGTGTGTAGAAGGCAGGGAGGTAAGAATGATGTGCTTTCAAACTCTGATTAACACGTTTGTGGAATCTAGAAATACGGTATAGATGATCCTGTTTGCAAAATAGAAATAAACACAGACATAGAGAACAAATGTATGGATACCAAGTGGGAGAGGGAGGCAGTGGGAAGAATTGGGAGATTGGGATGGACATATATACGCTATTGATACTGCCTATAAAATACATAACTAATGAGAACCTACTGAATAGCACAGGGAACTACTCTGTGCTCTGGAGTGACCTGAATGGCAAGGAAATCCAATAAAGGAGGGCATACGTGCATGTATGGCTGGGCTTCCCTGGTGGCTCAGGTGATAAAGAATCCTCCTGCAATGCGGAAGACAATGGGTTCGATCCCTGGGTCTGGAAGATCCCCTGGAGGAGGGCATGGCAACCCACCCCGGTACTCTTGCCTGGAGAATTCCATGGACAGAGGAGTCTAGCAGGCTACAGTCCATGGGGTCCAAATAGTCAGACATGACTGAGTGACTAAGCACAGCACATGGCTGATGCATTTTGCTGTACAGCAGAAACTAATACAATTATAAAGCAGCTATACTCCAATAAAAATTAATTAAAAAATAAAAGACACAAAAATACATTTACAAAATAATAATAAGTAAAAGCCAACAACCTCCAGCAATGTATCAGTAAACTGCAGCCAGGGAACCACCATTCATCCCATCACTCCTCCACTTCCTGACCGAACAACTGAAGACTAATAAAATGATAGCTCTCTGGCTGGATCCTATTTTGACTCGTCCTCAATTGGCTTTCACACCTTCATATTCATCTAGGTGTCTGTGTGTCTGTCTCTATGCTACACAGAGCCAGGTGCTGATGACCTGCTCGGAGCAATGACTGGCTCACTTTTCCCATTACTGAGCGTGCAGTTCTGTTCCCATCAGTCCCTGGAAAGGTAGCTCTTTGTGCACATTAACCCTGCAGGGTGGCCTCAAGCCTCCAGAGCACTAAATAATAAAGCACTCAGCCCCTCTGTGTGGTCCCCAAGGACAGCTGGTGTCCCCTCCTGCCTGCCTTACTTGGCACCCAGCGGGCAGCACCCAGGGCTCACTGTTCTCCCTGGCTTGGAGTTCCTTCCCCCAGTCTCGGCATTCATGACATTCTGATCCATCCTAGGTGATGATTATCCCTTTTGGGGACTATATGAGAACATATCCTACAGCTGCTGCTCAGTCACTCAGTCATGTCCGACTCTGTGACCCCATGGACTGTATAGCCCACCAGGCTCCTCTGTCCATGGGATTTCCCAAGCAAGAATACTGGAGTGGGCTGCCATTGCCTTCTTCAGGGGATCTTCCTGATCCAAGGATCTATCCCGGGTCTCCTGCATTGCGGGCAGATTCTCTACTGTCTGAGCCACCGGGGAAATGTGTAGTTATTTGACCAGTAGCAGTGAGATGGCTGTGTTTATACAGCTCACACAGTTGTGACTCATTCCTACTCTGGCCAGTCGATGCACCCCTGTCTACTAGGCAAGAACGTGGCCACCAGCGCTGCAGCTGGCCACATGCAAGAGAGGCTCCTTGCCCATGTTCAGTTATCTGTCCTGTGCCTCCCTGGAGACACAGGGGTCCTCTTATTTGACACACGACCTTGCACACTGCCCCCAGAGCTTATGGAGCCTGGTTCACATAAAACCTTTTCCAAAATGAGAAAGCTCATATCCAAACGGTACCCTCCAGGGAAGTTATCAATTCCTGTCTTTCCAAGAAACTCAGGATTTTTCTCAGTACTTGTCATCGGTGTGAACGGCATGAAAATTCATTTCTGTAGAGGTGTGGAGTTACAGAGCATCTCCCCCCCAAAAAAATTAATCAGCATGAATAAAGGTAGCTTCATTTGGCCCTGTCCCCAAGAGGAAGTATCCACTGATTTTAAAATTAAAGATAATGAACATAAACCAAGTTTAATGTCAAATACGTATCTTTCACTTTATAGTCACATCAAAAATATGTATAAGTTGCAAGTTATGACAGGTTCTGGGAAGAAACAAGACATAAGAAAGCTTCTTTCTATGCCGACAGTGCTCTTGCAGAGGTGGTGAATGTTCCTAAAACCTGCCAGACTTTCTGTACAAAGTGTGGCAAGCGCCAGCTGCACAGAGTGACACAGTACAAGAAAGGCAAGGATTCTCTGTATGCACAGGGAAAGTGGCGTTATGACAGGAAGCAGAGCGCCTATGGTGGGCAGACTCAGCCAATTTTCCAGAAAAAGGCTAAAACTACAATAAAGGCTGTACTGAAGCTTGAATGTGCTGAGCCCAACTGCAGATCTAGTATTAGTCATTCAGTCGTGTCCGACTCTTTGCAACGCTATGGACTGTAAACCGCTGGGCTCCTCTATCCATGGGATACTCCAGGCAAGAATATTGGAATGGGTTGCCATTTCCTCCTCCAGGGGATCTTCCGCACCCAGGGATCGAACCTGAGTCTCCCACACTGTAGGCAGATTCCTTACTGCTGAGCCACCTGGGAAGTAGATCTAGGAGAATGCTGACTGTTAAGAGATGCAAGCATTTTTGATCTGGGGGGAGATAAGAGAAAGGGCCAATTGATCCAGTTTTGAGCTTCATATTTTGTTATATTATGAAGACAATAAAAATTTGAGATTGTTTACTTAAAAAAGGAAAGAAAGAATGTACAAAACAGTCAAGCACACACACACACAGCACACACACCCCAGAAGTGACACAGTGAGACTTAAAAAAGCAATAGAAAAAGAGACAATGATAGGACCATCAGGAGATGAACTTTGGAATAACATCACTGTCTTATCATTTGATTTCATTCTGCCTTGAGGGTAGTTACCCTCAGGCAACTGCTAACTTATCTACAAACATCTGCTAAAAAAAAAATAAAAATTTTTTTAAGGATCCCCAAACTCAAACTGTTCAGCCTAGACTAATTGATCCATCATTAAAAGAGTGGCAACTAGACATCACCACCTCCAGAGGCGATGCAACAAGAAGACATGGCACCATCTATGAAATATCTTGGACTAACTGATCTTGGACTGAAAGTGTAAAAATACAATAACAGAGTAAGTTAAACTTCACCACAAGGAAGTAATCAAGCAATCTAGAATGTGGGAAATAGCATAGGGAAAATGGGAAGAAAAAAAAATGTGGGGGTGAGGGAACTCATAAAATTTAAAAGAGATTTGAAAGACCTATTGGGCTTCTCTTGTGGCTCAGTAGTAAAGAATCCGCCTATCAATGCAGGAAACTCAGGTTAGATCCCTGATCGGGGAAGATCCCCTGGAGAAGGAAATGGCAACCCACTCCAGTATTCTTGCCTGGAGAATCCTATGGATGGAGGAGCCTGCAGGCTACAGTCCATGGGGATGCAAAAGAGTCAGATATGACTTAGCCACTAAACAAGAACAACAAGGAAAAATCACTGAGCTAGGGAATCATCACTTGGATGTGCCCGTAAGAGACACATATGATATGATGTCTAAGATTTGCTTTTAAATACTCTAGCTAAAAAAATAAAAATGTTGCGTGAATACCTGAAACTTAATTAGATCATTTTTATTTTAGTTGATTCTGATGGTGAGTAAACAAGGATTCATAATAGCATTCTCTTTACTTCTATATATGTTTGATTTTTAAAAATCCATCTGTTAATAAAAACTTTAGGCATGGTTGTCAACAAGCTTTCCTGTCAATGCCTGCTTTCAAAGTTGCTTTACTGTCTTCTTAGAAAACTCCTTGCAGGCATATTTCCCGATGCCTGAGGAAACACTCCAGAATTCCTACCAGGAATCCTTGGAACAGTCTCAGCCTACTTCACTGTTTTTTCAGTAAATGTTGCTAAATCCCCAGAGCAGAAAAGAGTACCTATATGGGGCTTCCCTGGTGCTCCAGTGGTTAAGATCCCATCTTGCAATGCAAAGGACACTGGTTTGATTCCTGGTCCAAGAGGATCCAATTTGCCAAGAAAAACTAAGCCCATGTACCACAACCACTGAGCCTGTGCCCTAGAGCCTGAGAGCCCCAACTACTGAAGCCCACATGCCCTAGAGCCTGTGCTCTGTAACAAGGAAGCCACCACAATGAGAACTTGTGCACTGCAGCAAGGAGTAGCCCTTACTCACTGCAACTAGAGGAAACTTACGTGCAGCAAAGACCCAGCACAGCCAGATAATAAAATAAATAAAAGTTTTTTTTAAAAAAAGAAAATAGTTATAAGCAGAGGTTCAGTTCAGTTCAGTTGCTCAGTTGTGTCCAACTCTTTGTGACCCCATGGACTGCAGCACGCCAGGCCTCCCTGTCCCAGAGTTTACTCAAACTCATGTCCATTGAGTCGGTGATGCCATCCAACCATCTCATCCTCTCTCATCCCCTTTTCCTCCCACTTCCAATCTTTCCCAGGATCAGGGTCTTTTCCAATGAGTCAGTTCTTCGCATCAGGTGGCCAAAGGATTGGAGTTTCAGTTTCAGCATCAGTCCTTCCAATGAATATTCAGGACTGATGTCCTTTAGGATGGACTGGTTGAATCTCCTTGCTGTCCAAGGAACTCTCAAGAGTCTTCTCCAACACCACAGTTCAAAAACATCAATTCTTCAGTGCTCAGCTTTCTTTATATTCCAACTCTCACATTCATACATTACCACTGGAAAAACCGTAGCTTTGACTAGATGGACCTTTGTTGCAAAGTAATGTCTCTTCTTCTTAATAAGCTGTCTAGGCTGGTCATAACTTTTCTTCCCAGAAGCAAGCAACTTTTAATTTCATGGCTGCAGTCACCATCTGCAGTGATTTTGGAACCCAAAAAAATAAAGTCTGTCACTGTTTCCCCATCTATTTGCCATGAAGTAATGGGACCAGATGCCAGAATCTTAGTTTTCTGAATGTTGAATTTTAAGCCAACTTTTTCATTTCACTCTTTCACTTTCATCACATGAAAGATAAATGTAGGGAAGTGAGAGTAAGATGAATTGGGGGTGTGGATTGTCATATATACATTATTGATACTACATATAGGACATGGAACAACAGACTGGTTCCAAATAGGAAAAGGAGTGCATCAAGGCTGTATATTGTCACCCTGCTTATTTAACTTATATGCAGAGTACATCATGAGAAATGCTGGGCTGGAAGAAGCACAAGCTGGAATCAAGATTGCCGGGAGAAATATCAATAACCTCAGATATGCAGATGACACCACCCTTATGGCAGAAAGTGAAGAGCAACTAAAAAGCCTCTTGAAAGTGAAAGTGGAGAGTGAAAAAGTTGGCTTAAAGCTCAATATTCAGAAAATGAAGATCATGGCATCTGGTATCACTTCATGGGAATCTGGTATCACTTCATGGGAAATAGATGGAGAAACAGTGGAAACAGTGTCAGACTTTATTTTTGGGGACTCCAAAATCACTGCAGATGGTGACTGCAGCCATGAAATTTTAAAAGACTCTTACGCCTTGGAAGAAAAGTTATGGCCAACCTAGAGAGCATATTGAAAAGCAGAGACATTACTTTGCCCACAAAGGTCCATCTAGTCAAGGCTATGGTTTTCCAGTGGTCATGTATGGATGTGAGAGTTGGACTGTGAAGAAAGCTGAGTGCCGAAAAATTGATGCTTTTGAACTGTGGTGTTGGAGAAGACTCTTGAGAGTCGCTTGGACTGCAAGGAGATCCAACCAGTCCATTCTGAAGGAGATCAGCCCTGGGATTTCTTTGGAAGGAATGATGCTAAAGCTGAAACTCCAGTACTTTGGCCACCTCATGTGAAGAGTTGACTCATTGGAAAAGACTCTGATGCTGGGAGGGATTGGGGACAGGAGGAGAAGGGGACGACAGAGGATGAGATGGCTGAATGGCATCACCGACTCGATGGACGTGAGTCTGAGTGAACTCTGGGAGTTGGTGATGGACAGGGAGGCCTGGCGTGCTGCAGTTCATGGGGTCGCAAAGAGTCGGACACGACTGAGCGACTGAACTGAACTGAATTGATAAGACAGACAACTAAGTGAGAATGTGCTGTATAGCCCAGAGAACTGTACTCGGTTTTCTGTGGTGACCTAAATGGGAAGGAAATCCAAAAAAGAAGAGATATATGTATACGTATAGCTGAGTCACCTTGCCATATAATAGAAACTAACACATCATTGTAAATCAACTATACTCCAATAAAAATTAATTTTTTAAAAAAGGTAAAAATTTAAAAGATTTTTTAAAAAAACGATATGAGCAGGTACCTAGATGTTCCCCTGACCACACACCCCCACCACCACCAATACTATTTGCTAACAAGGAAAACATCCTCCTCCACTGTCTATCCCATTCTAGAAGAGTCATCTGTTGGATGGATGAATAAACCTCCATAACTTGACTCTCAAATAAATCTTCGGACTAAAAGATTTATAAAGCCACAAAAATTCCACCATTTAATTTCACCCTTTTATCTTTCCTTGTTAAACTGCAGTGGGGCAAAAGGGCTAGACATTTGGGCTACATCTTTCAGAATGTAGAGAAATAGGAGGGCACAGAAAATGTGATAAGTAGTAAGGAGGGAACGGAGGGGTCTCACCCCTGATGACTGAGAAGGGAACAGAATTTACAGGGATAAGGGTGGCTACCAAAAGGCAAAACTGGAAAGCTGGATCTTTTTTTCAGCTATTTCAAGTTATGACTAAAAAGTCTATATTCCAAGTCATAGAGAGAGTCATCAAACTGAGTTAATGGGAGAGAACTGCTGGATGGGGAGATAAAATAAACATGAAAGACGGTCTCCACTGGCACCCTGCTTATAATTTAGTTGGAGGGAGAAAACTTATGGAGCTGAGTGAAACAGTTGCTTGTGAGGCTGAATGCTGTTCACCCCACGTGGGGTCCAGTCATAGTGTGTGAGTTGCCATGAGCAGTATGAGCAAGCAACACCGCTGAGGTGGAAGTGGGGACTTCAAGGAGGAGAAGAAATATCCACTGACCTCAAAGATAAGTAGTTTTGGACCAGCTAAGACTTCTCACAAGAGAGAAACAGAGCAGAAGTATGCAACAAATATTTGCCAGGTGTCAATCATGTAGCAGACACTGTGTTGAAGCTGATACTGTATGAAGATGCTGTAACTAAAGCCCTCACTTTCCCAAGGCTAATTACTGGTACAGAGTCTGAAAGGTGCAGCATCTTTATCAAATGTGTGGAGACAAGGACGACTGGAGATGAGAGTGTGTATTCCAGAGAAACAGAATCAATAGGGTGTGTGTGTGTGTGTGTGTGTGTAGAGAGAGAGAGAGAGATTTTAATAAATTTGCTCATGTGATTATGGGGCTGGCAAGTCTAAATCTGCAGAGTAGGCAGGCAGACTAGAGAGCCAGGAAGAGTTGACATTGCATCTTGAGTCCAAAGGCAGTCTGGAGGCAAAATTCCTTCTTCCTCCAGGGACCTTAGTCTTTTCTCTAACACCTTCAACTGATTGAACACAATCCACCCACATTATGGAGAGAATTTACTTTACTCAAAGTCTATTGATTTAAAGGTTAATCGCTTTAAAAAAAAAAAAATGCCATCACAGTGACTTTTAGACTGGTGTTTGACCAAATATCTGGGTGCTATGGTCTAGCCAAGTTGACACATTAAGTTAACCATCACAGGGCTTCCCTGGTGGCTCAGTGGTAAAGAATCCACCTGCCAATGCAGGAGACACGGGTTCGATCCCCGGTCCAGGAGCAACTAAGCCAGGCACCACAACTATTGAAACCCATGTACCCTAAAGCCCGTGCTCTACAACAAAAGAAGCCACCACAGTGAGAAGTCTGTGCACCGCAACTAGAGAAAAGCCTGCTCGCAGCAAGGAAGAGCCAGCACAGTGAAAAATAAATAAATTAAAGTATTTTTTTTAATTAACCACACAGAGTGGGATGTATGTAAGGGCCATAGGTGGTGTGAAAGCCACCTATGTGTTTATGATTCTTGAGCAGTCAACTAGCAGAAGCCTATAGGTTAGGTTAGGGGCATATCTGGCTGTTTGGAGACAACACCACCCTGTCATCTTTACCCCAAGGTCACCAAAGACAACACCCTTACTTCACCCCCTTATCTTCTTATGGCTGGCACTTCCTTCCCAGGAAGCCAAGTTCCACCCTCTGATGTTTACACCTGCTCACCCACCCTGATCTGAAAAGCAGGGAACCCTGGTGTTTTGGTTGCTGACTCTACAGCCAGGAACCCAGACAGCACAAGTCACATTTTGCCTTTTATAAAGCCCGGGTAAATAGAAAGGAAATTTCATTTTCAATTTTGAAGTCTTTTAAAGCCATTCATATTTTCTGTTTTAGGTCGAAATAAGTAACGACACTGACTCTGAAACGCAGCTGCCGAATTTGACTTAGGAAGCCAAGCACCACTGACAGCACTCTCTGCATCAGCACGTCTCACTTCCTTCCAGAGGGTGGACCGCACCTCCCCGCTTTTCCACAAGTCACGGAGTTCTCCGGGCACCGCCTACGTATTAGTAGCCTTGTTCGCTAGATGAGTTGTAGGTGCTTGGGTGGGTATTTTTTCAGTCGTTTCCTTCTTATATGAAGACTTGTAAATTGTACCCCCAGAATCGGTTTTTAGTTTTTTAACAATATTTAATGTGAGGCATGCGACATGAAAGAAACATTCTGTGAAAACCTTCCACAGTCAATTCTAAGAGAAATGTGGGTTTGTAGAGTTGAGGTGTCAGGTCCCCATTGCTGCCTGCGGTGACCCCAGACCTGAAAGAGTTCACATGGTAGATGTCACCCAGGGTTTCTCAGCAGCAAGCTAGATGCCATGACAGCTGATAAATGAGTACGGAGAGTAGATCAGGCTTTCAGACTGAGTATGGATCAATTGTTCACCACCACCAGACAAAACAGGGAGTCCTCCTTTGTTCTCAACTTTCCAAAACCCAGATTAATAGTATGGCAATCTAAATGTTCAGATGTGTGAATGACATCTTGTTCTTCCTGTGTTCTGAAAAATTATATATCATGGGTGTAAGAAAGAGTGAAATGACCAGTAGTACATCTTTGCCCTTTGGAGGGAATCTGGGCATCTCTGAGGTTCAGATATTCTACCCTTTATCCCAGACCTGCCATTGGCACCCAGACCTACATATACAGCTTATAGGTTCATGGGACAGAAATCACAACCATAAATCTGCAATCAGAAGTGTTGCTCTTAATATATTCCAAAAAAGTATCAAAATGGCATGGAGTTCTCTATATACTTCTAAAGAAGTATATATACTTCTATTGGTTCTTCATCAACTTTTCTTTCTTCTAACCTATTCCAATAACCAAGAAAGTAATACAGGAAACATAATTTCCCATGGAAGAAAAGGACTGTCTTGAAAACTCATCACATTTTTCCATTCTTATCTTTCAATTACTATTTCCCACATCAAAATAAGCTTTGCTCACTTCATGTAACAACCAGGACTGGTCCTCCTAGAGGCCATGAAATTGGGTACATGCACTACTTAATCCAGAAGTTGTTAACCTGGCCCATGAACCTCTAAGTCGGTCTACAACCCATCTTAAATGGTGTCTACTTTTTTGTATTTCTATAGAGGCTTTCGTTTCCTACTTCTTCTTCCAAGTCCATATATCTTATGAGATCGCCTTAAGACTGAGAATTTATGCAATAAAGTCCGCCCTGGTTCTTGACAAACAGTGTGGGCTTTCTGGAGGCCTGCTAGACTCACAGCCTCCTCTGGACTCTGTCTCCCATCAGTCAGCTGACACCCACTGAATCCCATCACTTTTCATTCCACTGAATAAACCCAAATTAAAAATGAACAGGAGGTAGCAGGGAGTGGGGAGAAAGACCAGTCCAAGTCACCTTGTACAGTTGAGAGAGGTGAATCCTCGGGGATTTGCTGATGTATCCAGAGTCCTGCGGTGTCCAGAGGGCATGTTTTGTGGCCCAAGGAAGGAGAAACTGGAGGACAAAGACAGGGAGGGGCTTGGGTCCCCAGCCCACCCCTGTGGTCTTGGAGAGTGTCTCAGCCCTAGAGAATTCCTCATCTGTAAGTATAACAACAATCCCTCCCTCCCAAGGGTAAGGTGAAGATTAGTTGGAAATGTACCACAATTAAAAGAGGCAGTTCTCACTGTCATGTCAGAGCAACAAGTTGGATCCTGTCTGGAGCTCTTGCTACCCATTCAAGTACTGTGAAAACCTCATGCAAACTCCAAACTCTTGCAAGTTTCCTAAAAAATAGCTTGAAAAAATTGCCCATATTTAAGAGATTAGAAATAATATTCACTCAACAGCGCGTTTCTTAATTTACAAGTAATTTTTACCTTCAAATCCAAGATGAATGCATAGTATTACTAGAGAGGAAGCTAATAGAATATGTAAAAAAAAAATGTAGAAAATCAGTAAGACAGAAGAATAAAATTAACATTTAAATATTTTAAACTGTCATTTCATCCCCTCCACACATATACACACACACACAAACAAAACACAGTGAACACTTCACAAAATATTACCACACTAACTTTCGTTGCCTTCATATAAATTTGAACATACTTCTACGAAGCACTGCAGAGTCCTAGATCTTGTCTAACTGCAGATTTGAGGAGGAAATCCTTTTATTAGTCATCTTTCTATGGATATTCAATATATGGAACTACTTGATATGGTATGTGTGTTTTTAGTTCTTAATCTTTCTTCATTGAAATTATCACTGTTTCAAACCCCAATGCCGTCAATCCATAATGATAATTCTAAAGTTCCAGGAAAGTTGCCACTCATCAGAAGCAAACCAGATAGGTCCCCTGTCTGCTCTCCCTCCCCTGGAGCTCCTCCATACCTCTCCTGGTCCCACCAGTCTTTAGAAGTTATGCTTTCTTAAGACCAATGGATGAAAAGATGCACAGGCTTGTGCAGTAGCACTCAGCAGCCACTCCTTGATCTGGGTAATTCCGACACAAAACTGTCAAGCTTGCTGCCTCTTTGTTGTTCAGTCGCTCAGTCATGTCTGACTCTGTGAACCCTGGACTGTAGCCCTGGACTAGACTCCTCTGTCCATGAAATTTTCCAGGCAAGAATACTGGAGTGGTTTGCTCTTTTCTTCTCCAGGGGATCTCCCCAGCCCAGGGATGGAGCCTCTGTCTCCTGCATTGGCAGGAGGATTCTTTACCGCTGAGCCACCAGGGAAGCCCCTTCCTGCCTCTTAGAAGTGAGCATTTCCAGCTTTTGCAGCTTCCTGTTTTAGAGAATCCACGCTGCACCATGCATCACGCGCCAGCACTTTCGACAAAGACACGTTCACTGTTATGTACGTTCCTGCCTCATCTTGACTTCTCTGTGTGCAAGTGTGTGTCTGGTCAAAGTGAGGGAAAATGAACATGTATTTTTAGCCTGGGTCCATTGGATAGAATTTCCTCATCCTAGATGATGATCCAGCTTCAGGTTCAAGCTCTCTTCTCAGAAATGGCCCCAGTAAAGCTGGAGATGGGACACCCAGTGCCCATGCGCCCCTTAGCAGTTCTCACGGTCATGAGTGCTGATTAGAATGGAGATGGGGAAAGTTAAAACCACTTTATTTTCCCTCTTGGAACCATCCTGGCATTGTGTCTTGTGAGCTTTGTCCACCCCTACCCCAGACTGCGTCTTCCATCTCGCATCAATGACTTTTCCTTTTATAAGTGTCTTCTGCAGCCGTTGTGCAGTTAAGATGCTTTCTAATTTACTTTCAAGGTAGCAGAAGTAAAGCAGGGGAATTACAGCAGAGGAGGGGCTGAATTAGAAAGTTCCCAAGAGACAGAATACATATGGGGTATGGAACAGCCTCAGACAGATTTCTCTGATTTCGCTTTATCTGCCTGGAGTTGGGGCAGAAAGATGCAGAAAGGGCTATTCCCCTGCTGCTCATCGAATGATGTTCGATGTCAGTTTCCTTCGGGTCAGTTTCCAAAGGTCACAGTGCAGATAATGATTCAGCGTTCTTTATTTTCTACTATTCTTATAGAACCTGGTTTCTTCTCAGCTGCATTGAAATGTTATCTTAAAGACTTCTGTTTTCTTCTCTGCCTTTGTCCAAGGATAGAGAAGCACCTGGGAAGGCTGGAATAAAGTGAAGGTATTATTTTTAAAAAAAAAAAAAAGAAATTTCTCTTAGGAAAAGCTCTAAGATAGTACATCCACAAGTGTCTTAGCCTGCCACCTGCTGTACAACGTCAGGGTATGTGTCCTTGAAACAAAAACTTGTGTCCATCACTCCAAGCTGAGAGGCTATTGGCTTACCTGTTTTGAAGATAACTTGACATCCTGCCTAGGAAAACACTGACTTCCTTCTTTTTCCCTCCAGAAAAATAAGCCCTACTATTTCCTGTAGTAGTGTAGTGACACTAGTGGTAAAGAGCCCACTGCCACTTGCGGAGGCATAAAGGACACGAGGATGCCCTGGGGGAGGATGCCCTGGGGGAGGGCACGGCAGTCCACTCCAGTATTCTTGCCTGAAGAAGCCCATGGACAGAGGAGCCTGGCAGGTGACAGTCCATGGGGTCACAAAGAGTCGGACACGACTGAAGAGACTTAGCACATAGCACACGTTTCCTGTAGACCTAGGTAAGGGAGGCAGCCAGTTTTAAGACGCTGAATCTGGCAAACTATGGCAAGACTACCATCTGTCTCACTTAATGGATGGACCACTCATGACTGAGAGGAATTTGTCTTCATCGACACCAGCTGAAATATACATTGCAAAGCTGGAGAGAACCATCGTGACTCTGCTAAACTGAGGAGGAAGTAAAAACCAAAATTGCTCATTTCAATCTTCGTAAATTAGAAAGGAATCCTGCCAAGAATAAACAGATCTTCACTTCACACCTAATTTTAAAATGTATAATTTCCCAAAATGTGGATTCAGTATGGAGTAAACATTCTGGCTAAGTATTTCTCAAAGGAAATACTCGCTTATCATTTCAGAGTTACATAGTATGTAAATAGGAGAACTTCTGCAGTTGATTAGAATTCAAATGTTCTGACTCGACCTTTTAGCCCAAGTTAGTAGCTCTTCCAATGGATAATTGAATTAAGTAGGAAATAATATCAGTAATTGATCTTTTAAAACTTAGAATGTCTCTTTTTCTTATTTCCTTCCTATTTAAGAGTCATCTGTAACCTTTGCTGGATTGAAGGTCTACCTATGTTCCCTGTTCAAATATTCATGATAAATAAATAAGCCTGTAACTTAAGGATATTATGCCCAAAAGTAGAACTGATAAAGGGAATCACTGCTCACACAACTGCATAGTGTGAAATGCAGAAAGGGAGTGAATGTATCTGAAATATTAGAAGAATGTATTTATAAGTAAATAATTCGTCAAAAAACCATTCTCAAAAAATTCACAATTTGTGGGCAGCATTTATCTTTTCATCCTGAAAAACCTTAATTTCTTTATTGTGAGCTAAGTGGAAAAAGGTGACTCGTGAACTTCCACATGTTCAAGCTGGTTTTAGAAAAGGCAGAGGAACCAGAGATCAAATTGCCAACATCTGCTGGATCATGGAAATAGCAAAAGAGTTCCAGAGAAACATCTAGTTCTGCTTTATTGACTATGCCAAAGCCTTTGACAGTGTGGATCACAATAAACTGGGGAAAATTCTGAAAGAGATGGGAATACCAGAACACCTGATCTGCCTCTTGAGAAACCTATATGCAAGTCAGGAAGCAACAGTTAGAACTGGACATGGAACAACAGACTGGTTCCAAATAGGAAAAGGAGTAAGTCAAGGCTGTATATTGTCACCCTGCTTATTTAACTTATATGCAGAGTACCTCTTGAGAAACACTGGGCTGGAAGAAGCACAAACTGGAATCAAGATTGCTGGAAGAAATATCAATAACCTCAGATGTGCAGATGACACCACCCTTATGGCAGAAAGTGAAGAGGAACTCAAAAGCCTCTTGATGAAAGTGAAAGTGGAGAGTGAAAAAGTTGGCTTAAAGCTCAACATTCAGAAAACGAAGATCATGGCATCTGGTCCCATCACATCATGGGAAATAGATGGGGAAACAATGGAAACAATGTCAGACTTTATTTTGGGGGGCTCCAAAATCACTGCAGATGGTGACTTCAGCCATGAAATTAAAAGACATTTACTCCTTGGAAGGAAAGTTATGACCAACCTAGACAGCATATTCAAAAGCAGAGACATTACTTTGCCAACAAAGGTCCCATCTAGTCAAGGCTATGGTTTTTCCGGTAGTCATGTATGGATGTGAGAGTTGGACTGTGAAGAAAGCTGAGCACCGAAGAATTGATGCTTTTGAACTGTGGTGTTGGAGAAGACTCTTGAGAGTCCCTTGGACTGCAAGGAGATCCAACCAGTCCATTCTAAAGGAGATTGGTCCTGGGTGTTCTTTGGAAGGACTGATGCTAAAGCTGAAACTCCAGTACTTTGGCCACCTCATGCGAAGAGTTGACTCATTGGAAAAGACTTTGATGCTGGGAGGGATTGGGGGCAGGAGGAGAAGGGGACGACAGAGAATGAGATGGCTGGATGGCATCACTGACTCAATGGACGTGAGTTTGGGTGAACTCCGGGAGTTGGTGATGGACACGGAGGCCTGGCGTGCTGCGATTTATGGGGTCACAAAGAGTCGGACACGACTGAGCGACTGAACTGCACTGAACTGAAGTGAAAAAAAAAAACCTCATTACTCGAAGGTAGGTACATCTTCTTAAATATGGATATTTGTAGAGAAGTTTGGTGCCAAGTGATACATAAATCATCTTTCATGGAGTTGCAGGCATATAAAGAGCAAGAAATACATGAGATACTGAAATATTCAAAGAATTCCAAATATGTTTTGGCCTGAATCTGATAACTAAATTAAGTAAAAAGAAGAAGGAGAAATAAGAAGAAAAGAAAGGAAGGAGTAAAGAAGAAAAGAAAGAGAAAGATGAGAGGAGGGAGGAAGATGGAGGGAAGAATTCAAATCTGAAATTCTACCTAATTTGGATTTGGACGCATCAGTCCTTAACTTGGGGTTATTGTTCTTGTTTCTTTGATTGACTGAAAACTTGGACCATTTTCCATTTAGCACACACTTTTCCTTTGCTCTCTAGAATTAAGTTATTTTTACAACAGTTTGAAGAAACCAATTATCTAGTTATTCTCATAGAATTGCTTTGGCAGTCAACCTTGCCAGTCTGTATTTGTTAGGATTAGGGTTACCTACGGAGAAGGCAATGGCACCCCACTCCAGTACTCTTGCCTGGAAAATCCCATGGACGGAGGAGCCTGGTAGGCTGCAGTCCATGGGGTCTCGAAGAGTCAGACACGACTGGGCGACTTCACTTTCACTTTTCACTTTTATGCATTGGAGAAGGAAATGGCAACCCACTCCATTGTTCTTGCCTGGAGAATCCCAGGGACAGGGGAGCCTGGTGGGCTACTGTCTATGGGGTCGCACAGTCGGACACGACTGAAGTGGCTTAGCAGCAGCAGCAGCAGCAGGGTTACCTAGGGCTTCCCAGGTGGCTCGATGGTAAAGAATCTGCATGCAGTGCAGGAAACCTGGGTTTGATCCCTGGGTTGGGAAGATCCCCTGGAGAAGGGAATGGCTACCCACTCCAGTATTCTTGCCTGGAGAATCCCATGGACAGAGGAGCCTGGAGGGCTATGGTCCATGAGGTCACAAAGAGTCGGACACAACTAAGCAACTAAAGAGCAGCAGCAGCACTGTTACCTACAAATGACAGAAAAGAAAACTGGCAGTGACTTCAATAAGATCCAGGTCTATATCTCTTCATATTTCAAAATCCTGGAGATAGTCAGCAAAGACCTGGACTTGGGTTCCCTAGAGACAGGGACCCAGGCTCCTCCTCTCTCATTGCTTCAGTATGTCTCCTGCCATTCTCAAGATCATAACATGATTCTAGATGGCTGCCAAAGTTCCAACCATTGTTTTTGTACTCCAGCTAAAAAGGGGACAGAGAATGGTGCTTCTTTCACTTAAGGATGCGTCTCACATGTTGCACACACTACTTGGTTCATCCCAAGTTCATCTGCAAGGAAAGCTAGAAATTGTAGTCTTAATCAGCCGTGGCCTTGTGCTCATCTAAAATTTAGGGGTTTGATTTCTTAGTAACAAAGGGAAATGTATACTGAAGAATGTTTAGCAGTCTCTGACACACAGTTCAGACTAGTGGGCATGGTTTTTTTGGAAGAATATTTTCACTTACTTTGATTACAATGCATTATTTAAAAAATACATATATTCTTCAATACTGTGAGAAATTATCAACTCTGTGAAATGAGAATTCTACCTCATCTTTCTGCCTTTCTTCTTAGAAATAAAATAATAAACCTATGACACAAGATCCTTCTATGTTTCCCATAATTCTGCAGAATATATTTTAACTTTCCTTCTCTGGAAATTAAATTGCAATCTAATGTATTGCTTGGTTTTCATTGTTCTGCTACAAACATACGTTAATTCTTCTATGATCATAACTCTTCTTGTGGCAGCGCCTTTTCTCCTGATTTGATTGGGTGTGCCATTATTTTCTTTTCATTCAATTCACCAAGTATGTAATGGACATTGGTGATTAGGGAGATGGGGAAGGACATTCAAGTGAAAAATATATGACCTTTCCTTTTCTGTTATTTTCTCTCAGTAAAAGTTGGGCTTGCGTTTCCTTTCAACCTCTAAGAACATAATATTGGCTAGAGACGAATGGGTACAGTCATCCTTCTGTATCCATGAGAAACTGGTTCCAGGAGCCCTCACAGAAACCAAAATCCTCCAAGCTCAAGTCCCTTAAATAAGGTGACACAAACAGTAAAAACAGTCACCCCCCTCCCCGTTCCTGCACCCATATTCCAGACGGGCAGATGTGGAAACCCGTGGAGACAAAGGGTGTATTTTAAACTACTTGGTAGTCTGTTTCTCTAAGGATACATACAGTTGAGGGAAATCCTAAACTGTTTTTGTAATTAGATTTTATCATATGTTCCTCCAAGACTCTGTGAGTCAGTGAGTGTGTGTGTGTGTATGAGTGACAGAGAAACAGAGAGAAACCTTCCAGGTACCACTCATTAAACAATATTCCTCAAAATGATTTCTGTTGCTGAAAAGTGTTAGTTATAGTCCCTCATACCTTGTACCTGCAAAGCTGGCTGCTGACACTGATCACCAAGATAAGATTGGTCCACTTTTCCATGCTGAACACACACATACACACACCAACTTCACTGAGCACGTCCTTTTTTAAATAATGTACATGTGGGCCATGTTCCTGAAGGATAAATAGTATAAAATTGTTTTAGGGATTGAGAGCTAAAAGAAGAAAGATGCCTGAGACGTATATTCTTTTCTCTGCAAGATCAGGCTGTTGCCTTGAAAGGACCTCAGCCATTGGTTTGCTCAGTTCAGGGATGAGGAGACAGATGGAGGCTGGTATCTGCCGAGGCTTGCCCCTCCTCCTACCCAGTCTGCTAGACAAGCTGTCGGTCCAGCCTTCTTTTCTTTCCATTGGGTGGTCATTGGCTATCATGAGTCTGGACTGAACCATCCCTTGGCTGTTGATGGAAATCTTATGATTTTTTTCATCTGGGCTCTGGCTGATGGCTCCTCCCACTCCACGTTTCCTCTGCCTGTATCTGAGCATCAGCGAGTCCCAACCAGTGGCCTTGCCTCTTGTCACTTTGTCTTCACAGGACCAAAAAACATCTCAGACCTCAGACAGCTGCTCTTCACTTCCCAAAAGACAGAACTGCTCTGTCCTGCCTCCCTTCTTCTTTCTTTATTCTAAAGAAATATGATTCTATCTGCCCCAGTCGAGCCTTCTCCTGCCTTTTTTGTCAACTGACAGAGAGTTTCCTTTCAACTACAGTACCAGATATCAGGCTCTTCTCAAGACTTTCATTCTTGAGGAAGTGGTTTTGTAAGTAATTGCTTCAGGTCACTTTTTAACTGCTTCATACGGTTTCCTTTCTTTTAAACCTCTTTAAAAAAAAAAAAAAAAGAGGGGAGGGAATTGTTCTTCTGGTGTCTTAACTCTCTTTTAAACCTAAACTAGCAGTCAGTGAATGCACTCCTAACAGAACAGTTTTCTTGGGTCTCCTGTGTAAAATGAAACTAAGAGCCTTGTCATTGAAGTCAGTACACTACAGCACTCAGATCATGGTGGTACAAATAGAATATTCTACATGTGAATGGTAATCAGCTTCTGCTTCCCTCGTCATAACTTGCCTTGTGTTGAGCAGACTTTTCTTTGCATTGTCCAGGGTATTTATTATTCTAAACTGTCACATTTAACCCATGTATTCAACCAATGCCTAGAACTATTTATTTAGGTTTTTCTATGGGTTTTCATTTTTGTCATCACTCTAAGTAACAAAATTTCTTTCCTGTGCTACATATTTTAAAGCAAAATATAATATATAGAGCACCAGGTTAAGTAACTTTAGACATTAGAATCTGGGGCAAGTCATATGGCACGCTTGTTTTTATAGGGCAAGCAAAACTCATTAATTTCACTTTATTTATTATTTTTAAACCACTTGTTTAATGTGGTGAGTTAAGGGGGAAAAAAGATTGATCTTTGGGTTTTTTTAACATCACAAAGAAGAGCCATTGATTACTCAAATATCCAAAGTTCACCCAGAAATCGAAATCTCTTTGCCCTCTGGAAAGTTCTTTCTGTGCTGTCAGGCTTACAAGGATTTGGCTCTGAAGTCTCTGAGCCTGAGTCACATTGGTCCCATCAATCTTTGTCAAGAAGGAAGTTTCAGGGGAGGGTCGAGAAGGGGGTCTTCCGATCCTGTTTTATTCTTTCCTCTTTTGCTTCAGGGCCCATGGCTGACGACTCTCCTTGAATAATATAAATTCTGCCTGATCTTCACATGTCCATATCTGTAAATATGGGGCCACAAGATAATTAAAGCCTCTTAAGAAAGTGGAGAGCTTTCATTAAAGTTCCCCTGCAAATCTAAGACACCACATGATGGATGCTTAGGGTAGCACAGGATATTCTTAGCATCCATGACAACTGTAATAAGGTTACGTTCTTATGTTCTCATAAAGACATAGCTACTCCAGTTTCCTCCTATATAACTCAAAGGGAATTTGGGCATTAGCACTTCAAAATACTTCTAAGTCCTTAGGGGAATATTTGAAGTGAAAAGTACTAATTTTCTAAAGCAAAAATACATTTTATTCTCTTTCATAATAACAAAGTTATTGCTCATCTCCTGATAGAAATGTATAGGTGAGAACTGCTGCTGAGACCATCCCAATCTGAAAACACTTAAGGAATTTCTGCCTTTATAGGTAAAAAGGCAAGAAAACATTGTCTTCTCAATTGTGCTTTCCTTTCAGATTTTTCTGAGACTCCTTTATATGAGACAAGAACTCTGCTACCTGGCAACCTCTGCCCACAGCAGAACTGAGAACCAAGAAACAAACAGAAACAGTCTTTGACTACCCCAATAAATGTTACAAAACCCACATTCTGAAACTCCTGAGTTTTTCCCATGGAAAAGCTCTTCAACCCTCTTTTTTAATACTATTGAGTCAATTTACACACAATTTTAATTATTTTAATGACATTTTCATGTCATGACATTTCATGTATTTTTCAAGTAAAAATTAAAAATTAAACATGGGTATTGTATCCAATTAGAGAAGGCAATGGTAACCCACTCCAGTACTCTTGCCTGGAAAATCCCACGGACGGAGGAGCCTGGTGGGCTGCAGTCCATGGGGTCGCTGAGAGTCAGACACGACTGAGCGACTTCACTTTCACTTTTCACTTTCATGCACTGGAGAAGGAAATGGCAACCCACTCCAGTGTTCTTGCCTGGAGAATCCCAGGGACCGGGGAGCCTGGTGGGCTGCCATCTCTGGAGTTGCACAGAGTCGGACATGACTGAAGCAACTTGGCAGCAGCAGCAGCAGCAGCATTGTATACAATATGCAAAAATACAATAATTTAACATATTCTCCCAAACTAAAAGAACAGAGGTAGAGAACTAATATAAAAAATTCTACAGCACCGTTGTCTGGAGACATTTAAGGTAAGAATGAATGCACTTAGTAGAGTCTGTGGGTAACAATGTATTGCTTCAAAGAATAGCATTTTGTTCATACAGTGATAAATCCAGATTATCAATAAAAACATTTATTGCAAATTAGGAACCCCTTAGTCAAGATACTGTCCTTTCATTTGTCCTAAAATTATAGTATTGATTTTTGCTTATTTACTTTGTCATCTACCAGAAAAATTTTCAAATAACCACACAGATCTTCAATGTCCTTAATTTGAATGGAAACACTTTAAAATGTGGCACTGCTGTGCTCCATATAACCTGCACAACTTTATACATTGGCCCTGTGGTGAACAAGTTCTTCTTAAATAATTGGGTACATAAATTTTATTTCAAAAAACTCACCATCCAAAATGGGTAAAATAAAAACACTTGGGTATTCAGAAGGTTAAAGTCTCAGTAACATCAAAGATATCCCCTGAATATTCTGAATAGGAGCCATGTTCTAATAAGATCCTCTCTCTGGGGAAAAAAATGAAGAGATTTTCAAGATTGTGGTTCTTGGTATTAGTTCTCTGGCATTCTCCCCTTCAATAAATTTTCCTCCATCTTGTGGTTCCCAAAATATCTCTTCTACTAGGTAGGATGGCCTGATATTTTCAGTTGCAAGGATAGCAAAGTCCTGGAGATGTTTCACAGACAAGGTAAGCTTTTGCAGAAAGCATGAGTGTAGCAGGCTTTTTCCATGGGAGGGGTTACCCTCCTTCTCCGTTCACCAAAACAAACTTCTTCCTGGTGCATCCTTGGCCTGTCAGAGCTCTTCTTTCTGATAACAGCAGCATATAGCAAACTGGGATGTGTTGTTACTTCTTCATTCATGAAAAGTCTGATATGCACTTTGGTGTATAAAGTTGACAATATCTAGAAGATACTCCTGCTCTTGAAGTTTCTCTTTGGGTAGGGACCATCCTAGCATTTGGTACACCAGCTCCTCTGGAGAGACAGGATTAGATGACCTCCTTGAAGCCATACCAGCATCCCCTGGTGTTTAGCTATAGCTGCTGCTTCTTTTTCAAAACACACGTCTTAGCACCTGCTGCGTGTGATGGTCTGGGTGGACACTAGAGAGATGAAGGAAGATCATAACAGGGTTTGCCCACAGGGAGCTCACAGTCAAGAGTATGAAGAAGAGTACTAACCTCACAGCCCTGAACCAACGCCTGCTCGTGCTCTGCACAAGCCAGACCCTCGCGAGGTGGGGGGACTGGGGCTTTGCTTCCTCCAGATTCCAGGTCCCAGCTCACAACCTCACTGTTTCTCCCTATGACTCAGCAAAGGCTCAGCATCTACTTTGCACAAGAAGCTGGGGTAGTAACAAAAACATCTTTGCCTTGAGAAGTTTACAGAAGAAATCCCAATAGCTTTCAGGTAGCTGGTAACTTGCTTTCCTGGGGTCCAGCCTCTAAAAAGGATACCTGTCCACACTATAATACCGAGGTTTCACTAGCTCAGAGGCTGCCCCATCCATCTGGGCCAACCTGTGCCATCTTTTCTGTTGTGACTCTGGATGAAAAGAGCAAAATGGACCAAATGAGCCCCCTACCACTCACGACCTGAGTCACAAATGCCAGGACTGCTGTCACCCTCAGACAAACCAAAGCCAGTCTGAAGGGCCTCTGAATTCACATCAAAGCTCCTCACAATCAAAAGCAATCACAGTCGCTACTCACTCAAGTGATTTTCTTGCTTCATCTCTGATCATCCGGGGGTGGTAGCATAGGGTTTCTAGTTTGATAGATCACTGTTTAAATAAAATGCAGAGCAGGCAAGTAAGGGGACAGTAAAGGAGAAAATGCAAGGCTGAAAGCATAGTTGCAGAAATGACACGACATGTAATTATTTCTTTAGTATTATTTCTAACTAACTCAATATTATATTTATTGAAAGCGGCAGAGCAGTATTGAAATGGTGAGAATGCCTCTACGTCTCTTTATCGCTGTAACTAACAGAATTCAAGTTAGTCTGTCCTCACATTGGTAACATCAACTCTGCCATCTTATGGAAAATATGGGAAGTACTTAAAGCATTTTGCTCCATTTCAAAGGCAAGGATCTGCTGGTAAGAGGACATAAGGACATGGCCTATGTATTTCTACATGTTTTTAACCTATCAGATTTTTTAAAAACATCATTTAAAAAAAAACTTTGCCACCAATGTGTATCTCAGTCTCAACACTTCAACTTCGTGTATAAATATGGGATAATATTTTGTACCAGTATGAATTTCTACTGCCCCCTAACACTGTGTAGTGACTTCATTGTATATTAACTTCTTTTCTACAGATCTCTGAGCTACCAGGTAAATCAATGAAAAAAGTCAAATTCTGTTAGGAATCATCCTATATGATGTTGGTAGCCTGTGAAAAATGAATGTCTTTTTTCTTATACAAACTATTAACAAGACTTGTTTTCACAATTCCTTTTTACATTTCTGTGCATATAATACCTGTATATTATACTCATATTCTAAAGTGACCAGAAAGTGTTATTTAATAGAAACTGCATACCTTTTTTTATGTCTCTATGGACCCTTTGACTCTGGAGACTCTTACAATAAATTAGCAGTATAATAGGCTATTGTTTTCAATTATGAATAAAAATGTACATTGAAGTAAAAGATGACTACTGTTTTTAAAAAGATTTTTCCCCATTCCAATCTGTATTCATTATAATAAAATTAGGAAAGGCATGCATCTTGTATGTTCCTTCATTCTTCAGATTTCAAGGGGTTATAGTGAAGTTGCTCAGTCGTGTCCGACTCTTTGCAACCCCATAGACTGTAGCCTACCAGGCTTCTCCATACATGGGGTTTTTCAGGCAAGAGTACTGGAGTGGGTTGCCTTCTCCTTCTCCAGGGGATCTTCCTGACCCAGGGATCAAACCCAGGTCTCCTGCATTGTAGGCAGACGCTTTACCCTCTGAGCCACCAGGGAAGCCCTCTCTTTCATACACAAATGAAAGTTACATCTCAGGCTACCTGACTATAAGAAACGCAGTCCCTCCCCATGTATTTCTGAGCATGGCTGAAACTCCAATACTTTGGCCACCTGATGTGAAGAGCTGACTCATTGGAAAAGACCCTGATGCTGGGAAAGATTGAAGGCAGGAGGAGAAGGGGACGACAGAGGATGAGATGTTTGGATGGCATCATCAACTCGATGGACATGGGTTTGGGTGGACTCCGGGAGTTGGTGATGGACAGGGAGGCCTGGCGTGCTGTGGTTCATGGGGTCGCAGAGAGTAGAACACAATTAAGTGACTGAACTGAACTGAACGGGGAGGGTTCACATGCCCTACCCATCCACACAGGTGCTACTGGGGGCTCTTTGCAGACAGCTGCTCTGGGCCACTCTGCCAGTGACCCTAACTTTCTGGTAACTTCTCTCTTCCTCACAGTCCACTCCAGGCAACCTCTCTCCAGAGCAGGAAATCAGGCTCTTTTTCAATTCCTAGGCTAAACTGAAACAAGCCCTTGTAATGAATAAATTTTACTAAGGTTTGATGATAAATCAGAGAATTCCATTCCAGAAAGTGTAGCAGTGAAAAGGAAAAAGAGGAATGAGTTTTTTCTTTCCTTTTTCTGAGAACAAAGAAGACAAAGGGAACAGTGAGCAGGACTGAACATTCCTAGTTTGTTTTTACTTTAACTGCTCCTAACTCGGCATGTCTGTAACAAAGTTTGCTTTTCTGCCCCCTAACTCTGCAGGAGCTTCATTTCTCACCTGTTGTCCTTTGCTTACTTACCCTTACAACACCCTCTTCCCCTTGTAGTTCCTCTTTTTACATACCAGAATGAAGGCTGCAGAGCCCCGGAACTGCCAGGATCAATTATTGGGTTACAGACGCCAGCCTGTGACTGGTTTTGAGCAAGATCCTAACATCTTTGTTCCTCACCCCCAACTCCTGACTGTGAGCCCTCGTCTTATATAATCAGCCCCGAGGGAGTATGTCAAGGCTGTATACTGTCACCCTGCTTATTTAACTTATATGCAGAGTACATCCTGAGAAACGCTGGGCTGGAAGAAGCACAAGTGGGAATCAAGACTGCTCGGAGAAATATCAATAACCTCAGATATGCAGATGACACCACCCTTATGGCAGAAAGTGAAGAAGAACTAAAAAACCTCTTGATGAAAGTGAAAGAGTAGAGTGAAAAAGTTGACTTAAAGCTCAACATTTAGAAAACGAAGATCATGGCATCTGGTCCCATCACTTCATGGGAAATAAATGGGAAAACAGTGGAAACAGTGTCAGACTTTATTTTTTTGGCCTCCAAAATCACTGCCGATGGTGACTGCAGCCATGAAATTAAAAGATGCTTACTCCTTGGAAGGAAAGTTATGGCCAACCTAGATAGCATATTCAAAAGCAGAGACATTACTTTGCCAACAAAGGTCCATCTAGTCAAGGCTATGGTTTTCCAGTGGTCATGTATGGATGTGAGAGTTGGACTGTGAAGAAAGCTGAGCGCCGAAGAATTGATGCTTTTGAACTGTGGTGTTGGAGAAGACTCTTGAGAGTCGCTTGGACTGCAAGGAGATCCAACCAGTCCATTCTGAAGGAGATCAGTCCTGGGTGTTCTTTGGAAGGAATGATGCTAAAGCTGAAACTCCAGTACTTTGGTCACCTCACGCGAAGAGTTGATTCATTGGAAAAGACTCTGATGCTGGGAGGGATTGGGGGCAGGAGAAGAAGGGGACGACAGAGGATGAGATGGCTGGATGGCATCACCAACTTGATGGATGTGAGTTTGAGTGAACTCTGGGAGTTAGTGATGGACAGGGAGGCCTGGTGTGCTGCAATTCATGGGATCACAAAGAGTCGGACACGACTGAGCGACTGAACTGAACTGAACTGAGACTCCTATGGAGCGAGGGCACAGTTCTTGAGGCATGAATCTACTGTGTTCCCCTCTCTACCAGCTGAGAATTAAAGCCACCTTTCTATTACATCCAAACTCTGTCTCCATATTTTTTTATTCAGCTTCAGTGGGCAGAGAAAGCCAAGATTTTGTTCGGCAGCAAAAGAGAAAGCTTAAAGGTACGTCTCAGGGATCTCCCTGGTGGTCCCAGCGGTAACCTGTCCTGTGACACAGGGCATATGGGTTCAGTCCCTGGTTGGGGAGCTGTGATCCCATCCCATGTGCCATGGAGCAACTAAGCTGGTACACCACAACTAAAACCTGATGCCACCAAATTAATAAATAATTTTTTTAAGTTCATCTCAAGGTACCAGAGGCCCTGGGGTTGTTCTAAGGTCAGCTCCCCTGGAGAAGGGTGGCCTTGGTGGGCCCCTTCTTCTTAAACTCCCACTTGCTCCCTCCTTCCTCCCCGGAGACCTGCCCACTGTTGATTTCTGTGCTGTTTCTAGGTCAGGTTACCAAAAATACTTTCACCCCACCTCAATCAGGGAGTAAAATCTCTTTAACATCAGAGTAATCTTCAGAGAGATTATTCAAGACAATACTGTTATTTACATTGTATAAGAGAGTATTAAGCATCTGGCCTGAAGCCTGTGCCCTGGGATTCTGTCAAGAACAGTGAGTAAATTTGTCTTGAACCGATTGGTTAGCAACTCATGTTTTCAGTTCATCTGCAGGAAAAAAGAGGGAGAAGCAATGGGATGCATGGAAACTCTACTTTTGCAATATTTCTGTAATTCTAAAAGTAAGTTTCTTTAAAAAGTAGGGAAAGGGCTTGTTTCAGTGGTATGATCCAGATTCTACCCTTAGAGATGAAAATACAACAACCTAAAAAATAATGTTTTTCCCCTTTTCCATTTTTCAAAAAAAAAGAAAAAAAAAGGAATGTAGTCAAGTCTCAGAGCACCCGGAGGCTTACAAGCAAAATGAAGCAAAATTAAAATTGCTAATCTTATTGCCTTTTCCCTTAAATAGGCATTTAAATTCTTATGCCTCCTAGCTGGACACACAGAAATCATGTAAGATATTCTTATAACCTAGTCATGGCTATGAATTTTTTTTCAAGATCTCTTTGATGTGGCCCATTCTTTTTAAGTCTTTATTAAACTTGTTACAATACTGCTGCTGTTTTATGTTTTGGTGTTCTACTCAAAAGGCCTGTGGGATCTTAGCTGTCTGACAAGGGCTCGAACCCTCATCCACTGCATTGGAAGGTGAAGTCTTAACCAGTGGACCGCCAGGGACATCCCACAGCTATGAATTTAAGCAACAGACGAGCATGTATCCCTTCCCTACTCTAAGCATATGTTGAATTTTATTTTTTCTCCATTTTTTCACATGTGTGAAAATGGCTCAAATATCATCTCTTAGTCCAGCTCTCCAGTTCCGCTGCCGCTGCCCTTGGTTCCAGCCCTCATTGTCTTTTAATTTGACAGCCTCCATAAGGAGCTTAGAACTTCCATGTTTCCCTAAAAACTCTGCTTTCAATATAGTTCTAAGTAATAAACCTGAGCATTGTTTTATCACTCTATTTAAAATCTTGAAATATAAAAAATGAGATCCAAACTCCTCGGCTGGGTGTGTAAGATCTTCCATTATCTGACCCACCTAACAGTACCAACCTCGCCTCTTACTATTTCCTTTTGCATACCTTCTATGTCTCTTTCATGCTTTTGCCCACATGTTTCCCCTGACTTCTCTTGCTTCTATTATTTGGGAGCCCTTTACTGTAAGTATATATTGCCTTGAAGGCTAGATGTATTTTACTCAAACTTCAAGACCCAAATCAAATGTTATTTCCCTAAAAACCTACTCAATTTACAGTTATGGAGTACTTACTATGTTGAAGACTCCGAATCTACTTGGCAGACTCAGTCTTTCTATACTCTAAGGACTTTGATCCTCCTTCTGCAATTACACGTTGAACCCTAACTACACTGTGAGCTTTCTCAGTGCTTTATAAATACAAATCGTGTTAGCCTTTCTGGCCATCATATGACCCTGTTTATTCCCATTAATTCTTCCTTCACCTGGAGTTATAAGGTTAAAGTCCCTCCTCAACATATGCTACTACAGCTAAGTGAAAATGCCCCAACCTGCCTCTAGCTTAAACCCTCCAACAGGTTTATTAGACTCAATTTCAGGTACTTACATTGACTCTTATTAAACTTAATTTTGTTAGATTCAGCCAGTCATTTGAATATGACTATATACTTTTAAATTCCAATTTTTTTAACCAAACTATATTGGTTATTCTTCTCAAATTCATGTGACTTACAAAATGCTCAAATATCTTTTTATCCAGAGGCTAAAAATTGTTGAATAAGGTAAGTTAGACAGTGATTACTGACAAATTATCATGTTATTCCCATCAGGCAGGCTTCAAATGCCTCCTTAGGATCTGGGATCCTACTTTTAGGTAAAGTACCATTCTGAAAGCCAGACTTATCATTTTCTTGATCTCCTCTCTAGTCTAGTCTATTAATTTTATGAAAAAGAAATAATATATCTGACTTGAATTTGTATTAGTTATTAAAGACCACAACTGGTTTTTACAGGATTTTCTAAGTTACATCTTAGTGTCTTCCTTGAGATTTTCACTAAATTCATCAGTTTAAGATTTGTGAAATCTACTTTCTTTCACTTTTTTGAAAATTCTCACATGGATAGCCCATTTTCTGGAACCTCTCCCATCCTCTGAGATCCTCCAAGTTTACCCAGAGGAATGATCTTACTGCAGTTTTATTTAATCTTTCAACAAGTAGATAGTGAACATTTATAATGTGCCAGACTCTGGGCCAGACACTGGTATTGGCCTTGAGCCAAACAGCCATGATTCCTCCATCCAAGGAGTTCATATCATGATTCTCTGTGTCTTGAACGGTTATACTCCGGGGAGTCAGCTAGATCTTTGCTCCAACTCTAAGGGACTTCAGTAACATTTACCAGTGTTTGTCTGGGAAGTCATCCTTCTTACAAGAGAAGGTGAAGAAATGCTGACTGTCATTTGCAATTATATCATTTCCTAATGACAAAGGAAAATTTCCAGGGACTTGGTCTCTAGCAGTCCTCTAGGAGTTCACATCTTGATGAGCAAAGACAAATCCAACAATCACATGGTATGTAAACTTGGAGAAAACCAATGAACACATTGAGAATGAATTCACATTATGGTAAGTGCCATGAAAACACAAAACAGACTGATGTGGTAGAGAGTGAACAGACGTGGAATGAGTATCTTGGATAGAGTGGCCAAGTGTGACACCTCTGATTTAATTGCAGCTGCAAAGACTGAGTTGGGAAGGAGGTGGATGCCAGCAAGGACCTTAACCAAGCCCTCCATAGCTAGAGTGTAGTGAGTATGGTGGAGAAACGTGAAAAAGGCTGGGAGATGTGGAACAGGGAGGAGTCACCAGATTCAGAGCCTTGTAAGTCATGCAAGTAGAGATATACCCACTATGAAGTCAGTGAATGGCATAGAGTCCCAGGGGTAAGTCAGGTTATCTCCAATACTGTCTCTTTGGGTAACACCAGTAAATACTAGGAACAGCATGCATCTTCAAAAGCCAAAATGGTTGGCAAAGAACAGGAGCACTGTCCTATACCTCTTACTTAAACAGAAATTTCATTTCATTCTAATCCTCTGAGAATACACCTTCATCCACACAGAGCAAAGTATGTGTTTGCTCATCTCACCAAGACACATAATAATCCTTGACATTAGTCAATAAGTTGAAAGTGGAAATTCAATCATAAAAGACATTTCTGCTTCCAGATGATGTAGAAATGACCTCATTAAGTCTGTTTTCAAAAATTACTTTCCCCAAAAGCTGATGACTCCTTGAATGGTGATGTTAAATGGCTCTGATAAAGACAAACACAGACTTAAGTGTCAGCATCAGTGGTGCCTGATTCTGTCTTTGTCGTCATGGTGACAAGAAATTAAAGAAGACTGGATATCATCAGTTAATGCAATGCTTTGGGAGCTCTTAATTGAACAATTCCTTTAGGGACAAGGGTCCTGGGACAAAAAATGTTTCCCTGAGTTGCAGGCAGGGTTGTCTGTAAACATCTTCAGAGGACAAGGGAGTGGGCAGTTGATGAGGAGATGCTATTCAGTTCAGTTCAGTTGTTCAGTCATATCCGACTCTGTGACTCCATGAACCGCAGCATGCCAGGCCTCCCTGTCCATCACCAACTCCCGGACTCCACCCAAACCCATGTCCATCAAGTCGGTGATGCCATCCAACCATCTCATCCTCTGTCATCCCCTTCTCCTCCTGCCCTCAATCTTTCCCAGCATCAGGGTCTTTTCCAATGAGTCAGCTCTTCACATCAGGTGGCCAAAGTATTGGAGTTTCAGCTTCAACATCAGTCCTTCCAATGAACACCCAGGACTGATCTCCTTTATGATGGACTGGTTGGATCTCCTTGCAGTCCAAGTGACTCTCAAGAGTCTTCTCCAACACCACAGTTCAAAAGCATCAATTCTTCTGCACTCAGCTTTCTTATAGTCCAACTCTCACATCCATACATGACCATTGGAAAAACCATAGCCTTGACTAGATGGACCTTTGTTGGCAAAGTAATGTCTCTGCCTTTTAATATGCTGTCCATATCCCACTCCCATTAAAGGAGGCTGATAGGGGGCGGTCCTAAGATAGCAGAGGAATAGGACAGGGAGACCACTTTCTCCCCCACAAATTCATCAAAAGAACATTTAAATGCTGAGTAAAATCCACAAAACAACTTCTGAATGCCAGCAGAGGACATCAGGCACCCAGAAAAGCAGCCCATTGTCTTCGAAAGGAGGTAGGAAAAATATAAAAGACAAAAAAAGAAACAAAAGAGGTAGGGAGGAGCTCCGTCCGGGGAAGGGAGTCTTAAAAAGAGAGAGGTTTCCAAACACCAGGAAACACTCTCACTGCCAAGTCTGTGCCAAGCCTTGGAAGCACAGAGAGCAACATAATAGGGAGGAAAAATAAGTAAATAATTAAAACCCACAGATTACAAGCCCAACGGTAACTCCCCTAGTGGAGAAGCACCAGAGACGCCTGTGCCCGCCACTAGCAAGAGGGGGCTGGGCAGGGAGGCGCGGGCTGCATTGCTTAGAGTAAGGATCGGACCTGAATGCCCCCAAGGGTAATCAGAGAGAACTAATTTGGGCTAGCAAACCAGACTGTGGGATAGCTACCACGCAAAAAGCCCTAAGACACTGCCAGGCCCGCGCACAGAACAAAGGGCGGAACAAAACTAGCCAGCTGCAGACCATCCCTCTCTGGTGACGGGCAGCCAGAGGCGGAAGAGGGCAATCGCAGCCCCAGAGAGACATTATCTACCAAACTGCAAGCAGGCTTCTTTGCTTACTAAGACTCCTTGGGGTTCTGGACAGTCATCCGCCTGAGAAGGCACGCCAGTTGTACACCCAGAAAACCGAGCGGCAGGGACAGGAGAGGCGATAAGTTGCAGTGACTGCACTCGCCAAACACCTCATCACCCGAGCTGCTCGGAGCTGGGAAGGGCACAAAACGCAGGCCCAACGGAGTCTGCGCCTCTGAGGACTACCGGAGTGCCTGAACCTGAGCGGCTTAGACCTGGGAGGTGCATTCAGCCCAGGGCCGGCCTCGGACGGTTCCCGGAGGAGCAACCTAGAGCCTGAGCTGTGTGGAAAGGGAGGGTGCACGCGCCGTGAGCGGGGGCAAGCCCAGTGTTGCTGAGACACTAGGAGCACACGCCAGTGTTATTTCTTTGCAGCGTCCCTCCCTCCCCACAGCGTGACTGAACAAGTGAGCCTAAAAAAGTGTCCACCACCGCCCCCTTCTGTCAGGGTGGAAATCAGACACTGAAGAGACCGGCAAACAGAAACTAAAACCGAGGGAACTGCCTTGGAAGTGACAGGCGCAATAGATTAAAACCCTGTAGTTAGTACCGACTACATAGGAAGGGGCCTATAGATCTTGAGAAATATAAGCCGGACCAAGAAACTATCTGAAAATTAACTGACCCCACACTGCTCACAACACCAGAGAAAGTCCTAGATATATTTTTACTATTTTTATGATCATTCTTTTCTTTTTCTTTTTTTAACTTTTTTTTAAAATTTTAAGTCCTCTTTACTCCTTTAATTTTCATTTTTATAACCATTACTTTTCAAAAAAAAAAGACTATTTTTTAAAGCAAACTTCATATCAGATCAGATCAGTAGCTCCGTCATGTTCGACTCTTTGCGACCCCGTGAATTGCAGCACGCCAGGCCTCCCTGTTCATCACCAACTCCTGAAGTTCACTCAGACTCACGTCCATTGAGTCAGTGATGCAATCCAGCCATCTCATCCTCTGTTGTCCCCTTCTCCTCCTGCCCCAATCCTTCCCAGGATCAGTCTTTTTCCAATGAGTCAGCTCTTCACATGAGGTGGCCAAAGTACTGGAGTTTCAGCTTTAGCATCATTCCTTCCAAAGAAATCCCAGGGCTGATCTCCTTCAGAATGGACTGGTTGGATCTCCTTGCAGTCCAAGGGACTCTCAAGAGTCTTCTCCAACACCACAGTTCAAAAGCATCAATTCTTCGGCACTCAGCCTTCTTCACAGTCCAACTCTCACATCCATACATGACCACTGGAAAAACCATAGCCTTGACTAGATGGACCTTTGTTGGCAAAGTAATGTCTCTGCTTTTGAATATGCTATCTAGGTTGGTTATAACTTTCCTTCCAAGGAGTAAGCGTCTTTTAATTTCATGGCTGCAGTCACCATCTGCAGTGATTTTGGAGCCCAGGAAAATAAAGTCTGACACTGTTTCCACTGTTTCCCCATCTATTTCCCATGAAGTGATGGGACCGGATGCCATGATCTTCATTTTCTGAATGTTGAGCTTTAAGCCAACTTTTTCACTCTCCTCTTTCACCTTCATCAAGAGGCTTTTTAGTTTCTCTTCACTTTCTGCCATAAGGGTGGTGTCATCTGCATATCTGAGGTTATTGATATTTCTCCCGGCAATCTTGATTCCAGCTTGTGTTTCTTCCAGTCCAGCATTTCTCATGATGTACTCTGCATATAAGTTAAATAAACAGGGTCACAATAGACAGCCTTGACAAACTCCTTTTCCTATTTGGAACCAGTCTGTTGTTCCATGTCCAGTTCTAACTGTTGCTTCCTGACCTGCATACAGATTTCTCAAGAGGCAGATCAGGTGGTCTGGTATTCCCATCTCTTTCAGAATTTTCCACAGTTTATTGTGATCCACACAGTCAAAGGCTTTGGCATAGTCAATAAAGCAGAAATAGATGTTTTTCTGGAACTCTCTTGCTTTTTCCATGATCCAGTGGATGTTGGCAATTTGATCTCTGGTCCCTCTGCCTTTTCTAAAACCAGCTTGAACATCAGGAAGTTCACGGTTCACATATATAAAACTTTATATATATATATATATGTATATATATAAATAACTTTTGTGACTTTGTTTTTTTTTCTTCTTCTTTTCTTTAATATTGTATTATTGAAAATCCAAACTCTACTCTAGAATTTTAATCTTTGCTTTTTGGTATTTGTTATCAATTTTGTACCTTTAAGAACCCAATCTTCAGTACCTATTTTTACTTGGGAGCGAGATTACTGGCTTGACTGCTCTCTCCCCCTTTGGGCTCTCCTCTCTCTCCACTAGGTCGCCTCTGTCTCCTCCCTCCCCCTTCTCTTCTCTACCCAACTCTCTGAATCTGTGTATTCCAGATGGTGGAGGACACTTAGGGAACTGATTACGGGCTGGATCTGTCTCTTTCCTTTTTATTCCCCCCTTTTATCCTCCTGGCCACCTATGGCTCCTTCCTCCCTCTTCTCTTCTCTGTATAACTCCATGAACATCTCTGAGTGGTCCAGACTGTGGATCGCACATAAGGAAGTGATTACTGGCTAGCTTGCTCTCTACTCTTTTGATTCTACCTCATCTCATTCGGGTCACCTCTAACTCCCTCCTCCCTCTTCTCTTCTCCATGTAACTCTGTGAACCTCTCTGGGTATCCCTCACTGTGGAGAAACTTTTCATCTTTAACCAAGATGTTTTATCAATGGTGCTGTATAGAAGGAGAATTCTTGAGACTACTATAAAAATAAGACTGAAAACCAGAAGCAGGAGGCTTAAGTCCAAATCCTGAGAACATCATAGGACACCTGACTCCAGGGAACATTAAGCGATAGGAGCTCATCAAACGCCTCCATACCTACACTGAAACTAAGCACCACCCAAGGGCCAACAAGTTCCAGAGCAAGACATACCACCCAAATTCTCCAGCAACACAGGAACACAGCCCTGAGTGTCAATATACAGGCTGCCCAAAGTTACTCCAAATCCACTGACATCTCAAAACTCATTACTAGACACTTCATTGCACTCCAGAAAGAAGAAATACAGCTCCACCCACCAGAACATCGGCACAAGCTTCCCTAACCAAGAAACCTTGACAAGCCACTGATACAACCCCACCCACAGCGAGGAAACTCCATAATAAAGAGAACTCCACAAACTGCCAGAATACAGAAAGGACACTCCAAAATCAGCAATATAAACAAGATGAAGAGACAGAGGAATACCCAGCAGATAAAGGAACAGGATAAATGCCCACCAAACCAAACCAAAGAGGAAGAGATAGGGAATCTACCTGATAAAGAATTCTGAATAATGATAGTGAAAATGATCCAAAATCTTGAAATAAAAATGGAATCACAGATAAATAGCCTGGAGACAAGGATTGAGAAAATGCAAAAAAGGTTTAACAAGGACCTAGAAGAAATAAAAAAGAGTCAATATATAATGAATAATGCAATAAATGAGATCAAAAACACTCTGGAGGCAACAAATAGTAGAATAACAGAGGCAGAAGATAGGATTAGTGAATTAGAAGATAGAATGGTAGAAATAAATGAATCAGAGAGGAAAAAAGAAAAACTAATTAAAAGAAATGAGGACAATCTTAGAGACCTCCAGGACAATTATTAAATGCCACAACATTCGAATCATAGGAGTCCCAGAAGAAGAAGACAAAAAGAAAGACCATGAGAAAATACTTGAGGAGATAATAGTTGAAAACTTCCCTAAAATGGGGAAGGAAATAATCACCCAAGTCCAAGAAACCCAGAGAGTCCCAAACAGGATAAACCCACGGCAAAACACCCCAAGACACATATTAATCAAATTAACAAAGATCAAACACAAAGAACAAATATTAAAAGCAGCAAGGGAAAAACAACAAATAACACATAAGGGGATTCCCATAAGGATAACAGCTGATCTCTCAATAGAAACTCTTCAGGCCAGGAGGGAATGGCAACACATACCTAAAATGATGAAAGAAAATAACCTACAGCCCAGATTACTGTACCCAGCAAGGATCTCATTCAAATATGAAGGAGAAATCAAAAGCTTTACCGACAAGCAAAAGCTGAGAGAATTCAGCACCACCAAACCAGCTTTCCAACAAATGCTAAAGGATATTCTCCAGAAAGGAGACACAAAAATGGTGTATAAACTCAAACCCAAAACAATAAAGTAAATGGCAACGGGATCATACTTATCAATAATTACCTTAAACGTAAATGGGTTGAATGCCCCAACCAAAAGACAAAGACTGGCTGAATGGATACAAAAACAAGACCCCTATATATGTTGTCTACAAGAGACCCATCTCAAAACAGGGGACACATACAGACTGAAAGTGAAGGGCTGGAAAAAGATATTCCATGCAAATAGAGATCAAAAGAAAGCAGGAGTAGCAATATTCATATCAGATAAAATAGACTTTAAAACAAAGGCTGTGAAAAGAGACAAAGAAGGTCACTACATAATGATCAAAGGATCAATCCAAGAAGAAGATATAACAATTATAAATATATATGCACCCAACATAGGAGCACCACAATATGTAAGACAAATGCTAACAAGTATGAAAGGGGAAATTAACAATAACACAATAATAGTGGGAGACTTTAATACCCCACTCACAACTATGGATAGATCAACTAAACAGAAAACTAACAAAGAAACACAGACTTTAAATGATACAATAGACCAGTTAGACCTAATTGATATTTATAGGACATTTCACCCCAAAACAATGCATTTCACCTTTTTCTCAAGTGCACATGGAACCTTCTCCAGGATAGATCACATCCTGGGCCATAAATCTAGCCTTGGTAAATTCAAAAAAATTGAAATCATTCCAAGCATCTTTTCTGACCACAATGCAGTAAGATTTGATCTCAATTACAGGAGAAAAAAATATTAAAAATTCCAAAATATGGAGGCTGAACAACATGCTGCTGAATAACCAACAAATTACAGAAGAAATCAAAAAAGAAATCAAAATATGCATAGAAACGAATGAAAATGAAAACACAACAACCCAAAACCTATGGGACACTGTAAAAGCAGTGCTAAGGGGAAAGTTCATAGCAATACAGGCATACCTCAAGCAATACAGGCATACCTCAAGAAACTAACTCTACACCTAAAGCAACTAGAAAAGGAAGAAATGAAGAACCCCAGGGTTAGTAGAAGAAAAGAAATCTTAAAAATTAGGGCAGAAATAAATGCAAAAAAAAAAAAAAAGAGAGAGAGAGACCATAGCAAAAATCAACAAAGCCAAAAGCTGGTTCTTTGAAAGGATAAATAAAACTGACAAACCATTAGCCAGACTCATCAAGAAACAAAGGGAGAAAAATCAAATCAATAAAATTAGAAATGAAAATGGAGAGATCACAACAGACAACACAGAAATACAAAGGATCATAAGAGACTACTATCAACAATTATATGCCAATAAAATGGACAACGTGGAAGAAATGGACAAATTCTTAGAAAAGTACAACTTTCCAAAACTGGACCAGGAAGAAATAGAAAATCTTAACAGACCCATCACAAGCACAGAAATTGAAACTGTAATCAGAAATCTTCCAGCAAATAAAAGCCCAAGTCCAGATGGCTTCACAGCTGAATTCTACCAAAAATTTAGAGAAGAGCTGACACCTATCCTATTCAAACTCTTCCAGAAAATCGCAGAGGAAGGTAAACTTCCAAACTCATTCTATGAGGCCACCATCACCCTAATACCAAAACCTGACAAAGATGCCACAAAAAAAAGAAAACTACAGGCCAATATCACTGATGAACATAGATGCAAAAATCCTTAATAAAATTCTAGCAATCAGAATCCAACAATACATTAAAAAGATCATACACCATGACCAAGTGGGCTTTATCCCAGGGATGCAAGGATTCTTCAATATCCACAAATCAATCAATGTAATACACCACATTAACAATTGAAAAATAAAAGCCATATGATTATCTCAATAGATGCAGATAAAGCCTTTGATAAAATTCAACATCCATTTATGATAAAAACTCTCCAGAAAGCAGGAATAGAAGGAACATACCTCAACATAATAAAAGCTATAAATGACAAACCCACAGCAAACATTATCCTCAATGGTGAAAAATTGAAAGCATTTCCCCTAAAGTCAGGAACAAGACAAGGGTGCCCACTCTCACCACTACTATTCAACATCATTTTGGAAGTTTTGGCCACAGCAATCAGAGCAGAAAAAGAAATAAAAGGAATCCAAATTGGAAAAGAAGAAGTAAAACTCTCACTGTTTGCAGATGACATGATCCTTTACATAGAAAACCCTAAAGACTCCACCAGAAAATTACTAGAACTAATCAATGAATATAGTAAAGTTGCAGGATATAAAATCAACACACAGAAATCCCTTGCATTCCTATACACTAACAATGAGAAAACAGAAAGAGAAATTAAGGAAACAATTCCATTTACCATTGCAACGAAAAAAATAAAATACTTAGGAATATATCTACCTAAAGAAACTAAAGACCTATATATAGAAAACTATAAAACACTGATGAAAGAAATCAAAGAGGACACTAATAGATGGAAAAATATACCATGTTCATGGATCGGAAGCATCAATATAGTGAAAATGAGTATACTACCCAAAGCAATCTATAGATTCAATGCAATCCCTATCAAGCTACCAACGGTATTCTTCACAGAGCTAGAACAAATAATTTCACAATTTGTATGGAAATACAAAAAACCTCGAATAGCCAAAGCTATCTTGAGAAAGAAGAATGGAACTGGAGGAATCAACCTGCCTGACTTCAGGCTCTACTACAAAGCCGCAGTCATCAAGACAGTATGGTACTGGCACAAAGACAGAAATATAGATCAATGGAACAAAATAGAAAGCCCAGAGATAAACCCACACACCTATGGACACCTTATCTTTGACAAAGGAGGCAAGAACATACAATGGAGAAAAGACAATCTCTTTAACAAGTGGTGCTGGGAAAACTGGTCAAACACTTGTAAAATAATGAAACTAGAACACTGTCTAACACCATACACAAAAATAAACTCAAAATGGATTAAAGATCTAAACATAAGACCAGAAACTATAAAACTCTTAGAGGAGAACATAGGCAAAACATTCTCCAACATACATCACAGCAGGATCCTCTATGACCCACCTCCCAGAATATTGGGAATAAAAGCAAAAATAAACAAATGGGACCTAATTAAACTTAAAAGCTTCTGCACAACAAAAGAAACTATAAGCAAGGTGAAAAGACAGCCTTCAGAATGGGAAAAAATAATAGCAAATGAAGCAACCGACAAACAGCTAATCTCAAAAATATACAAGCAACTCCTGCAGCTCAACTCCAGAAAAATAAACGACCCAATCAAAAAATAGGCCAAAGAACTAAATAGACATTTCTCCAAAGAAGACATACAGATGGCTAACAAACACATGAAAAGATGCTCAACATCACTCATTATCAGAGAAATGCAAATCAAAACCACAATGAGGTACCATTTCAAGCCAGTCAGAATGGCTGAGACCCAAAAGTCTACAAGCAATAAATGCTGGAGAGGATGTGGAGAAAAGGGAACCCTCTTACACTGTTGGTGGGAATGCAAACTAGTACAGCCACTATGGAGAACAGTGTGGAGATTCCTTAAAAAACTGGAAATAGAACTTCCATATGACCCAGCAATCCCATTGTTGGGCATACACACCGAGGAAACCAGAATTGAAAGAGACACGTGTACCCCAATGTTCATCTCAGCACTGTTTATAATAGCCAGGACATGGAAGCAACCTAGATGTCCATCAGCAGATGAATGGATAAGCAAGCTGTGGCACATATAAACAATGGAGTATTACTCAGCCATTAAAAAGAATACATTCAAATCAGTTCTAATGAGGTGGATGAAACTGGAGCCTATTATACAGAGTGAAGTAAGCCAGAAAGAAACACCAATACAGTATACTAATGCATATATATGGAATTTAGAAAGATGGTAACAACAACCCTGTATGCGAGACAGTAAAAGAGACACAGATGTATAGAACAGTCTTTTGGACTCTGTGGGAGAAGGGGGGGGATGATTTGGGAGAATGGCATTAAAACATGTATAATATCATATAAGAAACGAATCGCCAGTCCAGGTTCGATGCAGGATACAGGAGGCTTGGGGCTGGTGCACTGGGATGACCCAGAGGGATGGTATGGGGAGGGAGGTGGGAGGGGGTTTCAGGATGGGAACACACGTACACCCGTGGTGGATGCATGTTGATGTATGGCAAAACCAATACAATATTGTAAAGTAAAAAAATAAATAAATAAAGGAGGCTGACACCAACTCCATTTGGTTGTTAAGTGAGAAAATACATGGAAAGTAGTCAACACAGGCCCTGACATATTAGTGAATCCCCATGAACATGAGCCTTCCCTCACCATTCTGTCCCTTTCAACACCCTCCTTCTCCCTCTTCCTTGCCCTTGATGAAAGCCAACAAGCTGTTCTTAGGGCCATGGCTTTTATCAGCTGTAACTCTCATTGTCTGAGAGTGGGGGCCACTGAAGTAGAGTTTACTCTTCTTAGAAGTACCTTCTAGTTTGCAAAGTAGACTTCTATATTGGTTTTTATTTAAAGAAGTTTTGGGGCTTCCATGATAGCTCAGTTGGTAAAGAATCCACCTGCAATACAGGAGACCTGGGTTCGATCCATGGGTGGGAAGATCCCCTAGAGAAGGGAAAGGCTACCCACTCCAATATTCTGGCCTGGAGAACCCCATAGACCCTATGGTCCATGGGGTCGCAAAGAGTAGGACACGACTGAGTGACTTTCACTCAAGAAGTTTTATGCAGAATTATCTGAGCCCTTCTAACTCAGGGTAAAATTTTTTACTTAAAGTTGGGGCATAGCTGCAAAGAGCAGCCTCCCTGGTAGTGCAGGCAGCCTGTTGCCCGTACAGGTTGCCCTAAGAGACCTTGGAGACAACCCCTTCCAGTGGACATTCCTGACTGGCATGGTACCCCCAGTCTATGCTCCAGACAAATGTGTGCCTTTGGGAAACCCCAGGGCGCAGTGGCCAGGATCAACATTGGCCAAGTTGTAATGTCCATCCACACCAAGCTGCAGAGCAAGGAGCACGTGACTGAGGCCCTTCACAGGGCCAAGTTCAAGTTCCCCGGGTACCAGAAGATCTCAATCTCCAAGCAGTGGAGCTGAATGCGGATGAATTTGAAAACATGGTGGCAGAAAAGCAGGTCATCCCATTGACTGTGGGGTCAATGCCTAATCCTGGCCCTCTGGGCCGATGGTGGGCCCTACACTCATGAGAGCTTGGCATTGGCCCCTCCTTACTCATGCCCACCAATAAATTCTACTTTCCTGTTAATAAATAAATTAAGCTGGAGAAAGCTCTACTGTGAGTTTGAATTCTACTTTCATGCTTTCTTGCCTGGAAGCACATATGTATCTGGATGTTACAGTAACCTGCCAGCAGATATCAGTCCAAGGAGAGAACTAGCGTCCCCCTATTTTGGTGGTGGTGGTGTTTAGTTGATAAGTTGGAGGCTACAAATCTTAGGCTTTCCTGAGTTGCTCTCTTAAAGAAGAATTCAGGCCCAAGACTCATTCTGTGCTCTGGCTTTCCTGTGACCTAAAGCCTGGAAGCCTTTCACCTCCAGCTGGTCAAATGGAGAAAGAAAGAAAGACAGAAAAAATGATGTCATGGAGGCATGATGGGGGGCGGATTTTTAGGGGCCAGGCCTGGAAACAGTGCCTGGGACTTCTGCCTACTTTCCTCTGTCCAGAACATAGTCACAAGGACCTCACCAAACAGCAAGGAAAGCAGAGAAGAGATTTGAGCTGTGGCCCAGAAAGGAAAGGAATATAATAACCACGGGCTTCCCAGGTGGCACTAGTGGTAAAGAGCTAGCCTGCCAATGCAGGAGATGAGCATTCGATCCCTGGGTCAGGAAGGTCCCCTGGAGGAGGGCATTGCAACCCACTCCAGCATTTTTGCCTGGAGAATCCCATGGACAGAAGAGCCTGACGGCTACAGTGCATAGGGTCACTAACAGTCCGACACCACTGAAGCAACTTAGCACCCAAGCACACATGATAACCACATAGCAAACGCTGCCTGACCATCTTTTATTACAGATAGTTTTGTCCAGGGTTTTTTTTTTTATTGTAATTAGTAGTTGTTATATTAGAATTTCACCAATAATTAATAAAATTCAAGGATTTGGAACCAAGGAAATTATCTTCCTTTTAAGATCCCATAGAAGAATAGAAACTATCTTCAGTGACATCTTTCCACAGCCCTACAAATATATACAAGCCAACAGTGACATCACCCACAATACACCCAGAGCAGCATAGAGCCTCCCTCTCCTATCAGGAGAGAAGACTCTCCTTCCTCATCCCTTTTCCCTTTTCCATCTTCCAGGACTTCATCACAGACTCAATGGACATGAGTTTGAGCAAGCTCTGGGAGACGGTGATGCACAGGGAAGCCTCACATGCTGCAGCCCATGGAGTCACAAAGAGTCGGACAAAACTAAGAGACTAAACAATAGCAAAGGACCTTGTGGTCCCAGGGTTTTTGCTACCCACCTACTCCTCATACTCAGCCTTGGACATCAGACCTAGTTGGGCCAGATGTTGGTGTTGAGACAATGGAGACAGGAAGAACACTAGATTTCCTATTTCCTGACTTTTATTACCTAAGGCATCTTGTGTTACCTTCTGGCTCAGAGAAGTTGAAGGATGTACAGAAGGTGAGGAGAAGAAAAACAACTCCCCAACCTTGCTGAGAGGTTCTGCTCTGCACAAGCAGTTATAGTCAGGAAGGCTGTCTCTAATGGACCACAAACTAAAGAACAGGGAAGGAGTCCCTGAAGGTCCAGTGGTCCAGACTTCAGGGGGCTCGGTTTTGATCCCAGCTCAGGGAATCAAGATCCCACAAGTCTTGCAACAAAGCCAAAAATTACTCTTAAAAACTTCAATTAAAAAATAGTGAGCCACAGCTCATAAAGAGCTATCTAAATTTAGGTTACTAGGTTTATCTCCTTACGTTGCTCCCAAGCCTTTTGTAAACTCTTGCTGAATGTATACATTACTCGTGTGTGCTGGGGTGGAGGGTGTGCATGAAAATATTTAGTGTAAATTTGGCACTAGGTACTAACCTTAAAGATGCACCAATTCATCGACCCAGCAGTTTCCAGGAAATTGTCTTACAGATGCCACATATGCGCAAAAAAGTTGTTCTTCACTATTTTTATTGAAGCAGTTTTGGTAATAGGAAAAGACTGGAAACAACGCAAGTGCTTGGAAACTGGCTAAATGAATTATGGTAGAGCTATGCAGTGGTCATTACAGAAAAGAATGAGGGACTTCTTTTCTATAATGAAGGTGGCCCAGTGGATAAGAGTCCACCTGCCAATGTAGGGGACACAGGTCCAATCCCTGGTCTGGGAGGATTCCACAGGCCTCAGAGCAGCTAAGCCCGTGCATTACAATTCCTGAGCCGGAGCTCTGCAACAAGAGAAGCCACCACAATGAGAAACCCGCACACTGCCAGCTAAAGAGTAGCCCCGCTGGCCGAAACCAGAGAAAATCAGAGTGCAGCAATAAAGACCCAGCACAGCAAAAAAATTAGTAAATAAAGTATTTAAAAGGGAGAGAGAAAAGAATGAGGAACTCTGTATGCTGGAGTAGTTCTAAGACACAGCCGGAGGCAGAGTCACTTGTGGTAGTGTGTGCCGTGTTCTATATCCTGTATTTGTCTCAGCCTAGAAGATGCAGAGAAACTAGTTACACAGGTTGTCTTGGGGAGACAGGGCTGGGGGGCTGGGGTCATAGACCAAAGAAGAAGACTTTGTAGCCTCTCCTTGTACAATCTGCTCAGGAAAATTCAAGTTGGTAATAAATAAACAAAATGTTTTCATCTTCAGTCAGCAGTGCCATGGGATACTGGGAGAAGAGATCCCATGCTTACTTTGAGTAAAAGCCTCCAAGAGCAGGCGGCATCTGTGAAGCCAGGGTGACTCAGGTCTCACAGGGGGAGGAGCCGAGGTGCCAGGGTCTACACTTCCTCCAGTCCCACATGCAGAGTCCCTTCCTAAGGTGCCAACCTAGAAGAATCCAGGTTTTCTTTT
This sequence comes from Bos mutus, assembly GCF_027580195.1. Classification (NCBI taxonomy): domain Eukaryota; kingdom Metazoa; phylum Chordata; class Mammalia; order Artiodactyla; family Bovidae; genus Bos; species Bos mutus. The sequence continues at coordinate 54,098,968 of NC_091630.1, read as the reverse complement.
ACCAAGAAAGGTGGCATTTTCCTTCACAGGTCATCGGACTCTGTTTTCATAGTTTCTTTAGTTTGGCTGAAACTCAGGAAAGTAAACAGCAAAAACAAGTGAACCATGAAGTTAAGCCTACGTCACTGGGGTGTGAACTAAGATCATTAAATCTGTCATGTGAGATCTAAATATTAATGTAGAAATTCGATGATGCTGTAAAATTGTGCCAAAAGTAGACTAACCCACAATAATAACAGAGTAAACAGCTGCTGCTGCTGCTGCTGCTGCTAAGTCGCTTCAGTCATGTCCAACTCTGTGCGACCCCATAGACGGCAGCCCACCAGGCTCCCCCATCCCTGGGATTCTCCAGGCAAGAACACTGGAGTGGGTTGTCATTTCCTTCTCTAATAGAGCAAACAGCACGACTGACAGATCTGAGAAAGGACTCAACCCTTCCAACTGGTATTTACACGAGCACATACTCATCTTTGGGCTTCCCTGGTGGCTCAGACAGTAAAGAATCCACCTGCAATGCAGGAGACCTAGGTTCGATCCCTAGGTTGAGAAGATCCCCTGGAGAAGGGAATGGCAATTCACTCTGGTATTCTTGCCTGGCAAATGCCCATGGACAGAGGAGGAGCCTGGCTGGCTACAGTTCCTGGGGTCGCAAGAGTCAGACATGACTGATCGACTAAGCATAGCACATACCCATCTTTAATGACAAGGAGAGAAATAGTGTTATAGATACTTAATGCATCAGGGCTCAGTGAATCTGGGGAGAAAGCAGATGGCTTGTGTAGACCTGAGAGCATTTTAGTATTAGGCAAATGAACCACAATTAGATGGGCGTGGTGAAGGCACAGCCTGTTGCATGCTTAATTGTCAGTAGGGGATCCTTCAGATGTTTGTCCTCTTTGCTCTTCAGGAGTTCATGCAAATGTGGTGCAAGCTGAAGGGCAAGAGCCGGGGGCATTGAGCACAGCTAAGTAGAGAGAGAATTCACTATACTACCAGAGATGGGCTTCCCTTGTGGCTCAGTGGTAAAGAATCCGCTTGTCAATGCAGGAGACACAGGTTTGATTCCTGGGTCAGGAAGATCCCATGGAGAAGGAAATGGCAACCCACTCCAATATTCTTGCCTGGGAAACCCATGGACAGAGGAGCCTGGTGGGCTACAGTCCATGGGGTTGCAAAAAGTCACGACTGAGCAACTAAACAAAAACCAACAATGGAGAAGCCCAGCCTGTGCCTGAGGGAGAGGAAAATCCTCCTTCCCCCATCTCCCCCTTTACTGTGCCCAGTGTGGAAGCAGGGTTGTTGCCCAAAAAAAAAAAAAAAAAAAAAGCTTCATTGATCTACATGAGTTATCACTGATCTACAAATGTCATGAGATGCATGGAAGAAAGAAGACTAGGGGCAGGATGGGTAACTGAGGAGGAAGAGGAAAAAGTCTGAGCAGAAAGGGAAGGAGATTGGAGTGACTACAGAACTTTAAAGATGAACGATAGCTACAGAGAGTGGTAGGAAATCTGAATGTATTTGTGACTGTGCACCCTCCACCTCTTCTGTAGCCTCATAAAAAAAACAGAATGAAAACATCAGTTATTACTCCTCAGTGCTTTATGGAGTTGGATTTATGTTCTTTTCTGTGTATGGTGCTGGGCTGACATGGGTTTTGAGTTGGAAGCAAGAAAGCTTCATGTTTGAGGGGGTTGAATTATTCAAACTGAAACTTATTTCAACTTTTTGAAACAAATTGAAACTTACTGAATTATTCAAATTGAAAATGAACCCAGGACACTTTTCAGTATATTGATGTCTGAGGCACTTGACACCAGCATTTACTTACCAATGGTCGTCAGAGGCTTTACAGACCTTTGAGTTGGCAGGTTTTTGTTCTTTATTTTATGAAAGGGGCCACATGGCCATGGTCTTCTATAGTGGAGTCAACTCATACTCAGGGAGTGAAGTTGCAAAATGCATGCATAAAGCAAAAGTGAAGTATAGTCAAAATTTCCATTTAAAATACTGGAATTCAGGACTTCCCTGACTGTCCAGTGGTTAAGAACCCATCTTGCAATGCAGAATACCCGGATTCAATCCCTGGTCCAGGAACTAAGATTCCACATGCTGCTGGGGGCAATGAAGCCCGTGCACCACAACAAAAGATCCCACACACTGTAACTAAGACTCAACGCAACCAAATAAATAAAATTTTTTAAAAATACTAAATTTCACCCCTGAAGTCCATTACTGGTGAATTGTATACCAAAGTTCAGCCCAGTCAGAAGTTTTTCGTCATTGAACACACAGCCCTTCATTGACTATTTAATCAGCATCAACCACACGCAGTGATGTAGGACAAAAATAGTCCTCACCTTCATGTAAATTATGTTCTAGGTGATGCATGCTAAGTCACTTCAGTCACGTCCGATTCTGTGTGACCCTTGGACTGTAGCATGTTAGGCTCTTTTGTCCATGGAATTCTCCAGGCAAGAGTACTGGAATGGGTTGTCATGCCCTCCTCCAGGGAATCTTCCTGACCCAGAGATCAAACTTGAGTCTCCTATGTCTCCTGCACTGGCAGGCAAGTTCTTTACTACTAGTGCCATCTGGGAAGCCCTAAAGAGTCCTCACTTTCACGTGAATTATGTTCCAAGTGACGAGGCAGAAAATAATGACACGAGCAAGAAAATAAAATGACATCACAGAAAAATATGCTGTGGAACCAAATAAAACAGGAAATGAGAGGAGGCAGCGCCAAAACAAGAGTTACAGTTTTGTGTAGCTTGATCAGGAGAGGATCATTCAGATGGTGACATTTCAGTAAAGATGGAAAGGGAGGAAGGAAAGCAGCATGTGAGCCAGCAGCTCGATGGTGGTTGGCAGGAGGGGGAGTGCATTTCAGACCAGAGAGCTTGAGTGCAAAGCTCATGTGTGGAAGCAGCTGGGACAGGAAGACCCAGAAAGGAGGTTGGGACAGCTGGTAGCCAGCGTAGAGTGAGGAGAGAGATGATGCCAGATCCCTGAGACCTCAGAGGCCAGTACACAAGGTCGGCAGGTACTATGAGTGAGTTAGGAAGTAGCTGAAGAGTTCTGAGCAGAAGAGTAATATGAGGGGACCCAGGTTTCCCAGAGGAGGGCATGGCAACCCCACTCCAGTATTCTTGCCTGGAGAATCCCATGGACAGAGGAGTCTGGTGGGCTATACTCTGTGGGGTCGCAAAGAGTCAGACTGAGCACACATGCAGGTTTCTCAAGCATCACTGTGGGGACTTCCCTGGTGGCCCCGTGGTTAAGAATCTGCCTTGCAACACAGGGGACATGGGTTCAATTCTTGGTCAGAGAATTAAGATCCTACATGCCACTGAGCAACTAAGTCCATGCGCTCTGGAGCCCACAGATCCCAAGTGCCACAACTAAGACCTGACACAGCCAAATAAATAAATAAATATTTCTTTAAAAAAAAAATCTGTATCAACCTAGAGGGGTGGGATGGAAGGGAGATGGGAGGGAGGTTCCAAAGGGAGGGGATATATGTATCCCTATGTATACCTATGGCTGATTCATGTTGAGGTTTGACAGAAAACAACAAAATTCTGTAAAGCAATTATTCTTCAATTAAAAAATAAATAAAATTAAAAAAAAAAAGAATCACGATGGATTAAGGAATGGATAAAGATGTGGTACATAGATAAAATGTAATATTATTCAGCCGTGAAAAAGAATGAAATAATGCCATTTGCAGCAACATAGACGGACCTAGAGATAATCATACTAAGTGAAATAAGTCCCACAAAGACAGATATCATATGACATCACTTATATGTAGAATCTAAAAAAAAATGATGCAAGAAAATCACTCTGGCTCCTTTGTTAAGGAAGAGACTCTTGGAGGAGCAACAGTAGGAACAGGTGGTGGATAAGGAGACTGTTGCAATACTCCTGGTGAGAGACGGGGTGACTTTGACCACAAAAGGGGTGGCAAGAGTGGTGAGAAGTGACTGGATTCTGTGGGTACCAGTCAGATGAATTAGTTGTTAGAGGTCTTTTCAGTGGAGGGATCAAACTGTCACCCTGGGATTTTTTTTTCATCATTACAGTTTTGTTTGTTTTTGCTGATACTATGTGGTTGAAATAGAAAAGTTAAATGCTCAATGATGACATCCACCTGAATTTCCCTTTTATTTGGCTATTTGTTCACCTTTCTAAAGCCTGGGCTTCTATGCCCACATTCAGAGTTACTCTCAATATTATCTTTCTTACGAGCAGGTTACAATCTCTGAGCATCTGTTTCCTCATTTGCAAAATGTGGGATAGCAATAATAGTCATGTATGCAACAGGATGGATGTGCTGATTAAATGAGATGTGTATCACTGCTCAGTCCAGGGACTTTGCAGGTACCCAGCAGATGTCAGTTCCCTCCCCATGTTTGTGCCTTTGTACACTGGCATCCGGTCCCATCACTTCATGGGAAATAGATGGGGAAACAGTGGAAACAGTGTCAGACTTTATTTTTGGGGGCTCCAAAATCACTGCAGATGGTGACTGCAGCCATGAAATTAAAAGACGCTTACTCCTTGGAAGGAAAGTTATGACCAACCTAGATAGCATATTCAAAAGCAGAGACATTACTTTGCCAACAAAGGTTCGTCTAGTCAAGGCTATGGTTTTTCCTGTGGTCATGTATGGATGTGAGAGTTGGACTGTGAAGAAGGCTGAGTGCCAAAGTATTGATGCTTTTGAACTGTGATGTTGGAAAAGACTCTTGAGAGTCCCTTGGACTGCAAGGAGATCCAACCAGTCCATTCTGAAGGAGATCAGCCCTGGGATTTCTTTGGAAGGAATGATGCTAAAGCTGAAACTCCAGTACTTTGGCCACCTCATGAGAAGAGTTGACTCATTAGAAAAGACACTGATGCTGGGAGGGATTAGGGGCGGGAGGAGAAGGGGACAACAGAGGATGAGATGACTGGATGGCATCACTGACTTGATGGACGTGAGTCTGGGTGAACTCTGGGGGTTGGTGATGGACAGGGAGGCCTGGCGTGCTGCGATTCATGGGGTAGACACGACTGAGCGACTGAAACTGAACTGAACTGAACACTGACTTCTTTATAATAATTAGGAGGTAAAAGACTTCAGTTTACATCTTGGAAAATTAAGGTAACAAGAACTCGATTGCAAGTTAAAATTCATGTCTTTGGAACTAGTTGAAGATTTAGGATTTTTTACAATTAAAGAAAGCTTCCACAAAATAATTCACCTACAGTCTTCACAAACTTAAGGTCATGAAAGAGAAGCCTGGTGGGCTACAGTCCATAGGGTCACAAAGGGTCAGACACGACTGAAGCAACTTAGCACTCACATATGCAAGGCAAAGACTGAGGAAGAGACTAAAGGATACTAAGAAGACATTAATAATGGCATGTCGCATGTGATTCTGGATTAGATCCCAGGCCCCCCATTTTTTTTTTCATTTGCCATAACAAAGGATAGCAGGACAATTGGCAACATTTTAACAAAGTCTGTTGGTGTGACAATTACACAGTATTATTTAAGAAAATAGTCCTGTTTTTAGAAAATATATATTAAAGTATTGGGCTAGCCAAAAAGTTTGTTCAGGTTTTCCCATAAGATGTTATGGACCTTTTGACCAACTCAATATTGATGGACTGTAGCCCACCAGGTTCCTCTGTCCATGGGGATTCTCCAGGCAAGAATACAGAACTGGGTGGCCATGCCCTCCTCCAGGGAATCTTCCCAACCCAGGGCTTCAACCTGCATCTCTTAAGTCTCCAGGATTGGCAGGCAGGTTCTTTACCAGGGATTAGAGGCCACACACCTGCAATTTAATCTCATGTGGTTAGGAGAGTATATGTGTGTGTGCACATACACACCTACTTGCACACATACACAAAGCAGAGAAGGAGAGAGAGTGAAAATACAAATGTGTAAAATGTTAACAAGTGGGCCATCTGTGTGAAGGATATACAGGAATTCTTTGTATAATAGTTGAAGTTTTCATTTAAGACAGAATATATCAAAACAAAAACTTTGTAAAACAGAAATTTTCTATTACAAAAGGGAAAGTAAATGACTATTATGTCATCACAATACAGGAACTCCTACAGAGGGAAAAAAGTCAAAATTAACAGACAGACTTTGGAAGGGAAGCACGTTAAAATGACCCAAGGCAGAGACCTGGCAAGGTTCACAGAATTCTCAAGGCCTTAGTGAGAAGTGATGAGACCTGAGCTGTAATATCTTGACACACGGTCACTTGCACAGCCTCAGCTGTTTCTTAAAACTACAGTTCAACACAGTGCCCTACAGGCACTGTATAGTTTGTCAGACCCTTCTGTTTCAAAGACCCCTACCTTTGAAAGAAAAGGTAAAAGCTTAATTGTAGTACCAGAGCAACGAGAATCCACACACATCTGATCGTACCTGTAAATAGCTGGTTTGAGAAAATGCCATCCAGAAAATTACAGGCTGTGACCAGCCTATCAAGTCTTGGAATGCTTTTATTTATGTAAAGTAGACATCTGTAAGGGCTTCTCAGGCGGCACTAGTGGTAAAGAACCCACCTACGAATGCAGGAGACATAAGAGATATGGGTTCGACCCCTGGGTCGGGAAGATTCCCTGGAGGAGGGCGTGGCAACCCACTCCAGTATTCTTGCCTAGAGAATCTCATGGACAGAGGAACCTGGCGGGCTACAGTCCATATGGTCGCAAAGAGTAGGACATGACTAAAGTGTCTTAACACACACGCACACATATATGCAGATGTCTGTAAACTTTAACCATGCTACTCTAATTGCACCATTTAAATATCCAATTGATTCAGCCCTCATTTATTTAACATGCACATTCAACTCCATTTCTAGGAAAGAATCCACATATTGAATGTGGAAAATGCATATATATATATATATATGTATGTATACAAAGAAAAGGTAAATTAATAACACTGCTATATTTATGCATAATATAATTATAGATATTTATACATACATTGTATATAAATAAAATGCAATAAGCCCTCAAGAATCAGTTTAAAATTCACTAGAATTTACAAATGGCTCAGTGAAAAGAACAGGTACAAAATTCACAAATGTGAGTGGACTGCCAGTATGTCAAGTACCTATTACTCTTTCCAAAAAAAAATTTTTTAATGCTGTTAAAAATTTTAAAATACATCCAGGAATTCCCTGGTGGTGCAGCAGATGAGAATTCGCCTGCCAGTGCAGGGGACATGGGTTCAAGTCATGGGGTCTGGGAAGATTCCACATTCTGGGGAGCAACTAAGCCCATGAACTGCAACTACTGTAGCCCTGAGCCTCTAGAGCCTGTGCTCTCCAACAAGAGAAGCCACCGCAACGAGAAGCCTGTGCGCTGCAGTGAAGAGTAGCCCCCACTCACGACAACTAGAGATGGCCCACGTGCAGCAACGAAGACCCAGAGGAGCCAAAAATAAATAAATAATTAAAAATAAAATAAAATAAAAATTTTTAAATACATCCTATTCTGATGAGTTTAAGAGATGTATGTTTAAAACTTTGCATTTAAGAAAGTAGATAAACAGACTCCACTGAGCAATAGTAATAGACAAGGAAACACCTAAGAAAACTCATCATAAGAAATGAAACTACTTAACTAAATTAAGAGATATAAAAGATGCATTGTATACTGCTTTATGAAAAAAAGCTAAATGCTCTAAGTTTTTTCCAATCCTCAAACTCATTTACTATAAAAAAAGGAAAGTACATCAAAACAAATTATTTAAAAAAACAAAAGATTAGCCATACATTAAAATATATTACTAAGCCATTATAACTAAATTAGTACTACTGCCATAATAAACATAGGGAGACTTGCATCAACCTGGTGCTCTGTGACAACCTAGAGGGGAGAGATGGGAGAAAAGGCTCAAGAGGCAGGGTTTTATATATATATATATATATATATATATATATATATATATATAAATTATGACTGATTCATGTTGATGTACAGCAGAAACCACAACATTGTAAAGCAATTATCCTCCAATTTAAAAAAAAAAAAAAAAAAAAAATAAGCAGAAATCAAGGAAACAAAATAGTACAAAATAGCATTTACAATAATTTAATATATTAGAGACAGCCTTGTAAATAAGTAGGGGAAAAATGATTATTTGATATAGATGCTAAAACAAAAAACTCTGCAAACATGGAATAAAAATTAGGTGCTAACTCCACACCACACTCTACTTTGGGACAGTCATGTACCGACTGCCATGTTTAAAATGGATAATCAACAAAGACCTATGGTATAGCACATGCAACTCTGCTCAATGTTATGAGCCAGCCTGGATGTGAGGAGTGTTCGGGGAGAATGGAAACATGTACATGTATGGCTGAGTCCCTCTGCTGTTCACCTGAAACTACCACAAGTTTGTTAATTGGCTATACCCCAATACAAAATGTTTTTGGTGTGTTTAAAAAAAAAAAGGTAGGAAAGGCTGAGACACACTTCTACAATAATCCCAAATGATACACAGCACCATATAATTGGAAAGGAGCCCCTAACTCCCATTGTTCACAGATGCAAAACTGAATTAAGACCCTCTGCATGAATTCAGCGCCTCATTGGTTTGCTCCAGAAGTACCTGGGCCTCAGGCGGGGCACCTGGGTGTTAGTTAACTCACTAGCTGCCCCAACCAAATGACCCATAGAATCCTGTTTTGTTCAGTCGCTCAGCGCTGTCTGACTCTTTGCAACCCCGTGGACTACAGCAAGCCAGGCTTCCCTGTGTTTCACTATCTCCCAGTGTTAGCTCAAACTCATGTCCACTGAGTCGGTGACGCCATCCAACCATCTCATCCTCTGTCACCCCCTTCTCCTTTTGCCTTCAATCTTTCCCATCATTAGGGTCTTTTCCAATAAGTCGGCTCTTTGCATCAGGAAGCCAAATAAAATTCACTACCCTAAAATGCTGAATGTTCACACAACCTGTTAAACATCAGGTTAGCTGGTTCTCTCCTGACCTCTAGTGTTCCTGATTCATTACTGCAAAAAATTTCCATTAATTTTAAGCTATGAGAATGAAAATATTACATGGAATTTTAGAAGAAAATTTGAATAAAGGTACAAGCTAAATAATAACAAAATTTCTGTTTCTAAGGAGTGAAAAATCTTTCTCTTGTGGACTTAAAAAATATTCACAACCTAAAAGCTGAGAGTTACGTTTTATTTGGCAGGAAATTTTAGGACTTCAAGCCCGGGAGACAGCATCTCAAATAATCCTGAGAGAACAAGGTTGGGGACGGGGAGAGCCAGGTTATATGGAAGTTTTGCAACAAAGGGCAGGTAGTCTGAATGTCAAAAGATGATTGTTAATTAAAGAAAACCAGATATCTCTGAATGAAGGAATTTAGTGCTTTTCTGTATTTAGGAAGACACAAGAATCTGGGTTCACTGAAATCATTCCTCTGATATGCACCTCAGCTATCTGGGGCCAGTGTCCTGTGTTTTCACATCCTGACTTTCCTCAGGGCTCACCAAGGGAGTGGCAGCAGTCTGATGGCTCCTCAGTTCAGTTCAGTTGCTCAGTCGTGTCCGACTCTTTGTGACCCCATGGACTGCAGCATGCCAGGCCTCCCTGTCCATCACCGACTCTCAGAGTTTACTCAAACTCATGTCCCTTGAGTCGGTGATGCCATCCAACCATCTCATCCTCTGCCGTCCCCTTCTCCTCCTGCTCTCAATCCCTCCCAGCATCGGAGTCTTTTCCAATGAGTCAGTTCTTCGCATCAGATGGCCAAAGTATTGGAGTTTCAGCTTCAGCATCAGTCCTTCCAATGAACACCCAGGACTGATCTCCTTTAGGATGGACTGGTTGGATCTCCTTGCAGTCCAAAGGACTCTCAAGAGTCTTCCCCAACACCACAGTTCAAAAGCATTCCTCAGCACTCAGCTTTCTTTATAGTCCAACTCTCACATCCATGCATGACCACTGGAAAACCCATAGCCTTGACTGATGGCTGCTAGAGAACAGGTACTCTTTATTTCCTTCCTGAGCTCCCTCAGGATTCACTGGGTCCCCAGCAGTGGTGGCTGCAATTGCTGATGACCGTGACATCCTTTGTTTACTGACATGGCAGGAAATATTCCATTTCTCACTTGGGAACTGATTAGAAGTGCAGATCCTCAGGCTTAACCCTGGACCTACTGAATCAGAATCTTAACTGAATCACTTTAACAAGACCCCTAAGTGACTCCAGTGCACACAAGTTTGAAAAGCCCTGCTGGACACCAGGAACTGTGAAAGTGTTCATCGCTCAGTCGTGTCCAACTCTTTGCGACCCCATGGACTAGATAGCCTGCCAGGCTCCTCTGTCCATAGGATGTTCCAGGCTAGAATACTGGAGTGGGTTGCCATAGACTGGAAGCAAATGAGTTTCAACTGACAAACCACCTCTAGGAATAAGAGAAGCTGACTTGTTACGAGTCCAAGCCCGCTCTGCTCACTGCATAAGAAGCCAGTAACTCCCCAACAAGTGGTTGAGACAAGGAAGGGACTTAATTCGGGAGCCAGCTGACCCAGAAGATAGCAGGCTAGGTCCTCAAAATAACCATCTTGTCTGGGCCTGAATGCCAGGTTCCTTTATGGATCAGAGATGGTGGGAGGTGAGGAAAGAAGTAAAAAGGCTGTTCAGTCCTTGCAAATGTCCCCTAGAATGGCAAGCCTCAGCCTGGGGGGATGTGTTAGTCTCACTTCCTCACAGTGCTTCACAGGTGGGTGGAGGTTATCTCCCTGAGGCTGGACATTATGTATGTTTATAAAAATTGACAGCCCACTCCAATATTCTTGCCTGGAGAATCTCATGGACAGAGGAGCCTGGCAGGCTACAGTCCATGGAATCACAAAGAGTCCAACATGACTGAGTGACTAACACTTTGTTTCATAACAAAAGCGGCAAGATGAGGGTTAAAGTCACAGAAGCAGATCCAGCATAAATTCAAAATTAACCTTTCCTGGTTACAACCTTGAACAGGCCCAAGGCAAGAGTTCTGGGACACTGAGGGCTGCCTTCTTCGACCACGGTGAGGAGTATGGCATCCACACTTGTGCTCAGAAACAAACCTTCTAAGGCCTCTTACTTAACCCTCTCAGCCACAGCTGGCCCTGGGCCCGTTATGAGCCAGGTGGTGTCGCCCTCAGGTGAGTGAAGTCCCTGCTCAGACCTGTCTCCTCAGAGGTCCCCAGACTGAGCAGTACCTTCCTCCAAGCTGTCTAAGCCCCTTTCCAGTGCCTGAGACCCATCGGGGGCAGAAGTGCTTTCTAGGTGAAGCAGCCCATACCCGGAGCTGGTCAAATGTGGGCCCAGGTCCCAGGATGGACCACCTCAGTGTTTCATAAGGGGAGGAGTCAGCCAGGGCAGGGCCATGCCTGCAGGCCACTCTGAGCCTTTTGGGAGCTCCACGGTCCCTGCCTCCCACTTTTCTCCTTCAAGGTGCCTCCCTGTACCTCCCTATTCCTGGCTCAACCACAGGTCCCTTGCTCTGGGAGTCATGATGATGGGATGGCGCCAGGAGAGCTGCCTGGCAAGCACAGTAGTTTTTTCTCTCAGAGGATTTTAAGAAACTTTCAAGCAGAATCAGTTCAGTTCAGTCGCTCAGTCGTGTCCGACTCTTTGTGACCCCATGAATCACAGCACGCCAGGCCTCCCTGTCCATCACCAACTCCCGGACTTCACTCACATTCACGTCCATCGAGTCAGTGATGCCATCCAGCCATCTCATCCTCTGTCATCCCCTTCTCCTCCTGCCCCCAATCCCTCCCAGCATCAGAGTCTTTTCCAACGAGTCAACTCTTCACATGAGGTGGCCAAAGTACTGAAGTTTCAGCTTCAGCATCATTCCCTCCAAAGAAATCCCAGGGCTGATCTCCTTCAGAATGGATTGGTTGGATCTCCTTGCAGTCCAGGGACTCTCAAGAGTCTTCTCCAACATCACAGTTCAAAAGCATCAATTCTTTGGCACTCAGCCTTCTTCACAGTCCAACTCTCACATCCATACATGACCACAGGACAAACCATAGCCTTGACTAGACAGACCTTTGTTGGCAAAGTAATGTCTCTGCTTTTGAATATGCTATCTAGGTTGGACATAACTTTCCTTCCAAGGAGTAAGCGTCTTTTAATTTCATGGCTGCAGTCACCATCTGCAGTGATTTTGGAGCCCAGAAATATAAAGTCTGACACTGTTTCCACTGTTTCCCCATCTATTTCCCATGAAGTGATGGGACCAGATGCCATGATCTTCGTTTTCTGAATGTTGAGCTTTAAGCCAACTTTTTCACTCTCCACTTTCACTTTCATCAAGAGGCTTTTTAGTTCCTCTTCATTTCTGCCATAAGGGTGGTGTCATCTGCATATCTGAGGTTATTGATATTTCTCCTGGCAATCTTGATTCCAGCTTGTGCTTCTTCCAGTCCAGCGTTTCTCATGATGTACTCTGCATATAAGTTAAATAAACAGGGTGACAATATACAGCCTTGACATACTCCTTTTCCTATTTGGAACCAGTCTGTTGTTCCATGTCCAGTTCTAACTGTTGCTTCCTGACCTGCATACAGATTTCTCAAGAGGCAGGTCAGGTGGTCTGGTATTCCCATCTCTTTCAGAATTTTCCACAGTTGATTGTGATCCACACAGTCAAAGGCTTTGGCATAGTCAATAAAGCGGAAATAGATGTTTTTCTGGGACTCTCTTGCTTTTTCTATGATCCAGCAGATGTTGGCAATTTGATCTCTGGTTCCTCTGCCTTTTCTAAAACCAGCTTAAACATCAGGAAGTTCACGGTTCACATATTGCTGAAGCCTGGCTTGGAGAATTTTGAGCATTATTTACTAGTGTTTGAGATGAGTGCAATTGTGTGGTAGTTTGAGCATTCTTTGGCATTGCCTTTCTTTGGGATAGGAATGAAAACTGATCTTTTCCAGTCCTGTGGCCACTGCTGAGTTTTCCACATTTGCTGGCATATTGAGTGCAGCACTTTCACAGCATCATCTTTCAGGATTTGGAATAGCTTAACTGGAATTCCATCACCTCCACTAGCTTTGTTCATAGTGATGCTTTCTAAGGCCCACTTGACTTCACATTCCAGGATGTCTGACTCTAGGTCAGTGATCACACCATCATGATTATCTGGGTCATGAAGATCTTTTTTGTACAGTTCTTCTGTGTATTCTTGCCACCTCTTCTTAATATATTCTGCTTCTGTTAGGTCCATACCATTTCTGTCCTTTATCGAGCCCATCTTTGCTTGAAATATCCCCTTGGTATCTCTAATTTTCTTGAAGAGATCTCTAGTCTTTCCCATTCTGTTGTTTTCCTCTATTTCTTTGCATTGATCACTGAGGAAGGCTTTCTTATCTCTTCTTGCTATTCTTTGGAACTCTGCATTCAGATGCTTATATCTTTCCTTTTCTCCTTTGCTTTTCACTTCTCTTCTTTTCACAGCTATTTGTAAGCCCTCCCCAGACAGCCATTTTGCTTTTTTGCATTTCTTTTCCATGGGGATGGTCTTGATCCCTGTCTCATGTACAGTGTCACGAACCTCATTCCATAGTTCATCAGGCACTCTATCTATCAGATCTAGGCCCTTAAATCTATTTCTCACTTCCACTGTATAATCATAAGGGATTTGATTTAGGTTGTATCTGAATGGTCTAGTGGTTTTCCCTACTTTCTTCAATTTAAGTCTGAATTTGGCAATAAGGAGTTCATGATCTGAGCCACAGTCAGCTCCTGGTCTTATTTTTGCTGACTGTATAGAGCTTCTCCATCTTTGGCTGCAAAGAATATAATCAATCTGATTTCGGTGTTGACCATCTGGTGATGTCCATGTGTAGAGTCTTCTCTTGTGTTGTTGGAAGAGGGTGTTTGCTATGACCAGTGCATTTTCTTGGCAAAACTCTATTAGTCTTTGCCCTGCTTCATTCTGTATTCCAAGGCCAAATTTGCCTGTTACTCCAGGTGTTTCTTGACCTTGTACTTTTGCATTCCAGTCCCCTATAATGAAAAGGACATCTTTTTTGGGTGTTACTTCTAAAAGGTCTTGTAGGTCTTCATAGAACTGTTCAACTTCAGCTTCTTCAGCGTTACTGGTTGGGGCATAGACTTAGATTACTGTGATATTGAATGGTTTGCCTTGGAAACGAAAAGAGATCATTCTGTTGTTTTTGAGATTGCATCCAAGTACTGCATTTCAGACTCTTTTGTTGACCATGATGGCTACTCCATTTCTTCTAAGGGATTCCTGCCCGTAGTAGTAGATATAATGGTCATCTGAGTTAAATTCACCCATTCCAGTCCATTTTAGTTCACTGATTCCTAAAATGTCTACATTCACTCTTGCCATCTCTTGTTTGACCACTTCCAATGTGCCTTGATTCATGGACCTGACATTCCAGGTTCCCATGCAATATTGCCCTTTACAGCATCGGACCTTGCTTCTATCACCAGTCACATCCACAGCTGGGTATTGTTTTTGCTTTGGCTCCATCCCTTCATTCTTTCTGGAGTTGTTTCTCCACTGATCTCCAGTAGCATATTGGGCCCCTACTGACCTGGGGAGTTCCTCTTTCAGTATCCTATCATTTTGCCTTTTCATACTGTTCATGGAGTTCTGAAGGCAAGAATACTGAAGTGGTTTGCCATTCCCTTCTCCAGTGGACCACATTCTGTCAGATTTCTCCATCATGACGCACCCATCTTGGGTTGCCCTACGGGCATGGCTTAGTTTCATTGAGTTAGACAAGGCTGTGGTCCTAGTGTGATTAGATTGACTAGTTTTCTGTGAGTATGGTTTCAGTGTGTCTGCCCTCTGATGCCCTCTTGCAATACTCTCCATCTTACTTGGGTTTCAGAATGGTGATGTCAAATGCTTTTTTTTTTTTTTTTTTGGCAGCACCACACAGCATGTGGAATCTTAAGTTTCCCTACTTGGGATTGAAACCAGGCCCCCTGCACTGGACACACAGAGCCTTAACCCCTGGACCACCAGGGGTGTCCCTTGACCTGCTGGTTCCCGTGACTCTCATGATGGGCACAGGGCAAGTTCAGAGATCGGCTGCTGGAGACTCGCCAGCCCTGGGCTGGAACCGCCATATGCGCCCGTGTACTGGCTGCTCCTTCTCCAACTACAGTGTCACCTAGTTTACAGAACCCAAAAGCAGCAGAGTGGCAACACCCATCTGCCAGCCTCCATGCCTCTGGCCGCTGGCACCCCTTCCCCAGGTTCCCTGGGTGTCAGTTCTCCAGCGGTGGCCACCCGTCTACTCCCAGGGCTTCCTGACTGATGCTCACGAACATCAGCAGACCCTTCTCAGCCACGTCCTCCGCTGGCTCCACTAATGAAGCAACATCAGGCTGCCCTGGGTCATCTCCAGCCACGCTGACATGGAACACACACCTTTCCTGAAAAAACTTCTCTCATTCACCCTTAGACCTCTTGCTGAACACCCTAGCGGTGGTGTGGGGAAGGCAGGAGGGCTGAAAACTTTGCAAGAGATTCTGCTTTTGAAATTAAGTTGCGTCCAGCATAAACATAACACGGTTGGGGAAAATGGAAAATGTAATGAGTCAAGAAAAAAATCAACAGTCCACCTTTTCCTGCATTTGTGGTCACCATCACAGTGAGAACTATGGCAAGCAATAAGAAGCCAGTGTTCACGGGCAGGAAGATGGCTGATACAGCACCATGAGTTACAATGCCATCTGGATTCAGTGTTACTAGGGAACTTTGGAAATGAGCAGATCTATAATTCAACAGATGGGCTAGCCCAGGGAGGGTGAGTAATAACAGTGTCGTTGCTGCTGCTGCTAAGTCACTCAGTCGTGTCCGACTCTTTGCAACCCCATGGGCTATAGCCCAGCCAGGCTTCTTGGTCCACGGGATTCTCCAGCAAGATTACTGTGTCACTATCTTTTCCGATTGATAAAAGATGTGAAGTTAGTCAGAAATGGCACATTTGAGAAGACAACACTCAATCTTCATGCTCATGGACAGAAACTAAATCTCCCATACTTCTGTTAAGGTCTTCTCAAGTGATTAAATGTGTTAACCTCTAATTTCTATGTTCTGTGTGGCCTTACTGCCCAAAGCTTATGGTCTGATCCAGTCTTTTCAGATTATTGCTCCTATCTGCACATCAAATCATTCCTCATCTTCCCCAGCATCTTGCCCAATCACTCAGCTTCCCATGCTCCCCTCTCCAGCAGTATCTCCAGATCAAGGAGAGCAGATACTTACCTGCTGCCAGAAACAGCTCAAAAAAAAAAAAAAAAAATTCTCTCTTTTAACTGCTTGGTTGCCCTCAAGGTATTTCCAAACTTCAAGTGTTTCTGAGGGTATATGAGATGGTAAGGGGTGGAAGAGGGAAGCACAGACTAATAGATAAAAATATACCTGAGCAAATATATGACAGCATTTGAATCATTTTCCATGGAAAAAAGATACATTCATGAATAGTCACAAACATTTATTGAGGAACTACTATGGTGAACACTGGGAGATAAAAGTTCAAAACACAACTCTGCCTCAACTATGGATTTGAAACAGCAGAAACAGAAATATATGTCTGTACAACACACACACACACACACACACACACACACACGATTACTCAGCCATAAAAAAGAGCGAAATCTTGCCATTTGTGACAACACAGATGGATCTGGAGGGTTATTACACTAAGTGAGAGAAGTTAGACAAAGAAAGACAAATGCTGTATGATTTCAGTTATATTTAGGATTGAAAAAAATAAAGCAAATGAATAAACATACCTAAACAGGAACAGTTACAGAGAATGAGCAGGTGGTCACCAGAGGGGAGAAAGACAGAGGGCTGAGCAAAGTAGGTAAAAAGGATTAAGAGATAAAGACTTCCAGTTACAAAATAAGTAAGCCAGGGGGATGTAATGTACACACAGAAAATACAGCCAATAATATTGTAACAACATTCTATGGAGATGGTAACTAGACTGTGGCAAACATTTTGTAATGTATTAAAAATATCAAATCAATATGTTGCACACCTAAAACTCATATAATGTTGTATGTTAACTATACCTCAATAAAAATTAATTAAAAAATAAAAACAGTCTTCAGCAAGGATGAGGTAGGTGGAAGGCTTAGGGAGTGGTATTGCCAGAATCAGAAAAAATAAAACATCTGTATCTTCAATAAATTTATTTCCTAATCTTTAAATAATACAAAGCTTTTCCATGAAACACACTATGATTATTTATCTGTCTCACTGATTATCAAATGTGATACACAAAAATACTGAATGAAGAATCAGAGCCAGTAACATCACAGAAAAGGCATCTCTGTGACCTACTACTGCCATGAGTAGCACATTTTTCATTATTATAACAGTTTACTCAGGGAGTTAATCAGAATTCCTGTTAATACAGTGAAGCCTTTCAATCAAATATATAACTTTGCTGGAATGAAGAAACGTTTCCAGTGTAAGTTGGACGGTACTGATAAATTAGTGCTTTGGTCTCTTCAACATCAGATTCAAAATGGTGATTGCTTTTCCGAGCTGCAAGACAAAGAAAGGATTAGTTTTTAAGAAGATGGGGTACAACTTTCAAAAGGCTACTTTATGATGTTCCTTCCTCTAATCAGCATTATTTAGCAGGACAAGGCCAGCAAAAAGGAAAAAATGTCTTATAAAATTTCCCCCAAACAAAGCAGTACCTGACTTGGAGGAGCATTCCCTGACAGCAGCCACACCTGCTCTGCACCAGACCCTACGTGGTGCTCTGTTCTTGCTACATTCAAACACCTACTAGGCACCTACTAAGTACCTACTTTGCACAAGGCTTGACACCTCTCCTGGAGATGTAAATGTTCACCAGGCAATGTCCTAACTCTCAAGCAACCTAGTCTGATTCCCATACAGAAGTGGATACTGTTAACATTTTTGTTAACACTGGTAGCAGAGTCTTAGCCACTGGACCACCAGGGAAGCCCCAATCTTTTATTTGGTTCTTCTTTACTTAGGCTACTCACAACCATAATTGGAAATAATCTTCTAAAATGAAGAGTCTTTGCAGTTGATTTATCACTCTAGTCTTATAGACCAAAAAAGGAGGAAAACCTGCCTACAACATCAAGGAAGAAGCTCCAACTCCTCCATCAGCAATCAAAGCAGAAACTGTACCTAAACTATTCCCTGAAAGCTGCACATAAAGAGTGACCTATTATTGTCATGTGCTATGTCAGTATTAACGACAAATTCTAGAGGATCCCATTGCTGTGTACTTTGTATACTAAGTGACCTGCCCCACTGCAACGTACAGGGATTTCTCTGGTGGCTGAGACGGTAAAGCATCCACCTGCGATGCAGGAGACGCAGGTTCAATCCATGGGTTGGGAAGATCCCCTGGAGAAGGGAATGGCAACCCACTACAGTATTCTTGCCTGGAGAATTCCATGGATGGAGGAGCCTGGTGGGCTACATACAGTCCATGGGATCACAGAGAGTCAGACAGGACTGAGTGGCTAACACTTTCACTTGATTGAACATGATACATTCTGTACATAAATCATACATTGTTTACTCCATGCATGAGTACAAACTACGAATATTACATCATTTTTTATAGACTAACTTCCTGAAGATGGTTCAAGAGTAAAGAGGAGGGAGACACTGTATAGCCGAGGCAGGTGTGTTGGTGGTGGGGAGAAGAGAGGCGGAAATTAGAAATGGAAGGAGGCACGAAGAAGTCGGCGAAGCTGAAGTTTGAATGTGAGGGGGTGAAGGCTCAGACCTTACCTTAAAGTCAAAATAAAGCAATATGGGCTTTTCTGGCATTTTTTAGAAACAGGGCATTGGAAGATGAAGACAGTGGAGTCAAGCCTGTGACAGTGCTGGAGAAAACCATGCCCTGCCCACCGCTGTCCTCATTCACTTCTACATACGTGACCTAAAAATGTTTCTTAGGACTAATACTGCCCATGGGAGAACTTTTGGATTTTTATTTTTAATTTGGGGTTTTGTCAAGAAATAACCCATTCAACTGAGCATAATCTTAAACCACGGTGAACTCAGGATGCAGTATATACCTGCCAGTGTGAACAGAGGGGTGATAAACCTCAGGGAAAGCTCGGATGGAGAAGGCCAAGTCTTCCCATGCCCACGCCTCGCCTGAGGGATGCCCCATCCTTGGCGAGCTGCATCTGTAGCTCTGTCTCACACCCACATCATTCAACTAAACCTCAAGCATCTAGCACCAAATTCTCAATTACCCACAAACATAACACTGTGTGACTACATCTGTGTTTCCAACATGAAAAAGCAGGCAAAGCGTATTAACTCTCCAATGTGCCAATACTTATAGACAGAGAGATTTAAATCCACAGACTGATGAGTATAGATTCAACTCATATAACTGTCTCGGAAAAATAAGATCTAATTCTCAGATAATGTCACAATTAAAATATTATTCCAAAGAAGAGTAATGATGATGGCTGTTGTTTAGTTACTCAGTTGTATCCAACCCTTTACGACCCTGTGGACTGCCTCCTGCCAGGCTCCTCTGTCCATGGGATTCTCCAGCCAAGAATACTGGAGTGGGTTGCCAGTTCCTTCTCCATGGGATCTTCCCCACCTAGGGATAGAACCCAGATTTCCTGCACTGGCAGGCAGATTCTTTACCACTGAGCCACCAGGGAAACCCAACACTAATGGGAAAAAAATCTTTAAAAAAGGAATCAAGAAAGAAAAAAGAAACAATCTTTATGCTGTTAAGATTTCAACCCACTTTAGAGAATGCAATACTGTTAACGGAAATAATGGTCCTGATTTGATTTAAATTACTAATATCTCAATTTCAGGGCTCTCAAATTCATTTTCTTAAGTTAAACCTACAGAACATTTATAGAATACACAAAAGTTCAGACGAGGGCAATTTCCTTCAGAACCACACTAGAGTGATAAAATTATAACCTCTGCCTCAAATTACCTTCAGCCACAAAGAACTCTGCTAAATAAAATGCGGCCTTCACAGCATTAGGTGCATGGGAAATGCCTCGTAATTGCCCCCATTCATAAGGAGCTTTCTCCGGATGCCACTGGACGCCATATATTGGATACCGGTATCCTGCACAAAGAACAGACTGGTGAGTATTAAGTGGTAACAATGGTCTAAGATGTTACAATTCTGTTGTATATTCTGTGTAAAATGTTACTTTTATAGCCCACAATGTCAGACATAGTAAAACTGTGCATATTATTATCACAAAGAATTTCAATTCACAGTCAATGTGAGGTTCATAATAACAGTATTTAACTGACTTATAATCTTTTATGAGACTCCCAGGTGACTAGTGTAAAAGAACCCGCCTGTCAAAGCAATAGACATAAGAGACATTGGTTCAATTTCTGGGTCGGGAAGATCCCCTGGAGAAGGGCACGGTTACCCACCCACTCCAGTATTCTTGCCTGGAGAATTCCATGAATAGAGGAGCCTGATGGGCTACAGCCCATGGGGTCAAAAAGAGTCAGACATGACTGAAGTAACTTAGCACGCATGCACAACTTTTTATAATCTGAAATATGATTTACTTTACTAGGTGATCAGAGTTGTTGTTGTTCGTCATTTAGTTGCTCAGTTGTGTCCGACTCTTTGTGATCCCATGGACTACAACACGCCAGGCTTCCCTGTCCTTCACCATCTCCCAGAGTTTGCTCAAACTCATCTCCATTGAGTTGGTGATGCCATCCAAGTATCTTGTCCTCTGTCGTCCCCTTCTCCTTCTGCCTTCAATCTTACCCAGCATCAGGGTCTTTTCCAGTGAGTCAGCTCTTTATATCAGGTGGCCAAATACTGGAGCTTCAGTCTTAGCATTAGTACCTCCAATGAATATTCAGGATTGATTTCCTTTAGGATTGACTGGTTTGATCTCCTTGCAGTCTAAGGGACTCTCAAGAGTCTACTCCAACACCACAGTTCAAAAGCATCAATTCTTCAGCACTCAGCCTTTTTTATGGTCCAACTCTCACATCCATACATGACTACTGGAAAAACCATAGCTTTGACTATATGGACCTTTGTTGGCAAAGTAACGCCTCTGCTTTTTAATACACTGTCTAGGTTTCTTTGGCACCCCACTCCAGTACTCTTGCCTGGAAAATCCCATGGATGGAGGAACCTGGTGGGCTGCAGTCCATGGGGTTGCTAAGAGTCGGACACGACTGAGTGACTTCACTTTCACTTTTCACTTTCATGCATTGGAGAAGGAAATGGCAACCCACTCCAGTGTTCTTGCCTGGAGAATCCCAGGGACGGGGGAGCCTGGTGGGCTGCCATCTATGGGGTCACACAGAGTCAGATGCGACTGAAGTGACTTAGCAGCAGTAGCAGCAGCAGGTTTCTCACAGCTTTTCTTCCAAGGAGTAAGCATGATCAGAGCAGAGTGGAATAATTGAGCCTCTGAATACAGACCAGTTCAATAGTCAGGGGTACATCTGATTAGTGACAAGTTTCTTCTACAATGGGTTTCTTTTCCCCTCACTTCACACCACATCTTCATCCCCTCCAATATAATGACTTACTCATGTGAGAATGAACTATGCTAGCATCTCTGGTGTCTTTATAGGTTAGCTAGTTTGTCTCAGCGTACACTGTGCCTCTCTCATGGTCTGTGGAATGGTTCATGACTTCAGTGAATCAATTTTTAAATAGTTTTTTTTAAGAAGTTTAAATTTGAAAGATTTTTGCTACTATAGTTCACTTATTCTTAGAATTATTAACTACTTTTATATATAAAAATGATATGATCCCTAGGATTTACTCCAAAAAATATTTTAGTAAGAGGAAAAAGTAAATATGAAATAAGTATGTCCAACTCTTGCGACCCCATGGACTGTATGAAATACGAATGGCCACATAAATGTGAAAGTTCTTGAAACTTACAGAAAGGTACCCAGGATGTCACTATATTACTCGCCTACTTCTAAGTGTGTTTTTAAAATTCTGTAACTTTTAAAAACGTGAATATGTGTGATATTTGTTTTCTGAGAAATTTACATACTGATCTCATTTTTTTTCTTCACACGTATGCCTTTCCTCATTTTAACAATTTATTAACCAGAGATGTATTAATACGTCTTTTGTTACCCAAATATTACTGACTGGAGTGTTTTAATATTCACTTACATAACAAATCTCTGGCCACAGGCATTAGTTTCTGCAAAAAACCCCCCAGTCAACAGTGTGTTAATTGAAAAAGAAATCCTCTATTACTTTTGCATTGAAATTAAAACCCTAACTACCATATGAAAATACTTGGAGGAATGAGTGATCTGAAAGTACAGGTATCCAGGAAAAAGAGCACTGTCCTCTTGTATCCCATGAGACTCTGCTAGGAGAGAGCACATCACAGAAAAGAAACCTACTTTATCCTACCCTTCCTCGGGCAAGGTTCACAAGAGGAGAACCTAAGACCAAGTAGCTGTGGTCACTACTCCATCCCTCTCCCACTGGTCACCTCCTACCTCCCTGTAATATACTCTCTTTCTCTGTCTGGGAGCACATGTGGTGACACCAGCAGGAGACCCATTGGCTAGATGACTAGAAAATCAATTGCTACACACAGATAACTGAAAGACAGATCTTCTAATATATTTCTTTGAGATACGAAAAGTACTATTTAGGATAAGAAACACCCTAGCTACTACAAACCTAGACAGCATATTAAAAAGTAGAGACAGTACTTTGCTGACAAAGGTCCATATAGTCAAGCTATGGTTTTCCCAGTAGTCATGTATGGATGTAAAAACTCGACCATAAAGAAGGCTGAATGCCGAAGAACTGATGCTTTTGAACTGTGGGGTTGGAGAAGACTCTTGAGAGTCCCTTGGACTGCAAGGAGATCAAACCAATCCTAAAGGAAATCAGTCCTGAATATTCATTGGAAGGACAAATGCTGAAGCTGAAGCTACAATACTTTGGCCACCTGATGCGAACAGCTGACTCACTGGAAAAGATCCTGATGCTGGGCAAGACTGAAGGCAGGAGGAGAAAGGGACAACAGAGGATGAGATGGCATCACCAACTCAATGGTAAGCAAATTCCAGGAGATACTGAAGGACAGGGAAGCCTGGCATGCTGCAGTCCATGGGTCACAAAGAGTCGGACACAGCTTCACAACTGAACAACAAGTGATAAACTGTAACAAAGATTTTTCAGATAGATAGAAAAGTAGATAGACAGATGAATGTTTAGACAGAGATACACACTGAAATTCAGAAACAAGTTGAGATTCACTCTCTTTTTTTTTGTAAACTACATCACTGAAAGATCAATACAGGTTCCTGACAAGGTAGGAACCGGGCCCTGTCCTCACTAATTTAGAACAAAAGTATCAAGAATAGGAAGGAAATATGCAAATAAGAGCACCTCCAGTGTTTCAGTGTTTCTATCTAGCAGGTATCAGGAAGTGTTCAGAAGATAAAATTTTCAAATGAGCCTGGTATAATGACACAGCCAGAAACACAGCCAACACGGAAAACTGACGCCCTAATTTCCAAGCCAAATCTCCTCCATTTACATAATTAGTCATCCATTCAACATCTCCTGGAAACACAAAGAATAAGACACAGTCTCAGCTCTCAATGAGCTCTTAGCTCTGAGCAGTTCTGCACGCAGGATTCGTTGAGGGTCCAGCCTTTCGGGTCCTGCTCCGTGGGGGTACTCTCCAGAGAGGGCGCTCCTGAGCTTCACCTCAAGTTCTCCTGATTCAGTAACAATGCTGGTTTAAATGCTCCATTTAACTCCTGGAGTTTAGGACCTAAATACCCTTACTGTCCTTTCATCAATGTATTTAGGGAGATTTTTTTCTGCATGCCAATCACATTTTTTGTTGTTGTCTGGAGCATGTACTTAATCTGCAATGTTGCTAGAAACAGAAGTCATCTTCTCCATTTAGCTTCATTGATCCTCCCCATAGTCTTCACCTCCCTTCCATTTTCATCACCTTGACCTAGAAGGTGACCCAGGTAAACCGCAACTGATTTGGAACCTGAGCAAAACATGGGCCTCTTTTCTCCAATAATGCCCTAACTTCCAACTTCAGTCCCCAAAGTTTTATTCATGATTTTATTTTTAAGAGAGATTTTAAATGATTTTATTCATAAGAGAAATATAAAATCAAAATTCATAAATATAATAAAACAAAGTGTACATGTGCAGTGATACATACCTTCCATGGTTGAAATAAAGTCAATATTGCCATCTGTATTTGTAGTTAATATACTGAAAAACGCCTTTAACTTTTCATTCTTCGTAAAATTCTAAAGTGTAAAAATAAAACCAAAATGATTACTTCTGCAGTAAATCTAAATTTAGCATGGATTTCACTGCATAATAAATGAGATACCATCACGGAGAGGCTCCACTTGTGGAAATGTGCGGTCAGAGGTTCTACTGCTAATGACAACAGCAAGTCAGCAGGAAAATTCTGGAACATTCTGCTCTGCAATGTACCTGAAAAAATTTAAGCCCAAGAGAAATTATTCAAACGCAGGAAAAAAATAAAATCCACTGAAGTCAGAGCCAGAGAGAGGCCACTGTGAAGACACAATCAAGATGACGAAATGATTTGCAAACACATCATTTCCACAGGAGTATTCTAGTCAGGCACAAAATAAGTTCAACACACAGTTCCAAATATGTTCCATACTTACGTACCTTTCTTCTAGAATTGCAACATAAATAACTAAAATTCTTTGGACATGATAATGAGCAGGATTTTAACTTGAGTTCTCTAGACAGGGCTGAAAAATAGGTAAAATTGTCCACATGTGTATATATTTGTTTGCTCAGGAAAGGATCTAGAACTTCCAATACATTTTCAAAGTATCTGGGACTTAAATGGTTAAAAATACCAACAATGTGGAAAAGAACACAAACCAGGTCACGAACCACTAGCAGATCAAAAGAAGCATTTTACTTCCCTGAAAACTCTGGAGTCTGACACAGACATACAGCAGCAAAAGGATAAGAAACTCCTGATGCTAATCAAGGCCCCAGCGTCAGCTGTCCTCAAATGAGCCTGTCATTCAGGATGCTAACAGTCCATGAGAACCCCAGATCATCATGTTGGGCACATGCCCCAGATCATCAAAATCTGCTGGTTCCTTATTTCAGTGAATTTCATTCCTGGTTTGTATAAACTCGGTTTCAAACACACACAACCCAAAGAAACTGACCCAAGACATATATTTCCCATATGATTTTTGCACTATTTGAATGTGAGAAAGACCTGTGAAAAGTATAGAGCATTTTATAAGTTCTGGGAATAACAACTACTGCTTTCCAACCAAAATCTGTAAGAGAACAAGAAAGGTTGGTAGAATTCAATTCTGATGATTCTGAGATCAAGTAACCTACAAGAATCATCTTTTTTGTTTTTAGTTTTATTTTTTGGCTGTGCTGCATCTTTGCTGCTGCCTGAGGGCTTTCTCTGGATACACGGTGGGCGGGAGCGGGGGTGGGGGTGGGCTTTCTCTGGATACACAGTGGGCAGGAGCCCGGGGTGGGGTGGGCTTTCTCTGGATACACGGTGGGCAGGAGCCTGGGGTGGGGTGGGCTTGCTACTTTCTGGTTGTTGTGCGCAGACTTTGCATTGTGGGTGGATTCTCTCATTGTGGAGAACAGGCTCTACAGCACACGGGTTTCAGTGGCTGTGGAGGACAGGCTTAGCTGCTCCGTGACGTGTGGGATCTTCCCAGACCAGGGATCAAACCTGTGTCTCCTGTATTGGCAGGTGGATTCTTCAACACTGGACCACCAGGGAACTCCCAAGAATCAGTATCTATTTACACAAACTGGCAAATAAAGAAATTTGTCTGGTCTTTGTCCTGGGTTCCCGAATGGGAGCTTTTAAAACCCCTGGAAATTTTAAGGAAATTCGCGAAGGATGGGCATGTCTTTGTGATGCTCATGAGGTGGCATAAGGTGGCCCCTGGACAGCTTTGGGATGAGGCTGGTGACCAGAAAGACTGACCACGTGATTACAGCAGGTCTGGCTTTACCTGAATCTGCAGCATATGGATATGGATATGAAATGGACTTCAAGAGTAAATCTGACTTTGAGCCAGCCTGAACTCCAGGGATGGGACAGACAGGGACTAGAGACTCAGTTCAATAACATGGCCAGTGATGTAATCAATCATGCCTTCACAATGAACCTCCAATAAAAACTTCTGAGCACCAAAGCTCCCTGGAGCCACTTGGCTGGTGAAATATTGATGTGCCAGGAGGGTGACGTGCCCTGAGTCAACAGAAAGAGGGCAGGAGGTTCTGCATTCCCTCCAGACCTCAGCCCATGTGAATCCTTTACAGCAAAACTCTTATTGCAAACACGGCCCTTTCTGAGCTCTGTCAGTCATTCCAGTGCATTATTAAACCTGTGTGTGAGTGTGTGCTAAGTTGCTTCAGTCACATCTGACTCTTTGCAATCCTATGGACTGTAGCCCGCCAAGGTTCCTCTGTCCATGGGGATTCTGCAGGCAAAAATACTGAAGTGGGTTGCCAGGCCCTCCTCCAGGGGAATCTTTCTAACCTAGGGATTGAACCCGCGTCTCTTACATCTCCTGCACTGGCAGGTGGGTTCTTTAGCACTAGAGCTACCTGGAAAGCTCTCCGTACTCAATGAAGAGTACAGAGATCAGCCCTACCCACGGAGACACGCTGCTTTATAATTCACTGCTGTCATCACTTACAGGCCGATGTTTCCTTATAAGAACATTTTATTGGTATGATAATTAGATTATTTCACTGCCTCCTCCATTCTGCTGCCCCATGCCCCTCCCCCATCGAGGATTTCACCAATTACAGTGGTTTCTCCCAGGAAACATGCGTATTTTGAACTCAGTTGAACATGGGCTGTCGGCCACCTCCTCCTTGAACCCGGGCCCGCCGCCCTCACTTCCAGTGCCGCTGCACTTGAGGCCAGGGCCCCAGGTGCCTCGGCAGTTGGCACAAGTGAGGACTATCCACCCAGGAGGAGAGGGAGAGCACCTACAGCCCCCTGCCCAGGCACCCTCTCTTGGCCTTAGTTACATCACAGCCCCTGAACCCCAACCCCACCCAGCCCTGAGCCTAGCCCACTTTCAAAAAAAAAAAAAAGCTTCCCACTTGGGAAGCCACCCGGGAAGCTTCACTAAACCCATGGGTATCCCCAAACTCATGGCCAGTTGATCAGAAGTGTGAGTAGCCTTGGGGCATGACTAGAGGCTGGTCCCTGATGTAAGGGTAGTCTGGTCAGGGAGATGACCTTTACCTGGAGCCTGAGCTGCCTCCAGATGGTATACTAGAATGGAGTACACCCCAGTTGGGGTCAAAACACAGTACACAGCCAAGGGGGAAATGCAGGTTCAACCCCTGGCTCAGGAAGATCCCCTGGAGGAGGGCCTAGCAACCTACGCCAGGATTCCTGCCTAGAAAATCCCATGAAAAGAGGAGTCTGGTGGGCTATGGTCCATAGGGTTGAAAAGAGTTAGATATGACTGAAGCTAACATTTATGAGAGTTATGTTTAAAGTGCTGAGCATAGTACCTGGAAAACACTGTCTTATTTAACCCTCACAAAAAACAAAAAACACAAAAAGTAAATGCTTTTAGAAATAATTTGTAAAAGTTAAGACAGGTTAAATGATTCCCCGAGGCAAAGTAACAAAGTTAGAACTCAAAGCCAGGTCTTGGTTTAGAGTTTTTCATCATGCATGGTCCTGATATCACTAGAAGCAGTAAGTTATAAACATGCAAAATCCCTTAAGCCATCTTTATAACTTAGTACAAAGAGTTACACCTTAAGCCTGTGTAAATAAGTTAAAAATTAACAAATGTTACAATTATTTTTTGACTTGGATATTTGCAACTTACTAATCATACCCAGTTACTACCCTTTTGAAGGAGCAGAAAAAAAAAATTCTTACCTCTAGAGAAGTTCAGTGGCAGTTTAATTCCAACAGTATCTGTAAGGGTTAATAAGCTCTCTCCACTGACCAGATAAATAAGCTCTTCAAATCCAAGGCAGGTGCCCCACACAGGAAAATAGTCTCCTTCGCCAAAACTCTTTGCAGAGTAAAGATAAAAACTAAGCTTATTCAAACTTTTCATAATAAAATTTATACATTCAGTTTGTCCTAACAAGATGGGCACCTAAGTCACACATAGATTTCTAAGGAATTTCCAAGATCAGTAGTAGTAGGCCAGCATTTTCTTTTCTATCAGCTGGTTATCACTTCATCTGTCTGTAGACCAAGCACCCTCATAACACTTAAGGTTTAATTTACCAAACTATCCAGACTCAGTTGTGCTGGGAAAGAGACAGACATCTGCCAGTCAACTACCAAACAACACATGTTATACTTTAGGGACTGTAAATATGGAAGATGATGCTAGATAAATGCCTACTTATACATTTTGTACAAATCCTATTGTTTTAAATGACTGTCCAGGTTTGAAACTACTCTGAATGGAGGTTTTCCTTTCCCTCCATTATCTCAGAATTTATAGTAACAGCCTTCGGCCAATCAGGTTTAATCTGATGAAAGCCATAATTTGGAAGGAAGGGAACAGTCAGCAAGCAAAAGTTAACGACTTTTCACACAGTAAACAAAGAAGTACAAGCATACTAGGGTTCTCAGAGGGAACTGAAACAACTAGTGTGACTGGGAAAAAAGTATTCTGGTGACTGAATTTTCTGATTAAAGATTAAACCCATATGTACTTATAGTTACAAAAATGGGTTTTGTAACTTCCTTAAAAACCGTGGTTTTCCTGCATAGACTGTAAAATATAACCTAACTGTGTGTGTGTGTGTGTGTGTGTGTGTGTGCGCTCATTCTCTCAGTCATGTCTGACTGTTTGCAACCCCATAGACTGTAGCCCACCAGGCTCTTCTGTCCATGGGATTTTCCAGGCAAGAATACTAGAGTGGGTTGCCACTTCCTACTCCAGTAACTCCAGAAAATGTTAAGGAATTTTTTTCTGTTCCTCAGTAAGAAAAATATAGAACAATATTAATTCTTATATTTTCTACTTCAAGATATGATTTTTATCCTTCATATACAAATCTAGGAAGTTTTTACTTGTAGAAGTTAGAATTGCATATGCTATGTTGAAAGGTCTTACGACATTCAGTTAACAATAAACACAAAAGAAGACAGAACTGCTGTCTCCATATGTACCAAACTGGATTTCTGGACTACATGTTATATCCCCACTTGCTGGGACCACATCTTTTATTTGTTGTGATCAGCAGAACAAAAGACACAGAGTGGAACCATACAGATCTAACAGAAATCACTTCTGAAGGCTGCTTCTTCTGAGGGCTTGTGGACCCCAGTGGCTACACCTAAATGGAAGTTCAAGATTGCTAAGCTTTTTCCTTTGCTTTGAAATCTTCAAGTTGTCAAATAGACCTTTTGTGTCTTATGGGTTGGGCAGTTAGGTGACTCCTTTTTTTTTTTTTTTGAACAAACCAGGTTACACAAGTCTCTATTTACGAAAGGAAGAGTTACTTTATAATATTCATATATATGTTTCCCAAATGCATTTTTAAATCATTCTTCTTATAATTTTGTTAAATTTCAATTTTGCTCATTAGTTTTTTCAAAAAATGTCCACTGAGCAGGTACTAAGTACACAGAACCATATGGTATAAAACGAGGAATGCCTCAAAGGGTATCAGAACCATGCAATCTGATGAGACATCAACAGCTAACTCCAAGATCTTGAGTCTCTGAGATAAAAGCCCTTTAATCTCAGAGAGCTTCCTTGGTAGCTCAGTGGTAAAGAATGCAGGAGATGAGGGTTCAATCCCTGGGTCGGGAAGATCCCCTGGAGAAGGAAATGGCAACCCACTCCAGTATTCTTGCCTGGGAAATCCCACAGACAGAGGAGCCTGGCGGGCTATAGTCCATGTGGTCACAAAGAGGTGGACATGACTTAGTGACTGATCAACAGCAACAAAATACACTAAAAGTTGAGCAGAAGGATGCCATTCCAGCAGGGCTAGAGGGACCCTCCCCATAAGGCGCACAACCCTTAGCCCTGAAAGCTGGCTAAGGCACAAATGCCAAGACGAGATAGAAAGAAACAGACAAAGCAGATTTGAAAGTAGGACATAGGATATGTTCTAGAAACACCAGTCTGACTGCAGGTACCTGCACAAACAAAGGCTGCAAAAGGTGGGCTGTGGGCACACTCTTCACTCAAAGACCATAGAAGGCTACAGGTCATTGAGCCAAGCCAGTCAACATTTTCCATCAAGTATCTCACATGCCAAAGGCAGTTTCTTAAGGGAATTATTTAAGGTTGGGTAGATGGTAGGGCCAGCAAGATTAATTAGAAAATTGCTGCTAACAGTTCCAGGGAGAAATCCCAAGAATTTGAGGTATGATGCAAAGGCAAGTGCAATGTGAGGTTACAGAGAAGCTGAGAGGCTCCACAAGTCACTGCATGTGGAGCCTTAGGGTCCAAGGTCAAACAGGACTGGATGAGTTGAGGGCAGCTTGCGAGGGGAGATGAGAATTAACGACCTATGAACAACGCCCAGTACATAATAGACACTGCTTACTCAGCCACTGTGAGTGCCTGGTTCATGTTAATGAGCCTGAGTACAGAGGGCTGGTCAGCAGAACTGGAGGGTTCCCTGGAGTCCAGAATTAAATGAAACACACAGAAAATAGGTGAGAGCTGCCACAGGGTGGAAAAGAACCAGCACCTCAAATGTTAAAGGGGTGATGAGACTACAGAGTGGTGAAGGAAGTATCACCACGTGCTTTAAAAAACAATTACCCTTTTGGAAAATTACAAAAACTCACCTGGAATAATAAGAAATAACTGAGACTTACCTTTATGGACAAGTTGTAAAACATTTTGGCCACGCGAGCATAACCGGACCTCATGAGGTTAACGCTTCCTCCAGGGAAAAGGACTCTGAAACAACATCAAAGAGGGTGCATTTCAACCTCTCCTCCCTCCCAGAAAATCAACACTTTTTTTATTTTAAAACAACCTTTCCTGATTACACAAGCAGCCAGAGCACTACAGAAAATGAGAAAAAATTGGCAAAAAAATATAAAACACTTACAATCTCACCTATGTGTAAACTACTGCAGTTAACAGTGCATTTGTGCATATTCTACCAGACTTCTTGGATAAACAAGTCTATTTTTGAAATAGAGTATGGATAAGTTAAAGTAAAAGAAATTGGGGGCAAGGGAAGAATAGGCAGAGCTAGCAATCAAGTAGAAATAAAATTCTAAGTGTAGCTATTAATAGGTTTAAATTAAGATGATCAGAGATGCCAAAATCAACTGCAGGTTCACAGCCATGAGTCAGTCTTGGCTCACACACACAAAAAAAATTGCTATAACCATAAAGAATGAAATAGTCATAAAAATACAATAGGCTAGAACTCAATATCCATGAAAATTTTCATTTATTATTATTTCCCTGAGTTCTCTTCAGAAATAAGAATGGCATCAGAAAATTTTGAAAAAGAACACAATGACAATTCTTTTTTATTTAAATTTATTTATTTTAATTGGAGGCTAATTACTTTACAATATTGTATTGGTTTTGCCATACATCAACATGAATCCACCACAGGGGTACATGTGTTCCCCATCCTGAACCCCCTCTCACCTCCCTCCCCATACCATCCCTCTGGGTCATCCCAGTGCACCAGCCCCCAGCATCCTGTATCCTGCATCGAACCTGGACTGGCGATTCATTTCTTATATGATATTATACATGTTTATGACAATTCTAAAAAACTTCTCAGAAAAAAAAGAAGAGCGTCACAAACATCTGACTACTGGACTCTACCAATAGAAGAGATATATAGAAAAGTATTTATATTTTTATTTCAACTTTTCAAGTTAAAGAGCTCTTAAAGTAACTAAGGACATTCTAAACAGATTACAAAAGTTGGACAAAATATATTAAAATTTTTAAAAAGTACTTAAATATGAATTTGAGATGTAAGAAATATCACTTTTGAGACTGTTGTTCATTCAGTAATAGGTATTAGCCTGGAGAGTCAGAGATGGGCAATTCTTGCTGTTGGTAAGGTCATGGTCTGGTAGGAAATACCAAAACTATAAGGCAGAACATCTGTCACAAAACCGAGCAGGAAAGTGCCTTAATGAAGACTCATTAGCAGCTCCCCCTTTTTACTGAGTCGGTATTTGAAAAGCTGCCTCTGAATGAACTTGGCATGTTTAACCTCAGTTCATTCAAAAGTAAAATTTGACTGTCCCTCCTGATTGGCAAACACCTTGAAAGCAAGGATCCACCTTTTCATCTCTGCACCGTCCCCCCAAAACAGTACAGGGTTCATGGCATAACAGGGCTCAGTAAAAGTGGTTCTTAAAGTGAGAGGAGAGTCGTGCTCACTTTATTTTCGAGGTTCTATCTCATGGTCTCTCCTGGACTTATCTTTGTCCATGCCAAAGTACACTGCACGTAACAGGCATTGTAAATATTTCACTAAATTGAACCGATTTTAAATACTTATTGATCTAAACTGACCTGAATGCAAATGACCACTTTGAACATAGCTTTTTAAAAAAATGAGCAATTATTTTTAATTTTTAAAAGTTCTTTTAATAAAAGCTTTACAGTAAGACAGACTCCCTCTATTCCACTCCCAAGCAGAAATAACCATCATTAAGATTTGCTGGGTTAATCTGATATATATTATGCATGTCTCCTCACCCCAACTTCAAAAACAAAAGCAAATGGGAGTACACTACACACACCTCTGTGTACCCTGCTTGTTTCGTGTAACAATACCACACTATTCAGGTTACAACAGTGATTCAGGGCATCATCTACAGACACCCTCATTTTTAACCATATTCTATCATATGAGTATAGTTTATTTTTAACCCAGTTCCCAACTGGGGTGGGTGGATGGGTTCCAAATCAGGGGTATTTCAAACAATACGAGAGTACATATGTTTGGGCCCAGGTCATCATGTAAGACAGGACTATATCTTTTTTGCTTTACTTTTTATTGAAATATAGTCAAGTTTCAATGCTGTGTTAGTTTCAGATGTACAGCAAAGTGACTAGGTTTTCTTTTCCAGATTCTTTTCCCTTACAGATTATTATAAAATATTGAGTATGATCCCTGGGCTGTACAGCAGACCCTTGTTGGTAACCTATTTCACATATAGTAGTGTGTACATGTTAAAGGAGAGGATTATATTTGTAAAATAAAATTGCTTCTGAAGCATTTCCTGTGACACATGGTATGTGTATTTTTAATTTCAAAAGATTATAAAACTGCCCCCAAAAGACTATCTAACTTCCACCCTGATAGAAGAAATTTTCACCTACTATGAGCTAGCATGAGCTAGTATGGGGAAGTCATTCTGACTTATACATGATTTGACTTGAACTTTATGCTAATAAGAACAGTCTGTCTATGGCCCATCAAACATGTACTGTACCTCTGCTTTAATCATTAAGAAAAGAATGCATTATCTAGAAGTTAAAGAAAAGTCCGCTCTGAAGATAGGGATAAATGGCTGCCCTTCCTATGATGCCCATGCTAGTGGTCCTTCCAAGATAAGGTTCCCTTGCCAGACATTAAGGTCATGCTGACTTGCTGGCCACGTCTCTGTTGAAACCTGGAAGGAATGTAACCCTGTCATGTTTGATGTACATTCTTTGATCCGTCAAGATATAACACAGTGTTTTTCTGAAGCACTTTCTTCCTGGGCTATAGTCCTCAGTATGGCTTAAAGAAAACTTTCTTCTGTTCCTTAATGTAGACTGTTTGTATCTTATTCGCATCAACAACTCCCACAAATAAAGTACAAGAACACTATTTCCTCATACCCTCACCTTAGCACATCAGCACATTTTCTGCTTTCTGCCAACCTGGTGGTTTTTAATTGTTATAATTAGCTCTCCTTTAATTATGAATACGTCTTACATTTTTTCATATGATTTTTTTCTGTGAGCTAAGCAATCATATCTTTTGTGATGAAGCTAGAGGATATAAAACTTTTTACCAAATTCTATTCAAATCACCTTCTGAAAGATAACCAATTAATATCTTCAGTCTTCAGACATAAATCCCCTAAGCAAGCAGTATGTCATGGCCTCCAAAGTGGCTTCAAAGCCTTTAAGACAAGCATTAAAAGAATAAAAATTATGTTACACATTAAAAAAAAATGTTATCTACTATATAACATTTATTTTCTAACCTGCCTTCTCTCTGCAGGATTTTTGCATCGCTCAACAAAATAATTTCTATAAAATAACTCAGAAAACTAACATTTATACCACTGAAAAACAGTTACCTAGAAACATATATTGTATTCATACGTACTCTTTTGCATCACTTAGACCTCATATACCGTCTTAAACCAATGTTGACAACTTACCCATTAATAGATTTGAAAAGCTTTTCATACTCTTCATTTTTAAGATCAAGCCTGAAAATGATAAAAATAGTTACAAAACATCCATTTCCAAAACTGAAGAAAGTAAGTCTCTAAATGAAGCTACCACATTAATATTTAAAAGCCAGGTGAAAATAATTCTTTTTTTTTTAAATATTTATTTATTTGGCTGCATCAGGTTTTAGTTGCAGCATTATCAGATCTAGCTCCCTGATCGGGGATGGAACCCAGACCCCCTGCACTGGGAGCACGGAGTCTTAGCTGTGGGACCACCGGGGAAACCGCTGAGTCCCAGTGTTCTGCCAGGTGAAACTACCCAGATTATGTCAACAAAGAGGGGACCAGTCGGGACACAGAAGCTTCCCCATGGACATTTAAATCAGGATGGGCAACTACCACCATCAGGAGCGCGAACGGATTGAGATGAATCAGCTGCTCTCCAGGGACTCCTGCCAGGTAGCCTTGCAGCTGAGCTCTGGTCATTTCACTCATTCTAAAAAACAGTTCCCACGTTGTCCATGCCTGAATTTGGGGGCCCAGTGCATCACTATTAAGGGGCTTAACTGTGGGTTGGGGACGGGGGTCACAAACTTCGGTGTCTCAGAGACCGTGAAGGCAAAACAGACCAGGGCACGTTCTTTGAACACAGATGACATTTGCATGTTGTCAGACTTTCTTGAAATGCAAGACTCCCTCAATAAATTCTCTTTAAAGAAAACAACATACATCTAGGAATGATGGCAAATGACAGGTTCGGAGCATGAAAAGGAGCAACAGGCACTGCTGCTAATGGACAGCTCGTGTTCTGTTCAAAATTAGCTCCAGAAAACTGTGTTAAAAAAAAATAAAGGCCAAAAATTCAGACTTTTATGAAGTCTCCTGATTTGTACATACCTTAAACACTACCAATGAAACAGATTTTTGACCAAAAGTGCCAGTGGGCTGCCACATGCCACCTCTCAGGAGGCAGACATCCTCTGGGTCCCTCCAGTTCTAGGGCAGGAGATTATAATAACCTGAGTGCACCGGGCACCAGAGGGTGAAGGCCAGACAGGAGGAAGGGCACCAAACACAAATGCCTTCGCCTGCTCAAGGATTCTGCTGAGGTCTCCTCTCGTCCACCTCCTCTTTCCCTCTGAACTATAGCAGTCAGTGCCCAGCACCCGAAATTCAGAAATAAACCAACCAACATCATCAGTGTGATCACGACTCATTCCATATTAGGCAATCCTTTGCAGGTTGCTCTGGGAATTTAGCTGCCACGTATTACTCTGCTTTTATAGAATCACATGATTCTAATTCTGAGCAATATACCTTAAAATGAACTTTGGGAATCCAAGCTGGAAATTAACCTGTATGCCATGTTTTCAGCATCTCAGTCATAAATCCCAGTATTCTGCAAGTCATCAGTTTCAACACTTTCCGTTTCAAAACCTCTGTCATTCTTGTCTATTCCTCCCTGTGCCTTTTCATCCTAGTAGTCATCAAGTCTTATTGATTTTTTTTAAAGACATTTACCTAGCAATTCTACAACCACTGCTCTAAGCCAAGCCTTCCTTGCTTCACACCTAACCCACTCACATCTCTGAACTGGCCTACCTGTCTTTTGTCTCTCCCACCTCCCACCCATGTTATTAAACCTATTTTCTAAAAGAACAGCTTACAGAAAAAGCTTCCAGGATCAAAACTTTGCAAGTTGTCTTGAGGACTGTCCAGAACCTCCAACTCAGCTCTAAAACTCTGCTGTTAAGTTCCAAAGAAGATTTCATTTGAAAAAATTAGACTGCTATGAAAAAACTGAAGACTAATGTCAAAAGCAAATGTTCATCTAAACATAAAACCATTTTGTGGTACTATTCTCAAAATTGTAGCATTTGCATTTTGAGTATTAATGTTCTACTTTTGTTACCATTTTTCATGTGAAATTATTTACAGTAACAGGTTTTCCTGAGCAAACAGTTGTGTTTTATGTGTGAAACCACTTATAATGGATTAGGTGAGGGTGCGAGAAGACCCTCAAATACACTATTTTGGGGTGATAAGATAATATCAATACAACAACAAGGCTTTTGTTAAAAAAAAAATTCAAGTCTTTCCAAATCAAAATGACATGAATCATTTATCATGTCATAAATATGACATGAGTCATTTTATTGTTCCTTAGATCATTAAACCACAAAAATAATGTAGCTCCTTTAAAGTCACAATACCTGCAATTAATATCGAAGCAATAGTGCTGTATTAGTCATTTCCAAACTTCTAAAGTGGCGTGGGAAGGTCTCTGAAAAGTCCTCTTCTAGAATATTCCTTGATTCCCTACATGTTTCTTTACACTAATATTATAGAACGAAGCTGGTGAATCTAGAAGTGCTTTTACTCCATTGCTTTTGTAATATCTGATGAGTATCACCTTTTCTGGAGTAAAGGAACTTATTTCATTCTCTATCTAATACACATGACACAGCTCTAATGATATGATAGAAACATGTAGCTTCACACTTTGAACAACTTAATGAGAGACTCTAAACATTAGATTTAGGGCAAAAACCAGGTATAACATTAATGTGCTTGAATAATGCAATCGCAGGAGAGAAAGCATTCATTTTAGAGATAAAAGATAACTTTAGAGAGGAAACAGCAGTTGCAGTTTTTTTAATTCAGTGTAAAAACTATCGCATCGTACCTTACTGGTACCACTCTTGCACCAGCTGACTCTAGAAACTTCACGTAGGATGCAGCAATGTAGTATTTTCCCAGGGCTCTCATGTTCTTATTATGGCACTTTTGCATTAATATTCCTAAATTACAAAAAAAATAAAGTTTCCATTTCAAGTAATGTCCTTTTTTCCTGCTTAGAAACTGAAACATATCACCCTAGAAATGTCACTTCTTCACTCATTTAATTCACAGAATTAAACATGAAGCTTCTCCTGAAAGGATATCTATAGGATTTGGGAAAGGAGTAGTGGAGGCTGATCTGAATTGTAAGTAGCTTCCTTCTTGCCACATCAGGGAGGCCAAATAAGCCCCCAAAGCCAGGTTCTTTGGCACAAGCTAGAATCTATGTCAGAGTACTGATCCTTAAATCCAGCAGAAGGCCCCTCCCTACACACACACACACACACACACACACACACACACACACACATAGTTTCCTTGACAACAAAGTAAAAGAGTGAAAAAATTCTCTATGCATGTTTCTCCAACACCATCAACACCATCTTAATCCAAGCAACAAACATCCTGCCTACCCCTCCCCCAACCTGGATTATTCTAATAGCCCTTTAAAAGGTCTCTCTGCATCCGTTTTTTTGTTTTTGAAGGACCTTTACTCAGATTTACTGAGGTATAGATTACATATAGTAAAATGCACATATATTTTACCAGATAACATGGAACAAACATTGTAATCAAAATATAAAGCATCCTGTGTAGTTTTGTTTTGCAATGTGCTCAGTTGCTAAGTCATGTCTGACCCTTTGCCACCCCATGGACTGTAGCCTGCCAGGCTCCTCTGTCCATGGGATTCTTCAGGCAAGAATATGGAGTGGGTTGCCATTTTCTCCTCCAGGGGATCTTCTTGACCCAGAGATCAAATTTGAATCTCCTGCATCTCCTGTATTGGCAGACGGATTCTTTATCACTGAGCCACCCAGTAAACCTACATAGGATTTCATTTTGAGTTAATTCCCTTTGAAGATTTTAACCACTATTTTACATAGATTATGAAATAATGCATCCCAAGTTCCAAATATTGATATACAACATACATAAAAATGGACACTACCAATATCCATGAAAAAAATGCTCAACTACTTTCTATTTAGTTACAGAATACAGTGCCCATTTTCGTGGGAAATAAAGGGAAAAAAAAAAAAACAGAATGAAAGGCATAACAATACTACCAGCTAAAATGAAATCAATTCTAGTTGTCCGCCCACAAATTACTTTTTTGCACATTTCAAATACGAGCTGATTTCTCCAGGGTTGCTTTCCCTTGCCCCAGTCTTAAATGTTTGTTCTGGCGATTCAAATTGATTTTACTCCCTTTATAGAACATTAAGTGTGTTGAAAAAGAAAAATGACTTGTTTTACTTTAACACAAAACAGAATTGCTACTAGGATCACAGGAGCCACGGCTGCCCTCCGCTGCCAAAGAGGACAAAGGCCAGGTATACCATAATTTCCCAATTATCTAGTCAATTCGATTTTGCATTTTTCCTCGAAATGAGCCCTCAACCAGTGAAATTTTAATAAAGATAATGCATGAATACAGAAGGTTTAGTTAGCAGAAATTCCTGCTGCTGCTGCTGCTGCTGCTGCTGCTGCTGCTGCTAAGTCGCTTCAGTCGTGTCCGACTCTGTGCGACCCCATAGACAGCAGCCCATCAGGCTCCCCCGTCCCTGGGATTTTCCAGGTAAGAGTACTGGAGTGGGTTGCCATTGCCTTCTCCGCAGAAATTCCTAGATGAGTACAAACACAAAAACCATCCTCAGGATTCTTCACGGTGCATGCTCCTCCCTTTCAATTTTAAGAGCTAAGGATGTGCGGGAAATCAACGAGCATTACCTAGGTATATTTCAGCAGGATCTCAATGAGGGTTTGACCCCTGGGCTAGGAAGTCACACATCCTATCCCTAGGCTTGGATGTTTCCAGGACCGGACGCACCTGCCGAAGCTCAGCAGCTGGAAGCGCCCAGGGCGCGCTCCCGGCTCACCAGCCCCAGCCCCAGCCCTGGCCGCCTCCTTACCGATGATGGGCTTCTTGGGGGTAGGCGCGGGAGGGGCGCTCAGACTGAGGCCCGTCGCCCCGCACAGAACCAGACCCAACACGCTCAGCAGGCGACCCAGTCTCGCCATTGCGCTCGCCGCCTCCCGCCGGCTTTCAAAGGCACTACCGGCGAGCAGCAGAGTGAGGCAGCTGCTGTCACCCGGCCGCTCGAGGGCGTCGGGCGGGGGCGGTGCTCCGCCGCGGGGGCCTATGGGAAAGGCCGTCCGGGCGCATGTGCGCTGGGGCCGCAAGGGCGGGCGACTCCGGGGACCCAGAGGCCGCGCCTACCCCATCGCTCCGCGGCCGCCCGGACCCCTGGCCCCCAGCCCGCCCCGCGGCGTCTGCGGGGGCTCAGGAAAGTGCGGTGGGATCCGCGTACTCGAGCCCGCCCTTTCAGCTGTTTCCTCGACGTGACCTGGAGTCACCCGGAACTAACTGGGGCGCAGGGTCCCGCGGTCGAGTGGGGAGCGCTGGATTGCAGCCTGACCTGATTGGTAACCAGGCAGCGGGGGAGGCTGGCGAGAGGTTCTAGAAGTCGCCTGAGAACTTTGTGCCAAAGTCGTCTTGAGGAATGCTGGCAGCGGAGTTGGACACCCCCGCTTTCCATCAGGGATGGTTGGTGACGGGGGAGGTAGTTTCCGCATCCTGCCATTTGCGTGCAGGTAGAGGCTTCTGGACCAAACGAAGAGAAGATGAGGAAAGCCGGATAGATGTGAACACGCCCACGAGCATCGCCTCAGCTCAGAACTGGGTCAAGGAGGGGCCCACTCCTGGCATCACGACAAAAACAAGTCCAGGCCAGGCCCGCACACGGTGCCTCCTAACTTTAGCAGACTGTTCTCCAACAGGGCACAAAGGGTGACTTGGGTTCCTAATCACTAAAAGTTTTTTTGAGGTTTCTGTTTCAAATTTGAAAAGAGATTTAGAAACACTGAACTTGTTTTGGTGGGCTAGTAGATGAAAGGTAAGCTTTTTCTTTCTATGTGAAAACCAAAATATAAAGATATGGCTTATACTGGGAGTTCCCACCTATAAGGGTGAAAATCAGAATAGAAGAGTATTTGATAATCAACTCAAGGCCAAATATAGAGGATGCAAAGATTAATTGGGCAATGCCTTGTTTTTTCGTCTTAGAAGTTTGCAGTTTTGTAAGGAAAAGAGAGAACAGGATTTGTGAAGAGAATGTATTTCAAGAAGAGAGAATGCAATATGTCGTATGCTTTGTTAAGATAATAATGCTGCTCTGGAAGGGCGTGGTGAGCGATAAGCTGAATGGATGTGTTTGTGAAAGGCCCTACATATTTGGCTTGTTTTGAACTCAGATGAACAGATGAGGAAACTGTACCAGTATGAAGTTGTGAGCAATTGTCTGTCCACATAGGAAAAAAAGTATTACCTCTCATTATACACAAAAATAAACTCTAGGTGAGTAAAGATACAAACGTAAAAGGCAAACTGTTATACTTTGATGAGAAAATATAGGACTGTGTGTCCATGACGTTGATGGAATTTCAGAAAACATATTTCTAAAAAACGACATGTTAGTGGAAGAAATTGGTAGATTAAATGATGTTATAATTTTTAAACTTCTGTTTAACTAAATGAATTGAAGATAAGGCACAAATTTGGAAGATATATTTACAAAATACAGAATTTCAAAGATGTTTATTTCTAGCATGTACAAAGAACTAAATGAACAAGAAAGAATAACAACCTAATAGAAAACTAGGAAAATAATATGAAAAGACAAAGGTTCACTAGTCATCAGGGAAATGCAGATTACAACAAGATAGTATGTCACATCCATCAGAATGACAGAAGTGTAAAAAAGTGTACCCTTGATAATAAGGGTGTAGAAAAACAAGAAGTCTCAACACTGCTGGTAGAATTGTAAAGTATTACAACTGTTTTTGGGAGCAATTAGGCAATATGTGGTAAAAGGGAAGGTGCACATAGTGTATAACACAGCGTTTTTTAGACTTAGTATTTGCCCTAGAGAAATGCCTGCATGTGTGAATAAATAAACATATACAAGTATGTTCTTTGTAGCATTCTCTTGTAATAGTGAAATATTAAGTGCAACTTAAATCATTATAAATAAAAGAATGAATACATTGTATAATTGATATTTAGAATGCATGAAAATTAATAAATTGGAGCTGGTTATCAACAGAGTTGGTGGTGCTAATGGTAAAGGACCCACCTGCCAATGTAGGAGCTGTAAGAGAGGAGGAGCAGGTTCGATCCCTAGGTCAAGATGATCCCCCGGAGGAGGAAATGGCAACCCACTGCATTATTCTTGCCTGGAGAATCCCATGGAGAGAGGAGCCTGGTGGGCTACAATCCATAATGTCACTAAGAGATGGACATGACTGAAGCAGCTTGGCATATGGCACATCAACAGAGTTAATTTTATACCAATAAGAAATAACAGATAAGTTATGCTGGTGTCCAGAGACTTATGTCAACTGCCTAAGCCAGAATCTGTCTACAGATCTTAAGAAAAACCATGAGATATACAAGGAGTTTAAAATAAAGTTACACATGATATACACCTTTAACAATACTTGGAGATGGAGGGCACCACAAACATCAAATTAACAGAAAGACTGCTAAGTAGCAAACTCCAGCAAGTTTTCTCCACTGCTGCAAGACTCCCATGCTGAGAGCAGAGGATGCAAGGCTTCCTCTTTGAAAAGGAGGAAAGAGGAGCAAGTAATTTAGACAAAGCATAGGCAAAACCAAGCCCTGAAAGAAAATGTCAAACATGAAATGCCAGGATACTGAGCACAGGCTAGGTCTTGGAAGGCTGTGTATGCCTGTGCTCAGGAGCTCAGTAGTGTCTGACTGTGCAGCCCTATGAACATGGCCCACCAGGCTCCTCTGTCCATGAGGATTCTCCAGACAAGAATAGTGGAGCGAGTTGCCATTTCCTCCTCCAGGGGATCTTCCCCACCCAGGGATGGAACCTGTGTCTCCTGCAGCTCCTGCATTGGCAGGTGGGTTCTTTATGGCTGAAGCCCTACCCCTGGGAAGCCCTCTTAGAGGGTTAGTACTGGCTGTCAGGAAGGAGCCAGAGATGGCAACTTCAGGTAAGTATTGTTTCTGAGGACAAAACAGCTGCTTTGACAAGCGGGTAGTGTCCCTTCAAGAGAGGACAGTGAAGGGAAAGAAGGAGATAAAGGGGGAAATAAAGAGAAATAAGTCATGGCAATGACCCCACTTCACCCCCACATACACACAGTTGCCACCACTAAAACATCTGTTGAAGGAATTGTTAAGAAAAAGGAGAACATCCAAGACACCATAAAACCCAAGTGGATCAATCATGAAGAATGGGAATGAACCTGAGATAGCCTGAATCCTCAAATCTACAACCCAGCTCAAGACCTGATGGATTTACTAGGCTCTCGTGATACCTGACAAATCAAGGAAAGGAAGAGCTGTCGCTGATCTGAGATATTACCTACAGATGTTACTCTACAGCTAAACACAGTGTCCAACATAAAATATTATTTAAAATATGAAGGAACAGAAATATGTACTAGTAATCTAATAAGAAAGATAAAATAGACTCATAGATGACCCTGATCCTGGAGTTAGAAGAAAAGGCCTTTATTTCTTGAAATACAATTGATGTACAAGAGTATGTTAAGTGTGATCAAAGTGATTTGATATTTGCATACCTTAGGAAATGTTCACCACAATACATCTAGTAACCATCTGACTCCATACAAATTTATTACAATAAAATGTTATATATGACATCTCTATGTCTTATTTATTTTCTAAGTGGAGGTTTGTATCTCTTAGGAATGCAGGAGATGCAGGTTTGATCCCTGGGTTGGGAAGATTCCCTGGGTTGGGAAGATCCCCTGGAGGAGGAAATGGCAACCCACAGTATTCTTGCCTGGAGAATCCCATGGACAGAGGAGCCTGAGCAACTTAGCAAAAGTATTTCAGACATCACCTTACTAGTTTGCTGAGTTTGAGGTTTGTATGTTTGACCAGTTTTGTGAGCTGCTGGCTTGATTTAGGTGGGTAGCAAAACTATTACTTGCTCTAGGACTTCTGTGTTATTTCCATAAGGGAAA
The DNA here is from genome assembly GCF_027580195.1 of Bos mutus. NCBI lineage: Eukaryota > Metazoa > Chordata > Mammalia > Artiodactyla > Bovidae > Bos > Bos mutus. The sequence continues at coordinate 54,055,616 of NC_091630.1, read as the reverse complement.
TATATTGATAATCTGAAATCATGATCTGGGCTGATAGTTTCCAAATCAAATTATCTGATGAAGTGATATACTCTGGCTTTTATCACTTAAGTTTTAACTTTTGAAAGTATGCATGGCTTAATTTTATGAAATTAATCTGTGGTCCCTTTAAGCATAACAACACCGGGGAAAGTGGTATTGAACTGAGCAGCGGTGGTGGAAGTGGGGGAACCAGTCTGCAATTGAAATTGAGGACAACTAGATGGATGATACTTTTTTCTTAAGCTTTTCTGTAAGGAAAGCAGTTTTTGAAAAAGAATACCTAGTATTCTTATTTAAAAATGGACAACCAACAGCTATAGTTTGAGTGAAAAATCTTTATTTTGTTTTGAACAATATTCAACAAACATTATCTTGCAGTTCAGTAACAATGAGCACATGTTAGTCTTTTAAAAGGCACTTCTGGTGCAATTACTGTAAAGTAATAGAGACAGTTCAATAGTGATTTATCGTGCCACCTTATAAAACTGCTTGTTTATTTTACATTGTTGTAATGTTCCTCAGTGAATCACTGCATTCCATAAAAAATTCAAAATCCTATCATGAAATGTACTTCTGTTGATTGACTTACTTTAATTCTATTTACTGTTAATAACATCACCCATGAATAATATTTAAAAGACATTTAAAAATACTATCTATTGTGCTAAAGTAATCATTCCTTTATAGAGTCAGAAGAAAGTGGTTTAAGTTCCCAAAATGTGAATGAAGTGGAACTTTGTGATGTAAACCATGTAAGAATAAAAGTTGGGTAAACTAGAGCTTTTTGTTGTTGCTGTTATTTACACTTTTTAAGTGTTTTTATTCTGCTGTTATTTTTAATTAAACAGTTTTAAATTTATGATTTTATAAAGGTTTTATCATTTTTTAGAAAACAAGCATGATCTAATTTTTTTAACAAAAATTATAATGTACAGTTAGCTTCCCAATGCTAAATCACAAAGACGTTCTCTAAAGAACATTCATAATCATTTGATTTTTTACAGATGTATGTACAAAGAATCATAAGTACCAACTCATCTGATTAGAATAATTTTCTTATAAAGAAAAACAGCCTTTACATAGTCTTTCACAAAGCTAATATTGTATGATTAATGTTGAAACCCAACTAAGCTAAAACATGTTTAACAAATTTTGCATCCTGTGTTCTTTCATTAGGTTTAAAATAAAATTCAAAATTATACTGTAAAAATTGTCATAAATTGAAAGTTGTATTGACATATCTTTCTCAATAAATGAAATATGCATTAACATAGCTACAGTACAAACAGCACATTTTAACTACTGATTTTTTTAAGTGAATATGAATTGTAGGATTTGGCTAGAATGTTCTGATAATATAGTAAAACCTAAATTATTTCATGCATAGTCTGAAAAGTTCCAGATGTAACTGACTGGTTTTACAATGTAAACATTTCCTTCCCCTTGTGTAGTCATGTTACTGTTTAGTTAAAAATAGAGTCCATGTATATGGCAACCAAATATTATTCCATCTCTGAATTTCTATGGAGTTAATTGTATCAACATGAATAATTTCATAGAGACCTGATGCAGCGTATAATAGTTTATTGCATATGGACTTCATTCAAAAGTTTCTATTGTGCAGATATGCTAAACAGAATTTCCCTGAGGTGAACTAGCTTGGTGGCCCGTGGAAATAACTATGTAAAACTGTACTCAGACTTCAATCTGAATTATAGTCTCATCTGACACACCTAAAAAAGTGTGAATAGATTTTTATAGTCAGTTGATTTGTGCTAATATTTTTCTTCAGTGGACTATGTATTCATTTATAATTAAACCTATATAACCAGAAAAGTTTTTAAAAATAAAACTGTAAACACAAATGTACACATGACGGTACTTCAGAGATAACTTTCTTTCAAATGCCAAAAAAGGAACCTCTTCTATGCTTTTAAGGTATACTAACATTTAATTACTTCTAAGGTAAAGAAAAGATACTTAAAAAGTAAAGAAGTTTCCCAAATACCCACGTTGCTCAAGTTAAAAGATTTTTACATTAAAAAAAAAAAAATCAGAAAAGCATTAATTTAAAGATTCCCTTCCTTTCATTCATATAACCAGATAGGATCTCAGTCATGAATTTTTAATCAGGAAACCTTTCACATCAAGTAACTTCTTCTCCTTTAACCGTCTGTGAAATGCTGCTGAGATAATTTTCCGACTTCATTATAAAATTTGCCCACTCCTGACAGATGTCCTCTATGGAGTACTCTTCACCACCGTATTCCAGTGGAAGAATGTCTGGGAAATACTGGAGTAAGCTTTGCTTGTAGTTGTCCCCATGCATATGAATCTGAAACAGACAAAATGTTTTAGAAGATATGCCCTCTGCCTCCCAGTATAGCAGAGGCATTTCCAGCAGAAACTCAACATCATAAAACGAGGTATTCTCATCACATCTAAGACAGAAGAACATGTAGTATGTCGGGACAAATGATGTAGTATCTGCATCATTTGTCCCTCTGCTTATGAAGCCAATAATTTTACTTATGTTTAGACGGAAAAGGCAATGGCACCCCACTCCAGTACTTCTGCCTGGAAAATCCCATGGACAGAGGAGCCTGGTAGGCTGCAGTCCATGGGGTCGCTCAGAGTCAGACAGAACTGAGCGACTTCACTTTCACTTTTCAGGTTCATGCATTGGAGAAGGAAACGGCAACCCACTTCAGTGTTCTTGCCTGGAGAATCCCAGGGACGGGGGAGCCTGGTGGGCTGCTGTCTAGGGGGTTGCACAGAGTCAGACACAACTGAAGCGACTTAGCAGCAGCAGCAGCAGCTGATGAAGCTGCTCATCTTACTATTTTCTTATATTTGCATCCTTATAACTATTCAGAATTTATAAAAAGATACTTTTTCTTTCAAAAGTAGATTTTTAAAACTAAATAAAATCATTTCATACATTCTATTTCCTATTAATGTATTGGTGATTCTTAGCAAAAGATCGAATATCCTGGAATGGTTCTGTAGATGATTAAAGTGTACTTCTTTTTATTAGTTCTTATCAGGGGGTTTCCCTGGTGGCTCAGTGGTAAAGAATCTACCTGTCAATGCAGGAGACACGGGTTTGATCTCTGGTCCACGAGGATGCCACATGCCAAGGAGCAACTAACCCTATGTGCCACAACTATTGAGCTGTGTTCCAGAGCCCAGGAGCCACAACTACTGAAGCCCCCACACCCTAGAGCCTGTGCTCTGCAGCAAGAGAAGCCACTGCAGTGAGAAGCCCATGCACCACAACTAGAGAGTAGCCCCTGCTCACCGAAACTAGAGACAAGCCTGCGCAGCGACAAAGGCCCAGCACAGCCAGAAATAAATAATAAATAATTTTTGGAAATTATTTTATACCTTCTGTTCCCTACTAATGTATTGGTGATTCTTAGCAAAAGGTGGAATATCCTGAAATAGTTCTGTAGATGATAAAAGTGTATTTCTTTTTATTAGTTCTTATCAAAAGCATACATTTGAGCACACAACTAGGTATGTGGGGAATAATTTATGTGGTACAGTTGACAGATAGTCTTTGGATAATAAATTAAGAGTAATTATGATGGTTGAGAACTTAAATTTTCAAACATTTTAAACTATATAAATTCATCATATAATGTCCTGAAGTTAAAGACTTGGAAACTTTGATTAAAAGCACATCTTGTTACAAATATATAAACAACCTTTACTTATCTGCTAGGGTTCATGTGTAAATTCAATCTTCTAATAAGCACCTGCTATGTGCTAGGGTTGACATTACTTTGCCAACAAAGGTCCGTCTAGTCAAGGCTATGGTTTTTCCTGTGGTCATGTATGGATGTGAGAGTTGGACTGTGAAGAAGGCTGAGCACTGAAGAACTGATGCTTTTGAACTGTGGTGTTGGAGAAGACTCTTGAGAGTCCCTTGGACTGCAAGGAGATCCAACCAGTCCATTCTGAAGGAGATCAGCCCTGGGATTTCTTTGGAGGGAATGATGCTGAAGCTGAAACTCTAGTACTTTGGCTACCTCATGCGAAGAGCTGACTCATTGGAAAAGACTCTGATGCTGGGAGGGATTGGGGGCAGGAGGAGAAGGGGACGACAGAGGATGAGATGGCTGGATGGCATCACTGACTCGATGGACGTGAGTCTGAGTGAACTCCGGGAGTTTGTGATGGACAGAGAGGCCTGGCGTGCTGCGATTCATGGGGGTCGCAAAGAGTTGGACAGGACTGAGCGACTGGACTGAACTGAACTGAACTGATGTGCTAGGGTTGAGGCTTCCCTGGTGGCTCAGATGGTAAAGAATCTGCCTGCGATATGGGAAACCTGGATTCGATCCCTGGATCGGGAAGTTCCCCTCAAGAAGGGAATGGCTCTCCACTCCAGTGTTCTTGCCTGGCAAATTTCATGGACAGAAGGGCCTGGCGGGCTACAGTCCAGGGGGGTCGCAAAGAGTAGGACATGACTGAGCAACTAAGACTTCCACTTTCACTTCATGTGCTAGGATACAAAGACTGAAAGAGGAATGAAACAAGTTTCTTGTACTCAGGAACCTCACAGTCCCAATTCTTGATTTTTTCAGAAATGTTTAATTCAAAAATTCTACTATCACTTCAAGAAAGAGGAAATAAGATCATTCACAGAGTATTGCCAAAACATTTAAAGGGAGAAAGTGGCAAGATTTGGTCTTCCTCACCCTCCTCATTTTGGCAAATCTGTTTCATGTCAATTAACTTCCACTGAAATGCTCCACTTAACTTCTCAATTTTAAATTTTTCTTCTTTTCTTGCTCATATTATCCTGTTTATTAGGTTCAATTTATTGCTATATCTTGGGGTTTTTGTGATCCAAAATATAACTCAAAATAGAAATACTTATTTTTATGTCTTTCAGAGTTCTACAGAGATGGCCAGCTATTATCAAACTATATTGAAGAGAGGAAAAAATGAACAAAAAATTGACTTTTATAAAAATGAAAGAATAGGGGTGGTTCCTCTTAAAGACAGACAGAAATACCTACTGGAAAACCTCAAATGAAGCTCTATGGTCATAATTTTCTGAGAAGATGCAAGATAATACATTTTCAGAATCCGAAAGAATATACTTTCTAAAATTCCAAATATGTTATTACTCACATTATCAGTACTTATATTTAAGTAATTTTTGAGATTTAAATCATCAAAGCCTTTAAAACCTGTTTGTGTCCTTGCATTAGATGTTGCCAACATTTGTCTAAATATTATGCTCTAAAAATTATCCTTTAAAGGAATTCCTTGGAAAGATCCAGTGGTTAGACTCTGAACTTCCACTGGAGAAGGCACAGGTTTGATCTCTTGTGGGAGAACTAAGATCCCACAAGCCATGTGGCATGGCCAAACAAAAAAAAAATTATCCTTTACAGATTCATGCAGAAGAATGGTTGCCATTTTGGGGAACTCAGATTCTATCGTGAACACTTGAAAAATTCCAAGTGATACCACCTGAGCTAAGACTCCACAAGATAGGTAATAAAACATCAAATCTCTTTGCTTTAACTAACATGACATTAAGTCACACACTTTGGGTACTGCGGTTTTCAGTTACACATGTCTAATATAAGTACATTTATTATTTACATAAATAATACATTCACATGGCTAGAAATCAAAACAAGATAAAAGACAGCAAGACAGTGTCTTGCTCCCAACCCTAACCTCATCCACTCCATCCATAACTCGCTTCTGTTCTATACTGAGTAAACAATTTGGTTGTTGTATATCCTTTTTGAGGATAACTTTTATGCAAATAAAACTATAGTTTCTGATGTCTTCCCTTTTTATACAAAAGGTAGTATAACATAAACATTATTCTGCATGGTCTTATTTCACTTCCCAATACATCCTGCAAGTCGTACTGTGTTCCATTGTGTGGATGTATCATAGCTTATTTAACCAGTTCCCTCATGATACACTTGATAGTTTCCAATCTTTTGCTACAATGAATTGTATATATAATTTTGTTTATGAGCAGGTATTTGTTGTTGTTTTATTGCTAAGTAGTGTCTGACTCTGCAACCTCATGAACTGTAGTCCACTAGGCTCCTCTGTCCATGGGATTTCCCAGGCAAGAATACTGGAATGTGTTGCCCTGCCCTCCTCCAGGGGATCTTCCTGACCCAGGTATCATACCAGTGTCTGTTGCATTAGCCTGTGAATTCTTTACCATCTGAGCCACTAGGGAAGCCCCATGAGTATATCTTTGGAAAAAAATCTCAGAAATGTGAAGGTTGTAATTTTTATAACTATGGCCACACTTCCCTCTATAGGGAATATATCATTTTGCAGTCTCACCAACCATGTATGGGAGATCCGGTATTTGATTTTAATTAAAAAGAAATTTTTATTTATAAAAGTAGTTGGATTATTAAATATTCAAAACACTTGGATAATGCTCTGTGTGTGTCAGGGGAAGGGTGGTAATAAGAGAGCTATTCTTAAATTTTAAAAGGAGTGGAACATATAATACAGAAGAATTGTGATTTGAAAATGTTTTACTCACCCGTTCCTTAATTTTTTCAGTCAGAAATGGTTTAATCATGGAAAAGACAGCATGGAAAATTATTGGCTCATTTATCAAATGGATACCACGAACTTTTAATGGAAAGGAATCCTTTTGAAAATAAAGAAAATGTCTTATTAATAACAAAACATAAATCAATATGTGATCCTATCAACAAACCCCTTTTTTGAACACTTGCTAAATGTACAGCAATACCTAAAGTGTGATTTAATTTTCAAAATTATGCCATCAACACAATAGCCTAATTTATAGTTTGCTGTCCCTAGAGTAAGAAAAGTTTTCACCATGTAACTTAGGCAAAGTATTTAAAGAAATACATGCATATTTCATAAATAAGACACAGAACATGTCTCCCCCAATCACATATAAATGTGCTTTTGAAAAATCAGTGAGTCGCTTGTATATTTATATTTAACTTTTCCCTTCAAATTTTTATTTTGAGGAAAAAAAACTTTCATAAAAGTTTCCTTCAAAAGAAAAAGTACAATAAACAAACACTTAAACTTTTTTTTCACTTTTAAACTTTTGACACAGGTATAAGTCTTTCATATCAAAGTAATATCAGCTTTTTTCTAAGGTTACAAAGTTAAGAATTGACAGAAAAACATTATCAGCAGTTTCCCTAACCAAAGATGTGTTGTTAATTTTTTCCTGCCAAGGTTCTTTTATGCAAAATTCTTTTCTTTTTTTTTTTTCAACACACAGCTTTTAGAGATGTGTTACCAAATTGTCACTTTTCCTTTCAGGTTCTTTCTATGAATAATTTTATTTTAAACATAATTTCCATTATGCTCTCTAAATAATTTACACCCTGTTTTGTTTCACAGACATAACACAATTTTTGTAAACATAGTGGGTTTTAAATATTGAAGCTATAATCTGTCAAGTGGCTGTATCATCGTCCAAGTAACCCTTTTCCTATTTCTGGATAAATAAGCTGTTTCTAATTTTCTTCTCGGAGAAGGCACTGGCACTCCACTTCAGTACTCTTGCCTGGAAAATCCCATGGACAGAGGAGCCTGGTAGGCTGCAGTCCATGGGGTCGCGAAGAGTCGGACACGACTGAGCGACTTCCCTTTCACTTTTCACTTTCATGCTTTGGAGAAGGAAATGGCAACCCACTTCAGTGTTCTTGCCTGGAGAATCCCAGGGACGGGGAAGCCTGGTGAGCTGCCGTCTATGGGGTCACACAGAGTCAGACACGACTGAAGTGACTTAGCAGTAGCAGCAGCATGTCACCTCTCTGACATAGTAAAATAATGTGTAAAATGGAAAAAAATAGTCATATGTCATAAGCTTTTGGTGTAGCCATTAAACGGTAATGCATTTAAAACATTCAGTAAAGTATCCAGCACAGAGTAAACCATCATTATTATACACAAAGTCTTTGCTATATTTAAGATTATTCCTTGGCTAGATTTCCACAGTAGGATTACTGGGTCAAAGATGATGGCCATTTTTAAGACTTATTTTCTGGAATGAACTGTTCAATCTATACCAACCAAACCTATATGACACTTTGTTGTATATTATCATTGTTATCAATATTATTTTTTGAGTCAATTTTTAATTTAGGAACAAAATTTTAATGACAGATCAAGTCATCACATTCTTGTTTAAATGTATGAATTCTGTGGTTTGAAATTTTGAACATATTTTCAGTTTGTTGCAACAGTCTTTCTTTTTGAAATAATAATTTTACTTCCTCTTACCATTATTGAATTCTATGTATCTCTTCTAAAATTTTATTTAATTTTCTAATAAATGTAGTTATGTGTGTGATTGTGCTCAGTCGCTCAGTCTTGTCTGACTCTTTGCAGCCCCATGGACTATAGGTCACCAGGTTCCTCCGTCCATGGGATTTCCCAGGTAAGAATATTGGAGTAGGGAACCACTTCCTACTCCAGGGGATCTTCCTGATGCAGGAATTGAACCCGAGTCTCTTGGCAGAAAGAGACTTTACCACTAGCATCACCTGGGAAGCCCAATAAATGGAGTGGATTGCCATGCCCTCCTCCAGGAGATCTTGCCAACCCAGGGATCAAACCCAGGTCTCCTGCATTATTGTCTGAGCCACCAGTGAAGCTCAAGAATACTGGAGTGGGTAGCCTATCCCTTCTTCAGGGATCTTTCTGACCCAGGAGTCAAACAAGGGTCTCCTCCATTGCAAGCAGATTCCTTACCAGCTGAGGTACCAAGGAAGCCCAATAAATATACTATCCCTTCTCTTTAACACACAACTAAATTTATATTTAATATTTGGAAGCATTATCCTGAAGACAGTACCTTGGACAGCAAGGAGATCAAACCAGTCAATCCTAAAGGAAATCAACCCGATGCTGAAGTTGGAACTCCAATATTTTATCCACCTGATGTGAAGAGCTGACTCGTTGGAAAAGACTCTGATGCTGGGAAAGATTGAAGGCAGGAGGAGAAGGGGATGACAGAGGATGGGATGGTTGGACGGCATCACCGACTCAATGGACATGAGTTTGAGCAAACTCCAGGAGACAGTGAAGACAGGAAAGCCTGGTGTGCTTGCAGTTCATGAGGTCACACGAGTGAGCGATGGAACCAAAACAATCCTGAATAGACTACACACTTACTGTGAGAACAGCAGCAATCTTCTTGGCTACAGAGGGGGTAATTTGAAAGGCATGAGCAAACTGCCAGCCTTCCAAATCAAAGACAGCCTTGATTCCATTTCGCTGTGTCTCTACCTCCTGGACAATAAGCTCCGACGTGATGAGACTCACACGAAATGCATCATAAGCTGTGAAAACTTTTGGGTCCCAGTGTGAAAAAAAAAAAATGTAAAAACTTATATCTCAGTACTGTGTGAAGAATAAAGGATCAGAAAGATTTACAGAAGGAAATGGATTCTTTTTAGATTTCAAGATCAATAGAAATAATACATATACGAAGATCATGAATAGAATAACAGATCAAATTGGTGGTCCAAGAACATGAGCCTGCTTTTCCCTCCCTCCCTCAAATCCCTAGTAAAAAACAGATTCTTTCAACTTCCCTGGTTGTCCAGTGGTTAGGACTTTGCCTTCCAGTGTAGCAGGGGAGGGTTCAATCCCTGGGAGCTAAGATCCCACATGCGTTGGGGTCCAAAAGCCAAAACATAAAACAGAAACCATATTGTAACAAATTCAATAAAGACGTTTTAAAAAAAAAAGTGAAAGTGTTAGTCACTCAGTTGTGTCCTACTTTTTTGTGACCCCCATGGACTATAGTCCACCAGGCGCCTCTGTCCATGAGATTCTCCAGGCAAGAATATTGGAGAGGGTTGCCGTTCCCTTCACCAGGAGCTCTTCCTGACCTAGGGATCACACATGTGTCTCCTTGTCCACATTAAAAAAAGAAGAAGAAGAACAGATTCCTAAGGGCATGGGGAAAATAAAAGAGTGAATGCAGGCTGTGTCTGATGGCCAGATGAAACTACAGCACAAAATATGCAGGACGGAGCTGTGGCTGAAGGTGGGAATGCCTCTGGATATGCTCCACACTCAAAGGTATTGAGAATGGGAAAAGCAAGGCTCTGGATTACCAAGAGTAGCCAGGGTCCTATGGTAACCACAGAGGTTGTTGCTAAGGGAAATGCGTGAGACAGGCAGGTAGATTCTCTCTGACACCCCTCCATGATGAGCAGCGTGTAGCGGTCATGTCCACACAGGCTAGAACAGTGAGTGTGGTCTTGGAAAGTCAAGTCAAGAAGCACTAGGGTAGCCACCCAGGAAAAACAAGGAATACCTGTGCTAAGGAGTTGCTGAATTCTTATCCTCTCCCCTCCCCCACTAGTCCTGGGGGAGGCCATGGTGGGCAAAAGTGACAGTAATGGATAGGCAAGCAGGCGATCTATTAAAAAGATATGCAACCACTACGAATTATAACATTTTTAAAAACACTGACACACAAAAGAAGAAAGGATCCAATTCAATAGACAAAGGCATTACAATAGAAGGAGACAGCTAATAAAACAAGAAAAGGTAAAGGAAACAAAATAGTTTCAGTGGGGAAAAATAAAGATACTGTAGGCTATTATTGTGTGTGTGTTAGTCACTCAGTCATGTCCGACTCTGCGACCCCATGGACTGTAGCCCCCCAGGCTCCTCTGTCCATGGGATTCTCCAGGCAAGAATACTGGAGTGGGTTGCCATGCCCTCCTCTAGGGGATCTTCCTGACCCAGGGATCATACTTGGCTCTCTTGCATTGCAGGCAGATTCTTTACTGTCAGAGCCACCAGGGAAGCCCTAGGCTATTACTATGAGAAGAGGCTATTATGAAAAAGAATCAATTGAGTTCTTGGAAATAAAATGACAATTTGAGCAAATCTCTGTTAATAGGACAAATGTCAGAAAACACACAGCCAACAAGTGAATAAAGGTCTGGAATATCGAGCTGAGGAATTCTCTCAGTTTTAGCATAGGAGAGCCAGAAGTCAATATGTATGAATAAAAAGGTACGAGATGGGCAGCTAGATACAGAAGTTTCAAAATCCAACTCATCAGAGTTCTGGAAGACAAAAAACACAGATAATAGGCAACAGAGGGGAAAGGAAAATTCTTCCAAAGCTGGAAAAAGATGCAAATCTTCAGATTAAAAGTTTCATGCAATACCTAACAAGATGAAGGGAGGGAAAAGATTTATGACTAAAGAAAGGTAAAATTCTAAAAATACCAAAGTTTCTGGCTTGGACAATCGGGTAGAATGGTGGTACCATTTGTTGTGTTTGGGGAAGGAAAGATTATAGGTAGTTTTGAACACATTAAAATCGTGCTGGTGAAATGTCCAGGCGGGTACAGTTGAGACAGGGAACTGGTTGTCTGGAGCTTTGAGAAACAAAGAGAGGATGGGCTGAAGATACAAATCTCAGGGATTTTGTGGTTATATCTAGGCCTATGGCAGTGATTATTGTGGACTTAACGGTTCTCTCTGTTGTAGTACAGAGATATATAGCTAAGAAGAGGAAGCTGGGGCCAATGTCTAAAAGAATTTCAGAATTTGAAGTAGAATATGTAGTGCCAGTGAAGGAGACTAAGAATAGTCAGTTAAGTTGGGAGAAAACACCAGGAGACTGTGGTATCAGAGAGGAAGAGGTTTGCTGTGAAAAGATGATCACTGATGATTTGCTCAGGTCATTTCAGCAGAAAGATGGGAGTGGAACTAGTCCAGGGGATGTTGAGAGGAGCTATGAGAAAATGTGAGTGGTGAACATGACTAACTTAAAAAGTGTGGCTGAGAATGGGAAGTGTGGGGAGGTGGCTGGGTTGGAGGCCAAAGGGTCTCATGGGATTGAGGAGGGAATTTTGGCTGACCCTAACAGATTTAGATGTTAATGGGTAGTGTATAATAGCATGGAAAATTATGAAGACAAAGAAACAGAAGCAATAATCAGAGGTATTCCTAGGAAGGCACAATGGGATTGCTCTTTGTTTTTTACAACTTTATTTATTTATTTATTTGGCTATGCTGAGTCTTTGTTGCTGCTTGGGCTTTTCTGTACTTGTGGTGAGCAGGGGCTGCTCTCTAGTTGTGTTGTGTGGGCTTCTCGCTATGGTGGCTTCTCTTGTTGCTGAGCACAGGCTCTAGAACCTTCGGGATTCAGTAACTGGGACACCACTTAAGCTCAGTAGTTGCATCTCCCGGGCTTAGGAGCACAGGTTCAGTAGTTGTGGCACATGGACTCAGTTGCTCCAAGGCATGTAGAATCTTCCCAGATCAGGGATCAAAACCCTGTCTCCTGAATTAGCAGGCAGATTCTTTACCACTGAGCCACCAAGAGAGCCTTGCTTAATGACTTAATGACCTAATGACTAAGCAACAACAACAAAACCCAAGTTAAAAGTTAAAAAGCTAAACTCTTAAATATAAACTCATGGAAGCTTCTGATATGGCAGTCAAGAAAAATAGAAAAGAGGAGAAGTGTGTGACTTACCAATTCTATAAATCAGAACTTTGCTGCCGGTGGGGTCTCGGGCTCTCAGGACACCGACATAGCCTGACTTCAGGAGGCCAAGGATGCTTCTAGGGTGGAGATCTGCACTTATTTCTGGACATTCTGCTCTCCACTTAAAGTAGTTTTTCAGTAACTAAAAAATAAAATAAAAATTGTTTACAGATAGCACACCTGGTAAGCCTTTTATAAGAGTGATAGGAAAGTCTTGGCATCATGTAGGGCCCTTGCCAAGCTAATAGAACTCTAGATCACAAAATCCATTATGATAGGATTTTAACCTGGGGTATCTATTTAGCTGCAAAAACGAAAAGCACTCTTCATCCAAAATATTGGGTGATAGGAATTAGTCACAAACTCAAAGGAGAGGAATTTTTATTTGTCTCCTATGGTAAAGAGACTCCCAGTGACAGCTGTCAACAATGCCTTCCTTCAGGGACTTCCCTGGTGGTCCACTGGTTAAGACCCCTGCTTCCAGTGCAGGGGGCTCGGGTTTGAACCCTGGTAGGGAACTGATCTCACAAGCTGCATGGTACAGTCAAAAATAAATAAATAAATATTTTAAAATGCCCTCCATCCAGTGTACATATGTCCCAATTCCACCAGGTGGTGGAGTCCAGTGATTCCTTCCTCTCGAAGCTGAGCTGGCCTCTCATCTCCCTTTGACAGAAGTGACACTGTGCTAGGGTAAGAAGCCTCTTTTTTTGCTTTTTGGGATCCAGATACCAGGTGCGTGCTAAGTCACTTTAGTCATGCCCAACTCTTTGCAACCCCATGGACTGTAGCCTGCCAGGCTCTTCTGTCCATGGGATTTCCTAGGCAAGGAGTGGGTTGCCATTTGCACCTCCAGGGAATCTTCCTGACCCAGGGATCAAACCAGAGTCTGCTGCATCTGTCTCTTTCATTGTGGTGGGGGTGGCAGGGACAGGGTGTTTTTACCACTACTGCCACCTGGGATGTCCATGGTAGAGAATATTTACCTCAAATTACACTTTTAAAATGTACTATATTTCAATAGATCTCTTTATGATTTTCAGTTTTTCTAAAATGACAATATATTTGTGTTGAGTTTAAAGAGATCTATTAGCAATGTAGAATCAAAGTTCAGATCATAAGACAGGACAAATTTTGCTTTTGAGTCATTGGAATAAACATGATAACTGTATTCACAAAGTAGCAATGATCTGAAGGAGAACCTACAAGTTTAAAAAACCAAGCCTTGGGGGGATGTAAATGGCTGGGAATGGCTGGAGGAAAAGAGAATCTGGTTGCACCACAGGAGAACTGGTGTCATGATGCACAGACAGGAGGGAAACAGCATCTGTTTTGCTCTGCTTCTCTGTTTCCCTCTTTCTTTCTCTCACTCTGTCAAGTTTGTATTTAATAAACTTGCCTTAATGTTACTAAGAATTAAATGCAACAGAGAGGTTAGAAAGGAAAAAAGTCAGTAAATTTGCCAACAAAGAAATAATTGGTGACCTAAAAAGAAGTTTCCAAATGCAGCAAGAACAAAAGACACATTGTAGGTCCTAATGCATTCATTCTATGCACCAGATGAATTTCTCTTCCTCCTCCTGTCTTAGTGGGCATGGGAATAAGTGTTAATAGCATCTTCAATGCTCATCACTTTTTTGATACTTCCCTCGGATGTAAAAACAGTTCTTTAAACTTTGACTCAAGCAAAACACCAGAAGCACTGTAGGAGCTCCAATAAAGAAATAACAATTTGAACTTCCCTGGTGGCGCAGTGGATAGGAATCCACCTGCCAATGCAGGGGACACAGGTTCGATCCCTGGTCTGGGGAGATTCTGCATGCTGTGGAGCAACTAAGCCCAAGAGCCACAACTACTGAGCCCTCGTGCTGCAAATACTGAAGCCCGTGCACCAGAGCCCATGCTCCACAAGAGAAAGCACCTCGAAGAGAAGCCCATGCCCCACAAAGAAGAGTAGGCCTCACCTACAACAACTAGAGAAAGCCCACATGTAGCAACAAAGATGCAGCAAAGCCAAAAATAAAGTAATACTTTTTTTAAAAGAGATGTTTATTTTCCCATGGAATAATAAAAAAAATATAGCTTTATTAAAAGCGTTCTTTTAAGTAAGAGAGGTGGGTTCTTCAGCTCATTGATCTCTGCAGAATGCTGGGCACTCAGGAAATAGGTACATGTATTGAGTGAAAGAATAAATAAATATATGATTAAACCAGATGTGTTGGAAGATGTACAAATCACCCTCATCCTTTTGACACTTAATTTTTGCAAACTGACAGCTCTACACCTGGATCTTTGATTATTACCTTTTCACTGATAAATTCAAAGGTCCAGCTTACATAAATAAATTACATAAAATTATGTAAACTGCTACTCAGCAATTATCCAACAAACCACATAAAGTCTACAGCAACAAAAAAAAACCCAGCTGCAAGTGAATATTTATTCCCCAAAGGTGCCTGTTTTGTACCACCATTAGCAATAAATAAGTTTAAAAGTTACAGCTTATCTTAACCATGCTTCATAACAGAGTACATACTTTCAAATAAAGTTACAACCATCTTTGTGCCACTTTTCTAGCATTTAATAGTATCATTTCAATTCTTGCTCATGACCATTCTGAGAGGTAACTATGGTTACCCCATTTTGTGGGTTCAGTTCAGTTCAGTCGCTCAGTCGTGTCTGACTCATTGCGACCCCATGAATCGCAGCACACCAGGCTTCCCTGTCCATCACCAACTCCCAGAGTTCACTCAGACTCACGTCCAAGTTTGAAGAAATTACACATTAATGGGAGGGCAGTAACTATCAGGAGCAGAGTGGAGACTGAAACTGACTCTTGTAAGGTAAACTTTACAAAAGAAGCTGTATTTAGGGGGCGGCCCTAAGACGGCAGAGGAATAGGACTGGGAGACCACTTTCTCCCCCACAAATTCGTTGAAAGATCATTTGAATACTGAGTAAATTCCACAAAACAACTTCTGAATGCTGGCGGAGGACACCAGGCACCCAGAAAGGCAGCCCATTATCTTTGAAAGGAGGTAGGACAAAATATAAAAGATAAAAAGAGAGACAAAAGAATTAGGGACAGAGACCCATCCCGGGGAGGGAGTCATGAAAGAGAAGAAGTTTCCAAACACCAGGAAACCCTCTCACTGGCGGGTCTGTGGGGAGTTTTGGAATTTCAGAGGGAAACATAACTGGGAGGAGAAAATAAATAAATAAAACCCACAGATTACACACCTAACCACAACTCCCAGAGTAGAAGTAGCCCAGATGCTCGCGTCAGCCACCAGCAAGTGGGGGCTGGACAGGGAGGCACGGGCTGCATTGCTTAGAGTAAGGACTGGGTCTGAATGCCCTGAGGATAATCTGAGGGAGCTAACTGCGATAGCAATCCAAACTGTGGGATAGCCGGAGAGAGAGAAAAAGAAAGAGAGAGAGAGAGAAGCTTCCCGAAAAAAGCTCTAACCTAAGGCACTGCTGGGCTCACTCACAGAACAAAGGACTGAACGAATACCAGAGGAGAGCTAGCCGGCTGTGGACTGGCCCATCCTCGCCGGAAGGCAGAGAGGCAGGCAAGCGACAGCCAGAGCCAGAAGGCAAGGGGCGATCTCGGCCCCAGAGATGGCATCCTCTAGCAAACTGTGAGCAGGCTCCCAAGTTGCTAACCAAGTCTTCCTGGGCTCCCGGATGGTGGACATCTGCCAGGAGGGTCACAGCCAGAGATCAGCTCCCCAGAGGAGACATATGGCACACCTGAGACGGCGCTCCCACTGCATACTCAGGAAACCGAGCGGTTGGCATGGGGGAGGTGACAAGATGCACCGCCCACCTGGGGAGCGTGCGCTCGCCAAGCACCTGGTCACCTGAGCTGCTCGAACCTGGGAAGGGCACAAAACCCAGGCCCAACTGAGTCTGTGCCTTTATGGAGTACCCAAGAATCTGAACCTGAGCAGCTTAGACCTGGGAAGTACACGCAACCCAGAGCCCACTTTAGACAATTCCCTTGCAGAGCAACCTGGAGCCTGAGCAGTACAGACAGGGAAAGCCCACACTGGGAGTGGGCGCAAACGCAGTGTGGCCCAGACACTGCAAGCACTCCCCACACACACCAGTGATATTTGCAGTGTTCCTCCGTCCCCACAGCACAACTGAACAAGTGAGCCTAAATAAGTGACCACCTTCGCCCCCTTGTGTCAGGGTGGAAATTAGACATTGAAGAGATTTGCTAACAGAAGCCAAAATAAACAGAGAGAACCACTTCAGAAGGGACAGGTGTGACAGACTAAAACCGTGTAGTTAGCACAGACTACATTGGAAGGGGCATATAGACCTCAAGAAGAAGTATAAGCTGGAACAAGGAACTATCTGAAACTGAACTGATCCCACACTGCCGGCAACAGCACCAGAAAAATTCCTAGATATATTTTACTATTATCATTTTTTAAACTTTTTATATTTTTAAGTCTTTCATTACTCCTTTAATTTTCATTTTAAAGCAAATTTCATATATATTTTTTATAATTTTTGTGATTTTTTTTTAATATTGTATTTTTGAGACTTTAACCTCTACTCTAGATTTTTAATTTTTGCTTTTTGGTATTTGTTATCAATTTTGAACCTTTAAGAATCAAATCTTCAGTACCCATTTTTACTTTGGAGTGTGATTACTGGCCTGATTGCCCTCTCCCCCTTTTGACTCTCCGTTTTTGCCCCCAAATCGCCTCTATCTCCTCCCTTCCGCTTCTCTTCTCTACCTAACTCTGTGAATCTCTTTGGGTATTCCAGGCTGTGGAGAACACTTAGGGAACTGATTACTGGCTGGATCTGTCTCTCTCCTTTGGATTCTCCTTTTTATCCTCCTGGCCACCTCTGTCTCCTTCCACCCTCTTCTTTTCTCTGTATAACTCTGTGAACATCTCTGAGGGATCCAGACTGTGGAGAGCACATAAGGAAATTATTACTGGCTAGCTTGCTCTCTCCCCTTTTGACTCCACTTCTTCTCCTCCTGGTCACATCTATCTCCCTCCTCCCTCTTCTCTTCTCCATGTAACTCTGTGACCCTCTCTGGGTGTCCCTCACTGTGGACAATCTTTTCTCCATTAACCTAGATGTTTTATCATTGGTGCTGTATGGATGGAGAAGTCTTGAGGCTACTGTAAAAATAAGACTGAACCAGAGGCAGGAGGCTTAAATCCAAAACTTGAGAACACCAGAAAACTCCTGACTCCAGGGAACATTAATCGACAAGAGCTGATCCAAAAGCCTCCATACCTACATTGAAACCAAGCTCTACCCAAGAGCCAACAAGTTCCAGAGCAAGACATACCACACTAGTTCTCCAGCAACACAGGAACATAGCCCTTAGCATTAATATACAGGCTGCCCAAAGTCACACCAAACCCATAGACACCTCAAAACTCACTACTGGACACTTCATTGCACTCCAGAGAGAAGAGATCCAGCTCCATCCACCAGAACACTGATGCAAAATTCCTACCAGGAAACCTTGACAAACCACTTGTCCAACCCCACCCACAGGGAGGAACCTTCACAATAAAGAGGAACCACAAACTTCCAGCATACAGAAAGGCCACCCCAAACACAGAAATCCAAACAAGATGAAAAGGCAGAGAAAAATTCAGCAGGTAAAGGAACATGATAAACGCCCACCAAACCAAAGAAAAGAGGAAGAGATAGGGAGTCTACCTGAAAAAGAATTCAGAATAATGATAGTAAAAATGATCCAAAATCTTGAAAACAAAATGGAGTTACAGATAAATAGTCTGGAGACAAGGATTGAGAAGATGCAAGAACAGTTTAACAAGGACCTAGAAGAAATAAAAAAGAGTCAATATATAGTGAATAATGCAATAACTGAGATCAAAAACACTCTGGAGGGAACCAACAGTAGAATAACTGAGGCAGAAGATAGGATAAGTGAGGTGGAAGATATAAAGGTGGAAATAAATGAAGCAGAGAGGAAAAAAAGATTTAAAAGAAATCAGGACAACCTCAGAGACCTCTGGGGCAATGTCAAACCCCCCAACATTTGAATCATAGGAGTCCCAGAAGAAGAAGACAAAAAGAAAGGCCATGAGAAAATACTTGAGGAGATAATAGTTGAAAACTTCCCTATAATGGGGAAGGAAATAGCCACCCAAGTCCAAGAAACCCAGAGAGTCCCAAACAGGATAAACCTAAGGTGAAACATCCCAAGACACATATTCATCAAACTAATGAAGATCAAACACAAAGAACAAATATCAAAAGCAGAAAGGGAAAAACAACAAATAACACACATGGGGATTCCCATAAGGATAACAGCTGATCTTTCAATAGAAACTCTTCAGGGCAGAAGGGAATGGCAGGGCATACTTAAAGTGATGAAAGAGAAAAACCTACAACCCAGATTACTGTACCCAGCAAAGATCTCATTCAAATATGAAAGAGAAATCAAGCTTTACAGACAAGCAAAAGCTGAGAGAATTCAGCACCACCAAACCAGCTCTTCAACAAATGCTAAAGGATCTTCTCTAGACAGGAAACACAGAAAAGGTGTATAAACTCGAACCCAAAACAACAAAGTAAATGGCAACAGGATCATAGTTATCAATAATTACCTTAAATGTAAATGGGTTGAATGCTCCAACTAAAAGACAAAGACTGGCTAAATGGACACAAAAACAAGACCCTATATATGCTGTCTATAAGACATCCACCTCAAAATAAGGGACACATACAGACTGAAAGTGAAGGGCTGGAAAAAAGATATTTCACTCAAATAGAGACCAAAAGAAAGCAGAACTAGCAATACTCATATCAGATAAAATAGACTTTGAAATAAAGGCTGTGAAAAGAGACAAAGAAGGACACTACATAATGATCAAACGATCAATCCAAGAAGAAGATACAATTATAAACATATATGCATCCAACACAGAAGCGCTGAAATATGTAAGACAAATGCTAACAAGTATGAAAGGGGAAATTAACAGTAACACAATAATAGTGGGAGACTTTAATACCCCACTCACACCTATGGATAGATCAACTAAACAGAAAATAAGCAAGGAAACACAAACTTTAAATGATACAATGGACCACTTCGACCTAATTGGTATCTATAGGACATTTCACCCCAAAACAATGAGTTTCACCTTTTTCTCAAGTGCACACGGAACCTTCTCCAGGATAGATCACATCCTGGGCCATAAATCTAGCCTTGGTAAATTCAAAAAAATTGAAATCATTCCAAGCATCTTTACTGATCACAATGCAGTAAGATTAGATGTAAACTACTGGGGGTGGGGGGTGGCAGAAACTATTAAAAATAGAAGCATATGGAAGCTAAACAACACGCATCTGAATAACCAACAAATCACGAAAGAAATCAAAAAAGAAATCAAAATATGCATGGAAATGAATTAAAATGAAAACACAACAACCCAAAACCTATGGGACTCAGTAAAAGCAGTGCTAAGGGGAAGCTTCATAGCAATACAAGCTTACCTCAAGAAACAAGAAAAAAATCAAATAAATAACCTAACTGTACACCTAAAGCAACTGGAAAAGGAAGAAAAGAAGAACACCAGGGTTAGTAGAAGGAAAGATATCATAAAAGTTAGGGCAGAAATAAATGAAAAAGAAACAAAGGAGACCACAGCAAAAATCAACAAAGCTAAAAGCTGGTTCTTTGAGAAGATAAATAAAATAGACAAACCATTAACCAGACTCATCAAGAAAAAAAGGGAGAAGAATCAAATTAACAAAATCAAAAAAGAAAATGGAGAAATCACAACAGACAACACAGAAATAGAAAGGATCATAAGAGACTACTACCAGCAACTATATGCCCCAAAAATGGACAACTTGGAAGAAATGGATGAATTCTTAGAAAAGTATCTTTCCAAAACTGAACCAGGAAGAAATGGAAAATCTTAACAGACCCATCACAAGCACAGAAATCAAAACTGTAATCAGAACTCTTCCAGCAAACAAAAGCCCAGCACCAGATGGCTTCACAGCTGAATTCTACCAAAAGTTTAGAGAAGAGCTAACACCTATACTACTTAAACTCTTCCAGAAAATTGCAGAGGAAGGTAAACTGCCAACCTCATTTTATGAAGCCACCATTACCCTAATACCAAAACCAGACAAAGATGCAACAAAAAAAGAAAACTACAGGCCATTATCATTGATGAACATAGATGCAAAAATCCTTAACAAAATTCAAGCAAACACATTCTAACAACATATTAAAAAGGTCATGTATCATGACCAAATGGGCTTTATCACAAGGATGCAAGGATTCTTTAATATCCACAAATCAATCAATGTGATACACCACATTAACAAATTGAAAAATAAAAATCATATGATTATCTCAATAGATGTAGAGAAAGCCTTTGACAAAATTCAACGTCCACTTAAAAAAAAAAAAAAAAAAAACCTTCCAGAAAGCAGGAATATAAGGAACATACTTCAACATAATAAAAGCCTTATATGATAAACCCACAGCAAACATTATCCTGAATGGTGAAAAATTGAAAGCATTTCCCCTAAAGTCAGGAACAAGACAAGGGTGCCCATTCTCACCACTACTATTCAACATAGTTTTGGAAGTTTGGGGCACAGCAGTCAGAGAAGAAAAAGAAATAAAAGGAATCCAGATTGGAAAAGAAAAATAAAACTCTCACTATTTGCAGATGACATGATCCTCTACATAGAAAACCCTAAAGACTCCACCAGAAAATTACTAGAGCTAATCAATGAATATAGTAAAATTGCAAGATATAAAATCAACACACAGAAATCCCTTGCATTCCTATACACTAACAATGAGAAAACAGAAAGAGAAATTAAGGAAACAATTCCATTTACCATTGCAACTAAAAGAATAAAATACTTAGGAATAAATCTACCTAAACAAACAAAAGACCTATATATAGAAAACCATAAAACACTGGTGAAAGAAATCAAAGATGACACAAATAGATGGAGAAATACACCGTGTTCATGGATCAGAAGAGTCAATATAGTGAAAATGAGTATACCACCCAAAGCAAACTATAGATTCAATGCAATCCCTATCAAGCTACCAACAGTATTTTTCAGAGAACTAGAACTAATAATTTCACAATGTGTATGGAAATACAAAAAACCTCGAATAGCCAAAGCAATCTTGAGAAAAAAGAATGGAACTGGAGGAATCAACGTGCCTGACTTCAGACTATAATACAAAGCTACAGTCAAGACAGTAGGCACAAAGACAAAAAACAAATGGAACAAAATAGAAAGCCCAGAGATAAATCCACACACCTATGGACACCTTATCTTTGACAAAAGAGGCAAGAATATACAATGGAGAAAAGACAATCTCTTTAACAAGTGGTGCTGGGAAAACTGGTCAACCACTTGTAAAAGAATGAAACTAAAACACTTTCTAACACCATACACAAAAATAAACTCAAAATGGATTAAAGATCTAAACGTAAGACCAGAAATGATAAAGCTCCTAGAGGAAAGCATAGGCAAAACACTCTCCAACATAAATCACAGCAGAATCCCCTATGACCCACCTCCCAGAGTAATGGAAATAAAAGCAAAAATCAACAAATGGGACCTAATTAAACCTAAAAGCTTTTGCACAATGAAAGAAACTATAAGCAAGGTGAAAAGACAGCCTTCAGAATGGGAGAAAATAATAGCAAAGAAAGCAACTGACAAAGAATTAATCTCCAAAATATACAAGCAGCTCCTGCAGCTCAATTACAGAAAAATAAATGATCCTATAAAAAAAATGGGCCAAAGAACTAAACAGACATTTCTCCAAAAAAGACATACAGATGGCTAACAAACACATGAAAACATGCTCAACATCACTCATTATCAGAGAAATGCAAATCAAAACCAGAATGAGGTACCATCTCACACCGGTCAGAATGACTGCTATCAAAAAGTCTACAAGCAATAAATGCTGGAGAGGGTGTGGAGAAAAGGGAACCCTCTTACACTATTGCTGGGAATGCAAACTAGTACAGCCACTATGGAGAAGAGTGTGGAGATTCCTTAGAAAACTGGAAATAGAACTACCATCAGTTCAGTTCAGTCACTCAGTCGTGTCTGATTCTTTACAACCCCATGAATCGCAGCACGCCAGGCCTCCCTGTCCATCACCAACTCCTGGAGTTCACTCAGACTCATGTGCATTGACTTGGTGATGCCATCCAGCCATATCATCCTCTGTCGTCCCCTTCTCCTCCTGCCCCCAACCCTCCCAGCATCAGAGTCTTTTCCAATGAGTCAACTCTTGGCATGAGGTGGCCAAAGTATTGGAGTTTCAGCTTCAGCATCAGTCCTTCCAATGAACACCCAGGACTGGTCTCCCTTAGGATGGACTGGTTGGATCTCCTTGAAGTCCAAGGGACTCTCAAGAGTCTTCTCCAACACCACAGTTCAAAAGCATCAATTCTTCAGTGCTCAGCTTTCTTCACAGTCCAACTCTCACATCCATACATGACCACAGGAAAAACCATAGCCTTGACTAGATGGACCTTTGTTGGCAAAGTAATGTCTCTGCTTTTGAATATGCTATCTAGGTTGGTCATAACTTTCTTTCCAAGGAGTAAGCATCTTTTAATTTCATGGCTGCAGTCACCATCTGCAGTGATTTTAGAGCCTAAAAAATAAAATCTGACACTGTTTCCACTGTTTCCCCATCTATTTCCCATGAAGTGATGGGACCAGATGCCATAATCTTCATTTTCTGAATGTTGAGCTTTAAGCTAACTTTTTCACTCTCCACTTTCACTTTCATCAAGAGGCTTTTTAGTTCCTCTTCACTTTCTGCCCTAAGGGTGGTGTCATCTGCATATCTGAGGTTATTGATATTTCTCCCGGCAATCTTGATTCCAGCTTGTGCTTCTTCCAGTCCAGTGTTTCTCATGATGTACTCTGCATATAAGTTAAATAAGCAGGGTGACAATATACAGCCTTAACGTACTCCTTTTCCTGTTTGGAACCAGTCTGTTGTTCCATGTCCAGTTCTAACTGTTGCTTCCTGACCTTCATACAGGTTTCTCAAGAGGCAGGTCAGGTGGTCTGGTACTCCCATCTCTTTCAGAATTTTCCACAGTTTATTGTGATCCACACAGTCAAAGGCTTTGGCATAGTCAATAAAGCGGAAATAGATGTTTTTCTGGAACTCTCTTGCTTTTTCTATGATCCAGCGGATGTTGGCAATTAGATCTCTGATTCCTCTGCCTTTTCTAAAACCAGTTTGAACATCTGGAAGTTCATGATTCACGTATTGCTGAAGCCTGGCTTGGAGAATTTTGAGCATTACTTTACTAGCATGTGAGATAAGTGCAATTGTGCAGTAGTTTGAGCATTCTTTGGCATTGCCTTTCTTTGGGATTGGAATGAAAACTGACCTTTTCCAGTCCTGTGGCCACTGCTGAGTTTTCCACATTTGCTGGCATATTGAGTGCAGCACTTTCACAGCATCATCTTCCAGGATTTGAAATAGCTCAACTGGAATTCCATCACCTCCACTAGCTTTGTTCGTAGTCATGCTTTATAAGGCCCACTTGACTTCACATTCCAGGATGTCTGGCTCTAGGTCAGTGATCACACCATCGTGATTATCTGGGTCGTGAAGATCTTTTTTGTACAGTTCTTCTGTGTATTCTTGCCACCTCTTCTTAATATCTTCTGCTTCTGTTAGGTCCATACCATTTCTGTCCTTTATCAAGCCCATCTTTGCATGAAATGTCCCCTTGGTATCTCTAGTTTTCTTGAAGAGATCTCTAGTCTTTCCCATTCTGTTGTTTTCCTCTATTTCTTTGCAATGATTGCTGAGGAAGGCTTTCTTATCTCTTCTTGCTATTCTTTGGAACTCTGCATTCAGATGCTTATATCTTTCCTTTTCTCCTTTGCTTTTCACTTCTCTTCTCTTCACAGCTATTTGTAAGGCCTCCCCAGACAGCCATTTTGCTTTTTTGCATTTCTTTTCCTTGGGTTGGTCTTGATCCCTGTCTCCTGTACAATGTCATCAACTTCTGTCCATAGTTCATCAGGCACTCTATCTATCAGATCTAGGCCCTTAAATCTATTTCTCACTTCCACTGTATAATCATAAGGGATTTGATTTAGGTCATACCTGAATGGTCTAGTGGTTTTCTCTACTTTCTTCAATTTAAGTCTGAATTTGGCAATAAGGAGTTCATGATCTGAGCCACAGTCAGCTCCTGGTCTTGTTTTTGCTGACTATATAGAGCTTCTCCATCTACCATACGACCCAGCAATCCCACTGTGGGGCATACACACCAAGGAAACCAGAATTGAAAGAGACATGTGTACCCCAATGTTCATCACAGCACTCTTTACAACAGTCAGGACACGGAAGCAACCTAGATGTCCATTGGCAGATGAATGGATAAGATAGTTGTGGTACATACACACAATGGAATATTACTGAGCCATTAAAAAGAATGCATTTGAATCAGTTCTAATGAGATGGATGAAACTGGAGCCTATTACACAGAGTGAAGTAAGTCAGAAAGAAAAAGAACAATACAGTATACTAATGCATATATATTTAATTTAGAAAGATGGTAACGATGACCCTATATGCGAGACAGCAAAAGAGACACAGAAGTAAGGAAAAATCTTTTGGACTCTGTGGGAGAAGGCAAGGGTAGGAGAGAATAGCACTGAAATGTGTATATTATCATATATGAAACAGATCACCAGTCCAGGTTCAATGCATGGGACAGGGTGCTCAGGGCTGGTGCACTGGGATGACCCTGAGGGATGGGGAGGGAGGTGGGAGTGGAGTTCAGGATGGGGAACACATGTACACCCATGGCTGATTCATGCCTATGTAGGGCAAATACCACTACAATATTGTAAAGTAGTTAGCCTCCAATTAAAATAAATAAATTAATATTTAAAAATAAAAATTAAAAAAAAAAGAAGCTGCATTTAGTGGGAAATTAGTAGGGAGAGTCAATGGAATTCTGAAAACTTTGAAGTCTTGGGAAAACTATAAAAATAATTAAAGAATAAAAAGTCATGTCACATGAAACAAAAATATAAAGAGGAATATTCACTTGTGAAAGACAAGAATTCACAAGAATATACAAGACAGACAGAGGTTAACAGCTAGTTGTTTCAAACACATGAGGCAAGTGTAGTGCACTTAAGAGTACAGGCTACCCTGAGTTCAACTCAAGTTCAGATTCTTGCTCTACCACTCAACAGCTGCTATTCTGGACAAGTTACTTACTCTTTATGCCTCAGTTTCTTCTAAAATAGGAAAATAATGAGATAATCCACACAAATGCTCCTCACTAAAGTAACTGGCACTCTAGAAGTTATTAGAATTCTAAATAATCACTAATTTGTTATAACTTCAAATACAAAAACTAGAATAATGAGAAACTTCATTAAAACTTGTTTTCTTCAAACACTAAAACTATACAGCTTTTATATTTTAAATAAAGCAATGTGAATTGAATTAACTGCTTTTCTGGAGGAAAATGAAGAAATAGTTTCACACTCTAACCCTCTTTCCTTTCAAGTTGGCAGAAAAATAGGGCAAAGAGTTCACAGAAACTTGATTCCTTTCCAGTCAATTTGGACAAGGTCCAGTTAGCCAGGTCCTCAAGGACATGATGCAATGAAAACAATTCAGGAAAATAAATAATATGGGAAAAACATAACACAGAGGCAGGAGATAATTTTATTTCATCTTCTATTTAGATGTTACTTTTAAAAAGCAACCAAAATGAGGGCTTCGCTGGTGGCTCAGTGGTAAAGAATCCACCTGCCCTTTTTTGAGTACTTACTATGTGTCATAAATTGTTTTGGAGCTGAGGATGTAAAATGAATAAGATAAAGCAGCTGATCTTAACACAAATTTGTATTTTATACAAATTAGGTAAAACAGACAAGAAAGTAAATGATTATAACATAGCATGTGCTATAACATAAGTATGTACAAAGCCTCAAGTACATACAAAGCAAAAATTCTATAGAAAGGAGGCATCAATTTTCAAAGCCTTCAGCCTAAGAATGATGAACTCATTCCAAAATACTTAAAATCAGCTCCTATTAATAAAAAAAAAAAAAAGAATCCACCTGCCAGTGCAGGAGACCTGGGTTTGATCCCTGGTCCAGGAAGATCCCACATGCTGCAGAGCTACTAAGCCCGTGTGCCGCAACTATCGAGCCTGTGCTCTAAAGCATGGGAGCTGAAACTACTGAGCCCTTGCCCTGCAGCTACTGAAGCCTGAGCGCCCTAGAGCCCGTGCTCCAGAACAAGAGAAGCCATCACAGTGAGAAGCCCACACACTGCAACTGGAGAGTGGCCCCTACTTCCCAAAATAGAGAAAAGCCCACACAACAATAAAGACCCAGCACAGCCAAAAATAAACAAATAAATAAAATTATTTTCTTAATGCGACCAAAATGAAATCTGTAAATCATACACTTTTAATTGTTAGCTACTATACATGTTTAATGTACCATTTGAACTATACTTATCATGGAAACTGAGATTGTTTCTTCATATTTAGTAGCAAGTGAGTAAATATCAGGACACCTAGGTAGCCATCTGACAAACAAAGGAAATAGGCAGGCTCTTATTTGCTTCCTAAGTTCAAACTAAAGCCCAGTAGATCGACAACCCCAACATAAAAAGTGAAGCCATAAATTACTAGAGAAAATTTTGCAGAAGAGCTTATGAAACTAGAAGCAATCACAGAACAATGAAATCAATATATTTGATGACATAAAAACTTTAAAATTCTGTACAGAAAGAAAATAGCACTAACAATGTCAAAAGACAGAAACTAGGCCAACAGCCTATTTTCTTTAATACAAGAAGATATTTTATGAATAAGATGTTTTGTATTTTATGTAAGCGAAGTGGAATAAAACAAATAGCAAAACAAGCAGTTAATTAGAAAGGAATTTTAAAATGTTAACTATATGAAAGATGATTAACCTCATTTATAATTAAACAAATTATAATTAAACATATTATAATAATAATGGGAAACAGTTAATCGCCTAGCAGGTTGACACACAGATCATAAAGTATGATGACACAGCGGGTGATAATATGAGGAAAGACACCACTATGTAATATAGAAGTGATAAAATAATGGAAACACTTTGGAGGACAACTGGTTTATTTATCAACATTGAGAATGCACACAGTACATCAGCTGTTCAAGTTCTGAACTTATCTTGTAAGGATTTTCCTATTTTTATACAAAGACAGACACATACTATCAGACTCAGTTGGTGACGGAAGAAGCCCCATTTGTCTCGGTTTCTGTCTTTTGTGAACTGCCAAGCAAACGGTAGGAATTCAAAAAGTAATCACTGAATGTAGAAATGAACAGCATGTGCATGACAGCACTGCCAATGTCTGACGACAAATCCTATGTCCAATACAGGAGACTGGTTAATACATTTTAATAGAATAAATTGAGACAATGAAACAGTACACAGCCCCAAAAAGAATAATATACATGTTGAAATAGGGTGATCTCTAAGATCAGTTCAGTTGCTCAGTCATGTCCAGCTCTTTGCGACCCCATGGACTGCAGCACGCCAGGCCTCCCTGTCCATCACCAACTCCTGGAGTTTACTCAAACTCATTCCACTAAGTCAGTGATGGCATCCAACCATCTCATCCTCTCTCATCCCCTTCTCCTCCCACCTTCAATCTTTCCCAGCATCAGGGTCTTTTTTCAAATGTCAGCTTTTCACATCAGGTGGCCAAAGTATTGGAGTTTCAGCTTCAACATCAGTCCTTCAAATGAATATTCAGGACTGATTTCCTTTAGGATGGACTGGTTGGATCTCCTTGCAGTCCAAGGCATTCTCAAGAGTCTTCTCCAACACCACAGTTCAAAAGCATCAATTCTTCGGTGCTCAGCTTTCTTTATAGTCCAACTCTCACATCCATACATGACTACTGGAAAAACCAGAGCCTTGACTAGACGGTCCTTTGTTGGCAAAGTAATGTCTCTGCTTTTTAAGTTAGGTTAAAAAGGCAAAATGTAAAACACATACATATGCTTGAAAAGTGTTAGTCACTCCGTTGTATCCAACTCGTTGTGACCACATGGACTGTAGCTCACTAGGTTGCTCCCTCTGTCCATGGGATTTTCCAAGAAGAATACTGGAGTGGGTAGTCATTCCCTTTTCCAGAGGATCTTCCTGACCCAGGGATCGAACCCAGGACTCTTTTGTCTTCTGCATTGCCAGGTGGGTTCTTTACCACTAGGGCCACCTGGGAAGCCTACATATGCTTGTGGACTGTATTCTACCTGGACAGGTAAGAGGTAGGTAAACACAAATGCGACTGGGTAGATGGTTTGTAAACTAAGGTCTGGGGTGAGGGATTTTGTGCTTTAGAAAGTTACTTTTAGGAACTTATTTTGCATTGCTTACTCTTTGTGGATTAAAATAAAAGCATCTGTACTTATTGTACTTTTTCAATTAAAAATTAGTTATCAACAGCAAAAATCCCCATACTGAGACCTCTGGGACGCTGCACTTAACACTTCTCTGCCTCCCAGCTCGCTGTGGGTGAGCTAGCAGCTTGGAGAAAGGGCTCCATCAAGTTCAGCTGCTGAGCGGTCACTGCGCTGGTACGTCCTGTTCTGTTAAACCAGTCAATGATCAGACCTGGAAACCAGCCATCTCTGGACGCCTTTTACCCGTTACTTAACAAATGCGGATGCTAAGTCCAAAGTGACACAACTCAAGGTCGCACCCCTCTTTCTGATTTCTGTCTTCCCACCACCCTGCTCTCAACCCGGTGTATCACACCTGGAAACACAAAGGAGAAGCCTCATCCCGACCCTTCCGCTGAAAATACTCTGCACCGCTTTAATGCCTTGACTTGAGTATTACTATTACCAATACTCTTTTGCTAGAATTTGGCTTCAGATCTTCAGTTTTCCTGGCAATTTCATTTCTCCCACACGTCGAGTTATCTGCTGAGATGAAATAAATTTAGGCTTCCCACATCTCAGAGGTCATTATCTTTTATCTCTGCTGCTCTGCCGCGGAGAGTAAGGCATTTCCGAAAAACTTTATAGGTTCGGGAGACTCATCCAAGAGCAGAATTTCACTGCTTGGGGTCAAATAGGCCCTCACCCCAGAGGGCGCCAACTCTTTTAGAGGTTTCCCGTTTCCACGACCCTGGAGAAACTGGAAGGACCAGCGCGGGATTTCTCAGGACACCCGCTGTCACCGCCCGGTGCGCCCCGGGAGCGTCCGGGCCGAGGTTACACGGCCCTCGCAGCCCCCGGCTCCCGGCACGGGTCCCGGCGAGGGATCGGTCTGGGTCCCGGCCCAGCCTCGGCTTCCCGGCGCGTCACCCGGATGGGGCTCGGCGGGAAGGTCCCCTTACCCGCCAGGCCAGGTCCAGATCGAAGTCCCGGGCGCGCAGGAACCGCAGCAGGAAGGCGTCGCTGAGCAGCCACCCGGCCAGCGGAGCGCCCGCCGCCCCGGCCCGGCGCCGCAGCTCGGCCAGGCTGGGCTGCAGCAGCGGCGAGTGGTCGGGCAGCGCGCTGAGTTGCAGCCCCGCCGGCCCCGGCCGCGCCTCCGCCATGCCCGCCGCCCTCTCCTGCGGTGGTCCGGGGAGCCAAGGAGAGCGCCCGCGGGCCTCCTGCCCCTCCTCCGCGGACGGCCTGCCACGCCCGGAGGGGTGCGCCCCGCGGTCTCTTAGAGCGAACCACGTGGTGCCCTGCGGGGCTCAGGGCTCTGCAAGCCCCAGGTAGTAACCCCTGCCTTCCCAGAAAGGAAGTCACTGGTGCTCAGCGTCAAGAAGATGACATAGTGTGTTTGCCTCCGCTGATGGTGATCGGTGGCGATGTTTTAAAACTAGTCAGCTAGAGAACTTTATTTTTTCCATTTTCTTCCTTCTTTCCCTCCGCCCCACCCCCCATCTACCTCTCTCTCCCTTCCGTCCTTCCTTTCCTTTTTCTTTCTTCCTTCCTCCCTTCTTCCCTCCATTATTCCTTCCTTCTTTCTTCTCTCACTCCCTCCCTCCCTTCCTTCCGTCTTACAATCCTACCTTGTCCTAGAGCTGGAAGGAGCCTTAGAACCACCACTTCGCGTCTCAGTGGCGGGCTCGCAGAGGAGTCCTTCTCCCTACCCTTCTATTAATGCTTCTCACTGACTCCTCACCTCAACCTGTGTTTCATCGTGCGTGCGTGCTAAAGGGGTTTCAGTAGTGTCAGACTCTTTCGACCCCACGGACTGTAGCCCCCCAGGCTCCTCTGTCCATGGGAATTCTCCAGGCAAGAATACTGGAGTGGGCGGTCATTCCCTTCTCCAAGGTGTGTTGTTGAATCAGTAGTTTCCAAAATACACATCCCCAAAGGGCACCTTAACTGACTCACTGCTCCTCCCCTTCCTCCCATTTCAGGCAAAGTCTTCTGAGTTCTTTGGTGGCTTACTCTGTTAGTGATATACACCAATAAATGACTGTCCTTTTTCAGTCACTAAGTTGTGTCCGACTCTGAGCGCCATGGAGTGCAGCACACCAGTCTTCCCTGTCCTCCACTATCTCCCGGAGTTTACCCAAATTCATGTCCATTGAGTTGGTGATGGTATCTAACCATCTTACCCTGTGCTTCCCCCTTCTTTTGCCTTCAGTCTTTTCCAGCATCAAGATCTTTTCCAGTGAGTTGGCTCTTCACATTATGTAGCCAAAGTATTGGAGCTTCAACTTCAGCATCAGTGCTTCCATAGAATATTCAAGGTTGATTTTCTTTAGGATGGGCTTATTTGATCTCTTTGCAGTCCAAGGGACTCTGAGTCTTTTCCAGCACTACAATTTGAAAGCATCAGTTCTTCAGCCTTCTTTATGGTCGAACTCTCACATACGTACATGACTACTGAAAAAACCATAGCTTAGACTATACAGACCTTTGTGGGCAAAGTGATGTCTCTGATTTTTAATAATCAAGGACTAGAAAGTGCCAAGGAAAATCTTTGTAAACACTACATACATCCTGTGTTATGCTCCATTATCATGTCTGGTCACTCAACAGAGTCCAAAGTCCTCATATGACCTCATCTAAGTGATCCCTCTTTATGAAGATGGAGCAGGGAAGTGATGCGGAAACCAGAAAGGCCATTAAATTGGTCTTTCCTTGATCTTTGTCTTTTGCAACTATCCCAGAACTGACCCGTCTCCCTGAGGGAGAACTCATGAGTTGAATTTTTATTGAATATATACTATGTGACAGATAAATACTAAAATCTCACAAACAAATAAAACCAAATCTTTGCCTTTATGATGTCCAATGGGAGGTGAGAGAGACTGCCATTTCATTCATGAAAAAAATTAGTTATTGAGCACCTTCTGTGTCCAGATCTTGTTCCAGGTACTGAGGGTCCATTCTCAAACAAAACAGATACAACCCTCGTCTTGGGGGCTTTGATTTTTGTGGAGGGAGATTAGACGAGGAATGAGATAAATAAGCAGTAAAACAGAGTCAGGGAGGTGGTGATAAGCGTTTTGGGGAAACATAAAGCTCTGAAGGAGGGTTGAACCCACAGTGATGTTTGAATAACACCTGCAAGAGGGGAGGAAGTTGGACCAGAGGTCCCTGAGATGCAGATGGGGGCCAGGCTTGGGAAGTCAGTGAAGTAAATAATCAAAATTCAGTGAGTAAGCTATGGTAAATGAGGGCTGGAGGTGCCAAGCTTTGATTTTCATTTAGAGTGAGATAGAAAGCTATTGGAGGAGAGGTTTACCATTCAATGTGAAAACTGTCATGAAAGGGTTAGAGAGAAAGTACCATAGAGAACACAGAGGAGGGCTTCCTGACCCTGCTTAGGGTATCTGGGAAGGCTTCATAAAGAGAGGGTCTTTGCTTAGCCTTAATGGAGGCATTGGGAAGGTTTGCCAGGTGAGAGAAAGAGGTGGAATCTGGAAGTTAAGTACTAGTCCAAAGGGGTAGACTTTGCAGAGCCTTACTTGGAACTCTGAATAATGAAAAATCCAAAGGAAGCCAGTTTTCTCTGGGAGCTTAAAGAGTTTAAAAGTAAGCGAACAAGATAATGTACACATGGAATATTTTCTTCTCTTCCAATTAAAAAAAAATACATTCTTTTAGTTGTTTCTAGTAATTAGCATCTGCTGTTTTGAAATAGGGCAGAAAGTTCATTCAGAGGGACTTCCCTAGTGGTCTAGGGGTTAAAAGATGCCATGCGCCCAGTGCAGGGTGTATGGGATCCATCCTTGGTCAGGAACTAAGGTCCCTAAAGCCATGTGGCACTGCAAAAAAAATTCACCAAGAGATCATGGACATAGCTATAGTATCATAGCTGTAGCATCCGTTTTTGAAACTGAGCTTTGTGGTGTATGGAGTCTGATTTGGCTAGGTTTGTATTTGTAGAACTCTCATAGGAAAAACCCAAAAGAATTTTTATTGACTGATGTTGATGGATAACCATTAAATTTGGTGAAAGTGGAAGCAACATGGAGCCCAGGTGACCAAGAGACATGGTTCCTAATAACCCAGAGGTACAGACGTAGTGGAGCATCTCTGTGGTCAAAATATGAAACAATTCCAGCACCTGCAGTTAGTGCCTTTGAAGAAAAACTAAGAGAGAAAAGAAAAGAAATGTGGAGGAGTAGTGGAGTAGACAATGGCACCCCACTCCAGTACTCTTGCCTGGAAAATCCCATGGATGGAGGAGCTGGGAAGGCTGGAGTCCATGGGGTCGCTGAGGGTCAGACACGACTGAGCGACTTCCCTTTCAGTTTTCACTTTTATGCATTGGAGAAGGAAATGGCAACCCACTCCAGTGTTCTTGCCTGGAGAATCCCAGGGATGGGGGAGCCTGGTGGACTGCCGTCTATGGGGTCGCACAGAGTCAGACATGACTGAAGTGACTTAGCAGCAGCAGCAGCAGCAGCAGCAGCAGCAGTGGAGTAGACTCCTACAGAAAAATTTGCTTACTTTTTGCTAAGTAATGCAGACCACCCAGCTGTGTTTCGACCATGTATCTTAGATCCGAAGAAACATTTTAGAATTTTGCCACAAATTTTCTGTCAGTTACTCACTCTTTATTTTGAAATGGTTTCACTTTTGCTTTGCTCCTATGTTACTCTGGTGAGCTTACACACATGCATCCAGGCCTCCTATATAAAGATTCCAGAAGTGTTTCTGGAACTAGTGGCATGAGAAAATAAAAACAAACATGGAGGGAAAAGCCAGTTAATATGTGTACAACTAACTCACAATTCACTCTGAAATTATTTAGCAACTATTTATTTACATGTAATAATTCATAAGTATACCAATGAATTTATTTTATTTTCAGTTTCACAAAAAAGAGATAAATACTATTTATTATCACTGTTAAGAGATAACCTTCAGGACTTTCCTGGCGGTGCAGTGGATAAGAATCTACATGGCAATGCAGGGGACATGGGTTCAATCCCTGGTTTGGGAAGATCCTACATGCCACAGAGCAACTAAGCCCATACACCACAACTATTAAAGCCCGCACATTCTAGAGCCCATGCTCCTCAACAAGAGAAGCTGTAGCAATGAGAAGCCTGTGCACCATAACAAAGAGTAGCCCCACTCGCCACAAGTAGAGAAAACCCGCACAAAAACAACGAAAACCCAGCACAGCCATAAATAAATAAAGATAGCTTTCAAAAGGGGGTAAAATTATGACTCTCATACAGATACGAAGTTTTTATTTGACTTAGAAGCAGAGAACCAGACAGAGACAAATCAAACTCAAAGGACAAATCAAAACAGCACACATTTATATGGAATGAAGGGTATGGAAATGGGTTGGGAAGATCCGCTGGAGAAGGAAATGGCAACCCACTCCAGTATTCTTGCCTGGAGAATCCCATGGACAGAGGAGCCTGGCAGGCTACAGTCCATGGGGTTGCAGAGTCAGACAGTACTAAGCAGCTGAGCACATGTGTACATGCAAAGTTTGGGGACAAAACTAACTTCTTCCACCATGAGGGCAGGAGACCAGTTGAAACTGTACCAGGTAGGGCAGCATTTGCGTGCTCTTAAATAAGAGTTGCCATTGCCACCAAAGAGCTATAATTTACCATGTTGAGAAATAACCTAGATAGAATCAGAATCAGATAATCCAGAGGGAGTGCTCTAGAGTCGACACAATGCATAGTTCTCCTCTGACACACAATTTGATCCTATATCACTTGGAATGATGTAAACTCATTTTATTATTAATGCTTATTGAAGCATAGCTGCTTTACAATGTTGTGTTAGTTTCTGCTGTATGGCAAAGTGAATCAGCTACATATATTATATATCCCCTTTTTTTCGGATTTCCTCCCCATTTAGGTTGCCATAGAGCACCAAGTAGAGTTCCCTGAACTGTACATCAGGTTCTCATTAGTTGTCCATTTTACACATAGTATCACTAGCGTATATGTGTCAATCCCAGTCTCCCAATTCATCCCACTGCCCCTTTCCTTTTTATGTTTGAATCCATACATTTGTTCTCTGATGTAAATTTATCTTAAAAAATTTAAAGTAATATTTATGCTGGAAAATTTTAAACATACATAGACTACTAACGAACACTAATGAACAACTTGTTTCAGCAATCACAGATATCTTGCCAATCTTGTTTTATCTGCCTCTTCCACTTTTTAAATAAGCAGTAACATTTTAAAGGTTTCCTATATTTTAAAGAATCATTTTCCTGGTAAATACTTAAATGTGCAGTTTTTTCTTTTATGCATGATCAAGATACCATTTTTTTCACACCTAAGGAAATTAGCCACAATTCCCCAATACCATCTAATATCTAGTCTGCATTTAAATTTCCCTAATTATCTCAAAAATATCTTTTTAAAGCTATTCAAATTAGGATCAGCATAAATATATGCCCTGCATTTGGTTGGTCAGCCTAAGTGTCAAAAGTACCTCTCTTTTTGTTTTTCTGATTTTTTGTTTTTTAATTTTTTAAATTTATTTTTTAATTAAAGGATAATTGCTTTACAGAATTTTGTTGTTTTCTGTCAAATCTCAACATGAATCAGCCATCCCAGTGAAGTTGCTCAGTCATGTCTGACTCTTTGGGACCCCATGGACTATAGCCTACCAGGCTCCTGCATCCATGGAATTCTCCAGGCAAGAGTACTAGAGTGGGTTGCCATTTCTTTCTCCAGGAGATCTTCATGACCCAGTGATCTAACCCAGGTCTCCCAAATTGCAGGTAGACGCTTTACCGTCTGAACCACCAGCGAAGTTGAATCAGCCATAGGTATACATATATCCCCTCCCTTTTGAACTTCCCTCCCATCTCCCTCCCCATCCCACCTCTCTAGGTTGATACAGAGACCCTGTTTGAGTTTCCTGAGCCATACAGCAGACTCCTATTGGCTATCTATTTTACACATGGTAATGTCAGTTTCCACTTACTCTTTCCAAACATCTGACCCTCTCCTCCTCTCTCCCCATGTCCGTAAGTCTATTTTTTATGTCTGTTTCTCCATTGCTGCCTGTGAATAAATTCTTCAGTACCATTTTTCTAGATTTCATATATATGCATTACAATATGATATTTATCTTTCTCTTTCTGACTTACTTCACTCTATATAATAAGCTCTAGGTTCATCCACCTCACTAGAACTGACTCAAATGCATTCCTTGTTATGGCTGAGTAATATTCCATTGTGTATATGTACTTTCTGTTTTGTTTTTTTTTAATTAAATATCATTAGTTTGTTGGAGTAACCAGTTCAATGTTCCTTAGGATTTACCATGTTCTAGATTTGGCTGATTGCCTCCTTGTGGTATCATTGAATTGTTCCTCTTTTCCCTACATTTCCTAAGCATAAGTAGATCAAGATGTTTGATTAGATCTAGGTACAATCTTCCTCTGGCAAGATCATTTCATGAGGTGACTGATTGCCTCCTTGTGGTATCATTGAATTGTTCCTCTTTTCCCTACATTTCCTAAGCATAAGTAGATCAAGATGTTTGATTAGATCTAGGTACAATCTTCCTCTGGCAAGATCATTTCATGAGGTGACTCGTCTTGGGATCATTGCATCTTTGTGTAATATCCATGCTGTCCTTTTGGTATACTGATACTGATCAGTTTGCTTACATGCTGTCACCCTGATCCATCTATTGTAAAGTTTTCCATTTACCCAATGAGTTTTAGCATTTGCTGAGACAATCCTTGCTTAGGCCCATAACTTTATTATGGATGATAAAATGGTCGTTTTTCTAATTTTCTTAACTAGAAGTCACCTTTCTATGAATAGGAACTTACCCTTCTCAACTATTTTGTTAACCTGAAGTTCAGTTTTTATGGGAAAGTTACAATAAATGCTTGATTTATCTCATTAACTGGTTGTCAGTATTTACTAAAGCTAAAAATATTCATGCCTTATGACCAGCCATTTCACTCCTACATATATTTACATATGTATAACACAGGTACAGCAAAATATGTGTCTATACATGTATAATACATATGTTCAACAAAGATGTACCATGTGTTCAACAAAAGACATGTGAAAAATGTTCACAGGAGCTCTATATGAGCTATAGTCCATGGCATTGCAAAGTGGCAGACACGACTTAGCTACCAAACAACTCCTGTTGCAGGGCACAGGCTGTAGGAGAATGGGCTTCAGTAGTTGCAGCGCATGGGCTTAGCTGCTTCGCAGCATGTGGGATCTTCCTGGATAAGGGATTGAATCCTTGTCTCCTGCATTGGCAGGTAGACTTTTATCCCACCATGGAAGCCCAAAAATGCATTTTTTTAAAAGCAGAAGCTACATCATGAATTCAAACTGATTTTTCCCAGTGGAACTTAAGATTGGCCTGTTGTTACTGATCTTTGATTTTATATTTGCAACTCTGTTTTCTTACACTGGAAATCTTACCACTTATTGATATTAGCATAATGACTTAGATGTTTTAGTCACATAATTTACATGTAAAAGTTTAAAATTGGCAGTATCAATAATACTGCTAAAAATACGATGACTGAATGCTGTTGAAGATTTCTTTGTGGTACTTTTTGTCCTTAGTGGGGATATGTTTGTGGGGAAATTAAACTTTCTGAGATTGCTTAGTATTCCTGTAAAAAGCCCTAGACTCACAGAAACATCTTCACGTACCATGAGAATTAGATATGTAACTGTGTTCTAGTTAATTACTCTAACCTGAAAGCTAATCTCCTGGAGAAAGCTAGATCACAGTTCTGAATATTCATTAGAAGGACTGATGCTGAAACTGAAGCTCCAATACTTTGGCCACGTGATGCAAAGAGCTGACTCTTTGGAAAAGACCCTGATGCTGGGAAAGACTGAAGGCAGGAGGAGAAGGGGGCAATAGAGCGTGAGACAGTTGTATGGCATCATTGACTCAATGGACATGAGTTTGAGCAAACTCTGGGAGACAGTGGAGGCAGGGAAGCCTGGCGCACCGTAGTCCATGAGGTCGCAAAGTGCCAGGAAGACTGGAATGGCTTACCTGTGAACCAGGAGACAGCTCTGAATAGTAGAAGCTGAGAATCAAAGGGAGACTACTGGATCTCTTTGGCTCCTGGGGAGATTTTATTTACAAACCAAAGGTATGGAGGTCTAAGGAGAAGCCCCTTTCAGGAGGGAGAACAGCTGCCTCCTTCCTCCTCTAGAGTGCGTGCGTGCCCACTAAGTCACTTCAGTTGTGTGGACTCCTCACGACTCTATGGACCATTGCCCACAAGGCCGCTCTGTCCATGGGATTCTCCAGGCAAAAATACTGGAGAACACTTGTTGTGGCAAAGGGTCTTGTGTAACACAGTAAAGCTACAAGCCATACCATGCAGGGCCCCCCAAGACAGATGGGTCATAGTGGGGAGTTCTAACAAGACTTGGTTCACTGGAGGAAGGAATGACAAACCACTCCAATATTCATGCCTCAAGAACCCCATGAACAGTATGAAGAGAAGGACCTAGCTTCTCTCTGCACTTTAGGATCGCCACATCTGTGGACTGAGGTGTGTAAACTGGGAGGTTTTGGTCTGGTTTTGAACCACACAAACAGGTCTGTGGCTGCACATTAAGGATCATGTGGCCTACTAAAAGCAAATATTTGTTCCTTTTGTTAGGAATATTATCTCTTATACTGGTGTCAATCATTCATTTGAAAATTACCTGTGTTAAAACCTAGATGAAAGCTCATTTCTTTAAACAAGAACTTATATATCCTTATGTCTGGCAAACAATATTCTAAGCTCTTTACAAATATTAATTCATTTAATTTTCACCACAATCATACAAGATAGACTCTATCACTTCCATGTTATAATTGAGGAAAACAAGGAACAGACGAGTTAAGTAACTTGCCTAAAATCACACAGCTAGTAGTCACAGTTTCAGTGGTTGTGATGCACAGGCTTAGTTGGTCGGCAGCATGTGCGAACTTCTTGGATCAGGGATTGAACCCATGTCTCCTCATCATCAGGTGGATTCTTTACCACTGAACCACCAGGGAAGCTTTATTTCTCATATGAATTTAAATTGTGGAAACCAGATTATCTTAATTTATCATTGAATGATTGGGTCAATGAGCTGTTATCATGAGTACAAATAAAGTCTTTGAGAAAATATTAAATCCTACTAATAATATCACTTTCCTAGATACTCTGCTCCATATTTTAATGTACCTTAACTTTACTTTCACAACAGTGCTGCACTGTGGATACTATTAACCTTATTTAGAAATGAGGAAATTGGGTCTCAAGAAATTCAGTTCAGTTTCTCACTTATGTCCAACTATTTGCGACCCCATGATCTGCAGCACACCAGGCTTCCCTGTCCATCACCAACTCCCAGAGCTTGCTCAAATTCACATCCACTGAGTTGGTGATGCCATCCAACCATCACATCCTCTGTCGACCCCTTCTCCTTCTTCCTTCAATCTTTCCCAGCATCAGGGTCTTTTCTAAGGAGTCAGTTCTTCACATTAGGTGGCCAAAGTATTGGAGATTCAGCTTCAGCATCAGTCATTCCAGTGAATATTCAGGACTGATTTCCTTTAGAATTGACTGGTTTGATATCCTTGCTGCCCAAGGGACTCTCAAGAGTCTTCTCCAATACCACAATTCAAAAGCATCAATTCTTTGGTGCTCAGCTGCCTTTATGATCCAACTCTCACATTCATATACGATTACTGGAAAAACCATAGCTTTGACTAGATGGACTTTGTTGGCAAAGTAATCTTTGAGATTACTGCTGTGATATCTAATGACACTCAGGTCTTGAGTGCTGGACAAGATGACCAAACCCCATTCTTGCCTGAAGGATCTGCCTACCTGAGCCGCTGGCATGTTAGGAACTTGTGATCACTTGACCACTCCCCCTGGGACACAGAATTTGACCTTGATTACATTGAAAGCCCAACAGCCAGAAACGAGTCCTAGAATACATCACCTTACTCAAGTGCACATCTTTGGCTCATCTGAACTCACAGAACCCAATCACATGCTGCTTCTCACAG
Organism: Bos mutus; assembly: GCF_027580195.1. Taxonomy (NCBI): domain Eukaryota; kingdom Metazoa; phylum Chordata; class Mammalia; order Artiodactyla; family Bovidae; genus Bos; species Bos mutus. Next base: position 54,015,516 of record NC_091630.1, on the reverse strand, counting down.
TTAGTGGTAACAAATGATACAATCATTCTTGTGATCAGGGAAAAGGCCCCAGACTTCAGAGTCAGAAAGCTAGAGTTGGACTCTGATTCTGTTTGTCACCAGATGTGACTCTAACCACCTGCCTGGCTCCTTTCTGGATCTGTCAGTTACCTCAAAGGGATGTTTCTAGAGTCAAGTCAAAATGAGATAATATATGTGAAAGGGTGTTGTAGTAAATAAAAGTGCAGGGTATCAGATAAGCATCAGTATGTTGATTCAAGATGTGTTCGTTGTCAGATTCAGTATGTACATCGCGTGTGTTTAATATATATTTATATATAAGTAGGACTTGCCAGGTGGCACAGGTGGTAACGAACCCTCCTGCCAATGCAGTCAGACATAAGGGGTGCAGGTGTGACCCCTGGGTCAGGAAGAGCCCCTGGAGGAGGTCATGACAGCCCACCCCAGTATTCTTGTCTGGAGAATTCCATGGACAAGAAGCCTGGAGGGCTACAGTCCCTGAGGTCACAAGAGTCGGACACAACTGAAGTGACTTAACACACACACATATTTATAAGTATTATATTTCTTTAAAGATGTATAGTGGTTGGGAGTGGCTATAGAAGTTCTATATTTTGCTGCTGACTTGCAGTCATGAACTGATTTTTTTTTTTAATTATGTATTTAGTTTTGGGTCTTGTGTGCTGCACGGGCTTTTCTCTAGTTGCCATGAGTGGCAGCTACTCTTTGTTACAGTGCTCGGGCTTCTTACTGTGGTGGCTTCTCTTATCTCGGTGCATGGGCCGTGGGGTATTTGGGCTTTGGTAGTTGCAATCCCTGGGCTCCAGAGCACAGGCTCAATAGTTGTGGCACACGGGCTTAATTGTTCCATGGCATGTGGTATCTTCCCAGATCAGGGATCGAACCCATGTTTCCTGCATTCGCTGGCAGATTCTTTACCACTGAGCCATCAGGGAAGCCCCATGAACTGATTTTTTGCAAGCTCTGATGATCACTGACCCAGACAGGAGTTTTTGTCCAGCTTTTCTACTCAACAAACAATAAAACAGTTATTTCCCAAACTAGGCCAAACATTAGATTATTTACCTAGTGAGATGTCCAATCTTGTAGGAGATGTGAATCAGAATCTCCTTGTAAGAAGTCTGTAAATCTGGGTTTGTAGCAGACATTCCAGAGGATTCTTAGCATAATGCAATTTTGAGAAACACTGACTGAAACCAGTCTATTTTATCTCCCTCACCTACAGATTTTATAACTCTGAAACTCGCATGATTTTTGCCTTCCATCCTGATGAGCTGTCATGTTGATCAAGGAGATCTCTGAGCTGTCTGACCCTCTAAACCAACCAAAAGAGATTTACTAAATAATCTTGTTTCTTGGAAAAAAAAAAAAAAAAAAAAATCTGTCCTGAATATTACTGGAAGAACTGATGCTGAAGCTGAAGCTCCAATACTTTGGCCACCTGTTGTGAAGACCTGACTCATTGGAAAAGACACCGATGCTGAGAAAAAAATGAAGGTAGGAGAAGAAGGGGAAGACAGAGAACGAGATGGTTGATGGCACCACTGACTCGATGGGCATGAGTGTTCATAAGCTCTGGGAGTTGATGATGGACAGGGAAGTCTGGTGTGTTGCAGTCCATGGGGTCGCAAAGAGTCAGACATGACTGAGCAACTGCACCCATACTGTTAAGTTCTGCTTAGCTTAAATTTAGGAATTCACATCCTTAGTAGGTAGTTTTTTGTTCTGTCCTATTAAAATACACTCTAGTTAAGGAAGAAGTGATTGTAACAATAGTCCATGTCCACATCAGATAACATAATATCTGGCAGCCTGTATTTTGTTCACATAGGCATGCAGACCTGTTTTATGAGGCTCTGGATGTATAACTGGAATTTGTAGGCTATTAAGATTGCCCTAAACCTCATTTCATCAAAGTGACTTACAAAAAAAGTCTTGCAGATGGCAGTGGGTTGAAGGAGTCATCAAATCTCTGAGGAACACTAGCTCAAAACCTGGGACCACATGTCTCTGCTACTTAGTAAAGTAATTGCAATTTCAGTTGCAAATTATAAGTATTATAAATAATATAGAATATAAAAAGCTAACACTGAGATCCTAACTTCAACCCACATTCTCCTCAAGAAATCATTTGCCTCGATTCAATACTGTTGGCTTCCCCATTGGCTCGGCAGTAAAGAATCCACCTGCAACACAGGAGATGTGGATTCGATTCCTGGGTCAGGAAGATCCCCTGGAGGAGGGCCTGGCAATCCACTCTGGTATTCTTGCTGGAAAAATTCCATGGACAAGGTAGCCTGGTAGGCTACAGTTCATGGTCTCACAAAGAGTTGGACATGACTGAAGCGACTGAACAAGAAAAAAAAATACTGTTGAAATGCAGAACTGATGATCACCATGTAGCTTAGATGGGATTTTATATTACAAAGACATACACACACATTAACCATGTCACAGAGATCATACTAAGCTCTTCATATGTTATGTCTGCTCCAGTCTTTTGAGAGAGATCATTTAAACACCTTCCAGCAGCAGTAATTCATTTTACAAATAACTGTAAAGTGCCTTTTATGTGTTAGGCACTGGGCAAGGTCCCATGAAACTTTATTTTGGAATCATGGAGCTAAAACAGCTTATTTCAAAACATAAATTATAGAGAATCTTTCCATCTATTTTTCTTACCTAAAAATGAGATATTTATCTTACCTAAAAATTCCCTGGTGGCTCAGTGGTAAAGAATCCACCCTCCAAAGCAGGAGACTATACAGGCAACTATAAGGCTAACAGTATATTCATTAGGAAATGCAAAGCAGGTTCAACTCCTGGGTTGGAAAGATCCCCAGAGGAGGAAATGGTAACCCACTCCAATATTCTTGCCCGGGAAATCCCATGAACAGAGAAGCCTGGCAAGTCCATGGGGTGGCAAAAGAATGGGACAAGACTGAGCGACTGAACAACAATATCTTAAGTATAAGCTTCATCCCCTTAAAATTTGCTTTCTCTCCTGTAATATTTTCTGTGACAGCAGCATATGGCTAACTATATCCATTAGGAAATGCAAAAATCTTTGTCATGAAAGTGCTTGTATAAGGTAGAAAAGTAAAATGAACATATGTTGCTATGTATACATACCTGTGGTACATACCATGATGAAAAGTTGCTTCCCTAAGTGACCCTAATAAGAAGAATGACAACTGCAGAGTGATGATTGAGAAAGGATTTTTATATGAAGGAGGCCATTTCCTGACCTAAATTATTTAACATCTGATTAAAAGGGAATGGCTACCTACGCCAATATTCTTGCCTGGAGAATCCCATGCATAGAGGAGCCTGGTGAGCTGCAGTCCACGGGGTTGCAAAGAGTCAGACACGACTGAGTGACTAACTTTTTTTTAAGACTAGGAAAATATGCCAATTTGTCTTTTTTCATTGATAAATGTTAATACATAATATTCCTGTTATATGAAAACTATTTATTTAGGTTGTCTCATTCTGGGACTAGGAACAAATATCTGCATGTGAAGTTTTTAGAAGGAAGGAGGTGATCAGGCGCCCACAGTCTGTTTACATAATGCTGACCTTTAGTACACTGCCCAGCACTGTAAATAACCAAAACCAACTCTGGAAAGTGTTTACTTGGCCTTGCCCTGTGAGTTAGTGCTGAAAATCAGTGATGTAAATCAACCAAGTTCAAATAATACTCCACATATTATGTGCTTAAGTTTCTACTACATGAAATTAGAATTTTCATAAAGTTTTCCAAAATACATTTTTTAAAAACCTGACATTCATGCATCTCCAAGAAGCTTACATAAATCCTAGTAAACAAGATGAAACAAGGAAATGCTGTTTTAGTATATCAGATTGCAATTGATTAAAAAGGAAGATGTAAATGGTTGCTGAAAAATGCATTAGGAAATCAGCACCAGTTTCCAGGTGGAATGATGACCTGGCAACCTTTGCAGATTTCTTTGGTAATCCACAGTCAAAAGCCCTGGGTGGGGCAGAGGGGTGGGGGAGTTGCGGGGGAGGGAAAGACCTGCAGTTCAACCCAGAGATTTATTCTGAGGACATAATCAGTGAAGAGTACAAAGATCTACATAGAAGAATAGAAGAATGTTCCTTTTGGGGATGGTGAACTCCAAGATTTCTCACTAAATATTTAAAAGTTAAAGCCCAAAGTCTCTGCTGTGGGGGTCTCCTTAACTGGACATAACAAGTGGGAGAGAAGGGGTCTTCCTGTCTCTGACATGGGAAGCTGGCTGCACTGTGCTGTACATGGGAGCCCGGGACCATGGAAACGAGAGTGGGCCCAGAGCACACCTGAGAGTGGGAGGAGCACAGATGCTCAGGCAGGCAGACCACCTGACGCTGCGGCGATTGTCTGGATGAACCAATAGAGGCACAGTGAGGGCACTGTCCTGCCCCTCTACACCCCACCGCTGATCTGTGGGCCTGTGTAACACCTGCCTGGGCCTCTCTGAAATACCTGGGGTGGGGGGAGGACTTTTTGAGAGACGGGAAGATTCTGCTATAATATAATATGATATGATCTGGGATACTACTGCAAAAAACCTGGGGGCCCAGGTTCAAACCCTGGTTGGGGAATTCGAATCTTGTAAGCAACGTGGTGTGGCCAAAATGAAAAAATATATATAACATGACTTAATTTTTATCTAAGAACAGGGCAGATTTGGGGATTTTGGAGTTTTAAGTATATAACTGGCAATCACAGATTTAACATTTTTGGATTCAACTATCTTTCATTCAACAAATATTTGAGCACCTGTGTGTGTGTGTGTGTGTGTGTGTGTGTGTGTGTTAGTTGCTCAGTCATGTCCGACTCTTTACGACCCCATGGACTATAGCCTGCCAGGCTCCTCTGTCCATGGAATTCTCCAGGCAAGAGTACTGGAGTGGGTTGCCATTTCCTTCACCAGGGGACCTTCTCAACCCAGATCGAACCAGGTCTCCTGAATTACAAGCAGATTCTTTACCATCTGAATCATTAGGGAAGCTCAACTTTGAGCACCTACTATGTGCCAGAAATCCTTCTAGACTCTAGGACCACAAGCATTACAGATGTGTCATTCTACTTTTAGAAACTAACTCTTAATTAATGACACATTAAATTGCCTTTTGTTGTACAGATGTGGGATTTGAAAAAACTTTTAAGCTAATAGAAATAGTAACAATTTAAAAATTTCAAATCCAGCTATTGACAAATGTTTTTCTTGAAAAAGTTTATGTAAATAAAATACCATGTACTCATTTTGAATATTTTATTATTCCTATAGACACATGTAGTACATGCCTTGAACTTTAGAAAGCAATATAAGAATGCAAATTTATTGCCCCCCAAATTGATATTTTTACCATGAAAATACTTATGGTCAGAGTTGAGCAGAAGAGAGAGGTATTAACATATTATTACAGTTTCAAATTATGATCTTTTTGTATTCTAATATTCACTACAGGATGATCAGTGTGATAAATGATGCTTATGTTTCGTCTCAGGGCAAACCTTATCTAGGCTGTTGAACATACTTTGAAAACTATGGTCCAATGTATTGCTTTATAGGTCCTAATTTTTTTCAATATATTTTTTTAATTTGACTGTGCCACACCACTTGTGGGATCTCAGTTTCCCGAGCAGGGGTTGAACCCAGGCTGCAGGAGTAAAAGTCTGGCATCCTAACAATGAGCTCACCAGGAAACTCCCTTTATAGGTCTCAGTCTTGAGGAAATTAGAGCTACAGTCAATATCCAGTTCAAAAACAAGCTAATTTCAGATATTCAGTTATAAATACCTAAATTTTCTTTAGATAATTGTACCTCTTTCAGTTTTTTAAAAGATATCCCAATTGTCTGGTTTTGCCTGGTAGTTAACTTCATGCCTCTCTGAAGGCATGCTGTAAGGACTGCTGGAAGCAGTACTACCCTGATCTATGTTCTTGCTGGACATGGGAGCAGTTAGGTCACAGCTCCCAGGATACCTCTTGAGTTGGGTGCTTCATGACTGACTTCTGGCCAGTAGAATTTAAGCATTTGCGATGAGTGATGTCAGGAACCAGTTAGGAAAATTGACACTGGGCATTCCAAAATATAGACAATTTAATGCAGATTTTTCTTTGCAAGAGTGTTGAAAAAACTGAGTAAAAAAAAAAGAAGAAAAGAATGAAGTGGCATAATGTACGGTATCATAACTATGGTTGATACTGCTGTGTGATTATTTTGAAAGCTGCAGGACTGGAAAAGGTCAGTTTTCATTCCAATCCTAAAGAAAGGCAATGCCAAAGAACGCTCAAACTACCTCACAATTGCACTCATCTCACATGCTAGTAAAGTAATGCTCAAAATTCTCTAAGCCAGGCTTCAGCAATACATGAACCGTGATCTTCCTGATGTTCAAGCTGGTTTTAGAAAAGGCAGAGGAACCAGAGATCAAATTGCCAACATCCACTGGATCATGGAAAAAGCAAGAGAGTTCGAGAAAAACATCTATTTCTGCTTTATTGACTATGCCAAAGCCTTTGACTGTGTGGATCACAATCAACTGTGGAAAATTCTGAAAGAGATGGGAATACCAGACCACCTGACCTGCCTTTGAGAAATCTGTATGCAGGTCAGGAAGCAACGGTTAGAACTAGACATGGAACAATAGACTGGTTCCAAATAGGAAAAGGAGTACGTTAAGGCTGTATATTGTCACCGTGCTTATTTAACTTATATGCAGAGTACATCATGAGAAACACTGGACTGGAAGAAACACAAACTGGAATCAAGATTGCCGGGAGAAATATCAATAACCTCAGATATGCAGATGACACCACCCTTATGGCAGAAAGTGAAGAGGAACTCAAAAGCCTCTTGATGAAAGTGAAAGTGGAGAGTGAAAAAGTTGGCTTAAAGCTCAACATTCAGAAAACAAAGATCATGGCATCCGGTCCCATCACTTCATGGGAAATAGATGGAGAAACAGTGGAAACAGTGTCAGACTTTATTTTTGGGGGCTCCAAAATCACTGCAGATGGTGACTGCAGCCATGAAATTAAAAGACGCTTACTCCTTGGAAGGAAAGTTATGACCAACCTAGATAGCATATTCAAAAGCAGAGACATTAGTTTGCCAACAAAGGTCCATCTAGTCAAGGCTATGGTTTTTCCTGTGGTCATGTATGGATGTGAGAGTTGGACTGTGAAGAAAGCTGAGAGCCAAAGAATTGATGCTTTTGAACTGTGGTGTTGGAGAAGACTCTTGGGAGTCCCTTGGACTGCAAAGAGATCTACCCAATCCATTCTGAAGGAGCTCAGCCCTGGGATTTCTTTGGAAGGAATGATGCTAAAGCTGAAACTCCAGTACTTTGGCTACCTCATGAGAAGAGTTGACTCATTGGAAAAGACTCTGATGCTGGGAGGGATTGGGGTCAGGAGGAGAAAGGGATGACAGAGGATGAGATGGCTGGATGGCATCACTGACTCGATGGACATGAGTCTCAGTGAACTCCGGGAGTTGGTGATGGACAGGGAGGCCTGGTGTGCTGCGATTCATGGGGTCTCAAAGAGTCAGACACGACTGAACGACTGAACTGAACTGAAGAGAGTAGATTTTAAGAGTTTTCATTACAACAGAAAAAGAATTCTTTTCTTCTTTCACTTGTATGTATATGAGATGATAGATGTTTAAACCTATTGTGGTGCTTGTGTCACAATATATGTAAGTCAAGTCATCATGCTGCACACCTTAAACATACACAGTGCTATATGTCAATCATATCTCAATAAAACTTGAAAAAAATAGAAAAGAAAATTAGTAACTGCAGGAAGCACCTACCAGCCCCCAAGACTGGAAGAATAAAGGGACTAGGTGGTGTCACTACATAACAGATCTATGGGGATGTGACACCTAGCTGGTTCTCAGAGGAGCCCTGTCCTGGTGCTGAAACTACAGAGGGACTGAGGGCTCCATGTGCACTGGTAAAATCATATGGTCCCTTCAGTGGTAGGTGGTAGTTGTTAGGCCTGTGGAGTGGTGCCTGAGCCCTGGTGCTGAGACTGAAGAAGGGGCTGTGCCCAGTGTGTAACAGTGCCACTATGAAATTAAAAGACACTTGCTCCTTGGAAGAAAAGCTATGACAAACCTAGACAACATATTAAAAAGTAGAGATATCACTTTGCCAACAAAGGTCTGTATAGTCAAAGCTATGTTTTTTCCAGTTGTCATGTATGGATGTTAAGTGTTGGACAATGAAGAAGGCTGAGCCCTGAAGAATCGATGCTTTCAAATGTGGTTCTGGAGAAGACTCTTTAGAGTCCCTTGGACTGCAAGGAGATCAAACCAGTCATCTCTAAAGGAAATCAGTCCTGAATATTCATTGGAAGGACTCATGCTGAAGCTAAAGCTCCAATACTTTGGCCACCTGATGGGAAGAACTGACTCATTGGAAAAGACCCTGATGCTGGGAAAGATTGAAGGCAGGAGGAGAAGGGGATGATAGAGGATGAGGTGGTTGGATGGCATCACCAATGGACATGAGTTTGAGCAAGCTCTGGGAGTTGGTGAAGGACAGGGAAGCCTGGTGTGTTGAAGTCCATGGGGTCAAAAAGAATCAGACATGATTGATTGACTGAACAACAAACAACAAGGACACTCTTTCACTGACTGCTGCTGTTTAAGGGATATTTTTTTAAAACACTTAATTTATTTATTTGGCTGCACTGGGTGGCATGTGGGATCTTTTGGTGGCAGCATGTGGAATCTGAAGTTGCAGCTTGCCAACTCTTTGTTGTGGCATGTGGGATCTAGTTCCCTGACCAGGAATTGAACCTGGGCCTCCCTTCATTGGGAGCGCAGAGTCTTAGCCACTGGACCACTGGGGAAGTCTCAGGAGATTGATATGATGAAGAATAAGGGAGTCTCTTTTCCTCTGCTCCCATCTGCCGGTCTTCCATTAGTATCTCATTGTTAGAAGGCACTAGAAGCCAGTTAGCTTCCAAGGAAGTTTAGTAAATAAAGTTTTCAAGGTCCCTACTGCAGAAGTACCTATCAGTGCACAGAGGGAACAGAAAGACTCATGAGGAGACAAGAGGCTGGTGACAGGCCTGGAAGATCACACAAAGGAATTTGAACTTCATTTTTGAGACAAAGAGAAGCTCTCTGAAAAAGAAGAAATCGATTAAAATTTCTGGAAGCCTGTGCTGGAGTTTAAAAATATTTAAAAGAGGAAGAAAATGTGAATATGCCTAAACTTTGCATGTTTTATTTTCATATAACATTTTTTTCCCATTAAGAATGAACACAGGCTTACAGTAGAAAATTTGTAGAGAAAAAAATATGAAAAAGAAAATAGGGCTTCCCTGGTGACTCAGTGTCAAGAATCTGCATACCAATGCAGGAGACACAAGAGACATGGGTTCAGTTCCTGGTCTGGGAAGATCCCATATGCCATCAGACAACTAAGCCTGTGGCCACAAACTACTGAGCCCAAGCTCTAGAGTTTGTGCTCTTCAACAAGAGAAGCCACCCCAATGATAAGCCCGAGCACCACCACTGGAGAGTAGCCCCCTCTCTCAGCAACTAGAGGAAATCCCACACAGCCATGAAGATCCAGCACAGCCAAAAATAAATAAGTAAATATTTTAAAACAGAAAATAATTCTGCCATCTGTCTTCAGTTCTGTTCAGTTCAGTCACTCAGTTGTGTCTGACTCTTTGGGACCCCATGGACTGCAGCACACCAGGCTTCCCTGTCCATCACCAATTCCCAGAGCTTGCTCAAACTCATGTCCATCGAGTTGGTAATGCCATCCAACCATCTCATCCTCTGTTGTCCCCCTCTCCTCCTGCCTTCAATCTTTCCCAGCGTCAGAGTCTTTTCCAATGAGTCAGTTGTTTGCACCAGGTGGCCAAAGTATTGGAGATTCAGCTTCAGCATCAGTCATCTATAGACTGCCATCTATAGACTGTTACAAATAACATTTAAGTACAATTCCTACTAGCCTTTTGTCTAGAACTATACATAGTTTTACTATAGCTCTTTCTTCAATCACTATTCTGTTGTGAGCATTTTTTCAAAGAGCAGTTTTTTTAACAGTTACATATTGTATTCAGTAAAATACCCTATAAATTATGTCACGATTCGTGACATTGTTAAACGTGGAACAGAATGAAAAAGTAGAAGTTTACTAGATTCCCGAGGTTCTTAGATAGCAGATACCAAAATGAATTGGGAGACAAACTGCTCTGCAGTAACATCGACGTCATTATGTGAAAACTGGCTCCTGACTTGGAATGCTTTATTTTCATCTAGGCTGTAACAGGGTCAAAAGTGGAGATGACTTCATACTTAAGCAAGTCAGTCTTCAGTGGGGTCCCCCGAGAACTGGTGTGACTGACATCCCTGTGGTTAGCGGAACTTAGTAGACTGCTATCTGACTCTTGACTGGAGAACACTGGGCAGAGACCTACAGGTTACCCGCTCTTGGGCTAGGAAGAGAGGACAGCGGCTGTTCCCATTGTGAATTTGCGAGGGTAACAGACAAGCGCTTCCAAGGGCAAGATCTTGGCTGCACCTGTGAGAAAGAGCTGGCCTGGAACTGTGTTAGATTCTGTCCACGGGGGGCCACCTGGGGACACTGGTCCCCCCAAAATCTGTGTGGAATAGACCATGTCATGTGCTGCTGCTGCTGCTGCTGCTGCTAAGTCACTTCAGTTGTGTCCAACTCTGTGCGACCCCATAGATGGCAGCCCACCAGGCTCCCACGTCCCTGGGATTCTCCAGGCAAGAACACTGAAGTGGGTTGCCATTTCCTTCTCCAATGCGTGAAAGTGAAAAGTGAAAGTGAAGTTGCTCTGTCGTGTCCGACTCTTAGCGACCCCATGGACTGCAGCCTACCAGGCTCCTCCGCCCAGGGGATTTTCCAGGCAAGAGGACTGGAGAGCTGTGTCTAAACAGACCATTGAAAACAAAACCAGGAACTGAGGGGACAAAGTTCATCTGGAAGAGAATGCATCATCCGTATCAGTAGTTTTTCAACCTGGAATGTGTTTGTACCCCTGGGGACATTTGGCAATGTCTGAGGATTTTTCGTTGTCACAACTGGGGTTGAGTGGTGTGTTACTGGCCTGTGGTTAAAGGCTGGGTGTGCTGCTGAGCATCCTATGATGCATGGGACAGCTGATGATTATTTGGCCCAAGTGTTAAATGCTAAGTTTGGAAGACCTTGGTGCGTATCATGTAGAGAGAAGGAAAGACTCAGTAGGAAACATTTGCCAAACCTTGACTATGGGGCACAACTCTGTGAATAGGCTGAACATACTGAACACTTTCAATGGGTGAATGATTTTATATGTAAATTGTTGTTGTTGTGTAGTTGCTCAGTCGTGTCTGACTCTTTTGCTACCCCATGGACTGTAGTTTGCCAGGCTCCTCTGCCCATGGGATTTCCCAGGCAAGAACACTGAAGTAGGTTACTATTTCCTTCTCTAGGGGATCTTCCTGACCCAGGGATCAAACCTGAATCTCCTCCTTGCAGGAAGATTCTTTACCATTAAGCCACCATGGAAGCCCTCATTATCTCTCTATAAAACTGCTATAAAACAATGGGTGGGAATTCCCTGGTGGCATGATGGTTAGAATCCTGGGCTTTCACTGCCATGGCCTGGGTTCAACCCCTGGTTGGGAACTGAGATCCTGCAAGCCAACATTTCAGAAACAAACTTATCATAGAAAAAACTTAATATATGTAAAGAATGCCTTGAATAGAAGTGTTCTAGAAGTTAATCAAATGGAGCCTTTATTTCTGTGTCCCACTATGACTTTATAATATGTCCACTAGAAATTCTTCCTCTGCTCCTGGAAGATTTTTTTTTTCTCATTTCCAGTTAATAACATTTCTGTGATCACTTAATGTCACCAAAATATTATCAATTTAGAAACTAGAATGTTTAGTCTACCCAATCAAAGCTTTGAGTAGTATTTTACATTAATGGATTTTCTAATGGCTGAGTAGCAAAGAATCCACCTGCAAATTCAGGGGATGCTGGTTTGATCCCTGGATTAGGAAGATCCCCTGGAGGAGGAAATGCAGCCCACTCCAGTATTCTTGCCTGGGAAATCCCAGGGACAGAGGAGCCTGGTGGGCTACAGTCCACCGGGTTGTAAACAGGCAACACGACTGGGCAACTAACATTTTCGCATTCACCTCCTTAGTATTACATTACATTAGCACCAGAGAAGCAGTGAGGTGACCTGTTTTTGTTAATTGGTAATGACATAATTAAGAAATTGGAGAAAATAAACAGCGCTTGCAATTTCAAAATAAGACTAAAGTTTGAGAACTACTGATTAGAGAAAAAAAGTCATGATTAATCTCACTGTAGCACCACCTAGTGGAACTTCAGAAGAAATCAATAGGTTTTTTCCGTCAGTCTTGTTCACTAGCTAAATTGGGCTGGACTCTTTGTGACCCCATGGATTGCAGCAAGTCAGGCTCCCTTATCCTTCACTGTCTCTCAGAGTTTGCTCAAATTCATATCCATTGAGTTGGTGACGTTATCCAACCATCTAGTCCTCTGCCATCAGTCATGGGAACAAGGGAAAATATAAAGTGAACTAGGTTTCATCGAACGTATGCATGGGTGCTCAGTCATGGCCGACTCTGCAACCCCATGGACTGTAGCCTGCCAGGCTACTCTGTCCATGAAATTTTCCAGGCAAGAATACTGAAGTGGGTTGCCATTTCCTTCTCCAGGGGATCTTCCTGACCCAGAGGTTGAACCCGCATGTCCTGCATTGACAGGCAGATTCTTTATCACTGAGCCACCAGGGAAGCCCTTAGATTCTCCTTAGAATTCTTAAAAAAAAAAAAAAAAATTATTTCTATGTTAAAAGCATATATAATTGAGAGCTCTAGGCCCTGTAATTTCACTCCATGTAGTAACATGGTAACATGGCTTCAGAAATTTCAGTCTGCAAAATGAGGAAACACTGAGGATTCTAAGCTTTATTCAGTCACTAAAATAATCTGCAGTATAAGATGGAGACTAGAAAATTAACTGCAACTACTATTGCAAAGTTAAGATTTTTCATAAAATACACTGAGTCAAAAAGCAGATGAAATGAAGTTTCTTCATTATTCAGTTTCTTAATTTTTCCACTAAATTCCAAATAGAGTTGGGGAAATTCTACTGTTTCTTCTGACACTTTTTCTTTAACAGGGTCTATCATTTTCTTCTGTATCCCTAGGGTGTCCTCTAGGATTGTCAAGCCAAATTCCATTTCCTAGACATGAGCGCTTCTGCACTCATGTACCTAAAAGCATGCACCTTTGGAGCTTTTCTGTATTTGTCTGTTGCTCCCTTGGCTTTTCCTTGGCTGGATTATTGCGCTAATGGATTCCTGGCTAATTGATTTGCGTGTGTGTCTGCTAAGTCGCTTCAGTCATGTCCAACTCTTTGCAACCCCGTGGGCTATAGGCCGCCAGACTCCTCAGTTCATGGGATTCTCCAGGAAAAAATACTGGAGTGGGTTGCCGTTTTCTTCTCCAGGGAATCTTCCTGACCCAGGGGCTGAACCTGCGTCTCTTGCGTTTCCTGCTTGGCAGACAGATTCTTTACTACTGCACCATCTGGGGAGCCCTCCTCTACTCACGAGGAATTATCACTTCATTCATGTTGTGTTCGTGTTAATAAAACTGTCGCTCATTGGAATCTAGCATGCTATAGGAATTTTTTGCACGGTGCTAAGTCACTTCAGTTGTGTCTGACTCTTTTCGAACCTCTGCACTGTAGCCCACCAGGCTCTTCTTTCCATGGGATCCTCCAGACAAGATACTGTAGTGAGTCACCATGCCCTCCTCCAGGGGATCTTCCCAACCCAGGGATTAAACCCACATCTCTTATGTCTCCTGCACTGGCAGGCAGGTTCTTTACCACTAGCACCACCTGGGAAGCCCAGCTGGTTTAGAAGATTTATATTTCACTTTTTTTTTCATTTTCAGAAATGAGATCTATTATTTCAATTTTAAAAGACTATCTTTTTCACTTGATATCGTCATTGTTAATTCCTCCAATTGTCAGCTCTTGTCATCACATTTTTGGATCAGCTGTTAAGTCACATCAGCCTACTGTGCTCCAGCCAGGCTCCCTGCCTCTTTTGCCCTCTCAGGTTCTCACTTCCATGAGCCAGAGCACAGACTCACAGCTTCAAAGTACATTCTAAGTACATTCAGCTCTAATTTTGTATGGGAAAAGAACCATTTCTCCAAAGAAGCAACATAATTATGGCTAAAGTCTATCCTGAACATCTATATTAAATTATTAATTACATTTCACAATTCTTAAATGGTCTGTGTGGTTGAAAGTTTTTCACATTGATTGGTCATTTAGGTGTCTTCTTTGGTGAATCACTGGCCATTGAGTTGATCATTTTTCTATTGGAAATGTATTTTTCTTTTTATTTGTACATTCTCATTATCCATTAGGGATATTCATCTATTTCCCCCCTAATCTATGACCTTTTTTAATAAAAAAGGAGGAAAAAAAACATAACTAGAGGTACCAATATTATTTCAGATTTAACCTTTGCAACTGTGCTCAACATTTTCCTGTTACAAACCAGCATCCTTTTAATATGTTCCTAAGTCTACCCATAATACCATCTTTCTCCTAATCTCCAAAGCTAGAATCCCCTAAAGAACCTTTAACTCTTCTCTCTATAAAGTCCCTTATACCCCAAACTATCACCAGGTTCTGTCATTTCATTGCATGGCAACCCACTCCAGTATGCCTGCCAGGAGAATCCCATGGACAGAGGAGCCTGTGGGCTATAGTCCACAGGGTCACACAAAGTTGGACACCACTGAAGTGACTGAGCACGTGTGCACCTGTGCTTTTAAACTTAAAAGGCCAGGAAGAAAATCCTTTAATCATCTCCCTGCGCACCAGACACCACATCGTAGCTACATCCCATCCCTGTGCACAAACAGAAGAACGAAAGTGCTGCTTAATATGGAGAAAGGACGAAGAAGACAAATGGAAATGCTGGGAAAGAGGAGAAAGGGTTGGATGAATGCTGACAAATACTGTGGAATCAGTGTTCTGCTTCATGTTCACAAGTAAAACCTTGACTCCTGAATGGAATATTTGTGATGGATCACTAAAGGGGAATTCAGGATGATTTGCATACTGTTTTTTGTACTTAAAAAAATTATTTTTGACATGTACACTCTATTTATGGTTGTCCTGGGTCTTCATGGCTGTGCGCAGGCTTTCTCTAGTTTCAGAGATTGCGGGCTACTCTCGAGTTGTGGTGCACAGGCTTCTCACTCTGGTGGCTTCTCCTGTTGCAGAGCTTGTGCTTTGGGTGCATGGGCTTCAGTTAGTTTCAGCACAGGGGCTCTCAGTAGTTTCAGCTCCCGGGCTCTAGAGCATAGAATCAATAGTTGTGGTGCACAGGCTTAGTTGCTCCAAGGCATGTGGGATCTTCCAGATCAGGGATTGAACCCACATCCCTGCACTGGCAGGTGGATTCTTATCTGCTGCACCACCAAGGAAGTCCTATTTGCATATTCTTTATCTGAGACTGAGGTAAAGTGCAATTAGCAGGCTGTTGGATACAACATCCCCCTGCATCTCAGAGAGAATTACCTTTTGACAGAGTCCCTTCTTCCCTGCTAACTCGGTGGTAAAGAATCCACCTGCAATGCAAGAGTCGTGGGTTCAATCTCTGGGTCAAGAAGATCCCCTGAAGAAAGAAATGGTTACCCACTCTAGTATTCTTGCCTGGGAAATCCCACGGACAGAGGTGGTCCATGGAGTTGCAAAGAGTCAGAAATGATTTATCAACGAAACAACAACAAGAGTTCCTGCTTGGCCCCAGGGCTGGAAAAATGTTTCTCAGCGACTCTGTGACGTGGGTGTGATGACTCCACTTTTAAAATGAGGAAACTGAGCATGTTTTAACCTTAGTTCACACAGGTATTAGGTGGGTTGGCAAGAATTTGAAGCCAGATACATATGATTGAAAAATCCATGTGTTCTATTTTTTGTTGCCTCTCATACAATTTTGGACTCATGAATAGTATTGGTCTAAGAGAGTATTTCCTTCTTTTTGAGAGACTGAACCTGGTCCACAGCAATGGAATTCTAACCACTAGACCGCTAGGGAACTACCCCAAAATTTTAAAACAATTAAGTTAAATCTAATTTCCTCACAGGCTAGGAAGTTATGTTCAACTTTCTATAACCCCACCACCACTTATAACCAACTACAAATGACACCTGTTTCATTTGCACATTGGTTGTGGTGGTGGTGGTGTAGTTGTTACATCATGTCAGATTCTTGTGACCCCAGGGACTGTAGCCCACCAGACTCCTCTGTTCACCAGGTTCTCCAGGCAAGAATACTGGAGTGAGGTGCCATTTCCTGACCCAGGGATCGAACCTGCATCTCCTAAATTGCAGGCAGATTTTTTACCACTGAGTTGCCAGAGAAGCCCCACCTGCACATTACTGTCTGATATATTTCGCTAACATAACTCACTTATATGAGAACCACAGGACTCATATAAAATTTTATTGAGTAATTCAGCATCTCAGTCTGTACCTACAAAAAGAGAAAGGAACACTTGTAAGTTACATTGTGTTAATCACTATGCTATCACTTTGTTATTCATGAATTCTGTATTTGCAAATACACTTCTTAAAATTTATTTATAACCCTCAAATCAATATTCAAACACTTTAGTGATGGTAGTGATATATAAGGGCAGACTAGGGGAAAATCTGAGTTGCTGAAGGAGGTGCAAGTCTTAATTGAGGTCTGATATGGTTTTGCCAAGAAAACGCACTGGTCATAACAAACACCCTCTTCCAATAACACAAGAGAAGATTCTACACATGGACATCACCAGATGGTCAACGCCAAAATCAGATTGATTATATTTTTTGCAGCCAAAGATGGAGAAGCTCTATACAGTCAGCAAAAACAAGACCAGGAGCTGACTGTGGCTAAGACCATAAACTCCTTATTGCCAAATTCATACTCAAATTGAAGAAAGTAGGGAAAACCACTAGACCATTCAGGTATGACCTAAATCAAATCCCTTATGATTATACAGTGGAAGTGAGAAATAGATTTAAGGGACTAGATCTGATAGAGTGCCTGATGAACTATGGAATGAGGTTCATGACATTGTACAGGAGACAGGGATCAAGACCACCCCCATGGAAAAGAAATGAAAAAAAGCAAAATGGCTGTCTGAGGAGGCCTTACAAATAGCTGTGAAAAGAAGAGAAGCAAAAAGCAAAGGAGAAAAGGAAAGATATAAGCATCTGAATGCAGAGTTCCAAAGAATAGCAAGAAGAGATAAGAAAGCCTTCTTCAGCGATCATTGCAAAGAAATAGAGGAAAACAACAGAATGGGAAAGACTAGAGATCTCTTCAAGAAAATTAGAGATACCAAGGGAACATTTCATGCAAAGATGGGCTCGATAAAGGACAGAAATGGTATGGACCTAACAGAAGCAGAAGATATTAAGAAGAGATGGCAAGAATACACAGAAGAACTGTACAAAAAAGAGCTTCACGACCCAGATAATCACGATGGTGTGATCACTGACCTAGAGCCAGACATCCTGGAATGGGAAGTCAAGTGGGCCATAGAAAGCATCACTACGAACAAAGCTAGTGGAGGTGATGGAATTCCAGTTGAGCTATTTCAAATCCTGAAAGATGATGCTGTGAAAGTGCTGTACTCAATGTGCCAGCAAATTTGGAAAACTCAGCAGTGGCCACAGGACTGCAGAAGGTCAGTTTTCATTCCAATCCCAAAGAATGCTCAGACTACCACACAACTGCACTCATCTCACATGCTAGTAAAGTAATGCTCAAAATTCTCTAAGCCAGGCTTCAGCAATATGTGAACTGTGAACTTCCTGATGTTCAAGCTGGTTTTACAAAAGGCAGAGGAACCAGAGATCAAATTGCCAACACCTGCTGGATCATGGAAAAAGTAACAGAGTTCCAGAAAAACATCTATTTCTGCTTTATTGACTATGCCAAAGCCTTTGACTGTGTGGATCACAATCAACTGTGGAAAATTCTGAAAGAGATGGGAATACCAGACCACCTGACCTGCCTCTTGAGAAAGCTGTATGCAGGTCAGGAAGCAATGGTTAGAACTGGACATGGAACAACAGACTGGGTTCCAAATAGGAAAAGGAGTACGTCAAGGCTGTATATTGTCACCCTGCTTATTTAACTTATATGCAGAGTACATCATGAGAAACACTGGGCTGGAAGAAGCACAAGCTGGAATCAAGATTGCTGGGAGAAATATCAATAACCTCAGATATGCAGATGACACCACCCTTATGGCAGAAAGTGAAGAGGAACTCAAAAGCCTCTTGATGAAAGTAAAAGTGGAGAGTGAAAAAGTTGGCTTAAAGCTCAACATTCAGAAAACGAAGATCATGGCATCTGGTCCCATCACTTCTTGGGAAATAGATGGGGAAACAGTGGAAACAGTGCCAGACTTTATTTTTGGGGGCTCCAAAAGCACTGCCGATGGTGACTGCAGCCATGAAATTAAAAGACGCTTACTCCTTGGAAGGAAAGTTACAACCAACCTAGATAGCATATTAAAAAGCAGAGACATTACTTTGCCAACAAAGGCCCGTCTAGCCAAGGCTATGGTTTTTCCTGTGGTCATATATGGATGTGAGAGTTGGACTGTGAAGAAGGCTGAGTGCCGAAGAATTGATGCTTTTGAACTGTGGTGTTGGAGAAGACTCTTGAGAGTCCCTTAGACTGCAAGGAGACCCAACCAGTCCATTCTGAAGGAGCTCAGCTCTGGGATTTCTTTGGAAGGAATGATGCTAAAGCTGAAACTCCAGTACTTTGGCCACCTTATGCGAAGAGTTGACTCATTGGAAAAGACTCTGATGCTGGGAGGGATTGGGGGAAGGAGGACAAGGGGACGACAGAGGATGAGATGGCTGGATGGCATCACTGACTCAATGGATGTGAGTCTGGGTGAACTCCGGGAGTTGGTGATGGACAGGGAGGCCTGGCGTGCTGCGATTCATGGGGTCGCAAACAGTCAGACACAACTGAGCGAATGAACTGAACTGAACTGATGGCCACACACTGCCTTGTTTCAGCTCTCATACTGTATGTGTGTGTTAGTCACCCAGTCACGTCTAAGTTTTTGAGACCCATGGTTTGTAGCCTGCCAGGCTCCTCTGGCCATGGAATTCTCCAGGCAAGAATACTGGAGTGGGTTACCACTTCCTTCTCCAACTCATACTGTATATCTACATCATTTTCATAGTCTATATCAAATGCCAATTATCACATTTTTATGTGTTCTGTTGCTGATTTCTCTGTTTAAAATGCCCCCCACATGTAGTGCTGAAATGCTATCTGGTGTCCACAAGTGCAAGAAGGCTGTGACGTGCCCTATGGAGAAAACACATGTTTTAGGTAAGCTCTGTTCGGGCATGAGTTCCATTGCTCTTGGCCCAGAATCCAACGTTAATGAATCAAGAATATATATTAAAAAAGCGTCCTTAAAGCAAAAACATAAACAAAACAAGGTTATGTTCTGATTGAGAAACATGCTGGGATGAGAGGCTTGCCAGGAACTTAACCCTGTGATTCCCCCAGAGAGATGGCTCAGTATTTGCTGATTCAGTCTCCCAGAGATTTTATAGAACCCAACTATCTAGAATGATGGGGCTTCCTTAGATGGCTCAGTGGTAAAGAATCTGGCTGCCAGTACAGGAGCCTCAGGAGATGCGGGTTCGATCCCTGGGTCGGGAAGATGCCCTGGAATATGGCAACCCACTCCAGTATTCTTGCCTGGGAAATCCCATGGACAGAGGAGCCTGGTGGGCTACAGTCCATGAGGTCACAAAGAGTTGGACATGACTGAGCAACAGGTCTTGCATCGAGACTGATGAGAACTGACTGCAGCAACAGCAAAAATAAGGTAATTTTTCTTTTAAATTTTCATCATGGAAAATTTCAACTGTGTAAGAGAGACCATAATAAACAGACCTTTTGAGCCTTATGACCCAGGCTCAATAACAGCTGATCCAGTCAGTTTCCTCCTTCTTTCTCTCTAGCTGGATTAAATACAAATCTCAAGACATGTAACATTTCATCCTTAACTATTTTTTTTTTAATGGTAAGGAAAACTTTAAGACTATTGTGGTAAAGTGTCAAAACTATTGAAATAGGAGAGATGAGTTCAGCTCTCATTAAGGACAACTTGGGCTTTACAGACAACAGGTTACGTGTGCGAGAGGGGGGTGGGGGTTGTGCATGGAAAATTACTAAGAGAAGACATCAAGCATAGGGAGAAGTTTTTCCAAACTTATTTTAAGAGCTTTCTTACTGAATGGCAGGCTAGGGTGATTAGATATCAATGATGGGAGATGAGAAATTTGATTAAACATTGAAAGTGATCACATATCAAGAGAGGGAAAAATCCTCTCTAAGCAGACTCAGCTCATCCTTAACAACTATTTTATCGGTAAATTCTTGTTAATGTTTTAAAATTATAAGAGTAGAAAATCTAGAAAGCAGAAAATTACAAAGAAGGAAATAACCATGTAAATTGATACTGAGTGCACATTTTGATTGATTTCTTCTGTCTTCTTACACAGAGTAAATTGAAAGATGGGAACCATATTGAATAGATCCTCTCTTTTCATTGAATAGTAAGCCAGTTTGCCATATCTTTAGTCTTCAAAAATAAACGGTACTCTTTATACATTATCTCATTTAATAAGAGGTATGCCATTTTTTCCATGTTTGCTTTATCATTTTGAAAAGTGTGATTCCTTATTTAAAATCACACTTTTTATCTTGTTATAAGTGTACCTTCACACACACTGTAAGAGATAATCCAGAAGACACAGTATGCTCTCTACTCAGGTCCCTCCACTGGGAACGTCTTGCAGAACTATAGAGCAATGTCACAACTAGGAGAATGACATCTCTCAGTCAAGACAGAACTTTCCATCATCAGGACGATCCCTCCTGTTGATTTTTCACAACCGTACTCACTTCCCTTTGGTCGTCAAATCTTCCTTAACCCTCTGCTGCTGCTGCTGCTGCTGCTAAGTCGCTTCAGTTGTGTCCTGACTCTGTGCGACCCCATAGACAGCAGCAGCCCACCAGGCTCCCCCGTCCCTGGGATTCTCCAGGCAAGAGTACTGGAGTGGGTTGCCATTTCCTTCTCCAATGCATGGAAAAGTTCTCCAGTTGTGTCCGACTCTTAGTGACCCCGTGGACTGCAGCTTACCAGGCTCCTCCATCCATGGGATTTTCCAGGCAAGAGTACTGGAGTGGGTTGCCATTTCCTTCTCCAATGCATGAAAGTGAAAAGTGAAAGGGAAGTTGCTCAGTCGTGTCCGACTCTTTGCGACCCCATGGACTGCAGCCTACCAGGCTCCTCTGTCCATGGGATTTTCCAGGCAAGAGTACTGAAGTGGGGTGCCATTGCCTTCTCTGCCTTAACCCTCAGGGAACCACTAATCTGTATTTCTATAATTTGTCATTTCAAGACGATTAAATATATATATAGCATCATCGACTCAATGGACATGAGTTTGAGCAAACTCCAGGAGATAGTGAAGGACTGGAAGGCTTGGTGTGCTACAGTCCATGGGGTCACAAAGAGTTGGACACGACTGAGCGACTGAACAACATATATATATGGAATCACACAGTATATAAGCTTTCAAGACTGGCTTTTTTCACCCATCCCAAGATTCAAGTTGTTTTCTATATCAGCTTTTTTTTTCCTCTCCCTTTTATTATTGACTAGTATTCCAGGTATGGATGTAGCACAGAATGTTTTCCCATTCATCCACTGAAAGATACTTAGGTTTTTTCTAGTTTTTGGCTATTATAAATGAAGCTGCTATAAAAATATGTGTATAGATGTTTGCGTGAACACAGAAATGCATTATTTTCTATTGTGGCTGTAACAAATTGTGTTCAGTCGTGTCCAACTCTTCGCAACCCATGAACTGTAGCCCACCACGCTCCTCTGTCCATGGGATTTCCCAGGCAAGAATACTGGAGTGGGTTGCCATTTCCTCTTCCATGGGATCACCTAGACCCAGGGATTGAAACCGTGTCTCCTGCATTGGCAGGTGGATTCTTTGCCACTGAGCCACCTGGGAAGCCCCAATTTCTTCAAGCTTAATCTAAAAAACCCTCAAATGTATTATTTTGCAGTTATGGAGATCAGAATTTTGAGTTCCTTCTGGAAGCTCCAGGGGTGCATCTGATCTTGGCCTTCTCTTTCTGGAGCTGGCCAGCATTTCTATGCTCATAGCTACATTCCAAGTGCTGCTTCCAACATCACAAGATCTTCTAACTCTGGCGCTCCTTGTTGTTTTGTTGCTAACTCATATCCAACTCTTTTGTGACCCCATGGACTGTCGCCTCTCTCTTACAAGGGCCCTTCTGATTTTATTGGACCCACTTGAATCATCCAAAATAATCTTTTCATCTTAACATCGCTAACTTAATCACAACTACAAAGACCCTTTTGCCAAGTAAGGTATCATATTCACAAATTCTGGGGACTAGATTTAGTCAAAATATAGCAAAGCCATTATTTAGTCAACCACAAGTTTTCATTTCTTTGGGGTAGGTGCTCAAGAATGTAACTATCATTGATGATCACACGCTTAGCTTTATAAGAAACTCTTAAACTATTTTCCATAAGGATTGTACTAGTTACAGTCCCACCAGTGATGTAAGGGTGATGCAGTTCTCCACTACAACTTTGCAAGCATTTGGTCACCTTTTTTAGTCATTCTGATAGATGTGCAGTGATATCTCACTGTGATTTTAATTTGCATTTTTTTTAATGGTAAAAGACACTGAACATCTTTTCAAATGCTTAATTGCCATCTGAATACCCTCTTTGGTGAAATAGCTGTCCATGTCTTGTCTGCTTTATTTTTAAAGCAACTTAGAAGTGCTTCAGAAACTCTCACTAAGGCTGCTAACAGAATTTATGGGTTCTTTGGGTAGGTTTTTGACCTGGATCTTTGAGGAAACTTAAGTGCAGTGGTTCTAAAACTTAGTGTGCCTCACAATCACCTGAGCTTGATAAAATACAATTTGCTGGGACCCATCTCCAGTGTCTGATTTTCTAACTATGGGGTGGCACCCTGGAGAACTGGCATTTGTAACAAACTCCCAGGTACCACTGATGCTTTTATCCCAGGATCATACTTTGATATGCTTTAGGGAGACTTTAGGGCTACTTGATGTTTTCTTTTGCCATTTCCTTGTCACAGTAAATTTCCTTGTAGTAAACACTACAATGAATGAAATACTTACGCTCCAAAGTGAAGTGCTTGGGGAGAAAAAAAAAAAAAAAGAGGACAGAGGTAAGGCAAAAGCACACAGAAATTAATCTGATCTCCCAGGGGCCAAAGACTGGAACAATTTGAGCAACTAAATTAATTATGAAAGCACTGGATAAATATCCATGAGTCCCTAGTGATAGAAATACGGGAGAAAGGTCAGATCTTCCTTGCACAGGAATTCCAAATACTCCAGGAGGGGAGCTTTAATTCCCTTCTCTTGAGTATGGGCTGGATTTAACGACTCACCTCACAAGACTAGAGTATGGAAAGTGGAAAATACTAATTTTGCCATGGAAAACCTGGCAGACACAGCTTTAGCCCAAATAACCAGGATTAACATGATCAGTGACAAGTCATACTGATATCACAAGCCCTGATATAATGACATAAGGAAGGCACTGCACTTGTAGTATCGTTTCCCTAAATCCATAACCCCAACCTTGTTGTTAGGTCACTAAGTCGTGTCCAACTCTTTTGTGACCCCATGGACTGTAGCCAGCCAGGCTCCTCTGTCCATGAGTTTTTCCAGGCAAGAATACTGGAGTGGGTTGCCATTTCCTTCTCCAGGGCCTCTTCAGGCCCAGGGATCAAACCCATGTCTCTTACATTAGCAGGTGGATTCTTTACCGCTGAGCCACCAACCCCCACCTAATTGTGAGAAAACATCAGAACTCAATTTGAGATTCATTCTAAAAACATCTGCCCTATACTCTTCAAAAAAGTGTCAAGGCCATGAGACTAGACCAAGAAACTCACAAACTGGGGGGAGATAACAAAGAAAAAGAATATTAGTGAAAAAAACGGGAAATCCAGGTGGTCTGTAGCTAACAGTACTATAACAATGTCAATTTCCTGGTTTAGATAAATGTAGTAACTGGTTAAGTAATACATGTCTATTAGGGGAAGCTGGGTAAAGGATACATAGAAATTCTTTGCAACACTTCTGTTAATCTACAGTTATTTCAAAATAAAGAAGTTCCCCACCCTAGAGTTTCTGACCTAGTATATATGGTGGGTACCAAGAATTTTCATTTAAGTTCCCCAGAGATGCTATTAGCCTAGGGAAACACTCTGGAATACACCGCTTTAGGGAAACCTTAGGGCCACTTGTTTTCTGCTTTTTCTTGCCACTATAAATTTCTTTGCTTGGAAAATTCCACGGACAGAGGAGCCTAGTGGGCTACTGTCAGTGGGTTCCTAGATGGTCGGACACGACTTAGTGACTGAGCAGGCACACACATGAGAACGAAACAAAGTTGTTGACCTTTCTGTTTCAAAGCAGGTTTTAATTGGGGGGTGGGGCAGGGAGGGGGTTCAGTGTTCTCCTCAGAGATTGCTTTCACCTTAAGGATATTTAAGGATATCATCCCTTAAAAATGCATTCATCAACCCTCAAATTGAATTTTCCGTGCTTGGTTCCCTTATACTATGTTACTTAAAGATAACAAAAAGCCTTAGAAATTGTCTTAAATACTGGGAAAAATTCAAATAGTTTAAATGCTGCTGGGTACGAAGTGAATCTGGGCAATTACTACACGTACAAGGTTCATTACAATTTGTCTCTCACTATCCATCCTCTTTCTGATCTTTAAACTGAGCACATGGTCAATCAGAATGTGTCAAAAACATATCTTCCCAGGGGAAGCTGACCTGACCTAAAAACGCCTCTTGGAGATTTATATGAAACACTGGACTCTCAAGATAGGATTCACCTCTATCATTCAGTGCTTCTGTAAGTTCACGCCAGGTGTCAGAGGCTGTGGTGGGGAAGGGAGGGGACAAGAGAGTATTTGCAATGCTTTGTTGAGCTGGTCACCCTGCTTTGCTCCCAAGTCACTCAAGTGGGAGAGTATGGTTTAGAATCTTTTGGGGCTAGAAGGTGGCCTAAACAAGTATACATGAAGTATATACTAAACAAGTATACATGAAGTCTTTTCTTTTTTTTTTTTACATCTTAATGCAGATATAATTGACATAAAATAAAACGCACATATTTCAAGTATATGATTGCGTAAGTTTTGACATGCGTAAACACCCACGAAACCATCACCAAATTCAAGATAATGAATATACTCATCACCCCAAAATGTTTCCTCTCTCCGCTTTATGACTGTTTTTCTTATCATCATAGTAACACACTTTGTTTAGCTGTGAGAATGTATATATGTGATCAGTCATGGCCTGAGATATGAATTGATTTTTTATTTTCTACTGTATTTAATGGCCCCTTTTTAACGGGCCAGTTTTTTAGCTGTAGTGGCTTAGACGGTAAAGCGTCTGATTGCAACGCAGGAGACTTGGGTTCGATCCCTGGGTTGGGAAGATCCCTTGGAGAAGGAAATGGCAGCCCACTCCAGTATTCTTGCCTGGAAAATCCCATGGACAGAGGAGCCTAGTTGGCTACCGTCCATGGGGTCGCAAAGAGTCGGACACGACTGAGCGACTTCACTTCACTTCATTCAGTGCTTCTAAAATATTGTTGCATTGTTAAACACAAAGTTAATCTCTTATCCGACGGTTTTGAGGTAAGGATTTGGCCATTTAAGTTATTCCTTTATATACAGTCAACATTCACACGGGTGAGGCAAGGAGTCTTTGCCTTTAATGCAAAGACGTAATTTTAACCAAACATTCAAAATGTTGCAAATCAGTTCCTTTGGTTTTGCAGAAGACTAAGTTTCTCGGTTTCTCTTGAACCTTGAAACGTCTGTCCTTTTAGGATTGAAAAAGCGTTCGGCAACTATGCTTACCTTTCCCAAAGTAACTTTATTCATTCATCAAAATCATCGGCAGGGGAGGGCACGGTCTGAACTCGGAGGGAACGGCAGAATATGAGTTATTCCTGCCATGCTCCTAGGGTTTAGCGAGAACGAATATTCGCCGGGGCACCCGCTATGTGCTGTTAAGTGTCGGCGCCCAGAACTCTAACACAGCCGCTAGCGCTGCATATGCTGGCTCCCGGCTGGGCCAGCAACTCGGTCCCGGGGGCGGCTGACTGCCCCCCGCCGACCTCGGCTTTGGGGGTGGCCTCGGCTCGGCTGCGGCGTTCCTACCTGCCAACCCTCACTTCGCGCCGGCCCAGCTCTAGAATCCCGGGCAACTCCGCCAGCCTCCCAGGCTAACTTCCTGTACAGAATGCGCCGGAGTCCGACTCCCGACCCACTCCCGGATGCCGACCCCCGACGCGCGCCCAGCGGCCTCAGAGCCGGACAGAAGGAAGGCACAGACGCACCGCTGGAAGTTGGCGCTCCCAGTCCCTCTCGCGCGCTCCCACCGCGGCGCCTGCGCCAAGGGGCCGACCGCGCGGGCCCGTCTCCGATGACGTGGCAAGGCGGGGGCGGAGCCAAGGTCGGCGGCGGGAGGGTGGGGGAGGAAGAGCGAGGTGAGCGCGGACGTCAGAGTGGAGAGCGGAAGGTCAGGGAGGCTCGGAGCGGAAGTGAGACCAGGGAGTCTGTCCGCCATTGTGGACCCGAGAAGCGAAGAGCTAGAGGGGGAGAGGAGCGTGCAAGCGGAAGAGACGAGCCCCTTCCACCAACTCCCGAGCGCGAGGCCGTCTTTCTGGCTTCTCAGCGAGCGGCGGCGGCAGGAAGAGCCTCTCGGCCGAGGGCGGCAGCCAACTGCTGTGAGTGCACAGGGAGAGGCCCAGGCGGCGGCGGCGGCGGCGGCGGTAGCAGCAGCAGCAGCAGCAGCTCTCGGGTTGCGGTGAAGAATGTCAGCCACTAGCGTGGATCAGGTGAGGGAGCAGAGGCCGCAGGCTTGGCGAAGGCCCGAGCCGCGGAGCTCCACCCTCGCTTGGGGCTTCGGCTCCTCCCTGTCGCCGCCGCTGCCCGGCCCGTAACGGTGCCCGGGGCGCAAGTTGCTGCGGTCTCGCAGCCCGGGCTGGGGCGTGCGCCGTGGCCCAGGAGCCTGCGGCCCGGGCGGGCGGCCGCGGGGCCGCGGAAGGTGCGGGCAGAACTGCGCTCCGGGGCCTTCGGCCGCGTCCCGAGGGCGGCAGACGCGGGGCTGAGAGCGAGCGAGCCCGAGGAGACGGCTTCCGAGTGGCGGGTGGGAGGTTTCAGGACCGGGATTGTGGGGAGATCGGTGGCGTTGGAGGATGTGGTGGGTTTCACTCCTACGCGGATTGTTTAAAATAACTTGTCTCCGGTAACGTCTCGGGTTAACACACTTTTCCTCTCTTCCCCCCCTGTTTTTTCCTTCTTATTACTACACCTTTCATCTTGCTACACAGAGACCTAAAGGGCAAGGAAATAAAGGTGAGTTCGGATATTTTTTTATCTTTTCATTGTTAGTTTGATGATACTCTTAAACTACGTGAAGACCTTTTTGTTTTTGATTTTTTTTTTTTTGAAATGCAGAATTAGAAAAACAGTTCATCACAGCTAAGGCAGCCGAATGCTGTCTGAAAGTTTGGTAGTTCCTTGCTTTGAAGCCACTTTTATGGGAATCAAAAGGATACAAGTAACAGTTTTATTAGTTGTACTTCACTTAAGGAAGTATTGGTTATGAATTGTAGTGACGTTTATTTAATTTTATAGTTTGTTTTTTGTGTAAGTTCTGCAGATCCAACAAATGCAGGTAGATAGGTGGGCATTTTCCTCGACATGTCTGGTTTACATCGAAACATGGAACCCACATAATTATTCTGTTACATTAGTGAAAATTGTATTGTTAATCACTGGTTCTGTTGAAGTCAGTTACACTGAGGCAATAGCCTGTTAGAGATCAAAACTGAGCAGGCATGTCATCTTGCTATGTAGCCCTGAAAGGTTTAACTCAGTATGGTATTTTAGAAATGACAGAGAAGGAAATAATTTGTGAGGTTCCTGCCAGGATTATGTGGTTTACTCTTTAGTTAGAAGGGAAAAAAGTAACATTGAAATTCGAGCATTTTAAAAAATGAGTGTATTTTTTATTTATTAATATGGAACAATACAGTCAGCTGACTGAAACATGACATTAATCATGTGACATTTATAAGTGTAGAACAATAACTGCTTTCTTGGGACAGTGCCAGTTAAATAACATTGCAGTGAACTATATATTTGTTACATTTTATAATAGGGCTTGAAATTAGGCTAAACAGAATTAAGCGTCCTGTTTTTTATTTCTGTTGCAAAGTATTACCTATAAAGTAAAATCTGCAGAGCCTTTTAGATGTAAATTCAATGTTTTTATTAGTGTCCTTTATATTCTTAGGGTTTTTATTAGCTATTTCAATAAATTTAAAAGGATTGAGTTCTGTATTCACAATTTAGTTAATTTTCTTTGAGTTGTACAATTTCTTGACAATTTTTGATGCTAGTAATGGCAGTGTATTAGATAATCCATTGCTTCATTTTGATTAAAGATATATATATAAACAGCAATTTTAATTTATAGACTGATATTAATTTTAGAATTATTTTCTGTGTTGTAAGCATAAAGCTCACAATTTGATACTGATTTATGTGAGTTTTAAAAAATTGGTTTCTAAATTTAAAGAGAATGATCCATTAATTTCTTTCATGCTGGTCTGCCCATTAGAAAGTATATAGACTTAGACATATGTGAAATCTGTGGTCATTATTGCCTAGCATAAATTATTTTATCCTAGATCTGTGGGGAGGTGGCACTTTGCAAGGCTATTTGAAATGCTAAGTGTTTTGTGTTACCTGCTTTAAGGTAAGTGTGCAAGTTCTATGAAGTACTTGTCTGACAAAACAAAATAGAGTATCTCCAGCATTGTAAAGCATTACTATAAGTATGGTTTGTAACATAGTCATTTAACTTAGGTGTGTCCTTATGACATCTTTGATATTAGAGATATAAATTTTCTATAAACAAAATTGTGTATTGACTACAAATATTTTAGGTTATTAAAATTATTTTCCTCCATCAGTATCACCTCAGTTGGATACATTTAGTCACACATACAAAGTATTTATTTGTATAAATGTTTATTCCAAGAAATTTTCTTTCTTTCTACAGTTTACAGTTTTACCCATGGATACAGTAGACTAGGATCCCTAGGAGACCTGTGTTCTAATATTACCTATGGCCACTGACTTGCCAAGTGATCTTGAGCACATTACACTTCTTGGTCAGAATTTCCCCTCTCCCTGTAAAATAAACGTAATAATTCTGGCCTTGAATCCTGTTGTATGTTTTGAGGGTTGTTGTAGTTAAAATAACCCACCTCTTTAGTAGCCATTATATTTGCTGCCTCACCTCATCTGTTGTTAAGGTGCAGGAAAGCTATTGCCTAAGACATGGCAGGGGCAAAAATATCGACTGGCCTAAAAGTATTCGTAATGACTTAAGATGCTTCTGGGGCTTCCCTGGTGGTTCAGACAGTAAAGAATCTGCTTGCAGTGCAGGAGACACGGGTTCATTCCCTGGTCAGGAAGATCCCCCAGAGAAGGGAGTGGCTCCCCAATCCAGTATTCTTGGCCTGGAGAATTCCGTGGACAGAGGAGCCTGGTGGGCTACAGTCCATAAAGTCTCAAAAGAGTCGGACACAACTGCGCGACTAACACATAAGATGCTGTAAATTGGTGGATACTCCAAGTACACAGATACACATATACATTACTTGTATTTTTATGCCTCTGTGGGGAGAATTACAAGAAGGCAGCACCTCCAGCAAACTGATGAGTGACTGTGTTGGAAAAAAACTGCTCTGCCTTAGTTGACTTGCTTTTCAAGCTAGTAAAATCGTTTTATATTTATTCTGTTTCTTTTTATGAAGCAGAAAGACTTTCCTTGAACTAAGCCCCAGTATTCTAAGGATGAGTATGAAAGTTAAATTCAAAACTTAACAAACTTACGAAAAATGCATATCTCTGAGGAACTATCAAAGTTTTGAAAAGCATACTCCTTTTTAGTTGATTTAGTATGATTTCAGGGACTGTGAGTTTCCTTTCTTAATAGTCTTCAGTTGACAGCATCAGCCTAATGTCTTTTAAAGGCTTTAATGTCTTGATTTTCTACCAAGTATTTTTCTGTATGTCCTTAAACGCACTGAAGGAGCGAAAATTTGCAAAGAATTCTGTATCAATCTCTTTGTAAGGCAAAAATACTTTTGAAGCATAAATAACACTGTTAAGTTTACTTGTTTATAAGTTGGAATTCTTTTTTTTTTTTTTGGAATTCTTTATAATCGATAGGCTGTCACTATGTTAAGTATTAGAACTCTGTTATTCTTGGCCAGGGTAGTACTTCAGGATAGTAGAAATTTAAGGATAATTGTGTACCTATTGGCCCATAATTTAAGGCTGACTTAATATCATTTTATTTATTAACAAGCTGAATTTTTCCTTGCTGGAATAAAAGTGTATATATTTTTTTAAAAGTGTATTAAAATGTCTCCTTTCCTTGCAGGCACCACAGATAAAAAGTGTCAGATCCCAGGCTCCTTGTAGCCTCAGGCCTTGCTGCCTGTTTCCTCCTTTCCCTTAAGTTTAAAAATAGGCACATATTTGGAAAGGAATTTATCTTTTCCCTCCTTTCCTCCCCTACCCCTCTGAGCAGAGGGAAATGTTCATTGTTTGGTACCACAATTTTAGAAAATTAGGCTAAATTTGACTGTTTTTTTAGTGTTTCAGGAAAGCAGTGAAAAATGCCTTGTATTTTGGCAGTATCTTTTGTATATTCTCCCCACCCTACCCACTCTGGAAATGATTGCAAAGCACTTTACTGTTGTTAATAGGCTTCATTTTATTAATCCTCAAAAGATCCCTATAAGGAGATAGAGGGTATATGGTATTGTCCCTGTTTTTATAGGTGGGGAAACATGATGCACAGATCTGTTGACTTTCCTAACTTGATGTAGTCAGGACCAGAGCAAAGAATCACCTGACTTCTAAGGCCCATGTTCTATCTTGATTTGACTCTGCTTCATAGAGCAGAGGAAACAGGCGAAGAATCATGTAAGTCATCTGTTCTTTTTTCCCTGAAGAACTTGTACAGACTATAGAATTGGCTGGGATTTCATTACTTTTTAATGGCTTTGGGTCTCCAAGACATTAGACTATCATTAAGGGATGTTCAAAACCTAGAGTCTTTAAGACAATTGAATTTCCTTAAGAAAGGTATGCTTCTGAGATTCAAGGACTAGCTTCTTACTCAGATTCTAATTTGATGCAAATTGCTTGTCAGTATGAGTGAAATACTTGAAACAAAATATTTTTATCCTTAGATTGACATAGTCCTTTAATAATCTTTTAGGACTTGTTAAGACATTTTAATGCATCATTTATAAAAGACTGGACCTGGGAGTATTTTCTTGGTCTCATCCTTGTAGAAGAGAAAGAACAGGAAATGAGTAAGAATAGCAGTATAATATATATTTAGATTAATTATAAGTAGGTACTTTTAAAAAAACTTTTAGCAGTGTAGAATAAATTTCTGAGACTCTATAATGAGTATAAATGATAAATGGTTGTAATTTCATACAAGGTAGCTGTTTCAGATACTGGCGAATACATACCAGTGACACATAAGTATCAGTCCCGGAGTGTGGTGAAGAAATGTTTTTCAGGAGATTAATGGATCAGGCATAACTAGCTTTTTGATAAAGGATTGGTAAAGAACAGGTATATTAGAATCTTTTGGCCTGAAATGATTAGTCCACCAGAAATAACTTAAGGTACCCTCCGCTTTAATTTTGTTTCTAATAGTTGTTACATATGTAACTCCTGGGGAGCACATTCAGCTCAGCTCTAGTATTGATACAGTCCTTATCAAATACAGTTAAACCACCTCAGTGGAGCCAGGATTGTGGTGACCTTCAGGTGTCTCTTAGAGGCTTTGAGGGGCAGTGGAGAATTCATGAGAGGTCTACTTTGAAGGCTTCAGAGAGTAGTAGTTTTTGAGTGATCATTGGTACCCAGAATGGCAAAAAACAAGGGATTTTATCTAGCTTTGTTCCCATGTCTCTGTCAACTTGTATATTTCGTTTAGGTCCCTAAACTTGTTGGAATAAATTAAGGAAAATAGAGATGCTATTATACAAGAACACACAACTTAAATCCATTGCTCCTAACCTTAATTTATAATATTTTATATTTAATGGTTATACTTAAAAATACACTATTTTCAGCAATAAATCTTCAGGTATTGAAGGGCTTTTTTTTTGTTCCTAAGAGATTAGTCGCAAACTTGTTAATGTGGTCCTAAAGTAATTTTTAGTCCTATTTGGATCTTGTAATATTTTATACAATAATAATATCCAAGATTATTACATACTGTCATTGAATACTCAGATGAGATGAAGTAGGTACTATTAATAACCTCCTTGAACAGGGAAGTAGAGTTAGAGAGGCTAAATTATGAACTTGAGATCTCCCAGCCTCTCAAGGTTGGATTTGGGACTCACACCAAGGGCCTTTTTACCACCTTGAATCTGTGCTTAAAAGTACCAAGATAGTGTCCAGAACAGCAGCTTTATACAGAGCATTGATGGAAGTGATCTCTGAACAAACATGGCATTATAAATCAGCCTCTAACTGGTGTTTTCATATGTTGCAAGAATATTATGGTTATCTTCAGTGTCTTAGTTTTATTTGAACTTTCTTGTAAAAGTCTTCATTGTTTATTGTTTAGGATTAAGGCCCTTTTTATTTAGGTTTTTTATGATAATATTTTATTGTGATACTACTTCAAGTGAATTTTTAGTCACTGTAACTGGAGATACATAAGATACTTATTTTAACTTTGGTTACCAAACAAGGTTTTTTATTTGTCTTTAATAGACTGAATAGTTACAGTGATTTAACAAAGGTAGAGCACGTTCAGAAGTCTATCTTGTCAACAGCACTGCCTGAAGTGGTTATTTTAGATTCAAATACAGCATTAGCAAACCCTTCCAACATTTAAATTTAACTGTTTGCTTACTACAGTGTTGAAATTGAGATGTTTATGTTATGTTTTTAGTAGTGGGAAGTATATATATATAGTTTGTGTTTATGTGATCTTGGGTTTATATATACACAAGATTTGTAAGTTTTCGGTGCCTTATAAATATTTGTATCCAAAATTAAGTTCATCCTTAAGGGGGTTTTCTAATGAAAAGAACAAAGAACTCAGGATAATTTTTTCCAGGCTGACTTGAAAAATACTGAAAATATTAGGTTATTCTGTGAGTTTCATAAAGATAATTACAATACATCTAATACAAACGTATTTTTTAGTTTCAGTACAAAACGGTTCGATTCATCAAAAAGATGCTGTAAATGATGATGATTTTGAGCCATACTTAAGTAGCCAGACAAATCAGGTAAGTCTGACAGGCCCGTGTTTAGGAAATGAAACAATATTAATTGATTTTTTAAAATAGATGTTTTAATTGAATGAGACGAACCATATCGTGTATTAATCTAGTGTGCCTACATAATAGTAAATAACAGTTGCGGGTTTATGACACAGCGCAGTTCTTTGGAAATTGTAGATGGCTGAAACTCAATTATGAAATGTAAAGATTTAAAGATGAGCTTTTGTATATATTGTGGTTAGATTGACTGTTGAATTTAATCTTTCAATGCTGCTGCCATGTCTTCATAGCCAAAGCAAATGACAGGGTTTAATTAGCTAGAAATTTGGGGGAGAGAACAGTTTGTACCTGAAATTTTTGGTTAGTATATTTAAAATTTTTATTTAACCTGATAATAAGGAATAGAATTAAAGATACGATAAACACACTTGCCCTGTATATTGTAAGCATAGAGAATTTCATC
This sequence comes from Bos mutus, assembly GCF_027580195.1. NCBI lineage: Eukaryota > Metazoa > Chordata > Mammalia > Artiodactyla > Bovidae > Bos > Bos mutus. The sequence goes on along the minus strand of NC_091630.1, from coordinate 53,981,381 downwards.
AAATCAAGTAACTAGTGGCTTTTGAGGTTCTTTGTTTGAATTTTTCACAAATAATCTTGTGAATTTATATACAGGAATAATTTAGACTTAAACATTGACCAAACTGAATGATATTCCTTAGTCTCTGTATTCCATTTCTGCACCTCTGTTAATAAAAATACCACTACTGGAAATAAATTTAACAGATAAGCTTTCATTATTAACCGGTTTTTTTAGAGACAACATTTTGGAATGAAACTACTTTTGTTAATTTTCCTTATAAAAAGATGCATGAAAAAATATACCTTGAAATATTAACCTAGATTGTTTTTAAACTTAATAAAAGAACAAGGAACCAAATATTGTTATAGAACTTTGCAGTTGCAGAGAAAATTTCAACGAAAAGTAGTTCCCAATTTGTGGAATATATGATTATTTTTAGGACTTTGGAGAACTATGGTTATGTTCAACCTAATCTATGTTTATTTCTCTCTAACACTCCCTTCTATCAGTTGATCTACATCCCTCAAGTATGTTGGGAGGGAAGAAATAAATGAGAAAAAATAAAAATGAGTGATAAAATGTACGTTTTTTTAAGATGTTTGGCTACTTCTAAAAATGAAAAAAAAATCATTTCATGCATATGTAATCTAACTTTGTGGTCTCAGTAACAATTCTACTTTCCACCTATAGGTGTGAAAGAATGTATCACTGGAAAGTAGGGGAAGATCATTTGTTGGGGGCGTGTAGTGAAGGTTTTAAACGAAATAAACAGTACTCTGTTCTGTTTGGACCCAGACAGTAATCTCAGTTAACATCCCTTATGGCAGTGTTTCCAATTTTTTGAGAAATTCTGATATAATGAGTTATAGTAGATACTCTGCTAACAAGGTCTCCATTGTTAGATAAGTTTGGGAAATTTATTTGGTTGGGAAATTTATTTGGTTTAAATAATTGAATTGTTTTTTGCTACTTGATTTTGTACTTAGTGTGTTATAATGTAAAATAGAATGTCTAAGGCAAGGGTACAGTATGAGTATTTTCCGAAATGTTTGTTCAAACTTTATTTTCAAGATATTTTAATGGATTATAAATGTTTGAGAATTGCTGCCTGTTTAAGAATCTTCTTGTTTTATTTGGTAACAGATATTTCATAATTTATTTGTCACAGGGACTTAGAAGATTGGTTTTTTGGCATTCCACAGAGATGCTTCAGGTCTGCCTAGGGGAGACCTGGGGAGGGTAACCTGGATCCCACCTGTGTAGCAACCAGAGCTGTGCTTTGCATTTTATGTGTTTTATATGTTGGAATTCTGCATACAATTTCACATAAAGCATTGGAAAGTCATTGTTTTTTTTTTTTAAGACTGTAAGGGCATTTACATTAGTGAATCCAGTTTTTAAATTGTATCATAAAAGTTTCCTTATGTTGGGGCAAAAACATCTATAAAAGGTTTGTTTTAATATGATGTTTAAATGAAAGGTCTTATGCTTTCTATTAATTAAATCACTTAAATCAATGATGAATCAATGTAATGTACTGTTTAAAGAGATGTCTTAAAAGTTTGATACCAGTGAGACTATATTTTACCACCTCCTCCTTGCCAGTACTAATGAATAGGTTTTGACCAGTTACCTTTCTGTAATAACTAAAAATAATGATCTAATCAGGGTAAATGGTACTAAGACTTCCCCAGTGGCTCAGCAGGTAAAAGAATCCACCCACCAATGCAGGAGACACGGGTTTGATCCCTGGGTTGTGAATGTCCCCTGGAAAAGGAAATGACAAGTCACCCCAGTATTCTTGCCTGGGAAATATAGTCAGAGGAGCCTGGGGTCGTAAAGAGTCGGACACAACTTAGCAACTGAGCATGAGCATGAACAATATAGAATATTGAAAACTGGCTTTATTGGAGAGCAAAATTGAAAATTATCTGAAATCTTAAAGATAAGCCTTACAAAATTTAAGTTTGTTGTGGTTACTTAGCTGCAATAGAAAATACAAATTGACCTTTTAAAGTAGATTAGTGAAAACTTGTATTGGTGAAATATTTGAAGTAATTATTTGGAGATTTAAAGTTATGCAAGTATTTATAGCTTCTTGCACTGACCTAGCCGAAATAATTGTTTATTTAAATTTTCAACAAAAAACACAGTATGTCTTTAAAATGAAATCCCTTCATCTGATTTTGCTATTATAAATAATAAAAATTATATTCTTTAGTCTGGAAAGGTTTTTACTGTTTGTTTTATATACTTAGAGCTAAATCAGTTCAAACTCAGAGATGCTTTAAAAACAGATTGTTGGTCTTTTACTTCTGTGGCAGTATATTTCTTCTATTTTCCTAGTGCTCAATATCTTAGGAAATAATTTTCATAGTAATTTAAAAAATAAATGTCCTTCAAGACTTAAAATTAGTTCTCTATAGTTCCTCAAAATAGTCTAACAAGGAAGTTGATTGAAAATTCAGGTTTAATTACTGTTAAAAGATGCCATGTGATTTATGAGTATAAATTTGAAGAATAAATTGAAAAACACCAAAGTTTGAATTTGTCTGCTTGTGTATATATGTGTATATATATATATATATATATGGGGAAATAAATTCCTAGCTGTGTTGATCAGAGAAGAGGTATAGAGAACTAAGAACATAAAATATCTTTTTCTGTCCCTGTTATTACTGCCCTTGGGTAAGGTTTTCATTATCTCTGCCTGTTGGAATGATTTCCTGACTGGGGATTCCATATTGCCACTCAGTGGTCTTCTTAAAGTCGTAGTCTGTTGCCACAGTCCTGTTTAAAGACTTAGCAAAGTTTCACCACAGTGGGTATATTCATAGTGTTGAGTGCCATTAAAGTGACTCCATTCTCTCCCTGACTCATCTTTGGCCAACTTATCCATCTACATTATCTAGGGAATAGGACTTATTTTCTGGATATTTTCTTTCATGATCTCAAACTTTTTATCTATATGTATGATTTACACACACAGTCTCATATGTCTATCACTTAGTGAAGTCTTCTGATTTTTCCCAGTTACTTGTTCCCTCTTGTTTATGCTCAAGTGTTTTGTTTTGCTTTGTTCTTATTTCTGTAACTATCCTTCCTAGATTGTCTTCCCTCCTAAATGTGTGAAATGCTCTAGGCCAAAGACTGTCTTCTTTTTCTTTCTGTCTCCAGTGATTGGCACTGTATCTGGCATGTAGCAGGCATTCATTAAGTATTTATTGAATAAGTAGATTAGGTTAACTGCTAGAATTAAGAAATGAAGAAGTATGGCTGGTGAAATAATTCAGATTAATTGAGTATAATATATGATGCTACATTTTCTTACAACATCTATGTGATTACATATGCATGTATTACACTTTTTAAGAAGTATAATAATATTTTTAAAATAATAAAATTCACATACACATTAAAAGTATATTAAAATCAACATTTCGTTGTTAATCCAGTAAGTTAGTTCTGGAGTTTGAAGCACCTCGTTCTTAATGGATAAGTTTTCCGTTTTTCTCTGCAGACATACTGTTAATGGTGAATAACACTTTAACCTTTTTTGTATTGACCTTCTAAGACATTGTATAGTATTCTCTCTTGAAGTTTGGATATTTATGAAGTAAAAATTGGTATTAGTATGGCTGGAAGACTCAGTGATAATTGAGTTGTACTGAAGTGCCCTCAGGTCAGAATAGTAATCATGAATTTTTTCTTACTGTTGTTCAAACTTTGAGATAATAGAAAAAGGCTAAGAAATGATAATTATAAGTGATTGAAATTCTAAGGAAGAATTTTTAATCTTTTCTATATTTGTTTTCAAATTAAAATAAGATTAACTCCTATACTTTAGCACTTTGCAATTAACAGGTAGATTTTTTAAATTTTGTAATTGATTAGAGCAGCAAATATCCTGTTTACCAGTGAAGGAACAAGGTTAGAGAAATTAAATGATCTGATGATCACTGACAACTGACATAGAAGCTGGAAGAGTAGAGAATTGAACCTATGTCCTTGATTACAACTTCTGTGTCATACTGTGACTTTATACTCTTAGTCAATTTGAGTGAAATTATATGCATTTGGTGATGAATTTACATTTTAAGCTTATATTTTCAAAAGGCAAGTTAAATTGTATTAATGAATACAACTATTGTTGATTGAATAGTTAGTGTGTCCTAGGTACCTTATCTTTATTTCTTTCAATATTTGATGAAACTCAAGCATTTAAATAGCTTGATACTGGTTTTACACAACTGATGGGTTGGGATTAGAATTTAGATTAGATACCTCCTGGCATCACATCTACCTTATATAATTAAATGGTCTCTCTCCAGATTGTATTTCTGAGTTTATGCTCTAGGTAAAGGGTTTGTGGATCTGTTACTTTACAAGTATGTTTCATTATATCCATTGAATTTTATATCAATTTTTGTGTGTACATATTGTTACCTTCCTATTTCCAATTCGTTCTTGAGTAAGAGAAATACCAAACATTTCACATCACTTTGTTTAGAAGTCATATATCTTTACAACAAAGTAAAACTTCACTATGAATAAACTATTTTAAAGTGATTATTTGGACATAAACTGTTAAATTGATTATACCTCGTAACAGATTTGAAGTAAAAGGTGAAAGAGAGTTTTGAGTTATATTGTTTTCCATCATCAGTAGGTAGAAATTTTGTTCCCCTTCTTTACCCAAGGTACTTTCCTAATTGATATCCCACTTAGCAATTAAGAATTTACCTTATATTTGGCAAAACATTTAAAAATATTTCCAATTATAACAAAGCTCTGCTAATACAAATTGTGTTTACTGTATCTTACTTTTAAGCTTTGAATAGTTTCCCAGTGAAACTTTGTTTTCACTAGAACCCAAACTGAAACCCTAGCCCAGCAGGAGACTGTTTAGGTTTTTCTTTCACAGAGCTAAGAAAAAAGCTTCTCTTTCAGCTATAACTACTGAAAGAATTAGGAATTAGTTAGCATTGTTTGGTCAACTGGAGAGAGCGGGCCATTTATCCATTGTGCTCACTGTGGATAGCTCTGGAGTTAGGTATGGACAGCTGTGCATCTCTGCTGACTAGCCTGAGCTGTCTAACAAGATACTTGTGGTTAATGGAGCACGTTTTAACGTAATTTAAACTTAGTATTTTGACACAATCACTAATTTAGGGGTGAAGTAAAACTCATGATTCAAAAGTAATTATATTTAACAAAAATCTTCACACAAAAAGGGTTTGGACCTGGTCCAGCCCCAGAAGTGAAAGAAATGGCAAAAATTTGTTACCCACTGAATCTAATGATACAGGTTTTTTTGTTTTGTTTTTAAACTAGGAATCAGTATAAATAGATAATCTATTAAAACCAGGTTGACAAACTGATCCAGGGACCAAAACCTGTTTTCTTTGAGGAAACCCTTGAGCTAGAAGCTTTTTAAGTAGTTATAAAAAGATGAATATGTGACTGCAACCAGAGGCTGTATTTGGCTTGTGAAGCTTAAAATATTTGGTCACTGGCTCTTTAGTTTGCTGATACCTGAATCGTGTGATGTGTATAGACAAATTAGAAACTTGATATGTAACTGTTGTGCAGAATTCAGCATTTGTGAGGGTAAAGAAAGAATATTCAACATAATTTATGAGTATGGTTTTGCAAACACTTTTATCATGAAGAATGAGCTTCAAAGCTTTTCTCTTTGTTTTTACACTCCCACATCCAGGTAAGGATGCACTGAGTCCAGATTTCAGGCTAATACTCTAAATTAGAACTTTGAAAGTGATTACCTGCATATGCATTTAGCTCTCTTATTCCCTTGTGTGATGTGTCTTCTTAACTGTAGGTTTTCCTTTAGAATGAATATCTTATGTCAGTATTTTTTACAATGTAGACATTTAGTAAAGTGTTTGGTTAGAATAAATAATAAAGTAATAAAGGGAATTATTTTAATAACTTGAAAAAAGTTAAAAATTAAGAAAATCTTGATTATTTATATTGGCTAAACTTAGGCTTTCTCAAGTGACTTCAGTATGAATACTTTAACAAGTAATTTACTGATTGAATTATAAACACAGATGTGAGTGTATCCATGGCTAATGAAGTTTGCTCATTATTCTTCAAGAATTTTATTTTTTTATCAAACCACTGTTGGTGATTTTCAGCATTCCTCAGGCTTCATTTCCTTCATGCTAATATTGTGAGAATTTTTTGAATATATTTTTGGATATGGTTAATAATTATCTAAAAACTAAATTAATAAATAGTTGACACATATATTTCCAGTTTTGAATACAGTGGAATTAATGTCAAATGTATTTAAAGTCTTTTTTTTTTAATATTGCTAAATGACAGTTGTTTTTTGTTTTTATGTTCGTGTTTAACTGGAAATACTTGGTAAATCTGTGTCTTGTTTAAATGCAACCTTTATTTGATTCTTTTGTTATTTTCATTTAATTATACCAGAATTATTTCAAAAGACAATATTAAATTAGCTTTCTTATAGATAGTGTACAGTTTTAACAGTTGTGAGGTATATATCACGGATACCTTAATAGTAATAGTAAAGCATTTTAACTTTTAGTAATACGCCTTTTAAAAAATAAAATGAATTCCAGGTAATATCTATGGTATGATTGTCACACATTCATGTGGCTATTCTTTCTTGAGTGGGAAAGCAGTGACAGGAATAATCCCCTTCCCACACACCCTGCCCCCCCAACTTCTGCCAAATGCACTTTGCTCCATTACCTTCTTCACTTTGCTCCAGGAAACTTAGAATGTAAAGTGAATAATTAAACTTCAAAATGGTATTGGCCCTTGGAAAAGGAATACAAATTGTCTCGACTGGAGATTAGCTAAATTTTTTCATCTTGATGAATTTTACAAAATTTAAAGCTCTGTTCAAGGCTTTGAAAGTCACACCCTGAATATAGAGTGAAAATCTATTACAGATTGTCCCTTGGGGGAATTTGTTTCAGGACCCTACTGATATCAAAATTCACAGATGCTCAAGTCCCTAATGGCATCTGTACCATAGAACCTATGTACAGCCTTCTGTATACTTCACATCACCTCCACATTACTGATAATAACCAAATAATGTAAATGCCATGTAAACATGTTGCCCATGTGCCAAATTCAGGTTTTGCTTTTTGAAACTTAGTGAAAAATTTTTTTTTTCCTGAGTGTTTTTGTGCCATGGTTGGTTAAATCCATGGATGCAAAACCTGTGGACTGGAGGGCTGACTATTAGACATATTTGGGACACAAGAAACCTACCTTCAAAAGAAGTCCATAGACTGATTTTTTACATTGGCTAGTTAACAAATTTGAGTTTTTTTCTTTAATAAGCTTTGAATTTTGACATCACTAAATGAATGATGATTTCATTTTATTCAAAATAAAGGCCAATTTAATTACAGTAATTCTGGAAAAAATGGTAGGAACTTAACCATTTCTAAGTTAAAATTCTGATCAGGAAGTTGGTAAATTTACTGTGTAAAAATTTTTTTTAAGTTATTTATAATTTTTTTTTTTGGCTGCATTGCATGGCATGTGGGATCTTAGTTCCCCGATCAGGGATTGAACCTGTGCCCCCTGCGTTGGGAGTGTGGAGTCTTAGCCACTGGACCACCACCATATTATGTAAAATTTAGGACATAGAGAATAAGAAAAGTGGTACCTGTTACCAACCATTAAGAAACCATTAGAATTTCATTTTGTTTTTCAAAATGAGCGAGGCAAAACTAAATATGGATTTATATAATATTAAGTCTTTTTTTTTTTTTCTTCTCAGTGTGAACATTTCTCTGTTTTTTACAAAAATGCAAAATTGCTGGACTGGATTCCATCATAGATATACTGTAATTTGTTATTTGGCATCATCTGTGTTCATTTAATTCTTACCCATAAATTTTTTCATACATCAGTGGCTTAAGATAAAGCTAACAATCTGTTTCTGCAAGTTTATAAATCAAGTTTTTGTAGAAATTAGAGTGTTTTTAAATTGTGCCCAGAGGATCTGGGTCTTACATAAAAATAATCCCCATCCTAACCTCCCATCCCCCCAAAAATCCCTGTAATTTTATTATAAATATATTAAAGTAGTCATCAGTAAATTTTTCTGTTGATAAAATTAGATTTAAAATTTTAATTTTTTTTTATCTGAAGCAGGTACATCTGTTTCCCATTCATTTAAAACAATTTGATTTTAGGAGTGTACCCCTCCCCTCACATCTTACATCACTTCTGACTGTGATCTTTTGTTTTCCAGAATAACAGCTATCCACCAATGTCAGATCCATACATGCCTAGTTACTATGCTCCATCCATTGGATTTCCATATTCGCTTGGGGAAGCAGCATGGTCCACAGCTGGAGACCAGCCTATGCCATATCTGACAACCTATGGACAGATGAGTAATGGAGAGCATCATTATATACCAGACGGTGTGTTTAGTCAGCCTGGGGCATTAGGAAATACCCCTCCATTTCTTGGTCAACATGGATTTAACTTTTTTCCTGGTAATGCTGATTTCTCTACATGGGGGACAAGTGGATCTCAGGGACAATCAACACAAAGTTCTGCTTATAGTAGCAGTTACGGCTATCCACCTAGTTCTCTTGGGAGAGCTATTACTGATGGACAGGCTGGATTTGGCAGTGATACTTTGAGCAAGGTGCCTGGCATTAGCAGTATCGAGCAAGGCATGACTGGACTGAAAATTGGTGGTGACCTGACCGCTGCAGTGACGAAAACTGTAGGAACAGCATTGAGCAGCAGTGGTATGACCAGCATCGCAACCAATAGTGTGCCCCCGGTTAGCAGTGCGGCGCCGAAACCCACCTCCTGGGCTGCCATTGCCAGAAAGCCCGCCAAACCTCAACCGAAACTTAAACCCAAGGGCAATGTGGGAATCGGGGGTTCCGCTGTGCCGCCACCTCCTATAAAACACAACATGAATATTGGAACTTGGGATGAAAAGGGGTCAGTGGTAAAGGCTCCACCAACCCAACCAGTTCTGCCTCCTCAGACTATAATCCAGCAGCCTCAGCCATTAATTCAGCCACCACCCCTGGTGCAGAGCCAACTGCCTCAACCGCAGCCTCAGCCGCCACAAGCGCAGCAGCCACAAGGACCTCAGCCACAGGCCCAGCCTCACCAAGTACAGCCCCCGCAGCCACAGCTGCAGAACCGCTGGGTGGCGCCCCGGAACAGGGGGGCCGGCTTCAACCAGAACAATGGAGCGAGCAGTGAAAACTTTGGTCTAGGTGTCGTTCCTGTCAGCGCTTCCCCGTCGAGTGTGGAAGTGCATCCCGTGCTGGAAAAGCTAAAGGCCATAAACAACTACAATCCCAAAGACTTTGACTGGAACCTGAAGAACGGACGTGTGTTTATAATTAAGAGCTATTCTGAGGACGACATACACCGTTCCATTAAGTACTCTATCTGGTGTAGTACTGAGCATGGGAATAAGCGTTTGGATGCGGCTTACCGTTCCCTGAATGGGAAAGGCCCACTCTATTTGCTCTTCAGTGTGAATGGCAGTGGACACTTCTGTGGAGTGGCTGAGATGAAGTCTGTTGTGGACTATAATGCGTATGCTGGTGTCTGGTCTCAGGATAAGTGGAAGGGCAAATTTGAAGTTAAATGGATCTTTGTCAAAGATGTCCCCAATAACCAATTACGGCATATTCGCTTAGAAAATAATGACAACAAACCAGTTACCAATTCAAGGGACACTCAAGAGGTACCCCTAGAAAAAGCTAAGCAAGTGCTTAAAATAATTGCTACTTTCAAGCATACCACCTCAATCTTTGATGACTTTGCACATTATGAAAAGCGTCAAGAAGAGGAGGAAGCCATGCGTAGGGTAAGAGTACAGTAATTTTTGTGTGTAGGGTCTTTTCATTGGGGTGGTGTGTATGGATGGATAGTCTTTAATGCCTTGTGGTGTTATATTCTGAGTTTAAGAACATTACCCTGAAGGAAACTGACCACTTAGCTTATGGAACACGACTCTGTAAGCATCCCTGAAGGCCTGGGATGCCTTCCCAAGGGCAACCCTTACTCTGAATTTGCCTCCTGCCTATTCTTCATACTTCTCAGATGATACAGGTCTTTGAGTCCTGTTCATTAGAGCTCTGAATTCTGCATTCGTTATTAAGAACTGGCTAAGGATTCTAGTCACTGATCTTTTAACTTTAATTTTATGGGAATATGTATTTGGAGTTTGAGACAAACAGCTTTTAAATGTTTGAATGTTACTGATGTTGTGTTTATGATAAATAGATATTTTCCCTTAATATTCCTGAGGCATATTTATAATTTGTGCACTTACAGCATTTGTACAGAATATATTGAATAGTGAGGATCTGACTTTAGCAAGACAGCTTAGAACTGAGAGGAAGTGGACTTAGATGTAAACTGCAGAATTCGATTTCTGATTCTGTTATTTGCCCTCTGTGAGACTTTATGGGAGACTGACCCTGAAGTTAAATACTGTTTACACTTGCCTCAGGTTGGCCAGGGTTTGATCACAGAGCGGGACGGGCTGAGGATTGTTTTCTGTTCCAAACTACAAAAGTAAATTGCAGAGTTCTGTTTTTAGGAGGAGAAGAGAATGGATGGAGTAGGCAACTGGCAGATTTTCCATTCATAATACATATAAATTTCTAGTAAAGCAGAGCTCATTAGAAGCTTCTCCAGTAAATTAAGTTGGTTACGATGGAAAGCTTCTATGTAGAAATGAAGATAAAGCAGGAACTTCAACTTGTTCTGTATGTAAAACATCAGTGGTTTGTTTCTGTGTGAACCTAAGTATCTTGTGGCTTCTTAGTCTGTACAGAAGAGGGAACTCTTTAAAGTACAGTCCTCACTGCTCAATAATGTTGGAAATAATGATCCTAAGGCAGTAGTTTCCAAAACTTATGCCATACAAATATATACAGTTAAGGTGCTTCCTGATACCGCAGCTTCTTGAATATCCCACTCTAGGAAAATCTGATACATTTGATCAGAGGCCTGGTGTGCAAGCATCTCGGGTGATTCTGGTGCTAGTGATCACTGCTAAATTTTGAATCAATTCAGCACAATACAACTGACTGTGAAAAGCACCACTCAGCCTTACCAATGAATTGCTGAATATCCTTGAGTTTTCTCCAGGTTAAATGTGGGAAGTGAGGGAAAAAGAGGATCAAGAGTAGCTTTTTTGAGCTCAGCAGTTGAGTCAGTGGCCCCACTGTAAGCACCTTTGCAGAGAGTGAATCAGAAGGAGTGATTGCGCTTTTCTTTCTCCCACCACTAAGGATAGGTCACCCTTGTACATATTCTCACATTTCTTCTCTACCCAATTTGAAAATTTATCCTAGTTTTATTTTTTTGTTATATAATTGTCTCAGGAATTATTTATGTTTTATAATCGTATATACAACAAAGATTTAAACTTAAAATTTTTGCATTTAAATTGTTTCATGGCTTACTGCCAGTCTTTTTATAACATCTAAACCCACCTTTGACATTTTAATTTTGAATCTAACTTACTACCATCATCAATTTTTTTTTTTTTAAGAAAAGTAATTTGGTAATTATTAAAGTGCTTCTAGATCCAAAAAATGCCTTTCTTTGGCCATGATATGTGAACAACAGTTTTATCTGGATATAGAAATCTTGGGTCACAGTCTTTTCATTCAGGCTTTGTTTTATAGTTTTCTATTTATAGTATATTATTTATAGTTTTATATTATGGAGAAGTCTGAGACCAGCCTAAATTTTCTTTCTTTGGAAATAGCTGTTTCTCTTTGTGTGCACAAAATTTATTCTTGCAGTGTGAACATGTGTGTGGAATGTGTGCAATGTGGGTCTCATAATTTTCCTTATTCCTTCATTTATAGGCCAAGTTTTTTTTATTCTCCCTAGTAATGTCAAAAAATAATACTGAATCTTGGTCCTTCAGTGCCATTGGTTCCTATCTTTATTATTGTTCTTTGCATTTGGAGAATTTCTCAGAATTGAACTTCCATGTCATGGATTTGACTGTTGACTCTCTAATTTGTAAGGCTTCCTGTTCCTCACAGACAGCAGTAGTTTGTTTACATTATCACATCCGTGTCTCCTTTTATACCTGTTGTTTTCTTACCTGAAGCCCTTGTTTCAGAGTCCATCTTGATTTTATCGAGCACAAAGATGACTGTTGAAAGCTTATTTCTGCTTCCTGTAATTACCATTTTTAGAAACTCCTTCCTTTTCCATAGCTTCTTTGCCTTTCTCTTTTTAAAAATTACAGTAAAGTTGAAAAATACCTTTTGCTGCCTCTTTCTAGTCAAGTGCTCCCTTCCCCCTTCTAGTAAGTAATTCTCTGATCTTTTCTCTGTCTCCGTAAGGCATTTTCCATAATTTCACATAAATGAAATTATAATATGTGAACTTTAACACTGGAGTCTTTTACTCAGCACTGTATCTTTGGAATTTATGTTTTGCCAATCAGTTCTTTGTTCCTTTTAATTACTACCATTCCATTGTATGGATTTACCACAATTCATTAACCAATCATTCTTTTGAAGGACATCTGGTTGCTTTCAGATTTGGAAAATAAAAGCTTCTATAAATGTTTGTATTGTATAAATCTTAACAAAATTTTAAAAAGTCTTACAGTGAAAGTCGCTTTTTTGGGGTGTACAGTTCTGTGAATTGTAACACATTTGTAGATTTGTGTAACTACCGCAACCAGGTTATAGTATCCCCCAGATTATCTTTTTCTGCCCTCTTCGTCTTTTATCTTTCCCCTATGTCTATCTGAATTCATTGCAGTTTGGTTAGTGTCTTTGTGTGTGTGTGTGTGTGTGTGTGTGTGTGTGTGTGTGTGAAAAAATATTTTAAGACTCCTGGCTTTTTCTTTAAACCAGACAGAGATCATCTGGATCAGGTGTTTGCCCTGAAATAGGTTGGTTTCTGTGTGGTGCTTTAGTGCTGATGTTAGTTGCATATTGTCTTTCCATGGCAGATGCGAAGATGAGAGAGCCATGATGTATTGAGTTGGCCAAAACATTTGTTTGGGTTTTTCCAGAAGATACAATGGAAAAACCTGAAAAAAGTTTTTGGCCAACACAGTATGTTGATGTGACAAGTTAAGTGATTCATCAGTGAAGGCTAAGAGGGAGAGCCAGTGCCGCGGACATGCTAGTAGCTAAAACTTGACTCTCCTTAGACCTTGAAACCACCACATCAGGAAATCATTTCCCCCACTGATTAACTGTTTGGCATTTGGGACATCATGTATCCTTGCCATTTTTTCCCTGGTACTGTTACTCATTTGTGTATTTCCTCTTAGACATGCTTGTGTTTGCACTCTAGCTTTCCAGCAAGAATTGCTTTCAAATACCCTGGGCATCCTAGTGATGAAGGATGTGTTCCTTGTCTGTTGTAGTCCTTTTTGGCTCCATAAGAAAGGACAAATCAGTGGTGTTTGCTAGGATTTCCTTTACTGGTTATGCCTCTTTTCTTTTTTAAATAAAAGGAGAGGCAAGTCATTATCCTAGTATTCACTTTTAATATGACACCTTCTGTCTTGTATTCAGCTGAAATTCCTCAAAGCTTCTGATACCCTGGAAGTCACACTTCCCCAGGTGACCTTGGGTAAAGTAGGGTTTCTTAAATGACACATGAAATGGAACTACTTGTAACAGAAAAGACTTAATATTTGTAAGAGAAAAATTTGCCTGGATTAAAATCTCTTCATCAAAAGAAAGTTAAGTAAGTACTTAAGTAATACTTTAAAGGAAGTTAAAAAACGTGCTAGGAACTGGTAGGAATTTAACATAACTGACCAAAGACAGTTATATATAAAAACTCCTGTGAATTAGTTTAAGAAAAAAATAGTCCCATACAGAAATGGGCAAAAGATAAGGATAGTCCTTTTAAGAGAAAGGAAACAAGTATGACTAGTAAGTATAAAAAGGTATTCAGTCTTAATTCAGGAAATGAATTAAGAGTTAATTCAAGACTAAAATGAGAAAATATTTTTTATATCTACTCACTTGGCAAAATTAAGAAATTTGATAATAGCAAGTTTTGGAAGGAGTGTATACCAACAGAATGTCTTATGTGTTTGCAGATGGGCGCATTAAATTGATACAGCAGGTAGTTTGGGGCAGGTAGTTTTGCATTTTCTTAACAAAGCTGAACATTTCAGTACCTTACAATTCAGCAGTTCTCCTCTAGGATATGCACCTAAGAAAAACTTCCCACATACCCCAGATACATACAAGAACGTTCTTAGAGTGTAGTTGACAGTAGTAAATAGCAGGAAACAACCTAATGTCATCCGCAGGAGCAGTGCTTGCCTGATACGGGTTTTTTGAGAGTACGTTTCATACATCATGGCTCTTTACCCCAAAAATGTATCGTGTATATTTTCTAAGGATAAGGTTGTTCTCTTAGTTACCATGATATTCTTTCAGTTCGCCCACAGTGTCCTTTTAAGTGTTTTGGGTTTTTTAGCTCTTTTTTTTTTTTTTGTAGTATAGGATCTATAAAGATTGGAACAACCCAAGCAATTTTGAATAATAACTATTTTAGAACATCTATGCTAACATGACTTCAAATCTTTGTCTTCTCCAAGTTTGAGAAACTTTTTTCCTGTACTTTCCTTCTTTTTTTTTTTCAGGCAGAGAAAGATTTATTATGAGAAGAAAGAAAGTGACTGGCTTTAGAGAGAAACCAGTGCTCACCCTTTACAGCCAACCCTCCTTAGTTTATCTTTAGCCCACAGCTGGGGTCTTGTGATCACGGGTCTCACAGCAGGTTTTCCTGTACTTTCTAATAGAACTTTTGTAATTTAAAATTTTACATTTAGTTTTGTGGTTACTGTAATTTCCTTTCTTTTCTTACTATGTTTATGTTTTTCTTTAAGTTGTTGAGCTGACTTGTGGTAACAGACAAGAAGTGTAAAGAGCTAATTTCATCTTGTCATTGCTAGAGGTTTTTTTTTTATTGACTAATTTTTTTCTTCCCCTTCTGGTTATTTTGGCAGTGGAGGAATTCCCCACCTTTCTTTGCCAGCACAGCACCCTATGGAGGAGATGATCACACATAGCCTGTTGAGTTATATAAAACTTGGAAAGTTCTGGTTATATAAAACTTGGAAAGCCAGATTTTCTCGTTTATAGTGAAAGGGTAGTTGTGAAGCTTAAAGCTAAAGGAAAAATTAATGCCAGTGTCATTGTAGTATTTGTATAGTTCTTCATTTTTAGATTTGAACACACAATTTTGTTATATTTGATTAAAATCAAGCTTGACAAGGAAAAAAAAAACAGGCAAGACGGATCCTCTAAATGAAATAGGTAATTCAGAGACCAGAAAGTAATTTATAAAAGAAAACTTGATTTGTTAAGATTCGTATGTAAAAAGAAGAAAACCAGAAAATGTTCTTGGAAATGAAAAACACTATCAAATTTTTTAAAAAAAATCTTTTTAAGCAAGTGGATTAATACAGTGTTAATGTTTTAGTTCTGAAATTTTAAATCAAAGAAATTTCCAAATGTGGAGCAACAATGATGAAAAATACAAGGAGTGGAAGACATGGTGGAAAGGAGATCCACTGCCTCTAAAGGAAAAAACAGTCAGAGGGCAGAATGATTAAAGAGAACTTTCCAGATCCAAGAGATGTATGTTTTCAGAATGAATGGGCTCACTGAGGAACCAGCAGGATTATTTAAAATTTTAAAAGAAAAAAAGGTAAAGAGACAAGCTTTCTGAGCAAAAGACAGATTATATGCCTACTACCTATAAGCCACAAAGGAAGGAGAGTCAGACTACTATCAAAATTCTCTCATCTACAACTCTGGACACATACACAGTCTGATTTTGTTGTGTAGGGGAATGGGGCATAGAATCAGGCTCTTGAAGATGAGTGTTAAATTATATCAGTGAGGGACGAGTGCAAAATAAAATTTTCAGGTGTACAAGAGCTTAGCTACATATCCTAGAAAAACTTGAAGAGGTATTTCAGCAGAATGAAAAAGGAATTCAAGAAGGATGACAGCTGCTAGCTGGTTACATTAGAATATCCTCTGTAGAGACTCTATGCGTTTTGAGTCAGACAGTCCTCATTGTACAGAGTGAATCTCAGGGCTGTAACCATCTGCCTGCTCTGTCTGTTAAATGGCATTGTGGTCTTTGAAGCCTGACAGAGACA
Source organism: Bos mutus (assembly GCF_027580195.1). NCBI lineage: Eukaryota > Metazoa > Chordata > Mammalia > Artiodactyla > Bovidae > Bos > Bos mutus. The sequence continues at coordinate 53,965,210 of NC_091630.1, read as the reverse complement.
CGAGCCCTTGGTTGGGATGCCCTGAGCACTCATGGTTGGAGTTGCTCTATGATTCTAGGATTCTTTGCGAGTCCTTAGCACCTAATGCTTGGCCTATAGTAGGTAAAGTCAAGGATGGTCACTGGAACTAAAATAGTGAGCTCTGTTGTAGAGAAGAAGAGAGTATAGCATTCACTGTGATAAATTGCTCATCATATACAATGGGAGGGCTTCCTTCATAGCCCAGTCAGTAAAGAATCTGCCTGCAGTGCAGGAGACCTGGGTTCAATCCCTGGGTCAGGAAAATCCCCTGGAGAAGGAAATGGCAACCCACTCCACTGTTCTTGCCAAGGGAATCCCATGGACAGAGGAGCCTGGCAGGCTACAGTCCACGGGGTCACAAGAGTCGGACACGACTTAGCAACTAAACCACCACAACCCTACAGTGGGAATCAATAATGTATATATTAGTATGCCAGTTAAAGTTACAGTGGTAGCCTGTCCGAGGAAGTTAAAATAGAAAGGACTTGAGGAGGGTAGGGGAGCTTTACTTTCTTTAACTTGCAATTGAGTGTGTTACTGCAAAATAAAAAACTGCTAATGTCTGGAGTATATTTGCCCAGTATAAATTCGAGTCTACATAGCCATCTTAACTATTTAGGTAACATTTTACTGAAACTTTACTTTGTTATAATGACTGCATCATTTAACTTCTACTGTATTCTTTCATTCTTACAAGTCCTTATTGATCAGTAAACAGACTGAGGTGAGATTTTTAGTTTAATAGATTTTTAATTCCATATAAGAAATAATTAGTGTTTTTGAGTACCTGTAACTTTGGGGTACACTTCTAAAATATGATACTCTTTCCTTAGAAAGAGATGAAGCCCTGCAGCTTAAACTGAAACAAGCAAGATATAATTGTAATAAAATCCCTATTAAATAGTTTCAATTTCCAGAACAGTCTGTATAATTTAGTCATTTATGCTATTTTATATTGTTGAGTATTTCCAAAGAGTAAGTTTTAGTCCCTGATAGAAGTTTTTTCACAGTTGGAGCAATTTTGATTCTGAGATGAGATGATGTTAGGTCTGTCTCAGAGTAATCAAGTTTGTGTTGATACAGAGGAAATTACTTGAACAGTAGGTATATCTTTGTCAACAGTAAACATTTTCCTGGCAGTTCTATACTGCTTTTTCTCAAGTGGAACATTTAGTTTAATGCTTTCTCATTGTCAGATTATAGTTGTTAACTGTTGTATGGTTGAAGTTGTCTGTTAGTGAGTTCATTATGGTGAACAGAAGCAAACTCAGTGTATAAAATCCCACTTTTCATTTGATCCTCACTGTAATAAAAGATTTCTCTGGAAGATAGGTTTTGGCCCAGGATGTATCATACTTGATAGAATAAACTTACATATTTAAGTGAGTAATTCTATGATAAAATCTTGAGTGGTCTGATCTTCACTGTAGAAGATTTCTCTGGAAGATAGGTTTTGGCCTAGGATGTATCACACTTGATAGAATAAACTTACATTACATATTTAAGTGAGTAATTCTATGTTAAGACATTGGGTGTTCTTCTGAATAGTCAAGATGGTTCCATTTTTATTGTAGTAACACTCTATTGTTAGCTTCATAAATAACTCATATCTATTACGGTGTGAACAATCATCCTTAAATTGAATGGTATTTCAACTGTTTCTTTTTCTTCAGCAGCAAATGCATGATTACAGTCAACCCTCCATGTCCACAGATAAGAACCTGTCGATATGGAACCCATGGATACAGAGGGCCAGCTACTGTGAGGGCCTTGAGCGACCTTGGATTTTGATATCCACGGGGGTACTGGAACCACCTCCCTGCAGCACATAAAGTAAAAGACCTAGGATGTAAAAAAGCTACATGTGAACAGATTCACTTACGAATGACAGTCTGGAATATAATAAGTTTATTATTTTCATTTTATCATAGTCCAAAACCTCCCTCCAAAATAGGGTTGCATGTTGATTCCTCTGCTTGTTTTTAAGAACTTGTTACTGGGTCCCAGATAAGTTCCCCCCGCACCCCTGCCCCCACCAGAACCCTATCGTGAATCTTGCGCTAGTCATCCTTTATCACCATATATTTAGACCCTGTGTGTTCTCTTCTTAACTGTTCCCTTATTCATTCAACAGATAAAGGTTTACCAGTAAGCCGCTTAAGGTAAATAGCCCTTGCTTTGTAGAACTAAGAGTTTGGGGAGAGACAAATATAATTGTAAAATTTTGTAGTTTTCACTGTTGAAAACTTCATGACTCTTATGGAATTTTTTTGCTAAGTATTTTATATTTTTTTCTGCTGTTTTAATTTGTATTTTCAGTCTTCCCAGTTGTTTGCTACAAGCTTATAGTGATGTCCTATATTGTGTGACTGTACTAAATTCACATATCAATTCTAGTAGTTCTAATAGAACATCTAGGATTTCCTGCCTAACAGTCATATCATCTGCCAGTAGAGACCATTTTATTTCTTTTTGATTTTTATGCTTTTTTCTTAAAGTTTATTACTTATATAGTGTTAAAAGGAAGTAAGTCATTTACCTGTAATGTTTAGGTGATGACCCCTCTGAGGACACTGAAGAAAATTTTTGTTTTAAACTCTCTCCTACCTTTAAGGGTATGGGAGTTCTTAGCTCATCTGTTAAGCTGTGTCAAAAAGACATGGGCTGGCGAGTAAACTTCCTCCCAGAGTTCATCTCCACAGGCCGAATTCTAGGTGTTGGTCTTGAGATCTCCCATGCCTTTGCTGAAATCTGGGTGGGGAAGAGCCGTCAGATACCTGTATCTGCTTGGTTGATACCTAGCCCTCTATTCATGGAGAAGAGAGGGAGGAGAGATTTTTCTGCAGACTGTTTTTTTGTTTTGTTTTTTTTTTTGAATTGTCATTTGTTATTAAAAGTAAAAATTGAGTTCTGTGAATCACTTTTGGAAAGTTTGTATCCTAAAGATGTCTGAAGTGCTGTCTCCTGAACCAGCGCTAGAGGCTTCGTCCTTTTCCAGGTCTGCTGGGCCTTGGCTCCTTTGTGTAATTCAGGTTTCCTGTCTCCCTGTGTTACTTCTGTGTCATATGTACTTGGTTTTAAAACAACACTAAAGGTTATGTCACTGATAGATAGCTCGTTTTTCCTTAGTCTCATGCTTTTAGTGGTCTATGAGTAATAGCATATGCAGAGATTTCTCATAGTCAAATGTTTATTTAATACTGACAGTATCAAGCACTGTTCTAGATCTTGTCATATAAATGTGGGGTACTTGAGGGTTTTTTCCTAAAGCAGAGGTGTTGATGACCTTGTAGACTTCAGGAGGAATTGAATTTTGTTGAAGGACTTTATACCATGCTGAGGACTTGCAAATTTGTATACTCACGCTGGACCTTTCCTTCTTTCTCTAGACTCATGTATCTAATTGCCTATGTAACATCGTCACAGTTGTTTCATAAGCATCTTAAATCCAATATGGCTTCTGTTTCTTTGTCTGCCCCAGACCTGCTCCCCCTTTGTAGAGGGCCATTGTCCTTCCAGAATAATTTGTTATTTCTCTTTCACACTCCATATGTAAACCAGTCTGTTGGTCAGTCTTGTTGGCTCTGTTTTCAGAATATATCCTGAATCCAAGTGCTTCTCACTAGCCCTGCACCCTTCATTATTATCATTACCATGTTGGAGGATTGTTGTGCTGTCCTTACTGCCTTCCTGCACCTACCTGTGCTCCTCTCCACACTCTGTTATCATCAGAACAGCCCATAAGAGATCCTTTTGGGACAAGTGAGACTGGATTCAGTTTTCTCATGCTTTTCTGAAGTTAGTATCAAAGTATTACTAACCTCAAAATACATCAAGAAATATTCTTTCTTTTCCTTATCTCTAATTCTGGGATAATTAATCAAATGCATTTATGAAACCATGAATCTGGTAGTTTTTAGTTTTTTAATTGTCAGTTAAAGTTCTTTAGTTTTTATAAGTCTCTTCAAGTCTTCTTTTTACTGTTGAGTTTGTTTTGGCACGTTGTATTTAATAAATAATATTTTTAGCAAGTTGTTGGTTTTGTCTCAGACATTTTTGGCACATTGGCATTTGGGACCCTATGGACTGTAGGGTCCTTTTCCAGGTCTTGTAGGTCTTCCAGGGTCCTCTGTCCATGAGCTTCTCCAGGCAAGAATACTGGAGTGGGTAGCCATGCCCTTCTCCAGGGGATCTTCCCCACCCAGGAATTGAGCCGGAGTCTCCCACATCACATGCATATACTTTTTACTGTCAGAGCCACCAGGGAAGCCTCATATTGGTGTTAATCAGATCAGATCAGTCACTCAGTCATGTCCGACTCTTTGCGACCCCATGAATCGCAGCATGCTAGGCCTCCCTGTCCATCACCAGCTCCCAGAGTTCACTCAGACTCACGTCCATCGAGTCAGTGATGCCATCCAGCTATCTCGTCCTCTGTCGTCCCCTTCTCCTCTTGCCCCCAATCCCTCCCAGCATCAGAGTCTTTTCCAGTGAGTCAACTCTTCGCATGAGGTGGCCAAAGTACTGGAGTTTCAGCTTTAGCATCATTCCTTCCAAAGAAATCCCAGGGCTGATCTCCTTTAGAATGGACTGGTTGGATCTAATAGTATTTTAAATTTTTTTTAGCTATATCAGTCTTCATATTATTTACGCTTTCCTTTTTTAAAAATGAGTCTTTTCTAGAGATTTTTCTATTGTTAGCTTCTTTTACCTCCTCCCCCCAACATCAGTGTTTATTTTTGTTTTCTTGTGCTGTCTTTGTTTTTTGTTTTCTGTTAAATTGTTCTCCTGGGTCTTATATTCTACTTTGGGGGACTTAACTGCTGCTCCTTTCCTAACATACTGAGTGGATGATGAGCTCATTTTTCAGCTGAAAAGTATATATATTTTCAAATCAACACTTGTAAATTTCTAAGTGCTCTTTGAGGGCTTAGATTTAGTATATTGTACTGGTGTAAAAACTTTGGAATTTTTGTTATGGTTTTTTGGGAGACTTTTAGAAGTGTTTTAGAATTTCCAGTGTGGAAACATTTCGTCGTTGTTACCTGTTTGCTGTTAAAATTGATGTCAGAAAATGTGATCTGTATGATACCTATTCCTTGGTATTCAGGTTCGTTTTCTGGTCTAACATGTAGTTCCTTTTTGTAATTGTTCATTGTGTACCCTGCTGTAATTATTTGGCTCAGTTTTCTGTTTTCTGTATATTCAGTCTTTATTTTCACCAATTTGTCTTTATCAATTACTGAGAGAAATGTGTTTAATTCTCCTACTACAATTAAGAACCTATCAGATTTTCTTTGTAATTCTGACAACTTTTAATATATGTAAAGTTGTATTTTTAGCTTAATACTGCTGTAATTATAAAATGTTTTTCATTCAATATGTGATTGTTTATCTCTAACAATGGTTTTTGCCTTTAGAATCCACTATAACTGTATATATCAATCAAGTATATACAGTTGATTGATTCAGTCTTCATCTGGCTTGTTTTTCAGTATTTTTAACTTTTCTGTCTCCTTATGTTTAAGGTTAATTTCTTGTAAATCATTTTTTAATACAAATTTTAGCTCTTTTGTGGTTCTGTTGAACCTACATGTTTTGATGGCTTTATTTAAATGTGTATTTCTGCTGCTTTATATTTGTGCTTTCTCATTAATCATTTCATGGGGAAGAATGAACAGTGAGCCATTTGTTACCTCCTGTGTTTTATAATCCAGCTAATTATAGCAGGCTTCACCATTTCTCGTACAAATCTGTTTCCTTCAGCTGAGAAATACACTTCCTTTATGTTTAGGCTGATTTTTTTTTTAAGCTTTAGGTACCTTGTAAAATTAGACTGTAACTTCCTGGTTCCAAATTATTATTACTTTTTTCCAATTTTGGGGGGTCTTTTTCCTTTATGCTGTTGGATTTTTGTTTTTGTTTATCCTTTTGGAAATTAGCTCGCTTTGTGTCTGTTTTCATTTTTGTTTTATTCTTTAATTTCAGAATATCCCACTGATACTTATGGGTGCATAAAATAGTTTATTGGTGGTTATTTGTATAGTAGGACATTTATTTGTTAAACTTTCTGTGTTAAATACTGTTATTCAAGTTGTAGAAATATACACAAATGAAGAAGGAAGGGCTTCAGTAACAAAGAACTTTAGGTTGTCTTTAAAATCTTAAATAATTTTCTGATGTCACAGAGGATGGGACATCAATTTTACCATTTTCAAAGTATGCACATATTTATTATGGAATCTGTATTACTCATGAAAAAGGAGTAGTGAAACCAAAAATAGAGTCTTAGGATGTATTAGACACAAGTGGCTTTCAAACTATGGTCCTTGGACTGGAAGCATTAGGATCACTTGTGAACTTGTTAGAATTGTAGGCTCAAAAAATAAGTATTGCGGGTGGATATTTGGTTAAAAACCATCATGAAAACGTCACTCAGTTTAACTTTTGTTCAAGGGATACCTGCTTTCTTAAAAGGAATTATTAGTAATAAGTATTAATATTTATTCATATGAAGAATTATGCTGAATGTGAGAGTATGACATGGAGAAATTAACACTGAAAGCTTAATTGAATGCAACTCTAATGCACCTCTTTTCCTTTCCTCCTGACCCTACCTCAGCCAGTAGTTTTCAGATTGCTTCACAGAACTTAACAGTCTATTTGATACTTAACCATCAAGAACTCATGGAAGGGGCTAGAAATACATTTATTGTAGCAGCCTCACGTAAACAAAATTCTGTGGGAAAACAGGGCTGTGGAAGGGACCTATAATCTCTTGAACTGGGTCTTTGTATTTGAAATTGTTTATTTTAAAATGGCTTGTGGTACTCCCACTGAGGTGTGTGTAGGTAATAGTGAATCGTTTTTGCCTAACTACTTGAATTAGTATTTGAAGAACTTCTTATGGACATGGTTTTCTTTCTATGTGCATCTAATTTAAATCGCTAAACAATGATGATGTTTCCTTAAAGGTCTTTGTGTTTTTCTTTCAGGAGAGAAATAGAAACAAACAATAACCCTATGAAGATGTCCTGTTAGAATCACAACACTAATGATGTAGACTCTGGAAATGCCTAATAAGTCAAAGACAACGTTATTAAAGCTTTTTTCTGCTTAAGGTGACATCTTTGAACTCTAACAACACAGAATTGACTCTTCTTGTAATGGTTTTCATCAGCGCGTCTGCCCTTATACTCTCACCAAACACACTTGAGAACTGTAACTCCGTCAAGCACTTTCTGTCCTGAAGCTTTTACCAGTATCTGCTGTCTTTTGTAATTATGCATCCTAGCTAAGGCACAGAAGACTGAATGAATGCAAGGATTCATTAACTCTTTGAATTTGTTAAATACTAACAGTTAACCATTAGAAGTGGTTCAATGATGTAAGAGTCACACTGCTTCAACTTTTTCTTTGTTGTAGTTTTTAAATTGTCAATTTTTAGCTATTTGACAGATTAAAAGCAAAAGAATCATGCCATACTTAGTCCTGGAGTTCAAGTCTAAATGTTTATGTGAAAATTATTGTAGTAAACTTTTAATATGGCAAAGCAACCTTAAGCTCTATTTTAGCCAAATGAAACATAATCTGAGATTATATTAGAACATTTCCCTTGTCTTCAAACTGTTTGGTGTAACAGAATATTGATATGCAGCTTGGTGGGTCTCACCAGTTAATGCACATTCTTCTCCCCTCCTTCCCCCAATAATATGTATACTGAAAAATGTGCATTTGTCTGAGGAATTATTTTGTTTGCTACCACTTAATGAATCTCAAAATTTTGAGTAATGTACCTCAGTCTAATCAGACTTTTTATGACCTTTATAACTACATTTAAAACCCTTAATTCCTATTTCTGGGTGTTTGCGAGCCTGATTGCTATCATGAAGTAAAAATTTATTACTCTAGGTATTCACTAGCTAAATAAACATAGTTCTTGTTTAGCAAGCATATATTGTTCCTCAAGTCCTTTCTCCGGCTTTTGCGGTGTCCTGGCATCCTTAAAATATTTGAAAATATGGCCTTGATCCATGGATTAAATCAGTATCTAAGTGAATGTGTTGATGTTTTATTGATCAGATCTATATAAATGGGAATACAGCATATATCTGGGTATTCTTATAGTTATCTTTTTAACATCTTATTTTTTTCATTAATGACATATCAACGTTAATTTTGTATCTTGAAACAAATTGATTTTGTATAATTAAACGTGTCAAGCATCTGTATTACCTGATTTGATGGCATATGGTTATGAAATAATGTACTGCCCCTTATATTACGGTTCCAAAAGGAGAAAGCTATGTAGAAAGATACATTAAGGATGGAAATAGCAATATAGTAGATTTGAATACCTTGGTGTTTTGCATTACTCCACTTATGTTTACATCATGTTTAGAAATGTTTTCATTACTATGGTCTTTGGTCACTTCAACTCAAAAATTTAGTGACAGATATTTCTTTGAGGCTTTCATTTATATGATTTTTTTGTACAATATTTTCTTAAAATGTACAAATACTGTATTCAGGTGAAAAAAATACAGTATTTGTAGATAAATTGTAGTGACTTCACAGTGCTTTGGTAGTCCCAGCATAGTTATCAGTGTTTACTGAAGGGAACATCAAAATATTAATAGTGTATTACAAAAATCAAGACTTTCTTAAAGGAAAATTGCACCTATTTTACCTTTTTCAGAGTAAGCCATGAAATCTTGTAAGATATCTCTTAACTATTTATAATGAAAGTTGGCGTTTGGGTGTAGTCCCCGCAGCAGCGTTCCACGTCCCTTGGGTTATATGGTGGGACGGGTCAGAGGACTGTTGTCACTCTGAAGGTCCTGTGGGAGAAAACTGTGCAGGAGTGACCTGTAGAAAGGCTCTGAGTCCTCTGAGCTGCTCTTTTTCTTGGTGCTTTATTAGCAACTCTGAATATTTTTTATAAAACTAGTTGTTATTATTCACAGATCGAAACTTGTTTAATTTACAGTAGGTTTCTGTGTAAGAAATGTCACAGAACACTCAGCAGGCAGGCTGATTGCAATAGCAGACTCAGAAGTGTCACCTGTAATTCTACTCGTGGTGAGGAGTTCCTCCCAGTGCCTTTAACCTGGATTTCTAATATTAAGTGAAATGGGTGCAGCATTCCTTTGGGAAAAACAAAAACAAAACTTTTCAATCGGTGAATTTTTTTTTTCCCCCTCATTTAAGTTTTCTTCAGAGTACCTACTTCTCTCCCTTCTTGGTCTGTCAATGTACAGCAGAATGTTTTTCCTCTTAAGTGAAAGGATCGCAGGTTGTCCCATTAGCACAAGGAATGGGAGGTTTCTTAACTCCCGGGACCCAGAAGAGTGAGAAATTGGGCTCTTCAACAGGAGACTGACCCGAAATTTTGAGCAATCACAGATTGAGACATTATTGGCCCAGTAAACTCCTTGCCTAATGTTTTTCCAAGATCCGGTTTGAATGTTTCTTAATTAAAGTTTATCTTACATGGGTGTTTTATTTTGAAAGGTATTATATAGTTTGTATATTTAACAGTAAGGGGGAAAATGTAACCAAAATTAGTATTCTTTCTCTATACATATTGGTACTTGAAGACTCCTTTCAGAAGAAACCCCAGCCTTTTCCTGAGTTCAGTCCTTGTTTTAACTTAAGTGATCTTTTTAATTCTGAAGCTGTGTTCTTTTTGAATACCATGCATGGGGGTTAAAGCTGATGTTAAAACAGTTTGCAATAAAAAAAAAAAAAGAATCAGCTTAAGTCATTTAATCATTTCAAGTGCATTCTGCATCCTATAAACATAAGTTTGAGAAATTTAAGAGAATTGTGTTTCATTAAGTTTTGCATATCTTTTGTTATGCCATGTAAATTCCCTTTTTCATATGATTAAAGAAAGGTTATGATAAAATGATTAGTTCATTTACATTCACTTGTAGCAATTACATGAGAATTTGAATTTTGTCGTGTTTGGGTTTGTTCATTCCTGTGAATGATGGTACAGTTAGGTGAGATTTTCTGTTATGGTACCCAAACTCACCATTTGGTCCTCTTAATCTTTGAGGGTTTCAATAAAAATTGTTCACTCATATCTGTGTTCTTTCCATTTTATCTTTATAAATATACATTGCCTTCCAGAAAAACGTTAACGTTTTTGCCAACTCTGTTAGGAATTTCCTGATTGACATATTTCTCAAGTACAAATAGATTATATCACTTTAGTTGGCCATTTGAAATTAAGTAGGGGAATTACAGAGAGGAGGAAGGCTAACAGTTTATCCTAATCTTTATCCACTCCAGTGAGCTTATTGAATTACATACCATTAATACTAAACTTAGAGGAAAAGAGAAAGAGGCTTATTTAATGGGAGGAAGTCTTGGTACCAGCTGTCTAATGACCATAACCTCCCATTCTTGGGACCAGGGAATGCTTTTTAATAGTGTGTACATTATCCTTTGGGCTGGTTACAGCTTATGGAGGTAGGGTGGTGGTGACTCTGAATGGTGTGTTGGTAATCGTAGCTGGGCTCTGTAAAGCACTTGTTCAGACGGGGGAAACCAGAGTTTAGTTTTGTGCTGCATACAACACAGTTAGCCTGCGATCAGGACATTGTTTTACAGACACCCCAGGTGTCCACACTGTGGCATCACTGGAAGCCCCCTTCTTACTGTTCGTCTCCTAAACAGAAGGTTTGCCTCACTTCAGCAGCTTATATTTGAGGCTACTTGTTTCTGGTTGGGACTCTTACTGGCTTGGCTTTATCTTGATGACATTAGATTCAGTAATTCTAGCCTAGGAACAATCTTGCAGTTAGAAGCTAAGTGACCTAAGTTGTTTGCTTGCTTAGTTGACCCATGAACAACACAGGTTTGAACTACATGGGTCCACTTGTACATGGACTTTTTTTAGTAGTAAATATGAGTGTACTGCACAATCAGGTTGACTGAATCCGTGGACTCGGTCATTTCCTAATCTTAACGTGTAATCTTTCCCCATCTCTCTTGGTGCATCACAGTGAGGAGCAGAAGTCCCTTGTAAATCACCCACAGATAGGACAGTTTAAATACAATTTATTTATAAACATTGCACTAAATTCAGAATGTGTCTAGTCCATAACTTGAGTTACTTGTACAACATTGGAACTAATTGTAAATAAAAGTTGTTATAAAATTTAGTGTTCAAGTAACATGTGAGTTCAGAGTTTGTAGCACTGTGGGTTGGGGCTTCCACATCCCTTCCTGCTACGCTGGGCCCTTCCAAAGAATACCCCTTACTTAACACAGTCAGAGTTTAGCTGCTGGAATGTCATTTTGAAACATCGTTGGCTACTTCTGACATGTTTGTAACCCGAGTAGAATTATTGTATAGAGGAGGATTTTAGAATTGGAAATTGGAAAGTCAAACAGTCACTCTTTTTTTATCCCCCCTTAGGAAATTTACCCATTTCATGGATAGGTTGCAGTTGCTCTACATTTTACCCTATTAATGTAGAAAATACTGAAATAGAAGCTGCTTTGTAAAATGAAAGACAAAACATTGTATCCAAAGATAAACTATGTGTTACACAATGGTTCCTTTTCCCTTAGTATTAAATTTTAAATATCTATTTCTTTTTGTTAAAATGATTATTTTACATACTCCATAAGTATATCTGCATCACAAACAGCTCAGTAATTCTCATACTGTTGCTAGAGGCTTGTAATAGGAAGCGCACACGATTCCTTCTAACTGGTAGACTGACCCTGAACAGATCACTGTGTGGTCAGTGCTGTTAAGTTCAGGAGGTTGGCATAAAATGCATCTTAGCTTCTTTGCAGTTCTGAATTTTTACAACTTTATGATTTAAATCACTTTCTAAGCTTGACTTACTCCGGCAATGAGTGTTCGTTCAAAAGTAAGTCTGGAAACCAGTAAAATTTATGATAGTTATCTTTTGTTTATTTCAAAATATAGGTACTGAAAACCTCAAATTTGATTTATTGCCTCTGATAAAATACAGCCACTACTTCCCTTCACTGAGTCTTGAAGTCTAGTGGTTCAAACCGTGATCTTAGCGACCTCATGGACTGCAGCCCACCAGGCTCCTCTGTCCGTGGGATTCTCCAGGCAAGAGTACCGGAGTGGGTTGCCATTGCCTTCTCCCGGCTACAGTCCATGGGGTCGCAAAGAGTCATCAGGACTGAGCGACTTCACTTTCACTTTCTCTTCTCACAGAACAACTGAGAAAACGGTACAGAGAGTTTCCATCTACTTTGCACCCAGTTTCCTTTCTTGTTAACATCTGCCATTAGTCTGGTACATATGTTGTAATCAATGGATTGATATTGATGTGTTTTTTTTTTTTTTTTCTAATTTTTGTGTGTTTTTACCGAATGTCCTTATTCTGGTTCAGGGCCCCATCAAAGATAGATACCACATTACTTTTCAGTTGTCATGTCTCCTTGGATTCCTCTTGACCAAGATGGTTTCTCACACTGGGTTTTGATGACCTTGATAGTACTGAGAAGAACTGGTTAAATATTTTGTAAAGTACTCCTTCTTTGGAACTTATGTCTTCCTTATGATTAGACTGGGGTTACAAGTTTTTGGGAGAAAGACCACACATGGGTAAAGCTGCCATTTCTACCACATCATGTCAAGGATACATACCACCGACATGCACCTGTTGATTTGACTTTGACCGCTTGGCTGTGGTAGTGTCAGATTTCTCAAGTCACTCTTCCCTCCTTTCCATGCGGGGCTTTGGGAGGAAGTCACAGTCCATACTTGGGTAGACAGTTACACTCTTCCTTCATCCTTGTGTTTATAAAGAGGAATACAGGAATCTTACTACTACCTAGGCTCATCCTGGCAGGCTCGTGTGTCCTTTTTACTTTTATTAATTGGAGGATAATTGCTTTACAATGTTATATTGGTTTCTACCATACAAAAACGTGAATCAGCCTTAAGTATGCTTATATCCCCTCCATCTTGACCCTCCCACCCCACTCTAGGTCATCGTAGAGCCCCCGGCTGAGCTCCGTGTGCTATACAGCAGCTTCCCCATGTATTTCACACATGACCGTGTATATATGTCAGTGCTACTCCCCTTTTCACTTTTATCTCTTTAGAGCTACCCTCCCCTCCCTCTTTTTCTTTCCTCATTTCTCAACAGTTAGTTGTATTTTGGAGGAATTCTAATAGAGATTCATACCTCCTCCCTGAATGGATTCTAATTGTGTGTATAACAGTGCAGAGGTTTTAATAAAGGGAGTGAAGGTGTATTAATAGGGAAAAGTTAGATGGTAGCTGATTATCTTGGTCTTACGTATAAGAACAGATAGTCATTCAAATTTGCCTGGATTGAAAAGCCAGAGGTAAGAGTTAAACAACATTATGGTTAGAATGATGCACTCCTTTTAAAGAAGGTGATTTAAATAGTTCGGCATCCTTTTTGATGGAATGGTTTTGAAATATTTCTGAGTCTGCTGCGTAATATTCTCGCCAAGAGCCTAGACTTTGGAGACTGATAAACCTGTACTGGAATCTGGGTGCACTAGGCTCCGAGCCTAGATTTCCTCATCAGTTAAAAAAATAAAGGGATGAGTATTAGTCACTCAACCGTGTCTGACTCTTTGCGACCCCATGATCTATAGCCCGCCAGGCTCTTCTGTCCATGGAATTCTCTAGGTAAGAATACTGGAGTGGGTAGGTAGCCATTTCCTTCTCCAGGGGATCTTCTTGACCCAGGGGTAGAACCCAAGTCTCCTGCATTGCAGGCAGATTCTTTACTGTCTGAGCTACCAGGGAAGCCCCAAAAGGAGTGAGAATGGAGCCTATTTCAGAAGGATTAAATAAAGCGGTGAGCACAACCCCTGGGTCTGTGGCAAGACTGTAAGTGTTAACTTGCTCTTTTGTTTCATGTGGAAAATTTAAGATTTATTGATTACCACTGGACATTTCTTAGGATAATCTTCACTACTCAGATGCAGTAGAAAGTTTGATTATTTTCAGTTCATAGTGTTACATGATTGAAATCCTGAGGACAGGCACTGCCTGTCTAAAGTTTAGTTAAATTATTATTTATCTTTGTTTTTTGCAATTTTGGGTTTTCAGTGACTGTCAGCCATTGTTTTTCAAAGTAAGTAAAGTGCAACAACACAGTTAGTTAATCCTGCTAGAGCAGAGCAGACAGTAAAACCAAAGGCAAATTAGACTAAAAGGAGAGCAAATGGAATAACAAGAATATCTATAAGCAATATAAGAAAATAAAGGCAAAGATGAAAATTAGATCAAGAAATTTTGCTGTAACTAAGACCTGGCACTGCTAAGTAAATGTGTGTGCTTAGTCGCTCAGTCATATCCAACTCTGTGCAACCCACTGGACTGCAGCCACAAGGCTCCTCTGTCCACAAAGTTTTTCAGGCGAGAATACTGGAGTGGATGCCGTTTCCTTCTCCAGGATCTTAGTGACCCAGGGATTGAACTCGCATCTTCTGTGTGTCTTGTGATGCAGGGGGATTATTTACCTGCTAAGCAATAAATAAATACTTAAAGAAAAAAAAAATGATGCTTTGAAACAAATGGGCATTTGAAAAACAAATGCCCCTTGATATCCATGCCACTTAAGTATGTTAGTGAATTATAAGAGCTTCACAATGAATATTTAGTAACAATTCAAAATGGAAACAGTAATGTGGATGTATTACCTCAGTATGGCGTTGGTAACATTGTACAGCTTTAGAAGGAAGAGGTATTTGACATATAGCAATTCTAGCTACTCTGGCACATATTCAAGATTATATCTTGAGGTAAAAAGTTAACAAATTAAAGCTTTATCATAATATTTTTGCATGCTAATAAAGCGATTGTCTCCAGTATATTAAGCTTATTCTGCTTGGGCTGTCAGCAGTAACTGACTTGGTTAGAGCACAGTTAATACTTGCATCTCAGAGCTGTTTTCTAGTTTGCCCTTGTACATATGCTTACCAATATCATTTGTGGTTTTTTCTAAGCTTGTTTATTCCAGTTGTACTTATTTCTTTTATTATGAGATTTAAATATGTAAATTGATAAAATGTGACTGAAGGAGAGTTGCTTTGAAAACTAAATTGACGGCTTTGAAAATACTTGATAAAAGGGAGTTGTCTAGGTGTAGATCAGAAAACGGAAAAAAACTTGGCAGGAAACTCATTAAAATGTAGAAGTTGCTTGTAGTTTGCAAGTGTATTTTCAGTTTTCACTCCAGTGGGAAATTTTAGATGGTGCCTTAGAGGTGAGGTGTGGTTCATAGAAGAAAGACATGATTCCTTTTTGAAGAACTCTTGGACCTAAAATCAAATCCTTGTGGGATCCTAGTTCTGAGATCAGGAACTGAACCCAGGCCCTCGGCAGTGAAAGTACAGAGTCCTAACCACTGGACCATCAGGGAATTCTCTACATATTTGTTTTAAATTACAATGTGCAAGGTTTGTTTGTATCACTTACGAATCCACTCCTTAAATGACATATCTTTCATTATTTAACACTTTATTTTAAAGGTTTTGACCTAAATTATCCTTTTCAAAGTCCCAAAACTTCTTTCCCTCTGTATTAAATAACATGACTGCCTGTGTCCATATGTAATGATAACTTGGTAGGACATCTTTGCAAATAAATGTAATAAAGACAAGTATTCATACCCCTTGGAAAATATAATGTGCCAGCACTTACATATTTGTTCCAAATATCTAAACTATGAGCAATGTTTTCTGTGTGTAATGTTGGAGAGAAGAAATGTACCCACTAACAATTTCTCGTATCTAAATTTAAAGCCAACTGAAACCATGTCAAGTCTTGAGTCAAACCATTCCTCTTTTGGAAAGGCACATGTTTCCTTTCTCAGAGTTTATGTAAATTGATGGTTTTCCCCCGTTACTCCTTTAGTAAGGTGGGGGGCGGGAAGGCCTGAGAAAGAAGTTAGATATTCAATACCTATCTTGGAGTTGTATGTGGCCTTGGCTTGATTCTTTGTTTTGGTTCTTCCCCCAATCCCCAAATTTCTTCAGCTTTCCAGGCGATGGTTGAAAAGTCACGTGTTAAATGAAATGTGAAATGGAAAACTGAAGTTTTCAAATTTCTTCAGGTTTCCAGGCAGTAGTTGAAAGGTCAAATGAAAAACCAAAGGGATGAATATCAATAGCATATATATGTATGTGTGTGTGAAGAAATATTGAACAGCTTTCTGAGAAAGGTTCAAATGTAAAAAAAGACATTAATGCGAGTTTCATTCTCATAGACACAGCCTCTTCTTCCCCTTCAGTTCTTGTGTACCATTTGGTGTAGAAACATCCATTCCTTTTAAGGAAAGCCTCCCATCTTTTGTCACTGTAGATCTGCTTTTACATCATTCAGGAGTGTCACACAGGACCAATGGTAGACAAATTACTGCCTTGGAAGTGGTTCATGGATGGTTTTGAGTCTTGGATCTACTGTCCTAGTATCTAGTCTTAATGCAACTCCCCATTTAATAATAAAACGATCACCAATCACTATCCTATTGTAACATTTACGTCACATTTATAGTATAGTATAATACTATATAATCGTAATAACCTCAAATTTATTAACAGCTTGAGCCACAGTTCTCAAACTTTTCTGTTACCCTGAAATGATTGAGGAACCCCAAAAGCTTTTGTTCCTATGGATTTTATCAATAGTTACCATACTGGAAACTAAAACGGAAAAATTCTGAAGGCTTAATGTTTCATTTAGAAGCAGCTGGATTTTCATCGGTCTTGTGTTCAAGCTGTTGCAGTATCCCTTGTCATGTAATTCTCTGGGAAACTGAACTGTACACTCAGTAGAAAATAAGAGTGAAGAGTCCTGGTATGATTATGAGTATAAACTTGGCACTGTGGATGCCCCCTGGGAACCAGTGCTTTGGGGACACTTGATGGACTGTGTGGTGTTCGTGGTGAATAGCTGTCCTTAGATCTGTCAGCTCCTGTTGGATAACTCCACCATTCATGGGTACACAACCCCCCACCTTTCTAGAGAGACACACCAGTCTTTGTCCTTCTTGATCTGCCAACATAAAGTCCAACAGGCTTCTCAGTTAACATCTTCATTACAAGGAACCTATTGTTCAGAGATTTTAATTACCCCTGAACTTTTTTCCTTTAACTTTGTATCATTTCCTCACCTTATCTGCTGTTTTATTGCCTATAGAAATAAGAACGTGAGTGATTTGATGCTCAAATTAGTTTTTTTAAAATATATATTTATTTGGCTATGCCCGGTCTTAGTTGCCACACTCAGATCTTTAGTTGCGACATGTGGTATCTAGTTCCCTGACGAGGGATCGAACCTGGTCCCCCTGCATGGGAGCATGGAGTCTTAGCCATTGGACCACCAGGGAAGTCCCTCAAATTAGTTTTGACTTGTGTTCGTATTTGTCAGGGATTTGTTTTGGGGGATATCTGCTGGGGGATGTTTGCTTTCATCCTTGGTCTTCCTTGCCTCTCCTAACCCCACTCAGCACGCTTTCACTTCCTTTTTCCTCTGCTCTCCTTTCCACACCACCATTTAGCTTACAAAGCTCCAAGCAAAGGTGGTGGGAACAAAAGCACGGGCCGTGCCGAGTGAGCGGGGTTCCTCTTCTCCATTTTCCCCAACTCCACTTCTCTCCTGTCCAAGTCGGCTCTCCTGTTTCCATTGTTAACCAGCCCAGATTCCCCTCCAGCCTCAGCTCACACACCTTCTCTCTGCCCTGTCCCCATCCTCCAGCCACCCTGACTTTCTTTCATTCCACATACTTTAGATTCACTCCCACTTTCAGGGTCTTCTGTCATCGGCTTGGATCAGATATTTGCTTTCTTCTAGGGACTCCGCTAGGATAACTTCCTCAGAGAGGATGTCCTGAGGGGGATTCAAGAGGGAAGGGACATAGGTACAGCTAATGCAGATTCATGTTGAGGTTTGGCAAGAAACCATCACAATATTATAAAATAATTACCCTCAAATTAAATACATATATATATATATGTATATAAAGTGAAAGTGAAAGTTGCTCAGTCGTGTCCGACTCTTTATGACTTCATGGACTGTATTGCAACTATATACAGTCCATGGAATTCTCCAGGCCAGAATACTGGAGTGGGTAGCCTCTCCCTTCTCCAGGGGATCTTCCCAATCCAGGGATCAAACCCAGGATATATATATATAAGGGAGAGAGAGATTGGATGTCCCTAGTCTCCATAGCTGAAACAGTTACCCTACCACTCCATTCTCTTACCCTCTATTTTCTTCATAGAACTTCTCCAGAAGTATTTGTGTTTGTTCTTGTCTTTGTAAACTGTGAGATTAGGAGGGAAGAGACTTCTCTGGAACGTAAAGTGCTCTGAAGCTCCCAGTTGAATGAGTCATCGGCACCTCCCAGCGCTCCAGGGTTGGGATGAATGGAGCCTTTGCTATTGATGTTTCGATGGTGGCCTTTGCTGATTGAGATCCAGATGTCAGTCTATAAACTGGCGGTGAGTGGAGCAGGAAAAAGTTGCTGCTGCTCATTATTGTTTGAAAAAAAGCCATGTGACTTTCATTTTTCTCACCAAGGGGCAGGTTCACCACCTGCCAATATCTCCATTTCAGTGCAAGTATTCTATTTGGCTGCTCTTTTGAAATCTGCCAGCTTCCCTCCCACTTTTCCTCCCTCCTTTCCTCCTGATCTCAATGAGGCAGCAGTGAGCGGTGGCATGAAGCAAGATCATAATTCCCTGCCTAGAATTGAACCTGGGTAACCTGAGGGAGGGACTGGGGGCAGGAGGAGAAGGGGATGACAGAGGATGAGATGGCTGGATGGCATCACCGACTCAATGGACGTGAGTTTGAGTGAACTCCGGGAGTTGGTGATGGACAGGGAGGCCTGGCGTGCTGCAATTCATGCGGTCACAAAGAGTCGGACATGACTGAGCGACTGAACTGAACTGAACCTGAGTGAAAACCAGGAATCCTAGCCACCAGATCTAGATCTA
Organism: Bos mutus; assembly: GCF_027580195.1. Classification (NCBI taxonomy): domain Eukaryota; kingdom Metazoa; phylum Chordata; class Mammalia; order Artiodactyla; family Bovidae; genus Bos; species Bos mutus. The sequence goes on along the minus strand of NC_091630.1, from coordinate 53,946,199 downwards.
GCCACCAGGGCTAGAGGCTAGAATCTCTTTTTCCCTGGATCTTTGCCCCCATTGAAAGATCCCGGGGGCAGAAACTATAAATGCAGGTTCAAAGTTTATTATTAGAGACGTAGCACAACAAGTGGGAGAGCACAGAGAGAAATGGTTTGTTTAGTTAAGACAGAAGCAAGGACAAGGTGAACACCCACAGAGAAAAGGTGTGACTGTCCCCCTAGAGAGGAGGAGCTCAATAAAGAGGCAATTAAGTCATTTATATAGGGCAGTTCTTCCGGGTCTTTGTTTACCTTTAACCAATTTTCTGGTTTCTTTTTCCACACCTGATCTATCCTGGGACCCTCTCCCGGGTACCCACACAACCCCTCAGCCAAGATGGATCTTGAAGTGAAGGCTTCTGGGAGGAGCAAGACTCATTATGGCTGGTATTATCCCCTGACTTTTGACCCCTAGGAGCCTTTCTGAGCATGTGTAGTGTCTCATGTCCCCAAAGCGGGGAGGGGTGGGGGAGGGATGGAGATCCTTTAATCCTTTACTCAAACAGGGTTTTGCCCTTCTTTGTTCTTGCCATGACTATTACCTTAAGGATTTTACAAGAGACAAACACTGGCAATTTTCCCTGTTTCTGTTGTTACTTCCATTTCAGAGGGCAAACAGGAGGCTGCTTGTAAATGCCTTAACTGGAGCCCACCTATCTCTCCTCTCAAGAAATGCCAGCAGTATTAAGTATCTAATCTGAAGGCCACTTCTTCATGGCCCATGAAACACAAACAGGAGGCCAGTTTTAAACGTCTAACCTGGAGCCCATCTATCTCCTACCTCACTCCACTCTTTCTCCCTCTTTCCACCTCCTTCCTTCCTTCCTACCTTCCTCTCTTTTTCTGCAAATTGCCTTTGTCATTTAAACTGAACCATCTCTGCGTCAGATAAAGGGGCGGGTGGATAGAGTGTGATGGGCCTGCAATGGTTTCGAGTACTGGAAAAGACCTGTGAGGTCACTGAATCCCATGTTTCAATTTCTAGTGGAAGAAATAGGCTGCGAGGCTACGACTTTCCCAGGGCCCCCGTGAGTGACAGAATGAGCACTTCAAAGCCCAGATTTTCTAGCTCCCATTTCAAAGCCAAAGGCTTCTAAATCTGTGCCCAAGCTTTCTCCTTAGTTGTTGACGGACCAAACAATTCAGTGTCTTCTTGTTCGTAAAGTGAGAAACATCCCCGCTCAGACGTGTTCGAGCGTCCGGTGAGGATGCGCGCCGAGGGGCATCCTGCCCGCAGCCTCTGGGCGTGTCAGCCCCGGCTCCGCCCTCGTCCTCTGACCTGCGGTCCTGGCGCCTCAAGTGGAAGAACCTGTTCTCCTAATTGGCCTGGTGTTTGTTCCTTTCTCCGCATGCCAACCTTACGTCTTCCACATCCTTTTCAAAGCCATGGGCTTTTCAGCTCTCACAGGACCAGTGTGGCCTAGACAAGTGAATCATTAAGAGTTGTCTTTTTTATAATGTGCCTAATTTTTAGAGATCGAGGTTTACTGAAGCGTATATAGCACTTTTCACTTTAGAAATGTAGCCATTTCTTTTGTTGTTTAGTAGCTAAGTCGTGTTTGACTCCATGGAGTATAGCCCACCAGGCTCTCCTCTCTATGGGGATTTTCCAGGCAAGAATACTGGAGTGGGTTGCCATTTCCTACTCCCGGGGATCTTCCTGACCTATGGATTCAACTTGTGTCTCCTACATTGACAGCTGGGTTCCTAACCGCTGAGCAACCAGGGAAGCCCAGTCACTTCTTTAAGTTACCCTAATGCCTCTACTGTATAGAAAACTGCCCCACCATCAGATCATCCTTATTCATGATACAGGAGTGGGCTTCCCAGTGGCGTTAGTGGAAAAGGAATCAACCTGCCAGTGCAGGAGACATGAGACAGGAGCGATGCTTCCAGTTTTAGATGAAGTAATAAGGATTTTATCAACTGACTTCTATACTACCCAGCTTCGTGTGATTTGTAATTGAATAAAACAAACAAAAAAATTAAATTACATAAAACGACAGCAGAGGGAGCTATTGAGGTTTGATTACATTTTCCATTGCCCTGGCTGAGGGTTTTCTTTATCATATTTCGACTTAGACTTTCTCAGTTTTCTCAGTTGTCAACAGGCAGGGCAAGTTTTATTATATTAGAAGAGAATATATACGCTGTGGAGGATTACAGAAAATGAGTTTTTATTTTTTTTTAAAATCTGGTCCCCTTTCCATCCCTTTATCATTCCCCCAAACACCTATTAAGGTAGTTGGTATAAGAAAAGTCATAATTTTACGACAGTGATTTTAGAAATGAAGCTCCTCCATTAGGCTAAATCTGGGTCAACAGGATTAGCTGTTCTACAAGCCACTGTCCCAACTTGTGTTTCTGTCTAGCTTTGTGGAGACTGATTTGGGGGTCTCAAAGTCTTACAGTGATTGCCTGTATTAATGTGAGCACTATCTCTCCACCCTGCTTCAATTATATACGGTGGAAAATGAGACCTGAAAGTGTTGAAATTCACAGCATTTTGTGAAAAACCCTCATGCTGAGGAGGGAAGGTTGCCCTGGATGATATGTGCTGTGTGCATGTGTGGGTGGGCGACGGTTTGGGAAGGGAGGTGGAAAAAGTTTGTTTCAGGCCTTTCTTAGGTCACACCCACGGGTGTGGTCTGCTTTTGGTCTCCATGGCTGTGGTCCCTGCTTGCCCTGTGCCCCGTAACTGGACCCTCAGGTTCAGACTTCTCCCCGCTCCAAGCCTACTCTCTTCACTTCAGCCATTGTCTTCATTTTTTCAACACCACTCTGAACTCCTCTCCTAGCAAGTTCTTTTTGTGTACATAAGTGCACAAAAAAAGGTGTGAGGGGGTGGGCGTACTCCTTGCTGTATTGTTTGTAATAGCAAATTAAAGAATGGAGACAAACCTGTTGGTCTAAAAAGTAAATGGTGGAATTCCTTACAATGAAACATTAGGTAGCTGTAGATGCTGATGCAAGAAGGTGGTGATATATTTTCTTAAATTAAAAAAAAAAAACTTCATGGCATATATGATCTGTACCAGGAGTTTTAAAATTTACACAACTGAAATAAGAGATCCACATATAATTTTAATACATAATTTAAGCATTTTAAAAAGGGTTTTATAGCTAAAGATTTTGGAAGTATACATAAGGCATTCATAACAATGACTACTTCTAAAGTATGATGTTAACCTTGCTGGCTGAAGGGGAGGAAAGAGGAGAGGTTTTGCTTTTTGTCTTATATCTTTCTTTTTTTTTCTAAAATGCAATTTTGTTGTGTATTTATTTTATTATTATTATTATTGGAGTAGAATTGCTTTTAAAATGTGTTAGTTTCAGATGTACAGCAAAGTGACTCAGCTATACTTATATCCACTCTTCTTAAGAGTCCTTTCCCAAGGTCATTACAGAGTACTGAGTAGAGTTCCCTGTGCTACACGTGCATGTGGGCTCAGTCATTTCAGTTGTGTTTGACATTTTGTGACCGCCATGGACTATAGCCCGCCAGGCTCCTCTTGTCCGTGGGATTTCCCAGGCAAGAAAACTGGAGTGGGCTGCCATGCCCTTTCCCTTCTCCAGGGGATATTCCCAACCCAGGGATCAAACCTGGGTGTCCTGCATTGCAGGCAGATTCTTTACCACTGAGCCACCAGAGAATATAGTAATGTGTGTATGTCAGTCATAATCTCCCAATTTATCCCCCACTTTCCCCTCAGTAATCACGTGTGTTTTCTCCACTTATGACTCTTCCTGTTTTGTAAATAAGCTCACTTGTGTCATAGTTTAGATCCCACATATAAGTGATATCACATGCTATTTGTCCTTCTCTGACTGACTTCACTCAGTTTGACAGTCTCCAGGTCCATCCGTGTTGCTGCAAATGGCATTATTTTGTTCTTTTTTTTTTTTTTAATGGCTGAGTATTATCTTTGCTTTGAACTGCCTACTGAGAGCTTCTAGTTATAATTGACAAAATAATTTAAATAAATGAATCTATTGATCTTCCAAGAGTGAATCACAGCCTCAGTGGCTCCTGAAGCCTTTCAGGCACCGCCGGGCCTGAGTTGGATGGTGTTTCTTTGTGGTCACTGAACTGAAATCCTCCTCTCTGCTTGAGGCAGCTTTTGTACTATGAAGCAGAAAGGGCTTTGATCTTAGGACTGGGTAAAATCAAGACCCGGACTTTACCTGCCATGTGAAATTGGGCAAGATATGTAACCCCCTTTAGCCTGAGTTTCTTCACCATGAAAGTGGGGACCCTGATGCCATTTTGCAAGATTGTTGTGAGGGGCAGAGTGAATTTCTGCCAAGACTCATCCAATGACAGGCAGATATCTGTGGTCAATAAGAGGTCACAGGTATTTTTTTAGAGAATGGAAACTATTTTGTCCATTCTCATAGCCTTGATGCTTTGTGGAATAAATGTAGTAATGGTTTCTATACAGGATCTTCTGCTGGCATGGCATCATTCTTTAGACTTCTGTATCAAATTGTACCAGTGCTATGTCTCATTCACTTCAAGCTGTGCTGCCAGCTAGCTATGTGGATGAAGAGTCTTGAGTGTGGCTTAATACCAAAGCTTGCTGCCGAAAGTCCAGTGGTCCTTTAGTGGCCTTCCTCCAAGGCGAATCCAGTGGTGACATCCAGGCACTGTATTAGGAAGGACACAGTTATAAGAAATTCAGACTGAAAATTTGGCTTCTTGGTGGTTTCTACCTTCGATGGCGTGGGTTTTGTCTGGCCAGCATGGAGCCGAGAAGAGCAATTTAAGCTGATGTTGCAGCACTGGCATGCTTCAGAGATTGTGGGTAGTCCCACAACTTTAACAATGTCACCCCGTTATGCATGACCTCTCTTTAAAGCCACTTCCCCTTACTGCTTTTTATGATACTTTATTTTGAAATGGTAAGTTGCATTTGTCCTATGGCAGCACCTTCTCAATGAAAATTTTTGAATGAATGAATGAGTCCATGAGTTTTGCCCAAGTCTGATGACTTCCCCAAACATCTGCTTTTATATCATTTTGTTTAATGAGGTATAATCAAATACTGTCTGCTGCTTCTTGGGTAGCATTTGGAATGCAAGAACCACGGATCAACTCAATTTTTCCATAAAGATGTAAATGCTACTGGCAGAGTTCACTTACTTAAGAGATGTTTCTGGAAACTGGTCCTGCATGAATGTGATGAGGGATGCATGCAGGTGAGTGAAATATGTGTCAGAAATAGATCTGATAAAAATTCAGTGCGGCTGTCTCCTTTAGTTCCTTTCAGCAAGGAGCTGGAAGTGTGCTTGGTTTGAGCTTTGTTTCTTTTGACACTTTGTTTTTTATCAGCAACAAGAGATGTGTTGTTTTAAGTTCTGTTTTTAATCTGTTTTAAACTTACCCTCCCATCCCCCACACCAAGAACAAATTAAGGTCTCTTTTTTCTTAATAGCTAAGATTGTTATTCCAGGAAATGAGTCGGTGAAAATGTCTCTGCATAAAATAGCAGTAGCAAAATCTATTCTTAATGAAATGCATTGTTCTAGCAAGATCCAGCAGCTCAACAAAGAGGTCAGATGATTTCCCCAGAGCACCGTGGCCGAAACTTCTGCCAATCAAGTCAAGATGCAAGGTCACATACCTGGAAGGAGATACTTACTGAAGCTCCTCTTCAATGAGCCTATTTGGGGAGGAAAAAAATGACCACAGTTCCTTCATCATTCCCCTCATCAGGAGTTGGTGGTGGTCCTTTAGTCACTAAGTCGTGTCCAACTCCTGGGACCCACCAGGCTCCTCTGTCCATGGAATTCTCCAGGCAAGAATACTGGAGTGGGTTGCCATTCCCTTCTCCAGGGGATCTTCCTGACCCAGGGATCAAACCTGCATCTCATGCATTGGCTTAATCAGCAGAAGGCACTGCAAGTGACACTTGCCTATGTGGATCCAAGCATTAAGGTCTGGAACCTTCCAGTTTCACATTTCTTTAAGCCCTGGTTGCCATATAAAAAATCTGGCCACCCTGCTGGAGAGACCACATAACACTACATGGAGAAAAAGTCCAATCCATCCAAATATCCATGGGAAACCTCTAAGTAATTTCTGTCTTGTTCCCCTCCTGATTGCATGCATGCTCAGTCACTCAGTTGTGTCTGACTCTTTTGCAACCCCATGGACTATGTAGCCCACCAGGCTTCTCTGTCCATGGGATTTCCCAGGCAAGAATACTGGAGTGGGTTGCCCTACTCTAGGGGATCTTCCTGACCCAGGTATTGAACCCATGTCTCTTGGGTCTCCTACATTGGCAGGCGGATTCTTTACCACTGTGCCACCTGGGAAGCCCTCTGCTCCTGATTACTGTTGACTTAAAAAATATTCACAACCTAAAAGTTGAGAGTTATGTTTTGTATAGAAGTTTTGTAACAGAGGTCAGGTAGCCTAAGCATCAAAAGATTATTGTTAATTAAAGAAAACCAGATATCCCAAGTCATGGAATTTTTAGTGTTTTTCTATGTATGGGAAGATGTAAGAGTCAGGGCTCACTGAAATCATTCGTTTCATAGGCATCTCAGCTGTTCTGGACCAGTATCCTGTGGATTTTTCACATCCTGAGCTCCCTTGGGGCTCACCTTAGGGAGTGACTGCAGTCTGATGGCTGGTATTCTCCTTCCTAAGTGCCTTCAGGGCTCACCAGCTCACCATCCGTGGTGGCAGCAACTGCCGACAACTGTGACATTCTTGTTTATGGATATGGCAGGAAATATTTCATTTCTCATTCAATCACAAAAATTTATGACTTAGGATTTGACTTTGGGGTGGGTACAATCTGGAAGGGACTCAAGGGGATTATTGTTCTGTGGCTGTGGGATCTTCCCGGACCAGGGACTGAACCAGTGTCCCTTGCATTGCAAGGCTGATTCTTAACCCCTGGACCACTAGGGAAGCCCCTGTTGTTCACTTTTGATTGGCAGTTCCACAGACTTGAAAAAATTAGCATAGACATTTATTACACTCTGAAATTTCCATTTAGGCTTTATGCCAGTTGTCAATTGATTCCCCGTCAACTCCCAATTCATCTTTCAATATCTACTATGTCAAAATGGACAGGCTAACATTAAACATTTTTCCTTTATAGTGAGCATGATATTAAGCTTTCTCATAGAGGGTACTGGAAGGACGCCACCAAAGGAAGGGGCATTTGTGCTGGTTCTGGTGCCTGCACTGTCTGTCAGCGGTGTGGATGTGAACACTTGAGTGGTACTCTGCCCCAGAAGTGAGTCCAGAACGCATGGTCCTTTGATGATTTGCAACCCTGGCCTGAGCTGATGATCAAGACACTGCCCTGTGGGCTCTCTGCCCCCACTGGCACCCCACTCCCTCCCAGCCCTCTTGCCTGCTCCCTCCATCCCAACTTCATCTCCTGCAGCTCTAGCAATATAAACATTAGGCCCTCCAGACACGCAAGTGTCCCCATCCCTCAGCACCTTGTGGGCCAGCTCATCAGCCACAGCTTGCTTGTGTCACAGAGATCGCTTCCTCTTTGCCCTGTTACTGTGGACTGGAAAATTTATCTGCCAAGTAGTAGTCTGAAACGATCACTTCTCTACTGAGCTCTGAACCCCAGCCCTGGGGAGGGGACCTCCTCTTATGTTTGGTTTTCCTTGAGGACTTACTCTTATAAAGTTTTCTTACATATTAAAATTACCCTTAAGTTGCAGTATAGTAATTCTTAATGTTAAATGCGCCCTGTTTAAGTCACTGTGTAGATTCGGTCTCCTGATTGGACCCAGACCGACCTAGGTCTCCTGAGAAGCTCTGGCTGCTCCTGAGTGTCTTGTAGCCCATGTCCCCAGGGATTCAGAGAAGCAATGTGAATGGAGAGAGAAACACCAGGGGCAGGATCAGGGGACCTCAGGTTTCTGGTTCTATGACCAATTGACTCTAAAAGCTCAGGCAAGGGACTTCCCTGGTGGCCCAGAAGTTAGGACTTTGAGCTTCCCAGTGGAGGGTGAGGGTTCAATCCCTGATTGAGTAACGAAGATCCCACATGCCTCGTGGCAAAAATAAAAAAATAAAGAAAAAAGCTCAGGCAGGCAGCTCACCTTTTCAGCATCTGTATACAGAGTATCAATTTTGTCCTGCTGTTGCACTAAATGTGAGGGCTTCTACTATGAATAAGACACCACCTTCCATCTGCCTTCATGGAACTCAGTGTCTAGTGGTGACGAGGGAAGACAGATATGGGGCAAAGTATTATTAATATTAAATATTTTTATAATTGATACATGCACAAAGAGAACCAGAGGAGGAAAAGGAAGTCAGGAACTGTTCTGGAATAAAAAGAAGGGCTTTGCAGAGGAGGTGATACTTTTGAGTCCTGAAGAATGAATAAGCTGGGGAAGGGCATTTCAGTCAGACAGGGTGGAGTGTACAAAAATGTAGAGGTGAGATAAGGAAATAATACTAATAATTTACAGAGTACTTACTATGGAGCACTCACCAGGATAAGAATTCTACATGGGATGTAAGCCTCATTGATCAATTCTAATGAAGTAATCCTCTTATTAAGCTTATAGAAAGAAAGTGAAGTCGTTCAGTCATGTCTGACTCTTTGCGGCCCCATGGACTGTAGCCCACCAGGCTCCTCCATCCATGGAATTTTCCAGGCAAGAGTACTGGAGTGCATTGCCATTTCCTTCTCCAGGGGATCTTCCCGACCCAGGGATCAAACCTAGGTCTCCTGCAGGGTAGGCAGACACTTTACCATCTGAGCCACCAGGGAAGCCCTGTTAAACCTATGCAGTTGGCTAAAAAACTCCTGCTGCTACTGCTACAGCTGCTAAGTCGCTTCAGTCGTGTCCAACTCTGTTCGACCCCATAGACAGCAGCCCACCAGACTCCCCCGTCCCTGGGATTCTCCAGGCAAGAACACTGGAGTGGGTTGCCATTTCCTTCTCCAATGCATGAAAGTGAAAAGTGAAAGTGAAGTTGCTCAGTCGTGTCCAACTCTTCACGACCTCATGGACTGCAGCCCACCAGACTCCTCCATCCATGGGATTTTCCAGGCAAGAGTACTGGAGTGGGGTGCCATTGCCTTCTCCAAAAAACTCCTAATATTGTTAAATATCAATAAGAATGTGTTTAAGTGGAAAGAGACTTACAGACTTAACTTTTGTTTGCCGAGGGGAAGGGATAGTTATGGAGTGTGATGGAGATGTACAAACTGCTATATTCAAAATGAGAGTCAACAAGGACCTACTGTGTAGCACAGGGAACTACTCCACGTTATGTGACAGCCTGGATGGGAGGGGAGTTTGAGGGAGAATGGATATTATACGTATATGTGTGTCTGGGGCCCTTTGCTGTCCACCTGGAACAATCGCAACATTGTTAATTGGTTATACCCCAACACAAAATAAAGACTTAAAAAAAATGTGTATAAGGACCTGTTTTTAAAATGAGAAAACAGAGGTACCGAAACATGCGATCTGTCCATTGTACTTAGCTGCTCTGCTCTATGAGGAGCATGGAGGATGGCCGAGGGGCACAGGGCAGGGTCAAAAAGGCAAGCGGGGCTCCATCAAGAATCTGCATGCTGTCACCTCTTGAGCCCAGCTTCCTCAGCTGCAGAGGGAAAGAGCTGGCCTAGAGACCTCTAGCTCATGAAATCTGAGTGCTCCAATCCACCATATTCTCTAGGGTAAGATTCTGTAAACTTAATTGCCCGTTAGCATTTAATAGAGAAGGCAATGGCACCCTACTCCAGTACTCTTGCCTGGAAAATCCCATGGATGGAGGAGCCTGGTGAGCTACAGTCCATGGGGTCACTAAGAGTCGGACACGACTGAGCGACTTCACTTTCACTTTTCACTTTCATGCATTGGAGAAGGAAATGGCAACCCACTCCAGTGTTCTTGCCTGGAGAATCCCAGGGATGGGGGAGCCTGGTGAGCTGCCATCTATGGGGTCGCACAGAGTCGGACACGACTGAAGTGACTTCGCAGCAGCAGCATTTAATATTCTTCTTCCCATGAGATTTTCTGAGCTTAGGAGGAGAAAATGTGTATCTTGTCCTAAGAAAAGATAATGGGGAGTTGGGTCATGACTAACTCCCTTAGGTCACTTGCCCACGAGTCCTACAAGTCTAAGCGGCTGGTGGGGACAGGGTGGCGTGCCACACGCTGACTAAGGAGGTGGACCGAGTGTCCTCTCACTAGGTGAGCTTCTAAAGAAGATGAGCTGGTGGGGGTGAGCCCCTGGGTCTTCTGATCCACCCCACAGCTGCCGAGTTAGCAACCACGATAGCCTAGTACGCGTAGTATGGAGTCAGTGACTCCGTGCCAGATGACTGTGGATCTGGTGACTTCTCCACGTTTGGCTGTCTCCAGGACCGCATTGAGTTAACCAGAGACACAGGCAGTGGAGCAGAAAAAGCACAGTTTGAAACTGGCCGTGGCTGTGAAGCCCTGCTGTGACACCCACTAGCTCTTTGACCTTGATAATATTCATTGTATCTCTCCAAGCATCAGTCTCCTCACCTTAAAATGGTGAAATGAAGACCTGTTTCATAAACTCTTAATTGTGCTTAAATGAGATATGATACAAAATGTGATTCTATTAGAATGGAGGCTCAAAGAAAGAAGCTGGGGTGACCATTAGTCGAGTCCTTTACTCTTGCCAAGCAGAGAAAAGATGAGGGAGGCCACTTTAATGAATGATTAGATGAGGGTTGAATATAAAAGTTTAATGGACATAGATTATCTAAGTGATACTGACTTGAATTCAAGTTAATTTTAGTTTGCGAACTCAGTGTCTGTGTTAAAACCTCTTTCCCTCGTATTTGTATTCTTCATCCATTGTTCTCTAAACGCTTAATACTGTCATCATTCTTAATTCCTTGGTGACACTTTATGCTAACCCATAGCCTCAAAGTATGTCCATTGTAATTACTTTCCCAAGACATTTGGTGACAAGTTTGATCTCATTATAAATTGTTGAGTGGTTGCTGGAACCAATTTTATTGACCTTGATCTTTTGAGAAATTGATATCCTTCTCTGTTTTCTGCTTGACTTGATGGTGTTCTAACAATTACTGAGATTTATTAAGGCGTTTCAGAAATTGTTTCTTCTGTGTCGAAAACACAGTCTCTTGTCTTTTATAACTCAGAAGACGTGGAGGAAGCCTTTGTTGTTGTTTTGCAAAAGCAAGCTTTTCTTGGAGGTGGGTGTTTTGCTTTTAGAAGAAGCTCCTCATCAGTAGATTATCTGAGATTTCACACAGACAACAAAAAGCATAGAAAACCACTCTGTAGGCATATCAGTTTAAAAGATTTCCGTGAAGTCAGGTAAGAATCTGAGCCATGTAGGTGATGTTCAGCATTGGCAACGGGTTGTTCTTGTTTTTAAAAAGACATGAAGTGGTAAGAGAAGGATAAAGAAAAGAAAAATTACAAAAACTAAAAATTCCCTCTCATTTTGGACTGAAATTGTTGAAATATCTAATATCGTGGAAGGCTGTCAAGGTTGAGTCTTAACTCACTAGTAAGTGAAGGAGTTGATGTGATACAAGTCTGAAAACGCTGATCATTGATCCCTCTTTCCTCCCCCAACCCCTTCCATCTTCTCCTCACTTCTTCCTTCCTTTTCTCAGTTTTTATTTTTTTAATTAAATTTTTCTTTATATGCATGCATACACATATATGTATCAGTTCAGTTCAGTTCATTTGCTCAGTCGTGTCCAACTCTGCAACCCCGTGGACTGCAGCATGCCAGGCCTCCCTGTCCATCACCAGCTCCCAGAGTTTACTCAAATTCACGTCCATTGAGTTGGTGATGCCATCCAACCATCTCATCTTCTGTCGTCCCTTCTCCTCCTGCCCTCAATCTTTCCCAGCATCAAAATCTTTTCAAATGAGTCAGCTCTTTGCATCAGGTGGCCAAAGTATTGGAGTTTCAACTTTAACATCAGTCCTTCCAATGCACATTCAGGACTGATTTCCTTTAGGATGGACTGGTTGGATCTCCTTGCAGTCCAATATATGTAATTTAATATAAATGCTTAAATGGCATCATACAATAATCTTGGAGGAGAAGCTATAATATCTTTTTTCTCCTTTTTTGCTTTTTCTTTCTTCTCTCCTTTGCTCTTCCCCAAATCAGGCAGACACTCCCTAACCCTTCTGAATGTGTTTACTCCATGTGCTATAATTATAATTATAAACAAACTACATATAGATACACTCCTATACACACAGGTATAGAAATAGAAGGCCATTTTTAGTTCTTATTAAAAATGGCATTATTATTTTTATTATTTTTGGCCTAGTGGCTTGTGGGATCTTAGTCCCCTGACCAGAGATCAAACCTGGGTGCCCTGAAGTAGAAGCTCGGAGTCTTAACCAATGGACGACCAGGGAATTCCCTTAAAATGGCATTATATTATTCCTACTATTATGTGTTTTCTTTTTGTCACTTAAAACTTCAAGGAACTCTCTTAAGTATATAGTATCATTCTAACTCGTTGCTTTAAGTGATGCAAATTATTTCATGATGTAAAATTATCTTAATATAATCAACTATTTCCCAAATTGATAGTACTGCATATCAACAGTCCTGTGAAAAAAGCAGAGTTGTAGATATTTTTAGGTGTCTTTATTTTTATATGATAGATTACTAATAGAATGGCCCCATCAAAGGAGGTAATTCTATTACATTTCATTAGATGTTGCTAGATGATTTTCCAGAGAAACTGTAAAGCTGACACTTCACCCAGATAGCATATTCAAAAGCAGAGACATTACTTTGCCAACAAAGTTTTGTCTAGTCAAGGCTATGGTTTTTCCTGTGGTCATGTATGGATGTAAGAGTTGGACTGTGAAGAAGGCTGAGTGCCAAAGAATTGATGCTTTTGAACTGTGGTGTTGGAGAAGACTCTTGAGAGTCCCTTGGACTGCAAGGAGATCCAACCAGTCCATTCTGAAGGAGATCAGCCCAGGGATTTCTTTGGAAGGAATGATGCTAAAGCTGAAACCCCAGTACTTTGGCCACCTCATGCCAAGAGTTGACTCATTGGAAAAGACTCTGATGCTGGGAGGGATTGGGGGCAGGAGGAGAAGGGGACGACAGAGGATGAGATAGCTGGGTGGCATCACTGACTCGATGGACGTGAGTCTGAATGAACTCCGGGAGTTGGTGATGGACAGGGAGGCCTGGCGTGCTGCGATTCATGGGGTCGCAAAGAGTTGGACACGACTGAGCGACTGATCTGATCTGATCTGATCTGATCACCCAGTAGTTTGAGTCTCTTTCCCCTGCGTTCTTGTCAGTAGCAGGCATTTATTGCACTTGAATTTTTGCTGGATATGATACCTCATTGCTACTTTTTAGATGTTTTTTTTTTTTTTTTTGTTTTGCATTGACTGCTAATGAATCTGAAATCTTTTCGTTTGTGTGCTGGTCACTCAGATTTGCTTTTCTGTGAGTTGCCTGTTTTAATATCCTTTCCCATGCTTTCACACGTTGTTTTGGAGGAACTTTTTACACATTTCAAATGATAACTCTTTATCAATCTTTCAACTTGTGACTTCTTTTCCCCCAAAGCGCTGTTTATCTGTATTATCTGTTGATTTTGTTTGCAACACTTTCACCCTAATGAAAAAAAACTGCTTTGTCAACTCTGTCCTTTTCTCTCTTCCTCATTCCCTTCCTAGTTTTTTGTTTCTTTCAGTTTTCAGTTTTTCTCACTTGGTTAATAAATTTTCTTCCATACTTAGAGTATATATACAGTCTCTTACATTTTCTTCTAACATTTTATTTACTTACACAGATAATTTTTGTATACGCCTGGGGATGGTTTTATACACAGTGTACATAAGGGCCCATCCACTCTCACTTTCTCCGTATGGAGCACTATATTATCAGGCTTTTAAAATGAATCAGTTCATTACTCATGAAATTAATGTATCCCTTTGTGACATGTACACTGGGATCTATTTATGAATTGTCTATTTTATTCCATTGATTTATTATTTTAAGTCTATTTTCATGTCAATACCATAATGATTTTATTACAGTGGCTTATTACAGTACATCTCCCATTGCCATTAGATTTTTAAATAGTTTTCTTGGTTATTCTGGATATTTGTTCTTCCATAGGAAATTCAAGATAATCCTAATGAAATAAAATTTCTTTTGAGATACTAATTAGAATTATATTGATATTCACATTATTACTTTTGGGAGAACTGACATTTTTATTACTGTCTTCCTATGCAGTATGTTATATCTTTGCATTTGTTCCAGTTTTGTTTTCTGTCTTTTAGTGATATTTGTACTGTTCATTTCTGTGCTGCTCTTGTACTGTTACTACTTTACAGTTTTTGTCACTTTTGTGAATGGAATATTTTTCTATTTATAAGTGCTTTTTTTTTGGCTATGCTGTGCAGCATGTGGGGTCTTTATTCCCTAACCAGGGACTGAACCCACGCCTCCTGCAATGGCCATGCAGAGTCTTAACCACTGGACTGCCAGGGAAGTCCCTGAACGTGCTATTATTTCTGCAGAGAAAAGCTACTGATTAGAAGTATTTATTTTGAACCCAGCAGATACATTCTTTCAGTGAGTTTATAGATCATATTTACCATTCCTTTAACAACTCTATGTTGAACACTTTTCTAAGCTCTAGGATAAAGCAATTGAACACAAGAACTCTGCCCTAGAGGGCTCATATTCTAATGTGTATTACAGTAACTAAAGCAGGGCATATGGTCTCAGTCATTGAAACAAAGGAGCACTATGATAGGCTGGAGGAGCAGACTCAGAGTGTTTACTCTCAGCGTGACTTGGTGGTGTCTTGCAGGATATGGCAAAGTGACCATCAACTGAGATTGGAGTCTTGATCACAGTCTTTTTCTGAATTCTCTCTGCCATGTTTGGAGATTTCCACAATTTCCCCCTCCAAGCACCTCTTTCCCCACTACATCTTATCTTTTATGCATCATGTGCTTTCAGAGTGTCGCTGCTCTGAGACAAATCTTTTAACTTAGGAAGTTGGGATGCACCAAAAATCCTTGTGTTGCCATTTCAAACTTGAGAAGAAAGGTAAGAAGAAGCAGTACTGTTATTTGTCTAAGCTTTTCTAGAAACCAATTAGCTAATTACTATGTCATCTCAGTTCCTCCATCCATGTATTTGCAGACTTTTCATGGATTTTCATCACAAAACAGTGTCGAGTGCTTTGTTGAGATGTAAATAGATTGTTATTACTAGATACTTTCATGTATTCATTCAATAATGTCAAAATACATGATGTGGTCTGATGTAGCTTAGGCTCTTATAAATATGTACTGATAACAAGGCTACATATCCTTCTTTCCCAGATAGACAAAATTAATTTCCTTGTTGTATCTTCAATAACTTTTGAGATATCAAGAAACAAGCCGTTTTAATGATTAACAATTGACTCTATCTCTTCTGGAGTTGACTCACATCATTTTCTATAGCTCTGAAATAATTCCTTTGATGACTATAATAAATCAAAGATATCTTTCCCAATAATTTGCTGCCTCATAATCCTGATAAGATTGTTAATCTTTATTATTGCCCGTCTAGACTCTTGCATCTAGAGGTTGATTATGACAAATCTGAATTGTACATTAATCCCTCTCTAGTTTGTTCTCAAGCTTATTATCTGAAATTTATAAACCAGCTTCTGTTTATACACCCCTGGAACAAGAATATGACACTGGATTGTTTCAGAGTCTCCATGTACATAGTAATTGTTGATCAATAAAACATTCTTTAAGTGATTTAGCTATTTAACTTTTGGCAGAGCCAAATAGACTATAGGATGAAATACATGGCAGACAGAAGTCTGCTGAAGCCTGATAACCATGCTTACTGTGAGTGAGAGACACTCAGAGATTAGAATCACGTTCATGTACTCTGATCCCTTCCTGCTCCATACTGCGAAGAACCATGTGCTCTCTTCAGTGTTGTTTAATCACTAAGTTGTGTCCAACTCTTTTGTGACCCCATGGACTATAGCCCACCAGGCTCCTCTGTCCATGGGATTCTCTAGGCAAACATACCTGAGTGGGTTGCCATTTCCATTTCCTTCTCCCGGGCATCTTCCTGATCCAAGGATCCAACTCACGTCTTCTGCACTGGCAGGAGGATTCTTCATCACTAAGCCATCAGGGAAGCCCTTACTCTGCATTATAGTAAAGTCATTTTTTAAAATTATTATTATTATTTCCCTTACTACTGTTGGGTTTTCTCTGGTAGATATTGTAGTTCTTGAAAATAAAACTTATGTTTTTATTTATCCACTTCTGACCAGTCTTTATCACCCAGTCCAGTGAGCCACACAGTATACATATGACAGTAAATGAATGGGATTGACATGTAGGTTTGGAAGTTAAAGCCATGACCCTTGGATGGGGTCATGCAGCTGCTAGCTGAGCTCCGTCAATAATATAAAACCTCTCATTCTGTTTTCTTGTTACCAAAACATTTTAACACAGAAATAACAACCTTGGGCTAAGGTGACAGAAGTAAAGTCTGATGCTGTAAAGAACAATATTATATAGGAACCTGGAATGTTAGGTCCATGAATGAGGAAAAATTGGAAATGGCCAAACAGGAGATGGCAAGAGTGAACATCGACATTTTAGGAATCAGTGAACTAAAATGGATGGGAATGGGTGAATTTAACTCAGATGACCATTATATCTACTACTGTGGGCAGGAATCCTTTAGAAGAAATGGAGTAGCCATCATGGTCAACAAAAGAGTCCAAAATGCAGTACTTGGATGCAATCTCACAAACGACAGAATGATCTCTGTTCGTTTCCAAGGCAAACTATTCAATATCACAGTAATCCAAGTCTATGCCCCAACCACTAATACTGAAGAAGCTGAAATTGAATGGTTCTGTGACGACCTACAAGACCTCCTAGAACTAACACCAAAAAAAGAAATCCTTTTCATCATAGAGGACTGCAATGCCAAAGTAGGAAGTTAAGAGATACCTGGAGTAAAAGGAAAATTTGGCCTTGGAGTACAAAATGAAGCAGGGCAAAGGCTAACAGAGTTTTGCCAAGGGAACACACTGGTCATAGTAAACACCCTCTTCCAACAACCGAAGAGACAACTCTACAAATGGACATCACCAGATGGTTGATACCGAAATCAGATTTATTATATTTTTTGCAACAGAAAATGGAGAAGCTCTATACAGTCAGCAAAAACAAGACCAAGAGTTGACTGTGGCTCAGATCATGAACTCCTCACTGCCAAATTCAGACTTAAATTGAAGAAAGTAGGGAAAACCACTAGACCATTCACTAATCAAATCCCTTTTGATTATACAGTGGAAGTGATAAATAGATTCAAAAGACCACATCTGATAGATAGAGTGCCTGAAGAACTATGGACAGAAGTTCATAACATTGTACAGGAGGTAGTGATCAAAACCATCCCCAAGAAAAAGAAAAGCAAAAAGGCAAAACGGCTGTCTGAGGAGGCCTTACAAATCACTGAGAAAAGGACAGAAGCCAAAGGCAAAGAAGTAAAGGAAAGATACACCCACCTGAATGCAGAGTTCCAAAGAATAGCAAGGAGAGATAAGAGAGCCTTCCTCAGTGATCGGTGCAAAGAAATAGAGGAATACAATAGAATGGGAAAGACTAGAGATCTCTTCAAGAAAATTAGAGATAGCATTGGAACACTTCATGCAAAGATGGGCACAGTAAAGGACAGAAATGGTATGGACCTAACAGAAGCAGAAGATATTAAGAAGAGCTGGCAAGAATACACAGAACTATACAAAAAATATCATGACCCAGATAACCACGATGGTGGGATCAATCACCTGGAGTCAGACATCCTGAAGTCTGAAGTCAAGTGGGCCTTAGGAAGCATCACACGAATAAAGCTAGTGGAGGTAATAGAATTCCAGTTGAGCTATTTCAAATCCTAAAAGATGATGCTGTGAAAGTGCTGCACTCAATATGCCAGCAAATTTGGAACACTCAGCAGTGGCCACAGGGCTGGAAAATGTCCATTTTCATTCCAATCCCAAAGAAAGGCAATGCCAAAGAACGTTCAAACTACTACACTGTTGCACTCGTCTCATATTCTAGCAAGTAATGCTCACAATTCTCCAAGCTAGGCTTCAACAGTATGTGAACTGAGAACTTCCAGATGTCAAGCTGGATTTAGAAAAGGTAGCGGAATCAGATTAAATCGCCATCATCTGTTGGATCATAGAAAAAGCAAGAGAATTTCAGAAAAGCATCTACCTCTGCTTCATTGACTACACTAAAGCCTTTGTGTGGATCACAACAAACTGTGGAAAATTATTCAAGAGATGGGAATAGCAGACCACCTTACCTGCCTGCTGAGAAATCTGTATGCAGGTCAAGAAGCAGCAGTTAGAACAGAACATGGAACAATGGACTGGTTCCAAATTGGGAAAAGAGTACATCAAGGCTGTATATTTAACTTATATGCAGAATACGTCATGTGAAATGGGGACTGGGTGAAGCCCAAGTTGGAATCAAGATTGCAGGAAGAAATATGAATAACCTCAGATATGCAAATGACACAACTCTTATGGCAAAAAGCAAAAAGGAACTAAAAAGCCTCTTGATGAAAGAAGAGAGAGAAAAAGGTGGCTTAAAACTCAACATTCAAAAAACAAAGATCAAGGCATCTAGACCCATCACTTCATGGCAAATAGATAGGGAAACAATGGAAACCATGACAGACTTTATTTTCTTGGGCTCCAAAATCACTGCAGATAGTGACTGAAGGCATGAAATTAAAAGAGGCTTGCTTCTTGGAAGAAAAGCTATGACCAACCTAGATAGAATATTAAAAAGCAAAGACGTTTAATTTACCAACAATAGTCCATCTAGTCAAAGCTATGATTTTCCAGTAGTCATCCATAGATGTGAGAGTTGGACTATACGTGTACCCCAATGTTCATCACAGCACTGTTTATAATAGCCAAGACATGGAAGCAACCTAGATGTCCATCAGCAGATGAATGGATAAGAAAGCTGTGGTACATATACACAATGGAGTATTACTCAGCCATTAAAAAGAATACATTTGAATCAGTCCTAATGAGGTGGATGAAACTGGAGCCTATTATACAGAGTGAAGTAAGCCAGAAGGAAAAACACCAATACAGTATACTAACGCATATATATGGAATTTAGAAAGATGGTAACAATAACCCTGTGTACGAGACAGCAAAAGAGACACTGATGTATAGAACAGTCTTATGGACTCTGTGGGAGAGGGAGAGGGTGGGAAGATTTGGGAGAATGGCATTGAAACATGTAAAATATCATGTATGAAACGAGATGCCAGTCCAGGTTCGATGCACGATACTGGATGCTTGGGGCTAGTGCACTGGGACGACCCAGAGGGATGGTATGGGGAGGGAGGAGGAGGAGGGGGTTCAGGATGGGGAACACATATATACCTGTGGCAGATTCATTTTGATATTTGGCAAAACTAATACAATTATGTAAAGTTTAAAAATAAAATAAAATTTAAAAAATTAAAAAAAAAAACATGCGAAGAATCTAAAAAAAAAAAAAAAAAGAATTGATGCTTTTGAACTATGGTGTTGGAGAAGACTCTTGGGAGTCCTTTGGACTGCAAGGAGATCAAACCAGTCCATCCTAAAGGAAATTAGTCCTGAAAATTCAGTCCTGATGCTGAAACTGAAGCTCCAATACTTTGGCCACCTGATGCGAAGAACTGATTCATTGGAAAAGACCCTGATGCTGGAAAAGATTGAAGGCAGGAGGAGAAGGGGATGAGAGAGGATAAGATGGCTGCATGGCATAACCGACTCTAGGGACATGAGTTTGAGCAAGCTCCAGGAGTTGGTGATGGACAGTGAGGTCTGGCGTGCTGCAGTCCACAGGGTCTCAAAGAGTCAGACACGGCTGAGTGACAGAACTGAACTGAACTGAAGGCCTCTGAGTCAATTCCTTTGGGAAACCAGATGTGGTGAGTGAATGTTAGTTCTTGGAAGGCTCAGGGGAGGGGGAAAAGAATCTGCCTACAATGCAGGAAACCTGGGTTCGATCTTGGGTGGGTAGATCCCCTGGAGAAGGGCGTGGATACCGGCTGCAGAATTCTTGCCTGGAGAGGAGCCTGGCGGGCCACAGTCTATGGGGTTGCAAAGAGTTGCTACCATTAATTATATGCTTATAACCTATCAGACACATTATGTACATCCATAGTTAATCAACAAATTTGAAAAATAAGTGCAATTATCCTGATTCTGCAGGTGAGAAAATGAAGTACAGAGCATGCAGAGCAGTTAGGTTGTTTACTGAAAGTCACTTAGCTAATAAATTACAGTACCTTATTGTGGCTTGAATCTATAGCCAAAGAACTCAAAAACTCATGAACTGTTAAAAACTTTATATTATGGTAACAAAATAACGTGAAGTGGCCTTTACAGAGTTTATTCCCCATTATTTTGGGGTTATTTCCTGGTCAAGAACCTTGTTCTATACAGTAATTAAAAATCTACTGTAGACTGAGTTTGAGTGAAGAATTTCTTTGGGCATATCACTAATATAAGGGCTTCCCAGGTGGCACTAGTGGTAAAGAATCTGCTTGTCAGTGCAGGAGAAGCAAGACACGTGGGTTAGATCCTTGAGTTGGGAAGATCCCCTGGAGGAGGAAATGGAAACCCACTCCAGTACTTTTTTTCTGGAAATTCCGATGGACAGAGGAGCCTGGCAGGCTACAGACCACGGGGTCACGAAGAGTCGGACATGACTGAGCGTGCACACACACAGACACACACACACATCACTGACATAGATGCATGTTTTTTACAGGTAATTGTCTAATTCTCTACTTGCACTTACTTTATGGCAAGATACTTAAATTTGCAGCTGCATATAGATATTGATAGAGTTCAAATGGTTCTATACAGATAATTTTAAAATTACAGTACAGAACCATGTTTGGCCACCAGAGGGCAGCAATGCAAGATTCTGAACGCCTTTCAAATAAAATCTCTTCCTGAGACTATATTCTTAAATTTTATACTTGGGCATGTGTACTACTGAAATATACTTTTACAATATCTCAGGAGAAACATATACTTCATTTCAGCATAGGGAAAATGAACTTAAACTGTGAATTATCAGAAGCCTGGATTAACGAGATTTTAATATATAGACATGTTTACAATAATTAACAGGATAAATTCTTTTTTAAAGAATCTATCACATTCATTATAGCACATAAATGTATAATTTCAAGTATGAATGCATCTTTTCTTGAAGCAGAATAGACAAAACTGTATTTGATTGCACTTGTTGGCAGGAGCTTCAAGTTAGACTGTGGACTTTACAATAATAACTCTACATTTTAATAACACAGTGTATGATTTAGGCTGTTCTCTCCCAGGTAGTCTGGATTAGTGTTTATTTTTTATATGTTTCAACACCAAATTCAAATAAGGTGATGGTAGAAGTAGTAATAATTAGGATAATAGCAAATGGATTTTGAATAGTTGACCAAGCATTTTCCTATAATTGATCTCATTTTGTGATTGATAGCTGGTAGACTGATTTACGTATCAGTTTGACTATTATAGAAAGATATTACAATATTTGTTTAGGAAATACTTCCCTAACTCTTTCTTTCTTTTCTAGGTGACTGCTTAGCCCTCCTGGCAAACATAAACAGATCAGTTTGAAGAATATGCAGACAAATGTGCTTCATTTTACGGAAGATCACCCATAGCAGCTTTCAGGTTTCCCAGGTGTTTCAGTGGTAAAGAATCCACCTGCCAATGCAAGAGACACAAGAGACATGGGTTTGATCCCTGGGTCCAGAAGATCCCCTGCAGGAGGAAATGGCAACCCACTCCAGTACTTTTGCCTGGAGAATCCCATGGACAGAAGAGCCTGGTGGGTTACAGTCCATGGGGTTGCAGAGTCCGACAGGACTGAGCGACTGAGCAGGCACACACACACACACACACACACACACACACACACCTCTGTCTCAAACTCTTGGATGATTGATACCCAAGGAGGTCCCTCTGGTAAGAGTTACTCTGTCGCTCCTTTGTAACGATTAGTGAGGTTTTGTGAAATGACAGATAGCATTCTTGGATTATATTCAATTTAAAATTACAATTAAAGAAATTAAAAATCACTTAACTCCACATCTGGTGTCAAACCTGGGGCTTAACGGGTTTCCCACGCGTCTGAGAATTCATTAGCGTTCCTTCTCCTTTGTTCTTTCTCGTGTCTTGACTTCATGCTTAGTGTACTGATCCTTCCTCAGCCATGCAAGAAGCTCTAAAAGTATCTGTCTACAATACTTATTTTTTAATTCTGAACAATTCCTCTCCCAAGGTTAGTGCTAATTATACTGTCAGGATGCGGTGGTGGAGTTAGCTTAGTTAAAAAGAAAGAAATGCAAGAAAAAAAAAAACGGCTATTGATAACTTAAGGCGACGTTCTGAGTGTGAGAACACAGCAGAAACACTTGGTGGATGGGGAATTAAATTTCCACATGACTGTATGGATGTGCGTACATGATTCAGTGAGTCAAAGATAATGAGCCTTTATTTGCTTGGCTCCATATCCAAGGCTCTTCAACTGATTTCTATTTCAGAAGCATCCTCCTGTCTGTCCTAAGAGGATAGATGAGGCAGCTCTTCTGCTCCTCACTGCTTGTTTGGGGGTCCTATACACTGTGTCCTAGCCCTACTTATCAACTCCACTGTTTGTAAAAGTGAGTTGCTAATCAAGGATGTCTCTCTTGTCCCCGCTACCCTTACTGGTTGTCTTGAGCACTTTTCTTAGGCTCCCGTTTCATCAGGTTTAGAGGAACAAGGAGGTGTCAATGCCTACTTATTACCAGGTATGCAAATATACACAAAGAGCACTGGCACAGTGCCTGAGATGTTCCTAACCCCCCTTGCTCCTTTATGCTCTTTTAATCTTTCCTCAAATGTTTCTTCTGAGAGGGATAGCAGTCAGCATTTTGTAGACTGACAGTTCTCAGTGTCTCCTTTCTGTTTTGTGTTCTTTCTTTTTAAAAAAATTTATCTGTTTGGGTCTTAGTTGTAGCACGTGGGATCTTTAATCTTCGTTGCAGTATGCAGGATTTTTTTTTTTTTTAATTGTGACATGTGGGATCTAGTTCCCTGACTAGGGATCAAGCCTGGGCCCCTTTAACTGAGAGCTCAGAGTCTTAGCTACTGGACCAACAGGGAAGTCCTTTGCATATTCCCCTAACTTTTAAAAAATGAGGTATAACTGACATGTAAAATTATTAGTTTCAGATGTGCATATTGTCTTACTACAATGATTCCAAGATTTCTGGATTTAGCAGACTTGTAAAATTTAAAGAAAGCTTTGAGGGCTCAAATAAAGTTGCAAACATTTTATTTAGCCAAGTATTTAAAAAAAAAATCTACCATCTACTGTCATCATCATTTAATAAAAGAAGGGGGCTTCCCCAGTGGCTCAGCTGGTAAAGAACACACCTGCCAATGCAAGAGAGGTGGGTTTGGTCCTGAGTGGAGAAGACCCCCTGGAGAAGGAAATGGCAAGCTACTCTAGTCATCTTGCCTGGAGAATTCCATGCACAGAGGAGCCTGGCAGGCTACAGTCCATGGGGCCTCAAAGAGTCGGACACGACCGAGTGCACATGCACGCACACACACACACACACATGATATTTTAACAACCAAAGGATATAATTTAGAAATAAAGAATAGCTTTACTAGTCCATCTAGTATGATAGGAATGTAAGCAAAGTTGCTGCTCAGGTTCTTTGAGGAAGGAATGACCCTGTGTCACACGCAGTACAAAACCAGGAACTCCTGTCTAGTGTCTTGGGGGTGACAGATAAAGCGTCTTTCCTCCAAAATACATGCACACTCCCAGAGACTGGGGAAGCTTGAGAAGGTGCGGGAGGTATGTGGGAGACGTTAGGGAGCCACTGGCAAGAAAAAGAAAGATGCAGAGAGACTGAAGGAGCAGGCAAGAGAAGGAAACATCTTGAGTTCAAGAGGCGGGAGCTTGAGTAGAGGCTGTGGGTGGAAAGACGAGAGATAGGGAAAGAGGACTTTCAACGTTGGGCACTTTCCTCCCCAGAAACTAAAGTAAAAAAGTTAGTTACCTTTTATAGACTAACGACTGTGGAACCTATATTTCTACCCTGGATTCTATTTTTGAACCTTGAACGGAGCCAGCTGCCTGCTGAATATCTCGACTTGAATGTGTCTCGACTTGAATGCCCTGCTGGGCCCATTTGCCACTTACATTGTCCAACATTGTTCAGTTGCAAATTCATATTGAACAGAAACCACATTTATCCTTGCTTAGGCCAGAATGGGGGAATTCACAGGATTAGGTGACCAAGTCCTGGACACCTGGGATCAGGGACTCTAGTGCGTTGGGTTTTGCCCCAATCACTTGTCTGGGATTCTCTTGGTTTGTTGGCTTTATTCCAGCCAAGTGTGTCCTGCCCTTTTCAGTACAGTGGCTGGCAGTTCTCAGGTTCCCATTTCAGAGCTCCTATTAGAAGAGGACAAAAGCTCTTTTCTTCAGCTCCATTTCAAATATACATGGGAAGGACTCTGCTGGCCCATCCTCACGCTTGTGATACCTGCCACATGCTACTGCAGAGCCCCGTTCTATGGACTGCAAGCTCCTTGGGACTTGTGTCCTTCACATGCCTTTCCCAGCACCTGGTGTGACACAGACTCACATATAGAAGGACTGAGTGTGTCACAGAGCTGTGACTTACCTCCTAGGAAGCTGAACCTGACACTGGGTGTGGGGGGACCAGCAGGTTCCATCAGAGGAAGGGATGGCCCTTATCACCCTGACGAGCTCCAGCCTGCGTGTGTCAAAGGGAGCAAAGATGCATGTTTAGGGTGCGGGTCTCCCAGTTCGCTCTATGACTCAGAACTCTCACAGGAACCCTTCAGAAATTGGATGAAGGGACTTCCCTGGTGGTCCAGTGGTTGAGTTCACCTGTCAATGCAGGGGACACAGGTTCCATCCCTGGTCTGGGAAGATTCCATATGCCTTGGGGCCCCTAGGCCCTTGCACGACAACTGCCGAGCCCACGTGCTGCAACAACTGAAGCCCACACGCCTAGAGCTCGCGCTGTTCAAGAGAAGCCACCACAGAGAGAAGCCCGTGTGCTGCAATTACAGAAAGCCCATGCTTAGCAATGAAGACCCAGCGCAGCCAAAAATAAATAAAAATTAAAAAACAAACTGGATGAAGATAAATGATAATGTGGCAAGAGTTTATGTAAAAAATAGCTGTGGAGTCCTTGCTTGATGATTGTGGTCAAGGCCTTTTTGTAGCCTGCTTTCAGTTACTCAGAGGAAGACATTTCAAAAACACTGCTTCATCCTCTTCCTCCTCCTCGTCACCTCTAATAACTCCACATTGTAAATCTGCGTTATTTCTCCTTCACCAAAAGTCAGTCAGTCTAAAAGCATTCATTTCATGGACAATTATCACACATTCTACTGATGCAGAGCACATTTAATGACAAGAAATAAAAAGAATTGGCTGTTACTGCGTGCTTGTCACCTTTGATAGTCTGTAGAGCTTTATTTCCCTGTTGTGTAGAGAAGACTGTGTAGTGTCTGACATGGGGGCCACCACATTCATTACACGCTCAGTCCTTCCATCCATTTGTTTCTCGTTGATTTTTTAAAAATTATATTTATTTATTTTAAATTGATTGATGATTGTTTTATAATATTGGTTTGACTTCTGTCATACATCAGTATGATGTATGACATCAGTATGATGTATGACAATGTAATTCATACATCAGTATGAATTAGCCATCGGTATACATATGCCCCCTCCCTTTTGAACCTCCCTCCAACCTCCCACCACATCCCACCCCTCTAGGCTGTCACAGAGCCCCGGTTTGAGTTCCGTGAGTCATACAGCAAATTTCCACTGGTTATCTATTTTACATATGTTATTGTGCATGCTTCCATGCTAGTTCTAGTTGATTTTTGAGGGTAGATCAAGGTATAGACAAGTTTTCCCCCCTCTTCAACAAAAAAGAAAAAAACCCACAGTGATTACTTTTACTGTTGTTTCACAGTCGCTAAGTCATGTCCTGGAGAAGGACATGGCAACCCATTCCAGTATTCTTGCCTGGAAAATTCCACGGACAGAGGAACGTGGAGGGCTGCAGTCCCTGGGGTCACAAAGAGTCGGACACTTCTAACGTGACTTAGCAGGCAAACTTTGCTCACCACAGTCAGAAATGTTGGCCCAGATTCTAGTAAGAAAGGACAGAGAGCCCTAGCTGGTGGCACTGGAAGGAAATCAACCCTGGATATTCATTGGAAGGACTAGGGCTGAAGCTCCAATACTTTGGCCACCTGATGTGAAGAGCAGACTCATTGGAAAAGACTCTGATGCTTGGAAAAATTGAAGGCAGGAGGAGAAAGGGATGACAGAAAATGAGATGGTTTGATGGCATCACTGGCTAAATGGACATGAGTTTGAGCAAACTCTGGGAAACAGTGAAGGACAGGGAAGCCTGCTGTGCTGAAATCCATGGAGTAGCAAAGAGTCAGACCCGACTGAGCGACTGAACAACTGCCCGAGGGGTCCAGGTTCCACAGCCTCAGGCTGGTTTCTGGCTCTGTAACACTTACTAGAAATTCATGAGTGTCAGTTTCATCAACCTGTAAAATAGGCTCCTAATTTCTACCTTGACACTTTATTGTGGGAATCAACAATAAAAAAAATAACTAACGAAAACATATTGAGATCTTGATCTAAAACAGCTCCATGCTGAGTCTTTTATAAACTCATTTGATTTAAACAAATGATGGTATTCCATCCTCCTGATGCAGTATGGGGTGGTTTCTTCGTATTCTCTGTTACCAGAGGAAAGACAGGTTTACAGGGGTTGAGGAACTTCCAGTAGGTTAAACAGTTATGGGAACCCAGACAGGTATGTCCTAAAGGTGTGGCCATAGCATTGACACAAATCTTTCTTAAGCTTAGAACTGTACGAACCCTTTTTCCTATAAAATTTATTTTATTTATTTGGCTGCACAGGGTCTTTGGGAAAACCCAAAGTGAAAGTGTTAGTCACTCAGTCGTGTTCGACTCTTTGCGACTCCATGGACTGTAGCCCGCCAGGCGCCTCTCTGTCCATGGGATTCTCCAGGCAAGAATACTGCAGTGGGTACCCGTTCCCTTCTCCAGGGGATCTTCCCGACCCAGGGATTGAACCCAGGTCTCCCACATTGCAGGCAGATTCTTTACCATTATAGCCACCAAGGCTTATAGTTCACATCTTTATTATGGATGTGAATTATTTTTTTCAATGTTTCTTAATTTCCACAAACTGAAGATTGGTATGTGTTTGATAGTACAGGGAAGACATTGCAGCTTTACTCTTTATGGTGCATGCATGCTAAGCAGCTCAGTGGTGTCCGACTCTTTGAGATCCCATGGACTGTAGCCCACCAGGCTCCTCTTTCCATGGAATTCTCCAGGCAAGAATACTGGCGAGGGTTGCATTTCCTGCTCCAGGGGATCCTCCCAACTCAGGGATGGTAATTTCATCTCTGGCATCTTTTGCATTGGTAAGCGGATTCTTTTCCTCTGGATGCTAGGGAAGTCCCATCACATTTTAAACTAAACATTTTTGAATAGGTGACTTACGGTCCAAAATTTTAAAAGTCTAAAAAGGAGAATTGGTGTTTAAATGAACAAATTCATATAGTATGCCAGAATTGGTTAATACATGTATATACATTTTTTACCATTTTTATTTTCTGCCAATCAAAACTATGAATGATCCCAGAATGGTTATGTAGAACATATGGATGACCATCTTTTTTTGCATTTCTTGTCACAGCTAACTTTCAAACACCAGGGAGGCCAATTTTTAGAAGGATGGATAAATGCAATCATGTAATATACACCTATGTATACCTACACGGGTTCTCCCTTGATGACAGAGGTGCAGTTTTGGAGAGAAGAGTAGCAATATTGACAAGGAAACACGTGGTGTGTTGGAACGAGTGGATCTTCAGTCAGTCATGGGCACGTTGCTGGCTGTACCGCATTTCAAGATACTGCATCTAGATTTGTGTCACTGGGAAGGCTTCGGAGAGAACAGATGTGAAATGCTAAGCCAAATGAGTGTGCGAGTTTTGCACATCTGTCCCTTTAATTTCTCGTATTTTTGCTTCATTATCTGCGCCATTGGACTGCTATATCTGTCATAGGCCGACAGATGGCAATATTATAAGATCATTTTTTTAAGATGGTTAAAATAAACGATAGTCTCTGCTGCTCTGAGATTAGTCAGATGGAAGAAACAAGATCTTTATTGGTTGTCTCTTTGGTATTTACAAAATCTTTTTTTTCTAAATTTTCCATAAAATATTAGCCATGTTATTTTCACTTCACTGCTGCCTCTTTGTGATTGGTTTTCTTTTTTTTCTCTTTTGCTTAATTTTTTACTCCATAGTTAAATCCATCTTTGTTGTATTCTATGTGCAAATATGGTGGTAAAGAATCTGCCTGCCAATGCAGAAGATGCAAGAGACACGGGTTTGATCCCTGGGTCAAGAAGATTCCCCTGGAATAGGAAATGGCAACCCACTCCAGTATTCTTGCCTGGAGAATTCTCTGGACAGAGGAGCCTAGCAGGCTACAGTCCATGGGGTCGGATAAGACTGAATGACTGAGCACATGTGCAAATATAAACCTGCTAGTAATGAAGGCAAAGAATATAACCATATAACTATTATTAATTAAGTAGTACTAGGTATATAACATAATGAATTTAAATGAAGTTGGTTTTTTTGGAGAACAAGAGACCAACAAGCCACACTCATATTGTACCTTTTTTTTTTTTTTAAATAACTTTTAGACTGGAAGAAGTGTTTTTATTTTTTAATGAATTTCTTTAAATGGAGGAGAGTTGCTGCACAATATTGTTTTAGTTTCTGCTAAAGAAACAACGAAGTGAATCAGCTGTATGTACACATACACATACATTTTGAGCCTCCCTCCCCTCCTCCCCGCATCCCAGCCCTCTAGCTTGTCAGAGAGCACCTGGTTGAGCTCCCTGTGCTACACAGCGCCTTCTCAGTAGCTGTCCATTTTACACATGGCAATGGCACCCCACTCCCCTGGAGAATCCCAGGGACGGGGGAGCATGGTAGGCTTCAGTCCAAGGGGTCGCTAGAAGTCAGACACGACTGAGCGACTTCACTTTCACTTTTCACTTTCCTGCATTGGAGAAGGCAATGGCAACCCACTCCAGTGTTCTTGCCTGGAGAATCCCAGGGACGGAGGAGCCTGGTAAGCTGCCGTCTATGGGGTCGCACAGAGTCGGACATGACTGAAACGACTTAGCAGCAGCAGCAGCAGTGTATATATGTCAGTGCTACTCTCTCAGTTTGTCCCACCCTCTCCATGGAAAAAGTGTTTTTTTTTATTTTAGAATCAAGTGTTTACAATTTGTAAAGACCTCAAAAAAGGTAAAATTTTTATTTTGAGTACTACGCTTCTCTTCTCACTCAGTTCATGTTAAATCTGACCCCTGTGGAGACCCTTGAAAGACTTTTAAGAAGCTCTGGGTTCTGGTGGTTGGAAGAGCTTTGAGTAAAAGGCTTAAGACAGGAGGGAGACAGGGTTGAAGGCATTGAACCTACACTGTTGCCAGAAGGAGGCACTTCCTCCTGCTGCATCAGCTACATCCAGACGGAAGCCCCTCTTTTTTTTAAAAAAAATTTATTTCTTGTATTATTATCATTATTTTTGGCTGTGATTGATCTTTGTTGCTGTGAGCTGGCTTTCTCTAGTTGCAGCAAGTGTTGGCTACTCTTCCTTGCAGCACGCAGTCTTCTCACTGCGAAGGCTTCTCTTGTTTCAGAGCACAGGTTGTAGGAGCTTGGGCTTCAGTAGTTACAGCATCCAGGCTCAGTAGTTGCGGTTCGCAGGCTCTAGAGAGCGGGCTAAGTAATCATGGCACACAGGCTTAGTTGCTACTTGGTATGTGGTATCTTCCCGGACCTGGGTTTGAACCCATGTTCCCTGCATTGGCAGGTTGATTCTAATCTACTAGACCACCAGGGAAGTCCCAAGACTCCTTTTTATTTGTAACTTTCCTGTCCCTTTTCCTCTGCCCCACAGCCCTCTGGGCCCTGAGAGCAGCTCACCTGATATCTCTACCTCCGGGCTATAATCTCTGTCTCCCACAGACTTCCAGACCTCAATCATATATGAGGGTTAGAAATATATTCCCAGGTCGGACGGCTCTTAGAGCCCCAGTCCAGCCGCTTCCTGGACTCCCAGCACCTGCTGAATTCACTGGCATTTTGAATGCACTGTGCCCGGGAGAGTCATTTCCTTCATGAGCCAGCTCTGGTGTCTTATTTAATACAATCCATTTCCCACAAGTGCAGGTTAGAGGACTGGTCCACAGGTCCTTCATACCTGAGTCCTGAGAGATACCCAACAAAAAAAGATGGGAGAAAGTCTGGCTATTTATCACCCCTTTGGAGATTCACAGTACTTACAATTTTAGCACAAGCTCAGAGAGGATTTGCAGAAGAAAATGCTTTTAACTCATTTTAACTTGATTCCCCTGCTTATTTGAACATGGAATCCCTTTTCTAAGGGGTTTCTGGTAGAAATCTTGAGAACTACAGCCTAGGAGTCATGTGTACCTTATCTTTTCCTCCTCCTCCCTTGCTGAAAATATTGAGATGCATCTTGCATACTGTGCAGCACACAGATATTAAATGTACAGCGTGATTTTATGTACGTTCGTACTTGTGTAACCAAAGCCAGATCAAATGATAGAGCTTACTCTGTGATCCCACTTACATGAAATTTAAGACTAGGCAAAACTAATCTGTGATGACATAAGTTAGAATATTGATCACCTCTGGGGGTGTGCCAGGAATGGGGGTGGGGAGGCAACATGCAGACTGGGGAAGGGCCTGCAAGAAAGTATGGGGTTCTGGAAATATTCTACACCTTCCCCATTGGTATTTGCATCAACAGGATCTTTGTGCTCCCATGGCTTGAAAGTTTGAATGGTCCTTACTGCCTCCTTTTTCTATCTTTTACTTTTTGGCTGAGCCCCACGGTAGCATGTGGGATCCTAGTTCCCTGACCAGGGATCGACTCTGTGCCCCCTGCATTGGAAGCATGGCGTCCTAACCACTGGACTACCAGGGAAGTCCCACTGCTGTCTTGCTTTGTGTGCCCAGGGAACCTCATTTCTCCCCTTTATGTCAGTGCCCTGTTTATTCTGGGCTATGCCCTTCCTTTTTCCTGGGCCACCCCCTACACTGCTGATACTTCTCGTATTTCTGACATCACCATAGATGTCACTTGCTGCTAAAGTTGAGCTCAGAATCCTTTTTATGCACCCACCACATTCTGGGTTTTTATTCTATCACCCTGAGCTGCAGTACCCTATTTAAGTATCTGCCTCCCCACCAGACTGTCATTTCCTTGAGGGCAAATGTCTTTTTTTTTCTTTTTTAAATATTTATTTACTTATTTATTTTTGGCTGCACCGGGTTTTTGTTGCTGCATGCAAGTTTTCTCTGACTGTGGCGAGCAGGGGGCTTCTCTTGTTGCTGAGCATGAGCTCTAAGCTCAAGGGCTCAGTAGTTGTAGCGCACGGGCTTAGTTGCTCTAAGGCATGTGGGATCTTAGTTCCCAGACCAGGGATCGAACCTATGTTCCCTGCATTGTCAGTTCGGAGTCTTAACCACTGGACGACCAGGGAAGTCCTTATCAGTGTTTTTACATGTTGATTCTTTCAATGGTTTAAAGAATATCCCACAGATTTGTTTTTAATAAGATTTTTACAAACTTTTAACTATAGAAGAACACAAATAAATCAGACTTCAGGTAAGAGAGGTTACCTATACTTATTATTGCTATTCAGCATTTTAAGATTTCTAATCATCCACCTGGAAGCAGGAAATCGAAGAAGGAATGAAATGTAGCAGAAAGAGCAGTAGGTCAAGAACCTTTGGTCTCATTTTGATTCCTAACTCTTCTATTCATTAACTGTGTGACCTTGAATAATTCGCTTTGCTCACCGTGCTCATCTGTAAAAGAGACCTCTGAAGTTAAAACTCGCTAAATTCTTTTTCAGTGTTAGACTGTTATGATCAGCTGCAACAGCAGGAATAGATAGAGCTGTCTCTGACTTAAAGGAAACCCCATCTGTGAAAGTTGTGAAATTTTGGCTTTATCAAAGAAGTTAAGTTTTTAAATATGTTTTTTTGCCCTGCACTTTTTATAGCATTACTGTGTTTTCTCAGCATCACTAACTGCAACAACACATTCTCAGCCCTCACCTTACTTGACTTGTCAACAGTGTTTACCAGTTTGATCACTTCGTCCTCCTTGTTGACCCCTTGTCATCCCGTCTCTTTGTCCCTTTCTACTTTCCTGATGGCCCTCCATCTCCCTGTACTTTCCTCTTATTTTCCTAACTTCTAAATAGTGGTGAACCCAGAGCCAAAACCCAGTTCTCTCTTCTGTCTACATTCATTTTTATGATTCTCTTGTTGTTTAGTCGCTAAATCATGTCTGATTCTTTTGCGACCCCCTAGCCCACCAGGCTCCTCTGTCCATGGAATTCTCCAGCCAAGAATACTGGAGTGGGTTGCCATTTCCTCCTCCAGGCGATCTTCCAACCCAGTGATCGAACTTGAGTCTCGTGTATTGTCAGGTGGATTCTTTACCACCTGAACCACCACGGAAACCCTATGATTTTGTATTAGTTGTATATTGCTTCATAACAGATTATCCCGAAATTAGCAGCTTAGAACAATACACATTTATTATCTTAGAGTTTCTGTAATATGCGTCAGGAATATGGGCACAGCGTAGGTGGGTCCTCTAATTTATAATTTCTCAAGAGGCTGCAGTCAAGGTGTCAGCAGAGACTGGGGTCTCATCTGAAGACTTGACTGAGAAAGGGTGTATATCCAGGCTCACAGAGCTGTTGGCACAATTCAGTTCCTTTGGACTGTTAGGACCACTGCCTCTGTATTTAGCTGGTTGTTGGCTGGAGGTTGCCCCCACTGTCTTGCCACATGAGCCTCACTAACATGGGCGATAATTTTATCATCCTTTAAAAAGATAATATTTATTTATTTATGACTGCATTGGGTTTTCACTGCTGCTCAGGCTTTCTCTAGTTGTAGTAAGTGGGGGGTATTCTCTGGTTGTAGCACATGATTTTCTTATTACAGTAGCTTCTCTTATTTCTGAGCACAGACTCTAAGCACACGGGCTCAGTATGTGGCATGTTCCCTGATCAGGGATTGAACCCATGTCTCCTGCACTGGCAGGCAGGTTCTTATCCACTGTACCACCAGGGAAGTCCCTTTCACCCTTTACATAAGATATACCTCTATCTCTTCTCTCTTGCTGGAAGTTAATAATAAACGTAATCATATTTAATTGGCATCTCAAATTTAACGTGTCCAAAACTTAATTCCTAATGTGCAACTCAGGTCCCCACCCCAAATATGCTCCTCTGCAGTTTTTACCTTTACAGTCAATGGCAATCAGGTTTTTACAGTTTCACATGCTCCAAACCTTGCAGTCATCCATGGCTTCTCTTTCTCACTCACATCAATCCATCGGCAAAGCCTGTTGACTCTACCTTCAGAAGAATTTATATCCAGAGCTCAACTATTTTTTTGCTGCCTCCCCTACTACCATCCTGGTCCAGGCCACCAACACATTTATCTGCTGTCTTTGTGCCAGTGAGGAGTCTCCATTGCTCTGAAGGTGAGGAGCAATTCTGTGGAAGGACCTACCCCAATCAGAGCTGGATACTTGGTTAGCCAGGGGTTTCTGTTGGGATAATACCCTGAGGCTCCTTCTACGTTCCCTAGAGAGGACCCTTGGCAGAAAGTTAGCTCAGTGAATAATAGTCAGAGAGGCACCAATGACGTTATATCTGCCCTTGAACATAACTGTCTCCTGAGGATGACTATGTGTGACCCGGGAGTGTCCTGTCCTCCAGCCAGGGACTGGACAACAGAGGAGGTGAGCGGTTGTGCTGTTTTCTTTTGGTTTACTAGACATGAAATAGCTCCCCCCTTTTTATTAATAAAAGGTAAAGTTAAAAATGTTCAGTTTGATGAGTACAAGGAGTTGGGTGATAGACGATTTAAGCAGAGTATTTTTAATTACTCTGGCTCATCCAGATGTCATTGTACAATAAAGTGCATGCAGCTTTAGGCCATAAATCTGTCCCTTAGAATTTGTGTTATAAAGTATCAGATTCCAAAGGCATTAAAAATTAAATAGAAGAAAGGCTTAGCGTTTTAATAGTGCTTTACATCCTGGAAAATTTCCAAGCATTCTTACATGCGTGACTTTGTTCGTTTATTCAACCTATATGCACACCATATGCTGGGCTCTGTGCTAGGCACCACGAATAAAACGAAGAACAAGAAAGACAAATATGAGGCTTGTAATCCATGGAGGGACGTGACAAGAGACCACTACCAACAGAGAGGAGTCTGATGATCTAGGAAAGAAGTGGAGGAGACGTTCAAGAGAGAAGGTTAGAGAAAAAGCCTGAAGGTCACAATGGAGCTTGAATCCCAGTACAGATCTTCTGTGACTTACAATGAGGTTACACCACACCGCCCCCCATTAATCCATCCTAAGTTGAAAATATCATAAGTTGAATATGCATTTAATAGGCTAATGTACTAAACATCATGGGTTAGACTGCTGCTGCTGCTGCTAAGACGTTTCAGTCGTGTCTGACTCTGTGCGACCCCACAGACGGCAGCCCACCAGGCTCCCCTGTCCCTGGGATTCTCCAGGAAAGAACACTGGAGTGGGTTGCCATTTCCTTCTCCAATGCATGAAAGTGAAAAGTGAAAGTGAAGTCGCTCAGTCGTGTCTGACCCTTAGCGACCCCATGGACTGCAGCCTGCCAGGCTCCTCAGTCCGTGGGATTTTCCAGGCAAGAGTACTGGAGTGGGTTGCCATTGCCTAGTCTACCTTAAATGTGCTCAGAAAACATACATGAGCCTACACTTGGCCAAAATCATCTAGTACGAAGCCTATTTTATGATACAGTTTTGACTATCTTATGCAACTGATTGAACACTGTACTGAAAGTGAAAATTAGAGTGGTTGTCTGAGTCCAGGATAGTTGGAGGCGTATCGGTTGTTTACCTTCATGATTGTGCGGCTCTCTGCCACTGCCCAGCGTCATGAGAGAGGATCGTCAGAAGGTTGCTAGCCCTGGGAGAGATCAAAATTAAAAATCTGAAGGCAATTTTTACTGAATGTTTATTGCTTCTGGACCACCATAAAGTTGAAAAATTAAGTCGAACCATTGTTAAGTCAAGGACCATGACTGAAATGTGTTACATAAGGAAGTGACAAAATCAGGTTTGTGGCTCTTAATTCTCCTTCTAGGCAAGTATTTAAAACTTATCCTGGTACTTCCCTGGAGGTCCACGCTTCCAGTGCAGGAGGTGCGTGTTCGATCCCTGGTCGGGGAATTAAGTTCTTACATGCCTCAGGTGCAGTTAAGGAAAAAAAAAAAAAAAAACCTTCTCCTCCCCTCAGAAAACCAAATAGAGCACCTCCCATACAATAGGTTAGCTTTAGGTTTGTTTAAACATTTCTTTTCTTGTTATATTTACTTAGCTAGACCATGGCTAACATGGTAAAAAGCAGCTGCTACACCTAAGGAAAATAAAGATTCACCCATCTGTGCTGTCTACTCTGAAGCATAACAGCAAAGGGATCCTTGGGTACAAGATAAATCAGAGTTTGAAGCTTAATTTTATCACTTATCATTTTCAAATTTGTGAAAATTTGAAAAAAAATCTTGTATCTTCCCTATCTTTCTGTTTCCCTTGTCTGTAAAATAAAAAGAGTAGTATCAGAATATCTGCAAAATAGCTTTCAACTTGCAAGTTTTGTGGTCTTTGTCCTGGAGACAGTGGGAAACTTCCACCAAGTTCTTAATAAGTATAGTATATGACATCTGCTTAAGATGCCACTCATTTTTACATTACAGTCTCTGTTCTTGGTTCAGTCTGCTCACATGAATTTACCTACCAACACATATCTGTGAGCACTTGACTTTTCCCCCTGATTCCATACTAACTACAAACTATTACTGTGCTCACTGATGGGATTACAGATATAAAAGATTGAGAAGATATAGATGGTGAGCTTCCCTGATGACTCAGATGGTAAAGAATACACCTGCAATGTAGGAGACCCAGGTTCGATCCCTGGGTCTGGAAGATCCCCTGGAGAAGGGAATAGCGACCCACTCCAGTATTCTTGCCTGGAGAATTTGATGGACAGAGGAGCCTTGCAGGATGCAGTCCATGGGATCTATTCCTGTGCTCATTGATGTGATTAGAGATATAGAAAACTGAGAAGATATAAAAGAGCTGTTCCATTCTTTCAAACCATCAAGCTTCATGGTATGAACAGAGCTGGCTGAAAACCAAGTCTTAGAATTAATTAATTGACTTGTTGGTCATTAGGAAGAATACAACTTGTATTATCAAATAGTATCACGTTAGGTTTAACGGCTGTGAGAGTGGGGTTACCTCTGAGCTCAGTCCTGGAATCTCTGAACTTCACAGTCACAGCATGGTTTTGACCCAGTGAACTGCATCCACCACCACTTGGGCTTGCGTTGGCCTTGAGAAAGAACACCCACTCCTCCTGGGGGCGAGGCTCTCCTGGTAGTTTAGGTGGTGACATGCTGTTTGCTTCTCTTGCTTCTTTCTCCCCCGAACAGACCATGTTGGCCAATTCAATTTGGTCATAAATTCGTTTTCCTTAAAATTTTTTTTTTGCAAATGTTGGGCACGGCTAAAGCTGAAAATTGGCACTTGGGCACAGCAGGGGACACATTTGCTGTTTTGAATTTAGGTTTTCATTTTCTCAAGTAACACACTCCCACTCTCTCCTCCCTAGCAGCTTGGAGGATGTTCCCTTGAGTCTGTATTTATTGCAAAAATATAGAGCCACAGGCCAGGTTTTAATTCTATTAACTTTTCTGTGCAATGGATGTTCAGAAGAGAAATGCTGATTAAATTTATACATAAAGGCTAGAAATTTGGAGACAAAATATTTTCTAAGTTAGAAATGCTTCTCTAGTGTCCCTTCTCTAGGGCTTTAACTATTAATTTAGATCCAAAGCCCACTTTGTTTCTTCCACTCGCCTGTGTGGTTTGTTTGTGAACAGTTTGCTTATGGAAGCTGAATGGCTTGGTTTTAAATAGGAGTGTGATATTATTACTGCTCATGGCAACCTCCAGCCTAATTGAATAATTCGCCTGATACAATTTCTCTAACTGAATTGTGTCAGTTATCGACAATATTAAGGACTCAACGTCACCTGTTGTTCCAGTGCTCTGCTCACTCCCTCTGAACAGGAGGCTATAGTTTACAGAGGGATCACTTGGTAAACAAGCATTTAAAGAAACACATGCTGAGACCAATGGGGACTGGTACAAGCTTGGATAATGTAATATAATGTCACCCATAGCTCTGGGTGTACAAACTGCAGATTTATGCAAGTAATTAATAGTGTCTTGCCAAGAGAGTAGGCTTTTCAGAAGGAATCTTTCTTTGTGTCTTTTGATATTTAAAGAGCTGTAATTACAATGGCAGAGCTTTGAATTCTTTTTTTTTTTTTCATCCTCTTATACACATTAATTTATGGACCAATCCAGTATTACAGACAAGCTAATGAAAGAACCACATACTCCCTTTATAATTTTTTTTTACAGTTTCACTTGTGAGGATGAATGTAAAGTAGTTAATGCTATAAATAAGTATAATGATGTATCTCTTCTCTCAATTGCCAGTTGTTGATACTGTAGCCTCACACAATGGAAGAAAAGAATTGAATTTAATCTCTATCCATCTCATTTTCTTCTTCTCTCTTGTGCACCAGTTAAGAAATTCAACTGTTTCTGCCATTATGAGATGTTTAAAAAAATACACTGAAACTGGATTTTCCCCACTCCTTTTTAATTTTAGGGTTATGGAAGACTCGGGAGAAAAATTACGTAACTTCTGCAGTCAGCTTAGGCTTTAGGCTTTGCCAGTTTCAAGGTTTAGCATCTTGGTTTCTCAATAATAAGTTCTACTCCTCTAACTTTACTCATTTATAAATGACAAATAGAAAGTGTATACATTTAAGGTGTACAAGGTGATGGCTTGATATACATGCACAGTTTGAAATGACTGCCACCAGCAAATTAATTAACACACACACATCACCTCGTGTAGCTACCTTTTTTTTTTTTTTTTTTGGTGTGTGTCTGTAGTAAGAATACTTAAGATCTATTATCTTAGTAAATCGCAAGTGTATAATTCTGTGTTATTAACTACAATCACATTCCTGCACATTAGACGCTTAGAACCTATTCATCTTCCAGCTGAAGGCTTGTACCCTTTGACCAAGCCTCCCCAGTTCCCCAAACTCCAGCCCCAGGTCACCACCACTTTACTCTCTCGTTTTCAGAATGCCATACCATGTGGGGTACACTGACCACAAACCTTCAAATGTTCACAAAAATCATCCAGCTTATGGGAGTACCTTGGCCAGAAAACATGACTGTATTCTCTGAAATTTTTGAATTTCCCTTTAAAAGTTTGAAATGATGTTTGCTTTTCCTTCAAACAAGTCATTTTAATATGTGACTTAACTAAAGGCATAAAGCTTGCTAGGACATTTTACCTAAAATAGCCTTTGGGCACAAGGCTAAGGCCAGGACTTGTGGAATTCAAATATCCGGGGACCAAAATATGAGCCAGGATCATATTATATTTACGAAAGCACTAAAGCCAAGATGCTTCAAATCCTTTCTCCTTGCATCAAGTCACACAAACTTTCCAAAGGATATCATCATTGTGCCACACTCAGTTCTTGGGACTTTGTGACATGTCTCATAAAACCAGTGTCAAATACCAATGTCAGGATGCTAATCTTCTCAATCCGTTTAAAGTATGTGTTTCCGCCATGAACTTAGAAAGGTCCTCTGCATCACCTACCCTGGGGGCTCAGACAGTAAAGAATCTGCCTGGAGTGCAGGAGACCTGGGTTTGATCCCTAGATCGGGAAGATTCCCCTGGAGAAGAAAATGGCAACCCACTCCAGTATTCTTGCGTAGAGAATTCCATCGACAGAGGAGCATGGCGGGCTACTGTCCATGGGGTCGCAAAGAGTCAGACACAGCTGAGCAACTTTCACTTCACTTAATTTCTGTATCATCTAACCCAAATTTCTTTTATTTCATGAATAATAAAACTGAGACCCTGAAGAAGGAAGTGGTGTACTAGGGTCCAGCAGAGAGTTGATAGCACAGCTGGGACTTAGGTCCGTGTGAATGAGGACAGTATGTCTTCCACAGACTACATCTAAATATTTGTTTTTATGACATCCATCAATTCAATGGGGTTGGAGCAGGTAAACAGTCACTCTGTTGCTTCTTCTGTTTGTTGACCCTTTTAGACTGTAATTTCCTTAAGGACAAAGTCCTTGCATGTTTAATTGGCTCCATATGTTACCCAAGAGGAATTTATAATAAGAATGAGGGTTAGAATGGGTACTGCACTCCAGCAACAACATGCCTAAATTTTTAAAGCCAACTTTGGTTACCATAATTTATTTTTAAACATTTTGTGCTGGGGTATAGCTGATTAACAATGTTGTGACAGTTTCTGGTGAACAGAGAATGGGTAACCTCATTTTAACACAGGAAATGTGGTGAATCATCTGGTTCAGTTTAACCATCCCGGAAGGGAGTCATTACATTTGAACAGTATTAATGACCATGAGAAGTCTTCTTGAGAAAACTAAAATCCACATGATAGGCACAGTTAATAAATCTTTAAGCCTAATTTTGTAGGTAACAAATTATAAGTCACATATAGTGGAGAGACCAGAGCATGAGCTTTGTGTTGGTTCTGAGACCACATATTTGATTTTCTTCTGAGAAGTTGTTTATTGATCTGTCACTCTATTTCAAACTTGTGTTAGTTGCCTTTAGAAAGTTCCTCCCTTATATTCTAACTTTTGTACTAACTGCAAAGAATCGCCAGATTTTCTTTGCTTGTTTAAGGTTTATATGCTAAGGACTGGGTGATTAGTAACTATATGGCTGTGGTAATGCTGTGCTGTGCTTAGTTACTCAGTCGTGTCTGACTCTGTGCTGTAACCCACCAGGCTCCTCTGTCCATGGGGATTCTCCAGGCAAGAATACTGGAGTGGGTTGCCATGCCCTCCTCCAGGGGATCTTCCCAACCCAGGGATCAAATTGAGGTCTCCCACATTGCAGGTGGATTCTTTACTGTCTGAGCCACTAGGGAAGCCCCTGCCATAGTATTATTTCTTATTTTTTTTAAAGATTATTTATGATGTGGACCATTTTTAAAGTCTTTATAGAATTTGTTACAATATTGTTTCTGTTTCACATTTTGTTTTCTTTATCCCCAAGGAATGGGGGATCTTAACCCCCTGACCAGTGATTAAATCCATACCCCCTGTGTTGGAAGTCAAAATCTTAACCACTGGACTGCCAGGAAGTTCCCACATTGCTATTTCTAATTTGTATCTACATATAGATCAACACAGGGAGGAGGAAGACAGCCTGAAATCTAGTCCTTTCCCTTTATGGGAATACAAAAGTGTATGCTGTTGAAGAAAAAAAATATCCATGACACTTGTTAAAGGCAATACGGAAGACTTTACTCAGGGTGTACCTACGGAATGTATGGATGTCACGTATGTATGTGAGAGTTGGACTATAAAGAAAGCTGAGCGTCAAAGAATTGATGCTTTGGAACTGTGGTGTTGAAGAAGACTCTTGAGAGTCCCTTGGACTGCAAGGAGATCCAACCAGTGAATCCTAAAGGAAATAAGTCCTGAATATTCATTGGAAGGACTGATGCTGAAGCTGAAGCTCCAATACTTTGGCCACCTGATGCAAAGAGCTGACTCATTGGAAAAGACCCTGATACTGAGAAAGATTGAAGCCAAGAGGAGAAGGGGGCGACAGAGGATGAGACTGTTGAATCGCATCACTGACTCAATGAATATGAGTTTGAGCAAACTGTGGGAGATACTGAAGGGCAGGGAAGCCTGGCATACTGCAGTTCATGGGGTTGCAAACAGCTGGACATGACTGAGCAACTGAACAACAAGAGTGTTCTCTGCCAAGAAAGAAAACCATACTTTACCTAGAGAATTCACCTACTGCCCTAAACAGAGAATGCAACTGCTGCAAAAAGTTAAGACCTGGAAGGCCATACGTAGGATTGAGACTTCGCCTCGCTGTGTCTGTGCATCTTAGCTATTTGCATTCTTGCAACTGTTAGGAAAGCTTGGTCCTGGGTAAGATCTCTTTTGAGTCACTTGACCATGTGATGCTTTGGGTCAGCTCATCTATGATACAGGGAAATAAGCTTTGCTTTCCTTCAATGTTCTTTCTCAGTGATGCTTACTCGTAGTTTTTTCCCCCCTATTCTTTTCCTGAGGATCATTTATCTCTATATCTTGTGGTGGAGAAGACTAGGCTATGCAAATTTCATCTTTTTTTTTTTTTAGGGGTAGAAGAGATCAACTTCCAGATTGAACATTACCTGAAACATTCCCTTCAGCCCTGAAGAAAATATCAGTTATTTGAGATTTCCAGTTTTGTATTCTCCAAAAATTTCTCCTGTTACTGTAGCCCCCAGATTTTTGTGACGTGAAAGTCGTTCAGTCGTGTCCGACTCTTTGTGACCCCATGGACTATATGGTCCCTGGAATTCCCCAGGCCCACTGGAGTGGGTTGCTGTTCCTTCTCCAGATGATCTTCCTAACCCAGGGATCCGATCAGGTCTCCTGCCCTGCAGGTGGATTCTTTACCAGCTGAGCCACAAGGGAAGCCCCACTTTTTAGTGTCTTACAATTTTATGACCACTGTATTTGTGAGCTATGGGTGGATGGCAAGTAGTGTCAGCAGTCTGAGTTCCCTTTGGTAAAACAGACACTGTTTATGTTGTTCTGGAAAGAACAGCGCTTTTTCTAGTCATGGGCTGAGCACTAGACTGAAAGTTGGATAATGGTCCCATTCTGCTTCTAATTACCTTTTCTGCATTTGAATATGAAATTTGTTTTCTTGTCTTTACTCTTAAAAATGGAATTAACTATTCTCCTTTGGTGGTAAAAGCTCTCAAAATATCTGTGTTTGTGCCTGTTGTGTGCATGCATGTGTGTGTGAGAGAGACAGACAGTAAAATCCTGCTGTCCTTGGTTCCGTAAAGCAGGTGGTCAATGTAATATGAAAATACTGTGTCAGCTGATTTTTAGATAATAGCACAGCATTCTTTATGAGGTTTTTAAGCTCAGATATTCAAAATACACTCAATAAAATAAGAATAATTCTATTAAACTGATTGGCAGACAGATTTCTGAAACATAGTCTTTAAGTAAACCAAATCCATATTAGCCTTCACGACTGTCATTTATTTACTTAATTATTTGTTTAGCTGCACCAAGCATCTTGAGCGATTCCAGTTCCCTGGCCAACCAGGGATCAAACCTGTGCCCCTCTCCCCACTTTGCAGCGGAAGCTTGGAGTTCCAACCACTGGACCACCAGGGAAGTTCACGACTCTCCTTTATTAAATAAAACCTTTAAAGCAAATGATCCTATATTTCCATATATTTTTGTTGAACAAGAAATAAACTTTTTAAAGGTAAAAAAGGCTTGTAATTGATATGTAAAATTCTGTCCAAGGTCAATACAGTCAATGGGGTTGCAAAGAGTTGGACATGACTGAGCAAACACACACAACTCTCAATCGAGGGATCAGGAAAGACTCTCTCTGTGAAATCTGAGCAGAGCAGGTAAGAGAGTGCGTCTTAGGAACAGCTGGTGAAAGGCTCCTGTAACAGGAGCATGTCTTGAATGTTTGAGACTCAGCCAAGTGGCCAGTGTAGATAAGAGCAGAGAAGTAAAGCTGAGTGTGTGTGTGTGTGTGTGTGTGTTTGCTCCAAGTGAGTGAGTTGGCCAGTCACTGGAGGGTTAAGCAGAGGTGTGATATAACCTGACTCAAGCAGATTTGAAGTATTCTCTCTTGGAGCAGGACAGGAACAACTTGAAACACAGATGAAGCAGACTAGTTAATATTGAAAGAATAGTTTTGGCTGCAGTGTTGAGGCCAGGTAGAAGCAGAGAGACCAGGTTTGAAGCTATTGCAATAATCCAGGCAGAGTTGATGGTGGGCTTGGCCTGAGATGGGAGTGATGGATATGCTGAGGTGGGGTTGAATTCTATTTTACTAAGAAGGTAAGCAGAATTTACCTACAGATTGGAGATGGAATATTAGAGAGAGAAAGAAGTTAGAGAAACTTCCAAGGCCAAGGTATGTGGGAAGATGGAACTGCCCATAATTGAGATGAGGATGATTCTACAAGAACGAAGTTTTTTGAAAAAAAATTTTTTTAAGATTTTTTAAAAATGTGGACCATTTTTAAAGTCTTTAATGAATTTGTTACAGTATTGTTTCTGTTTTATGTTTCAGTTTTTTTGGCCACGAGACACGTGGGATTTCAGCTCCCCAACCAGGGATCGAATCCACACCTCCTGGATTGGAAGGTGAAGTCTTAACCACTGGACTACCAGGGAAGTCCCAGGAAGGATGTTCTGAGGCTCGATCCTGTGTCTGTTAGATTTGAGATGTCTATTAGATAGTTGAATGGAGAGACCAAGTTAGTAGTTAGATATAAGAGTCTGAAGTTTTGGGTAGTGTTCTGGGTTGGAAATACAAACAGTGAATAGATGGCATTCTAAAGCCATGAACTTGGATGGGATGAAGGTGGGAACAAGTGGAAAAGAGAAGAAGCCCAGGAAAGAGTCCTGAGGAGTTTCAGTGTGAAGAAATTGATTAGATGAGGCAGGGCTAGTGATAGGCATGAGAAGGCGCACCCTGTGGATAGACGGAACCAAGTCAGGATGCTATCAGAGGGCAAGTGAACACTGTTTCGGAAGAAGAGCGATGTGAACTGTGTGCAAACTGTTGATGTTTGGAATACGATCTCTTGATTCTATCTTGAACATTTAGAGATTGTTCCATATTTGCCATTTAATATATTTCAAAGGTGAAAATTGCTATAATGAAAATATTATCTGAAATCAAGCATTTTTTTTTCTTCTAAGGAGTGGGTAGGAAGTAAGATATCCTTTATTCTTTGGGAAAATATAAGTGAACTCACATTAGCTTGTACCTTTCACATGGTGGCCTATATAGTTTAGCTTAGTACAATTTGGGGCAAACACTACTTATGTAATAATACTGACTTATTTAATTTGGGCT
Source organism: Bos mutus (assembly GCF_027580195.1). Lineage (NCBI taxonomy): Eukaryota > Metazoa > Chordata > Mammalia > Artiodactyla > Bovidae > Bos > Bos mutus. The sequence goes on along the minus strand of NC_091630.1, from coordinate 53,901,741 downwards.
ACAATGCAGTGTTTAAAGTTAAATAACTGACCACGAATAACTGACCATTTCATATCCTTTGAAATTTGACCAAAACACAAGTGATTTCCCTCTCTTCACTAGATATAGAAGATGCTTGCTATTTATGCACATTCAATCATGCACTTCTGGTTCTCTCTGGCTGTTTTTTTGGTACCTTGTTGTACGTTTGGAAAATGAGTTATTCATTTCCAAGTGTGTGAAATCCATGAAGCAAATGGAACATTGTATGAGATGATCTCTAAAGCCTCATCCAGTTCAAAGATTCTGAGAAGAATGCTTATACCAGGGGTCTGTGTTAAGTCAAGTTGGATGGGGGTTGGGAGTTAGCAACCCTTCAAATAAGCTGGATTAACCCTGCTGCCATTTCTCTTAGGGAAAAGGCAGCTCAGCTTTTGAGAGCATATAGGTCATCAGTAAAAGTTAGATTATAAAAGTCTTCAAGTCACAATCATTCTATGGAGTAATAGAATTGAATGTGATTTAGGCTTAAGAGTCAGGGAAATGAATTTCTAGTTAAGAGCCATGGAAATCAGCACAATTTTGTATAGTTTAAATAGACTGCTATTCTCGGTTCAATATAGGCATTCACTCAGTTCAGTTTCCTTGAGTTCAGAGGTAATAAAAAAAGATACACATTTTTCTTCAAATTCAATCAGTTTTGAAAGGGCCTATAATTTTTAAAGCTATTTTTTTGTTTAAATTGCATACCTACTAATTTTTCACTGCCAATTTTGAAGAGAGATGCTGCAATCTGGAACCTTCCGTGTCTGACAGAGGAAGTGTGGAGATGACACAACGCCAGAGAGGTCTTCCCACTTGTCATTTCTTTTCTAATGTTTCAAAGGGACTTTCAAACTGGGCAGAACCTCTGAGGACTTTACATCCGAAGTTTCCTCCCCAACAATGCCTTCTTTATCACTAGTATATTGTACACCGCAACTTTGGGGAATGTTCGAGAAGGAATTTCCTTCACAGTGCAAACCAGTGTCAGATTAAGTTTATCAAAATTGCCCAAGAATAAAAGCTGATTTTATGGTTAAAATGGAGTAAAGTAAATGTGAAGTAGTCACTGTTGGGGGCTTCCCTGGTGGCTCAGTGGTAAAGAATCTGCCTGCCAATGAAGCATGATGTGGGTTTGATCCCAGGGTTGGAAAGACCCCTGGGAGGAGGAAATGGCACCCTGCTCCAGTATTCTTGCCTGGAAAATTCTTGCATGGACAGAGGAGCTTGGTGGGCTACAGTCCATAGGGTCGCAGAGTCAGACATGACTGAGCACCACTCACACACAGACGCACAGGGTAAGGTAGGTGAGGGAAACTGGTAAAGCGTGTGTGTGTGAGAGGTAAGGGAGTGAGGGAGATGGGACAGTGTAAAGGGACAGCCACTCCCCAGCTCCAGTTCATAGATGACTGACCAGTCCAGGATTGTCAGGGAGGAAGTAAGTCCAAAAGGGCAGTGGTGGGTCAAAGGAAGAAAGCAAAAAGTGGCCTGAGCAGGTTTCTCCTATCATTCAAGTCCGAGTCTTTCTGCCCCACACACTCAATAACTATTTAAAAAAGGAATGAATGAATCCAATTTCACTAGAGGTAAGCAGATAGAAAGAGGGAGGCTAGAGGTATAGAATGTAAGCTTTACATCGAATGCTAGACCTTTGGTTTCTCTTATTTGCATAGTAAATGCAGGCTGCAGACGGCTTCCTGTTATTACAGCTGCTGAATCAACTTACACTGGCTGCAGAATTCTACTGCCCTTGTTGCAGAAAATGACCTTGAAAAACTGAAGAACTCTTTGGGTTTGTTTCAGAAGACAATCGCAAAAGCAGAATTAGTTCAAAGGATGGGTTATATATTTTAAGGTCTTTTAGGTAATTCCAAGGGCAACTAGAAATCCTTTTTGAAGTCTGAATTTAGATTTAAAAGCTCGATAGAACCCTTATCCTCACTCTCATGCTGTCGTTTTATTATTTAAGCATTACCAGCTTCCTTTCTATTTTTGATTAGGTTGCTTAATATTTTGTGGTTTCTCTTCTTTTCTCTCCTGCTTTCCACACTTCTATCTTTAATAAAGAAAGATGAAAGGAAGAGTGCCTTTTCTACCCATTAAAATGATTTTACCTTTGCATCAGCATGTTTCTCACTTTTCATAACTTGTGAAAATGTCACTATTACCACAGACATGCACAGCAGCATGTTGGAAGGTCTGTCTGAGATTACAGAATCCCTCTGCACATTTAGGAGATCCTGGAAGACCAGTGAAGTGTGCTGCATGAAGCAGTGAGAGCCTGTGAGGAAAGGTTAAATGGATTGGGATTATTCATCCTGTATAATAAGGGAATTTGCTAAAAATAATATTAATTCGTTTCAGACAATGTGATCAGTTAAAAAGAGAAACTATAACATCTTCGAAAAAATTTCCTTCTCTGTACAACTTAAAGAGACATATCTGTCAGCCGAGCTGAGGGGAGGTTCTCTTGGTACTGTATGATTTTAGGGCTGTATCAGGGTCTCCTAGAAGAGACACCACACAGAAACTTGAGCAAGGAAATCTTAATGTAAAGAACTGACTCTTGGAAACAGTGGGGAAGGAGAGGGTGGAATGATATGAGAGGACAGCATTGAAACATATACATTGTGTGTGCTTAATCATGCAGTTGTGTCCAACTCTGTGGGACCCCATGGACTATAGGCTGCCAGGCTCCAACTGTGGAATTCTCTAGGCAAGAATACTGGAGTGGGTTGCCATGCCCTCTTTCAGGGGATCTTTCCGACCCAGGGATCCAACCTTCATCTCTCAAGTCTCCTGCATTGGCAGGCGGGTTCTTTACCACTAGCACCACCTGGGAAGCCCAACATACACATTACCATATGTACAATATATAACCAGTAGGGGTTTGATGTATGATACAGTGAACCCAAAGCTGGTGCTCTGTGACAGCCTAAAGGGTGGGAAGGGGAGGAACATGGGAGGGGGTTTAAGAGGGAGGGGACATAACCTCAGACATGCAGATGACACCACCCTTATGGCAGAAAGTGAAGAGGAACTCAAAAGCCTCTTGATGAAAGTGAAAGTGGAGAGTGAAAAAGTTGGCTTAAAGCTCAACATTCAGAAAACGAAGATCATGGCATCTGGTCCCATCACTTCATGGGAAATAGATGGGGAAACAGTGGAAACAGTGTCAGACTCTATTTTTCTGGGCTCCAAAATCACTGCAGATGGTGACTGCAGCCATGAAATTAAAAGACGCTTACTCCTTGGAAGGAAAGTTATGACCAACCTAGATAGCATATTCAAAAGCAGAGACATTACTTTGCCAACAAAGGTCCATCTAGTCAAGGCTGTGGTTTTTCCTGTGGTCATGTGTGGATGTGAGAGTTGGACTGTGAAGAAGGCTGAGCACCAAAGAATTGATGCTTTTGAACTGTGGTGTTGGAGAAGACTCTTGAGAGTCCCTTGGACTGCAAGGAGATCCAACCAGTCCATTCTGAAGGAGATCAGCCCTGGGATTTCTTTGGAAGGAATGATGCTAAAGCTGAAACTCCAGTACTTTGGCCACCTCATGCGAAGGGTTGACTCATTGGAAAAGACTCTGATGCTGGGAGGGATTGGGGGCAGGAGGAGAAGGGGACAACAGAGGATGAGATGGCTGGATGGCATCACTGACTTGATGGATGTGAGTCTGAGTGAACTCCGGGAGTTGGTGATGGACAGGGAGGCCTGGCGTGCTTCGATTCATGGGGTCGCAAAGAGTCGGACATGACTGAGTGACTGATCTGATCTGATCTGAAGGCCAGTTCATGTTGACGTATGGTAAAAACCGTCACAACATTGTAAAGTAATTACCCTCTAATTAAAAATAAATAAATAAAATAAAAAAGAGAATTATTACTTATAATAGTGAATTGGAGTCACAAAAAAGATTGGCTAGTGACAAGTACAGAGAATGTCAAAGAATGCAGGAATAGCAGTTCTAAGGAGGAGCCACTCTCTACTTCTGGGGCTGAGCTTGGATACCCAAGGAAAAGGATCTTGCCCTTGCCTCCAGCTTGATGGAGATCCAGTCTCTGATGCAGAAGGCATGGCTATAGTTCAGTGGTTGGCAGAGAAGTCACAGAGGTGTTGCTCTGGTATGAGTGGCTGGAAATCCACCCTCTGGAACTTACTGGATGGCAGGGAATCTGTGGATGGGGAGGTACCTCATTGGTGGCAGTCTACAGCAGCAAGTTACACAACCTGCCATGTGAGTGGCTGGCTGCTGGGTAATGTTGCTCACTGCATGAGCTGCATCCTGAAGATGCTGTGGGTGTCTCAGGAGCTGAGTACCCCAGAGAAGCCACCTAAAGGTGGCATCCTCAGGAGCTTTCTGAGAAAGCACACCTTAATAGGCAAGAAAGCCCCTCCCTCCTGGAACACATCTCTAGCTTCCTCTACCTGTAAAGTTTAATATCGTGACACTTGGCGGAGAACACCTAAGGGATCTGTTACGATTGTTGTTGAGCAGGCAATGAAGGGTAATTTTGCCTATGAGGCAGGCAATAAATTGATAAATATGGCACAGGGATATTTTTGAGATAATGGAAGTTAATTTGTAAGGCGGGCCAGGGGAAGAATTCTGGCTTATGTGCTGTGTGACATCTCTGGATGCAGTGAGGAGGCTGGGCTATATAACAGACCTCATTCAGCTCCTAACAATCTATTTCTGGTTTGTTACTTGTTCCCTACTGTACTCACCTTGCCTTTGAAATCGTATAGGCAAGGTAAGCTTATACGACTTACCTTGGTTGGGTGAGATACTCCTTTTAATTTGAGGGGGGAGGGTGTTGAAAAGTCTGTTTATTATTGCTACTGTTAACGATTTCTTATTGTATGTTAACATTTTGTTGTTGTTTAATTGCTAAATTGTGTCTGACTTTTAGTTTAATCACATAAAAAGGTTAACATAGATTTTGTGATTAAAGTAATTCTGAATCTTTTCTTGGTACTTAATGTATAATAAAGGAAGCCTTGCTCTTTGCTCTGTGTAGGTGGGATTTTGGTTATTTGGTGGGGACCATTCCAACTTCTGGAATTTGGGTACTTACATTTAAAAATATTGTTTACATAGTAAGACACAGCTGGGGAATGAAACATTTCTTTTCCCCCAAAACTAGTCTGTGTCAAAAACTTTGTAAGTCAAAGAGTCATAAGCATGGTAAAGTCATTCAATAATTTTTACAAACACTTTTTGGTGTAAGTCCCAGAAATTGAGAATAAGGTTGATTGGGCAAAGAATCCTACTGAAAGTCAGATGGTTTTTAATTCTTTGCTCGCTACAGAATTAAAGGGGACTCTCAGTGGCTTTTTAGTTGATGGATCATTAAAAAAAAAAAAAAAGACTTCCGATGATATATCACTTCATGATATTTTTGGAGGGGTTTGTAGAATTCAGTGACACCAGTAACAAAACTCCTTTTAATATTTGCTTATTTATGTGGACAAAGTATTTCAACACTTGCATTTTTGAAAATGAAAGGCAGAGATATAATTTCTGTGGAACATCTCATCCTATTGGTGTGTAATATTCATCCACAGGCACATGAACTCATTGAAAAAATAAAATGGCCTCACAGATCTCACTAGATGTGGGTTTTTTTTTTTGGATGAGAAGTTACTTTGATAGGCAGCATTCTTGAAATGTTCCCCCAAGGTTCCTGATGCCTAGTCAGAAAACACGAATCTTGGCATTGCTCTGAACAGACTTTGCAGAATTAAATCTTGGATTATCTGGTGGACCCAAAGTAAACATGTACATTCATGCTCAGTCGCTCTAGTTGGGTCTAACTTGGCGACCCCATGACTGTAGCCTCTGTCCATGGGATTCTCCAGGCAAGAATACTGGAGTGGGTTGCCATTTCCTTCTCCAGGGGATCTTCCCGACCCAGGGATCGAATCTGTGTCTCCTGCATTTCCTGTATTGCAGGAGGATTCTTTACCACGGGACATGGGGGAATCCCAACGTAAACACATAAACCCTTAAAAGCAGCGGAAGCAGGGAGAAGCCTCAGCCAGAGAGATGTGGCAGAAGAAAAGGAGGCAGAAGGGACATGGAGGGTGAGACAGGCACACTGCCCAGTTGCCGGTTCTGAGATGTAGATGGCTCCCTGCATGGACCGAGAGAAGACTCTGGGATCTAAGAATGGTTCCCGGCTGACAGCTAGCAGGGAAATCGGATTTCAGCTCTACTGCCTAGACTTGACTTCTATCCATGCTGAGGGGGCCAGGCACTGCACTCAGGGATGAGGGGACGGAAATACATGGAATCAGGCTGTTTCTATACGAACACAAGAAGATGACTATCTACTTGGGGTTTGATCTTTCATCCTACAGGACTCAGCTGTCTGCTGTCTGTGCTCGAAGTGCTTTACATTTGTTGATAAAATTCTTCATTTTCTGCCCTACTTCTTCTTCTTTTTAAAAAGTTTTTTGGTTTGGCTGTGTTGGGTCTTAGCTGCGGCATGCGGGATATTTCACTGTGGGCGCTAGTTATGGCAGGCAGGCTCAGTAGCCCCTCACTCGGCTTGTGGGATTGCAGTTCCTTGACCAGGGATCAAACCATGTTCCTTGCATTGCAAGATGGATTCTTAACCACTGGACCACCAGGGAAGTCCCTCTTTGAAAGCCTGGTTTTCCTTCTGACTGTCTGATCTCTGTTGATGGTCGGTCCATCTGTGTAGTCACCTTCCTGGACCCACAGCCTCCTTGCTTCTCCTCTCCAGCCCCCTCAGACCACAGTCAGAGTCCGTCAAGTCTGCTCCCGTTGGCTGGGAACTGTGGCCCATCCTGCTGTTTGTCTGCAAGCCCAGCTGCAATGCAAATGTTCACTCTGGACTGTGTCCTGGTCTTGTTACGCCTCTATGGTCTCCTCTGATTCAACCCTTGTAGCTTGATGCAACTTAAAAAAATGCAACCTTGCCTAGGTTTCTCTTCCACTTGAAACCCTTTCTTCAGGGCATCCCAATCTTTCCTGTCTCCTCTTCTTCAGCCACGCTGCTCAAACACATCCTGTTCCATGACTCCCCAAGTGGTAGCCTCTGTAAGAATGGCCTCTCTCCATACTCCCTCTTGTCCACGTGGCCACTCATCTTAGCTCACTGCACACACGGTGGAAAAGTCCATACTCTCCACAGTCTTACCTGGCCCTCTTCCAGCACACTGCACCAAGGGTTACCCAAGGCACTTTCCATCCACAGACTTTGTTTAAATTCTACAACAAGCTGAGAGATTATTATTACTTCTTAGTTTTCAAATTAGAAAGCTAAACTCAGAGACAGTAAATAACTTGCCTCACCTGGGAAGAGGCTGGCTTACCTGGTGGCTCACATGCTAAAGAATCTGCCTACCAGTGCAGGAGACCTGGGTTCGATCCCTGGGTCAGGAAGATCCCCTGGAGAAGGGAGTAGCAACCCACTTCAGTATCTTGCCTGGAGAATTCCATGGACAGAGAAGCCTGGCGGGCTATGGTTCAGGGGGGTCACAAAGAGTTGGACACGACTGAGCAACTTACTCTTTCACTTCTTTCAGCAGGGAAGAGGGCTGGCCAGGATTCTGAGCTTCAGGGCTATGCTCCAGGGTGTATTCATTTTGGAGTTAATAAGCCATCAGTTCACCCATAGTCCTGTTCCGCAGTTGTGATCCAGGAGGAGGGGGAAGTTACTCAACCTCGCCACAGTGTCTCTCCTGTAAACCAGGGGTCTCCAATCTCCAGGATCTAATGCCTGATGATCTGAGGTGAAAGTGTTAAGTTGCTCAGTCGGGTCCGACTCTATGATCCCCACGGACTGAAGACCGCCAGGCTCCTCTGTCCATGGGATTCTCCAGGCAAGAATACTGGAATGGGCTGCCATTCCCTTCTCCAGGGGATTTTCCTGACCCGGGGATCGAACCCAGGTCTCCTACATTGCAGGCAGATTCTTTATGGTCTGAGCCAGCACGGAAGCCCAAGATGAGGTAAGGTGTTTGTTAATGGGTAGTGTGAGCACCCTGCCAATAAATGTTCCTATTCCTTTTCTTTTTTTTTGAAATGACACTTTGCAAACAATTTCCTGACCCTGCATGATGACCTTTTGGGCATCCCAAGGGGTAGATTCCCGGGGAGTGTGCTCAGACCTCCTCTTTCTGTTCAGTTGAAAGCTATGGAAAATCATAAGGACTGTGGGGCTTGAACAATCGGCAGAAAGATACTTGCACATGAGCTTTTTTATTAGATAGTTGCGGAAACCAAGCTATTTACAGATGTTGTCGCTTTTGTGTCTTTAACTGCTGGTAGATTTCAAAAGCATCAACTTTGTTCTGTGGTTCACAATGGCTGTGAAAAGATGTTAAGACTTCTGGAAATTCGTTGATGGTGAGCAAAATCTTTGCCTATGCTTTTGATTTCTAAATCATAGCTAATTTCTTTGGCAAACCCATCATTTCTAATTTAATGAATAGTATTTCGGTAATTGAACTAGCTTTTTGAAAGCAACAATGGCAGCCAAGGAGATCGTAACAGAGGACAGGAATAAGATAAATGGAGAAAGAGACACATAACTCCTTTTTGCTCGTCTGGTTGTTATTATTGTTAATAATAATAATAAAACTCAAGAAATTGATATAACTGTCTTTTTTTATCATTGTTTAAAATATCCTTGGGAATGTCACAGAAAATAGCAGTTGTGGCAGTGCACCCTAAATTATAGTACAGTGAGAAAAATTGGCAGTGGTGGGTTCTGCCTGACAATTGCTGCCTGATATTTTGAAAGCAAAATAGTCACTTAAACATTTTTAGGCCATTTCATGAAAAAAAAAAGAGAATCACAATTTCAGGTGAGTTTCACCCCTGATTATGATTTATTTGCAAGGAGGGAGGGATGGTTTGGTGTGGCAGGCAGACAGGTGGCCCAAGGACCTCTGCCTTCTGTGTTCCTGTCCTGCATGATCCTCTCCTCCTGAGTGTGGGCTGGATTTCAGGGGCTCGCTCCTAACAGATAGGATGTGGCAGGAATAACGGGATGCCATTTCTGAGGCTGGTTGGTAAAGGCTGGTGACTTCCATTCTCGGTGCTCTTTCTTGCTCTCTTTCTACCCCCTCATCTGGGAGGTGGCCAGACGCCATGGGCATCTCCATGCTGGGTGCCTGCACTCAGTCATGTCTGACTCTTTGTGACCCCAGCAACTGTAGCCCACCAGGCTCCTCTGTCCATGGGATTTTCCCAGACAAGAATACTGGGGTGGGTCACTGTTTCCTTCTCCAGGGGATCTTCCTAACCCAGGGATTGAACCTGTATCCTCTGCATTGGCAGGCGAATTATTGTTTTTCCTTTCAACTGAAGGATTATTGCTTTACAGTATTGTGTTGGTTTCTGCGCATTTCAGCATGAATCAGCCTGGCAGACGGATGCCTTACCACTGTGCTACTTGCAGAGTCCAGTGGAAGGCCCCAGAGGAGAAGAGCCTGAGTCTTGTCAACATCCCTACGAATGAACCTGAAAGTGGCTCTCCTTCCTCACGTCCCCCCGCCCCAACCCCATCAGCTTTCAGATGAGAACACAGCCAAGGCTGGTAGCTTGACTGTCCCCTCACGAGAGGCTTTAAGCCCGAGGCACTCAGCCATGTGACACTCAGACTTCTGACTGCAAGATAATAAAAGCAGATAATAAATGCAAGATAATAAACTGCAAGATAATAAACGTTTGTTGATTTAAACTGTGGAACTGTGGGGTTATTTGGTATGAGGCACTAGGTAACTAATACAGATGGGGAGTACGATGGGAATAACGAGTTCTGGAGTGGGTAGGTCTCTGAAAACTGGGGGCCATAATGACAGGATCCCTAAGCTCTGTTTTGGGGGGGTTCTGAGAGCACACATCTGGCATTATCCAAGCTCTTGGGCCCAAGACTTTTCATTTCTGGATACTGAGGCTAACCCTCTGTCTTCAAGCAATGAAAATGGAAACTAGCCAACTAAAGCAAAGGGAGATTTATTGGAAAGCTCTCAGGAGGCTGTAGAATCAACAGAAGACTTTGAGGCCAGGTTTGGGGACAGGCAGGGACACAGAGTCCCAGGATTTAGGAAAAAGTACGGCAACATTCTCCTAGCTGCAAGTTGGGTCAGCACATGGCCACTACAATATATGGCCCATGATGTCATTAATACTTTCTATCCTTGTGTTATTCAAGATTCAAAACCCTGAGAGAGACCATTCAATTGGCCATTCTTAGCTGTGTGCCCAACTCCTGGTTGCTTTGACGCTGGGAAATGAGGAGTGGGGCCCTTTGAAGTTCTTTCTTAAAAAATATATATTTATGTATCTTTGGCTGTGCTGGGTCTTCGTTGCTGTGCAGGTTTTTCTCTAGTTGTGGAGAGTGGGCGCTAGTCTCTAGGTGTAGTGTGTCGGCTTCTCATTGCGGTGGCTTCTCTTATTGCAGAGACTCCTAAATCAGGGATTGAATCCAGGCACAAGAGCAACTCATCCTGAACCTCTCTCAACACTAAGTGGGCAGAGGTGTGGGTGGGGGAAGGGCTGGCCTCTGTATTTTCAGTAAGCTTCCCTGGAGACTGTGCCATGCAGACTAGCTTAGGATTCCCTGGTTTAGCTATTTGCTCACTAAATTCCCCCATGGCTCAATAATTCCATGATCCAGAGAGTTCTTTTGCATTAAAAAGGTGTCCATGGATGGGGAAAGGATAAAGGATGTGAAAATTAGTGTTGTGTGCATTGACTAAACATTGATAACTGTGAAACTCCCTGTCAGGGTATAGGTCCAATGTAGCAATTCTAATTTGCCCATACCTGGGGGCTCAGACAGTAAAGAATCCACCTGCAGTGAGGGAGACCTGGGTTTGGTCCCTGAGTTGGGAAGATCCCCTGGAGGCGGGCATAGCAACCCACTCCAGTATTCTTGCCTGGAGAATCCCCATGGACAGAGGAGCCTGGTGGGCTACAGTCCATGAGATTGCAAAGAGTCAGACAGGACTGAACGACTAAGCACAGCACACAATGATGCTGTCATCAAAATTACAGGACTCTTTTAATTCACAAAATGGTCTGTACTTCGTAAGCAGTGCAATGCCATTAGCTGTAGAGGACATCTGCCATTAGGTCACCAGGTACAAGCAGGTGTGTCATCATTCTGCTGGTACTTGATTTCTTTTCAGGACCCTACCTTTCCCCCAGTGGCTGTAGCTTCAGGTCACAGACTAGACTGCCTCAGTGAGTCTTGTTTAATCAAGATAGGAGTTTATTTCTATCTTATAACATTTAAATTATTTCTTGTACAACACAGAAATTACAAGACATAGAAGATATTTCTTATATAACATACATAAAAGTTATTTCTCACTTATAAAGTTTGAGATGGTGGTCCAGACCTAAGTGAGGGCCCAGTGGTTTTGAACACACAAGCTCCTTCCACTTTTAGACTTTGCTGTTCCCAAGGTGGGCTTCCCAGGTGGCTCAGAAATAAAGAATTCTCCTGCCATGCAGGAGATGGAGACATGGGTTCGGTCTCTGGGTTGGGAAGATCCCCTGAAGGAGGAAATGGCAAACCACTCCAATATTCTTGTCTGAAAAATCCAAAGCACAGAGGAGCCTGGCGGGCTACAGTCCATGGGGTCATAAAAGAATCGGACACAACTGAGCGACTGAGCATCCCACGGGTATGGCCCTTGTACATGAGGTCAGAGATGACTGTTCACGATCTTTACATTCAGCTATAAAAAGAAGAACTGAGAAAAAGACAGTGTGACTACCTTCCTTTCCTTTTATGGGTACGGCCCAGAAGTTGCACAAACCATTTTTGGTCATATGATCTCACTAACTAGAATTAGGATACATGCTTTTGTATGAGGGAGGCTGGGAAAAATGCAGTCTTTAGGCCAGCTATAACTTTGATTACTAAAAAAAGAAGAGGGAACCAGACAATGGGGAAACAGTTATAGTCTCTGCCACAAATGGAAAATTCCTGGTGCTTGCCCTCCATTAAGAAATTCAGGGCTTCCCTGATGGCTCAGTGGTAAAGAATCCACTTGTCATTGCAGGAGATGTGGGTCTGATCCCTGATCCTAGAGTGGGTTGCCATGCCCTCCTCGAAGGGACCTTCCCAACCCAGGTGTTGAACCCAGGTGTCTTAGGTCTCCTGAATTGGCAGGTGGGCTCTTTATCACTAGTGCCACCTATAAGCCAATATAAAATAAAATGAAAAGTTATTCTTTAAAAAACAAAAGTGACGTGTTTTGACCTCTTCTTGAGGTCTTTTTTCTCCACTGAGCTTCAACAAGTCCTTGTAGGTGCACTTGCTGTTTCCACCCTCTGAGCCATCCCCATGCACAGGGGACCCTGCATGCATGCCACCTTGGGAGGGTGTTCTTCTAACATCTGAGCCCATATTAGATTTCTCAAGTTACACTGGAGTATGGGAATGGGTACTAGGGTGCTAGATGTGCTGTTGCTACTGCTGCTGCTAAGTCACTTCGGTCGACTCTGTGCGACCCCATAGACGGCAGCCCACCAGGCTCCCCGATCCCTGGGATTCTCCAGGCAAGAACACTGGAGTGGGTTGCCATTTCCTTCTCCAATGCATGAAAGTGAAAAGTGAAGGACAAGTTGCTCAGTCGTGTCTGACCCTCAGCGACCCCATGGACTGTGGCCTACCAGGCTCCTCCATCCATGGGCTTTTCCAGGCAAGAGTACTGGAGTGGGGTGCCATTGCCTTCTCTGAGATGTGCTATTGGGAGGATCTAAAGATAAATGTCACTGATTTCTTGACTCTGATCTGCTTTGTCACCATAGTAAAAGCAGGTAGACAAGGAGAAAATGATGGATGTTAGAGGCAACCTGAGGACTTAAACTAAGGCAGCCCCAGGAACATAATTAAATATCTGTGGTAGGCAGAGACAGATTTCTAGTTAAATAAATCGAAGTTAATTCAAACTTGATTTAAAACAAAGTATTTGTTCTCCTTTCTATCAAGTCAGATACAATTATAAGTGTTTGTGCATTTTAGGCTTCAAGTGTGCATTTAATTTACCTTTCTTCATTGGAGCTAGAAGCTCACGGCTACAGCTGAGACTAGATGTAATCATGTAACCTATTGGTGTTTTAAAGAGGAAATGGGTTATTGTAAACACTGCCTAGGTTTTTAAGTCCACTCTCACTGGGTACTTTTGGGGGAATATATATTATACATAATTTATATAATACACATATTATAACATGTTGAATTATAAATATATACATAAATATAAGTGTATACATATACTAATATATCATACTATGTATTATCTTGTGTGTATGTATGTGTGTATATATATATATATATATATATGGGCTTCCTTGGTGGCTCAGTGGTAAGAGCCTACCTGCCAAGGCAGGGTTCTATCCCTGGGTTGGGAAGATCTCCTGGAGAAGGAAATGGCAACCCACCCCAGTATTCTTTCCTGGGAAATCCCATGGACAGAGGAGACTGGTGTGCTACAGTCCATGGGGTCACAAAAGAGCTGGACATGACTTAGGACTAAACAACAACAACATATATAATTATGTATACATAGTATAGTTATATATACATAATATATAATATATATACATAATATAAGTTCACAAAGTTAGGTGAGGAATAAATGTAAAATCATTTTTTTTATAGCTAAAACTAGACTTTAATTTTGTGCGCTAATCTGTTGGGATTTATTAAAACCTGATTTTAATCTATTTAGATCTCTCCTTTTCCCTCTGGTTCCCTCACATTTCTGGGGGATTTAAATGATGCCACAGAACTGAACAGGGGGAGACAACTGGTCTCTGTCATCTATCCACACTTCCCTCTGATGGCCTCTGTTAGCCTCTAGTCCCGGCAGATGGTCCGTGAAGGTCACTGCTAAGCCGTCCTCTGTTCCTGTCCCATAGGCCTCTTCGGGTCCAGACTGTTGTTGCTGTTCCTTCAGCATCACAGCACGATTGAGGGCACACAACCATCAACTTCCATGCCGGTCCGGGCCTAGGCCCCCCAGACCCCACAGAATCACAGGGGGTCCAAGCACCTCCCTACCTGGAACATGTGCAGCAAAAGCGATGTGCAGTCATGGGTGTGGCGGTTACTCCTCTCTGCCTTCTCCAGCGCTGCTAAGGTCTTCATTTCTCCCCTGAGAGATGTGCTGGGAGAACAGGTGGTGACTCGTGAGTGAGGCCCGAATGTCGTCTCAGAACCGAGGGTGATCAAGTCAGCCTCAGATGGCACTTCCTCTGCCCTGGATTCGAGTCACTTTCATTTTCAGGAATACGAAGTCCAAAGTCGTGGACTCCCTGGGAATGCCGGCGTGGGGACACTCCTGCGACCTCTGACCTCTCCTGGTGGGGCGGCCTGGCACTTCCACGCATGCTCAGTCTTCCTGAGCATCTCGCGAGCTCGGCCCGGGTGGACTGCACATGAGAACTGTCTCCATTTCTGTTGTCCCGCCAAGAGCGAGGCAGCTCCGCGGATGGAGGGGCACGGACCCGGAACTGGACGACTCTCCTGGTTTCAGGGTGCGGGGCCAGGCAGCTGCGCCCCTTTTCCCATGTCCATCTTTTACAACAGAAAGCACCCCATGTCGTGGTCCCGGGACCCTCACTTCTCCTCCGCGAGGTGGCCCGTGTCCGGGTGTCCCAGGTCCGGTGAGTCTAGGGGAGCAACTCTGCTCCCCGAACTTCTGCCCTAGAGCCCTTCTGGACCCATGATATTTACGTTTATTTCCTCACAAGATTTTTACTCCTTGCTACAAGTTATAGACTTTTAAGTGAGTCTGAGCTTCAAAACTTTAATGATACGCAGTTGTTAAAGAATACAAACGGGGAAATTGACCAACTGTGAGGCTGAAAGAAAAGGATAGGCAACAGAATTACGTACAGTATACTTAAAAAAAAGATATACTTTTGAGTGCTTCTAAGGGCCAGGCACTGTGCTCGATCTGAAATTTGTAGATCAATAAAACACAGCCCCTGCCCTTAAGAAGAAGTGCCAGTGGCCAAAATAGTAACACATTTATTTCTAGAAGACAAAGGTGTAAGTGATTTTTATTTTCTTTAGGCTTTTCTTTGTGAAGTGTGTTCACAATCTTGAAGTACATTTTATGTTTACCTTTAGATTGATCCAGTTGAGTTATTTTGCCATAAAGGATACTTTAGAGATCCTTTATGTTTTTCAGAAACTAGTGGCTGTCGCCAGTGTAGGACAGTGGTTCTCATAATAGGTGTGGAGACACCCTATGTCTCCTTATGTAGACACCTTATGTAGACAGTATAAAAGGCTAAAGTTATTTTTACATTGATGTAAACATATTATTTGTCTTTTTTACTCTTCGTCACTCAAGAGTATACAGGGGAGGTTTCCATTGTACACTTAGTATGGTACAGTATAACTTAGTAAACCAGCATCTTCCAGTTGACTGATACATGATGTTACAAAATGAAGCATGGGTAAAAGATCAATTCAAATTTCTAGATAAATCAATCAGTTTTAGGGTTAACAGTACAAAAGATATGGTTTCATATTTCTCATTGCAACTAATCTGTTAGGAAACTACATTTGTTAAGCTATGGTGTGATATCAAAAAGAATATCCATATTATCTGAAATGACTATTAAAATGCTTCATTTTCCAGCTTTAAAAAAAAGGAAAGGAAATCAGAAGGAATCAGGAATGAAAATAAAAGGAAATCAGTTCTTAGTTTTTGAGAGTCAAGAGCTTAACTTGTTATCTTGATAGCCCCTAGTTCATGGCCATGTGGCTATCTAAATTTAAATGAATTGAAATTAAATACATAAAAAGCCAGTCCCTCATTTGCACATTTCAAGTGTTCAATAGCCAGAAGCTGGCTAGGGAAGCTACTATGAAAATAGTTCAGATTTACAGATCATTTCTACATGACTGGGATTGGACAACTGAGTTAGATCACAATACATAAAAAGTAAAAGTGAAGCTTTCAGTCTCTGGGACTTGAAAGGATTTTCTTAGATGGGGAAAGATAAAGGGCTGGAGGAGGCAGGAGAAAGGAAAGACAAAGGTGGTCATCTGATAGAGGTGGAGGTCATGTCTGGAGGTGCTTGGTATCCACTGGAGGATGCTGCCACTGCTGGCGAGGGGGGCAGTATGGGAGCTGAGTCAGCGTGCAGAACCCTGTGGTCTGCATTCAGGTTTCGTCGTGTGAAGCCTGTCTTGAGGAGTTGTGGCAGGTGTTTTGCCCCATGGCATGAATCATAGGAGGATTGTTGGTCCCTGTTGAACGTCACCGACAGGCTACATTTGATTAATCATTAACTCATTGGAAAAGACCATGATGCTGGGAAAGACTGAGGGCAGGAGAATGGGACGACAGAGGATGCGATGGTTGGATGGCATCACCAACTCAATGCACATGAGTTTGAGCAAACTATAGGAGACAGTGAAGGACAGGGAAGCCTGGTGTGCTGCCGTCCATGGGGTTGCAAAGAGTTGGACACAACTCAGCAACTAAACAACGACAACAACAACAACAAACACGTTGCTTAGAGCTGTTTTTTTTTTTTTTTAATCTCCTTGTCCTTAATATGGAATTTTTTCCTCTTTCTTTTTTATTTTTGAAATTATGAAAGTATGATAACACATTTACAGGAGACTTGGAAAATACAGGAGTTTTTTTTTTTTTTTTTAATAATGGCTGGACAAAGCCATGGTCAACTCTAGAAGATTCAGCAAGATCACCATTAGGAATCCTCCTTCAGGTGTTCCCAGAGGATCTCATTTAATTGGCTAACCATTACTGTACCTGCGAGTTGTGGGAATAGAAAGTGAAGATGCCACGTGGTGGATGAACGGATGACTGGGGTGGTGGTGTTCTGGACCTCTGTTCCAGTCCATTCTCTTGAGGTGAAATGGTCCTGGATTTCAATGTGGGGAACAAAATTGACCTCACCTCTTTCTTTCACACCTCCTCCTGGTTTTGGGGTGGCTTCCTGGGAGCAACTACTTTCCTCCCTATCACAGATCTCGCTGCTGCTGCTGCTGCTGCTGCTGCTAAGTCGCTGCAGTTGTGTCCGACTCTGTGCAACCCCATAGACGGCAGCCCACCAGGCTCCCCCGTCCCTGGGATTCTCCAGGCAAGAACACTGGAGTGGGTTGCCATTTCCTTCTCCAATGCATGAAAATGAATAGTGAAAGTGAAGTCGCTCAGTCATGTCCGACTCTTAGAGACACCATGGACTGCAGCCCACCAGGCTCCTCCATCCATAGGATTTTCCAGGCAAGAGCACTGGAGTGGGGTGCCATTGCCTTCTCCCACAGATCTCACTGGACAGCTCCAAATCCACAGACCCACTAACAAAATCATATGACCAAAGCTGGGACCACCAGAACCTGTCCTAGGAGTTCTGTTGTATCAACCTCGAAAGGCCCTCTGTCCTTCTCAGAGTTGCTGATTTGGTAGAACGTAAATCTGGAACTGCAGGTGGCCATTGTTGTTTGTAAATAGGAAGAGTCCTCTTGAAAATAAAGCCACACATAGGAAAGCGTAACTGAGAGATAGGAGCAGAGCCTTCACAGTAGTGCTCGGGCACCCGAATGTGGCAGTGCCTAAAATCACAGATTAACCCTTCGGATTATCAGTTACACTAGTCAGTCAGTTCTTGTTTCTGCTTCAGCTGGTTTGAGCCAGTCTTCCCATAATTTTCAGGGTAAGGAGTTCTAACCAATACAAGATATTAATAATCTTTTCCTCTTTTTTAAGAATCTATAGGATAAATGTTTTTTGGGAGTTTTCAGATCTAGAAATGTTTTTTTCCCTTCTGAGTGAAGGCTTTGTTTTTTTGAATACTGTGTATCACATAAGCAATTTTGTTTCAGGCATAAAGTTCAGAAACAAATTTTGGATTCGCTTCTAGTCAGTGGATAGAGCTTTATCACATTTTTTAAAAATGTGCCAACATTGCTCTTGGCTCTATCCTATTTTTTCTACTTTTATTATTCTTTTGACCCTATTTCATCACCTATTTTAACTTTATCTTGTTTTATTTTGTCTCTGTAAGCTTGTCTAATTCTTTTTTAGCAAAGACAGTATGTAAATAAATAAGCCAAATGAGGAGAAAATTCCATAAGGTTCTGTTTACATTTCCATTGTCAACTAAGAACATCTGTTTCTTTTGAGAAGATATCTCCTTAGTGTATTACAAACATCACTGCCTGCCTGTAAGAGATAATGTGTATAATCTTGCATTTCTTAGTAGGCTTGTGGCTTTACTTAATCTCTTTGCCAAAAAATTATTGTCTTGAGGGGAGATCACGGGGTCTTATTTAGGTAGTTATATAATTTCTTCGCAGAACAAAAAATGTAGACAGGCCACGAATGCATGGATTTACTAAAAGTGGGCCATGTAGGGGATGTTAGCCTACATTACTGGTTTTGGCATTTATTCTGTAACATCTTAAAGTTTTTTTTTTTTTAATGTTGTATTATGAATGTAAGGTTCTGTGGTCAAAGGATGTCTTCTCCATACTCAGTGTCTCTTTGTAAGATTTCTCTAGCATGGCTTATCGTTCAGTCTTTTATCTTCTTATTCCTCAGTCTCTGTCAGGGTCCACTGAATTGGCCACCCTATTCATCTCTCCCCTTCATGGATCATAGCCTTACCGTGGCGAAGGGGACTGTGTAACTTAGTGAACCTATGAGCCATGCCATGCAGGGCTACCCAAAATAGGTGGGTCATAGTGGAGAGTTCTGATAAAACATACTTCCCTGGAGGAGGAAATGGCAACCCATTCCAGTATTCTCCCCTGGAGAACCCCATGAACAGTATGAAAAGGCAAAAAGATATGACACTGGAAGATGAGCCTCTCATGTTGGAAGGTGTCCAGTATGCTACTGGGTAAGAGCAAAGGACCATTACTAATGGCTCCAGAAAGAATGAAGTGGCTGGCCCAAAGTGGAGATAATGCTCAGTTGTGGATGTGTCTGGTGGTGAAAGTTCAATCCTGTAAAGAAAAATATTGCATAGGAGCCTGAAATGTTAGGTCCATGAGTCAAGGTAAATTGGGCGTGGTCAAGCAGGAGATGGCAAAAGCGAACATTGACATCTTTTAGGAATCAATGTACTAAAATGGATGGGAATGGGTGAATTTAATTCAGATGTGACCATTGTATCTATTACTGTAGGCAAGAATCCCATAGAAGCAATGGAGTAGCCCTCATAGTCAACAACAGAGTCTGAAATGCAGTACTTGGGTGCAACCTCAAAAACAACAGAATGATCTTGGTTTGTTTCCAAGGCAAACCATTCAGCATTACAGTAATCCAAATCTGTACCCTAACCACTGATGCCAAAGAAGCTGAAGTTGACTGGTTCTATGAAGACCTACAACATCTTCTAACTAACACATACACACACACACGCACAAAGTCCTTTTCATCATAGGGGGTTGAAATACAAAAGTCAGAAGTCAAGAGATACCTGAAATAATAGACATGTTTGACCTTGTACAAAATGAAGCAGGGCAAAGGCTAACAGAGTTTTGTTAAGAGAACTTGCTGGTCATAGCAAACACCCTTTTTCAGCAACCCAAGAGACAACTCTATGCACGGACATCACCAGGTGGTCAATACCGAAATTAGATTGATTATGTTCTTTGTAGCCAAAGATGGAAAAGCTCTATACAGTCATCAAAAATAAGACTTGGAGCTGGCTGTGACTCAGATCGTGAGCTCCTTACTGCAAAATTCAGTCTTAAATTGAAGAAAGTAGGGAAAAGCATTAGGTCATTCAGGTATGACCTTGGACTCCAAGAAGATCAAATCAGTCAATCCTAAAGGAAATCAATCCTGAATATTCATTGGGAGGACTGATGCTGAAGCTGAAGCTCCAATATTTTGGCCACTTGATACGAAGAGCTAACTCCTTGGAAAAGAGGATGATGCTGGAGAAAGACGGAAGGCAAAAGGAGAATGGAGTAGCAGAAGATGAAATCGTTAGATATCATCATCCACTCAATGGACATGAATTTGAACAAACCCTGGGAGATAGTGGAGGACAGAGAAGCCTGACATGCAGCAGTCCATGGGATCACAAAGAGTCAGACGTGACTTAGCGACTGAACAACAACAAGAAGTCATCTTTACCTCTGCAGGGTGCTCTATACATTGTCGCCAGGGCAGTATTCAACACTTGGACAGGCGTGCAGTGGCCAGTTCAAGTCCTTATTGTGGTTCTCTAACTGATGATGATTGCAGAATCACCTTCAAGGAAGTCTCACCATCTGTCTCCCTACTTCCACTATTTCTAATACCAGTCACACCTGTTTCCTCTCTGGGTTCAGAACAGAGTTTTGCTCATGCTTTTTTTTTTTTTTTTTTTTTTGCCATGTCAATATCATCTCTCCAAGTCCTCCCTCTTTCTCTGTTTATCCACATGGTACAGTTGTCAAGTTTAAATTCAGTGAAATTCTTCCTGGGCATTATTCTCTGCACACTTCCTTCAAGTCTACAGGCCATCCAGCAGAGTGTTCTGATTTCAGCCTCACATTATGTGTAATTGCATGCATTTCTCTAAATAATAGCTATGTATATATGTTTCTTTCATGTAAGTATCTTGTTTCTTAAGAATAAATAAAAGCTCATTGAGGGGAATTTTTAGGCCTTTATATCTCTTATTCCCTAAATATTTAGCATAGTGCTACAAGCATGCTGCTGCTGCTGCTGCTGCTGCTGCTAAGTCGCTTCAGTTGTGTCCGACTCTGCGCGACCCCAGAGACGGCAGCCCACCAGGCTCCCCCGTCCCTGGGATTCTCCAGGCAAGAACACTGGAGTGGGTTGCCATTTCCTTCTCCAGTGCGTGAAAGTGAAAAGTGAAAGTGAAGTCGCTCAGTCGTGTCTGACTCTTAGCGACCCCATGGACTGCAGCCTACCTGGCTCCTTCGTCCATGGGCTTTTCCAGGCAAGAGTACTGGAGAGGGGTGCCATTGCCTTCTCCGGCTACAAGCATAGTATGTATTTAATAAGTGAAGTGAAGTCGCTCAGTGTGTCTGACTCTTTGCGACCCCATGGACGGTAACGTACCAGGCTCTGTGGTCCATGGGATTTTCTGGGCAAGAATACTGGAGTGGGCTGCCATTTCCTTCTCCAGGGGATCTTCCCAACCCAGGGATCAAACCCAAGTCTGCTGCATTGCAGACAGACGCTTTACCGTCTGAGCCACTAGGGAAGCCCATGTATTTAATAAAAGTCAACCAAATGGGCTGTGAACAAGGAGCCCTGAAATTTAGTTACAAGCTGAAGAAGGGAATGGAAACCCACTTCAGTATTCTTGCCTGGGAAATCCCATAGAGGAGCCAGGCAGGCTACAATCCATAGAGTCACTGAGAGTGGGACGCAACTTAGCAACTAAACAACAATGATGCTTTTGGTTAGCTGTCATATTTGGTTTATTCAATATTTTACCTTTTGAGTCCTGTAATTTCTTATTTAAAATAGAAAAAAAAAGGGGATGCAAGGACTCTCTGAGAAGAATCCCATGGGGCAATCAAAGGAATGCATGCGAAAGGAAGCTTGTGTTAGATTGGATGATATTCAGTGTTCCCAATGCCCATATTCTACCCCTGGGCACATGGCTACATTCAGACTTTCAGGATCTCCTTGAACTTTATCCAACAATCAGCAGATTTGGGCCACGTACAGTATGTGATACCCTAGGCTCAGAACTCCCTGAAGACAGGAATTATGTCTTTCTCACTTGCACTCTCTGCTTAAGTGAAAGTGAAGTCGCTCAGTCGTGTCCGACTCTTAGCGACCCAATGGACTACAGCCTACCAGGCTCCTCCATCCATGGGATTTTCCAGGCAAGAGTACTGGAGGGGGGTGCCATTGCCTTCTCCAACTCAGCTAATGCATGGAGCATCATAGTATGTGGAGCATCATACATGCTCAGTAAAAGTTGATACTTAGAGAATGGAACAGTTACCTCAAGTGAAACAATGTAGGTATGACTTTTCCTGGTCTACTTAGTATCTGTGTCAGGGTCATATGTACTCAGGGACTAAGAATTGACTTTAAGCCGTGATTGTGACAAACTGTAACTCCATTTTTGTTGACTTAAAATGAGAAATTTTAATGTAAATGGAGAATTATTTTTTTAAATGTCAAATAATCATACAAATAATAGCACTCATAGAGCTGAAGTAAGAGTCTATCTCATCTTTTTGGAATAAAGTAGCATATAAACCCTGGATATAGTCACACAAAGGACAATAAACGTTACTACATTAGCTCTTATAAAGCCCTTGCTCTGGCTGAATAAGCAAATAAGCAGCCGTTCTTCATTAGGGAGAGGGAGGCTTTGGGTCATCTTCACACTAATTTAATTTTATAAAAATCTTCAGCTAGGTCTTGGTTACTACAGAGGACGCTGTTTTGTTTTTTTTTTTTTTAAACTTTTTGTTTTGTATCGGGATGTAGCCAATTAACGAACAATGTTGTGATAGTTTCAGGTGAACAGCAAAGGGACTCAGCCATACACATACATGTATCCATTCTCCCTAAATTCCCCTCCCATGGCTGCCCCATAACATTGAGTAGAGTTCCCTATGCTACACAGTAGGTCCTTGTTGGTTTTCCATTTTAAATATAGCAGTGTGTACATGTCCACCCCAAACTCCCTAACTATCCCTTCCCCCGCTCCCTCCTCCTTTCCCCGGCAACCATAAGGTCCTTTAGAGAACCCTGATTTTCAAGTAACCATGCAACCCTCATTGCTTCCGTCAAAGATGGAACTTGCAGTTAGCTGAGAAGCTTGATACCTGGTTCTTGGTTCCCGAAGCTACATCCCTAATGGTTTCCATGGAAATAACAGTGGCAATGGCTCCATGTGTCTGAGTAGGAGCTGCAGCCAGCTGAGCTCTGGAAAGGGGCTACATTTTCCCTTTACATCCAGAGCCAGCCGTCAGCGTGGACAGACTGCACAATGCTATAGCCTCTGGCCAGGCCTCAGAGCCGCAGTTACTCAGATGATTGAGGAAATCTGATATTCTGGCGAACAGTTCTGGTAAATAACTAATAAAACTTCTACAGATACACAATTACTTAGATTGGATATCTTCTTTAAGCTCCAGTTAATTGCATCCAATATTCATACTTAGATTTAATTTAGACTCATATATCTGATATAGCAATTGGTGCATGACTTTTATGAACATGAATTTGTTTAGATTGCTAAAAATTCTCTCATCTTTCATTTAGAGAGAAAGATAACCTGTATATTGTGTGTCTCGAGTGTTTTCAGTGGGAGCTATGTGCTCAAGTAGTTCCTGATAAACGGGGAGTATGTGTAAGAATTTTTATTAAACTTTGTAACCATGTTTAGACTCTTATAACTTGCTGGGAGAGTTGGCAAACTACCTAATCTCTGGATATCTTGTTTTCTAATTTATTACATAAAGTGTCAAAGTGGGGGTAATGAAGACTGAGATCTATTCTGACACAAATGGTTATAAAGTTCATAACAGAGTGTATGTTTACTGGACTATATTAATATGTAAGTATAACTAACATTTAATGACCAACTACTGTGCACAGTCATAAACTGGACAGTTTTGGAAAAATAAATATTCTGCTTTATTCATTGTTGACATATAGTCCCTATCTGGCTAATCAGTTTTCAAACGGTTTTATACCATGTGATAGGTTCTAAATTATTCTACACATAATATAGTTTTTTATGATTTAGGAGTCACTTTGTGTAATGTGCATAATATACTATGAAAATCAGTTAACAGAATACAGCACAATGAACGTAAAAATGGTAGAAATATGATAGACATCTCTCCTAATTCTTTAAAATTATTATTTTAATTTAATTAAAAATTATTATTTGACAATTTTGTCTTTACTGTAGAAATAGAGCTCAGGAAAGATGTTCTCATTATTTGACTTTCCACTGGCTTAGATCATAACTAAAAAAAGTAAATTAATGAGCTATAAAAATAAATATAATTATATATAGGTATATCCGATTAGTGAGAAAAAGACTAAAGATTTACCAATATACTTGGAGGGAAAAAAAAAACCCTATTCTGACCTAATGGTTAAAATATGTAGATGTGAATTAAAATTGAAAAGTATAAATTCACAGAGGAATAAATATGTATGTTAATTGAAGCTGGAGAAATCACCAAAGGCAGAAGATGATCAAATTATCATCTTTAAAAACAGGAAATCAGATATTTTGAGGCATTTTAAGGTTTATTATAAAATATGGAAATTCAGACCTGGAACACAGTAAAGTTCATTGATATTTCCCATGTCACTTGATTATCTTACTCTTCATGTGATGCCAGTTTTTTTTTTTTTCATTTCTGTGTTAGCAATTATTTTTTATATTCAAGTCACAGTACTCAGGATATTACAGCTTTTGATATTTGAATTTAATATCGCTATAGGAGTGAAATCCATTAGTTAGCCATCTGGTTTAGGGTAGCTTGCTTGCTATTTCTTTAGGCTTTCAAATTCTTGAAAATGTTTTGTACTTACGATCATTTGCATTTTAAATGTGTGCATGCATGTTCATGTATATACTGACATCTTGCTATAATATTGCACTCTTTTAGAGCTGAATGAAATGAAAGAATGACTTCCAAGAAGATTTAGTACATGAAATGCCAAAGTCATCTCATTACGAGTTTTGTCCCCAACTGTATCAGTTTCTTACGGCTGCTGTAACAACTTGCCACAAACCCGGTAGCTTGCAGTTCTGGACAGAAGTCTGAAATCAGTTCCACTGGACTGAAGTCAAGTTGTTGGCAGGGCTGTGCTCCCCCGGAGGCTCCAGGAGACACTTCCTTGCCTTGCCTCTTGTCATTGCACTCTTTGCGTTACTTGGCTCGTGGCCCCTTTCCCCATCTTCAAAGCCAGAACCCTAGCATCTTGCTTCAGGCATATTGCCCTCTTGTCTGCCTTCATCTTATAAGATGCTAGTGGTTGCATTTACAATCCACTCAGGTAACCCAGGATATTCTTTCCTCCTCGGATTCTCATTTTAACCATATCTACAAAGTCTCTTTGGCCATCTAACAACATTTACAGGTTCCAGGAATGAGAGCCAGAATGTCTTTGGGGATTATTATTCAGTTGTGCAGGAAAAATTAACTCAGCAGGCCTGGGTTGCTCCAACCCTATACATTTCAAAGGTCTTCAGACCTGACCCTACATCTGATCCCCAGGAGATGATCCAGTCTGAGTCCTTGGGGTATCTTACTTGGTAAGTTTCTTTGTTTACCCGAGATCTTGGGCCACATGAGATAGCTTATGCTTACAATATGATTTGTAGTAAGCACCTGTTTTGACAGGCCTGAGACTGTGGACCACACATGTATTTGACTTCTTAGAGGAGGTGGGCTGCAGACTGAGCAGCTAAGACCAGTCATACAGATGCTGTGTGCTGTGTGGTGGACTCCTAGTAAAATCCCTGGACACCAAGACTCAGGCGAGATGGTTGAGTTGGCAGCACTTAACATGGGTTGTCACACATTGTTACAGAGAGAATTAAACACTGTGTGTGTGATTTCATAGGGAGAGGACAGCCGGAAGCTTGTGCTTTGGTTTCTCCTGGGCTCTGCCCTCTAAGCTTTCCCTGCTGATGCTAACCTGTACCTCTTCACTATGTTGTTTTTGTTGTTCAGTGGCTCAGTCATGTCTGACTCTTTGTGACCCTATGGACTATAGCACGCCAGGCTTCCCTGTCTTTCGCCATCTCCCAGAGTTTGCTCGAATTCATATCCATTGAGTCAGTGATGCTGTCCAACCGTCTCATCCTCTGTTGTCCCTTCTCCTGCCCTCAATCTTCCCCAGCATCAGGGTCTTTTCCTCTTCACTATAGTAAACTGTCAGAGAAGTCAATGGCAACCCACTCCAGTACTCTTCCCTGGGAAATCCCATAGACAGAGGAGCCTGGTGGGCTGCAGTCCATGGGGTTGCTAAGAGTCGGACACGACTGAGCGACTTCACTTTCACTTTCATGCATTGGAGAAGGAAATGGGAACCCATTCCGGTGTTCTTGCCTGGAGAATCTCAGGGGCGAGGGAGCCTGATGGGCTTCCGTCTATGGGGTCACACAGAGTTGGACACGACTGAAGTGACTTAGCAGCAGCAGCGGCATAGTAAACTGGTTTAACAGTGTGTAGAAGTCTTCTGAATCCTGTGAGTCCTTCCAGCAGATCATAGAGCATAAGGATGGTCTTCAGGAACCTCAGAACATCAGCCAGCCACACCTAATTAGTCCAATAACATAGAATTCAGGTTGATGGTAGAGTGGCAGGAGGTGGCTGTGTGTATAAAATGTATTGTTCAAATAGGATATGTGTAATACAGAAAAGACCATCTTTGGCAAAATATTAATTAAAAACAGAAACCTTTCTGGAATTACAAACAAATTGCTGAGAACCATGGAAATCAAATGCTATATCATTGCTGCTTTGGAAAGAATGGAAAAGTAGTGAAGATACCATAGCTCTGTATACAAATTTGTAAGCCCAAACTTCAGATAAATACACCAAAATACCATGTGTGGCATTTAATCCTCACAACAAAGGAAGGAAACAAAGCATTTTTTCAGTTTATGAATGCTGAACCTGAGATTCTAGATGGCAGAGCCTGAGTTCATACCAGAGTGGGACAAATTGGAATTCTGTGCCCTTCCTAGTGCGACACACTACTCAAAAAAGCATAAATTTTCAGTCAGTGCTGACTTACCCTGAGAATTGCACAGACTTTTCCATGAATTACAATGCTTACTGCCTCTGAGGGAGCGTTGCATTTTGTTGATGCATCCTTTTTTTTGCATCTCGTCATGGATTTGCCCCTTGGCTCCTCTTACCCTGCTGCCTGGAGATTTATGTCTGTAAATCTTTATTTAAAAAATAGTGCTCTTTTTAAGGGTGTAAACCATATCTTACACATTTCTGTAAGATTCGCAATGCCTTGCCCAGGGCCATCTGCATGGTGTTATTACTAAATAGTTACTTTTTTTTTGTTTTGATCATAGTGTGAGATGGAACGATCTGTGATGTTATCTTGTAAATTATATGTGGATAACATTTAAAATCTTTACCTTGCGTGTGATTTTTCTGTAATTTCTTGGCTAGTATTAGCATGTGGTAAATACTTACCTAATAAAAAGATAGTACATATATACATGAAACCCCTGATGTTGGAATTTCCATATCTGTCTTGGTGATACATTGTTTGGTGAAAGGAGGTAAGTAAAAGATAGCAGTGGTTGGTTGGTGTCAAGAAAAAAATTTATTTCAGTGGCCCTTGAATTTCTGGTTTGTCAGATATTGACAGCCTCAGGGGTACAAGTGAAGGATTTCTAAAGATAATTCAAGAATGCTTAGAATGTGTTTGAGACACAGGAAAAATCATTTGCTAACAGGGTCCAATAACACTGAATAGGAATTCATAGACTAAATTGAGTGACTTTCAGTTTCAGCTGCTCTTTCTGTTTTCCTCATTTCGCAGGTAATAGCATTTATTTTCTCTCTTCTGTTGGAAGTGTTATAGTTAACCCTCTTCACAGTGAATATGTTGGAAGAAATTCTCTCCCTTCCTTCCTTCCCTTCTTCCTTCCTCCCTTGCCTCCTCCTTTTCTTTTATTGGATCAGAGAAAGATGACAGAGAGAGTTACACATATATATTGTATAACAATGCTTCCCTGGTGGCTCAGGGGTTAAAGTGTCTGCCTGCAATGCAGGAGACCTGGGTTCGATCCCTGGGTTGGGAAGATCCCCTGGAGAAGGAAATGGAAACCCACTCCAGTACTCTTGCCTGGAGAATGCCATGGACAGAGGAGCCTGGTGGGCTACAGTCCATGGGGTCACAAAGAGTCAGACATGACTGTATAACATGACTTTTTTTTTAAAAGAAGAAAGTTGTTTACTTGAAAATATGAACAGAATAAATGACTTTCTCCTTAACATCAACTATTGATCATCTCCACCATGACAAATGGTAACTAGAAAATTTTGCCTTTGAAAATATGCTTTTATGTATTTGACATGAAGGAAAATATTGATTTTGTTTAAACTTTCAGCAGAGTGTTTCACTTGAGAACATTAGTGAGAGTGTGGTAGAAAGGAAGAAGCAGAAAAACTGTGATATCTTTTTTCTTGTTACCCATCATATTCTTAACAATTTTACTTTATTTTTTTTTCACACAGCTCTCTGCATTCTCACTTTCTCTCATATGGTCCCTCCAGACTTCTTAACACTTACAGAACACTTGTAAGACTAAAAAACTTCCTATCTAAACCATGCATAAAAAAAAAAAAAAAGATTTTCACAGGTAAGAATAAAAGCATTCTCATTAATTTTAACAAGTATTTAATATATCATAGAGTTTCAGGGAATTTTTTTTTTTTAACAAGGACTCTTAATAATTGCCGGATGTCAACCTCAGTAGTTTTTCTGCTTTGAACTGTTAGAGAGTGAAAGAAGTGTTTTTGCTTGTTCATTTTCTAAAAGTAGAGTGACCAACTGATAATTAATGAAGAAATAAAAATGGAAAAAATCAGGCTTCTTGGTGGCTTAATTAAAGAATCCTCCTGCCAATGCAGGGTATACAAGTTTGACCCCTGGTCTGGGAAGATCCCACCTGCCTTGGAGCAGCTTAGCCTGTGCTGCACAACTTTTAAGCCTGTACTCTAGAATACGGGAGCCCAAGTGCCACAGCTGCTGAAGCCCGAGTGCCCTAGAGCAGATGCTCTGCAACAAGAGAAGCTACCATAATGAGAAGCCCACACACCATAACTAGAGAGTAGCCCCCCTTCCATTGCAACTAGAGAAAAAGCCTGAGTAGCAGCGAAGGCCCAGTGCAGCCAAAAATAAATAAGTAAAATTATTTAAAAAATACATAAAGAATGGAAAAAATCTGTGAATAACTGTGCTAAAAAGAAACCTACCAAAAAACAAGACACCAAAAAAGCTTTTAGCAAATACTGCACATTAAAAAAAAAAAAAAAGAGAAAAAAAGAAGAAAAGAATAAAGGAATCAGAACCAGGAAGAAATTGTTCACTCTGTGAAAATAGCAGCCTTGGTCTTACTGTGGGTTTTCTCTTTGTTCCTGAGACTTTGTTTTTCAAGGCAGTGAAAGTAGCCTCAAGAAAGATTGCAGTTCAGTCTTAGCCTTGCTTGTAAACTCACACCAAAGAGCCACAATATGTGGTAGTGGCCTCATTTGATGGGAAAGAAATCTTTTAAGGTTTTTCTTTTTAATTTT
Organism: Bos mutus; assembly: GCF_027580195.1. NCBI lineage: Eukaryota > Metazoa > Chordata > Mammalia > Artiodactyla > Bovidae > Bos > Bos mutus. The sequence goes on along the minus strand of NC_091630.1, from coordinate 53,872,444 downwards.
TTGGCATTCCCTGATAGGTTAATAGGTGTCCTTTCCTATCATGTCAACAACTTCCTTAAAAATATTTCTACAAAGACAATTTGGAGCATACAGAGAAATAGAAGAGTGTAATGCGTTCATATATCAATAAGATTTAACAACTTATTAACATTTGCTAGTATTTTATAAATTTATTCCATGTTTTAGATTTATACAATTTTATCAATCCTAAGGTTTTTCATAGAAGTGTAATTTACATGCAAGAAAACTTTAACTGATAGGTGAATAACATTGAAAATGAAAATTTCAATGTCTAGGTGAATAAATCTTGAATTATTAGGTTTGACAAATATATACAGTTGTGTGGCAAACAGCAGAATCATGATCTAGAAAATTCCACACCCTAAAGTTTTCTTCTGGCCATTTCCAGACAATTCCTTTCCTCCACTAAAGCTCCAGTAAGCCACTGAATTCCTTTCTTCTTCTACAGTTTTATTTTTTCTAGAATGTCACATAAATTGAATCATAAGGTAAATAGTATTTTATGTCTGTTTTCTTTCACTTTTCATGGTACTTTAGAGATTCATCCATTTTGTTGAATATATTTGTATTTTTTTTCTTTTTATTAATGATTAGTGTTCCATTGTATGGATATACCAAGGTTTCCCATTCTGTCCCAAAATGTAGACATTTTGATTATGTCCAGGTTTTTTTTTCTTTTTTTGCCTATTTTGCATAAAGCTGCTATAAGCATTTGGTTATACATCTTTGTGTAGACAGCTTCTTCATGTCTCTTGGCTGATTACCTAGAAGTAAAATTTTGGGTCATATGGTGTGTATTTAATTGTATAGAAAACTGAAACTGGTTCCAAGTGGCTATACCATTTTGCATTCCCATCTGTCATGAATGAGAGTTCCAGGGGCTCCACACCCTCAGCAGTACTTGATTATGTCAGTCTTTTAAATGTAGCTGTTCTGGTGAGTGTGTAGTGGTATCTTAATTTGCATTACTCTAATTATATTGAACATCTTTTTACATGACTACTTGCCACTTGTATGCCATGTTTTTTAAAGTGTCTTCCTTAGTCTTTTAAGAAATTGAGTTGTTAGTAATCCTATTATTGAGTTTTAAGAGTTTTTTTAATATAATTCTGGAGGCATGTCCTTTATTGGATACAGATTTTGCAAATATTTTTTCCCAAGTCTGTGTCCTGTATTTTCATTCTCTTAACTGTCAGTTTTGAAGAGCAGAAGTTTTAAAATTATGATCAATTCCAAATTATCTTTTTTTTTTATAGTTGATGCTTTCTGATATAAAGAAATTTAGGCTGTCAAGATCAGCCAGGTTTTGCTCCTATGTGTTCTTTATGAAGTTTTATAATTTTCCATTTCAAGTAAATGATACTAGGCGAATGTCCAATATCTTTTTATATTTGCATATGATAATCAAATTGTTCTAGCACTGTTGGTTGAAAAAAGAATGATTTCCCCATAAATTATTTTGGTATCTTTTTCAAAATCAATTTTCTAGTTACATGATGGACTACTTATGGACTTTCTAGTCTCTTCCATGGGTTTTTATGACTATCCTTGGGCTTCCCAGCTATCCTGGCTTCCTGACTTTTCTGGAGTGACTGTGAAGAGATACCCTATGTCTAGGGGAGAGAAGCCCCAGCAAGATTGTTGGTGCTGGAGCAGCAGCTGTGTGGCCCTAGAGCGACTTTGAGGAGATACCCCACATCTAAGGGCAAAGGAGAAACCCCAGCAAAACTGTAGGAGGGGCAAAATTACATTTAGAATCAAACTCCATCCACCAGAGATGCTCAGAAGGCTCAAACAAACCTTATGCGCACCAGGACACACACAAACTGAGCCAGAACTGTGTTTGAATGTCTCCTGTAGAGGTATGGGTCAGCAGTGGACCGTCGCAGGGGCAGGGGCTCTGGGTGCAGCAGACCTGGGTATGGCATAAGCCCTCTTGGAGGAGGTTGCCATTGGCCCCACCATAGAGCTGCCAGAACTTACACAAGACTGGGGAAACAGACTCTTGGAGGGCACAAACAGAACCTTGTGTGCACCAGGACCCAGGAGAAAGGAGCAGTGACCCCACAAGAGACTGACGCAGACTTCCCTGTGAGTGTCCAGGAGTCTCTGGCCGAGGCGTGGGTCAGTGGTGGCCTGCTAGAGGGTTGGGGGCAGTGCGTGCATGGGACCTTTTGAAGGAGGTCACCATTATCTTCATTACCTCTACCATAGTTTGGCCCCAGGTAAATAACAGGGAGGGAACACAGCCCCACCCATCATCAGAAAATTGGATTAAAGATTTACTGAGCATGGCCCTGCCCATCAGAATAAGACCCAGTTTCCCCCTCAGTCAGTCTCTCCCATCAGGAAACTTCCATAAACTTCTTAGCCTTCTTTGTCAGAGGGCAGACAGACTGAAAGCCAAAGTCACAGAAAAATAACCAATCTGATCACATGGACTACAGCCTTGTCCAACTCAATGAAACTATGAGCCATGCTGTGTGGGGCCACCCAAGATGGACGCGTCATGGTGGAGAGTTCTGACAAAACGTGGTCCACTGGAGAAGGGAATGGCAAACTACTTCAATATTCTTGCCTTGAGAACCCCACGAACACTATGAAAAGGCAAAAAGATAGGACTGAAAGATGAACTCCCCAGGTTGGTAGGTGCTCAATATGCCACTGGAGGTCAGTGGAGAAATAACTCCAAAAAGAATGAAGGGATGGAGCCAAAGCAAAAACAACACCCAGTTGTGGTTGTGACTTGGGATGGCAGTAAAGTCAGATGCTCTAAAGAGAAATATTGCATAGGAACTTGGAATGTTAGGTCCATGAATTAAGGCAAATTGGAAGTGGTCAAACAGGAGATGGCAAGAGTGAACATTGACATTTTAAGAATCAGCAAACTAAAATGGACTAGAATGGGTGAATTTAACTCAGATGACCATCATATCTACTACTGTGGACAAGAATCCCTTAGAAAAAATGGAGTAGCCATCACAGTCAACAAAAGAGTCCAAAATACAGTACTTGTATGCAATCTCAAAAACAACAGAATGATCTTTGCCATTTCCATGGCAAACCATTCAATATCACAGTAATCCAAGTCTATGCCCCGACCAGTAATGCTGAAGAAGCTGAATTTGAATGGTTCTAAGAAGACCTACAAGACCTTCTAGAACTAACACCCTAAAAAGATGTCCTTTTCATTATAGGGGACTGGAATGCAAAAGTAGGAAGTCAAGAAATACCTTGAGTAACAGTCAAATTTGGCCTTGAGTACAGAATGAAGCAGGGCAAAGGCTAATAGAATTTTGCCAAGAGAATGCACTGGTCATAGCAAACACCCTCTTACAACAACACAAGCAAAGACTCTACACATGGACATCACCAGATGGTCAACACTGAAATCAGATTGATTATATTCTTTGCAGCCAAAGATGGAGAAGCTCTATTCAGTCAGCAAAAACAAGACCAGGAGCTGACTGTGGCTCAGATCATGAACTCCTTATTTGCCAAATTCAGACTTAAATTGAATAAAGTAGGGAAAGCTGCTAGACCATTCAGGTATGACCTAAATCAAATCTCTAATGATTATACAGTGGAAGTAAGAAATAGATTCAGAGGATTAGATCTGATAGACACAGTGCCTGAAGAACTATGGACAGAGGTTCCTGACTTTGTACAAGAGGCAGGGATCAAGACCATCCCCAAGAAAAAGAAATGCAAAAAGGCAAAATGGTTGTCTGATGAGGCCTTAAAAATAGCTGTGAAAAGAAGAGAAGTGAAAGGCAAAGGAGAAAAGGAAAGATATACCCATTTGAATGCAGAGTTCCAAAGAATAGCAAGGAGAGATAAGAAAGCCTTCCTCCGTGATCAATGCAAGGAAATAGAGGAAAACAATAGAATGGGAAAGACTACAGATCTTTTCAAGAAAATTAGAGCTACCGAGGGAACATATCATGCAAAGATGGGCTCAAAAAAGGACAGAAATGGTGTGGACCTAATGGAAGCATAAGATATTAAGAAGAGATTGCAAGAATACACAGAAAAACTATACAAAAAAGATCTTCTTGAACCAGATAACCATGATGGTGTGATCACTCACCTAGAGCCAGACATCCTGGAATGCAAAGTTAAGTGGGCCTTAGGCAGCATCACTACGAACAAAGCTAGTGGAGGTGATGGAATTCCAGTTGAGCTATTTCAAATCCTAAAAGATGATGCTGTGAAAGTGGTAATATGGCAGCATATTTGGAACACTCAGCAGTGGCCACAGGACTGGAAAAGGTCAGTTTTCATTCCAATCCCAAAGAAAGGCAATGCCAAAGAATGTTCAAACTACTGTACAATTGCACTCATCTCACATGCTAGCACAGTAATGTTCAAAATTCTCCAAGCCAGGCTTCAACAGTACGTGAACTGAGAACTTCCAGATGTTCAAGTTGGATTTAGAAAAGGCAGAGGAACCAGAGATCAAATTGCCAACATCCGCTGGATCATCGAAAAAGCAAGAGAGTTCCAGAAAACCATCTATTTCTGCTTTATTGACTTTGACAAAGCCTTTGACTGTGTGGATCACAATAAACTGTGGAAAATTCTGAAAGAGATGGGAATACCAGACCACCTGACCTGCCTCTTGAGAAATCTGTATGCAGGTCAGGAAGCAACAGTTAGAACTGGACATGGAACAACAGACTGGTTGCAAATAGGAAAAGGAGTACGTCAAGGCTGTATATTGTCACCCTGATTATTTAACTTATGTGCAGAGTACATCATGAGAAACTCTGGGCTGGATGAAGCACAAGCTGGAATCAAGATTGCTGGGAAAAATATCAATAACCTCAGATATGCAGATGACACCACCCTTACGGCAGAAAGTGAAGAGGAACTAAATAGCCTCTTGATGAAAGTGAAAGAGGAGAGTGAAAAAGTTGGCTTAAAGCTCAACATTCAGAAAACTAAGATCAAGGCATCCAGCCCCCTCACTTTATGGCAAATAGATGGGGAAACAATGAAAATAGCGAGATACTTTATTTTCTTGAGCTCCAAAATCTCTGCAGATGGTGACTGCAGCCATGAAATTAAAAGAAGCTTACTCCTTGGAAGAAAAGTTATGATCAACCTAGATAGCATACTAAAAAGCAGAGACATTACTTTGCCAACAAAGGTCCATCTAGTCAAAGCTATGGTTTTTCCAGTAGTCATGTATGGATGTGAGAGTTGGACTATAAAGAAAGCTGAGTGCCGAAGAATGGACGCTTTTGAACTGTGGTGTTGGAGAAGACTCTTGAGAGTCACTTGTTCTGCCAGGAGATCTCAACCAGTGAATCCTAAAGGAAATCAGTCATGAATATTCATTGGAAGGACTGATGCTGAAGCTGAAACTCCAATACTTTTGCCACCTGATGCGAAGAACTGACTCATTTGAAAAGATCCTGATGCTGGGAAAGATTGAAGGCAAGAGGAGAAGGGGATGACAGAGAATGAGGTGGTTGGATGGCATCACTGACTCAATGGACATGAGTTTGAATAAACTTGGAGTTGGCGATGGACAGGGAGGCCTGACATGCTGTTGTCGGAGGGGTTGCAAAGAGTCAGACGTGCCTGAGTGACTGAACTGAACTGAAATGAACTGCAGTTGCTGGGTGTAGTTTCCTAAAAATGTCAATTAGGTTGAAGATAGTGATTAGTATCATTCAGGCCTTTTATCAAAAATACTGATATTTTGGTCTCATTTAAAAAAATTATTGACTGAAAAGAGGTGTGTCAAATATTAATGATGGCTGTAGATTAGTCTTTTTCTCCCTGTAGATCCATTATTTCATATTTTGAAGTTCTTTTGTAGGGCACATACATACTTATAATTGTAATCTCTTCCTAATATACTGAACATTTTATCATTGTCCATAGTAGTATTCTTTGATGTCTGTTTTTTTGATTTTACATAGTCACTCCAACTTTATTTTTGCATTGTATATCTTTTCTAGTTTTTCACTTTTTTCTTGAATGTCAGATTCTTCAAATTCTATAATGCTTTGCGATTTTCAAAAAATTTCACATACATGATTTCATATAATCCCATGTTGTGCTGTGCTGCTCAGTTGTGTCCGACTCTTTGTGACCCCATGAACTGGGGTGCGCCAGGCTCCTCTGTCCATGGGGATTCTCCAGGCAAGAATACTGGAATGGGTTGCTATGCCCTCCTCCAGGGGATCTTCCCAACGCTGGAATTGAACCCAGGTCTCCCATGTTGCAGATGGATTTTTAATCCCATAATAACCAACCCCTTAAATAAGTTTTTCAGTTTTTCACTTCTAATATTTCAAGTGCATTTTTCTATAGATAACATATAGTTGCATTTTACTTTTATATATAGTTGAGCAATCTTTGTCTTTAAAAAGTTTCTCATTATTTTTTTTTTGGCTGTGCTGCACATGTGGCATGAGGAATTCTTAACCAGAGATCAAATCTGTGCCCCCTGCAGTGGAAGTGCAGGGTCTTAACCACTGGACCACCAGGGAAGCCGCAATCACAGTGTTTTTATTGGGCTGTCTGACCTATTCCCACTTAAAGTAATTATTGGCATAATACCTTTAGGTCTTCCATTTTGGCCTTTTTTTTTTTTTCAGTTGGTTTTGTGTTTTGTTCTCTGTCTTTCTTTCCTGTTTGCTTCTGTGATAATCAGTTATTTTCTAGTTTTCCATTTCAGTTTTATTATTGCTATGTCTTTCTGTATTTTTTTTAGTGGTTGCTCTAAGGTTTACAACATACACCTTAAAATAACCCCAGTCAATTCAGAATTAATATTTGAATTACTTCAGGTAACATATGGCAATTTTGAAACAGTACATTTTTGTTTGCCAACTCCCAGTGCTATTTTATTGTATATAGCTCATGTGTGTATGTCATATATTTATATGTAAATATGAAATATAAATACAAATATATATGAAGTATATATATATATTTGTGTTCACCACATATTTGTTTCTGGGAGTCTTCATCTTGTTGATCAGTAGTTGCTATTTGATAGCACTTCCCTTCAGACTTCTCCTAGTGACTCTTTTCCCTTGGGGATAAATCCAATCCATTTTTATTTATTTGACAATGTCTTTCTTTTCTTTCAGTTTTAAGGATAGCTTTACATGCTAGTAAAGTAATGCTCAAAATTCTCCAAGCCATGCTTCAGAAATACGTGAACCGTGAACTTCCTGATGTTCAAGCTGGTTTTAGAAAAGGCAGAGGAACCAGAGATCAAGTTGCCAACATCCACTGGATCATCGAAAAAGCAAGAGAGTTCCAGAAAAACATCTATTTCTGCTTTATTGACTATGCCAAAGCCTTTGACTGTGTGGATCACAATAAACTGTGGGAAATTCTGAAAGAGATGGGAATACCAGACCACCTGACCTGCCTCTTGAGAAATCTGTATGCAAGTCAGGAAGCAACAGTTAGAACTGGACATGGAACAACAGACTGGTTCTAAATAGGAAAAGGAGTACGTCAAGGCTATATATTGTCACCCTGCTTATTTAACTTCTATGCAGAGTACATCATGAGAAACGCTGGACTGGAAGAAACACAAGCTGGAATCAAGAAGATTCCAGCAGGGAGAAATATCAATAACCTCAGATATGCAGATGACACCACCCTTATGGCAGAAAGTGAAGAGGAACTCAAAAGCCTCTTGATGAAAGTGAAAAGTGGAGAGTGAAAAAGTTGGCTTAAAGCTCAACATTCAGAAAACGAAGATCATGGCATCTTGTCCCACCAATTCATGGGAAATAGATGGGGAAACAGTGGAAACAGTGTCAGACTTTATTTTTCTGGGCTCCAAAATCACTGCCGATGGTGACTGCAGCCATGAAATTAAAAGACGCTTACTCCTTGGAAGGAAAGTTATGACCAACCTAGATAGCATATTCAAAAGCAGAGACATTACTTTGCCAACAAAGGTCCATCTAGTCAAGGCTATGGTTTTTCCTGTGGTCATGTATGGATGTGAGAGCTGGACTGTGAAGAAGGCTGAGAGCCAAAGAATTGATGCTTTTGAACTGTGGTGTTGGAGAAGACTCTTGAGAGTCCCTTGGACTGCAAGGAGATCCAACCAGTCCATTCTGAAGGAGATCAGCCCTGGGATTTCTTTGGAAGGAATGATGCTGAGGCTGAAACTCCAATACTTTGGCCACCTCATGTGAAGAGTTGACTCATTGGAAAAGACTCTGATGCTGGGAGGGATTGGGGGCAGGAGGAGAAAAGAACGACAGAGGATGAGATGGCTGGATGGCATCACTAACTCTATGGACGTGAGTCTGAGTGAACTCCGGGAGTTGGTGATGGACAGGGAGGCCTGGCGTGCTGCGATTCATGGGGTTGCAAAGGGTCAGACACGACTGAGCAACTGAACTGAACTTGCTGAATATAGAATTCTTGATTAACATTTTTTTTCTTCTGCACTTCAAACATTTTATTTCAGTTTCTTCTGACTCCCAGAGTTTCCTGTAAGAAGTTAGTCAATAGTTTTCCTATGGCTTCCCTATGTGTAATGTATATTTTCTGGCAGCTTTGAAGAACTGCAATTTTTCTTTGGCTTTTTTGACTGTGATATTTGACTATGATGTACTGAGGATGGTTTCCTCTTTGTTTATTCTCCTGTGAGATTCACTGAGAGTTTTAGTTTTAAAAATTAATGTTTCCCAACAAATTTGGAAAGTTTTCAGACATTAAAATTTTTTTTTCTTTCCCTCCTTGTCTCTCTCCTTCTGACACTCCCATCACACCTACTTGGATCATCTCATATTGTTACTAGAGTTTTGTGAGGTATTGCTATTTTTTATTAAATGCTTTTTGTTTGTTTGATTTTCAGCTAGGACAGTTTTTATGGATCTATCATCAAGTCCAGTTATTATTTTCTCTCATTTCTTGTCCACTTTTCAGCCTATTTAGCCTTTTTTAATTTTAGTAATTTACATTTCAACTCTATGGTATCCTTTTGAAAAACATAATTTCCCCTTTTCTGTTCAGATTTCCTATCAATTATTGCTGGCAAACTTTTTAAAAAAATTCTTCTAACATATTTTCTGTTAACTTTTTGAATATATTTACAGCAACTTTTTTTTTTTAATGTTTTTGCCTGCTGAATTGAACATCTGGCCCAAATTAGAGTCGGATTCTGACTGCCTTTTTTCCTGAAGATGGGGGTTCACAGTTTCCATTCTTTGCATGACTGAGTTTTGACTGAAGCTAGATATTATATGTGATGAACTCTGGGTTTTGCTGTGTTTAGTTGCCAGCCGGGGGTTTGTACAGTTTGCTCTGAATTTTGGTCTCACTCCTTCTGAGGCTCTGTTGTTACTAAGATTTTCCCCCTTTAAATTTCCAGTTGCTTTCCAAGATTGAACCCAATCTCTGGCATCTTTAGCTAAAATGGGTGGTTGTTCTGCATGCTGTATTTCAGTAGCCATAGCTTTGGAGGTTGGGCAGAGCCATGGGTCAAATAGCCACAAACTCAAAATTCTTACCTTTTCCAGTTGCTCTTTTTAAAAATTAAGTATGTGTGTTGTTTTTGCTTGTGTTTGGAAGCTTTCTGAGATTTTTAAAGTCATCCTGATTTAAATTTCGTGTAGTATTTTATAGCTGCTGTCTGTGAGCGCCTCATCATCATCTCACCTTTCCACCGTTACTGGACGTTGGCCCACATCTTTATAAAAATATTTTAAAGTGAGTTATACACATTATGTCATGTTTCATCTAAATATTTTATGTGCAGCCTACAAAATGAGGACATTTTCTTAAAGTATCCACTGTAACGTTATTATATTGAACAAAATTAACAGTGAGTCATTATTAGGTTTTAATTCTGGTTCATATTTCCTTTTCCCCAGTTGTTCCCAAAATGTTTTTTATGGTTAGTAAACCAGAATTCAGAAAAACCCACAGACTCCAGTTATTATATCTTTTAAGTGCCTTGTTTGGAATTTTCTTCTCCCTACTTCTTAAATGACATTGAGTCATTGAAAAAAAACTAAAGCAGGTTACTCTGTGGAGCATCCCATATTCTCGATTTGTCTGGTTTTGTTTCGCTGTTCTACCTCTCTTATTTCCTATAAACTGAAAGTTAGAATTAAGGACTAGACTGCTGCTGCTGCTGCTGCTAAGTCGCTTCAGCCGTGTCTGACTCTGTGTGACCCCATAGACCGCACGCAGCCCACCAGGCTCCGCCGTCCCTGGGATTCTCCAGGCAAGAGTACTGGAGTGGGGTGCCATTGCCTTCTCCAAGGACTAGACTAGAATCAAGTTAAACTTTCTTGATAAAATATATTCCAGTGATGTATCATTCATGATTGATACTGTGAAGGTTTAAGCAGTGCATGGTTATTCTGCTGGATTAGAGCAGGGGTCCCCAACCTCTGGGATCTAGTGCTTGATGATCTGAGGTGGAGCTGATGTAATAATAATAGAAATAAAGTACACAATAAATATAATGCCCTTGAATCATCCTGAAACCACCCCCACACCCCCATCCATGGAAAAACTGTCTTCTGTGAAACTGGCCCTTGGTGCCAGAAAGGTTGGGGACTGGGGAGTGGGTTCAGGTGGTCTTCAGTCTCCTTTCTTCCAGACCCTTTCTTCAGAAGATGACTTGATCAGCCAACTTGGGAATCACTATCTCACTTAGAGTCAATAGGTTCATATTAGAATCATATTTCAACTCCCAGTTCTTAATTCATATCATCACCAAAATAAGAGGTTATCCTTAAATTCTTCCTAGTTCAGTCTGAATCCATAAAATTCAAGGACATCTAAATTGAAATGAATAATTTCAGTGAGTCACCTAAGTGTATGTCTATATATTGTCAAGTATCCTCAACTTTCTATCTCCTCTATAGCTATGCCTCGTAGGTCTGTAGCTTCTAAAAGATAGCCATGGTTTTGCTGATAACACAGCATTCATTTGTTTATTTAATTAATGTAAACAGCTGCAGTGAAAAGTTTCAGGACAATTAAAAATACCCATATAGACGATTAACGGATATACACTACTATATACAAAATAGGTAAATAAATTCAGTACCTTGTAATAACCTATAATGGAAAAGAATCTGAAATATATATATATATATATATATACACATACACACATATGTATATATGAATCACTTTGCTATATACCCTGAAACTTATACAATATTGTAAATCAACTTTACTTCAATAAAAAAATACCCCTATAAGACTAGAGTTACTGATATTGATTCTGTTGACCTAGTATTCATAATGTGTTTGATGCCTGAATCAGAGAAAACTTTTTATATTATGCAGCTCAAGTCAGTTCCTATATATTAGATTATATCAGCTTGATTAAATTTTCTTCTATGTATCTCAACTGGCAGTCATTTCCATGGGCAAAATGAAGACCTTTGAATTATCTTCTTATTTGATTAGGACATGCTGTATTTTTTTAACCTCTATCTCTCTCTTTTCTAAATCAAGATTTAGTCACGTTAATTAGAACTGGTAGACCCTACAGCCAAATTTTAAATCAAGCCAACGGTCTCATTTTTTGAAATAGCCATGGACGTTTGTATGGGGAAATCTTCCTTTATTACCACTCACTATGGTAGAAAGGAGCAGAGCAATTACTATTGCAGAGTAATTTAATACTGTTTTATTAACACAGCCTTTCATCTTGGTAAGGAGTTCTGGGATTCATGAGGATGTCCATTTTCTGTGAAATACTATCCCATTTAAATAGATTAATCCACTATCTATCGTTATAAAAGCATAAAAAAATAAAGAACTAAAATTCGAGTAGAGAATAAAATGTAAGAATCAATTAACTTGCATCCTTTTAAAAAATATTATACTATTATCTTTAATAATTAGATACATTTTTCCTGTTTCTTACCTGAGCTATTGTTCTTTTTTATGCCAGGTACTTGACATGTTAGACTAGAGAAGAATTAAATCTGGAATTAAAACTTGATTAATGGTCCAAAATACTTTAGAGTTTAAATCATTTGGATGAAGTAAATTGTAGAAATGGATGTTTGTTTTTATGTAGTGAATGGCTCTTTTATCAGACATTATTTGGTGTTTAGGTTATAGTTTACTTTCTCTGCCCAGCAGGTTTCCTGGAGAAATGGCATTGTAGGCATTTTAGAGAACTTACATGAAAGAACATTCTTTTGCAGTGCTTTCTTTGTAAAAGTAGCATACAAACATAAACTTTTCTCATAATACTTCCTTCTTTTAATTGCAACTATTACTTCTCCCAGGGAGAAGTGAAAAATTAAATCACAGAGAAACGAAAGAACTGTCTTTTAAGAGCAGATAGTCTTTAATTCAAATGAATATTCATTTTATTCTTCATATCTGAGTACTCCTTTATTCCTCCAGATCAAAGGATTTGTGTTATGTTGTTTTCTGTATGTATTTTGCTTGTGTTGCCATTTGTATGGAATAAACTTGTTCCATGGCATTAAAGACATTTAAAAAAAGCCACATCCATTTATCTTTCTGATTTTCAAATAAAACTTGGCTCAGGATCCATTTAACTAACCATAATGTTTTCAGTGCTCAGAATCACATTCTTCTCCTCAGCCTCTGATTTCCCACAGTAGAAGGAGGTAGATCTCAGCTTTAGTTTGGGTGTGTGTGTGTGTGTGTGTGTGTGTTTGTGTGGGTGTGCACGCACACATGTGTGTTAGTTGCTCAGTCATGTCTAACTGTTTGTGATCCTATAGACTGTATAGCCCACCAGGCTCCTCTGTCCATGGAATTCTCCAGGCAAGAATACTGGAGTGGGTTGCCATTCCCTTTGCCAAGGGATCTTCCTGATCTAGGGATTGAACCTGGGTCTCCTGCATTGCAGGCAGGTTCTTTACTGTCTGAGTCATCAGGGAAGCCCCAGTTTGGGAGTCCCACTTTAATCCTTCCCTGGCTGCCTGCAATGGATTGTCAGGAAGCAGAGTGGAGCTGACCTGACCCCACCTTGACCTGCTGTCCATCACCAAACAGGCATTTAGGCATTTTTTTCTTTCCCTCCACCCAGGAGTCCTAGCTACCAGTGGTCACAATGAAGATGAGGCTTAAGAAAGCTTTTTCTGTTGGATCAGGAGAGCCTCTCTTATTTTTTCAAGACTCCTAGACTATAAATTGCATGTTGAAATCAAGTCCCTGCCCCACCCCCCCCAACTCTGAGTTCCCCTGCTAAATGTATGATCAACCTCTCTATCCAAAACTTTATTCTTCTTCTTCTTGTGTCCCTGTTCCCCTCAAGATTGCTAAGTGGCTTCAGTCGTGTCCGGCTCTGTGCGACCCCATAGACGGCAGCCCACCAGGCTCCGCCGGTCCCTGGGATTCTCCAGGCAAGAACACTGGAGTGGGTTGCCATTTCCTTCTCCAGTGCGTGAAAGTGAAAAGTGAAAGTGAAGTCGCTCAGTCGTGTCCAACTCCTAGCGACCCCATGGACTGCAGCCCATCAGGCCCCTCCGTCCATGGGATTTTCCAGACAAGAGTACTGGAGTGGGTTGCCGTTGCCGATTGGGGAGTATCAAACACAAGGGGGAGACTGAAACCAAGCAGGATACTGTGGGCTCCTCCCAGGTACAAAAGCCCCTTTGTGTCCCCAATTTCTTGCTTGTACAAAAGAAAGGCTTTAATCTCCTAGGCTTTCCTCTCTGAAGATGCCTGCCTGCCATTGTCTGAAAGCTTGTGCTTCCTCTTCCCTTTTTGCTGAGTCATGAGGACCTTTGCCAAGGCTGGCAGGCTCTAGTGCTTATTGTCTGGACTTCTTAGGTACACACACAACAGGGACCTTTCTTAGAGTTATTACAAGCCCCGGAAGGGCTGTGTACACAAGGCAGAGTCCTTGGGAGACCCTGTCCTCTCTCGTGGGCATCCAGTTATTTCTGAGTTCAGATCTTCTCTACTTTCTTCATGTCTGCAGCTCTGCTTATCTTAGAGGAGAGCTTGTATTAAACCTTGTATATTGCTGCTATGAAATAAGTTTTGAGAACAATCCGTAATTACCTGGGAAACCAACACTTTGAGAACACAAAGCTCTGGTTTTTGTGTCAGTGCCCACTATGGGGAAAAATGTAGTTTACCTATCCTCGTTCTCTTGCTTTGGAGAAGGAAATGGCAACCCACTCCAGTACTCTTGCCTGAAAAATCCCATGGATGGAGAAGCCTGGTAGGCTACAGTCGATGGGGTCGCAAAGAGTCGGACACGACTGAGAGACTTCACTTTCTCTTGCTTATATGTATATTTTTTTATTGATGTTACTATTCTATGATACTTTTCACTTCCTGTATTGTCCCTCCTTTTCTTCTGTCTTCCCCTTCTATTTCTTCTCCAAAGAAAGCAGTAATGGGCACAGCAGGTTGACATCAGTGAGAAGGAATGGAAACATAGTATCTGTCTGATTTCTCTGTTGATTTAAAGGGGAGTTATGCCCATTTGGGGCTTCCCTGGTGGCTCAATGGTAAAGCATCTGCCTGCAATGCAGGAGACCCGGTTTGATCCCTGGGTCAGGAAGATCCCCTGGAAAAGGGAATGGCTACCTACTCTAGTATTCTTGCCTAGAGAATTCCATGGATAGAGGAGCCTGGAGGGCTACAGTCCACAGGGTCAGAGTCGGACACTACTGAAGTAACCTAGCACGAATATATATGCCCATTTTCCTAGGAGCAATAAAGTTGAATGTATTCAGATGGGACCCAAAACCACTTATTGTGAAGTACTAAATATAATAGTTGAGAAATATATAATGCCAGTACAATGGTATGTTCTTTACTTTCCTTTTTGCAGATTGATTTTGTTTCTGTTTTTCAGCTTGTAACAAACATCGCCTGAACCTTGAGATAAAGATGAACTTTGTTTTATCTCCCTGGGTTAAGGAGGAGGCTAAAGGGAGCAGAACCCACCTGAGTGGAAATGTTTTGCCGTGAGAGGGGCGGTTACCCTCCATTCTTAGAACATTTTGGGAAAAAAAATCTATTGAATCACAGTGAAGGCTGGAGCAGGATTGAGATTTATCCATAAATTGGAATGGAAAAATTCCTGGCAGGGCTGCCAAGGCTGGAAAATTACAGATGTACATTTTCCTTATCCACGGAAGGTCAGGGAGTTTGTTTATCCCCTGGATAATTAGTGCGCATCCTCTCAGACACCTCCCACACCTGGTGATCTTTCAGGCTGCCCTTCCTGCACTGGTCTTCAACCCTCTAAATATCCCCCCTGCCCTCACCTGCCCAGGCCTCTGGGGAGTATCCCCCAGGTCACGCAGGCCTACTGTGGGCCTCCCTTTCCACAGGCACTCAGGGGGCCCTGCTTGCCCTAACTGTAGATGTTTCAGGAATAACTTTGCTAAGGATGTGCCCTGGGGGTCACGTTGGGCTGTGCGCCAAGCTGTACCCCAAACTTGGCAAATGGTCAGCCATTCTCATGGTGAAGGAGACCTGTCCCCCGCATCACTGGGTGTGGAGGGAACTCTGTGATGATTTCTGTACAAATGATTTACATGCCTCTAGAAATAAGATATCTCATGTCTTTTGCCTCATAACGATAGGTTTAAAGGATTGAGGAGCAGGGGAGAAGTCAAGGTGACCATTTCCGATGGTCATTACTTTGTTCATAAAACAACCTATAAATTTGCCAGTGTTATTACAGGATAGTTGGTTTAAGCCATTGCAGCCTCTCAGGGGTGCCTGGGGTGAAGGGCAACATTTCTTCCATCTCACAGAGCATCCATGGATTAGTTCAGGAAAGGTAAATAAGAAGGATATTCAGAGTACCCCAAAGCAGAAGCAATTTCCCTAGAAGAGGGCAAGGAGCTTATTTAGGGAGCTGTTGGTTTTTGTGAAAATCCTCTCTTTATACATTAGTTATGAAAAGAGGAGTTAGACTTGAATGTTCAGGAATGAAAGAGTCTAGTTGCTTGCAGAAAAGGCTCAGGATAATTAAAGATGCAGCATTTCCACCCTTGAGTGCAAGAGAATGTTAGTGAAGCAAGTGGCAATATCATAGACAGGGCTTAATAATTTGACGGGGTTTACCAGTGCTGAGATGACAGAAGAGGGGAAATAAAGTTGGCTGGAAAAGGAGGAAACAAAGACTGTCTTGGGAAGGCATTTTTAACTCATTCTACTCCCTAATGAGATTGCGAATATCTAGAAATGGGCAGATGGCTGGTAAGAGTCTTATCAGAAGCTTTCACATATATGTAAACATGTATAATACAAAGAGATATAGCTAAAACTACATGTTCCAATAATTTTAAAAGGGCAAGAAAAGGGAGAAAAGAGAAAAATATCATTGAAGACAAAAAGCAAAATAACCTAACACTAGGTCTAAATCCAGACATCACACACACATTCATATACACACACATGCACACACACACACATATTCACACACACACATATACACACACCGCACACATACATACATATTCATATACACACACAGACACAGACACACATAGACACACAGACACACACACACAGAAACATGCACACATACAAACACATTCACACATGCACACATACACACATACGTACACACACACACATAAGCACACACACATACACATATGCACACATACATAAACACACACATGGCATTATCTCTTGCATTAATTTGGCAGGTAGTTTTGGCTGTGTTTCTTCCCCTGATAGAGTTCCATTTCCATGTTTATGAAGCGAAATTCACCCTGCTGGCTCTTGACCTCACTGAGGGGTGGAGGGTTAATGAGATCTTACACTGGTCCTGACTGTCAGCTTTCTAGAGTGCAGAACCCGACTCCATTTTCCACTCCGGACTATAAGACCGCATGAGACAGTGGACCTGGGACGCTGTGCTTTCCTTCTCCAGCCCTCAAGCTTCAGCCGGGATGTTTAGCTCTGACACTGCAGTTCCTGTCCTCAGCCATAACTCTCTTCTGATTTCTAAGAATTAACTTGGACTTTGGAATTGTGACTGAGGTGTAGTCTATTAGTTGATGGTGATAGATTCCTGTTATATTGAGACCAGAGAATTTACTGGCAGGCCTCTGAGAGGGCAGGCAAGAAAGAGAAAGAATGTGCTGGAGAATAGAAGATAGTAACACATCCCCCAGAGTACCCAACATGCAGAAGTGAGATAGGACCCAGGAGTAATAGCGTGCAGAATAACAGGAGTCTCCAGGGAGGACTCTGAATCGCTGCAATTAGCATCAGTGTGTGCATCTTAGTCACTCAGTTGTGTCCTATTCTTTGTGACCCCATGGACTGTAGCCTGCCAGGCTCCTCTGTCCATGGGATTCTCCAGGCAAGAATACTGGAGTGGGTTGCCATTCCCTTTTCCAGGGGATCTTCCCGACCCAGGGATCAAACTTGGGTCTCCTGCAATGCAGGCAGGTTCTTTACCATCTGAGCCACCAGGGAAACCTGATTAACATCAGTAGGACTAAGAAAAATGACCATTACAGAGGAAAGGTGGCTTGTGATTTCCCATTGTTTTGCTCTGAATTCCCTTTAGCTTCTTTATCAGTTTACTTTTCCTGGGTCTGGAAGGTTCAGGGCTGGACAGCTTTCCTCCCTGCAGTGGTGCTAAAGGGTTGAGTTATGAGCCACAGACTCTAGGGAAAAACTACCTCATTTTCAAGGGGACCTCAAATAATTTAGTTCAGCAAAATACCATTCTGATCGGCTAGCTCAAAAAAGTGCTGCTGAGCTGGCAATAATTCATCTGCCTCCTTGAACAGCTACCATTGAAATTGCATTTGAACACTGAAAACAAATATGCTTTCAGTGTAAGTCCAAAATCTTTTAATTCAGCCTCCAAGTTCCAGAGCAGATAGATACTGCACTGCGGCTCTTCTGTTCTTGCAGAGAAGCTCTGTTGGCTGGAGGCTGGGAGGGGAGGGGCCGAAGTAAAAGAGCTTGTTTTTAGCTCCACTCAGCAGATCCCTCAGCTCTAGGATATAATGAGTAAAGTGTCCTCAACTAAACTTGGGTGGACAGAGTTGACAGGGGAGAGAAGGCTAGGTTCACAGGTACTAATGAAATAAGGTTTGCTTATCCTCATTTATTTGTTAAAAAAATCAAGTGTTTTATCAGGCAGTACATTTTCTTCAAAGAGTCAACACTTTTTTTGATATTCTGGAGAATTCATAAAATAGATTCAGGGTGTCAGATGGAGTCTCCCCATTCCCACAGGCTCTGCTTCACTGCAACGGGTGGACATGCCATGTCTTGGCCACTAGCTCGCTGGCTGGAGACATTTACGACAGCAGTGTCCATGCACGCATACAGTCACCCATGCATTCTCCATGCATTTACTGAATATATTCCAGCACATTCTGGATACCAGAAATGCAGGTAAACAAGACCCAAATCATCAACTGCAACAATAGCTTCTTCATCCTCCTCAAACCATAGTTCTCACCTGTGTCTGGAACGTCTCTTGTCATCTGTCTCCTTCTTTCACCCCCGGGGCCCCAGGCTGGCCTCAAGGCAGTGTGTGTGTTCTGGTCGGCCCCTGCTATTTCACATCACTTCTCTGTCATTTTTTGCTGCTAAATTCCACTTGCTGAGAGTGGAGCACACACAAGACATACAAGCATCTTTTCTCTTGTTAAAACTGACTTGTGATTTTGGTACTCCTATGATCCTCATTTTATAGGTGGAAACCACGAGGTAAAGTGACTTGCTAAAGGTCACTTGGCTAGTGAGAAGCAGACCTGAGATTCCGAATCAGGTCTTGGATTCTTGCCAGAGTCCTCAACCGCTTCGCCTCCTGTCCCCAGCTGGTCTGATGATGCCTTGGCTCTGGCTTGGGGAGACCAGAACCCAGGCAGCAACTGCTGGGCTCCTTATCTAGACATCAAAGCCTCATCTGAGGTACCTTATTTTACATTTTGAGCTCCTTATGAACAGATCCTTTCAGTCTTTCCATGGCAGTAGTCTGGTCTTATAGGGCATGCGTCTCTACTTCAGGACAGTCTGCCAAAGGCATGCCTTCTCCCCCAACCCCTTCAGTGAATTGTGTTATCTGATGCTTGTATTAGGGTGTCTTCTACTTAAGGAAGTTATGATGGTTTTCTCCTAGTTCTGCTTTAGTGACCTGGTGCTATTTCCCCTTTAATGGTAATAAAAAGAACCACACTCATGCAGAATCTACTGTATGAGACTGGTGGTTTTTCACAACAACACATGGCCTCTGAAAACCATGCCTCGAGTTTAAACAGAGAAGCCTTGACTATAACTCCAAAAGAAGGTTTGTCTGGGAAAAAGTTGTTGTGCAGCAGAGAGCAGTCTGAAAGAGGCTTTTTGATGAGCTTTTGTTCTAGCCTGTTTAACAGCTTAAGGTTTAGAGAAGCCTATGTGAGTTCACTTTTTGCATTTGAGTCCAGAGACTGAATCCATTAAAGGTCTCTCTTGAGCCTGCCGTTAATTTCAGGGCTCCTAGGAGAATGCTCCAGGCTCACTTAACTGGTTTGAAATCGCATGGCCTCAGGCTACACCGTCTTTATTTGGAGCAGAATGGGAGCCAGGGAATTAGTTCAAAAGCCACAACCACTTTTTCCCTTTACTATCTAATTTCTGTGGTTCCGTGTTGGTTGGCTTCACACCATTTGCAAAATTTTAAGAACCATCCAGAAGACATCGGTCATGGCTGTTAGAATGAATATCTTTCTGTCACTTTCTCTTCTGTTTTTCACGTTTGCACCCTTGCCATCCATACGTATGTGGTCTGGACTTTGGAAGTTTGGAGGCTTGAAAAAACACTGCAAGCCTTCTCTCCAGCCCCAGATGGAACTTGTGTTTGTTTTTGCTTGTGGTTTGGGTGGTGTGTGTGTGTGTGTGTGTGTTGGTGGGGGGATGGGGGGAGAGAGAGAGAGAGATGATATAAAACAAAGAAAGGGAGGGTTTTGATGCATGATACCCAGACATGCAGAGAATATCAGTGTTCTCGGCAGAAGGGAATTCACATGGTAGAAAGCAGGATGAGACCGTCCAGGGTGATGTCTGTACGCGCAGGATTAAATCACAGGCTCGGTGTAACAGCACCTGCCCCAGGAAGCACGGCAGGACCTGCTGAGCATCAGCTCCACTCTGAGCAGGTTTGGAGGCGGGCTGCTTATACTCAAAGACTGTTGCTGCCTTTTGTTGTGAAAAAAGGACTAGTCAGTTTTGCTCAGTTGGTCAGCAAGAGCAGCAGCGGATAGGTGGCCTAGGCAGTGACTGACGCCGGAGTCACAGGGCTGGGTGCAGACCCTGTAGAGGAGAAAGGGGTTGGGGGGGGCATGGGTGGGGGGAGGTGGCTGGATACCTGCTGTCTTGACTGTGAATGTAGAATGTGACGCCAGGAGAGTGTCTGGGCTCCAATCCCAGCTCTGCACTGAGGATGATGGTGCGACTCTGATTGAATGACTTAACTCCCCAGCTTCTGCATCCTCATTTATCAGCAAGTGATAATAAGACTTTCCATACTGTTCATGTTCATGGGGTTCTCATGGCAAGAATACTGGAGAAGTTTGCCATTCTCTCCTCCAGTGGACCGTGTTTTGTCAAAACTCTCCACTATGACCCGTCCATCTTGAGTGGCCCTGCATGGCATGGCTCCTAGCTTCACTGAGTTACCCAAACCCGTTTGCCACAACAAGGCCGTGGTGGATATGAACCTGAGCAAACTCCAGGAGACAGTGAAGGACTGGGAAGCCTGGTGTGCTGCAGTCCATAGGGTCGGAAGAGTTGGACACCACTGAGCACAGCACAGCACAGCAGCCTACAATCATGAGTAGATTATAAATAAAAAAATCAAAGGGTAAATACACCAAAAGCGAGCTGAGCATATGCAAGGCTGGGCTTCCAGGAGCCCTTGATGAGCAGGCTGCTGTCCATGGTCACAGGAGCTGTTTTGCTCCTTTCTCCTTGGCCTTCAGAGCTCATTGCACCCAGTGAAATGGAATCCAGGACACCAACCCTTCCAGGCAATAAAGGGGACAGGGGACAGAGCTGGGTCTGAAGGTAGAAAAGGAATCTAATCCTTCCAACACAGCTTCAGCAGACGAAGCGTGCAAAGGGGGCTGGGGAAGGGAGCAGCCTGCTGTCTCCAATCTCAGAGCCCCTGGGTGAGCGAGGGGCTCAAGGGAGGGCCCCCCCTCCGCCCCTGACACCCCGAAGCTTCTCTCCCCAGAACTCTCAAGTTACTTATGTAAGTAACTCAAGAGTCTTCAGATTTTGAAGACCCTGGTTTTTCTGTTACTGGCAGCACGACTCAAGCTCTGCTGAGTTTAATGGGCACTTTAAGCTCCTTCATTTATTTCCAACCGTCAAAATTGTTTTCCAACCTCTTGTTTTGTTCAGCGATTACTCCCCCACTTAAAGTTCGCTTCAGATGGAAGGACAGAGAAGTAACATTGGTTTGCTTGAGTCTGAGCTGAGGTGATGAAAAATCTGTGGCTTTGATGCGAATACTTCTGGAATCTGGAAAGGCAGTAAGGGCTCTAGTTAGTGGTCAAACTGAACGGTTACTTCTGAAATCAAGTGAATGGAGTCTTGAAAGTGCAAAGTAGCCCTGATACACAAAATTCAGTCTTAAAGAGGTGGCTTTTCAACTGACTGCTGAGCTCTGTGAGTTCATTTTCGTGTCTATCCCCAGGCTCCTCTCATATTTTCTTGCCTGAATTTCTTGACACCTTCATCTCTTCACTCACTCACCCATATGTCCATCATCCATCCATCTATTCAGTGACTTCATTGCACTCCTGTTATGAGCCAATCAGGGCTTCCTAGTTGGCGCTAGTGATAAAGAACCCGCTTGCCAATGCAGGAGATTGAAAAGACGCTGGTTCCATCCCTGGGTTGGGAGGATCCCCTGGAGTAGGGCATGGCAACCCACTCCAGTATTCTTGCCTGGAGAATCCCATGGATAGAGAAGTCTGGCAGGCTATAGTCCATAGTGTCACAAAGAGTCGGACACAACTGAAGCGACTTAGCGTGCACACATGCAATGAGCCTGTCGCCACCTAGATTTGGGGAATATTTGGTGAATTGCCTCGGAGCTGGCAGATCCTCACAGCTATCACCAGTCTGTACTTCTTCCATCATTTTCACTCCAGTACCAGCCCCTTTCTTGGCTAACTCCTGTACTGTCCCCTGCTAAACTCGTCTCCTAGTATCAGGTTAGTAGTTTATTTCTTGTTCCCACAACCACCCTGACATGTATAATTGCTGAATCCCATTTCACCAAGAACCAACTTTTTTGTGTGGTGACAGAGTAGAGCTCAGCCCCTGGAGATGGGGGTGGGTGCATTGGGATAATTGTAAGGTGCAAGAATGTAGTTTTGTGTTTGACATGGGGACCAGGGAACCTGAAGATGACAGATAACTTCCCTTAACCTCATGGAAAATCAGTTGGAAAACCCTAAGAGTTTACCTTATCCAGTTTCCTGGACATCAGAAATCTCTGCAATGTCTATATCAGATCATGAGCCTTTTCTGTAATATTTCTCAGGATAGAAAGTTCATTTAGCAGCACACTTTGGGATTCATCTTAACTATTACAAAGTTCTTCCATGTATTCTCACCAATATCTTCCTTTTTATTAGAATAACCTCATACTGTGGTCCTTGTTTACTCTCCCTATGGAAACAACAAGAATATCCAATTTCTTTTCCATATTGCAACTGAATTACTGTGAATTTTTTCATTTGGAAGTAACCCGAACCCTACCTTAACTGGCCTAAGCATAATGGGGGACTTAATAAGAAAGATGTAGAGTTTTGCTATGGGACCCAAAGACAGAAATGCACAAACGCGTTAGGCCTGAGGAATGATCTGGAAGCAGAGACTCAAAAGCACCAAGATTCTTTCCAGGTCTTTCATCTCTGTCTCTCCCTCTCCCTCTCTCCTCCATTTTTGCAGGCAGATTCTTTACCCTCTGAGCCACCAAAGAAGCCCAAATGTTAGATGCTCAAAGTCATAGTTAAACAAATAAGATTATAATATATTATTGTAGGGAAAGGATGTTTTGATCCACATTTCCTATTAAAATAAACAAACAAGCACATACTTCCTCATTTTGGCTAAAGAGGTTAAATGCTCCACAGTGAACTCACAAAGCAAACTCAGTTTGCTATTTTTTGTTATTTGTCATTCAAATAAATATTTGACTGCAGCAATATTTGTAAATATTTCTCCCAAATTTTATCACCAGGTTATGTATCTTCAGTTTCTCCAAACTTTCCTCAAATGATACCTTCCATGAAGACTATTTCCCTATATTTTTTTTTTTTTTTAACTTTTCAAACTTTTATCCTTAAAAACATGGCTTCACTGGAACAGATGTATTTGATCCGTATGGAGTTAAGGTCATTTGGTCAAAACTTGGAGTCCCCTTTGGCGATACCATCTCTTGGAACTTACCACTTCACCTAACCTGAAAGTTTCCATCACTCGTAAGAGTTATGATCCCAAAGAAATTTTTCTGTATAGAGAACTCAAGATGAAAGACTGAATAATGACATTGGCCAAGGACGGTCTGAATCCAAAGCAAAGTGAAATCTTATTAATAATATAACTGAAAAATTTGCCCTGAGAACATTGGGCTATTACTTATACCAAGCTTTTAGAGACATATTGTCTCATATAGTAGTTAAAATTCATGAGCTACAAATAGTAAATGCATACAGCAATTTTTTTCTTTATATACTATTTATCTCTTATATAGCGATACTTAAGTGGTACTTTAAAAGTTACTTTATGTTTTGTAATTGGTTTAAGCTTCATTATTTCCTAAAATAACAAGATTACCTTTACCACTGCATTGTTTAATTTAATAAATCATTTATTTAGAACCAACTAAAGACATATATAAAAGGTATTATGCTATAAAAGGTACTGGGGCTTTGGAAGTGAATATGACTTTTGAATCTCAGGAGCTTATGATCTAATAATGCACCTCTCCATGCATGCACACAAACTGTAGTTAAGGGTGTGTCTCAGGCTTACCTAGGGTAGCTGCAAAAATCAGAGGACAACAAATACAATTTAAGGGCATTATGGAGGCTTCCCAGGTCACGCTAGTGGTTAAAGAACCTGCCCGCCAATGCAGGAGACATAAGAGACAAGGTTTCGATCCCTGCGTTGAGAAGATCCCCTGGAGGAGGGCACAGCAACCCACTCCAATATTGTTGCCTGGAGAATCCCATGGACAGAGGAGCCTGGCGGGCTGCAGTTTATGGGGTTACAAAGAGTCGGACATGCCTGAAGCAACTTAGCATGCACACACAGAGGACAGTGAATGACCTTCCAGGCATGACCTTGAGGTCCCTGTGGGCCTCTTGGTGGAGATGTTTAATAGGTATTTAGATTTTAAAGAGAAGATTTAAAGAGAGAAGTCTAACCCAGAAATGTGACTCTAGGCTCTGCAAACTAGCTAAGTCATTATCCCGTTTGTTGTGCATTGGAATCCACTCCCAGGCTCTTCTCTGGAAGGCCAGTGGTTAAGACTTAGCCTTCTAGTGCAAGGGCTGCAGGTTCAATACTTGTTTGGGGAGCTAAGATCCCACATGCCTCATGGCCAACAAATGGAAGCAGTTCAGTTCAGTTCAGTTGCTCAGTCCTGTCCGACTTTCTGCAACCCCATGGACTGCAGCACACCAAGCTTCTCTGTCCATCACCAACCCCGGAGTTTACTCAAACTCATGTCCATCGAGTTGGTGATGCCATCCAACCATCTCATTCTTTGTTGACCCCTTCTCCTCCTGCCTTCAATCTTTCCCAGCATCAGGGTCTTTTCCAATGAGTCAGCTCTTCGCATGAGGTGGCCAAAGTATTGGAGTTTCAGCATCGACATCAGTCCTTCCAATGACTATTCAGGACTCACTTCCTTTAGGATGAACTGGTTGGATCTCCTTGCAGTCAGTCCAAGGGACTCTCAAGAGTCTTCTCTAGCACCACAGTCCAAAAACCTCAATTCTTTGGCACATAGCTTCCTTTATAGTCCAACTCCCACATCCATACATGACTACTGGAAAAACCATAGCTTTGACTAGATGGACCTTTGTAAGCAAACTAACATCTCTGCTTTTTAATATGCTGTCTAGGTTGATCATGGCTTTTCCTCCAAGGAGCAAGTGTCCTTTAATTTTGCAGTCACCATCTGCAGTGATTTTGGAGCCCAAGAAAATAAAGTCTGTCACTGCTTCCAATGTGTCCCCATCTATTTGCCATGAAATGATGGGACTGGACCTAGATAGTATATTAAAAAGCAGAGACATTACTTTGCCAACAAAGGTCCATCTAGTCAAAGCTATGGTTTTTCCAGTAGTCATGTATGAATGTGAAAGTTGGACTATAAAGAGAGCGGAGTACCACCAAAGAATTGATGCTTTTGAACTGTGGTGTTGGAGAAGACTCTTGAGAGTCCCTTGGACAGCAAGGAGATTCAGCCAGTCCATCCTAAAGGAAATCAGTTGTGAATATTCATTGGAAGGACTGATGCTGAAGCTGAAACCCCAGTACTTTGGCCACCTGATGCTAAGAACTGACTCATTAGAAAAGACCCTGATGCTGGGAAAGATTGAAGGAGGGAGGAGAAGGGGACAACATAGGATGAGATGGTTGGATGGCATCACTGACTCAATGGACATGAGTTTGAGTAAACTCTGGGAGTTGGTGATGGACAGGGAGGCCTGGCATGCTGCGGTCCATGGGGTCACAAAGAGTCGGACACGACTGAGGAACTGAACTGAACTGAACTAATGGGACTGGATGCCATGATCTTAATTTTCTGAATGTTGTGTTTTAAGCCAACTTTTTCACTCTCCTCTTTGACTTTCATCAAGAGGCTTTTTAGTTCCTCTTCACTTTCTGCCATAAGGGTGGTGTCATCTGCATATCTGAGGTTATTGATATTTCTCCCGGCAATATTCCAGCTTGTGCTTCCTCCAGCCCAGCATTTCTCATGATGTACTCTGCATATAAGTTAAATAATCAGGGTGACAATATACAGCCTTGACATACTCCTTTCCCAATTTGGAACCAGTCTGTTGTTCCATATCCAATTCTAACTGTTGCTTCTTGACCTGCATACAGATTTCTCAGGAGGAAGGTAAGGTGGTCTGGTGTTCCCATCTCTTGAATAATTTTCCACAGTTTGTTGTGATGCACAGAGTCCAAGGCTTTGACATAGTCAATAAAGCAGAAGTAGATGTTTTTCTGGAACTCTCTTGCTTTTTCGATGATCCAAAGGATATTGGCAATTTGATCCTAGTCAACAAAAGAGTAGCCATCCTAGTCAACAAAGGGTCCGAAATGCGGTACTTGGATACGTCTCAAAAAGGACAGAATGATCTCTGTTCGTTTCTAGGGCAAACTATTCAGTATAATAGTAATCCAAGTCTATGCCCCAACCAGTAATGCTGAAGAAGCTGAGGTTGAACGGTTCTATGAAGTCCTACAAGACCTTCTAGAACTAACACCCAAAAAAGAAATAGAAGCAATGCTGTAACAAATTCAGTAAAGATTTTAAAAAGGTCCACATCAAAAGAAAAAAAATCTTAAAAAAAAAAAAAAAAGAATTCCCTTCAGGGCTTCCCTGATGGGTCTAAACACTGGAAACCTGTAATCAGTGTGATATCTTGCCTTTTACTGGTACTAGCATACCCAGAAGTTTCTTATTTACCAGGAAATCACTCATCTCACCATGCATTCATTGCTGCCCAGGAAAAAACACTGGACGTAGCTCATACTGAGTAACAGACTTGGAGACCAGGTAGTCAGAGTGGTTACACTGGGTCTGATTCATATCAGGAGTTGGACAAGAAAGTCTCCACTCTGAAATCTCTCCTAGAGACACTGCAGCATGAACAAGCAGTAAAAACTGTGTTTTAAAAATTTATTGTCAAAAACTTTAGAAACTTAATAAAAAATTCCGGGAAATCCCAAGCTTCTGGTGATGTGTGAGTCGTGGGGGAGGAACGCTTGAGCCCCTGGCCAGAGCTTGACCGTCTAATGATGAACGATTGTGTTTGCCTCCTGTCCACTGAGCTCTCAGACCCACAGTCAGTTGCCAAGCCTAAGTTAACTGACCTCGTAGGAAACTCTCATCTCACAGATAATTCTCATCTCTCTTTCTCTTCCTTCTAATTCCTTTCAGTGACGATCTCAGCTTGAGCTTTCACACTAGATTCCTTCCTACCTTCCAAACCATTCCACACCTGACATGGCATTGATCTTAAATCACTGAACACAGTCCAGGCTGGCATTCAGGTTCCTCCACAGCGCACCCCCAGGCTGGCCTCCCAACTCCCTTCGTTCAACAAGTGTTACAACTAGAAGCTGGACTTCTTCTAAATACACATTGCCTTTTCCTCCACTTGCATTTTTTCTCCTACTGTCTTTTTCTGCTGTGCCTTTTCTCCATCTTTGTCCTTACCCTTCCACCTCCCGCACTGAGCCCTTTCCTGTCTTTAGCAACCATCCTGAAAACTTCTTTTCTTAGGATGGACACTCTTATCACCCAAGTTGGAAACCCATCCTTTTAAAAGAAACTTCGTTATACTGTGATGTATGTAAAAATGTTTTCTCTACTCAAATATAAGCTCTTCTAGGACAGAAAAATGTTACTTTGTTTTGTTCTTGTACCCTGTACTGTGCCTTCCATCCAGTAGGTACTTATTAAGTGACCGTTGAATAAATAACTGAGGCCATAGGTCTTGAACCTCCTTGATTTAAAGTTTTTCCACTTTAGCATTTCTTGGAGCATCCCTCCTCTTAGAAACTAAGTTTGGCCAGGGGGGTTATGCTGACAAAGGTTCTGTTACAAGTGAGTCTTAACCTTTGTTTGGGGTACTGAAATTCAGTCATTTGCTGGAAGATTTATTGAGAGATTATTAAGCTTCAGACACTGCACCAGCCTCTGAGGTTACGGAGCTATAGAAGACACACTCTGCCCCAGAGGGCGCGAGGGTTAAAAGTGCTATAATAAAAGCATGTCTGTAATGCTGAGGGAGTCCTGAGGAGGGAGCTCTAACCTTGCTTGGAGAAGTAGGTACCCCACCAACACTTGGTATAGCATTTCATTCGTTGGTCAGTGCAGGCGCTTCCTTAGCATTCCCTTTACATAATGTATCGAGTACCCAAATGCTATGTTTGCACCTGTGTCTAGCTGAAATCAGTTAATTTTTCCACAATTGATAGACATGTCCACAGTCTTCAGGAATCTTTAGGTCATTGTGTCAGGCATTATTCTAAGCACTTCATAGACAATATCTCACTTAATACTCATGACAGTCTTATGGAATACATATTGTTTTACGTTTTTTCCAGTAGTCATGTACGGATGTAAGAGTTGGACCATAAAGAAGGCTGAGTAGGAATTGATGCTTTTGAACTGTGGTGCTGGAGAAGACACTTGAGAGTCCCTTGAACTGCAAGGAGGTCAAACCAGTCAACCTAAAGGAAATCAGTACTGAATATTCATCGGAAGGACTGACACTGAAGCTGAAACTCCAATACTGTGTCCACCTGATGCAAAGAACTGACTCACAGGAAAAGACCCTGATGCTGGGAAAGATTGAAGGCAGGAGGAGAAGGGGTCGACAGAGGATCAGATGGTTGGATTGACTCAATGGATGTAAGCTTGAGCAAACTCCAGGAGATGGTTGAGGACAGGGAAGCCTAGCATGCTGAGTCCATGGGGTCGCAGAGTTGGATATGACTTAGTGACTGAACAGCAAAGTCATAGGGAAGTAAATTAGTTTTTTACATTAATTGTCAGGACTGGGACTTAACATAGTTCTGTTCACAGTGCAGAGTACTAACCACTATCCGATCATGACAAGTTACAGGAGACCTGCACGGTTCTGATTCCATACCCCCACTTTCTTAATATTACAAGTTAATAATTTTGAAAGACAAATTTGAAAAAATTATGGAAAAATCATGACCAAATTTTGGCATTTAACTGTTTTATTTTTTTTTCATTGTGTTTAAAAATCATTTAATAGGCTTAATTTCTTACAGAATTGTGATTATTAATATATATGCTTATTTTTATATTACTATTTTGTGTTATGTATAGCATACATTTCCCCTTTTAAATTTTTTCTCATTTTCTTCCTTTATCTAGTTTTCTACAGTTTTATGTATAATTTTGTTCATTTAGTGTTTACCCTTACACACTGAGCACACATTCAGGCTATTATCTTTATACTCAACAAGGAGCATTGAGAAATGAAAGCATTTTAATTTAAATTTTATTCTTTTTTAAATTTTATTTTATTTTTAAACTTTACATAATTGTAATTGATGAAAGCAAACCTAAATAGATAGCCACTCTTTAGGAGAAAAAATAGTTTATTTATGTATTTATTTTATTAAAAAAAAAACACTTCAAGTACTATTTAAAGCACAAAACAATCAGTAAACTAAACCTTCTCCATAGAATTCTGAGGTTTGTGAAAACATGAGATCTTACAAATATGGGAGGAGAGAAGGAGGAAAATGGCCATATCACTTTATTTGTTTATTGTTATAGTCACTTCTTGGACTGTTTAACATTTATCTTCTTAGGAACTGCTTAGGAATAGTATTTCTGCTTTTGCAAAAGCTTCAAAATCACCATTTCATGCTCTC
This sequence comes from Bos mutus, assembly GCF_027580195.1. NCBI lineage: Eukaryota > Metazoa > Chordata > Mammalia > Artiodactyla > Bovidae > Bos > Bos mutus. The sequence continues at coordinate 53,842,807 of NC_091630.1, read as the reverse complement.
CTCCTTAAATACAGACTTGTGGGAAGTAAGTCTTCAGTTATTAACATCAAGTCTCTCCAATTTGTGCTCCAACAGCTCAGAATCCTCCCACCCCCCGTTTTTCCTCCTCTGAGGATCAATTTCCTAAACAGGGCTTGTTTATTCTTATATCTATTTTTTATATTTGGAGTACAGATTTATTTTAGAATCTCCCACAGTATATCTACTTAATACAGTACAGGTTTGTGTATGGAATTTTTACCCAAGGAGCTTTAAGTAGTGTAAAGGAGCTTCTGAGACATTAGGGAAAATATATGTGTGTGTACATCTGCTTCTGGTTCTTGGCAGAGAGCTCCTAAAGCCGATGTAAATTCCTACTTGATAAAAGCATTTGGAGCATCTTTTGTTGTAGTGAGGTGGCTCCGGATGGCTTCAGGTTGGGGGCTGGTCACCAGAAAGAGGAAGCCATAATTAGAAGCTTTGAATTTTTTTTTTTAAGTTATTTTTAATTGAAGGATAGTTGCTTTACAATATTGTGTTGGTTTCTGCTGTTTATCAACATGAATCAGCCGTAAGTATACATATGTCCCCTCCCTCTCGAACCTCCCTCCCACATCTGACCTCCTCCCACCCCCTAGGTTGTCATAGAATCCTGGTTTGAGTTCCCTGAGTCAGACAGCAAATTCCCACTGTCTGTTTTACGTATGGTAGTGTGTATGTTTCCATGCTACTCTCTCCATTTGTCACACCCTCTCCTTCCCTCCACCCCCATGTCCATAAGTCTGTTCTTTACGTCTGCATCTCCATTGCTGTCCCACAAATAGATTCATCAGTACCATCTTTCTAGATTCCATATATATGCATTAAAATACAGTATTTGCTTTTTCTCTTTCTGACTTACTTCACTCTGTATAATAGACTCTCGGTTCATCTACCTCATTGACCTTGACTCAAGTGTGTTCCTTTTTATGGCCGAGTAATATTCCATTGTATATATTTACTACAGCTTCTTTATCCATCCATCTCGCAATGGACATTTAGTTTGTTTTCCTATCTTAGCTACTGTAAACAGTACTGCAGTGAACATTGGGATACATGTGACTTTTTCAGTTATGGTTTTCTCAGTGGTGGGATTGTTGGGTCATATGGGAGTGTTATTCCTATTTTTGTAAGGAATCTTCACACTGTCTTCCATAGTGACTGTATCAATTTATATTCCCACTAGCAGTACTAGAGGGTTCCTTTTTCTCCACACCCTCTCCAGCATTTGTTGTTTTTAGATTTTTTGATGATGGCCATTCTGACTGTTGTGAAATGATATCTCATTGTAGTTTTGATTTTCATTTCTCTAATAATGGGTGATGTTTAGCATGTTTTTATGTGTTTATTAACCATCTGTATGTAGAAGCTTGGAATTTTTAACTCTACCCCCACATTCTTCAGAGAGGGGAGAGGGGCTGGAAATGAAGTGAATAATTGATCACACCTATATGAAGAAGCTTCAACAGTATGGATCTCAGAGTGCTTCCATGTTAGTGAACACATACCCATACGGGGAGGGTGATGGGCTCAAACTCCATGGGACAGAAGATCCCCCCAAGACCCTGTCCTGAAGGTCCTGTCCTGAAGATCTCTTCATCTGGCTGTTCACAATCCTTTAATAAATTACTAAATGTAAGTAAGTGTTTTCCTGAATTCTCCAAGATGCTTTAGCAGAATGTCAAATCCAAGGGGAGGAGGTAATGGGAACCTCTGATTTGTAGCCATGTCAGACAGATTGTGGATAACCTGGACGCTTACTCTTTGTCATTATCTGAAGTAGGGAGTCAGTCTTTTGAGGCTGAGCCCTTAACATGTGGAATCTGATGCTGTCTTTAGTAGACAGTGTCAGAATTAACCAGCTGGTGTCACAGAGAATTACTTGGTGTGGGAAAATCCCACACATATTCGGTAACCAGAAGTGTAGAAGTGTTGTGAGTGTGAGAACAAAGGAGAAACCCAGGAGGAATACTGGAGATTTTTCCCTACACAGAGCTGTAGTTTATAAGCATTCTGCATACCAAACATGAAAGATCAAAGTGATTAGTAGGGTGCTAGGCATAAAGCTTGGGTAAGTGTCTCCATTCCAGATCCCAGAAATAAACCCACACATAGATGGCCAACTGATCTTCAACAAAGATGCCAAGAACTCGCGTGGGGAAAAGACAGTCTCTTCAACAAATGGTATGGAAAGACTGGATATTCATGTGCAAAGAAGAAAATAAACCCTGATCACATACACACCACTCACAAAATTGATTTGAAATTGATGTCAAGACCTGAAGCTGTAAAACTACTAGAAGAAAACATAGGGATTAAGTTCCTTAACATTGATCTTGGCAACGGGTTTTGGATATATACCAAAAGCACGGGCAACAGCAGCAAAGATGGGACCGAACCATTTCAAAAGCTTCACAACAAAGGAAACAATCAATAGTGTGAAAAGGCAATCTACAGAATGGGAGAAAATATTTGCAAACCATCTATCTGATAAGGGGTTAGTATCTGAAGTAAATAAGGGACTTATATAACTCAATGCCCAAAATTAATCAGATTAAAAAATGGGCAGAGGACTTAAGTAGACATTTTTTTCGAAGAAAACATATAAATGGCCAACAGGTACATGAAAAGATTGTCAGTGTCACTAATCATCTGGGAAATGCAAATCAAAACCACAGTAATGAGATATCAGTTCATACCTGTTCAAATGACTGTCATCAAGAAGACAAGAATTTTGTGTTGGTGGGGATGTGAAGAAAAGGGAACCCTTATGCACTGTTTGTGGGAATGTAAATTGGTGCAACCACTGTGGAACAGTATGGAAATTCCTCAAAAAATTAAGAACAGAGCCACCGTGTGATCCAACAATCCTACTTCTGGGTGTATATCCAAAGGAAAAGCAGGTTATTGAAGAGATTTCTGTACTTCGTGCTCATTGCAGCATTGTTCACAATAGCCCAGGCATGGAAACAATCCAAGTGTACATTGACAAATGAATGGGTAAAGAAAAAGTTATATAAATAAATAAATAAGTGAATATTCAGCCATAAAGAAGAGGGAAACCTTGCCTTTTGTGACAACACAGATGGACCTCAAGGGCATTATGTTAAGTAGAAGAAGTCAGACAAAGAAAGTCAAATATTGTATGATGTCATTGTGGAATCTAAAAAAGCTGAGCTCAGACGTAGGGAGTAGAATGGTACTTACTAGGGGTTGTGGGGCAGAGGAAATGAGATGCTGGTCAAAGGGTACAAATTCTAGCTGTAAGATAGTAAGGTCTGGGCATCTAATATACAGCCTGGTGACTATAATTAATAGTACTGCACTGTGTCCTTGAACGTTGTTAATAATAGATCTTAAATGTTGTCACCACAAAAAAGGTAATTTGAGGAGATGGAGGTGTTAACTGATCTTATTGTGATAATTATTTTGTGATATACATGTGTCAGATCACTGTCAGCAGTCTCAGTATCATGCCCATCAATTTTAAAAGCAATATATGTTTTACCTATTTTACCTAATTGTTAGGAGAGACTATATTTTAAAATCTTCAGCTCCTCTTCCCCTGGTTTTTACCTACTTTATTTTGTCCTATCATAGCATTCCCTTCTATCAACTTTCCTCTTTACAAGGCCATTTTTATTCTCATCTCATTCCATCCTGATGCTCTCAAATCCTCCCCGCCAGTTCTTTCTCTTCCATGATGTCTATTTCAAGATTCCTGAGAGATTGACAAGTCCTCGAAATACCACTTGCCCATCTGCTTTCTTTCCCTTCTTTCATAGTTGGACCTGAATTTCACTCAAACACATCTTCCTAAATGCTTCATGACTATGACAAACCTGACATGCTTATAACTGGCTCTTGTCTAAGCTTTGTGCACCTGCCAACTTTAGGGAAAGTGCTGAAGTTACTGTGTGTGTCCTTGTGTGTCTGTGCCGACACTAAAATGTTAGCTATGCTTCTCTCTAGATGCAGAGATACAGGTAATTATTTCTCCCTCCACTTCCTCCTCTTCCTGCTTTGTGTCTATTTCTTTTACTCCTCCTTTTTCATTTTCCTCTTTTTTAAAAATTCTTCTCCTCCTTTCTTTTCATTGTCTCCTTCCTCCACTAATTCATATCTCACCTCTGGTTACAATTCTACCAATGTACTTCTAACAATGTTTTCATCTTCACTATCTGATGGGAACAGTTCATGTTTTGTTAGTATCCCAGTACTATGAACCCTGTAGCTGTTAAAAGTTGATTTTTTTTAAATTCTCATTTTCATCTTTGTTTTCTTCTAGCTTTATTGAGGTATACCTACAAAAACTGTATATATTTAAGGTATAAATATATGGTGAGAGATCTAGAGACTAGAGATCTCTTCAAGAAAATTAGAGATACCTAGGGAATATTTTGTGCAGAGATGGGCACAATAAAGGACAGAAATGGTATGGACCTAACAGAAGCAGAAGATATTAAGAAGAGGTGGCAAGAATACACAGAAGAACTATACAAAAAAGATCTTCACGACCCAGGTAATCACGATGGTGTGATCATTTACCTAGAGCCAGACATCCTGGAATGTGAAGTCAAGTGGGCCTTAGAAAGCATCACTATGAACAAAGCTAGTGGAGGTGATGGAATTCCAGTTGAGCTATGCCAAATCCTAAAAGGTGATGCTGTGAAAGTGCTGCACTCAATATGCCAGCAAATTTGGACTGGAAATTTGTGGCCATGGGACTGGAAAAGGTTAGTTTTCATTCCAATCCCAAAGAAAGGCAATGCCAAAGAATGGTCAAACTACCACCCAAAAGCACTCATCTCACATGCTAGCAGAGTAATGCTCAAAATTCTCCAAGTGAAGCTTCAACAGTATGTGAACCGTGAACTTCCAGATATTCAAGCTGGATTTAGAAAAGGCAGAGGAACCAGAGATCAAGTTGCTAACATCTGTCAGATCATCAAAAAAGCAAGAGAGTTCTAGAAAAACATCTATTTCTGCTCTATTGACTATGTCAAAGCCTTGGACTGTGTGGATCACAACAAACTATGGAAAATTCTGAAAGAAAAGGGAATACCAGACCACCTGATCTGCCTCCTGAGAAATCTGTGTGCAGGTCAAGAAGCCACAGTTAGAACTGGTCATGGAACAAGAGACTGGTTCCAAACAGGGAAAGGAATACATCAAGGCTGTATATTATCACCCTGCTTCTTTAACTTATATTCAGAGTACATCAAATGAAATGCCAGGCTGGATGAAGCACAAACTGGAATCAAGATTGCTGGGAGAAATATCAATAACCTCAGATACGCAGATGACACTACTCTTACGATAGAAAGCAAAGAACTAAAGAGTCTCCTGATGAAAATGAAAGAAGAGAGTGAAAAAATTGGCTTGAAACTCAATTTTCAGAAAACAAAGATCGTGGTATCTGGTCCCTTACTTCATGGCAAAGAGATGGGGGAACAATAGAAACAGTGACAGACTTTATTTTGGGGGGCTCCCAAATCACTGCAGATGGTGACTGCAGCCATGAAATTAAAAGACACTTGCTCCTTGGAGGAAAAGCTATGACCAACCTAGATAGCATATGGAAAAGCAGAGACATTACCTTGCCGACAGAGGTCTGTTTAGTCAAAGCTATGGTTTTTCCAGTAGTCATGTATGGATGTGAAAGTTGGACTATAAAGAGAGCTGAGTACCACCAAAGAATTGATGCTTTTGAACTGTGGTGTTGGAGAAGACTCCAACACCCAAGAGTCCCTTGGACTGTCAGGAGACCAACCAGTCAATCCTAAAGGAAATCAGTCCTGAATATTCATTGGAAAGACTAATGCTGAAGCTGAAACTCCAATACTTTGGCCACCTGATGCAAAGAATTGACTCATTTGAAAAGACCCTGATGCTGGGAATGATTGAAGGTGGGAGGAGAAGGGGACAACAGAGGATGAGTTGGTTGGATGCCATTACTGACTCAATGGACATGAGTTTGAGTAGGCTCCAGGAGTTGGTGATGGACAGGGAAGTCTGGTGTGCTGCAGTCCATGGGGTTGCAAAGAGTCAGACACGACTGAGTGACTGAACTGAACTGAAGTATATGGTGAGAGTGGGCATCCTTGTATTGTTCCTGATCTAAGAGGAAAAGTGTTTAACCTTTCATCATCGACTATGATGTTAGCTTTCTTTCTCTTTGCTGTCTTTTTTTTGTGTGTGTGAATGATAATTTTTCATAGTGATATGCTTTGATTCCCTATGTTGATATTTTGAGTATTTACTGTCCGTTTTTGCTATGTAGTTATTATGAGTGTTATCACTCAGAGGTGTCTGACTCTTTGAGTGACTAACACTCATAATGAATGCATAGCATATATTATGAGCCTTCATAAAATATTCTTCAGATATAATGGTCTGTTTTAAGCTGATAACAACTTAAGTTTGCTTGCATACAAAACTCTACTCTTTCACATTTCCCCCCAAATTTTGTGTTTTTGATATCACAATATACCTCTTTTTATATTATGTATCTGTTATCAAATTATTGTATAGTTGTTTTTAATACTTTTGTCCTTTAACCTTTAAACTAGAGTTAAGTGGTTATCTGATTATCACACTGCTATATTGCAGTACTAGAGCAATCTGAATTTGATTATGTATTTAGCTTTACCAGTTTTATATTTTGATGTTTTTTAATGTTACTGGGTATTGTCCTTTCATTTCAGCTTGAAGAGCTCCTTTCAGCATGTTAATAAAGGCATTACAAGACATGTTGTAATGTGTTGATGAATTTCCTTACTTTTGTCTGAGGAAATATTAATCTCTCTTTCATTTCTTTTTTCCCCAACTTTATTCATTAGTTTTTATTCATCTTCAAATTCATTATTTCTTTTAAAATGGTTAATTGAAAAAATTTAAAATTTTTGTTGTTTTATTGAAGTATATTTGATGTACAGTTCAGTTCAATTCAGTTCAGTTGCTCAATTGTGTCTGACTCTTTGTGACCCCATGGACTGCAGCACGCCAGGCTTCCCTGTCCATCACCAACTCACGGAGCTTGCTCAAACTCATGTCCATTGAGTCGGTGATGTCATCTCATCCTCTGTCGTCCCCTTCTCCTCCTGCCTTCAATCTTTCCCAGCATCAGGGTCTTTTCCAATGAGTCAGTTCTCTGCATCAGGTGGCCAAAGTATTGGAGCTTTGGCTTCAGCATCAGCCCTTCCAATGAGTATTCAGTACTGATTTCCTTTAGAATGGACGGGTTGGATCTCCTTGCAGTCCAAGGGACTCTCAAGTGTCTTCTCCAACACCACAGTTCAAAAGCATCAATTCTTTGGCACTCAGCTTTCTTTATAGTCCAACTCTCACATCCATACATGACTACTGGAAAAACCATAGTTTTGACTAGAAGGACCTTTGTCAGCAAATAATGTCTCTGCTTTTTAATATGCTGTCTAGGTTGGTCATAGCTTTTCTTCCAAGGAGCAAGCATCTTTTAATTTCATGGCTGCAGTCACCATCTACAGTGATTTTGGAGCCCAAGAAAATAAACTCTGTCACTGTTTCCATTGTTCCTCTATCTATTTGCCATGAACTGATGGGACCAGATGCCATGATCTTTATTTTTTGAATGTTGAATTTTAAGCCAACTTTTTCACTTTCTTCTTTCATTTTCATCAAGAAGCTCTTTAGTTCCTGTTAGCTTTCTGCCATAAGCATGATGTCATCTGCATATCTGAGGTTATTGATATTTCTCCTGGCAATCTTGATTCCAGCTTGTGCTTCATCCAACCCGGCATTTCACTTGATGTGCTAGGCATATAAGTTAAATAAGCAAAGTGACAGTATACAGCCTTGACGTATTCCTTTCCCAATTGGGAACCAGTCTCTTGTTCCATGACCAGTTCTAACTGTTGCTTCTTGACCTGCACATAGATTTCTCAGGAGGCAGGTAAGGTGGTCCAGTGTTCTCATCTCTTTCAGAATTTTCCACAGTTTGTTGTGATCCACGTAGCCAAAGGCTTTAGTGTAGTCAGTGAAGCATAAGTTGATGTTCTTCTGAAATTCTCTTGTTTTTTCTATGATCCGACGGATGTTGGCAATTGATCTCTGGTTCCTCTACCTTTTCTAAATCCAGCTTGAACATGTGGAAGTTCTCAGTTCATGTACTGTTGAAGCCTGGCTTGGAGAATTTTGAGCATTACTCTGCTAGCATGTGAGATGAGTACATTTGCGCAGTAGTTTGAACATTCTTTGGCATTGCCTTTCTTTGGGATTGGAATGAAAACTAACCTTTACCAATCCTGTGGCCACTGCTGAGTTTTCCAAATTTGCTGGCATATTGAGTGCAGCACTTTCACAGCATCATCTTTTAGGATTTGGCATAGCTCAACTGGAATTCCATCACCTCCACTAGCTTTGTTCATAGTGATGCTTCCTGAGGCCCTCTTGACTTTGCAGTGCAGGATGTCTGGCTCTAGGTGAGTGATCACACATTCATGGTTATCTGGGTCATTAACATCTTTTTTGTACAGTTCTTCTGTACAAAAGTTCTTCCTGCCATCTCTCAATATCTTCTGCTTCTGTTAGGTCCATACCATTTCTGTCCTTTATTGTGCCCATCTTTGCATGAAATATTCCCTTAATATCTTTAATTTTCTTAAAGACATCTCTAGTCTTCCCCTTTTTATTGTTTTCCTCTACTTCTTTGCATTGACCAATGAGGAAGGCTTTCTTATCTATCCTTGCTATTCTTTGGAACTCTGCATTCAGATAGATATATCTTTCCTTTTCTCCATTGCCTTTTGCTTCACTTCTTTTCTCAGCTATTTGTAAGGCATCCTCAGACAACCATCTTGCCTTTTTGCTTTTCTTTTTCTTGGGGATGATTACAATGTTGTGTTAATTACTGCTCAGTTACTGTATAGCAGAGTGACTCATTTATACATATAATATATACATTATTTTTCATTATGGCTTTTCACAAGATATTGAATACTGTTCCCTGTGCTGTACAGTAGGACCTTCTTGTATATCTGTTGTATATATACCAGTTTACATCTGCTAATCCCAAACTCCCAATCCAGTCCTCTCCTAACCTCTCCCTTCTGGCAACCACCAGTATATTCTCTCTGTGAGTCTGTTTGTTTTTTTCATAGATTCTCCCTTCATTTCTTAAGGATAGCTTTACCAAGATAAAGTATTCTTGTTTGACATTTTTTTTTTCTCTTTTAGCACTTTGAATATAGCATCCCATTCTCTCCTGGCCTGCAAGATTTCTCTTGAAAAATCTATTAGTCTTGTGGAATTCCCTTACTCTTGCTACTTTAAAAATTCTCTCTTTATCTTTGATTTTAGACAATTTTATTATAATATATCTTGTCTTTTATTCTACTGTCTTAAAGATCATTCTGAGTTGAAATTTTGAGGTAACCAAGTAGCTTCAGAAAGTTGGATGTCTAAATCTCTCACCAAATTTGGGATACTCTCAGCTATTATTTCTTTAAATAAACTTTGTTCTTTCTCCCTCTATTCTTTGTCTAAAACTCTGAGAAAGGGTAGATTTTTTTCTTTCAGTGGTATTCTATAATGCCCACGGAATTTCTTTACTCTTTTTAATTCTGAGTTCTCAGAAAACTGTCAGGAGCCTGGTTCCATGGGAGTTGGCTGGCTCAGTAATCAAGGTCCTGGGTTGGCTAAAGTCCATGACTCCCACAGGTGTCAGGGAGCTGCCTGGGGTCATGGAAGCCACCCAGAGCTGGGCAGGGAACTGGCGTTCTTTGAGACCACTTGGGGCTGCTGGAGCCAGCAGATGCTAGAGTGAGTCGAGGGCCTGGACTTGTCGGAGCCGCTGGGACTTGATCCCATAGAAGCTGTCAGGAGTGTTGGACCCACTTGTGGTCCCGGGCAGCAGGGACTGACTGGAGTCCAATGACGTGGACGTCACTTTGGGCCGGTGAGCTGCCTGGGGCTGCTGGAACTGGTGGATACTGGGGTGAACCAGGGCCCAGGTTTGAGGGAGCCCACTGGACCCGCCTAGGGCCATGGGAATCAGTCTGGTGCTGGCCATTGGCCTGCTCAGTGGTATAGACCATCTCATGTCTACTCATTGCTGGATTGAGGGTGATAGTGCAGTTTCTCTATGAGACATGGTTGGCGTTCTCATGGCAGAGGGCAAGTGTACCAGAGGCTGTGCTGGTGGATTCAGAACTTCTACATCAATTCACACAGGCAGGCCTGGTGGGGAGGCAAAGACACATATGCTGCCTCCTGTGGGGAGACATCACAGGGCAAAAAGTGTGTAATATGCTCCCAGATGAGATGTGTGTGTTCAGTCATGTCCAGCTCTGTGCAACCCCATGGACTGTAGCTCTCCAGGCTCCTCTACCCATGGGATTATCCAGGCAAGAATACTGGAGTGGGTTGTCATGCCCTCCTCTAGGTGATCTTCCTGACCTGGGGATCAAACTCACGTCTTTTGCATCTCCTGCATTGGCAGGCGGTTTTTTTTTTTTTTTTAATCACTTGTGCCACCTGGTAAGCCTTCACATGGCAGGAGAAAATAATTTGAGTAATAGTAAGAGGTCCATGTTAATAATCAGCTGGACCTTAATTTTTTCATACTGGGCTTTGGGGTACTTGCGAGAATCATGAGAAGGAAAGAAGTCTTTAATTGCAGGTGTGGCAAAGACAAGAATTTGAAAGTGTCTCATGTCCATCTATTCCTTATTATATCGTTTTACCCCTGAAATTAAAAGTGAATTCAATATTTAAATGCAAATATAATTAAAAATGCAAAGACTATAACAATATTAAAAATGCAAAGGGAATGCAAATATAAATTATGTCATTTACCTTTTTGACATATTTTGTCTGCAGAGACTTGGGCTGACATAATTTCATCTTGTTTAGTTTGCAGATAAAAAGATAATCCCTGATACCATGTGAATTACATTGTGGAAAGCTCTACTGAACCGCTGTATGGGGGAAATGTAGCTGGACTTCTTACTCGTACTCACATTATCGACTAGTAGTAAAGAAAGTGGAAAAAAAAAAAACAACAACCGTACAGTTTGACCTACCCAGGTCTTTCACCTCGATTGAGTTAGCAATTTACCCCTCAGCATATTTTTTCTCTGGATTGCTTCCTTAACCATCCAAAGATGAAGAGCGCAGTCGGACTTCTGAAGGATGCTATCAGCAGCCCCTTCTTCATAGTAACCACGCTCTGTAACCAACTTCCCACTGACTCTGATTGCAAAGTCCAAGATATTAAGGTCTGAAAATTGAGGTTTTGAATTGAAAGGAAAACACCTCAATTTTAACTATACTGCTGCGCTTTGGCTTTTTAACATAGTTCTCTAAGAATCTTTTCCAGGAGCGTTTTCAGATTTGAGGTTACTTCTGCCTTAGTTCTTTGAGTGAAAGAAATAAGAATGAAAAGCTGACAGTGCTGTGAAGAATGATGTGAATATGAATGCATTTGTGTAAGTGTAATCATTTCCACTGTATGTCTTTTATCACCATGATGAAAATAATAATATCATATTACATGTTTGTGTTGATTATGGAGTTTAGGAATTAAGTCACTGGGTGACATGCTACCATCTTTTGCTGAAGACCAAACTCAAATCCTGCTCTCATTTAAGTGGCCTTTTCCAGTTACTCTAGTGTTCTATGAACTCTCTAAACTGTGACTTTATTTTCTATCTTTCTCACAAAATCCGTTATGTATTCCACTAGATTGTACAATTCATGGGGCCAGGCCAGGCCTGACCTGTTCACCCTGTCTCAGCTTCCAGCACAGGCTTGGCAAGGTGGTTGGTTCTAAATGTCTATTCATTAAAGGAATGATGATGTTGACTTGCAGAGTCATCATTGCATCGTTGCATCTAATTACATTGTGAGTGTTGCTCTCTTCATAGGACTATGAGGTCTTTGTAGTCAAGGGTCCTGTTGTACTTTTGTTTACATTCCACAGCACTTTGTGAAGTGCTGGCTGGGCACACAGGGGCACTTAAGTGGTATTTGTTGAAATGGTTTTCCAAGTTCAGTTAGGTTCGAGTCTTCCATGGTACCACCTCCTCAAGATTAAGTTTAGTCTTTTAATATAATATGGCTATGGGTACCTGCAGCCAAGGATGGTGTGATATTCTCATGTGCTTTTTGAGTGCCTCATGGCACCTCACATCTGAGGGGTAGATTATTCAGATAAATTGAACACTTAATTTTAACCATGACTTAGTCCTGCCCAGCCATGTTGACAAAAATCTCTAGCTACTTAGAACCCAAATGAAATATCATATAGGACAAAGAAAAGTGGGAAGCTTGATTAGTTAACTGAGTAAAAATGACAGTGCTTCAAGAATATCCCATTGGCATCATGGACTCTTCTAAAGTAGAAAGAAGTTTTTAAGGCCTTTGTAAGAGATCTAGGCCATCACCCAACAGATCATGGACTCTGATGTCAGATGACCTTGGTTCCTGCCCTATCTCCTCCATGTTCCATTCGTTTGATCTCAGTTCAGTTCAGTGGCCTAGTCACCTCCAACTCTTTGTGACCCCATGACTGCGGCACACCAGGCTTCCCTGTCCATCACCAACTCCCAGAGTTCACTCAAACTCATGTCCATCCAGTCAGTGATGCCATCCAGCCATCTCATCCTCTGTCGTCCCCTTCTCTTCCTGCCTTCAATCTTTCCCAGCATCAGGGTCTTTTCCAATGAGTCAGTTCTTCACATCAGGTGGCTAAAGTATTGGAGTTTTAGCTTCAGCAATTAGTCCTTGCAATGAATATTCAGGACTGATTTCCTTTAGGATTGACTGGTTTGATCTCCTTGCAATCCATGGGACTCTCAAGAGTCTTCTCCAACACCACAGTTCAGAAGCATCAGTTCTTTGGTGCTCAGCTTTCTTTTTTTTTTTTTTGCTTTTTATTTATTTATTTTTAATTTATTTTAATTGGAGGCTAATTACTTTACAATATTGTGGCGGTTTTTTGCCATACATTGACATGAATCAGCCATGGGTGTACATGTGTTCCCCATCCTGAACCCCCCTCCACCTCCCTCCCCATCCCATCCCTCAGGCTCATCCCAGTGCACCAGCCCTGAGCACCCTGTCTCATGCATCAAACCTGGACTGGTGATCTATTTCACATATGATAATATACATGTTTCAATGTTATTCTCTCAAATCATCCCACCCTCGCCTTCTCCCACAGAATCCAAAAGTCTGTTCTTTACATCTGTGTCTCTTTTGCTGTCTCACATATAGGGTTATTGTTACCATCTTTCTAAATTCCATATATATGCATTAATATACTGTATTGATGTTTTTCTTTTTGACTTACTTTGCTCTGTATAATAGGCTCCAGTTTCATCCACCTCATTAGAACTGATTCAAATGCATTCTTTTTAATAGCTGACTAGTAGTCCATTGTGTATATGTACCATGAAATTAAAAGACGCTTACTCTTTGGAAGGAAAGTTATGACCAACCTAGATAGCATATTCAAAAGCAGAGACATTACTTTGCCAACGAAGGTTCGTCTAGTCAAGGCTATGGTTTTTCCTGTGGTCATGTATGGATGTGAGAGTTGGACGGTGAAGAAGGCTGAGCACCGAAGAATTGATGTTTTTGAACTGTGGTGTTGGAGAAGACTCTTGAGAGTCCCTTGGACTGCAAGGAGATCCAACCAGTCCATTCTGAAGGAGCTCAGCCCTGGGATTTCTTTGGAAGGAATGATGCTAAAGCTGAAACTCCAGTACTTTGGCCACCTCATGCGAAGAGTTGACTCATTGGAAAAGTCTCTGATGCTGGGAGGGATTGGGGGCAGGAGGAGAAGGGGACGACAGAGGATGAGATGGCTGGATGGTATCACTGACTCGATGGACGTGAGTCTGGGTGAACTCCAGGAGTTGGTGATAGACAGGGAGGCCTGGTGTGCTGTGATTCATGGGGTCGCAAAGAGTTGGACACAACTGAGCGACTGATCTGATCTGATCTAATCTGACCAAAGCTTTCTTATCCATTCGTCTGCCAATGTACAGCTAGATTGCTTCCATGTCCTGGCTATTGTAAACAGTGCTATGATGAACATTGGGGTCACGTGTCTCTTTCAATTCTGGTTTCCTTGGTGTGTATACTCAGTAGTGGGATGGCTGGGTCATATAGCAGTTCTATTTCCAGTTTTTAAAGGAATCTCCACACTGTTCTCCATAGTGGTTGTACTAGTTTGCACTCCCACCAACAGTGTAAGAGGGTTTCTTTTTCTCTGCACCCTCTCCAGGATTTATTGTTTGTAGACTTTTGGATAGCAGCCATTCTGACCAGGGTGAGATGATACCTCATTATGGTTTTGATTTGCATTTCTCTGATAATGAGTGATGTTGAGCATCTTTTCATATGTTTGTTAGCTATCTGTATGTCTTCTTTGGAGAAATGTCTATTTAGTTCTTTGGCCCATTTTTTGATTGGGTCGCTTATTTTTCTGGAATTGAGCTGTAGGAGTTGCTTGTATATTTTTGAGATTAATTCTTTGTCAGTTGCTTCATTTGCTACTATTTTCTCCCATTCTGAAGGCTGTCTTTTCACCTTGCTTGTAGTTTCCTTCGTTATGCAAAAGCTTTTAAGTTTAACTAGGCCCCATTTGTTTATTTTTGCTTTTATTTCCAATATTCTGGGAGGTGGGTCATAGAGGACCCTGCTATGATTTACGTCAGAGAGTGTTTTACCTATGTTTTCCTCTAGGAGTTTTATTAATCCATTTTGAGTTTATTTTTGTTTATGGTGTTAGAAAGTGTTCTAATTTCATTCTTTTACAAGTGTTTGACCAGTTTTCCCAGCACCACTTGTTAAAGAGATTATCTTTTCTCCATTGTGTATTTTTGCCTCCTTTGTCTAAGGTAAGGTGTCCATAGGTGCGTGGATTTATCTCTGAGCTTTCTGTTTTGTTCCACTGATCTATGTTTCTGTCTTTGTGTCTTTGTGCTATGTTTTTGTCTATACTGTCTTGATAACTGTAGCTTTGTAGTATAGCCTGAAGTCAGGCAGGTTGATTCCTCCAGTTCCATTCTTCTTTCTCAAGATAACTTTGGCTAATCGAGGTTTTTTATATTTCCATACAAATTGTGAAATTATTTGTTCTAGTTCTTTGAAAAATACTGTTGGTAGCTTGATAGGGATTGCATTGAATCTATAGATTGCTTTGAGTAGTATACTCATTTTCACTATATTGATTCTTCTAATCCACAAACATGGTATATTTCTCCATCTATTTGTGTCCTCTTTGATTTCTTTCATCAGTGTTTTATAGTTTTCTATATATAGATCTTTCATTTCTTTAGGTAGATTTACCCCTAAGTATTTTATCTTTTTGTTGCAATGGTGAATGGAATTGTTTCCTTAATTTCTCTTTCTGTTTTCTCATTGTTAGTGTATAGGAATGCAAGGGATTTCTGTGTGTTGATCTTATATCCTGCAACTTTACTATATTCATTGATTAGCTCTAGTAATTTTCTGGTGGAGTCTTTAGGGTTTTCTATGTAGAGGATCATGTCATCTGCAAACAGTGAGAGTTTTATTCTTCTTTTCCAATCTGGATTCCTTTTATTTCTTTTTCTTCTCTAATTGCTGTGGGTAAAACTTCCAAAACTATGTTGAACTGTAGTGGTGAAAGTGGGCATCCTTGTCTTGTTCTTGGCTTTAGGGGAAATGCTTTCAATTTTTCACATGGAGGATAATGTTTGCTGTGGGTTTATCATATATGACTTTTATTATGTTGAGGTATGTTCCTTCTATATGTGCTTTCTGGAGGGTTTTATCATAAATTGATGTTGAATTTTGTCAAAGGCTTTTTCTGCATCTATTGAGATAATAATATGGTTTTTATCTTTCAATTTGTTAATGTGTTGTATCACATTGATTGACTTGCAACTATTGAAGAATCCTTGCATCCCTGGGATAAAGCCCACTTGGTCATGATGTATGATCTTTTTAATATGTTGTTGGGTTCTGTTTGCTAGAATTTTGTTAAGGATTTTTGCATCTATGTTCATCAGTGATATTGACCTGTAGTTTTCTTTTTTTGTGGCATATTTGTCTGGTTTTGGTATTAAGGTGATGGTGGCCTCATAGAATGAGTTTGGAAGTTTGCCTTCCTCTGCAATTTTCTGGAAGAGTTTGAGTAGTATAGGTGTTAGCTCTTTTCTGAATTTTTGGTAGAATTCGCTGTGAAGCCATCTGGTCCTGGGCTTTTGTTTGTTGGAAGATTTCTGATTAGAGTTTTGATTTCTGTGTTTGTGATGGGTCTGTTAAGATTTTCTATTTCTTCCTGGTTCAGTTTTGGAAAGTTATACTTTTCTAAGAATTTATCCATTTCTTCCAAGTTGTCCATTTTATTGGCATATAGTTGCAGAGAGTAGTCTCTTATGATCCTTTGCATTTCTGTGTTGTCTGTTGTGCTTTCTCCATTTTAATTTCTAATTTTGTTGATTTGATTCTTCTCCCTTTTTTTCTTAATGAGTCTGGCTAATGGTTTGTCTATTTTATTTATCTTCTCAAAGAACCAGCTTTTAGCTTTGTTGATTTGGCTATGGCCCAGCTTTCTTTATAGTCCAACTCTCACATGTCTGTTTGCTTCAAATTCATCATCTCTAAAATGTGATGGCAACAGCATCTACCTCACAGGATTGTTGTGAGGCTTACATGAGATAAATATAGAGAAAATGCTTAGCATAGTACTGGGGAGAGTAAACACCTATCAAATTAAGTTATTATCTGCTGTTGCTGTTATTGTTATGTATTGAACACACATCAGGAGGCTGCAGTGAATAAGGCATAGCATTAGGAGTTCATGCATATGGCTACCAGTCATTTTTTAGAATCACCATTTACTAAACATTTAGATACTATGTAAAATATTAAATTCATTATCTCAATACTTAAAAGAACTCTTTTACAAGTGTGGAAACTGAGACTTAGGCAGGTCCAATAGCTGACTCCCAGTCATCCAGCAGGGCTTCCCTGGTCGTTCAGATGGAAAAGAATCTACCTGCAATGAAGGAGACCAGGGTTCGATCCCTGGATCAGGAAGATCCCCTGGAGAAGGGAATGGCAACCCACTCCAGTATTCTTGCCTGGAAAATTCCATGGATAGAGGCGCCTGGGGGGTGACAGTCCATGGGGTCACAAAGAGTCAGACACAGCTGAGAGACTAACACTTTCACTTTCTGTCACCCAGTAAGTACTTAGAAGACTCAAGAATCAAACACAGCTCTCTCCCAGCTGAATTCTGCAGGTTATACCCTCTCCATGGGAAACACCCCCAAAGTGGTGTAATAAGGGATCAACAACAATACTATTGAGAGGTAGGCATCCTTAGGAAAGGGAGTTCTTTTCAGGGCAGCATCTATTGTGGAAAATTCCATGAGGAAAGTTACACTGGATGAGCAGAATTGTAAGAGAAATCCAGATAGAATTTTAACTTAAACTATATGAACTTGCCATGTTTGTATGTCAATAAAAGTCATAAGTTGTTAATTTTACATAATTTCATCTAGAATAATTTGTGACAGTGTTGATGACCTGGGCCAAGTTTAAAAAATAAGGAGTTTCAGTCCTCTCCCAGGCTCCCTGTTTTCAAACAAGGGGTCTTGAATGTTTGAGAGAAGACAGTCAGGCATATGACCAGATTAGGGTCCAGGGATTCTGGGAAAAGGAGCATTAATCTTTAATGGGATGAAACTCAAGAATAAATTACTAATGCCATGATTGTCACTGTGTGGGAATTTTAAGTCATTTTAACATCTTTTTATTTTTAAGTGATTTATGTAAGTGGTAAACAAACGATTTAATTAAAACTGTAAGGAACAGGAAGGGCAATGGAGATGTTTCCGCAGAGCTACTTAAGGTTTTCACGAAACATTATAGCATGAATCTGAAAATGCAGCATTCATTATTTCCAGAAGGAGTGTGTGTCAGACACAAGTAACACTGCAGACATCCCTTCCTTCAAATTTGCCAAGCAGGTTTCCTTGACATCAGACTATAAGACTTTTGCTCTACATGTTAAAAGGATGACTTTGTACTTTTCTGATGGAAAAACAGAGATCAAAGAGGGACCTTTAAAGACTATAAATACCTCCGCTTCTGGAATGCTCTTCTCTGTTTTGCTGACCTTTGTGATAATTTATCCTGAGAGATAACACATCTGAATGACCCCCCTGTTCTGGACAGGTGCAGCCTGTGTTTCAGGGAGAATCCTTCTGAAGGAAAGGAGGGTGGCATTATTCACAAGGGACCTCAAGTACAAGGCTTTTCCCACCCTGCCTCTGACAGGCTCCCAGGACTCTCAAAATCCCCTAAAGAACCTGTATTCTATTTCTAGAAACTTCTGGAGATGAGGAAAAGAGAGTGCTATCTATTGACATTATTAAATACTAGACAATAGGCCAGATCCCTTATGTGTTTTATTTCCTTTAACCACTCAACAACATTATTCTTATTACTACTGTTTTATTATTATTTTATATACATGAACCTGAGGCTTAAGGGGGGAAAAAAAGAGGCCTAAGGTTGGTGGCTCAGTGATAAACAGTCCACCTGCCAGTGTAGGAGACACTGGTTCAATCCCTGGGTCAGGAAGATCTCCTGGAGAAGGAAATGGCAATCCACTCCAATATTCTTGTCTGGAGAATTCCATGGATAGAGGAGCCTGACGGGCTATAGTCCATGGGGTTGCAGAGTCAGACACGATTGACTGACTAAACAACAAAAGGTCTCGTCATTTAATCTGAGCCCTGGTTCTTACTAACCCTAAAGCCTATTTGCTCTTCTGTGCATCGTGGCGTCCTGTAGTCAGACATCTCTCTCAGTTCATCGGTCACAGTGTTTAATAATTTTGCTACCAGCCTCATCCCCATAAAGCAGTGATTCTCAACTGGGGATGGTTTTGCCATTAGAGGGCTTTTGGGTGGTCACCACCTGTGGGGGCGCTGCTGGCATCTAGTTGGTAAATGCAGGAATGCTGCCGTGTATTCCCCAAGGCACAGGACGAAGGATCACCCAACTCACACAGCCAGGGAGTGCCAAGGTTGAGCTGCCCTGTCCTGAATCTTATGTGCTTCCTAGTCCCCAACTCATCCCCATGTTTCCTTGTTCTGGAAATTTTTTTGTCTAGCTGCTGACAACCCACTTTGATTTCTAGACAATTAGAAAAACTGAATAATTAATGTAATCTTCCCTTTATCAAACTTTCATTAATATCCGCCTGTAAAGGTGATTAGCCAGACACTGCACAGTGCTTAGATCTTGTTGCCTTCTATTCTAAACTTGTAACCATAGGCAGACTTTTTTTTCCTAAAGCAGGAAGAGAAGCCAGCAGGGTTGCTAAACTTCTGTGCCGTTAGTAGCAAAGTGGGACAGGGGAATGTTTTCCGGTGAAGGAGGGCCCAGGGAGGGAGGTCAGTGTCACGACCGCCCCCGGTGCCCCGCCCCTGGCCCCCGCCCTGCCCTCCCCAGAGGCAAGGAAAGTCATCACCTTCTCCCAGCTCAAGGCACTGTAGCCACAGGAGGAGGCTGGATTTCAGAACAGCATCTAGCAGGAAAGAATTTGTCTTGGAGGCTGGAACGCACCACTCATGTAGTGCCAATACTATACACGCTTCAATGTTTCTTCTGCAGCTTGTTTTTGGTTTAGCTGATGAACACTCCTGCAAATGATCTGAACTGTCTCTTCTTTCACTTTGTTTTGCCCGTGTAAACATAGCTACAGCCCACAGTCATTCAGTTATCCTCTCTGCATTGCAGCCTCCTTAATCATGTGTTCTTTAAACATAAAGCTGATACTTTCTGTTCTTTGCAAAAGAGGTTAGTTGGGATAGACAGTCACAGTCCTCTTAGGAAAAATAGCTCTATAGGTTTCCACAGGACTCGAGGCAAGCATAATTTATGGAAAGACAAACTTCCCAAATCCTGAATTCTTGAGATTTCAAAATTCCCTAACTTGTAGCTTTAATGTTAATACAATCCGAGGCATCTCCTAATTGCATTATCTCCGAGTGGCCACAAGAGGGCGTGTAAGGCACACAGTCCTCTTTGGAGCTGGGCTTCCAGAAACCACTTCCTTTACCACAGAGAAACCCCATCTGTAGCTTCCTGCACTGGAGCAGGTGGAACGGATCCTTAGAACAATCACTTACACATCTTTTTTAAACATGCTGTCTACACAGAAGAGGGAGAAAGGCAAGGTTCAGAAATATGCATGAGGTCCTGTGTCCTGGGTTTCCAAGTAGTGTCTGGAGCAGCTCCGTCCATCCTCTCACGCAGGCTTGGTGCCCTGTTTGATTTAGTTAGAGTGCCCACCTCTGCCAGAAAAGGCCAGGGCTCTCGGGCTGAGACTTGGGCTTTGAGTAGAATATGTCCTTTGAAGCTTGAGAGATTGTTCCACATGGTCCTTTTCTGTCAAAAAGGAGCATGTGGATGATTTAGTTTGCCTTTGGTGTTTTGAAAAGAAATCGTCACTCTCTTTTTTTGTTCAAAATAGCAAAGAGTGAGGGAAGACAGAAGCCCAGCTTCCGGCTCCCCACTCCTTAAATCTATAGATTACATTCAGTTCAGTTCAGTTGCTCAGTCGTGTCTGACCCTTTGCGACCCCATGAATCGCAGCACGCCAGGCCTCCCTGTCCATCACCAACTCCCGGAGTTCACTGAGACTCACGTCCATCGAGTCAGTGATGCCATCCAGCCATCTCATCCTCTGTCGTCCCCTTCTCCTCCTGCCCTCAATCCCTCCCAGCGTCAGAGTCTTTTCCAATGAGTCAACTCTTCGCATGAGGTGGCCAAAGTACTGGAGTTTCAGCTTTAGCATCATTCCTTCCAAAGAAATCCCAGGGCTGAGCTCCTTCAGAATGGACTGGTTGGATCTCCTTGCAGTCCAAGGGACTCTCAAGAGTCTTCTCCAACACCACAGTTCAAAAACATCAATTCTTCGGTGCTCAGCCTTCTTCACCGTCCAACTCTCACATCCATACATGACCACAGGAAAAACCACAGCCTTGACTAGATGGACCTTTGTTGGCAAAGTAATGTCTCTGCTTTTGAATATGCTATCTAGGTTGGTCATAACTTTCCTTCCAAGGAGTAAGCGTCTTTTAATTTCATGGCTGCAGTCACCATCTGCAGTGATTTTGGAGCCCAGAAAAATAGAGTCTGACACTGTTTCCACTGTTTCCCCATCTATTTCCCATGAAGTGATGGGACCAGATGCCATGATCTTCGTTTTCTGAATGTTGAGCTTTAAGCCAACTTTTTCACTCTCCACTTTCACTTTCATCAAGAGGCTTTTGAGTTCCTCTTCACTTTCTGCCATAAGGGTGGTGTCATCTGCATATCTGAGGTTATTGATATTTCTCCCAGCAATCTTGATTCCTGCTTGTGTTTCTTCCAGTTCAGCGTTTCTCGTGATGTACTCTGCATGTAAGTTAAATAAGCAGGGTGACAATATACAGCCTTGACGTACTCCTTTTCCTATTTGGAACCAGTCTGTTGTTCCATGTTCAGTTTCTAACTGTTGTTTCCTGACCTGCATATAGGTTTCTCAAGAGGCAGGTCAAGTCGTCTGGTATTCCCATCTCTTTCAGAATTTCCCACAATTTATTGTGATCCACACGGTCAAAAGCTTTGGCATATTACATTAGGACTAACTTTTGGTGGTGTTGGTTCTATGAGTTTTGGCAACTATATAAAGCCATAAAGAATCCGCCTGCAGTGCAGGAGACCCAGGTTTGATCCTTGGGTCAGGAAAATCCCCTGGAGAAGGGAATGGTTATCCATTCCAGTATTCTTGCCTGGGAAATCCATGGACAGAGGAGCCTGGTAGTCTACAGTTCGTGGGGTGAGTGACTGACACATACACACATCCACCATTATAATATCATAGGGAAGAGTTTTACCACCTTGGAACTCCTTATACTCCAATCTGTTCATCCTTTCCTACCTCTCACCCAACGGCTGGCAATCACTGATCTTTTTACTGTCTCCATATAACTGAGCAAACCCTATGGAACCTTCCTGAGGCAGACTGTTCCCTGACCCCCACTATGTCCTGTGTCTGCCTGCCTCTTGTGTGTAGAATAACTTTAGCTTCCTAGGCCTTCTCCAAGTTCCAAAGAATAAATTTAATTGGAGAAGTGAGAAAATGCAGAAACAGAGGAAAACAGTCAAGTAAGATAAAATAATAATGGTTTAGCCATTAGAGCTGTAGATAATATTCTGAGTCATGTCCTTTGAGCCGTTTTGCAGCTACTGAAGCCCCTACCAGGGGGAGGAAGTTAGCAGTATGCTGCCCACAAGCTCATAGACCCCAGACCAGCTGGAACCAGAAGGCCTGATGATGTTGACTCCTGATTGCCTCACCATCAGCCAATCAGGAGAATGTCCATGGATTGATAACACACCTCACACCTTTCTCCCTCTCTGTGTCTTTAAAAATCTTTCCCTGGAGGCCATCAGAGAGTTTGGATTTGGGGCGTTAGCTACCTGAATTCCTTGCTGGGAGCCCTGAAATAAACACTGCACTTTCTTTAACCACAACCTGGTGTCAGTAGATTGGTTTTACCGTGCACGGGTGACTGGACCCAAGTTTGGCTCGGTCACCTGTGTAGTTTTGCCTTTTCCAGAATGTCATCTGTTTAGAACTGTACTGTAGTGTGCAGCTTGCTCAGATTGGCTTCTTCCTCTTAGTGATATGCATTTAAGGTCCTTCCACATTTTCATCTGCTTATCTTGTTATTCACCCTCACCTCTTTGTGTTCACCTATTGAAGGGCATCTTGGTTGCTTCCAGGTTTTGGCAATTATGAATAAGCTTCTAGAAAACATTCACGTGCAGTTTTTTTTTTTTTTTTGGCGTGTGTGTGTGTGTGGATGTGAGTTTTCAGGCTGAGGCAAATAATAGCAATGAGATGTAAAGAAATACTAACCACTTGAAATCTAGGACTGTTTTGTGTCTCTTGCATCTTGTATTGAAGTTGGTGTCAAGCAGCTAAGATCATTGTACCTTTAATAGAAGCATTCCATGCAATGTGTGCATTTTTTTCCCCCCTAGGTTGATGTTGGCTAGAATGCTGTCTCTACTGACCAGGAGGCTGGGGTGAAACTAAAGTGTTTCTCTTTTGATCGCTCTTCTCCTTTGCCTTCACCTGGGCTTCTTTCCGGCCTGCAGATCCAGGTAAGGCTTTTTATTATGGAGATGAGTGTCACTCCAGTGTTGCAATGTGGGTCGTTCTCCATCTAGCTTTTTCTATCTTCAGCCCACATGTTCCAAGTCCAGCTCCCACCGTGGTCTATACATTTATGTCTATTTCAAATTATATCTGTATCTATTCTGTTTCCCTTCCTAGATTAAAAACTGTCATCTTCTTTTCCTACTTCCAGAATATTATTTGGTGCCTGTAAGAGATATTTTGTAAGCATTTACTTTCAGCACAAGACATTGTCAATGTGGTTTCAGTTAAAAGCAATTTGACCAATCAGATTCTATATCCCATAGCAGGAAAGAGGCAGACTCCTAAGAGGCTCTGAGAGTAACAATAGCTAACATATTTTAATATTTAGTATGTATCAAGTGCAATGCAAGCACTTTCACATAAATTATCTCGCTTATGCTTATAAAACTCCCCATTTATTATCACTCCCATTTGATAAACAAGGAGACTACACATTGGTGAAATTAAATAACTTGCTTGAGGACCTTTGCAAATGAATCAAGTTTCAATATTGCATGTCAGAGCCTGTGGCGAATGAAAAACCAAACACATTTTAATTTAACTTACCTGTCATAGTGAATTGTGTAGTGTGAGTCCTCATCCATATCAATGTGCATGTCTGTGCTGTCTCCCCCGAGACTGTAAGCTCAGTGAGGACAAGGATCCTTTTGTTCTGTGTGTCCCCAGTTCTCAGCAAAGTCCTGACCCAGTTTAGGTATTCCAGTTCGTGAATGACCTCTGTTCTCCTATGGGGCAACTGGTTCATCTCCTGATGCACGGTCATGATGTAAGAATGAGGTGTTTTGGAAGCTGGACACGAGCAGTCTTCATTATCACCATTCCCTGGAACAATGGTCCCATAGCCTCATCTTCTATTCTCCAGATTAATTTCAGGCATAGATCCTTGATGGAGAAAACGTGCCATAACATACAAGAGAAAAGATAACTTCATCCAACAAAGCACATGTTCTAATTAATTTGTACTGTCTTATCAAGTATCTAGAACTTTACTCTAGAAAGCCTGACCACTTTTAATGCCTGGTGGTTGGAAAGATGACATTTTGTGCCCCTCTGTGGCTCATCAGTTAGAATTCAGGAAGGAAGAGTGTATGTCCCCGCTGTGCCTCTGAACCCAGATGGCTCTTAGAGATCTGAGTGCTGTCAGAAAAGGCAGTGGAAACAAAAACAGACTGTGTTATCCTCCTCTTTTCATGAGCATTTGCTTTTGCCCTTGATTTCCTATTGCTTAGAGGTTCAAGTTTCAACTTTTTTTAACCTGGCATTCAAGAAATTCAATTTTGTGACCCTACGTTATACAGTCACCTCTGTATAATAGTCTGCAGTAGGGACTTGAGTCCGTGGAAATGGATTCTGCTGTCTCTTTCATATGTCAGGGTCACTAGAGTCTTCACTTTGCTCAGACAGCATGATTTGCTCAGTTCTCTATCCATATTTTCTCTCATTCCTCAGAACTGGGGTTAAACATGGCTTTCTGCTTTCTTCTGATGACTTTAATGCATACTGTGATTGTGATAGTTTAGTCCTGTGGCTAAGGGTTCAAATTCTGAGGTCAGATGTAGACTGACAAGAGGCCTCATCATTTGCTATTTGGGTCATTTTGAGGGAGTTACTAACTTCTCTAAGCCCAGTCTCCTCATCTGCAAAATGTGAATAGATAAAATTACCGTACAGAATTATTAAGAAAGTTAGTGAACTTTTGCATGTAGAATGTTTTGAATAATCCAATCTTAGACACTTAATAAGTACTTTGAACTCAATTTAATTTGAGAACAACATGAAGTTAAAGGAAGAAATAATAGCTTTGACATATGGTCCTTTAGTTGAGTTTGCATAATGTTTGAATTCATCCCTGCAGAGAACGCAAGAGGAGGACTGCTCTATTAGTGGTGGTGATGGAGTGAGGATTTTGTGTTCAATTTGAGAAGTGTGAAGTTGATAAAAGTTTAGGACAGTCAAGAAGAAGCAAGCAGGCAGTAGGATTCATAGATCTGGCAACCACAGAGAGACCTGGGCTGGAGAGATCAGTTTCCAAGTTCCCTTTGTTTGGGAGATAACCTCTGTCATAAGTAGGTATGGGATCATCTAGAAAGAGAGTATGCTGCTGCTGCTGCTAAGTCACTTCAGTCGTGTCCGATTCTGTGTGACCCCATGGACTGCAGCCTACCAGGCTTCTCGGTCCCTGGGACTCTCCAGGCAAGAACACTGGAGTGGGTTGCCATTTCCTTCTCCAATGCATGAAAGTGAAAAGTGAAAGTGAAGTTGCTCAGTCATGTCCGACTCTTAGCGACCCCATGGACTGCAGCTTACCAGGGTCCTCCATCCATGGGATTTTCCAGGCAACAGTACTGGAGTGGGGTGCCATTGCCTTCTCCATGAAAGAGAGTATAGATTGTAAAAAGGAGAGGACCCAGGAGCAAAGCTGAAAGATCTCACGCAGGTTTGCTTACAGGCTGTTTAGAAGATGATTGGCTTGGGGTGGAAGTAGAAGAATGTGTAGGAAGATGGTGGTGATGGTAGTGCTGAATCCCTAGTGCAGGAGAATGTTTTAAGGAGATTGGCATTATTTGATGTTGTCAAATGGTTCTGGGGAACTGAATAAGCTGGGCATTAAAGTAATAATAACCACTGTATTATCTCTGGGAGGCCACTGTTGACCTTTATGGGAGCTACTGGAGAGCTGTTGTGAGTGGATTAGGAGAGGATGGGAAATAAAGAAACTGAGACATTGGGTAAAGAAAACAATGAAATGAAATATGTCTGTGTCAGGGAAAAGTAGAGAAAGGGTCAGTATTCAGAAAGGAATGTGGGCTCTGCTGATTTTTGTTAAAAGGAGAGATTTAAGCATGCTTAAAAGACGACAGAAGGGATGTAGGTCTGTTATGGGTTGAATGGTCCTCCCAAAACTTGTGTGTTGAAGTTCTAACTCCCAATATCTAAGAATGAGACCTTATTTGGAGATAGGTTCATTGAAAATGTAATTAGTTAAGTGAAGATGAGGTCACACTGGAATAAGATGGCCCTAATCCAAGATCAAACCAGTCAACCCTAAAGGAAATCAACCCTGAATATTCACTGGAAGAGCTGAAGCTCCAGTACTTTGGCCACCTGATGTGAAGAGCTGACTCATATTTTGGCCACCTGATGCAAAGAAGCCAACTCATCTTTTCTGCTGGGAAAGACTGAGGGCAGGAGAAGTGGGTGGCAGAGGAAGAGATGGTTAGATAGCATCACCGACTCTATGGGCATGAGTTTGAGCAAACTCCAGGAGACAGTGAAAGACAGGGGAGCCTGGTGTGCTGCAGTCCATGGGGTTGCAAAGAGTCAGACATGACTTAGTGACTGAACAACAATCCAATATGACTGTTGTCCTTATACAAAGTGGAAATTTGGAGAGATGTACACAGGGGAACACCATGTGAAGATGGAGACAGAAATCAGAGTAATGCTTCTGCAAGCGAAAGAATGCCTAAGGTTGCCAGCAAACCACCAGAAGTCAGGTGAGAGGCATGGAATGTAATTCAAAGCCTTTAGAAGGAATCAACTTGGCTGACATTTTCTGATTTTTGATTTCCAGAGCTGTGAGACAACAAATTTCTATGTTACCCAGTCTGTGGTGCTTTGCAAAAGGCAACCCTAGCAAACTAATAAAAGATTTCAGGAAAAAAGACAGATATACAAAGGATAGTTGATAGTGTAAGTTCCTCAGAAGTTAAGTGGGAATGGGATTCAAGTTGATCAGAAAGTCGATCGAATGTGAGAGAAGTGTCAGCCTGTGGGCTTGCTTTTGAAAAGGTGATGGATTTCCCATCTTACAGCTTCTGTTTTCTTTGTAAAGGAGGAGGAGAGATCATCTGATAAAAGTAAAAGAATCAATGGGAGAGCTTTGAGGACGTTTGTGAGGCCAGCCATTGCATTTCATCTGATTGGCTGACCCCTGTGTTGTGTGACTCTCTTCAGTAATGCTCAGCTATAGGATGAGTCACGCGTAAGTGCAGAGCGGGGCCAACCTAGGGTTGGGCCAGAAGGAAACATCATCAAAATGAGATTCAGTGGGATCTGAGCCAACAGAAGTAAAGTGTTTGGTTTAAAGAACAGAGTTGGTGATCTGAAGAAAGTAAAGGTGTTGTGATGAGTTCGAAGAATGTCTACAGAGGGAGAAATTGCATACATCAGTGGAGGAGAGATTTGGGGGTAGTACAGGTGGGTGATGACAAAGTTCAAGACATGACTCTTGCAGTGGCTGGACTGGGGCAGAGAAAGGGCATAAGACAAAGAAATGAGAGAGCCTGCACCACAGTGTGGGATAGATTTAGTTACTTATTCAATAGAGAGTAATCGAGGGCCTACTCTTGGCTGGGAACTGCTCTAGTACTGGGAATAAAACCGTAAAGAAAGTAAACATAAATTTCTACCTTGCAGAGCTTCCAGTGGGAAGAGTCAAACAATAAAGTATGCAATATGTCAGACTGTGAGAGTGCACCGAAAAGCTAAAGCTGGGGTACAGGATGGGTGTTTTGTGTGTGGGTGTATTGCCATTTTAAGAAAGATGGTCAGAGATGAAAGAGATGAACTTCTTGATAAGGCAGTATTTGAGCAGGGACCCAGAGCAGGTAAAGAAACAATCTCTGTGTCTATCTGGAAGAACATTTCAGACAAGGAGAACGGCCGAGTGAAAAGGGCTGACTCTATAATTGCTGTAAGATCTCCCACTGACTCCTTCTGTATAAATGAATCTCCTTCAGAGTGTTTCGAGCATTTCTGTGGGTGTCCTCGCAGATGGCCTGTGCTCTGTTGGGCACAGCTGGCTGCCCTGTGGTGGTGTCACAAGTCCCACTGGCTTTGGGAGGGGGTCCTTCCGGTCTTGGGTCCAGAGGGCTGTGTCCTTGCTCTGCCCCATGCAGCTGCAGGACTTGAAGACAGCTGACTCACAGGCAGACTCCCCATCAGCACCTCCTCTGCACGGCCGCCATCGTCACCTCCGACTGCAGACCACAGGGACTCCTGTTTCCCACAGGCTGGTGGGTGGTACCCACTGTGGGGAACAAGATATCCCTCCAGAGAGAGATGCCCCCAGCCAAGTCTCATCTCATTTCTGCTCCAGAGCAGTCACATGGCATGTTGGTTGTTGTTGCTTTTTCCGGGAGAGAACAGATGTGGTTTTGTTACGATTTCAAGGAAAAAAGTCAAGGTGGCTCAGTGGAAAGAATCTGCCTGCCAATGCAGGAGACATGGGTTCAGTCCCTGGGTTGGGGAAGATCTCCTGAGGAGGAAATGACAACCACTGCAGTATTCTTGCTGGGAAAAATCCTATGGACAGAGGAACCTGACGAGCTGCAGTCCACAGGATCACAAAGACTCAGATATGAATGAACACTCTCACACACATGCAATCTGACGGTGGATTATTTCTCATAGTCTAGATTGTTTGGTCATATTCATTGTTACCTCTTTACCTGTGGGGGGAAAGTCAAATGTGTTTAGCTCTCTTTGAAGGACAGTAGTCAGTTTCAGGAGAAAGCAATGGCACCCCACTCCAGCACTCTTGCCTGGAAAATCCCATGGACGGAGAAGCCTGGTGGACTGCAGTCCATGGGGTCGAGAAGAGTCGGACACGACTGAGCGACTTCCCTTTCATTTTTCACTTTCCTGCATTGGAGAAGGAAATGGCAATCCACTCCAGTGTTCTTGCCTGGAGAATCCCAGGGACGGGGGAGCCTGGTGGGATGCCATCTATGGGGTCGCACAGAGTTGGACACGACTGAAGCGACTTAGCAGCAGCAGCAGTCAGTTTCATGGGTGATGGAGGTTTTATTGTGTATTCCATTTCATTCCCTGGTGCTCAGATGGGGAAGAATCTGCCTGCAATGCGGAAGACTTGGGTTCGATCCCTGGGTTGGGAAGATCCCCTGGAGAATAGAACAGCTACCCATTCCAGTGTTCTGGCCTGGAGAATTCCATGGACGGAGGAGCCTGGTGGGCTACAGTCCATGGGGTGGCAAAGAGTTGGACACAACTGAGCGACTTTCACTTTCCACATCATTAAAGGGCTGGGGCTATGCTGGAGCATCGAGTTGAGAGGGCAGTGCCAGGTTATGTATATTGATGTTTATGAATTAATGGTTTTATAAAAAGTCATCACAGAAACTCAGTATTTAATGAACTGTAATGGGTAATTCTGTAAAGTGATTAGACATCCCTGAATTTATTTGCTAGGTAAATCTCTTCATACTTTAGCTTACAATAAATCACATCTTCATGTATATTTATACACACATGAGCACTCATGTGGGTCCATTTGACAAAGTTTAGCAGGAAACTTTCTCAAAGAATAAATTGCTGTTACTACAAATAGTATGGAACTGGGGAATAAGTTGAAAAAAAAATTTTTTTTTTTTAAATTTCAAGAGGAAAAAAATAAGGGCCTGCTCACTTTCTGGAGGATGAAAAATCTGAAAAATTTTATGTGTGTGAGAGGTTAAATATTTGAAAAAATATTTTATTTACCCTAATCTTTACATCTAAGCCAACCTTTTTATAAATGACCAGGAAGTTAGACTAACTTGAGTCTGAATTGTGTAGACTGACTTACAGAACTCAAGCTGAAACGTCCTCCCAGAGAGGTAGTTGGTAAGGAATGGACTTTGGGGACGTCCAGTGATGTGTGGCAGTGAAATTGAGCAGTGGCAGTCTTCTCCCATTAACCATGTTGCTGACTTTGGTCTAGGTCTTTCTCTTCTCAGAGTCCTTGATGCTCAGCTGCACAAGAAATATAACTTTTTTCTTATACCCTCTGTGATCCTGTGATCCATGCTAATCTGTCCCTGCTCCTGTGACTTACTTGTTTGGGGATGTGAGGACCACAAAGCCCAATAAGTCTTTTCCCTCCAAAATCTGCCATCCAAAGACATTTTAGATGCTCACACAATTCCCTGATGTTAAAACATCAGAGGCGTCCTCTAAACAATTCTGCCCTCTCAACTTCAATAGTACCATTTCTGCTTTTCATCTGACTTAGTAGCTAATAAATCAAGAAGAGAGAGAAAGAAAGCCTTCTTTATTGTAGATTCTTTTATTTTGGCTTTTCAGGGGTTATTTACTAAAGTACAGTCTTCCCATGTTCTTACTTTTAGGATTTCACCTTTTCTTTACAACTGAAATTTGTGAATTTCCTCCACTTACTTCTCTTTTGAAAAGTGTTCTGCTGTTTCATGGAAAATATTATTAAAAAGTACTTTAATTCTTTGACAAATACCTTCTGTCTCTCACCTTGATTTATATATAAGCCTTTAAGAGAATTTTCATGTTTCTCCAAAATTAGGTAAGTACAGCATTAAAAAAAATATAGTAGAACCCTTGAGAGGGTGTGTTTTTTCATGGACTTTGAATGTGAAGTGGTTTGATCATTTCCTCAAGGATTGGGGCTTATGTAAGTAAGGATGCGTTAGTGTCCTCAAGAGAAAATCTTTACGCAAAGTGGCTTAACAATGAGGAACTTGATGATTCCTTGAAATGGGAAGAAAGTGAAAGTGGCTCAGTCTTGTCCAACTCTTCAGTACCCCATGGACAGTTCATGGAATTCTCCAGGCCAGAATACTGGAGTGGGTAGCCTTTCCCTTCTCCAGGGGATCTTCCCAACCCTGGAATCAAACCCAGGTCTCCTGCACTGCAGGCGGATTCTTTACCAGCTGAGCCACAAGGGAAGCCCAAGAATACTGGAGTGGGTAGCCTATCCCTTCTCCAGCAGATCTTCCTGACCCAGGAATTGAACTGGGGTCTCCTGCATTGCAGGTGGATTCTTTACCAACTGAGCTATCAGAGAAGCCCTGATACAGGCTTCCTGAAATAGGAAGGACTCCTGCCTATTCAAGGGAGTTAGGGACTCCTGCAAAACTTGTGAGCCTCCTATGGGTTCTGTCTTCCTCTGGGCATTCATTTTATTCAAAGACAGCGGCAGCGGTTCCTGATATGACAATGGCTGTTCATCATATGATGAGTCATATGGCTGATATGGTTCCTGATATGGCGATGTCCAGGGAACAAAGAAAGGACTGTCTCTTCTTGTGTTTCCTCCTTGGGACCAAGACACATCTCCCCTAAAGCTCTCAGTTTTTTCTCCACTGAAGTTGGCTAGGGTTGGGTCACATGCCCATCCTGAAACCAGTCATTGGTAACAGGGATTTGAATTCCATGACTGAGTGAGACTAATCATTTGCGTTCCTTGACCTTGCCTCAGGCTCCCCACTTCACGTATACTCAGTCAGGCTAGTCGTTTGGGGTGGCCACATTAACTACTGAGACATACCTCATGTCAGCTAACACAGTACTCTTTTCTGAGATGGCTGTCCATTTCATGCTCTAACATCAGATTCCTGAAGGGGTGAGCTACATTTGTGGACAGGCAACACTGGTACCAAGCAGAACTCAGGCCAGGAGGAGGGGATGTGAAGCTTCATTGGGCTACTATCACCTCGTAGGGTTACTTCCCCCAGACACATTTGATAATGGAGGCCCATTGTCCTGAGCAGAAAGTGATCCAGTGATGAGAGCAACACTCTCTTGTTTTTAATTCAGTCTGAATCAGGGTGTCTTACACAGCAGCTTTCTGGATTGCTGATAGGAAGCTCTGTAAGGACTTAACTCCTGTAAGGTAATTATTTATAAGAAGATCTCTTTGTTTAAGATGAAAAGAACTGAACAGATATTTTTTTCTCATGCAACTAGTTCCTCCTTCATCTTTTTCATCCTAATTCTCTTATATGCCTGAGCCACAGGCAGGGCCATCATCCTTATTCTGTCCTATTCCTCAACCTGCAGTTCCAATTCATCAGTGAGGTCACAGTTCTCCTTCTAAATGAATCCGAATTTCTCCACTCTCCTTCAGTGGCGTTTCCCGACAGCGTCTGGCAGAATCTTGCAACACGTAAACTGCACATCACTTCTGATCTTTTAATGAGTTCCTGTTGCATTTTAAGAATAACACCCACAAGCTTTCCTGGTGGCTCAGTGGTAAAGGACCCGCCTGCCAGTGCAGGAGGCACAGGTTCCATCCTTGATCCAGGAAGACCCCATGTGCCTGGGGCAGCTAAGCCCATATGCCACACCTATTGAGCCTGTGTTCTAGAGCCCAGGAGCTGTAACTACTGAGCCCATGTGCAGAAACTACTGAAGCCCACATGCTCTAGAGCCCGCCCATGCTCCACAACAAGAGAAGCCACAGCACTGAGAAGCTACATCACAAACAGAGAGTAGCCCTCGCTCACCCCAACTAGAGAAAAGCCCGCACAGCAATGAAGACCCAGCAGAGCCAAAACCAAAAAAACCAAAAGAATTACATCCACACTCTTGGCCATGGCTTATCATGTCGCTCACACTGTAGTCCCTGCTTGTCTCTCCAGTCTCGGCTGGTCCCATCTTGCCTTCACTCCAGCCACGCGAGGCTGCTCTGCTACTTGAACATCCATAAGGTGTTTCCCTCCTGGGGCTTCACTCATTGTTCCTTAGGCTTTTGCCATCTTTTCCTCTGTTCTCTGTACAGCAGGCTCCTGGGCTGGCCTCACCCTAGACCTTACTGGCTTTCTCCACCCACTCTGTTTACACAGACCTCCTTCCTTGGAGGCATGGGAAGGTTTTAATTTTAACCCATCCTTTGCCCTCATAAGCCTTTCCTCAGTTTGTAATTTCGTCCTTCTTTGTCTGCTTCCGTTTATTATCTGCTTCCCTTCCTGGACCTTATGCTCCACGAGGGCAGGTCTGTGTTGTCTCACTCACCCCAAGACACTGTTCCCAAGAGCAGGGCCTGGCTCCCAGTAGGTCCTCTGTGGATGGAAGTGAAATAAACAAACAAAAAAGGGAATGATGTGATTCCTTTGAATACAGGTAATGTCTCTGTATTCCTAGCACCTGGCTGAGAATCTGGGCTTCCCTGGTGGCTCAGTGGTAAAGAATCTGCCTGCCAAGTAGGAGATGCCGGTTTGATCCCTGGGTCAGGAAGATCTCCTGGAAAAGGAAATGGCAATCCATTCCAATATTCTTGCTTGGGAAATCCCATGGACAGAGGAGCCTGGCAGGCTACAGTCCATGGGCTTACCAAGAGTCAGACATGACTTTGCAACTAAACAATCATCACACAATAACAATATGTTCTCAGTGCATATTTTTTATTGGATGAATGAGGATCTCTTATTAAGACAAGAAAAATGAGCATTTGCTTGCAGGATCAGGAAGCACAAGGATGGACCTCTCATTGTTTGGAGAAATTCAACAGCATCATTAGAAAACATTCAACAGGGTTTGTGATATTTTCAGGTATGTTTAGTACCATTCTTGCACAATAGTGCATCACTGTTTCCTGAATGAGAAAAGATAACTTGTAAAGATTCAGGAAGTCAGTAAGAAAATAATCACAAAGAGGGACAGTGGGAGAATCATCTTCAAATTGAACTTGATTTTATAGGACATCCCAGTAAACTCGTGGAAGGTTGAAATCAACTGTTGGTGAACCTTTGTGGTGATATGTGTTCAAAGACAGGCCTTGTCTTTGTTAAGGCTCTACTTTGGACCCCCTCCATGGTTAGTTGAATTTTTTTATCCAGACTGATAAATGCTTGCATTTCCATAGTGTTTACTATATGCCAAGCACCATTTTAATACATAAACTCTTTTAAGACTTCCACAACCCTCTCATGGGCCCTATGATTATGAAGCACAGAGATGTTAGGCAATTTTTCAAAGATCACACAGCTAGCAAGTGGCAGAGCTAGATTTCAAACACAAGCCTATGATTTTCATAGAGCAAAGACTCCATTTAGAATCACTGCAACCAGGACACCGAAGATTAACGTGAATTAGTTACAAATGTTAACAATTACTGTCTTTCACATTGATTATAGTTTATTGGGTCTCCCAGAAAGTGGACTTTCAACAGTTTAAAAAATAATTTTCAACATGCATGATACATAAACAAATGAAAGTATAAAGTACAAAATGAAATGATGATTTCCGTTATAAAAATTCATGGTGTAGTTTCTTGGAATAGAATCCTAGTGGTGCTATTTGGGAGCTGGTCACTAAGTGATTAACTGATAAAGTGGAGAGAGATGAAGAGACTGATGCCCTTAGGAGACCTGGCTCAGACTGAGGGCATCAGAGTCTGCTCAGCTCTGCTTGGCTCTGTGGCCTTTTTCTTCTCTTGGGGTCTCAGATCCTTTAGCAAATTGAGGACTCTGGGCTAGATGACACCTGGATCCAGCCAACTCTAGCCTTGACTAATTCCATACAAAGGTACCGATGTTATTTAGACAGAAAACCAGAAAAGCTGTTTAAGAGCATGTATGCTGCACTGGGAATTAATTTGAGAGAACAGAGGCTCAGAATTCAATAATTATTTTAAGCTGCCTTTTCAAATTCAAGAAGCCCAGACACTTATATGATTTTGCAGTATTGCAGCAAATGGACCAAAGCACAGATTCTCCTGTGTGAAAGGTAGATTTTACACACAGCTTACATTTTTGATTAATTGATTCATTATCCTACTGACATTCATTGGACAACTTCTGCAGAGCGCCTGATGCTTTGGATTTTTTTAAAAGAAGTGGATTGGAAGACAGTGCTTTGGTTGTTCTGGACAAAGCCCTTGATGCTTGGATAATGTTTTATGATCAGTTGTGGGCCCACGATTGCCTTGTATGAACTGTCCAGGAACCCCATCTCCTGCTGGTGTCCTGTCCTCTTTACCGCATTTGCACAAGCCCTTGGCTCCTTCCTCAAATGCACCATCTGCACTCCTACCTCTGGGCCTTCAAATAGCTCCTTTCCTTACTTGTGTCCTTCTTAGCAGAGAAATCCCCTCATCCTTCAGGATTTAAGTGTCAGTTCCTCCAGGAAGCGTTCCCTGATCCCGGGACCAGGCCACCACCCCTGGCTGTAGCTGTGCTTCACAGGCCTCACTGGGATCACAGTTAATAATGCATATCGTTGTTTAATAGCCGGTCTTCCCGCTGGAATAGAAAGTGTATGAGAGGACTGCCTGCAGGTCGCTCTTCTCCCATGTGTCTCCAGAGTATTGAATATTGTTATTCAATAATATTGAATAATAATATTTGAAATTATTATTAAATATCAATAATGGTCAATATTATTAATAGTAGTATTGAATGTTATTGTTCAGTAATAACATCCAATATTATTATTTAATAATATTATTAATATCAATTATTAATTATAATAATTAATTTCTCTTTTCTTCTAAAGAGCATTTAAAGGGTCTCAGCACAAATACAGACTAAACAATGGTTAATAAAATTGACACACAGTAAAAAGAAACAATCACATTAAAAAATGAAGTTTCAGTCCATGCCATAGAACACCCATACCTGATCCAACAGTTTTTCATCTAATTTACATTACTGTGTATACCTAAGGTAAATAAGACTGACTAGCTGGTCAGCCAGTTCTTCCCTTTTTCTCTTTGGGTATTTCTCTTCCTGACTCAGAAAACCTTTTCCTGTCAGCTCCTGCTTTTCTTTGCAAGACCCCAGGCTGGAGGTTGGCACCTGAGGTGACCACAAGACGTCAGAGCCCCTGAGAGTCTGGGCCCCTAAATGCACGAAGCTGACCTTCTGTCCCATCCCCTGTGTACTGCCCATGGGATCTGACCAGAATAAGACACAGACTTCTGGGTAGTGAGCCAAAGGCAAGATGAGTTCCTTTAAGTAAAATTTGATGTAATTGAATTCTGTGAGTGTGTTCAGTCGCTTCAGTCGTGTCTGATTCTTTGCAACCCCATGGACTATAGCCTGCCAGGCTCCTCTGTCCGTGGAATTCTCCAGGCAAGAGTATTGGAGTGGGTTGCCATTCCCTCCTCCAGGGGATCTTCCCAACTCAGGGATGGAACCCGAGTCTCCTGTGTTTTCTGCAGTGCAGGTGGATTTTTTACTGCTGAGCCAGCTGCCCATTTTGAATTCTGTAGCATGAGTTTTAATATGAGGTTTAATACATATGGCCTGGTAGGCTGCAGTGCACGGGGTCGCTGGGAGTCGGACAAGACTGAGCGACTTCACTTTGACTTTTCACTTTCATGCATTGGAGAAGGCAATGGCAATCCACTCCAGTGTTCTTGCCTGGAGAATCCCAGGGACGGGGGAGCCTGGTGGGCTGCCGTCTATGGGTTTGCACAGAGTCGGACACGACTGAAGCGACTTAGCAGCAGCAGCAGCAGTACATATCTGTGGCAAAGGTCAGGGATCACTACATAAAGATACAAATCAATGAAAAACTTCATGCTTTTCCAGGGCATCATGATTATACACATCCTTATAGAAGGGAAGAAAGCAGCCACCTCCCTTCTGTCAAAATAAAGGAATGTATTCCAAATGCTGTGACGGTTACATGAGCAGATTCTGTAAGTGAAAACAGAGATGAATTCAGATTCCATCACCCACTACCCCTGTAACCTCAGAGAAGCCACTGAGCCATCCTAGGGCTGTTTCTTCATTAGGGAAGGGCGTGGAGTCGTAAAGATGTGTGTGTATTAGCCGCTCAGTCATGTCCGACTCTTTGCGACCCCATAGACTGTAGCCTGCCAGGCTCCTCTGTCCATGGAAGTCTCCAGGCAAGAATACTGGAATAGGTGGCCATTCTCTTCTCCAGGGGATCTTCCCAACCCAGGGATTGAACCCAGGCTTCCTGCCTTGTAAGCAGATTCTTTACCATCTGAGCCACCAGGGAAGCCCTGTTGTGAAGGTGCATGAGATAAATGTGTTGGGAAGGGTCCATCACTGAGCCGAGCATCTAGTCAGTGCTCACCATTGTTATTTTGTTTGGATTAGGATGGAAGAGGTTCAGTTCAGTCACTCAGTCGTGTCCAACTCTTTGCAACCCCATGGACTGCAGCACACCAGGCTTCCCTGTCCATCACCAACTCCTGGAGCCTACTGAAACTTATGTCCATTGAGTCAGTGATGCCATCCAACCAACTCATCCTCTGTTGTCCCCTTCTCCTCCCACCTTCAATCATTCCCAGCATCAGGGTCTTTTCAAATGAATCAGTTCTTCGCATCAGGTAGCCAGAGTATTAGAGTTTCAGCTTCAACATCAGTCCTTCCAATGAATATTCAGGACTGATCTCCTTTAGGATGGACTGGTTGGATCTCTTTACAGTCCAAGGGACTCTCAAGAGTCTTCTCCAACACCACAGTTCAAAAGCTCAGCTTTCTTTATACTCGGCTATTGAGGCCCTCCCTGAGTTTCAGAGGCTGTCCCTTTTGCCAGAATCATATGGCAAGATGGAGGTTCTGTACCCATCAGGCAACGGCTGCATTTGTAGGAGAAACAGGACAAAGAGGAAAGGAAACTTTGTCTCTCCATATGCAGACCTTGCATAACATTTCCTTCTTGAGTTCTTGAATCCCAATGAGAGGAGTGAGTATATGTTTGGGAAGAAGAACTCATGAATTAATATTTTTTTTTCCCAATAGAGAAGCTCATAGAAACTTTGAAGTGTTTATTAAAGGGTTGATAATGAGGAGAAAACTTTTTGAAAATCATATTAAAAAATACTTCCCAAACTGCTTCAATAATTTAACCTTGGACTCACAAGACTCTTCTAGAATAGAAAAAAACACATTTTTCTCTCCCATCCACCATCCCTGGTGTATTACAGCCCTGCTATAGCAATGATGGTCTCTTTCTAGGAGTTGGTGGTGGAATGATAGTCCTTTTGTGACCAATCGAATAATTACTGAAGTTGAAATTTGTAATCCTGATATCGAATATTTCATAATGACATCAATTTAAACTAATACTGCTCTTATCTTTTGACAAAAATAAGGTTTAATATGTCTTTTCTCCTAGAGGGGGTGAAATAAGGAAAGACTTTATTATACAAGATAATTAAAATTCTTCCTGAGGTTAAAAGTGATTTAAAAAGAATCACAACATGAGATAATTAGGCCTTATTAGACACTTTATCTGCTTCACTGAAGTCACTTTTTCCAGGATGATAAAATGTGCCTTTGTCTTTTTTTAGAAAGCCAGATACCAAATTTGGGGAAAAAAATGATCTTTCCTCCTCCTCTTAGACTCAGCACATGACTGTGTGAATGGATTTGGGGAAATAATTTAATGACAGGGTTACAGTTTCCAAAAGCTAGACCTTTATAGAATGTGATGGTTTTCAAGTACTTATTCATTTTTCTAGTGAAATTACATTTTACCCTCTATTTTTAGGTGGTTAATAGAAAATGATATGAATTTGTGTTTTCTGACTCCCCTCCCCTGCCTCTCCCTCCTGCAAAAGGCAGAATAATAACAGATTAGTTTTGGGATGTTTAACAAAATTCTTTTGTTGCTTGACAGATTCGTTTATGCTTTCTTGTGACATAACAGGTAAGGCAAAGAGTCAGTGTTTGTATTTTTAAAGACTAATGAACACATAGTATAGGTTTTACAATAACCATGCAGCAGTGGATGGTATTTTTTTAGATGAAAAGTGGTCCAGGCCTTTAAAGTACATGATGTTTCTGTAAGAGGAAGCAGGTACCCTAGGAGCACGGGAGTTTTGCCAGAGTTCTAAACCATATCCCTACATGAGGCCTAATCCTGCTTCTCTATTCTGCTTTTAGGCCCAATAACGGGGATCCTGTGACTTTGCTAATGGCTCTTTAGGCTTCCAGTGGATTTTAACAATGTGCAGTGCAACTAACAATAAGTGAACCAAATCGTTCTTGTTTGTGCCCACAAATTTATATCCAGCTTATTTTCTTTTTTATCCCTTGATCAGTGGTTGAAAATAAATTGTTCAACTTTGTCTTTAAGAAAACGTTTCAGTTCTATTTACAGTGACTTGCTATACAGGCTTTATCAAACTGCTCCTTCCTTCTGAATGACCCTTTCTTTCAAGGAAAGGCTAAAGTATAGATCAACGCATCAAGGGCCAAAGTATAATGTACAGATCTCTTTGATGGAAAGATAAGTACATAGAATTGTCAGGTGAATGTCTATTTTAAGGTAAAATGTCTAGAAGGGAAATAGTATAATTTGATGGACAAATGGCTTCTGTGATAGTTTCACAGGATCTATTGTAAACAATATTAAGGAGATGATGGCTTTAAAAAGAAACTTAAACAGTAAAATAAGAATGGAATTAAGCCAGCTCGTGAGCATCAGAATTGTCCATAAAGTAAAGCTTTAAATGTCTCGTGTAAGTATACTGTTGCTTTTCAGCCTGAGTGCTACCTACCTTCTTCTCTCTATCAAGCTGGTGGGACCTATTAGGAAGACTAGGACACCTTTAGGGTGCTAGCAATGGGTGTGAAAGTGTAAATGTTAGTCGCTCAGTCGTGTCTGACTCTTTGCAGCCCAATGGCCTGTAGCCCACCAGGCTCCTCTGTCCATGGAATTCTCCAGGCAAGAATACTGGAGTGGGCTGCCATTCTTTCCTCCAGGGGATCTTCCCAACCCAGGGATCGAACCCAGGTCTCCCACATTGCAGGCAGATTCTTTACCTTCTGAGCCACTAGCAATGGGTACGAGTGGGGTGCCATTGCCTTCTCTGGGTTAACTTGCTACATCTTCATTAATCTAACCATAGGTGGAATCTTTTGGATTTTGCTACACATACACACCCCACTCCAGTACTCTTGCCTGGAAAATCCCATGGATGGAGGAGCCAGGTGGGCTGCAGTCCATGGGATCGCTAAGAGTCAGACACGACTGAGCGACTTCACTTTCACTTTTCACTTTCATGCATTGGAGAAGGAAACGGCAACCCACTCCAGTGTTCTTGCCTGGAGAATCCCAGGGACGGGGGAGCCTGGTGGGCTGCGGTCTGTGGGGTCGCACAGAGTCGGACACGACTGAAGTGACTTAGCAGCAGCAGTACACATACATATCAGAGCCTCCCAGGTGGCTCAGTGGTAGAAGAATCCACCTGCCAATATGGATCAACAAAGAAGAAAAATTGCAGGCTGATCTCACTGTGAACACAGTTTCAAATATTCTAAATAAAATATTAACAAATTGCATCCAGCTATGCAGAGAAATAATACAATATTTCTGGAAGATCCCTGGATTGGGAAGATCCCCTAGAGAAGAAAATGACAACCCACTCCAGTATTCTTGCCTGGAAAATCCCACGGATAGAGGAGCCTGGCAGGCTATAGTCCATGGGGTCGCAAGGAGTTAGACACAGCTTAGGGGCTGAGCATGCACGTGTACATACATATCATATGTGAATAGTGAATGTTTTGTTTCTCTCTAATCCATTTACCTTTCATTCTGTTTTCATCTTACTGCCCTGGCTGAGACCTCCGGCATAATGTTGAGTAGAAATAACAATGGCATTCTTGTCCTGGTCCCCAATCTGAGAGAGAAAAGTTTAATGTTTCATCATTAAATACAACACTTGATTTTTTTTTTTCGGTTGTTTGCTAATATTTATCTTGACAAGATGTTGAATTTTATCAGATGCCTTTTCTGCCTCTGTGCAAATCATCATAATATTGAGTAAATGTACTAAATGACATTGATTTCTAACGTTAAAACAACTTTGAATTCCTGGGGCAAGTCAAAATTGGTCATCTTGTATTATTTCTCTGCATAGCTGGATTCAATTTGTTAATATTTTATTTAGAATTTTTGAAACTCTATTCATAGTGAGATTGGCTTGCAATTTTTGCTTGCCGAGTTTTGGGACCAAGGTTATCTTGACCTTGTAAAAATTACTTGAAAAGTGACTCTTTTTCTGGTCTCTGGAAGATTTTTTATAAGATTAGAGTTATTTCTTATATTTAGAACAACTTGCTG
This sequence comes from Bos mutus, assembly GCF_027580195.1. Classification (NCBI taxonomy): domain Eukaryota; kingdom Metazoa; phylum Chordata; class Mammalia; order Artiodactyla; family Bovidae; genus Bos; species Bos mutus. Next base: position 53,801,718 of record NC_091630.1, on the reverse strand, counting down.
GTGAAGCCATTTAGGCCTGGAGTTTTCTTTGTGGGGATGTTTGACATTCTATTTGTTTTTATGTCAGCTTTTTAAGCGTGCTTTCCTAATAATTTGTCAATTTTATCTAAATTTTCAAAAAAATTTGGGCAAGGTTATTGCCATTTTTAAATGAAATTTTCTTCTAAATCTTATTTTTCCCCTCCTTAGTTCCACAAGTTTGTATATATACTAGTTTAGTTATCCATGCTGCTGCTACTGCTGATAAGTCACAGAATTTCTGATTATCTTTATGATTTCTTCTTTGATGCGTTTGTTCTATATGGGAGATTTTAGAGTATCTTTTGCTTGTCAATTGCTAGCATAATTACATTGTGATCAGAGAATATACTCTGAGATTGTAATTCTTACAGTTGAGTATATTGTTCTCTTTAAAGCTGTTTCATGTATTTTTGAAAAGAAAGTATATTCTGCAGTTTTTGAGGTTGGATGTTCTGTATCGCCCACTGCTTCAGGTTTATTTATTTAAATTTTTATGTATTCATTTAGAGTGCACTGGTTCTTTGTTGTTCTGTGCAAGCTTTCTCTAGCTGTGGAGAGCAGGGGCTACCCTTTGTTGAGATGTGTGGGCTTCTCATTGTGGCGGCTTCTGTTGCTGGGTACAAGCTCTATCTAGGCACGTGAGCTTTAGCAGTTGCACTTCCGGGCCCTAGAGTGCAGACTCAGCAGTTGTGCACAGGCCCAGTTCCTCTACAGCATGTAGGATCATCCCAGATGAGGGCTCAAACCTGCGTCCCCTGCAGTGGCAGACAGATTCTTATCCACTGAGCCACTAGAGAAGTCCTGATTCAGGTGTATTAATTGTGTTCTTCAAATCTGCTACATCCTTACTGATTTTTGTCTGCTTCTTCTGAGAGGTATATTAAGATTCCTTAATTTTATTCATGTTTTAAACTTTCATCATGAATTAATTTTTCTTTGTATTTCTGTTACTTTTTGTTTTGTTTTGGGGTTATGCTATTAGATGAGCATATTTTAGAATTAGTATATTTTCCTGGTAAATTGAATATTTTATCATTATAAAGGAGCTTCTTTATCTTCGCTAGTGACTTTTTCTTTGTTTTATTTTGTGTGATATTTATATCACACAAAAATGCTACCTCATTTCTTTTGGTTAATGTTCGCATGGCATATCTTGTTATATCCTTAGCCCTTCTGTTTTCTTATGCTTTAGATATCTCTTTAAAGCACCATACATTTTATATCTAGGCTAAAAGGCTTTGTCTTTTAATCGAAAGTTTTTAATCCAGATACGTTTTATGTGCATCTTAATACAGTTGATTTTAAAGCTGCTATTTGCTTTTGATTTGTTCTGCTTTTTCTCTGATCTCATTCCCTTTCTTTTATTTGACTTGAGTATTTTTTCAAATCATTTAATTTCTTCTACCACTCCCTTATTAATTTGGAAGTCTATACTCATTTGCTATTCTTTTAGTGATTGCTCCTATAAATTAGTGAGGTTTTGTGATATCAAGTTTTAATGTTAATAAAACTTTTACTTTTCTCCTAAATAATAAAGGAATCTTAGATTATTTTAACTCTATTTATTATTTGTGTAATTTTGCCATATTTTTGCATATTTCTTTCTTCCTCACAATATGTGATTTCTCATATCCTTTTCCATTATCGTTTGTTATAAGATATTGAATATAGTTCCACATGCTATACAGTAGGATCCTATTGTTTATCTATTTCATATATGGTAGTTTGTATATGCAAATCTGAATCTACTAATTTATCCTTCCCATAGCCCCTTTCCCCTTTGGTAACCATAGATCTGTTTTCTATGTCTGTGAGTCTGTTTTTTTTTTCTCCCTTTTAATAAATAAGTTAATTCATATCTTATTTTAGATTTTATATATAAGTGGTATCATATGGTATTTGTCTTTGACTTACTTCACTTAATATAATAATCTCTAGGTCCATCCATATTGCTGCAAATGACATTATTTACTTCTTTTTTATGGCTGAGTAACATTCCACTGTATGAATATGTATATATAATATATACATATACCACATCTTCCTTACTCATTCATCTGTTGGTGGATACTTAGTTTGCTTCCATGTCACAATATACTTTAAATTCCATTAACATTATACATTATTGTTGTTTGATACAGTTAAAAAGAGTACTAACTAAATATTGAAACAGTGTTATGTTCTGAATCTTAGGTTGCCATGGCTTTGTTGCCTCTCTGTGGTATTTTTCCCTCTTATGTTTCCTTTTTCTTTTTCTTCTCTAGCAATCCTTCTGTCTCCTGTGGTTGTATTTCTTACCTTGCTCTTCACTGTTGATTTTGATGCTTCCCCTGGTATTCATTCATCACAATTTATGTTGTGTTTACATTTCTCATCTTCATATTTTTTAGTTTTTTGTTTCTCTCCTCTGTTTGTGTTTTGGCCACATGTGAAAGCAGGTGACTTGGACTTGCTAAGATTTACATCCTAGCTGTCTGATTACTTAGGCTACTGAGTTTCCTGTCATCTAGTTGTTCTGTGACTTTCTTGAAGGGGACTCTCCTCCTTGGAAGAAAACAATCCCCCACATCGAGATGCCACCAATGTCCTCATTTTACAACTTGTACCCCTACTGCTATATGACAGGATCAAGAGAGACACCTGTTATGGTATTGTGAGTACTAACAGAATATTCTTTTTTATGTTTTTGTTTTAAATACTGTTTAAAACAAGCATATGAATAACCCAAGCAAAACTACAAAAATCACTTTGTGTTATATACACAAGCATTGAACTAGAATATATGGGGCTGTCTTTTGGAATGATATGAAGCAGCTATGAGTGGAGATTCTAATGAAAGCTTATCATTCTGGATCATTAACATCTGTGAGGAGCTTGCACAAGGATGTTGTTACTCATAAACTGAAAGTGAAAGTGAAGTCATTCAGTCATGTCAGACTCTTTGCAACCCCATGGATTGTAGCCTACCAGGCTTCTCCGTCCATGGGATTTTCCAGGCAAGAGTACCAGAGTGGGTTGCCATTTCCTTCTCTAGGGTATCTTCCCGGCCCAGGGATTGAACCCAGGTCTCCTTCATTGCCAGCAGATACTTTACCCTCTGAACCACCAGGGAAGCCCCCAAGAATTTTTAAATAAAAATGGTTTCATTGTTTTTGGCTTCCCTTCTGTGGGTTTTTTTTTGGTTTACATTTTGAGTAACATAACATAAAGCACTGGAGAAGGCAACGGCACCCTACTCCAGTACTCTTGCCTGGAAAGTCCCATGGACAGAGGAGCCTGGTGGGCTGCAGTCCATGGGGTCGCTAAGAGTCAAACACAACTGAACGACTTCTCTTTCACTTTTCACTTTCAAGCATTGGAGAAGGAAATGGCAACCCACTCCAGTGTTCTTGCCAGGAGAATCCCAGGGATAGGGGAGCCTGGTGGGCTGCCGTCTATGGGGTTCCACAGAGTCGAACAAGACTGAAGTGACTTACTAGCAGCAACAGCAGCAACAATAACATAAAGCATACTGCAAAATGTAAACAAAAAAACCCACAGGAAGGGAGCCAAAACCAATGAAAACATTTTTATTTAAAAATTCTTGGGGAGTTCCCTGGTGGCCTGATGGTGAGGATTCAGAGCTTTCCATGCTGTGGCTTTGGTTCAAACCCTGGTCAGAGAATTGAGATTCTGGAAGTCGTGTGGTGCAGTTAAAAAAAGAAAACATTCCTGCCTCACTCATATAATACAATTTGTCCTCATTTTGTCTCTCTCAGAATCAGTTACTTTGAGCCACAAGGAAAATTGAGCTTTTTTCCCTCTCATTTAAATTTGCATGCTCACTGTTGAGCAAGCTGAACAATGATTTAGATGAGAATGGTTTTTCTTACCATTTTATGAAATTCAGGCCATTCTGACTCATTTGATGTGTGTGTGTGCAACTTTAGTCATTTCCAACTCTGCGTGACCCTAGGGACCATAGCCCACCAGGCTCCTCTGTCCATGGGATTCTCCAGGCAAGAATACCTGAGTGGATTGCCATGCGCTCCTCCAGGGGGTCTTCCCGACCCAGTGATTGAACTCATGTCTTCTGCATTACAGGCCGATTCTTTACCACTAGTGCCACTGAACGTTTTTTCTCTCTTTTTTAAATTTGTATGCTCACTGTCAAACAAGTTGAACAGTGATTCAGATGAGAATGATTCTTCTTATCATTTTATGAAATTCAGCCCATTCTGACTCACTGGGCAATTGCCTGAAAAGAAGATATTTAACAGGAGCCCTCACCAAACTGTTTGAAAAAGGCTTTAAAAAGTGAAAATTGAGGGGAAAGAAGAAAATGTCCTCAAAGAACTCTATTACATTTTGATATCATCAATAATTACAGCTATGATGTGTCAATAGCTTTCTCCTTTAGAGGAGGGAGGGCTTATTGATTCTTGGGAAAAAGTAAATAAGAAGGCTATGATTGACACTTATGACTGCAGGCACCTACCTACTATTGCATAGAGTAATAAAATAAATTTTGTATTTTTTTTAAACCACAAAATGATACACAGGTGCTCATAACAATCACCAATACCATAAATGGCAATGAGAATGACATAAAACATTGACAAGAAAAATACTCCCAGCAATGGCTGGGGAGTATCAAAATTTCCTACTGAAGTTAATAAACCTGATTTTGGAAACACAGTTGAGAACATCTGGTTAAGGGTAAATTGAGAAGGAAACAGATGCAGTATCACTGTGGAGGGGCTGGGCCGTGAGAGGAAGGGAGTGATGTATTTCTTACACAGATTATAAAGCAGGTGCAGCGACATGATCTAGTTGTGATAGGAAAACGTGAACTCTACAGACATCTGCTGAAGCCTTACTCTGCCGAAAGCACGGTTTTGATAAACTCTTCAGTTGCCTTGATGAGACTTTGTTCTCCAAGAAGACAGAAGTTGTAACATGCAGAACTTTGGAACCAATTCTTGTCAGGAAAGAGGAACTCACTGATGATGTAGAAGTAATACAAGACATCTCAGATTTCATAACAAAGAAAAAAAAAGTAATTCCAAGAATAGCCAAACATATAAGTTAGTGTTGAGGAAATCAAATTAAAACAAAATCAGAGGAAAGTGTAGTTCACTGGTGGATGATTATAGAGAAGAATGTGACTTAAAATAGGTAAAAGGCCCCCCAAATAGATTCAGAAAACAAAATACATTTCCCATGTGCTATGAAAGTTATATGTGTATAAAGAAATCAGTGTGACTGCAAAGAAGTCTCTTTGCTGAGCTCCAGTTTTATAAGGAACCCTCTAAAGGAGGATTTACTATTGAAAGGAGGTTCACACGACAAAAGCATATGGAACAACAGAAAAATAATAGGCTTTCCACAGGCTTATGAGGGCTTCCCTGTGGCTCAGCTGGTAAAGAATCTGCCTGCAATGTGGGAGACCTGGGTTCAACCCCTGGGTTGGGAAGATTCCCTGGAGGAGGGTATGACAACCCACTCCAGTATTCTTGCCTGGAGAATACCATGAACAGAGGAGTTTGGAGGGCTATGCTCCACAGTGTCACAAGGAGTTGTACATGCTGAAATGACTAGCACACACCCATGATGAATGCTTAAAAAAATAGAAAGACATGTAGCTGGGCTGAGACTCTCTTGTTTGGTTGATAAAAATGCTGGAACTTTTGGGGGGTACTTTTGCATTACTTTGCACACTCACTGGTTAAGATGTTGACTGCTGACCAAGAAATGCCCTCTTTGGCCACTGGTAGTGAGGACAGCTGGCATGGGGTAGAGATAGGTTGTGCCCACCTTAGAGAAGGTTGAGTGGTCTGTGGACCATGGCTTAATTGTCATGTAACTTTCGATTCCTCAAGCAGTGTTGCTCATACTAACAAGGACCTTTGTTGAAACATCCCTGATTCTTGTCTCAGTTGTCCAGTATTGTCTTAGAACCCTTTCAGTCTGTCTCTTTCTCTCTTCTCTTTGCTTTTTTTCTCAAATTCCCTCACTCTACTCTATCTAAATGAGGGCAAATTATTTTTAGACCTGGGGGTATTTTTTCTCCTTAAATCCTATTGACTCTACCAGCTTGCCACAAATGTTTCCTAAATCAAGGAAACAAATGGAGGAAAAATAAGGAGAAAGTACTATTTTTTCTTTCATGATAATCTTGCCTCATTATTTAAAAAAAATCCCAACTTTTATTTTCAGATAATTGTAGATTCACATGCAGTTATAGGAAGTGATACGGAGATCCCATTTACCCTTGAGCTAGTTTTCTCCAGTGGCAACATCTTGAAAATGAACATGCAATATCACAATCAAGTCTGATATCAACATTGATCAATCCATCAGTTTTCATTTCTGTTTGCCCAGTTTTGCTTGTACTTACATGTGTGTGTATGTTTCATTATATAAGTGTCACACATGCATGTTGGAGGGTACCACCACCATCGTCATGATCCACAGCAGTTCCATCACCACAGACTCCCTCATGTTGCCCCTTTAATAACCACAACTCCCTCCCTCCAGTACCTCCTCCCCAACTTCTAGAAGCCATTAATCTGGTCTCCATTTATTCAAAAATGTTATACAAATGAAATCACTTAGTATGTAATCTTGGGGGATTTTTTTCTTTCTCTCAGAAATTCAGTATGTTGCGAGGAATAAGAAAAAAAGAGATAACCTCTATTTTGGGGATCATGGAAAGAAAGAAATGCACATTCTATTTGGCATGTTTTCTTTATTGCAAGTAATATTCAAAGTGGAAAGGCTAGAATGGACCATATGCTGCCAAATGTATATGACCATTTCCAATCTCTATTCTAAGCTCCAGACCCAGATTTACACTTCCTTCTGGAAAGTTCCACATGGATCCCTTGAAGAAAATTCAAATGCAACATGTTCAAAATCAAATGTGTCATATGCCATCCTTTCTTCATAAAAAAAAATCCTCTGTTCCACCTGTACTTCTTGCCTTAACTACAGGCACCATAGTCCCTAAAATTGCCAATCTTCATGTTGTAGTCAGCATCTCTGACTCTTGCCATCTATTCTGCTCCTTACCTTATTGTCATTAGCACCTTAATTTTGACCTACTGTAAATTCCCGTCATGTCTTTCTTAGACGTGTAAGACCCACAATATCTCTCCTCTAAACTGTGGCAAAGCTCTCCTTCAGTCCCTCTTTCTTCAATATCTTACCAACCCCATTGTCAAGATGAAATTTCTAAAAGAAGATCGCTCATATTATTCCTCTGATATTGATTGTATTTAGTACAGTCTATAAATGTGATATACTATATTTCATCTGTTTTGCACAGAGGAAGATCCTGGAGTAGATGTCTTTCAATGCTCACATTCTGTAAGCCCACATGAGAAACACATTTGAAGTCCTGCCCTGTCTCACACTATGAAGCAGCAACTAGTGGGGATTAGCAAACAGAGAAACAGGTCATTTATTCTAATGGGTGGGGAAGAGACTTACTCTAGTGGTAAAGTATTACTCATAAAAATATTATAATGATTCATTCACTAGTGTATAGGCTATGTTACCATGAAACAATTTCATTGATTACAGTAGGCTATTATAAAATAATTATACTACTGCTGCAAATGCTGTTATTAATGCATGAATTGTTACTTGTTGTTGTTCAGTTGTTAAGTCATGTCTGACTCTTTGAGACCCCATAGACTGTAGCCCACCAGGCTTCTCTGTCCATGGGATTCTCCAGGCAAGAATACTGGCGTAGGTTGCCATTTTCTCCTCCAGGGATCTTCCTGACCCAGGGATCGAACTCACATCTCCTGCACTGCAGGCAGTTTTATTTTGTTGGGCTCCAAAATCTGAGTTCTCTTTCACATTATCTTTTAGTTTCTAATGTCTAGTGTTAGTAATACTTATAACATATAATGTTTTGTATCATATAAGGCAATATTAATTTAGATACTGACAGATGATTATCTTGCAAAAAGATGACACAAACTTACCATATCAATAAATATGGTACAGTACTGTAAATGTATTTTCTCTTCCTTGTGATCTTCATAATAATGTTTTCTCTTTTCTAGCTTACTTTATTATAAAAATACAGTCCATAATACATATATTGCATGTAATACAAAATGTGTATCAATCAACAGTTTATATTATTGGTAAGGCTTCCAGTCAACAGTAGATTATTGGTAGTTATGTTTGTGGAGAGTCAAAAGTTATAATCAGATTTTCAACTTCAGGGGGCTAGTGCCCTTAACCCCTGCATAGTTCAAGGGTCAACTGTAAGACAAGCTTAAAAATTTCTTAAGGGAGTAGATCTTCTCTTAAGTGTTCTTCAGTTCAGTTCAGTTGCTCAGTCATGTCTTACTCTTTGCGACCCCATGGACTGCAGAGAGCCAGTCTTCCCTGTCCATCACCAACTCCTGGAGCCTATTCAAACTCATGACCATTGAGTCAGTGATGCCATCAAACCATCTTACCCTCTTTTGTTCCCTTCTCCTCCCGCCTTCAATTTTTCCCAGTATCAGGGCCTTTACCAATGAGTTGATTCTTTGCATCAGGTAGCTAAAGTATTGTAGATTCAGCTTTAGCATCAGTCCTTCCCATGAATATTCAAGACTGATTTCCTTTAGGATTTACTGGTTGGGTCTCCTTGTAGTCCAAGGGAATCTCAAGAGTCTTCTCCAACACCACAGTTCAAAAGCATCAATTCTTCAGTGCTTAGTTTTCTTTATAGTCCAACTCTCACATCCATACATGACTACTGGAAAAACCATAGCTTTCACTAGACGAACCTTTGCTGGCAAAGTAATGTCTCTGCTTTTTAATATGCTGTCTAGGTTGGTCATAACTTTCCTTTCAAGGAGCAAGTGTCTTTTAATTTCATGGCTGCAGTCATCATCTGCAGTGATTTTGGAGCCCCCCAAAATAAAGTCAGCCACTCTTTCCACTGTTTCCCCATCTATTTGTCATGAAGTGATGGGACCAAATGCCATGATCTTCATTTTTTTGAATGTTGAGTTTTAAGCCAACTTTTTCACTCTCCACTTTCACTTTCATCAAGAGGCTCTTTAGTTCTTTACTTTCTGCCATAAGGGTAGTGTCATCTGCATATCTGAGGTTATTGATATTTCTCCTGGCAATCTTGATTCCAGCTTGTGCTTCATTCAGCCTGGCATTTCACATGATGTACTCTGCATATAAGTTAAATAAGCAGAGTGACAATATGCAGCCTTGACATACTTCTTTTCCTATTTGGAACCAATCTGTTGTTCCATGTCCAGTTCTAACTGTTGCTTCCTGACTTGCATATAGGTTTCTCAAGAGGCATGTCAGGTGGTCAGTTCTTTCAGAATTTTCCACAGTTTGTTGTGATCCACACAGTCAAAGGGTTTGGCATGGTCAATAGAGCAGAAGTAGATGTTTTTCTGGAACTCTCTTGCTTTCTCGATGATCCGACGGATGTTGGCAATTTGATCTCTGATTCCTCTGCCTTTTCTAAAACCAGCTTGAACACCTGGAAGTTCACGGTTCATGTATTGCTGAAGCCTGGCTTGGAGAATTTTGAGAAGTTCCTTTAAGCAAAAGGGGAGTTTATTCTGCTATGTAACAGAAAAAATCCAGAGATAGAGTTGGTTTCAAATTTTGCTTGACCAAGGGCTCAAGTAAAGGCCACAAGGATCTTTTTTCTCTTTCTACCTCTCAGTGCAGGCTTCTCCTGTGTTGGCTTTATATTCAGAATTATCTGCTTGTTTGACAGCAACAATATATCTATAAAAGGTCCATCTTGTAGGGTTGATGTATGAGGATTCTCCAGAGAAATGATTCACATATATATGAACTGGCTCACATGAGGCAGGCAAGTCCCAAGATGTGCAGGGTGTGTTTGCAAGCTGGAGTACAGCTGATGGTTTCATTCCAGTCCACAGGCCAGCAGGCTTGTGACTCAGGAAGAGCTAGCATTAGGGTTTAAAGGCAGGGGAAAAGCTGTTATCCGAGAGCAAAGGGGCAGCCTGGCAGAAAGGATTCCCTTTTATTAGAGGAAGATCAACCCTTTTGTTCCATTCAGGCCTTTAACTGATTGGATGAGGCCCCCTGTCTTAGGGAGCGCATTCTGCTTTACTCAGTCTACCAATCAAATGTTAATCTTATCCAGAAATATTCTCATTGGCACACACAAATAATGTTAGATCAGATAGATATCTGAGCACCCTTCATCCCTGTCAAATTGATACATAGCATTAACCATTGTGGTTGACTTTCTTAAAAGCCCCTAGAATTGTCTCATTTGGTCTGATTCACTTGACTTTGGTAGTATGTCCATCCTTGACCTGTTTTTGACCTGAAGCCATGGAGTATAATGTACTGTTTTTCTAAGCCTCAGTTACATGATACACCTTGGCTGTGGGGATGGTATCAGCAAGGTGAGAGGAGCATGAAGTCTGAGAGTACAGAGAGGTGATATTCTAAGGACCAAAGCAGAACACAGCTAACGGACTTCCCGGGTGGCTCAGTGGTAAAGAATCCGCCTGCCAAAGCAGGAGATGTGGGATTGAATCCTGAGTTAGGAAGATCCCCTGGAGGAGGAAATGGCAACCCATTCCAGTATTCTTGCCTGGAAAATCCCACGGACAGTGGATCCTGGTGGCTATAGTCCATCTGGTCATGAAAGAGTTGAACACAACTGAGTGACCAAACAACAACAACAGAACACAACTAACATAGAAAATTAGGCGATTGTTGGAACAAAGCAAGGAAAAAAAATGTGTATTTATTGATATATAATTAATTAAAAATATAATGATGGTGAATAATTTTTCAGCACTCTAAAAACCAAAAGCATCAAATTACCCTCTGTGGCCTCTGGAATGGTGATTTGTGAGGGGCAAGCATAAAATAATGGGGCCAGATTTTTAACAAAGATAAAAGAATTTGCATATTCAAATGAGAATAACATTTCTAGGTCATTACCTTGGGGATTTATACACACAATGGTAACCACTGCACTAATTGAATGTCTGCTCTTCTAGGAATTTTAGGAATGTAGCTGAGAGTAAACATTACTCTAAATGCTGCCCACCAAGTTCTTAAAATCAGCCTTTCTGGGCATAACAAGAATGTTCTTGAGAGTGAGAAGCAAAGCTGATACACTGATTTTCAAATGAAATAAAGCAAATTTTGGTGGTTGGGAGTTAGAGAAGGAGATATGAAGAAAAGGTGGGGAGAGGGAGCAACGTTAGTAGGAAAGTTGGTTGGGAATGGGAAGTAACCCACAACATTTCTAATATTTATGTTTAAGTCCGTGAATACTCTGTCAAGGCTGCCCTGGTGGCTCAGCAGGGAAAGAATCCCCCTGCTAGTGCAGGAGACACAGAAAGCTCAGATTGGATTCCTGGGTTGGGAAGATCCCCTTGAGGAGGAAATGACAACCCATTGCAGTATTCTTGCCTGAAAAATTCCATGGTTAGAGGATCCTGGGTAGCTACAGTCCATGGGGTCACAAAGACTTGGACACGACTGAATGACTACACATGCACAAATACTCTGACAGTGTCTTCTAGGCATAAATGCCTTGGAAGATTGGGAAAAATCAGAGAAAAGGGATTGTGCTCTCAGTGAGGTGGCACAATTTGAAAAAAGAGGAAGATACAGGAGGCAGACTGTGAAAAACATCAAAGATTTATCAGAAACAAGAATTGAGGAGAGAGGACTGTAGAGTTAAAGCCCCTGTGTGACTCAAAGCATCCTGGGGACTGGAGTTTCCAGAGATAATAACTTGAAAGGAAAGGGTGATCACTACTGACACTCGGGTTAGAAATGCATCCTTGTTAATTTTCCCAACAATCCCCTATTAATATTCAATTTGTGAATGAAAAAACTTGGATTCTGAGAGATCAAGTGACTTGTTGAAAGTCACACAGCTTATCGACTGGCATAGCTAGAACTTAATTCCAGGTTTGATTCTAAAGCCCAAGCTCTTATTTTCCTTTATGCTGCACTACTTGCCCTTATTTTCATCTATGTTCACAACTTTTTTGTATGTGCTCACTATTTAGATTTGACTTGAGTTATTTGATATGTGTAACAAGATATATAATTGACACTGAACTGCAACACTTATATTTGCATGGTCAGGACATTCTTTTTCCAAAGGAGGATAAACACAGAAAGTCAATTAAAATCTAATGGTCATAGGGCTTCCCAGGTGGTGCTAGTGTAAAGAATACGCCTGCCAATGCAGGAGATGCAGGAGACTCATGTTTAATCCCTGGTATGGGAAGATCCCCTGGAGTGGGAACTGGCAACCCACTCCTATATTTTGCTTGGAAAATCCCATGGGCAGAGTCTGGCAGGCTACAGTCTGTGCGGTTGCAAAAAGTCAGACATGACTGAGCACACATGCAGCATAAGCATCATGGCAGCCCAAGAAGTCCTTCATTTTTGTCTCTTCTCCCTCAACAATAAAAATTCATCTTCTATCCATGGACAAAAGTGCCTATAAGGGAGCCAGGCACTGTGGATCCAGGACTATATGCCAAGGAGTCTGGGAGAAGTCTTATCTACCAGCATATCAAGTAATAGACAGACCTGGGTCCCAGCTGTGGACACCTCAGTAGCCTGTTAGCTGGCTCCAACCCCTGTTGGCCCATGCTCTGGCAGCCCCTGGAGCTCACTGACTTAGTCACTCACTGAGAGTCCTTGTGGAAGTCCACGTTTCCATAGAAGAAGCTCCAGTACTCCACTGGAACAAAAAATACAAGTTAGGACAGACTGGAATGGGTAGAAGGAACAGTTTGACTTTGTGTCACCACTCTCTCTAGGTGGCACAACTTAGGGAAAAGAAACACTGTTCTCAGCTCTTGTCTCTGGCAACATGCTGCCAAAAGATTCATTGCTCTTCCACCCCATCCAGAGTGCTGAATTGTGAGCTACATGGCCGAGGGGCAAGAGGAGGTGGGGAAATTAGCACACAGAACTCTTGGGTGGGGGTGGGGAGGTATTAAATGGACATGGATCCTAACTGTGTCAGGGATCCCGTGAAGAAGCCTGCTAATGAGCCACTAGAAACACCGCATCTGTGGATCCCCCAACTGGCCAGTTGGCACTTCTAGTACTTTGCATGCCTCACACACACGCCCCCACTTCTCCACCCGGTGGTAAATCAGAGGAGTGCAAAGAAAAAAAGTGAAAAAGACTGAAGAAAGTCATATCTGTGATACACCATTAAAAAGACCAATTCATAAGTTACTGGAGTTCTGGAGAAGAGAAAGAAAGGGAGGCTGAAAACTTATTTAGAGAAACAATGGCTTAGCACTCCTCACATCAGAGGGGAGATTTGGATATCCAATTAATGAAGCTCATAAGTCACCAAACAAAGTCAACTTAAAGAGATCCTCTTCAAGACATGTTATGATAAAACTGACAAAAATCAAACACAGAGAATCTTTAAAGCAGCAAGAGAAAAAAAAATCTTGTAACTTAGAACTCTTCTAAGACTCTCAGTGGATTTCTCGGTAGGAACCCTATAGGATAAGAGTGAGTGAGATGATATGTTCACAGTGCTGAAAGGAAAAAAGAATCAACCAAGACTACTCTACCTGGCAAACCTATCCTACAGAAATAAAGAAGAGATAAAAGGCTTCCACAGAAGAAAGCTGAGGGAATTCATCAGCATTCAGACTGCCTTAACAAGAAATGTTGAAAGAAGTCCTTCAAGTTGAAATGAAAGGACACTAATTAGTAACATGAAAACATGAACATACACAGCACTCTGGTAAAGACAGATAAATGAGCAAATTCAGAATACCCTAATTGTAATATGGTATAGTGTTAACCATTTAATTTTATTATGAAAATGAAAGAACAAGAGTATTAAAAATAACCATGTGAGTAAGTGAAAGTCACTCAGTCGTGTCCAACTCTTTGTGACCCCATGGACTATACAGCCTATGGAATTCTTTAGGCCAGGATACTGGAGTGGATAGCCTTTCCCTTCTCCAGGGGATCTTCCCAACCCAGGTCTCCCACATTGCAGGTGATTCTTTACCAGCTGAGCCATAAAGGAAGCCCAAGAGTACTGGAGTGGGTAGCCTATCCCTTCTCCAGAAGAGCTTCCTGACTCAGGAATCAAACCAGGGTCTCCTGCATAGCAAGTGGATTCTTTACCAATCTGGGGGCTCAGAGAAGCCCCCAAATAACCATAGCTACAATAATTTGCTAATGAATATACAGTGTAAAAAGAGGTAAATTATGATATCAAAAACATAAAATTATGGGAGAGGGCAAAAGGGTAGAGTTTTTGTGTGTATGTGTATGTAGTATGTGTGTATGTATGTGTTTGTAGTTAAGGTTTTATCAATGTAAAATAGACATTAAATGTAAAAGATGTTTTATATATGCCTCATGATAACCATGGAGCTTCCCAGATGGTGCTAGTGGTTTAAGAACCCTCCTGCCAATGCAGGAGATGTGGGTTTGATCCTTGGGTCAGGAAGATACCCTGGAGGGGAAAATGGCAATCCGCTCCAGTATTCTTGCATGGACAATCTAATGGACAGAGGAGCCTGGTGGGCTACAGTCCCTCAGGTCACAAAAGAATTGGACATAACTAAACTGATGCTGGGAGGGATTGAGGGCAGGAGGAGAAGGGGACAACAGAGGATGAGATGGCTGGATGCCATCACCAACTAGATGAACATAAGTTTGGGTGAACTCTTGGAGTTGGTGATGGACAGGGAGGCCTGGTGTGCTGTGATTCATGGGGTCGCAAAGAGTCGGACATGACTGAGTGACTGAACTGAACTGAACTGAAAGTGACTTAGCATGCATGATAACCACAAGGCAAAAACCTACGTAGATTCATGAAAGATAAAAGAAGAAGAGAGTCAAAGTGTATCACTATGGAAAAACAGCTGACAAACATGTCAAAGCATCCATTCCAAAGTCAGTCATCTCGAATTCACACCTTGCCACCATACAACAAGATAAATAACCCTGAAAGATTGGTGGATTGCTTTTTCCAAGTTCCCTGGTGGTTGTTGCTGAAATGTGTCTTATAATCACAATAAAAAATGTAAGAGTGATCCAGTCACAACATTGTGGGGGCTCACCACAAATAGTATGGTCCCCAGTGCCCTCAGGCATTCTTAGCTGATAAAGTCACTATTGATAGGCTGAAACAGAGGCAAAACAACCGAAGAAGGAATTCATAGGGCCTGGACTCTATCTTAGGCCTGTTCATGCTGATCATGCTCAGCCACCTTTCCAATGGATTCTGAACTCTGTGTTTAGTGCCTATGAAAACAACAACAGAAGAAAGGATAAGACCCCCTCCAGACAGGGGAACCTTGAAGATCATATGCAGGTTACTCATCGCCTAAGAGAAAACATATACTAATCACCCCTTCCTCCAGACAGGCCATAAATTTTTCTGTGTCTATCAGAGTGTAACCTCGGGTTTATTGATTATTGGCTAATTGTCTGACTGTTTGAGCACATGAGCACATGAGCACATAGCACGTGAACGATGGGGTTATTGGGATTGTATTTTCCTTGGTTTATGTAAGTCTCAAGGAATTTGGAGTGGTGGCTTCAGACACATACACATGGGGTATAAAAGATTCTCACAAATGCTGGTCAGGGTCCTTGGCTAAGAGGAGACTCTGCCTTGGGCCCGCCGGTGTAATAAACTGCACTCCACTATCTGCATTGTCCTTCTGAGTGAGTTTGTTTCCCAGAACACGTGGCTGCAACACAACTACAGTAGTCAAAAACAAACAAAACAAAACAAACCAGTATGGTACTGGCAAAGAGACGAGTGGAATAGAATCAAGAGCTTGGAAATGAGCCCTTGTATATATGGTCAGTTTATATTTGACAAAGAAGCTAAGAATAATCAATGGGGAGGGGAATAGTCTTGTCAATAAAAGGTGTTGGGAAAACTGGACTGCCTCATGGAAGAGAATCAAACTTCAACTACATTCTCACACCATGTATAAGATGACTACATTGAAGTGACTGAAAATCATATGTACAGATCTCAGTTACATTACTTTCATACTTCAGGCCATTTGAGGCTTTTTCATTATACTTATGATGGTCTGCCACTCCAGTACTCTTACCTGGAAAATCCCATGGATGGAGGAGCCTGGTAGGCTGCAGTCCATGGGGTCGCTAGGAGTTGGACACGACTGAGCGACTTCACTTTCACTTTTCACTTTCATGCATTGGAGAAGGAAACGGCAACCCACTCCAGTGTTCTTGCCTGGAGAATCCCAGGGACGGGGGAGCCTGGTGGGCTGCCGTCTCTGGGGTTGCACAGAGCTGGACACAACTGAAGCAACTTAGCATCAGCAGCAGCAGCAGTAAAAATGGAAATAGTACTTCATTTTAAGATTTATTTGTCAGAAAATTCTCTTTTGTCAAAATGTACCTTTGTATCAGTAGCACCTGTCTAATTTTAATGTATTATTAAAAGGTATTGAACTAAAAGGAAACCATTTTCTCAAATCCCTCATATCATTTTTAAAACAAAGCCTTAAACACAAGCCATTGACCTGCTCTTGTAAAGATTACCTTGGGGAATCAGGGTACCTGATTCATAGAATTGACTATAATAGCTTCTCCAATGCCATTGTATCCTGTCAAGCTTCTACTTCTTCAGGGACTTCTCAGAACACAGATTACAGATCCAATTGTTTAAATATGTGCTAAGTGAATTTCTCAGATGCCTTTGTTGGGTTGGAGATTGCGTGTACCCTGACATTAAATCCTGCATGTTATCAGCCTCCTAAAGAATTTATCATGAAGCTACATAGTATTCAGAGGACTCATGTTCTTCTGTGCCAGTGGTTTCCCAAATCAGGCATTGAAGAACCACTCTTGCAGATTCACCGCTTATAGTAAAATAACTTCTTTTGATCCTTTTCAACTAAATTAAAAATATTCAATCTAAATTTCTTATTCTTTAGCCAAAAGTCTTGAACAGTGGGTTCCCAGCTCAGTGATGCCATTGAGACCCAAGGTTTTCTGTTCTTTTGATCTATTATTCTTACCTATTGGTACAGCTTTAGGCATCACAACCTTACATTCACATTCCAAGCTGTAAGGAAGAGACCAAGGCATAATATTTTGACCTTATGAAGCTTTGCCATTTTATTTAGGATTTTATTATCTTCCCCAGAAGCTTTCCCTTAGAGCTCACTGGGGACAGAAACTGGATCAAGTGCCTTTCCCTAGACCATTGGCTAGTTTAGACCAGTCAGAGAGCAGAGGAGGGGCCATTCTTTTGTAAGGGTACAGACTGTATCCCTCCTTTAGAACACAAAATCCATGGCTCTACTAGGTGGGAAGGTGATAACGTTTGCTGAATAGACAACGGTCATTGTGTGCCTTACAGCTGTTGTAGGTGTGTGAGGAAGAGGTCAAGGGCAAAACAAGGCTGAAGGAAGAATTATTGTTAAAGGGTACAAGTTGTGTATATTGTAGACGGACCATTAAGAGGAAATAGAGGGTTGTCTGGGAAAGCTCTAAGTTTATAAAGGCAAAGTAATATGTCTATATTAGGCTGTGGTGGTTGGAATCAAGAAACAGGTAGTCCAATCTTTTGCAGGAAAAAATGATAGCAGCTCATGAGGAAATCAATAAAAGGACTAAGGTGTTGTTATTGTTCAGCTGCCCGGTCGTGTCTGACTCTTTGAGACCCCATGGACAGCAGCACACCAGGCCTCACTGTTTCTCATCATCTCCTGGAGTTTGCCAAGTTCATGGTGTCCAGCCATCTCATCCTCTGACGCCCTCTTCTCCATCTGCCCTCAATCTTTCCCAGCATCAGGGACTTTTCCAATGAGTCGTCTAAGAAAAGGTGACAAAAGAGTGCAAGACCTTCCCCCCACTTCTAGTCCATGGGTCCTGAAGACAAGGGCTGTCACTAACAGCCCTTGGTAGTGGAAGTAGGGAGCTGATTGGGGGAAAGGAATGAACCCAGGCTTAAACTCAGTTCAGCACAGCATCATTTATTGAGGACTTACCACGAGAAAACACTGTGTTAGATCCTCAGGGAATGAGAAAAAGTGGAAATATGTGTATACTTTGCCCATTGGAGAAAGGATTGATCAATCAGTGCATGAAGTTTAAGAAAAATTTTAGCACCCGATTGTATGCTCAGAAGGCCAGGCTTTAGGTGGGGTCGATCTGTGACTGTGTAGTCTCTCAATCTAGTGGGATTTTAGGGGATACTGCAAAATACTTCCTAGAAAAGGAAAGCAAAAATTTTCTACTATTAAGGATATATTCCTTGGTGAAACATCTTTTTATACCTGTTTTATAATGAAAATACTCTGTAGAGGGGAGACTTCTGAAATTTGAAATATGAATACTTAACAACTTGGTGTAACTTGGGAATCAGGGAAGGAGAGGGAGAATTGGAAAGAACTTGTGTGTGTGTGTTTGTGTGTGTGTGTGTGTGTGTGTGTGTAAGCTTAGTCGTGTCTGATTGTTTTTGACCCTGTGGACTGTAGCCTGCCATGCTCCTCTGTCTATGGGATTTCCCAGGTAAGAATACTGGAGTGGGTTGCCATTTCCTCCAGGGGATCTTCCCAACCCATGGATCGATCCTGCGTCTCTTGAACAGGGAGTCAGTGAGAACTTCCCAGCCTTGCTGAGGGCTACCCTGGACTCAGGCCCTATTAAGCCCTCTCCTATCTCATTTATGTGCTTTAACTCTCTAAATTCAGCAGATTTACCAAATAATGTGCAGCTTTCCATTATCTGATATGGATCCAACTCAGGGAGAAGTTGTTTGGACAATTTAATAAGAAAAAAACATCTTGATGACAACAGGTATTTTTAAACACAGAGGGGAAAAAAGTAAAACCCTGACATTGTAATCGGATTTAGCTAAATGAGACTGGAACCTCAGGAGAAAGCTAGAGACAAGCCTGGGATAAAATCAGAAACAGCATTTTTTTTTTTTATTGGTGTGATAAATTTGGTAAACAGCTTCTCTGCATCACTGTGGAGAAAATCTAAACTGAAAGAAAGCTGTTTTGATTTTAGGCATTTTTTAGAAGGTTATTTTAATTTAATTAATGAGAAATCATAGGTTAATTGCCTCCAGCTTTAATGTGAGGGTATTATGCATGCAGGCATATTTTATTTATATCCCGACTGTTTGATGTACACAATCAATTCAAAAAGGGATAATGAAGAGGTGTTCTGTCCTGTGTGGAATAATAATTAGGGACTCTAGTACAGAATATTTTTTATTAATTGTGCTGCTTGGTAAACATGTTTGACATAATACTGAGAAATGTATTTGTCAAATTTTACCAATATTTTTTCTTTGTTCTTTCCTTTTGTTTTCTCTAGATTTTTTCCAACTTTTTTTCCCCATACTGATCCTGTTTTCCTAAGTTGGGAACCCACATCCCTCTCACCCCCAAGAAACCTTAACAGTTTGATTTATAGACTTAGGACCACTTGCTAAATTTGCTGCCTTATGAAATTCAGGAAATCTTATTGGACATCTGGCTGCTCTTTCAACAAGGATTACCTATGTTGTTAGGGAAATGGAATTCAATTTTTTCATGGATAAGTAGAGACCACATCAGTCTGTAATACAGTAACATTAGTGGAATCTCTTTGTTCTTTTGATTGTTTTATAATTTGCTAAACAATTTTACATGTGATCCCTAGCTCCTCAGACAGTGTTGTTAATTTGACTGAGGATTCCGTTATGCTATCCCAAGGCTCTTCTTCCCTATGAAATACAACCATGGATTTCTCTTTGTCCAATGTACAAATTATTTCCAGAATTTGCTAACCAAGTTTTTGTTGTTGTTCAGTTGCTAAGCTGTGTCCAACTCTTTTGCAACCCCATGGACTGTAGCCCCCCAGGCTCCTCTGTCCATGGAATTTCCCCGGCAAGATACTGGAGTGGGTTGCCATTTCCTCCTCCAGGGGATCTTCCTGATCCAGGGATCAGACCCCGCGTCTCCAGCATTGGCCTGCGAGTTCTTTACTGCTGAGCCACCAGGGAAGCCCTAACCAGGTTTTACCTCATAACTATTCTGCCAAGCTTGGGACATCAGTAAGTTTCCCAGATCATTTCCCACAGTTTGTGGAAATGATTTGAACTCTTGAATGTTCTTTCAATGTCCTAGTGCCTATTTATTGAAAAAAAAAAAGTTGTATTTACATTTTTTTTTTCCTGGTGAGCTATAAGCATGTCTAAAAGTTTATAGAATGTTTTTCCTTGAAAAATCTGTATAGCCGGGAGCAAATTTCAAGGGCTTGGGATATGCAGCCAAAAACTGTGCATGTTTTGGCTTCTCTTGCTACTTTGGCACTTCTCTCTTCTGACAACCATTTTTCACTTTTTTTTTTTTTTTTTAACCAACCCCCACCTCCAGCATCTCAAGCCGCTTTTTCCCTGTCGATAATTTTTCTGCATTTCTCTTCTCCAAGCTTTCCAGAAGGGTATCTCAGCAGGAACCATACATCTTGGTTAAGCCAATTGCTTCTCACTGCCACATGATGCAGAACTTTCCACTGAGCCTCTGATGCCCAGTGATGATCCTGTGGCCTCAAGTAAGTCATCCATGTGAGGTTTATAGAGAACCATATTGTTCTAAAAATCAAACGCAAATTTTACAGCTTCCTCCTAAATGTCCAGTTCAAATAGAGAGCTGAGGTGAAAGTGACTACAGTAATAGCACTCAAATGCTGTCACCACCTGGTGCCTGCGTGGTGGCCTATGTTATACGAGCAGGTGGTCCTTGTGTATTTTTGAGTGGCCAGCTGTCCACGTCACACAAGCCACTGTCGCATTAGTGTTAATTGGCATCTTGGTTGTAATGATCTGTGGAGAAGCCAAAGCTTGAATAGACCGCAGTATATTATTCCTCTTTGTCTTAAGAACTCTGGGTCAAGGCTGACAGATATCTCTCTCTATCCTCATTTCCTTATTTCCTGTATGAGAGTCTAAATTAGTGATTTTATTCAATTTATTGAAACTGAATATACACATTGTTAACCTATTTATTCTTAGCTAGGGGATCTACAAAGGAAACCTCAAAGCAACTTCATGGAATTTAGAAAGGGTCAGTTTCTTGTTTTGATAGCTCCAGAGATTATTTACCAGCCCCCAACTTTAGAAATAAAAGTGGCCTTTCCTTTATAGGTTTAATTCTGTGGGGAGGGGGATGGAGTCTGATCGATAGGTGGTGACTGCCAGAAGACACAGTTGGAAGAGTCTCCTACTCTATGATCAACCATAGAAAATTGCTGACATTTTGACTTACAGAACAGGCATTTTCTTATTGTTTAACTCAGTGCTTCTGCTTTTCAGTCTTCAAAGTTTCCAGGAAATATCTATTTCCTTAAGTGAAATATCCTCTATCATAAATTCTTGGCCACAGGACTAATATTTAAAATAAGCCTACCTGGACCACCTTGAGTGATGACGTCTCCATTGCATTAGGCTAGTCACAGGATGCTGTTAATACATCTCCTAAAACGATCGTGCCTTCTGAGCACAAGGTACTTGAAGAGAATAAAGAGTTGTACTTGCATGAATTTTGGTCAGAATGACAGGTGCTATTGAAAGTCATATACACACGTAAATATTGACTTTTAGAGTCAACTTACCAAAGCAACCATGAATCATTTTATCTTATTTCCATCACTCACAGAAACTGCGAACATACCCCAAGAAGCTAAATAATGTTCCAGATGCAGGGGAAAATTTTGTATTTCATAGTCAATAAATTGGCATGAAGTGTTTGTATCAAAATAACCCACAGGTGACGCTGCAATTCCATCGTCGTTCACTAAGCTGTGCATGGGTACCCCAGCCCTCATTTCTCTTTTCTCTAGATTTCACTAGGTGCCACACAGTCCTTTGTGCCACACAATGTAACCCTTGATTAGTAACTGTTTTGAATATTTAAAAAATTATTTATTTCTTATTTATTTATTTGGCTGCACTGGATCTTAGTTGAAGCATGCGAACTCTTAGCTGTGGCACGTGGCATCTAGTTCCCCAACTAGAAATCAAACTTTGACCTGTGCACTGGGACTCTGTGCATTGGGAGCACAGAGTCTTAGCCATCAGAGACCACCAGGGAAGTCCCTGCTTTGAATTTTTTTTTGTTGTTTCAAATTCACATTTATGTTTCTATAAAATCTCTAGGAGTGAGGTATTAGCATTTTAAGTCTTTTGATTCTTCCAAGAACCTAGTACTGCACCAGATAAACCTATACATCCTAACCATTTAGTAAATGTTCACTAACCAAATATTAAAGGTAGGACCGTGAGCTACACAAACAGGTTTTCAAGGTCAGATTTTTTAAAATTAAAATGAATAAAATAAGCCATTCGTACATCAAATGTCTTCAAGACACTGACCTCTGCATAAAAAGACTAGGACTTGAAATAAATTGAACCGTTATAAGAGAAGTAAAAGTTAGACTGTCCATCTTTTATGCATTCCATTAATTCTGAGGATTTCATACTTCTGTGTATGGTGAGTTAGTCTTATTACTCAAGTCCTGTTCTTTTTTCTCTGCAGAATATTTGTCACACAGATATTTAAATGGAATCAGGGCTGTACATAATCATGACACAGTACTTTGTCAAAAAGAGGAAAAAGTTAATCAAGTTGGTAAATCATTCCAACTATATTTCCCTACCCCATTTCATAGACTCACAGGAAGTAGATTCTGAGAGTCTCACAATCAGAGCACCTTAAGTAAAATATAATAAAATCTTAATCATTAGTCCATGGATAATATTTTACTGCTTTGACAATTAAGCGCTCTTTATTATATAAAAAAGAGGTTCTATTGAACGTCTGTCAAATAATTCTGGAAAGAAAAATAAAGTATACTCTTTCAGTATGAAACAGAATAAGTCACAACTGGCATGAAGTTAAATAACTAAATTAAAATTAAGTTCTCCATTGTCTTATTAGAATCATCAAGTTAGGGATCATCTAAAAAAGGCATATTGCTATCTTGAAAGTTGCTCAGTTGTGTCCGACTCTTTGCAATCCCATGGATGATACAGTCTGTGAAATTCTCCAGGCCAGAATACTGGAGTGGGTAACCTTTCTCTTCTCCAAGGGATCTTCCCAACCCAGGAATTGAACCCAGGTCTCCTGTATTGCAGGCGGATTCTTTACCAACCGAACTGTCAGGGAAATCCTATTGCTAAAATATCATATTTTATGCTCTTTTTTTTTTTTTTTTTTGCATTGCTATCTAGATGGCATGCAAAAAAAAAAAAAAGAATCATAAAATATGATATTTTGACTTTTTCTGTTAATGAGTCCTTTTCCTCAAAAAGCCCTTGCTAGGCTGAGGAGTTTCTCATTGTAGGTGCTGGAAAAATCTGTTGGCCAGGAGATTTTCCTCTTGCTGGAAGACCTGCTCAAATGCAACCCAGGACAATAAGAAGGGATGTTTAGGGACTTCCCCAGTGGTTCAGTGGTTAAGACTTCACCTTCCAATGCAGGGGGTGTGGGTTTGATCCCGGGTCGGAGAGCTAAGATCCCACAGACCTTGCAGCCAAAAAACCAAAAATATAAAACAGAAGCAATGTTGTAACGAATTCAATAAAGACTTTAAAAATAGTCCACATCAAAAAAAATCTTAAAAAAAAGGCAGAAGGTAAGTTTAGGAACAGAATTGTGTTACAAGCCTAGACTGTGGTAACAGACTGTAGCAGACAGGCGCTGGGATAGAAGAGACTATGGAAAAATATGACTGGATGTTACAGAGGAAGAATAAAAATGCTAGGAAAAAATCATGAGGTCTTAAAATTATGAAAAATTTAAGTAATGGAAGGAAAATAAGAAACCAGTTAGGACTGCTAGGAAAAATAAAAACTTGTTCAAGAAATAAAATATGTTACTTGGTTATACAGTGAATGATAGTTTTATGGGCATAATTAAGTGAACACTGCATGAAATTTCATTGTGTTCCAGGATAACCCCTTGTAGGGTAAAATGTGGACATTGTTCTTGTTCAGTCTCTCAGTCATGTCTGACTCTTTTCAACCCCTGGACTGAAGCACACCAGGCTTCCCTGTCTTTCTCCACCTCCTGGAGCTTGCTCAAACTCATGTCCATTGAATCGGTGATGCCATACAAGTGTCCTGTCTTCTGTCGTCTGCTTCTCCTCCCGCCTTCAATCTTTCCCAGCATCAGGGTCTTTTCTAAAGAGGCAGCTCTTGGCATCAGGTGGCCAAAGTATTGGAGCTTCAGCTTCAGCATCAGTCCTTCCAATAAATATTCAGGACTGATTTCCTTTAGGATTGACTGGTTTGATCTCCTTGCAGTCCAAGGGACTCTCAAGAGTCTTCTTCAATACCACAGTTCAAAAGCGTCAATTCTTCGGTGCTCAGCCATATTTATGATTTATTGAAAACAGAATGTAAATATTATCACCTTGGAGATATAAAATGTAGACCCCAGTGTTTGGAGGAACAATGGTAGAGAGACTGCTAAAGGGAAGAATGGAGGCAGGAATGTTTTCATAAGACAGTGAGGATTCAAGAGAGACTGTATCAGTTGACAGAATAAGAAATAGAAAAGAAAACATATTCTTTATAGTCATGAATATAATCATGTAAATTTCCCCAAATAGTGATTAATCATTGTAAATGGATGAAGGGAGGAGATGGGAGTGACGTAAAGATGAGCATAATTCTAATTCATCAAAGCAAGAAGTTGATGCTTCATGTGTACAATTCCTGAATTTATAAATAGATGTGTAAACACACTATATGTCAACATGGATGTAGTCATAGGAAGAAGATATTAAAAATGGTCTCTCTTGTGGATCCATTCTAGATGGATAGGTGGTGGATAGGATATCATTTCTTTTCATTATATCCTTTTTTATAAAGTGATTTAAAAATTTTGTGTTTATATAATTCTAACAAGTATTTTTCAAAAAGCTATCAAAAAATACAAAACTCTCAGTCACTGATAATGCAACCATTGGACACTTATTTGCTTCCGTATGTAGATTTGAAGGTATTCCAAATTGGGCACTCAGTCCAGCACCATGTCTTTCATGGAAAATCTTGTTGTAGGTCTAAATATGCACGAATTCTCCTTCCTATCTTTTTTCAGTTTCAAGAGGTCATTAAAATAATTAAAAAATTATTCATTAATAAATAATGTATTTATATGACTCAAATTCAATAGGCATTAAAAGGAAATATAATAAAGTTCACATGCTATTCATGTTTCCCATGTACTCAGTGTTGAACCTCTTATTCTTCTAGAGCCTTTCAGAGTTATTTCACTTGTATCAAAGCTAATGAACATACAGGCATGCATATACACATATTTCTGAAAACCTACTGGATTGCAAATTTTGGGCTAGTTTGAGCTGATAATCCACTGTTTTAAAAGGAAAAAATCATACATTCCCAGGCAATCAGAAACCTCAATTTATTTCTCCAATTGTTATATATTATTGAGCAAGGATGCCTGTGGCATAAAACACCAAGACCAGAAATATTTAATACTTAATGAAGTCATTACTGACTGTGTTTACATGCAGTACACAATGGTAACAAAGTTTGCCGCTCAAGATAGGAGGGCCAGCAGCACTGACATCACCTGAAGGCTGGTTAGACGTGTTGCCCCACAGACCCAAACCCAAAGCCAGTAAATCGGAACCTGCATTTCGCTGAGATCTCCTCTCTCCGTCGACTTTATCATTTCAAACTTTTCTTCTTATGTGTGGACGCTTCTGTATCTCTTAGGCTTAGCTGTTTTCTCCTTCTCTACTTTTAGGAGATGTTTTTACTTCAGATGAGAGAAGACAGTGACAGTGATGCAGAACTTGCCTAGACAGCATCAGCCTAGACTCGTTCTATGTAGAGAACACCTGAGAAGTAATCACGCATCACTCTGTTCTTCCTGGAATCATGCATAATGCTTGCGAGTGCTTATGTGTGCATCATTATAGTAGTTTTCCAATTTAGATAGGGAATATTGAATAGAACAATTTGGCAGTTGTTACAGTGACTCTTCTGAGACTGAAAGATCAGATAGCAAGGAAAATCAGTGCTCCACTCCCTCTGCATAAAAAAAAAAATCAAATAGTACAGCCGTACAGGGACTATGATACACTGTTATTGGTTTCTTTAGATGTCATTACGTGTCAGTACATGAAGAAACTTCATCGATCTTTTATGGAAGCCAGGTTACTCCACTGTGTGGATAAGCCATAATTTTATAAAACAACCCCCCTTTTTTATTGGCCATTTGGGTTAATTTCTATATTTTAGTATTAGAAGCAGTATTGCACGAACAGTTTGATACATGTGTTAATATCTTGTCATATGCCTGAAAGTGTGCTATTAAAGAGTGTGGCTAGGCCAAATGACATCACCTGCTGTTGCTAACTTGTTCTCCATAGATATTTAATGTCCCCTCCATTTGAGAGAACAAAGTGTTTCCCCATGCTTTGTTGAATAATAATGTCATCAAACTCTGGATCGTTTTCTGTATCCTAAGCTCACTTAGAGGAGCAGAATGGGATACAAGAAAGTGTGGATGTGAGGAAGATGAGGAAAAAGATCTGGTTGTTGGAAACCAAAGGAGTTCTAGAGACTTGGGGTTCCAAGAGATGGTAGAAGAATGCTAAATAGGGCAGGGAAAGGATGATGAATATAAACCTCAGATTTAAGTCCTTTACCCCTCTATCAGAAGGACAGTAGAACACACTACATTGTATGTGATGAAGACAACTGCTCCTTCCCTGGGGGACAAGGTGCAGAACATATTTCAGAGGAAAGTGCTGGTATTTTCTATTTTTTCTTGTATTTATTTGGCCGTGCTGGGTCTTCCCTGATCAAGAATCGAACCCAGGCGCCCAGCATTGGGAACACGGAGTCTTAACCACTGGACCACCAGGGAAGTCCCTTTCCTTTAAATGTGTGCTTCCTCACAGTCTGGACCTTTCTCCACATACAACCCTTTAAATACTGGGAGACTTTTTAGTGTCAGAGTTCCCAGGACTTGTGTAGGGTTTGTGTAGGACCCAATACCTCTCATTTTCTTAGAGGAAGATAATGAAATCTTGCTGATTCATCATTCACGAGCTAGAATATTTGCTGAGATTTTGGATACTATAAACACGAGCTTATCTTGGCTTTCCAGCCTCTATTTATAAGGCAGTCCTTAAAGCATTTTGCAAATGGTACTCAGGCCTAGGAAACAGTTGAAACCGTGTCATTCAAGGTAGGTCATTGCTTTGTCCTGAGGATAAACCTGACGTGTGTTAAGTAAACAGTTACATCACATGATTTGTAAGCATTTAAAGAGACGGGAGTGCTTTCTGATATTAAAAGTTGACTACTCGTTAGACTCGTATTTCATCACAGACTTGCTCTGAGAAGGACGATAAGAGTTGAGGTTGATGCAGAGCAGGTGGACTGAGCTCTTAGCCCCGTGTAGTGCAGAGCTGGGGAAGCTGTCTTGAGATCTCGGGCAGGTTCCTTAGACTACGCCTCGGTCATGGAGCGACTGACTTTGAACTGGGATGTGGCTGTCCGGATCTCTCTCCTTTACTCTGAAACAGCTGAGCCAGTCCCCAGTTCTTCCCCTCCTGTCTCTGTTCCCTCAGGGGGCAGAGGCAGTACTGTGGGGCCTTGGCTGTGCCTGTCTTCCACAGCCAGCGTATGGGGAGATTTTTCTTCCTGTTGCCCTATTGTCAATACCAGTTCCATACCATTAGTCAATCATAGCAATTGAGGGACCCCACCGGCCTTTTGAAATGCTGGAAATGGCGGGCTTCCACCATCAGGGTCGCATCAAAACTACATGGATCCGGCATGTTCCACTTTGCTCCAGGGCTAACGCCATTTATGGAGCTGGCAAAATGCAGCCTCTTACAGAGTCCTGTGTTAAATAATAGGGTAACAAACATGAAAGGAAATCCATTTAAAAGAGAAAACAGAGTCACATGTGACGTAACATGAACCCTTTCTGCAGTTAGTATATAGTTTCCCCCATTTGCTTGTGAAATATGAGGGCAAGAATTGTTTTTTTTTTTTTAACTTTTGTATCTCCATCCTCTGGTGGCTCAGACGGTAAAGAATTTACCTGCAATGCTGGAGACCTGGGTTCAATCCCTGGGTGGTGAAGATGCCCTGGAGAAGGAAATGGCAACCACTCCAGTATTCTTATCTGGGAAATCCCATGGATAGAGGAGCCTGGTGGGCTATAGTCCATGGGGTCGAAAAGAATCAGACATGACTGAGCACGCATGCATGCTTTTACTTTATCTTATAATAAATACTGTTGATAGTCTAAAATGTTTTAATCAGTTTTTCTTTATGGATTTAAATTTTGAGGCAACTTTAAAAGTTTGGTCCCCGAGGAGACAAGAGTTTGATTTAAAACAACAAATGAAGACTTTGAGTCACTAATATTTTTTAATGATGTGTTTTTCCCAACACTCGAGTGTTAGAAATATTTTTGAAAATGTTTTTGTGTTAAAGGTCTATTTCTTTAAAAAAGAATGTACTGATGGGAAAAATATGACTTTATGTAGAAAGAACTTAAAAATAAATATGCAAAACTTTCCACTGAGGGTGTACAAAATAACTGAATGAGAATTGGTCATTTTCAGTAATATTACACTGATAATTCTTACAATCTCCATGTACACTTTAAATTTTTTATTAACATGAATTCATTATAGAACAAATTGCTGCACTTAAACATTAAAAGCTATTTATTTATTTATTGTTACTTCGCCTTCTTCCATGGGAAATATGCTTCTGAATGTAATGAATAAAACCAGAGGTGATTACGCTCATTTTAGTGGAGTCTGTGGCATAAGTGCCATTTTCAGTGTTGTGATACTCCCTCTTATGGGGCAAGACAGAGAAGGAAAAGGGAAGAAAACCAGCTCTGTAGGTCTGCTGTGTCCCTGGGTCTCGTACTTTGCCTGTTATGTGGTTCCCAACATTCCTCCAAGCCATTCCTTTTTCTTTCATTTATTTTTTATTGGAAGATAATTGCTTCATTATGTTGTGTTAGTTTCTGCTGTACAACGGAGTGAATCAGCTGTAAGCCCACACATATCCCCTCCTTCCTGAGCCTTCGTCCCACCCCACTCCTCTAGGTCGTCAGAGCACCGGGCTGAGCCCCCTTGGCTCTGCGGCAGCTTCTGGCTGGCCGTGTCGCACACGGGAGTGCGCATGTGTCAGTGCCGCGCTCTCGGTTCACCCCACCCTTTCTTTCCCCGCACCGTGTCCATGGTCCGTTCTCTACGCCGACATCTCTATTCTTGCCCTGCAAGTAGGTTCATCAGGAAGAGAAAAATAAATATTGTGTATTAACGCGTATATATGGAATCTAGAAAAGTGAAACTGGTGAACCCCTGAGCCATTCTTTTGGGAAGGTTTCTCATGCCCCCTCTGAGGGAAGCTGCAATTCAGACTCTTGTCTGTTTGATGCCAAAGTCCTTGTTTTTCCTAATGTCCCTCTATGTCTTCATGGGATGTTTTTCCTAAAGCCATTTGAAGTGGAAAAGGGAGCAATGCAATTCTAAATGGAAGTAACAATTAATTTCAACATAGTATAAATAACCTTGCTTTTTAAGATGGCGTGTGATTATAGTTTGCATATCTATGTTTTAACTTCGAGTTAAAGAAAACAAGTTGCATAAATATAATAATTGCCTTGTAACATAAAATGATGGCAGGCACATAAAGATCAAGGGTAAGTACCTGGATTAGGTTCTATTTGAATTCTAACGTTGCCTTGAATCCAAAAAATGAGTGGTATTTTGGTTTACATGCGTGGGCTTTTTATTCATCTGTTGAGTCTTTTCTCACATCTGTTGAAAGCTGTGGAAATTTCCTATAAACAATGTTCATAGAGGTGCAGTCATTTTTACATAAAATTTTTTTGACAGAGCCACAGATTCCCTAAGTTCATCACTGACCCCCTTTCCACCTTTTCCCTGGGTCAATATGGAAAACTTTGTTACTACAGATGCCATTCTCTGAAATATTGGCTGAACTTTGTTCTTGGAATTTCACAAGGCTTGGCAACATAAACAAATCTTTCATTAATAGCTTAACTATGTAGCAGGGTACATGTTTAGGGAAATGTGTAATTGGGATAGAAAGCTCTGGAAATGCTGTTTGAATCTGGGCTATAGCAATAGCTCACACATACATATTCCTGAAGAATGTTTCTATGTGTTACAAATCTTTACTTAATCATCACAGTCTCCCCTGCAGGGAAGTTCTGAGGTTAATAGTCCGTCTATGGCTTTACAGCTGGAGAATGGAGGAAGTTAGGATTTGACCCCAAGGAGTCTCATCCCAGGGTCTATGTTTATTATGATACCACAGATCTCTCTCAGTTCAGTTCAGTTCAGTCACTCAGTTGTGTCCGACTCTTTGCGACCCCATGAATCGCAGCACGCCAGGCCTCCCTGTCCATCACCAACTCCTGGAGTTCACTCAAACTCATGTCCATTGAGTCGGTGATGCCATTCAGCCATCTCATCCTCTGTCGTCCCCTTTTCCTCCTGCCCCCAATCCCTCCCAGCATCAGAGTGTTTTCCAGTGAGTCAACTCTTCTCATGAGGTGGCCAAAGCACTGGAGTTTCAGCTTTAGCATCATTCCTTCCAAAGAACATCCAGGGCTGATCTCCTTTAGAATGGACTGGTTGGATTAGGCTGGTCCAAAACACATATTTTGAATCACTGTTAATGTGTTTGCTAATTCATCTTCTCTGGATGATTGGAATTTGGCTGTTAGCTACAATTCCATGAAAATGTCATAAGTAAAGAAAATTGAAAATCAATTACCTGAAACTTCAAAATATTTAGGTTTTTGGTGCACCTCTGACTAACCAACCAGGTTTATTAGGTTCCTATGAGGGGTATTTTTTGTGTGTGTGTGTGTATTAGTTGCTTCAGTCATGTCCAACTCTATGCGACCCTGTAGACCATAGCCTGCCAGGCTCCTCTGTCCATGGGATTCCTCAGGCAAGAATACTAGAGTGTGTTGCTGTGCCCTCCTGCAGGAGATCTTCCCGACCCAGGGATAGAACGCAGGTTTCTTATGTCTCCTGCATTGGCAGGCAGGTTCTTTACCACTGGCACCATCTAGAAGCCCCCCCACAACCCTCTCCCCCCACCGTAGGTGGCATTATATGAAGGGTATTAGAATTTCCAGGTCAACCAACTTGTGCACTGTGTAATGTTCTCTTTAACAGTCTCCATGTGGTTTTCTGTTCTTTAAAATAAACACTGCTGCTGCTGCTGCTACTAAGTCGCTTCAGTCATGTCCAACTCTGTACGACCCCATAGACGGCAGCCCACCAGGCTCCGCCGTCCCTGGGATTCTCCAGGCAAGAACACTGCAGTGGGTTGCCATTTCCTTCTCCAGTGCATGGGTTGGCAATATTAAATTTTAAAATGACAGGTAAATTTAACAGGACATGAACAAGTGTTTGAAGTTAAGTTCAGAATTATATCCCTTAGTAAAAAAATGATTCTTTTGTAACTATTTCTAGAGTCTTGTCTATAACCTGAAAGCAAAGTCTTCTCTTCAGCACTGGGAGGTATATAAAGCAGTTTTCTGACCACACAGTTCTGTGAGCTCATCACAGAAAATTGGTTTGCAAGGTCTTTAGAAGGGCAGGCTATTTGTAAACTCCTTTTGACTTAGCTGGCAATGCATAAAAAGCCATCTTCCCACGCAGAAAGATACTCGAGAAAAGAAAAAGATGTGGTGAACTGGGTATATTTAGTTGAAATAAAAATGACTTCTTTATTTCTGCATAAGCAAAATATACATGTATAGGGAAAATAACAATTTATGAAATAGAATCAGGCCACAGTGCATTTCTTTATTTCCCACTGGAAGTTATTATAAAGCACTGTGTTTTCACCTCTCTTATAACACCTGCCGTGGATGATCAGCAGATCGTCCACCCCTGCTGTAGTCTTCACTTCCTGAGTGTGCGTATCATGTCTTTATCAATCTTGGGACATGCCTCCTGGGCTGTGCCCACTTTCCTGCACCAGTTTCTGCTCCACTTGGGACTTTTGTACTCACAGGCATGCCATGAATTTTTATGAGATTATACTGAATTGTCCAGTATCAATCCAGGACATTTCAACCTGGAACAGAACCTAGAACACTGTACCCTTTCCCAGTGAGGATGTGGAAGCCTTTAGATTAGTGCTCACTCTTTCCCTCTGAGTCAGTACCTCATGTGATGTTAATTTCTTCTCAAAACTATTTAGTGTCTGTGCTTCATGATCTCTATCATTGTGGTTTCTCTCATCTCATTCCTGTTAACACCCCCATTTTGGTTGCCATTATAACACCTCTTCTGCTGATCTTCAAATTTTGCCTAAATAGGCATTAGTCTAAATAAGATAGGAAAAAAAAATATCTTAATGATACAGATAACCACACTGGTGTGATCACTCACCTAGAGCCAGACATCTTGGAGTGCGAAGTCAAGTGGGCCTTGGGAAGCATCACTATGAATGAAGCTAGTAGAGGTTACGGATAGCTGAGCAATTTCAAATCCTAAAAGATGATGCTGTGAAAGTGCTGCATTCATTGTGTCAGCAAATTTGGAAAACTCTGCAGTAGCCACAGGACTGGAAAAGGTCAGTTTTCATTCCAACCCCAAAGAAAGGCAATGCCAAAGAACATTCAAACTACCACACAATTGCACTCATCTCACAGGCAAGTAAAGTAATGCTTAAAATTCTCCAAGCTAGGCTTCAACAGTACGTGAACCGAGAACTTCCAGATGTTCAAGTTGGATTTAGAAAAGGCAGAGGAACCAGTGATCAAATTGGCAACATCCGTTGAATCATAGAAAAAGCAAGAGAATTCCAGAGAAAAACATGTATTTCTGCTTCATTGACTATGCTAAAGCCTTTGATTGTGTGGATCACAACAAACTGTGGAAAATTCTTCAAGAGATGGGAGTACCAGACCACCTTACCTGCTTCCTGAAAAACCTGTACACAGGTCAAGAAGCAACAGTTAAAACCCAACATGGAACAACGGACTGGTTCCAAATTGGGAAAGGAGTACATCAAGGTTGTATATTGTCACCCTGCTTATTTAACTTATATGCAGAGGACATCAAGTGAAATGCCAGGTTGGATGAAGCACAAGCTGGAATCAAGATTGCCAGGAAAAATATCAATAACCTCAGATATGCAGATGACATCACCCTTATGGCAGAAAGTGAAGAGGAACTAAAGAACCTCTTGATAAAAGTGAAAGAGAAGAGTGAAAAAACTGGCTTAAAACTCAACATTCATAAAACTAAGATCAAGGCATCCAGTCCCATCACTTGATGGCAATTACATGGGGAAACAATGAAAACAGCGAGATACTTTATTTTCTTGAGCTCCAAAATCACTGCAGATGGTGACTGCAGCCATGAAATTAAAAGACATTTGCTCCTTGGAAGAAAAGCTATGACAAACCTGGACAGCATATTAAAAAGCAGAGACATTACTTTGCTGACAAAGGTCTATCTAGTCAAAACTATGTTTTTTCCATTAGTCATGTATGGATGTGAGAATTGGACCATAAAGAAGGCTGAGCACCAAAGAATTGATGCTTTTGCACTGTGGTGTTCGAGAAGACTCTTGAGAGTCCCTTGGACTGCAAGGAGATCCAACCAGTCCATTCTGAAGGAGATCAGCCCTGGGATTTCTTTGGAAGGAATGATGCTAAAGCTGAAACTCCCGTACTTTGGCCACCTCATGCGAAGAGTTGACTCATTGGAAAAGTCTCTGATGCTGGGAGGGATTGGGGGCAGGAGGAGAAGGGGACGACAGAGGATGAGATGGCTGGGTGGCATCACTGACTCAATGGACATGAGTCTCAGTGAACTGCAGGAGTTGGTGATGGACAGGGAGGCCTGGCCTGCTGCGATTCATGGGGTCGCAAAGAGTCGGACACGATGAGCGACTGATCTGACCTGATCTGATCTGATTCATTGGGAGGACTAATGCTAAAATTGAAACTCCAGTACTTTGGTCACCTGATGCAAAGAACTGACTCATTCTAGACTCTGATGCTGGGAAAGATTGAAGCCAGGATGACAGAAGATGAGACAGTTGGATGACATCACCGACTCAATGGATATGAGTTTGAGCAAGCTCCGGAAGACGGTGAAGGACAGGGAAGCCTGGCGTGCTGCAGTCCATGGGGCGGCAAAAAGTTGGACACGGCTGAGCTACTGGACAACAACAACAACAAGCGTAAAGAAGAAAGCGTTCATTTCTCTAGTGAGCTGAAAAACACAGGAATTTGGAATATTTTTTGTCAGAGAATAATGGTGAACTGAGTCACAAGAAGAAGTTCACATCTGTGGTATCTCCTTCCAAGCCAAGTCTTCTTCCATGCCTCAGTGTTTTGTTTTGTTTTGTTTTGTTTTACAGAGTTTGTAGTTTGTCTGCCTACTTCCCTTTCTTTCGCTTGCCTTTTCTCTTTCTCTCTCTCTCTTGTTTACTTCATTTAGAAAGCCATTCCAAACCCTTCAAGTTGTGTTTTGAATTCAGTCTTTTATTGGCTTACCTTTTCGTCCATTAAGAGGGCTTCCCTGGTGACTCAGATGGTAAAGAATCTATCTGCAATGCAAGAAACACAGATGCTGGGTGTTCAATCCCTGGGTCACGAAGATCCCCTGGAGAAGGGAATGACTACTCACTCCAGTATTCTTGCCTGGAGAATTCCATGGACAGAGGAGCCTGGCAGACTATAATTCATGGAGTCAAAAAGAGGCAGACACATCTAAGCGACTGGCACTTTCACTTTTACTCTTAAATAGGGACCAATAGTATCAGCTGTACACATCGGCTACAGCTGATACTTGGGCTAGGTATCTTTCTTATGCATTGTATGTTACTGCCGCAGCCTCACCGGCCACTATGCATTAGTCCCTGGGGATAGGAGAAACAATCAACCTTTGCCCTCATTCTCACAAATGGCTTGGTTATTAATCAAGTGGTCACTGGCTAGGCTTCCTTTGTTCAGTCCCCTGCTTGTGAGTATGGAAGTGTTAGCTCCAGACAGAACCACAGATAAAGCAGCTAAAGCCCAGAGTGATTAATGACTTACAAGGTCATGATTCTAGGTGGAAGCAAAGCTGGGCCAAGAATCCAGGTTTTCTGTGTCCCGGGCAGGTTTTGTTGCTGTTCTTGAGCTCTGCTTCCTATAACATAAAAAAATCCTAATTCATAAATGTTTCATTGTAATGAGTGTCAAAAAACATTGCAGGCAAAGATAGTAGGTCCAATAATATTAATTGATACTTCTTTTTCTAATCTGAAGAACAAACTACATCAGTGAAAATAGGAATTATGAAAGTATTGGTAAAAAAAAAACAAAAAAACAAAGCTTTAAGTAAATTAATAAGTGTTAAGAGACACATTCGTTGCTGTCATTGTTTAGTCACTAAGTCGTGTCCAACTCTTTGCAACCCCATGGAGCCCTGCCAGGCTCCTCTGTCCATGGGATTTTTCCAGGCAAGAATACTAGAGGGGGTAGACATTTCCTCCTCCAGGGACTCTTCCCAACCCAGGCATAGAATTGGGTCTCCTGCATTGGCAGGCAGATTCTTTAGCACTGAGCCACCAGGGAAGCCTAAGAGACACACCCTTAAAAACAATTTGCCATCTTCGTCCAACAGCATTTAAGGGAATGTCTAGATGGAGCTTTCATGACTTTAAATCACATGACACAATTTTCCCCCGAATTTTAACGTTTTCTTCCAAATCACTTACTAAAAAGAAACCGCAACATCTTTAGCAAGAAACGGGAAGATAGAGGGCAGCACAGGACCAGAGTGCTGGGCGCCCTGCAACAGAGCAGGTCTGCCTAACTCGCGCGGAAGAGGCTGCCAAGAAGACCGTGGAGTCAAGGCTCTGCCCTCATCCTCTCCCCCACCCCTCCAGAGGGAAACGCAGCGTCTCTCGCTCATTGTGTAACAAGAAAAGGGGGTCTTGGAGACACAGCCAATGAAGAATAAATGAGCGCTCTGCCCGTTAAAAGTCAGTGTGCAGACTGGACCGAGGAAGCGTGCAGAGTCAGAAAGTCTTATTTTTAAAGGGTACAAACCAGAGAACAGGCCAGGCAGAGGGTGTTTCCCCCCACCCCACGCCCCCTCCCCAGGTCCCTTCCAGCCTCAGTAATTGGGTAGGTTTGGCAGCCTGGGAGAGGGCCGCGTGGTCCCTTGATGAACGCTCCCCTCGCACACGGGCGCGAATAAACATATCAGCGGGGGAGGGGAAAGTGATAACCACCAGTCTCAGCAGAAAGACAGATCCTATAAATATGCCAGGGGGTCAATAGAAATGATTTCATTCCGCCTGTACAAGACTGCTGATGAGTGCTGACAGGGCAGCTGACTTCAGGGCTGCGTCACAATGGTACCCAGAGCATGAAGGGCAGGACCAACAGCATCAGCGGACTGTGTCCTGAGCTGCGGTTCTCAGCAAGGCCAACCGCGGAGAAAGGCAACAATAGACCTAGGAGGACCCGGGAGCCTGAGGCTTCCCGCTTCCTCTCCCTGCGCTGCTTTATTCTCCCCTTCCTTCTCTCTACCCCAGTCTCTCTCTCTCCCCCGACTCTTCTCCCCCCCCCCCATATTCATCCCTTTGCTGTTTTGCTATTTCTAGAAAGAATTTTTTTCTCTCGCTGGCAGAGCATCTGTAACAAAAGAAAGAAGACTTAGATGCTGAAGCGGGGTGTCAGGGCTTTTACCTGCAGGAATGTGAGGATCTACTGCTGTCTGGATGGGAATGAGAAAATTCTGGGAGAGCGCGGATGCTTAACTGCTCAGAGGAAAAAGCAAATCTTTTAGGGAAATCGCCCATAAAACAGTTCAGGAGCTGAAATAAAGCTATTTCCCTCATTTTCTTCTTGCTTTGGGATATAACAAGTAGGTTTCCCCAGGTATCTCCTAGTTACCCCATTGTTTGTGGCTCTTTCCCCTGACTTGGCCTGCTTTTTTCTTGTGGCTCCAAGACATCCATGTTCCCCTTGAAATGACAGCTCCTCTTTCAAGGTCAGAGAACAGAACCTATGTTTTCTTGCCTTCTCGGGCTCTGTCTTTCCTTGGTTGAGTCTGACAAATGGACCGGCAGCCACCCACCCTGCCTGCACAGCCATCTTTGCCCAGGTTCTCTTGGCTGCATTATCTGCCTGCCTGGGACCTGTGCAGAAAAATGGAAAAGATGAATGGCTGTGAAATTTAGTAGCCTGCCTTGGCACCTTCCTCGCTTTCTTTACTCAGTGCACACCCCAGCTAGTTATTTAGTCTTTGCAGTTTCCAAGGAAGTGAAACAGTCAAGAAGGAGTTTTAAAGCAAATTGTCCTGTCTTCCCTGGATGGTCTGCCTCCGTATTTACATCTTTCTCAATACCACCCATTATGTTAATGTTGTTATGAACAAGTATTATTGTATTTGCTGGGGACCACCATTCTTTCAAATTCTTCTATAAATAGAAAAAAATAAGCAGACACACAAGTATAAGTTGCATTGCTTAAAGCCAGGCTTATTTGCAAAATTAGAATGTTCTGGGCTGTCAGTAGTTCATTTTTCATGGCCTGCTGATTACTACCAGTTTTCTAAGTTTTGTAGGTTTAATGTAGCCCTAATAAAGGGCTTTTTGGTTTGTTTGCTTGTTGGGGTATATCACGCTTTTGCTGTATGGCTGCAGATGATGGTGATGAAAGTCGTTCAGTCGTGTCTGACCTTTGCAACCCCATAAACTGTAGCCCACTAGGCTCCTCTGTCCATGGAATTTTCCAGGTAAGAATACTGGAGTGTTTGCCCTTTCCTTCTCCAGGGGATCTTCCTGACCCAGGGATTGAACCTGGGTCTCCTGCATTACAGGCAGAATCTTCATCAGAGAAGCCCATGGTTAGAGTTACATGAGCCACCAGAGAAGCCCATGGTTAGAGTTACACACAAAAAAATTAAAAAAGGCTATAATTTCAAAAACACTGTTGGAAACACACGTACATATATGTGCATAATTTCATGAAGCCAGGTCTGAATGCCACTGCAACCAAGACTGAGTTGATTTAGAACAGGGATTTTGTAACTTGCAGGGTTTTTATATCTGAACAAACTACTCAAAAAAATACCCACTGATAACAAAAGTACTTATTGTTGTTTGGTTTGGATTTTGTTGGGCTTCCCTGGTAGCTCAGCTGGTAAAGAATCTACCTGCAATGCAGGAAACCCCGGTTCAATTCCTGGGTCGGGAAAGATCCACTGGAGAAGCAATAGGCTACCCACCCCAGTATTCTTGGGCTTATCTGGTGGTTCAGATGGTAAAGAATCAATGTGGGAGACCTGCGTTCGATCCCTGTGTTGGGAAAAATACCCTGGAGAAGGAAACAGCTACCCACTCCAGTATTCTGGCCTGGAGAATCCCATGGACAGAGAAGCCTGACAGACTACAGTCTATGGGATCGCAGAGTTGGACATGACTGAATGACTTTCACTTTCACTCACTTTGGATTTTGTTTAGTTTTGGCTCACTGCCTCTAGGTTATGGACTTCCTAGGGGACAGGTCAGTGCTATTCATCTTCATACCTGCTGTAGGTCTGGCTTAGTGTTTGTGTAAACGGTAAAATAATTGTTAGCTGAATAAAATCTAAAGCATATTTTAAGTGCTTCGACTTCAGTAAAAACAACATTTGGGTATTGTGGAGTGGGGAGAGAAGACCAGGAGGCAATCTTCTAAAAGTGTGCTTAGCCCAATAATACATTTAATTCCAAAAGTTTACCACTCAATCTCTTAATTTATTATTTAGAAAAGAAAATAGATGAAATTAAAAAACAGGCAAAAGATCAAGGTGGGAAACTAAAAGATACCTTAAGAAACAAATGAAAAAGGATTCTTCTCAGGCAAGTACTGAATCAGCATCTTCAAGTGCATGAGGGAGTAGGGGGATTTCTACTTTACAAGTACAAAAAGAGAAAAGGAAAGGATCATTGATAAACCTCTTTGTCTTATAAGCTTTGGAAATGAAACACAGCCCACTTAACCTAGCATTTATTTTTCACAACTGAAATTCCGGTGCCCCTGCCCCCTCAAAAAAAAGAGAAGAAGAAAGAAAACCCCACACTGAACAAGACGATAATCCCAAGAAGCTCAAAATTACGGCCTGAGAAGAAGGCAGATTGAAGAAATGGGTGATGACAGTGAAATGAATGCACGCACTGTGGCCCTTGGTACTGGCTCCACACCCAGTGTGGTTGGCAGAACTCCTTGCCTGCAGAGGCGTGGCCTCCTCGACCTTGACTAAGTGCTTGAAGTGTTGTCTTATTTTATTAAGGATTCTATGGTAGCACCTCTGCTTTCATTCCTAAGTGGTGTTTTCCTTCCTGCTTTCACCTCTGATCTAGTCCTTGCCAGTTCATGTCTGTGACCTCTTTAAGATATGAATAGTCTGCTCATTGTGAATGGACCCAGGGCGAACTTGTATATTGGAAAGGGCTGTAAGTTAATACTCTGAGCTTTAGTTGCCTTATTATTAGCAATTTAATTATGATGTGCCTTGATGTCATTTTCTTTATGTTTCTTACGAATGGTTTCTGGCAACTGTGGGTTTCTGATTTTCACCAAGTTTGGAAAAATTTGACTGTTATTGCTTCAAATATTTTTTCTGTCTCCTCTGCTGTCTTTTCTCTCTTTTGAGAACTTCAATTACACATATGTTAGGCCATTCAAAGGTGTTCCACAGTTCACTGGTGCTCTGTTCATATTTTTGTCATTTTTTTCTCCATGTGGGTTGTTTCCATGTCTTCATTTTGGGTTGTTTCCATTGTTTATGTCTTCAAATTCTTGAAAATATTTTTTCCCTCCATTTTCAAATCTACTGTTAATCCCATCCATTTAAGTTTCCATTTCTAGAAATTTGACTTGAATCTTTTTCTCTTTATCCATCCCTCTCTATTCCTTCAGCTGTTTAAACATATAAAATACAGTTGTTGTAACTGATTTCATGTCCTTGTCTTCTGATATGTATTAGTTCTGGGTCACTTTATCCTCATCATGAATTGCATTTTGTAACTTTTTTACATGCCTGTTCCTTTTTATGGGATGTGAACGTTGTCTTCCAGGGCTCCGAGTGGTCTTTTAGTCCTGCCCATCTCCTTGAGCTGTGTTCTGGGACACTTTCAAGTTCTTTAGACACAGTTTGATCCTTTCAAGTCTTGCTTTTAAGCTTTTTTGGGTGAGTCCACAGCTGTATTTTGTGTAGAGTTAATTTTAACCTGTCCCTGAGGCAAGACCTTTCTGAGTGTTCTACCTGATGTCCTGTGAATCCGGAGGGTAGAAAAGGGGGTTGGGGAGGGAGATCAGCACTATTCTTGGCCCCATGTGAGTTCTGGGTACTTTTCCTTGAATTCCCTTGATTGGTTCTTGCCCTAGTCTGGAATAATTTCCTTCCCTGCATGAGCTGGGCAGTGCTCTGCTGAACACTCAAGGGGATTCTTCCTCTGCAGATCACTGGAGTTTTCTCCTGCAGCTTTCTTCTTTCCTGTGCTTTGTTCTTCTAATTCTAGCCATTTTGTTCTCTAGACTTTGATCTCCATCTCCTCAACTCAGGGAGTCTACTGAGTTATGCCTGATTCCCTTTTCCTTCTCCATGGCCCAGAAATGCTCTCAAGGAAGTGACCTCAAGCAGTATCAGAAGTCACCTTGTTAATTTCTAGTCATCTAAGACCATCACCCTTCAATGCCTAATGTCCAGTGCCTTAAAGAATGCTGTTTCATTTATTTTCCCCAATATTTTTGGTGATAGGGCAGGAAGCCTTTTGAGTGAATCCAGTCCTTATCATACCTTGTTGGCAGAATCACCAAGTTCTTAATTTTCTAATCTTTAAAATTATACTTTAATTTTGGACTTACCTATGGAGTTAGATAATAAAGTAATTTGTGTTTTTGAATGTCATTACCTATCTTCTTTATAGCTCATCTCCTTTTAAAGGTTTATAGAGATAAAGATGCCAACATCAGACAAGAAAATCATGTTGGAAGGTAAGATGAAACAAGTCTAATATCCCCAAAGTTTATCTTAATAGTCAACTAAAATTGCTGAGCCCCTGCTTTGTGCCAAGTCCTAGACAAGGTACTGAATGGAGCATGCCAATAACGTTCTGTCCTGTTGGCAGAGAGTGTGCAGGCCTTGTCATGTTCCCAAGATGATGTCATCCAATACCTCAGGAGAGGCAGAATGGCCTGATATTAAGGCTGAAATTCTTCCTGAGGATACACATAAAGAGCAACCATGTGATGCAGTGGGCTTCCCTGGTATCTCAGTGGTAAAGAACCTGTCTGCCAATATGGGAGATGCAGGCTCACTCCATGGGTTGTGAACATCCCCTGGAGAAGGAAATGGCAACCCACTCCAGTATTCTTGCCTTGGAAATCCCATGGACAGAGGAGCCTGGTGGGCTACAGTCCATGCGGTCACAAAGAGTCAAACATGACTTAGTGACTAAACAACAATATGTGATGCAGTGACTGGTTCTCCCATCCTTGACCTCTCTCTTCCCCATTTACACCCACATTAGTAATTTGGTATAACTGCTTTATACTTTTCTAAGGTTATGTGCTTTCACTCTCTTGGCTCATTCTGTCTGACTTTCCTTCTGTGCTGCTCTGACTTCCTCCCAGAAGCCTTCCTTTATCCCATCATCAAGGCTGAGCGCCTGTCTTAAGAGATTCCAGAGTCAGAACTCAGGCATAGCTCTTGTGACATTGGGTTATAATAGTTTGCTTGTCTGACTTCATGCCAAACTATAAGCTCCTTAAAGGGACAGATGATACTTTAATTCTCTATTCCCAGGGCCTTGGATACAATGTTTGGCATATAATCAATGTCAACAGTGTTCAATGAATGCACAGAATGAACGAATTAATCCTAAACTAAACAGAAGAGCCAGATTCAAAGTCCTGGTTCTCATAAGTTCTCTCAATATTTGTTTATGGAATGATGCCAAAGTACAGCCAGGTGAGGCAGACAGCAGTTCAGGTACTCACTTAACTGGTGGTCTGGCCAAAGATGATCTATTTGAAATGTAAGCCATTATTGTTCCACTACTTTTAAGTTTTGTTTAGGCCTAACTCTCATAATTTATATGGTGTTTTTATAATTCCTCATGCTTATTTTATGTTACTAATAATATTTGCTGTGAACTGAAGGTTTGTGTCCTTCCCAAATTCATATGTTGAGGTCTAAATCCCCAATGTGATGGTGTTTGGAGGGGGAGACTTAGGTAATTAGGTCATGAGGGTGCAGCCCTCATGAATGGGATTAGTGCCTTTATAAGAAGAGATGAGCAAAATGATTGCTCTCTCTCTCTCCACTGAGTGAAGTTACAATGAAAAGGTGACAGTCTGCAAACCAGGAGGAACATCCTCACCAGATACCGGATATCTGCTGTGGCCTTGCTCTTGGACTTCCTGTCTCCAGAATCATTAGAAAGAAATTTCTACTATCTATGCCGCACAATCTGTGGTATTCTTTTATGGCAACCCAAACTAACCAAGGTAACACTAATATATCTTATTTTAGTTATAAATTATCTCATTAAAAATATATTCACTGAAAGTAGCATCTCCTTCAGTAACACCCATTCTTTCTCATATCTAACAATGATACTGGTTATACAGAACCCCCTTAGGTTGAGTAAATAAAAGTTTTAAGCCTTATGATCTTGGCTTCCTCTTTCATTCTGCCACACTTATGTGCTTATATTATCTGATATAATGATAACAATTCTGGTGACAGGAAAATTTAGGGATTATTTTATTTGAATGACTTATAGTATAATGTTTAAAGAAAATACTTGCGGATGATAGAAAATGATCAATTTTACCTTAAATTATCAATTAAAGGAATTTGGGTTTGCTATGAAAGGAGGCAGATTTTTTCCCCCATATAATTAAAAGTAATGGGATGAAAGAGTAAACACTAAGAACTCTTCTGGGATGTATAACTGTTTCCTCTGTTTTAGAGAACAGAAGGAGGGACCTTCCCCACACTGAGGAATGCTGTGCCGTATTCTGACATAGAATCTGGTGGGCTGGGCCTGGCCAACACCTGTTCTCTCTGAATAAAATTCTGGTGATGAGGCAGACATTTAGTAAGGCCTGAACACAAGCCATGTGCCCAGGGCACTTAGGTAGTAAGACATGACCTCCAACCTCAAGGAGAGGGAACATCCCTGAATCCTTGAGATGGGGGCCTAAGTTGTTTCATTTACTGTTTTAACTCCAGTGCTTTCAATAGTGCCAGATCGAGGGTACAGATTTTAATAAATATTTATCACACGAGTCAATGGGTTCTGTTACAGCATAGCTGGGCTATAATTGGGAGGGTGACCAAATTAAGAAATTATGGAGCATGTATGACTAGTTCTGCCTGTGTTGAAATGTGAGGTGAGGGTGTTTTTGAACAAGACCTCATGGGAGAGGTAACATGTGAGTTGGAACTTGAAGGCTGAGTCAAATTTTTTCAAGGGAGAAAAGAGCATTTCAGTGGTTGTGGAGACAGGTGATTGGAAGCTCTGCTAAGGGGCTGCTCTTATAACCACGACTAGAGAGGACACAGACTTGACTGAGCAAAGTGTCATTGGATCTGCAGATGAGGGGGTGTTTAAGGATTTATATGAAAGAAACATGTCGATGGCAGGCAGATGCGGACTGACAGGCACAGTGGAGACACAGAGAACTCAGGTAAAGCTCCCAGGAGGAGGCTGATCGGAGGGTGGAGGCGCTGAGTCACCTTTGCTCTCCTTTTGACTCCACCCATTTCTCTCTCCCAGCTAGAACATCCACTCATGGACATGTGTTTTGTTTACTGTGGAGTCTTCA
Source organism: Bos mutus (assembly GCF_027580195.1). Classification (NCBI taxonomy): domain Eukaryota; kingdom Metazoa; phylum Chordata; class Mammalia; order Artiodactyla; family Bovidae; genus Bos; species Bos mutus. Next base: position 53,757,778 of record NC_091630.1, on the reverse strand, counting down.
GTACCTAAAACACTTACTGACACATTTCATTTTTGCTGAATGAATGATTCAGATTTTGCAATCGTTGTCCTCAAGGATTGTGGTATTGTCTGGACTCTCCCTGCTTTGTGTGTGGCCTGTATTCTGATAGGGAAGTCTCTTATGTCCAAACTTTACTCAATTCTTTGTACTTGTCCATTCTGTTCATGTTGTTTTTTAGCAAGCCTGGAGGTCAGAAGGATATTGCTCTGGTAATATCGTTGAAGACGTAGTAAGTCTTGTTAGCCTTTCCCAGTAAGTCTTCCATATTGTGTTTGAATGGTCATAGAACATCTAAACTGGAAGGTCCTTTAATAATAATGACTTTAATAACATATTTGACAGCCTATTGCATGCCAGGAATTCTGCTTAGCACTTTTTTTGGGGGTTGTCCATTTAATCTTCATAATTCTGTTTTATTTAATCTTTACAACAACCAGCTACTTATTTTTAATTTACAGATGGAAAAACTGATCCTCAGTGGTATTGTACAACTTAAAATCCTCCCCTCCCCCCCTTTTAAGGGATCCACTTGCTAGTTTCTAATTACAATGAAAGAACCAGAATAGAGCTGAACATGACTGTAAAAATGTGATGGTTGAGAAGCCAGTCTAGGAGATGAAGACCTGGACTGGAAAGCCCTTCTGTGATACTGTCCTCATCTTCAGGCTCCTGCTTGTACCATCAGAGTTGCTTGCTGGACACAAAGATAACAGCTGATCTTAAATGCAGAGTCACACTGTGAGGTTCCTTTACTTGAAGTTCTGAATTCAGTGATCAGAAGGGCAGTGTTTCAGTAATGACTCTGAGTTAAAGAAAGATGATCCGTCAGGCAACTCATGTCCCTTGGCAGGAGAAAGTCAACTTCCTTTGACATTCTGGGTTATCAGTCAGGATCCCAAAATGTTGATGTCGGATGCGTGAATTCCTAGTTGAGATCAAACTCACGGTTCCAGAGAGCGAAGGTCAGAGCACTGAAATGGATGCATTAGAATTAAGCTGGCTTCTGTCATAAAGCTTCATATAAATATTACACCCAGCTCTATAAGAACTCAGTGTTTGGTTTCTGAACCTATTAATATATAATGAGGCTATGGTGTAATTAATATCGTTTGTTTTGATTTTCCGTTAAATCCGCTTTAGTAATAAGAATGCAAGGTAATTATTCAGAAAGCCTTTTCAACAAATGTCAGTTTTCATTGATTAAAAATCAAGTCAGTGCTTCATTTGAAATGATATTTACAAGCATGCTTTAAGCCGAAATGAATAATTATCAGGTTATTGAACTGTGAGTTATCTGCAAAGAATTGTCTACTTTTTTCTTTTTGAGTTTTGCATTAAGGCTTGATCTCAAATAATAACAGAAGGCAAAACAGGGGGTGTTGAGAAGAAACATTATGCTTTTGTTTTGAGGAATTTCATTTTCTTTATTTAATGTTGAAGCCACAGTTTCTCTCCTCTGTTGGTTGTGGAATATCCAAAGCTGAAGTCTGGGGATGTGAGAGCCAAATGTTGTTCCCTGGGAGGGACTTGAAGCCACTGGTCACCAGCCACCGAGCGTGCCTCGGTTTCCCTGCAGCACTAAGCGGTGGTTGCGCCAAGCTGACTCAGGCATTTCTTTTCACTCTAGAATGGCTTTTTCTCCTACATATTTCTCTTTCTTTCTTTCACAGAAAACAATGGGAAAGTAATCTGTCATCTGTTATTGAGTCATGCTGAAGGTAATGTGAATTCAGAGCCCTTTGTTTTTTTTTCAGGGCCTGAAGAATGTACCACGACAACCCCAACAATGTAGACTGCAGTGTATTCGTGTTTACAAATAGACATGTATATATAAGTCAAGTCAGCAAAATTATGTACTGCATGGATTTAAAAATAAAGTCGCTTGTGTGACTAACTCTTATTCGATGTACTCCAACAAAAGGACTGCAGCCTGCCAGGCTCCTCTGTCCATGGAATTTTCCAGGGAGACATACTAGATTGAGTGCCATTTCCTACTCCAGGGTTCTTCCTTACCCAGAGAATGAACCCATGTCTTGCATCTCCTTCATTGGCAGGTGGCGTCTTTATCACTAGCATCACCTGGGAAACCCATAACAAAATGACAGAAAACCATGACTGCATGCTTTCTCCATTCACTTACCCGGGATCTTTTGTCCCAAACCCACTTGTAGGTGTTTGAGACAGCCACAGAAAAACTGCCCAAAATCCCTCCCTTGTGAACCTCACCTTTGAACCCGGGAGATTGACAATAATGAACAGCATGTAACATGTGGAGGATATCAGATGGTGATAGATGCTGTCTGGGAAGATTGAGCAGGTAAGTGGATTGGGGTGGAGGGCAGGTTTGGGCAGAGAAGGAGTTTCATTTGAAACTGAAAAGTGAAGTCGCTCAGTCATGTCCAACTCTTTTTGACCCCATGGACTGTAGCCTACCACACTCCTCTGTCCATGAGATTTGTCAGGCAAGAGTACTGGACTGGATTGCCATTTCATTGCAACTAGTTCATCAGAAAAGCCTTACTCAAAGGAGATAGTTGGGCAGGCCCTTGTAGAGTATAAGAGTGAGCCATGTGGCAATCTGGGGGAAGAGCATTCTACCTTCAGGCAACAGGGTGTGCAGCCCTACTGTGGTGGGAGGCTGGCCGTGGAAGCAGGAGAAGGAGGCCAGGGTAGCTGAGACAGGGTGCTGGAAGAGGAGAATAGTAGGAGAGCCAGTAGGTGGAATTGGAGAATAAATGAACTATCCACCTCCTGACAGCTCATGTCTGTCATAGAAGATGTGTTGTAATAACTTGAGGCTAAAAGACTGTTAACCTGATGGACAACTTATGTCCTGTTTTCTGAGTCTTTCTGTGTGAGCACTAGGAATGAAGCCACTCTATCAGTGGCCATCACAGTGGGACTACTCTGGGTTCTGGGATCTGGTCATAATTCATCCCTGGTCATGGCAATTAGGCAACTTGGAAATTTTTTCTAAGTGAGAGGTAACAAGGAGAAACAATATTAGAGATGAAAAGAATGACCATATTAGAGATGAAAAGAATGACCATTTTGTTATAATTGACAGCAGTGTTGGACATAGGTATAGGTGTATGGATTTAAGGTGACAAAGTTTTCAGATGAAATTCTGAGTGTTCCTCATCATGATATTTTGGTAATTGTCCTTATATGAAAAAGGGACCGAATTTTTGAATACCATATTCTTGATTTTTGACAATCAGGATGTTCCATCTCCCCTTTTGGTTTTTCTTGGGTTCTCCTTAAGCGGTGGGAGAATGGGCTTCCCAGGTGGCACAGTGGTAAAGAATCCTCCTACCAATGCAAGAGATGCAAGAGACGCAGGTTCAATCCCTGGGTCAGGAGGCTCCCCTAAGAAGGAAATGGCAACCCCCTCCAGTATTCCTGCCTGGACAATCCCATGGACAGAGGAGCCTGGTGGGTTACAGTCCATGAAGTTGCAAAGAGTCGGACACAACTGAGCAGGCATGCAGGCACACACACACTGAAAACCAAGTAGCATGTTTGGTTGAATGATTAGACTAAGGTGATATGAGGGTGGGTGGGTAGGGGAAGGTAAATAGGATGAATTTAGAATTTACTTTGTTTCCAGGCACTGTGCTAGGAATCTGTCACCCTCTTTAGTCCTCATAACTCTCTGAGGTGGATGGAGGAACTGCTCAGCCCCACGAACAATCCTGTGTTTGCTTCTGACTCCATCATGCATCCTTGGAGAGACGATTCCAACAAGAGATAAGGTGGAGACTAAAGGTGAGGATCCCCATTTGTTAATGCTGGCTGCTGGAATGAAATGCCACTTCAAGGTACTTTCTTATCTCATCAGAGAGAACACCCTTTACAAGCTCCTTCAGGGACTGGAACATCCCTTCCCTCCAGTGTCAGGGGGCACTGCTTTCTTTGGTTATACACTGTAGTCGGTCAGAAGTACAAACCTTGAAACTACCCACAAGGACCCAACCAGTAAATGATCAAAAAGTTTGCAGTTAGGGTGGATGAAAATCTGGGAAATGTGAAGACCCTCAGTAATTCTATGGCATCAGAAAATTAAATTTCTGTAATAACAAATTACGATATAATGAGGTCACATTAGTGAAATAAGAGGCCCAGATGCCTCAATGATTTAATCTCGCTCTTCGCATAAGCTTGTGCTAAATTTTAATGAGTATTTTGATTGATAACATATTTAGTTCAAAATAGGTCTTTGAAGACAGCTGTAAGAGTATTAACATTTAAAAGATGCTATGATAGAAATTCGTTTCATTAAGTAGCTGATAAGAAAAAAATTACTGTATAAACCTGCCAGTGTCAGACATCCTGTTATGACCCATCTACTACTGAGCAAAGAGACAGTAATATGTCTTTATTGGGCTATTTTTGAACACTATAGGAGCTCATTTTCCTGATTTAAGGAAAAACCAAGTGACACCAATGAAACAGATACAGTAAATGCGCTAAATTCATGAAAAGAGAATTTCAAGTAAAAGCGGCCTAAATATGAAATGGCTTTGGTGTTTCAGCTCTCGGTAAAATTGCAGTAGCTTTGAGGGCTTAGGGATTATCTCAGTGGGGCTGAACCCTTAGACCAGCTATGTAATGGTAGCATAACGTGGGCCATAAATGTGAGTCACATATATGTATATACTGTTAGAATTTCTAGTAGCCAAATTAGAGCAGCAAAAAGAAACAGGTGAAAATAATGCGTGGGATTTAACCCTAACTGTTTAAAATATTACCATTTCAATGTGTAATCAACATAAACATTATTCATGAGATATTTTATGTATTTTTTTTTTTGCATTAAGTCTTCAAACCACACCCTAGCCCTTCTTCTGCTCCAAAGAATGTAGAGCAAGTTTAATTTCTCATCCATAGTGACAATCCCATTCACATTTTGTAAAAGGTCTTTCCTCTCTGTGTCATGTCTGACATGCTAAACACCCAAGTTCTAATAACTCTTCCTCTTTTGAGTCTTTTCTGCTGTCCTCTGGATGTCTTTGGGTTAAACAACTAGCCTTCAAAAATTTGATTCTCAGAGTTGGTATTATGAATGTAATGGGACTGTAACCCCACCTTGAGCTGAATTTATGCTCCTATTAGTGCAACAAGCTATCAGACAAAGTTGATAGTTAACTAGAGTGGACAGTAGACTCAAAGAATTCAGGGTGAAGCTGCCAATTTCTTCTGCCTTGAGATGTCCTGAAGCCAGGGGTGTGTGTATTGTGAAGCTAATAAGCTTTAATTTCAAGTCTCTCTCTTGCCTGGGCCCCTTCGAGGCCATAGGAGGGGCTTAGCCGTTTATTCATATGGTCATATGATTTTGTAAATTTTACAAATGTGAGATAATTTTACTGTCTTTTTAACTTTAACTTAACCTTTGCTGTTTTTCCTCATGTTTGGAATGGCTGTGGATCTGAGTTAAAAAGGAACTGAGCTGGGAATGTTTTTAGTTTGGATTCAGTGAGACAATTATGTGGTATACAGTCACTTCATGTAGAGTTGTTACAACTGGACATGTTTATGTATAGTTCTTTCAAGCTGACCAGTGTAGAATTGAATTCCAGAAATCTTTCTCTTTCCCCTGGTCTTACTCGCCTGCATTAAAACACAATTCCAGCATCAGAGATTGTATATCAACATGACATACACTATAGATCCTAGGCCTAGAAGCTACACTGTGGAAACTTTTTTCAATCAATCATGTATAATTGCAATAAATGATTTTGTTCTTATAGACACAGTTAAAACAGAAACTGTTGTCTAATATATAGTTGATAATAGGATGTATAAAATTATGACAACATGTAAATTTTGTCTTTTTTGATGGACTTACACAAAATAAAATTTATCAGGCTTCCAATGTTTTAAGTTTTAGCTACAAACTTGTAGCTGTACTACAGGGAATTGTTCAGTTGCTAAGTCATGCCATACATGATCATGTGGTTTTGTCCATTATTCTGTTAATATGGTGTATTACATTGCTTGATGTTCACATGTTTCAACAGCTTTGCATTTCTGGGATAAATCCCACTTGGTCATGGCATATAATCCTATTTATAGTTTGGTGGACTTAGATTTTGTTGAAGATTTTTACATTTATATTCATAAAGGATATTGTTCTGTAGTTCTCTTTTCTTTTAATGTCTTTATATGGTTTGAGGGTCAGGGTCATACTGGCCTCATAAAATGACTTAGAAAGTGTTTCCTCCTCATCTGTGTTTTGTATGTTTGTTAAAAATAGTATTAATCCTTCTGTAAATGTTTGTTAGGAGTCACCAGTGAAGACTTGGACTTTTCTTTGTAGGAAGGTTTTTATTGTTTTGTTTTCTGTTACTTTTTGTTTGTTTTGGTTGTCACTGAATTAATCCCTTTAGTTTTTATAAATTAATTCAGATTTTCTAGTTCTGTTCCCAATTTCAGTAGTTTGAATCTTTTTAGTATTACTGATATTTCATCTAGATAATTTGTTGGCATAGAGTTGTTTATAATATCCCAGGTAGTCTTTTTTACTCCTGTGGTTGGTAGCACTGTTTCTTATTTCATTCTTGATTTTAGTTTTTTTCATCCTCTTTATTTTTTGCTGATCAATCTTTTTAATATTTTGTCAAATTTATTGATTATTTTTAAGAATCACCTTTTGGATTCATTAATTATCTCAATTATTTTCACATTAAATTTTATATTAGTTTTCACTATTATTTTTCCTTTGCCTAATTTGAATTTAATTTGCTCTTCCTTTACTAGTTTCTTTTGGTAAAAATTAGGTTACTGGATTGACATTTTGCTTTAAAAAATATAGACATTTAAAGCTATAGATTTTCCTCTAACCACTGTTTCGGCTGCATACCATGAGTTTTGGAATGCTGTGTTTTTATTTTCATTCATATCAAAGAATTTTCTAATTTTCCTTGTGATTTTTCCTTTGGTCCATTAATTATTTAGGAATATGCTGTTTAATTTTTATATATTTGTGAATTTCCCAAGTTTTCTACTGTTTTTAATATTTAATTTCATTCTATTGTTGTCAGAGATATGCTTTGTGTAATTTCAATTGTTTTAAATCTATTTAAGCTTGTTTATTACCTAAAGTACAATCTACTCTGGAAGGTGTACACTTGAGAAGAACATGTATTCTGATGTCATTGAGTGTAATATTCTATAAAAGTTTATTAGCTCAAACTGGTTTAAAGTGTTGTTAAGGTCTTTTATTTCATTACTGATCTTCTGTCTTGCTATTCTATTCATCACTGAAAGTGTGATATTAAAGTCTTCTTCTATTATTGTTGAAATGTCTATTTCTCTCTTCAGTTCTATTAGTTTTTGCTGCATGTGATTTGGGGGTATCTTGTTAAGTGCATATTCATTTATCATTGTATCTTCTTAATGGGTTAATCTTTCATCATTATATAATGTTTTTCTTTGTCTCATATAGTTTTTTCATAAAAATCTATTTTATCTGATATCAATACAGCCTTTGCAACTCTCTTTTGGTTTACTTGTTAGATGCAATATCTTTATCTTTTCATTTTCAACCATTCTGCCAATCTCTACCTTTTGGAGAGTTTAATCCATTTACATTTAAAGTAGTTACTAATGAAAAAGAGGACTTCCCTGGTGGCTCAGTCAGTAAAGAATCTACCTGCAATGCAGGAGACTGCCTGCAATGCAGGAGATCTGGGTTTGATCCCTTGGTCGGGAAGATCCCTTGGAGAAAGCATGGCAACCCACTCCAGTATCCTTACTTGGGAAATCCCATGGACCGAGGAGACTGATGGGCTACTGTCCATGGAGTTGCAAGAGTCAGACACGACTTAACAACTAAACCACCACCAGTAAAAAAGAACTTTTTTCTGCTGCTTTGCTATTTGAATTCATGTCTCATACCTACTTTTGTTGTCCTTTATTTACCCTTTACTACTTTCTTTTATGTTAAATGTTTTCTAGGTTATTTTAGTATACCACTTTAATTACCTTGTCATTCATTTACTATACATTTTTGGGTTATTTTCTTAGTGGCTTCCCAGGAGATGACAGCACCTTGAATATTACAGTAGTACAGCACAACAGCTGGCATATAGGAGCTGGCATTGAGTAAACAGACAAAAAGAGTTACTGATTAGAGGAGGGAGAGGACAGGGGAGATGGCAGAGCTGAAGGATCATCAGCAACAGGAGGCAGAGGGAAAGCTGCAATTTCACTCACACCTGACGATGATGGCAGAGGTCTGGTTCCTTGTTGGCATCAATTCTGTTTACCCTCTTGAAAAAACAATCCTGTGACGTCTAGGTAGTAGCTCTTTTTTTCCTCATCATAGATGACATGGTAGCACTGGATTGCATTATGAATGATTGCTGCAAACTTCTTGTACGGTTCTATGTTCAAATCCTGTGCTTCAAAAACTAGCAGTGCCTCCTCCAATAAAGAAAATCCCCTTGCCATTTCCTGCGTAGTGAATCTCTTCAGGTCTTCAGTTACTTCTTTTTGTCTGTCTTCATCCTTTCTCTAGGCCTCCAATTTCTGGCACTTCTAGCAGTACCAGCCACATCACCACTGCTTTTATGCTTGCTTCCATACATCCTGGACCTGAGACAAAGACCCTGTGCTACTGTACTCTATACGGTATTGTATAACAAAGTACACGGGAGCACAACCACCTGTAGAGATTGCACACATGTTACAATGTTCATCAAATATGTGGACAGACTTACGTGATCGAACGTGCGAACACACGTTCCCACATACTGTACTGATTTCTCATGTACTTTTCTTCTATTAGAGGAAACAGTCTATTTAACTTCAGTTTTTTCATTGATGCTTCTCGAATTTATTTCTCAGGCCTTTTACTTCCTTGAGCCTTAGATTTTATCACGCACTGCCCTACACAACACACACACTCACACCTTTAGATAAGATTATAGGATAGTGCACTGAGTGAGGAACTCACTTCTCTGTGGTTGCAGTCTTAGAAACACCAATATTCAGGAGAAGGAAGAAGATCTAACTAGGGACATAATGAAAGAGTGGAAGAAAAGGCTTTCATTTTCTGAAAGCTAGGGCGTTAGGGCTTCAAAAAACAGCACAGGCCTTTGCCTAAATAGATACTTGTTTTCTGGTTATAATTTCACACTTTCCCAAAATAATGGCATGTAAAAATTTGTCTGAGATAGCAATTCTTACCGTAATAGAAGGCTTTTCAAAATCATATCTTATATCCTAGTATCCCAAACCATTACATTCCTAATTGGTGGAGTGTTAGAGGATAGAGAAAAGTGACTATGAAGATTTATCCTGTCTTTTTCAAAAAAGAGAGGTAAAAAATGCATTGCAGTAAAGCTTATATAAGGCTTGGCTTATAGGACAAAATAAGACCAAACTGTAGGGAGAGTTCCTGAAGCATATAAGAACAGGACATGGAAAAGGATAAGGGAGAGTCTAGTTTATGTGAGAGATCAGAATGAACGTTTTTCTTAGGCTAGAGGCTTAATGAGCTCTTCTTAAAGTCTGGAAATTCATTTTTTTTTTCTAATTTTATTTTATTTTTAAACTTTACATAATTGTATTAGTTTTGCCAAATATCAAAATGAATCCGCCACAGGTATACTTGTGTTCCCCATCCCGAACCCTCCTCCCTCCTCCCTCCCCATACCATCCCTCTGGGCCGTCCCAGTGCACCATTCATACACTTCCCGGTTTGAAGTCATTAGCTTATGATGGCAAGCCCCTTTTCTATTTGTTAAATTGTGATAACATTTCCATAAGAAGTGGGAACCTGACCTGTTGTTTTTCACTTCTGGCCTCATTTACATACCTGAGGGCTCAGGAGATAAATGTAAGATGCACATGCCCTTTTAATTTCCCTTTCCAGATTTTCAACGTTTTCTAGTCGGCTAGATATACTTTCTTGGAGGCATTGTCTTTGAACACTTATATAAGACACATGTGGAGAATATGTCTAATGCTTTTTATAAAGGCTAACTTCTTTTTGCTAGATTTTCACCCTGGGGGTCTGTTACATTTTAGGAGGCAGAGAGCATGCTGCAGGGGGTGGGGAGGTCCAGGGTGTGCTGCAGAGCGGGGAGGAAGAAGACAGTGGAGTGGAGGGAGGGGGATGTGGCAGGAGGTTGATGTGACCCATCCCAACAACCTCATGTATCTTGAATTATTTTTTTTTAAACTGATAAAGGACTTGGAATAGCAGAAACTGGTGAAAGGGCAGAGTTGCATGGCCAGAGCAATGTGTGGAAGAAAACAGGACAGACTGTAAGAATGATGCAAGTGGACCTTCTGGTATAATCTCTGGAGACTGGCAGGAATTGTGGGGCAATCATAGACTTCCAGCAGCTGAAGAGTGGGTTGGGGTCCAGGCCAAGTGAGCCTCATCCTCCAAGGGGCTTCTTCTGATGTCATATTACATTGATGTGGCATCTCCTATTTCTCTTATCTCTTCATCTTCCTCATAAGTCTTCAAAACGTAGAAAACAAAAGCTCCAAGAGCATTTAATTTGTAGAGAGCAAGTTATTTGGAGGAAAACTCAAAGATCACAGAGAAGTTAAACTTGAACTTTTTAGAAAATTTAGAGAATGAACAGAATATAAACAATTGGAGCAAGAGAAATGGCTGCAATGTCCTACATGTATGACATTGGACCTGATACAATAATCTACGTAGTCAGTAAAAGCAGTTAACTGATCCTAAGCCACTTCATTTTCCCTTATATGTATTGTGCATGGATCAACATATAGTACAAAAATCATTTTTTTAGAGGTCATATGTTGACATCTTACATGTCATCTTACATGTCATCTAAGTCATCCTAATAACATGAGACAAGTAGCTAAGGAAATAGCAGCTTTATTGACTTGAAAATGATACATTTCCCAAGTATTTTTCTTCTTTTACGTATGCTTATCTAGTTATTTCCCACAGTTATAGGTTTATGTTTGGTACCTATGTGTCTGCCTTGTACCTGTCTCAGACATATGTGCGTATGTGTGTATTTTTAAGCTGACCATTTTAAAACTGTTTACTCTGACGTTATGAAGTCTTTTAAATTATTACTAGTTCTTTTCAACATAGAGTCATCCATAAATACAATGAACACATTCTAAACTAATTCACTCAAATGACACCAGCTGCAGGAGCCTTGTGGAGGACATCATTTTGTACCTTTGTACATCACCTTCTACATTATCAAATTCAGTAAGTTCTTTTTCAATCAGTCTATCTATCACATTTGGCACTGGTGATTAACTTCTTAAAACACTCTTTTTCCTTGAATTTCCAGATTTCACTCTTTTCTGGTTCTCTTAAAACCAGAGTTTCAAGGTTCTGTTTCTCCTTGCCTTTTTGTTATTACAGTCTGCTCTGGTGTTTTTTTTTTTTTTTTTTTTGCTGTTCCTCAGCTGATACAGTGGAATAGGAGTCTCTCATGTCTAAAATTCAGAGAAGGTAATGACACCCCACTCCAGGACTCTTGCCTAGAAAATCCCATGGATGGAGGAGCCTGGTAGGCTGCAGTCCAGGGGGTCACTACGAGTTGGACACGACTATGCGACTTCACTTTCACTTTTCACTTTCACACATTGGAGAAGGAAATGGCAACCCACTCCAGTGTTCTTGCCTGGAGAATCCCAGGGATGGGGAAGCCTGGTGGGCTGCCATTTATGGGGTCGCACAGAGTTGGACACGACTGAAGCGACTTAGCAGCAGCAGCAGCATGTTTAAAATTAAGCAGGGTCCTCTGGCTCCTATAATTTCCTTCCTTTTTTTGTTTTTGCTGTTCCTCAGCTGATACAGTGGAATAGGAGTCTCTCATGTTTAAAATTAAACAAGGTCCTCTGGCTCCTATAATTTCCTTCAGTGGAAATTCACAGCTCCTGCCCCAACTTGTATCCTAGCTGAGGCTCCCCACTCCCAATAAGAGAGTCATGAACCTTTAACTAAGAAGAGATCCTAGAATTTAAAGCTGACTCTCTGCACACTCTACTCAGCTGCCATCACCTTTCTTTCTTTTCACTCACTCACTCATTTATTTATTCTTTATAAATCCCACAGGATTAGGAACTAGTTCTGCCTTATTGCTCCTTCTATTTCCACAGCCTAACAAAGCTATGGCTTTAACACTGTAGGCACCTGAGAACTGTTTGTTAAATAGGTGAGTGAAGAAGTGGATGAATGAATGAAACTTCCCCAGGTAGTTTTTCATTGCTGTATATTTCCTAGGCCTGTGTTAGTGTAGTATTTGTTGTTGTTTGTGTCTGATTCTTTTGTGACCCCATGGACTGTAGCCCACCAGGCTCCTCTGTCCATGGGATTTCCCAGGCAAAAATACTGGAGTGGGTTGCCATTTCCTCCTCCAGGGGATCTTCCTGACCCAGGGATTGAACCTGCATCTCCTGCATTGGCAGGCAGATTCTTAACCTCTGAACTACCAGGGAAGTCCTAATTACACTCTGATTCATTGCTGTTTAGTTGCTCAGTTGTGTCAGACTCTTGCGACCCCATGGACTATAGCCCTTCCAGGCTCCTCTGTCCATGGGGGGATTTCCCAGGCAAGAATGCTGGAGTGAGTTGCGATTTCCTTCTCCAGGGTGTTGGTGTGGTAACTTACTTATAAAAATGGCTGCAAAGCCTCCTCTCATCCTGCATGTTGCCCCTCCACTGGTTAACTGGCAGCCCTCCCACCACAAGGTGGCATCTGTTTCCCCTGTTTGTACCTGGACTGGTCCTCTGGCTTTCGTTAATAAAAATTGGTGCAAGTGATGCTGCATGAACTGTAAGATACTTTGCAGCCTTGCTCTGGGGTAGTGTATAAGGAAGCCTGTCTGACCAACTGAAGGATGAGAGGTTATGTGCAAGAGGACCGACAAAGCCCACCTGACAGCTAGCACTGACTGCCAGACCTGTGAGTGAAGCCAGACACATTCAGTGCAGCCAGCTGTTGAAGATAAATGGAGCCACATTGAACAAACCCAAGTGAAGACATAAGAGGAATCACCCAGACAACCTGCAGAGTCACATGAGATGACACATTGCTGCTTTTTTAGGCATAAGACTTAAAAGATGGCATGACTTTAAAGAGGAACAAGTCAATGTCATTCCCTTTAAGGAGCTTATAATCTACCAGGAAAGGCATGTCACATACCTTAAATAATTTCTGGTTCTTGTGTGAGCAGATTATGGGTTCAATTGTACAATCTTTCTCCTGCAGTTGTGAATAATTCTTGGCAGCTAGGAAAAGGACATCTAACAAAAATAAAATGAAGACAGAGACCTTGAAAAAAATCACATTTAGCCTAATAAACATGAAATATTGAAAACAGGGGGAGATATACATACATAAAGCTAGGAAATTGGAGCCATTTATTTTATGCATTAGTTGGAAAGGAAGTATGAATTTAGTACTGTCCTCACCATCTCAGCTTTTCTCCATGGGAGCATGCAGGAAGAATATATTTACATTGGGTTCTCTACAGATATTATATATATTTTACATACAGGCTCTGACAGACTCAATTCAGAGCGAAGAGTAATCTTTCAGATACTTTTCATTGCATTTATATTATAAACTCCATTTGGTGAGTGAATATCACTGCAAGCCTCAGCATTCATATGCTAATGTTATAAGTTGGAGTTGTCAAGAGAATTATGCACAGGCTTGAGTACATGTGTGTGTGAGTGAGTGATATTTGTGTTTGCCAAAGTGGCATGTGCTCCTGAAGGGAGAGTGTGTCTTATCTTACTAGCTGTCTGGTCTCAGTTTCTCTCTCTAATGTGCCAGGAAGAAAATGTCTTTATCACTGAATATTTTGTTGATGCACAGATTCCAGGATGTCCTCCAGTGGTATGAGGCATGTGTGTGTGTGTGCGCATATATGTATGTGTACATATTAGGAGTAGAGATTAGCATGCTTTTTGTTTCTGTGTTCATCATTATAATCTCATTGTGTGGGATATCTCATCATTTCATGTGATATTTTCTAACAGTTTCTCAGAATTTTAAACTCTTGGTTTACCTGTATTTATGAGACCATTTAGCATGGCAGCTTCATGGACTGTAGCCCACCAGACTCCTCTGTTCATGGGATTTCCCAGACTGGAATACTGCAGTGCGTTGCCACTTCCTTCTCCAGGGAATCTTCTGGACCCAGGGATTGAACCTGTATTTCCTGCATTGGCAAGCAGATTCTTTACCACTGAGCCACCAGGGCTTCCCATAAGCACAATCTGCTACTACGGCTGCTAAGTTGCTTCAGTTGTGTCTAACTCTGTGCAACCCCATAGACAGCAACCCACCAGGCTCCCCGTCCCTGGGATTCTCCAGGCAAGAATACTGGAGTGGGTTGCCATTTCCTCCTCCAATGCATGAAAGTGAAAAGTGAAAATGAAGTCGCTCAGTCGTGTCCAACTTGTAGTGACCCCATGGACTGCAGCACGCCAGGCTTCCCTATCCATCACCAACTCCTGGAGCTTGCTCAAACTCATGTCCATCGAATAGGTGATGTCATCCAACCAGCTCATCCTCTGTTGTCCCCTTCTCCTCCTGCCTTCAATCTTTCCCAGCATCAGGGTATTTTCCAATGAGTCAGTTCTTTGCATCAGGTGACCAAAGTATTGGAGCTTCAGTTTCAGCATCGGTCCTTCCAATGAATATTCAAGACTGATTTCCTTTAGGAATGATTTCCTTTTGAGCATTAGCTACCCATACTCCTTGCTTGGCCTTGCAGTAATAAACACTGCAATTTCCTAAATCACAAACTGGTGTCAATAGATTGGCCTTCCTGCACATAGGTGGGCAGACCCAAGTTTCATTGGGTAACAAATGGACAAGTTCATGGTGCCCATTTTAGCTATTGTCATAGTTCACAGTGACTTCTTAGAACATGTGAGACCTGTTCTTCAGTCTGTACCAGAGCTTCCAATCTCAGAGGTTTTTCCAGCAGTAAAACTCTGTGGGGAGTCACATCTTAGTGATAGGGAGCTGGTGGAGTCTATTTTGTCACATGAAGGGGCTCATGGTGATATCAGGAGCTTATTAAAAAGGTGGAGAATGATGCCTAACCTAGGTCATGACCCCAAGATCATTAGGTATGGCAGAACTCCCATGTCTATGAGTTTCCTGACAAATATGCTACTTTTATATTTGTATATACATTTCTGTATCTGTGAGCAGCGTTTGCTGATGGCCTTCTGTCTGTCCTTTGCCAGTGAGAATGTTGACTCCAAGAATGAGGTGTATTATTTCTTCCTTGTCTGTAGCTTTGATCTCTCCATGCTTTGTAATGATAGAGCCATCCTCTATGTGAAGCAGTCTAGGAATGTCTGCTTTATTTCTTGCACAGAGAGCACCTGATGTCAATAGATAGCAAAGGGCCAGAAGGATTGTTCAGGAAAGAAAACACTGAGGCCAGCGTGCTTGGAAAGTCAAGGCCTAAAATCTAAAGGCGTGTGTGTGTGACTAAGACATCACCACAAAAATGACACATACAAACTTTGGGAAAGAAACATTGAACAAACAAGGTTTGTGGTTTGTGAATTATGGGCCTAGATAAATGAGAACTAAATCGTCAGGACAACTTGGGTGATTTCTGCCTCGTGAAAGTTCCCAAAGATTCATTTATATTTCATTTCTCTGTGATGGATGGCTCCATAAATTTTGGGCAAAGGCAGGAGGAGAAAGACTTACACCTACAGCCTAAGAGTTCCCACCCACCTTGAAGGGTGCTGATTCTGCCGGTTATAACATGGAAGCTGTCAAGTATTTTTGGATTAGGGAGGTGATTCTTGCAAAGTGGTCACATATTGATTTGGGAGGGTAGGGGTTCAGACTGACACAGTGCCATTAGCAGTGGGAACTTCCTTAGATGACCTTAGTTAATATTCATTCTTCTCCAAAACTGAGATATGTCTGACAAACTGCATGAGTTACTGCATCTTTTTATTTGTGTGCAGCAGAGACTAGAAATTTATGAAATAGGAAGTGATAAATCAAAGAGATGGGAATGAATAAGAAATGGATCCCTCAAACTTTTGTATTTGTTGATGCACGGGCAAAAATAAACAGCCTAGAAAAGCGAAGATAGTAAAATACTTTTGAGTTCCTCCTAGAACGTGCAATATAAACACGATGCATTATATTCATTTATGCCCCTAGAAGGCACAAATTTGTTTTCTTGAGTGCTCAAAAGAAAGGATGATTTGATACATGGCAAAAAAGTGCTGAAAGAAACTTTGAAAACATTTGCCACTGGAGCATCATTTCAAACCTGTCAGAAATGTGGGTAGGAAATGGGAAAACTTCTGCCTTGACAATGTTTTGGGGGAAAATGGGCTAACTAAACAAATATCATTTGAAGGCAGTAAGGAGTAAACTGCTCAGAAACACAATTTTATTTCCTTTTACAGATTCTTCTTCCAGAGTTTTTAGTCACTCACAAAACAGATGTCATTTTTGAAAATGCCGAATTGCAAAATACACAAAAAAATCAGCGTCCTTCAAGAATACTGTTGTGCTTTCTTCTCATTTGCTGGTAGGAAACATGTGTGTCTTGAATACCAATTATCTTTTCAGTTCAGTGTTTCCTTCAGAGAACAAAAACTTTCTGGTACAGCTGGAGAGGACAAATAAAATGGTATCACAGAGGAGCAACTCGCACCTTGGAACCAGCTGTTTGTGCTATTTTGTCATCTTCTCTTTAACCCCTCAAGTTCTGGGTGAGCACATGGAACATTCTGGAATGTGATCAGGTCTCTGTGTGTGTGTGCACTTAGGACTTTCTCAGATTGCCCTGGAAGGCAATGTGCAGATGGACAGACCTGTATTCTAGTCCAGCACTGACACTTATATGACCTTGGGAAATCTACTTAACTTCTCTAAACTTTGTTTTCTTCTTCTGTGAAACATTATAATCATGTTTGCCTCATAGAGTTGTCATGAGAATTAAGTAAGACAATGTATGTTAAAATACTTAGCATGTGGGAACTTCCCTGGTAGTCTGGTGGTTAAGACTTTGCCTTCCAGTGCAGGGGGTGGAGGTTCGATCCCTGCTCAGGGAGCTGAGGTCCCACATGCCTCTTGGCCAAAAACCCAAAACATAAAACAGAAACAAATTGTAATAAATTCAGTAAAGACTTTAAAGTGGTCCACAAAAAAATCTTAAAAATAATTCTTAGCATGTGGCACTTAATAGGTGCTCAACAGATGGCAGTTGTTTCTATTTGAGGCTGACGTCTTGTTTTTGAGCCCTGTTCTACTAGCCTATTATGGTGATAAGGCACAAAAATTATTTGATGTTCAGGTGATTGTTCCTCTGAGGCACTGAATAAATATTGAAGCACCTACTGTGTGTCAGCACCTTCACCTGTCCTGTGGTGATTCTCCCATAAACCTACGTAATTGTATCATTATTGCCATTTTCTGGATAGGAAGCTGGCATGCAGAGAGGCTCAGGAAATTGCTCAAATTCAAGGCAATGAGCGATAGAACTGAGAGAGTCATTTCCTAGGCAGGTTGATAAGGAGTCTAGGGGTCCCCAAGGAGAGAGGGGTCTGGAATTCTCAAGGAGGAAGAAAGGACAAACTTTTTTTCTTTCTCTACATTCCTTAGGCTTATATAACAATAATGTATCCTGCCTAAGGACAGTCTCTGGATTAAACCTTCTGTTATCTTAAAATGTAAATTATGGAAGTAGACCTGGTCTTTACAAGGATGTATCCTGCCTGAGGACAGTGTTATCTTAAAATGTAAATTATGGGGGTAGGTTTGATGAGGTCTTTACAACCTCCAGACATTCTTTGGATTATATAACTTCATTGTTAACACTAACAAGCGGGTACTCTTTCTGCCCCCTTCTGATGCCTATGTCAGAAGCTTTCTCTATCTCCTTTATACTTTAATAAAACTTTATTACACAAAAGCTCTGAGCGATCAAGCCTCGTCTCTGGCCCCGGATTGAATACTTCTCCTCCGGGGGCCGAGAATCCCAGTGTCTTCGCGTGATTCAACAACAACCTTTCATCACTGGATGCCAGTATTCACGTTTTGAGTTCAGCACTCTTTCCAGAGAGACTTCCTAAAATAAACTTGTATCTGATGCTCTGTGATAACCTAGAGGTGTGGGATGGGGAGGGAGGTTCAAGAGGGAGGGGATGTATGTGTACCAATGGCTGATTCATGTGGATATGGCAGAACCAACACAATATTGTAAAGCAGTTATCCTCCAATTAAAAATTTGTTGTTCAGTTGCTCAGTCATGTCCTGCTCTTTCTGACCCTATGGACTGCAACACGCCAGGCTTCCCCATCCTTCACTGTCTCCTGCAGTTTGCCCAAACTCATGTCTGTTGAGTCTATGAAGCCATCAAACCATATCATCTTCTGTCACCCGCTTCTCCTGCCCTGAATCTTTCCCAGCATCAGTGTCTTTTCCAATTTAATTGGTAGATGTTCAATTAAAAATAATTAATTTAGAAAATCAAAAGCAAAATAAAAAAAATAAAGTAAACAACCCAACAACAACACAAAATTGAACCCTTGGGGTGAGGTACATTGATGAACCTCATGAGGTGCTCTGTGGAAAAGTCAGTCTGCAAAGGCAGGGGAAGGCAGGCTCCCTCTGTGGCTCTGAGTCAACCAGAAAGCTTCAGAGATGAGAGAGTACTCTAAGGGGAGACTGATAGTGATCTGGGGGGAATGGAGCCAGAGGCTTCCAACTGTGATTATAATATCTTTCCTATTTACAGAAAGTGCATTAGCTATAATTCACATTATTTCGAGCGAGGCTCATCCACACCTTTGCCGTTTTGCAGGCTCCCCCCGACTTTTGAAAAAGGAAATTTAGAGGAAACTATCTAATGTGCTGCACCTTTACTGAATCATTGTCAGGAATCACAGGCTTTTCTATGAGAAGCAACCTTTGCGTAGGAGGCTTGATTTCGTACCCTTTAGCTTCATGTTCCCAGGTGGTGCTAGTGGTAAAGAATCCACCTGCCAGTGCAGGAGACATCAGAGACTCGAGTTTGATCCCTGAGTCAGGAAGATCCCCTGCAGAAGGAAATGGCAACCCATTCCAGCTAGAGAATCCCATGGACAGGGGAACCTGGTAGGCTACAGACCATGGGGTCACAAAGATTTGGACATGACCGAAGCGACTTAACACGTATGCAGACTAAGTAAAAGAGGTTTTCTAAAAAAAGTAAAAAGTAAGATATCGGGTTTCTTGAGTGTGAATGGAGTTGATTCAAGAGATTATTATTTTCACAATCTCCTTCAAAACAAAGGGGAAGAAAGGGCAAAGAAAACATGACCTCTTAGTTTCCCAAAAGGAAGGTTTTCATGTCAGATGGTGAATCCAGAGTCAAGCGTGACATGCTATTCTCCTCACTGTCTTTGTTCTCGGGAGGCCTTTTTCACAGACTCAGGGCAGCTTAGTCTGAAATGAAAATTCCTGGTACCCTCCACACGGGGGTTGGAAGTGGATGCTTGGATACTCGGAGTTGTTTGGGATGAGGCCATCAGGCTGCGTCTCTGACGGAAGCAGTCATTCTGAGGAAGAGGCTTGCTACTGGCGACAGCGCTGGCTGGCGGGACCCCAGGGGAGGGCAGGGCCAGACCAGCACCGAGCAGCCTGAATGGCCTTCTGGGTGGAAGTTACCATCCTCCGCTTGAGTCTCTTGCTGCTGACTGATGGATACCCTCTGTGCCTTTTCCCCGGCACAGCTGGAGTGTTCAAGAAGGCTTCCTGCTTCTGGTGACTTTGGAGGGAAGCAGAAAGTTTAATTTCTTTGAAGTCTGTGTATCTGTTTGCCTGATCCTCCTGAGGCCACTCCACTGGAGTAATGGGGGAGAGCAAAATTGGCTTGTATCATGTCCCTTTCTGTCTTTACCATTTTTCTAGCTGTATAATAGTTGGCGTTGGGAAAAGCAGACCCTCTATAAATTTTACTAGTGATCTGATAGCCCCAATACGATAGGGGCTGGGGGTGTTGTCAATAGTATGACCTGGGACTAACAACAGGTATTGCAGTCACACATGCCTGTGTGCTAAGTCCCCTCAGACATGTCCGACTCTTTGCGACTCTATGGACTGTGTCCTGCCAGGCTCCTCTGTCCATGGAATTCTCCAGGCAAGAATACTGGAGTGGATTGTCATGCCCTCCTTCAGAGGATCTTCCCAACCCAGGGATCAAACCTGGATTGGCAGGCGGGTTAATACTAGTAGTTATTACTACTAGCGCCACCTGGGAAACCCATTCCTGTCATAAATGAGATAAAAAATGAAGAGGTTCTTCCTTCTCATTTCTACCATGATGGCATAAAGTCACCCGTCTTTATTCTGGAGCTGTTTGGACAAACTTTTGTGGGGAGAATTTTTGCTATGGCCGGCACTGAAAACTACTCTCATGAAGGTTATAGGAATATGAATAATAATTCGTATCTTCACCAAGGTGACTGACCACGCTGGTTTGTCTGTGACTGAAGGATTTCCTGGGACGTGAGGCTTTCAATTTTAAAACAGGAGAGTCTCAGACAAATAAGGATGTTTGGTATCCTATCAAAGAGGACAGCAGGGTGTAAAACACTGAACTGAGAATTAGAAATCCTGATATTAAGTGTTGCCTGTTTAGCTGACCAGCTGTGTGGCCTTGGGTAACCTTTCCAAACTGCAGTCTCCTCAGCTGCAAAATGAAATTTCTGGCTGTATGGTCCATGGAGTTTCTTCCTGATTCAATAGCCCATGATTTTAGGACTATTTACAGTGACTGAAATGGGAGCAAATTATAAAGATTTATATAATGTCCTAAAAAGGTTGCATTTCCAGCTTGGATAGAGACTCCCCCACCTCCCCCTCCGAAATCTGGAATGACTCCACCTCGGTTCCAACCAGCCTGTACTAGGGCATCTTTCTGCTATTGCCTCACTGAGTTCAGAGCAAGGACATTCAACCTCCTGCACCCAGGTGCCCTGCTCTGTTTCCTGAATCACTGCTTGCACTCAGCCCTCCCACCGCGTGAACTTCCTCCAGCCTGTCACCATCTCCCACCTGGACTTGCTTCTGCTTTCATGATTTTTAAAGTAATGTGACTACATTATTCATATATTCTATGGTTTAAACTTTCTGTTCACTGCATGAGCCTTTCTCCACAGCTCCCAGTTAATTTGACCCAGGTAGCACTAGTGGTAAAGAACCCAATGCAGGACACTCAAGAGATACAGGTTGGATCCCTGGGTGGGGAAGATCCCCTGGAGGAGACTCCAGTATTCTTGCCTGGAGAATCCCATGGACATAGGAGCCTGGTGAGCTGTAGTCCATAGGGTCACAAAAGAGTCAGACATAACTGAGCACATCAGTGTTCCTAACTATAAATTGAAAATTATAGTTACACACTGAATTTAGGCCAATATTCTCATTGTGGTAGAAAAATTAACATCCTTTTCAATCTCAATCTTATTTATACTTCCCTCATCAGCACTAATTGTTTTTTTTTTTTAATTGCCTTTTTAAAGCATAATTTTATTTATTTATTTTTGGCTGTTCTGGGTCTTTGTTGCTGCGAGGGCTTTTCTCTAGTTGTGGAGAGTGTGGGCTGCTCTTTGTTGGGATGCGCGGGCTTCTCATTGCAATGGCTTCTCTTATTGCAAAGCACAGGCTCAGTAGTTGTGACACACAGGCTTAGTTGCTCCTCGGTTTGTGAGATCTTCCTGGGCCAGGGATGGAACTTGTGTCTCCTGCATTGGCAGGTGAATTCTTTACCACTGAGTCACCAGGGAAGCCGCAGCACTAATTTTTAAATTTAAAATATATTATTGAAGTCACAAATTATTGGAATCACATGATTGTATTCACAAATACCATTATTAGAATCACAAATACTGTGCCGAATTCCTACTTGGTTTAAAAATTTTAATTTGAACTTATATTTTTGCCTATTTTGAGGTGGCTGATACAATTGATACATCAGTTTTCATTCCAATGAAATGATGAATTTTCATTCCAATCCCAAAGAACGACAATGCCAAAGAATGTTCAAACTACCATACAATTGCACTCATCTCACACATTAGCAAAGTGATGCTCAAAATTTTCCAAACCAGGCTTCAACAGTACATGAACTGTGAACTTCCAGATGTTCAAGCTGGATTTAGAAAAGGCAGAGGAATCAGAGATCAAATTGCCAGCATTCATTGAGAGTGGACTATAAAGAAAGCTGAGTGCCAAAGAATTGATGCTTTTGAACTGGGGTGTTGGAGAAGACTCTTGAGAGTCCCTTGGACTGCAAGAAGATCCAACCAGTCCATCCTAAAGGAAATCAGTCCTGAATATTCATTGGAAGGACTGATGCTGAAGCTGAAATTCCAATACTTTGGCCACCTAATATGAAGAACTGACTCATTGGAAAAGATTCTGATGCTGGAAAAGATTAAAGGTAGGAGGAGTAGGAGATGACAGAGGATGAGATGGTTGGATGGCATCACCAATTCGATGGACATGAGTTTGAGTAAGCTCTGGGAATTGGTGATGGACAGGGAAGCCTGGTGTGCTGCAGTCCATGGGATCGCAAAGATTCAGACATGACTGAGAGACGGATACAATTAAATAATACAGATCAGGGTAACTAAGTGTAAAACTGGAGCAGAGACCATGTATAGTGTGTAGGAAATGTCACCTGGCACTTTAAGTAAGATTATAATTATTAATAATAATAATAGGAAGTGAATGTAATGGAGTGTTTGCCCAGCACTAGTACTTTCCTGAATTAAGCCACTGCAGGGAAACACTTAAACACACAGTTCTCATATTTAGCTCAAAGATACTATGTACAGGATTTGTAGTAAGCAACCTTTTCTTGAAGTAAATTCAAGGGAGAGTGTTATTTTGTGTGTGCTTTTCTGAAGCACGCTAGATAACATGCAGATGTCTTTTCTCAATTATAATTTTTCAGAAGTCACAGACGCTTTTCAAAAGAGTGCTTCTTATTTTGACCTCAGAAGCTTAGGTGGTAACGTAAAGTTGTAATTTAGCAGACTATGCAAATTAATCATCAAGGGTTGAGTAACTTCTCTTGTGATCATGTATATTAATATGGGGATAGAACTTAGTAGAGAGTCAGATGCCCATTTGAACATTCTCTTTAGTACCAGATGACTTGAGTAAGCCACTAGATGGTCCTGGCTTATAATTACATCATGATCAGTTTCTTTAAATGTAGAGCAGGTGTTCTTGTTTCTGTGGTTAACCAAAAGCCATATATCTTATGTACTAAACGTGTAAGCAGCAAAGTGGATATTCTTGTCTAGCTGCTTAAGAACCCAATTCTTATTTTCTCCTAAGCAGGGGACCATGGGCTTCCCTGGTGGCTTTAGCGGTAAAAGAATCTGCCTGCAGTGTAGGAGATGCAGGAGATGAGGGTTTGATCCCTGGGTCAGGAAGATCCCCTGTAGGAGGTAAAGGCAACCCACTCCAGTATTCTTGCCTGGAAAATCCCATCGACAGAGGAGACTGGCAGTCTGCCATCCATAGGGTCCCAAAGAGTCAGACACGACTGAGTGACTCTACACACACACACACAAGCAGGCAACCTACTCGCCTTGAACGTACTCCAGTGGCTGCAGAGACACCTGCAGTAAAGGTAGTGGTTTCCCTAAGAGCTGTAAATCTTTCCAAGCTTTTGTACAACCAGTTGGCTAGAATCTTAGAGTATGGTACTACAGAGCATGAAGGAATTCATTTTAACATGAAGCGATTTTAAAGACATTTGTTACGAGAAGGAACTACATCCTGATAAGATAGACAGAGTAAAATTAACTGTAAAAGGCATTTTCTTAGACTTGGAAGAATTAATGCATTATGTGGAGTCACTTAAAATTGATAGAATTAATTGAAATGTAATTAATGTTAGGAAATGCCTTTCACTTCAGTGAGTTTGCTTTTATGTTTGATGTTTGATACTGATTTGCATTTCCTGAAAGTAACTAGGAAGTAAATTGATTTTATAAGATAAAACATAGCCTCAGAATTTTTTAAAAAGAAGTTGTAGGGGAGGAAAACTTTTCCATTCTTCCCTTGTAGGTTCTTTGGCTGGTCTAATAATCAAATTAACATAGGTTAACAGCAGAAAAACATTTGATTATGTGCATGCAGGGGCCCTCTAGAATATGAGACCCAAAGGCAGTCAGACAATTAAGGCTTATATGCCATCTTGGGCTAGAGGTTTGGGACTTCAAAAGGGAGGAGGGTGATTTACTGGAAAATGAAAAAAGCACACGTTTTATAAACAAATGTTTGCCAGTTCAGACAGAGGCAGTGGGACACAGAGAGGACTTTGATTTCCAGACTCTGCCAAGCTTCCCTCCAGCTCACTACTCCCAGTCCATGTTTCTTGGAGATATCTATGGTGATAGTTCTCTACCTGTACCAGTCCTTCTATCTAAATTCTTTTAGGCACTTTTGGGGAGGTAAAAGCTCCTCCTGCGTGTTTTGGGGGTAGTCTTGGTTGTCTTCAGCTCAAAGTAATTCACATGTCAAAGTGGCAGGTTCTGGGTTGGGGGAACTTATGAGGGAGACCCGGGTTCTGAGAAAATAAGAAAAAAAAAAAACCCTGAACCCCATCAATGTATCTTTTGTAGTGTGTGTGTGGGCAGTGGGGAATGGGGGTATTAAGTCATGTATTCTCTGTGTCTGTTAGCTATAGCAAATTGAAAGTGTTAGTCGCTCAGTCGTGTCTGACTCTTTGTAACCCCATGGACTGTAGCCCAACAGGCTTCTCTGTCCATGGATTTTCCGGGCAAGAATACTAGAGTGGGTAGCCATTCCCTTCTCCAGGGGATCTTCCCAACCCACGGATCAAACCTGGGTCTTCTGCATTGCAGGCAGATTCTTTACTATCGTAGAAAGTTGCTGGATGTAAATTAATAAGATGGGGAGGGAATCAGGATGTAACCATGGTTAGCATCGTTTACATTAACATTTACATGTGCATGAAGACAGTCTTATTGTTTCTGATTTTGGCTTTAATATCAAGATACAGCAGCTAGGCACTATGTTAAGGAATTTATACATATAAACTCCTTTATCTTATGTACCCTAAACCTGGAAGATACATTAAAAAAAATTATTATTCTCATCTTAGAGATGGGAATCTGAAGAACTGAGACTTTTAACACAGCTTGTAACTACAGAATTCTGGATTCAAACCAGGGCAGTCAGGCTTCCCTAGTCTCTGCCCATAACCACAAGGTGATATTGCTGCTGTTCTGGATTGGTGAAATTTATAAATTGTCTTAAATTGCTTTGATCTGATATTTCGTGGAGATAAAACACTCTATGAAACTGATCACAGTGAAAGAATTATGCCCAAACTCTATTTCACACTCTTCCTAAGGGGATTATGTGACTGAACCTAATTACAATACATAATTTTTAAAAATTGGGTTTACTTAAGTTCTTAAGAGATTCCTTGATAAGAGACCTTCTGCTGGGGTCATCTTTTCTAATAGTTAATGATTGATCAGGTATTTTAGAGTGGATGGAGTTCCAGGCTCCCAGATGGGCCAGTTCCTGGAACCTGCAAAATGCAGAGACCACGAAGGCCGAATGGAGTGACTTGTCCAGTCATCAGTAGAGACAGGCACTTCCACATTCCTTTCACAAGAGTCACGCAATGTCTCAGAACCTGCACTTAATTGCCCCTTACAGCTGAGCCCAAAAACTCCCATGGGGGTCTATTGTAATTATTGCAGTCTAGAATTTTTTTTCTTTCTACTGGAAGAAACTGTTGGTTTAAGGATCTTTTGGTGATGTCAAATAAAATATGTATTTTCTGGGTCTTAGACAGTCATATTCATTAAACCAGAATTGGTAAATTCTCTTTTCCCTCTTCTAAGTAATAGTATAATAGAGCTGATTTAAGCCTATCTACAATCAAGATTATATACAAAGAAGAAACTTCTCCCAAAAGACAGGATGAGTTAAGTACCATCAACTCAAGAAGAGTAGATTAATTAAAAACTGGAAAATTCTCACTTGACTTAACCTTCCTATTTTTGTAATAAATAGTAAGATAATTTAAAATGAAAATTATTAGAAATGTATTGTGCCATCAATATTTCATCACCAAAAGTACTTTCTCTCCTGTCCCCTCAATTCTCAGATGATTAAACATGTTTGCAAGGTGTTAAAGGCAGGTAAAGGCACTCTGATAGTCCAAGGAGGTGAGAGTGATATTTTTGAAACAGAAAGAAAGGTTGTCTAAAGTGTTGGGACCCAGATTGTTTATGGTATTGTACCTACGGAAGCTAAGTACTTGCTTCCATTATTTTGGGGAATGCTATTCACTAATGTCTTATTTCAACAATTCATCTTGAGTTCCTACTCT
The DNA here is from genome assembly GCF_027580195.1 of Bos mutus. Taxonomy (NCBI): domain Eukaryota; kingdom Metazoa; phylum Chordata; class Mammalia; order Artiodactyla; family Bovidae; genus Bos; species Bos mutus. The sequence goes on along the minus strand of NC_091630.1, from coordinate 53,731,369 downwards.
GTGTGGTAGGAACTTCATATTAGACTGTCTGTTTTGAAAGTGCCATAGGTAGAAATAATTAGATAGATAATAATAAGATTATTATAGATAATAATAGATATCAGTCAGTTCAGTCGCTCAGTCGTGTCCATCTCTTTGCGACCCCACAGACTGCATGAAGCACGCCAGGCTTCCCTGTCCATCACCAACTCCCAGAGCCTCCTCAAACTCATGTCCATCAAGTTGGTGATGCCATCCAATCATCTCATCCTCTGTTGTCTCCTAGTCCTCCTGCCTTCAGTCTTTCCCTACATGAGAGTCTTTTCCAATGAGACAGTTCTTCACATCAGGTGGCCAAAGTATTGGAGTTTCAGCTTCAACATCAGTCCTGAATAAAGGACTGATTATTCAGGACTAATGTCCTTTAGGATGGACTGGTTGGATCTTCTTGCGGTCCAAGGGCCTCTCAAGAGTCTTCTCCAACACCACAGTTCAAAAGCATCAGTTCTTTGGCACTCAGCTTTCTTTATAGTCCAACTCTCACATCCATACATGACTACTGGAAAAACCATAGCTTTGACTAGACGGACCTTTGTCAGCCAAGTAATGTCTCTGCTGTTTAATATGCTATCTAGGTTGGTTATAGCCTTTCTTCCAAGGAGCAAGCATCTTTTAATTTCATGGCTGCAGTCACCGTCCTGAGTGACTTGGAGCCCCCCAAAATAAATTATCATACTGTTTCCATTGTTTCCCCATCTATTTGCCATGAAGTGATGGGATAGATAAAGGTGGATATAATAAATATAATTTATATATTTAATATAATGGATAATATGATTAGAAATGTAAATTATTAGATAGTCCTTCTGATATCAATAATTCATTTACATAATGTAGTTTCTTTCCTGTGTTCAATTGAGAAAAGAATAAAACACATTTGGCTACTTAAAATTTCATTTTCCCCATCATTGTCAGCATGTTTACTTACTAGAAAAATCTGACATTAAAACTGTGTGACTTGGTTTTTAAATTTTGTAACAGAAGACAATAAAGTAGCATAACTGTAAAGTACACAGATGTCATTGTATTATAGTGTCTGCAGTGGATAGATCCAGATAGTATACAGATCTGGCTTTTTATCCTACTCTAGTTTTTCATGTCAAGGTGACGTTTTGACATGTCTCTAAAGGTCTCTTAGACCTTTAAAAATAGGTACTATTTTCTAAATACCTCACTGAAAGATTAGGGTATATTAAATGACTTACCGTTCTTACCTTTATTGGATCAAATATACTGTGTATTTATTTTATATCAGCATAACCTTAGGTAGGCAGAGAGCATAAAATGATGAAAAGAGATGTTTTGGCTTTCAAGGGACTCACAATTTATCCAGGTAAGATCAAGCTGTGAGTCAGACATGAAAATAAGCAACCATGGTCTATGGTGATGAAGTGCTGTTGTAATAGAAGTAGTAGCAACATGTCACAGAACCTCAGAGGCAGAGAGCATCAACACTGGAAATTATTGATATGATACAGAAAAAAATCCTTATGTTTCCAATTAAGCAGCCCAAATATTTAGGGTAAATTACTCATGCACTAGCACAAGACAGTTCCCTCTTTGAGGCCCCATGGACTATAGACTCCATAGAATTTTCCAGGCCAGAATACTGGCATGGGTAGCCTGTCCCTTCTCCAGGGGATCTTCCCAACCCAGGGATCGAACCCAGGTCTCCTGCATTGCAGGTGTTTTCTTTACCAGCTGAGCCACCAGGGAAGACCAAGAATATTGGAGTGGGTAGTCTGTCCCTTCTCCAGGGGGTCTTCCTGATCCAGGAATCGAACCAAGGTCTCCTGCATTGCAGGTGGATTCTTTACCAACTGAGCTATCAGGGAAGCCCACAAGATACTTCAGTTTTTATTAATTCTGGACTTCAGAATTTATAATCACATAGTTTCACTTAGAGTAAGGAAAAAAAATAAGCAACGCAGTAATCTGCTATTGGCTTGTCTATTTTGGTCTCTGACTTCAAGGACTTTGTAGAGAGGGTGTGCGATTGTGTAATGCAATGTCCATGTATTATGCTTTTCAATTTTTGAAATCAAAGTACTCAATCAGCATTAATTAGGAGATATTGTGCTGTAATTTCCAAGTACATGTACAATGGGTAGTCTTCTAAATTGTGTGCAATTTTCCTTTTCTTTCAAATTTCCACATGGAGCTTTCCCTATTATACATTAAATTGAGAGGCAGTTAGTTTCACATTCTGGGCATCCAAACATTAGTTGTTTTTTTTTTTTTTTTTTTTTAAATATTTTCATGTGTAGTGGGCAAAATATGCCTACCTCTGGAAAACTTGATCCTTGCTCTTTTCCTCATCACACGCTCTTCATGGGCCTCTGGTAACAAACTTGGAACTGTTCCTTTTGGTTTTATAAATCATGTCTAAGGGATTCTAAACCACATTTAATTACACATGACAGAAAAGCTTCATGTGCTAATGTTCTTCTGGTTGACCCACCATGAGTTTCTGCTAAAATTTTCATGAGCCTTGGAGACACTTCTACAGAGTAGTCCCCAGAGCATTTCGTGGACACTGATGATGCAAGAGTGTGCCATCCCATTGATGGTTGTCCCAGAGCTCCCCAGGCTAAGCACTCCCATTCCCTGAAAGCCGCTCACGGACCACGTTGCTTCTATAAATGGCTGAAATGTGATGCGGCTTCCCCTGCAACTTCCTCCAGTTCAGCCTAATGGAGATTAAGATCCATTAAGAGCTCTTTGCTCCATGTGCAGTTTCGATTGATCAGACTGACTCATTTCATTTCAGCCAATGATCCTATTACAGAAGCTGGCTCTTCCAGTGTTTTACTGGCACAAGGAAACCTGCAAACGTCTCTGTTCTGTAACCAGCAGTTCGGAGAAGGCCATGGACTCGAGTTGCATTTTCCAGCCCCTGCTTGACATCATTTGCAGCGTATGATTCTTAAAAGTTTGGGGGGAGTTGTTCTCATTCATGTTCTTACTTAGGATTGGCTTACAGGTTAGAAGTCTATGTGATTCATTTAAGAAATAAACATTTGACTGGGAAACTATATTAACCACAATATAGCTGTAGACAGAGATCAGTATGAGCAACACAGTGGCTTGGAGAGGAGGTTTCTCTGAATTGGAAACCTATGAGGGAAGCAGCTAGAGAAAAGAAAGGTTTGTCTATAATGACAGACTGTGTATTAAATGAATAGTCTATATTTGTTTGTAAAAGGAAGTGTTAAGCTCGTAGCAGACATTATGGTTCTAGTGGTCAACACTAAGTGGATTTTTGCAAGATGTAAGAAGTGGACCTTCTAGAAAGAGTTTATGGGAAAGGATAGGAAAAGAAGTACATGTAGCTATGTGGCTATCCTGACTGAAGTCCTTCTTTGACTAATTAAAATTGTGAGGATTTTCATATTCAAGTGCCTTCATGTTCCATAAACACTTTCATGTAGATGAGTAATATATTTCAACTGCCATTATTGAGCATCTATCATGTACTGTATCTTTAACTTTTATTGTGACATTTAATCCCTTTAAGAGCCCCTGTAAACTTTAAATTATTACCAGCTCCAGTTTTTAGATGGGAAGATAAAACCATGGGGAGGTCAAATGGTTTGCCTAATGTCTTGACCTGGAAGAGACACAGCCTGGTTTCAAACTCAAGTCTGACTGGTTTCCAGGGAGGATTCTGTTTTGTTTTGTTTTTAAAGGACCTCACACTTTCTTAGGGCTTCCCAGTTGATTCAGTGGTAAAGAATTTGCCTGCCAATGCAGGAGATGCAGGAGACGTGGGTTTGATCCCTGGGTTGGGAACATCCCCTGGAATAGGAAATGACAACCCACTCCAGTATTCTTGCCTGGGAAATGCCATGGACAGAGAAGCCTGGGGAGCTACAGTCCATGGTTTACAGAGTCAGTCATGACTGAGCATGCACGCACACACACACACATTCACAATAATAACTGCTTTAAAGTTACTGAAACATGAAATAGGGTCATGTATGGAAAGAACAGTTGAGATCACTTTCCTTGAATCCACAAATGCCTTAACACGACCTATAGGGGCCTGCATGACCTGATCACTGGTGGAGTCCAAACTTCTTCTAAATCCCAAGGCCCAATATATGCTTCAAAAACACTAGTGACATTTAACAGTGTGTTGTGCAGGGTTGTTGTTCTGTCTCTTTGAGATGCCATGAACTGCAGGACACCAAGCTTCCTGTCCTTCACTATCTCCAGGAGTTTGCTCAAACTCCATTGAGTCAGTGATACTATCCAACCATCTTATCCTCTGTTGCCCCCTTCTCCTCTTGTGCAGGGGATCTGCACTATTCTCTGGGGATACAGAGATGAAGAGACATGGCTCCTGGCCTGGAGGCAGTCACATTTTATTAGGGAGCCAGAAAACATAAACTACCAGTTCTGGTTGAAACCAGTGGTTACACTGTTAGGAAATGGGAAAGAACATAGCTTTTAGTTTTGCTTGGATAGAAGGTGGGTGGGAATAAGTACAGTCCATCTGGACAACTCACTTTCAGAAGGTCATTAATACAGTTTCAAAAGTCTTTGCAAAGTGAGATTTTTTTTTTTTTTTCCTACAGAAAAGGGTACATGGAGGTTGAGGAGAACCAGTATCACAACCAAGCTGGGGGACTCAATGAAGAGTTGCTCCTTCAGCAAATGAGCTTCACTAAAGGAAACCAACCCTGAATATTCATTGGAAGGACTGATGCTGAAACTGAAGCTCCAGTATTTTGGCCATCTGATGGAAAAAGCCAACTCACTGGAAAAGACCCTGATGTTGGGAAAGATTGAAGGCAGGAGGAGAAGGGGACAACAGAGGATGAGCTGGTTGAATGACATCACCGATTCAATGGACATGAGTTTGAGCGAACTCCAGGAGATGGTGAAGGACAGGGAAGCCTGGTGTGTTGCAGTCCATGGGGTTTCAGAGTCGGACACGGCTTAGCGACTGAACAACAACAACAAGAGTGTTTCAAGGAGGGGATTCCCAGAGCAGATGGAGGAACTTCCCACATACCAGCTGTGCAATCCAACTTGTGTTTTATTAAATAATCCATATTGTTGATGATGTTGGGTAATTCTGAGCACTCGATCATCATGACTCAATTCTGAGCAAGGGCTCTGGGCTCTTTTTAGGTAAGATTTTCTTGTCATTGTGTTGCTGTGTGCCAGCACTTGTGGCAGAGCTAGATGTTCTCAGATGGAAGCAATGTTTCTCTGTCACCAGTAGGTGATGCTGGGCTTCATGGCTGCACTGTTTACTGTGATGGCCCATCTTTCCTGCCTTAACACTTTAGCTCACTTTGTACCCTTCGCCTGGAATTCCCTTTCCACTTTTCTTCTCTTGAAGGTCCAGTTCAAAAAATGTTTGAGTTCACGGAGGCTCTGTAACAACCTAGAGGGGCAGGAAGGGGTGGGAGCTGGGAGGGAGGCTCAAGAGGAAGGGGACATATGTAATACCTATGGCTGATTCATGTTGATGTATGGCAGAAACCAAGACTAAAATATTGTAAAGCAATTATTCCTCAATTAACAATAAATAAATTGAAAAAAAAGTTTGAGTTCCTACTACCTTTCCCTGGAGTCTGTATTAAGAGCCTGGGCAATGGCTATGTCTTATGATCTTTGTGTCCCTAAGATTGCTGACACTCATTAGAGACTCCATAAGTGTTTGCAGAATGAATGATCTAGAGCACAGATGTGAGGGCTCTGAGACCCTGGAGAGACCCAAGTGGGAGGTTGTCAGAATTCTGTAGCATGGCATGCTAGGTTTGGACCAGAGTGGTTGTGGTAAGAAGGAAGAAATAATTCGTCACTTTTACTTCCTGAAAGTTTCATATATTTGGTTACCAGATCAAATCTGAATTTTGGTTCTGATTTGATTCCTGAACATACGAAGGAAAACCTGTTCGTCCACAAAGGCAGACTGCCAATTCCCTAGTTAATCACACACAATGCTGTTGCTCAAGAGGCAGATACAGATCAGATTAAGTTTCCAGGCAATCTGCGGAGAATTAAGTAAATGATGTTGAATTAGTTGGGCTACATATATCTGAACAAGCATATATTTGGAGTCAATCCCAAAGAAAATATAATACAATATTTTAATCTCAGTTTAAAAGTAAAAATGACACTGCCACCACAAGATCTCAGTCTTAAAAAAAAAAAAGTGTGTTCTCTCAACCTGGCAGAGTTGACACAAATGATTCCTGCCAGGGGTGCCGTGGGATGCTTCATAAGCCTCAACACCTTATCTAAGATTCCAAATTTTTAATCTGTTGCTAACCATATTGTCTTTTTTGGATATTCATTAAAAAATCCCGATTGTTCCAATGCACTGGAAATAATAAAATAATATTGTTACTAATTTGGTGAATCCTGAGCTTCTAAACAATTAGGTGGTGACACAGAAAGAGGAGATTTGAGGCTCATCTTTCTTTCCTGTAAATTGTAACATGAAGCGACAGAGTACAGAGAAAACAAAAATTGTTAGCTATAAAAATGCACTGAGTAAACCGTGTACTTATCAAAATCGTTTCGTGAAGTCTCCACAATGAGGATAGGTTATTTTTCTCTTCTTTTTTCTGTACCTTACAGTTTCAGTCTTAACACAAGAGGCAAAATATCATAAAAACAAGTTGATAAAAGGGATGTAGTCTCAAAAGAAAATCTCGTGTACATGCTGGGATCAAAACAAAATCAACCCAAATTCTTATTTATTGTGTTGCACAATAAAAGCCAATATTCATGTTGACAATATTCAGGCACTGTAAGATTTTCAAACACAAAAGACTTCATTATATTTATAGCATAATTTCCTTAAAGAGATGGAAAAACAAATTCAAATTCAAATCAGGATGATCTCAATAAAGCTTGAAATGAACAATTCTTCCTGTTTAGTAATTGCTAAGCAAAACCTTCCAGTTATTGTGACATTTTATGCCACGAACATTTTAGTTAGTAAAAGTGTTTTATTTCTAAGTACCACTAAGCACCAAATCGTATCTATGAGAATATATAAAAATATATTTGACTATATATAAAACATATATAAATATTATGTGTAACACTTATCAAACAGATTGGCCATTGTGCTGTTGTTTTGGAAACCCTGAATTTTGGCAGGCTTGAGATGCTACATATACAGCACCTCTGAGAAGAGCCATATAATGATGCTTTAAAAAAATATTTGACCTTTAGAGATGGTTGTACCAATGGCAGTAGTTAAAAGAGGATATTTAACTTATTTGGAAAAGTTTTATTGTCTTCTCTGTGCCAGACACTGTTGTAGGTACTGGACACAGCAGTGTACAAAAGACAAGGAACTTGTGGTCTAGTGGTTATACATTTGTTTGATATCCAACATAAATACTGTTACATCAGAGGAAGTCTGGGTACTATTCCATCTCCCAAGCCTATGCTTTGTTGCCCATTTACAGCTCTAAGTTTATCTTGCAGAGCATGTGAAGAAACATTGAGTTATGTTCCTACAGAGTGTGAAGAATGGGGATGTGGATAAATTATCACAGCTAGAGTTTTGCAGACAAAAATCACTTCCTAATGTGCCTTTTAAGAAACAACAGTAACAATGGCAACAGGCATGAAAACACCCCATACCATGATCTTCAATTAATAATACATTGTAGGGATTTCCCTGGCAGTCCAGTCATTGAGACTCCAAAATTCCACTGCAGAGGGCACAGGATCAATCCCTGGCCAGGGAAATAAGTTCCCACATGCCACATGGTGCAGTTAATTAATAAGCTTAAAAAAATGTCATCACCACCATGATGTTAAAAAATAATAAATACTATGGTACATTGTAATTGTGAATAGATGGGGCTTTACTGTTTAAAAGAGTGTTCAAATGCATACCTCTGTGAAGCAGTCAAGACAGATGTTATCTCTGTATTACAAATCTGGATTCTGAGGTTTCAGTGAGTTTTCATAGGTCACACGGTAAGTAAGTTGTATAACTAAGACTAGGACTCAAATGTTAGGGCAATTAATCCATCTTGGCTTTCTGAACACCTTGATCTCACTCCTTTCATAAACTTTGTTGGTTTAACACAGGACTGTGATCCCTGGAGATTTTACTTTCTAAAATTATTATGGTTAAAGTGATGTGTGTTGCTTTAATAGATATTCTTATGCTCCCATGCTGAGAATTCTAGAAGCAGAGCCCTGAGCAATCCTATAAAGAATATGTTGAGTTACCGGGGAAGTTTTTGCATTTGAATTTGAGCTAACGCTTAGGTTCTGACCTATTTTATTCATTAACAAAATAGGTGTCAGATTTTAAAAGAGTAGGATGGCGAATCGTGAGAACTATTATCATGGCTAAATTCCAAAGCAAGCTTTCCTATCATGACAATTTCCAAATGGACAAAGTCAATTCCTTAGAAGAGGAAATCAATACCTGGATGGTACTTTCTTTGGGTCTCAAAACATTTAGATGGGTGACTCCATTTGCTTGGTGTGGCTCTATACAGAGGGAGTGTGGGTCAATGCAATATACAATTTTACCTTAAAGTTTTGCAGAAAGAATTCATGCTCAACTAGTTTTTGTTTTTTGGAAAGTGGCATGTTTTTAGTGCTATGTTTGCAGTGGCTTTTTAGCACACTAAGAGTGTTCCCTCTGGACCCCTGCCCTCACCCAGGCCCACCCCTCCAGTCCATGTCAGGGTGTGGGGGAAGTCTTTGTAGGGCCCCCTCAGCTGTCTCCAGATTTCAAGTGACACAGAAGTGGGTTAAGTAAAGCTGCTACTTGGAGAACTTGAGATGCAGAAAGTGCATCAGCCTTAAGCTTGAAGGTGGAAGCCACACCCAGGATCCCTTCTGCGGGTGTCCACCTCCGATCTCTGCAGCATTGGCATCTAGCCCAGGGGGCAGGGTGTGGGCCAGCCTGAGCATGCCAGGTGGGCAGCCCCTGTTAAACTATTCATGGGGGTCAACAGCATCTGCTTTGGAGACCATCTGACACACCAACACACACACACATACACTCACATGGCTTTTGAATTTTTTTCTCTTTCTTTTTTATTTTTTAAATTATGAAAGTATGATAACACATTTATAGGAGACTTGAAAAACACAGAACAAACTTACATACAGTTCCACTATATATTGCAATTATTTTTTTAAGTATATAAGTTTTTAGTTGGAGTTTCAACATCAAACTCTCAGAAATTAATAGAATGAATAGATAGAAAAGTAGGATATGGTAGACCCGAAAAGCACCATGAACCAATTCAACGATTTACACAATTTCCACACAACAGTAGGATATAAATTCTATTCAAGTTCCTGCAGACTATAAACTGAATTTTTAAGAACACTCCAAGACAACAATCTTGACTGAATTTTCTCAACAGTGACTTTTTCTGTTATGATCATCTGGAGTTATGTGTATGTGTGTGAATTTAACACATGTGTACAAGAGTGCATATGCAATACTTGTGCAGATAGGTTATTCATGGAGTTCTATCCTATCACGTGATTTTACAGGGTAAAAATTATTTATTTCTTTTCTAATTGGCGGATAATTAGTTTACAATATTGTGATGGTTTTTGCAATTTTTTTTTTAAAGTCCCCAGGAAATAAGATTGAACCACCTTTGATGGTTCTCCTTTTAAATCAAATGCCAATAGCCAGTCTATTGCTAGTCTGAAGTCAGAAAGAGCACAAACAGGCACCATTGCTTTAGTGGAAACTTAAATTCAGAAAAGATACATACCAGTTTCCCAGGGTTTGAAATGGGTGGAAATTCAGGGTTTCGTATTGCAAATTCAGCCCTTATCCCTGGAGGATGGTTTTCTTTAGATACAGACATATCCCCTCCAAATTAGGTGTGACCACTTAGAGCTGGTGTCTAGTGGTTGAGAGTGCCACTGGGAAAGCCCATAACTGCCAAGCAGGAAGTATGGAATGTGACAACTCTGACCTCAACATTAATTATGCATCAAAGAGTAACATGTGGGTCAGTGGAAGAGCCAGAAGTATTTATATGGAATGCACCACTCACTGTAATAGCTGGATTTGGGTCCTGGTAAAGACAACCTCTTGTAGAAATTATTTCCATGGGAATTTGGTTCTCAGTTTGACCCTTGGTCCTGGAAAATGGAAGTTTGTGTGGTTTCCAAGAGTATGACCCTAGGACATTATTGCCTTCCATAGTATCCGGTCCCATCACTTCATGGCAAATAGATGGGGAAACAGTGGCTGACTTTATTTTTCTGGGCTCCAAAATCACTGCAGATGGTGATTGCAGCCATGAAATTAAAAGACGTTTACTCCTTGGAAGGAAAATTATGACCAACCTAGACAGCATGTTGAAAAGAAGAGACATTACTTTGTCAACAAAGGTCCGTCTAATCAAGGCTATGGTTTTTCCAGTGGTCATGTATGGATGTGAGATTTGGACTATAAAGAAAGCTGAGCGCTGAAGAATTGATGCTTTTGAACTGTGGTATTTGAGAAGACTCTTGACAGTCCCTTGGACTGTAAGGAGATCTAACCAGTCCATCCTAAAGGAGATCAGTCCTGGGTGTTCATTGGAAGGACTGATGTTGAAGCTGAAACTCCAATACTTTGGCCACCTGATGTGAAGAACTGACTCATTTGAAAAGACCCTGATGCTGGGAAAGATTGAGGGCAGGAGGAGAAGGGGACGATAGAGGATTAGATGATTGGATGGCATCACCGACTCAATGGACATGGGTTTAGGTGGACTCCAGGAGTTGGTGATGGACAGGGAGGCCTGGCGTGCTGTGGTCCATGGGGTTGCAAAGAGTCGGACACGACTGAGGGACTGAACTGAACTGAACTAATGCTTACTTAATTTTGTTGGAAGAAGCTCAGTGATCCCAAGGACTCAGGTGCTATCTAGTAATAAAAATACAAACTGGGGACGTTTACTGATGATCCCTAATCAATGGCATCGAAACAGCTACCATCCAAGTGGATTCATCAGATACCTGGTGCACAGTTTAGCAAGCAGTCCTAGTTTCAATTCAATATGCTTTTCCCTTTGAGTGGAAATCAAGGCAAAGATATTCAAGTTAGGCTTTATAAGCAAACGTTTATATAATGTACTGAACTGTATTAGCCCTAAATGTGTAACTAGCTGTGGTGTTTGCTGACACAGGGCCAAAGAAGATATTAAGAAGAAGCAAAATCCAATGACTTGGGAAGATTTGTTTGTTTAGATGATGCTTCTCAATATGTATAGCAGAAACAAACATTTTGAACCAGAGATGAAGAGCAAGGTAAAGGGGGAAAAAAAATGATTACCTGCTACCTGTCATGAAAACACATGCTTAGTGTTGAGACTAAATTTAAGAAGAGATATTTTATATATTTTTCAGCTTGCCAAGATATGCTAAACACATTAAACAAACCCAGTCTTCCTGTTCAAAATGTATGAAATTTCTATTCCATTTTTAAGGTATCTGCACACAGCTGACATATCTGTTTAACCTAAAAAATTGTTTCCTGTAATTTCTTTTTTCTTGATGTATTTTTTTCCTGAGCCAACATGTCAGTTTTGCATTTTAAGTGTATTGTGTGCTATCTGCTACAAATGGGAAAAAAGTCAATAGATTTAATTATGTTTATCTGAATATTTGATAAAATGGAACAAGACAAAAAACCAAAATCATCTTTTAAGAATTTTCAAAATTGATTGGAACTAAACTTCATTAATATTTTCCTAATATGAAATTTGTACAATTTATACAATTTTGCCTTTTGAAATGTATATCTCAGTGTCTGGTATTTTGGGATAGTGCTACTAATAGGTTAATTATGGAATCCTGATATCCTACATTTAATCATTATACCATATTCTATCAATTTTTTTCCTCAGTAATGACTTTTTCATTTGTTTCCCCACTTCTTACTGCTATGGTTCAAGCTTTCCTTTCTCTTCTTTGGAGTGTTTCTAATAGCTTTCTTCTCTGGGGCCTCTGCATCTCTAAGATTACTTCACTCCAGTCCCCTTCACATGGCTGTTGGGATTATCTTTTTAAGAAACAAGTATGACTGTGGTGTGCTGTAATCCATAGGATCGCAAAGAGTCAGATCTGACTGAGGGACTGAGCACAAAAATAATGGGTATATAAAAATATTTTGCATTTATTTGTATTTTATTGATGATTTGTGAAATCTTTTCATGTGCTTATTTGCCATTCATTTATCTTTTTTGGTGAAATATTTGTTCAAGTCTTCTGCCCATTAAAAAATATTTGGTTGACAGACATTATTTTTGATGGTACCATAATAAGAGCATTTCCTTTAAAATCAGGAATAAGGCAGAGATACTCACTGTCATTGATTCTGTTCAACACTGTATCAGAAGAGCTAGTCAGTACTAGATACATACATAGATCCTGGACATGTGACAGAAGCAGAAATAGGAAAAACTCAGACCATTGTATAAATGGTGTGAGATAATCAATTATCCATTTGAGGGAAAAAATAAACTTGAATTGCTGCCTCACACCTTACCTTAACCCCTGGAGGAGAGCACGGCAATCCACTTCAGTATTCTTGCCTGGAGAATTCCGTGGACAGAGGAGCCTGGCGGGCTACAGTCCACAGGGTCCCAAAGAGTTGGACATGACTGAAGTGACTGAGCATGCATGCACTCACCATACCTTAAAATCAATACTAAATGAATTAAAAATTTAATCTAAAAGGCTAAACTTTAAAACTTTTCAGAGAAATTATTGGAGACAATGGTTTAGGAGCAAAGAAATATTTTTAAAGCAGACACAAATGTTACTAATCTCAAAAGAAAAAAATTGATAGGTTAATTGTATTAAAATATGACTCTTTGTTAAAAGACACCATGAAGAAAGTGATCTACTTTGGCAAAGAAAATGTGGCAGAAATTGAGAAATAAAGGAAAATATACCAGTTTCACTTAAAAATGTAAATATAAAAGTCTAATATAAAATATTAGTAAATATGATCTAGCAATATAGTAGAAGTGAGTGCCCACTCTTACAACTCTCATTTAAAAATTTTCATGAACTATCAACCACTTTGAAGAGATGAAAAAATCTGAGGTACAAGAATTGCAATTAAACAAGAGAAATTACCTTTAAATTCCAATGATGTTATTGTATTTCTAGAAAGTCTGAGTTAATCATCTAAAATTCAGCTAGGGAAAAAATGAGGAAAATCATTAATGTGAATAACTGCCTCTTTTGTAAATTAATTAATTGTTTTTTTATTGAAGGATAATTGCTTTACAGAATTTTGCTGTTTTCTGTCAAATCTCAACATGAATCAGCCATAGGTATACATATATCCCCTCCCTTTCGAAACTCCCTCCCATCTCCCTCCCCATCCCACCCCTCTAGGTTGATACAGAGCCCCTGTTTGAGTTTCCTGAGCCATACAGCAAATTCCTGTTGGCTATCTAATTTACATATGGTAATATAGGTTTCCATGTTACTGTTTCCATACATTTCACCCTCCCCTCCCTTCTCCCCATGTCCATAAGTCTGTTCTCTATATCTGTTTCTCCATTGTTGCCCTGTAAATAAATTCTTCAGTACCATTTTTCTAGATTCTGTATATATGTGTTAGAATATGGTATTTATATTTCTCTTTCTGACTCACTTCACTCTGTAATAGGTTCTAGGTTCATCCACCTCATTAGAACTGGCTCAGATATGTTACTTTTTATGGCTGAGTAATATTCCAACCTAGACAGCATAAAAAAAGCAGAGACATTACTTTGTCAACAAAGGTCCGTCTAATCAAGGCTTTGGTTTTTCTAGTAGTCATTATGGATGTGAGAGTTGGATTATAAAGAAAGCTGAGTGCTGAAGAATTGATGCTTTTGAACTGTGGTGTTGGAGAAGACTCTTGAGAGTCCCTTGGACTGTGAGGAGATCCAACCAGTCCATCCTAAAGGAGATCAGTCCTGGGTGTTCATTGGAAGGACTGATGTTGAAGCTGAAACTCCAATACTTTGGCCACCTGATGTGAAGAGCTGACTCATATGAAAAGACCCTGATGCTGGGAAAGATTGAGGGCAGGAGAAGGGGATGACAGAGGATGAGATGGTTGGATGGCATCACCGACTCGATGGACATGGGTTTGGGTGGACTCCGGGAGTTGGTGATGGACAGGAAGGCCTGGTGTGCTGCAGTTCATGGGGTCGCAAAGAGTTGGACACAACTGAGCTACTCAACTGAACTAAACGGAATATTCCATTGTGTATATATACCAGAACTTCTTTATCCATTCATCTGTCGATGAGCATCTAGGTTGCTTCCATGTTCTAGCTATTGTAAATAGTGCTGCAATGAACAATGGGATACGTGTATCTTTTTCAATTTTGGTTTCCTCAGGTTATATGCCTAGCAGTGGGATTTCTGGGTCACATGATGGTTTTATTTGTAGGTTTTTAAGGAATCCCCATACCTTCTTCAATAGCGATACCAATTTACATTCTCACCAACAGTGCAAGAACGTTCCCGTTTCTCCACATCCTCTCCAGCATTTATTGTTTGTAGACTTTTTGATGAGGGCCATTCTGACTGGTGCGAGGTGATATCTCATTGTAGTTTTGATTTGCATTTCTCTTATAATGAGTGATGTTGAGCATCTTTTCATGTGTTTGTTAGCCATCTGTATGTCTACTTTGGAGAAATGTCTCTTTAGGTCTTTTTCCCACTTTTTGATTGGGTTTGTTTTCCTGGTATTGAATTGTATGAGCTGTTTGTTTCATTTGCCATTATTTTCTCCTATTCTGAGGGTTCTTTTTTCAACTTGCTTATAGTTTCCTTTGCTATGCAAAAGCTTTTAAGTTTAATCAGGTCCCACTTGTTTACTTTTGTTTTTATTTCCATTACTCTAGGAGGTGTGTCATAGAGGATCTTGCTTTGATTTATGTCATCTAGTGTTCTGCCTGTGTTTTCCTCTAAGAGTTTTATAGTTTCTGGTCTCACATTTAGGTCTTTAATCTATTTTGAGTTTATCTTTGTGTATGGTGTTAGGAAGTGTTCTAAATTCATTCTTTTACATGTAGCTGTCTAGTTTTCCCAGCACCATTTATTGAAGAGGCTGTCTTTGTCCCATTGTATATTCTTGCCTTTTTTGTCAAAAATAAGGTACCCATTGGTGCATGGATTATTTCTGGGCTTTCTATCTTGTTCCATTGGTCTATATTTCTGTTTTTGTGCCAGTACCATACTGTCTTGATGACTGTAGCTTTGTAGTATAACCTGAAGTGAGGAAGGTTGATCCCTCCAGCTCCATTCTTCTTTCTCAAGACTGATTTGGCTATTTGGGGTCTTTTCTGTTTCCATATGAAGGGTGAAACTTTTTGTTCTAGTTCTGTGAAAAATGCCATTGGTAATTTGATAGGGACTGCATTAAATCTGTAGATTGCATTTGGTAGACTAGTCATTTTCACAATATTGATTCTTCCTACCCAGGAACATGGAATATCTTTCCATCTTTTTATGTCATCTTTGATTTTTCATTAGTATCTTATAATTTTCTGTGTACAGTTCTTTCATCTCCTTAGGTAAGTTTATTCCTAGATATTTAATTCTTTTTGTTGTAATGGTAGATAGGATTGATTCCTTAATTTCTCTTTCTGATTTTTCATTGTTAGTATATAGAAATGCAAGTCATTTATGTGTATTGATTTTGTATCCTGCAGCTTTGCTAAATTCACTGATTAACTCTAGTAATTTTCTGATAGTATCTTTAGGGTTTTCTATGTAGAATATCATGTCATCTGCAAACAGTGAGAGCTTTCTTCTTCTTTTCCCATCTGAATTCCTTTTATTTCTTTTTCTTCTCTGATTGCTGTAGCTAAGACTTCCAAAACTATGTTGAATAATAGTGGCGAAAGTGGACACCCTTATCTTGTTCCTGATCTTAGTGGGAATGCTTTCAGTTTTTCACCATTGAGAAAAATGTTGGCTATAGGTTTATCATATATGGCCTTTAATATGTTGAGGTTGGTTCCTTCAATGCCCATTTTTTGAAGAGTTTTGATCATAAATAGGTGCTGGATTTTGTCAGAGGCTTTTTCTGCACCTATTGAGATTATCATAAAGTTTTGATCTTTGATTTTGTTAATATGGTGTATCACATTGATTGATTTCCATATATTGAAGACTCCTTGCATCCCTGGAATAAACCCAACTTGATCATGGTGGGTGAGCTTTTTGACATGCTCCTGAATTCTGTTTGCTAAAATTTTGTTGAGGATTTTTGCACCTATGTTCATCAGTGACATTGGCCTGTATTTTCTTTTTTGTGTGTGTTGTCTGTGTCTGGTTTTGGTATCAGGTTGATGGTGGCCTGAATTTGGAAGCGTTCCTTTCTCTGCAATTTTTTGAAAGAGTTTTAGTAGGCCTTTGCTCTTTTGTAAATGTTTGATAGAATTCTCCTGTGACGCCATCTGGTCCTGGGCTTTTGTTTTTTGGGAGATTTTTGATCACAGCTTCAATTTCAGTGATTGTAATTGGGTCGTTCATAATTTCTACCTGGTTCAGTCTTGGAAGATTGAACTTTTCTAAGAATTTGTCCATTTCTCCCAGGTTATCTATTTTCTTGCCATATAGTTGTTCATAATAGTCTCTCATAATCCTTTGTATTTCTGCATTTTCTGTTGTACCCACTCCTTTTTCATTTCTAATTTTGGTGATTTGATTCTTTTCTCTTTTTTTTTCTTGATGAGTCTGGCTAAAGGTTTGTTGATTTTGTTTATCTTCTCAAAGAACCAGCTTTGAGTTTTATTAATCTTTACTATTGTTTCTTTAATTTCTTTTTCATTTATTTCTGCTCAGATCTTTATGATTTCTTTCCTTCTACCAATTTTGGTTTTTTTCCTTCTTCTTTTTCTAGTTGCTTTAGGTGTAAAGTTAGGCTGTCTAGTCGATGTTTTTCTTCTTTCTTGAGGTAGGATTGCATTGCTATAAACTTCCTTCTTAGAACTGCTTCTGCTGCATCCCATAGGTTTTGAGTTGTTGTGTTTTCATTGTCATTTGTTTCTAGAATTTTTTTGATTTCACTTTTGATTTCTTCAGTAACCTGTTGGTTATTTATTAACATGTTGTATAATCTCCATGTGTTGTGTTTCTTACAGTTTTTTTCTTGTAATTGGTATCTAGTCTCATAGCATTGTGGTCATAGAAGATGCTTGATACAATTTCAATTTTCTTAAATTTACTGAGGTTTGATTTGTGACCCAAGATGTGGTCTATCCTGGAGAATGTTTCATGTGCACTTGAGAAGAAGGTGTATTTTGCATTTGGATGGAACATCCTGAAGATATCAATGAGATCCATCTCATCAGATGTATCATTTAAGACTTGTGTTTCCTTATTAATTTTATATTTTGATGATCTGTCCATTGGTGTGAGTGGGGTGTTAAAGTCTCCTGTTATTATTGTGTTACTGTCAATTTCTCCTTTTATGTCTGTTAGTGTTTGTCTTATGTATTGAGGTTCTCCTATGTTGGGTGCATAGACATTTACAATTGTTATGTCTTCCTCTTGGATTGATCCTTTGATCATTACGTAGTGTCCTTCCTTATCTCTTGTAATCTTCTTTAACATCTATTTTGTCTGATATGAGGATTGCTACTCCAGCTTCCTTTTGCTTCCATCCTCTCACTCAGTCTATATGTGTCTTGAGGTCTGAAGTGGGTTTCTTGTAGACAGCATATATTTGTTTCTTGTTTTTGTATCCATTCAGCCAGTCTGTGTCTTTTGGTTGGAGCATTTAATCCATTTATATTTAAAGTAATTATTGATATATATGTTCCTATTGCCATCTTCTTAATTGTTTGGGGTTGATTTTGTAGATCTTTTTTCTTCTGTTGTATTTTTTAACTATATAAGTCTGTTTAACATTTGTTATAAAGCTGGTTTGGTGGAACTGAATTCTCTTAACTTTTGCTTGTCTGAAAATCTTTTGATTTCTCCATCAATTTTGAATGAGATCCTTGCTGGGTACAGTAATCTTGGTTGTATATTTTCCCCTTTCATTACTTTAAATATATCCTGCCAGTCCCTTCTGGCCTGCCGAGATTCCACTGACAGATCAGCTGATAAGTGTATGGGGTTTCCCTTGTATGTTACTTGTTGCTTCACCCTTGCTGCTTTTAATATTCTCTTTGTGTTTAGTCTTTGTTAGTTTGATTAGTATGTGTCTTGGCGTGTTTCTCCTTATGTTTATCCTGTATGGGACTCTTTGTGCCTCTTGGACTTGGCTATTTCCTTTTCCATGTTGGGGAAATTTTCAACTTGATCTCTAAAAAATTTCTCATACCTTTTCTTTTTGTCTTCTTCTTCTGGGACCGCTATAATTCAAATGTTGGTGTGTTTGATATGGTCCCAGAGGTCTCTGGGACAGTCCTCAGCTCTTTTCAGTCTTTTTACTTTATTGTGCTCTTCAGAAGTTATTTCCACTATTTTATCTTCCAGCTCACTGATTCATTCTTCTGCTTTAGATATTCTGCTATTGATTCTTTCCTTTCTGTTAGTGTTTGTCTTATGTATTGAGGTATTCCTATGTGGGTGCATAGATATTTACAATTGTTATGTCTTCCTCTTTGTTTGTCTCTGTATGCTTATTCTTTAATTCTTCTAGGTGTTTGTTAATTGATTCTTGCATTTTCTCCATTTTGTTTTCAAGGTTTTTGATCATCTTTACTGTCATTATTCTGAATTCTTTTTCAGGTAATTTTCCTCTTTCCTCTTCATTTATTTGGATTTCTGTGTTTCTAGTTTGTTCCTTCATTTGTGCATTATTTCTCTGCCTTTTCTTTTCTTTTCTTTTTTTAAAGTTATTGTGTTTGAGGTCTCCTTTTCCCATGCTTCAAGAAAGTTGAATTCTTTCCTTGAAGAAGGTTGAATTCTTTCATCCTTTTGGTTTCTGCCCTTCTAAGGTTGATCCAGTGGTTTGTGTGAGCTTCTTATAGGGTGAGATTTGTGCTGAGTTTTTGTTTTTTCTCTGATGGGCACGGCTGAGTGAGGTGGTATGCCTGTCTGCTGATGACTGGATTTGTATTTTTGTTTTGTTTGCTGTTTAGATGAGGTGTTGTGCACAGGTACTACTGGTGACTGGGTGATGCTGGGTCTTGTATTACAGTGGTTTCCTTTATGTAAGTTCTCACTATTTGATACTCCCTAGGGTTAGTTCTCTGGTAGTCTAGGGTCTTGTAGTCAGTTCTCCCACTCCAAAGGCTCACGGTTTCATCTCAAGGTTTACATGGTTCTATATGCTCTTTTCCACTGGTCAGGTACTCCCCTCTGCTCTCAGCTGGTGTTCTGCATGCACTTTTGTGTCTGAAGGTGTATTCCTGATGTATCCGTGGAGATGTACTTCACATCAACCTACTCCTCCACCATTTTGTTCTCCCTGTACTGATTTAGCAGTCCTAATCTTCTGGAATCTTGACTGCAATGTTCAGGGCAACATTGGGGTTGAATTAATCAGCTCAGGCCACCACCAGGATGGTTTTTGTAACTTCCACGCAGGTTCCAGGACAGTCTTTTCCAAGTCTTTGAGGGTGGCAGTTTCTTCCAGGTCTGTGGGGAAGTTAGTGGTTGAGGGGCAGAAGGCTTCTGCATCTTTCTGGGGGTTCTCTTCACCCCTTGGGTATGGACACTGCCGTGCAGGAGACCTCAGCAGACCTGCCAGTGCACAGAATCCGCCAAATGCCTTGGTGTCTCAGTCCTCTCCTGGGCCACGTGGCGAAGGCTACGTGCTCCAAGTGGGGCAGCCAAGGGCAGTGGATCCCATGGGTGGCGAGTTGACAAAGGGTGCGCCGTCTGGCTGGAGGCGCATCGCTCCCACGGCTGGTGCAGGCTCGGGCGAGGGAGAGGGGCTCCCAGGGAAGTTGGCGGCACTAGGGGCTGACTTTGGACTTTGCGCTTGCTTCATCTCGGCAGCCGGGCGCATCCTCCGGGGTAAACAGGGAGTCATCAGCGGAATGGGGGCCGGCTGCGGGAAACCTCCGCTGGCCGCCGCCGCCTAGAAAAAGTCCAGCAGCGTCACGACGCTTGGAACCCCCAGCAGCTACTGGAGCAGAGAGCGAGCGAGAGCACCCGGCTGCCTCCTTCTGGCTACGGGCACTCCTTGCTCCCTAATTTTAGCTTTCCAGAATCTAGACACTTAAGTGAGATGGTATAAGGAAAGTATTGAACTTACAATATCATCCACAGAGATAAATAAGCTTAGTAAGAAATAAGCAGGACCTACATAATTTTTTAAAAAAACCCATTTAGGATGTAAGTAAAAACCTGAATAAATGAAAAACTGTGATTTTCTTTGAATAAGAAAATTCAGTAAAGATGCAAATTTTTCCTAAATTAATTATAAATTTAGTAGAATCATTAATAAAATTTACTAGTTTTGACTTATTTTTGGAACTAGTAAAGCTAGTTCTAAAACCCGTTAAAGAAGTAAGAAGGAAATAGGAGTTCATAGCGAAAAATGAAGTTATGGGGATACACTAAATCTGCCAAATACAAGAATGTGTTCATACAGTATATTTTGTACTGGTGCAGATAATTGCCAGACCCATTGAGATCCATAAAGTAATTTAGAATCTGATACAACTGGGCTTTCAGTCAGTTGCCACTGAAAGGAAAAATATCTGGATGTTTACTTCATTCTTAGTCTTAAAGTGAATTCCAGATTCGTCAACAATTCAAATGTTAAAATTAACTTGTTTTCTACCTTGCATCCTAGAAAATGATTCCACAAAAATTTAAGAAGCAAATGGAAAAAAAAATAATGGAAAGGAAAAGTTTTTCTTTCTAAAAGAAATAAAAAATTAAATGCTATTAGTTTTAAACCAAATAGTCATATAAAGTTAAAAATAAATGTATTAAACAAATACCTTAAACAAAGTCAAGCTAGGAAATATTTGTGATATGTAAAACATAGGACTTTTAAGTTTAACTTCATTAACATGTAATAACCCTTCAAATCAATAATAAAACAGTCTAATTTTAAAATGGGGGGACTTCCCTGGCGGTCCAGTGCCTAAGACTCTGTACTCCCAGTGCAGCAGGCTTGGGTCTGATTCCTGGTCAGGGAACTAGATCGCATAGGCTGCAACTAAAAATACTCTCCAAGTCAGAGCTGAGACCAAATGCAGCCAAATAAATAAATATTGAAAAAATAAAATGGGCAGAAAATAGTTAATAGAGAAATATGATTATCTTATAAATTTGAAAGAAGTGCTAATAAAATAAAAAATCACAATAAAATAAATCTAGGAGATGCTTTTTACATAAACTTCGCAAGGATCAGACACTTTGATACTACACTGTAGACAAAGGATGGAACAATAATTTCTCATGCACTTTTAGGGAAACACAAATTGATATAAAAGTTTTCGAGGAGGATTTGGTATCATTCAAATTTAAAATCTACTTGTTTTTTACAAGAAAATTCCATTTCTAAGAATTTATTTTACAGACACCCTTTACATATTGATGTCATATTATACAGACATATGTGTTCCTAAGAATATGTGTATAAGTTCGAGTAGTTTTGTAATAAAAGAATGGGTACAATATAGTTGTTGATCAATAAGGAACTGGCTAAACAAATATGAGAAACCCATTGGTGTACTGTGAAGCTGTTAAAACAATGAGGGAGATTCAAATACAACAATGTAGAAAAATTCTCCAAGAAATATTATTAAATGAATAAAATAAGATGTGAAAATAACACATATACTACATCCTTTTATAAATGGTGACACATGTATTCACATTTTTCTGAAAGGAATCTATTACTAGTGATTGAGTCTACAGAAGGGGAAATGGATTGGAGAGGGGAAAATTTTTTACCTTTTATAGTATCTTTGGTACTTCCTAACCTGATTTGGTTTTCTAAATGAGATTTTATCCTAGTCCATTCTAAACTAGCTACTTCTTTGTTTTGACTCTGTGAAATTATGAATTATGAGTAAGAACAGGTGTTCTTGCTAGCAAAAATTAACACTTTTAAGTATAACCAGTACATCTTACAAGTGCTCTGATTTTAAATTCACAGTGTTTTTAAACTCTTTCCTTTTGATTTTTAAATTGCAATTGTGTGTCAGGATTCCATACAGGGAATTATGAGAAATCAGTAACCATGACAATTAACTGAGCCAAAGAGCTTACCAAGACATCACCACCAATCTAGCTGAAGAGGCTATTAACATAGCAACAGACTTTCAAGGTCAAATCTAAATATTTTCTTTTCTTGATGTCAAGATTGGCCCATTTTGGATTTTTCCTTTCTCTTGGCTTTTCCCAAACATCTTTTTACTTTTAACTGGTAATGTTTTGAGAAAGATGCTTTGCTATCATGAAGTTTGGTATCTAGAAAGACAGAAGGTTCGTGTTTTAATGGTCTCTGTATTTCCTATACTAACATTTCCGTATGTTCATTTACTGAGCCCTGTGTGGCAGAGATAGAGTATGAAATGGTCTGCAGAGAAATACTCTCCAGCCTAGCACTGCACTGACTTCTCCTTTTTGCCTCCGCTCCAGTCCTGTCTCAGCCAAAGGGCACCAGCTCTATAACCATCCACTTCCACCACCCATGCGTTTGCCTAACTTGGTCTTTTGATGAGTTTTCTGGAGACTTTATGCTTTTATGTGAGATACACATGGATTGCAGGAGTGTGGGATGGCTCTTATTCTTTTCATTTTCTTGTGTTCCTCAGCCCCAAATCACCTAAACTCATCCATGTATTGAGTTGATTAAACTCAGAAAGACCTGCTGGTCCATTCTGGAAAATCAGCAAAAACCTTTTTTTTCTGCTGTGGACTTGGAAGTGTTTGACCAGAATAGAATTAGTGACCTTTGACAGTATCACATCTAATCTCCTCACTCTGAAGCTGGGGAAATTTAGCCAAGAGAAATAAAGCAATTTCCTGGTATCTCCTGCTAGTTGAGTGACAGAGCAAGACCCCAGACCCCTTGGTCACAGTCACAGGACCACCTGAGGGCCTTGTCTCAGGTTTGAGCCAGATGAAAATCAGATCTTTACATAAAAATTAAATCATCCATCTTTCTATTTTGCATATGTGACAGAAGGGAGAGGTTGAATTTTAGACCCATATAACTGGAAATTTGAAGTTTCGTGACTGTCACAGGTTGGTGTCATTTAGACAGGAGGTACCTAAAACTATGGGGCTTCCCTATGGCTCAGTGGTAAAGAATCCTCCTGCCAGTGCAGGAGACACAGGTTCAGGGAAGATCCCCTGGAGAAGGAAATGGCAACCCATTCTAGTATTCTTGCCTGGAAAATTCCATGGACAGAGGAGCCTGGTGCACTGCAGTCCAGTAAGTCACAAAAGGCTTGAACACGACTGAGCGACTGAACAACAACAACCTAAAACTATAAGATATATTACCCAAACCAGATCTTTCTATTTTCTATTAAATATTTACTACTCCATGACTTGGACCATCTTGATTACAGTTTCTTAACTTAAAGCGTCTGTGTTGGCCGTCATTACTTTAGTGGCTCTCTGGTGTCAGGCAGATGAACGCACTAAGGAGAGAAATGCTTCGAGTGGCCACCTTATGCAGAACGAGCTTCCTGAATTATGAAACAGAACTCTCTTCAACAGCAGCCTTGCAGACTCCATGTGAGCCGGCCTGCCTTTCAGAGGACTAGCAGATTTAAATGATCAAATGAAAAAATTTAGTCTCCCTTTTGATAATGAATGCTGAATGATCAGAGAGAAAGCTGGGACGAAGCATAATTCTGGAAAGTAAAGGGCAGCATGTAGACTAGGTGGCCGTCATCTCTTCAGCATGGGGGACTTGTGGGAGTGGAGGACCGGGCCAACTAATGATTTTGGTGACCCCTTCTGTAAATTAAAACCAAAGAGCATGCCATGCTCTTAAGGATATTTCCAACTATAAGATTCTTAAGTGTGTGTTTGTGGCTCAGTCATATCCAACTCTTTGCAATCCCATGGACTATAGTCCACCAGGCTCCTCTGTTTATGGGATTCTCCAGGCAAGAATTCTGGGGTGGGTTGCCATTCCCTTCTCCAGGAGATCTTCCTCACCAAGGCGCCTAACCTGGGTCTCCCCCATAGAGGCAGATTCTATACTGATTGAGCTACCAGGGAAGCCAAGATTTCTAAAGTTAGATTCAAAAATCATGTTTAACGGTCAAAACTATTATCTCATTCCTCCACTGTCTACCACCAACCCCAGGTTTATCTCTAGCCTGAAAATAGATCCTTGTAATTTGCTGTTGTTCAGTTGCTGAGCTGTGTCTGACTCTTTGCGACCCCATAGACTGCAGCACGCTTGCCTTCCCGGTCCTGCACTATCTCCCAGAGTTTGTTCAAACTCATGTCCCTTGAGTTGATGATGCGACCACCGATTGTAGTAGTTAGCTAGTCCTATTTCCAAACAAACATACTCCTTTAAATCACATAAAAGTCCAGCAGAAAATTCCAAGAGATGTTATCCTTAGATGAGAGTTACCTTAACCATCACAGGCATAGTTCAGAAGCCTTGTTTCTGGCCATCGTGGGGCGCGTGGGATCTATTTGTTTCTCCCCCCACCCCCCCGGGAGCCCCTTTCTGTCCTTGCGTCTAGCTCAGTGTGTTGTGATAAATAATGCAGCGCCGTCCCAACAGTTGCCTTAGCCATACGAGGAGTACATTTTAAAAAAGAGAACAAGCAGACACAGAAATGGAAATTAACCCCAGGCCTGCCAGACTCCGTCAGGAATAATGGCGTCACTTAATTCCAGGGTTCAATGAGAAGTAGGTGCCTTTTTACTGACTCGGGCTCTTTGTCCTTGCCTTAGTGTGTCATTGTGGCAACTGTCATGTAAGGTTAATGACAGCCCCTCATTACCCTTGTCAAATATGTAATAATGTGGCCCAACAACGGGGCTGAATGGCTTCTGCTTGTCAGACCCCTCTGTTTTGCCTAGCAGATGGTCACTGTGTTCGGAGGGGCCCGCGCTCAGATCCATCACACTGATAACCTGAGCGCGCGTGTGCGCGGGAGGCACTGCCCCCATGGGACAGCGTGCGGCTGGAATGCTAATGGAGCGCTGGCCGGGTGACTTCGCCCTTCTCTGCGCACCCCCCGCAACCCCCTGCCAGATCCCCATCAGATTTCTCTTAGGGAGAGGGGAAGACGGGGCCTCTCTTCTATTAATTCCAGTGACACGCGACACTTTTCAGCTGTGATACGCGCCCGTTTTCCAACCCTCTATTTGGATCACTTAAGACACTGCGCCCATGAAATGCAGACACATACTATTCTCGGAGACGTGGAAACAAAGGGGGAAAAAGCCTCCGTGAGGGAAGTGGCAGTGGGCAGGCTTCACTGGAAAACAGCTACCGTCCAGGTGGCAGGAAGCTCGAATTCTAGCCTGTGCGTTTGTGCTAAGGCACGACCTGGCCTCTGTTTACTTCCCCAGGAAGGTCACCGGGCTGCAGGAGGGGAGAGACACAAGTCACAGGGTCAGACACAGCCAGGGGATGGGAGGAAGACGTCTCTCTCCCATCCCAGGGCTTCTCAGGGGGCCCTTCCTTTTCTCATTTTCAGTGGTTTCTTTCACCATGTCACTTCCTTTCTCAGAACTGAACAGTGGCTCCCAGTTGCTTTGACTGGGAGCAAAAATTAACTTCGACCCTAAATCACACCTGCAGAGTGAGTTATTGGGCAAGCCACTCTTTCCCCTTACTAATCTGATACAAACCTCTCCACCTTTTTCTGTGCCTGAGTTTTCTTGGCTTCAAGTCTTCACTCATGCCTAACTGCCCACATGAAACTCTCCTTCTAATCAGCATCTCTTTCTCACAGACATTTCTTGAGCACCTTCACCAGCTCCGCTTAACTCTGATAACCCCTGCTTCTCCAATTATTCCTAATAGATAAAGAATTTCTTTGTTAGTAGTATACATTCAAACTAAGAGAATTTTAGAATCCAAGGAACCTTGGAAATCATTCCATGCAACTAATTCATTTTTTAATTTCAACTTAATTTAATTTTTTACTTTTTATTTTATATTGTAGCATAGCCAATTAACAATGTTGTGATATTTTAGGTGGGCAGCAAAGGGACTCAGCCATACATATGTGTGTGTGTTAGTACTTCAGTTGTGTCTGACTCTTTGCAACCATATGCATATATATAGATATGTCAGTTCAGTTCAGTTGCTCAGTCGTGTCCTACTCTTTGCGACCCCATGGACTACAGCACACCAGGCTTCCTTGTCCTTCATTATCTCCCAGAGTTTGCTCTAACTCATATACATATATATAGCCATAAATATATGTACCCATTCTCCTCCAACTCCCCTCCCATCCAGGCTGTCACATAACATGGAGCAGAGTTCCCTCTGCTATACAGTAGGTCCTTGTTGGCAACCACTTAATTTTGAAGATGAAATAGTCTGTGTTGGTCAAGACTGAGTTCAAGGACCTAACGTTATAGCAAGACCAGCCCTCAGGTCTTTCAATCCTGAGTTTTGAGTTTTTCCCACAGCAGCCACACCCACTCTCTTTCTTTCAGTATTTTAGTTGTTGATTTTGTCGCTCAGTCATGTCCAACTCTTTGCGACCCCATGGACTACGGCACACCGGGCTTCCCTGTCCTTCACTGTCTCCTGGAGTTTGCTCAAACTCATGTCTGTTGAGTTGGTGATGCCATTCAGCCATCTCATCCTCTGTCATCCCCTTCTTCTCACGCCTTTAATCTTTTCCAGCATCAGAGTCTTTTCTAATGAGTCAGTTCTTTGCATTAGGTGGCCAAAGTATGGGAACTTCACCTTCAGCATCAGTTCTTCCAATAAATATTCAGGACTGATTTCCTTTAGGATTGACTAGTTTGATTTCCTTGCAGTATCTTAGAGCCTGTCCTTATCGGTTTTCTCTGCAGTGGAGTGCAGACTCTCTAAGGCTTTGTATCCTGTGTTCCTTTGTGGTTCTGGCAGAACCCGCCCAGGTCTGTTGGCACAGGGACATGGCTTCAAGTCACACCTTTGATGCCAATCCCTCTTATAATCTCCACGACATCTAACACTTGGCCAGATTATCTGCTGGCACTAACTTAGAAAGTGACATTTTCTGTTTTATCTTCTGAGTGACCCATCCCTGAGGCCAGCCATTCACCGTGAAGCAGTCTTCATGAGTGAAATGCCCTGTTAGATCTTACTGAGCAGAGAAGCTTGCAGCCTAAGACAGGGAAGAGTTGTTACTCCATTGGTGGTGTTGTTACTCCATTGTTTCTCCATGAACCTTCCTATGACATAGGAAGTGACGCTGAAATAAATCAGAAGAATTGCATCTAGCCTTTCCAGGATGGAAAAGGAACTAAATCCTCAGATCTTTCTAGCCAAGTGTCTGTGGAGGAAGATACTATTTCAGATGATTATAGACTTGGCATCTGCTGAGTGTCCTTTTTTCCCTCCCTTTCATCAAATATGTGGAAATTTCCACTTCAGTGTTGAAGAACTTTATTTCTTAAACCAGATCTTTGATGACCATAGAATACATCTGTTCTTTTTGCTTTCAGATAGTCTTCCCTCTGAAGTTTTTCTCATATTGTTCATTTAGTTGTGTTTTTGCTCAGAATCTTACAGTGCACATGTACTGTCTCCATGGCTTTTGTAAACCATAGAATTCTTCCCCTGAATAGCATCGAAGTTACACTCTGTAACTGCCATTTAGCAATCATGCCCTACTCTCTCCACAAACATTTGCTGAGCACCCAATAGTTCAAACATTATTCTAAAATAGAGAAAGAAGTAAGACAAAATCCTTGGTCTTCAAACACTGCCTAGGGGTTAAGGAGTTATATAAACAGATAAGTCTTATTGTTCAATTGCATCCTTTTCCTTCCCCTGATCTAATCCAACCCTGTCTCCCTTCTCACACTCGAGTTTTACAATCTGCCTTCAGAGTTCTTGTCCACACTCACTAGTCTTCCCTAGATTCCCAGATTCTTCTCTAAATTCCGCTTCCACCTCCTGAATCCTTAAGTGGCACCCAGCTGTTCCACAAAGACTTGGAGGTTCATTGTGTGTTTTCTCAAATAAGACTTGGAGGTTCATTGTGTGTTTTCTCAAATGGCAGTTACTCAGGGCTGAGGATGGAGTTAGTGTCCTCTTGCATCCCTATGGCCAATTCTGGCCATTATTTCTGCTCCACGTTATTAAAAAAATCCAAGTCCATCCTATTACTTTGAACCCTATACCATCTGGTAAAACCACCTGTCACTCCTCAGTATGTGGGCTGCCAGTAATCTCTTGGTAACTAGATCCTTGTTTATCATGAATTCTGGATCACAAAGATGGCCTAGTTCCTTGACCACTGATCTTTAGTGAGTCTTTCCCACTGCCCATCCTTCTCCCATAGTCACATTCTGGATGTTGCCATAATCAGGAAGGGTATTACATGGAAGGGTATTACATTTAAAATAACATAAATGAAATGGCCTATTCTCTCCCATCAACCTCCACCTAATTCACTTGTTGAAATATACGCTAGAAGCATCATTCCATAGATTTCTGCCATCTACTTTCCTCCCCATTTTCTCCTTGCCATCTGATCCCATGAGGATTCTGTGGTAAATCGTTATTATCACTTCCTTGCAAAAAGCCTTCAGTTGATCTGTCCCAGTTTTCAACCACCATGTTTTCCATCCACAATATTTCTTGGCAAAATCCCAAACCAGGATAAATCCAACCATCTGTCTCCCTGTGACTACATCTGAGCAGTTGATTGCCACTGGTGAAAATAACAAACTGGACAGGCAGGTTTTCCTTCAAATGTATCAATAGCATTTCAAATGAGTACTTAACATGTCCCAGAAATCTATATTTCTTTAGGAAGCATGTCCTAAAAGACCATCACATCACTTCCTCTCTCTTCAAACTGCTCTCCATCTCCTTCCGCAAAACATTTCTTGTCCGCTCTTCCTGTACCTTTTCTGGATTCCCCAAGTCATTGTTCACAGGGCATCTAGGCTGAGTTTTTAAAAATGCAAATGGATTACATTTGTCTCCTATTGGAACCATTAAAATGATGTCCCTTTGTATCAGAACAGCGTGCAGACGCCTCTGTGAGGCTGCAGCTTCCATGTCTGGCCGTGTTTCTCACGCCCCAGGTGCTCTCCTGCCAGGTCCATTACCGCCGTCAGTGCCTTGATCACACCAGTCTCTCTCCTCTGTTGTCACACTTGCTGCCTTCTCTTCCTCTGAATAACTCCCCTTGTGTCTCAGATCAAACCTCCCTTTCTCAGGATAGTGTTCCCTGAACTCTCCCTCCCCAGCTCTTTCCTTCCCTCAGCTTCTCCTGGGCACATAGTTCTTCCTGATCCACGTAGCATCATCACAACTTACAGTTTGCATTTACACATGCGATGCATTGTTTCATTTCTAGACCTTCTACTTGACTCCACCAAGGAAGGCATCTTGTCTGTTTTGTTCATCATTGCCTACTCAAATTATAGTAGAGTTATTGCCCCATAGGGAGAGCTCTTCTCGGCCTTTTGGCTAAGATCACGTGCTCTATGGGTCTTCCCAGGTGGCTCAGTGGTAAAGAATCTGCCTGCCAATATAGGAGACGTAGGAGATGCGGGCTTGATCTCTGGGTCGGGAAGATCCCCTGGAGAAGGGAATGGCAACCTACTCCAGTATTCTTGCCTGGAGAATTCCATGGACAGAGGAGGTTAGTGGCAGTGGGCTGCCATTTCCTCCTTCAGGGGATCTTCCTGACCTGAGGATCAAACCCCAGTCTCCTGCATTGCGGGTGGTCCCTTGCATTGACAGCGGATTCTTTACCGCTGAGCTACCAGGGAAGCCTTATTTTATATATAATAGTGTGTATATGTCAGTCCCAATCTCCCAATTTATCCCTCCTCCCATCCTCTGATAACCATAAGCTTGTTTTCTACATCTGTGACTCTATTTCTGTTCTGTAAAGAAGTTCATTCTTAGTGTTTTATTTCTTATTCTAGAATAAACATTCCTGAAATACAGTGGCTTTTAAAAATATGGACTATGTCTCTCTGATTCCTAATAGTAGCTGTTCAATAAACATGTACTGATCTTGTTCTGAATAATGACAGGCAGATGTCCTCACTGAGCTGGAACTATGCCAGTTTCTTAGACAAAATAGGAAGAATGCCAAGAACGCTGTGCTGTGCTAAGTCGCTTCAGTCGTGTCTGACTCTTTGCCACCCCATGGACTGTAGCCCACCAGGCTCCTCTGTCTATGGGATTCTCCAGGCGAGAATACTGGAATGGGTTGCTGTGCCCTCCTCCAGGGAGATCTTCCCTGCTCAGGGATGGAACCTGAGTCTCCTGCATCTCCTGCACTGGCAGGTGGGTTCTTTACCGCTAATGTCACCTGGGTAGCCCAATGCCAAGAATACCAACTGTCAATCTCTGGCTCCACCTTCTAGAACTATGATTTCCTAGTCCGTAAAACAGGCATGAAAGTAGCTCCTCCTCTTCAAATTTCAAATCTGAATAAGATAAGCTTGAAAAGAACACCAGTGATTGGGAGAGGCAGGCCTTCTTTCTCAGGCTCTAAATTCCAAGCAAAATTTTCAAAACACTGTTGATCAGCCAACATCTGCCTGCCTGACTCGGGCTCAACTGAAATCACTGGGACCTTAATTTTCACCCGCTTTTGAAGAGAGTGTGAACAGAGGATTATAAAAAGCTGTGTGGTGGTTTAGTTTGTGACTGCCTTCTTTTCCCCTTGTCTAAACTACTTGGAAAAAAAAAAAAAAATAAGACAGCTGTGGAATGAGCCAGTTCAGCAATCTGTTTCTCGCCTATCATTCCGCCCCACTGTCTGTGTGTTCCTCTGGGAAGGAATCCTGGGGAAGAGATGGCAGGAAATCACAGGCAAATTCTAGAGCTTCTTGGGGCTAGGAACAGGCAGGAAAAGCACAATAAAAAGTGTAAAATGCCAGCGCGCAGCCAGCTACTCCCTTGGGGCTGATCAGAGGAAGCTGGCTTTCCTCCTTGGAGACTGAGGCATTTGAAATTAATTGTTTCCATTTTATGCAGACACTCCACCTGAAATGAAAGGAATAGCATAATCCAGTGCAGTTACGGGCCTCCTTATAAATGTGAATACACACAGACACGCACATATGTACATGCCAGAGAAAGCAAGTGTTATCAGCATGTAATTAAAGGACCAGGTATCTTCCCCTGTGGCTCAGACGGTAAAGAATCTGCCTGCAATGCAGGAGACCTGGGTTCAATCCCTGGGTCAGGAAGATCTCCTGCAGGAGGAAATGGCAACTCCCTCCAGTATTCTTGCCTGGAAAATCCTATGGACAGCGGAACCTGGCAGGCTACAGTCCATGGGATTGCAACAAGTGGGACATGACTGAGTGGCCAACACTAAGTGTCTCCATACTGTCAATTTTCTAGGTAGTAACACTGTCCCCAGTGAGTGAACAGTATGATTTTTAAATGTTCTTTCCAGCTTCCAAGTCCCACAGTGTCTTTATTGCAGTGTTCCGGCACGCCCCACCTGCTTGTGTTCGACAAGCTGATGAATGGACAGAATACGGTCTGCTTGCTGATGGTGACTCTTCCTTAGAAGGAAATGCATCCCTGGGGCTTCTTGTCCAGAGAAGAGGGGTTTAGCTTTGCAGATCCAGGTGTGGGTCATCCACTCCACTGCTCCAAATCCGCCCAGAAAATTCGTTTCTTCTCATGACTCTGTCTATGGTCTATTTTGGGCCTAACATTTGTTTACCTTAATTCCCTTCTTCCTCTTCATCCCCTTCAGATCCCATGTCCCCGTCCTTTTATTCCTTTCCTTGTTTCGGGGACACAAATCATTCTTCCCTCTTTCTGTGCTCTGTTGCTGTTGTTCAGTCACTAAGTTGTGACCAACTCTTTGTGACCCCCTGGACTGTAGCACTCCAGGCTCCTCTGTCCTCCAGTATTTCCTAGAGTTTGCTCAAGCTCCTGTCCATTGAGTCGATGATGCCATCCAACTACCTCATCCTTTGCTGCCCTCTTCTCCTCCTGCCCTACATCAGGTGACCAAAGTATTGGAGCTTCAGCGTCAGCATCAGTCTTTCCAATGAACATTCAGGTTGCTTATCTACATGCTTACCTTGTTCCTCAGCCTGGTGTTCTTGTCTCTTCCTGTCTTCATTCAAGAAGCCTACTTGTTCTTCAAGTCCCTGCTCAGATTCCCTGTCTTCTGGGAAGCCAGAAACATGTTTTAATGTACCCTCCTCATTGATCTACTGGCTCTGAGCCTCCAGACTTCAGTCACACTTTTTATTTTTAGTACCCACTCCACATTCTGACTTATGTCATTTGCATTTCTGTCCATCTCACCCACAAGAGTCTGTGAGTCCCCTGGGACTTGGGGTTCTATCAACTTCACTTTGGCACATTTTCACAGACACTCAATACATTGCCAGATACGCAGTCAGTGTCCAATGACCAGATGGTGCAGTGAAGTAAATCCAAGTCGACTCCTGGGCTCGTCAGGTCAGCTCTCTCCTCTCCTCCAAGTGTCTGTCTTTGGAGTGTGTTTCTCAAAG
This sequence comes from Bos mutus, assembly GCF_027580195.1. Classification (NCBI taxonomy): domain Eukaryota; kingdom Metazoa; phylum Chordata; class Mammalia; order Artiodactyla; family Bovidae; genus Bos; species Bos mutus. The sequence continues at coordinate 53,698,756 of NC_091630.1, read as the reverse complement.
GAAAAGCTGGTGTGGCTTCCCTTGTGGGAAACCAGCACACAGAAAGCACTCAGAGTAGGTGCAAGGTGGGGCTCACATGTTACCTGGAGGTGAGGGGCTGCGGGTGCATTGGATTCTCAGTTGTCCAAACACTGCTTGAATAAAAGACAATGCAGATGTCCATTCATATAAGAATGCAGCATTTGCTCAAAGTAGAAACCCAAAAAGGTATTGGTTCTTCTCTTCATCCTTGAAAGTATGTTGTTGCTGTTGTTCAGTTGCTCAGTCGTGTCCTACTCTTTGCAACCCCAGGGACTATAGCACACCAGCTTCCTTGTCCTCCACTGTGTCCCACAGTTTGCTCAAACTCATGTACACTGAGTCGATGATGCCATCCAGCCATCTCATCCTCTGTCAACCTCTTCTCCTCCTGTCCTCAATTTTTCCCAGCATCAGGGCCTTTTGCAGTGAGTCAGCTCTATGCATCAGGAGGCCAATGTATTGAAGGTATATGAGCTTTTAAATTTATAAATTGATGTTAAATTAGTCTCCAGTCCTCACTTTGGAGGCATTTGTTTTTATCAGCTCTGGACTATCTGAAGAGCAGGAAACATTATGTCAAAGTCATGTGTGTTCGTTTTTGTCTTCCTCCTAAGGAGAGAAGCACTTACCAATTTGGGGATGAGGGTTAAAAAGAGCACGATAATAACAACAAGCAACAATTGCATAGCAATTTGCAGCCTACAGGCCCTTCAATCTGCTATTTCATTTAACCCTCAAGACAATCTTGTGAGGTTGGTATTATTGTCCCCACTTTGCAGAGGAGGAAACTCGGGCTAATGATGTTTAAGTGACTTGTCTAGGGTTATATAAAAGCCCTGAGACTGACAGAATGCTATTTATTCAGAGTAACATAGAGTGAATTGAACTCCAGGATGATTATGCTGGAATTTTCCTCTATAATAATATGCAGCCCTGACTGACTGCTTACAATGGAGCAGACACTGTTCTAAATGCTTTCCATGTATTAACTCATTTAATCCTCAAACCACCATGTGAGGTAGGAACGGTTATTATTACCCTCATTTTACAGATGGCAAAACGGAATTCCAGAGAGGTTAATTATCCCAGTCTTGCTCACATAACGGATAAATGACAGGGTGAAATTTGAAACTGAGGCAATCTGGCTGCCAAGTCTGTATTCATAACCACTAGAGGTGACTGCCTCAGGGAGGCTGTGGTACCAGAGTGAGGCAGTGACTCTGATGAATAGTAATAGAATGCTTTCATCCCTGCATCAGTGTTTAATGTTTTTAATATAAGACTTTCAAAGTCAACAGAAAACATTTTAGAGATAGAATCTCAGGGTTTCATCTCCTCTTTTCCCTCCTGTGCACACCCACTGCCCAGAACAGTGCTCAGTTTACAACGATGGCTCAGAAAAATATCTGTGGAATGAATGTAAATAATGCCTCCAATATTCAGTTAGCAGTAGCTGGGGAAAATAGCTCTTTTGACCAGTTGGAACATCAGACCGTGAATTTATTTTCAACTCTTTCTCTGTATTCAAGTTGAGATTGTCTTCTCTTTTTCTCCAGCTGTTTCTGTTCGCCTTCTGGGCTCTGTCTGTATGTCACTTGCTTTGAGAAGTGTGTCCTACCCCTTTCCTACTTCACCACCACCACGAGTCAATCAGATGCTCCTTTGAGGGAGGACATAGTTCCATATTTTCCCTTTATGTAACATTTATAATACTTACGTCAGTTTCCTCTCTAAGATTCTGTGCGTGTGCGTGCGCCACACACACACACACACACACACACACACTCATTTCTGTGCAGGCAAGGATGGTGTGATTCATCCCTGCTGTTTCTCAGGGGATTTGAATGGTAAATGTTCAAATTGTAGCTATTTGTTTGAGGAATAAATGAGTGCAGGAATCTACTTTAGCAGCAGTTACCCAGAAGTGTTCATTGATTAATAGAAATGTATAAACAAAATGCATAGCCTTAACCAGTAAAGCAGTTGTTAAAAGTCTTTTCAACACAATTTTTCTAGAGCTTAAGGGACATATTTGATCTGTCAAATATGTCAAAGGGACAGCTTCTGATCTTTGCTTGTTAGCTCCTGTTCTGAGAGTTTTATTTTTTTACCCACCAGAATGTGATCTGCTGTAACCTTGACCTGACTTGAGTTGGGATATTCCTTGATGCTGCTGTGAATGGTGGTTGTTCCTTTTTGGAGTGGAGAAATTAAAAATGATCACACACAGGAAAATTGATCTCTTCTTGATCAAATTTTCCAGATTGACACCCTCAGTGAGTTTGAAAATTTTTTATTTTCATGAGCATTTATTTGTTGGATGGGAGATTAGGGATGTAGAAGGGAGAACAGGACAGGCCATATCTTAGTGGGACATCGACCAGAAATAATGACGTCTAGAAATGTTCAGTGGGAATATTGTCTTGAAAGATCCTAGACTTAGATGGTATTCATATTTCAGGCATATTAACATCTTAGTATTTATTTGCTTTGTCTTATAATTTGGTGTATTTTGATCTCTGGCTTTTGAACTCTGAATTTGAGAATGTACCTGGATTGGCAAAATTAATTTTGTCATAAACCATCAACACTGTCATGTGGATGACACTGTCAAATACTATGCCATGAAGACTTCTGCTCAAGTGACTTACTTCTAAAGAGACCTTTTTAAAAATGAAAGCCAAACTGCAAGGCTGGAAAAATGCAATTTTTGGTCACTGTGTAAATTCAGTGTTTCTATCTGCCCCAGATCTTAAGTTGATCATCAAACAGATAATATTAAAATCTACTCATTTTTACAAAAATGTAATTTCTAATAATTAACAATAATTTAATAAAGAATTTGTAGAAATGTCTTGTTCTTGGTTATAGGATTCATTGTCCCTGAGTCTTTTCTAACAGGATAAAATTTATAATTTTCTGCATATATAATTTAAAAAAATCTGTCTTCACATAGATTCAGTGGGGTTTTACCCATGACAAATTCTTTTTTTTTTTTGGTAAAGTATCTTGTCATAATATATTTTTAAAGGCTTGTTTATTTAAATATAATTTTATAGTGTATCCTGATGATCAAGTGAGAAACCTGAAATTACTGTACTTATGATCTTTCTCCATCTTTATATTTTCCACACTGGTTATTGATATCTGATTGTGTAATAGCATCCTTCCTTTAACTTTTTAAATTCTAAAGTGTTTTCGAAGAGAAAAGAGAGACACAGACTGCTATTCATCCATTAATAATAGCTATTTTCTTTTAATTTAGCAATAGAATCCCCTGGTTTTCATTGGCTACCTTTGATTAAGACTGCATCCCTAAGGGTTCCTTGATAGATTTAGCCAAAAGATTATGTTTTGGCACTTCTGTTTTATTATGTAAGCAGAAGTGACATATATAACTTCCATAAAGTATCCTTGTGAGTAAGGGTCAAACTTTGTTTTAAACTCTCTTCTTTCTTCCTGGTTAGAATGTGGACAGGAAGGCTGGATCTGGAGCAGCTCTTTGGGACTATGAGGTAAAGTCATATGCTGAGAATAAATAGCAGAGCTAAAAGATAGAAGGAGGATCCAGGTGCCAATCTTTCTTTTCATATTATTTTTTTGTTGCTGTTATTGGGAGGTAAGTTCTTTTTTAAAAGATATCTTTTCAGAATCCTGACTCTATATTTATTTACTTATTGCAGAATCTTTGTTCCCTGACCAGGCATTGAACCCTGGGACCCAGGGCAGTGAATGTGCAGAGTCCTAACCACTGGACCACTGGGGAATTCCCCACCTATCAGTCTTGAATTGCCCACCACTGGACTTTGTTTGCCTGAGATAGATTTTTGTCTTAAAACTTGTCATGCTACTCTGCTTTTAAACTTAACATTAACCAATGTAAGGAGCTAGAGTAGATTCCATGAGACTATCTCAGGCAGGTGTTCAGAGCTGTGTTGTGAAGTCGTTTGTCCTTGTGGAATTTGGGGGGATAGCTTCACGGGTAGCTGGCACCCCTGCCCTGGGGTCTGTGAGGTCCTGTCTGTGCCTCGGGAGTGGTAGGTGCTGTCAGTCATTCTCCTAGGTCCACTGTGTGCTGGCAGGCTGGGTGTAGCAGCGGTCCAACAGGAATGGTGGGTACTGTTACTTCTGACGTCTCTGGCAGGGATAGTGGGGTTGTTTCAAGAGAGAAGTTACTTGCCAATTCCTAGCCATCACCACTTCATATTTTGAGCTTAAATACATCTCTGTTTGACCCAAGAGCAAAACTAAGCCTTTCCTCAAATCCTAATAATTACCTAGGAACATCCAAGCATCCTTAAACACTTAAGCACATTATTAAAGTTTCGTGGAGATTTGAAAATTGTTCTGACAACATATGCTTTAGAAGAGGATTTACAAACTTCAGAAAGAAAGCTTATTAACACGTGAAACAGTTTCATGACAATCACTTAGACTCTAGTTCTCTCTTTAATGGAAATATTTTATGTATGCTCAGTCGCTCAATCATGTCTGACTCTATGACCCCATGGATGGTAGCCTGCCAGTCTCCTCTGTCCATGGAAGTTTTCAGACAAGAATACTGGAGCAGATTGCCATTTCCTACTCCAGGCAATCTTCCCCACCCAGAAATCAAACCCGAATCTCTTGCTTCTCCTGCATTGCTGGCAGATTCTTTACCACTGTGCCAACTGAGAAGCCCAGAAATACTTTGTACTACCTCTGTAAGCCAATGAATTAGTTTCACTTTGCCTTATCTTTCTTTTTTTCTTCTCAAAGAATAAAAAAAAATGAATAATAAAAAAGTCTGTAAGCCAATGAATTAGTTTCACTTTGCCTTATCTTTCTTTTTTTCTTCTCAAAGAATAAAAAAAATGAATAATAAAAAAAGTCTGAAAAACAGTAGTGGAACTAGGACCATGATATGTTATACCACCCTGTAAAATATATATGACACTAAAAGTAATATTTACCTGTCCTTTATAGTTGAAGGATAACAAAATCTTATGAATTTGTGTGAGTGTGTTTCTTATGTATAGATAAGGTTCTTAAATTTCTATCTTGAATAATCTTGATTACTGGCAATGTCTCAGTTTCTGATAGTGCATCTCTTTATGCTTGGAAGGAAGAGTTGAGAGTTTGTTAAGGGACAGTTGCCACTGAAAATCCCCTGAACCAGTGTAAATGCCTCTTCTCTAGTGTATTGGGAATAAATCAATAGACATGGTAGTCAAAAGACTTAGTAAATGACTCCCTTTCAAAACCATGATGCAACCAGACACATTATATTTTTAAAATATGAATCATTAGTGTTGACAATTATAACTCATACTGTAATTAAACATTTTAGAGTTACATTTCTCTAGCTTCCTTTAACATGTCTAACTTCAAGGCTACAGCAAACCACAGGCATAGTTGGTGAAATTAAACTGTAGTCTGATTGCCCACTTAGATAACTTATGAAGCACCAGAGAGCTGGGGATGAGAATGGTAACTCTGGGTAAAATAATGTAACTCTGAACAACTATTTTATTGTTTCTTCATTTTTTAGAAAAGAGAGAGGCACAAGTATATTGTTAAATTACCTCTAAATCTTAAAATGAAGGTGCATATCTCAATTAGAGTACTATTTCAGAGACTAAGAGAGCATTTGGGGTGGGGGTTCCCAGAAAAGAGTTCATTCCTGGATTATTTGATTACTTGGGTAATTCCAGAGAGCTTATGTGAATTATCTCGGCTCTTTTCTCCTTCCTTATTTATATCTAGCCAAATGCTAGATATATCAAATGCTGAAGATTATTTTAAAAAGCAATTTTCCTTTTTGAGTTTTGCAAGGCAGATATCCACATGGTCACTCACCTTATTTTTAAATTAGCTGCACCTGTATCTTCATGTCCTTTAGGAAAATTCTGTAGAAAGTACACTGAATGGTGGGACATCTGTATATTTAGCCTTGCCCCAACCATTGCATCCTTATAGTTCTAAGTTCTGCTTTTCACATAAAAGTTCCTGATTTTATCTAAAGTCTGATTGAGGAAGAGAGTGTATCTTTATTTAAGTACTTCCTGGTAAGAAAAAATTCATGATATCCTATTTCAATGTTTAACACCCTTCATGCTTCATAGAATACTCTTGAATCCAAATTTTGGGAAAAACATTTTATTTTTTCTCTCACATCAAGACTCAAATTCCTTTTTGGAATCTGCAAGCATCACCTCTCTCTTCCCTTTCCTGTCTTTTGCTACAATCTGAGAAGTATAACAGATGAATGCCATGGAGCCTCAAGTCATACCAGGTCTGGCTGTCTGTCTGTCCATCTCTAAGGCTCTCCACATGGCTTATGAGAGTGGTGCCCCAAATCTTAGGCTTCTTTTTGGGGAAGAGGGGGGTATTACCTTTGGGAGATCTGGGACCATTTATTGATAGCTCCTAGACCCCAGGGAAAGAGGTGCTGGTGAGAACTTATGAATCTGCCCTGTGTCTGGCTGTGGGAGGAGGTGCTGTGATTTGCAGCTGACCACAATGTGTGGAGGAGGCTCCGTTTCCAGTGGAAGGTAATGAGGTGCTATTTCCAGTGGGAGGAAAGGGATGCTGGAGAGACAGAAATAACAGATGTCTACTCCAGGCAGAAAACTATAAATAACTGGTACCTTGTATGTCTGTGCCCATGTTTCTATAGCTATACCTATATCTGCATCTGCATATCTACATATGTGTCAGTATCCACGTTTGTCTGGATCTACATCCACCTATTTTCCATATGGGCTTCCCTGGTGGCTCAGTGGGTAAAGAAACTTTCTGCAATGCAGGAACCGCAGGAGATGCACATTCCATCCCTGGGTTGGGAAGGTCCCCTGGAGTAGGATATGGCAACCCACTCCAGTATTCTTGCCTGGAGAATCCCATGAACAGAGGAGCCTGGTGGGCTACAGTCTACGGGGTCATAAAGAGTCGGACACGACTGAAGTGACTTAACACGCACACACATACTGTCTATATAAAAGTTATTTATTCTATAGCATCTTGGAATATGTTTCTGTTAAAGACAATCCATTATATGAATGTAGCTGCTGAATAAATATTTATCGAACACTGACAGTATATATACTTCCAAGAACATACAAAATTGGGTTCAAATGGTTCTTGTCCTCTACGTCTTATTTTTTTCTCAACCATTAGAATTAATGTTGCTTCAAAGCAGGTGAAATATTCTTACAACATTTTGCACACAGTATGCACATATGATTTATGAACTTTCTCTTTATATGACATTGGCAGGAGGAATACTCCTGGGAGAAGTGTGACATTATATATAATTTAAAGTTTTCTTGTATTGCAGATATAAAATTTCTCACCTGAAATCTGAACTTTTCAGTTGTTTAAACCTGGTGTTTCTAGCCATTGGTTTTCCCTTCATTCCTGAGGAAGATGCTATTCCTCCAGAAAATACTGTTGGTTTTATCTGCAGAGATACAGATTTTACAACTAATTTTTAAAGCACCAGTCTGGTAAATAAGCTCAGGATTAATATAGAAGAATATGACTAAGTAATAAAGATGTTTATGTAATGAAGAGCTGTTTTATTGTATTTGGCAATGGTTCTGAAATCTTTTTTTATTCCAGAGAATGCAGTATAGTTTTGTTTAAAATGTTATATAGAATGTTTTGAATCTGTGATCTAAAATATGATTTGCAATGATGAGATGAAAAACATATCCATTAGTAGCAGCAGTTTGATAGCAGCCCCCATATTTACTTTTATTAATTTTCACTTTTTCATCTTAAAATGAATTAACCATCTTGATGGTTTGCTCTAGGGGTTACAGTGTGAATTTATGAGTCAAACTGTTTATGGTGCAAATGGAAAACATAGAGTTTATGACCTTTCAAACACTTAAACTAGTTTCTGAAATAGGACTATATGAATTCTGCTTCTGAAATGTTACTTCCTACCATGGTACTTCATACATTATAAATTCTGTGATGCAATTACATATATAAAAGTGAGATTCAGGATTTATTCACTTCCAACCATTATTTGGTGGTAAGTGAGTAAAATATTCTTTAAACTATCTTGAGAAAAAAAAAAAAAAAAAAAGGGATCATTCCTTGACTCATACAACCCATCCATGCCCAGGCTGGGGTAGATCTAGCCTCAGGGGAAATAAAATCAGGGTCTGAAGGAGTAACTGACCTCAGCTGCTCTATCCATTGGTCTGTTCTTTTTTCCCTACCTTTTTGTCTCTCCTTGGCTTTCATGTGATGATGCTCAGAGTATCAGATCTCAGGTTTTCTTTTGGGGAGATATTACCTCTAGAAAATCAAGGACCACATATCTTTACAATCTTCAGACCCAAGGGAAAGAGGTGCTGATGGGAACTGAGTCCGCCCTGTGTTTGATAGTAGGAGGTCTTTAGCCATGAGAACATAGAGAGGGGAGGGCCAGCTCCGCAACGGGAGGACTAAGGGATTAGTATTATTTCCAGTGGGAGAAAGGGACATTGGACAGAGAGAAATTAAAGGTATTTACCTTCAGAAAGAAAACCTTTTGCATATATATATTTTTTTACCACTTTAGAGCCTCACACAAATTACTGAAAACCCCAGAATTTGGTGTTGGACTTTACTTGTGAGTCTTTAAATGGGTTTCCTTAGTGACTCAGATGGCAAAGAATCTGCCCACAATGCAGGAGACCTGAGTTCCATCCCTGGGATAGGAAGATCCTCTGGAGAAGGGAGTGGCTACTCACTCCAGTATTCTTGACTGGAGAATCCCATGGACAGAGGAGCCTGGTGGGCTACAGTCTACGGGGTCACAAAGAGTTGGACGTGACTAACACTTTCACTTTCAAATGCAAAGTAGCATGATAATGAATAGAACATCTTCTGGCATCTAAAGACTCTGAATTAGAATCCCAGGCTTTCTTACCTCTTAGTAACTCTGTAGCCTTTCTTCTGGGTTGATTTGTGGTCCTTCAGAATTTATAGGTTGAAGTCTGACCTCCAGGGCTTCAAAATGTGACCTTTCTTCGAGGTAGGGTCTTTATAGAGACCCTCATTTTAAGTTAGAATGAGGTCTTTAGGGCAGGCTCTAATCCATTATGCCTGACACAAAGGGGAAGTTTGGACATAGAGTCAGACATACACAGAGGAAAGACAATGTGAAATAGCCATCTCAAAGCTAAGGAGAGCAACTTGGAACTGATTCCTTCATCATGGACCTGAGAAGAAACCAATGCAGCCAACACTTTGATTTTGGACTTCCAGCATCCAGAACTTTGAGGCAATACATTTTTCTTGTTTAAGCCACACAGGTTGTGATACTTTGTTATGGTGGTCCTAGGAAATTAATACAGCCTTGAATATCTTACTTTAATTTGTAGAGTCACTCAATAGATATTAGCACCTTTATAAATCCCCCTCTTCTCCCTTTACCTCTTTTACTCATTGTCCTGTAGTCCAGAAATACGACTGACAAGTTTTGTATCTTTCTGCCCTTTCAAAAGTAAAATACGTTTTAAAAGTATTTGGCTGCCTTAGGACAGATCCAGGTGAGAATTTAAATAATCTACTAAGGAAGAGGAAGCAATAGCTATTTTAGTAGATGAAAATGGGTTTTAATTGAAACCTTATTAAGTAAGGAGATGTAATAGCTTCAGAGTGTAAGCTATTACAGAGTGTAAGTGCTCAGGAGGAAAGTTCTAGAGTTAGACAACCTGCATTTTAAATCTCAGTCCTGCGTTTACTATGTAACCCTGGGTCAGTTATATAATCTCAATGTATTATATAGTCTCCCAATGTATCTCAGGTTCCTCTTCTATAAAATGGGGGTACTAATAGCTGTGCATGGTGCTTAGTCTCTCAGTCGTGTCCAACTCTTTGTGACTCCATGGACTGTTGGACTGTAGCCCGCCAGCCTCCTGTGTCCACGTGATTTTTCAGGCAAGAATACTAGAGTAGGTTGCCATTTCCTTCTCCAGGGGATCTTCCTGACCCAGGGATTGAACCTGAGTCTTCTATGTCTCCTGCATTGCAGGTAAATTCTTCATCCACTGAGCCATTGGGGAAGCTCTGCTAATACTGAATCAAGATTAAATAAGTTAATAAACACAAAGCTGGGAACAGTTCATGGACTACAGTAAGCTTTCACTAGGGACTGGCTTTTGCTATTTACTTGCCTCAAATTTCCTCTCAAGACTGGTTTAAAATGAAGACTGCTGTGAACGTTCCAGGGTGGAAAAGTATAAATCATCCTGCCCCACAAAATTTACTATATAGATATACTTCTAAATATCTTTCACTATAGAACTGGCTTAAGAATTCAGCATTTTAAAGGCCTCTCCTATAAGCAGGAGGAGGCAGAACGTTCATGGGGTATCTCTCAAGGCAAGGAAATGCAAGGCTCTTTTTCTCTCTTGGCTGAAATGTCTATACAAGCATTCAAGAATTCAGGGCAGGATTACTCAGGAAGCACAAGAAGATTATCCCCTCGCTGCCTCATTTATCCACACACACAGCTCCAACTGTAATTGGGGTCTTTTATCTTTAATGCCTGGGCCCTGGTAGAACGAATGCCCTTTGTACAGCAACACACCTGGGAGATGCCACCATCCGCTTCCTAATGAAAGAGATGCGAGGGGGTCTTCACTGAGACACCAGAAAAGCAGCAGCTGCTCTTGTGACGATTGTGCCAAGAAGGCCGCTCACACCTGACCACAACCTGGTTGTGTGTAATACTTTTAACAACCTGGTCAGACACACACATTTCCCACTTTAAACCTTGACTTGATCCGTGGGACGATACTTTTAACCGTAACCTTGCAGGAGGACAGACTAACTCAGTGATATAATTGCCTGTGAAGTAATTTATAGCTCAGGTATGGGTGCAAGTCAGGCTAACAGTGGTTTATGGTCCTTGGAAACTTTGCCTCGTGTCCCGGCATAATGGAGATTTGTGTGGTTTGTTTTCAAAAAATCCAGAAATTGTTCTCACACTTGATCTGCAAATTAAGTTGCAAATAAAATGCATTCACTTGCAAGATTTTTTATGACTTAACCTAAACCTATATATAATTCTTGTTGTGTCGGTGTTTGGTAATACATCAGAGAAACTGATTTATTTTGTGTGGGGCTGCATTTTAACATTTTATTTAAATTTTCATTTTTAATTTGTTTTAGACCCAGCCTTCTCCCTCCTCCCCCAAATAGGTCTGTGGATCAAGCAAATTTGTACAGTAGCCTAAAGGCATGACCTCTAGGTCATGAGCCACTGTGTAATTTCCCCTCTTAGACTGAAGGTTTAGAGCTACACAGAGTAGCATCCATATATCTTATATATGATTTCTGATGCCTTATGCGGTCTGCTCTGAAATTCCGTCCACAGGGAAGCTAAATGATCAAGGCCAAAAAATCAGTCCCAGTTACTCCATGAAAAGGGAGGGGATTCCTATCATTACACACTTTATTCATTCAATTCTCTGTCAGAGTGTATATATTTACATATTGCATAGAATTATGAGTACCAAGCCATTCTTAAAAATTACGCAGTTTTTCTACTTCTACCTTAAATACGGCATTACTTAAAGCTTTCTCGCTTGTCACTTGTTTTCTCAAAATTCTCATTTTCACTCACACATGTATTTTTCATCGACACGTGGATGTTTTACAGTTTCTAACTGGAGCCTCAGCTCTGCCTCTCTAACTGCTTCTTAAACAATCCACGCACAGCACATCTAGCAAAATCAATACCAGTTTTAGCTCCTCCTAGGAGCTGAGCACTCTGGTAGGCCCTGCTAATATACAAGGAGGAATTAGGTAAGGTCCAATCTCCTTTGAATCTCTAATAACCACGTAGAAAGACCTTTATTAAAATGCATTGTAATAAACAATGAAAGGGTGTAACTGCGCATTCTCCAGTTTAGGAGAGAGAGAGCTTGACTTTTACTAAATAACATAACATTTGGGAAATGTTATGGGAGAAATAGGATGGGGATGGGCAGACTGACGAATATGGGACAAAGGGAAAGAGGGGAAAGAAAGGGGTCTTAGCATAAGCAGGAGACTGAAATCTCATGCTGCTGAGGATCAGAGCAGAAATCAAGAGCTGCAGCTGCTGCCCACTTGCAAGTGTCCTGGGCAGAGTGGGAGGAGGCACATCAGGTGAGGGCCAGAGGCAGGCAAGCTCACTCCATCCCAAGGAACTTTGAGGGCCAGGCAGGAGAGTCCATGGAAAAGCCTAGCAGGTGGAGGGCGGATGTTAGGAAGGTGCCCAGAAGGTAGAACCAGGGATGGAGTTGAGACAGATAGCAGAGAGATTGGTCTGCAGGTCATGGGGGTGACCTTCAAAAGCATTTTAGAGCTGGTGAGACTTGAGTTTCAAGTGCAGCTCCAGCATGTTCTAGCTGCATGAGCACTAGCAGATCATTCAGCTTCCTGAGACCATCCTCCAGTCTGTAACAGGGGAGTAAGGGATTGGGTGCGAGGGTCCATGAGGATGTGTATACAGTATCCATTGTATTTGTGCCTGCCATTTACTCAGTAAGTATTCCAAAATTTTAGTTGGTATTTTAAATTATTATTGGTATAGCACAGGTTTTCATGGATTCAATTCAGTACAGGGCATACTGGTTCATTCCAGCTATCCATTCAATCAGTAAATGATTCAATCAGTAAATGATCCATTCAATCAGTAATCTTTGGCTGGTTACCTTCCAGGCATTGGGAATGTAATTGTGAACAAAAGTTTCCGACGTCTTGGATAATATTCTACTGAAGAGAAGCAAACAATGAACAAGCACCCGAGTACACTATAGAGAACAAACACTGTGCTGAGTGGTGACAGGTACCCTGGACCATTCATGCTGCCCACTCCAGTATTCTTGCCTGGAAAATCCTGTGGACAGAGAAGCCTGGTTAAGCTACAGTCCATGGGATGGCCAAGCATCAGTCACAACTGAGCCACAGAGCACCCAAGAGCCTAGAAAAGTCCTGGCATATGTGTGACATGTAAGAGTCACTAATAGTGCCTCCTTTCAGTCATGTAAATGTCTTTTTGGCTGGTGAATTATATGATGACCCCAGAGAGAGAGGATAACTGAGCAGATGCTGGCACAGGGCTGAGGTAGGGGATAGTGTTTTACACTATGGTTAGTCAGGGAAGGTCTCACTATTAAAGTGTTCTCTGAGCAAAGAGGGTGAAAGTGAGTAGTGTGTGTATGTGAGAAAATAAATTTCCAAGGATGTGCAAAGGTTACAGTGTGCTTGGCATGATCATAGATTATCAAGGAGGCTGGCATGGCTGGAGATGAATGAACGAGGTGAAAAAAATAATAGGAGATGAGGTCAGAGGCCCAATCACCTGTGTCCGTGGGGACCAAGGCAAACACAGAGCATAAGGACATGGGCTTAGTCCGAATGAATTTGGAGGCAATAAAAACGTGTGCAGGAGAGTGACATGAACTAACACATTTTAAAAGGGCGACTCTGTACTACCCAGGATGGTAAGGGTAGAAGCAGAGAGATGAATTAGGATAGTGTGGCAAGAATCAAAGCAGGAGAGGATGGAAGCAGGGTGTAGTGGTGGACAGAGTCAAATTATGCAGATTTGGAGAGTATAATTGACAGAAGTTGCTGTGGATTGAATGTGGGGTGGAGAGAAAGAGGGGACGTAAGAAGGACTTGAGGGTCTTGGGCTAGAGCAACTGGAAGAATGGACTTTCCACTTAGAGAGATGGCAAAGATGGTGACATGAGCAAATTTGGTGACCAAGGAGGAGGGATGTCGGGAGCTTGATCTTATTAGCTCTCTTTCTAGTACAGATTCAAGGAGACTGTAGGGTATTCAGGTGGATATGAGTTTGGAGTTAGGACAAGTCCAGGCTGGGGACATCAGTTTGGGAGTCTTGGAAGTGAAGTGGTGTTTAAAACCACAGGATCAGAAGAAAACATCTCTGAGGGGTGTATAGCCAGAGAAGAGAAGAAGTCCGTTTAAGGACTGAGCTCATGTCCACATTTGGAGGCTGGGCTGATAAGGAGGATCCAGCAAGGTGGAGGGAAAGTGCTCTTCCAGCAGCCAAAGGAAGGATGGATTTCAAGAAGGACGGAGTAAAAATCTGTGTCCAATGTTGCTGACAGGGCAAGTGGTAGTGTGAACCTCAATGATAACTCTCATGGGATGTGTTTTGGTGTAAAATGAGTACCAAATATATTGTCAATACTGTGCAGGTGTGTGCATATTCAGTTGTGTCCGACTCTTTGTGACCCCAAGGACTGTAGCCTGCCAGACTCCTCTGTCCATGGGATTCTCCAGGCTAGAACAGTGCAGTAGGTTTCCATTCCCTTCTCCAGGGGATCTTCCTGGCCCAGGGATCAAACTCTGGTCTTCTGAGACCTGCAGAAATAATTTTTTATGATATTCACAGATATCAGAAATATGATATTCATAAACATCATATATATGATATTCATAAATTCATAAAGATATCATGAGCATATTTTTTTAAAGAATGAATTTCCCTGTTTCTCAGATTTTGTTACAGACTTGACCTCAGTAGTATGTGCACACAATGAGTGTATATGTGGGTTTTTATGTGTGTGTGTGTGTAATAGTGAGAGAGAGAGAGAGGGCCTGACCCACAGTATAGCTCAAAGAAAATCACTTTGCCTCTGGTGGCCCCTTGCCAGCCAGTGCGGTTGGCTGGCTGCTGTCTCTTATTAGTAAGATTACGTATTTCAGGATATCTGTGTGCCCTTGAAATGTCTGAAGGATTTGTCTTGCTTCTAAAACAGATAACAAACTGGAGCTTTAGCCAAGGAGCTTGGCTTCCTAATACTGCTATTCACTTTTGTCCTACTTCCAAAACTCCCTTGTCCATCCCCCAAGTCTGAACCCATGGGCCATGAGAAATAGTGACAAATGGTCAGAAAAAAAAACAACCTTAGCTGGAAAAGTATGCAAGATCCAAGGTGCTTCAGAAATTGAGTGTCTCCTTCATAAGGGGATTGCAGGGTTATGGCTGAACAGAAGAAGTCTCTAACTCACCAAGATTTCGTCGGTTGCAGAGGGTTGTTTAGCTGGTTGATATTTTATAGATTTTACATCTTTGATGCTAATAATACTTCCTGCACTTAGTTAAGCTTTAGCCACTCCTCTTGGCTATACAACTGCTAGGTGAATCCGAATCTAGGGTTAGGACTTCCCAGGCGTACTACTGGTAGAGAGTCCACCTGCCAATGCAGGAGACCAAAGACATGAGGTTCAACCCCTGGTCGGGAAGATCCCCTGGAAAAGTAAATGGCAACCTACTCCAGTATTCTTACCTGGAAAATTCCATGGACAGAGGAGCGTGGTGGGCTATAGTTTGTGGGGTCACAAAGAATCATACATGACTGAATGACTGAGCATGTGTGCACACAGGCAGGGTTTATAAGCCCTGTGACTTTAGTTTTCCCATATGTAAAATGGAATATCCCATAATTGTGAACTGAAAATGCACTTTGATAAGCTTTAAGGCCAAAGCTCTGTTCAATGAGATGCTTTATTTGTGTGGACACCACACAGCATGGGAAACTATGGGATCTCATGAAGAAGATTTATAATTGTTGGGCTGCACCCAGATGCCCTAATTGTATCTGTGTCTGCAATCGCTGATGTGCTGACTTGATTCGATATTCTGAAGCCTTGATTTTCTCAAAGGTTAAAGCTGAAAATAAAAGCAATGCTGCTTTGTAATGTCTATTGATCCTGAGTTGATAATAATGTCTTAGGCATCGTGGGAGAATCATTGCTTATCCTGACAAGCACAGTCTGCGTTCCATCTTAGCGACTGAGGCTATTCAATGGGCAGGCGAAGGTTCACTGGAATGTTCTTCTTCCAAATGGCTCCCCTTTAACTACACAAAATATGTTAAAATGAGAGGCCTCCATGTCAGAAATCCACAAAAGCTAGAGGGAGAAAACCCAGCTCCTCTGTTCTTATCTCACTCACGCTGACGGCAGAGGCCTCTGAACAGGAGGGAGGCAGAAATGAAATTTATCACCAGATAAGCCTTCCAAAAGCCCAGGCGCGTGAACGAAGGTGTCTTTCTCTCGTAGATGGTATTTTCCACAGGGCAGGGTGAGGCTCCCAGACCCTAGAATCACCACTTTTCTCCCTTGCTGAGCCTCTGCACAGCAAAGCATGCAATGTGATGCACAGATGTGGACTGAAATTTTTAAAAACATTCACTGACCTTTCAGTAGCTTTCATGCTGTTTAAGAATCTACTGACCTACAGGCAATTACCGCACGTAAATGCCTAGCTTCTGCTGGGAATTCAGCTCCGGGCTTCTGCCTGCAGCTTCTCTCCTTTCCTGCTTTCCCCAGGCAGTCCTGTGCTGCAGCAGGGCCCCAACTGCTTCAGCCCACAGGGAGAACGTGGGCCCAGCCTCTCTGCCCGGACTGCTGTTTGCTTGCAAACATGCAGTTACCAGGAAATGTGGAGTCAGCTCTGCTCCTGTTCCACTTAATTTTCTTCACCCCATGCACTGGGTTTTTCTCTTCTGCTGCCCCAGCTGTTCTTGCTGTTCCCAGGATGACAGAGTCCCCGCCCCTGCTGCAATCCGAGCTTCCTACAAGGTTCCTTAGTTGCCTACTTGACCTCAGCTGCCCTGCCTAGATTTTTCATTTCCCAGAGCCTTCCCACGTGTGTGCATGCTCGGGTCGTGTCTGACTCTTTCTGACCCCCTGGACTGTAGCCCACCCGGTTCCTCTCTCTTTGGAATTTTCCAGGCAAGAAATAAGCGAGCGAGTTGCCATTTCCTTCTCCAGGGGATTTTCCCAATCCAGGGATTGAACCTGTGTCTCTTGCATGTCTGCTGCATCGGCAGGCGGGTTCTTCATCACTTGCATTGCCTGGGAAGCCCACTGACCCTTCCAAACCCACCCTGAAAACCTAGCAGAGGCAGCCGGAGCAGCAGCAGCAAGTGACAAGGGCATTCATGGAGGCAGGGAAGGGGCACTGATGCAGGAGTCAGATACTGGGTTCAGATTCTGCCTCTGTTATTATTCTCATGGGCAAGCTGCTAACCCCTTCTGAGAGCCTCGGGTTCTTCAGTTGTAAGAAGATGATGCCAGTCTGTTGTAAGGATGTGTTATTTTACAATAACATGTGAAAATTCCAGCACCTCATGGCCCCCCGCTCCCAGTGTCCCTGTTCACCTCTGCTTCTCTTCCTGAAAGTATGCTTTGTTCAGGGCAGTGTTCTGGGGTCTATGAGCAAATGCACATGATAAACAGCAAATATAAACTCTTCAAGGATGTGAGTCTAAGTGGGAAAAAAGGCTTAAGCTAACTCCAGGTTTTAAATGAAATTTGGAAGCTAACAGGGAATTCCTTGGTGGTCTAATGGTTAGGACACTGAGCTCTCACTGCCAAGAACTGGGGTTCAATCCCTGGTCGGGAAACTAAGATCCCACAAGCCACACAGCATGGTCAAAATAAAAAGAGAAAGAAATAGATTTTTTTTTTTTAAAGCTACCAGTGGGGGATGAACTACAGGGCAGAGACAATTGAGGAATTAATGTGAGAGACGACAGGCTATAGAAATTGACTGGAGTGATTGAGAAAGATTTTATGGAAGTGATGCAGTTTAAACTGGGTCTTCAAGATGAACAGTTTTAATCAAGTGGAGAAAAGAGGGTGAGGGCATGTTGGGCAGAATTGCATGGAGTCGGGAGCAGGTTTGGGGAGCATGGAGCCCCTAGTCTGGCTGGAGCAGAGGGCTGCCAACTGTGGGGAAATTAGCTGACCAGAGTGTGGTGACAGGACTTCTTTGCCAGATTTAGCAAATAGAAATTTGGGATGCCCGGATCAATGTGAATTTCAAATAAACAGGAGTAATTTTTCAGTCTAAGTTACATCCCCAATACTGCATACTTATACTAAAAAAAATGTGTTTGTTTATCTGAAATTCAAATTTAAGCACCCCATATTTTATCTGGCATAAAATATTTTATCTGGCACCCCATATTTTAAACTCCAAGTGAAGGATTCTGCTCTTGACCTTGCATCACCGAGGGCTTTAAAGAGAAGAGTGAACAGATGAATAAAGGATTTTAACAGAGATCGGCTAGATAAAATGCCAGAATGGCTCGGAGAGGGAATGAACTTAGAGGCAGGAGGGTTGGCCCTTTTGCATTTTCTTCCAGTTTAAACTTTTGTTCTCATATATAGAGACCGAATTCTCTTGATAGTGTAAAAGCTAAAGATATATTTGTTTTTTTCTACAATTTAGAAAATTACAGAATATGAGAATGCTGGATGGAAGTTTAGTGCCCAACCTGAAAGTCATTCTAGTGACCATTAATCCAGGCTCTGAGAACTGTTAATACAACACTTCTAGAGCTATGATCAGCAGCCCATCACATACCATCAGTGAAGGGGTACTGCCTCCAGCTCTGTCTAGAATTCTTAGTGATGAGCATTTTTTTCTGGGACGCTATTGCTTTGGTTTGATTTAGAGTTCACAAGACAAGGAAGCAGTTTAAATAGTAACATTCTCCTTGGATATTTATTTAGATAGACTTAGGAAACACTGGGACATACTTTTTATTCATTTTTAGAGGTTTATCTGGTTGCCATTTAAAATTATATTTCCCACTGAATGCGTTTTTACTCTCTTACTGGAAGAAAGGAAATTTTTAGGGCTTTTATTTCTAGATAAAGGAATTTCTAAGATTATGATTTTAAGACAGTTTTCAAAATGGGTTTTTTCTTTTTATCAACTTTTATCAAATTTGATCTAATTTGCTGAAATTCAGCCCATTGAAAACTAATAGTATTATACATCTTGTTGATGGTTTGATTATTTCCTCAAGTGATTTTGCTAAATATTTTCACTGAAAGAGAAGAGACCCAGGGAACTCATCCAATCCTGAAACTGATTTTAAAGATGTTGAATATATATTGTTTGTTGTTGCTTAGTCACTAAGTCGGGACTGACACTTTTGCAACCATAGGGACTGTATGTAGCCCACCAGGTTCTTCTGTCCATGGGATTTCCCAGGCAAGCATACTGGAGTGACTTGCCATTTCCTTCTCCAGGGGATCTTCTTGACCCAGGGATTGAACCCATATCTCCTGCATTTTCAGGTGGATTCTTTACCACTGAACCACCAGGAAAGCTCCCTGAAAAAAATAACATAAATTTTTTCATTAAATACATTAAAATATGAATTTGTAGAATTCTATTAATATGGAAAATCCAAGTGCTTACCTTTGTCACCAGGAGCAAGGACAGGTAGAAATTAATAACAGAGGCTATGATACAATGGCCAGTTGAAATCATATTCTCAACAAGTTTTAATAAGGACACAGGTGCATATACCTGGCAACCATGTCTTTAGAAGCACTGGTGACTCTTACTTTTGTTACTGATGAGCAGTCTTTGCTCCCCAGTATCAGGAGTTTAGGGTGGAGCTAAGAAAATCGTTTTTAGCATGTAATGCTTTCTCACATATAAGCACTTAATGTGTGTCCCCCAACAAAGAAACACGATTTTTAAAAATAATTAAATTTATTTATTTTTAATTGAATGATAGTTGCTCTATGATATTGTGTTGGTTTCTGCCAAACATCACCATAAATCAGCCATAGGTATACTTATGTCCCCTCCCTCTTGAAACTCCCACCCCATCTCACCCCTCTAGGTTGTTACAAAAGCCCTGGTTTGAGTTCCCTGAGTCATACAGCAAATTCCCATTGGCTATCTATTTTACAAGTGGTAATGTATATGAGAAACAATGTATATGATTCTTTACTTTATCTTCCCAAAGTGATGTCTTTTCTTCAAATGAGAGCATTCAGGTACAAAAATGCAAATGTTAAATCGGCACCTCATTTGACTCTCAGGCTCAGGGTCAACCCAGGAAACCTAATCAGTAAAAAATCATATGCAGAGACTCTATCTAGAGGCCTAACTCAGAGGGCCCACCAGTTCAGAATGCCCCGTCCAGTTCACAGTGAAATCCATGTCTGCCAAGATGTTGGTGCAAATCTTCTGGCTGCAGTGACTTAGTGGTGCTGCCTTTTGGCCACAGACACATCTCTCTTGTCACCCAGGAAACAGCAGAGGTGACTCTGCTCACCAGGGAAATATATTCTTCCCAGGTTCTATGCTCTGAGCTCAGGAATTTGAGACCAAGAGGCTAGAATCAATTGATGGATATATACTGGCCCCCTGAGTTTAATTTTGGTTGAAGACTTTGCTCCTTCATTTAGTTGCAATTTTGAGAACCCTTCTCTGTTGAGCTGCAAGCCTTATCTTATAGTTATTGAAGAAAATTCTTCAGGATTATGCAAATGAATTCAAGTTGAGGAAAACTGGCCTTCCCTCCAAATCCCATTTCTAATTCTGTGGATTTGTCTTGGAATTATGTTTGAAATGCACTTCAGTCTTTTGACCTCCTTTACCCCAATTTCATCACCTCAAACACCTTGGGTTGGTTTTGCCCATTTTTACCAATGTCATATCCTCCTTCACAACCATCCCCTCCATTTCCTCTCCTTCCCCTTACAAAATGAGGTGAAAGACATAAATGCCTGTAGCAAATGAACAGAAGAGTTATTCAGGGACAGAGTCCCATGAAAGCTAAAGCCAGAAGGATGAGAGCAAAGCAGCCGTCTTGATTTTTTTTTTTTTTTTTTTTGAGCTTATTCCCAAATTCCCTTCCTAAATCTTGACTTAGGGGCCATTGCTTATTTTCATGCCTAAGTTTTTTTCCTCTGGCTTACGTTTCTTCTTTCATTCCCTAAAAATATATTGGTACATACTGGTATCTATCTATTTATCTATCTAGGTATGCATTTTATAAACTTTCCACTAGTTTTGTTGGAGACAAGGTATACTTGGATAAGTACTAAAGAAAAGCTTTAGTTTGGCTTAGGGGTAAGAAGATCAGCACTTCCTTTCATGTAGAGAAGATTCCTAAGGCCTACTTTCTGATATCTTCTTAAATACTGTCGATGATTGAGTCTTTAAAAAAACATATCTAGTGCCCTTTGCCTGGGGCTAGCGAAAAGCCTTTTCTGAGGTGAGTTAGTTTGACTTTTAAAAATCTATATCATATAAGCTAAAGGTTCTTGAGAGAAGACAAACTGACAAGCAGGCACCTTTTCTCTTTTTTTGGCCTCCAAATATGATTGAAATAAGCCTTTTCATTTCATAGAAATTGAGAATTTTAGAAATTGTGGGGTCATCTTTAGGGTTTTCCGAATCTGGCAGTCTGCCACATGCTTTGAACACAATGCATTAAAAAATTAGTTATTCAATGCCAACTAAAATGCTTCTTGACCAAGCCAAGAGGTCAGCCACATTACCCATACAAGTCATTCCATTAACATGTGGAGCGACAATGATTTTTATAAAAGATGAAGCAAAATGTGTCATGGTGCTGTTACAGGAAGCCGAGCTTCGCCAGATCTGGAGGCCCCTTCTCTGGGAGATGAGGTTGAAGCTCAGGGATGCAGCCATAAGGATGGTGGGAAGTGATAAGACACATGCTGCTGCTGAAACCAAATGGGAGTCCGGATAAGTGGAGGAAACCTACAGGAGACTCCGAGGGTGTCTGCAGCATATGGAGCTATCCCAGAAAGGTGGCACCCTGGTATACCAATCGTCTTCCTCCCCACTTTGATATTAAAAATGTGCTAAGCACAAAGCCTTGTATTAAAAAAAAAAAAGCTTTAGCAGTTCATTAATCTTCTTTTTTTAAACATAGGAAAATATTGTTGCAAATGAATGCATAAATAGTTTAATACTTTAAAAACTTCTAGAACCCATTTAAATGACTCCCTGTCGAACAAGTGTATCTCTTACCTCTAGATCACTCTTACAGGCTGCTCCAAAGGATGCTTGGCTTACCTCCCTTTTGTGAAAACAGCATCCAAGTGTTTTACTGACCAAAGAAGGTAGTGAGTAGAATCCCCTGCCTTAATATCATTCCCCAACTAATGCAGCACAGTTTGGAGTTTCTGGAACAAAGGTATGATGTGCTTATATATTTTACTATTTTGACACAAAATGCTTTCTGTTGTGTTGGGAAGCTGCTTGTAACCCTGTGTCCTATGCCTTCTGAAATAAAAACTGTTAGCATAAGATAAAAAAGGTTAACATTCCGAACATCTTCCATGCTCCAAATAAAGGCAACGCAGTGCAATCTGAAGTCCTTCCAACAGAGGGCTCTATGGGTTTGATTTAGGTGGAGAAAGTGAGAGAAACTACTTGGGTTTAGGTTGCTATAGTAAATTCTGTATTATCCTTAAAAATAGAACCGATAAAAATGGAGTCAGTTGAGTTGAACTGGAAGAATCATCTGAAGATTAAATGTAAGGTCTCCTCTTATAAGACAGAATTTCATAATTCTCTGAATTGATGTTCTTTTCAAAAGAGAAAATACATTTTACCCTCTCTAAATAAGAAAATAGGCAAATTAGAGATATTCCATGCTTTGAAGTACTATTAATATTACCTCATTCAGTTACATTTTAAAAGAAAAAAGGAGCGACTGCATTCATTCTCTCGTCAGAGACATTTTATCTTTGCTGTTGGCAAATGATTTAGTGTTGGTGTAAGGAGCTGTGGTATGTACATAAAATGCCTTGTAAATATTTAATATGCAAAATATATATTTGTATGCATGCAAAATGCAAAATGTTAGTAAAATATTTTTACAAAGATAAGTAATACTGTTTAGAAAGGTGAAGTACAAAGACATAAGAATAAGCTCTAGTGAAATATATTTCTTTACTTAGGCATAGCATGCAGATTACTTTTTCATGTTAGGCCTAGCTTTTAAATATATTTTCAAATCAAAGAAGCTTAAAATACATGCATCAAAGTAAAGCAAAGAATCAACTAAAACAAGTTACTTTTGGACCATAGATTTTTTTGACTTCTAATTTATAATCTCATCTCTTTCAGTATTCTTTGAAATGCAGGGGTCATTTTATTCTATGAACAGATAGCTTTTAAAATTTGTAACCTATCTTATTGTGTCTAGTTGAAAATATTGTTATACTTTGATGTGTCTGGCATAACTAATATTCAATTTAAATAAATAATTTGAAGTTTGATTATATTTCCTAAAATGCATTTACCTAAAATAACCAGAAACACCCCTTTAAAATATTCTTTAAATATCATTTAGAAATATTGGCATCTTAAATGCCCGTATTCACTACCTAAATGTTTTCTTCTAGATTTTCTTGAATACAAATGCAGATTACAATTTAATATTCTGAGTAAACCATTAGTATATAATCTATGTATAATAGGTGTATGTTTATATGTAATAGTATATTAATACATTTTGTATAATTTATATTTCTGCAAAAGGCTTATAATTATTTTCACTATAATGGCTTTGACCCACTAAGATTTTGCTATATATGAAACTTTGATCTGATTACATTAATAAGCAAACCCTTGTTTATTAATGTAGTGTTTATGAAGAGTAAATCCTTGTTTATGAATTGTGTGTTCATAACATATGTCCTTACTGTGATCTGTTACCAAGCAAATAAAATTTGGTTTGATTATCCATAAAAGCATTCTCAACATTTTTTTTATTTACAAAATATTTTGCGTAAAAAGAATAAACACAATGGCAACTGGACTGTTGGTGTAGAAGGGTTTGATTATCAATTATATTTCTTTTTCTTTTTTTCTATGACTTGGGGAAGAGAGACTTCTAACAAAAGGAAGATTCAAAAATTATATTCCTTTCTGAGTTTTTTTGTTATTGTTAGTAAAGGATCTTTTTGATACAGTTTTCACCGTGGGTAAATATGTTTTCTAATTTTTATTTTGTTTAAAATGAAACTTATCTGGAGCAAAAGTGTTGATTTTCAATGGATTTTCTAATAATGATTAATAGCAGCAAACAATTTGGCTTCATAGGGTGGCTGTTTTAATATTGTAAGATTTTGCATGTATTTCCAGAAGTTTTTCTTATATGTAAATTCTTCCATAATATTTCCCTCTTTACACACAGGGAGAATGATTTTGTTTGGTTTCTTTTTACTTGCCAGTGATGAATGTAAAGTTACAGGCCAGGTGCCCTGAACCTGTAGAGGACAGAGTAGGTGTGGAGCACACATAAAGTATCTTTGGCTAAAATAATCGTCCATTTTTGGCATGGGGTCCCGAGATTTAGGTAACTTTTGCAGGTGGTAGTTAACCTTCACTAATATTTCAACCTTTTAATTTAAAAGATAGTTACATTGACAACCATAAAATGCCGAGTAAAGATAAGGTGGCTACATTTTAGACTCCATTTCCACTAAAGGTAAAAGTCAGCCATATCTCAGCATCGGTTTATATAATATCAGCAATGCATCTGTACAGGTAAAATGCAAAACGAAAGTCGTGAAGTCCTGTACCCATCCTGTTTACAGCAAGGCCTAGATCAGCATTATTTGCATCTGTGAGTATTGCTTTGTATGGTTAAATGAAAACGAAGCCCCCTCACCCCAAACAATAATATTTTCTAAAACCAGCACACAAAGCTCATGGTTTGCTTCCTGCACCTGCCAGTTTGGGAACCTATTAAAGCCACCCTGGAAATTCTCCTTTCTTTGTGCAATATTTTATGCTTTTCTTCTCTTCAGGGCAGATTGGTTCTGCCTGCACTTTATTCCTGAACCCACGTTCATTCGAAATGGATTGGCAGACTTAAATGCTCCATCCAGTGCGCTGCTGCTGACTAATAATACCCCTCCCCCACCGCGGCTCCCAACCCATCACACCCAGCAATCGAGTGCGCGCTCTCTCTCTCCTCTTCCTCTCTCTCCCTCTGATCCCCCTCTCTGTCTGTCTCTCTCTCTCATACACACAGACACAGACACATACACTCACTCACAGGCACCGGTGGCCCTATTGTCAACAAAGAATGCATAATGGTGAAGTACTCGGCAGTAATTTTGGTGATGTTTTGTCTTGCATGTTTTGAAAGTATTTCTGAAGAGTATAAATAAATGTGCCCTAAACTCTCCCCCTTTCTCTCTGCTGATACTCGGAGCTAAGCTCTCATCCTACAGGGCAGCCTCAGAAACCCAGTGGCCAGAACGCTTTCAGGGGACCACTATGTGCCTCCACTGCTTCCTCGCTTTTCAGTAATATTAGCACTGTATAGATTTAATAATGGGGTGACAGAAAACATTTTGAAGATGAGGTGGTTTCTCTGATCTGCAGAGGAAAGACTGAAGGCATCTGATTTGTTCATGTACCAATTAATTTTTGAAGCAACAGAAAACACAAGCTACTGCAAAGAGGTTGCAGTGTGTATGTGTGTTCTGTTGTCTGTGCTCTTGAGCACATGTGTATACATACGTGTGTGTTACTTAGAAGGGAATCTTGGCCAGAAATTTCTTCATATTAACCCTGAAAATTACTGCAAGATTGTCTGTGTGTGTGTGTCTGATAAGGTAGTATTTTGATGAAGTAAGAGCACAATCCTTTTTTCTTTTCCTTTTTAATCTGTTCTCTCTCCACACCACCTAAATGGGCCTCTCAGCCAAACATCAGCTTTAATTTTAATTTCTATTTCTAGCCTGTACTCTATTAGCACCTTTTCTGTTTTACAGTCGACTCACTGATACAGCCCCAGATCTGTTGTGAGCAAACAATACGGTTTTGTTTCATGTTCCCATAAACATTGTTCTACTGTGTGGTGGTGCATTCCCTATTCTTGTACCTTATTTCTTCTGGTTAGGTTTGGGGGGTACTATTTCATGATATTCAGACTTGAGTTCATCTTTTTTTTTCAGAGTCTAGGGCTCCCTAAAGTTTTAAGGTAAAAGACGAACACATCCTTAGGTTTTTGTAAAATGTGTTGCTTTGTATTATGACAATAGTGTTCCTATGCCTGACATCCTCATAATAATATTAAGCTCTATTTTTTAGTGTGATGTACTTTATACATTTGTATAAATGTCACAGCCTGTAATCACTTCCTTTGTCATCGACGATTAATCTAAAAAAATCGAATAATTCACTGCCCCTTGCCATTTACATATCGTCTGCTGCCATCTGCTCTTCTCAGCAGCAGTAAATGATGGGTAATTAACTCAGTGCCTTTGTCTTTCCCTTGCTGAATGTCTGACACATATAGATTTTCCTCTGTGTGTGTATGCGTGTGCGTGTGCGTGTGTGTGTGTGCGCAAGTAAGGGGAAAAGGGAGGGAATAAGAGAGAAGAGAGCGAAAAAGAATGAATGATAGTGCAAGTCTGGAAGTCAGCACAAGATAATTTCAAGAGGAAAAGCCAAACAAAGATAGTGGTCCAGAGAAAAGGCGTATCTCATGACCTTGAGCGAAAGGAAGAACTCCTAGAACCATGGCTGCTTTGCATAAGCAAGAAGCGTTTTTCTAAAGCCTCAGTGGTCAAGGTCAAGATGCAAAATCAAGTAAGGGCTCCCTAAGCTATTCCTATCTACCAGAGGGCAAGGAGAGCATGCGAATGAGCCTAAATAGAGGGTACCCTGACCACAGGACTTCTGAACCAGCAGTCAGCATCTGTGGTTTAAGAAATGATTATGGAAAGGAAATCTCGGCTGATCTTGATGCAATGCATTTTTAAAAACAGAAAATATCTAGGAAAACTTACCAGGGTTTATGAGACTGCGGAATGTAGACATGCTTATTTTCAAAGGAAAAAATATCACCAGCCTGGATTTTCCCAAATTTCCTGTTAAATTATTCAGTTCTTCCTGGTGCAGCCCAAGAGTGCTTCATGAAGACTATGCTACTCTGAAGACTTTATATAAAGACTGTAATTATTCTTGTTTGAATAATACCCTATAATATGTGAAAATTATTTGACAGGTGGCTGTTTGATAACATTAAAAGAAAAATAATTAAAAAATAAAATTTTAAGAAAGTCAGAATCTGCCTTGCTCAACATGATTTTTATGCTAAGTAAAGTCAGCCTATAAGTTAAGTACAAGAAATCTGCTATAATTATTTTCTCATGGAATTAGTAAAGCTTGCTTAAATTAGAGATGATATATAGGTATGCCCCTGCTTTTTGAAAGACCTACACTAGTATCTGTTTTTGCTAACTGAAAGAAATCAAAGACATGGGAAGGAGATTGTTGCTTCCACGAAAAAAGGCAAAAAGCAAAAATCTAGTTTAGCGTTTACTTGGTAGCCAGCGGTTACAGAAGCAGAGGGCACCCGGAACAGTGAGCGTGGCACCTCCAAACTCCTTCCCCGGGAACCACGGTCAGCATCTCAGCGTCCAGCCCCCATAGCTTTGAACCATATCTGTGAGCATTTGTGTTTTAACTCTGTTTATTTTGTGCATCCGGTAGCAAGATGTGACCTGAGGTAATTGCTCCTTTGCTTTCACCATTTCAGCTTAAGAAAGGTTTTGTAGGAAGCCTCTGTTTTCGGAAACTTGTATGTTTGCTGGTTTGTAATTTAAACAAGCTAAATAAAATTCTTGTTCTCAAGGAGTTTGTACTTATATATATACTAACAGGGAGAATTGTTCAATCAATCAAAGAAATATCTAAGATATATATATATATATAAAGATCCTGATCTTAGATTTTTTAAGATTGTCGTTCTCGTGTGTTCTTAAGGTTTGAATAATCCTTGAAGACCCTATCAGAGGGGAGAGATTAATATAGAATCTGGAGAAGCTCTTGGAGCACGTTTTAGTCTGTGTGAGATTTTCTATGTAATATTTTATAGTGCAGTCTTAACTCTGTACTTCTATTTTTCCATCTGTATAATGGCCATGGAAACACTCTCCTCTTTTTCTAAATTAATAATGTAATATAAAGCAATTGTGTCCTGAAAGCAAAATGCCTTCCTAATGATATTGTAATGCATATGGTAGTGCTTATTTCTGATACCTCAATCAGACTATTGATGTTTTTTATGGATCATGAATACTTAAAAACATTAATCTGTTGGCTTAATTTTGGTACGTGTGGTTAATCTTTGCTTTAACATCTATCACCACTGGCCTTCTGAAGGTTAATTTATTTGTTTGTAATTATAAAGCAACTGGACATCACTTGGAAGGCCATTGAATTCGTGAATTACATTTTCTATGTTAGCTTCAAATGACTTGAAGAGATGACTTAATACACACATTATGTGATGAAATTGCTAAAAATATACATAAATACTTGACTTAGTAAGTCACTTAAATATAAGAATGTTCTAAATACATAAAAATGGACTCAGTATCTCATTGCTATTGTGTTAACTGTATGAAGTCATGTACTTTATGAAACTATTTAAATTGCATAAAAATTTTATGACTTACAGGTAAATTTGTCAGTATCTAATTGAGTAAGAGAGTCTTGAAAGCTTTCACTGCAATTGTTAATTCAGCATCTTTGTTCTCTCAGGCTGTTACATGACCCAACAGGCTGGGAGAACAATATTGCTGAATGTAATTGGCATATGTCAGCAAAATATAATTAGTAACAAGCCTTTTTCTGAAATGCTCTTTTTGTTGATTTAAAAAAGTTGAAGATTTCCTCTTGGATTAAATTATAGCTTGAATTTCTCTCTCATTTAATTCTGGTAGGTCTTAAAAAGAAATTGTGAATTAATTTATCTTTAGATTTAAAAATAATTTTTATTTATTTATTTATATTTTTGGCTGTACTGGATCTTTGTTGCTGTGGGGGCCTTTCTCTAGTTGAGGTGTGTGGGTTTCTCATTGTCGTGGCTTCTCTTGTTGCGGCTCCTGGGCTCTAGGGCACAGGGCCAGTAGTTGTGGCATGCTGGCTTAGTTGCTCCTTAGCATGTGGGATCTTCTTGGACCAGGGATCAACGCAGGTCTGCTGCATTGGCAGGTGGATTCTTTACCACTGAGTAACTAGGGAAGCCCCTAGAAATGGTGAATTCATTTAAATTTTTATTCCAGAAGTATGTATTGATTTCCTGTGCTGTGCATACACTGTGCAGGCTTGTCTTTCCTTCAGTGGGTTTTTAGTTTGATTTTGGGTATGAGAGCTCTGTATAGAAAATATGAGACACTGTATTTTCAAAGGTTATCAACCAAAATGAATGCTCAACTCTTCAATTTCCATCCCACCCCCGCCTCCCCACTGCCACTCCATATATCTTGAGGTTTGGAACAGATGTGGTGACTGGGTATTTCTCAGGGATTTGGACTGGTAGTTACTGACACCAAAGGCAGAGACAGAAGAAACTGTTTGAATAGGCTTTCACGGCACCTCTGTTCATTTAACTCCAGCAATGTTATGGTCAGGGTTGGGAATGGGGGAGTTGGGGATACAATTGTCTTCCCCTCCCTTTATTAACAGGAAAATGGGAATCTTTCACTCTAGGAGATTTTGGAAGACAAAAACTTTTCCTGTAACATGTAACTTTTTTGATGGGAACAGAAAAATGTTTGTCAAATTGTTATCTTTGTGACAAGAACATTGGAAAATTTCCTCAGAACCTGGAGTTGTAATGAAACATCATTTTAATGAAAAGCTGCTTTAGATTCACACCTGAAAATGTGATCATTTCCCCTAAGAAAATTGTGAGTTTGTGGTTGTAGCCAAGTCTGTGGAGATCAAACTAGTCAATCCTAAAGGAAATCAACCCTGGATATTCATTAGAAGAACTGATGCTGAAGCTGAAGCTTCAATACTTTGGCCACCTGATGGAAAGAGCTGACTCATTGGAAAAGACCCTGATGCTGGGAAAGATTGAAGGCAGAAGACGGGGATGACAGAAGATAAGATGTTTGGATGGAATCAGTGACTCGATGGACATGAGTTTGAGCAAACTCTGGAAGACAGTTAAAGACAGAGAAACCTGGCGTGCTGCAGTCCATGGGATCGCAGAGTCAGATACGACTGAGTGACTGAACAACAGCCAAGTCTAAGTGAGGGGTCGTACCTGCCACGTCGACAGTGTCAATGGGATGAACCTGGAGGAGCAAGGTAGATAAGGAAACGAGTGCTTAGTCATCCATACCGACCAGAAGCAATGCTGGCGCCCCCGAAGTGTGACACATAACACGCAGTGCTCAACCATTCTCCTTAGCAAGGCCTTTCTCTCACATCTTCAAGCTAGTCTAATCCCATGCGTTGGGTTCTTCCTCATTCGCTCTCTTACTTTGGATTTGGAGCTTCCTGGGCACCATCCCTACCTTCCGAGCAGGCTATTCCCCATCTCTTTTGTCCAGGATCTTCATTTCCTTTGTCTTGTCCTTAGGTGCTGTGTTCCTGGGAGCCTGTCTTCTATTCCTCAGTGTTCCACACAAACTATGATTGTCTGGCATTTATGCTATGCTATGTTACATATCTCACCATCCTTTACTGCACAGGGATCATTCAAAATGCAGAAAAGTTCTGCCTATAAAATGAATTTGGGGCATGGAGGAGACCATTTCTGAAATCTTCACACACATCATCCATCTCAAGACTTTATAGCAACTATATTTGTGCCTGGGGTTCCAAGGTGGCTCAGTGGTAAAGAATCCATCTGCAGTGCAGGAGATGCAGATTCGATCCTTGGTCAGGAAGATCCCCTGGAGCCGGAAATGGCATCTCACTCCAGTATTCTTGCCTGGAGAATTTCATGGACAGAGGAGCCAGGCAGGCTACAGTCCATCAGGTCTCAAAGAGTCAGACATGACTTAGTGACTCAGCACACATACACATATTCGATTCAGACTTTTAAAAAAGTTATAAGAGTTCATTTACTAAAATCATACAGCAGAATTTAGAATTGTAAGCATTCTTGGTGAGCATGATATGACTAAATTGTAAACCTATCATCTTGTGTTAGATACGGAAAAGCTAGAAGGTCAAACTTCAAATCTTAGCCACACTTATCAACATAATCAAGTTGCATCTGCAACTCCAAGCAGTGATGCACATATGTCCTTTTGCATCCTTCATCTTTGGGCTTTAGAACTCTGGAAATGTCAATAAAGAATAAGATGGCACATAATCTAATCCATAATTTTATAAAGGATGTTGTAGTGAAATGTACTGAGTTTGAAATAGCAAGCCAGGTAAGCTTTCACAGGAGAAGGCAATAGCACCCCACTCCAGTACTTTTGCCTGGAAAATCCTATGGACGGAGAAGCCTGGTAGGCTGAAGTCCATGGGGTCACTAAGAGTCAGACACAACTGAATGACTTCACTTTCACTTTTCACTTTCATGCATTGGAGAAGGAAATGGCAACCCACTCCAGTGTTCTTGCCTGGAGAATCCCAGGGACGGGGGAGCCTTGTGGGCTGCCGTCTAAGGGGTCGCACAGAGTCGGACACGACTGAAGTGACTTAGCAGCAGCAAGCTTTCACAGCTGGGAAGCAGAGATCTGGGCTGAAAACAAAGATCCCTAAGAGAAGGCTAATACAGTCCACTCCAAGCAGAGACTTATTTGTGGGCACTTCACATAAACTGAGAAGGGTGGGGGAGGTTGACTGATTGTTGTAAATTTATAAAAGACTAAGTTCCTGCCTATGAAAAAAAAATCAGAGTGGGCAGAAGGACCCGCCGAAACAAAATTAAACCTTTCTGCAGTGCAGAGGGTATCTCTTTGACCCGAATAAAAACTTTTACCTAAGAAAAGATGGAATTATCAGAATGTTCTCAGGAGTATATACAAATAATTTCAAAAGCAAACTGCATTATTTGTTTTCACTCTCATCTTGAATATGATCTGAAATTTTGAGGAAAAAATAATAATAGAAAATGTGTCTACTTGGTTTTATTGAGCCTATCTTTGCATGAAATGTTCCCTTGGTATCTCTAATTTTCTTGAAGAGATCTCTAGTCTTTCCCATTCTATTGTTTTCCTCTATTTCTTTGCATTGATCGCTGAGGACGGCTTTTTTATCTCTCCTTGCTATTCTTTGGAACTCTGCATTCAAATGGGTATATCTTTCTTTTTCTCCTTTGCTTTTCACTTCTCTTCTTTTCACAGCTATTTGTAAGGCCTCCTCAGACAGCCATTTTGCTTTTTTGCATTTCTTTTTCTTGGGGATGGCCTTGATTCCTGTCTCCTGTACAATGTCATGAACCTCTGTCCATAGTTCATCAGGCAATCTGTCTATCAGATCTGGTCCCTTAAACCTATTTCTCACTTCCAGTGTATAGTCATAAGGGATATGATTTAGGTCATACCTGAATGGTCTAGTGGTTTTCCCACTTTCTTCAATTTCAGTCTAAATTTGGCAATAAGGAGTTCATGATCTGAGCCACAGTCAGCTCCCAGTCTTGTTTTTGCTGACTGTATAGAGCTTCTCCGTCTTTGGCTGCAAAGAATATAATCAAGAAAATCAGAGATACCAAGGGAACATTTCATGCAAAGATAGACTCAATAAAGGACAGAAATGGTATGGACCTAACAGAAGCAGAAGATGTTAAGAAGAGGTGGCAAGAATACACAGAAGAACTGTACAAAAAAGATCTTCATGACCCAGATAATCATGATGGTGTGATCACTCACCTAGAGCCAGACATCCTGGAATGTGAAGTCAAGTGGGCCTTAGAAAGCATCACTACGAACAAAGCTAGTGGAGGTGATGGAATTCCAGTTGAGCCATTCCAAATCCTGAAAGATGATGCTGTGAAAGTGCTGCACTCAATATGCCAGCAAATTTGGAAAACTCAGTAGTGGCCACGGGACTGGAAAAGGTCAGTTTTCATTCCAATCCCAAAGAAAGGCAATACCAAAGAATGCTCAAACTACCGCACAATTGCACTCATCTCACACTAGTAAAGTAATGCTCAAAATTCTCCAAGCCAGGCTTTAGCAATACGTGAACTGTGAACTTCCCAATGTTCAAGCTGGTTTTAGAAAAGGCAGAGAAACCAGAGATCAAATTGCCAACATCCTGTGGGTCATCAGAAAAGCAAGAGAGTTCCAGAAAAAACATCTATTTCTGCTTTATTAACTATTCCAAAGCCTTTGACTGTGTGGATCACAATAAACTGTGGAAAATTCTGAAAGAGATGGGAATACCAGACCACCTGACCTGCCTCTTGAGAAACCTGTATGCAGGTCAGGAAGCAACAGTTAGAACTGGACATGGAACAACAGACTGGTTCCAAATAGGAAAAGGAGTACGTCAAGGCTGTATATTGTCACCCTGCTTATTTAACTTATACGCAGAGTACATCATGAGAAACGCTGGGCTGGAAGAAGCACAAGCTGGAATCAAGATTGCCATGAGAAATTTCAATAACCTCAGATATGCAGATGACACCACCCTTATGGCAGAAAGTGAAGAAAAACTAAAGAGCCTCTTGATGAAAGCGAAAGAGGTGAGTGAAAAAGTTGGCTTAAAACTCAACATTCAGAAAATTAAGATCATGGCATCTTGTCCCATCACTTCAAGGCAAATAGATAAGGAAACAGTGGAAACAGTGTCAGACTTTATTTTTTTGGTCTCCAAAATCACTGTAGATGGTGATTGCAGCCATGAAATTAGAAGACACTTACTCCTTGGAAGGAAAGTTATGACCAACCTAGACAGCATATTCAAAAGCAGAGACATTACTTTGCCAACAAAGGTCCATCTAGTCAAGGCTATGGTTTTTCCAGTAGTCATGTATGGATGTGAGAGTTGGACTATAAAGAAAGCTGAGTGCCGAAGAATTGATGCTTTTGAATTGTGGTGTTGGAGAAGACTCTTGAGAGTCCCTTGGACTACAAGGAGATCCAACCAGTCCATCCTAAAGGAGATCAGTCCTGAGTGTTCATTGGTAGGACTGATGTTAAAGCTGAAACTCCAATACTTAGGCCACCTGATGCGAAGAGCCGACTCATTTGAAAAGACCCTGATACTGGGAAAAATTGGGGGCAGGAGGATAAGGGGACGACAGAGGATGAGATGGTTGAATGGCATCATTGACTCAATGGACATGGGTTTGGGTGGACTATGAGGGAGGCCTGGCGTGCTGCATCTCATGGGGTCGCAAAGAGTCAGACACAACTGAGCGACTAAACTGAAGTGAACTACTTGGTTTACTCAGAAGAACTTACAACTCAAAAATAAGAAATCAGAATTACTTAACATTTAACAGGTCAGGCAGTTTATAGCAAATACTATTTGGGGAAATGTTTTTGGATTCCAAAGTAAATAATTAAAATTAAAGAGAAAAAATTGTACATTTTAAGAATACTTTTATGAATAAATTTAAAACTGAAAAAATTTTAAAGTAATAAGTAACCATTGTGAACATTTTGATTTTGTATTACAATGAGTACTTTTTTAGGGAAATTTAAATAGTCATAAAGAAGTAAGCATAGGCTTGTGCATTTCAACTGTTTTAAATAAGCTACATGAATCTATTATACAACATGGGGAATTCAGCCAGTATTTTATAACTATATAGAGAGTATAAACTTTAAAAATTATGAATCACTATATTGTACACCTGTAAATTATATAATATCATACAGTAGTTACACTTAAAAAATTAAGAGTAAGCGGTGTAAAATAAAGGCAATTGTGTAGAGGGTTCTCTATCTATGAAAAGCAGAGTCAGACAGTTTTTATGTACATTAATTTAATCTGAAATTGCAAATTTGAAAACTGATCTTCATGCCCTGTAAATACTATAAAGAATTTGTGCCATGAAATCTACCCATCAATTTACTTATTAATTGCCCAGTCAACAGATATTTCTAGTAACCCTTTGTTCTAGGCACTTCTCAGAGTGCTGGAGAAAGAAGAATCAATAAACTAGAACCCCTGACTTGAGGAACTCTCAATCCACTGAGAGTACTGAGCATGTAAAAACATGTAAATTCTTTCTCCACGCCCAAGGAGCTCAATTAACTTCGTTCCAAATGACAAAGTTTAGGATGATTTTGTCCCAACAAAATGCTGCATTTTGTTTTAAAAGCCAGTGTGTACCATACTTTTAAGTGGATAGTAGAGCTGCTTCATCCATGGTGAACAAGGGTGACTTTCTTTGGGCAAGTCCTACAGAAGAGTCTTGAACAAATCTGGAGAATGAGTAGTTCACTCTCTTCTTACCCAGTTTCATATGTACTTCACCCTTCCAGAAAGCATGGCGCTGAATACACAT
The DNA here is from genome assembly GCF_027580195.1 of Bos mutus. NCBI lineage: Eukaryota > Metazoa > Chordata > Mammalia > Artiodactyla > Bovidae > Bos > Bos mutus. The sequence continues at coordinate 53,663,687 of NC_091630.1, read as the reverse complement.
GTTCCACACAAGTAAAACATGTGAGTAGCTGCACAAAAGGAAAAGAAACAAAAAAGGAGAGAGAAACGAAAGATTAACCAGAGAAAGAATTCCAAAATGTTTCAAAATACTTAATAAGCAGTAAGCTTTGAGTGTGTATACTGCAGACCCAGGGATGGAAATCTTGAGAAGATGAAATTATTCAGTTCAGTTCAGTTGCCCAGTCATGTCCGACTCTTTGCGACCCCATGAACTGCAGCATGCCAGGCCTCCCTGTCCATCACCAACTCCCGGAGTTTATCTCATCCTCTGTCATCCCCTTCTACTCCTGCCTTCAATCTTTCCCAACATCAGGGTCTTTTCAAATGAGCCAGCTCTTTGCATCAGGTGGCCAAAATACTGGAGTTTCAGCTTTAACATCAGTCCTTCCAACGAACACCCAGGACCAATTTCCCTTAGGATGGCCTGGTTGGATCTCCTTGCTGCTGCCGCTGCTGCTGCTGCTGCCAAGTCGCTTCAGTCGTGTCCGACTCTGTGCGACCCCATAGACAGCAGCCCATTAGGCTCCTCTGTCCCTGGGATTCTCCAAGCAAGAACAGTGGAGTGGGTTGCCATTTCCTTCTCCAATGCATGAAAGTAAAAAGTCAAAGTGAAGTCGCTCAGTCGTGTCCGACTCTTAGCAACCCCATGGACTGCAGCCTACCAGGCTCCTCCGTCCATGGATTTTCCTTAGGTGAAAGTAAATAGAACCAATGAGCCTATTTACAGGACAGGAACAGAGACACAGATGTAGAAAATGGACATGTAAACACGGGGGAGGGTGGGATGAATTGAGAGAGTAGCATTGACGTATACACACGACCATGTGTAAAATAGCTAGTGTAGCACAAGGACCTCAGCTTGGTGCTCCGTGATGACCTAGAGGGGTGAAGGGAGGTTCAAGAGGGAGGGGATATATGTACATATATATATATAGAGAGAGAGCTAATTCATGACGTTGTGTGGCAGAAACCAATACAACATTGTAAAGCAATTATACTCCAACGAAGATAAATAAATAAATGCAAAACAAAAAATAAACAAAGAAGGCCAACCAGTAAAAATGAAAATTTCTTTATGTTTTGAAAGCAAGATGTAGACAAAGATTCCCACTCTAGGCAACATTTAATTGACATTAACAATTAACAATATTTAACATTTAACAATATTCAGATCATGGAAAACAAAGTCATGTTAATTTCTGAGCACCATATTTTAACTGGGACACTGGCAAATTCCATTGAATAGGGGAGAAGAACAAGAATAAGGAAATTCTAAATTTTTTCTCATTTCTAATTGCTGGAGTCTAACTTAATTTAGGATTTATCACATAGTTTAAATATGGTCCCCAAGTAAAACAGAAGAAAACAAAAACCTTCACTCCCACTCTTTTTTCTTTATGTGAAGGATGAATTCAATACATCTTATTAAAAGAAATATCAAAGTCTGTCTGTGTGAATTTGTACTTAAATACCATCCTGGGGGAATAAGTCCTATGTAAGAATTTTAAGTCTGTAGACAGGAGAATTTTGAAGATTTAGAATTAAAATAGAACAGAAAGGAGATTTGAATAATGTAGAGATAATTATTTATCTTTTGATGCACATTTCTTCCAGCAAAAGTAAGCACTTTGCCTTGAAAGGTGTGTATGATTTTTGGCTAAGCCATTCCACTTTTAGAATTGTATCATAAGGAAATCATTAAAGATTTATGCAGTTTTCTATAAAAGTGTTCATCTCAGTGTTACTATTAATAGTGAAAAAAAATAGAAGTAATCTACATGCTAAATGTTGGAGGATAGGTTAAATAAATTATCCTCACAATGTAATATGTAATAAATAGTTGAGATGGAAGCTATTCACACTATATTGTTAAGTGAATAAATCAGATTAAAATTTGTATGCATCTTTATTTTACATTATTTTATCCCAAAATATGGAAGGAGAGGACTAAAAGAATAATATGGTAATTGTGGCTTTTTTGTGTGTGTGTGTGTGTGTGGAGAGGTTATGGCTCTTTCACCTGAATTTCCTTATTTTTGCATATTTTCTTTTTTATAAGTGCTTATTTTCTAATTCTTCCCCAGTGAAATTGTATTGTCTTTGTAATAATAAAAATATATTTTAAATTTAAAATTTAAAATTACATGTTGTATATTTAGGATATAAAATATGCATATTTCTATTGGGATAATATAGATCTATGGTATAAGGAGTATATGTTACATAAACATATACAGATAGATCCCTTCCCTGGTGGCTCAGATGGTAAAGAATCCACCAGCAATGTGGGAGACCTGGGTTCAATTCCTAGGTTGGGAAGATTCCCTGGAGGAGGACATGGCAACCCACTCCAGTATTCTTGCCTGGAGAATCCCATGGACAGAGGAGCCTGGTGGGCTACAGTCATGGGGTTGCAAAGAGTCGGACATGACTGAGTGATTAAGCAGAGCACAGCACAGCACATATATAGATCAGCAGGCAGATGGATGGATAGATAGATGAAATAAAAGTAGAGTCTGTGTTTCTCTCGTGCCCCACATGTACTCCATCACCAAGTATGGTCAGTGTTGTATTCCAACCAAACTGACCTTTGGTTCTTTAAACATATCACACTTATTCTTATTTTAGGATGATCATTTGAGCTAATCTCTCTGCCTTAAATGTTTTCCAGCATCTGTTATATGTGGCTGCTACAGTCTCACTTATTGGACTCGAACATCCCCACCATAATGAGGAAGTCTCTGATCACCCTCTCTCTTATTTCTCTACTTACTTTCCTCAGAGTTCTGATCACAACATGTAGGTCTTTTGCTTATTTGTGTGCTTGATAAATGCCTGTCTCCTGTCGAATTTAAGCACTGTGAAGTCAGAAACCTGTCAGTGATCATTGACTCTTCAAAACCTAACACAGGACCTGACGTAGAGTCGGTATAGGATGGATTAAAGTTTCCCTGATGGCTCAGATGGTGAAGAATCCGCCTGCAATGCGGGAGACCTGGGTTCAATCCTGGGTTGGGAAGATCCCCTTAAGAGGGTATGGATGCCCACTCCAGTACTCTTGCCTACAGAATCCCCATGGATAGAGGAGCCTGGTGGGCTACAGTCTATAGGGTCGCAGAGTCGGGCACGACTGAACGACCAAGCACAGCACAGCAAAAATTTCAGCAAGAGGGGCAGACATTAGGACTTTCAGTAGAAAACCTGGAGAACCAGTGTTCAGTGTTGAGTAGAGATAAACTTACTTTATGGTGTTTCTAATATGAATATGTACATATGTATATTTATGTATGTATATACATACATACAAGCTTAACACTTGTATTTTATTGTTCAGTCACTCAGTAATGTCTGACTCTTTGCAACCCCATGGACTGCGTACATACATATAAATTTATAATTTATGCATATTTAAAAGCATATGTAAATATATTTTGTATATATATGTAAATATTGTATGAAATTTCAGGCATATACAAAACTAGAGAGAATAGTGTAATGAATCTACTTCATGAGTCCATCAGCTACCTCTAACAGTTATCAATTTATGGTTAACCTTGTTTCATAAACAGAACTTTCTTCTCTCTGTCTGCATTGTTTTAAAGCAAATTCCAGACATATTATTTTCTCCTATAATTTTAATACGTACTCTGAAAAGATAAAAACAACTATAATTCCACTATTGTACCAAATTAATAATAATACCTTAATATTTTATATGTTAGTTATTCTAAAAAATGTGTATTAGCATTTCTTTTCATCTAAAACACTGTTCTTGAACCCTCTTCCACTGCCCATCTTTTTAAAAATTAATCCTTAATTCTTAGATGTCATGCAGTCAGAAATACAGGCTATTTTTCTTAATGTGGATAGTTCTTTGGCTTTCAAAAGTGAACTCCTTTTCAAATTGCTTCAGAGATAAGATAAACAATTTTCTTTTGCATTATATTTTACATATGTATATTTCTGGTATATTTTCCCATGAATCTTTTTATCCCTCTCAGTCTTAACATTTTGTTAATCTACCATCAGATGATAAATCACTTGCAGAGAGTAAATGATCTTGAAACCTTGTTCTAATGAATAGTCTAGATTTGTAGGTAATCAATACATATTTGTTGATTTTATTCTGATGTTTGGATACTGCAGATAGCATAGTATGGATAATAATTTATGAGTAACTGTGTAAGAGTAATCTTTATTTTTCAATAAGGTACAGGAAGGGTAGTTTTTTCTCTCTCTATACCTTCAGATCAGATCACATCAGTCGCTCAGTCGTGTCTGACTCTTTGCGACCCCATGAATCGCCGCACACCAAGCCTCCCTGTCCATCACCAGCTCCCGGAGTTCACTGAGACTCACGTCCATGAGTCAGTGATGTCATCCAGCCATCTCATCCTCTGTTGTCCCCTTCTACTCCTGCCCCCATCCCTCCCAGTTTCTTAAAGCAGTTTTAGGTAACATTCACTAATTGATTGCACTGAGTTGTTTATAAGGACAAGACATATTCTTCACAAGTTTGCAATATCCTGGCACAAAGGCACAAATTGGTGGCGAAACAGAAAATTCTACTGAGATGCTGTGGATATAGCATATTTTTACCAGCTTTCCAGTTGTTAGTAAATTACATTCTTGGTCCTCAAGTTAGGACACTGGGCTGACATATCACTTGAGCACATCCATCTGGGGTTCGCTCATTTGGTGAGTAAAAGCCTGCTAACTAACCTCTACCAGCTGCAGCCAACAATACACACTAGATATTAGCCAGGGAGTCAGCAAAGCTGGTCTTTTTTCCCCCTTAATTCTAAATATTGCATTTCATCCATCTAGCATTGTCACATATTCATCAGCTAGCCTCTGACTAGTAGATAAATGGGTGGTGGAAACATCCCTGGAGACTAGGAGTCTCGCCTCTGGTTTTGACGGGATTTTATTCAGAGGAGTCACACATTTATTGACCTCAAGGCTAGTGAGGTCAACATGACAATGCAGTGTGTATTGATTTGGTTCAATCCAGGAATTGCTCATGTATCGTTTATATTTATGTAAATAAAGCACTAGTCTTTCATCTTCCAATTACAACGCGTTACTGAATTAATGTGATTAAAGATGGTGCTGGACTGATGTTAACAGGGCCTTGCTTTCTGTCATAAAGTGCAAGGGAACAATCATGCAAAATTAATATATTTCTAAGGCGGTGAATATGCATTCCAGCACCAGTTATTATAAACTCCCTGCTCTTTTTTCCTCTCTTGTTCAAGCCAATTTCATGCTAAAATACCTTGACATCGTTTCTTTTTATTCCTGGCTTTCCCCCCTGTTCTATGCCTGCATCTCCAAATTATATTATGTGGTAGATTTTTCTATAAATGGGAATATGATATCTTTGAGATGAACAAGGTTGGCAGGAATTTAGCATCCGAAGAGTTTTGAATAGGCATGTCTGTTATTTTTATTGAAATATTTTCAGCTATCTATTTTTCTTAACACAATAATAAAAATGACAGTGTATGAGGTAGGAATTATGAGTTCATACATTTGGCAACTGAACTGCTTTTTCCTAGGTCATTGCTTTGTTGTCTAAGCTTGAAATCACATTTTGGAACCAATAATACAGAAGACACACAGCTATGATCCAAAAGATAAATCTTTCTTTCTTTTTTTTAATTAGAGGAGGGGAAAACTAAGGTTAGAAATGTGAGGAATTGTATGGGTTCTTGCTCTAATTGATAGAACAAAACAGCTCTTGCCACTGAAGTATAAAGAAACGTATATACTACATTATAATTGGTTTGATATCTTGACTTTTAAAACTGTTGAATGCAGAAATCATTTTATGGAAATGTTACAATAAAAAAGGGCATCTGGTATCTGTTTCACCTCATCACTTATCCATTCAGTAGAAAAATAAATTGAGAAGTGCATTCTGTAGGACAAGATTTTATGGGAAATACAGTATGGTTGATACTGTGATCTGTTTCTTAAACTTATCATTCTATACCACCACCGGGAGACATTTAGTATAGGGACAAGAGATGCATTCCTAAGCACTCCCTTTGGCTGCCAGGTAAGGGACATCTAAGAACTGACAGCAGTGTAGCATCTTGGGGAATCAGTCTGGTACAAAAAAATGAATATAGACGAGATGGGATCTCTGGGTATGGAGCAGTGGGGAAGGAGATGATTGGCACTGCCTGCTGATATATAAAGGTATATTATGCACAATAACAACAGCTTGGTTCCCTGGGCTCCTGAGGCTCACCACACTCTAGAACGGAAGGTACATAATGTGCAGGATAAGTTTATCTTCCAGCATGGTCTAGGGCAATTACTTGGTATTGATTTTCTGAAAGTTCAGTCTTACGTGTCAGCATCTTGTTGGCAAACTTTGCAACATCATCCAATCAAGTCAGGGCAGAGATGAGTGTGGGTAGAGAGAAACCATCACCAGCTGGTCCTTTCTGCAGGATAGGTAGAGAGCCCCCCAGCCCTCTTCGCGAAGACTCTTGAAATTGCCCTGTCTCATAGGGGGAATTGTAATCTCAGGGAATCCCTGTGCCTGATTGAGGTTCTTTTCCCAGTGGTGCACCTTTGACCTCTGTATTGATTCTACCCTCTCATCAAAGGCGCTGATGTCATTCCTTGTGATCAAGCAGCATTTGCATTTAAGAGCTGCAACTGTGCGCTGACCCCAAACCATTTCACCAGAATGAAAGTCGACCGCATGGCAGATGTGTTTCCCCATGATATTAGAATCCATTGTGCCCTTTGGTAGGTGTTTTTGTCATCTAGAGAAAGGGCATATACTTTCTGCTCCAGATTTTCATTTCAGTCCAACAAGAAATTGTGAAATTTTTTAAAACAGAACAGGGATCAAAATGATTCCCACCTTTAGTCCAATAAATAGTATTTCTACTTGTTAAAGCTTAACACAAAATGATAAAAAGTCTGAATGTATTTTCAGAAATTCTAGCTCTTTACATAATTCTTATAGTCTTTTTCAGTGTTTCTTTACTGATATATACCCAGTGTAAGGCCTGTTTGTTGACTATCTACTTAAATATGCTAAATAGAAATGACAATAATTCTCTGAGGAAAATAGTAGATGTTTCATTAAAAAAATGCAATGCAATCTAAATATCAACCTTCAAATTGTATTCTTTCTCCCACCCCGCAGCGCTTTCCTCCTCTCCTTCCTCTTCCTTCTTCAAGTAGGATGGAAAAAGGGAAGAAACCCACTTCTGAGGCATAGACACCTAAAGAGAAATTAATGTCCATCAACAGTTACCTGTATTGTATCCTGCCTTCCTGTCTCTCCTTTAGATTCTATCCATTCTCATTTATTAATTTCAATCAATAAATATTTACTGAGAATTCATGTAATGGTGCTAGGAATTCAGTGATGAGAAAAATGGATGTAGTTTCTCATGGAACTGACTGTCCAACTCGGGAGACAGGCATCAAATGACTATACAGATAAAGATGAAGACAGCCAGGACAGAAAAGTTTACATAAATAGCGGAGAGTAGAAATTATTCTATGAACGGAATCAGAAATATCTGGACAAATACTTTAAAGGGCTTGCTGTGGGGGGTATTGAAGATACTGAAGGGTGTGTATACCTTGGATACCCTGGAAACCAAGAGAGGTAAATCAAGGCAGCATAGGATGACAGAAAGGGTGTGTGTGAGCATGCTAAGTCACTTCAGTCATGTCTGACTCTTTGCAACCCTATGGATTATAGCCCCCAGGCTCCTCTGTCCATGGGATTCTCCAGGCAAGAATACTGTAGTTAGTTGCCATGCCTGTCTCCAGGGGATCTTCCTGACCAGGGGATCAAACTTGAATCTCTATGTCTCCTCAATTGGAAGATGGGTTCTTTATCACCTGGAAAGCCCACAACAGATGGGGTATGGTTTATTAAATGCTCTCAGATTAGCAGAAAATATGGGAAATACTTTAGATTCTTATAGACTAGGACTTAGAAGTTCAAGCCAATAGTCTAATTTTTTTTTTTAATTTTTGAAAAAGTATCTTCAGTCATTGTTGTGAAGATAAACCACAAAGACTGTAAATGAGGATAACAGGGGTTGTAGTTTCACTTGAGGTTGAGAGGGACATTAGACAAGACTTCTTGTTTTTTTTCAGATCTTGAGGTCTCTTGATTTTATTTTGAAGAAGAGTTGGATCTCTCTGTAAGAAAATAATTGCAAAAACATCTGAGTTTGTAAAGATGTTAACTTTCACATGGTCACTTGATTATGTTCTCTTTTGCATGAGTTAAAATTAAAAAATATTGATGCCATTTTCAGTTTCATAGTACATTTACAGTTATATCATGCATTAGTGCAAATTGTTTTAATCAACTTTTAAAGGAATCCGATAAAAAGTAAGGACGAGACCACTGACTTTCACACAGGGCTCTGGAAATATAGTACGTGGCACAGGCAGAACTTGAATTCAGGTCTTATTCCCATAAACTCTGTGCTCTTTCAACTACTTTTGAAATCCAGTATTTGAGGTGAAAGCATCCATAGTTTCTTTTTTTTTTCCTTTAATTTAGCCATCTGTTACAATAAATATTGGAGAAGGAAATTGCAACCCACTCCAGTACTCTTGCCTGGAAAATCCCATGGACTGAGAAGCCTGGTAGGCTTCAGTCCATGGGGTCGCAAAGAGTCGGACAAGACTGAGCGACTTCACTTTCACTTTACAATAAATATAAAAGGTACTCAGTTAAAAAAACCCATATTATGTGAAAACCTCTATCCAATATAGGAATGTCTGTATTGAGTACATTTAGATGACTTCCAAAGACACCATTCTTACGGTGGATAGAGAATTGAAAAGAGGTCCCGTGGACTGCCTAACAGGCTTCTCATTGGTTTGGAAACAGCAAGAAAACTAGATCTTGGTAAGGTGGAATGATCTCTAATTTCTCATTTTATTTAGAAACCAGGCTAAAATGAAAAATAATAGCATTCTGAGGAAAAGTAACAATAGCCCCGCCCCTGAGATAAGCACCTATAGAGAAATACTTTGATGTCATTAAATAATCTCCATGTTGCTAACTTTTATCTTGAGGGAGAGTGGTTTAGGAAGCCTTTGACAAATCTCCCATCTCTTCTGTCATATTCTTATGATTATTATTTCATGGAATAGACTCAGTTCCATGAATCATAATTGACAACATGATTGTACTTATTAATCATTATTTAAATCAGGTATTAGATAACAAATAATTGAGTGAACTGTCCTCTATATACATAGAGGATGCTGATTAGCCATATTTACAGCATGTACATTGTTCTTTTTTTGTCATTTATTATCTGTCATTTGGTTAGGAAGTTAGATTCTAAAGCTCACGGTTGATAACCCAGCCTCACCACTTTATCAGAGGTCTGACCCCAGGTAAGTTAAGTAAATTTTCTAGGGTTTAGAGTCATCATCAATAAAATGGGGTTAATGACACTTTAAAAAACACTTTTCAGGATGAAGTTAGATGGCTAATATGAAATAAACTAATGCAGGGATTTTTTGCCTGTCATTCACTTGAGAGATGAACAGACCAAGTAATGGGTGTTGTCAGTGGCTGGGGGACTGGATAGATCAGGGCAGGCCACAAAAGAATATAATCAGCATCTCCTGTTAACATCTAGATATGTGGACCCAGATCCTGGGTTAAATGTCACTGGCGTACATACAGAGGTCTTTTAATCATCTGTGAACTTTCATCTGGTCACTTGATTACATTCTCTTTTGCAGGATTTAAAAAGTTGTGATCAGAAACTAAAGGGAAAACCTATGATTTCAGGTCTCATGTCTTCTTGATTTACCATAATGCTGTGTGTCCCTAACCTTCTTGTTCATTAAATACACCCAGAATGTTCTTCAAATACACCAAAGTCCATGAGGACATCTTTGCACACAAGGCAATGGAGCATAATGTAACTGCTTCATCATGGTAGGGAAAACTTGAAAGCATAAGTGAATGTTTTTACTCAAAAGCACAGATTTCACCTCCTCCCCCTGGGGCTGCCGTAGGATGCTATATGTAGGACAGACATTGTTGTTTAGTTGCTCACTCGTGTTTGACTCTTCATGACTCCGTGGACTGTAGCCTCCCAGGCTCCTCTGTCTGTGGGATTTCCCAGGCAAGTATATTGGAAAATGTCATGGAAATGGGTTGCCATTTCCTTCTCCAAGGGATCTTCCTGGACTAGGAATCGAACCTGAGTCTCCTGCATTGGCAGGAGGAATTTTTTTTAACCATTGAACCACCAGGGAAGCCCAAATCAGATATATTTATCCCTTATTTCCAATGATAACTTTGGGAAATATTAAATGGCATCCCAAACCATATTGCCTCATCTCAAATATTTATTGTAACCAGTGACAATAGTGATGGGTTGTAAATATTTTGGGAATTGAAATGAAGAACAGTGAAGCCAAGAAAGATGGACCTTTTTGAATGTGCGTGATCTTACTTGACCATCTTTTGGTGTTAGATAATTTGGTTTATTTTCAGTTTAGAATTCCCTTGCATGTTGATTGTCATCTATCTTTCTTAGATCCACATTCAGCGAAGAGAAAATGTTCACACAATTATTTTGTATGTTGAAAAAGATTTACCTTTGACAATCGGCTATATCGTGAGTACATTTTGATGTGGCTGCTAGGAATTAGGGGCTGTGTCTATTTAAATTAGTTCTTTCTGAGGCTGAATATATGTCAGTGCTTCATGTATTGATTCTTACAAGGATGAAATACAAAAGATTAGAAGAGATACTAAAGATGGCAGTTTTCCTCCAAGATTAAAATCTTTTGGATATTTTATTTTTTTATCAAGGAAAACCATTAGTAAGCAAATTCAGCATTTAAAATGGTATGTGGTTATGGCAACATGTGACCTGCCCTTGTCGATGGAGTCAGAACCTTTTGGTGAGGGTTGCTCTTATGAATTGTGGACTTGCCCATAGGCTGTGATTAATTTTTGAGACAAAAAATATAAGTACACAAGTACAAGGTAAGATGAGAATATATTTCTTGCACTTCAGTAATGACTGACTTTGCTTTTGAAAACTTAAGTTTCTCTATTTAGTATTTCAAAGGCATATCTAAAAAATTCTGTAGGTCTATCCGAATCATTTCTTGGGTTAGAGTAGCCAGAAGGAAAGCCTGGGATGTATCATAGTGCTATTTCCATGTTGCAGGTGAGGGGAGTGAAGTACACAGATGGAGAGAGAACAGTTATGCTATGGAGGCCACAGGGTGACCAGCGAGGGCGCCTGCCAAAAGGAGTCTTGAGCATAGTGGGAGGAGTGACCAGTTGAGGATGTGGCAGCCTGCCTGATCTTCTCCCATCATGCTCAGAGCTTTATCAAGGGTCTGGGCTTAGCATGTGGAACCATGCACTTCTGGCTTTTATTTCCCAGCTTTTGAAACAGCCTGACCCCAAGCTCACCTGAGAGCAGGTTAGCATCACTCACCCAACAGCTTACCTCCCCCACCCCCTACCCACCGGATTTTTTCCAGTGATACAAATACATTCAACAGAAACACTCTGACCACATCAAATGTTACCTGTAATTTTTTTCCAGGTGAACTAACCACATCCACCAAGCCTTTAACCCTGTTCTATGCATTTGGGACACATTCATAAATGCTGATTTTCCTGCAGGTTGGTTTCTTCTGCTACATCAGTGTATAGAGAAGCTGAACATTTCAACCCCTTGCCGCAGTGACAGGTGACGAGTCTGATTGTTTGCTGATGTTGATTTGGAATGTTGATGCTTCAGGAAAAAAGAACTCCATCGAACAGACAATCTGCACAGCTCACGAACTACATAAAGAGCATTTGCTATAAATAAAGTGTCAACCGGGCGCTGCAGCTTTGTGTGGAATCATTTTCAAATTTTCCTTTTGAATTATTAAATAGACCATGTCAGAACAACTCTGATTATTATCCAATCCATATGCTTCAACACCAACCTTTTATGTAATATCAAGCGACTGCAGTGATCAATTGGACCAATCATGAAGGCTCCCTCGTTCTGGAAAGGAGTCAAGCCCTCCATCCCACTGCAGCATCTTATGCAGATACGCAAACACCTACGGCATAGCTTACAGAGGAGGCCGCAGCAGGATCTGCCTTTAGGAATGCGTGCAGGCTGTGAAAATATATTTAGTTCCTTATCAAGAACTTTAAGCCTTAGTCCATCTTTGTGCAATTTTAAGCCTGTTCAGGTGAGTTAGAAATAGCACTCTTATCCAGCTATACCTCTACCCAGCAGAATTATGTACATAACTTACATGGTAAATAAAATGTGCTACTGCATAGTTTTGAAAACTGTTGTATATAAAAAAATAAAATGCTGCCTTTGGTTTTCTTTTCTTTTTTTAAACATATACAGTATCTCCTGGAAACGGAGACGGATATGGAGGCATGTAGCCACGTGTAATTTATAAAATGTGATAAAATGATAATCTCTCACCTACACTAATACAGTTTATCTAGATAAATAACTCTTAGAATGAATACTGTGGATGCCTTGAGGGTTTTCAGCATTTAATTAAAACGGAACAAAAATTTTCACTGTCTGTGTTGGGATTTTAGCATCCACTCTTGACAAGGATATTCTTTAGGCTGAGAACAGATTAGTGACATTCCCTGGGAAACAAATGGGGGGTGGTATTTTTCTAGTTCTCAAGAAAAAAGAGGCTAAAAATGCATGGTATAGAAATCTTAAGATGAAATGGTTTCCGGAGTACGCCTCTGTTCGCCACCACAACCCCCCTCCCAGGGCTTGGACTAAGGGTGGAATTCAGGGGGGCTTCTCTGATAACTGCGGGTGATTGGAGGTAATACTCTCGGGCACTTTCACCAACGTCCTGGTGTGTAGCCATCACTCACAATGACTGCTAAAGCACAGGCTTTCTTCCTCTTGATGGTGTGTGATTTTGACGTTGGACGCAGGGAGGCAGGACGAGGCAGTGGCAGAAACCTAGAGAGGGAAGATGGGCCAGCCCAAGCCCTGGAGCAAACAGCTTCCCAGAATGCGGGGGATTATAGGAGCCTCCATTGTGGCCCACTTAACCCTAAAAATACATCCCAAGCTGCAGTGCCAAAGAAGTATTCAGAAGGAAGCCTTTTAATTGTTCCATTGTCTACTGAAAATTGATTTAGGTTTTCTTTTGAGTCAGTTTTTCTAGGAAAGCACTGATTACCTTTATGTGACAAACTCTGCTCTTTAAATACATCGATTGTACACTCTGTGTACAAATCATGTGTATTTCTTTTGTTTGTTTTTGCTCTATTTTATAGGATTTAGGACACAAAGAAAGAAAAGTCTTGTAACGCAGTGCTATCCTATCATTGAACAAATTAATCTGGATGTTTTTCCACAATTTTGATAACAGATGATATGCTGAAAAACCATGAAATTATTACTATGAGTTAATGTGGTATATTCCTTTTTTTTTTCACATAGCAGATTCAATGTTCATGTAACTTGGTTTAAAGGCTCTTCTGTGTGTGTGGAGATTTTTAGCACTCTTGAGAGAAATAAGAAATGGTACAAAAACTTGAGAAAAAATAATAAGTAAGGAGTGAGATTTTTCTAATCACTTTTAGTTCTTGTTTGGAATATTTGTTTTCCCCTGTGATTTCACTTTTGGATCTGGAAAATGGGATAATTCTTAAGAAAAGAACAATGGTAATGGGACTTAATGGGCAGAGTTTGTGAAATAATTTCATGGGTTTGGAACAAAGATGCTATTCAAATAGGCAAATATGAGATGATATGTTGGTGATAGATATTAATAGAAACTGAGGCAGTAGCCCAGAGGTGCCCTCTGTGTGTGTGTGTGTCCCTTTTCTCACCACACCTGGATACTCGTATAACAGTTATAATCAGTCTCAAAATATAACTCTTATAATTTAAAGTGGAAAAGAAATATGAGCAAATTATTAATAATCCAAGTTAATAAGCACATTGTATAATTTCTTATTCTGGGTACCTCTTAGCCATCATTGTTGACAAACACCCTCAAAAAGGGTATTTTCAACATTTCAAAATCCTTTTCAGGGGGACGAAAAGAGAATAGGACACTATTCCATATATTTTCCTCATGGGCAATGGAAATAAGCTCATATGATTCCATAGTCTTTTAGCCTCACTCCCCTTCCCCCCTCATCTGATCACATTATTCACACAAGGAACCAATGAGCCGTTGTCTCATTACCTTAAAATCCTATATTAATGAGACAGCGACAGTTTTTAATCATTTGAGTTAAGCCTTGAATATTCTGTTTGCTAATATCATGCATCCATTTAAAGATGAGAACAAGCACTTTTTTATAATATTTTACTTGCCAGTAGTGACTAAAATACTGATTTTTCTCTGTAAAGTTGCCAAACATTCTGCAGAAAACCTTATATTCTTCTGCAGAAGTTAATTTTATCTTTAAAGGCCTGGGTTAAAAAGAAGCGTCAAAACATGTGTCTTGGACAGTCAGCTAGGGAAATGAGAGCCCTGGCACTTTGTTTTCCTGGCAGAATGCTTTGGTGGAATTAAATGCATATAATACATACACAAATTTTGTGGCAAGCCAAACTCCACCATTGAGCAAAGTTTGAAAGCATTTGAGCTAGCGCTTAAATGATACCTAAACAACCTAGACTTGGTGTCTTTGGAGATGTAATAGTGAATAAAAGAAAGATTTTTGTTTTTGTTTCTGCTTAATCTTTCATCATGGTAAATTTGCCTTTTTTTTTTTTTTTTTTTAATTAAAATGGCTTAGAAAAGTACTTTCAGTGGTTTGCATAGCACCTCACACTAACTTTTTTTTTCTTTTTAGCTAATAACTCTTCTCCAACTTTAAAGCATGGCATCTAGGCCACCTTGATTCCATATACCAGGTCTCACCTTTAAAAATTCCTGTATAAAAGGGCAGGAGCCGAGTTAACCTCTTGAAAGTTGCCAAGCAAATTAATTGTGGACTATTGTTATCTTTTAGATAATGTTTTTCTTGGTTGATGAAAACTCTAACATTTGTTGGGATGCTAGTTAAGAAAGGGGTTAAACTATTGAATTCTGATTGCCTCTTAACAAATACAGAAGTTAAGCTGTAATATATTAAATTTTAAAAGGAAGAAAGGTGTTTTAAAATGTAATTTGTGTTTCTCTAATATGAATTACATTCATAAATAAAAGCCATGAGCAAAATTTAGTACAGATTAAAAGGAATTTTATATAAGTGGAGTTTTCATGGCTAATAAAAAGTACCAGACCCTTTAATGGGTTATCGTATCCACATCGCTGAACATATACTTTAAAAACCAACATAATATATAGGGGATGTTCCTTGATTTGTGTTTCTCATATCTCAGCAGTCACTTAATCTTTTATCTAAGATTTTTTTCAATTTTCTTAGAGGAGGCACCACACCAGCATTTATAAGAATTTTGGGGTCTGAAGCTTAGTTGCAGTATATCTGGGTGAAATGGCTATTTCATTTTGCAGATGAACAAGGTGATTTTTAATCCACCTGAGATTACAGATGACATAGAATCGGGACACCATTTGGGAATATCAGGCTCCCATATCAACTCTTCACTTTGAAAACAGACTCATCTTCCCAGTATATTCTAACCTGGGATGTACGGTCTCCTCTTTGCCTCACTCTTGTCCCAATCTGCCCCCTTAGCCATGTCCAGATGCCCTGTCCCTTGAAACCCTTGTATCCACTTCTTTTTTCTTATCGTGATGATGATTTCTGCATAAAGAATCAATTAGTCAACCATGCTTTTGATCCCATTAACTGTCTAGGGCCACGCCAATCACAAAATTTTGCTAAGTTCTATCTGATGCGTTCTTCTATAGAAGCAAATATATTTTTCCCAAAGCAATTATTAGGCACTTTATTTTAGTCCCTGATTTAATTTTTTTTAGCAACAGAAGCTAAGTAGCCTGATTGGAATTTCAAATGATCGTCACACTGAATTGAAAAGTCTGTCTTACAGGGAATGTAACATTTTTCTTATATTTTAACCAAGTAGAGGCAAAGAGAAGGTCCTCTTTACTTTTTGTCTAACCGAACGTATGTTTGATGATTAGTAATTCGAACAGAAAAAAGACTATCCCAATCTTTGACTCTTTTATAAGATTTTTCAGTCTTTTGTTAGGTTATTAACTGTCCTTCTCTCAATATTAAGTATACCAATTTTCCTCACGTCGTGATCTGATTTACTCTTAAGTGGTATGACACCTCTTAGTACTTGCCAGTACACACAAAAACTAGTTTGTTTATTTGTTTGTTTCTTTCTTTTTAAATTTATTTCTAAACAAGAAAATAAGTTTGAGTTGTTGCCTGGTTCCCATGGTCTGTTTGCTAACACTCAGTTTTCCTTTTTTCACACACGAAGAAGCAAACATCATCCCTGTCAAATGATAAATGAGGCAGAATTGGTGACGTGTGTGTTTGTCAACATAAGCAAGATCAAATGATTGCTCAGCAGGAAGAAGCCACGGGAAAGCCAATGATTTTTGACTAATTAGCAAAATAATAATAATGTCTCCCTAATGATTACCTTGAACTGGGTCGTGGCCTTTTATCAAACAGATATTCTACCAGTGCGAACTAGTGTTTTGAAAACATACTAGTGATTTCCTTTGAAATCATGGACACGGAGCATTTCTGAGAAATCTTTTGAAGCGTCCTGTCCTGTATCACTTAAGTAATTGAGACTGAAAATGAAGCCCAAATTTTTGGTTCATGTGGTCATATAACCACTGTGCGTTTTAAGTACTGCTTTATAGGGAAAAACAGTGCATATTTTTCAGGATCATTTAAAGTCCAAGTTCATTCTCATTCATATTTGGGGAGTCTTATCAGAGGTGTTCGCAAGGAGTAACTTGATTGAAAACAGAGAATTTTTTTCAACATCCTAGCCAAAGTCAGAGCAGCCGTTATCAGACCTAGCTACATTTTTATAAATCTTTTATGTAACTTTGAGAGATGTTAAGGTAGATCTAAATTCTTAGTCCTGGAAATGTCGCTGGAGCTGACATTTCCTGTGAAGATCTGTGGTCAATCACTATTTATAGAAAGCACAGTGGAGACAAGAGCACTGCTCAGGTCACAGGGCGTGTGCTGAGCCCTATGAATCAACCTGCCTGAGATAAATTCACAGGATTCCTGGCTCGGGACAAAGCTATGTACTTCTCAGTTTCCTGTGTGTCAGATTCATACCTTAAAAATAGAGATCAAAAGCAAGTGACCTTGGAACCAAGGGAACACTGTTTTGAGGAACTTAGCTCCCCATGTGGTATCCAGGTTGGGGAGTGCTACATGGACCTTGCTCATCTAGATGTTAAAACTGCTTGAATTGTACTAAATTTCACCAGGAATGCTGGCAAATATTCCAAATGATCAGAAGCATGAGTGTCTCATTAAAAAAAAAAGCAGACATGACTTGAAGTTATTTTTTTTTTTCCTTTGAGACTAGCAAGCTACTTTGTGTTAAATATTTTACCCTTTCATATAATATAAACTATGTTTTGTCTTTCTGTTGTGACTCTTTCACTGCCACATAGATTGTTATTACAACAATCTGTACAAAACAATAAAAAAAATCTGTTTTTTCCTTTATATGGATATATGATTCAAAATCATCAAGAAAGAAGTTTTATTGTTGGGTAAGGGTTGTTTGTGTGTACAGCAGTGAATATAGGACCTGTGATTATCTTTAAAAAATTTTTACTTTTTGACATCCTAAGCCTGTCCAGGAAGTTCTTCTGGTGTCCTTCTCCCCTTCAAGGTCAGTTCCGGTCCCTTCTCCAGGAGCAATTTCTATGTTAGTAACTTGAGACAAGCAATAGCAAGCCTCTTTCCTTTGTCTTGCCCAGGAGAGACCACTCATAGGGAGACCAGGAATGAGGAAATGGCAGCAATGATGAACCTGGTATGTGAAGGGAGGGCAGAGGGAGGGGCTCACAGAAGACAAGAACAGTGTTGATAATATGCTGAGGTGGAGCTGGGGGTGAGAGAGTACAGATCAGTTTAATGAGCCACCTGGCTGCCCCCACAGATGCTCAGATATTCCTCTTAAGTTTCCACCAACCTCACTGAATTTTTCTCCGACTCTCTAGTGCTGCACTGTCTGACAGAGTAGTCACCAGCCTGCTATGGCCCTTGAAATGTAGCTCGTCAAAATCGCCCCATGTTTTAAGTGTAACATGCATCCCGGATTTCAAAGACTTAGTATTAAAAAGGTAAAATGTTAATTAATAATTTTTTACATAATTACAAGTTTAAATAATATTTAAGATATTTCCTTAGAATTCATTTCTCTTTTAAACTCTTTAGAAATGGTTACTAAGAATTGTAAACTTATATTTGTGGTTTGCTTTAACAACCCACATTTTCTAGTTTCTAAATTTGATGCTTTGACATGTTAGGGCTTTGCTGACCCTTTGAAGGGGCTGCCTCTTCCAGGACTTGCCAATTTCCAGAGATAGCAATTGGCTTGCCAATTGCCAAACAGATTGGCATGTAAGAGCACCTTCCATACCCAAAGCAAACATCCCAGAGCCCACACCCCCAGCTACCTCCTTTTTTACCTCCATTTGCACTGTAGCCACTATCCCCCTGCTCTAATCACCCCAGGGCTGGGTACCCTACGCCCCAGAGCAGGCTGATTATTCAAATTAGCCAGTCCCAAGCCTGCTTGCCCTGCCTCACCCATTCCTCCCTATGGAACTCCACAATAAAGGTTCTTACCCACTTTCCCCCTCACCCCCTGCCTCTTGACTGATGCTGGTACTGCCCCAGGTGGCTCTCCATGGAATGAATGACCCGCCCTCCTCTTGGGATCTGTGACTATAACAAAATATCTCTTCAAAGGCAGTCATCTTCTGATCTGTCGGCCTTGCCATACTTGAATGATAATAAAACCTACATTTTAAGACACAATGTCACCCTACTCCAGTACTCTTGCCTGGAAAATCCCATGGATGGAGGAGCCTAGTAGGCTGCAGTCCATGGTGTCGCTAAGAGTCATAGACGACTGAGCAACTTCACTTTCACTTTTCACTTTCATGCATTGGAGAAGGAAATGGCAACCCACTCCAGTGTTCTTGCCTGGAGAATCCCAGGGACGGGGGAGCCTGGTGGGCTGCTGTCTATGGGGTCGCACAGGGTCGGACAAGACTGAAGCGACTTAGCAGCAGCAGCAGCAGCAGCAGCAGCAGCAACCTCTTGCTATGGGACAGTACTGCAAGAGTTCTATTTCTCCAACTGGAGAATCACCTATAAAACTAAACATCTAGAACTCTCGGCCTCCTTAGAACTAACACAGCTCCTAAAATATAGTATCAGCTCAATAATATTAGCTATTATTTTTATTTTGACACCATAATGACAATTATAATGATAATAAAGTGATTTAATTCTGACTTAAAGAGACCATTTTCTGTTCTTTTTATTATTTTTGTTACTATTTCGTTACATGTTTAAAAATGTGTATATATTACATATAAATATATATATATATATATATCCTTACTTGTAAACTAGCATTTATTGAGTTGTTACTATTAGCCATGCTTGTGTTAAATGCTTTACAAATCATTTGATTTAATCACCATTACAATCAATTGAGTAACAAGTAAGCAAGAAAAGCAACTTGCCCGGAATCACATAGCTTGCTAGTATTGTAGCCGTAGGGGAGCTAAATAATAATGAGGATTATTTGGGGCTGATTGTTTTAAGAAATTGAAGACTCACGATGTTTTCCTTTTTACCTTCCTGTTAAAGGAGAAGGCAATGGCACCCCACTCCAGTACTCTTGCCTGGAAAATCCCATGGATGGAGGAGCCTGGTAGGCTGCAATCCATAGGGTTGCTACGAGTCGGACATGACTGAGCGACTTCACTTTCACTTTTCACTTTCACACAATGGAGAAGGCAATGGCAACCCACTCCAGTGTTCTTGCCTGGAGAATCCCAGGGACGGCAGAGGCTGGTGGGCTGCTGTCTATGGGGTCGCACAGAGTCGGACACGACCGAAGCGACTTAGCAGCAGCAGTAGCAGCAGTAACTGCTTAAAAGAATGTAGACAGAGGACCTGTTCCAAAAAGAGAGCCATCACTGTAGACTGTTGTTGTTTAGCTGTTCAGTCGTGTCTGATTCTTTTGTGACCCCATGAACTGTAGCCTACCAAGCTCCTCTGTCTGTGGGATTTCCCAGGCCAGAATACTGGTGTGGGTTGCCATGCTTTCCTCCAGGGGATGTTCCTGACCCAGGGATCAAACCTGGGTTTCCTGCATTGCAAACAGATTCTTTATCACTGAGCCATCTGGGAAACCCATCACGGTGGGTAACTACACACACCACAGGTATGAGTAGACAGGGGAACTCCGTAAACTCTTTGCTAAAATTCCTCTCTGTGTCCCATTGTTTCTGTGCAGCCCAGCAGATATTTGTGAACCAAACATTTGCTCTTTTCCATCTTCCTGTGACTCACCTTCCTTCCCTTTGAAGTCCCAAGCCCTTTCCCCTTGTCCTCTCAGACAGCATATAAGCCTCACTTGCCTAACTTGTCTGTGGGTCTCATTTTCTCACGAAGCCCCTGTACATACAAAATTAAATTTAATTTTCTCCTGGTTATCTGACTCATGTCAATTTAATTCTTTGACTGGCCAGAAAAACCTAGACGTTTAGAGGAAAAATTTTCCCTTCCCCCACTGAGAATGTATGTAATTTTGAATCATATATAATTTTTGTATATACTTTAAAATGTTAGGCACAGTCCTCCATCATAAGGATGATAAAGGGTATATGTGCTATTGAGGGATAATAATGAAACAGATAAACATGTGAACATCACTAGGAGAAGGGTGTGGCTCTTCTCTGAGCATGTGTCCACACTTCTACACCAGAGGTATTTCACCCCAATTTTTGTGGTTGTCATCCAATTGCTTTTCTTTCTATACATGCCTCCCACATGTGTTCCTCTCAATAGATTTACATTTAGTATTTTACTTGCCTGCTCTTAGGCTTTAGAGGAATGGACTTGCACCACATGGATTCTGCCATGGTTGCTTCTTTTGCGTGATGTGTATCTTCTAGATCCATCTGTGCTGATGGGCGTAGTTGCAGTTCACTCATTTTCACTGCCATCCTGAACTCTATCGTATGAATACTTTTTGGTGGACATTTTTTCTGTTTGACATTTGGATGGCTTTATTTTTTTTGTTATTAAGAACAGTACTGCTAGAAATACTCTATTTTTCCTGTTCTTGAATATTTTCAATGGTATGTATTCTTTCTTTTTAGCATTTTAAAGACCAACTTTAACTAGTATTAGCTAACTAATATTTTGAATTAATTAATTTTGCTGCACCAGGTGTCAGTTTTGGCAGGCGGGATCTTTAGTTGTGGCATGTATAATCTTAGGTGAGGCACATGCGGTTTAGTTCCCTGACCAGGGACTGAACCTGGCTCCCCTGCATTGAGACTGCAGAATCTAGGCCACTGGACCACCAGGGAAGTCCCTTAGCTAACTAACATTAACTATGATTTAACTAATATATCATTTTATTTAAATGGATTTATTTTAATTGGAGAATAATTATTTTACACTATTGTATCGGTTTCTGCCATATATCCACATGAATCAGCCATAGGTCTATGTATGCCCCCTCCCTCTTGAACCTCCCACTCCATCCCACCCCTCTAGGTTGTCACAGAGCACTGGATTTGAGCTCTCTGCAGCATACAGCAGTTTTCTACTGACTATCTAATTTTAAATATGGTAATGTATATGTTTCAATGCTACTCTCTCAATTTGTCCCACCCTTTCCTTCCTGCCCTGTGTCCACAAGTCTGTTCTTTATGCCTGCATCTCCATTGCTGCCCTGAAGATTTAATCAATATTTTAAATGAATGTTAGACGTACAGGAAAATTCCAAAAGTGGTACAGAGAGTTTCCTGCAGACTGCTCATCTTACTTCTGAGGTTAATATCCTACTTTACAGGAGAACAGTTATCAACTAGGACACTACCATTGGTCCAGTGTTATAACTTATCCATGGGTCTCTTTGACTTTCATCATTTTCTTTCCTGATACCTTTTTCTGTTCCAGGATCTTAACCAGGATTCCACATTGCATATAGTTTTTATTTTGGAGGGAATCATTTTGAACTCATTTCTGTCTTGCTCAAAAATTTATAAGAACAGTATTTCAGGGAGATTACTCTTAAGGCAGCATGTGAACTAGATTTTAAGGCAGAGAGATAAAAGTAGGAATGCCAGGCAACTCTTACTATATTGTGATTGCTTAAGGCAGAGAGAAGAAAGGGTATGATGATGAGGGACCATCCGTGTGCATATGCACTTATATACACATCACATAAATGTGTATATAAATGTATATATGCATAGATGGCACACATATGCACAGATTGCATTGTAACCATGTGTTCATCTTTCTCCCTTAGAAGTCCATGAGTTCCTTGGGGGCAGAGAGCAATAAAGCATTTTACTATTTTCTTCAGGTTCTCAGAAGAGTAACTGGTTAAAGTAGTAATTTGCTGAAAGTTTGTCAAAAAAATTAATATGAATGAGAAAGGAGAGCTGAAGGGGAAACATAGGAAGAATAAGAAAGAGAGAGAGCATGAAAGTAGAGAAGAGAGAGATCTGATTGGCTGATGGGCTGGGGGAGACAAGCGCAGACAGTAAGATGCTGATGGCAGAAGAGAAAAGAAATGGAGTAAGAGTGAAAAAGAAAGCAAGCAAGGAGATGTGAGGGATGAACAGCTAAGCAGTGGTGCTGTTTTCCCACTGCGTTGCTCACTTGGATCCTGTACATTATCGCCCATCACTTAAATTTAAAGCCTTGCCTCTTTTATTTATTGCTGTTCACAGTTCTCAGACATTTCTCTATCATTTACTCCCTCATCCCCCTCCTTCACAAGGCGCTGCTAAGAATAGTCTCCTGCTGTAGCAGTAGAATGTGGTGTGATGCTGCTGCTTCATTGTCATGGGGCCTCTTGTGGAAGTTTCATCCTTCCCCAAGGCCTTTGCACCTGCTGTTCCCTCCTTCTCAGATTCTCAGCCCTTAAATTTTCACAGGCTTGGCTTCTTCTCGACCTCAAAATTTTAGCCCTGTTCTCTTGGTTTATTTAGTCACTAAGTCGTGGCTCACTCTTTGTGACCCCATGAACTGCAGCACGCCAGGCCTCCCTGTCCTACACCATCTCCTGGAGTTTGCTCAAACTCACGTCCATTGAGTCAGTGATGCCATCCAACCATCTCATCCTCTGTTGTCCCCTTCTCCTACTGCCCTCAATCTTTTCCAAAATCAGGGTCTTTTCCAGTGAGCTGGCTCTTCACATTACATGGCCAAAGTGTTGGAGCTTCAGCTTCAGCTTCTCTTTATTTCTCCTCTATCTTATTATGTTGTTTTATTGTCTCCAAAATGCTTAGGGCTCTAGGGAACTTTCTTGTTTATTTATTTGCTCACTTTCTTTACATTTATCTTCAGCCACTAGAATATGGTTCCATGAGAGTTAGAGATCTTGTTTGTCCTAAAACTTCATTGGTCCTAGGTGTTAAATGAACTGTCACTCATAGGCTGTGTTTCGCTTTGTTTTGTGACTGGGTATCTATTCTTTAAGGATAAAGGAGAGTGATCACTAAGTTTCCAGGGTTAAATTAAAGAATAATTCACTGAGTGGGGATAAAGCTGAGGGAAGAGAAACTTCTGACCTAAGATAACATTTCAAGTGAATTTGATATCTCTTAGGCAAGTCCCTGCTCCAATATAACAGCATATATATATATTTTTTGAATGCCTGTTAAGTACCAGGTACTGTAGCAGATATGGCAGATATTGAGAACAACAGACATCTGTCCTCCAGGACCTTTCTGTCAAATGGAACTGTTTGATAAGCAAATCACTGGTTGCAAAGCAATTTACTAAGAGCTGTCACAGAAGGTTGCTCTGAGGGCTCGGAGGAGAAAAGGACAGAAGAGAACAGACCTTAAAAGCAGCTCAATAGCCACTTCAAATATACAAATGAGCATTTTCACATAATGCTCTGAATGATGATAACAGGTGTTATTGGGCGGGGTTCAAATAAATCTGGCAATATTGGGTTAAAGCTAACCGATTGTCTCTCTAATGCAGGACTCAACAGAGCCTCTAACTTGCTAATATTTGGTAAGCACCATTGCCTACACTTGACCGCAGCACCTTTCTCAAAGAGGAACTTAAAAAACTAGTTTTCACCAAACAAACCTGGGGAAATGCTAATACAGATTATAGAACAAAAGCACATGGGATGACATTTCTTCCTAAGATGTTTAGCGTAAACCTTCTAAAAACCTATTTCCCGACATTCAGGTTGAGGTTTCCCCACTTAAAATTTTTAGGTGTGGAATTCAGGAAGCTCTTCATTAGTTTCTTGTCTCCATATTTCTCCCTTCCCTTATCTTCCTGTAACTCCTTCAAGACCCACTAAAATCCCATGTATATAAGAAAGAGTTTATGCTCTAATTAGTGGACGATTTCTAATAGCTCTAAAAATTTTAGAAATTCTACATTAAGGAATGATAAAAGATTAAAAATAAAGCTTATCATACTAGCATTTTGCTTCTAATACTGTTCCCTTATGAAAAGGAATTAGAATTCCTTGAAGAAATGGTTGACTTTAGGGCTGGGGTACAGTAGGCACAAAATGAGTTGGGAAAATCTCCTTAATCCACATACTAAATGCCCCTTTCCCCCCCATTAATAAAATGATGGAACATATTACAAGAATACAGGAACAGTTTCAAGGACCTCTACTGGCCACATCTAAGACAATCCGAGCACCAAAACAATTAAGTACAGTAACAGATCATTGAAAAATAAGAATATAGAGAAATAAATAAAAGAGGGAATAGGGAGGGTTGTTGCTTACAGTAGAATCCCCAGTGCCTGCTGGTAAATATAGAGGAAATGCTGGAGTTAGAAAATTAGCATTTTGCAATTGTCTTGCTAAAGATTGGCTCAGTTAAGAATTACCAATTCAGAGGAAATTTTTTTTCTTTTTATGAGTTTTTTGTTTGTTTGTTTTACCATTTATATTTCTTTTTTCTAAAATTTTTTTGTTGAAGGATAATTGCTTTACAAAACTTCGTTGTTTTCTGTCAAACCTCAACATGAATCAGTCATAGGTATACATATATCCCCTCCCTTTTGAACCTCCCTCCCATCTCCCTCCCGATCCCACCCTCTAGGTTGATACAGAGCCCCTGTTTGAGTTTCCTGAGCCACACAGCAAATTCCCATTGACTATTTTACATATGGTAATGTAAGTTTCTGTGTTACTCTTTCCATATATCTCACCCTGTCCTCCCATCTCCCCATGTCCATAAGTCTATTCTTTATGTATGTTTCTCCATTGCTGCCCTGTAAATAATTTCTTCAGGACCATTTTTCTAGATTCTGTATATGTGCATTCAGTTCAGTTCAGTCACTCAGTAGTGTCCGACTCTTTGCGACCCCATGAATCGCAGCACACCAGGCCTCCCTGTCCATCACCAACTCCCGGAGTTCACCCAGACTCACGTCCATCGAGTCAGTGATGCAATCCAGCCATCTCATCCTCTGTCATCCCATTCTCCTCCTGCCCCCAATCCCTCCCAGCATCAAAGACTTTTCCAATGAGTCAACTCTTTGCAAGAGGTGGCCAAAGTACTGGGGTTTCAACTTTAGCATCATTCCTTCCATAGAAATCCCAGGGCTGATCTCCTTCAGAATGGACTGGTTGGATCTCCTTGCAGTCCAAGGGACTTTCAAGAGTCTTCTCCAACACCACGGTTCAAAAGCATCAATTCTTCAGTGCTCAGCTTTCTTCACAGTCCAACTCTCGCATCCATACATGACCAATGGAAAAACCATAGCCTTGACTAGATGGACCTTTGTTGGAAAAGTAATGTCTCTGCTTTTCAATATGCTATTTAGGTTGCATAACTTTTCTTCCAAGGAGTAAGCATCTTTTAATTTCATGGCTGCAGTCACCATCTGCAGTGATTTTGGAGCCCCCCAAAATAAAGTCTGACACTGTTTCCCTATCTATTTCCCATGAAGTTATGGGACCAGATGCCATGATCTTTGTTTTCTAAATGTTGAGCTTTAAGCCAACTTTTTCACTCTCCACTTTCACTTTCATCAAGAGGCTTTTTAGTTCCTCTTCACTTTCTGCCATGAGAGTGATGCCATCTGCATATCTGAAGTTATTGATGTTTCTCCTGGCAATCTTGATTTTAGCTTGTGCTTCTTCCAGCCCAGCGTTTCTCATATGTGTGTTAGAATACAATATTTATCTTTCTCTTTCTGACTCACTTCGTTCGGTATAATAGGCTCTAGGTTCATCCACCTCATCAGAACTGACTCAACTGCATTCCTTTTTATGGCTGAGTAATATCCCATTGTATATATGTATCACAACTTCTTTATCCGTTCATCTGTTGATGGGCATCTAGGTTGCTTCCATGTTCTAGCTATTGTAAACAGGATACATGTTTACAGGATAAATGGGATACATGTGTCTTTTTCAACCCTGGTTTTCTCAGGGTATATGCCTAGGGGTGGGATTGGTGGGTCATATGGTGGTTTTATTCCTAGTTTTTTAAGGAATCTCCATACCAGTTTCCGTAGTGGCTGTATCAATTTACATTCCCACCAACAGTGCAAGAGCATTTCCCTTTCTCCACATCCTCCCAGCATTTATTGTTTTTGTTGACTTTTTGATGATGGCCATTCAGACTGGTGTGAAGTGATATCTTATTGTGGTTTTGATTTGCATTTCTCTAATAATGAGCTATGTTGAGCATCTTTTCATGTGTTTGTTAGCCATCTGTATGTCTTCTTTGGAGAAATGTCGCTTTAGGTCTTTTTCCCACCTTTTCATTGGGCTGTTTATTTTCCTGGTACTGAATTGTATGAGCTGCTTATATATTTGGAAATTAATCCTTTGTCAGTTGTTTCATGGAGAAGGCAATGGCAACCCACTCCAGTACTCTTCCCTGGCAAATCCCATGGGCGGAGGAGCCTGGTAGGCTGCAGCCCATGGGGTCGTGAAGAGTCTGACATGACTGAATGACTTCACTTTCACTTTTCACTATCATGCATTAGAGAAGGAAATGGCAACCCACTCCAGTGTTCTTGCCTGGAGAATCCCAGGGATGGCGGAGCCTGGTGGGCTGCCGTCTATGGGGTGGCACAGAGTCGGACACGACTGAAGAGACTTAGCCGCAGCAGCAGCAGCAGTTGTTTCATTTGCTATTATTTTCTCCCATTCTGAGGGTTCTCTTTTCAACTTGCTTATAGCGTCCTTTGCTGTGCAAAAGTTTTTAAATTTAATCAGGTCCCACTTGTTTATTTTTGTTTTTATTTCCATTACTCTAGGAGGTGGGTCATAGAGGATCTTGCTTTGATTTATGTCATCGAGTGTTCTGCCTATGTTTTTCTCTAAGAGTTTTATAGTTTCTGGTCTCACATTTAGGTCTTTAATCCATTTTGAGTTTATCTTTATGTACTGTGTTAGGAAGTGTTCTAAATTAATTCTTTGACATGTAGCTATCTAGTTTTCCCAGCACCATTTATTGAAGAGGCTGTCTTTGCCCCATTGTATATTCTTGCCTCCTTTGTCAAAAACTAAGGTACCCATAAGTGCATGGGTTTATTTCTGGGCTTTCTATCTTGTTCCATTGGTCTATATTTCTGTTTTTGTGCCAGTACCATACTGTCTTGATGACTGTAGCTTTGTAGTATAACCTGAAGCCATGAAGGTTGATCCCTCCAGCTCCATTCTTCTTTTACAAGACTGCTTTGTCTATTCAGGGTGTTTTGTGTTTCCATATGAAATGTGAAATTTTTCATTCTAGTTCTGTGAAAAATGCCATTGGTAATTTGATATGGACCGCATTGAATCTGTAGATTGTGTTTGGTAGTAAAATCATTTTCACAATACTGATTCTTCCTACCCAGAAACATGGAATATCTATCCATCTGTTTATGTCATCTTTTATTTCTTTCATCAGGGTCTTATAATTTTCTGTGTACAGTTCTTTTGTCTCCTTTAAGTTTATTCCTAGATATTTAATTCTTTTTGTTGCCATGGTGAATGAGAGTGATCCCTTAATTTCTCTTTCTGATTTTCCATTGTTAGTATTTAGAAATGCAAGTGACTTCTGTTTGTTGATTTTGTATCCTGTAACTTTGCCAAATTCACTGACAAGCTCTAGTAATTTTCTGATAGTATCTTTAGGGTTTTCTATGTACAGTATCATGTCATTTGCAAACAGTGACAGCTTTACTTCTTTTCCCATCTGGATTCCTTTTATTTCTTTTTCTTCTCTGATTACTGTAGCTAGGACTTCCAGAACTATGTTGAATAATATTGGTGAAAGTGGACATCCTTGTCTTGTTCCTGATCTTAGGGGGAATGGTTTCAGTTTTTCACCATTGAGAACAATGTTTGCTGTAGGCTTATCATATATGGCCTTTACTATGTTGAGGTAGGTTCCTTATATGCCCATTTTTTGAAGAGTTTTCAATCATCTATTTCTGCTTTATTGACTATGCCAAGCTTTGACTGTGTGGATCACAACTGGCTGTGGAAAATTCTGAAAGAAATGAGAATACCAGACCACCAGACCTGCCACTTGAGAAATCTGTATGCAGGTCAGGAAGCAACAGTTATAACTAGACATGGAACACCATACTGGTTCCAAATAGGAAAAGAGGTACGTAAAGGCTGTATACTGTCACTCTGCTTATTTAACTTATATGCAGAGTACATCATGCGAAATGCTGGACTGGATGAAGCACAGGCTGGAATCAAGATTGCCAGGAGAAATATAAATAACCTCAGATATGCAAATAACACCACCCTTATGGCAGAAAGTAAAGAAGAACTAAAGAACCTCTTGATGAAAGTAAAAGAGGAGAGTGAAGAAGTTGGCTTAAAGCTCAATATTCAGAAAACAAAGATCATGGCATCTGGTCCCATCACTTCATGGGAAATAGATGGGGAAACAGTGGCAGACTTTATCTTTTGGGGCTCCAAAATCACTGCAGATCATGACTTCAGACATGAAGTTAAAAGATGCTTGCTCCTTGGAAGAAAAGTTATGACCAACCTAGATAGCATATTAAAAAGCAGAGACATTACTTTGCCAACTAAGGTCTGTCTAGTCAAGGCTATGGTTTTTCCAATAGTCATGAATGGATGTGAGAGTTGGACTATAAAGAAAGCTGGGTGCCTAAGAACTGATGCTTTTGAACTGTGGTGTTGGAGAAGACTCTTGAGAGTCCCTTGGACTGCAAGGAGATCCAACCAGTCCATCCTAAAGGAGATCAGTCCTGGGTGTTCATTGGAAGGACTGATGTTGAAGCTGAAATTCCAATACTGTGGCCTCCTGATGCGAAGAGCTGACTCATTTGAAAAGACTGTGATGCTGTGAAAGATTGAAGGCACAAGGAGAAGGGGACGACAGAGGATGAGATGGTTGGATGGCATCACTGACTCAATGGATGTGAGTTTGAATAAACTCCGGGAGTTGGTGATGGACAGGGAGGCCTGGCGTGCTGCAGTCCATGGAGTCACAAAGAATCAGACACAGCTGAGTGACTGAACTGAACTGAACTGAATCATAAATGGGTGCTCAATTTTCACAAAGGTTTTTCTGCATCTATTGAGATGATCATATGGGTTTTATCTTTCAGCTTGTTAATATGGTGTATCACATTGAATGATTTGCATTTATTGAAGAATCCTGGCATTACTGGAATAAACCCAGCTTGATCATGGTATATGAGCTTTTTGATGTGTTGCTGAATTCTGTTTGCTAAAATTTAATTGAGAATTTTTGAGTCTATGTTCATCAGTCATTTTGGTCTGTAGTTTTCTTTTTTGTGTGTTGTCTTTGTCTGGTTTTGGTATCAGGGTGATGGTGGCCTCATAGAATGAGTTTGGAAGGGTTCCTTCCTCTGCAATTTTCTGAAAGAGTTTTAGAGGGATAGGCATTTGCTCTTCTGTAAATGTTTGATATAATTCTCCTGTGAAGCCATCTGGTTCTGGACTTTTGTTTTTGGGGAGATTTTTTTTTTTAATCACAGCTTCAATTTCAGTGCTTGTAATTGGGTTGTTCATAATTTTTATTTCTTCCTGTTTCAGTCTTAGTAGATTGAACTTTTCTAAAAATCTATCCATTTCTTCCAGGTTATCCATTTTCTTGCCATATAGTTGTTCATAATAGTCTCTTATAATCCTTTGTATTTCTGCATTGTCTGTTGTAACTTCTCCTTGTTCATTTCTAACTTTGTTGATTTGATTTGTCTCTCTTTTTTCTTGATGAGTCTGGCTAAAGGCTTGTCAATTTTGTTTATATTCTCAAAGAACCAGCTTTTAGTTTTATTAATGTTTACTATTGTTTCTTTCATTTCTTTTTCATTTATTTCTGCTCAGATCTTTATGATTTCTTTCCTTCTTCTAATTTTGGGTTTTTTTTGTTCTTCTTTTTACAGTTGTTTTAGGTGTAAAGTTAGGCTGTCTATTTGATGTTTTTTTCTTTCTTGAAGTAGGATTGTATTGCTATAAACTTCCCTCTTAGAACTGCTTTTGCTGCATCCCATAGGTTTTGAGTTGTCATGTTTTCATTGTCATTTGTTTCTAGAAATTTTTTTGATTTCCCTTTTACTTTCTTCAGTAACCTGTTGGTTATTTAGAAATGTGTTGTTTAATCTCCATGTGTTTGTGTTTCTTACAGTTTTTTTCTTGTAACTGGTATCTAGTCTCATAGCATTGTGTTTGAAGAAGATGCTTGATATAATTTCAATTTTCTTAAATTTACTGAGATTTGACTTGTGACCCAAGATGTGGTCTATCCTGGAGAATGTTCCATGTGCACTTGAGAAGAAGGTGTATTCTTCTACATTTGGATGAAATGTCCTAAAGATATCAATGAGATACATCTCATCTAATGTATTATTTAAGACTTGTGTTTCCTTATTAATGTTATGTTTTGATGATCTGTCCATTAGTGTGAGTGGGGTGTTAAAGTTTCCTATTATTACTGTGTTACTGTCAATTTCTCCTTTTATGTCTGTTAGTGTTTGTGTTATGTATTGAGATGCTCCTATGTTGGGTGCATAGCTATTTACAATTGTCATGTCTTCCTCCTGGATTGATCCCTTGGTCATTATATAACGTCCTTCCTTATCTCTTGTAATCTTTATTTTAACGTCTATTTTGTCTGATATGAGTATTGCTACTCCAGCTTTCTTTTGCTTCCCATTTGCATGGAATATATTTTTCCGTCCTCTCACTTTCAGTCTATATGTGTCTTGAAGTCTAAAGTGGCTTTCTTGTAGACAGCATATATATGGGTCTTGTTTTTGTATCCATTCAGCCAGTCTGTGTCTTTTGGTTGGAGCATTTAATCCATTTACATTTGAAGTAATTATTGATATATATGTTCCTATTGCCATCTTCTTAATTGTTTGGGGTTGATTTTGTAGATCTTTTTTCTTTTGTATTTTTTGACTATATAAGTCTGTTTAACATTTGTTGTAAAGCTGGTTTAGTGGTACTGAATTCTCTTAACTTTTGCTTGTCTGAAAAGCTTTTGATCATCAACTTTGAATGAGATCCTTGCTGGGTACAGTAATCTTGGTTGTATATTTTCCCCTTTCATTTCTTTAAATATATCCTGCCAGTCCCTTCTGGCCTGCAGAGTTTCTGCTGAAAGATCAGCTGTTAAGTGTATGGGGTTTCCCTTGTATGTTACTTGTTGCTTTTCCCTTGCTGCTTTTAATAGTCTTTCTTTGTGTTTAGTCTTTGTTAGTTTGATTAGTATGTGTCTTGGCATGTTTCTCTTTGGGTTTAGCCTGTATGGGACTCTTTGTGCCTCTTGGACTTGATTGGCTATTTCCTTTTCCATGTTGGGGAAATTTTCAACTATAATCTCTTCAAAAACTTTCTTATACCCTTTCTTTATCTCTTCTTCTTCTCGGACCCCTATAATTCGAATGTTGGTGTGTTTGATATGGTCCCAGAGGTCTCTGAGATGGTCCTCAGCTTTTTTCATTCTTTTTACTTTATTGTGCTCTTCAGAAGATATTTCCACCATTTTATCTTATAGCTCACTGATTAATTCTTCTGCTTCAGATATTCTGCTACTGATTCCTTCCAGAGTATTTTTAATTTCAGTAATTGTGTTGTTTGTCTCTGTATGCTTATTCTTTAATTCTTCTATGTCTTTGTTAACTGATTCTTGCATTTCCTCCATTTTGCCTTCAAGGTTTTTGATCATCTTTACTATCATTATTCTGAATTTTTTTTTCAGATAGTTTACCTATTTCCTTTTCATTTATTTGGACTTCTGTGTTTCTAGTTTGTTCCTTCATTTGTGTCGTATTTCTCTGCTTTTTCATTATTATTATTTTTTAACTTATTGTGTTTGAGATCTCCTTTTCGTAGGCTTTAAGGTTGAATTCTTTCTTCCTTTTGGTTTCTGCCCTTTAAGTTTGGTCCAGTGGTTTGTGTTAGCTTTTTATAGGGTAATATTTGTGCTGAGTTTTTGTTTGTTTGTTTGTTTTTCCTCTGATGGGAAAGGCTGAATGAGGTAGTACTCCTGTTTGGTGATGATTGGGTTTGTATTTTTGTTTTGATTGTTGTTTAGATGAGGCATCCTGCACAGGGTGCTATTGGTGGTTGGGTGATGCCAGGTCTTGTATTACAGTGGTTTCCATTGCGTGAGTTCTCACTATTTGATACCCTCTAGGGTTAGTTCTCTGGTAGTCTAGGGTCTTGGATTCATTGCTCCCACTCCAATGGCTCAAGGCTTGATCTCGAGTTTTGTGTGGATCTATATATTCTTTTCCACTGGTCAGGTACTCCTGTCCACTCTCAGCTGGTGTTCTGCATGTACTTCTGTTTCTGAAGTTGTATTCCTGGTGTATTTGTGGAGAGAGATGTATTTCACATCCATCTACTCCTCCACCATCTTGTTCTCTCCCTCTTTTTATGAGTTTTTTTTTTTTTATTGGGTCAGAGTAAAATTTTGATGGAGCACAATATTTGTTTGGCATTGAAGTATCTCCCCACATATTGACTGTAGTTTTAAGGGGAAAACATTGCTAATATGATACTAACTACATATTATATTGAATATTATATATGTGTATATATAATATATATAGTTATATACAGTTAAGTTTCTATATAATAGTAACTATATAGTAGCAACTATGAAACCAGACAAACCTTTATGAACTACAGTATACCAGGCTTCCCTCATGGACAAGGAAGCCTGGTGTGCTGCAGTTCATGGGGTCACAAAGTGTGGGACATGACTTAGCCACTGAACAACAATTGTAATGTAACCAGACAAACCTTCTCTGGTTGATCCAACTTAACATTCCCAACGAAGGGCAAAAGGATGTGATAACTTGAGGAAGCCACATTGTCACTTATGAATTATTCCATCCAGGAATGTATTAGCTGAACTTTGTTGTGAAGAAACAGACAAACCTCCAATGAAAAATATCCCAATATGAAAAAGGGCTATTTTTTCAACTTGTCAATGTCAAAAACAAGTAGAGAAAGTTTGTAGAATGCTTTAAATTAGGCAAAAGAGACACAAAAATAAGACACATTAACCTACCCTCGCCTGGATCTTGCACTCAAGGGAAAAATGCTGTGAAGGACATTATTGGATCCTTTGACAATATCAGAGGACAGACAGGGGATCAGAAAAAAGTATCCTATCAGTGCTAATTATACGGAAATTATAACTATAATTTATATTAGAAAGTATCTTATTCTTAAAAGTATATATTGAAGTATATAGAGGTAATGGGCCCTGATAATATACAGCTCACTCTCTCAGTATTCAGAAAAAAGATACATAACACTATCTATATCAGTAAAGTAATATCTATCTTTTTATCTATCCACCCATCTATCTATCTACTAACCTACCTTCCTACCTAATCTATCTGCATTAATCTATAGATCTTTGGTAATGTCAACTAAAACACAATTCACAAGGCTGTAAGTAGGAGTTTATTTGCTGTCTAGCTCAGTTGGTAAAGAATCTGTCTGCAATGCAGGAGATCCCAGTTTGATTCCTGGGTCAGGAAGATCCACTGGAGAAGGGATAGGCTACCCACTCCAGTATTCTTGGGCTTCCCTTGTGGCTCACTTGGTAAAGAATCCTCTTGCAACATGGGAGACCTGGGTTTGATCCCTGGGTTGGGAAGATCCCTTGGAGAAGGAAAAGGCTACTCACTCCAGTATTCTGGCCTGGAGAATTCCATGGACTATATAGTCCATGGGGTTGCAAAGAGTCAAACATGATGAGCGACTTTCACTTTCACTTTAAGAACTGCAATTTGAAAGACACAGATTACAGTAAAAGCAAAAAAGTGCTTGGGGAAGACAGAGTTAGGGGCTTATGAACATAAAAAGCCCTGAGAATTGTGATTGAATCAAATTGGTAAACATTTGTCTTTTAGGAATCACAAGTTATTATAGGGTAGGAGTCCAATAAGTAAGTAGGATGTAGTGAGTTATTTTAGGGGAAGAGTCTGATAGGTGTCTTGAGTTTCTGGTAGATGTTTTGGATGACTTCATTAGGACATAAGTGGTCAAAAGATCAGATTCCACTGAAGGTGAGAAATGCAAAGTCTCCCTTCAGTAATGCCCTGCTCCACCCAGGCTTCGTTTTACAGAGTTCTCTTAGTAATACTGACTCAATTTTGATTTTTCCTTTCATAATATCAATTTGCTAAACTGTTATCTACCCCTCACCTATCTAAGTATCTATTTATCTAGCTATCCATCTATCTATCATCTATCTATCCTCAAAATGACAAAGCAAGTGGGCAAAGTTTTAACAGGTGAATCATGTACAGGGTCTAATGATGTTGTTTGTATGCTACTGCTACTCTTATTATTTTAATTTTTCTGTAAATTGAATGTATTTCCAGATAATAAAATTTTCCAAATTACCATACCACCAACGAAGGTTTCTCTATGGCTTGAGGATTAGCTTCATGGACTCTA
Organism: Bos mutus; assembly: GCF_027580195.1. Lineage (NCBI taxonomy): Eukaryota > Metazoa > Chordata > Mammalia > Artiodactyla > Bovidae > Bos > Bos mutus. The sequence continues at coordinate 53,628,544 of NC_091630.1, read as the reverse complement.
ATTTTATGGACACCCAGTTCTAATCTTGGTCTGACCACTTATGACCTCTCTGGTCTTGGATAATACCTTAACCTCCTTATACACTCCAGGCATTTTGTCCATGAGTTCAGTTCAGTTCAGTCTCTCAGTCATGTCCGACTCTTTGGGACCTCATTGACTGCAGCACTCCAGGCCTCCCTGTCCATCACCAATTCCCGGAGTTTATTCAAACTCATGTCCATTGATGTCCATGTCCAACTCATGTCCATCTCATGTCGGTGATGTCATCAAACCATCTCATTTTCTGTCAAACCCTTCTCCCACCTTCAATCTTTCCCAACATCAGGGTCTTTTCAAGTAAGTCAGTTCTTTGCATCAGGTGGCCAAAGTACTGGAATTTCAGCTTCAGCATGAGTCCTTCCAATGAATATTCAGTACTGATTTCTTTTAGGATGGACTGGTTGGATCTCTTTGCTGTCCAAGGGACTCTCAAGAGTCTTCTCCAACACCATAGTTCAAAAGCATCAATTCTTTGGTGCTCAGCTTTCTTTATAGTCCAACTCTCACATCCATACATATGAAAGTGAAAACGAAAGTCTCTCAGTTGTGTCCGACTCTTTGCAACCTCATGGACTGTATCCGTGGAATTCTCCATGCCAGAATACAGGAGTGGGTAGCCTTTCCCTTCTGCAGGGGATCTTCCCAACCCAGGGATCGAACCCAGGTCTCCTGTATAACTACTGAAAAAACCATAGCTTTGACTAGATGGACCTTTGTTGACAAAGTAATGTCTCTGCTTTTTATATGCTGTCTAGGTTAGTCATAACTTTTCTTCCAAGGAGTAAGCATCTTTTAATTTCATGGCTGCAGAAACCATCTACAGTGATTTTGGAGCCCCCCAAAATAAAGTCTGTCACTCTTTCCATTGCTTCTCCATCTATTTGCCATGAAGTAATGGGACCAGATGCCATGATCTTAGTTTTCTAAATGTTGAGTTTGAAGCCAACTTTTTCACTCTCCTCTTTCACTTTCATCAAGAGGCTCTTTAGTTCTTCTTTACTTTCTTCCATAAGGGTGGTGTTATCTGCATATCTGAGGTTACTGATATTTCTCCTGGCAATCTTGATTCCAGCTTGTGCTTCATCCAGCCCAGCGTTTTTCAAGATGTACTCTGCATATAAGTTAAATAAGCATGGTGACAATATACAGCCTTGATGTACTCCTTTCTCGATTTGGAACCAGTCTGTTGTTCCATGTCCAGTTCTAACTGTTGCTTCCTGACCTGCATACAGATTTCTCAGGAGGCAGGTCAGGTGGTCTGGTATTTCCATCTCTTTCAGACTTTTCCACAGTCTGTTGTGATCCACACAGTCAAAGTATTTGGCATAGTCAATAAAGCAGAAGTAGACTTTTCTGGAACTCTCTTGCTTTTTCGATGATCCAGCGGATGTTGGCAATTTGATCTCTGGTTCCTTTGCCTTTTCTAAATCCAGCGTGAACATCTGGAATTCATGGTTCACATACTGTTGAAGCCTGGCTTGAAGAATTTTGAGCATTACTTTGCTAGCATGTTAGATGAGTGCAATTGTGTGGTAGTTTGAGCACTCTTTGGCATTGCCTTTCTTTGGGATTGGAATGAAAACTGACCATTTCCAGTCTTGTGGCCACTACTGAGTTTTCCAAATTTGCTGGCATGTTGAGTACAGACTTTCACAGCATCATCTTTTAGTATTTAAAATAGCTCAACTGAAATTCCTTCACCTCCACTAGCTTTGTTCATAGTGATGCTTCCTAAGGCCCATTTGACTTCACAATCCAGGATATCTGGCTCTAGGTGAATGATCACACCATCATGATTATCTGGGTTGTGAAGATCCCTTTTTTTTTTTTTTTTTTGGTGAAGATCCTTTTTGTATAGTTCTTCTGTGTATTCTTGCCACCTCTTCTTAATATCTTCTGCTTCTGTTAGGTCCATACCATTTCTGTCATTTGTTGTGCCCATCTTTCTTCATGAAATGGTAATAATAAAAGCACTCCTTATAAGGGTTGTTGTGTGTACTTAATGAGATAATGTAAATTAAGTTTAGCACTGTACATGACACAGAGCATTATTCAATAAATATTACTGTTACACAATAAGTATTCAGTAGACTCTAGTTAATTGAAGAGGTCATGGTTGAACCATTTAAAGACATTTGGAGGAAATAGGGCTAAAATACACAGGGCTGAATTAGATGCATTTCTGAAGTCCTTTTCATTGTTATGAGTCATTCTTTAAAAAATACCTTGTATCTGATTTGAAAAGAAATTGATTGGATTTTGAATGATCTTTACTCTAGAGCAATCTGTATTTAATTTTAAAAAATAAGCTGACTCTATGATCCAGCTGAAGATTCTGACTTTCAAAAGAGCTTTCAGATAAAGCAGGATTGAACATCATATGCTCCTTTCCACCAAACCTGGCCTGGTCTATTACTTTTCAATTACAGCCAATAGTTCCTATAAAAGAATTAAGCCATACTGTCACTAACAGTTGAATTTTCTAACTTTATAGTCCTACTTATTTTGGTATAAAATCCAAGTCACATAGCATTTGCTTCACTCTTTTACTTGATTCTCTCATTTAAGGAACTGAGTCTTAGATCAGTTGCATTAAACAATTCAGTGTCACCCACTCATTAGTAATAGATTTCAGACTCTTCTGGATCTGGTCATCTTCCCTCACATCAGTGCATCAGTGCTGTCTTCCTCTATGTCTCCTTAGCAAAACCGACCCTGAAACAGGGCTTATCAACCTCAATTATTCTTATGAAGACTTTTCCAGTCCTCCAACTCTTTTTTGGCTCCAATGTTCTGTTTTGGCAAATTTTGAAATAGTCTTCTGAAGTGGGATGCAAAGAGACCACATTTGGGAGTCAAGCAGAGTCAGATACAAAATCTTGTCGGTATCACATCCATGACATGTGTCCTCAGGAGGGAAGGCAGAGTAATACTCACATTGGGTGTGAGGTCTCAGGGGGCAGAGAGCTGGATGGGAATCTTGCTGAGGGGCCCCATTTGTTAGGGAAGTAATTTTGCTTTATCTCATGTCAGTTTTCTTCACTTTAAATGGGGATAATAGCACTCACCTCATAGGACTGTAAAGCAGGTTAAATGATATAATTATGTGAAATGCTTACAAGTCTAAGCATATAGCAAGTACCTTTCCAATTTTTAGTTTTCTTATAAAAAATGGGGGACTAAACCTATTTTGTATGTTTAATGTAAAGATTAAATAAACTTTGGTGAGTTAACACACACACACAAAACTTTAGACCTGTACCTGTTCATCAGTGAATATTCACTCACTTATTCATTGAATGTGTATTTATAGATCTTCTTCCATAGACCTCCAATGTTTTAAGGGCTGGGTTTTCAGAGAAGACTTGGACAAGACTGTATTCCTCTGATCTTTGGGGGAAAAAAGAAAAAAGTGAGTTGCTGTTGTTATAAAAGATAAGCACTGAATCTAAGGCAGATCTATAAATCTTTGTAAAAGCATGTTTTGTTTTTTTCTTATCGTCCACCCTTACTTTTAAGGCTATCTAATTTCCCTTTGATTCTGAGTTTAGAATCTTCTTTCCCACAAACAGTATTTAAACGTATCTAAGTAACATTGAGCTAACAAAGAAAATGAACATTTTGGGGGCATTGTGAAGTCTGCAAAGGGCTTTCATGTAGGGCTCTGCCTCAGGTCCTCCTCTGATGCTGGGAGGGAGAGATACAGGCCCATTATCTCCATGAAAGCTCCTACGGAAACATGGTTGCCACAGATTCTTAGTGATTAGCAAAAGAAAAGATGTAAAAAGCAAAAATATTCCTGTCTCTTTTCTTCAGAAAGCCTACAGATTCTACAATAGGCAAGGACAAGAGCTGGAGGAGGAAAATTGGCAATTTTTTTTTTTTTTTGCTTTGCATAATTTTTCTGACAAAACAAAAAGATTTCAACATCATTTTTGTGACAAACTGTACCCATATCTTTGGAATTTTTGCAAATTTAGCATCAATCATGTACATTTTCCAGTCATTTTCATTGAAATTTCATTCTGTTTAGCTTGTTGGCAAAATGGAGAGCAATTTTGTTTGCTAACGCTGCCTTTTCCCTTGCTACAGAAAAATGGCAATGTTAAAAAGTGGGGGCTCTTCCATTCTCCTGCAGGGAAGCCCCCTGTGTGTTCATTTATGTGTACAGTCTATCATGCTTATTTAAGCATATTCTTATTTTATTTATAGACTTGAATCATTTATTATTTGCTTGCACATATTTTTGCCAAGGACTCTAAATTGTTGCGTGTGTGTGAGCTAAGTTGCTTCAGTTGTGTCTGACTCTTTGCGACCCCATGAACTGTAGCCCACCAGACTCCTCTGTCTATGGGATTCTCCAGGCAAAGGTACTGGAGTGGGCTGCCTTGCCCTCCTCCAGGGGATCTTCCCAACCCAGGGATCGAACCCATGTCTCTTAAGTCTTCTGCAGAGGCAGGTGAGTTCTTTACCTTTAGCTCCACCTGGGAAGCCCTGAATCGGTGCCGATAGCAATTAAAACTTTATTATTTACATAGTCTGGGGAACAGGAAAGAAGAAATCCCCAGATCAGCATAATCAATTAAGTTCTAAAACACTCCATGTGCCTTTTTATTTTATGATCTGCATATTGTTCTAATGCTTTACAAGTGGCATAGCCACTCTTTCTAGTTCTACATAAATGAGATTCATACCAATTTTCAAAAACAATCCCTCAAACACAGTGTTTAGTTGCCATTAAGGCTGCATCTACCCATCACAGAATGACGGTTTGGAAAGGAATTATTGGTGCAGGCAGGGTGTTAGTTTTTTAATATAAGAATCACTTCTACCCTGCAAGTCTCTCCATCAAAATTTACCTTTAGAAAAGTGGCTTTTGCTGTTTTTAGGAACTATTTCTAGACCAGAGTCACAGAGAGCCTGTTCCCCACTGATTTCACTTTTACAGTCTGTGCTGTAGACAAAATTTTGCAGCTAGATGAAAAAAAAGATTTTTAATATAAATGTAATGGTTTGGAAATGTTTATTTTGTGTAGGCAGAACATCAGTTAGTACATAACATCCCTTGGGAAGATTTCCAAAAGACTACAGTGAATAAAATGGGGGAAGCTGGAAATGTATAAAAAAACCCCAATTATTCAAAGAATGATGACAATTACTTTGTCAGGTCCTGATGAATAGTCAAAACACACACACACTTGGTGAAGATTTGAAGTACCAGAAATGAGTCAAGCACTGGGCTAGGCACTCTACCTACATTATCTCAGTTAATCCCCATGTAATGCCATTGAAAAAGAGATGATTATTATCCTGTTTTTACAGTTGAGAAAGTAGATAACATATTCAGTTCAGTTCAGTTCAGTTGCTCAGTCGTGTCTGACTCTTTGCAACCCCATGAACTACAGCATGCCAGGCCTCCCCGTCCATCACCAACTCCCAGAGTTCACTCAAACTCACGTCCATTGAGTCCGTGATGCCATCCAGCCATCTCATCCTCTGTCATCCCCTTCTCCTCCTGCCTCCAATCCCTCCCAGCATCAGAGACTTTTCCAATGAGTCAACTCTTCGCATGAGGTGGCCAAAGTACTGGAGTTTCAGCTTTAGCATCATTCCTTCCAAAGAACACCCAGGGCTGATCTCCTTTAGAATGGACTGGTTGGATCTGTTACATCATCATAAAACTGATCAGCTAGGTTGGATATAAAATAAACTCAGAAAAGTAAAGAGGTTAGAGGAGAGATCAGTTACTTTGATGAGAACTGAAGTCTGCAGGAAAGGAAGCCTTGACGACAGCTTCAGAAACTCCTCACCTTCTCTCACAAGGTCACTGTTCCTCTCCCCCGTCCCCAGTGTCTAGGATCTCTGTTTTCAGAAGATGCCAACTCCAACTCCCATAAATCATCAAGCCGTGTTTCCACTTCCTAGGACTACAGATTTAAACTTGGAAGGATTTGAATCCATTTAGTATTGCAGCAAAATGAAAGACCTTTTGTAATCTAGGAAATGAAAGCTTTTTCTCTGCAGACTGAAGGGTGAGATTTGAAACCAACCCTGAAATCTTCAGTGGGACGTTCGTTCCCCTCTGCTGGTCTCCAGGAAAGGCTATGTTTTTAAGGGGATGAGACGGAGGCACAGTAGAAGGTGTCCTGAACGTTGGTCTATGTGATCCGTCCTGCCCTTGGGCTGCTCATCAGTTAGGAAAGGTTACACCCATATCCAGATGAGAAAAATAAAGTAGAAAGAGGATAAATAACTTGCCAAAGATCTGGCAGCAAGTAGAAGAAACTTGGATGCGAGTTTGGCTCTGTATCTTGCCGGTGTCTGTGAATTTCCCTTTATATATTTACGTATTTAAATGCTCATGTCCGACTCTCTGTGACCCCATGGACTGTAGCCCACCAGGCTCCTCTGTCTGTGGGATTTCCAAGTCAAGAATACTGAAGTGTGTTGCCATTTCCTCCTCCAGGGGAATCTTCCAGACAGAGGGATTGAACATGCATCTCCTATATCACCTGCATTGCAGGCAGATTCTTTACCCACTGAGCCATCAGAGAAAGCTATAGGAACTTCCCATTAAGCTCTGTCAACTCTCTCAGTAACACTGAGGATGGTCTGGGTATCTTACAACAAACCAAACCGCCTGCTTCTTATTGACTTGGAGAGTAAATGTAGAGAAGATGGAGTCTGAAGACATTTATAGGCCCTTTTCAAATGACAGTAGGAAAAGAAAAATATTTTGTTTTAACTTAACTTTGCTTAAGTTCTGCTGTCATATAACATCAGTTCTGATGATCGATATCAAAAAGGCCATGAAAATCAGTAGGAAGTGTGCGTCTTTGCATACCAAGATGATGTGCTCAACTGTTGTCAGCTGGACACACACTGGAGTTTGAAGACAAGCACGCATGCCAGGTTGCATATTTCGGCAAACCATCAATTTCTATTTATGGATGCAGGACAGACAATGTTATTGCCTACCTTACATCCAATCTTCTTTTTCCTCTCGAACAGAAGCCTGCATTTGTTTAGAATGTTTATGTGCCTTGCCACCCTGTAATTGATATAGATTGTAAGTAGCCAAAGCCAGTCATGACAATCATTTTCGTTGCTTTCCTGGTCTCAGGGCATAAGGGTGGCCAGTTCTGGCCAATGGATTCTAAAAAGAAATCTGTTAAGATTATTTATGCAGAGGATTTTCCACTTTTGTATAGCACAGACATGGTTGACACCAGTTTTCACCTCTTTTCCTGCTTTGAATACAGATGTAATGCCTGGAGCTGTGCAGCCATCTTGTGACTGTAAGGAAAAACCCATGTCTGACTTGACGTCCTGGAGCTGTCCAACTCACATCAGAAACAGCTTGACTTTGCTTTTTTATGGGGAGAAAGCCAACATTTACTTTGTTAAGATAGTATAGTTTAGTAGTTCATTACCTAAAGCTAAATATATCCCTAACAGTTAAAGGAAAGATTCTAACTACATAATTATAACTACAATCTTAGTTATTACTGTTTAAATTAGCTAGTGATTAAAAATATCACATTAAGGATATTTGTGGTAATATAAATGATCTGCTCAACCTTCCTCAACAACAGTCTAAACTGGTTTAATATGGGTCACATAATAATACAAATATGGTACATAAATTGGAGTAAACATATGCCAAATTGAGTGAAAGTTACATACAAATCTTGCGGAATTTATTTTAAATTTATTCCATTTTATTTTTGAAATAAAATGTGCTCTGAGTTGACACAGTCTCTTCTCTCATCTCATATATATGTGAAAAAGTATTTCACACTAATTATCTGTGAATAGAAAAAGCATAGCAAAATCAAGCCTTCATCCAGTATTGTCTTGATTCTGGCCTAAATTTAAATGCAGCTTAAGTGACACCTGACAGAAGCATTTAGAGGTCATAGAGTCCTTGCTCATGAGAGACATTAGTCAAACAAATGTCATTTGTCTAATTCAGTAGTTTCATATCAGAAGATTTATCTTAAACCTTAGGAAAAAAGAAGATTAAATGAAAATAGATACATTTAGCATAAAAAGGCAAAACTCTAGAGATCAGGGATGCTAAATTATTTCAAAAATCTTTCTCTAAGATTGACAGATCATTTTAAGTCTCCTTCTTTTCTTACACTGACATTTTTAGAAAAATTGTCTCTGTTTTCTCTTTCACTTTTTAAGGTATCATTACAATAGGTTAGTAGTTCCAGTCTTTCCTATGAATTGTTTGATATTTCTGAGGATACATAATCATTTTGATACTCATGAGAATCATTTCATAGCTTTCAAGGGAAAAATGTCCTCAACTTGTTTTTGTTTTTCACTTAGAGAAACAAGTTTGTGGCTACAAAAGACTGCTTTTCACAATCGTTATTGCTTAGGGAATAATTTGTCTCTTTTAGTAATTTTATTTTTGTTTGTTTGTATCTCTTTCCCTTTACATATCTAGATAAAGAAAAGAAATGATGTTTTAAGACTAAAGAAAATTGAATTTTACAGAATCCAAAAGCCCATCCAGGTGGCTAGATCAAGTGCCTGAATATCTTCATACCATTTGCATTCAGAGCATCAGTGAAATCATCCTCTTCTTTAAAGAACAGATTTCACCTGGGATGGATTTTTTCACTCAGATTGTGAATAACTTTTTCCAAAACCACATTTTCAATTTGCCAGTTCCTGGCTCATGCTGTCCTCTACTGTTCTTTTTTTTTTTTTTTTGCCTTTGTATATCCCCAGCTTTTTTCTTTTTAACATTTTATTTTGTATTGGGGTGTGTCTGATTAACAACCTTGTAATAGTTTCAGGTAAACAGCAAGGAGACTCCACAATAGGTATACATGTATCCATTCTCCTCCAAACACCCCTCCCATCCAGGCTGCCACATAACATTGAGAAGAGTCTGTCTGTATAATAGATTCTTATTCATTATCCATTTTAAATATAGCAGTGTGTACATGACCGTTTCAAACTCCGGGTCCCCTCATCCTGGCAACCATGAGTTCGTTTTCTAAGTCTGTGAGTCTCTTTCTGTTTTGGAAGTAGGTTCATTTCTGTCACCTTTTTTTAGATTCCATATATAAGGGACATCATCCAATATTTCTCTTTATCTGTCTGACTACTTCATTCAGTATGACAGGCTTAGGTCCAACCATGTTGCTGCAAATGACATTAGCTTGTTCCTTTTAATGTCTGAGTAATATTCCATTGGATATATGTATCACGTCTTCTTTATCCATTCCTCTGTGGATGGACATTTAGGTTACTTTCTTGTTCTTTATTCAAACAGGAGAGATAAGCAGATATTTCCCTCAATTTCTTCTTAGAATTTTTTTTTTTTTTTCAGGAATCAGGATGGAGTTTGATACACTAAGGAACAGAAAAAAATTTCCCAAGTTACCCATTTGGATATAGCAGCATGTGAATGGGTTTAAGCAAACCTCCAGCCTGCAGGTAGGTCACGTCAGGAAAGCTCCCTCACTTGGCTAAGTAAATGATCCCTCGGTTCACACATTAAAACGACACTGAAAAGCACTCTTTTTCTATGTTTGGTAGCTTCAGATGAGTAAAACAGAGTTTTCCTTATAAAATATATTTGATACTTTCCACAAAGTCTTTGGGTCCCCAAGGTGAGGACTTTGCAGGTGGTTCACAGAGTGAGATTAAGTCTTTGGGAAGTGGCTGCTGCTGCTGCTAAGTCACTTCAGTCGTGTCCGACTCTGTGCGACCCCATAGACGGCAGCCCGCCAGGCTCCCCCATCCCTAGGATTCTCCAGGCAAGAACACTGGAGTGGGTTGCCATTTCCTTCTCCAATGCATGAAAGTGAAAAGTGAAAGTCAAGTCGTTCAGTCATGTCTGACTCTTCGCGACCCCATGGACTGCAGCCTACCAGGCCCCTCCATCCATGGGATTTTCCAGGCAAGAGTACTGGAGTGGGGTGCCATTGCCTTCTCCATTGGGAAGTTGGGAAGTGGGGGGTCATTTAAAACCTAGATATGATGAACAAAGAGAGGCTGGGTCTGAGAAAGAGAGACATTCTGATTCTTTTCATTTAACTCCTTATTAATCTATGTGCTAAGTCGCTTCAGTTATGTCTGACTCTTTGCAACCCTATGAACTATAACCAGACAGGCTCCTCTGTCCATGGGATTCTCCAGGCAAGAATAATGGAATGGGTTTCCATTTCCACAAAGGACTTTAATTCTCACTTGGGTATATCCTGCCTGTGGCATAAAAATGAGTTTGCAGGAATCCTTAGAAAGATGACTCTGTGTGTGCAAGCATACATGTGCACATATGTGTGTATGAGCATGTATGTTTATGCATTGTGGGGTATGTTTATGCATTGCTAGCATTATCTACTTGCCCCCAGACTAAAATATTCATCTAGAAGGGCTGGAGAGTAAATGCATGGTTAATAACACAGAAAGCATTTCTATATTAGATCTTCCCTGATTCGCTCCTGACAGTTAAATTTGAAAATTATTAGATAGGTAAATAGACTAGAGGTCTTTTTAATGTATTTAAGAATGTCCTAATTATGCAAAGAGCTGTTTGAAACAAAAAATAAAAGAGTCTTGAATATGGTACTGCACCGAAAGTGTTTGACAACTCATTTTAACTATCTTTCAGATAAAGAATAAATTCAGTCACTTGTGCTTACAGAAGAGCATATGGCATGTTTCGTTGGCAGACAGAGTAACCCTTCCCATCCCAGCCACATTTCAGCTATAAGAATTATTTCAGCCTCTTTCTTCTCTAAGGCTCCCTGTAGTCTTCACTTCCCAGATGATGGGACTGGGCAGAGATGATTGTGATCTTACTGAGGGAAAGACTTAATAAAATGTGGGCTCTTCTTTGAGTACAGCTGCTCTGTGGGCTCCAGTGAAATCTTGCCTGCCTGAGTGCCGACAGCCATGGATCACACGTTGTCATATTGCAGCAGGGCGACTGGGCCAGCAGAGCCGGGCAGTCAGGGAAAAGACAGTGGCAGGAGGGGCTCAGCATCTCCGCAGGTCTTGTGTCTCAGGCATGGAGGTTAGGGCTGCAATAAACTTGGAGCTGGGGCTGTAATCATCCAGGTACCATCTCTACTGTTTACGACTCACCCAAAATGAAAATGATAGGGTCAAAACTTGACCCAGGTTTTGACTTTGGAAGCCACGTCCTACTTCCTAGTTGAGTTCCAGACACGCAAGTAGCTCAGACCACTGCTGAGATTCATCCTCAGGGAGCACAGGAATTCTAGTTGGGAAGCGTGTAACTGAGGGCTGTGTTGAGAACAGAGACTGAGCCCTCCAGCCAATTCGTGAAAACCTTCCTTCGAGTGAGCTGGTCCAAGGGCTCAGCCTGTATTTCTGAATAGAGCCCCAGTTATATGCTACCCAGTGCTGGTCCAGATGGGTCCTCGGCATCAGGGGCTCGATTGGCTTTTCTACCCCTCTAGGGAGAAGGGAGGTCAGCTGTTCTGAGTTCTGTGTCTTCCTTTAGGAACACAGACCCACGTGCCAGATTTAGGAAGTGACTCATCTTAGGAGGCTTCTTCAAGGTTATTTAATTCCATGTATTCATCCAACAAGTGGTCACAGACTTCCTACCGTGGGTCAGGCTGTGCTTGCTGTGAGATGGGTGCTAGAGATGATACCTGGGTTATTACACACAGACTTGCCCTCATGGAGCTCACTATCCAGCCAGAGTGAGCCCAGAGACACAGGGAAGCAAGACCATTTCAAGCCACATGGGGATGCGGGAAGGAAAGAAGTGCTTGAAGGGCATGCCAAGGAGGGCATCTCAGGCACCCTAGCAGCGCTGTGTAAACATGACGCTGGTTCCTTGCAGCATCTCAGGTTTGGCGTCAGCAGTGTTGAGAGCCAGCCGGAGCTGGGCAGCAGCCCGAGCATCTGCTGCATTGCAGGAATAACTGGAGGTTTTTAAAGCTGTTCCTGTAAGAAGATCACAGTTCTTGACTTCTGATTTCCATGTAGGTTTGCCGTAGCGTTTGACGCAGTAAGTCGTGCATCCGCAGGCAATTGGGAAGCTAGATGTCCCACTCCCTTCCCAGCATGCTCGCAGCAACACATCTCCAGTTTCTGTTACAAAAAAAAGAAAAGGAAGAAATCAAGATGATGCCGTAGAGAATGCAATGTTCCACCATTTGAATGAGATTTGAAACATTCTCCAGGCCTGACTACAGAATAGTGTGACTCCCTGGAAACACGAATTCACTGCGACTTGCGCGAGAGGAACACGGAATCATGAAATTCCAATGTTGTCTTTGAACCTAATGACATTTTATGAACATTTGTCAGAGTCTTTAGTTTTATTTATGCTGCTTGGCATTGAATTCAGGAGAAAGTTCTCAGACTGCAGGTTGCTGTGATGGTTTTATAAGCTAATACTCTGTGTGTCTGTGTGTGTGTGTAAGTGTGTGGGCCCACACCCATTGTGTTTTTAATATATGTGATAGTAATAATGAAAAAAGAAGAATGGAATGTTAATACACATGGGCTCCCAGGAGAGCAAGGAAGCACTGCAAATATACACAGTGGCATCAAAGCAACGTTTCTTTTGAACTAAATGATGCAAATTAGGTTTACCTCTCTCCATCTTCTTTTTCACTGAAATATATTTTCAAAAGAAATGCAATATGGGTTGTCCCCATTTCCTTCTTGAAAACTAAGCCTCACTAAACAAAACCAAGTTTTTGAGGCGGTCAACACTTTGTACCAATGATGATTTTTTTTTTTAAGCAGGTTAAACTAGACTAGAGAAGATCCTCGCTCTTATGACATGACAACTCAAGTTCCTGAATGCTTGCACTGCAGCCTTTCTTTGCCGAGGAAGCAAATTCCTATTGACTCTCATGTAGTCAGTTTTTATCTTCACATCAACTGTGAACCACTCCCCCCAACCCCACATGCCCTCACTTTCTCCTTGTTGTGTTGTTTCCTGCAGGTTTGGCTTATTTTTCCTCCTCTTCTCTTGTCTTTGTAGACGTATTCTCGACGAGTTTATTTTCCATTTGGAATCTATTTTACCCCCTCTCCGGGAGTATTGATCCTCTGTCGTCTGGACCACCTGCTTCCTGGTGTCCCCTCTTCACTGTCACACTGGCTATGATTGCATGGGGGTCACTTTTGATTATTTCAATGCTGGCTGCAGACTTCCCAGCTGAGGCCATAGAGCCTTCTCGTTTATCATCCAGAAAGCCCAGAGGGCTGCCTGGCCTTGTGCTTTGACCAGATAATTCACTCAGAGCCTTGGATCGGAAAACAAAAAGCAGAATTTTCTTATAAACAGAGACAGTACTTTTGGGGTGAGGGGAAGGGGATGGAGAATGGATTAACAAATAAACATGGCTTTTGCACACTACCAAGGAGAGAGAAGAAGCCTATATATTTTCAGGTCTTGATGTACAGCGATTCCTGCAGTCGGGCCCACAATGAGGACTTTGATGAATGGCTCTCAGCTCCCCCCACTCCACCCAGACTTGCACTGCTTCAAGGAACTGGACTGCTGTTACTCTTCTGTGAGGTCAAAAGGCCGGGCAACCATAAAAGTCATTAAAGGTGTAAGGTTATTTCAGGAAGGTGTAAAGTACGCCGAATCCTATCAAATACATATTTTAGGTAGATCTAATCCAGAGGATGTTGCCTTCAATGAAAGGGAACTTGGTAAAAATCATCTTGCTACTCAGAAGAATCATTTTATTTTTATTTATTTTTTTTAGAAGAATCATTTTAGGTAAAATAAATCAGGAGCAAAGATACTCATGGGTTTAACTGGTCACTTTGAATTCTTGAGAACAGTTACACAAATATACCTTCCCAAGTAAAAAGGGGGTGCAACATTCTCTCATTTTTTGCATCCACTTGCTTTCTTGCAAGTAGCCAGGCTTCGATGCCAAGAGGTTCCTGACAGAATAAAGGAAGGTGAGTTAGAGATGTGAACCTCACGACTCCTGCCTGGGCTTCTTGGACTCAGTCGCCTCTTCTTTCAACAGCAAAGTGAATGCACCTGTGTGTCACAAAATACCCCTGCCACTTTTGCACAGTATCTCACCAGGTAATACAAGCAGCAGCATCTCAGTCTTTACGGAGGCAGCCCGAGCCTCCCTCCACGCTCTAACTCTCTGTCCTCCATGTGGAGGATAGAGAATTGTGTGTGCTTGGCATTCATTTGCCTTTTTTGCACTCTCAGCAGAACCCTCAAATGGTGTTGAGTCACCAAGCCATAAATGCTTGAAGTTTCTCAGGCCAGGGAAGTACCTCATATGAGAGATGAAAGAGCTGGTGGTAGGAAGGATAGGAAAGCAGAAAATACCTTTTCTTCATATATTCTAGAAGGATCATCATGTTCTGACTTGAAGCTGAACACACCTATTTCTTATTTTATAGTTACATATTCTGGGGAGAATGAGGCAGCTTAAGTAGCTGTCGCATTACCAACTTTATTTCAACCTTTCTGAAAGTGGGAATATAAGAATTACAGACTTTAATTTGTTTTTTTAATAGGTAGGATGTTTGGGGACAATGGAAGTAAAATAAAAGTCTCCTGAAAAAACTGAATAGCAACAGAATTTTTGAGTAGGAAGAGATCTGAAGCTGGGCCTTTAAGAATCTTATTCATGTTTGCATTTAAAATAAAAGCCTTTAAAAATCACAGGCTTTATTCCAGTTTGTGGAAAGTGTTGATCCAAACCGGTATCTTTCTGATAATTCTCAGACATGAAAAATCGTTTTAAAGCTCAAGTTAAATGGTTTGTATATAATACACTGTCCCTTGAATAACTCTGCTTGAATTAATTTCAACCAAGAGCATTGCCTGTTATAAACAGAAATGATGTTTTCAATACCAAAGTTCTCTCAGAAATATAGGTCTTTTGATAAAGCAAGAAATGACATGTCATTTCCCCTTTTAAAGGCTTACACAAATCTCCCTTTGTAATTCTGTGGATTTTCCCTTTGTCTAACATACTTGTGGAAGGTTAGGCAGTCACTGCAGCTTTGGAGCTTAATGATTGCAGTCACGTATCTAATAGGTGTTATTCCTCTGTTCTGGTTGTAAACTAAGTCTCTGCCATGGTCCGTGTCCTTGTATTTAAACCATTGAGTTAGTAGTTATGGGACCAAAATCTGTGTCACTGGGAAGGGGCAAAAGACAACACACCATAAAACTTGAAACTGAAGATGTAAAGTCTTAGTGTAGCATCTTTGAAATGTTTTAACAGAAAAATAGTGTGAACCTATTCGACGTTTTTAGAAAGATAAGGTTAATTTCAGGGTAGATAGTTCAATGAAGGGAACACGTTCAGGGAGTCGATAAGGAAGACCTTGAAGGAGAACCCAATTAGTGTGGTAGCCTTGGAAATGATGGAGATGAGGGAATGGCTACTTTGCAAAAATAAAGGATAGGTTAGGAGGACTTGAAAATGGATTGATTGTGAAAAGTGAAAGACAGAGAGGATTCAAAGGAAAGGTCCAAGTTCTTGCATGTGAAACTGGTGGTCACTTACTGAACTGGAAAACCCAACAGGAGATGATGCTCTAAGTTTGAGATGCGAGGAGTTCAAAATACTGATGGGACAACCAGAATTGTTAAGAGGACAGGGTTGGAGATGAAAACGAAAGTTGATACTTGTGAGTCAACACAAGGAGATGAAAAGGGATTATAGGAATGAAAAGGATGAGATTGTACATAGAGGGACCATCTTCAAGTAAGAGAAGAGAAGAAGGGTAAAATAAGAAGAACATCAAGACAGAGGGAAACAGATTCCAAAAGGTGAGAATGTTTGGCAAAGGAGGAAGTGCTAATAGTAAATACTAAGGAGAAGATAAGAACTGGAATAATCTATTTGATTTTGTTGTAGGGGAAAATAGGTCAGTGGACTAGAAATAGAAATCCCCTTGCTGTGGGTGGAGGATGAGGAAGTACAGATAAATTTTTCTGTAATTTTGACAAATCTATTTGAAAACAATGAGTTGTTCATGCAGATTTTCCCACCTTGCCACATAGGAAAATTTCATTTAGAAATAGAGGCTGTAACAAGTTTAATTTTTAACTTTGGCTTGACTTAGTACTTTAGCAGATAGACTGGGCTGAAGAAATAGAAGTGGTTACAAGGATGCTATCAGCAAAGAATGGCCAAGCCAGGTGAAACTGCTGCTGTCCTGTGACTGTGAGTATTTGCCTTTGTCTCTGTATGTGTTTTGGTTTGCAGCCATTTATAGCTTGGATTCCATGAAGCAGTGGCAAAGGGGAGTGTGTCAGAGCAGCAGGCCAAAATTAAATTACAGCAACCTCGCACTTTGCATTAAAACCTTCACTTGGAGATGGAGACTGGTAATCACGTCCAGATTTTCCTTAAAGACAATGGTCCCCCATGCAACTGGCCACACTCAGTTAATTCATGCTGTCAGCTGCCTTTATTGGCTGTGGGGAATGCAGTATTGATTCTTGAACTCAACAGCAGCACAAAGAGCCACTAGTGCATGGTCAAAATGCTGCAATAAAGGGCTGGCAGCTTGAGAAAAGCAGCCATTCCATTGCACAAACAAGGTCAATTAGAGGACAGTGCAGTGTAATATAAATAGCATTAGCATCCCTCTTTAACTCTGATGATATCACGCTGGCAGGATGACAGTAAGGAAAATAAGGTTTAATGCCGAATAAATATAAAGGCATTTAGTGTAATTTAATTTCAAGCTCTCTATCATTTTAAAAAGTGCTAAGAGTAGCAAAATATTTAGTTTCATCATGGGGCAGAATTTATGTCTAGAAAAATGATTTTTTGATACAACTTTGCATGAACAAGCCAATTAGTCATGTACAGGAAAAATGATCTTATTAATTTTATTGAGAAGTAAACAATTTCTTGATCACATATTCAATGTACTGTGCCTACCTGTCATTTATTATCCTTTTTAGTATTAGAATTTCAAAATCTCTGGAGTGTTGTGAAGAAGGAACAAAGGATATCTTATTTTTCATTTAAAAGAGAAGGTTGAGTTTTTTCTTTTTTCCTTTTTTAGTCTCTGGAAATTACTAGGACCTTTTGTTTAAATACTTGCATTCATTACTTTTATTTATGGGAGAATTTTCCCTACCTTCTTTGTCAGTTCAAAATTAATTACAAATGTAAAACGCATCACGCTGTTAACACATACTCTATGCGGGAAACAAATTATACTCTCAAAATAGATAATGGACAGCTTGGAGAGGTAATTGATAAACCTACACTGCCTACAATAACTGAATAGATTTTAGAAAATATATATAATTATTAGGAATGGAAAGAATGTGTGTGATTCCTCCTTAGTAATGAGTGTGCCCAAGGTTGACTAGGAACAACTCATTAAAGTATATAAAAAGAGTTTAAAGAAAGCTTGAATCATGGTGCCTTTGAAATGTCCATTAAACCCTGAGAGTATATATAGTCTCTCGGGCTGATGGTGTCCAGTGACTAGTCAAAACCATTTTCCAAAAGAGGAATGTTCTAGGTAACCTAATGTTACCATTAGGTAATGAACCACAACCAGTTGCGTTCATTATGAATTGGACATGAATCTCCAGTTGCTCTAAAAACTCCTTGAGTTAATATAGCCCATACCGCCTCCTCCACCAACTGAAAGATAATATTTATTACTTCTTCATGGAGATTTGGGCTTCCATGGTGGCTTAGTGGGAAAGAAACTGCCAGCAATGCAGGAGACTCGGGTTCCATCCCTGAGATGGGAAGATCCCCTGGAGAAGGAAATCACAACCCACTCCAGTATTCTTGCCTGGGAAGTCCCAAGGACAGAGGAGCCTGGCTGGCTACAGTCTATGGGGTCGTAAAAGAATCAGATATGACTTAGCAACTAAACAACAAGAACAAAATAGAGATGCTCTAAGACCAAAAATACCAATTTGTACATAGATGTTAGAATGTCAGGATCACCCAGTCTTCAAGACAATTGACCAGTAGAATTTTAAGGTCTGAGAAAGACATCAAGAGATGACTGAATCCCACTTCCTCCTGTTATCTGGGGAAATGTAGGACCAGATAAATGAAGCCATGTACCTGAGGTCATATAAATAACCAATGGCAAAGCTGGACATTTCCTAATTTTCTAATACTTATGTCCACTTTTTTCCCCATTACAATACAAAATTTTAAAAGAAACATATCAATTGTACTAACCAAGTTAATAATGTTCAAGGGGGAAAATTTGAAAAACCTGGGAAGTCAGAATCCTCCACTTTCCTCTCTCTCAAAAACCAATTATACGTATTTTTTTTCAGACTCCTTCTGTTGTATATATGTATGTTTTAACCACAAATATGTGTCTATTTCTATCTCTCATTCTGTGTCTGTATATAGCATCTTGCTTTTTTCCTTTTAACAATATATCATAGACATGTTTTTCGCCACAGTTTTAAGTTTAGAGCACATTCTAATGAATGTTTAATATTCTACTTTATAGCTACAGGCTCAATTATTTAATCTTCTTTTCTACATTTGTTTTTTCCAATTTGTAATTAATGTGTGGTGAATATCCTTATACACATTTTTAATGCTTGCTGCAGTATTTCTATAGGACACATTCTTAGAAATGAAATTACTGGTTAAACAAATTTTTAAATAAACTTTTAATTTTGGAATTATTTTTGATTTACAGAAAAGCTGCAAGATAGTAAGTCCCTCACCCAGTTTGCTTTAAAATTGCCATCTTATATTAGCATGGTCATATAATAAAACTTTTTAGTTGTCAAAAGTAAAAAAGCAATCTTGATACATTACAGTTCACCAAACTCCAGATTTCAGTAAGATGTTTCCATTAATGTATTGTGTTGTTCCAGAGTCTTCTCCAGGATACCAATTGCAATTAGTCATCAGGTTTCCTGTTTCTTCTCATCTATGACTATTTCTCACTCGTTTCCCATCACCTTGATAGTTTTAAAGAGAAGTGGCTAGGTCTTTTCATACTGTTCATCTCTCAGTGTCCTATCTTTTCACATTTTCATACTGTTCATGGGGTTCTCCAGGCAAGAATACTATAGTGGTTTGCCATTTCCTTCTCCAGTGGACCGTGTTTTGTCAGAACTCTACACCATGACCCATCCGTCTTGGGTGGCCCTGATATGAAGAACTGACTCATTTGAAAAGACCCTAATGCTGGGAAAGATTGAAGGCAGGGGGAGAAGGGGTCGACAGAGGATGAGATGGTTGGATGGCATCACCAACTCATTTGACATGAGTTTGAGTAAACTCCGGGAGTTGGTGATGGAAAGGGAGGCCTGGAGTGCTGCAGTCCATGGGGTCACAAAGAGTTGGACATGACTGAGCGACTGGACTGAACTGAACTGAACTGGCCAGGTCTTTTGTGGAATAGATTGATTGATGTTTGCACTTTAATAGTCATTGCTATAGATGCATGCATGCTCAGTTGTTCAGTCATGTCCCATTCTTTGTGACCCCATGGACTGTAGCCTGCCAGGCTCATCTGTCCATGGGACTATCCAGGCAAGAATACTGGAGCAGACTACAATTTCTTCCTCCAGGGAATCTGTCTGACCTAGGGATTGAACCCACATCTCCTGTGTCTCCTGCATTGTCAGGCAGATTCTTTAACATTGAGCCACCTGGGAAGTCCCTGACCCCCAAAATGTGTTAATAATCTATATACTTCAAATACTAGTACATGTTAATATCTATTTTTTCTAATAACATTAATATTAGAAGATATTTATCTCATAAACCTTTGCCTACTTGGATGGTGATAGAACTGCTCTGTAGATTTAATTCACATTTACATTGAGAATATTTTTTAAAGATTTATTATTCATTTGTTTTTCATGTCTGTGAATTATTCACTCGTGTTTTTGCCAGTTTTTCAAATATTTGAGCCTTAGTCAACAAATATGTCATCTTTTAAAAAATTTTCTCTTCATGATATTTTTCTATAAGGAAGTTGTAAATCATTTTCTTTATACTGTCTAAATATTTTATTATGTTTAAAAATAATACATTTAACCCCTGGATTACAAAATGTTTATGAATTTATTCTTGTCTATTTGACTTCATATTGTATATATCAGTCTCTGACATACCTGGGATTTATCTTGGTTTTGAGAAGTGGTATAAGGATCCAGTTTAGCCGTCCTTTAGCTTTCCTGGCGGCTGCGACTGGCACACTAAGCGCGGCCGAGAGGAGCTACCCCACGTCTGAGGTCAGGGGCAGAAGCCGGGAGGACCCCATGCCGCAAGGGCGGCGGCCAAGAGGAGTTATCCCACGTCCGAGGTCAGGGGCCGCGGCAGAGAGTGCCCGGCTGCGACAGCGCAGGAATGGCGGAGAGGAGCTACCCTGCGTCCGAGGTCAGGGCGGGTGGCTGAGAGGAACTACCCCACGTCGGAGGTCAGGGGCGGCGGTTAGAGGAGTTATCCCGCATCCGAGGTCAGGGGTGGCGGCCAAGAGGAGCTACCCCACGCCCCCACGCTGGAGGCCAGGGGCGGCGGCCGGGACGACCAACCCCGCGTCCAAGGATCGCGGCTACACTGACGTAGGAGGGCCTAGAGGAGCTGTCCCACGTTGAAGGTCAGGAAGGGAGGTGGTGAGGAGATACCCCTCGTCCAAGGTAAGGAGCAGTGGCTAGGCTTTGCTGGAGTAGCCCTGAAGAGATACCCCAACGCCCAAGGTAAGAGAAACCCAAGTAAGATGGTAGGTGTTGCAAGAGGGCATCAGAGGGTAGACACACTGAAACCATACTCACAGAAAACTAGTCAATCTAGTCACACTAGGACCACAGCCTTGTCTATTTCAATGAAACTAAGCCATGCCCGTGGGGCAACCCAAAATGGGCGGGTCATGGTGGAGAGATCTGACAGAATGTGGTCCACTGGAGAAGGGAATGGCAAACCACTTCAGTATTCTTGGCTTGAGAACCCCATGAACAGTACGAAAAGGCAAAATGACAGGATACTGAAAGAGGAACTCCCCAGGTCAGTAGGTGCCCAATATGCTACTGGAGATCAGTGGAGAAATAACTCCAGAAAGAATGAAGAGATGGAGCCAAAGCAAAAACAATACCCAGGTGTGGATGTGACTGGTAATAGAAGCAAGGTCTGATGCTGTAAAGAGCAATATTGCATAGGAACCTGGAATGTCAGGTCCATGAATCAAGGCAAATTGAAAGTGGTCAAACAGGAGATGGCAAGAGTGAACGTCGACATTCTAGGAATCAGTGAACTAAAATGGACTGGAATGGGGAATTTAACTCAGATGACCATTATATCTACTACTGCGGGCAGGAATCCCTCAGAAGAAATGGAGTAGCCATCATGGTCAACAAAAGAGTCCTAAATGCAGTACTTGGATGCAATTTCAAAAACGACAGAATGATCTCTGTTCATTTCCAAGGCAAACCGTTAATATCACAGTAATCCAAGTCGATGGCCCAACCAGTAACGCTGAAGAAGCTGAAATTGAACGGTTCTATGAAGACCTACAAGACCTTTTAGAACTAACACCCAAAAAAGATGTTCTTTTCATTATAGGGGACTGGAATGCAAAAGTAGGAAGTCAAGAAACACCTGGAGTAACAGGCAAATTTGGCCTTGGAATACGGAATGAAGCAGGGCAAAGACTAATAGAGTTTTGCCAAGAAAATGCACTGATCGTAACAAACACCCTCTTCCAACAACACAAGAGAAGACTACACATGGACATCACCAGATGGTCAACACCGAAATCAGATTGATTATATTCTTTGCAGCCAAAGATGGAGAAGCTCTATACAGTCAGCAGAAACAAGACCGGGAGCTGACTGTGGCTCAGATCATGAGCTCCTTATTGCCAAATTCAGACTTAAATTGAAGAAAGTAGGGAAAACCACTACAGGTATGACCTAAATCAAATCCCTTATGATTATACAGTGGAAGTGAGAAATAGATTTAAGGGCCTAGATCTGATAGATAGAGTGCCTGATGAACTATGGAATGAGGTTCGTGACATTGTACAGGAGACAGGGATCAAGACCTTCCCCGTGGAAAAGAAATGCAAAAAAGCAAAATGGCTGTCTGGGGAGGCCTTACAAATAGCTGTGAAAAGAAGAGAAGCAGAAAGTAAAGGAGAAAAGGAAAGATATAAGCATCTGAATGCAGAGTTCCAGTGAATAGCAAGAGGAGATAAGAAAGCCTTCTTCAGCAACCAATGCAAAGAAATAGAGGAAAACAACAGAATGGGAAAGACTAGAGATCTCTTCAAGAAAATTAGAGATACCAAAGGAACATTTTGTGCAAAGATGGGCTCGATAAAGGACAGAAATGGTATGGACCTAACAGAAGCAGAAGATATTAAGAAGAGATGGCAAGAATACACAGAAGAAACTAATACAATTATGTAAAGTTTAAAAATAAAATAAATTAAAAAAAATAAAGCAAAAAAAAAAAAAAAAGATCTTCACGACCCAGATAATCATGATGGTGTGATCACTGACCTAGAGCCAGACATCCTGGAATGTGAAGTCAAGTGGGCCTTAGAAAGCATCACTATGAACAAAGCTAGTGGAGGTGATGGAATTCCAGTTGAGCTATTTCAAATTCTGAAAGATGATGCTGTGAAAGTGCTGCACTCAATATGCCAGTATTTGGAAAACTCAGCAGTGGCCACAGGACTGGAGGTCAGTTTTCATTTCAATCCCGAAGAAAGGCAATGCCAAAGAATGCTCAAACTACTGCACAATTTCACTCATCTCACACGTTGGTAAAGTAATGCTCAAAATTCTCCAAGCCAGGCTTCAGCAATATGTGAACCGTGGACTTCCTGATGTTCAAGCTGGTTTTAGAAAAGGCAGAGGAACCAGAGATCAAATTGCCAACATCCGCTGGATCATGGAAAAAGCAAGAGAGTTCCAGAAAAACATCTATTTCTGCTTTATTGACTATGCCAAAGCCTTTGACTGTGTGGATCACAACAAACTGTGGGAAATTCTGAAAGAGATGGGAATACCAGACCACCTGATCTGCCTCTTGAGAAATTTGTATGCAGGTCAGGAAGCAACAGTTAGAACTGGACATGGAACAACAGACTGGTTCCAAATAGGAAAAGGAGTATGTCAAGGCTGTATGTCATCACCCTGTTTATTTAACTTATATGCAGAGTACATCATGAGAAACGCTGGACTGGAAGAAGCACAAGCTGGAATCAAGACCGCCGGGAGAAATATCAATAACCTCAGCTATGCAGATGACACCACCCTTATGGCAAAAAGTGAAGAGGAACTAAAAAGCCTCTAGATGAAAATGAAAGTGGAGAGTGAAAAAGTTGGCTTAAAGCTCAACATTCAGAAAATGAAGATCATGGCATCTGGTCCCATCACTTCATGGGAAATAGATGGGGAAACAGTGGAAACAGTGTCAGACTTTATTTTGGGGGGCTCCAAAATCACTGCAGATGGTGACTGCAGCCATGAAATTAAAAGATGCTTACTCCTTGGAAGGGAAGTTAGGACCAACCTAGATAGCATATTCAAAAGCAGAGACATTCCTTTGCCAACAAAGGTCCGTCTAGTCAAGGCTATGGTTTTTCCAGTGGTCATGTATGGATGTAAGAGTTGGACTGTGAAGAAAGCTGAGCACTGAAGAATTGATGCTTTTGAACTGTGGTGTTGGAGAAGACTCTTGAGAGTCCCTTGGACTGCAGGGAGATCCAACCAGTCCATTCTGAAGGAGCTCAGCCCTGGGATTTCTTTGGAAGGAATGATGCTAAAGCTGAAACTCCAGTACTTTGGCCACCTCATGCGAAGAGTTGACTCATTGGAAAAGACTCTGATGCTGGGAGGGATTGGGGGCAGGAGGAGAACGGGACGACAGAGGATGAGGTGGCTGGATGGCATCACCGACTCGATGGACATGAGTCTCAGTGAACTCTGGGAGTTGGTGATGGACAGGGAGGCCTGGCGTGCTGCGATTCATGGGGTTGCAAAGAGTCGGACATGACTGAGCGACTGAACTGAACTGAAAGAGTTAGCCAGTTGTCCCACATGACATTTACTCTTATATCTTTTATTGGTTTGGTGAGATGGAATTCTAAGAGAAAAGCAGTCATAATTTTTGCTTTCAAAATACAATAGCGCTTCAACCTAGAGGGGTAGGATGTGGGAGGTGGAAGGAGGTTCAAGAGGGAAAGGATCTATGTATGAAAGTGAAAGTGTTAGTTACTCAGTCATGCCCAACTCTTTGCTACTTCATGGGCTGCAGCCTGCCAGGCTCCTCTATAAATGGAATTCTCTCGGCAAGAATACTGGACTGGGTTACCATTTCCTTTTCCAGGATCTTCCCAACCCAGGGATCCATCCCAGGTCTTCTGCACTGCAGGCAGATTCTTTATTGTCTGAGCCACCAGGATATTCCTGGTCTATGTATACTTGCAGCAGATTTACACTGGCTGTACAGCAGAAACCAACACAACATTGTAAAGCATTTATCCTCCAATAAATTTTTAGAAATTAAGACTTCCCAAACACAATAGAGCTTCATCTGAAGAAAAGGATAATTTATTTCATTGTGTTCCTACCTGCTACCTTTAAAGTCCTTTGTTGTATTAGTTTTGCCAAATATCAAAATAAATCCACCACAGGTATACATGTGTTCCCCATCCTCCCCATATAATACAATTTGTAAAGTTTAAAAATAAAATAAAATTAAAAAAAAGAAAAAAAAATAAAGTCCTTTATTGTGTTGACTTTGCTTAAACTCTTAGCATCATCTAATACTTGCTCACTGTTTCTCCTTAAAACTCTTCTTTGGACTTTCTAATGCCACCCTTCTCCCTTTGATCTACCTCATGTTCTACTTGCTATCTCTGTCTTTGAACTTTGGTGTCTACTGCAGTGTGGGTTTTACTCCAGTTATCTTCTGGCCTTGAGTGTTTTTCATATATGTACTTATAGTTGTTTACTGACTGCGGTGTCAGAAACTATTCTAAGCATATCACATATATTTCTTTATATAATCCTCATAACAATCCCAACATGCAGGTACTGCCAGTATCATCACCTTTCAACAGATGAGAAAATTGCATAGAAGAATGGAGGCACTCATCCAAGTTAATGTAGGTTTTAAACAATGGAGATGGAATCTGAACCAAGCCACTCTGGCTGAAAAGCTCATGCTCTCCATCAACATGCTGTATATCCCTTGAAATTAGACAGCAGTGTATTGCTTCAAAGAATTCTTATATCCTTGTCATTGCTGTTGGTATTAATATTTGCTCAAGTAAAGAACCCAGGACTTATACCTTCCATGTATAATGAATAAGTATCATGATTTCTCCTTCATGTATGTTTTCAACCTATCTTTGAACCTATAGCCCTATCCTAAATTTGGCCATTAATAGCTTTTGTTTGGACCACTGCCATAACCTCCTAACAGCAGCACCAAATCTGATTAAATGGAGTATCAGAGTCATCTGTCTAAAAAGTAGATTTAACCATGACATCCCTCTGAAGTCTTTAGGGGGCTTCCCTAATAGCTCAGCTGGTAAAGAATCCACCTGCAATATGGGAGACCTGGGTTTGATCCCTGGGTTGGGAAGATCCCCTGGAGAAAGGAAAACTACCCACTCCAGTATTCTGGCCTGGAGTATCCCATGGACTGTACAGTCCATGCGGTTTCACAGAGTTGGACACAACTGATCAACTTTCACTTTCCCTCTAATAATCTTCTCAGAAGCACCTTGTCCATTTTAGTCTGAATTCTAAGCTCCTTTGCATAATACGAAATCAAGGTTCTCCACGTACTGACACTTACTTCCTCTGACCACAGTCAATTTACGCTCTCTGCCCTGCTCCCTCCTTGAACACTCTGTTCTGCTGCAAACTGTTTGGCTTATGTCACCCCCTAAGACTCTCTCCATATATCACCTCTTATGAACAGTCCCTCTCCATCCTCTCTCTCCCAGGATGGCTGGATCTAGTGCCCCTTCTCTATCACAGCATGTCATTTCACATGGTACTAAGTCACCTGCTCGTTTGTCTCTGAGCTTCTTGAGGGGAAACCCTATCCTGTCTTATTTGTCTTTACTCTCCCAGCACCTGAGGGTACCTGAAGAAGGCCCTTGATAAATGTCTGTGAACTCGAATTCTAGAGTCAATTTTAAAATATTCTAAGTACTATTCCTGCCATGTAGTCACATCAGAGGGAATTTTCTGAGCTCTCGAACTACTTTAAACAGACACTTAGTCACTGAAGGAATAATTGTACACAAGTCAACTATGGAAATCATTGCTTTCAAACAACAAGTAAAGGAACACTTCCTGGATGGATAGATGCTATGTTATTACAGTGTTTGGTACATGTAATTAACAAGCTGCTCTGGGAGACGTTCTCTGACTTGCTATTAAATCTCTGCTCTGAATCTCCATCTCTACTCAAATGTAACCCCAACTGATCCATATTCCACATCCAGAACTTAAAGAGCAGCATAGAGACCACTGTCCCTAATAATCCACTGGTGGGTCTTTCTGACACTGGCTTTTGATGCCATCAGGAATTTGGGGGCCATTAAAGGTCCGTCTGAAAGAGATGGGAATACCAGACCACCTGATCTGCCTCTTGAGAAATTTGTATGCAGGTCAGGAAGCAACAGTTAGAACTGGACATGGAACAACAGACTGGTTCCAAATAGGAAAAGGAGTACGTCAAGGCTGTATATCGTCACCCTGTTTATTTAACTTATATGCAGAGTATATCATGAGAAATGTTGGACTGGAAGAAGCACAAGCTGGAATCAAGACTGCCGGGAGAAATATCAATAACCTCAAATATGCAGATGACACCACCCTTATGGCAGAAAGTGAAGAGGAACTAAAAAGCCTCTTGATGAAAGTGAAAGTGGGGAGTGAAAAAGTTGGCTTAAAGCTCAAATTCAGAAAATGAAGATCGTGGCATCCAGTCCCATCACTTCATGGGAAATAGATGGGGAAACAGTGGAAACAGTGTCAGACTCTTTTTTTTTTTTGGGCTCCAAAATCACTGCAGATGGTGACTGCAGCCATGAAATTAAAAGATGCTTACTCCTTGGAAGGGAAGTTAGGACCAACCTAGATAGCATATTCAAAAGTAGAGACATTTCTTTACCAACAAAGGTTCGTCTAGTCAAGGCTATGGTTTTTCCTGTGGTCATGTATGGATGTGAGAGTTGGACTGTGAAGAAGGCTGAGTGCTGAAGAATTGATGCTTTTGAACTGTGGTGTTGGAGAAGACTCTTGAGAGTCCCTTGGACTGCAAGGAGATCCAACCAGTCCATTCTGAAGGAGCTCAGCCCTGGGATTTCTTTGGAAGGAATGATGCTAAAGCTGAAACTCCAGTACTTTGGCTACCTCATGCAAAGAGTTGACTCATTGGAAAAGACTCTGATGCTGGGAGAGATTGAGGGCAGGAGGAGAAGGGGACGACAGAGGATGAGATGGCTGAATGGCATCACTGACTCGATGGACGTGAGTCTGGGTGAACTCCGGGAGTTGGTGATGGACAGGGAGGCCTGGCGTGCTGCGATTCATGGAGTCACAAAGAGTCGGACATGACTGAGCGACTGAACTGAACTGAACTGAACTGAACTGAAGGAAGAATGTGGAATTTCCTGGTGGCTCAGTTGTAAAGAATGCATCTGCCAATGCAGGAGACACAACAGACAGTGAATTCAGTCCCTGGGTTGAGAAGATCCCCTGGAGAAGGAAATGGCAACCCATTCCAGTATTCTTGCCTGGAAAATTTCATGGACAGAGGAACCTTGTGGGCTAAAGTCCATGGGGTCACAAAGAGTCAGACACTACTGAGCACCATGACAAGGAAGAATGTGCAGAAAGGAGAAGTTGGGGTGATGGAGAATAGATATTTATAGAAAAATGAAACCCACTTATCCCACATTTCTTGTATGTCAGGCTCTGTATTATCTCAGTTTAAAATTTAAAAGAACATATTCAGGTGATCGTCACCACCCTCACTTATTAAGATTCTAACCTCAAGTGTTATATATTCCAGAGAGAGCTATACATTAGGGCAGCTGGTTTGTCCCAGAGTTCAGAGTAATCAGATTAATGGTGAAAAATTAATATTGTGTATTATATTTTGTGTTGAGGTGAACTTGGTTATACTATAAACACCCATTTCATGGCATTTGCGGGGGGGACTCTCTTCATTGTAAGTCTGTTCCTTTCTGTATCTCCTGGACTTTTAAAGACCTCAAGTTGTGCATTTTCATCATTTGTGCTGGAGATTATTTTCCCCTGCAAATTTCCCCTCCGAATTTGCATGGAAGGTATTAAAGTGCCTGACTGCCCCAAACAATGTCCCTTTTTCCTTGGGTTAGGCCCCAAGAGATGCAGCAAAGATAAATGGTTAACTCCAAAATCATCTTCGTAATTTATAGACATGACTTTGTCTTGAAATTTTGCCTCTATATAAACAGGAGCAGCAGAAACAGGAACTCAAACAGGAACTCAAACAGGAACTCAGACAACTCCTCTGCCTTTGCTGGAGTCAGTCCTGAACAGTTAGCCCCAGCTTCTCTTCTGGGATATACTATGTTCTTTGAAGCTCATGGCCCTAGAAAGGACTCCACTCCTTTTAACCCAAATGTCTCCGGAGACTCAGAGACCTCAGGTTGTTGACATCCCTTCCATAAGCCTTTGAAGTTCAAATCTCTCAAGAGCCCAGACATTGCAAGGTCCCCTCCGGGCTACTTTAAAATTTCTTCACATCTACAAATATTTTATTTTGGAGGAAGTTCAAGTGGAGAAAGAGAATTTTCTATGAGACATCTCATCCTCTGTCACCCCGTTCTCCTGCCTTCATTTTCCCAGCATCAGGGGCTTTTCCAATGAGTTGGCTCTTCGCATCGGGTGGCCAAAGCACTGCAGCTTCAGCTTTAGTGTCAGTCCTACCAAAGAATATGTGGGATTGATCTCCTTTAGGATGGACTGGTTTGACCTCCTTGCAGTCCAAGGGACTCTCAAGAGTCTCCTCCAATACCACCTTTTGAAAGGATCAATTTTTTGGCATTCAGCCTTCGTTATGGTCCAACTCTCACGTCCATACATGACTACTGGAAAAACCATAGTTTTGGCTATATGGACCTTTGTCAGCAAGATTATGTCTCTGCTTTTTTAATACAGTTTCCAGGTTTGTCATAGCTTTTCTTCCAAGTAGCAAGTGTTTTTGTTTTTTTTTTTTTAATTTTGTGGCTGCAATCACTGTCTGCAGTGATTTTGGAGTTCAAGTACATAAAATCTGCCACTGTTTCCACTTTTGTTGATTTTAGATTAT
This sequence comes from Bos mutus, assembly GCF_027580195.1. Classification (NCBI taxonomy): domain Eukaryota; kingdom Metazoa; phylum Chordata; class Mammalia; order Artiodactyla; family Bovidae; genus Bos; species Bos mutus. The sequence continues at coordinate 53,599,190 of NC_091630.1, read as the reverse complement.
GAGTATTAAGATGTGTTACTCAATCTTCTTCTCCTCTAAGTGGTCCCACAGCCCAAGATTATCTACACATAGATTGCATGAAGACTAGTTTTAGCAAACTTTGTGGGGAGCTCATATTTTCGGATTTCCTTGTTTATTCTAGTAGTGAAAATTTTTATTTTGTTACCTTTTATTGTATTTTGTTTGTGTGCTATACAGTATTAAAGTTACACTTTAAAATAGTTTTCCCCTAAAAGTGTATATGTTTATAAATTCATTTTATATTCATTTGATCTTAGTTTTCTACTTTCTTTTTGTTCCTGTTGGTTATTTTAAATGTTGTTGTTAGCTCCATATTTCATAGTCCTTCTACCTTTAAGCCCTTAAATAAAAGCATGTTTTATTAACCTATAAAAGTTGTTTTAGCTATGCCCACTTTTCTTAATTATGTCTGTGTAGATAGACACATGTTTATATCTTAAAAAACAAAACCTTGATTTTCTCAGGACCAATCAAGCCTAACAAAATGAGAATTCATGGTGGTCTTTTCTAAAGAAGTTTTTGGAATTTGGAATTTTCTTGAAAATAGAAATGAAGTGCCATGTTTCTACCATCATTTCTTTTCTTCTCAATGTATTTTGCTTAAATATCAGCAGCAGCGTGTCTGTGAAAATATAATTATCACCAGCTTGATCATACAGTAGCTGTCAAAATTTTCTGTGTCCACTAAATAGATTTTTCTATCTTTCTTGTCTTAATTTAAATATGACCTCATTTAATTTCCTTAGCTGGAAATACTGACAAGAATAAAAAAGGAAGGAAGGAAGGGAAGAAGGAAGCAAGAAAGGAGAAGAAATGACTTCGTTTCTTCTATCAAATGACCAAGAGAAAAACTGTATTTTCACATACAAAAATAACAAAATTCTCCTGTACATCCTTAAGCTAAGATAGCCACTGGATCTTTTGATTATTTTATATAATTAGACAATATGTGTGCTCAGTGGTTCAGTCGTATCCGACTCTCTGCGACCCTGTGGACTGTAACCCACCAGGCTCCTCTGTCCATGGAATTCTCCAGGCGAGTACTGGAGTAGGTTTCTGTTTCCTACCCTGGGGATTAGACAATACCAATAAGTTAAAATAGAAACAACTTAGTTGTAGTTTCATTGCTTTTCATTATAGAAATGCTGCCTGAGAGGAAATCTGGAATACAGAAAACTAAACATATTATTCAACAGGGATCGAGATTGTACCATGTATCAGTCATTGTCAAATGCTAAGAATACAAAGGAGAGAGCTTCCTTGCCCTTGAGGAATTCACATTTTCTGGGGAAAATAGAGATAAGAAACTTTTTTTTAAAAAATGTAATTTCTATAAACTTCCAGAAAGTTGTGTCAGAAACAAATGATTGATATATTTTGGTGTAGGCTTTTTTGTGTGTGTGTAGGCTTGTACTGTGATAATGAGTGGAATTTTTCAGGTGAGGAGGAAAAGCGTATTTCACATAGAATCAGGGAAACGTGCTTGGGGAATAAATGTGACAGTTACACAACGTCATATAAATGGTATAAACTCTGTAGTCATTTGTTCCTGCGTTCTTCATTTGAAATAATGCTTTTGGCATTCATCCATATTATTACATGTATCATTAATTCACTTTTCATTGCCAGGGACCATTTTATTAATATTGTATGGATATACCACAACTGTACGTTCATTCACTAGTTGATGGACGTTTAGCGAGGCTTTTTGTGAATGCATGTTTTCAGTTTTTGTCTTTCAATTTCTAGCAATGGAGTTTCAGGGTTGAATGCTAAGTGTAGGTTTAACTGTAAAAAATTGCCAAACATGTTTCTAAAGTGGTTGTAGCATTTTCATTCCCACTAACAATGTCAAAGAGCATGATTGTTAGATTATATAAAAATGTGTTTAGTTTTGTAAGACACTGCCAAGCTATCTTCCAAAGTGGCTATAACATTTTGCTCTTGCAGCGGAAATAAATGAGAATTCCTGTCATTCCACATTCTCACCAGCATTTGGAGCTCTCAGTGTTCCAGATTTTGGCCATTCTAATAGGTGCAATAGTAGTATCCCATTGGTGGTGCTAGTGGTAAAGAATCTGCCTGCTAATGGTGAGATGCAGGAGATTCAGTTTCTATCTCTGGGTCAGGAAGATCCCCTGGAGGAGGAAATGGCAACCCACTCTAGTATTCTTGCCTGGAGAATCCCATGGACCCATGCAGTTGCAGAGTCAGACATGACTGAGCACATACTAGCTAGCTTATTATTTTAATTTGCATTTCCTGATGGCATATGATGTGAAGGATCTTTTCATATACTTATTTGCTATCTGTATCTTCTTTGATGAAATGTCTGTTAAGGTCTTTGGTCCATTTTTAAAATAGGGTTCTTTGGGGGTTTGTTGTTAAATTTTAAGAGTTCTTTGTACATTTTGGCTAGCAGTCCTTTATCAAATAAAATATGTCTTTACCAAATATCTTCTCCCAGTGTGTGGTTTGTCTTCTCATTCTCTTAACACTGTTTTTTGCAGAGCAGAAGTTTTAAATTTAAATGAAGTGCAGCTTATCTGACATTTCTTTCATGGGTTATATTTTTGGTATTGGATCTAAAAACCCATTGCCTTCTTTCATTTCTAATATTAGTAATTTGTGTCCACTCTCTTTTTTTATTAGTTGTTCTGGCTAGAGGCCTATAGATTACTGATCTTTTCAACTATCTTTTGGTTTTATTGATTTTCTCTGTTAATTCCCTGTTTTCAGTGTTATCGATTTCTGCTATACATATTTATCATTTTTTTTCTGCTGACTTTCGGTTGAATTTGCTGGATTTTTTTCTAGTTTCCTAAGGTAGAAACTTAGGTGCTCAGTATTAGATTTTTCTTCTGTTCACCCCCTATTTTTATTGAGATGTAATTGACATACAGCATTGTGTAAGTTTAAGGCATAGGGCATAATGATATTACTTATATGTGAAATGATTACCAAAATAAGTGTAATTAACATCCATCATTTTATATAGTTATAAAAAAAGAAAAAATGTGTTTTTTTTTCTTATGATAAGAATTCTTAGGATCTACTGTCTTAACTTTCAAATATACTACACAGCATTGTTAACTATAGTTGTCACTTTCCACATTACATCCCTAGACTTTATTTATCTTATAACTAGAAGTTTGTACTGTTTGACCTGCTGCTGCTACTGCTAAGTCACTTCAGTTGTGTCCGACTCTGTGTGACCCCGTGGACTGTAGCCCACCAGGCTCCCCCGTCCCTGGGATTCTCCAGGCAAGAACACTGGAGTGGGTTGCCATTTCCTTCTCGCAATGCCCCCTCTGCTCACCCCTGTCCTTGTCTTTCCTAAGTACACATTCAATGCTATCAATTTCCCTTTAAGCACTGCTTTCACTGCATCCCACTAATTTTGATGTTACATTGTCATTTTAATTTAGTTCAAAATATTTTAAAGTTTTTCTTGAGATTTTTCTTCTTGACCCATGTTATTTAGAAGTGTGTTTTTTTCTAGCTGTCTCTCTGTTATTGATTTCTAGCTTAATTCCATTGTGGTCTGGGAGCAGACATTGTATGATTTTTATTCTTTTAAATTTGTTAATGTATGTTTTATGACTCAGAATGTGGTCTCTCTTGGTGATTGTTTCATGTGAGCTTGAGAAGAATGTGTATTCTGCTGTTGTTGGATGAAGCAGTCAATAGATGTTAATTATATCCAGTTGATTGATGGTGCTGTTGAGTTCAACTAAGTCCTTATTGATTTTTTTTTTTTTTTTTGCCTGCTGAATCTTTCCATCTGTGATAGAAGGGTGTTGACGTCTCCAACTATGATTGTGGATTCATTTATTCTCCTTGTAGTTTTATCAATTTTTGCCTCACATATTTAGATGCTCTGCTCTTAGGTGCATACACATTAAAGATTGTTATGTCTTCTTGGAGAATTGACCCTTTTATCATTATGTAATTCCCTTCTTTATCTTTATCCCTTCTAACTTTCCTTTCTTTGAAGTTTGCTCTCTCTGAGATTAAGACAGCTAGTCCTTCTTTTGATTGGTATTAGCATGGTACGTATTTTTTCATCCATTTATTTTTAATCTAATGGACCCAATATATATAATGTGGGCTTCATGTAAATGACAGACAGTTGGGTCCTGTTCATCGATCCACTTTGAACCTCTCTGTCTTTTATTTTATTTATTTATTTTTTACATGTGGGCTCTTAGTTCACTGACCAGGGATCAAACCTGAACCCCTGCAGTGAAAGCACGAAGTCCTAATCACTGGACCACCAGGGAATTCCTGACAATCTCCGTCTTTTTACTGGTGTTTTTATACTGTCAGTGTTCAAAGTGGTCATTGATATGCTTGCATTAATATCTACCCTATTTGTTACATTTTACTAGCTGTAACTCTTATTCTTCGTTCCTCTTTTTGTCTTTCATTCTTTTTCTGCCATTTTTTTTAAGAATTTTTTTTTTTGATGTGGACCATTTTTAAAGCCTTTATTTAATTTGTCACAATATTGCTCCCACTCTGTGTTTTGGTTTTTTGGCCACGAGGTATGTGGGATCTCAGCTCTCCAACCGAGGATCGTACTCACACCCCCCGCACTGGAAGGTGGATGGGGTGTGAGTACTGGATGGCCAGGAAAGTCCCTCTGCCTTGGGTTTTAATTGAATATTTTAGATGGCCCTATTTTCTCTCCTTTCTTAGCATAGCGGTTGCACTTCATTTTTTTTTTTTTTCTATCTTAGTTCTTGCCCTAGAGTTTGCTGTATATATTTACAACTAATCCAAGAAAGCTATGCCACTTCATTGGTAGTGAGTACCTTATTATAGCAAAATTACCCTAATTCCTTCTCCCTCATTCCTTGTATTCCTCATTCCTTCACTTGCATACAAGCATTCCCAAATACCTATATAGGGGCTTCTCAGGTGGTGCTAGGGGTAAAGAACCCGCCTGCCAATGCAGGAGACTTGAAAGCAAGGTTTGATCCTTGGGTCAGGAAGATCGCCAGAAGGGCATGGCAACCCACTCCAGTGTTTTTGCCTGGAGAATCCCATGGACAGAGGAGTCTGGCAGGCTATAGTCTATAGGGTAGCAAGGAGTAGAACACCACTGAGTGACTTAGCACACACACAAATTATTGAATACATTGTTGCTATTGTTTTGAAAAAAAAAAGAGTTATCTACTAGAAAATTAAGAACCAAGTAAAAGTAAAATAAAGGGTTTTAGTTTATCTCCGCTTATTCTTTTTCAGTGCTCTCCCTTTCTTTATATAAATTTAAATTTCTTACCAATATTATGTTCCTTCCATCTAAAGAGATTTTAACATTTCTAGCAAGGCACAGTAAGTGGTAATCGATTCTCTCACACTTAAAAAAAAAAAGTTTATGATTTAATACTAACTCCAATTTAACATTACAAGTGTTTGCTGTGTCTTTTTATTTTTAATTCTACTTTTCATACACAGAAATTCTTAATTCTTAATATAGCAGCACAATATTTGCTGTATTTTATTATATAAAAACAGATCATATTATTAATTATATAATTGAAGCTCTTTGCTTGATTCTTGATTCTTGATTCTTGCTTGATTTGTTGATTTTTGAAAGAGGAACAATAAATCTTCAACTATGATTGTAGATTTTTTCCCTTTTATATAATGTTTTTCTATTATATATTTCAAAGCTGTTCAGTGAGGTTCATAAAAGTTCAAAATTGTTATTTCTCTATAGTGGATTATTCAATTTGGCAGTATGAAATATTTACCTTTGTTCTATTTGATGCTTGTCACCTTGAATTTTGTGTCAGATAGTAATATTGTCATACTTGCTTTATTTATAGAATACATATTTATTTTTAAACTCCGGATGCCATGGTTTAGGGGTGTCTTGTTCAGATAGCTTATTATTATAATTTGTGTCTTTTTGTGTATGTCTATGTGCCTATGTGTTTGTATTCATGCAGGCATCATTGCATTTTCCTCTTTGTTCTAACATACTCAGCCTTTTAAATAAAGCTTCAGCTATGTTATAAATCTACACTTGATAAATATGAAATAAATATATTAAACATTTATTAAATATATTTGTTAAATGGAATTATATTAGACTAAGTATTATCTATATGTATTTTGATCATTAGGGATTTAAAGTGGATGAAGAGGTGAATCAAATGTTCTTATAAAACAATAAATATGTTTATTCAATAAAATTTAGACAAAGCAGAAAAAGGGAGAAAAGAATCACCAGCTCTTTTGCTTCCAACAACTACACAACCACTGTTAAACATTTATCCATAAATGCCTATTAAGGGTTTACTATGTGCTTTTTTGGCTTCTCAGGTGATGCTAGTGGTAAAGAATTCACTTGCCAGTGTATGAGATGCAAGAGATGTGGGTTCCATTCCTGGGTTGGAAAGATTCCCCCGGAGAAGGCAACCACTCCAGTATTCTTGCCTGGAGAATCCCATGGACAGAGGAACCTGGCGGACTACAGTCCATGGGGTCATGAAGAGTCAGACATGACTGAGCAACTGAGCACAAGCACAAGTGCCTTTGGATGTATTTCCTTCTCGTCTAGATTATCCAAGAATAATTAACAAAAATGAATTTCATATTTTTAGTGCTTATTTTTTACCCGGGAATATTTACAGATTATTCTATTTAATCCTCACAACAACCTTAGGAAATAAGTAATAAATAAGTAATATGTTAATGGCACTCTAGAGATGGAGAAAGTGAATTTCAGAAAGCTTGTCCAAGATGTCAGTATTAAAATGGCCTTGGAAAACAGGGAGAAATTTTACAGGCTGAACTCCCAATGGAATGAATTATTTTGAACTAATGTTTTTTCTGCTATTGTGAGAAATCAATAGATTTTGCAGAATTTTTAAAAATGGACTTTATTGATTAAGAATATATTTGACTGCCTGAAATAGAGGGAAACTCAATTATCGCAGCTTCATACAATATACATTGAGGTTTTCATCTAACTGTTAAGACTAGACAGCACATTCTGCCATTGTTTGAGGTGCTTTCCTGCCCTGTACTTCCCTTGACACACATATGGTTTTACCCCCATGGTCACAGAATGGAAGTTTCAGCTCCACCTTGCTGTCTATATGTCAGGCAGTCATCGAAATGGGACAAAAAGAGGTGGTACTACAAAAAATTGAAAATATTTCCAGAAATCCCCAGAAATCTGCTTATATCTCTGTGGACAGAAGTGTGCCCAAAGGTCACCTTGATCTGTGACTAAGGTTGGAATTATGGAGGGCCCAGTAGTCACATACGGATGTGTGGACTGGACCGTAAAGAAGGCTGAGTGCTGAAGAAGTGATGCTTTTGAACTGTAGGTCTGGAGAAGACACTCGAGAGACCCTTGGACAGCAAGGAGATCAAATCAGTCAGTCCTGAAGGAAATCAACCCTGAATATTCCTTAGGAGGACTGATACTGAACCTGAAGCTCCAACGCTTTGGCCACTGGATGTGAAGAGCCAAGTCACTGAAAAAGACCCTGATGCTGGGAAAGATTGAAGGCAGGAGGAGACGGGGATGACAGAGGTTGAGATGGTTCGATGGCATCATTGACTCAATGGACATGAGTTTGAGCAAACTCCAGGAGATAGTGAAGGACAGGGAAGCCTGTTGTACCGCAGTCCGTAGGGTCGCAAAGAGTTGAACACAACTGAGCGACTAAAAAACAGATGGAAGGTTTATTTTTCTGGGCACATTGCCACCTTAAACAAAATCTGTATTCTCTCCTAATAAGAGAAGAAAAGACTGGATAATGGATAGACAACTAGCAAGATCCACTGCCTGTCCTATATTTAACAAGTAGTTAACCAGACTATAAATTGCCTACCATACTCTTAATGTAGTCTCTTGAGGCAGAGTGGGATTCCTGCTTTTGGAGAAAGAAGAGTGAGGGAAAATATAGTGCTGTATATAGTACATGGAATAAAACTCACTGCTATTAAAGTTTTAAGAGAAACAGTTTTATCCAGTTAGCAAAGAATTTCCCAGTTGTATGATCTGCCCAGAGGATCAGATGCTCTTTGAATTCAGCACTGATAATCTTGCACTTTGCAACTCTCTGCAGTGTCATTATTATGGTTCATTATACTGTTTAATTGTCTTGGCCAACCTTGAAGATGAGTTCAAAATAGCCTCTTGTCCTGAAAATACTCTTCCAGCTCTGCCTATGCTAAGTCAGCAAGGTTTACCTTCCATCAGTAAGTCATTTGGCTTCCCTGGGAGCTCAGTCAATAAAGAATCTGCCTGCAATGTGGGAGACCCAGGTTCGATTCCTGGGTCAGGAAGATCCTCTGGAGAAGGGAATGGCAATCGACTCCAGTATTCCTGCCTGGAGAATCCCATGGACAGAGGAGTCTGGCAGGCTACAGTCCATGGAATTCTAAGCAGTCAGACACAACTGAGCGACTAACACACACAGCAAGTAATTAGGTGAGACAAGAAATAAAGGAAATCAGGAGTCATGGGGGAACACAGTTAAGGGTCTCTGATGCACCTACTGTCAGTGTAGTACTAGAAGCCTCTGATCCAGGTGGTGGTTTAATTGCTAAGTCACGTCTGACCCTTGTAACCCCACGACTGTAGCCCACCAGACTCCTCTGTTCATGGGATTTTCCAGGCAAGAATACTGGAGTGGGTTGCCATGCCCTTCTCCAGGGGGTCTTCCAGACCAAGGAATCAAACTCACCTCTCCTGTATTCTTTACTACTGAGCCACTTGGGAAGCCCTACTAATCTGAGTTCTATTGCCAGTGAGCAGGGCTAGATTCCACCAGCTATTAATCCCTGCTAAAGTTTGGGTGGGTAAGTTAAAGCAGTGTGTCTCAGATTTTTTCCACCAGCACACCTCTTGAGATGCGGCACTGAACCTGGGAAGGTGTACATGTGTATGAGATGAGGCATGGTAACAGTGATGCGTGTGTATGTAAAACATGCCATGTAGCATTATTCACTTAAAAATTTTATTTATTTATTCTGGCAGCACCAGTCTTAGATGCATTCTGCAAGACCTGTAGTTGTGCCATGCAAACTCTTGGTTGTAGCTTGTGGGATCCAGTTCCCTGACCAGGGATCAAACCCAGACTCCTTGTACTGGGAGCATGGAGTCTTAGCCACTGGACCACCAGGGAGTCCCCTAATTCATTTTTATTCTGGAAAACATCCCATAATTTTTCTAGTGGGGTGGGAATTCTTTCACTCTCAATTTATAGACTTCCACTGAAGTTCTAGGGGGTTGTGAGGTTTGGTTAATTCTATAACTGGCCACCATTATTCATTCGGTGACCCAACTGGAATCAGTAAGATTCACAGTGTCTTTTTTCCTGAGATTTCTAGGAGAGACACTTGTTTTTTTCCCCCTGTTATTTAAGACAGAGAAGATGTACAGCCTGAAGCTCTGGTACTCATCTTCTGATTATAAGAATGAAGTCAATATGGAGGAGAGAATATTCTGAGAGAGGATGAAAACAATGTCTAGGAGACATTTTTTTGAGCCTCTGGACAAGCTATACCTGAAACCAGTCCTGTTCCTGCACTTTTCATTCATATGAAGCAAATATGTTCCTTTTGCATTTAAGCCACCTGGGTCCTTTGTGCCACTTGAAATAAACAAATAAAAATCACTAGCACAAACTCCATATCCTCAAAATTATTTGAAATTTTGGGTTTTAGCCAGACAATTCACACACACTTAGAATTCTCTTCAATAATATAAATATATATATATATATTTTCAATATAAAAATGTTTAAATTTTCATTTAAATTACTGCCTTAGAAATCTTAAAGTGAAATTTATTTTCCAGGAGATGTCATATTTATTATATAGCTTCTCATTCCCTTGACACAATTCTGCATGTGCCAGGTGGTAGATCTACTACAATTTTAGAAACACAAGCTTGAAGAGCTGTGCATACAAGTATAATAGGGAACTTCTGAAAACAGAAAGTTTTTAGGACTCAAAGACATGGGGCTGTAATGGTAAGATAGTAGGCTTTGGCACAGGGAGACCCGTTTGGGATTTTACAAATAGGTAGCACTCACTCTATCCACAGATAAAACTTTTTTTTTTTTTTGTAGCAGGATATACCAATATAAAAATTCCATAAGCCAGTGACTAGTGGGCTTCACAATCTGAAATTCAACAACTTTATTGAAATAGCTCCGTGTAAGCAGAGATATCCCACATTATAAAGTGTGACCACTGACACTGAAGGCATCTGGGAAGTGTGTTCTCTTTAAAGAAATTTCTCAGGTGATTATTTCCCTACAGCACAGTGTCTTTTAGATTATGACAACTGAGATCAGTTTTTTTTTCATAACAGCATTTTATTTATTTTTTTTGAACTTTTTATTTTGTCTTGGGGAATAGCCCATTAACAATGTCATGAGTGTTTCAGGTAAACAGTGAAGGGCCTCAGCTATGGATACATATGTATCCACCTCTCCCAAACCGCTCTCCCATCCAGGCTGCCACATAACACTGAGCAGAGTTCCCTGATCTATGCAATAGATCCTTGTTGGTTATCCATTTTAAATAGAGCAGTGGGTACATGTCTATCCCCAACTTCCTAACTATCCCTTTCTCCCAGTGACCATAAGTTCATTTTCTAAGTCTCACAACATTACTTTAAACTCCTATTTTTCAAAGGATTCAGAATTGAGGTGGGGGTGAAAATAGTACAGATGCTTGGTTCATGCTCTGGAAAGTTCTTTTTTTCCTATCCAGAGCCCAATGTGCATAAACTGAGGAAGACTGTAGGTGATCAAGACATTGTCTTTCATCAGATTTCTTTCAAGTGAACTTCTTAAGCAGATGCTCACCAGTCATTTACCAGAGAGTAGAATGCATCTGACTCAAAGGGATTATTTCAACGCCTCTGTGATTCCAGGAATCCCAAAGAAATGAGGAAAATTCAGCCAGGTATCCTGATGTCTTTGTTCATCTGTTAGCTAACACTCCAGTAACTGAAGGACTTCCCTGGTGGCTTAGTCAGTAAAGAATCCACCTGCAATGCAGGAGATGCAAGCTTGATCCCTGCGATCAGGAAGATCTCCTGGAGAAGGAAATGGCAATCTACTCCCATAATCTTGCCTGGGAAATCCCATGGTCGGAGGAGCCTGGTGGACTAGCCTTAGCGACCACACAACCACCTGAAAAAGAGTGTTGTTAGCTGTCATTGCTAAGAATAAACTGTCCATATGGCTAAGAAAATAACTACAATAAATTAACATTTTCAGCAATATACATAATTGATGACAGTGAGAGCTCTCTAGAATGTTTTTTTCCTTAATGTTTGAATCACAAAAGGATTTGTTTTTCATTGTACACAGTAAGAGCAACCAAACACAAGTATTCAGGAACTCTGAATTCCCATCCCTTGTTTTCTCAGTTTGTCCTAACACGATGGTGTGACTTTGATCTTCCATAGATTAACTGTTTGGGTGCTCCTCAATCTTGGTAGCCTCTTAAATACTCCACAAAAACTACTGAATGTCCTTTTGAGAATATTATACACTAAAATAATTTCAATATACCAGTTCTTATGTGTGCTAAGTTGCTTCAGTCCTATTTGACTCTTTGTGACCCTTCGGACTATAGCCTTCCAGACTCCTCTGTCCATGGGATTTCTTAGGCAAGAATACTAGAGTGGACTGCCATGCCCTACTCCAGGGGATCTTCCACCCAGGAATGAAATCTGCATCTCTTATGACTCCTGCATAGCAGGTGGATTCTTTACCACTGAGCCACCTGGGAAGCCAGTGGGGAAGTTCTTTTCAGATATACAAATAAAAAGGAGTATTTATGTATTAACAAAAGTTCTGGATAACAAATATCCGTTATGGACTCTAGTAATAAAAGGACATAAGTTTTAAGAAAATGGCAGTGCTTAATTGCAGTCCATAAATTTCAATTTGATTATATCTCTCTCCTTAAATCTTCCATTGAGAAGTAATGAGTGGGTTCAGAAGCCCAGGCAGAGAAAAGAAAATTTATGTTTATTAGGTGTCGACCATGTTTTAGGTTCTTTACATATATTAGGTCATTCATATTTATTATTATAAAAGCAGATGAGGAAACATGTACATTAATCCAAATAATTCTAGTAATTCAACAGCCACAAAACAAAGTGGGAAAGGAGGTGACAATTTATGACAAAGCCTTGACAGGTGTTTTGAAAAAAAGATAATAGGTCAGAGCAAGGACCAACATTGTGCTATGATTGTTCAAGTCCTGGTGCCTGTCCCAGTCAGCTATAACAAAGGCAGCCTGGTAGTGGAAGAATAAAATAGGATCGAAACTTTCAGACACTCCTTAACCTGTTCCTCTTACTGGAAATATGTTATATTCCAATTGCTATCTTTACTTCTCATCCACACATACTATTCTGTTTTTGGCAAAACATACATTTTAATTTATCATTTGATTTTAGATCAAACAGTTCAAAAGTGCATGAGAAGAAGTTCTCCCACCCACCTACTCTATTCTTACTCCCCAGAGGTGACAATTTTGGGTGTCTGCTGTTAGCTTCATTGGTTGTATGCCCATAATTTAAAATAGTATTGTCATACTCTTATTTCTTGATTTTTAGATGCTATACTGTCTTATGATGCCACATAATGCAAGATAAAGATTTAATTCACATAAACAATATATTCATTCTTTTTAGACTCTTTTCTCATAAATGTTATCACAGAATATTGGGTATAGTTCTCTGTATTATACAGAGGTCCTTGTTGGTTAGATATTTTATATAGAGTAGTATATGTTAAATAACTTTTCTTGGAATTTAAGTTCACTTCCACTCTTGTCTTCCCTCCATGAAAGTGGAAAATCAATTGTGATGCTTTCCAACATAGTCATAGTGTGATTTTCCACATGTTCTTAATTGCTGAATGGCATTATCAGAAACTGTCATTTTATTTGTGTGTGTGTGTGTGTGCTCAGTTGTGTCCAACTCTTTGTGACCTCTGGGACTGTAGACTGCCAGGCTCCTCTGTCCATGGAATTTTCCAGGCAAAAATATTGGACTGGGTTACCACTTCCTCCTCCAGGAGATCTTCCCAACCCAGGGACTGAACCCATGTCTCTTGCATCTTCTGCACTGGCAGGCAGATTCTTTACCACTGAGCCACCTGGGAAGTCCCTAGTTTTATTTATCACAGTAATAGACATCTGACCACCCTTGTAACCTGACCCTGTTTTTCCTTTTTTTTTTTTTTTTTAGGGGAGAATTGAATAACACACATAACATATGTCAATTTAATGAAAAAAAATCTGTCAAACTGATTTGGCTTCCTGTGGATTGATTCAGTTGACTGAATTTTCTACATTTCAGAAAAAAATAGTTATTTTTATGACATGCAAATGCAGCCTAAATTTTGGTCTCAGAATTGCTGAGTTCAGGAAAGACTTCTGAAAGCTGAGAAGCCTAGACAAGCATTTGCTTTCAGCTGTTGAACTTCTGAGGATGGGTTCCAGATAAAACTAAGTGACACTATGCTGAGAGTAAGCCTGACACACATTAAGATGAAAAAGTAAGAGTCAATCTGATGACTCCTAGTGTTAACCAGAGTTAATTAGGGGCTTGTGATGGGCCAGCATGAAACAAGCCATTACAAAATGAACTGAGTTATTCTGTACTTCTCCAACTCCTGACTTCTTAACAGCAAGGTGAACCCCAAGAACACAGTTCACATAAAGATTGGTTTGCATTCAGGAAAAAATATTTGCATGTTAGGAACTGATAAGTACAAAAGTGTATCAATTATTTCTCACCCAACAAAGGTCCTGGAGAATTTCTGTCTCCAGAAAAGAAAACTGATGTCAACTTCCGTTTAAGACCTGATACAGCACTTTTGAATATGCCACTTTCCAATCTGAGAATTTACATTTTTGTTGCTGTTTTCTTCCAACTGACCATGAGGCACATTGTCCAGATTCTGCGACTGATGTCATCTGAGGGGCTGGACTGAAATAAAACAAACTGGGAACATCTTCCCACAGAGCTGCGAGAGCAAGGGGTGCTCACTAATAAATTTTTCTCTTTAAAAGTTGATGTTGAACTTTCCTTGTCAATAAACCTTGTATTGCTGGGTATTTTAAGGTGTTTACCTAGGATCCAACACACTTTAACCTATGTAGTACTGGTGATAATTGCTGAATTTCTAAATTAATAGGAAAACTGGCACTATCCTAGATAATATCAGAGTTTATTATTTGTGAAGTGCCAATTTTCTGTAATTAGGGAAGATTGCTAATTATCACTGGAACTATTTATTAATGTCTGAAGGAAGAAAGATAAAAATTAATAGAAATGGTTTTTTAGTGGCTAAAATTTTTAAAGGCTACTTGATGTTATCCTTTCAACGAATCCAGCTCCTCTATATCTTATCAAACAACTGGGCCATTGTGAGGAAAGTGGAAGTAACACTATTTCCCTAAATTCTGTGATGGAGTGATTAAGATGAGATGCTTACAACTCAACTAGTACCTTCATGTTCAAATGCAAATTGGAAAAATGAAAGTCGCTCAGTCATGTCCGACTCTTTGCAACCCCACGGACTGTAGCCCACCAGGCTCCTCTGTCCATGGAATTCTCCAGGCAAGAATACTGGAGAGGGTTGCCATCCCTCTTCTTGGGGATCTTCCCAACCCAGGGATTGAGTCCAGGTCGCCCACATTGCAGGCAGATTCTTTACCATGTGAGCTACCAGGGAAGTCCCAAATTGGGAAAGTCCCTACTTAATCATGTACCACCAGTACCTTTTTATGTAAGGACAAATTGGCCCTGGTTTATTAATAAAGGGCATAGTCTTCATTTATTTAGTGCTATGAAAAGAGGCATTTATTTGTAAGTTTTGCCTATAGCAATGCTAATCTTCACTGTTACATCACATAATTTGAGGAATATGATAAGCTATGAACAATAGTGTTGAAAATGAGCTATCATTTTCAAAGTTTATAGAATGTTTATCACAGACAGCCTCTTAAGTTTTATTTCTAGGCATCTTCTTGGACCCAAAATAAAAATTACAAATGTTAAGTGATGTTTTAAAGATCTTAAATCTTTTTTTTTTTTTAACTTGTCAAGAGGAGTTTAAAATATGTGCTCATTAACATCAGGAAATATCAGAAAAATGATAAACTTTTTAATTTAGCCAATGAGTTTTTAAAAAGTCATTATGAGATAGTGACCTATTTATTCAACAAACATTTTCTGACCCTCTACTCTGAGAAAGAGGCTCGGGCAATTGGAGACTGGTTGGTTTTTGGACTAGATAGATGAAAAGGAAGAAAAAAAGTTGGAAAAAAATATTGATGATCTGGGGTCAGGTTGAAGCTGAGATGTGCTTGTCTGTAGGGGATAGACAAAGAAGACTGAGTGATTAAAGTGATGCCAATGAATTTAGGGTCAGGAAGAAGGTGAACACAGAGTCAGGGAACCAGTGAGGATGATAAGCTGAAAACATGGAAAAAATGTTCTTGGCTGAATGGAGCGGTGGACATAATTCAATTCAATTCAGAGCAGTATTGATTGAGTTCCTCCTAGGTGTTGAATATAGTCCTTGAAAACTTAGGTAAGAAAAATTGGTGAACACACATGATATTTTACCGGTGATGTCAAATATTCTTTCTCCTTCCCATTAGGTAGTAAGTGGTACTGAAGTTTAAAATTAGAGCTAGTGGACATCAGACAATATTTTGCACTTTAGGTTTTCCAAAGCTTGAATAACATATTATATTGGGAAGGGATCTTAGATGAAATCTAATCTAGCTTACTACTCCATGGTGAAGTCCCTGGGGACATTTATTCCAGGAAAGGTTAACACTTTCCTGAGGATCGTATTGGATTATTGAAGGAAAGGGAGCTTACAGTTCCTCTATCTTATTTCAGCCTGGAAGCAGCAAGCTGGAGAACTAGCCTATGGACCGTCCTTTGATGATAGTTTTCCTACACTGTTATTGCATGGTTATCCTAGCTTTGACCTACTGGGATCAAGACAATATCTTTCCCAATACTTGGCACTGAGAAATTCGTGCAATTTCCCAATATACTCTCATCAGGAAGAGTCCAGGGAAAACTGCTTAGATTACTTCACTTCCTACTTTTCAAGATTTATGAGACTGTCTGGCTCAAAAAGGGCTTCCCAGGTGGTGCTTGTGGTAAAGAACCTGCCTGCCAATGCAGGAAACTTATATAAGAGACACGAGTTAGATCTCTGGGTTGGGAAGATCCTCTGGAGGAGGGCATGGCAACCCACTCTAGTATCCTTGTCTGGAGAATCACATGGACAGAGGAGCCTGGAGGGCTACAGTCCATAGGGTCACACAGAGTCAGGCATGACTGAAGCAACTTAGCAAGCACTAACTGGCTAAAAAAAAAAAAAAAAAAAATCCAGGGCCACTATATCAGACCACCAAAGTCTCTAGCTGTAAGCAACAGAAACTTACTATCATTGATGTATGCAGAAAAGAAATTTACTGAAAAGGCTCAGCTGGTAAAGAATCCACCTGTAATGTGCTGAGACCTGGGTTCTATCCCTGGGTTGGGAAGATCCCCTGGAGAAGGGAAAGGCTACCCAGTACAGTATTCTGGCCTAGAGAATTTCATGGACTGTAGTCCATGGGGTTGCAAAGAGTTGGACATGACTGAGCAACTTTCACTTTCTTTCAAAAAGATAAATTGAGTAGTTTACAGAATCTCCACCAGGGCCAGAAAACTAACCCCAGAGCTTAAGCAGCCAGGAATGAGGCCCAATGTCACGTTTCAGTTGGTTTCCAGTGAAGAGATCACTGGCATGGGCACTGTACTCCAAGAGATTTACTTCCTCCCCTGCAGAATTTGGAGCCTGGAGCTGCTCCCAGCATCACAGCAGTCACTTCCTGGATGCTGCAGAGAGGCTATCCAGCTCATCCTAGTCCAGCTCTTGGTAATTGCTAGGACTCCTGCGGGTATAATGGCTGTGAAGATGGCATGCATGCTCAGTCATGTCCAACTTCTAGAAAACCTCATGGACTGTAGCCTTACAGAGTCCTCTATCCATGGGATTCTCCAGGCAAGAATACTGGAATGGATTGCCATTTCCTTTCTCTAGGGGATCTTCCCTATGCAGGGATTGAACCCGAGTCTCCTGCATTGGCAGGCAGATTCTTAACCACAGAACCACCTGGAAAATCCTATAAAGATAGCTCACTGCACCAAATAAGACTTCTTGAAACACAGGCAGAGAATTCAGAAGCTGGGCAGCCACCAAGACTGGCAAAATTATCCTTGGTGCCCACTTACCTCCTTACTTCATAACTTCTCATCTTAGATTTATGCAAAGACCAAAATTCTCTGTGCCTTTATTACTTTTCTAAGATGTTCTCTAGGAGGTAGGAGATTAAATAATTTCATTTCTAAATAATACTTGTTCTTGCTAATTTACATACAGGCTGCATGCAGGAGTAAGAATATTAATGACATTACTTTTAAAAGTAAATAAGTGATAATGACACAGTATTTAAGATTTACTGCATTTAGCCTCTGTGGGTAACCAGGGATCATCTTTTTTCAAGTGCTCAGAAATCATGGGCATTAAAAGAAGAGAAAATGGAATTGTAATAGTTTGTATAGCTTTCCTTTGGGGATCTTTATTTATTTAGGAGATGAGAGTTTAGAACCTTTCTCCCTTCATCCCTGACCATGCATGATTAGACCCACAGAACAAAATATATGAAATATGAAATATGCTTAGTCATGCAGTTTCTTTACAAGACCATGGAATATCTGTAATGACGGACCTGGATAATAATAATGCAGAATACATAGAGTGCTCAGGGCACTGAAAGACATCATTCTGAGTCCTTTACGTGAGTTAACGTAATTCACAACCACCCAAGGAAGAAAGGCTCTTCTCCCATTTTGTGTATGAGGACATGGAAGCAGAGAGAGCAAGTTACCCACCCAGGGTTCTACATCTTGTAAGTGGCCAGAGTCAGATTGGAAACCAGAGTCTGACCCACTCACTGTGCGTGTTAGAAAATCACGCACAGTGATGCTATCAGCTTTCCCTGTGGCAGGTCAGAAGTGACATTCCTGTAACAGAGGGGCTTTTGCTCCGGCGGCTGGCACTTCTCAGCTGAAATGAGAAGCCGTTTTACCGCCACCAGTACAACAAAACATGTTGACCTTTTTTCCCCCCCTCTCAGTCCAATCCCAAAGGCAGGGAGCAATGTGACTACTCAGTGTGAAAAATACCCCAAGCATCTCAGCTGATAAATTCTAATGGAGCTCCGATGCCTTTGGTGACTGTTCAGATTCGTTTAGTGCACCAAGCATAAACTGCTTAAATCTTTCACATACAACCATTCTATTGCCTATTAATTAGAACCGTCTTTTAATTGCATTGGTGCTTCAGAATTAAGTCAATATAGTTACAGGGATAGAATCCCCTGAAGGAAAAATTTCTCTTTATAGGAAGCAAGTGATGTTAAATAGGAAGCAAGCAATGTTTAAAAAAACAGCAGAAGCAGCAAACAATAAAACTTCGCATAACATCCCCAAAACACCCCCACAAAAATCTCCCTAAATCATTTGAGGATAAAACTCCATTTTCCTAGCTGCAGATTAAAATATACTGGGTGCTAAGTCTCCCTGCATATCCTTGCTGTGCTGTGCTGTTGAAGTGTTCTTTCTGTATCTTCAGCTTCCTCTCTTTGTAACTGATTTCTTCCCCCCACTATGTGAGGTAGCCAGTAGCTTCTGACTGTTTACAGACTTTCTCGTCCATCAAAACAGGAAAAAAGAAAATCACACATCAGTCTTTGCCTTTTGATGGATTGGTTCTATTTTTTATTTCACTGATTAAACATTACCTCATCCAAGCATTTGCATTTTAGGTCACTTTAGCTCTCAGAGTCTCAAGGAACGTCAGCAATTGGCAAAGCCTGGGGAATCTGGAGGCAAGGCAAGAAGGGTTGAAATTATCCAGAGGTCCTGAAGGTAGACTTGATTTGACATTTCAGGGGAGCTGTTGAATTTGGGCAGTGGAAACATTTATAACTTTTCTCCCTGACCTTTCAGAGGGACAAAGAGATAGTCAGCAGATTTAGGCAGAGACTTGGTCCTGGGTTGCTGGTGGGTATGGGGTCCCAGCTTCTCCTGCCCTCTCTGGCCACCCCCAACTCCATTCCCATCCTATGGTCATCTCCCCAACACCCAAATCTCAGCCAAAACCTGATTCTCCCTCCTTCTCACCCAAAATGCCTGGAAGTATATATGTGGATTGTCATCACAATCATGGTTAATGTCACGAAGTTCCTGACATCTGTTCATTAGTGGAGGTTGGACTATATTCAATCCAGTCTGGATCATGCTGCTTTGAAAAATAATCTTACAAACATGCTCATACCACGGCGCATGGCCTATATTTCAAGTAGTATTAGCTCCTTGCTCTCTGGAGTTCTGAGTCAGGCTTTTTATAGTTCACATAACCTAGATTTGTGAGTCACTATGGACAATAAATAGCAATCCCCCTGCTACCATGAGTCTTGGGATCAATGCCAGGTGTCAGGGTTGTTGATGCCACTGCTTGCTGACGACAAATGTGCTGTAAAACCCATGGTCCTGCGAGGCCTCAGTTTCCTCATCTCTAAAATGAGAGGGTTTTCTAAAAAGATTTCTAAAAGAAATCTCCATCATTTATTTGGAATCAGGGGCATGTCTCTTGTTTAACTTTTATTCTGAATGAAAACTTTTAAAGACCTTCATTTTATCTTACATCTGAAACAGCCTCTTCTTTTTCACCATGTTTCATGGATAAAGCTCACACTGGATTGGAAAAGAGGACAGGATACCAAGCTGGTGGGAAATTTTGGATCACATGCTCTGACTCATGGTTCCGAATAAAGAGAAAATGGGCAGAGCAAAGGGGCAAATAAGGAAAGTATCTCTTTGCTCCCAACTGTGCTTCCATCCTCTGAAGCATGTTGATGAAGCCCTGGAGATATCATTAATTTCTCTTGCTGCCTTCCTTAAGCCTGAGTGGCCAGCCATGGAAAGATGGGGCTGGCCCTCTGCTGCTGTGGACAACTCTAGTGCTCATCCTGGCCTGGAAGAAATGGAAAGTGAAGTTAATACCCAAGGAATAAGTGAATGCTGGCTGCTGTGGCAAAGCATTCCGGCAGAGTGGCCGGTAGGATGGTACGTGGTCCACGGTTAGACAGCATGACGTAGAAGACACATCGTTTCCCTGACTCTTTGATACTTAACGAAACACCACACATATAGTAGCGCTGCGTTTTGTTGGTTTCCCTTGCTTCTTCTTTAATCTGGTCTCCCTTGATTCTTCTTGTCTCGTATAGTGTCTCTGGGTTTTAAGGACCAATTTAGTTTTTGCACTTTCTTTTGCATCTCTTCAACTCCCATTCAGCCTCATTTGTTTTCCTATTTCCTTTTCCTTTTTTTCTCTACCTATTAAGGCACCTGTCATGTACTCATCCCCAGGGGCCCAAGTGGCAGGTTCCTTAATTCGTGGAATGCTTCCTTTTACTGACACTTTGGAGATGGGGCCAAGTTTCCTTAAAAAAGAAAAAAAAAATCCCTGATACTGTCTGTGTATATCTCTAAGGCTCAAATAATTGAAAAGAGTATTGTTTGAGGAGAGATTGCTTCTAAGGAGCAGTACACAAGGAAGAAAATCTGATTTTCCCAAGTGAAATTTCTAACAAATCATGAACTCTACAAGAAAGAAAAACACCTCTCTGTGGTGACCAAGGTACCATGTCAGCTTAGAAGCTGACATCATAGAAAAGCCTTTGTGCATAAATAGACTGTGTTAATAATATTTATGATTCAGCCTCCCCCCCCCCCACCTTGTAAGTATCAAGCTGTATCCTAGAGGAACAAAAATAAAAGAAGTTGATGTCTACAATATAACTATTAAGGGGGAAATTCACTCCACTGTTATTTCGATGTAATTGGTACTGAGCATGACAATGCCCTTGTAATTGGGTCTGTACTTGTTCACTTCAAGGGTTCCATGCTATTTCTACTTGAACCCATTTTTTGATACCGTTCAGCTCAGCAGTGCCAGCTAACTCTTGTTATGTAGTTGAAAAACTGTGGCCATTAAAAATAGGATACGGTGTGATTTTGTTTTGCAGCACTGCATGGAAAATCAGTTGCTGTTCATAACAGCTCTGTGGTTGGTTGATTTAAAGCAGGGGGGTGACTCGGAATTGACAAGCAGACAGTTTGTGAAAAGGGATATTGTATCTTTAAGGCTTTCTGACTGATTGTGTTTAACTGCGCCACGCAGCAGGCAGTAATTAGGCTGTAGCTTCACCGAGCGCTTAAAGCACCAGCTCTGGTTCTCAGTTCTCCAGATTCTTTTTTTTAGCACAAACATTTTTTTTGGGGGGAGGGGGGGTGGTTTGAAGCCATGGTTTTTTTTTTTTTTTCAGATAAACCATGAGTGAGTGTCTAAGTGAGCACATGAAAAGCTGACCCCAGAGGCTTCCTGTGTAGACTGTCTCCAGAGACCACTCTGTTCTGATGGACTCTTGGGAGACCAGACGGTCACCCTGGGAAGCGGTGAGAACCCTGATGGGTGTGCAGGATGCTAGAGAAGGTCAACGTGCTCTTGAAATGAAAGGAAGGCAGTTCTTATAACATGACATGGTTTCTTCTGGCCCAGTTCGCAATGTTAATGAGACTAGTTGAAGCCTGCTTCTGAGATTAATAGACAAAGTGCCTAATAATTTTTGTTTAGGGGAAAGAGAAATTTCCCTTTACCTATTAGGTAGAAAAGAGAGTATGCTATAGAAACAAAGCAAATAAGCCATTAGTTTAAGGAAAACTTTCCATCTACCACTCTGCCTCTGGTTCCCCCCCAACCCCTCTGACCACTTCACCTCCTTCAAATACTGCTGTGACAAACATTGTCAATTGTTATTATTTGGTAAAGCCCGAGTTTCAAGTTTTTCAGGCGTTTGTTATCACAGAGGAGCAGTTGACAGATTTTACATTGACCTTATAAAAAATGAGCCTTTAATTACTGGTTGACCATGGCAGCTCTCTTCGTTCTGAGTCAGGCCACAGGGGCTGAGTCTCAGCTAAGGTGCAAGATGCTCCAGTAGTGCCATGAGAGAGAAAACTGTCCTGGAAGTGGACTGTGGTCACGCCTGCACTGTGTACAAGCTTTGCTTCCTTTTCCTGGTTGTCTGGGGGAGATATTCCATACAGATTTGCGTACCATTTGATTTTTACATTGTTAGGCTTTTTTTTTTTTCCTTATTAAGTCAATTCCTTTTTTTGGAAAAACCCGCCTTTTAGTGATACCTATAAGTATCTTTACATATCCCTTCTAACACTTCTGTAGATTACAAACGTATAGGGATCACAGACATTTTGATTTAAAATGATAACTTTTCATACTTGTGGCTCCTGCCAGAGTTTTAGATATGCTTTACCTCAAATGGTATTGTTTAGTCTCCCTACCCATTGTAAGGGTAGCAGGGTAGCTGAGAGCACAACGTTCAGATACTCAGGAGCTGGATTTTGAAGGGGGCTGGGGTTAGGCATCAGCTTTGCTGGATTTCTGCTCTTTTCATATAACCTGGTCATATATCCAATCCCAGAATGAAGAATCTTCTAATTTAACAGTAATAGAAATGGGGACTTCCCTGGTGGTCCAGTGGCTAAGACCCTGTGTTCCCAATGCAAGGTTCTATCCTTGGTCAGGGAACTAGAGCCCACATGCTGCAACTAAGACCGCGTGCAACCAAATACATAAATAAATTGTATTTTCTTAAAGAGTAATAGAAACATTTTGTTATAACTTTTCTAGTTAAAACCTGGAATTCAAAGTTGAAAATAGGTCTCCAGGAGGGGACGCTGATTTTTAAAAGTTGCTTCTACCAGTTTTATGCCAATGTTTGTACTTTCTCTAAAGAGTTTCAAACATTCAGAAGCATTCTATTCTCTTGGTTTTAATTTTTTTTTTTTTTTTTTTGGACTGCCTTGAAGATAAATTACTTCAATCTGTAGGCTAAGTTGCATTGATGTATTTATCTTTCCCAACATGCTTTCTCCTAAGGTCAGTCTTTCTTTGAAAGATTTGATTTAAATAAATTATAAATGTGTACCAAAATCTATTTGCTATTAGTGTAAACACATTCAAAATAGATCCCACTGTTGCTTGGAAAGAAACAAAGATGAATTCCATTCTATAGCTCAAATTTCAAATGTGCATGTGTACTTTTAAGTATGTCTACATCTAAATATTGAGGTCAATATTTCTATAAATTCCTAAAGTTGGTTCATTTTATAATGCTGATAAATGTTCCTTGGAATTAGGATGTATAGAAGATCAAAGATTAAATTGCAATTTTCCCCCCAAAGTGACAATGAGCCTAATTTACTGTCAGTTAATGCCAGGTGTTTCTCCCCCTTGTATTAAGTTCTTCAAAACAGTGGCTGCAGAGGACACCATTCACAGAGGCTTAGCACTGGGGAGAAAATGATTACATTAAATCGAATGATATGAATAATTCATGACATCACGTTTTGTAATCCTGGTGTTAAGCATAAAACCAGTGGTTTATTTTTCAGCAAAATGTTTTTGTATCATTTTAGATAGTGCATAATGCAAAACAATAACTGCATACATAATGCAAGAAGGATGGTGGTGAATAGGGTCCTTAATAGTGCTTGCAGCATCAACTGGGGTATGATCACAATAAACACATTTTGAGCCAATGCCCATGGGTGCCCATCGCTTGCTGGAATCTTCTGAGTCCAATAGAATGTCTGCCTTTTAATTTGTTTTTGAATATTACACCTGACCTTTACCAAGGATCCGAAAGTCAGTCCTTGTATATTGCTAAAACTATGAATCCTTTCATCCCACTTTCTTTTCAGTATGCTGGGAGGGCAATTCTACTGGGGGTAAATAGCAGATTTTTTAAATGGTCTTTTATTTTCCAATCTGGAGTTGGAAATTCTAGAAACATCCATAGAGTCTGAACTTAACATTCTTCAATAAAGACCTTAAATCTTCTGGAATAATATGCCAGTTATTTAGCAATTCAGCCAGGTACCTATTAGGAATGTTATTTAAATCTCCGAGACTAAATAAATGATTCCTTATCTTATGTAAATCTTCTTGCTGTTTCTTAGGAAAAAAAAAAAATCTTTTCTTTATAATTATCAAAGGAGATTGAAGGTGGCCCTGAAAGCCTTCATGAAGCAATTTCCAGGTCATGTACACTGTAGCAATACCCTAACATGAGTCTGATTATTCTGCCGCATTTCAGGCTGAAATAATTGTGGACCCAGACCATCTGCGGCTGCCTTTTCCAGCACCTTCCTGTGGACAGCTCCAGGGCACTCTCGGGAAAGCCAGAACGGACTCCTGCTGATTCGCCCACATATTTGTCTTGAATGAAAGAATGGCATGTGCCAGTTGATTTCAAAGCTTTTCACAAACCATCCCCACATTTGAAGTCTCAGGAGTTTATGTCACGCATTTGTATTACTTACAAGTAATTAAATATACCATTGGTGTTTTACAACACAAACACATCTGCTGATAATATTGTAAATAACCTGTATTATTGTTTGTTTGAAACAATACATTCATAATTAATGGTTGGTCAGGAACCTTGAAATCCTGACCTATTTATAATAAATATTGATTACCACATATATGAACAATAATTTGTTTGAAATTCTTTCTTCACAAAAGGATAATCTGGAAGCATGTTCAAGTGTTTTGTTATCTTTATTTACTCTGATCCCAAGAATATTGTTTAAATCCTTAGTTTTAAGATTTTAAATAGACTGCCAAAATAGGTAGATGATGATAATGTTGTTGGGGAAAAATTAAAAGATGTAGCATATAGTAGTGCATTATAAGGTCTTGTTGAGAATGTCTGATGGAAAAAAGTCTTGATGACCCAAATAAAAGGTGTGGAAATGGGAACACTGCATTTGATTCAATATAGAAATGCTGAGATGCATGATACATGCATTGTAGCTTGAGATTTGTCCTTCTGTGAAAGAGATATGAATTACCTAGAACTAACAGAAAGCAGTAATCAAACTCTGTAAGGGAACTGATATTTTCCCCTAAAGTACAAATTTTATGTTAAAAATCCAAAAGAAGGCTTCCCTGGTGGCTCAGTGGTAAAGAATCTGCCTGCCAATGCAAGAGACTCGGATTGGATTGCTGGTACAGGAAGATCCCACGTGCCTCAGGACAGCTAAACCTGTGCATCACAACTACTGCGCCTGTGCTCTAGAGCTCAGGAGCCACAACTGCTGAGCCCACATGTGTAGCTACTGAAGCCTGTGCCCCTACAGCCTGTGCTCTGCAATAAGAGAAGCTGCCATGACTAGAATCCCATGCACCATAACCAGAGAGTAGCCTCCCACTCACTGCAGCTAGCAAAAGCCCATACAGCAACAAAGACCTACAACAGCCAAATATAAAAAATAAACAAACTTATAAAAAGATCCAAAAGAAAATCCTGTTATTTAAGACTATGCCACAGTTGAGTATCAATAGAAGTTGGTTCCCACCTCCACCTTTCTTATTCCTACAATTGTTTCTAAAGTTACCAATTTGAGGGTGACTGGTGGTGATATACAATCAATTAATCACTTAAGACCTGCTTATCATGGTCCGGACTGCCCCCACACAGCTGCAGAGCTGCTCTATGAGGAGACAAAGATCTCCGAGTTCCCTCCTCCCCATTTATCATCTACATTTATGGGACCAGTAACTTCTTTTTGGTATAGCCTATCAAAAAGAAGAGAATTGTGCATAACGTAATTTCAATTCTGAATACAGAGAATGATGAAAACATTGCTAAAATGAAAATCTATGGATCCCTGTAGCAAATATTTCCATTTTTTCCTTTAATATACATAGCTATGCTGCACAGCATAAAACAGAACACAAGTTTCAGTGCCAATATGACCACTTATCAGCTGTGTGAATTTGGGAAAAATCAATGAGTAACTCAGAACCTCAAATGCCTCCTCTGTAAAATGGGAATACAGAAGCTAGCCTGGGTTTCCTACAGGAAAAAAAAAAATGAACTGATGCACAGGGGAATATTCTATAATAATTCTCTATGGAAATAATTACATTTAGATATTTAAAGAATTTCTTCTTTGTTAGTTAATACATTATTAAACAGTGCCTTAAAATATAAATTTGTTCCAAAAGCAAAACACAGAAACCCATTGGGAGGTTCATCTATATGTTTAAACTTTTAAGACCACCAAATCAGTAATGTGGGCTTTCATGGGTGTCTGGCTTTCTCACACTTTAATGCATAACCTTGAAAGGGATAGAAGTTGCTGAGTTGGCTATTTCTCTGCCTTCTCCAGAACATATGTCAATGGAGCAACAGAGAATTAGCTGTAGCAAGAAGAAGGATGGCTGAGTGGAAGCTTGTTCAATAATTAATCCGCTGAGTAACTATATGAATATTTGATAAATATTTAGTCAACTCTGTGTATCATGCAGCACTGGTTGCATACCAAAGAATTTGCAAAGGTAAAAACTGCCAGTCACAGGCATCAAAGATCTGAAGATTTCAAGCTCACAAGCCAGAGATGTGCAAATTATTCCACATAATATAAACCCCAAAATATACATCCATGACTATCCTCCTGATATTTTGGAAAGGGTGATAGAAGGCCATTACTTTATTCTCCACAGTTCTTTTAACGTGTATTTGGCATCACATTTTAATTTAATAGCTGCCTGCATGCTTATGTGTGTGAGGTGCAATATTCTGCTGCATACATGGAATGGAATTGTAAAATAACAACCCAGTGTCCTCTTGAAATTCATTCTATGGTGCTAGGAAAGCACTGGTGGGTGATCCACTGCTCTGAACTGAATGGAAACAGAATTTGCTTCCTTATCTAGAGAACAGACATTTGAATTCACCTTAATAAACATTTATTAATTCCTTGGGATGCCTAACCACCATGCACAGAGAGATGCTAACCTGTGTGAATCTTTTTAGTGCAGGATATGTAAAAATTAAATCAATGTAGCAAAAATGAGTAAGTAAAAATAAGAAGATGATCTCTGATTGCTGGAAAGATTATCTTTTATAGTGAACATTTTGAAGTTTTCATTTTACTATCTATTTAATTACTCACACATCGTGTTAGGTTATGAATTCTTGGTGAAATCCTCGCAAATCTTTAAAACCTCTCCAGAAAGCTCAAAATTTCCTTGTGTAGTGGTACCCACACCACCTTCGGTTAGTCGCAGGTCCTCTGCTTTCCTGGGGGTGGGTGCGAATACTTACAAAGAGAAGGTGCAAGTGCCTGCTCTTCTTGGCACCCCCTGCTGGCCACAGGAGCACTAATGATGGCTCCACAGAGGCCTCATCTTCTCTCTTCCAGCCCATGTGAACCGTTGCCATGGTAGCCACAGCAATAAAAAAAAAAAAAAAGAAAGGAAAAAATGGGAGCCCGGGGCTGCAGCATATGAAAGAGACATGACCCCAAATGAGGCACTGGAATGGAATGCCTCTAGGATTTCCCCTCAAACACAAAAGATTGATCTTGCAGGAAACTGTTCTACCTGGATTCATTCACAGGAACATGTTTTATTCCTTAATTATGGTTCCTTGTCCATACCCCCATACTTTGATTCTCTGTTTCCTTACTATTATCCTCTTTTACACATGACCAATAAAGTGAAAAGAGACTGAACAATGGCAAAAACAGAGATAGTAAGAAGTGTTGACAATGGAAGGACCAGTTTACAGATCAGGTGACTTACTCTTGGTGAGATGGCAATGCTCCCCAACTGATCTACAGTCCCTGTCAGAAATCCAGCTAGCTTCATTGCAGGAATTGGCAAGCTAGTTCTAAAATTCATATAGATTTGCAAGAGATTCAAAATGGTCAAAACAATCTTGAAAAAGAATGAAATTGGAGGACGCACACTTCCTGATTTCAAAACTTAACAACAAAGCAACAGTAATCAAGACAGTGTGGTACCAGCATATAGAGGGAATAGAATGAAGAGCCCAGAAATAAACCCATGTGTCCATAGTCAACTGATTTGCAACAAGGATGCTGAAACGGTTGAACGGACAAAGGTCATTTGAATAAATGGATAGCCACCTGAAAAAGAATGAATTTGTACCCTTACATCGTACACAAAAATCAGTTCATAATAGTTCAAAAACTTAAATGGAAGAGCTAAAACCACAGAACTCTTAGGATTAAACACAGTAAATATTCAGGACCTTGGATTGGGCAGTGAATACTTCGATATGATATTAAAAGCACAAACCACAATGACAAGATAAATTGGACATCATATAAGTTAAAAATATTTATATTTCAGAAAACAGTATCAACAAAGTGAAAAATGTGATGAAATATTAATAAATCATATGTCTAATATTAGGTTTGTGCCTGGAATACATAAAGAATTCTTACATTTCAATAAAAAAAGACAAATAATCCAATTAATAATGGGCAAAGACCTGAACAGACATTTCTACAAAGAAGATATAAAAATGGCCCAAAAGCCCCTGAAAAGATGCTCAATAGTATTAGTAATCATGGAAATGTGAATCAAAACTACAATTAGGTGTTACTTCACATCAACTAGTACACCAAGAATAAAAAAAGACAATGAGTGTCAGCAAGGATGTGTAGAAATTAGAACCCACATCACTTGCTTGTAGAAATATAAAATGATGTGTCCACTTCAGAAAACACTCTGGCAATTTCTTAAATGGTTAATATATACCCCCAAATTCTACTTCCAGGTATATTCCCAAGAGAAAGGAAAACATGTGTCCACATAAAAACTTGTACAGTAATGTTTGTGGCAACGTTATTCAGAGTAGCCTAAAGGTGCAAACAATCTAAACATCCATCAACCGATGAATGAATACACAAAATCAGCAGGATGGAATGTTATTCAGCCATGGAAAGGGATGGGGTACCGATGCATTTACAGCATGAATGAACCTTGAAAACCTAGTGCTAAGTCAAAGAAGCCAGGCGCAAAAGGCTGCATATCATGTGAATACAATCCTGTTTAAATGAAATGTCCAGGAGAAGCCACTCTATAGAGATACAAAGTAGATTAGTGGTTACTTAAGCCTGGAGGGGATGAAGGATAGACAGGTGGTATTATGGGCTTTGTTTTGAGATAATAAAAATGTTCTAAACTTGGCCTTGGTGACATTTGCCCATATCTATGAATATGCTAAAAAAAAAAAACCCATTGAATTGTACATTTTAAAATGTATGGATTATGTGGTATTTAAATTATATCCTAATAAAGCTGTTTACAATAATGAAATGACTTTTACAACATTAGGATCGGTTTATAGCAGAGAGGGCCAGCTCTCATTCAAACTCTGTTCGTGTTTCCACCACCTTTCTTGGCCCCCTCCTATGGATCTCCTTTGTGAGCAGCTGCCTCCCCTACTGCCCATCACAGGTGCTGAAATCCTTAGTCTCTTTTTATGTTTCCAGATACGTAGAGCTAGCATCAGCACTTGACTTCTTCTTGTGTAAAAACTAGATAGTGTGTGCTCAGTCACTCAGTCACGTCCAACTCTTTGTAACCCACTGGACTACAGCCTGCCAGGCTCCTCGTGGGATTTTCCAGGCAAGAATCATGGAGTGGGTTTCCATTTCCTTCTCCAAGGGATCTCTCGGGAGCAAACTCAAGTCTCTGTGTCTCCTGCATTGGCAGGCAGATTCTTAACCACTGAGCCACCTGGGAAGCCCTCATATACAGAATGTATTGTAATAGACATAATATTTCTATGGGCAACCCTAGGATTATATTAGCTTCCCCTATTAATTTTAACTACAAAAGTATATTTTATATGAGGATAAAGGAGTAGAAAGAGGACTAAGTTTATAATTAAAAGGCTGAATTCAAACTTTGACTGTCTTTATTATCCTGTGTTTTCTTTTTCTTACCATAGCCCTAGCCCCTAGAATATAGGTTGAAAAATAGTAGATACTTGACAAATAAGTTTCTAAGAATAATGCATATTATGTGTATAAGAGATACAAATGTAACTCACTTAAATGTAAAAGGCACATTATACATATAAAGTATAGAATCAAAAACTCTCGTCTAGAGGGGGCAATTGCAGAAAACCAGGAATTTGAAAATATAAGATCACTAAGACATAGGATTTGCATTTATTGTGAGTGTAAACACTAATAAAAAAAAGTAGGCTGAGTTTGAGGAAGTCAGAGGAACACAGGATTAAAGGAGACTCAGTGATGACAGCTTGATGTAGAAGCATGGTTCCCAGTGGTGACCACACAAGAGAGTCCCCCTCAGGAAAATCGTTCAGCACCCAGATGCTGGTTCCACACCCACAGACATCCTGACTTCTTTGGTCTGTGATAAGACTTAGGCATGGGTATGTTTTGAAACTTCTCCACCTTATTTTGATATGCAAACAAGACTGTGTGTCACTAGGATAAGAGAAAATATTATAGACTTTGAAAAAAGAGGCAGTTATGTTGGAATTGGTGATTGTTAACGTACTGATTAAGTCATCTTGGGAAGTTACTTATTATCTTTAGCTTTCATTTCTTCACCTTTAAAATGGGGATAATACCTGTTTCATAAAGATATAAAGATTAGGGGAGATGACATGAATACTGTTCCTTAAAGAGTGTTTTACTTAAGTTCAAAAGTTAATGTCAGTTGCATCCTTGTACATCACTGCATTGTGCTCCTTTTTATGCTTTGATGTTGTTTTTCAGTCGCTAAGTCCAACTCTTTGCAACCCCATGGACTGCAGTATGCCAGGCTTTCCTGTCCTTCACCATCTCTCAGAGTTTGTTCAAACTCATGTCCACTGAGTCAGTGATGTCATCCAAATATCTCATCCACTGTCATCCCCTTCTCCTCCTGCCTTCAATCTTTCCCAGCATCAGGGTCATTTCCAATGAGTCAGCTCTTCGAATCAGGTGGCTGAAGTATTGGAGTTTCAGCTTCAGCATCAGTCCTTTCAATTAAAATTCAGGGTTGATTTTCTTTAGCATTGATTGTCATGAGAAAACCTGTAGCCATTGGGATGGATGAGAGGGAAATTAGTGAGTAATGGGCCAGTATTATTTCTTTCTGAATTTGGTGGCACAATGGCATTATTATTAGTAGCATCTAAATTCATCTAAATTAAAATTTTTTTTTACTGGTTATGCAGAGTTCTCCCAATAAGCAGATATGGAAAATAACTGAGGGGTCATCTGAGGCCAGTATCATGCCATCTTGAGTCATCCTGGTTAAAGGAAACTCATTTATAGAGTTTTAAGAAACTAGCACAACTTTTTATGTGTGCAAGTTTCCAAGTCCTAGAATTCCATTAAAATTTTCCTGCTCATATCTAATATAGTGCCTGGCATGTAATCAATGCTCAAGATATATTTTTAATTGAATTGAGTTTTAAGATAGTTTCTCTCTCTCTTCTTTCTTTTGCTGACAGTTTTGTTTTCCTCACTGTTCTACCTGGTTGTCTTCCAAGTTTTACAGATGGAAACTTTACTGAGCAGTAAAAATCCAGTGACTGTTGTTAATGGTAGCAATGCCAGGGTCATGCCCCTTCACTCTTCAACATTAACTGTACTTTTGGCTTCATTTGCTTGATTCTTTAATGCCTGGTTTACCCAGCCATTTTGTTCCTAGTTTGAGACCATCTGGCATGCATTCCTTCTTTCCTACTTATATCTTTGTGTATATATCTCTTCAAATCTCAAAATATCTCTGGATTATCACCTATTTTCTCTTCTTTCCTTATCAAGAGAATAATTTCCCCCCTTCCACCATTGCCAGGTCTAAAATCCTTCTGGGACTTTCCCAACTTTATCCCCTCTTCCCTTCTCTCTGGGAGCATCAACTGGTCCTTGAAAGAATGAAACATTTAATCTTTAAAATATCCTTCCATTGGTGTCTCTTCTGTGCCTTCAGATGTATCTAGCTTTCTCTTATTTTACACACACACACACACACACACACACATTCAACATCACTCAAAATTCTTTCAGCCTTTATACCCACCTTAAGTTCAACCCAGTAATTCAGTGTTCAGTTGTGTCCTACTCTTTGCGGTCCCATGGACTGTAGCCCACCAGACTCCTCTGTCCATGGGATTCTCCAGGCAAGAATACTGGAGTGGGTTGCCATTTCCTACTCCAGTGGATCTTCCCGATGCAGGGATTGAACCCACGTGTCTTGCATCTCCTGCATTGGCAGGAGGGTTCTTCACCACTAGCACCACCTATTTTTCTCTTCTTGACATCCTCTTGTCGTTATGCTTTGCTCCCTTTATTTAAACTGCAGTATAGTTGTTGTACAGGTGTACAGCAGTTTAGGTATAGGTATATATACCTATATATAGTATAGATATACTATAGTATATAGTATATATTGTATACCTATACCTATATATAGTATACTTTTTGGCTTCATTTGTGTATATATATATATATATATATATATATAGTATAGGTATATAATACAGTGATTAATAATTTTTAAAGGTTGTATTCAACTTACAGTTATTGTAAAATACTGGCTAATTCCCCATGTTTTACCCTCGTAGATTATTTTACACGTAATAGCCTGTATTTTTTAATCCCCTGAAGAAAACAGCAACCCACTCCAGTATTCTTGCCTGGAGAATCCCATGGACAGAGGAACCCAGTGGGTTACAGTCTATAGGGTCACACAGAGTCGGACATGACTGAAGTGACTCAGCACATATGCACCCCTATGTTGCCCCTGCCCATTCCCCTCTCCCCGCTGGAAACCACTAGCTGGCGCTTTGTATCTAATCTGTCTGATTGCTTTTTTGGCGTATCCACTACTTTGCTGTATTTTTTAGATCCCATATCTAAGTGATATCATACAGTATTTAACTTAGCATGATACCCTCCATGTCCAACCACGGTGCTGCAAATTCTTTCTTCACTTTTGTGATCCCTCCTATTTCCTTTCTTTCCTTATTTTACTTCTTCCTTTGTCTATAGTTGGGCCAAAGTTAAATCAGTTCTTATTTTTATTTAATTTTCTCAATCCATATCTTCATGTAGAATTTATTTTTTTCTGACAATGTCAAATATCAATCGCATGTACCATTCATTTGAAAAATTTATTCATACTCATTGAGCTACTTGCTCATTTAAAACACAGACGAAACATGTGCATGACTATGAGAATGAAAATTAGTGACCTGTCTGTAAAGATAATTTTCTGATCTTTAGTCCTACAGCCTGCTGTACTTGATCGCGTATGTGCTGTGTGCTAAGTTGCTTCAGTCGTGTCATGCCCTCCCCAGGGGATATTTCTGACCCAGGGATCCAACCAGCTGTCTCTGGCATTGGCAGGTAGGTTCTTTACCACTAGCACCACCTGGCAAGCCCAAGACTGCATCACAATTTCCAGCAATACGTCAATAGCCAAGCTAGTTATCTTGCTCCCAAAACTGATTTCTCCAATGTGTCTCATCTCTTTGTGACATGCCTTGGTTGCCTGGCTCACCCCTTATCTCTTCCTCTCTTCACATAATGTGCTCATCTGACTTCTCTTTTATCATCCTCATTTCTTCCTTCTCTCTTCATGAGCACTCTAGTATAAAGTTCTCATCTATAATAGAATGTGAGTCTCTAATTGATTTTTGGGACAAAGTCTTTCCTCATCTGAGTCTTCTGGCACATAATTTTCAAGTTTTCTCCCACAAATACAAGCTCTGTCTTCTATTCAAAAGTCTTGCTGTTGTTCAGTCACTAAGTCATGTCTGACTCTTTGTGGCAGCAGCACACCAGGCTTCCCTGTGCTTTACCATCTCCGGGAGCTTGTTCAAACTCAAGTCCATTGAGTCAGTGATGCCATCCAACCATCTCATCCTCTGTTGCCCTCCTTCTCCTCCTGCCCTCAATCTCTCCCAGCAAAAGGGTCTTTTCCAATAAGTTGGTTCTTCGTATCAGGTGGCCAAAGTATTGGAGCTTCAGCTTCAGCATCAGTCCTTCCAATGAATATTCAGTGTTGATTTTCTTTCTGTTACAATAATAATCATCCTCAAACTTCTGTACCATCAGTCAGTACCCTGCTTCTTCTCCATCTAAATAAACCATCCACTTTAGGTGATTATAATGTCCAGATTTGTCAAAGAGATTTCTGAATCTGTCTTCCATGTGCTAAACCTACCCTTCCTTGAAGCTCAAGTTCAAGTTCCTGGGTAGTCTCAGCCCTAACTAACCACCCTATCCTTACCTGAGTCAAACAGCAGGTACTGGCTGACACTTGTTTGCAGTAAGCCCCTCGTATATGTAATTGTTTAGTATCATTTCTTGCCTCTAGGACAGAATGCAAGCTGTTTGCTGGTAGGGAACATGTATGTGCCATATATGCTGTGGGCAGAATATTCATAGTCTCACTGTCAGACAGTGAGAGTCAAAAGAACATGTGTTGACACTGGTGATTTTTCATTTTTAAACTTCGAGTAGCATAAAAACTAAATATAAATTGTGAGCATTGCTGATTAGCCTTTGAAATGACTGTTTTCCGGAGTGAATAATAATGAGTGTTTTAATAATGCCCTGATAATGTAAAAAGAAAGTATAAAAGAGAGAGAGCTAGAGAGAGGGAGAGAGAGAACATGAGAGACACAGAAAGAAAGAACTATATTTCTTATTTGCTTAAATGGAGAAACTAAAATATTTGATCTTTTGACTTCCTCAAGCGTAACAATATAATATTTTCAGAAATAATGCATATAAGTATAAGTGAAAGTTGCTCAGTTGTGTCCGACTCTTTGCGACCCCATGGACTATATAAACCATGGAATTCTCCAGGCCAGAATACTGGAGTGGGTAGCCATTCCCTTCTCCTGCATTGCAGGTAGATTCTTTACCAGCTGAGCCACAAGGGAAATAATGCATAAAGCCTGCTAAAAATAAGCACATTAAAATGCTTTGATAGTATGGCAACAATGTTGTCTAGTGATTACATTTCATCTCTTGTGGGAGTGGCTTTATTTCTTTGTTTTTGTTACCCAGCCCAGTCCTGCTCAGATCCTGAGTGCTCATACCCTCTCTGCAATTGACAGTTAAAAGGCACACGTGTGTCTGTGTTAAATCCATATGGAAGAAAATCAGCCAAAAATGGTTCCTGAAGGAACAGAGTAGGTGAGAACTTTTTGCTTGTGGTATCTGCTTCCCTAGTGGCTCAGTGGGTAAAAGAATCCACCTGCAATGAGGGAGACCTGTGTTCGATTCCTGGGTTGGAAAGATCCCCTAGAGGAGGGCATGGCAACCCACTCCAGTATTCTTGCCTGGAGAATTCCCACAGACAGAGGAGCCTGGTGGGCTACAGTCCATGGGGTCGCAGAGTTGGACACAACTGAACAACTAAGCACAGCAGTCTGCCAAGCTGCTTGTCTTCTTTCTTTCATTTTTTAAAAGATTTAAAAAAAAATATGGACCATTTTCAACGTTTTTATTGAATTTGTTACAATATTGCTTCTGTTGTTTATGTTCTGGTTTTTTGGCCTTGACGTATGTGGGAATCTTAGATCCCCAAACAGGAATTGAATCCATACTTCTCCTACATTGGAAGGTGAAGTCCCAACCACTGGACCACCGGGGAAGTTCCTCTCCTTGTCTTCTTTCTCTTCCTGCATTTTCACCCCAGAACATCTTCTTTCAAGTTGGATCAGAATCCGTTTTCTTTTATCTGGTCCCACTCTGTTATACTGACTGTGTGTGTTTTGGTCACTCAGTCGTGTCTGACTCTTTGCCACCCCATGGTCTGTCCACGGAATTCTCTAAGAAAGAATACTGGGGTGGGTAGCCATTCCCTTCTCCAGGGGATCTTCCAGACCCAGGGATCGAAGCAGGGTCTCCTGCATTGCAGGCAGATTTTTTACCATCTGTGCTACCAGGGATTAGTTTACACTTACTCCCTTGTTCCTAATCTGGGAGCAAACCATCTATTACCTTCTCTGATTTCTCATAATTCAACTGGAATAAGATCCATTGCCCAAGGGCCATTAAAACCTCACAGAAATTATGTTATCTTCCCGCTTCACCCTCAACACTCCAAGGAGGGGATCCTAGCTGGGCGCCTCTGTCCTGAGGCCTGGTGGGTGCTGGCCCCCCAGAGACTGATCCCGGAGGCTGGAAACAGTGTCCATCTGAGACACATGGGTCCTTCAACCACCCTCACCACGGACAGGCGCTGTCCAAACAAATCTGCTCCACTGAAGGGAATCACAGCTCACTAATGTCTTTTCACCTTTCTTTTAAGCACCAAAAAACTAGAATTTACACATCCTTGAGTTGACTAGACATTTTCCTCATGACAAAGTGGTGCAAATAAATATGAATCCTAAAACATTTCAGTTTGATTGATAGTATGGTACAGCTCCTGGATTTTTGTCACTAGGAACTGTTTTTATTGGCTTTCTCCTCTGGGATCTTAACATCCAACCATGAATGATAAGGCATCTTTTCCCCCTATCACCCAAAAAGAAAATTTGAGCACTTTACGCTCACTGGGAGGGGGAGAATATAATTAATTCATGGTTTTAACGTGCAGGGAACTTACTCGACTCTGTCTCTAGGAAATAAATGACATCCCAGGTGGTAATATGCTTGCTGCTTGAATGACTTACTGTCTCTGCTTTTTTTGCCTAATCACCCTCCTGACCTCCATATCTGACCCTCATCTCACCCCCCACCCCCTCAGGATTCACTAACGGAACAGGGATCTTAAAGGTATTCTCCAAAAGCATACAGGGGTTGTGAGCTTGCTTTCAGAAGCTTTTATTGTCACTTTTAAGGTTTATTAATCAAGTGTTTGAAATCTTGACCCTAGTATCATTGTTTTTCTCATAGAGTTCTTTGGCTTATCTAGAAATATTCATATATTTTCTGCACACATATTTGGTTACATTTTATCCATTAGTGTATATCTTTGCTTGGCTTAAAATATATGAAAAAGACTGTTAGATTTTTGCAGAGGGCTATTGAATTAGATGGAGTAATTAATAATTATGGGAATGCATGTATAAACAAGATAAAAAATAAGATGTTTACTATTGAAGGTTAGTTTCATTTCTATGGATAAGTAAAAAAATATGCAGACAAACTTTTAATTATTCTGGATAACCAATGACTGGTGATGTGGAGAAGACATTTTTATGTGAATTAAATATAGTCAGTTTCAGGCTATATACACATAAGCAGTAATATATGCATGTACTGATGAACGGAATTTTTAAACTATCTGATCTAATTTGCTCTTAAACTACTTTAAATTTTCTGTTTAGTGGTAGATCTACTTTTCTCAGATGCTAATAGCGATATAAGAGTTGGGAACAAAAGGCTTTGATCCGTTCTCTGTTTTTCTTATGAGTTTGAACATCAACATGCAAATATCTATACCTTTTGTTCCTGAGGCAGTCTGGTTTATTCCTACTTGGTGGGGAGCTGCTATGGACATTGGTGTCCTGGAATATGAAGAAAATGGTTCTCTAGCATGTGCTGTTGTTTTTCATGTGGGCATCCGTTTAAAATTCTTATGGCTCTCCATCTCCTCCCCCCACCTTGAGAAGCAAAATGCATTTAGCTCTGAGCTGAAGAGACTGGCTGGAGCAAGCATCTCCTGGATCACACCAGCATATACACACACGGTCATTGTCTCCGTGCTTCCCACGGCAGCTTTATATAATAACACAAGCCGCGTCAAAGAGGCAAGCCTGTAATATTAGGTAAAATCTAATTTCAGTTTGGTTATCATATAGTGTTCATTTCCCTAAGGGAGGGGAAAAAATTAAATTTGTAAGCTTAAGATTCCAGCTGAAGGAGCAGAAGATATGAAAGGCTTTCCTTTGCCTTTTATTATTCACTTTATGAATTAGCCTTAGTTTACTTGTTTCGATCGCTGTCGACATATTTCTGAATACTATTAGCATAGCAATCAGGGCTGTTCTCAGGTTATTGAATGGTGTGTTGACTTCCGAAATAAATAGATATGCAGTGTGAAGGGCGAGCTGTCACTTTAGGAGAGCTTTCCTGATCTAAATTAAAAGGCACTTCTAATTGAAAACTGTAATAGCAGGAGGGTTAGGGAGACAATGAAACTGCTCAGTCCCTTTCAATTTTCACAGGATTCTGTTAGTGAATGTAGGAGAAAAAGTAAAATGAAAATATTAAATTACAAATTGCAATTTAAGTAGCAATATTAAATTATACCTAAATAGCCATATTGCTCTGAAGCCATTTTAGATGTTTGATTTAAAGGCTCTCAATGCATCTGAATTTTTCCTGTAATATCTTGAGTTACCTGTTTTATTACTTAGCATATAATTCTATGTTTACACCAGCAAATGCATCTTTATTTATGAAATAAGAAATCAGTCTTGAAAGAGTCCAGGTTTTGTGGTGTAATCATTAATTCTGAGTTCCATTAGCATTTGTGTGTCTTTTATCAGACCTGAAGGGATATGTCCAGACTAGGGAACCTCAAAGTCAGGACAGTTTTCTAAAATCTGAGATAATCATTCATGAGTTAGCTATGCAAAATGTTTTCATAAATTTACATAAAATCAGTTATGAACTTAAGTATTAAATGAAATTATTAGCTATTTCAGTTACATGAATAGCTACCAGCTGTTTGAGTCTATATATTTTGGTCCTTTAAGGGTTAACAATTGAAGCCTGTCTATAGCTCATTTCTATAGTAACAGCAAGACGGAGACTTTTTATGGGCACCTAATAATTAGAAAGTGCTAGAAGGTATAACAATATAATGAATCAAAACTGATAGACTTGTGGGTTTCCATAGAAACATGTATAATTATGATAATCGGTCCCTGGCGTACCCTCAGAATTGTATACATTCAGTTAAATGCAATAAACATTAGGCACTATTTAGTGAGCTGTGATGCAGATTAACAGTGTGAGATATGGGGAAGCTATGAATAAAATTGCTGTACAGTTTATCTCAAACTAATTTCCCAGATTGCTTTAATAGATGTAGTGTGTGCATGTGAAAAATTGGAAGTGTATTTTTGTTAGTGGTAAAGCTAACAAAGATAATATTTCATAAAGTGGCTGGCTGATTGTTAATTTCAGCGTAGATCAAAATGGGCTGCAGCGCATTAGTCAGGGCAGGAGCCCAGGGCCTCAGAGCACGTGGCAGTTTGGACCTCCCTTTGCTGATTTATCTCAGAAGTAAATTATAAATCTTTTTATGGCTGTCCATTTTTCTTTCACCTTCTCTCTCCCCTCCTCTACTGGCCCCATGTCAGGGAGACTCTCTGCAGCCCTGTTGTGGCAAGAGCAAATCACAGAAGGGAATGTCCTCCAGTTCTAATCCAGGGAAAGGCAACAATTCCTTCTGGCTCCTTTGCACACCTAGGTTTTAATTTTCTTTCAGCTTCTAGATTTCACATGTACTGGGCCTGGGCACCAGCAGAGACCCATGAAACAGCCAGAGTTCCACTGTAAAGTGGTGTAAATAATCATGCGTCCATTCACTGTGTGTGTGCATGCGGAGCTATGGGGGAGCTGGTGCTACCAGACTTTTAACATTATTTTATTTGACTGTTTTCTTTTTCTTTGCTGAGAAAGTCACACATCCGTTTGGAAGATCCCAGACTGTTCTTCAGGGGAATAAAAGGGCCTAGAGAAGGTGATGTGGGCTGAGACGTGTAGGAGAATATTCTCACCGACAGAGTTGGATGGAGAAAGATGCTTTCCAGCCGGGGTGTGTGTGTGTGTATTTATCTATATTGCCGTCCTCTGCCAATGTTCAGTAACCTGCCAAGCACATTTCACGAGAGACACCTGACTTTTCCCTGATGCGGGAGGAGCATGAGAATCCAGATATGTATGTGAGAGATGGAAGAACCTTTATTCTGGAGCTGAGATTAGGGATGGAATGATACAAATGTACTGCGTAATCTCTTGAACCAACTTTAAAAAAATAAATGAAAGCCTTCTGGGGGAGAAATGTTTTTCCTAGGCAGCTTCAGGGCTTCTCTTGGAACTGACAGTTGGGCTGGGGAGGTCTTTTCTTCTGACTCAAGGCTGCCACAGTCTTCCTCGCAGGGGAGCCTTTTAGCGTCCTGGTCACATAGATGAAGCTTTTCTTCTCTCCTTTGTGATCCTGTTACTTTCTAATGCTATAAATGTGCTCTACAAAAGAGTCTAGTTCCTGCCTGGCAGGAGATGAAGTGCTGAGGGTGTGGGGGAGGAGGTTGGCTACAATGTCTCAATGTGCAGAGCTTGCCACCCCCCTGTTTCTAAGATTCCTTGTCTTCAAAAAACCAATGAAAGACTTTTCCATTTCTCTCTTTTATCCACGGCAAAATCATCTAGATTAAACGGATGGTAAATAAATGAAACATGGCATATAACTTCACTTCTTTGAAGCTCATCTCACATACTTAATCTTTTCTTTTAATCAAACCTTAGCATCCTTTTTCCTTCACAACTCAATTCAGTGACATTTGGCATATACCATTTATCCCAACATTTATGGTACCATGCCACTGTGTCTATGCATTTTTATAGCTTGTTTTATATACACATATGTGAATATATTAATGAATTATTCAACAAATAGACAGCCAGGATCCACTTAACAAGCATGTACACATATGCATGCCTAACACACCTAAACATTTATTGACATTATATTTGTTTGTACATGTATGAATGACAACTCAATCCCAGATTATTGCTTTTTACAAGACTCCTCCAGTACTTATTATGGTAAATTATGAATATATGTTACTAAGCATTACCTGACTATGATATTTTATCTCCACACAAGGCAGTTATTTCTCTGTACAAAAATGAGAAACAATACTTTTCTGGCAGCTGAAGATATACTCATGCATATATATTGGCTAAATAAGGAGTTTGTAACACATTTGGGTTTCCCTGATACCTCAGTTGGTAAAGAATCTGCCTGCAATGTAGGAGACCCTGGTTTGATTCCTGGGTTGGAAAGATCTGCTGGAGAATGGATAGGCTACCACTCCAGTATTCTTGGGCTTCCCTTGTGGCTCAGCTGGTAAAGAATCTGCCTGCAATGTGGGAGACCTGGGTTCGATCCCTGGGTTGGGAAGATCCCCTGGAGAAAGGAAAGGCTACCCACTCCAGTATTCTGCCCTGGAGAATTCCATGGACTGTAGAGTCCATGGGGTTGCAAAGAGTCAGAACACATTTAACAAATATTGTTAAATGCTGATTACACTCAGAGTACTGTTAATCTTATGGGGAGCTGTAAAAGTATATATTATGATATTATCTATTCATGTACATATTTGTTTACAAATAGTTGGTTGATGTTGCCAGTGGTTTCAGCAAGAAATAATGGAAGCAGCTTTAAATAAAACACACATATAAGGCATTTATTCTTTATTTCAGCAAATATTTATTGAGAGCCCACTATGGAGTGGCTTCCCTGGTGGCTCAGCTGGTAAAGAATCTGCCTGCAATGCAGGAGACCTGGGTTCAATCCCTGGGTCGGGAAGATCTCCTGGAGAAGGGCATGACTACCCACTCCAGTATTCTTGCCTGGAGAATTCCATGAACAGAAGAGTCTAGTGGGCTACAGTCCATGGGATCATGAAGAGTTGGGAGGGACTAAAGTGACTTAGCATACACTCACGCACACTGGTGAAGTCTAGGACTTCCTTGGTGGTCTAGTGGTTAAGACTCCATGCACCCTGTGCAGGGAATACTGGTTCAAGTCCTGGTCTGGGAACTAGGATTCTGCATGCTGCATGGTACAGCCAAAAAAGAAATACCCAATCCCAAATTATCTTTTATATAGACACTCAAGTGTTAGTATTTAGAGTTGAGAATTTTAAAAAGGAAAAAATAAAACTAACATTTGTGGGGTATCTAGCAGGTGCTTGGTACTATGATAAGCTGTTTTTGCCCCCCTCCGTGGGCCATTTACTGCTTATATCTTGCCCTGGGAGATGGGCAGGTATTATTATCTCTACTTTACAAGAAAGAAACGTGACATTCAGTTGCTAGCCCAAGGTCACACACTGATATGCTGGGATTGAAACCCAGTTCATTTTCTTCCGAAGCCCATGCACTGCTAGCAGTACCCAGCTTCTGTATATTAAGAACAAAGGAAAATTCACATTTTCAGTGCCACACAGAGATGTATCTAGCTTTCTTTATTCTTTGTATAGCTCAAGAATTCTGTTTCTCTGAGAGAGGACGGGCATAATAACTTGACTGGACACATCCTAACCCAGACATACCGTTTTCCTGAAGGGCTGTTTTCTCTCACTGAACCACACACAGCTATTTGTCTAAGCTTTCTTATTCAAATCCTTAGGGATTTGTAAGGTAGAAAGTCTTCCACATGGCTGCATCTCTGCTGCTTATTTTTAGTTGAGCACTGTTGTTGGGAGGATATTTTTACAATTTCTCTTCTACTGCATTGTGTGCCTTGAAAACAAAATTGTTTCTGTCCTGGAAAACCTTTGAAGAGTCTTAGAGTGTTGCCTATTTCACGATCTGAGTTCAATTATTCTGATTGAGTTTACTGATGACTTTGATCAAAGAAAAAGGTTTTTTTTTTTTTTCTAAATTTATTTACTAGTTGTTTGGTTTACTGAAATTGTCATGATTAGCAGTATTTTCCAGCAGGATTTCTATGGAGAAGAACCGGGGGTTTGTCTGTTCGTTGGATTTCTGGAAATGAGACATTTGGTAATGTCTGCAGCAACATTATAGTACAGATAGATCAGCATTTTTCCTTCAAACAAAAAGATATATGCATACTTATGGTGGAAAAAGCAATTATACTGCACCCATACAGCAGATATCTATATTTGCATTAGCAGTCCTTATCACTGGGACTTTCCCTAATCAACACGTATGACCATTTGATAATACTGTTATATTTAACTAATGTTTTGGTTTACTTATTCAAAAATATTGAATGGCTTAATCAAAAAATGCAATAAAAGATAAAAATTGTATACACTACATAAACATGCACACATCCTCTTTCTTTGAGGTTTTATCTCATCATCACTAATGACCAGATTGATAATTACAGTTCAAATGAACTAATATTTGCATATGCATGATCAAATAAGTTGTTCGGTTTGAAGCCCTGACCCTATAGATGCTTTTGAGAAGCATAAGCTTCTCTCTAAGGGTCTGTAACTTCAGATCTACCTGAGGAACGAATAGGTCTTATTCAAGAAAATATTCTTAACTGAGGTTTCTTGAGTTTAATTCTTTTCTAAATGGGAAACAAGGAAAAAAGTAAGGACTTCTGTTTTGTTTTGCTCATGATTTCCTCTGTTGTTTTGTGAAGCTCATACTGTTTACATATCTCTATTTTTTCCATTTACAGAACTTGGAAACAGAAAGCTGTTTCATGCAGTTGCTGTAAAAAGTAATTAATTCCAATAATTATTATGAGTTTGCATATGGACAGTGTGAAATAATGTTTGGTTATAAAATGACCAAG
Source organism: Bos mutus (assembly GCF_027580195.1). Taxonomy (NCBI): domain Eukaryota; kingdom Metazoa; phylum Chordata; class Mammalia; order Artiodactyla; family Bovidae; genus Bos; species Bos mutus. The sequence continues at coordinate 53,555,601 of NC_091630.1, read as the reverse complement.
GATTCCTCTTTGGTAATTTGGTAAATAAAAGTGCTGGGACCAGTATAGAGACCTTTCTGTTTGGGCCAAGATTGGCTACTCAGGATCAAAACTCTGCCGTCTTGTCAGGCTTCTTTTGGTAAGTTCTCCTGTTAATGATTCCATCAATGGCGGTTCTCCAGCTTTAGTATTATTGACTTTTAGATGCAAACGTCATAATGGATCTCTAGTTGCAGACTAGTTATGTATTCTTATCAAATGTTACTCTCAAGCACTCACACAGCCCTCAGTTTACAAAATAATAGAACAAAAAGCCTATTGCTTAAAAAGTGTTAAAAATGACCATTTATGTAACTCAAATATCCTACAATACGGTACAGCCATTCAGTGGAATGTTAATTCAGCCATTAAAAGGCATGTTATATGGACTTGATAAGGTGTCCTTGGCATATTGTTGGATAAAATGAGTAAGTTAAAATATTAACAAATATGTGTATAAAGAAAAAGCAATCTGGAGTCACATACCCAAGGATATGGATAGTAGAATATGAATGAATTTTTTTCTTTTTTGAAATTTCCTCCACATTTTCTCAATTTCCTACAATGAGCATCTATGACTTCTATATATTAAAATATAGGTTTAACTCTACACATAAAGTAGAAAACAATAAGGTCTTACTGTATAGCACAGTGAACTAGATTCAATATCTTGCAATAAAGCATAATGGAAAAGAACATGATTTTATATATATATATATAAATATAAATATATATATATATATATATATATAACTCTGGAAATGCAGAGTTCCAAAGAATAGCAAGAAAAGATAAGAAAGCCTTCTTCCGCGACCAATGCAAAGAAATAGAGGAAAACAACAGAATGGGAAAGACTAGGGATCTCTTCAAGAAAATCAGAGATACCAAAGAAACATTTCATGCAAAGATGAGCTCGATAAAGGACAGAAATGGTATGGACCTAACAGAAGCAGAAGATATTAAGAAGAGATGGCAAGAATACACAGAAGAACTGTACAAAAAAGATCTTCACGACCCAGATAATCACAATGGTATGATCACTCACCTAGAGCCAGACATCCTGGAATATGAAGTCAAATGGGCCTTAGAAAGCATTCCTAGGAACAAAGCTAGTGGAGGTGATGGAATTCCAGTTGAACTATTCCAAATCCTGAAAGAAGTTGCTGTGAAAGTGCTGCACTCTATATGCCAGCAAATTTGGAAAACTCAGCAGTAGCCACAGGACTGGAAAAGGTCAGTTTTCATTCCAATCCCAAAGAAAGGCAATGCCAAAGAATGCTCAAACTACCACACAATTGCACTCATCTCACACGCTAGTGAAGTAATGCTCAAAATTCTCCAAGCCAGGCTTCAGCAATATGTGAACCGTGAACTTCCTGATGTTCAAGCTGGTTTTAGAAAAGGCAGAGGAACCAGAGATCAAATTGCCAACATCTGCTGGATCATCGAAAAAGCAAGAGAGTTCCAGAAAAACATCTATTTCTGCTTTATTGACTATGCCAAAGCCTTTGACTGTGTGGATCACAATAAACTGTGGAAAATTCTGAAAGAGATGGGAATACCAGACCACCTGATCTGCCTCTTGAGAAATTTGTATGCAGGTCAGCAAGCAACAGTTAGAACTAGACATGGAACAACAGACTGGTTCCAAATAGGAAAAGGAGTTTGTCAAGGCTGTATATTGTCACCCTGTTTATTTAACTTATATGCAGAGTACATCATGAGAAACCCTGGACTGGAAGAAGCACAAACTGGAATCAAGATTGCCGGGAGAAATATCAATAACCTCAGATATGCAGATGACACCACCCTTATGGCAGAAAGTGAAGAGGAACTCAAAAGCCTCTTGATGAAAGTGAAAGTGGGGAGTGAAAAATTGACTTAAAGCTCAACATTCAGAAAACAAAGATCATGGCATCCGGTCCCACTACTTCATGGGAAACAGATGGGGAAACAGTGGAAACAGTGTCAGACTTTATTTTTCTGGGCTCCAAAATCACTACAGATGGTGACTGCAGCCATGAAATTAAAAGACGCTTACTCCTTGGAAGGAAAGTTAGGACCAACCTAGATAGCATATTCAAAAGCAGAGACATTACTTTGCCAACAAAGCTTCATCTAGTCAAGGCTATGGTTTTTCCTGTGGTCATGTATGGATGTGAGAGTTGGACTGTGAAGAAGGCTGAGTGCCGAAGAATTGAATCTTTTGAACTGTGGTGTTGGAGAAGACTCTTGAGAGTCCCTTGGACTGCAAGGAGATCCAACCAGTCCATTCTGAAGGAGATCAGCCCTGGGATTTCTTTGGAAGGAATGATGCTAAAGCTGAAACTCCAGTACTTTGGCCACCTCATGCGAAGAGTTGACTCGTTGGAAAAGACTCTGATGCTGGGAGGGATTGGGGGCAGGAGGAGAAGGGGCCGACAGAGGATGAGATGGCTGGATGGCATCTCTGACTCGATGGACATGAGTCTCAGTGAACTCTGGGAGTTGGTGATGGACAGGGAGGCCTGGCATGCTGCGATTCATGGAGTCGCAAAGAGTCGACACGACTGAGCAACTGATCTGATCTGATATATATATATATACATGCTTAGTTGCTAGTCATGTCCCACTCTTTGCAGCCTCATAGACTGTAACTCACCAGACTCTTCTGTCCATGGGATTTCCCAAGAATACTGGAGTGGCTTACTATTTCCTCTTCTAGAGGATCTTCCTGATCCAGGGATCAAGTCTAAGTCTCCTGCATGTCCTGCATTTGCAGGCAGGATTGGCAGTGGATTCTTTGCCACTGAGCCACTTGGGAAGCCTATATATATAAATGTATATAACTAAATGACTTTTCTGTACACCAGAAACTATACAATATTATAAATAAATTATACTTTAAAAGGTTTTAAAATATATATAAATATATATAGTTTTAAAAGAAATCAAAGTACTTTTCTGCATTGTAATATTAATCCTATACATGCAGACATACAGGTGCCAGACAGACAAAAAGGTGAAATATTAGCAAAGATTTGTGGATAGTGAGATTATGTTTGATTTCTTATTCTTTTCTGTAAGCTCTAGGTTTTCTCCAAATACCTGACTTTCTATAATCAGAATTAAGAAATTGTTCAAAAAAACAAAAGGAGCTCAACATCACTCATTACCAGAGACATGCAAATCAAAACCACAGTGAGGTATCATCTCAACGCCAGTCAGAATGGCCGCTATCAAAAAGTCTATAAACAATAAATGCTGCAGAGTGTGTGGAGAAAAGGGAACCCTTTTACATTTGTGGGAATGCAAACTAGTTCAGCCACTATGAAGAACAGTGTGGAGATTCCTTAAAAACTGGAAATAGAACTGTAATATGACCCAGTAATCCCACTGCTGGGCATACACACCAAGGAAACCAGAATTGAAAGAGACACGTGTACCCAAATGTTCATCACAGCACTGTTTACAATAGCTAGGACATGGAAGCAACCTAGATGTCCATTGGCAGATGAATGGATAAGAAAGCTGTGGTACATATACACAATGGAATATTACCCAGCTATTACAGAGAATGCATTTGAATCACTTCTAATGAGGTGTATGAAACTGGAGCCTATTAATCAGAGTGAAGCAAGTCAGAAAGAAAAACACCAATATAGTATATTAATGCATATATATGGAATTTAAAAAGATGGTAACAATGACCCTATATGCAAGACAGCAAAAGAAACATAGATGTAAAGAACAATCTTTTGGACTCTGTGGGAGAAGGTGAAGGTGGGATTATTTGAGAGACTAGCATTGAAACGTGTATATTACTATATATGAAATAGATCACCAGTCCAGGTTCAATGCATGAGGCAGGGTGCTCAGGCCTGGAGCACTGGGATGACCCTGAGGGATGGGATGGGGAGGGAGCTGGGAGGGGGTTCAGGATGGGGGACACATGTACACCCATGGCTGATTCATGCCAATGTAGGGCAAAAACCACTATAATATTGTAAAGTAATTAGCTTCCAATTAAAATAAATAAATTTTAAAAAAGGAGAGTGGCGTGTATTTTCTCACAGTCAGTGTACTTTATCCCAATATATGTCCCAGAATGTGGTGACTTGCCTAATGGAGCTCCCAGCAGAAGACCCTGTGATATTCATGTATTTAAATCACGTTTTACCATTAAGTCAGAAACATGTCCCCTAACTCTAACTAAACAGTCCCCTAACCCTGTTGCCAGTTGTATGTGTACAGTATAAATATAATAAATGCTATTCCCTATATGTTGAAGTCCTAGTAATGTAAGTTCATTTTCTTCAGCATCATCAGGACCTTCCCCTTCTCCTGCAGAAGTTTTGCTTTCTTTGTGTGTGCCTCTGCTTCCCTCTTTTTTGTTGAAACCATTGGTCATCTTGGCAGGAGTTTGTTTCTAATCATAGCTGCTGATGTTAGATGTAGTTACTAATTTGAAGCTCTAGCTTTTCCAAAGCTGCAAACTCCAGTTTCTGTTTTTTGTCATTGAAAGGTTATTGGAAAACTACCTTTCCCTACCACCCCCAAATAAAAGTAAAAATTTAGAATTAGCAGATGGAGCCAACTGGAAAATCAAGAAAGAAAAACGGGCCCAATTTTAGGGTTTCTGAGCCACCCAGAGAGTCATGATTCAATAACTAATCTCTGTATTCTGAATGTGGGAGGATCGTTACTCACCTTTTGGTTTCTCTTGAATTCGGATATACTAACTCTCTGTAGGAGTTTTTGATATGCTATTGCAAAAAATTAAAATCAGGTAATGAATTTGTTTTTTGAACCAGCAAGTGTTTAGACATTGGACCCTTTTTTCTCATACACCAAAAAAAAAAAAAAAAAAAGGAATAAATAGCTCACTTGAGAGAAAAACCCCTTCCAAATCTGTTGTTTGATAATAGCTACTGAAAACAACTAAATTAGTGCCCTTATATGCTGTCTTTGTAGACACAACTTGAAAATATTCTTCCTTCTAAAAACATGTGCTTCTCTATCTTCTAGGAAAAGTATTTTTTCTCTTTGTTTTCCATTTATGTCCAAAATAGTATCTTTGCATCCCACTTTTTGCACTATAACTTTGGACTGAAGTCATTGCATAGAAGAGAATGATCCAAAATGGAAGTTAATACCAAAGACTTGTTTAATTGCTGAATTGTATCTGACTCTTTTGTGACCCCTTTGACTGGGGTCTGCCAGACTCCTCTGTCCTTGGGATTTCCCAGGCAAGAATACTGGGTGGGTTGCCATTTCCTTCTCTAGGGGATCTTCCTGACCCAGGGATCAGACCCAGGTCTTCTGCAGTGCAGGCAGACTCTGTATCTGAGCCCCCTAGGAAGCCACAGACTAATCAGCACTCCTAGTTTTTCAATGTATTTCTGCAACTGTAGTTCTTGCTCGAGTTCAGACCAGAGGTCATGCCTACTGAATACCATCAAGAGAGCATACTATACTATTATTAATTTCTTTGAAGTGTGGTACTTATTATTAATTATCATCTCACTCAGAAATTAACAACTGGTGGCAGTAAGCTAACTTCCTTCCTGGCCCTGTGGCTGCAGTGGAGCGGGAAGCTGTTATTGGATGGATATTTCATACTTGAACACCAATGAAGGCATTATTACCTTGGGAGGGGAGTCAACGAAATCTGGGTTTCTGCTCTACAAAGTTATTTCTTGATGTATCAATCCAAGAATGTCTTTGGTATACTAACTTAAATGGGTAAAACTGCTCAAAAAATGGAGAAGGCAATGGCACCCCACTCCAGTACTCCTGCCTGGAAAATCCCATGGATGGAGGAGCCTGGTGGGCTGCAGTCCATGGGGTCGCTAAGAGTCGGACATGACTGAGCAACTTCACTTTCACTTTTCACTTTCATGCATTGGAGAAGGAAATGGCAACCCACTCCAGTGTTCTTGCCTGGAGAATCCCAGAGACAGAGGAGCCTGGTGGGCTACAGTCACACAGAGTCGGACACGACTGAAGCGCCTTAGCAGCAGCAGCAGCAGCTCAAAAAATGCTCTCCTCCCAGTTGCCCCAAATAACTGTCCTGGGTATTTTCAATTATTTGTCTCCTTTTGATTTTTCCCTGTCTCCTTTCTTCATTATCCTCTCAGTCTACAATTACTTTAATCTTTGGAGTTAGGGTCTAATGTTGCTTCCTTATTCAAGTAACATAACACTATTGGCATAACTACTAGTAATAATAACTATGACAATAATAATGATACTAATACCTAATTATTATGATCTGCCAGGCACTGTTTAAGAGCTTTAAGTTGGATAGTTCTTCAATTCCCACAACAAGTATTTAAGTTGTTACATAATATTGAATAGTTTCCTGTGCTATAGCATTGTTAATCAACTGTTATTGTTGCTGTTCAGTGACCAGGTAGTATCCAACACTTTGTGACCCCATGGACTGCAGCATGCCAGGCTCCCTTGTTCTTTACTATCTCTTGGCATTTGCTCAGATTCATATCCATTGAGTTGGTGATGCTATCTAACCATCTCATCCTCTGCTGGTCACTTCTTTTGCCTTCAATCTTTCCCAGCATCATGGTCTTTTCCAATGAGTCAGCTCTTCACATCAGGTGGCCAAAGTATTGGAGCTTCAGCATCAGTCCTTCCAATGAATATTCAGGACTGATTTCCTTTAGGATGGACTGGTTTGATCTCCTTGTGCTCCAAGGGACTCTCAAGAGCCTTCTCCAACACCACAATTCAGAAGCATCAGTTCTTTGGCACTCAGCCTTCTTTATGGTCCAACTCTCACATCCATGCATGACTACTGGAAAAACCATAGCTTTAACTATTCGGAGTTTTGTCAGCAACTCAAATCCTAAAAGATGATGCTGTGAAAGTGATGCACTCAATATACCAGCAAGTTTAAAAAATTCAACATTGGCCGCAGGACTGGAAAAGGTCAGTTTTCATTCCAATCCCAAAGAAAAGCAATGCCAAAGAATGCTCAGACTACCACATAATTGCACTCATCTCACACGCTAGCAAAGTAATACTCAAAATTCTCCAAGCCAGGCTTCAACAGTATGTGAACCATGAACTTCCAAATGTTCAAGATGGATTTAGAAAAGGCAGAGGCACCAGAGATCAAATTGCCATCATCCACTGGGTCATCAAAAAAGCAAGAGAGTTCAAGAAAAACATCTATTTCTGCTTATTGACTATGCCAAAGCCTTTGACTGTGTGGATCACAACAAACTGTGGAAAATTTTTCAAGAGATGGGAATACCAGACCACCTGACCTGCCTCCTGAGAAGTCTGTATGCAGGTCAAGAAGCAACAGTTAGAACTGGAAATGGAGCAACAGACTGGTTCCAAATAGGAAAAGGAGTACATCAAGGCTGTATATTGTCACCCTGCTTATTCAACTCAAATACAGAGTACATCATGAGAAATGTTGGACTGGAGGAAGCACAATCTGGAATCAAGATTGCCAGGAGAAATATCAATAAACTCAGATATGCAGATGAAACCACCCTTATGGCAGAGAGTGAAGAAGGCTCTTGGACTAAAGAGCCTCTTGATGAAAGTGAAAGAGGAGAGTGAAAAAGTTGGCTTAAAGCTCAACATTCAGAAAACTAAGATCATGGCACCTGGTCCCATCACTTCATGGCAAATAGATGGGAAAACAATAACAGTGTCAGACTTTATTTTTGGGGGCTCCAAAATCACTGCAGATGGTGATTGCAACCATGAAATTAAAAGATGCTTACTCCTTGGAAGGAAAGTTATGACCAACCTAGACAGCATACCAAAAAGCAAAAACATTACTTTGCCAACAAGGTCTGTCTAGTCAAAGCTTTGGTTTTTCCAGTAGTCATGTATGGATGTGAGAGTTGGACTATGAAGAAAGCTGAGAACCAAAGAATTGATGCTTTTTGAACTGTAGTGTTGGAGAAGACTCTTGAGAGTCCCTTGGACAGCAAGGAGATTAAACCAGTCTGTCCTAATGGAAATCAGCCCTGAATATTCATTGGAAGGACTGATGCTGAAGCTGAAACTCCAATACTTTGGCCACCTGATGAGAAGAACTGACTCATTTGAAAAGACCCTGATGCTGGGAATGATTGAAAGTGGGAGAAAGGGATGACAGAGGATAAGATGGTTGGATGGCATCATCAACTCAATGGACATAAGTTTGAGTAAGCTCTGGGAGTTGGTGATGGACAGGGAAGCCTGGCATGCTGCAGTTCATGGGGTCACAAAGAGTCAGACATGACAAGAGACTGAACTGAACTGATACTCCAATATAAAATTAAAAGTAAAAAAAAAAATAAGATGGTATGATGGGGCCTGTTATTAACCCTGACTTTCTATATGATACTGAGGACCAGAGACATTAAGGAACAAAGGTAGTGAGATGCAGACCTGTAATAAGAATCAGGTAGCTGGACTCTTGAGTCAATACTGTTCATCCTTATATACCACATCTTAAGGTCAAAATCTGAGATGTAGTGCCTTGTGAGAATCAGTGCTTAACCACTGCAGATTGGATCCAATTATCCACATTATTATACAGAGTGTTCATTGCCTGTAATGATAAATGTTATAGCTCCCTACATTCATAGCTCTGAATTCTCATTTACACATTTCAGTTTGAAGTGGTTTCTTCAGCTTCTCTTTTACTGACTATAGTAAATAAGATTCTTGATCTTTATGGAAGCGTATATTAGCGTCTTCTGTTTTCTGTGTTACAGAGCGGGAAACAGGGAGGGGAGTAGATGACATTGCATATGGAAACATCTGCAGTGTCTTGCTTCACCAGTTCAGTTTATAAACATTCATCTTAATTTTTTTCAATTACTTTCTTGGACATCATCACAAAAGCCATGAAATCCTAGACATTCCTTTTGAAGTCCCCGCAGGCCAAGGGCTCAAGAAGCCTTGTGCTCCCAATTCTGAAGCAGAGCCAGTACTGCCTTGAATAAGGTGCTCGAGGGGAATCTGGAATTGCAGCCCTGCCGTTGCCTGTTGCCGCCACGTGGAGTCACTTCGGGAGACCCCAGTGTGTGAGAGGCTCGGGTCTGCTCTGCCAGGTTGCCCATCATGCTCAGATGCCTGCCAGCTGCACCGATGCCCACATTCCAGCTCTCGCCATTTCATGCCCATGGGCTTGGCCATTGTTCCCCAAGCTCCAACCACTGTGCCAGCATTGCTGGGTCAGTAGAAGCTTCCAGAATCTGTCATGTGCCATGGAAAGCATACAAACACACACAATCTCTGTCTAATGAGCACTTAATCCCTTGTAGAGTGAGCAGATGCTAACCCAGACTCTTCTTTTCCTCCAGATAATTTAATTGTAGGAGTATTGTTGTGCTTCCCTGCCTTTGGTCCTGATGTGCAGCATCCACATTCACGCCAGTGGGTCTCCTTAGATTTGAAGACTCCTGAGTATCCTTTGTAAATTGGTTATAGACCCCCCCCCCCCACTTCTCTAGGGGAGGGAGATTTTTAAATTTTTAATTGGGGGATAATTGCTTTACAGTGTTGTGTTAGTTTCTGCTGTACAGCAACATGAATCAGCCTTAAATATACATATATCCCCTCCCTCTTGAGCCTCCCTCCCCCACCACCCCACCTCTCTAGGTCATCACAGAGCACTGAGCTAAGCTCTTTGTGCTATACAGCAGCTTGCCACTAGCTAGCCATTTTACACATGGTAGTGTATATACATCAATGCTACACTCAGTCTGTCTGTAGGGGAGAGAGATTTTTGAATGAAATTCTAAAAGCAAACAAAAGAATTCCTGAACATTCTCATTCCATTGTCCTTTCGATACCAAGGGTAGCTATTTACCACCTTGCATTTACATAACTAAGAAAAAATATTGAAAGAAGTTCCCTAGCAGTCTTCTTCCTAATATTTGAGATCTCCATTCCTAAATCTAAGACTGCCTAGCATTTCAACTACCCTCTGTGTGTGAAATTCATCCGAATCATGTTTGAATGACACACCCATCCCTTTGATAAAGTATAAAGTGATTGGAAGAACAATAAACAATAGACATATCCAGAAGTAGTGATCAAGAATAGATACACCTAGAAAGACAAGAGAACTAGCTTGTATGTTGTACCTAATCATGCGTAGGACATTGTTAAATTGACACATTGTATGATTGACACATATTTCAGGATGCCCAGTGCTGAGATTGTGTGTGTGTGTGTGTGTGTGTGTGTGTGCATGCACACACAAGAGCAGGAAAAGTGCCCCAAAGAGCAGTGGTTGCTTTTGCAAGGAGGGCAGGTATAAATTCCCTGGTCATAAGTGTAGCCACTCTTCCATCCATGCCCTGGCTATTCTTCTGTCTAAGTGTGAGTGAAAGTCAGCATTTCAATGCAGAATCCTTTTTGCATTTTGGATTTTATTTTCAAAAAGCCAACAAGTCCAGACAGATTTTGATAAAGGGAAGTTGTCAAGGCTTTAAATGCATGAGAAGGCAAGTGTTTGAGCCAGCCATGACCTTCACCTCTGAGACCATGTTCCAACCCAACAGGGGACTGTGCAAAACGGGGGAATTTGGGTACTAGCCTCATACCATATTCTAGGCTCACTTCTAGAGACCAACTGTCACCTCAACACCCTAAGTAACAGTGCCAAAATGTCCTCTTGGTTGACAACAAGTTAGTGGCAGAGAGTTGAACATAGGCCTTCTGGACCTTCAAATCCATGTTCAGTAATCTCATAACAAAGAGATGGAAAGTAAATTTTAACTCAAGTTTTATTCTGATCTTAACACAGTGTAAAGGATTCACTCTCAGGGGTCACTCTGGAAGGACCCTGAATGTTTGCCATTGGCGGAGAGGAGAGAACTGAGGTTCTTGGGTCAGACAGCTACTCAGCAATTCTGTTCAAGCCTCTCCAACCTGAAGCCCCAGATCAGGAGCAGCAGTGCTCCCATGCTGCCTGCATTCCAAACAAGTGAACCAGATTATCTCATGTTGCCTGTGTGCTCAATCACTAAGTCATGTCTGACTCTTTTGTGACCCCATAAACTATAGCCCACCAGAGTCCTCTGTTCATGGCAAGAATACTGAAGTGGGTTGCCATTTCCTCCTTCAGGGGATCTTCCCAATTCAGGGATCAAACCCATGTCTCCTATATCTCCTGCATTGACAGGCGGACTCTTTACCTCTGAGCCACCTGGCAAGCCCTTTATCTCATGTATAACAAACAAAACCCAAATTTCATTTAGAGCAAAACTTGCTTTTGACAATTTCTATAAAAGTTGTTTCCTTCTAACCAATTAAAAACATGATAAGCTCAGTCACATACATACGGTAACCCTCTCCAGTATTCTTGCCTGAAGAATCCCATGGAGAGAGGAGCCTGACAGGCTACAGTCCATGGGGTCACAAAGAATCAGACACGACTGAAGCGACCTAGTATGCACAAATGGCACTTAAGGCTTTATTGCTTTTTCTTCTCTCGAGGTTTTTTTTTTTTTTTTTGTAGAGAGGGAAATTTACTAAAGGCAGAAGCACCCTGACAGATATTTGCATGTTCTGGATAATGCCCTGTAACAGGTAGTGAGAGGTACAGTAAGATGAATTCAATTTAAGAAAAAAAACACAATGAGAAGAGAATAAGGTGATCCATTTCAATGTGGGAAATATTCTGAAAAAATTCATATAAAATATAGCAGTGATTGTGGGGTTGTTAAGCTGGATTTTCAATTCTCCTGAAAGGAGTGAGAGATCTGGAAACAAATGGCAGAAGTGTATACAAAAAGCTGGGTGGAAGGAGACAACACAATTCAAGTTCTGAAAACAAGCAGTAGGCAGGAAATTACAGGAAAAAACCCTTAAACATGACAAAAACATAATTCCTTCTCTGCCTTAGGAATTGTAGAGTTCAAAATTAAAATCACTGGTGTTTTTCTACCTTACTTTAAGTAATGTTAAATAACAGGAAATTCACTGTTGCGATACATCCTTAAGCTATTTAGACAGTTTGTACATAAACCTTTTATTGCTTGAGTCTCTGTGCTAGTTTTTGTATAGATATTCAGCAGAGGTTCTTAGGAGGTTACAGTCAAAACATTACACATTTGCATTTATAATATTATTCTAAATATAATTCAAAACACAAACAAAGAGATGATTCTGAAAGTTGAAGAAAGGAAGGACAAAGAAATACAGGGTATGGGAGAGAAATAGCCTTCTACCTACCCACTTGGATTGGCAGTGAAGAAGGAAAAAGGAAGGAAGGAAGAACAGAGAAAGTGAAGGAGGAGAGAAAGAAAAAATAATACAGTTGAAGTTATTTTCTCTGGCAGCTTCAACACATAGCGTTAAAGCAAAATAGAGAGAGGCCCTGGAACTTGGGCTCCCAGTGACAGGGAAGGTCAAGTGTTGTAACAAAAACCTCAAGTCTCGATGGCTGAATACAATAAAGAATAATTGCTTACCCACCTTACAGCCCACGTGGGTTGGGAAGCTGTCTTACAAGCAGGAGACACAGGGACTCAGGTGCCTTTCATTTGTGGTGCTACCATCCCAACCAAATGTAGGAGGGAGCTCACAAAGAGGATCTCAAGAGGGTGATTGTCTAGGACAGAACAGAGTCATACAACCCCACCTAATTAAAAATAGGCTGGGGAATGTATTTAATTCTGTGTCCAGGAATTGGAAACAGTTTTGATGTGAATATATCCAGGCTCTGTCCCAGTATGGTAGCTCCAGTGTATGAACTGGTAGAAGCAAATGGCTGAGAAGGAGATATGATTTCCTATGGATTCTGAAGTTACTATAAAAACTTTAATTAAATATTTTTAGATCTGAATACTTATAGGAAGGGGCTTCCCTGTTAGCTCAGCTGGTAAAGAATCCATCTGCCCTTAAGGAGACCCCAGTTCAATTCCTGGCTGAGGAAGATCCCCTGGAGAATGGATAGGCTACCCACTCCAGTATTCTTGGGCTTCCCTGGTAGCTCAATTGGTAAGGAATCCACCTGTAATGTGGGAGACCTGCGTTTGATCCCTGGGTAGGGAAGATCTCCTGGAGGAGGGCATGGCAACCCACTCCAGTATTCTTGCCTGGAGAATCCCCCTGGACAGAGGAACCTGGTGGGCTATAGTTCATGTGGTCACAGTGAGTTGGACATGACTGAGTGACTAAGCACAGCACAGCACTCATAGGAAAGGTCTATAGCTAATCAGTTAAGGCTGTTCTTAGCCAAGAAACTGTCTTGATTTCTTCCTAGGTTCATTGCTTTTCAACTATTGCATCCTCTGATGAGATTCAATGAGCCCCTTTGTATCATTTTTCCTTAGAAATTCTTGTTGAGTTCTTACCCTTTTCTGAGGACTCAAGCAGAAATCAGAGTTTAAATGCATTGGTCCCTGTCACCACCCAAGGAAGAGATGGAGAGACATCTCTTAGAGATGACACAGAATAGGTTCAAGAGCTTCTTTTCAGTTCAGTTATTTCAGGTTATTCTGGATTCTACATATTAAGACAACATTTTTAATGATTAAATTTTGATAACTTACCTTTTGATTTTGATGTTTTACTAGTCTTACACAGTAGATATATTTGTTCTGGGAAAAAATTGTGTTTTTCTCCTTTAATCTTTCCTAATTTCAAATCGTTTAATAATGGCAAAAAAAACCCCCAAATTTGAAGCTTTCATATTTCCAATCAAAAGTTAATCTTTTACAGTCTTATAATTACATAAAAGAGAAAGAGAATGCAATTACTAGAGTAAATTTAGCTTTTGTATAAAAGAAATCTATGGTAGAACTATAATTATTATAATAGCGTAGTAAATATACAGATTGTAACTCGCTGCTATATTTCAGTGTGATCATTATAGTGTTGCTATTACTAGGTCCAATTTACTATAGTTTTACTAGGCAAAATATTAGGTACTCTATTTTTCATTTAATAACTATGGTTTGTTATGGTTTTATGACAAAGCTAGAATGCTATTATAATAAATTTTATTACGTTGTACTTACAAGTTGTAGACAGGGACTGTTAGCTTATTTTCTTGCTTGTTGTTCGTACTTATACTGTTGACCCAGAGCATGTTACTTGAGCTTCCTTAATTTTTTTTTCAGTATGGACAAATATTCATTTTAAAAATCCCTTTAGAAAATATAATCTAAAATCCAGTCCTCATTAACTTCACTTAGATTCACATCATGGATTAACTGAAATGAAATATCAACCCTCTGTTATTGAGTATATATGGAAGTACTTTTCTTTACTGCAGTGAATTAAGTCACTCCTAATAAAGAATATATTTACTCTCAAAAATGAAATAATAAAAACTGGACCAAGGTTCAGGAGGTCTTTGTCCTCATTTCTCTTTGCCTAGTCTGACCTCTTAAAGTTTGTTCCCCTCTCCTATGAGTATCTGTGTTGGTCACTGGGTTACCTGGCAATGTCAAGCTTCTATGCATTCTAAGCAAAGACAAAACTATTCTTGGGATGATTTAGGTTACATACCACCTATTTGAAGGTACTGCTCCATCACTGGTTATAACTGAAGTTAAACAGAATGATTTAGAATGAAATTGTTAAGTGTTATGCAATATATTGTTTGAATTGCCTTGGAATTTTGTAACGTCTATGCATTCTTCTGGGAGGGGTTTAGTCACCTTTGATGTACATTGACTTTTTAACTTTGCATGCTAAATCATTGCTTTAAAAAATTAAATGAAATAGTAGACTGATTTAAGCTGAGCTATATCCCATTTTTGTCCTCCGAAGTTTAAAACCATTAGAGAGAAAGGATAGAGATGGAACAAGATCAAGATATCAGTTATATTAGTGAAAAGTTTTATTGGGAGTGTGGCTTGGCTCCACAGTCAAGTCTTTCTAGTATTCACACTCTAAATAACTCCCCAACATGAGCCTAAGGCAGAACTGTAATGTAGCCCTGAGTAGGCAGGCACTTCCCATACAGCAGAAAGATGAACCAGAACATTCTGAACACAGATTGCTCTAAATAGATTAAGGGACTGAGTCAAACATGCCTGGTGTTTCTTTCAAATTTATCAATCAAATAAATTACTACAACGAGTAATGAAATGTTAGTAGGACAACCACTGCCTCCGCATTACTTTGGAAAAGTCTAAGAAAAAAACAATCAGCCAGAAAAAAAAAAACAAAAAAAAACTGTAGAAAGCGAAATGGTTTTTAAGTCAGATTATTTAGATTTGGATTCTCTCTTTTCCTATTAGCTCTGTGATCTTGGTCAAGCTTCTTAATACCTCTTGTCTTCATTTATACAGTGAGGATCAAAATACCCACTTCCTTGAACAGAAGAAATGTAGCTTTATAGGCAAAAACCCTTTCTTTTTCTTCTTTGATATCCAAGAAACTATCTCACAGACCACGTGATTGATGGTTTGTCCTATCACACTTTCTGCACAGTCCTCCACACTCTTCATTTCCTTGCACTCTAGCCAGACCAAGAATCCAATGAAGAAACTCAAAGCTCCATAACTCAGAGTGTCTTAACAATTATCCAACTTTGCCGTATGGCTTGTTAGGATTTTATAGAGGGGAAATGTATCCCTAAAAAGATGTCCTATTTCTCATAATCTCAAAGTAATTTTCTGCAGATTTCTATACAAATGAAAATAGGGAAGAAACAATCCAATGAATTGGGATTAGAAGTAGGCAGAAATGAGGGAATTGAAATAAATAAACAGCTAAAATAAAAGAGACCAAGAGATTAATACTATTATAATTCATTAGTGAAATATAATCAGAAATTGTGTTTAACACTCTGTTTAACTTAGAACCATCTCTCTTCCTTTATAGAGAGACTTACTTTATATAAGGATAAACTAGAGTGCTTATTGACTCCTAAGGGGAAACAAACAAAATAAAAAACCTTGACTAGCCTTCCAATGATTCTGATGAAACTAATTTTTGAAGGTCTTAGATCCCTAAAGATGATTTTTCTTTGGCTTACTGTTTGCATGTTACTTGCTCAGGGAAAACCGATTGTGTCATGTAGGGTCATATTTTTAAAAATTTTCTTTTGTCTTTCTAAGTGGGCATCTCACAGGCACTGCACTTAAAGCTCCTTGAGAATAGGAAGACAGTTTGTCTTTTTTGCTGCTGTGTATCTAACAATTAGTATGTGGAGAAATGCAATGTATTATTTTTAAAATAAGGATAAAGCTGAAAGAATCTGTACAAGGGACTTCCCTGGTGGTCCACGGGTTAAGAATCTGCCTTGCAATGCAGGAAACACATGTTCAGTCCCTAGTCAGGTAACTGAGATCCCAAAATCCCACACGTTTTGGGGCAACTAATCCCCTGCCCCACAACTACTGTACCCACAGTGCAAGAAAAGATTCCACATGCAGCAGCGAAGATTCTAAGTGTCACAACTAAGCCCTTGTGCAGCCAAAAGTAAATAAAGATTTAAAAAAAAGAATCAGCCCACATGCTCAAGAGACCAGTAACCCTTTGACATATGGAGTGGTTTGAAGTAAGAGAAGTGATGGGTGGTAAAGCAATGAGTTAAGAAGTCCTTCATAAACCAGGCACATAATGTTTACAGTTGGAATAAAGTTGAGACAATGAGGAAACCAAAAAGGTGCAAACCTGGGATGTTTTTTATTTTATTCCATTTAAGATGAATGAGTGAGAGGGAAAAATAGAGGATATCCTTTATATTTTTACTTTGAACAGTTAGGTGTGTGGGTAGAAATGCCATTGACCAAGATAAGAGACTCTATGTCATGAAGCAATGTGATCAGAAGAAGATAAAAATAGTACGGTCAGTCACAATATATTATATGTACTTGGCAATCATCAATAGCAATTGGAAATACGAGTCAGGAGTTTAGGCATAACTCTGGGAAGGGTATAGACTGAGAATCAGAAGCACTTTTGATCCAACCACACCTCATGTGGCTACAGAGCATTTGGAACAGAGCTAGAGCAAAGAGGAATGCCTTGTAAGAGTAATATGTAAGTGCGTTTGAAGACAAGAAAAAAATGAAAACTAGTTCATTAGTTACTTTTATACTGACAACACGTTGAATGAAAATATTTTGGCTACCTTGAGTGAAATAGAATATATTACAAAATATTTCACCTTTTTCTTTTCAGATTTAGTTTTTTTTTTTTAATGTAACTACTAGACAAATAAAAAGTTACACACCTTGGTTGCATGATATTTCTATTGGAAAGAGATGTTGAGAGGAAAAAATAATTGATAGCTTTATGTTCTATTTAATTCTCTTTTATTAGTTATTTTAAGTAGTCTTGGTTTGGCAAAAAATGAAAAAACTACATTTTAACTACCTGAATAGCAGCAAGAATACAATATAAAACATTTTACAGAGTAAAGCTTGTATGTTTCCTGCCTCTGCCAAGGAGGTACGAGTTCAGTGCTGCCCCTTAAGTTCCTATAGGGAAAAGATCAGGGCTCTGTGACATATTTGCAACAAGCACATGGTGTGTGAATGTGTGTACATGTGCACTTGTGTGTGTGTGTGTGTGTGTGTGTATACGGTATACATAGACATGGAATCTGCTATTTTCTTTCTATACTTTATATGTAAAATATTGCTTTTTTGGTTCCTCCAAATTTGCATATATTCTTTCTAAGAAAAATGAACCCAAGTTACTGTAGCAAAATTTTCTTCTGGCTTTCAACCAATGGAATGAGGAAACAATTGTTCCAAGTATATTGCAGCGGGGGTGGGGGTGGCGTGGGATGGGCAGGAACTGTTCATTTAAAAATCTGGGAATTAGATTACACAACATCTATAGCTAATGGTGGAAGTTTGATTGTTACTTAATCTATTGCTCTTACTCTCTCCTTTAAATTAAATGTATGTAATAAAATGATCCAATACTTTTATCCTTTCTCATCAAAGCATCCAGAATAGATTCAGATTGAATGTTACAGCAAGGGTAACATTTCATCTCATATAACTTATTTACCCTCTCATTCCAGGTGTCTTTGGCAAAAGCCATTATTTCATTCTATTGCCAGTATTGTCTTATGTCAGATAATCTCTTTTTCTATGTTCTTACAAACAGATAGAATTTCATGTAAGAAATAATTGAAAGCTATCTATAAACTTCAGGGAATATGCTGGGACAGGAATAATTATGATCTTTATAATTTTTTTAATTAAAGATAAAGAAATTGTTAATATTTCTTCCTTCTTTTTAGTCAACATGTAAATTTTCTGTATTGCTGACAAGAAAAGGTACAGTCATAAAATATACAGCTAGTAGAGGATGTTCAACAGCAACTTAATATTTTTGAATATAAGTAGGAATTGTAATAGGCTTCAATAGAACATAACCCAAACCACATACATTAAAATCCTTGCCTTTTAAGATTTTAGTATTGAGTTGATCATATTAGGTAAGGATTTCCAAACTCAAATGCTAATGTAGATATCTCTTTTAAATATTAGTTATGCATCTATAACTAACACTATAGATTTTTAAATAAAAAGTACAAATTCTTATTTATCTGCTTCCTGCTCCAGTCAATTCATTCCCCAGGGAGTTACTTGTTGTTTTTGCCTATATCTTAATTCAAACAGAAGTTGGTTATGAAAACATTTTCATCCACACACCAACCTTGGTGGGCCTCTTCCCTAAACTAGAGAGGTGGGCGAAGAGAAAGAAGAGTTCAGTTTGTTTTTCAAAAAGAAAGCAAATACTTGTGATTATTTTATGACACAGATACATACCTGATGCTGAGCTGTGAATCCTAACATAAGTCACCCCCTAACAATCAAATATCAATAATTTTTAGGTTTTCCCAAGCTTGATAACGTTTGAACAGTAGCCTAGTTAAATTTTTTGTTTGTTCCCAAGTCCCTGAAAACCCAATTCCTTTGTGTTCCTACTGAGTTCTTTTTAATACAGTTCAATGAATATATAAATTCACATTTCTTATAATCAAACAATAAAAACAAACAATAAGCAAAGAAGATAAAATAGAAAACACATTATTAGATCTTATGTAATAAATGCTGAGTTCAGTTCTACTTGCCCAAAAAGTGAGCAGAGACAATACCAGAATGTTCAGTTCTGTGCGATTGTTCCACATTGTCCCAAATAGCATGATATTCTAATATTCTTTACTACAGGTGGCCCAGTCATAAAGAATCCTCCTGCCAATGCAGGAGACACAAGAGATGGGGGTTTGATCCCTGGGTCAGGAAGATCCCCTGGAGTAGGAAATGGCAACCCACTCCCATATTCTTGCCTGGAGAATTTCAAGGACTTAAGATCCTGGTGGCCTACAGTCCATAGTGTTGCAAAGAGTCAGACATGACTGAGCAGCTGAGCACACACACATAGTCTACTGTAATTACAAATGTTCCAATAAAATGTGTGAGAATATAACATGGAAGATACAGCATAACACCACATTTTAAAATGGCCGTTTTATAACTTGAGTAAATTGTCAAGCAAGTATCCTCATATAGCCAATGAAGATTGTGATATTTTTCTGTTATTCTTTTAAAGTCTCTATTTACCATAATCCTTATAGTTATCAGTTACCTCTTAATCTACTCCATCCTTTTTTGGGAAAAGGAACACGATAGTAATCAAGAGATTTAGTGCTATTTTTCTAGTCTTTCAAATTTATTATTTTCTTAAAGATGTCTATATAAACCAACATGCTAAAGAACACCTTTACTCTGAATCTCAAATAGGTATTTAAAGTGGTCCTTCAGCAGGATTTTTCTTGGAAATATGGCTATTATTTCAAATGCTTTGGAAAATTAAAATGTGTATTTTGAACCCTCTGCTGTCTGAACTAATTGCTGGTAAGACGTGTGTCTTAAGATGTTAATACATACACTTGTGCTGATGATTTAGCTTGGACAAGGTATTCCTCTCAGTTTCCAAAGGCAGGCAAAAATCTATTCAGATAATTCTCCACAATGGGATAATAGAACCTTTTTAAAGGTTACTATGAGAGGAAATGTTATACAAGACCCTGTGGATTTGTGTTTGTAAAAATAAAACACACAAATGACTTCACAGTTCTGTCAATTCAAATTTGCAGGCACTCATTCCCCTTTGATGCTCCTTAAGATGGAGCCTCTAGGTACATACATTTCCAGGGCTTAATGAATCCATGGCAGATGGTGCTTGAATCTCCAGCTTGGCACATCTTCACCCTCTGTTGTATGTTATGAGCACCTGTAGGCTAAAGTGTATGTCACAGTCTTTCTCTTTTGTATACCCTTGTATTTTCTCCTTCTATAGTATCCATCAGATAGTAAAGAATCTGCCTGCAATGTGTGGGAGACCTGGGTTCAATACCTGGGTTGGGAAGATGCCCTGGAGAAGGAAGTGGCAGCCCACTCCAGTATTCTTGCCTGGAGAATTCTATGGACAGAGGAGCCTGGCGGGCTACAGTCCATGGGGTCGCAAAGAGTCAGACTACACTGAATGATGAACACTTTGACAATATCCATAGTGTAGTAACTAAAGCAGCAGAAGTTACTTTGAGTGAACTATCCTCTTAGAGAAGAACTTATGCATCAGGTCATGACGATTGTGCCATGATATGAGCCTTAGTGATTATCAGAGCCAGAAGGACCCAAAGAAGTCCAAGACAAAGATGCTTCTGTCATGACTGGATTGTGAACTGAGATGCTCTGTAGTAGATATGATGGGAAAGTCATGTTATTGTCCCAGTGTATCTGCCTGGTAAATAACATGCATGAAAAGCATCTCAAGCTAATATATTCAAAATAAAAATTTGAATTTTTTGTTTTGTTTGTTTGTTTTCACATCAGAGAGGAGTCTGAATGGAGTGGCTGAGAAACTCAAGAAGATAGATGAAGGCTGGAAGGGGGAAGGCCTGCAAAGCCACATTAAAGATTGTGGTTATTTTATTTTTCTTGTTTGTTCTTTTTTTTTTTTAATATCCATCCACAAATATTCTCTTAGTACCACCCCTCTGGCCATCAAGTTAGACTTCTCTGGTGGCTCAGATGGTAAAGAATCTGCCTGCAATGCAGGAAACCCAAGTTTGATCCCTGGGTTGGGAAGATCCCCTGGAGAAGGGAATGGCTACCCACTCCAGTATTCTTGCCTGGAGAATTCCATGAATAGAGGAGTCTGGGTTCACAAAGCGTTGGACATGACTAAGCAACTAACACTTTCACTTTCACTGCCCATCAAGTAGCCAGATGAGAGAGAGGCTCCAGGGCCTGGGACTCTGTCATGCAACAGAAACACATTTGCTTAGGTTCCTGTCGCCAGTATCTTCAGACAAACCGAGAGACGTATAACGGAAGTATTTTAGGAAAGACTCCTTAAATTTTGCTGAATACAAAATTAACTATTTTATATATTCTTTCTGAGTTATTTGTAAAGTCTCTTTAGCTTCTACTTTCCTAGGGTTATAGAATATCAGAGCTGCTGTAATGAACTGGAAAAGAGAATGCGCTTTTGAGCCCCACAAAGCCAGCTAAAAAAAATCTGCCTTCCTTTCTGTGTGGCTTTTGAAAATTTACTTCTCCTCTCTGTGCCTTGTTTATGTATACCCTAAAATGGATGAAGGGAAGCCTGGCATGCTGCAGTCCATAGGGTTGCAAAGAGTCGCATACAACTAAGCGTCTGAACTGAACTGCAAAGGGATGAATATATATTATTCTGACAGTAAAACATGGCAAATAATAGTGAAATAACACATAGAAAACTTCTTAGAGTTGTGACACAAAACTGAAAATAATAAATAGAAGCAAATGAAAATTCTCAAACAATAGTCAGGAATAATAGGAGAAAGTACAGAGCTGAAGAGGGAATTGGTGAGTTCAAAGACAAGACACAAGAAAATAGACACAGTAGAACACAGAGAATTGGAGGAGGAAATGGCAACCCACTCCAGTGTTCCTGCCTGGAGAATCCCATGGACAGAGGAGCCTGGTGGGCTGCCATCTATGGGGTCGCACAGAGTTGGACACGACTGAAGCGACTTAGCAGCAGCAGCAGCAGAACACAGAGAGCCAAAAATGACGGAGAATATAAAAAGAAAAGAAAGCATGAGACATAAACATACAATAAAATGACTTACATATATGTAATTGAAGTATCAAAATAGAAGACATATGTAAAAGACAAGGACTAAAAGTTTTCTAAAGCAGAGTAAAGAAACAAGCTGCAAATTCAAGGATTACTGTGAACCCTACTGACTCATACTGGATCAGAGGAGAGAACATCACAACCAAGTAATAGAACAATTGTTGACAAGTATTCTAAAAGCATTCAGAGATAAAGACATGCACGACTTTTAAAGGAGTCATAATCAAAATTTCTTAACATACAAATTAAAAACCTGAAGACAAAGTAATGCTGTCTTTAATGACAATCATTGCCAACATCAAATTCTACACACAATGTGTAAGTTCTTAACAAAAAGTAAAGGTGATATTAAAAAATTTAAAGCTAAAGAAAACCTAGGAGAATTTTCACCAGGATATACAGTCTCAAAAAATATTTTTGCAGGCAAAAGGAAAATAATCGAAGATGAGTATTTGGAGATGCAAGAAGGAATAAAGAACAAAAATAATAATTATTTGGGCAAAATAAATGAATATTGGTAGCTAAATGACTACTTATAAATTTTTATAGTAACAAAAGATTTGAATCAGTGGAAATAGGTAACAATTTTAAATAAGATATAACTAATAATGTGACTTTTAAGTTTTATAAGCCCCAAATTAATAGAACTACAAGAAGAAATAGATCTATTTGTATTCATAGGGGAGATTTTTAATATACATCTTTTTAGCTGATTAAAAATCAGAAAAAATGTTAAAATGTATATAGGTTTAAATAACATGATTAACAAATTTGACATAAATGACAGATATAGAGTATTAAATTGCCAAACTGAAGGATTCAACCCCTGTGGTGGATTCATGTTGATGTATGCCAAAACCAATACAATATTGTAAAGTAATTAGCCTCTAATTAAAATAAATAAATTTAAATTAAATAAATAAAGAAAAAAATTTTTTTCCAAATATATATGAAATTTTAAAAATTAACAATATGCTGTACCATAAACTAGTTCTTAACATATTTCAAGGGATTGAAATAATACTTAAAATGCTGTCTGATCATGGTAAAATTAAAAAATAAATGATCAAACCTGGGTCTCCTGCATTGCAGGCAGATTCTTTAACGTCTGAGCCACCAGAGGCCCCCCAAAATAAATAATAGGATACTATCAATAGAAAATCTATCTTGGAAATTTTAAACATTTCTATTACTAATGAGTTAAAGGAAAAAATAGAATGAAAATTTCAAAAACTTCAAATTATTTCATATCAACATTTGTGAGATGCAGTTAAAACCTTAAATTTTTTTATAAAAAAGAAGAAAGGTTAAAAATAATTATTCAAGCATAATTTATGGTTAAAAACTTGAATTTTTTTTTGTGTGTGTGTGAGATCAGAACCAAGGGAATAATGACCGTTATCATCTATCTTTAAACATCATAGAAAAGTTTGGTTTGAAAAAGCAAGAAAATGCATATTAGGATAAGGATTAGAAATAAAGAAGTAAAACTCATTATTCTCAAACAACAGGATTCTTTATGTAGAAAAAAATATAAATCTACCGATAAATTATTAGGATATGTGATCTTAGCAAGGTTTTAATGAACAAATAATTTGAATATAACATTTAAGTAATTATACAACTTATAGGAACATCAGCATACATCAAATTCCTAAGAATAAATCTAACAAAAGCTATGAAAGAGCTCTACCCAGAAAACCATAAAATTTTCATTGAAAGGAAGTAATAGAGACGTAAATAGATGGAGATATATATTATGTTTATAAATTGGAAATCTCTACATTATATTAAAGAGAGGTGAATTCCCAAATTGATCTATAAATTCTCTGAAATCCTCATTAAAATGACAGGTTTTATTTGTGTGCACCTGCGTGCTCATGCATGTATAAGTTGACAACCCAGTTCTAAAATTTATATGGAAATGCAATGGCCAAGAATAGTTATAAGATATTTGAAGAAAAAAAAAAAAGCTGGTGGAAGACCATGCTCTGCTAGATATCAAGACTTATTCTACGGCTACATGATTTTAAGGCACTAACATAAATGAAAAAATTGATCAATTTGACTATGCAAAATCAAGTTCTTCTGGTCATTGGAAAACATCAATAAGACAGTGAAAATGATTGTTAAGGAGTGTAGGGTGGGAGAAAGTATTTGTAACATATATAAATAAAAAAGATCCATTTGTACAGTCTATATATAGAATCCCCCTTCATTCAACAAGAAATAATGGGAATCACTTAGAAAAATACGGGCAGACTTGAGCAGAGATTTCAAAACAGTAGGATACCCAAATGGTCAACAAACATATGAAAAGTAGCCCAACTCATTAATCATCAAGGAAATGTGAATGAATTACAGTCATAATGAGATACCACTTCAAAACACCAATGAGCTAAAATTAAAAACACAATAATCAATGTTAGAAGAATATGGAGCAATAGGAAGTCATATGTTAATGGTGACAATGTCAGCATAAACATGAACAATACAACTACTTTGAGAAATGGAATAGCATTGATTAATTTAAGCATACACTTACCTTGTGACCCAGTCATTCCGCTCACAGGTATATAATCAACATGCATATGTGCATAAAAACATACACAAAATGTTTACATACAAAATATCCATAACAGCATCACTGCCAGAACTAAAGATATGTCCTAAACATTGGCTGAAAAGTTTGTTCGGTTAGTGAGTACACTGTTGAATGAAGTTCCTGGTGAATATGAAAAAATACCTGTTTTAGTTGTACTTAACACAGAACAAACTTTTTGACCAACCCAATATAATGTAGTTTATCCACAATATGTGCATGTGCTAAGTTGCTTCAGTCATGTCCAACTCTTTGTGACCCCAGGGACATAAAGGCTCCTCTGTCCGTGAGGTTCTCCAGATAAGAATACTGGAGTGGGTTGCCATTTTCTTCTCCAGGGGATCTTCCCGAAACAGGGATTGAACCCGTGGCTCAAGTCTCTTACATTGGCAGGTGGGTTCTTTACCACTAGCGCCACATGACTAAAGGCAGACTGGTATTAACCAGTTTCCCATTAATACCAATACCAACAGGCAGACCAACAGTGTCTGTTACAACAGTGTTGCCCTATTTCTTGATATCCTTCTTTTTTTTTTCTTTTTGATGTGGACCACTTTTAAAGTCCTTATTGAATCTGCTAACAGCCCTGCTTCTGTTTTATGTTTTGGTTTTTTGGCCATAAGACATGTGAGATCTTAGTTCCCTGAGCAGGGATTGAATCCACACCCCCTGCATTGGAAAGCAAAAAGTGTTAACCACTGGGCCAGTAAGGAAATCTGTTTGATTTTCATTTCTGTAGTTACATATCCTTTTGCACTCATTATGCTTGAATTTTATCAAGCAAAGAAAATAAGTGACTCTAGCTATATGCAATCACATGGATAAATTTTATTAAAATTATTTTTGAGTGAACAACTGAACACTTAAGATTACATAGTCTTTGATCTCATTTGTGCAAAGCTCACAAGAGGCAACGCCCTCTGCGGTGTTTCAAGGTCAGAATAAAAGTCACTTTTGGTGATGGAAAACAGACATGATTGAAAGGGCATGAGGAAGATTTCTGGAATGCTGGTAATAATCTAATGTTTTATTTCTACACCATGGTAGTAGAAAACGGGGTGTTTGCTTTGGGAGAATTCACTGCACCCTACACTTAAGATTTGTGAACGTTTGTGTGTGTGTTCTATTTCAATAAAAATGGTAGGAGAGCAGCTTTATTTGTACTGTCTCACTCTCAGTGTACTACATCATCTCACTCCTCAACTTTATTGCCAAACGTCTGGAAAGAATAATTTCTACTTGATTCTCTCTTAATCTCACGTATTCTCTGCCCTGGCTTCTGCCCTACTACTCAGAAAGTGTTTTCACCAAAGTCACCGATGACCTGCTAATTGCCAACTGTGTGTTTTCAGTCTGGTCCAGCTTGACCTCTCCACACCACGCAATGCTGCTGAGCTGCTTTCATTTGTAATCCTTTCTTCCCTTGACCTCTTCCTCATCCTTCTCTTTCTTTGTGGACTATTTCAGTTGTGTCCCTACTTCCTTGGTTCACCTTCAAATGCTGTTTATCTACTTTCTTGGCCATTAGTTTTGTGTTTTCTAGTTACACTTTTTCAGGGTTTTCTAAAATCAGATCTACAAATTGGCTGTAGACATGTTTTCTGTAATTCAAAGACGTTTTTAGCAAATTATTGTTTGTTATTGTATAAATCTCAGCAGATTTTACATAAAATACCACATTTATGGAATTAGAAAATTTAAAAACCCTGGGTAACCCTGGGATTTACCCTGTAGAGGGGGCACAGAGATATTTTGGAAGTAAGTAGTAGGAGATTTTTTTTTAAGTGGAGGTTAATTACTTTACAATATTGTATTGGTTTTGCCATACATCAACATGAATCCACCACGGAACACGAAAAGGAGACTTTATACCAACACAGAACCTACTTATCTCTATTTTTTTTTTAAATAAAAATTCATTTTATTGAATTTTATTGAAGAAGAGTTGATTTACAATGTTGGGTTAATTTCTGCATTTCTATTTTTTATAGTCTGTTTGGAGTACTTAGGACACTTCTCACCACTATAACATGTGTCTCCTTAGAGTATAGGTTTTGAAATAAGTGGAGCTTCCCAGGTGGTTCAGCGGTAAAGAATCTGCCAGCCAATGTAAGAGACATAGGACACTTGGGTTTAATCCCTGGGTCAAGAAGATCCCCTGAAGGAGGAAATGGCAACCCACTCCAGTACGCTTGCCTGGAAAATTCCATGGACAGAGGAGTGTGGTGGGCCCCAGTCCATGGAGTCTCAAAGAATAGGACACGGCTGAGCACACATGAACTTTGGAATGGTGCAAAAAAAATAAAAAATATATCACATGGGAAACTTGTTCAAATGCTTCTGTTTCTTCCCCAGGGAAAACAATATGACTGGTATTGGGTGAAGTCCAGGAAAGAATATATTTAAAAAATCCCAGGTAACTGTGATGCAAGTAGTCCATGGAAGATTGTTTGGGAGAGTTTTTTAACCTTTATGTCTTGAACTCTCAGTTCTTGGTTATAAGTGCTTCACTCTGCACTAGATGATATAGCTGTACAAACAAGTAGTCATAATAAATATGCCCAATTGATTGTTCCTCCCAGGCAAGATGAGGCCTGAAGTTCCCATCTCTGTGAAAGTCTATAGTCTGAATTGGGTGTAGAACATTGACCTTTTGAATGTTGGGTCAAGGAACTGTCTCACTGAGCAGGAAAACTGTTGAAGAGTTAATCAATATAATTAGGCAGTGTTGTTGTTGCTATTGTTTAGTTGCTAAGTAGTGTCCAACTCTTCATGACCCCGGGGACTGTAGCTCACTAGGCTCCTCGGTCCATGGGATTTTCCGAGGCAAGAATACTGGAGTGAGTTGCCATTTCCTTCTCCAGGGGGGTCTTCCTGACCCAGAGATCAAACCTGCATCTCCTGCTTTGGCAAGAAGATTCTTTACTGCTGAGCCATCAAGGAAGCCCTATTAGGCAGAGAGACAGGTATTAAGCCAGAGGACAAGGACAGGGAAACCATGGGTCCGTGGGAAGTTTTGGAAGAGGCATGAAGAGCTGGGCTTGTA
Source organism: Bos mutus (assembly GCF_027580195.1). Classification (NCBI taxonomy): domain Eukaryota; kingdom Metazoa; phylum Chordata; class Mammalia; order Artiodactyla; family Bovidae; genus Bos; species Bos mutus. The sequence goes on along the minus strand of NC_091630.1, from coordinate 53,527,861 downwards.
GCAGATCTTTGAGGCATGAGAAGGTGGCTGCCTTTGAAATAAAATTTTTGATATTAGCATGAGGGGCATAGCTAAATTGGTGTGTATCATAATGTGGTCAATGTTATACTGGAGTAATACATTGTGTCTATAAATGAGGTTCCATCAACTCCAGAGTCTGAAAATAGTCCTGAGTCATTCAATGAAACATTTAGGTCAGTATCACTTCTTTGTGGCATCTGTCTGGGTAGCAATGATGTCCAGCTGCTGAATAGGTTCCATGCTGTTTACCTGTAGCTACAGAGTTGAATCACTGCTACTGCTACTGCTAAGTCACTTCAGTCGTGTCCAACTCTGTGCGACCCCATAGACGGCAGCCCACCAGGCTCCCCCGTTCCTGGGATTCTCCAGGCAAGAACACTTGAGTGGGCTGCCATTTCCTTCTCCAATGTATGAAAGTGAAAAGTGAAAGTGAATTCGTTCAGTTGTGTCTGACTCTTAGCGACCCCATGAACTGCAGCCCACCAGGCTCCTCCATCTATGGGATTTGCCAGGCAAGAGTACTGGAGTGGGGTGCCATTGCCTTCTCCTGATTTGGTCCAAATCAGTGATTTGGACTGAGTTGGATTCGTGAATCATTAAGGTATAAAGAAAAAGGGAGCAGAAGGCTTGAGGGTGATGGTGAGTGATTTCAGAGCTAGACCATGGGTTCAATGCTTAATAGTGAAGCGAGAAGTTAATTGACAAGGAATGAAACCATCAAGAAACTGATGGCCTTGGAAACATTAGAGAACAGGTAGGTAGAAATGAGAGAAAATGAGGAGTTGTTGAAGGGAAATTGTAGTAAAAGAGCTTTTGGTGATTGAAATCTCAAAACCAATTCATTTAGGGTAATGATGATATTTCAGAATGTTGCTGAAATGAGGTAGGATTGAAGGTCTTTAGCATGAGAAGATTAAGGAACTATAAAGTAAGAAAAACAGTGTTTGTGACATAAATGTATTTCCACATGTAAATATCAGAAAAAAGAAGTTGTTTCTTCTTTTTTTAAAAAATGGTTTATTCCTGCTGTTGCATTAGTTCACCTATACTCTGACTGATGGTCATTGTCAATTTGATGAAAATCCTTTGCATTTTTTAATCTCTTTTTTTAAATCAAATTTTTATTCCCTGAAGAGATGACAGGAAGAAAAGCTGTTCAGTCTAAATAAATAAATGAATGATAAGATAACATGGATAATACTGTGGAATATATGTTTTATAGAAATCACTCCACTTTTTAGAACAACTCATTATGTAGACTGGGAAGAAATTACCATCTACTTTTAAGAGACAAGGAACATAAGAAGACAAACTGAAGGTAGCAAATTAATAAGTGACAGAAGTCATACTAGAATCCCTGCACCTCTGTTTTATTTTTAATATTTTAGATACTTTTAAATTAATGAAGTTGTTGAGGATGCATTTAGTGTTGCTATATTTTCTTGCTTTACAATTATCATTTTGACTTATCATTTTCTCATTAATGCTCACTAGAAAATTGAGTTATTCAAAGTCATCAAACAGATAATCCAACTTACATACTCATTATGGAAAAAAAGCAAGAAGGCTTTTATTTTCAGTCTTGTGTAGCTTAGTTTTACAGGATATAAGTAATTATCTAATAGAATTTATAGGACTCTGGGTTCTGTCACCTTTTGGATTTTTGATAGAAATAACATGGTATATATCTAGTTGATGTGTATGTGTGTGTATGAATTCTCATTTACACACGGACCTCTAATTGCTGATATAAAACACAACTATCAAGAGCCACTTCTGGGACTCCCGTGGCAGTCCAGTGGTTCAGACTTCACTTTTCAATGCAGGGGGTGTGGGTTCGATCCCTGATTGAGGAGCTAAGATCCCCTATGCTTCAAGGCCAAAAAAAGCAAAACACGAAAGAGAAGCAATATTGCAACAAATTCAATAAAGATCCTTTGAAAAAGAGCCACTTCTAAAATTTTCTATCTGTATTTGATGTTTCAATCCTCATTTTTGGTAAAGTTTAATACAAGAGTGCTCTTCACTGACTATTTCTAAAAGGAAAATTTTCTATATGAGCGCAGGTCTCAAGAATGAATTGCAAAGGGAGAAAGGTCAAAATGCCTGAGCTGTTCTCATTCTCTCAATACACTCATGTCTATTTTCCCAGCTTTCTTTTCTGTGGAATATACCCTAGACGAACAAGATGTGAGGGAAAGGAGGCAAAATCTCTACTCAGGAAAAGGGGTTTCAGTGTAGTACCTAGCACTTCTGAGCCTTATGCCTATAAGCTTCATAGCTACTGTCCTCAGTTTCCACATCTATAGAACGGATCATATAAGAAAAGGTACATGGGAGCATTTTGTAAAATATAAAGCACTTTATAATAACATGTTTGGTGAGGTGGAAAACACACGACCGTGGAGTCAGATCTACTGCAATACCTGAAGCAAATCACTTAATCTCTCTGAATCTTAATTGCTCATCTGCAAAATATAGATAACACACTGTTAAACATTGCTTTGATAAACTTGGGTTCAAAAATCAAATCATGTGTAGCATCTGTATTTCCATTTATAAATGATATATTTAAAATTTTTTTTTAATGATACATTTTTAAAAACTTATTTTTAATTGACCCATTTATAAATGATACCTTTTAACCTAGAGAACAGGGAACAAGAAATCTTGCACAGTGCCTAGGCTTTCTTACAGAGTAAAACACATTTTTTTCCATAGCAAATTCTGCTAGAATGCTATGGTCACTGTAGAATGCTATGGTCATATTTTAAAATGTTTTAATAACACACAAATAAATGGGTAATATCTATCTGACTGAATATGCACAAGGTGTATAATGACCTTCCCACCCAATTTTTCTCTTTGTATAAATTGGTAGTTTTTGTTTCTAGTTATTAATACAAGTAATTTTTTTAAAGGAAACATACAGTTCTTGGTAAACATAGAAATACTATTAGAATTGAATACAAGGAGGTTCAGAAGCCAGAGTGCATCCTGAATTTGAACCAGCTTTTGACCTGGAAGAAAGAAGTGACATGAAATATAATCAGATATGATAAAAACACAGAATTCAGTAAAACTTGTTTGCATGGTTCCAAAAGGGACAGGAACATCACCTTTTTTTCCCAGCTTACAAACAATTTTCAGTGCAGTGGTGAAGATGGCAAGTTTCTAATTCCGTCACGGTTGTGTCAGTTACTCCCCAACATACGTGATCTCCTGTCTTCCCACCCATTCCCCACTTTGCTGTCATAGGGATCTTTATGAAATGAATGCCCCTTTTAAATCCTTCAATGATTCTCCACTGCCCTCAGGATAAAATTCATATTTCACATCAGGGTCCCTGGCTTCCTCTCTGCTTTCATCTTCTCTTGAGATTCTATTCATGTTCCTCCAGTTATAATAACACACCAGCAACTAACCACAGCTTTGTTCCCTTACATAGGTTTCTCTTTCCACCAACCCTTTCTCACCCTTCCCACCCTCTGATTATCCTTCCCTGACCTTTTTCTATTTAAGTTTTATTCCTCTACATTCCCATACTATCATCTGCTTATCTTGATCTTGCAGTTTATATTATCCTATCATATTTAGTACTTATTTCAACTACTAGAGAGTTTATGTTTTAAGCAGTGAAAATTTATTCCTTTTATAGACCCTTGATGTCAAATACAGCTTAGGAAACTGCAAACATTTGCTGAATGAGTGAATAAAGGCAATGGGCATTGTTGTTATTGGTATTTAGTTGCTAAGTCTGACTCTTTTGCAACCCCATGGACTGTACCCCACCAGGTTTCTCTGTCTATGGGATTTCCCAGGCAAGAATACTGGAGTGGGTTACTATTTCCTTCTCAAGTGGATCTTCCCAAACCAGAGATCGAACCTGTGTCTCCTGCTTGGCAGGTGATTCATTACCATTACCTGACAAACACTGGGATATATTCTTGGGTTGCATCTACTAAATCTCTAGCTAATTATTAACATTTGGAAGTTTAGAATGTGAATATACAACATTCCCTTTTTAGAGAGCATTTAGAAAAATGTGAAGAGGAAAATCAGCGGGAGTCCTCTTTCTAGCCAACTGTCCGAGGTTAGAGAGGTACTTTGAGATTAGCGAAGGTTGTATACTTGTAGGCAAAGAGGGTAACTGGAATGAAGTCCCTACCAATCTTCCCTTTTAGAGGAACACAGATTTAGTTTTCCCATTTCTTCTCCTTCTCCGAGGCACTGGCTAGCCCACCCCTGAGATTAAGCCAAATACTGGATGGCCTTGATGCAGCCCATGAGGAGATAAGCACAGCTTCTCAGGACAGATGATTCATTGCCTCACACTTCACCCATTTGTGCACTGAGGATAATATAGGCTGCCTCCAAGAGATGCTGCCAGGATTAAGGAGCTCAGAGATAATAAACATAAAAGAGCATTGAACAGTTGCTTCAGGATTCAGTCTGAGAAGCAGAGGGAGATTCTCCTTAAATGCTCCTTATTTACCGGTCCTTCATCTCCAGACCATGTTCTGAATGTGCAGATTTCAAAGGGCAGATGGAAGAGGTGGGGTGCCAATTCTTGGGACTTTATTTTCTGGTTTGTTCTACAATGCCATGGCCAATTTCTGTAGGTTTATTCAAGCCAATGACATTTTCTGAGTCCCTGTTGCACTAGACTCCACAGACATGGAAGTCAGATAAGAAGCCCCCGATGCTTCTTTAAAGGAAAGTTTGTCGGACCAACGAAGCCATGATAACCCCATAGCAAAGGACACGGGAGCTGTCCCACTTTTGAAGATCTGGTTTAGGATTATCCATTTGGTGGACTTTGAGGGGAACATTTTAGAGATCAAAGTGCCTTGGACAAAACAGACAACTGGAAAAATAACCACTGAACCAAGTTAAATAACTTGAACTGAAGTCCTGTACTTTTCCTCAAATATCTAGATATATTCACTGCTCTTTACTCAAACTGTATGAAGATATGTGTTTGGGGCTGCATGCTGGTGTCTGTACTGTCACATTCTGGTAACTGATGATAACAAACAATGGACATATATCTATAGAATACCAGCAACAACAAAGAGAATCTGTATTAGTTGTAGGAAGTGTTTGGGTAAAATTGAATTTTAATAGTACTTGTTAACTACTTGTGTGTGTGTGTGTTAGTCTGCACAGTCTGTGGGGTTGCAAAGAGTCAGACATGACTGAGCGACTAACACACACACACACACACATAAGTAGTTAACAGGTTTCATAGAGATACATGAAATATTCTTATCTAGGTATAAAGGCTAAATGGATAGAACTAGAATTCTGAAGAAATCTCAGGAAATTACACAAAAGTACTTTTCTATAAAATAGTATTATTTTCCTATGAAAAAGTTCATAATTCATTGATGATTTTTTTTTTTGCAATAGAGCACAATTTCAGTTAGTTATCTTTTTTTCTGAAATTAAAATTTATGGTAACTGTTTAGAAACAGCAGTGGGATTCCTATGACCTACACTTTTTCTAGGGAAGTTTCCTCTTTTTCTGTGAACTAAAAGGCAATTTTGCTCCATGTCTTTAATTATACAATAGGACATCAAGCATATTAGGAGACACAAGTCTTATGTAACTCTTGCTGTTGTTTAGTCACTCAGTTGTGTCTGACTATTTTGCGATCCCATGGACTGTAGCCCGCCAGGCTCCTTTGTCCATGGAATTTTCCAGGCAAGAATACTGAAGTGGGTTGCCATTCCATTCTCCAGGGGATCTTCCTCCTTCACTGGCAGGCAGGTTCTTTACTGTTGAGCCACCAGGGAAGCCTATGTAATTCTTATATTTTAATTATTTGAATGCTGATTTAGTAAAACTTGTAATATTTTAGGCTCTATACTTGAGGCAATGCATTTGTACTTTGGGTTACATTTTCTTAATAAATCTTTATTCACACAGTTGATGGTCTTGAGGTTAGCAAGACAGCTCACTGGATGTACAGAATTAAAAGAATATCAGGGTCCTTTCAAAAACTGAAAAAAACTAATCCTTAATTTGGTTCCAGTGATTTTCTTCTTGTCATTTGATTTGTTTCATTCAGGATTCTGCAGAACTTTCTCAGAAAATATTTCATTATATCTCTGTTTCACTGATTATCTTGCCTCAAGATATTTTTAAAGCACATTCAAATTTATATAATTTTATAAAAATAAATTGTACACTTCGCTTTTTCAATATTGAAACATCCTCTTTACAGTTTGTTTCTAGTGTAATTATTTTACCATTTCGACTGATAACTTTATCTTTTTGTTTCACAAAACTTCTTTTGAACTTCAGAGTTATTTTGGACCCAGCATGTGGCCCATTTCAACTATTTTGATGTCTTGATTTTAGAGCAAGGTGACCCATGCTCTGTATTTTCTATGGGCAAATGTATACTTACTTTTTATTACAGTGATTCTACCTTTGATTTATGACACTTTTTTTTGAATTTTTAGTAATTTAACTCAGTCGCCGCCGCCGCCAAATTGCTTCAGTTGTGTCCAACCCTGTGCAACCCCATGGACTGCAGCCTACCAGGCTTCTCCGTCAATGGCATTCTCCAGGCAAGATCACTGGAGTGGGTTGCCATTTCCTTCTTCAATTTAACTCAGTATCTCTCTGCAATTCCATGTTGGGCTGAAGGCTAAATGGATAAGATTTGCAGCAACTTCTCAAATGTGTTTCTAATGAGCATACTGCCACACCTTTCCAGTAAGCATTTTATTTCCAACTTTATATTCTTTACTTGAAAGCTCATTATTTTGCATTTACATGTAGGGAAATGTATGTAATTTGTTGTCTATTAGCACAGACACGTCAATGCTCTCAGTCTTGATGTATCCCTCACAATCTTACTCATCCTTGCTTCTCTAGTCATTTGAAAATAATCTGCAAACAAGCAGAGTGAAAGAGTGGTGAATTCTATCTAGTCTAGTTTATATCTTTTTTTTTTTTTGCAAATATAGATGGATTCTGAAGAAATTTAATAGAAGGAGAGGAAATAATGATGAGACTAACTTGCTTCCTCGGTCCTTTGACTCTGACATGAGCACCATTGTTTTACTGCACATCATGATAGTAATAGCAGTAGAGCAATATACAGCCGTAGCTAAAAGTAATTGTCCACTGTGACCTTCCCAATTATCTTGCTGCCTAAAAAATACAAGGAAACTATGATTATACATAGCAATGAATGGATTCAAAGTGTTTTATATGATTTTAAGCTGTGTTGATAGGGGTAGCATGTAAGAAATTATTTTTTTAATGTTCATTCATTCATTTAATAAGCACCTACTGAATGTCAAGTACTCATGAACTTTTTTTTTGTTTGTTTTTAAATTTTGTTTGTGCTGCATGGCATGTGGGATCTTAGTTCCCTGACCAGAGATAGAACATGTGCACCTCTATCATCAGCACAAAGTCTTAACCACTGGACCACCAGGGAGGTCTCCCTATAAGAAATTGTTGAATCAAGTAATTGAATGAATAAAAATGAATGAGATCCTTTAAAATAATACTGAAGGAAAGGGTTCAGTAGGTCTTGAGCTGTAAGGTCTACTTATTCAGATTATTTTGTAAATGTGATAATCTGCCTAAGGAGTGTTATAGATATGGGGATTCATTGCTATTATGTGCTATTATAGCCAGAGAATCAAGAATGTCTATGTCCTTTCAAATCAACAATCCTTTCTAAAGGATTTACCCCAACAGTAACCAGCAGCAGACGAAGTATGAAGGTAACTTTTCATGGCTTCGTGTGTGTCTAATCATTTAGCAAAGAGTTTCTGTTAACATTGGATTGGAGAGTATTTCTTGAGCCTCAGGATTTAAGTGGGGGCTCAGTAAAAAGATCTCATCCCCATATTCTGAATTCTGGAGCCAATCTCTGGAAGCAGAGAAGGAGTGAAGGGAAAGAAACAAAAGAAAAAGGAGGAGACTTTGTGTCTAAGAACCCATCCCACTCCCCGGAGTGGAACAGGGAGAGGCTTCCTGAAGGGGCCCCAGGAGGTAGGGCCCTCCCTGCCATTGGCTATCACAAAGGGTGGAAAGGAGACCTTTGCAAGAAAGGGAAAACAGAGTGTGAATTTTTGTGTGTTTTAAGGCATAATGATCCCACATCGTCCAGTGAATGTCCTGGGAATCAGAATAATTAAATAAAAACTCCTTTTATTTTCCCAGTATAACCCTCCAAAGTGGAAGCTCCCTGGTGTGAGGCTATGCTCGAACATTCCTTAGTTGATTGATGAATGAAGAGGGAAACATTTCAATTCTGGGAAGGAACAGGTAAGACATTCCCTGGGGTCTAGTAGTTAAGACATTGCCTTCCAATGCAGGGGGTGCAAGTTCAATCCCTCATCAGGGAGCTAAAATCCCCCATGCTTTGGGGCCAAACACCCAAAACATAAGACAAAAACATCTTTACAAAAAATGGTAGGAGCTAACCAGATGATAAAATGGGCAAGGACATTTCAGAGCAAAAGGACAGATGTACGAAATCACCATTTGTTTTTCTTACTGTGGAACTAAAAGAGGTTTGATTTGGTTGGACCATATAGTGGGGCAATCACATATCAGCTGTGTCCTGGGTGGTCTAGAGAGCCTCTTCTCAGACTGATTTTAGAACCCCCATCATGACTAAATATACCCCTTTCAGAACTCTTTCTATTCTCAACAATCTTACTGTATCACTTTTACAAGGCAGACATTTTCATCCTGGGTGTAATTTTGGAAAAGTTATTGAAACTCTGTATCTTGGTCCACCCATATGCCAACAGCTACTTCACAGGCTTGTTGGAGCACATGTGGAATTATGTCTATGAAGAGCTTTGCAAGCTGGGAAGTGTAATACAAAATTGTGATTATTAAGTGGATGAGATCTCTGTCATGTCTTATATTTTGTACCATAGAGCCAAACTTTTAAAAACAAATATTCAGTTCAGTTCAGTCACTCAGTCGTTTCTGACTCTTTGTGATCCCATGGACTGCTGCACACCAGGCTTCCCTGTCCATCACCAACACGTGGAGCTTACTCAAACTCATGTCCATCAAGTCGATGATGCCATCCTACCATCTCATCATCTGTCATCCCCTTCTCCTCACACATACAGTCTTTCCCAACATCAGGGTCTTTTCCAATGAGTCAGTTCTTCACATCAAGTAGCCAGAGAATTGGAGTGTCAGCTTCAGTATGTCTTTCCAATGAATATTCATAACTGATTTTATTTAGGATTGACTGGTTGGATCTCCTTACAGTCCAAGAGACGCTCAAGAGTCTTCTCCAGCACCACAGTTCAAAAGCATCAATTCTTAGGTGCTCAGCTTTCTTTATAGTCCAACTCTCACGTCCATACATGACTACTGGAGAAACCATAGCTTTGACTAAAAGATGTAATATTCAATAAATACAAGTCACTTAATCTTCTTATGTAAAGTACTTCTTTTTCCATAAAGTTCAACTCAATAAAAGTGGTTATATTTAAGAAAAAATCTAAAGCACAGATGTCAGATACATGGTACATTGGGCTTAATTCCTCAGCTGTGTTCCCAAGGCAGATCACTAATTGATAATGCTTTTTCCATTGTGCCAGGACGGAGCCTCAATATTCTTCTCACCATTCCAAGTAGCTAAAACTGATAAGTAAAAGTTGACCCTTGAAATCTATTATTATTTTTACTGGATTAAAGCTAAGAGAAGACAGGGCACGTTTTTTTCTCCCTGCAAGTCATCCTTGAAAATAACTAATTCAGAGAGAAAAAGCTCCATCTTAAAACATTTTTAGGGATGATAAAGTGAGAATTGTGAAGTGAGTTTTCCTAATGAAACAAGAGAGATACTTTTAAAAATTGGGGGTACTTTTGGTATCTCAGATTATTGATTGCTTAATTTCCTTCAAATTCAACATGATTTCATATCAATTGTGTTAGTTTTAAAGTGATGATTACAAAATGACTAGGTGTGTGCCAAATAATAAATATAAATTCAAGTAAAAATATCCTTGAATAGCTCAGAACAATTTTGTGAATGGAGTCTAGAATACAGGCAAATGCATTAAAATGCCACAGGCATGTATACACATAGTTATCAAGCCATTGTTGGATACTATCTTCATGCATCTTTTTGATGCTGCTTAATGTAGGATATGCTGAAAAGCTATTATTTAGTCTTTTCAAAAATACCTAGTAAATAACCTTCTGCCCAATTACACTTTTCCTTAAGATTCAAACACTAAGGCCTTAAAGATGTATAATGGTTTTCTTCTGAATGTGTAGCAAAATATTAAAAAAAAATGCTGCTTTTAAGCTGGTAAATACTTGATAACAGACACATTTAGAATGGATAAGTGTGGACTAGGATAAATGAAACATGCTGTGAAAAGGAACATTCTTAGATTTATGCAAAGGTTCTGCAATGGAGGGGATAAAGATGAGGGTGTGAGTAAAGTGGACACTTGTACTGATGCTGATGTGGGTCTCACCTTCTTGTAAGATGAACACAATGTGCCCAGTAAGCAAACTGCAGTGTTAACCATTCTGAGAGATGAGCAGCAAAAGCCATAGGCCATTCCCTCAGCCTCTCAGTACCACGAAGACCTGGCCTCAGGTGATTTTTCTTCCTTTCATAGCGGGAGATCCTCCCACTCTGCTTTACCTCCTGAAGGATGATTTCTTTTGCTGAACCAGGGGACAGAATTATGGAAGTAAGATGTGAAGACCAAGTGAGAAACAAAACTACTTACCGCCATCCTGTTTGTGAATACAAGATGCTGTATTTGCAAGACACTATATTTGAATAGCTAAGTGGGTGAAAAAGGGCCTCTCTCTCTGGGATTTTAACCAACATATGACATAACACTGGATTCAGTTACACTCCATAATTAAAGGTATGTTTTAGATACCTTTTCATCTGTGGCCCAGAACATAGATACACTTGCTCCAGTGACCCAGATCTTTCAGTTTTATTCATTTAATATATGCAGTGCAGAGGGTTAGAGACTCAACCCAGCGAGATGCCAGTTTTTCCTTGGCTAGACAATTGGAAATAGACAGAGAACCGATAACTCTGCACACTCAGATGTCCTGGGGGGAGATGTCAGTTCAGATCAGATCGAAAGGGCAACCTTGTAGAAAGAGAACAGAAAAATACTCTTATCCCAGCCTCTGTCAAGTGTTCATCAGATCTTTCAATTTTGTAGCAAGAATACTGATATATTATATCTCACGTATAGCCTTTTATTAAGTATGTAAATAAAGAATAAGCGGGCATGGACTATGAAAAATTACAAGGAAAATATCTCATGACTGTTGGGATTTAATTTTAACCTGGTTAGTCTTCTCCCCATGATAACAAAAAGGGAGGCGATAGAACCTTCTAGTTAAATATTTCAGCATCAGAGTTGGAGAGACAGGCTTGATCGAGTGCCAGTTCTCCCACTTACTGATTACATAATATCGAGGTGTTCATCTAGCATAAGAGGATAATAAAGAGAGCCTATCACACCAGCTCTCCTGGGAGATACACTGACATAACACTTTCAATGTATGTATTGTATTTCTATACATGTGCATTTTCTGAAAATAACTTATGTGTAATGTAAGGTATGTAAGATATGTAAGGTATGGTGGCTAACATTTATCTCTTAGCCATTCAATCAAATACGTAGACACAGGTTGAGTGTGTTACACATGGATGGATATAAAAACAGGAAATTATTTAAACATCTTTAAACATCTGAACTCAGGTGTCTTTGTTTATTTATCAAGATATTTATAACACTAGTGGCTGGACTTCCGTGCATTAAGAGTCATAAATCTAAACTGGAGCACAAGGTATTGACTCCATGACAATTATGTAACCTTAAACTTCTCAACACACAACCAGTAAAGTGTCTACGTTCAAGGAGAAATGTTTTCTAGGTGTCAGCTTCTCAAGGCTGCGGCTCCAAAGGAGGTCACTGCCCTGAGTAATGAGAACAGTTGGGAATCTCTCCCCTTCTCCATAGCCTGAAGGTCAACAGCCATCTGGTCTAACTCATGCTGGCTTTCCAATTGAGAATGAAAACAGATTTTCTATCATGTCCAAGAACAAAGGGCAGGGCTGAATCATGGGAAATGTAGATGACACAGTTGCCTTCATCCAGGCAGAGTGTGTGTCTCAATTTTCTGTAATTCATTCATGGGCAAAGTGTCCTGTGATTCAGAGGCAGCAGCATAAAGGATATTGGAAAGAGGGGGAAAATGAGCTATGTACTGGCATCCCCTGCGAATGATAATGCAGTTATGAAAATGAGGAGTGTCTTTGATTAAATAAGTACTTTCTTTCAAATACAGAGAATAAACCCACCAGTCAAAGAGCTGCCTACTCTTTGCAAATACGAAACAGAAGTTATGTACTTCAGCATTTTATGTTATGAACCTTTTCTTTTGCCTTTGCATAAAAGAAATATGACACCCCAAATAGGGCACTGACCAACAGATTAAAATCACTTACTGTGAGTGTACTTTATTTTTTTGTCAGGCCATGTGCTAATCCAGCTGTCACCCATTTTCCTTTTTCCCTGACTGGTTAACAAATATTATCTGGTGGTATTACTGTTCAATTTTCTTATACCCAAAATTATTAACATTGGAAAAAAAGCTCAGTTTGGGTAAGATGTCTTATCCCTGTTAAATATTTCAGACACATTACAGAGTTCCATGTACTTGGTGAAACATTTAAAATAAATATCCAAGTGCCAAATACCTTGTTCTTTCCAATTTATTTGAGGGATATTAAATATGTTACAATTAATTTCATATGCTGTATTAAGACATTCCATTTATATGCTCAAAACTACAGGGGTCTCCATAACAGCCCTGAGTGATTCCATTTTGCAGTACAAGGGATATTGTTAATGTTCAAAGATTAGAAAATGCACCCTCTTTGATCTTTGCTCCTTATTGAAAGGCAGCATTCAGACATCAGGAATGCATTTTCCTCCAAGTAGTTGATTTCTCCTAGAGGAAGATATGATTAAATAGAATACTCCAGACTTAATAAGGTAACAAAAGAACTGGCAATTTCTTTTTAGCTCCCTCCGTTCTCGCTTCCCAGAGCTGTTTGCCTTGGGATGGAGAAACTAGATAGAACAAATTGCTGACCTCAGAACAGTCACGTGAGTTATCTTGGTCATGCCAGTTTTGAAAAAGAACATGAGCCAGAGGCAGAAACACTGTGCTGAGTGGGCATTCTGTACAGTTTAATAGAGGTGTATTAGTCACTCAGTACTGTCCGACTCTTTGCGACCCAATGGACTGTAGCCCGCCAGGCTCCTCTGTCCAAGGAGTTCTCCAGACAAGAATACTGGAGTAGGTAGCCATTCCCTTCTCCAGGGGATCTTCCCAACCCAGGGACAGAACCCAGGTCTCCTGCATGGCAAGCAGATTCTTTACCGTCTGAATCGATGGCTTAGTGTATATTATAGATTGGGCATATAGTCAAATGCATCTTCAAAATGACTGGATTCTTGCAAGTAACAAAACTAGAGGTTTAGAAAGGAAGTTTCCACAGCTACTGCCCACATTTCTTCAAATCTCTCCTTGTTTGCAGCCCTTTATCTATAATCCTTGAATCTTGTAGTCATTCGTTCATGGAGCTATTGCCTGGTGTAGGGGTAAGCATTAGAGTTTTGCTTATATTCACAACTTCTTTTAATGGGGATTACAGTTCATTGATAAGACACCATGGATAGATATTTAGAGTCCTAAGCTAAAGTTTCGACAAATCTAGTGCATTATTCCCCTTTAAAATAAGCTTTGGCTAATTGCCTGGCCCATGCAACCACAGTGAACCCTTTGGGTTCTCCTGGTAGTTCAGCAGTAATGTAGAAGATGTAGGTTCGATCCCTGGGTAGGGAAAATCCCCTGGGAAAGGAAATGGCCACCCACTCCAGTATTCTTTCCTGGGAAATCCCATGGACATGGAGCCTGACAGGCTAAAGTCCATGAGGTTGCAAAGAGTTGGATGTGACTTAGTGACTAAACAACAACAATTTCAAAACACATTTCTATTTTTATTAATACCTGTGAAAAAGACAAGATAGCAGATAGCTGTAGCCAGGCTCTCTCCCATAAGTCTTTTCAAGTATAGCTAGATTGCCCCAGTGGCTTCACTTTACTCTGCCTTCCATTGTATCTTCTAGAATGGTTATGCTGCTGCTGCTGCTGCTAAGTCGCTTCAGTCATGTCTGACTCTGTGCGACCCCGTAGACGGCAGCCCACCAGGCTCCCCCATCCCTGGGATTCTCCAGGCAAGATCATTGGAGTGGGTTGCCATTTCCTTCTCCAACGCATGAAAGTGAAAAGTGAAAGTGAAGTCGCTCAGTCGTGTCCGACCCTTCGCGACCCCAAAGACTGCAGCCTACCAGGCTCCTCTGCCCATGGGATTTTCCAGGCAAGAGTACTGGAGTGGGGTGCCATTGCCTTCTCCGAGAATGGTTACAGCTCAGAAAATATTCAGCAGCTTTCCATTGCCCTTAGGATGAGGACAAACAGCTTAAATGTGACCTTCCAAGCCAGGCATGATCTGGCCCCTGGGGACCACTGTAGCCTCATCTTTAGGCTCAATGCCCTCCAGCTACATTGTTTTTCTCTCAGTTACTCCTATGTGCCTAACCCAAATCAATCCAAATGACATGGCCAAACCCAAGTACAAGTAGCTGCATCCAGGGGTGTACGTGTGTGCTCAGTCTTGTCTGACTCTTTGTAGCACATGGACTATAGCCTGCCAGACTCCTCTGTTCATGGGATTCTCCAGGCAAGCATACTGGAGTGGGTTGCCATTTCCTTCTCCAAGGGATCTTCCTGGACCCAGGGATTGAACTTGCATCTCTTACGTGTCCTGCATTGGCAGGCAGGTTCTTTACCACTAGCACCACGTGGGAAACCCACTGTGTGCCTGGGTTGTTGCAAATTCTCTTTCCTCTACAAAGTTCTCCATCAGAACCAAACCTTCTGAGCTTGGGTACAAGGCCTCCTGAAGTTTGTGGAACAACATTTAATAATTTGTCTTGTATCTATTCCCAAGAAGAGATCAGAATCTAAGTGTGGTCTCCACATCTGTGGACCACTCTGCTTCTAAATTCCTTTATTCTAGAGTTGGTCTCCTGAGCTGATGCTATGAATGGCATGACAAAATTCCAAAAACTTGGTTACTGTTGTGAATCACTTGTTACTGGAATTTTACTCAATAGAAAAAAGACTGCAGAAAAACTTAATAATATATTAATCTAGAAATTTGAGTTCATTGCAGAAATGTAATTTTTCAGATGTTTTCTTTGAAGTAAAATTTCAATTTAACAAATATTTACTGAAGATCTTCCCCAAGTAAGGAAGTTCAGAAATTCTTTGGTAATGATTGGAATTTTTAAAGCATTTTATTTCAGCAGTATTTAATTTCATTTGTGATTTCTCTTTCACTGACATCTGTATCCGTGTTGTCTCTCTATTAGTAGATGAGAACACAGAATGAATATTACTTGATCACTACCCTAATTTTTGGCTTCCGGGAGGCACTAGTGATAAAGAAACCACCTGCCACTGCAGGAGACACAAGAGACACAGGTTCTATCCCTGGGTCAGGAAGATCCCCTGGAGAAGGAAACCCACTCCAGTATTCTTGCCTGGAGAATCCCATGGACAGAGGAGCCTGGCGGACTATATAGTCCATGGGATCACAAACAGTCAGACACAATTGAGGTGACTTTACACACACACGCACCCTAATTTTCAAGTCCAATTATGTATGTGCTTTTTAAGCCTTTGTTTGTATCATATTTCCTAACATCCCACTGTCCAAAGTAAATCTAATGGCTAAGCTTAGAGGCAGAGTGGGAGAACACTGCAAGGTTATGTGACAAATCTATAGATACAGAGTGTGTTATGGGCTGAATTGTGTCCCCTCCCCCTCCACAATTCACTCTCACCCTAACCCTAGTACCTTTATTTGGAGACGGAGTTTTATCAAGGTGATGAAGTGCATGAGGTCTTTAGGGTGGGCCTTAGTCCAATCTCACTGGTGTTCTTATAAGAAAAGGAAATTTGGATATACAAAGGGACACCACAGGTTCATGCACATAGAGAAATTATTCAAGGACGAGAAAAGAAGGCAGCCATCTGCAAGTCAAGGAGAGAAGCCTCAAGAGAAACCAAACCTGCCAACACCTTTATCGTGGACTTTTAGACTCTAGAACTGTGAGAAAATAAAATTCTAATGTTTAAGCCACCCATTTTTTTTTATGGCAGCCATGGCAAATTAATGTAGGGAGAGATACTAAAGATGATGAGAAAGAGAAACCATTTGTTTTTGCAATATATTACAAATAGATAAAAATCCATGTACTCTTAGACCCTAAATTCCAGAGTCAAGAAATAAACAATACACATAATAAAAACAATGAATTATACAACAGATGAGAAGGGGACAAATGTTATAGAAAAATGAAAGTTACTTGGGGTTAAAGGATCAGTAGTGCTGGGGACAGAGGGAAGCAGTTTGCACTATTAATTGGAGAGTCAGGGTGAGCATCTCTGAGAAGGAAAAAATGAATGAGCAATTGAAAGATGACTTCCTTCAAGGGAGCCAATCCCCAGTCTATCTGGGGAGAGTGTGCCAACAGAAACTAGAAGAGCACAGAGGCTCTGAGCTGGAGGCCCCTGGAAAGTTGGAGGCACAGCGAGAAGCCAAGGTGGATGAGAATTGTAGGAGATTAGTCAGAGGCTGAACAGAGGCTAGCCTACCTGGAACCACGCAGACCAAGTGAAGACCTCAGACATTGCAAGGTTGTGAAGGACTTCCTCCACACGTGGCTCCTTCTCATTTTTCAATATCTATGCCTGCCATTGGTACTACAAATTCCCAGTCTCTAAGAACCGGCTACTAACCTGGTCCAAGGTTTGGCCTTTCCCATAAGTTTGAGATATCTGAATGGTACTCCATGAGGAAAGAGCTTCCCAGGTGCCTCAGTGCCAATGCAGGAGACACAAGACTTGGGTTATATCCCTGGGTCAGGAAGACCCCCTGGGGAGGAAAATGACAACTGGCTCTGGTATTCTTGCCTGGAGGATCCCATGGACAGAGGAGCCTGGAGGGGTACAGTCCATGGGGTCGCAAAGAGTTGGACACGGCTGATTGACTAAACCACTGCCATCACCATTGCGTGAGGAACACCACCACTCAGACTCTACTTCTGATTCTCAAGGTTTTTTCCCCCTTAACTACCTAATCTTTGGCTTTCTTAGGTTGCTGAAATGATTATGTTATAAACTCTTTCATTTGACACTTGCTAAAATTGCTTGTTAATGCTAGGATCAAATTGAAAAGTATTGGAGACACAGGACCATTGCTTGTAAAGCACTTAGAACTGAGTGTCTAGCATACAATAATTGCTTAATAAAAGCCAACTATTTTATCTTTAATTGTACTGCTTTTTATAACCCTGGCATGTTGGTTGATGGTCACCTTGCTAGCATCCAGGCCTTCTGAATTTTTTTATCTACTGCTTATTCTGCCTGCATGAGCTTTTGCTGAGGGATATGTTTGTGAACAAATTTGGTATGTGTGTTCAAACTGAGATATTTCTCAACTGCATGTTTATAGATATATGAATAGTTTTTTTATTTGATCTTGTGCATACTACCATTCAAATATGGATTTTGAGATCATTGCCAGTTAATTCATGTCTTTCAGATTATAATTCATGATTTAGAAAGGCTTCTTACTGGTTTTTTAAATGTAATTTTTATTGTTTTTCAAGGATATCTATTAGTAAGTAATAAGGTAAAGCTACCAAGGAAAAAGTCTATATCTCTTGCCACTTGCTTTACTTTATATCAAGTTGAAACCTAACACCATAATTTCTTATAAAAGATTAAAATAGTGATGGTTTCCAGTGAAATAAATACAATGTGCACTAGAAAAATTTTCCTGTGATAAATCAATATTTATCAGTTTATTAGTTTCAGTAGCTAAATAATTTTTTATTTGAATCAGTAAAGTTCTATATTGTCATTATGAGCTAAGATTTTATGCATTTTGTCAATATTCAGGAAGCATAGCTAACTTAGTTTAAATAAGGAGAATTTTAAAATTAACAAAAAGGTGAATTTTCATCATGTTACATCATTATTGATATTTATCAAGTGTCAGGTTCCAGGCACAAAAGATGTGGTGGTAAAGTAGATATATTGGATTTCTGTTTTCTTAGAACTTATATTTTAGCAGGAGAAACAGATAATAAATGAGTAGAGAAGTAAGTAAATCAATAAACAAGACAACTTAAGGTTGCAGGTAAAATGAAAAAACACTACAGAGCAATGAGCCCAAGAGTGACTTCCAAAAATGGTAAGTAAGGTGGTTGGAAGAGACCTTTGAGGAAGGATGTTTGAGCTGACACCTGAATAATAAAGAGTTTATCTGGTGAAGATTTGAAAGGACAAAGCTCTGGGCAGTGGGGAGGGTCACTGACTAGGCTCTTGGGGTGGAGAAAGTTTTGGTGGAAGTGGACAACGAAAGGGAGAAACCAGGGAAGGCAGGGTGAGTAAGTGGAGATGAAGATACAGATCTTGGCAAGACTCAGATCATATGAGACTGAATAGCTCCCACAAAGAATTTGCAGGTTATGTTTTTTTTTTTTAAATAGCATCAAAGAGTTTTGAACAAGAGAAAATGAAAGTCGATCTAAAGGGCTACCTGTTTGGAAGCTATTGAAGTAGCCTACTCAAGGAATGGTTTGGATGATGGTTTGAACTAAGATGGTGACAGTGGAGATAAGAAGAAGTGAGCTGATTTGGGATATATTTATGGGGCAATGAGAATAGGACTGCCAGCTGAATTAGTGTGAGTGGTGAAGGAATTCAGGATGAATCCTATGTTTTTGACTTTGCAGGTACATTGGTGATGGTGCTATTTACTGAAATAGGGAGTATAGGGAATCCTATTTGCTGTTAGAGGGAGAAGGCTTGAAAATGAAGGTGTATCAAACATCCTCGCCTGGGTCTGTTAAATTTTATATACCTTTGACATACCCACGGGAGTTGGATTTATCCCCTAGGTGGCTTAGAGGAGAGGCAGAGATGGGCACACATGTTTGTGAGTCATTAAGGGGCAGTGGATGAAAGCACTGATATATATACTATATATATATAGTATACATATATACATGCATATACATATATACAGTTCTCAGGACAGTCACTGTGCTGCCCTGTGAAGTTTGAGAGAACCCCAACTTTAAGACTCTGAAAAGCCAGGACACCAGAAAATTCTAGAGTTCCCCAAGAACTGAATCAAATACACTTTTACTGTCCCATTTCCATTACTATCCAAAATCCCTAGCATCCTTCACAAGAGCAGTCTCTTCCTTGCTGTCCCTCGTGGTCTGTCGCTGTGTTCTACAGATTTCCTTAGCCATCTGAAAGCTTGTGGTCCTAATACACAAGTGAAAGTCTTAGTCACTAGTCAATCAGTCGTGTCTAACTCTTCGCTACGCCATGGTCTGTAGCTACGAGGCTCTTCTATCCCTGCGATTTTCCAGGCGAGAACACTGGGGTGGATAGCTCGGGTCTCCTGTATCTCAGGAAGCTTCTTTACCATCTGAACCATGAGGGAAGCCCTCTCCTAACATACAAAAATGACTGTGTAAATCTATGGAATCTTATCAGGCTCCAAACTCTACCCACTGCTTTCTTTGTATCTCAGCCTCCATATTTGAACTCTCTTGTCCTCTCAAATTTTCCCGCTGTGTGTTAATTGTCTCAGATTCTGTTCTTGCACAAATGCTGGTGAAAGAATTATGAGCAGCATCTGGAAGGGTTTTTGTTTTGTTTTCTTCTTTATGTATAAGAAGAACAAAGAAATAGGGAGAGGTCAGAATGTGCAAGATTATCTCAGCGGATTCCCACAATCACCCAAACTCCTGTCCTTGTCTAGTAAGTCAGAACACAAGGCCAGATTCCCAAGTTCAGGCTGGAGTGTGAATTTCCTGGTGAGATGCAAGATGGAGCCAAGAACAGAGCTGAGGTCACAAGCTAAACAGAACCAAGAGAAAGGTTTTGAAATAACCAATTTGATGTAGCCTTCTGGGTTTTCTGGTTCTGAAAAGATGCTCATGTCAACAAAACAATCACCACTTCATCCCAGATCCCTACTTCATTCATCTCTTACCCACACAGCCACCCAATGTTCATAGCATCAAAATGGCCACTCAAAATATTATGTAACAGATCTAAGAATACCTTCTTGTGTGAAAATGACATGAAAACTTGACACTTTAAAGAAACCTCAAGCTGAAGGAATGAATTATATGGGCCAAGAAGAGGCATGTGGTATTCAGTTGGAAATTGGGAGCACTAAAATGGAAGCAAAGATTTTAAATTAGGAGAAGTGGTGGTACAATATGGACCTGGCATGGGTTGTGTGGTCCTCAGGGGCGGAGTCATGAGGTCTTTTGTTTGGCATCTGTGGCCATGGTGCATGGCTGACAAGTGGTCAGTCAGTCAGGACCCAGGATCACTCTCTGAATTTCTTACCTCAACCTGCTTATTCTTCTGCTCTTGTCACCTCAGCCCATTTGAGCTCTGCACGACTTCAGCACAGTTCAGGTGGCAGAGAGAAAAGGCAGGCAAGCAGCTGACATCCTGACATGTTGGAAGCATGAGATTCCTTCATGAAAATGACATCCTCAAAGACAGAAGACTTATCCAGAGCCAGGCAACCCATTAGCTCCCTCCTGTTTCTGCAGATTACATGAAAAAGTGATACAGATCTATAAGTAAAAACACATTTTTAGAAACCACTTTTTAAAGGACTTGAGGTTGTACACGATGTTATCAGTTCATTCCTATTGAATGTTGTGACCTTTAAGAAGGCCAAAGAGATGCTGTTAAATAATAGAATTTGGCTTTCTGAATTATAGGTTGAGATACTGAAATTTAGATTCTTTTCAAAAAAATTTTTAATATTAAAAAGAAATTTGCTTTTTGGCCATGTGGAATCTTAGTTTACCTGACCAGAGATTGAACCCATGCCCCCTGCATTGGAAACGTGGAGTCTTAGCCACTGGACCCCCAGAGAAGTCTCAGAGACACAGAAACTTAGGTTCATAATAAGGGACTGGCAGTATAAGGATCAGAAAGAACATTAGCAGGAAGCTTCTAAATTGAGGGAAGATAAATGCTCAGATAAAACTACAGATATTATTAAATAAAACAATTCTTATGAAGAAATATAATTGCATCATAGAAAGATGTCAGTAAGAAAAAAATGTTCAGTAAAGCCAAAGAATAAACAGAAGGAAAGACAATTGGAAGGAACACAGGGGATCCTTGCCACACCAAGCTACTCACGTCTCCCCTTTCTTTTGATAGGCAAAGTGGTCAAGGAGAAACAGAGTGCTTCTTGATTTCAAGAGGCATTCACAAAACTCTTTCATAGTTTCCCTTAGTGGATAAAGTTTAGAAATGTAGTCTGATAGCCCAGCAAGATAGAGTCCCAGTTGATTAAACATCCGAGAGTGCATATTCTTGTTACTCCAAGTGAAGTCTCTCCTAGCAGCCCAGATAGCCTTTCTTCATCTGGGCCTGTGTCATGCTGAACTGAGGACTAAGATTGAGTTGTGAGTCACATCCTGTCCAGCTCTGTGACTGACTCAAAATCCAAGATGAAGGGCAAATACCAAAATAACAAAAGGAAGGTTGAAATGGTATGAGCAGGCTGAAAGGAAGGCTTAGCTTGTGAGATGAATTGTAATGGTGATCAACATGATGATCTGCCATCAACTTGGGAAAGTCCGCTGCTGAGTTGCAGAATGGGCAGGCCAGATGTCAACAGTAACATGATCTAGGAGTGTTAGGGGAACTCAACGTTCAGTGTGAGCACGACCTGGCTATAAAAATAAGGCCACGTCTCATTCCCCCTCTGTGTGAGCCATTAATTAGATGGGTAGTCCTCAAACTTTCCTACCCAAACTTTCCTTCCACCTCTAAAAGTCCATCATGTTCCCCT
Organism: Bos mutus; assembly: GCF_027580195.1. NCBI lineage: Eukaryota > Metazoa > Chordata > Mammalia > Artiodactyla > Bovidae > Bos > Bos mutus. The sequence goes on along the minus strand of NC_091630.1, from coordinate 53,505,788 downwards.
TACCCCCATGGTAGAACCACCACTTTCAGTTAAAATGTAATTGTGTACCTACAAGGAAGGGCTTCCCAGGTGGCACGAGTGGTAAAGAATCTGACTGCCAGTGTAGGAGACATAAGAGACCTGGGTTTGATCCCTGGGTCGGAAAGATCCCCTAGAGGAGGGCATGGCAACCCACTCCAGTATTCTTGCCTGGAGAATCCCCATGGACAGAGAAGCCTGGCAGGGTATAGTCCATGGGGTTGCAAAGAGTCAGATACGACTAAAAAGACTTAGCATGCACACACGCATCTGTGTGTGTGTGTGTCCCAAGTCCAAGTCCAAGTCCAAGTGAAGGTGTCTGTGTATATGTATGTGCAAATGCTCATACAGGCCTGCCCAAGTGTGCAGGAGCAGTGCCTCGCCACAGACAAGATCACATCCCTTTTCTTTCTGACTTGAGGTGTGTGTGTGTGTCCCAAGTCCAAGTTCAAGTCCAAGTCCAAGTGAAGGTGTTTGTATACCTGCAGATGCTCATACAGGCATTTCCAGATGTGCAGGAGCAGTGCCTCACCAAGGACAAGGTCACATCCCTTCCTTTTCTGACTTAGGGCACCTCCCCACTACCATTCTCTGTATAAAGCCACTTCCCTGGGTGCAGTTGAAACCGTTCCCCTAGTCTGACTACATGCAGAAGAAAACTGAGTTTAATGACAGGGTGACGCATAAATATAACAGGAGAAAAGCAAATGGAGGCTTGAGACTAGCAAACCTGAATTTAAACTTGACTTGAACCCTCAGAAAATCGAAATTCTTCCATGCAATATTTTTGGGGTCAATATTATTTTCATAAGGAGCAAAAATGATGTTCTTTCAAAATGCAAAACTACTGGAAATAGGCAGTTTCTGAGATGGAGACTCCTGACCATTGCTGCATTTTAAGGCAAGAAATGTCATTGTACCTTCTGGGGGAAAAACCTATTTTATTTTCGCCCATAAAGCTACAAAATATTTTCACGCAAAGAAGCTCAGAAGGAGGGTATTTCCTTCATTTCCGATTTTTGTAGAATTTCTACGAGGGTTTTTCATCTTTTTTGATTTTGTCAGAGGTAAGGAATTTTTTTTTCCATAAAGCTGCAATTTCAACCTCCTGAACATTAAGCAGATATAAATTATCTACAAGGCTAAAAAGTCTTTGATTAACAAGCTGGGGAATTGCAGGTATTAAAATTGCCCCCCAGAGGGAGTGCATACCATTTCATGAATGCATTAGATATCTACTTTGAATTACAAAGAAAAATTAATTAAAAAGTATATGTTTATGAGTAATGTGTATTCCCTTGAGTTCCTTCTAAAAGCCACATATATGAAGAATCTAATAAAATTAAATTACATTCGCTGCCTATTTCACTGCAGCAACATGGAGAAAAAGATAAAAGCAGGGGCTACCTAACATTTCGTTCTGGAGAACTGGTGCCCCAACTGGTTGGGATGGATTTTAGTGCCTGACACCCATGGGAAAATTCTCTGTGTGGCCGAGACAGGGCTGTAGCTGCCTTGAGAAGGGTGACTCTGAGCTCCTGCAAACAGCTCTGCTTCCATCTCACTCTTGGCTCTCTGAACTGGTCCAGCTATGCCCACTCGAGTTCTGCAGATCCATAGCGGTGCAGGCTTCATTTGCTGGAAGACATCTGCGCTGGGAGCTAGCAGGCAGCCCTGCTTGTGGTTGGCCATTTTAACAAGTCCAACCACAAACACAGTCTTTTTCCTTCTCGTCTGACCTGTCAGGCAGTGCGGCCTTAGCATCTCTGAAAGTATGTAGGTCTAGAAGCCAAAAGAGTATTCTGACATCCCACACTTGCCCATATTTTGTTTATTCCATAGGTACCTCATTCTGTTAGCTTTTTGTGCCTCTTTTTTTTTTTTTTTTCCTTTTCCTTCCCTGTGCTTTTTCCCTTTCGGTTGCCATGGAAACCATTTCCCTGGTAGGGGAGGAGCCTAAGGGCATCCAGGAGTGTGAAGTGAAGTCAATTTATATCATGGTTTGTGAAATATTGGGAGTTTGTAATCACTGTTATCACCACATATGGTAAATCAATCTCTCTGTAAAGCAAATTTCTAAATATTGATATGAGTATGGGGGTGATAGAATTTTAGAAACTCGCTCATCCCAGAAACTTGCACGGCAACCTTTAAGATATACATTTCTATTTTATTTTGTTTGTACAAATAGGACATGAAATACAAAAGAGACAAGAGGTACTATTTATGCTTTTTATCTATTTTAACTTCTTCAAAGGCATGGAATGGTCTCTAACACAAAGCATATGGTTGTTTTAATGATACAAATTTAAAAGTCCTGTCTGATCAGTTATAAAGTTTGTATATATTCTGTATGTGTGTGTAAATGTGTAATTTTTTCACACGTAGCTCATGTATAGCAGAGCAGTTATGCTATCTTCACGCTCACTGCTATCATTATCACTTGAAATCAACCGATATTTGGACAACTGTGTTAATTCACAAAAACGCAGGCTTTGAAAGTTTGTCAAAATATGTGCACTACACACAGGCAAGTGAGGTGATTTTATTTTTTAGGTTTTAAAATAGCCTGGTCTGTCCCCCTTGTCGGAACCACAACGTGTTTATTTGGCTTCAATAGTCACTTGTTCTGCTCTCTGTTTTCTCTCAAAGAGCCGTGAATGATGAGAAGAGAAAATATTGGATTGTTTGTGTTGTTGAAGCAGATGCTACCTGAGTTGTGACAGGTATTTTAAGTATCATCTCCTGCATTCATTTAACACTCTGATGTGAACATTTTCAAACCATGGGCATCTTCTTGTTCGCTTCCCACCAAAATGAGTCACCTCTTGGGTGTGAAGAGAGCTGGAAGAAAATGGGAACACGAAATTCAGGTGCCAAGGGGACCAGTAAGAGAGGGGGAGTAGAACTGATGCTAAAAGTTTGGCTGGCTCCAAACACAGATGTAGAACAACCAGGGAGACTGTGGGTATTTTGATTTTTTGTTTGTTTGTTTGTTTTCTGAAAGAATACCCTATGCTAATTTTAATGAAATTGTGGTTTAGCTGACATTTTTGAACAATAACTGTTCATAAACAACATGTGCATGATGCTCTCCTAGCATGTTGTCCTCTCGTGAAGAGGGTTAGAGGCTGGCTGGATCCTTGAAACACTGTGTAATCGCATTCCCTTTTTAGATTTGGGGAATGTTGAATATTGTATGATCTTTTGAGACAAAGAAGTCTTTAGCTTAAAAAGGGAAAAAATTTTTAAAAACTTAAAAAAAAAACTCAAGCCATCTTGTTTTAAGATTTTTATAGAATGTACACAAAAAAAATTAGAAAACGGAATTCTGTGCAGTTAAAGACAATAGGAAAGGCCTGGAGGGAGGGGATGGAAGAAAGGTTGGTTGATTGTTGAACTTATTTTAAAAAGTGCCTCTGATTTCAGCAGAAAGCCGAACAAGTCCAGACACTGCTGACGGGGGTGTCTGTTCTTTTTCCATCCTTTGTCCTCCTCTGCCCAGAGACATGTTGTTTGAAGAAGCACTACCCTTTTTCCCAGGCTTTGTTTGATTGCATGAGTTGGTTTTATAATTGCTTCTTTAAAAAACAAAAGTGTTATTGAGGTGTAGTTGTTTTACAATGTTGTGTTAGTTTCTGCTGTACAACAAAATGAATCAGCTATATATATGTGTGTGTATATATATATGTATATACACACACACATAGGTCCCCTCCCTCTTGGACCTCCCTCTCGCCACCCCCATCCCACCCCTTTAGGTCATCACAGAGCACAGAGCTGAGCAAAGCCCACTGTCTTGTTCAAAGCAGAAAGGGATAGAGTCATGAGCAACAAGTAGGGAGGAAATATCTAACTTTCAACATTTTGGATACTACATCTTAGTGACCTCCATCTAATTCAGTCAGCTTCAGTTAGATGCCACCTCCCCCAGGACATCTGGCCCCACGTTACTAGATGGAGCAGCAGAGACTCTTCCGGGCCCACAGCAAGAGGGGTTGGGGATGGGCTCATTTAGGGAGTAAGAAAAAGAGCTCATGTCTGGAAATCGGTGCCCAGCTAAAGACAGAGAACGGCTTTCATCAGAAGGTATAAAGAGACAGTTTGAAATTGTAAAGAGGAAGACAAATCATGAGAGCAGAAGCCGGGCAGGTCTGGGAAGCTAGGATGAGAGGTGACATTGAAATGGAGCACAACTCTATGGTGCTTGTCCCCCATGTCCTCAGCCTGCCTTTTGTCTGTGCAAAAACTTTAGCCAAAGAATAAGTTTAATCAGAGAAGTGAGAACAGGTCGAAACAAAGGAAAACAAAGGACACCAAATAGTAATAGTTTAGTCATTAAGCACTGTCAAGGACTTTAGGTTCCTTCTCAAGGCCTATAGATAATATTCGGAGCTGTATCTTGTAAACTGTCTTATAGATCCTGAAACCCCACCATGTGGAGAAGTTAACTACATGATGACCAGGCTACAGCCGTGACATAAGCTGCCACGGTTTCAAGAACTGGCATGTAGCCCCCTTCTCTGTCTATAAAAGCCCTTGCCCCCTGATTGTTAGTGGGGAAGAGTCGGCCTCTGGAGTTTGCTTCCCCTCAACACATCCCCCCTACCACAGTTGCTGGCATTCAAAATAAAGCAAACTTTCCACCAACCTTGCCTCTTTATTGGGTTTTGAGCAGTGGGCAGCTGGACCCACTTTCAGTTACATCATAACCCAATGTGCTCTGGATGGTTGTCTGCTGGGTGACACAGGGACAGACCACGTGTGAAACTGGCAGTGTGAGAGGGTCACGCAGCACCTCCGTGCTCACCATGTGTTCTCATGACTTGGTAATATCAGACTTTCTTTTCAATGAAACTTTTCAATTTTGAGATAATTGTGGATTCATATAAAGTCTTTTGAAAGAAACCAGAAAGAGCCAGGCTTCCCTAACGATAGCATCTTGCAGACTTAGAGTACAAGAATCATGATTGAGACATTAGCACAGATACAATCAAGATGAAAGATATTCCCATCACCACGTGGTCTTTAAGTTGCCATGTTCTAGCCACATCCATTCTTTCTGTCCCCATCATTTCCTTACCCCCAGTAACCACTAAGCTGTTCTCTATTTCTGTAACTTTGTTTCTTTTTTCAAGTATGTAATGTAATGGAAGCACTGTGTAATCTTTAGGAACTAGCTTTTTTCTCAGCATAATTCTCTGGGATTTCATCCAGATTGTTGAATGTATCAAAACTTTGTTCTTGTAATTATTCATCCATTGAAGGACATCTGGATTGTTTAAAGTTTTTGACTATCTGTTATGAATTAAGAGTCTATAAACCTTCATATACAGGTATTTTTGTGAACCTGAATTTATTGTTTCTTTAGGATAAATGCTAGGTTGTATGGTGGTTGCGTGTGGAATGTTTTAAAAAGCTGGCAAAATGTCTTTAAGAAGGGCGTAGCATACCTTCCCAGTAGGAGATCTAGTTTCTCTGCATCCTCACCAGCTTCTGATGTTTTCACTATTTTTTTAAACAATAAAATATCACTTTATATTTATTAGACCTACAAACACTATTTAAAAATTTTTTTGCCATTCTGATAGGTATGTAGTGATTTCTTGTTGTCATTTTAATGTGCATTTCCTGACTGGCTAATGATGTTGGTCATCTTTCATTTGTTTTCAATAAAAGGTCTCTTCAAGTCTTTTGTTTATTTTCTCATTGGATTGTTTTTACTGTTGAGTTTTGAGGATTCTTTGTATATTCTAGATACTAGCCCTTTGTCAGATATATTGCTTGAAAGTATTTTCTCCCACCATGTAGCTTGTCTGTTTATCCTCTTAACAAGGTGTTTCATGGGATAAAACTTTTTCAACTTGTCAATAATTCCTTTTATGGATCATGCTTTCTCGTCAAAGCTACACACTCCATGCTTAGTCCTAGATCCTGAAGAATTTTCTCCTATGTTTCTTTTTCAAAAAATTTTATAGTCTTACATTTTGCATTTTTGAAAAAAAATTAGACACAAGACTTAGGTTTTTTTTTGTTTTTGTTTTTTACCTACAGATCTCTAAAGGAAGTGTGAGAGCAAAATTTAGCATGAGTTGTATATGACAATCAAGTGCATCATGACTATATCAATGAATGTCTGTGTAGATGTCAGCACCAAGAACAAACACCTCATTGAAAACCAGCTCAGCGTTGACCATACCAAAGGACAAATTCTAACTGTCCCTTTACTTGCTATGTGACTTTGGACAAGTCAGTGACCTTACTTGCCTTGGTTTCCTCATCAATAAAATGTAGATAATGTTGCCTATGCTAGTGTATAATGATGAGTAGATAACATATGATTCCCCAAACATGGTAAGAACTTGAAAATACATAGGTTGAACATATTAAAAAATATTAATGTATATCCTATTCCTCTCATTACTGAATCATTGGGTTTTAGGTACATTCTTCTGTCTTCTAAAAAGAAGGAGAGTAAGAATTTTCAAGAGCATTTGTATCCTTTTTTCTCTTGAATCCTAGATATTCAGACTAGGATGAGGGCGTCTGGGGAGGTAGGAGGAGACAAAATATTACTTACCATTAAATGACAGCCAGAAGAGTCAAATACTCAATTGTTAATAACTCAAGCTGGATATAAGGTCATTTTTTCATTTTTCACTTTTCTTTTTATTAAATTTCAATGTCCTTAAGAATGTCCATGAACTTCTTTGAATTAGAAACTCTTGTGCTTTTGTTGACATTAATGAGGGTTTATAGAATGAATGCTTCAGGTATGAGACACACGCATCCATACAAGTAGCAGTACGCTTATATTCATAGAGTCAGAGCAAGATGGTGGAGCATGAACTACACAGTGGGAAGTGTGGCTGAGGGAGGCTAGTTGTGAGGGAGAGAGAGTGTCTATCCCGAGTTCTATAACCATGGCAGTGAGGTCTGGTGAGAATTTAAGACTAAATTACATTCTCATAAAAGGAGAGAAACAGACTCCTTAATTCTTTCAGTGTCTTCACTGGTGGATTGCTGTCAGGAAGACCTTTCTGTTTGGTACTTAGCATATTTTGGTCATTCTCTATAGTATAATGATGTGTTCTAAGCCAATCATTTCTTTAAACTGTGAGAGAAAATTATTTATTTAAAGAAAAACATAGTATTGCTTTAGGGCCTCCAATGATGTGTACAAAATACAAATTCAACAATTAAATTACATTAAATCAAATTAACTCTGGCAGCTGTAATTTCCCATGAAAAGCACAGCAGAGTATTGGACATGAGAGAATGCCATGTAAAACCTATTATTTTTTTCCTATGGTTTGAGTTATTTAATCTTTTCATTCCCAAAAGAATTAGAATGCTCAAATATACTTTTTATATGATTCAAATTTTTCATATTAAATATATCTACTTGATTTGTCTATTAAAATTTCTGTTTGGCAGCATATCATTAATAACTTGACTACTTAAACTAAAAACTTAAACAAATTAACAATAATTTGGTAACTATCAATATGAACTGATGACTACCACAAAAGCAAATTCTCGTCATATAATATCGATTATGGCTTGTTTAACATATGTGTGTTTTATAGCCATACTTCCATTTTTATCCAATAGTAATTTAATATGATGAGCTCCCTGCAGCCTGGAACTATTTCACTTTGGGTATTTAGCAGTGGTTGACATATCATACTTGTAATTTGAGTTAAATTTAAAGACTATATGGTACTGGTGATGTGATTTTCAGCTTTATTTATTTATTTTTAAATGTTTTAGGACACATCATGTGGCATGTGGGATTTTAGTGGGTTTTATCAGGGATCAAACCCATGCCCCTTACACTGGAAGCACAGTCTTAACCACTGGACCATCAGGGAAGTCCCTCGGTTTTAGTTCTTAGCACCTAGTTTGAGTATGACATTTAGACAAAACATCCTTAAAATGACTCATCTCTCTCTCTGCCTCCATCTTCATCTTCTTCCTCTTTTTCTTCCGATGTATATTTTATTTGTCTGAATTTTTAAATATGATTTTTGAACTATCAATACAGGTTGTGACTGACTTCAAGAATTAAAGATTATCTAAAACTATCAAAGTTACAAACAGCAATCATTCGGGCTGGTATATACAGCTGAAAAGTTTGTATGTACCAGAAGTCTTTACTTAATCTGCCAGTGTATCCGGATAGTGATACTGAAAATGGGAGCCAGGCGACTTGGGTTATGGTCCTGGTCCTGGCATTACTTTCTTTTTCAAACTCAGAAAACTCACCTGATCCTTTTTTGTTTTGGTTTACTCATATACAAAGTGCTGATAATATAGGGGCTTCCCTGGTGGCTCAGACAGTAAAGAATCTGCCTGTAATCGGGAGACCTGGGTAATAGGACCACACGAAAATATGACTATCTAAAATAACCTAATTATGAGGTTCAAAACGAAATATATTTATAAAGTATATATTATATATACACACATATTTTAAAAGTATAGATATTATACAAATGTTAGCTGCTTTGTCAGAATTGTCAATAAATTAGTTAATAAAATACATAGTTAATATTTGCAATCTGAGCATTATAGTTATTGTATTATATAAATTGTCACATGTTCCAGAAACGTGTTAACAATGTAAAACCGTGCATTCAATATCTGTGGTATTAATAGAAAGTCTTGAAAGATATCAATGCTCTGTTTTAATAAAAATCAAGTTTTACCAGATATCCAAACCAACCCAGGTGTTCTCTGCTCCAATAGACTTGCAAAATTGAGAATTCATTGGCCCTAAAAGCAATCATTTCCATCACCAGGAATTTTGCAAGCTTTCATAGATCTCTGAGGAAGTTTTTCCAGCCCTTCCCATTGGCTCAAGATGGCTTAGAATTGAATTTAGACTTGTGAGGAGAAAGTAATTGGTAATTTTTCATTTTACTAACATCTCTGAGTGTGTGTCTTTGTGTGAGAGAAAAAGAGAGAAAACCATTGATATAAAAGTCTTATAGCTTCTTTCCATATATGCTTTCCCTATTCTTTCCATATATACTTTCCCTATTATGCATTAGAAATTTTGGTGGCTTGGTTAAAACAGATTTTTGGTCATCATGGCTTGGGGAACAAAACATATTTTAAAGATAGTTCAGGATCATGGTTGCAGATCTGTCTAATGATTTGGGCCTGTTTCTGTGCTGGAATTCCTGAGGACTTCATGCAGAATTCTCCACTGTGTCTGTGCTTATTATGCAACACTGCAACAGCAAAGAGGGAAAAATAGCTTTTCATTTTTTTCTGACATATATTGTTATTTTTTGGTGACTGAAGGAAAAAGCAATGTGTGCAGGGTAGTTTCTATAAAACTAAGATTTCTCTGAAGGCAGCCCCAATTGTTATTGTTCAGTCACTCAGTCATGTCTGACTCTTTGTGACCCCATGGACTACAGTACACTAAGTTTCCCTGTCCTTCACTGTCTCCCAGAATTTGCTCAGACTCATGTCCATTGAGTCGGTGATGCCATTCAACCGTCTCAACCTCTGGTGCCCTCTTCTCCTCTTGTCCTCAATCTTCCCCAGAATCAGGGTCTTTCTCAATGAGTTGGCTCTTCGCATCAGGTGGCAAAATTAGGTTCTCATAAATGAAGTCCTCAAACCAACCAGATGTAGTCTGGTTCATGAAATGTACTGATTTTATGAGCTGTTTTCAGGGAAAAAAAAGAAAAGCTTCCAAATAGCTTTTGGAAGCTATTGTCCAGAATCTTTTCGAAGTCACAGGAAAAGGAATTGGAGTACGAGTGTTGATCCAGACCTCAGGTCAGCAGATACCCCTTTCTTCTCTGAGAGCTCCTATTAAGACCTCACACACACGAAGGTGAATCTTTGTTAAATATATATATTGTTGTTGTTGTTTAGTCACTAAGTCATGTTCAACTCTTTTGTGACCCCATGGACTGTAGCCTGCCAAGCTCCTCTGTTCGTGGGATTCTCCAGGCAGGAATCCTAGAGTGGGCTGCTATTTCCTTCTCTAGGGGATCTTCTTGATCCAGGGATTGAACCTAGTCCATAGGCAGGTGGACTGTTTACCTCTGAGCCACCTGGGAAGCCCTATATACATATACATATACACATACACACACACAAACGTGTACACATACATGTGATTGTCAGATTCCCTGAAAGCAGCTTTGTTTAATAACATTTACCTGAGTGATGGAATTTGGGAAGTTCTGGTCCCTTCCGTCCTCTGTCACAGGACAGAAGAACTTGGAAGGATGCTGTGAGGTCTTTTTTAACAGGCCTGTTTGGGTCTCAGACCTTTTCCTGCCTGCTTCTCTACTCTTATGTTTTACTTCTTCCCTCCCAGAACTCTATATCTAGTCTTACTCTGTGACTTGCACTTCTAAAATGAATGAACTTGGGAGCCTCTTACATCCAGAAATTCCATCCTTCCTACATCGACTAATCTTGAAAACATTCAGCTTTTCCTTCATGACTCAGGCCATTGTCTTTGCTGTTGAGAAAGCTGCTGGTCCAAGCCAGGTGCATCATCCATTTACCCTTATAGATCTTGTGTACATTTTCAGTGTACCACTTATCACACCATATCACAATTGTGTTTATTTATCAGTCTACTTATGAGCTCCTTTAGAGCAAGTGCAGAAACTTTTACCTATAATCACCATAAGATAGTATAGTGCAGGGATCATTGTGGATCTTCACCACACATGTGCACAGGCTTGCACACACACACACACACACACACACACACACATTTTAATTGGTGAAGGAGTAAATTGGAGAAAGGGATTCTCAAATAGGGGCTTAGAGAAAAGATGAAGAGTATAAATACCTCTTGAGAGCAGGGATCATCTCCTGTTTACCTCTGAGCTCTCAATGCTTGGAATATAGTATGTACTCCATAAATATTTATTGAGAAAATAAACAAAGGGATATATAGAACAATAGATGAATATTTGCTGTCAGCAAAAGTGTTGCTATAAAACTTTGATTATCTGCTTGATAAGGGCGTCCTTGCCACCAGTTTCATTTCTTCTGTTTTGTCTTCTACTCCCTGCAACTTAGTGTGTTGGCAGATAGACCCACAGGCCCAGGCCCACACCAGTTCTGAGCCAGATACGACAGGGGCAAGGATTATATCAATAACCTCAGTCCTACCCTCCTGGGATCCAGTTTTCTTGATTACCTAGGCCTGGTGCATCATGAATAAGTTCTGGGACTGTGTCAGCAACTTATTAATAACAGCCTTGGGTGAGCAGGGCCCATTTGGCAGGGTTATTTCATCATCCCTCCTATCAGTTTCAATTTCCTCTGCTGTATGCTGGTACATTTCACTTCCCTGACTGGACTTCCTCCATAGACAGCTGGTAGGCATTTTTTTGTTGTTTGTTTCTTTCCATTATCACACCCTGCTACCTGCTCTCTTCTTGATTTATTAGATTTACCAACTGCTCAATCATTTCTGATACTGAATCTTTACACCTCTGCTTACCTCTCTCCAACCTTATGTTTCATTAGGTAAGATGCAGGAGTGGTGATGGTCTTCTATTTTCAAATCCAATGAGGCAAATCAGGTGGTCATTGGGGAATTCCTGGTAAGCCACTTTATCCATCAGAAAAGTTCTATTTATGCTGAGTGCCTGGCTAAGCATATTTTTTCCTAGATTTATTTTTTTCTATATAGACATTGCCAATGTTTTCACACATAATGAGCAATATAGTTTTATACTGGTAGATTTTAAACATTTTAATTAATTTATTCATTTGGCTGCACTGGATCTTAGTTGCAGCATGTGGAATCTTTTAGTTGTAGCATGCAAACTTTTAGTTGTAACATGTGGGATCTAGTTCCTTGACCAGCAATGGAACCCAGGCCCCATTGGCAGCATCTTAGCCACTGGACCACCAGGGAAGTCCCTATACTGGTACATTTTTGAAGGCTCTCTTACACATCGTCCTTAAAATGAAATAAATATCTATGTGTTCATACTTCTATAGAGATAAAATAAGCATATAAATCAGGGAAAAGGCAAGCTCTTTCTAATAGAAGAATTTCAATTAATAGATGTGGAAGAAATGAGGGAAGATGAAAATCATCAAGGGACAACCAGTAGAGTAATAGTTGTTACAGGTGAGCTATATCAATGGATATTAAAATTTGTGGGCAGAAGCTTGAGGAGAAATATCATGTTCATGTAGTCTCAAAGCATCTCTCCCAAATATTCATTAAATACAAAAAGAATTGACATTACTGTGTAGATGTCTGCAGGCATCATCTTATTAAATAACCAAGGTGAGCATCATGCCCTGATATGACTCACTGACAAGAGCACATCATTTCTATGGTAAAATGGTCCCAAACACATAATCTTAATCATGAGAAAATTTCAGGAAAATAAATTCATCTGGAGGGCATTTTACAAAACACCTGATTGATACTCTTCAAAAGTGTCAATTCATGAGAGACATGAAAAGACTGTCGCAGACCAGACAGGGAGAGACAAGGAATTGTCATAGATTGAAGAAGATTAAGGAGACATAACAACTTAGTGCAGAAAAAAAGAATGATGGAAGAAAAACTTGCAAAAATTTTACTAGTTCGTAGTCAGTAGTATCATACCAGGTTAATTTCCAAGTCTTGTTGATTATCATCTTGTCATCATGTAAGATGCTAACACTAAGGAAAAGCTGGGTCAAAGGTACACAGGGATTCTCTGTTCTCATTTCAATGACTTTTCAGACAGTTTGTGTCTGTGTTAAAATAATGAACTTAGGTTAAAACAATGTAGATTGCTTAGAACAGGGCCTGGCATACAGTAAATGCCTAACAAAGTCTCAGTCTTCCTGGGTGGTGCTAAAGATAAAGAACCTGCCTGCCAAGGCAGGAGACATAAGATATGTGGGTTCGATCCCTGGATCAGGAAGATCCCCTGGAGGTGGGCATTGTAACCTTCCAGGATTGCCTGGAGAATCCCATGGATAGAGGAGCCTGGTGGGCTATATACATAGTCCATGGGGTCAAAAAGAGTCGGCTACAACTAAGGCAACTTAACAGGCACACACAGTCATCATTATTGTCACTTTAGGTGACACCCAGTATGCATGTGAAGTGCACTACACATACAAGCACTCTGCCCCAAACCCAAGCCCTACATGACAGAGCCCCTATAACCAATGAGTAGTTCTTTCCAGAAAGGACACGGAAAAACTGGGCTCTGGTGCTCTCTTCCAAAGCATGTAGGAAAAGAAAACAAGACATTCTTTTTGCTTACTTTATCTGTTCATCTACTTGAATAGATTGCTTGAACTTCTCTGAATGTACATAGAGACCCCTAGCCAGATTGCTTTGAGATAGTCAAGATGGACTCAGGTCTGGGAGGCCATATTTCTCTCATTGTCCAGAGCTGTTGAACAGCACTGCCTCAATAGATAAGAAAAAATTGTTTTCAAAAAGCATTTGACAAGGTTTGACATCGAAGATTTTTATCTAAAGTAGACCCAGGGAATAGGAGGTAAAATAGTGTATTGTTGCAGAAAACTAATTTAAGAGTAGCAGACAAAAGGCAGTCTTAGATGGCAGGTTCAGCTTCAAAGGGAGTTAGAAACAGCATGCTTTCCAGAGCTCTGGGAACCAGGCCCACCTATTTGGGGACGTGTGCAGAGGAGGAAAGATCATTGAATTTGCTGGTGATACTAACATTGAATATTATCAGATTGAGAAGGATTTAAATTGCAGGTGATTAAGGCAGAGGATGCCAAACATGGTTCAGGTATAAAAAGACAAACTACTAAGTACAGGATCAAGGAGCCAATTATGCAGAGCATACACCCAGGAAAGGATTTGAGGATATTGTGGGGAAACCTGGAAAACCATCAAGACAGAGTACAACCGCATTAGAAAAAGGAACCCAGATTTACTAGGTTATTTCATCAAAGAGGAAGGAGATGAGAGGAGAGAGTAAAACTGTACCTTGGTGAGGCATTTACTTGATCCCTACTTTGAATACAGTGTCCATTGCTGGACTGAACAGAAGATGAAAGAAAGGAGGTTTGAGGATGGGAGATGCGGCAAGGAGAAACATTTAATTGGGAACCTATTTCCATTTTATTCTCATTGGGAAATAAGGGATTTAATGGTGGAGGTTTTTTTTAAATGGGATATTCTCAGGGAAATTTTTGAAATACAGAAAAAGGTGGACATGTTATTGTTTAGCTGCAGACTAAAAATCTCCTTTAAGGGACTCAACTAGAAAAGTCGATTATACTGCCGATATGTTGGTCTGTGCACATAAAGGCAAAACTCAATCCTGGGGTTAATACAGTAGAACCAGAGAAGAACTATTTAATGCTATATCCAAGAAAAAGCTGTCAGGAAAAGCTGGGAAAATAAAGTGCAAATGAATTGAAGAGACACTTCAACTTATTTTTGGTGAAGAAGGTGATTAAAAATCACTGCTAAAAAAAAAAAAAAATAATCACAGGGAAAAAGAAGTGGGAACAAATTTTAAGTGACCAGTTTTGACAAGCGAAGTTTTCGTAATTTGCAACATCTTCCCATATATACACTAGAAGGTAGTTACATAAACAAGACTTGAAGTTTTCCACTTATTTACATTTGTGTGCATTGCCTTTCTGATTCTGCCACAGTGAATGTGGATCCATTTTAACTAAGCAAGGTATGCCAATTCCAAGTAGCTCAATCTAGCATTCTGCTTCCCATGGTCCACTAAACTTCATATATATGAGTCAACATGGAGTTCTGCCTACCTTGGCACACAGTAAAGTGAAAGCAGAAGCAATTTTACTGGTGATTTAGGATTAAAAAATAATTTTCATCTGAAATATGCAGACCAGCAAAGCAAAGTACAGAGTCTTGTTTACTCTTTGAAGCAGCTATGTGATTATCGCGGCTTGCCACTTTACTTTGCATGGTAAAAAAATCACAGAAATTTCTAGCTGGAAGGGACCTGAAGAATCATCTAGTACAATCCTCTTAAATTCCTGATAAGGCAAATGAGAAACAGAGGTATTAAGAAATTTACCCAAACTTTAAAAGGTACTTAGAAGCAAGCCTAAAACTAGAGTCTTGATTCCTAATCCAGCATTCTAATATTCAAAGTTGGGGTCTTCTAAATGTATAAAGCAAATTTAACAATGTAACCCTGTATTATGAACATGCAATTATGTTGGGTATGTCTTATTTTTTTTGTATTCTTTTGAAGTAGGATGTCTAGAGTCTCTTGCAGCATTACAGTGTAGGATCCAACTGTTGGGAACTACACAAAGGTTGAGAAGTACATGTCATCTCTAGGACAAGAGTGACCCCTGACTATTAGACTGGAAGGGGACAGATCAGTCCTTGAGAAAGCACAGTCCTTCATCAAGAATCACATGCCCTAAAGTAAACATTGACTTGGAGATCAAAACTACTTTGTATCTGAATCAGGAAGATCCCCTGGAGAAGGAAATGGCAACCCACTCCAGTATTCCAGCCTCCCATGGACAGAGGAGGCTGGTGGGCTACAGTCCCTGGGGTCACAAAAGAGTCGAACATGACTGAGCGACTAATCTAGTGATAGCTTTACTGCAACTAATGCAACTTGGGCAAATCAAGTGTGCTTCTTTCTTCTTGATCCTCCTAAGGGAAAGAATAGGATTGGATGATCTGTTGTTGTTTGGTTGCCGTCATGTCTGACTCTTTTGTGATCCCATGGACTGTAGCCCGCCAGGTTCCTCTTTCCATGGGATTTCCCAGGCAAGAATATTGGAGCAGGTTGCATTTCCTTCTCCAGGGGATCTTGTCGACCCAGGGATCGAACCTATATCTTCTGCTTGGCAGACAGTTTCTTTACCACTGAGCCACCAGAGAAGCGGAAGCCCTTTTAGAAGAACTACAACTAAAAATGTAAGATTCTAACATTACAGTTCCTAAAAATGTAAGATTCTAACGTTACAGTAACAATGCTTCTTACACAGAGGATGAGGAAGCAGAGAGGATGGAGGGAGGAGACAAGTGTATTGAAGAGAAAAAGTATAAGAAGCATAGACCTGAAATGTAGAAAGTAGAGAGGGTAGTAAAGATGACACTGGTGTGTGACAGAAATTACATTTGGATGTGCTTTAGGAAAGTGCCATATAATGTGATTCTAAAGCACTGGCACCCCACTCCAGTACTCTTGCCTAGAAAATCCCATGGACAGAGGAGCCTGGTGGGCTGCAGTCCATGGGGTCACTAAGAATCGGACACGACTGAGCGACTTCACTTTCACTTTTCACTTTCATGCATTGGAGAAGGAAATAGCAACCCACTCCAGTGTTCTTGCCTGGGGAATCCAAGGGATGCGAGAGCCTCGTGGACTGCCATCTATGGAGTCGCACAGAGTCGGACACGACTGAAGAGACTTAGCAGCAGCAGCAGCAGGCTTCCACCACAGGGGCCATGGGTTTGACCCCTGGTTGTGGAAGTTTGACATTCTGCTGGATGCTGCCAAAAAGGAAAAATAAAAAAGGGACTTCCCTGGTGGTCCAGTGGTTGAGATTCCAGGAAAACACAGTATTGGAAATTGACATGCAGTTTCTCCATAAACCCAAGACTGCAAGTTTGTCCTTCTGAAGCAGACAATATTCTTTGGGGAAGGGGGAGTGAGGGAACCCACTCCAGTGTTCTTGCCTTGAGAATCCCAGGGACGGGGGAGCCTGGTGGGCTGCCGTCTATGGGGTCGCACAGAGTCGGACACGACTGAAGCGACTTAGCAGCAGCAGCAGCAGGGGGAGTGAGCATCACATAGAAGAGATATTTTTTTTGTTATCTAGGGACATTGATATGTGAAAAATACATACTAAGGTGATTTAAAGTATAATCACCCTCAGTGTTGCAAGATGTCAAACTATGAGAAAAATCTATGCTTCTGAGACCAACTGAAGGAACATAGCTCATTGCATGGTCTCGAGAACCAGGAAGGGAAATATAGAATTCAGTCCACCAGGGACAGAGGGTGAAATATTTATATAACTCTCAATTAGGGAAGATTTTCTTTATCCTTTAAGAGTGTCTTCCTTTGACCCAACTGGCTTATTGACTTATTAATCTGTCATTGTCTCCTGCCAAAAAGTCTCTATCTTGTTAAAATCTCTAAAGTATTAATATCAACCTAACATGATATCACATGTGGATTTACATAATTACAGGACTCTGTACCTATGGGAAACTTTTCATGCATATTCTCTAAATGTTCTGCCAGGAGAACTTTGCTTTTACTCATGAAGATATGTTAAATTATTCAAATAACATTCTGGGTTACATGTTCAAAGCTAGGTGAGGGGAGTGGAATCTTTCAAGTGGCATTTCATTATTTGGTGCTGAAATGGGAACATCCACAACCTGTACCTGACTTTGAACTTCACATTGTTATGGTAAGGCCTCTGTAGTAGTTGAGATTGTCTGCAAAACCTGTCCTCTGAGTGTATGGGACTATGATGTATTATTTTGTACCAGCAATTCATCAACATTTTGGAAGATGTCTACCTCCGGGAATAGGACAGTAGGGTCCATGGTTTCTCTATTACATTTTGAGCTCTGCTCTTTGGTTGTTGTTTAGTCACTCAGTCATGTCTGACTCTTTGTGACCCCATGCACTGCAGCCCAACAGGCTGTTCTGTCCATGGGACTTTTCCAGGCAAGAATACTGGAGTGAGTTGTCATTTCCTCCTGCAAGGGATCTTCCTGACCCAGAGATCCAAACCGGGCCTCCTACATTGCAGGTGGATTCTTTTACTGCTGAGCCACCAGGATATTTACAAAAGCCCAAAAGATATTTACAAAATGTGTGATTCTTTGTTCTTTTAAAGTCATGTAATTAAAAAATTAGGTAAATAATGTAGAAAGGTTCCAAAGTCATAGCTTGAATGATCTTATTCAGTAGCTCAAGAGTTTAGAAGTCAAACCTTTTAAAACTAGCTGCTATTAATAACCATCATAGTCAATATATAGACTTCTCTATTTTCTTGCTATCTTTTGCTTGTAGTTTATTTATAAAAGGTGATGTTTTGATATTGCTTGAAAGAGATTGTTATTCACTTATGTGTGGCCAGATTTGTATTACAAAGATCATGCTACACAATAGTTTGGGTGATTTATTTAAATAGTATTTAATAATAAGCAAAATCAGAAAACATTTTGGTGATTACATAATTATAAGGAATCCTTCTTGTGTTTAAATATAATATCCATATTCTATAGGTCCACTGATATCATGATAAAGTCGATATTTGTAAGATGCTTAAATTTTAATTTAACTAAATGCCATGAATAAACACCATTGATATTTGAATAATTACACATGGATACTTCCTTAGTATATTATCACATGATACATTAATATGAAACTGTCAATTTGACTAAATTAAATAATATTTGGTTACTGAATATTAACCAGAATATTTTTGCTACCTTTAAATGTTAAGAAAAATACAAACATCTGTGAAATTATCATTAAATTAAGTGTAATGCAGGCTATGTATTTTTCATCACTTTATACATTGAGGTAATAGATTTTCAAGACTACTGGTTATGGTATTTGCTGCTGCTCAGCCCTAAATTATCAGGTCAATGTAGAAATTATTTAGATCATGGGTTTCAAATGAAGAATATGTTAAACCTCAGAAATTATTTTAAAATATGCATTCAGAATATAAAATAGGCACTGAATAATTAATGATATTCAGAATGATAAGGAAGAAACGAAACAATGACAATTTCTGTGGAAACTTTTCACTTACCTAGGCACCTTCACCCATTTTACTTAGTATTATTTTTACTAGAAACAACCATACCAAATATAACCCACACAGAAAAAAAAATAGTTTTGCTCCACTTGCCTCTCCTACAGTGCCAGGGGGATGGATTTAATGATCTTATAGGCTTTTTCAATCTCTCTAATATTTGTGAAATGGCAACTGTCAATGTTGAACCAGAAATTGCTGAAATAGCACAACTTTTTGAAATGGATAATATCTCATAGGACAAGAGCCCAGAAATGGAAAGAACAACCATAAACCTCACTGAGACTCATCTCAATGGGATGCCAACTTTACTCTTCAGCTAATAAAAACAACCAACTTTCAAAATGCTATCTGTCAGTGAGTCAAAATCAGCCAATTTGAAAGTCACAATGCCATGTATTATGTGTGCCAGGGTAGAGTAACTCCTTTTTTTTTTTTCTAAATAGAAGTATAGTTGCTGTACAATATTACATAAGTTACAGGTATACAATATGGCAGTTCCCAATTTTTAAAGGTTATGCTCCATTTATAGTTATTAACAATGACTCTTTCTTAGTGTGCATATTTTTCATTTTGAGTTTTCTGCTGCCTGATAATTGGTTTCTATTATATCTTGTTAAGGAGTATGATCAATTATGTATATCCCAGATGGAGTTAAGTTTAGTGTTACATATTACTTAGACTCTGCCTATTTGTTGATAAATGGAACTTCTATGGAAATACAACATTTAAACTAAAGCATTTTCAAGTTCTTCTAGTAGATTAGGCAATTAAAATCTCTCTTCCTTTTTCCAACATAGAGTCTGAATTTCTAAATATTATTAGTATATGACAATTTTTTTTAAAGTGGTGATTTTAGAGCAGAGGTCCTTGAGAGAAAGAATGCACAGAGAAAGGAGTCCAAGGTACTTTTATTTTCCTCCTAGAGGCATTTGACAAATTCTAATGTATATAAGATGATGGACAAAGAAACCAAGCAGAAGTCACTGCACAAAAGTTGAGTTTTCAGTAGTCTTCTAGTGCTGAGGGTGTGTGAACTAGTGTTCAGGCCTTACCAAAGAGGAAGGACCCTAGACAAACAGTAAATGTAGAAATTAACTATAAAACTTTAGTTTGATTGAATCATTCTTTTATTAGATTAAAGTGATCTCCTCCAACTCAGGCTGCCTACTAGAAGATATGTACATATCCTCCAGAGTCTTCTCAATTTTTCTTGAACAATACCTTGGCTGAATAGCGAAAAAATTTATAGGTGTCCCGAAGGGTCAAATGACAGAAAACATACAAAATTTCCAGATGGCCCAATCAGTGTAGTTCTCAAACACAAACTTTAAAATAACTGTAGTTATAGTATTCAAGAAAATACATGACAAAATGAAATATTTCACTGGAAGTCCAACATCCAGGAAAAAGAATAAAATGGAAATTATAGAATCACAAAAAGCAGCAATGAAAATTAAAGACTAGTAAATGTGTTTGATCTCATACTGGATACAGCAGAAGAGCAGTTTTGTAAACTTGAAGACAGGTTGGTAGAAAATATTCAGACTCAAACATGAAGATCAAAAAGAATGGAGAATTTGTAAAAGGGGCCTAAGAAACATAAGGGAAATATGGAAAGGTCTAATATATGTTCAACTGCCTTAGAAAGGCAGGAAAGAGAAAGCATAACAGAAGCAATAATTACAAAGGCAATGACAAAACGTATTTCCAAACCTGAAGAAAGAAATCAACTCATAAATTCATGAAGCAATATGAAATCCAAATAGAATAAACATGAACAAACTACTCCTGGACACATCATAATAAAACTTCTGAAAAAGAAAGGAAAAATAAGAAGTTAAAAGAAGCCAGAGGAGAATAAAACACATTAACTTCAAGGAGGAAACAATAAGAAAAATAAATTTTTGTGCAAAACAATAGATGCCAGCTGCAATAGAACGACAGTTTCAAAGAGCAGAAAACTAGATGACAACCTGAAAATTTTATACTCTAGGAAATTATCTTTCAACAATGCCAGTAAAATATAGAAATTTCCAGACAAGATAACACTCATATAATTTAATTCATTGCCAGTATATCTGAATTAAAGAAAAATGAAGGGACTTTGTAGGCAGAGGAAAAATTATTCTAGACAAAAACAAAAGACTGCTGGAAGTAATGAAGAAACCAATAAAGGTAACTATATGGGTAAAAATAAATGAATATCCACTAAACAAAATACAAGAGCAGTGTTTTGAGACCTCAAATGCATAAAGAACTCAAAGGCATGGTAACAGCAAAATCTGTGGTAGTTTGGGGAAAGGAAGATGTGCACCGAAACTGTTTATTAAAACTGACCGTATGCTGGCCGTAAAACCAAGGCCCAGAACTGTCAGAGAATAAGAATCACTCAGGACTTCCATGGTGGTCCAGAGGTTAAGAACTGCCTGCTGGAGGACACAGGCTCGATTCTAGGTCTGAGAAGATTCCATATGCCACGAGGCAGCTGAGCTGGCGTGCTGCAGCTGTTAAAGCCTGCCTGCACAGAGACTGCTCTCGAGAAGCCCCTGCAGTGAGAAGCCCACACACTGCAGAGTGGTCCCTGCTCACTGCAACTAGAGAAAGCTCGCATAGAAATGAAGACCCAGCACAGCCACACGCACAAGAAATCACACAGATTATGATTTCCAATCGTAGTAAAATTAATCTTGAAAGCAACAGCAAAAAGTTACCTTAAAAATCCCACAATACTTGGAGGTCTTGGGAACTAAAGGTAGTAATTAATAAACATGTTAATTAAGAAATTTCAGTGGGTATCAGAAAACATTTTAATTGTATAATAGTAAATATAGATATGTAAAAACTTGTAAGATGTTGCTAAGTTAGAAATTAGAATGAAATTTGTAGTTTTAAGTACATTATATTAGAAGAGTAAAAATGGTGAAAATTTTAGTCATCTAAATACAGTCTCAAAAAGTTAGTAATGGTTAGTTAAAAAACACACACACACACACAAAAACCCACAACAAATAAAATGGAAGTAGGCAAAAATGATACAGAAATTAATGAAATAGAAATCAATAAATGGGAGATAGCAACAGTTAGAACTGGACATGGAACAACAGACTGGTTCCAAATAGGAAAAGGAGTATGTCAAGGCTGTATATTGTCACCCTGCTTATTTAACTTATATGCAGAGTACATCATGAGAAATGCTGGACTGGAAGAAACACAAACTGGAATCAAGATTGCCGGGAGAAATATCAATAACCTCAGATATGCAGATGACACCACCCTTATGGCAGAAAGTAAAGAGGAACTAAAAAGCCTCTTGATGAAAGTGAAAGTGGAGAGTGAAAAAGTTGGCTTAAAGCTCAACATTCAGAAAACGAAGATCATGGCATCCGATCCCATCACTTCATGGGAAATAGATGGTGAAACAGTGGAAACAGTGTCAGACTTTATTTTTCTGGGCTCCAAAATCACTGCAGATGGTGACTGCAGCCATGAAATTAAAAGACGCTTACTCCTTGGAAGGAAAGTTATGACCAACCTAGATAGCATATTCAAAAGCAGAGACATTACTTTGCCAAAAAGGTCCGTCTAGTCAAGGCTATGGTTTTTCCAGTAGTCATGTATGGATGGGAGAGTTGTACTATAAAGAAAGCTGAGTGCTGAAGAATTGATGTTTTTGAACTGTGGTGTTGGAGAAGACTCTTGAGAATCCCCTGGACTACAAGGAGATCCAGCCAGTCCATTTTGAAGGAGATCAGCCCTGGGATTTCTTTGGAAGGAATGATGCTAAGGCTGAAACTCCAGTACTTTGGTCACCTCATGCGAAGAGTTGACTCATTGGAAAAGACTCTGATGCTGGGAGGGATTGGGGGCAGGAGGAGAAGGGGACGACAGAGGATGAGATAGCTGGATGGCATCACTGACTCGATGGATGTGAGTCTGAGTGAACTCCGGGAGTTGGTGATGGACAGGGAGGCCTGGCGTGCTGCGATTCATAGGGTTGCAAAGAGTCGGACACGACTGAGTGACTGAACTGAACTGAACTGAAATGGAGATAATTAATCATACCACAAACCAGTCACTTGAAAAGTATAGCATTATTTATGAATATCCAGCAAGATTTATCAAAAAATAAAGTACAAATTCCTGATCTCAGGAATTAAAGCAAAAAGAACCACTATAGATGCTGCATATCATAAGAATCTATACTGTAGACAATTTTGATCTGAAAATTAAAAGAAAAAAAGTTTTCTAAGAAACAGCATTTACTAAAATTGATATAAGACAAAATAAAATAAACTGAAAGTTCTTTATCTAATCAATTGAATCACTAGTTAAAAGCCTCTATAGAAAGAGCATTCCAGGTCTAAATGATTTATTTCATGATTATATTCTTTCAAATATTGTGGAAGAAATAAAATCATTCCTATACAAATTCTTCCAGAGGATAAACATAGAGGGTACATTCCAAACTTGAACTACTTATGAAATCAATATTATAATACCATAACCTGATATATTGAAAGAAATGAAAATTACATTCCAATCTCACTTATAAACATAGGCATAAAAGTCTCAAATAACATATTAGCAAATTGAATCTAGCAATAAATAAACAGAATAATATTTTATGACCTAATTGAGCTGATTTCAGGAATGCAAGATTGATTCAAGTTTGAAAATCAACCAATGTAATTCACTGCACTAGCAGAACACTTCAGAAAAAATATATGATTTCATTAAAAGCAAAATAATTTTATAAAATTCAATACTTACAGTAATTTTAACAAAGTAGAAGTAAAAATTTCTTAATCTGATACATGATATTTGCAAAAACAGATAAAATAAGTGTTTATGAAGAATCAGACAAGGATATTCACTACATCTTTGCAAATCAAAGTAAGGTTTATAGATTGACAGCATCTGCATCTCCAGAGAGCTTGTTAAAAATGTAGAATCCTAGGCCTCACTTCATACTTACTCCCTTAGAATTTGCATTTTAAGAAAATCTCCAGTAGTTTTATATGCATATTGAACTATGAGAAGGATTTCTTTAAACCACTTTGATTCTTTATGGTCCTATGGTCTCTGGTAAGACAGGAGGTCTTAACAATTGCAATAAGACAAGACAAATAAATAACTGTAAAAGGGTTAAAAAGAGAGGAAGTGAGGTGTCATGATTCAGGACAGCCAGACAGTGTATGTAGAAAATCTGAAAACTCTATAGATAAGTTATTAGAATTAATAAGTGAAGTTAGGAAAGCTGCTAGATGCATATTTAACATAAAAAGTTAAAAGTATTTCTATATACTAGTAAGAATTGATAATAAACTTGGAAATTTAAAATGGTACTTAGGAAAAAAACTCAGTTAAAAAAAAACTAAGTAAAAAAACTAAAGTATTTTCTGTGCTGAAACCTATAGAACATTATTGGAAAAAATTACAAAACCCTAAATGAATGCAAAGACATACCATATTTCTGTGCTGGAATATTTTATACTGTAAAAATGCTAATTTCCCACAAATTGATCTAAACACTGCAATTCTAGTAAAAGTTCTAGAAGATTTTTTTGGTGAAAAATAATAAGCTTCAAAAAATAAGATTCAGAATTACAGTGAAAGTGAAAAGTTTCAAGAGTATTTTAAAAACATTTGAATAAAAAGAATGAATTTGGAGGGCTTTCTCTACTTGATATTGAGACTTACTAAAAAACTATTGTAATTAAGACAGAGTGGTAAGCACACTGGGCAGGCAGATGGACCAACAGAACAGAATACCATCCCAAAATGTATATAAAGTCATCTGAATTTTGATGAAGTTACCACTATAACAGTAAAGAAAGGATTGCTGTTTCAATAATTGATGCTGGGTAAATTGGCTATCCATAGGAGTGCAAGAGATGCCTCTTCAATCTCTGGGCCTGGAAGATCCCCTGGAGGAGGGCATGGCAGCCCACTCTAGTATTCTTGCCTGGAGAATCCATGGACAGAAGAGCCTTGCAAGGCTATGGTCCATGGGGTTGCAAAGAGTCAGACACAACTGAACTGACTTAGGACACAGCACACACAAGGGAACTGAACTTTGATGTGATTCATGGGGTCGCAAAGAGTCGGACACAACTGAGCCACTGAACTGAACTCAACTGAACTGAACTATTCTATTGAAAGCAGAAATTCCAAATTCATCTGGAATAAGGTAACTAAAGATCTAAATATAGAATCTACAATAGTAAAGCTACTAGAAGATAACTTAGAAGAATATGTTGACCTGAAATGGGTAAAATTTCTTAAACTAGGCAAAAAACAAACTTGCCCATAAAAGAAAAGATTGGAGAATCCTACTTCCCAGGTTGCATTAGTGGTAAAGAAATGGCGACCAATGCAGGAGACATAAGAGATGTGGGTTCAGTCTCTGGGTGGGGAAGATCCCCTGGAGGAGGGCATGGGAAATCACTCCAGTATTCTTGCCTGGAAAACTCCATGGGCAGAGGAGCCTGGAGGGCTGTAGTCCTTGGGGCCACAAAGAGTCTAATGTGACTGAAACGACTTAACACAGCACGGCACTTCATTAAAATTAAGAAGTTTTGTTCATCAAAAGAACACTGTTAGGAAACTGCAAACCACAGAGTGAGAGGTATGTCTGGAATTCATACGTCCACCAAAGATATCCTAATCAGAAGAAACCTTTACAAATTAATAATCAATAATATAATATGTAAAATAGAAAAACGTATTTGAACAGTCACTTCATAAAAGATAACATCAAAATGGCCAAACATCAAAAGGTGCTCAACCACAATCAGTCATCAAGAAAACACTGATTAATACCAAAACATGGTACTGGTATCAGTTCAGTTCAGTTCAGTCGCTCAGTCGTGTCCGACTCTTTGTGACCCCATGATTTGCAGCACGCCAGGCCTCGCTGTCCATCACCAGCTCCAGGAGTTCACTGAAACTCACATCCTTCGAGTTGGTGATGCCATCCAGACATCTCATCCTCATCCCCTTCTCCTCCTGCCCCCAATCCCTCCCAGCATCAGAGTCTTTTCCGATGAGTCAACTCTTCGCATGAGGTGGCCAAAGTACTGGAGTTTCAGCTTTAGCATCATTCCTTCCAAAGAACACCCAAATCTACCCAAATGGCTGAAGTTATAAAGATCGTCAATAGCAATATCTTATGAGAATATGGGACCAACAAGAATTATCATACATTGCTAGGGGGAGTAAAAATTCATTGCACGAAAGTGATCCTTTTGTCAAGTAACCTATGTGCAACTATGTCTCTCCCATGGGAGACACGCAAGAGCCAACTAAGAAAGTAACTTGAGAGATCAGACTCAGAGCAGTCCTGTGTTCTGTAAAAGCTAGGACAGAGTGAAAAGGAGCCGAGGCAAGAGAAATAGTCAGATCACCTCCTCTTTGGGATTAATTTCAATGTCTTACCACTCAAGTGCCGGTTTCCCAGGTGATGCTGATTGTCAAGAATCTGCTTTTCAATGCAGGAGACACAAGAGATGTAGGTTTGATCTCTGGGTTGTGAAGATCCCCTGGAGGAGGAAATGACAACCCACTCCAGTATATTGCCTGGAGAATACCACGGACAGAGGAGTCTGGCAAGCTACAGTCCATAGGAGCTTTGAAGAGTCCGATGTCACAATAAGCAACACTCATGTAGTAGAAGCAAGTTTGACCAAAGAGAGCTCAGGCACATGTGTTTCCATTTCCATTTAATTAATTAACTAATGTGTGTGTTTATATTTTTAGACTGGTAACTGTATTAGTCATCTTTGCTGCATAACAAATTACTCTCAGACATAGTGGCTTACACAACAAGCATTTATTATTTCCAAGTTTCTCAAGGTCACAAAACCAGGGAGGATTAGCTTGGGTTATTACCAGGGTGATTCTCGCTTAGGGTTATGTTAGAATCACAAGCTTGCAGTGACCCTGGGCTGGGGTTATCTGAAAGGGGTAAGGAATCTACTTCCAAGCTCTCTCCAGTGGCTGTTGGGAGAGGAAGCTGCAGATGACTCCCCTGTGGGCCTTTTACCTTGCTTACACCTCTTGGCATCTGGTGTAACTCTATGGTTAGTGATTCCAGAAGGAAAGAAAAAGAATGCTCAAGACAGAAGCTGCAGGCTTTTATAAGCTAATATTAGCAGTGAAAGCCTTCCTAGGTGACACCGTGGTAAAGAATCCACCTGCCAATACAGGAGACCATCAGAGACTCAGGTTTGATCCCTGGGTCAGGAAGTTCCTCTGGAGAAGGAAATGGCAGCCTGCTCCAGGATTCTTGCCTGGAAAATCCCATGGACAGCAAAGCCTGGTGGGTTACATTCCAAAGTGTTTCAAAGCATCAGGCAGAAGTGACATTCTTCTGGCATTTAAGCAAATCAAAAGTCCAACCTGTAATCATGGAGTACTGGGTCTAGTACCATCTCTTGAAGAGAAGAGTATCAAAGAATTTGTACATGTATGTTTAGGTCACACTGTCCAAACATTCACATGTGATAAGGTTCAGAATATATCAAAATCTCCCCAGGACACCAGTTCCACTTCTTGGGGTTATCCAATCCTTGTGTGTTCCAGAGGCAGTCTGTGCTGTGCTGTGCTGAGTTGCTCAGTCGTGTCAGACACTTTGTGACTCCATGGACTGTAGCCCACCAGGCTCCTCTGTCCATGGGGATTCTCCAGGCAAGAATGCTGCAGTGGGTTGCCATGCCTTCCTCCAGGGGATCTTCCTGACCCAGGGATTGAACCCAGGTCTCCTTTGTTGTGGGTGGATTCTTTGCCATCTGAGCCACCAGGGAAGCCTCAGAGATAGTCTATGAAGTTACAAATGCTGCTAACACTGTAAATCCTTTGAAAGCTCTAGTTGGAGTGCATGTGTGCTAAGTTGCTTCAGTCATGTCTGACTCTGCAACCCCATGGACTGTAGCCCACCAGGCTCCTCTATCCATGGGATTCTCCAGGCAAGAATACTGGAGTGGGTTGCTGTGCTCTCCTCCAGAGTATCTTTCCAATCCAGG
The DNA here is from genome assembly GCF_027580195.1 of Bos mutus. Classification (NCBI taxonomy): domain Eukaryota; kingdom Metazoa; phylum Chordata; class Mammalia; order Artiodactyla; family Bovidae; genus Bos; species Bos mutus. The sequence continues at coordinate 53,477,961 of NC_091630.1, read as the reverse complement.
GATCGAACCCACATCTCCTACGTCTCCTGCATTGGCAGGCGGGTTCTTTACCAATAGCACCACCTGCGAAAATGCAGCTAACATTAACTTCTTTGAGAGCTATAGCTGCAGTACTATGAATTAACCAGTCTCCCTGACTTTTATCAGTACAAATCAGCACTGTTTTCTGTGCAGGGTGTGAATAGAGGAATAGAGAACGACCTTCACCATACCTTCTCATATAAACTCTTGCCAACTTCAACCTACTTATAATTGTAGTATATGCCTTTTCAAACATTGGCTTAAGAAAAGCTATTTAATTGTAGCTGGGTTTTTCCCCCCTTTGGAACATTCTTTGTGGCTTTCTCTCACTGTTAGCCAGGGCCTTAGGCAGTTACTAGAAAGGACTAAATTGAGTTGCTTTTGTTATTAGCTGTGGTTTGTGAGTCAGCTTACTGCTTCTAAAACAATTACCGAAGGAAGCTATTATTTTGAATAGAAATTTGAGTATATTTAGAAGAAAACGAACCATGTATTTTCTTCTGGCTGCCTCTGCTTCCCAAGCTCATTTCAAAGATGAAAAGACTTTAAAAAAAGAGCAAAGGAGGAAGGGAAAAAAAAAAAAAGGTTAGATTGAGAGTAAGAGAAAGGGAAAGTGAAAGACCGATGTGTAGACAAGGGCTTGAAAGGAGCATGGCAATGCTCAAAGATTGGGAAAATTACATTTTAAGTTTTATAGAACATACAGTTAAATTATTTTATTATCTTGAGATTTCCCCAAATGATAGGATTTGTGCTGACATACTATGCCAATCCATATTAGCCCAAAGAGATCAATTCTGAATAGCTTCATTCTTTGAAGGATATGTAATACATTCTGTGACTCTTCCTGGGGAAATGATGCAGGATAATAAAATCATTGTTTGTGTATGTGTGTTTGTCCTAGATATGTCACACACGGTTTAGATTCTCAGTTTTTTGTTTTTTTTTTTTTTGAAATCTAAGCTGAAACTAAAACCTAAAGCAAGCTTCCTTTGACCTAATTCATATCTAGCTAATAAGAGACTGATTTTCCCTTGAGGTTCTAGTATTTGAATACTGTGGATGAGTCCCCTGTTGCCACAAACAGTTCAAAAAGTTTTCATGTAAGTTACATTTATGAAGAGACCATCTTTCACTTGTTTTGCTAAAGCTTCATTCCCATTTAAACCATTTTACATTCTTTTTGGAAGTAGGTAGCGTATATTTAAATTGGTAAGTAGTCACTTTAGAATTTCACAGATTTTAGCAGACAAGCCATGAAAATTGTCATCCATGACATGTTTATGGTAGAGTTTCAGAAAGAATTTTTTATCTTCCCAAAGTTCTAAAGCAATGAGGATAGGTGAGATGATTTCTGTTTAAGAGGAGACTTGAAAGCAAATCTTTCTGAGTCTTTCAATCCCATTTTTACACTGGTTCATTCCAGAATAATTTTAAAGATTAGAATATAACTGTATACAGTTCAGTTCAGTTCAGTTCAGTCGCTCAGTCGTGTCCGACTCTTTGCAGCCCCATGAATTGCAGCACGCCAGGCCTCCCTGTCCATCACCAACTCCCGGAGTTCACTGAGACTCATGTCCATCGAGTCAGTGATGCCATCCAGCCATCTCATCCTCTGTCGTCCCCTTCTCCTCCTGCCCCCAATCCCTCCCAGCATCAGAGTCTTTCCCAATGAACCAACACTTTGCATGAGGTGGCCAAAGTATTGGAGTTTCAGCTTTAGTATCAGTCCTTCCAAAGAACACCCAGGGCTGATCTCCTTTAGAATGGACTGGTTGGATCTCCTTATAGTCCAAGGGACTCTCAAGAGTCTTCTCCAACACCACAGTTCAAAAGCATCAATTCTTCGGCACTCAGCTTTCTTCACAGTCCAACTCTCACATCCATACATGACCACTGGAAAAACCATAGCCTTGACTAGACGGACCTTGTTGGCAAAGTAATGTCTCTGCTTTTCAGTATGCTGTCTAGATTAGTCATAACTTTTCTTCCAAGGAGTAAGCGTCTTTTAATTTCATGGCTGCAGTCACCATCTGCAGTGATTTTGGAGCCCAAAAAATAAAGTCTGACACTGTTTCCACTGTTTCCCCATCTATTTCCCATGAAGTTATGGGACCAGATGCCATGATCTTCGTTTTCTGAATGTTGAACTTTAAGCCAACTTTTTCACTCTCCTCTTTCACTTTCATCAAGAGGCTTTTTAGGTATAATCAAATAATAGTGGACAGTCAAAATGCAAACCTTCAAACAATCATTCTGATAATTTTATCAACATGAAATGTCAGTCTAACACTAACAACTATTTTAGATTAATTTTTTTTTCCTATAACCCAGCTTTAATCATGAATACTTTAAGTTCAGATACTCCCAGTTGCTCACTGTTCCCTTAACCTGGCATTCTTAGGGCTTCAGATTCTAATCTTGATGTATTTCTCCAGCCTTAGTTCCCACATGTCTCCCCATGCACCACCCTAGACCTCCCATAGGTATGTATGTGTGTGTTCAGTCATGTCCAAGTCTATCAACTTGATGGATCGTAGCCCACCAGACTCCTCTGTCCATGAAATTTCCCAGGCAATAATATTGGAATGGGTTGTCATTTCCTACTCCAGGGGATCTTCCTAACCCAGGGATCAAACCTGAGTCTCTTGTGTCTCCTGCATTGGCAGGTGGATTCTTTACCACTGCACCACCTGGGAAGCCCCTAGACCTAGCGTAGTCGAGGCAAAGTGCCCTTCTGGGGTCCCCAGGCACTGGAGCTAAGAACAGCAAAAGTGTTCTGCTAACCCCATATATATCTGGTCTTCCAGTTGGTCCAACCTTGGGTCCAGGGTAAAAGTGGCTTGTTGATCCATTGTTGTTCTGTTTTCTGGACTTCTATTAGGACCTAAGCCTAACGCAGAGATGAGGATGCCTAGGCTATCCCTAAGCGAATATTTGGCTTGAATTCAGATGCTGGATATCAGAGAGGTCTAAGCATAATCTAAATGTTGTGACAACATATTGAGTAGTCCCAAAGATAGCTCAGTTGGTAAAAATATCTGCTTGTAACACAGGAGACCCCGGTTTGATTCCTGGGTAGGGAAGATCCGCTGGAGAAGGGATAGGCTACCCAGTCCTGTATTCTTGGGCTTCCCTTGTGGCTCAGTTGGTAAAGAATCCTTCTGCAATGCCAGAGACCTGGATTCGATCCCTGGGTTGGGAAGATCCCCTGGAGAAGGGAAAGGCTACTCACTCCAGTATTCTGGCCTGGAGAATTCCATGGACTGTATAGTCCTTGGGGTTGCAAAGAGTTGGACACAACTGAGCAACTTTCACTTTCAAGTGCAAGTAGAGATTCTTCTTGTGTTAGTAGGTGAGTAATAGATGCTGAAGCTACCTAGAGTTCCCCCAAAAGATGATCAGATTACCTGGTGAGAGCTCTCCAGAACCATTTCTAAATTAGAAATGGAAGGTCAGATTTTCTGGTTCATTTTTCCTGTGTCCTGTCCTGTGTTATTAAAATTAATTCTTATTATTACAGGATGCATTTCAGCTGGAAAAAAAAAACCACACACTTAGGATGACAGACTTAGCCTCTATAAACAGTTAATATAACTTATTTCTTAGAGTGGTATTGGGAAATAACAAAATCTACTCCCACATTGCTACTTCTATATTCCATAAATTTTTCTAAGAGTCTGAAAGCTGGAAAGGACTTTACCCTCATTCTATTAACCCAGTGTTTCCAGGAAGCATAACTACCAAAATGTTTTCCTGGGTGCCCTCGGAGCTTGAAGACCCTTTATTGTTAGGCTTTAGACTCCTTGTCTTCTGGTCATCATTAGCCAAAGCATCATCTTGGTTCTCCCCAGTTTTATGATCTTTTACCATTAACAGGAACCATATCTAATGTTATATTTATATGTGTAGGAAACAAGTAAAAGTTACAGCAAAGGGAACATATATTGGTGGTTGAGTATAGACTTTTCAATCAATTTCCCTGACTCAGTCAAGGTCCCTGACTCAAGGAGTCCCTGACTCTTCTTCTTTTCTAACTCCCTGTTACTTGCAGGCTTCCCTGGTGGCTCAGACGGTAAAGCATCGACCTGCAATGTGGGAGACCTGGGTGTGATCCCTTGGGTCAGGAAGATCCCCTGGAGAAGGAAATGGCAACCCACTGCAGTACTCTTGCCTGGAAAATCCAATGGTCGGAGGAGCCTGGTAGGCTACAGTCCATGGGTTCACAAAGAGTTGGACACAACTGAGTGACTTCACTTTCACTTTCTTTCTTTCATTACTTATAGTACAATGTATATTGTTCATTATTAGCTACAAATAGCATTGGCCATATTTACAAATTATCTCCAAATCTGAAGATGCGATGTTAATATCCAGTGGCTCTCCATCAATTGAGAAGTGGATTTCATACTAAAAAGTTAATTGAAATAGTTATTTAGCACTTGGAATTAACTTTCCTGTCTAATTTTCAAAGTCTTGGGGGGATCCAGGGATGGATTCCTGTGGAAAATGGGAGGGGGGATTCTCTAAAACTATGTAGAGCTTAGAATAGTTACAGCCTTTCAGAGCTGGAACTGAAACTCTTACTAGGCCATAGGGGTCTCATGTCAGATGCAGTAACAAATTCTTCCTACTTATTGATATTTTTACTCCTGGTTTTGTATAGGAAAAAATATTTCCTTGCCTTTAAAAAAAAGTATTTATTTATTTGGCTGCATTTGTTGCAGCCAAATGAGACCTTTGTTGCAGCACGTGGGACCTTTGTTGTGTCATGCAAGATCTTTCTTGGAGGCACATGGACGTCTAGTTGTGGCTTGTGGGCTCAGCAGTTGCAGCACGTTGGCTTAATTACTCCATGGCATGTTGGATCTTAGCTCCCCAATCAGGGATTGAACCAATGTCTCCTGCATTGCAAGGCAGATTCTTAACCCGCAGGTTAAAGGGACCAGGGAAGTCCCTTTCCTTGGCTTTTTTTCTTTTTCCTTAAATTCTCAATCAATTCCTATTGTTTACCCCTTTCTTCTGCATTTCCTTTTCTGTCGATCACTGAAAATAATTGAAGTTCCAAAACTTCTGCCCTAGGCGTTCTCCTCTTCCTCTACTCTTCGTGATGTTGTAATACTCATTTAGAACAGAGACACATGCCACTATTATCTGCTTTCTACTTATAACAGAAGTTGCCTAACATGACATTTCCCCCCCTACTAATTATATAAGTAAATTTAGACTCAGTACAGCTTTTAGGAAGGCCCCATTGATTTATCTGAGTTGCTACACAAGATGAACATTCTAGTTCTTATTGACAGATGCTGAGGACATTGAACAAGATACTTGGCTGTCCTGGCTTCAGATTCAGCCATTAAATGACAGTCAAAGTCATCACCAGGCATCACAATCTATCCAAAGCAATCTCTTATCCTTTGCTCTAAATCTTACTAGTCTTCTTTGATAGTAGATATACAGATGTCACTTTATTTTCAGTTGATAAATTTAGTATCCTTCTACTAATTATGCAAACCAGAACACTTGATGTCATCTTTCTTCTCTTTCTCTTTTCCTAAAACCTGTGTTTTTCACTTTTCAGTTGTACTTCAGAATGATTCCTAACACTTGTTGGGAGTTTTTTTTTTTTTTTTTTACTGTTTCATTATCACTGAGGCAGTTCAAACAGCAGTACCTTCTCTCATGGACTATTACAAGAGTTCTCTGACAGAACACCCTCTTGGTTTACAGCATGATGACTGGATGGATGGCCATGGAAACCCATTGGTCAAATATGTGGAGAAAAAGCTAACGAGTTAGTTTTGGACATGATGGGTTAAAGTGCTCTGAGGATGCTCGTAGCAGTTGTTGAGAAAGAACTACTCAGGAGGATTACGCTAAGAAGAAAGTGCTACCCCAGAGAGCAGACTGGAAGTTGGCCTTCAATCTGTCTCTTCATCCTGCTAGAGTGATATGTTTTCGAAAACACAAATGTGAATGGTTTCTAAAATTTGTCAACAACTACCCGTAGTTATCAGGATAAAATCACACTACCATTCCTTAAATTAACATTATCAAGGGAAACATCATGTTGTTGGGTGTTGTCATCTAAACACTTCCACTAGAGTTCAGCTTTCAAAAATGACAGATTGTCAACTCTCCAACAGGACCTTGCAATTAGAAACTCTAGACAAAATACTTAAAAACCACTATTTGAAGGCACTGGAAAATGAGCAAAATAGAAGATATACTATGATTCCACATAAACGAAACACTTAAACATGCAACAAATCTATAGGAACAAAAAGCAGACCAGTGGAGGAAGGTAGGCAGGTAGGAAAGGAGGGTGGGATTACAAAGAGACCCTCAGAAACTTCTCAGTGTGATGACTGTGTTTAATAACTTGCCCACAATGATGGTTTCTTGGATATATATGCACACACAAATAGATCTATATAAAAAACTTATCACATGGCACACTTTATGTGTTACTTCTGGTATGACAATAATTGCTTACCAAACAGTTATCATTTTCATATACCCAGTTCAGTTCAGTTCAATCATTCAGCCGTGTCCGATTCTTTGCGACCCCATGAACTGCAGCAGGCCAGGCCTCCCTGTCCATCACCAACTCCCGGCGTCCACCCAAACCAATGTCCATTGAGTCAGTGATGCCATCCAACCATCTCATCCTCTGTTGTCCCCTTCTCCTTCTGCCCTCAATCTTTCCCAGCATCAGGGTCTTTTCAAACGCGTCAGCTCTTTGCATGAGGTGGCCAAAGTATTGGAGTTTCAGCTTCAACATCAGTCCTTCTAATGAACACCCAGGACTGATCTCCTTTAGGATGGACTGGTTGGATCTCCTTGCAGTCCAAGGGACTCTCAAGAGTCTTCTCCAACACCACAGTTCAAAAGCATCAATTCTTCAGTGCTAAGCTTTCTTTATAGTCCAACTCTCACATCCATACATGACTACTGGAAAAACCATAGCCTTGATTAGATGGACTTTTGTTGGCAAAGTAATGTCTCTGCTTTTTAATATGCTATCTAGGTTGGCCATAACTTTCCTTCCAAGGAGTAAGTGTCTTTTAATTTCATGGCTGCAGTCATCATCTGCAGTGATTTTGGAACCCAGAAAATAAAGTCAGCCACTGTTTCTACTGTTTCCCCATCTATTTGCCATGAAGTGATAGGACCGGATGCCATGATCTCAGTTTTCTGAATGTTGAGCTTTAAGCCAACTTTTTCACGCCCCTCTTTCACTTTCATCAAGAGGCTCTTTAGTTCTTCTTCACTTTCTGCCATAAGGGTGGTGTCATCTGCATATCTGAGGTTATTGATATTTCTCCCGGCAATCTTGATTCCAGCTTGTGCTTCCTCCAGCCCGTGCTTCCTCCAGCCCAGCGTTTATCATGATGTACTCTGCAGACCATTCAGGTATGACCTAAATCAAACCCCTTATGATTATACAATGGAAGTGAGAAATAGATTTAAGGGACTAGAGCTGAAAGACAGAGTGCCTGATGAACTATGGATGGAGGCTCGTGACATTGTTCAGGAGACAGAAATCAAGACCATTCCCAAGAAAAAGAAATGCAAAAAAGGAAAATGGCTGTCTGAGGAGGCCTTATAAATAGCTGTGAAAAGAAGGGAAGTGAAAAGCAAAGGAGAAAAGGAAAGATATATTCACTTGAATGCAGAGTTCCAAAGAATAGCAAGGAGAAATAAGAAAGCCTTCCTCAGCGATCAATGCAAAGAAATAGAGGAAAACAATAGGATGGGAAAGACTAGAGATCTCTTCAAGAAAATTAGAGATACCAATGTAACAGTTCATATACCCAGAGATACTACGAATCAATAAAAAAAGTTAATAAAAATAGGTAGAAACATTTCACAAGGTATATGAGTTTCCTATTACTGTAGTAACAAAAATATGTGTGTGTGTGCTCAGTTGTGTCTGACTCTTTTGCAAACCCTTCTGTCCATGGGATTTTCCAGGCAAGAATGTTGGAATGGGCTGCCACTTCCTACTGCAGGAGATCTTCCCAATATAGGGATCAAAGGTGATTCTCTTGCATCTCCTGCATTGGCAGGCAGATCTTTACCACTGAGCCACCTGGGAAGACAAAATACACAAGCCTTAAAACAATACAAATGTATTATCTTTCAATTAGGGACCCCAAACCCCCAATCCATCTCAAGAGCAAAGTCAAAGGGCCAGCAGAGTGGGTTCCTTCCAGAGACTCTGAGAAAAGAATTTCTTTCCTTGTCTTTTTCAGTTTCTAGTGGCCATGCATCAGAGAAAGCAATGGCACCCCACTCCAGTATTCTTGCCTGGAAAATCCCATGGACGGAGGAGCCTGGTAGGCTGCAGTCCATGGGGTCACTAAGAGTCGGACACGACTGAGCAACCCCTTCACTTTCACTTTCATGCATTGGAGAAGGAAATGGCAACCCACTCCAGTGTTCTTGCCTGGAGACTCCCAGGGATGGGGGAGCCTGGTGGGCTGCTGTCTATGGGGTTGCACAGAGTTGGACATGACTGAAGCAACTTAGTAGCAGCAGCAGCAGCAGTGGCCATACGTATTTTGGGGTTTGTATCTTCCTAATCCACCTTCATAGTGCATCACTCCAGTTTATACTTCCAGCCTCACATCACTTCTCCTCTAACTCTTACTCTCCCTATGTCCCTCTTTCAAGGAAACTTGTGATTTCATCATTATACCAGGCTTCCAAACAAGCATAAACAACTATCCACTGGAATGTTGATGTTGATAGTACAGTTCAAAGAATTGCTAACCTGACAAAGTTTGCTATGGATGTCACTTATCACCACACACAATATTTTGTAAAAGAGAATTTGCATTATATTAACTATGCATATAGAAATATGGCTCTTCAGAAATGCAAATACTGTCTAGAAAATGTTCAGTATATATATTTTGTATAATGTAAATGTATATACTATGAGTAAATTATTTATAAATGATTCCAGGGACAAGGGAAGGTAACACATAGGATTTATACATACATTGAATATTTAAATATGATTTTTAAAAGCAAAAATGAAGTTAAACTATATATTACAAGCTATAAACATTAGTTATAATAAAAAAAAGTGGGCCACACATTTTTATGAGGTAAAGTGTTTAGAATCATTATATCTTCCCTGAACACAAGCTAGCTTTAATTTGACATGGAAAAGTATTCGTAGGGGACATAATTGGTATATTGGTATATTGAATTATTTTACTAACAACTTGGCTGTGGTTTGAAAAAAAATTTCAGCTCACTTTGGAAGTTTTCCACTACAATAGAAAACTTCTAGAAAATGGTTAATTGAATTTTTACTTTCACTTAGTACATAATGAAAGCTACTTAAGGGACATTTTTCTAAAAACCAGTGGAAGCATTAAGGTTCCTAATTTATTGACAAAATAATAAAGGCAATATTCACTTACCATTTCAACAAAAACTGAGTACCTCTAAGGCAAAGACTGTATTTATATCCGGAAAGGATTATTATGGAATGGTGGCATGCATAGTGCCCTTGAAACATTGATTACTGGATTATCCCCAAGCTATTATTCCCCAAAGTTTATTGTGATGAGAGGAAAGTTCCAGTGGTGGTAAATCTTGGAGGTTGTAGCCATAACTTCTCTTTCCGTGGGTAGCATTGGCATGTCCGTAACAACATTCATTACATTTGGCTTCGCTCCTCTCAGAAGCTGTCTTCCCAGCCAATCACGAATTCATCATTGTCATTGCCCGTCATCCGGGCCTATGTATCTCCTATAATTGATCTGGTGGAGGGACCCATCTCCCATTTTACAGCGACACACAGCTCATCCCAAGGATTCAGTCTGATGTGACAGAATTGTTCTCTTTCACAACCCAAAAGTCATATGTCAGTGAACTATTAATACTTTCAGTTTCTTGACCAGTTAAAAAGCTGACGGTGGTTTTATCTGTGGCTGTTTCAGCCAATTTGATTTCTTTCTCCTTAGCTTCCCAAACTTTTCTCAAAGGCTCAGTATTGGACTCCGGGGGAGGAGGGGGTGGGTGGGGGAAATAAGCAATGGGCATGATTTAAGTTTTGTGGATTATTAGGGAGACTGGAAATAATTTCAACTCAAATTGAAAGCAATCAACATTGTAAGAAGAATTCATATCAAGAAATCAAAATCTGAAGAACCTAGATGCCTGGTTTGGGTCTGAAATAATTGAGTTATTGCTATCAGTTGGAGCAATCAGATAACACTTATTGTAGATTTCTGTGGTTAGAAAACATGTGTTGGGTAAAATCTCCTCATGCATCCTTCCAAATCTCTCTAGGGTATTCAGAGGTCAGGACTCAAAAGACTGGAGCTTCTGTTGTCTCAAGAGACCTGGAGCAAAAGCTTAACACAGCCTAGGTATTTCCATGGGAGAAAGAGTCAGGCAGGTGTTTTCAGAGTAGGCTCAAGCTGTGATTTTTCTTCCCGAAATTAGTAGTTTGCTCCTTTCCTATGTACCGCTTTCAGAATATTAACCTGATTTTTTCCCCCCTTGAATTCTAATCATGGCATTAGGGTCATTATGTCTTAATACAAGAAACAATAATAAAGACTTTTTAGCAAGTGACAATTCCAGGTGAGCAGTAAGCTCTGAGGCCAAAATATCCTGAAAAAGATTTTGTGATCCAATAAAATACTCAGTGAATTCTGGCAAATGCTTTATCTTGAACTTACTATTCTGTTCTATGTAGATGAGATTTGTATAAATTACATGATGTATCATAACTTCTATAAGGTGGACTTTTTTTAGATTTCGAGGAAGAGACGGGCATAGTGGGTGACATTTTGCTCTGCTAAAGCACATACAGAGTCCTCAGAATTCCAACACACAGTTGCTGGGACTGATGGAAGCCCCTGAGGGTCCATGAATTATGAGTGATGGAGCCTCAAGTGTGTGTCTGGCTGGGCTTCAGAGAAAATGGGATCCTTCCCCTGTGCTATGGAAAATTCCTTGACCAATCTCAGGACAAAGAGAAACTCAGGGCATCAACCAAGCCTTGAAGACAAGGTAGAAGGTAAAGAGGAAGCAAAGCTCTCTGAATGGGCTGCCGTGGTGTTCTGTGGCAAAGAATCTGCCTTCCAATGCAGGAGATGTGGCTTTGATCCTTGGGTTGGGAAGATCCCCTGGAGAAGGAAATGGCAACCCACTCCAGTCTTCTTGGACTGGAAAATCCCATGGACAGAGAACCCTGGAGGGCTACAGTTCATGGGATCACATATGACTAGAAATTAAACAACAACAGGAAATTCTGAGGCAGTGGAGGAGACTGAATTACATCATTCTTGCCTCCTCACCTCCTCAGATATGCCCTCAGCCCCTTGGGTTACATCTCCTAAAGTAGTTCAGACTGTCTTAGTCTAGGATGGTCATGGGTCCATCTTAGAGACCTCTTCCCTCTCCCTTGATAAAAGGAATCTGGGATATAACCCCTAAACATGTTTTTATTTCTTTCTACACATCCCAGCTGCCTTAGCGAATGACCACACTGGTAGTAACTATAGTGGCTTAAGAAGAATATTGTGGTGTCCCCAGTCATCTCCCCTAAGCCTGCAATTTCAGTATTTTAAGCTAACAAGCAATAATTACTCTAGTAATTAATATAAGATGCTGCTATGTGAATTCATTGAATCCAATTGCTTTCCTTGTTGTTTGTAGAGGGAAAGAAAATTGGAGAACTTTTACCATTTGTAAAGTGAGACTATGTATACCTACCTACCATGGTAGAAGAGAGGATTAAGTGAAATTATATACGACAAATACAAAAGGGCAAAATGGCTGTCTGAGGAGGCCTTACAAAGAGCTGAGAAAAGAAGAGAAGGGAAAGGCAAAGGGAAAATGGAAAGACATACCCATCTGAATGCAGAGTTCCAAAGAATAGCAAGCAGAGATAAGAAAGCCTTCCTAAGTGATCAACGCAAAGAAATAGAGGATAAAATAGAATGGGAAAGGCTAGAGATCTCTTCAATAAAATTAAAGGTAAACATCTTTCATGCAAAGATGGGCACAATAAAGGACAGAAATGGTATGGAGTTAACAGAAGGAGAAGATATTAAGAAAAGGTGGCAGGAATACACAGAAGAACTCTACAAAAAAATATCTTAATTACCCAGATAGCCATGATGGTGTGATTAATCACCCAGAGTCAGACATCCTGAAGTCTGAAGTCAAGTGGGCTTTAGGAAGCATCACTACAAACAAAGCTAGTGGAGGTGATAGAATTCCAGCTGCACTGTTTCAAATCCTAAAAGATGATGCTGTGAAAGCACTACACTCAATATGCCAGCAAATTTGGAACACTCAGCAGTGGCCAAAGGACTGGAAAAGGTCAGTTTTCATTCACAGTTTTCATTCCAATCCCAAAGAAATGCAAGGCCAAAGAATGTTCAAACTACCACACAATTGCACTCATCTCACATGCTAGCAAAGTAATGCTCAAAATTCTCCAAGCAAAGCTTCAATAGTATTTGAATTGAGAACTTCCAGATGTTCAAGCTGGATTTAGAAAAGGCAGAGGAACCAGAGATCAAATTGCTAACATCTGTTGGATCATAGAAAAAGAAAGAGAGTTCCAGAAAAACATCTACTTCTGTTTCACTGACTACACTAAAGCCTTTAGACTGTACGGATCACAACAAACTGTGGAAAAATCTTAAAGAGATGGGAATACCAAACCACCTTACCTGCTTCCTAGGAAATCTGCAGGTCAAGACACAACAGCTAGGAGCAGACATAGAACAACAGACTGGATCAAAATTTGGAAGGAATACATCAAGGCTGTATACTGTCATGCTGCTTATTTAACTTATATGCACAGTACATCATGCAAAATGCCAGGCTGAATGAATCACAATCTGGAATCAAGCTGACACCAGCCTTATGGCAGAAAGTGAAGAGCAACTAAAGAGCCTCTTGATGAAAGTGAAAGAGGAGAGTGAAAAAGTTGGCTTAAAACTCAACATTCAAAAAACTAAGATCATGGCATCCAGTCTCATCACTTGATGGCAAATAGATGTGGAAACAATGAAAACAGTGTCAGACTTTATTTTTTCGGGCTCCAAAATCACTGCAGATGGTGACTGTAGCCATGAAATTAAAAGACGCTTGCTCCTTGGAAGAAAAGCTATGACAAACCTAAAAGCAAAGACATTACTGCACAAATGTCTGTCTAGTCTAAGCTATGATTTTCCCAGTAGTCATGTATGGTTGTGAGAGTTGGACCATAAAGAAAGCTGAGTGCTGAAGAATCGATGCTTTTGAACTGTGGTGTTGGAGGAGATTCTTGAGAGTCCTTTGGACTGCAAGGACACCCAACCAGTCCATCCTAAAGTAGATCAGTCCTGAATATTCATTGGAAGGACTGATGCTGAAGCTTAAACCCCAATACTTTGGCCACCTGATGCAAAGAATTGACTCGTTGGAAAAGACTTTGATGTTGGGAAAGATTGAAGGCAGGAGTAGAAAGGGATGACAGAGGATGAGATGATTGCATGGCATCACCAACTTAATGGACATGAGTTTGAGCAAGCTCTGGGAGTTGCTGATGGACAGAGAAGGGTGGTTTGCTGCACTTAGTCAGACATGACTAAGTGACTGAACAGAACTTAACTGTTATGACAAACTCCAGATCCTGCTTGTATGTGTATATAGTCAAAATATGATAGCTGTTATTGTAATACTTATTAGTTAATAAGAGAAAGTTAGAGCCCAGAAGTGTTGCTAACTATTCCTTAAGTTTGTTATTTAATGTTCTGCTTTTTTAAGCTTTAAATTTATAGTGTTTAAATTTATAGGTTTAACTTAACATTATGAATGTCTTCTTTCTTTATTTCTTTTCCAGGTGACTTTCTTGAGAAGAAATAAAGAGAAATCATTTAACAAGTCTGGGAGTGAGAGCACAGAGTTGAGTTAGCAGGTGGATCTCCAAGTCAAAGCAAGCAAATGGAAAATTCAAGTTCACTCATGAAGAGGGGGTAGATCAGACAGTATTTGATGATCTAAGAGTTAGTTGACCACTTAGAGTCAAGTCAGCCTTGAGAACCACACTGAGCTCAAAGGCAAGCTAGACTCTGAGGACAGGGGACTATGTGACTTTGAGGCATTGGAAAAACCAAAGAGAAATATGGAGAGAATCTCTGGTCTTAGAACACAGGTTGTTTGCCTTTTGCCAGATTAATATTTTCATGAGTACTTGATGCACAGGTTAGAGGTAGAGTTTGAAGAGGTAGTATTGGCCACCTGATGCGAAGAACCAAGTCATTTGAAAAGACCCTGATGCTGGGAAAGATTGAAGGCAGGATGAGAAGGGGACAACAGAGGATGAGAGGATTGGATGGCATCACCGACTCGATGGACATGAGTTTGAGTAGGCTCCGGGAGTTAGTGATGAACAAGGAAACCTAGCATGCTGCAGTCTATAGGGTCACAAAGAGTCATACATGACTGAGCAACTGAATTGAACTGAAGAGCTAGTGACCTGATTCTGGTAGAGCAAAAAAGAGTGTGTAGAAGTGAAAGGAGGCCCTTGTATGGGTATAGATGCATTAACATTCACCACCTCTCAGATACATCAGATATTGTGGGAAATTGAACTGTATTTCTCAGCTCTCTTATGTACCACTTAATAATTCAATAAATAGTTACTCGATGTACTGAGAAGACTGAACCCTTCACGTGGTGTGTTAATTTCAATGTGGCAGCTCTTATTATCATAGGAACTAAGCAACAGAAGGGACCTTGTTTAGCATCTTTAATTTTCCTTATGAATTGTTTGTGATAGGAGAACAAAATCAGGTCACCTAAAGGAAATGATTTGGTCCTAAAAAAGAGCCACTTAATAGGCATGTATTATCACCGTTCAATGGAAATTAATAAAACGTTAGTGTTTATAACTTTTCTTTTAGTATAATGTATTATGGAAATAGTATTCATTTGCACTGGAAGTTGCATTGCATTAGGAATTTCATCCACATCTGAAAATTAGGATCAGAGAGAATTATATATAATATATAATACAATTATTTTTATAAGTATGCTTATTGTATATAGTTATATTTAAAGAAAAAGAGAGAAGAGGGAACATGCCAAGACAGTCAATTCCTAGCTCAAGTATCATATCAGTAGGGTCATAGCAACTTAGTTACCAAGTTTGGCCACCTGTGGCCTCACCCAAGTGACTACAGCATATCAGCATTCCTGCTAAATCACACCAGTTATTTCTGGGCGTATCTGGGGGTATGTCACATGTACTTGGAAATACCTGCTCTCTTTCTTCCATTTGATGTCCTCCTCAAAGCCTACTGACTAGAAGTCCTTTGATGAAACCCCTCCGTTCTGCTCTTGCTGTGGTCCTGGGAGGGGGTCCATCACACTGTCCTAGGATGCTACTGAATTCCATGTATAAATCGAGAGAATTTCATCCACCACTTCTGATACCTCACTAGTCACTGGGGCTCTGAAACTGCATCACTTACATCCTGAATCTCATGACATGCCTCCTTCAATTGGCCCTTTTATCATCTGCTTGCAGCTCGTCCTTTTCCTTCTAGGTGGGGTCTTAGAGATAGTCTCTCAGACTGTTGAGAACCATCTCCCCAAATAAAAGCTTCCCTGTTGTTTCTTAATTTCCTTAAATCTGCCCTAAGGATGATGTCAGTCTTCCCTGGTGGCTCAGATGGCAAAGAATCTGCCTGCCAATGCAGGAGATCCAGGTTCGATCCCTGGATGAGGATGATCCCCTGAAGAAGGGAATGGCTACCCACTTCAGTATTCTTGCCTGGAGAATCCCATGGACAGAGAAACCTGGTGGGCTACAGTTCATGGGGTCTTAGAGTTGGACATGACTGAGTGACTAACACTTCACTTTAACTGCTATATATATTTTTTATCTTCTGTCATGTATTTTCTCATATATGGTATCTATGAAAAACAGTATTCAAGTATCATATAAAATCATAGATACAGCCATCATAACCCTTCCTATTGCCTTGAAAAGAGGAACATAATTCTTCAACTCTGCCCATGCTAGGTTGTGGTGGGTACCACAAGCTAGGCAAGGCCAATGGTAGGGCCTTGGTAGGATATGGGTGTTACATGCATGCTTAAGTGCAAAAGTGGTGTGATTTTTATAATACCCAATGGGGGAGTTCAGGCCAGAGATGAAGGTTGGGGGTCTAGCAGGTAGACATGTGATGTGTTTGAGAATGGGGATGGGTTTGGGTTGGAAGTTCTGGCAGGACAGGATGGTAGCCCTGTGAGAAGACATTCCATGCACTCAGGCAAGGGTGAAATTCATGTTTCAAGCCAAGCATGGGGAAATAATTGAGAGATAGGGACCGAGACAGAGACTGTATGAACAAAAGATCAAAGATAAACTACTTTATGGCTATGTATTTAAATTGCAAATCACTGAACATTCATGAGAATAAACTTGTATTTTAAGTCAGTCTGTAGGTGCTCACTTTTTTGAGGAATCACACAGCTTTTCTAAAATCATATGGGACTTCCCTGGTGGCCCAGTGGATAGGAATCCATCTGCCAATGCAGGGGACAGGGGTTCAATCCCTGATTCAGGAAGATTCCACATGCCTTGAAGCAGCTGAGCCTGTGCAGCTACTGAAGCCCACACAGCCTGTGTTCTACAAGGAGAGAAGCCACCGCAGCGAGAAGCTTGGACACCACAGTGAAGGGTAGCCCCTGATCACCGTGGCTGGAGAACAACCTGCACAAAGCAACAGCCAAAAATAAATAAATAAAATAAAAACAGACATTGCTACAATGTGACTAAGTCCATATTCTAATCCACTGAACTGAAACTGGTATTCTAAACCTATCTCAGGAGAAAAAGAAATTGCTTAAAATGGCTAATTTTTCTTTCATTCTAAGACTTCTTTCTCACTCCCAATCTTTTAAAACATCAGTAATTCATCACAAAGAAAGTAACTTTCTAAATCAAAATTCTTCTATGTCTCAAAAGCCATCTGGACCCTGCCTCTCCCAAAATCCCCTTCACTTTGAGTCCTAGTAAAAATGAGAGTGTGCTGATCCCCAGCCTCCCCCCTGCCCCGCTCCAAATAAAAGCCCATTTGTTTCCATAGGATCTTTTTTAAGATGTCTCCAAATTATATGGCTTGCTTACAAGCACGACGAGAGAATGTGCAGCTGAAAACTCCATATATAGCCCCATCCAAAACCAGAAACATTCTCAAAGGAAAACACACTTTAGATTTGGGAGTGTTTTTAATTGCTTATGTGCCTCATCCCAGCCTTAGTGCTTACATTCTGAGTAAGCTGCCAATTTATAATCATGGTTTAGCCACTCTGACTTGTTCCTCACTCAGGTAGACTCTTAACGGGCTTCCAGGTAAAGATAACTTGCTGCTTGCATGCTTTTGAATGTATCAGTGAAAAACATACTTCAAGAAATGAATCCAGTATATTTTAAGCTGAATATATTGTGAAAGCAGGAAAAGTATCATGTAGACTAGAGCATTAGTCAAAACTGGAATGCCTTTAGTTATGAATATATCTAGTGAATATACTATTCAAAGCCTGTGATTAAAAAAAAAAAGTAATACAAGTCAGGTAGACCTAATTCAGCCAACCAGCTGTTTAAAAAGTTAGAAAAGAGGTAAACAGATGGGAAAAGAGGCCAGCACCTTTGTTTCCTTACATCGAAGAGTGAGAACTTCCAATAAGCTTTGGACAATGATTTAGAAGTAGGGAAACACAAAGGAATTGCATTCGCTCTCTCTACATATTGATTAACAGTTTTTAAGCCCATCAGTCATACTTTAATTTCTATGTGTGATGTGTTTAACATGAGCTCCCAATCCACCTGATTGGATTACCTCACCACCCATAAAAGAATCAGCAGCTAGTGGTTAAAACTGTAATTAGAATCAGGCAGTAATTTGTCATGGGGGTGTGTGTGTTGGGGGGACCCTCTCACCCCTTCTGTTTAAATTTTCCCATATAGATGATGAATAATAATTATATTTCAGCCAATTACCTCTGAGGTAACACAAAGTGTATATGTGACAGGATAACCAAAGGACTTAAATATCTGAACTCCATTTCTTCTTTTTTCATAAAAGTGGTCAGTAAAATACTGAAAGTAGGTTTATTATTCACAGTCTCTGATTTTAGTAAAATTGGAGAGTGGTCAGGGCTGGGTCCTGTCTTGAATGCTCAGTATATATTCCATCATATTTCTGTTCTGTGGACCAAGAGTCTTAAAGAAACAAATAGTGTCTATTTTAGGATATAAATGAACACAAAATTCTATTTTTAAAGAGGTTGAAAATATATTTATTTTCTTTTTTGTATCATGTTGCTGAGATAGATGTTTTCTGTGAATGCTTTATGTACTAAGTCACTTCAGTCACGTCCAACTCTTTTTGATCCTATGGACTCTAGGTTCCCCTGTCCATGGGATTCTCCAGGTAAAAATGCCAGAGTGGGTTGCCATTTCCTCCTCCAGGGGATCTGCCCAACCCAGAGATTGAACCCCCATCTCTTACATCTCCTGAGTTAGCACTAGTTCACCACTAGTACCACCTGGGAAATCCCAGGGGTTTTATAACCATGTTTTATTTTTTTAAATTAGTTTTATTGTAAAATTCACTCACAAGAAATAGACATTGTTCAGGACCTTGTTTAAAGCATTTATCTTTATTTATATATACAACTTTTAAAATTATTGTCTGGTTAAAAAATATAATGTCAGTTCTAAGACACAGAGGTCTTGAAAAACCAACATGGTTTTGGATTAGCGATCATGTGATAAAAGATATAGTGACACTGCTTTTAAGATGTGACTTGAAAAATTAGTCTTTGAAAGTCCTAAAATTAATTAAATCAAAGATGTATAAGGAAAATGTCAGTGTTATAGGAAATAAAACTGGAAAATCATATAACTGAGTGAAAAATGGGATTTGGTAATCTAGTATAAGATGCTATAAGTTGAATTAGTTCCACAAAATTCACACATGGACAGATTGAAATGGAAGAAGCTACTTGTGATATCATGATTTATAATAAGAAATATATATTTGGTTTTGGTCCCCATTTCTGGCACAGAGCTCTTCAAATCCTTGGAATCTCCTAAGTTATGAGAACAATAAAGGCATCTTTTGGTATATTACTGAGGGGACTTTTGGAAAGCACCTAGGGATGGGAACTGATGGCCAGGAGAACCTACCATGTAATTAGAGGGTTGGATATTTCAGTCCCATCCCCACCCCAACCTCCAGGGAGGTCCCAACAATCACCAATAGCTAATGAGCTAATCATTTATGCCTATGTAATGAAGACTCCATAAAACACCAAAAGGATGGGATCAGAGAGTTCCTGTTGGGGAACGCATGGAGATGTGGAGAGAGTGGCATTGTCTGGGGAGGGGATGGAAGTGCCAAGCCCCTTGTCATGTGCCTTGCCCTCTGCATCTCTTCTATCCGGCTGCTCCTGAGCTATATCTTTATGTAATAAAGTGGTAATCTAGAAAGTTAAATGTTTCTCTGAGCTCTAAGAGCCACTCTAGAAAATTAACTGAGCCCAAGGAGGGGCATCACTTAAACCTCTGCTCTACGGCTGGTCCATCAGAAACACAGGTGACAACCTGGGCTTGTGACCAGCCTCTTAAGTGGAAGTCTCATGAGACTGAACACTTCTCCTGTGGGATCTGATGTATCTCAGTGTCATGGAGTCTGAATTGAATTGAAACCCACTCTAGTATTCTTGCCTGCAGAATCCCATGACAGAGGAGCCTGACCGGCTACGGTCCACAGGGTCACAAAGAGCTGGACACAACTGAAGTGATGCATGCACACACATAGGACACCCAGCTAGTATTTCAAGAGTTGCTTGTTGATGGAGAAACATCCCACAATGAAATCATGTGCAGAACCCAAAAGAGCTACATCTCTTTCCCTTTCACAGCACTAGACAATTTTGCTGCCTCCACCTTACTCCAAAATCACTGCAGATAGTGACTGCTGCCATGAAATTAAAAAACGCTTGCTCCTTGGAAGATAAGCTATGACCAACCTAGACAGAATATTCAAAGACTTTACCAACAAAAGTCTGTCTAGTCAAAGCTATGGTTTCTCCAGTAGTCGTGTATGGATTTGAGAGTTGGACTATAAAGAAAGCTGAGGGCCAAAGAATTGATGCTTTTGAACTGTGGTGTTGCAGAAGACTCTTGAGAGTCTCTTGGACTGCAAGGAGATCCAACCAGTCCATCCTAAGGGATATCAGTCCTGAATATTCATTGGAAGGACTGATGCTGAAGGTGAAACTCCAATCCTTTGGCTGCCTGATGCGAAGAACTGACTCACTGGAAAAGACTCTGATGCTGAGAAAGATTGAAGGCGGGAGGAGAAGGGGATGAGAGAGGGTGAGATGGTTGGATGGCATCACTGACGCAATGGACATGACTTTAAGTAGGCTCCAGGAATTGGTGATGGACAGGGAGGCTTGGTGTGCTGAAGTCCATGGGATCGCAGAGGGTCAGACACAACTGAGCGACTGAATTGAACCTTACTGCATGCACACACATGTAGATGCACAGACTAAAGCCAAACTAAAACAAAAAATGTGCATGACGATGATGATAATCTTTGATCATAAATCTCAAGACAGATAAATGATGGATCATAATTATTTCACCCTCTGTCTCTGAGCCAACCTGAGTTTCTGTACTAAATGTTCCCTCTCGTCTTTCCCTCTTTCATCACATCATCCCAACCCATGCTTACTCTTACTTCCAGCCATTGCTAAAAGCTGCTGCCCTTTTTACTGTGTCTTTTCTCATTTCTATTGGTCACTTTGTTTCTAGAAGTCCAGTTCATTTCTTTTCTCATTTTCTGCCCATATTAATATCTTGTTTCTTTAATTCCTTGTGCAGTGATTAATACCTTTCTTAATATAGTAGAAAGAGCCTTGGCTTGGGCCTCCATAGATGCCAGTTACTAAGGTAAATGTCTTAATATCTCCGGGCACCAGGTCCCTGATATGTAAAATGAGGGGGGCTTGAGAGGACCTTGACACTCTAAACACTGTGCAATCCTTCCTACACAGGTATCTTAGCACTTTCGTATTGTTCCTTGCTCAGCAGCAATTTCACAAATGGATGCTCTGCCCCTCTAATTGACTGTAAGATCTCCAGGAGCATACACTGGGACTTCTTTTTCTGTTGTAACTTATAAGTTTCTAGCACAGTTCTAAGTATTTTATAGATATTCTATAAGTGTTCATTTATAAGTTTACTGAAGCCCCTTTGGACGAATTTTCATTTCACATCATTACTACCAACAGTGTAGTGCAGAAGTGAATACATAAAGCGATTACCAGGAAATTAATAGAAAAAATTAAGACAACAATGCAACAAAAATGACTCTACCTTCTATATTACCTGATAATTATCTATATTTGTAACTTGCTCCTTGGCCCTTAATAATTATACCAATAATTTAAAGTGTAAATGGGTAAAAGTTGTGGGGATAAACTTAAAGGTTGCATTAAAGAAATGAGTCTTAATTTAGGGAAGGAGGAGAAATGGGGAACTTTGAGAATCTGATGTCAGCTATGGGCTTTCTCCAAGATGGTTTACAGGTTCCTTACCTGTGATACAAATGCCGTGTTTTCTTAAATCCTGAACATGGGTCCCATGTTTCATTTTTAAAGGGTTTTCTTTAAAAGAAGAGGTCAGTCACTGCTGCTCCACTTAAAGTCCTTTTGAAATGAGGAAGTCTCTTTTAGCACATATGACTGAAGCAGAGGTGGACGTGTCTTAACAACCTATGTAAGGGCTGGTGCACTGGTCATAGCAGACACCCTCTTCCACAACACAAGAGAAGACTCTACACACAGACATCAGCAGATGGTCAACACCGAAATCAGATTGATTACATTTTTTGCAGCCAAAGATGGAGAAGCTCTATACAGTCAACAAAAACAAGACCAGGAGCTGACTGTGGCTCAGATCATGAACTCCTTATTGTCAAATTCAGACTTAAATTGAAGAAAGTAGGGAAAACCACTAGACCATTCAGGTATGACCTAAATCAAATCCCTTATGATTATACAGTGGAAGTGAGAAATAGATTTAAGGGCCTAGATCTGATAGATAGAGTGCCTGATGAACTATGGACGGAGGTTCGTGATATTGTACAGGAGACAGGGATCAAGACCATCCCCATGGAAAAGAAATGCAAAAAAAGCAAAATGGCTGTCTGAGGAGGCCTTACAAATAGCTGCGAAAAGAAGAGAAGCTAAAAGCAAAGGAGAAAAGGAAAGATATAAGCATCTGAATGCAGAGTTCCAAAGAATAGCAAGAAGAGATAAGAAAGTCTTCCTCAGTGATCAATGCAAAGAAATAGAGAAAAACAACCGAATGGGAAACACTAGAGATGTCTTCAAGAAAATTAGAGATACCAAGGGAATATTTCATGCAAAGATGGGCTCGATAAAGGACAGAAATGGTATGGACCTAACAGAAGCAGAAGATATTAAGAAGAGGTGGCAGGAATACACAGAAGAACTATACAAAAAAGAGCTTCACAACCAAGATAATCACAATGGTGTGATCACTCACCTAGAGCCAGACATCCTGGAATGTGAAGTCAAGTGGGCCATAGGAAGCATCACTACGAACAAAGCTAGTGGAGGTGATGGAATTCCAGTTGAGCTATTTCAAATCCTGAAAGATGATGCTGTGACAGTGGTGCACTCAATGTGCCAGCAAATTTGGGAAACTCAGCAGTGACCACAGGGCTGGAAAAGGTCGGTTTTCATTCCAATCCCAAAGAAAGGCAATGCCAAAGAATGCTCAAACTACCGCACAATTGCACTCATCTCACACGCTAGTAAAGTAATGCTCAAAATTCTCCAAGCCAGGCTTCAGCAATACATGAACCGTGAACTTCCAGATGTTCAAGCTGGTTTTAGAAAAGGCAGAGGAACCAGGGATCAAATTGCCAACATCCACTGGATCATTGAAAAAGCAAGAGAGTTCCAGAAAAACCTCTACTTCTGCTTTATTGACTTTGCCAAAGCCTTTGACTGTGTGGATCACAATAAGCTGTGGAAAATTCTGAAAGAGATGGGAATACCAGACCACCTGACCTGCCTCTTGAGAAACCTATATGCAGGTCAGGAAGCAACAGTTAGAACTGGACATGGAACAACAGACTGGTTCCAAATAGGAAAAGGAGTATGTCAAGACTGTATATTGTCACCCTGCTTATTTAACTTATATGCAGAGTACATCATGAGAAACACTGGGCTGGAAGAAGCACAAGCTGGAATCAAGATTGCTGGGAGAAATATCAATAACCTCAGATATGCAGATGACACCACCCTTATGGCAGAAAGTGAAGAGGAACTAAAAAGCCTCTTGATGAAAGTGAAAGAGGAGAGTGAACAAGTTGGCTTAAAGCTCAACATTCAGAAAACGAAGATCATGGCATCTGGTCTCATCACGTCATGGGAAATAGATGGGGAAACAGTGGAAACAGTGTCAGACTTTATTTTTCTGGGTTCCAAAATCACTGCAGATGGTGACTGCAGCCATGAAGTTAAAAGACGCTTACTCCTTGGAAGGAAAGTTATGACCAACCTAGATAGCATATTCAAAAGCAGAGACATTACTTTGCCAACAAGGGTCCATCTAGTCAAGGATATGGTTTTTCCAGTGGTCATGTATGGATGTGAGAGTTGGACTGTGAAGAAAGCTGAGTGCCGAAGAATCGATGCTTTTGAACTGTGGTGTTGGTGAAGACTCTTGAGAGTCCCTTGGACTGCAAGGAGATCCAACCAGTCCATTCTGAAGGAGATCAGTCCTGGGTGTTCTTTGGAAGGAATGATGCTGAAGCTGAAACTCCAGTACTTTGGCCACCTCATGCAAAGAGTTGGGTCATTGGAAAAGACTCTGATGCTGGGAGGGATTGGGGGCAGGAGGAGAAGGGGATAACAGAGGATGAGATGGCTGGATGGCATCACTGACTCGATGGACGTGAGTCTGAGTGAACTCCGGGAGTTGGTGACGGACAGGGAGGCCTGGCGTGCTGCGATTCATAGGGTCGCAAAGATTCGGACACGACTGAGCGAATGAACTGAACTGAACTGATAGAGGCCAATCAGAGTCCTTCCTTGGAAGTTTGAAAAGGAGGTAAAATTTTAGGTTCAAGTTAGTTGGTAGAGTATTCTAGAATTAGAAATCTATTTGGTCTTTGGAGATGGAGTGGACAATTTTAAACCGTGAATAAACTAAAGAGGAACTAGAGGAAAACTTGGGTAGAGAACACACAAAAAAATTGATGAACAACATATGTGGAGATGCAATATCAAGGGCACACATAGCCTAAAAGTAAAAGAGAGTATGACCTAGGTTCCTGGTAGCTTTTCCAACCTTCATGCCCGTTTGTACTGTATTCACTACTCTTGAATGCTTTTCAAATCCTGACTCTTTGACAACCCTTTCATAAATCCCTCATCCCTACCACACACACACACACACACACACACACACACACTCACCATTTTCTTGAATTAATTTGCAATTTGTCTGTTTCTCATAGCCAAAATGAGAATAAGCATTAATCTGAGATATTTTCTATGCTGCTTATGGTAGAAAATAAGACTTTTTTCTCAGGGTGGAAATGTTGATGATGCAGTTAATTTCCATAAGATGCTTAGAAGATGAAGGTTCTATGTGACTGTTAAAGCTTTTTTTAATACTTAAATTTTTATTTATATTTATTTAAATATTTATATATTTATTTATATTATTCCTTCTGAATAGTTTGCAATTTATTTTATGGAAACAACAAAAATGATATAGTAGCTAAAATTATTAGTGTGAAAAGAATTAAATAAAAATAAAATTTATATGTTTGAAAAGAAAAAATTTAATATAATTTTCAAAACTGCTGGGAATTGAATATCAGTCCAGTGGTTTGGACTCCTTTCTTTCATGGCCCAGAGCCCTGATTTGGGAACTAAGATCCCACAAACCACGTAACACAGCCAAAAACACCCCACCAAAAACAAAGAAAACAAGACAAAACTTCTAAACAAGTCATGGTAAAAATAAAGAAGCAGAACAATTTTTTCACCAACATGTTTTACCTGCATTTGCATAATAGCAACAATTGTGATTTCTATTTGAACAGACAAATCTTTAATAAAACTATTTTATGATATGTGAAGGCATCTGCTTTTTGATTATGCAAATTTCATGCTTATAATATCTTTTCTTTTGAACATATTTTCAGCTACTTGATTGTGTCTTGAAATTTTATCCTTACAAGTGTCACATAGTCTTAAGCTTAATTGATTCCATGGTATATATTCAAAAGGCATATAGTAAATATTAACACAATTTTTATTAACTTTTATGGAACTTTTGATGGGCTGCTCCAAAGCTCTACCAGGGATTACACTCAGAGACATATCCTTTCTTCTGAAAAAATAATATTTTGCACAATGATTTTTAAATGCTAAGTAATTCACATGTTTCCAGTTAATGTGGGGAATACCATGGGACGTATGAAAAAGAAGGAAGGAGGCCAAGAATGGAGCCAGAACCACACCCTGCTGGTTACTCTACAACTCTGTTTTCAATAGACTTGCCAGCATGAAAGAAAAAGTTTTGGTTTGCCAGGAAGTCAACATGGGATTCTCAATTTACTAACCTGTGGGTTTTGTTACTGTATTGAGATGCTGAAGGATTTTATTCCTCTCTTCCAGGTTTGTTTTTTGAATTTCTGATCATAGGAACATGCAATGACCTCTTCTGGAACACAAATAAAATACTCAATGCCTATTTATCTGTTGTACTGGCAAATATTTTGAGGTATTTGAATAAAAGAAGCCTTATTAATTTTTCCAACTTTTTATTGTAAGAAATGTTCTTAGATGTGTGTGTGATACAAAAATAGTGCATTCACTTTTCAAAAAAATTTTTTTTGGTTAAAATAGGCAATACCATAATACTTAGAAAACAGAATCTGTGAGAAGATATGGGTTGGATTTTTGACTCAGCCCCATCATGAACTTGCCCAGTGTCTTTGGGCAAGTCATTGGTCTTCATTCCACCTCTGCATTAATACCAAATACAGAAAGAATAATACCCTTTATACTTTCTTGGAAGGTTGGTATAATCACAGAGATTATGTAACAGAATGTAAGAAATAGAAGGAATTTTAATGGTCATTCCAAGCCCGCTAATATTGCATGGACAATAACTAAGCCCAGCAGTATTGAGTAACCAATTG
This sequence comes from Bos mutus, assembly GCF_027580195.1. Lineage (NCBI taxonomy): Eukaryota > Metazoa > Chordata > Mammalia > Artiodactyla > Bovidae > Bos > Bos mutus. The sequence goes on along the minus strand of NC_091630.1, from coordinate 53,451,628 downwards.
TTTTCCCTAGTCTCCATACATAGCTTCCTCTTTACACTTTTATGAGAATGCTTGAGTCACATGTGTTAATTCTCTACCATATATCTCCTGACTAATCCATATGAACTTGAGAACAGAGAAAATGTCATCTTCATATTGGCCTTTCATACCCATTTTTCTCTTAATTTATTCCTGCTCAGCATTCCTAGGGAAAGATTGTTCTGATCCCATACCCTTGTTATATCTTTTCACCACATCCTCTACTTTCTTGGTAACAGTATCACATCAGTAATTTTACATATAAAATCATAAATATATATATGATTACATTAAATAGATATATTTGCATAATTTACATATGTATTATATGTATACATATATATACAATGATTGGGTTAATGTTTTTCTATCCAACCTGTTATGTTGTAGTTTCCTCATCTATTACTTGTGAATAATAAAGGTATCCAGCTTATATAATTATTGTGAAGAACATTTGATTAACAGTATACAGAACATACAAGAGGAATCCAATGAATTATTATTATTGCTCTTATTATTATTACTATTAATTTCCAGGCAATCTGTTTATCACTGGGAATGATGATAGAGATTAAAACAACTCTTCATATCAGGCTGGACATGATAATTTTAGGTTTAATAGGTTGTAAGGTTATCTCTAATGTGAAGAGCCAATTCATTGGTAAAGACCCTGATGCTGGGAAAGATTGAAGGCAGGAGGAGAAGGGGATGACAGAGGATGAGATGGTGGGACGGCATCACCGACTCAATGGACATGAGTTTGAGTAAGCTAAGGGAGATAGTGAAGGACAGGAAAGGCTGCCCTACCGTAGTCCACAGCGTCACAAAGAGTTAAACACAACTGAGCGACTGAACAACAACAAGGTTATCTCTGTGCTGCCTTATTGGTGGGTCATCCACAGGATATCTTTCATCTCTTCATTCTAGAGGCAGATAATTCTATTCAGGTAGAGGAATCACAAGGCAGACTGAAGAAAAACCACAGAGGATCAATTCTCGGGCTGGGAAGATCCCCTGGAGAAGGGAACGGCTACTCAATCCAGTCTTCTTGCCTGGAGAATTCCATGGACAGAGAAGCCTGGTGCACTACTGTCCATGGGGTCTCAAAAGAGTTGGACATGACTTAGCAACTAAATAACAATAACAACCACAACATATGATTGCAGTGTAATGGTATCTTGCCAAACACGTGCTTATAGAAAGTTTCAGTCAATTCTGTCCCATGTATATTTGAATTTCTGCTAGACCCTAGAAAATCCCAGAGAATAAGACAGATATAGAGACATTCCATTGAGGAGAAGACTTCAGTGTAACACTTACACAAGTTAAGTCAAAATGTAGAAGACTGAGGCTACAACAGGACAACTAAATATTTCTGAGAAACCAGCCTGGTAGCAAAGAAATGTAGTAGAAAAATAAAGTCTATGATAATCTGGAAAAAAATAAAACATGCAGTTTTTAGGATCACATGCAAAGGGTGAGCAATTTAAAGGTGAAAGGATCAATATTATTTTTCTTCATTCTCATGAAACTGGGTAGCCCAATTCAAAATAAGCACTCAGTAAGTTGGTAATATCTTCAGAGTTGTCAAATGATGACAGGTTAAGTACCTTGCAAATTTAAAAGCAATTAAAATTATTGAGTATTTTGTTTCATGAATGTGTCTAAATTTGAAAATTGAAACTACATTCTGTACAATTGTCTTTTAAATGAAGAGATAAAAGTATTTCTTTTTCAGTGTTTATTATGAAGTTAAGCAGTTTTTATAAATAAATGCAGTTGACAGGTATGGGTGAATTTATGGAAGGTAGCTTTGAACTACTGAAGTGAGACTTAACATTATAAGGTTTGATATAAGAAAGGGAAAAATAGCTATCATGCTGCAGAAGAATTTTGTGACATTTTCTGCAAAGTAATTTCTGAGTATAATTTACTCCCTGAATTATTTTATAATGGAGTTATAAATTATATAAAATAAATTATTTTATATTTATATAAATGTCAGAGAAGGCAATGGCACCCCACTCCAGTACTCTTGCTTGGAAAATCCCATGGACGGAGGAGCCTGTTAGGCTGCAGTCCGTGGGGTCGCTAAGAGTCAGACACGACTGAGCGACTTCACTTTCACTTTTCACTTTTCACTTTCATGCATTGGAGAAGGAAATGGCAGCCCACTCCAGTGTTCTTGCCTGGAGAATCCCAGGGATGGGGGAGCCTGGTGGGCTGCCATCTATGGGGTCGCACAGAATCGGACACAACTGAAGTGACTTAGCATAGCATATAAAAATGTATTTTTAAATTTAGGATATTTTATATGTTATTATGGTGATGCTTGCCAACTATGACCAATCCAATGAATATTGGTGAATAAAGTATTTCCAGTTTTAAGACATGCATCTTTTCAAACTAAAAGCACTCATAGAACAAAATCTTTAGCTGAATACTCCACTTTTACTAGAGTGTTTAAAAATACCATATACTTCCTTCTTGCTTATTGCCCAACTCTTTGTGACCCCATGGACTACGGCTCCTCTGTTCATGGGGTTTTCCAGGCAAGAATACTGGAGTGGGTTGCCATGTCCTCCTCTAGGGAATCTTCCTGATTCAGAGATCGAACCCAAGTCTCCTGCATTGCAGGCAGATTCTTTACCATCTGAGTCACCAGGGAAGCCCACTTGCTTATAAAGAATCAGCTAATTTATTCCTGATAAATTGTTTTCATCCTGATGTTTGATTGCTTTTTAACGTTCACAGTACACTATGTACTGTTTTTTAATAAGGATACTGAGGCATAAATAAAAGTTAAAAGTAGCAGGGAGTTATATCTGTCCCTATAGGTGTCTAATGAGAGAACAAATAACTATTTTGAGGGATTTTGTCACCTGGGAAACATTAGAATTTTTTGGACTCAGTCATTTGACTAAATGATTATAAACATTTGTTTTTAAATTAACATTTGTTGCAATTACCTTCTGTGCAGGACATTGTATTAGGTGCTGTAAGGAAACAAAACTTGAGTGAGCTGTATTTTGTGTTCTCAAGTTATTTCAAGTCTAATTGTGGAGATTTATATACACAAATAATTTTAATAAAAGATAACATTTGATACATGATGATAGAAGAATAATTTATAAAGATATGAATGGAGGCGAAGATAAGTTTGTGTGTGCTCAGTCATTTCCAGCTCTTTTGTAACCCCATGGACTGTAGCCAGAGTCCTATGTCCACAGGATTTTCCAGGCAAGAATACTGGAGTGGGTTGCTCCCACTCTTTTGCAACCCCACGGACTGTAGCCAGACTCCTATGTCCACAGGATTTTCCAGGCAAGAATGCTGGAGTGGGTTTCGAGTTCCTCTTTCCAGGGGATCTTCCCGAACCAGGGATCAAACCCGTGTCTCCTGTGTCCCTTGCACTGCAGGTGGATTCTTTACTGCTGAATCATTAGGGAAGCCCAAGTTTAGCTTAGGAAGAGACAAATATTAAGTAAAACTTCATGGGAACAGTGACTTTCAAGGTTTATCTTGAAAATGGCATCGAAGTTTGGGGGAAGCAACATCGGGGAAGGCTTCTCAGTGGATGGAGCAGAGATGATGTTGGTGTGGAACAGAGAAAATTCTAAGCATATTGAAGACCCAGTAGAAAACTGAAGTGAATTACGTGTTGGTTCCTTTGGTGTCTAATCCTGTTCTCTACATAAAGTATCTGCTTATTGGATTAAAATGAAATAAGCTGGAATTAAACATCTATAAACTAAGAAATGTTTACCCACAGAAGCATTATTTTGAGACAAGAGATTTTGACTCTTCCAGTTGGTGGTGGCTTATTAGCTCCATGTTCCTTACCAGACCTCCTGTCATAAAACAACTCATGCCATTGATAACTATGGCACCTGGTCACGGTGGGTGGCTTCAGTCAGTGTGCTTCCCCTAACACTTTCACATGGAGTTACGGACAGAACAAGTCTGTGGGTCAGGGGACCTTGACTTTGCAGCCCTCTGCTTATGTACTTTTGGACAAAAGCCTCATCTCTGTGTCTCAATTACTGCCAAATAATCTCCTAGGTCCTTTCCAATTCTTTTGTAATAATATCTTTGTAAAACAACAAAATGAACATTAACTTTTTTTTTTTCATTTTGAAACTCCTCCAGATTGTCAAGATTAAAACAAAGCAGCCAAGTCATAAATCTGAATGAAGATTTGAGAGTGAAGGAATGTGCTAAAATAATATTGTTCTCCTAAATCCCTTTCTAAAGGTGTAAATTGCAATCTGACATAACTGCCATTCTGAGTTGTTTTGTTTAACAATGGGTTTAATTAGACAAATAGCTTGTAAAACAAGAAAAACAGATGGGCCATCAAATTTAAAATGTGGAAGCCCAGTAAAATAATCTGTTAGCCTCGGGCCAGGCAATTGTGACCCAATAGCAGTAAAAAATACAGGGTGGAAATGTTTAGGAAGGTGCTTGTTAATATGTTTTAAACACCATGAACAGAAGTAGATGTTACCTTCCTCAAATATTTGATATTATCTAATTCATAACAAAAATCAACTATTTGGACATTGTTGATGAATGTTTGATGAAACTGCTTCAATTTACAACATCCATTTACTGAATGTGGCTTTAGTGGTAAGGAACCTACCTGCCATAGCAGGAGACACAAGAGACGTGGGTTCTATCCCTGGAACCGGAAGATCCTCTGGAGGAGAAAATGGCAACCTGCTCTAATAATCTTGACCAGACAATCTCATGGACAGAGGAACCTGGCGGGCTACAGTCTATGGGGGTCACAAAGAGTTGAACACGACTGAAGTGACTTAGCATACACAACAGGAACTTCTAGAACTGTTCTTTAATACCCATGGACCTGTGGTAGTACTGAGGTAGGAGATATTGGCCCCAGAGCCGGACACCTGGGGTTTTTCAGTTCAGTTCAGTTCAGTCACTCAGTCGTATCTGATTCTTTGTGACCCCATGGCCTGCAGCATGCTAGCCCTCCCTGTCCATCACCAACTCCAAGAGCCTACTCAAACTCATGTACACTGAGTCAGTGATGCCATCCAACTGTCTTATCCTCTGTCCTCCCCTTCTCCTCCCACCTTCAATCTTTCCCAGTATCAGGGTCTTTTCCAGTGAGTCAGCTCTTTGCATGAGGTGGCAAAGGATTGGAGCTTCGGCTTCAGCATCAGTCCTTCCAGCGAACACCCAGGACTGACCTCCTTTAGGATGGACTTGTTGGATCTCCTTGCGGTCCAAGGGACTTTCAAGAGTCTTCTCCAACACCACAGTTCAAAAGCATCAATTCTTTTGTGCTCAGCTTTCTTTATAGTCCAACTCTTACATCCATACATGACTACTGGAAAAACCATAGCCTTGACTAGATGGACCTTTGTTGGCAAAGTAATGTCTCTGCTTTTTAATATGCTATCTAGGTTGGTCATAACTTTCCTTCCAAGGAGTATGTGTCTTTTAATTTCATGGCTGCAGTCATCATCTGCAGTGATTTTGGAGCCCCCCAATATAAGTAGAGTACAATTCTAGCTTTGTTCTCACCCAGACACTCCAAGGACAGATTAGTGGTAAAAGCTGAACTCCACTAAAGCAAAGAGGTAAAGTGCCCACTCCCAAGGTTCAGGAAGACTTACTTCCCTGTCTGCATTCTCAGGAAGTTTTCTTGGGGGTAGAAAAGGGAGGGGGCCCCACCCCATAATATGGATATGTGCCCATAGGCTTCTGCGGTGGGATCCATCTTAGAAAAAAGTTGCACACACATCTTGGGGAGGGTCCAAGGACCAGTCAGGTGTGAAGAAAGAAACAAGATAATCAGACAAAGGTAAACAAAGACCTGGAAGGAATGTCCTGTGTTAGTGACTTATATCATTTCTTTACTGCGCTCCTCCTCACTCAGGACCTCTCAGGATGTGCATCTCTGACTTCTGACTTAACTGCGCTCCTCCTCATCAGAGCGGACGCCCATATCCTTTCTCTCCAGGTGTGTATCTCTGCCTGTTTTGACTTACTGCACTCCTCACTCAGGACACCTGCACTCCTCTTTGGGTGTGCATTTCTCCCTTCCACACCTGAATTGTTTTAAATGTTTCTCTGTGTGCACTCCCATTCATTGTGCTGTGTCTCTAATAACAAACTTTGTACCTGTTTTTACAGTTTTTGCCTCCTGCATACATTCTTGCTTTCAAATGAGGGAAAGAGCCAGGGCCAATTTGCTTCTAACCTCTTCCACCTGCTGGTCTAGTGGTTAGGTCTCTTGGCTTTCATCCAGGGTTGCTGCTGCTAAGTCGATTCAGTCGTGTCCAACTCTGCGCGACCCCATAGACGGCAGCCCACTAGGCTCCTCTGTCCCTGGGATTCTCCAAGCAAGAAGACTGGAGTGGGTTACCATTTCCTTCTCCAATGCATGAAAGTGAAAAGTGAAGTTGCTCAGTCGTGTCCGACTCTTGGCAACCCCATGGACTGCAGCCTACCAGGCTCCTCAGTCCGTGGGATTTTCCAGGCAAGATACTGGAGTGGGTTGCCATTGCCTTCATCCAGGTTACCCAGATTCAATTCCTGGGCAGAAAACTACGATCTCTCTTAGGACTGCCCAATGCTTTCCCTCTGAGATCAGTATTGGGACTCATCAATTTGTCCCAGTTGTTCCATTTCTGAAACCCAGTCGTTGTATGATGTGAGTCATTTGATTGCATGGGATAAAACATCAGGTGAAAACCTGAGATTTAAAATGTTTGCCTATCTTTAAAAGTTAGTTTCTTTTGAAATAATATGATTTCTCATTTAACCAGAAATTTTCCATTTCTATTTCATACTTATTTTTTGTACCTCAAAGTGATGCTTTATGCATTCTACTCTCAAATTTTCCATGTTGAAACAAAAATTTGTGTTTGTTATGTATATGGGCTTATTACTTTGAACCACACAAAATATCCATTTGTTAGATAAAAAGCAGTTAAATGTTATTATGCCAAATACATACGTGATATTTTTGTAATTAGAACACCTAGCCCATGAATTACTGAAAATAACTTCCTTATTAGACAGTGACTTTTTATTTTACTTTGCATGTCTTTATTTTCCCCACAGCTGAATCTAGTACAATTGACAGTTTAGTGTTTCATGAATACTTGGTGATGAATATTATAAATATATATATATAATACTAATTATATATATAATTGTATGTATCACATGTATATAAAAATTATGTATGTCACAGTTCTAGTGGTTGTTTAGTTGCTAAGTCAGGCCGCTTTGCAGCACTATGGACTGTGCCTGCCAGGCTCCTCTGTCCAAGGAATTCTCCAGGCAATAACACTGGAGTGGGTTGCCATTCCCTTCTTCAGGGGATCTTCCCAACCCAGGGATTGAACTGTGTCTCCTATGCACTGGCAGGCAGATTCTTTACCACTAACACCACATGGGAAGCCCATATTATATATATGTATATATTTATCCTGTTTAGAAGTGTGAATGGAAAAGAGAGATGGTTTGGGGCTAACTAAAATCAAGGGAGAAAAGTGCAAAATTCCTATTCAAAGCTGTCCCAGAAAAAACATGATAAAATATTTGTTGTCTTCAGGATCATCATGTTCTAGTGCACACCCATAATTAGTTCTTTCTGAGCTGAAAAAGCTAATTAAGAAAATGCCTATCAACTGCATGCAACTGATGCTAATGTGCACTCTGTGATGAATGGACTCAACACCCAGGATTGTCATCACGTCCAAACCCCTAAGGAGGAAAGTTTCCAGACTCTGTGTGCTAGGTGCAATCCCCAAATGGCAAAAATGGGTCAATTAATATGCATACATATGTGCACATAGAGATGAAGTTGTCAATTTCAGGTAGCAGGAAGAATTTACCAGCAGTGACTTCTGTTAGGCAGAAGCCATCAGGGAAGAGGAAGTAGATATTAAATTTAGACATTAATTTAGATTTTTTTTTTCAAGTAGTATTACCAGGCTAAGTCCCATGTAAAATCAAGCCATTTCAAGTGAATGAAATGTGGACAGAGAAAGTGGCCCAGACTCCCTTGTCTTGTTCAAGAAATGTGGAGTTTCTGAAAGTCTAGGAAAGAATACACCTCTTCTTCCTCTTTGGTTCTTTTCAAGGGCTAAGACAGAATTTCATCTAGGGAATACATTGCTCTGTCTTTAACCATTTTTTTTGTGTGTGTCCCTTGCTGAACATTAATCTATTTATATATCTGGAGGAAAAGGTTTAGAGTCAGCAGATTTCAATGTGCCCTAATGGAGGGACCCCAAGATGGAACCAAGTTTTCGAAGGACAAAAAGCACATACTTCAGAGTCAGGTGGACTTGAGTTTGAATCTTAGCTTCTCTAATTCCTACTTGTGTGATCTTGGACAACTGGCCTAACTTCTCTGGGAATTAGTTTCCTCTCCTGTAAAATGGGAATAATAATCCCTGCCTGTTGTGATGATTGGGTGAGGCAATGCATGCAAAGCATCTAACATAGCCTGTGACACTGCATGGTCTGAAAAATCTTTTTTTTTTTAAAGCGTTACCATGTATTGGACACTAATCCTGAAGATGTAAGAATCAGAGACACAGAGTTATTTTTTCATTATGTGTTTTCCCTTTAGTTTCAAAGGTGATGATCTAGTCTTAAAACCAACAAATAGACAACCTGAGTGCTTTCATGCAGGCTTTAAGTCAAGTAGTTGGTAAGTGTTATGGGAGTCCATACGAGAATATAGAATTTCTCTATGGACACTGCAAGAAGATATGCTGAGTACTTTTCACTTCTTCCCACAAAACTTGATCAAAAATGCAGAGAAAATAAAACTTTTGTGATTCAGTTCCAAGTGTTTCTTTAAAGGGGCTTCTGAAGATGGTTGAAGAGTCAGATCTATTAGCTCACTTTCAAGCTAATGCTCCCAACGTGCAATGTGATCTCACTATGGTTAAAAAAAAAATAGATTTCAAGGTATAGAAAAGAAGAATACTGTTGAATAGCATATTTAGAATGAAAAACTGGACACAAACTGTGCTGTTCACTTTGAAATAGTATAAAAAACAGTAATGCGGCTGGCACTATATAGCCCCAAACTGACTGATACGTCTTTCCATTGAAGATAGCAGCAATCCCACTGTGCGTGCTTGTTGGGGCTTCTTTGAAAATTCTGCATTTCCTTTGCACACCCTCAAGCACACTTGTGCCTCATGGCCTTCTCTGACACTGTCCCAATCTTACAGGAAACACTGGAGACTCATCATTTATACCACACGACCAGCGCTCTCTGGCACCAGCATGTAGCTCAGCAAGGTATAACTGGAAGTTTTTTCTTTCTGTTGCTGTTGAAACCATAGAGGATTAAAGATTTGCCAAAGTTCAATCTAGGTAATCCCTTCTATAGGATTAACTCACTGAATGGCTTCCCTGGCGTATTTGTTTTAGGAAAGAAAAAAACAAACAGATTTCAAATCCCTAAATCTGGAGGTAACATTTTATTACGCAGATAACATCATCGATTACTTGTGAGTGTGTCTGTGTGTGCATGTGCTTTATCCATGTTCACAGCTTATCCCATGAGAAATCTAAATGAAAATTAAAGAAAAAAACTGTAGTTTTTCACAAACTATAATTACTTTAATTACAGGATAATTATATAAATAATGCATTTGAATGTAGGTTTCGGATTTCTTTGTTTTCTAAATATTATCATCTTTCAGTGTTTTCAGACGTGTAAACAGGAAACATTTAAGTTTAGATGAAGAGCAGGTGAAATGCCTGTGATACAAGTACAGACAATCAAAAGATGATTAGGCTATTGAAAACTGCCTAACTAGGTACTAATTTTTAAGTGAGCAGGTGTACTTAGTCATTATAACTTTAAAATGAAAAAATATATGAATTACACCAAGACCCCCCTTCCCAACATTAAAATAACATTAGAGGTCTGGCTGGTACCAAGTAAATCCAGCAAAGGCAAAAGAGGTGGAAATTCCACAATGAGACAGTCAGCCACTCCAGAATTAGAGAAGAAAAAAAAAAAAAAAAAAAAAAAGAAATACAGGCTTCTAAAGAAATGATTTCACAACACTTTATTGACTTTCTTAAAATACAGCTCAAACATCATTAACGTGGTACAAAGATTAATATTTTGGTTATTGTGAAGGGATGATTAACTTTGCACAGGAATTGTACAAAATAAGAAAACTCTTATAATTACCATGGGTGGAAATCAATTGTTTTTTTTTTTTTTCCTTTCTCAATTCAGTTGTTTTTCTGGTTGACAATGAAATGCATCAATGCACTCCCAGTCATTCACGTGGAATGCACAAAGACTCGATTCTGAGTCAAAAGGAGATGGTAAACTTGTGACTAAAGCATGAACATTAAATTTCAAGGTGGTGTGACATACATAATACTCATTTAATTCACATATGGCTGCACCTGAAATTGAAAGCCCGATTTTCATCAAAAGTTAATGCAACAAAATAAACTTATACAACATTTGATATGGGCCTAGTTTAGATCCATTAAACACTATGCAAGAATGTAAACTGTTTCTAAGTATCCAGGTGGTGTTCAGAACACTTTGCAATTTAATAAATTTATCTCCAGTGTGCAAAATTATACTTAGATCAGAAAGGTATGAGAGTTTGTGAAAGAGAAAATGCACTACTATACATTCAAATATATATGAAAATAATCTGGATGAACTTCATGTAGATTATTTGGCTGGATGTACCCTGTGATGTAATCAAATTTCTGCTCTATCTACTGAGACTTGAAATGCCACACTAATGGTCTCATTCTCTGGTCTTCAACCCCATCTTTTCTTCCATCAGCCTTATATATATTTTCTTCCAGTGTCAAAATTGGTGTAGGTTCTACTCTCCATGTACTGCAATGGATTCACTCTGAGTGTCTCATCAATTGCTTTAAATTTTTGTTCTATAACAATTTAACCAGTCACGGCAGATGGTGATTGCAGCCATGAAATTAAAAGATGCTTACTCCTTGGAAGGAGGGTTATGACCAACCTAGATAGCATATTAAAAAGCAGAGACATTACTTTGCCAACAAAGGTCCTTCTAGTCAAGGCTGTGGTTTTTCCAGTTGTCACGAATGAATGTGAGATTTGGACTGCAATGAAAGCTGAGCGCCGAAGACTTGCTGCTTTTGAACTGTGGTATTGGAGAAGACTCTTGAGAGTCCCTGGGACTGCAGGAGATCCAACCAGCCCGTTCTAAAGGAGATCAGCCCTGGGTGTTCACTGGAAGGACTGATGCTGAAGCTGAAACTCCAATACTTTGGCCACCTCATGAGAAGAGTTGACTCATTGGAAAAGACTGATGCTAGGAGGGATTGGGGTCAGGAGGAGAAGGGGACGACAGAGGATAAGATGGCTGGATGGCATCACCGACTCGATGGAAGTGAGTTTGAGTGAACTCCAGGAGTTGGTGATGGACAGGGAGGCCTGGCGTGCTGCAATTCATGGGGTCGCAAAGAGTCGGACACAACTGAGCAACTGAACTGACTGACTGACTGATGCAACTTCTTGGCTCCCTATCCTATTTTTTCTTGTCTTATTGCAAGAGGAACAAAGCAAAATTGCATTCAGTTCCATCTGTTTTGTGTTGGCATGCTGCATATGCAGAAAAGGGTTATTGGCAAATATTTCAAAATATTTCTGACAGAATTGCGGCCATCAGAATTCATAGATGGTTTTTCTATAGCTGAGGAAGAGAGGTTGCTGGAACCATACATGTAGGTTTGGTGCGTGTGCTCAGTTGTGTCTACAGACCCCATGAACTGTAGCCAGGCTCCTCTATCCATGGAATTTTCCAGGCAAGAATTCTGGAGTGGGTTGCCATTTCCTACTCCAGGGGATCTTCCCAACTGAGGGATCCAACCTGCATTTCCCATGTCTCCTGCATTAGCACATGGATTCTTTACGGCTAAGCCACCTGGGAAGCCCAAAAGTAGGTTTATGGCACCATAAACCTCAATGTTGAAGAAACTCAGAAGAGCGAGAGAACTTGGAGGCTGAGAAAGATGATGATCCCTTCATGTTTATTCAAATACCACATCATGTTACTTGCTGTATGTACAGGTAGAAAAACCTAGGCTTTAATATGAATTGACATAACAGCAGTTCCTGATCTCAATCAGTGCTTGTGTGTATCAATGCTAGGTTATATATATATAAAAGCTAGAGTAACACAGACCCTCAACGAATATGTGTAGTTTGGAATAATAAACAAATGGACATCCAACTCAAAAAGTCCTCTACTCATGCCTTTGACTTTCCTTCATTCCTTTTAGTTTTTCTTTTCTACAGTTCTGATGCTGTCTGGTTTAATCCCTTTCTCATCGTCTTACTCTTCTCTTAGACTGATTCAATGTAAAGCCTGTGGGACTCCTAATTCCCATAATTAAATTTCCAGGATATTCATCAAATTAAAGTCTTCTTTAAGATCTTCATGAATCTTACATTAGTCTTTTTTGTACTCAAACATATTCCCTATGCCATCTTTGCCTATGGAAAAGGAAGTGGATACAGAAGGGAACAGAGGCTCCCTTCTGTATCCACTTCCTTTTCCATAGGCAAAGATGATGTAGGGAATGTGTTCAAGTACAAAAAGAACTAAAGTAAGATTCATGAAGATTCTAAAGAAGACTTTAATTTGACGAATATCCTAGACGTTCAGCTAGGATAGGTAAAGAATGCTCAGATGGTAAAGAATCTGCCTGTAATGTGGGAGACCTGGGTTAGATCCCTTGGGTTGGGAAGATCCCCTGGAGAAGGGAATGTCTACTCACTCCAGTATTCTGGCCTGGAGAATTCCATGGATAGAGGAGCCTGACAGCTTACAGTCCATGGGGTCACAAAGAGTTGGACACGACTGAACGACTTTCACTTCAGTTCACTTTACTAGACATTTACATAATATTTAATAAGGAAATAAATCAGGCATTCATACTGTTCCTAATGAAAACCAATAATACTTAAATTCAGAGAAGTGAATCATCTGGCAAGAACAGGCATCTGGTAAGTACTAAATTTGGACTGAAAATGAAACTTAGAACCATGCTCTTTTTATGTGTCATACAATCTTCCCACTGCTTTTTTTAAAAAATAGAAAACGTCTAAAACAATTACTGAATACATTACAGAGAATAAGTAAAAAATTAAAACAAACAAAAAATCGAGAAAACCAAATAAGGGCCAGAACCAAAGGTCTGCATCCCTTTGCCGGTTTTTGAAATCCCATTACTGATTTTTGAAGTAGATCATATCAGGTTGCCTGAAAGCTATGAACTTAGATCACATTTGTTTTCCCTCTGCAGACATCTCTTTTCTGAATTATACGTTCCTTCTTTCAATTTTTGTTCAGGTCAGTTGAAAGGAACATTCTTGTTAAAACCACTTGAGCTTACACCTTGGTGAAGAGGCACCATCCTTTGGAATTAGGTACACATCTACCTTTCTTGGAGCAAGAATGAGATTTGTACATTTCCCTTTTTGTCTTCTCTCCTCTGATGGCTTATGTTCCTTTTTTATTTTATGTTTTATTTTATTCATGTTCCTTATTATCTTTTTATAAGGCATCCCAAATCTTATAAAAAGAAATGTGAAGTATAAGTGAATGAATTCATTTTTGTAACCCTGATGTCAACCGCCAACCTGTCCACAAGGGTTGACTTGGTTTTTGGTTTTTTTTTAGGCCACACTGTGGGACATGTGGGATCTTAGTTTCCTGACCAGGGACTGAATTCATACCCTTTGCATTGAAAGTACAGAGTCTTAACCATTCCCCAGGAAAACCCCCAGGGTTGACCCTATTTTGACTCTATTCAAAACTTAGTATTTACTTATGATCAGCAGATTTGAATTTTTTATCAGATATTTGGTGTATTTTCAGGAGAAGGTTACAGTGTGTCTAGAAAACTCACACCTCTCCCATTACCATGAAGAGAAATTGCACATCAATTACAGAAAATCCATGGACTATGAAGTGATTCTTTTATTTACATATAAGAAAAAAAGATACTTAGGCATGGTTATAAAGAGCAGAGAAGAACCCAGAAGGATCTGATAAAGAAGAGGCTAAAAATAGAGGGGGAAGGGGAAATAAATGATACAGCTATAGTGAGTATGGAAAAGGAATTTGACCAGGGAGAAGTCATGAACTGAGAAAGAGGCAGATCTTTCTAGGGGATGGAAGGTCATATGAGTGATAGAGATTACAGTATACCCATGTAGTTAGAAGAAAATGGGGGAATTTTCCTTCTTATGGCTTGTTTTTTTTCTTTCTCAAATAAGAGTTAGTGCTTTACATTGAGAAGTGGGCAGTGAAAATACCCTTGAGAAATCTGGTAAAAAATTAAATAATTTGTATGAGAAACTCAGGAGAATTCACTTGCAAGAGAAAACATAAGAGGTAGGACCATAGAGGTTGAGAAAAGGTAGTGTTACAAAACCTAGGGACTGATAGCTAAAGGAGATGAGGTCAGGACGGCATTGAGCTGCTTTTGAAGCCTACAGGATAATAGAATCCAAGTTCTACTCATTATCTCATTAAGTCCAAAGTAGTTAGAGAGCTATGGACACATTAACAACAGTACCCAGGGCTATGGGTTCTTTCCTGACCTTGTTCCAAACTCTAGAGCAGAAAAACAAACCAGCATAAGATACAAACTTGCCTACTGTCCTGTCTCCCACTTCCCTTCAACCTTCACTCCAGCTGAGCCAAGTTCACATCCTTGTGTTCTCTTAATATAATTTTCTTTTCCTGAAATAAGACTAGAAAATTTCTGATTTTGCCACAAAGGTCCATAAAGACAATAAAAAAGCATTATTATCTTTAGGAATAATTAGCCTTAGGAACCATGGATGAGGAGATGAACTATAATTTATTGTTACTAAGGGCTTCCCTGGTGACTCAGCAGTAAAGAATCCACCCACAATGCAGAAGACACAGGAGACATGGGTTCATTCCCTGGGTCAGGAAGATCCCCTGGAGGAGGGCATGGCAACCGCTCCAATATTCTTGCCTGGAGAATCCCTATGGACAGAAGAGCCTGGCAGGCTACAGTCCATAGGGTCGCAAAGAGTCGGACATGGCTGAAGTGACAGAGCATGAGTGCATGTATTATGCATGTGTGTAGGTATGTATTCTAATCAACCAGGTAAAAACCTATGACTGGAATATCATAACCTGTATTATATAGAAGAGGAAACAGATTTAGAGAGATTGAGTCAACATATAAAGTCACACAGTAATAGAACTGTTAATAATAGAATAGAATTGTTAGTAATAGAACAAGATTCAAGCTAATAGTCATAGACTCTCTAGCCTGTATCTTTGAGGTGACCAAGACTTTAGGGAACTCAGCTGTGATCAATCAAAGATCTTTGATATCAAGATGAATGGTCACCACTCAAGAGCTCCAGGCAGTGGATTCCTTTTACTTAAAGTTCTCTTTCAGTATATATTAACATGATCTACTTGGTTTTCTTGCCTCTCACCTCACTCCCGTTCATACATGACCTGACACCCTCTTGTTGGCCAGCTGTAATCTCATGAGGTTATAAGACTGAGATTCCATCCTGGGTCAGGATGTTTGAACATCTGTAGGAAAGGAATGCATATTGGGGAGATCATTTTCATTTGAAAAGTTGTATGAATATGGTATTTATGGACTGCATCTATTGCCAAAGATTATATCCAGTTCTAAGATTTCTGAATAAATTCTTGTTCTTTGCTGCTCAGAAAAAGTTTACTGAAAATATCAGTTCACTAAAAGCACTGAAATCTCAAAGTTTGTCTCCTGCTAAAATAATGTTTACAAGTACAGAGGGTTTCTCGCTGGCATGCAATGGTGAGGATGGTGAATGATACCCTGACAGCATTTGCCTAGTTGAAAATAGGCAAGTTGAACAAATTGTAGCCCTCATTCATCACATTTGAAATAGTGTTCCAATGATTTGTTCATTTTAAGGAAGATAGATTTTGGTTAAGTAGAAAAAAATTTTATCCATATTTGAATTTTGTCACAGCTATTTGCAGACACCCTGTGCCTTAAGAGACTTTGGTGAAGAAGTAAATTCAGGATGTGAAGAACTGAGTCATTGGAAAAGATTCTGATGCTGGGAAAGATTGAGGGCAGGAGGAGAGGGGGAGGACAGAGGATGAGATTGTTGGATGGAATCACTGACTCAATGGACATGAGTTTAAGCAAACTCTGGGAGATGGTGAAGGACAGGAAAGCCTGGTGTGCTGCAGTCCATGGGGTCGCCAAGAGTTGAGCATGACTGAGTGACTAAACAATGAACAACAAGGTAACTGGGTCTGAACAAGGACTGTGCATGGTTTCTGTTTATTTGTTTTACTTTATTATGGACACTATGAGTTATGGGCAGTCTAAGGAGGATAACGTATTTCTGGCACAGGCTCTCCATTCCTCTTCACACAGGGCTCATCTTACCCTCCAAGTCACACTCTAATTAACACCACCAAGTAGCTCTCTAGAACCCTAAACAACTCATTTGTAATAAATGAAGTTACTAAAAATCTCCCAAGTATAAAAGTAAAGGGGATACATCTTAAACATACCTATGTTTGGCACATTTACACGTTATTGACAAATAAAATTCATTTCGGAAAGACATGAATTCACTGATGAACATTATGTTTTCCACCAAGCATTTTTTTTTTAACTTAAGGTACTCAGAAAGAGTCCATTTTCCCATAGTGTTAATGTTGAAAGCTGTGACAATGACACCACAATAATGCCCATCATCGTGATGCATAATATAGATGTTATTGCACATAATAGAAAGCATTCTTTGGGGGTAATGCATTTTTGTTGCCTACATGCTGACACCAAGCAGATACAAATGTGCCTTAATGTGTTTTTTTAAAGGGACAGTGTAGACGCACCCCCACGTACATGTTTTGTATAAGGTTTGGTGAGTGGCTCACTTTTACTAGCTGCTTTCTAGAATCACTTTCGTTCTCCTAATAGCTCTAATTATAAGCTGCA
Organism: Bos mutus; assembly: GCF_027580195.1. Taxonomy (NCBI): domain Eukaryota; kingdom Metazoa; phylum Chordata; class Mammalia; order Artiodactyla; family Bovidae; genus Bos; species Bos mutus. The sequence continues at coordinate 53,434,573 of NC_091630.1, read as the reverse complement.
CCATTTTCTATTCCTTCCTTGCTGTTCTTTGTCATTGCACTGCTCATAGACATTTAAACAGTGGAAGCTGTTTATAGTTCATTAAACGCTTTAAGCTGTTGTTCTAAAGTTTTCTACTTTTTTTGTATTTTCCAAGTCATTTTCCTCTGCTTTCATATGAAACCATGCACTGCAATTCAACAGAAGACATCAGAGACGCACATCTAATGAATAATCAGCAAGGCTAACAGCCATAAATGAATCAGAGGCCTTGGCAATCTATTTTTTATTGTGTTTGGTATGGCATTTGACATAGAATGCATAGGTATTTTTTTTTAATGATTCCCTCTAATTCTTTTTAAAGTAGAAATTTTGCTTCTTAAATAAAAACACTAGCCAAAAGGGAGTATTAACTCATATTATGACATGATAGAGCACAGAAAATGTGGCTATTGGAAAGCTAAACATTTTCCTATCATATCACAGTCGGAAAAGATGGGGCAATTACTCCAATAAATGACCCACTAGGATGATATTAGAATTTGAAGAAAGAGAGATTTAGCAGCATTAAGACTGCCTTGGAATGTGTACGAGACCAGGGTGGTATCAGAAGGAGGCTGTCTCTTTGATTTTTATTGGACAGTCACACTATTCCTGTCACTTTTCCACGTTCTCCTGGGCAAGTCCTGAATCAACCATGGTGTTGGAAAGCAGAGTAGAACAGGCTAATTTAGAATTCCTTCCCCAGAGCATGATGTGATCTTCCTGTGAAAAATGGAAGTGAGAGAGAGGTCAGGGATTTATTCTTTGCTGTTCAGATCATATGAAAAAAATTTCTCCATTGTATTAACATTAATTTATTAAACAAAGACTTTCATGCTCACATTAAGCATGTTTAAGACACATGATTCTACAATAGAGGCAAGAGCAACATACCAAGAACCAGTTCAAAATACTAGAGCAAGAAATAAATCAGCTATGAGACTATATTGTATAACACAGGGAGTATGGTGGTGGTGGTTTATTCCCTGAGTTGTGTCTGACTCTTTGTGATCCTGTGGACTGTAGCCTGCCAGGCTCCTCTGTCCATGGGATTTTCCAGGCAAGAATGCTGGAGTGGGTTGCCTTTTGTTCCTCCAGGGGATCTTCCTGACCCCGGGATTGAACTTGCAGCTCCTGCATCGCAAGCAGGTTCTTTACCACTGAGCCACTAGCCAATGTTTTATAATAACTATAAATGGAGTATAACCTCTAAAAATTGTGAATCGGTAAGCTGAACATCTGAAAATTATATAATATTGTACATCGACTGTACCTCAATAATAAATAAATAAAATACTAGAGTAAAATAGGAAGAATGGTACAGAGAAAAGGAGGCTGTAGGTTAAAATTGAATTTCCCAATGGTGATTAATTTGAGACTCCAAAGGGTGCCTTCTTCTCTAGGAAGAAGTTAGCTTATTTCTGTGGTAAGGGGGCTAAGATGCAATTGTGCAGGTGACCTGCAGTAAGCAGGCAAGCCCTTTCAAGGTCAACTGCATGAAAATTGAGTCTATTTTCTTCTTATTCCCATCCATGCAATATCCTTCATTCCTGATCTTTAAAAAAAAAAAAACATACACACACATTTTCCTCTTATTATTATGAAATCAAATGATCTCATAATGAGACCAAAATAATCACAATCAATAAATAGGCTTCTAGTGGAAAATTTTTTGTATCAATACACATAACACAAAAATAGCAAATTTCGTTTAATGAATTGGACTTTGTGAACCCTAAGATTTCTGGATGAGCTGGTTGCATGCCATCAACAACTCGATGGACGTGAGTCTGAGTAAGCTCCGGGAGTTGGTGATGGACAACTCACCAACAGGGAAGTTGGTGAAGGACAGGGAAGCCTGGCATGCTGCAGTCCATGGGGTTGCAAAGAGTCAGACATTACTGAGTGAACTGAACTTAACTGAACTGAAGATTTCTGGTCCAAAGTATACAGTTGATAATAAATAATCAACTGTTTGTGAGTATTGCTTCCCTTGATTTTAGTTCATGCTCACAATATATGTATGCTATATGCATCAATGGAATGATGACTCAAAGTCCCCCAAATCATTTATATTAAATATTACCATAGGATATAATTTCAAGAATATGCTTTTTTCTCTAAAAGCTGGGTTCTGTTTCTGCTCTGTCATTTACATTTTTGTATAAAATCTTGTGACTTTTTCTAAATATCCCTATTTGTAAAACAGGGAAATGATATCTAATACAACAATTATATGAGGGCACGTGAGTATTTTTTTAAGTATGAAAGCACTTGGTAAATGATACACAATGCTACATAAATGTGTGTATTATAAGTCTTCAAACTGGTGAACATATTTTTCCATTGTTTTGGAAAGTTAATACTGAGACAACCTGGCACCTGGGACCCAGGATCCTTTGCTTCTGGACAAAGTCTCCTTGAGCAACAGAATACAAAGAAACAGTAGGGACTAAAAATAACTGCATGCATGAGCAGCTGGGGCAAATTATGAACAACAGGATGCAAAAAGACCAAAAGCTCAACTTGCCAGGTTTGAGGTGCCAGGACCAAAACCAGGGAACTGTGTGTGATACCTGCATGTAGCACCACTGAGGGGGTGACCCAGCCACCTAAGCCACCCCTTCAGCCCAACCCACAGGTCCATGCCTACCCTCATCCCACTTTAGGTACCAGCTCACCCCACTCTACTGTCATCCTGCAGGGAGCAAGCAAGGGCACCTGTTATTGTTTTTGAAACCTCATCCCAAAAATGCATGGCGTGAATTTTTCATCTGGCCTCTTAACAATTCCTGTTGGTTAAATTCCTGGAGAAGGAAATGGCAACCCACTCTGGTGTTCTTGCCTGGAGAATCCCAGGGATGGGGGAGCCTGGTGGGCTGCCATCTATGGGGTCGCACAGAGTTGGACACGACTGAAGTGACTTAGCAGCAGCAAACAGTCTAAGAACCCAAATCAGTAACAATATCAGGAATACCTTTGAAGAAATGAATTGAAAAGAAATAGTGAGGAGAAACACAGAACTGTTTGAATGATTGATGGACAGCTGTTGGTGGAAATGTCAGAAGAAGCATGTCTAGCTGTTTTATTGTGATTCTGCATGGGCTTCCCTGGTGGCTCAGGTGGTAAAGAATCTTCCTGCAATGCAGGAGACCTGGGTTCGATCCCTGAGTTGGGAAGATCCCCTGAAGAAGGGAATGGCAAACCACTACAATATTCTTCCCTGGAGAATCCCATGGATAGAGATACAGCCCAGGAGGTCACAAAGAATCAGACATGACTGAGTGACTAACACTTTCACTTGCATGGTCCTTCAAGGTTGTCACACAGGCACCCTGGCCACCAGCTCTAAGCTTGGTTCCAGCTGTGTTTTCATCTTCTCACCTTCCAGCACATCTTACTGTTTATTAATATTCTATGTTTCTCTCTTCTCCTGCTTGAATGCCCTAAGGGTTGGCATTTTGGCCTACTACCTATTGATATATTACTGCAGCCTGAAAGAGTGTTCATGGGGAATGAGGTGCTCAGTAAGTATCCATGGAATAAACATATAGATGGTTCAATACTCACTGGGTTTTAAAAAAAAAGTAGAGTTGTTCACAGAAAAGGTGTGTGGGAAGAAGGAGTGTCTCACACAGATTTAGAAAGCAAGTGACCTTAAGGGGACAGGACCAAGAGTAGAGAGACAGTAACAGAGAGGAGAGACCTCTGGGCTGGAAATTACCTTTGATGTCCAGTGAAGGAATTCTTATAATAAAGGAGCACTGGAGGAAGACAGAGGCTTCCCAGGTGGCACTAGTGGTAAAGAACATGCCTGCCGGTGCAGGAGACATAGAAACAGGGGTTCGATCCCTGGGTCAGGAATATCCCCTGGAAGAGCCTGGCAGGTTACAGACCATAAGGTCATAAGGAGTCAGACATGACTGAAGTAACTTAGCACATATGCATGCATGGCAGAACATAGAGTCAAGCCCTAGGCTAATGATACCAGGAATATAAAGACTAATAAGCTATAACTTTAGAGCAGGGGTCCCCAGTCTCTGGGATCTAATGTCAATGATCTGAGGAGGAGCTGATGTAATAATAATGGAAATAAAGTGCACGATAAATGTAAGGCTCTTGAATGATCCAGAAAGTATTCCCCACATCTTGTTTCATGGAAAAATTGCCTTCAATGAAAGTGATCTCTAGTGCCAAGGAACTTGGGGCACTGCTCTAGAGGCACTCAGCTAATCTTCACTACCCCTTCCAAGCATTAGCTCTCCCATTTCTGATACATCAAAAAGCTCTCACTTGTAATTAGAGCCCCAGGTTTCACTCTTGCCCTGCCCACCCTCCACCTTACCCTCTGGGATCAGTTCTCATAACCACGGCTGGAAATGTCAGAGAATTTCACTCCCTTGCTCAAAATCTTCCCATGTCTTCTCATCTCCCTCAAAATAAAAACCCAAGGCCTTGCAGGGGCCCACATGCTTGGAGTCCTCAGACTTCAACCCCTACCTGACCTTCTCTTCCTCTCAATCATTTAGCTCCATCCATACCGGGGGCTTCACTCAAAGCTCAGTTGATAAAGAATCCGCCTGCAATGCAGGAGACCCCGGTTGTATTCCTGGGTCTGGAAGACCCACTGGAGAAGGGTTAAGCTACCCACTCCAGTATTCTTGGACTTCCTTTGTGGCTCAGCTGGTAAAGAGTCTGCCTGCAATGTGGGAGACCTGGGTTCGATCCCTAGGTTGGGAAGATCCCTGGAGAAGGGAAAGGCTACCCACTCCAGTATTCTGGCCTGGAGAATTCCATGGATTGTATAGTCCATGGGGTCACAGAGTTGGACACAACTGAGCAACTTTCACTTCACTTCACTTCATGCTGGCCTCTTTGCATTTCCTGTAAGATGCTAGTCCTGCTCAAACCTCAAGATTTTCAGGTTTTCCCTCTGACTGGAATTTTCTTCCCCCAAACAGTCACATAGGTCCTTTCTCCTTTTATTCAGTTTTTCGCTCAACTGTCACTCTATCAGGGAAATCTTCTCTGACTACTCACCATAAAATAGCATGCCCCACTCCACTCTGACTCTGTCCCTCTTGGTCAGTTTTATTTTTTCCCTCTTGGTCAGTTTTAATTGCTGTCTTGAGTGATGCATAGCAGCTGTTCAATAAATATTTTTTGTTGAATGAATGCATAATTCGTGCCTGACTTTGAATAATTGATAATAAAATGTGATCTTTCCACAAGGGTGAAATATTATACATGAATTTACATTAAAATGAGAAACATGACTATTTGCGGGTAAAGAAAATTATGAGGAATTTAAATTTTCTTGAGATTTCTTTATATTTAGTTTTTACACGTTCCACAATAAACTATATATTTTTTAATAATGTGATACAACTATTAGAAAAGCAAATTTCTATTTGCTATTAGTATGTGATGCAAGATGTGGCTCACTAGTTTATTATAATATCTTTGGAGAATTCTGGAAGAAAATGTAGTCTGACTTGAGTTCCCCACAAAAAGTTGTAGTTTGTCTGAGCTTTAGATCAATTTTTATCTCAAACACGGTGTCCCTATATCTTTGAGTGTGTCAGCTCTTATGAGTCTTGGGTTTCCATATAACAATAAGATTCAGGAAATAACATAAATATTCAAAAGTAGAAAGTGAGTGAAACCAACAATATGCCTATATGAAAATACACCCATATGTGTTTGTTAAGCACATAAAAAGAGATTTTTGAGGTCATACAACAAACTCTTATGAGCATGCAGAGTGTGGCAGTCATGACAGAGGGGAATATTTTTATTAGTTGAACATTTTAAAGTAACTATGCATTTTATTGTCATCACACATTTTATATATGAAAATAAAATCAGATAACATACACCAAAATGTGCAGAAACAGAAAAATATTCACAGTTTAAAAGTTCCAGAACAGTGTATAGGTTAAACCATTATTTATAAATATTAAATAAAGATCACACAAAAGTAGCTCAAATTGGCAACAGTAGTTATCTCTGACTGCATGATTTTAAAGGAGTTCATTTTATTTCCTTTCCTTCTATTTAGTTATTAAACATATTTCAATGACCCCATTTTTCTTTGTTAATAAACAATCTTTTCTAAATGAATTAAATTTATAAGGAAAGCATATATAAATTTCTGTGTCTGAAGATGGAATAAAAACTGCAATGCATATAACTACCATTGCCTAAAGACCTCATAAAATAGCAGAAGTACCCAAAGACCTCAATAGATAAATAGTCAAAGACCGCAAAAAGACAAACTCTTTTGAGGACAAATAGCTAGGGATAACATACGGAAATAAATATTCATCATTAATCAACCAAATGCAAATTAAATGAGGTAACTCTTTACAGATTAAATTAGCAAAAAATGTAAATGATCATACTCAGTACTTTTGAAGGAACAGTGTACCTACAATCCTCATACCTTTCTGGATGCCCTCACCCATGGGGCATTTATGCAGAGCCCAAGCTCTGGAGACACAATGCTTTGCTGCAAATCATGTTCCACCACTTTCTTGTTGGGTACTGTGGCATGTGGTTCATCCTCTCTGCAGCTGCAAAATGGGGATAATAATAATACCTCCTGATAACATGCTATTGGGAGGATTTAATGAGTCAATACCCAGAAATTTTTTAGAAGAGTAAACAGATAATACATATTAACTATAATTATTGACTACATATCAACTAGGATTTCAGCAGGAAAGAGATAGCATCCACATTAGTCTAATTTGAAGAGGATCTATTTTCAAAGGACTATTCACAAGTTGTGTGCAGAATATAGGGAAAGCATAGGGAGGAGGAAACCCTGGTTGAAGAAACTGAGGCTAACAGTACTGGGCTCTGCTTACACCTACTCCAGAGGAATCATAAATAAAAGGAATTCCTGAAATATAGAAGAATACTTAGATATGTGTGAAAAGAGGAGTGATCTTCCAGTGGGAGAGAGCCTCGAGAAGGAGATAGATAATATATGTATACGTATGGCTGATTCAGTATGTTGTACAGCAGAAACTAACACATGATAAAGCAATTCTGTTGTTGCTTTGTGTAGTGGCTAAGCTGTGTCTGACTCTTTTGCAACCCCATGGACTGTAACCCACCAGGCTCCTCTGTCCATGGAATTTCCCAGGCAAGAATACTGGAGTGGGTTGCCATTTCCTTTTCCAGGGAAACTTCCTGAAACAGGGATCAAACCTACGTCTCCTGCATTACAGACAGATTCTTTACCACTGAGCCACCAGCAAAGCCCGAAACAATTACACTCAAATTAAAAAAAAAAAAAGGCAACTTCTTAAGGAGAGAACCAGAGGAGTAGATGTTCCAACCTCCTTTTTCTCTCTCTTTGTCTTGTCAAGGCTCCCCAGTAGCTGAACTTAGCTATGCATCTTTGTGGAATGAGTCAATGGATGCAGCCCATGTGGCTGAGCCTCCTGGCACAGAGAACAGAGTGCAAAAGGAAGAGAAATGGGTCTAGAGGCTGCCTGGCCTGGGCCCTCCTAGAAAGAGAGGCAAAAAGCAGATTTTTAAGTGTTGTAAATCCCCACCAGACCTTCCTGTCTTCTCCAAGGACTCTTTGAAAAAGCCAATATATTTCTTGTTTTTCCCTTGCAGAGTATCTCTACCAGTTTCCTTCAGTCCTAGGGGTCAGTGGAGCCCAAGCCCTGAACATCCAACCTCTGTGAGGCATCAGCAAAGAATTTAAATACAGTCTCTTTTTAGAAGTTTGTCTCACATTCAATGATGCTGCTGACTAGCCATCACTAGGCTCACTGTTTTTTTTTTTATTTACTTATATATTTTAATTGAAGGATAATTACTTTAAGACCAGAAACTATAAAACTCTTAGAGGAAAACATAGGCAGAACACTCTCTGATATAAATCACAGCAAGATCCTCTATGACCCACCTCTTAGAGTAGTGGAAATAAATACAAAAATAAACAAATAGGACCTAATTAAACTTTTGCACAATGAAGGAATCTATAAGCAAGGTAAAAAGACAACCTGAAGAATGGGGAGAAAATAATAGCAAATGAAGCAACTGACAAAGAATTAATCTCCAAAATGTACAAGCAGCTCGTGCAGCTCAGTACTGGAAAAACAAACAACCCAATCAAAAAGTGGGCAGAAGATCTAAACAAACATTTCTCCAAAGAAGACATACAGATGGTGAATAAACACATGAAAAGATGCTCAATATTGCTCATTATTAGAGAAATACGAGTTAAAAATACAATGAGGTATCATCTCACAGCAGTTAGAATGGCCATCATCAAAAAGTCTATAAATGCTGGAGAGGGTATGGAGAAAAGAGAACCTTCTTACACGCTTGGTGGGAATGCAAACTGATACAACCACTATGGAGAACAGTATGGAGATTCCTTAAAAAAACTAGGAATAAAACTACCATAGGACCCAGCAATCCCACTACTGGGCATATACCCTGAGGAAATCAGAATTGAGAAAGACACATGCACCCCAATGTTCTTTGCAGCCCTATTTACAAGAGCCAGGACATGGAAGCAACTTAGATGACTGGCTTGTTTTGAACAAGTGGTTGAGGGCTGTCCACAGAGCATCAGAGGATGTTTGATGAAATTCTAAGCCCTGTATATGATTGAAATGACTGTGATAGGGGCTAAGATTTCATTATCAAGGACAAATCATTCCATGACTGATCCTTGGTTATTGACCAATGGCTAACTTCTGCTAGATTGAGGAACACTCTTGTTGGAAGCAAACTTCAGGCCCTAAAAGTATGAAAAGGACTCCAGAAACCTCAAAGAGTGGTAAATTAGGCAAATCAGTGACAACTGAAAGAAAGACTATACATTCAATTAAAAGATGGATACAAATATATAGATATTCCATGGCTAAAATAAACTTGAAAAATAATTAGAATTCACTACTGCACTTATAGAGAGTTCTGTTTCTTTTGCCTATGAGTCTTTTCAGTACGAAGGAAAAGATGGACTAAAAAAGTCCAGTGAGGAACGGGTACGTTAAACAAATTTTCTCTAAGCCATTATATGAAAAGTGTGTGTACCTCCTCCATAAAAGCTCCAAGATTTAAAATACAACAGAAAATGGTAACAGTGAAAATGACAAATCTTCAGCTTCTTTTCATTTTCATCCCAAGATACTTTTGGTGTCTGTACTTCTCATCTGCTCACTTTCTTTCTCTCGTTGCCTGTTTTCGGTAGCTCCTCTTCTTCCTCTCGTCTCTGAGTCTTCATTCAGATTGGTTCCAGGAAAGAAAAGGGAAGAAATCATCTTATTGTATGTCTCCCTCAACCCTGCAATATTTCACATCCCTTCTCACCGGGAAACTGTTTATACAGCAAAAGCAGAGGAGACCCACCAATACTGTGATGCCAAGAATGCTTTGTTTTGTGAGTAAAATAAACAGAAAGGGAAAAGAGATCACTTCATAATACCCAGAACAGTTTCAAGGGCAAAGAACAGCTATTGTCATCCTTAGTCCAAGTTCTTTTCTTTGGACTTCCTCGGAAATGATTTTCTTTTCTCCTTAATTATAAATGATCAACAATCTAGAATAAAAAGAAAAGAAAATCATTTTCATCCTAACAATATGTGGGAAAATATTACTGGCCATAGCTTTGTAAATAATGGCTTTATTTAGATTTACTGTTGCTGCTTATATTTCTAAATAATCATCATTATGTGCTTATATTTATTGAAGTAGGTTATCAAAATGCATAACATAGTCTTTCCATTAACTCTTTCACATTAATGAGTTGCTATTTAGTAAATTACTATTTCCCGTCACTAAAATGAAGGAAGCCAGTGGCCTGAATGATTTTCCAAAGTGCCTATTAATAAACACCCAAGGCATATATTAAAATACTAGAATGCAAAGGTCTTTGGGAAGTAGATAAGCATATGAACTAGGTTTTGTAAAAATGTGCAGTAACCCTTTCATGACCAGAGCATATTGTCCAAAACAATTCCTCTTCCTGGTTCGCTTATCATACAAATTGCCATAAGTTTGACTTATGGAAATTTTGCAGTGACTTCGACTTAACCAAGGCCATTTTCATCTCATTATTTTGTGGGGAAATACTAAATGATTATTTTTAGAGCGAGGATTTTCTGATTACATTACTCCATTTTTTTAGTTCATTATGTTAGAGAGAGAGTAATATATGTCACCCACAAAAGTGGAAGAAAGTGAGTGGAATCTGATTTCAAGACCCACTATATAATTGTACTTAAATAGTGACTCTTGAAATATATATATATATATATATATTTATGCTCTCAGTAATCTCACTTGTGTCCGATTCTTTGCAACCCTGTAGACTGTAGCCCACGAGGCTCCTCTGTCCATGGGGTTCTCCAGGCAAGAATACTGGAGTGGGTTGCCATGCCCTCCTCCAGGGGATCTTCCTGACCCAGGGATTGAACCCACCTCTCCGGCATTTCCTGCATTACAGGAGTATTCTTTACCCACTGAGCCACCTGGGCATGTGTGTGTTCAGTTGTATCTGACTCTTGCAACCTCATGGAATGTAGCCTGCCAGGCTCCTTTGTTCATGGGATTTTTTGGGGCAAGAATGGGGTGGGTTGTCATTTCCTCCTCTAGGGGAATCTTCCCGACCCAGGGATGGATATATATATATATATATATATATATATATATATATATATACACATATATACTCTATGTTTTAAATCATATTTACATAACTTACAGCCTCCTAATGTCATTTTACTAGTTCAAGTGAACTATAGAAACTTTACCTTCTTTTACTCTGCTCTGTTTATAATTGGATTTCTACTTCCCATACATACATTTAGAACTACATCAGATAATATGATGTTTTTCTTCGACCATCAAACATAATTTTAAGACCTCACAAAAAGAAGGAAAATAAAATTTTACCTGTATTTTTGTTTATCATGTTTTTGTTTCTTTCTTGAAATTCCAAATTTCCTTCTTCGATCATTTCTTTTCTGTTTAGAGAACTTTCTTTAGACATTCTTTTAGAGTGGATCTGCTGGCAATAAATTCTCTTAGTTTTTCTTTATCTGAGAAGGTCTTGGTTTTTTATTGCTAAAGGTTATTTTCACTGGGTATATGATTCTAGCTTGAGTTTTTATTATTATTATTTTTAGCACTTGAAATACACTATACCATTTTCTTCTGGTTTCCATGGTTTCTGATGAGTGAAGAATGATTCAAACTCCTTTCCCTTCTATATGTAAGATGCCCTTTTTTTCTCTGGCTGTTTTCAGTTTTTCCCCTTGCTTTTAGTTCTCACAAGTGCAAGCATGATGTGTCTTGCCACAAATATATTTGGGTTTATGCCATTTAAGGCTTCTTTAGTTTCTCAAATCTGTAGATTTATATGTCTTGCCAATTTTTTCAGCCATTATTTTCCCTTTGAGTACTTTTTTCCCCAGTCTGATTCTTCACTCCTAATGAGACCCTGATGGTATGAATGTTTACCTAGTTTATAATCCTCAAGTTTCTGGGGCTCTGTTTATTAGTTTTTTCCACTCTTTTCTTAGACTGAGTAATTTGTATTATTCTATCTTGCATTTCATTGATTCTTTCCTCTGTTCTCTACATTCTGGTCTTGGTCCATCTATTGGGCTTTTTATTTTGGTGTTATTGCTTTGCTATTATACTTTTCAGCTCTAAAATGTCTATTTGTGGGGACTTCCCTGGCTGGCCAGTAGTTAAGACTCCAGCTCCCAATACAGGGGTTCCAGGTTCCATCTCTGGTTGAGCAACTAAGATCCCACATGCCCTGTGGCATGGCCAAAAATAAATTCAAATGTCTATTTTTTTTTAATGCCTCCTTTTTTTTTTTTTTTTTTTTTTGCTGAAGTTTTCTATATCTTCACTGGGTCTATTTTTTCATTTGTTTTGAATGTGTTCATTTTGCACTGAAACATTTTTATCAGAGCTGCTCTAAAATCTTGATGAGATCATTCTAAGACGGCTGGCATCTCGGTGTTGGCATCTGTTCACCGTATTTTTGTGTGGATTTTGAGGTCTTCCTGGTTCTTACTTTGGCAAATAACTTTCTCTTGAAAACTGGACCTTTATGTACCATGAAATGAGACTCTAGATCTTCTTTAAACTTTTTGTTTTAGCTGGTCTGCTGTGTTCCATGGGACTTCTTCTGAGCCAATCCAGTGTTGAGAGGAATAGCCATCTCATGCACCCTGGGTGGCAGTGAAATTTCAGGATTCCCCTTTTGTCTTCAATGATGTGGGAGGGGAAGGGGGTGTCATTACCAGATAGACTGAAGTCCTGGTTCCCTCTTTGTTTTTTTCTGACACTATCTGGGCAGGGGGTTTCCCAGATGGCTCAGTGGTAGAGAATCCACTTGCCAATGCAGGAAACACAGGTTCAATCCCTGGGTCGGGAAGATCTCCTGGAGAAGGAAATGTCAACCCACTCCAATAGTCTTGCCTGGGAAAATCCATGGACAGAGGAGCCTATTGGGCTACAGTCCATGGGGTTACAAAAGGTCAGACACATCTGACTGAGCACACACATTTGGGCAGAAGCTTGGAGCATCTCCTTATATCTTTATGAGCATGGAAGTCTGACTAATCCAGCCTCATCCATGCCTCATTTAACCTTAGCTGACATGGATGGGAGTGGATTCACTTTTTTTTTTTTTTTCTGTAATGTTTGGCTAGAGTAGAGCTGTTGCTGGCTAGAAGTTTTCTTTCTTGGTGGGCTGCCCCTTTCCTTTTGAGTAGAGAAAGCAGGTTTTTCATGAAACACTTTTGTATGTCTGTACCTGTTGGATTTCTGGGTTGTCAGCTTCTTCAGTTTCTAGTCTGAGACAAGAAGGAAATCCAGAAAACTTGCCAGCGTGTCATCCCTCGGGTCTTAAGGACACTGCTTGGTCTGCTGTCATCTCTCCATCTTTTAGATACTTGTTATGCTTATTTCTTATGCTTATTTTATATATCTATGGCTTCCCTCATAGCTCAGTTGGTAAAGAATCCACCTGCAATGCAGGAGACCCTGGTTCAATTCCTGGATCCAGAAGATCCCCTGGAGAAGGGATAGGCTATCCATTCCAGTGTTCTTGGGCTTCGCTTGTAGCTCAGCTGGTAAAGAATCTTCCCGCAATGCAGGAGATCAGGATTTGATCCCTAGGTTGGGAAGATACCCTGGAGAAGGAGATGGCAACCCACTCCAGTATTCTTGCCTGGAGAATCCCATGGACAGAGGAGCCTGGCAGGCTACAGTCCGTAGGGTTGCAAAGAGTTGGACATGACTGAGGGACTTTCAGTTTCACTATTATATATATAATGTCCTAGGATTTTTGTTGTACTTAGTGGAAAGAATAGAGAAAATTATGTCCACTTCATCTTCCAGAAGTAGATGTCTCCAGGTTTTTATTTTTTAAAGATGGCTCTTTTGGTAGTGATTTTGAAAATTTTTTTTCCAAGTCTTTTAAAAAAATGATTTTTATTTATTTATTTATTTCTTGGCTGCACCACATAGAGAAGGGGAAGAAAGAATGAGATGTCTGGATGGCATCATCGACTCAATGGACATGAGTTTGAGCGAACTCCAGGAGATGGTGAAGGGAAGAGAAGTCTGGCATGCTGCGGTCCATGGGGCTGCAAAGAGTAGGATATGACTTAGCAACTGAACAACAAGAGCAACAGGGTACTGCTGTGGACAACTCCCTTTCTTGATTTGTCCCGGTGTATTTTATTTGCTGTTTGATGTTGTACCCCCTCGGGCAATGGACTACTTCTCTTCGTGGGCTGTGTTTCTTTGCACGAGCTCACTGCCACAGCCCACAGTAGAAAGGCCACTCCAGGGATTTTTTTTTTTTCCGACAGTTTAGAGCAGGAAGTTTATTCATGGATGTGTGGAGGACACGGTAAGGGCCCTAGGACTGGAAGGCAAAGGGGCGATGGATGGGGACTGAGAACAGACACCCCAAGTCAGATTCTGTGGAGTCCTCAGGAACCTGGTGTGTGTGTGTGTGTGTGTGTGTGTGTGTGTGTGTGTGTGTGTGGTCTGTGTGTTGGAGGTGGGGGTGGTGGATGGTGCTGACCCCACCCAGAAAAGAGAAAACGTGGTGCCTGATTCCCACAGTGGCAGCAAGCCAAGAATCCTCAAGTTAGAAGAAAACAGGGAGGAATCAAAGTAGTGCGTGTGTAACCCCAAGGAAGCCCCAAAGACAGAATGGCAGCGGAGCAGACTCAGGCCTCCACCTCCAGCAAATTCCATCACTGCTTTGGGCCTGGGCACCACTTTGGCTGCTCTCAGAGGCAGTGTGCCCAGGCTCAGCGTGCTGGGCCATGTGCCCTTGACCTTGACGACTTCTGCTCCGGGGCCCAGCTGTCTCCTCCTCACCCAGTTCCCTAGGCACGGCCACCAGCTCCTTCTGTTCTCTGCGAAGAGCCTGCCAGGCCTGGCCCCACAGCTGCAGCTCCACCACCTGCCTGTTCTCGGCCTTCTGTTCCTGCACACCATGCCATGGGGCGTCCCATTTCTGCAGGAAGCAGAGCATCTTGGCGCTAGGCTGGTCTTCCTCTAGGACCCACTAGGGTGCCAGGCTCACTTCTTGTGGTCTTTGCTGTTGTCCACAATTATACCCAAGGTATTCGAGACAGCCTGCAGCTTCCCTTGGGCACGCTTGGTCCTCCTTCAGATGTGCATGCGAGGTTTGGTAGACCCCTGTGAGCAGGCCATGGGGCTCCCTGCCTGCTTGGACTGGGACAGCTGCTACCACGCCCCATCCTAAGACACAGAAAACCCTACGTCTAACTCCAGCTCTCTGGGCACACACATGCCCATCAGTGGAGGAGGGCAGAGAAGGTTGTTGGGCAGGGGCATCAAGGGAGAGCTTAAAGAGCCCTGAAGATGCAAGGATGGGCTGGAAAGAACCCAGGGAGGCTGGTAGGAGGCAGGGTCATCTGAGTCAGGAGTCCAGAACTTTGGCACATGCTCCATGGTTCCAGGGGACCTCACTGACAAAACACAAATAAATTCAAAGATAAAATTTTAAAATTTTAATTAAAAATTATTAAAGTATAATTGCTTTACAATGTTATGTTAGATTCTGTTATACAATGAAGTGAATCAGCTATATGTATACATACATCCCTCCTTCTTGCACCTCCCTCCCACTCACCTCCCCCCACCCCCCTCACAATCCCACCCCTCCAGGTGATCACAGAGCATGGAGCAGAAGAAGGCAAACACAAAGCATTAAACCCTAAGCACAGCACACTTCTCAGCCCAGTGACCTGCATGGCTTCACAAGTCTCATGCAGTGAAGCTGGCCCCTGAATGAGGGATGCAATGGTGCAATGCCTTGAAATTCTTTTTAAGACTTCCAAAGAGACTGTTTTTTTTTTTTAATGTAAAACTTTAGTCTTTTAAGCATATATTTCATGTGTTTTGTTAACATACACTCTAGGAATTTGACTATTTTTTAACTAAATTGTCGCGTTGTTTTGACATTTGGAAGACATTAACACCTTCAAGTGGCTTTGATGAGATGGGGCTGTTGACTTCCTTTACTTCATCATATCTTGGTATTATGGTAAAGACACTTATTTTACCTCATAAATTTCTTAGTGATCCCATTATTATTCTGTAATTATTCCTTCAAGACAGAAACTAAGTTCCATTACACAATAGGGACTGTTTAGTTTCATCAAGAACAAAGAAGCTGCAGAATATTTACTGTCATCGGTGGAACTGAAAATCCTCAAATGACTCTTACCAACATCCTCTTCCTTTTTTCCCCCACTTTACTCTTAAGTTTGTTTTTCTTTTTTTTTTTAACCTTCAGTAATACTCAGCATTAATTCTTTGGGCTGAATCAGTATGTCTACCTGTGTGGCTGCCTAATAGAATTGAATAAGTTGTATTGACTTCAAATTTTTTTCTGATTTTCTTGCAAAAGCTTCTTTTTAATGTTAAGATAAAACAATGAAGATTAAAATGTTAGGGTTTATAGTTGACTTTGGGATTTGACATGAATTCTAATAATAGTGTTACTAATGTCAATGGTAATATAATTTTTTTTATTGAAGGCTGTTTCTGTGTCAAACAATATGTTACAGAATTTATGTCTCCTTAACACATTTAAAACATCTATTTCTGCTTTATTGACTATGCCAAAGCCTTTGACTGTGTGCATCACAATAAACTGTGGAAAATTCTGAAAGAGATGGGAATACCAGGCCACCTGACATGCCTCTTGAGAAACCTATATGCAGGTCAGGAAGCAACAGTTAGAACTGGACATGGAACAACAGACTGGTTCCAAATAGGAAAAGGAGTATGTTAAGGCTGTATATTGTCACCCTGCTTTTTTAACTTATACACAGAGTACATCATGAGAAACGCTGGGCTGGAAGAAACACAAGCTGGAATCAAGATTGCAGGGAGAAATATCATTAACCTCAGATATGCAGATGACACCACCTTTATGGCAAAAAGTGAAGAGGAACTAAAGAACCTCTTGATGAAAGTGAAAGAGGAGAGTGAAAAAGATGGCTTAAAGCTCAACATTCAGAAAACAAAGATCATGGCATCTGGTCCAATAATTTCATGGCAAATAGATGGGGAAACAGTGGAAACAGTGTCAGAATTTATTTTGGGGGGCTCCAAAATCACTGCAGATGGTGATTGCAACCAGGAAATTAAAAGACACTTACTCCTTGGAAGGAAAGTTATGACCAACCTAGAAAACATATTCAAAAGCAAAGACATTACTTTGCCAACAATTTCCGTCTAGTCAAGGCTATGGTTTTTCCAGTGGTCATGTATGGATGTGAAAATTGGACTCTGAAGAAAGCTGAGCACCAAAGAATTGATGCTTTTGAACTGTGGTGTTGGAGAAGACTCTTGAGAGTCCCTTGGACTGCAAGGAGATCCAACTAGTCCATTCTAAAGGAGATCAGTCCTGGGTGTTCTTTGGAAGGAATGATGCTAAAGCTGAAACTCCAATACTTTGGCCACCTCATGCGAAGAGTTG
Organism: Bos mutus; assembly: GCF_027580195.1. NCBI lineage: Eukaryota > Metazoa > Chordata > Mammalia > Artiodactyla > Bovidae > Bos > Bos mutus. The sequence goes on along the minus strand of NC_091630.1, from coordinate 53,417,523 downwards.
ACTCATTGGAAAAGACTCTGATGCTGGAAGGGATTGGGGGCAGAAGGAGAAGGGGACGACAGAAGATGAGATGGCTGGATGGAATCACCAACTCGATGGACATGAGTTTGGGTGAACTCCGGGTGTTGGTGATGGACAGGGAGGCCTGGCGTGCTGCAGTTTATGGGGTCGCAGAGAGTTGGACAGGACTGAGCAACTGAACAGAACTGAACACATTTAATGGCAACATTTATTCTTTCAATGTTGCAGAATAGATATTACTGTTTCTAATTGAGAGATGGGGAAATTGAGGCACCGAAGTGTGAATTTGCCCTAAGAAAGTAAAAAAGGTACAGTTTCTTTACCACTGAAGTTCTTTCCACTCTCCTCTGTAGTCTCCCAAAAAATGTCTTCTCTTGCAAAAAGTGAAAGCCTTATTGTTATACATTTGTTTAAAAATCTTATAAAGATGACTCTCAAGGGTGCCTGTGTAATCTAAGATGCATTATTCTCAGTATTTGTGGTGTTGTTTGGTACTTTGTTTGTAGCTTGTATATTTAGCCATTACAATTTACAAAAGCACTTCATATCAAGAATAAGTTTATTTTACAGGAATATTTAAGAGAACTGGTAAGATATTTACCCTTTTGTTTGAAAAATAATGAAATTTGACCATAACTTGCTTGATAAATAGACACATCCATCTCGGAGTTCATGCATGGAGAGTAAGTTGCCAAGGACAACAATGCTCTGGGATAACTGGATTCTCTCTAAAGATGACCTTGGGAGCATACCTCAAAGACAGAGACACAAAGTGGCTACCGGGCAGGTGATTGGTAACATTCACAAGCATAGTTAATTTGGGATTTGCTTATTGCTCTCTGTCTGTGCTTCTACCACTTCTAACCAATTCCATTTTTATGTGGAACTTACCTGGAATGTTGGCTTGAATCTCTAGAAATAAGAGAACTGGGATTAACACATGGAGTCGTTTTCCCCAAGAGATTAGAGTGTATTTAAGATGTTCTCTTACCTATGTTTTGGTACTATCTAACTTTATAGTTCTTTTATACAGAAAACATTTTGAACCAAATACAATGTATTTGACGGTTTTACTTATGCTGTTTGGGCTTCCCTGGTGGCTCAGTGATAAAGAATCCTTCTGTCAATGCAAGAACCTCAGGTTCAATTGCTGAGTTAGGAAGATCCCCTGGAGAAGGATATGGCAACTCACTCCAGTATTCTTGCCTGGGAAATCCCACGAACAGAAGCGCCTGGGAAATCCCACGGACAGAAGAGCCTTGGGCTACAGCCCAAGGGGTTGCAAAGAGTCAGACATGACTTAACAACGAAATAGCAACTTATGTTTTTTTCTTCTCTTATGAAGATGTAACTTAACATGATTTGAAGCAAAACAAAGATAATAATAAAATCTGATAATTTTTATATTACCTGTGCTTTCTGTATAGGCATCACTGACTCAATGGACATGAGTTTGAGCAAACTCCCAAACTTGGTGATGGACAGGGAAGCTTGGCATGCTGCAGCCCATGGGGTCACAAAGAGTTGGACATGACTGAGCGACTGAACTAACTGACCAACTATACCTTCTGTACTGAGCAGTGATTTAACCTAGAGTTAAGAGTGCAAACTCTGAAATCAGCTCACCTCATTTTGATCCCAGTTTTGCCTCACTAGTGAAATCTTGAGAAAGGCAATCAAACCCTTAGGTCTCAGTAACCTCATCACTACCATTAAGTAGTGTTAACAACCATGCCTGGAAGATTTTATCAAGCATAAACTGTGAATATTATTTGATTTTGTATTGTTGTTAGAGCTGAAAATAGCTTCCTAGAACATTTATAGTTAACCTTTAATATAGACCAACTAGGAAACTAGGGTTCCAAGTGTATTCATAAACTAAGTCTCAGGATCTGCCAGCAGATACTTTAGAACTAAATTATGTATCAATTAGATGACCAACAAGAACCTCCTGTATAGTAGAGAGTGTCGCTCAATATTCTGCAATAATCTAAATGGTGAAAGACTTAAAAAAGGATATATGTATATGTATAACTGAATCATTGCCATACACTTGAAACTAAAACATTGCTAACCAACTGTGCTTCAGTATAAAATAAAAATTTTAAAAATTTAGTTCAGAAAAAAATATGTAGGCTGATTCTTAGACAAGATCTTTTACTTTAACTCAACACATGTGGATAATGAATGTTTTTCCATTTACCTGAATACAAGGTTCTCAGTAATTTTAGGTCCTTCTTGAGTTGTCTAAACTTTCATGTGTAATTATCTAAACCCTCTTTCTGAGTATCATTCTTCCCCAAATTGCTCTGGTTACTTCATTCTCAATCTTGGGGACTCAATTTACTCTGTAATACCATACTTGGAAAATCTTTCTTGAATAAAGTCTTAACTCCTACCTGTTTCATGATCAAGTTATACTTCCTCCTAAATGCTTCCTTAGAAACCTACAAGTCATTATCCTACAAGATAATTTGCCAAAAGTCTGATATTCCTCTCTGTGACTGTCCTCAGTGCCTTAGTAGTGTCCAACTTTTTACAACCTCATGGATGGTAGCCTTACAGGCTCCTCTGCTCAAGGAATTTTCCAGGCAAGAATACTGAAGCAGGTTGCTATTTACCCCTACAGGGGATCTTCCTGACCCAGGGATCACATTCACATCTCCTGCAGTGGCGGGTAGGTTTCTTACTACTAACGCCACCTGGGAAGCCCCATGTTCCTCTCAAATAGATTATCAGGACAAGAACTGTATCTTCTACAGTGGAGTCTTTCATTTGAAAGAAATGCTATTCGATGGGTTGGGAGTTGAGAACCAGACTAGGCTATTCATCTCCCACCCTTGATCACACCTTATCTAATTCCTATCCCATTTCTCTTCTTTCCTCTCACGTGCTCACCTTTACTACTTTGTCCCACAGAATGGTAAGGTCAGTGCACATACTAGCAGAAAAATATTTTTTTCTTAATTTTCCTATGTTTGGGCCAAATCCTGGAGTAAACTCCAGGACCACTTTGTTGGAACATAATTTATCTAATACTTCTTTTGCTGCTGACCAGAGTCTTTCCACACTATAACTTCCCTAAGTATTTTCCATGAAGGATTATGAGGCATTCTGTGAAACAAAGATAGTCCCATGGAAAACTAATGGCAGGTCTATAAATAAAAAGAATTCCATGTTTAAATAGGGGCAAAAAAAAAAAAAAAAAAAAACAGCCTGGAATTGTCCCTTTTTAGCCCTCATGATGTGCAATAAAGACTTGTGAAGGCTGTAGTTGACACCAAAGAAATGAAATCACTTACGTTACCTTACGTTTAACCAGATTTACCTCAATTATCTGCCTATGAATTCTTAGCTGCAGTGTCTTGTGGTTCTTGCTGTCTTTGGTTTGCACCTGGGAAATCTCATTCTCTCCTGAAATGTGTCAGCTGCTGTCATTCTTTACACTAGCGGTGCCCAAACATTTTTGGCACCAGGGACAAGTTTCCTGAAAGAATATTTCCGTGGATTGTGGGAAGGGAGATGATGCGGTATTGTGGTATTGCGAGCAATGGTTCGCTCAGCAATATGAGCAGTGGGGAGTGATGGGGAGCACAAATGAAGCTTTGCCTGATGGTTTGGGGACTCATGCCCTACACAGAAGATAATCTGTACTGATTCTCCAACATGTAGTGTGTTTTTTAGGTTCTCATTTGTTAATTTGTCCCCTGATTCCCAATAATTGGAACATCATTTTGACAGATCCTAAACAAAAATTTTAAGGAATAGTTTTTATACAGGAGACACTAAAGAAATATATGATACTACAAAGCATAGACGTTATTAAGAGTATTATTGTTAATATTTTGGAATCTTGGCATACCTTCTGGTGAGTTCATTCATGTTTTTAATGAACTAATTAATTGCACTTCATCTGAATGTTAACAGAGTCTGTAGTCAGTTTTATTATTAAATTTTCTTTGTTTAATAATTCTTAATATGTTTTTCACATATAGCCAGAACAACTAGGGAAACACATTCCAGGTTTTATAGCTCTTGGACATTTGATTGTGGTGGTCAAGAAACAGTGTATTTGTCACAAGGCGTTTGAGGTGCAAGGGACTTGAATATATTTGAAATGGTTCCTTTGTATTTTTATTAAACTCTCTACTTGTTTTTCTATGCTTCTCTGACTGACAGATGGGCTTATTTCTCCTATTTCTTTTGTCAATATCTGTAACTCAATAGACAAAGAAACTGGAAATTAGTTTGTACCACATTTTCAGAGGAAAATGTTTTATTCCAGCTGCAATTTGTTTCTAAGTTAAAAGAAAACCTTTTAGGTGACTTACCTACAAGAGGGAAAATAAGAACCCAAGTGTCCAAGATAAAAATGTTTGTGGTATTTTTCTGATTATCACAGCAGCCCAGATCAACACAAGGTCACTTCCAGGTCCTTCCGATTACAACCATTCTCCCCATCACTCAAAGGTGGGTGAATTCGCTCAGAGAGTTTATCCAATTGTAGCTGTTTTTATTAAAGAGCTTGTTGTTGACTTGACAGATGCTTATGTCTTATGCAGGGCTTCCCTGGTGGCTCAGTGGGGAGGAATCTGCCTGCAATGCAGGAGACCCAGGTTCTATTCATGGGTTGGGCAGATCCCCTGGAGAAGGAAATGGCAACCCGCTCCAGTATTCTTGCCTGGAGAATTCCATGGGCAGAGGAGCCTGATGGGCTACAGTCCATGGGGTAACAAAGAATCAGACATGACTGAGCACACATGTGCTATGCCTTATGAAGATATCACAGAATTTAAAAATTAAAATTTGATGGTGGTCATTGTATAAATAATTAAATATTGCAATGTAATAGTGAGGCCTTCATGGAAAAAATATTTTTCTATGCAGTCCCCAGTCCAATAATCCTCCAGTCCAGAGGCTATCTTGAATCTGGAGCCTATCTTGTCCTGAATACTTTGATTAAATCTCACCAAGCTAGATCTTCATCCTTCTATAATACGTGTGTCCTCTGTATGTATTTGCCCATGCTCCAGAGGCTCTGGCTGGCTTTGTACTCTCCTGGGTAGAGTGAACTCTTTCCTGATTGGCTCGCCATGAGCCTGACTCACTTTTTCAGGTCTGGGGATTCCCCAGGGATTTGCCATATTTTCTAATCTGTATTCTGACAGCTGCATAGTATTCCCCTCACATCTAAGGAAGGAAATCAGACAGCCCAAGGTCATCTACATCTATAGAGAGGCACAGGGAAATTAAAAGCCTTGTTTAATTTATCCAACAGTTGCTGATGGTACCGCGGACAGAACATTCTATTGGTCTATCCTCAATTCTGGACCTGAGATGTAAATGCCCAATCTCATGAATGAACTCTTCACTTCTTGGTTTTGCTGCTCCTTGCTCCCAGTCCTATGAAGAAAATCTACTTGGAGTTTTCTTGTTTCTTCTGTGCATTCAGACATGCCTTATTTTCTTGCTGGGGAGAACCTCTTCTCTTAGCATTCACATTTGTCTCTTCTTCAGGTGCTATCTCAAATTTCCTGTCCTATTAAAAGCTTCCTAGTTGAATTATGCCAATATCTGATTGTTACTTTTCTCCTCAGGTGGATTTGTATACATTAATTGGCTTATGATACAATTTCCCTGTGAACTTTCTTTTTTCATTTTCTCACCCAACCTCCTCTTCTCATCAGATTATAAAATCTCAAAAATCACATCTTCCATTTTCTTTTAAATTCTTTAAGGTGCTGCATAGCCATAAGCTCTGTTTGTCATTGTTTTGTTTTGTTTTTTTCTCTTTCTTGGCTGCATTGAAAAAATAGAATGCAAATATTTTCCCTCCAGGGAAGCTTTGGGAAGGGGAATGAGTTTTTCAGTGGCTAATGATTTGTACTCTGTGTTTAATGGTCCAATGAAGTCTATTAGGTAATAAAGTATGGGAAAGAGGGTTCTAAAGGAAGGTTTGTGCTGTGTGCTAAGTCATTTCAGTCATGTCTGACTATTTGCAACCTATGAACTGTAGCCCACCAGGCTTCTCTGTCCATGGAATTCTCCAGTCAAGAATACTGGAGTGGGTTGCCATGCCCTCCTCCAGGGAATCTTCCCATCCCAGGGATTGAACCCTCATCTTCTGTCTCCTGCATTGGCAGGTGGGTTCTTTACCACTAGTGCCACCTGGGAAGCCCCTAAAGAAAGGTAGAGGGGGATAAATCAGGATGAGGAAATAATTTCCCTGAGCCTACAGGGAAGATGTTGGGAAGTGGAGGAGGGAAGGGTAAGCGTTACTGAAGAGGAGCCTGGGGACTCAAGGCAAATGGGAGGGAGGGACAATCAGGGAAACCTCAGGCTCAGCTGAGAGAGGCTGGATCTGATAAAGGACCCCAGGAAAGGCTGTGTTCCAGAGCCCAGAAGGCACCAGAGCTGAGTTAGAGCTCACAGGCCAGTTCTCTTTCTGGCCCTCACTGGAGCTGGCATCTCTCCTTTCTTCCACTCAAGGGCCAGGAATGTGGCACCTTTGGTGCCTGGCAAGTTCACCTTGCATCATTCAGCACATCACCAGCTCTCCTCCTCTCTGTGCTGGCCACCCAGCTGGGTCTCTGACAGCCACCTGTATGAGACAGGGGTATAGCATATGGTGGCTGTATGTCATCTCTGAAGCTTTTATCTTCAGCACAGATTTCTCTTCTGATTTTAATTTCCCATTTGCACATCTATTCAAGTATCATGGACATTACAGATTTAATACATCCCAAACTCAACCTCTGATCTTCTTCCTCTTAGTAAACAACATCTCTATCCATTTGGTCACTTAAATCATCAACCCAGAAGTCATCCCAGCCATATTCAAATGATGTATTTTAAAAAGCTGAGACATCACTTTACCCCCCCAAAAAAGTCCATATAGTCAAAGCTATGGTTTTTCCAGTAGTCATGTACGAATGTGATAATTGGACCACAAAGAAGGCTGAGCACAGAAAAATGGATGGTTTTGAATGGTGGTGGTGGAGAAGATTCTTGAGAGTCCCTAGGACAGCAAGGAGATCAAATCAGTCAATCCTAAAAGAAATTAACCCTGAATATTCATTGGATGGACTGACGCTGAAGCTCCAATACCATCTGATGCCATCCAATACCATCAGTAAAAGACCCTGATGTTGGGAAAGATTGAGGGCAGGAGGAGAAGTGGGAAATAGAGTATGAGATGGTTGGATGGCATCATCAATTCAATGAACATGAGTTTGAGCAAATTTGGGGAGACAGTGAAAGATAGGGAAGGCTGATGTGCTGCAGTCCAAAAGGCTGAAGAATCAGACACAACTGAGAGAATGAATAGCAACAGCCAGCAAAACCTATTTGCAAAGGTGAAGGTGGTATTTAATGAAACCAGCAAGTAGTTTTGCAGTATCTCTGAAATAGTAAGAATGAGAATCCATTCCTAGGCCTGAAGGGGCAACAGAAAAGAGTGGTTCCTAAAATCTGAGGCATGGAGGGGTGTATGCAAGGGACTTGACAGGATCTGTGTCTTCCAGATAATGGATGTGGGTGGCCTCCAGCACAGTGAGGGGTGGAAAGGAGACCTCAGAGTCACTCTACTAGGCACCCCTCGTGTACTCTTTCTGAAGTACGGGAAAATAAAGTAAATAAATAAATAAATAAAAAGAAGGAAAGAAAACAAAACCTGTTGATGATGTTGAAATGATCCTGGAGGTGAGCCTCCTAGAACAGAGGGCAGAGCAGAGAAGGGGGACTTCTTCATGGTCCAGTGGTGAAGAATTCACTTGCCAGTGCAGGGGACACAGGTTCAATCCCTGGTCCAGGAAGCGTCCACATGCTATGGGGCAACTTAAGCCCTTGCTCTGCAAATGCTAAAACCGGCATGCTCTAGAGCTCGCGCTCCCCAGGAGAAGCTAGCTTAAGGAAAAGCCCTCACACCACAACTAGAGAGTAGCTCCCTCCATCCTCTCACCCTCCCACCCCTGCTGCCCACTCGCCTCAATTGGAGAATGCTTGCTTGTAGTGACGAAGACCCAGTGCACCCCAAAATAATTTTAAAAAAAGCAAACCAGGAGAGACAAGGAGAAAAAAATAAAGCACAAACAATTTTTGACTCACATCTATTTCATGTCAATAACTTCCTCATGGTTCTCCAGTATGTACATAAAATAAAACCAAAGAAACAACACAAAAGGTGGAAGGCAGATGGGGAAGAGACCAGTCCAAGAGTCTTGGACTGGACTGTGAGTGGTTAATTCCTTGTCTGCCCAGTGCCTGCACACTGTGGGGAAGGGTTGACTGTGTTTGTTGACTGCTTCCAACTCTCACCCCCTGGAAGCTGAGGCTCATTCTCTCTGGCTTGTGCACTTTCATGGGAGTGTGAAGCAGCTTTTGAAGACTGGTTTTGTTGTGCTCATTCATTCGCTGACATATAATCAAATGTTTTACTTTGGTTCCATTATCTTCTCATCAAAATGCTTTGAAAAACTATGATTGATATCACCAAGTTGGTTCAGTTGAGGACAAACCATCTTCAAAGCCGAATTGTCTCTCCTGATCCGGCTCAATAACTTCACCATATTACATTCATAAATTGAATTGCTTCTGATTGCTTCTGACTGACTTTTCTTGAAAACAAAACTTATTCTCTTTTTTACATAATCAATCATGGAATAAAGTAGGTGACATAGGTCATTTGCCACAGATCAATTGCTCTATAAAATCACAAAGGAAGGTCAGAGAGAAGAGGGTGAAGGCTTTCTAAATTGCCAAAATGGAAAATTTGCAAAGAAAATCTGAACCCACTTCTTCCTTTGGACCCCAGAAAACTGCATTCTCCCCTTTCTCTAAGTTATTGGGGCGGGCGGGGGCGGTTAAACTTGATTTACGACTTCTTTGACAATCCTCTTTTCAACAGAAAATCTAAATTCCCTCTCTTTAAATATGTGTTGGGCTTACTGACTCACTTCTAACACTGTGTGCTAAGTTGCTTCAGTCATGCCTGACTCTTTGCAACCCCATCGACTGTAGCCCACCAGGCTTCTCTGTCCATGGGATTCTCCATGCAAGAATAGTGGAATAGGCCTTCCTCCAGGGGATCTTCCTGACCAAGGGGTCAAACCTGTGTCTCTTATGTCTCCTGCACTGACTTGGCAGGTGGGTTCTTTACCACTAGCACCACCAGGGAAACCCCACTTCTAACACTAGAAGGAGGCAGAAGCAAGGCTACCTGTGAGACTGCTAAGTCTAGTCACAAAAGGTGGGCTTTCTCTTTTGCAGGGCTCATCGTTTCAGAGCTCTGAGCTGCCACGGAAGAAGTCAGCCTATGCTGAAGTTGCCATGTTGGAAAGACCATGGAGACATAGAGACAAGCCAGGGGTGTCCAGCTCTTCCAGCCACAAGCTCCACAAGTATCACACCCAGGAGAGAAGAGACTCTGTGATGATTCCAGCCTCATTACTCTCTGACTGTAATGAAATGAAAGACCTCGACTAAGAAACATCTGTGGAGTCCAGTCAGCCCCCAGAACCATGAGACACAGAGCTAGGAAATGACTGCTATTATTCTGTTCCACTAATTTTGGCATGGTTTATTATATAGCCACAGTACTCAGAGCACTGGTCTTTCCCTTCATTAGACTTTGAATGGTGGATGTTTTTTATCTAAGTCTTGGACATTCTCCTGTTATGTATTATTCTTTTTCTGTCAGTAATCTCATCTTCCCCATGGTTTTATTTTGTAGATTTTTCCATTCCTCTTTTTAAATTAATTTTTATGGGAGTATAGTTGATTTACAATGTTGTGTTAGTTTCTGGTGTACAGCAAACCGAATCAAATATATATATATATATATATATATATATATACATACATACATACAGCTACTCTTTTTTTTAAGATTCTTTTCCAATACAGATCATTACAGAGTATTGACTTGTACTATACAGTAGGTCCTTATTAGTTCTCTATTTTATATATAGTAATGTGTGTATGTCAATCCCAATTTCCCAACTTATCCCTCTCCCCCGCTGTCCTGCCTAGAAATCATAAGTTTGTACTCTGCCTCCATGACCATTTCTGTATTGTAAATCAGTTCATCTGTACCATTTTTTTTTCAGATTCTTCACCACATATAAGCAATATCATATGAATTTGTCTTTCTCTGTCTGACTTATTTCACTCAGTATGGCAATTTCTAGATCCATCCCTGTTGCTGCAAATGGTGTTACTTCATTCTTCTTTTATGGCTGAGTAATAGTCCATTGTGTATATGTACCACACTTTCTTTATCCATTCTTTATTCATGGATTTAAATAGCATTTATATATTGTGAAGGTTGACTTTATGGGTCACCCTGATTGGGCAATGGGGTGCCCAGACATTTGGTTAAACATTATGTTTAAGCTGTCAACCCAGAAGTTATTCTAGACAAATCCTTGTCCCTTATATTCCCAAACCAATGTATCACCAAGTTCTAGCAATTCTTTTTCTACATAAGAACCATTATAAGTTATTTCGGTCCTGACTTCTGCCACCCTAGTCCAACCAATATTGTCTACCTCATAGGATAATACAGTAAATTTTCAATATTCTCTTTACTTCTAATTTTGTCATCTCCACTGCTACCACTCTATAATACAGTATTCATGTAATGGGTGCTTTAAACATATATCATATGACTTATCCCCCTGTTTAAGAACTTTCAATCAACCAGCCCATCCCCAGCAGAAGACAGGCAGGTGAGGGCAGCCAGAGCTGGAAGGGGGCAATCGTGGCCCCAGAGAGGCATCCTCTACCAAACTGCAAGCAGGCTTTGTTGCTAACCAAGACTTCTTGGGATTCTGGACAGTCGACACCTGCTGGGAGGGTTGCAGCCAGAGATAAGCTCCCTGGAAGAGACACAAGGCACACCTGAGAAGACGTACTTATTGTACACCCAGAAAACTGAGCGGCTGGGACGGGGGAGGCTATAAGTTGCAGCCTTCAACTGGAGGCAACCGTGCTCGCCAAACACCTGGTCGCCTGAGCTGCTCGGACCTAGGACAAGCACAAAACGCAGGCCCAACCAAGTCTGCGCCTTTGTGGAGTACCTGAGAACCTGAACCTGAGTGGCTTAGACCTGTGGAGTGCATGCAACCCAAGGCCAGCATCAGACAGTTCCTGGCAGAACAACCTAGAGCCTGAGCAGTGTAGACTGGGAAAGCACACATGCTGTGAGCGGGGGCAAACCCAGTGTGGCTGAATCACTGTGAGCACACGCCAGTGATATTTGTTTGTAGTGTTCCTCCTTCCCCATAGCACGACTGAACAAGTGAGGCCAAAAAAAGTGACCACCACCACATCCCTTGTGTCAGGGCGGAAATAAGACACTGAAGAGACCAGCAAACAGAAGAAACTAAAATAAACAGAGGGACCCGCTTTGGAAGTGACAAGTGCAATAGATTAAAACCCTGTAGTTAGCACTGACTATATAGGAAGGGGCCTATAGACCTTGAGAAGTACAAGCTGGACCAAGGAACTATCTGAAAATGAATTGACCCCACACTGTCCACAACAGCTCCAGAGAAAGTCCTAGATATATTTTTACTATTATTATTTTTAATTAAAAATTTTTAAAAAAAATTTAAGTCCCCTATTACTCCTTTAATTTTCATTTTTATAACCTACTATTAACTTGCAAAAAAAAAAGAGACCTTATTTTTAAAGCAAACTTCATATATATATTTTAAATAATTTTTGTGACTTTTTTTTAAATATTGTATTTTTGATAATCTAATCTCTACTCTAGATTTTTTAATTTTTGTTTTTTAGTATTTGTTATCAACTTTGTACCTTTAAGAACCCAATCTTCAGTACCCATTTTTACTTGGGAGTGAGATCACTGGCCTGATTGCTCTCTCCCCCTTTTGACTCTCCTTTTTCTCCACCAGGTAGCCTTTATTTCCCCCTCCCCCTTTTCTTCTCTACCAAACTCTGTGAATCTCTTTGTGTGTTCCAGGCTGTGGAGAACAACTAGGGAACTGATTACTAGCTGGATCTGTCTCTCTCCTTTTGACTCCCCCTTTTATCCTCCTGGCCACCTCTGTCTCCTTCCTCCCTCTTCTCTTCTCTGTGTAACTCTGTGAACATCTCTGAGGGATCCAGACTGTGGAGAGCACATAGGGAAGTGATTACTGGCTAGCTTGCTCTCTCCCCTTTTGATTCCCCCTCTTCTCCTCCTGGTCACCTCTATCTCCCTCCTCCCTCTTCTATTCTCCATGTAACTCTGTGTACCTCTCTGGGTGTCCCTCACTGTGGAGAAACTTTTCATCAATAACCTAGACGTTTTATCATTGGTACTGTATAGATGGAGAAGACTTGAGGCTACTGTAAGAATAAGACTGAAAAACAGAGGCAGGAGGCTTAAGTCCAAATCCTGAGAACACCTGAGAACTCCTGAATCCAGGAAACATTAATCAATAGGAGGTCATCAAACACCTCCATACCTACACTGAAACCAAACACCACCCAAGGGCCAACAAGTTCCAGAGCAAGACATACCATGCAAATTCTCCAGCAACACAGAAACATAGCCGTAAGCTTCAATATACAGGCTGCCCAAAGTCACACCAAACCCATTAACATCTCAAAACTCATTACGGGACACTTCATTGCACTCCAGAGAGAAGAAATCCAGCTCCACCCACCAGAACACCGACACAAGCTTCCTAACCAGGAAACCTTGACAAGCCACCCGTCCAACCCCACCCACAGTGAGGAACGTCCACAATAAAGAGGAATCACAAACTGCCAGAATACAGAAAGGCCACCCCAAACACAGCAATATAAACAAGATGAAAAGGCAGAGAAATACCCAGCAGGTAAAGGAACAGGATAAATGCCTACCAAACCAAACAAAAGAGGAAGAGATAGGGAATCTACCTGATAAAGGATTCTGAATAATGATAGTGAAAATGATCCAAAAACTTAAAAACAAATTGGAGTTACAGATAAATAGCCTGGAGACAAGGACTGAGAAGATGCAAGAAAGGTTTAATAAGGACCTAGAAGAAATAAAAAAGAGTCAATATATAATGAATAATGAAATAAATGAGATCAAAAACACTCTGGAGGAAACCAACAGTAGAATAACAGAGGCAGAAGATAGGATTAGTGAGGTAGAAGATAGAATGGTAGAAATAAAGGAATCAGAGAGGAAAAAAAGATTTTAAAAAAATGAGGACAACCTCAGAGACCTCTGGGACAATGTTAAATGCCCCAACATTCAAATCATAGGAGTCCCAGAAGAAGAAGACAAAAAGAAAGACCATGAGAAAATACTTGAGGAGATAATAGTTGAAAACTTCCCTAAAATGGGGAAGGAAATAATCATCCAATTCCAAGAAACCCAAAGAGTCCCAAACAGGATAAACCCAAGGTGAAACACCCCAAGACAAATATTAATCAAATGAACAAAGATCAAACACAAAGAACAAATATTAAAAGGAGCAAGGGAAAAACAAAAAATAACACACAAGGGGATTCCCATAAGGATAACACCTGATCTTTCAATAGAAACTCTTCAGGCCAGGAGGGAATGGCAGGACACACTTAAAGTGATGAAAAAAATAACCTACAGCCCAGATTACTGTACCCAGCAAGGATCTCATTTAAATATGAAGGAGAAATCAAAAGTTTTACAGACAAGCAAAAGCTGAGAGAATTCATCACCACCAAACCAGCTCTCCAACAAATGCTAAACGATCTTCTCTAGACAGGACACACAGAAAGGGTGTATAAACTTGAACCCCAAACAATAAAGTAAATGGCAATGGGATCATACTTGTTAATAATTACCTTAAATGTAAATGGGTTGACTGCCCCAACCAAAAGACAAAGACTGGCTGAATGGATACAAAAACAAGACCCCTATATATGTTGTCTACAAGAGACCCCCCTCAAAACAGGGGACACATACAGACTGAAAGTGAAGGGCTGGAAAAAGATATTCCGTGCAAATAGAGACCAAAAGAAAGCAGGAGTAGCAATACTCAAATCAGATAAAATAGACTTTAAAACAAAGGCTGTGAAAAGAGACAAAGACGGACACTACATAATGATCAAAGGATCAATCCAAGAAGAAGATATAACAATTATAAATATATATGCACCCAACATAGGAGTACCGCAATATGTAAGACAAATGCTAACAAGTATGAAAGGGGAAATTAACAATAACACAATAATAGTGGGAGACTTTAATACCCCACTCACACCTATGGATAGATCAACTAAACAGAAAATTAACAAGGAAACACAAACTTTAAATGATACAATAGACCAGTTAGACCTAATTGATATCTATAGGACATTTCACCCCAAAACAATGAATTTCACCTTTTTCTCAAGCATACACAGAACCTTCTCCAGGATAGATCATATCCTGGGCCATAAATCTAGCTTTGGTAAATTCAAAAATATTGATATCATTCCAAGCATCTTTTCTGACCACAATGCAGTAAGATTAGATCTCAATTACAGGAAAAAAAACTATTAAAAATTCCAACATATGGAGGCTGAACAACACGCTGCTGAATAACCAACAAATCACAGAAGAGATCAAAAAAGAAATTAAAATATGCATAGAAACAAATGAAAATGAAAACACAACAACCCAAAACCTATGGGACACTGTAAAAGCAGTGCTAAGGGGAAGGTTCATAGCAATACAGGCTTACCTCAAGAAACAAGAAAAAAGTCAAATAAATAACCTAACTCTACACCTAAAGCAACTAGAAAAGGAAGAAATGAAGAACCCCAGGGTTAGTAGAAGGAAAGAAATCTTAAAAATCAGGGCAGAAATAAATGCAAAAGAAACAAAAGAGACCATAGCAAAAATCAACAAAGCCAAAAGCTGTTTCTTTGAGAAGATAAATAAAATTGACAAACTATTAGCCAGACTCATCAAGAAACAAAGGGAAAAAAATCAAATCAACAAAATTAGAAATGAAAATGGAGAGATCACAACAGACAACACAGAAATACAAGGATCATAAGAGACTATTATCAGCTGCTGCTGCTGCTGCTGCTAAGTCGCTTCAGTCGTGTCCGACTCTGTGCGACACCATAGACAGCAGCCCACCAGGCTCCGCCGACCTTGGGATTCTCCAGGCAAGAACACTGGAGTGGGTTGCCATTTCCTTCTCCGCTATTATCAGCAAAGTGAAAAGCAAAAGTGAAGTCGTTCAGTCGTGTCCGACTCTTCTCGACCCCATGGACCACAGCCTTCCAGGTTCCTCCGTCCATGGGATTTTCCAGGCAAGAGTACTGGAGTGGGTTGCCATTGCCTTCTCCACTATTATCAGCAACTATATGCAAATAAAATCGACAACTTGAAAGAAATGGACAAATTCTTAGAAAAGTACAACTTTCCAAAACTGGACCAGGAAGAAATAGAAAATCTTAACAGACCAATCACAAGCATGGAAATTGAAACTGTAATCAGAAATCTTCCAGCAAACAAAAGCCCAGGACCAGATGGCTTCACAGCTGAATTCCACCAAAAATTTAGAGAAGAGCTAACACCTATCCTACTCAAACACTTCCATAAAATTGCAGAGGAAGCTAAACTTCCAAACTCATTCTATGAGGCCACTATCACCCTAATACCAAAACCCGACAAAGATGCCACACAAAAAAAGAAAACTACAGGCCAATATCACTGATGAACATAGATGCAAAAATCCTTAACAAAATTCTAGCAAACAGAATCCAACAACATGTAAAAAAGATCATACACCATGACCAAGTGGGCTTTATCCCAGGGATGCAAGGATTCTTCAATATCTGCAAATCAATCAATGTAATACACCACATTAACAAATTGAAAAATAAAAACCATATGATTATCTCAATAGATGCAGAGAAAGCCTTTGACAAAATTCAATCCATTTATGATAAAAACCCTCCAGAAAGCAGGCATAGAAGGAACATACCTCAACATAATAAAAGCTATATATGACAAACCCACAGCAAACATCCTCAATGATGAAAAATTGAAAGCATTTCCCCTAAAGTCAGGAACAAGACAAGGGTGTCCACTCTCACAACTACTATTCAACACAGTTTTTAACAATGAGAATTCTCATTGTTAGTGTATAGAAATGCAAGGGATTTCTGTGTGTTGATTTTATATCCTGCAACTTTACTATATTCATTGATTACCTCTAGTAATTTTCTGGTGGACTCTTTAGGGTTTTCTATGTAGAGGAGCATGTCATCTGCAAACAGTGAGAGTTTCACTTCTTCTTTTCCAATCTGGATTCCTTTTATTTCTTTTTCTGCTCTGATTGCTGTGGCCAAAACTTAATCATGATGGTATGATCACTGACCTAGAGCCAGACATCCTGGAATGTGAAGTCAAGTGGGCCTTAGAAAGCATCACTATGAACAAAGCTAGTGGAGGTGATGGAATTCTAGTTGAGCTCTTTCAAATCCTGAAAGATGATGCTGTGAAAGTGCTGCACTCAATATGCCAGCAAATTTGGAAAACTCAGCAGTGGCCACAGGACTGGAAAAGGTCAGACTTCATTCCAATCCCAAAGAAAGGCAATGCCAAAGAATGCTCAAACTACCACACAATTGCACTCATCTCACACGCTAGTAAAGTAATGCTCAAAATTCTCCAAGCCAGGCTTCAGCAGTATGTGAACCGTGAACTTCCTGATGTTCAAGCTGGTTTTAGAAAAGACAGAGGAACCAGAGATCAAATTTCCAACATCTGCTGGATCATGGAAAAAGCAAGAGAGTTCCAGAAAAACATCTATTTCTGCTTTATTGACTATGCCAAAGCCTTTGACTGTGTGCATCACAATAAACTGTGGAAAATTCTGAAAGAGATGGGAATACCAGACCACCTGACCTGCCTCTTGAGAAATTTGTATGCAGGTCAGGAAGCAACAGTTAGAACTGGACATGGAACAACAGACTGGTTCCAAATAGGAAAAGGAATATGTCAAGGCTGTATATTGTCACCCTGCTTATTTAACTTAAATGCAGAGTACATCATGAGAAACACTGGGCTGGAAGAAGCACAAGCTGGAATCAAGATTGCCGGGAGAAATATCAATAACCTCAGATATGCAGATGACACCACCCTTATGGCAGAAATGAAGAGGAACTAAAAAGCCTCTTGATGAAAGTGAAAGTGGAGAGTGAAAAAGTTGGCTTAAAGCTCAACATTTACAAAACGAAGATCATGGCATCTAGTCCCATCACTTCATGGGAAATAGATGGGGAAACAGTGGAAACAGTGTCAGACTTTATTTTTTGGGCTCCAAAATCACTGCCGATGGTGACTGCAGCCATGAAATTAAAAGACGCTTACTCCTTGGAAGGAAAGTTATGACCAACCTAGATAGCATTTTCAAAAGCAGAGACATTACTTTGCCAACAAAGGTCCATCTAGTCAAGGCTATGGTTTTTCCTGTGGTCATGTATGGATGTGAGAGTTGGACTGTGAAGAAGGTTGAGCTCCAAAGAATTGATGCTTTTGAACTGTGGTGTTGGAGAAGACTCTTGAGAGTCCCTTGGATTGCAAGGAGATCCAACCAGTCCATTCTGAAGGAGATCAGCCCTGGGATTTCTTTGGAGGGAATGATGCTGAAGCTGAAACTCCAGTACTTTGGCCACCTCATGCGAAAAGTTGACTCATTGGAAAAGACTCTGATGCTGGGAGGGATTGGGGACAGGAGGAGAAGGGGACGACAGAGGATGAGATGGCTGGATGGCATCACTGACTCGATGGACCTGAGTCTGGGTGAATTCCGGGAGTTGGTGATGGACAGGGACGTCTGGCGTGCTGCAATTCATGGGGTCGCAAAGAGTCGGACACAACTGAGCAACTGAACTGAACTGACCTGAACAATGAGAAAACAGAAAGAGAAATTAAGGAAACAATTCCATTCACCATTGCAATGAAAAGAGTAAAATACTTAGGAATGTATCTACCTAAAGAAACAAAAGACCTATATATAAGAAACTATAAAACACTGGTGAAAGAAATCAAAGAAGACACAAATACATGGAGAAATATACCGTGTTCATGGATCGGAAGAATCAATATAGTGAAAATGAGTATACTACCCAAAGCAATCTATAAATTCAATGCAATCCCTATCAAGCTACCAATGGTATTTTTCAAAGAACTGGAACAAATAATTTCACAATTTGTATGGAAATACAAAAAACCTTTAATAGCCAAAGCAATCGTGAGAAAGAAGAATGGAACTGGAGGAATCAACCTACCTGACTTCAGGCTCTACTACAAAGCCACAGTCATCAAGACAGTATGATACTGGCACAAAGACAGAAACAGATCAATGGAACAAAATAGAAAGCCCAGAGATAAATCCATGCACCTATGCACACCTTATCTTTGACAAAGGAGGCAAGAATATACAATGGAGAAAAGACAATCTCTTTAACAAGTGGTGCTGGGAAAACTGGTCAACCACTTGTAAAAGAATGAAACTAGAACACTTTCTAACACCATACACAAAAGCAAACTCAAAATGGATTACAGATCTAAACATAAGACCAGAAACTATAAAACTCCTAGAGGAAAACATAGGCAAAACACTCTCTGACATAAACCACAGCAGGATCCTCTATGACCCACCTCCAAGAATATTGGAAATAAAATCAAAAATAAACAAATGTGACCTAATTAAAATTAAAAGCTTCTGCACAACAAAGGAAACTATAAGCGAGGTGAAAAGACAGCCTTCAGAATGGAAGAAAATAATATCAAATGAAGCAATGAAGAATTAATCTCAAAAATATACAATCAACTCCTGCAGCTCAATTCCAGAAAAATAAACAACCCAATCAAAAGTGGACCAAAGAACTAAACAGACATTTCTCTAAAGAAGACATACAGATGGCTAACAAACACATGAAAAGATGCTCAACATCACTCATTATCAGAGAAATGCAAATCAAAACCACAATGAGGTACCATTTCATGCTAGTCAGAATGGCTGCGATCCAAAAATCTACAAGCAATAAATGCTGGAGAGGGCATAGAGAAAAGGGAACCCTCTTACACTGTTGGTGGGAATGCAAACTAGTACAGCCACGATGGAGAACAGTGTGGAGATTCCTTAAAAAACTGGAAATAGAACTGCCATGTGACCCAGCAATGCCACTGCTGGGCATACACACTGAGGAAACCAGAATTGAAAGAGACATGTGTACCCCAATGTTCATCGCAGCACTGTTTATAATAGCCAGGACATGGAAGCAACCTAGATGTCCATCAGCAGATGAATGGATAAGAAAGCTGTGGTACATATACACAATGGAATATTACTTGGCCTTTAAAAAGAATACATTTGAATCAGTTCTAATGAGGTGGGTGAAACTGGAGCCTATTATACAGAGTGAAGTAAGCCAGAAAGAAAAACACCAGTACAGTATAGTAACGCATATATATGCAATTTAGAAAGATGGTAATGATAACCCTGTATGCGAGATAGCAAAAAAGACACAGATGTATAGAACAGTCTTTTGGAGTCTGTGGGAAAGGGCAAAGGCAAGATGATAATGGGAGAATGGCATTGAAACGTGTAAATTATCACATGTGAAACAAATCACCAGTCCAGGTTTGATGCATGATACAGGGTGCTCAGGGCTGGTGCACTGGGATGACCCAGAGGGATGGGATGGGGAGGGAGGTGGGAGGGGGGTTCAGGATGGGGAACCCATGTACACCCATGGCGGATTCATGTCAATGTATGGCAAAACCAATACAATATTGTAAAGTAAAATAAATAAATAAATAAATAGAACTAAAAAAGAACTTTCAATCAGGGCTAAAATTCCATATCCTCTAACTCGGTCTGTGAAACCTTGCTTTCCTCTCTCACTCCATCTTGACTTGCTCTCTCCCGTGCTCATTAGGTATAATCACAATGTCTTTCTCTTAGTCCTTAAGAAATCCTAGACCCTTTCTTCTTACATGTGCTATTCCTTCTGTGTGGAATATTTTTCTTTCCCCCTCTAGCCACTTGCTCATCCCTAAGTCATCTCTTCTCTTAATTCACTCACATTCACCTTTCTGGTTGCAGCCTAAATGTCATTTTCTCAAGTATCATCTCTGACACTCACCTTCAAATTTGATTTTTGTTTCTAATGTTAGTCTCCATAAAAAAATTGCACTTAGTTTTAAAAATATTCATTCATTTATGTATTTGACTCTGTCAGGTCTTAATTTTGGCTCAGATTCAGTAGTTGCAGCATGCAGGCTTAGTTGCCCTTTGCCATGGGGGATCCTAGTTCCCCAACCAAGGATCAAACCCACAACCCCTGCATTGGAAGGCAGATTCTTAACCACTGAACCATCCTGCACATATTGTTAATTATAGGTATTATTACAATTTGAGACCATCAATCTACTTTAATTTATTTGGTTTACAACTTATTCCCATCACTATTTTGTAACTGAATTCTACTCTGTCACTACTTATGACAATAGGGATCAAGTGTCATTTGTTTATCACTGAACACTCAGAAGTTAATAGTTCCCAGAGCTGAGTAGGTGCTCAGTACGTATCTGTTAAATGAATAAAATGTGTTCTTTGGGTCGACATTTCTGAGATACTTGGCACTTTTAAGAAAACTACTTTGTGACCATGTAAACAGACATCTTAGGGGGATAACTCTTCCACTAGAGGATAAAATTCAAGAATTCCACTCGGAGGCAAACCACAGCCCAAAATCCATCTTCAGAAAAGTCCTAAAACCGTAGATTACTTCCACTTAAGAAATCTGTAAATTGCTCCCTATACCTTTCTTTGTATTTTATACAGCAGATTTCTCATGGTTTCTAAGCTTCCCACTTTAAAAAATCAATTGAAACCAAGATGAATCAGACAAAAAAAATTTTCAACAGTATTATTAACAATAACAATGCTTTTCCTCAGATTTACTGAGAAGCAAATAATTTTCTTTTAAGAATAAAAATGAAATCTTATTTCTACTATTCCTAATTCTTTTACCCTGGCTTTAAAAACATCAAGAGCAGCAAAGTAAAAAAAAAGAACTTTTTGTGGCCTACATACTTGTTCCTCTTTTGGATATCTCCATGGCCAGAGGATCAAGAATTCTGAGAACTAAGTAAATAATAAAATAAATAAACATCTGAAATAGAATAGACAACAACAAAAGCTCTTCAAAGGCTACACTACATGAAATGACTATTCTCTCTATATAAAATATCATTGCAATTCTGACTTCTGATTTGCTGCAATCAGAACCCTAACAAAAATTCTACAGTGAGCTGTGGCTAAGAAATCATGTCTGTGATTACATACAGTGCAGGAAAAATTCTTTGGTGAATACCTATCACATGCATGAAGCTCTCCACTACTATTGCTGCATCCATAACAATTGAGAATAAAATAGGTCAGATAAACATCACTCAATCACATTTTCCTTTCCTCCTGGGATCAGAAACATCCCAGCTTTCTCCTGCTGCACTGAGCCTGATATCAGCATTTTTTTAAAAAACCTGCAAGATTGTGATTAACTATTTTCCCCCTCTGTCAATACTTTTAGTAAAAAAAAAAAAAAAAAAAAAAGAACTAAATAAATTAAATCAACAGATAAAGGAGCATATGAATGAATTAGGCATTGGTCTCTCTCATCACTGTCCTTTCTGTAAATGACAGATTAGCTGCTCATCTAAAATCTGTCAAGCAAAGGCTTTGAAAATTGAGATAAATTAAAAGAATTATAAGACAGTCCTGTTAGGCAGAAGTAGATGACAGCATTATGTCCTGTAGCTATATTTCTTGAACTAAAACCTATAGGCAACAATCTTAAATTTTTGAGGTGAACATTTTTCAAAATAATTGTTTTTTTTATAAGTATGTTTTTGCTCATTGAAATAAGCTCCTCAAGTCCTACTCCTTAATGCCCTTTCCTCAATATTTTTAGAAGTACACACTTTATGTTTGTACATTATTTCTATTATATAGCCTCTCCAAAAGTGTTATTGCAGGATTTAATGTTTTATGTTTAAAAAAAAAAAAACAAAAACCCACACATTTCTTGGAAAACACTGCTCTAGAAAAATTTCCATAAGCATAAGGGAGCCAAGAGAGCCCTCAGTCATTCATTTTTCCTCTCTCTCAGCCTTAGGCTGGAGAATTGTCAAAAAAGCAGAGTTGGCCATTTGTTAAAGATGGCAAGACAGATTTTATTCAGGCTACTGCAGTAGAGGGAGAGATTCCAGTATAAATTGTGCTCACCTGGAATCTGTGCACAGCTGTCTGGACATTTTAAAGGGAAGATGAGAGAGGAGGGAGGAGGAACACATAGAGGCTTGAGCAGAATCAGGGAAGTGGGAGTTTTCAAAAATCAGGTAGGGGGCTGCTTTCTAAGAACTGTTAGATGAGGTGGGTATAAGATCAAGGTGTAACTCAAACAGTAAATTTTTTTGGCAACCTTGAGTGTTCTCAGGCAGCAAAGTTAAAAGGGAAGGCTGGGTCATCCTAAGGATGTTAAAACTACAAACTGTTAGTAATGATGCTAGTCAAGTCTCTTAGTGTAGGGGGTGGTAGGTGAAAGGGAAATGTGTGGATGAAATCATTTGTGCTGAGAATCTGCAGTTTTCATGGGCCAAAACCGAGGCTTAGTGAAGAAGAAGGGTGCAGTGGAGCCTGACTAACGTCAGCCAAGAAGACAGTCTTTGTTAGATTTCTTTCTCTCTTGTGTGAAATGCAGTGATCAGTCTGAATGACAAGATCTCTAGGCCCTGACTCAGTGAGGCCAATCACTCTCCTTCTGTAGGGTTTGAAATAGAATTGAGGCAAAGGAAGATAAATTAGTAGAGACGGAGCAGAACGAAAAAGATACCAAAGATGCTCACTAGGACCCCACAGCTGATTCTAGGAGCTGTTATATCTTTCCTCTATGCAAAACAGTGAGACCATGAATCAACTTCCAGTTGGTTCTTTTATTATGTCTCTTTTTAGTGTGGGAAGTGGGGTAAGGATTTGGCTTTTTGTTCTCATTGATGATTTGAAATTTTAGGGAAAAAAATACAGGAAAGAAAAGAAAAAAATGCCATTTGTTACAATTCTCTGAAAGATATTGTAGTGCTTTCAGTTCTATCCTGGGCAGTAGGGTATGACTCTTCCTTAATCTACAAATATTCATATCTATCATAGATAAGATATTGTCCTGCAGACTGGAGGATGTAAGTGTGAGTATGGAAGAAGAAGGAAAGACTTCCTCTTAAGAACTTCCAGCCAAAGAGAGGGGGAGAGAGAAAGCCTTTACAGAATTAAAGATGGTATATAACATATATAGATGCATCATACAGATATGAGAAAAAGCAAATTATTTTGTTGCACTGAAGGACAAAGTGTGTGAAAGGAAGTAGAAGAAATGATGCTTCAAGTAGATACCACTGAGCACTGTGACAGGATAGATATCATTTAACACATACAAAAAAGTGTGCAAGTCCTGGGCTTACAATGACATTTGTTGTTGTTTAGTTTCTCAGCTATGTCTGACTCTTTTGCGACCCCAGGGACTGTAGCCTGCCAGGCTCCTCTGTTCATGGGATTTCCCAACCCAGAATGCTGGAAAACGGTTGCCATTTCCTACTTCAGGGAATATTCCTGACCTCAAGGATTGCACCCCAGTCTCCTACATTGGAGAGAATTCTCTACCACTGATTGTACAGGGAACAGGGCTGTGGCTCGCTGAGCCACCCTGCATCATGAGAGTACTGTACTGCATGTCACTGAATGCGCATCAGTCTCAAATCACTGACATCATGCTCTGAATTACTTACCTGCAATGCAACCAATAAGAAAGTCCGCAAAGCAAGCAATGGGAGAAAAAGCACGTGTTATCATTCATAAATGATGGGTATGATTTCCTGGTGACAGAGTTTGTGGAGTTTGTGTAGCAGAAGGAAGTGGAAGTGGAAAGCAAGGAGACAAGGCTAGGAAGATCTGTGCTTCCTGTCCAATCTTTATAAGAATGGATATATGCATAACTTTATAGAGAATGAATGATAAGGAGAAGAAGAAGGAGGAGGAAGGGGAAGGGGAAGGACAGGAAGAAAAAGGAAGAAGAGTTGGAAAAGGAGAGGGGAGGAGGAGGAATGGGAAGGGGAAAGAGAAACAGAGAAGAAGAAGGAGGAAGAGTCAGTGAAGAAAGAGAGGAGGTGGAGGGAGGAGGGGGAGGGGGAGAGGAGGATCAGGAAAGACCGCAATGTGAAGGATGTCAGAACTGAGCTGAGCTGGAAAGTAGAAGATCTTTAGGTAGAGGGGATACCACATCCTTGTTTAGGATTACTTTACAGACTAGGTAGAGAATATGAGAAAAACAAACATTTTACATTATTGCTGGCCCAGAGGCACAGAAGAGGGTCAATGAAGTAAAGACCCTGTATTGATATACATGTGACATTCAGTATAATTCAAACAAATTGAGTGCCCTTGATGGATCCCTTCTTTCTGTCAGAAACTAGGCTAGAGGTATACAAAGTGGAACCGTCAATCCTCTTTCCTACCTTCAGGGAGATTTTAGGCTAAGATTTTAGGGAAAGAGACAACCTGCATTTAAATAGCCATATAGCAAGTGCTTTCAGGGGGGACTTGTATGTGCATGCATGCTTGCTAAGTTGCTTCAGTCGTGTCTGACTCTTTGACACCTTGTGGACCATAGCCCACCAGGCTCCTCTGTCCATGGAATTCTCCAGGCAAGAATACTGGAGTAGGCTGCCATTCCCTTCTCCAGAGGATCTTCCCGACCCAGCATCAAACCTGGGTCTCCCTAGTTTCAGGCAGATTCTTTACCATTTGAGCCACAGGGAAATTGTCAGAAGGGAAAGGCACAGGCAAAATATACACAAGAAATGAACATGGTGCAGCTGAACAAAAATAAACAAAAACGAGATGAAGTCATACCCATAAAAGTAATTTTCTCTGCACATCTAGCTGCTTATCTAATCTCTTTAAGCTTTAATTTGCTCATATGCAAAATAAAAGCCTGGGACTTCATTACCTGGAGGCTCTTTGTTGTGTGCTTAGTCGCTCAGTCCTGTCTGACTCTGCAACCCCATAGACTGTAGCCCGCCAGGCTCCTTTGTCCACGGGAATGCTCCAAGCAAGAATATTGGAGTGGGCTGCCATTTCCTTCTCTAGGGGATCTTCCAAACTAGGGATCGAACCCAGGTCTCCCACATCACAAACAGATTCTTTACCACCTGAGCCACCAGGGAGGCTCCTTAGCAATTCTAAGTGTCTAAGCCATTGTTCTGTAGTTGGCCAGGGTAAGATTTAAAGATTCCAGGCATTCAAGAGAAGAATTAGCAGCTGGTAGGCCTCTTCAACATTTATTTCCTATTTATTTTATTATCAAAATAAAATAATTTGTTTCCTATTTATTTTATTATCAAACTTACATTAAAACAAGTTAAGCAATTATTTGAAACAAAGCTTCATTACTTAGAAAGCAGCATTTCAGCTGTGCTGCGATTAAAAGACTTTGAAAAGCTCAGGAAGTATAGTTTTCTCCACATTGTTTTTCCTCTTCTCTGCAAAAACCTTTTGTGCAGGTTCAAGTGTAAGATTAGATACCAATTTGATTCTTGGTGTTATGCAACAGTCTTTAACACAGAAGTGAGATATGCGCTTATCTAGAGGGACTATTTTTGAAAGAAATGCTGCTTTGTTTTCCTAAATTATCCAGACCAGAAATAGCTGGCTGATGTGTTGATATGCAGATAAATTATTTAGCCAGCACTGCCTGAATATGTTTCCACCATCCTGGGAATATTGAATTTGAAAAAAAAAAAAGAGAGAGAGAGAAACTTTATTTCCTAAAGAATAAACATCAGATGTTACATAGTCCCCTTAAGGAATAAGAAAATTAGATAAGCTCCTCTTTTTTTTTTCCCTCACAAAATGAAATTCATTCTCTTCAAGTACTGACAGAAAGTCCTTTCTAGATGGACCTGTTAGGATGTCAAAACGGAGGCCTTGAAAACAAATAAGTTACAGCCTTGCCTGGTTATGACCAAAACCAAGACTAATGTTCAATTACTTTCCAACTGAAACTGATGAAATAACAATTAACTAGGTGAAGATGAGATTTCCAGTTGGCTCAGCAGTAACCCGCCTGTCAATGCAGGAGACACGGGAGATGTGGATTTGATCCCTGGATGGGGAAGATCCCCCGAAGGAGATGGCAACCCACTCCAATGTTCTTGCCTGGGTAATCTCAAGTTCTTGGGTAATCTCTTGTTCTTGGATAATCTCAGGGACAGAGGAGCCTGGTGGGCGGCAGTCCACAGGGTCTCAAAGAGTTTGACAAGATTCACTGCACACGCGCGTGCACGCACGCACACACACACACACACACACACGTGTGAAGATGTAAACTACAACTTTCTTTTAAAGTCCTGCTGGCCACTTGGGTTGTTTTTTCTCTCCACTTGCCCTTCTAAATTCTTTCGCTTTCCATTCACACACGGAAAGGCTTTTCACTGGACTAACCACTGAAATTTAAATGAAAATTCCAGTCAGGTATATGTGGTTTTGTTTTTGGAATATCCTTTCCTCTGACAAAATTTGTGTTTTCCAATTTCAAGGCAAGTGGGTTCTATGTTCAGTTTGCCAAATTATAAATCCTGAAGCTGAAACCGTGTAACTCAAATCAGGACTAGAACTCACAGTCTCACACTTGGTCTCAGGACATAATTAAGCTCAAGTTCTTGATGTCTCATTGCAGAAAGAATTCAGTGAGAGACAAAGTGATAGGTAAGAAGTGGATTTATTTAGAGAGAAACACACTCCATAGAGAGATTGTGGGCCATCTCAGAAGGCGAGAATAGCACCAGGGCATGGGGTTGTCAGTTTTTATAGGGGTGGGTATTTCTTAAGCTAATGGGTGGGAGGAATATTCCATCTATTTTGGGGGAAAAGGTGAGGATTTTCAGGAATTGGGTCACTGCCCAATTTTTGATGTGAGTGTTGGACAATAAAGAAGACTGAGAGGTAAAGAATTAATGCTTTCAAATTGTGGTCTTGAGAATCTCTTGGACAGCAAGGAGATCAAACCAGTCAGTCCTAAAGGAAATCAACCCTAAATATTCATTGGAAGGAGTGATGCTAAAAGCTGAAGCTCCAATATTTTGCCCATCTGATGCAAAGAGCCGACTCATTGGAAAAGATCCTGATGCCAGGAAAGATTGAGAGCTAGAGGAAAGAGAAGTGGATGACAGAGAATGAGATGGTTGGATGGCATCACTGACTCAAGGGATGTGAGTCTGAGCAAACTCCAGGAGGTAGTGAAGGACAGGGAAGCCCGGTGTGCTGCAGTCAGTGGGGCTGAAAAAAGTCAGACACAACTTAGTGACTGATCAACAACAGCAACCACTGTCTGAACCTTATGGTTGGCCTTGGAACTGTCCAGGGGTCTGTGGGTGTAGCATTTAGCTTGCCACTGTGTTACAGTAAGCACATACTGAGGCTCAAGGTCTAGTGGAAGTTGACTCATCTGCCGTCTTGGATGTATTTGATTCTATTAGTTTATGTCCTGTCCTTGGGCTGTGTCATTCTTTTAAAGGTTGAGCCCTTCCCCCTTCACTCCTATTTCAAAACCATGTTCTTGTCAATTAATGCCACCACTTTTCCATTGCCCCTCACTGGACCACTCGTCTTTTCTTTCCTTCTTCCCACACTTCCATCTACTTTATTCACATTACTGTCAGCCTGAAAGTAAGACATCCCCTTCATATTCTGCCCCCAAATATACAATTGCACTTATCTTTTTCTCAAGGTGATCCATGTAGAATACCACAAGCTGATATTGGCTAAGAACATTTTTTCTTTAGAATGGGCTGCTGCTGCTCTGTACTCAGTCGTATTTGACTCTGCAACCCCCATGGACTGTAGTCCACCAGGCTTCTCTTTCCATACAACCTTCCAGGTAAGAATATTGGAGTGGATAGCCATCTCCGGGGGAATTTTTCCCAAGCAGGGGTCAAACCCGTGTCTCCTGTGTCTCCTGCATCAGCACGTGGATTCTTTACCACTGAGTCACTGGGGACTACGCTATGTTAAAAACCAAGTTCGCACTTATAGCATCCTTTGAGGTTGCTGCTCAAAGAAATGATTTCAGCTTTCACTGCCTCACCACCTTGCTTGTCCTACTTTCCTCCATGGGAAGAGTAAGCCTTTCTACCTGTGACAAGGGCAGCTGCTCTTTTTGCCCGTCAGCGTGTCCCTGCTGTGCATTTCTCTGGGCACTGCCAAGTTCTAGGCACCAAGGAGACGTGGCCTGCAGCACCTGCCACGTAGCTGCTAGAGCCCAGATGGGGCAACGTGTCTGCCTGCGGATCCCGCACCCACAAGTCCTTATGGCACGAAAAGACTGAGTCCAAAAGAGGCGAGATACATTTCATACCAACCCAGCACACATCAATACCCTTCCCCAAACAGCACAGAGGCACAGGACGAGAACATTTGCAATCACACAGCTTTGCTGGAGGGAGGATTCCAGGTGGCGAGGGGAGATATGAGCACCGAACAGACACCAGGTTAACCTTGCAGGTGGTCAGAGCAGGTGTGCACCCGTGTGGTAAGATCTTAGGGGGCCTGGAAACATCGAAACACTCGTGCTAGATCTAAAAGCACTCTATATGAAATGTTCAAAATATCACCGATGGAGATCCAACCCTTTGCTGGGCTCCTGCTGCATGATGAAATACAAATACCTTCAGGAAGGGAGAGATTTTACAATGTGCTCATCAATACCACTTTCATGGAAAAGGGTTTATAGTTCCTCTTCTGAAATGCAGTCCACTGGGTCACAGAGAGTCGAACACGAGTGAGCAACTAAACTTTCACTTGTGAAATG
Organism: Bos mutus; assembly: GCF_027580195.1. NCBI lineage: Eukaryota > Metazoa > Chordata > Mammalia > Artiodactyla > Bovidae > Bos > Bos mutus. The sequence goes on along the minus strand of NC_091630.1, from coordinate 53,388,591 downwards.
CAGTATGCTTTTCTTGGTGGTAGGTCAAAAAATATGTTTTCACCCCATAAGGGAGGAGAAAGAATGATAGGGGCATATGGATGTGAAGCGTAAGGTCATTGAAGAAAGCTTTGGTGAACAACCTGGAACAAGGATAGTTCAGTGTAAGGAAGGATCCAACTGGCAGTGCGTTCTCTGAGTTCTGGAATTTTCATCCTGTTCTTATTGTATTCAAGTTGCATTAAGAGCAAACACATTGCTAAGGAACATGCCTTCCTTTTATTTTCCAGAGGGTATTACATCCCTCCAAATACAAAGAAAATGCCACAGTATAGTACATTTTACTTTCACATAGAATAACATTTCCATTTATATTTGAGGTTTTAAGTAAATTTCTTAATACTGTGTATACTTTCTCAAGGCTCTTGATCTTGTTAATTATGCAGAATAATATGATTTGATCTTGAAAATGCAACTCTAAGCATATGTCTTTGATATCTAGTGTTTACATGTTATGTATTTAAATTATAATTAGAAATTAATGAGTCAAATATACAGAGCATGCAGTACAAAAGAGAAACAAAATGGAAAAAGAAAATATGACTAAAATAGGGAAAGTTAGCACTCTTTTACTTAGATTCTTTTCTCTGGGCATGTGAGTGAGCATGCTAAGTAGCTTCAGTCATGTCTGACTCTTGGCGATCCCATGGACTGTAGCCCACCAGATTCCTCTGTCCATGGGATTCTCCAGGCAAAAATACTGGAGTCAGTCACATGCCCTCCTCCAGGGGATCTTCCCGACTCAGGTATCAAACCCATGTCTCTTATGTCTCCTGCATTGGCAGGTGGGTTCTTTGCTACTAGTGCCATCTTGGTAGCTGGTATTGCAAAAACAAAACTTGGTTATTTTGTTATATTATCAATTAATAATTTTTACTGAATTTAATGATCGAATCATTTCTTACTTTTTGAGTGACCAGATTCGATCAAAGTTGGAGAGTTTTCTAAGACAATTTTTACTCTCAGATTCAACCTCCATGATACAGTTTCCTGTTAAATTTTCTCTGTCTTATATAGTGTATACACAGGTTATCACAGGTTTTGTTGTAGATTAATCCCTTATGGGCAGTCTACAAGTAAATGAATTAACAAATTGACTTTTTATTTTTCTAAGAATTCACATTTTTCATTTAAGTAAAAAAAAAAAAAAAAAACGACAGTGAGGCCAGGCCTCTGATTTCAGCTATAAAGCACTTTGGTATAACTGGTCTCTTGTTTTTTCTTTCAGGTCCATAACAAGGAGTTGCAATGGACAAACTCTAGGTATTTTTTTCAGATCAAAAATTCTAGACTAAAAATCAGATGATTAATTCCTGGAACAATATATCAGATTAGGAGTCTGAAACAGCCTAGATTGTTATGTGACAGAAAGCTAAAAAATAATAAATTGAAAATAGGACAAAAGTTAATTTATGCCACAAAAATTAAATGCTATACAAATTATTAATTTTCTTATCTTTTCTTATTTTTAAAATAGCAAAATGAGCCCGTGTTTTCTTTTTATAGTTTCTATCACTTTATTTATATTCACTATTTAGTGAGATCATGTTCTCCTGGTTTCTCTCAGTTCTTGATTCATGGATTAATTTGTTGCTGTGAATGTATTTAAGACAGTTGAATTAACATCTTTGTCTACTAAGTCCAATCTATGGGCTTCTTCAAGGATAGCTTCTGTTAATTTCTTTATTTTCTATGAATAGACCACATTTTGTTATTTCTTTACCTGCCTCATATGCTTTTCTGCTGCTGAAAATTGTATGTGTTAATATTATAATATAATGTGGCAACTTTGGAAGTCAGATTCTCCCCCTTGCTAAGGGCTTTTTATTTGACTGTTACAGTGGCCATTGTATATTTATTTAATAATCATTCTGATTGAATTTTGTAAAGTCTATATTCTCTGTTAAATGTATCCACTGAATTCTATATTTTATTGGCTTAGTGGTTAGTTAGTGATGGGACAGGGGTTTTAAAACTTGGCATAAAAAAGGAAAAATAATTCTCTTATTCTCCGCAGATGGGCTTTGTGTATGTGAGGCACACATTCAACACGGGGCCAGGCAATTTACAGCTGTGTTACAGTTTTTGCTTTCTGCTTTCACCGAGTCTGAAGGTCAGCCAGATGTGAGCATTAAGGCTTTTTTAGATCTTCTCTGGGCATACGCAATGACTTCTAGATTCTAAGAAATATATCAGAACTTTTCACATACCCTTCCCTCTAAGCTTTTCATTCTCCAGCCTTACTTCCTAGGCATCCAGTTATTCTATTGTTCATCCCTGTTTCTTTCTTTCTTTTTTCCATAGCCCTAAGCAGTAGAAACTAATACCTTTTCCTTTAAATGTTTTCAACAAATGCTTCATCTCAACACTGGGGGAGCTCAGAGTTAGGTGAGATGGCACAGTCCTTTGAGCCAGTACTGTTGAGAGCTCCCAGACAGCTTAAAACAAAGGATCACAGAATAAGGCTCACTGTGCCACATTCTGCTATTATGGGGTATGAGCATCCTTGTTTACTCTGGGCTGTTGTTCAGGCCAATTACAAATATTGGGATGAGGGATGTGGCCAAGGTGAGTTAAAATGCCACAAAATTGTCTTATCAAGATTCAGCATCTTTTTATTTTCTTTCTAATTAAATGTTTTCCTGGTTGCTGCAAACTTTTGGTTAATTTCCAAACTCCCCAAAAGTTTGATTCTGATAGTTTTTGCTGCTTATTCTCTGCTTGTGAAGGACTGCACTTTTCCCCCACTCTGCTATTTTTGCTGATGTCAATTTGGTTTTTGACAAGCGTATAAAATTGTGTACCTACCATTATAGGATAAACGTGATAAAAGGAGTCAGATTCGGCGTCTCATTCCAACTCATTCCCTAATAATCCTAACATCTCATAAAATATGGAGTAGCAAGAGTGCATAAGTGATAAGTACTAAAGAGCAAAGAAAAAAAAAAAAGAGCAAACATCATAGTTTGGAAAATAGTGCCCAGGAGAATTATGTAAAGGTCACAGGATATGAATAAATATTAATGCACTTATCATGCAAAATTGGAAAAAACGTGCTGTTACAACTGAAATATTATTCAAAGACAAGCATTGTAATTAAGGGTTTCCTTTTCCCATGGCGATGGTAGAGAAATGCAGGTTTATTCTCAGCCTTTAGCCAGTTCATAATCATTTTAAAAATTCAAATGTAATTCTTGTTGCAATAATGCTTAAAGACAGAATGAATAAGTAGTTAATTCCTCAAAAGCATGGCATTCAATCTTCTAAACATTCATATTCCCCATCTAGCATGTTCAGGAATGCTGTAGTATCAGTTCAGTTTTAATCCTCAGAAATTTACAGTTAACTGAAAACACTATCAGCTCATCTTCTTTTGGGGACACCAGACATTTTTGGATGATCTATCTCTGGTGCTCAGATGGTAAAAAAATCTGTCTGCAATGCAGGAAATCCAGGTTTGATCCCTGGGTCAGGAAGATCCCATGGAGAAGGGAATGCCTACCCACTCCAGTATTCTTGACTGGACAATCCCACGGACAGAGGAACCTGTGGCTGCAGTCCACGGGGTCACAAAGAGTCGGACGCAACTGAGCAACTAACACTTTCACTTTCCATAGACAGCTAGCATCTATATTTGGGTCAAAATGTTCTTCACTGTCCGCTTCAGACTTCCTTTGTATTATCCAATTAATCAGAATAGTTTTTGTGGACTACCTTGCATTTGAGACCTAGGATCAGTATAGCTCCATCACAGCTACTCTGTTTAGCTTCTACTTCAATGATATTTCGGCTTCTTTGTGGCTCAGACAGTAAAGAATCTGCTTGTGAATGAAGGGGATTTGGGTTCGATCCCTGGGTTGGAAAGATTTCCCTGAAGAAGGGCATGGCAACCTATTCTAGTATTCTTGCCTGGAGAATCCCATGGGCAGAGGATCCTGGCGGGATATAGTCCATGGGGTCACAAAGAGTTGAACACAGCTGAATGACTCACACACACACACACACACACACTGATAATTGCTCCATGTCACTACAATATATAGATGTTAGCAAACATTTAGAGGGGCAAGTTGGTTCTGAACCCCATGTCAGACAGAGGGATGATTGTCTTCAGGGTTAGTCTCTCAAAGGACTTCCTAAAATAAAATTTGATTCCAAACCAAACAGATCTTAACTCTGACACATGTTTTCTCTGGTTTCCTTTGTATTTTATATCTTGCTCAAAATAGCAAAATTACATATTAAAATAAATACACTGAGGTTATAAGGAATAAAACATGAAATGAATCTATAACTTTGTACTGCTTTCCTTTTCCAAACAACAGAAACTTTTTAAAGATGATGTAGTTAACTTTGATTTTCTTTAATTATCAAAAAATGTCAAGAATAAATGGAAGATTCAGAAAGATCATTATCTGATTGGGTTAAAATTTTTAAATTGCTTACTTTTCCATTGATAGACAAGCAGAACATTAAAATAATGCACATGTAGTGTTTTTAAAATTTTTCAATTTTGTTAAGTAAAATGCCAAAGCAAATTAGGTCATGGATTAAAAAGCATTAAGAAGTGCATATTAATATTCATATCAAAAAGTACCTTGCCATGAGAAATATAAATATATAATAGTACTTACATAAAATATTTCTTCAACAATAAAAGTGATGACAAACATTAGAAGCAGATGAACTGAGATATTTAGCTGTGACAGTAAAAGAGGCTCAATTTCTTTATACTTACTCGAAATATGAAATTTTTTACTGTTTGATGGTACAAAGTCTTGCTTTCTTTATATCCTCCACAAAAGTATGCACACTATCAGATAAATAATGGCTTCTCAGTAAAGACTTATTGAAATAAGCTAAATCAGATTGAAGTCACATAGTAACTATTTCTTATTATTATCATTTTGGCCAGTATGAAAGGGGACAAAGTAGCTGAAGAAATCCTTATGAGGAGATTATTTTCAATTTAAACCAGAAGAAAGTGTTTCAGAGGTGCTCCTATACACTATGAAGTATACTCAGGATTTTCAAGTGGGTATAGTCGCAAGTCCCTGGAGGAGGGAATGGCAACCCACTCTAGTATTCTTGCCTGGAGAATCCCATGGACAGAGGAGCCTAGCAGGCTACAGTCCATAGGGTCACAAATAGACACGACTGAAGCGACATAGCATGCACATTTGCAAGCAGGGAGCTACTTATTTACCACATCACGATACATCTTGCTTCTGTGCCTTTGCTCATAGACTTCTTTTTAATTTTTTAAGTTCTTTTTTTATGTGAATCATTTTAAAAGTCTTTATTGAATTTGTTACAATATTGTTTCTGTTTTCAGTTTTGGTTTCTTGGCCTCAAGGCATGTGGGATCTCAGCTTCCCAACCAAGCATTGAACCCACACCCCCTGCATTGGAAGACAAAGTCTTAAACACTGGACCACCAGGGAAGTCCCTCAGAGGTTCCTTTTGACCGGAAAGTGTTTTCCTCAATTCTTTGCCTGGTTAGTTGTTCTTTCTTCAAGATTCAGTTCAGTTTTCACTTTCTTTCAGAAGCCTTGCCTTATTGTTCAGGCCGAGTTAGGTCCTCTTCATTTGTACTCTTGCATCAGTTTTTGTCTCTTCTTCCCTGGTGACTCAGGAGTAAAGAACCCACCTGACAATGCAGGAGACACAGATTCAATCCCTGGGTTGGAAAGATCCCCTGGAGAAGGGAAAGGCAACCCACTTCAGTATCCTTGCCTGGAGAATCCCATGGACAGAGGAGCCTGGTTGACTACAGTCTACAAGGTTGCAAAGAGTCGGAGACAATTTACCAACTAAATAGCAACAACCAGTAGCTTGGAAGTGATTTAAGATAAGCAATGATGTACTAATAATTTTTTATTTTCTTGCATCTCTCCTGATCCTTGAAATATCATGGACCCTGTATTACTATTTGTTAAAAAAAAAATTGAAAGAATTATGCTTAAACAAAAAATTACACTCCTATTTGGTTAACAGTTATTTTCATATTTAAACCTGATAATATGTGTAAAGGGAAAAAAAGCAAAATTGCTTCTTATGTAAAATACATTTATCTATCAGTAGGACATGTGTTACCTCCCGAAAACTCCAGGAGGAGTTTGAGCCAAGCCAGTGTCTGAGCCAGGAATCAAGACGGGTCTGATAACCTATACAGGCTTGCTTCTGCCAGGTGGCGCTAGTGGTAAAGAACTTGCCTGGCAATGCAGGAGACAGGAGTTTGATCCCTGGGTCAGGAAGATCCCCTGGAGGAGGGCATGGCAATCCACTCCAGTATTCTTGCCTGGAGAATCTCATGGACAGAGGAACATGGCAGGCTTCAGTCCATGGGGTCTCAGAGAGTCGGACACGACTGAGCGACTGAGCACATAGGACACGCGTTATTGTTTTGAGCTTTGTGTCACTTCAAGTTACATCCAGGGACTTCTCTAGCGGTCCAATGGCTAAAACTTCATGAGCCCAATTGCAAGGTGACTTGGTCCAATCCCTGGTCAGGGAACTGGTTCCCACATGCCAAAACTAAAAGAGCCCGAGTGCTGCAACTAAGACTTGGAGCTGACAAATAAATAAATACTAAACAAACAAAAACCAGAAAGTCCTAAACTTCTAGTCCATAAAAAGGTATTGGGTGAGGTGGAGTAAATTTAGCACTTATTTGTCCTCAGGGAAAATACCCCCAGATTACAAAAAAAAAATATGAAATAGATATGCATGTTTGATAGTCAATAAAACTAAGAGACAACTAAATTTTGAAAAGCAAAATCAGAATAAGGAGTCCCCAGACAATGAAAATCAAATAAGCATTTAAAAGAGTAAGTGTAGACACCCAATGTAGCAGATATAGAAAAAGCTGGCATAGCATACTTCTCCAGGGTGATACTCAAATCCAGAAATCTTATTATAATACGAGAAATAACTTGATTCAGCTGTAAGCATATCTGGACTTGGTTTGTTTCTGAGGAGAAATTAAGGGTCACCTGTGCTTAGCTCCTCAGTCGTGTCTGACTCTTTGTGACCTCATGGACTGTAGCCCGCCAGGCTCCTGTGTCCACGGGGATTCTCCAGGCAAGAATACTGGAGTGGGTTGCCATGGTCTCCTCCAGGGGATCTTCCCAACCCAGGGATTGAACCCAGGTCTCCTGCATTGCAGGCATTCTTTACTGTCTGAGCCACCAGAGAAGCCCAAGGATCACATAGACAGGCCATGTTTGGAGAAAACCATCCATTACATGGGATAGGCTGAGTAATCTCCACATTGTGAGAAGCCCAACAATGCCAAATTTGGGGCAAGTGTGAAGTAAAGACTAAAAAAAGGAAAAATTACACCATTATTCTATGACATGAGAAGAATCTCTGCTAGCCTGAAATATGGACCTGGCTTTTTCTGACACAAAAAAATCTAAAAATAGCTGCTCAGAAAGAAATTCCATTCCTCAAGACAGCAACATAGAAAAGAGAATGGGATTTATAGAAAAATAAGAGGCAAGGAAAGAAAACAAATGGCAAATGAAGAAAATATAATGGAAAAAAGTCTTGCATTAAAACATATGAAAATTGTGATCAAACATTTTCCCAAGAACTTAAAACACTTAGAGTAAGTAGGCTTATAATGGGAAAGCACTAAATAGAGATAAAAGACCTCAGGAATAAAATAGCAATGAGAATACTATAAAATATTTATTAGTAGAGGTCAAGGAAGAAGTAAAAGGAAAATAAATTAATGTAGAACTTAACAGCCTTTATATACATAAGCATCCATTTTGAAGAGATAATGGAAAAAAAAGTCCATAGTTTCAGTGACAGCAACATGCATGAAATATTTAGGACAAAATGTACAAAGAAATAGTTGTGATTCTTTTAAAAAATCCACAAAATATTACTACAGGGCCCAAAAGGAGAATTATACAAATGAAAAGTCATATTTTTGAAATACTATCATATAGCATACATTGACATATAGATATCAATTCTAAGTTGATAAAAGAAAAACTGTACTTTTCAAATGAAGAAGCTAGTTCTTAAATTCATACAGAAACCTTTAACCGTCACTGCTGCTGCTAAGTTGTCTCAGTCGTGTCTGACTCTGTGCAACCCCATAGATGGCAGCCCACCAGGCTCCCCCATCCCTGGGATTCTCCAGGCAAGAACACTGGAATGGGTTGCCATTTCCTTCTCCAATGCATGAAAGTGAAAAGTGAAAGTGAAGTCACTCAGTCGTGTCCGACTCTTAGTGACCCCATGAACTGCAGCCCACCAGGCTCCTCCATCCATGGGAGTTTCCAGGCAAGAGTACTGGAGTGGGGTGCCATTGCCTTCTCCTTAACCATCACTAGTAACTAAAATACTGAAGAGTCATGAGAAATGACCCTACTAGATATCAAAATGTATTATAAAGTGATGACAATTAATAGTTTTGCACTGGCACATGAATATATAAATCAATAGAACAGAATAAAAATATACTAATAATTCAAATATATAAAAACATTATGATATAATCACTATTTCAAAACAGGAAAGCATTATTATTTTTTAAATAGTAGTAAGACAACAGAAGAGGATAGCTACTTGGAAATGCAAACAAACAAAAAATCTGGAACTTTTTATTCAGAAATGAATTTTAGATTGATCAAATGTAAAAATAAAGTAAGCCAGAAAGAAAAATACCAATACAGTATACTAACGCATATATATGGAATTTAGAAAGATGGTAACAATAACCCTGTGTACGAGACAGCAAAAGAGACACTGATGTATAGAACAGTCTTATGGACTCTGTGGGAGAGGGAGAGGGTGGGAAGATTTGGGAGAATGGCATTGAAACATGTAAAATATCATGTATGAAACGAGTTGCCAGTCCAGGTTCGATGCACGATACTGGATGCTTGGGGCTAGTGCGCTGGGACGACCCAGAGGGATGGTATGGGGAGGGAGGAGGGAGGAGGGTTCAGGATGGGGAACACATGTATACCTGTAGCAGATTCATTTTGATATTTGGCAAAACTAATACAATTATGTAAAGTTTAAAAATAAAATAAAATTAAAAAAAAATAAAAATGCAACCAGAAATTATTTTTTAAAAGACCAGATTTTTTAAATTCCAAGAAAGCTAAGGCTTTTCTAAGTATGCAGTAAGTCCTTGAAGTCATTAAAAGAGATGGTTGATTCAATCACTTTCTTAAAAATAATTCTTTACTGATACAAAATAAATAAAATCAAAAGCTAATCTTAGAAGGAAAAATTAAAATTTATAGAACATCAAAGGGCTAGCCCTTATATGGAAAATTTCCCTACAAAGCCATAGTTAAAAGTCCAACAATACAATTAAAAAATGCAAAAGATAAGAAAAACAGTTCATGGAAAAGTAAAGGCACTCAAATAAATATTCAGACTGAAGCTGCAGTGAGATACTGTCTTCATCTCTTCAATTGGCAAAGACCCAAATGCACATGGACAAGGTCCGATGATGTACTGTGTCAGCCATGGTTTGGGAAAAGCAGACACCCTCACACATTGATGATGGAATGTAATTTAATACCACCCTCCATAAAGGCAATTTGGAAATAGAATTTAAAAACTCAGATATTTTTAGATTTGGTGATCATACTTCTAGAAATTTGTTCAATTGATAAATGACCCAATCAAAAAATGGGCCAAAGAACTAAATAGACTTTTCTCCAAAGAAGACATACAGATGGCTAACAAACACATGAAAAGATGCTCAACATCACTCATTATCAGAGAAATGCAAATCAAAACCACTATGAGGTACCATTTCACGCCAGTCAGAATGGCTGCAATCCAAAAGTCTACAAGCAATAAATGCTGGAGAGGGTGTGGAGAAAAGGGAACCCTCTTACACTGTTGGTGGGAATGCAAACTAGTACAGCCACTATGGAGAACAGTGTGGAGATTCCTTAAAAAACTGGAAATAGAACTGCCTTATGATCCAGCAATCCCACTGCTGGGCATACACACTGAGGAAATCAGAAGGGAAAGAGACACATGTACCCCAAAGTTCATCGCAGCACTGTTTATAATAGCCAGGACATGGAAGCAACCTAGATGCCCATCAGCAGATGAATGGATAAGAAAGCAGTGGTACATATACACAATGGAGTATTACTCAGCCATTAAAAAGAATGCATTTGAATCAGTTCTAATGAGGTGGATGAAACTGTAGCCTATTATACAGAGTGAAGTAATCCAGAAAGAAAAACACCAATACAGTATACTAACGCATATATATGGAATTTAGAAAGATGGTAACAATAACCCTGTGTACGAGACAGCAAAAGAGACACTGATGTATAGATCAGTCTTGTGGACTCTGTGGGAGAGGGAGAGCGTGGGGAGATTTGGGAGAATGACATTGAAACATGTATAATATCATGTATGAGACGATCACCAGTCCAGGTTCGATGCATGATGCTAGATGTTTGGGGCTGGTGCATGCTTGGGGCTGGTGCACTGGGACGGCCCAGAGGGAGGGTATGGGGAGGGAGGAGGGAGGAGGGTTCAGGATGGGGAGCACGGGTATACCTGTGGCGGATTCATTTCGATGTTGGGCAAAACTAATACAATATTGTAAAGTTTAAAATAAAATATGGGGAGGGAGGAGGGAGGAGGGTTCGGGATGGGGAACACATGTATACCTGTGGTGGATTCATTTTGATATTTGGCAAAACTAATACAATTATGTAAAGTTTAAAAATAAAATAAAATTGGAAGAATAAAAAAAAAATAAAATAAAATAAAATTTTAAAAAAAAAAAAAAACTAACTCATAAAAAAAAATAGAAACTCACATAGTGCAACCTGACATATAAGACGTTATTGTGGCAAATGATTTGCAATAACTTAACTCTGTAATTTAACAGAAGATTAGTCAAGGAAGTTTGTTATACCGTAAATTAGAAAATATTCAGCCATTTAGAAAAAGAATAAAGCAGTATTATAAACTGATAGAAAAAGGCTGCAAAATTAAGTGGAGAAAAACCCAGGATGTTAAACAATGTATTTAGTAAGCTAAGAATTTCATTAAAAAGGAAAAAATGTGTGTATTCTATAATTACTCATATCTACATAGAATATTTCTGAGAGAATACTCAAGGATGCAATAGCAACAGTTATTTTTAGAGAAAGAAACATGAAGCCTGGGATACAGTGTCATGAAAGAAATCTTCACAGAATATTTTGTAGGTTTCAAATTTTATACCACAGGTTTATTTATTTATTTTAAAGAAAGAAAAGGATGGTGTAGAGAGCTTTGACTTTGGGTCAAGTACTTAAATTTTCTGTGGCCTATTTTCCTCATCTGTAAAATTGGGAATAAAATTTCTGCCTATGCTATAAGGCTGTTATAAAGCCTTGACTCATTAATACATGTAAGGCAACTAGAGTACTTAACATGGAAAAATGCTTTATTAATTATCATTTTCTCATTAAAATAAAAGGGTAACACAGACAAAAACAGATGTACTGGGTATCAGTAACATGCAGAGCTGACTGGACCTAAGTGCTGAGACTGTTTAGAAAAAGACATCATGACAAAGTTGGATTCAAACTGGGGCTGAGCTTCTGTGACAGCAGTCACTGAACTTCTCAGAGAGAGAATTCAGGTACCTATCAGTTTAGTTTTTACCAACCTGATCCTACAGGTGTCATTCCAAAGGGTCTGGACTTACACAATGACCACCACCAACATCACCACCAACCTCATCCCTTCCACCACCACCACCACTACAAGATGTGAATGTAATATAGGGAGAAAAAATACTAGCTGAGAAGCAGAAAAACACACAAGGTCATCTAGCTCTGATGACCTTCAGAATGCATAAACCAGGTAAAGTTGAAGAAGACACAGCACAGACAGGGTTCCAGGAGAGAGATCCCATTTTCAGAGGGGCAGAGACCAGTGGAAGAGAAATTTCTGTCCAGGAAACAGAAATAGAAGCTTCCTGAACTCAGCCTCTAGTGTCGGCAGTTTTTCACTGAGCTGAGTCACATCCACTGAGCCAGTTCTTGGCTGAGCTCTGATAAAAAAAGAACTGGACCTCCTGGGCCAAACAAAGTTGTCTTTCTCTGATATTAGGGTTTTGTATCCTTTATGTGTCCTCCTTAAAGAACTTTACTACTACTACCTTAGTGAGTGTGTGCATGTTCAATGGCTCCCCTCTCTTTGCGACCCTATGGATGCATAGGTTCCTATGGACCCTATGCCAGGCTCCTCTGTCCGTAGGATTCTTCAGGCAAGAAGACTGTAATGGATTGTCAAGCCCTCCTCCAGGGGATCTTCCCAACCCAGGGATAGAGATGGTGTCTCCTGCACCTCCTGCACTGCAGGCAGTTTTTTTTCCCACTGAGCCACCTGGGAAGCCTTACTATTTATCTTAGTGTATTTGCCTAATTGGTGAGTAGCCATGGTGAGGTCACACTGAGAAATTTAGTGAGAGTTTAGTATATCCAGAGACAACTGTAAATGTGTGATGTGCTCCTCTGAGAAGGTAAATTCAACAGGATCCATTATTCTGTATAATTATACAATTCAAATTGGAAGCAAGTTTTCATCTTTGGGTAATAAAAAAAATGACTTCTGAATCTTCCGTGTATGTACAAATTCAACTAAGATTTGTTGGCTAACTAGTGTGAACGAGATACACTACGCAGTGCTTTCTCACCACGTGCTCTCTTACTGGAAACAAGGCAGAGGATGGGGCTAAATTCAGCTTGGTGGTCTTGTTTCGAGCTGAGGTTTAGGCTGCTCCCCAAATTCTCTTTAATGCCTTTCTATGCTATCCTTCAAAAGGATGAACTCTCAACACTCTTTCTTTGTATTCTATCAGTTTCTACTTTGACACATTTTCTTCACACTCACGTACAATGGGTTTGGTGGGGTTTTTTGTTTTTTCCTCCTGGATTTCTCTCTTAATATTTTTTTATCCTGCTTCTTTGAAATAGGGAAAAAAAAAAAGTTTGCCTTGGTCTTCATTTCTACCCTAGCCTTTCTGGTTACCTTATCTTAAATCAAAGTTGTTGACCACCTATCCTCAAATAATCTCCTTTTACTAACAGAGGTAGAGACAAATACACATCTGTGACTATTAGGGGGAAATGGAATTTCTCATAAGAATGAAAAGAGCCATTCAGACATTCTTAGCATCGAATAGTAAGAAAATAAGTTTTCATCTTTAAACTTCCAGCCAACAATGTGCTCTGTCTCATTCACCTCCTTTAAAAGAAAATCTGCTTGACTACTGAGCAAACATCTAAGCCAGAAAATTGAAACTCTTAGTTTTTAATCAGTGAGGGGTTTTGTTTTTGTTTTTGGTGTTCTTTTGAGGGGCGGGTGTGTGATTTTTGGAGATCTATAAAGACATCTATAGGATTGTTATAGAAATTGCTGTTCCAAGCTTTCTTAATCTGTAAAGAAGTGGTTATGACTGAGGATGTACAAGTCACTATCAGTTTTCTTCAAGCTGGTCCATGTCTGTTTATCCTTTTGCTGTATGTGATGACATGCATTGCAGTCTATGCAGTGAAAATGTCCAAGCCGCCAGTAGGAAAAGCTTAATAATGTATTTGCAGTCCATCTTCCTCCAGACAAGTGCATGCCATCTATTTGCTGGGTTGTGTAACCAGCTCTCAGAAGGGGCACATGGTTGGCTGCAAATGGTTCTGTCTGACATCTTTCTGTTCCTCCTCGTATTGATATTTAGCCGCTGAAAGCCTGATCTGCATTTTCAAAACATACCAGAAGTGAGGAATCGGTTGTGTGATGTTGGGAGGAAAATGTCATGACCTTGATTATAACTGTCATTTCTGAAGGGGAAATTATAGACATGAAATTCTTCAGGGTCAGAATCAGCGCAGAGCACATCTAACTCAGAAGGGCGTTTTCTGGTCGGTCTGTGGGTAAGTTTAAACCTAAACTGCAAGGGAACCCTGCAGGCATTCTTTGTGCCCTGGTCAAAGCTCTTTGCTTCTGCGCTATGATTATATACCAGAAGATCCCTGCCTTGAATAAGGAGGAAGATGTATTCATAAGAGTCTAAATTAACCTGACCTTGAAAAAAACATTAAGAAAATGATTGAATTTACAGGTTTCCTTTCATTCTGAATTATTTATTTATTTATGTATTTATTACTAACTCTACTCTCATTTACAAACACTTTGGAACTTATTAATGTGATGATCTTTTGCTCTAGAATGGTATGAAAGCAAATCTAATGTGGAAAATGTACCCATTAGATATCAGTTTGGAAGCCACCCAAATAACCTCCTACAAAGCCTCTATAAAGGGTTTCCCAAGTGGCGCTGTTACTGCTAAGTCACTTTAGTCGTGTCCGACTCTGTGTGACCCCGGAGACAGCCTCCTACCGGGCTCCTCTGTCCCTGGGATTCTCCAGGCAAAAACACTAGAGTGGGTTGCCATTTCCTTCTCCAGTGCATGAAAGTGAAAAGTGAAAGTGAAGTCGCTCAGTTGTGTCCGACTCTGAGCGACCTCATGGACTGCAGCCTACCAGGCTCCTCTGTCCATGGGATTTTCCAGGCAAGAGTACTGGAGTGGGGTGCCATTGCCTTCTCCACAAGTGGGGCTAGTGGTAAAGAATTCGTCTGCCAATGCAGGAGATGCAAGAGACCTGGGTTCAATTCCTAGGTTGGAAAGATCCCTTGGGAGGAGGGCATGGCAATCCACTCCAGTATTCTTAACTGGAAAATTCCATGGACAGAGGAACAGTCCATGGGGTTGCAAAGAGTTGGATGTGACTGAGTGCACACACACACAAACACACACACACACACTCAGTCTCTTTACTCTAGTTTCAGGGCACAGACTCCAAGGGCAACATCATAGAAAGGCACTAATGTGCTTCTATGTTCTGCTGTCCTCAGCTTCACTTTCCTTCTGTCTTCCTGAAACACTAAACTCCAAAAGGCTAAGAGCATGGGACAGACACCTGTCTGTGAGAACACCAACTGAGCCTCTGGAAAATAAAAACCAGTAGAAAACAAAAAAATTGCCTAAGCATAGAACATTATTTCATAGAATGTTCTGATTAGTATCACTCTGGTTTTATCCAGACTCATAGCTGGTGCTTATTTCCATGGCCCAGAGGAATGATTTGGCAGAATAAAATTACATTCTCTCTCCCACCTATTTTCTGCAGGGATTTCACACATTGACTAAACATAATATCATGCCACACTAAGAACCTTGAGGTTTGAAATTCCTCTCCAGCATCTGTGAAGAATACTAAAAAACCAAGGGGGCAGTGATTTTTTGAGCTGAAACCTTGTCTTTGCACTTTTATAGTCAATTTTAGGTAATCTCAGAATTATGTTTTCATACACAGAATCACCTCATGTAGTCACGTTGGGATGACATCTTAACATTCGTTAGAGACAGAAATCCCTTCAACGTGGCAGGACCTGTGGCCCTTGGGGTCAGCTGTGCAACCTATGTAGGGATTTTCCTTCTACTATTTCTCATGCATGCGTGCTAAGTCGCTTCAGTCGTGTCTGACTCTTTTCGACCCAGTAGACAGTAGCCCAGCAGTCTCCTATGTCCATTGGATTCTCCAGGCAAGAATACTGGAATGGGTTGCCATTCCCTCCTCCAGGGAATCTTCCCGACCCAGGGATAGAACCTGAGTCTGTTAGGTCTCCCACATTGGCAGGCGGGTTCTTTAGCACTAGTGCTGCCTGGGAAGCCCTTACTATTTGGTACCATGAATTTATATTCTACATGACGTTGGGTTCTTCTTGGTCGTCGTGAAAAGGGAATTATTTAACTTTAGCATTCTGAAAGACTCATGGTCCTTCTTTGGCAAGGCACTACCTTTGAACTAAGATAGAGGTTTCTTTTCTTGTCTACACCACTTGAATTGTTGATGGGAGCCCCATGGAGAGTGTTCAGAAAGCATAAAGCCATCCTATATCTATTCATGAGGGAAAACTATTCTAACCCAATTGCATCCTTTACAGAAAGGATTGTGAGAGCACAGGTGGAACACACATCATGAAAGCACATATTGGTCACACAGTGCTGCTGTCAGCAAAGACCTTAATGGGCTTAGAGAAGGATATGGACGCTGAAGAAAATGCTATCCATCAGCTATGGCAACAGTAAAGTACCAAAGAGAGAGTGAAAAGGTGGAAGAGAAAGAGAATGGGAGCCAGTTCAGAAGACTAGGACAATAGAAGTGAACTGTTTTAGTTTGGGGAGTGAAAAATTATACTTACATAAAAGTGAAACTGTTAGTTGTTCAGTCATGTCTCACTCTTTGCAACTCTATGAACTATAGCCCACCAGGCTCATCTGTCCATGGGATTCTCCAGGCAAGAGCACTGCAATGGGTAGCCATTCTCCAGGGATCTGCCCAACCCAGAGATTGAACCAAGGTCTCCTGCATTGCAGGCAAATTCTTAACCATCTCAGCGAGTAGGGAAGCCACCCCTTTACAGAAGGCCCCCAAATTACTTCCTAATAATTTTACATAAGTCTCCCCCCGCAAAATACCTACATAAGCCCCTCACTCCCAAAAAAAATTCTCAATGGAAATGTCAAAATTGTTCAGGGTCAGAGATTTTATCTTCAGTTCAGTTCAGTTCAGTTGCTCAATCATGTCTGATTCTTTGCAACCCCATGGACTGAAGCACACCAGGCTTCCCTGTCCATCACCAACTCCTTGAGTTTATTCAAACTCATGTCCATTGAGTCGGTGATGCCATCCAGTCATCTCATCCTCTGTCGTCCCCTTTTCTTTCCACCTTCAATCTTTCCCAGCATCAGGGCCTTTTCCAGTGAGTCAGCTTTTCTCATCAGATGGCCAAAGTATTAGAGTTTCAGCTTCAGCATCAGCCCTTCCAATGAGTATTCATGACTGATTTCCGTTAGGATGGACTGGTTGAATCTTCTTGCTATCCAAGGGACTTTCAAGAGTCTTCTCCAACACCACAGTCCAAAAGCATCATTTCTTCATCTCTCAGATTTCTTCATAGTCCAACTCTCACATCCATACAAGACTACTAGAAAAACCATAGCTTTGACTGGATGGACCTTTGTTGGCAAAGTAATGTCTCTGTTTTTGAATATGCTGTCTAGGATGGTCACAGCTTTTCTTCCAAGGAACAAGCATCTTTTAATTTCATGGCTGCAGTCACCTTCTGCAGTGATTTTGGAGCCCCCAAAAATAAAGTCAGCCACTGTTTCCATTGTTTCCCCAATTATTTGCCATGAAGTGATGGAACCAGATGCCATGATCTTAGTTTTCTGAATGTTGAGTTTTCTGAATGTGAAAATGTTGACTTTTTCACTCTCCTCTTTCACTTTCATCAAGAGGCTTTTTAGTTCTTCTCTGCCTTCTGCCATAAGTGTGCTGTCATCTGCATATCTGAGGTTATTGATATTTCTCCTGGCAATCTTGATTCCAGCTTGTGCTTCATTCAGCCTGGCATTTTGCATGATGTACTCTGCATAGAAGTCTGACAATATACAGTGCATAAGTGCATAAGTGCATAAGTGCATAAGCAGGGTGACAATATACAGCCTTGACAATATATTCCTTTCCCGATTTGGAACCAGTCTGTTGTTCCATGTCCAGTTCTAACTGTTGCTTCTTGATCTGCATACAGATTTCTCGGGAGGCAGGTCAGGTGGCCTGATATTCCCATCTCTTGAAGGATTTTCCACAGTTTGTTGTGATCCACACAAACGTTTTGGCATAGTCAATAAAGCAGAAGTAGACTTTTTCTGGAACTCTCTTGCTTTTTCCATGATCCAGTGGATGTTGGCAATTTGATCTCTGGTTCCTCTGCTTTTTCTAAATCCAGCTTGAACATCTGGAAGTTCACAGTTCACATACTGCTAAAGCCTTGTTTGGAGAATTTTGAGCATTTCTTTGCTAGCGTGAGATGAGTAAAATTGTGCAGTAGTTTGAACATTCTTTGGCATTGTCTTTCTCTGGAATTGGAATGAAAACTGACCTTTTCCAGTCCTGTGGCCACTGCTGAGTTTTCCAAATTTGCTGGCATATTTAGTGCAGCACTTTCACAGCATCATCTTTTAGGATTTGAAATAGCACAGCTGGAATTCCATCACCTCCACTAGCTTTGTTCATAGTCATGCTTCCTAAGGCCCTTTTGACTTCGCATTCCAAGATGTCTGGCTCAAGATGAATGATCACGTCATCATGATTATCTGGGTAGAAGCACAAGCTGGAATCAAGATTGCCAGGAGAAATATCAATAACCTCAGATATGCAGATGACACCACCCTTATGGCAGAAAGCAGGAACTAAAAAGCCTCTTGATGAAAGTGAAAGAGGAGAGTGAAAAAGTTGGCTTAAAGCTCAACATTCAGAAAACGAAGATCATGGCATCTGATCCCATCTTTATGGGAAATAGATGGGGAAACAGTGGAAACAGTGTCAGACTTCATTTTTTTGGGCTCCAAAATCACTGCAGATGGTGATTGCAGCCATGAAATTAAAAGACACTTACTCCTTGGAAGGAAAGTTATGGCCAACCTAGATAGCACGTTCAAAAGCAGAGACATTGCTTTGCCAACAAAAGTACGTCTAGTCAAGGCTATGGTTTTTCCAGTGGTCATGTATGGATGTGACAGTTGGACTGTGAAGAAAGCTGAGTGCCGAAGAATTGATGCTTTTGAACTGTGGTGTTGGAGAAGACTCTTGAGAGTCCCTTGGACTGCAAGGAGATTCAACCAGTCCATTCAAAAGGAGATCAGTCCTCGGTGTTCTTTGGAAGGACTGATGCTGAAGCTGAAACTCCAGTACTTTGGCCACCTCATGCGAAGAGCTGACTCATTGGAAAAGACTCTGATGCTGGGAGGAATTGGGGGCAGGAGGAGAGGGGATGACAGAGGATGAGATGGCTGGATGGCATCACCTACTCAGTGGACGTAAGTTTGAGTAAACTCTGGGATTTGGTGATGGACAAGGAGGCCTGGCGTGCTGCAATTCATGGGGTTGCAAAGAGTCGGACACGACTGAGTGACTGAACTCAACTGAAAGATCTTTTTTGTGTAGTTCTTCTGTGTATTCTTGCTACCTCTTCTTAATATCTTCTACTTCTATTCGGTCCATGCCATTTCTGTCCTTTATTGTGCCCATCTTTGCATGAAATATTCCTTTGGTATCTCTGATTTTCTTGAAGTGATCTCTAGTCTTTCCCATTCTATTGTTTTCCTCTATTTCTTTGCACTGATCACTGAGGAAGGCTTGCTTATCTCTCCCTGATATTCTTTGGAACTCTGGATTCAAATAGATATATCTTTTCTTTTCTTGAATTTTACATTTGAATAATTGTGCCACTGAGTCAATTCTTTAATGAAATTGAGTTACTGAATGGGGGTGACATCTTGAGATACTCCACTTAAAGTGTAGGAAGAAACACAAATGAAGAGCCAATTTTCTCACATTCTTATTTTGAAGCACACCCTTCAGCAACAGGAGTGTTGTGAACTTGTTTGACAATTACATTCAGCAGGTATATCAATATAAAGTGTTTAGCAACTACTCCTTGTTGAGAGATGCTCTCTGAAACCATATACTGGCAGGGGGAGTTAGAGGCTACTCATCTACCTCAGGCTTCCCAGGTTGCACTAGTGGTAAATAATCCACCTGTCCAGCGAGGGGAGACATAAGAGATGTGGTTTTTCATCCCTGTGCTGGGACAATCCCCTGGAGGTGGGCATAGCAATCTACTCCTGTGTTCTAGCCTAGGGAATCCCATGGACAGAGGAGTGTGGCAGACTATAGTCCATGGGGTCACAAAAGAGTCAGACATGACTGAAGTGACCGAGCACACACACACATCTACCTCACATAAATAAATGTATTATGCCAATGGGGCAGAAAAAAATTACAAGAAATAATTTCCCAGCATGAGCTTTGAAAGTAACACTAGTATGATCTTCATTTATGAAAACTACTTAGAAAACTTCCCTTCAAAACAAACCTTACTAAAGAACTAAATATAATGTATCCATTGCTTGACTGAGAGAAAAAAACTGATACCTTAGGGTCATTAGGTCTGGAATTTCCTTCATCATTAACACTGATTTGTTTTGCTTTCACATTTAGTGCTAAAAAACCTGGGGTTAATTACTAGATTATTCTCATTTACATCAAAGATGTTTCATTGCTCCTAGGGCTTTAGAATTTAAGATAGTCATTTGAGAGGAATAGGTAATAGGAATTAAAATGAATAAAATAATGTTTTCAAACATCTTCTTTATGTAGTTCATTAGTTTAAAAATGTGTTGTTTGAATTGAATCAATATATCGAAATTGAGAAAGATGAGATGGACAGAAAGTATAACTACCAATATTGTAGGAAATGTTATAGGTCAAAGAGAAGTCCTTGCTTCAAAGAAATTTTCAGTATCCAAAAAAAAAAAAAGCAATTAGGGCAATTAAATGTGTAATTTGAAAGGTCAAAATATTTCCAGGTTTAGGCTTCTTGTTCATCATTATTCTCACAAAAAAAACTTAACTATTGCTAATCCTCTCTCTTTTGCAACCAATCCAGCAAATTGTTTTATGTATATATATTATATATCCCTGGATCAGGAAGATCCCCTGGAGGAGGGCATGGCAACCCACTCCAGTACTCTTGCCTGGAGAATCCCATGGACAGAGGAGCCTTGTGGGCTATGGGCACAGTCCATAGCATAGCAAATAGACAGACAAGACTGAAGCAACTCAGCACACACACAAACATATTTCTAAATATAATTATATATTGTTATATGTATATACGTATGCATACATATATATGTCAGAAACTACAGCTCACATGCTTTCTTAGTATAAGATGAAATACATTCGACTACTTTTGTCTTTTTGAAAATGCATGATATCAAAGCTCCACAAGCGCAGAGACTACGTTTATTTTGTTCCCTCTTGTTTGCTCAGTGGTTGGCATGTAACAGGAACAAATTTTGTTAAGGGAATTACTGCAGTGACCATTTCATGATGATGGAATTCTCCAGAGAAGAAGGCACATTTTAAAGGCATCATTTTTCAAATGAGTCTCTTCATCTGGAACTGTGAACCTAGTGATCCAAGTAGGTCCATATTTCTTTCTAGAAGTTGTTTTGCCAGTGAATACCACTGTCATTTGAACAGTCTCTTTCTTTGTAGTGTGCTTCAGTGCAAACACTGTGAGTGGACCACTCTCTCACTAATAAGTTGTCTCCTTCGGGGGTTTCCAAAACATCATCTCATTCACACATTTAAAAATGTTAGGGTTGCCATTCTCTTCCTCTAATAAATTATTCATGCTAGAGTCAAAAAATATGATATATTACATTGAAACCTAGCTTGAAATAATTTAACTGATAAAGAGACTGTAAGATAATATTTAGTTAATTTTGACAACAGTTTATTATAATCATAAGTGAAAATTGTTTTAGAACCAGACAAAATTAACTCGATCAAGGGCATCTACCATAGATTTACAAATTCTTATGCAACTGGAGTGTCAGCATATTTGAATCTGATAACCACAGAAATATGCCAAAGGATAGAGGGATCCCAGATGTTTTATCAGACAGAATGGGGGATTAAGTGCTCTAAATACTGCCGTGTGCATTTTTACATGTCTATATTAATATTAGAATATTAATACTTCTATACTAATGCATTCCCCCATGGCACATCATTTCTACCTAGTAGGTAGGTTGATTCCATACATAATCATGTGTGTGGATAATGGATCACGTATTTCAACCTGCCTCTGACTTGTTTTAATAAAATTGAAAAACACTAGAAAGAATTATTTCCTTCATTATTTGAATTACTAGATTGAAACAGAAGACACTATGCATACTGTTGTTTATTTCTTGCATTCTTTACAATTCATAAAATTAGATGTGCTTAAATATTTCTTACTTTTGAAAGTGGAGTTGTTTCTGGAGCCACAAGAAAATCTTAAATTAAAATATAGCACATAGGTAATCCTGTACATCTGGAAATTACTCATTAACCAAAATACTTATTCTCAAAGAAATAACAGAATGCTATTTTCCAAAGTCATTAAATTATGTTTGAAAGAAAATATTTATAAAGATTGATTATAAAGCATTGCAAATACTTATTCTAAAATACTAGAAGAAAAATGAGACTAACGTTTTCCACATTATGAATATAGTTATGCAAAAGTGTCTGAAAAAAATGACTGGAAGGATGTACCTCAAAATCAAACCTGCTATTGTTTTAATTAGTGGGGAAAAATAGCTTTTCTCTTTTATACTACTATTTATTACCTAATCATCTATAATTGCAGTATCATAATATATATATACATAGAATAGATTTTATTTTTAAATGCAAGTTTAATTCTTGCCTTTTTTTCGCTTTAAATTTCTTCTCAATGTAACTTTTTTTCCTGTTTTGATCCTTTTGCTTTTGTTAGCTGTACTATTTTCTCTACTGTTCTCTCCTCATTTGCTTCTCAGAATTGTCTCTGGATCCCTCCTCCGGTCATTGTTCTTCTCTCTTCACAGCTTGCTTCTTTAATCCCACCAGCTTTTGTCACATTCTGGTTCTTTGTTTTCATCTCTGCCCTTGATGACAGCTCAGCCAGTTTTCACCCATAATCAACTCACTATCTCTTTTTTCTGACCATTCAGCCTTCTCTATTTCTAAAGAGAGAATGTTAAATTAATAGCAAACAAATAGCTTGTTAATGATGTGATTTATCATCTTCTAATCTGTTCTTGCAAAGATCTTTTTCAACAATAGAAATTTTGTTGAGTCTTCAGTGCCCGTGGAATTATCTTCTTTCCAAGGGGACTTGCCAGCTTGTTCTGTCTTATAGTGTTTTGAAATTCATATACGTTCTTTTCCTCTTGCTCCTTTTCTGCTATTTTCTGTTGTGCTTTTTCTTTCTCCATCGCCCTTTTTCATATTGCTGTCAACCCATCATACCACCTTTGTGTTTTCCAAAAATTTGAAAACTGTCATCAGTAACTGAACACATATCCAGGGAAACCCCTTGATCAAGAAGCTAAGTAATGAATGCTGTGTTGAGAATGTGGTCTTTAAAGCAGATAGACTTGGGCCTAATTCTCAGCTATGTGACTTTTGTCAGTGACCAAATCTCTCTCAACCTTGAAAGAGAAAGAGTTAGTAGCTCAGTTGTGTCCAACTCTTTGCAACCCCATGAAAATGCAGCCTGCCAGGCTCCTCTGTCCATGGAATTCTCCAGACAAGCATACTGGAGTGGGTTGCCATTTCCTTCTCTAGGAGATCTTCCTGAACCAGGCCTCCTGCTTTGCAGGCAGATTCTTTACCATCTGAGCCACCAGGAAACCTTGATTCTCGCTTATTTTCAAACAGGGGCAAGCATGTTCTCATAAGCTTCTTGTGGGTATTGAGTGAAAGATCGTGGGTATTGAGTGAAAGATCATGGTTAAATGTGCTCTGTACACTCTGAAGGACTGACCAGCCTTGGTCTCTGCCATCTGGTCCATACCTCTCCATTTTTTTCTCTTCAACACTCCACTCTATTCACTGCTAAATGCTATGTTCCAGCTACACTGAGTATGCAACTCCCTGAAAATACCTTGCTGTTTTTGATGTTGGGTTTGCCTGGAGTATTAACAATCCTCTCTCAACCTGGCAAAGTTTTCCTTATCTTCAAATTTCAATGGAAATGTTGGTGTCTCCAAAATCCCTCCCTTCTTACTCCCCCAATCTCACCCCACCCCACTGGGCTAGAGGCTTCCTCTATGTTACTCTCTGCCCTCTGTATTTCTCTGTAATTTTTCTCACATGACTCTTTATCTCTCTCATCAGTTTTATAAGCTATGAGTTCTTTGACACTTTATCTCATCTCTTGATATCCCAGTGTCAAATGGTGTATCTCATGTGCTACAGACATTCTATAAACATTGGATGAATAATTGGCATTCAGTGAATGCCAATGAAATTATTTGCAGCAGCAGATTATTTAATATTATTATTGCATTGAATTAAAACACAGAAAAATAGATACATAGATGATATATAGGTCCTCCTTCACATGGGTACTGAATATTTGCCATCAAGTGGTTGATTCCATAGTCAATACAAAGACTATTCTATTCTTCGTGGGCTTTTTCTGTCCTGAAGCAGGCCCCAGGTGCCCTGGGAGAAAAGACTACAGATTTGAGGGAAGGCATTGAGTTTGGTGATAGAGGAGGGGAAGAAAAAAAAAAAAAGAGAAATGTTAAAGAATTAACATGAAATGTATGTAATCCCAAAATGGAGTAATTTGACTAGAGAACAGTAAACCTGCAGAAAGGAAGCCTAAATAATTACTGTTCACTTCCAGACAGTTCCTTGAATTGGATTCATATTGAGCTAAGGCTATCAGAATTAGAGGCAGCTGTATAATCCGAGTGTCGTGCAGCATACAGAATCAGATTGAGTGCTTGAGCGTCTGCACCCCAGGAAATTGATTTGACGACTATGTCAATTACTTCTGGCACCAAGCTTTCTGTGGGTTGCATTACAACTGCTCTCTTGGTCAGCTGTGACTGCCTCCCCATCCACGCCTATTGTTTTAGATTTATTTACTGCACCGGCAATCATAAATCATGGACTTTTTTTCTATACCATCTGGAACTCTGGTGTCATTGTTTGGGTCACTTTTGATTGCTCGCTCTTATTCTCAGCTACCGCCAAGGCTGATGTATCTTGAATTATGAAAGACTTCCACCAGGAGCTGACCTATTTGTGAGCAACCTTTCAGCATCTACATATGTTTATTTTCTCGAACACATAGCTGGGTAAAATAAAAATTGTATTCTCTAATCCTCTAGGGATTTATTCCTTTGCGTGCGATACTGAATTTTTAAAGATCACAATTTGCCTAACAGTTTCCTTGCCAACTCTCTGTGCATTTCCATTATACTCACAAGGTCAAATGTAACAGAAGGATCGTCATTTTTTCCTTGGTGCTGGGAATGTAATTTTCCCAGTATTCTCACCCCAACTCAATCCCTACCAGAATATTCCATCTTGAGCCTAAAATTAGAGTTAAGTTTATTACTTTGCCTTTAAAAACAAAACAAAAAACAAAAAAAACAAATAGCAGAATGATGCTAACACACTTTTTGTCTCTTGTTATTCTGGGTTCCCTATTCTAAAAACGGGGGTTAACTACTCTACCACTTTCCCAACAAGCTCACTCAAAAACATTTTAGCAGTGTTCTTTTTCCGACCAATGACGCTGATGTCTACCTGCACTGACAATGTCAGCAGATTGCTTTCATTTTATGCAGATGGTTCACTGGCAGTCCAGATCAAATCTGAAACTGCGCTATCAAGCAGTTTTTATCTAGAGAAGCAATTTGAATATTGGAATTTTGTTGAATTTCCCAGGCCACAGCTGCTTGCATCTGACATCTGCTTCAATTTTTGGAGCAGCCAATTTTTTTCTGGCAATCTCAAGGTTGAATTTTGTAGGGCTGTGTTCATAATTACTTAGTCCTCATCAAGGATCCTTCCCTAAGGAGGGTAATGATCCCCATTGCACTGTGTGTGGTAAAATCCTGACTCTTTTCTATAGCTCCTTTTTAACATCAAATGCCAACTTAACTATGATTAGGCAAATCTCCATTTTCCTACACCTTTTCCCATACAAGAAACTTCATCAGGGCTTCCTTGGTGGCTCCATGGTAAAGAATCTTCCTGCTAATGCAGGAGATGAGGGTTCAGTCCCTGGGTTGGGAAGATCTTCTAGAGGAGGAAATGGCAACCCACTATAATATTCTTGCCATGGACAGAGAAGCCTGGGAGACTACAGTCTATGGGGTCGTGAAAGAGTTGGAAATGATTTACCGACTAAACAACAAAAACAAACGTCATCAACTATCATTTGTTGCAGTCACTATCAAACTGAAGGGAGACAAATGAAGTATCATTGTTAGAATTTTCTTAAGTAAGTTATCCATGAGTCTTCAGTAGATATAAGAATGCAACATGAATGTCTCATTGCTCAAGGGTCCTAGAGAGGCTATGGGTATCAAGGTATTTCTTTTCTCCAAGACAGAGCCCTAAAGAATGTAGTCTAATTAACGTTACATCTTGCTATATGAAAACTACCATTTCACATCTTTGACAGTAGTGCCTGCTTACATAATGGCATGTCAAATTACATCTGATCATTTTCTGTGATGTTAGGTTTGCAACGCTCCAATAAGACATGATATCATCAAAGCAACATAGTAGATACTTGAAAAACTTCCCTATTTGTTGCTCCACCATCAACCTTTCAAAATGCAAAGTGACACAACATATGTGTCGAGCACAGTATATTTAAGGTGTTTCAATCATTGCCTGTTTCTAAATGATTTTTAATCTACCTATAAGGCCCAAAGATGTGCTGTGTTAGTGATTAACATGTTGTCATATTTCCAGATCATCTAAATAACAGATCTAGCAAGAAAGCAAAGAGTAATATTACAAGAGCACCTGTGATTTGCTATTGAAAGAAGTCATAAAAAGCACACCATTTTCTCTTTGTTGTTCAAAGTTTGAATATTAGCATGTTGTGCCTTTGCTTTTAAAGAAAAATATAATAAAGGGCACTGTTGGCAAGGTGCGATATTACTTTAGACATGCGTCTGCTATGTTCCCATCTTCCTTTTACTTCCTCCCTGTTTACCCAGCTAAGGAGAAGAGTGATGAACAGTTTGACTGGTGTTATTTTTGGTCAATAAGCTACAGAAAGAGGAGATTCCCTGATCTTTTGCTAGGCACATTTGCAGTTCTTTTCCTTAGACTTTTCAGAGCTAGATAATCAGAGTATTTGCCTCAAGATTCCCATATACAATGGGTCTTTAAAATATATCAAGGCGAAAGGAGAAAATACACCACAAGGCTGGTATTGACGGGCTTTCAGTGACAAGATTTTATTTTAGATTTTCACCATCAGAGAAAAATGTGGAAAGCCAAAAAGATGAGGTTGTAGTGCAGAATTCTGAAGGTTAAAATGGGACATTCAAGTCAGAGTAATTTCTCTAGTCTATTAGCAATAATAGTTCTTGTTGAACAGAAACCAATGCTAAGCAAGAAAAAAATTATTTTCTGCAATTAAGAAGACTCAGAAGGCAATCTTTTATTTGTGTTTGTCTCATTTGTTTTAGGTTTACCAAAATAAAGGGGAGTCTTTTTTGGATCATTGGTGAAAACCCAAAGTATCATCAGTGACTGGAAAAGTGAAGTGAATGAGACATCAAAGAAACATGCATTATAATGCTGTTTAACATTTTATTAAGATTGCTATTGTATGGCAATGCATAAAACAGTGGATATTGGGCTCATTACATCAGTACTATCTTGGCACTTTCTGAGGTCACTCTAGTCATCTTTTATTCATGCTGTCACTGGAAATGGAGTTATGCTAATAGAGCTGGGTCAGCCTACGGAGGCGTAAGGAGAGGCTGAACATAAATCCAAGGCAGTAGGCTCAACAGTCAGGACTGTAGCAGTGAAATCGCACCAAACAGGGCAGAGGGGCCCAGTTTGAAATCATTGTCCTCTGGTCCCTCGATGACCACATGTCAGGTAAATCCCACATGACCTATTCACTCACCATCCATTCATTTGTTTATTCATTCATGTCCACTAACAAAACAAAACAGCAATGTAGAAGTAAGAGTTCTCATGTCATCCCTTTCCAAAATAAGGTATGTCTCTACCATTTATAGAGCTTTAAAAGCCAGAGATTTGTGCCAGATTTGGATTCAGAGATGTAAAAACCACAAAAAATTATCATGCATCTTTTGAAAATATTTTAACATACTCATCTTAAAATTTGCCATTATTTTGGTCTCTTTCCAGTTCTTCCTTTCAGTTCAGCAATTTCTAACATCTCAGCTAAATAAAGTTTGACTTAGTTTCTCTATGGTCCACTTTTCATTATCTTATGATAAATGACTGAGATATCATCCAAGGATTCATTTCAATGGATTTTGCAAGGGTATTATTTTCTTTTCTGAATACTATGGATGATGATGAAGATGGTGCATGCTCAGTCGTGTCTGTTTGTGACCCCATGGACTGCAGCCTGCCAGGCTCCTCTGTTCATAGGATTCTCCAGGCAAGAATACTGGAGTGGCTTGCCGTTTCTTGCTTCAAGGGATCTTACCCATCCAGTGGCTTTCTGCCTCTCCTGCTTGGCTAGCAGATTCTTTACCACTGAGCCACTCAGGAAGCCCTGCTTAAAAGAATATATTGTCTAAAGTAAATTAATATTTTTAAAGGTATATCTTTACTAAATCTTTAAATAATTTAAAGAAATGAAAAAATTATCTTCTAAAAAATGGTTGATTTTTCAAATTTATACAAACTTTAATTTTATATGTCTCACTAAATACTGGCAATATCACCATGTGCGCTTATTACATGTGATTATATTTAACTGATGAAATAAAACATGTGTTCTTTTTATTGAAAGATTATTACACATTCAGAAATTTCTAATTTGAAAACTAAAGACAATTTAATTTTCAAAGATAACTTTAAACAGAGTAACTGACTGCTTAGTTACTCCAAGCAATCCATGATGTATCAATAATGTGTGCCATGAGTTAATGTTAGATAAACTCAGTGCATGTATATATTGCTCTTTATAGTTAATAATGGGTCTAAATAAAATGTCAATAGGTATGGAATATATATGGGAGCAAATGCTGATAATGAGGAAGCCAAGCTTGTCAACAACAGTGTTAAAACCAATGTGCTTAATTAAAAAAGTGAAGTCAATTAAAATCAAAATAACAGTGCAGTATGTACGAATGTTGGAATAATCATTAGACCTTGCTGACTAATGGAAGAGTATAGAATTTTTTTTAATGGAACAGCAGGGGCGATACATTACACAAAGCAACAATCTACAACAATATGACAATCGAATTACTTCAGCCCCATTAGGCAGGTGCCGAGGAATAATTAACATGAATTTTTCCAATGAAAAGGAAAAAATATAACTTTTTCTCCCCTCCAATAACACTGAAGTTTACATTCCTTCCAACCCTATATTTAGGATTTTTAGAATGGCAACCTATGAATGGCAAATATCTATGATTTTAAAAAGTTAAGAGTTTACTAGTCAAAGAAGATTTCTGTTTATTTCCCATATAAATTGTGAGCAATATAGGAAAAGATATATATAGAACCCTTGTGGTATAATGCTAACTTGTAAAATGTACTTTGTATGCATTGCTTTTGATTTTTTAAGGATTAAAAACAAAATAATAAAGGATTTGCACTAGTTTCTTATGGTCTAATCTA
The DNA here is from genome assembly GCF_027580195.1 of Bos mutus. Classification (NCBI taxonomy): domain Eukaryota; kingdom Metazoa; phylum Chordata; class Mammalia; order Artiodactyla; family Bovidae; genus Bos; species Bos mutus. The sequence continues at coordinate 53,359,222 of NC_091630.1, read as the reverse complement.
ATTCAAAGATAAAAGGCATTCCAGAAAGCCCTAGGCAATATTTGTTATCTTATTTCCAGCTCAAATTCAAAACAAATTGTGACCTCCAGTTTAAAGTGAAGAGAGAGTCTGCTCAGTAAAATGCCAATAGAAATGAAAGTAAATTCACATTTCTTCATGAAGGGCAAAGAGTTTAAGATCTCTTTGCTACTTTCTCTGACAAAAATATCCTGTTTTAAAACAGTAAGATAAAAATCTGACTCTTTCATTTACTTCCAATGGGAACCATTTAATTTATACTGAGATAAATGGCTATGTACTGAAAGGGCTGAAACTTTTTATGTCTTTCCTTACCATCAAGAAATTAAAAAATGAAAACCCCTCATCCTCAGATGACCTCTTCAATTTAGATAGGTCTGAATCAACTAAATATGTGTGGAGGTTTTCATAGGAGAGGTGACTTAGTTTAGAAAAGATAATTGTTTGCCCTCATAGGAGGCCGTTTATCTTTAGTCTTGAAGTACTTTACTGGCAAGGTCTCATTAATCCCTATTTAGCTTTTAAGGACGTTCTTTCTTTTTCATTTTGAAGAAATAGGCACCAGATTTCTTCAGATGCGGTAAGGCATAAATGTTCTCCTGAAGGTCATCCTGTAGAATCAGTGGAAGAAACAGAATAGACCCACTGATTCTCCTGTGGTGACAATTTGTCGGTTGGTGGGTAGACAGGTAACACACGTCAAGAGGAGGGTGGACATGGCTGACAGTGTGAACTGAAAATCATTATTCTACGGAAGCCATCACTTTGCAATTCCAAAACAATCTATCCATATTTTATTGATAGGTTACTATGAAAAGTAGAACTATTGAAGTAGAAAAGAGAGTTTTAAAAAATTTAGTTTGGCCCCATTTTTGCTAGGAGAAACAAAGAATCTCACAGGAAATTTTCAGTTCCCAGTGATTATCAGTTCTCAATTATCCAAAATCTGAGTCTTGAATTGATATTATATCAAGGGATTTTATACATACAAAAGTTTAGCCCTAGTGTGAGAAACGCAATCAAGTATTTCCCCATGTGGTCTGGAACTGAAAGTATGAAATTTCTAGTTGGGCTATTAGCCAAAACATTTCTTTCTTCATCCTCTAGCATGCAACTCAGCAAAATGTCAGAATGACAGTTTTTAGGTGATTTGGAAAGATAGTCAACCTTTTCAATTTATGAGAGCTATTGCACAGTGAAATAAAATATTGGTAAGAAAAAGGTCATCTTTATTGATAACAAGTCAACAAGACTGCAATAGGTTTAACATATAGACAAATACATTTTTACATGCAAAGTATTAACATTCAAAATTAATTCTATCTTTTAAAATGTAGGTTTAAAGACATTATAAAAGCATAGATGGGTGTTTATAAGAGCTCACATAAACTGAGGGATTTAGAGTAACTCAGTCTAGGTAGAACTATGTCTCCTATGGTTTGTGGTTTGACCTAGTGGGGTGAAAAGAGACACATAGAATCAAATTTTATCAGATCATAAAATTGAATATGTGAAGACTATGTGGGAGAACAAGTTAAAAATAAATGGCCACACTGTAATGGCCAACAGGCACATGAAGAGATGCTCGACACCCCTAATTATTTTGAAATGCAAATCAAAAGTATAATGAGGTCCACCTTCTAACTAGTCAGAATGGCCATCATTAAAATGTCTACAAATAACAAATGGAGAGGCTGTGGAGAAAAGGGAACCCTCCTACACTGTTGGTGGGAATGTAAGTTGGTAAAGCCACTATGGAGAACAGTATGCAGGTTCTTTAAAAAGCTAAAAATAGAACTGGCATATGATCCAGCAATCCCACTCCTGGGCATATATTCAGACAAAACTATAAAAGAAACATACACCCCTATATTCGTTGGCGCACTATTTATAATAGCCAAGATATGTGTGCTTAGTTGCTCAGCTGTGTCTGACTCTTTGCAACCCCATGGACTGTAGCCCTCCAGGCTTCTCTGTCCGTAAGGATTCTCCAGGCAAGAATACTGGAGTGGGTTGTCATGCCCTACTCCAGGGAATCTTCCCAACCCAGGGGTTAAACCCAGATCTCCCACACTGCAGGAGGATCCTTTACCATCTGAGTCACCAGGGAAACCCAAGACATGGAAGCAACCCAAATGTCCAGCAACACATGAACGGATAAAGAAGGTATATATACAAAATGCAATATAACAACGAGAGAAGAGGAACAATTATGGATGCTAAAATGTCAGGCCTTGGCCTGGAATCAGTTTCTGAGGAAGTTCTTACCACTCTATTAGAAATATGAAAAATGTGAAAGTTTTTCATAAACTCAATATGTCTCAAGAAATCTATCAGTTTGAGATTGTCTTTCCTGCATTTATGCTAATTAGAATGTTTTTAATTGATAAAATGTTAGTAATTACATCTGGTAGGTTATTTAACTTTTTAATATACTTATATGGGGAATTTTCTAATGTCCTTAACCATATAATAATTACTCTTTTCAAGAGAGGTACCAGATATGATTCTAGTATCTTAATAACACCAGATTTTGATATTTTAATAAAAACTAAATTTTAATAAATAAATGTCACAGTTGCTTTTCTTAATATTAACTGAATTTCTACCTAAAATATTTTCAAGTATATTTTTACATACATATTTTGCTGTTCATTTTAAAAGATTCATTTCACCATAATCAGAATTCTTACTGAAATACTTCAGAGCTAAATATCCAGCAATAACTAACTGAAAAATATAATTTAGTAAATTATCTTTCAAATATGAAGAAAAATATTTGCAATTTTCCTACTAAGAGTTATATAAAATTAATATAGTTTTACCTAGGTAAAATATATAAACTTATATCTTACTTAGTAAATGCATATTTTTCAAAGATAAAATGTGAAAATAAACATCAAGAACAGAAGCAGTGTTCTTAGAACACAAAAAGTGTTCTAAGGTTATTTTCTTTTCCAAAGACTAACATTCTCAGTAAAAACAAATTCCTAACTCAGAAATACTGTCATATACTGAAACATATTAGATATATTTTTAAATATAATTTTGAAGGCATATTCCCTAAGACTGATTCTTTGGAAATCTATTTAGATAATTCATCTTCACCATATATTTAGATTTCAAATCATTGATATTTAAAAATATATAATAGAATGAATTGTCTTTCCCTAAAGCTTTTATTTTAGCAAGAAATTAAACATGCTTATTACTTTTTTATGCTGTCTACCAGTTTACCATGGGCTTCCCTGGTGACTCAGATGGTAAAGAATCTGCCTGCAATGCAAGCAACCTGGGTTTGATGCCTGGGTCAAGAGGATCCCTTGGAGAAGAGAATGGCTACCCATTCCAGTATTCTTGAGAATTCCATGGACAGAGGAGCCTGGTGGGCTACAGCTCATGAGGTCGCAAGGAGTCGGACATGACTAAGCAACTAACACTTTCACTTTCACTTTACCATAAGTAGATAGAATTGCATATATTAAAAATAAGAGATTTAGATATGTTTGTTGATTTTAGCTCCATTCTCCCATGGTTATAATCAAAATTTCTTTATCATAAAAAGAAGCCTTAAAATAGTAAGAGACATAGGTACATGGAAACTTAATAGTTCTTTTTTAATCTTCTATTTTTTTACTTTCCTTCAACTTTTGCAGGATATGGAAAGGAAAGCAGTCTTTGTAGTGACAAAGCTGAGCAATGTACCCTTAGGGAAAAGACTCATTTTCTTCAAGACTGAAAAAGGCAGATTTTGACACCTTAACTATAGGTGTAAAATTTATAATTAACCTCTAGAAATGAGCTTTACTCTCTGGCCAGTGACTGTGAGATACACTGCCCAATACTGACAAGATCTTAGCTGTATATACCAACACGTCTATCCTTTTAGCAATTTGATATTTAAATCAAAAGGGGCTTGAGTAATATGTAAGGGCTAATTACTTAGAGCTGCAAATGCACAAGTCAATAGTGACGGAGAGTAGTTTTCACTTTCAGCTTAAGTCTCCAAATAAATCCTTTTTGCTAATTCAGATATTAAAAACATCCCTTTGTATGGTTCTTAAAAAATGCATTTGAAGGTTACAAAATCCAGGGGAAAACATACTATAAGTGAACCAGAGATTTCAGAATATCATGAAAAGATTGTTTTCATTTGGGTCAGGTTTATTTCAGTTGAAAGTGATGTTTGGAATTTTTATCCACCCTAAAACAGAATCCAATGAATATATAGTTCCAATGTTTGAGAAAAATCTTAAAATATTGCAACATTGAACTACTAGGTTAAGTGGACTCCAGTTGGAAATTCAAAAATTGTGGAATAATGTATGTGTGTGTGTGTGTGTGTGTGTGTGTAAAAAAGAAAGTTCTAAGCCTAATAAAGCCAGTAATGCATAGAAAAGCTAATGTGTCATGATCTAAAGGAAATTCAAGGATGGCTCACTAGTTATTCTTTGGTTTTAGCTTATTTCTATCTTTAGCTTATTTTTCAACAGCTCTTTCTAGTAACTTGATGTGTACTCTTGGAGTATTAATGTTTAAATAAATTAGATTAGATGTTTATATATTACGCATGAACAGGTCACTCACAAAAGAAAAAAATCAATTTTTCTAATAAATGTGAAATAAAGGTAACCCTTTCTAGGAGAAGGCAATGGCACCCCACTCCAGTACTCTTGCCTGGAAAATCCCATGGACAGAGGAGCCTGGTAGGCTGCAGTCCATGGGGTTGCTAGGAGTCAGACACGACTGAGCGACTTCACTTTCACTTTTCACTTTCATGCTACTGGAGAAGGAAATGGCAACCCACTCCAGTGTTCTTGCCTGGAGAATCCCAGGGATGGGGGAGCCTCGTGGGCTGCCGTCTATGGGGTTGCACAGAGTCGGACACGACTGACGCGACTTAGCAGCAGCAACAGCAGCAATAAAAACGTGAAAATAGTGCAACAATGGGAAACCACTTTTTATTCACTAGGTTAAGAAAAATTAAAAAGAAGGATGATATCAGTTTCTCATGAGGAGGCGTGAAAGCAGTTTTATCATGCACTGCCAATCAGAATATGCATTGCTACCCCTTTCCCAAGAATTTAGACATTTGTTATTAAAAATGTAAAATAAATGTATCCAAGCCAATAGAAAATTTTTAAAAATTAATAAACATCTCTCAAAACAGAAACATTGAATATGAAATAAACTTGTGAAATAGTGCTGGGAATATTAATAGGGAAAATCACTTTAGAGTGATTAGTAAGTGGGTACATATAATCCTGCTTTTGTGTATATGCTAGAGATATTTGAACACAATCACAAAGTGGGGTGTGATGGTTAATTTTGTATGTCAACTTGACTGGGCCACAGGGTGCCCAGATGTTTGGTCAAACATTATTCTGGCATGTCTGTGAGGACATTTTTGGATGAAATTAACATTTAACTTGTTAGACTGAGCAAAACGGATTGCCCTTCTTTATAGGGATGGCCCTCATCCAATCAACTGAAGGCCTGAACAAAGCAAAACTGCTGGCCCTCCCATGAGTGAAGGGGAATTTTTTCTGCCTAACTACATGAGCTGAGATAGCAATCTTTCCTTGCCTTCAGACTCAAACAGAAACATCTGCTCTTTGGGGGTCTTGAGCCTGCCAACTTTCACCCTGGAACATATACCATAAACTCCCCTAATTTTCAGGCTACAGGGTTCAGAGTGGACTGACACCCTAGGTTCTCCTGGATCTTTAGTTCACTGCATTTCTTCGAATATTTTCAGCTTCCATAATTGCAAGAGCTGATTCCTTCTCATAAATTTCTCTCTCTCTCACATACATACCACACACACACACACACACACACACACCTTCCAATTCTCTCTTATACTTGCTTTAATCAGGTTGTGCCTGACTATTCCATCTATCTTGGAAAAATACTTCTGCCAAGTCCCTAATGACCTCTGCATCACAAAATCCAATGCAAAATATCTTTCTCAGTAGTGATCATTGATCTGTCACTCCCTGCTTTCAGATATGCTCTCTGCTCTTGGCTTCATAAAAATCTCAAGTGGAACAGTTGGAAAACTTAACTCCTAGTCATTTACCTCTCTCCCCACTGTGCATGTTCCACCTGTAGTCTTCTTTCCAGCTTGCTTTCTAGCAATCCCAACCTTTCAGTAGTTCAGATCCCTGATCACGTAATTATCTTTTACTACTCTGTCTCTGTCAGAGGCTACATTTATTAGTACAACAATGCCAGAATCCAAACATTTCTTTTTACCACCAAATGCCAAGCTATTATTATTTCTTACTTGGATTATTGTAAGCCTCCTAAAATGTCTTCCTGGTTCTATCCCTGTTCTGCTTTAGGTGACAATCTACAGATCACCCATCAGGCATTTTTAAAAATACACTCTATTTTTTAGAGTGGTTTTATATTTGGATGGCACCCCACTCCAGTACTCTTGCCTGGAAAATCCAATGGACGGAGGAGCCTGGTAGGCTGCAGTCCATGGGGTCGCAAAGAGTCGGACACGACTGAGCGACTTCACTTTCACTTTTCACTTTCATGCATTGAAGAAGGAAATGGCAACCCACTCCAGTGTTCTCGCCTGGAGAATCCCAGGGACGGCAGAGCCTGGTGGGCTGCCGTCTACGGGGTTGCACAGGGTCGGACACAACTGAAGCAACTTAGCAGCAGTAGCAGCAGCAATATTTAACAGAAGATGCAGAGATTTCCCATAAACTTCCTGCCTCCACACATGCATTGCTTCTCCTGTTATCACTATCTCCCGATAGAGTAGTACATTTGTTACCTTTGATGAACCTTCACTGACACATACCATCATTTTTTCCTTTCTTTGTATGAAGGGTTAAGAGGCTCTTCTACAAACGTCAGGTCTTATGCTTCCAGGTTTGAAGAAGCTTCTTGGAAAATATTAATTGGATAGCTTTCTTCATGTTAACCTCTTACCGCCCCTTAAGATAATTCACTGGTATCAACTTATACCCACAAGAACTCAGATAAAATAGATAGCAATGTATGATAATAAAATTGCCATCGGATTTGGAATTAGATAAACCTTGATTTGAATCCTGGATTCAGTGAGCTGTGAGAACTTGAATAAGTTATTTAACTTTTCTGAGTGCCAGGTACTTAGTTATACCTGTGACAGGCAAAGCATGCAGCATAAACAGGTGTCCAACACAAGATCAGTTCAGTTCAGTCGCTCAGTCGTGTCTGACTCTTTGTGACCCCATGGACTGCAGCACGCCAGGCTTCCCTGTCCATCACCAACTCCCGGAGCTCACTCAAACTCATGTCCATCGAGTCTGTGAGGCCACCCAACCATCTCATCCTCTGTTGTCCCCTTCTCCTCCAATGCAAGATAGTTATGACTATTACCTCACTATGTTGGTCCTTTGCTGATGCAGGCCATTATGATTAACGGTGATTATTTTTAGTGTTATTGAATTTAGATAGACTTTAGAAGAATAGGTCTTGGGAAGAGAATTTGGTAAATATTTTATCAGTGTTATCCCATGGTACAGTAATGGCCTGAAAAAGTTCACATGCTTGCAAAGAAGCTAAATTAACCGAGTGGATTGGGGAATGCAAATGAGACAAAGAAATAGATTATAGTCTATCTAAGATTGAAAAGACATTCAACCATTTCTGTAATGTTAAAAACTATACTTGGATGCTCACAGTCAAATTTTACTGATAAAAAGGTAGTCAAAACAGATGTTAGATTAAATTGGCTGGTAAATTTAAAGAAACTGATTAATTCATTGAAATCACTTGAATAAGCAGGCAGCCACAAGTACATATGTGGAAAATCTTACAATATTCTCTTTTTTCCTCACTAACATCAATTCTCTGCATTTCAAACTTTTAAGTTTCTTTTTATCAGAAGCTATCACCCAGCCACAAATCTTATGGTAACCACAGGATGCCTTCTTACATCATGAGAAGTAAAACTAATACTTAACTTCAGCTACAATAAACTTTTTATAATAATGTTGACTGATGAAAGAAAGTTTATAAAAATATCAATAGTATATGGAGAACAAGTAAACTTCTCCCTGGCATTATTGTACATATTATAATCCCCACTGTTTTATTGTTTTTGAAAATAATGGCCCAATATCTTTTTTGAAATACAGATGTCTTGTCTTTTAACATTGTTGGTTATTTAGTGGCTCAGTGGTAAGGAATCCGCCTGCCAATGCAGGAGATGCAAGAGACATGGGTTTGATCCCTGGGTCAAGAAGATCCACTGGAGAAGGAAATGGCAACCGACTCCAGGATTCTTGCCTGGAAAATCCCATTGACAGAAGAGCCTGATGGCCTACAGTCTATGGGGTCACAAAGAGTTGGATAAGACTGAACATACACAGCAGTACCTGGAAAACACTCAAATCACATTCATGTTATTTCTTTCCGCCTCTAGTTATCATTTAGGAATGGAAAAAGTGACTTTGAATATTTGTTGTTCATCTTAGTCTTCATTAGATTTTTTTTTTTAATCTATAAGTCCACCTGACTGGGAGGTGAAAAATTACAACAGGGCTTCCATCTGTGACTAACCAAGTTACTGAAAGCAGACATGATTTCTCACTGTGGACAACTGAAAAACTGGACAAAATATACTAAACAATAGTTTTCAGACTGTAATCCCAAAGAGAAAAGACGACCCAGAGGGATGGTATGGGGAGGGAGGAGGGAGGAGGGTTCAGGATGGGGAACACATGTATACCTGTGGCGGATTCATTTTGATATTTGGCAAAACTAATACAATTATGTAAAGTTTAAAAATAAAATAAAATTAAAAAAAAAAAAAAAAAAGAATCCCAAGAGTAAGTTCTAAGCTTTCTGCCTTTAGGCACAAAAAAGACTAAGGCACAGAGAATGCAAACTCAGGCAGGATGAAGCTGAAGAGACAGACTGAAGTTTGAGGAGCCACAAATGGTTGGACATCATGGAGCAGAGCACAGAGAGAGTAGACACAGAAAAAACTTCAGAGGGTAGATATAGAGAAAATCTGCACTGGGGGCTTCTTGTGTCTTCAGCTGCAAACCAAGCTGCTTGTGCACAGAATGAAACCTGAGGTCAAGAAAGAAATCACTATCCAGAAAAGAACTAAAAAACTAAAACTTATAGGTAAAAAAATTAAAAATAGCTATATTTACTATCTCGGGAGAGTAGATTTCTTAGATGGACACAGCACAAACCATAAGATTTAAAAATGGATATATTGATTGGACTTCTTAAAATTAAAATCACTTTAAAAAGACATCTTTAAAAAAATTAAAAAAAAAAAAACCATGTAATAGGCAAGGAGATACTATTAACAGCACACAGCATATATATCTGATAAAATGTTTGAATCCAGAATATTGATGAAGAAGCCTTCCAACTTAGTAAGAACCTAAGCATCTCAGTTTTTAAGTTGTGCAAAGGATTTGAACAGACTCCACAAGGACAAAATATTTCAATGGCTGGTAAGCATGTAAGTGAAAGTGTTAGTTGTTCAGTCATGTCCAACACTGCGACCCTGTGAACTGTAGCCCACCGGATTCCTCTGTCCATGGAATTATCCAGGTAAGAAGACTGGAGTGGGTAGCCATTCCCTTCTCCTAGGGATCTTCCTGACCCAGGGATCAAACCCCGGTCTTCTGCATTGCAGGTAGCTTCTTTACTGTCTGAGCCACCAGGGAAATCCCCATGATGCCAGATATCACTAATCAGAGTAGTCATTAGGGAAATGTAAATTAAGACCTCAGTGGTTTATCACAAAATACACTAGAAAGATTGAAATTTAAAATACAGTAACAAGTATTGGTAGGTACTGAGAGCAACTAGAGGTCTCATTTGTTAATCTTGGGAATATAAAATGGTATCCACGCTTTGGAAAACAGATTGGTATTCCTTAGAAAGCTTACCACCCACTTACCATATGACCCAGCAATATTACTGCTAGGAATCTAAAAGAATTTAAAAGAAAGAAAAACATTTGTCCACACAAAGACTTGTTCACATTCACAAATGTATACTGAAATTTTATTTATAATAACCAAATTTGGAAGAACACAAATGTCCATCATCAGTGGATTACGACTCAACGTGGATGAGTTTGACATACTGAATAAAGAGTCAAAAACAAAGAGAAACATTCTCTGTAATTCCACTTAAATGAAATTCTAGATCAGACACACTAACTACAGTAACAGAAAGTAGAACAATGAGTGGTTTCTTGGAGTGGGAGAGAGTGTGGTTGACTGCAAATTGGCGAGTGATAAAAAAAAAAAAATTTTTTTTTGAAGATAAAAACCTTCCATATCCCAATTGCGGTGGTGGTAACAGAAGTGTATACATATAAGAATTCTTTTATCTCTATCCTTATACTATACTTTATTAAAGTCGTATTTAAAAGTAACAAAGAACCATAAAATATAACTGCATTTACGAAACATGGTATAATATAAGAATGTAATTTTTAAACATATATAAACTCTTCAGTTATAACTGGACATGGAACAACAGACTGGTTCCAAATAGGAAAAGGAGTACATTAAGGCTGCATATTGTCACCCTGCTTATTTAACTTCTATGCAGAGTACATCATGAGAAATGCTGGGCTGGAGGAAGCACAAGCTGGAATCAAGATTGCCGGGAGAAATATCAATAACCTCAGATATGCAGATGACACCACCCTTATGGCAGAAAGTGAAGAGGAACTAAAGAGCCTCTTGATGAAAATGAAAGAGAAGAGTGAAAAAGTTGGCTTAAAGCTCAACATTCAGAAAACAAAGTTCATGGCATCTGGTCCCATCATTTCTTGGGAAATAGATGGGGAAACAGTGGAAACAGTGTCAGACTTTATTTTTTTGAGCTCCAAAATAACTGCAGATGGTGATTGCAGCCGTGACGCTTACTCCTTAGAAAGGAAAGTTATGACCAACCTAGATAACATATTCAAAAGCAGAGACATTACTTTGCCAACAAGGTCCGTCTAGTCAAGGCTATGGTTTTTCCAGTGGTCATGTATGGATGTGAGAGTTGGACTGTGAAGAAAGCTGAGCACTGAAGAATTGATGCTTTTGAACTGTGGTGTTGGAGAAGACTCTTGAGAGTCCCCTGAACTGCAAGGAGATCCAACCAGTCCATTCTAAAGGAGATCAGTCCTGGGTGTTCATTGGAAGGACTGATGCTAAAGCTGAAACTCCAATACTTTGGCCACCTCATGTGAAGAGTTGACTCATTGGAAAAGACTCTGATGCTGGGAGAGATTGAGGGCAGGAGAAGGGGATGAAAGAGGATGAGATGGCTGGATGGCATCACCAACTTGATGGACATGAGTTTGAGTAAACTCCGGGAGTTGGTGATGGACAGGGAGGCCTGGCGTGCTGCAATTCATTGGGTCACAAAGAGTCGGACAGGACTGAGAGACTGAACTAACTAACTAACTAACTAAACTTCTCAGTGTATCAATTTCTCACATTCACATATATACTATATTTAATGAGATTTGAGGGGTTTTTGCACTTTCATATTATGTAGAATGGATTTACTTTGTTGATTGTGTTAAAATTCTTTATTCTGGACAAATGTTCCTTCTCTGTAGGGAAAATAATGTAGTTATCAACTGTACAGACTAATCACTCTAAATTAAACATTTTCTTTTGAATAATGCAATTTAAACCATCTTGAATATTATACAGATTATTGGTAAAAGTAATTAAGGACTAGAAAAAAGGTAATTATAATTTCTGATGGATGAATTGATAGGGATAAAGTAAGCACTGACCTGAACTCTAATCTAAAACTAGAACTAAATTAAACAAAATCCTAAAACTTAAGTTGTGTTTTTAATTGATTTTCACACATCAGTGCACTTCCAAGTACCCTATTTTTATTGAGGACAGTAAGCGGGAAGGATATTATGGTACTTGTGACAAGGAATGAGTCCTCTGGAAATATCTTCCAACAGATATATGACATACTGTTTTCTTCTAAGACCTACATATTCTTAAAGGAATTTATTTCCAAATGGAATTTCTAAAATTGTTGTTTGCATGGATTGGGTAGAAACAAATCTTTCTAGGATATTAGTTTAAAATGGGCTTCCCTTGTGGCTCAGTGGTAAAGAATCTGCCAGCCAATGCAGGAGAAATGGGTTCGATCCCTGGGTCGGGGAGATTTCCTGGAGAAGGAAATGGCAACCCACTCTAGCATTCTTACCTGGGAAGTCCCATGGACAAAGGAAGCTGGTGGGCTACAGTCCATGGGGTCACAAAAGAGTGAGACAAGACTTAAAGACCAAACAACAGCAAGTTAAATAATGATGAAGGATTGATTTCAAAATGGGATTGACTAAGACTGGTTCAGGCAGTCTGATTTATACAGTATCACATTAATGAAAACGCATGTGTTTTGGAAGCATGTACCTGCCTTGCATGGGTTCATGGTAACTGATGTGCAAAGCAAGGACATGATTCAGATATGCATGAGTTTCAGTTAACAGTACTGTGTCTTTGATATTTCCCTGTTAACATGTATTCTTGATGAAATAAAAGAGGAGAGTGAAATATCTGCCTTAAAACTCAACATTCAAACAACTAAGATTGTGGCATCCAGTCCTATCATTTAATGGCAAATATGGGGGAAAAATAGATGGTAGATTTTATTTTCTTGGGGTCCAAAATCACTGCAGACAGTGACTGCAGCCATGAGATTAAAAGACACTTGCTCCTTAGAAGAAAAGCTATGACAAGCCTAGACAGAGTTTTAAAAGTCAGAGACATTGCTTTGTTGACAAAGGTCTGTATAGTCAAAGGGATGGTTTTTTTCAGCAGTCATGTACTGATGTGAGACTTGGACCATAAAGAAGGCTTAGCACCGAAGAATTGATGCTTTTGAATTGTGATGCTGGGAAAGACTCTTGAAAGTCCCTTGGACAGTAAGGAGGTCAAACCAGTCAATCCTAAAGGAAATCAAATTCATTGGAAGGACTGATGCTAAAGCTGGAGCTCCAATACTTCGGCCACCTGATGTGAAGAGCCAACTCATTGGAAAAGAAACTGATGCTGGGAAAGATTGAGGGCAGGAAGAGAAGGGGATGCAGAGGATAAGATGGTTGGATGGCATCACCAACTCAAGAGTTTGAACAAACTCTGGGAAATAGTGAAGGACAACGAGACTGGTGTGTTACAGTCCATGGGGTCACAGAGTCGGATACAACTTAGCAGCTGAACAATAATAACAAAAAGATCTCCTATATCTCTATTTCATGCTTGTCTTTACTCTCTAAGGAAAATGACATTTACAGTATGGTATATTTCTGTCAATTTCCCTTCTATTATATATGTATGTATATATACATATATATACACACAATATGTATGTATACTAATTTTGATATAGCATATGTAGTATATTTATACATGCTGTATATGACACAGTCATAGATGAATGCTAACTTGATTTGCATTTACTAATTTTTCTTGAAAATGAAAATACACATGCAATATTCTTATAGGTATAAATTTGTTGCATCCCATAAAGTTTTATTATTATTTATATACTTTTGGATCTTTTATTCTTTCTGTAGATTAAGGATGCTTTAAAATTTGCAACTGTTGGAATATGTATGTTTAAAAATCAATGCATTAAATCAATCAGATTGTCTATTAGCCATGATACACAATTTTTTCATGTTAAGGAATTTTCCTTCTATAAATAATTTTAAGCTTATTTTTAAAATAATGAGTTGATACAGAATTTATCAAATATGGCTTTAGTTATCAATAGAAAAAAATCACATAGAAGCATATATTAATGCATTTCCTAAAATTAAAAAAAACTAGCAAATTCCTACAAAAGCCTAGGTTGATTGTAGTAGTAGTAAGTTGTTAATATTTCTGTAGAATTTTTGCATCAATATTACAAGTGAGATTGTTTTTTTTCCTATTTGTTTTGGGATATTTCTGTTAGGTTTTATTGTCAGTGTTATGATGAACAGATATATTTCTTTAATTCTTCCTGCACTTCACATTCATTGAGTTTCTTGGGTATGTTTTATGAAAATGAAAGTGAAGTCGCTCAGTTGTGTCCAACTCTTTGCAACCCCATGGACTGTAGCCTACCAGGCTCTTCCATCCATGGAATTTTCCAGGCAAGAGTACTGGAGTGGGTTGCCATTTCCTTCTCCAGGGGATCTTTCCAACCCAGGGATCGAATCCGGGTCTCCTACATTTCAGGCAGACACTTTTACCATCTGAGCCACCAGGAAGCCCAAGGGTGTGTTTTATAGTTTTCTTCAATTTTAAGTCATTTTCCCTATTTTACTGTTCTCCTTTCTTTTCTTCAGGGACTCCAGCTACACATATATTATACTCTTTGAAGTTGTCCCATAGCTCACTGATGCTCTTTTCCTTATTAAAAAAAATTATTTTTCCACTCCATGTTTTATTTGGATAGTTTCTTATTGTTATGTTTTCAAGTTCACTCATTCCTTCTACAATGTCTACTCGGCATTTAACTCCTCTAAGTGTCATTTTCATCTTAGACATTAGAGTTTTCATCTCTAGAAGCTTTGTTTAAAATATTTCTTATGTATTCCATGTTTCTACATAACTTTTGAACATATGGAATATAGTTATAATAAGTCTCTTAATATAATTGTCTGGTAATTTGAACATCTGTGTCGGTTCTGTAGTAGTTTTGATTCGTTGATCATTCCCCTTATTATTGGTTGTGCTTTGCTACTTTTTGCATGCCTGATAATCTTTAATTGGATGCCAAATATTGTGAATTATACATTGTTGGGTGCTGAAATTTTTGCATATCATAAATTTTCTTGAGTTTTGTTTGGGAGTGTAGTTATGTTACTTGAAAATATTTTTATCCTTTTAGATCTTTCTTTTATGATTCAGTATGGAGAAGGAAATGGCAACCCACTCCAGTGTTCTTGCCTGGAGAATCCCAGGGACGGGGGAGCCTGGTGGCCTGCCGTCTATGGGGTCGCACAGAGTAGGACACGAATGAAGTGACTTAGCAGTAGCAGCAGCATGGGTATCCAGCGTGGAGTTCAATCTAACTATTCTCTACTATCTAGACTTATCCTTCTGATAATTCTACTTGGTTTTCTGTGAATTATGTTTCTCCAGTCTTACTGATGTGAATGGGTACAATTCTCAGCCCTCTGTCAGCTTGAAGTTACTGTTCTCTCAAATCCCTTCAGCTGGCTCTTTCCCTAGCCTTGGGTAATATTCTTCGCAAACAAATAGTCTGCTTTTATTTGTTTGGGGAATTATATATAATTAATATCACATAACATATTTTTCTGGAAGACTTCTTTCACTCAACATTATGTTTGTGAGATTCAGCCATGTTATTGCATGTGGAAACAGTTCATCCATTTTATTATTTTGCCCTATTCCATTGTATGAGTATTTATCTACTCTACTACTGGAGAACATTTGGTTGTATCCAGTATTCTCTTACCAGCTATGCTGCTGTGAATTTTTTGTACATATCTCTTGGTAAACACGTTCACACATTTCTGTTACATATAAAACAAGGGTTGGACTTGCTGAGTTCTTAAGGTATGCATATATTAAACTTTACTGAATAATTTCAAAAGGTTTTCCAAAGTTATTATATCAGTTCATATTTCCACTACAAGTGTATAAGAGTAACAATTCCCCCACATCTTCAGCCAACTCTTTCTAGTATTACTTTTCTAATTCTAGCTACTTTGGTAGATGTGTAGTAATACCTCATTGTAGGCTCAATTTATACTTCCCTGATGGTGAATGTAGTTGAATGCTTTTCATATATCAATTAATTGGTCATTTGGATAGCCTCTTTTGAGAAGTACCAGTTTAAGATTTTGCATATTATTTTATTGCATGCTCTTTTTATTACTTGAAAGAGCTCCTTTATCTTGGCTATGAGCCTCTTATTATATGTGTGAAAATATCTTCTACTTTGCTATTTACTCTTTCACTCTCTTTTAAAGCACAGCCATTCTTAATTTAAGTTCATTTATATAGTTTTTTTTTTATGAATAATGTTCTATTTAGGAAATTCTACTTCAGATTATGATGATATAGGTCATATTCAAGATTGTTAAGATACAAAGTCAAGTTTGTTTTAACTTTCAGGTAAAGAGGTACAGTCCAACTGCGATTAATTTTTATATACAGTGTGAGACAGGGATTAGAATTAATGCTTATTCTATATGGAAATCCAATTGGCCTGGTATCATTGAAAAAAATCATCCCACTACATTATAGTACTATCTCAGTGCTACTTTAGATATATATTTACCCCTAAGTGTTTAAAATATTGATAATATTTTAAGTGATATTGTCCCTTAAATTTTGTTTCTTATTTCTTATATTTAAAAATGCAATTTATTTTTTAACCTAAATAATATCTAAACTCTTGCTAATTATAATAAATGTCAATTCTGGAGAGGTTTCAATGGGCTGATTATTTTCTTCATGATGGGCTGTGTTTTTGTGTTTATTTGTATGCTTGATAATCTATACCTGAATGACAAATATTGTGAATTTTACATTGATGCTAATTTTGTATCTCAACTTTCTTTGTATTTATATATAAAGTTCCTCTGATTCTCTCTTTATGAGTGAGTGAGTGAGTGAGTGAGTGAAGTCGTTCAGTCGTGTCCAACTCTTTGTGACCCTGTGGACTGTAGCCCACCAGGCTTCTCCGTCCATGGGATTCTCCAGGCAAGAATACTGGAGTGCGTTGCCATTTCCTTCTCTCTTTATATTGTTTACTAAATCCTACTTTGCATTTCTGTTTGCAAAATGGCCTGCTTTTCAGTTTTGTGAATTTTCATTCATTTATTTATCCCCAATTGTTTAAGGTCTCTTCAGTTTCTGTGTGTTTTCCACCTCAGACTCTTTGCCTTCCTAACCACCTTATATAAAGCTGCTAGAACACATGCATGCATATTATATATAATGTGCTTACACACAGGATTACTCTAGTGATCATCATAGTCATAATCAGCAACTAGGCACTTAGCACATATTATATGCCAGATGCTAAAAATATAGTATTTCTAACATTCACAAAATCTTTCAAAATGATTCTATTCTCATTTTATGGGTGAGAAGACTGAGTCTCAAAAACCTCTCATTTGTGTAAGGTCTCAGTTCTCATATAAGGAAAACATGAATCTAACATCTCACGTTAAGAGTTAAATATAAGACCTCATGTACTGTGTGTTCAGTGTGTCTGACTCTTTGTGACCCTGTGCACTGCAGCCCACCAGGTTCCTCTGTCCATGGGATTATCCCAGCAAGAATTGTCGAGTGGGTGGCCATTTCCTCCTCCAGGGGATCTTCCTGACCCAGGGATAGAACCCGTGTCTCTTGCATTGGCAGGCAGATTCTTTACCACTTGAGCCACACGAGGAGCCCAACTTAAATCTGCTTAGTCCCAAACATTGTAGTCTTGAAGGTTCCATAGCTCACTTCTATAGGGTGTGTTTTATATTGTGAATATTGTTATTTTTAAAGTCCTTTCAAATGGACTGTAAGCTTTGTGAGGTCTTTGAGTTCTTTTATATCATCTAAGCACAAATTGCCTCAGTAGCCAATAAATATTGATCAACTGGTTGAATTTTTGTGACAGAATTCCTCAAAATAAGAATAAGCAGGTAGCAGAGGTGAGTTCAACCCAGAGAGGCAATAAGGCTCTTTTGCTCCAAAATTGTACTCACTGGACAATGGTCCCTTGATGAGAGAAAATAGCTCTAGAAAAATGAGTTAGTAACAATGAGGTCATTTTCTCCTTGAAAAAATAAATGGCTTCAGTTCAGTAACACCTGGACATTATATTTTTACTGATATCCTCTGAAAAGTCATGGAATAGGAGACCATCTCCAAGGTTGTTTCACAACTAATTCAGTGAATTTTCAGTCTTCACTTCAGTCAAGGTTACAGTCACAAAATGGGGCATCTATCAAATTACTGGACAATGCAGACTGAAAGAACTTCCCCTAACCCCACCCAAAAGAAAAAAACATGAAAACTTTGATTAAAGGAAAAGATTCACAACCTAGTTTGTGCTCTGTACTCCATATATCTTCCATATATCCATTACAGAATTCTTCAATTCTTTCCTTTACTTTGGTTAAGGTGATGTGATAACTTCATTATGAAATGTAAGCTTTTCCCTCTCTGGCTATTACTGGATTGAAGAGATTAGATAGAAATACAAGTAAAATGGACATAAATACAGAAAAGGAATAGCTAACCTAGGGAAACCTATGTATCTTCCTGAATTTGACAAAAGACTTGGGGATTTATAAACAACTATTTGGCAACCCACTCCAGTGTTCTTGCTTTGAGAATTCCAGGGACGGGGGAGCCTGGTGGGCTGCTGTCTATGGGGTCATACAGAGTCAGACATGACTGAAGCGACTTAGCAGTAGCAGCATTATTAAGCTATAAATGGTTGTAAAAACATGTGTTTGGATGTTGCAGGAATGTTGTTGTTGTTCAATCACTCAGTTGTGTCCAATTCTTTGCAACCCCATGGACTGCAGCACACCAGGCTTCCCTGTCCTTCACTGTCTCTGGAATTTTCTCAAACTCCTGTCTATTGTGTCAATGATGTCATCCAACCATCTCATCTTCTGTCATCCCCTCTCCTGCTTTCAATCTTTCCCAGCATTAGGGTCTTTTTCCAATACTTTAGCCATCAGGCTCTTCATATCAGGTGGCTAAATTATTGGAGCTTCAGCCTCAGTATCAGTCCTTCCAATAAATATTCAGGGCTGATTTCCTTTAGGATTGAGTCTTTGATCTCCTTGCTGTCCAAAGGAAGCTCAAGAGTCTTCTCCAATACCATAATTTGAAAGCATCAATTGTTTGGCACTCAGCTTTCTTGATGGAAGAAGGAATGGTGGAATGTAACCATTGAAATACATGAACAATGACTTTTAAATAGAGTCAGATTACTTCGTTGTGACTTTACTGATGAGTAAAATTTATTAAACTATTGCTTTCTGAACACTTATTCTAAGAATAAAATGGGATTAGATTTGATATTTTAAGCTTTAGCTACTGCGACTAGTGGCATTTAATTGTGTGCAATATATTCAAGTAAGCAAAATTGCAAATAGAACTGAATGATCTCTTAATGTTAACTGTGGTTTTTATTGACTCATTTCCCTCTATGTTCCTTAAATATTTTATCATTCTGTTTCCCTGTTGCCTTTTATGCATATTTTCAAACAAGAGTTTTCTTGTCCTACAGTGCTTTAAATTAGATCACCCTGTTACTGTACCTATCAATATTGTAAGTAAACACTATTATCCCTGTTAATATAAATTGATCAGCATTTAATTTATGGTGTAAAATTCTATTACTGTCCATTAAATTCCCTGAAAAAGAAGACCTTAATCTGTGAGACATCTTTCTTTTATATGTAGCTAGAAAATACCACCAAATTCTCTTGGCAATTTAGGGTTTGTGTTTAGAAACTGGATGTGATTAAAGAAAAACACTAAATGGATATGATTTGTAACAACAATTGACAGGGCTTTAGAAAACACTCATAAAATGGTATATAATAAATTCCAAAATAATGGAAAGATTTTCTTTTAAAGACTAATGCTAATTATTTTTAACTATTATAAAAATAGTTTATAATCAACAGATTTCCTATTTTATGATATTTTTAAGCTGAAATCCAAGGATCAACTTTTTTAAAAAACTACATGGGCATTTTTCTGGCGTTTATATAACCTATAAATCAAACTCTTTGAAAGTTCCTGTTGCCTAGATTGATGCTAATCCCTATAATATGATCCTTTGTTTATTCTTAAGTTCATTTTATTTTTCTCAGATATAAAAGTCACTGGACAGCTCTTCTTATGTGGCTTTGTTCTTATAAGAAACGTGAAACTAAGAGACTCTCTGGATAAACCCAGGTGTGATAGGAAACTGATTTCTGTATCAGAGTGGCTTATTGGATCTGTTTCTATGTTTGTTTTCTGGATTCAGTGGCTAATTTGGTTTCTAATCATGCCTTTGACCCCATTTCCAGCCTGTTTGTGGTACGGGTAAAAGAGAGACCCTGCAGTAGGTAATTAAGTCTGCAAATGCAAGCCTGCTTACTTTTCATGGCAGCAGATAATCAGAGTGCTGCTGCTCAAGTGTAAAATGCAGAAATTAATGATCCTATATAATACAGATTAAGGCTTTCATTTTAAAAACTATCAGTGCAGAAGAACAAAGGTAGGAAGAACAGCATGATATTTGGAATTCCAATATATAGTAAAGCTTGCAAATTTTGAAAGAGCTTTCTAAGCATGAAACTAATCAAAATTCGCCTTGTGTTCTAAGGTGATTGATGAGTTCAGAACGCAAATATGTGACTGCCCCATTGCATCTTTGAAAAGGCACAATTAGACACATTTGTCCATGTCTTTTCACTTGTAAACATGCTCTATTGTTCACTCAGATCAAATAGTTTATGTGGAAGCATTTAGCATACTGAGTGCCACATAGTAGGTACTCAGTAAATATTATTGTTTGAGTAAAAAAATTCATAAAGAAATAACAAAGCAATATCCAAGAGCCATGAGAATAACATGCACATGCTTAAAAAACACATAATCTCATAAAAATGTTTATGTACTATTGTTTACCCTAGTCTAAGGGGCCACAAAGAATCAGACATGACGGAGCACACACACACACACCTTGTTTACCGAGATATTTTCACTGTTGGGGCTCAGTAAATCACAAAAGGACTCCTGCCATAGAAGGGTATAAGTTTACAGAGTATCCTTCATACAAAGAAAACTGATTTCCAACAAAATGCCAATATTTGTTGATACAAAGCTTACCTATCCCCCCCCAAAATGTATACATGGCACCACATGATCCAATGATTTAATTTTCACTGAATATAAGCATACTGATATAGCTCAGCAACATGATCAATTTAATCCAAGATTAAATCTATAGATTTTCCTTGTTCTTTCCTAAATTGTTAGATCGTTATGATAATATGCTTCCCCATGATTCACTATTAACCATTTTGTCAATGATTTTTTTTCCTACAAAGTTATTTTTCATTTGTCACTGATAATAAACTGGTTAATCTGATAAATACTTCATTAAAGTAACAACAGTGGTGCTGTGCTGTTTGTGTTACCTACTGAGAAATTTAGACAGAGTAAAAACAGTAGAACTTTCCCAATGGTTCAGTGGGTAAATGATCTGCCTGCAATGCAAGAGACACAAGACACACAGGTTTGACCCCCGGATTGGGAAGATCCTCTGGAGAAAGAAATGGCAACCCACTCCAGTATTCTTGCCTGGAAAAATCCCATGGACAGAGGAGCGTGGCAGACTACAGTCCTCGGGGTCGTGAGGATTCGGACATGACTGGGCGACTAAGCACAAAAACAGTGACAATTGTCATTTATAGGAACAGTCCTTATCAATAAAAATGTATCATTTTGTTCTCTAATTTACACAGATTCTCACCAGATCATGCTCAGTGACTCTTAGATTGGAAAATACATTCACAGTGCCTCTGATATACTGCTTTAAAAGGTAGTCAACAAGAGAACTCCAAGCTAAGCGATTTATAAAGAGACAGCACCAGTCCCTTTCAGCAGTTGGGAAGACATTTGGTGTGTTGATCTGGCATGGTTCTAAGCTTGTATTAGAAAAATCATGAACACATGAAGAGCAGCATTTGTTGCATATTGGTAACCATTCTAATCTATTTATAAAATATGCTAGGCAGCATTGTTTTCTAAACAGAGAGAAGTGGCTTTCTGGCATGTCTTCCCCATCAGATTTTAAATGGCAAGAACATGGTTTGAAGCAAGCCCAGAAGTTACAATAATGAACTCTCTAGTCAAGCCCTTGTGCTTTGCAGTTTAACATTCACATTGGCCAGAACACACTCAAGGGTTTAGTGTTTATTCATTGTTTATTCAATAAGTACAGTCCATTGCAATACTAATTTGCGTTCAGTAACCGTAATGCTGTCACCATCAACAATAGGAGAAACCAGAGTTTTGTTGCACTAACATTGCAAGATCACGCAGATATTTACAGCCTAATTGATCTATTCCTTTTGCAACAAATTATGCAGATATGTGTTTCATCTTAGAATTTTCCCGAAAGCAAAAATTAAAATCACTGCTTGGTTATTTTGAACCAAAATGATGTTATTAAAAGTGGGATACTACAACTATTGAACAAGCTGGGTTCTCAGGAGGGTCTCTTCTTGTGCTGCTGCCTGGAAGTGGATATCTGGCCTCTGATCCACTGAATAAAAGCCAATAGGGGGAACCCCAATGCTGATGCTCTCATGATGAAGGGATGAGGACCCAGGGTTCTGACTGACTACTTCAACATTTTCTCTTTTTTAAAAAAATTTTTTGATGTGGGCCATTTTATAAGATCTTTATTGAATTTATTGCAATATATTGCTTCTATTTTATGTTTTGCTTTTTGGCTATGAAGCATGTGGAATCTTAGCTCCCTGACCAGGGATTGAACCTGCGCTCTCTGTGGTGGAAGATGAAGTCTTAACCTACACTGCCAGGGAAGTCCCCCAACATTTTCTTAGGCTCAGTTTCATGGTTTTGACATCTTTGAAAGATTTTTTATCCAAAAAAGCCTCCAATTTACATGAAATGTGAACTGACAAAATCAGAGTGGGCACAGGAGATAACAGAGGACTACAAGCCAAAGATAAAGGATTGAGCAAAAAAAATCAATCCTATTTCCTTCTCTTTAAGGAATCAGTTTATTCACATCATTTGGTTTTAGATTCAGGCCTATTTATCTAGTTACCAAAAAATAAGAAATAAAAGCAAAAAGGAAAACTGAACTATGATGTTGGAGCTGTTGTTTTGTTTTTAATATCCACTGGTCTTCCCAAGTGGTGCTAGTAGTAAAGAACTTGTTTGCCAATGCAGGAGACCCAAGAGACCCAGGTTCCATTCCTGGGTGGGGAAGATCCCCTGGAGAAGGGTAGGGCAACCCACTCCAGTATTCTTGCCTGGAGAATCCCATAACAGAGAAGCCTGGCTGGCTACAGTCTACATGGTCACAAAAGAGTTGGACATGACTGAAGCAGCTTAGCACACACACACGTCAAGGTTTTGTGTTTCTTAGAGCTAAGAATCCTTACAGGTTAACTTTACTATTGCTACCTTGTAGATGAGGATAAAGAGTTAGAATAAGGGATGGGGGAATGTCATTCAACCATAAATAGAGAAGCTGAGGCTCAAATGCTCAGTTGGAAAACTGAACTAGTACAAATAAAACTGAACATCTTTAAAAGAAGCAGAATCTAGCTTAATTTAGCTTTGAAACATGTATATTACCATACGTAAAATAGATAGCCAGTGGGAGTTTGCTTTACCACACAGGAAACTCAAAGCTGGTGCTCTGTGACAATCTAGAGGGTTGGGGTGGGGAGGGAGGTTCAAGAGACAGAGGACATATGTATAGCTATGGCTGATTGATAATGATATATGGCAAAGACAATCACAATATTATAAAGTAATTATCCTCTAATTAAAAATAAAGTAAAAGAAGAAGCAGCATGGTAGAAACATAATGTCCAGTTTTGTTGGTATTTATAACCATTTCCCACTCTCCCATAATAAAGGCCACAAAAAGTATACTAAGCTACTCTTTTTGACTCTTGCTATTTATCCTGAATATTCCTCTGATTCTTAGCCTTGAATCCTTTCCTTCTTTTTATCAATTTGTCTGCTTTCCACATCTAACCCTATGAGTTTATGCCAAACTTGAATAGTTTTCCTTTTCTTTTCTGTCTCAATTCCAGATGAAGTTTCTCAGATTAACTGTTCTTTACTCCATGCAATTTAAATGAAAGTAAGAGGCTCCCTAGATTGGACCCAGAATCCAGAACTTCATATCTGTAAGTGACACCAAATAGAATTTATCTCACTAAGTAATCAAATATATTATAGAACTACCATAATTTAAAGATTTTGACCCTAAGGTAAGAGTAGTTATTTCAACTTCTCAGAATAATTAGACCACACAGATGTTACTATTTTTGTAAGAATTTAATATTTAATTAAATTAACAGAGTACATCACTATGGAAGAATAATATTCAATAAATTATCTAAAATGACTTAGAAGACTGGGGAAAGATGATATTTAAGACTCTAATCTTATCCTATATACTAAAATAAACTCCATAGGCATTAAATAACTAAATAAGAAAAAAATCATCTCACAAATAAGAAAAAAATCAAAAAATAAGAAATAACTAAATAAAAAAAGATTAAAAGGAGCAATGAGATATTTAGAAATTGCTAGAAAGTTGATTCCGAACTAAAAATATATATACTGAAGGTATTAGGACAAGAACAATAATAATGACCTACTATTAGAAGAGCTGACTCATTGGAAAAGACCCCAATGCTGGGAAAGATTGAAGGAAGATAGATAAGGGGACAACAATGGTTGGATGGTATCACCGATTCGATGTACATGAGTTTGAGCAAACTCCAAGAGATGGTGAAGTACAGGGAAGACTGGCGAGCTGCAGTCCATGGAGTCACAAAGAGTCAGACATGACTGAGCGACTGTACAACAGCTGAGCACTCAAATGAATGGAGTGAGACTAAGAGAAGCATGGCATTGGGATGAACTTCTTCCTGCTTAGGAAAGAAGAAGCCTCAAATAACAAACAAAAACAGCAGTTCTCTGAAAAACAAAAACCCTCAGAACTCAGGAAAATGTCCATTCATGCTAAGTTGCTTCAGTCATGTCCGAATCTGTGCGGCCCCATGGACTATAACCAACCAGGCTCCCCTGTCCGTGGGATTCTCCAGGCACGAATACTGGCATGGGTCACCATTTCCTCCCCCAGGGGATCTGCCTAGCCTGGGGATCTTCCCAACCATGGGATCAAACCCACCTCTCCTGCATCTCCTGCATTGGCAGGCAGGTTCTTAACCACTAGCTCCACCAGGAAAGCCCCAAGCAGAAAGGTGTGTGTGTGTGTGTGTGTGTGCGCGCGCGCACGCGTGCATGCATGAGCACATACTTAGTTGTTCAGTCATGTCCAATTCTATGTGACCCTTTGGACTATAGCCCACCAGGCTCCTCTGTACATAGAATTTCCCAGGCAAAAATATTGCAGTGGGTTGCCATTTCCTTATATCATCTTAAAATTCTATGTGGACTAACAGGACTTGGGCAGGAGATAGGAATTCAGGTGACGGGAGGCACCAATGTCAACTGGCTGATCAGCTCTCTCTTTTACTCTGAAATTCAGACTGGCTGCTTCAGGGTTTACACGAGATCTGCATCATGAGTGATATAGAAGAACCTGGTTAGGGAAACAGAAGCTGGCGGTGCATTTTGATATCCTGAAACAAATGCCTGCTTTTGACATGGTCAAAGCACAGTCTGCTCTTGCCTGCACCAAAACATTAACTAGCAGGCAGCCACACCCCAGGCACCTACACAAACCTCAATCTCACCTCTGCTATTTTGGAAAAAAAAAGCTATATTTACCTTCCCATGTGCAAAGGAAATCCATAGCAGTTACTATAGTACAATCTCACTTAGCTATTCATTTCTAAATTTTTGTGGGTTATCGAGAAGCTCAGGGTTAAGCATATTTGTCGGGCTTCAAGAGAAGCCAGAAATGCAGAATTCTGTGTGATATTCCTCAGGCTTGAATGTTTGTAATTTTACAATTCTAAAAATACATACAGGCCCCAAACATCTGTAGACTGATCTAGCATTCTAGATCTAGTCTAATTCTTGTGACTTCTGTACTGTAACAAAAAGACAAGGAAATGGGAAATATGATAGAAACTTAAGAAAATTTATCACTCTAGAATGCCAATATGTAACAAGAGGAATTCTAGAAAGAAATGACAGTTTTTCCAATTATGTAGATTACCACATATTTACGACATAGCCCTTAGGCATGATTTACAAGGGGAAAAAATAGAGCTATTCTAGTAGGGAAACTATTCCCAGAGAATATCAAAGGCTTCCCAAGACTTTTTTTTTCCCAAAAAGAAAATAGATTTTATTCGAAATGTTTTGTGAAAAATAAGCTGGAACATCTCCATAAGATGATGAAGAAGACACATACTTTTCCTGTCAGTTAAAAAACTTGGATATTGGAAATGCCAGGGGAAAAGATTGGTTCCATAAAGCCGTGGTCCAAACACGAAGTGAATGAACTTGTGCCAGAATAACGGTGGTCAATAATAAATGACCGCATAGATTGCATGCTCAGTTGTGTCTGACTCCTCACAACCCGTTGGACTGTAGCCCGCCAGGCTCCTCTGTTCATGGAATTTCTCAGGCAAGAATCCTGGAGTGGGTTGCTGTTTCCTCCTCCAGGGGATCTTCTTGACCCAGGCATTGAATCTGAGTCTCTTATGTCTCCTGCCACGGCACCAAGGGAAATGGGTAATATGTATTTGAATGTGTACTACCTTTTAAAATAGAATTTAATTCAAATAAATTAATGTAATTGATTTAAGAATATAATTAGTTTTAATAATTGTCCTGTTTAACAATTAGCTCACAAAATTTGTAAAAAATTAACATTTGGCTCTTAAGGGGCATCCCAGGTGGCATTAGTGGTAAAGAACACCCCTGTCAGTACAGGAGACATAAGAGACACAAGTTAGATCCCTGGGTTGGGAAGATCCCCTGGAGAATGAAATTGCTACCCACTCCAGTATTCCTGTCTGGAGAATCCCATGGACAGAGGAGTCTGGCAGGCTGCAGTCCATGGGGTGGCAAAGAGTCAGACACGACTGAAGCGACTTAGCAGGCATGCATTAAGAGGCCACCTGAGCTGGCTCCCAGGGCTTCTTTACCTCCTATTATTGAGTGTCTAGCTCCAGAAAGTATAAATCTATACTGAGCCTTCATCAGTTTGGTGGAGGGGTTCCTTTATTTAAAGTGATTAATTGTTTTAATTGTGGTGAAATACAAATAGCATGGAGAAGGAAATGGCAACCCACTCCAGCATTCTTGCCTGGAAAATTCCATGGACAGAGGAGCCTGGGGGTGGGGGGCAGCTACAGGGGTCACAAAGAGTCAGACACGACTGAGCAACTGAGCACAAGAACACAGATAACATAAACTTTACCATGTTAACCATTTTAAAGTGTACAGTTCACTGATGTTGATGCTTAGGCACAACCATCGTCACCATCCATCTACGTAACTCTTCATCTTGCAAAATGGAAACTCTGTACCCATTAAACAGTAATTCTCCATCCCCTTTCCCTACAGTCCCTGGCAGCCACCATTCTACTTGTCTGTGTGAATTTGGTTTCTCAAGGTACTTCATATAAGTGGAAGAATACAGTATTTGTCCTCTTGTAATTGGCTTTCTTCACCTAGCAAAATGTCTTCAGAGTTAGTCCATGTCATGGCGTGAAGAGAGGTTCCTTTAAGGATGACCAGTGGTCCTTGGCAAACTTCAGAAACACCGGATATTCCCTCTGCAGGCTCCTCGTCCTGCTGGTCCTGCCTGCCAGAGGATCCTGACAGACAGTTTTCTGCTGTGAGTCAGGGACCAGACATTGTTGAAAACATACATGCCAGGACTTCCCTGTCAGTCCAGGAGTTCAGACTCTGTGCTCTCAAGGAAGGAGGCACGGGTTCAAATCCTGGTTGAGGAATAAGATCTCACGGGTCCCTCACCAAAGCTAAAAAGGAAAGAAAGAAAATACACGTGCCAAGCTCTCCAAGTTCCCTTCACTTGGGTTAGGGTTACCCTCAAAGAAACCCTGTATTGTCCAATATTTATATAATAAATACTCATCTCTCCCATATGGTCTGGACGGGGTTAATGAATGACAAATCCCTTTGGGGTTTTATGTGCTACAGGACTCTGTAAGCCTTAAAGCATCTACTCTTCTCACCTCTGATTGGTGTTTAGTCACTTAGTCGTGTCCAGCTCTTTTGTGACCCCATGGACTGTAGCTCTGCCAGGCTACTCTGTCATGGGATTTCCTAGGCAAGAATACTGGAGTGGGCTACCCTTCTCCAGGGGATCTTCCCGACCGAGGGATCGAACCCATGACTCATGCATTGGCAGGCAAATTCTTTACTGCTGAGCCACCTGGGAAGACCCTTTGTTCATTAAAATATTAAAATTTAAAGTGATTTTTTTTTTTTAATAAAGTGATTCTCATTTTCTCTCTTTCCAGCTCTTCTCTTCTTTCCTTTCTTTTTTTTGTCAAATGTTCACATTTTTAACTATATATTTATATATAACTGTCTTTTTTTTTTTTTTAAGACACATGTTTACATATGATTCTCAATGGTATATCTGTTTTTATACATAGCATTTCTTTCACAAACACCTGGATATATAATCCTAAGTAATGCTTTTTCATAAAGACAGATTAAAATTTACTAGAACAAATACTCTTCTAGTAAAACTGCACTAACTCAGTTAAATCAGGTTATTGGTATCCCATCTCTGCTCCTAATGCCGTCCCCAGATTTTCCAAGGCATTGCTCACAACTAGTTGTTCCTTTAAACTTTTTTCCCATTATTTCTCATTTATCTCTTCCTAAAATTTTTTTCCAAAGTTGTTCTTCATTTTACAGTAACACATTCTCATAGCTCCTATGTAGTTTAACTAGTAGGCAATAAATTAAGAACATATTTGAGAGAAAAACAAATATCATATATTAAAGCATATATATGGAATTTAGAAAAATGGTGCTGATGAACCTATCTGCAGGGCAGGAATAGAGATGCAGATGTAGAAAATGGACTTGTGGACACAGTGGGGGAAGGAGAGGGTGGGATGAATTGAGAGAGTAACATTGAAACTATAATTACCTTGTGTAAAATAGGTGGCTAGTGGGAAGTTTTGCTATATAACACAGGGTGCTCAGCCTGGTGCTCTGTGATGATCTTGAGACGTGGGGGTGGGAGAGAGGTTCAAGAGGAAGGGATATATATATATATATATATATATATATATATATATATACACACACACACACACACATATATACACAAACTTATGGCTGATTCACAATGTCATATGGCAGAAACCAACACAACATTGTAAAACAATTATCCTCCTACTAAATATAAATTCAAAAAAAAAGAATGTATTTAAATGTCATCGTCAAAATGAGATCTGACACTTCATGCTCTCATTGATTGAATTTCTCCAGTCTCAGATAAAACCGCATGGGCAGAATTCCTTTCCTATCCGTAAAGCTAGAGAATTGACTAGGAAGCTCAGCAGTTCTAAACAGTCCCCTTCTCTGCCCAGGTCATAAAGCAATTAAAAGACAAAAACATAGTTAGGCATCCTTACATTTTTGGTGCCTAGTACTTAGAACTTGAAAAATCAACATGTGTTGAGTGATGTAAGTCATCAATATAGAGTCACATCTCAGCTTTGTAAGATGAAATGGGAGAAACACCCTCAATAAGAGAACAGCAGTTTGAAAAATAAAATTATCATGCTCTGTTTTGGTATTAACTTTTGGCAGAAAGGGAATGGAAGGTTAGAAGAAGCTAGTTGGACTGTACCTTTTTTTCTCTTTCATCCCACACTGGACTATTACTCAGCCATAAAAAAGGAACAAAATTGGGTCATCTGCAAAGACATGGATGGACCAAAAGTGTGTCATACAGAGTGAAGTAAATCAGAAAGAAAAAAAAACAAATATCATATATTAAGGCATAAATGTGCAATCTAGAAAAACAGTATAAGTGATTTTATTTGCAAAGCAGACATAGAGATACAAACTTAGAGAAAAAACTATGGGCTCCAGGGGGGAATAGTAGAGGTAGGAGGAATTGAGAGATTGGGATTGACACATACACTATTGATATCGTGCATAAAATGGACAACTAACGAGAACCTACTGTATAGAACAGAGAACTCTGCTTAATGCATGGCGGTGACCTGAGTGGGAAGGAAGTCCAAAAGGGAGAGTATATACGTATGGCTGATTCATTTCACTGTACAGTAGAAACTAACACATCATTGTAAAGCAACTATGCTCCAGTAAAAATTAATTTTTAAAAAATAAGGAGGTAGCTGGAACCCAATTTACGTGGCACACTATTATTAATATATGTATATTCCTTATATGCATATAAGATTAGTGATTTAAAGAGCACACATTGGTGCCAAAATACTTAAGTTTGAATCCTGACTCTGCCACTGTGTTACTGAGACTCTAGACAAGACGTGTAGCACCTCTATCCCTCAGTTTCATCAGCATGAACTGATACTAACAGCAACCTGATAAAGCGGTTGTGAGAAGTGAATCCAAACATATAAAGCTTTAGCACAGAGACTGGAACATAGGTGTGATTTTTTTTTTTTTTTTTGTCATTTGTTGACCATTTTATCATCATTTAGAGGTGGGTATTAATGCCACCACTTTACATCTAAGGAAATCTGAAACTAAATACAAAAAGTTGTCATGTATTACACAGTAAAACAAATTTGAATTCAAGACAGAGAGATTTTTGCTCATGTATCACAAAAGATGCTTTTATAAAGCACTATATTTTATTCTGTGTCATTCAGGCTCATTATTATTTCTATCAGTTATTGTGCAGAGTTCTAATAGCCATGTAATCATGCTCTGAAGAGTTCTGAGTTCTGTAGAGTCATTTGCTCCTTCTCTACATGGCCTTACCTTGCCTGCCTGTTCCACTTCTTGTATCTGAGTTCTGAAGTTTGATGCTCTCCTCTTCCAGCCCATGTGGACAGCCCTTCACAGGTCTGGGCTGGCAGCATGCCTGCCAATAGTAACCCCCTCCTCCTGATGATTTTTACTCTAATCATTCTGTGGAATCTATAGAAATAAGTACATACAACCAGACTGATCATAACCACCTCAAAAGCAGAACAGGCAGAAACTGAGTGAAGATCTGAAAGGAATAATACGAGTAAAATCCAGATATTATACGTATGAGCATTATAGAACTTATTTTGTCTCCCCAGAGACCTTTTGCTCACTCACTTGTGTTTCTCTGTAAGTTAGTAAGGATATTTGTTAATGTACTTAGTTAATTAATTCAACTGTACCACAATGTTAACTTGGGACACTGATACCTCAAGATGGAGATTTATACAGAAAATTATTTTGAAGTAAAAGGATTGATACTTTAGTCTGAGTTGTCTGTGCTGCGGTATTCAGCAACGTTAGGTACCAACAAGACACTGAACAGGTTTGTTATTAGGTGTATTTTCAGAAATTCTACTGGTGTTTTTTCCATCTGCAATGTCTCACAAGGAAGATGACATAAATATCTCAGATAATAACTTATCTGAGAGCAATCTGTTTAAGGATGCTCAGTGCAATGCACTAAGCATGATACATACAATAAAATGCTACAATTTTTCTTGCAATCCAATCTAATCCTTAATTAGAAGAGAAATGGTGACCTAATTTGTCTAAACTCGATTCCTAAATATTTGCGTGCTGATTTCATTTTTCTAGTTTTACTCCGATTGACACATAGCACTGTGTGAGTATAAGATGAACAGTATAATAATTTATTTTATAAACATCATGAAATGATTGCCAAAATAAGTTTAGTGACTGTCCACTATCTCATATAAATACAAAATGAAATGAAAAGAAAAAAATTATTCCTTATGACGAGGACTCTTGGGATTTTCTTTTTTATTAACCTACACATATAACATACTGCAGTGCCAATTATATTTATCATGTTGTACGTTACGTCCCTGTTGCTTATTTATCTTATAACTGGAAATTTGTACTTTTTGGCTACCTTCATCCAATGCTTAATTTCAACTTATTTAGTCATTAGATGCTAAAATTTATAAAATTGTGAATTATTGAAACAATACTTCTTCTTTAACTTTATAGTAGTTTTATTTCATCTAATATGCTTTCCAAATTTTTGTATATTACTATTTCAGACATGCAGATGAAAAAACAATGCTGCCTAGTGAAACACCCTTAATTATAATTATCAATTTGTATTGTTTGATGGTCTTGCTGAATTTACTTTCAGTCTTGATGAATTTATTTTGAGCAATAATTTTCCTTTAAATTGTCCTCTTATTTCATCATGATTCTGTCCCAAAACAGTTATAAACACTAAACTTAAATTCTTCACCATAATCATTGTTAAGCTTTTTCATCAGTTTTTTCTTTCTATAAAACCCTAAAGTCATCATTCCAATACCTTAATCTTTTATACAAAATCTTTACTATAATATTGCTGATTTGCTTATTGTTCTGCTTATATTACTTATTCTTCTTAATTCTTGCCATTGCATATTAGTTATTTTTCTACCATAATATCTTTTTTCTGTACTCTGTTAATCCAAATGTCATATTTTCTTTGTATCTTCCAGCAAACTTTCTTGCTTTAACCACACCTAATTTTTGCATATTTTTAATACGGCTAAATTGAGCATGCATAAATTATTAACATTATTTGTGCTGTTGAATGTTTTCTTTTGCCTTCCACTTGAGTATATGACCCACTTTTCAAAACAGATAAATCAATTGCTAATAAGAATCACATTTTATCAATTCATATTTCTCTCCTTCGGCCAAGATGTATTCTCTAAATTGTACATTCTTAGCACATTTTATTGCTTGACTAATAATAGAGGAGCTTGGGGAAAAGTGAAAATGGTAAAACTTTATTGTACATTTTATAAACTTTCCTATTTTACTATGTCTTACGTATTTGGCTGAAATTCATGAATGTGAACGTTAGAACAAGTGTCAGAGGTCATCAAGTCTGATCTTATATTTTACCAATAGGACTGTTAGGCCTCATGTGGCGCTAATGGTAAAGAATCCGCCTGCCAATGCAGGAGACTCAAGAGACACCGGTTTGATCCCTGGGTCTGAAGATCTCCTGGAGGAGGAAATAGCACCCCACTCCAGTATTCTCGCTGGGAGAATATCATGGACTGAGGAGCCTGGTGGGTTATAGTCAATGGGCTCTCAAAGAGTCAGACATGACGGAGTGTCTGCACAGGCCTAGAGAAGTTAAGGCACACGTGCGTGCATGCATGCTAAATTATTTCCATTGTGTCCGACTCTGTGTTACCCTACAGACTTTAGCCTGCCAGGCTCCTCTGTCCATGGGATTCTCCAGGCAAGAATACTGGAGTGAGTTGCCATGTCCTCCTCCAGGGGATTTTCCAGACTCGGGAATTGAACCCGTGTCTCTTACATCTCCTGCATTGGCAGGTGGGTTCTTTACCACTGAGCCACCAGGAAAGCCAAGCACTATTTTAGCCTTCCACATACCATGCCTGAGCTCTGGGATACTAAGGGGCCATGGCTCGGTGCTGGAACAGAGGTGCTGGAACAAAGAAGTGTTATGTGCTGACCATGGTAGCAGAACAAATCTACAAAGGAGTGAAAACAGAATACTCTTCTGTGTTCTATTTCTTAGTGTTGTCAGTGAAACTACTGTGCCTTTGTGAGAACAAATTCTGTCTTCCTCAGAGGCTACATAACTCCCTAATGGCAAATTAGTCACTTTGGAGGCACATTAACTGGTCCCGTCACTGGGGTGTCATTATTAGGAAATCTTCTGTTTCTAGGCCATTGGTTGGAATGATAGTAAACTATGCTAAGTGGGACCCCAGTGGCCTGAAGACCTAAGGTACTTTTCTTAGTGCTAAATTTGCTGCAAAGCTGAGGGATATCCCCCCCAAACCCTTCAGCTCCCAGACACTTAAACATGTTTTAAGGTTTTTTTTTGGCCAAAGTTGGCACCATATCAAGTTGTCTTTGAGTTTATTTTAACTTCAGAGGTCTCACGTCTGCTCTCCATTCATCCAATATCTAATCCATCCAGGGGCCCAGAGTCCTCACACTGCCTCCAGGTGTTCATTTTTTGTGTGCCATCAAGACTTGCGATCCAAAGGAAAAAAAAAAAAAAAATACTTGTGATCCATCTTTATATTTTGCTCTCCTGGCTCTCCATACTCCTCCCTCTTCCGCAATGAAATATATCAACATTCAATTCCATTTCCACAGGAGTCTACACCAGCCAGGGTTTATTTTTTTTTTCAATTGAAATATAGTTGACACATAAAATTATATTAGTTTCATATATATAACATAATGTTCAGATATTTGTATATACTGTAAAACACAGAGGCAGTTTTTATTAAGGGACAAAATAACACATACTATGCTTTTAGTAGTGTGAGTTGGTAAATAATGGCTTAATAGTTAATCATTAAACGATTCAATAAAGTTAAACTAATACTGACTTTCACAGATAATAGTGAATTTACATCTTCCTTCTAAGATATGCTTTAAAACTGAGTAATTTATCTCATTAGATCAAGAAGCGCATTGATATTATAAGAAATTTAAAAGGCACAAAATGTTATAAAATAAGACATGTCTCCTTCAGTCCCTGATCTGTTCCTAAAAGTCTAGTCTCCCCCTTCTGTAAGGCCACTTATCTTATGAATTAACTGCGTATTTTCCTATGGGAAATCTATAAATATATTCACAAATACACAAATATATAGACAATTCTTTTATACAAAGGTTAGCATTTAGACACATTGTTATAAAACTTGCTTTATTCATTTAAATATATGGGCTTCCCTGGTGGCTCAGACCATAAAGAATCTGCCTACAATGCAGATACCCAGGTTTGTATATGCAAATATATAGACAATTCTTTTATTCAAATGCTGGCATTTAGACACATTGTTCTACAACTTGCTTTATTTGCTTAAATATATAAAGTGGGATAATTCTATTTTTATATATACTGAGTAGCAGCATTATTAACAGCTATATAGTTTTCCTTCAGTTCAGTTCAGTTCAGTTGCTCAGTTGTTTCTGACTCTTTGCAACCCCACGGACTGTAGCACCCCAAGTTTCCCTGTCCATCACCAACTCCCAGAGTCTACTCAAACTCATACCATCCAGCCATCTCATCCTCTGTCATCCCCTTCTCCTCCCACATTCAATCTTTCCCAGCATCAGGGTCTTTTCCAATGAGTCGGTTCTTCACATGAGGTGGCCATAGTACTGGAGTTTCAACTTAAGCATCAATCCTTCCAAAGAATATTCAGGACTGATTTCCTTTAAGATTGACTGGTTTGATCTCCTTGCAGTCCAAGGGACTCTCAAGAGTCTTGTCCCAACACCACAGTTCAAAAGCATCAATTCTTTGGTGCTCAGCTTTCTTTATAGTCCAACTCTCACATCATGTATGGATATACATGACTACTGGAAAAACCATAGCTTTGATTAGATGGACTTTAGTTGGCAAAGTAATGTAATGTCTCTGCTTTTTAACATGCTGTCTAGTTTGGTCATAGCTTTTCTTCCAAGGAGCAAGTATCTTTTAATTTCATGGCTGCAATCACCATCTGCAGTGATTTTGGAGCCCAAGAAAATAAAGTCTCTCACTGTTTCCATTGTTTCCCCATGTATTTGCCATGAAGTGATGGGACCAGATGCCACGATCTTAGTTTTCTGAATGTTGAGTTTTAAGCCAACTTTTTCACTCTCCTCTTTCACTTTCATCAAGAGGCTCTTTAGTTC
Organism: Bos mutus; assembly: GCF_027580195.1. Lineage (NCBI taxonomy): Eukaryota > Metazoa > Chordata > Mammalia > Artiodactyla > Bovidae > Bos > Bos mutus. The sequence goes on along the minus strand of NC_091630.1, from coordinate 53,323,604 downwards.
TTCACTTTCTGGCATAAGTGTGCTGTCACCTGCATATTTGAGCTTATTGATATTTCTCCCGGCAGTCTTGATTCCAGCTTGTGCTTCATCCAGCCTGGCATTTTGCATGATGTACTCTGCATAGAAATTAAATAATCAGAGTGACAATATACAGCTTTGACTTACTCCTTTCCCGATTTGGAACCAGTCTGTTGTTCCATGTCCAGTTCTAACTGTTGCTTCCTGACCTGCATATAGATTTCTCAGGAGGCAGGTAAGGTGGTCTTGAATTTCCACCTCTTGAAGAATTTGCCACAGTTTGTTGTGATCCACACAGTCAAAGGATATGGCATTATCAATAAAGCAAAAGTAGATGTTTTTCTGGAACCTCTTGCTTCTTTGATGATCCAGCAGATGTTGGCAATTTGATCTCTGGTTCCGCTGCCTTTTCTAAACCCAGCTTGAACATCTGGAAGTTCACAGTTCACACACTGTTGAAGCCTGGCTTGGAGAATTTTGAGCATTACTTTGCCAGCATGTGAGATGGGTTCAACTGTGCAGTAGTTTGAACATTATTTGGCATTGCCTTTCTTTGGGATTGGAATGAAAACAGTTTTCCTTAGAATGGAAATATCATGATTTATCTAACTAATCCCCAGCGGTGGATATTTAAGGGTTTTCCTTCCAACCTTCTGTTATTACAAACAATGCCACATACGGCGTTTATACGTTTATTTATTTTTGTCACACCACGTGGCTTGCAGGATCTTAGTTCCTTAACCAGGGACTGAACCCAGGTCCTTGGCAGTGAAAGCAGAATCCTAACCACTGGACTGCCAGGGGACTCCCTACATATGGTATTTTTAAAAACAGCCTTTAAGCATAAGTGTGAATGTATCTGTAAAACAAATCCTTAGAAATTGAATTGTTGAAACAAAAGTCCAATATATTTTTAATATAGATAGATAATATTAAAGGGCCATCCACAGAATCTGGAATGATTCACATGATCTCGACACTATATTGTGTTATCATGTTTCAATGTTGGCCAATTTAATAGACAAAAAAATGATTTCACATGGAAGAAGCTAACACAGTTGGCTCATGGAGCCAAGATTCACACTTAGAACTATCAGACACCTAAGCCAATGCTCTTTTTCTCATCTTAACCTAGTTAGAGACACAGTTAGGAAAAGGACTCCCTGTATAACCACACAGATGACAGCACATTTGTAGACTCCAACATCCTCTGATCTGATAAGTCAGGCAGGAAGGATGTGAAGTCTGGGTAAGCACGGGTATAAGAGAACACCCAAAATACAAAGAGAATAGGAAGAGGGGGATAGTAAGAGTCACCACTGACATAATCCAATGAGACCGTGGAGACACAGATAGGACACACTGAAAGAGGGCATGGTGAGGAGGTATCAGTCACCCCAAGATGGAGCTCTGACTTGACTTAACAACCCGTGTTACTTCTCCTCCATCAGCCCTCTAGAATCCTTATTCTTATTCTCACAATGGTATATTTACAGGTTTTGTTTCTGAAACATTAATAACAGACTTTTCATCCTATGCAGTAGGATTTAGCAAGAACCATGTTTCTCTAGGACTTGTCTTTCTTTTTTCTCTCTTTCTCTCGTCTTTCTTTCAACATTTTTTAAATACTGTGTTTGAATCAATAGAACAAATGGTAAGTAAAAGTATCCCAAAGACTCTCCTTCCATTAAAAAAAAAAAAAAAAACTTAAATGGGATAAACCAATCTTTTCCAATAAGAAGAGAAAAAAGAAATAGCAGACCCAACATAATAGTCTTTATAGCCTCATAAACCACAGTACCACCCAAGATGTTAACAAGCTGGCATGTTTTGAGCATCAAAGATAGTGAGGAAACTGTGTTTACATGTTTGGCACAAAAACTAATGAGGAAAGTCAATTGGCCCTTTGTCTTGAGGGTCTGAAGCGCTGAGCTCTAATGTTTGGTTTCTTCGTTGGCACTTGTTCAAGTAATCGCTCGTGGCCTGACAAAGCCGCACTTGTGTTTTATTACTGGCCATGCTGAACTCTCCCGCGTGAGCTGTGTTGTCTCTCAATAGAGTGCTGCAGCCGAGGGCACACTTATTTGAAAACACTAAATCAGAGCATGATGATCTTTGCCCAACCAGAGCAACTCAGAGAACAACAAAAAAATGTGCAGAGTACGATGCCTTTTGTTTGCAGAGGGAGGGCAGTGAGGACAGGAGGAAGATAGCCCCGGAGCCTACGACACAATGATTGGGAAATAGGAGCTATTAAACCTACTTTGTAAGAGAAATCTTTCCCACTCCTAATCATGAAAGCGGTGTTAACATCAGAACCCGACTTAATGCATCACAGTGCAGGATCTGATCCGTGAGGCCTCGACTCAAGCCTGCAGGGGCAAGAGACGTCAAGGTGACCCCACAGGCCTTTTCTCCCTGGAATTCTAAGGTGCTGTGCAAGAGTAATCATGTTACTCTGTGAGGAAGCTGACTTTGGTTTTGAGAATACAGTCTGGTAGGAAAGGAAGGCTTCAAAGTAGGTCAAGCACAGTGTTTGTAACTTTTCTCATTAGCTCACTTTTTTTTTAACCTTCTTTCCTGCTTTTTCTCCTTCCCTTTATCATTATTTGTATTATTATTATTTTCCATTTAGAGTTAGAGATGCTTTGGACCATCCTGGAATTTTTATCTGCACCACTGAACAAGTATCCAAACATTTGGCTGCTATTTTCAAAGTTCTGAACCAGAAACGAGGACTCCAAAATCTGGTTGCAAACAACATTTTTTAAGTGACAGTTTTGGCAGTCTTACCTACAAATCCAGTAAAAATAAAACCTAGAACAGTTTGTTCTTATACTATTTCTAGTACCAGTACTGTGAAGAAAGTACTGAGCTACACATAATTAAATTTATTTTTCCTTTAAGTGACTGAAATTTTACATGTTCCAAACAGGAAAATTTGGGCTAGGTTAAGAGATGGCCTTGCCTTTGCCAAGTCCTTGAAGTTTTCTCTGGCTGTCTGCCTCCCCTCAGATTTTTTTCCTGAAGGGTGTAAGTGTACACTCAGCCCCGCCCCTGCCACTAAATGAACCTGAACGATGCCTGTGCTGAGAAGATGCTGAGAGTTATCCCTGGGGAAGTCACATGATGTAAATTTAAACCCTTAGAATATTCAGATTTTATTTAACTAAAGTATCATCTCTCTACTTTTAAATATGCAATATTTTCTGCTAATTACTTCTTCAATATTTACATTGTAAAATGAAGAGGATGCTCGTCCCAGGAATGCTTCTTATGACAATTGTGTACCATGTAAAAAGAAATTTTTTTTAATTTTATATTTGAGTAGAGGTAGTTAACAATGTGATAGTTTCAGGTGAAGGGCGAAGGGACTCAGCCATACATATACATGTATCCATTCTCCCCCAAACTCCCCTCCCACCCAGGCCACAACATGACCTTGAGCAGAGTTCCCTGTGCTGTACAGTAGGGTGTTGTTGGTCATCTGTTTTAAACATAGCAGTGTGTACACGCCAATCCCCCCATCCTTTCCCTCTGACAACCATAAGTTCGTCCTCTAATTCTGTGAGTCTGTTTCTGTTTTGTAAATAAATTCATTTGTATCATTTCTGTTTTAGATCCCTCATATAAGGGATGCCATACAATATTTCTCTTTTTTATATATCTCAAGCTTTCACAGTTCCTGCAGAAAGGAAAGCATTAATTTTACATGCAGGTGAAGTCATTCCAAAGTCCTGTTCCTGTTGTTAGCAATATTTACTCTTGGGTAATGACCTGAGTGTGCCAGAAACACAAATGACCTGTTGGTGGTTGTAGAATAAGTAAACACGTAGAAGCTTCCTAGAAAAAAACAATAAGTAAGGCGGGGGGCGGGGGGTGGGGATGGTGGGCTCCTGGCCTTTGAAATCCACCTAAGGCGATACTAAGTGAAGTCTCCTACCTCAAGTCCACCGCCCTCCCCAGTGGAGGAAGGCAACGTGTTTAAACAGGATTTGCTTGTATTAATAGGCACTTCTATTCTGGGCCTTGAGATCAAGGGAGATCTCCTGGGAAGGGATGAGCCCCCTTCCACGCCTCTCCATTCCCCGTCTGCCCCTGCTCCCTGCCACCCATCTCTCCTCTGCTCATGCTGTGTCCTCCCACCCCGCGCAGGCACCCAATATTGCTTCTTCCCGCAGGCTTTGCTGCAAAAATGTCAGCCATCACATCGCAGCAGCTCACAGTCAGAGCTCAGATTGCGAAACGGAGCCAGGGGATGGAGGGAGGGGATGGAAAGCAGGAACTGCGCTCCTAAGCTACTTCTCCACGGAGGAGCTGTCCACAGCCTGCGCTCTGGATGGATGCGCTCAGGCTGCGGAGATGCGGGTTCTGCGAACCGCCCTGAAACCTTACCCAGGGAAACAGGCTGCTCAGCACAGAGGGACCTGAGGGCCCCCTGACCTGCCCCCTCCAACTGCCACCTTCTGCGGTTGATTCACTCAGTATCTATCGACGTGAACGTTAAAAGCTAACCACTATCATGGTCTTTTATGGCAAAAATTTCCCCCCACATTGTGACAGGTATGCCTTGCGTATAAACCATTTGCAGTTTTAATGTACACAGGGCCTTTCTGTGAAACAACATAAGCTAAATAAATTTGTTTGCAACCTAGAGTGGTATATATACATATCTTTGAATACAGTCTATATATGTCATAATGTGTACTATATTTGCTATATTTTACAACACATTCATATGTATCATAATGTTTAGCAGTGGTGGCTCAAGTGGTAAAGAATCTGCCTGCCAATGCAGGAGACACAGGTTCCATCCCTGGACTGGGAAGATTCCCTAAAGAAGGAAATGGCAACCCACTCCAGTATTCTTGCCTGAAGAATTGCAAGAACAGAGGAGCCTGGCAGGCCTCAGTGCATGGGGTCACAAAGAGTCAGACATGACTGAGCAACCGCATATATGTACATATATCATAATGTCTACTTAAATGTATACTATTAGAATCCATTCTTTGTGTACACACATTAGGCTACAGAATTAGCTTAGTCACTAAAGGACTGTTCCACATTCAATACCTGTAAGTCATGGGGATATGGGATTCACTCACCAAATGTGGAAGAACCAAGGCCAACCAAGTATAATAATAACAACAATATATGAACAAGTGTGAGTTTCACAGTGGGAACCATACCTCACAGAATAAAGATGATAGCTTTGTGCTTTGGGGTCCCTCTGTTGGTGTGACCACCATGTGATCAGTCTTAGCATTCCCCAGGGATCATCATACCTAAGGCTGATGAATTAGACCACCTGCATGAAAGCTAGGCATTTAGACAGTGAGTCACGTGACAGGGCAGTACCACCTGTTCAGGGAACTGGAGGGAGAGTGAAAGGTAGGCAGTGGGGAAAGGTAAAAGAGGGAATCTTGAGTAATTTCCCTCTAGAAGTGGAATATTTTCAGACAGTTGTTCAGATTACAAAAACAAAGTTGTTCAAAACCAAGCCCCCCCCAATTTTTGAGTAGCACCATGAAAATTGACACTGAATGGTAGTGAATTAGAAAATACCTTATCATCTCCTAAATATGTTTTCACAGTGACAAAAAGAATTATCTTGTTTAAATAACTGTTTTTTTATTAATTGGGTGTTTATGATAGTTATAAGAAAAGAAACCCAGAAAGCACTGATGTATGCAATCACAAATAATAGGTTCTGTGTATCACAGAAATCCAGAGGCTTCATAAACCAGTTTCACAGTCTATTTTCTTGGAGGACCATTGCTCTCTTGTTTCTCCATCACTTTAAAGACACCAAGATAAATAAATAGGCCCAAATCTTATGTGCTATTTAAGCACAGACTGAAGATGTTGATAGCATCATTTTTTTGGCTAATAAGTTTGTGCATTGATTTATAAAACATAATTTTATAAGCATTTAATGCTAGCTAATGATAGCATTTCATTCAACATTTTTCCAAATATTAGCCAATAATACCCATTGTTTCTTTTGCAAAAATTATTTAATAATAGAATTGTCATAGCTTTAGCTATGATGGACTTGAATATCACAAATAAGTTAGCTACATGGTGTTACTGATACCGGTATTTTGTGGAAGTCTATAGGCTATTTTATCACTGAAAAACATTCAACATAAAAAATTTGAGACAGAGTTTTCATACAACCTCAGTTGTTTTAAAATAGTTGCAAAGATAATAAGTTAGCAGCTTGTAAAATGTTAGAAATTTCTTGTAAAAAGTTAGAAATGTTTCTAATAACTAAGTTTGACATATTTATGAACTATCAGTAGTCTCAATAGAAATTCAGAAACTATTACCAGAGATTTTCATTAAAATTTAAAGTTTATAAATAACAAATCATGACATATTTTACTTTTTAAAAAATAAAAAACTGATAAAGATATTTATCATCTCAGTTTGATGAATTCTGCCTAAGGTCATCAATATAATTATATTATGATATCCAAATAGTGGCAGTAAATTTCCCTCCACTCTCTCTGTGCTGTTAGATTGTTTCCAACTCTATTCTGAACTATTAATACATTTTTCAAAATCAACTTTTTAAAAATGTCAGGATATGAGGCTATTTTATAATTAGTTATATTTTTACCATTAACAGGATTTTTTTAATTTAAGGATATACTGTATGGAGTGTCATTACTTATATATGTTATTTTCCCCTGTAAGAGAGAGATGTTTGATTGCTAGGCTGGATATAAAACAGAAGATCTACTCAGTAAATGGTTATGGTTTTTACTCTTGGTTTTATAATAAAAAACAGGTATAGTCATTCCACCTATCAAAAAAAAATGTGAAAACACAAATATTTCTGAAATGATTCAGCAAAATCACCCTAGTCTTGTTCATAGCTCTTAGAAAATAAAAATATGGCTTCCAAGTGGTTGAGTCTTTCCCTTAATTTAAAAATTGATGTTTTAATATAGATATTGATGATCTGATGCTGTTCTCTCTACATGGTACAATTTTTTGACCTTCAGAATTATTCATAAGCCTCAAACGTAGCCCTGTGTCTTAAGCATGCCTTTGAAGTCTTTGACTAGATTCAATGTTTACAAGGTTTCTCTCTGCATGAATTGGGTCCTGTTGTTACCACACCATGTCTGAAAACCAAAGAGAAATGGAATTATGTATCAATACATATATGATTTATCCTAGTTCTTAATAATGAAAGGATAATTTGACTCAGCATTTTAGGAACTGTTGAAATATAGTTATAATTTAATTTCATTTATCTAGATTGACTTCTGGTAAGTATCTAATGTAACATTTCTTTGGAAAACTGAAGGCACTTCCTAAATATCCAAGAGGTCAGTTTGATCATTTCAACCATGAGAATATAAGATAGCTTTTCCTGTCTCTCATTTTCAACCTTTCCAAGGGTTCCACTGAGTAGTGAGTTAATGCAAATGGACCAAAGCTCCAAGCCAGGCTTCTGCAGAGAAAATCTGAGTCCTGCAAGTTCGATTAAGCTAGCTAATTTTCAGTCCAACAAGCTAATTTCCAGACAGACTCTTCTGATGTTTTCCCTCTGTTTGTAATTTGCATCATTAAATAGCTTGGTGTTTCAAAGCGAACCCAGTACTAAGGTCATAGGGCTTTGTGCTAAATAGCAACCACCTCGATTTTTTTTTTTTTTTAAGGAAGAAACAGAAAGCAGCTGATCCTGCTGTAGCATGGTTTTCTTTCTTTTTTTTCTTAGCAAGAAGAGGCTGGAGTGTCTTGTGGATCACAGAAATTTTGTTTTGGTTTGGAGAACAGCTTTCCTCAGTGTCTTTGTGCTCCAGAAAGCAGCCCAAGATCAAAGGTGGCCTTGATTATCAAGATTTTTTTTAATGGTGTCCCCCTCCCTTTTATGGAGCAGCAGGACACCTCCCTGACATGAATATCTCATTTTTCATGGCACAAAATTAAAAAATCTTAAAGAGATATGCAAAACCTAAATTTAAAACATATAAATCTACTGTTGAACTCCAAAAGGTAAAACTGGTCAACATCACTGGTGCTACAAAAGGGGTTTACAGGCGGATAGGTGGAGTTATGGCTTTTATGGCCAATTTTCCCCAGAAGGTTTCCAAAGGACTGCTTCTTAGAAACACGCCATATACAGAGAAAGCAGGAAAACACCTCTTCTCTCTTACCTATGCGCCTCAAGAATAAAATCATTTCTCTTTGTCTCTGTGGTCACAGGAATATGTAACTTGGGCTCACTGGCACCCTGGAGCACTGTTTCTACCCTTCACGCAGAAAGTGGGTGCTAATATTAAAAAATCTTCAATCATATAACTCCAAGCCATTCATATTAATGTGCACGAGTGAAATGACCCTTTCTGTTCTGCAGGGGAAAAAGGAAGACCATAAAATGCTCTCTGCGTCCATCAGGACAACCCCACAGGCACAGATGGGAATTTTTCTCTGAAGTGGGACAGCACTGCCTTCCTGCAACATGACCTACTGATTGCGAAGAGTTTCTTTGGAAACCCCGTAATTTGTCATTGACCCACCTCTGCCATATCACACATTCCTGAGCCATCCTATAGCAATGTTCCTGGGAAGTTAAGCGATGGCTCAGAAGAAAAACTGCCATCTCTGACAAAGAAATGCAATACATGTTTGTCACGGGGAAAGAACTAATTCAATCGACGGTATCTCTGGGTTTCTATTTCGACTCGAGTTGTTTTCAGTACATTCTCCATGCGTCCTACAAAGTTAGAAAGTATATTTGAAGAAATGCCACCATGTTTAATACTGACTGAAAACGGCACGCTCAGGGATTTGTTTTCCTGAAAAGATAGCCCAGAGAATTTAAAAACATACAATGTAGAAGAATTAGACACGTCCTAGGATGCCATGAAAATGTAGCAAAGCTTTTGCCAGACAATAATGAGATGTGACTGTTGCAAGGCATACATGTGAAAATGTCTATGTCCTTTCACTGACACTGGCTTTTACTGCCACAGGTAAACTTGGGGATTATAAAACATTCTACTGTTGGAATACTGCCCCCCCCCAACCTGTAGTTCACTAATGCCAATCTCTCTCAAGAGTAATACTGTTCTCTCCTGTCTGGTCCCTCAGTCACTGGCTTCAGGATTAAGTATAACGCTTACCCCTTCACATGGTACTCTTTTTTTTTTTTTTTAATTTTTTTTTTTTTTTAATTTTTATTTATTTTTTTTTTTTTTTTTTTTTTTTAATTTCAGATATACACATGGTACTCTTAAGAGTATGATCATCTCGTGAGCAGGTACTGGTTTGAGCACAGTGCTGACCCAATGCTTGGCACACTTGCTGAACCAATCACACATGGCATTCAAACACATGTCCTTTTTCTTTTTAGAACTGTGTTGTAGTATCTCAGGATAACATTTCAGTTATTTTGAAAAGTTTTAATTTATTGGGGTGAAGCGGCAGGGGCGGGGGTGGGGAACTATTCAAGGCCCTTCCAACAAAGACAGAATGTTAACAAGATCCATTAGCAGATTAAGTGTGAGGAAACACTTAACTCACACAGAAACAGAAACCAAGAATTTACCCATCAGCAAGGTGTACAAATGTTTTTGTGCAAACACACCTATGATTATTTATTTTTATTTTTTATATTTATCTATTTAGTGGCTACAGTGGGTCCCTGTTTTGGCACCCAGGCTCCTCCATTTGTGGCTCTAGGGCTTAGTTGCCCAGCCATACGTGGGATCTTAGTTCCCCAACCGGGATCAGACTTTCATCCCCCTGCACTAGATGGCAGATTCTTAAACACTGGAGCACCAGGGAAGTCCTGACCTATGGTTATTCAGATGGTTGGTTTCTCACATGAATTTACTATCCATTCTACTCTAGGGATGTTAGGAAAATGGGTGTACACTTAGTTATCTATGGGCTTCCCTGTGGCTCAGCTGGTAAAGAATCCACCTGCAATGTGGGGGACCTGGGTTCAATCCCTGGGTTGGGAAGATCCCCTGGAGAAGGGAAAGGCTACCCACTCCAGTATTCTGGCCTGGAGAACAGTCCATGGACTGTATAGTCCACGGGGTCGCAGAGTCAGAAATGACTGAGTGACTTTCACTTCACTTTTACTTTAGTTATCTATCTTTATTTACTTGCCTATTGAGATCGCATGGGGGGAAAAAACATGAAAATACTTCAATAAGTGATACAAGAAAGTTTCTTTTGAGTACATTCCAGTGTGTGCAAACATGACATATTTAATTAGTATTATATTCCATCGTTTAAAAGACACCCAAGATTTGAGATATGATAATTACCCTGTAACAACTTACAGCTGCTAACTTCTTAGGTAACCAACCATAACTATTACTGGACGAGTCCCACAATAACAAAACCAGAACTGGAAACTTACTGTTTTCATACTTCTCCGTGGAAGCCGGCTAACGAGCCATGCACCTATGTTGTAAGTTCACATGGCTCAAAGCAAAACAAGTCTGAACAGCTGCTTAAATAGATCATGAAAGGACTTGTGATAGGTGACAGATGTGTTATAAGGACGTTGTGTTTATCCATGGTACTTGGGTTGAAGAGAATCATCAGGCTTTTAATTTTGCTCTAGAAAAACTAGTTAGTCTTCAAAAAGCAATTCTGTGGCCCCCATTCTATCGGGTAGGCACAACATTTTCAAAGCAGCACCATGTTGTAAAAAAAAAAAGAAAAATGCCCTTTTAATCAGATTACCCTTGGCGAATGTCCCAAACCCAGGCTGGAGTGCCGTGCTTGTGGTTTTCTCAACAGCTTACACTAAGCCTGTACCATGGAAATAATCTACTTTTAAAACCCAGGAAACAAATCGACTGCACTAAGGACATAAGTCGCTGTCATTAGGGAGTGATTAGGCTAAACATTTTTATACACTCTACCAGCCCACTTTGAAATTCTGTATCTCTTGCCGGTAGGAAAAAAGGTACTTCAGGTGAGTGTTCAGAATGACCATGCAGAAAAGTTAATAAATCTGAATGAATAGAACAGCAAGAAGAAGAATGAAAAGATTTCTTGTTTCAACTTTAAACTGCTAATACCTAAATCAGGATTTTCTGAACCAAAAATGGAGCATTGGGTCCTGTAATACAGGAAAAATATTTTTCCTGTATTTTATTTTTCACACACAAAAAATTTTTCTTTTTTGCATAGCATGTTTTGAAGGTTTAACACATCACATGCCCCTCTTATTTATTTTAGACAAGCATGTTTCCTATTGCACAATTTATATAGGAAATTCTGTGAAGATTAGGGAAATATCATTTTTAGAATTTATTGTCAGACCATTCATTTTCTTTTCTTTTCTTTTTTTTTTAACAGGAAGGGTTAGGTTGGGGGATTTAGTGATCTATCCTGATGTTATATTGTGGAAATTACAACAGAGTCCTAAATACATCTACCCTCTCTCTTCCCATAAGCCCTCTTTCCACACACACAGGAAAGTGCTCTGGAAATAGAAGGTTTCAAATCCTACATTCTGTTAACATTTAGTGCTATTCTGCCAGTTAACATGTTAATAATCACTAATGAAATTCTTAGCACTGAGTTTCTTGATTTTAAAGTCACCTTTGAGGTTGTTTTCCTTTTTCTTGTGCATTTGGTTTGTCTTTGAGAAATAGAAATGAAAAATATCATCCTGCCAAAAACATGTAGAAAATATAGATTTCTTTAAGGAAAGAAGCTGAATATACATTCTCAGCCAGTGGATAGGGAGGTTTATTTTTTTCCCCCACAAGATTGAAAGGGATTGGATTTAAGACTGGGCTATTCTACTGGCCCAAAGCTCTGGCTCAAACAATGTTTGAGTCCTACTTTGGACATTCTGCTGATAGTTTCATCTCTAATTTATGAAACATTTCATTAATCCCCAATCTGTCAGCTCTTTCTTTGACAACAATAGAAGCTGACAGACAAAAGATTAAAATTTATTAAATACTCTACACTTAAGAAGTGTTTGAGACACTCTGTTCATTTTTGTCTGCCTTTCACCTAATTTTAAACAAACTATGCTCTTCACAATTTCCTCAGAAAGCAAGTAGACACAACAGCCAAACAGCATTTAAACACCAAAACATACAACACTGAATCCCAACATACAGAAAAAAAAAAATCAAAATACAGCTATTCTTGAGCAGAATTGCTGGCATTCACATTAAATGCATCTCCTATCCCAAGTATTTCAAGCCTATATATATATTTTTTATATGTTCTTCTTCTTCATCCTCTCAGTACTCCCCCCCTCCACTTTTCCAATCTCATAAATAATTCATGAACTGATAAATATGCAATTTCAAAAAGTGCAGACAAGGCAGCACTGCATTAAAAAAAAAAAAAAAAGGCAAAAAGAAAGAGAAAGAGCTTGTGCTTTTTACACACAAGTCCTGTGCTGCACTTTACGGATGACAAATTTCCTAGTATTCAAACCCTGCATTGTATATATGATAGGAGTGTGACTGCATTTCTGGTCAGGTACCTTGCTAGACATGTTATGAACTATGCAAAGAAGGCTGTAATACATAACATATAAACACTGAAGGAAATGAAGTTAGCAGTGTTTTAGAGCCGGGCACTGTACAGAGGAATTTTTGAATGAATGGTTTAATTGTTGACTCTATCAAGTAAAGGAGAGCAAGGACGTACCGGTTTTACTCCGAGGATGTTTCCCTACTGATTGATAACACCACAATCTCAGGGTCCTAAGGTCTCTCCTAAGCCACAGTCATTTCTTTGACATTATAAGAATGTTCTTCAGAGGTCAGTTTAACCAGATCAACAGTAAACTGTTCTGCCTGAGCTTGCAAACAGGTGAAACCACCCCATCGGAGAGCCAATATATAGAGCAGAGCCGAGAACCTCCATTTTGTGGCTAATTGCTTGATTACCAGCCTGAAACAAAATGGAGGCCAGACCTTTTTAAGGCAGCTCAGGGCTGATGTATCAGAGGGGAATAAATGTATGGCAGGGGTAAAAATGTCCCTTAAAGACTATGAGTGATCCAAGCCAATAAATATTAAAGGTAATGTCATCAATACAGATGGCATTGTACTTATATAATGCAAAGAGAGATAATAGAAAGAAGGCACCCCTTGAAAGAGAGCTATTCTAGTATAGCAACAGTTAAGTTTTTTAAAAAGAAACCTGATTTCTGCCTGAAATGTAACCTTTCAAATGAACACTTAAATTGGAAAACACCATGGGTAAGAAATAGACCACAGCATTTAATTTGGACCGGCTAGTTGGAAGCCTATATTTACTGTACTATAATTTCAAATTTAATTAAGTCACACTGCTGACGCCAGTAGCATCCACGTAGTAAAGATGATTAATTGCATGCGTAAATGAAATATAAACAGCCCTAAAAGTAACATTAATGCTGAAACTTGCACACAGAAATGGTATGATAAATTTAAAGATAAGCGCCTACCTGGTCTTTGAGGCACATGCCAAAATGGGGATGAGGGCCCCCGCATTTGAATGGAATCACTGTACCAAAAATATAACCTTTTACAGATCATTATTTTTCTAAGACATGTGTCCAGCCTCCCCTTTGCCTCTCCTCTCGCACCTCGACCCCCAACATGATTTGTTATCTCCTGGAAGACTTTTCACACAATTTGCATTGTCATCTTATGGACTGGCTACCGGTGCGCAAACATGAGCTGACACACGGCGATGGTGGGACTGCGCTGTCTCAAGGCAGCTGCACTGTTATATATTCCACTTCGCTCCCATTGTACTTCCATCCTCAGCAGCAGTGGGACAAAGGGCCTGACAGAGCTAACCACGGATTGTCACCTTGATTTGTCCAGGCTAGGAGATATGCAGAAATGAATTACATTCTCCTGCTTTATGAACACAGCCCAGAAGCAAATAAGCTTGCAAACAGAACCTTCCAAACCATATTATCTAAGAAACATCAAGCATCTCCATAGATTCTACATGCTGCCTGGCTCCGTAGGTGAGGAAATGCAGAAAGAACCATCCGATTAGTGAAGACACAGAAAAGCTCTCCTCCCATAATATATTCTTGACATTAGAGCCCCCAACTCTCTCTGATTGAGAGATATGTAATTTGTATTCTGCTTAGCTTTTATTTTTGATGAACGGGATCACAACGCTTCAAAACGCAAACTTAAATCATATTTTTCAAAAAAAAATGTGCTATGGGAAATCTTGTAAATAAAGCTGTTTTCCTTTTAAGAAAAGAAAACTGAAACTGAAATATTTTTCTTAAAAATGAGAAAATAAGTGGCCACTCCATGTTTGTTATAACACACTTTTTGCTAAACCCAGAGCACATCTTTTTAAAATTTTGCCAGTCTTAAAGCTCTAAGCCTGAAAACACCCAAAATAGTTGTCTGCTAATGAGGAAATTTACTGGAAGATTTTTTTCTGTTTTTTTTTTTTTTTTTTTTCATTTAATGCCAGTCATTTAATTTACTACTTTATTGACAAGGTGTTTGTGTGTCTTTGCGATCCAGGCAGTTTTAATAGCCACACATGGATAAATGGCAGACAAGGTCTAGTCATTTCTTTATGAAAAGATGCCTTCAAAATTGGAGAAAAGGGGAAAACTGTTTTTTTACCAGCTTTTTGAGGGAAGGATGATAAAGGAACATTTCTCTGTGAAGCAAAGGAAGGAAAAAAAAAAAAACAGTTGTCCTTTAAAACAAAATGATATAAAGATTATTTCACACACTCTTATACATTCCCTTAGAAATTCTTTCCATTTTTGTAGACAAAGCAGTGTGCTTGCTGATCCCCTCAAAGACACAAAACCAGAGTTTTATGTTTAAGAACTCTGCACTACATAATGTAACATAGAGTTCATTTTATTATTATTTTTTAAAGCTACCCACCTTGACAGCATACATAGAGTGCCTGGCTCTGAAGAAAAGCCTCAAGAAGCATTTCATCTGATTGTTTTTTTCCTTTTAATTTATGAGACAGAGCTAATCTGAAGATGAAGCATTTAAACACCAAAATACTGCATTTTGTATCTGAGTATCTATTTAAAATACCCACAGCAAAAATATGTTCCATTCCAAAGACCTATTAATTTTGAATTTTAAATTGCACTATTCTATTGTCTTCTGCTTATACATATGGATTCTGCTCACAAGGCAACACTGGGTACCTAGTGTTTTAAATGGTGACGAGCACGAACCAACATGATACATGTAGTAGACAGTATGTATGAAAAGAACATAAAACCCGGCCCCATACAGAAATGCAAATGATACTTGATCAAAGGGCTGCACGTTCCTAGGGAAGGATTCAGGCAAAAATAAAACCTCCACTTTAAGGAGAAGCAGAAGTAAATCCTGCTCACTGTTTCCAGTTGACTTAGGGAAAAAATCTAAATGTATCCAAAAGTACTGTTGATTATTGTCCAGGGGAAAATGGCACAAATGTGTCTTTCCTCGGAATTCTCTGCAGACAATCATCAGCGCTCTGCCGCCGTGCACCTGACTGCAGCAGGATCTGCTTGATGGTTACGGTGGGTGACAGAAAGGGGCCACTGCAAGTGCTATTATGCAGTTTGCACGGGGAGATTTCAGCACACTTCAGCTTTATCTAGTTATGCTAGGTAGTTGTGTGTTTCTTTCTTTTTTTTTTTCTTTTCTTTTACTAATAGTTGTGCATAGCTTCCACTTCTGAAATCCAGTTTGGACTCTGTGACCACCATTTACAGAGCCCTGTGTTTTAAGATTTAGCATTATTTGACAGGTTTTCAAGTTGCTTTGGCATTTCAATCTGCTCTATAGTTGTAAATAAAATGCACATGTTCATGCCTTGTGCCTGTGGTCCTCTTTGAAAGAGATGTAATGCCACTTTATCTCTTTATTTTAATGGTAAGTTCTGAAAATGAGATACAAAATACCAAGGTTTTCTCCTAACTTATAGTAGAAATACATACTCAGTTCAAGGCTTTCCTGAAATTTTTCGATCTTTAGGACTAAATGGATTCCTCAAAGCGTGTCTTTTGTGTTTTTAAAATGTAACATGTATATTTTTCTTTAAAGTTAAGCATGTCTTATTATACACAATTCTGAAATTTGGAGTTATTTGCAATTATTTTATAATAAGTTCAATTAAATCTCTACATGAAAGGTGGAGGAGCATTCTATAGTCATTAAAGATGAAAAAAAATTGCAAAGGTTGAAATTTTAAAGGTTTAAGATAAACACATACAACCAGTTATTATCCTTTTAAATCAGTAATTAAGCTTAAGGGAAAAAAATAAAGCATTTCATAGAGAACATAAAAAAAATATTTTAAAACCTAAGATTTTGTCCCAGAAAATCCTAATTGGTCACCCTCTCTCCCCATTGCATTCTCACTCCACATCAGAATGTTCTTTAGGAACGTAGGTTAAAAGTGAGGAGGAAGCGCACATGACTGTTCAGCATTGCCCTAAACTTTCATTACATTTAAGAGCAAAGCAAGCCACACAAGTCTGCTACCTGATATATTATGGAGTGGGCCGTCTAAGGTTCTATTTTCCACGTAGGGTCAAGACTGCTGACATGGGATTAATCAGCTACTCCTCCTAAACCATGAATCAGAACAATTGCTGTCAGTTTCATGTGGTACAACTGCCTGGAAATAGGAGAGTTGGAAAGTAAAAGAACATATCAGGAATGTAGAAAAGAAAATGTTAGTGGATAGCTGTAACTCCAGTTGGGCTCCTTGTGATTTGGGATAGTAATCAAATTAAAAGATGAAATTCATGTCCAAATGACTTGGGAACATCTTTCTCACCTTTGCCTTTTCCCATGGAGATCTCATTTCCTTACATCAATGGTGATATTTGATAAAAACTTCCCACTCATTGACTCTCTTTCTGTAGGCACCACTTATGTTCAAGTCCAAGTTTAAACATGTCTGTTGACCCAGGGTTAAATTCAAGGAAGCCTGTGCAAAATGTGTGTGGCTCTTCCGCATACATATTGCAAAGCCAATATTGTATTTAACCTCTCTGTGAATGTTTACATTACAGAATTAGAAAATACTAGGTGCAAATGTCTGGGTAAAGGGAAACTGAAATCCTTAACTATTAGAGAGGAGTATGACAAGCTTCTTTTCATACCAGGATCCACTTAGATTTAAATGGCCTTCTTCCTAAATAAGATTGCTTCTTTTACTAAAAATGATATGAAAATGGACACTTACCGATCACATTTAGAAAAAATAACTATCTCTTGCATCCTAAATGATATTCAGAGAAAATCAAGAATTATTTTTCTTGAGGATAAAGTATCACACGCAAAAGCATTTTCTATTTGTTAGCATTAGAATTGGATTTTCTCAGGACAGCAAGTGTTAAGACTGTGTAATATAATATACAACCAGGCTACATGGGCAAAAGTGATGAATAATTGTGCCATAAAAATGGACTAATATTTTATTAGGGGATAGAAAAATGTAGGGAATTTTTTAAAATGAAAATGTATTGTCAATGATTAAATTTAATATTTTTCAATAGCAATCTTTTGTTAAATTTTGAGATAGAGTTCTCTAGAAAATAGTCCTGCCATGATTAAAAAGTGAAAAGATGTCTTTATGTCAACAGATTTTTTTAAAGTTAAGAGAATATGTTATTCAAAATATTAGGAACAAAAATTATCTATAAATATAATAATGTGTCATTTATAAATGTAATTAGATTCCATGTACACTGAGATCTGCTTTTACATAACTGAATATAAAAATGTATTTTGGTATTTTGTGATGTTACCAAAAAAGTGTTCAGAGCATCACATATTACATAAAAAAATTCAAATTGATAGTATATCATGCAAAAATTACATTCTATGAACCAAATTCACTCACTATCTACTCAAACTGTATTTTATCCTAGCCATATACATGGTACATATGGGCAACTAGAGGTTTGCTATTATTAAAACATACTGCAGAATTAATACATGAAATGAAATTATTCCAAAGAAAGATATATAATATTAAAATTATATAATTTTACTTTAGCAAGCAATAGTAAGTACTCATTTTATACCACAAAATTTCTATAGTTAGCTTAAATGTAATATTTAATCTATCTATATTAAAGTTCTCAAGAAGACAGAATGACATAAGAAAGAAATGCTAGTATAGGTAACCTTGTCAGCATTTATTCTTCTTCAAAAGAACTTACCCTATTACTTTAAGACATTGCTTGGGAACAAATGTATAGCTGTCATCACCAACTCTTTAAGATTAGAACAGTATTTAAAGTGTTTTTGTAAATATAAATGTTTATTTGAGTAAATAGTGTGGGGATTGAAATTAAAGCTGTATTATTTCTTCAGTGAAAAATATTTTTGTTTGATAGAAAAAAGTGTAAAATGATGTGAACATAGATTAGCCCTGTAGAAGTGATTACAAGAAACACTGTTTTTGGAAATTGCTGGCTTATTTTTACCTAAATAAGATAAAAGATTAATGCATTTGATAATTGATGAAATATTTGATTATAAAAATAATTGGTTACAGTGTAATTCAAAATGACTGTTTAACAGAACTCTGACAGTGATTTATAAGATGTTTGATAAAATTACTGCCACATTTTCAAATTGTACAAGGTGGTCTAAATAATTGGTAAAAGGTTATTTAGAATGATTTTAATTTTTCTTCTGGTTTTTATTATTGCTTGCAACATAAGTAAAAACATGATAAAAATATTTCCAAAGACTTCCATAAATGTATCTAGATTCTATATATATATATATGCATACATATATAATTTTCTTTTTTACCATTTCTGGGATTTATTCTAATTTGGAGCATTTAGTGCTATTCTTTTTGTTTCAAAAGAAAATTCATAGTATCAATATAATTATCCTAATTCTTGAATGGAAGCATCATATGAAATCATTTATATAGCAAGTGGTATTCTGCTCCTTTTTTGAGAATGAGAATATTATGCTTATCCAAAATTTTTTTAAAATGTGCTATATATATATTTTAAAAGATTTGATAAAGGTGGTCAGAGATGAAAACACATGCATGAATCTCAGAGTAAAATCAGGGTAATTGAGTACAAACAAAGATGAACAGGTTTAAGGCTTAGCATTATACCTGAATACAATTCCTGCCAAAGTCAAACTGCTGCAGAAATATAGAAGTGCTCCCAAAGAGAGTAAGGTGGGGGAGGCAGCAGAGGAAGAGAAAAGGGGGTCTTGATAACCTTTAGGAAGGCAACCAATTCACTGATATGACTCCTACCTTTCTCCACAGAATGGTTTGCACTGAGAAAGGCTGGACACCCTGATCAAAGCCATGCTCAGCCTCTGGACTCTTGCTAATTTGTCCTCAATTATAGATGACCTTTAGGCAAAGAAGGAAAGAGAAATAATTCTGTATCATTTTAAATGGAATAAAATTAGTACTTTAAAATTGCTGTGTATACCTGCACAACTGGACCTCAGACCATTTTTACTTGCCTTTTCTTTATCTACGTTTTGTCTGCTTTCTGCGTACCACATGGGAGAAGAGTTTTAAATACTTATGTATACCTTTAGAGAATATAATCAATACTTTATTATGCTCTACAAATTCCATTTTAAATCTACTTACAAGGATCAAGAAGCATGTGTGAAAATGATTTATAAAGCAGGGTTTTTTTCTGTAAATAATTGGTGTAAAACCTTGATTTTTTTCTAATGAAAATAATATCAAAAGGGTTGCTAATTATAGTAAAACCAAGCTATTATTATCTCTACTTGGAAAAAAAATCCCTTAAACGATTTGCTTCCCAAATATATGGATACCTTGAAATTAGAAAACTGTCAAATATCATTTGAAGAAGAGAGAATTCTTCTGACCAACTAAGAATGCTTTAAATATATATCTGAGAAAGACTTTAACATTATTAAAATTACCTTTAAGCTTTTTGCAAGTTTTTTTTATTTGAAAAACAAAAATATTTTTAGCTTAATGCTGCTCTAAAAATCTACATGAAAGAAATAGAACTATCACCTGACAAATGTATTGTCAAACAGGAAGAGTTTTTAAATATCAACACATTCCATATAGGTAGTATTTGGTTAATAAAATTCCTCTTATAATTGGGAACTTACTCTCAGAGATGCTAAATCACATAAATTATCTAGTCTCTATTCAAATCATTGAAATGGTTAAGAAAAAAATTTAAAGATTTTATATCTTTAAAAATCATTTATGTCTTTCTTGCCTTGTACCAGAGAAATGACACTTTAAAAGCTTTCATAGAATCCTTTTGTTAAGGAAAAAAAAATCTTTATAATTATTTTTTTCATTTTTTAACTCCACTGTGTTAAATCTGAAAAAATAAATAATAAGAAAATAAATCATCTACAATCCTAAGAGCCATAGGCAACTACTGAAAATATTTTGGAATATTTCCTTCCAGTTTGTGTTTTCCCTAGAATTTTGCTTTTTCTATAAATTTAATATTATAAATTTTACATAACTTAGTATTCCAAAGTAGTTAGTTCCAAAGTATATTAGAATTTTCCCACATCATTGAAAGCACTTTGTAAACAATTGTAAAGATTATATGATAATCAATCATATAATAATGTTAGCTAAATCACTTTTAAGAAAATAAGGAAAGATAGTTGTTTGAATAATATTATGGTGGACACTTTTGTGAAGATTAAAAATCACCCTGAGTTCTTTTTTTTCTTCCTTATACAGTTTAGAATTTTTTCAGTTAAGACAAAAGAGAAAAATAAAAAACACTGAGTTATAGTGAAAATTGTTTATCAGATAAATAGCTCATCTTAAACAACACAATTTGCCTAAAAGCTTGCAAAGCGTCCCTCACTTGGGGGCATGTGAGAAGGGCTGTAATAAGAATAGCTGAGATTTGCTGGAGTCAAAGCTTATGGAAAGAAGAATCTGCAGGTTTAAAAGGTAATGCTATAATCTTGCATTTATTCGGAGCAAACCACAGATGTGCAGTGTGACCATTTGCAAATGTCATTTAAAAAGGACACACAGCTATGAATTCCATATTTGTTTCAGATAACCTTGTTGCTTTGTATGCTGAGATAACATTTGTGTGTGTGATATATGTACATTCACCTTAAAATGTTGTAGAGAATGAAAGTCACAGGAACTGCTAAATGAAATGATGAGGAAAGTGTGCAATCAGGTGTGTAAACAAGGTGTCCATCTGCGAATATTTAAGAATGTTTTAGGTGCATAAAGATCTTCTTTCTTTGCCACTTTCTCACTATAAAAAATTCCCCAGGAGAAAGAAATGGCTTGTTTAGATCAATAGGGTTTTTGGAGATATTAAAAAATATTTTGCCAAAAAAAACCCCAGCAACAACAAAATCTCATCTTTATTAGATGGTATTTGTGATATACAGGCAAGATTTTTTATTTGCTCTTTCACTGATCACTCTAATTGACTGAACTGACTTGATCAGACTTGATGCTAAAGATACAATGGAATATCTTAAAATAAATGTAATGATCAATTGAACAATTTGACAGAATTTTTGTTTAGTTGAACAGTTATTTTGCTTAATTGATCATCTTATTTTGTTTGGGGGATATATTGTCTTCGTGTGTGTATGTGTGTGTGTTTATGTGTGTATGTTGA
Source organism: Bos mutus (assembly GCF_027580195.1). Lineage (NCBI taxonomy): Eukaryota > Metazoa > Chordata > Mammalia > Artiodactyla > Bovidae > Bos > Bos mutus. The sequence goes on along the minus strand of NC_091630.1, from coordinate 53,301,967 downwards.
GAGAGGGACGATGGCTAGGAAATTGCATGCCTAAGGAGAAGTAGAAATGATCACAGATGCAGGAAGTATTTAAAATAACACACAAAGGAATCTCTGAAGCCTTGATTACAAGTGTCAAATATTTCTCACATGTTGCAACTATAAAATGATCCTGGCTCCATTACTTCAGAGAGCCAAAATATATGGTATCTGCATGTTAAAGATCTAAGTAGGGTATTAATTGTGCTCTTTCTCATTGGAGTTTATTTTCAAAGCAAAGTGCACAGGATATATTTAGAAATATGATTTGATATATCCATGCTTGCAAAGGGGAACCCGAGTGACTGAAATGATTTTATAAAAATGAATATGTCCTAAGATGTGCCCTCTCTCGGTTGTTTTGCTGGTTTATTTTAATTTGGAAAAAGTAATCTAATCTCCGCTTGTTAAGAAGATTATTTAATGTATTAATTTATTTAAAATTTGAATACTCTTGATATCATGTGAGTTCCAGACATCCAAAGCAGAGAAAGAATTATGAGCCCAAACACAAAGGAAGGGTTTAAGCTTCAGTATCTGTTTTACTGCAACCCTCATTTTGTAAAGTAACAAAAGTGTTCATTCTTGAGTTAATGAAAAAAGTAATAGTTTCCATTTTTTTTCCCCAGCAAATCATCAAATTGAAGAATGAGCCCTCCTAAATTTGAAGGGAAGTGAAAACTTAAGATGTTCTTTCTTGTTTTCCTTGGGGGTGTAAAGAGAGATTGTTCTTTTTCAATTTATTTTGTATCAGGAAGTTACATATTTTTGTGGATAATTTAATTACCTTCTATACCTTGTGGATTTAGAACATTTCAAGGAATGTTTCCACTTCCCTCCCCTCCACCCCATATCTCATATATGATATAGAATAGAAATCTTTGAAATGCTAGTGTTTTCACATGAGGCTAATTCCTTGAAATTATGATCTTTGTCTTTCTAAGGGAATGTATGTATGAATTAAAAATTCTTAGCTTGGGAAAATATATTCAACACTCTCAAAACACTCAATATATACTTATTTTCACTTAGTTACTTCCGTCTAATATACTATAATCAATTCCACTGACAGATCCCATTCAAGCACCGTATAATTGTTTCCTGATTTGGGGTACCAGAATTCTACTAAATGTAGAGAACCGAATATAAATTAATAGACGTGATCTCACAGAAAAACTCCAAACTGACATGTTCAGAGAAATCTTTTCATTCAGAGGCATCATCTCCAGAGCCTGTATTTATTCCATTTTGTGTGGCCACTCTTGTCTTTAAAATGAACTTGTATGCACATCTGCTTACAAATTTGCAGTGAAGGTAAATTATTGTGTATTGAGAGGATTTGTAACATCATTCAGTGTCAATACTGGTGGACATGTAGGTAATCTAGCTTGTTTTAGGTGAAAAAGAAAAGAAAGATTGTAAGAGGCTGGGTGATATAATCATGAGATCAGTCTTATTTTTTTTTTTAAGTTTTTTGTTTTAAGGCAGACCATTTTAAAAGCCTTTATGGGGAATTTGTTACAATATTGCTTCTGTTTTATGTTTTGTTGTTTTGGCCGCCAGACATGTGGGATCTAAGTTCCCTGACCTGGGATCAGACCTGAGCCCATTGCATTAGAAGGTAAAGTCCTAATCACTGGAAGGCCAAGGAAGTCCCACAACAAATCTTCTTGTATGATTCATGACCATATTCAGAAGATAGTTCTCAAAGATGAGTTTCAAAACAAGTTATGAACAAAGACAGTAGAATTGGTGAACTGGATGTATGGGCCCCAAGATGGCTCATATAAAGGACAATACTCATTTGAATATATGCATACTAATTTGCTACTTTTAAATATATCTACTCATTACTCTATGGCAACATGTTTTATGACTTTCACTGCATCTATATCTTGAAAGAGAAGAAAATCATGTGCAGTTGGAAACTGGAGCGGCAGTATATTCTATAGCTTGGGTCCCAGCCAGTTAACCATTTTCTCCCAGGACTGCTATTTATAAACAGTAATCTATTTATAATGTATTTATAAACAGAAACAGCACTTTATTCCACCGCACTGGGTTTTGCTTACAGAGTCCTTTATTTGGTCATTTCATCCATTAGTCACACAAGAAAGTCAGTCTTATTACCTTTGCGTCACAATTTCAGACCCCCAAAATGGCATTATCCAGTTTGGAATGCTCGGTTTATGTGGATGTGTGTTTGAATGAATTATCATCATTTCTCAAACCAAAATAATCCTCAAAGAGAAAAGGTTCTCAATTGTTGATGGGAGTCTGTAATTTGAAGAACATGTCACAGGTCGTGAAAATATTTCCAAAATTCCCTTTTTAATAATATTTTTATTAGTGCCCATTCATCAATTTAAGGTGACTTTTTGAAGGGGGTAGAACTCTGAGTGTCCGATTCCTGATGTGTGTGTCTAAAACATTTTCAGAAAATTTTATTTTCACACATATATTTATTGCAGAACATAGTTATGAAAATGGTATTAAGTCACATGAGTACTTTGCTTCTATGAGTAATCCCTTACTTAGGATTTAAATTCAACTCAGAATAAAAACTAGATTAAAGAGCATACCAAAACTAACTTTAATTGTAAAGTAAAATAATTTTTAGATGTAATGTCTGATTAACTTTCACTTCCCCATTCCAGGAAAATGGCAACATCATTATTGTTGGGCTCCATTTTTATTTTTGACTACAAAAGTTTAGAATAGGAAAGAAATAATGTATTTCAGTGCACTGTTAAAGGAGTAATAAAAAGCACTTAAAACTTAGAAATGTTCATCAATTTGTAATTATGAACATCTTATCCACTGGTTGATTTAAATTAGTTACATGTCCATGTATATGGGCTTCTCAGAAGGAACTAGTGGTAAAGAATTCACCTGCCATTGCAGGAAGCGTAAGAGATGTGGGTTCCACCCCTGAGTCTGGAAGATCTCCTGGAGGAGGCAATGGCAACTCGCTCCAGTATTCTTGCCTGGAGAAGAGAATCCCATGGACAGAGGAGCCTGGTGGGCTATAGTCCACAGGTCACAAAGAGTTGGACATGACTGAGGTGACTTAGCACGCAGGCACACATGCAGGTCCATGTATATAGGATATGTCTGGCCAGGAAGTCATCAAATCCTTTAGTGTATCTCCCTGGGCCAATTTCTTTTGTGTAAGTTTGGATATTTCAAAATGTAAATGTGAGAATTGTTTTAATCCTTTAAATTTTCTCTTGCTTTATTTTACTTAGATGGAGAAATCTACAGATTTCATTGGAAAAAATTGCTGTGAAAATTCTTGTTAATATGCTATTCCATTTCCTAACCATTAAGACTTAAAAGCCAACTTCAAGAGACACTTCTTCTATGTATAGGGCTCCAGAATTCTCTGAACATTTATGACAAAGTTTCTCTCTCATCCATATGCCTCCTACTCCTTGCCCACCCCCCCTTCGAATTTCTTATACATTTCCTATAACACCAAACATTATCAAGGAAAGTTCTAAAAATATGATTGATGGATAGATTATTTTCAGAACCAGAAAAATTTAGTCTAATTCTATATTCTGTACCTGAGGAAACCAAGACCCAGAAATGAAAGAGGTGATTTGCTCAAGATCATTCAGTCGGTACCTTTCAAGTGTGAAGAACTTTTCCAGACTCTCAGGACATACCACAGTGCTCCATGATAGCAGAAAGAGAAATATAATCTCTCTCTCATTCTTTTTTTGGTCTCTTTGTATTTAGCTGACCCGATGCTGTTTATTATCTAAAGAGATTTAGAACTCATTTTGGCTTCCCCCCACCCCATCCCCGATCGTGCAAAAATACATTTTTCTCAAGGGAATAAGAAAAAAAGTCAAGGCTAAAATAGGTCAAGCTTTGAAACCACCAAAGTGGAGCTGATTTGAAACTTTTCCAAAGCAGTCAGTGTCCCCTCACTATAAGAGGTGATGGTCGCCAGGAGCAACTTGTCTCTGGAGCCCCCATCAGCTCTGTAGCAACACACGGGGAAGAGGGGAGGGGGGCTGTGGTGGAGGGGGGTGTGGGAGGGGGTGGCGCTGCCACAGAGATGAACTGAGCAGTAAATCCTTGAAGGAGACCACAGGGCTTTTTAGGATGTTCATTGTGTTCTTCCTTATTTGGAATTCTGTTTATGCTGCTAACATTAGCATAGATTTTCCTTAATGAATGCTTTCCAGCTGAAAGATGGTGAAAGATATATTATGTGAATCTTTTTAATATTAGTTCATTAAATTAAAACAGTTCTGACTTACAATAAGGGCTTTTCCTTTTGATGTGCTGTGCTCGAGTTTGCAGATAATGTCCATGACAATACGTGTGTGTCCCCCAAAGATGATCTTTTTAATCAAAGTCATTTAGTGTTAGCACTCTTGTATAATAATTCAAGAGTTTTTCTGTCAGATAATATGAAAGTGATAACATGAAAATGTGGCTTTTTTATAACGTGGATCCATGCATTTAGTTGAAATCATTTCTTTCCCTCAAACTCAGGCACCGACTGCCGAAATATACATATACATATTTCACTCCTTACCAGCATTAGGTTAGGCTACTTCTTCCATTTTCTTATAAATTACAGGGAGTCGGGGGAGGGAGACTTCTTCAAAATCCGCCTATGCAAAACCAGAGAGCAAACATCACCACATTCTTGATGGCTGCATTTACTAAATCACTCCCAAATTAGATGCTTCAGAAACAACATGCTACACAAATAGTAAATATCCTGTTCATGCATTGCCTAAAGGCTATGGACTGTATTACCCTACATACCCATCACAGAAACAATAGAATAAAATGATTCTTCAAGGTTAGAGAAATCAAACTCACTCAGCCACTTTTCACAAGGAATATTTGGATAACCAAAGCTTGACGCAAGTACTCGTTACCATCCATTGTGACAAGCTGGGGACAGTCCATGATCTTATTAGTATCTAGTCATTCACAGTTTGCTTTTTTCTGTATCAAAACATGCACACAGATAAAAGGAATAAATTGTTTATTTCCCATGCTACTAGGCAATTATAAATATTTCAGCAAAAGGGTTATACGGTGCCAAGGTTAGAATCTAATAGAATAATTCAAGATGCAAATAGCATTGTCTAGTTAGGGAATGCCAATGCCCCAAATTGTCCTCAGTTGATTGACTTCTAGAGAAAAGACTTAGAATAATGTAGACAGTAGCTTTTACAAAGCTGCTAGCCTATCACTTGTCACTTCTGTGGAATCTCTTTCATTTGTTCTTCTCTGGACTGTATTCATAGGAAATCATACTATACACTGCCCAGAGCTATTAACAGTTGAGAACTACTTATTTCAATTCTAGAATATTTTTAAAGAATATTTTTAAAGTCAACAATAGAGTATTTATTGTAACAAATATTGAATTTGTTACAATATTGCTTCTATTTTGGTATTTTGGCCTCCAGGCATGCAGGATCCTACCCCCATGACCAGGGAGAGAAACCACACCCCCTGCCTTGGAAGGTAGACTTAACTACTGGACCACAGGGAAATCCCTCAATTCTAGAATATCTCTTTTTTATATATTTATATATATATATATATATATATATATATATATATATATATATACATATATAGTGGCTTCCCAGGTGGCACTAGTGGTAAAGAATCAGCCTGCAAATACAGGAAACATAAGACATGTGGGTTCGATCCCTGGGTTGGGAAGATCCCTAGAGGAGGGAGTGGCAATTCACTCCAGTATTCTTGCCTGGGGAATCCCATGGACAGAGGAGCCTGGAGGGCTACAGTCCATAGCGTCGCAAAGAGTTGGACCCGACTGAGAGACTGAGCACACACATAATTGACATGTTTCAGGTACACAGTTATACATGTACACATATATTATTTTTGAGATTATTTTCCATTACAGGTTATTACAAGATATTATAGTTCTCTACCCTGCATATAACACCTTTGTTGCTTGTTGCATATCCATTTTTTTTTAAATAGAAATCTATCATTCTATTCATACTAAGTCAAACAAGTGGAATCAAAATCTAGACTAGCCCACCAGGCTATTCTAGATTATCCCACCAGGCTCCTCTGTCCATGGGGATTCTCCAGGCAAGAATACTGGGGTGGGTTGCCATGCCATGCACCAGGGAAGCTTCCTAACCCAGGGATTGAACCCAGGTCTCCTGCATTGCAGGTGAATTCTTATGGTCTGAGCCACCAGGGAAGCCCAAGAATACTGGAGTGGTTAGCCTATCCCTTCTCCAGGGGAACTTCCTGACCCAGGAATTGAACCAGGCTCTCCTGTATTAAAGGTGGATTCTTTACCAGCTAAGCTACCCGGGAAACTCCCAACATTAGAAATCTAGCATTCTATTCATACTAAGTCAAACAAGTGGAATCAAAATCTAGAATATTTTAAACATAGAATTAAAAAGAGTTACCAAGCTACTTGGTTATCTCACCACTTCTCTTTTATAAGAATTTCAGGGAATTCTGCCAAATTGAACATGCTAGACAACTTTTGCTAGTATTGTTTTTCATAACTTATGGAATGGTTTGCAATAGCAAACATGTTAAGTATTTATTCACAGGTTGAATAGTCTCTGACAAATAAAAATATGATTATAGATTGATGGAAATAGAAGGGCTTGGGGACTTACTGAAGTCAACCATCTCATGCTACAGGTCAAAGACGACATGCTGGTGAAATAAAGCAATTTGTCCTCAACTGAAGTAAATCTTTAGTGGCAGAGGCAAGACCAGTACCAAGATCACACAACACATTGGTTGATGTAGTGCTTCTTATGCCATATTACAGTCCTTTCCAGAACTAGTGTTTATGTATTTGTTTGTTTGTTTCAGGAAGGGTGAATAAGGTGAGGCTACTTAAGTGTCTACTACCCCGTTTGCATCTTCCTGTGTTTCTCATAACCCTCTATCGTTATGGAAATCCTCAACTCTTCTATGCGCCAAAATCATTGCCTTCATTTTCTACCCTTCTCATGACATTTCCCTTGTGTTCTTTCCATTGCACAGATTATAAAGGACTCTTAAAATGCTGTGGTTCTTTTTTAGAGGTTCTGGGATACACAGGAAGGATTTAGGATATTTCAAAACAGGAATCTTTCTTCCACTTTTAAAAGATGAAGCAGATGGGACATCCCGCTCCGCAGTCACTGGGGTTTACTTTGGGGAAGAAAATCAGGGGTGGAGTTTTCCAAAAGTTTTAGGCTCTTTTGTGATTAAATTTTAATCATCTGTCTCTTTGTCAGTTAAAAATAGTCTGTCTTGTGTCCATTATGATAGACGAGTGGTAACAGATGAAGAACAAAACAAACTCTCCTCTTTGTTGAAAGAAACAAAATAAAATAAAGGACCAGGCTACTTGTCCTAAATTTTAAATCTAAGAAGGATGGACAGAAACAAAGAGTCTATTTGTGCTGCTTTAGTATTCATGTGCATTAACTAATAACACACTCAGACGGTAAAGAATCCACCTGCAGTAGGGAAGACCAGGGTTCGATCCCTAGGCTGGGAAGATTCCCCTGGACAAGGGGAAGGCTGCCCACTGCAGTATTCTGGCCTGGAGAATTGCATGGACAGAGGAGCCTGACAGTCCAAGGGGTCGCAGAGCATCCGACGTGACTGAGCGACTTTTACTTTCTTTATTATACTTTCTATATTAGTTCTATATTACTTTCTGTATTAGTTCAGTTGGGGGTTTTCTTGGTGTGTGTACGTGTGTGTGTGTCTATGTGTTCCATGGACAGAGGAGCCTGGCAGGCTACAGTCCATGGGGTCGCGAAGAGTTGGACGTGACTGAGCAACTTTCACTTTCTTTCACTTTCTGTATTAGTTCAGTTGGGGTTTTCTTGGTGTGTGTATGTGTGTGTGTCTAAGTGCCGGTGTGTGTGTCTGTGTGTTGATAGAAGTGAGTATCTCATGCGTGTATCATTTAGATTCTTTCCAAAATATTATTCTTAAACATGAAGGAGGCAAATATTTCACTAACATGCCATTGTCAAAATGAAGAAAAATCCAGTTAACTGGTGAAGGTTGTTCAACTCGATGCTGTGAGATCCCATATGGGAATACAACCTTCTGGAACACATCCTTTAAGGGAATGCATCCAAAATATTAATTAAAGCAGTTCATCTTTTGAAATTCACATGGTTTTTGCATTTTTACGTAGTTTGTTTATTAGTATTATACGTTTCCTGGGCATATCAGAATATATGTATATACACATTTAAATATGTAAAACATGCTATAAATACAAACACAATTGTTAATCAACATAAGATGCAAGAGTTAAAACATTATAGAACTTTACCTCCTCCTCCTCAAAATAAAAAAAAAAGCACAGATTCTAGGCTAAAACACAAATAGTGGGGAAAAAAGGCTACTATGGAACATTCAGAAACTGAGCGTGAGGCCCATTGTGTTTCACACTCCCTTTAGAATGGCAAAAGTACTTTAGGAGGGTTGTTTCTTATTTTTAAAGGCACACAGGGTGGGGACACACAATCTTTATGCACAATAAATAAAATGGCAATTTTCCAAGAGCTCTAAGCTGCAGCTAATTAGCATATTAATTTATATAAATAAAATTCTCTTTGCTGTTCTTCAGTGTTCTGCCTGAGAAATGCAACAAGATGAATGAACATGACAAATCAAAGTGAAATTTACAGGCCTAAAAAAAGAATAGATACAGAAATAATCCTTTGACCTTACTCCAACTTTTCTGACCCTCTTTTATCAGTGACATTTTTCCACGGAGCCCCTAAACATGAACTTCTCATTCTTCCAGACTTAAATTCTAAAGGCAAGTTTACAAAGAAGAGAACACTCATCTGTTTACTCCTGGACTTGGGCTCCTGGCTGGAAGAGCCAAGATCACAATGCAAGGGAGTGACTTTCATTTATTCTTGCATCTACTTTTAAGTTTTTATCACATACATTTTCTTAACAGAAATAAAAACTTTTATTTGCGTCTTTAAAAAACGTTTCCTTTCATACCAAATATTTTAACTATTTTTAGCTTTTGCTAATTTTTATGTTTAACCCAATTTAAAATAAATGAATCTTTTCTCAAAGCAAAGTCCATATTTCAAAAGAAATTGCTGGTTGAAAAGAAAAACAAGGCCTTAATTTCCAGGAAATATTTCACTCAACTAATGTTTTCTTATAACCCTGTTACTCTGAAATTAAATTTGATATAATAAGTACTTATAGATATGTGTGTATCTACCCACCCATCTTTCTCATTTTTATGTAGATACATACATATGTATATATATCTGGCTATAATCCCTTTGGCAGAATACAGCCTGCAAAACCATAAGTGGTAACCCTGGTTATTAACCACTACTAAGTGGTAAAATCAGTTCTATGAAAAAGAGAGTAAAACAGAAAATAAGAGAACTCATTTCTTTACTATATATTCTTTACTATATCTTTATTATATCATTTCATATAGTAAAGATAAATAATGTTCTATAAGATGTTTTATCAGATATGTGTCTGTGTCTCAGTGTGTGTATTGTAATGTATTATGTATTCGTTGCGGTAAATTATAGTCACAACAGTGCGGAAGATCTTCCAATAAAGCAACATATAGGAACATAGAAAAAAAATAGAGTCTAGACTATGAAATGCATTACTTAATGCATATGTTCAATAAATATTTATCACTAGTACAACAGAGAACAAGACAAAGTCTGTGAAATGATGGAACTTACGTTATAGTAGAAAAAAAATATACAAGTAAACAAAATGCACATTCGATATAATCTCTAGTGATAAGTGTTATAAAGAAAGGAAAGAAAAAGAGGATTAGAGAATGAAACCAAGGGTAGGACGGGAACTCTTGCAATACATATGACTGTAAAAGCGACCCACAAGGGGTTGACATCTGATCAGGAACTTGAACAGTGTGAAGAAGAGCATTTGAAATGAGGACTCAACAAAGGCAAAGTCCCCAAGGTAGGAACAAGATCGGCGTGTATTGAGGAACTGCAAGAAAATCAGTTTGAGTGGACTGGAGAGACTAAAGTGAGGAGTGGTTTAAATGACACACAGAGACGCAGCTGCCAGCTCTGTGGGGCTTTTCAGCTTTGCAAAGAACTCTGGACTTCATCCTAAGTATGATGGTGAAGTTGCATGGAGGATTAAGACAGGATTCCATCTCTTATAGATATCTCTAGGTGCTCTGCGAAGAATAGACTAATGTGAAAATGGTAGAGTAAAAACAGAGAGGAAGAAAGACTAGTATGAAGCCAATTGAAGTAGAGAAAAAATAATATGACAAAAGCTTGCCATAGGAGGGCAGTGATGGAAGGATGAGAACAGGTTTGAGTCAGGATGCATTTTACCCAACAGGATCTGCCAACAGAATAAGTGATGAATATGAAGGAAAAAGAAGCAACAAGAATGAATCTTTGACGTTTGATCCTAACAATTCTGTAAATAGTGGTGGTCTTGTACTGATATGTAAAAGGCTTGAGGAAGAGAGGATTGGGGGTGGGTGACTGAAAAATTAGGTACTTTTGCTTTTTCCTTCCTCTTAATATACTATCATTATTATAGCTTTCAAATAAATATTAAGAAATTTCTAGGATCCAGAGTCTGTGATAAGTGTTGGAAACATAAAATAAAACCTTTACTTATGCAAATAAAACAAAAACCAAAATAGAAATTGTAATGTAGATATAATTTGTACTATCATAAGTGTATGAAGAGGATATTTGAGGAGCAGAGAGTAAAGAATCTATATGAGTTTGAGAGATTATTATTTCCAGTAAGGATGAAACTGGAGCTCTGTTTTAAAAAAGATGAGTTGAAATTAGCAAGAATAACAATGGATAGGAGATACAGAGGATACTGTGCAGGGCCAGGGACTTCCCTGGTGGTCCAGCGGTTAAGACTTTGCCATCTAATGCAGGGGGTGTGGGTTCAGCCCCTGATCAGGGAGCTAAGATCCTACATGCCTCATGACCAAAAATCCAAAACATAAAACAGAAGCAATGTTGTAGCAAATTCAACAAAGACTTTAAAAATGGTCCACGTTAAAAAAAAAAAAATTTCTTTAAAGAAGTTCGTGGGCAAATGCATAGAGAAACAAAGCACAAATTTTTGGAAAGCTAGAAGCTCATAGAATAAAGGGTTTACATTGGATAGTGGCAAATGAAAAGCTGAAATGCTCAGCAGAGACAAAATCATAAAGAGTTTTGTCTAGAGAGCTAGGCATTTGATTTTTACCGAAATATATGAAAAGACATAACAGGATTTAAATATGGGGGAACACTGAGAGAGTTAGACTCTTTGCAACCCCATGAACTATAGTCCGCCAGACTCCTCTGTCCATGGAATTATCCAGGCAAGAATCCTGGAGTGGGTTGCCATTCCCTTCTCCAGGGTATCTTCCCAACCCAGACATTAAACCCGGGTCTTTTGTGTTGTAAACGGATTCTTTACTATGAGGCACCAGGGAATAGTATGATTAGATAAATTCGATGAGGGTGAGACTAAAGGCAGAAAATACAAACAGAATGCTTTTACATGAATCAAGGATAGAAATGGTGAGATCCTAAATAAGGCACTGATAACAGGGATTGGGAAAAAGGAAATTAAGTTCCACTATGTTAAGGAATACAGGCACTGTAAGTTGAGTGCTCTTTGAGAGACTATCAATCCATGGGCATTGAGAGTGCAAGCAGATTACACTTCAGACACATTTTATGCCTGCTTGGGAAATACTTAAAGAGATCCAGTCATAACAACTTAAACAGTTCACTTGCCGAGCTCTAGACTACTCTAACTTAGGTTCTTCCTAAGTCCCAGACACTTCACACTTCAGGCTCGTAGGTCCCGATTTCTGCTATAATAAGCAGAAATGTCTAATCTTCACTTTCCCCTTTGACCTGTACACTCCCTGTTGTTCTATTATTATAAGCAGTGTGTGTGAAAGTGTCAAGTGCATTGGCAGAGGAAAGAACAGTGGTGTAGACCTCATACCTGGTGCAGCGTTAGACACTAACCAGCTATTTGGCCTTCAATAAGGTTCCTTTCCAGAATATAAGGGTTTTCATCACAAGGCTATTTGTCACTGTGAGGAATTAGAAACATTCAGAATGGCCAATAATATGCAATCAAGTAAATAGAATTTTTTTTAATCTCAAAATATAATCTTGCATTCAAAGTCATGCCTTTGGAATATTTAATAATACAGAAAATGTGCATGAGATAGTCTTACATAAATAGAAAGTATATTTTGTTTTAAGTGATGAAAAACTGGATATATATTATAGAAAAAACTTTGAAAAGATATTTAACAAAAAGATATTCACACTTATATCTATGAGAAGTGACTGCGGGTACTTTTTATTTTCCTCTCTGCAATTTATCTGTACTTTTTAATGTGTTCCCTAACAAAAAAATAAACTAACTTTATAATCACCAGAAAAGTCATTAAAATAATCCATGATTTTCTCATCCTAAAGAACAATTTCAAATACAGTGTAGATTTGATTAGGGTATATTCAGCAGCTACTCCAGACAACTCAGTTAAAAGTGCCTTATATTCCACTTCCATTCAGGATAAAAACAGTTGCAGGATAATATTGCTTCCATTCTAGCAATGAGAATAACCCAGACAACCTATACAACAATAACTTTGTTTTTTGTTTGTTTGTTTTTAATCATCACAGACCTCAGGATACAAAGAAATCTAAATAACTGATATCTAGAGAGAAGGTTGAGCGCCAAAGAATTGATGCTTTTGAACTGTGGTGTTGGAGGAGACTCTTGAGAGTCCTTTGGACTGCAAGGAGATCAAACCAGTCCACCCTAAAGGAGATCAGTCCTGGGTGTTCATTGGAAGGACGGATGCTGAAGCTGAAGCTCCAATACTTTGGCCACCTGATGAGAACTGACTCATTGGAAAAGACCCTGATGCTGGGAAAGATTGAAGGCAGGAGGAGAAGCAGGCAACAGAGGATGAGATGGTCAGATGGCATCATTGATCCAAAGGACCTGAGTTTGAGCAAACTCTGGGAGATAGTGAAGGACAGGGAAGCCTGGCGTGCTGCAGTCCATGGGGTCGAAAAGACTGAGACATGACTGAGCTACTGAACAATAAGAGATTCCAGAAAAGCAAATAAACCCAAGTGTAGGCTTTCAGGGTGAAGTTTAGGGCTGGGAGATGAAAATGTGAAAGAACACCATTAAGGTGTTAGACTCTATTCTCTAGCTGCTGCTGCTGCCGCTGTCGCTTCAGTCGTGTCCGACTCTGTGCAACCCCATAGACAGGGGCCCACCAGGCTCCTCTGTCCCTGGGATTCTCCAGGCAAGAACACTGGACTGGGTTGCCATGTCCTCCAATGCATGAAAGTGAAAAGTGAAAGTGAAGTCGCTCAGTCATATCAGACTCTTAGCGACCCCATGGACTGCAGCCTACCAGGCTCCTCTGTCCATGGGCGTTTCCAGGCAAGAGTACTGGAGTGGGTTGCCGTTGCCTTCTCTGAGGGAATCATTAAACGCTTTTGTTTTTATTTTTTTTAATGTAATAACAACAGATGCCATTTCCAAAGATCATTATGGCAATAGTAAGATAAGATGGACCCTAGGAAAGAGAGAGATCTGGGAGATACAGTGTGCCAGAAAAACCCGATGACACAGAAAACTTGCAATAATCCACTTGCGAAATCAGGAAGGTGTAAACTAAGGTGTTAGAAAAGGATGGAAAACAGGGAGCTGGTAAGTTACATGTTTTGGGAAAGCTTAATTTTTAGAAGAAAGGTCAGTTTTAGTGCCAACTATGCATGCTGCATGGGGTTGCAAAGAGTCGGACACAACTGAGCGACTGAACTGAACTGAACTGAACTGATAACGTTTGAAATTGATGAGAAAAAAATATAAAGTTTATTGAATGACTTTTATTTATAGACAGTCACATAAAAGTACCAGCAAATAAAGTGTTGTGAAGTAGAATTCTGCAAAATGTTTGGATTATTAGAACAAACATTTAAAAAGTTACTATTTATAGCCGGTAGGTACTGTTAAGCTACTTAAAACCAGACTGAATGTTTAAGCAAGATAAGTATTTCTAGAGGAACAGAGCAATTTTCTTTTTTTTTAACTTAATTAAGACATCTTTTTTTTTTTTTTTTTAAGACACATATCACATTAAAGCTAAATCCATTTCTGGTTGAATTGTTGTAAATTATAAATTAGCAGATTGTGAAGCAACAAGATTTAAAAATATCTAATCAATCTCTATTACTTAGATTTAAATTTCTTTCGTACTTATTTGTTTTTGGAGATAAAAGAAAACTGATTTATACCTATATTTAGGATGTTGGTCTAATGGAGAGCACATGTAAGTGTCTCCTGGATTCACTGCATAAGTTATAAGCAAATTAACATTTCCTCCTGGACAAATCTCTTTCCCCTTTAATCCTAGTGATTTGACAATACCCTGAATCCCTTTTCCAATCATTTTAGAACAGTCTTCAGTGTTATTCATTAATCCTTATTCTCTACGACGCAAAGCAGTCATAAGCTTTATTCCCATTTCACAGATAATTTATTTGAGCAAAATTCTTGAACACATAACACCATTCAACAGTAATTTTTGCACAAAACTTATCACATGTATTCTTGGCTGTCAGTTGTAAAAATGGAAAAACTTCTGCTTTCTGTGCTTTTCTATAACTCCATTAAAAACACCTGCAGCCATAACTTGAAATTTAGTATCTTCTTGGTGATTTAGCAACATTTATGAAGTATTGACAAATCTCATATATTTTTTAATATTGTAACAGTTCAATCTCTTTATTACAGGGTTGTGTTCTAGTGACCACTTTGACTTTAAGAACCTAAGGAATATAAAAGACAGCATGGACCAGTTAAAAAGATATTTAGACCAGTAGCAGGGCTTAAGTCTCACCTCTGACACTGCTGGATTTCTTTGGACCGTTCTCGGAGATCTTTCTGCAGCCATGTGCACGTCCCTGAACTGGAGACCACGGTCCCTGGATCAACTTTATTCAAAGGATGCTGTGTGAATGAATGCAACAGTGTCTGCCGAAAATGAATGAAAGAAAAACGACTCCTATTTCATAACCACAACACAGAGGACTTCCTATAGATCCTCTACTGATTTTTATAATACATAAAGAGAAATTCCTGAATCTCTGTTTTTCACACCTTATAATTCTTATTCCCTTGATTGACTGCTTTCTGATCCTCACAAAATGCTTGGATTAACCAGTTTCTGCTCTGCAAAATGTTTTAGGTGGCCCCAGAATTTCTTTCAGCAGCTACAATTTCCCCTTTATTTTGTGTTCATACACAGCAAAGTTAAGGCTTACCCACTCAAAATGAAGTAACTAAATGTGTCTGCTAGGTACTTGGATCTGAGGTACAGGTAAATTCCAATTACTTCCCTCTGACAATCACAGTCTTTTAGAATTCTCAACTATCCATCAGAAAGTCCACTCCACTCTTCAAAAATAACTATATAAAATATGAAAAGAAATTATTTTGGTGGAATCCCCTGCTCTAAATTAAACACTGTTTATAACAGTCAAAATAAGAGCAAATTGCAGGATGAATATATATGTTTATTTACATATTGGTGATGGTTTAGTTGCTCAGTCATGTCTGAATCTTGCGACCCCATGCACTGTAATCCACCAGGCTCTTCTGACCATGGAATTCTCCAGGCAAGACCACTGGAAGCTATTAGTATGTAAATTGATATTTACATATCAATAGCTTCAAAATAGTGAAATAACTTTGGAACTTCAGTAAGAACTCTTCAATATTTCAAAATTCTGATTTTTGCATTCTAATTTGAAGTATAAGTTGGGTTTATACCATTGGTACTTTTAGAGGTACTGTCATGGCTGTAACAGGAGCCTGGTGTCTACATGCTAGAACTTAGTTTAAAAGCTTGAAACTCTGGTTATTTATTACCTAAGCTACAAACCCATCCATATCTTTATTTGAAAGACATCAACAGTGTATTAATTTATAGCCTGCTTTTCTTTCCTCTGTGAATACTGCCTCTTCCATCATTCAGGCTGGATCCCAGGAATCTGGCACATTAGTTATACCAGAGCAGAAATGCCCATTTGGCTAAAGCAGAGCTGCCCTTGGAATCACATCTCTGGCCCGAGTTGTGTTTATCCTTAGTATCTGGTTTCAGTTATCTTTTTGCTCTATTTTGGACTGTGATCTATTTGTTTCATTGACTAAGCTCCCCATTATAGACTGTTGAACAGGCCAGGGCGAGGTGCACAATATGGCCAGGCTCAGCCTCATTCCTCATCCCATGGCTCTTAATTACTACACGTTGCTTGCCAACTATTTCTTGGCAACTAATTTAATTCGGGGACTTGCCTAAGTATTTAATTGAACTTGGAGAACTCTTTTCAAATGTTTATCCCCACTTTGTCTTTTACCTCCTGCCCAATCATTTCTGTACATTTTAGATCAGATCTATTTTCATTTTTTCCAAAATATTGGCCATTCCACTTTTTCTGCTGGGTATAGTGGCTCACATCCCAAATCCTAATAAGACTTTATTTTTTAAAAAAACATAGTTTGCCTTCCTTTTCTTCTACATCTCTTCTTGCCTCACTATAGCAGAAGAATTTTACATATTCTCTGTCCACATAGTTCTTATCTGCCTTGCATGTCAACCCTCAGATAATTTTCTTGTATAAAAATAGGCAGCCGGAAGGAAATGGAAATGGGTTCCTTCTACCTGAAGCCACATAAACTTCAAATTTCCATATCTGACCACAACTCTACCACTGGGTTCTTTCACTCTCCAAGTCTCTCTTATATTTAAAGGGCTTTTCAATTTCATCAGTATCTACAATTCCATGACCACTCTTACTTCTCTTCTCAGTCCATCTGTGTTCTCCTGGTTTATGTCCTTCTTTCTCCCCTCAGCCTCGTTTCCCATCATTTTATCTAGCCTTTTGTTGTCATCTGCAAGCCCTTGTCAGTCAGCCCTGTTACTGTTATTGTTGTTCAGTCACTAAGTTGTGTTCGACTTTTTGCGAGCCCATGGGCTGTAGCACACCAGGCTTCTCTGTCCTCTACTATCTCCGGAGTTTGTTCAAATTCATGCCCATTGAGTTGGTGACGCTATCTAACCATCTCACTCTCTATAGAACCAATACTTCCAATTACACTTTGAGCTGGAGTTTTTCCTTACTAACCTCCAAATCCCTGTGTTTGCAATTCATAAATAATGGTTTTACCCACATATTGGTAGCATGTTTAAAAGTGTGGTACCAGTGCAAACTTTAGCAAACCAAATGAATGTAATAGATAATATAGAAATAAATTCAGTACTATGTAATGAGAAAATATACAAATTAGTGGGAAAATAGAGTATTCAATAACAATATTAGAACAACTGGTTAGTCATTTGGGAAAAAATAAAATGAGATCTCTACCTCATTTCTAACATCCAACAACAATAAAAAGAATATGCTGCTGCTAGGTCTCTTCAGTCGTGTCCAACTCTGTGCGACCCCATAGATGGTAGCCCAACAGGCTCCCCCATCCCTGGGATTCTCCAGGCAAGAATACTGGAGTAGGTTGCCATTCCCTTCTCCAATGCATGAAAGTGAAAAGTGAAAGTGAAGTCATTCAGTCGTGTCTGACTCTTAGCGACCCCATGGACTGCAGCCTACCAGGCTCCTCCATCCATGGGATTTTCCAGGCAAGAGTACTGGAGTGGGGTGCCATTGCCTTCTCTGAAAAGAATATAAGAGGTAATAATTATTTTTGCATCACTGTATTATGAATTTACTCATAGAAAGTAATGCTTAAAATACCTATAAACTGGCTTTAGGGGAAGCCTTTCTAACCACGTCATAAAAAACTAGAAACAATAGAGCAAAAGTGGTCAAATTTAATTACATCAAAATCTTGTTTTGCACAACCCAATCAAAAAGGGGGCAGAAGACACAAATAGACATTTCTCTGAAGAAGATATACAAATGGCCAAGAGGCACATGAAAGATGCAAATCAAAACTACAATGAGGTATCACCTCACACCAGTCAGAATGGCTATCATTAAAAATCTACAAATAATAAATGCTAGAGAGGGTATGGAGAAAAGAGAACCCTACTCATTTCAGTTCAGTCGCTAAGTCGTGTCCAACTCTTTGCAGCCCCATGAATCGCAGCACGCCAGGCCTCACTGTCCATCACCAACTCCCAGAATTCACCCAAACTCATGTCCATCAAGTCGGTGAAGCCATCCAGCCATCTCATCCTCTGTCATCCCCTTCTCTTCCTGCCCCCAATCCCTCCAAGAGTCTTTTCCAATGAGTCAATGAGGTGGCCAAAGTATTGAGTTTCAGCTTTAGCATCAGTCCTTCCAAAGAACATCCAGGACTGACCTCCTTTAGAATGGACTGGTTGGATCTCCTTGCAGTCCAAGGGACTCTCAAGAGTCTTCTCCAACAACACAGTTCAAAAGCATCAATTCTTCGGTACTCAGCTTTCTTCACAGTCCACCTTTCACATCCATACATGACCACTGGAAAAACCATAGCCTTGACTAGACAGACCTTTGTTGGCAAAATAATATCTCTGCTTTTGAATATGCTATCTAGGTTGGTCATAACTTTCCTTCCAAGGAGTAAGAGTCTTTTAATTTCATCACTGCAATCATCATCTGCAGTGATTTTGGAGCTCCCAAAAATAAAGTCAGCCACTGTTTCCACTGTTTCCCCATCTATTTCCCATGAAGTGATGGGACCAGATGCCATGATCTTCGTTTTCAGAATGTTGAGCTTTAAGCCAACTTTTTCACTCTCCTCTTTCACTTTCATCAAGAGGCTTTTTAGTTCCTCTTCACTTTCTGCCATAAGGGTGGTGTCATCTGCATATCTGAGGTTATTGATATTTCTCCCGGCAATCTTGATTCCAGCTTGTGCTTCTTCCAACCCAGTGTTTCTCATGATGTACTCTGCATATAAGTTAAATAAGCAGGGTGATAACATACAGCCTTGACGTACTCCTTTTCCTATTTGGAACCAGTCTGTTGTTCCATGTCCAGTTCTAACTGTTGCTTCCTGACCTGCATATAGGTTTCTCAGGAGCCAGATCTAGGTGGTCTGGTATTCCCATCTTTTCAGAATTTTCCACAGTTTATTGTGATCCACACAGTCAAAGGCTTTGGCATAGTCCATGAAGCAGAAATAGATGTTTTTCTGGAACTCTCTTGCTTTTTCCATGATCCAGTGGATGATGGCAATTTGATCTCTGGTTCCTCTGCCTTTTCTCAAAGCAGCTTGAACATCTGGAAGTTCACGGTTCACATACTGCTGAAGCCTGGCTTGGAGAATTTTAAGCATTACTTTATTAGCACGTGAGATGAGTGCAACTGTGTGGTAGTTTGAGCCCTCTTTGGCATTGCCTTTCTTTGGGATTGGAATGAAAACTGACCTTTTCCAGTCCTGTGGCTACTGCTGAGTTTTCCAAATTTGCTGGTATATTGAGTGCAGCACTTTCACAGCATCATCTTCCAGGATTTGAAATAGCTCCACTAGCTTTGTTCATAGTGATGCTTCCTAAGGCCCACTTGACTTCAGATTGGTCTGGCTGATTATCTGGGTCATGAAGATGTTTTTTGTACAGTTCTTCTGTGTATTCTTGCCACCTCTTCTTAATATCTTCTGCTTCTGTTAGGTCCGTACGATTTCTGGCCTTTATTGAGCCCATCTTTGCATGAAATGTTCCCTTGGTATCTCTAGTTTTCTTAAAGAGATGTCTAGTCTTTCCCATTCTGTTGTTTTCCTCTGTTTTGCGTTGTTGTTTTCCTCTCTCTTGCGTGGAGTCTCACAAATGTTGAAGCAGCTCAGGTTAGTTCGCTGCAGCTTCATTACCGCTATGATTGCCAGGGCCGCGTGAGTCTAAGGAATGACGCAGGAGAACCCCAGAAGGCGTGAGGTGGCTTTTTATATACAGCGCCAGGCTGCGACGGCGCAGGAGCGGCCGAGAGGAGCTACCCCATGCCGAGGTCAGGGGCAGCGGCGGAGAGGAGCTACCCTACGTCCAAGGAGCGGCGCAGGAGGGCCGAGAGGAACTACTCCACGTTCAAGGTCAGGAGGGGCGACTCGTCCAAGGTAAGGAGCAGCCCTGAAGAGATACCCCACGTCCAAGGTAAGAGAAATCCAAGTAAGAGAGTAGGTGTTGCCAGAGGGCATCAGAGGGCAGACACACTGAAACCATAATCACAGAAAACGATCCAATCCGATCACGCGGACCACAGCCTTGTCTAACTCAATGGAACTAAGCCATGCGGAGTGGGGCCACCCAAGACTGCAGGTCATATGTATATATTACTGCCATTGGAATCCTCACAATAGAGTTTACCTGACCAGAAACCTGTACAGGTAAGAAGCCAGCTTGTAATATTCAAGAACAAAAATTGCAAAACTACCTAACTCTGTTTCATGACTCACTTCCTGGGTGATTATATAGAAAATCTCTGGCAAAAACAAGGTATCTAGGTCAACTTCCTCAACCCTGTAATAGTTCATTCTGTTAAGTAATGACACTGATTCTTCTCTGGCTGATGAGTCTTTATTTGTGTTTGCTACCCTTCTTCAACTAAAGTGGTCTGCAATTTCAAACTCGAGTTGATAAACAGCCCTTTTACATGATGATTTAGATAAACAATGAAGGTAAGAAAAAGGTAAATGTGGCAGTCCATTGGGCATGAATTCTTCAAGCATGTAAGGTTAGCTGTGTTATTTTGTAGACTGGGATGGCTTCAGTGCAGAAATGCTTCCTTTTTTGCAACACATCGTATACTACTGAAGTAGAAGGCAATGGCAACCCACTCCAGTACTCTTGCTTGGAAAATCCCACAGACAAAGGAACCTGGTAGGCTGCAGTCCATGGGGTTGCTAAGAGTTGGACACGACTGAGCGACTTGACTTTCACTTTTTGCTTTCATGCATTGGAGAAGGAAATGGCAACCCACTCCAGTGTTCTTGCCTGGAGAATCCCAGGGACGGGGGAGCCTGGTGGGCTGCCGTCTACGGGGTCGCACAGAGTCGAACACGACTGAAGCAACTTAGCAGTAGCAGCAGCAGGTCTATTAAAGTAACATGTTTTTGAGATGATACTTGTTAAAGTACATGATAGTTGAAATATAGCCAGGACTTGAGGTTGAAGTCACCACTGTAGATGCTTAAATCAATTATCTAAATAAATTTATTGTCAATTGTTAAAAAAATATTCAAGAATTTCCATAGCCTGCTCTTTCTTCTGATTTGATGATCAGTTTTAATGTTCATATTAGAAAACAACTGTACTGCTTAAGATACTTGAAATAGTAGATTTAAATCTTTCAGTTTAAACACCAAGTGGGCACAATAAATATTCAAAATATGTTTTGACCATCCAGGCTAGAATTTTTCTTAAAAGAAAGTCATTCATCATAAGAATAATTTCCTAAAATTCCAAAATTCTATGTAGATTAAATATGTAATAAATGTACAATTATTCTTGAACTATCAGTATCACAATTCCCTAAACTCCATTTTTTCTATAATTTTTAATTTCTTTAGTATGGGATCATCTCTAGCCCATGCTAACTGTATATAATGAAATATGAACACATCTCTTACCACACTGTTAACTTGGGTCATTTCTTTTCAGAAATTGAGGAACAATGTATGCTTGTCTAAGCATGTTATGCAAATTATTGGCATAAAGGGATTTTTAACATCTAGGTAGTGGAAAACATGTCATAGTGACGATTCTTGCATTCAGTATTCATTTTTCCCGACGATTACCATGTTTATAATGCCTTTCTACATGTAGCCCTTTTATATGCATCTTAAAGAGCAAGGCATGTGCTTGTACCTGCAAGATACTAGCGTTATATCCCAAACACTTTATCTCCAAGTTGGGACTGGGACTCTGTTCTTCTCTGTTTATAAAATCACATACGTGAGATACCCCACCAAGGTGAGTTAGTCTGTGCAGAAAGTTTGAAGCAGAAGTACATTAACACAGAATGAATTTTCTCTTTGCTCATTTTAGACTCTGTCACATGATCTGAAGCTGAAATTTACACCATTCTCAGAAGTCTTCTGGTAGCCATGTTATCACTCTCTTCAAACGACAACGACACATTGCCCATTTTCCAGCTGCCTCTGCAACACCGTACAGCTCATGGCACACAATCCCCAGTTTTAAAATGTACTTTACTAAACAAGTTTTATGTTATAAAACAGAACAATATGAGTACCATTATGCAATCTGCTATTCTGTGTTGTGAGATATGTCTTTTAAAAGAAAAACTCTATAGCAATCAATCACGTGACATGGTGAGGTCTCTTCTTTTTTTCAGGAAAAGAATACCATATTTCATCTATGAAGGAGGCAATATAAAAATGTTACTAAAATATCAGTATGGCTTTTTAGTCATTTGCAAATGCACAGTGTCCCGCATTTGCTGGAATAAGGTCTCAGAATACAGCTTGTCAGTTTGAACAATTGTGTGGGGTTGAGACAGATGGGCAGCTGCTGCTTTTTATAATCCCAGATTTTGTTCTTTTACTTTAAATAAGGTTGAAATTTTTTTTCAATTGTGGGAAAAAATAGACTTTTTTAGAAAAGAAGAAAAAATGGTAGATATTGAACAGTAATGAAAGAAAGATAGTTCCTGTTACTGGGATTAAAAATCTCTAGCTTCATTTTACTGAACACAATAGATTTTACTGGCTGTACTGTGCCAATGCTGATCATTATTTATACCATAATTGATATGACCAAACTGTCTTTTCAGTTTTATAGGAATAGACAAAAATACTGATTAAGTCAAATTTGAATAATCAACTGGGCATCATTATTTCTCTGTTTAGTGCTTATGGATTTTCTCCATTTTGGTCCCAAATGTAAACGCCTTTCTTAAATGTACACTGCAATATGAATTAATCCAAATTAAAACTATTTTTAAAACCCTTTTCTTCATATAAAAAACATGATAAGAATGCCTCTATTTTTAAATTGGCATTTCTTTCTTCTATCATAATTACTTCCCCATATTATGAAAGAATGAAGATTTAACTAATGCCCTAAGTAAATTGGCCAAAGATTATAAATAATAACTTTTCACTAGGCACAAATCTTCTGTAATTAGAAAGGGTGGGAAATAATCTGTAATGAATGAACTGTATTTAATATGTAAGTACTGAATATTGAACACAGATGCTTCTGTACCAGTGCTCTACTGATTAAAAAAACACATTTATATTCTGTCCTGGGTAGAAACGCCATACTCTGGGAGGGTAAACACTAGACTCAGAAAAAATACCACCAAAAAAAGTAGAATTTTAATTGGGTGAAAACCGAAAATGCTCTTAACAGAAAAATTTTTAATAATAAAATGATCATTATCCCATTGTGTTATTGAGAGTATTCCCATAATATGGCTGACCAGAAACTACTTCTGTATCCTACTCAGAAATCTGATTTTTTTTTTACTTTCAATTAAGTAAAAATACCATTTTGTTGGTCAGTTCCATACTATACAGCAATGCTGACGTGATAATCTTATGTAGAAAATATAGTTCTATTGAATGCTTTTAATGGATTGGATCTGTTCATAAAACAGTGCTTGATTAAAGAATCTACTTTAATATCTTAACTTTAAACAGACTACAATGCTATATAACTCTAAATTGTTAGAACCCATTTTTAATTTCTTTAAAACTGATAAGCTTTCCTGCCCTTCCCTAATTTCACATTTAATTAAATCCGCAATGCAACCACACTGAAGGGAAAGGCCAGCTTTATTTACATAACATAACAATAGAAATAACAATGAATGAATAGCATTGAACCAACATCAGTCTTAACACAGAATATTACTCTTGACCTCTTAGATGAGTCACCTTTTTTTCTACCCAGCCAGGAATAACATTCAATTTTGTGTAAAAATAACTCCTGTGATGGAACTCACAAATGAACAAACATATTTTTGGAAGTAAATCAGGGCATTCAGCATGAAAATCATCACTATTAATATTCTCTTTCAATAAACGGAGGAATCCTTCATCTTAACCCACAATATCAGCAGTGCTTAAATTTTATCTTTTATGCTATGCTAAGTCACTTCAGTCGTGTCCGACTCTGTGCGACCCCATAGACAGCAGCCCACCAGGCTCCCCTGTCCCTGGAATTCTCCAGGCAAGAACACTGGAGTGGGCTGCCATTTCCTTCTCCAATGCATGAAAGTGAAAGTGAAAGTGAAGTCACTCAGTCGTGTCCGACCCTCAGCGACCCCATGGACTTCAGCCTTCCAGGCTCCTCCATCCATGGGATTTTCCAGGCAAGAGTCCTGGAGTGGGGTGCCATTGCCTTCTCCATTATCTTTTATAGATACTATAAAAATTACCCATGTCTTAAGCTCTTAGAGTGGGCAATGAGGAAATTAAGGTGCTGATTACAAAAATCTGGGGCACCAAGAGGTTAAGGGGGCAAGATCAGAGAAAGAAAAATGGTAGAACCAGGTTTTCACAGCAGTTCCTTTTCTTCCAGGTTGTATTCAGACTCGAGGCCTGCCTCAGGCAGAGTCAAAGGAGGAATTTGCCTGGAGCAGCTCACCTAGAGGGAGAGCCCCTTCATTAACCAAGCCCCAGTTGTTAACATCTACTCAGTCAGAGAGCGTTCAGTCTTTGCATTACATGTGCACTGGCCACAATATCACTGCCTGTGCTTACACATTCGAACACGTGCATTGGCTATTGGGGAGTCAGACCTACCGAGTCTCTGAGTTGCTGTTTAGTCACAAGTCCTGTCCAACTCTTTGACACCCCATGGTCTGTAGTCCACCAGGCTCTTCTGTCCGTGGGATTTCCCAGGCAAGAATACTGGAGTGGATTGCCCTTTCTTCCTCCAGGGGATCTTCCAGAGGCTTCCACAAAAGTAAAAAAGGCAATTCACAATATCAGTTTCATCTGTTACTCGAAACTATGTTCTCCCTATAGTGAATTTTCAAATCATCCTAAGAGTAGCAGCCTAAGAGTTCCGTATGTTCACTTGAAGCCAGCAATCCCCTTCTTGCCATTCTTTTTAAGTCATATACACACAAAGCCCACTCTCAGAGTAAAACCTGACCTCCTTTGTTTCTGATGGGGTCCGTTCTTCCAAAGAGCCCAGGTTCTAATGCTAGTGCCTCTAATGCTATTTTCTAGGAACAGTAGTTGTTCTTTCTTTAACTCTTTCACGTCTTCTTGAATTATGTTTGATTTTTGAAAATCTTAAAAATTCTTCTTCTTTGAAACTATTTCATTTTAATCACTCTCCTATCATTTGATATTATCTTACAGCTAAGCTCCTCGAACAAGCAGCATGCCTCCATACTCCACTGCTCTCACAAGCAAGCAGCCACCCCTTACTCTCTTAAATCCCTATAATTTGAACTACAGCCTTCCCTGGTGGCTCGGATAGTAAAGAATCTGCTTGCAATGTGGGAGATCTGGGTTCGATCCCTGGGTGGGGAAGATCCCCTGGAGAAGGGGATGGCAACCCACTTCAGTATTCTGGCCTGGAGAATTCCATGGACAGAGGGGTCTGGTGGGATATACTCCATGGGATCTCAGAGTCAGAGACGACTGAGCAACTAACACAATCTGATCTATGCACTCATCAATGTCCTGAAACTGCTCAATTAAAAGATTTTCTGAATAGAATTGAATTTCTTTATCCTGACATGCCAAAATCTCCACTGTACTTCATATAGCTTATCTCATTTATGGTTTCCAAGCTAATGTCTGTGATTTTTTTCTCTCTCATTAACTGAGTGTTCTTTCTCTCTATCCCATCCAGTTCAGTAATTTTCTTTGTTGCTGATCTGCTGATTTCCCTCTAAACTTATAGAATTTATACATTCAAATGTCTTAATCATCTCCTCCATAATCATGACTCAAAAATTCTTATTCTCTTGGACATCCCATCTTTTACTTTCCCTCCTGTCCCATTTCCCCAAATTATGATAAGCCCTTTAATCATTCATTCATTCATTCAAAAAAAGAATTGTTTATATTTCTACCTATATTTAATCTATCTCCTCAGTTCAGTTCAGTTGGTCAGTCATGTCCGACTCTTTGCAACCCCATGAACCACAGCACACCGGCCCCCCTGTCCATGACCAACTCCCAGAATTCACCCAGATCCATGTCCATTGAGTCGGTGATGCCATCCAACCATCTCATCTTCTGTCATCTCCTTCTCCTCCTGCCCTCAATCCCTCCCAGCATCAGAGTCTTTTCCAATGAGTCAACTCTTCGCATGAGGAGGCCAAAGTATTGGAGTTTCAGCTTCAACATCAGTCCTTCCAATGAACACCCAGGACTGATGTCCTTTAGGATGGACTGATTGGATCTCCTTGCAGTCCAAGGGACTCTCAAGAGTCTTCTCCAACAACACAGTTCAAAAGCATCAATTCTTTGGTGCTCAGCTTTCTTTATAGTCCAACTCCCACATCCATACATGACTACTGGAAAAACCATAGCCTTGACTAGAGGGACCTTTGTTGACAAAGTAATGTCTCTGCTTTTTAATATGCTGTCTAGGTTGGTCATAACTTTCCTTCCAAGGAGTAAACATCTTTTAATTTCATGGCTGCAATCGCCATCTGCAGTGATTTTGGAGCTCCCCAAAATAAAGTCAGCCACTGTTTCCACTATTTCCCCATCTATTTCCCATGAAGTGATGGGACTGGATGCCATGATCTTTGTTTTCTGAATGTTGAGCTTTAAAACAACTTTTTCACTCTCCTCTTTCACTTTCATCAAGAGGCTCTTTAGTTCTTCACTTTCTGCCATAAGAGTGGTGTCACCTACATATCTGAGGTTATTGATATTTCTGCCAGCAATCTTGATTCCAGCTTGTGCTTCTTCCAACCCAGCGTTTCTCATGATGTACTCTGCATATAAGTTAAATAAGCAGGATGACAATATACAGCCTCGACATACTCCTTTCCCAATTTGGAACCAGTCTGTTGTTCCATGTCCAGTTCTACCTGTTCCTTCCTGACTTGCATACAGGTTTCTCAAGAGGCAGGTCAGATGGTCTGGTATTCCTATCTCTCTCAGAATTTTCCACAGTTTATTGTGATCCACACAGTCAAAGGCTTTGGCATAGTCAATAAAGCAGAAATAGATGTTTCTCTGGAACTCTCTTGCTTTTTCCATGATCCAGTGGATGTTGGCAATTTGATCTCTGGTTCCTCTGCCTTTTCTAAAACCAGCTTGAACATCTGGAAGTTCATGGTTCACATACTGCTGAACCTGGCTTGGAGAATTTTGAGCATTACTTTACTAGCGTGTGAGATGAGTGCTATTGTGCAGTAGTTTGAGCACTCTTTGGCATTGCCTTTCTTTGGGATTGGAATGAAAACTGACCTTTTCTATCTCCTGGATTATTGCAATATTTTATAGAGAAGTCATAAAAAAGGCAAAGAATAGCTGCTTTCATGGATTATGCATACTATTGAAAGAAATAGATAATAAACATAATAAAAAGTAAAATATCAATATGACAAAAGTGAATATTAAAGAAAACATTCAAAGCAAAGAATAGATACGTGAGATATCAGAGGTGGGCTGAAAAAAGATTTACATGGGTGTTGAACGTAGGCTATGTGGGGAATGCAGAAGCTAAGAGACCAATTCAAAAAATGCTGCCATCTTCCAAGAGATAGATGATAGTAGTATGGAGAAGAATTGTGACGGCTGAAGTGAGGTGACATAGAGTTGCATTTCAGATTCCTATTAAAGATAGAGTAGACATAAATTGTCGTTGCACCGGATATGAAATGAAGGAATCAAGATTAATACTAAAGTTTCTAGTTATACATGTAACTGGAAGAATGTAGTCACTAACCAATATAGGCAAGTGAGTAAAGAAGTTATATAAACTAAGAGAACAATCCTAGATGGAGAATATGAATTTTGCTGTTATAAACATAGAAATGGTATTTAAGACCATGAGGAGAGAATTGCATCACTTTGAAAGTGAATATATAATCTATAATCAAATAGACTTGCAACCCTGTATAGAAACTCCACCCAATAACCCCAGAATACACATGTCTCTCAAGTGCACATGTAAACTTCTCAAATATAGAACACAAATTATGTCATAAAACAGACTTCTGTAAATTCAGAATAATTGAAATTATACAAAATATGTCTTATGGCTGCAAGAGAATAAAATCAAAATCAGAAATAAATTGGGGAAATTCCCAAAGATGTGAAAATTAAGCAACACTCTCCTAACTAGGCAATGGGTCCAGGAAGAATTACACACACAAAAAAGTGTTAAATACTTTGAGACTGATTCAATAAAGACACTGCACACTAAATCTTAATAGATTAGGAAAAGCAGTGCTGAAATGGAACTTTGTAGCTTAAATGTCTATATTAAAAAAGATGAGCAAAATACACAAATTTTCACTAGCATAACCAAGACAAAAGATACAAGACTCAAATGAATAAAATCAGAGAAATAAAGGAGGAGACATTAAACTGATACCACATAAATACAAAGGATCATATGAGACTACTATGACCAATTATATGCCAAAAAATTGAACAACCTGGAAGAAATGCATAAATTCCAAGAAACATCCAACCTACCAAGACTGAATCATGAAAAAATAGAAAATTTGAACAGATGATTAGTGGTAAGAAGATGAATCAATAACTGCAAATCTCTGAACAAAGTCCAGATGACATGGCTTCACGGGTGAATACTACCAAACATTTAAAGAAGAATGCCAAATATTTCCCAAATTCTTCCAAAAATTAGAAGAGAAGAGAACATGTCCAAAAAAATTTAAATAGTGTTGGAAGCATGGTGTTGAGATGGTGTTGGAAAACTGGATAGCCATGTGCCAAAGAGTAAAACTGGACCACCAGCCTACACCATACAGAAAAGTTAACTTCAAATAGACTAAAAATGTGGACATAAGAACTAAAACCTCAGAACTCCTAGAAGAAAACATAGAAGGTAAATTCTTTGACACTGGTCTTAGTGATGAGTTTTTGGATTTTAGACCAAAAATTGAGACAACAAAACTGAAAATAAGCAAATGAGACTCTATCAAACTAAAAAGCTTCCCTACAGCAAAGGAAACCATTCCCAAAGTGAAAAGCCATCTCTTGAGTGGGGGAAAATATTTGCAAATCATGTTTGACAAGACATTAATATCCAAAATATATAAATAATTCATACAATTCAACAGCAAAACAAACAAAAAAAATTTTTTTAATGTACACAGAGGGGCTTCCCTGATGGGTCAGTGGTAAAGAGTCTGCCTGCCAATGCAGGAGACCTGAGTTCAATACCTGGTCCAGAAGATCCCACGTCTTGGAGCAACTAAGCCCAGGCGCCACACCAACTGAGCCTATGCTCTAGAGCCCAGGAAGCACAACTACTAATCCCACTATGTTGCAGCTTCTGAAGCTGGCATGCCCTGGAGCCTCTGATCCACAGCAAGAGAAGTCATCACAATGAGAAGTCCACACACTGCAACAAAGAGTAACCCCTGTTCACCGCAACTAAAGAAAAACCCTCTTAGCAACAAAGACCCAGCACAGCCAAAAATAAAATAAATAAATACATTATTTTTAAATGTGCAGAGGAGCTGAATCAACATTCTTCCAAATAAGACATACAGAAGGCTAATAGGTACATGAAAAAGTGTTCAACATGCTTTGTCATCAGGTACATGCAAATCAAATCCCAAATCACCTCACACTTGTTAGAATGACTATTACCAGAAAGAAAAGAAATAACAAGGATTACGAAGACGTGGAGAAAAGGGAACACTTATGTACTGTTAGTGGGAATGTAAATTGGTACAGCCACTATGGAAAACAGTATAAAGGTTCTGTAAAAATTAAATATATGTTTACTATATAATCCAACAGTTTCACTTCTGGATTTTTATCTGAAGGAAAAGAAAACACTAACTCAAAAATCCATGTGCACGCTTATGTTCATTGCATCATCAGCATTATTTACAATAGTCCAGACATGGAATTGTCCATTGAAGATGAGTGGATAAATAAAATGTGATATAGATATAAATACAAATAAAATGGAATGCTATTCAGCCATAAAAGGAGGAAATCCTGGCATTTGTGACAACATGAATGAATCTTGAGGGCATTGTGCATGCTCAGTTGTTCAGTTGTGTCTGACTCTTTCCAACCCCATGGACTGTAGCTCACCAGGCTCCTCCATCCATGGGATTTTCCAGGCAAGAATAATGGAGTGGGTTGCCATTTCCTTCTCCAGGGCATCTTCCCAACCCAGGGATTGAACCCTCATGTCCTGCATTAGCAGGCAGATTCTTTACTACTGAGATACCAGAAAAGTCATTTATGAATAATTATAGGCTGAAAAATTATTAACTCTGATGAAATGAAAAAAAAATCCTGGGGAAAAATTAGTTGCTATAATTAATTCAAAAGGAAATAGGAAATCTGAATAGGACTTTAACAAGTGAAGAGATCGAGGTGGGCCCGGGCGGGGCCGGGGGGGTTTGGTTGTGGTCGGAAAAAAAAAAAAAAAAAAAAAAAACAAGTGAAGAGATTGAATTAATAATTTAGGGTTCCCTAAGACCACTTTTGTGCTAAATCACTTCAATCCTGCCTGACTCTTTGCAACCCCGTAGTCTATAGCCCACCAGGCTTCTCTGTCCGTAGGGATTCTCCAGGCAAGAATACTGAAGTAGGTTGCCATTTCCTTCTCCAGGAGATCTTCCCAACCCATGGATCAAAGCCATGTCTCTTGTGTCTCCTGTATTGGCAGGAAGGTTCTTTACTAGCACCAGACCACCCTAAGAATGGATAATTCACACACATACAGGATTGACATGTAATTGTACTCAAGGCTATGATTTATGTGAATTGAAAGATACCAAGCACAGTCAGGAAAGGGTAAAACCTACATGTGATGAAGGAACACAGGCAACATGCATCTAAGTGTCATGATTTATAGAGTAACATAAGACAGGATTAATTTCCCACCAAAGAGTTGTGTGAGCACCTGTGTAATGTTGCCGATCCTGAAAGCTCATGGGTGTGCCTCAGCATCCAGAGGCACATAGCATCCAGAGACAGCCTCTGCCTGGTACATACACACCAGACTCCCAGAAGGAAAATAGATGTTCAATATAAACCACATTGTTTGCACATACAAGTAAGGAACAATGGGTTACTCTTATCAGTTCTGGGGATGGTGGGGACCTGCTCAAAATCTGAATTCCCAGGCAACAGTCAACTATAAGCTGAACTTTCTAGGGATCTTGGACCTGCTATGTTAGCTTTTTTATATACAATTAGAAAATTTAAAACTTTCTACAAAGCCAAGCTAAGACCTATTTTTTTTTTTCCATTGGTGAATTCTACCAAATATCTCGACCCAGGGATTGAACCCAGGTCTCCTGCATTGAAGGCAAATTCTTTACCATCTGAGTCACCAGGGAAGCCCCCTAATATAAAATTTTCACAAACTCTTATATAAAAGAAGAGGAGAGAGCACCTTTCAAGTAATTATATAAGGCCTGTATTACCCTGATACCAAAAGCAGGAAAACAAAACAAACAAACAAACAAAAAAAAACTACTAATTCTCTAGTAAATACATATGCAAAAATTCTTTTAAAATTCGTTTTCTTATTATTTACAAGAGTTATGTACTATAAAATCATTAAGAACACTGAAGTGGACCATTGCTCATAGAAGAAATATAGGGTTAGGTTCTGGAGTGCCTCAGGTCACAATATTTTTATCAACTGATCAATAATAGCTTTGTTTTATGTGAGTTTCTCTTTAAAGGCATCTTTTAATATATATCACTGATTCATTAACGTTGAACTCATGGCCATCAGCACTATAACTCATGCCTGAACAAAGCTTATCTAACAAACTGTTTTCTGTGTAAGGCACATCACGGTCTTCTAGCACTTAGAAACACTAGCCAGGGCTTCAGAACTAATGCTGCAAACTATTTTAAATACCCAAGTCAACCATAGAAAGCACAAATATGTGGAAAATGTAACAGTAAATAGATCACCAAAAAAAACAGTGCACTTTGTTTACAGAATGAGAGCTGAAACAGAAAAGCAGAATATCACTGTTTCAGCTTCTGTTGGGGATGTGGACTTCGGGTAACTCAGATTTTTCACTGTTCACAAATGATTATGAAAGTGCTACAAATAATGGTTTGTTAGTTACAAGTACATTTTAGTGAGAATTCACAAATGTGGAAACTGCACATATGAGGATTGACTGTCCTAGCAGATAGTATTTGCTGTTGCTGTTTAGTTGCTAAGTCATGCTGGACTCTTTGCAACCCCATGGAGTGTAGCCCTCCAGGCTCCTCTGTCCATGGGATTTCCCAGGTGGGAATACTGGAATGGGTTGCCATTTCCTTTTCCAAGGGATCGTCCCAACTCAGGGATTGAACCCATATCTCCTGCATTGCAGGCAGGTTTTTTACCAGTCAGCCAGCTGGCAAATAGTAGCTAGCAGCATGTAAAAAGGATTAAACATGACTAAGTGGAAAGTATCCCAGGAGTGCAAGTTAGTTTAACGTTCAAAAATCGATATATCATATAATAGAAAATAGAACAAAATCCAGATTTTTGTCTCAATAGCTTCATAAAAATCATTTGTTAAAATGCAATATCCATTCATGATAAAAAAAAAAAAAAACATTCAAAACACTGGAAATAGAAGAGAGCTTTATCTACCTGATAGGAAAAGCTAACATTATATTTATCAGTAAAATATCAGGTTGGCCAAAAAGTCCGTTGGGTTTTTCTATAAGATATTATGGAACATCCCAAATGAAACTTTTGGCCAACCCAATACTAAATGGTGGGGCAGCTGCCAGCTTCCCTGGCAATTCTGTGGTAAAGAATCTACCTGCCAATACAGAAGACTCAGGTTTGACCTTGGTTTTGGAAGATCACTTGGAGGAGGAAATGGCAACCCACTCCAGTATTCTTGCCTGGCAAATTCCATGGACAGAGGAGCCTGGCAAGCTACAGTCCAGGGGTTGCAAAGAGTCTGATACGACTAAGTGCTTGAGCATACACACACATGCTAAATGATTTCCCCTGAGGTCAATAAGAAGAAAAATATGTCCTCTTTCACCACATTTATTAAACATTGTACTGGAGTTTCTTCAGGAGAGTTGGGCAAGAAAATGAAATAAAAAACATCCAGACTGAAAGAAAGAAAGCAAAATGCTTTCTACAAATGACATGATTTTCTATACAGAAAATCCTAAAAATCAAAGAAAAAATTATTCCATTTATTATAGTATCAAAAGGAATGATACCCTTAGGAATACAATTTTAAAATAAGAGCAAAACTTATACTCTGAAAACTATAAAATGTTGCTGAAAGAAATTAAACAAGTTCTAAATAAATACAAAGACACTCTGAGCTCATGGACCGATAGGCATATGGTAAAATGGCAGTATTCCCAAACTGACCTACAGATTCAACACATTTTATCTAAAAATCCCAGCAGAATTCTTTTCAGAAATGGATGAGTTGATCTTAAAATTCATACAAGAATTCATAGTACCCAAAATTGTCAAAAGTCTTGTAATGAAGACTCACACTTCATGATTTCAACAGTTTCTTAAAAAAGCTGTAAGTTACCAAGACAATGTGTTACTGGAATTAGGATAGACATAAAGATCAGTGGGATAGAACTCAGAGTCCAGAAATAAACTCTCACATTAATAGTTAATTAATTTTGGACAAAGGTACCAAGACACTTCAATAGTGAAAGAATAGCAAATGGTGTTGCTGCTGCTGCTAAGTCACTTCAGTCGTGTCCGACTCTGTGCGACCCCATAGACGGCAGCCCACCAGGCTCCCCCGTCCCTGGGATTCTCCAGGCAAGAACACTAGGGTGGGTTGCCATTTCCTTCTCCAATGCGTGAAAGTGAAAAGTGAAAGTGAAGTCGCTCAGTCTTAGCGACCCCATGGACTGCAGCCCACCAGGCTCCTCCATCCATGGGATTTTCCAGGCAAGAGTACTGGAGTGGGGTGCCATTGCCTTCTCCGGCAAATTGTGTTACTGGATGTCTACTGGCAAAATAATAAAACTGGGCCACTATTACACCACACACAAAAATGGACTCAAAATGGATCATGAATCTCAGTTTCTTAGAAGAAAATCTAAGAGTACGTTTCATGAACTTGGGTACCACAGAACCTTTAGACATGACGCTAAGGCAAAAGAAGAAGAAGAAGAAAAGAATAGATTAACTGGATCATCAAAGTTAAAAACTTTTGTGTTTCAAATGACATCATGAGGAAAATGAAAAGGTAGTTCACGGAACAAGAGATATATTTGCATACGTACATCTGATAAGTGATTTGTATTCAGAATATATAAAGAAATTTATAACTCAGTGATAAAAAGGCACAATTTCAAAATGTATCTAAATAGACAGTTTTCAAAAGAAGATATTTTAATTCAAATGACCGATAAGCACAAAAAAATTGTTCAACATCATTAGTCACTGGAGAAATACAGATCAAGGCCACAGTGGGATACCACTTCATATACACCAGGCTGGCTAAATATTTTTCTAAAGCAGATTATAGCAATGTTGGCAAAGGTATGAAAATTGGAACCCGCATACACTGCGGGGTGGAATGCATAATGATGTAGTCAGTTTGGGAAACAGGCTAGCAGTTCCTCAGAATGTTTGTCTAAACATAGTTACCATATGACTTAGCATTTCAACTTCTAGGTATACGCCAAGAAAAATGAAAACACGTGTCCATGCAGAAATGTACACAAATGTTCATGACATCACCAAGTCCCAATTATTCATGATAGCCAAAAAGGGAAAACAATTTAAATGTCTATCAACTGATGAAAGTGAAAAGTGTGAAAATGATGTTTGCGCAGTTGTGTGCAACTCTTTGCAACCCCATGGACTGTAGCCAGCCAAGTTCCTAGGTCAATGGGATTCTTCAGGCAAGAATACTGGAGAGGTTGCCATTCCCTTCTCCAGGGGATCTTCACAACCCAGGGATTGAACCCCAGTCTCCTGCATTACAGGCGAATTCTTTACTGTCTGAGCCACCGAATGTGATAGGAAATCCAAATGTGACATATCCATACAACAGAATATTATTTGGCAGTAGAAAATGACTGAAATACTGACTCATGCTACAAGATGGATGAACATCAAAAACTTGATGTCAAATGAAGGACTAAGTCACAAAAAAAACATATGTTATATAGGCCCCATTTTCGTGAAATATCCAGAATACACAAGTCTGTAGAAGGGTCATTAGTGGCATAGAGTTGAGGTATTGAGGAGAAAAGAGAAGTAACTGCTAACAAGGGCAGGTGTTGTTCGTTTATTTTTTAGGAGGATTGAAGACATTCTAAAATTAGTTTTAGTGATGGTTGCAAATCTCTGTGACTATGCTAAAAACCACTGCATTATATACCTTACATGTGCTAAGGGTATGCAGTTAAATTGTGTCTTGAAAACAGTTACGTTATTAAAATTAGGCACTTCCTCTCATCTATCCATGTCAAAGTCTGATCATACCTCATGCCAGCAGGTATTTCAGTGCTACCTCCTAGGGCACACTTCAATCACTCCTATATAGATTACGACAATAATCTACTACAGAAACTGCTTCCAGTTTTGATGAGCCATCTGTTGCAATAGATTTTTATTAAAATACTATTTTCATGAAATTACTCCCTTGCTCAATATCAGTAATTCTCTAATCTCTTCATTCATCCATTTAAGGCCCAGCATCAACTGGGCTACCTTACCCAGTGTGTTAGGCAGGAGAACAGCCTCTCAGAGAGGCCTGTATCCTAATTCCCCAGACCTTTAAATACATTGCTTTACGTGGCAAAAGAGACTGCATGGATGTGATTGAATGAAAGTCCTGGAGCTGGTGGAGATTATCTGGGATTATCCATTTGGGCCCAGTGTAATCACAAGCATCCTTCTAAATGAAAGTTGGGAACAGGAGAGTTAGAGCCCCAGAAAAGAGGCAACAAAGGAGAAGTGACATGGACCATAGTCCATGAGGCAGCCTCTGAGTAAGATGAGGCAAGTAAGTGGACTCCCCCTAGAACTTTCAGAAGGAATGTGGCCTGATAGCCAATTTTTCACTCTTTGACACCCAGAGCTATAATATAATAAATGTGTGTTGTTTTACGCCACTATCATTATGGTGATTTGTTACAACTGTGATAGGAAACCAATACACCCATTCAACAATCTTACTATATTTCTCTGCTTTTCTCACATTCTTGATTTGAATAATCTTTTCCTACTGGTCTGGAAATTCCATTCTTCTCCTCACTACCAACACAGGACTTGAATACTAATGTCCTCAACATATGTTCTCCCACGAATCCCACCTCAATGCAATTTCAGTTCTTTTTAAAATTTTTTTATTGGAGTATATTTGCTTTATCATGTTGTGTTAGTTTCTGCTGAACAACAACATGAATCAGCCTTATGTATACATATATCCTCTCCTTCTAGAGCCTCCCACCCCTCCCCCACTCCAAGCTCAGCTTGGTGCTCATCAAGCACCAAGCTGAGCTCCCTGTCCTAAACAGCAGGTTCCCACTAGCTATCTGTTTTACCCATGGTAGCATATGTATGGCAATGCAGAGTACCGATTTTAATTCTGACTAAAGATTTCTTCAGAATAAATTTATGCCATCTACAGATGACTAGTACAAGCGTCGACTAGGGAAAATCATTCAATGAGTTTAAGCTGAATGTGGAACGCACTTGGCACGTTGTATGGAGACAGGAGTGTGCTGGTGAACCAAGTCAAAAAAAACCCCCAAAGCTGAGACTTATAGTGTTTGCTGATTAAATACTCCCAACAAGACTGATTTCAATCATCATGTTGTATACCTGAAACTTATACCATGTTATATGTCAATTATATCTCCAGAAAACTGAGGGGAAAATTTGCACTAAAAGTTGAAGTCTTAACCAGTGGACCGCTGGGGAAGTCTGACAATTCTGCTTTTAATACTCCTCACTGATCTGCCTTCCTCCATATCCTATGGGCACTGGCTTCTAACTCTGTTTTTCTTTGCACAGCCCTCATTTATTGTGCATATTCTCCTTTGTGCTATTTCCCACAGGTAATCGTACATGGTGGAGAAGGAAATTGCAACCCACTCCAGTATTTCTGCCCAGAGAATTCCACGGTCAGAGGAGCCTGGCTGGCTACAGTCCATGGAGTCGCAAAGAGTTGGACACAACTGAGTGACTAATACATACACACACATAATCTTTCATGTATCTTCTTTAAAACCCTTTAATGTTTCCTCATTCTATTGATTGATAAAGACCACATCCCTTTGTACAGAAAGCTCCTTATAATCAGCTCCAATAGTTCATCTCTCCAAGGCTCTCACTGAACCCTACACACTGGTTTTGGGAAACTTTGCTTGCCTTTTTCAGATCGTATTACATTCAATAACGCTTCTGACACTCTGTGAAGGTCATTTTCCTTTTCCGGAAGACCCTTTTCCCTCTTTTCTGTCTGATGAATTTCTAGTTACCATACAATTCTCAGCCAGCACTTCCTTTGGGGAAACCTCCCTAACTGTTCTGATTCAAGTGCATCTTTACATACACCCAAGTTCGATGCACCTACCACACTGGGTTGTAATCTGTTGTCCCGTGTGAGCTTTATAAGAGCAAACGCTATGTCCTCCTTCTCTCCCATGTGGACCCTAGCTGCCACAGAGGTTCTAGCAGGAGATAAAGGTTTAATATTTCTTGACAGAATAAAATGTTTGCCACAGTCAGATTTTGAAGGGCTTTGAATATCACGTTAAGGGGTGTTGTTCCCTAGGCACAAATCTGAAGCATAGGAGGGATATAATCAAACCTATGTGTTAGAGAAAAGACTTGGGGAGAGGCAAGGAGAGGCTGAGGATGTAGGGTGGAGTATAAGTACATGAAGATGTATTTGCTGTAGGGTAGACAGAAATGTCTGCAGACACAATTATGGATTTATTGGGGTATTAGTTTGAAGAATGGGGATATAATTTATGTAATATTTATGTCAGGGCTTAATTACATTCTAAATATTTAGTAAGGAAAAAATAAACACTATTAAACTGCTTCATATCCATGACATATCCGACCCAGTGCTGCCATTCTGATAACAGATATTAGGCAGAAAAGTACATTTACCACACTTAAAAGTTAATTAAACAGGTAAGGGACTTAAGCATTTATTCAAAAAATATTTCTAGTTTCTTATAACAGCCTAATATGACTGGATCAATCATAAATTTATAAAGTCCAGGGTGTATTTGTTTATATTTAAGCTCCAGGAGCAATATATCCTGTGGTCTATTTGACACTGTATATGAATATTTCTAAAATTCTTCTACTTAGGGTGTTATGATAGTCACATGATATTCCAATTGTTAGTGAAACCTGTCCATGAAGATGAAGAATAAACACTACAAAATACCATTTTCCTGTAAATTGTGAAAGAATCTCATCAAATTTTCTATAATGAATTATCATGTTAATGTCCAGTATTTCTGTCAGAATTTCTTTAACCTCATCTCATATTTTCTTAGGTATGATTTGTAATAATTTAATGTAAGGAGGTCTTCTGTAAAGATGAAATCTAAACAAATGGTAGATCCCATGGTGCTTTCCAACATTTTATAACATGAGCAAATTAAAAGACCATTCATCACTAATTTACAGAATTAAACCTTTTCTGAAATAAATAGTAAGACCACAGGTAAGGCTCATATTTCCTTTAGGAAATGGATGGAAATGCAGTAAATGTTGAGTAAAGGCAATAAAAATTTGCTGCCTCACGATATCCAAGTTACTGTGTCTGAACATATTTAAAATCCATAAGATTTTTTCCCCTGGATGTAAATATAATTATATGTTTTATCTGCTTCAAACATGTAACATAAAAGACTGAAACTTTCATAAAATGCTAAACTTAAGCTGGAATTATCGTTATTACCATTATCTTCATTTAGGAGGAAAGTAGACTGTGGTGAGGAAGGCAAGGTTACGATAACACATTAAAGATAAAATACGGCCAAAGAGAAATAATTCTCCCAAATTACAAAACCTGTGAGCAAATACACAAGGAAGAGGGTAACTGCATTTCAAGGGGTCAGCACTGAATCTATTTTGCTCCATGAAGGGTTGTTTATGACAATCAATATTGCCACTCATTTTTGATGATCTTTTGTGTCCTCCGTGCCTCGTATTAAATGCATCAACATGTTTGATTTTTAATTTCGCCTTGTTAAAGTAATTTAGTTCAACCTTCACTGAGGAAATGCTGTTATTTGCAATGACAGTGAATGCTATTTGGCCTCTTAGGGCAAATGGGACTGTCAGCCTCCCTGGCAAGTTCTGAGGTGACATGGTTAAGGAGTTTATGAAGCAGGGGGTGGAGATCAGGGTGGGGAGTGGAACAATGGGTCCCAGCTTTTAGTGGCATTGGGTGGTGGGGGCAGAGGAGATGATGCATTTAGTTAGTTTTTATTTATTTTTTGTCTTCTAATTCATCATCTGTTTTTTATTCTGTGAATATTTCCATCCTTATGCTTTAGAGTCAAAATCTCAGTCATTTTTTATTCTTCTGTCTCTCATACCACCCAGCCCTGGTCATGTCAATCCATATTTCAAGTCTCATCCTAATTCAAACTTTCCTCATTTTACAAACTGTGTTTTCCATAGCATCACAATTGATCCCTCAACTTTAGTTTTTGAGTGAACAGAGCCACTAAATAAACTACTGAAATGTTGACTTTTTAAAAGTCTGGGGTGGGCTGAGGACGGGTGGGAGGGAGGCTCAAGAGGGTTCAGTTCAGTCCCTCAGTTGTGTTCAACTCTTTGTGACCCCATGAACTGCAGCATGCCAGGCTTCCCTGAGTTCACTCAAATTCATGTCTATCGAGTAAGTGATGCCATCCAACCATCTCATCTTCTGTCATCCCCTTCTCCTCCTGCCTTCAATCTTTCCCAGCATCAGGGTCTTTTCCAATGAGCCCGTTCATCCACTGTGAGCTCTATTTAATAAGGGAGGAGCAGGCCAGGTCCTTTCTCATCAAGCTTAGTTGAGAACCTGAGACTGGACTCCTTCACCGACCAGAACATTAGTGTTTTTGCTGCAGATCTTGTGGCATTGGTGCTTCTTTTATCTTCAGGAAAAGACCAGGAAAGTGTGGATTTTGATATATTTTCAGTTCTTGCCAAACCACTCAGTTCAGTTCAGTTGCTCAGTTGTATCCAACTCTTTGTGATCCCATGGACTGCAGCATGCCAGGCTTCCTTGTCCATCACCAGTTCCCAGAGCTTGCTCAAACTCATGTCTATTGAGCCAGTGATGCTATCCAACCATCTCATCCTCTGTTCTCCCCTTCTCCTCCCACCTTCAATTTTTCCCAGCATCAGGGTCTTTTCCAGTGCATCAGTTCTTCCCATCATGTGGCCAAAGTATTGGAGTTTCAGCTTCAACATCAGTCCTTCCAATGAATATTCAGGACTGATTTCCTTTAGGATCGAATGGTTGGATCTCTTTGTAGTCCAAGGGACTCTCAAGAGTCTTCTCCAACACCACAATTCAAAAGCGTCAGTTCTTTATCACTCATTTCTTTATAGTCCAACTCTCACATGCGTACATGACTAATGGAAAAACCATAGATTTGACTAGACGGACATTTGTTGGCAAAGTAATGTCTTTACTTTTTAATATGCTGTCTAGGTTGGTCATAGCTTTTCTTCCAAAAAGCAAGTATCTTTTAATTTCATGGCTGCAATCACTATCTGCAGTGATTTTGGAGCCGAAGAAAATAAAGTCTGTCACTGTTTCTATTGTTTCCCCACCTATTTGCCATGAAGTGATGGGACCAAATGCCACGATCTTAGTTTTCTGAATGTTGAGCTTTAAGTCAACTTTTTCACTCTCCTCTTTCACTTTCATTAAGAGGCTCTTTAGTTCTTCGCTTTCTGCCATAAGGGTGATGTCATCTGCATATCTGAGGTTATTGATATTTCTCCTCGCAATCTAGATTCCAGCTTGTGCTTCATCCAGCCCAGCATTTCTCATGATGTACTCTGCATATAAGTTAAATAAGCAGGGTGACAATATGCAGCCTTGACATATTCCTTTCCAAATTTAGAACCAGTCTGTTGTTCCATGTCCAGTCCTAACTATTGCTTCCTGACCTGCATATAGGTTTCTCAAGAGGCAGGTCAGGTGGTCTGGTATTCCACAGTTTGTTGTGATCCACACAGTCAAAGGATATGGCATTATCAATAAAGCAGAAGTAGATGTTTTTCTGGACTCTCTTGCTTTTTTGATGATCAAACAGAAGTTGGCAATTTGATCTCTGATTCCTCTGCCTTTTCTAAATCCAACTTGAACATCTGGAAATTCACAGTTCACATACTGTTGAAGCCTTGCTTAGAGAATTTTGGGCATTTCTCTGTTAGCACGTGAGATGAGTGCAATTGTGCAGTAGTTTGAACATTCTTTGGCATTGCCTTTCTTTGGAATTCAAATGAAACTGACCTTTTCCAGTCCTGTGGCCACTGCTGAGTTTTCCAAATTTGCTGGCATATTGTGTGCAGCACTTTCACAGCATCACCTTTTAGGATTTGAAATAGCTCAGCTGGAATTCCACCACCTCCACTAGCTTTGTTCGTAGTGATGCTTCCTAAGGCCCACTTGACTTTGCATTCCAGGATGTCTGGCTCTGGGTGAGTGATCACACCATAGTGGTTATCTGGGCCATGAAGATCTTTTTTGTACAGTTCTTCTGTGTATTCTTGCCACCTCTTCTTAGTATTTTCTGCTTCTGTTAGGTCCCTACCATTTATGTCCTTTATTGTGCCCATCTTTGCATGAAATGTTCCTTGGCATGAACATTTCATACAAATGTTCCTTTGCATGAAATGCCCAGCTGTTGGTTCCTAATTAATAACTCAGTTCTAACCAACGGAGTCCTTCCTCATGTCGTTCAACTTCTCAGGATGAGAAATCATCAAAGGCCAAAATGAGCTAACATTTACTGAAAGCTTGCTATATCAAGGTCATCTCATTGAATTTTCACAGCATTTCAAGGCAATAAATACCATTCCTGTCATCTTTTTACAGATAAGGAAACTGAGGGACAAAGAGATATAGCAATTTGCTCAGGATTACCCAGCTAGTCCATAGCATA
Organism: Bos mutus; assembly: GCF_027580195.1. Lineage (NCBI taxonomy): Eukaryota > Metazoa > Chordata > Mammalia > Artiodactyla > Bovidae > Bos > Bos mutus. The sequence goes on along the minus strand of NC_091630.1, from coordinate 53,259,619 downwards.
ACTGATTGATTCTAGATCCCAAATTCTTAAACCCTTCTATGACAATTTCATCCCATATACTTATAAAAAAAGAAAAGAAAAAGAAACCCTAGCTATAAAAAGAGATAGCAAATACCATTATAATGATATATGTTAAATGATCTTACAAAATAAAAAGCACAAGAAATATGATTTAGATACTAATTCAATTAATTATATTAAAATATTTTAAATATTTTTTACTTTTTTTATTTTAATTTAAGTGATCAAAGAATTTTTACCTGCTGCCTCTGCTGCTGCTGTATCCGACTCTGTGCAACCCCATAGACCGCAGCCCACCAGGCTCCCCCATCCCTGGGATTCTCCAGGCAAGAATACTGGAGTGGGTTGCCATTTCCTTCTCCAATGCATGAAAGTGAAAAGTAAAAATGAAGTCGCTCAGTCGTGTCCGACTCTTAGCGACCCCATGGGCTGTAGCCCACCAGGCTCCTCCATCCATAAGATTTTCCAGGCGAGAGTACTGGAGTGGGGTGCCATTGCCTTCTCCGAAAACCTCACAATATACCCCAAATATTAAGTAGCTTGTATTCTTTAAAAATGGAGGTCAATCCATAGATGCAGACTTGTGAATTCTAAAATGTAGTTAAAAGAAATATAATTATTACAGGGCAATGTGTACGATATGACCCTCTTTACACAAAAATAAGATGTGAGAATCACTTTCATTTCTTCTTAGAAGAGTGATACCTTTGTTTCCCTACTCTCCCTTCCTCAAAAACAAAAATGAAAGCAAAAACCACACAATTTAGAGATAAGTCATAAAAAATAAAAGTCATGTGTTATTTATAAATCAATCATACAGTAAAATAATTATTTTAAAAGGTCACAAATACAACAGTTGCATAAAGTCAGCTTTATTTTAAGTGATCAAAAAAATTTTACCTACTTAGTTTTTTTGCTGTCAGAGTGTACTCAGTGAGTTAACCAATGAATTAAAATTGCTATAAGCTGAAAAATACTACGAAGTTGACAAATCTCTGACCTCATCAACTTACACATTTACAGTATCAGGTGAACACTGGGTGCAGAATTCAGTCCACCACTTCACTAACAAGCATGAAAGATCTTGATGATCAGAATTTTCGTGCTGTGTAAATTTAGCAGGCAATTTTCTGTGCACTAAACTAATGGTGCGTGCTGCAGAAGTACATAGGAACCAAGATTCTGCTGACACTTTTTTGTGGTCAGTTGCCCTACCCTATAATGGTTCTGATCACTGAAACCCAATGAAACAGGCAATTTCATTACACTTGAACTCACTTTCTTACTCTGAGCCTTTTGACTGTTTCAAGGGCTAATGCTCCATTGGTCCAACCTTTAAGCCAGTGATCTCATATTGTGAAATAATAATTAAAATACAGCAGGCACTTTTGTTATACTATGCTCACATCCATCCTTTAGGGAAGACCTCCGTTGATCAACACCCAAGAGAAATATGGTTGAATTTCTCTTCTCTTTTTATCTGTTGCTGACTCTTGTACCCAATCATGACATTACATGTGAAAATAAAAGTCAGTGGTATTCACAACAATTGCAAACTTCCTGATTTTCCTAACAAGGAAAGGAAAATATAATACACAAGGTCTAATATTAATAAATCCCAGGCCTACATTTGGAACTTTAGTTTGGCAATAATAATAACATTGTTTTCAGTTTGCTGAACTCATACAAAAATTACAGCTCTTTTGAGCAAATGATGGAAGATTTTTTAAAGCATTTTTTTCTGATATTGTCCGCTTCCCATTTAACAGTCAACTACTTGGAGAGCTGACACAAAGTGGTCCCCTGGAGAAGGGAATGGCAAACCACTTCAGTATTCTTGCCTTGAGAACCCCATGAACAGTATGAAAAGGCAAAATGATAGGATACTCAAAGAGGAATTACCCAGGTCAGTAGGTGCCCAATATACTACTGGAGATCAGTGGAGAAATACCTCCAGAAAGAATGAAGGGATGGAGCCAAAGCAAAAACAATACCCAGTTGTGGATGTGACTGGTGATAGAAGCAAGGTCTGATGCTGTAAAGAGCAATATTGCATAGGAACCTGGAATGTCAGGTAGATGAATCAAGGCAAATTGGAAGTGGTCAAACAAGAGATGGCAAGAGTGAACGTCGACATTCTAGGAATCAGCGAATTAAAATTCACTGGAATGGGTGAATTTAACTCAGATGACCATTATATCTACTACTGTGGGCAAGAATCCCTTAGAAGAAATGGAATAGTCATCATGGTCAACAAAAGAGTCTGAAATGCAGTACTTGGATGCAATCTCAAAAACGACAGAATGATCTCTGTTCCTTTCCAAGGCAAACCATTCAATATCACAGTAATCCAAGTCTATACCCCAACCAGTAACGCTGAAGAAGCTGAAGTTGAACGGTTCTGTGAAGACCTACAAGACCTTTTAGAACTAACACCCAAAAAAGATGTCTTTTTCATTATAGGGGACTAGAATGCAAAAGTAGGAAGTCAAGAAACACCTAGAGTAACAGGCAAATTAGGCCTTGGAATACGGAATGAAGCAGGGCAAAGACTAATAGAGTTTTGCCAAGAAAATGCACTGGTCATAGCAAACACCCTCTTCCAACAGCACAAGAGAAGACTCTACACATGGACATCACCAGATGGTCAACACCGAAATCAGATTGATTATATTCTTTGCAGCCAAAGATGGAGAAGCTCTATACAGTCAGCAAAAACAAGACCAGGAGCTGACTGTGGCTCAGATCATGAACTCCTTATTGCCAAATTCAGACTGAAATTGAAGAAAGTAGGGAAAACCACTAGACCATTCAGGTATGACCTAAATCAAATCCCTTATGATTATACAGTGGAAGTGAGAAATAGATTTAAGGGCCTAGATCTGATAGATAGAGTGCCTGATGAACTATGGAATGAGGGTTGTGACATTGTACAGGAGACAGGGATCAAGATCATCCCCATGGAAAAGAAATGCAAAAAAGCAAAATGGCTGTCTGGGGAGGCCTTACAAATAGCTGTGAAAGAAGAGAAGCGAAAAGCAAAGGAGAAAAGGAAAGATATAAGCATTTGAATGCAGAGTTCCAAAGAATAGCAAGAAGAAATAAGAAAGCCTTCCTCAGCGATCAATGCAAAGAAATAGAGGAAAACAACAGAATGGGAAAGACTAGAGATCTCTTCAAGAAAATTAGAGATACCAAGGGAACATGTCATGCAAAGATGGGCTCGATAAAGGACAAAAATGGTATGGATCTAACAGAAGCAGAAGATACTAAGAAGAGGTGGCAGGAATACACAGAAGAACTGTACAAAAAAGATCTTCACAACCCAGATATTCATGATGGTGTGATCACTGACCTAGAGCCAGACATCCTGGAATGTGAAGTCAAGTGGGCCTTAGAAAAGCATCACTACGAACAAAACTAGTGGAGGTGATGGAATTACAATTGAGCTATTTCAAATCCTGGAAGATGATGCTGTTAAAGTGCTGCACTCAATATGCCAGCAAATTTTTTGGAAAACCTCAGCAGTGGCCACAGGACTGGAAAAGGTCAGTTTTCATTCCAATCCCAAAGAAAGGCAATGCCAAAGAATGCTCAAACTACCACACAATTGCACTCATCTCACATGCTAGTTAAGAAATGCTCAAAATTCTCCAAGCCAGGCTTCAGCAGTATGTGAACCGTGAACTTCCAGATGTTCAAGCTGCTTTGAGAAAAGGCAGAGGAACCAGAGATCAAATTGCCAACATCCACTGGATCATGGGAAAAGCAAGAGAGTTCCAGAAAAACATCTATTTCTGCTTCATTGATTATGCCAAAGCCTTTGACTGTGTGGATCACAATAAACTGTGGAAAATTCTGAGAGAGATGGGAATACCAGACCACCTGACCTGCCTCTTGAGAAACCTATATGCAGGTCAGGAAGCAATAGTTAGGACTGGACATGGAACAACAGACTGGTTCCAAATAGGAAAAGGAGTACGTCAAGGCTGTATATTGTCGCCCTGCTTATTTAACTTATATGCAGAGTACATCATGAGAAACGCTGGGCTGGATGAAGCACAAGCTGGAATCAAGATTGCTGGGAGAAATATCAATAACCTCAGATATGCAGATGACACCACCCTTATGGCAGAAAGTGAAGAGGAACTCAAAAGGCTCTTGTTGAAAGTGATAGTGGAGGGTGAAAGAGTTGGCATAAAGCTCAACATTCAGAAAATGAAGATCATGGCATCTGGTCCCATCACTTCATGGTAAATAGATGGGGAAACAGTGGAAACAGTGTCAGACTTTATTCTTGAGGGCTCCAAAATCACTGCAGATGGTGACTGCAGCCATGACATTAAAAGACGCTTACTCCTTGGAAGAAAAGTTATGACCAACCTAGATAGCATATTGAAAAAGAGAGACATTACTTTGCCAACAAAGGTCCGTCTAGTCCAGGCTGTGGTTTTTCCAGTGGTCATGCATGGATGTGAGAGTTGGACTGTGAAGAAAGCTGAGCGCCAAAGAATTGAAGCTTCTGAACGCTTGAGAGTCCCTTGGACTGCAAGGGGATCCAACCAGTCTATTCTGAAGGAGATCAGCCCTGGGATTTCTTTGGAGGGAATGATGCTGAAGCTGAAACTCCAGTACTTTGGCCACCTCATGCAAAGAGTTGACTCACTGGAAAAGACTCCGATGCTGGGAGGGATTGGGGGCAGGAGGAGAAGGGGAAGACAGAGGATGAGATGGCTGGATGGCATCACTGACTCCATGAACATGAGTCTGAGTGAACTCCGGGAGTTGGTGATGGACAGGGAAGCCTGGCCTGCTGCGATTCATGGGGTCACAAAGAGTCAGACACAACTGAGGGACTGAACTGAACTGAACTGAACTTGGAGGGCAGTTTCCATTCACAGCCTTCACTTCATTTCTCAACCCACAATACTTCTGCTGCTACATTCACCTACAATGGGATGGTTCTCAAAAGCTCATATTTTTGGGGTGCATTCATGACATGCATCAATAAATTCAATGATTTCTTTTAATGCTTATTTTAATTGGAATGTGACATCTCTATAGGATGCAGTACTATTGATAATTCCTGCCTTCTTATAACACTCAGTTTTTCATGGCATCTGGACAACCAGGTAGGTTTTTTATTTATTTTCTTGCTGCTTCTTTTAATCCTTCTTTTCAAATTTATTTTCCCTACCATCCCCTATTGGATTGTTCTCTACAGAATTCTGTCTTTGAATCTGTATCACATCTATCTTTTCCTTTCCCTTCTATTCCTATCCTTTTTTCCCTGTAAATTTCTCTCTACCCCTCTCCCTTTCCATCCTTTGTGGTTAATATCATTCCCTTTTATCATTTCGTTGATCTATGTATGCATAAATAACACTCATACCTATATTTATAGCCTAGGTCTTAACCTACAACATCAAATCTACATATTTAACTACTAACTTGGAAGCTCCATGTGGATTTTCTGTATTCAACCACAACTCAACATACTTTAAACTGAACTCACCTTCTTTTCTTCCAAAACCTTCTTCTCTTTGCATGTCACTTATTGTAAATTGTTCTACCATTTACTGAGTTATGTAAAACAGAAATTAAGGAGTCATTTTTTACTCCTTTCTCTCTCTCCAAAATCATTCAACTGTTAATTCTGATGAATTATTTAATACTCCACTCCAATACATTAGCTGCTTTTACTTGGTCACCCATATCTTTCCCCTACAATTTTTCGATGGCATCTAACTTTCTATTTTCTATGGCAGTCAAAGTGATGTTTCTAAACTTCAAAACAGTGTACGTCATTCTGCTTAAAATGCTGCACCAGTTTCACATTGTTCTTGGGATCAAAATCCTCAGCTCTCTGATATGTCAATTATATTTTCCTCTTAGGTCCCAGAGCAAATTTTCCACTCCAATCCTCATTTTCCCAAATACCTTTGCCTCACTCATACTATATTTTACTCATCTTTTATGTTTAAATTTAGACATCAATAGGATCAATACATCTTCCCTAATACCCAAGCCTGAATGAGGGACTAGGTTTCATTCCATACTGCCCCATGAAAACATTTATCACATTAAACTCTAGTTACCTCTCCAGTAGACCACATCCCTTTAAGACAAAGATTATACACCATAGTACTTGAATGTATAGCATGTAGTAAGCATTCAATCAACATTTAATGAATGACAGGCAATCTGGTGACAACTGGGGCTGGGCAATAGTTTGTTTCATACATGGATGGCAGGTAAGACTGCTCATTCAAAAAAAATGTCCTTTTCTGCAGAACTCTTTTCATTGAATATTTGAATTTAAATGTTGGGACAACCTGACAAATGACAGAAACTTGGCAATGACATAAGCTTGGTTGATTGAGACATATTATTTAGCAGGAGCACCAACATTTAGAAAATTGAAATCTTGAGAAATCTTTTAATTAGGTAGTCTTTTTGTTTACATATGATATTGCACATCCTGTCACTAATAGAAATTAACTTGAATTCCATTTGGAAACCACACTGGTAATTATCCTCACTTCTCAAATAAATGGAGGAAAGGACAGCAATGAAAAAGTTTCACTTTAAAATGGAAGTTGGTGCAACTCCAAAAATCCTGAACATTCACCACAGACCCATAAACTACGTCATTTTTAAAGATTACAACTAAGATTGAGGACCTTATCAGCTATTTTTGACTTTCAAGGTACCAACAAAGCCACTTAAAGTCATAGTACGCTGTCACCTAAACCACAATTTTATCTTATTCTATCTAGGTCTTCTTAAGCATTCATGGATGAACATCAAGCATTTTGTAAAGCCTATAATTGTTTCTAAAATTGTCTGTGTGAACTTTTATCCAGGGTAGGGCCTAAACATTTTGAAAATCCATTTCTCAAATGGATTCACTACTCCAAAGAAATGAAGAACCATTGGTAATCATTTTATGTTGTTGTTTAGTCAATCAGTCATGTTTGACTCTTTTGTGACTCCATGGACTGTAGCTGTCCAGGCTCCTCTGTCCGTGGGATTCTCCAGACAAGAATACTGGAGTGAGCTGCCATTTCCTTTTCCAGAGCATCTTCCTGACCCGGGGATCAAACCTGCATCTCCTGCATTGGCAGGTAGATTCTTTACCACTGAGCCATCAGGGAAACCCAATCATTTTATAAGTTAAAACCAAAACTATAATCCATTTAATGCCCCCATATATGAAAAGATAATCCTTGGGAAAGAGAAAAGTTATATATTTATTGAATGAGTTAATTAAAATTAAATGTGCATGCATGCTAAGTCACTTCTGTCATGCCCAACTCTGTGACTCTATGGACCATAGCTCATCCATGGGATTCTTCAGGCAAGAATACTGGAGTGGGTTGCCATGCCCTCTTCCAAAGGATCTTCCTCACCCAGGGATCAAACTCTTGTCTCTTGAGTCTCCTGTGTTAGCAGGCAGGTTCTTTACCACTAGTGCCACCTGGGAAGCCCTAAAATTAAATAAAATTTTAATTTCTTTCCTAGCACATCAAATTATAATTTATAAATGACAGAAATAAGGAAAAATGCTTTTGGAATTTCAATTTTTATGTGCAAGTCCACAGAAGTCACTCTGTCATAGAGTCTTATTTTGTGTACATGAACAAAATACTTCTAAAATATTTCAAGAGTGCTTCTGATAGCCCCTCAATGATAAGTATCTAGCACCTTCCCCTACACACTGCCTCATTCTTCTTCTCTGTTGATAAATGAACCCCTTATAACCTCTTCATCAGTCTCTATCTCTCTCAGTCTTTCCAGATCAAATATTCCACTTGTTCTTCTGGTCTAAGGTCTTGATTGAGCTAGAGTCTATTTAAAGTCTATGATCAAATGAGCAGGGAGAGAGGCAATTAACGATTTAAAAAAATCCTTAAATATGAATATTTTTTTACTTGAAAACAAGAGCTAGCATCTGCTATCAGAATTTGTGCTTCAAATCTCAGAAAATCCCCTACACTGAAAAGACAATGACACAGATCAGCCAAAATGTTCAGAATTCCAGAGTTCTTTCAGAAGGAAAATATCAGTTTTACATGACAATTTTAGCAAGTTTCTATTAGAATATTCCCTTTTTTAAGCTCCAAATACATCTCTAGAAATGACTTTGCAATAAGATTGTATGCTGGAGGTGACTGTGTCTGGGGGCCTTTTTAGTTAGTCAGGATTTAGCACATTATTTTGCACATTATTTTAGCATTTCAAACAGCTTGGCTGCATCTCAGCAAGTATCAGGAGGTAATGAGTTTTAAGATAAAGAAGAAAGTAAGTATATACACCCTTCATTTGGAGACAATTTCATTTTTGCTAACCCCATTCTGGATGACTATCACAGAACTCCAGTGCCAACCATGAAGGTATCATGGGAACTTCCTCTGGACTACCTCATGCTTTTCACTAACTTTTATGTAGATGACTTTGATCATGTCCCTGAACTCCAATAAGATATTTCCACTGTCCTCCTGAGTGCTGTGGTACCATTCTAATTCTTAAGGAAAAAAAAAAAAAACTGTTGAGAATATGGAAAATTTTGAGAAGAACTTGGAGGAGAGGAAACAAACAAACAAATATATACACACACACAAACAGAACACCATGGTAGACGACTGATCTTGAAGTTAATAAACATAAGTTAGACCCAAGAATGTTTATAGAGAATCCATTTAGTGCTATATGCTTTGCTTAACTTGGCAAGAAAATTCCTATCAGTGGTTCCTTTGGAATGATCTTCTAACACTGATTACCTTTTTCTGATGAAATCATTGTGCTACTTTTGTGATGGCCATTTTTTTTAAAGTACATATTGCTTTGAAAATGGAAACAAGATTAACCTAGTGGATAATAGAAACCCAGGTTTCAGAGATGTTTAAACAAGGGTATTGAGTGATATGGGCTATCCAGGTGGCTCAGTTGTAAGGAATCTGCCTGCCAATGCAGGAGACACAGGAGATGTGGGTTCGATCCCTGGGTTGGGAAGATCCCCTGGAGGAGGAAATGGCAACCCATTTCAGTATTCTTTCCTGAAGAATCCAATGTACAGAGGAGCCTGGCAGGCTACAGTGCATGGGGGTTCAAGAGTTGAACACGACTTAGTGACTGAGCACTGAGTCATGTGTGTGTGACACACATACACTGAGTGATATAACTGCTATTCAAATTCCTATTGGAAAACTTTTTTTTCAGTAGCATGAGCTCTTCTAAGGGAAGGTTGTGAAGAAACACAAAACTTTATTTACCATGCTCCAATACGTCACTTTAGCCTGCAAAGCAGAATGAAACTAATTGTTTCAAAGGTAAAAATTGTTCAGACAAGAGAGTGAAGAGTGAGGTCCTGAAATGAGCATTTCTGTTTCAAGGAGCAGGCTAGTACCTGTGAGATAATGGAGTGGAAGACTAGTGTTGGTGAAACATCAGATCTCATAGGCACTTTTGTGTTTTCAGATAATAACATCCCTCAATGTGCCATTGTGAAATAAGCAGGGCAATGAGTAAGGTACTCAAGAATTCACATGGGCATGCATGCCCAATCACTTTAGTCGTGTTTGACTCTTTGCGACCCTTTAGGCTGCAGCCTACCAGGCTCCTCTGTCCATGGGCATTCTCCAGGCAAGAATACTGGAGTGGGTTGCAGTGCCTTCCTCCAGGGGATCTTCCCAACCAAAGAATTGAATCTGGGTCTCTTGCATCTCCTCCATTGGCAGGTGGATTCTTCACCCACTGAGCTACCTGGGAAGCCCAGGCATTCACACCACACACAATACACACCACACACACACACACACATACACATGCACACACAGATACACTGGGTAGTTCAAGTAATCCAGAGTCTATTGACCTCCGTACGGTACCAGGTCCTTCAAATATTGATTCATTTTAGTCTTTCTTTACTGAAATGAAATATATATACTCTGTACTACACTGAGGTTTGGGCTGTGATACACTTCTGTAAATTGAAATAATAAATTAAATATATTTTGTTTTAGTTACAATTGGATGGAAAGGTGGCTACTTTCCAGTGGAAGAAGATATTAAATCTCTGTGTAGCTTCACCCTTCTTTAAGCTGAAAAATACTGTAGGAGGTTTGAAAACCACTGACTACATTCTTCAATTCTTAGGGCCATTTACTTAGAGTTTGCTAGTGCTCACATATAAATTATGGCCTATCATTATACTTCTTGGTATTTAAAACCTGTTGGCTTATCAAAAGAATGAAGAGAAAATGAGAAAGCAGAAAAGTCCATTTCACTAACAACTTTCACCACCATCTAGTTTGAGCCTAATGCAAAGAGAAGAAATATCTGGAGGCTTTTTAGAGGGCTTTAAAACAAGCGGAAAAAAAAAATGTTTTAACCCTCTCTTTCTTTTCCAGTTCTAGAGGGATTAATGTTTTGTTTAGCCATTGTGTGTATGCTCAGCCGCTCAGTTGTGTCCGACTCTTTGAGACCCCATGAATTGTAGCCTGCCAGGTTCCTGTATCTGGGATTTTCCAAGCAAGAATGCTGGAGTGGATTGCCATTCCTTTCTCCAGGAGATCTTCCCAACCCAGGGATCGAACCTGGGTCTCCTGCATGGCAGGCAGATTCTTTACCATCTCTGAGCCACCAGGGTAGCCCATTTAATAAGGGATTAAAGATGTTTTCACACTCTAAATTATTTTAAAATCTTAGATTTAAAAGACTATTTGATCTAAATTTTGATTTAAAATTACTACCAACAGCTGCCCTTTGTTTTTTATTGAATTCATGGAATTAAAAACTCAGGAAAAAAAGAATGTAACTGAGACCACTGGCTCCCAAATGTCCTTAGATCAAGGACAATTTACTAGGTTTTTATTGGCCCATGCAAATTAAGATACATAAGAATGATGTCCTGGGTTTTGCTTAAAGTTAAATTTATTAATATTAAGATATATCCTTTAATATGAGACCATGTTTATTCTATTTTATTGTGAAAATATTGCAACATTTATAAATGGTAATGGTAAATAGAATTATGTACTTATTTTGATTTAAAATGCTAAAACATTGAAAAATAAATTTTTAATATACAGCTAAATGTGCTTCTATCATTATTAACTTAATTTTTTCTTACAAGTCACGGAAATCAAATATAATATTGCTTCACAAGAAACTGACAAAATCAAAACAAAAATAAGGCCCCCCAAAACCTTCTCTAGGTTGAACACTTCTAGTTTCCTCAAACTTTTCCCCAATTATATTGTACACTAACGACCTTTAAGAATGTATTACTGAGGAATAGACACATTACTCCAAACGTAGTCTGACCCCTCCAGCTCTGCCATGACATTTCACTGCTCCGCATTTGTGGATGCGAATCATAGTTACCCTCATGTTTGGTGATGTCCATGCCTGCTCTCCTAAACTGTGATTAAGTTGCATAACCTTCTCTGTGAGAACACCTGCTTAGTAGGTTAGAAGTATGTTATTTCTTGAACATATATACAACACTCAGTTCTATTCACTAAATTTTGTAAACACAAAACCTCAATCTCTGTTGTCAGTGCCATGATGGAGGCTCATCCAAGGTGTTTGTTGAACAGAGTCGAGGGAGTAGGAGTGGGTGGAGACTCAAGGCACATGAGATATGACTTTCACTCCCTTTGATCTCAATGAGAACATGAAGTATCTCTTGATAATAAACCATCTTAGAAGAAAAAGGAAATATGGTATAAAAAATGACCGAAGTCTATAATTGACCTCCTCACTGGATTTTGTTAAATGATGTGTAATTAATGGCCATTTTATTTTTGGCTGTACTAGGTCTTCATGGCTGTGCTAGGTCTCCAGTTGCAAGAAACGGGGGCTGCTCTCTAACTAGAGTGACTACGGCACGTGGGCTCAGCAGTTTTGGCATGCAGGCTTAGCTGCACCACGGCATGTGTAATCTTCCCAGATCAGGGATGGAACCGTGTCCCTTGCATCACCAGGTAGATTCTTAGCCACTGAACCACCAGGGAACTCACATGATGACCACTTTAAACCATAATAAAAAAAATACTCTTAGTTCATTAATCTCTCTCACACTGACAATCTTGTATACTCTGCATCTTTCTCATTCTGTTCTGAAAGTTTATCAGTTTGGAAAATGGAATTTAAAATCATCAAAAATGACGTATGTCTCACATGTGTATTTATTTGGAATTTATGGAGCTATCTATAGATACACTTAACAATTTGTAGAGGGCCCCCGCTTGTTTCTGTGGCTTTTATTGCAATCCCCTAGAAAAGTAGGTCCCCATGTATGGGATTCTATAACAAAAAAAATCTATGGTGAGCGACAGAACACAGACAGCTTGGGACTTTTGTCTACAAAGCTATCTTTGACCTTTATGAAATTCACTGAAGTTAGCCTGCCTCTGCTCATTTACCACAGCTCAATTCAATTTCTTTCTTGAATCAACCATTTTGAACTACTGCTGGTTTTTGCCTGCTCTCATAAGGTGAGTTTTCTTAACTTTTTCTCCTGAAACTTAAAGAGTATCAAATCAAAAATTTTCTTAGGTGGAATGTATTCCTGGCAGGGACTGCCAGTTGAATTCATATTAAGCTTTTTTTCTAAGGAACCTCAAAGTCTCTGTAAATCTTATATGACCTCAGAACATCATTTATTGTAAGATGGAAACTGGACAACATTTTTCCTGTGGTCATTGTCACAGCAGACTCTGAAAGCTTAAGTGATTTTCACAGGATGCCAAGATGAGGGCAAAAATATAGTATGAGGGAAAAACCTATATTAATTGTATCAATGCTCATATGAGGAAAAATCTTTTCCTATAATTTATAGGACACTAGGTGTCCCTTATCTGTCTTCATGCAGTGATTCATTGATTTACTTACTTGTATTTGCTGTTTAATATCTGAAAATATGCCAAAGTAGTATCAGTTCTTCAGGTAATTCTTTGATCTCTTAAAACAAAAACAATAATAATAAAAGGTGGGAAAGCTGAATGTCTAGCCATTAAAGACATCTTGATTTTCTTAAATAATCTTCATTTACTTTTAATTTCCTATAGACAGAGTTCGATTGAAAAGTACTGCATCTCTAAGGAATCAACCCAGAATTTTGGAAATCATTTTAGCCTTTCTTTGAACCTACGTTTGAAAATAACAGAATCCAAATCTCCTCTACAACTCCATCTTCTCTCCTCATCAAAAAATAAATTTAAAAAACTGTCAGCTGCATTCAGTTGACAACAAATTCTATCATTGCTAATGTCTACTACATTTACTTTTCCACCTAAGCATCTTCTAACAAACACCTTTGCTTTCTTCTGCAATATGTTGAAAACCACCTTGTAAGTGCTGTATATCCTGTCTATGATTCCATTTACAGGAAAACAATGAAAGCAGTTGGTGATTTGAGGGTGTTAATATATTCATGCGATACATTGGTAGACATATGGGGATCCAGGTTTTCTCTGTGTTGGTGGAGTTTAAAAGGAACCTTCTAGACATGCATTTTACGTACATAAAATACAGTGTTCAAATAGGGACCATGTATGAGAACATCCATACTTGTCAGCTCTGTGCTGTCAGCAAAGATGAGCTTCCTACATGTGGTATTTTAAACTTCATTATACTGTCCCAGGGAGCGTTCCCCAAAAAAGTAGCAGGTAGAAAATCAGGAGCATTCCAATAAAATTATCCTCAAGGGGGTGAAGACTGTTTCCCCTGCCTCAAATTGTCTCTATTGACAGAGTTGACTTCACTTTGCCATTGAACTTTGACAAGGTGATTATTTTTAAAAACCAAAATATGGTGCATAATACATTTTAGCCTGAAGCTAAAAGTTAAGTGTGAATATTCATTCTTTTTTTTTTTTGGCTCTTCCATGGGGGAAAAAAATGTGGCTGGAGCAGCAAATAAAGTGTTAAAATCTATCAATTATTATCATCATCATTAATGAATGATATTTAAATGGAACCATTTTTAACAGACAGCAATTCTTTTTGTCTTATACTGAGATTCTGTTGAAAGGAAAGAAATGACAGTCTTTTTAATTCATGGTAAACTGACCATCATCAACTTATCAGGAAAAAATAATGAAATTAAATATAGTAAAATATATTGTATCCATAAACAGGATCCACACATTCTCACACAAAATGGACAAAATTATGTGCACCCTGTCAGTAGGTATTGGACCATCTGGTCAGAAACTTGTGCTGAGGATTTTACACTAACAAACTGCTTTTAAGGCCAAGCTCTGTAAAAGTCTCCCTGAGATGAAATACATATAGGCTCCCTTTGTGTTGATTCTGCAAGTGGCCAGAATGATAGTCTGTGGAATGACTTGGCCAAGGTCAGGCAATAAGTCAGTGGATAAGCTCACCCCTTCGTGTCTTACACTGTAGGGTGTTACTCATCAGGCCAGGTTCCCAAGCCTAGATAGAGTTTTAAATATTTTTTCATGAACAGCAAATTCAGAAGATTGATCAGGTCAAACTTTTAGTGAATTAGATTCACAGAGCTCTACTGACCTTATCTGTTTGCAATTTGTGCTTAGCCTAGTATCTTAATTTTTTCTAAAGCCTATTTTTTAAAAATAATTTTTTTATTCAAGTCTAAAGGCAGCAGTATACAGGTTTTGTGTACGTGCTCAGTTGCTTCTGTCATGTCCTACTCTTTGTGACCCCATGGACTGTAGCCCGTCAGGCTTCTCTGTCCATGGGATTTCTCAGGCAAGAATACTGTAGTGGGTTGCCATTTCCTTCTCCAGGGGATATTCCTGACCCAGGGATTGAAACCACGTATCCTGCATTGGCAGGTGGATGCTTTAACACACTGAGCCACCTGGGAGGCTCCATACAAATTTAATATAAATTCTGGTAATTTTCCTCTTCCTTTTCATCTACCTGGGACAAATTGAGCAAAATCCACTTTCTTTTAAATATTGTCAAAGGCAAATGAAGTTGAGTGGGTGATAAGGGATTCTTTGCTCCAGATTTTTTTTAAAAGTCCCGTTATCAGGTGTTGCAAAAGTCTTCCTTGAAGCATCAGTACATCTTTTCTCCTGGACACTCCAAATATCAATCCTCCTTGTGTGTCCTCAGTTACAGAACAGTGATTCTGCTTCTGTGGTTAATCTTTCACTTCTTACTCTGGTCATAGAAATGTGCACCCTGAAATCATTTTTCTTTCATGAAGAGCAAAAGCTAACAACAGTTCTTACCTTCCTATGAGTAGAATAAAATGAACTGTTGAGAATTTTCTTCTGTTGTTTTTCTTAATATCACTTATTTTACAATATAGTGTTTTAAATAGACTATCAGGAAAAAAACAAGCAACAAAATATACTTTGAGTCCATAGTACATTCAAAATTTACAAATTTAATCACAGTTTAAATGACTCCTTCTTGGAGTCCTTTATAAAATTTTACTTCTGAAGGATTTATCTTTTTTATAGTAATGCCAAAAAGAAACTGAGTGGATACATGTAATTTAATATACAAGAGGGGGAAAGAAAAAGTCAATATTTGGAATGTTATCTATACTGAAAAAAATTTGCTTTATGATTTTATTTAATTCTCATTAAATTCACATTTATTTAAATAATTTAAAAATTAGATTAAAGTTTTCCCTTTTTTTCAAACTATCTTTAAGTCTGAAATAAGATTGAAGAAAAATCTTAGATGATTTAAGGGGTCCAACTTACACTTGGATGAGGTAGGTTCAAGTTGCTGAGAATCATACAGAATGCAACTTAACAATATCCATCAAAATTAAAAGCTCACCATCTTTTCACCTAATAACTCTGCTCTCAGAAATTTATCCTTCAGATAATTTTGATCACATTTGAATAACATACAGGTATACTCATGACAGAATATTTTTTACTAGGAAAGTGAAAGGAATCTAAGTGGTCATCAATTGAGGACTGATTAGATAAAATAAAACCAGAAAGGGAATATAATGCAGCTATAAACAAGAATAAGGAATTTCTTTATATATTGGTATGGAGAGAGCTTGAAATATTTTATTAAGGAAAAAATAAGGCACAAAACTGTGTTTTAACATGCCACCTCTTATAAAGGAGGGAAACAGGTATTCACATATTCTTATAAACACTTGTATAAACCTAAGGTATCTTTGGAAGGACACAAAATAAAAGAATGACATAGATACACATAGGGAGCAGAACTGAATTACTAGGGGCGAGACAGACAGAGGACTTTTCAGTTTTTAGTTTTGAAGAAATGACTTTGTTATTGTGATACTGTGATTTATAATCCCCATTCTTGTCCCAGGCCTCCTAAAACCCTTGAAATGTCCAGAGTGAGGAGAGTACAAAAGGTGTCTTTTGTTAGGTTGATGACTTTTGGAAAGACCCAGAGGACCTAAGGATGAGGGGTGGTTGCCGATGGCACCAACCTTGAGGTCAGAGAGAATATGCAGTCCCACCAATAATGCAAGAGGATTCTCTTTTCTCCACACTCCCTCCAGCCTTTATTGTTGGTAGATGTTTTTACTGATACCATGTATAAAATAGGTAACTAATAAGAACATACTGTACAGCACAGGAAACTCTACTCAGTCTCTGTGGTGATGTAAACGGGAAGGAAATTCAGAGATGAGGATATGTACATACACATATGCTGATTGATTTGCTGTACAGCAGAAATTAACATAACATTGTAAAGCGACTATACTCCAATAAAATTTAATTTAAAAAATAAAATGAAAAGAAATTTCAGTCCCAGCCCTGGAGAGGGGAGAGGGGCTGGAGATTGAGGTCAAGAACCACTGACCAACAATTTAATCAATCATTCCTATTCAATGAAGCCACCATTTTGCTGTTGTTCAGTCAGTAAGTCATGTCTAACTCTTTGGGACCCCATGGACCCCAGCACGTCAGACTCCTGTCCTTCACTATCTCCCAGAGTTTGCTCAGATTCACATCCATTGAGTCAGTGATGATATCTATCTCATCTTCTGCCACCACCTTCTCCTCCTGCCCTCAATCTTTCCTGGCATCAGGGTTTTTTCCAATGAGTTGGCTCTTTACATCAGGTGGCCAAAGTATTGTATATTCAGCTTCAGCATCACCAGTCCTTCCAATGAACATTCAGGGCTGATTTCCTTTAGGATTCACTGGTTTGATCGCCTTGCTGTCCAAGGGATTCTCAAGAGTCTTCTCTAGCACAACAATTGGAAAGCATCACTTCTTTAGCACTCAGCCTTCTTTAGGGTCCAACAAACCCAGGACAGGGATCTGAGAGCTTCTGGGTTGGTGAACAGGTGAAGATTTGGGAAGAGGTTCAGAGAGCCTGGAGGCTTTTCCAGGCTTCCCCATACCTTGATTTACTCATTTCTTCCATCTGGCTATTCCTGAGGTATACTCTTTTATATTAAACTGATCATCTAGTAACTAAAGTGTTTCTCTGAGTTCTGTGAGCTGCTGTGGCAAATTAATTAACCCAAGAAGGAGGTCATGGGAATCTCTGATTTATAGTTAACAACTTGGTCTTACAATTGGCATCTGAAGTGTGGGTCACTCCTGTGGGATCTGACATTGTCTCTAGGCAGAGCAAACCAGTCAGTTCTAAAGGAAATCAACCCTGAATATTCTTTGGAAGGACTGATGATGAAGTTGAATGAAGCTCCAATACTTTGACCACCTGATGCAAAGAGCTCACTCATTAGAAAAGACCCTGATGCTGGGAAAGATTTTGGGTAGGAGGAGAAGGGACAACAGAGGATGAGATGGTTGGAAGGCATCCCTGAATCAATGGACATGAGTCTGAGCAAACTCAGGGAGATAGTGAAGGACAGGGAAGCCTGGCCTGCCGCAGTCCATGGCGTCACAAAGAGTCGGACATGACTTAGTGACTGAACAACAACCAGGCAAATAGTGTAGAATGAAGTTGAGCTGTAGGACTCCCAGCTGACTGTGGAGAATTGCTTGGTAGTGTTAGAAAGCACCCACACATGGGAAATGATTGCAGAACCAGCATCATCTATTGAAACAAAATTCTAAAACATCGTTGAGTTTCTGAAGAAGACAAGATCAGCTCTGAGCCCACAGGCCCCCTGTGGACTTGCTACTGGAACTGTAACTTTTTATTCTCCCTTGATCAACCTCTCCCCTATAGAAGATAATGAATCAGCATTTTAGCACCAAATGCAACATTAAAGACACAGCACCGCCCATCAGGAATATGCAGAACAATTAGTCAACCCTTCTTGAGAGTCTCTCTGTATTGCTGGCATTCATGATACCATTGTGATGTTTTGCTAATTCTCTGACTTTCCAGTTTCGGCCTCATGCATGGCTTTCTCTTCTTACTCCAATCTCTTTATGTTAACGGGAGAACTGTAGGGCTCAGTTTTGAAATCTCTTTTATTTTCACTGAGCATTCACTCTGTATAGTTTGTTGGAGCTGCCACAACAAAGTAACATAAACTTGGTGGTTTAAACAATATAAATGCATTGTCTCCTGGTTCTGGAGGTCGGAATGTCCTTCTGAGGACCGTGAAAGAAAATCTGTGCTATGCCTCTCTCCTGACTGCCGGTGTTTTGCTGGTAGCCTCTGGTGTGCGCCTTGACCTGTGGAACCACCACCTCACTCTGCCATCATTGTTGCATGCGATTCTTCCTTCCATGTGTCCCTGTCAAAATTCCCCTTTCATATAAGGACACGAACCATATTTATTTAGAATCCCAAAGACCTCATTTTAACTTCATTTCCAGGTGAGCTAGTAGCAATGAAACTGCCTGCCAATGCAGGAAATATAGAGACACGGGTTAGATCCCTGGGGCAGGAAGATCCCCTGGAGAAGGAAGTGGCAACCCATTCCAGTATTCTTGCCTGGGACATCCTGTGGACAGAGGAACCTGGTGGGCTATATAGTCCATGGAGTCTCAAAAGAGTCGGATATGACTTAGAGACTTCACAACAACATCTAGTCTCAATCCAGATACCAAAGTAAAATCTCCACCTACATGTATCACAAGATCTCAAACATATCAAAAACCACTACCTCTTCTAGTCTTCGCCATCTCAGTTAATAGAAACTCCATCCATTCTCTCTTAGATCAGAATCTTGGGGAATCATCCTTGATGTTCTGATATCCAGTCACTCACTAAGTCCTCTGTCTATTCAGGCTTCAGCATGAATCCCACACTTAATCAGAGTCATCCTACTTTACTGCTGCCACTACTGCTGCCTAAAAATGTCCATTTCCATGAAATAGCAAAAATTCACATGAGCTATACACTACTGAAATATTGAAAGGGGACTAGGTTTTATTTAAGATTTTAGGAATAAAAATTTACTTTCAAATGGTTGATTCTCTTCTAAGCTTCTAATCCCCTTCTTTCTTTTTTCCTGTTGTTTGTTATCTTAGCTGCCATTTTCATCATTATCCTGTATAAGAGCACAAGGGTTTGTTACTATATTATAGTGAGATTAGTAAAGGTACTACCATTCTTTTTAATTTGCCAAAGTATGAAGCAATGAAAGTAAAATACAAAGAGTATAAAGTTCAGCTTATGAGATAGGAATTAGATATACACTACATTCTAAAAAAGCATTTATATACACAAATTAAGAAATTCAAAAGAAGATAATAGTTTTCCTAAGTTTTAAATTCACCAACATACCATAAAACTCAGAATCGGTAATTCTGAAGTAAATAGGCCATGGCATTCCTCAAGAGATAGAGTTCTCACAATAGTTTTTAGCTATATCCTTAAATAGAACACAAAGGTGTCTTCAGCTGGCCAGTGAATCACTCAGACAAGCTTCAGATCACACAGAACCCACAAAGAGATGCCACACGAAGAGGCAGACAAGTAAACTAGATAAAATGAACATGTGAATATGACTCAACTAATTCAGCAACAGTAAAGCATAGCATTGATTTTTTGGAATAAAGCTTATGGATTTCACTAATATATCCACATTTCCTTGTTAAGATATTCTTGTGTAAAACTGTCATACAATTTCAGAATGGCCACTGGGGTGCAATTTGAGATAGAAAACAAAGCAAAGCTACCTAGTTTATATGGGGAGCAAACTAATTAGATTGGCATCATTAGCACAGACCTCTAACCAATGTGCTAATGTAATTTCAAACTGCAGGAAAATGGGGAGTCAGGTTGACCATTTTGTAGGACAAAATATAGATGAATATTCTGAAAATTCATGAATCTGACTATAATATAAAGCACTTGAAAGAGAATAAAACGTAAGTCAATCTTTACTACTCTGTGTGCCTTAGGAAAAAAAAATCACTGTATCTCTATATTTCGGTACAATGAAAATGAGAATTGTGTTATACACTTTAAAAAAATAATCTTTCAATTATTGTTGTCTTTGTAGGAACTAGATTGTATGCAATTACTATTATCTTTAAAACTCATTGAGTATATTTTAATAGATTTGAGTGACTAATCAATTCTTTTTCCCTTATTGGTATTTCTCATATATTTTAAAGGCCTGTTTTATTTTATTTTATTAATTTTTTGGCCATGCTGTACAGCACATAGGGTCCTAGTTCCCTGACCAGAGATCAAATCCACGTCCCATGCATTGGAAGCACAGTCTTAACCACTGGGAAGTTGTAACCTCCAGGTAAGTCTCTCTCACTTTTATTTTTAAACATCATATTCCTGAAATACAGAAATCAAATACCCTCAACACTTCAGTAGGATTGAAGCACTAGCTCCCCAGGAGTTTCCGTTTTCCCAGTTGCTCCTGTTCCCAAGTGAGCATCCCCAAGGAGTGACAGTATTCACTAGGCATTCTACCTTCTACTGCCTTGCCACCCTGTGGCTCATAGAAATTTGACCTCTGCCATCACAGTTGAAATAATTCTCGTAATCAGGCCATTCATTCTAGTATTTATTGAGTGCCAACTACAATATTCAGGCACTGTTAATAATTACAGCAGTGAACAAAACTGCATTTGTTTCCTTATGAGCTTATGATAGGAATGACAAGAAATGGAGAAATAACCAAATAAATATAGCGAGTACGGGATGGTATAAAATCAAGCTAGGATAATGGAATAGACCTGAACCTCCAGAGAAGAGGGCCATATTTTTATTTACCTAACAGCCAGACAAGTCAGAGAAGACCCCACAGAAAGTCAGCATCCCAATCTGTGAATATAAGCAAGAGAATGTTTTGAGGAAAAAGCCAGACTAAGTCTTTGGGGTAAAGGACTGCTTGGTATACTTACTTTATTTATTGTTATTTTTTTAAAACGTTTCTTTTTTAAGTCCTTATTGAATTTGCTCTAATATTGCTTTCTGTTCGTGTTTTTGTCCCCACAGGGCTTGTGGGATCTTAGTTCCCCAACCAGGAATCGAACCCTCACCCCTTGCATTGGAAGGTGAAGTCTTAACCAGCAGAACTCCAGGGAAGTCACTGCTTGGCATATTTAAATAAGAGCAAGGAGGGCAGTGTGCTGGATGCAGAGTAAATAAAGCACAAGGAGATCTGTAGGGCAGCAAAGGCAAGATCATATGGGACTATATACTTTAGTTCAGAAGGACTTCAGATTTCATTAAGTGAACTCAGAAACTATTAGAAGATTTTGAGCAGAAGAAAGACATGTTCTGATCAAAGTTTTAAAAATCTAGTGCTAATGGGCAATAGGATTATAATTTCTAAATACCATTCGTAAAAGTGTTACTAGTATAAACAAGCTTAATGGCAATTTTAACCCCCAAATGCACTGAAAACTACAAAACAGTGCCATGTAAAGTTAAAGCAAGCTTAAATAAATGGAGAGATATGCTTTATTTGTGGTTTGGAAGACTCAACATTAATAAGCTGTCAGTTCACCCCAAACTGATGTATCCATTTAGTGTAATTCCAATTAAAATGTCAGCAGGATATTTGTAGAAATCTAAAAGCTGAGTCTAAAATTTATATGGAAATACAAAAATCCTAGGATAGCTAAAAGAATTATGAAGAATTAAGAACAACTTGGAGAACTTCCAATATTTAAGATAAAATGAATATTATCAAGACAATGCAGAATTGGCATAAAGACAGACATATATATCATTGTAAAAGAATAGGAAATCAGGAATAGACCCACATATGTGAGGTCTATTGAGTCTGGATAAAAGTTTGAAGGTGATACAATGGGTAAAGAATTAATCTTTTCAATGAATCATTCTGAAACAACTGTAGTGAAAAATCCAATAAAATCAAATCCTACCTCACATCATATATGAAATTAAACTAAAAAAATGTAATAGAATAATACATAAAAGATGTAAAAGCTCTAGAAGAAAACAGAGAAACTTTTTGCCCCCGTGCAACTCTAAGCAAGGATTTCTTTAAAAGGACATAAAATAAGCTAACTACAAAAGAATAGAAATGATAAACTGGAAATTTTTATTCTTCAAAAGTCACTATTAAGAAATGGTAAAAGCAAAATACAAACTAAGAGACAATATTCATAATACACACTCCCAACAAAAATCTTTTGTCCTGGATACATGTACAATACAATCACTGATAAAAAGACAAACAATTTTTTAAATGTGCAAAAACATAAAACAGATACTTCACAAAAGAAATACAAATTTCAATAAACCAGTGAAAAAGGGCCCAGTATTATTAATAATCCGAGAAAAAGAAGTTAAAACTGTGGAGCTATATCTCCACTTACCAGTACAATGGCTATCTTTTTTTAATTAATAGGTGAGGGTTAGTGAAGATATGGAACATTTAGAACTTCCCAATGGAAAAATTCACTCTTTGGATTCTACAATGCTATAAAACTCTTTAGAAAACAGTTTGACAATAAGTTTTTATATGTATATATACACTCACCATAATACTCAGCAAAACCACACCTTTATGTATTTACCCAAGAGAAAAAATTATGTACATGTATATATATATGTTCTTTTGTGCTTATAAGGTCAGTTTTCATTCCAATCCCAAAGAAAGGCAATGCCAAAGAATGATCAAACTACCGCACAATTGCAGTCATCTCACATGCTAGTAAAGTAATGCTCAAAATTCTCCAAGCCAGGCTTCAGCAGTACATGAACCATAAACTTCCAGATGTTCAAGCTGGTTTTAGAAAAGGCAGAGGAACCAGAGATCAAATGCCAACATCCACTGGATCATTGAAAAAGCAATAAAGTTCCAGAAAAACATCTATTTCTGCTTTATTGACTATGCCAAAGCCTTTGACTGTGTGGATCACAATAAACTGTGGAAAATTCTGAAAGAGATGGAATACCAGACCACCTGACCTGCTTCTTGAGAAACCTGTATGCAGGTCAGGAAGCAACAGTTAGAACTGGACACGGAACAACAGACTGGTTCCAAATAGGAAAAGGAGTATGTCAAGGCTGTATATTGTCACCCTGCTTATTTAACTTATATGCAGAGTACATCATGAGAAATGCTGGGCTGGATGAAGCACAAGCTGGAATCAAGATTGCAGGGAGAAATACCAATAACCTCAGATATGCAGATGACACCACCCTTACGGCAGAAAGTGAAGAAGAACTAAAGAGCCTCTTGATGAAAGTAAAAGAGGAGAGTAAAAACGTTGGCTTAAAGCTCAACATTCAGAAAACTAAGATCATGGCATCCAGTCCCATTACTTCATGCCAAATAGATGAGGAAACAGTGGAAACAGTGGCTGACTATTTTTCTGGGCTCCAAAATAACTGTAGATGGTGATTGAAGCCATGAAATGAAAAGATGCTTACTGCTTGGAGGGAAAGTTATGACCAACCTAGACAGCATATTAAAAATTAGAGACATTACTTTGCCAACAAAGGTCCGTCTAGTCAAAGCTATGGTTTTTCCAGTGGTCATGTATGGATGTGAGATTCGGACTATAAAGAAATCTGAGTGCCGGAGAATTGATGGTTTTGAACTGTGGTGTTGGAGAAGACTCTTGAGAGTCCCTTGGACTGCAAGAAGATCCAACCAGTCAATCTTAAAGGAAATCAGTCCTGAATATTCATTGGAAGGACTGATGCTGAAGCTGAAACTCCAATATTTTAGTCACCTGATGCGAAGAGCTGACTCATTAGAAAAGGCTCTGATGCTGGGAAAGATTGCAGTCAGGAGAAGGGGATGACAGAGGATGAGATGGTTGGATGGCATTCCCGACCCAATGGACGTAAGTTTGAGCAAGCTCTTGGATCTGGTGATGGACAGGGAAGCCTGGTGTGCTGTAGTCCATGGAGTCTCAAAGAGTCGGACATGACTCAGCAATACAAGTCTGTGCTGTACTGTGTTTAGTCACTCAGTTGTGTTCTACTCTTTGCAACCCCATGGACCATAGCCCATCAGGCTCCTCTGTCCATGGGGATTCTCCAGGCAAGAATACTGGAGTGGGTTGCCATAACCTCCTCCAGAGGGTCTTCCCAATGCAGGGATTGAACCCAGGTCTCCAGCATTGCAGGCAGATTCTTTACTGGCTGCACCACGGGAAAGACCATGAATACCGGAGTGGGTAGCCTATCCCTTCTCAAGGGATCTTCCTGACCCAGAAATCGAACCAGAATGTCCTGCATTTCAGGCAGATTCTTTACCAGCTGAGCTACCAGGGAAGCCATATATGTATTTCTATCTCTGGTTGGGGAACTAAGATTCCCTAAGCCATGTGGCCAGGAAAAAAAAAAAAAAAAAGACTTGAACATGAATGATCACAATAGTTTTATTAGTAATAGCCACAAAGCAGAACTTCAATGTCCAAATTGTGACATATTCATGCAATAGGATGCTAGTCATCAATATGAAGAAATGAACTGTCAGTATTCAAACAACATGGGTGAATCGTAAAGGTACGCTGAATTGAAGAAGAGAAGCATAAAAGCATATATGCATGTGTGCTCAGTCACTCATTCATGTCTAACTCTTTATGACCCTATGGACTGTTGCTCACCAGGCTCCTCTGTCCATGGAATTTTTCTGGCAATATTACTAGAGCAGGTTGCCATTTCCTCCTCCAGGGGTCTTCTTGACTCAGGAATAGAACCTGGATCTCTTGTGTTTCCTGCATTTGCAGGCAATTCTTTACCATTGAGACACCTGGGAAGTCCCATAAAAGCATATATCCTGGTGACCTATTTATATGGGGTTCTAAAAAGGTAATATTAATCTATAGTGATAGAATACAGATCAACAGTGCCTGGGGAGAGCTGGAGTGGCTTCCCAAGAAGGGACACCAAGAGGAGCATGAGAAAACTTTTCGGTATAACTTGATTAGGGTGGTGGTTACATAGATATGGGTGTAAACGTATATCAATATTCACCAAATATTCATTTTAAAAATGGATGCATTCCATTTATTGTACGTGAATTAGAACACAATATGGCTCAGCTGGTAAAGAATATGCCTGCAATGCGGGATAACTGGGTTTGATCCTTGGGTTGGGAAGATCCCCTGGAGAAGGGAAAGGCTACCCACTCCAATATTCTGGCCTGGAGAATTCCATGGAATATATAATCCATGGGGTCGCAAAGAGTTGGACACGACTGAGTGACTTTCAGCCTTCAGCCTTCACCCAGCATCAATTTAAAGAGTCCAATGAATGCTTCATTAAATATTTATTATATAAAGCATTTTATAATGACTAGATAACATGATATCCTGGTTTTTAAAAGACTGCAAAAAAGTGCATATGGAATAGGAAATATAAATTCAATTTATAGCCTTCTACAATAAGACATAAGTTGCTGTGTTTATTTAGAAAAGAACAATGATATTTTACTGGTCTTATATGTAATGTAAAAACTTAAAACTAAGTTAAAAAATAACAATTATGAATAGTCCCTCCAGGGAATTTTTATATGTCAGCTTTTTACTTCTTCGTGTTAAATGAAGTGAAGCCAGTGAAACCCCAGGCAACTAAAAGCACTACCAGAAAAGGGTAGAATTAGTAATTCCCTTTTTTATCTGGACAGTAAAAAAATATTTCTCTGTCATCACAACTTCTAGCTTGTAATGAGGCAAGACTTTACAACAAGAATCATTTAAAATTGGGTGGGCTTCCCCGGCGGTGCAGTGGATACCTGCCAATGCAGGAGACTAGGGTTCCATCCCTGGGTCATGAAGATCCCCTGGAGAAGGAAATGGCAACCCGCTCCAGTATTCTTGCCTGGAGAATTCCAAGAACAAAGGAGCCTGATGGATTACAGTCCATGGGGTCGCAAAGAGTAGAACATGACTGAGTGACTGCGCATGCACACAAGCCAATTTTATATCCCATATCACAATATCTTGAATTTTAAAAAGTACCACCAAACTGAAGTTTCCTTACCACTGGATTGATATCCAGCTTGTCATTATGACTTGATATACTTCAAATGTCTAAGTGAATTTAGAATATATATTGTGTGTGTAGTATGTTCAGCACCCTTCTGGGGGTAGTGACTTAATATGAATGACTTTTGTTGTATCACTTCTTTTGCAAGGTAAGGCCGGGTTGCTCATGAAACCAACTTGCATTCCACCAGTGCTTCAGAACACTTTCCAATTCAATCTGTTATATATCCATCTCAGATTGTGGCAGGCAACAATCTTTATTACTTACTGCTGATTAAATTAAATTCACGTAGCTTAACACTGAAAGTTTCGATAAACCAACAGTTTACAACAATAAAGTGTAATCTTTCAGTTTTATACATTATTTTCAAGGTTCTTTACCATCTGAGCCACCAGGGAAGCTCACTAATCCTTTAAGATCCATAATAATTAAATATTTTCATTATATGAAATAAATTATCAAAAGACCCCAGATACTGACTCTTCCTAGTTTATCTTCACAGGACTTTCCCCTTTGCTCAGCAGGCATGATAAACATCCATGTTCCTCAGCATCCTATTCTCAAGTTTCTGCACTTTCTCTGAGATACTTCATCTACATTCTGGGTTTTGACAACTAATGAACTGCCATTTTCTCTCAAAATGATTTCTCAAATCCCTCTCACTCTCTCATTTTCCAAGTCCCACAAATCTACCATCAAATACTCATCTAAAATTTGCTATCATTCATATTTCTACCTTTTCAAGCCCCTTGAGTCTCTACATCAAATGTCATATTTACTTCCAAATTGATGACTTTACCAGCTGTCTCTTTTGACTCATTTCATCTTATCTAGCCATCACAATGTCACTTAAAATACATTAATCTGATCACATTGCCTCTGTTTATAACATGTAACACTTCCTCAATGTTTTTAAGATTGAGTCCACATTCTTTAAATAGCATTTAATAGCTTATATCAAACTATCTTTTGAGACTTGACCTCCAGGACTCCCTTGCCCTCATCCCTTCCATGGCTATAGGCCCTCCAGCTGCTGTCTACCTATCTACCTATAGATATAATACATTCTTATAAAGTTATATTCTTTAAAACATACTTTCTCTGACTATGAAAACAGAGGTTGGAAGTTATTTTTTATTTATAACTTCAATGTTTTTTAATTGGTGTTTGTGTAATGACTCTCATCAGCTAG
Source organism: Bos mutus (assembly GCF_027580195.1). Taxonomy (NCBI): domain Eukaryota; kingdom Metazoa; phylum Chordata; class Mammalia; order Artiodactyla; family Bovidae; genus Bos; species Bos mutus. The sequence goes on along the minus strand of NC_091630.1, from coordinate 53,232,079 downwards.
CTTTGTGACAACGAGCAAGTCAACACATCTGAGTATCAGTTTCTGTCCCCAGAAAATAAAGGCTGGATATCTATTTCTAAGCTTCCTTTCTTCTTTATAATCCCCCAGATTATAATTTTTATGAAATAAAGATCCAAATCTGTCAGTGCAACATCTTGAATGTCTAAAATAATGCCCAGACCTCAGTAAGTATTATAGAGTAAATTAAGTAATATATATTTGTATATGTTGTTTTATTGGTGGATTAACTCACATTCATAAACACATATATGTTATACATGTATATATCTCTGAATTATTTAAAAATATGATTTTGCCTAAACATAGAATTTCATCTTTTCTCTGTATTATACTTAGATTTTCTTGTCTAGATTTTAAGCAGTTTGTGTCATCAACCTTTTTAACTATTTTTTCTGGCTCATAAATTTCATACCTGTATTTTTCAGTTAACCACCAGTTATCAAAATTCTTTCTAGCATTCCTTCTAGAATTATTATGCTCATTTTGAGGAAGATGAATTATGGAAATATTATTCAAAAATAAACATTTCACAATATTTTTATACAGTAAAATTGAGCATATGTATACTTCATACAAAAAGTTTATTGACAACACATCTACATATATTGCACTTTTTAAATATAGCTGGTTGTTTGCGTCAGAAAGACTGCCTACCACTTATATTCCAACCAGCTGCTATACAAAAATTAAGTTTTAATGGACCTACCACACCTTCAGCCTCTTGTCTCCAGTCACTGTGCTTAGCTGTGGGATTCCCATTAACATTAATGGGAGCTCCATGCACATATCACCTGGAGAACAGACCCCTGAATGTTTGATCATTATCTTCCCAGACAGGTAGGAATGGCATCAATCAGGTATCCCACTTAGTTTCACAGTATGTACTATTAAAGGCATCAGGGCAATAAAAACACAGCTTTCTAACACTTTCTTTAAAAAACCATAAAAATGTACAGAACAACCAAAGAAGATTTTTAAAGCATACAAGAAGTACATGGCTTTCTTGCATATCTTTTTATAATTACGAATGACTCCAAACTGAAGTATACAGGCTACTTCCTTGCTAAGGCAGCCATAATGTGATAATAAAGACAAGTTTCATTATATAAAACAGATCTGATTTACTATAATGTAGCCAAAGAGTGAAGAGGCAGTGAAGTTTACATAGATACTGCTTGACCTCTGGATTTTCTTTCCTTTTAACATTTTCCCACCATATCATTAATAAATCAAATGCTTTTATGTGGTTAAAAGAAGACAGCATGAGTGATTAGTACTAGTCTGTGAGCTCCGGCATGATGGAAGGAACATGATGAAAGTAAGGACATGTTTTCAGTTCTGATTTTACTGAATTAAAATCAGTAAATCAGGAACAGCAACATAGCGACAAGGGAAGAATGAAAAGGAAATGTGGATTCTCTTTCCCTTCTCCGGGGGACCTTTCCAATCCAGGTATCGAACCAGTGTCTCCTGCATTGCAGACAGATTCTTTATTGTCTGAGCCACCAGGGAAGCCATCAGGGAAGTGCTGTCTGTTAGTTCATGAATATCTGCATGCATAGATTTTCTTGTCTAGATTTTATAACTTTGCAACTTCTATTTTCAGGGAAATTCCCACCTATCAGGGAACACCCTCCTTGTCCTAGCCCCCCATTTATCATACAAATAATCAACTCCAAGACAGGACCTGCTTACAGAGTGGAGTGTTTTGTATCTGGAAATATCTGACTTAGCTGAATCTGACCTACATCTAGATGAGATTTTACGATGGATCGTAACCAGGCTTGAGCTCTCCAGAGACTAAGCAAATTCCTCTGACATCATCAGAACTGGGTGAAAAGCAGAGGAATAAATACAGGAAGAATATGCTCATTTTATTGTATCACAATTTGTCCCTCAAAATGCAGTCCTAAGCCTGATCTAGTCAATGTTCAAGATCCATGTGGGAGGTATTATGATCCCATTTAAACAGATGAGGAAACCAACACTCAATAAACTTAAGTTTCTTTCCAAGACTATGCTGTATTTAGTATTCTGTGTTTTGCCATGCTGCTATTGCTGCTAAGTCACTTCAGTCGTGTCCGACTCTGTGCAACCCCATAGACAGCAGCCCACTAGGCTCGCCGGCCCCTGGGATTCTCCAGGCAAGAACACTGGAGTGGGTTGCCATTTCCTTCTCCAATTTCCAAGGAAAGTGAAAAGTGAAAGTGAAGTCGCTCAGTTGTGTCCGACTCCTAGCGACCCCATGGACTGCACCCTACCAGGCTCCTCTGTCCATGGGATTTTCCAGGCAAGAGTACTGGAGTGGGTTGCCATTGCCTTCTCCATGTTTTGTCATATGCTTATGGAAAAGAAATATCATCAACTCTAAACTTAGTCTCTTTAACAAGTGGTGCTGGGAAATCTGGTCAACCACTTGTAAAAGAATGAAACTAGAACACTTTCTAACACCATATACAAAAATAAACTCAAAATGGATTAAAGATCTCAATGTAAGACCAGAAACTATAAAACTCCTAGAGGAGAACATAGGCAAAACACTCTCTGACATACATCACAGCAGGATCCTCTATGATCCACCTCCCAGAATATTGGAAATAAAAGTAAAAATAAACAAATGGGACCTAATTAAACTTAAAAGCTTCTGCACATCAAAGGAAACTATTAGCAAGGTGAAAAGACAGCCTTCAGAATGGGAGAAAATAATAGCAAATGAAGCAACCGACAAACAACTAATCTCAAAAATATACAAGCAACTCCTACAGCTCAACTCCAGAAAAATAAATGACCCAATCAAAAATGGGCCAAAGATCTAAATAGACATTTCTCCAAAGAAGACATACAGATGGCTAACAAACACATGAAAAGATGCTCAACATCACTCATTATCAGAGAAATGCAAATCAAAACCACTATGAGGTACCATTTCACACCAGTCAGAATGGCTGCGATCCAAAAGTCTACAAATAATAAATGCTGGAGAGGGTGTGGAGAAAAGGGAACCCTCTTACACTGTTGGTGGGAATGCAAACTAGTACAGCCACTATGGAGAACAGTGTGGAGATTCCTTAAAAAACTGGAAATAGAACTGCCTTATGATCCAGCAATCCCACTGCTGGGCATACACACTGAGGAAACCAGAAGGGAAAGAGACACGTGTACCCCCATGTTCATCACAGCACTGTTTATAATAGCCAGGACATGGAAGCAACCTAGATGTCCATCAGCAGATGAATGGATAAGAAAGCTATGGTACATATACACAATGGAGTATTACTCAGCCATTAAAAAGAATACATTTGAATCAGTTCTAATGAGGTGGATGAAACTGGAGCCTATTATACAGAGTGAAGTAAGCCAGAAGGAAAAACACCAATACAGTATACTAACGCATATATATGGAATTTAGAAAGATGGTAAATAATAACCCTGTATACGAGACAGCAAAAGAGACACTGATGTATAGAACAGTCTTATGGACTCTGTGGGAGAGGGAGAGGGTGGGAAGATTTGGGAGAATGGCATTGAAACATGTGAAACGTCATGTATGAAACGAGATGCCAGTCCAGGTTCAATGCACGATGCTGGATGCTTGGGGCTGGTGCACTGGGACGACCCAGAGGGATGGTGTGGGGAGGGAGGAGGGAGGAGGGTTCAGGATGGGGAACACATGTATACTAATTAAATAATTTTCTATTAAAGAAAAAAAAAAGAAAAAATAAATAAATAAACTTAAAAGCGTGACATACATAATACTGCATCCTGATATCTAAGTGATTTATTTGAATAACATTTATTCCTTTTCCTTCTTTGTTTTTATTGTGGTAAAGTCATATAATATAAAACATACTGTTTTAACCATATTTAACTGTACAGTTCTGTGGTGCTGGGGAAGACTCCAGAAAGTCCCTTGGACAGCAAGGAGATCAAACCAGTCAGTCTTAAGGGGGGATCAACCCTCAATAGTCACTGGAAGGATGGATGCTGAAGCTGAAGCTCCAGTATGTTGGTAATCTGATGCAAACAGACAACTCATTGGAAAAGTCCCTAATGCTGGGAAAAATTGAGGGCAGAAAGAGAAGAGGATGTCAGAGGATGAGATGGCTGGACGACATCACCGAAGCAATGCTCATGAACTTGAGCAAATTCCAGGAGACAGTGAGGGACAAGGAGGTCTAAGGTGCTGCAGTTCTTGGGGTCACAAAGAGCTGGACACAACTGGGTGAGTGAACAGCAACAACTGTGCAGCTCAGTGGCACTAAGTACATTTACACTGTTGTGCAACTCTCACGATCACCCATTTCCGGAATTTTTCACCGTCCTAAACTGAAACTCTGTCCCCAGTCTTAACCACCAACCCACCAGGAAAGTTCCAAAACTAGGTCACACATTTGTAAAGTTAGAGCTTATGCTTTTATTTCACTGTATAACTGCATCTAATAACAATAATTTCTCCTGTTGGTATTATGCTTTGCCATCTTCAAAGTGTTTGTACAAGAAAAATTTACTTTTCAGAACTCTGTAAAGTAAAGCCTGACGGGTAGTTAACTGATCTTACACCTGAGCATTCTTAAGTGACTGCATAGTAAGTCAACAGACATCTGATTTGGGGCTTCTTACAAAAATGTGTTCCTTCTGTGTGCAGGACTTTCTTTTGGAGAGAGCAAATGGACTGGGTTTTCAGACCTGGTTTGTTTCCACCACTCTCTATTAACACAGCTCCCCGAGTGGCTCAGTCAGTACAGAATCTGCCTGTAATGTAGCTACCAGGGTTCAATTCCTGGGTCAGGAAGATACCCTGAGAAGGTAATGGCAACCCACTCCAGTATTCTTCCCTGGAGAGTCTCATGGACAGAGGAGCCTGGTGGGCTACAATCCACAAGGTCGGAAAAGCCAGAAAAAACTTAGTGACTAAACCACCACCACCACTCTCTGTCCACTGACCCAAGTTTTATAATTTCAGGGCACTATGACATTGTCAGAACTTACCCTCAAAATATCACCTATATCTGAAAAAAAAATATATATATATATAACCTATATCTGAAAGCTGTTTCCAGAATGGGTGGAAAGAAATCTCAATGGGCTAGGTTTGAGACATTCCACATACAATAGATTGATTTGTGACACTCAGAAGTTGCGTCAGCACGTAAAGGTTCAGAGAGGCACTATATGCAAAAAACTAACAAAAGTTTAAATTCAGCTAAATGGCACAACTGAACCTCTGAAAATTTCAGAACAGATTTTTAACATATTGAAACTGATTAATGACATGCAGAATAATGCACTCTATTTTGGATCTTCCCTACCCAGGGATCGAAACTGTGTCTCTTTTATCTCCTGCATTGACATTGGCAGGCAGGTTTTTTACCACTAGTGCCACCTGGGAAGTCCCTGAGTTACCATGCCCTCCTTCAGAGGATCTTGCCAACCCAGGGACTGAACCCAGGTCTCCTGCATTGCAGGTGGATTCTTTACCATCTGAGCCACCAAGGAAGCCCATATTGTTGATAGAGGAGACTGGAGAAGTATGCACAGATAACAAGACCACTGCAAAGAAAATGAGGAATGAGCTACAGACAGTGAGGTTGGCTGCAGCACAGCTGGGAGCTCCCAATACCTTTGGTCACCTTAGCGTAGTCTTCCATGCAGAGAAAAAAAGAGGAGCCGACCATTTCTGAAGGTATTTTTTAGGCTTCTTAGAAACAGCTTTATGATTTTATGATATTTTATCCTTATCTTGGGCTTCCAAGGTGATGTTAGTGGCAAAGAACCCGCCTGCCAATCCAGGAGACACAGGTTTGATCCCTAGGTCAGGAAGATCCCCTGGAGAAGGAAATGGCAACCTACTTCAGTATTCTTCCCTGGAGAATCCCAGGGACAGAGGAGCCTGAGGATACAGCCCATGGGGTTGCAAAGAGTTGGACATGACTTCGCAACTGACCACACATGCATCCTTATTTTAGTATCTCAAGTGGCCACACAAGAAAAATGTGAGAAAGAATAGCTAACATAAAATGCCAGTGCTTTAGAGTGGCATTGTCTGTGTCCGTAAGGAGGCCTTTATTTCTCTTCCTTTTCTTTTTTCTCATCCTCTCCCTCTTCTTTCTTTCCTTCTTCCCCTTCTTGCTTTACATTTTCATAATATAGCTGTTAGCCAAAGGCAAATGCCCCCAATTTCATTCATTGACTCAGCCATGTTTTCTTTCCCTGAAGATAAAATAGCACAATATAGAATACAACTGAGCTTCGCATCTCAAGACACAGAACTCCAATAGTGAACAACAGATGGCTTCGCTTATACTGGGGACTTACGACCAAAGTGACCAATGAACAAAGGGAGAACATACTTTTTTAAAGCTGCTCAATCTGGGATCTGTGAGGAAGGCACTCATCTCAGCCACAATGCACCTCCCTAAGTGACGGCTACTGTCTCCTATTTTGTAGAGAAAATTAATATTCTTCTTATCAGAAGCTTATAGCAAAATCTCATTTAAGAATGTAAACCAACAGTCTAATGAATTGATCCCAATATTGTTTTAATTTTCAATCTTCTAATTTTAATGAGGTTACTACAGGAACATAAAAATAATTGAATCAGAAAATAATGAACTATTGATTCTTTTGTTGTGAACTCATCCCACTCCTTGACGTATACTTTGAGACCACAGGGCATTATATGAGCAAATTATAGTACATGAAGGAGAATGTGAAGCAGAAATGACAGCTATGATTTTCTCATTAAAACCAACCTAAAACAATGTTTGCATTCAGAATTAACCAAGCCTTTTTAATATGTCTTAATTTTATGATACTGACTGCCACTGGAAATCTACAGAGTATATAAGCTAGAAACTCCTCACTGTCACTGAGATTTTTAGCAATATTTCCTTGATGATTTTGAACAAACTAACATAATAAAAAATTTAAAAGATTCAAAGGCAATACAAAATTGTAAAAGTTATAGAATTCTCCCGTCTTCATGTTTTTGCATAGATTCAATAAGACCAAATGGAGAAAGGAAAATGAAATTGTTTTAGCCTTCCAATCATATGTTGACAACAATTTTTAAAGCTAGCTGCTGAAAGCAGCTTATTGCTTAATTTTGTATTATACATCTATCCTGGGATATACCTGGGAAATCTTCCTATTTCTCTATTTCAGCTGGTTTCTGCAATAATTGAAGTTAGGCAAAAAAAAAAAAAAAGAAGAAGAAGAACCTGCCTTTCATCCAAAGAACGAACATAGTATATGGTTACAGATTTAGTGTGCTAAGTCAAACAATGTATATGCACTTAAAAGGCAGAATACAAAAGGAAATCAATTACCTTTTCTCTTTCCTTTTTCTTTTCTTTTTTTTTTTTTTTTTTTGCTATTTATTGCTTTGTGTGTAGGGGAACAGCACCCTTTGAACTGAAACGTTTTCCTTCTTTCCTATTTCTTCATTACAAACAGCCTTGTTTTCTTAAATATCAAAAGAGCCCAGACCTATACCTGAAATAAAAACTGTTTCCCTTTACGTAATTTTCAAGGGGCTTTTAGAGTATCTTTCCCCAGTGATTATAGGGTATTTCCACATACGCTGTCATTTTAAGGTGAAAAATGTGCAAGGACAGTCACACCATCTGTCATCAACTGGGTTCCCTGACACCCGGAGCTGCTCTGAAATGGCCAGCGGCCTCCTGCATAACAAAGACCTTGCCCCTTGGCATTGTTTGTTCCTTGACCTGAGCTGAGAGTCCTTCAAAAGGCTCTTTCCTGCAACCATTTCAGGACTGCTTCTCAGGGGCAGGGTCTTCAAAAGAAAAAAAATTATTTATGCATATAGGAAATTTGAAATGCTCCGGCCTTACATCTAAACCAATAGACTAAACCCTAGGAGGAGTTGGTCCTTAGCTTTGTTTCTGTGATCCCTGAAGGAAAACCTACTTAGCATTATTCTTTTTTTTTTCCTTTTTTTCTTTTGGAAGTTTCTTTAAGATATAATTTATGTGTTAAGCAATCCATCTGTACAGCCAGAGTGTGTAGGTTAAATGTAACCGGACCATTCAAATACAGAAGCTGTGTCATAATAAGTGAAAAATACACCTCTGACCAACAAAACCCCAGTGCCTCTCACAGTGGAAGTCACAGGCAAGCTATTCTTACTGCCATGTCAAGCACCACTTACGACTTACAAATACAATACAGTACAATCTCACTGTAGGTCACTTGTGCCCAAAGAAGGATTACAGCTGCAGCTCACAATATTTATGAAAGAAACACATAGAAAAAGAGAAAATGTCAACTATTGTGAAAGATTTTTACTAAAGAATGGATACCCTCATATGCCTGCCATATGAAGACATAAAGCTGTGGCTTCTCTTCCTTTTAATTTGCCATGGCTGTAAAAATGTGTGTTCCTCAATTTAGGGAAATCTAAGCGAGGGTTCTCTTATTTTAAGAGACAGAGTTTTGAAAATCAGGCAGATCTCTGTTAAAAGAAGCATCAGCCATTTCTAGGAATGAATGAATAAACACAAAAGGATATTCCCTCTGTCAACATAATTAATGGCGAGATTTTATGAGCTTCATTTAGTCCCCAAGACATAGTTATATACAATACATGGAGTGTGTGTTTATGTGCACCATAATATAAATATGTAAAAGTCATATCATTAAATCTTTTATATGTCTGTATTCATAATACACAAAGCTGTTTTTAAATTATTTAAAGATCTATTCTCTTTCCATATACATTAATACTAATAAGAGTTGCCGTCAACATCAAAGGGAAACTAGACCCCTAATTAGAGTCCTGGTCTGCCCTGAGATTCGCATTGCAGAGCAAACAAATATGGAATAAGTTGAACATTAGAGAAACTAATAATCAGTCTTCATTCTCAACTTCTGATTATTGCAAGAATATAGTGATTTCTTAATAATAAAATGCAACCACTTTCCATCACATTCTGTAAACATAAAATTTCATGCGAGCAGTTCCCAAAGAAAAAGATAACAGTTAAAACAGATAAAGCTGTTGTGTCCTCCTATTAGAATACAGGACAGTTACAATGGCTCCAGAAATTTTAAATAGATTTCAATTTTTGAAGTTTTGATGTTGCCTTTTTTTCTTTTGCCTTAGACATTTTGATTATCGTTTTGACAATATGCATGTGTTTTTTCAAATGGCAAATTCCCTATTGAAATTCTGGTTTCATATGAGGCTGGTATTAAAAATATCAGCCATCTATTAAACAAACATTTGGTGAGAACATTTTCTGTACCAGAAATTTTGCTAGATACTGAAAATATATAAGCAAAAAAAAGCTTCTGGCCTTGTGTTGCCAAATGGTTAAAGAATGAAACAATTAAACAGACATAGAATTAAGTATATGATGAGAACTATTTCTGAATATCAAAGTAATACATGCAAGTGTTTAAGGATCTCAAATTAAAAAGAAAATGTACTTTGTGACTTTAACTTGATTGCTACTTTAATTTTTCAGTTCTGGATAGATTCTCAAAATTGTTTTTATGGAAAATTTCATACATATACAAAAAATGTAGTATAATGGATTCACATGTATATATCACTAGCTTCCCCAATTATCAACTCGTGGCATACATATCCTTTTCCATGTTATTTTTGGGAAAATCCCAGATACTGTATTATTCTATCCGTAAATATTTCTAAAGATAACCACAGTATTATTACCAAACCTAAAATTAGCCATAATTCATTAATATTATCAAATATCTCATCAGCATTCAAATTAAAGTGATTTTCAAGTGTCATATTTAAAATTTATTTACATAAGAACCAAACAAGACTCACACACTGAGTTTGGTAAATACGTCCTTAAGTCTCTTTGTATATATAATTTCTTAATCTTCCTCTGTCTTCTTTTCTACCTCTTTCAATCTAGGAGTTGTAGATACGGTTAATGTTATTTCACAGACTTCTCCCACAGTCTGAATCTTGCCAACTGCATTTTTGTGATCACTTCTAGAAATTGTTAAGAGTACCAATAGCTACTCTGAAAATTGTTAAATAAGTAGAAAAATAAGCTATTCATAGTGACTTCCTGGCATGAAATATTTGATCACAGAAAATTCTTCTCTATAGAAGAATAACAGTGAACAGATATAAGAGAAATGCCAGAATAAGAAAAATTGTCATTTTGAAACTTCTATCTAAATAATATATCTAAGTTTGCAATCAGTAGCTGTTAAAATAATGACATGAGAAGTTAATGAGGAACTTTATAATGGATAGATGAGGCTGACAACACTTGAACCCACAGTTATTATTAACATCATCAAAATGGGACAAAAAGAAACTTGCCTTGTGTGACGCAAGTAATTGACACAGCATCATTTATAAAGTATTCTAGTCAATAAATAATTAACTAAATTAAGCCAGATCTCTAAATTCACTATCATTTTACAGAAATATGGGAGATAATAAAGACTGATAAATAACATCATATAAAGATGTCATCAGCATGTCCAGAATATGGGAAATGTTATAGAAAATGAAATAACCTAGTTCATTCAACAATAAAAAAAACACTTCAAAAATAAAGGAAGAGGAGTAACTTTACATATTTTATATACACTTAAGAGATAAGTTGATCTAAAGCAATGTAAAAATTTTGTAGGATCCTAATTCAAATTAATTCACTATGAAAATAAGTTTGTGAGACAATTAGAAATTCTGACCCTGTGATCATGGCACTATGCTTATTTTTTAGAAATCTTATTTGTCAGAGATACTCATTGAAGTATTTATGGAAGAAATTATAGATATGTGGAATTTTCTTTAAAATACTCCAGTAACAGGTAAAGTGAGGGAGCTGCAACAGTTGATGAAACAAGACTGTAAAATGTTGATAATTATCGCAGGTGGCTGATTGGTATGTGAGTTTTCATCTGTATGTCTGAACATTGTCATATTAAAGTGACTTTTTAAAAGATAAATAATTTCTTTTCCATCTGGTGATACCTTTGGAAGCTTCTTTACCCTGAAATTGAAAATAAATGTGATCAGGTTTTAAGCACAATTCTTCCGTAAGAAATCACTACATATTTTAGAGAAAGAAGTGTACATGTTCTATTAAAAATTCTGCAGCTAGGCCCTGATAGTTGTAACTCAAAATATCATCATGGATGAAAAGCATTACCAACACCTGAGCACTTGTTAGAATGCAGACTCTCACCTCCCCTCTTGACCTAATGAATCAGAGTCTGTATTTTATATAAGATCCCCATTAACTCTTATGCACATGAAAGTTTGAGAAGTACTACTCTAGATCCCATTCTCCTCATGGATCTTTCATCATTAATTATTACTTTAACCTATGTTCCCAGGTAGCTCAGTGATAAAGAATCTGCCTGCCAAAGCAGAAGACATAGGAGACATGGGTTCGATCCCTGAGTCCGGAAGATGCCCTAGAGTAGAGAATGGCAACCCACTCCAGTATTCTTGCCTGGAGAATCCCATGGACAGAAGAGTCTGGTGGGCTACAGTCCATGGGGTTGCAAAGAGTCGGACAGGACTGAGCAACTGAACACTTACGCACAACCTATGTTCAGTCTTTCCTTTTCACTAGCTACTTCTTAATGGCTTATACACAAGCCTGGTTATCTCTCATCTTTAAAAAATGAAATAAATGATCAAACAAACAGAGAGATAAACTTGTTTCAAGTTCACTGCTGACCTAGAAGCTTGGACTTAGTTGAGAAACTTACATACGCTTAACCCAAGAACCCCTCTTTTTACTTAGGTTCACTCTAGTAGGTTTCTGTTGCTTGCCATGAATAGAATCCTCACACATCAAGAGTCCATCTTTGATTCCCATCTCACTCTAATTTTCAGTGAAATTCTATCATGCCCACATAGATTCTCTTTCCAAGGACCACATGAGCATTGCTTTCACACCAGTAAGCCAAGAGAACAGTGCCATGAGCCAAAGAGGATTATTCTCAAGTCTTAGAAATCTCATGAAATTTGCCTTGTTAGATTTTGGACTTGCTTAGAACCCATGACCCCTTTCTTCTTTCCAATTCCTCCATTTTGCAACAGAAATATCTATCCTATGACTGTCCTACTGTTGTATTTCAGAAGCACATAAATTGACCAGCTTCTCAGATTCACAGCTGGAGAGAAGTTTTGTCTCAGGAGTAATCATACTTCAAGTCTCACCCATGCCTGATTTAGATGATATTTAGGTTACACTTTGGTCTTACAGGTAATTCTGAAATGAGTTAAGACATTGGGATGTTTGGGATGGGGTAAATGCATTTTGCATGTGAGATGAACATAAATTTTGGAGGTGAAATAGTATAGAATCATGTCTTCCCAGGTGGTATTAGTGGTAAAGAACCCACCTGTAAATGCAGAAGGCATAAGAGACATAGGTTCGATCCCTGGGTCAGGAAGATCTCCTAGAGATGGAAATGGGAACCCACTCCAGTATTCTTGCCTGGATAATCCCAGGGACAGGGGAGCCTGGCGGGCTACAGTCTGTAGGGTAGCAAAGGGTTGGACATGACTGAAGTGACTTTGCAAGCTTGCACGTGTCTGCCCAAAATTCATATATGAGTTTGTATGACTGTATTTGAAGTTCAGATTTTTTCCCTAATATTTATTTATTTACTTGGCTGAGTAGGGTCTTAATTGTGGCACTCGGGCTCTTTGTTGTGGCATGTGGGATCTAGTTCCCTGACCAGGGATCAAACCCAGGCCCCTGCATTGGGAGCTTGGAGTCTTAGCCCGGGAGTCCCTGGAAATAGGATCTTTAAGGAAAAAATTAAGGTTATATGAGATTTTAAGTGGGGCCTTAATCTGGTAGGACTGGTATCCTTATAAGAAAAGACAGCAGGGATGTCAACATACAGAAAAAGGGCCATGTGAAGACAGAAAACAGCCATCTGTAAGCCAAGGAGTGAGGTCCCAGGAGAAACCAAACTTGCTGAGATCTTGTTCTTGAACTTACAAACCCTAGAACTGTGAGAAAATAAAGTTCTGTTGTTTAAGCCATCAAATCTATGGGATTCTGTTATGGCAGATGAATATAATTCCCCCAAAGCCTCCCTGACTTCACCACTCTCACTCCCTGATGCTTTATCCACAGTTTACAGGCTGATTCTCCTGAAAGGTAAATTGGGTAAAAATTTTCCTACGCTCCAAACATAATGTCATTCGTGTCCACAAGATAACATTCCAAGTAGCTGTCATGACACAGGATCGGTGGTCCCTGTTTTACCCTCCAGGGTCATTTCCTGGCAAACATGGGCAAAAAGCAAACACTCTAGAAAAACAGACACAACCATATTCAGTTCTAAATTGCCATGCTGATTCATAGAACATAGTGTTGTCATTCATGAGTCAAGCCCTCCTCAGACTACCAAGCAAGCTGCAACTCATACTCAACAATTCCCACAAGAGTCTTGTGCTCAAAGAGATATTTGATTTCCCCAGACTATGCTGATCACAACCTTCTTTGTGCTATTACTGTATAAACCTTTTTTATACTTAAGGAACAACACTTCACTTTAATTCTTTACTGCTGATCCCTTTCAAGACTGGATTTTTGAGGATCATACTTTATTTATCTGTATATCCTCTCTACTTGTCATACAGATAACTCAGTTACTAACTGAAAGAAATGAAGAATTTATTGATTGGTTGGTTGATTAATGAAGCATATGAAGTATCATTTACTGGGTCCAGATCATCCCTAACTTAGAAGATCTATAGGAGATCAGATTGGAAAAATATTCTAAAGAATGGAAGAATGCTGAAATTAACATGATTTGAGAAGCTAAGGAAGCAAGGAACAAATTACTGATTATTATATTCCACTTCAGTCTCCCCAGATTCCCAATTCCTGTACTCCTTGTCATAATCACAACACATTCAAAATAGAGCTCATTTTACTATATGTTAAATTTACTTATTTATCATCACATAAATCATTTTGCTGATTCCTGAAAGAGAACTCAATGTGTAATGGAAAAGCACTAAATTAGAAAGCGGAATACTTGAGTTCCTAGCTCTGTGACTTAAGACAACTCACCATCTCTAAAGTGTCATTTTTCTCACTGCAAAATCATATTTTTATAACTAACCAGTTCAACTCAAGAAGTGGTTTTGAAAATCAAGAGGGATGATGTACAGTTTACATTCATCATTCCATAAAGGTTTTTTTCCTAGTGAACTGGCAGTGTTTCTGCATATCCCTAACACTGCTCTGCATATGGCCCCAGCTCACTGCTGCTCTTCTCATTGACTGACATTGTCAGATCACTTAAATTTTCTAAACCTTAATCTTCCTAAGTATATAAGTGAAATAATATGATAAAGTGTTTCTAAGGCAAAATGCAAATCTAAAATATTTTGTACTCTCACGTCATTTAGTTTCAGGTATTTTTATTATCCTAATTATGTGACTTTGGGTAAGTATGTAACTGCATTACTTTCCTTATGTATAAAAAGAAAATGTAATTGGATTGTTAAGGAATTGGGACAATGTGTGTCAAGTGTTTAATGTAGCATATCATTGGTCAGTATTATCAATTAAAATTACTGGGTTAATATTACTAGCACCTACTCTTGAGGTGGCTCAGATGGTGAAGAATCTGCCTTCAATGCAAGAGACCCAGGTTCAATCCCTGGGTCAGGAAGATCCCCTAGAGAAGGTTTATGGTAACCCACTCCAGTATTCTTGCCTGGAAAATCACACAGAGGAGCCCGTGGACTACAGTCCATGCGGTTGCAGAGTCAGACACGACTGAGTGACTAACACTCTTAAAATATTACTGCTACCAACAGGTGTCGCTGGAGAACTAAACCTGCAAAGTTTTCCATGACTCATGACACTTTGGATATAGCTTAAATATCTTTGACTTATACCTAATATTTGTTTCATTTGGAAGGATGACAGCTAATTATATAAAATAGTAGAATTTGCCATTAATAGACAAAATAGATACAATTCATAATAAATATTTGCTTAATAAAAGATATTTGTAATATCTGGTGATTGTGTATGGTGTCTTCTGGAGAAAACTGGTCTTTGATCTTTGCTCCCCAGTCAAATCATCAAACTTGATCGAATCATTACTGTGTTAGTTATTCTGTGTATTCTGGTGCCACTTACTGTAGTCTCTTGCAGAGGGTGAAAGAGAAGTATGGAAAAGCTGACTTAAAACTCGGCATTCAAAAAACTAAGCTCATAGCATCTGGTCCCAAATAGATGGGATAAAAAGTGGAAACAGATTTTATTTTCTTGGGCTCCAAAATCTCTGCAGCCATGAAATTAAAAGGCACTTTCTCCTTGGAAGAAAAGCTATGACAATCCTAGACAGCATATTAGAAAGCAGAGACATCACTTGTCCAACAAATGTCCATATAATCAAAGTATGGTTTTTCCAGTAGTCATGTACAGATGTGAAGTTGGACCATAAAGAAGGCTTAGCGCCAAAGAATTGATGCTTTCAAAATGTGGTGCTGGAGAAGACTTTGAGACTCCCTTGCACTGCAAGGAGATCAAACCAGTCAATCCTAACCATGAATATTCATTGGAAAGACTGATGCTGAAGCTAAAGCTCCAAAACTTTGGCCACCTGATGCAAAGAGCCAATTCATTGGAAAAGACCCCAATGCTGGGAAAGACTTGGGGCAAGAGGAGAAGGGGAAGACAGAGGATGAGATGGTTGGATGGCATCACCAACTCAATGGACATGAGTTTGAGCAAATTCTGGTAGATGGTGAAGGACGGAAGTCTGGCGTGCTGTAGTCCATGGGGTGACATAGAGTTGGACATGAATCAGAGACTGAACAACAACTGTAAACATTGTAAAACTTTGTAAACTATAAAACATTGTCCTTATACTTAAACAAAACCATTACTATTAAAGCTGTCATTGCAATTGTTGTCTAGTCACTCAGTCATGTCCAACTCTTTGTGACCTGTGGACTGATTTCTAGATATTAACTATATTTGTGAAGATTATTTTAAAATATATACATTTATATATACATGCTCTAAATACCAGATACATTTACTATATATGTACCTAATGTAAATTTCATATACATGTATGTGTCTACATATATATAGACATATGTATATATTTCTAAAATAAGGCAGAAGGAAGGATGAGAGGGAAAAACAAAAGGAAATCATACCTAAACTGATTTCCAAGTTTTGTGGCTTATAAATACTCTGCAGTTATTTAAGCATAAAGCCAAACATGCTAGAGATAAAACATCTATTTCATTTTATTCCTATAAAATATTATGTTTGTAGCATAATGTAGTTGAGTACCACATGTTTTCTAAAAGACTTATTTTCAGAAAATAGTGTGCTCACTAGAAACATTAGGTTTAATTTTCCATCTATATTTCTCACCAATTTGTAAGTCTGAATATTGAGGACTCATAGATAGCCTCCATCTGAGAAAAAACAAAAACAAATATTCGAGAGGCAGGATATACTTGAGACCCTATAAGGAAAAGAACTTGTTCTCCAGTGGAGGGAACTGATATGAAATACTCTGTTAGCAGTAGGGCACTGGTGATGGATGCTGGTAAATGCAATCTATGTAAGAGCAGATAGAAAGCAGGCCAATCTTCACTGTCCATGCAACATATTCTAATAGGGTAAATATAAAAATCCAGTGGAAAAACAATTTTTCCAAATCAGTAAAATAAATTAATTTAATGTAATAGAAATAAAAGAAAACAATGGAATGGGAAAGACTAGAGATCTCTTCAAGAAAATTAGAGATACCAAGGGAATATTTCATGCAAAGATGGGCACAGTAAAGGACAGAAATGGTTTGGACCTACCTAATAGAAGCAGAAAATATTAAGAAGAGGTGGCAAGAATACACAGAAGAACTGTACAACAAAGATCTTCATGACCCAGATAATCACGATGGTGTGATCACTCACCTAGAGCCAGGCATCCTGGAATGCAAAGTCAAGTGGGCCTTAGGAAGCATCACTATGGACAAAGCTAGTGGAGGTGACGGAATTCCAGTTGAGTTATTTCAAATCCTAATGGATGATGATGTGAAAATGTTGCACACAATATGCCTACAAATTTGGAAAACTCAGCAGTGGCCACAGGATTGGAAAAGGTCAGTTTTCATTCCAATCCCAAAGAAAGGCAAGGGCAAAGAATGTTCAAACTACCACACAACTGCAGTCATCTCACACACTAGTAAAGCAATGCTCAACATTCTCCAAGTGAGGCTTCAACAGTATGTGAACCGTGAACTTCCAGAAATTCAAGATGGTTTTAGAAAAGGCAGAGGAACCAGAGATCAAATTGCAACATCCATTGGATCATAGAAAAAGTAAGATAATTCCAGAAAATCATCTACTTCTGCTTTATTGATAACTCCAAAGCCTTTGATTGTGTAGATGCAACAAACGAAAATTCTGAAAGAGATGGGAATACCAGACCACCTGACCTGCCTCCTGAGAAATCTGTATGCAGGTCAAGAAGCAATAGTTAGAACTGAACATGGAGCAACAGACTGGTTCCAAACTGGGAAAGGAGTACGTCAAGGCTATATATTGTCACCCTACTTATCTAACTTATATGCAGAGTAAGTTAAGTGTAGTTGCTCAGTCGTGTCTGACTCTTTGCAACCCCTGGACTGTAGCCCAACAGGCTCCTCTGTCCATGGGATTCTCCAGGCAAGAATACTGGAGTTGGTTGCCATTTCCTTCTCCAGGGGATCTTCCTGACCCAGGGATCAAACCTGGGGTCTTCTGCATCACAGGCAGATGCTTTACCCTCTGAGCCACCAGGGAAGCCCTACATGCAGAGTACATCACGCGAACTGCCAGGTTGGACGAAGCACAAGCTGGGATCAAGATGCCGAGAGAAATATCAATAACCTCAGATATGCAGATGACACCACCCTTATGGCAGAAAGCAAAGAAGAACTAAAGAGACTCTTGATGAAATTGAAAGAGGAGAGTGAAAAAACTGGCTTACAACTCAACATTCAAGAAACTAATCATGGCATCCAGTCCCATCACTTCAAGGCAAATAGATGAAAAAACAATGGAAACAGTGAAAGACTTTATTTTCTTGGACTCCAAAATCACTGCAGATGGTGATTGAAGCCATGAAATTAAAAGACGCTTGCTCCTTGGAAGAAAAGGAGCTATGACCAACCTAGACAGTATATTAAAAAGCAAAGACATTACTTTGCAAACAAAGGTCCATCTAGTCAAAGCTATAGTTTTTCCAGTAGTCATGTACAGATGTGAGAATTAAAGAAAGCTGAGCACTGAAGAATTGATGCTTTTGAACTGTGGTGTTGGAGAAGGTCCTTGAACTGCAAGGAGATCAAACCAGTCAATCCTGAAAGAAATCAGTCCTGAATAGTCATTGGAAGGACTGATGCTGAAGCTGAAACTCTAATACTTTGGCCACCTGATGCGAAGAACTGATTCATTGGAAAAGACCCTGATGACGGGAAAGACTGAAGGCAGGAGAAGGGGACGACAGAGGATGAGATGGCTGGATGGCATCACTGACTCCATGGATGTGAGTTTGAGTGAACTCCGGGAGTTGGTGATGGACAAGGAGGCCTGGCGTGCTGCAATTCATGGGTTCTCAAAGAGTCGGACACAACTGAGCGACTGAACTGAACTGAGCTGAACTGAGGTTTTGGAACTCTCAAGTTTTCTGATAACCAGACGAATTTTCTTATTCTTTAAAATAAAGCATTCATACAGCTGTGACCTACATTCTTTGGAGTCTTGATTTGATCTAAAATTATTTGGTCAGACACAGAAGTAATTTGCAAACATAGAAGACAATGAAAGAGTAAATTTGGATATTAGAGAAAACAAATAATCCTGTACCCAGCACAACATATACTAAAATAAATGTTACCAGTTTATTGATATTATTTTTGTAATTTTTTAAAATTTATATTCTATCTCTGTTTTTTAATATTTATTTATTTGGCTGCCCCAGGTCCTAGCTGTGGCATGTGGGGTCTTTTAGTTGCAGCCTATGAGATTTTCTTTTAGTTTCAATGTGTGGGATCTAGTTCCCTGGCTAGGAATGGAACCTTGGCCCCCTGCATTGGGAGGGTCAAGTTTTAGCTACTAGACCACCAGAGAAGCCCCTATTGATGTTATTATTGACTTATAATATTCTAAGTAGAAAAAGTCTTCAAACTGTCAGTTTTAGCATGTTCATTGTATTACTTTTAGACAATTTTAAAATTAAAATAATTTAAAATGTTTCCGTAGCTTCCAAGACTTGAGAGTAGAAAAAAGAATCCAGTTAAACACCCTTTGAGAAATTTTTTAAAGACACTTGGATCAACAAAATTATATCCTATAGTGTTTTCCAAATACTTTAAAATCCAGAAACATTAAAATTTTACTTTAGTAGGTTGTGTTTTACATTCAACATTTCTAGAGATCTCTAAATATTTTTTTAAAAATATAACAAGCAAAATGATTATATTATATTGTTTTTGTTTATTAGTAGGTTTATTCTTTATCAATATTATTGGTTATGGATCAAATTCTCAAGCACTAGAGTTTCCTTTTAAACCTCATACCTACATTTTATTGGACATTGGGGCCCATTTTATAAATAATGCACGCTGGATATTTATGCTTTTTTTATATAACTAGCAGCAGCTTATTTTTATGATTTTGCATTTTTATAGATGTTTATAGTTGTTTTACAGTTGCTTTTATGACATATTATGTATAAAATCTATGATTTGTTTGGTGTTGAGTACTTGATTAGGGAGAAAACTATGCTTATAACATTGTGATGAGGAAATATTATCTAGTTTATCAAAAAGCACTTCATAGCGCTGCTTCTCGGCATGCATTACTGAGTGAAAAGGGATCAGTGTCTTTATTAAATGAAGTACAAATCATGTCAAAATCACATTCTGCGGTACTTTTCCTGACAACTCAGAACTAACAATGCCTTTTTCATGAATCAAAATTGAACAAGATTACTTGGATTTTTTTCCTCTTAATGAAGCTCATATGGTTTTATAGTGAGATGATTTTTTTCTTCCTAATCCCCATCCCTCACCACTACCATCTCCACTCCATGTATTCACAAAAACCCATCCCTACCTGCATCTTTCTGGAGCTGACATAACACAAGTGTCCCCTACGTAATAAAACTCAACCTTGGGAGGGAGACAGAGTAACTTTCTCATGAGATTTCTCATAGATTTAGTGTTTAGTGTTTTTCTTGAAAATTTAAGCTTCCTATATATCTAGTAACTTTTTAAGGTTTACTAAATTACAGATTTTGTATTCTTGTGGTATTTTCTTAAGTCAAACAACAAATTTTAAAGTAGCATTTTAATGTGCTAATGTTCCGGGAAATATAGAAGCCAGTGCAAAATTACCAGCAGTTATTCAAGTTTGTGGATTTATGTGGGTTCTTTCAAGCACATTATACTACATTGGAGAGGACTGCCATAGGCCGAGTGAGATAAGAACAAGTCAAATTATAAAGCAGCTTTTTGAAGAGAAATAACTCATTAGTCAAAGTCAGAGCTAACTAATACCACTTTCCAAACCCTCCTCCCTAGACTTTTTCTGTTGCTTAGTCGCTAAGTCGTGTCCAACTCTGCAACTCCAAAGACTGCAGCCCTCCAGGCTCCTGTCCATGGGATTTTCCAGGCAAGAATACTGGAGTGGGTTGCCATTTCCTATTCCAGGGTCTTCACGACCCAGAGATCAAACCCACATCTCCTAAATTAGCAGGTGGATTCTTTACCACTGAGCCACTAGGAAAAACCTAGACTTTACCATAATTATATACTCAGGTCAATTGTGATGCTCATTTGTAACCTTACTATCAGGTATGGCCAGATATTTCATTTAACCTCTAATATAAAGAAAACATCTGATAAACTTTTGCAATGCCTCTGTAAACATCTATTTGATCTGGAAACTTACTGCTAGAATCACTACAATGGTCTGGTCATTCTCTGTGCCTTTTGTTGAAGTATAAATAACTGTCTTGATCCTTGGGAAAATGGCTGCTGGAGATGATATAGTCTTTCATTAAGCATGGTAGGTATCTTTCAAAGACCTATGCCTAGTCAACACATTTTTAGTCTACTCAACAAAAATTTAGTTATTAATTATACTAAATGTAAAATCACTGGCCTGTTTCTTGAGAATGAAAATGGAAGTTCAGTGCATTGTTAAGGCGATTTTATTATATATTTAACATTATAAGAGAATGTTTGAGAGTCCTTATACTAACAGCATTGAGCTATCAGCACACTCTGTAGTCTTTTCTAGGTTTATTAAATACATCTAAGAGTGATACTCCTTGTGTCTTTTTATTTTTTATTCCTTGGTTAACACAGGCATATTTCTGACATTAGTAATTATTTCATGTGATTGAAATAGTTAATAGGATGGTAAAGAGTTGATGTTTATTTAAATTGCTTAAAACTAAATTAAGATAATATTTTAGATGTATAAAATATTCAGCATTTCTAGGACAAACATGTAATCTAAAATCAATAAGTTGGCTTATTTCAAAATTTTAGTAGATGTGCATTTATGGTCCATTCTAGTGAATACTGACCAAGCTCTCTTATTTTACACTTCTTATTTATTATCTAAACGGTTGAGGCATTATGTAAAATAAGCAGCATGCAAAATAGGAAGAATTATTACAATGTTAAATAATTCAGAGATTTTGGTTCAGTATTTGCAAAATTAAGATATTTTATTTCGATGTTTCCATTTATATTCTAATAGACTTTAGTACTATTAGGAATATAAACACTTGGTTTAATGGATAATCCGTGTTTTTTCATACACATTACATTGAGAATTTCCCAAACACAGACTCCTACAAATTTTTATATTTTGTGGTCAATAATTTATTGTTTTTTAACCCAAATTTCTTAGCCTTTGTATCTATATTTATTATTATCTGTATACAGAAGAATAGGAAACACATGCTTAAAATACTTTACAATATACATATTTATATATCTCACCTTCTTGTTTTGAAAGCTATAGAGCCATTTTCCCCCAGGAGGAAAATTCCTCATGCACCCTGTAAGAAAGTAAAATCTTCTAGGTGGTGGCCTCTTCATATACTTTCATAGCTATCACTGGATTTCTAGGGATTTCTGTACTCCAGCTTCAGGCTAAGGGAGATCTGGATTTTAATATCTAGATACATGTGGCTACCCAAGTCACTAGTTTATATTAAACTAAGCCAAATGATTTAAGATGGGTTTAAACATAACAGAGAACTGAAGCAATGTCCACCACCAATAAGTCAGAGTGAAGATACTCTCTAATGTACAGAGCTAGCCTGGATGACCTTGGACATGAAGTGGAAAAGGTAGCATTCCCGAGCAGTGGGAGCCAAGAAGCTTCATTATATTATACAAGTGGTTTCCTGGCCTTAAACTCTCAGGTATGCATGCAATGTGTAGATGTGTGTGTTATATTTTCCCCAATGGGGAAAATCCATTTTCAGTTTTGATCCCATTTAGGAACTTACTCTTCCTATCAAAATAAGTGAATTAAAACCACTCCTTTCATCGCCACCACAGAGGCTGACTGGAGTGCGTGGAGGTAAACACAGATGTAGAGATAAAAGCTGCAAGCCACACAAATATGAACAGAAGCCAATCCCCAATAATAAGCACCCAGGAGCAAGCATTTTGAAGAGCACAGTAGAGGTGAGCAAAACCTCCACAGCAATCCCATTGATAACATCCTGCACTAGACATGAGCTTTGAAGAAGTCCATGATTAGACAAAAAACAAGCTCACTGATGAACAGAAGAAATCAGACCAAACTAGGATGGTTGGGAACAGTCACCCAGAATGCGGACTGTTGAAGAGAAGAGAAGCATGAACCAGAGTGGTTTCTCGTAGCTATGCTTGAGTAAGGAACATTTTTTCACTACTAACTTCTCATTGAGGGAATGTTAGAAATGACCTCAGAACCCTCATGCACTGCTTCTGATGTATTGTACATTATATTTGAATCAACTATACCTATTTATCATTCCTGGCTGTGGAGGCGAAAATTCAAACCTGATTACTTCGTTAATGTTCAGAGAGAAGAATTCTTTCAGGAAGATTGTCAACAGACTACCACAGTCATAATTTTGATACTCACTGTAAGTGAACCAAATAAGGAGGACACTGAATCAAACCTGCATCAGGGTACAACCATCACACCTGCAACTGTGTGAAGTATCTTCAGAGTAGTCACCTTGGGAGGATGTGCACTGCTTTGAAGAACAAAGTCACTGTCCAAGCCACAGTAGGAAGATCTCTTCTGGAATGCTTTCAGTGTCCCTGATGTATGTTTTCGACTTTTGTGAACAGATAATATTTTCTTCTGAGTGTTAATGGAATATCTAAATGGTCTTCTGAACCAATCCTAATAAGTAAACCGTATAATCATACTAGGAAAGTTCCTCATTTTCATAGGTAAGCTCTATAGTGTTTCCTAAAAGTCAGTCATATTGCCTCACAGACTGATTTGTGACCAGGTCTGATGATAGGAGTGTGGCTTAGAAAGAAAGCTTAAAATGAATATAATCACAATACTCATTTTCACTTAATTAGTAGCTTTTTAGAATATCGGAGGTCAAAGGGTAAAGTGAGGAATGATCCCCAAACAAAGCTTAACGACAGAGAGAGTGTGTGTCCCGTTCTTTGTGACCCCATGGACTATAGCCTGCCAGGCTCCTCTGTCCAAGGAATTCTCCAGGCAAGAATACTAGAGTGGGTTGCCATGCCCTTCTCATGGGATCTTCCTGACCCAGTGATTGAATCCCAGGTCTCCTGCACTGCAAGCAGATGCTTTACCATTTGAGCTACCAGGGAAGCCCCACTACAGAGAAAAGTCATTTTAAATTCAGAATGATCCTTTCACAATAAAAGCACTGGGAAGTGCCTTGACCCTCTGCCCCATCACCTTTCTAGCTGCATATTAAGAATAAGCGTATTTGAATCCTCCTGCAGTATTTGACCGGAGAAGGCAATGGCACCCCACTCCAGTACTCTTGCCTGGAAAATCCCATGGATGGAGGAGCGTGGTGGGCTACGGTCCATGGGGTTGCTAAGAGTCGGGCACGACTGAGCGGCTTCACTTTCACTTTTCACCTTCATGCATTGGAGAAGGAAATGGCAACCCACTCCAGTGTTTTTGCTTGGAGAATCCCAGGGACGGGGGAGCCTGGTGGGCTGCCGTCTATGGGGTCGCACAGAGTCGGACACAACTGAAGTGACTTAGCAGCACCAGCAGCAGCGGTATTTGACTCTGAAATAAAACCACTGGGTGAGTCTCTAGGCAGTTTCAGAGTTGCTTAGAGAGTGACCACAAACTCTAGAGCCAGAGGATCTCAGTTCAAGTCGCACCTCTGCCTCTATCAGCTGTATGATCTGGGACAAGTTCTTTACCCTCTGTGCCTCAGTTTTCTCATCTTAAAATGAAGATAAATAATAGCATATAACTCAATGCATTGTTAAAATGATTAAACAAATTGATATATGTTCGGGCACTTAAAACATGGCCTGGCAATTAATGCCCGGTAATAATAATGCTTCCCAGGTTGCACAGTGATAAAGAATCTGCCTGCCAACGCAGGAGATGCAGGTGACAAGGGTTCAGTCCCTGAGTCAGAAAGATTCCCTGGAGTAGGAAATGGCAACGCACTCTACTCTTCACGCCTGGAGAATCCCATGGACAGAGGAGCTGGCTGGCTACAGTCCATGGGGTTGCAAAGGGTCAGACATGACTGAGCGACTGACCAGGCACACAATAATATTAATTGCAGTAATAGTAATTATAACTTTTTTTTTTTTAATTCAGACTCCTGTCTTTGTGTGGCAGTAGTAATTTGTTTTATTCTGTTAAAATCCAAAAGATTCATTGGGAGCAATCCTTCTATTAATCAGTTTAGGGCTCCAGATATCATAAGTATTAAATAAATACATTTTACTTTGGAGGATAAAGATCTATAAAGAAAATGTTCTAAGATCATCTAGCAGTTTCCAAGGAGACATTGTAGAAATAGTTTGGACTATGGTGGCCACATTAGGACCCAAATCAACCATTTCAATGCTACTAGGTATTCCCAGGTTTCACTAGTGATAAAGAACATGTTTGCCAATGCAGGAGACATGGGTTTGATCCCTGGGTTGAGAAGATCTCCTGGAGGAGGGCATGGCAACCCACTCCAGTAGTCTTGCCTGGAGAATTCCATGGACAGAGAAGCCTGCTGGGCTATAGTCCATGGGGTTGCAAAGAGTTGACACAACTGAAGCAACGCAGCACGCACGTAGGTATTCAATACACACACAGATATGCTCTCGATATATTACCGAGGCTACTACAACATATAAATTAATAAAACCATCCAGTATAAAGTCGTGAGTTACAAGGATTCAAAATCATTTCTTCCTTACTTTTACAAACGGTGAAGGACAGGGAAACCTGGCGTGCTGCAGTTCGTGGGGTCACAAAGAATTGGACACGACTGAGCACGACTGAGCGACTGAGCGACTTCACTTTCACTTTCATGCATTGGAGAAGGAAATGGCAACCCACTCCAGTGTTCTTGCCTGGAGAATCCTAGGGACGGGGGAGCCTGGTGGCCTGCCGTCTATGGGGTTGCACAGAGTCGGACACGACTGAGGCGACTTAGCAGCAGCAGCAGCAGCAGAGCAACCGAACCGAAGAAGGCAATGGCACCCCACTCCAGTACTCTTGCTTGGAGAGTCCCATGGACGGAGGAGCCTGGTGGGCTGCAGTCCATGGGGTCGCTGAGAGTCAGACACGACTGAGGGACTTCACTTTTCACTTTTCACTTTCATGCTTTGGAGAAGGAAATGGCAACCCACTCCAGTGTTCTTGCCTGGAGAATCCCAGGGACGAAGGAGTCTGGTGGGCTGCCGTCTATGGGGTCGCACAGAGTCAGACATGACTGAAGTGACTTAGCAGCAGCAGCAGCAGCAGAGCAACTGAACAATAGCTTTTACAGATACTGAGAGCAATGAACTACTTCTGAATGGTTTGCATATCTGCGAGGACCATGAATTCCAAATCCCGGCCTCTTTCATGCGTCTTTTGTAGTGGGGGGGAAATAGTCACAAGATCTTATGTTTTGCTGACCAGGCAGTATTGAAAGAATTAGAAATCACAAGGAAAACTTTGAAGCAGTTATCTGGCTTTCAGAAATAAACTGCATCTCCGGGACCCACTAAGCAGAATTCAGAGTAGAAATCAGTATTTCATGTAAATGTATCCCCTTCTCTCAAGAAGTAATAAAACTGGAATAGGTGGGACCACACCGCCAATGTATTTGATAATAATAGAATCGGAGATCCAGCCCAGTATCATCTCAAACTAAAATTGGGAACCTTTCACAGAAAGAATTATTTCAACCACTGTAAACAACCAGGAATCAGAGGGAGGATAGAAATCGCATTCTGCTCTCCTCTCACAAAGCAGCTGAAGAATATTATGTTGCTATTTCAATAAGAATAACACTACACTGATAACAGACTCTATTCAAAATTTAATAAAGCATTAGTCCCTTAATCAAAACATGACTATGAGGCTTGGACTGTCGCTGAAAAGCAGAATAATGTGAACAAAAGAGAAATGGAACTGTGTCTGAATACCAACTCTACAAACAAATAACATCTCGTTATACATGCAGCAATTAGAGACAGGAATTGCCAAGCCATTCTCAACTTATCTCTGCCAACCAGGGAAAAGTTTAAATCAGAAACTCAAAGCAGGTATGTGACTAAGCATCAGTCAACCAATAAAATGCCATAATGCATATATGACCATATATGCTTTTTTTTGGCTTAGGCTGAAAACATTATCTGCATAAAAAATATAGAATTATAAAATAGCTACCAAAATTTGTAACTATTAACACAAGCATAAAGAAAATAAACTTATATTGTAAATTGTATATGTAATTTATTTAAAAGTTTAGAAGTCTTTTCCCTTTAAGTCAGCATATGCAATGGTTAAAGAAATGGTTACAGAAAGTTTTTTTGGATTCAGACCGTCTGGGTCTAAATCCTGACTGCCACTTACAGACTTAGGGCAAAGGAGTAAACCAGTTTTCTCATGGATAAAATTCAGATAATAATTGTGATTACCTCACAAGTTTGTAAAAATTGAATGAGGTAATGCTTAAAAATCAAACATTCATTATCACTATTCAGAAAATAGAATCCAATGAAAAATTTTAGAAATCAAAGCTTCCATAAGAAAGCTTGAATTCCATTGGTAACTATATCTCAGTTGTCCCCCAAACTGAACTTGGTTATTTGGACTCATTTTCATTTCTGAATAATGATTTTTAAAAGTCATTTACCACTTGGGTACTCGAATCAATACAGGTTCAATGAGGTTTGAAGAGTGCCATGACAGTATCTGATGCCATCTTACAAGCTAATCTTCAGGTTCAGGCTGACAATTCATATTAATACTTTTTGCTTGTATGGACCTTGAACCGCAGTGGATTAATAATCTAATAAAACACAAATACATGAGACTGATTTAGAGTTAGTGTGCTCTAATAGTTATATATTATAATATTGAACATATGCTTTTCAATTTTTTGCTTTGATTTTCTTTCTTATTTATATTCTTTGAATTTCTGGGGCTATTCTCCTCAAATGTTGTTGTGCCAGATGGTAGCTTCGTAACCTATTTTCCTGTCCTATGGCCTTTTCTTAAGACCTGAGCAAAGACCATGGTCTCTATCATTTTCATGGAACGTCAGTTCTTCATACTAGGGACTGCAGAAGACGTGGCTGAGTCAGCTTGGGCAAGAATCCAGCAAGGGGTCAGGTGGAGAAATATAAACCAGGCAACACTGCCCGGTATCTGGGATACATGGAGAGAGTTTGTGTGGCGAGTGGAGGTGAGAGATGTCAGACCGCAGCAAGGACTGGGGCATTCTCAATTCACGCACAGGAAAGGAGGGCCAGATCATTTGGAACTGAACAGACAGGTGAATTGCACTAGAAAGCAAGATCTGTTCCCCATTACAGTCAGAACCAGAGATCTGGGTTCTTTGGACATCAGTGGATAGCCTTGCTTTCCCTTTCAACCAGGTTCCTAAGCCAATAACCACTCTCCTATTTGCTGTACTCTCATGGGGCTTCCCAGGTGACTCAGATGATAAAGAATCCATCTGCCAATGCAGGAGACTCAAGTTCTATCCCTGGATGGGGAAGATCCTTGGAGAAGGAAGTGGCAACTTATTCTTGCCTGGGAAATCCCACGGACAGAAGAGCCTGGCATGCTACTGTCCAGGGGCCACAGAGTCGGACATGAGTTTGAGACTAAACAATAACAACATGGGAAGACCACTACATTTTATTTCCAATGCTATAGCTGTAGTTGTTCAACTAGTCATCGTAGCTGGTTTGTCTCTATTTCTCCCCTCATGCTTTCTCCCAGGCTCTTCCAGCTTCCAATACCCTTTGACCTAAAACCATCCTGTCTCTGTGATCTCGCTGTTCTTCCCTAGGCAGGACACTTTGAAGGGAAAGTTTCCTCACAATTTACCCAGTCCATGTCTCACTTGTTCTGAGTCTGTTGTCTGGAAGATGATTCATCCACTTAACTACCCATCAGTCCATCCATCACCAGCTTATGTATTTAGTGGGCAGAGTATAATCCTATGGGCCAGTCCACTTGCTGGGTGCTGAAGATATTCAGAGACAACAGGACAAACCCCTTTTTTCATGGGCTTACCTTTCAGGGACAGGATCATGGAGTCTTTGAACTCATTTTAACTTAATTACCTCTTTAAGAGGGCTTCCCCATTGGCTCAGCTGTAAAGATTTTGAGACCCCTAATCCAAATACAGTCAGTGTTATGGATTGAACTGTGTCACTTCAAAATCTGAATGTTAAGGGAATTCCTTGGGGTCCAATGGTTAAGACTCAGCGCTTGCACTGCTGTGACCTGGGTTCAATTCCTGGTCAGGGGCACAGTCAAAAAAAAAAAAAAAAACTGTCCCAAGCCCCCAAACAAACAAACATTCATATATTGAACCCCCAAACCACATTGTGACTATCTTTGGAGATAGGATCTTTATAGAGAGAATTAACGTTAAATAAAAGTGTAAGGATGGGACTATAAGTCCAAAAAGTCTGGCATCCTTATAAGAAGAGGACAGGGCACCAGAAATGTGCAGCCACAGGGAAAAGGTTAACCACACAGCTCGAGGTAGTGGTGAACTGTCAGTCCGAGGTAGAGGATGTAGGAGAACAGAAATTCTCAGCGTCTTGACCTTGGACTTCTAGCTTCCAGAACTGTGAAAAAATTACTTTCTGTTGTTTAAGCCACCCAGTCTGTCATATTTTGTTATCGCAGCCCTGGAAAGTTAATACAGTCACATTCCATGGTACTGAAGGTTAGTACTCCAATATATGAATTGGGGAGAAACAAAATTCAGACCATAATGCATAGTTACACATAGACTAATGAGGAAGCAAAGCCAGCCTGGCAACGAATTTCGAGAAAAACATCCCAAGCAGTGCACGAAGTCCCCATGAGAGGACTGAGTTCCTGTTAAAGGCAGAATGGTCCATCCAGAAAGCCAGTGTGCTTAGAACCACATAGTTCAGGCAGAGGAACAAGGTCAAACTGGAGGCAAAGCCAGGTTATGTGGTACCGTGCAGGACACGGCAAGAGGTTTTTATCTCATTGAAGTGGTGGGCAATTTTGGATAGGTTTCAACAAATGAGGGACGTGATCTGATTTGTACTTTTAAAAGATCACCTTCTTCTTGATGTATAGACTGGACTGTAAATGGAAGTGCCAATAATTGTTAGGAAGGGATGGAAAGACTCTGTGTTATTTGCTCACTCATGTCTGACCCTTTGCAACCCCATGGGATGTAGCCTGCCAGGTTACTCCATCCATGTGATTTTCCAGGCAAGAATACTGGAGTGGGTTGTCATTTCCTTCTCCACGGTATCTTCCTGACCCAGGGATTGACACTGGGTCTCCTGCATTGCAGGCAGATTCTTCACCATCTGAGTCACCAGGGAAGCCCTGGCATGAAGATATCAAAGCTTTAATACTATTTTCAAAGAAAACATAGTTACTTTTCTATTAAATCAAAATCACAAAAAGCATTAAAAAAATGATCATTATTAAGAAAGACTCCACAAAAAAACAAGTCACTAATTTTGAAGGAAATTTGTGAGCCCAATCACAAAGTTAGTAATTCATGATATTTTTAAGAAAAGGCATAAGAACCTTTGTCACAGGAGCAGAGGGGAGAGAGAAGCTTTTCTAAGTGCCATCTCAGGAGCAGAGGCTGGATCGGCACTGTGGGAACGCAGTGGGAAGGATTGCACCAAACAGGCCAGGCATTCTGCTGTAAGTAGACCCACTTCTCCCCACCTGGGGACTTTCTCATGAATCCAGATGCAGCAGATGGACGCCTGAGAAAGGCAGCGGAGTTCATGGGTTTCTATCTGCATTATCTCAGACAAGAGCTGCTTATTGTGAAGACTGTCATTATACGCAGAATAACATCAGGGAAAGAGAAGAAGTAGGAAATGCCACAAGCTTATTCCTCCACATGAGCAGCAAATACACTGGCCACAACAGTCAAAGTCAAGTTCATGAGAACTCTAGAAACTAGTCAAATGTTTATAGCAAACAGGTGAATGCTTAAATGAGAACAAACGAGCTGACTCTCAGTTTTGAAATGCTGAGAAAAATTCTGTCAAACCATTATCTATCTACTAAGCTAACGGAACAGAAACTTCAGGGGCCATACACAGTAAAGAATACAGACTTTAGAAAATTAATACAGAAAAATCACTATATTACCAAACAAGTACTCCAGTAAGCAGCAACAAAAAGCTGTGGAAAGGAAAGAGAATCTCATCTCCATGGTTATCACATTATAATGTTCAGAATGCCAAGTTTTCAACAAAATATTACAATTTGCACAGAGAATCAAGACAATAGAGCCCATAAAAAAGAAAGAAGAATTAACAAAAACTGTTCCTGAAGAAGCCCAAACATCAGACTTTTTAAACAGAAACTTTAAATCAAGTATTTTAAATATAACCAAAGAACTAAGAGAAATTATGTACCTATATCTAAAGGAAATCACTAGAAAGTTGTCTCATCAAATCAAGTGTATACCTGTGGCGGATTCATTTTGATATTTGGCAAAACTAGTACAATTATGTAAAGTTTAAAAAAAAAAAGAATATTAGTAAAGAGATATAAATTATAAGAAAGAATCAAATAGAGACCCTAGTGTTGAAAAGTACAATAGTGCAAAAGAAAATTTTACTGAAATGGTTCAACCACAGATTTGAGCAGATAAGATAATTAGTACACTTCAGACAGGTCAATGGAGGTCATTTAGTCTGAAGAACAGAAAAGGAAAAGAAAAAGAAAAATGAACAGAGCCAAGAGACAGGTGGAACCTCCTAAAGCATATCCTCCTACATGTAATAGGAATTTTAGTGGGAGAAGAAAAGGAAAATAAGATGTATGAGTATTGGACAGGATTTGGAGAAAAGGGAATCCTAGCACACTGCTAGTGGGAATGTAAATTTGTGCAGCCTCTATGGAAAACAGTATAGAATCTCCCCAAACAATTAAAAGTAGAACTACTACATGATCCAGTGATTCTCCTCCTGGGTATTTACCCAAAGAAAATGAAAACTAAGTTTAAAGGATGTATGCACCCATTGTAGCATTATTTACAATAGGCAAGATATGAAAGAAACCTAAGAGATAATTAATAGATAAGTAGATAAACAAGTGGTGTACGTGTGTATGTGTGTGTATATATATGTATGTATATATATATAATGGAATATTACTTGGCCATAAACAAGGATAAAATCTTGCCATTTGTGATAACATGGATGGACCTAGAGGGTATTTTTCAAAGTGAAATAAATCAGGAAGAATGGTAAATACTCTATGATTTCACTCACACGTGGAATCTAAAAAAATACATCAATAAAAACAAATAAAAAACAAAACAAAAAAACAGAAACAGAGTCATAGGTACAGAGAACAAATAAGTGGTTGCCAGAAAAGTATAAGGAAGAAGGAATGAGAGAAACAGGTGAGGGAGACTGAGAAGTTCAAACTTTAAGTAACAAAATAACTGATTCACAGACAGAAATGTAGAGTGTGGGGAATAATGATGTAATTTCTTTTGTATGGTAACAGATAACAAGTAGACTTTCATGGTGATCCTTTTGAAATGTACAGAAATAGTGAACCACTGTATTGTGTATCTGGGAATAACACAGTGTTGTGGGTCAATTTTAACACTTCAAAAATACACAAACTCATGGAAAAGAGATCATATTTATGATTACCAGAGGCAGCAAACGAGGAGAGGGAGTACTGGATGAAGGCAGTCAAAAGGTTCAAACCTTCAGTTATAAGATAAATAAGTACTAGAGATGTCACGGACATGATAAACATGGTAAAGATAATTAACAATGTTGTATGTTACATGTGAAAGTTAAGAGAGTAAATCCTATGAGTTCTTGTCACAAGGAAAGTATTTTTCTAGTTAATGCTGTATGTATATGAGATGATGGGTGTTCACTCAACTTATTGTGACAATCATTTCATGACTTATGCAAGTCAAAATGTTATACTGAAAAAAAAAGTTATACTGTACATCTTAAACTTATACAGTGCTATACGTCAATTGTATCTTAAATCTGGAAGAGAAATGTTCACTAAAACAACACATATAAATTTCTTCTCATTTTTGTGATGAATTTTGTCGTTACAGACTATACAACTGAATTACTTCCAATTTTTTTCCTTTTTTAGATATTGTCTCAAATTACATCAGTTACTGTTTTTTCTCAATGTTTTGACCTTTCATACATTCACCACTTGGACTCTATATATATGTATATTCCCTCTTTCCTCCTTTTTCCTTTTTTTCCTTTATTTCATCAAATGATATAATTTCACTAAATGTCTGATATTTTTGAAAGCCTATATTTGATTCAGAGATACATTTTTTTCAGCTAATAGTAGTCCTTTACTTCTACACAATGCTTTAGCATTAACAAAAAGTTATCAATTACTATTCCGTTTAGGATTCAAAACCAACTTGTAAAATAGGTAGAAAAGACATTTAACTTCCATAAAAGCTTAGAAGCCAAGATGTAGCTTATAGTCTCAGGGAAAGGGACAAATTCAGACCATCGGTCACATAAAGAGAAATACAGCTGCCAGTTATGTTTTATAAACTCTACCAAATAGAACCAATTAAGGGAAGAACAATACAATTACTAATAATTTTATTTTAAAAAAAAAAACTTCACCTCAGTGAAAAGTATTCACACATAAAGCACTGCATTGAAAACTCAAGATAAAACCTTTTCTTGAAGATGGGAAAATCAAAATGTCAAAGAGAACATATATAGTAACAATAAAAGGAATGATAACACACAAACTATAGCATCCAAGGTAACTGAGGATTTGTCCCAAGATGAAGGAGCTGCAAATCAATAAAAATTCCATGAGATTCAACAAAGCAGTACATCCTCACAAAGGCATGACTTTATAAAAACCTTGCAAAATGATGCAAAGGATCTTAAAGTCAGAAACTAGATAAAAGCACTAGAAAAAAGAAAGAAGCTCAAATACGCTGAACTAATAGCTCAGTTTTTGCCCTTCAAAACAACCCCTAACAACTGGGAAGTGTCAGTACTTACAGCATTCGACAGATATTTCTCAGCTAAGTCATATTCTGATTATGGCCAACAACTGTAATTAGGAAGGGAGAGAGGAAAGAAAGAGAACTGGGAAGACAGTGAAAGAAAGAAAAACATGGAAATAAGAGAAAAAGGGAGGAAAGAAGGAAGAAAAGGAGGGAGGGAAGGGAGGAAAAGAGCTAACCTGTGGCCAAAAGGAAACAGCTTAGTAATTAGGAAACCAGACAGTGCCAAAACAATTTTCCTTGGAAATGAGTGAGATAAAAGTAGATCACAAAAATAAGGATTTGTGTGAGGAAAAGACAGGGGGAACCGTGAAAGTTTTTCATAACGACTTCAAAACTAGAAATCATTCTTAGCAAGAGAATGTCTAAATAAGCCCATTTTAGTCTCATGATATCCTGTTGAGATCACTTAAAGAGTACATCACAGTAAATGCCCTCCAGAGTGGAGACGGCCCTTAGCCTTGCAGGAGTCAATCACAGGTCCTCCTTCGAACCCCCATAATCAAAGTAATTCCTGACTGTGTGTCTTTACACCAGCCATTAGGATGCACCCACTGGCACGGTGATCCAGGAATATTTGTCTAAGAGCTAGTACACGTATATTCAATTCAAGTACACCTTGGTGACATGTGAAAAGGATCCGATAATATTCAACTAAGATTCTAAAGCAAGTTCTACAAGTTACCTATCATTTATGGAAGAATCAAGCACTTGACAAATCAAAGAATTCTCCTTCTAAGTGAAGCCAAATATGTAATATCCTGTGATCAGAACTCCAACGTGAGCTGACGGAATTAGTAAAAAATATCATGTAATTTTTTGCTTCAAAGTTTTGCTTTTCTTTGGTCATAAAAGTGACTTAGGACAAAAACTATGCTGTTATTTCAGTAAGAATGCAGTTCTCCAGAGCTTCCCTGGTGGCTCAGTGGTAAAGAATCTGCCTGCCAATGCAGGAGACCTGTGTTTGATTCTTGGGAGAGGAAGATCCCCTGGAGAAGAGAATGGCTACCCAGAGCCTCTTGATGAAGGTGAAAGAGGACAGTGAAAAAGCTAACCTAAAACTCAGGATTCAAAAACCTAACATCATGGCATCTTGTCTTAGCACTTCTTGGCAAATAGAAGGGTAAAAAAGTTGTAGTAGTGGCAGATTTTATTTTCTGTCCAAGATCATTGTGGACGGTGACTGCACCCATGAAATTAAAAAACACTTACTCCTTGGAAGGAAAGCTATGACCAACCTACATAGCAAATTAAAAAGCAAAGATGTCACTTTGCTGACAAAGATCCCTATAGTCAAAGCTATGGTTTTTCCAGTAGTCATGTACAGATGTGAGAGTTAGACTATAAAGAAGGTTGAGCTCTGAAGAATCGATGCTTTTGAATTGTGGTGCTGGAGAAGACTCTTGATAATCCTTTGGCCAGCAAGGAGATCAAACCAGTCAATCCTAGAGGAAATCAGCTCTGAATATTCACTGGAAGGACTGATGCTGATGCTGAACTTCAATACTTTGGCCACCTGATGAGAAGAGCCTACCCATTGGAAAAGACCCTGATGCTGGGAAACACTGAGGGCAGGAGGAGAAGAGGGCAATAGAGAATGAGATGGTTGAATGGCATCACTGACTCAATGGACACGAGTTTGAGCAAACTCCCGGAGATAGTGAAGCACTGAGAAGTCTGGCTTGCAGCCAGCCTGACTTGCTGCAGTCCATGGGGTCACAAAGAGTCGGACACAACTTAGAGACTGAACAACAGCTCACTCTAGTATTCTTGCTTGGATAATTCTATGGACAGAGGATCCTGGTGGGCTACAGTCCATGGGGTCACAAAAGAGCTGAACACAACTTAGCAACAAAGCAACAACAGCTCTGTAAGGAAATTTGCTAATTTTTTAAAAAGATATTGTTCTGTTCGAAAACAGAGCATTGATCAAAATTCCAACATTAAGTAAAATTTCAACTCTTTAAGAATCAGGATTAAAATCACTCAGATTGGTGATATTAAAAAGTTAGATGTTACCCAGGTGATGTTTGAAGTGTAATTTTATCCTCGGATTCTCAAGGGTTATCTGAGTAGCATTTCTATTTCTCTAGGAACCATTCACATTTCTACCTGAAAACCTTTCTCTCCTCATATAAATTTCATGAATTTATTATGTTGGTACACACAAAGCTTTCAGTTTACCCTTCAATAGCCAAAGCTTCTCTTAATGATTACAAATACTAAGAGATCAGTTTTGCTTGGGTTGTTGTTTTCATTTTCCACTTACAACTATGGTGCAGGCTCCAATTTCATGTTAAATTCCCAAATCGGAGTAAAATTATAGTTCTCAACACTAGTGCACGCCAGAATCATCTGGACGCTTTAAAATATATACCTGGGTCCCATTAAAGGATTCAGTTGATTATAACCAGTCTCCAATAAAATCTGTGCATTGTAGTTCTTGAACATCTTCAAATGAGTTTAGAGTGTGTCTAGGGTTGAGAAATACTAGTTAAGGAAACCAAGAGCAATGAGTCCCTTTTTTTTTTTTTTTCCTACAGTGATAACCACGAAAAGAGAAATATTTCAACCTGGAAAGATTAGAACTCAGGTTGCTAAATTGTGTTAAGTCTTAAAAGCACATGACTAAGGCTTCCCTGCTGGTTCAGCAGTGAAGAACCCACCTGCAAAGGCAGGAGACACGGGTTCCATCCCTGGTTTGGGAAGATCCCACATGCCAAGGAGCAAACAAGTCTGTGCCCCAAAACTGCTAAGCTCATGCTCTAGAGCTAGGAGCCACAACTCCTGAGCCCACTTGCAGTGACTACTGAAACCTGCGTGCCCTAGAGTCTGTGCTCTGCCACCAGAGAAGCCACCACAGCCAAGAGCCTGCACAACGCAACTAGAGAAATGCCGGTTCGGCAACAAAGACTCAGCGCAGCCGTAAATAAAAATAAATAAATAAATTGTTTAAAAAGGCACACAGTTAAAAAGAAGCACACCATCATAAAAAGACAATTATTCATACATTATTCTAAAAATTTTAATGTGTAAACCAACCCTTGATATATTCAGAATTAATTGGTATAGACCTAACATGTAGAGACTACTCGGTTGGCTCTGAAAAAAGTTGTGAAATGGACAGAATGAGTCGTCAGTGTCCTGGTCTTCCCCTTCTTTGTCCATCCCTTTCTCTCTGAATTTTCAATAGTAGCTCATCCTACAAGGCTTCTGTAGAGAGGTAAGGTCACAGAAAGATAACTTCAGAAGAAAATACAAATGATTCCTTCTTTGGAGTCAATTTTTTATTTTTTAACACACACCTGATAAACACAATGACAGTAGTAATGCTAACCAATAGAAGGCTAATGAATCAATACATTACTAGATAAAATGTATACTAGATTTTATTTTTTTAAATTTTATTTTATTTTTAAACTTTACATAATTGTATTAGTTTTGCCAAATATCAAAATGAATCCATCACAGGTATACATGTGCTCCCCATCCTGAACCCTCCTCCCTCCTCCCTCCCCATACCATCCCTCTGGGTCGTCCCAGTGCACTAGCCCCAAGCATCCAGTATCGTGCATTGAACCTGGACTGGCATCTCATTTCATACATGATATTTTACATGTTTCAATGCCATTCTCCCAAATTTTCCCACCCTCTCCCTCTCCCACAGAGTCCATAAGACTGTTCCATACAGAGTGAAGTAAGCCAGAAGGAAAAACACCAATACAGTATACTAACGCATATATATGGAATTTAGAAAGATGATAACAATAACCCTGTGTACGAGACAGCAAAAGAGACACTGATGTATACTAGATTTTAAAAAAAATACATTACTAGATAAAACAGTTGTCCTTACCTCTAAATGTGGACATGTATCTTTCTCATGGTATTATATCCATAAAGTTTCCAGAAGACTTTCTTGGCTACAAAAGAAAAAAAAAAACTCT
Organism: Bos mutus; assembly: GCF_027580195.1. Lineage (NCBI taxonomy): Eukaryota > Metazoa > Chordata > Mammalia > Artiodactyla > Bovidae > Bos > Bos mutus. The sequence goes on along the minus strand of NC_091630.1, from coordinate 53,194,326 downwards.
TTAGTTTTTAAACAAGGCAATAAAATGTGTTTGAAATTTGGTTGTGCTACTGTCTGACCCGAGGAAAGAAACTTTTCTAAGCTTCAACTGTAGAATGAGAAAATAATAAAATATAAACATTAGACAGAAAAAGGCAACCAATATCGACGAAAACTTCAGTAAGTATTAACTGTTAGGATAATAAAACTATTTGCACTTGCACCATTTTCTTGAGAAAACGTTCTTTCCTCTCAAGATTATGTATATATTGTGTTGACCAAAGAGTTTGTTTGGGTTTTTCCACACGATATTGTTTTTCCAAAGCATTTTTACCCCTATAATTTCCCATTATACTTAAAGAAGACAGGCATTAGAAACACAATAGCAATTTATTTTAAATTGTATTAGACATGTAAGTGAAGTTTAAGGGTATCTCTATTCAAAGAATCTCATCAGAATCACTTGGAAATTCTTTAATATATTTGTAAATTTCTGTGCTACTCAGATGAACCCAAAGTGAATCTCACAGGGACCTTAAGCTGCTGAAGCAGTTCTTATGCACAGTAAGGCTTGAAAATGGTTAGGAAAACACTTCACAATGTACAGAAGACTGTTCACATTCAGGACTATTTGCAGAAAAAAGAGTTATCTTTTAAGGTGAGGGATTTCCTGTTTCTAGACAGCAAAATGTCCATATGTATGTGCTAAGTCAGTCTCTCAGTCATGTCTGACTCTGCCCACCAGGATCCTCCATCCATGGAATTTTCCAGGCAAGAATACTGGAGTGGGTTGCCATTCCATTCTCCAGGGGATCTTTCTGACCCAGGGATCAAACCCAGGCGTCCTGCATTGCAGGCAGATTCTTTACCATCTGAGCCACCAGGTATTGGAAAAATGAATATTCCCACAAATTTAAAACATGTTTTACAATGAGATTCATGCTGTAATATTGTCTAGAATAGACATGAACAGACAAGATGGTTTATAGTTTATGAATTAACAATGTAAACCAAACAGGACTGAATTGGGGATAAATTTATCCTAGTTTGGAGACTCCATTCTGCCAGTAAAAACTTTGTGGCTTCTGAACTTTAATTTCCTCCTTTGAAAGGTAAGAGTCACAAAACTGAGTTTATCAAGGTAGATGTGGGAATAAAATGAAATAATGAATTCATTCATATTTTCATTCAAGTATAACAGTCATCGTTCAAGGATTTGATATGAAAGCATTTTGTAAATGTAGAAAAACAATGTTCTTAAATATAAGAACATGTTCTTTTCAATAGCAAAAAATTTTGTTGAGTGATTTTGGACAGAGATAATATTTTTTAAATGATCACAAATTATATACACATTGTCACTCCGAAGTATAAAAGCTAGAATTTTTTTAATTAATTTTATTTTATTTTTAAACTTTACATAATTGTATTAGTTTTGCCAAATATCAAAATGAATCCGCCACAGGTATACATGTGTTCCCCATCCTGAACCCTCCTCCCTCCTCCCACCCCATACCATCCCTCTGGGTCGTCCCAGTGCACCAGCCCCAAGCATCCAGTATCATGCATCGAACCCGGACTGGCATCTCGTTTCATACATGATACTTTACATGTTTCCATGCCATTCTCCCAAATCTTCCCACCCTCTCCCTCTCCCACAGAGTCCATAAGACTGTTCTATACATCAGTGTCTCTTTTGCTGTCTCGTACACAGGGTTATTGTTACCATCTTTCTAAATTCCATATATATGCGTTAGTATACTGTATTGGTGTTTTTCCTTCTGGCTTACTTCACTCTGTATAATAGGCTCCAGTTTCATCCACCTCATTAGAATTGATTCAAATGTATTCTTTTTAATGGCTGAGTAATACTCCATTGTGTATATGTACCACAGCTTTCTTATCCATTCATCTGCTGATGGACATCTAGGTTGCTTCCATGTCCTGGCTATTATAAACAGTGCTGCGATGAACATTGGGGTACACGTGTCTCTTTCCCTTCTGGTTTCCTCAGTGTGTATGCCCAGCAGTGGGATTGCTGGATCATAAGGCAGTTCTATTTCCAGTTTTTTAAGGAATCTCCACACTGTTCTCCATAGTGGCTGTACTAGTTTGCATTCCCACCAACAGTGTAAGAGGGTTCCCTTTTCTCCACACCCTCTCCAGCATTTATTATTTGTAGACTTAGAATTTAAAGCATTTATTTGTGAAATCTAATTTAGTGTTTGAAAATATTCTGAAAACCTAGATCTATGAAAACAAGTGATTTGGAGATGTTTTACTCACCAAACTAAAGTTGCAATAAATGGGAAACTTTTTAAAAATTAACTAAACTTCAAGCTAAATTTTAAAAAACCAAGACACGTTACTACTGCACAACACAACAATGAAATAAGTTCATGGAGTTCTTGAATTGGAACGCCTGAATTTCCACATATCTAACTTTTTAATAAAGCATCAGACCCATGCCCTCAATCATGTAACGATGGGAAAAGATGGTTGGATGGCCACCGAGTTGACGGACATGAGTCTGAACAAGCTCCAGGAGTTGGTGATGGACAGGGAAGCCTGGCACGCTACAGTCCACGGGGTCCCAAAGAGTCAGACACGACTGAGCGACTGAACTGAACAGACTGATGGGAAGATTCCCACGAGATGAGCATCTGGCCCATTATTTTCAGACCACATACTGAATCAGAAAGACTTCTGATTGTGGACAAAATGAGACCATCTTGAGCCCCTTCCCCCACTTTTGTCTTATCTGGGTCAAACAAGATGGATATCAGAAGTACACAGTCTTCAATTTTGTCTAAATATCAACCCAGTGAACACATTTTGTTTCGATGGCTTCTGTTATTGTTAACGACAAGAAAGCACTTGAATGAGATTTGAAACAAGGCTTTAAGAAATGATGTTAAAATTGAGCTGGCTGATTCTTTTTCATTTACAATAACACTTTATACATTAGTGATATGTTTGTCTATAACACTCTTTAATTTATTATTTACATGGGAAAATGGAAAATGTTAAGGTCTGTAACCAAAATACTAAGGTCCAAAATTGAATGCAAAAGAGGAAAAAAAAAAAAAAACATGTAGTATTCATATTTGAATTCAAATAAAATAAAAATTTTCAACAATTTAAAAATGTATATGATTATCCACTTTTTGATATATCACATTACATGAGGTCATTAATTAAATATTTAAAAATCATTTGTGGAAGTTGTGATCTAAAGACAACAGCCCCATGTAAACCCCTGTGAGACCATTCATTTAGATCTTCTTACATGTGGTGCCTCAGCTTTTCAAAAGCTCTAACATGGGAGAAGATGTGGAAACTGAGACCCAGCTACTGTAACAGATTGAGAAGTAACTCTTCATATAAAACTACAGTCTTTGTTTTTAAATTTTTATTAGAGTAGTTGCTTTACAACGTTATGTTAGTTTCCGCTGTACAGCAAAGGAATCAACAATACACTTACATGTGCTGTCCTCGGACGCTCACCAGCATCAGGCTCTTTGCAACCCCATGGACTGTGGCCCACCCAGCTCCTCTGTCTGTGTGATTTTCCAGGTAAGAATACTGGAGTGTGCTGCCATTTCCTTTTCCATTAATGTCTGATGAGCACCAATACACAACTAATTTTTATTCACTTTACAACCTGCAAGTTTCCAGAAGGTAAATATTGGAAACAGTGGGCTAGCAGACATTTGGTAAATGTAAAGTTAGATGCATCAATATATCACATGGTGCTTTGTCAGATATCCACATATTAATGAACTATACATGTATATGCATATATACACATGCACATATATCACATCTTATTCTAGAAACAAAGGCAGGTAAATGAGCAATGAATTTCTTTTTCAGCTTTCATAGTCAAAATCACTTTCAGACATATTTCTGCAGGAAAATTTCTATGAATTCACAAAGATAGAGAATATGACTATTATTTGTTTTCTCTCTCAACTAAGGAAAATAACAAGTGTTTCTGCCATCAAATCTATCTTAATTAGTAAGGAAGGGCTTTTGTCTCTTTTTTAATATCATAAGTCCCTAGACCAAGTCTGTGTCCTTATCAGCAATGGGCTCCTCGTGTTCTCAGCCAAACAATTCTAAATTCAAATTCTTCCTTTCTGAGGCCATGAACATTCTCTGCTTAGCCCAGATTCATTCTCTTTGCTATCACATGCACTACAGTGAAATGTCTTCCCTGCTGTGCATCCTGCCAACTTCCTAATCGTACCCCTGCCACCACCCAGCATCTTGCGTGAGACACCAGCCACTTTGTGAGACCCCAGCTACTCCAAGGGGTTGGTTATCTTCACCAAAGTTGTGTTGGAGCTGGTTGGAGCTGGTTGCTGAGATCCAAGGTTTTAGAAGCTAGATGATGTCACACTGACTCTTTGAAGCTGACCGTGATGGGAGCATTTCCATTGTGGAAATCAACAAATGCTATAAATCAGAACTTTTGTTTTTTTCAGATGACAGGTGCACCAGATCACGGATGACAAATCTTTCTTCCACTCTATGATAGTATCATCTTAAACTGCCATTTTCTTAATCAATATGCCTGGGTCCAAAGGCGCATTTTACTATGCGACATTGACTAAGTTAACTTTCCCAAACATGAATTTCATCATAATGTGATAATATGGGTTCCTATCTCGTACAGATCTTGTGAGGATCAAATGAGATGATTTATATAAATATATAAAGGTACACAGCACTTCGTAAATGCTGCTGCTGCTGCTAAGTCGCTTCAGTCGTGTCCGACTCTGTGCGACCCCATAGACGGAAGCCCATCAGGCTCCCCCGTCCCTGGGATTCTCCAGGCAAGAACACTGGAGTGGGTTGCCATTTCCTTCTCCAATGCATGAAAATGAAAAGTGAAAGTGAAGTCACTCAGTCGTGCCCGACTCTTAGCGACCCCATGGACTGCAGCCCACCAGGCTCCTCCGTCCATGGGATTTTCCAGGCAAGAGTACTGGAGTGGGGTGCCATTGCCTTCTCAGTCATAAATGCTAATTGCTATTATTATCTATGTTTAGTATTATTTCTTATTTTTTAATTTTTAGCAAAATAAACTTCCGTCTCCATGCTCATCTACTTCATGTAAAGAAAATCCCCGTTGTCTTTCAATACATATAGAAACAATACCTTTAGGCAATCTAATGATTCAAAAATCTGGCAGTATGCAATCAATGAATAAATGGCAATAAAACAATTCATTTTAGCAAGTAAAAGATGACTTATGTGTGGCTATCTCTTTTCCACAGCATAGAGGGCCTTGATGCTGGGTGGTATGTATCTTTTCTCCATATACTTCTATTCTAAAAGCAGGAGAAAAAATTCTCACAAAACTCTGTTTTACACTATGCACCATGTATTCATTTGTGTGTTCATTTAAAGGTTTAAGCATGGATTACATTTGGCAACAGGCTCACAATCTCAGGGAAGTAAAAGAAAAACAACTAGGGACTTCCCTGGTGATCTAGTGGTTAAAACTTCACCTTCCAATGCAAGGGGTGCAGGTTTGATCCCTGGTCAGGGAGCCAAGGTCCCACATGCCTCTCAAATCAAAAAATTCAAAGCATAAAAACAGAAGCAATACTGTAGCAAATTCAATAAAGACTTTAAAAATATTCCACACCAAAAAAATATTTAAAAAAAGAATAACAACTAAAATTAATTGAGCATTCACAGGCACAGTTGTATTTTACAATGTATGTAAGATAGTTAGCATTATCATCCTCATATTGCAAAGCAGAATTTTGAGGCATAGAGAAGCTACGAATTTGCTAAGGTCTAAGAACCTGGGTGTTCTTTGGAAGGAATGATGCTAAAGCTGAAACTCCAGTACTTGGGCCACCTCATGTGAAGAGTTGACTCATTGGAAAAGACTGTGATGCTGGGAGGGACTGGGAGCAGGAGGAGAAGGGGACAACAGAGGATGAGATGGCTGGATGGCATCGCAGACTCGATGGACGTGAGTCTCAGTGAACTCCGGGAGTTGGTGATGGACAGGGAGGCCTGGCGTGCTGCGATTCATGGGGTCGCAAAGAGTCGGACACGACTGAGAGACTGAACTGAACTGAACTGATAGAACTAACAAGTAGTGGAGCCAGGACTCAAGCCCAGAAAAGTCTGTTCCTCCAGGAAGAATCATACCATTATTTGCATACCCACCTAAAAAAACTCCAAGCCATTATCCAAACCATTCACCCATTTCAGTGTCCAGAATCTGACACCAGCCCTATCTTCATCTTTTGAGAGAAGATAAGATAAATACAGAGTGATTTCTTTCAAATATACTAGGGACAGAGGAATATACTCAGTACAATATGCAATACACACTACAGTGCCATTCTAATGACTCTGACAAAAACTGCAAAGAACTGTAAGAGGAAAGGTCATGAGATTACGTTCTGATTAACTTATCCATGTTCATCCTTTTAACAGGTGTGTGTTTTGGGAGATGGGAGGTGGCAAATTATGTGCCAGTCATCTGCTCATATGCTTGGTGATAGAGAAACTTCAGTGAACCAGATTGAATCCCTGTCCTTTTGGGCTTATGGGTTGAGCTTTCAAATACTTAAACAAGGGAAAAACAAAACGTTATTGAGAGAATTCTTCAGAGTCTCGTGACTTAAAGTGTGGTCCAAAGATGGTTGAAATCAACAAGTGTGCCTGGTATACAAGTCACAAAAATTAACGAAACATATTAGTTTTGTCAACGAGGCCACAAATACAACAGGATTAGAAGCACAAAAGACCAGCAAAGCATATGGAAACTGGGCAAAGGCATTTTTTAGCAAGAAAGATAGAAACACCAATGTTCAGAAAGACATGTATTTAGAAGTTATTTGAAGAGCTGTCTAGGAGGACAGAACATTGATACTAGATTGCATCTGACCACAACTGGGAAATTTATTTCTGCCTTAGCAGAAAAAAAAAAAAAAGTAGCAATCTAACCATATACACGTCCTTTTAGACAAAGTCTTAGAGATAGTCAACATGTTCTCCCAACCCCATATATTCTCCCCTCATTCCATCCTGTGAGTCAAGCAAACAGCTGTGTTGATAAAACTGCCCAAAGCAGAAAAAGACAGGATAAAACCAAATTCATTTGGGAGTGTACAAGGCTTCTGCATTTTAAGTGGGCATCACAAAAGTATAACAGAACAGGATTATCCATCTCTTTAAGTATCCATCTTGTAACATTTTACCAAAAAACCCAAACAAACTTTTTGGCCAACCTACTCCCAGAATGATGCTAAAGCTGAAACTCCAGTACTTTGGCCACCTCATGCAAAGAGTTGACTCGTTGGAAAAGACTCTGATGCTGGGAGGGATTGGGGGCAGGAGGAGAAGGGGACGACAGAGAATGAGATGGCTGGATGGCATCACCGACTCGATGGACGTGAGTTTGAGTGAACTCCAGGAGATGGTGATGGACAGGGAGGCCTGGCATGCCGCGATTCATGGGGTCGCAAAGAGTCGGACACGACTGAAATGAACTGAACTGAACTGAACTGAATACACAGATGAGGCATTCAAATTTTGCATCTTGATCCAGTGTATTCCAGCTGTCTCATGACTACAGGCTGAACTCAAATAGATCCTGAAGTTGTTTTACTCAGGTTTTTATCACATTACAAAACAGAAAATGCTAAATAAAGAAGCAAATGAATGAATACACAGATCGTGTAATTCTGATATGTGTCAAAGTCCTGAAAGTCTTTTCAAAGACCCATTCCAAGGGTCAGACCCGTTCCAAGGGTCTGTTTAAAATGGGTATTCCCTTTTTTCTCTTTCTCAGATTTGTCTACTCTTTCTTATTTATTTTCCTCCCTGACCACAGGCTTCATGTGCTTTGTTTCTGAGAATTTTATTCAGTTTGGTCTAAGAACACTAGACTTAGTGTTCTTAGACTTAGAACTTAGAAACTTCTGAAACTAAATAAATTACCAGATTAGTCGACTAATGTAAATGATCTGGTTCATCCTCAGTACTCCCAGATTTGTCCCTTTTAATCTTCAATGGAATTCTATTACCCAGAGATGAGTGTATTTAATTTTTATTTGTGTTAGCACCACGAGGGTGGGGATCATGTCTGTTTTCATAATTTTCCTCTCTGCAATTTCTACCCAGTTATATGCTATAGGAAATACTCAGTAAACACCAAAAAATGTCTACCCCACCTACTCATAATCTCAACAGAGTGCCTTTGTTATTCTTATTCTTATTATTCTTATTCTTATAAGAATAATTATATTCTTATAAGTATACTTATACTTCTTATTCTTATTAAAAAAAAAGTAGAAGAGTGGGGGGGGAAATATGCTAATGTTAAACAGACAGTAAAGTAGAACAGAGTTCTAGCTAGCATGTGTGTGTGTGCATGTGCTCAGCTGCTTCAGTGGTGTCTGACTCTTTGCAACACTATGAACTGTAGTTCGCCAGGCTCCACTGTCCATGGAATTCTCCAGGCAAGAATACTGCAGTGGGTTTTCATGCCCTCTTCCAGGGGATCTTCCCGACCCAGAGATTGAACCTGTATCTCCTGTGTTGACAGGCAGGCTCTTTACCACTAGCATCACCTGGGAAGCCCCTCCAACTAGCGTACAACACTTCAAAATGGCCACTGGGATTTTAGATACTTGGAACCTTGTAAAGTGGTACCATTGAAGGAGGTCTATCTCCATAAAGCTTTCTGCAATGATGAAGTGTCATATCCCTGAACTGGTCAATAGGGTAGACACCAAGAACAGAGAGCTATTATGTACAACTAGTCAAGAAGACTAGCTCAACTAAGGATCATTTTATTTCTGCTCATTTAAATTAGGATTAAAACTGCCAGACATGACTGACACATTGGACAACAATTCATATTGGACAACACAACTCTAGGTTCAAAACTAGCACTAAATCACATGCTGACTTCTGATGCCAAGAAACAATCTACAGTCATCTCAACCAAAATACTTCAGAATAGGACTGAGGGACAATTATGCTAACATTTTAACAAAATAATTTTTACTCTCGTGTCTGGAGGATAGAATACTATTTTTCTGAATAATCATTCTTACTGACTCTGAACCTCTACTTAATATAAACCATAACCTTCAAGCTAAATAACTTAAACTTCTTTAAAATCTTTTAAAGGACAGCACAATCTTATCTGCCTATCATGTCAGTGATGGGGTTCAGAACATGCTTCCCTAAAAGAATGACACCTTGTCATATTGATTATTTTAATTTGAAGGAATTTGAAAAATGGTAGCTGCAAGAAGGACTCTCTGGACTTTGCTGGTGGCTCAGTGGTAAAGAATCCACCTGCCAATGCAGGAGATGTGGGTTTGATCCCTGGTCCAAGAATATCCAGCATGCCATGGAGCAACTAAGCCCATTTGCCACAACTACTGAGCCTAGGCTCTAGAGCCCATGCTCTAGAGCCCTGGAACTGCAACTGCTGAGCCTGTGCACTCTAGAGTCCGTGCCCCCAGCAGGAGAAGCCACCGCAGCAAGAAGCCCACACACGGCAACTGGAGAGTAAGTCCCCACTGGCCACAACTAGAGAAAAGCCAGAGCAGCAACGAAGTCCCAGCACAGTCAAAAATAAATAAATAGCAAGACTCTCTGAATTGCTCCTTCTCTCCTGAAGCAGGTGTTAAGACCCTCATGTGAGAGGTGCTTCCTTGTACCTGGAGGAACAGAGCATCCTTGTCTCTGAAGACAGAAGTGCCTAGAGGAACCAGAATGAACAGACTTTGCTCATCTTCCCCCAGATTACTATCCACAGCTTGTACCTTTTTTGGCCCATCATGTTTCTCCATGCTTTTTACTCTTCATCAAACTTAGAACAAAACATTCACCTTAACTGTTTCTTTGAATCTTGACTTCCTAATGAAGGCTTCCAGGTCATGTAAAACTTATATTAAATAAATTTGTCTGCTTTTCTCTTATTAATCTATGTTTGTCAGTTTAATTTTCAGGCCCAGCTAGGACCCTTCAAGGGTTTAGGAAAACCTTTTTCTCCCTTCCACTAAGCCTTCCAGGAGGTATGGAAAGGGTACGGTGTTTGTGCATGAAGTAATCACTTTAATTGCAAACTGCATTGCTCCCTTGCTGTTTCCTGCTCTTTAGCTTAGGGTCTCTAACCTGTTCAGAGGTAACAATACTTTAAACCAAGAGGTATGTCCAAGTGTTTCCTAAAAGTGGCAGAGCCAGTGCCCTCCCACAGGGCTGGGCGCCCCTGGCTTCCCATTATTCCAGGGAGGGCTGCTCTGGGCCACTTCCACCATCTGCTTCCAGCTGTGTTGGCAGAACAGAAAGTCAAACGTGCTCCAACCAACTGCAACCCTGAATTTATCATAAAAGCCACCATTTCTATTTCATTTGGCTAGTAAACAATCTCACACTATGAGGATGGTTAATTATAAATAACAGTCTAGACTCTTTTAATTGAAATCTACATTTATTTAGAGCTTTTTCATGAGACTAGAATTAAGAAACAAAAATGCATTAGCAATGAATGGAAATGGACCACAACATTCAAGTAGAAAAACTTTAAAATCTAAGCATTAGAGTGCTTCTAACAAGTAACAGTACTTCCCACTTAAGCAGAAATTGCCCTCTCCTGTTCTTACACTGTATCAGTGTTAAGTCTTCCATCATGCCTGAATGGAAAGCAGGAGTTGCCATTGCTGTTTTTGACACTAAAGTCTACCTGCAGAAATAAATATAACTGATGTAGCATACATCAATTATACTATAAAACTGATGTAGTTTTATAGTGAAAGAGAAAAATTCATGAAAATCCATTCTTTCATTAAGGAAATATTCATGATTGCCTGTTGTACACAATTAACAGAGCTAAGTGCTGTATGGCAGTGATTTTGGAAATTTTGATTGCAAGAAACAGTAAGAAATGTATTTTATGTTATGATACAGTACACACTTAAAAATGTATTTGTGTGATTTAAAATTTTATGAAATAATATTTAATTTTATATATATAATACCTCCTGATATTTTCTATCCTCTTCTAATCAGGAATTTGTTATTATATATAATCTATTTAATAAAAATTATGTTAAACTCACTAAATTAATCTCAAAACCCACTAACAGGTTGAAATTTGCAGTTTGAAAACTATATGGAAGAGACGGCAAGATAAATAATACTCCTTTTGTTGTCCTTAAGGAGTTTTGGGTCAAAGGACAAAAGTAAACCAAAAAAAAAAAAAAAGAGAGAGAGAGAGAAAGATAAGAATAAGAAAAAGGAGAGAAAATGAAACAAGCTGAGAGCTTAATTAAAGGAAAGATTTTGGTAAGAGAATATTACAGGCATCATGAAAGTTTAGAAAAGAGATGACACTCAGGTAAGAGGAAGGTTTAATGGAGAAGCTGATGTTTATGATGGAACTTGAAAGCAGGTAAGATTTTGAGAGGCAGATACACAGACAGCAGAAATGATAATCCAGATGGAGTTCACAGCATGGGCCAAGGCACACAGATGAATGAGGAGAGGAGGGGCAGATTTCGGAAACAGTGAGTCATCCATTTGGCTGGAGAATAATGCTCAGTCTGAAGTAATAGAAAAGAACGTTGGAAAGATAAAAGGAAGTTTAAGTGTCAGGGTAAGTATTATTTTTAAATTCAGTAGACAATGAGGAAGAATTTAAAACTGTCCACCCACCCATTCATCCATTTATCCATCCATCCATCCATTCAAAAATTTATTAAGCTATAACAGGCAAGACCCTCTACATATACAGGAGAAAATGAGTAAGAAACAACTCCTGTTTCTTTACTGTTTATATTATTGAGAAGGTATAAAACTATTAAGCAGTCCACCTTAACAAAGAAGGAACCATTTTAGAAAATTAATCTGGCAGACTCTTGGAGAAGAACTTTGATCTGTAAGACAGTCAATTATGAAATGAGAAACTCTAATTGTCTAATGAGTTCAAAGGTGAGATGGAATTGTTTCTGTAGGTTTGAATGTTTTAGCACTGCCAGTCAAACTTCCTTTGTTCTCTTACTGAGAAATTGGTATAAGTTTGGCAGCAAACCATCTTCAAGGCCAGTTCAGCGTTCCTCAGCGGTGATGTCCTATAGAAAGAACCATCTGCCCATCTTCTATCGCTCATTTATTTTGGCACTAGGATGTATTTGTGTATATCTCTTTTGTCCGACAGGTTTCCTCTTAATATCTTTAGAGCATCATTTTTGCCAGCCATGAATTCAGTCTTGGTTGGAGATAACATACTCTCCCCTCTCATCTATTATTTGCCTCCTTTCACTTTTTCTGTTATGGTGGGTTTTATTAACACAAAAAGCAGGGTATTAAATTGTTATTAAACAGATTTTTTTTTAGCTCATTTCACCGTTATACCCAGCCAACCCATGTCTCACATTTCTAAACACTATAGATGTTACCTATCTCATAGTCTTCTATTAATAGCACTAGGGAGAAAAGTAACCTAATTTTTTAGCTGCCTGATTTGTTTGGATGATTACTATCTACTTTTCTCTTTTTTTTCAAATCTATTGTATGATTTTTCTCTTTTATTTTAAAACAAATACTTTCATCCCTTTTTACTCAAGGTAGTTGAATTGGGTCATAAAAGGGGCCACTTGGTATCAGAACACCCTCACATATTTGCCTAATAATCCCTTTTAAGTAATCTGGCCTGTTGTTAATGGCTTTTTTTAAGCCAGTGATACACTTAGAACCAAAATTAGCATCTAAATGAGGATGTTTTAAAACGCATGCCTAGGGGTTGCCAGTTTCACCTTTTTTATAGTTTGCCATGTTAAATTATGTAAAATAGAAATGGTATTTTAGTATTTAATGAGCTAATGCAAAACCTATTGAGACTCCCTCCCACCCCCCCTTTTTGCTTATACAGCCCACCAAATGCTTTTTAAGGTATGAGAAATGGCCATGAATTTTAAAGCATATGTCAGAATGCAGAGACCCCTTTCCTTCTCAGCAGTCACCCACATCAAAAGCAAGGTATTACTAGGAAAAGTGCTATGCATTGGGAGCGTGATTTTATAATCAGTTATCTGATGATGTTGTGCACAATAAAATTAATTAATTTAGCATTTAATTTTTCTAGAAAAAAAATTACTATGGTTTACATAATGTTATAGTCACAACTCAATTAGCAAAAATTCATTAGGGAAGTCGAGAAATGGTGACACAAGCAGAATAAAAATGATATATCCCTTCAAAAATATCCAAGAATATTTTAAAATTTATGGTCAGAGATACATATTATGAAGAAAAGTATAAAGAAGTCAAGGGTTCTAATTAGAGACCAGTAAATTTTAGCTGGACGTCATGAATATTTCCAGAAAATTAGTTCTATTATCTGGTAGTTTGGTCCTAAAAGATAAAGAGGACCTCCACTGTTTAAGTCATTCAGAAATAGATGACACCAAATGATATGGACTATGGTATAGAAGAGGGAAGAAGGGAAAGATTAGATGAGTTAATAAATTGCTTCTGTTGTTCCAAAGATATTGTTATGTAGTGTAGAAAAACAAGATAGAAGAGATTCTATGTGAGATTTGACAAAGAAGATTATGATGATTTCTGCTTAAATAATAAGAAAAATTCTTAGTGAAAAGATTTGGAGGAAAAAATACATATATACATATCAAACCATAAGAGATTTACTAAGTGATGAAGGCTTAAACCATCAGTACCACTCTGGAATTTCAAAGCACTGAGGTCTAGATCAATTATTTTATTCTATTTCTCTGTTTCTCTTCATTTTCTGGGCTGTTTTTGTCTCTCCTCATCTATTCCCTTACACCCTACACAGTCTGTCCCCTCATATCTTTATATATATATAATATATATACATTTTTTTTTTTTTTGCATAACACTGGCTTGAAATCTTAGTTCCTTGACCAGGGATTGAATCCTGCGTCCTCTACAGTGAGAGCTCAGAGTCTTAACCACTGGACCATCAAAGAGTTCCCTATTTATATCTTTAAGCCAACTTCTTGTCCACTTTACAAGATGAACTCTACTTTTCATTTAATTGCTTTTTGCTGGGTTAAGTCTAATGTGACACCATATTCATAGAAAATCACATTTGCCTCCTCTCGAATATTTTTTACTTAAAATGTTTTTCCTTTTTCATGATATTTCAGTGTATGAATAAATCAGTCTCATTTTTTATGAACAAAATATGCAGCTGTGCCTAAATAGAAATTAAGACTTTCCCATTCTTCCTATATCACACTAATCACTTCTTAGAAATGGCTATCAACATATTTTGGTATATATTTGATGTTCATGTAAGCATTCTTATGTATACCTGAATGTGTATATACTGTTTTTTTATACAGCATCAATTAGTTCTCTGCTAATGGATATTTATATTGGTTCCAATATCATACTATTACATACAGCATTGGGGTTTTCATCTTTGAATTGAAATATATACTGGGCCAAATATAAAATATTCACTGTATTACATCTCTGAGTGTGACTGTTTTTTCCAAAAAGCTTGAACTAATGGCCCAAGTGTACACAAAACTTGTTTCACATTTACATCTTCACTAAGAATCAGTATCATCAATCTTTTAATCTTTGTCAATCTAATATTTAAATTACTGATTATTGCCTTAATAATCAGTAATTTAAATATTACTAATATAAATAATCAATAATAAATTACTGATTATTTGTGTTTTTCTGTTTTGTATAGCATTATGGTTTTTTATGTGTTTGTTGGCATTTACATTTCTTTTCTTTGGGCAGAATTATTTAGACCATTGGCCCATTTCACTGTTTGTTTCTTAGCAGTGTGTGAGAGTTCTTATTTACTAAGTACTAGCTTTTTGTGTCAGAGAAGGCAATGGCACCCCACTCTAGTACTCTTGCCTGGAAAATCCCATGGGTGGAGGAGCTTGGTAGGCTGCAGTCCATGGGGTCGCAAAGAGTCAGACACGACTGAGCAACTTCACTTTCACTTTTCACTTTCATGCATTGGAGAAGGAAATGGCAACCCACTCCAGTGTTCTTGCCTGGAGAATCCCAGGGACAGAGGAGCCTGGTCGGAGGCCGTCTATGGGGTCACACAGAGTCGGACACAACTGAAGCGACTTAGCAGCAGCAGCAGCTTTTTGTGTGGTAAAGTTTTTTTGTTTGCTTCTGAAGCTTGTTTATTTTATAGACTCAAATGTATTGCTTATCTTTGTATGATGGTTTCATTTATCATGTCATTCAGACAAAGATGTCAATATTCAATAGAGTCTCTTAGTCCTTGCTACCACAGTACTGTCCTTTCCTCTGGACTAGCAGGTTATTCTCTAATTATCTGTTTCCATCTCTAGATTCTGGGTTCCAAGAGGGCAGGAATTATTTATATTTGTATTTATATTCTAATAAGTGGAAAAGACAAAATATCATGACATATAAAAAGTACATGAATAGGAAGTATACATAAATAAATGAATTAGTGACTGAATTATAAATCAAATTAAAAGTTTGATCTCAGCCTGTTCACTATGAAATAAACACATAACCTTGTTATGGAACTAATCATATTCATTTACAAAATAATAAAGTTTTAGCTCCTCAAATTCACCATTATTTAATAATCATTTTCTACAGTGCAGTTTTAAAAATGTTCCATTAAATTTTTTCTGTCATTTTCATGTCTTTTTGCTTCTTTTTTATTGTAATTATTTTTTCAACTTGTATAGTCTCTACTCTGCTTCTCTTTATTTTAGCAGGCATAGTATTTTATTGGGCAAAGCGCTTTGCTAGGATGCTAAACTAGCTTTAAAAAAGTGTGGAATGCTATGTTGAACTAAATTTAATTCTACTCAAAATAATCAGATGTGAGGCCCCAGTCACTTAGGAGCAACAGAAGCCAAGATTGTGAAACAATTAGGAGTCTTTCCCCACTCTGCTCTACTTCTTCTGCTGTCAGTTCCATTCTCAGTCTGCTTTATCTTTAATACTAGAAACATAACCATTTACATCTTTTGGGTTCAATGGTTTTAAAGCTTGACATCAAGAGAAGTAAAATGTATTGCTTTCCAGGTCTGTGTTAAAACAAACAAACAAAAACAAATTAAAAAAGACAACAGTCTCAATTGGCCAAGTACAGGCCAGGCACAGGTCACATCTTAGAATAATCACTGTAGCAGTGGTGATGATATACACTAAGGGCTTTTAGGCCCTGTGACCACTGAGGAATAAATTCTTAAAGGAATTTATAGATGTTTCAGCAAGTGTCCTGGTTAAAGCCTGTGCATTTGAAGTCAGGCAGGCCTGTGTGCTGAAATGCTTTGTAACAAATTTTCTGAACCATAGTTTCCTCATCTGTAAATGAGGGTAGTAAGTATATACCAAAAAGGGATATCAAAAAAATTCAGTGACATAATGTAAGCGCTTAGTAGAATTACCATTTAATGAAGCTTCAGTTCAGTTCAGTTCAGTGGCTCAGTCGTGTCCAACTCTTTGCGACCCCATGAATCGCAGCACGCCAGGCCTCCCTGTCCATCACCAACTCCCAGAGTTCACTCAGACTCATGTCCATCAAGTCCGTGATGCCATCCAGCCATCTCATCCTCTGTCGTCCCCTTCTCCTCCTCCTGCCCCCAATCCCTCCCAGCATCAGAATCTTTTCCAATGAGTCAACTCTTCGCATGAGGTGGCCAAAGTACTGGAGTTTCAGCTTTAACATCAGTCCTTCCAAAGAAATCCCAGGGCTGATCTCCTTTAGAAAGGACTGGTTGGATCTCCTTGTAGTCCAAGGGACTCTCTAGAGTCTTCTCCAACACCACAGTTCAAAAGTATCAATTCTTTGGCACTAAGCTTTCTTCACAGTCCAACTCTCACATCCATACATGACCACTAAGAAAACCATAGCCTTGACTAGACGGACCTTTGTTAGCAAAGTAATGTCTCTGCTTTTCAATATGCTATCTAGGTTGGTCATAACTTTTCTTCCAAGGAGTAAGCGTCTTTTAATTTCATGGTTACAGTCACCATTTGCAGTGATTTGGAGCCCCAAAAAATAAAGTCTGACACTGTTTCCACTGTTTCCCCATCTATTTGCCATCAAGTGATGGGACCAGATGCCATGATCTTTGTTCTCTGAATGTTGAGCTTCAAGCCAACTTTTTCACTCTCTCTCTCTCTCTCTCTCTCTATATATATATATATATACTGCTACTGCTACTAAGTCACTTCGGTCGTGTCTGACTCTGTGCGACCCCATAGACGGCAGCCCACCAGGCTCCCCCATCCCTGGGATTCTCCAGGCAAGAACACTGGAGTGGGTTCCCATTTCCTTCTCCAATGCATGAAAGTGAAAAGTGAAAGTGAAGTCACTCAGTCGTGTCCGACTCTTAGCGACTCCATGGACTGCAGCCCACCAGGCATATATATATACACACATATATATATACACACACACATATATACACACACACACACATATATATATACACTCTCATATAGTCTCATGGGCTTCCCTGATGAGTGGCTCAGATGGTAAAGGAAGATCCCCTAGAGAAGGAATGGGTACCCACTCCGATAGTCTTGCCTGGAGAATTCCATGGAGAGAGGAGCCTAGAGAGCTACAGTCCATGGGGTCACGAAGAGTTGGACATGACGGAGCATAGCAGCACAGCCTACATTCCCCAAATCCCCGTTACTTGAGGTAACCTGATCATGCTTCTGTGAACTGCAATAGGAAGTCTGACAACCACCCTATGAATTTTAAATAAAGGTAAAATAAAATATGAAAATTCCTTAAAATATTTTTTAAACACTACAGAAAACAAGTTATTTTATAGCAAAGGGATATAACAGCTCTATGTACCTAAAAAGATCAAAATTCAATAAAGATAATTACTTAGAATGACTAGGAAAAGAGAATTCTATTTATATTGACCAAAAAAAGTGAATATAAAATATATTAGAAAGGCATTTGCAAGGTTCTGATTTCCTTGAGGGTTCCAATGAGGATAACTGTCAGAATATGTTATCTTCTTTCGAAAAAAAAAAAAAAAAAAACAGTTTTCAATTAAAATATCTCAATTTCTCCATAGTGTTCCTTAAGAAATGACTGAAGCTCCTTCATTTGGAATACTGGCTTGGAAAAAAATCATTAAAAGGTGCTAGTGGGAGCTCGCCTGTCCTGTCCTGGGGATGAAAGAGTTGAATGTAAGCCCTTTCATCTTTATTTAGACTCTTCTGTAATATATTTTCTTTCTGAGAAAGGATTTATCTTCATCCAACAACATGCTGGGGAAAATGGCACTACCAAACTATATCATAATGCAATAATCTATGTAATTAAATTATTTCATGGATCAGTAGGAATGTGCAAATTGTAAAAAACTGTGAAATGCAATAATGTGTCTGACATTATAATTTCCAATGGCTTATTTATTCTTCAAGGGCTTTCTACACTGATGCTCATTTGATTTCCCTGAACAAAGAAGTGTTTCCTGGTCTGCTTTGGTTCTTCATTCCTTAGCCAAATATATGTACGTAGAGAACACATTCTATGTCAGTCATTGTGCTAAGTGCTGTAGGGGATGAGAGGAAAAATGGGGCCTCGCTCCTTAAGGAGTCTATGTTCTAACACGCACACTGAGGCTGCATGGTACCCAGGAGAGATAAAGACTCTGGGAACACAGTCTGGGTTCAGATTCCACCTCAGCCTCTTGCCAGCTGGGTCTCTGGCTCTTTGAGTCAAATCGGGATTATAATGAGTGACTGTTATGAGAACAGGGTGATAACATAGATATCTAGCAAAATATTGCTGTTTGGTCAATCAGACTTCCCTTACTCCTTAAATAAGCAGAAAACCATAATCAGGGCATTATGTGCTGAATATATAAACCAGTTAGAGAGTAAGATGGCAGCTTCATTACATATGGTTTCATGTGGTGATGTCAACTAGCAGAATGAACTATCAGAACATCTGGGGAGATTTTTTAATTCCTCAAACCATCTCACTTTTCCCTCAACTCCACTCCCCTCCTTACCTCGCACATCCATCTTAAAATGTTTCAGAATCAGATGCAGAGTAGGTCAAAAAATAGTGAAATGTTGAGTTCTGTCACTGACTGGTTATGGTCAAGTCATTCAATCCATCTAAGTTTTAGTTCCAGTCAAATACCATGACTGCAAGGGTTTTCTGTTCCCAGTAAGTAACATCGTGAGTGCCCTATACAAGGTACCCAGAAAATGGATCCCAATTGACTAAATAAACTGTGAAATTGGCAAAATCATAACAACATTACAGTATTATTGTGAGAATTAAAATGATTTCTGTAAAACACCTTCTCAGTGTTGTAGGCATTTGATATCTAAATAGCAATTGTCATGGTGGGGGAGATGCGGCTAAGAAAAACATCTCAGAGGAAACAGCACTGAGCAGAGTAAGATTCTGAGAGTTCAGAGAATAGAACAGGCTAACTCAGCAAGCCCTGGGAGCCAGGGTCACCCTGTGTTTGAAAATAGCAGATAAGCTGGTTTGGCTGGTGTTTAAGCACCACATGAGCAGAGAGTGACAGATGAAGCTGTAAAGTAGGTTGTGGTCAGTTTGTGAAAGTCCCAAAGGTGCTATTAGGATTGTATTCTGTCCATCTTGCAAAGAGATGCCAAGAACAATTGCAACACAAAAGAAGGTGACAGAATCAGAACTTTGCTTTCAGAGGTTGAATTCGGCACTTCTGTTCAGGAGGGGAAAGAAACTTGTGAGAGGCTTCAACAACAGCCCAGTAGGCTGGCAGTAAGTCTTTAAATAATAGCAGGGACATTGATGGAAGGGACAGGTCAAGGTACATTTCAGGAAAATCAACAGAGCTTGAGAACACTGTGAGAGAAGCAAAGAAGAGACTCTTTTAGAATTAATTCAGTTTGGTAACTATTAGAACAATGATTCCACTTACAAAAGGAGAGATGTCATAGTTTGGTTTTGAACTTGCTGCATTTGAGGTAGCAGGAAGGCATCCAGGAAAAATAAAATGAAAGTAAAAAATAAAAATAAAATTTAAAAAATGATTTGATAATCATTCCAACAGAAATTTTAAAAGACCCCATCAAGAAGGGTTAAGGATGGAGCATCAGAGTATCCTCATCTTTCAGGGGCAAGAAGAAGGGATAATCTTGTTTACTTTATGAAATTGTTGTAGTCAAATAGTCAGTAAAGAATATACGTTGGATTTTATTTAATTGTCTGTTAAGAGCATTACATTTATATTTCATGAGATTTCTAAAAACACACTGGTTGCTTTTATTTTCAATGCAACTTTTTATTTATTGTCTAAAACTTACCTTTCATGAATTTTACTTAATTTCATATAGAAATGAGTCCCCAAATGATCCTAGACTAGTTTTCCACTTTATATACCTCCAGGCATCTTGAATTTATTTTCTTTATGCTCTTCCTTCTTTTTGCCACCCACATGGATTATTGCAAGAGGAATGATTCATAACAATTAAAATTCAGTTTGTAACAAGAATTGTAGACATTGAAGACAGAAAGGGACCTTCATAATTTATCATAAAACAAGTCTTCTTTTACCCATTAAATTTTGACTTCAATTTAACATTTAGTTAATGAAAATTGCTTTACACAAAATCACCTGTAAATGACACACATCATTCCCACCATTTAAGTTCTGATAATATCTATGGTATCTTTAAAAGCACAGCCATGCCTGGTGGTGACTAAATTCAACTTGCACAGGTATTTTATTTCAGTAACAAGCTGAAATAGAGCAATATAAGCTGCCCCCTGTGAGCTCATAGTCTAATGGGGGATGCAGATAAACAACTGCAAAACGACAGAGGTGACACTGAGGAAGATGAGAACAGCTCTCTCTGGAGCAATGAGGAAGTTCAAAAGGAGCTTCTAGAAGGAGCTTAGAAATGCCTTGAGTTCCATCTTTACAGACATATAGGATTAAACGAGGCAATCTAGGTGGAGAAGGGTCAAGAAAGGGAAGGCATTTGGGTACAGAGAAGAACAAAACAATGGGTTTTCTATCTGAGATAGCCTTTCTAGACCATCAGGTCTGTGTTCTGTGTTCTCTAACCCACAGGTGATGAAACTGAGACTCAAAGAGAGGCAAAGTGCTTTGCTACACTTGCTTTCTCTCCTTTCTCCTGGACCACGGAGGGCAGCTTATATTTACCTTGATAACTCTTGCATATGTCAATATCTAGATATGGTAGGGGTTCAGCATATTTTTATTGAAGTATATGCACAATGTTTCACATATATTAGGGTTTCATGATACCATTTTTATTGAAGTGTTTATAATGTTTCAGATGTATAGCAAAGGGATTCAGTTATATACATATATGTATATAATATATATGTATTTGTTTTCCAATTCTTTTCCATTTTGGTTGTTACCAGATACTGAGTATCGTTCCCTGTGCTATACAGTCGGTCCTTATGGTTTGGTATATTGCAAATGAATACAGGCATGCTTTTAAGAACTCTTAAAAAAGCTTTTCTAGAAAAATGTGTACTTCTAAGATCTTTTCTATACTCCTATACACAAAAGAATTCTGTGGAAGGCGATGATAAGATGCTATTCTTTTGTCAGTTGAGAACTCTGTCAAGAGAGTTTTTCCTATTACAAAAAAGTTTAGAGTTGGATAAGAATCCACTGGAACTTTGGTGACCCAGATCTTTATCAGACCCCACAGTGGTCACTTTTGGAGGATTACTGGGCTTAAAAGTATAATTATCTGTTTGGGACAAATTACTTTTTCTTATCTTCATACTTCACCTTCATGTTTATCACAAAACTACTTCATTATTCACAGTGGTTTTGAAATCAATCTTGTTGATATAAGAATAATCAATCATTAATTAAAAGGGCAAACAAAACTGATTTATAAACCATATAACTAAAAGCAAACATTTAATTGTGATGTTAACTCATACATTTTGATAGTAAAATGAATATTATGCCAGTGTTTTATGTGACTGATGAAGGATTAAAACTTTGCTTATCTAATTCACTTTTTGATGATTAAAAATGTTATCTCCTAATATGAAGGTGCAAAGTCTTATGAACTGAATTAGCAGGTAATTTATATTAAGCATTGATTTAATACTCTGGTTTTCCTTTTTTCAGCCCCATGATATCCCTCATATGATGCCTGAAATTCCTTTATCAACAATAGGCAGGTTTTAACATTTGCAGTAGTCCTTCAAATACCTTGTCAGACTAGCTTTCCTATAAAGGCCAATGAAAAATACAGTTGTAAAGAAAATCACAACCTTCTACTTTTAGTTCATTTAGAGGCCCTTGAGTGTTCAATGATGTGAAAAGTGACATATATCTGTGAATTAAGGAACTTTAATTACACCAAGTGCACTTCATTATATGATTCATAATTCAGGAGACAATTCCCTGTATTGAAAATTCAATCCAACTTCAGGGTTTAAATGTATCCCCTGCTTTCAGGCATATCCAAAACACTGTAAAACAAGAGCAAAAATTTTGAGGCTCTGAACTGGACAGAGTCAGAGCATAAGAAGGAGGTTCATTGTGATGGGTTTTGCTAAAATGATTTAAGATTCCTCAGACATAAATAGAGGGGTATTTTTTTTTTACTTTAGCACCACAGTAAACTCAAGGCAGAGCATCTTAGAAAGACACTGATTTCTGACCCAGGCCTTTCCCACTGTTAAATTACCATCTGTCAGTTTTCCATCAAGTCAGTCTCTCCTCATGGGCTTCCCAGGTGGCTCAGAAGAACAGTGGCAGTGGTGAAGAATCCATCTGCAAATGCAGAAGAGGTTTGATCCCTGGTTTGGAAAGATCCCCTGGAGAAGGAAATGGCAACCCACTCCAGTATTCTGGCCTGGGAAATCCCATGAACAGAGGAGCCTGGTGGGCTACAATCTACGGGGTCACAAAGAGTGGAACACAACATAGTGACTAAACAACAGCACAAAAGTCACTCAGGAAACATCTCCCATTTCACCATCTTAGAAGCAAAGAAAGAATTGTTTTCAGTTAAACTGGTGGCTAAGTAGGGGTTTATCAGTGTTAACGATTCTAGGATTAGTGTTTAGTATTCACTGCTCAGGTTCAGTGACAGAACAACCATGCAAATATGCTCAGACTGAAAGATGCCCAAAAACCCAAGACATGAAATGACAAATAATTGAGAAAGAAAGAGGCACTTAGTTCCTTCTAGATTAGCTCTTTCAGTGCAGGCGTCACTTTTAGCTTTTAGCTTTGGGGGCAAATTTTAGCTTTTGTAAGTCCGCATGCTTTATCTTCACCCATTCTTTTATTTTTCATTTCTTCATTTACTGTTTCTGTAAGTATCGGTGAAATTAATTCTTGAACAGAAAGGCCTTTACCTTAAATAGTAGTCACAACTCTGTTCTGAGAAGCCATCTTATTCTTGCCACACTTATGAGGCAGTCAGTTGCCTTCCAGAGATTTTTTTTTCTTACTTAGGAAAAGGATATCTAATGTTCTCAGCCAAGATAGAGAAAGTCCCATTGGAGTGTACTTTAAGATCCTTCTTAGCAATACTATGTGTAATTGTGGCTTTGGAGAGAGCACAAACAATCATCTTCTTAAAAATTAATTTTCATTGGGGTACAGTTGCTTTATAATGTTGTGTTCTTTTCTGCTATACAGTAATGAAATAGTAGTATGTATACATGTATCCTCTATTTTTTTTTTCTTTCTTTCCCATTTAGGTCACCAGAGATCATTGAGTAGGGTTCTCAGCTATACAGCAGGTTCTCATTAGTTATCTATTTTATACATTGTATCTATAATATATATATATCAATCCCAATCTCCCAATTCATCCCTCTGTTTTGCAAATAAGATCATCTATACTATTTTCCTAGATTCCACATAAGTGCATTAATATATGATATTTTTCTTTTTCTGACTTAAGTCTCTACAAGTGATCCAATTTCACTTGTTTTATGGCTGAGAAATATTCCTTTCTATATATGTACCACATATCCATTTCTCTGTTGATGGACATTTAGGTTGCTTCCAAGTCCTGGCTATTGTAAACAGTGTTGCAATGGACACTGAGGTGCATGTATCTTTTTGAATTATGGTTTCCTCTGGGTATATGCCTGTGTGTGTGCTCGGAGTTGCTCAGTCATGTTTGACTCTTTGCTACCTCATGGACTATAGCCTTCCAGGCTCTTCTGTCCGTGGAATTTTCCAGGCAAGAATACTACAGCGGGTTGCCATTTCCTACTCCAGAGGATTTTCCTGGCCCAGGGAGCAAATCCACCTCTCTTGCATCTCCTGTGTTGATAGGCAGAGTCTTTGCCACTGCACCACCTAGGAAGCTAAGTAGTGGAAAAGCAGTCCTCTTGATATGTGACTCATATCAAATCTTTCCTCAGTTCAGAACCTTCCACCAGCTCCCCATCTCTCTCAGAGAAGAGCCACAAACCGCCACCTTTTCCACAGTCTCCCCAACACCTCCCGGTTCCCTGGGCTCCTTTCTCTTCCTGCAACACCCAGACATTCTCTTGCCTCTAGGCCTGTGCACCTGCTCCCTCTTCTCTGTCTAAAATGCTTTATCCTCAAATGGCATTTACTGTTTCCAATGCTTGGATTGCCATATTTTAAAGAAGACTACTTCTATTAATCCTTCAGATCAAACTCAAAAATATGGGAAGGCAACTTAGAGTTTTCCCAAAGCAACATTAGTGACTTCCATCTTTGGGATTCCTTAGTACTTTGCTAACCCTTTATTACTGAGATGACTATGTAACTTCGCAATATTTTTATTAACATGAATGTTTCACTGAGTTATGAGCTACTTGAAGACAGACAAATGAGGAGAGTATTCATATCCATATATTCCTAAGATTTATCAGAGAACATGACATATAATATTTACTTCATTGAAGCATTCAAATGATAATTTGAAGTATTGTCCAATTAATCAATTAATGCAAGCTTGCATTTAAATCATGTGCAACAAAATTGGTGCTTTTAAAGAGGTCATACTAAACCAGAAGAAGTTTCGTGCCCAAATTGTGATCCAGAACTATATGACATCCAAGAATCCATTAAAAATGTTGTTTAATGTGTAATAAGTAATAGGATGATTGCCTGAAATAGCATTGGTCTTTGTTCTCAAGTCAGGGTACATTTACTGTGGAGTTTCAAAATGGAATGCCTTCATCATAGGTGCTCAGTATATGTTCACTGAATTATCAGAAAGCTGCTTCCAAGCTTACATTCTTTGTTAGATTTACTATCCAATCTGAAGCAACTCTCTTAATCATTAGGAGCTTTCAAGAGGAGAAGGCACAAGCTGAAATTTTAAATATGACTTTGTCTTAGGTAGAGAAGGATGAGCGTAAGCATTTCTAGAAGAGAACGTGGCATGAGACATTCAAGAAACAACCTATAAATATGTATGGCTGGAGTAAAGAGAAGGTAAGGGTAGGTGGAAGGAAATGAGACGAGAGTGTGGACAAAAGACACATCATTCACTATCTGCTGTGCTAAGGCAAAATGTCTTAATTTTTTTTCTGAATGGTCTAGGAAACAAATGAAGGATTTAAGCAGAGAGTAACATGATCCTGTTTTGCATATTAGAAAGTCTGTGTGCCCAGTTGCTCAGTCGTGTCAAACTCTTTGTGACCCCACGGATAGTCTGCCAGGCTTCTCTCTCCATGGGATTCTCCAGGCAACTGTAGTGGGTTGCCATTTCCTCCACTAGGGGATCTTCTGACCCAGGGATCGAACCCGTGTCTCCTGAATTGGCAGGCAGATTCTTTATCATTGAGCCACCTGGAAAGCCCTGGTAAGATTATACCTTTGGTAATATAAGGAAAGGATCAAAGGACAATATTGGAATGACTGAGCAAGAAATTAATGATTAGGGCCACAGCTAAGGTAGTGGAAGTTGGTACGGAAGAAGGAGGAATGGTGATGGAGACAGACCCCAAGAAGATGGATGTAAAGCGCACCCTGACAGATTAGGTATGCAGGAGAAGGAAGAGTCAAAAATGACTTCTTGGGTGATAGGGTGGTTGTTGGAACATATTTACAAAATGAAAGCTCCTAGAAAGAAGGTTTCTGGAGCAAAATAATGAATGTTAAGTTTTGAATACTAATGAGGTAGATAGATAAAGAAATCTTGGCTGCACAAAGAGACTTGGGCTGGACACATAGCCTACCTTAGTGGAGGCTGGACAAGGTCACCAGAGAGACTGTGAAGAATAAAATGGATAGGGGGCTAGGGTACATGGACCTTTGGGGAAAAGTTGAAATTCACAGTGAAGTGAAGAAGAAGAGGCCAAAGAGCAGACTGAGTGGCCTAGAAATAACTGAGGAGGAGGAACTTTGAAAAGGAGGCATGATTAAGAGTATTGGATGCTTGCAGTCAGATCAAAATTGAAACTAAAAGCGTTCTGTGACCATTGTTCTATGAAGATTTGACATCACTTTAGCAAGTGGCTTTCTTTCTACTGAATTGGACAAGGAGAAGGTCATTCTTTTCTGTGCACCAAGACAGTCCTAGTAGTAGGTAACACATGAAGAGCAAACCATACTCTGTTTTTCTCCTTACCTCCCTTCCCCAGGGGCTCAACTTTTTTAAACAAATGGAATCTTGTCAAAATGAACAGCAAGAGTATCTTGAAGGGAACAAAATCACAAAAAGAAAATGTATCTCAGGACTTAGATGAGGCAGCAGGAGCAGGAGTTTTCTTCCACATACATGAGATAATTATGAACAAGTATGAGTATCTACACATGGGAACCTCAATGTCTTTTAGCATTTCCTGACACCTTTTTTCTTCTTTGCTTTCCATATAATTGCTTCCTTCTAAAATCAAATAGGAGCCCTGATATATCAAATATGACTGCCTGATGTGTTCTTTTCTTCTCCTTTTCTTCCCTTTTCAAATATTTACATGTAGTTGAAAGTCTGAATGTCCAGTAAGGTCATAATTAATTTTGAGAGTTAGCTTTAAGAAAACGCAAAATATATGTAGGAGAAAATACCAATTCTACTAGATTCGCACTGAGATCTGTTTGTTATTCCCCTTCAAAGAATCCTGCCAGTACAGATGTCATATTGGTGACTTATCACTTAAAAATGTCAGCTGGACAAGAATAGAATACTTCACATCTATTTACAGTATATTTATATATTATTAACACATTAAAAATAATTGGGGAAGATAATACACTGATAAAATATACCATATTATTCTTAAACTTTAATTAAAGAGATTTCAGCTGGTACAGGAAAATAGTATAATTATGTGACTCTGCTCAGGAAATGTTTAATAACTTGGCCAAGGTCACACAGACAAGAAGTGGTGGAGTTAAAATTAAAATCAACAGCAGTGTCCTTAACCACGATTGTTAGTTCTTGCAAAAATGCTTGGTGCTCACATTTGTAAGGTGAAGAGACCCAGGTAAAGAAGGAATTCTCATGTAAAACGTGCTTCAGAAGTATAATTCTCCAAAAGACATGTGTGTGAAGTCCTTGAAAACAGCAAAAGAACTGAGGGATACGTGCAGGTGTGGAAAACATGTATTAAAAATATCTACAAAGTGTTTGGGTTCACCTCTTTCCTGGAAGATTAGATGAGAGAATTGGGAGCCCATGAGGAATGGGAACCTGGAAAACCTAAATATTAGAGAACTTGGAAATAACTAGATGTCTAAGTATCCTAGCAGATATTTTTGTAGTGGTTCATAATAGGTGCCAGGGGTGTGGTATGTGTGTGTTTGTGTGTGTGTGTGTGTGTGTGTGAGTGAGTGCATATGCATGAACGTGCACTTGCATTTACATGTACTTTAAAATGCAGGCTTAAGTTAATACTTTAGCCTTCTCTTCTAGCTAGAAATGAAGATACTCAGTAGCATGGCAGAGGAAAATATCAGTAAGACCACCCAGACTTGAAGACATTGCATGAATCTCTAGTTAAGCCCAATAAGAGCTGAACTAAAACAAGGAAACTAGAACCAGAAATAGAATGAACTTGGATGATACCAATTCCAGTTGATGAGCCATTACCATTTGTCTGATGAAGATGTAAAAATGATGTAAGAAAACTAGACTTACTGCTAAGACTTAAGTTCCATGTTTGGTTCTATAGCCAGTAAAAATCTATCCACCTTAAACTTGTACTTGAGTTAATAGAATGTCTTGCATAAACTAGACTTTCTTATTAGTACCCCTGGATTTGACATTAACAAGTTCTGACACCTTTGGCAAGTTGCTTCACCTTTCTGTTTTCAGTCTCCTCATCTCTAAAATAAAGTTAATAGTACGTAACATATGGTTGGGTAATGGATCTAAGCTACACTGAAATTACTCAATAAATGTTAATTACTGTCACTACTGTGCCTGTTATTATTACCATCTTTAACTCCTGTTAAAACTTGTCATTAGAAATTTCTGTCAAAAAATGAAAGTTCAGGACAAATCAGGAAAACTCTTCTTTAAATTACTAAGTTTAAGTTGGTGCCATTGACACATTTCTCAAACTAGGAATACTGGCATGTTCTCCAATTACTTTATGGCCTTCCACATTCAAAGAGGTCACCAAATCTTACTGAAGGCATATTCCAATGACTTCCGAATCTTACCACATTATTTCATCTCCACTCTAGATTTCACATGATGAACATCCCCAGTTCTTAAGAAATAAACAAGAAACCTCACTGTTGACTTTCCAGCTGTCAAACCACGTCTCTGCTCCTCTTCACAATAAATGCCCTCAAAATGCAAAATGTCATTCTTAATCACCGGCTCTACTATCAACCTTCACATTTCTCTTGAACGAATGACTCACATACTCTTGTCTACCATTCCACCAAAAATAGTTCCTATTGAGGTCACCTCTCTGATGCCGAATCAAATGGCCAATTTTCAGTCGTAATCTTTCTCAACCCTTCTGCAGCTTTGTCATAGGTGATCACTCCCTGTTTTTCCAAACACGGTCTGACCACCAGGGAAGGCCCTGATCCATACCTCTTCTCAGATTCATAGATGAACCTGATCACCCTCAGATCACACTTAACCTCATCCCCTTGCTACATTGAATCTTCTACTCTGGCTTAACTGCAAAGAGGTATGAAGGAAAGTATATGAAATTGAAGATGGAGGAGACCAGGAAACTGGCTTCTATCCTGCAATGCCCAAATTCTACATCTATAAATTTCAAGCCAGGCTAAACAGAAGCAAACAAACATTAATAACAAAACCAGCCACATGATTTGCATATGATCTATTCTCTCACCTCTATTTATCTCCATAATTTGGGAGAAGACAAGAAAGCAACAGCTTTCTGAACTATCATGAGTAAAATAGAACCCAGGAGCCTAGCTAGGAATATAAAATGCAAGGGACAGGAGGAAGAGGAACTGGAAAAGCACAAGGGAAGAAAGAGCATCTAGACATCCAGTGCTTAATGGATCCTCACTTTTTCCCTATAAACAATAGCTTTCTTTGAAATTAGGGTCCATAATCCTGCTAGAAAGCCTTTAATTTAAAACAAACTGGTGAAAAATGAAAAAAAAAAAAGTCTTAACAATGATTAAAGGATTCGAACATATCAAGAGAATCTTTCCTTTTATAATACTTACATTTTCTGCAATAAATCTGTATTCATAGAGTTGCTTAAAGTATTTCAGCATTGAATTTCATTTTAAATTACTGAACAAAGTTTTAGGCAATAGGAAATCAGCCCATAGCCACAGGGCAACAGTAGTTAAATACACATATTGAAAGCACATGCAGAACACAATTGCCCTCACCTGCTTTTATTCTGGCAGAGACTTCACCTAGGATGGAGACAGAAAGGCCAGATTCTCACTTTCTCAGCCTCCCTTACAGTTAGAGCCTAAATCTGTGACCCATTCTGGCTCAGAGGGCCTGCAAGGAAACCTACTGAGTGAGGGGGGATGAAGGATAGAGCACAAAGTTCCTGAGAGATGCTTAACTTCATATTTAACATGGTTGGGAGGATGTGATGATTTCTGGGGCTGCTGCAGCCACCTTGATCACCATGAGTCATAACTTCACTGTCACACCGAAGACAGTGGACCTGAAGGGTGGCAAAAGCCTGAGTCCTAACTGATTTCCATGAGCCTCTGAGCTGCTCCACAGCTCGCTCTACTATATAGAAAGTAATTCATTCTTACTGCTTAAGTCCCTTGAAGTTTGGATATCTTGTTACACTAAGCGGCCAAAAGCAACCTACCTACTAATGAACCAAGCTATGCACTTAGGCCAGAGTTTTAAACTGTCAAATTCTAATAAACAAGGACATTTTTCTTGCTATTAATTTTATTTTAAAATTGAAATAAATTAATATTTATTTTTTGTCTCAAGATAAACAATGATTCTACCTATTTTAATTATATGTATTTAAGGTGATACTGGGAAAGATTGAGGGCAGGAGGAGAAGGGAGTGACAGAGGATGAGATGGTTGGATGGCACCACCGACTCAATGGACATGAGTTTGAGCAAACTCTGGGAGATGGTGAAGGACAGGGAAGCCTGGTGTGTTATAATCTATGGAGCTTCAAAGAATCAGACATGACTTAGCAACTGAACAACAACAACAAGGTGATTACAGACATAAAAATGACAGTGTGATGAATAAGATTATCATGGCTCCGGGTAGGATGTAGCTATTGGAATACATTGTCATTATTGTTGTTTAGCAGTGAAGTCATGTCCAAGTCGGCAACTCCATGGATTGTGGCCCACCAGGCTCCTCGGTCCATGGGATTTCCCAGGCAAGAATACTGGAGTGGGTTGCCATTTCCTTCTCCAGGGGACCTTCCCAATCCAGAGATCAAACTCATGTCTCCTATGTTGGCAGGCAGGTTCTTTACCACTGAGCCACCTGGAAAGCCCACTGGAATAGATTAGGGTTTCCTAAAGTGTTTCTTGGAAGGTTAGTCCATAAAAAATGATCCAAAATAAAGTTGACTTCAAGGCCATGTAAATTTAGGAAATGCTTCTTGTCATAACCTTTTGTAAAAGTTCAAGTACATATTGACAATAAAGACATTAAGATACCCAGTAGCTAAAAAAAAATAACTTTATTTTATAATTTTGGCCCATTTTTTCAGAGACCATTTATTAGTATCCCCAAACCTGACTGATTGAAGTCCCTCTAAGCTCTACAGTTAGAAATACTTGCTAGCTGTGTCAGCTTGTTGTGATACTATAGCCAGGACATAACGCTCAAGAATATACCTCTGGTCAACTGGAAGGTTTATGAGGGCAGATTATGGGTAACAGGGTGTTCCATAGGGTTTACTCCTAACGCACGGTGAATATACACATTTCTCCCAGGATAATGGCTTCTCAAGTCTCTCACTATATCTGTGTACAAGGATGTAGGAAATCACAGATGGGTCAGCCTCCATTGACAAGTAAGCTACTTTGTAAGGGCCCTTCTTAACACTTTTAATCACCTAGGTTCTGTATCCAGTGCAGTAATTTGTAATTCATACCTAGCTTTTTTTTTCCGCTCTTCATTCTACTTCTAGACATGAGACTTAGTCATATTGCTCAGATAACTCTCAAATATGGGGCAGTTACTTCAGCTGTCTAGGCCTCACTTTCTCAATTTCTCAAGGCTCCTAAAACTAAATATTTTAGTTTTGATATTCTGATATTCAACATTCACTATTTGGCATGGGAATTTTTAAGTTTGTGGCTAGTTGGTTTGACTGATTAGTTTATGTTCCCAATGATGCCACCTTTGAGAATTAAGTTTGATTTATCAGATGACCCAAAAGGTAATAACGTGTCAAGAATGAATTTATTCTCTTCTATTTTTTATTAGAAGACTCATTCTATCAAATGGTTGCTTGGAAAATACTGAAACAGAATATAAAATTTCATATATGCTTTTCTTTAAAAGTGAACAGGTTAATGGACACAGAACTTTAGTTTAGGAAGCTAATGAAGTTCTGGAGATGAATGGTGGTTATGGTTGCCCCAAAATGTAAATGTACCTAATTTTACATGCCACTAAAATATACACTTAAAATGGTAAAATACTAATTTTATATTATGCATATTTTAGTATGTATGGATCTGAGAGTTGGACCATAAGGAAGGCTAATGCTAAAGAATTGATGCTTTCAAACTGTAGCGCTGGAGAAGACTTTTTTTCTCTCTCTCTTTTTTTTAAATTCTATTTTATTTTCAAACTTTACAATATTGTATTGGTTTTGCCAAATATCGAAATGAATCCGCCACAGGTATACATGTGTTCCCCATCCTGAACCCTCCTCCCTCCTCCCTCCCCCCATGCCATCCCTCTGGGTCGTCCCAGTGCACCAGCCCCAAGCATCCAGTATTGTGCATCGAACCTGGACTGGCGACTTGTTTCATACATGATATTATACATGTTTCAAGGTCATTCTCCCAAATCTTCCCACCCTCTCCCTCTCCCACAGAGTCCATAAGACTGTTCTATATATCAGTGTCTCTTTTGCTGTCTCGTATACAGGGTTATTGTTACCATCTTTCTAAATTCCATATATATGTGTTAGTATACTGTATTGGTGTTTTTCTTTCTGGCTTACTTCACTCTGTATAATAGGCTCCAGTTTCATCCACCTCATTAGAACTGATTCAACTGTAGAAGACTCTTGAGATTTCCTTGGATAGCAAGGAGATCAAACCAGTTAATCCTAAAGGAAATCAAACCTGATTATTCATTGGGAGGACTGACGCTGAAGCTGAAGCCCCAATACTTTGGCCACCTGATGTGAAGAACTGACTCATTGGAAAAGATGCTGATGTTGGGAAAGACTGAGGGCAGGAGGAGAAGTGGATGACCGAAGATGAGATAGTTGGATGACATCACCGACTCAATGGACATCAGTCTGAGCAAACTCCAGGGAATAGCGAAGGACAGGGAAGCCTATC
Organism: Bos mutus; assembly: GCF_027580195.1. Classification (NCBI taxonomy): domain Eukaryota; kingdom Metazoa; phylum Chordata; class Mammalia; order Artiodactyla; family Bovidae; genus Bos; species Bos mutus. The sequence continues at coordinate 53,161,386 of NC_091630.1, read as the reverse complement.
ATGCTGCAGTCAATGAAGGCACAAAGAACCAGACATGACTTAGCAACTAAACAAATATTTTAGCAAAATTTAATAAAATAAAACATTATTGTGAAATTATTTTATTTCCATCTCTTAACATATAAAAAGTGATGAAACAATTTTGCTACAACTGAATATCCATATGCGAGAGGATAAAATTGGAACTTTATTTTTCACCATACTCAAAAATCAACTCAAAATGGATTAAATACTTAAACAAAGACCTGAAACTGTAAAACTCCTGGAAAAAATCCACTGTTTAAAAAAACACCAATAGAGATCGCTAAATATGTCTTTAGTTCCTTAAGAACAGGGACCATATGTATTACTTTTGTATTTCAAAAAACTTAAGAGTGCCAACAGCATTATAGACATTCACAGAAAACTGATTAAGAATTCACGAGGAACTGATCTGAATTTAAACTGAACGACCAGATTTCAGTGAAGTAACATCTAGTTAAACTCCTAATTGGTCACATTGTCACAGGAAAATTGTGGTGGTGGTGGTGGTTCTTTCTTTTCATATTCAATGTACTTCTACAAATAGTTCACTTTTTGTTGTAGTTGTAGTTCACTTCTACAAAGACTAGAGAAACTTAGTACTATTTCATGGTAATTTTCAAAAGAAAATCTCTCAAAACCCCCAGGTCCAGAGGTTTTAATAATGATAGCTTCAGTTCATCACTTTTACATTATATGTGAATGTTGTTATATGTATTTTAAAATTTTAATTGGAGGATAATTGCTTAAGAACGTTGTGTTAGTTTCTGGTGTACAGTGAAGTGAATCAGCTATATAACATACATCCCCAAGTCTTGAGCCTCCCACCTTATCCCCTCATCCCACCCTTCTAGGTTATCACAGAGCACCAGGCCAAGCTCCCTGTGTTACCCAGTGATTTCCCACTAGCTGTCTAGCGACTTTATACATGGTAATGCACAGTTTTCAGTGCTCCTCTTAATCCTTCCTGCTCTCTCCTTTCTCTGCTGTGTCCACAAGTCCGTTCTCTATGTCTGAGTCTCTATTCCTGTCCTGCAAGGAGGTTCATGAGTTTCACTTTTCTAGATTCCATATATATATGTTAATACACAATATTTGTTTTTCCTCTCTCTAACTTACTTCACTTCGTGTAACAAGCTCTTGTTTCATCCACCTCAGTTCAGCTGACTCAAGTTCGTCTCTTTCTCTGGCTGAGTTCATTTTCAAATACCCAAGAAAAACTTTACATTGATCCTATATGAAAAGAATGGTTGTTGCCCAAGCCATCCACTTAAAAGTCATGAGTTGTTCTTTAGAGTACCCAGGAGATCTTTAATTAATGCGTTATACCACATAACAACAAATCAGTAAACATCAATTAATAAACACTAGCTAAGACTCTCGGAGAAAGCAATGGCACCCCACTCCAATACTCTCGCCTGGAAAATCCCATGGACAGAGGAGCCTGGTGGGCTGCAGTCCATGGGGTCACTAAGAGTCGGGCACGACTGAAGCGACTTAGCAGCAACAGCAGGTCAGGCTCTAAAGTTTTTTTACTGTCTTTGTGACTATTTTGGAGTACTACAAAACAGTGTGGTTCTAACATCCACATTACCACGTGCCTTCCGTGGCTTATACTTTAGTAGAAAATTCTAAAAAATGTCCTGGCTTCACTGACAAATATATGAGACAACAAGAGAAGCAAGGCTATTCAGATTTAGTAGAATAAAAATTGTTAACAAGACTGAAATCTTCAGTTCCAGACACAGTAAAACAGGTAGCAGCTATGGCCCACTCCTGAACCTGCAGCCTCCCCCTCACCACTGGAAATATGTTTGCTGGTTAATTTGTCAGTATTGTCCTCAAACAAAGAGCTCCTTTTCATTGGCAGGTGCAGACAAAGCTTGGAAAAGCTACACAAAAAGGACTCAATAAAAAAAGAGAGAGATGTCCTTGCTGAGAAGGTAGTTCTTTCTGATTTTCTGTAATAGACTTCACTTTGCCATGAAATTAAATTTGTAGTGTATCTGTGAGACACTGGGACTCCAGCAAAGCTCTGCTATTCCCTGACTTGACATTAACACAGGCGTTTTCATGGGAAGGCCATTGCAAGCCAAATAACTGGTTATGTGAACAGTTTACAGAAAGCCTTTATTTAAAAAGAAAATGGATAGGGGCTGCTGTTTCCAGAAACTGTGAGGACACAGACACACATTCAAATTTTGTTTTCCTTTGAGAATAGTTTTACAAAGAAAGATGTAACATTAGACAATGGGAAGCTCTGGGACCTAGTACAACACCTCTGTGCTTATTATTCTGATTCATAATCTAGCATTTATCAGGCTACAAATGGAATAGCAAAATCTTATTTCAATAGCAGATGATCCCATCATAGTAAAACTCCAGGCTGCAGTTTCAGCTCTGGAGTACATACTACATCAAGTGGTACATAATCCTTGAAGAGTCCACACCAAGAAAGTACTCTCTCCTGAGTCAAAGAAAACCATCAGCCTGCATCCTGGTCTTAAGGAAAATGAGCTGATATTGACCTACTGTGTTTTGGACTTGAACAGTGGATTCAATTTCCATTTGTGCAACCAATTTTAAAATTAAATAGAGAAATTAAGGGGACTTCTCTGGTGGTCCAGTGGTTAAGACTTTGCCTTCCAATGTACGGGTTTGATTCCTGGTTGGGGAGATAAGATCCCACGTGCTTCATGGCCAGAAAACCAAAAAATAATAGAGCAGAAGTAACATATTTAATAAGAAGAAGAAGAAGTGAAGTTGCTCAGTCATGTCCAACTCTTTGCAACCCCGTGGACTATAGCCTACCAGGCTCCTCTGTCCATGGAATTTTCCAGGCAAGAGTACTGAAGTGGGTTGCCATTTCCTTCTCCAAGGGGTCTTCCCGACCCAGGGATTGAACCCAGATCTCCTGCATTGTAGGCAGATGCTTTTACCATCTGAGCCACCAGGGAAGCCCAACATATTCAATAAAGACTTTAAAAAATGGTTTACACCCAACAAATCTCAAAAAAAAAAGAAATAGAGAAAATCAAACCAGTTAAGGGTAAATCTATGCAAGGAGGTCAGGTTGGGAAGAATACATTGTGAAATTGATATCATGTAATTATCAGAGAAAACTCGAGGTCTTATTGATAGCTCTCAAGTGAAAACATCAGAGCGATTCATCCTGCTACAAAATATAAGAACAGGAAGAAAGAGCTTATTAATTAAACTGATGGAAAAGCAGGCAGTTTCCCACTGATATGACATTTTGGAGATCGTTTGGTTCAATGTACTGATAAATGAAGAGTGACTCAAATGAGTGACTTGTCCAATGACAAGCATAGACCATGACTCCCCAACTCAATCATTCTTTCACCAGGACGTGCAGCTTACAAGTCTGGCAATAGTAACCCTCAGACTGAAGCCTTTTCAGGATCTGGAACTTTAATCAAGTTAATTCCTGAATTTTTAAGCAGAATTTCTTTTGTTCTGAAGCTTAATGTCACCCAAGAACCACACTCTCAACAATGATTTACCTACTCTACCTGATAATACAAGACAACTGAAACATTAGAATATGGCCAGCTTAACAGCACTAAAGTGAGGATTAAAATAATTCTTCTAGCTAAGAATTAGGCAAAGAGAAGATGAAGGAAAGCCAGCCATTGCAAACTGCTTTTGTAAGATTAATTAAGATGGGGTCTTCACAGCAGGAAGAAAGACTTTAAGGATCATCAAGGCACAGCCTGGACACTGAGACTGGGGGTTGTAACTGTAGTCAGTAGGCAACAGGCCAGCTCATCTGGCATGCAGGTATAATAAATGGACCAGTTCTCCAGAGAAGAAGCTTTGGACCAAACTTTGACAAAGACACATGGAATATAGGAGCTGAAAGGTATCTCAGCATGGTTTGGTTGATTACCTCATTTTGCATGTGAGAAAACCAAGGTCTCAAGAGGCCACGTGATTTCCTTAACTTCCTAGTTCTTGTCCAAATGATTTCCCCTTGTACAGAGCAAGTCTCAGGCATAAACGCTCCCTATAGAAATAAAGAACACAGAAACTAATCAAAGGAAAATTTTGATAAATATTTGATGTGCAAAGGAGTATTTATCTCCGATTAGATGAAGAATCCACATTCTATAAGTTCTGAGCTTTGTATATTTGAATCTCTATTATTTCTTCTGTAAAATGGGAATAGTATTTTTTCATACATTTTAAGGATTAAATAATGAATCACATTTGAATGCATTTTGAAACAATGAAGTGATGCACAAACATGATCTTTAATACTTAATCCCTGCTAGGAGAATTCATTTTTAAAGTAATATAAATGCTATTTATGGCAAGGATGACACGACATAATAGAAGATATAAAGCATAAAGCATGTTCATGGCTTTGGGAACATCATTATTTGATATGGTGGCATGAATTTCTAGCAGATAGAGTCTACTCTTAGGATTTACAAATGTTTCCAGGTACACAACCTCAAACCAGTGTTCGATAAACTCTCCAGATGACCTTCTGAGAAGAATGAACATATTATGCACAGATACACAAGACTTGCCTGGAGTAGGAAATGGAAACCAACTCCAGTATTCTTGCCTGGAGAATCCCATGGACAGAGAAGCCTGGTGGGCTACAGTCCATGGGGTCGCAAAGAATCGGACATGACTGAAGTGGCTTAGCACAGCACAGCACACATGATTTACTTAAAATTCTAAGTATTTCCCCAAAAGCCCCAGTTAAGAACATTGTACAAAGCAAAACCCTTCAGGTGGCTCTAATAGTAAAGAGCACACCTGCAATGCAGGAGGCATAATGAGATGCAGGTTCGATTCCACGTCTGGAGAAGGGCCTAGCAATTAACTCCAGTATTCTTGCCTGGAGAATCCCATGGACAGAGGGGCCTGATAGGCTACAGTCCATGGGGTCGTAAAGAGTCGGACACGACTAAAGTGACTTAGCATGTATATGTGCACAATTTGGAAGTCTTTTCTCTTTTCCTTTTGTTTATAAGACACTCCAAACCATAAATCAAGTAACATTCTAAAAGTCACACTGAATTCAGGTTCCAAATACTAAGTAACCTCCACCTACTTAAAATGAAAGAAATATACAATCATTCCAGATCTATTTAACAAAATAGACAATATAAATCCCTGCACACTTCTGAACTAGAAATCATAGACCGAAGAAGAAGGAGAAGTAATTATAATTGCAAGGAATCAGTGTAGCTGGAAGCATTTTGAAAATTCTAGAACTATGAGTATTGGTGATGCATTAATTACTACTAACAAAAGTTAAAATTTGGAGATTTCTTCTGCTGAATAGACAGACATCATTAATAGTTTATTTCTGAGAACCAAAGAATCACATTACTATTTATAAATTACATTCATGCCTCCAAATACCTCTCTGATCTGATAATCCAGGATTGACTGCTTCTTTACTATAATACTTATTTCTATCTAAAAATCACTTTGTAGCTGAGTCCTAATTATTGCCATACTTACTATAACTGAATGCTTCAGAACAGTCGCCTCTCATAAGAAGGCAATTTGTAAGATCTCTTCAACCTTTACTTGAAGAGTCTTCTATTATATTATGATGATAAAAGGCCTGGAAACCACATCATATGATGAACAGCTCAAAGAACTCTACTCACATAATGCTATTGTGAGTATATCTATTAACACTTCTTCCTCTAATTATTTGCTTATATATATATATACATGCCTCTCCATCTATACTGTGAGGTTTTTCCAGAAAAGAGAATGTGTTGCTTTCATTTTTGTATCCATACATCTGGACATACAACCTGATAGATGGTTGATGGTCAATAAATTTTATATTTATTGAAGAAAGAAAGTTAGAATAAACCAGAAGAAAGCAAATTAGTGAATTAGTAGATTAGTTCCAAAAAGGTAGATTTGGACTCAACACAGATGTGTGTGCATGCTAAGTCATTTTAGTCATATCTGATTCTTTGCAGACAGACTGCCTGTCAGATCCTATGGACTGTAGCCTGCCAAGCTCCTCTCCTGGGATTCTCTCCCAGGAGAATCCATGGGGTTCTCCAGGCAAGAACTCTGGAGTGGGTTGTCATGCCCTCCTCCAGGGGATCTTCCCTACCCAACGATGAACCTACATCTCTTCCATCTCCTGCACTGGCAGGTGGATTCTTTACCACTAGCACCACGTGGAAAACTCTCAACAATGGGGAGAACACCAAAAATTTATCCTAAGACAAAAGGTCCACACAAAAGTAAAGAACAAATATACGAATACTAAGGGAGATAAGGGGAATGGTGGGATGAATTGAGAGATTGGGATTGACATATATATTACTACTGTGTATAAAATAGGTAACTAATGAGAACCTACTGTGTAGCACAGGGAGCACTACTCAATGCACTGTGGTGAACATATCCGGCATTGGCAAGCAGGTTCTTTAGCACTAGCACCACTTGAGAAGTCCAACCTAAAAGGAAAGAAAATCCAAAGAGCTGTACAGCAGAAACTAACACAACATTTAAAGCAACTGTACTCCAAAAACATTAGTTGAAAAAGAGCAGAAATCTAGCCAATCTGATATTTAGTCAGTAGCTACATAGCCAAAATAGTGCAGTTAGGAAGCGCTGGTTAGGTACAGGGTTGTGTAAGAAGACATCACTGGAAGCTACACTCAGCTCGGAAGTTCTGTCGCTTTCACAGGCACCCTGTACTGACAGCGAATTCCATTTCCCTCCCCGTGACCTGCACTGACATATTCTACATTTTTTTCATACATTATTCTTTACATCTTTCCAAATTGTTTACTCTTCCACAAATTAGTTTTTAATACCTCAAAAGTGGAAAAAACGGATAAAGCATTCCTGAACTAACTTTGAGAATTAAAAAAAAAATCATAGCAGTGCAGTATATATCCAGCTATGAGAAATGAACACCTGTTAAATATCTAAATATGAACAAATTGCTGCTCTTTATACCTGAATTTGATCTCTTCATCATACAAGCAACTTAAATGTACCTCATAACAATTTTAAAACCTCAACGAATATAAATCAAAGGACTGCAAGCTTGACTTTTCCAAACACTGCCTTCTAGAGAGGAATTTTTTTAAACTGCATCCTTTGTTCCTCATGTACACACTGCTATATTAAAAATGGATAACCAACAAGGATCTACTGTATAGCACAGGGAGCTCTGCCCAATATTTTGTAATAACCTAAAGTGGAAAACAATTTGAAAAAGAATAGATACATGTATATGTATAACTGAATCGCTTTGCTGTACACCTGAAACTAACACAGCATTGTTCATCAACTATACCCCAGTACAAAATTAAAATGAAAAGAGAAACGTTGAGAAGTTTATATAAATGAAGCATTACCTCACTGACACAATACACAGAAGACTGGACTAGAAGTTGAGAGATTAACATTCCCATAAAAAATATTCTGTCCACTTGAATTCTAAACTGGTCAGACTCATAAATCAGACCTTTTCACTTCAATCCTCAGCACATAAACAAACAGAAATAAATCACAGCATTTAAATCTGGAGAAAGTGGAGGAAAGGGTAGCTTGAATGAAAGCATAAAAATTAAAACAAAATTGGGAAGTAAAGCAAACATCTTGTTTTGAAAAACAAAGTCCAGAAGCTCAGAACAGAGGGATGTGGATAGCATTCTTTTTGGCTCTCAAAGACCAGGAGCAACAGCTAAGGAATTGTCTCTGTGAAGAAGCAGAATAACAGAGAAGTAAAGCAAAAGGGCCCTGCAGATGTGTAGCCCAGGAAAACAGAGGTCAGTCCCAAGCAGGGAGTTAAAACACAGAGGACCAGACTGATGCTAAATCTAAATCAGATCTGGGAGCCTGAAGGTAAGCTGCTTTTACATAGGGTACGCTCATAAATAAAGCTCTCTGCCCTGTTTCCTGCAGGGAGCTAGACAGTTGTCAAGCATAACCTGTTTTAGGCCTTTAGATGAATTCTGTTCTTTACCAAAAAGGGAGAAAAGATGCTATGATCAACTCCAATGTGGACACATCTTATGGGCTCTACGTGTGAACAAGAGAGCGCGTGGTGTGTTCCCTCCTGCTGATCTGGGACTTTGAGGAGAGATGGTGTGGTGTAAGGTGGCACTAAAAAAAAGACCTCAGATTCAGCTGCAATAGCAGGAACATCTACCAATCATGACAGATAATCTAAACCTAGGACACCAGCTATGAAAGATATTTTTGTTCAGTTGCTCAGTCATGTCCGACTCTTTGTGACCCCATGGACTGCAGCACACCAAGCTTCCGTCCTTCACTATCTCCCGGAGCTTGTTCAAATTCATGTCCATTGAGTCAGTGATGCCTTCCAAACACTTCGTCCTCTGTCACCCTCTTCTTCTCCTGCCTTCAGTCTTTCCCAGCATCAGGTTCTTTTCCAATGAGTCAGCTCTTCGCATCAGGTGGCCAAAGTATTGGAGCTTCAGCTTCAGTCCCTGCAATGAATATTCAGGGTCGATTTCCTTTAGGATTGACTGGTTCGATCTTGCAGTCAAAAGGACTCCCAAGAATCTTCTCCAATGACACAGTTTGAAAGCATCAATTCTTCGGTGCTCAGTCTTCTGTTCCAACTCTCACATCCATACATGACTACTGGAAAAACCATAGCTTTGACTAGATGGACTTTTGTCCATATTTGTCCATATTTGTCCATTGGCAAAGTAATGTCTCTGCTTTTTAATATGCTGTCTATGTTTGTCATAGCTTTTCTTCCACGGAGCAAGTGCCTTTTAATTTCATGGCTGCAGTCACCATCTGCAGTGATTTTGGAGCCCAAGAAAATAAAATCCGTCACTGCTTCCACTTTTTCCCCACCCACCACTATTTGCCATGAAGTGATGGGACCAGATGACATGATCTTAGTCTTCTGAATGCTGAGTTTTAAGCCAGCTTTTTCACTCTCCTCTTTCACCTTCATCAAGAGGCTCTTTAGTTCCTCTTCGCTTTCTGCTATAGGGTGGTATCATTTGCATATCTGAGATTATTGATATGAAAGATATACCAAGGTACAGTCCATACCTTCTGCATATCAGCTGAGCAATCAGCTCATATACCCAGCTCTTAGGGTGAAGGCCTCCCTTACTTTGACTCCATCTCCTGCTGCCAAAAGGCCTACCATGTCTTGAAAGTTTTTTTTTTTTTAACATTCCAGTGGGCCCCTTGAAAACTGATTTCACTCTGTTTTAGGGAAGGGAGTAAAGTAGATCATACATGGCAGGTATAAAATAGAATATTATTTTCCCCCAAGTTTTGAAAATGCATAGATTATATATGCAGAGTCAGACACGACCGAGCAACTGATCTGATATGATAGGAGAATAAATACAGAAATGAGTAAATGTAAGAGAAAGAAGAATATAGAAGCTTTATCAGAAAAGCCAGGTGGAAGTGGGAGAAGGAAATGAACAGTTACTTGCTGGTTTGGCTATATGTTTGGTATGTTTTTCTTACTGGACTGGCCTTTAAGTTAGTGAATTTGTAAGGACAAGAATCATAGCTATTTTAAGAATCCTTGTATCCCTCAGTGCTTAGAACATATCAAAAGCACAATAAACTTTTCATTCTTTCAATTTTTAACCAGTAAAAGCACACAAATACATCCAGCCCACAATTTGAAGAAATATATTTCTATATGACACACTGTATGTGGTATGACAGATTAATATGTACTTTATTTAGGGGTGTTGTGCTGTAGTTAGTCGCTCAGTCATGTCCAACTCTTGGCGACCCCATGGACTGTAGCCCACCATGCTCCTCTGTCCATGGGATTCTCCAGGCAAGAATACTGGAGTAGATTGCCATGCCCTCCTCCAGGGGATCTTCCCAACCCAGGGATCAAACCCAGGTCTCCTGCTTTTCAGGCAGATTCTTAACTATCTGAACCACCAGGGAAGCCCTTGTTTAGGGGGAATGTTTAGGGGGATGTTTAGCCCTTGTTTAGGCAGCCAATATGGCAGAGTAGGAAGACCCCGAGTTAACTTCCTGGGCATGCCAAAATCACAACTATTCACAGAACAGTCACTTATGAGAATGATAAAAACTAGCAGAAAATATTTTCTACAAATAAAGATATAAAGAATCAAGCACAACAAGACCTATAAGAGAGACTGGAGATGCCATAGGATCAAGACCCACACTCCAGGGTGGCAACCCAGAAATGAGAGGATAATCACAACTGCAGAGGTTTTTTTCCAAGAAGAGAGGGGCCCAAGCTCCACCTGAGGCTCCCCAGTAGAGAGAACCTGCATTGAGAAGATGAGCCCCCAGCGTGTGTGGCTGTGATGACCAGCGGGGCTTGCTTACAAGAGAGCCAGAGGACTGGCAGAAACCAACACCAAAGGGTGCATGCAAGTCTCATACACCGACTCCCAACACAGAGGCTGTACTTTGAACAAAGCCTGGGTCGTACTCACTTGCTAATCTGTCAAAATCATATAAACTTATAATGGGGAAGTTTATAATGATACACGCTTACTTCAGGAAACAGGAAAAATTTCCAACAATCTAACCTCACACCCGGAGAAGGCAATGGCACTCTACTCCAGTACTCTTGCCTGGAAAATCCCATGGACAGAGGAGCCTGGTGGGCTGCAGTCCATGGGGTCGCTGGGAGTCGGGCACGACTGAGCGACTTCACTTTCACTTTTCACTTTCATGCACTGGAGAAGGAAATGGCAACCCACTCCAGTGTTCTTGCCTGGAGAGTCCCAGGGCCGGGGGAGCCTGGTGGGCTGCCGTCTGTGGGGTCACACAGAGTCGGACACGACTGAAGCGACTTAGCAGCAGCAGCAGCAACCTCACACCTAAAAGAACTAGAGTCAGCAACTTAGTAGAGAAAAGGAGATACTTGCTTGAATTTAATCTAGAATGTATTCTATATTTTATGTAGAATATAGAATAAAGGTATATTTCTATGGCAAGAGAATCTCATAAAACTATTCAAATGACTCATATGCGTGAACTATTGAAATAGTAAATTGGATATAATGACTTAAAAAAAGAACTAGAAAAAGAAGAATAAATAAACCCCAAAGTTAGTAAAAGAAAGGAAATAACAAAGATCAGAGCAGAAATAAATGAAATGAATATTTTTCAAAGTATAGAAAAGATCAATGAAACTAAGAGCTAGTTTCTTGAAAACAAAAGAAAAATTGATAAACCTTTAGCTAGACTCATTTAGAAAAAAAGAGAGAATCCAAATCAATAAAATTAGAAATTAAAGATAAGTTACCGCCATCACCACAGAAATACAAAGGATCACAAGAGATTACTACAAACAAGTACACACCCATAAAACAGACAACCTAGAAGAAATTATTACATCTCTAGAAACATACAGTCTTCCAAAAGTGAATCAGGAAAAAATAGAAAATATGAGCAAACAGATGGCTAGTAATGAAACTGAACCCATAATTTGAAAATACTTCCAATAAACAGAAGTCCAAGACCAGACAGCTTCACAGGTGAATTCTACAAAACATTTAAGGAAGAGTTAAAACTATTATTCTGAAACTATTCCAAAAAATTGAAGGGGAAGGAATGTTTCCAAACTCATTCTAGGAGTCCAGCATTAAAATTGGATAAAGACATCACAAAAAAATTAAATTACCATACAAAATCACTGGTAACCATAGATGCAAAAATTCTCAAAAAATATTAACAAAACCAAATTTAAATTAAATTGTTTAAATTTAATTGGTTTGTTAAAAATGTTAACAAACCAAATTTACATTAAAATGATCATATGCCATGATCAAACAAAATTTATCTCAGGGTGTAAGGTGGTTCTATATCTGGAAAATTGATATGATAATCCACATTAACAAACAGAAGAATGAAAATCATATGATCATCTCAATAGACAATGAAAACGCTTTTGACAAAATATCCATTGTGATAAAAACTCTCCAGAAAGCGGACATTCTGACCTTGTATGTGTCTATTGAAATAAACTTAAAACAATAAAGTAAAAATAATGGCAATTTGAATAAGTAGAAAAATTCACCATCATATAGAAAGGTTTTAATACAACTTTTTAAGTAGCTAATTGATCGAAGGGAGAAAATATTGAGAAGGATATAGAAGTTCTGAATGAAATCATTAATGTACTTTATCTAATGGTCACATGCAGATTATATATCCTAAAACTAGACAGCAAACTGGTTACTCTCACTTGTCACATTTTTTGAAAACTGATCACAAACTGAGTAATGAATCTTAAAATGTTTCAAGAAATTAATAAACAAACCATATACTCCAACTAGAGAGAAAATAAGTTAGAAATCAATAACCAAAAGGAATCTACAAAAAGTTTTTTTTTCTTTTTAAAGAGCTTGGAAATTAAGGAACACACTTCTAATTAGTGAATGGATCAAATGAATAAATAAAAATTTAAAAATTACCTTGAATGTTAACAAAAATCTGGTGAAAACCTATGAGATACTGCTAAACCGACACCTCAAGGCATAGCTATAGCTTCAAATATTTATAGAAAAAACTGAAAATTAATGAGCTATAAATCTCACTGAGGATATAGAAAGAAGAACTACATAAAATCAAAAAATGAAGACTAAAGAAGGAGGAAAATAATGAAGAGCAAAAATAGCAACATGGAGAGCAAGCATAGAATAGAGTTATTTAAAAAATGATAATGCATCATTCCTATGCTGAGTTTATTCCAGCAAAGCAAAGTTATTTAATATTAAAAATGTCAATTGATATAACTCATCATATTAATGGATTAATGGAGGTAATTTATATGTTCATCTCAATATATACAGAAAAGACATTTGATAAAATGCAATATCCATTTTATGATAAAAGAACTTGAGAATAGAAAAAAAATTGCTTATTTGAGTAAATATTACCCAAAACTTGAATTGAATATCATACTTTAAAGTAAATATTAAGTGGTGGAGCCCAGGAGCAGATAAAAGATGCTCATTTCCACCACTTATATTCAACAACATTCTGGCAATCCTAAACAGTGCAGTAAAGCAAGAAAAAAAATGAAATATATTAGAATTAGAAAGGAAGAACCAAGACTGTTTTAAATCTTTAAATAACAATTTGATATGATTCTTTAGAAAACTATTTACAATCAATGTAAAAGACTATCAGCCTTGCCAGATTTTAAAAAAATAAATATACATATACAGAAGTCAATTGCATGTCCATAAGACCAAATCATATAGTCACTTTAAAAATGCATCAATTACAATAGTATTAAAACAATAAAGTAACAAGAAATAAATTTTTTTTAATCTATGCATCATATTCTTGGAAAAATTTTTAATATTTTGATACATGTTAAAATAGACTTAACATAATTAAATGTTAATTTATCGGGAGACTATATAATCTAAGGGCTTCCCTGGTGGCTCAGTGGTAAAGAATTCACCTGCCAATGAAAGTGGGGAAGATTCCCTGGACAAGGAAATGGCAACCCACTCCAGTATTCTTGCCTGGAAAATCCCATGGACAGAGAAGCCTGGTGGGCTACAGTTCATGTGATTGCAAAAGAATTGGATACAAGTTAGCAAGTAAACAACAACAATCACCTATGCCTACTCAATAATATAATCTTTGGGCTTCCCAGGTGGCTCAGTGGTAAAGAATCCACCTGCCAGTGCAGGAGACATAGGATCAATCCTGGGCCCCTGGGTCCCTGTGTCTGGAAGATCCCCTGAAGGAGGATATGTCAACCCACTCCTGTATTCTTGCCATGGATAGAGGAGCCTGGCAAACTACCGTCCACAGAATCGCAAGAGGCGGATGCAGCTGAGCAACTCAACACTCACTGCATGCACACATAACCTAAAGATTCTTTCTAAATCGGTTTATAAATTCAATGATATTTCCAACACTTCTGCTATTTTTTTAATTAAAATGGACCCTTAACTCATATTTCACACAAAAATCAATTCCAGCCACATTAAAGATTTAAATGAAATAAACAAGGCAATAAAATTTAAAGAAAACTATATAGGAACGTAATCCTATGACCTCCCAGTAAAGAAGAATTTCTTAAACAAGAGAAATAATCCAAGCCATAAGTGGAATGCCTGATCAATTTGGCTACATTAAAACTGAGAATGTCTATCTTTAAGAAAACTTAGAAAAGCTAATCTATAAGCTACAATGTGATACAAAAATACATAAATGATCTTGGTCAGCCACCAGCAGTCCATATTTCACCTTTTTACAAATTGCTAAAGGTTCAATTCAGTTCACTTCAGTCGCTCAGTTGTGTTCGACTCTTTGCGACCCCATGAACCGCAGCACGCCAGGCCTCCCTGCCCATCACCAGATTGCTAAAGGTATCAATACTCAAATTTCTGTGTGGAAAGTCTTCTTTTCATCTCTTAGTTGATGAAAGCCACCATCACAAAGTATAACACCCAATAACTGGAGAATAATGTCCCTCAACAGTAGGAAAATTAGAAGTCTGAAAATGGTGCTGCAAAATGTCATCCTTCTATCTGTGCAAGACTTTAGAAGGCCCACTCTGACCCTCTTCCAAAGGATGACAAGTCCACAGGATCAAAGAAACACACCAAGCTAGAGAATGTGCTTCCCACTTCATATAATATTCAGAGGATAACTGGCACTTTACAACATCCTCCAGCGTGCTTCCATAGCTCTCGCTAGTATTTATCTTAACCGAGGTAAGCCTGAGGAATAGTCAAGGAGTGGCTGGTGGTGGGGGCTAGGTGGGTTGGCATGGAGAGAGCTTGGGCAGTCAGACAGGGGTATATACATGCACGCATGTGAACTTCAATGAGAGCATAAGGGTCAAGCTGTGGCGGCACAGAGCGAGGGGTCTGAGAGTTCTAAAGGGAGTCACTATGAAGGTTCCTGTGAAGGTCTGTTTGCCCCAAAGTTTGAACAGAAAGTTTTATGTGTTGGTTAGCTTGATTTATAAATTTCAAACATTTGGTCATATATTTTACAAGCCTCCATTAGCACTCTTGTCCCGAGCCCTGTAAAGATAGCAAACGGGCCTGATTGTGGAAAGCAAAAGGGAACACTTCAAAGGAGAATTAAAGAGTTTATTTTAATCTTTCTGTATGATACAAACTCTTGGGTTAGCCAAAAGATTCATTCAGGTTTTTTTGTAATATCCTATGGAAAAACCCAAGTAAACTTTATGGCCACCTTAATACATAGTGACCACATTAATGAAATGCATAAACTATATGAATAATAGAAAATAATGATAGGAGGAAGATTCAATTTTAAAGAATGAAATTTAAGAAAATAAATAAAAGAATAAAATTGAAGAAAATAAATAAAACGAATAAAAATATGAGCCATTGACTTAAATCAGGAATGTGAAATAGAGTTAAGAGAGAAACCCAGGCTCCATTTCACCAATTTTTCGATTTTCATAATCATATAGTCTACAAAGGTTATACTTGGCTTAGAAAAGGTGACTATTTCTTTATATTCAACACCCTCATTACTTTTTGTGGAAAAATGACTTTTCTACTATGGTCTTTTGATCCAGGAGGCTATTTTTTAAAGGGGCACAAAATAGCTATATTTAATGTGAATTTGTTTAATCATCCCCAGTGTACATTCTAAATCTTGGGTTATGCAACAGATAAATAAATACTGCAGAATGATTCTCCATATTCTAAGAATATAAAAGTCACCAATCAATTTGTGATACATGAGATCCAAGTACAAATGAATGGAAAACATAGCAAATATGGCTGAACTTTTGCCAAAATAAACCCAAGAGAAAACAAAGGAGAAATAATCATAGATGTATCAGCATTAGAAGGGATTTATAAAAATCATCTATTTACAACCCAGGCCCTGACATTCACTATCAGGTGAGCATCATCTACCTATTTGCCCAGAATAGAACCTTTACTATTTTACAGATTTTTATAACAGTAGTCCTGACTTTTGGTAGGTGCTGGGGGTGAATACATGTTGAGTGAATGAATGAGCCAATAGATTTTTTTTTCGTAGTAGGTTCATTTTTTGGTTTTCATTTGTCATCCTTTTATTTATTTTACGTTACAAAAACATTAACTAAGTCTTCTTAAAGCTGCGAAATTCTTCTCCCTTAATTCTTGAGTTGAAGCATCCTTTCCTTTTGTTTTTTTCCACTTAGAGCATGTTGGTATACAAAATTTCAGAGAGCTTAAAAAGGTTAAATATCAGTATAGACAACATTGATATGGCCACCACCACATTTCTTTCTAAGTAAAACTAGTGTAATTCAATAAATCATTGATAGCATCTTAAATAAGTCTCTCTTTTAGAATTATCTTTTTTTTAAATTTTATTTTATTTTTAAACTTTACAATGTTGCATTAGTTTTGCCAAATATCGAAATGAATCCGCCACAGGTATACCTGTGTTCCCCATCCTGAACCTTCCTCCCTCCTCCCTCCCCATACCCTCCCTCTGGGTTGTCCCAGTGCACCAGCCCCAAGCATCCAGTATCGTTCATCGAACCTGGACTGGCGACTCGTTTCATACATGATATTATACATGTTTCAATGCCATTCTCCCAAATCTCCCCACCCTCTCCCTAGAATTATCTTCTGGATCTTTTATTCCCAATGATTTTACTTAGGAAGTCAAATCTGTACCAAGTTTAATCTTGGGATAACAAATCATAA
The DNA here is from genome assembly GCF_027580195.1 of Bos mutus. Classification (NCBI taxonomy): domain Eukaryota; kingdom Metazoa; phylum Chordata; class Mammalia; order Artiodactyla; family Bovidae; genus Bos; species Bos mutus. The sequence goes on along the minus strand of NC_091630.1, from coordinate 53,144,677 downwards.
TTTTAAAATACTTCTAATGGAGAGACATAGTAGTAGGGTTTCTGGAACTGGACTACACGATATCTAGCTTGCTTTATTTTCTAATTGCTCTTATTCTGAGTGTTCTTCTGAAGTGTTGCATTGTTTGCCAAGAACTGAAGGTGAAAAGGAAAAATAGAAAGTGCTTCCTTGAGAAAGAACAGAGGAGAAAATTAACTAAAAGAGAAATCCAACCTAGGAATTACTTGGGAAAAAAAGCAATTATGAAGTCATTAGTATTGCATTACTATGAGTCAAAGTTTAAAAAATAGTGACTGCTTCAGATTTCTGTAAATAAATGCGTAGCAGTATCCTGTTCTGGCAGACCTGAAATATGGGGTAAGTAATTAACCTTCAGGTTGTCAGAATTGATACACAATCATCATCATTGTATCTCCAATGGTATAAACCCCAAAGGAAAGCATAATTCTTGTTGCTGTCACTCTCATTTGTGGCCCCAAATCACACAGAGAAAGTTTTTTCTGCTGCTTTTTCAGTGCAGAATGCTGCCTATGAAATTGATTTTTGTAGAATAATAAGACAGCTGAAATGCCTTCTGAATGATAACATTGCAGAGGCCAGCTTTAGGTATCACATCACTGCGTACTGAAATTCAATTCATATGTTCTGCCGATCAGTTGAAACATTTTCTAAATTCTTGTGGTTGGTTGACACACATTCAAAGTAATTATCATGGGATTCTTAGGAATACCAAACTGATAACTGACCTCCAGCATATAAGAGTTACAAGTTTGAAGCATCAATTCTCACCATATGTATTTCTCAGCTTTAAGTGATTTTTAAAAAATTATAAATCCCCAAATTATCTTTATAAACTTGCTGTTCACCCTGGGTACAGAGAGAACTGGATAAATGAAATCTCAGTATTTACTGGGAATAAACCATCAGTCGTGTGGGCAAGACATATAAGATATTTATGTCATTTGCTTAATTTACACAAACTGTGAAATGAACATTTTCCTCTACAGACTTCATGAATTTTCTGAGCACTCATTTTCTTCATTTAAACCAACTTTTTTAATCCAACTGCAATCCTCCCATAGACCTGCATAGAAACATGCTACTATTAGTTACATTAAGATTACTAGTACAATCCTCACGGCTTTGTCTTATCGATTAATATATTCATAGTGATTAAGCTAAATAAATCAGCACGAAAAAGCTTTGCTTCTTAGGACAACTGTGTCCACTTCGCAGAATCAGTAATGTATTATTAGTATGTCTAACAGGCTTTCTGCCTGAACACTGGTTCTACTCCTTTTTTCAAAAAAGAGCATAGGAAAGGTTGTTTGTTCATTTTTCTTTAAAATATTTAAGTCTAGCATCATTTCTTTTCCCAAGTGACGTTCCATTTTAAGATACTTCACACACAACGACCCCACCAAAGTATACAGAATCATAATAGAAAGTGAAAGTTTAGTAATAAATGCAATATGGAACATTATTTTAAGGTTTCTGGTAATAGTCAACATTTTAAAATTTTTATTTCTTCTGTGGAAGATAACAAGAGCCACATATTTGATTCAAAAAATGATTTGAGGGTAAGAAAAGGCTTGTTTTATCTTGCCTGGTAATAGATTTTTTTTCTTTTGCTGAATTCTCTGCGTGAATAACAAGAGTGGCAGCCATTTTTCTCCCAGCTCAACATCAAAACCCCTTTCATCTGCTGTCTAAATGCAAACAAAGCAAACCTTCCACCAGGCCTTTCTTTCCAGATAAATTAAAACTCTCATGTCCTGGGGCCTAAATCAAGCCTACAGGCCTTCCCTAGATAAATCCGCTCTCAACCTGAAATCTTCTTGCCACACGTGCTCCTTGTAAGATAATTTTGCAGTAGCTAATCAATAATGCAACAGTAAATTGCATTTAAATAAACATTAGCAGCCCCTCTTAATGAATAAACCCTCATCTGCAATTTGTCAAAGTCAGAAATACTGGACTCTTTTGATATTCATTGGAATATTGGAAATTGGAGCTCTGACAGGTTTTATGTACATTGCAATTACCATTGTGTGTATGTGTATGTGTGCACTAAAAAAAGGCTTATTTTTATATATTCTGGACTGAATATAGTGGAACATACAGCAGGTTTCTAGACTGGAATTCATATGTCTGCTACCACCCTGGTTAAAAATATATTGAGATAATCCTGCTTTCCATTGCAAATTACGAGGCAACCAAGTTGTATGTAACTCATTTGAATTTTCTGACTTTAGATGAAAAAAAAAAAGTAGAAATCTTTACTCTGAAATGATAATGAGAAGGAAAACTACCTGATTTGATATATGTATCATCATTTCTATATTTCATAGAAGAAAGTCATTATTATTAAGGAATTCTGAAATAATTATAGAAATTATAGAATCATTGACCTGCAGACCTAATATTTTTAATATACCAAGACACTTTTCTAAAAATTTTATTTTTATGTAGATTATGAATGTTATAATGGGCTTAATAAGTACAACCCCTTAACATTCACTTCTATTGTTCTACAGAATGCTTAATTTAAAAAAGTAAATGACTATTATTTTCAAATGCTTTAAAAGGACCAAAAATATTAAGAGATATCTTTGATTGTAATCTGTAAGAAAGAATGGAAGACTCTATCTATGTGGTGTCATATTTTGAGATGCTCTATAATTTTTTTTTGGAAAAATTAAGTTTTTCCAAAATTTTTTAGAAAAATTAAATTTTCCAAATTTAATATCATTTTCTGGATCTTAAATGTATATATTTTAGAGATCCTAACTAGAACAGTCACTTCTAGTCAAAATGAATGCCATTTTAATGCTATGAAAATAAATAGCACTTTCTATTTTATAGGAATTTCAAAGCACTTAGTGTGGGAACAAAGCAGAATAATACTATGACATAAAGATTTGCTTGAAGAAGGAAACTATTCTGTAGGAGTATCATTAGAATTAAAGCCATTCTTAATCTATATGTTCTCTACATAATGCTATTGGAGTAGAAAAAGGAATTATTATTTTTCACAGATGGAAACTTTGGATGTCCAAGAACTACCTGTCAATTAGTTAGGGCTACACCCAAGAATTAGTGTTCAAAGAGCCCAATCAGTGTCTATGCCATTTTCTCAGTTCACATACCAAATGGACATTCAAAGATGTCATCAAAATAGACTGATTAAAAAAAATTAAAGCTGAGAATGCATAGGTAAATCAAGAGGGTTGTTTTGACCCCTTAAAAACACCCTTTGAAATATTCACACTTTCATACATCTAATCATTGGTAAGGACATCTCGAAACGACATGTTCAAAAAGATTTAATTTAAACATGGGAAAATGATGAGTGCTCTAATTTGTTAACCTTTCTCTCTGTCTCAACTCATAGTGACAGGTATTTTAATGTACACCACAGAGAGCTCAGTGACATTCAACATGCCAGGCATCAAGAGGCATGCCTACTGCAAGCACCAAGCACCAGGTGAACATCCACTGATGATTATCTCACTCAAGTTTAGGAGTCAATGGAGAGGGAAAACCAAGCTAGGCTCCTCCGTTCATGGGTTTTTCCAGGAAAGAATACTGGAGTGAGTTGCCATTTCCTTCTCCAGGAGATTTTCCTGACCCAGGAATTGAACCCGGGTCTCCCGCATTGTAGGCAGATGCTTTACCATCTTACCCACCAGGGAAGTAAGAAGACATTACTCTGGAATATATATGGAATCTAGAAAAATAGTACTGATGAACCTATTTGCAGGGCAAGAACAGAGATGCAGATGTACAGAACAGACTGTGGACACAACAGGGGAAGAGAAGAAGGCAGGATGGATTGAGGGAGTAGCATTGACATACATACATTAGCATGTGTAAAGTGGTAGTGGGAAGCTGCTGTATAGCACAGGGAGCTCAGCTCCGTACTCTAAGATGAACTAGAGGGGTGGGACGGGAGGTGAATGGGTGGGAGGTCCAAGAGGGAATGGATCAGTTCAGTTCAGTTCATTCACTCAATCATGTCCAACTCTTTGCGACCCCGTGAATCACAGCAGGCCAGGCCTCCCCGTCCATCATCAACTCCCGGAGTTCACTCAAACTCTCGTCCATCAAGTTGATGATGCCATCCAGCCATCTCATCCTCTGTCATCCCCTTCTCCTCCTGCCCCCAATCCTTCCCAGCATCACAGTCTTTTCCAATGAGTCAACTCTTCGCATAAGATGGCCAAAGTACTGGAGTTTCAGCTTTAGTATCATTCCTTCCAAAGAAATCCCAGGGCTGATCTCCTTTAGAATGGACTGGTTGGATCTCCTTGCAGTCCAAGAGACTCTCAAGAGTCTTCTCCAACACCACAGTTCAAAAGCATCAATTCTTCAGTGCTCAGCCCCCTTCACAGTCCAAATCTCACATCCATACATGACTACTGGAAAAACCATAGCCTTGACTAGACGGACCTTTGTTGGCAAAGCAATGTCTCTGCTTTTGAATATGCTATCTAGGTTGGTCATAACTTTCCTTCCAAGGAGTAAGCGTCTTTTAATTTCATGGCTGCACTCACCATCTGCCGTGATTTTGGAGTCCAGAAAAATAAAGTCTGACACTGTTTCCACTGTTTCCCCGTCTATTTCCCATGAAGTAATAGGACCAGATACCATGATCTTAGTTTTCTGAATGTTGAGTTTTAAGCCAACTTTTTTACTCTCCTCTTTCACTTTTATCCAGAGGCTTTTGAGTTCCTCTTCACTTTCTGCCATAAGGGTGGTGTCATCTGCATATCTGAGGTTAATGATATTTCTCCCGGCAATCTTGATTCCAGCTTGTGCTTCTTCCAACCCAGAGTTTCTCATGATGTACTCTGCATGTAAGTTAAATAAGCAGAGTGACAATATACAGCCTTGACGTACTCCTTTTCCTATTTGGAACCAGTCTGTTGTTCCATGTCCAGTTCTAACTGTTGCTTCCTGACCTGCATACAGGTTTCTCAAGAGCCAGATCAGGTGGTCTGGTATTCCCATTTCTTGAAGAATTTTCCACAGTTTATTGTGATCCACACAGTCAAAGGCTTTGGCATAGTCAATGAAGCAGAAATAGATGTTTTTCTGGAACTCTCTTGCTTTTTCCATGATCCAGCAGATGTTGGCAATTTGATCTCTGGTTCTTCTGCCTTTTCTAAAACCAGCTTGAACATCTGGAAGTTCACAGTTCACATACTGCTGAAGCCTGGCTTGGAGAATTTTGAGCATTACTTTACTAGCGTGTGAGATGAGTGCAATTGTGTGGTAGTTTGAGCATTCTTTGGCATTGCCTTTCTTTGGGATTGGAATGAAAACTGACCTTTTCCAGTCCTGTGGCCACTGCTGAGTTTTCCACATTTGCTGGCATATTGAGTGAAGCACTTTCACAGCATCATCTTTCAGGATTTGAAATAGCTCAACTGGAATTCCATCACCTCCACTAGCTTTGTTCGTAGTGATGCTTTCTATGGCCCATTTGACTTCACATTCCAGGATGTCTGGCTCTAGGTGAGTGATCACACCATCATGATTATCTGGGTTGTGAAGCTCTTTTTTGTACAGTTCTTCTGTGTATTCTTGCCACCTCTTCTTAATATCATCTGCTTCTATTAGGTCCACATCATTTCTGTCCTTTATCGAGCCCATCTTTGCATGAAATGTTCCCTTGGTATCTCTAATTTTCTTGAAGAGATCTCTAGTCTTTCCCATTCTGTTGTTTTCCTCTATTTCTTGCATTGATTTCTGAGGAAAAGGATAGATGTGTACATATAGCTGATTCACACTTCATTGTACAGCAGAAACTAACACATTGTAAAATAATTATAATTCAACTAAAAAATAATTTTTAAAAATCCTAGACCAAACTTCTCTCTGTTACATCAGTAGATCCCCAAAGCAAAACTATATAATAAAACTTTAACAGTGTCATGGTTCACCCACCACATGATGGCAATTGTGTTTCTAGTATCTGTTGAGATAAAACAAAGACAGAATGCTATATAATTTAGTAGCACTCTTAATTTAGTTATATCTTATTAAGCACATCAGTATCTACATTCATTTGAAAAAAGTAACAGCTTCATTAATTCAGCCAAGTAAGTGAGCACAGCTATAGCCCATTCAAAACTCTCTTCAGAGTTCTCTCACAGTTTTCACCATCCACACTTCATGGCACAAACCTGATAATTGGTTTGGGGTTTGGTCTACTTCATTTGAGGCATTATCAACAGTTTCCTTTAAAATAGTCCAAGGGCAAAGGTAACTTGGATATCGATATTGGCTCAACCACCGATATCAATTCTTAGTGCACTGGGAGGAGATTTAAGAGTTCATAAGGCCAGCTAGGGGCTTCCCTAGTGGCTCAGATGGAAAGAATCTGCCTACAATGCAGGAGACCCAGGTTCAATCATTGGGTCCAAAAGATCCCCTGAAGAAGAAAATGGCAATCCATTCCAGTATTCTTGCCTGGAGAATTCCACAGACAGAGGAGCCTGGCAGGCTACAGTCCACGGGGTCAAAAAGGCTTGGACACGACTGAGCGACCAATACCTTCACCAAGACCAGCTATACCAGTTGTATGAAACCTAAAATGAGGCCAGAGTTTGGCGTGTACCCTGCGATTTCCATTAAACATTTTCACTCATGCCCCACCCCACCCCCACCAAAAGACTCTCAGCCTAGAGGATGTGTGTGTGTGTGCGCTTTGCTCAGTCATGTCTAACACTTCACAACTCCATGGATTGTATAGCCTGCCAGGTTCCTCTCTCCATGAGGATTCTTAGAGGATACCTAAGGATTGGCCAAGCAGTTCAATAGGGAAGGAAAGACACATTTCAATTAAACATTCACCATAGCCAGTGGATCACCAACCTTTTATGATATGAATTAAGTGTGGCTATAGGGAAACAATCTTAGCAGATTTTAGTAGTTTTTCCTTAATGACACAGTCATTAAACACAAAAGCAAGATCCTAACCAACCCAGCTTTGCCTGACTCTAAATTCTACAGTCTTTCAACTATACCATGCTGATCAACAAATTCATCCATAAGGCTCTTTATGGGTAGCATTCTAAGCCTACCCTCAGTTCTCTTAAATCAAAGCCAACCCAACTAGAGTCACAGTTGGGTGATTTCAATAAGGGTGTATAACTAATTCTTCCTAGAGCAATGGGAAGAATCCCCCAAGGATTGTCAAGGATAGATTACAGAATTCTGCTGAGAGTTAAAGGCTTGGCCTCCTATACCAAGTTCAGTAATTGAATGTCTTGGATGAACTCACTTAACTTTTGGGTGCTGCAATTTCCCCAACTATGAAATGAGAATTACCAAATGAAAATTTGGGATCTTCAAACCTCCACTAGGTAATATAGAGAAGTTTCTCTGTATCACATTTCAAATATCTGTAAGATGTTTAAAGAAAAGTATAAGGCACCAAAAAGCAGATTAAAATGACCTAAATTTTGGAGAGGTACAGTATTGCAAAATTTGATTTAAAGGTAAGGACTCTGTTCTGGGGTGGGCATTATAATTAATTTTTCATTTGGACTAAACCACTTTGTTCCTCTAATCCAAATTAAAATGAGGGCATTTAAATTACCAAGAAGAAAATAAAAATTGCAACCAAAAATGTATATATTTATTACTCTTTGATCAATAAAGTTTTTATTTATGGAAATGTGGTAGTATAACCAGAATTATAAATTTTGAAGTTTAAATTCTGAAATAGAAGCAACTTTATATATATAACATATATAAAAAACAGTATAAAAAACAATTGTAAATATTATTTAATTCTGATGGATTCAGCACTTCATATTATTGGTTTCTGTAGAAATTGAAGCAATAATAAATAATCACAGAACTAAGAAAAGGACTGCAAATGTGTAGATGATCTCAGAAGACAGTCTGTATATATTTACCCTTAGAAAATAAACTTTATTATCCTCCCAAGTCCTTTAAGTGGGAGAAGGGAGTTTCTCTTCTCTCTGCTTTGATTTTCTTCCATGAGTATATTTACCATGGCTTTTGTGTAGAAATTACTACATACAGTAATTGTAGTTGTACTTGAGGCTAGCAAATCAACATTGCTACTGAGTGACAAGACAAAAGGATTATCAATGGAAACATTACATTCTCAAATAGAATATTTTAAAATATAATAGCTGTTTATTTCTTGTAAAACACTATTAAACACAGTAATGAGAAATTATTGAAATTCAGGTAATTTTTCAAACATACAGAATTTCTGAAGGCATTGAGGGTGTCGTATATCCCTTAGAGCAGACATCTTGGTGAATCTAGTTAAGTATGTGCATCTGTATGTTAGTCGCTCAGTCATGTCCAACTCTGCAATCCCACGCACTGTAGCTCATCAGGCTCCTCTGTCCATAGGATTTCTCCAAGCAAGAAAACTGGAGGGGGTAGCCATTCCTTTCTCCAGGGGACCTTCCCAACCCAGGGATCAAATTCAGGTCTTCTGCACTGCAAGCAGCTTCTTTACCGTCTGTGCTACCTGGGCGCTGATTATGTCATGGAGCCTTTAGTGCATTTTAATCTCCCATATAATAAAATAAAAATATTTTAAATATATTTATAAAATATATTTATATATTTTTAAAATAAATATTTTAACAAGGTATAAATAGAGTTCTTGGCTTTATTTTATTATTTATATATTTATAAAATATATTTTATTTTAATTATATATATATTTTAATAAGGTAGAAATAGAGTTCTTGGCTCCTTGGTATTTCTGGTGGGATAGAAAAGTTCTGTTCCACTCAGGAGGCAGGCCTTATGAGAGGATTCGAAAGGATTTCAATAAAAGGGTGATTTGAGGGAAGGAATGTCACACCGCATAGAAAAAAAATCAACAACAACAAATGTTCTGAAGCTTATGCACCCAAATTCCCATGGACTATCCTGATGATTCTGATAGCCTTTCTATAGGTTCTATATATGGCTTCTAAGCTGTCCTTTCCACCATGTCACCTGCCCTTAAAATTTCCAGATAAAAGCAATGAATGGGAGTATTTCAAAAGGAATAAAATACTCTTCTTCTTGGGAAACGTTCTCTATTAATTCAGTAAGCAGTGAAAAGGAAAAGGAGGCTACTTCTGGAGATTTCATTTCGAAAATAATTGCTTTTCTTTTTTCTATTTTCTAATACAAATCACTCTGAAAACTGAGTACCAAGCTTTGTGAATCATTTTTATTTTACACGAGACAGGGTCACACTTCATCACTGGTTTTGCTGGTGAATCACTCATTAGCCAAGTATTTTGTTAAGGAATTTGTATCTATTAAATATATCTTTGTAATAGTTTGTATTCTCCTTTAGGGTTGTGTGTATGTGCTCAGTCACTCAGCCATGTCTGACTCTTTGCAACTCCATGGACTGTAGCCCACCAGGCTCCTCTGTCCAAGGTATTTCCCAGGCAAGAATACTAGAGTGGGTTGCCATTTCTTTCTCCAGGGGCTCTTCCTGGACCCAGGGATCGAACCTGCGTCTCTTGCATCTCCTGCATTGGCAGGCAGATTCTTTACCAGTATGGAACCACAGGGCTGTTTATTTAGGCAGGGTCTCTCAGGGGAGAGAAGCATCCCCTTTCAAGGGTTCTCTTGCACAGTAATGATAAAAAAAAAAAAAAAAAAACTAAGAACAACCAGTACACAGAATGATGGCATTTCTTTCTTTAAACAACACTAGGCACAGATTATCATATCTCTTTCAATTTTCTGAAAAAGTATTGGGGTTAAAAAAAAACTACAACTAACGAGAACATTCAATAAGAAAAGCTTGACCTTCGATCATACTATTTCACCTCGCTGGACCTCTGCTTTCCTCACAGGAGAAATAAGAAAGCTGGATGAAATGATTTCTATCGCCCATTTCTGATTAAGAGATGGGTCTCCTCCTAAGCGTCAGAAATAATTCCTTTTGTTACGTGGCCTTGACTCGGTATGACTGAGGAAACGTGTCCCTGTATGTAATTAATACAGCATCTGAATAGTCTTTCTCAACCTTTGAATGATAATATACTAAAATTTTAAAGGCATTTGTCATTTAGGAGAGTTCAAGTAAGTTCACAGCTTCCAGGAAGCTTCTGCATAATATTTCCAAAAGAAAATTAGGGTGGGGGGATTCATTACTTTCCCCAGCTATTAAAGGCAGGCGTCTGCTCTCAGCTGTAGCAGTGGAGTTTCATACCTATCGGAGATATAGATTTTCAGATCTGTGTTACAGTGCCTTACACATGACCTCTGACATTCTATTAGGATGCCTTTGGAATTAGACTCATAGAACAAAGATATGGTTCTAATTTATTCATTACTTTTTAAAAAAAAAAATGAAAGAAAGAAAAGGAAAACCTTTGGTTGGTAGAGAGGCCTAGAAATTATTTCAAATCAGATACTCCTTTTTATCTTTAATAATGGTTTCTCCTTGAACCATAAGCTTTAGTGTATCTAGGATGTCCTGAGGTTACCAGGATACAAAATTTCCTCTAAGCCAATTAGATCTCCCAATCCTGATTAACAGAAAGAGGTCAGACACTAAGAGCCTTCTTTATCTAGTTCTACAAATATGTTAAGATTAACTAATATATATGTTTACTTTTACAGAACCACAAATTTGCTTATTTTATTAAGTAAATTTATTACAAATTCTATAGGAAAAGAACTACAAAAAGTTTTCCTTTATCAAAATGTAGAGTAAAAACACAAAGTGTTGGAGAAATGTTTTTTTGTTTTTCTAAGATTTAACATGCTTATTCTTCCTATAAAGGTATAAATAGGCAACATTCTTTTATGAGGTTTAAATAAGGTTTTTAAATTATCTGTGAATGTAAATATTTTGATATACTTGCATAATTCTGTATAGCTGTCAAAATAGGCTATTTCACACAGTAAACAATATGAGTTTTAAAAAAATCCACTACATTTTCAACTATACCTTCACAAATATACAACAAGCAAGATGATGAAATCTGAGCGACAAGACCTATTTGGCTGCATCGACTAGTCGATGTTCTCGAGCCTTCCAACAGCAAGATCTTCCTAAGTTAACTTAAAGGCTTCCCGAGTGCTTTAGTTACTTCACCAATTGCTTCCTTTATTTCCCCCTTTCTCTCTTTAGCATCACAGTTTCTGAGAGGATAAGTCAGCTCAAATTGGGCACTGGAAATTCTGTTGGTACCAGCACTTAAACAAGGATTAAGAAATTTGTCAGTGAAGGAAAAAGAAAAGACTAAAATATACAAACTGAACTTTCTTCACATAATGTAGCTATACCTCTTGTGTGAATCACCTAAGAATAATGTGAAGGATACTGTGGGTGACTTCTTTAGCCAATAAACAAAAACAAGGTAATGAAATCCACTCACCACTGCTCTAATTGTGATGATGTCACAAAGAAGAAAAGGAACCTCATTGGTTCTCCTGCAGACTGAGGCGTCATGACGTCAGCAAAAGACCTCCAGTAATTTATAGCATCTTGTTTACTCTGGAGCCATTTGATATGTATTAATACATGCAGCAGCAGCTGTCTCTTTTACCAGGGAAGTGTGCTCACATGAGCTCTTTCACCCAAACTGAGAACATAAGCACACTCTAATAGCAAAAGAGGCAGCTGCTGTTGCATGAATTAATGTATTATAAGTTACTCTCTCATTTGTTATTCTTTTTAAATCCCACTCTATTTTAAAAATAAAAACGCTCAAGGTTTGAAAAGAAATGAAAATTCTGCAGAGAACTCATATGCTAGTAGAGACCATGAAGAAAATTTTGTCATTTTTAAAAAAATGTTTTTAGGGATAGTTCATTTGTATACCAAATTTTAAAAAAAATTAAAGTATTTATTATTTTTAGAATGCAGGCATCTGGTGTCTTTTAAGTGCTCAAAGCAGAGAAGAAAAGGGGGTTTCCTGCTTCTAGTTCTGATGCAAGACTGAGAGGGGATATATGCTCAATAGATTAAGACCAGAAATTAGCATTAGTATTTACTCCAATAACTTTCTCAGCATAAAAATAATATTTTGTAAATACTTAGATAATTATTAAAATTGATTCTAAATCTATTTATATGTTGGAAGTAGCTAAATTTAATATCTATACTTGTAACTATTCTAAGGATTTTAGTAACCTAGGGATTCCTAACTCGGAGTATAACACTTACACTGCAGCCAGGGTTAAAGAGATTTTTTTATATTATCTGTCTTTAGGTCATTATATAGCTCAGCTATATCTATATATTCTATTTTATGGCATACAAAATTACTAATAGCAAAAGCAATTAATATAATGAAATTCCAACATTTCTAAATAATTAAAATGTTTATGATGATAGAAAGTTTTGTTTTATTTGAAGTTGGTGTAGTTTAACTTATTGGTGTAGTTCATTTGCTGTTTTAATAAACTGGGTTTCAGAAAGCTGGGAGAGAAATTCTTTTTAGACAAATGGAGAGTTTAGTTCAATTTCCTTGACTCCTTTCAATTCCATTTTATAATTTCCTGTTCTTCTCAGTACTAAGGTTACATTTCCATTTTGTAAATATTGTACTGTGTGAATCTTGGCCTTCTAATTTCATGCATTAATTTATCATTGTAAAATACCTTCAAATGAGTTTTCTGTTTATCTAGGAATTTCAAGTATTTAATATCTTTTTTATGTTATGCAAGCTCTGTTAACAATATGGCTCACTATTTAATTCAGAAAGAATTTAGAAGATGTGAGGTTTGTAACAGAAAGTGATATAGTTACCTAATTAGTTCATTTACATGCTGACCTTTTAAACTAGTGAAGTTCCATAAACCCGGACTTGTAGTTGCAACTACTGCAAAAAAACCATCTTGGAGATGGGATAGAAAACCAGGTTAAGATTGATAAAGAAATACTGATGATAAACTAATGGGAAAACAAAATTAAAGTCATGTACTACCATCTCAATGAATTATGTGATGTCACCTTAGATGATTTTTTTATATGAACTTTTAAAAACAGCCAATCAACCAACTGGATCTTTCTATTTGCTTACTTTTAATAAAAGTGGAAAATACTCATCCAAGTTATAGTAGAATTTCATGTTAAATCATATCTAAATTTCTTGAATTGTAAACAAGCACTCTGAATTCACTATCTTCTCAATATATGTCCTTCCTCTGCAAGGACATTACTCAAAATTCAAAATCTTAACAGAAAATTTAAACATCCTCACTTTTAAAAACTGGTACAATCCTACATTATTTGAAAAAAGACAAAATGAATTTTGCAGTGGATCTGCAGGAAAATGATATGGACAGATAAGAGAAAGTGAAAGTGAATGTGAAGTTGCTCAATCACGTCTGACTGTTTGCGACCCCATGGACTGTAGCCTACCAGGTTCATCCATCCATGGGATTTTCCAGGCAAGAATAGTGGAGTGGGTTGCCACTTCCTTCTCAAGGAGATCTTCCCAACAAAGCTTAAACGAATTCCCTTTTCTGAATTACCAAGAATGGTTAGATTAAGCCACCCCTCAAAATGCATGAGGCTTCCTGGGTGGCGCTAGTGGTGATGACTTGCCTGCTGATGCAGAACGACGCAGGAGATACAGGTTCAACCCCTGGATGGGGAAGATCCCCAAAGGAGGAAATAGCAACCCACACCAGTATTCTTTTTTTTTTTAATTTCTTATTGAAGGATAATTGCTTTACAGAATTTTGCTGTTTTCTGTCAAAGCTCAACATGAATCAGCCCTAGGTATACATATATCCCCTCCCTTTTGAAACTCCCTCCCATCTCCCTCCCCATCCCACCACTCTAGGTTGATACAGAGCCCCTGTTTGAGTTTCCTGAGCCATAGAGCAAATTCCCGTTGGCTATCTATTTTACATATGGTAATGTAAGTTTCCATGTTACTCTTCATACAGCTCACCCTCTCCTCCCCTCTTCCCATATCCATAAGTCTATTCTCTATGTCTGTTTCTCCACTGTTGCCCTGAAAATAAACTCTTCAGTACCATTCTTATAGATTCCATATATATGTGTTAGAATATGGTATTTATCTTTCTCTTTGACTCACTTCACTCCGTATAATAGGTTCTAGGTTCATCCACCTCATTAGAACTGACTCAAATGTGTTCTTTTTTATGGCTGATAAATATTCTATTGTGTATATATACCACAACTTCTTTATCCATTCATCCATTCATCTGTTGATGGACATCTAAGTTGCTTCCATGTTCTAGCTGTTGTACATAGTGCTAAAATGAACAATGGGATACATGTGTCTCTGTCAATTTTGGTTTCCTCACGGTATACGCCTCTAGGTATGGGATTTCTGAGTCATATGGTGGTTTTATTCCTATTTTTTTAAGAAATTTCCATATTGTCTTCCATAGTGACTATATCAATCTACATTCCCGCCAACAGTGCAAGAGTGTTCCCTTTTCTCCATACCCTTTCCAGCATTTATTGTTTGTAGATTTTTTTTGATGAGGGCCATCCATTCTGACCGGTGTGAGGTAATATCTCATTGTAGTTTTGATTTGCATTTGGAAAAGACTCTGATGCTGGGAGGGATTGGGGGCAGGAGGAGAAGGGGACGACAGAGGATGAGATGGCTGGATGGCATCACGGACTCGATGGACGTGAGTCTGAGTGAACTCCGGGAGTTGGTGATGGACAGGGAGGCCTGGCGTGCTGTGATTCATGGGGTCGCAAAGAGTCGGACACGACTGAGTGACTGAACTGAACCGAACTGAATAATGAGCAATGTTGAGCATCTTTTCATGTGTTTGTTACCCATCTGTATGTCTTATTTGGAGAAATGTCTGTTTAGGTCTTTTTCCCACTTTTTGATTGGGTTGCTTGTTTTTCTGGTATTGAATTGTATGAGCTACTTGTATATTTTGGAAATTAATCCTTTGTCAGTTGTTTCATTTGCTGTTATTTTCTCCCATTATGAGGGTTATCTTTTCAACTTGCTGAGTTTCCTTTCCTGTGCAAAATATTTTAAGTTTAATCAGGTCCCACTTGTTTACTTTTGTTTTTATTTCCATTACTCTAGGAGGTGGGTCATAGAGGATCTTGCTTTGATTTGTCATCGAGTGTTCTCCCTATGTTTTCCTCTAAGAGTTTTATTGTTTCTGGTCTTACATTTAGGTCTTTAATCCATTTTGAGTTTATCTTTGTGCATGGTGTTAGGAAGAGTTCTAATTTCATTCTTTTACATGTAGCTGTCCAGTTTTCCCAGCATCATTTATTACAGAGGCTGTCTTTGCCCCATTGTATATTCTTGCCTTCCTTTGTCAAAAATAAGGTACCCATAGGTGCATGGGTTTATTTCTGGGCTTTCTATTTTGTTCCATTGGTCTATATTTCTGTTTTTGTGCCAGTACCATACTGTCTTGATGGCTGTAGCTTGGTAGTATAACCTGAAGTCAGGAAGCTTGATTCTGCCAGCTCCATTTTTCTTTCTCAAGACTGCTTTAGCTATTCGACGTCTTTTGTGTTTCCATATGAATTGTGAAATTTTTTGTTCTAGTTCTGTGAAAAATGCCATTGGTAATTTGATAGGTATTGCATTAAATCTGTAGGTTGCATTTGGTAGTATAGTCATTTTCACAATATTGATTCTTCCTACCCAGGAACATGGAATATCTCTCTGTCTGTTTATGTCATCTTTGATTTCTTTCATTAGTGTCTTATAATTTTCTGTGTACAGTTCTTTCATCTCCTTAGGTAAGTTTATTCCTAGATATTTAATTCTTTTTGTTGCAGTGGTGAATGGGATTGATTCCTTACTTTCTCTTTCTCATTTTTCATTGTTAGTATATAGAAATGCAAGTGATTTCTGTGTATTGATTTTGTATCCTGCAACTTTGCTAAATTCACTGATTAGCTCTAGTAATTTTCTAATACTAGGGTTTTCTATGTACAGTACCATGTCATCTGCAAACAGTGAGAGCTTTACTTCTCCTTTTCCATTCTGGATTCCTTTTATTTCTTTTTCTTCTCTGATTGCTGTAACTAAGACTTCCAGAACTATGTTGAATAATAGTGGTGAAAGTGGATACCCTTATTTTGTCCCTAATCTTAGGGGGAATGCTTTCAGTTTTTCACCATTGAGAATATTGTTTGCTGTAGGCTTATCATGTATGGCTTTTACTATGTTGAGGTAGGTTCTTTCTATGCCCATTTTTTAAAGAGTTTTCATCATAAATAGATGCTGAATTTTGTCAAAGGCCTTTTCTGCATCTATTGAGATGATCATATGGTTTTTATCTTTCAATTTGTTAATATGGTGTATCATGCTGATTGATTTCCGTATATTGAAGAATACTTGCATCCCTGGAATAAACCCAACTTGATCATGGTGTATGAGCTTTCTGATGTGTTGTTGAATTCTGTTTGCCAGAATTTTGTTGAGGATTTTTGCATCTATGTTCATCAGTGATATTGGCCTGTAGTTATCCTTTTTTGTATTGTTTTTGTCTGGTTTTGGTATCAGGGTGATGGTGGCCTCATACAATGAATTTGGAAGTGTTCCTTCCTCTGCAATTTTTTGAAAGAGTTTTAGAAGGATAGGCCTTAACTTTTCTCTAAATGTTTGATAGAATTCTCCTGTGAAGCCATCTGGTTCTGGGGTTTTCTTTTTGGGAGATTTTTGATGACAGCTTCAATTTCAGTGCTTACAATTGGGTTGTTCATAATTTCTATTTCTTCCTGATTCAGTCTTAGAAGATTGAACTTTTCTAAGAATCTGTCCATTTCTTCCAGGTTATCTATTTTATTGCCATATAGTTGTCCATAATAGCCTCTTATAATCCCAATGCTGCTGCTGCTGCTGCTAAGTCGCTTCAGTCGTGTCCGACTCTGTGCGACCCCGTAGATGGCAGCCCACCAGGCTCCCCCGTCCCTGGGATTCTCCAGGTAAGAACACTGGAGTGGGTTGCCATTTCCTTCTCCAATGCATGAAAGTGAAAAGTGAAAGTGAAGTTGCTCAGTCGTGTCTGACTCTTCGCGACCCCATGGACTGCAGTCTACCAGGCTCCTCTGTCCATGGGATTTTCCAGGCAAGAGTACTGGAGTAGGGTATCATTGCCTTCTCTGAATCCTAATGCAGAAATCCTTATTTCTGCATTGCCTGTTGTAACCTCTCCTTTTTCATTTCTAATTTTGTTGATTTGAGTCGTCTCTCTTTTTTTTCTTGATGAGTCTGGCTAAAGGCTTGTCAATTTTGTTTATCTTCTCAAAGAACCAGCTTTTGTTTTATTAATCTTTACTATTGTTTCTTTCTTTTATTTCTGCTAAGATCTTTATGATTTCTTTCCTTCTACTAATTTTGGTTTTGTTTTTTTCTTCTTCTTTTTCCAGTCGCTTTAGGTGTAAAGTTAGGTTGTCTATTCAATGTTCTTCTTGTTTCTTGAGGTAGGATTGTATTGCTATAAACTTCCCTCTTAGAACTGCTTTTGCTGCATCCCATAGGTTTTGAGTTGTCATGGTTTCATTGTCATTTGTTTCTAGAAATTTTTTGATTTCCCTTTTGGTTTATTCAGTAACCTTTTGGTTATTTAGAAAAGTGTTGTGTAATCTCCATGTGTTTGTGTTTCTTATAGTTTTTTTCTTGTAATTGATATCTACTCTCATTGTGGTCAGAGAAGATGCTTGATACAATTTCAATTTTCTTAAATTTACTGAGGTTTGATTTGTGACCCAAGATGTGGTCTATCCTGGAGAATGTTCTATGTGCACTTGAGAAGGAGGTGTATTCTTCTGCATTTGGATGGAATGTCCTGAAGATATCAATGAGATTCATCTTATCTAATGTTTTATTTAAAATTTGTGTTTCCTTATTAATTTTCTGTTTCGATGATCTGTTCATTGCTGTGAGTGGGGTGTTAAAGTCTCCTACTATTATTGTGTTACTGTCAATTTCTCTTTTTATGTCTGTTAGTGTTTATCTTATGTATTGAGGTGCTCCTATGTTGGGTGCATAGATATTTACAATTATTATATCTTCCTCTTGGATTGATCCCTTGATCATCATGTAGGGTCCTTCCTTATTTCTTTATTTTAAGGTCTATTTTGTCTGATATGAGTATTGCTACTCCAGCTTTCTTTTGCTTCCCGTTTTCATGAAATGTATTATTCCATCCTCTCACTTTCAGTCTATATGTGTCTTGAGGTGTGAAGTGGGTTTCTCGTAGACAGCATATATATGGGCCTTGTATTTATATCCATTCAGCCAGTCTGTGTCTTTTGGTTGGAGCATTTAATCCATTTTTATACCCCGGTGGCTCAGATGGTAAAGCGTCTGTCTGAAATGCAGGAGATCCTCATTCCATCCCTGGGTTGGAAAGATCCCCTGGAGAAGGAAATGGCAGACCACTCCAGTACTCTTGCCTGGAAAATCTCATGCATGCAGGAGCCTGGTAGGCTACAGTCCATGGGGGTCGCAAAGAGTCAATGACTGAGCAACTTCACGTTCACTTTCACTTTCTTTGATCAATTTACATTTAAAGTAATTATTAATATATATGTTCCTATTGCCATTTTCTAATTGGTTGGGGTTGATTTTGTAGATCTTTTTTCTTCTGTTGTATTTCTTGACTATATAAGTCGGTTTAACATTTGTTATAAAGCTGGTTTGGTGGTACTGAATTCTCTTAACTTTTGCTTGTCTGAAAAGCTTTTGATTTCTCCATCAATTATGAATGAGATCCTTGCTGGGTACAGTAATCTTGGTTGTAGATTTTTCCTTTTCTGTTCTTTAAATATATCCTGCCATTCCCTTCTGCCCTGCAGCATTTCTGCTGAAAGATCAGCTGTTAAGTGTATGGAGTTTCCCTTGTATGTTACTTGTTGCTTCTCCCTTGCTGCTTTTAATATTCTTTCTTTGTGTTTAGTCTTTGTTAGTTTGATTAGTATGTATCTTGGTGTATTTCTCCTTGGGTTTACCCTGTATAAGATTCTTTGTGCCTCTTGGACTTGATTGGCTATTTCCTTTTCCTTATTGGGGAAATTTTCAACTATAATCTCTTCCAAAATTTTCTCCTACCCTTTCTTTTCCTCTTCTTCTTCTGGGACCCCTATAGTTAGAATGTTGGTGTGTTTGATATGGTCCCAGAGGTCTCTGAGACTGTCCTCAGCTCTTTTCATTCTTTTTATTTTATTCTGTTCTTCAAAAGTTATTTCCATCGTTTTATCTTCCAGCTCACTGATTCATTCTTCTACTTCAGATATTCTGTTATTGATTCCTTCTAGAGTGGGCTGCCGTCTCTGGGGTCACACAGAATTGGACACGACTGAAGCGACTTAGCAGCAGCAGCAGCAGCAGAGTATTTTTAATTTTGGTAATTGTGTTGTTTGTCTCTGTATGCTTACTCGTTAATTCTTCTGGGTCTTTGTTAATTGATTTTTGTATTTTCTCCATTTTGTTTTCAAGGTTTTTTATCATCTTTACTATCATTATTCTGAATTCTTTTTCCAGTAATTTTCCTGTTTCCTCTTCATTTATTTGGACTTTTGTGTTTCTAGTTTGTTACTTCATTTGTGCAGTATTTCTCTGCATTTTTATTTTTTTTTAAGTTATTGTGTTTGAGGTCTCCTTTTCCCAGGCTTCAAGGAAAGTTGAATTCCTTCCTTGAAGAAGGTTGAATTCTTTCTTCCTTTTGGTTTCTGCCCTCCTAAGGTTGATCCAGTGGTTTGTGTGAGTTTCATATAGGGTGAGATTTGTGCTGAATTTTTGTTTGTTTGTTTGTTTTTTGTTTTTCCTCTGATGGGCAACACTGAGTGAGGTGGTACTCCTGTCTGCTGATGACTGGGCTTGTATTTTTGTTTTGTTTGTTGTTTAGATGAGGTGTCCTGCACAGGGTGCTACTGGTGGTTGGGTGATGCCAGGTCTTGTATTCAAGTGGTTTCCTTTGTGTGAGTTCTCACTATTTGATACTCCCTAGGGTTAATTCTCTGGTAGTCTAGGGTCTTGGAGTCAGTGCTCCCACTCCAAAGGCTCAGGGTTTGATCTCTGGTCAGGAATGAATATTCCACAAGTGGTTTGTTATGGCATTAAGGGAGAGTAAAACAAATATCCAAAAATGAGAAACCAAAGATGAACCCCAGACAAATGGCAGTTACAAAATCAGGCAAATAATTATTAAAATAATGAAATATACACATATACATATACACCCACAAGCAAAGTGAAAACAGTCCAACAAAAATAAAGTACAGTAGATTGATCCAGTGAACAAAGGAAATAAAAAATTATATTTACCAGTTAAAAACAAAACTAAGGCTTAAGAACAAAACTGAGGCTTAAGCACAAACTGGAAAACAAAACTAAAGCAAGGTGCCAAGTGGGGAATAAAGCAATGAAAAAAAAACTAACAAATATCTTGAGAGGAAAGGAAAGAAAGAAAAGAAAGAAAGAATAGATATACAAAGTTAAATAGAGGTAGATGAAGTTTATATACATTAAAGATTACCTGCAAGGGAAAAGAACAGTAGGAAAAGCAATCAAAGGAATAAATGTAGAAAAATATAATAGGTTTTAAAAAATTAAAAATTAAAATTATAAAAAAGAGGGGGAAAAATGGAAGAAGAAAGAAAAAGGCGGGGGTGGGGAGGAAAACTGAACAGAACTGCAAAAGCCCAATGTAGAGGCAGAGGCTTATAAGAACAATAGAAAGTGTGACTGAATATACACATATACATATATACCCATAAGCAAAATCAAAACAGTCCAACAAAAATTAAATACTGTAGATTCACCTGGTCAACAAAGGAAACCAAAAACTATATCTACCAGAACAAAACTAATTACAGCACAAAGTGGAGAATGTTGCATTTTAAGCCAACTTTTTCACTCTCGCCTTTCACTTTCATCAAGAAGCTCTTTAGTTCCTCTTCACTTTGTGCCATAAGGGTGGTGTCATCTGCATATCTGAGGTTATTAATATTTTTCCTGGCAATCTTGATTCCAGCTTGTGTACCCATTACCTGCAGCCATTTCCATATACGCTGCCTCACTGGACCACTCTAAGTGAAGAGACAAACTAAAGCCCCCCAGCTGGTAAAGAGCAAAGCCAGGAGTGGAAAGTTTATGCTCTCCTCATATATCCTATGGCCTCATGTAGCTCAGATTTCTCACAGTTCCAGTACAATTTATTAGGAGTTTAACAGTTGACAATAGAGGGCCTGTAAACTTCTCTTCATGGTATCATCTGGTCCTGCTTGTCCTCCAGTTTATTCATGATTCTGTCCTGGAGTAGAGGGTGTGAGAGCCTTCAAATGCACTCATGACCCATCAGCTCTGTTGCCTTTCATCACTCACTTCTGCATGATGGATCACAACCAATCAATCACCAACTCAGGAGAAGCGCTCCTGCTCCCTCCAACGGCTCAGGGAAAAACCCCCACACCAGTATTCTTGCAGGGAGAATCCCATGGACAGAG
Organism: Bos mutus; assembly: GCF_027580195.1. Taxonomy (NCBI): domain Eukaryota; kingdom Metazoa; phylum Chordata; class Mammalia; order Artiodactyla; family Bovidae; genus Bos; species Bos mutus. The sequence continues at coordinate 53,123,229 of NC_091630.1, read as the reverse complement.
GAGCCTGGTGGGCTACAGTCCAGGGGATAACAAAGAGTCAAATAAGACAGCACACAAAATGCATGCCGCCCCACCTCTCTTCTCTCCAATCATCTATTTATTTATTTTAATTTTTTAAATTTTTTATTGGAATATAGTTGCTTTACAATGTTGTATAAGTTTCTGCTGCATGGCAAAGTGAATCAGCTATATGTATACAAATATCCCTCTTTTTTTTCTTTTATTTCCTTCCCATCTAGGTCACCACAGAGCATCGAGTAGAGTTCCCTGAGTTATACGGTAGTTTCTCATCAGTTATATATTATATATCAACAGTGTACATATGTCAGTTCCAGTCTCCCAATTCCTCCCACCCTCCAGTCACCTATTTACATGCTGTAATCAGTCTCTCTAGACCATGCTCCCACTCCTGCCCTTTTTGCCTACACTCACTGAAACTCCTGTCACAGGGGATCTCCCCTACAGTTCTAACCATGGGCTTTCTACAAAATGCCCTTCTTCTAGCACCTCTAGGTTGTTGGCTCATCCACGCGGCCCAAGAGCTGCTTACCTCTTGCTCCCCAGAATCTACAGCATTTGAAGAATGAAGGGTAGCCTGGAAATGAACAGTCAGAATTCTTGTTGCCTGCAACCCTGCCTTCTCCATATCTCATTTCACGTTCACACTCCTGTCACTCTATGACACTCTGTGTTTCCATGTCACTATCATATAATGTTTCCCTCGACACTTTCCAGAATTCATTGAAAAGTTAAACAAGTCAATCTTTCCCTTCAGCCCTTCTCTTGGGCAAGTTTACAGTCTATGTGGATAATCCAAAAAAGGATTGAATTTCTTGACCTCCTCAATTTAAAGGCCTTTTTGTCTTATTCCATTTCAACCACACCCCACCACATGGTCTTATTCTGGAAACTTGCCAACACCCAAAACAGCCTCAAGTCTCGAGCTCTGGTATATGACACCATGAACTTCAAGTTCTTCAAACTCTGGGTGACCATCACCATTCCTATAGCTTCAACTATGAGCTCGGCTTAATTTCTCCTCTCAGTTCCACTACTTTGGAGACATTTTAACTTAGATGCCCCAGGAGCACTCAATATTTATCAGGACTCGAGTGAAATTCTACATGATACAATAATTTCAAGAATAAATTCTCTCCAGAAGTCAGCTCCTTCTTCTGATGTTCATGTTTCTCTTAATGGCAAAACCATTCTCTCAGTTACAAAGCATTCAGTTCAGTTCAGTCACTCAGTCGTGTCTGATTCTTTGCGACCCCATGAATCGCAGCACGCCAGGTCTCCCTGTCCATCACCAACTCCTGGAATTCACTCAGACTCAATGTCCATCGAGTCAGTGATGCCATCCAGCCATCTCATCCTCTGTCGTCCCCTTCTCCTCCTGCTCCCAATCCCTCCCAGCATCAGTCTTTTCCAATGAGTCAACTCTTCGCATGAGGTGGCCAAAGTACTGGAGTTTCAGCTTTAGCATCATTCCTTCCAAAGAAATCCCAGGGCTGATCTCCTTCAGAATGGACTGGTTGGATCTCCTTGCAGTCCAAGGGACTCTCGAGAGTCTTCTCCAACACCACAGTTCAAAAGCAAGAGAGTTCCAGAAAAACATCTATTTCTACAAAGCATTACAGTCACCCAATTTTTCCCTGGATGAGAGATTAGGTATGCATGTATGTATGTATGTATGTATTTTATAGTTTATTTTTTAAATTAATTTTTACTGAAGTACAGTTGCTTGAAAATGTTGTTAGTTTCTACTGTATGGCAAAGTGAATCAATAAAATAGATAACTGGTGAGAACCTACTCTATAGCTCAGGGAATTCTAATCAGTGCTCTGTGGTGACCTAAATGGGAAGGAAATCCAAAACATAGGGGATATATGTATACATATGGCTGATTCACTTTGCTATACAGTGGAAACTAACACAACATTGTAAAGAATGTAACAAAACATTATATTCACTTTTGATATATCCCTTCTTCTGAAATAACTTTTAAATTCCTCTTATTTTTTCAATGCCACCTCTATTACTATAGTTTCTACCACCATTGACCTAGAGAGAAATAATTGTAGTAACTTCCTAAAATTTCTGCCTATATAGCACCATGATTGCCACATTTATTTTTTCATAAATATTTGTAAAGTAAATTCATGTATGCATGCATGAACAAGTCCTCCCCAGAACTAACGAATCCTGTTGCTGTTCAGAAAGTATTGCTTCCACTTTTTAAGGAATGAAATGGTCTTTAGCCAAATATTCGAGTTCTTCTCTCATCTGACCCCAAATGTTTTTCTAGCCACTTCTCCTTTATGCACAATTCACTTCTACTCAAACGTTTCCATAAGCCAGTGGGTCTCAAAGGATAGTCTGCAAACCAGAAACACCAGCATCTCCTTGGGAACTTGTTAGAAATGAAGTTTTGGGGGGCCCACCCAAGACCTGCTGAATCAGAAACACTGGGTCACCTAGATGGATGGCAAAGTCTGAGATTATGTTTACAGCATCACAAGCACGTCAATGTCATTCGCTGAACTTGTAATTTCCTCCTCTACTTTCCTTTCTATAAAAATCATACTTCTGTATTTCAAAGCTCAAGTCAAATGCTATCTTTTCTCTGAAAACTTCCTTGCTCTCCCAGTAGCATCTAGGTTGCTAATTTCACTTACCAGTCCCTTCTCTGAACTCCCATATAAGGTGAAGTTCTTTATAAAGTGTTAATGGCACTCATAGCACACCATCAGAGTGTGTGTGCTCACTTGCTCAGTCATGTCTGGCTCTTTGTGACTCCGTGGGCTGCAGCCCGCCAGGCTCCTCTTTCCATAGAATTTTCTAGGCAAGAGTACTGGAGCAGACTACCATTTCCTATTCCATGGAATCTTCCTGACCCAAGGATCAAAACTGCATCTCCTGTGTCAGCAGGTGGATTGTTTACCTTTGCATCACCTAGGAAGCCCCAATAGGTAATAGTTCACATCTATACATAAGCAATCAATGCTGAGGCCAGAGTTTTAATGTATCAAGGTCAAAGGCAAGCTCTAATCCAGAAGAAACCATTTTATATATATATATATATATATATATATATATATATTTTGTCTATCTTTAATAAAGCTGAAATTAACGAGTATCCTAAGAAAATCCACCTTATTAAAAGTAGAGATGGCATTTCTGTAAAACACTGGTGATGGCCACTCAGCAATGGAGTTTGTGACAGCCACTGTGCTTCCTAGAAAAGAAGTTGTGGGAAGAGTCTCATGATTAAAGTCTCTCCCCCATCCAACTATCAGCAATAAGTACATTTAAATTTCTCACTTGTACTTGGAACAGGGCTACAGATTAAATAGATACAATTCAGCCAATGTTTACAAAGCACATACTATGTGCCAGGCACTTTTTGGCTACTGAGAAGCAGTGGAAAGATTTGTGAAGAATACAATCCTCATTGTAACAGGGAAAACAGGACGTCATCAAATAACCAAGGCGTCTATCACATACTTGATCGTTGCCTAGAGTTAGTGTATTTCTAGGACCACTCATCCCTCACTTACCTGTACTCCAGGATGGCCATTTCAGCACATCAGCATAGAGGTAGTCAAATAGATGAGTCCTCGGCCACTTACATTATAATAAAATCTTGCTATAGTTTATGTTTTATAGATATTTACCCACCAATCCTACAATTTTAGCAAGACCTAAACTTGTGCTTTATTTTATTAGAAAAACAATAAATTATTAGAGAACTTCCTTTTACCAATTGGTGTCATCACTTTGGCTTCCCAGGTGGCTCAGTGGTAAAGAATCCACCTGCCAGTGCAGAAGACGCAAGTTCAATCCCTAGGTTGGGAAGATTCTCTGGAGAAGGGGATGACTACCTATTCCAGTATGCTTGCCTGGAGAATCCCACAGACAGAGGAGCCTGGCAGGCTACAGTCCATGGGGTCGTAAAGAGTCAGACATGACTGAGCACGCACACAAACTCTGTCATCACTTTAACAGATTCAGCAGTAAAGAGCAAGGAGCAGTGGTTCCAGTACTAGAAACCAGGAAATGTAGAAAGTGGAAAAGATGCAGGGAAGCTAATGAGCATTCACAGTAACCTCTTCTTGCTTTGCACCATGGGTAACATTCCCTGATTTGGAACTGCTTTTTTTTCCTGAGTTCATGAGTCCCAGAATGCCCCTGAGTTCAGAGGAGCATCTTGTATAAGTGTCCTGATGGTGTCCAAAAGGCAGAGGTCTCTGTCTGAGTGATTGCAGAAGTTCAAATAGAATTTTTAAAAAGTCAGTCCTTCTCTGGGCAGGAGGGAGACTCCCTCAAAGGTCAATTAATAATTTCTCATATTCAAGCTTGTAAAGACCTCCTCATTACAGCTTCTGATTATATTTAGCAATTCTATGCACTCACATTAAACCAAAACAGGATAATAACAGATTTCAAACGAAGACCTTTAGAGTCAAGATCATTGACTTTACACTCAAGGCTATAAAGCAAACTCAGCTATTATTTTGTCTCTCATATTCTTAGACCACAAAGACTAAATAAAAGAAATGATCAAGTGGATGTGGTAAACCATGGCATGGATTCAAAATATATTCTTTCACTAAAGGTAAAATATTTACATACTAACAGTGTACAGTGTTGGAACTCTTCCTAATGGGAGTTAGACAGACTGCCTGTTCTGAAAACTAGAAAGGGGACCATCCCAATAGTCATGGTGACTGCTGAATCCCTACAGGACACACACCACCCCAAATGTCCTCAAGGAAAACAAATGCTTGAAAATAGATTCTACGATTGGCAGCATCTGGATTTCTCAAGGTTTAACTCTAGAATTAAAACATGGCATTTTCTTCTGAGCAATACATCCATTGGATATATCATAGAAAATGAATCAACAGGACTTCATTTAGGGATAATCTAGTCAATTAACTATAAGACAAGATCAATTAAATCTCACCCATCTTCCTTTTCAGCCAACAGAATCATTTCTTCATTAGTCACACTTCTGCTTTTCCACTTCTCTTTTTTTAAAATATTAATAACAGACTTTTTTTAATATTAATAACTATGCTCTTTTTATGTGGCTACTACTTCAGAGAGTGTGCAAGAAAAATCGTGGAAATCCAGTCCAATTGAGTCAAATTTTCAATTGGTTAGGAGCTCTCAATTTCAATGGGAAATGAGGTTAAAATTACTTGCTTTAAAATAAGCCTTGTTAATTAGTTGTAAAATTTAATTGTCCATATTTTCCCTGCTCCCAGTTACCAAGGCTAAACAAAAATTTATTATATTTATTTGATTATTCATTTCCTCCTATTGAGGGGGGGCAGAAGAAAAAGGCACTTTTGAATTTAAACTTCAAAAAAATTGAAAGTTCTTAAATTTTTATAAGTACCTTTTAAAATATCACATCCAGCAGCTAGAAACTCAAAGTAAAAAAAAAAAATTTCCTTTCTCCTCCCAAAGAAATGTTTTTTCCTCACTAACCAGTGTTCTATTCATAGTTTTTTATTCATGTATCACATATATAGTCTTTAGTTATTCTAAATTCTTAAAATTTAGTCTACTAAAGTCTCATTTGAGCCAGGAAAAACAAAAAACTCAAGGCATCAATTTTATTTCTAGAAATTTTATGTAATTCTTAAGCTGTCACAATCAATTTAATTTTTGAGAAGCCATTATTAAATAAATAAAATGAATTTAAGATACTCATTCAATGATCTGTTGTCTAAGTAAGCTATTGACTACACTGTTATTATCTGAAACTCAAATAAATGGCCTCGCCAACATCTTGCAAATGACACTAAAAGAGTTTTCAGTTGAACAAACTGCTAGAAGCCAAGAGAACACGGAAAGTAAAGAATATTCCATTCTGTTCTTATAGAAGTTAGTCAGGAGGAGTGTTAGCGATACTAGATGGTGCTAGCTCGAGTGAGTGAGTGAAAGTCACTCAGTTGTGTCCAACTCTTTGTGACCCCAAGGACTGTAGCCCATCAGGCTCCTCTATCTATGGAATTCTCCAGGCAAGAATACTGGAGTGGGTTGCCATTTCCTTCTCCAGGGGATCTTCCTGACCCAGGGATCGAACCCCAAGTCTCTCGCATTTCAGGCAGATTCTTTACTGTCTGAGACACCAGGGAAGCCCAGTACTGGTTTAATTCAATTCAATTCTATTCTATTTAATTCAGTTTGGCACATATTCAGCACCTCTTGTTTGTAGGGACAGATATGGTGGATCACAACTGAAGTTTAGAGACCTAGACTTGGAAAAGATTTTGGAAATCATCTATCTAGTCCATTGGGCTTCAAGCTGTATCCCAAGGCAATACTTGAAGAGCCCTAAAAGATGCGACAGGAAGGCTAGGTCATGCAGCTTCTGGATGAACTCTCTTCCCTCTTCTGCAGGAAATGCTTTGCTTTTAACTGTCACATATTAAAATGCCAAGTATGACTTTAATTCTTTTTTTTTTTTTTTGACTTTAATTCTAAAATGTTATTGGTACTAAAAAAAAAAGTTTGAAAAAATACCTAATTTAACTCATTCCCCAAAATGTACAGATGAGGAAACTGAGACTGGAATTTAAGTCACTGCTGAGGGATTCATAAATAATTTATGGCAAAATGAGAAGCTCCAATGAATATGATTTCCTAGTTACCACAGAGTCACGGAGCCTAGATCAGTGCCTTGTAAATGTTGAATTGAAAAAAAAAAAAAAAAAACAGATTTGAAGTGATGATACAGGAAGATAGAGATAGATAGATAGATAGATAGATATTAATAGATAAATTATATTCAAGAGATTCTATCTTCTAGGGGCTTCCCAGGTGGCACCAGTGATAAAGAACCTGCCTGCCAATGCAGGAGACATAAGAGGTGCAGGTTCGATCCCTGGGTCAGGAAGATCCCTTGGAGGAGGGCATGTCAACCCACTCTAGTATTCTTGCCTGGAGAATCCTATGGACAGAGGAGCCTGGCCAGTTGCAGTTCATAGGGTCACACAGAGTTGGACATGACTAAAGTAACTTAGCACATACATTTCATCTTCTTCTTCTTTATGGCACATTTCAAGAGCCTCATTCACAGAAAATACATGTGTGCACACTCAGTTACTCAGTTTGATCCTTCTGATACCTCTTTGCAACCTCACGAACTGTAGCCCACCAGGCTTCTTTGTCTATGGGATTATCCAGGCATAAGTACTGGAGTGAGTTGCCATTTCCTCCTCCAGGGGATCTTCCCAACCCAGGGATCAGACTCACATCACCTGCATTGGCAGATGGATTCTCCACCACTGAGCCACCTGGAAAGCCCCAGAGGAAACACATGATGGAAACATTATATCAATTGCACATATTCTTAGACTTATTTCTAGCATTAGGAAAGGATTAAAATGAAAGAAATAAAATAAATATAGCATGTGAGATCCAAAGTTTTCAATTTACTAGAAAAGCAAAGAGAAAGCCTCCTAAAGAAAATAAGAAATGGTGTGTACACTGGTTGTATTGCAAAGGAATGGAGAATTATGAAATGAGGCCTGAAAGCCAAACTGAAGGTAAAGATGGGGACCAGAGAGAGAAAGAGAATTTAAGAGGAAAATAATATTAATGGCCAAAATAATAATAACAACCAAAATATAAGTGAAAATCAATTGTGCACATATCAACACATATTATCTAAAAAAAATTTTGTCTATATATTGTTGTACGTTTTTGATATTTTGTATTCCAGACCACTTTAATGACCTGCTATCAGTAAAACATGTACCTTCTGCTGTTTCTCCAGTTGAAATGGGCATGCACAGCACCTAATTCTACTACTGATGGAACTTTATGATGTATTTGGCTGGATGATAGATGCACTTGGTATCAGAAGAACAAAGAAAAGCTATATAACTCATGCTCGGACATCGAACCTCGGACTTTAATCTCTTTAGCCTCAGTTAAATAGCTTCATTTCCCCAGGTAAATAAAACCAACAGAAATACTAAAAACTTACCCTACATTTTCTGCATGCTTCAAAGAACAAAAACACCACCATCAATATGCATAATTCAAATCAACCTAAAGTAAATTTGATATGCTCTTCACCGTGAGCAAATCTGAGATTTCAAAATATCATGAAGTAAAAAATATGAAGGTAAATCAATGTGGTTTATTATCCACACCTACCCATTTTCTCACCCTGGCATCAGTCATAACTTCCATCTACCTGACCCATATCTCTCAGGTAGATGTATCCATGATTGCTAATAAAATAATAATCTTCATTTTCCCTAGTTACCCACCTTTCACCATGAGATGATCTTGTTCTGAAATACACAGTGCAGGTAAATAAGATGGTAACAAAACATTAAGAATACTAAAGGTGGTACCACAACACGGAGGTGAAACGCAAGAAAAGGATTTTTAAATAAATAAATGATAGCTTTAATTCTAGATTTATACAATATGAAATTGTAGAGGAACATTAAAATGAAATGTTACACCTGATGAACATTATGCAGCAAAGGGAATTCAAATACACATTGCAATATATTAGTTGACACTATAGGGGGGGAAAGCAAAAGAAAAATTATGAGCATCACAAAGGCACACAGCTCACTTTAAGTAACTGAAAACAATTGAAGAAAGTTATCCATAATTATTGTTACTCTATGTCTCAGTTGGTGAGCGTGCCTTAGTGACCTATTTAGTTTAATGCCAGATTGGTATTTAATACCACTGTAGTGACATATCTTGTTAAGATGGACTATAAGGGGATCGTGCAAAAAGTTTCTTCAAATTGCAAATCTTTGTTTTTTTCTGAGGCATTCCATTAAACTACATATTCTCCAGAGAATAGTAATATTTAAATACATGACATTGTATCACATCCACACACTCTTGTTGTGAAAAGGCACATAGTAAGTCTACTGGAGAGGAATTGTCTATAGAAATATTTGGAATTTCCCCACCTATCCCTAGCTCAAACTTTTAAGTAAGAGTTTAATAAATCCTCTTTTGAATCAATAAACTTTTTTCTAATATCGTTCAGGAAACTTTTAATATCCTATATATCTACAGTTCTCTAGTCAACTGCTCAGATAATAAAGTGCATGTTCATTAAATTCATGGCACCAAGTTGGTCATACTGTCTAATACTTTGAGAGACAGTATTATCACTTCAAATGATCTCAACATCTTGTAGAGATCAGAAACAAAAGGTAAAAAAGAGAAATTGAAATTCAGAAGGCAAACCCAGTTTCATAGGACTAGATGTGGGCACGGGGAATAAGAAAACAGGTAATGACTGTGGTAGAACTTTATCCACAGTATTGGAGAATTAGAAATTGAATGACATGATAAGGAATGCAGGAATCATTGAGTATTCTGTTATTGCAAATGGCCAGGATTGGGATCTCCATATCAAGAGGATATTGAAAAGCTCATCCTTTAAAAGGAGAAATATCTACACCAGGGATGGCCAAAACGTAGCCTGCCTGCCAAATCCAGTCTGCTGCCTGCTTTGTAAGTGGATAAAGATTTATTAGGAAACAGTCATGCTTATTCATTTCTGTATTGTCTTTGGCTGGCTTCCCTGGTGGCTCAGACAGTAAAGAATCCACCTGCAATGCAGGAAGACTGTGGTTCGATCCCTGGGTAGGGAAGATCCCCTGGAGAAGGGAATGGCTACCCACTCCAGTATTCCTGCCTGGAAAATTTGGTGGACAGAAGAGCCTGGCAGGCTAGAGTCCATAGGGTCGCACAGAGACAGACATGACCGAGCAACGAACACACACACATCCACAATGCCACCATTTATTTTAGAAAAAGAAGATATATACAAAAGTATGGTCACACCAAGCTGAAGGAAGACATGGTTCTTCCTCCCATTTTCAGTTTCCCAACTATGACTGTGGGCAGTGGAGCTGAGTTGAAATTACCTGTGAGGTCTAGAAAAGATGGGAGACTGTGACTTCCCTGCTGGTCCAGTGGTGAGGACTCTGCATTCCCAATGCGTGGGTCACGGGTTCGGTCCTTGCTCAAGGAACTAGGATCCTGCATGCTGCATGGCATGCCCGAAAACAACAGAAAAACAAAAACAAAACAAACAAAAGCACTCTCACTTTATTAAAAAAAAAAAACGAGGAAGAGATTTGTTTCTGTCCACTAGGAATTACCTTACGAGAATAAGAAGTATTTTCCTACACACTAAAACTGCCAGGCCTAACTCAATGGGAGAAAGGATCTTAAAATGTCTCCAATTTTCTGCCAAGTAATCCTTCAGATTAAAGTCAAAATTATTAAACAACGATAAACCCATACTATACAAAAAAGGTTGTTCTTTTCTATTTAGGGTTCTTTAAAAAATAGGTCACTGTAAAATGTTGTAATATTTTCTTTCCTTGTTAATCACACTGACTTTGACAGATCTAGATTGCTGTTAACAGTTAAATTATTTTTTGTGCCCTTTCATCCTGAGAATCCTGTGATTCTGTATTCCAGTAGGCCTGAGCTACAGACACTTTAAAACACGTAAATAAATAGGTTGATTCCCTTTGTTTACATGTCCCTGTTTAACTGACATCAGCAATTAACTTCATTCTTTTTCTCTAAGAATTTATTAGATCCCATGAATGGAGAGAGTTCACAGTTCAGTTCAGTTGCTCAGTCCTGTCTGACTTTTTGCGACCCCATGAACCGCAGCAAGCCAGGCCTCCCTGTCTATCGCCAACTGCCAGAGTTTACCCAAACTCATGTCCATTGAGTCGGTGATGCCATCCAACCATCTCATCCTCTGTCTCCCCTTCTCCTCCTGCCCTCAATCTTTCCCAGTATCAGGGTCTTTTCAAATGAGTCAGCTCTTCGCATCAGGTGGCCAAATTATTGGAGTTTCAGTTTCAACATCAGTCCTTCCAATGAACACCCAGGACTGATTTCCTTTAGGATTGACTGGTTGGATCTCCTTGCAGTCCAAGGGACTCTCAAGAGTCTTCTCCAACACCACAGTTCAAAAGCATCAATTCTTCTGTGCTCAGCTTCCTTTATAGTCCAACTCTCACATCCATACACGACTATTGGAAAAACCATAGCCTTGACTAGATGAACCTTTGTTGACAAAGTAATGTCTCATCCATTTTGTCCTAAGTATATTCTTAACCTCCAATCAGTATATTTTCTCTTTAGCCCATCAGGGCTTGTTATATCATTTCACACAATGTAATTTCACATAAACCATACATGACCTTTAACATGCCAGTGACTGCATCAAATGTTATGGTAAGTTTTTAAATGATTGAATTATTTGGGGAAAACTGTAAAAATATAAAATAACAAAAGGATGTGAGGGAAACAAATGAATTGCTCAACAAAAATGGTTAAAGGGATTTTTTTCCTCTCTTGGCTTGCGCAGCCTCTCTGTGTCTTTCTAGCCTCTATTTTGCCTGGTCTTTTTATTATGTAATATGACATAATCTACAAAAGAGCAAACTGTCTTGAAAACTATATCTTTACATAATTATCCATTCCCCAAGCCCCACAAATTCAATTCTAGAAACAGAGAGAAATGTACGCTTATATTGTATGTTTTCCTGAAGGGAAACAGACTTGATCAGTGGTAAGCCACACACACACACACACACACACACACACACACATACTCTGAGCTCTTCACCTGAGCTCTTCCAACCTCCAAAGCCCCTCCCTCTGCCCCTTCTGACCACACCCTCTCCAGGCAGCCTCCACACTCTGCCCAGTCTCTCTTCTTCCACCAGCCACCCTACACGTGGTCCTCTCTGCCAACCGCCTCTGGGAGGTGTAGCCATGCCTTACACTCTGACTCTTCCTTACCAAGCTGGAAAAGACACTTTGGGGTACATTTAAATTTAATTCAAAAAACATGGACTTCCCCGATGGTTCAGTGGTTAAGAAATCCCCTGCCAATGCAGGGGACATGGGTTTGATCCCTGGTCAGGGAAGAGCCCACATGCCGCAGAGCAACTAAGCCCTTGAGCCACATCTACTAAACCTGTGCTCTAGAGCCAGGGAGCCACAGCTACTGAGCCCACGTGCTGCAACTACTGAACCCCTCATGCCCTAGAGTCCATGTTCTGCAACAAGAGAAGCCACCACAATGAAAAGCCTGCGCACTGCAACTTGAAAGTAGACCCCAAAAGCCACAACTAGAGAAAGCTCGCACACAGCAATGGAGACCCAGCACAGCCAAAAATAAATTCAGCAATTTTAGAGAACATTCATAAAGTACATATAATCTGTGCACAAAGTCGATGGCTAAGTGCTAGGAAAAAAAATCAGTTGAGTAACAAAGGACACTTGCATAATTTTGGCCCTAGAAGAGGGTTGAGGAGTACATGTTTCCCTGCTCAGTCATGTCTGACTATGTTGCGACACCATGGACTTAGCCCACCAGGCTCCTCTGTTCATGACATCTTCCAGGCAAAAACAATGGTGTGGGTTGCCATTTCCTACTCCAGGGGATCTTCCCTTCCCAAGGATCAAACCTGCAACTCTTGCATCTCCTGTGTTGGGAGATAGGTTCTTTACCACTGTGCCACCTGGGCTGTGAAAAATAAATGTGTATTGTTTAAGCCCTGGTCTACGTTGCCTTGTTATAGCAGCCCAAATTGACTAAGACAAAGAACATGCAATATGATTAAAGTAAAAAAAGAAAAGAAAAGGTTGGGTGCCAAAGATATAATTAAATGTTGTAGAAGTACTCAGAAATAAATAACAAATTTTTAGTTGGGGGGCCTAAGAAATGACTATGTGAGAACAAGACATTTAAGCTATGAGCCCAATTTCAATGAGCATAAAATGCATTTCAGACTGAAGAGAGATGATAAACACAGGCAGATAAATGTGAAAGCACATTATGTGTTTGGGGAATATCATACTGACATTAAGATAACGGGAAAATAAACAGCAGAGGGAAATGGGAGGATGGTGGGAAATGAAATTGGAAAGTGACTTGCAGTCCATTCAGTCATTAAGCATTTAATAACTGGGTGTCTACAGCGTGGTAACCATACCATGTCAGGCACTGGGGTACATGGCCAGTCAAGGCACACAACACAATTTCTCCTCTCATGTGATTGTGTTAAAACATAATGCCAGGAAAAAATCATTATAAACTGTGACAAGCAAATGAAGGAGAGGTTAGTAGTGTGGAATCATATTGTATGGGGACCTAGCCTGTCGGAAGCTTGGGTAAAAGCTTCTTTGAAGAGGGATATTAGAGTGAAGATTCCAAGTATTATATTTCATAACAAGAAAAGGTGAGATGACAAGAAAGTACTCCAAAGAGCGTCAAAGGGGAGTTCCCAGACCATCCACTGGTTAAGACTCAGCACTTCCAATGCAATGAACAAGGGTTTGATCCCTGGTTGGGGAACTAAGATCCCACATGCTTTATGGCCAAAAATAAATTAACTAATTAATTTCTAAAGCTGAGCACCAAAGAATTGATGCTTTTGAATTATGGTGTTGGAGAAGACTCTTGAGAGTCCCTTGGACTGCAAGGAGATCCAACCAGTCCATTCTGAAGGAGATCAGCCCTGGGATTTCTTTGGAAGGAATGATGCTAAAGCTGAAACTCCAGTACTTTGGCCACCTCATGCGAAGAGTTGACTCATTGGAAAAGACTCTGATGCTGGGAGGGATTGAGGGCAGAAGGAGAAGGGGATGACAGAGGATGAGATGGCTGGATGGCATCACTGACTCGATGGACTTGAGTCTCAGTGAACTCCGGGAGTTGGTGATGGACAGGGAGGCCTGGCGTGCTGCGATTCATGGGGTCACAAACAGCTGGACATGACTGAGTGACAGAACTGAAATGAACTGAACTGATACCTAAAAAACATAAAGGCATGAAAGCGTGAAACTCGGTAAATAGGAAAAAAACCATGTGTGGCCCCAAGTCTATCATCAGAGGATCGGGAATCACTGAAGGTGATGGGCAGTATTGATTTGAAAATGAAACTTTTTCCTGGACCAGAGAAGTCTATTAGGCTAAGGACTTGACATACAGAGATTACCCCATTTAGCATAGCAGATGTGTTTCCAGAAACAGAGAGATTGAATCAGCAATACCTGAATCATGCTTACAGAGGTATATATTGTCAGCATCATCTAGATAGACAGGGTGAGAGACTCACTCTTTCATTCTCTGCAGATCTCCTGAAGTCACAGCATACCTCCAGCCACACCGGTTTGGAGCCATAGTTTAATGTAATGGTTAACCGACACTTCCACATTGTGTGGATGTTTCTGATACCCTTTCTAAAACCAAGGCATTAGTTCCTCATTGTCTGTGATCTTTATCTTGCTCTCTCTATCATTTCACTGGGCTTCCCTGATACCTCAAGTGGTAAAGAATCTGCTTGCAATGCAGGAGCCCCCGGTGTGAGTCCTGAGTCAGGAAGATCCCCTGCAGAAGGGATAGGTTACTCACTCCAGTATTCTTGTGGCTTCCCTTGTGGCTCAGCTGGTAAAGAATCCACCTGCAATGCGGAAGAACTGGGTTCGACCCCATTGCATTAAACTCCTTCAGCCACTTGAAAAAAATCAATCTTTATGTTTGGTAATATATCTTTTGCTTGATTTTGGGGGTGGTGGGAGGTCCATTACATTTTCCGGCAGCCATCCTGAGTCAAAATTATTTACAGGAATATATAAAAATGGCAAAAATAGAGACTGAAATAGAGGGCATTTGCAGTATAGTACAGTGATCCTCATTGGCTGAGAGAGCAAGTCTAGCCCAGTTTGTCACATTAGCTCTTATTGGCTGAGAGACCCTGCTAGCACACAAAGGGCGGAAACATCTCCAGTCTATGGTTGTACCCTACATGAATGAATGTGCATATAGGTTACTTTTAATGTAGAAAAAAATACTTAAGGACAAATAGCACTATAATATATCAGATCAGATCAGATCAGTCGCTCAGTCGTGTCCGACTCTTTGCGACCCCATGATTCACAGCACGCCAGGCCTCCCTGTCCATCACCAACTCCCGGAGTTCACTGAGACTCAAGTCCATCGAGTCAGTGATGCCATCCAGCCATCTCATCCTCTGTCATCCCCTTCTCCTCCTGCCCCCAATCCCTCCCAGCATCAGAGTCTTTTCCAGTGAGTCAACTCTTCGCATGAGATGGCCAAAGTACTGGAGTTTCAGCTTTAGCATCATTCCTTCCAAAGAAATCCCAGGGCTGATCTCCTTCAGAATGGACTGGTTGGATCTCCTTGCAGTCCAAGGGACTCTCAAGGGTCTTCTCCAACACCACAGTTCAAAAGCATCAATTCTTTGGCACTCAGCCTTCTTCACAGTCCAACTCTCACATCCATACATGACCACAAGAAAAACCATAGCCTTGACTAGACGGACCTTTGTTGGCAAAGTAATGTCTCTGCTTTTCAATATGCTATCTAGGTTGGTCATAACTTTCCTTCCAAGGAGTAAGCGTCTTTTAATTTCATGGCTGCAGTCACCATCTGCAGTGATTTTGGAGCCCAGAAAAATAAAGTCTGACACTGTTTCCACTGTTTCCCCATCTATTTGCCATGAAGTGATGGGACCGGATGCCATGATCTTCAGGTCCTTATAACAAACCAGGACACTTAATTGAACATATATTTGTGTGGATAGTTGGTAATGATATGATCCTATGGTTTTTTAATGATTGGCAATGTTTTTGTGCATTTAGGAAAACATGTTTTGGTATACACAAAATACATGAAGACATTAGTAAGGTGAGCTATAAAAGGATAATGCTGTCTTCTTGCAATTACAGAAATGACAGCTCCGAGTTGAGAAAAATCCTCGCAGAAAAAGAACGACATGGTGTCACTCCTGATAACTTCTGTTACAAGATCTCCTCCTCAAGTTAATAACATTACAATGAGCAAACACATATGCAAATGTGATAACTAATAATCAGAGGCAGAGTAACACATGACCAAGTGAGATTCACATTCAGGGAGGGAGGTAGAGTATAAGGGTTTTGAATAAAGAGAGAACAAAAAATGAGATAACAAAACAGGGAATGACTTGAGTGATAAATAGAGATGAATTCACAAAGCTTGGGATCTTGGAAACTTTGGAGGGGGGGTGGTTTGTGAAGAACAGTAGCTTCTTCGTTTTCACTAAACGAACAAACTCTAGACAGAGAGGCAATGGAACTCATTCACTTAGTGGCTTCTGTTAACTGTCCTACACTATGGCAACTTTGGCGTTTTCTCCTTTTGACTGCCCCTGCTGCCCACTGACATAGCCAAAGAAGTCCAAGTCAGGCCACGAGACTTAGGAAATTAAGGCAGTAATAGATGTGTTTTGGGGGGAAACATCCAGCTTCAGCATGGAAAGCGGATTTAAGAGAGGGCAAAAATGGAATGCAAAGAGCTGACTCTTTGGAAAAGACCCTGATGCTGGGAAAGATTGAAGGCAGGAGGAGAAAGGGAAGACAGAGGACAAGATGGTTGGATGGCATCACTGCCTCAATGGACATGAGTTTGAGCAACCTCTGGGAGATAGTGAAGGACAGGAACGCTGACGTGCTGCAGTCCATGGGGTCACAAAGAGTCGGACATGACTAAGGACTGAACAACAACATCAAAGAATGGATTAAAGGAGGCCAGTAAAGAGATTAAGATAGCAGCCCAAGAAGATGGCTTCTTAGAAGAGATCATTTCATGTCCTGATGAATAGTTCTAAGCTTAGCTTGTCATCCTTGATGGGTCATTTTGAAATTCCACTGCACAACAAAACCAGGAAATTTTCTTCCAGACTTTACTGAAGGTCAAGACAAAACACCTACTTCTTTTCCCCACTCCACACTACTCCAGTCCATTGCCTTCTGACAGCCCCAGCCATGGGTAGATTCACATCCTCTGCTGCCCTTCCACTGCCTGCTTTCAGAGCTGCCTCTGCCAGTGCTCAGGGTGCCAATTTGATGGGCAGCCCTGGCATTCAGCTCTCAGGTAAGCAACAAGCAATGATCAAATGCCTTGTGTGTGCATTTTGCATAATGTACGTTGTCATTTCACACCTCCTAACAATAACTCTGCAAAGAAAACCTTATGCCCACTCCCCAGATGCAAAAAGGGATCATTCAGGGAGTAAAAAGACCTGGTTCATGTCACACACAGCTAGTCAACAACTGGGCTGATTTGAACCCAGGTCTTCTCTGACCTCAAAGTCCTGGACCTCCTCACGGCACTGTGCTGCCTCCTAGTGGAACACCCGCCCTTGACCCATTTTTGTAGTTCACAATACCAAATGAGTCCTTATGATTATTTCTTTTTCTGATGTACTCCTGAGTTTAAAATCACTGATGGCTCAGAAGGTTAAAAAATCCACCTGCAAGGCAGGAGACTAGGGTTTGATCCCTGGGTTGGGAAGATCTCCTACAGAAGGAAATGGAAAATCACTCCAGTACTCTTGTCTGGATAATCCCATGGACCGAGGAGCCTGGCAGGCTACAGTCTGCGGGGTCACAAAGAGTCTGCATGACTAAGTGATTTTTTACTTTCACTTCTCTTGAGTTTATTTTTTACATTTTTATTGGAAAACAGTTAATTTACAGTATTGTGGTAGTTTCAGGTGTACAGCAAAGTGAATCTGTTATACATATACCCACTCTTTTTTAGATTCTTTTCCATATAGGACATTATAGAGTATGGAGTAGAGTACCCTGTGCCATACAGTAGGTCCTTATTAGTTATCTATTTTGTATATAGTAATGTGTATGTGTCAATTCCAGTCATCCAATTTAGCCTACCCTCCGTATTACTTTTAAATTGCTTTGAAAATAAAAAGAAGATTGATATCCTGCTCCCTGTATAGGGCGTACTGTGGACCCTAAAAGAGGATATACTGTTTCTTTAGATAATCAGTTATTTACCATTGCCAAGGGAAGGTTGATCAATAAGCTGTCTACATCAAGGCTTATGGTTAGATTTTGTAGGAAATAGGTCATAATTTTTTTATAATTCTAAATTACTCTATTACCACCACTATTGATAGCAGCAGGAAATATATCAAATGAAGATCACTGGACATGGCTTAATAAAATGAGTATGGGTTGTCAGGCTTCCCTGGTAACTCAGTCAGTAAAGAATCTGCTTGCAATGTGGGAGACCCAGGTTCAGTTCCATGGTAGGGAAGATCCTCTGGAGAAGGGATTGGCAACCCACTCCAGTATTCTTGCCTGAAGAATTCCATGGACAGAGGAGCCTGGTGGGCTACAGTCCATGGACTTGCAAAGAGTCAGACACGACTGAGAGACTAACACACTCAATAAATACAGGATGGAAAATAAAAGTTCAAAATAGCAATATTACTAAAATAATAATACCACCTACTATCTTCCAAGAACATTCAGAAGTTGAATCTTTTACTTTCCTAGGAGGCCAGCATTCCTGTCTATTTTACATATGAGAAACCCAAGGCCCAGAGAAGTTAGGAATCTGTCCAAGGACACACAGCTCATGAATCCAGAAGCTGTAATTATAACCCAAGGTTACCTTCAAGACCCTTGCTTTTCCTACTATGCAACTCTAGCTCCCTAGTTAGAAATCTCTCTTCTGTAGATTAAAGAAGATTTCAAATTTATTTATATAAAGCATTACAAGAAGTACAAGGAGGAAAACAAAGTTGAAGAAGACAAAAATGAATGATGGTGTGTCCCCTCCAAAACTCACCATGCAGGAAAATCTCTAAAATGTTTTTTAAGTCTTTCTTATTTTAGTGGTCTATCCATCTTTTGGAGAAGGCATTGGCAACCCACTGCAGCACTCTTGCCTGGAAAATCCCATGGATGGAGGAGCCTGGTAGCCCGCAGTCCATGGAGTCACGAAGAGTGAGACATGACTGAAGTGACTTAGCATCAGCAGTAGCAGCATCCATCTTTTAAAATTTTATTTCCCATATGCCAACAAAGGGTACTCTTCTCATTATATGCTTCTTATTTTCAGTTAAACAGGCCACCAATTCAAAGTCATCATTAAAATTTTTAACTTGACCTTTCTATACATATGTCTATATATGTATATATACATCATAGATATATGTATAAATATAGACAGGTGTATATATACATTGATGTCTATATATGTATCCATAGGAAGAGATACACATATGTAGATCTATATATCCTACCTATAGATATAGATATATGGAGATCAGACATGAACTAGTTAATTTTTAGGGAATTCATAAATCAAGACAACAACCTTCTTTTTAAAAAATGGAGTCTTTATGTCAATTGGGAAACTGAAGAGTACAGCCACTTTTGTTTTATATGGTCAGACAAATGGATTCAGTGCTATTAACGTGTAAGACATTTTCAGTATTACTTTCTTTTTCACTCAGTTCCCTAGTTGTGGCATCATATTTCACTCAGAAATATGCACAAGTCAAGTTTATATGATCTATTTTTATTTCTTTTTCTTATATATTCTATTTTTTAATTAACAAAGTGCCAGAACAGTCTCCCACATGATCTATCACAGTTAGACTTGATCCTTTTTCCAAAATGATGATGGAAAAAAACAACTTCTATATCCAGATTATGTTGCAAACATAGGTAGTAATTTTGATTACTGAAGACATATGTCAGCTGAAAATAAGACCAAGATGATTAACTCATTTTATCTTAACCATCAAATTGTTGTTGTTCAGTCGCCTGGTCATGTCCAACTCTTTACGACCCCATGGACTGCAGCACATCAGGCCTCCCTGTCCCTCACCATCTCCTGAAGCTTGCCCAAGTTCATGTCCATTGCTTTGGTGATACCATATAGATAGTAATTTTGATGACTGAAGACATGTCAACTGAAAATAAGATCAAGATGATTAATTCATTTTATCTTAACCACCAAATACCAGCCATAAAACAATAACCAGCACTCACAAATGACTAGTCCTGGGCTTGAACTGGTGACCTGAAAGGTAGAGGCTTTTTACTTCCCCTTCCTGAAGCCAGTTCCTAGAGTCATGCACTGCCCCTAGTCTGAACATCACCAGATCTGTAATTGGACACATAACAAAGCAACAGGCGGCCTTTGTTGAACTATTCGGTGTTTTCTTGTTGGTCTTCCTTTCCTTTCTAGTTTGACAGTTAAAAAAAAAAAAAAATCATTCTACAGAATCTGTTTAGATGCTCTAAGTTGAATTTTTGCAGGGCCAACCAGAAGTGTTTCAAATGAAGGAGAAATAAGTCCTTGCCTGAGAGCCTTTGCAGAGTAATGCGGTCCCCAGAGAACCCGAGCTGCACTCAGACACAAATGCTCAGTGAACTAACTGTCTCCTAACGGCAGGGGTGGCCTAGCTCCAGTATAAATGTAAAACCCCATGAAAGCTAAAAGTAAAGGGAACGTGGCAAAGTAACGTAATGTGTTCGCCATTTTGGGCTTCAGAAGTGCGCGGCAAGATTTCCCCTTGGGATCGCTCCGCTTTGTAGTTTGTTTCTCTGTATGTCCTACCTCATTACCTTCTTTCAGACACCTGAACTATTCATGTTTCCTTAACTGGAGCTATGCTCTTAAGAGCTACCCCCAAAATCCTTCATTGCGGAGAAGGTCATTATATAGCAGATAGAAACCTTCAGGGGGAAAAATCCTATATCAACTGGTGGTATAATCCCCAAGGGGAAACAGACTTTAGTTGAACAATCAGAAACCTGGCTTGCTTTATGGTGTTTACACTGCTGCTTGCTAATGGATCACCATAAAGGAAGCAAAAGGGCTCTTACACCATTGAGTAGGCTATCATGGGAGTCTTCTGAGTGTGCCTTTTTTATTTGCTGCAGTCAGGTTAATGAGCTCACCAGCCCACTTGATGTTGAGGACTTTGTAACAAAGCAATCTCTCATTAAATGCTGCCTGGCACCACTCTCTTGAAGCAAAGGGACATTCAGAGTATTGAATGCCTTTGTACTCCTCATTCCTACCAGGCTGTGGAGTCCAGCAGTGGCGTTGGTCCCACACACTTCCTGGCAGGCATCCAGTCAGTCATCCGCCTGCCCTCTTCAAACTGCGTGGGCATTTGCCAATCTAAGCAGCACTGGTAGGCAAACAAGCATGGCACACGACTCCTTTGGCTGGGAGCCAAATGTGCAGCTGAACAATCTAATTTGTTTCTACTGTAGAGAGAAACATTCTTCCCCATTCTTTCCTATTCAGTTGAATGTACATGTAAAAGTTTTGTTATGGTACAAAGGAATGTGCATTTATCTACATTTCCTTTCTGCTTTTACACCTTTTTGGACTTAACAGTGCAGGTCATGATTTTGTCTGTGGCTTTATTTTAAGTACCTCCTGGCTGACAGTTTCTTCAATGAAATGACCCCAGAGTGTTATCAGCTAGCTAGCAGGTGTGTCTCTATTCAGAATCTTGCAGACAGAAGTGCATCTTGGGTAAAGAGCAATCTATGCAGAATCCAGCTTTTTTCAACATTACTCATGAGATTTAATGGTTCACTGTCATTAAAAAAAAGCTAAAAAGATTTTTTTTTCAATTTTGATATTTTTGTAGAGTGTTGATAATGCCCCAAGGCAAACTGACCTCAAATGGGATCACAATTATTTTTTAAATGCATCTTATTATATTTTAATAAACAGTTGTCCTTTGCTACTAATAATTTCTCTTTCCAAGCTAATAAATACTTACTTTAAAAATTTTGAGAGCACATAGAATTGACGCTCAAAAATTAAGTATAATTTTGGCTCTGGTGTTACATTTAGGCATAGAAGAACATGTAGGGGTATTTTGAGATGAATAAAGCTATAACCATAACTATACATTCTTAGTCTATTCAATTTTCAAATAAAAATGAACCTTATTTCACTATTTTAGAATAGCTCTTTGGAAAAAATAATTATAATAACCTTAAAAAGCCAGAACATTTTTTGGAAATTTTCCCAAAGAGGCTTGTCTATTGAATCGAGTAAAAAGAGTCTACCTATACTCCTAAATTTGAAAACATAAACAAGACTATGAAATGCAAATTCAAAACTGCTCCCTGAGAAAGATTCACAATTTAAAACCAAACCAGAAAAAACTAAAATATAAATGTGTAGTTTGAATGCACAAACAAAATAGCTGTCAGGAAGAAAATAGTCTTAAAACTAGCACACTCTTCTCTCATGTTTTTAAGTATTAGAATGGGGAAGATAGTGACTTAACAATACTAATTTATTTTTTTAGACTATGTCATATTTCTATTTATACCATGCAGTTTAAGAAATAACAGTATTGTGGAGTATAAACCCAAAACCCTGCTCTATAGATCATTTATACTGCTTACTACACACTTTAATATACATGTTTACAGTTTGTTTACATAATGTCAATTCAAATGCTTCTAAATTTTTTAAGTATTGGTTGTGTTCAGGTAACATGGGTATCAAATCTAATGTTTATTAAATGTTTCCTATATTTAAATTTATAATGATTTTTCAAAAAACATTTTCATTTCACATTACTATACTTATCATTTTATGTCTGGTTCTAGGTATTATCTGTTACAAATATGGAGTAAATCTTTATTAAAAAGCACATCTAGCTCTCAACTCAGTCATTAATTTAGCATCACTTGCTATATAGTCTTTATGAATTGTCAATTAAAGAGCAATATGAAACAGAAAAAAAACACATTAATAGTCTAAGATATCTGTGATCATTATTTTTAAAAAGAGTAGATTTGGATAACATGTCTACTGCCTGCAACAATTTTTCCTAAAGGAGGGGATGAAGGTATTTTAAAAACACAAACTGCAGGCAGCAAGGTAAAAGGAAAAAACAGTAAGAAATGAGTTGGTAGGTAGATGGAGCTTTTCTTACTAGATGAGTGTTCTATTGTTCTTAAGGATGTTTCAAAATGATGGAAGTTTATTTTCTTTTCCAGCTATATGTGTGTGTGTGTGTGTGTGTGTGTGTGTGTGTGTGTATTCACATCTTAGCTCAGTCTGGATATTTGAAGACTTGAAAACAAAGCATTCATCCAATGGTCTAAATAGACTGAGTAAGCTAACCACATATTTTGCTAAACTGCAGACAGGCTATCTACAACATTTCAAGAAAATCTGTCTTACTGATTTCTAAAGTAGCTTAATTCTCTATTACGATGACCCAGGTAACTTGCTATCATCTTTACTTTTACAAAAATCTATGGAAAATTGAGAAATGTCTCAATCACATATTAATTTAATAGAAACAGTTTGCGATTTTGGAGTATTTGTAAAGAAACTGACTCATTTAAAAAATATAACCAAGTAATTATCTTTGAAAAATTGCACAAATGTTAGAATATGACTGATTCATGTGAAATACGATTGAAGAAAATACATATAAATTCCTTACCCTTTCCAAATATTCATGTCTTTGTTATTATCTCAGCTGATTTTTAAAAGCCTTACAGTATCATAATTTGAAGATAGTCCTCTTGTCCAATATATTATTTGGTCACTAAATTTTGGCATTTCTAAAATAATGAATAACTAAGAAATCTACATGTGTGTGAACACGTATGACCAAATAATAGAACACAGCCTACCCCATTAGATGCTGGCCAATACTTACATCTAATTTTTTGAAAGGGTCGCCTTTTAAAAGAATCAAGTTAATAACAAAGGTATATATACATAAACATATTTTATGTGTATGCCCAAATATTCTACTATTAAAATAACAATTTACAATGAAAACCATGGGTAATAACAATATTTTAAAAACCAGAATCATAGCCTATCTTAAATGATTCAGATAAGCAGGTTGGTTGGCTAAATGCTCGGCAAGTAGTCTTCAATTTTTTATCTAGCTATTTATAGAAAGCTGCAGAAACAGCTGAGCTGACTGAAGTGATGTCACATTTGCTGATGGAATGGTTTGTTCCAGAGCACGCCCAGAGGCTGCGTGAGTCTACTTAAGGTTTGGTACGCAACCCTAAGCAGTGAGAAGGTGTAAACATGGGCATTTTCCAGCCCCACCAATCAATATTGCATTGATGACTTTCCACTGACCTTTAACCCCACGAGGAATACCAATAGCACCATACTGAATCTTCCTTCTTCAAGGGCCGCCTAGCATAAGCTACCAATTTTACAATCGATCAAAAGTCATCTCTGTGAATAAAGCTTGAGATTTCAGGCAACAGCAAGCAATTTTTGAAAGGTCAGGGCTGGGTTTTTATTTGCTTGACCTGTGCTTTCAACTTGTATCATAGTTCTTTATAACCACTAAAAGTAGTACGAAAATTTCAGAATTTTTTTCCCCATGTATTTTTAGTAAGCCTTTGGGCATTTTCACTGTCCCTAAAAGAATATGGTTGCATGGCAACCTTCACAGTTGCTATGGAGACTCCATGTGTAAGCAGCTGCTGCAATCAGCATTAACTCCAGGCTTGCAGGTTTGTCATTCCAATACATAGGGAGGGGAAAGCAAATAGGACAGCACAGTGCCGTAAAGGGGAAGTCACCTAGATAATGTCACTCACAAACATATGTTCCACAATTATTCTTTCCACTGTTTTATTGCTGCAATTATAGCTAAACTAAGATTACAAAATTATATGGTTTTAATTTGCCTCTATTGACTATGTTTCACTTCCATTAAAATTAAGTCTGAACCCATTTACGTGGAAAACTGCTGGCTTTCTGGAAAAAAAATTTTTTTTGCTTTCTCATTTAACGTCAACAGGAAAAAAAAAAAATCAATGCCCGTGGAAACCTTTTTGTGAAGCAAGCAACTTAGCCAAAATATAAATTAACGTAACATGGACAGCACAGCCTCATCCCAAAGTACCACCCAGAGTTGTGTCAGGACAGACCACAAAGATGCCTCAGATGACACTGATCTGAGTCTTTAAAATGTAAGCAGAAAGGCCAGTTAAGCCATCTTAAGCTTCTATCCTCCACTGATTCCATCAAGCTTAAATATTGCAGCACATGATTCGATTCCAAAATCAAAGTCCTTTAAAAAGGAAACTCAAGAACAGAGATGGTAGGAAAATTGTAGTTGGTACTTCTCTTAAGCTAACTGTTATCTAATCCTTGTGAGCCTGGATATTGCAAGTATCTTGGATACCCACAATAACCAATCAACTTATTCCCTAAAAGACTGGATCTCTTAATACATAGGCACAATATTATTAACTTAGAATCATTTACAATATAACATTAGTCAGCCATAGTTTTGCATCACCAAATTAAATAATCAGTTAGTACTCTTATTCTAATATTTGTATCTTTTTTGGGGATATAATACTTCTTCCCAGAAAATTAAGAATCATCACTAAAAATCAGCATTTTACTTAAGGGCAATGTAACCATTTGTTTTCTAATTTATAGGACATAATACTCACTATCCTCCAAGCAAGTAAATAGTTTTCATTGTATTTAGTTAGATTCAAGTGGCAACACAGTGTTTTTACTCTACAATATAGAAGGGTTACCTTTTTTATTTTAAATTTTTGTTTTTTAATACTCATGAATCCACAAAAGATTTATCAAATATACTTCTGCTTGTATATATAAGTTGCTGACATGGAACAATGTTAAAATGAAGCCCTTCGTAAAACTTTAGGATAAACATAGGTGGTATCAGCATTAAAGACAGCAATTTGATTTTAATATTTAGGCAGGAAAAAACATTATTACTTTTTATTATATATCACTTAGAAGCTTACATTCAGACATGTCAGACAAGGTATTTCTTGAATGAAATGATAATATACAAAATCTCTGTGTGTATGTATGTATATTATGTATACATACACATACATATAAAGTATCAGTGGCATTATCTTTATATTAGAAAAATAGGACATGATAATAAAGTATAATTGCCTCTATAAAAGCTTTACTTAGACACATTTAAAAGGTGAAATTTAACAATAGTAAAAGGTAGCATGTTAATATGTTCATGATTAAAATATAAAACACAAAAATTTCAAAAACTTATAATTACCATTTTAATGGATCTTTAGATATCTAATTGCACAATTCATAGATCTTTTTAAAAAGAACCAAATGTTGAGTTATCCAGTGTTAGAATGATTTTGTTAATCGAATGTTTTCATTTTTCACCTCTAAGCATACATTAGAGCAAACATTCATTTTTTAATTGCAGTATGCTATAAAAATACACATCCTCCTGCAGACCTTGCTCACTACCATTTGGATGGAAGCTTATTTAGGTTCAGGGAACCAAGATACAGTCTCCAAACCCTGCAAATGAAAACACTGATAGACCCTTAAGCAGAGCAGCGTTAGCAGGTGCTGCTGTAATACACAAATCCAGATAACATTAAGTGACCTATTTTTAAAGCCTGTCCAAGAAAAAGCAACATCAAGAAATTGAATTCTTTGCCCTTTGCTTTTATAGTTCCTTGTCATGCAATCTTTAAATCAGAAAGGGGGATCACCACAAAACAAATCCCCAACCTGATACGTGCAACAGGGGCATCTTTTGCCGTCCCCTAGACTGGTACTTAGGGCCTATTTATTACGGCTTGCATTTTACTAGAATACAGGGCAGAGAATTCACACTCAAATGAATGCAAACTTACAAACCAGGATTTCAAACCAGGTCTTTCAGATAATAGGCCATGTAAAATCATGTTGGGTTGTTTTAAATATCGATCACTTCTCAATATATTTTAGATTAACCTGGAAGATATTTCATTTCAATTTGTATAAGAAAGGCACTTTAACATTTTCAGTTTGCGCATTTTTAAAGTAAGATTAGAACTCCAAATTTGCCATTGCCAAACTAATCAAAGCATGAAGTCTTTGAGCTCTAAAATTATAGACTACATTCTAATTAATATAGCAAAGGATATACCTATAGTTGGAGATACAAAATGCACTTCAAACTGGTTTTCTGATGAACGAGTTGTATAAGTGCCACTTTCTGTAAAAGTGACATGAATCCATGAAGCAATTATTTGGATAATTTAAGCACTATTCACCGTGACTAAGAATGAGAAGTTTTTATTTGGGTTGAATAATAAGAGTTAGCTGCATCCATTGAATGTAGTATACCAGCTTCAACTACATTATCTTTATGGCTCACTAAAATAAGAGAAAAATGTAATCTTTTCTCCAATGACTTTGAAAATTTTCACAGCTATGAAAGATTAGAAATAGTATAACAGGTGCTCATATATTCCTCACTTACATCAACAATTATTTACAATTTTGGCCACATTTGCTTTCTCTTGGTCAAAAATTGTTGAATATTGGCAATATCATGTATCCACCTAAAACATTTTCTTATGCTGAACCAATTGAACTTAAGCTACAAACATCTTGACATTTCTCCCCTAAATATTCAGCATATACTTCAGCATATACCTCCAAAAAGCAGGAGCAATGCACTTCATAAACCATAATATAATTCACACCCAATCAATTAACACTGTTACAACAGTACTGTCTATTATAGAATCCACATGTAAAACTTCTCCTGTTCTCTTAATAACATCCTTTATACCTTATTTGGTTGGTAGGAAGGATGTTTGGAATCCAGCCAAGAATTACAGACTATATATTGCGTTTAGTTATACATCTCTCTAGTCACCTTTAATTTAGAACACCTCCTCACTGTTTGTTTTAAATGCTTTGAAATTTTTGAAGAACCCATGTCAGCCATTTAAACGTCCCACAATTTAAATTTCTCCCAGTTGTTCTTTTAACAATTAGATTTAAGTTAAGCATTCTTGGCAAGAGCACTACAAAGGTCATGTTATACCTGGCCATAAAAGATTACCTTCTGATAAAGGACTGTACCCAACCTCCATCATGGGTGTGTTCATTTTTCTATTATTAATTTGAATGAATTGCTAGGAAAGCACAGTCATTTGGTATTGTCACTGAATGTATGAAATCCTACAATTCATTTAAAATAATTTGTTTTATTATACTGCAGACCTGGATCCCTCAGCCATTTTATTCATGTGGCTTATAATGAAAATTTGGGGGTGCCTGAACACTCTGTGATTAAATTCCCTTCACCCAACCCCCTATTCCCTGACAGCTGATAGAATGGCCAGCTTGGAAATAAAGCCATTTCATAGCATGTTTGTGTTCTAAGGGCTAGCAAAATGAACTTTTCTCCCAGGATTTTAAATATATTTACTACCTCAGTACTGCATATCTTTGTAATACTTACCAAAAAAGCAAAAAATGAAAATTATTTGCAAAAAAAATTACTTTCCCCACACTATTCCAAAGAGCACAGTGAAAGACAGAACATAATTGTTCACATTTTAAAATATTTTAAAATAATTATATAACTTAAAATGGTATTAAAGAGACAGATATAGATATTTTATTTCATTGATTGGGAAAATCAAGAGAGAAAAGTATTTGATGGAAAACAAAGGACCTCCAAGAAGTGTCAATGACATCCACCATCTACCTGTTTTCAACCCACCTGACAATTTGCATGTATAAACGGAGCTTTGTCATTTTTTGAGAGCAAAAAATCCAGAAAATATCCCTGATCTCTCTTTACTGCTCTCATTCAATCATTCATTATCTAGTCCTTGGTTCTGACTTGCAAATAGAAAACTACATTTGAAACACATGTTCTAAAGGCCTCTTATATTGAATAAAGTATATGGGTCTTTCAACCTTTATAAAGCTTTTCTATAAAATGTAAAATAATATGCATTTATTTTTGTCAACCTATCAAGAATGGAACTACCCCCAGATGCCACCAAGTCCATTTACTTTTTAAGTATTTTAGACAGTTTTTGTTTTATTAGAACTTATGAGCTTCGAATCCTTTATGTCAGGATGACATAAACTTAAATCTTACAAACACTGGGATAAAGAGGCCAAGTGGATTCAAATGTACAGGGATCAAAACTCATATTTACTGGTGGCATTACATTTGGCAAGTCACTTAACCTTTCTGAGCTTTAATTTTCCTTATAAAATTAGGATGTTAATAGCTACCATTTAGGAGAAAATGTATGAAAAGTACATGACATAGAGTAGGTGCTCCATAAGTTGTAACTAGTTGTATCTTTTTAAAAACCATGATCATTTATTCATTCTTCCCCAAACTCCCCTCCCATCCAGGCTGACACATAATATTGAGCAGAGTTCCACGATCTGTACAATAGGGCTTTGTTAGTTATCCATTTTAAATATAGCAGTGTGGGTACATGTATATGTATGACTGAGTCCCTTCACTGGTCACCTGGAATTATCACAACATTGTTAATCAGCTATACCCCATTACAATATGTTTTTGGTGTTAAAAAAAATGAAATTACAAAAATTTAACCAAGAAAAAACCCTAAAAACCATGATCATAGCCCTAATTTCATATACAATGCTATATGCTAATAATCTTTTGACTTGTTTAAATAGGTAGGTGAGATATATCTAATGTAAACTTTCTTAGGTAAAAGTACTCTTTCTTGAAACTCTATGGCTAATTTAGACACATATATGCACCTGCAGTTATATATACACAAAACTACACATGCATCAGTGGAAAATTTTGGTGTAACTAAAGTTCTGAAATGATAGAAGAAATGTAATTGACCTCAGGGGAAAAAATAGCGAAATACTTTGTATTCCAGAATCCTAGCATACCTGTTTGATGTCGCATAAAACAAACATACAATCAAAATCTGAAAAATGGAAGCTCTGCTTATATACCACAGTCAAGAATTATCCCAGAATGCAACTATTATTCATGCTCTCAACATGACATCAAACCAAAAGAGGGAATTATCTAGAACATGGCAACACTTCACTATGTTGCTCAAGAACGTGCAAAGCTCACCATTAATTCTGCATACAGAGCAACAATCGATACCAATGTTTAAGGAGAGATTTCTGGAATTCAGTAATTTTTTAAATTGTTGCTCCGTATCCTTATTTTCATTTCAATGTTTAGTTTTACTTGCTTTCAAAGTAGTCAGGCAGTATTACGTTTTGCCTAATAATCTGGTTTAATATCTTTCTTTTAGAAGGAAATCATAAGATTTTTCTGCCTCTTTGACAATGTCTTTAACTACTTCCCTTTCCCTTACATCAACATCACAATATTGTAATTATCCTCCAATTAAAATTAATCAATTAATTAAAAAATAAAATAAAAATTAAAAAAAAAATATTTACCTTTCCCAATAGACATATGTTTAAATTTGAAAAAAATACTGGCACTGAGTATGTAAACCTTACTCTGTGAAACCTATATAATAAATGTTTCAAAAAAAGGGGAAAAAAGTCATAGCAATGAAAAAAAAGGAAGAAGCTGAAACTGTAGGCATTTAACTGAATTCTCTTAATTCTGACAGTCAACTCTGAGATACTAATGTACAATGATACATAAAGATACAATATTCTTACATAGAAAAAATTTAAAAATTCAAGTCACTTAATTTTTAATAAAAGTCTAAATCATGTATAAAACTTAGCTCTTTGAACACAAATATATGACTCTCACTAAAGGTTTATATTTGGAAAGAAAATTGCTCCTCTGATAGCCCACTTTTACAATCTTTAATGTCAGAGCTGATAAGTTACTGCCAAGAGGACAGTGTTATAAATGAAAATAATTTCAGTATGATTCTTGGCAGTAGGAAAACACAAACCAACTTAAAACAGCACAAAGTTGTAACAGCACAGTTTCTATAAGGCAGAATATAGAGTGTTATATATTAGATTACTATATCAAAATAAGTGCTTGTTTATTAGCAGCTGTAAAGAAGCAAGCTTTCAAAAGCTGCTATTTTTTTAAACAAAATTGTAAAATCACCTACTGTCAATATCCTCTCTAAGATCTGAGTTAAGCTTATTAGAACTCATAGTCAGTCCATATTCCAACCAAATGTTGTCATTAACTCTTTAAGTGATTATACAAAGTATGATCTATTATTTACAAACGTACGTTTATGGCAGTAAAACACAATAGTAATTGCATTTAAAAATATATTACTTGTGTACTCTGATGTTCAGCTTAAAGGCCCTAATCACATTTCAGCTTCTTTCTTAATAAGACAAATTGGTTTGGACCAGAGATGATTTAAATGGCTTAACAAATTTTAAAAGTCAAACAGCCTAAAATATCTTGGGAAGGTATAAAAAAATTTTTAAAAAGAAAACCACTTTTTCTCCTTTACTTCTCTTATCAACTAAATTTTTTCCAAGATGGAGAAGAAATATGTTTATCTTACCATCTACTGTAACATAAAAATTCCCCTTTTCTAATGGCTTGGCTCCCTATTACTGTCATTTTGGTCCTTTTGTGTTTTACAGAGGAAATCCTCTCTGGTCCTAAAGACTATAATGCCCGCTCTCATTCATGAACAATGTCCTTATTACAGAGACTGGTGCAAATTAAATCAGTGACAGAGGTGTAATACTGACCCAAACCCAT
This sequence comes from Bos mutus, assembly GCF_027580195.1. Taxonomy (NCBI): domain Eukaryota; kingdom Metazoa; phylum Chordata; class Mammalia; order Artiodactyla; family Bovidae; genus Bos; species Bos mutus. The sequence goes on along the minus strand of NC_091630.1, from coordinate 53,091,823 downwards.
CAGAATTTTCATGGAAAGAGGATAATCACATTCCAGGCTACTTTTGTGGGCTTTCATGGGAAATTCCTTTTAACAAAAAGTGATATAAAAATGATATTCACACAGCAAGGATAAGAACAGCAACTAGAGGTTTGAAAAGCCCACCAGGAGAGAAAATTCAACCCACTTATAATAAATCAACTGCTATATATATTTCTCTAGGTTTAGTACCCAAAAAAGAAGATGATATGAATCCATTTTTCTGTTCAGATTCTTTTTAATCCTACAGATGAAAACTACCCTACTGTTTCCAAATGCTTTTTCATTCTAATGGTAAAAATAGCTACCCAAAAGATGGGATTTCACTGTGCTTCTCTTCCAAAGGACACAATATTGAAGAGTATAAAACACATACACATCCTTTTTAAAGTCACTAATTGCTAGCTTGTATCTTTAAAGCCCCAAATATTTTCATAATGTCATTAGCTACATCATCAATATTTGCTCAATGGTAAAACCTCAAATATCAAAATATAATCAGAGAATCCTGCTGTTAAATAGATTTTATGCACAGGACAAGTTTAAAGTAATATGATTCTCACAATGAATACCAGCAAACTGAGCTTGTTCAGCACACTGTTAACCTGCCTAATTTCAAATTCTTACTTCTTAAAAGCACAGTATAGATTATTCATACTCTCAGTAAAATGCAACAAAGAAAGAGGCTTTTGACAGACTAATCAAATTGACTTATAATAATCTATTTGGGAGAATGAGAAAATTATGATAAAAGATTTTAAAACAAAGTTCTGATATTAAATGTGAAATTCCACTTGAATTAATTGCTCTAAACAGGAACTTTAAAAAGAAATGAATTTACATCTCCATCTAATATCTCATAGCTATTAAGTATGACTTTATTTTGTAGCTCACATTTTTTAAACATACCTGATTTTCAAATATTTGTTCAAGAACTTTAACTAAAATTTATTCTCTTAATGGACTTGTTTTATTTATTTTTCTGGAAAAGAATGGCTAGTGCTGACACTTTAGAAAGATAATTATTTTGACCAATATAATATTCATAGAAACCTTAAAAAGTGTATTTTTACTTGAGGTAGAGGTAGTACTTCTAAAACTAGTTCTCTAGTATGTTAATTTCTTCTCTTACCTAGCTAGACTCACAGAGTCACCTTATTCATTCCTTCATGTTCAATCACTCATTCACATGTTCCTGGATGTTGAACATGTGCTTTTGAAATTCTGCACAACTGCAATGAAACTTAAAAGCTATAAATGCACAAGTGGAATTCTCATTTTATAATATTTTTAAAACTTCATGATAATATAAATTGCCAACTCCTAATATTGACCACTATTTACCTTTTAATTCTTAATTCGGTCAACTACTAATAGACTTTATAATGTATTTTTAAGGGTAAAATGATTGCATCATTATTTTTGATTACCCTAAATCATAATTATTAATAGTCAGGTATTACTTTATTCTCATAATATACCTTATCAGCTAGCTGCAGATGTTTTTCTAAATTGAAAGAAAATAATGATTATTAATTATAGCATCATGTATCACTCATGTACATGATCTTTCTGACTACATGTCATTCTGAATAGGTTCAAGTAGGTAATGGTTTTCAATATAATTTCAAAGGTATGCACTCTAAAAATTAAAATGTGAGGAAAGACATAAAATGATGATATTTTAACAATCTCTGAGTTTAAAGACAAATCTTCCTTCATAAATAGTAATGTTTGTAATTCGGCTTTTATTACTCAAAAGCAAGAAGAAATTTGGATAATTGGAAATATGAGATGAAACTTTCAAGTAAGTTAAGGTTTTTAAAAATGTGGATACACTGAACTCTGTTACTTACTACCCATGAACATCAGGTATCTTTCTCTCCTGGTGTGTCAGCAAAACCACACACATTCTTTCTCACTACAAATCTGTAAATCTGAAAAGGAGTAAAGAACCTGAATAGAAAATCTCTTTATAGAATAAAAAAAAGCATGGCATGTTATTAAGGAGAACTGTAAGCCCCATTCTATTCATAGTAATTACAGGATCAGATCAGGTTAATGTGGGGACCTAGGTCAATAAAATGCTGTAGGTTCACCGCTTTAATCTCCTTCAATCCTATAGTCTGCCGTGCTGGCTGCTCTGCTTGATTCACCAAATCACTATAGGTACCATGGATGTCATGGGAATTTGGGGCAGAGTGGGAATTTATGCATTCAGTCTGTCTCAAGTTTTAGATGACGGAAAAAAAAAAAAAAACTAATTTCTCAGGATAATTTGACAAGTTTTTCTCTCTCCACTCAAATAATAAAGGCCAAATTTCATTTCTAGGTAATGCCATTTTTAGTCCTCTTTTCACAATAAAATCTGTTTCCTTATTAAATTTTTCACCCACCCATCATTCACAGAAGATATTACACAATCTTGATAAACATATAAATGAGAACTAAAATAGATTACAATTTGGCCTTATGCACCTTGAGATAATCTCTTTCGTTTTCCTACGGTTTTCTCTAAAATTTCTGTGGAAGATGAATAACTAAAAATTCAAAGCTGGTTACCTCGTGCCCAGAGATAATTTGGGTTTTTGTCTTTGAAAAGTGTTTCCCAGATTATATTTCTCCCCTACTAATTTGAAATTTTCTGCCAATAAAGGATTCATAGTTCCAGGTAGTAATTAGAGTATTTTAAATTGTGATGTGTGAAAGTTATGAACGATGATGATTCTTATGCTTTTTCATTTTTTTTTTCCCCAAAGGTTTGTTTGGGGTTAGTATCAAGAACATCTTATTCTTGTAAAAATTAAAAGACTGTGCTAAATGTGCAATTTTTAAACACTTGTCTCATTGTATGGAAACTCATGCAATGTCTGTTAAAAATGGAAGACAGTCAAGTTTTGAAAATGCAATTAATGATTTCAGTTTAATGCCTGTGAATGAAGTACACATCACATCATTCACCCATCCTAAACCAGTGGTCCCTTAGTGGTGCTTTTCCTTCTTCAGGGTTTTGGGAAGTGCTTTTGCCACTCTTTGCTTCTTAAATTACCAGTCACTATAAAATAGCTCATATTCAAAGCCTACACATAGTAGACTCTAGTAGGATCTTACACGAAGAGACTCTGAAAACTTAAGCGAAGAGAATAGGTGCTTATGTGGTTGTATCACTCTTGTTATCCTAGTTTGGGGATATTTCATACTCTGTCTTTCTTTCCTCTCAAATACATAGAGTATTAATGAACAAAACAGAGAAGAATCACAATCAATGAGTAATTAGTCCCAAAGGCTAATGAAGTGTTCTTATCATGGAACAGACTATTCTGGACCCTGGTCATTTAAAGTTTCACTTTTTAATCACTTAGTTTTCCCATAAACTGCTAAGTAATTATATCTAGCATGTGTATATCAATACTTACAACATCAATATTAAAACAGACTTGGCACTCACCTTGTCTCTGTTAGTATACAAGTACCTTCAAGGTAGGAACAGTGTCTTCTGTTTTCTTTAAAGTTATTATGGACCTATTAACTTGAATCATAATTACTACTCACCACTTTCCCCACAATTTAAATGGGTGATTATTCTAATTTGCTTTAAGTATTTATCACTCAAAATGAATAATATATCTTATGAGCACACAAAAGTACATTAAAAGCATAAAATTTTTTTCTATGAGTTAAATTTAAGAAACTATTTAGCAGAATTGGACATTTGATATAACAAAGAAAAAGATGGATTTTAAAGCAGAGGTCATCCTTAAAAGGTTTTATTTAATGGTTAAAAAAAAACCAAACCTACCAAATATGTTACGACTTGAATGATGTGAACTGTGGTAAACGCCAGCATGCAATATGGCAAAAACGAATCAATCAGTTCAGCTTAGTTCAGCCTCTGCAACTGGCCATCTGGCACAAAATCAACCGAATGTATCCCTACATATTCATCTTCATTTTCACAAATACTCAAGAGAATGTCATTCTAGGGCAAAATAAAATTAAATCACCATAATTTTTAAGACATCTTTCCTTTCATACCCTCTTGAGAATACTGTGTTTATATGCTATAGGGTTGTATAATTCTTATTTGAATGCATTCTCTCTTTTCCAAAGGTTGAAAATAAAACATTTAATTATAAAACTTTTCACTTTTCAAAGACTATTCTTTCAGGAGAGAGAAACTTCTATAAATAGGTCAGTTTACTTTCAGTCAAGTCAGTAGTAGATAAAATGACCAAAACCACTCTCATAGAAATTAATAATTTTGTAATTGCACTAATCTTCAATGAAGTTGGCCTAACATATGATTAGTTATTGTTCAGCAAGATCAAAACAATACAACATTAGTTCACATTTCAATTTCTATTTACATGAAATCAGAAACTAAGATTTCATTTGGTCAAACAAAACTTTTACATAATATTCTTATTATTATATAAAATTAGTCAGTCAAATACTTTATTAAATCCTGAAGATATAAAGCTAGATTTTATGGCATTATTTTGTAATAGTTTTGAAATTCTATTAAATTACTTCTCAGGTGGAAGCAAAAATATAATTTATACTTAGACTTCTTTGGTCATTTTTAATTAAAATAGGGAAGTAGTTTCATAACCTATTTTTAAGATTCATACTGAATAAAGGACTGAATCAAGTTTATTGTTGATTTTATCCATTAATTTTTGTCTTAGATCTGAACCACTATATTTAAAGCTTTGACTCTTTAAATAAAGTAAATGAATTTTAATTAAAACACATAGAAACACACTAAGTCACAGTGTTTTCCAAATTATGTTTGTAAGTATAACAAGACCTATATAAAATACTTAATTTAAAAAAATAGTACAGTTTAAATTCTACTCACTATGATTTTGCTCACTAAAAACTACTTTGTTAACATGGACTGTAGCCTGCCAGGCTCTTCTTGCCATGGAATTCTCTGGGCAAGAATACTGGAATGGGTAGCCATTCCTTTCCCCAGGGGATCTTCCCAACCCAGGGATCGAACTCTGGTCTCCTGCATTGCACACAGATTTGTTACCATCTGAGCCATCAGGGAAGCCCTTAATGTTAAAAGGATGGGAGATTATAATTTAAATTTCTTCTTTATACACTGCTCTTTTGCTTACACGGAAGGTTAAGTTGCAAATAATAGTTCATTCTGTATTTGAGTAAAAAAGTTTATCCACAAATAATTTCTAAGCTCAAAGTCTTCTAAAAATGTTTCTTTTGAGAATTATATACTGATCTACATCAAAGTACTTTTTATTTCATTTTTTATCCTGCAATTTTTTTCTGTTTTAAAGTTACATTGTACCACAAGCAATGTTTCCTGAAGCTCTTTCAGCCCAGAGCCAGCTAATGGCTTAAGATCATTTTTATAGATTTTGGTTTGCCTTTTTGTGAGTGTGTAGCCTTCAGAGATGTTATAGTTTGCTGTTTTGTAAATTAACTCACAGCATTCTTTTGTTATTAAATACACATGAAAAGGAGACTCTCTATAGGCAGAAGGTACCATCAAACTGAATGGACAAAAACTTGGAACCATCATTAATATTAAAAATCTGGGCTCATCATCTTCAATCTGAAGATGTCAGGTTTACTGTGGTTCATCTTTCTGTTGCATCACTGATTTAGAAATGTTGCCAAGTACATGCAAATATAAAATAAAATAAACTTGGCTATAAAAGACTTTGTATTTACATATCTACTTTGTGAATCATTGTACCCATATCCCTGGAGTGTTTTTAAGACTTAGAACTTTTTGTTCACAAAACCTACAGCTTATAACTTCTGAACATTACGTTTTTATCCTGGCAAAATCAGTAGCTATTGATGAATAGCTTACACACATGTATTTTTATATTTCTTTTAAATAACACACACATACATTATCTCACTGGATCCTCACATTAATTTGCAAAAGAGTGTTAAGTGTTTTCCCCCTCATTTAAAAAATCAAAGAAATAGGGTCACAGAAGTTATACAGTTCACACAAATTTCCTTCTACATAGCAGGGGACACAGATTTACATCCAACATATCTAGACTGCTAGAATTTGTGCTGTACCACAATCTCTGCTCCTTGGAAAGAAAACTATGACAAACCTATAGACAGCATATTAAAAAGCAGAGACATCGCTTGTCCAACAAAGGTCTGTATCATCAAAGCAATGGTTTTTCTGGTAGTTATGTATGGATGTGAGAGTTGGACCCTAAAGAAGGCTGAGCACTGAAGAACTGATGCTTTCAAATTGTGGCACTGGGGAAGACTCTTGAGAGTTCCTTGGAAAACAAGGTGATCAAACCAGTCAATCCTAAAGGGAATCAACCCTAAATATTCATTGAAAGGACTCATGCTGAAGCTGAAGCTCCAATACTTTGGCCACCTGACATGAAGAACCAATTCACTGGAAAAGACCCTGATGCTGGGAAAGATTGAAGGCAAAAGAAGAAGGGAGAAGCAGAGGATGAGGTGGTTAGAGAGCATCACCGACTAAATTGACATGAATCTGAGCAAACTCTGGGAGATAGTGAAGGATGGGGAAACGCATGCAGCAGCCCATGGGATTGCAGAGCCAGACATGAGTTAGTGACTGAACTACCATAATAACAATCTTTGCTCCTTGTAATAGACCAACCCCAGAAAAGAGCTTATCAAACTCCAATAACCCAATTATCCATCCACCTGTTTCTTCGGAAAATCTCTGAGCTGGCTACAAAATGAAGGCACTGTTGTCAGCCACAACCGTCTTTCCAATCCACCACAATCACTGCCTAGCATTTATAACTACAATTTTGAAAAAGAAGTTTAAACCTGCAACCTCCTTTCCCTAGTCCAGTCACTTCTCAAGATTCCTCTATCTGGCAGCAGTCTGCAGTGCTGGATGGCTAGCCATCCCCTCTCCATCGCCTCTCAGAACCGTAAACATACTTTTTCCCTGCACTTTTATTCCCCCACCAGACAGAGTTCTTCAAGATAAAGGACCCAACCTCCTTAACTTCTGTGCTCACCACACTTAGAATGGTGACTAGCACCTCATGTACTTCAAAATCGAATGAAGGAATGAATGAAAGAATTATAATGAGAGTTAAAAGGCATTGTTTTAAGAAAGGAACCGCTTTTGATTGGCTAGTTCAGTTCAGTCACACAGTCGTGTCCGACTCTTTGCAACCCCATGAATCACAGCACGCAAGGCCTCCCTGTCCATCACCAACTCCCGGAGTTCACTCAGACTCATGTCCATCGAGTCAGTGATGCCATCCAGCCATCTCATCCTCTGTCGTCCCCTTCTCCTCCTGCCCCCAGTCCCTCCCAGCATCAGAGTCTTTTCCAATGAGTCAGCTCTTCACATGAGGTGGCCAAGGTATTGGAGTTTCAGCTTTAGCATCAGTCCTTCCAAAGCACACTCAGGACTGATCTCCTTTAGAATGGACTGGTTGGATCTCCTTGCAGTCCAAGGGACTCTCAAGAGTCTTTTCCAACACCACAGTTCAAAAGCATCAATTATTCAGCACTCAGCTTTCTTCACAGTCCAACTCTCACATCTGTTCGAGGTAAAAAGTGAGAGCAGAAGACACGGATTAGAAAATAAGAGAAAAGCTAGCAAGGTCAGAGAATAGCTAAATTGTTTTGTATAAGATGAAGGAGAATCTGGCTTTTGTAAAAGGGTTAAAGAAGAACATTCTCAAGTGGTGCTAGTGGAAAAGAAACCTCCAGTCAATTCAGGAGACGCAAGCGACACAGTTTGATCCCTGGGTTGGAAAGATCCCCTGGAGGAGGAAATGGCAACCCACTCTAGTATTCTTGCCTGGAGAATCTCATGGACAGAGAAGCCTGGTGGGCTACAGTCCATATGGTCACAAAGAGTCAGACATGACTGAGTGACTTAGCATGCAAGGAAGAACAAATAGACTAAAGGAGTACAAAGAGACGGTTAAGAGAATCACTGAAATGGACCAGTTAGAGACCCCTGGTGGTGGTAGATTCCATTGGAAGCTGTTTGCAGTGCTGGAATATAAAACCCTCCATGTCTTGCATCCATAGCCTCCCACCCATTGTTTCAGTAAAATTTCCCACATTCACAATTCTTATATGCAAAACTCCTTGAAAATTATGAAAGGATTTGAGTTTCTATGGGCTGACTTGATGCAGAAAAGGAATAATAGTCCCAAGAGCTTGGGGAGTCAGTAGTCATGAGGGCAAAAGCCAACCAGAAATGTGACAAGATCCTGAGGTGAGCTTTGAATTTCTAGAAAAAACAGTAATGTGGGCTAAAGCTAATTTTACATAGATCTGAAGGAGGTAAGATGCCCAAGAAGACACACAAATTTCATAAATCAATGAAGGAAACCAGGCAATGTAAGTGGGAAAAGAGATATTTAATTCATTTATTCACATAAACATTCATTCAGTCACTTCGTTAACCATCGTTAAGCACCAATATATCTCAGTTGCCAAAAATATAGCTATAAATCAACATGACTCACCCCCTATAAAGCTACAGTGTAGGAAAAATATATTGATAGATAAGCTCTGACAGATGCCATCATAGATAATGAAGTATAGAATAAGATGGAAGCTGGTATGAGTAGCACCTAAACCTGACTCAAGCCATTAGGAAAGACTTGTAGTGAACAATGTCTGAACTAAGAACTCAAGCTGAGAGATTGGTAAGAATACCCCATGCATAGGAAACAGGGCATGTGAAGTTCCAGAAATGAGAAGAAGCCTAGCATATTGGGCTTCCCAGGGGGTGCCGGTGTTAAAGAATCCACCTGCCAATGCAGGAGACACTAAAGATGGAGGTTCAATCCCTGGCTCGGGAAGATCCCCTGGAGGAGGAAATGGCAACCTACTCCAGGATTCTTGCCTGGGAAATCCCATGGACAGAGGAGTCTGGTGGGCTACAGTCCATTGGGTGGCAAAGAGTTGGACATGACTGAGCACTCACACACACACACACACACAAGCATATTGAGTATTTGGAAGGAGTGCTGGAAGACTAGAATCTAGAGGCAAAGCTTGCATTGATGGGAGATGAGATGGGGTGATAAGTCGAGGGCAATTCATGAAGGACGTGTAAGCCAAGAAAGAGGCTTGTGCTTTATTCTGAAGGTAATGTGCAGTCACTAAAGAGTTTTAAGTGCAAGTGTTAATGGAGAAACATCACTCTGGCTTCAGTGCAGAGATGGGATTAGAACAAGGCAGCCTAGGGGTGGAGAAAAGAATTGGATTAATTAGTATTGCCAGTGAGAGCATGGTGACAGAAGTAGGGAAGGGATCATGTTCAGAGAGAGAATTTGAAAGATGTAGAGATATTTAGAGACAACAGTCACAGCACTGGGTGGCTAACTGAATATGTGCATGGGAACGGAGACCGATATCTAAGAAGATACATAGGGTGGGACACCTGGGTGCTGCCACTTACTGCCATAAACCACAAGAAAAGAGGCACATTAGGGGGAAAAACGCACATTTTTTTGGAGACATGGAGAGTTTAATATTTATATGAGGAACTCAAGTGAAGGTCTCCAGAAGATAGTTGGGACCAAGGGAAGCCCCAAAAAGAGAACAAGGATATGGGTTTGAGAGCCGCAATCAAAGAGGTTGGCACTTCAAGACCCAAGAGTGAAGGAGACCATCCAGGGAACACATGACACTGAGTACAAGATAAGACCTTGAACCAAGCTTTGCCTTGACCTGAACCTTGAGGAAAACTGACTCTCGAGGGAAAGGCAGAGAAACAGGAGGCTGCAAATCAATCTGAGAGAAGAATCTAAAGGGATTGGGGGAAATCGGGAGAGAAAATTATCTGATGATCCAAGAGAAAAGCTTCTTAAGAACAAGAACCACTTCCTTAATGGATCAGTGGTTAAGACTTCACCTTCCAATGCAAGGTGGGGGCGAGGGGAGAGGGGTGGTGGTTGATAGCATGAGATGGGTTCAGCTCCTGGTCAGGGAGCTAAGATTCCACATGCCTCGTGGCCAAAAAATCAAAACATAAAACAGAAGCAATACTGTGACAAATTCAATAAAGACTTTTAAAATGGCCCACATCAAAAAACTTTTAAGTAAATAAATAGTGATCCACAATACCCAAATGTCACCAGGAGATTAATAAGATAAATCCTGAAAGTTATCCACATAATTTTTCTATAAAGGCATTTCTGACTTTTCTTAAGGAGTTTCAGAGGTAGGATTAGTTAAGCTAAAAATCAGTTTGGCCTGTTCAGGACTGAAATGAAGATAAAATAATACAAAAAATAGCAGTGTTTCATAAAACATAAAATATCTTTATGGTAAGGACAGCAAAAATGAGGGGGAATGTAAGGATTTGTAACAAATGAGAGATCTGAAGGTGTCTTAATGCAGATAGGAAAGAGCTAGAGGAGAATGAATATAGAAGAGAGAGAGGGTTGGTAGTGTTAACAGAAAGCATCCTATTAAGGCAGAAAGACAGGAACACTGCTCTAGGAAACAAGGAAAGACTTCATATGGCAACAGGAAAAGGGAATAGAAGAGATGAGAGTATTCCTGCCCAATAATTTCCAGTCTTCCTGTAGAATATTAATCAGGAGTCATCTAATGATGAGAGGGATGGCAAAGAAGAGAGAAGATGGAAATTCATGGAGTCAACATTTTAAAACAGTGCTGAAGCTGGAAGTAACATTTTTGGAGGAAGAGAGTAAGAACTGGCTAGAGAAAGACAGGAGGAATGGAGAGTAGTGTTGAAAGCACAGGGGAAGTGGAGACCATATATGTGTGTTACTCAATGTAATTCATTTTTTCCATTGGCATCAGAGAAAAGGTGGAGACTTAAATTGATTCAGGGGTGTTATTTGCCATGTGAGTGCAATGGAAGAAAAAGAGAACAAACACGTTCAGGATTTTGTCAAGAAAATAAGGTGATGAGCAATGATTTCTCATCAGAATCAGACACACAGGTACCCAGCCTTTAAGAGGCTTCAAGGAGAGCAGGAGAGGCTGATGCTAAGGTATTCCTGATACCACACACTCTGCTCATTTGGAAACAACTTTAAAATTACAAGTTGTTGTTGTTCAGTCACTCAGTCATGTCTGACTCTTTGTGACTCCGTGAACTACAGCACGCCAGGCTTCCCTGTCCTTCACCGTCTCCCTGAGCTTGCTCAAACTCATGTCCATTGAGTTGGTGATGCCATCTAACCATCTCATTCTCTGTTGCTCCCTTCTCCTGCCCCCAATCTTTCCCAGCATCAGGGTCTTTTCCAACAAGTTGGCTCTTCTAATCAGGTGACCAAAATATTGGAGCTTCAGCTTAAGCACCAGTCCTTCCAATAAATATTCAAGGTTCATTTCTTTCAGGATTGACTGGTTTGATCTCCTTGCTGTCCAAGGGACTCTCAGTGGTCTTCTCCAGCACCACAGTGCTCATTTATTTTTGAGCAACAAAAACAAAACAGTTACCTTATAGGATACATTACCTAAATAAATGGCTTCTCTTTGACTGTATAAAATGTAGTTCTATGTGTTTAGAAAGTAGACAGTACAGAAAATCCAGCTATCAGTTTTCTTTTAGCCCATGGAAGCAGTTAATCAAATGTACTTCCTTAGCCTTTAGGAGTACCACCTGCTTAGGACAGTTCAACATGAAATAAACAAACAAACAAAAACTGGGCTCCGGCTCTGATATGAAAACAAAACTGCATTTGTAAAACATGTAATAGACATCACTAGTGATGCCTGTTAATAGTGAAGACCTTAAGGATAATGATAATTGCTGGATTACATAATTCCAATCTCATTTATTCATTAATTGAACAAATGCATTGTGTCTTGTTGCTGGGGATGCAAAGATGAAAATCACAATTCCTGCTCTCAAAGAGCTTACATAAAAGACAAAACCCTAATAATCTTAATAAATGCAGTAAAGCAATGAATGAGGTGTGAAGAGGACAAAGGAAGTGAGCCTGACTCTGTCTCATTAACAGAATCAAGGGGGGCTTTAAATGCACAAAGTTAGTCTTACTTATTTTCAGTTACACACATAGACATGGAGACATCACCAGGTGGAGCTAAGATTGTATTCTGAGATTCTTAAAACAGCAAATACTGACAAACCTAGACCCATAGCTCCCATATCACAATATTCTACGTTTTATATGTCTGCTGCTGCTGCTAAGTCACTTCAGTTGTGTCCGGCTCTGTGCGACCCCATAGACAGCAGCCCACCAGGCTCCTCTGTCTCTGGGATTCTCCAGGCAAGAATACTGGAGGGGGTTGCCATTTCCTTCTCCAATGCATGCATGCATGCTAAGTCACTTCAGTCATGTCAGACTCTGTGTGACCCTATTGGACAGCAGCCCTCCAGGCTCCTCAGTCCACAGGATTCTCCAGGCAAGAATAGTAGAGTGGGTTGCCATTTCCTTCTCCGTATCTATGAAACCATAAATCGATCGCCAGGGCTTAAGTTGAAATAGATTCGTAAAAGTTTAACATCATATTCAAAACTCAGGATTAATCTTTCTCTGTTACATTATTGTTTGATTACAGTCAGCCATCTGGTATTTTTGAGTTATAGCTGATCATAGCATCACTAGGAGTGGCAGAACCCACAGTGTATCTACCCTTGCAGAACACTATATTCTAGAATTGCAAGGTGCTGTACACACGAACGATGCAAATGGCAGAACTAAGAACAATTAATGGGAATTTTTTTTTTTTTTGCAATCTTTACTTGAAAGCTGATGTTATAATTCTGTAGGTCAAAGAAGATACTAAATATACACTGCTCTGTCCATTTTTATTCAGTGCTTTTAAGCTCATCTCTAACCAGTTTATTAAAAAGTACAAGGGAGATATGAAACGAGCTGGCAATGCAAATATTATATTAGAAAACATTTATTAAATACAGCATGTTATCAAGACGGTCGAAAGTACATTAAGTCAAATTCTCTCGAGTGCCTAAGCACTAGTAGCAGAGGTGACACATGATAAAGTACGTTAACTCTCTCGTGGCAACACTGAGTTCCTCCTCAGTCCTTGTGTATTAGTGAATATACCTCATAAAAGTGGCTTCATTCTGAGACAAACCCTCTCACTGATTAGCAGCCACTACTGTTTTGACAGTGATCCGTGATTCCTGGAAAATAACTAGCCTGGTCCGTTGAAGATTTTACATTCTCTGTTCCTTTGACTCAGCTCCTAACACTGATGACCAAAACAATCTATGCTGTTTTACATATTTGTACACATAGACATTCATAGTCTTCAACCTGAGTTGGGGTCTCAACTGTATCTATGTAATCAACTTTCTTGACCATTTGTCATAGTAATTATTGTTAGATAACTGACATATAGCACGTTACACATATTTAAAGTGTACAATTCCCACCTTTTGACAGACATAAAAACATATGAAACCATCAAGTCAATCAAGACAATGGACACACACATTCAGCACCCTCAAAGCTTTCCTTTTGCCTCTTGGTAATCCACCTCTCCTGTCCCCTTCTTACCCAGGCAACCACTGACCTGCTTTCCTTCATTGTGGATTACTGTACATTTTCAAATTTTATACAAAGAGACTCATACAGTACATATACTTTAATGTCTGGCTTCTTCCACACAGCATAACTATCATGAAATTCAATTTTGCTGTTCTGTGAATCACTGGCTCATTCCTTTTTATTATTGAAGAGTATTTCATTTGTGAATAAGCCAGAATTTATTTATCTCTTAACCTGTTGATGGACCTCTGAATTTTTTTTTTCATTTTCAGCTATTGCAAATATAGCTGCTATGAATATTCATGTGCAAGTCTTTGTATAGACATATGCTTTCATTCTCTTGCATAAATACCTAGGAGTGGAATGTCTGGATCATATGGTAAGTGTATATATAGCTTTTTAAGAAACTGTCAAACTGTTTTCCAAAGTAGTTGCATCATTTTAAATTCCGACCAGCTTTCTTTTGATTAGTGTTAGCATAGTATATCTTTTTTCATCTTTTGATTTTTAACCTATTTGTGTCTATATATTTACAAGTAGATTTCTTGCAGACAATATATATAGCTGGGTCTTTCCTTTTTATCCATTCTGAGAATCTCTGCCTTTTAGTTGAGAGTGCTTAAGCAATTTACATCTAATGTGATTGTTGACATGATTCTGTTAAAATTGGCCAGCTTGGTATAGATTCTATATCCGTCTCATCTGTTTTTTGTTCATTTTTGCTCTTTTCCTGCATTATTTTGGATTAATACAGAATTTTTTCTGAATATATTTTTTTCCCTTTGTTAGTTTACTAGCTATAACTTGTATGTGTGTGCACATGTGTGTAAGTGTGTAACAACTGCTTTTGATTTAGAATATATATTCTTAACTAATCACAGACTACCTTCAAATAATATTATAAAACTTTACATCTGATATAAGAACCTTACAATACTATAGTACTTACATTTCTGCCCTTAAAACCGTTCTGCTATTATTTCAAATATTAGACTCCTAAATATGTTACAGTGTTAGTCGTTCAGTCATACCCGACTCTTTGCAACCCCATAGACTGCAGCCCACCAGGCTCCTCTGTCCATGGGATTTTCCAGGCAAGGATACTGGAGTGCTTTGCCATTTCCTTCTCCAGGGGATCTTTCTGATCCACAGATCAAACCTGGGTCTCCTGCACTGCAGGCAGATTCTTTACCAACTGAGCCACCAGGGAAGCACAAATATGTTATAAGCCTATATACAGACAAATATATAGACACTATTTTGTCATTACTTTTGTTTTCAATAGTGAATTATCTTTTTTTTTTTTTTTTTTTTTTTCTACCACAGTGCACAGCATGTGGGATCTAGTTCCCTGACCAGGGATTGAATATGTGCCCCCAGCATTGGGAGTCCAGAATCTTAATGACTAGACTGCAAGGGAAGCCTCAGTAGTCAATTATCTTTAAATACTTATATTAACTCACATATTTCCCATTTTTGGTGCTCTTCATTCCTCTTTGTAAATCCAGATTTCCATATGGTATGATCTGCCTTCAAACTAAGAACTTTTAACATTTCTTGCCAGGCAGGTCTGCTGCTGCTGCTGCTGCTGCTAAGTTGCTTCAGTCCTGTCCAACTCTGTGCGACCCCGTAGACAACAGCCCACCAGGTTCTGCTGTCTGTGGGATTTTCCAGGCAAGAGTACTGGAGTGGGTTGCTATTGCCTTCTCCACCATGCAGGTCTGCTGATTATTAATTCTTTCAGCTCTTGTTTGCCTGAAAACGGTTTTGTGTGTGCATGCACACTAAGTCACTTCAGTCATCGTCAACTCTTTAGGACCCTATGGACTGCAGCCTACCAGGCTCCTCTGTCCATGGGATTCTCCAGGCCAGAATATTGGAGTGGGTTTCCATACCCTCCTGAAAAAGGTTTTATTTCACCTTAATTCTGAAAGATATTTACGTGACCATTTTCCCTTCTTTCAGTATTTTAGATGTTCTTCTCTCCTGACTTGCAGTGGAACGCTCCAATGGCTCGCTTCCACTTTGAAGTCTACTACTGTCATTCTGGCCTTTGTTCCTCTGTGCCTAATATGTCCTTCATCTCTGAGCCCTTAAAGACTTTTCTTTAACCTTGGTCTTAAGGAATTTAATTATGACGTGCTTTGATGAAGTTTTCTCTGAAGGTCTTATGCTTGGGTTTATATTTTTCCTCAAATTTTGAAAAATTTAAGCCATTATTTCTTCAAAGGTTTTTCTGACCCTCACTTCAGGAACTCCAATCTCACATAAATTAGGTGTCTTTATATTGTTCTACTACTCATTAATGATTTATTTTTCAGTCATTTTTCTTTTTGTGTACTGTCTTGGTTAGTTCATTTTGCTTTGTCTTCAAATTCATTATTCTTTTCCTCTACAGGTTCTGATCTGTTATTAATACATCCAATACGTCTTTTTATTTCACAGTATTATTTTAGCTCTAGAAATCTGATTTGAGTCTTTGTAAAATATCTTTTGTGTCTCCATTTACTATATTCAATCTTTCCCCTATCTTCTTGAACATATAGAATATTATTATAATAACTTTAAATATCTCTGTCTAGTGAATCTATCATATGTGTCATTTCTGGGTCGGTTTCTGTTAATTGACTTTTCCTTTCATTGTGTGTCATATTTTCCTGCGTCTTTTCATGTCTAACAATTTTTATTGAATGCCAGACAGCATAAATCCTACCTTTTTTTGGTACACGATGTTTTGTATTCTTAAAATACAAATATTTCCAGGTGCTGGATATTTTTGTACATTGCTAAATAGTACTCTCGCCTGGAAAATCCCATGGATGGAGGAGCCTGGTGGGCTGCAGTCCATGGGGTCGCTAAGAGTCGGACACGACTGAGCGACTTCACTTTCACTTTTCACTTTCATGCATTGGAGAAGGAAATGGCAACCCACTCCAGTATTCTTGCCTGGAGAATCCCAGGGACGGGGAGCCTGGTGGGCTGCCATCTATGGGGTCGCACAGAGTCGAACACGACTGAAGCAACTTAGCAGCAGCAGCAGCAAATAGTCTTGAAATGTTTTCTGAGCTATAGTCAACTTAGTTGCAAATAATCTGATCCTTTTGAAGCTTTAAATTGTCAGCTAGATCAGAGTCATCTTATTCTAGGGCAAATGTTTCCTCATTATTACAGCAGTACCCTTTGGAGTGCTCTTTCTAATGCTGCCAATGCAGGAGACATAAGAGACAAACAAGTTTGATTCCTGGATTGGGAAAATCCCTTAGAGAAGGAAATGGCAACCCTCTCCAGTATTCTTGCCTGGAAAATTCCATGGACAGAGGACCCTGGCTGGCTGCAGTCCGTGGGGTTGCAAAGAGTTGGACGTGACTGGGTGCATGCACACACACACACAAATACATACACAGCCGGTGCTTTATCAATGACAAGTTTTTCCACTAAGGCTAGTGGTAAGATACTTTTCCTGATCTGATCCTGAATGAATTACAGTCATTGTTTTCTCCATTACTTTTAAGTGTTTCTTTCCTCAACCTTGGACTCTTCCCTCACATGCGTGTGAAGATCATTACAAAGTTGAAGAATTTAAGGAACCCTGAAGATCTCTGGAGCTGCTGTTCCCCTTTCTCTCTCTCCCCCTTTCTCTCCTCTGCCTTCTAGTACTCTACTCTGCAAACTCTTCTTACTTTGGTCTTGCTGGAGTCCCAGTTTTGTTTCCTTAGGTCAAAGACTCTGTTAAGCTACATGTGGATAACTCCCTTCTTGTATATAGGTGGAAATTCTCCAGGCAGCCAGCTGGGGTAATCTTAGGGATCACTTCATTTATTCTGTCCTTCCTTTTCTCATTAATATCCTTGAAAAGTGCTTCTTTTTCTTTATTTCTGCCATCACCCTAGTTTAAAAACTTATACTGATACAATACAATCTAGTTAGGTTGCAACATAGTTTGCTCCAGGCTCATATCTTTCTAGCCATGTTCCACTCTATTGTCATGAAAATGCCTTTACAAGACAAACCTGAAAATAGTATCCGATGTTAACACTCTTCAAAGATTTCAGACTATCACTGACGTCAGGATAAATACAAAGCCTTTCACATGAGCTATAAGGCTTGTCTATAACCTAGTTACCAGATATCTGTCTAGCGTTTCTCTGCACTTCCTCTCTGTCTTAACTGTCTAACACCTCTATGCTATACTCTGTAATAAATTACTTGTAATTTGTCATATGCAGCTTGTTATAGTACGTCTTCGTGACGTTGTCCACGTTACTCTCTAGAGTATTCTTCTCTTGACTAATTGCTTTGTTCCTCAAAACTCAACACATAGGTTATTATTGCCTCCCTATAGAACTAGACTTCATTCTTCATAGTCTGGACTAAGGATTCCCTTAAAGCTTCCATGCCATTCTTGTATCTTATCTCTAATGACACTTAGCATTTACTTGCCTGGTCCTCTATTAAACATAATCTTCTGGATAGTATATATTCTATCTATCTATTCTATTTCCAGCACCAAGTACAGTAGCAGTTACAAAACAAATTTGGATGAAGGAATGCCTTAACAAATAGAGGGATATGATTGATTCCATTCGGCCATAGAATCACTCCTTTTAACTAAAAGAGGTTGAGAACACATTTTCATGTATTGTAAACAAATGTATTTTACATGTCTCTATTACAAGAAGTAGCTACATTATAGAAAATGTATTGTTAAAATAATATCACTCAAGCTTTAGTTAGCCAGAGATAATATACAAGTTTACTTTCATGCGGGGTATGTCTTTACTTTTTTATCTTAAACTTTAGGGTAACCAGTTACTTACAAGAATAGTAGCCATTTCACATCAGTCAGAATGGCTGCGATCCAAAAGTCTACAAGCAATAAATGCTGGAGAGGGTGTGGAGAAAAGGGAACCCTCTTACACTGTTGGTGGGAATGCAAACTAGTACAGCCACTATGGAAAACAGTGTGGAGATTCCTTAAAAAACTGGAAATAGAACTGCCTTATGACCCAGCAATCCCACTGTTGGGCATACACACTGAGGAAACCAGAATTGAAAGAACATGTGTACCTTGATGTTCATTGCAGCACTGTTTATAATAGCCAGGACATGGAAGCAACCTAGATGTCCATCAGCAGATGAATGGATAAGAAAGCTGTGGTACATATACACAATGGAGTATTACTCAGCCATTAAAAAGAATACATTTGAATCAGTTCTAATGAGGTGGATGAAACTGGAGCCGATGATACAGAGTGAAGTAAGCCAGAAAGAAAAACACCAATACAGTATACTAATGCATATATATGGAATTTAGAAAGATGGTAACAATAACCCTGTATGCGAGACAGCAAAAGAGACACAAATGTATAGAACAGTCTTGTGGACTCTGTGGGAGAGGGAGGGGGGGATGATTTGGGAGAATGGCATTAAAACATGTATTATATCATATATGAAATGAATCGCCAGTCCAGGTTCAATGCAGGATACAGGAAGCTTGGGGCTGGTGCACTGGGATGACCCAGAGGGATGGTATGGGGAGGAAGGTGGGAGGGGGGTTCAGGACGGGGAACACATGTATACCCATGGCGGATGCATGTTGATGTATGGCAAAACCAATACAATATTGTAAAGTAATTAGCCTCCAATTAAAATAAATAAATTTAAATTTAAAAAAAAAAGAATAAGTAGCTATAAAGACATTCATATTGACTGCATGCAGTATGGCAAGTAGTCAAGGCTAATCATTCAGACTACATTTCCAAGTCAGCTGACTCAATCTTTGATCTCTACTCTTCAAGTAATACTGTTCTTTCTAAGGCCTCAAGCACTCTTAGAAACTTGATTCCAGTTTCGGATTTCACTGTCACTCAACCACAACTCAGTGATACTTTTCTATCACTTTTTTTTTAAATCAAGTGACTTTTCTTTCCAAAATGTTACCCAGATCCTTTCCAGACTCAACAGCTTCTTCTCTCCTCTTACACAGCTTTCCAGATACTCACAGCCAACGCGGGCATTTCTTTACCCATCTGTGCTGTCCCTGTCTTCAGCCTCTTCACTCATTCTAAATTCCTTACTTAAGCTACTCCACTTCTTCATATTACTTGCCAACTCCAAGTGTAAAGTTGCTCCACTCCAGGTAAAAGAATTGCTATCACCTAGGCTGCCTGGCACAGGAGTCCCAGATGGAATAGAACACTGACATTCTGAAACCTTAAGTTAAATTATGAATAATCCTGCCCAAGGAAATTCTTGGTCTCTCTTTGGATTTTTCAGGGGTACACTTTCAATCCAAATTTCAGTATGAACAGGTAACTCATAGTGAATGTCAGTGCTGACATCAATTATGCTCAAGTCCTTCCAATTCAGCCCTACCCTGGTAAGTCAGAATCCCCTGGACACTTATGTCACCTATGGCATATCCAGTATTCAGCCTGCAAATACCCCAGCAGCTAGGATAAGTTCTGTTATTCCGTCTGCCCCTGGATTCCAAGACCAAACCAAACCTTCAGTTTCAAAACCTAGTTATTTCTCTGACTCCGACCCTGGGTCCCTATTCTGATATTTCAGTTTGTGTTTTGAGATTAGAATTCTGTCTGACTTGTACCTTGCTGCTGTGATTGTTGATTTTATGAGTCAACTTGACTGAGCCATGGGTTACCCAGGTATTTGGTTAAACACTATTTCTGGTATGTCTGTTTCTCAATAGTATTTCTCTCCATCAAAATGGATACTCCCTCCCCGACACGGCTCCCAGCCTACAACTCTGCCAAGACCTAACTCTTTGTCTGCCTCCTCTAGTCTACAGTGAGGGTAAAATGAAACTTGGGAGCCAGTAACCATCCAATGCTAAAAATGTAGATAACCTATTTTAACACAAAACACCAGTCCAAAACTTTTAAATGCGCATATTTTCATGAAATTTAAGATATGTCAGTGTATTTAGTAAATAGTAAATAGAGAACATTGAAGCCATGGGAATGATTAAGTAAACAGAGGAATAAACAGGAGAGAGGAAGACACCATATTGGGTAGAAGGCATTTAAAAAGCAGATGAAGAAATGAGACCAAATAGGAGCAACTGGAGAAGTAGGAAAAAAACTGCACAAAATGTCATCAGATAGTCAAGGTAAGAAAACTGCATAGAAGGATAAACATAATCATGTAAAATACCCTCTTATCTTTGAAAAAAGTAATAAGGCCTGAATATATAGTGTTAGGCTTTTCAATTATTTTTTTTAATTTTTTCCAGCTTTATTGAGATATAATTGTCATATAACACTGTATAAGTTTAAAGTGTACAATGTAATGAATGATTTGATGTTATAGTCTTGCAATTCTAAGAGTTGCTGATCACCTAAAACAGACACTTTCTTTAGTGGAGCAACAGGAGAAAAGCCCAGATTGTATTCACTGAAGTATTAAATCATTTAACTATTATCAATGAATGTCAACTAAGCATCAGAGCCTGTACTTATTGATGGAAACACAACAATAAACATAGTAAGAATATTTCCTATCTTCATGGAGTTTAATGCACTAAGACCAGGGCATAGCTTTGTCACAATACAAGTTATTTAATTCTTATTTTCTTATACCCAGAGGGCTTCAGAAATTCATGTTACCTGCCTGGCCCCTATAGTGTGGGTTACTGACTCCAGAAAATACTTTAAAATGTATTTTAATTCATTATAATCAAATATGTGCACCAACAGTATGTACAAGAACTGATCTAGACATGAAGTTAAGGGAGGCTCCCCCCCCAAAAAATGCAGTGAGTCTGGAAAATTGTGGATAACAAAAATAAAAAGAGGGAAATGTCTGCCTTTATTAAATGGCAAAATTCTCAAAATTGCATGGGTTTTAACAGAAGTATGCACAAGCGAAAACAACAAAAAGAAAAGTGAGTGAATATTAATACATACTTCCATCTTTGGTTTGGGGATAAAAGAAGGAATAGCTTCCACTCAGTGCTAAAGCAATATTTGACAGTAAACAGCTTAATATGTTTTTATACATAAACAAAGAGGCTGTTTCTCCCCTCACCACCTCCATCCAGCTCCCGATTCCAATGAGAGGACTGATGTGGGTTGGTTGAGGACTGGGTAGGCTTTTGTGAGGCCAGTTGTGGGAATGGAGATCACAGGTACTCCTCTGAAGGAACGGCTGAGCTGAGTGGACTGCACCTGGCTCTGTCTAAACAGGGATTATTCTGAACAGTTACAAAATATAAATAAATCAAACATATTCCCTCACCAGTGCCCTTGAATTTTTGCTACCTGCTCCACGTACACTTTCTGAGACATTCTGGACAATAAACAGTACTTCCCTGAGACTGCTTTACAAAAATCCAACACTGGGTAGTATTTTGCATTTTTTTTTTAACTTTGTCTTTATAAAATAAGGAATTTCTTTTGTCTTTTTTTTCTGCTTCACTTCTATAAAATTTATTGATTATTTAAATAAAAATTTTTTCTTGAGGTGTAAAGCAGAATATTTATTTAGGAAATCCCATCTGCTGCCAAGTTACTTGCCAATAGAAAGGTGACAAGCATAGTTACTTGTGAGTTTTAATTCAATATCTTACAGTGTTTTTAGTAGCCATTAGACAAATATATATACATATATATAAGTACTTTTACCTTATCACAAAGTTATCTTTAAAACCTTGAAAATGGGATTGTCAAACTTTATTTAGATTCTGTAACTGCTTAGAGTCTGATGTAAAAAATGATAATATTTAAATTAAGAGCAAGAAATATTTTAAATAAAAGCAGAGGAGAAGGTGCAAGGTACTCAAAAGGGAAAAAAAATCACTTTTCCTTTACATGTGTTTTCTTTGTTGTCATATCTTCTCTTTATTATTGTTCTTCATTTAAATGAAGAACACTCATTGTTCTGAGTGATTTTCCCTAATCTTTCTTAAAGTCCTTCTTTTCCTCCTGTTTTTCCCTACTCTTCAAAATAAGATTAACTGAAATAGCAAGAAAATAAAAATTGGGGGATATATATATCTGGTAAGACAATTCTAAGCCAGATTGGCACAGATTATTTATAAGGACCTTCTTAGGTGAGTCACAGTCAGCATATGCTTTTCCTAAGGAAAGTTGAAAAGACAGGAGATATTTATTTTGAATCAGTTCAGCTCAGTTGCGTCCAACTCTTTGCTACCCCATGGACTGCAGCATTCCAGGCTTCCCTGTCCATCACCGACTCCCAGAGCTTGCTCAGACTCACGTCCATTGAGTCAGTGATGCCATCCACCTATCTCATCCTCTGCCATCCCCTTCTCCTCTTGCTTCAATCTTTCCCAAAGTCAGGGTCTTTTCCAATGAGTCAGTTATTCACATCAGGTGGCCAAAGTATTGGAGTTTCAGTTTAGCATCAGTCCTTCCCATGAATTTTCAGGACTGATTTCCTTTAGGATTGACTGGTTGGATCTCCTTGCAGTCCAAGGGACTCTCAAGAGTCTTCTCCAACACCACAGTTCAAAAGCATCAATTCTTCGCGCTCAGCTTTCTTTATAGTTCAACTCTCACATCCAAACATGACTACTGGAAAAACCGTAGCTTTGACTAGACAGACCTTTGTCAGCAAGTGATGTCTCTGCTTTTTAATATGCTGTCTAGGTTGGTCATAGCCTTTCTTCCAAGGAGCAAGCATCTTTTAATTTCATGACATGCAGTCACTATCTGCAGTGATTTTGAAGCCAAAGAAAATAAAGTCTATCACTGTTTCCATTGTTTCCCCATCTATTTGTCATTAAGTGATGGGACCGGATGCCATGATCTTTGTTTTTTGAATGTTGAGTTTTAAGTCAGGTTTTTCACTCTCCTTTTGCACTTTCATCAAGAGGCTTTTATTTATTTTTTGAATAAAAGAAAGAAAAAAAAATATCTAGTAGTTTCCAATAACCATCTCAACAATAAAGTCAAGACCAGCAAGATGCTTTCTAAGACCATCATGATACCCTCCACATTCAGCACTTTCCAAAATAATTCCCAAGGTATCATGTCTCAGTTTTGGGAAGAATCAAATGTGGAACAGTAGCAAATAGAGTTGAAATATCTGTGAAGGGAGCTCTCAACAGCACAGTAGGAGCCTGAGGCAGCCTGCAAAGTAGCCTATGTCTCAGAGGGTCCCACCAACAGGGAAATGGGTGTTTCTCCATTTGCATCCAAGACTGAGCCCACAGTGGAACAAGCAAAAGCCAGACTCTCCCAGATCTACCTGTCTGGGGAGGGCAGAAGACGTCTGCAAGGTTTGTGCATCAGGAGCAATGAGGCAGAAGCCACAGAGAAATCAACAAGAGGAGCAAAGACCAAAGGGAGCAAGAGGAGATGCAGGCAACTAAGCACTGGCCCAAAAGGCCAGTTCTGAAAAGCACAACACTGGCTTCCGGATTCTGGCAAGCCAGGTGGGAGGAATGGGTGAGAGATGTTTTCACAGAGTAAAAGGAAGAGCCAGGAAAACTAGTTGATTTGCACATGACTCTTTGTATGGCCGTATGGCCATTGTAAGGGCTTCCCAGGTGGGGTAGTGGGTGAAGAATTCACCTGCCAATGCAGGAGACATAGGAGACCCAGGTTTGATCCCTGGATTGGGAAGATCCTCTGGAGAAGGAAATGGCAACCCATGCCAGTATTCTTATCTGGAATTTGAGGAGCCTACCAGGCCAACAGTCCATGGGATCTCAGAATCAGATACAACTGTGAAACTGAGCGTGCACACACACACACACACACACAGCCACTGTAAACATAGGCTACCTAGTTTGCTCAAGGCTTGTCATTGTTGTTTTATTTTTCCTGGTAGTAGTTAGTGATTATACCAACATTTATAGAGTACCTACAGAACAGTTGGTTTCAACTGCTGAGATATGGTTACCCATTATGCTTGTACTTTAGCTCCATACCAAGCACATGGGCATTATCTATATATAAATAATATATACAATATATAAATATATATGTATCTGTATATAAATATATATATCTTTGTCTTTTAAATATATATATTTAAATATATATATTATAAATATATAATATATATTATATATAATGTATATGTTATAAATGTATATATATATATATTTGTCTATGAGGTAGACATTAGTACTAATTTAAGTTCATAAATTATAAAGGAAGAAATAAGGTTGAGAAAGTTTAAGAAACTTGTCCAAGTTTGCAGAGTTAACACATGACAGAGTCAAAATCCACATCTGAACCTCTGATCAAACTTGCAACTACTTCATTGCCCAAGTGAGTATTGTCATAGAAGCTGGGAGCTGGCAGAATTGTCATGTACCTGGAAGCCATTTTAATAGTAAAAGAAAGCTAAGACAAAAAGGCTTCCCAGATGGCACAGGGGTAAAGAATCCTCCTGACAATGCAGGAGACGTGCGTTCAATCCCTGGGTTGGGAAGATCCTCTGGAAAAGAAATGGCAGCCCACTCCACTATTCGTGCCTGGGAAATCTCACAGACAGAGGAACCTGGAGGGCTATAGTCTATGGGGTGGCAAAGAGTTGGACACAACTGAGCATGAAAACACACACACATACACACCACCATATTGAGTATTTGGAAGGAGTGCTGGAAGGCTAGAGTCCATTCTTACTTGGAGAGAACTTGAGACTGCATCTTGGAAATTACCACATGACTACAGATGTAATAAGTGTTATTATAGATTTTGAACTCTATCATAATCATCATTTAAAGTAATTCCATGTTCTTAGTTTTCACGGTAGAAAACCAAATAAAAATAAGCAACAAAGAAGACTTCTGACAAATATGCCCATAAGAATAGGAACCTGTATATGGCTTTAACTAATATTAATAAGATGTGAGGATTTTTTTCCAGGAATGCTTTGAAAATCTGAAAAATTTTAATGCTATTTGCAAAGAACAGTTCTGTGCTGCATTTATCTCCCTGTGTTCTCTAAGCACCTATGGATTTTTGTAGTTCTCTTCTTAAGCAGCTCATGATGCTGGAGAATCACATAGCCAAGAGAATTGAGCTCAGTAATTCCATGAGAAGAAAGTCCAACTGAGGTAATGTATCTGAATTTAGTACCTAAATTAAAAGTTTGAGACTCAGCTTTCCCCGAAGTAATTTCTTCTCTCATCAGGGAATGTATATGCTATAAATAAGATTCTGTGGCTCAAAAGCTAATTGTTTGAGAACACCTAATTGAAAGTAATAGCTAATGAGAGGGTCGCATTAGCGACTTAATGTTAGTGGTCACATTAGGATTCTGCATTTATACAAACCTGGTTTATTTCCCCTTTCATAGACGGCATTAGGAGCTAAGTAAATTATTCTGGGAGAGCTGCACTGGCTGATGTATGCTGGGCTGGACCACAGGACATTAAGGAACACAGCAAAGAAAGCTCTGCTCCTAACTCACAGATCTTTAGAACGAGGGTATAATTCTGCCTAAACTAAAGCAAATAAAGGATCATTGAAAACACCCAAAGAATATTAAAAGTCAAGAGTAGAGTCCAAGGTTTTAAACCTAATGTTTAGGGAAACATGGAGAAATAAGAAAGCCAGGGAACAAATTCAAATGTTACCTTCTCTCAGGGTCTCTGCACTCTGTGAATGTATGGGGTCAGGTTTGGGTTTAAAAATGACAGTTTCCCTCAGTCAACAAACCTGGCCTTGGAGAGAGGCATACAAACCAGATTCACACGTCACTGTCTGACAAGATGTTCATTGATAATTTTAGCAGTGCTGAAGTGCTTATCGATACAAATTTCCTCTTAGAAAAGCATCTTAAACTCATGGAAAAAAAGAATTCAACTACAAAAAGCAAACATGGAATTCAAACCTTTGTAAGAAAGTGGGTGGCTGAAGCAGAACATCTTAGAAAGATGTCAGACAACATGGTGATGTTTATGAACAATTGCCTTGTTATCAGCAAATTTCTGTCCAGGCTTTTGAACATAAAAACCATTAAAATAAGCGATTTGCAACATGGTTAACAACAGACTGACCTTATTTAGTTTACAAATTATAGAATACAAAGCAAATGCTACAGTTTTAGGTATATAGATACATAGGGAACTCTCACCAGACACGCCTACTCCCTTTACAATGGCTATTGAAGAAAAAGTAGAACCATTAGTGATTGGTTTCAGTAAACTACATTAGTCGCAAAAAAATGTTTTCATTATTTGTTAAATATTTACATAAACTAACAAAAGAATAGATTTAAGCATCCAGTTCTCCTGCATTTTGAATTTTCAAGTATCTGAAAAATAATCCTCTTTCTATAAGAATTTTAATATGTTTTAACACAGTTGATTTATTCACTAATCCACTCATTTATTCAACAAATATTTATGGATGGCAGCTATGCTGAAGGACAGAAATACCAACAAAGAATGATCAGGTATTATATTCCTATTTAGTATTCCTTTCTGTTCAATCTTATGAATCTCTCTTTTTGGCAACAAAAAGGGGAGCCAGCCCAAACAATCTACAAGGAAAGATCACAACAGAGTGAAAACTTAATGTGTTAGGAAAGTCAAGCTGGGGTGTGGGGAGAGTGACAGGGATTCACGATACACTTAAGCAAAAAAGCTGAAATGCCAGAAAATGTGTTTAGGGAGACAAAGTTATTTCCGTATCTCACTTCTTTGTGGGGATGAGACATAATTTATCATCAGAGATCTTTAGGACTCTACACGAAGTGGGCTTGAGAGCAAGTATTCTCAATGATGATGACAGCTAAGTGAGGCCAAGTAAATTAGAGATTTAGACACGTTATTCTTGGACCACTGTTACGTGAGACCTTAAAAACCGTGCCCACGTCCACATAAAACTACTGGAATTCATTACCACCTTGGCAGTGTTTGTATAAGAGCCTGAAAGTCACAATGTTCCGGAAATTTTGAGGGGATAAAACTGATCCTTCACTTTTGCATCTGAAAAGTTACAAGCAAAATATAATGGATAAGTGAATACCTGCCTCTCATCACATCACTAAAATTTTATTTTCAACTTTAAGTATATATTTAGGGTTGTTATCATCTAGGCAGGGAAGGCATGCTCCCTGGATATTTTGAAAAATATCTAAAAAAGGTATAACTATAAATTCTACCATTTATTTACCTGACTATGTAAATTAAAGTATAGTTTTATACTGACTTAGGACAATACAGCACAGGTGAATTTAAGAATATTTATGATTAAAGAGATATCATTGTCATGAGGCACAACTATTAAAATTTATATGTCTTTCATCTGTGCATGCTAAGCTGCTTCAGTTGTGTCCTACTCTTTTGGATCCTATGGACTGGGACCTGCCAGGCTCCTCTGTCAATGGGATTCTCCAAGCAAGAATACTTGTCAGGCCCTCCTCCAGGGGATCTTCCTGACTCAGGGATCTGATCAAACCCACATCTCTTGTGTCTCCTGCATTGGCAGGCGGGCTCTTTACGGCTAGCACCACATGTTTGCATCAAAATATACTTTTGATGTAAATGACAATGAAAACACTAAATGTAACTGAAACACTAAAAGCTATCAATATTTGATGAAGAAGACTAGTTCACAAATATAACCCCAAGAGCAAAATTCTGGGGACAGTTTTTTAAAACATGTTATCCTATAGATTCAAGGAGGGTTTCTATAACTGTGATCCAAAACCTGTCACAAAGTCCTCTCTGCTCTCAAATACCAATCCCCAACTGAAGAAAGACTTCCATCATGTAGGCTGATAATACTAGGAGAATATCAAATCCCAAGACCATCGACAGGAACATGTTTTTAATGCAGGAAAATGCAGACCTACATTTTAGTGAAGTGGATGATTAATAAAAATCATGCACCTAAGAGAATGTAAAACCAAGCACAGCATGACTATTTAGGCCAGCTATTTTTCTACCTACTTCGGAATTAAAATCAGTAACATGAACACAGTTATTTCATGCTAACACAGGCCAGTGCCTTCACTGTCAACCAAATTTAAAACTGGCAGAGTATTTATAAATAGTAGTATACAAAATATTATTTTATCCACCAGCTTTTGGCTGAGTATTTGTGCTCCTCCTACTCCACAATTCTTATGTGGAAGACTAATTACCAAAGTGGTGGTATTTGAGGTGGGGCCTTTGGACGGTAATTAGATCATGAGAATGAAGTCCCCATGAGTGGGTTAGCATACTTGTAAGGAGAGACACAAGAGAGATTAGCTCCTCCTACATGAGGATACTTCAAGAAAATGAGAAAATAGATATCTATAAACCAAGAAGAGTGTACTCGCCAGACACTAGATCTGCTGGCATCCCGATTCTGAACTTCCCAGCCTCCAGAATTGTGTGAGACAAATGCTTGTTGCTGAAGCCACCCAGTCTATAGAATTTTTGTTTATAGCAGCTCTAACTAAAATACATTATACCAATATATTTCACTAAAACAGGTTTATGTTGAGAAAATAATTAAGCATCTATTTCAATGAACTGCCAAAGACCGTACATAGAATGTAACCAATAGGGGTTTAGTATATTTAGATTATATATGGAAAACAGAGACCAACAGCAAACACTGCTAAGTATCTAGAATTTAAACTTGCATTTTTTTTCTTGTGAACATTATAGATTTAATTCTCTTTACCATTTATGAAAAAAAAGCCGCCTTAATGTACAGGCCTTTAGTACCACGTTATGTAGCATCTTTCTACCTCACAATTTCAGGAACTATGAGTAGACACCACCTTTACTCGCATTATACTTCCATTGAGGAAATTTTTGTTGGATCCCTCCTATAGACCAGGTACAAAATTATTTAAAAGACTAAGGAATATGGGAGTAGATTCAATAAGTATCTCCCTTTGTAGAGCCTATATAGCAGAGGAAGGAGAGATATTATACATGTAAAATTTTTCTGAAAGAAAATTACAGGCTGGATAAACTTCATGAAAGAAAGAAGGAAAGAATTAATCTGATACATAGTGATTTTAAATAGCATGGCTTCTTTTAGAAGATAGAAAATGAGAGAGACAACTTCTGAAGATTCATGAGACTTTTTCAAGTAGGAAAAAAATGTGAAAGCCTTAAGGCAAATAATAACTTGTTTTGTTTTTTTTTTTGAAGAATTGAAATAAGGTCAGGATGGCTGAAGAACCATCCTGTACCTGGACCAACTTTGCACCTAATTTGTACTTTCAGTAATGTTACTTGCCCTCCACTGATAAACAAGTGGAAAACTGGACAAAATACATGGGGAAAAAAAAACAAACCTGTTTTCAGCTATTGAAAAATAGGCAGTGCCCGATTGTGACTCCTAAAACAAAGGAAGAAAGTGAGCTGACTTCTACCATTGCCTCAGTTTTCTGATTGAAGTTGACAGATCATTTTTGGAGAAAGGAAGAATAGAAGCTAAGCATACCACACGAAGACTGAAGTAACTGGAGTTGGCATCCAACTTTACAAGAGAAGAGGAAGCTATATTAAAAAAAAAAAAAAACAGAAATATGAATAGAGGTTTCCTTCTGTCCTTGTTTGAATACAAAAGTGCATTAAGTGTAGGGTAAAATACCATAATGCCAAACGTAACACTCACAGATTTAGAGATTTAGACATGTTACTACACGATTTCCAGAGCTCATGAAGACTAGGGAAGTATTGAAATTCCCACAAGCCAAAAGGGAAGCTTGTTGAAAGCACTACGTATTGAAATAGGACTAATAAAGAGTCATGCCTTAAAATATTCCTGAAATAAAGGCCTCTCTAGTCCCGCTAAAATATTAAGTAGCACGATAAGTAAATCACGTACCTGCCAAACAACTGTTAAAGAAAAACAACAATCCAGACACTCAAGATTTATGAAGAAGCAGTAAACTTTAACCAACAGCCAGAAGTAATATCACTCAATAGAAGCAGGCCCATTAATGACAGAGATGATGGACTTAGTAATCAAGAACTTTAAAACAGCTATTATAAATATGCTTAAAGATTTAAATATTTGAGTACAATGAAGAAAGGGATAAAAGCTTCTTGAGCTTCAAGACATGAAAAACACAGTATCTGAAATAAAGATTAGTAGTTGGGTAGATTAGACACTGCAGAAAAAGAGATAAGTGAATTGAAAAACATAAAGTTAGAAGTTATCAAATCTGAGGCACAAAGCAATAAAATACTAAGAATAATTCCCAGAGAATAAAATTAATGGCTTTAATGATCTCTAAAACAATGTTGAATGAGCTAAAATACATGAAATTGAAGACACACAATGAGATCAGAGAAATAGCTCAAGAAATTTGCTAAAATTTTCCAAATCTGATAAAAATTAAAAACACAGATATACTAAGCTGTTTAAACTCCAATAAGAATAACACAAAGAAATTCATAAAAAGAAGCATCATGATTAAATGGTTGAAATTCAATAATAGAGACAAAATTTTAAAAGCAAACAGAGTGGAACAAAGATCAGAATAGTTGTCAATTTTTAATAAGAACTATTGCAAGCAAGAAGATGATAGAATGACATCTTTCGATACATGTCAAGCTACAATTCTATATCCAGACAAAATATTTTGCAAAAATGAAAAAAAAAGACATTTCCAGACAAACAAAGTTGAGAGAATTGAAACTAGCAGCCCTGCACAATAAATGATTTTTTAAAAGTGTTTGGGTTGAAGAAAAATAATACCAGATGGAAATTGGTATCTACAGAAATGAAGAGAAAGTACAAGAAAGAGTCAGTATATGCAATGTCAGTTTTTCTCATTTTTAAAATTTCCTTAAAAGACAATGCTTATTCAAACAATGTATTGTCAGGTATGTAACATGTGTAGAAGTAAAATATATGTAAGAAAAATTATATAAAGTTAACATGAGGAAAATTAAAATGTATTGTTATAAGGTACACTGTTTTATTGTATACTGTTACAAAGAAATAAAGATCAGATGAAATAAAAATAAAATAAATAGAGAGCGGACCTAAATCTGATCAAAGCAATAATTACATCATTAAATAGTCTAAACATAAAATTAAAAGGTAGATTGACAAAATTTATATTCCAAATCAAGAGAACTATATGCAGATTGCAAGAAAGCCTTTTGAAATATAGAGACAGAGAGAGACTGAAAATAAAAGGTTGGTAATGAAGATGCCATGCAAACACTAAACAGAGAAGGCGGGAGTAACTATATTGATAAAAGACAGACACTCAGACTTCAGAACAAGTTATATTACTAGAGAGAAGAACTCTATTTTATCACAATGATAAAAGGATCCGTTCATCAAGAATACATAACAACCCTGGGAACTCCCTGGTGCTCCAGTGGTTAGTGCTCTGCACTTCCACTGCAGAGGGCACAGATTCAAGCCTTGATTAGGGAACTGAGATCCCACATGCCAAAGGGCACAGCCAAAACTAAATAAAGAGAACACATAACAATCCTACATGTGCATGTGACTAATAATAAAGTTTCAAAATACGTGAGGCTAAAATTGACAGAATTAAAAGGACAGAGACATATTCACAGTTACAAGTGAAGATTTCAACTTCCCTCTCAGTGACTGATGACATGTGTACTAGAAAATCAGTAAGTAAAAAGAAGCCTTAATCAACATGAACAACCAAGTTTACCTAACTGGTATTTATAGCATGTCACTATCATGAAAGCACAATGTGCCAATATCTGTAGGGTGGAGCCTGAGAAGTCACATAAATGTTAGTGTGAAGGACTGAAGGTAACCATGAGAAAGGGAAGAGGTGAGGAAGTGCCAAGGAAGTCTATAGAAAATATTCTCTGAAACCAAACCATTTCTGCATGCTAGCTGGCCTGAACTTTCATCAGCCTAAACCATATTCAAAAGATAACCTGTTTATAAGACAGAATATCAAGCAAAGCAAATGCCAATGTTCAAAATTTAGTAAAAAAATCAGGAAAACAAGAGACGAGAACATAACTGCAAAATATGGGGTGAAGGCGAGGATGCTAGAATAACTATTTTAAAGAACTCTGCAGCAGAGAATTTTAAAATAATGTTTTACATTAAAATGAAGCCACAAGCATCCTGTATCCTCCAATTAAAATAAATAAATTTAAATTAAAAAAAAAGAATAATAAAATGAAGCCACACACTTCCCATGTTTCTATACTTAATATCAGCCTTGGAAGACTAACTAGCCCGTGTTCTTTTCATCTGGGATAACTCTGAGAAGTTACTGTGAGATCTCAGAATGATCAGAATAATTGTGTTGGAGAACACATGCACTTAAAGTTTAATGCATTATAAGTCTAAATAAATATATTCATACTTCATCTATTAGTGTCTCTTCTAAACCCTCTTCCCCAAGGCAAAACAGCTTATTTGTTTGTTGGTGTATTCTTTTGACTCTGACATTGTCCACGTCTCTTTCCATGCTCACCACATATATACTTATTCCATTCAGTGGTTTTCATTCCTTATCCCAGCAGGTATTCATTGTTTCAATAACATTTTATGCCTTCTTGCTCTTACCGCCAATGTCTTATAGTACAATACAGCTTCCATCAGGCTGAAATCAATCCCAAGAGAAGATGAAAGTTATGTAGATTTGATAAATTTGTAGATCTATACTGCTTTGCTGTACATCCATAGGATATGCCGTTTGACAAAATAAGCTCAAATTTTTCCTTTTCAAAATGGGCATTTATAGCATCTGGCTCTTCAAGTCAACCTGTGTCACTGGTTTGCAATTTACTGTGGATGAGTAAATCCCCTATGAGATCTCTAATTTGGGTCTGCAGTACAGTGTGGATAGGAAAACACAATCTAATAAGTGTGCCACCAAGATGAGCCAGTGCTCTTAAGCAAGGCACAAACAGCGCTGTGACATTTCCCTAACTAAAAATACTCTTTAACTTTTTTACTT
Source organism: Bos mutus (assembly GCF_027580195.1). Lineage (NCBI taxonomy): Eukaryota > Metazoa > Chordata > Mammalia > Artiodactyla > Bovidae > Bos > Bos mutus. Next base: position 53,058,446 of record NC_091630.1, on the reverse strand, counting down.
TTGAACAAATAAATCAAGAGGTAATATTTTTGCTCAACTGTAGCACTTCCAAAATAACTCTGCATATCTCTGCCTTCAACTTTGATTCCTTTTATTTTTTCCTTAATTAATCATTTCCCACTGATAGCCCATCAAAGAGATTGAACATGTAAAAACTTAATAGATCTACCTACTCAAGTGTTATACCAGCTTTTGTTGTTCTCAGCCAGAATAACAATGCCAATTTTGCTTTTGAATGAAGAAATTAAATTTGTTTTTCTCTGAAACATTGATGACATCAACTCATAAAGATGACAAGCTTACTTTAGATTACTTATTACCTTGTGTTATAACTCATGTAAAGGGGAAGAATCAAGTTATATAACTGAAAAATTATATATTTAGTAATGAGGCATTGTAGATGACAATAATTTTGTTGCAACCAACTATTTATTTTTACAAAGAAATTTAGCATTAGCTGTTAAATAATGAAACAACTTAATTTAATAAAATGATAGTAGAAATGAATAAGATTACCCTAATTGTCCCCTAAATCCTTATTACTCAAAGTATGATCCATGCGTCAGCCTCACCAGGGAGTTGATTAGAATCTCAGGCCCACTACAGATCTACAGAATCAGAATCTTCAACTGAACAAGACTCCCAAGTTATGTATGTTAAAGCTTGAAAATTCATCTAAATTAGTTGAACTTGTGGTACTAACTGAAAGTGTCAGAATTCTAACACCACCATGTTTCACAAAGCATTCAACGACATAAGCTAACTGATATTTTAATTTCCCAATAGCAAAAGCCAGCAAATTTTGATTAATACTGAATCAAGTTCTTCTTTATTTATTGGGACAAGTCATTAAGAATCCACAGATACCATAGGTTGTAAAACTTTTTGTCTCTTCAGATCCTAATCTATTCTGTTTCACATTGTGAATTTCTGCTCTCTGTTGTGTTAAAGAAAAAAACTAGAATATTTATCATTTATTATATATCATTAATAATTCTTCTACTTAAAATCTAAAATGATATTTATCTTCATAATGCAAGCAAATATTATGTTGAATTTCAGAAAATCAAAATATTGCTTTGCTTTTTTGCTTATAACATGAGACATAAGTGTTCAAAACCATAAAATATAGTTGTGTCCTGACATATTCATGGGAGCCAGCACAGTTAATTCAAGAACCCTGGGGGTTTTCTCCCTTATCTTAAAAATGAGCTGATGGTTTAAATTAAATCAAGACAATGAAAGGGCAAAAGCAGATATCCAGAACTTGCTCTGTCATGAAACTTCTCTGAATACGTTTTTTTGAAGAACCAAGACATTAGAAAATGATGTTTCTCACCCTATTTTGCTACTTCTGCTTCTGGCAACACCACTGTTTCATGGATGTCAAGTGAAATGTTGGAGTCGTGTCTTGTCCCTGCCTTTCCTTTGTTTTCTTTTCTCTTCCTCTCACCCCCATTAAATTGGTTTCAGAGTTACATACATTTCACTCCACATCGATCTCCTTCTTGGCATTCCAAATTCTGTCTCACATTCAGACCCCCATCACTCCCTGACTATACTTTTAAAGAGAACACTAACTGATATCACTTTCTATTTTTCCACATTTTCATCAGTCCTATTAGTTCTGTGGTCAGTTAACTCTCCCAAAGCTCTGATCCAAACGTGACACCTTCTATTTCTAAAACTTTCAATAACTTCTTGCATATAAGACTTCTCATAATAACTCCCCTATGTTCCCGAGTCCACATTTCTCCTATGCATCAAAATGAACTGTCTCCAGGACATATTCTGTTCCCCTTTGTGGTTTTGCTTCTGCAAATCCACTCCATTTGGAAAAGTCACTTCTCTTGATGTCCCTGTTAAGATTTTATCCACTCACCTCAGTCCATCTTAATGGTCACATAAACTTGATTCCCTAAACTGATTTTATCTCTACCCATTTTGAAGCCCCTCATTTTGAAGCCCCTCAAGAAGCTATCTCTATACCACAGTTATGGAGTCTCTTTTGTGCTTTGCATTACAATTTTTTGTTCATGAGCTGGCTTCAAATATTTGAAAGCCTGTCATGGGGAAGAGGGATTAAACTTGTTCCACAAATCTCCAGAGTAGAACCAAGACTAATGACTAAAAGACACAAAAGACAGCTTTTAGCTCTATATAGAAAATAATTTTCTGACATTCGGAGTCGTCCTAATGTTGGGCTGCCTCGGTGTAGCACATTCCCTGTCATTGTAATGTTCAAGCATAGACTCGAAAAAGACTTTTAGGAAATGTGGTAGAAAAGTTAGATGAACCGGACCAGATGGTCAATAATAGTACCTCACAAGCCAGTGATTTTATTTTAATTTTATGCTTCTAAAGGCATTTTAGAAACCCAACTTAAATATAGTCTTGTCATATATTGGTATACTGAATCTGCCAAGAAAATCAAGGCTGATTTTTTTTTTAATCCACTATCTCGCAACTCCCCAACATCAGAATAAAAAGAATTCATCCAGAAAACAAACTTATGAAGTTGGGAGTGAACTAAGAGGGGAGAGAACTTAATTTTTTTTTATTGAAGTCCTCTATTACATAAATAATAATCTATCCCCTGAATATAAATTATATAAATATGTAGATAATAGCAGGCTTCCCAGGTTGCACTAGTGGTAAAGAACCTGCCTGCCAAGGCAGGAGAGTAAGAGACCCAGTTTGATCCCTGGGTCAGGAAGATCCTCTGGAGGAGGAAATGGCAACCCACTCCGGTATTCATGTCTGGAGAATGCCATGGATGGAGGAGCCTGGCAAGCTGTGGTCCAAAGGGTCCCAAAGAGTAGGACATGACAGCTTCCTAGCATGCATGCACATATAGATAAAAGTACATTTCTTGAATATCCATTTCAAAAATCACTTACTATATACTTTATAAAATCTGTGAAAGTTTCTTCTATTACATTATCATTTTTTATTATTTCTTAAATTAGTTTATTTATTTTTTTAATCTTTTGGCCACACCATGCAGCATATGGGATCTTAGTTTCCAGATCAGGGATCCAACCTGCAACCCTTGCATTGGCAGCGCAGAGTCCTACCCACTGGACCATCAGGGAAGTCCTATCATTGCTTCTCACATGAAAACAGAGTGCTTAGGGCTGCAATTCAAAACAGAGCAGTTTTACCTCACTTAACTCTGTATATCACATATTTAGGACCTGAAATAAATAGAGCGCATATGTACATTTCTGACATTTAAAGGGATTTCCTAGTATCTTTTTTAAATATAAGTTGATTTGACAACACTGACAGAGAGATGATTATGATAGTCCTAGAATTTAGTGAATGACTTATCAGGAATGTAAATTTCCTTTTAAAATAGACATTTAAAAATCACTTAAACCACTGTAGAAAACATTTCTTAGAAAGCAACTGCTTTAAGATGTTAATATATAAACAGACATAGACTGCTGCTGCTGCTAAGTCACTTCAGTCATGTCCAACTCTGTGCGACCCCATAGATGGCAGCCCACCAGGCTCCCCCATCCCTGGGATTCTCCAGGCAAGAACATTGGAGTGGGTGCCATTTCCTTCTCCAATGCATGAAAGTGAAAAGTGAAAGTGAAGTCGCTCAGTCATGTCTGACCCTCAGCGACCCCATGGACTTCAGCCTTCCAGGCTCCTCCATCCATGGGATTTTCCAGGCAAGAGTACTGGAGTGGGGTGCCATTGCCTTCTTCAAGACATAGACTAAGAATACTCGATTGACACAAGAAAACAACCTGGCATATAAGTAAACACAGAAAACTGTTCAACCATACTAATTATCAACCAAATTTTATGTTCAATGATGAAGTACTATTTCACACCTATTAAATTATAAAACTATTTTGAAAACCATATTCAGCAATGGTATGGCTGCAGTGAATCTAATAACATTGTTGGTGGTATTGCCAATCAGTACAATATTTGGGGAAGTTATTTGGCAATATATATTAAGATTTTTGTATTTCCTTATTCTTTGACCTAAGAATCCCAAATATCAGACTGTATCCTAATGAAATAATAAAGGAAAGGCTATTTGCATTGAGATTCATAGCTATATAAGTAACAACTAGAATTTCCAATGTTGTCATATAATACTTTCATTCAATTAAATATTATATAACCATTAAAAGTATAATTTTAAAGTTTGTATAGCAATGTGAAAAATGATAGGCATGTGATTAAGAATAAAAAGCAAGATTTAGAACAATATATTATCATTACATTTCTGTGCAACTTATGCAGTATGGACAAAAACTGGAAGGAAAATTTGATTTTTGTAAGGGTGATATTGAAAAAGCCCTATATGCTTGCTGTGTTTGCTGCATTATCATGGTATTTCTTCGTTAAAGCGAGTAAACTGTCATGCACAGCCTTACTATGTGGAAGGGGGCGGTGCCCATCAGGTTTCTCAGCTAATCCTTTGGCAGAAGATTTTTTTGGTGGGCATGATAAAGCTTTGGAAATAGGTTCTCTCCAAATTCTTTCTAGTTTCATTATTCCAAGTGATCTGAAAGAAAGAGTATATAAGAAAGTCTCTGTAAATTGAAGAAACTCACTTTTTCATAATAGTGAATTAGCCTTTTAAGATAAATTTTAGAAATATCTTGAAAGCATAGAAAGATAACTTCATTTGAGGCCACAATAACAGATACCGTGCATTAGGTGTTGACAATACAACAGACACTGAACTTGGACTTTATTTCTATTGCCTATTTCTCGAAATAATCCTATGAGTTTATTTCTCCCTGTTTTCTGGAGGAGACGGTTGAGGCAAAAAAAGAAAATAAGAAGTTACTCCAATATAAAATAAGAAATTTAAATTTCAAAAAAAGTAAATAAGAAATTTGCTTAAAGTCATACAGAACTTATCAGCAGGTGCAGAATTTGATTTCAGATCTATCTCCCTTTCCTGTTCATATTCTTTGCATCATAATAGGCTACCTCCCAGAAAGGTTTCATTTCAGGGGAAATTTTCTCAACTCCAGGGGAAATGCCTGCAATGCACAAGACCCTGGTTCAAATCCTGGCCCAATGCAGGAGGGGCATTCTCCAATCCCCTGGAGAAGGGATAGACTACCCATTCCAGTATTCTTGGGCTTCTCTGGTAGCTCAGTTGGAAAAGAATTTGCCTGCAGTGTAGGGGACCTGGGTTCAATCCCTGGGTTGGGAAGATCCCCTGGAGAAAGGAATGATTCCAGTATTCTGGCCTGGAGAATTCCATGGACAGAGGAGCCTGGTGATCTACAGTCCATGGGGTCGCAAAGAGTGGGACACAACTGAGTGCCTTTCACTTTCGGGGAAGCGTTACAAAGCCAATCACTGCACCAACCAATTACAACCCAACAAAGGCACCTGGAGTCACTGTAGCCCAAGTGCTGTGCTGTTAATGCCAACATTCTGTGTCTGGATGCAATAGACCATCGTCTCGTGCCTTGGACACCCACAGATGGAAACCACTCACAAATTTCTCCCTCCTCTAGGCACAAATGTAAAGTTTGAGGAGGTTTATTTTCTCGACTGCCAATCTATTCATTCATTTTATAAAACATTTTATATTCGGGTATAGCTGATTAACAGTGTTTTGATAGCTTCAGGAGTACAGCAAAAGGACTCAGTCATATATACACATGTATCCACTCTCCCTCCAAACTCCCCTTCCATCCAGGCTGCCACATAACATTTAGCAGAGTTCCCTGTGCTGTACAGTAGGAACTCCCAATCTCTTCAACTTATGTATCCCTCACTGAATGGTCAAGTTTTTAACAGTGGTCAGATAGTTATGCTAAAGAAATAGATATTTAACTGTGGACACTCAGACAGCAGCCTGTCAATTGGCAAAGTACTAGAGGAAAGCAAACGTTATTGCAATTCCTGAACTCACGTAATTGAGGTAGCCGCCCAAATGGTGCAGTGGTAAAAAAAAAAATCCGCCTGCCAGCTCAGGAGACCCAGGTTCCATCCCTGGGTCAGGAAGATCCCCTGGAGAAGGAAATGGCAACCCACTCCAGTACTCTTGTCTGGAGAATCACATGGATAAAAGAGCCTGGCGGGCCATAGTCCATGGGGTGGCAAAGGGTCAGACACAAGTGAGCAATTAAAAAACAACATGCTCTTCCTCAAAATAATATGAATTCTTTTCTCAAAAGATAGGAAAAAAAACTTATAATGCTGTGACCTGGAGAAAAACATGAAATGAGATATCCTTTTTTAATTTTTAAAATTAGGGAGGGGAATTTCCTGGTGATCCAGGGGTTAGGACTCTGTACTTCCACTGTGATGTGCCGGGGTCAATTTCTGGTCAGGAAACTAAGATCCCACAAGCCAAAAAAAAAAAAAAAATTAGTGAGAATTTGAGCAAAGTGAGAACAAATTCATTTACCAGAACACTAAAACAATAAATTACCCTGGAAACATTTTTAAAACATAGTGTAAACCATAAATCTATTACTGCTAAGTGAATTTGGAACTATTCAAAGGGGAATCAAATACAAATAAGCCCCCAAAAATCTATGATAAGATAATATATCAGGCTAAGGGTAAATAAGAAAATTTTGGAGGAATTTTGAAGGTCAGAAGCTGAGGACAGCCAAATATTCCCTCAGAATAGAGTTTTTAAGATTATCGCTAGAAATAAAACTAGTGAACTTGGCTCAGGTTCAGTGTAGCAGTTGTTATGCTCATTTATGCCTGGTGGTGCTTTAGTTGCTCAGTCGTGTCTGGATCTTTGTAACCCCATGGACTGTAGCCCACCAGGCTCCTCTGTCCATGGGATATCCCAGGCAAGAATACTGGAGTGGGTTGCCATTTCTTACTCCAGGGGATCTTCCCAACCCAGGGATCGAACCCGTGTCTCCAACATCTCCTGCACTGCCAGGCAGGTTCTTCAGCACTAACGCCACCTGGGAAGCCCCTATATGTACACCAATAATAGTACTTCATGCAAATATAGGAATTTACTTTTATATTTTACTTCTTTATTATTTGCATTGTTTCTTTAAGCTATGAATCTTCCTTTCCTCTTTGAAGCTTAGTGGTTTTAATTAATGAATATTATTTTTAGAGCAGCTCTAATTTACAGAAAAACTGACCAGAAAGTACAGAGCTTCCATGTATCCTCTCTCCCATCTCATCCATGCATACGTGTCTCTCCTATGTTCAACACCTTGTATTTTTGTGGTACATTTGCTATAATGGATAAGCCAGTGTTGTTGTATTATTAGCTAAAGTCCATAGTTTGCGTTAGGGTTCATTCTTTGTATTATATTAAATACATTCCATGAGTTTTGATGAATATATATTAATGTATATCCACCATTACAGTATGATACAAAACAGTTTCACTGCCCTAAACATCTCTAAGACCATATTTTAATGGAGCAATCTACCTCTCTCAGTTTGATATTGCCTCCCCATTAATGATAACATTGTATGCAAGCAGGTACCATGTTGAGCCTTTACAAAGTAATGAAGAAAAGTCAGTAGAACTCAAAATATTGGAAAGGTTAATACCTACTCCAACTATTGCTGGGAAAACTGCCAACCTCCTAATAATACTGTCTTTGGCTTTCTCAAGAAGGAAAAGATGATGCATGCACTTAAGTTCTTTGAATAGATCACTGTTTAAAATATGAAAGAAATTTTGCCTACTATAGCTAAGCATGATACCAAGAACTGAACATAGTATTACCTGGTAGAACCCAAAGTTCTAAAACTTGGTTAGCAACACGCAATGCATAATATATATTCAAAGGATTGATAGTGTTCAATAGTCTCTTGAAAGATGAAAAAAATTTTAAATAGCATATTGTAAAATGACAGCAACAAAAATGGAAAGGCTATTTAAGAAGATAACAGTGCTATAAAAAGTAAATAAGTAGGCTCCATATACTAGGTAACCACTAACACTTCACCTATAATTAATAAATTTATTTTTATGAATTTATGTGATGGTAGCAGTTCCTTGCAAAAAGAAAAAGGAATATGTAATCAATTGTTGCAGTCAATCAAGGTTTTTACCCCCCGTGCCCACAAAAAAATGCTGATGAGTTGGAAAGTGACAATGCTACAGCAGATTATGCAAAAGAAAGAAAATTTATTTCCTTGGGGGAAAATAATCTAAACTTGAGAGATTGATATTGCAGTGGACAAGCATTCAATTCCATAATTTTCTGTGTGTACCCCCAGGCTACTTAACATTGCAGGAGAAAGCCGCAGAATCATGTCAACTGGACTCACTACAAATTATGATACCTAAAACCATGCCCTCCACACTGCTCGGAAATCATTTTCATTTTTGTCTCCCTATTTCATGTTACATTGCAACTGAATTAAATCCTTTGCAATCATCTTAAGACTTCATCCTCAGCCGCACTGGGCTGATGACATTGTCATTTCATTGGAAAGATGGAGACTATCCTACTAAAGATTCTGTACAACCTCACCATCCACTCTACCTAACCCCACCCCAGAGAAACATATGGTAACTCTTCCACCCCAGTGCCTTCTCTCCTTGCCTATCAATCTTTCTCTGAGACTTGTTCCATCTGCCATCTCCCTTTATTGCATTTTCATTCTCTCCAGCCTCATGTACTTTTTAACCTATGCCTAGACACTTAATCAAGTTTCTTTTAATCCCTCAAGAAAAGTTTGTTCATCTCTCAAGTTTTCATTGAATGCTGCATATACTGAATCTTTGAAGACCGTTGATTCAGTAATTATATACTACATATTATAAATTAGACATTCAGATCAGATCAGATCAGATCAGTCGCTCAGTCGTGTCCGACTCTTTGCGACCCCATGAATCACAGCACGCCAGGCCTCCCTGTCCATCACCGACTCCCGGAGTTCACTCAGACTCACGTCCATCGAGTCAGTGATGCCATCCAGCCATCTCATCCTCTGTCATCCCCTTCTCCGCCTGCCCTCAATCCCTCCCAGCATCAAAGTCTTTTCCAATGAGTCAACTCTTCACATGAGGTGGCCAAAGTACTGGAGTTTCAGCTTTAGCATCATTCCTTCCAAAGAAACCCCAGGGCTGATCTCCTTCAGAATGGACTGGTTGGATCTCCTTGCTTACATATTATATATTAATTTATTTTAGAAGTTGCCTGAAAATAGGCTGGAAATTCCCTTGCCAAACAGAAGAGATGAAGATAGAGAACTTTCAAGATGCTCAACTGAACTGGAACTTCCAGTGATTCCCCAAGGTACATGAAAGAATATGGATAATTCTTCCCTCCCTACCCTCAGTCTTTCTCCAATACCTTTAGAAATAGAAATCTCAGATCCAGTTGTGATCTCATACCTACAGTGACAGTTTCTTAAAAACCTGCTTTAGATCTCTATAACTGGTGATTGAGGCTCATCAGTGAAAATATCTCATTAGTTGCTCAGTCATGTCCAACTCTTTTCAATCCCATGGACTGCAGCACACCAGGATTCCCTGTCCATCACCAACTTCCGGAGCTTGCTCAAACTCATGTCCATCGAGTCAGTGATGCCATCCAATCATCTCATCCTCTGTCATCCCCTTCTCCTCCTGCCCTCAGTATTTCCCAGCATCAGAGTCTTTTCCAATGAGTCAGCTCTTCACATCAGGTGGCCAAAGTATTGGCGCTTCAGCTTCAGCACCAGTCCTTCCAATGAATACCCAGGACTGATTTCCTTTAGGATGGACTGGTTTGATCTCCTTGCTGTCCAAGAGTCCAAGGGACTCTCAAGAGTTTTAAGCCAGCTTTTTTTTTTTTCACCTTTACAATATTGTATTGGTTTTGCCATATATCGAAATGAATCCACCACAGGTTTACATGTGTTCCCCATCCTGAACCCTCCTCCCTCCTCCCTCCCCATACCATCCCTCTGGGTCTTCCCAGTGCACCAGCCCCAAGCATCCAGTATCATGCCAGCTTTTTCACTCTCCTCTTTCACTTTCATCAAGAGGCTCTTTAGTTCCTCTTCACTTTCTGCCATAAGGGTGGTGTCATCTGTATATCTGAGGTTATTGATATTTCTTCCTGCAATCTTGATTCCAGTTTGTGCTTCATTCAGTCCAGCATTTCACATGATGTACTCTGCATATAAGTTAAATAAGCAGGGTGATAATATACAGCCTTGATGTACTCCTTTCCCAATTTGGAACCAGTCTGCCATTCCTTTTCTGGTTCTAACTGTTGCTTCTTGACCTACATACAGATTTCTAATATCTCATAACTACCCACTAATAAAATCAATATAGCAATAAATTAGTCATAGTAGAAGTGAGTTTGTCCATTCCAGATGTACTTAAAAATCTTTCCAAGGCAAGTATACTAATGTTGCTGTTGTTGTTGTTCAGTCTCTAAGTCATGTCCAATGCTTTGCAACCTCATGGACTACAGCACACCTGACTTTCCTGTCCTTCACTATCTCCTGGAGTTTCCTCAAACTCGTGTCCATTGAGTCGGTGATGCCATCCAACCATCTCATCCTATGTAGTCCCCTTCTCCTCTTGCCCTCAATCTTTCCCAGCATCAGAATCTTTTCCAGTGAGTCAGCTCTTCACATCAGGTGGCCAAAGTGCTGGAGCTTCAGCTTCAGCATCAGTACTTCCAATGAATATTCAGGATTGATATCCTTTAGGACTGACTGGTTTGATCTCCTTGCAGTCCAAGGGACTCTGAAGAGTCTTCTCCAGCACCACAATTTGAAAGCGTCAATTCTTCGGCACCCAGCCTTCTTCATGGTCCAACTCTCACATATGTACATGACTACTGGAAAAGCCATAGCTTTGACCATACTAACATATCAGATCCTAGAGTAGAGACTCTGAGCTGAGATACAGGAGGTAATAGATTATATCAATGCTCTCTCTCCTTCAATCCCACTTTGAATTCTTCTGCCACTTCTATTACTCAGACAAAGTAACCCATTGGCTATGAATGGTACTGTACAGAAAACCATAAATCCGAGTTATTCTCATCACACACAAGAAGTTCTCATCCCAGAGAGGGGGAAAGCTGTAGACACAATTTGTACCTAATATCTATTCTAGGTCCTCACAGCTGGTTTCCTTGTCTTTGAAAAATTGATAACAATTTAGTAAGTACCAAGTGCTTTACATGTATTATCTCATTTAATTCTTATAACAACCCTACAACATAACATTATTATCCCTATTTTATAGATTAGAAAGGGAATTTCAGTGGGTGGCTTTGCAGTCACCTCATATTTGGGTATGCCAAAGCCAAAACATTTTCACCAACACTATATTTTATAGTGTTCTCATATTATATAAAAATGAAATGATTAATGTCTATTGACTGCATATTCCATGCTAGACACTGCTAAATTTTATTTAATCTTCACAACAACCTAACCGACAGGTACTGCTTTTATTTCCATTTGTAGCTGAGTTACTTGCTCAAGGGGCTTCCCAGGTGGCACAGTGGTAAAGAATCTGCCTGCCAATGAAGGTGACGCACAATATGTGGGATCAATCCCTGGGTCAGGAAGATCCCCTGGAGAAGGAAATGGCAATCCACTCAAGTATTCTTGCCTGGAAAATTCCATGGACAGAGGAGCCTGGTGGGTTACAGTTCATGGGGTTGGAAAGAGTTGGACACGACTGAGCCTGCATGCATGTCATGTCATATCAGCTTGCTCAAAGTCTATATAAGAAGCAAAGCTATCTGATTCCCAGAATCTTCATATATAACTTCTGAAAAGTACTTTGAAAATCTACAGAATATACATCTGGTGAAAATCTTGGGAAAGGTTATCTGTCTGGCATGGTTTCCTGAGTATCCAACACAAACACTGAAAAACATAAAACCCACCATGGCAATTTCTTTCCCCCCAAATCCTAGTATTTCCATAAAAGACTAAGGATAGACTAAAACAGGTCTCATAATATAGATGTCTGTTGTGCTTACTCCTGAATGAGCTCCATCTCAGCTACTCTTCCCTGCTTTGTGAAGAAGCTGATTTGATAAAGAGAAGTGCCAAGTCACACCTGAACCTTCTAGCCCTTCTGCCTCCTATTTGGAGTTCCCATGTCCCCTATCTAGAGCTAAATTCTGAATTTAAATTCATTTCCTTAAAACTGGACTGAAGCCACACCTTTATGAGTGGGTCAACCCAAATCCCAAGACCCTCCTCCATGCTACTGACACTTTATTGTGAAGTCCTAGAACACTTCACAACTAGACCTGATAGCAATCTTTCAATAAATACTGATGGGTGGATTTAATGAGTTTTTAAAGTGCATTTACACTGCCTTTTGGGCTTCCCAGGTGGTGCTAGTGGTAAAGAACCCACCTGCCAATGCAGGAGATGTAGGTTCAATCCCTGGGTTGGGAAGATCCCCTGGAGGAGGGCATGATGACCCACTCCACTATTGCTGCCTGGAGAATCCCATGGACAGAGGAGCCTGGTGGGCTACAGTCCATTGGGTTGCAAAGAGCTGGACATGACTTAAGCAACTTAGCACATGTGCATGCACACTGCTGTTTACTTCCTTTCCCAGAGTTTCAAATCAATTGAAATAAGATTTATTGAGATATTCCCAATCACCATTCAACATAATTCTAAAGCTTACCTATTTTTTGTTTGTTATTATAATGTACAGATTCTATAGAGTATTTTCTCTGTTCTTTCTGTGTCTCTTAACATATCCTAGTTTAAACTGATGGCTCCAGAGAAGTGCTAAGGGTTCCTATACTCTAGAGAACATACATATTTAGGGACGTAGGGAAACACAAAGGATGCCTCTAACCCTGATGGCACTGCTAGTACTTGGTCTCTGCTTTGGTCTAGGCTGCAGCGGAACCTGTGGGGTTTAAGTACATCTCTTAAATAAAGAGAGTCACCTTGGCAATTCATATGACAGGCAAAGTTGCTGCGAGAGTCCTCAGGAAGTAACTTTTCTGCAGTGTCATCCCAAAGTACACTGAGTAGCTTACTACTGAGGATCATCCAAAATCCTGATATTAGGGTATCATCTAAGGCAACAACCATAATTTTGAAAGTGAAGGACTTGGAAGGTGGAAGGACCACAGGCACTCTCTGCACATTATGATGGCTGGCAGACACTAAAGAGGTTTAGTTCATGAAGTAAGTTTTCTGAAGAACATAAGGATGTTCCATAAATAATACAGTTGATTATGGTGAATAAAAATAGTGCTATGAGCTACTCACTCCCTATTGCCAATGGAAAAGAACACCACAATATTTTTTAAAAGTTCAAGTTAGTTGAAGCAACCACACTCTGAGGTACATTCATGAAGCTGAAAGTCAGTTAAAAATATGCTTTAAGATTTTATAATTCTCAAGTGACAAAGCTATTAGGGATTGCTTATTACACTCAAAATACATGTTTACTATGTGCCATGTCAATTCTAAATATTTTACAAAGGTAATTTATTTAATCCTCATAACAACCCTGTGAGGTAGGTACAGGCTTCTCTGGTGACTCAGCAGTAAAGAATCCGCCTGCAATGCAGGAGATGCAGGTTCCATCCCTGGGTTGGAAGATCCCCTGGAGAAGGAAATGGCCACCCACTCAGTATACTTGCCGGGAGAATCCCATGGACAGAAGAGCCTGCTGGGCTACAGTTAGTTCATGGGGTCGCAAAAGAGTCGGACACGACTTAGCAACTGAACTACAAAACAGCAACAAAAGATGTGGAAACTGGGGCACAGAGAAGTTAAATAATTTGCTCAAAGTCACACAGCTAGTAATTATTGGAACAAGCTTTCAAACATTGGCTCAGAAGGCTCAGATTATAAGCTCTTTATACTGAACTGTCCTCCCCATCCTTTATGAATGCTTCCTATGGTTTAAAGAGATGAATGCTCAAAGTCTCTGAGGACTCAGAAAAAAACTATTTTTGTCCATCACCAAGTGTTGATTCCACATCTATAGCATGACAGGGCACCACATAAGATATGGGGACTATTGTGGAAAGCAAAAGAGATAAAGTCTTTATCTTTGAGGATCTTATCTTCTGGTGGGAAATGTAAGCCAGGAAACAAACACAGATAATTTTATGATAGGGGTAGGACAGGGCCCCAGGGCACACCAGGAGGGCACATCACCCTCTAAAGCTAGAATGGGAGGCTTCCTGGAAGAATTCCAAGAGAAAGTCTTAAAATTGAGGGAGAATTATTTGGGAAAACAAACTGTAAGAAATAGCAAAGACAGTAAGGAAAGTGCAAGATCAGTTACCATGTTCCAAGAGATGGAGAAGACTTTGTTTTAAAATAAGTAAATTCAGTGTGGCTTGATTGTAGAATGTGTAGTGGGGCATGGAGGGAAGTAAGGCAGGCTAAAGATGAAAGAACCAAATAATAGACTGTTTTAGGTCTTTTGAAGGAATATAGGTTTTTATTCTTAGAACAATGGGGTATCTTTGAAAAGACTCTTTGGATGCAGTGAACAGATGAAAAATCATAACAACTCTGAAAACTAGAACCAATGGCTTGACCATTAATATAAAGGTGCCATATATACACTATTGATACTGTGTATGCTGCTGCTGCTGCTAAGTTGCTTCAGTCATGTCCGACTCTGTGTGACCCCATAGACCTACCAGGCTCCCCCGTCTCTGGGATTCTCCAGGCAAGAACACTGGAGTGGGTTGCCATTTCCTTCTCCAATGCATGAAAGTGAAAAGTGAAAGTGAAGTCGCTCAGTCGTGCCCGACTCTTAGCAACCCCGTGGACTGCAGCCTACCAGGCTCCTCCGTCCATGGGATTTTCCAGGCAAGAGTACTGGAGTGGGGTGCCATCGCCTTCTCCAGATACTATGTATAAAATAGGTAAATAATTAGAACCAACCGTATAGCTCAGGGAACCCTACTCGTTGCCCTGTGGTGACATAAATGGAAGGAAATCCAAAAAAGAGGGGATATATGTATACCTATAGGCTTCCCCCATGGCTCACCGGTAAAGAATCTGCTTGCAGTGCAGGAGATGTGAGTTCAATCCCTGGGTTGGCAAGATCCCTTGGAGGGGGAAATGGCAACCCACTCCAGTATTCTTGCCTGAAAAACCCCACGGATGGAAGAGCCTGGCAGGCTGCAATCCATGGGTGGCAAAGAGTCAGACATGACTGAAGCAAATAAGCACACACACAGGGTAGTTCTACTTTTAGTTTTTTGAGGAACCTCCATACTGTTCTCTGTAGTGGGTGTATCAATTTACATTCCCACCATCTCTGTAGGAGGGTTCCCCTTTCTCCACATCCTCTCAGCATTTATTGCTTATAAATTTTTTTATGATGGCCATTCTGACCTGTGTGGGGTGATACCTCATTGTAGTTTTGATTTGCATCTCTCCAATAATGAGTGATGTTCAGCATCTTTTCATGTGTTTGTTGGTCATCTCTGTGTCTTCTTTGGAGAAGTGTCTATTTAGGTATTCTGCCTGTTTTTTGATTAAGTTGTTTGTTTTTTTTTTTTAACTGAAGTGCCTGAGCTATTTGTATATTTTGGAAATTAACCCCTTGTCAGTCGCTTCGTCTGCAAATATTTTCTCTCATTCTGAGGGTTGTCTTTTCATCTTGTTTATGGTTTCCTTTGCTGTGCAAATGTTTTTAAGCTTAATTAGGTCCCATTTGTCTATTTTTATTTTCATTACTCTAGGAGGTGAGTCAAAAGAAATCTTGCTGCAGTTTATGTCAAAGAGTGTCTGCCTGTTTTCCTCTAAGATAAAATTGTATTTTTTAAAAAGGCACAAATGATAAACTCAAGATTTGAGGTTGTAATTACCTGTAAAAGGAGAGGAGGGGTTATTGAATGGTTGAGGTTAACACATGCAAATCATGTGAATATATTGGGTAATGGGTTTCCTATATTTATTGCATTAAAATTAACTTAAAATTTTAAAAATTAAGTAGTCAAAAATAAAACACCATGTATAGAACCAATGATTAGAACCAAGGTTATGATTAATCCAGTTTGTTCCCATGTTTGTTTGTTTAAACCAACGCCTTTTTCAATTATCTAGGAATGCAAATCTAACCATGAGTTTGAAGATCAGGTGGTGGGGGACAGGGCAGAGGAACAGTTATGGGGGGGTTAACTAATGGTTGTCACAACAAAAAAATAACTACCATTTGTTGGTTCATTGGAGTTCACAAAAATATTTCACCAAGTGTTAATTCATTGACTTACACCGTATTGCTACAAATGTTCTATGCAAAACCCTTACAACATATGACCCCGTATGTCTTGAAACATACATTCAAAAAAACACATTCTGCATAGCCTAAATTGCCAATCTGTTTTGCTTTTTGGAGAAAAACTATTAGAAAGTGGAAGGTGTTGGGGAAAATGAGCTAAGAAAGATCACTCTTTGGAGCAGGCAGGGTGAAGGCATATAATGCTTAAAAGGGGAGAGGAGCAGTGCTGGGGCTTGTCTGGATCCAGACTGCATGAGCAAGAGAAGAATCCTCTGGCAAACCACATCTCTCCTGCCCTCCTTCCAGCCCCCTATACTCTCCAGTTGTCTGCCTGATCAAGTGGGAGTCAGCTACTTACTACAAACTAAAAGAGAAAAAAATAAGAGCTTTCTTAAACGCATAAATCTATATTAATTTACCTTTCTAAATCTAGCATTTAACACTTGCCAGTTTTAATATTCTAAACTATGTCTAATCCAATGAAATATTATATTTCATATACTAAGATGCAGTCTTTTGTTTTCTGTTTCTTCAACTAATAAATTAAATACATGGATAATTCATAAATGTACTAATGTAATATAAATGTTGTTTGGAGCATTGATATCATACATTACAGATTCAACAATGTGTTTTATTTATAAACTATGTGCTAGTTTATTCCTTCCCTAAACTCAGATAAATACAGAAATACAGAAATAAAAAATAAACCCCAGACACTGACTCTTACTTAAATTATGAGTCTGGCATGCTTGAAAATTCTTTCCTTGGAAGAAAGGAATGATATACGGGTGAAGGAAGAATAAAGGTTGGGTAATGAAACCAGAAGTAAATTACTCTAAACAGGAGTTTCTCAAATTTTCCTTACTAGTTAATGGATGTGACATATCCATTTAGCTGGAGAAAAAATTTATCAGAGGTAATAGTGGAAGAAAGGAAAAAGAACATTTTCCTCTCAGTGCCATATTTTCAAAAGAACATAACCCTTGGGAAAGTTGAGAAAGCACATTAACTTGGTTTCTCAATGGAATGAATGGTAACAGCCTCAAGTAATAATCTATCATCAAAAGGTGGCAGTGATAAGGGAAACCAGCCTAGCACTTCAGCTGACTTCTCCAGGGACTGGCAGCACCCTGGTGTGTTTGGTATGAAGATGGATGCCTCTTTGGAAGAAGGACGGAGAAAATGCTGGAGAAGTAGGTTGAAGCCCTAGAGGTTTGCCATGCCACGGAGATTTGATTACATTCTAATCCAAAGCTATGTCAGGTTTCAGGAAGGCAAGCAAACTCTTGTTGCTGTTTTATAAACAATCAGTTTCTTGGCAAAGACGCTATTGTTGTTTTTGTTTGGTCGCTAAGTCGTGTCCAACTCTTTTGTGACCCTGTGGACTCTAGCCTCGCCAGGCTTCTCTGTCCATGGAATTTCCCAGGCAAGAATACTGGAGAAGGTTGCCATTTCCTTCTCCAGGGGATCTTCCTGACCCAGGGGTTGGCAGGTGGGTTCTTTACCACTGAGTCACCTGGGGAGCCCAAAAGATGCTTTTACACACGTGCATTCTCTTATGTCCAGCCACTGACATTAAAAGTCAAAGTCCCTTACAGTATGTGAAAACAGAATTTCAAGCACAACACATCAGTTTATTCAAGAGGTTGTACACAAACTTCTTTAAATTTCCATATCCACAACTTCTGTTACCAGCACTTTATTGATTTTTTTTAACTTCCTCGTGTTTTCTTCTTAACATTTAGCATTCTCTTTTCCCTAATCATCCAAAATCAAAAGAAGAACATCTAAAAAAGAAGTGAGATCCTGCTGGCCCTCTGGATAGAAAACAGCTAGATGTTCATGGACCACTGGCTGCTTATCTGTGTGCATAGTAAAACAGAAATGGTCTCACGCAGACTTTCAAATTCTTTGAACACACTGCAGCTTTATTTTCCCAATGCTTGGGTTCATTACTTACTATACCTTAAGATGCTGAAAGTGGGAGAAAGAAAAACAAAAAGCTCATGAGTCCAATCCATTGTGAATGCCTCAATTTAGGTCCCACCTCAATCACTAGCCTTCTAGGTGATATTGGGAAATCTCCTTGACCAATCTGAAGAAAATTTGTAAAATGGGAATCACAGTAATAGTTGATTTATGGACATCACAAGGTTTTACATGCAGATCAGAGCAAACGATGTCTATAGAAGCACTCTGTAACATGCATGCTGATACAATTATAAATGAATGACCCTTCATTTGTGATGATAATCCTTATGAACGACATGCACTTTCAGCTATTTATCTGGTGGCAATGTTGGTTCAACCAGTCACACACACTGTCTAGTCTCCTTGTGACACAACAGAGTTAGAAGTATTATCTGTCTCATGGACCCATCTCCTAATAAAGACATCTAGCCCAGAAAGAAATCTATTGTAGTTATAGTCTCAGCATAATGCTCCCCCAGGTTTAACCCCTAAAGGACCATCTTGAATTGAGAAGTTCGGTGCCTTAGGCAGCCTTGGCTGGGTCAGGTCTGGTGAGATAATAAGCTTCACATTTATAGAACATACGTCAGTTTCCAGCAACTTTATCAGCTCTTTTGATCCTCAAAACAATTCTGGGACGATACCAACCTATGACTACTATTCTGGGGTTATAAATAAGAAAATTGAGGCTAGGTACCTCCCAGGTGGTCCAGTGGCTCAGAATCTGCCTGCCAACGCAGGGGTCATAGGTTCGATCCCTGGCCTGGGAAGATCCCCCATGCCACAGGGCAAGTAAGTCCATGCCCCACAACTACTGAGCCTGCACTCTATAGTCCATGCTCCTCAAAGAGAGATGCCACCACAGTGAGAAGCCTGCCCAACTAGAGAGCCTGCATGCAGCAACGAAGACCCAGCACAGGCAAAAATAAATGTTAAAAAAAAAAAAAAAAAAACTGAGGCTAACATTAGGTGTGTGATTTGCCCAAAGACAACAACTTCTAAGCAGCAGAGCAAAGAACCAGACCCAGGTATTTAGATTCGGGGTCTCTATTTTTACTCTAGTGCCCAGATTTCAGAAACTTGCACAACTCCCTCTTCTGAAAAGAAGAAAAGAAATCAATAGGTTTTAGATAAATGTCACTTGTGAGAAAAATCAGTTGGAGTGAAGACAGTGAGTTT
This sequence comes from Bos mutus, assembly GCF_027580195.1. Taxonomy (NCBI): domain Eukaryota; kingdom Metazoa; phylum Chordata; class Mammalia; order Artiodactyla; family Bovidae; genus Bos; species Bos mutus. Next base: position 53,039,104 of record NC_091630.1, on the reverse strand, counting down.
ATGACAATAGCCTTGTCTCTGAGATCCATGGGGTTCTGTGTCTCAGGATATGAAGCGTCCAATGAAGACTGGGAGAAAATCCCTCATTCCTGCACAGAACGATAACCAATCTGCCTTTTGGGGAGCAGTAGGGACCTGCCAGCGTGTTCCAATGTCAAAACTTCAAACCCTGCCTGGAAATCTGATTCCTCGGACTCTCGGAAAATAACTGGTAGTGCTTGCTTGGTTATGATCACTCAAGTCCTCAGCAGTGTCAGTAGGTACTTTAGCCATATTGGCAGGGAGAGATGAACATTGCTGCTAAGTTGCTTCAGTCGTGTCCAACTCTGTGCGACCCCATAGACAGCAGCCCACTAGGCTCCCCTTTCCCTGGGATTCTCCAGGCAAGAACACTGGAGGTACTTTAGCCATATTGGCAGGGAGGGATGAACATTAGCTCTTGCTAAACACCTGTCTTCATGATGTGCTTTATTCATGCGATATTCATAATAAGGAAATGCAGGATCAGAGAGATGAATAACCTGCCTGCAGTCATTCTCATGACAGGTGGCACACTTAGGATTCAAAACCAAGCCTGTCAGACTCCAAAGTTCATGATCTTTCAACTATAGCTCCCTTCTAATCTCATGAAGCAACATTTTAGTCATTGACTCCGGGAACTCTCCCAAGATCCTTCTTAATTTATAGATTCCTTATTAACATGGATATTAGGTACATGAATCATAAACATAGCTATTCTTTACTGATTATCAGACACTTTGTGTATTTTACTTTTAATCTCTTCAACAACCCTCTATGTTGGGTATTATAAGTGACCCACTTTTTGTGTAAAGAAACCAACCATTAGAGGCAAAATGGGGTGTGTTTCACATGCACACCTCAGAGTGCCAACACATCTACAATTGCCAGTCTACTTCAACGGCTATTTCTTTCCCTGCACTTGCCTGGTTTGCATGTCAACGGCAAGCTAAAAGGAATAATTTTGCAGTGTTAAAATATAGTATTATTAATAGGTTCCATTTTTCGTTCAGCTGACTCTCTTGTTTTAGCTAATAGAATGTTTTACTTCTGCACTGTGCTTTGAGGCAATTTTATAGCAAAGATTTTGCTGGCATAAATTGAAAATAAGTTAAAATGTATTTAGGATCATGTTTTCGACAAACACAAAACAAAGGGCAGATCCTAAGTCTTATAAGAAAAATGTAACTGCTGAAGTCATCTACAGTTCAGCAAATAAAAGATTGGAGTCCCAAGAGGAAAAAATATATGTAATGAGTTATTTTTAAAATCCTTCATGTATGCCTGCTTTAACAAATCACCTCTTTGCATTACTATCAAAAACCTAAATTTTCAATAAATTTAATCATTTCTCACTCATCTATTTAGCTTTATAAATTACATTCAGGTTGATTTTGCTTTGCTTCATTTATTGGGATAAGGCAAAGTAGTTTTTTGCAAGCAAGCTACAAATCCTGAATGAAAAAGGATTGGTTAGATTAATACTTAGACTATGTCTATATCTCCTCATATGAGGCAGAATTTTTTAATGATTTAAGTGCTTTAAACACGGAAGAGCTTTGTCAGTACACTCTATCCCCAAGAAATTCAGGTAGAGGATCACTGGGGTATTCTAAAGGGAATTTGAGCATCTGATAGAGAATGAAGGTCCCTTTCCAAGCTAACCATCCATGAAATTCTGTGAAATAAGTAAAATTTCAAGTTGTAAAAATATGCATCCCACAATATTACTAACATCATTAATTGTCTATCTTTAGAAAAACAGTTTGCTTGATTTAAAATAACCGGACCAAGGACCTCACAGCTGTGGCCACATATGCAACCAAGACAGGATTTCAAGTAGCTGAGTTTTATGGTCTTATTATGTTTTAAGAGGTTCCATTTGATCCTAGGCTGCATATACTTACAGTCATCCTATAAAGCAGGGGTCCCCAACTTTCTGGGTAGCAGGGACCAATTTCGTGGAAGACAATTTTTCCATGGACTGGGGGAGAGGGGTGATGGTGTCGAGATGATTCAACTGCATTACATTTATCGTGCCCTTTATTTCTGATCTAATGCCACAGCTGATCTAACAGGAGGCACCAGTCTGCAGTTTGGAGGTTGGGGACACCTAGATAAAACATCATGCTTAGAAACATTGAACTTTTCTGAAACCATGCTTCAACAACACCTCTTTTTTTTTTTTTTCTAATTTGTCAACACATTCACTGTTACAAGTATTAAAGACAATTTAGCGGCAGGTTTAACACCAGCATTTCTGAAAGTCAGTCCAGAGAGAGAAAAGAGATCAGAAAAGGTGATGGAATTTCCTCATCTATATCTTCTCTATAAAGTGTGGGGTGGCCTAAGGTGAGAGAAGTGGCCTGAAGGACTTCCCAAGACCCCCGCGAGTCCTTTGTGATATTCTCTGCTTTTAACTAGCAAGAGCAGCTTCCGGTAAGAGACTTGTATTCATGCGTTTGCTCGTTCCTTTTTAAAAAGCAATGGATTTTATGTGAAAGGAAGGACAGCCGAAAAGAAAAGAGAAGAGAAAGGAAGAGAGGGAGAGAAGTGAGAAGCAGAACAAGAATGAAATGATCAGAGACACAGGTATATCATCTAATGGACAAAAATTCTCAGTTCCTGACTAGCAGAGCAGCACGAGAAAGCTGCATTTCCCGATTCCATTTAATTTTTGCCTGAGTATTCTTAGGTGAGCCCTGTTGAGATGTCAGGGTCTGCTACGCAGCATACGTGGCACACTGCAAGATATTTGGCGTGAAGACGATGAATTTTCAAACTAGTTCAAGAGTAATTGAAAATGGAATTCTGAGAAAAGCTAACGTGTATCCTTATCTCCACATAAACACATCAATACTCATTTTAAGCCTGCCAGCTATCTATCTGCTAGGAAACACTCAATACTGCTTCTTGTACACTGAGCAGATCATTGAGTTTTCTCTCAAAAACTAATAGTACAATCATTTGCAACAAGAAATTCTTCTTTGTCTGATGAAATTGTACCATCCCTGAGCTGCTGCCTTCTATTTCAGGAGACACAGGAGTTCAGTCTGTGAATTTCATACCCAGAAGAGGAGCTCAGACTCAGGCCCTAATATCACAGACTGAAGCTGTCAGGAACCTCTGAGATCATCCAGTCAAACCCCGTCATTTCATAGGTAAAACAGGGAGCTCTCAAAAGCCACATTAATACCCAAGTTGCCTGTTACTTTTATTATCAAATTTTACTGTTCTCATTTTTATTAACAAGCAAGGCTCCACATTTCTAGAAAAAAAAATCCCCTTGGGGTAGCAGTAGAGCCTGATTTTGTAATCACAAGTATGTTGACATTTACTGCACTTAGCGTATGCTGCTTACTGTGATTCTGGTCCTACTCAGAGCAAAGCTTAACGACTTGGGAGGAAAAATATTATAACTCTCTCCAAAGCTAAGACTATATCACCACAAAGAAGCATAGACACATAAGAATCCATTATTTCATTTAATCCTTCTGCAATCCAATGAGATGAGTATAATTTTTTTTTCCTACAAATGAGAAAACTGAGTTTCAATGTCAATGACCTACTCAAAAAAACATACAAGTAAGTGGGACATTTGAAAACTTAAACTTACAAGAAATGAGTGAATTCCTTGAGGAATCAGGTAGTAATAGGATCAAGCACAAATTGCTGGAATTAACCATGGAAAAAAATGAACAGCAGTCAGAAGAACAATAAGTGGATGTACAAGAGATATTCTGAATGGAAGAGAAAGAAGTTGACAGTATTATTGCCACAGATGCCCTCAATGGTTTCAGTAAATAAGGAAGGCTTATCTTTTAAGTGTAAAAGAGTAAGAATAAGACTGAGGACATAAAGAGTAGAGAAATGGATTGAAACTGTTGCAACCCAGTGAGATGTAACATCACAAATAACAAGGAAGATCTGGCTGAGGACAGACTGTATCCATTTCCATAGGATCCAATTAGTATGCTTTTGTGACCTTCTTTCCAACTGGCAGGACAAGAGCTAGGAATGCATACTCAGGCTGCATTAGATCCCAGAACTGGCAACCGAGATTCACTGCAAGACTGAGAACATGTAAGATTATTGCACTCAAGATATCAAGGTTTTATCAGTGGTCATAGGACCTAGAGTAGATATAGATTTCAAACAGTTCAGAAGTAAATCAATAGTGCCAGGAAAAAGGAGTTTTAAAAACACCGTGCAAGGGACAACTTTAAAATGTGCAAGGGACAACTTATAAAGATTGATGATGAAAGGAAACACTGAAAATAATACAATGATATTATTATTATTATAAATGATCTTATATTAGAGATAAACCATTCTAGGTGGGGATGAGATCCCATGGGAATAATCACACTGATAAAGTGAAGGTAAAGATGAAGAAGTTAAAAAAACCAAGTATCTAGTAATTCAGTAAAAAAAAAAAAAATTAAGGATGTTCACAGGAGCTAAAAATATGAAAGCAAACTATAAGCTGAAATTATCAAGATGGATGAGATAGAAATCAGTTGACGGATTACAATGAAGATAGAAAGAAGTGTGTAAAATGGATAAAGGGTGTTTGAAATATAATAAAAGGTTATTTATGGTAAACATATGAAGTAGTATTGAAACATACATCGAGAAAAAGTAAAAGTGTTAGTCTCTCAGTTGTGTCCGACTCTTAGTGACCTCATGGACTGTAGCCCACCAGGCTCCTCTGCCCACAGAATTCTCCAGGCAAGAATATTGGAGTGGGTTGCCATTTGCTTCTACAGGGGATCTTCCCAACCCAGGGATCGAACCTGGGTCTCCCACATTGCAGGCAGAATCTTTACTGTTTGAGCCACCAAGGAAGCCCAAAACATATACATTACCATAGGTAAAATAGACACCTATGGGAATTTGCTGTATGACTCAGGAAACTCAACTCAGGTACTCTGTGACAACTTAGAGGAGTGGGATATGGTGGGAGGTGGGAAGCAGGTTCAAGAGGAAAGGGACATATTTATAGCCATGGCTGATTTATGTTGATGTATTGCAGAAACCAACACAGTATTGTAATTATCCTCTCATTTAAAATAAAATTTAAAAACAAACAAAACAATAAAAGTAAGTGACAATGCAAGTGTCAATGCAACTTCTCTTTCAAATGCAATAAGTACAGAAGGCACATTTCCTAAAAAGGGGACATGATGAAATTTTTTATTAATGTTAGATTTTAATCATCTATTCCTTCCTTTATTCTAAACATTCTTTGAATACATATGCCAAGAACTGTACTAGGAACATGGTATAAAATAATGATCAAAACAGATAGGATTCCAGTTCTCAGGAGCCTAAAGTGTTCATTGCAAACATGTAAAAGGCTAGATAGATAATCTTCATAACATCAAATCTAAGAATAAACTAATTAGTCTCTCATTTATAAATTAGTAAAGATACATCATCCTCTGTCGTCCCCTTCTCTTCCTGCCCCCAATCCCTCCCAGCATCAGAGTCTTTTCCAATGAGTCAACTCTTCGCATGAGGTGGCCAAAGTATTGGAGTTTCAGCTTTAGCATCAGTCCTTCCAAGGAACACCCAGGACTGGTCTCCTTCAGAATGGACTGGTTGGATCTCCTTGTAGTCCAAGGGACTCTCAAGAGTCTTCTCCAACACCAAAGTTCAAAAGCATCACTTCTTCAGCGCTCAGCTTTCTTCACAGTCCAACTCTCACATCCATACATGACCACTGGAAAAACCATAGCCTTGACTAGACAGACCTTTGTTGGCAAAGTAATGTCTCTGCTTTTGAATATGCTATCTAGGTTGGTCATAACTTTCCTTCCAAGGAGTAAGGATGGACATGAGTTTGAGTGAACTCCAGGAATTGATGATGGACAGGGAGGCCTGGCGTGCGGCGATTCATGGGGTCACAAAGAATCAGACATGACTGAGTGACTGAACTGAAAGATACAACTAGCTAGTGTCAGAGACACAGCTAGAAGCCAGGGTTCTAGGTTACTAGCCCAGAGTTTTATGCCAAATCATTCCAGTACCACACAACACTTGGAAGACATGTTAAAAAATATTGTTTTCATAATTCTAAGACAATTTCTTTACAATCACTGCTTTATAGCCCCCTCCTACAGTCTGCTTTTCCCTAGATGCTATGTACTTGGAAAAGACAAAGAGTAGGCTGATTTGAGATTTCCCTATTCTCCTTTGCAGTTCTCATCCTACAATGAGAAATTGCCACTCAATGGATGGTAAAAATAGAAAGTCAGAAGAACAAGATAAGAATCTGACAAATTCTGGGCATCCTTTTTATTTCTCCATAATGTCTAATATAGTGTCTTTGGCAAAGTAGGTAATCAATAAGAACTCATTTTGTTTGCAATTATGTGTCCTTTCAGTAATCACATGTACATTTAAAAATTAAATGCTTCAAACTTAGTTCATGAAAAATTATAGGAATAGATTTTTAACTTTTACATTCAAATAATTGTTTTTCTGACTTTTAGGTTTCATAAATATTTAAGGCCCATATGGTGTATATGGAATATGTGTTTCTGAATCACCACTATTGGAATTAATATATCAGCGGAGAACATGCTGACATTTCTACCAGTTTCGGGTACATACTGTGCCTGACTTTTCCCACCATAGGGCAGCTGTTGGGAAGCGATGGCAAACCACCCAAAGGTGTTCTGCACAACATCCTGTGAAAGTTATGGCTTCCCTGGAGGCTCAGATGATAAAGAATCTGCCTGCAATGCAGGAGCCCCAGGTTTGATCCCTGGGTTAGGAAGATCCCATGGAGAAGGGAATGGCTACCCACTCCAGTATTCTTGCCTGGAGAATTCCATGGATAGAGGAGCCTGGTGGGCTACAGTCTATGGGGTCCTAGACCAGGGGAAATAATCTGAAGGCTAAAACTGTCTCTGAATGAAAAGACCATCTCCTTTAACCCCTTCTATGAAAGCCAGGATATTATCACATACAAAACATGGTCTATAATTGACAAGATGGGAACCTGACAGGCCCGATCTCTGTGAAGGCCAGCAGCCAAATCCCAGGAGAGCAGAGTCTTCCTGTAGGTACCCAAAGGCAGCTAGGAGGATGCACAGTCTCTCCCCAGTATCCTGGTGTTGCCATGACTCTGCCCCCTATACACAGCACTTCCCTTAAACAGATATACATTCACACACACACACACACCATGTTTGACCCTCTCAGCAACAAGAGACACACACAATTCTCTCCAACAACCGCTGCAGAGGTTAGAACTCCAATAGTATTCCTCTATGCTTTACCTGTAAACACAGACACCCACAACAAAACACACTTCCACAATAAAGAAATCCATCATTATAAGCTTAACGGTCACAGGAGCTGGGCACCTGCTTACACTGGATCATCTTAGTGATAATTGAAAGAGAAGAATAGGGTTGAGTCTACAGTTTGAGTGCCTCTTCTTGGTTGATTGAATAGATTATAGTTTTATCCCTAGAATCTTTCTGTGAAAAAGCAAGACTACAGAATCCTCCTTCTTGTTCTTGGTATCTAATTTCATTCTCTGCCTGGAGAAAATCTCACTCTTAAAGATCTCTCAAATATCCCTTTCCTTAAAGCCACAGGGAAGAATTAATTCTTCTGTAATTGTGCTAGTATATAGCACTCTACTCATGACATTAAAACATGTAAGACTTTGCATAATAGTTTGTGTGTGCTTCTGTTCATAATTAGTCATCACTGTTTCTGTACTTTCAAAGTACCTTTTATGTATATGCCGGTGTTATATAACAACTCACTGTTCAGTCTGTGACTTATTTTTTGACTTTTTATTTTATATTGTACTATAGCCAGTTAACAATGTTGTGATAGTTTCAGGTGGACAGCAAAGGGACTCACCCATACATTTACATGTATCCATCCCCCCCAAACTCTCCTCCTATCCAAGCTGCCACGTAACATTGAGCAGAGTTCCCTGTGCTATAAATAGGACTGTGTTGGTTATCCATTTTAAATATAGCAGTGTGTACATGTCCATACCAAACTCTCTAACAATCCCTTCACCCCATCCTTCCCCTTTGACAATCGTAAATTTGCTCTCTAAGTCCGTGAGACTGTTTCTCTTTTGAAAGAGAAATACGCTCATTTGTATCATTTCTTTTTAGATTCCACATATAAGGGATGTTAGAGGATATCTCTCCTTCTCTGTCTGACTGACTTCACTCAGTATGACACTCTCTAGGTCCATCCATGTTGCTGCAAATGGCATTATTTCATTCTTTTTCGTGGCTGAGTAGTATTTCATCGTATATATGTACCACATCTTCTCTATCCATTTAGATTGTGTCCATATCTTGGCTATTGTAAACAGTGCTGTACACTGGGGTGTATGTATCCTTTCAGATCATTGTTCTTCTTTGAATTGATGCCCTGGAGTGGGATTTCAGGGTCATATGTTAGCTCTATTTTTAGTTTTTTAAGGAACCTCCTACTGTTCTCCATAGCAATTGTTCCAGTTTAATTGGAAGAGGGAGGGCAAAAGACAGGCGTGATAGATGTGTGAAAAAGACAGATGTGTTCCCACCACTAGTGTCAGAGGGTTGTCTGTGACAACCATCTGCTTTCACATCTGTCCTTTTCTCTGCCTCTTCCATCTGCCTTCACAAGATGATCTCATTGAGACTGGACAGAGATCTCAGCTCATTGACCTTAGCGTCTGCCATTCAGTCTGCTGGCAGAGACTTGCAAGAGACAAAATGTTGTCACTGCCCTTGGGGTTGGAAGGCCAGTCAATGGAGCCCCAACTTTTGTCTAGTCTACCTGACTTCTCTAACTTGTTCTAGATCTAACTTCCATACTTGTTGCCTTTGTTCCTTCTCCTTAAGATCTTTGGAGGAAAATGCCTTCTTATTCCTGATCACAGAGCAGAATCTAAAACCACTTTGTAAGTGTCACCCTTGATATCTCCCTCTTAAGAACCGTGATTGGCATACATCATCTCACTTGAGCCTGATATCCTGGTAAAGAACCCACCACCCAATGCAGGAGACATGAGACCTAGGTTTGATCCCTGGGTCGGAAAGATCCCTTGGAGGAAGGCATGGCAATCCACTCTAGTATTCTTGCCTGGAGAATCCCATGGACAGAGAAGTCTGGTGGGCTATGGTCCATAGGGTCACAAATAGTTGGACACAACTGAAGCAACTTAGCACACGGCAGGCACTCCTGATCATAGCTTCCTGTGTTCTTTATTGCTTCTCTGTCTTGTTTCCTTTGGCCACCCTCTAGGATACTGAACATTTTGCTTCCTGTCTTTTCACATCTCCTCAACTGATACAGAACTTGAGGATTTACAGTGCACTCTCACTTCCTTTGTATTATTCTAACCAATGTTTTCAGCTCTAAGAGTCAATAGGCATTTCACAATTTTATCCACCTTATTCTCTCTCCACAGCATCCACCCTCACCTCCCAGAGAAATATCTCCTACCTTCACAATAGCCTTATTCATAAATTTAAGATATAAATTTCAATTTAGGGGGGAAAATCTCTTAGCTGTTTCCTTTAAGAATTTTAAAATATTGAGTTGACCAAAATGTTTGTTCAGATTTCTCCATACCATTATACAGAAAAAGTCGAACGAATTTTTGGCCAAGCCAATACATTAAATTCTATACTGACAATTCCACTACTCTTCCTAGATCTTTGTCATGGTAGGAGCAGGGACTCTGGAATCGAAGAAATATAAGTGGAACCCTGGCTTTGTGATCTTGGTTTTTAAATTATTTACAATTCAAGCAACTTCATTTACTCCTAAGTAAATCTGGAGTAAAAACACACAAGTACCATGTTGTGAAAGCTCAAAAAGATTATATGACATGTGGCAGGCACACAGTAAATGAGAACTATTTTTAGTAAAGAAAAAGCAAGTTTCTACGTATTGGACGAGTATATTCAATTTGTGTCACAGAAAGTCCAATGGAAAAAATGATATTTAAAATCAATTTCATCATAGTGGTCTCCAAATCCAACACCTTGACTAATATTTGTCTGAATTTGAGATGCTTGCTTTCTCATTTTCATAAAAAGTTTATGTATATGAGAAGACTATTTGGACCATTTTATGAAAGACCAGGAGTCTAGAATGAACTATTTACTGAACTATCTGCATTTCTGAGTCCTGAACACTGCTGTGCCTCTATAAATAGTGGTATTGCCATCACTTCTGCCTAGAGCAAAGATTTAACTGCTCCATAAAGATGGCAGAGCCAAATAAAAGCTATTTCATTAATTCAGAAAACAGATTTCTTTTGAGTCAAATCTCTGCCATCCTGATGACTGACTGAGCTTGAAAATACAGCCACAGATCTGCTGCAAGCTCACACTGCTTGCTCCCCAGCTATGGACACAAAGAAAACACCATTGATTTTAAAATCAATAAAATGAATACTGAGGGGTCAATAAAATTAGAATGATGACAAAGGTCACATTCTAGTTCTCCAACTTCTTATTTGATTCTACCATGTTCAAGCATTCAATAGTTCCCAGGAAACACTAATGTGGAAGATGAAGAGACACCCTGCTGAAGGAGGGCTTTGGCAGTCTTGAAGCTTATCGAATGTTCTCCCAGGGAAAAGATTCTGACAATACTTTTCCCTAGAATATACTTTGGAGAAGGCAATGGCACCCCACTCCAGTACTCCTGCCTGGAAAATCCAATGGACAGAGGAGCCTGGTGGGCTGCAGTCCATGGGGTCGCTGAGGGTCGGACACGACTGAGCGACTTCACTTTCACTTTTCACTTTCATGCATTGGAGAAGGAAATGGCAACCCACTCCAGTGTTCTTGCCTGGAGAGTCCCAGGGACAGGGGAGCCTGGTGGGCTGCCGTCTATGGGGTCACACAGAGTCGGACACAACTGAAGTGACTTAGCAGCAGCAGCAGAATATACTTATTCAAAGTGTTTTATTATTCACATCTATTTCCTGCCCTCCTCTCATATTCACCCAATCTGTTGGACAGAGTAAACCCTGGACATAACCTTTTTAAAAACTCTCCTCCAATGAGAGCTTTCTTCCATTCATTTATTCACTTACACATCAACATTCATTAAGAGCTTCTTATGGGCCAGACGCTAAGCTAAAACTGTGGACCCAATGAAGAATAAGGAAGACCCTGTGTGTGTCCTCTAATAGGGGGATGGCATAACCTTACAATAGAGTGCTAGGATTCAGTACGGACAGAGAGCTCCCAGTGAGGCATCTCAGGAAGCCTGATGTTTCCACTGAAACCTGAAGAATGACCAGAATGTAGTCACATGAAAATCAGTTTCATCATGTTGCTAAGTCGCTTCAGTTGTGTCCGACTCTGTGCAACCCCATAGACGGCAGTCCACCAGGCTCTGCCGTCCCTGGGATTTTCCAGGCAAGAACACTGGAGTGGGTTGCCATTTCCTTCTCCAATGGATGAAAGTGAAAAGCGAAAGTGAAGTCGCTCAGTCGTCTTCGACTCTTAGCGACCCCATGGATTGCAGCCTACCAGGCTCCTCCGTCCATGGGATTTTCCAGGCAAGAGTACTGGAGTGTGGTGCCATTGCCTTCTCCACAGTTTCATCATAGTGGCCTCTATTCATCTAAATTTAAGATGCTTGCTTTCTTATTTTTATTAAAAAAAAAAAAAAACCTTCTGCATATGAACAGACTGTGTGGACCATTTTAAGAAAGATAGATCAGGGAGTCTAGAATGAACTATTTACTGAACTATCTGCATTTCTGAGTCCTGCACACTGCTATGCCTCTGTGGCCGCCATCCAGAAGGAACTGGTGATTGTTGGAGATGGAGCCTGTGGCAAGACTTGCTTGATCACTGCCCTTAGCAAAGACTAATTCCCAGAGGTGTATGTACCCACGGTGTCTGAAAACCATGTGGCAGATGTTGAAGGGGACGGAGAGCAGGTAGAGTTGGCTTTGTGGGACACAGCTGGGCATGAAGCTTAAGATCACTTGAGGCCTCTCTCCTACCAGGATGCTGATGTAATGTTGATGTGTTTCTCCACTGACAACTCTGATAGTTTAGAAAACATCCGGAAAAGTGAACTCAGGAAGTCAAGCATTTCCATCCCAACATGAGCATCATCCTGGTTGGGAACAAAAAGGATCTTTGAAACTGAGCACACAAGTCAGAAGTAACCAAGAGGAAATAGGAGCCAGTAAAACTGGAAGACAGCAAAGATGTGGCAAACACGACTGGTGAAAAAGGAGAGTTGAGAGATGAAGCTAGAAGTAATAAGAAACCAGGACTTTTACTCATGCTAAGGTGTTTAATCTTTACAACAGAAGTTAGAGGGGGAGGGTTACTGGAGGACTGGGGGCAGTGTGATAAGAATATCATTCAACTTTTTATTGTATTTTCTGAGTTTCTCATCATAAACACGTATATTGATTTTACAATAAGAAAGTCAGTAAGAAGTAAATTTAAGTTTGAATTAATAAAAAGAAAGAGAATATAATAGCAGGAAAGTAAGGCTGAGCCAGAAACTTTTGGGTATTTTTTTAATGTGTATTATCATAGTCTTACTGGAGCTAGACCATAAATTTAGCTCTAAACTTATAAGAAACCAATGAAAAGAGGGAAAAAATCCATTAGTTTCATAAGGCAAAAGGTCCATGAATAAGAAGGCCAGAATGGCTAAAAAGGAAGAAGTTAGGGGGCAAAAAAAGAGAAAAGAAACTGGAAGAGAAGGTGGCAGGTAGATGGTGTGGATCGCTGCAAGGCCTCTGAAGTTTATTCTGAGTGTGGTAGTAAGGTCTGTGTGGGTTTGAGCTGCAGACTGAAATGACTTGATTCACATACTAACTGTTCACTTTGGCAGCTCTGTGGGGGATGGCTAAACTTGGGGATCAGGAAGATCAAGAGAAGAAATATGGAGACCAGTTCACAAAAAACTGCTGTAGATCAAGAGAAATGATAGTGGTTCAGTGTAAGACGGTAGTGGTGAAGATAGAGAAACGTGATCTGATGTAGGAAAGATGGAGTTGATGGGGTTGCTGATGGAGGGACAGGGTGTGAGACAGAAGGGGAAATACAGTATAGTTTCTAGTTTGTTTGGGGTTTTTTTTCTGGCCAGGTCACCAGGCCAGACAGGTTGCCTGTCAGGAATTCTACAGCACTGAACCAAGCTTTTTTCATGAATCAAAATTATAGGGTTGGGATTTTATGAGAATCAAACAAGACAATGCATTAGAAAAGCAATTTTAATGAACTGAGATGTTATGTCTCCTCTCTTGTGCCCAGAATAGACCAAGCTCCCCAAATTCTTTATCCCTTTAATAATTACTAACAATGTGCCAATCACTGATATGCTTCAAAGATGTTTAATTTAGAAAACTCTCAAACCAACAGGAGAGACATTTATAAGATATACTAGTAAAAAGAAATTCATGTTAGCCTGGATGGGAGGGAAGTCTGGGGAGAATGGATACATGTATACATATGGCTGAGTCCCTTTGCTATTCACCTGAAACTATCACAACATTGTTAATCGGCTATACTCCAATATAAAATGAAAAGTTAAAAAAAAAAAAAGTGTGTATCGAAGTGCACAGAAATACAGAAGAGGAGCCAGCTCCTTCCTTCTAAGAAAGAGGTGACAAAGAGGCAGTGTCCCATACAGAATGCCAAAAAGAACATCCTAAAATGGGACATATTTTAAAGAACTTTAAATATGATTGATTTGAGTGTTAGGAAATACTATGGCAGCAAGAAAAGACAATATATTGGAAAAGAGAGAGAAGGGAGACCAGGGAGAGTCTATCATAAGATTCCATGACATGATGATGCAATTGTTTCAGTGTCTGAACCAAAATAGTTATCCCTGGGATGGACAGGAGAAGATGGAATCTTTTTTTTTTTTTCCAATTTCTTGCTCTTAATGTTATTCTTTCTTCATATTATTTTATTTATCTGTTTATCTGTTGGTCATGCTGCATGGCATGGCATATGGGATCTTAGTTCCCCAACCAGGGATAAAACTCATACCCCCTTCACTGGAAACAGAGTCTTACCTACTGGACAACCAGGGAAGTCCCAGAAGAAGATGAAATATTTACATGGTAAAATTAAAAACAAAAACCAAAAACGCTTCTTGCCTATATTCCTGCCTATTTAAATATTCAGAAAAGGGGAGACACCATGGATGAAAAGAAAGATTCTGGCTCAAACAAGATCTTGGCTACAGCTTTCAAGATGCAATTTATATATTCAATGCTTTAGTTTGAATTTTCCATGGGTATATAGCCCTTTCTCCCAATGCAAATCCATTTTCCTTTTCTAAATTTCTTCAAATGATATCATGAGGGAAACTCCAAACAAGTCCAACAGAAAAGACTTTTCCTGAGACAAATGGCCAATAATACCATTACGTCAAAGCTCTCCAGGAAGATTTAGATGTGTTTCCTGGATGATTGCTTAAATGAGATATCACATGCAAACTGCAAACAGAGGGCCTGGCACATTAGAGCTACTCGATAAATTTTAACTATTTTGCCATTAAGGCTTAGTCATCAGCATTGATCACAGGCTTTTTCTAGATGGTTAATTAATCATCAAGTATTTCAAGCAATATGTATTTATTGAATATGTGCACGGCTCTCTGCAGGCAATACTCCCTGCCATGTAGTTCGCCTGGAGTTGATTCCTGGTCCACAGAAACATTCTGAAAACACCGTGTAAAATGACGGGGAGTGCATCAACCTAGAAATTAGGAGAGTTGGCACAAGGTGGCCATGATGTGGGGCTTCCCAGGTGGCATTAGTGGTAAAGAACCTGCCTGCCAATGCAGAAGACAAAAGAGACACGGGTTCAATCCCTGGGTCAGGAAGATCCGCTGGAGGAGGGCATGGCAACCCACTCCAGTATTTTTGCCTGGAGAATCCCATGGACAGAGGAGTCTGGCGGGCTACAGTCCATGGGGTCCCAAAGAGTTGGACACAATTGAAGCAACTGACCACTCACACACAGGGGCATGATGTGAACCCACTGCACTTATTTTACATTTGAGGAAACTGGCACTGCTCCGTGTCTCATTCAGTTGGTTGGAGATGGAGCCAGCCCTGGTAGTGAAGACTCCTGCCCGGTGCCTTTTCCAAGACACCACATCCATGTGATACCCAGTCACCCTGGAAGGCTACCATGTGGTCTAACTTACTTCCCTGCACAAATGACTGTGATGAGTTAATTCCTGAAAACCTCAAACAATTTCTTAAAATGAGGTGAAGCCGATCAGATAAACTGACGAAATCTAGACTGAAGGTAAGAGATAGTTTGGATTCATTGTGGTTTAGCAGTTCATTGTTCCAAATATATTTTTCTAGATTTCTACTTAAAAGACAAAAGTAACTGAATGTTTGAGCACGTGCATGCACATGTGCGTGCACACACACACACACACACACACCCTTAAGCTTTATAGGTAAAACCAGCAGAATTCAGTGTTTTCTACCAAGTGTTCCATTGTTATTCGGTTAGTTAAAATGAACTTTAAGTTTTCCAAGAAACTCGTCTGCGTTTTGAGTCTGTTAGGTACTCATTGCATGCGTGCATGCTAAGTCGCTTCAGTCATGTCCGACTCTTTGTGCGACCCTATGGACGATAGCCCTCCAGTCTCCTCTGTCCACGGGACTCACTGGAACAACCCAAATATCGAGATTTACTGTATGTGAATACAGAGCTTCTGCATCTGTAGCATCTCTGAATTTGTTAGCCTTCAAAACTAAATTAAGAAAATGGAATTTATTAGCAATGTTCAAGCCCATTAATTAATTAGCATTCACTATCTCTTTTCCAAGTAAGCAATTTTATCTCCATTTGGGGATGAAGAAATTAAATCGAAGTCAAAGAACTATACTATCTCACCTGAGATTTAGCTCCAAATAAAACTGAAGATTTAATGATTATTCAGCTTATATTGTGGTCACTGACATTATAGCACTAATCTGAAAGAATTCATATGAGTAAGTGTCCTTCTTGTTTCTTTTCCTTTGCTCCCCACAACAACTCTCAAACCTTGATTTTGAACAGTACTACAAACACTAACTTGCACCCAAACGTATAACTTGCAAGGTCATTTGTATCTCTGAAGCACACACCTGGTATGATCTCCAATGTTTAATTCCAATCTAGAAGCCATTATATTAAACTTTAATATTCTATCTTTCATATTTCTATCATCTTTTACCAAATCATTTTAATCACCAAACTACCTTAATTTTAAAAGTACTACTCTATCTTTTTAAACCTAATTTCCTCTAGTTTTTAACTCAATGAAAAGAATTCTTAGATTATTAACATTAAGGTTTTTACTTTTTCAGAAATAGTCTTTTATACGAACAACAGTCATTTAAAGATTTTAACAGAAGACTCTTGAAAGAAAATTAATGTTTCAACAAGAAACTATAAGGAAATAGAAGGATTAATTTAACTTTAAGTTAAATATTTTCTAACTTAGTACTTATATTTTGATTTTTGCACTTGATATTATTTATAATTTTCAAGGTGTTCACCATTATTAATAAACTTTTACAGTTCCTATTAAAATAAAGATTACCACTCTCATGATAAGAAAATTGAAGCAGAGAATTACATTCAATGTCCTAAAAATATACTCATATCTAGAAAACTCCATGCAATATAGGTATATTACTAATATACTCATTTCCTTTCTTTGAGAATTAAGCACTAATAGCAAACATTTAATAAATACAGTATAGTTGCAATATAGTGACTCAAGGGCTTGAAAGAGTTAATTCTGCTAGAGACTGATGCCTAACCTCAATAAAGAACTAGCCCAAGCCCTTGAAGGTTCAGATTCATGGTTTAATTGGCTAGATTGTGCATTAGGATGTGAAGTAGGATAGCAAAAAAAAAAAAAAAAGCTTTCTTAAAATAAATATTAAAGAACTGGGAAAAGAAGGAAAACGAATCATCAAATCCCAAAAGCAAATTTCTGAGGAGCAAACTGCCTTTGTTACTGCCTTTGCCCAGTTTCTTTCTCTGTTCCACAGTATAATGCAACATAAAATGCTGTTTCATGTAGAGATAGGTATATAAATAGGTTTGGCCCCAAAGCCCATCAGTTCACACTCTCGTGTGAATAAAAGGCAGCCCAAGTCAACATCCTGGTGAAGGCATTGAGGGGGAACTGAACAGTCTGAGCCAAAGAACAGAGCTTTTGGAGAGGAATGTGTGGAAAGGCTTAGGGGCTTCTGCCCCTATGAGCAAAGCCTAAGGTAACCACAGGGAGGAGAGAGCAGAGCTGAGTCTGGGAAAATCCACAGTGATTAGATCCTTACTTCTGCCATAAATGATTATGAGGAAAATAAATCATGTGAGATATTTCTGGTTTAAGAAAAAGACTACAGATTCTGAAAACAAGCTTATTTGAATTCTAACCTGGAATCCAAAATGTATTATCTATATGACTGTGGTCAGGTTGTATAATCCTCCAGAGTTTTCTCATCTCTAAAATGAAGAACAACTAATACTTACCTTTATGGGTTCTGGTGAGAATATATGAAATAATATGCTGTGAGAGAGCCTGGTTGAACCTTTGACATGTAGTAAACCTAACCAAATGTCGTTTCCCTTTCTTTCCTACCTTCCCTCATCTTAAAGACCAGGCAACA
Organism: Bos mutus; assembly: GCF_027580195.1. Classification (NCBI taxonomy): domain Eukaryota; kingdom Metazoa; phylum Chordata; class Mammalia; order Artiodactyla; family Bovidae; genus Bos; species Bos mutus. Next base: position 53,021,418 of record NC_091630.1, on the reverse strand, counting down.
CCACAGATAACCTCTCTTACAATCCAACAATTGTCTCCCTGGCGATTCAGGGTTTTGAATCCCCTTACTCTCTTGATCCACCTGTTGAAGTATATTTCCAAACTAGAGACATTATAAAATTTCACAATTATTTGTCCTAGTTTGATTTCTTTTGGTGTTCTGAGAAGCCCTTGATAACCATGCTTATGTGTGTCTGCGTTTCAACTTTAAATTAAGGCTATTCTCATATCTCAGCAACTATGCCAACCATTATTTGTCATCTCTCTCTCTCTCCCCTTACACACACGCACATAGACACACACATAGGCACACTTGAGAAGGGGAAGTGAACATGATCAAAAGAGAATTATCTAGGAAGGGTGATTTATTCCCTTTCTTTCCATATCCAGAAAACTTCAAAAGCCTGAAGAGTTCCTGCAAGTTGGAGGTTGTGCTTAGGCAGTGTCAGAGGTGTGACTCAGGTCGGTAACCTCAGGCCACCTTAAGCCCACCCCTGATGGAAACCACACCTGCAGTTTGGTCTTCTCCAGGCCTGTGGCCTGACTTCCAGACACCAGAGGGAGGCTCACACTCAGCAAGGACACTAGTCTAAGACATTTCGCTTCTGAGATGAGTGGAACATTTAGAAAAAAAAAGAGAAAGAAATAGACAAAAATGAGGGAAGACTCTTCATTTAAGCCCTCACCTGAGAGGTTTTAAAGGAAACTAACAAAGCAAGCAAACCTACAGTGGAGTATTTATCTGTCCACAGGCTGATTTGGTGCCACTAAGGTCTGGAAGAGGAGGCAGGAGAGAGAATCGAACAGGGTGATGGAGGAGGAAGAGAGAGTCTGAAGAGGACATGAAGGAAGAGAGAATGAACGCTGAATCACAAACCTCATTTTCTTTAAAGCTGTAGGAATCATTAGGATTGATGCCAACAAACCCAGGTCCTCACCAAAGCATGAAATTGGTATTACTCAACCACTTTGGAGAAACTGTGGCTCTGCTCCTGAGGGAAAGTTCCTTCAGAAAAACCCAAGGAACTGTCAAAGCCTGGCAGCCTTTCTGACCCGGTCTCAGAGCCCCCATCTCAATTTCTCCCTCAGGTGGCCCCTGAGTGACTCATCCTGGCTATATAAATAATATATATATATATATATATATATATATATATGAAAACTCCTTCATCTCTGAGTCTCGGGGGATCATTGAAACCACTGTGGGATAAAAAGCAGTTGAGATATTGCAGAGTCTCAGCTGGCTGGTTTTATAAAGGCTGCCTTTTAGAAGAAGCTGGAGTATCTAGAAAAACTCTTGAGACATTCATAAACATCAGTGAACCGTGGTCTTCAGAAAACTGAAGTTTGATTAAAGCTAGTTGGGATACAGTGCAATTACCCATTTGCATGGCCATGTATTTTTTTTCCCTCCCCAAAGCTAAGACCTTTCCCTTCTAATGCTTTTTTTCTAACAAAATATGTTCAAGCAAATGCTCTCGTTCTTAGGGTTTTAATTTTAAACGTGGAATCCATGCATCTGCAACGTACATGGAAACTCCTGGGAACTGAGACGTCGTGCACACGCATAAAACATGACATTATACTGCTGCAGATCAGCAGGAACACTGAAGGACCAATCCTGACTCGGGGCCTGAGCCACTCTCCTGCCTCTCGATATGGTTGTCATTAGGTACAGAACAAATGATTTGCACAAGAGCTTAATTTTCCTGGGATCTCTTAAGCACTTTGAGTGGAGAGGCAGGAGAATGACAGAGAAAGAAAAGCTTGAAGGATGGATCCTTTCCTGGCACACAAGACTGGTTCAGTACCATGAGCAGTACCACACCAACTCCCCCTGATTCACATACTCTACTGTCTACGTCTCCTCCTGTCTCACACTCGTGCCTCCATTAGATTTCCCACAAAAGCAATAAAAGATACTAGGAGCATTGGAGGAGTACAAAGATGTGGAGCTACATTCTGGTCCATAAAAACACAAAAACAAACACAATAAACGAAAACACTTTGGCTCTCTCCTACAACCTCAACACAGCTATTGTCCTATAGCAGTGCCAATAGTTTCCTGAATTGAAAGGAAACCTTGTGTCCAACTTACAGTTTCAGTCTCTGATTACCAAGTCAAAAAAAAGAAAAACTTGTAGACATTTCTAAAATTTAGCTTTCATTTAAGAAAAAAAAAAGTACTCTAAAGGAAGAGAGTGCTGAACGATTCCTTTCAGACCTAATAAACATCCATAAAGCACTGAAATTAAAACTGTTTAACCACACACACACACATCTTAGGAGCCTTTTGTGAAATTCTCTAGAATACTCTGCTTTGTCACAAATGGTTACATAAGCAGATAGATTTCCGGATGAAAATGTGTTATATAAGTCAAAATGGAGTTCATACCCTATGTGTCAGAATTCAATTAGTTGAAGGGAATATTAAACTAAGAAAAACAATGAAAATAATTGGGGGGGGGTTCATTCAGAAGCTTGATTTTCTTTCATTTCCAAAAACTGAGATATCATATCATGGTAAATACAAAAATACACCAGGGGTGCTCAGATGTAATACATGTAAGCCTAATGAAAATTCGCCAGTAAAAGTTACTTTTGGTGTTCTCATGAAGTATTTAAACAATCAAATAAACACATATCCTGAGAGGTCCTAGTTTCCTAAATATAACTTTGAATCTCTGGTGAGGTGAAAGTTTATAAATAAAGAAGCACCAGGTTGAGTCTCCCCACAGAAGTCTTAGAGCTATACAACTGACCAGACTTCTCTGGCAATGGGGCAAATCATAAGGGGCAAGTCAAATTTCTATCATTTCCTTTTTAACCGTCTCTCTATCATGAAAAACTGCATTGGTTGATTTTCAGATAAAAGAGGAAATAACATGTATTAAAGAAACATTTGGCAGAGTTTACATTTATACTTCATGATAATCTATTGATACTATACTTTGTCAGATCACATTAATATAAATTTGAACTGAACTTGACAAATTCTGTCAAGATGGAAAAGCATCTGAATTATATGCATCTGCCAGGAAGAAAAAAATGCAAAAATTGAAATATGTTTCAAAATAAACATATCAGATAGCATATACTTTTTATTTTATAGCCATAGGCTCTGACACCTAACCTTCCTTTGGAAAAATATACACAAATTGTATCAAGATATTTGTTTCCTCTTGTAGCTGAGAGTTATTTAAACATGTCATTTTTTTTAGTGTCCAGATGGATTTTTTAAGGCAATTTTTTCTTTCAGAATATAGAGGACTTAGCTACCTACAAAGTAATTTTTGTGATATGTTAAATCCATGACCCAAACTTTAGGTTCTTGGTATAGATGTACTTTCTTTATTAATAAAAATGCAACAATATGTATATATTACTGAATAACTGTACTCGGAATAACAATGATTTCATAAAGATATACTAAATTTAATAACTATTGCTTCCATGGTAAATGATACCAAAGAATAACATTTCTCTGTTTAAACATTTGCTGAATGCAATGTTTATGTATTATTTTTTTCTCCTTTGACAAATGTGGAAGCTTATTCCAATTTCCATACAAATACACTAGTAGGTTTAAGGAAATGTCATTACAAGACTATTTACTTAATTTCTTTGCCTCCCCCCAAAAAATGAAAGAAAGAAGGAAAAGAAAAGTACTTAGAGTCTATAAATATGTTTTAAAGTGATGTGCTATGTTATGATACATATGCACATTCAGTATATTATATATTAAGATCAGAGGTTTTCTCAACCATTTGCTTATTCAATAGACCTCGCTCAGAAGATAATCTGTGAGTGGTCAGTCCCATTTAGTACATCAGTACCATCAGTTTACAAGTAAAAATACACTCACACATGTATAATAACGCTTCCCTTAAGCAAATTGGGAAGTCGACCAAAATACTGAAGGGAAAAAGATGACATAAAATTGCCATGTCCCACAAATGGATTTTGAAGTGAATATATTCTCTGTATCCCTCTAAACACTTTTCTGAGAGAGTGGCGCTTTCTTTGGCAACTATGTTTTATAAAGAATAGTCCTTTTAAAACATTCCATTTTAGGTGACACACTGTTAGGGATTAAACAGATTTCTACTCTTTTTCAGAATAATCTTATTTGCTCATTTGGAAAACAATTTGTGAAAGAATTATTCATTGTTCCTATGCATACATTTTAAAAATAATTCAGCACACATGACCAAATTATTTTCAAAGTATATACAGAAAGAGAAGAATACTAAACTTTCCCCTGCCTACATGTGAGAGCTTGTCAGCATTCAACTCCAAGGCCTTTAATCCCAGGCTTTAAATAATTCAGATAACAGTTGATTACTCCATTGCAAGAAGCGTTGAGCTCTGCAAAATCTGAGTAACACAATATTTTCTACATTAAAAAGCCAATCTCAAATAGTAGGCATCTAAGTAAAACACTTTCTGAGACCAAACCATGCAACCCAGTTTTTGCATTTACTGCATCAACTCTGGTAAATACCACTGTAGTTTACTACAGAGTAATTCTGCATTCTTGCTTTCATTACCAAGCCATCTAGTTGAACAGCTTAATTTGCTGAAGTCACAATCTCCTATCCATACATTTTTTGGGTTTAAAGATATCTTTGAAATATAAGTGAGATGGTTAGTTATGTTACACAGAAATCCAAAAGTGCCCACAAACGAAATTTTAAACTTAAAAGAATACTGCTTTGACACTCACTTCTATTTCTTTAGGAAAATAATTGTGTTATGTTTTTTGACAACCAAGATTCAATATCTGCTGCCTCTGTTCACTTGTACACATCAGCCATTACAAAAGAGCTTTGCTCACTTGGCTAAATTACAACCTGAGTAATGTAAAACAGGCAGAAGCACCAAGAAATATTGGCTTCCGACCCCAAATCAAAAGGCGACAAAATTTTGCCATCAAAAATGTCTAGCTGAGCTCCAAATGGATTAAATTCATCCATAAAGCTGATGATGTATGTAGCACTTCACTTTGATATATATGAGGGTCCATATATGTCTGAGCATGTGTTCATAATTATCATGGAACCAGACAAATGAAAGAAATACAATTAGGTTACGAACATCAAATAAGCCCTGTAAAAATTATCAAAGTTGAGCAAAGAACCCACTGATTTTCCTGGTCTGGAACATTTTGAATCATTTCCTTCTCTAAAACTACTCATCACATGCTTTCCCTTAAATCCTTGCCTATCACAGGAATCATCAGTTTCTCTTCATTCTACCAAGCAAGTTCAGCCTTTTCATACATCCGGACTGAAACATCCTGAAGTAGAAAATCTACAGACTGCATTCAGTATCACCCCAAAGTACCACATTTGACTACTGCTCATACCATTTGGAAACCAGTCCTCACATGACTACTGGCCTGACACCTCATCCATCAGCGGGTGCCCAGAACAGACCTGGACAGTCTCTTCCTTTGCGCCGTCTCCAGAGTGGAGGCCCAGCTGGGAAACAGGCTTCTCTTCCAATAGCAATTAGATCTTTAAGATCAGGCCTTAGCAATCTGACCTAAAGCCATCTTTCCTCGCAACAAAGTCTCCAAGCATCTTCAGAGGAAAAAGACGGGCAGGAAGGCAAATGAGAAGAAATCCAGGTCTCTGTGGCCTGATTAGAAACTTTGTTGTGTCAAATAAACTTTGGCCACTGGCGGAAAGTACCCTATGGTGGCTCTGGCTTTAGAAAGATCTGTCCGGGACTTCTCAATCTTCTATCACCCCCCTCTCTCCCTCTCGCTCTGTCTCCCCTCTTCTCTTGTTTCAAAAGGGGCCTCTGGTCAGCGCTGATTAATAAGTGTTTTTTGTTGTGAAGTGTTGAATAATAGAGGATGGCCGGTGACCCAGTAAAGACTAAACCTTGCTCTGGTTTATTGTGGCAAGCTGAGAAAGGGGCTTTCGGCCCGGGACCCCAAGCACTGACCCGCACACATCCCGCCGATCGCCTATTCAGCCCCACAGCCCCACAGTCGCCCGGGCTCCCATTGTCTGCCAGGCAACAATGGAGATTTCGCAGGGAAAGTAAAGCTCCTTTCAGCTCCCTCTCTGATGTTTTGCATTTGGGGGAAACACCGACCTCCACTTTTTTCCCCCACATCTTTCCCTATGGCAGTTAGAGCCGTGGATTTTCGGGGAAAACTTGTGTGAGTTTGGTGCTTGTTCGCCTAACACCAATGTCAGGGAAGGCGAGCCGGGTGGAAAAGAGGAGAGCCCCGGAGATTCTTTTTTTTTTTTTTTTTTTTATGCATTTAGATGATGGAAGCCGCCTCTAGGGAGACATGCAAACGGGGGGAGGGGAGCAGAAAACGGGAAGAAAATGATTCCTCGCCAGGGTAGCCCGGGCGGCGGGGGCTTCGGGGCGGAGAGGCGGGCGCGCGGGCGGGCGGCCGAGAGTGGCGGGTCCGGCTAGGCGCCCGCGAGCCCAGCGCGCCGTCGCGGCTCCTTCCTCGCTCTCCACGCGCCCAGCTCTGCTCCCGAGCGCGAGGCGGCCCCGAGGCCCCGGCGACCCTGCCCCGGGCGCGCTCCGGGACCCGCGAGGCCGGGCGGGGGCGCGGCAGGACAGGGGGTGGGCCGGGGCCCCGCAGGCCTGGGCCGCGTCTCAGTCTCCGAGAGGCTCCGTCTGCTCGGCTTTCCCGCCCCCGGCCCGGGGCTGCCCTCCTAGGTTTTCCGTAGGCCCCGGGGAGGCGGCTGCTCCCTCTGGGCCGGGCGCGCGCGGCCAAGCCAGGTCTCGAGATGACTCGCCGAGCCTGCTCCGGTCGCGGTCCCTCTCGCCACCTCGCCCTGGCGGCCTTCCATCCCGGGATCGGCCGCCCCCTGAAGACACCGAGGGTCTCGGCTTGCCCCGATGACTCGCTAACCGCCCGACGCGTGCGAGCGAGTGTCGGGAGTCAGCGGGGCGGCCCAGAAAGGCCGGACAAGGGTGGGGAGCTGGCGGCTCCCCGTGGCCTGAGGAGTGGAAAGTCCGCTGGGGGTTCCCGCGGCCCAGGGGGAAGCGGAGGGCGCAGGGCTCGCCGGCCCCGAGCCTCAGGCTGGGAGGGGGCGCCGTGCAGTACTGCGCTAGGCCGCCCTCCCGGGACCCGCTGGGTCCACGCCCTCGCGGCCGCCTGGGATATGCCGCGCCCGGGTTCCGCGTCCCCGCACGTCCCGCCGCGCGCCTCCACCTTCCCCCGGCGCGCGCCTGTGCGCGGGGCAGAATGAGGGTTAGGGGCCGCGCAGGCCTGGTGGGCGGCAGGAGCTTCGCACTGCGCCTGCCCGCTGGGCCGCGGCCCATCGCCCCACGCTCCCCGACCGCTCCTTGACAGCTCCGGGAGCCCGAAGAGGAAGAGGAGCAGGAGGAAGGGCACCAAGAGGAGGTGGAGGCGGCGGGCGGCGAACTAAGGGCAGCCAAGGGGGGAGGAGGGCTCATTGTCCGGTCCCCCCAGTCCAATTGATATGCTAATCCCTTTTCTGATGCCATAACAAAGAACACCTTTGCACTTTTAAAAGACTTTTTGTGCCCTGGCTACAGAAGTTTATTATCCACTAATTAGCAACAACTTCTGGCAATGAGTTGGGTTACATTTTCATAAGCTCCAAGCCCGGGCGACGAGATGCGCAGGCCAGGAGGAGGTTCGCGCGCCTGGCAAACCCGAAGGGGGGAAAAAAAAACCGGGGCTGGAAAAAAGTGGCCCGCTCAGATTCCTGGGGCCAAGGGCGGGAGACCGGGGATCGGAAGCTCTGTGCTCCGAAGGGACTGAAATGTGCCCAGAGAAAGGGACTGAGGCCCCGGCTGTTAGGTAACCTTATTTGATCCGACACAGTGGCCCGCGTCCGGAGAGCTGCGCGGAGGTGGAGGCTTGAGCTGCGTTGCAGGTGTCCTGGCCGAGCCATCTGTTTGAGGTGGAGGGCTGCAAGGCTCGGGCGAATGTTGTAGCATTCGCCTCTGATCTCTTTAGCTTTTTTCTTCGCAGCCTCCACTTAGCATAAGCCGCGGGTGAGGGAGCGGCCCATAAGTCGGAAACGCACCCGTAGCCCGGGTTTCTTCCTAAGGCCTGCCCACCGAAAAGGCTGAAATTCCAGGACCCAGAAAGATGAGGCGAAGTTGGCACCGGTAGTGCCGGGGAAGGGGTGGGGGTGGGGGACTTGCTGGATTAGGGGCCCACTGAGGTCGTCTGAAATGGGCGCCCCCCAGAGCAGACCCTTCGGGCTAACCAGTGGACATAGCCGCACCTTCCCTGGGGCTGGATGCTGTGCGCACCGCGTGACCCTGCCTCCCTCCGGCTTTGGCAAGATGCTGCCGATCTTTAACAGTCCCACATCCCAGGTCAATAAACTGGAAACGGATAGAATGAGTATCATCCGGCGAAAGATAAAGGGCAGGGGGATGAAGCACATTCCTTCTAGAGTCTCCGAAGAGAACGCCGTTTCTCTAGCCGCTAGTAAAACACTCGGTACAGTGAGGCCTTGGGTCTGGGCTCAGCCGCAGAGATGTTCTGTGTTAGATAATTTGAGCCCCCGAACCCAGCATTGTTTGAGTGTATGTATGTATGTATATATATACACACACACATACATCCTATTTTCTAAAAATCTTTCATTTTTGGTTTTCACCTTTTTTTTTTTTGCCAGAGAGCCGGTTGGGGGTATCGCTGAATTTTTCAAGCAGATGTAAGCTGGGTGCTGGCGGGCTGTGCCTCCTCCTGCTTAGGGCTAAGCAGAGGCAGGCTTGATAAATGTTCAAGGTGAAACATGGCCTTCCTCAAAACCCCACGGTGATGTAGGGTACAAGGCGAATATGCAAAGGCGGGAGGTGGCGCGTTACATGGTTTCATTCCTTTTCGATGGAACGGCGTGCGGTTTACCAGCAGCCCTAACCCCTCTGGTATCCGAGCGCACTGTTTCTGAACAGGAGCTGTTAGAACCAAAAAGTGGGGGGTGGAGGGGTTGGGGGGGGGGGCGACGACTTCAGGGAATACTGCAGGAGAAAATGCAGACGATCACCAAGATATTAGTGATGTTGGATCTCATGGTCTCCCAGACAAGAATCTCAGGAGCAAGAAAATATTCCCAAGTGTCTCGTCGGCAGTGGCCGTGGGTGGGGTGAGGAGGAGATGGGTGGTGAGTGCGGGGGAAGAGAGAGGAGGTGTGTCTCAGTTGTCACCCTCGGCCCCCTCCAGTGAGGGAGAACAATGGCGGGGCCTGGGGTTTTCCCTGAAAGAGAAACTGCAGGAAGGCAGAGTTGCTCTTTGTGCCTTAACCCTTCCGAGGAAGGGGGAGCCATATACCGGACCCCCCGCCCCGACCATTGGGCGGTGTCCACGAGATCTAGACCCCTTCGAGACTCTGAGAGCTTTAAATAAAGAGAGAGAGAGAGAGAAAGAGAGAGAAAAGAAAGGCGCCGGCCTTGTCGCCTGGTAGTAAGGCCCACTCAGCCTCCGGAAGAAACCCGAGCAAAACCGAGACCCTCAGAATTCGCCAGGCGAGGGTTGGGGGGCGGGGAGGGTGAAAACCTCACACTCCCGCCTGGTGTGTCAGCCTCTTCACCAACTCCCCCCTCCGCCGCCCCTGCGCAACTCCCACCCCCACCCCATCCCAACGTCTGATCACGGTTGATTCTGCTTACGTGGTGTATTTCAGATTTAGGATGTATTTATTTATTTATTTAATCCTTCAGATCTTCCCACACCACAAAAAGATTTCATTCTTTCCAAGGCAAAGGGTTGATTTAAAAAAAAAAAAAAAAACTCTCCATTTTAAATCAATGGGGGAAATCAGATGGCTGTGACCTTGACGTGTGAAATGGGGGAGGGGCGGGTAGATTTGGGGGCCCAAATCCTTGGCCTCTCCTTTTCTGGGGCGTCCTAGGCCTTTTCGAAGGACACCCACAAGAAGGGGGGTCTATTTTCAAAGGTTACCATTAACAGTTCATTCGCTCAAAGTTGGGAACTTGGTATTTTCATATTACGTGAAATACATGATTTAATTATACTCCAAAAACAAATTAAGGACAGGCCTTCTACACAAATTGGAGGCAGCTAAATGCTCTTTTGTGCCTGCAGCCCTCGGGTTGTTAAAGAGGCTGCTGATGCATGAGAAGTGAGTGAGTGATTTAACTCATTGGGATGCAGGAAGCGACCTGCCCTCTTTTGAAAAAAAGAGAGAGAGGGAGAGAGAGAGAGAGAGAGACTGAGACTTCGAGCTGGAGAAGAGAGAGGGAGGGGAGAGGAGGGAAAGAAGGGGAGAGAGAGAGGAAAACGCAGAGGGAGGGAGGCAGGGAGACCAAACCCCCGCTTTACTGCGTTGAAAGCTTCTGAATTTCAAGCAGAAAGTAGAAGGAGCCCCACACGGCTCTGAGCGTCTTTCCTTGGGCTGCGTGTGCAGAGCGTAGACAATGAAAACCTCCATCCCCCTCCCCCAGCCCCGCTAGCCTACAAGATTTTTGTTTTCGTTCCTTCTCAACGGTGGAAGATGTGCAAAATCAAACATAGAGAGATGTGTTTATATTTTGAAAACAAACCAACCGAACGGGCTGAGACGCGGATTACCCAAACGCGCGAGGGCCGTAAGTAAGATCTTTTTTTTTTTTTTTCCCCCTGGGTGAGCCGGACTCTGCGTCGCGGCGGAGTTGGGGGTGTTCGCTTTGTGAGTCGGGGTCACGGGTTTGCGTTCGGGTAGTTTTATTTCCCAGGGCTTTCCTCGAAGCTTGCACTTCCCGCACGTGAGCGGGAGCAGCAGCCGTTTCGCCCGCGGTGGGCGTGCGGAGCAGGGCACTTGGCTGGCTTGGATGCGGCGGGCGGGGGCGGCGGGGGGCGCCCAGGCGAGGAGTTCCCGCGTTGCGAGCATCCTTCGAGAGCCTCGCGCCCGGCTCTGGGCTGCAAGGTTGGTTCCCGGCAGTGGATGGAAATCAGGTCACCGAGGTCCCTAAGCTCCCGGACTCCCAGACGTGCCCAGGGGACGGGATGGAATTGGAGGAGAGATCGGGGGAGGAGGAGAGAGAAGGGAGCACCCCCATCCCCCACCACCCCCCCAGGCCTAGGATGGAGGACCGTGGAGGGCCATGGCCGCTGGCCGGGGCCCTCGGTTTACGAGACTTGGTCTTGGCCGGGGTTAGCTGGCTAGAGAGCATCGCGCCTTCCTAGATAGAAGCTAGGAAGCTTCCTAGTTAGCTGGCTAGCGAGCGTCGCGCCTTCTTCTGCACCTCAAAGAGAAGATCTGGTGACAGGGACTGAGCGAGGGTGGCAGAGTGTGTCTCAGAGCGCCCAGGCGGGAGAATCTGTGGTTCTAAGGGAGGTGTGTGGTTTTTTTTTTTTTCCTCTTGGAAATGCGCAAGAATTCCGCGGGCTCACGCTTTCTTTGTGCGCCAGGCAGCGCCAAGCGCTTTGTGCTTCACAAGGAGAAAATGGCGAGTCCTATTGTGTTTAGGCCATTTTCTTCCGGTACAAGGATTTTCCCAAGTTCTAAAGACTTCTTTGGAAAGTAGCCTTCTCTTGCCCTGAAAAGTGTGAATCGCTGTAGTTCGGCCAGGTGGCCTGGCGTGGGTACCGACCTCAAATGAGGCAAGAGCCTGTTTTCTTACCGTTGGAATACTTTGTATCAAAACAAAAAAATATGACCAGTTTGTGCAGGTCGATCCCCTTCAAAGACTCGCAGCGGCTCTCAGAGATTCAGAAAATAAGCGTCTGTTTATGTGTTTATCTATATATATCATACTTCTCCTGATAATCTGAAGGGAAAGATAAAGGGCAAAAGACAATTAGGTGTGTGGAAGATGGAGGGAAGTTTTTTTCTTTATTCTTTCACCCCTCAAGGAAACCCCAGGAGAGGTTAAACGTTAGTCTGCCAGGTCAATCTTTTGTTTTTTAAACTGAAGATGAAACGTTGTTTTGGACTGAAGGAAGCAGCCTTAACCTCTAGAGGATATGCCTTCTTTGCTTCACAAGAAAAAAAAAAAAATTACAGGGTTAAAGAAGGGATTTAGCTTAATACTCTTAGTGCTTGTGTATGTGCGTATGTGTGTGATTATATCTATCTATACAGAGAATTGAGAAGGTTGCTGTTTGGCCTTTTTTCTTTATCATTTTTGTGAAGATTTCTGCATTTGTTAAGCCATATGTAAAAGTGGACAAGGATTCCTCTACAAGAATGCCTTACATTTCTGAAAGCAAAAAACAAATGAACAATGAAAAACTGCAAATTGGAAAATACTACTTCCTACTGACTACAATTCTTTGGAGCCCTAAACGTGGTGGTGATTTTTATCAGCTCAAAAGTAATGTAATACAAACTTCTCCCATCTGCTTCTTGTACTCTAAATTGGGTGGCAAATATATAGAAATGAAAACAACTGGAATAGAAAAGAGGACTTAAACCCTACAGACGTTCCCCTTAAAACATTATCTTAAAATGTTAAGGCATCAAATTGGTGCCTAGGCATCCTGATATCCATTTTTCAAAAGGTACCCCTACCACCTCCCTTCATGTGGATCAAGACCATGGACAGCGAACTAATATGAAATCACTGAGCAAAAAAGCAGCTCTTGTAAAATTTTGTGGGAGCAGAATGGAAGCTTACATTCAAAACATGTCAGGAGACAAAAACAATCTTTAGATTTTTATAAGGAATTAGACTCCTTTACATTGTGGCATTTCAAACATTCTACTACGTTCAAAGAAACAATGACTTATATACCCTACTCGAGTAGTATATGTTATTAATCTAACTAAGAGGAGGTCCGCCCTTTGTTACTGATAAATAACAAGTTTAAATCCATCCTTTTAAGGTGTGAGCTGTTTCTTATAAGGCCTTCAAGCAGAGTGAGGACAGAGAAATTTTACTGTTTTAGCCTGGCATTAACTGAATGACACTGGAGCAAATTAAATTGATTTTTATCAGTGACTGAATTTCTAAATGCATAGAATTGGAAAAATTAAATGCCACTTTGATAGACAGGAATAATATGAATAGAGATATAACCCAGCTACTCCTTCTACTCATGTTTAGGCAGTGTAATATATAACCAGCAATGCAGTGTTGTCAGCAAACATTTTTTTCTAAGTAAATCACAGATTTTTTTCATATATACACATTTGATTTAGGGCACAGGGTTAGTTCAGTGCAGCTCTGGGTTGGAGATCAATTTATGCTGTTTCCTACATTGTATGAATTGCCTTTATTCCTTTCCAGAATTGAACTTCATTTAAAGCCATTTCATTTGTGGATTACATAACACGTTCAAAACTGCTCATTTAAATTTCCAATTTCGTGTATCTTTTGGTTTATTTCATAACCTGACTTCAGTGTGACTTGTAGAGGCCTGGGAAATAATATAAAGCAAAGGTAATCCTCAGGTGTAAAGAAAAGAAAATAGTTTATATTTAAATTTTAAAATGACATCAAGTTAAAGAGAGTTTAGGGTTTCTAAATTAATTATTTGATCTTTACTCATTGAATTTGACTGTAGAATGAAATTGCAGTTACTTGAATGTATAGAATCTTACAATTAGGTGCTAGATATGTTTTGGACACACACACACTTTTTTTTTTTTTTTTTTTTTTTTACAATGTCTTCAAAGTACTTGCAAAGAAAATGGAGTGATCAGGACCATGGTGAGGTCCCCTTGGCACACCCAGTGCTGGCCCTGGATTCTGCTTGGGATGCGGAGGTCAGTTGGGAGAGGGGTCATTGTTTAGAAAGGCACATTAGTCCGAAATGGCATCAGTGATGAGATTAAACATAAACCTAAATCTTGGCCTGGGTAAAGGATGGCAGTGGGGCAAGAGGAGATGCAGACAACCTTGGTTCTGCTGCCTGCGCACATAACTAAGAAGCCACCCCGAAGTCCTCCACTCTTCTGGAGCCTGGACTCTGTCTGGGCCTAAGGTGCTTATTTTGCTGTTTCTTGGTCGTCTGTGTGTGGGGATAAGAGTCCAAGAGCTTAGATTTGGGGATTCAGACAAAAGGTCCTGAAGCTGTGGTGGGCTCTCGTCTCCATTTTAAGGAGAGGCAGCCCGGAATGGTGACTTGGACTTGGCTTATACGAGCCGGAGCATGGACGGCAGGGCTGTGAGAAGAGATCTGGAGAGACTAGGGGCACGACTTCGTGGGGGGTGGGGGTGGCGGGCTGTCTTTGGGCCCCCTGTGTTGGTGCCAGTGGGGTGTAAGGCAAGGGCAGGGTACTCGCCCTTCGCCGTACCAGGCGCAGCTCTTTGGGGGCTGAGCGCCTTCTGCGGCTCTTTGGTTTCAAGGACACAGCGAGCTGCTCAGGACTTTGGGAGCCAACATCTGTCTGACTGGTGACGTCAGCAACCCGTGTAATCCTCTTCTGCTGAAGGCAGATGCCTTATTTGTTTGGCTGGAGCGAGCCATTAATCCCTAATTCTGGATCAGCAAGCGAGGGGGAAAGACTGGACCGTTCCGATCCACCCCCTCCCCACCCCCACCTCCCACCCTAAAGCACCTTATACCACCGAAGCCTCTCAGCCTCCTCTTTCCTCCGAGAACGCGCTGAGCAGCAATCGAAAACGCCGTGGTCCTCTGCAGGTTTGAGCTGGGCTAGCAGGTCTTTCTCCTTCGGATTTCCAGGGCTCTGTGTTATCTGTGATGCTTTCTCTCATCGATCTTTTCGATTTTCTTGCTGGGACTCGCCGATCTTGCAGTTTGTAGGGTACCAAGCCAAGAAGGGGTGGGGATTGGAGAGTGCGGATCCAGAGTTCGGTGTAAAGGATGGGGTGAAGAGGGGGAAAAGGGGGTACACCATGCGGGGACGGCTAGACTGCACCGGAGGACCCTCTGCGGACGCGTTCTGAAGGTTCCCGCACCCGAAACCCCTTCTCTGGCCGCGAAGATGCCGCAGGGTCCGGCCCCCACCTCGCGGCTTCCGCAGCGGGAGCAGCGCTCTCCGCCACCGCGCCGCCCCCCAGGCTGCGCGCCCAGCTGAAGCCTGGGGACAGCCTGGGGACGGAGATTGAGGCCCGCCGGCTGAGGTGCCGTCCTCCCGTCACCTATCTCCCTCGCCTGCTCCCTCCCGCCTCTTGTCCCTTCTCCCCCCGCCCAGGTTCCCCCTCCTCCCTCCCGCCTCCCTCTCTTAATGATGCGCTGTGATTCTGTTTTTCAGGGGCGCGCTCTGGGGTCTCCGCACTAGACCGGCTCCCGGCGGTCTCCGCAGCCACAGTCGGGCTCTACGCCGCCCCTGGTGCCGCGGGGGCCGAGAGTCCTCCCTTCCTCGGACACCGGAGCTGGAGTGGGCCTTTCCCTCCTGCGGACCGCGCCGTAGGGGACGCCGAGAAATGAGCCGCTGCGCCCGCCGCCTCCGGCCCGCTGTGCTGACGGCTCCGCCCGTAGAGGTCAACTCCCCTCACCCCTTTCTCTGTCCTGCTCGCCCTCCCTCGGCCCGGCTCCGGCTCCGCCAGCCTCTGGACTGTGGCCGCAGTCTGAGGATTGCGCATCCGCTGCGCTGAGCTACTCCGAACCGTATCCCTCAGGCGGGCCCAGACCCGAGGTCCGCGCTCCCGGGCGGTGGGAAAGCCTTAGCAAGCAGCCTTTTCTCTGCAGCAAAGCTGTAGCTGGACCAGATGGGCCGCCCAGCTCTCTCGGGACTAGGCAGGTGCGGTTGAGTTAATTTTTCCGCATTACAAAGAAAGATGACCCAGCCCGCCCCTGGACTCTGATCTCCCCCAAACCTCCCCAGCGAAACTGCGGTCGCGTTTTCAGAGGACACAGAGACTAGGCGTATCTGCGTGTTTATCTTCCCTACACATACGTATGATGGTTGTCTTTTGTGTGTGCTAGATTCCTTCCCGACAGCAGGAAATGATTGGCAAAGCTTTCTGCAGTAGAACGTGAAATGGCGCGGTCCTTAAAATATGCTCTTCCTCACAAGCGACTTAGAAGAGATGCAGGGCGGACCAACTCAGTTAATTGCCTTCCGTAAAATGATTACGAAGTTAGTTCTGAACCAGAGGGGGAATTAACTTCGATCCACGCCCGTCGTTTGAAAACTAGATTTATAGGCGTCTGTATATTTCTAGGTGCGCTGTAAATGGCATGCAGATATATGCATATGTATACGCAGACACATGCATCGTCTACACTTCCAGACTAATTAGCAGCGGCTCTGGCAGCTGTGGCAGGAGGCGAGCTGAGACCGGAGCCATGTTTATGGGTTAGAGGACTCCGGGGGAGTCCTAGGGACTCGACCTCCCGGCAAGGGAAAAGGGCAGGAGGAGAAGTGTGATCTTTGCAGTAGGTCAGTTTCTTTCCGGATCAAGATCAGACTCTGCCCTCCGTGTTCACAGCGGACCTTGATTTAATGTCATACAATTAAGGCACGCGGTGAATGCCAAGAGCGGAGCCTACAGGCGGCTGCACTTGAAGGACACCAGAGCTTCTTAGGATAAGAAAGCGCAAAAGGCACTTGCACGGGGCGGGGATGGGGGGGCACTGAGGGGGTGGCAGAAAGAACCCATCCTTGGCCAACAAAAGGCCCTCAAACTGATTCCAGAACCAGCCTAGTGTTCCGAAAGCAAAGGGTCATAGTTTTCACTAAGGGCCTCAGAAACCCGCAGGAAAATCCCCGAGGGAGATCTTAGGGGCCGGCGCTTCAGTGACAGCTGTCAGGAGAGCAGTGGCTCCCTGTGCAAATACTCTACAGAGTTGAGGCGTTTAGAAAGCAGTGGTCCTTTCACGAGTAGGTAGTGTGATTGTTTACAATCCTGGACCAAGATGCGGAAACAAAACAGAAGCAAGAGAGGATCATCACATTAAATGGCGCCCTCATCACATTAAATGGCGCCCTCATCACATTGCACACGAAATCTCAAATAGCTCAGCTCCTTTGGGAAGATCGCAACCTCCACCTCCCCCTCCCCCCGCCCTACCTCTCCTTCTCACTTCCCATTCTCCAGTCGGCCTTGCTTCGCTTTAAAAAAAAAAAAAAATGATTTCCTTGTTTCGATGTAGTCGCAATGGTCAAATCAGTCAACAGAGTAGGACAGGGGGAACAGGCCAGGCCACAAACTTTAGAAGCACCAGGCAAATTAATTTATTTGGAAGCCAAAGAGCTGGACTCTGTTGAGGAAATCATAGTTCCGCACCACGGCCTTGGAGCCAAAGACGAACTCAGCTGAGAAAGCGAACCTTGATAGATGTCTTTGTTCTGCCTTGGCCTACGGGGCTGGGAACAAAGGCGAGTAGCTGAGAAAGTGAAGTGGCCACACTCCCGGCTCCCGGCGCTGTCCACGGTGCTGACCACGGCCTTGTTCCCTCAATGCAATTTTACCCCAAAGCAATAGGACCGTCCAGCCCTCCACCCCCGAAGAATAACTGGATATTAGGTAGTTTGCGAAAGAAAAAATAAATAAAAACAGGGTAAGGCCATATACAGCGAAATCTAATAGTTCACCGCAATAGACCACTCTAGCTCTCGCCACACTTGGCTTATATGGTCTGTCGTAGACAGATAATGTAGACAGATAACGCTTAATCTATGTTCATTGGGGAACAATTTATTTAGGCTGAAACTCGAATCTAGGACCTGCAAGAAGGAGAATGAGGAGAATGAAGGCTTTTTTTTTTTTTTTGAAAGTCATGTTCCTTAGAACATAAAATGTAAAGTACTCAGCTACGCGCCTTCAAACAGTGCTGATGTAGTCACCAAAGGCATTACTGCTGGAATCAAGAGTGGGCCCCAAGACTGACCAAGAAGGCAGGAACTGACTAGCTGAGGCCAAGCAGAAGCCCACCCAGCCTGCCTTCTCGGGTCAGGCTCGAAGCAGGACAGCCTTCAGAGGCGGACCCAGGGTGCGCTTCGGTGCGCCTAACTTGCTCGGCGCTGTCCGGCCTGCTGGAGGCACTGCAGAGCCAGGAAGCCTAAAATGCGCACTGCGGAAAGAAGCCGACCACAGTGGCAGCGCCCTTCTCCTAGATCTGGCAGATGGAAAAAGGCAGGGTGTTTACTGAATCCGAGGAAGAGAAGATTCACTTTAAAGCCGAGGGTCGCTGGGGTTAGTGTTAACACATTCACTAAATCTTATAATCTCTGAGCATATTTCATCGTCCTAACCTACATATTGATAGCATTAAATAATAAAAATCGAAGTGCTCTAACTAATAACGGATCAAAGAAGAGAGAGAGACAGAGAGGGGGAGAGAAAGAAACGGAAAATCAACCAATTTGTAGCCAGCCTGAACTAAAAAAAAAAAAAATTGTTGCATATTTCCTTATATTTGCTTTTAGATTCACAAAAGTAAACGACGTTAAAATTAGGAATAGATAAACTAATCCAGGCCGAGCAATGGAAGCAGCAACACCGATTTCGATCCAGATGCAGAAATGGTCCATAAATGGGGCTTGATTTCATCAGAGCCTTTCTTTTACACCTGAATGATACAGATGTAGGAAATGAATCAGGAAAACAGCAGCAGAATGCAATATCCTCCGCAGGGGAGGTCCTCATCCCCTCCCTCAGGGTGGATTTTATTTGTCTTCTGATTTTAGAACTGGCAGTATTTGTTCTTTCATATCTGGCAATGTCTTAAGTTTATATTTTATTTTATACAATTGTGGAGTGAGTTGGTAAAGCACAGTAGGGAAAAGGCTTACCCAAATGGTAAAAGAAAGGGGTTGGAGAATATTTCTTTTGAGCTAATTAAGATCAGTCCACGGGCACTGAAGTGGGTTTAAAGCATTAACACTTATCCTGGAAGACTTGATTTCCTTCCAGTATTCACATGTCTGCATTCCCTTGGATATTTCATGAAGCAACAAGGATCCACAGCTACAAAACACTCCTGCCTGAGTTGTGTTATAACTCATATTACATAACTGGGACACATCTAATCTTCCTCACCCTAATCCTTCCTTTTAAGGACAGAAAGCTTAATCTGTTTAAAAATTACATGATATGTAAGAGAGAAGGTAAAATACCACTTAGATAAGGGAACACACAATTTGGTCATCTGGTTGCTGTGATTAAACCTAGAGTAGTTATCACCATTAATATCTCTAGATTTTAAAGAGTATTTCTCTTAAAAATAATCAGCCACCCTAACGTTCATTGCCAGTTTCCCTGCTCTGAAATTCTGTGCTCAGCATTTTTGCAGTAAAAGCAATCCCTGCTTCTCGCGTCGTGCCGGGGCGGGGGTGGAGGGGTGTTGACAATCACAACTCTCGTTCAGTGGTCTCAAATTAAAGCTTCTCGGAATAACCGAGGGACAGCTTGACCCTTTGAGATACTCACCGACCACCCTCCAGGGAAATAGTACTGTTTCCTTCCTGGGTACAAGATGCTAGTGCCGTGCACCAGAAGGTATCCTTTGTCAACAGCGCCAGAGCGCCCTCTGCTGCCCGAAAGAGGCATGACATCACTTACAAAAGCCAGATGGCACTGAGCTGCAATAAGCGGTGAAAATATTAAGCTCTTAGTAGCATTTAATCTGTGAAATTTGAAAACTCTCATCATATTGTATGAAGGGACAACCTGATTTTGATTTCGAGTACTCCTCGGATAATTTTCTTCATTCTGGACGTTAGTGTAAAAATGTTCTGAAGGTTTCAGTCTGTTAAATTATTTCTGTAGTTACAATTCTGCATCCTTTCCTTCTTAAATTTTATATGGAAATACAAAATTGCAAATTGAATTTAAAGCCTTTGTGGTGAATAGATGATTAAAGAAGACTTTTCCTAGTTTCTCTAGTTACTAAGATCTAATAAAGGAAAAATAATTAAAGATATCAAGCATAGGTTGTATAATTTTTTTTAAGATAAAGTTTTAAAAATTAAGGACTGAGATAAATAATTGTTTTCTGGTTTGGACAATTGACCTCAATCTTTCTCAGGCTTTTACTTTCAGAATTAGAAATTGAGTTATCCCTGAGGAAGAGATTGAAACTTGCTTCACACTAATATGTACACTCTACCTGTGAAATCTTTGTAGTGAATGTATATGGATATTTAGTTTGCAAAGAGTTAATCATAACAGAGTCCACTCTGAGCAGAAATGATCAGATATGGTCTCAGCATAGGCGATTCATCAGTTACTTGCACCAAAGTAACTGCACTGTTACTTCCACTAAAAATGAGTTTTCTGGTATGAAAAAATCTCTTCTCAAATTAAATGGAGGAGGTTTTTTTTAAAGTTAAAAATCCTTTAAAATTTTTATGAAATATAGGGTGTATATTAACTAAAATTAGTATACAGCTGTATTCATTCAATGTTGTGAATTTCAAAATTACATCCTATTTCTAAACACACACACATTTTTGCCATGAAGACTGTTGTTGAATATATCAGTGCTAATGTAATAAAATGCTTCTACTGATTACGTGGTTATTAAATAAATATTTTAAAAATAAAGTTCTGTTTATTTTATGGTGTCAGAATGAAATAGCTATCTAATATCACTTGTTTAATTTTAATTTTAAATGAAAATTCTTCTAAGAATATTAAGCTATAAGGTTGCTGAGAATATTAGGCTAGATTTTTAGAATTATATGATTACATAATTAGCTATAATAAAAAAGCTTTGATTAAATATTAAACTAAGTGAAATATTTGGCCAAATTGTAAAATTCCATACTACTATAGGTCCATTAGTCTTCTGAAAGCTACTTCTGCAAAAAATCCATTTACAACCTAATGGCATTATAATTGAAGTATAAAAATTGTTAGAATTTTGATATTTTCTTTCTAAGCATTCTTTTAAAAATGAAAGTATTAATTTTCTTCATATTTAACTTACATTTCTTTCTAAATAAATTCATATTTAACCCAAGAGAGAATAAACACAATGACATAATTTCTCTATATTCCTAATAGTTTTTATAGTAAGTTTAAAACCAACTTCTAGAAGCAAATAAAATGCATAATACATATCAAAACATTTTTCTCTTTTAAAAATCCTTTGCTCTATTCTTTAAAAGAAAAACGGAAGCAGACAGACTAGCGAGCGTCTCCATAATGCCAGGGATACTGCCCAGAATGAAGAGCATACACCAATACTTGCCGTTCGAATTTGTATGTAATTAGCGTTTTAACCTTTCTTTGCTGTGTATTTTTACAAGAGTAGCATATTCTAACTTCCTCTGGTTATTTAGAATCCATGGAAACATTCAATTTTATAGGAATAATATTCATCTAAACATTAATTTTACAGGCCATGCTAATACAGTAAAAGCAACTAATTACTGATACTTTTAAGAATTAAATATAACAATAATTGTACCCTCTTTTATGCCCACTTGGTGAAATTAATATAGAATTTAATACTTGTTGATCACAAAGAGAAAAGCCTTAATCACAGACTTCAGATTAAAAAAAATAGGCTTTAACACACCCAGTATTTTTAAGCCAGTATTGAGTTCAGCTGTCACTACATTTTCCATCAGCCACTATTAAGAACTGGTATAATCCAGTAGAAATATGGGTGAATAGGAATGGAAAATATAAGTACTTTAAGAGGGAATAAAATTGGAATATCAAGAAATTGGAATTGATTATCCTTTAGAAGATCAGGAGTTAAAAAGTGCAGGGGAAAATATTTACAATGAATAGCAAATACCTAGGAAAATAAAAAATCTCATTATTGGAAGCAGAAAATACTACCACGGCAAAATGGGGTGAAATGGAAAGAAATTAAGTCTTTGAGAAACATGAAGCAAGAACTGAAAAGACATTTGACTTCAATGCTGTTTTTAATATTTCAGTATAAGATATTTATGTAGAAAACTCTTAAGGAATTACTAGATGTTATCTCAAAGAGTGTTTCTTCATTGAAATGTTTTGCAATTTTGATCTTGTTGTATTAAAGAAAGATAGAGGGAAAAAATGAGAATAAAATCGACAAAATATTACTTTATTATTCAACTCTTATCCCATAGACTGAAGAGCAGAATTGTGTTTTTCCTTTCCTTGTTGGTAGCTCAAACTTTCAAAATTATAATAATATTATAGAATTATTATAGCATAAGTGGGCAAAATATCTTCTTTTGTCGATTTGCTTAAATACAAAACAGTGATACATTGTTCCTTGCTGATTTCAGTGTTCTAAGCAATATTCATGATATATTTAGATAGACAGGAGACTTAATCAGTGCCTTCTCATGAGTTCCCATTAGGTGATGTCAGTATGAGAAGTGAGTCCCAGGTTGATGTGTTAAATTCTAAGAACCTTGGCCAATGTCATTTCAAAGGTGACAGAGTTTGGGCTGCTATGAAAACATCAAGTGGAGAAAGACATTCTTTTGCCCAGAGCTGTGTAGCATCAATTTCCCGGAACTGATCCATTCTCTGGATGTCTTGGCCTGACTTGACTCTCTAAATTCCCAGAGCTAGGCTACAGTAGTTGTTCATTTTAATTGTTCTGCCAAGATCAGATAATCAGATAGAGACTGGCTACAAGCACTCCATGAATACATTCTTCAATAGAGTGCTTTTTGCAACCTGGATACACCTAAAGGGATTCTGATTCTGTGAAAGGATTCTTTTTCCCAAAGTTTTCAATTCAGAAAGCACAAATATCTAAAAGTAGTAAGCACCCAGCAGTTGTGTTAGATTGGAAAAGTGTAGTGGTGGTGTATACTATACACATATGTACAGAGAGAGAAGCTAGTAACGAGAAATATCTATTAGAGATTATAGTTCCATTTAAAACACAGTTGTAGAAAAAATAAAATCAACTTTAGTTGTGGCCTGGACTCATCTCTCTTGCAGTTATCTTTTTACTATTAGCTAATTGACATGGTAAAACCCCATGGTATGAGAGAATTATTAATAAACATTGTAAAAAATTGGCTGGTTCTTTCACACTCTCCTCTCCACACTCCTGCTGTTGTTACTGCAACAAATTTCTGCAGTAATTAACATTTTCTAAATCCATGAATGTCCTTGCTAGGAATGAAGTTTTTTCTACTTTATCTTTCCACTTCTCTCTCCCTGCTTCCCCTTATCTAAATTGAAGAACAGAACCCAGCAGAGTAAGTTTTTAGACCAATAAGATTAAACACACCCTTCAGGCACAGGCTTTAACTTATACCACAGAATCAGATGTATAAAAGGACCTGAATTAATTTTTACTTAAAGGCTCTTGTCATGGTAAACACCCAAACTCTCCTGGATTTCCAATGATTAAAAATACGTATTTGTTCATTCATTTCATCACTGTTTGCTTCTTACGCACTAGGCCCTTTTCATTCATCCGAGTTACACACTGGTGAAAGAAAGAAATGTGATCTATCTTTATGAAGCTTATAGTCTTATCCAGAAGCTTTCTCACTGTTAAATTTTCTACTCCCATAAATGTTCTATAATTTAAATTCTTTTATTAATATCTTTAAGTCCTGTTTCAACAATTAGCATTTTCTTCATGATAAAAGCTGATTTGTGTTTTACTCTTTTAGGATAAATAAGCCCAATACAATTACATTTTTGTTGTAAACCCACTTCTCTCTGCCATTTGTAACAATGAATTCTTTGTTTGTTTGTTTAAGTTTTATTTATTTATTTTAATTGGAGGATAATTTCTTTACGATACTGTGGTGGAGCAGGGCACTCAAAACCGGTGCTCTGGGACAACCCAGAGGGGTGGGGTAGGGAGGGAGGTGGGAGGGGGGTTCAGGATGGGGGAACGCATGTGCACCCTTTACTGATTCCTGTCAATGTGTGCCAGGGGCCACCACAACGAATGCCCTTAACTATTCCATTTCAAGTTTGGGGATCAATCAAGCAAAACATTAATCGTATAAGCTAATCTAATGTTGATGATAAACTATTAACTTGCACAGGACTTGTGGTTTTACTCCTCATGCATGACCTTTGTGTTTACTGATGATACTTTTTTTTCAGCGTGTCACCGATTTTGACTTCCCATGTCAAATGACTTCCCATTTTTACTACATGTATATGTGTCCAAACTCGTGATTTGGCCCTTCTATTGTTCAGTTGCTAAGCTGTGTCTGTCTTTGCGTCCCCATGGACTGCAGCACACCAGGCTTCCCTGTCCTTCACCATCTTCTGGAGCTTGCTCAAACTCAAGTCCATTGAACTGGTGATGCCGTCTCATCCTCTGTTGCCCTGGTCTCCTCCTGCCCTCACTCTTTCCCAGCATCAGGGTCTTTTCCAGTGAGTAGGCTCTTCACATCAGGGGGCCAAAGTATTGGAGCTTTTCCTTATTTCTCATTTATGCATGCTTCTGATAAGCAGCAGCTTTGTTCCTGTTCATTTTTTCTTTTTCTGTTTGTTTTCTTTTGTTTTAATGAGCTATTTCTTCAATCAAGATTCTTTTCAATTTATATACTGTTTTTCTACAGGGGTTATAAATGTCACTAGCCAAATCTAATTGAGTCATTAAACTGGTCACCATAATTAGACCAATTTCTTCATGACCTCATTATTTCATATATTTAAAATAAGCATCAGAAAAATGAATCACTCAAAAGTCTATTCCAATATACTCCCACAGATATAATTTAAAACTCTTCTTTAATCCGTAGTATGTAGCTGTGAAGTTTTTAGATTTATGGCTTCAGGAAAAAATGATCATTTTTTCTTTCCAATTGATTGCTCATAACTGTTGGGTATCACCTTGACCAAGTCTTTGAAAATGTACCAATATTTGTCAGATTTTTTAAGATAATAATAGATGTCCTATGTGCCGAAGGGTCAAAGATCTTTTCCTATAAATTCTGATTATTCAATTCATCCAAGAGTCTGAAGGAGGAATTTTCCAGTTTTGAGATGTGGTTGTCATAATATGGTATATTATATATGGTAAATACCTAATTTGCCTATGTTGGAATTTGGAGACCAATGTTTTAGGCTGAACTCCAGATTTAATTGGTTGGGTAATTTGGATTTCTTTCTTTCTTTCACTGGATTTCCAATTTACATGAAATTGAGCAGTGATTCTCCATAAAATAAAGTAAAAAACACCCTGGGAGCTAGTCTTAAAATTTAGGTTTTTAGGTCCCATCCTCAGATATTTAGTTTCAGAAGGTAGGTCTGAGATACATTTAATTAGCACCACAGCTGGTTCTAATGCAATTGGTGTACATTTTGAAAAAACTCTGGGCCAGTTCTCCAACTATCTCTGTAGCTCTAAATTTTCTGGCTATGAATTAAAGGAAATTACCAGTTCAAAAATAGTGAATCTCATCACTAGATAGGCATATCCAGAAAGAATTGATACTTGGGGGAAATCGTAGTTATGACATGGAGAGTACGTCTGACTTTTTTGAGAAGTAAATGCCAAGATGGAATTAAATGTACAATGCTTTTGTTTTTGTTTTTTTTTTTTGAGAAAATAGGTGGCAGCAGTTCTTACAGGTGCATGAGTTGTCAGATGGCAATGTAGGTCTGATCTCCAAAGAAAAGAGAAACAAGAAGGTGTTGCTACAGTGTCTTAGAAAAAGGTGCAGTGTAAGGAAGGTTTAGGGGCTTTCCTGGTGGCTCAGTGCTAAAGAAGCCATTTGCCAATGCAGGAGACGAGGGTTCGACCCCTGGGTTGGAAAGATACCCTGGAGGTGGGCATGGCAATCCACTCCAGCATTCTTGCCTGGAGAATCCCATGGACAGAGGAGCCTATAGAGGCCACAGTCCATAGGGTCACAAAGAGTCAGACACCACAAAGTGACTTAACACGTGCTTACCTTTCTAAGGCTTTGTTTTCTCATTAGAAAAACGAAAGGATGGAATTAGATAACCAAGATATATTCCAGAATTCAATTCATTCTAACAACAACAACCTTAATAGTAATGGAGATGTGATATAATCTAATCCATGTGCAACAAACTGCCAAGGAAAGCACTTTCTTTTTACTTGACATGTAGGAAATCAGGAGTGTTGCTCTAAGACTGGACATTGTCTCAGGGTATTTGGGAGCATTTTGGGAATAAAGGATTCCATGGGGTGCCCAGATGCCTCATACTCATGCCTTGCAGCCTCAGTCCCCCAGATGAATAACACCGAGACAGGTTCTATACAACTGCTCATATGATGCTAGCAGGATCAAGCCTACAACACAGCCAACTCACAAATCACACTTGGATGGATTTTTCCTCCTTCCCTGTTGCAGTTTCTTTATCTGCACCCCCATCCGCCGCCATCCCACTCCATTCCCTGGCTTTACTCCCAAAATAAATTACCTGCCTATGAAAGCCCTTGCTGTGTGGGCTGTGCTTTTTGTCTTAGCACTTTACAGCACAGGAATCTCAGCCAGACAAGAGCATACAGGATCCAAGACGGCGAGGGGCTTAAATGCTTTTAGAGCCAGCCCTGATCCACTGTATCATGACTCTGTCGAGTCAGTCGCTACTTTTTGAAAGTCAAAAAGGACTCTTCACAGGAACATCTGGGCATTCTCCAGCAACAGAACAGGTGAAGCAAGAAGCCAGTTTCATGAGAATGTGGAGATTCTAATACAGACAGGAAGCCTTCCGTGAAGGACTCTCAGGAACTCGAGAACACTGACCCTGTTTTCCATCTCTCTGATTACAGGGGAAGAGAGTTGGGGTGGAGGTGGGAGAAGTATTGAAAAGCATCCAAGTTTTTGCAGTGCTGTGGGGGCAATTTACACTCTATGTGTTAATTTGATAACAATGTGCATCAGTGAGAAAAAGAATTTAAGACACCTATTAAAAAGTATAGACATCTCTAAACTCCAGTGTTAGTAAACAGAGAAATAAGTCATCATCCTAATATACAGAACGTATGGACATCATGGTGCTTCCTGAATAGGCAAAAGCATGTTGATACATTCATGTCCATGTATGGCAGAAGCCAGCACAATATTGTAAAGCAAATATCATGCAATAAAAAAATTTTTTAAAGACACCTGCAAAAATACGGACATCTCTAAACTCCATTGTTAGTAAATAGAGAATTAAGTCATAGTCCTAATCAATAGCACATAAGGACGTCATGGTTCTTCCTGAACAAGCAGGAACACCCCAAACATGAGTGTGATGGCCTTCTCCGTCTCCAGTCTCTCTGACCGATCACCCTGAGACAGGAATTGGTAACAGACAGCTGCTGTGCCCAAACTTCAGGAGAGAGTATTTGAGCTACATGAACAGCATGCAGGCTATGGTCAGGAACAAAAAAAACTAAAGCACATTCAGACTATACAACAAAGAGACAGACACATCACCCACAGAAAGCTGAGAAACAGTAGGAAATCTGACACCGACTCCAAGTGCATTACCCTCCATTTAGATAGCTGTGCGTGAAACTTAATAAATGATGTTTGATCTATCTGGGGAGACAGTCTTTAACAATGCATTTATTTAATGCAATGGGAATAAGTCCTTAATACATGAGACTATAATCAGCAGATTTAGAATTAATTGGATCATGTTGGAAAGGTATGTGTCGTTCTTTAGCATTTGATTTGCACCTAATTATAAGGTACAGTATCAATGCTATCTAATTTAATGCATAATAAAATACCTATATATAGCAAACTTTTACAACGTACTTGTTGCTTCTGAAGAAGGTTCTATCAGCTTTTGCTATAGAGGGCTAGGACACCGTGATTTCTTATTGAAACAGTGGCACTTTATTTAGAATTGTCACCAATGATGCAGTTAACACAATATGTGGTATCTGAACCCAGAAGGATCTGTGGATTCTTCAGAAGGTGGCTCAAGGTCTAGTGTACATAAATTTGTCATCATACTCTCATGTATTAATACAACAGCAACAGCAGGAAAGAACCCAAATACTAGTTCATTGTTTTTCTTCTATCCATAAGAGTAGTCATTGATAGTGCAGAAATAAAGAGGTAATTTTATTTATTTTTAATTTTTTATTTTCTAAGACTAGTTGATGTACAACATCATATAAGTTACAGGTGTGCAATATCATGACTCACTTTTTAAAAGTTATAAAATATTGGCTATATTCCCTGTGTTGTACAATACATCTTTGTATCTTGTTTTATACATAATAGTTTGTACTCCTTAATCTCCTACCCTTATTTCCCTTCTCCCTTTCAGCTCTCCCCACTGGTAACTACTAATTTGTTCTCTATATCTGTGAGTCTGCCTCTTTTTTTGTTATATTCACTAGCTTGGTGTATTTTTTTAGATTTCACACATAAATGAAATCATACAGTATTTGTCTTTCTCTGACTTATTTCGCTTAGCATCATACTTTTCAAATCCATCCATGTTGCTGCAAGCGGTAAAATTTCATTTTTTTTGTTATGACTGAGTAATATTCCATTATGTATATACCACAGCTTTATCCATCCATCCCTGATGGACACTTAGATTGCTTCCACATCTCAGCAATTATAAAAATGCTTCTATGAACATTGGGGCGCATGTATCTTTTTGAATTAGTGTTTTTGTTTTTGTTTCAGATATATACCCATGTATACAATTGTTGGGTCATATGGTAGTTCTATTTTTACTTCTTGAGAAACCTCCATAATATTCTCCACAGTAGCTGCACTAATTTACATTCCCATCAACAGCATAGAAGGGTTCCCTTTTCTCCATATCCTCACCAGTGTGGTATTAATTACATGATAACTAATTCAATTGGGTTTCCCAGGTGGCTCAGTGGTAAAGAATCTGCCTGCAGTGAAGGAGATGCAGGTTCAATCCCTGGGTTGGGAAGATCCCTTAGAGAAGGAAATGGCAACCTGTTCCAGTATTCTTAGGTGGGAAATCCCATGGACAGAGGAGCCTGGCAGGCTACAGTCATGGGATCGCAAAGAGCCAGACAGCATTTAGCAACTAAACAACAACAGTTAATTCAGTTACTAGGATGCTAGCTTCCACACGACCAATAAATGTATATTCTTACAGGTCTCTGCCTTTTGGTATCATCACTTTTTCATGCAAAAGCATTGAGGGCTGGTGATAACTCACATGTTGAGGACACTTTCTCCCTGGGACAGAATCACATGGCTATGAGCATATTATCTTTCAGACTGAAAATAATTCATACTAATCACTGTTATATGTTTCAAAAATCAATTAATAATGGTATAATGCAGTTACAAACAACTCTAACAAGCATAGTTTTTAAACTCTACAAAGTAGCAAAATCCATTAACAGTTTTCAACCCTGCTGTTTCAAATACTCAGACCTCAGCAGTGTGTCCATCAGACAGAGGCTAAAGATGCTAGAAATTCTGTAGTTGCCAGGGTTGCCTTAAGTGCTAGTCTGAGTACTGTTCACTTGAGCCCCTTGTAATCACCACAACATTAAACTTCAGTTGTCTAGCACTTGATCGTCTCTGCAGCATTTTCACGCGTGTGGCTTACAAGCGTCACAACTGTGCCATGAGGAAAGACTTCTCCTGTTGTATGATATAAGAAACAGACATGGTAAGAAGCTTAAGGACAGGACAGCGCCAGAGTTGGGACTGGAGCTCACTGTCTTCTGATGCAAAATCCACTGCTCTTTGTTTCCTTGTATCAGGCTAACCTGGGAGTTTCTCACTGGCTTGCATCCAGGCTGCATACAAACCTCTCTACTTGCCACCGAACATCAAGTAGCATATTCATAACTGTCCTTGTGTCTTGGCTTTTGTGTTTGCGAGGCAAGATAGTACCCTTAGTTCTGATCAAATGCTAAATGCTATATTTGATATGGAAAGTAATCTCCATAAGAAAGTCTCAAAAATATAATTGAGTTCCCTTGGAGCACAATTATATTTTTGAAACTTCTCTGAATATTTCTCCGAAGCAAATATTAATGAGTAGCATAAGAATATCTTTCAGCCATAGGCATAGATTTTCTTTGCTTTTTTTAAGGATCAGTATCGGGTTACAGGAAATTGAGATAAGTGAAAGAGAGAAACATTCAGGGAGTGAGTACATACACTCTTCACTGTAGAGCCATCAGACAGTAGCAAAATAAACACCCCAACCACTGTCTTTTAATAGTCATATTCTTCAGTTTATCACCGATAATCTAGCGCTCACTCACTCTTACTCACAGGAAGCTCACAGCCTAACCCATGACTCAGTAGCCTTTGTTCAGAGTGCTAATTCTATAAACAGCAAATAAAAAATTACATATACTGGTTCTCTATCATGGAGTCACATTTAGAGGATAATAATGGGCTTGCTGTGTGTGTGTGATTTGGTATATTTTTAAACACAGACTATAGCACAGAGCCCTCCTTTTCAAGTGATTCCAAAATCACTGACTTTAGTTTGGATTTTTTCTCTGTCTACTGAAGTTCTTTTCTTCCCTCCTGCCTGCCTACCTATGAGCCATCATCCACACCCTGATCAAATTTCATTCCTTCAGTCCTGCGCTTCTCAGACTACATAGTTAACTTTATTTTCAGAACTACAGATTTTAGGTCTAGTACAATGGATTGTGGTACTTGTAATGGTGTGTACCTCCAGCACACCATTCTTCTTTATACATCATGAGCACTTCCTCAATTCTTTCGAAGACTGACAATGAGTTAATGAATGTAGACAATTCTCAGAGTCTCTTTCACTTGCAGTTAAATTGAAGTGAAAACAAATGTCTATTATTATTACTGCTACTATTATTATTTAAAAACAAATACTTCAGAATCCAAGGCTTTCATTAAATACTCTTACCAACAACTGGAAACAATATTACAAAACACCTGTGTGTGTGTGTCTTCTGCCATCTCCAAAATATCGATTTACTTTCTTTCTTCCTCTTTTTCTTTTTTTGGCCACCGTTGTACGACTTTCAGGATCTTAGTTCCCTGACCAGGAATTGAACCTGTGCCCTCTGTAGTGAAACCATGAAGTCTTAACCAAACTCTCTAAGCCTAGACCACCAAGAATTGCCCCATCTACTTTCCAAAGAGAGCTCGTGAAGTCCTGTACTTGCTAAAGAGGTTCTTACACTACAGCTTAGCCCCTCCTTCCCTCTCATGCACACCTACAGAGGATGACTGGAGATCACGTGTTTAAAGCACAGTCCCCTGGGTGTGACGCAGTGTGTACACATGTTGCTTTCTTGCTCCATTCTCCCTCCTTCCTCTCTTCCCCTCACATTCCTTCCCAAGTCCTTCCCTTCTTATTCCACAGATAAATTATTCTTATGCTCTCTTTCCCTACCCTGAATCCCCCTCCAACAGGGTGATGGTGTGCCCAGGAAGGGGAGAGAATAGGGGGGATTGTGGAAAGATTGCCTAGAGCTCTGCCAGTGGCTGTTTCACTCACACACCAGAGAGGTTTGGGTTTAATAAAAGCACAGAGAATGCAAAAAGCCTACTGCTGACAACTGCCCAAGGTTGAGGCTCTCAAGACTTCCACATGAAAAGAAAATGGAAGTTCTATATTTATCTCCTTCATCTTCCCAATAATGGCATTCAAAAACCAAAGAAGCCCGTGTGAAGATAGGAAGTTTTGAGTACAGTTAGCCACAAGGCTCCAACAATGATATCGAAAGGGAAAGGGAGAAAATGCCATTCCCAGAGGCAGAATGAGATATAAAAGACTCAGAAAGTGGAGCAGAGATTAAAGTGCCTATGAGGCACAGTGGACAAATGTTCTGACATCCTACAAAAGGAACAAAATTAGAAGTTTCATGGGGCTTGACATCCGACTCAAATATGCAGCTGAAGTCAAAAATCCTCAATAGATACAAAAAATCATGGAGCCTCAAAGTGACTGAATACATGGTTTTGCAGGTAATATCTGTCTCCAGATTATTCAGATAAAATTAGGAAATTCAGAGTTAAGTCCTCATGTTGGGCACGAAGAAAACTTTACTTTGCTCCATGCATTATGACTGAATGACCCTCGACTAATATTTATTGTCAACTGAGTGGCAGTGAATTCTTTCAGCAATTTACATATGTTCATAGACGGTTAGATTGGAGAAGGAAATGGCAACCCACTCCAGTATTCTTGCCTGGAGAAACCCATCAACAGAAGGCCTGGTGGGCTAGAGTCTATGGGATCACAAAGAGTCAGACATGACTTAACAAATGAACAATAGATGGTTAGATAGCATCACTGACTCAATGGACATGAACTTGAGCAAACTCTGGGAGATGGTGGAGGACAGGGAAGCCTGGTGTGCTGCAGTCCATGGGGTCACAAAGAGTTGGACATGACTGAGTGACTGAACAACAGCAACAAATAGATTTATTCACAATAACTCTAAGAGGTGTGCACAGTTATCTTTTTTTTCTGTTTTATTAGGAGACTGAGGCTTAGAGAGTTTACCTGACTTGTCTAAGACATACACATCTGGCAAATGGTGGGGCTGGGACCTAAACTCAGGAATCTAGTTAGTCACAAAATATTAGGCTTGATAGACAAACTTGACTTTTATTTTCTCATATATTTATTTATGCGGTTGCACTGAGTGTTAGTTGCAGCATGTGGGATCTAATTCCCTGACCAGGGATTGAACACAAGCCTAATCATTGGGAGTACAGAGTCTTAGCCACTGGACTCCAGGGAAGTCTCTTATTTTCTCTTGACTTTGCTTCATCTTTCATTTCAGCATCATGCCTAAAATCATTTTCTAAATAAGTCAGTGTTTTTCTTCTCTATTTCCTTGTCTATCTGGGATTTTTTTTTAACTATCTCCTTTGTAAAGACTTGTGGCATCATAATTATTTGTTAGTGTAGCTCCCTCTCCCACTAGGCTCAGAGGACCAACCATACCTTCTACAGTTTTTACTCTAAAATACTTACTGAATGAATATATGATCAGAATAACTAGGTGATAGTTCTGCATAGCTAATCCCACCTAAAATGAAAAGGAGAAAAGGAGATGAAATCCCCATATGGCAGAAACTTATTCTACTGACTATGCTTTTTATTTAAGCCAGGTACATTGGTGCTCATCATATTAATTGCTTGTATCTTTTTGGATACCCTAAATAAACATTTCTTAAAGGTTGTGGTTGTTTAGTCATTAAGTTGTGTCTGGCTCTTTTGCAACGCAATGGACTGTAGCCCTCCAGGCTCCTCTGCCAATGAGATTTCCTGGGCAAGAATATTGGAGTGGGTTGCTGTTTCCTTCTCCAGGGGATCTTCCCGACCCAGGGATCAAACCTACATCCCCTGCGGAGTCTCCTGCAATGCAGGTGGATTGTTTTACTGCCGAGCAACAGGGGGAGCCCTTTTTAAAGATAAAAGGTACTGATAGAGTCTTCAAAATTAAGAATAACCACCAGACATACTACCTAAGTTTTTTAAATGAACACAAGGATCATAGCTTATTACAGAGGGGAAAAGAAAACTCAATAAAAAGACTATGGAAAATATATTGCATTAAGCAGTATATTCAACCAGAAGTTGAATTTTCTGTTTGGGTTCAGAAAATGCCCTTGATCATATTCTGAGAAAATTGTAGGCCTGCTGCTAAGTCGCTTCAGTCGTGTCCAACTCTGTGCGACCCCATAGACGGCAGCCCACCAGGCTCTGCCGTCCCTGGGATTCTCCAGGCAAGAACACTGGAGTGGGTTGCCATTTCCTTCTCCAATGCATGAAAGTGAAAAGTGAAGTTGCTCAGGTTGTCTACTTGAAAGTTATACAGTCGTGTCCGACTCCTAGCGACCCCATGGACTGCAGTCTACCAGGCTCCTCTGTCCATGGGATTTTCCAGGCAAGAGTATTGGAGTGGGGTGCCATTGCTTTCTCCGAATTGTAGGCCACATATATACAGTTGTTGAGACAGCCATTTTTCGACTCTTGAAGTTATAATACAATGGCAACGTAAAATTTGGGAGGAACTTGCAAAGAGAACCAAGAAACTAAATTGTCTAGAGAAGCATAAAAGCACTCCTCCCTTACTTGAAAATTAGCTGGAGTTAATTTTAGTCTGCTCAATGTCAGTATGTACCACAGCAGGAAAATTAGATCATAGTTTTACTTTGCTTTTGTTTTTATCCTTTATTCAAAATAAGCCTTTGGTTCAAGGCTAACTGGAGAAGTATTCTTCCAATGTAGGTGCAAGGAGAATGCTTAGCTGCCTGTCCTCCTAAATACAAGTCGGCATTGAGTAAGAACCTACACTCTATTAGAAATCCAAGGCATATTAGGTTTTTAGCATTCATTTAAACATTTGTCATCTTCCTGATGAGTTGCAATTATAGAAATTCTATGAAAGACTTGAAATTAGCTTTCAAATAGCTTTATTATTTAATATCTTCTTAACAATGTCTTTTAAAGCAAGGAGTCCACAATGAACAACCTTATTAGAGTAGATGAATCTGATATTACAGTCTTTGGTGCTCCATCTTCCAGATTAGAAAACAGAGATAGCAAGCTACCACCTCCTTTCTCTCAGTCAGGGCTTCCTTCTTTGAGTAGCTTGGTAAAGCATTTTAATCAAAATAAATATTTGTGAAATATTTATAGTCCTTTAGCCGTGGCATAGTCTTGAAACTCCATGAGAAATGTTTTCTAAATTTAACAAGTATGGGACTTGAATGAGCCCAGCAACCAAACCAATAAATTCTGATTTTTTTTTTCAACAGAGATGTGGAAATTCATTTTCTCACCATTCTCCAGACCGTCAATACTCAAGCTAATCATTTAGTAACATCTCATGTGTCTCTCCCACTACACATGCCATCAGTCTGGTCAAGGCTCTCAGAGCCTGTGCAGTCTCTCTTCTCTTGGTTTCCACTGGCTGGGGAAGAATAATTGAGACATTTCGAGGTCTTACCAGTCAATAAAGAATTTCTGGGAAAAGAATGTCATTGGAAGTTACAAACCAGTTTTATCATCTGAAACATAAAGTATATTGATCAATTAAAATTAAATTACCATGTTGTTTGTTTATAGTGGCGAACTGACACAAAAGAAGGAAAGGTCTTCTTGAATATTTATCATTTGAAATCAAGTTATAAGTCTTTAGCAACTTTGAAATGTTGCCAGTCAACATATCTGAGGATAAAATGTCTGAAATGTGATTTGTAGCAATCCTGCTAGTCAAGGCTTTCACATCTATAGAAACTCACAGGGCATCTGGAAAGATGTGAGCAGTACTTGAACATTTTAACAGTTAACATGTAACAGTTACAGTTTGCAAGGCATAATACATTTGCCATGGGATTTGTTGCTAATTACAAATTGTATCATGTACATGAACGAGTATATATGTACAATTTAAGTAATATATAAAGTATACAGGGAAGAAATGGAAACGCAGATGCAGACAACGGGTGTGATGACATAGTGGAGAAAAGAGAGGGTATGACAAAGTGAGGAATTAGCATCGACATATATGCTTCTGTACAGGAAGCTGCATCAAAGACTATCACTGTGAACTTTTGATATGCTAGAGGGAAAAAAGAGAGAAGTTTCTACAAGCTTTTAGAGAACAAAATAAAATCAATCCTTATCAAAAATAAAGGATCTGGGATAAAAATGACTTTGAACTTCTCAAAGTTGATATATAACACAGGGAGCGCAGCCTGGTGCTCTGTGATGACCTAAGGGGTGGGATGAAAGGAGAGAGGGAGGCTCAAGAGGGAGGGGATATATGTATATGTATATATATATAATTGTGACTGATTCATGTTGTTGTATGGCAGAAACCAACACAACATTGTAAAGCAATTATCCTCCAATAAAAAAAATAAAAACATACACATGCCCAAAATATATATAAAGTAAACAACCATGTATGTACTCTATAGGTTAGGTCCTACAACACCACTCTGTTTTAGCAGCTTCTGTATATCCCTCCTTGATACAATGCCTCTTCCTCCCCCTTCAAAGGTAGCTGCCATCTTGACTTTTGTGTTAATCATTCTTCTGCTTTTCTTTAAAATTCTACCACTTGCACATGCATCCCTAAGTGGTAACTATTTATTTTTGAAAAAGTGAGCAGCAAGCTCAATCTAGCTGTGTAGGAAAAAGGTAATATTGCCACTGTCAGGAAGGAGCTTCCAGGAACAGATAAACTGTCCTGAGTCTGTGAGTCTGGTTTCAATTTTTGACAGTTTCCAAGATTTGCTTCTGAGGAAGTCAGTGGGCAAAGTCACAAGTGAGTTCTGGGAAACACAGGGTTCACCACTGTGGGGACATCTGGAAACACTGATGTGCAGACCAGATTTCAGGTGTGTACCAGATATGATTAAAAAAAAAAAAACAACTAACCTGACTCAAAACAGACTGCAAGGAAATCAAACCAGTCAATCCTAAAAGAAATTAACCCTGATGGTGATTGCAGCCATGAAATTAAAAGACGCTTACTCCTTAGTAGGAAAGTTATGACCAACCTAGACAGCATATTAAAAAGCAGAGACATTACTTTGTCAACAAAGGTCCATCTAGTCAAGGCTATGGTTTTTCCAGTGGTCAGATATGGATGTAA
The DNA here is from genome assembly GCF_027580195.1 of Bos mutus. NCBI lineage: Eukaryota > Metazoa > Chordata > Mammalia > Artiodactyla > Bovidae > Bos > Bos mutus. Next base: position 52,985,118 of record NC_091630.1, on the reverse strand, counting down.
GAGTTGAACTATAAAGAAAGCTGAGCACCGAAGAATTGATGCTTTTGAACTGTGGTGTTGGAGAAGACTCTTGAGAGTCCCTTGGACTGCAAGGAGATCCAACCAGTCCATCCTAAAGGAGATCAGTCCTGGGTGTTCTTGGAAGGACTTATGTTGAAGCTGAAACTCCAATACTTTAGCCACCTGATGCGAAGAGTTGACTCATTTGAAAAGACGCTGATGCTGGGAAAGATTGAGGGCAGGAGGAGAAGGGGACGACAGAGGAGGAGATGGTTGGATTGCATCACCGACTCAATGGACATGGGTTTGGGTGGACTCTGGGTGTTGGTGATGGACAGGGAGGCCTGGCATGCTGCGGTTCATGGGGTCACAAAGAGTCGGACATGACTGAGCAACTGAACTGAACTGATTCATTGCAAGGACTGATGCTGAAGCTGAAGCTCCAGTACTTTGGCCAACTGATGCAGAAAGCTGACTCATTGGAAAAGACACTGATGCTGGGAAAGACTGAAGGCAAAAGGAGAAGGGGACGACAGAGGATGAGATGGTTGGATGGCATCACTGACTCAATGGACATGGTTTGGGTGGACTCCGGGAGTTGGTGATGGACGGGGAGGCCTGGCGTGCTGCAGTCCATGGGGTTGTGTCTGACACCACTTAGAGACTGAATAGCAACAACCATCAGGTATAGAGGGACTGTTTATTGGCTTTCAGGAGGAAAGCAGCCAGATCCACCACATCTCTCAGTAAAAAGAGCAGTCTCTCAGAATCATCTGAGATTCTGTGTCCTGGGCTTAAGTCCTCAGATTTGCCCACTGAGTAAAACATAACTCCATTTCTAGGTGGTCCTTTTTTTTTTCAGTAGACACTGTCCACTCATGTCTTTCAGGTCAATAATGTCTTCATGAATTATTATTTTCTCACTAGTGTCTACATTCTCTCTTTATGGAATTCCTACTATTTGGGTATTAAAATACCTAGGTCCTTTAACTGTCTTATTTTTTTTTCCTCTCCTGTTTTCTATTTCATTATTTCTTGCTCTACTTTCTGGGAAATTTCAACTTTCTTTTTTCATTTTGACTTTTTAACATCAAAGAGTTCTTTTTTTCCCCCTGAATGCCCCTCCTCCACCTTTATATAGCATCTCATTCTTGCTTCATGGATGCAATAACTTCTTACCCTTTTTAGGATGTTAGTTACTAATAACAGGGATTTTGACAGGAAACTTTATTAAAGTATCATTTACATACTGTTGACTGAAAAAAAAAAGTGCATAGCCTAAAAGTTGAGAATTATACTTTATTTGTAGTCTTTCTGAGGACTTCAAGCCCAGGAAGGAGCCTCTCTGCTCAGAGGGATTGCTCAGAGGTGGCAAGGAAGGAGCCAGCATACACTGGGGTTTTTGCAGCAAAGACAAGAGAGCAGGACCATCAAAAGATCACTGTTTGTACTCCCTGGTGACTCAGATGGTACAAGCATCTGCCTACAATGTGGGAGACCTGGGTTTGATCCCTGAGTTGGGAAGATGCCCTGGAGAAGGAAATGGCAACCCACTCCAGTATTTTTGCCTGGAAAATCCCATGGATGGAGGAGCCTGGTAGGCTACAGTCCATGCGGTCCCAAAGAGTCAGACACAACTGAGTGACTTTACCTTTCTTCTTCAAATATCTCAGGTTACTAAATTGAGCAGTTTTCTCTGTGTGGGACGAAGCAATCATCTGGGCTCACTGAAATCATTCCTTTGATATGCACCTTCACTATCTAGGGCCATTACCTGTTCTCTTCCACCCTGAGTCCCCCTCAGGGTGCACTGTTGGGGGTGGCTGCAGTGGCTAAGGGCTTGGGAGTGGGCGGCCCATTTGTCTCCACTCTAAGTTCCCTCAGAGCTCACCGTGGGGGTGGACTGCAGTGGCCTAATAGCAACAACATCCTTTGCTTACTGATACGGCAGCTAACACTCTTTATTCTGAATACAATAAATGCACCACTGTAAGTACACTGTTAAATGAGTTTTCACAAATGTATACACCCAAGTAACCACCACTGTAATCAAAATACAGAACGCTGTCATCACCCTCCCAAAGATTCCTGAGCTTTATTCCAGTTAATTTCTGCCCCGACCCCTGGTCTTAGGCAACCACTGATCTGCTTTCTGATACTAAGTATTAGATTTAATTTCTGTAGTTAGTAGCAGGGCTTTACTTTTTGCCCTAAAATAATTGGCTTCTTCTGATTTTTTCTTAAGTGGGTATATTTTGTCTTCTGAGTCTTGTACAGAGGCTATTCAGAAATGTCTGGTCATCCAAGGTTTTCTGCTCTGTCACAAGTAGGGGGTTCGAAGGGTACCTGGAATGTCTGAGCACAGGGGGCTTGTTGACTTGGAGGTTAAGTACATTAGTGTGGTTGCCTCTGGGAAACCTCCTGATCTTAGAGCTTTAGGTCTCTTTCTTGGGCTGGTGGTTAATCTCCCACATAGATGAAAAGGGCTTCCCAGATGGTGCAGCAATAAAGCATCTGCCTGCCGATGCAAGAGACGCAGAAGACTCAGGTTCAATCCCTGGGTCAGGAAGAAGACACAGAAGACTCAGGTTCAATCCCTGGCTACCAGTATTCTTATCTGGAGAATTCCATGGGCAGAGGAGCCCAGCATGCTGCAGTCCACAGGATCACAAAGAGTCCAGTGAAACTGAGAGACTAACACTTTCACTTTCAGGGGTGGGGCTAGGATTGTCCTATAAAATACATGATGCCCAGTTCAATTTCAATTTCAGATAAACGACAAATAATTTTTTAGTGAATTGTGTCCCATGTGATATTTGAGGTATGAAGTGAAAGCATTATTTATTATTTATCTGAAATAGAAATTGAACTGGGCACCCTGTATCTTTATTTGCTAAATCTGGCAAGTGAAATCATAGCACTCCAAATAGAATCAGAGTCTCTACTAAAGCTGAGGTCAAAGAAATAAAAACTTTAAAAGCCCTGGGAAAAGGAACTTAGAGCTGAAGGCAGCCAACACAGGGATCATGGAATGCTGTATCAGGAGTGAGAGAGAGAAGGATACATTTCATAGGGCAGATGTGGAGAGAGTCATACTCTTCATGGGGGAGTGCAGAAGAGCCCCTGAGGTCCCCTTAGGCAGATGGAAGGGATTTAAAGGGACCGGAGCTTTTGGAAGGGCAGGAGGTGCCTGTGTGTCTCTGCCATTAACAGCAGCTTCATTGTGCCAATGAGACCTGGAGATCTGAAGTTAAACTTGAGTGTAATGAGCATGGAAACATGTTTATCCTAGGGCATCCTAAATTTAGAGAAGGCAGCAGAAAAGATGCCAAAGGGGCATTAAAGTTAAATTATTATTTTTTGAATAACACCTTTGTTTGGAAGGACGGGTCCACTTCTAAGCATCTTTGTTTTCCCCTTGCCTCATGACCTAACATATACAAATGTCTGTAACTAAGGATTTAAGATGGATTTGCAGAAGAGATTTTTTTTATGTGTTCATTTTTTAAATTTCTTAATTGTTTTTTTGGGGGTGGCGGGGTGGCTGGGGGAGCATGCAGCTTCCCTGGAGGCTCAGACAGTAAAGAATCTACCTGCAGTGCAGGAGACCCGGGTTGGATCCCTGGGTTGGGAAGATCCCCTAAAAAAGGGAATGGCTACCCACTCCAGTATTCTTGCCTGGAGAATTCCACAGACAGAGGAGCCTGGCAGGCTACAGTCCATGGGGGTCACAAAGAGTCGGACACAACTGAGCGACATTTTTTTCACTTTCACTTCGCATGACCAGAATTTACTCTGCCTCTTGAGAACTCTTCTTTATACTCTTCATTCTCATTCAATAACATATACCTTTGAGAAGACAGAGAATGTCCTAAAATCAGGAAGCTACAGGAATCCCTAAATTGCCTGACCATGTCTCTTCCTCCAGGCAGGCGCCCAGTCACATCAGCCTAGACAGCTGGCTATCCTCTTTGCGTTGAAAGATTCCCAGGGAAGGAAATCCTAGAACATCCCACTGTGGGAGTAATAAAGGGATTCTTTTTCATTTCCTTCTTTCTGTTATTTTCAGACACTGATTGACCTAGGATTGAAACTCAGATTTCAATTTATTTTCAAAGAGTGATTTGGGACTTCCCTGGCAGTCCAGTGGTTAAGAATCCACCTGCAATGCAGGGGACTTGGGTTCAATCCCTGGTCAGGGAACTAAGATCCCACATGCTGTGGAGCAACTGAGCTCACGTGCCTCGACTATTGATCCCATGGGTCACAACTAGAGAGTCCATGCATCAAACGAAGATCCTGTGTGCTGCAACTAAGATCTAATGCAGCCAAATAAGTAAATAAATATTTTAAAAGAGTGATTCTTTTCAAGAAGAAGCAATTACCAAACTAAAACATGGCTTCTTCCTTGCCTGAGTGGCCTGGGTATTCTGCTTTCCAAGCTCTGACTGTTCACAGTCCTGGACCAGCTGATAGACGTGTGTGTCTAAGGGCTTCACCTTTCTCCCCAGGTTCTGTATAACTGCTTCTTCCTTGGATATTTTGTGAGGAGGACTGTGTGGATCAGTGATAGAGATAGGAAAAATAAATGCATAATAATTTTATCTATTGCCTGACAGTGTTCTCATTAGTCAAATTGAATATGCATATATAGATATCGTGGAGGTGAGTTTCCCAAGTGGCCCTAGTGATAAAGAATCCTCCTACCAATGCAGGAGACAATGCAAAGGACCTGGGTTTGATTCCTGGGTGGAGAAGATTCCTTGGAGTAGGAAATGACAACTCGCTCCAGTATTCTTGCCTGGAAAATTCCATGGGCAGAGGAGCCTGGTGGGCTACAGTCCATGGGGCTGCAGAGTCCGACATGACTGAGCACTATGACCCGTCGTGATGATGGTTTGGTCGGTAAGTCAGGTCCAACTCTTGTGACCCCATGGACTGTAGCCCACCAGGCTCCTCCGTCCATGGGATTTCCCAGGCAAGAATACTGAAATGGGTTGCCATTTCCTTCTCCAGGGGATCTTCCCCATCCAGGAATCAAACCTGGGTCTCCTGCATTGCATGTGAACCCTTTACCGACTGAGCCACCAGGGATACCCATATATAGATATACGCATTTTCAAATAAATACAGTATATTCCTTCCCAATACTTTCTCTATCTTGTCATTGGACATGTTAATTTAAATGATGGCTTGGGAAGCCCTTTCACACTTTATCTTGACCTATACGGCTCCAGCTTCAGAGTGGTTTCCCACTATAAGATATAATGTTGTGCAATAATTAAACTATACTTATCTATAAATTAGCTAGGGGTTTTTCTTGGAAGGATAAACCTTACAAGTGCAGGTAAAAAACACATGTGGGGCTCAGCAATCAGCTGGGCTTTTGACTTTTAAGTCCTAGCCCAGCTCTTTGTCTAAGAACAGGTCTCCTCTGGGGCTGTGCTCTCTCTAACCTTCTCTTTATTTATTTATTTATTTACTTATTTTGCCACACAGGGAGGCATGCAGATCTAAGTTCTCTGACCTGGGATCAAACCTATGCACCCTGCTCGGGGTCTTAACTACTGGACCGCCAGGGATGTCTTTATCTTTTTCTATGTAAAAAGAAAATCCCAAATAATTAAATCAACTCCAAGATGTCCTTCACAGCTTAGTATCCACTATGCCTGAGTCTTTATTGTTCTTTTATTACACGTAAGGTGTGAAGAGAATCCCAGGGGAGCCTGGTGGGCTGCCATCTATGGGTCGCACAGAGTCGGACACGACTGAAGCGACTTAGCAGCAGCAGCAGCAGCAAGGTGTGAAGAGAACTATGTTCTCTAGGCCTCTGCCCTTGTTTTACTATCCTGGGTCATTCAACAAGTGGCCCGCCACTCATCTACATGCCCAGTGACGCTTAAGTGAAGCTAGTCACTCTCAACTGGGGCCAGTTTTACCCCCAGGAGCTGTTTGGTACTGTGTGAACATGTTTTAGATTACTGTGATGAGGGAAGGCATGTGACGATTGGAGCAAATGAGAGACTACAAAGAGAGACCATGCATTGAGATACCTCTATCAGCTAAGTTATATAAAGTGTTAGTCTCTCTGCTGCTGCTGCTGCTAAGTCGCTTCAGTCATGTCCGATTCTGTGCGACCCCATAGACGGAAGCCCACCAGGCTCCCCCGTCCCTGGGATTTTCCAGGCAAGAACACCGGAGTGGGTTGCCATTTCCTTCTCCAATGCATGAAAGTGAAAAGTGAAAGTCAAGTCGCTCAGTCGTGTCCAACTCTTCACTACCCCTCGGACTGCAGCCCACCAGGCTCCTCCGTCCATGGGATTTTCCAGGCAAGAGTACTGGAGTGGGGTGCCATTGCCTTCTCCGTTAGTCTCTCAGTAGCATCCAACTCTTTGCTACCCTATGTACTGTAGCCCACCAGGCTCCTCTGTTCATGGAATTCTCCAGGCAAGAATATTGGAGAGGGTAGTCACTCCCTTCTCCAGGGGATCTTCCCGACCCCAGGATTGAACCCAGGTCTCCTTTCTTGCAGGCAGATTCTTCACCATCTGAGACACCAGGGAAGATCCAAGCTATAGAGACATCTCTATCAATTAAGTGGGAATCAGGAGGGCCTCTCCAGGATGGAGGGTTTTTCAGGAGCTTTTCAAGGAAAAGGAAGCAGAGTCTGCAGCACAGAGGCTGTTGGGGCCCAGCCAGTGAAGATTTCCATACAAAAGGAAAGATTCTTTCCCTTTGTATGGAAAGTTGCTTCTAGGGACTTCCTTGGTGGTCCAGCATTTAAGCCTGGGCTTCCAATGCAGGGGGCACCCTGGCCAGAAACTAAGATTCCAAGTGCTGACCACATGTCAACTGGAGTGACAGAGAAAAAAAAAAAAAAATGCTCTCACAATTTCACAAAAGGGACTAAAAGTTTACTTGGCCATTATAATACTCTTAGTATGTGATATGTGCTTTGTAGAATTATATAGTATATATTTTATATATACACATTGACTCAGGGATCAAACTCAGGTCTCCTGCATTACAGGATGATTCTTTACCATCTGAGCCGCCAGGGAAGCCTGTGAGGAGAGAGGTATGTGTCTCTTATTCAGGGCTCTGTCCTCATCCCTAAGCATAGTATCTAGAGAAGTGTTGACCAATGTGTTCAACTGTATATTCTAATACAGAATCTAAGTCCTAGGAGAATCAAGACAAAATAAAACATCAGATTGAGGAAGCCAGAGCAGGTGTCAACAAGAGGTGAATCTTGGAGAAACAGCTGACTGCATTGGTAGAGGAAAGAGATAAGGTATCCAGGTAGGAGAAGAGCTCAACCAGAAGCGCAAGGCCAAGTGGAAAGACTGCACAGGGCTCCGTAAGGACATCGGATTGCATTCCAGTGCTCGGGAAGGAGACTGCTGGGAATACCACAGTACACAGCACTGCAGTAAGCTCTCTGGGTATGAGTGGTGTGTGGCTGATTAACTTCACCTGTGGACATGGTTCCCCAAGACAGCAGAGACATCTTAGACGACAATTACGGAAAATCTTAGGGAAATGGGAAGTCATTCATGAATATGGAAAAGATTGTCCTTATATAGATTTCTAGACATAATTAATTCTAGTCTAGAGCTCTTAGATGAATCAGATGGATTTTGTCCACAGCTGAGCAGAGCTCATATGGAAATAGAGGGATCGAGCCACATGCACACTGCCCTGTTGGCTGAATGTGCGAGCCAACACTGCCTATCCATTTCAGGTCCTCCTTGCAATTGGCCAGAGGCCTGCAGAGGGGGTCTCCAGGATAGAGGAACTGATGTAGGAAGAGAAGGAAGACTGAGTTACCTGACAAATTCAATACATGAGAACATCTGAAAGTGAACGTGTTAGTCACCCAGTCCTGTCTGACTCTTGCAACCCCATGGACTGTATAGCCCATCAGGTTCCTCTGTCCATGGAATTCTCCAGGCAAGAATACTGGAGTTGCCATTGCCTTCTCCACGAGATCTTCCTGATCCAGGGATTGAACCCAGGTCTCCTGCATTGCAGGCAGATTGTACACTGTCTGATCACCAGAGAAGCCCAAGAACATTTAGCTTTTAGTGAGAGTCACTGTCGTGTCTGACTCTTTGCTACCCCATGGACTGTAGCTTTCCAGGCTCCTCTGTCCATGGAATTCTCCAGGCCAGAATACTGATGTGGGTAACCATTCCCTTCTCCAGGGAATCTTCTCAACCCAGGGATCAGACCCAGGTCTCCATTTAGGGGTTTGAATTATTCTGACAGCTTGTATCCATTATTTTTTCAGTTACTAGAAAGTCTTTATAGGTGGAGAATGCTGCTGCTGCTGCTAAGTCACTTCAGTCATGTCCGACTCTGTGCGACCCCATAGATGGCAGCCCACCAGGCTCCCCCGTCCCTGGGATTCTCCAGGCAAGAACACTGGAGTGGGTTGCCAAAGTGAAAGTGAAGTAGCTCAGTCGTGTCCAACTCTTAGCAACCCCATGGACTTCAGCTTACCAAGCTCCTCCGTCCATGGGATTTTCTAGGCAAGAGTACTGGAGTGGGGTGCCATTGCCTTCTCCAAGGTGGAGAATAAATTGCCTCAAAACAATCAAAACTACTTACATAGAAATATTAAAATCTGGAAGTATTTGGTTTTTAAGATATATCCCTGTAATTGCAACAAAATCAGGTAGCTATATTCTCTTTCTAATTATTGGCTACTCCTCCAAACAAAAACATCAGAGTGATGATAACTCCTGCCAGGGGTTGGCAGCAGATTTTAACAAAAAGCTTTTTCGCTCACCAGCTTAGCTGCTGGCGCCATCTAGTGACCGATGCAACTGACAAAGATAGGCTGAGAAAACATACTCCCAAGAGTTTGATACAGTCTTTTCTTTTCGAGAGCAGAAACAGGTGACAGAGGATGAGACGGTTGGATGGCATCACTGACACAATAGACTTAACAACAACAACAACACTACAGAGAAGGAAATTGGAAATGCTTAATATTTGTGGTGTCATTTGAAAGTTATCATAGGAAAGAAATGGAAAAAATTACTAATTATTTCACAGGAAATGCACTTAAAGGTAAAAGTGATCATATTGAGGTAAAATGCTGACTTATAAAAGCAAATAAGCAAAGATTTTTGGAACCATCTTTATACCAAAGAGTAAACATAGAAATAATGATGAATTGCTAAAAATTCTTATTTCTATGAGAATATTATACAAAGTTCAAGTGTATTCTTAAATGGAGCAAGTGCAATTGAAACCCATACCTTAACTGGAACACAAAATATTTCATTATCATCATCAGGAACTAGAATGGTGAAAATTCCAGAATTGAAACCCCATGACCTTTTTATTTGAAAACATGCACCCCACCATCCCTTCCCTGGTGGCTCAGACAGTCAAGAACCCGCCTGCAACGCAGGATACCTGGGCTCAATCCCTGGGTCAGGAAGATCCCCTGGAGAAGGGAATGGCTACCCGCTCCAGTATTCCTGCCTGGAGAATCCCAAGAACAGAGGAGCCTGGCGGGTTACAGTCCATGGGGTCGCAGAGTTGGACATGACTAAGTAACTAACACACACACACACACACACACAACCTCACATCCCTAGGCCTCACAGTGAAAACACAAGTCTTATGTACATAAAGATCTGTCTAAAGAAGTTTCTCTCAGCATCTCTTGCTCCTTATATTAGTGCTAATTTCACATCAGCACAGTCTGTCTGCTGCTGCTGCTGCTAAGTCGCTTCAGTCGTGTCCAACTCTGTGCTACCCCATAGACGGGAGCCCACCAGGATCCCCCGTTCCTGGGATTCTCCAGGCAAGAACACTGGAGTGGGTTGCCATTTCCTTCTCCAATGCATGAAAGTGAAAAGTGAAAGGGAAGTCGCTCAGTCGTGTCCGACCCTCAGCGACCCCATGGACTGCAGCCTTCCAGGCTCCTCTGTCCATGGGATTTTCCAGGCAAGAGTACTGGAGTGGGGTGCCATTGCCTTCTCCAACAGTCTGTCTAGTTACCACCAAGTGCTACAAAGAACAAGAGTAAAATACAAAAGGTGGCTGTTTAGACACACCCTGGGTTTCTGTGTGGAGAGAAATGCAATAATCTAACATGGCCCTGAAGCTTTGTTGCCAGAACTACCTCTCACAAAGGGCCCACATGGTCAGATGCTGTCTCACCTGTAGCCTGTTATAAGGGAACACAAGGTTAGTAACATCCTTGGTTTTAAGTCACTAGATGGTTTTTGTTGTTGCTGATGTTATGAAATTTGCTTAGGACATGTGAGGTGATGATGAGCTTCTTTTCATATGGAAGGATTATGTTCCCGACAAGTTTTCAGTAAAACAAATGCGTAAACCTGCTTCCCTGGGTGAGCTTGTCCTGAGTCATTGCCACTTTCCCATCCCGTTCATCTTATGACCAATGACTTTCCCAAGTAGACAACTGAGTAATGATTGGAGCCGCCCACACAAAGCAAGGTGCCCCCATCACACTACCACCCCTTCCACACTTTTTTTATAAAGGTGATTCATAGTAAGAACCACTTGCATGTTTGTTTACTCCTTTAATCAGCAATTGCTACCTCAAATATTTATCCAACAATTTTCCTTAAATATTTGTTCACGTATTTAATCAGCAATTATTTGCTTAAATATTTATCAAACAATAATTGTACTTAGGCAATTATACCCAGGAAGAGGAAATCACAGTCTTTGTTCTCAAAGGTACCCTTGGGAGAAAGCAAGAATAACATTTCTCAATAGAAGGCTGAGCAGTAGAAACATAAATAAGGACTCTAGAATTTCAGAGACAAAAGAAATCCCAGCCAGTTAAGAAGTCAGGGAAGGAGTGAGCATGTTGTACAGCAAAGACGTTTACCCCAAACACTGAAGAAGGAATAAGGTTATGGTGGAGAAAAATGAGAGTGAAGGGCATTGCATCATGGAGCTGCAAATATGGAGGACTAGGGAGAAGGCAATGGCACCCCACTCCAGTACTCTTGCCTGGAGAATCCCAGGATGGGGGAGCCTGGTGGGCTGCCATCTATGGGGTTGCACAGAGTCAAACACGACTGAAGCGACTTAGCAGCAGCAGCAGCGATGAGTAGCCAGCTGACCTGAACAAAAGGTCATGCAATACCCATGTAACGCTGTATCCATACAATGGAATTTTATTCAGCCATTAAAAGAAAGGAAGTCCTGATACATGATACACTTTGGATTAATCTTGAAAACATTATACTAAGTGAAAGAAGCCAGTTACCGAAGTCCATGTGTTATATGATCCTATTCATAGGAAAGTCTAGAAGAGGGAAATCATAGAGACAGAAAGTAGACTAGTGGTTACTTGAGGCTGAGAGTAGGGACAGAGGTTGAAGAGACAGGAGAGACTGAAAGCTTGAGGATAAAACTTCTTTTTAAGGTGATGAAATGCTTCTAAAATTGATGGTGATGATGGTTACACAAACCTGTGGACATACTTAAAACCGGTAAAATGGTACGCTTTAAATAGGTGAATTATAAGGTAGGTGAATTATATCTGAAGATAGAAAAGCAGAGTCAAGTAAGCACCACGAAGGATTTTAGAAAAGCAGAGTCCAATACTTTGGCCACCTGATGTCAAGAGATGAGTCACTGGAAAAGACCCTGATGCTGGGAAAGACTGTGGCCTGGAGAAGGGAGCGACAGAGGATGAGATGGTTAGATAGCATCACCAACTCAACAGACAAGAGTTTGAGCAAACTCCAGGAGATGGTGCAGGACAGGGAAGCCTGGGGTGCTGCAGTTCACGGGGTGGAAAAGAGTCAGACAAGACTTAGCGACTGAACAACAGAGTCAAGTAAGCACTGTAAAGGATTTTAATTGCCACAATAAAATGTAGAATTTGTCAAGGACAGCAAGGAAGTGATTCAACCCAGGATTGAGGAGACTTTACATAAAAAGGATTTGATAGCCAAGGCTTGAAAGATGAGTGGGTGTTCATTGTTCTTCCCAATACTAAGAAACTCCTTCCAATTCATTAGCTATGCTGCCCCCACAATAACCTGTTAAAATGTAAAAGCTGATCATGCTACAGAGGTTTTCTGAGGCACTGCTAATGTTCTATTTCTGTTGTTGACTTGAAAAATGGTCACAACCTAGAAATTGAGAGTTACGTTTTATTCAGTGGGAATTTTTAGGACTTCGAGCCCAGGAGGCAGCATCTCAAATGATCCTGAAAGAACCGTTTCAAAGAGGTGGAAGAGAAGTCAGGTTATATAGAAGTTTGCAGCAAGGAGCAGGTAGTCTGCACATCAAAAGATGATTGCTAATTAAGGAAAATCAGATATCTGAAGGAATTTAGCACTTTTCTGTGTATGTGAAGATGCAGTCTGAGTGACTGGTGGCTGCCAGATAGTCGTCACTGTTCTTTCTGGGTGCCCTACAGGCTCAGAAATTCGCATTTGGAGGGCCAGAATCACGGGTGGCTGTGACATCCTTGTTTGTTGATACGGCAGGAAATATTCCATTTCACACTGTGGATAGAGGGTACATGACTGCAATGTCTCTGTGTATAGCGATTATATACATTCATTGGAATAGATAATTCAGAGCAAAAAGGAAAAACCTCATTATATTCCCATCTGCCTAAAATCACTCAATAGCTGCACGTCACCAACACAGTGGAGACTCACATTCTTCGTACAACCCGGCTTTGTTCAGCAATTCCATCCTCAGCTGCCACGCAGGGCTCGAATGTAGTGAGGGTGTGCTCAGTCCTGTCTGACTCTTTGCAACCCCTGGACTGTGACCCACCAGGCTACTCTGCCCATGGGATTCTCCAGGCAAGAATACTGGAGCAGGTTGCCATTTCCTCCTCCAGGCAATCTTCCCAACCCAGGAATCAAACTCCTGCATTGGTAGTTCGACTTTTTTACCACACAGAGTAAGCTTCGAGTTTTAAGTTTGTCTCAGAGTCAGTTTTCATTCAAATACCGAAGAAAGGCAATGCCAAAGAATGCTCAAACTACCACATAATTGCACTCATCTCACACGCTAGTAAAGTAATGCTTAAAATTCTCCAAGCCAGGCTTCAGCAATATGTGAACCGTGAACTTCCAGATGTTCAAGCTGGTTTTAGAAAAGGCAGAGGAACCAGAGATCAAATTGCCAACATCCGCTGGATCATCAAAAAAGCAAGAGAGTTTCAGAAAACATCTATTTCTGCTTTATTGACTTTGCCAAAGCCTTTGACTGTGGGGATCACAATAAACTGTGGAAAATCCTGAAAGAGATGGGAATACCAGACCACCTAACCTGCCTCTTGAGAAACCTGTCTGCAGGTCAGGAAGCAACAGTTAGAACTAGACATGGAACAACAGACTAGTTCCAAATAGGAAAAGGAGTTCGTCAAGGCTGCATATTGTCACCCTGTTTATTTAACTTATATGCAGAGTACATCATGAGAAATGCTGGGCTGGAGGAAGCACAAGCTGGAATCAAGATTGCCGGGAGAAATATCAATAACCTCAGATATGCAGATGACACCACCCTTATGGCAGAAAGTGAAGAGGAACTAAAAAGCCTCTTGATGAAAGTGAAAGAGGAGAGTGAAAAAGTTGGTTTAAAGCTCAACATTCAGAAAATGAAGATCACGGCATCTGGTCCCATCACTTCATGGGAAATAGATGGGGAAAGAGTGGAAACAGTGTCAGACTTCATTTTTCTGGGCTCCAAAATCACTGCAGATGGTGACTGCAGCCATGAAATTAAAAAATGCTTACTCCTTGGAAGGAAAGTTATGACCAACCTAGATAGCATATTCAAAAGCAGAGACATTACTTTGCCAACAAAGGTCCATCTAGTCAAGGCTATGGTTTTTCCAGTGGTCATGTATGGATGTGAGAGTTGGACGATAAAGAAAGCTGAGCACATAAGAATTGATGCTTTTGAACTGTGGTGTTGGAGAAGACTCTTGAGAGTCCCTAGGACTGCAAGGAGATCCAACCAGTCCATTCTAAAGGAGATCAGCCCTGGGTGTTCATTGGAAGGACTGATACTGAAGCTGAAACTCCAATATTTTGTCCACCTGATGTGAAGAGCTGACTCATTTGAAAAGACCCTGATGCTGGGAAAGATTGAGGGCAGGAGAAGGGGACGACAGAGGTTGAGATAGCTGGATGGCATCACTGACTCAATGGACATGGGTTTGGGTGAACTCCAGGAGTTGGTGATGGACAGAGAGGCCTGGTGTGCTGCGGTTCATGGGATCGCAAAGAGTTGGATACGACTGAGCAACTGAAATGAACTGAGAGCCTGGGACTCTGAGGTGGATGTAGCGGTTTATTTGGGAGGTGATGCCGAGTTAGGAGATAGGTGGGCTCCAGGTCAGACATTTACAACTGGCCCCCTATTTGCATTTCACGGGGCTTTCAGAAGTGGGCTTCATGCTGGGCACTTACAACAGTTAGCATTTCTTGAGACAAGAGATAGGTGGGCTCCAGTTAAGACATTTATAAGCAGCCTCCTGTTTGCCCTCTGAAATGGAAGTAACAACAGAAACAGGGAAAATAGCCAGTGTTTGTCTCTTGTAAACACCTTAAGCTAATAGCCATGACAATAATCAAGGTAAAGTCATGGCAAGGACAAAGAGGTGCAAAACCCTGTTCCAGAGTAAAGGATTAAAGGACCTCCACTCCCCTCTTTTGGGACAAGGGAGATACCACACATGCGCAGAAAGGTTTCTTGTGTATCAGAAGTCAAGGGGTAACACCAGGCCATAATGAGTCTTGCTCCTCCCAGAAGCCTTTACTTTGAGATCCATCTTGGCTGAGAGGTATGTGCGCACCCAGAGGAGTGTCACAGGATAGGTCAGGTGTGGAAAAATAAATCAGATAATTGACCTGAAGGAAGACAAAGGCCTGGAAGAACTGCCATATGTAAATGATTCAACTGCCTTTTTACTGTGCTCCTCCTCACTAGGGGGGATGCCCACACTTTTTCTCAGGCAGCAAGAGTGAGGGAGGGGCACCCTACGAGGGAAAGCCGATAGAAAGATGGTTGCAGCAATTGTAAGGTCACCATAGCAGGCAATAGGGCTTTAGTTCCCATTTAATGGCTGTTTAATATTTCAGGATTTTCAGACAAGTGGAGCAGTACTTCTCAAACGTTGTGGTCTCACAACCCTTCTATCCTCTTAAAAATTATTGAGGATCCCAAAAAGCTGTAGGTTATGTTAATTATGCCTATCAAAATCTACCATAGGAAAAAACCGAAACTGGAATATATTAAAAATATATCAGAAAATATTACATAGCATAATAGCATATTTACACAAATGACATATTTTTTATAAAAAATAGCTATATGGTGTGATGAATTTGGCATTGTTTCTCTATTTCTGCAAATGTTTTTCATGTCTGGCTTTATAGAAGACAGCTGGATCCTCCTATCTGATTTTGCACGTCAATCTGTTGTGATGTTGTTTGGGTTGAAGTCTGTGAAGAAAATCCAGTCTCATACAGATGTGTAGTTTGAAAAAGAAGGTTTTTTTCAGTAACATTTTTAGGTGATTTGAATATTCTTTGAAACTACAACAAAATTCATTGAAAGGCCATTTCTTAAAGGTTAACTGCACTGTAAGATCAAAATCCACTTTTAACACCATGCTTTGGTCACTGTGAAAGTATTGCTTCACTGAGTTATGTAAATTTTCCAAATATTCAGATTTTTATTATGCAATATCAAAAAGTCATATTTGTTAATATCATTGCCTATTGGGCTTCCCAGGTAGCACCAGTGGTAAAGAACTTGTCTGCAAATGCAGGAGACATAAGAGATGTGGGTTCAATCCCTGGGTCAGGAAGATCCCACTGGAGGAGGGCACGGCAACCCTCTCCAGTATTCTTGCCTGGAGAATCCTATGGACAGAGGAGTCTGGCGGGCTACAGTCCACAGAGTCTCAAAAAGTCGGACACAACTGAAGTGACTTACCACACATCTCATCAGAAAATTCTTTAAATACTAGGAAACTGTCACACCCACAGCGGTAAATTTGTTTTCAAAAATTCTAATTTTTTTTATAAGTAAGTCATATTATTTTATTATTATTATTTTTACTTTACAATATTGAATTGGTTTTGCCATACCTCAACATGTATCCGCCACGGGTGTACACGTGTTCCCCATTATACAGAGTGAAGTAAGCCAGAAAGAAAAACACCAATACAGTATACTAACGCATATATACGGAATTTAGAAAGATGGTAACGACAACCCTGTATGTGAGACAGCAAAAGAGACACAGATGTATAGCACAGTCTTTTGGACTCTAATTTTCATTTGAATTTAAATTTTACCACTGGCAATCAATCCTGTGAGTTGCTTTTCTTCAACTCACAGGTTTTACTTTGTCTGATTTTTTAAGAAACTCTCTGCCAAATATCCCAGTCTGTATAACCGTTGTTTATCAGTTATTTTTTTAAGTAAAAATGGTGTTCCATGCATTCAGAAGTCTGGACTTAATGAAATGAATACTATTTACTGCCCCTTTAAGGGCATTTTAAGTGAAACTGACATTTTCTGTTTTTTTTTTTTTTTTTACTATTTGTGTGTGGTGTTGAATAACAAAATGGCAAATGAAAAGTACAGCTAGATACCACTCTCTTGATTTCCAGAGCTCTTCCCACTATTGTTTTTGCACCATTAGTGCAAATGTCCACCCAATAAAAAAGGTCCCATAATATCCTGGCATTATTATGACAGTTGTTTTGGCCTCAGGGAACCCCCAGAAGCTCAGGGACCTCCAAAGATGCACAAAGCTTGCTGTCGGAACCGCTGAAGTGGACTTGTGGTTTGCCACAGATCATCAGCATCCTTGAAAAGGATTTCAAGAGTTCATTAAATTAGACACATTTAAACAGGATCAAAATCACGGTCTAACACCATAACTAACTCAGCCCATCCTGGCAGTGCCTCTGCATTAGTTCTGGCCCATTTTGTTGTATCCCAAGCCTATCAGAAGCCCTGCTTATTATCTGATGCCCATAGTGTCCAACAAGAGGGACACAAAGCAATAAATGAAGACGATCAGGAAAAAAAAAGCAGAAGGTCTTTTGTCATATGAAACACACAGCTTCATTGTCGATGAGTTCAAGAACCAACAGCAGGCGGTCAAGTTCTTGAACAGCTCAGCCACGTTCAGATGTCTTCAGAGAAACTATAGACAAGGGACTTTAGACACATCCAGGTGTGAACTCCAATCCATTCCCATGGTCCAGGCTTAAATGCAGGCAGCAGGAAGGAGAATGATGCCAGGGGAAAGTGTGTTAGCCATTCAGTTGTGTCTGACTCTTTGCAACCCATGGACTATAGCTCAACAGGCTCCTCTATCCATGGAATTCTCCAGGCAAGAAAACTGGAGTGGTTTGCCATTCCCTTTTCCAGGGGCTCATCCCAACCCAGAGATCAAACCCGGGTCTCCCACATTGCAGGCAGATTCTTTACCATCTGAGCCACCAGGGAAGCCCCGATTCCGGCAGAGGATAAAGTCAGAGGCCAGACTTGAACTTACTCCTTCTAATGCTTTCCTTGGAGTATTCTGTGCATTAGAGAAGAAAGGTCATTCTTAGCAAGGATGGAAAGCGGAGAAGATATTTGATGGATATTCAGATGAAAAATACCCAAGGATTGTAGCTGGCCAGTGCCTGGGCTGATTCTCAAGACTGCATAGGTCATGTGCTTGGGAGAGCCATCTGCTGTGTGCCCCAGTTTCCCTGCTGACTCATCTCTTACTGGACCACGACTGAACCGAAAGCTTCATCACTAAGGCCAATGCTAACAATATTCAGGCCTGTCATTTGAATAGTGCTCCATGGTCTACAAATATTACCTTAGCATTTGTTAACTAGCTAAACTTGGGCATATGTGTATTTGTTAGTTCATTTAGTAATAGTAATATTTAAAGGTATTGAGAATTTACTAGATTAGGATTTGTGCCAAGTATTCTTTGTGTGTGTGTTGTTCAATTGTGTCCGACTCTTCGTGACCCCATGGGCTATAGCCCCCAGGCTCCTCTGTCCATGGAATTCTCCAGGCAAGAATACTGGAGTGGGTAGCTATTCCCTTCTGCAAGGTATCTTCCCCACCCAGGGACTGAACCCATGACTCCTGCATTGGCACTTGCCATTGAGCCACCTGGGAAGCCCATGCTAAGCTAAGTCACATCAGTCGTGTCCGACTCTGTGCGACCCCATAGACGGCAGCCCACCAGGCTCCCCATCCCTGGGATTCTCCAGGCAAGAACACTGGAGTGGGTTGCCATTTCCTTCTCCAATGCATGAAAGTGGAAAGTGAAAGAGAAGTCCCTCAGTCGTGTCCAACTCTTCGCAACCCCATGGACTGCAGCCTACCAGACTCCTCCGTCCATGCGATTTTCCAGGCCAGAGTACTGGAGTGGGGTGCCGTTGCCTTCTCCGGGGAAGCCCATAGGATGGGTAATAAATGGCAGCTCTTACGGCCATTGCTTTGATGCAGATAATACTGCAGCTGCCTTGTATGCTCTGGTTCTTAATTGTATAAGTTAAGGTCCTTTGGATGAAAGAACAAAATAAAATCTGCCTCATGTACATGAAACGGGCTTCCCTTGTGGCTCAGCTGGTAAAGAATCCGCCTGCAATGAGAGAGACCAGGTTCAATTCCTGGGTTGGGAAGATCCCCTGGGAAAGGGAAAGACTACCCACTCCAATATTCTGGCCTGGAGAATTCCATGGACTGAATAGTCCATGGGGTCGCAAAGAGTTGGACACAAGGGAGCAACTATCACTTTCACATTAATGGAGATTTTATTCAAAGTAGATGGAGCCCTTAAAAACCTGATGGAAAACTAAAGAGTTAGACACAACAAATGAGAAGTAACAAGTAGACGTGTGGGTCCAAGAGGTAGGAGAGGTTTTCACCACCATGTGCAGACTCTTCACCATTTTCGGTCTTGTAGTCATCTGTTCAAGATCCAAATTCCAGCTTGAATCACATTCCCAGAGTAGATCTCCCAGGGGAAAAGTAACTAGTTAAAACACCAGCAAATATCTAATGCTTATAATAATATATGTCTATTTTAACATTTAAATAAAATAATTTAGGTTATAATTGGCATTTACTGGTGTGGGGAACGGATTGAAACTGCACTTTTAAGTCCCATTTGCCATACCCGTTTGTTCCGGGTTTCCTGAGCCCAAGGAATTTGAGGCATGTAATTACTACAAAGTGGCCACTAGATGGCAGTCATAAGGGTTAGGCATCATTTAAAAAGAAGTAACAGCTAAATCTCAAAATTTTCAGCACTTAAACATGCTATTTAACTAACTTTGCATAATAGTTTTGTGAATCATGAAATTATTACCCCAAGGGTTTCTATTTTATAAAACTGATATTCAGAGAAATTCACTGACTTGTCCTGTACCCAGAGTTTGAAAATGGATTTTGTCTATGCTGTGTGCCTTTTCTGCTAAATGTACATAATTCTTTATACTGAAAGGGTTTCAAGGACTCCAGAGTTTGGAAGCTTAGAAATGTGGTAGTGTACTGTAAGTCGCTCAGTTGTATCTGACTTTTTGCAACTCCATGGACTGTAGTCCGCCAGGCTCCTCTGTCCATGGGATTTCCCAGGCAAGAATACTGGAGTGGGTTGCCATTTCCTCCTCCAGGGGATCTTCCCCACCCAGGGATTGAATCTGCATCTCCTGCACTGGCAGGCAGAATCTTTACCACTAGCATCACCTGAGAGATCTCTGAAATTGTCTAATGACTTGACTAGAGAGCTGACTTAGTGACAGCTAGTGATGTACATATGAAGCTTGCAAAGATCCAACAGAATAAACCCTCTTCATCCTTTCCCCAGCTCCGTCATTTCTGCTCTTCAAGGTAGAGTTAGTAACCATCTGTGTTGTATTTTTTCATTAGTGACGAAAAAAGACCTCAACTGACAACTGGATTGTTTATTGGTAAATATTGAGTGTTAGGATTTGTTTCCTTTTAAGAAATATGTCCTGAAAGGACATATCTATACTTCTTAGTTACATGATCTATATCTTTTGGTCATTGGTAGTCGAATATTGGGCTTCCCTGGCAGCTCAGATGGTAAAGAATCTGCCTGCGATGCAGGAGACTCAGGTTTGATCCTTGGATCAGTAAGATCCCACGGAGAAGGGAATGGCTACCACTCCAATATTCTTGCCTGGAGAATTCCATGGACAGTAGAATTTTATGTTGACCATTAAGAAATTTTTTCCTACAAAGGGAATTTTAAAGTAATTTTTCAAATTCTAATAAGAGGATCAAGAATCTTTCTCAGAAAAATTCCTCATTTTCCAGGTTAGGAAACAGCATCCCAGAAAGTTTACATAAGTTATTCAAGGTCACACAGTGGATTCATAACCAAGGCTGGACTGAACACTGAGTCCTGCCCAGAGGGAGGTACTTTTAACAAAAGCTATGATACTTCCTTCTTGCACACTCCCCTAAGAAACTTCACTAGTAAATAATACCTGTAGGATTGAACCAAAAAATCTTTAGTAGAGCTTTGTCTACTGAACATAGTATATGTAATCTGGCCAAAAGATTCCCATCCTAAGGATCACCGTGACAAACATACCAGAGCCTGCCTGTGTCCGAACATGGCATTTGGCTTTGCATTTCACCTCCTTTGGCCATAGGCTTCCCTGGTGGCTCAGGTGGTAAAGTGTCTGCAGGCAATGCAGGAGACCTGGGTTCGATCCCTGGGTTGGGAAGATCCCCTGGAGAAGGAAATGGCAACCCACTCCAGTACTCTTGCCTTTAAAATCCCATGGACGGAGGAGCCTGGTACGCTACAGCCCATGGGGTCACAAAGAGTCGGACACGACTGAACGACTTCACTTTCACTTTCTTCTGGCCATAGGACAGCTACTGTAGTGAAGCATGTGTTTTGTGACTCGAGTCTATGCTCCCAAAGAGTGAAATAGTTAGTATATTATGTAAGAAAACCCAGATAAATAAATAGAACATCTATGCTGCCAAAGAGGAGCTAAAACCCACAGCATCCACAGAAGATCTATGGTTACTTCAAGAGGGATCGGCAGCACTGTCACTATTCATTATGGAAATAGGCTTGAGCTAATGACCAACCCAGAGGATATTGTTCACAGTGACAAAGAGCACCCTCTCCTGCTGTTCTCTCCACCCCTTCCACTCCTGTCCGGCACACACAAACCCCAAGAATTACAACCTATTCACCTTGGTCACTTTTTTCAGTTTCATGTACAATAAAATTTTTCAACATTCCTGAGTTGAATGTTGAACTTAGTACAGGTTCAGCATTGAATGCATTCTTTCCAAGCTCATAATTCTGCACCTTTAACCTTTAATGAAACGCAACATTCAGCTAATCATCTGGACGATTTTTGTTCTTCTATAGTAAACAGGCAAAATGACGGAGTAGAAAGAGTTCATCAGCTTGTCTCTCACCTAGATGTGAGAACTACCTTGATGCCTAATCAGTAGAAAGCTTTTCCTTTGATTTGGCTTCTTTTGTGGATGTGTATATTAGGGCCTCTAACCTTTCTGAGGTTCAATGTACTTAAGTATTAATATAAAAATTGGGTAAATGATATCTGCCCCACATAGTGTCAGTAGAGATGATCTGTTTGCAAGTAATAGAAACTATCTGGAGCCATACTAGCCAAAAATTAAGTGTTTATTAAGGAAACAGGGATGCATTTCAACCCAGGAAACAAGCAAGACTTCGGGCAAGGCTAAAACCATAAATTGAGATTCAAAAGTCTTTAATCACTCTTGATCTCTTGTCCCTGTACCTTCTTCAATTTTCTCTACCTCTGGGAGGGCCAGCTTCTCTGCCTCTCTGTCTGTACAGCAGAACATAGGGCAGAAGAGGTGACCAGTATGTGGTTGAAGGCATGTTACCAAGCTCCCCGAGAACTGTTTTCAGCATGGGAGAATGGGTCTATTCATAATTGTCTCTCTCCTTGGGCTCCCCAGGTGGCTCAGTGGTAAAGAATCCACCTGCCAATAAAGGAGACACAGATTAGATCCCTGAGTCGGGAAGATCTCCTGGAAATGGCAACCTACTCCAATATTCTTGCCTGGAAAATCCCATGGACAGAGTAGCCTGGTGTGCTACAGTCTATGGGGTTGCAAAAGAGTTGGACATGACTTACCAACTGAACAACTCCCCTTTAAAGATTAAATAAACTAATGTGTATATTAAAGACTTAGAGGAGCCCTAACAGTAAGCACTAAATAAATACAACTCATTATTACAGGTCCACAAGTTCAATTCTAAAGGAAATCAACCCTGACTATTCATTGGAAGGACTGATGCTGAGGCTGAAGCTGAAGCTTCCAAACTTTGGCCACCTGATGCAAAGAGCCGACTCATTAGAAAAGACCTGATGCTGGGGAAGATTAAAGGTAGGAGGAGAAGAGGACGACAGAGTACGAGATGGTTGGATGGCATCACCGACTCAATGGACATGAGTTTGAGCAAACTCCTGGAGATGGTGAAGGACAGGGAAGCCTGGCATGCTACAGTCCATGGGGTCACAAACAGTCAGATATGACTCTGCAGCTGAACAACAACAAGCTCTTGCCCTCAATTTTCAATCTCCAGAGCTCTGAAAGTCAAAATCTTTTGTAAGTTTTTAGAAAATTATTTAGTGTCAAAACATAACCTGACTTGAATTGATGCAGTCAATGTCTTAATTTCAGTCAATGAGAATATGTATATGTTTTGCTACAGAAATAGTAGTATGTTTGGTTATGGTGTGTTGGTCAGAACCCACTGTGGGTGCTAAGTCACTTGAGTCACTTTGCGACCCTATGAGCCATGGCCCACCAGGCTCCCCTGTCAATGGGATTTCCAAGGCAAGAATACTGGAGTGGGTTGCCATTTCCTCATCCATAGGATCTTCCCAACCCAGGGACTGAATCTGCATCTCTTATGTATCCTGCATTGGCAGGCAGGTTCTCACAATCCACTGAGGATACTAGAAAATATATGATAAATGCACCTAATTTTCTAAAATTAAAAAATTCTGAATTCTGAAACAAATCTGGTCCCAAGGGTTTTGGCTAAGTGACTGGGGGCTTGTTTTACTAACACTAAAAAAATTCAATTATGGCCTAAGCCTTAGGTAATACCTTAAGATATTAGTTTATATTTGAACCTCATTAGAATAGCAAACTTTCTCACTGAATCATCTTATTTACCAACCACAACCACAACAGAACCACAATAAAAGCAATGCAACTTTAGCCGGGTATTAGTCAACATGGGCTGCCACAACAAAATACCATAGACTGAGTGACTCAACCAACAGAAATTTATTGTTGAATAGTTCTGGAAGCTAGACATCTGAGATCTGGATGCCAGCAAATTTGGATACAATGAAGACTTTCTGGTTTATAGAGAAAGTGCTGTGTGCTCAACTGACCTCTCTGTGTCCATGTGGTAAGAAGGACAGAGAAATCTCTCTGGTATCTCTTCTTATAAGGACACTAATCCCTTCATGAGGGCCCTTCCCTTGTGACCTCACCTCACTCAAATTATCTTCCAAAGACCCCAGCTCCAAATATGATCACACGGTGGGCTGGGACTTCAACATGTGAAATTAGAGGGGACACTGCAGATGGTGACTGTGGCCATGAAATTAAAAGATGCTTGCTCCTTGGAAGAAAAGCTATGAACAACCTGGACAGTGTATTAACAAGCAGAGACATTACTTTGCTAACAAAGGTCTATTTAGTCAAAGCTATGGTTTTTCCAGTAGTCATGTACGGATGTGAGAGTTGGACCATAAAGAAAGCTGAGCACCAAAGAATTGATGCTTTAGAACTGCGGTGCTGTAGAAGACTCTTGAGAGTTCCTTGGACAGCAAGGAGATCAAACCAGTCAATCCTAAAAGGAAATCAACCCTGAATGTTCATTGGAAGGACAGATACTGAAGCTGAAGTTCTAATACTTAGGTTACCTGATATGAAGGCCAACTCACTGGAAAAGACTTTGATACTGGCAAAGATTGAGGGGAGTAAGAGAAGAGGGCGACAGAGGATGAGATGGTTGGATGGCATCATTGACTCAATGGACACGAGTTTGAGCAAATTCCAGGAGATAGTGAAGGACAGGGAAGCCTGGCGTGCTGCTAGTCCATGAAGCTGAAAAGAGTCAAACACAACTGGGCAAGTGAACAGCAACAAACATTCAGTCCAGAACAGCCAGTTATCTAAATAACTCAAAGGCAAGGTACAGGATACCAATTCATGCACTGATTCATTCATTCATTTATTCAATAAGCTTTTCCTTTAAGCACCTTCTATGTCCACATAGCTGTTCTTATACAGACTTGAGGGAGGCAGATACAGTCTCTTCTACCACAGTCTAGTGACACCCCTCTGCTTCCTGATGAAGGGAAGTGTGCAGAAGGCACCGTGGACTGATTGTGTCTGTTTTCTGCAATGTGCCATCATTAGCCTCCCCAGGGCTCTGTGCCAAAGCCTGGCCTGCACGGCAACTCCATTTGACAAGTGAGGCCTCTTACAAAGCAGTGACCTCGGCCCCATTAATATGCTTGCCTTGAGGTGTGGAGTCCCCGCGTGCACTCTGTGGTCTGCCAGGATTTAGCACACTCAAGGCAGCAGACACAGTGGAGACCCGTCCTAAGTAAACACAGCTCCCGAGGGCTCACAGCAGACTCAGACAACCCTTTTTCCTTCATCAGACATTATTTCTCTATCCAAAAAGTGAGGAGTTTGGCTCAGAAGACAATGATGTCAAACTCTGCAATAGCAGCAGCATCACCTGTACCCAGGAAAGCTTACATGGGAGCCTCGCATGCTTCGTACTCTGGTAATAATTATTACCTGTTGTCCCTCAAACACTGCTATGCCTTGTACTCTTGCACATGCCATTTTCTTTGTAAGGGATGTCCCCATAGAACATTCTGCAAACCTAACTCAACAACCATCTGTTCTGTGAAGCCTTTCCTGACTCTCCCTCTCCCCAACTTCTTCCTCCAAAGTGTTAGTGACTCGTTTGCTCATTAATTCATACAGAGATTTAAATTAAACTTCCCCCATGTTGCATCAAGTACTGTGCTAGAACACAGCGGAACGGCAGCCTTGCTTTACAGTCTTTAAAGCTCAGTATTTCCAGTGGCTCGGTGGTAAAAAAATTCACCTGCCAATGCAGGAGATGCAGGTTGATCCCTAGGTCAGGAAGATCCCCTGGAGAAGGAAATGGAACCTGCTCCACTATTCTTCCCTGGAGAATCCCATGGACAGAGGAGCCTGGCAGGCTACAGTCCATGATTGCAAAGACTCAGACATGACTGAGCATGCATGCAAGCACACAATGACCTACAAAGAAGGTGACCAGCTCTGTTTGAGTGGGCCCTCAAGGATATGGAGAGCTTTGCCAAACATATTAAAGATAGGACTGGGGAGGAAGGAGGAAGTAGAGTCACAGTCAGGAAAACAAGGCGTGCTAAGACATATCTTTGCAACAACATTGGTGGAGCTGATGGAGGAGCATTTTGATCAATTGTACATTAGAATGTGTATGTATGTGGGACACGAACCTGAAGAAGGTGGGCTGTTAAGTCCGATCTTAAAGGGTCTTGGATGATAATCAAGGTGGTTTGGACTCGGTCCTGTAGGCAAGGGAAGATCTCAAGGGTTTTTAAGCAGCGAAGTGACATCCATAAATCTGCCTTTTAGAAACATCACTCCAAGGGGCAGTAAGGTGAAAGTGCTGAAAGAATTGGAGGCAGGCAAGAGAAAGGGGAGGGGGCAGTTAGAAGCAGCCTGGGAAACACGTAATCAGGATGTTACTCAAGGCGGTAGCTGTGGGGAAGGCAGGAAGGCAGAGGGAGTTAGGAGGGAGAGACATCAGGGTGGAGTAGTCAGGAGGAGGAGGGAGTAGGGAGGGAGGGAAAGGAGCCCAGAACAATCCCCAGGTTTCTGACTTGCAGAATCTCCACGCCCCCTAGATGCCTCAATTTCTATTATTTCACTTCAGGTTCAATTATTTTTATAGGACATTTATTGAGTGCCTTCTCTGAGCCAAAATCTATGTTGATGCTGTGGATAGAAAGATGAGTTAGACAGAATGTTTTCCCTAGTTAAGGAGACAGACACATATGCAGACAATTTCAACACAATGTAATAACTGTTATCATAAAGATATGCACAAGAATCAGTTTCTCATGTAATTATTCATGTATACTCTCTGCTGTTTTTCCTCATTTCAGTCCTCAGGATCATGGCTATGACCTCTCACATCTCAGGGATTAATTAAGCATTGAATTCAGTTGGATCCTTTGACCAGGTCTGTTATGATCAAAACTGGTTCCCCAGGAGTCCTACAGGGCTCATATCTACCAGAGAATGAATAGTATATCCTAACCCCAAGACTGCAAGTGTTCTTGACCTGACATAGTTCATGAGTCTATAAAAATGTCCAATGAAACACAACAAAGAAGGCAAGGGCAGAGCCAACTGGACTTGGGAAGCCCTCTCTGCTTTTAGAATACTGATTTCAGGATATGGTCGGTCCTCTGTGTCCACGGATGCAGAACCTACTGATGCTGGCTGGATGCTGGCTATACTGTGCCATTTTTATACAAGGGACTCAAGCATCCCAGAATTTTTGTATCTAATCCTCAGTGGACGGAAATAAGTTTCCAGACTTTTGTCAGAGATCAATTCCACTCTTCCTTCTACTTTCATCCCCCAAAACACACAGTAGATCTCAGTTGAATGGAAACATTGATCAAATCTTTATGCAGTTTACTCTTTCCTCTCTAGCCCCAATTAATGGAGTCTGATTTTGCTCTGTAAATGTGTTCCTCATTATTAGCTTCATAATATGTACTTAGTTCTAATAATTTCTGCAGATCTTTATTTGAGATGAAAAAAAATTCATACAATATATACTCTTTCCCTCCCCAGTCAAGCATCATCTAGTTTCAGTTATTGTAGAAAATTCTGCTTGGGTTATTCCCAAACCAAGCTGTTAAAACTTTGACCTGATGTTCATGTGCCAGACTCTGGTTTATGCAATCTTCAGAAATACAAGGTGTTTCCTGAGTTCATCAGTAGATGAAACAGAATTCAGTGGTTCATTCTCACCATTGACTATTAGATTCAATAAATAGAGTGTGTTCTTAAGTCCTCAATGGAGTCAGCTTTGAAAACAGGCAAATGTGCAAACATATAAGTTAAGTCGTTGTTCCAGTTACTAAAGCTACATAACTCATTATTGAAAATGTCGTTGTTTCAAAGAACTATTTTTTTTATGCTCACAGATCCTGCAGGTCAGGAATTAGGAGAGGGAACCTGGAGATAGTTTGGGGAGCAGGAGGGAAGACTTAGGGTTACCCTATATCTGGAAACTGAGATTATCTGAAGGCGAGTTCACTCGTGTCTGCTGCTGAGCTCCAATGACGCTGAAAACCAAGACTGCTGACCAAAGTGCCTCCTGACCTCACCACGCAGCTTGACTTCCGTATAGCATGGTGGTCTTGGGGTAAGTGGCTATCCTACATGGATGGGGCGGAGCAAGCAAGGCAGAAGAGGCGTGGCTTCTTAGGACCTTGCCTGGGAAGTCACATACTGTCTCTTCCACTGCAATCTGTTGTTTGAAATAGTCAAAACCTTGCCTAGACTCAAGAGCAGGAGAATTAGATTTCACATCTTGATAAGAAGAGGCAAGGTCCTACTGAAGCAGAGCACTTTGACAGAAGAAACCTTTGTGTACACCACAACCTAGAGTTATTATAGTTCAGTATAACTGAAATAAAACTATCTTTTCTCCAACACTGTAGTTTTTTAATGCTAAAAGTTACAGTGTTCAAATTTTCAAAATTCTTATGCAGCTGAAGGCACTGGGCTTCTAGAGAGGACAGTGTGTTTTCTAATTATCTTGGGGAAAAGTGGTATACTAAAATTAATATAATAGTTCCAGTTATCTTCAAAAGCCGCTCTGGGATAGAAATCAAGGATGGAACATGTGTACTTTCAGAATTTGGTAGAACATCAGCCTCAAGAAGCCTGATCTACTGCAGCACTACTATACAAAACCTTATTTTAAAAAATACATCCTGATGTGTTTTACTGCTTTGGTCATTTGGTGTTTCTGTTTGTTTGTTTCGTATCCACTCCAACATGCTGCCTCATGGAGAGGCACATGCCACTCGAGTAAGGACACAGCAGAGGAGCTGTCCCTACGGCAAGCTGGAAACCAATCCGGCGAGACAGAGGAGTTAAAAGCCAGAGGAAGCAGAGGGCAGTGGTTGGTCAGCCGTAGGTGGTCCCCAGCCTTGGTGGGAAGATGCATCCTTAAAAATAAACAAGAGTTTGGGAAAGTCCAGAGGAGAGAGGCTTTTTCTTACATCACAGAAGCCCAGGAAATCCCAAGCCTCCTGGAGGATTCCTAAATTCAGAGGTACATGAGAGGTAAAGCTGAGAATGACCCAGGGCAGCATGCATTCAGGAGAGCCCACGAGACACTCACAGCCTCATTCACACTCACCATGCACAGACCTGGTATTTCCAGGACCGTGATGAGGGATGCTAAAATGCTAAGAGAACCCACACGCTAAGCAAGACCTGGGATGGAACTTGGACCATAGATAATAGCAACTGCAGGCTCCAACCGCAGCTGGATCCCTGATGTCCAGAGCGGTGACCACTCAGTAATCCAGCAAAGGCTACCCCGTGAGCACAGTGTATCCTTGCAGAGACATTGCAAGCAGGCAACAGACAGAACAAAATGAGACTTGACTAGGACTTTACAGCCACTTCCTCCCATCCCCACTCCAAAATCATCCACCTCCTGGAGAGAAAGACAGGAGAAGGGCTGGGAGTGGGGGCAGGGAATCCAGAACTGACTCTACCTAACTTCTATCATTGTCTGCATGCTGGTGCCCCACTTAAATTCACATGTTGAAGCCTAACACCTAGGAAGATGGTTTAGGAGGTGGGGCCCTTGGGAGGTGACTAGGGTGTAAGGGCAGAGACCTCATGACTGGTGGAATTCGTGCCCTTATAAAATTGGCCTGAGAAAGCGCCCTACTCCCTCCAATATGTGAGAGGGAGAGCCCCAAAGAACCCCAAAGAGGGCTCTCATCCATGCTAGTGCCTGGATCCCGGACATCCAGAGTCGAGAACTGTGAGCCATAAATTTATGTCGTTTAGAAAGTACCCAGGCTGCAGTGTTTTGTTATAGCAGACCAAACAAAGCAGGATAACTTCCCTGAAAAGATATTAATCTGTAACAGACTGAGTTTATCTTAATGACAATGTTTATACCAACAGGTGACGAAATAGTTTGAAAGGACAAATATAATGTCTTTATTTCTCCACTGAGTAGGAGCTAGGGTGCAGCAGGAGAAGAGAGACAAGAACAGGATGATATCAGTTTGTTTTGTTTTTTGGCCACACCATGCAGCATATGGAACGTTAGTTCCCGGACCAGGGATTGAACTCGTGCCCCCTGCAGTGGAAACACCAAGTCTTAAGCACTGGACTACCAGGGAAGTCCTGAGACCAGTTTTAAAACAGAGAGCCTTCTTGTTTTATATACTGGATTGTAGTGGATTCTTGTGATCATGCTAAAAGCAGTACATTTTAATTATCTGTTCATTTAACCCTTTCCCTCCCAGACCGCAAGCTCACTGAGGACAGGAATCTCCCTTGTGCATCTTTCTACTTCCAGTCCTGGTAAAAGGAGACGCTCTGTAATTTCCTCTGTGTGTGTGTGTGCGTGTGTGTGCGTGTGTGTGCGTGTGTGCGTGTGTGTGTGCATGCTCAGTCGCTTTAGTCGTGTCCAACTCTTTGCGACCCTATGGACGGTAGCCCACTAAGCTCCTCTGTCCATGGTATTTCCCAAGCAAGAATACTGGAGTGGGTTGCCATTTCCTTCTCCAGGGAATCTTCCAGACCCAGGGATCAAACCTGTGTCTCTGAACTCTCCTGCATTGGCAGGCGAGTTCTTTTCCACTAGCACCACCTAGGAAGCCCCCTATAAATTCCTACTGAAGGTAATAAATGACCCATAAATATACGAATCTCCCGAGAGGGGCTCAGTTGCAGGTTACTCATGGTTTGTATAACTAATGGATAAATAGGTCAGGTTTAGCTACATAGCAAAAGTTCCATAAGTTTGAAAACTCATTTCCCAGTCCTCTTCCAGCCTTGCTATGTGTCTTCACCTTGAGTTATGCAATAGTTACATAACAGAGATCCCCAGCAGAGCCCTGCACTTGAAGCCGCTTCTGTTTTGTTCAAATGAAACCCAGATTTCAGGTACATAATGATGGCACCCTAGAGCTATTATCAGTGTATATTGTGGCTTTGGTGTTGATAATGAGCATGTTCAAGTACATTTCATTCCCCTCTCTGTTTTAATCTCAACAGCACCCTGGTTACAAAGCAGTGGAGCCTGGTCTTATCTCTTCCCCTTCTGTCTGCTTTGGTTCTTTGCAGCAGATTCTTGGGTCAAGGGTCAGGTTCCATTCCTGGCTCTCACCTGGAACAAACTCTTCTTTGCTTTTCCTGTCCCCAATTGTGCTTTTAAAAAAGACAGGCTTTGGGACGACTCCATGTTCTGTCCTAGAAAATTTCTTTTCACTCAAGTCTGTAAAAGGAATGTTCCAAACGTGATAACTATATTCCTTTTGGTCACACCCCACCCAGCCATATGTTGTTGTTTTTTCAGCACACTTAGATTTTTTTGTAGGATGGCAATATGTTGTTTTTTTGGGTTGCTGCTTGTTTTGGAGTGCTTTTATTTTATTTTATGTTTTTTAGTCCTATGGTCGTGAGAAACACGCCATATTTCTAGGGTCAGCCCCCTTGACCAGACTCCACATTTCATGGGAGTTGGCTCGTGTCTAAGGAATGTGAAGGCTGGGGAAAGTACTTCTTTCTCTTCTCCTGGTAGATCTCCAGATATGGAGAAAGAAGGCAGAAAGGAAAGCAACCATCATTTTTATTCCTGAAAGTAAAAATGGTCTCCAACTCCACCCACTCCCAAGACACCGATGAAGTATTTCTGTGTTTTTGTTATGTGTCTGAGTTCATGTTCATACACTCACATGTCTGTATTTGTAGAGACAAGTTTCTTATCTTTCTCATTCCACTTTTTTTTCCCCGTGCTATTTCTATGCTTAAGCTTGCTCTTAAGTGGGCTTATATTTTACCCCTCTGTGCCTCGTACCTGTAGCCACCTGGAGAAATCATAATAGTAGCACCATTTATTGAAACGTTATCTCTGCTTGATCCCCAAATCTCACAAGCCCTGTGAGAAAGGAGGGCTGAGAGATCAGTAATTTGTCCAGCCACAGCGCCGCCAAGTGGTATAGCAGGGGAAACACGGCTCTCGCTGACTCCGGATGCGGTGTTGTTTTATTTTAAATCCCGGACAGTCTCTCTCTCTATCCCTTGCCCTTAGCTCTGCCCGGTAAACTAAGTATCTCATCCAGCAGCAGCTCATGATAAAGCCTGTCTGTATCTCCATCCACATGTAACCTCTCTCATCTTGGGGAAGGAACGCATGCGTGCTCAGATGTCCGACTCTTTGCAACCCTATGGACTGTAGCCCACCAGATTCCTCTGTCCATAGAGTTTTCCAGGCAAGAATACTGGAGTAGCTTGGCATTTCCTTCTTTAGGGATCTTTCAGACCTAAGGATCGAACCTGCATCTCTTGCATCTCTGGCATTGGCAGTCAGATTCTTCACCACTGAGCCACCTGGGAAGCCCCCAATGTCACGGGAAGCAGGAATGTACTCCATTTAAAAATCAGACCCCACTTGGGAC
Organism: Bos mutus; assembly: GCF_027580195.1. Classification (NCBI taxonomy): domain Eukaryota; kingdom Metazoa; phylum Chordata; class Mammalia; order Artiodactyla; family Bovidae; genus Bos; species Bos mutus. The sequence continues at coordinate 52,953,265 of NC_091630.1, read as the reverse complement.
GGTCACATTGGATGAGGAAAGTCTTGCATCCTATCAGAAATAAAGGATGTTAGGAACACCAAGCCTTCAGTCACTGCAGGTCCCCTGACATGGCACCCCGAGGGGTCTCAGGATGGAGGAAAGTGGGATACTAGCCTTAGATAGTTAAGGTGTACATCCAAGGAACAATTTCAGTGAGCCCAGACTCCTGCATCTTCCCATACAGAGAAAGTGCTAAATTCATTAACTTGAGATGTCTGGTTTTCTTTAATTAACAGCACTTTTTTGATAGTCTGACTGAGTGTTTTTTTATTTTTTTGCGCAAACTCCAATATATCCTGGCTCCTCCCTTACCTCTTCAGAGCAGTCCCTCAAAGCTGTCTGAGAGGCTGCCTCCAGACTTAAGTCTTCAGCAAGTCCCTCGAATAAGACATGATCCTCAACTTTTAAGCTGTGATTTTTTTTCAGCCTTAATTAAAATCATTTATGGCGCTGTCTTAACTTCCACAGTTACACTGATAAACATTTTAAATTCAGGACTTCGGTCTTACTCCTGGCTTTATCCTACTAAGAGAGCAATTGTGTAGGTTCTGGAGTCAGATAACCTGAATTTGAATCCAGAGCACTTTGCTTTTATGTTCTCCTTATATGTAAATATGTAGCAAGGCCAATCTATACTGGCGGCCCAGTGGCTAAGACTCTGCATTCCCAATGCAGGGGACCTGAATTCAATCCCTGGCCGATACTGCATGCCACAATTAAAGATCCCAAGTGCCACAACTGAGACCGGGTGCATCCAAACAAATAAATAAACATTAACATTTTTTCTTAAATTTATAAGGAAAACTAACTGCCTATAGATTAGGAGTTAGGCATTAGTCCCTTTAGTTGGTTCATCTTTCAAGAAATTCAAGTGATTCTCCAGGACTTTCATTTCTAGAACTGAGCATCTTTATCATTGTGCTGCCCCTCCACCATATTTATTCCCCAATGTGAATCTGGGAGCAACACAGTGCGCCTGGGTGTCCCGGCGTATGCCTTGTTACTATCTAGACTGAAACTCGATGCGGGTAGACTTCATTCTGGCTGGAATACTCAAGAGAGGGAAGACATACTTTTTGCTGGAAATGGCTAGTTGCAAAATTTAGCTTAACCACTATTATCCTGAGCATCTTCTGCATGCCAAGACCTATCTAAATAATTATTCCAATGATCTAATCAACCATTAATCAAAAATGATAATGATTGTTATACTAATTATAATATGTTTGCATTCTCTCTGTGCGTGTTCTAAGCAGCCTTTTGTGAACTGCTCTAGTCCTTACAACAAATCTGTGAAGAGGGCACTACTATTATCCCCCACTTTGCAGATGCGAAAACTGAGTCTTTGGAACTTTAAACCATTTGCAGAAGTTTGAAGGATAATCTTGAGACAGAACAGGAACTTGAACACAGGTAGTCTGCCATGTTTGCCATGCAATACTGATCCTTTTTAGTATGTATGGTCAAGTTGGAGTCTTACAACAAGGCTTGGAAGCAGGTGAAATTAGTAGTATTTTGAGAGGAGGAAAAGGCTGGGAAAAGTTAAGGGCTTGTCCAAATTCACTTGCCTTGGAAGTAAAAATGCAGGGCTTTGAGCTCAGGCCATGTGACTAGATAGACTCCGGTCTGGGGCTTTTTGTTCTCTAACATGACTTGGATTCTCTTCATGGAGTAAAATAGAGGAACAGGAGGGTGGAAGGAAGGACTCATTTCATTTTTCCTCAATTACGTGGTCAAGGAGTTACTGACTCTTTCCAGACCCTTAATAGAAGCAGCAGAAAAACTCATTTATTTTCATTTTGGTTTCACTAACAGCCTTAGATGTCTGTGTCAAAGTCCTGAGGGTAAGATTTTGAACTTCACAGACATACTGATACACACACACACACACACACACACACACCCCCCTTTGTTGTTGTTCATAGTTGTTGTTCAGTCGCTAAGTTGTGTCCGACTCTTTGTGACCACATGGACTGCAGAATGCCAGGCTTCCCTGTTCTTCACCATCTCCCAGAGTTTGCTCGAAAAAATACACCTCTGATGAAGACTTAATTTTTGGTTTACCATATCCATACTCCATGTCTTAAAAATAAATCCCATTTTCCTCTCTCTGAGGAAGCCGTGAGTCCAGGGTCATGGATGAAGTACAATACGGGCTCCATGCTACACTCACTGTCTCAACTGGGCGTGGCAGTGGCCCCGTGGTTCCAGGGACCAACTTCCTACTTATAGCAGGAGATCTCGGGCAGTTAGTCTGGGAGTGTCTACTTTGCTGATACATTTCATTTTCCCTTGTACATAAAAGAGGGAGAGAGGGAACTCCTCAAATCATGCTTTACTTTGCATTCAGAGATGCTCTTTTGATACTTCCAGGTTGCCATCCATGTTCTGGTTTTCAGGCAGCTGGAGCAGGGCCCAGGGAGCTGCACTTGACTGACCGTCTCCTGCACCAGAAGCAAAGCCCTGGCCCTGAGCAGCACACGTCCTGTCACACAGAAACTCCAAAGCCCACAGCTGGCTTTTATGTTGGCTCCAGGACAACCCCAGACCTTTATTCTCCCATTCTTTTGTTCATGATGTTTCCATGGATAAAACTGCCTTTTCCTCTCCATTTTCAATTTTACCTTTTGGGGTCTCATTCATCTTTCCAAGATCAGTAGAATACAGAGTTATACGCAGAACAGTAAAGCAGAAAAGTGAAATGGATTTGGGGGAGGTGGGGAGAGTGTTCAATTTTAATTAGAGTGGTGGGTCAAACTTGGAAGGGGATATGTAAGGAAAAGTCAGGAGGAAGCCAGGGAGCTGGCAGTAAGGATGTGTGCTGTGTGCTAAGTTGCTTCAGTTGTGTCCAACTCTTTGCAACGCTATGGATTGTAGCCATCCAGGCTTCTCTGTCCATCGGATTCTCCAGGCAAGAATACTGGAGTGGGTGGCCATTTTCTTCTCCAGGGGATTTTCCCAATCCAGGGATAATACCCGAGTCTTTTATGTCTCCTGCATTGGCAGGCAGGTTCTTTACCACGAGGGCCACCTCAGCCCAGATGTTGCAAGGGAACCCAAGAAGCAGCAGCAGGCCAGGTAGGGTGGTTGGAGCTGAGGAGGAAATGAGGGGCTGCAGGAGGTGAGAGAGGAGTGGGTGTGTTAAGAGGTGGGGCCAGACCCTGCAGACTAAGAATTTGATTAAGAATCTGGCTAAGAATTTGACTTCCTCTCTAAGTGAGATGGGAGTTACTTTCATAATATTGATAGAGGGTTAGTTATCCTGTAGTTAACAGCTTTGCTAGTAACCAGCATTGAGTACCCTCTTCATTATGATTTCAGAAGCATTCATTTGTGAGTGTATTTAAGATCCCTCTCCATTGGTCCTTTGTCAATGAGCAGACTAGTATCCTCTGAGCCAAAAACGTGGGTACCAGTCTTATCTGCATCACTACTGTCTGGGTGTCCTGGGGTAAGTCACTTGTTCCACAGTTGCTCCATTTCAAGATTAAGGTGATGATATCTCTAGTTTATCTAATGGGGCACACAGGAAGAATGATATAATGTACCTGAAAATGCTTTAAAATACAAAGTACTGTAAAAATATCATATTATTGGGCTGACCAAAGAGTTTGTTTGGATTTTTCTATATGATGCTATCAAGAACCCAAACGAACTATTTTGGCCAACCCAGTGCTTTTATTTAAGGGCAGAAAGGTCTCCAGAGAAATGAAAATGCTATCCACAATTGTCAAGAAGGCAGATACACTTGGTTTATCAGCTGGCGTAGATATTCACCTAGCTGGGTCCTTAAGGAATATCATGATTCCAGAATACAGGCTCTGTTCAGAAGCATAACACAGAAGGCAGAATAATTTCCTAGGGCTTCTGTAAAAATGACCATTTTGGACTCCCTTACAATCCTGAAGACCAGAAATCCAAAGCCAAGGTGTCGGCAGGGTCAAGCTATCTTCAAAAGCTCAAGGGGAGAACCCTCCCTTGCCTCTCATCTTGAGTTCCTTAATTTAATTACATCTGCAAAGATGTTCCATGTAGCAGCCTGGATAGAAGAGCAGTTTGGGGGAGAGTGGATACATGCATATGTACGGCTGAGTCACTCTGCTGGACACCTGAAACTATCACAACATTTCGATAATCGGCTATGCTGCTGCTGCTGCTAAGTCGCTTCAGTCGTGTCCGACTCTGTGCGACCCCATAGACGGCAGCCCACCAGGATCCCCCGTCCCTGGGATTCTCCAGGCAAGAACACTGGAGTGGGTTGCCATTTCCTTCTCCAATGCACGAAAGTGAAAAGGGAAAGTGAAGTCGCTCAGTCGTGTCCTACTCTTAGTGACCCCATGGACTGCAGCCTACCAGGCTCCTCTGTCCATGGGATTTTCCAGGCAAGAGTACTGGAGTGGGGTGCCATTGCCTTCTCCGTAGATAATCGGCTATACCCCAATACAAAATAAAAAGTTAAAAAACAAGATAAAAAATTAAAGCAATAAAATAAACCTGTCTCACCTATCTTGGGTTTCCCATGTGACGCTAGTGGTAAAGAATCTGCCTGCCAGTGGAAGAGACATAAGAGACGTGGGTTTGATCCCTGAGTCGGGAAGATCCCCTGGAGGAGGGCATGGTAACCCACTCCAGTATTCTTGCATGAAGAATTCCATGGACAGAGGAGCATGCAACCGTCCATGGGGTTGCAAAGAGTCAGACATGACTGAAGCAACTTTGTATGCACACATACACACTCACATATCCTAACCAAAAAAAATAAATAAATAAAGACTTTTTTTTCCCTAAATAAGGCCATATACATAATTTCTGGGGATTAGAATGTGAACAAATCATTTGGTGGTCCAACCATTCAACTGGCAGGAAAAGACAGTTTGAGGACAAGCGTTACTGATGATAGGAAAATGATGCAAAATAACTGGGCTCAAATTGGTATTTGGCTACAGCACTTTTAGAATTAAAGAGTCAGTTCTAAACTGATCTTCTTTCTAGGAACTTCAAGCTCTGTCTCCTGAAAGGAAAAACATTTACTAAGCTATTGTATCTTATTGAACCTGCTGGTTTAGAGCATCTGTTGAGATAAATGTCTCCTTACCAAAAACTGTAGAACTGTGTACTGTAGGACTTGAAAGGACAATTGAAATGATCTAAGTCAACTTTGTTCTTTGAAACCCTAGTAATATTTTCAAAGTCACAAAGAAGTAATGAGCCAGACCTTGGAGTCTAGGTCCTAGACCTGGTGCACATGACTTCCTCATGACCTGTTGGTAATTCTTCGTTCAGTCCTTGCCCCTTCCTCCTCAGGGTGGAGGAGGCTGGATTCATAGCCTAACGCCTAACCCTCTACAAAAGAATAGTCCCCTCAACCATCCTTTAAGGCTTAACTCTTTTATATACTTGATATAGATAAGGAGCATGAAAAGTCAGGTAACCATTTTTCCCTACCTCTTGGTAAATTTCACTTACATTCTACATCTCCTTTGGGATACAGTTTCCGTTTCCTTCGGCCCCAGCTAAGAGTTCCATTTTCACATCCTGTTACAAGTTCTATCGCAGATATATATAAAGAATGTTATGGGAACTTACCAAAGGCAAACCTAACTCAGCCCATACTGGGTTCAGGGGAAGCTATGGATGACCAGGAATTTAGTAGCTAAGTGAAGTCCTAAATGCTGAGCAGCAGTTCTTCATGTGCACAGGGACACTAGCGGAGGCTGTGGGGAGGCAGAGGAGAGAGAGGGGTGCGTGCTTAGTCAGTCAGTCATGTCCAACTCTTTGCAACCCCAAGGACTGTAGCCCACCAGGTTCCTCTGTCCATGGGATTTCACAGGCAAGAATACTGGAGTGGGGTGCCATTTCCTCCTCCAGGGAATCTTCCAGACCCAGGGATCAAACCCGCATCTCCTGTGTCCCCTGCACTGCAGGCAGATTCTTTACCTGCTGAGCCTTGGGGGAAGCCCCTGAGGGGACAAAGGAGAAGATGGCATTTCAGGCAGATGGAGAGACATTTTCAAAGACCTGGAGGGAGAAGGCAATGGCACCCCACTCCAGTACTCTTGCCTGGAAAATCCCATGGGCGGAGGAGCCTGGTGGGCTGCAGTCCATGGGGTGACTAAGAGTAGGACACGACTGAGCAACTTCACTTTCACTTTTCACTTTCACGCATTGGAGAAGGAAATGGCAACCCACTCCAGTGTTCTTGCCTGGAGAATCCCAGGGACGGGGGATTCTGGTGGGCTGCCATCTATGGGGTCGAACAGAGTCTGACATGACTGAAGCAACTTAGAAGCAGCAGCAGCAGCAGGGCTGAGAGAGGACACCACGTTGGAACTAGCGTTGAAGTTTGGTGCAGCCAGAATGTGGAGAGGCGCAGTTATATGTGGGCCTGCAATGGGTAAAAGAAGAAGAAATTGTGGTGAAAGGTGAGGTAAGAGAGGGAGGCAGGGGATAACCCTAAGGGCCCATGCATGTCAGGCTAACAAATTTGAGTTTATTCTACAGGCAATGGGAAGCTTTTTTTGGCCAGGATCTGACTTATATTCTGGTAAAAATGTCTCTGGCATATGTAATCAGGGGATTAGAGGAGAAAAAATGATGGAAAGGGAAAAGCTGTCTAATGGTTTAATTATGGAAACAGCAACAATGAATTGATGTCAGACACTGTACTAAGTGCTTTTTTAAAGTTTTTTTCTTTCCTTTTTTTTTTATGTGGGCCATTTTAAAAGTCTTTAAGGAATTTGTTACAATACTGTTTCTGTTTTATGTTTTGGTTTCCTGCGATGAGGCATGTGGCATCTCAGTTCCCTTTCCAGGGATTGAACCCACACCCCCTGCATTGGAAGGCAAAGTGTTAACCCCTGGACTGCAGGGAAGTCCCTGTATGAAGCGCTTAGATTATCTTGTGCAATCCTCACAAGAATCTTGCAAGATAAGGACGAATACTACTACCATCTTACACGTGAGAAGACTGAGGCACAGATGGTTACGATCCTGTGACTGTCGTGTGGAAAATGGACGAGAGGGTTGGCAAAGTGGATGTAAGTGGATCAGTTAGGAGGATTTTTCAAAAATCCAGGCAAGTGATACTGGCAACTCAGATCAGGGTAGGAACATGAAGATGAAGAGCAGTGAACACACCTGAGAGATTTTAGAAGTGAAGCCAGTAGGACTTGCTGATGGACTACATTTTGGGAAATGAAAGAATCGAGAATTATTCCTAGGACATTGCTTTAAACGGACAGAATTCAGTGCATTCTGAGGTCATAAATAGTTGTGCAGAACAAAGTGGGAATTGGCTTTAGAAACTGAATTCTGTAAAGAGCCTAAACTTGGTTTTATCGACACATGCTATTTATTCTGTCTTTTAAAAAAAAGTCCCATTCTTTTCCATCCATTTTCTGCTTTGTGTTTAATTGCTTGTGTGCACGCTCAGTTGTGTTCAATTCTTTGCAACCCCATGGACTGTAGCCCACCAGTCTCATCTGTCCATGGGATTCTCCAGGTCAGAATGCTGGAATGGGTTGCCGTTTCCTCCTCCAGGGGATCTTCCTGAGCCAGAGATCGAACCCACGTGACTTTCGTCTCCTGCATTGACAGGCAGGTTCTTTACCACTAGCACCACCTGGGAAGCCTCTTGAGTTTAACAGAGGCACGGTTAACTCACTCCTTGTGGGGGAGGTAGGGGAGCATCGCACAGAACTAGAAATGCATGTCTGAGGGCTAAGCCTTACTGAGAAGTATGGAAATGGAAAAATGTGTTTCTTCCTCTTTTTGTTCTTGCATTCTGTCTCTGTCTCTGTCTCTCACTGTGAATATCTGTCTTTCACTCTGATTCCAACCTGCAATGCATATGAGGTAAATCAATGATGAGAACAGTAGGAGCAACCAACTTCCACTTATGCTGACAGAGACTCTGAAGATAACTGGGGCTCCCGGGGTCCTGGAGGACCCTCAGAGAACTTCCTCCTCTCTATTCAGTAGGTAGAAGGGGGTTTTGAGGGCATGCTTTGGAGCCTGGCAGACTATAATCCACGGGGTCACAAAGAGTCAGACATGACTGGGAGACTTTCACTGCCACTATTTTCTTTTTGACTTAAAAATCGTTGGTTGGGCTCTTTGTCTGTGCCAGGTCCTGAGTGAGCTGCCCCTCTCTCAGGCATCAAGTCCACTGCAAGCCAAGCTCAGCGGGCTGGTGACAATCGGAGCCTGGCAATTAAAAACACTCAGCCAAGTATGGCTATCTCCAGCTGCTCCTCACATCCCCAGATTCACTCCTGTCTCCAGCCACCCCTCAGTTCACTGCTGCAATGGAGTGAACTAGTTATCAGTATTTAAAAGGGAAATAAGTATAAGTGAGGGAATAAAGTGACCTTTTGCTTTTCCCTCCCTGGACAGGTGGAAAAGGACCCTGGCTAAGGATTTAATTGAGTCCTTATGAGGGGTAATCTTGAAGCTATATATTTGAGTCATGCATGAGTGCTCAGTTGCTAAGTTGTGTCCAACTCTTTGTGGCCCCATGGACTGACTGTAGCCCATCAGGCTCCTCTGTCCATGGGGTTTTCCAAGCAAAGATACTGAAATGGGTTGTCATTTCCAGGGGATCTTCCCATCCCAGGGGTCGAATCAGAGTCTCCTGCATTGGCAAGCAGGTTCTTTACCATTGAGCCACCAGGGAACCCATATTTGGGTCATTGCAAAACAAAGGAAGTAGATACAAAGAAGTTCAATTATGGGACCCTTGAACTTAACCTGAGTTCTGGATACTGACATCAACCACCTACTTTATACCTCCACTAGCTTATGAACATTACTTTGCCAACAAAGATCCATATAGGCAAAGCTATGGGTTTTCCAGTAGTCATGTATGGATGTGAGAGTTGGACCATAAAGAAGGCTGAGCACTGAAGAATTGATGCTTTTGATCTGTGGTGTTGGAAAAGACTCTTGTGAGACCCCCGGACAGCAAGGAGATCAAACCAGTCAATCCTAAAGGAAATCAACCCTGATTGATTCACTGGAAGGACTGATGCTGAAGCTGAAGCTGCAATACTTTGGCCACCTGATGTGAAGAGCCAATTCTTTGGAAAAGACCCTGATGCTGGGAAAGATTGAAGGCAGGAGGAGAAGGGGACAACAGAGGATGAGATGGTTGGATGGCATCACCGACTCAATGGACGTGAGTTTGAGCAAGCTCCGGGACATAGTGAAGAACAGGGAAGCCTGGCATGCTGTAGTCCATGGGGTCCCAAAGAGTTGAACATGACTGAGTTACTGAACAACAAAGCTTATGAACAGACATCTCAAACTTAACAATCTAAACAGAACTCTGGAATTTCCCCCAATCCCACCATGTCAGTGGGACCACAGTTTACATGGATAATTGTGTTCAGTATTCCCAGACAGTGACCAGCAGCAAAATAGATGGTGATACAAGGCCAGTCAGGAAGTGATGAAGAGGCATCCATGCTTGTGAGGACAGGGACCAAGAAGCCCATGCAAGAAGGATAAGGCTGCAATTCCAGGATCCTGGAGGATCTATAATATTGCTGATGGAGGGAGGGGACAGCAGACCCTTGGCTACACTGGGCCCTCCTATTCAGACTGGACCTCTCAGTCTCATCTTTCCTTCCATACCCTCCTTGGGTTTGCAAATATTTACTTAAATGTATCTTCAGCAGGAATGGGCCTCCCTGGTGGCTCAGACGGTAAACAATCTGCCTGCAACACAGGAGACCCAAGTCCAATCCCTGGGTTGGGAAGATCCCCTGAGAAAGGGAATAGCAAACCACTCCAGTATTCTTGCCTGGAGAATTCCATGAACAGAGATGCCTGGAGGCATGGGGGTCACAAAGAGTCAGACATGACTGAAGCAACTAACATATAACATAACCTAATCAGCAGACTAGCTACATAATCTGTGGGACCATGACAAAATGAACATGGGAGCGTGCTCAGTCGCTCCCATCGTGTCCGACTCTCTGTGACCCTATGGACTGTAGCCTCGCAGGCTCCTCTATCCATGCGGTTCTCCAGGCAAGAACACTGGGGTGGATTGCCATGCCCTCCTGCAGGGGATATTCACCACCCTGGGATCAAACTCACGTCTCCTGTGTCTCCTGTATTGCCGGGAGATTCTTTACCACTGAACCACCAGTGAACCCCAAACATGGGAGGCATCCCATTTAAAAGTCATTAAGAACTTCAAGATGGTGACAGCAAATATTAATCCAAGTTCAGGACCCTTCTAAGCTGGGGGCCTGGGTCACGCGTGCGTGCAGCCCACCCTTCTCTGCGTTCAGAGTCCCAGTACTGCACAGCGAAATGCCATCACCCTCCCTTTTCATGTCAGCTATTTCTCTGAGACCCCTTTGCCATCTGTTTCTTAGAGTTGTGACCATCTTAGTGATATAAAAATTTCATTTATATTGAGCTTTTTATTGTCTTGAAGTCTGAGAATGGATTTAGATACATTGTAAGTAGTTAGATTCCTGCTGATATGAAACACGAGAAGTTGGTTTCAGCCACACAAGAAGGCAAGTCCATGGACCTTTTGCTTGACCTGGTCTCAGGATAACCCATAGTGGTCTGGGTGCGGGTTGCTTCTCAAATAGACATGAAGGCACAGGGCTTATTCCAAGAGCCCTTTCTTTCCTCCTTGATTTACAGTCACTTTAACAAGACTATGCTTGTTGACTAAGTCTGTGCATGGAGATAAACGGAACTCCAATCACAGTCTTAAAGGGCCAGAGAAAACAATTCCTCAGAAATATTCCCACACTAATATCCTCCTTGGCTTCCCAGGTGGCTCAATGGTAAAGAAACCACGTGCCAGTATGGGAGACAGGAGTTCAGCCCCTGGATTGGGAAAATCCCCTGGAGAAGGGAATGGCAACCCACTTCAGTATTCTTGCCTGGGAAATCCCATGGACAGAGGAGCCTGGCGGGCTACAGCCTGTGGGGCCCCAAAGAGTCGGGCACGAGTTAGTGACTAAATAACAACAATGTCCTCCTTAAAAATGCTCTGCTTTAGAACTCAGAGACTATCTGAGACCTTTATCATAGAATGTTCCAGAAGATGGAAACGACTCGTGGATAAACATATACTTTATCTCTCTCTACCATTCAAAGCCTCTTGAGATAGTGGCTCTTATAATCTCATTCACAGATTAAAGAAATCAATCTACTTAAAGACATAACTGTTTTACCACATGCAACACTTTGGGGGAGAAGAGTTCCCTTCGACTTTGCACTTTTTGACAAGTAACACACATCCCAGACTTTCCTTTAGGTGCAGTCAGGCCACTCTGTCACTGGATGTGAGGTCATTTCCCCCCATGTCTCTCTCCTCCTTATGTAGGTTCTAATCTACCCCTGGGCATTAAGGCAACATGACATAAGAATATATTTTCTAAATTTGCATAAAATGAGAGCTTCACAGATGGGCAGCACATGGTTCCCATAAGTCCAGTGTGAAAATGGCTCGATAACACTTGTCGCTACACACATTCTTTCCACATTTCTGGCACACGTACATCTTAAACAAACAGGAATTGCGACAAGCAAAACAGATGGGCAACAAAAAAAAAGTTTCCAAGGCACGCATCCCAAAATTCTTCCTTGAACATGGTACTGTATCACTTGTCACAATAAATCTGAAAGTAGTTTGGGTATTAACAGACAGTCTTTGCTGGAGGGGAAAGCTCAAGATATTCATTTCCATGGCTCAGGAAGAAACACCGGGAACACCTTTGCCTCTCCTAATTATGGGAGACAGGCTCCAAATCACCTGTCTGTATAACGGTGGCTCGTTAAGTATGTAGGAAACGGCGCTTGGTGTCCTCAGCTTTTGTCACTCCACGGAAATAGAAGTGGTATAACTAGAGAGTGGACCAAAGCATATTTCACAGTCCACACACTGTCAAGTGTATTTCTTGATTTATCTGAAGCTGCACTCTACCAGGTAGCTTCTATCCAAAGACGCTCACCTCCCCATAGAAGAATAAGACACACTGACGAGGTTTCGACATGTGCAGCCAACTCCACTTTTCTCAAGACTTACAGGCACCATGACAGCTCTAACCAGATTTCTAAATTTCTGAAAGTACTTGGAAGGAAGTTAAAAGAACATGTGATGAGAAGTTAGGAAACCAGGGCTTTGGCCCTACCTTTACCACAGGCTACCTGCGTGGACTGAGCAAAGCATCTACCCTCCCTGAATGTCCATTGTTACCTGTCTAGTTGGTCCACCACATGGTCCTGTCTCCCCACTGCTATCCTGGCAAGTTAGCCCTTAAACTCTAAGACTCGGGGAACTTTGGAGCCAACATCTATTCAGTCACGACTGCTGTTCCAGGCATGAAGGCTCTGGGTGCCAGGTCTACAGAGATGCTAGCACCTGTTTCGGGACCAGAATGTCCGTCCCCCACCTCCTTGTTTGCTCCACCCTTAGACAAGTCCTCTCCCCACAACCACTCGTCTTCCTCTCCCACCCCCACAGCTGAAGGCATCCCTCAGAGCCCAAGAGATGGCAACAGGCATAGTCTCCACCCATTTTCCAGATTCAGAATTTTTAGCTTGTGTGGGGCACCAAGATTTCAATCAACATCTTACATTTTTCAGGACACCCGTCTTTCTCCTGCCTTGAAAGCCACGGGGAATGATGCTCACCATTTATGTCTCTAACCAGAGCAAGTGATAACCCAAGCCACAGCTTCTCCAGGAAGCCTTATGTGCTTGACATGGAAGCTTATCACAGAGAGTTTATCAAAATGAAGTCATAATATTTTCACCTCTAGAAGCTGAAATCACTAACAACCTTTTAAAACATCATTTTTCTAAGTTTTTAAAATTTGCTCTACCTACTATGTTTAAAACTTAAATAAATGAACAGATAATTAAAAATTCCCCAATTAATCACAGCTAACATTTATTGGTGTTAGTATACCTGATGCATCAGACACTGTACAAGTCTTTTACATTAATCAACTCACTTAATCCTCTTAACAACCCTATGAGATAGGTAGGGACAATTATTCATTATCCCCATTTTATAGATGAAAATGTTGAGGCACGGAAGGCTTAAGTCATTGCCCTTGGTCACACAGCTAGAAAGTGGGAAATCCATTTTCAATCCTGGGTAGTCTGGCTTTAAGATTCGTATTCTAGAGGGTTTTGTTGTCCTTCTTATCTTGTTTTTACAGTTGGCCTTATTTTCCTTTTGCATGTTTTATGACATGAAAAACTTCCACAAGTGGAAATGGGTTTATATTTGATCTAATCATTTCTCTTCCAACACAGTTATGGTATTCTGTAATGAAAATCAATGTTGAAATTGAAGTCTCTGTAATTCAGCAAATTCTTGGTTATCAAAGTGAGATGTCCTCTGTCTTCTACTTACTAATGAAGTGAATTCTGTTTTTTAAAGAAAGTGTGATAAGGATTAAAGCAAAGGGAAAAGATGGTAGTGAGGAACCTATTTGCAGGGCAGCAACGGAAACACAGGCATGGAGAACAGACTTGTGGACACAGTGGGGGAGGAAGGAGAGGGTGGGATGAATGGAGAGAACAGCATGGAAATATCTACACCACCATATGGAAAACAGATAGCCAGTGGGAATTTGCTGTATGACTCAGAGAGCTTAATCGGGTGCTCTGTGACAACCTAGAGGGGTAGGATTGGGTGGGAGGTGGGAGGGAGGCTCAAGAAGGAGGGGATATATGTATACCTATGGCTGATACTGAGTGACTTCACTTTCACTTTTCACTTTCATGCATTGGAGAAAGAAATGGCAACCCACTCCAGTGTTCTTGCCTGGAGAATCCCAGGGACGGTGGAGCCTGGTGGGCTGCTGTCTATGGGGTCGCACAGAGTTGGACATGACTGAAGCGACTTAGCAGCAGCAGCAGCATGGCAGATTCATGTTGATGTATGGCAGAAACCAACACAATATTGTAAAGTAGTTATCCTTCCGGAGAAGGAAATGGCAACCCACTCCAGTGTTCTTGCCTGGAAAATCCCAGGGACAGAGGAGCCTGGTGGGCTGCCATCTATGGGGTCGCACAGAGTTGAACATGACTGAAGCGACTTAGCAGCAGCAGCAGCAGCAGCAGTTATCCTTAATTTAAAACAAGTAATTTTTTAAAAAGCAAAGGGGATTTCTAAATAACTTTAGTATAATGTCTATATATATACAATATATTCTGTATTTTGACTAAAAATTCCCCTTGTGCAGTGCAGTTTTGTGGTGCTCGTGTCAAATGAGTTTGTGTTGCTGACACACAAGGTGTGAGGGTGGGCAGTGACACAGAAAGGCAGTCTTCGGGGACAGAGGAAGCCAGTCTAGACAAACAACTTGTCACAGACAATGCATGAAACTGGGCAGCCCACCAACAGATTGTCAGTAGTTCACCAGGGAAAGAATTAATAAATATCCCGAAAACGTTTTCCCCAACCCGGCATTTCTAAAGTCTTCATCACAACAAAAGCATTCAGATTTATAGTATTTTCAACACTATGTCATGTATTTAATTCACCAAATTAACTTTCTAGACTCCACATTCACCTCAAAAACTACTTGCAAGAAAATGTCAGTGTGACATCACGGTGGGCCACAGGGGACAAATTCCAATAATTCAGAACACTCTGGTGGAATCTTTTCCTTCCTGTTTGCAGGAAAAGGCGAGCTGAGGGAGCCAAATCCTTCATCCAGATAATTAGCAACTATCCAATCTGTTAATTGAGGACGTGTGTGCCAAGCCTGCTTGGCAACCTCAGTCAAACAGTTGTAGGTGGTCAGTCAGTCAGTGGAGCCGTGGAGTGCCAGCGTGCTCGGCCTTGTGGTAAGAACTCTGCATTAAAGACAGTTCAGATGTGCTCTTTGACCTGGAAGAATAAATGTGCTAAATTGTTAGGAAATTGGCTGTTTTAGTCCTAAATTTAGTAATGCTAAGAACAAAATGATTTCATTAACCTTGGCTCTTTTTATGATTGTCAATGAAAAAAATGACTGCCTTCTCTCTTACTGCTGTAACTTCGGGGGAATTTTCAAGCATCAGGTGCCATGGTGTCTAAACACAGGTGAATGATCACAGGTGGAAAGTTAACGGGAACAGAACAGAGTTGCACCGTGGAGATTTTTCAGAAGACTCCTCTAAGTTTCTGGAGTATTTCTACAGCATTAGATGCAATAACCTGATCTGGTCTCTTCTTCTTCTTACTGACCATTCTTCTTCTTATTGACCATTCATGACCATCACATGACTAATGAGGACATCTCCAGCTAGAAAGGTACCCTAGAGAGAAAGACAGCAACCCAGGGGAAGGAGTGAGCCTGAGTGAGGAAAACTAAAGGCCACCAGAAGTGTCTAGTAGACAAACTACAGATCCCAGTCAGTCTGGAGGATCGTCATGATCAGATTTTTGGTATTCCAATAAAAATGAAGACTGAAGGCAGGAGGAGAGGGGGAGTCTTTCAAAAGCAAGGTCAGCCTTCAGGAGTTCCAACTTGGTAGTAAAACCATGTTTGTCACACATGTGAAAAGTGAGCAAGACGCAGCCACAACTTATGTGCATGTACATACCTCAACTGCAACACATTTGAAGGGTTTTTAGTGTGTTGTTAACTACTTTACAGTTTAAAAAAAAATAGTACTTGACATTTGGAAGTGAAATGATATGTGCAAAACATTAGTCAGATGGTGCTTCTTGGTTTGTGAATGAACTGTATGTAGTCTGATCAAATTCGATCCAAAGTTTTGTGCCATCAACTTTTCAGTCAGGGTCCACAAACAATACACTCCCAGAGCATCTGATATCTTTACTGTATAAACCACCAAAATCAGGAAAATTGCTGATAGCACATTGGGAATGGGAGACAGCTTACTTAACGAGAGAATGAAAAAAAAAAAAAAGAAACTCCCTCAAGAAGGAAACAGCAAATCTGTACTGCACAGGTTAGACTTGATAGAATGCAAGCCCAAGTCCCCACGGGTCCATTGCTTGGTTCTGGATGATACTTCCGGCATACTGTAGGTGCACCATAAATGCTCACAGACTCTGCAGGCAGAATGCCCTGCCTGCTCATATTCCCACTGCAGCAGACCCGGCAGAGTTACTAACCTCTTACACTTTTTCCAGTAGCATCCCCATCATGGGGCGGCGGGAAGGAAATAACCTGATTTCCTTTATGCTCAGCACATTGTGAGCACCCCCCAAAAGGGTCACTTTAGTGATCACGTGATAATTTGGATATGTGTGGGTCCTTTGTTTGAAAGAACTCCAGCTTTTTCACAGATACAATCTTCCTATTAGGAAAAAAAAAAAATGGAGAGTTTTATTTCATCTTCGCAGCATAAAGTTAAGGGTACACTCTTTTGTTGTTGTTGTTGTTTAAGAAATAGCCAACCTGGGGTATAGGGAACGGAGTCTGATTGCAATTCTTCTTGAACATCAACACTTTGAAAACCAGAGACTACAATGACACGGTGAAATGCTGCAATGATATCAATCATGTTGATCTAGCTAAAGTAACGGTGTTATCTCAAGCCTTACACTACACCTCGAAACTAATTTTAAGCAGCAAATCATCAAGTATGGCTCTTCTTGGCAAAATGGTGAGTTAGAAAGTGTGGCTCATTCAATCCATTCCCTCCCGCTCTATTTTTATTTTATTCTAAAATAGCTTTGCATGCTTTCTTTTTCCAACCAAAAACATCACAGCATTCAATAAATATATAGTGAATAAATTAATAAACACGTTCTACCTCAGCAATCTGTTTTCCTAACCTCCTTTTAAATTACATTCAAAGATAATGACAGGGCATCTGCTAAGTCTAAATCTCTACCTCAGGGACTTCCCTGGTAGTCCAGTGGCTAAGACTCCATGCTCCCAATGCAGCGGGCCCGGGTTCAATCCCTGGTCAGGGAACTAGATCCCGCGTGCTGCAGCTAAGACCTGCTGTTGCTGTTACTGTTGCTGTTAAGTCACTTCAGTCGTGTCTGACTCTGCGCGACCCCATAGACGGCTGCCTTCCAGGCTCCCCTGTCCCTGGGATTCTCCAGGCAAGAATACTGGAGTGGGTTGCCATTTCCTTCTCCAATGCATGAAAGTGAAAAGTGAAAGTGAAGTCGCTCAGTCGTGTCTGACTCTTAGCGACCCCATGGACTGTAGCCCACCAGGCTCCTCAGTCCATGGGATTTTCCAGGCAAGAGTGCCGGAGTGGGGTGCCATTGCCTTCTCCGGCAACTAAGACCTAGTGCAGCCAAATAAATAAGTAAAAGTAAATCTTAAATAAATAAACAATCTCTACCCCAGATGTTGCATATGGTGTGACATGGTCCCAGCACTGCCATTCGTCTGGGTCTTCTCACACCAGACTTAGAACAGGCCTGACATTTGAAGTGTCCTGGTGTCTCCAGAGATGGAGTGGCATTCAGACAACACACCTAAGGAGACACAAAATGGGCATCCCAGGATCTGGGGGCAGGCTGCAGGACTACTGATTCCCACTGATTCCACGGCAATCCAGGAGACCACAAAATTGTATCAGCACAAAACACATTCATTGACAAACTGGGAAGAATATCCTATAGTACTATGTGTTAAACGTTGAATATATGTTTATTTGTATGTTGTACATGGTGAATCTGGGCTTCCTTGGTGGCTAGACAGTAAAGAATCTGCCTGCAGTGCAGGAGACCTGGGTTCAATTCCTGGGTCAGGAAGATCCCCTGCAGAAGGGAATGGCTACCCACTCCAGTATTTTTGCCTGGAGAATTCCATGGACAGAGGAGCCTAGCGGGCTACAGTCCATAGGGTCACACAGAGTCAAATATGACTGAGTGATCAACACCTTCACTTCCACTTGACTTTCACACACATGACAAATAGTCATGTCCAACTCTTTGCAACCCTATGAACTGTAGCCTACCAGGCTCCTCTGTCCATGGGATCCTCCAGGCAAGAATACTGGAGTGGGTTGTCATTTCCTTCTCCAGGGATCTTCCCGACCCAGGGATTGAACCCATGTGTCTTATGTCTCCGGCATTAGCAGACAGGTTCTTTACCACTAGCCCTTACTTCTGTATAACCTCATCTTAAATAATGACATCTGCAGTGACCCCATTTCCAAATAAGAAGGTCACACTCTGAGGTGCTGGGGTTATAATGTCAACATATATTTTTATGGTGGGTACAATGAGACCCATAACAAAAGCAAACCTTGAAACAGACTTGCATGTGTTGCCAAGTCTAACAGAAAGAGTAGAATGCCTTTAGCTCCACAAGCTGTCTGGCTGTTTGGTCAAAGTGTTTTAATGTTTCTGGATGTTTCTTAAAGTATGAATTTTACACAATAATTATCAATGTCTCCAATCTGGAATTTGGAGTTGATCTGAGTAGAAAATATCTCTAAGCAGTGGAAAATAACTTCGGGGTTCTCAAATCTCCCAGGAGAAGTTATTTATGAAACTGTTGACTACAATGCTGTGTTGAGCCATATGTTTTTTTATTTTTTTAATTTGAATCATGTTTTTTAGGGACTGCCTCACAGGGCTATCTTTTTGATATGATCTAGAAGGAAACCCTGAGTGATGATAGGGGAAGTTTTTAGCTTAGTCCTTTCAAATCTATAGTTAGAATCGAATGCGTATTGTATTTTTTGTCAATTTATTAATTTGCGTTTGATCTGCATTCCTCCAGGGATCTTTCATGGTGTGGTTCTTGTAACGACAATGAAGATTCATCATTGAGAAAGAGTTAAAACACTAAGCAACTGAACAAGGGGGAAGGAAATTTAAGAAAGACATTTTTGTAAACCAAAAGAAGATTTTTTTTTTTTAAATTTCAAGAGAAAAGCACCAGATTATCGTTTTCTTCTCAGGATCAAAAGAGGAGTGGATCAGAAAGTTCACTGTGTACTTCTTTTTAACTGAATATTGAGGCTGCGAGCCTGAAAAAAAAAATCATCGAAACACGCGATTGACTATTCCCTGCCTGACACTTAGTGGTAACTTGGAAGAACTGCAGTTTTGACCTGTGGGAGGGAGAAATCACAAGGAGGAAAAACACTGCTTTGGGGTTTATTGTTCTCTGGATTCACAGGGACCTGAATGGATCACCAACAACTGACCCTTGAAAGTTGGAAGGAAGGCTGTAGACATAAAGCCTAGAAAACATGATTCCCTGTAATGCTTCAAGAGAAACCCAAAAGGAG
Source organism: Bos mutus (assembly GCF_027580195.1). Lineage (NCBI taxonomy): Eukaryota > Metazoa > Chordata > Mammalia > Artiodactyla > Bovidae > Bos > Bos mutus. The sequence continues at coordinate 52,934,032 of NC_091630.1, read as the reverse complement.
GAGACAGAAAAGTATGTTTTCGTATTTGCTCTTTTAGTATTATGTCACTTTTCTCATCTGATTATTTTATGAAGAAAATAATGAAAATCAATGTAGAGCTTTGCCATGAAAAGAAAAATCCAGGGCAAGAATTTAAAAAAACAAACAGGGACTTTGCCGGTAGTCCAGTGGTTATGACTTCGCCTTCCAGTGCAAGGGGGCACAAGTTCAATCCCTGGTTGGGGAGTTAAGATCCCACTTGCCTCATGGCAAAAAACCAAAACACAAAACAGAAGCAATATTGTAACAAATTCAATAAAGATGTTAAAAATGGTCCACATTAAAAAAAATATTCAAAAACAAAATTAGCTGGAATTATAAATGGGTATCACCTTTCTGGAATCCTGTTTGGCAAGCTGTATAAAAAACGTTTTTGAAGAACTGCCTCCTTTCTTGTTATTGGACTGAATGTTTGTGTCCTCCCTCAACCTGCTTGGATTCATCAGATTCATAGCTTGAAACCTAATTCACAGTGTCCTGGTATTTGGGGGTGGGGTTCTTGGGAAGTGATTAGGTCTGCAGTCTTCTGGTTTGAAGACAGCTCTGACCAGAACTCTGATTTTAAACTTCCAACCTCCAGAATGGTGAGAAGTAAATGTCTGCAGTTGATAAGCCATCCAGCCTGTGGTATAGTACATTCCCCACGTAGGAACCTTCAAGTTGAGAACGTTCAAAAATGCTAATGGGAGTCCCATATCTCTGTGACCTGAGACAGGTTTCTTAGGTATTCTGAAATTTACCAACCAAATCTGAAACACAGGATTAGGATTGTTTCCACAATCCTCTCTCTGACTACCCGGCAGGGTTACGATGAGGATCAGATAAGCTGGCAAATGTAAACAATGCATTAGAAACTTCAAATTATGATCCCAATGGAAGGTGACTACATGACTTTTTAATTTTCACTGTGTGACCTTCACACAGTAGGGAAATCCAGGAGCGTGCTGGTATTATTGACACACTCACGGTACAAAACTGCCTAAATCAGAGCTCAGCTAAGAACACCACGCTGGAGAAGGCTGAGAAGTGGGTGAGCTTGCTCTTCAACCTAGATCAAAGTCCTAGGCCTTCTGTGCATGGCTTGACAATCAATTCTGTCACCATACCCCTCCTCTACCTCTAACTCACTGACAGGGGTGGGAAGACTTAGTTGGAGGGAGCTATGGAGGCACTGGGCTTCCTCTCAAACTAAGCCAGGTGTATGTGTGCTGAGCATCCCTTCCCCAAAGAGGATTATTGAGAATTGACCCTAGATCTGCCTGTCATGAGTGCTAACAGTGCTGAGCATGCTCTCAAACACAAAACTGGCTGGATTATTCATTGGACAACCATGTTGGGTTTTTTTAGCAATTATTTTAAAGATTACAACATGAATTCTTAACTTACTACAGACTACTTTCAATGAATACTTCTACCAGTCCCTCCAAAACAATACAAGAGCCTTCCAACCATTTATTTACCCCATCTGCCTTTTGTCTTATTTTTGTCATGTATTAGATTTCAATATCTATCTACCTGTCTGTCTGTCTATTCTAAATGTCACAAGATGTTACTACTGTTTGAAATACATGTTTATTTTCTTGGGCTCCAAAATCACTGTGGATGGTGACAGCGCTATGAAATTAAAAGACGCTTGCTCCTTAGAAGAAAAGCTATAACAAACCTAGACAGTGTATTAAGAAGCAGAGACATCACTTTGCCAACAAAAGTTCGTTTAGTCAAAGGTATGGTTTTTCCAGTAGTCATGTATGGATGTGAGAGCTGGCCATAAAGAAGGCTGAGTGCCGAAAAATTGATGCTTTCAAACCGTGGTACTGGAGAAGATTCTTGAGAGTCCGTTGGATTGCAAGGAGATCAAACCAGTCAATCCTAAAGAAAACCAACTGTGAATATTCATTGGAAGGATTGATGCTGAAACTGAAGCTCCAATACTTTGGCCGCCTGATTTAAAGAGCCAACTCATTGGAAAAGACCCTGATGCTGGCAAAGACTGAGGGCAGGAGGAGAAGGGGGCAACAGAGGATGAGATGGTTTGATGACATCACCAAAAATATCAGAAGTTGGTATCTCATTGACTGAACCTAATGTGGTGAGCCATTCTGGTTGCCCTTGACCCTGAGTCACAAGGGTGCTGTGACTCTGGAGTAGTCTTTGAATTGTTTGTAGCTGTTTCTCCACTTGTAAAAAGAAAGAACTGGTCTCACTGAGCTGAAACATCTCTTCCTGCTCTAAAACAATCTACTCTGAACTTCATCAAAAAAGCTTGTATCACATTTCCTAGAGTATACACACACACACGCACACACACACACACACACACACACACAGCTCCTGACAAAATATAGGCTATGATTACTCTTTATAATTGCCCTATTTTTCTAACAGATTGATTTGTTTTTAGAAAACTGTCAACTTTTCAAAACCCAAAGAATGATATACTCCTACAATAGGTGAAGGTTATCAGAAAGAAACTTGCCAAAAATTAGACAAAACCCCTCCTGTTGGAAAAGGCTATGTTCCAAGTGTGAATCAGGGTCAATTCCTCAGTAATAATTGACAATTATATCTGCCCTTTAGTTAGATTCATTTCACAGGATTATTATTGCTAACACATTTCATAATTTGACTCTAACATCTCCCATGGCTCTGCTAATCTCAAACATATACTTCTTCAAAGGATTGCACCTTTATAAGCCCCCAAATGCTTCCTTAGTGGCCCTTCTTAACTGAGTGAAAGAATGTTTACTTTTTAAAAACACCTAAACTTCATCATCTCCATACTTGGTTGATTTTCTTCAAACACAGGAAGACATCATTATTTAAACTCCTGCTTAAACATTAGTTTCAGAGATAAGCTCCACTGGGCAATATTTGTGAATGTTGAGTTCTTAAATGATTCAAACGCAGCTTCACTCACATCTGCAATAATTATCACCACCAAAGAGAACATTTTTTAGAGAACAAGATGTTAATGTTCTGAGGAATTTATCAAATAAAAGCTGGGCTGCTTTCTCCCATGAAGTTCTCAGTGAATTGCCACAGACTCCTAATGACCTCATCAGGAAATCTCTTTTTGAGAAACTGGGGACAAATGATAACTAGCATAATACTGGGGGAAAAAATGTCAGAAACATATGCTACTGCTTCATTCTAAAGGCATAATGAATGTCAGGAAAGTGCTTCAAGTCATAACATGTTTTTCTCCTAAAGCATAGGAAAGTGAATAACCCCTTTCTCAATAATATGTATACGAGGGGTCCCCTTTTAGATCCAGATAAAAGCTATACTGCATATATTCAATATACATGCACGAACTTGTAAACTTTGGATGTAACATTGATGCAATGTTAGCTACCCTGTGGAAAATGGAGTCCATTTGGGCAAGAATGGGTGCAAGTGATGAGTGAGTTGTTGAAAATGTAGCACTTATTGAGAATGTCTTACAGGCCTGTCAAGTATTCTAAAATACTGACACCAGTATTCTAAAATGCCTTAGAAATAGTATTTTATTGTTTCCCTTAATACCTCTTTAGACATTTATCAATGATACTTCCATATTCAGTTCAGTTCAGTTCAGTCGCTCAGTCGTGTCTGACTCTTTGCGACCCCATGAATCACAGCACGCCAGGCTAGGCAAGAAGAGACCAGATCACGTCCTCAAGGTCACAGTTATAAGGCTCAGATCCAGGATCCGCACTTCAGCATTCTGTCTCCAGCCTATGCTGGAACACTATGATGGACCACAGTCCTATATGAGAGAGACAGTGGTCATGTCGACTGGGAGCGGGGGCAATGGAAGTGGAGAGAAGCTGAATGACCGGAGACACACCTATGCTGACATGCATCTACCAGAGTGGGAAGTGGAAACAATGCTGATATCCACCGTGTGGAGGTTGACAAGTTTTTGCATATTCCTATAAAAGAACACTGTGTAGCTCTTCAAAATCAACTTTTCTGATTATATTTAATAGTAAGAAGCATAAAAGGTATCATTTATTCTTGACTGAGAACATCACACTAAATGAAAAACGTCAGCATATAAAATACACATCTCGGATGATTCCATTTGTGATAAATGTATGTGAGTACATGCATGGGTGTACAACACTGAAATATTAGACAGTCACACAAAATGGACTGGGAGTTGGGACTCTCTGTAGCGTATATTTTCTGTTTTGCACTGTGGGTGCGTGCATGCTCAGTCATGTCCAGCTCTTTGCAACCCCACGGACTGTGGCCCATCAGGTTCCTCTGTCCATGAGATTTTTCAGGCAAGAATACTGGAGTGGGTTGCCATATCCTACTCCAGGGGATCTTCCCAACCCAAGGTCAAACCCTCCTCGCCTGTGTCTCCTGCATTAGCAGGCGGATTCTTTACCACTGAACCACCTGGGAAGCTCCTTTGTACCATCTTTTCCCAGTTATTTCTGCAAGAGTATGAATTGTTTGTATAATGAAAGCAAAACTGTTTGGAGAGAATAAAAGGATAATCAAGCCACCATTCAATCCAGAGAGGGGATTTCCCTGTGGTCCAGTGGTTTAGACTCTGGCCTTTCACTGCCATGCACCTGGGTTCAAACCCCAGTCAGGGAACTAAGATCCCACATCCCACTAGGCAAGGTAAAAGAAAGAAAAAAGAAACACTGAGAAAATATAGGAAAGAAATAAAGAAAATTCACCCATCACACCATTATCTAAAAAAGAACAAAACACCTTCACAGTTCAGTCCTGAGGACTAGAAGGACCAGTAGAGATTCAAGACATGGGCTGACTGGGATGGCAAAAAGGTGGGATTCATGCCAGGTCAGCCCTGTGGCTACAAGCAAGTCCCCCAAGCCTGGTAAGCACTGCAGAGGCACCTCAAGAAGCTGGCCTTGCCAAGATGTGAGCTTCAGCATCGGCCCCCAGAGAAAACTGCCAAGCCACACACTACAGCACCAGAGAGGATGAAAGTAATTCATCCAGAGTCCCACGTGCAACCTAGAAACTTGTGCACTGAAGATGGACGCGGGGGAAGACAAGGAGAGGAAGTGGGGAGGCCAGAATAGAAAGAGGGCAGGGTAGGGCAGGTGGAGTTTTGTGCCATTTATTCATTTCCCTGGGAGGCAGTCCTGCTGTCATTTGCACAAAGGTGCTCTATGTATTAGCTGCACCAAGACTGCAAGATGAACTGAGGCCCAACACGGAAGGGCTTTGGAGTCCAAAGTCATCAAGACCCATAGCTGAGAGAAACTACTAGAGGAGGGGATCTTGACGGATGGACAGGATTTTCATTAGAGAAGTAGACAGACAGGAGGCAATCTTGTACTAGAGTGGAAAGAAATTTAAACACTGAAGTTCAAGGTAGGGTCATTACTTTGATCTTGAAAACCTACTGAAGTTTGAGAAACCCTGGGCTTTTATCTTCAAGGCATAGACAACCAGCATAAGGGCAATAGCATAAAAAAAAAGATCCTGTAATAAGATGCTTTTTCCTTCAAAGGCCTTCTTTCTCCTGCTTCCTTTCAAACCATCGGCTCCCTGGTTCTACACTGACTTTTCGGAACAGGCATCCCAATTCAGACTCTCTTCTCCAGGGACAGAACTGGCACTCTAGTAGGACCCATACAGGGGCAAATTTCATTTTCTCGGGCTCCAAAATCACTGTGGACAGTGACTGCAGCCAGGAAATTAAAAGACACTTGCTCCTTGGAAGAAAAGCTACCACAAATCTAGACAAAGATCACTTTACTGACAAAGGTCTGTAGAGTCAAAGCTATGTTTTTTCCACTAGTCATGTACAGATGTGACAATTGACCATAAAGAAGGCTGAGAGCCAAAGAATTGATGATTTTCAACCATGGTGCTGGAGAAGACTCTTGAGAATCCCTTGGACAGCAAGGAGATCAAACCAGTCAACCCTAAAGGAAATCAACCCTGAATATTCATTGAAAGGACTGATGCTGAAGTTGAAGCTCCAATCCTTGGATGCAAAGAGTCAACTCACCAGTAAAGACCCTGATGCTGGCAAGGACTGAGGGCAGGAGGATAAGGAGGTAACAGAGGATGAGATGGTTGGATGGCATCACTGACTCAATGAGTTTGAACATGAGTCAGACATAAGTTTGAGCAAAGTCCGGGAAACAGTGAAGGACAGGGAAGCCTGGCATTCTGCAGTCCACGGAGTCACAAAGAGTTGGACCTGACTTAGCGACTCAGCAACAACATCAAGGACCCATATGCTATACAAGGGACCACATCTTCAACTCAAGCTTCACCAAGAACCATCACCATCTGGTGTATTCTATCTATGGAGCTGGACAGATCAGGTAAAACTTTTGTTCATTATTTCAAAGGTGCTCTGCCGAGAACATGTCCATTTTCCCTCATGCAGGCTTGAGCAGAGATTGCTTTTCTTGGACAATTGCAATTTCTAGTCCATTTGCATGCTGTTAGCCTTCCACTTTTCTGCAGAGGTTTTTACGGCCAAGCACATTTCCATGATTTATTAGCTAGTCCTCTGCTAAAGGAAAAGTTGTTATTTCCTCCATGTTTATGGATGATAAAAAAAAGAAAAAACAGAGCTACAGATTAGCCAAGTGTCTTCTCTAAGGTCATCCCACAAGTTTGAAGGACGGAGCTGTGGTTAGGACGTGCACTTTCCGACTTGCCCCACCCCAAGAGGTCCACTGGGCGCCCTGGCCTCTCTGCAGGACAACATAACATGCCGTCAGGGGCAGATGCTGCCTGTCACGCTGACCATCCATCATGCCCATAAGAAGATGCAGTTACAAAGAGGGATTTTGAAAAATAGCTCTTATCCAGGTGGCTAAAATCACTTTACTGAAACAAAGGCTCAGAAATCAATGTTTGAATAGTGGTCACATTTTAATCCTCACCCAGCATCTCTCTGCTGACCACCCTGCACGATTCTGTCACCTTCCCCTGACATTAATGACAGGTCCCCAAAGAATGAAAAATAAGATCTTTTTTAGTATTTGTCTAAGCAATTAGGAACAGAAAACTTGGAAAGAAGGTGAAGTCAGCTGCTGAATTATAAGAGTGAGGACCAAGATTTGGGGATTGTCCACGGCTCCAGATTTCTTGGAACCACTGCTCACCTCTGCCTCCTTCTACTTGTCCTTTTTCTTTGTTAAAGAGCCATTTATCACAGGTGATTCAGGAACAACTTTAAATGTCACCAGGAAAAATAGGCCATAGAATTGATCTAGAAGAGAACAGTTTCCCCAACTCCTTGTTACCCCAGTGAGGAAACTAACAGAAAAAGTTATGTGAATTCCTGAGGACTACATGGCTAGTTACAGGCAGCGTAATGTCTATAGATGCCTCATCTAGATCTAGACATCTATTGCCTCCTAGCCTAGGGTCTCTTCTGCCACATACCCAGGACACAAGTCAGTTAACAATAGTCAATCATCTGTTCAATAAATTCTCAGTAAGGGCCTACTAGGTACCAAGTGTGTGTATGTGGGTGGGTGTGTGGGTGCACTGTTGCTCAGTCTTGTTCAATTCTTTGCAACGCCATGGGCTGTAACCTGCCAGGCTCCTCTGTCCATGGAATCTTCTAGGCAAGAATACTGGAGCGGGTTGCCATTTCTTTCTCCAGGGGATCTTCCCAACCCAGGATTTTGGCAAAATACATCCCTTGCCTTCAAAATACCCATCATCTAAAGAAATGACAGCCTTATGTTATCTGATTAATAATTCCAATAGATTCAAAACTTTTCCATAGATAAGAGGCTGAGGGGTAAAAACAGCTTTGACTGACTTGATATTTTTAATTAAATCATTTTTATTTGAGTATAGTTGATGCACAGTATTATATTGGTTTCAGGTGCAAGATAGCTTCTAATTATTTCAAAATGAAGGGAAGCGGCTCTTAAGGGACACACAGGGAAAGGGTGCTGGCAGAGTGTGTGGACCGTCTGCACCTCTCTGCGCCTTCTCAGTTTGTCACTAGTGCCCACACCCACATGCTAAGCCCCCCTTCAATCCTGAGACTGAATGGGGCCCGAGTGAAATGGAGACGCATGGTAGGACTGCTGTGGAAATGGGTTGTTGCAAATGGATGTCATTCGTGATGGAAAGAATAGACTATTTTCAAATGCAAAAGTGTTCTTGAGTAGTTGAAGCAGGAAACATTACTTAGCCTCCCCCAACCTCCCACAACCTGTATCCTACAATTCTCACAGGATCTTGAGGAATGTGGTGAGGGAGGGGCACGGGATGGAAAAGTGGTTCAGGTCCGGTTAGGGTTGTGTGTGCGCACATGTGAAGATGCATAGAAAAGACTCCTGCAGAGAAGAGTCTCCCTCTGGGCTCTTGCCCCTCCACCATAGTAAAGACCGAAGGGAGCCAAGCTGAAAGTCTGAGCTTCAGCACAGTCCTGGGAACTGAACCCTCCAAGAGGCCTTTCCATATCTGGCTACCTAGAGGGAACTAGGCTATATTCAAGAGCATCAGTCCCTTTATTGCAGTCTTTCAGGAGGACAAGTAGGGAAGGCATCATCCTTTCCAAGGAGAGGAGGAGGGCAGAGGAAAGACAGTGAGTGAGGGGAAAGCCCCATGGAGTAATCTATAAAGGCCTTTAGAAAGCTATTGACAGGGGCCATCCCTGGTGTTCCAGTGGTTAAGATTCTGCCTTCCCATGCAGTGGGTTTGTTCCCTGGCCGGGAAACTAGATCCCACATGCTTCAGGGCGACTAAGTCCATGTGCCCTCAAACTGCAACAAAGACCCAGCTCAGCCAAAAATAAAAAGATAAATCATTTTAAAAGAGAAGTACTGACAAGCCAACACATCAAAAATTATTACAAAAGTCGAAATATCATGGTGCTGGAGAGAATGCTGCAATAGCAGAGTCAATTTAAATCGTTAGTTTCCCGGAAACAACACTCAAAAGAACAATCTGGAAGAAGTGGGTTTCATGACAACGGTAAAAAGGTCAAAGTTTTTTCTTTCAACCAAGCTATGAAAGGACTTACACGGCTAAATAAGTGGCCACATAAGAATCAAGGATGTTTTAAAATAGGTCAATATAAAATAAAATGTTTAGAAGAAAATAATGGAAATGAATTTGTAAAGGAAAACCATTTTTTAACCTAATTTTCCAAGAAAAATGAAAATTGCTTTTTAAAATGCATACACTTTATTCAGAAATGCCATTTAAGGACACTTATTCTAGGGAATTAATTGTACAACTATCAAAAGAGAGCTGTACAAGAGAGCTGTTTATGTACAAAAACATAAACTCGAACTTATTGCAAAATGTCAAAACAGCCTAAAATTTGATTAAAGTATGATACTATCATACTATGGAATATCACATAAAAATTTTAAATATTAACGTGGAAACATATTACTGATATGAAAAATGTCCATTTATATATTTAAGCGGCAAAAAATATAGTTTACCAAAAAGAACGTTGCATTATTATCTCATCTTGTTTATTATATATGTGTCACTATATGTACAAGCAGAAATAGAAATGGAGACAAGGATCATACAACAAACTTTAATAAAATTATCATTAGAAATACAATTATCATTAGTTTTCTTTTTGCTTATTTGTTTTTTCTTTTTTTTTTACAATGGATATAAATTTCGTACGATAAAAGCCATTTCATTGTAATGAAAGGAGAGACAGACGAAAATCCTCCGATGTCAGAAGGAGTAATTTAATTCAGAAAAAAAGTTGGCTATTATTGCCAGAGAGGCTTATGGATTTGTGGCATGAATCTTCAGAAAGAGGAATCATTATTTGAATTAGAATACCAGATAAACCAGTAAAAGCCTCACCGTCCTTTCTGGTTCATCCTTCCCCTGACACCGCCCTCCCCGATCCACACAGCAGCGGCTCAGGCAAGTTTCTACAAGCAAATGAGGAAATACATGGTGCTTCCAACACGGTCCCCAAGGCTCTGTGGTTTGAGGGTGAGAGCTGCCCCCGCGAGACCCCTGAGCACGGTCAGCAGGAGCCACACTGAGAACGTGTCCACTTTCCCATCCCAAGAAGCATTTGCTCCGGTGACATATTTCACTGACACACAGAAGCCGCTGACTGCTCATGATGGCTCAGCCTTTGTCAGATTGGCCGAGGTGAGCATGGGCTCGTGTTTTAGAGAAGACTCCATGCTGACAGCTCCATCTCCCCAGTATCCACGGCAGCCTTGACTCCTTCATCCATCACTCCTGTGAGCAGCCTGCGGCTGTCTGGGATTTCACAGGTGTGTGTGTGCATGCGCATGCGTGTGTGTGTGTGCGCCTGCACACACGCGAGTGTGCATATATGGGAGAGGTGTTGGAGCACCGCAGGCAGAGAGACTAAAAACCACTATATAGCCTTTCCTCTCTGCAGAAAGCAAGAAGGGACTTCCCTGGTCATCTAGCAGTTAAGACTCTGTGCTGCCAATGCAGGGCGTGTGGGTTCCATCCCTTGTCAGGGAACTAAGATCCCACATGCCCTACAGCTTGGCCAAAAGATTAAAAAAAAAAAGGCAAGAAAACTCTCATGCAGACACCAGTGGCATCAGATAAGAAAATGCCAGCTCAAGAACCCACAGAACTATTTCTGACCCAGAGGTGCTAAGACAGATGACAATCCACTAATCTCTTCTCACACTATTTCAAACACATGTATTTCTCCAATATACAATTATAGTTACAATGTATAATTTGGAAATGACTTTTCCCTCTCTCAAATACTTTGATTTTGTTTCTCAAGATTACACTTTTCATCCCGTTCCCATGTATCTTTCTTGAAAAACCATCTGTTAGCATCTGGATGCAGGGAAAAGGACAGGCACGACGGCAATAAAAAGACAAATGATGACACACTTGCCATGGAATACTGGGGAACTGTCACAGTTTCTCTCTGCCCTCAGTTTTCTCATCAGTAAAGGCAGCTGAGTGAGAATTGCCACCCAGGGACTTCCCTGGCAGTTCAGGGGTTAAGACTACACACTTCCACTGCAGGGGCTGTAGGTCCAATCCCTGGCTGGGGAACTAAGATCCCACAGGCCATCTGGTATGGTCAGAAAAAAAAAAGAATTGCCACCCAGAGTTGGAGGGAAGACAAAGGATGCTGTGTCCGCAGCACCTCATGCCATGTCATAAGCACAGAAGTGACCCAGCCAATGGTCCCTTCTGTCATGACCTGGACACCATTTCTGCAACTGCAAAGAAAGTGGGATATATCTCAAAACTCTTCTATTGATAGATATTCAAATCTTTGGAAACTGCACTGTCATCTCCAAGAGGTATGTAATAACTCATAGCAGAGAGAGACTAAAGCACCAATTAATTAAAAATATCAAGCACTGTGTCCACAAGTCTGCTCCCTGTGTCTGCATCTCCATCGCTGCCCTGGAGGTTCATCAATACCATTCTTCTAAATTCCATGTGCATGTGTTAATAACTGTAAGGCAATTGTCCTCCAAGAAATTTTTTTAAGTAAATTTGAAAAAAAAAAAACCACATCGGGTACAACTTCAAATTGTCTTGGATACTGAAACAGCTAGTGACAGGGTCTGTTAAAGACAATGAATTAAGGAATTCACCGAATTCCGTGAAACTCTGTCCTTCCGGTTAAGTGCATCAGGAAATGTTTGATCGTCATTGTTTACTTCAACCTCACCCCTCCCTTCCCAAAATAAACAAAACCAAAATGATTCAGGTGTTCCTTTTGTATTTTTTTCTGCTCAGACTTATGTTGCTGCCTGACCTAAAAGACAGTTTTATCTAACTAAGTTATAGATCATTAAGCTGAAAAAAAAAAGTTTGCCTGTTACTGCTGTTTTACCATCTTGCCCCATCTTGTCTCATTAGCAGAAACTGATTGAGCATGAAGGTGTTCTCTGGCTGTCAGGAGATAAAGTAGGTGCTCTTGGCTTTCATCTGTTCTGAATTCTCCTTGTCTCATTATCTCCCCAAGGTCAGATTCTCTGACACAGCGGCTGCTTGCTTAGCACTTCATTCTGGCAATTACTTGCCAGGCAGCCTTAGCCAGGATAAGATGTCTGGTCTGTGGCATCAAGGCAAGTCTGGGCATCAGAATCCCTGTGCTTGGTCCCCAGCCCACCCACTTTTCCCCGACCCACTCCTTCTTCAGAACCATGGTAATCTATCAATCTATTCATGGTTGCACCCCAGCATCTCCAAGACACCATCCAAGACACTGTGATATTCTAACTGAGTTGCGGTCCCATACAGGTCATAGAGTGATGGCCAGTTCTTATCTTCTACTGGACAAGTTGTTATGTCATAACCCTCACACTTTGGGACCCACCCTAACACCTCCTTACTCTGCTTCAGTGAAAGGCACAGAACCGCAAAGCCATACAATCTTGGTTCTTGAATCCATCATCCTTCCTCCATTAATAATTCCTGCTGGGCTCCCTGCTCCTTTGAGAGACTGTCATGAGCAGCTAAGTACGGAGAGAATGTCCCAGGCTCAAGCCCCAGGAGCACAGTTTCAAACAAAGCAGCTTGTGAAGGTGAATTTGGTGACTGGGGCTCTGTCTGAACTGAGTTCCTTCTTGCCTGTGGTGGGCAAAGCCTTTTAGGTATGGTTTATCTTTGTAAAGACTCTGCTCAGAGAAAAGCAGCAAAATAGATCTTAGATATGATTCCTTTAAAGGTGGGTCTCCCCTGGTGGCTCAGTGGTAGAGAATCTACCTGCCAGTGCAGGTTTGATCCCTGGGTTGGAAAGATCCTCTCGAGAAGGAAATGGCCACCCACTCCAGTATTCTTGCCTGGGGAGTCCCGTAGACAGAGGAGCCTGGCGGGCTAGAGTCCATGGGGTTGCAAAGAGTCAGACGTAACTGAACCCTCACGCAGGTTAGTAGTCATATTTTTTCTGAAAATCTGGAGAAGAATCTTGGCCATTTGGATTGTATAAAGAGAGACACACCTGCTAGGCAGTATCTTGCTAAAAGAATATGGTTTCTCCTCAGATGAGATGCAAACCCACTGTAAGTATCCACATTCTTTTCCAGATTGAAAAGACAGCACAAATGCACACCGCTCTCCGTGAAGTTGGCGGGACCAAGTCGTCCAAGAGGTGGCCAGAGACCAGGCAGCTGGGCAACCAGGTGCGGGCCTTCATGGGTCGGGCAATCTGCCCACTGGGAGAAATCCAGCCATCTGCCCTCTTTCTAATACAATCCACTGACCCTTGTTTCCCAGACTTAACACGTGCAAACAGAATGGTCCTTGGCCCAAGAATGGATATATAACCATACTTCCTGCCTTCTCCAAACACACATTTCAGGCCACTCTGCTCACAATGGAGCTGCTTCCTACAGCAGCATCTATTCTGTGCTCATCACAAAAATGACCAAACCAAGAGAATTTGAAATATCTTTTTGATTCTTGCCAAGAAATGATGTATGTCCCAACTTTGGGTCAGAAAAAGAATTCTCCAGACATCTTTTCCAGGATCACTATTTTAATGCTCCTTATAGTTCTTCACATTTTTGTGCATTGATTTTCCTTTTTTTTCCCTTCAAAGATTCTGTCTGTCTTAAATCAGGTAAGAGAAACTAAGGAAGGGATTTATAACACTTTAGTGTGAAGCGGTTTAAATAAAGAGGTTCATATGAGTGTGGCCAAACTAACTATGCTAAACGTCCCCTTGGGAGGGTAAAAGTGGGTAGGCTGGACAACATTATGATTCATTTTATAGGCTTAATATCCTTATAAAGGGATTCTTTTTCTAAGAACTCTGGTCCGTGAATTGTTTTAACAGAAGATGGGGTTTTGTTTGGTTTTGGTTTTGTTTGTTTGCTTGCATAATTGAACTGGGAATGGAAATGTAATAGTGAAATACCTTCTACAGGTTTCCTTCTGTTGTGGCTTTCACATTTTCCATTTGCCCTTTAAGGCACCATCTCATGATCTTGGAAATGAAGCCCAAAGAGAATCTATTACCATAAAACATTACCCAGCAGTCTTATCATATCACTTGACAGTATCACTATAGTTAACGTTGAGTTAGTGTTTCTATTATAAACCCAATTTACTGATGGGGGTGGAGGAGAGGATAGGAAGGAGAGATGGGCTCATATGTCAATGTGTAAAATGACATGAGGCTGAAAGCCGGTTGCCAACCAGTGTAGAGCAAGGGAGAGAATTCTTTCCACCCCATACTTATACTATTGAAAATGAATAGCATAAACATTATCTACCCGTGAGTGCAGTACCATCGTGCTGGCTTGCCCTACTGGTAGGAGGTGGGAGGTACATTAAGCAACTAGAGGGGAAACAAGGTACAGAAGACGGGATAGGAAAAGCTGTCAAGTAGGAAACAGAACTAAGCACTAATTCTGTTTCTCCTGTATCTTAGCCACATCCGCAGCCACTTTACAATTTGCATCAGGAGACATCCATTTCTCCATGTTTAAGATGGAGCCAACAATGCCTCTAGGGCTTCCCTGTGGCTCAGCAATACAAAATCCACCTGCCAAAGCAGGAGAAGCAGGTTCGATGCCTGGGTCAGGAAGATCCCCTGGAGAAAGAAATGACAACCCACTCCAGTATTCTTGCCTGGGAAATCCCATGGACAGAGGAACCTGGGGGGCTACAGTCCATAGGGTCACAAAGAGTGGGACACAACTGAATATACACTCGCACACTCGCAACAAGGCCTCTGATGATGCCTGAGAGGTCCTGTGAGAAACAAACCAGGTCTGTGTTTAAGTGCACACTGGTGCTCAGGAACCACAAGACAGATAAGCGACACTCTCGTAGCCCTCACCCAGCAAACAGGGTCCCAGATCCTCTGGGTCTGTGGATCGGAAGGTTGCCCCAGCACCTGGGTGGCTGTGCCCAGACCTCACTGCCCTGGGTCCACGCTGAGCTTCTCCTGATGCTGCTCTCAACTTAGCAGCTGGAGAATTTCCCAAGCACTGATGGGAGAGGAGGCCCAGGGTCCTCAGCCCACCCTTCAGAGATGAGACTTCCAGACAGCAAGGGGTCCCAGACTTTGACTAAAATGTTAATGACATGTGAATGTAAAATTATATATGATAGGGAAGCCCCATATAAAATCATATATTTATAATATCATATTTATTATTTTATACATACATGAATTTTATATTTGATGTATTTACATCATATATGTGATTTTTATGTATGTGTTTTAGGTGTGATTTCATGTATTTTACACAATTTTATATAATTTATGTGTGTGTGTGTTAGTTGCTCAGTCGTATCCAACTCTATGACCCCATGGACTGTAGCCTGCCAGGCTCCCCCATCCATGGTATTTTCCAGGCAAGAATACTAGAGTTGGTTGCCATTTCCTTCTTTAGGGGATCTTCCCAACTCAGGTATTGAACCCAGGTCTCCCACATTGCAGGAAGACTTTTTACAGTCTGAGCTACCAGGGAAGCTTAACTTACATATATATATATATATAAAAAACTCTTCACGTAAATTTTTTTAATTTACAGTCTTGGCCGACTCTTTGCAACCCCATGGACTATAGCCCATTGGGTTCCTCTGTCTATGGAATTTTCCAGGCAAGAATATCGGAGTGGGTTGCCATTTCCTTCTTCAAATTTACATGTAAAGGTACATATATAAATTTGTCATATATCTCTACACATATTTATTGGGCCTTACCAGTTAACAAGTTTAGGAGCCTGGTGCATTACAGTCCATGGTGTTGCAAAGAGTCAGACATAACTGAGCAACTAACACACACAGCGGTCAAACCTGAGTCTCCTGCATTAGCAGGTGGATTCTTTTACTGCTGAATCATCAGAGAAGCCCTTAAGAAACAAGACTTCAGTCCTAAAAGGAGAAGTCTCCTTTCGGCTGGTGATGGCAGATGTGACAAACAAGGAATGTGGGTATCTCTGTTTGGATATCCATGGTATTTTAGTCTACAATTTCATGTCAATCATCCTGGTGGAGTGGACGCGGTGTCCCACTGACCCAAGTCCTCAGTGAGGGAAGCAGGTCCGATCCAGGTGGCCAAGAGTGGAGGCTCCAGGGATAGACTGACCTGGGTTCTAAATCCTGGCTCTGTTGCATCAGCCCCATGAACTTGAGCAGGTAAGTTTACCCCTTAAGTTCCAAGTGTTTAGAATATGAAGTGGGGCAGCAATATAACCAATATCCCATTGTGAATGTGAGGATGAAATAACGTTGAACACGAAAAGAGCTTAACCACATGTTTGTCACCTCATGTGGGCTGGGTCATCATCCTGAAAGGACCAAGGAGGAGGCTGATCCCGGAGGTGGGGCCCCTCAGAAAGTAAGCCCCCTGATATACAGAGTCTCCCTGGAATTCCAACTGAGTCTGAGTCTGTGGCTGGTGCTTTGTAAACCCAAAAGAAAAGTACCTTTTGTCTCTAGTATCAGGAGTGCTGTGCAGAATGGTTATGACTTGCAGTTATGAATCAAGAAGGTAAATCAAAGAAAAAAAGGAATCCTTCTAATTTTCCTATTTGATATGATCTGCACTACATTCGGGCTTTCCAGGTGGCACAGTGGTAAAGAAACTGTAAGGGACATGGGTTCAATCCCTGGGTCAGGAAGGTCCCCTGAAGGAGGACACCGCAACCCACTTCAGTATTCTTGCCTGGAGAATCCCATGGACAGAG
Organism: Bos mutus; assembly: GCF_027580195.1. Taxonomy (NCBI): domain Eukaryota; kingdom Metazoa; phylum Chordata; class Mammalia; order Artiodactyla; family Bovidae; genus Bos; species Bos mutus. The sequence goes on along the minus strand of NC_091630.1, from coordinate 52,917,380 downwards.
GAGCCTGGTGGGCTATAGTCCATAGAGTTGCAAAGAGTTGAACACGACTGAAGAGACTGAGCACACACTCACGCACTACATTTGGGCCCCAGCCTACATCAGTGTTGGGTTTCAAAGATGAAATACATTCAGTAAAAAGAACCCATGCTTCCTCTGGAACTTACTGGGTATCAGTATGTCATTTAAACACTTTAGTCTCATTTTCTCACCCGTAAAATGGGATGCGTAATCACAAAAATAATATGAAAACTAGCTATGTGGAGGATCAAAGAGAAACCATATGTGAAGGTAGTACTTGGCCAGCTCTTCTTCTTAACTGAAAATTTCATTTCTTAAATAGTCATTTTCTGGCACCTACTCATAATAAATCTTCTTTCCCAAAGGGAAAGTGATTTTTCTAGTCAAGTAGGAGAGATCTCCAGGAATCTGAGTGATCATAGGCTTTCCATTGATTTGAAACTCTCCCATTGTGGAAACATAAGCTGGGGTCTCCAGAAATGTAGCCTGGAAGCTTTGTCCATGGCTCACTGTGGACCACACCCATGCTTTCCTTGACAACAATCAACACCATCAACCTAAGCATAGCAGCACATGAGTACCGCTGTCTCTTTATAAGCTACTGCTCTTTTTAGTCTCTCTCACAGAAGCCAAACAGAAAACACCATTTCTCTTCTTTTCAAGAGGGTTAACACTATACCACTGCATTGATTAATGTGCCAGGGGTAGGAATATACCAGGATATAATGATTCCACAACCTTACCCCAAATACAGAGGAGACTTACTGAAACTGCCCTTGGGGCCCCCAAGATTGCTGGTACCCAGTCCACAAGTGAACCTACCGGGCCGCAGACAATTTGCAGCACGCTGCGGGTTTGTCCCTCAGGACTGTACGGCTGGTCTTCCCTGCCTAAGGGCTCTGTCTGGGGTCATAGGAGTTGTAGGTCCCTCGGTGCAAACCATAAGGCAGAGGAATTTCATGCCTGGGGGTAGTTCTCCATCAAAGGGGGATGGGAATAGCACAAAAAATGCCCAGTCTCCTCATTAATTGGAGAATTCACAGGGGATTCCCTCACGGCTTTTCAGAGCCTGACTCCCCAAGCCCATCGAGTTGCCCCAGTGGTAACTGGGTCACTGGGCTTCCCAGGCGGTGCTAATGGAAAAGAATCTGCCTGCCAATGCGAGAAGCACAGGAGACGCGGGTTCGAGGTTCGGTACCTGGGAATATCCCCTGGAGGAGGGCATGGCAACCCACTCCAGTATTCTTGCCTGGAGAATTCCATGGACAGAGGAGCCTGGGGGGCTACAGTCCATAGGGTCACAAAGAGTCAGACACAACTGAAGCGACTAAGCATGCATGCACAACCTGGTCATTAACAGGCTGACTGGCTTTTCTCATTTCTGTGCCTCAATTACCCTATTCCTCCCCTCCTGCTCCTGGTAGCCTCCTCCCAAATAAACCCTGGAGCCGAATCTGTCTTTTAGGATCTGCTGTTGGCAGGACTCAAGCCCCCAAATCCTGATTCTCTAGATACTTTCACTCCACAACGATCTCTGAATTGGTTAGAAAGAAAGTAATAATTCACCCAAAAAAAAGTGTGAAAAATAATTGCACGAATTTGTCATTGGGTTGTTTGAATGTAAAGCTTCTTAACTTCTGTTAAGTCACAAATCCTACTGGATTTTCCCAGTATGCAAGAATGTCAAACAAACCCTTAATCGCCTTGTTAACAACTGTAGTCAAATTTTCTGTTGTAGGAAATAAACATCTCAAACACATCTTAAGGTAATGATCTATTTAATGCAAAGGGAACAATTAAAGTTTGTTTAGCCAATGAGCTAAATCAACATACAATGTTTCCTAAAGGTCTTCATACTCCATCATATCTCCAAAATTAGAGATAATCACAATAGGCAACTTCCTTTTCACATCCTTTATTAAATATATCAAACTGGTAAAGACTGAAGAAACTCTCACTGCTTGCCCAAACTTACTAACGAAATGTTCTGTGCTTAGTCGTTCACTCGTGTCCGACTCTTTGCGACCCCATGGACTGTAGCCTGCCAGGCTCCTCTGTCCATGGGATTCTCCAGGCAAGAGTACTGGAGAAGGTTGCCATGCTCTTCTCCAGGGGATCTTCCCAACCCAAAGATCAAACCCAGGTCTCCTGCCTTTTACAAAATCCAATTCCTGGTTTTGAATTTTCCTAAGTGCAGAGGAACTTCTTGTTTATACACTTGAAAATTTAGGCACTGCAGTAATAATGCAGTTTACTGATGAATAATTGCTTTTTTGGTTCTTTTGACTGTTAGCCAAAACATAATTCTTATTAATAAGGAAACTCAGCAAGTGGAGAAATGAGGGAAGAATGGTTTAAAAGCCTTTCATTTCTAAAAGGTTTTATTCATATTGCTTTATATTTTTATACACTTAATTTACTGATCTGACTCGCCCTTGATTTTAAGAACTATAAACTCTTGAAAGCATAACTGTCATCATAGCACAGGCAGCATTATCTTACACTTGTCATCTTTCCAATTAGATAATAGACATACAGAAACTGATCTTATTGTGACACTGCTCTGTGTGTAGTAAATTTCATGATAACAAATCTTTGTATTTTAATATATAGGCCTTGAAAAAATGTATATGCAGCTGACTCCAGGAGGTTTTGATGCTTCAAAATGCAGAGTTCTTGTCATGAACAAATGGTTTACTAACCAGCACATTAAATGCTCTCCTTTGAAGGAAAAGCAGTCCAACAACTAGGACAATGATTCTGCAGGAGAGTGACCCCTTTAAGAGAAACATCAACAACCTCAGATATGCAGATGATAACACTGTAATTGCAGAAAGCAAAGAGGAACTAAAGAACCTCTTGAGGAGGGTGAAGAAGGAGAGTGAAGAAGTTAAGTGTTAGTCCCTCAGTCGAGTCTGACTCTGCGACCCCATGGACTATAGCCTGCCAGGCTCCTCTGTCCATGGGATTTTCCAGGAAAGAATACTGGAGTGGGTTGCCATTTCCTTCTCCAGGAGATCTTCCTGACCCAGGGATCGAACCCAGGTTTCTTGCATTAAAGGCAGACTCTTTACCATTTGAGCCACCAGGGAAGCCCCTTGATGAGGGTGGAGGAGGAGAGTTAAAGAGCCGGCTTAAAACTAAATATTAAAGAAACTAAGATCATGGCATTGGGCCCCATTACTTCCAGGCAAATAGAGGGGAAAAGGTGGAAGTTGTGACAGATTTTCTCTTCTTGGGCTCTAAAATCAGAGGATGATGACTGCAGCCATGAAATCAGAAGGCAACTGCTTCTTGGCAGGAAAGCTGTGACAAACCTAGACAGTGTGTTGAAAAGCAGAGACATTACTCTGCTGACAAACGTCTGTACAGTCAGGGCTATGGTCTTCCCAGTGGTCACATACAGTTATGAGAGCTGGACTGTAAAGAAGGCAGAGCTCCAAAGAATGCATGACTTTGAACTGTGGTGCTGGAGAAGACTCCTGAAAGTCCCTTGGACAGCAAGGAGATCAAACCACTCAATCTTAAGGGAAATCAACCCTGAATACTCGTTGGAAGGGCTGATGCTAAAACTGAAGCTCCAGTATTTTGGTCATCTGATGCGAACAGCCAATTTATGGGAAACTCCCTGATGCTGGGAAAGATTGAGGGAGGAAGGAGAAGAGGGTGTCAGAGGATGAGATGGCTGGATGGCATCACCAATGCAATGGACATGAACTTGGGCACACTTTGGGAGGTGGGGAGGGACAGGGAGGCCTGGCACGCTGAGTCCTTGGGGCCACTAAGAGTCAGACATGACTGAGCAACTGAACAACACCTTTAAGAAGAGATGCATTTGATCATCACACTGCATTCAGTGAGGTCAAATAGTATAGGCTAATCCTGAGATGTTTTTACTGTACTGCTGATGAAGCCATTTGATTATCTTTGGGCTTCCCATCTTCTAGAACTGAAGGTCAGACCAGCATATTTCTTGCTAATTTTACACAGTGCAGCGCTGTCTAGAAGAAAGTAGAATGCGGTGGATTTCGTCTGCCCCTGGATCCAGTTGAGGTTACATTTCTATAAGCGCTGAAATGATGCACGCTTGGAGCTCCACCTTCCGAGATAGCTCCATCATCCCCAGGGGTCCTCGGCCACTTGCTGGGTACCCAGATGTGTTGTCTCAGGTCCACGTGTGCTCTCCCACTGCTGCCCAGTACTCTATGTGGGCACACAGCTATGCCCCCCACAGTCCCGACTAGGGCTGTCTCCCTTGCATCCTCAGTTTTCACTCCCAGTGATGCCAGACTCTCCCAGGGTTCTACTGCTCAGTATGGAAAACTGATCCCCCCTCAGAGCATCCCCCACTGGTCCTGGCATCTTACCAAGTCTCTCAGGAAGTCAGTTCCTTCAGTGTCTGGCTTGCAGCTCCCAACCCAACCAAACAGAAATCTCACCAGGGGGAAAAGAAAAACATTTTCTCTACATCTTCAGATAAGAAAAAAAAAATCTGTCTTGAGGGACCTGAACACAGAGAAAATATAATTCCTCTGTATTGAGTATCAGGTGAGTCATCTGGAGTGATATCAACTCAAACAGCTTCCCTAGGGGCCATTCTCTCCCCAACTGAAGGGTTCAATAATCCCCTTTAAAGGGACTCTCCCAGATCAAAGGAACAGACTGTCCTAAATCTCATATTTTCCAACACAGAATGAAAAAATTCTTGCAGTTTGAAATTCTGACTTTGCTCTTAACCTTCTGCCTTCCCTGTTAATACATTAAATTGTAGGGACACATTTCAAAAACATTCGGGCAAGTTACAAAGCTCTGCATCCCACCTCTCCCCCAATTCCCTGCTCATCAGTCTGGAAAGAGAGTTCAATTCTTAGCTACGTATGCTGCACGAACCACCACATTCCCCTTCGAGGATGCAGTTTACATTTATGCACGCTAAATTGCTTCAGTGAGTCTGACTCTTTGCAATCCCATGGACTGTAGTCCACCAGGCTCCTCTGTTCATGGGATTCTCCAGGCAAGAATACAGGAGTGGCGTCTTGCCATGCCCTCCTCCAGGGGATCTTCCCAACCCAGGGACTGAACCCATGCCTCTTATGTCTCCTTTGGCAAGTGGGTTCTTTACCACAAGCACCACCTGACGCCCATAGCTTACATTTAACCTGGCCCTTTGTTTACAGAATCTTTAAGATTATTGCCAAACTAATGCTTATCTGGAAAAAAAATGGTAAATAAAATAAGCAACATTATGACTCAGTATATGATCTTTAGAACAGTTTCTCTATTGCACCCTTTTTAATTTAGAATTTCACCATCAGATCCTTCCACAATTAAAATTAAATAGTGAATATTCTCATAAATTATGAAAAGGAATTTATCTCAATATTATGATCTTGATATGAACATATGAGCACAAAAATGATCTATGCTCATAATCAAACATTTGGACATTAGAGAAAATTGAAGAGACTACAATACCAGTCTATAGCTATCCACTATTCACATTTGAGACATTTCAATGGTTCTCAACAAACTAACTTGTAGAGGTAAGATCTTATAGTTCTGTAATTCCACAATCTGCTTTCTTCACCTCAAGTATATGATTAGAATCTAACTCTGAGTCAAATGTTTTGAAATGCTTTTTAATGGCTCTGTAATATTCCATAAATAAGCAAACCATAGTTTACTTACGTATTACCCTACTGTTAAACATATAGATTATCTTGTTTTTAGCTAGCATAAAAAAAGTTGTAAAGGTTAGCTTTATATGTAAATCTTTATCAGCATTTCAAATTATTTCCCTAGAACATACTCTGTGAAGTGGGATTGAGGATATAGACTATCTGGCTATAAATTGTCAAATTGCTTTCCATAAAGTACAACAATTTACAATCCCACAAATATAGGAGTGCTTATGTAATGCATTTCTATCAACTTTGAATATCATCAGGAAGAAGTCTCCTACCTCTGGTCAAGATAGAGTAACAAAGGACTGAATTTATCTTCCCACCAAAAATAACTGAAAACATTTGAACCTCCCCAGGCAGTTTCTATTGACTGCTTTTTCCACTCTATGGGCCATACTTGTCTTTCTTTGCATGTCTTATATACTTCAGGCTTCCCTGGTGGCTCAGATGGTAAAGAATCTGCCTGCAATTCAGGAGACCTGAATTCAGTCCCTGAGTTGGGAAGATCCCTTGAAGAAGAGACTAGCAATCCACTCCAGTATTCTTGCTTGGACAATTGCATAGACAGAGGAGCCTGGAGGGCTATAGTCCATGGAGTCCCAAAGAGCTGGACACAGTTGAGTGACTAACACTTACTTACTAACTTACAATATACTTCTCAAAAACTGGATGTTTTAAAAAATGGCAATTCTGCAAATTAGATTCTACCCCCTTCTTAAGGTTTATTTTTTGCTACTATTTGTTGTTATTTGTTATTTTACTAACTTTTCTGAACTGATTCTATAAAACCTGTATTTGTCATGTGTGACCACTAGCATCTTTCCTCATTTACCTCATTTACAGAGATTTCTCATGTGTCTGGAGCCAATGAGTTTCCTAGTTTTTGCCAAGGGACTCCATGGATGTGTTGATGCATGCCTTCAATACTGAGTCAGGCAGTTTATAACTCTGCCTTAGCCTTCACTTTCTATTTGTATAGAGTCCATAGGTAAGAACTTAGGGCTTTGGCTGATCTTTACTGAGTATGCTCACAGCTCTGGGCATGTACACAGCTTCACATATATACATTAATTTCTAGATTTCCAGAAATATGTTACAGCTTTTCCAAGCTCCTAGGAGACATCTCATCCCCAGTTTTTCCTTTTAAGCTTTTTGGTTAGCCTATTTGCCCCAAATGTTATTTACCACCTTCAGTTCAGTTCAGTCGCTCAGTTGTGTCCAACTCTTTGCGACTCCATGAATTGCAGCAGGCCAGGCCTCCCTGTCCATCACTAACTCCCAGAGTTCACCCAAACTCACGTCCATCGAGTCGGTGATGCCATCCAGCCATCTCATCCTCTGTCATCCCCTTTTCCTCCTGCCCCTAATCCCTCCCAGCATCAGAGTCTTTTCCAATGAGTCAACTCTTCGCATGAGGCGGCCAAAGTACTGGAGTTTCAGCTTTAGCATCATTCCTTCCAAAGAACACCCAGGACTGATCTCCTTTAGGATGGACTGGATGGATCTCCTTGCAGTTCATGGGACTCTCAAGAGTCTTCTCCAACACCACAGTTCAAAGGCATCAATTCTTCGGCACTCAGCTTTCTTCACAGTCTAACTCTCACATCCATACATGACTACTGGAAAAACCATAGCCTTGACTAGACGAAGCTTTGTTGGCAAAGTAATGTCTTTGCTTTTGAATATGCTATCTAGGTTGGTCATAACTTTCCTTCCAAGGAGAAAGTGTCTTTTAATTTCATGGCTGCAGTCATCATCTGCAGTGATTTTGGAGCCCAAAAAAATGAAGTCTGACACTGTTTCTACTCTTTCCCCATCTATTTCCCATGAAGTGATGGGACCAGATGCCATGATCTTAGTTTTCTGAATGTTGGGCTTTAACCCAACTTTTCCACTCTCCTCTTTCACTTTCATCAAGAGGCTTTTTAGCTCCTCTTTGCTTTCTGCCATAAGGGTGGTGTCATATGCATATCTGAGGTTATTGATATTTCTCCCGGAAATCTTGATTCCAGCTTGTGCTTCTTCCAGCCCAGCATTTCTCATGACATACTCTGCATATAAGATAAATAAGCAGGGTGACAATATACAGCCTTGACATACTCCTTTTCCTATTTGGAACCAGTCTGTTGTTTACCACCTTAGGCACATACAATGTTAAACAATTGCCCCAGACTACTTTGACAAATACCCTTGGGGTAAAGCTGCTCTGCGCCAAGTGAGCTATAATTGTAAACCTCTTTTTCAAGGTGACCAGGGAACTGGGGAGAATGGGAATTAGGCAGGTTAAAATGTCAGTGTTCTTAGTGAAACTGAGTCATCTTTCTCGAATAAACATCTCCAGATTGCTCCAAGCTCTTTGCTAATTGCCAGATTTCTGAAAAAGTTGACTTTGACTTCTTTTGCCAGTGTTTTCATTGCTTTAATGGAAGAAAGATTTCTTGGAGGTAGTTACTATCTCGGGTTTCCCTGATTGCTTCCATCACTTCATGGCAAATAGAAGGAGAAAAAGTAGAAGCAGTGACAGATTTTATTTTCTTGGGCTTCAAAATCACTGCAGACAAGAACTGTAGATGACATTAAAAGATGCTTGCAGCTTGGAAAAAAAGCTATGACAAACCTAGACAGTGTATTAAAAAGCAGAGACATCATTTTGCCAACAAAGTTCCGTATAGTCAAAGCTATGGGTTTTCCAGTAGTCATGTACGGATGTAAGAGTTGGACCATAAAGAAGGCTGAGCACCAAAGAATGGATGTATTTGAACTGTGGTGCTACAGAAGACTTTTGAGAGTCCCTTGGACTGCAAGGAGATCAAACTAGTAAATCCTAAAGGAATTCAATCCTGAATATTCATTGGAAGTACTGATGCTGAAGCTGAAGCTATAATACTTTGGCCACCTGACGTGAAGAGCCAACTCACTGGAAAAGACATCGACGCTGGGAAAGATTGAGGATAGGAAGAGAAGGGGGCAGCAGAGAATGAGATGGTGAGATAGCATCACTGAGTCAATGGACATGAATTTGAGCAAACTCTGGGAGACAGTGGAGAACAGCAGAGCTTGGTGTGCCACAGTCCATGAGTTCCCAAACAGACAATTCTTAGCAACTGAACAACAGCAACAACTTAACTACCCCATTTTTACTGAAGTCCCATCCCCATCCCCCAGTGCAATGCATATTGTTTTTACTCATTTGTTTCAGCAAAATTTTGCTCAATTTTGAAATCTTAAGTTTTCCTTGGAATCTCATTTAATATACATTATTAATAAAAATTTTTTATTTACACCTATGCATACATGTAATTTTGTACAAGTAGCATTTTACAAAAGGAAGCATTTTATCCACAAAATCCCCCAATAGTCATGTACTTACACACAAGTGAAAACATCCCTCACACAATGCCTACTGTCCCTCAGTGTTTATTAACTTCTGTTCCTACATGCTCAACTGGCTTGCCTCTAATAATGCAAGAGAAACAAGTAGAAGCTAAAATGTGGTAGAAGCAGCAATTTCTGCAAGAATGATGACTCTATCACCTCATGCCACTGCCCTTCAATCTTCATCAGAAATTCTGACCTTCAGTAGTTGAAGAGAAACAAAACTGGAAATGCAGTAAGGCTCTTTTCATATCTCTCTATGGGGAGAAATAGAAGACAAAGTTTTTAACATACTCAGAGCAGCTTCTGGTGTGGCCTATGCTTCTGTGTGGCTCGTTCAGGTCATCCAATTCTTAATCTGCCTAATGTGGCTTCTTTAGCTTATAGACTTTACAGCAAACCTAGGAAAATTTCCACTGTACGAGTCAGAGTGAAAGTGAAAGTCACTCAGTCATGTCCAACTCTTTGCAACAGTCCATGGAATTCTCCAGGCCAGAATACTGGAGTGGGTGGCTGTTCCCTTCTCCAGGGGATCTTCCCAACCCAGGAATTGAACCCAGGTTTCCTGCATTGCAGGCAGGTTTTTTACTGCCTGAGCCACCAAGGAAGCCCAAGAATTTTATATTGCTAATGTTGGGCCAACTTCAGGTGCTAATTACTAACAAGAAAATGTGTGAAACCTCAAAATATGCAAGTGAAAAAAAGTGAAGTCTATTTGCATCAAACCTACCTTTCAATGCTATTCCTCTTGAAGCAGCATGATGTTATTCAACAGCAAGGATTGAAAAGCACTGAAGCAGTATTGCCTAATAGTAAGATGAGACACATTTGGGGTTTTCTTTTTCAGCAGTAACTCTAGAAGGCCCTTGTACCAGTGCTTATAAAACATACCAGGGAAGATCCCTGGCTCTGGATGCAGCCTGCTAGAACCTGAGCAGGGTTCATTTTAAACACAATAATAACTTTGTGGACTATACAGCATTCATGTAACTGAAAACAACATATGGTCTTCAATAAAATGAAAGGCACCCCAGGAAAGGGCAGCTCTGAAGAATATTTTTAAGGAATAGGCATGAAATTAAATTCAACATTCTTTTCCTAACACACACAAAAAAAAACCAGAAATGCTTATTTGTCTTTGTTATTCTAAGAAATTCATGAGGGGGAAATTTTATGTGACTGTACCTTCTCCCCCCTGAAAGAAAACAATGTTCAGAGTACCCCTTAAACCACAAAGATAAAAGAGAAGCAGAACATGTAAGAGCTGTTAGAAGCTATAAGATTTCAACTTATGACACAAAGGTGACTCTCATCAACCCCTATCTGCCAATTGAATTTTTGTATCAGCAATATCTCTAGTCTGTCACAGAATCAATCTTAAAAGTTTGAGAAATCATGCTTTTCAAATATTCATCTTGGGGACTTCCCTGGCAGTCCAGTGGTTAAGACTTCACCTTTCAATGCAGGGGGGTGTAGGTCTGATCCCTGGTCAACAACTACGATTCCACATACCACGTGGTGTGGCTAAAAAAAAAAAAAAAAAAAGTAATAGAATAACAGGAACTGATCATTGGTGCTGTACCCAATCCCAGGCAGAGCTGTGGACATCCACACACACTACTCGCCTGGGTGTCTCTCTCCCTCCTGAAAATTCTGCACAGCGATTTTCAGGAGCAATCATTTACATTAGGATGTAACATGGAGCTGTAAAATGTAGTCATGGAAACCATTATGGCAGAGAGAAAAAGAGAGATTTGGGGATTTAGTGAGTCTTCTTGATTTTTCAAATACAATGGTCCCCTTAGCAAAATAAGTTGGGCCATATGGTGAACTGTGTGTGGTAATTTTCTAAGCTTGCAAATAGAATTCTGCAAAATGTGATCAACTGCTAAGTCACTGCACTCCGAGTAAGCCCAAATTCTACTCCTGCTCACTATTTCCAGGGGTACTAGATGCCAACACTACACATACTGCAAACAAACAGACAACACTCAGGATTTAATTTTAAAAACCATCCAGTAAAGATGCATATATAGGATAAATGTTCACTGAAATTATTCAACCTGAAAAATAGAGAAATAGTTGGTTTCAGAAGGCCATAGACTTCTTTGAAAACTCAGTTGATAATCTCTCTGAAACTCAAAACTGCCCTGGATTCATTCTTTCCTTCTCTCCACCACCTACACTCCATAATATTGCCATTATTCTCATCTAAAAGTGCACATTTTCTATGTCTTTAAATGTAAGGCAGTCTTTTCTACAAACAAAACAATCATAAAATCTCAGTGATAATAAACAGCAAATATATCAGTGGTTCCAGCCTCCATAGTGTTTGTCTTTTCCTGTTGTTTATGAACATGTAACTTCACATTCCTATTTTGCAGATTCTTTTCATTACTTACCCCTTCTCCCATTAAAGTCTTTTATCAGATATTCCATGCCAGCTGAAGTTTTTAATATAGATAGTATTTATGAAAGTCTTTAAAAAATATAAGGAAAATCCCAGAATGACATTTTGGGGTTAAAGTTGAGTGAAATGAGGCCAGTGGGATCTCCAAGGTTTCTCTAAAACCAAACCAGAGAGGCAGGAGATGTCATTCCTCTGAATACATCTGCTACCATTTGGACTCTGCTCCAGTAGCAGGTATAACTGAAGACAGTGTGGTGAAGGATGACTTTAATTTAGCTGGTAGAATATGCCATGATCTTACTTGCTCAAACCATGATTTGCTAAGTCAACCACTTTTGTAACTGATGAACCTATTTCTGCAAACTCATATAACTACAATGGGTTCACAGAGCACCATCATGGATAAGCTGTTCTACAAGAGGTACCAGACAGGCCCTTCGTCTTCAATTTCAGTAACACTGGACAAAAGGCTTGCAAACACATGAGAGGTTAGATTCTGGAGTTAGTTAGGGGACTATTTCTCATCAACAGGAAAGGTCATTGAAACTCCAAGAACTACAACCTTTAATTAAAAAAGAAATATCTTGCCAAATTAAAATTAAAATCAAAATTTGCAGGCCACTGTTTTATCTCCTGTTTCCAGTCTACCTACTGATTGCACACAGCTACACACAAGAAATGTTGAAAAAAACACACTGATCAAGTCCTAAGTTCTTGCCTAATGTTTAATTTTTTTCATTTTTGTAGTTATCATCACCCACTTTATGGATCAAAGCATTGTCGTGGCAATGGGGCTTGCATAACTCAATGAAGAATTGATGCTTTTGAACTGTGGTGCTGGAGAAGACCCTTAAGAGTCTCTTGGACAACAAGGAGATCAAACCAGGCAATCCTAAAGGAAATTAACCCTGAATATTCATTGGAAGAACTGATACTGAAGTTGAAGCTCCAATACTTTGGCCACCTGATGAGAAAAGCCAACTTATTGGAAAAGACCCTGATGCTGGGAAAGATTGACAGCAGGAGGAGAAGGGGGAGGCAGATAATGAGACGGTTTGATAGCATCACCGACTCAATGGACATGAATCTGAGCAAACTCCAGGAGATAGTGAAGGACAGGGATGCCTGGTGTGCCACAGTCCATGGGGTCACAAAGAGTCAGATGCAACTTAGCGACTGAACAGCAACAACAATTATCCTCAGTTTCAATATCTACCTGATATCTCATTCTCACTGAACAGGATGATATTGAAGGCCAACAAAAAGCAAAGGGACTATTCCAGGCATGTGGATACAAGTATATCTCCACCACTTGCTCACTGATTCATTTGATGTCAGTCTTATTCTTATCTGAGGCTCTCAGATACCAAGAGCTTTGGTTTATTTGAAGGCATCTTCCAAACTGAACAAGAAGAGCAAAGTCATCTGGTTCTGCATTCATCGCTCAAGTATAATGAGAGAATTAAAGATTGATGGAAGCAGATGAGGTGGGCTGGGGTCAAGTGAGCCATCATGACAGCAAGTCAATGTCCCACTGTGGGGAAAAGACCAGAGAGGCAAACAAGTGTTAAATTGTAGGGTTCTTGGAATGCTAGGTTGGCAGTTTTCCCTCACTAACTGTTTTAAGGAAGAAAAATGACATGATCTACAAGACCTCTTTGGAGAGACCTAAGTCTGGCTGCCAGGATGGTTAGGAGATAATCACTGAGCCCTCAGAAAGAGGTTGCTGAGAGCCTGAAAAGGTGGATCTAAATGGGGCGGGGCGGGGGGGCGGGGGGTCGACAGACATCAAGCGGACTAAACTTAGTGATTAACTGTATAAATTTATAAATTTCTAATAAAATCATAAGATGCTTAAATGCAATAAGGCATCATAATGACTCTTTTATTTGTTTATGAAATATGAAAAATACAGAGAAAAATGTGAGTATCCATTCACTTACCACCCAGCTTAAGACATAAAATGCTACAGATATGAAGTCCACTATATGCCCTTCCCCAAATCCAATTTCTCCTTCTTGCTCACAGGCTACCTCTATCCTAAATGTATTAAATTTATCCACATTCTCTTTTTTCTCTTCCCCTCATCCCTTTCCTTGTCTGCTGTCACCACTATGCTTCTTTAGAAAAGAAATACTCTCTTGCTAAGCCACAGATTTAAATATTTGCCTGTAGTGTGTCTGAATTTTGGATGAATTTTCTAACTGGCTTCCTTCTCTACACATCGCCATGCTCCCATGATGGTCCCAGCAATCCCCTTCTTCACATGACATAAAACTACATATCTTTCTCATTTGTTCTGACACGGTCATGACACTGGTCATAAATCAATTATTTGCCAGTTACTCTGCTAAGGACTAGAAATACAATAGACATGATAAGTTCATTGTAATCACTGAGTAGGTATTTGTTGAATGAGTGAATAATAAGACTCTATTCCTGCCCTGAGCACATACATACATGTTCAGTCACTTCAGTCATGTCCAACTCTTTGTGACTCCATGAACTGTGGCCCACCAGGCTCTCTGTCCATGGGATCTCCTAGGCAAGAATGCTGAAGTGGGTAGCCATTTCCTTCTCCAGGGGACATTCCCAACCCAGGGATCAAACTCAGGTCTCTTACATCTTATGCACCAGCAGGCAGATTCTTTACCATTGAGCCACCTGGGAAGCCCACCCCATAAAGGTGAGTCCCGTGGTTTATTCCATGGTACATCAGAACGTTATCACTTAATCTGATGACTTGTCACTTAATCATTTCTAGACCACTACCATTCTTGCAACTTTACAAGGTAAAGGCATAAAGAAAATATGCTTACTTGCCAAGATGAGAACCAGCCCCCCCCCATGGAAGATATTGCAGTTCTGGTCAGACAATATCCACTTCCCCCAGAGTGGCAGTGGAAAGACATCACCAGCTCATCACCAGACATCAACTCGGGCCCCACCTTGACCAATGCCTGGAAGCACTGTGCATGCGAGGACCACTCCAGAAAGACTTTCCTGCCTCCCCACTTCTAACAGTGGGGACTTGCCTTGACTGTGAGGTGGAGAAGGACTACTTACTTATCATAGTTATCCAACGATAATAATGGTCATAGAAAAACTAATAATAATGACTAGCATATATTGAGCACTTACTATATAAGTGATATGCATATAAAATTCACATGTGGCATCTTATGTAATCCTTACAGACTCTCCACAGAACATCAGGTCTCACCCGCTTCAGATCTAAGGACTCTACAGACTGAAAGTGAGGGGATGGAAAAAAGGTATTCCAAGCAAATGGAAATCAAAAGAAAGCTAGAGCAGCAATACTCATACCAGACAAAACAGACTTGAAAATCAAGTGACAAATCCTCTACGCCCAAGGATAATAACACCATTCAAAAGTGTGTATTATATTGGGGTTTTCTGTAAATTCAAAGTCAGAGATGCTCTTAGAATATTTCTAGGAAACCAATATATTTTGAACACCATGTATTAAAACAAAAAAAAAAGTTTAAAAATCCATGTCTCATTATTTCCCACTATATTTCATGGAAAATTTCCCAACTCACCCTCAAGATTGTTAAGCAGTCTCTCCAAAAAGAGCCAGAAAAGGCAGAGGTATGCCTATCCAAAAGCTTTCAATTCTTTAGGAAAATGTTATGATAATAAAAGCAAGCTTTGGGTGGCTCAGTCAGTAAAGCATCTGCCTGCAGTGCGGGAGACTTGGGTTCGATCCCTGGGTTGGGAAGATCCCCTGGAGAATGAAATGGCAACCCACTCCAGTACTCTTGCCTGGAAAATCCCATGGACTGAGGAGCCTGGTAGGCTACAGTCCATGGGGTCGCAAAGAGTTGGACAGGACTGAGCAACTTCACGTTTGTTCACATTGGTGCCATGAGCCACTAATTATTGGCAAAACAGTAGCAATAATAACAATAATAGCATAAAGACTGAGAATGGGAAAGTCTGGGCAGGAGAAAAGTGATCCTTGGTGGAGGAGAAATCGATCAATGCCAAGTTCAGGGATTATATTGACTGCATTGCTCATTTGTTTAGTAGGCAACCAACAGCAGGTAAGGACTCACCTTCTCTCCACCTGCCACACCAGGCAGTGGTTCCCTATCTTCTGAGGCAGCAAGCCCTGGGCTGTGATTTATGTTAGCAACAGAAGTTTCATTTCCATGGTTCCCTTATGATTTCTAGAGACAATTATATATATATATATATTTTAAAGCTTGGCTGATTTTATTCATGGATTCCACCCAATAGTTGACACATTACAAGTGGCATAAGTCCACATTTTGTAATGTGTATCAACATCTCACAGTTATGAAGTACTGCATTATTAAGCAGAAAGGTCTTTTTAAAATGATGCATCTGTGACAATCCAGCTCAGGGCACCCAACTGTGGGCTCCTGTTGCTTATGGGAACCAGGATATCTCATTGGTCTTTGCTGGCTGAGGCCTCACAGAGGTCCCCCCAGGACAGCACAGAGGCAGACTGGCAATTAGTCTCATCTCAGGTGGCAGTGCCAATGTGTGGCAGAGGCTGCAAAGAACATGCATTCATGGAAGAGAAGGACTCAAACAAACTCTCAGGACATGTGGCCTACTCTTTGGTATTTTTTAGGACATAATAATTAACTCTGTTTAGGCACCACCTTCTCAAGAAGAATTTCTGCAGAAGGTATACTATGTAGGCTGGATTTTTAAAGAAAAATAAGAATTCACCAGGTGGCAAAGTGGGTGAAGGCCCAGCAGATGGAAAAACATAGAGGCATTAGAATGTTCTCAGCCTTGGTCGAGACGAGTTGTGAGGTTTACATGCATTTTTACGTGAGATCATAATATTTATCAGTTTGTGTAGGGATTATTTTTTAAGTTCTTGAAATACCATTTAAAATGGTAATCTCTTACATATATGGGCTGCATTTATTTAATCACACATTAATTGTGAGGAGTTAGGTTTCTCCCAACTTTTCTGTATTATAAACAAGCCTTCAAATAATATCTCTGTGTATAAATTTCCATCTGATTTTCTGATAATTTATTTAGAGACTATTCCCAGAAGTGGAAAATACTCAGCAAAGGGGAATGGAAATACAGGACCTTCTAGATGTGTATTGACAAATTGCTTTCCAGAAAAGCTTGCATCATCTGACTTTCCATCCACCTATTAGACATTTGGGAGCATTAATTTGATCAAAACTTGCTAACGGAATTGAGCTAAAATTTTTATTTCTTTGAACATTTTCTTCCTAATATGAAACGGTCATTTGTTCATTAAGTAGTAACATCTCTCTTCTTTTGGAGAAGGTACTCTGACAGGGAGAATATCAATTTTTCTATTGCATCTACCCACAATGTAAAGAGTGGAAAGGATTACTGCCCACCATTCTGACCTGGTCTAAAGGGATAGAGCGGGAGCGAGTAGAGGGACTTTAATTCCCAAACTTCTGCCTGGTGTTGGAATAACAAATGTTGCTGAGTCTGTTGCTTGATAAGTCTCAGAGCATGATCTAGAAGCAGAAGGATGAGGAAATAAGAATGGACATTGCTCTGCCTGATAATGTAATGCTTCCGCCTTGCCTGTAGGAAAAATCTCTTCTTATTAACTAAAAAGTACTGTCTGCTGTTGGGTGATGTGTATGTGTGTTCTTTTCACAATTATATGCCCAATTTTACATGGTCACATGGCACAGAGGCTGAACTCAGAATAGCTGAGGGATTAATACGTATTTGTCGGCATCAAATGTCAAATTGCTTGCTTAGTTGTGTGTGACCCTTTGCAAGCATGGGGACTATAGCCCTCCAGGCTCCTCTGTGCATAGGATTTCCCAGGCAAGAATACTGGAGCGGGCTGCCATTTCCTCCTCTAGAGGATCTTCCTGACCCAGGGATCAAACCCACATCTCCTATGTATCCTGCATAGCAGGTAGATTCTTTATCCTCTGAACCATCAGGGAAATTTTAAATGCCCTATCCAGGAACTAAAACAATAAGCACAAGTCTTATCATTTTCTAGCTCTTGATTTAGACTTTATTTTCTTTTACACTGACTTCATTCTCAGTCAGGCTTTCTCCATGGACCTGTCCACGTGGACCTCACCAGCTCCATACTTTCTGGGACTTTTAGTGTCTAAGATCTCAAAAAGAGAGGGTGCCTCTTTTTCAATCACTTTTCAATCATTTCAGGATAAGTCCTACAGAGGACTTTGACACATCTTAAAAATTCTACCCATTTTTGTACCAATCACCAAAGCCAGGAAGGATGTGGTACTCTGTGTACTCTTTGCTGTTCAGTCGCTAAGTTGTGTCCGATTCTTTGTAACCCCATGAACTGCAGAATGCCAGGCTTGTCTGCCACCGAGGAAGGAAAAGGATGACCGTGCAACAATGAAGTCAGTGGCAACAACAACATATGTGCTAGGTCACTCAGTCATGTCTGAGCCTTTGGTAGCCCAAGGACTGTAGCCCACCAGGCTCCTCTGTCCATGGAATTTTTCAAGCAAGAATACTGGAGTGGGTTTCCATTTCCAATAGCATACCTCAACCTAACTCAAGTACACAGTAGATTGACTCAACCACCCACACTAACAACTTGAGAGAATAAGATGGCCTATTGCCGGAGAAGAAGAGTGTTTACCTTGCTCTCTATTATTCTTCCACATTCAGGGTCCAGCATTTCATTAAAAACTAGGAGATACCCACAAAATCAAGGAGAGCAAAAAAATCAGTGCATTGTTAGAAGATAAAGCAAGTGACAGAATGAGAGCCAGAGACACCCCAGATGTTGGCACCATCATGCAGGAACTTTTATAAAACTACAGCTAATCTGTTCAAGGATCAAGTATAAAATATGGGCAACATGCGTGAACACATGGGGAATTCAGCAGGAAGATGAAAATGATAATTAAAAGTCAGAAAGAAATGCTAGAAATAAAAATCACCCACAACAGAACTTTGGCATACGTAAAGCAGAACCTGATAGTACTGAAAAGAAAAATAGACAAATCTATAATTAAAATTAGAGATGTCAACACTTCCCTCCCAGTAACCAATAAATAACACAAGTAGGCAGAAAATCACTAAAGATATTGGAGACCAGAACATTACCAAGCAAGCTGATATAATTGACATTTATAGAACATTTATTCACCCCAAAACAAGATACAAATTCTTTTCAAAGGCACATCGAGCATTTATCAAGACAGACCATGTTCTTGGATAAAAACAAATCTCAGTAACATAAAAGGAATGAAATCATGAAAGTACCAAGAAGTTCTGCAGTAACTGTACATTATATGTTAATAAGAAGAGAATGTCAACTGTTTTATTGCATCATACATAAAAATTAACTAAAAATGAGTCACAGACCTAAATAAAAATGTTAAAACTATAAAACTTTTAGAAAAAAGATACATAAGCCCTTGTTATAGGAAAGATATCTTAAATAAGATATAAAAAGCACAAATCATACAGGGAAATATTAACAAATTGGACATTATCAAATTTAAAACTCTCCCTTTTTTTATCTTCTATTTTCCTTGAAAAAAAGACATAAGTTTTTAAATTTCTCTGGAATTTATTAAAGTTTGATTTTTTTTCTCTATCAGTGCTTATAATTCAGAGAGCCATCTTCATCCAGACTTTGAGTTAAAAATGTCTCATATTCCTCCTTGTATCTTTTTAGGGACTTAAAAAGAAGTGGTTGAAAGTTACAACTATTTCCACTATTATCACTGAATATAACTATCACATACTGCTTTGTATGTAACCATTACAACTACTTTGTAGTTATCTGTTCGTCAGACTTTCCCCTTCTATGGGAAGAGGCTCATGAGAAGAAATCGCTCTTCATTAATCTCTGATCACAGTGTCTGGCAAAAGATAAAGACCTGACAATGGTATCTTGAGAAATAAATGAGTGATAGGGGTCTGAACAGCTGTGGTTTATCCCTCCCCCTTCCTTGACCATGGGGTCAACACAGGCCTACTCACAGCACTCTTTATAAAAGCTAAATTCTGCTTCTCTGCATCTTATGGTGTAACCCACAAAAACCAAGCCAGTCTCACCAGAGAAGCACCTGTTCAGTTCAGTTCAGTCGCTCAGCCGTGTCCAACTCTTTGCAACCCCATAGACCACAGCACACTAGGCCTCCCTGTCCATCGCCAACTCCCAGAGTTTACTCAAACTCATGTCCATTGAGTTGGTGATGCCATCCAACCATCTCATCCTCTGTCATCCCCTTCTCCTCCTGCCCTCAATCTTTCCCAGCATCAGGGTCTTTTCAAATGAGTCAGCTATTCGCATGAGGTGGCCAAAGTATTGGAATTTCAGCTTCAACATCAGTCCCTCCAATGAACACTCAGGACTAATCTCCTTTAGGATGGACTAGTTAGACCTCCATGCGGTCCAAGGGACTCTCAAGAGTCTTCTCCAACACCACAGTTCAAAAGCATCAGTTCTTTGGTGCTCAGCTTTCTTTATAGTCCAACTCTCACATCCATACACGACTACTGGAAAAACCATAGCCTTAACTAGATGGACCTTTGTTGGCAAAGTAATGTTTCTGCTTTTTAATATGCTATCTAGGTTGGCCATAACTTTCCTTCTAAGGAGTATGCGTCTTTTAATTTCATGGCTGCAGTCACCATCTGCAGTGATTATGGAGCCCCAAAAATAAAGTCAGCCACTGTTTTCACTGTTTCCCCATCTATTTCCCATGAAGTGATAGGACCAGATGCCATGATCTTTGTTTTCTGAATGTTGAGCTTTAAGTCAACTTTTTCATTCTCCTCTTTTACTTTCATCAAGAGGCTCTTTAGTTTTTTTTCACTTTCTGCCATTAGAGTGGTGTCATCTTCACATCTGAGGTTATTGATATTTCTCCCAGCAATCTTGATTCCAGCTTGTGCTTCTTCCAGCCCAGTGTTTCTCATGATGTACTCTGCAGATAAGTTAAATAAGCAGGTTGACAATATACAGCCTTGACATATTCCTTTTCCTATTTGGAACCAGTCTGTTGTTCCATGTCCAGTTCTAACTGTTGCTTCCTGATCTGCATATAGGTTTCTCAAGAGGCAGGTCAGGTGGTCTGTTATTCCCATCTCACTCAGAATTTTCCACAGTTTATTGTGATCCACACAGTCAAAGGCTTTGGCATAATCAATAGAGCAGAAGTAGATGTTTTTCTGGAACTCTCTTGCTTTTTCCATGATCCAGTGGATGTTGGCAATTTGATCTCTGGTTCCTCTGCCTTTTCTAAAACCAGCTTGAACATCAGGAAGTTCACGGTTCACATATTGCTGAAGCCTGGCTTGGAGAATTTTGAGCATTACTTTACTAGCATGTGAGATGAGTGCAATTGTGCTGTAGTTTGAGCATTCTTTGGCGTTGCCTTTCTTTGGGATTGGAATGAAAACTGACCTTTTCCAGTCCTGCGGCCACTGCTGAGTTTTCCAAATTTGCTGGCATATTGAGTGCAGCACTTTCACAGCATCATCTTTCAGGATTTGGAATAGCTCAACTAGAATTCCATCACCTCCACTAGCTTTGTTCGTAGTGATGCTTTCTAAGGCCCACTTGACTTCACATTCCAGGATGTCTGGCTTTAGGTCAGTGATCACACCATCGTGATTATCTGGGTTGTAGGGGGAAACAGTGGAAACAGTGTCAGACTTTATTTTTCTGGGCTCCAAAATCACTGCAGATGGTGACTGCAGCCATGAAATTAAAAGACACTTACTCCTTGGAAGGAAAGTTATGACCAACCTAGATAGCATATTCAAAAGCAGAGACATTACTTTGCCAACAAAGCTTCGTCCAGTCAAGGCTATGGTTTTTCCTGTGGTCATGTATGGATGTGAGAGTTGGACTGTGAAGAAAGCTGAGCGCCAAAGAATTGATGCTTTTGAACTGTGGTGTTGGAGAAGACTCTTGAGAGTCCCTTGGACTGCAAGGAGATCCAACCAGTCCATTCTGAAGGAGATCAGCCCTGGGATTTCTTTGGAAGGAATGATGCTAAAGCTGAAACTCCAGTACTTTGGCCACCTCATGCGAAGAGTTGACTCATTGGAAAAGACTCTGATGCTGGGAGGGATTGAGGGCAAGAGGAGAAGGGGACGACAGAGGATGAGATGGCTGAATGGCATCACTGACTCGATGGACGTGAGTCTCAGTGAACTCCAGGAGTTGGTGATGGACAGGGAGGCCTGGCGTGCTGCGATTCATGGGGTCGCAAAGAGTCAGACACAACTGAGTGACTGATCTGATCCAATCAGAAAGATCTTTTTTGTACAGTTCTTCTGTGTATTCTTGCCACCTCTTCTTAATATTTTCTGCTTCTGTTAGGTCCATACTGTTTCTGTCCTTTATTGAGCTCATCTTTGCATGAAATGTCCCCTTGGTATCTCTAATTATCTTGAAGAGATCTCTAGTCTTTCCCATTCTATTATTTTCCTCTATTTCTTTGTACTGATCACTGAGGAAGGCTTTCTTATTTCTCCTTGTTATTCTTTGGAAATCTGCATTCAAATGGGTATGTCTTTCCTTTTCTCCTTTGCTTTTAGCTTCTCTTCTTTTCACAGCTATTTGTAAGCCCTCCTCAGACAGCCATTTTGCTTTTTTGCATTTCTTTTTCTTGGGGATGATCTTGATCCCTGTCTCCTGTTCAATGTCACGAACCTCAGTCCATAGTTCATCAGGCACTCTATCTATCAGATCTAGGCCCTTAAATCTATTTCTCACTTCCACTGTATAATCATCAGGGATTTCATTTAGGTCATACCTGAATGGTCTAGTGGTTTTCCCCACTTTCTTCAATTTAAGTCTGAATTTGGCAATAAGGAGTTCATGATCTGAGCCACAGTCAGCTCCCGGTCTTCTTTTTGCTGACTGTATAGAGTATACATTTCTTTGTGTTCTGCCTTTCATGACATAGGAGGGCCTCATTACATTACTTGCAATGAAGGGGTTTTCTCTGCTGGAAGGCAGTATAGCTAGAAGTTTAGACCATAGGCTGTGGAAACCAAATTCGTGAGATTAAAGGCAAGTTTTGCTTCTCACTAGTTTTGCAAAGACAGTGTCTTTCTCTACAAGATGGGGAGAGTACATCTCTGATATGGCCATTTCGAGGATTAGTTGAGATAACACATGTGAATATAGCACCTAGGAAGGACACAGTGAAGGTGAGATCTCTTTTCATTAGATATACTGTTGTTGTTGCTAAGTCATGTCTGACTCTTTTGCAACCCCATGGACTGTAGCCCACCAGGCTCCTCTGTCCATGGGATTCTCCAGGTAAGAATACTGGAGTGGGTTGCCGTTTCCTTTTCTAGGGGATCTTCCAGACTCACGGATCAAACCCGAGTCTCCTGCACTGGGAGGTGAATTCTTTACCACTGAGCTGTCTGGGAAGCCCCTTTGTCAGCTATGTTGTCCCTCTATCCATTTCACTGAGGGTTAACATTTCACTGACAGTTTGCAGTGAAAACTGTACAGGCTAGTACATTGGGAAGAGGCGGAGGGCCGGGGGCAACATTGAGTTTTATGTTCTCACGCCAACTGGCCTTGCTGGTTGGAAGAAGGCAACTCTCTTAACATCTCTAGCTATGTTAAGAATGAGGGGCTGTGTTCAACCTTCCCGGATCCTGTGGTTCTGAGATCATCCCGCAGGATGGCTGTGATTGATAGAAGAGCGTTCTCAGTGAGCTTTGCTCTTGTGCTCTGTCTCTGCAGAGATGAACCACTATTTTTCATCTCATCTTGTCATCAGGGTCCCTCCATTATCCCTGATGTATCCACTGACACATATGCTGAAAGGTCTGAGAGCCTGGGCACCACCTTCATTCAGCTTCATTCGTGCTGTGATTTCTCACCTATGGAGAACTGTTCTATTTGGGTATCACTCCAGCAGCTGGCTTTCTCCTGCTCTTTTTATGTCTCTTGCTTGCTTTACAAATTAGAGAGAAAAATTCTTTCATCCTTTTTTATTTCTGTCATGGGGATGAGGGCTGGGAGGAAGCTGATCTTCAAATATCTCTTTCTAGATGCTCAGACAATAGGAAATCGAAGGGCACTGTAGAATTTGCTTTTAAGCTAAAGTAAATACATCTGGGATTGTACCTGCTGGGTTTCTGGGCTGTAAGTAAATACTAAACAAGTGATTATTTCACCAGGATTTTAAATACAGGCTCATTTGCTTCTGTGGAATTCTAAGTGAGACTCATTTTTGAAACGGCTGGTGAAAAGAGACCACAAACTCTGTATTCTAGGCAAATGGTATAACCTCCCAAGGCCATCCACCATCTGCCAGCCAAGTAAGTGTCTAAGTTGCTCCAGCACAAATCCCACTCCAGTAAACAACATTAACCAAAAGGTTCACTTTGCTGAATCATTTTCAAGTCCTGAAAAGTGGTCCACACTGACGTTCATCATGGCATTAGGGGAGAAGACATCACTTTAGAGGAAGGGTGATCTGAGTTTGAGTAATTTGCAGGAAAGAATGAAGACTAATAATAATAAAATCATAGTAGATCCTGCTTACTGGCAACTTACTCCTTCCTGGCCCTGGGCTCAGCACTTCCCAATATCATCTTGGTGCATTTTCAACACAAATCTTGGAGGCAAACACATTACCTACTTTTGCAGATGACAAAAGGGAGGCTCTGAGAACTTCAATGACCTCACCTCAACTCACACAGATGGTAAATGGCAAAACCAGGATTCATACCCTGTCCTGCCGGAAACCCAAAACTGCTCTGAATCAGTGGTCTCCTGAATCAGGACTCCAGGCAAGTGCACTTCCTTGGCTATACACACGCTCCCTGAGGAGCCTGAAAAAACAGAAACCACTGGCTTTGTTTGTCCTGGGAGATACTGAATCAGAGCACTCAGATGTGAGCCAGGAAATACTTACAGGAGCCACAGCCCAGCATAGACTCTACAATAACCCCTGGGCCGTGGCATCTGGCCCCATCACTTCAGGGCAAATAGAAGGGGAAAAAATGGAAACTGTGGCAGATTTTATTTTCCTTAGCTCCAAAATCACTGCAGACAGTGACTGCAGCCATGAAATTAAAAGATGTTTGCTCCTTGGAGCAAATGCTATGACAAACCTCGACAGCATATTAAAAAGCAGAGACATGACTTTGCCAACAAAGGTCCATCTAGTCAAAGCTATGGTTTTTCCAGTAGTCATGTATGGATGTGAGAGTTGGACCATAAAGAAGGCTGAAGTGAAGTGAAGTGAAAGTCACTCAGACGTGTCCAACTCTTTGCGACCCCATGGACGTGGAATTTTCTAGGACAGAATACTGGAGTGGGTAGCCTTTCCCTTCTCCAGGGGATCTTCCCAACCCAGGGATCAAACCCAGGGCTTCTGCACTGCAGGCAGATTCTTTACCAACTGAGCCATAAAGGAAGCCCAAGAATACTGGAGTGGGTAGCCTCTCCCTTCTCCAGCAGATCTTTCCAACCCAGGATTTGAACTTGGGTCTCCTTCATTGCAGGTGGATTCCTTACCAACTGAGCTATCAGGGAAGCCCCGAAGAAGGCTGAGCACCACAGAATTGTTGCTTTCAAACTGTGATGCTGGAGAAGACTCTCGAGAGTCCCTTGGGCTTCAAGAAGAACAAACTAGTTAATCTATTCATTGGAAGGACTGATACTGAAGCTCGAATACTGTGGCCATCTGATGCGAAGAGCTGACTCATTGGAAAAGACCCTGATTCTGGGAAAGATTGAGAGCGAAGGAGAAGGGGATGACAGAGGATGAGATGGTTGGATGGCAACACCGACTCAATGGACGTGAGTTTGAGCAAACTCCAGGAGATGGTGAAGGACAGAGAAGCCTGGCATGCTGCAGTCTGTGGGGGTGCAGAGTCAGACACAACTTAGTAACAAGAACAATAATAATCCATGGACTCTGGATCTGTGGGAGAAGATTGCAGAAAGAGTCTCTAGATTGTGGCTGAAGAAAAGAGAACGATGGCTGGGCTTGGAGGTAACAACACAGGCTGTCATCTTTGGGGCAAGTTGCTTGATGGTGCTGTACCTCAGATTCACACATCTAAGACAGGTCATGGCATGTATCTCCTGTATCTTCTAGTATCATCTAAGGTTTCAGTGAAGATCAGAAAAGATCATGGTAGAATCCTGTATACACACATATCATAGACATATTACTCTAGTATTCTATTTCTTGAATGCCCTGGGTAGAGAAGACTTCAGTGCTCTATCCAGAACAATGTGGATTCTGTTTTCACAATTTTTTAAAATTGAGGTATGGTGTGGATCAGTGGTAAAGAATCTGCCTGCCAGTGCAGGAGATGCAGGTTCCATCCCTGGGTCAGGAAGTTTCTCTGGAGAACAAAATGGCAATCTACTCCAGAATTCTTGTCTGGGAAATCCCATGGACAGAGGAGCCTGGCAGGCTACAGCCCATGGAGTCACAAAGAGTCAGACACAATTTAGTGGCTAAGCAACAACAATAGCTGGTTCACAATATCTATTGCAAATCCCACTCCCCACACCCTCCCAGTGCCCTTGTTCACACCATCAGCACCTATGGTTCCCCTGAAGGCTGCCCTGAGGCAACTGAAGTTGCTTTGTCCTTAGAGGTTTACTGGGTGTCAGGGAGGACTGGAGGCCCTCCAGGCTCAAATCCAATTCTGAGGCAGAATCTTCTCTGAAAAGTTCCCTCTGCAGGAGCAGGACTCTAGGATTATACCTGAGATTACATCCTCACATGGCTTTTCCCCCTTTCCTGTCCCACCTTGCTCATTCCCCCACCAGTCTCTCCTGGGAACCCTTCTATAATAAACTGCACAGGAATCTTCCCCTGAAACTCTGCTCTAACCTAACCTCTAGGTTTCCTCTCAAAGTCTGACAGCAGTGCCATTTTATCCAGGACCTAAGAACACAGACACTCATCACTTTGCCTGCGTCTTTCCTTCTTCCCAAGCCCAGTGCCATCCTCTAGTCTGAGGCTGTGATGGAGTTCTAGACTCTCACCCTGTTCATCAACAGTTTTTTCCCCTGCCTTTCAGTTGAAGGCACTGGGAATGCTGGGGTGGAAGGCAGTGAGCAGACTGTGGCCCATTTGCTTGCGTGCATGCTAAGTCGCTTCAGTCGTATCCGACTCTTTGCAACCCTCATAGACTGTAGCCTGCCAGGCTCCTCTGTCCATGGGATTTTCCAGGCAAGAATACTGCGGTGGGTTGCCATGCCCTGCTCCAGGGCCCATTTGCTTGGTAAGTATCAAATCTCTTCCCAGAGGCAATGAATGAAATAGCTGCTCAAGTGGGAGAAAGGGGAAAAGAGGAGAAATTGATGCGGTGATACTAGTTCATATTTCCAAAATCTTGTTTTACCACATGGAACTCAGTGTCACAAGTGCTTTTTTCATTTTTGCTTACTGCCAGCTTCCTTTTTACTCCTTGGTTCTCACTGGGCAAGATTTTGGGAAAGAAGTTTCCACACTATTAGTTTCCCACTGTTCTCTTTCGAGTGGCAGATGAAGGTCCCTCTAAATAGGACTCCATGCTGCCGGATCCCTCTCTTTGACTCCCTTATCCTAGGTTGAACAGGATCCATAGGGTGTGAGGGAGGTCAAAACTCCTAAAATTTCTAGATGAAAAGGAATATCTCTGAACACTAGGAAGTTTAGCTATTTGAGCAACCAAATATTTTTCACAATACCGCTATTTCACTTTAACTTATTCAAGCTACAGTAGGAAATTTTCAGCAGAAAAAATAAAAACCTGAACTCTTAGAGTCAGCGCATCCTTCTTCCTGAATATTGAACATCTATAAACCCCAAAATAGCTGTAAGAAACTATTTTAGGGAAAGGATTGACATAATGATCCTAAAATGAATGTTACCAACTGTTTTCATATCCTATATTTAGAAAGCATCTGTTTATGTTGTTTTGCTGTGCTAATGATTGAAATATGAATGGTTTGATCATCTTTCAAATATCAAATAATCTTTATTTTGACAAATGTCCTTATTGGTTCAGGATTTCAAACCCAAGTACCTAGAATGAAGCATCATAGTCAATTTTTTTTTTTTTTTTTTTGCCATCAAGAGAAGCAACTCTAGGGCCTTAGGGATCACAGAATTACCTTACATCCCAACCTACTACTGGTGCAGACCATGTGATGCTGAAATAGATAGGTGAGAATCAGAACATTTGCCCCCTGGAACAGCTATTTCAGCTGCACAATGACAAACAGTGGGAATGGCTGGTATTTTACTTATGTCTAACATTTAGGTTTTTAACAAATGACCAAGAAAACTGGATTTAAAAAAAAAAAACAAAAACTTATGACTGAGATGACTGAGATGGCAGAGGAAAAGATCAATTTCCAATCAATATTGAAAAACTGTTTAAAAACTCTATAAATAATTCAAACTCAGGGCCTGTAGCAATAAGCTACTTAACACTTATGGGAAGGAAGAAACACAAAGCCCATGAATGAACAAAACAGCATCAACACTTTTAGGTATTGAATGAAAAAGACTGAATTCCATTTCAATATTCCTTCAGTAAAATTTTATCTTATTTGTTTTATTTTTTTGGCCATACTGCTCAGCATGTTAGGTCTTAGTTCCCCGACCAGGGATTGAACCCATGACCCCTTGCATTGGAAGCATGGAGCCTTAACCACTGGACCACCAGAGAAATCCAGTAAAACTTTAAATGATGCTTATAAACATACTGTAAAAACCTGAAAATAATAATTTTAAAAACCTATCATCATATGATGGTACATATATAAGAACATTTTAAAATGTATGTATCAATTTTATGCCATTAGTGATTACATCCATATGCACTAGAATGTATACATAAACATCTCCAAACTTTCTGCAATATGGTTAAATTCCTCATAAAAATATGAAAATATAAACCCATTAAAATTACATCAATTTTTAAATGGGCACCA
This sequence comes from Bos mutus, assembly GCF_027580195.1. NCBI lineage: Eukaryota > Metazoa > Chordata > Mammalia > Artiodactyla > Bovidae > Bos > Bos mutus. The sequence continues at coordinate 52,888,945 of NC_091630.1, read as the reverse complement.
AGGCACACTTTACAGAGCTCTGAAATCCAGCTAAACGTTACAGTCCCTGTTTGCCGGCCGGCAGAAACGCCATGGCTGCCACCGCCTCTCTGTTCCCTGAAACTTGCAGAACAGGTGTCAGTGGCTTGAAGAAAACTGCAGAAACATCTGCCCCCATGTCTACCTTCAGCCTTCAGCACATTAGTCTCCACCAGGACCCCTGCCTCCCTCTCCCCAGTCAAGTGCCTTCCCCTAGTGCTGGTTTTATAACAAAATGAAGGAGTTTTTCTTTATAAATAAAGATCATTTGCACAGAGAAAAAAATCTTAGAAAACAATGTGGATATCACTACAACCACAGAGAAGCTATACTACAACCCTTAACTAAAAATCATAAAGAACACTTTATGTTTTCAGTACACAGCAAAACAACAAATAAAATCATAACTATGCAAACAAAAGAATGTATGTGTGTGTGCTAAGTCATGTCCGACTCTGTGCAACCCCGTGGACTGTAGCCCACCAGGCTCCTCTGGCAATGGGATTCTCCAGGCAAGAATTCTGGGGTTGCCACGCCTGCCTCCAGGGAATCTTCCCCACCCAGGGATTGAACCTGTGTCTCTTACATCTCCTGCACTGGCAGGCAGGTTCTTTACCACAAGTGCCACCTGGGGACCCAAACAAAAGAATGACTGCTGCTAAATCAAGAACTACAGCAGCCTCGCCGTTTAATAAGTTGAAAACAATGTGTTTTTAAAAAGCTGCCCAAGCTTTCCATGAATCTATTCTCCTTAATTTTGCACTATTTAACACAAGCTGGGGTATAAAAATCTCTTAGAGATCTTGTGGAAGACATGAGAAATGGAATGGTGGATTCAAATTATATATGATGAAAAGAAAAATAAACCAGACAAAAAGAGCACACACGTGCACTTGTGTGCACGCACACACACACACGCACAACTATTCTCAAACTGCTGCACTGATGACTTTGAATCAGTGTTTGGAACAGCTGGACTCAACAGAGGGACAAAGTTTTAATGACACCTCAGTCCATTCATTCTGCTTACTGCTTCCTTCTTATGCATGTACACAGAGGGATACATGATAAAAGATATCTGGGTCTAATCAAGGCTAATATTCTTTTCAACAAGTATAAAATGAATATTCTAAGTGACAAGGAATCATTATGCCATAGTTAATTGACAGCAATTTTTCTTCCTTTGTGGTTCAGTTGCTAAGTCATGTCTGACTCTTTGTGACCCCATGGACTGCAGCACACCAGGCTTCCCTGTCCTTCACTATCTCCCAGAGTTTGTTCAAACTCATGTCCACTGATTTGGTGATACTATGCAACCATCTCATCTTCTGTCATCCCCTTCTCCTTATGCCTTCAATCTTTCCCAGCATCAAGGCCTTTTCCAATGAATCTTTTCTTCCTTAGTGGAATATAAAATAATGGTGAAATCTTGCAATCAGTGGTGACTTAGATTGAATAAAATGCAGCATTACCAACACCAGTCCTTTTCAGCAGGTTTTGTAGCTACTTTGAGTCATTATCCACTATTTTGGAACTACCGTGCTCTTCTATGTTGTTTAACACCACATCCATCATTTAGGGGAAAATTATTAACAAGGACTTGTGAATGGATAGAAGTCCTGAAAATAAGAAGGCCAGTGAGATGATACCGAGACTGAAGATGATTAAACTTAATTTCAGGAAAAACAGCTATATGGGACTTTTTATGCCTTCTAATCATCTGGGAGAAAGAATTGATCTTTAAGGTTAGAAAGAATTCCAACTGGCAGGAAAAAACCTAACTCCTGGGAACAAGTCAAATAAAAACCTCATCCCACTCCTGGAATTCTCTCTTCCAGGAAGAAGATAGTGCAGGGGAAAAAGCATCTGAGAAGGGAGAGAGATGTTAGGAACAGACTGGGGACAGGGAAAGTGAGAGAATAAGGAATCAGAGGATGCACTTCATAGAGGAACAGAAAGCTTCTGTAGTTGTCCTAGTCATTCACTTAGCAAATGTTCATTGAGCATCACCATGCACCAGGACCTATGCTGTGATGAAAGGATTTAAAATTAAGGATGACTCAGCCCCACAGTGGTGAAGAATCCATCTGCCAGAGATACAGGTTCAATCGCTGGGTGGGGAAGATCCCCTGGAGGAGAGCATGGCAACCACTTCAGTGTTCTTGCCTGGGAGATTACATGAACAGAGGAGCCTGGCTGGCTGCAGTCCATGGGGTCACAAAGAGTCAGACATGACTGAAATGACTAAGCAGCAGCAACATATTATAAACTGGAGGACCCCAATTTATATTTTCATGGAAAAATCTAAGCTTCTGCCCCTTCTGTCTGCCCCTTATTCATCAGTAGGCAGGAGAACTCTGGTGCCAGATATTACCAATTATAAACCACGAAGGCAGTTACACTGTCTTTGTACACCGGAAGAGCTCTCAGAAATAACTGGGCATTCAAAAAGCATCACTGCAGGACTTAGGTGCATAAAGTGATCATTTCTGATGATAAAACTCTTTAGGACTCATATCACTGAATATTATTAATAAGATCTTTTATATCCTCAAAGATTCTCTGAATATAAATACCATCCCTTTAAGGTCACTTCTATCTATCGTGATCATTTCCCCTCCAAAGGAGGGAGGAACATGGTAGCAGACAGTTGGTGTGTCTGAAACTGAAAAGGGGGAGAGGGGATCTGCTGTGTTCATTCAAAATGGGCAGAATATTCTGTTCCTTTCTCACTAGGGTAAACAGCACGTATTCCTTAAGGTCAAGCAAGTACAGAATCTCAAGCATGAATAATTAATAAGGATGTACAAGATGTCAGAACTCACGTTCCCTGGGTTTGCTAAGATACAGATAAATTGGAGTCTGACAAAAACAAATTGTGTTTAATAACCCTTAAAGACGTGATCTCTGAAGCATTCCGCACTGCTCCGGTTGCCCCCTTGTCCAACTTCTTCTATCTTAATTTATAGTTGACAAAGACTAGCAAGAAAAGAATGTTTGAACTTAAGTAATAAAATCAGTTACAAAACCACTTACTTTATCACATATTTAATGTGTTTCCCTACCCCCTCTTTTCTTTTAAATATAACTTTCTAATCTCTCTATTTAGGGAAGACACACAAAGTATCATTTAGTTTCAGCTGAGAAAGCATCTTCCAGAACTAGCTCTGTGATCAGAGTCATGGGCTGAAGCATTTTTGTGAACTTTCTTGGCTATGTGGAAGAGATGGGTGATAGAGAGTAGCCCCACTTAGAGGGGGAAGAGAAAAAATCATCTGATATCTCTGTGCTTAGTTGCTCAGTCGTGTCCGAATCATGGACTGTGGCCCACCAGGCTCCTCTGTCCATGGGATTCTCCAGGCAAGAATTTTGGAGTGGGTTGCCATGCCCTCCTCCAGGGGATCTTCCCAACCCAGGGATCAAACCCAGGTCTCCTGCGTTGCAGGTGGATTCTTTACTGTCTGAGCCACCAAGAAAGTAAAACTTTCCAATACTGGACATAGTTCTACCCTGGGCAAAAGGATGAAGCCAGGGAGAAATTATATTGCTACAAGATTCTGTATTCCTCCAAATTTTTATCTATCACTTCTCCTTGGGGGACCTTTAAACCTCTCCATTAGTTCTTGACAAATGTTATTCATTTGTCTTTTTTGCTTCTCCAAATATTTTCTTCCTTCAAGAATAGATGCGCCCATGGGGCTTCCCTGGCAGTGCAGTGGTTAAGATTCTACACTTTCAGTGCAAGGGGCACAGGTTCAATCCCTGATCTGGGAACTAAGATTCCACATGTGGTGGGGTTTGGCCAAAAAATAAATAAAGATTAGATGTGGTCAGTTAGGGATCAACTGTGCATGTCTCACAATTGAAGGAGAGAAAACATGATGACTCTGAATTATTCCAAAAGGGATTTAATACAAATAACTCCTTCCGACAAAAAAGGAAAGCATTACCAAAATTCAAGGCAGCATTCAAGGTTAGTAGGTCCAAAGACTTTCAGCAACTCTTTAACTGTGCTGTGCTTAGTCGCTGTGATCCCATGGACCGTAGGCTGCCAGGCTCCTCTGTCCATGGAATTCTCCAGGCAAGAATACTGGAGTGGGTTGCTATGCCCTCCTCCAGAGGATCTTCTCAACCCAGGGATTGAAATCAGGTTTCCCACATTGCAGGCAGATTCTTTACCATCTGAGCCACCAGGGAAGCCCATGAATACTGGAGTGGGTAGCCTATCTCTTCTCTAAGGGATCTTCCCGACCCAGGAACCAAACCAAGGTCTGCATTGCAGGTGAATTCTTTACCAGCTGAGCTACCAGGGAAGCCCAACTCTATAACTACCTAGAGTTGAATTATATCTTCAGTGTGTGCCTTTCCTGGTGTTTTGTGTGTATATATGTATGACAAAACAATGTTACTTACAAAACTTCTTTACAGCCTTGAGACAGCCCCACAAAGGAAAAATTTTTTTCTCTATCTCAAATAGCTAATTTAGATTGATATTAAGAAAAATTAAGGGACTAAAAATGGGATTAGGAAGGCCACATCATTAAGGGAAAAGGGAAAAATATATTTCACAAATTATCAATCACTGAGTATAAAGACTACATTAAAAAATTATTATTTTCTGATAAATCTAGAACTTCCGATCATTGAGGAAATAATGTATTATTCACTCAATGGTATTGGAACACACTACCAATCGTTTGTACAACAAATTACAGTAGTTCATATATTATGCAGCACCAAAATGAATTTCATGTGGATTTTAGATTTAAACATAAAAATAAAACCATAAAATATTAACAGAAAGTCTAAGTGATGATTTATGTAATCATGTTGTGGAAACAACCTTTGCAAGAATTGTGCCAAAAACAAAAACCATTTTTTAAAAAGATATTATAGGATGACATGATTAGATAGCATCACGGACTCAGTGGACATAAATCTTAGCCAACTCCGGAAGATACTGAAGAACAGGAAAGCCTGGCATGCTGCAGTCCATGGCAAAGAGTCGAACAAGACTTAGTGACTAAACAGTGTTTAATCATATAAAATTAGAACTTATCTGTACCAAAGATCTATTGTGAAAAACATTAAAATGATACAAAAAATCTAGAAAAAATATTAGCAACATATGATGAGAAAAGAATTGAGGTATTGAAAGTCTATCACAAACAAATTAGAAAAATGAAACAACTTGTAGAAAAGATTACAAATAAGATGAAAAAAGCACTTTAAAAAGATGAAACCTACCAGTCCACAGCATATGAAAAGATGTACAAAGCACTAGTCATCAAGGAAATGCACATTAAAACAATAATGAGATGCTATTTTTCATCCATCAAGTCACCAAAGATTTTTTAAAGCTAAAATTCTAGGGATTAGAAAGTGTTCTGAAAAATGGTCCCTCAGAGAAGCATAAATTACTATATATTTTCCAGAAGCCAGTCGGGTGATATGTATGAAAAGACCTAGAATTGTTCTTTCTCTTTTTCCCAAGCCTCCTATTTCTGGAAATACTCCTTATCTACTAAAATGAATGGCAATATATTAACATGTATCTGAGAATCACAAAGCACACTGGCTCATTCACCTCCATTCCAACTCCCTGTATCAAAAAATATCAACTTTGTTTACATATGCACTCCAGATAATTTCTCCAAATATAGTTGGTTTTACTTTTATGTTAATTTTTTCAATACAAAATTTAAAAATATCTACAAATTTCTTTAAACAGTGGGACAGGGAGAGGGAGAAGGTGAGAAGACTTGAGAGAGAAGTATTGAAACATATACATTATCATGTGTAAAACAGATAGCCTGTGGGAATTTGCTGTATGATTCAGGGAACCCAAAGTCAGTGGTCTGTGAAGACCTAGAGGGGTGGGATGGGGAGGGAAGAGGGAGGGAGGTTTAAGAGGGAAGGGACATATGTATACCTGTGGCTGATTTATGTTGATGTATGGCAGAAGCCATCACAATATTGCAATTATCTTTCAATTGAAAATTAAATTAAATTAAAAAAAATAGAATATGTCTTTAAATTGCTGGTTGGTTTGAATTATTTCTAAACTGGGCTCACACACTGCTTTGGATTTCATGTCTCTTCTTAGATCTCCTTTAACCTAAGAATTTCTGCTCCTTTTTCTCTCTTTTTTTCTTTTTTCTTGTTACTCAATTGTGACAGAAACCAGATTCATTATCCTAAAAAACGTTCTTACTGTTCAGATATACTTGTCGACCTTCTTGTGGTGTCAGGTAACTTATTCTTTTGTCTCTACAATTCCTGTAAACAGAAGCTAGTTCTAAACACTTGATTAGACTCAGGTTTAGAGTTTGGTTTTGTTTTTTTTTTTCTCCTGTAAGAATAAGAATACTTCATCACTGTTACTATGGGCTTCATATAGCATCCTGTCATAAGACAGACAATATCTGATTGTCTCACCTACTGACACTAAGATTGGTCTGGACTGATTTAATTTTCTCATCACCTAGAGCTGTATAGTTACCCCAAAGCATGTTCTTTTAGTTGCAAATTTTCAGAGTAAGAATTTGGTACCTAATTAATTCAAATAGTGTTCAATTATTTTGTTTTAAATTTTTCATCATGAACCTATGGGTTTTTGTATATTCAATATGCAACCAGATGACTGTCAACCAGTCATTTCCACTTATAAATTGTCCCATTTTTTGGCCCTTGGGAGCCCTGTCACATTGGTTGCTATATCCTTTGACATAAAATTAACAGATTTTTTAAAATGAGATTTACCCAGAGAGATGGGATGGGGAGGGAGCTGGGAGGGGGGTTCAGGATGGGGAACACATGTACACTCATGGTGGATTCATGTCAATGTATAGCAAAACCAATACAATATTGTAAAGTAAAAAAATAAATAAATAAAACTGAGACCAAAAAAATGAGCTTTTAATTTCAGAATTGTTTTATAGAAAAATGACAAAGACAATATAAACAGTTCTCATATGTTTCATAAACCCATTTTCCCTTATTATTCTTAATGACCCGTTATGTTAGTATGGTACATTTGTCACAGTTAATGAGACAATATTGATACATTTTCCAAATGACTTAAAGTCCACACTTGATTCAGTTTTCCTTAGTTTTTACTTAATGTCCTATTTCTATTGTAGGATGCCATCCCAGTTAACATAATACATTTCGTTGTCATGTCTCATAAGGCTCGTCTTGGCTGAGATAGTTTCACTTCAGTGTAAAATAAAAGAGAGAAAAAGGATAAAAGTATAAAATTAAGCACAAATTGTGCAATGGAAATTTGCTTGGAAAACAGTAGAAATTCTTGATTGTTTTTTCTCAAAAATATACATTTCCTTGCTCTGTTCACCAAAAATATTTGAAAGAAATGAAAATCTATGTACTCTGTATATCACATAGTATCTTGCTTTTTTCAATTAGTATATGCAAAAGATCATTTTATTTTAGCCTATAGATATTCTTTTAGGATATGATTTACATGCTATAAATTTTACCCATTTTTTAGTATACAATTCAATGATTTTTAGTAAATTTACTGAGTTGCACAATCACCAACATAATCCATTTTTTGGACATTTTCATCAGTCCAATAAGATCCCTCATGCCCTTTAATAGTTAATACATGTTGCTATCCCCAACCCCAGGTAACCACTAACCCACTTACTATCTCTAGAAATTTGCCTTTGAGATCTGCATCGTATTCAACTGTGAGTGTGTGCTCACTTGCTAAGTTGTGACTCTTTGTGATCCCATAGACTGTAGCCGCCAGACTCCTTTGTCCATGGGATTTCCCAGGCAAGAACACTGGAGTGGGTGGCCATTTCCTTCTCCAGGGATCTTCCCAGTCCAGGGATTGAACCTGCATCCCCTGCATTGGCAGGTGGGTTCTTTACCACTGAACCACCAGGGAAGCCTCTTCAACTGTACATAATAATGGTCCCTTCAACTGGACCATAATCTGTACAACCTGGTCACCTCTCAACAGACATTAGGATTGTTTCTCGTATTTTGTTGTTACAAATAATGCCATAGGGAATAGACTTCTGCATAAAGCATTTCAAATTTTTCCTATGTATGTTGCGATAGATTTCTAGAAGTGGAATAGCTGAATTAAAGATAAATTTGTTATGTAGTGATGATAAATTCCTCTTCATGGAGTTCCACTTTGCATTGTCACTAGCCAATACTCGAGTGAATCTGTTGCCTCCGACCATATCAATAGAGAATGGACTAAACTCGGGATTCTGTCAACTGCAAATCTGAGAAGTGTGTTTTGGATAATTTTAGCAGCAGCAGCAGCTTGCATTGCTATTACATTGAATATACTGCTTCCCTGATGGCTCAGCAGGTAAAGAATCCGCCTGCCAATGCAGGAGACACAGGAGACATGGGTTTAATCCCTGGATCAGGAAGATCCCCTGGAAGAGGGAATGGCAACCCACTCCAGTATTTTTGCCTGGAGAATGCCACGGACAGAGGAGCTTGGCCAGCTACATAGGGTTGCAAAGAGTTGGATGCAAATTAGCAACTAAAACACCTAAGCAAATTTTTGTGTGTTTTTGAGTGATTTTCATGTCTTATATGAAATATTTGTTCATATATTTTGCTCATTGTTTTTTCTGCTTTAAGAAACTTTTACATTTAGATATTGTTTGATATAAACTGCAAACATACATTTCCCCTTTGTTTTTTGTCTGATTTTTCTTGCCATGCAAAAGATTTTTAGCATATCATATAATATTTTCATCTTTTCTTATATTACTTCTGAATTTTGAATCATAGTCAGATTTTCCCCCGCTTTTAGATTATAAAATGATTCATCAACATTTGCTTCTTACACTTTAATACCATGACAACACCTGACTTTAGTGGAACTTAATTCCTCATTTAGTAAGAAGCTGACTCTCCCCCTGAGAAATACATATTTCAGGCCAGTAAAAGATCTATCCATTCCTATTTTCTTGAATTTTTAACAATTGAACACATGTGTTCAATTTTCTCTGTCTTTTCAGTATCTGTGGAGATGATCACACTGAACATCTTGGAGTTTTTTTTTCAGTGAACTCTACTTGGGTATTGGAGAATGCAATGGCAACCCACGCCATTACTCTTGCCTGGAAAACCCATGGACAGAGGAGCCTGATGGGCTACAGTCCATGGGGTCGCTAAGAGTCAGACACGACTGAGCGACTTCACTTTCACTTTTCACTTTCATGCATTGGAGAAGGAAATGGCAACCCACTCCAGTGTTCTTGCCTGGAGAATCCCAGGGACGGGGGAGCCTGGTGGGCTGCTGTCTATGGGGTCTCACAGAGTCGGACATGACTGAAGCAACTTAGCGGCAGCACTTGAGTATTACATTAATTTTTAATGTGCTGACGGTTACCATTGCTATTATTTGAAGGTTTTTTTGTTTTGTCTTGTTTCCTCAGCTGTGCACTAAAGAGCTTGGTCCTTTCAAGAAACCTAAGGCCTTACTTCATCCTAAGTGAGGTGAGGTCTTTACTTCATCGTAACATTAGCACCAAGCACAACGGCCCTAGCTCAGCACTCGCCCCCACCGTGACCTGGATGGAAGCATCACTATTATTGATGTTACTGATATGTTTTCTCTCAATACTGCCACACTGTTGTGTGTTTGCATTTATTATATATGACAATATTATGTGATCTCATGGGCACATCATGCAGCTTGCTGAATCTTAGTTCCCCCACCAAGGATCAAACCCACACCCCCTGAATTGGAAGTGTGCAGTTTTATTTATTTGTTTTTTTGGAAGTGTGTAGTCTTAACTGCTGAACCACCAGTGAAGTCCCTAGTCACTCTTATAGTAAGGTATTATCTGTTGGTTACTGAAAGTATTAAAGTTAGCTTGAAAAATAATAGGGTCATGAAGGAGAAAGCCAAGCAGGATGCAAAGGAGACGCCCCTCAGAAGAGGCTTGAGTGTGGGGCTAGTCCCCTGTGGAATCTCCAAAGGGGCTGGTGTGACTGGAAGTCATCTTACCTGGCCTGAGGTTGTTAAATAGCATCACTACCTAGTGCAAAAGGACGAAAACAGAGAGCACGTTCAGAAAGGAGCCTCTCTAAACAGGATGAGCTTGGCATTTGGGGGAAAAAAGCACAGAAAAAGATAAGAAGGGTGGTCTCAAAATGTCACTTCAAAAATTTGCATGAATTTGGCCTCACCAGTTGGTGATTTCTACTGAAATTTCCTTAAGAGAGCCCAAGGCGTATCTCCTATGATCCAGTCTGAGGTTGCCCTCTGGGTACCTCCCTAAACTACTCCCTTGCCAAGTTTTAAACCCCAAATACCCTCTGCAATAGAAAATGCAGTTTGAATTAACTTCAACTGAAGGTGTCCTTATGATGCAGAGAAACGTATCAGTAAAGAGGTCTTCCCACGGAAGATCAAGATAAGAGATTTTGGGTAACTAATGAAGAGTTGTGATGTGTGTTGATGGCGCTGGCCCAGAGTTCCTTGCACATCACTGGCCTCATGCTGCACTAGACTTCAGTACGTGCCCTAAATATGGGCCTCCAGGCTGAGAACTTTCAAAGATGCAAACGTACCTGGTTCCAGCAAGAACCAGAACCTGTGCCATCAACGTCAGGTCTGAGTGAAATTGCAGCCTGCCCTCCATCTCCTATTGCTGACGATCCTTCAGCTCTTCCATCTCCCACTTCCTGTCCCTCCTCTCGTCAGTAACTCTTCTTGCCTGTTCACTCGATACCCGCCCCTGAACGCCAGCTGCTGCGTGCATTCAGTCACTATGCGTGCGTGCTCAGTCGCTCTGGTCATCTCATTTCTTTGCAGCCTCATGGACTGTAGCCCGTCAGGTTCCTCTGTCCACTGGATTCTTCAGGCAAGACTGGAGTGGGTTGCCATTCCCTTCTCCAGGGGATCTTCCTGACAGAGGGATCGAACTCGGGTCTCCTGCGTTGCAGGCAGATTCTTTACCATCTGAGCCACTGGGGAAGCCCTGTTGTACTGTACTACTGTACTTTTCAAGGTACAGTACTATAAGATTAAAAATGTCTATTTTTTTTTATGTATTATTTGTGTGAAAGTATTATGAACCTCTTACAGTGAAGTACTATGTAGTCAGCTGTGCTAGTTGGGTACCTAGGCTAACTTTGTTGGACTTACAAACAAATTGGACTTGGGAATATGCTCTTGGAACAGAACTCATTCGTAGTAGGGGACCTACTGTATCTTCTTCCAACAATGCTAATGAGGTAACTCAGGTTGTAAGGTGGGGGATCTCAGGCATAATACCTCAAGGCACCTACCTAAGGGTGCCTGAAAATCTGAAATCTGAAAAGTAAAGATTTCACCCATGTAAAGTGTTTAGCATGGTTTCTGATGCATCGTGGTGGTGGTGATTTAGTCACTAAGTCATGTCCAACTCTTGTGACCCCACGGACTATAGCCCACCAGGCTCCTCTCTCCATGGATATACTGTAAGACATCAAGAAATCATTCTACTACTTCTATCATAATAAACTTCCATTGGAATTAGGCCAAGGGGAAGGAGTTTAGCACAGATGTATCTCTGAAGCGAAGTATATTCTTTTGTCCTTCATTGAGATGGGCTGTTTCTCAAAAAAAGGATATAATTAATTTACCTCCCTTGATTGTTGTGACAATTTACTAATGAACCCTGTAAAGTGCTTTGGAAACGGCAAGTGAAAAAAAAATGCTAAATGTTGTATAACAGTTTTCTTTTGCATAGCATCTTCAATACACAATAATGTAACCTGATTTAATTAAACAATATAAAGTTAAATTAAAAAGAGCCCAGGAAAAAATAAATATAAATTAAGAGGCATAGTCCAGGGAGAAGGGCAGGTTTTCAGCTGAGATTTGAAAAACGAGTGTGAATCAATGAGGCAGAGAAACCCTGGAAAGTTGTTTTACTTGAGAGAAGCTACAGACAAGGTCTCTTCTTAGACAATCTGCTACATTCCCTGGGACCTCATTATAACATTAAATGCATCAGCATCTCAAATAACAGTGAATGTTAATGGCTATCACTGGTGAGACACAAAAGAGCACTTAATTACCCTTTGGGGGAGTAAATGCAATCATTACTGAGAATTGTTGAAGTCATATAGAAGTTGAAAAATGTAATAAATTGTGGCTGGCTAACACTGAAGATCCGGGCTTCCTTTCTGTAATTTAGAGTCATTCCTGGGAGGCACCTGCTGAACAAGAAACTCCATTTCTCCTACTCCAACTGATGGAATGTAAACAGAAGTGATGTGTGTCATTTCCAGACTGAGGTGGATAATTAGTAATTGTGCTCTTGCCATAATCCTTTTCCTTCCCACAGTGCCCTGTATGTTGAAGAGAGTGGCATCAAACAAAAAAAGAAAGAAAGAAAATGTCTGAATTCCAGAGTCTTAACTTGAAGGAAAGCAACCCAGGAGAGCAGCCCAAGTAGGAACATCACCTTAACTTGGCATGGGTGAGAAGTAAGTTTGTTTATTAAACCACTGATATTTTAGAGCTGTTTGCTACCTTGCCTAGTCATATATTGCCATCGCTAGTAAGATATTTTTATTTCTAAAGTTATATTTTTGATCTAAACACTTTTTTATTAGAATAAACATCTATCACACTTTTTTATTAGAATAAACATCTATCACAAACCATATAAAAAATGGATTGAAGGGGCAGAGCAAGGAACAAAAACTGTCATAGACAGAATATTTATACAAAGTGGAGAGAGAACACAGCATTTGGTCAGCATGGCTGATGAAGAGCTGGGCCAGGGTCCATGCTTAAACATGATGCAGAGGTCAAGTAAGAGAAGAAAAATTTCAGGACTCCCCTCGTGGTCCAATGGTTAAGACTCCATGTTCCCAATGCAGGGGGCCCAGGTTTGATCCCTAGTCAGGGAATTAGATCCTACATGCCTCCACTAAAGATCTGGTGTGCCCCAGCTAAGACTCAGCATGACCAAATAAATTTTAAAATAGTGATAAAATAATAAATATTTTAAAAAGAAGAAAAATGTATTTAAAGTGAATTGAACTTTGGAATCTGGTTGCCATAAATGCCTTTAGTGAAAGCAATTTTCACTGAGCTTTGGCAGGCTAAATCAGACTGTAGTGGTTTGCGGATTGAAGTGGAAGTGAAGCAGTGCTCTTCTTTAAGACCCTTGGCATGAAATGGAAAAAAAGCAGGAAGGTAGCTAGAAGAAAATGGGACAGCGTGGTACAAAGTCCATGGGAGGGATATTGTAGGAAAGGCACCTCTTCCTCTAAAAACTAGAAGCAAGAACAGGTTCTGCTGCAAACTAGAGGAGGAATGGCTGCCTGCTTTCACCATGAGGATTGCAAAATATTTAGCTGTGCGGGCACTAATGTTTCCATCAATCAATTATGATAATAATAAAAGAAATGGGAATAAATTCAAGCCGATGGTGACTGCAGCCATGAAATTAAAAGATGCTTACTCCTTGGAAGGAAAGTTATGACCAACCTAGATAGCATATTCAAAAGCAGAGACATTACTTTGCCAACAAAGGTCCATCTAGTCAAGGCTATGGTTTTTCCTGTGGTCATGTACGGATGTGAGAGTTGGACTGTGAAGAAGGCTGAGCGGCAAAGAATTGATGCTGTTGAACTGTGGTGTTGGAGAAGACTCTTGAGAGTCCCTTGGACTGCAAGGAGATCCAACCAGTCCATTCTGAAGGAGATCAGCCCTGGGATCTCTTTAGAAAGACTGATGCTGAAGCGGAAACTCCAGTACTTTGGCCACCTCATGCGAAGAGTTGACTCATTGGAAAAGACTCTGATGCTGGGAGGGATTAGAGGCAGGAGGAGAAGGGGGTGATAGAGGATGAGATGGCTGGATGGCATCACTGACTCGATGGACGTGAGTCTGAGTGAACTCCGGGCGTTGGTGATGGACAGGTAGGCCTGGCGTGCTGCGATTCATGGGGTCACAAAGAGTCGAACATGACTGAGCGACTGATCTGATCTGATCTGATCTGAATGTACAACCAAATGTGAATAAAAATACATAAAACCAGATATTACTCACCCATAAAAAGGACAAAATAATGTCATCTGCAGTGTCAAGGATGGACCTAGAGATGTTATACTGAGTGAAGTAGGTCAGATAGGGAAAGAAAAAATGTGATATTTTTATCACTTACATATGGAACCTAAAGAAATGGTACAAATGAGCCTATTTACAAAAGAGAAGTTGAGTCACAGAAGTGGAAAACAAGCTTATGGTTACCAAGGGGGTAAAGGTGGGGGTGGAGAGATAAATTGGGACATTGGGATGACATATACACATTACTATACATAAAACAGATAGGTAATATGAACCTACTGCATAGCACAGGGAACTCTACTCAGTACTCTGTAATGACCAATATGGGAACAGAATCTAAAAGAGTGGACATATGTATACGTATAATGTATATGTATTATAGATTATACATTAAGTATATGTATGATGATTCACTTTGCAATACAGCAGAAATTGACACAACATTATAAATCAACTATACTCTAATAAAAAATTAATTTAAAAATATATGATAACCGGTAAGGGGGAAATCCATAAAGTTAGATACAGAGATAGATTCACATACAATAAAGATATAGTATGAAATACAGTAAAATAATATGTAGATAACTGGCAATACATTTGATAGTTATTTTGCAAATATTCTAAGTTAAATGAAGAAGAATACTAATTATTATCAAGGGAAACTATGTGCCAGACAGTGGGCTAGTTTTACAAATATCTTCTTATTTATTTTGCATCACAATTGCATGAGGTATCACTTCCATTTTTTTTTTTTTAGCTTGAATAAACTGGCATTCAATTCGGAGTTATTAAGCAACAGAGCTAGGGTTCAAACTCATATCTGTGACTTCAAAATTCATGCTCTCATTATATTCAAAACTGCTGTTGCTTTAGCAATGAAAGAGAATTCACCTCAGAGACAAATAAACCAGAATTAATCTATTATTTCCGCATCTTACTTCCTACATTGTCAGTTTTTGAGAGCACGGTCTGCACTTTGCTCACATTCGTGCCACTTAACACATGGAACAGTGCTCAAGCACGTGGAAGGGGCTCAGTAAGTGAGTATCGTATGAAGTTGTATTTCTTTGTGTCTATTGCAACATTCCCAGCAGGCTAAAATGAAAATATTACCAAAAAAAAAGACAAATTAAAGAGAGAAAACACTTTTAAAGAAAAAAAATTTATAATGAGATGATTGTGTGCCATGTGCCAAGTTGCTTCAGTCGTGTCTGATTCTTTGCAACCCTATCATTCCTCTGTCCATGGGATTCTCCAGGCAAGAATATTGGGGTGGGTTGCCATGCCCTTCTCCAGGGGATCTTCCAGAGCCAAAGATCCAACCCGCATCTCTTATGTCTCCTGCATTGGCAGGTGGGTTCTTGACCACTAGTGCCAACTGGGAAGTCCAGTGAGAGGATTAAGAAAGGACTAAGATGAAAAAGTAGAAGGCATAGATCACATAAACGCACTTGCAAGGGCTGTTTCGGTGATCTGCACGTGTTGATAACAGTGAAAGTTCTACCATTGTCCGTGGATAAGGATAGTACATTCCTATATTTCTTTGGAAGGAATGATGCTAAAGCTGAAACTCCAGTACTTTGGCCACCTCATGCGAAGAGTTGACTCATTGGAAAAGACTCTGATGCTGGGAGGGATTAGGGGCAGGAGGAGAAGGGGACGACAGAGGATGAGATGGCTGGATGGCATCACTGACTCGATGGACATGAGTCTCAGTGAACTCCAGGAGTTGGTGATGGACAGGGAGGCCTGGCGTGCTGCGATTCACGGGGTCGCAAAGAGTCGGACGCGACTGAGCAACTGATCTGATCTGATCTGATGTACTATTCTATGCCAGATCCTAGTGTTTCTGAGTGGGTGCACTCACAAAAGTCTAAACAGCATACTGTTGTGAATTAATCACTATCAAATATTCCAAAAATGCTTTGTTTTTCCCAAAACCTAGATTGAATTTTAAATTACATATCCATGTTCACACTGCAAATAATGATTTTTGTGTAAGTTGATTTTAACCCCTTTTCAGACTCCATTTGAGAAACCCAAAGAGCCCTCCTTTTAAGAGCCAGACTTTCACATATACAATTTTAACAACATGGAGTTAAGAGTTTGGAGGCAAAATAATGCATATTCTAACAAAAGTTCACAGTTTTAGGTATCAAAGGAAATCATAATAAGCATAATGCACAATAAGCAACATTTGCAAACTACACGTATGGAGCGTGGGTACATCTGGTAGAATACTTAATTTTGAATTCTATCTTTGTGTTACGCACTCAGCATGTCAAATAGTACCAGCTATTTTAGTCACCCAAGTTAACAAAATATTTAAGACTTGGAGCTTTACTCCAAGTCTATAACCAACAAAGCCCAAAACCAAAAATCTTAGGGAAATGGGACAGTATGTGCTAAAGCTAAAACACCAGATTTTATTCTTTTATTTAAAAATACTTTTATAAATGATAATGCTTTTTTTATTATATTCCAGTCAAAAAGAAAAAAAAAGAAATAATGGCTTCAAATCCAACTAGCTAGAAGTTATTCTTATGAAACATAAGTGAACATCAACCTAGACATCTCTATTTGAATAAATACAGATAAATAAGAGACATAAATGACTATAATGCAGTGATTGCTCTAGACATGTTTTAAAATTATTTAATTTTTGCATTTGATAGCAAAATAGAATTGAAATACAAAACATTATACTTTTGGATAAGTTTTTACCACTAAAATTAATAAAAGGGCTTCCCTGGCGGCTGGGTGGTAAAGAATTGCTTGCAATGCAGGAGATCGGGTTCTATCCCTGGATCGGGAAGATGCCCTGGAGAAGAAAATGGCAACCCACTCCAGTATTCTTGCTTAGGAAATCCAATGGACAGAGGAACCTGGCAGGCTACAGTCCATGGAGTTGTTAAGAGTCAGACACAACTTAGCAACTAAAACCACCACCAAAATTAATAAAAATCACAATGAAAAAGAATTGAGTGGTTGGAATTATCATGGTTACTTTTCAAACTGTAGCCATGTTTTAAATACTACTTTTAGTATATTTTAACATACTTTTAAACACTACTGATTCATAATATGGAAAGCTAAGGAGATTCTCACACCAACACTTTCTCCTTTCATTTTTCATTAATTAAATATTCTTTTGGACTGTTAAAGTTTACATTCTGTCCCAGTTCTAATAATCCCCATATATGTTTTGTCTTAGTTTTATACTGAAATGAAGTGCTCATCTCCATTCCTTTCATCAAGTCGTCTGCATTCCTGAGTTCCCTATTTTAATTAATAGTCTAACTGGAGAAATCTCAGCATCAAGTCATTTTTTAAGGAATGACGCAACAGAACTGAATTCTTTGGGACTAGCTGCCTCTTGCCTTCAGACTTAATGGACAGCTTTCATGGGTGTAACATTCTCAGGTCTCACTTAGCCACAGAATCAGGCTTTTTTTTACTCCCTTGGGAGTCTGGGCATTGAATGCTGCCATGAAGAAATCAAAAATCAGTCTTTCTTCTGATAGTTGCCAGATAGGAAAACACTATGTAGACTCTTTTATAGATTAAGAAACTGAGGATCAGAGAGGTTCGTGCTAAGTCGCTTCAGTTGTGTCTGACTCTTTGCAACCCCATGGACTGTAGCTTGCCAGGTTCCCCTGTTCATAGGATTTTCCAGGCAAGAACACTGGGAGTGGGTTGCCATTCCTTTCTCCAGTGGTATCTTCCCAACTCAGGGATAGAACTTGTGTCTCTAATGTCTCCTGCATTGGCAGGCAGGGTTTTTTTTACCACTAGCGCCACCTGGGAAGCTCCCAGAGAGGTTGCTGCTGCTGCTAAGTCACGTCAGTCGTGTCTGACTCTGTGCGACCCCATAGATGGCAGCCCACCAGGCTCCCGTCCCTGGGATTCTCCAGGCAAGAATACTGGAGTGGGTTGCCATTTCCTTCTCCAGGGCATGAAAGTGAAAAGTGAAAGTGAAGTCGCTCAGTCATGTCCGACTCTTCTCGACCCCATGGACAGTAGCCCACCAGGCTCCTCCATCCATGGGGTTTTCCAGGCAAGAGTACTGGAGTGGGTTGCCATTGCCTTCTCCGCCAGAGAGGTTAAGGGTCATATAATTTAATAAATGAGAAAACTGGAATCAGACAGTAGGTCCCTTGACTCCTTGAAGTTCATGATAGAAAGTCAAGAAAAAGCTATGGACTTTATTATCCCCCCATGAACAACATGCTTGAATGTGTCTCAGAAGATGGCTGTTCCTCACTTATTTCACCTGCTGCACTGGAGTTCACAGTCCAAGTAATGGAGCGACCTGCGTTCCTGTACATGGCTCATAGAATAACATTGCAAGTATTTTTTTTTCTCTTTAAGACATAAGACAAAATGTGTAATTATTCACAGTCACAAATTAAACTGAAACCTCAATGAAAAGAAGATGAAACCCGAATACAATGAATATGAAACATCAAATATGTGTTTAAGGATGTGTTAGAAACAAATAAAGATGAGAATCAGTGAATGAGAGAAAGCTAAGATATATGAAGCCATTTGCCAGCCACCCTTAAAAAACCGTAAGTAATTACAGGCATGGGAAGTGTTGAAATTACGTTATACGCATTTGAGCAAGTGGAAAATCCACACAATTCATTTCTATATTATAAGATGAGATTTTAAGAAGTATCTGTTTGCCTGTCTAATGGTCCATTTTGCAATAAGTGCCTTTGTAATCTCCAAATAAATTTACAAGTCTAGTATGCTATGATTATTTTCTATCTCTTTTCTAAACTATGTATATGCAATTATAAGGGCAATGGAGTGTATGCAGAGTTAAGAAGGAGAGATTGTGATTAAAGGGGTGTCTTTCCTGGAAGGAAAGAAAAAAAGTAAATTTTGATAGTTTCAATCGTAAGCAGAAAATTTATTTTATGATCGCTACTATAACATTTACTGCTACTGAAATTACACTGACTAACCAGACACTCCAGGTACATGTACCATGGCCACAAATTCTTGCCACTAGGTGGCAGTGGCGCCATCTAGGGCAGCACTGACCGCCTAACAATCATTTCATGATTAATGTCCCATCCCCTCTCCCTGTAGCATCTAGAGCTTGCCAACAATTAACACGTGTCTCCTTCAGAATTCTTTAGTTTTTATCAAAGAGAATTGAATTAACAAAAAATTAATTAGACACCTATTCCTAAGAGCAATCATCTTAGAAATAAAATTTAAAGAAAGCCCTGTACACAACCACAGAATATTTGCTGTGTGGTTCTGCGTCCAATTGAGCTGGATTGCAATGTGTGAATTGAATCCAGTTTGTACAGATAGATGCACGGCTGGGATGCTTAAATAGGTTTTGTCACCACTTACCTTAATGTAGGTTACAAAATTACTCTGACATGCTTCACAGAGGCAGGATTCTGCACCTTCAGGTGAGTTTTAAACTCACTGCTTACTCTTATCAAGATGATGATCACATTGGATCCTGCTAATGAGCTTTGAAGCAGCATTTCTCCTTGCAGAACTGTTACTCTTCAAAAATAGGCTGAAGAAATTCTTCCTGGAGCCCTCTGCTTTTTCCTTTCCCTCCCAAGCCTACCCATGGTTCAAAACTGTCACTTCTGTTGCAAGTTGCACTCACTAAGAATCAGTGCTTCTCAGAAACATTGTCATTTGTCAACCTCACTAATCTACTTCCTCTTCTGACGCTTCATTAGTAGGCGAGGTTCTTTTTTTCCATGCATTCATTTAAGATACCCTATTAAGTAAGTCAGTACTTTTTAAATCTCTTTAAGATCCTTCTTAAAGAAGCTTTGCTCTCTTATCTTTCATTATGCAGCAACATATTTCAATGTAGAGAGAAGAGACTTATTTTAAAACTTCTATACCTTAACTAACATCAAGTCCTACAAAAAGTGCCTGTATTCATTCAACAAGGAAAAAATGCTTTCCTCATTACTGTAGTCTGAGATTGTATTCAACATGTCTATTTCTGTATCATATTTTTAAAGTGAAAAATAATCCATGAATTTAAAAAGAAAAAAAAAAGGCTATAAAGTATCAGTAACCAGAAAATATAGGGAGTTTGACAGTAATGAAAAAACAGTCAAGAGCTGCCCTGACTTTAAGTCGTCTGCAAACTGTTTTCTTTTAAATGGTTGCATGATGAACACAAGTGATATTTCTGGGTCTTGGCACATCAAACTACCCACAGATGAAAGATGACTTAATTGCTTTGACCACAGTCCGAGTCAGAAGAGCTCAGTTGGCAAATATAAAAATAGCCTGGTGCCATGTGCATTTGCATTTGAGTAAGGAGTGATTTCATTTCAGTGCCCAAAGACTAGGTAACAAAGCAAGCCACGGAGAGTGAAACACACCTTGCAAGTAGCAGCCTCAATCCCTGACCAGATTGTCTAAGGCTGCAGCGGACACCTTGATCTTGTCAGCTCCCTTTGTATGCGTAGGAAATAGCACTGTCAGCACAGAGCTTCCGAATTCAGATCACAATATATTGAAAGTTTATGTCTTAGAGGTTAAGCACTTAAGCATTCACAGAGATTTGTTACCTGAACCATCACTTTTAAATAACCTCCTAAAAAATCTTTTAATAATTAATTATTATTCTAAATATCTGCAGTTACTGTTAATAGCTTCAGTTGCTTCTCATAATTTCACCTAACAAAGTATTTTCAATCAACAGTCACAGCACAGTGAGGCTTGCTGTATTTTAGACTTTACTACACAGCAGCCTAAATAAAGTAAAAATATATAGAAGAGGAAAAATATGACACAAAGAATAGGAAATTTCTCTAGGCCTTGTATTAAATGTGATTCCAAAGCAAGTAATGGTAAGACATGGACTATAGACGCACCATTTCTTCTAACCCGTTATCTTTGAGATGATGTTACTTTCATATTTTCTAAACTTTGTAATATAAACTGCAAACTTAATTCAGGGGGAAAAAAAATCTGCTATCACTGATTACCATAGCCAGGATCACAGACATTTAAATCAAAAGTCACCTGAGTTGGAAAAGGTTTAAGTTTTTTCAATAAATTATTTTTTATAATGACTATAAAAGTTATATAGTACATAGAGGCGAGCTGAAGCTACATACTTTACTATACCTGAATTGCGAGGAGTACTTTCGGAGACATAAAAGCTGACAATCAGACATCTGAGTGCGACTGGAAAATAGCAGCCCCTGAAAGATTAAAGTGTGAATTTTAGTAACCTCAGAGGCAAAAACCATTGTTCTTTCACTTTTGAACCAGGAAACAGAATGGGCAAATGATAATACAAACACATGCAAGGAGATCAAAGGTTAAAGTCAGACCCCCAAACCACTTTGTCAAATC
Organism: Bos mutus; assembly: GCF_027580195.1. Lineage (NCBI taxonomy): Eukaryota > Metazoa > Chordata > Mammalia > Artiodactyla > Bovidae > Bos > Bos mutus. Next base: position 52,867,482 of record NC_091630.1, on the reverse strand, counting down.
TGGAAGGAGAATTCTTGCCCCACAACAATCTATAATTGTTCTGCTCTTTCAAAAGAGTTCTGTGACCATGCTAAAATGAAAGTATAAAACGGCTCAATTTATAAAGTAAAACTGAGTCATTCTTTACTGAAATTCAATAAAGCCACTAACATTGTAATATAATCATATACAATATGTAAGTAATACATATTATATATATTTTTAATATCATAAATTTTCTTCAAAAATTTAATTCCCTCAGTTGGTAAACAATCTGCCTGCAATGCAGGAGACCTGGGTTCAATCCCTGGGTGGGGAAGATCCCCTGGAGGAGGGCATAGCAACCCACTCTGCTATTCTTACCTGGAGAATTCCCCATGGACAGAGGAGCCTGGTGGGCTACAGTCCGTGGGGTTGCAAAGAATCAGACACGACTGAGTGACTAAGCACAGCACAGCACATCTCTGGTTAAGTAAAGATATATATTGTCACTAAATATCACTATTATTTTTAAATGCATTCTGGATCCAAACAACATGAAAGAAAATGGTTTTAGGTAATAAAATGTCAGAAGCAAAATTACAGAAAGCAAGTGTTTAAAATCAGAAAAATCACTCTTAATATTTTTAAAATAATAATTGATTTACTGTTATTATTTAATTATAATTTATTATTTAATTTTAAAATAAAAAGAGAATGAATAATGATGCAAACAACCTATAGGAAATAGTAACACTTTCATTTAATCATTTATTGGTAAGTTTTTATTTCTTAAAAAAAAAAAAACTACATGCATGACAGACAGTAAATATCTTTACCTATAATCTTTATCAAGCTATTTAAAATAACTCGTGAAAAACCCTACCCTTGAATCTCAAATCTTAGTTCCCAGAGAGAACAAGGGTTTAACTGTTCTGTAAACTTCTTTCAGATTTTTAAAATCATTTATTTATTTTTAATTGAAAGATAATTACAATATTATGTTGGTTTCTGCCATACATCAACATGGATCAGCCATAGATATACATATGTTCCCTCTTTGTGTGGGTCCACGTTTTTTTAATACAAAAATGACTATAGATTCTCTGTCTTGGTTTTTCAACTTAATTATGCATCAGAAATGTTTTTCCAGGTCAGTGTATATAAAGATTGACTTCATTTACTTTCTATAACCATATACTATTTTATAGAATGAAGAAACCATCATTTATTTAGTCATTTGCTTACTACAGAACATTGTTTCTTATTTTTTGCCATTTCGAAAAACACTTATACTATTTCTGTAGTACTTACGCCATTATTTCTGTAGGATTGGTTCTTTAGGCATCAGACTCAAAACCACCTGCACAAAAAGATCATACTGATTTTCACTACAATCATTTCCCTTACAGCTCTATGTATTATTATTATTTTAAAATTTTGCCTATTTAAAATTGCTTTTATAAACAGTGCTGCGATGAATGTAACAGCCAGGACATGGAAGCAACCTAGATGTCCATCAGCAGATGAATGGATAAGAAAGCTGTGGTATATATACACAATGGAGTATTACTCAGCCATTAAAAATAATACATTTTTGACTCAGTTCCAATGAGGTGGATGAAACTGGAGCCTATTATACAGAGTGAAGTAAGCCAGAAAGAAAAACACCAATACAGTATACTAATGCATATATATGGAATTTAGAAAGATGGTAACAATAACCCTGTATGCAAGACAGCAAAAGAGACACAGATGTGTAGAACAGTCTTTTGGACTCTGGGAGAGGGCGAGGAAGGGATGATTTGGGAGAATGGCATTGAAACATGTATAATATCATATATGGAATGAATCGCCAGTCCAGGTTTGATGCAGGATACAGGATGGTTGGGGCTGGTGCATTGGGATGACTCAGAGGGATGGGCTGGGGAGGGAGGTGGGAGGGGGATTCAGGATGGGGAACATGTATACACCCGTGGCGGATTCATGTTGATCTATGGCAAAACCAATACAATACTGTAAAGTAATTAGCCTCCAATTAAAATAAATAAATTTAAATTAAAAAATAATAAATTTTAAAAATAAAGTTGATTAAAAATAAGATTGCTTTAATTTCTATTTTCCTTTGATTAAAGATTTTGAACATCATTTTATTTCATTCTTTTTTAAAATTTAATTTATCATTATTATCTTTTTGGCCATGCCTTGCAGCCAAAAAAAAAAAAAGATCCTTTAGTTCCCCAATCGGGATTGAACCAGTGCCCCTGAACTGGAAGCATGGAATCTTAACCACTGGACTGCCAGGGAAGTCCCTGAACATCTTTTAATATCTTTTTTCTTTGAGAAATTTATATTTTTCTATTAATTGACAGATTACATTATCTTATTTTTCTATTAGATATCTTCTTCTTGTTTTGCAGAAGCTCTTTGTATATTTGATGTATCTGCTATTTGTTTTTACAGAACAGGAATTTTAATTTTTAAATGCATAGTTTAAATGTGTCAAACTTTCTCTGTGTGAGTGTCTGAATTTTTGCCTTGCTTAGGAGAACTCCACTGTAAATCTATACAAAGTATCTTTATCAATAGTATTATCATCAGGGTACCCTAAATGTCTTTCTCAGTCCACAGAGAATTGATGTAACTCTGATTCTAGTAAAATAATAAAACAAAATTTAAGTAGAAATTTGGAGAAGGCAATGGCACCCCACTCCAGTACTCTTGCCTGGCAAATCCCATGGATGGAGGAGCCTGGTAGACTGTAGTCCATGGGGTCGCCAAGATTCGGACACGACTGAGCGACTTCCCTTTCACTTTTCACTTTCATGCATTGGAGAAGGAAATGGCAACCCACTCCGGTGTTCTTGCCTAGAGAATCCCAGGGACGGGGGAGCCTGGTGGGCTGCTGTCTATGGGGTCGCACAGAGTCGGACACGACTGAAGTGACTTAGCAGCAGCAAGTAGAAATTATCTTCAAATACTTACAGGATAATAAATATTGCCTGGGGGCAATAAACAGCGGATGTTTTAAAAGAAAAATAATTCAGACAAATCTGATTTCCTTTCTTGATAAAAATAACAAAATTAGTGGGTAAGGGAAGAGAAGGTGTTTAATATATTTAGACCTTTGACATACATTGTCTCTATAAGTCTTTCATAAAAAATTAATTAAAATTGGCTTTGAAGTGAGTACTGTCAACTGAATTGAAGACTGCCTGATGGACCAGCAATGACAGAGATAATAAGAGCATTGACCCAGTGGTGGGAAGGGAAGAAACAAGCACCACACTAAGACCAGTGATAGATTTGGATTCAGGAAGTTTTTACGTTAATGATCAAGACAGAAGAAAGAAAAATGATATAATCATTACTTTAACAAATGTCACTCAGTTGAAAAGTATGGTCCACACATTTAAAGTTTTGAACATAGAAGCTTGTGGTGGGAGACAGAAACACAGGGGAATAGCCAAGTCAGAACTGACCTTGAACCAAATCCATGGCCATTTCTCCATCCATATACCAGTTAGTGCCATCAAATCACACTATGGTGCCCACTTTATAATTGGCTAGGGGCAAATTCATCCATTCAAGATCCAAGGAAGAGAGCCAGGACTCCCAGGTAGGGCAGTAGGGATATTCAGGAGAGGGAAGAGCACTGGAGGCAAAGGGCATTGATGGTGGGAACATAAAAAGTCCAGCACCTGCGGCTCCTACTTCCACGATCCTCCAGAATGGCTCAGCAGTGAAAGATGCTCTAAAATCTGCCAGCACCTGAAAGCTCTGACTTTTTTAAAAAGTAAATAAAATGCCAGCCAATAATGATAATTAAAGGTGATTGGACTGGTCTAGATGACACAAAGAAGCATAATGAAGTGCTAACATTAAATTCACATGACATTTTAGTGTGTACAAAATGCCTCCATATCGTTTCCTTTGATTGATACTCAGAGGAGGTCAGAAAAGGCATGATGAATAGATCCATTTTTCTGCTGAAGCTAAGTGGGATCAAGAAAACTGCCAAAGATCACACAGTTACTCTGCCCAGGGTCTGCTCTTTCTATTATACCTACTCATACCTTTTAAAGTAATTCACAGACAACTGCAATCAAGTTTGGACATATGCAAAAATTGTAATTCAAATACTTTTTTACTTTTTATTGTTTTATTTATTTTGGCCACATGGCTTGTGAGATCTTAATTCCCTGACCAGGGATCAAAAAAGTTCTTTTTAAAAGAAAAGCAAAGTGCATCTTCATGAGACAAGCAAATTTCCACAAACACCGAAAACATGCATCTTTTGGTCTTTATTCTGCATACCTCCCTTTCCTCAGTCTTCCTTCCTTTTATCCTTCCTTCCTTTTCTTTCCTTTTTGTCCCCAAGACCCTTGTTCTCAAAAACACTAGGCATATGGGAAGTAACTCAGGGGAGTAAGGATTTTAATGTACATGAATCACAAACAACCTTCCTGGGAAAACCTCAACTTCTTATCTTTGAAGGCAATGGGAATTTTTGTTTTCCTTAAGTACCTAAGGCCTGAAAGAAAGTAAAAGTGTTACTTGCTCAGTCCTGTCCAACTCTTTGAGGACCCATGGACTGTAGCCCACCAGGTTCCTCTGTCCATGGAATTCTCCAGGCAAGAATTTGTAGTGGATAGCCATTCCCTTTTCCAGGGGATCGTCCCAGCCCAGGAAATGAACCTGGGTATCCTGTATTGCAGGCAGATTCTTTACCATTTTAGCCACCAGGAAAACTCAACTCTTATGTCACTTTAGGACTAACTTTCATTTCTCCCTGCCTCTTGGTAATATCTGTTCTCCTCAAGGGCAATGCTGGACAGTAGACAGATATCCTGGTTTTCCTGCCAACGGCATTGTAGCAAATGATGCCCCCCTTCATGCCCCCGAATGAAGTATTTCATCGGAGGAATGTTATTTTTATGTTAAGACACTCATGTCATGATGCCTTATTTTAATACTTGTTTAACACTGAGAAAATATAGCACAAATATGTGAGTATGTGTATATACGTGTGTGTGTGTGTATTTCTAAGTGGGCAGCTCAAACAGTACCATTTTAATCCAAATACACTAATAGGAAAACCAAGTTAAATGTTTCTTAAACATAAGTTAAAATGATTATGTGCAGCAATACTGCATTGCTAGAATAGATCAAATGACCTCATCGAAAATGTTTGAGAAGGTGTCAAACTTATCCATGTTAAGTTTAAAAATTTCAACTGTGAAAAGCTCTCTAGCTAACCATCTGTTTATCTTGTTCCTCCTATATATAATCAAATTTCTTTCAAACAGGAAGGCTTACATTGACAGAGTAAATGAGTCCAAATATTTGGCTTAATAGAGCTTCACTTTAATTAATCAAATAAAATTAATCTTTCAACTGAAGTGAAGTTTACATTTGTCTGTTTGATCTACAATATTTTTGAAGGATGCTCATAATATTTTGTACACTACAAAAAGCATATCTACTTTCATTTGTATTTCAAGCAGCTGGCCTGGGCATATTATCATAGATGAGAAATGTTCTTAATTGGGATATCATCTCTTTACTGGATTTTGATCTTACTTACAAAAGGGAGCAGGGCTTGCAAAAATACATTTTAGAAATATTTTAATTTGCAAAAGTGTTAGGTATCTACGGTTCTATTATGTGCATTAAATTTTTGGAAAACAATTTAGCTTCAGATGACATTTCAGGCTCAGAAAGCCTAAATTAGACATTCTGAAAGATTGTGAGTTGAGAAGACTGTTCAAGAAAGTGAAGGGCTATTGAGAAAAATGGAGCAGATTCTTTACTGATGTTGATTAGTAAAATTTGATGAGGCACTAGGAGGAGAATTTGTTTCAACACAGCATCACCTCACAGTAGTCTCCTTTCTATCATATTACATGTTAAGCATAACCCAGAAAAAGTAAAAAAAAAAAGACAACTGCTTTTAATAAATAAACCCATACTTAATAAGAAATGCTTTGGTGATTAAAATATCCCGATAGTAATTCAGCAATTGCTTTTCACTAGTCAATTAACACCTGAGAGCACTGAGATATTTATAAAGTTACAGTATCTTTTGCATAAAATAACTGGTTCAAATCCTAATTTAGAAATTAATCTGGGATTTAATTTCTTCCATCAAATTATGTATTGATTATAAATTAAAGAATCATATTTTATCACAAGTCCCTAGAATAATAACTATATCCGAATCTATAAAAATGATGTGTGTAAATATAGCATACAGACTTCTATTCACAAATAATTAGCTTCCGGGATTGTGTCTGACAATCTTTAATGATCATAAATTTCCAGCTCATCTTTTATCATCGCAATCAATTTATCACTGAAATAATTTTTGAGGCGTAAAATAAAGTGTCTCTCATATTTGAATACTTCATTCTCAGTATTTAAGTATGTTGTTGTCATCCATCGTTACGTTCTCCTCACGGCCAGGAGATGGCGCTGTGGGTTTTAAATCTCAAAGCTAAAACCCCAAAGGCAGAATTGAGCCCTTTTCAGTTAGTTTCTTCTTAATTCGTGGACCCCAAGACAAGCCCTAAAAGTGTTCACTTTTTTTAGGCCAACAATTCCCCCCCCCAAATAGAACGTTTTCCAAGATTCGAAAAGATAAACTCATGTAACAAAAATGAGTATTATCAGCCTCTAAGGAGCGCGACTGAATATGTCCAGGTAACCAAGAAGGCAGTGAATTTTTCAGAAACTCTTTTCACTGTTTCCTTTTATCTGCGTATCCTGCCCTACCGCTGGAGTCCCACAGTGCTATACCACGCCCCTCCCCTTAAAAGTCACCTGGAAGCCAGGTGAGCCCTTCGCTGCGAGCCTGGGGACCTGCCTGTCCGCCTGGGGCGCATCCTCGCGCCGAAAAAGCTGCTTGTCTTGGGGCGGGGGGGGGGGGGACGCTGTTTGACCGTTTCCCTTCAATGTTCACACTTAAGCCAGCTAGTCGCCAAAGAGTCCTGAGGATCAACTTCTTTCTTTAAAATAGATAAAGAATACGGAAGAAAATCTTCACGAAAGAACTTTATATCAACAGGTTTCTGCTTTTCCAAGGTCGAAGTCCTTGGAATTGCCAAGCACTTCAGACCTAAGGCTAGGGACCTTGGCGCGCTGCCAGGGCTGGTCCACCGCCCACGGTCCCTGCTTCTTCGCGGCGCTCCTCCCCATCAGCCCCGCCAATCCCCAACGCACAGGCGGACATATAGCATCTCTTCGCACTGAGCTTTGGGGGACCTAGCTAAGAGGGTAAGAAAAGACATGAATAAACAAACGGGGGCCGAAAGGCTTGACTTCAGGAGCTTGATGGACTTGAAGCTCTCCGCCACCAAGTCGACCCTGCGTTCCCGAAGCCGGCGGGGGCGCAGGATGACTAACAACTGTACCGGCTTCAAACCGACCCAAGAGTTACCAAACAGCGCCGAGCAGGCGAGGGGAGCCGGTAGGCAGATGCAAGTTCAAGGTCAGCGTGCCTCAGATTGGGGCTGGAAAGCAGCCAAGAATGTGAGGGCCTGAAGCGCTGGGGACTCGCCCTGCCAGTGCGCGCTTTGGACGAGGCGGAGGAGGGCTCAGAGCACCAACTCCCTGGCAGTTTCCCAGGAGGACGTTCCGCTGGGGTCACCGTGGTCCCGGCCTGTTGCAATCCCCAAGGCTCGGCTTCTCCGCCTCAAGGGCAGCGCAGCCCCAGGCGGTTTCCATGGCTCTCAGGAAATTTGCTTTTCCAAGCAGTTCCCAAGCAAAAGTTCGTGACATTTTTGGGCAAACTTTGCTTTTTACCTTCTTGAATGTCCTCAAATAGATAAATGAAAACACATTCACACAAGTACAATTCTCCCTTTCAGAAAACACAGATACTCAAATCCCAGTATTCTAGAGTTCTCGTAACTTTTAAATATTGATAAATAATAAGCTGTTTATCAGGGCTATAGAAGTAACAAAGAGGAACTCCTGGCTTTGCTCTTAAATGATGGATTCGATTGTGTTCCGTTCTGATTTTATTCAGGTTCCTATTTCAAATTACAAGCAAGTATTAATGAAGATGATCAAGAAATTTAAGTACGACCTAAAAAAAAAAAAATCAGTTTGGTCTGAAATCCAATAGCCCTGTCATTTCAATGCGGGGTGGCTTGTTAAGTGTTTAAGCGTCCTTTCAAAGCCGTAGGTGTGTTCCTTCCTGCTGAAACAAAACTGTATTCATCTTTGCACAACATGCGCTGGCGTCTGTAAATTATGCAACACTCGGCCAAGAATGCTCCCTGTCCGGATATGTGTCTGCCAAACCGCACCGCTGCGCCACCAGCCCAGCACCAAGGGCACCCTGCTAAGGTGTCCCTGGACGGCGCCCACCCCGCCGTCTGGACCGCGGGGTGGCCTGAGCTGCCACCACCTCGACTGGGCAGAGGGAACAGTTCCCTGCGTTTCCTGTCCCCCCATTGCTTCAGTAACTCACACTGATCTTCTCTGAAACTGCAGAGTCAAGAGGATTTCGCTTCTACCGTTTCATTCCCAGGGGTCATTTGTGGGTCAGGAGTTTCCCTCGAGGGCTGATTCCACACCCCACCCCACCCTAAAAGCCTTCCCAGACCCCCAGAAAGTGCTTCCTTTGTTTTTTTTCTCTGCTCTCTTTCCAACTTGCTAGTTAGATGTGGAACCCAGGCCCTTTCCCCTCTTCGTAGCAGAATAAAGTTCAAGCGCAGACATTTTTGGAGCTCCTGCGGCCAGAGAAGGGTACTAAGTGAGCAGCTGACGTCAGCCCTTTGCTGGCCCGAAACCAGGCGGCGGGATTTCTACTCAAGTGGTGAGAAAGAGCCTAGGCCGTGACTCAGAGCTGGCGACGATTAAACCAGGTAACGAGACACAGGGCAGATGTGTTTTCATTGCCCTGTAAGATAAATGCAGCGTTAAGTGCCTGACAACTTCCCAGAAGCAATCAGCAAAAGTTTACGAGTGCATAAACCTCAAAGACCATTCCCCGACGGTTGTTATAAGGCCCACATTTAGAGCTTCTATAAATTCTTCAGCAGTTTCCCCAAGCTAAGTTTCCAGGGACTATTAAGCAGCCACCTCCTCCGGGGAGACCTGGGGGATTTTCTTGAACCGCCAAAGAAAGAGGTTTGGGGCTCCTAGTGAGTGAAATGAAATTGCGCCAAAGTTTGCTTCAGAAGTTTGGGTGGCCAAGGAGGGAGGAGGGAGGAAGGTGGACCGGAAGTGGGGTCCAGGGAAAAGTTCATGATATGCCGGGTTCGCTGACAGCAGCGGAGTGCCGGGGTCTGTCGAGGGTCGGGGATCTAGCGGAGCTTTGACCGCTTTGGGTGGTGGCCCCAGTTTGGCCAGTCCGGTTCTGCAGGGCACAGCTCCCTGTGGCGCTCCTAGCGAAGTCCAAGCTCCCCCAACTCGGCCCGGACACGGTAGCTCCTTCGTCTGTCTAGTGCCCACTGAGTGTCCGGCAGGAATCCAGCCGGCCAGCGCACCAGAGAGGCGGCCTGGACGGAGAACCGAGTCCGAAACCGGAAACGTGTCTCCACTCCGCCCAGAGCCAAGACGGTGCCAGCCTCGGTCCTCCCCCAAGTGGCCAGAGTTCTTGGGTCATTTAGTATCAGACACACCGACTCACCTATATTTATAGAGAACCTTTGTTTACGATCCCGGTGAAAACAAAGCTGCTAATTGAAAAATAGTAACCGGAGCGTGTCTTTCAGCACCTTAAAGCCCGAGGTTAACAGCTGCGCGCGCCGGGGGAGGGAGGGGCCAGGGAAGCGATGAGCCAGGGGCCGCCCTGCACGTCTACGTGCCTTGGGGGTCCCGGGCGAGACACGTGGGCCGGATCGAGCCTTCAAGAGCTCAGGGCAGGGTCCCAGGCTGGAAAGCTTCCGGCAGCCCGCCAGCTCTTTCTCCCCCTTTGGGTTCCAGTTAACCCCAAGGGGCGAAGGTAACCGACGACTGCGTAGCATTTCTGATCCCGTGAGATTCAATTTCGAGCAGTTATTTTGGAAAGATAGAGCTGGGCCCCTTTCCCTGCTTTCCAGGTGAAAACGCAGACGTTTCTCTGCCGTCCTCATCCCTCCTTTCTGAAATAAGGCGTCCAACTGTTCCGATATTACCATTCAAAAACAGGTTCTGTGGCGAACCTCATTTGTGAATCTATTACAGAGATTAATAGATTATTTCTCCTTTTTCAACTAATTCTCAGTGGGGAAATTTAACCATATGGTAAGGAGAGAATTAGAATTTCATCACATTAGAGCAAAATGTAATGAAAAGAGTCCAACACCTGGGGCCAACTCTGAAAGCCACAATTAAAAGGTTTTTAATGAAACCAGAGAAACCAAAAATTTCATAGGCTTCAGTAATTCTGCCACATAAGGAAGACTTATTGGAGATGTTGGGAAATATTGTTTTTACTTATGTTGTAAGGATGAAAACCAGCCGCTAAATACCATGTGCGCCCGGACACGGAACCCAGAGTCCCATTTCTCATCAGGGGAGCAGCACTTGTTTCCACACTTCGGCTTCCTCTCTCTCCAAGAACAATCGAGGCAGACCCAGTTGTCCCTGAATGGCTTCCTAGCCTTGGAGGCGACGTTTCCGGGTAAATAAATATGCACTGATGCCCCACTTAGTGTGTGAGAGGGTTTGACTCCCGTTGAAGTTGACTATTCTGAAGCCACTGGATTTTAATCTGGAGGGAAGTTTGAGCAATCAGTTTCTTTCTGGTTAGGAAATCGTGGGCTTCATCATCACCATCACTGTAGCCGTGGTTTGGAGGCGGCTGCGAAAGTAACCCCCTCCACCACCACCTTTACAAAAAGTCTAATGGGCTGCACTCCCCCCGCCCCCCACGCCCGATCGGGGTAGGAAATGGGCAGGGAGCATAGTGGAGGGGGCGGAATAAGGCGGTGTGTTGAGAGGGGCGGGGGGGTGGAGGGAGCGATTGCTTTGCTCTTTTACTAGCTAAGAATCTTGGGTGAATTTAGGGCAAGCCAGCGGAGACACCATCTCCCCCCCCCCCCTAAAGTCCCATATCCAAATCCAGATCAGAGCCATCCTATGAACAGGAGTGGAGTATCAGTCTCCCCCGGAAGGGTCATGTAGCAATGAGACAGCAGTGGCGAGAGAAGGGCGGGGAGGGGGGGAACGGGGTGCGGGGGGCGTCTGCTTTCCCCCGGACTCCCAGGCTTCGCCGCCGATCTACAATTTGCTGAAGGAGCAAAGAACATCGTCGACTCTAAGTAGGGCTTTTAGTGTGCTCATTGATGAGTGAAAGTCGCCACACATGTCAAGCTAAAGGCAGTTGTTGGGTTACTAACAGGACCCAGCGCCTTGCAAACATATGCGCTAAGCTGTGTATACAGATGGCAGGCAGAATAATGGAGCAGGCGCCTTTTATAAAGCTCTAGCTGCTGCCTGTCTTCAGACCTGGGAAATGAAACTATTCAGACTCGCGGCCAGATAGCGCCTGCGATTGTTTGTTACCGTTTTAATCCTATTAATTAAAACGTTAACCTGATTGGGTAGAAAGCGCTGTCCCAACAGGCGACTCTTCTTCATAATAACCTACTCAGAGATAATGATGTAAAAGACTCCCCCGTCTGTGGCGGCGGCTGGTTGATGGGTCCGGAAATCTCTTGAAGGTGAATCCAAGCAAGATAAACGGTGCGGAGAGGAGGCGCGGGGCTGGGCTCAGAGCGGCGGCGGCGGCGGCGGCGGCGGCGGCAGCTCCACACCCTGCGCGCCCACCCTCCCACCATGCGGGGCCGCGGCCCATGGTGAGCCCCAGCAGCCAGCACCATCGGCTGGAGACGAAGAAGAAGAAGAAGAGGAGGCGGCGAGCGCGGGGGAAGGCGAAAAAGAAAAAGAAGGGGAGAGGGCTGCCAGCAGCGCCGGGACCGACGCGCGCACCAGCCCCGGAGCCCGGCTCGGGCGCGTCTGCGGCGCCGCCCGACTCCCGAGCCCAGGAGGCGGCGGCGGGCCCGGGCTGCTCGCCGGGGCCGGACCATGGAGCGCGGGCTGCACCTCGGCGCGGCCGCCGCGGGCGAAGACGACCTCTACCTGCACAAGAGCCTGAGCGCCTCCGCCGCCAAGCGCCTGGAGGCGGCTTTCCGCTCCACGCCCCCGGGCATGGACCTGTCCCTGGCACCGCCGCCCCGGGAGCGCCCGGCGTCCTCCTCGTCGTCGCCCCTCGGCTGCTTCGAGCCGGCTGACCCCGAGGGGGCAGGGCTGCTGCTGCCACCGCCCGGGGGAGGCGGCGGCGCGGGAGGCGGCGGCGGCGGCGGGGTGGGCGTCCCTGGGCTGCTCGTGGGCTCCGCCGGCGTTGGGGGCGACCCCAGCCTGAGCAGCCTGCCGGCCGGGGCGGCCCTGTGCCTCAAGTACGGCGAGAGCGCCGGCCGTGGCTCAGTGGCCGAGAGCAGCGGCGGCGAGCAGAGCCCCGACGACGACAGCGACGGCCGTTGCGAGCTGGTGCTGCGGCCCGGAGGCACCGACCCGCGGGCCTCCCCGGGCGCGGGAGGCGGCGGCACCAAGGCGGCCGAGGGCTGCTCCAACGCCCTCCTCCACAGCGGCGGCGGCGCCCCCCCGGGGGCCCCGAGCAGCGGCGGCGGCGGGGGTAGCGGCGGCGGCGGCGGCGGGGGTAGCGGCGGCAGCAAGAAATCCAAAGAGCAGAAGGCGCTTCGGCTCAACATCAACGCCCGCGAGCGCCGGCGGATGCACGACCTGAACGACGCGCTGGACGAGCTGCGCGCGGTGATCCCCTACGCGCACAGCCCCTCGGTGCGGAAGCTCTCCAAGATCGCCACGCTGCTGCTCGCCAAGAACTACATCCTCATGCAGGCGCAGGCCCTGGAGGAGATGCGGCGCCTCGTCGCCTACCTCAACCAGGGCCAGGCCATCTCCGCCGCCTCCCTGCCCAGCTCCGCGGCGGCGGCGGCCGCGGCCGCTGCCCTGCACCCGGCGCTTGGCGCCTACGAGCAGGCGGCCGGATACCCGTTCAGCGCCGGGCTGCCCCCGGCCGCCTCCTGCCCGGAGAAGTGCGCCCTGTTCAATAGCGTCTCCTCCAGCCTCTGCAAACAGTGCACGGAGAAGCCTTAAACATCCCCTCCACCCATCCACCACCACCCCGCCCCGAAAAACACCAGACCGACCCCAAAGCTAGAGGACAGTGCACAGCTGCTCACCACCCCTTTTATTTGGTCCTCTCGTAGTTGTGAAACACTTGCAGAACAGACAAAGCGGAGGCGAGAACTGAGAAGTATCAGAGACACTCGGGACTTCTAGCCTCGACAACCCCAGAATCTTGGTGTTTGGGGTGGGGAGTGAGGTGGAGTTGGTATGGAGGATAGATGTCTTTATTTTTTCCTCGGAAAAGTGGCAACTTTGGTGGCAGCCTAGACCGCGAGGAAGCAGTTTGCCTTTAAGGTTAAAAAACAAGTTGAGAAGTAGTCGTTATTAAGCGTGGAGGGTATTCCAGGGCAAAATAGTAATCCTACTGATAATTGTGAATTTGGCTAGTGCTGAGGGGGGAAGGAGGAGTCCGGGGTTGGGTGGCTTGTGGGACGGAATATTCATTCAGACAAATCAGAAAGGGCACTTGAAAATAAATTTTGATTCTGAGCCAGGAGAAAAACTTGAAATGTAGATTTATTTAAGTGAAAAAACAAAACAAAACAACAGAAAGAGACACGTTGCTATGAAAGACTTGTATTTTTTATTGTCTCTGAACTTTAATCCTGTGAAAATGCTCAAAAGTTTTGGCAAGAGTGATATAAAAAAAACTGACTGTGGCTGAAAGAAATTGCATTTAAAACTATTTATGTGCACCTTGTTACTTTCCGCTCTGCAATGATGTATTAACGATTCATGGTATTTATTTGTTATTCATCAATGACCCTTCCACATCAACAGTATTTATCATGTGTTAAGGTCATGGGGTCTTATGTGCAGATTTTTTTAATGCCTCTAAAATTGTTTTATAGATTAACTTATATTGTGTGCCAAGTGTTTAAAAGGGTTTATTTGCCAACAAGTATGAAGAGACATATTGATGTATCTGAGCTGCTTAGGTTTATCAAAGGTCACCTGGATATCTTCAGTTGCATCATCCCTGTATTTAAATTGAGCTTTAATAAATTGCTTCAGTCCAAAAATTACAGGAAAGGTGTATTCTTAATTGATGAATGAATTGATCTCTCTCTCTCTTTTTTTTTTTCCAAAAGGGGACTCTTTTGCATTCTAAAAAGGAAAGACATCACAGCAATAGATCCTATAAGTAAGAACATGCTATACAAATACTTTTTCCAGGCTGTGCTGTGCATTTTTAAAAGGTCTAATTTAATTGCTTTTAATATATGTATACATATATAAGTTATTTTAACTGTGGAGAATTATTTAAGTTGAAAGACTTGTTTGATTTGCCTATGGTGTGAAATTCTTTGTTATTTTTCTAAAAAACAATTAAAAAGAAATAAAATAAAACTAAGGAAGAGCAAGAAGCTATTTACCCAAAGCGAGCTTTCAGTTTTAGTTTGCATGGCTGTTTGCCTGCTTTTCTAGCCTATGAAAATCCAGAAAACCTTTTTTAAAAAATGGAGTCCTGCTATTTTCCACTCCTTGCAGATAATACAAATTCAGTTTGTCAGGTTGGATGGTGAGTGGGGAGTTGTGATGGATCTCTTGGCGGGTTTTGGATGTGTAAAGAATGATATATATATTAAATAGGTCAATCAGACTATGACAGCTATGTACGACCATTTGTATGTGTATCTATGTCAGAAAGAATCTTTATTAAAATATTTTGATCAAACATCTTATTATGCTGTGCTTTGTGGAAGGAGCCATCACCTCTTTTCTGTGTAACTCTTTGCTTGAAAGGTAAAAAAGAAAGGAGTTTTAGAGAAGGTGAAACTAAAGTTCTGTCAGGGATACGCAATTAGGAGCAGCCCTAGTTCACGTGTTTACTTGTTAAAAGAGGATGGCTGGGCCTGGTCATTGGAGGAGAGAGAAATGGGGTCAGCGGTGAGACGCAGAGGAGGTCTAGAGCTCCTGTCTGCTGGCATGAACTTTGAAGGCCCTTCTCTCCCTGGAAATCTTTTCCCACTTTGTATGGCATTGTTAACTAGCAGTGCCAAGGCCCATCAGAAAGAGTAAAGTTTCTTAAAGAGTTTTTATTTCAAAAATTTCTATCTCCAACTTCCAGAAAGCCAAGGAAAACATGAATTTGGATTCTGTGAGGATGAATTCTATTGTGGCTTTCCCCTTTTTTGTGTGATCGAACAGTCAACCAGGTTGAATGATATGTGTAAACAATGTCCATAGAGATTTTTACAATGTACTAGTGTTGCCTGTTAATAAGATTTGTAGGGGCTATGTTTGGATTGGGTTGGGTGTTGATTCTATTAAAGAATGGCTATATAGGCTTGTATTTAGACTTTCCTAATGCCCTCACATTTAGAAGGTTTTATTTTTATTGTGGTGAAAGTTATAGAGATGGTGGTCATGAAGTTAGAGTGTTTCCTCTATAGGCAGTTTGCTGATTGCGTTTTTGGTCTGTATAGTCTCAGCTCATAATGATATCCCTAAATGCCATCAAACTTAGTAGGGGGTGAGGGAGGATATTTTCTGCTCCACTTGCCATCAAAAAAGATTAATCAGAACCTGTAACTTTTCAGAAAACATCACAGCAAAGGGCCTTGAAGCTGAAGCCCTCCCAGTCTGGGAGTGGGGGTTGAGGGAGGGAAGAGACCAGGGCAGCCCCCAGGCAGGAGAAGACCCGTCTCTCAGCATTTACCAGACAAAGCCTGGGTGCGTCTAATTATGATTATTAAAACAATTTCCATGACGATGTCTAATATTATGTTAATTTGAAAACAACTGTGTATGAAAACTGTCGACTATAATACCTAAATTCATTTAATGAAACACATCGTTAAGGCAATTAAACCTCCTGGATGTGATTAAGAAACATAATTACGACACTGTTCTGCGCCATAATTGGGTGTCTTTAATCAAGGGGTAAAGTGCTCAGCAACACAGCCATTAGTTTGTATTGTTCTGGCCTGGCTGTCCATCATTCTGATTAGGAATTAACCGGAGCCACCATCAGTCGAATTTTTTTTTTTTTCCTATTTTGCGTGTTAACATTGTAGAGGACATATTTGTTGCAGGATTTTACTGCTTAATATTTCTCATTATTAAGAGGACCTCCTTAATATACTCTCTCTGTAACCTCTGTGATGTTCAACTCTGATTAGAAATAGTACAAATAAGAGATCTTGAACTTCAGGGGAAAAAGAAATACCCTCCTCTTACTCCTTTAATAACTCAATCTCCACACTTTGTCCTGAAAAAACTGGAAATGGATGGGGGTGGGGGAAAGGAGAGGATAAATGTCAGACAAATATGAGCAGTTATGCAAAGTAACAGGGTTAATAATATTTAGTTTCATTTTGATAATTTCAGACACATAAATTCTCTTTCCAAATACAGGAGTTGACCAGTGCTGAGTTCTAGGAATAAATGGGGGACATCTGAAAGGAACAAGAGAGGACTTTTCGGTAATTTACTAGGTGGAATTCCCTGCCCTCAGCCAACCTTTGTAAAGTTTCTCCAGCAGCAGTTTTTAGGGAGGGAAAACCACTGATTGAAGAGACAATTCTTCCCCCACCTGGCAAAGCCCTGGGCCGCTTTCCGAGGCCCGCTGGACTCCTGTATTTTCAGCCCAGGGTGGAAAGTTGGTGCACACACTTCTGGCCCTAGATGTCTTCCCACTGCGCAGCATCCACTTCAGGATTGGATGACTGAGCACCAAGGGGTCAGGGTGATCTTGCTGAAGTGCCCTTGGGCCAGAACAGAGACCCTGGCCCCTAAAACGGCGGCGTCTGTCAGAGTAGTTCGGTCAGCTTCAGAGGCTGCATCCACTGCGCCTTGGGTGCTTCTGAGGGGAGTGCACCGCCCGAAGGATCCCGGCTGCTTGAGTTTCTCAGGGAACTGACTGTAGGCCGAGGCAGTGAGCGAGGAACCAGAATCTCACTTGGCCTTTTATTCCACCGGTTTCCTTCTCTAGTTTCTAACTTCAATATCTTTCTCTAATTTCGAGTTCCTATTTAGATCCCATCTCCAACTTGACTTTGGGCACCTACAAGAATGAAGCGCTCTGGGGCTCTTCGTGGACTCCTTCCTATAGAACCCGCAAATGATCATCTTCGGAGAGCTCACTAGTTACACCCTCCTCCCTCTCCGTGGTGCCTGTAAGTGTGTGTGTGCGCGCATGAGTGTGTGCGCGCTCGCTTGTGTGAGCGCGCGCGCAACGATGCGCTCTCATTCTCTGCAGCTGGGCATACCTTCCAAGACCCCGTGCTGCGCTTAAATTTTTGCACCCTCCTGTCGCACCCAGCACCATCCTTCCTGCCAACAGCTCATTGGGGAGGGCTAAGGCTCACCGGTTCCCGTCTCCACGCGCTCTTGGCCCTGACGCCGGAACCGAACCTTTCTCCGCGCCCGGGACCCTGAGATTGTTCCAGCCTGAGTGGCATTGACTTTTCCAATGTAATGACTTATGAAAGATATAATCATGTGTTAAATTGAATCCTCCGTTTAACTGTTAATGGTGTGCTCTGGGCACATTTACGTATTAGATGCTATGGTAACTAATTACCACTAGGAAAAAGGATAATACACTTCCCAGACTTTGAAAAATAATGATGAGAGATCACTTCCCAGTTCGCAACACACAGTGGCGGCTCTGCCGGGCGGAGACGCACTGAGCGGAGACCCCAGCGTGTTCTGGTGACAGGCGGGAAGGTAATGAATCCTGCCCAGAAGAGGCTCCTTAGTAAAAACCTTTGATGAAAATCTAATGCAGTGGGGAAGTAGGGGGATGGGCTGGGACAACCAGACAACGTTGCCTCTAAACAGAATTAAATTGCAAAACAAACCTCAGAAACAAAAGTATTCTTTTAATTACAACGCAGGTCAGCCTAAATCACCTGCCAAGCAACTTTACATGAATGAACATTTTTTGTTGTGTGGGCACCATAAATGAGTCCCGCTTCTTCGTGCTCTGCCTTGGCGCTTACAAAGTTGGATGCCCCTGGATTTGCCAAGCCAATGAGCTCCGGGTTAAAGTTGGCCTTTTAAGTCAGACATTGGGCACAAGAGAAGGAAACAGGAGGGAAAACCAGGAAAAGGTAACTTAAGAAAAAAAAAAACCAGTTCTCATTACAGGAGTTTTCTTCTCTCCCTGCCAGATCTCTGGCTTTTCTGATCAGTTGATCTGTGTTTACCAGAACCAGGGTTCTGTAGACGGTGTCTGTTTCGCCCCAGAGCCAGGGTCAGTGTTTGTGCTGGGGACCCTGAAGGGCAGGAGGAAGGAGGGAGCGGCTTCCCCGAAGGCCAGCCCAGTGTTGCAGACCAAATGATGTCCACAACATGTGCCACTGCGCTGCGCTGCTCCGGCTGCGCCCAGGGAGGGATTTGGGCTCCACAGCAGCAGAGCATCCCTGGACTGGCTGTCGTTCTGGGCCCCTCCTGTGGGGCTCGAGGCCATTCGGCCCCCAAATTCCTAGGGACAGAAAGGGAACTTTGGGGGCTCTGCCTCAACTCTTTCGAGGGAAGGCATTTGGATCGGGGTGTCCCTTGCACCTGCCATGGCCTGGTGAGTTCACCGGAAGATTCCCGGTTTATAAGAAGCGCCTGCAGCCCAGCCAAACCCCGGAATTGTGCAAAAAAGCACCTCAGTTTTAAACCCCAAAGAACCTCATCTCTTCCCAGCCAGGCAAAGAAAATTAGCTCGCTTTCCCTGAAGCCCTTCCTAAATGGCTTGTCTTAACATAATCCAGGAGACTTCTGGACTATTACAAAACTATCCACCCCCTAAGTGCTTGTGAGTGTGCAAGTAGGACTTTCCTATCCTTTACTTTATGTCCCCTCCTTCTGACAGTACAGAAACAGAGATTAGGGAGCTTTGGAAGAGAAATGACTGGGCTGGGAAGGCTAGACTGCAAACGGAAAAGGGATTTTGCAGTTACCACCCACCCCCAGACCTAGCTTTCAATATGTGATGGACAAGCCTATTTTAGAAGTCACCAGGACTTCTGATGGGGAGTTGGCTTTAATTATGCACAATGTGATATCATTTTCCTTCCCAGATTGGGAAAGAGTTAATTCTTTCCCAAAGACCATAGTTGCCCTTGTCTTTTCAACCTGATTCAGAGATGTAATAAAATATGAAGCAAATTTATGATCTGTTTCAAGCATTTTATTGCTGTATTTTTAAATTCATATATGCACATATAAGAACTATGATCTGTGAATAATTTGAAATGCTACACTAGAATGATACATTTTAGATAAAACATAACCATATCTTTATATAATTGTCTCAGATTAAAATAAAAAAGAAAAATAGATTTCTAATGTGGACCAAACTGAAAAACTAATGACAGCCATAAACTGCTAACCAACCATAAATTAACATCTTCATCAAATGCTAAAATGATATCAGTGGTTATATAAAGCAATTATTATTTCTCTTTATAAGTTTCAGAATAAAGTTCAGGGATATTTAAAGGACCCATTATTTACAAATGCTTCCCAATTCTAAAGATTTCATAATTTTATTAGGAGGATGGTTGCAACTCAAATCTGCTATGTTAATAGGGATGTTTAGAGATGAGAATTTAGTTTTAGACATAAAAATGCTTCATGGCCTAACCTCATTCTACGCATTTACTCTGCTCTGGCAATTATTGAAGAACTTGGTGTAAGGATTTCTTTGTTAATATCCTTATATCCACTTAGAAAATGGAAGACAAATAATTTCTTCTTGTGAGTGAGACTGAGATTATGTACCCAAGTGGTTAAAACATTAAAATATGCACTGTCTATTCAAGCAAGTGCAGCTGCATTTGCCACGTATAGTTTCTTTCTGAAGAGCTATGGTCAAAATTCAAGTGCAAAGTGCAGCTTGTCCCCTCCATCTAAGACTTCCATAAAAAAAAAAAAAAAAAAAAAATTTTCCTAACCAGGCCTCCACAGAAACATGAATAGCCATGAAGGAGGAAAGGAAATCTATCTATTAAATCTATAAATGTATCAGAAAGCAGGAGCAGTAAATAACTTACATTTTCTACTGCAGAAGCATCAAGCAAATACATTCTTTAAAGTGTAGATTTCTCAAGAAAGTGAAATTAAGAAAAATCTGGAATTATTCAACAAAGTAAGCTCTTTTTAACAACTTAGAAAAATTTTTTTTTTTATGAAAACAAAACACTGATTTGAATTATGGAGGATCTGGGTGGAACACATACATACTCAAATTACTTCTGCCACTCTGGTGTTACTTCTGTGTGTTGCCCTTCTGTGGATAAACATCTCCAAAGGTCAGGGATTAACTAAGATCTTCAGTTGGCTGAGTCCTGCATTGTTTAGTCTGAGGACTTTGTTTTTAAAAAATGAATACTATTTTTATAGCTTTCCTTGTAAGTCTAAAATTAGTTAAAAATAAAGTTAAAAAAATACCAAATTTTAAAATATATGGAGAAATTACTACTTTCTGTATGCTTTTAGATTTAAAAATTCAAAAGTGATTTCAAATACTTCAAAAATATTCCATCTAAAGTATAAAACAAAGGCATTTATAAAATTTTAAATATATTGGCCAGTTCTTAGAAGTTATGGAATGAAAGTCTATTTCATTTCAACAGTAATTTGAATCTCAAAGACAAAATCATTTACTTAAAAATGTGGGTTGTCATGTAATGATGACATACATTTCATGTGAACTATAATGGTTAGTTTTTAGAAATAAAAGTTATATGGAGTGAACATTCTCTTGCAAACAAGAATCACCAGCTAATATGTGCTTTATAAGTGTTTAAATTTGACCCAATGACAAACCATCAGGTACTAGTACCTTTACCTGTTACTTCCATCACCCTAGCTTCTTCCATGAGCAAAGAACATAAATTGTAAGGGAAATAAAATACCTTATGAGTTTATCTCTAAATATTTACTTTATAGGTAGTCTGCAGTATATCATGTCTGCTAAGTCACTTCAGTCGTGTCCGACTCTGTGCGACCCCATAGACGGCAGCCCACCAGGCTCCCCCATCCCTGGGATTCTCCAGGCAAGAACACTGGAGTGGGTTGCCATTTCCTTCTCCAATATCATGTCTATCCTTATAAAAATGAATACAGTTAGGAATTAAGAACATAAGCTATACCTCAAAAAAATTAACAAAAAACTGTATCACATTTAAAATTATCCAGCATAGCCATTGAGTATATTTTTTTCCTATTCAACTATATTCTGAGTAGAAAATGCACAGTATTACCCACATGACCATGGATAATGCCAGACAGTTCTGCAAAATTATTGTTTATTTAGTGTGTTTTAGAGTAAAACTGAAACCCAAGATGATTATTTCATAGATTGTCCATTTAACGACATAATTGACCCTAAATGTTCAACCATACTGAACTGCCTAGTTCCAACGAACAGAAACACCCTCAGAGTCCAAGGCAGTCCTTTAAAACATGGATGAATTCTTTCTTAGGAAAGCTAAGAGTCCCAGTGAAACACTGTATGTATGGTGACTGAAGGAGCCACATTTCATCAACACTCTTCTGTGTTCTGTGTTTTATTTACAGCTAGCATTTCAGCTCGTGAATACACAGAATACTGTCCAAATATTACTCAGCTTCATTCACTATCTGTGGTAAAGTTATCTACAGAAAACAAAGACCATGTCTCTTTTCTGTAGAGAGAAACAGAATCTCTCTCCCATTCTTGTTTTCTTATACATCGCTCCACAGAATCATAGTCTATAATCATAATCTATTATTAAGAACAGCAGCCTAGCAAGGTCAACCTTGTTAAAATAAAGTTTAAAAACTTATTAGTCACTGATACTCTTGTTATGTTTTTATTTCCCACATAAATACGTGAAACTATACTGAAAAATGGGCTTCCCCGGTAGCTCAGCAGTAAAGAATCCACCTGCAATGCAGGAGACACAGAGTCATGGGTTCTATATCTGGGTTGGGAAGATCCCTGAAGAAGCAAATGAATGGCAACCCACTCCAGTATTCTTGCTGGGAAACTCCATGGACAGAGGAGCCTGGCAGGCTACAGTCTATAGGGTCGCAAAGAGTTGGACACAACTGAAGTGACTGAGTATACATGCATGAATACTGAAAAATGTTCTGAATGTAACAATTAATGTTCTTTTACTGAAAATATGAGAAAATAAGAATACATATGTATATGGTGGGAAAGATGAGGGTCTGAGGATCTCCAGACAGCAAAATTATTTCCCAAATCATTTACTAACTGTAATAAAATCTTCTGTCACCCAACATGCTCCTAGTAGGAAAATAAGGAGACAATCATTCACCTGTGCTTTAAAAGTTAATTTATTGGCTCATTGCATATTAAAAAAAACACACACACATTAAATTGACTTACAAAGCATTTGCATTTCTTACCTAAAATCTTTTCAAGATAATTTGCTTCCTCATAAATCCACCTATATACCATTTTAAAATTAAGAGTATTAAATATTTAAGATTTCTTTTTACAATATAGAGACTCTCCTGCTTAAAAAATACTTGAAAATGTTAAGTGTTGTCAATTACTCCTTTTAAAAATTGTTCAGTAGAGATTTTCACAAATTAAATTCATCTTACTCAAGAAAATATTATAAACAAAGTAAACATTTAAGCCAAATATTTCCAACACCAGTGATCACTGACTCAGATTAACACTCTGAAATAGAGTAAGTAATAGAAACATTAGAGAGTTTTATGTGATCACCTACTGTAATTTAAAATAATGCTACAGGGAACTTAATCTTGGCTTGCTAACTTTTTCCTAATTGAACATGTGAATATGAATACCTAATAATGCAATTCGGTAAATAATGGCTTGCAATACTGGCAAATTTAATAGGTTAAATCAGTGTACATTCTCAGGGCGTATAATTCTTGTTTTAAAATTATTGATGTTATTTTATACTAAGATCAAAACCTAGATAATTTTTGTGCTTTGACCTTTGAAATTGTTTTAAGATTTCATGGCTCAATTAGAAGGGTTAGTTTATAGAAAGGGTACTCAAATTATTTTTCATAAGAAAATAAACGGAAGCAATCATGCAAATTTTGAGCATAGAAGCTCCTTTGCCTTAGACTTGTGACCCAAACTTAATGATAAAATCGACAAAATATAATGAAGTGTGTCAGGAAGGCCAAACAAGGCAGATAAAAGTTTCCAAATAGGTTGCTTACCAACATTCTTTATTTAGTGACAAATAGCTTTTTCCTGAATATCTTCAGAGCATTTAGTTTTTGCTAAATGATGCCTCAGTTGGTCACTGATATAAAATAATACTGCTAGTCATTCATTTTCTTCAATTTGACATTTAGAAGGGGGGCTGTAAAAATGAAAAGGGTGGGTTTTTACTATATGTAAAATACAGTTTTTAAAAAATTCTGATGCCTCAGTGACTGTATTTTGTTTTGGACATCTTTAAACATATAATCACAATACTGGATGTATATGTTTTGTTGTATCTAATTAGGCACATAGTAATTTCTCACTGCAGAACACATATTTGGAATGAGTGATGGAAGGTCAGTTAGAATGAGTGTTGAATCAGAATTTTAAAACAGTTTTAGGAAGATGAATTTATTACAACTACATTTATAATAAATTAGTTGGGTATATACTGCTTTCTCTAATAAACTGTGTGTTCTTAAAGAGGGTAATCCAGTGCATAGTATCAGTCTAAGAGGAAATGCTCAATAAATGTTTGACTGAATAAATGACTAATCCTTTAACCAATAACAAAAAATGCTTCCCTTTAACAAATATATACAAACAGTTTTTAATTTAAAAGGCACAGCATTGTCCAAGTATCTTCTTACAACTTTACATTTGGATATTGCATTACACTTTTCAAAATAAGTTCACACATCTTACTGTGTTCAATCCTCATAATGAACCCTGGCATTCAAAAGCCATATTATTTTTATTTTGCAAATATGGAAACACTGAGAGGCAAAGTGACTTGTTGATAATAGTAAATCAATTGTGTCATAGCTAAATTTCATGTCTTTTAACTTATTTCTCTATGACATTTATTCTATTCATAGACAATCTTTAATGACCAGGTTTAAGCCTGTCACAAGACTCCATCCATTGCTTTTATATAATATTTCCACCCTTAATTCCTTTCACTATAAATTAAGCAGAAATTAGAATGGAATGCTTTTCTGTGCTCTCTCTGCTATAGCAACACAGAAGTGTGCTACTAAGATGAATTTAATAATCTGGAGGTTTCCACATCAGGCAATATGGTGGAATAGAGGTCCTAGTACAAAACGAATGGGCTCTACTTTGTGGCAGGACGGGATAAAGGTTGCAGCCCAAGAGGGGTAGGACATGTGTGCATGCACGTGTGTGTGGGTTTAATCCAAGACCTGTGCACAAAGGCAAGAACTTGCAGAGGCAACATCTTCAGTAAGTGACTAGAAAGAAACCTCACTCCACAGAGGACTGGGTATTCTTGCTTATCCCTACTCACAGGTTGCAATCTGGCTGACTTAGGGCCAGAACCCACCCTATCTATGCAGTTTCCCATGTGTGTGTGCTCAGTCGCTTCAGTCACATCCGACTGTTTGCGACCAGATGGACCGTAGCCTGCTAGTCTCCTCTGTCCATGGGATTCTGCAGGCAAGAATAC
Source organism: Bos mutus (assembly GCF_027580195.1). Lineage (NCBI taxonomy): Eukaryota > Metazoa > Chordata > Mammalia > Artiodactyla > Bovidae > Bos > Bos mutus. The sequence continues at coordinate 52,842,766 of NC_091630.1, read as the reverse complement.
TGGAGTGGGTTGCCCTTTCCTTCTCCACCCAGGGATTGAACCCACATCTCCTGTATTGGAGGCGGATTTGTTACTACTGAGCCACTAGGGAAGCCCATGTAGTTTCCCGTCCCCTCTCATAATACTCAAGGTGAAATTTTAAATTGATCTGAATTTGATAGTAACAGCAGCCAGGTGAAAGCAAACACAAATTTTCTCTGGAGGTGTGAACTTTAAACTCGGGTCTTAAAAAAAAATTCCAGAGATAAAATTCCAAAGAACGAGTCCACTAAACAAGCAATTCCGAGGAAGAGTTAAAAGAAAAACAAAATACAGGATCAGACCCATAAAACACTGATGATGTGGAAATACCAGATATGAATATAAGTTTCTTAATATATTTTTAAAATGAAAGAAGATATTGAGTGTATGATGAAGGAACAAGATACTATCAAAAATGACCAGGCAGATAGAGAATTCTCAAATTGAAAATGTAACCACTAAATTTATCAGACTCAGGGGAATTGAAATCTGAAAGCTGACAAATTGACGGCTGGCACCCTGGCTCAGATCAGCTCTGGAGACCCCATAGAAGGCAGAGGGTAGTGAGGATCTGAGTGTGAAACACAAGAAGTCTAGAGCATCTCAGAGAATGAAGGCTGTCACAGACTGTTGTCTGTGTGTGTGGGTGTAGGGGGGTGGTGCTGATGACAGGGCTCGTGGCAGCCCAGGGCGGAGGAGGGGCATGCAGTAGTGAGAGGATGGGTGGGGGCAAGAGTTTTAGGTTCTGCTTTGGCCTTTCCCCCAGATTAACTGTCCCACCAACATAGTTTACATCACTGGGTGAATAGAGCACTGAAACATCATGGGTACACATTATGAGATACTACACAGTAGTTAGAAGTAATAGATCAAATACATATAAAGTAATACTTTTAAAGTATAGTGCTTAGTAAAAAATTAAGAAGAATATGATGTATAGAATAGACATTTATGAAAATTAAAAAACACATACACCCAAGATAATAACATATGTTTTATAAAAACACCTACAAATAAAAAGATACATACCAAACACAGAATATTTCCTGATGATGAGGAAGGGTATAATGGTAGGGCTTAGGGATAGAATAGAATGAGTAAATAAAGCCTTGTTTGGACCAATTATAATTGTGTACCGTGAACTAAGGGGTATAAGGCATGTGATCACTCAATCCTGTGAACCTGAGGTTAAAATAAAAAGACAGAAGAAACAAACCCAATGGATGAGTTAAAGAGTAGAATAAACTGAAAGCGATATAAAGATCCAAAGAAATGGCCTAGAATGTAAATTAGAGATAAAAAAAAAAATACAAGGGGAAAAGGTCAAACAACATGGACTGTAAACAAGATACAGAGCTGAAAGAGGAAATTTTCAAAGAGATAATCGTGAACATTCTACGCTTGATGAAAGGCACCATGGCATGCAAGCACAATAAACAGAAACTAAGAGCGTCAAAGACAAAGAGAGCACGTTAAAGCTGTCAGAGAAAAGAGGCAGACTACCTACTGAATAATTAAACCGAATGAAGGCTACGCTCTTAACAACATGAGATATCAAAACAGGAAAAAAGGCAAACTCAGGAATGAGGACAAAAGGAAAGCATCTTCAAATTGGCAAAAACAAAGTTTAGACTGACAGACCTTCACTAAGGAGCATTTAGTGCATGAACTTCAGGAAGGAGAAAAATAGATGCTAGAAAAGCTATTAGGCTACTAAATATGGTCAGTATTTTATAATGTTATTTTAAAGATAAATTTCCTTTTCAAAAATGAAAGCAAATTTCTGAAATACTAGAAGTTTCAATGAAATAACTAGAACTTATAACTAGAAGTTCCCATGAAATAACTGGGCTTATTTACCTGCTTTGCCTGTTTAAATATGGCATCAGCATTCAAGTTGAATGACAAACCATCATTTGGCAATCTGATATTAGCAATCTTTGAATCATCCAGCCGATGCTGCATTTTGGCATATGGAATTATACTGCATTACATAATGGTGTAATTCAAATACTACAAATCAAATCCCAGTCCAAGAGGTGAGGCATCAAGAACAAACACTGCTCTCTAGTTTCTCAGTTGATATAAATCGAAGCATTCAGGAACGTTAATTACAATACCGGCATAACCCTTACAGTTTACACTGGAGTCAAATGCTATAATCAATCCTGTAATGATCTCAACATTTACTCCTACAATAAACCTAATACTAATGTCTAGGGCAATTGCTGAATATATAATAGGTTTTGTGTGTTCTTATACTGATAAATCTTACCAGTATCTAACTTGAACATGAGTAGCCTTATATAACAAGAAATTTTGTTTTACTGAGCCACAGTATACAAAGTAATAAAGTACATTTATGGATGATTAAATATTGAAGTGAAGTTGAAGCATTTAATCTACTGCAAACCTCATTTAATGCAAACGTACCCCAGCAATATAGATATTATTGATATTATACTTGAAGGGAACATTTTCATCTAGTGTATCTCGTGGAAATTTAATTTCCTTCTTCTCTGAGAACTTGGAATTTGTTAGACTGTGTCCATTTACAGCATAAATTTCCATTAGTACATAAAGCGTATTTTTACATATTATAGAAGAATTTTTGACTTAACAAAATCCCACAGTGTCAGATCTATTACTGTGAAGGCACACATACAATGACATTTGCAAATCACAATATGTAGAAACTTAAAAAAAGCTACTTTAAATTTATCATTATGTTGATTTTGATGTCCATTTTCATGCTACCATCTTTTTTTTTTTTATGATGGGTTTTGTGATCAAGTATAGATGGGACTGATCTCAGATCAAATAGAAATTGGCATTTTTAAAACAAACAAAGCAATTACACTTGAAGAAATTAAAAACAAATAGATGAACTGAGGACATTTAGGTTAGTTTTCTAGATAGATTTCTCTCCTTTCCTTTTAGCTTAAGATTTTATTTTGTACCTAAATAAAACATCAGAGTCTGGGTAAGGAATACCAAACAAAAAGCGGCTATAGTTTAGTTCTAACGGCTTATTATCAATTATTTCTAAATCAAAGTAAGTTAAAAGCACAACCAACAATTGCTTTATTTCAACCATGGCCAAAAATCGGCCTGGACATTTGCTGACTCCCAATCCAAATGGCAAGTGGTAATACTTCAGCTTTTTCCCTCTTTTAAAAAAGGTGGTTTTCTTCTTACCATTTTCTGTAAAACGATCAAATCTAAACTCCTGTAAAGAAGAAAACAGCATGTTAAAACAAAAAAATTCCATGAAAAAGTTTGAGTTCAGTTCACAAGGATGCTAGCTCTCCTTGCCCATCTTAAAAGGTTTCTTTTAATGTAGCAAACGAAAGTTATGACCAACCTAGATAGCATATTCAAAAGCAGAGACATTACTTTGCCAACAAAGGTCCGTCTAGTCAAGGCTATGGTTTTTCCTGTGGTCACGTATGGATGTGAGAGTTGGACTGTGAAGAAAGCTGAGCGCCGAAGAATTGATGCTTTTGAACTGTGGTGTTGGAGAAGACTCTTGAGAGTCCCTTGGACTGCAAGGAGATCCAACTAGTCCATTCTAAATGAGATCAGCCCTGGGATTTCTTTGGAAGGAATGATGCTAAAGCTGAAACTCCAGTACTTTGGCCACCTCATGCAAAGAGTTGACTCATTGGAAAAGACTCTGATGCTGGGAGGGATTGGGGGCAGGAGGAGAAGGGGACGACAGAGGATGAGATGGCTGGATGGCATCACTGACTCAATGGACGTGAGTCTGAGTGAACTCTGGGAGTTGGTGATGGACAGGGAGGCCTGGCATGCTGCGATTCATGGGGTCACGAAGAGTAGGACACGACTGAGTGACTGAACTGAACTCAACTGAAGTGCAAATCAGGTATGAACTTTCAAAAATCTCCAATGTTATTAGACATTCACTCCTCTCATATCAAACAGAAATCCAGACTCTTCTGTAGGACCTCTCTTCACATTTTTTCCTATGCTAAGTATAGAGGCAGTATTTCTGTTTTTGTTCTCTAAAATGGGTCTCGACTTAATGACACCTGAAATACCAAGGCTGGGGGAAAGGGAAGGGCAAGGCCTCCACGGTTACTAGGGAATAGTGAATTCTACTGACCAGAGAGGCTGCTGGAGAGGGCAATGGCACCCCACTCCAGTACTCTTGCCTGGAAAATCCCATGGACGGAGGGGCCTGGTGGGCTGCTGTCTATGCGGTCGCACACGACTGAAGCGACTTAGCAGCAGCAGCAGAGAGGCTGCTACAGATGGACAAGTAGGATGAGTTTAGGATTCATGTTTGGATGAAACATATGAAATAATAAGATTCACATTAAGCACTAGAAAAGAAGAGCACTAAGATACAAAGTCTGTCTGGATTGCTTTTTGATGTTTTATTGACTTTCTTCTATGACAGTTCTCTTTAGAATGAGTGTTCCTTGGGTTAACTCTTTTGGTTTCTGATATGTTTTCATAAACAAGTAATATTATTTGTTACAGAAAATTATGGGACTGGTTTATGGAAGGTGTTTGGTCCGCCATCTTAATTTACTCTCAGTTGAGTTTCTGAGAGGACACTGAGCGACCTTATTTCAGCCCATGGTAAATTAAACCATTGATTAGATTAATGCACATGGCATGCATGACAAGACCAAGTCTGTCCTGTATGCCATGCTCATTAGCATTAGACCTGCTCAGCACACAACTTTGCCATGAACTATGAAGCCAGAGGCAAAGAAGCAGGTCAGACCGAAGGCATTCAGATTATAGCAAAAACCCCACAGTACAGATAGATTCTGACTCTATCACAAATGATCTAATTTTCTCGCTCAACGCCAATATTCATGTCAGTGAAACCATTTCCTTTAAAAGTATTGGTTTTACCCTCATTTACCTAGGATACTGATTTTGATAACTAATTAAGCTTTTAAAACACATCTTGGGTAGTTTCTATTCCACCCCTGCCCCCTAAACTTGCAAGCTGATGAGATCATAATGGGAAAATTAATCTGCATCAGAATGCAAGCATATTTTGCCATAGATAGTTCTGGGATATATCTGAATAGGATCTACCAGTGCTAACCTATAAATACCTGTCCATCCTTGGAGCATGGATAAGGACATTCTCTGTGGACATCGACTTTGTTACTAGAGATGGAATTACAACTTGGCACTGTATCTCAGTAAATCTTTTTTTGTTACTGGAGCCCAGGCCTGCCTGCCTGAGTTCAATACTGCAGCTTCCTCCTTCTCAGTGACCAATCTAAGATCGTGCTCTTCTCAAGAGTTTTTTTGCCTAGGCCAAACCAGTGGATATCACTTTTACATTTGAAAAGCTCTCACTGCAGTCAGTCTCATAGTTTAAGTCAGAATATACAGAACGAAAATTTAGTTTGAGTTACGACTTCATAGTATGCTGATATCATAAATAAGCCAGACACTGTTACGGCATCTTGATTTTCTTTTGTATACATGGATATACAGCTGAGAAGCCACAGTGACCAACAAAAAAATGCCTAAATCTTCCTTCTCCCCTGCCACCTTCAGCGAGTGCACATGCAGCTCCCTCAGACTTCTAGTCAATCAGTAATATCACTCGTCCAATTTTCCATCACCTCCCAGTCAATTTCCTCACAATAAATATCAAAGAAATTCCTAGTTGTTTATATTATGGACCAAGAAAGGAAAAGGCCAATTTCTTTTGTTCTGTGGCTACCATCAAGCTCAAAGGCAATATGGGCATACATAGCAATTTTTTTTTTTTAATGTGGACCATTTTCAAAACCTTTATTGAATTTGTTACAATACTGCTTCTGTTTTATGGTGGTTTGTTTTTTTTTTTTGGCCATGAGGCATGTGGGATCTTAGCTCCATAACCAAGGATTGAACCTGCATCCCTTGCATTGGAAGGTGAAGTCTTAACCACTGGACTGCCGGGGAAGTCCCCATAAATAGCTTTTTGTGTTAAAATTTCTTTTCAGTCTGTCTTCCTTTGCCAGGACATGGAGAACCTGAGCAGGTTCCATGTTATTAGGAAGGGCTTGTGACAGCTGCTAGAAGTATAGTCTGTTTTTTTTTTTTTTAATAAAAGAAGGGGTGTAATAGTCTCACTTCAGAGATTCTGAGGTCACAGCGACATAGAACAAAAAGTCAGGAAGCTTGAGATGCCGTGATCTTTGATCAGGAACACGATGAAAATAGGATCCATCACATGGCAGTACACTGCCATAACAGTTCAGTGCTACACAATTAAGGGACCGTTAAATGCAGTATTATTCAATGGATGAGAAGAGAACAATCCTGAGAGACAAGCATTAGGCACCGAGATTCCCCACGGCTCCTCTGCTGATTGTCTACTCCTCCACTGGTTGCTCCCCATCATCATTCTTCTGTGTGACCTATTGAGGCACCCATCATGGTGACCATGTTGCTCTGGCCTCTGACTGATTCCGGACAGGGTGTGTGAACCAGTCTCTCAGGGCTACAGGTGAAGAGTCTGTGGGGCCATCTGGGAGAATGTCCCTTCTCATGAAGAAGGAAAAATGTAGTGAAACGGTTCCCCACTCTTCCTACTCTGGATCTGGTTAGATGAGAATAAGATCCCTGCAAGGCTGCAGCGATTCTGTCACCAGGCTGAAGACGAAGCTAACCCACAGGAGATGGCAGAGCCAAGAACTCCCAAGAGATGAGACTCGTCACACTGTCTTATTTATCTCTATACTTTCAAAGTCCCCACCGGAGTGCTATGCACATAGTGAGGTTCTATGTATGTTTGTTGAATTAATGAATAAATACATGACAATAAAGTATATTTTAAAAGCAATCTTCAAGCTTTTGAAGAAAACAGAGATATTGAATGAGTAAATAAAGATGGGAAGAATGAAGAGTAGATGAATATTCAAATAGAAAATGTTTACAAATAGAAAGTGGTATACTATTTAGCGCTAGAAATAAAGATTGGGTAGACGATACAATTTCCTGGATAGAGAAGAATTTTGGGTCTGAGTGACTGAGGAACATTGCATAACACCCTAATCTGAGTTCTCCAAATTTTATGTTTAGTTCAAGTCAACAGCTTTTTTTTTTTTTTAAGCATTTCCAGCATGTGAAGGAAGTACTAAAGTTTAAAAAGGCATAGAGACTTCCCTGGTGGTTAATAGTGGTTAAGACTCCATGCCTCTAATGCAGGGGTGTGGGTTTGATCCCTGATTGGAGAACTAAGACCCCACATGCTGTGTGGTGTGGCCATGAAAATATTTTTAAAAAGTAAAAGACATAAAACATAGTCTTGTTGGAGTAGTTATAGGTGTTCAAATCCATATGATCAGCTCTTGTAGTCACTCAATTCATCATTTTGGGTTTAGGAATCTGGATTAGATAAAAGATATGACTTTCTAGAAATAAAAACTGTCACTATTTTGAATGTATGACTAAGAGGCTGCACACTTGCCCTGGTTTATAGCCAGACCTCCTGGGAGCAAGATGACTAAGTACAGAGATTTCTTTTTTTATCTCCGTGACTTGGATTCCAATCAGTGGTGCGCTGTGGCCAGTTTATACCAGTAAGAGAGGGTACACATCTCTTCCCCACACTGTGTTCAGGGTCTTCACGTTGGTAGCAGGAAATCAGTGAAGATGAGAGCGTTTACACCATGACAATTGACAAAATCAGGGTTTTGCAGAGTGCTGGTTTGCCAGCACATTGCTGGTTCCAATATGGTAGGAATGCAAGTGCCAGTTCACTAGCGGAGCAGAAATCCTCTCAACACGGAGCATGTGGTTATAAGAACACAGCCGCATCATAAGGACTAATCCCTAAATAATAAGCTCTTAAGGACAGGGGCCTTTGATATATCTATATCACCCATTATGCACATCAATGTGCTTTCTGGATAGTAGATGCTCAATACAGGTTTATTTTGTTGAAATGTACTAATGGCACAATCTATATTCCAGTTTGAGAGACACAAAATCATGAGACTGTTTTCACATTTGTCATGATCTGTGTATTTTAATAACAGTGACAATAATCTGAAGAATATTGATGAAACAATTTTTACAGTAATTTAGAATTTTTTTAAGGGCTTTCAAACTCATTTATCATTTTTTAATCCCTGCGCCCCTGAGAAGTAGACTGGGAAGGCTTGTATGACATTAACTCAGAGCTTTGGGGTTGGTAGGGGGTACTCCAATGGCTTTGTAATTACTTTGTTTCACTGTGTCTTTCTTTAGAGGCTATTTGGTTATAGAAATGCATCACCATCTAAAACGTTGGCTCTTTCTTCCTATGGGCCAGCTTCCCTTTATACCTTAGCACCTCCACAGAGAAACCAACCAATACATTTGGTCTTCTCCACAGCTCTACTTTTGGATGCTTCATTTTGCCAGAAAAGTAATCATCACCATTTACTAATTACTTGAAAGCCAGTGGCTAGAATTCTGGTTGACAATTGACATAAATTTGAGGAAGCTTCCAGAAAATTTTAAAGGTACCCATTTAAAAAGGTACCCATTCCGAGTTAATTAAGAGATCATCCAGACTTTCTTGGGTGGCATTTAGATGGATAAAGAAGGAAGAAGAAAGAACTGGGAAGGGGGGGGTTTCCTTTGTTCTCGCCCACTGTTTTAAATTTCACTTGCCAATCTGTTTTCCCACATCAGCATGTGCCACCTGACAGGCTAACATCACAATAAGCTAAGGAACCCACATTTAGGGAAAAATAATTCTTGGTACAGGTTACACGCTGGTAGCTTATAGGCCCAATTAGGTATCCAAACATTTTTTGTTTAGCCCACATTGTGTTCAGACTTAATTTTTCCAAACATTTAAAAATTTTAACTTTCACCCAAAAGTCTGTTTTTGAAGTTTAAAAAACTAATAATAAAAATGACTTGATTACATCAGGTCTATGTGCTTATAAGAACTGAGGGTTGGTTCAGAAGCAGCCAAATGATCTCACATGCCTCTTGGGCAGTCCTTTCACCAGAGTTTTTACCACTCCCAATGGTATTGCAATATTTACACACAAGCCACCCTATCTATTGGATCTAATTAGGCCCAGGATACATTTGAGTGTGTGGTCTCTGCAGTGATTTAACATTTTAACTGAAGTATAATTTCACTTTCGGAACACTCACCCATCTCAGCACTTCCTATTTGCTTCCTTCTATGGGTACCCTCCTGAGTGCCAGGCACTGAGAAATCAGAGAAGGTTGAGGACAGGCTCTCTCTGCTCTAAGAACTTATAGGATATGGGCACATGAGTAAACAAGTCACTGCAAGATACCTTGGGCTGTGCCCCCTCACACAGACTACATAGGCCAGAGGGAGCAGTGGCAGATTCTCTGAGGAATGATGTGGAAATCAGGGACCTTGTCAAAGATGGTGACTAAGAGAGAGTCTTGTGAAGTCAACTGGAGTCTCTCGGTAGACAAGTCAAGAGGGACATTAAACAATAGACAGATGTGTGAGGAAAGAGGTGCCCTGCTTTTAGAATATTCTAGGGTCTCTTGGGCTTGAACATCCTGAAACCATGCCTCACTGGTTGGGAGCAACCCATCTTTTGCTGAAGATTCTCAGTCTCCACGTTCTCCAAGAATAACTGTACTTATATCTGGAGTTCGTCTTTTCCATGATTTTGGACTAACAGCTAGTGGTTGTTTTCTGTATCTAAGGAAAGCCAGGTCTTCCTATATCTGTAGGGTACCAAAGTCAGGCAGTGAGGAATATGAGCCTTTGATAAGCTCCTGGGACAATGCTGTCAGTGACAAATAACCAAGGACAGAACTTTCCAGAATTTTCTTCTCTTTTCTTACTCTTGGCACATGATGGTTTTAGGAATGGGCATCTGTTCTATGAGCATCAACAGCATCTACTTATTGTTATCCTAAGTTATTAAGTGCAATAGAAATCAACCCACGAGCCTGAGAAGAGTGAGTGCTCAGTAAACGTTTATAGAATGAATGATTATGTAAGACTTTGCCAAACATATAAAATTGGTTCTGCCCCATACCATTTTTTTTCTGTGCCAGTAGCTATCACATTTCACCATTCCACAACTAATTTCAAGGGAACAATATCACAACAAAAATTAGCTAGTTGATTTTAACATTAGTCAGGCATAACTGACTAAGTTTAAGTCTGGTAAATAGTACAGAATGCTCATCAAGTCAAGTTAGAGCTGTCCTAATGATGCTAACTCGGGGTTCACAGTACTGCAGTTTTGTTCTTCCCACCAATTTAGTATGAGGCAAACCCTTCTGACTACTATTTATTATGTATAGTTTGGGGGTTGCTATTTAGCATTGTACAGAAAAAACATAATTGAGCACATTTCCAATGTTTACCTTTGATACTGGGTTGACAAAAAATTTTGTTTGGGTTTTTCCATAAGATGTTTAACTTCCTAAAAGTCTAATCCATGAGTCTAACTCATGGGGGCAAGGCTGGGGATACAGACGAGGAGGAGCCCAGAAATTCTTAATGACAGTTATGGTTGGGTAAACATTTATTATTTGTTGATGACTTGAATGTTGATTTTACTATCATGACATGAATGGTAAATTTAATGACAGTGGAATAATCACAAAATAGAAACACAAAGTGGAAATTAAATGAAAAATTGTAGATAAAAATGAAACTGTTTTCAAATTCTAAAGTATTTTTCAAAGATTAGCTATTTACTTGCTTTATTTATTGAACATCTAACTATGTGTGGATTTTTTTTTTTATATTTACAAACGTGGAGATGAAGCTTGTTGTTTGCACAATGTTCATTCACTCACTAATACCCAACTTCTGATTTGCCATCATTAGTTAAGTAAGACCTCTTCTGAAACACACAGAAACTATATATATATTCTCCCCTCACTTAGGAAATTTTGTCTTTGCTGATGAAATAAATGCAAACTATGTCATTGTATTTGAAGTCTGTCCCTTTCTAATTAATTTTCAAAATTCAACCAGATTTTAAACCAGCTTGGCTGTCAAACACCTTAGAAATTGGGTTTAGAAGTGGTTCAGCTCTAAACTGCTCAGAAAGTGCATGGAAGTTTCTCTTTGAAACATGGTATTTTACATATAAAAACCACTGCAGCAACAACCTGACTCCCTGAGAAGCACAGGCAGAAGATGACTGCTTGCAATTTGCATGCAGGTGCTGAACCTCTGAAGTGGTATTAAGGGATGAGCCAGGGTGGATTAATTTCCAGTCTTTGATATTCATTAACTCCAGCTTCAGAAAAAAATACAAGGAGATGACACAATTACCCTCAGAGCTTCACCCGTGAGCAGCAGCTTTACAATCTCAAGTTCACAGTGCCATCCTAATTGATCAAGAAGGGGCACATGCCTTTAGTAAGAGGTGAAAAAGTAGAGAGCTTAACTATAGCAGTGATGGTATCGGACTCTGGGACAGTCAAGCCCACACTGGAAACACTTAGCACAACAGTCTACCAGTGTTTCTTCTCTAAGTGACCTGTCAACAGCTAGCCCTCCATGGTTTTGTAACACATCTCTGCCATGCAAGACTTAATTTTGGCCTAAAGTGACTAGTGTCCATTGTGGTATCAATGTTCATTTCACTTGATGAAACTAGAGTTTAGTCTCATCTCTGTATTTTTATTTATAGATCACAAAACCTTTGAAAGAGAGGTCCTTAAGAAAACCTCTCAGTAAATAGGATGATGTTTCCATTGGATGGAAAAACTGGAGTCATTAAGCTCTCTCAAATTCTTTCTGGAACAAGGTGGCAAAAGAAAGAGAGACCATGAGGGAAGGAATGTGCTTGCAGCATCTAAGACGGAGCGATGCTGGCTGGATGTTTACTTACATCTGGAGCTTCAAAGATTTCAGGGTCGTGGTGTAAGATGGGAGGAAAGATGACGACAAAATCTCCCTTTCGCAGACAGCAGTCCTGGCTCTCTAAATGAAGTGTCAAGTCCTCTTGAACGAAACGAAAGATGCCAGAAAAGGAGCAGAGTCGCAAAACCTCGAGAATGGTACTTTCTGAAAGAAACAGGCAAGCATCATTTTTATTAAAATACGACTGCGTTTGAAAAGTACTCTCATTTAACCATCAAAGCTCATTACCAATAACTTCAATTGACAGGGAAATCCTTTCCCAATCAGATCCATCAGAGCAGCAAGAGGGAGTGGATGCGGGCTCTGGATGGGAGAGAAGGAGGGGAGGGGTGAGATAGTGTGGGGCATTTCACAGGCAAGACACAACTCTGCTGTACTGGGACAGAAAGTCATTAATTAGGATTTTTTTGTAGGAAAGATTGATCTGCAAGACAGGAAAGCTGTGTTGGGGTACACTCTTTGGAAATTAAAACTGTATCCCAGTTAAAGTACACCCCTGGTGAGTTATTTCACCAACCTTCTGAAGAACAGCGATGCCTTCAAAGCCAGGCTTAGGCATTTAATATCCACTTAGGCAGTTAATAGTAAAATAATTGTAGTAGTGCTTTCTGAGACAGCTTAACACTTAATTTCTTTTATGCTAGCTGTAAATAAAATGTGAGTCAGCATTTGCTGGAAAAATTTCAAAGGGAAAATACTTTGAGAGTATTCAGAAGAAAACCAGATTTCTCTGTGGCATCCAGGGAAAATAGCCACCATCATAACCTGGAAGATTCCAGAAGCTGAATGTCCTTGCTTTCCCAGTGGCCTTCACCTTTTGCTCCTAGCACGACAGATTTTATGGCTAATTTCCGGCAATTTATCCTGGCAGTTTGAGGAGGAATTCCTTTGGGAATAATATGCATAATTTGCATAAATCATTCTGATAGCATGCACATCAGCATGTAGCTGCTGTCTAGGTCTGCATCTCTGCCTTCATAATCAAAACTGACTATGTTTTCACCAGCGCGAATGGGTCCTAGAATAAAAAGCTTGATTCTTTCTAATCAGCAATGTGAAAGAAGAGCTCCAAATTGAGCGTTTTCTCCCTCCTCCACATGGTAACAAATGGTTGTGTTTATGGCTTGCAGTTGAGAATCACACACACACACACACACACACACACACACACACAGAGCCCAGTTTCTTAGTGTTCAGTAAAGCTCTGAAATGTAGAATGACTAATTATTAGATGATAGAAGCAGGCCACTCAGGGAGGGCTTGCATCAGCCAAACAAATAAAAATAAATGTTATTTCCCGAAAATTGAAATCTATGCACAGCTTGCATGGGGATATCTAACAGCTTTCGGGACCTTCTCCCAGGAGGTTTTTCCCTAAGCATGCATTTGTCTAAAGAAATGAGGCTGCGGTTCGCTCTGTGTGGCCAGTGTGGTGATTCGATGTGACGCACAGTGAGACCGTGCATATTCTTTTAGACTGCCTTCGTTATTATAATCAGGCAGAGTCAAATCGGTTTGTTGGTGATGAGGCCAGAAAAGAACTTTGGTTTTGGAACGGGGACTCTACTGCAGATAGCCACAAGGCGCCTGACACGACGGATTTCAGCTGGCAGGACACCAGCGACCAACATTTCCATGGTGCAAAGCAAGGGTCAGCTTCCCATGCGCTGCCGCTGGCTCTTGCTGAATCAACAGCAGCGCAGCATCATTTTAGCTTGTGGTGTGAAATGGTAGCTGACATATGCATCAGAGCTGGGCACCCACCCGGTCCAGTAGGGGTGCGAGAGGGAGAAATACAAAAGCACGGTAATTGCGGGCTGGCCGCTGTGACGGGGCAAGCATTGAACGGTCCGAATAACACGGTCAAATCCCATTGGCTGACGTGCTCTAGGGGAAGCGTGGCAGCTTGCGGCCACCACAGGATCACAAATGACAATCGGGCAAGCGTATCTTAGGCGGAAGTTAATCACAATAATGGAGCCCAAAGTGTGGCTTAGCGGTTGGATCGCAAATGACAAATCTGTTTTACCTTCCAGTACCAGTTATGTGCTTGAGATGAGGCTGGCTCTGGGTCTGAGCGGTCATGCGATCATCATCAGAGGACACAAGTCATGAACATTATTATCCTCAGAGGAGAGGGGGGGCTATGGCTCTGCGTCACAAGGTACAGACACAAAAGCCATAGCCTCGCTGCGGGCCCCAGGAAGAACACGGGCAGGGCTATACGTTGAGAAGAATGACAACTGCACAATAAAAAAAAAAAAAAAAAAAATTGCAGCCTCGACTTGTAGTTGTCATAGTTGAGCAGACACCAGCCAGTGCCACTGACAGACCAGCTGGGCCTTGGGAGGCCGTCCATGCCGCACCAGGAGGTAGAGTAAATTATCCTACACGCCAGAGCAACATCTGTTTCTGTGCTAGTGCCGAACAAACAAGGCAATTGAAAACATACCAAGGGATAACCAAGCAACAGATGAACATGACCCTCATTTTTTCCCCCTTCTCACACTCGAGGTGCTAAACTTCATTGTGCAAGCACTCCACGAAAGAGGGGCCAGGTTGGTTTGAGAAGGTGTTGTCAGAGAGAGTTTACATATTGCCAAAATGGAAAGAAAAGCCTGATAGTATTGTTATTCTTAGAATCTTCCTTCCCCCCTTCTATCTGCATTTCTTTTATACCAAAGCTAGCACTCAGTTCTCAATTCGCTCTAGAATTAAAAAAAAAAAAAAAAACTTTCCATACACTTATAAATATTCAGTCTTTAAACCTAATTTGCTATACTTAGTTCACATGCCTTCAAGCATTTGTCTTCCAATTTCCACTGAATAAATGCGTACTAATGAGAACTAGAGCAAGCTGCTGAGGCAAAGCTGGGTGACTTGGGTCTGGCCTGCCACCAGCTTGTGATAGGCGGGCAAATTGAGTTAAAATGAAAAGTCTTGTCAGCTGAAATTCAACATGGTAGCCAAACAGCAAGCTGTCAATCATTCCAGCCAAAACAAGGGACTGCAGGTAATAAAAGGTCATCGTGATCATTAGTGCACTTGGCTTTCATAGGCAAGTTAATTTTAATTAAATGTGATCTCTATCTGTAAATGTTTTATAAAACTTATTGTGCATAATGGGTTGTTAATTTATACTTACATTTAGCAGGTAATGGGACCCTCTACTTACTAAACGCACTGTAGAGAAATGGCTATCAAGAATGCAAATATTTGGAGGATCATTTATACCAGCCACTGCAAGGTGCCAACACTTGCAATTGTGAATACAATAAGGCTGCTGATGTTTTATGAAGAACTGAATTTTACTGACCAGTATCCCCAGGAAATTAGACTGCAGAATTCCCACAATGAACTTGGAATTCTGAGCCTGCCCTGTCTCCTTCACTTGACTAGGAGAGATTTGTTTCTATTTGTAGGATATAAAAATATTCTGATTAAGTATCTTTTCTAAGCAAAAAGCTGAGGAGCATGTTGAGCTAAGAAGCGACACAATGTGACTGGGAAAGAAAATGGTAAAGAAAAAGAAATGCAGGTAGAAAAAGATATATATACTTTCTCTTCTGCCCTCAGATCTCAATTCTGGCTGTAATAATTGACAGATGATTCTCATTTGCAGATTTAAAGCGCTGAAGCCGCTTATGACAATCAATAATGCATGTTACAATGCAAACACAAACAAGCACATCCAAGTTTCTGCCTCACACTTAGGCCGTGTCTGGATGTGTGGAATGAATGTACTGTGACATGGCCAGGCTGTTAATTTGGGTCATCTTAATGATTGGTACAGACTGTCACACCATCTGATTAGCCATGGTGATCGGTGGATAGCAATGATGGCTGGAGTGAAATAACAGCCAGCCTCTGCTGAAATGGGCTGGGATGGTCTTTAAAAAGAAGGTAGACAGGAAAGGGGATGGAGGGCTCTGCAGATAGTGCTCTAGAAGACTGAGAAACGGAGTGAGGCTACAGATGTGTGTGCCAGTTTTTATGTAACTGCCTTCAAGACAGGTGAGAAGCTATTGAATAAATAAGACATTATCATCATCAGATAATCTGAAGCCAAATAACTACTTTTTGGCTCAAGAATTGTGTATTTTAAGTATAGTTAAAAATAAATCTGAATCAGTACGCATGCCTACTTTCACTCTGCACTGCAGACATAGCTTTTGGTTCACTGCTAAAACACAGAAATATAAATTCAACATTCATAGAGTCAATAAATAGACTACTGAGGTCCTTCTCTGCTCAGGACACTGGGCTACTGCTGTTGGTGGAAAAGAGAACAGAGATTATGGATGTTCCGCAGGGTCCTACTGAAGATACTGTTAAATTTCTGATTGGATAACTCCAATGATGGCATTCCGAAAGTCCATTTAGTTAGCAAGTTATTTTCCGTATTGGCTGAAATTTTCCTCCCTTTAGAATACACAAAGGCAAAAAATTTTGAATCTCTCTTCTATATAACAGCCCTTTAAAAATATTTAAAGACAATGATCATGTCATTTTTGAATTGTATGTCAGAGATGATAACGGCCTTTAGTCTTTAACTCAATTAGTCAACGTGCCTCTTACAATGTGGCAGAGCTGGGTGTGCTATTTCAGCTGGGAAAGTAGACAGGAACTACTTTGCCCTAGATACCACACTTCTATTAATATTTTGTTGGATGCATACGAACAATAGGTTTTTGAAGTAATAACACCATGGACTTGTGTTAAGCTTTCTGATGTCCCAGAAGTATCGGCTCTGATGGCACGCTTACAATCACCTGAGGTGGTTTTAAAAAAATAAATACTCCATCTCAGGCCAATGGCGTCAGAACCACTGCATTAGGAAAACCTTTACACTCATGGTTTTGAACCTTGGTTGCACATTTGAGTCCCTCAGCCTGTACCTCAGACCATTGAAATCAGAACCTTTGAGGGTGGGACCAGGTGTGAGTACTTTTTTAAGCTCCGAAGATGATTCCAAAAGCAGAAGCACATGGGATCTTAGTTCCCCAACCAGGGATCAAACCCATACCCCCTGTCTTCAAAGCACAGAGTGTTAACCACTAGACCACCAGGAAAGTTCCTGAGAACTATGACTCTGAACCTAAACCCTCCTCTGCTGGGCCACTCATCTCTTTCCTTATCCTATTCTTACACAGTTGATGTTTGGACCTATGTACAATAATTTGCATTCTCTTTATATTTCCCTTTCAATCCTTGCAACACCTGTTTCCAGCATTCATTATATTATCTAGCCCTCTTTGCTTTGTGCCGAGTCAAAAACTTGATAAATATCTAAACCTGTATTTTTCACTTTTTTGACCACTGTCTCCTTATGTTACTTATAAAAAATTCCATCAATTATTTCTAGTGTACACCTTGTGGGAGATGCCTCTCTCCCCTCCTCCAGTTGGAGATTTCTAACATGAAGTGGAATTTGTACCTCCTGTATAGCCCCACTGGAAGAGAGGATTTTGTTAGGCTTTACTATTGCTGTTTAAATTATAGACACTCTTAATTTTTAAAATACACAATTTTTTAAAATAATGAATGAGCTTTTTCAAAATAACACCCACAGTTATGACAAACATAATACATCACACTAAGATGTTAATAGTGAGGCAGACTGTGCGTGTGTGAGGTATACGGGTATTGTCTTTGTAACTATTCTGCAAATCTAAAACTATTCTAAAATAAAAATTTTATTTTTATTAGGAAAAAAACACAAAATTACAATGTGAACCTCTTAACCCCAACCTTACCCTCAAACCCAACTGCATTTGAGAATTCATGATATATATCCTTGTGAAATATAATGGTCAAGGTCTTGGTATATTTCTAGAGTATTTTTCCCTGAGTTGACAATGTTCATGGATTGGCATTGAAATTAGGTAGACCTGACATCAATTTCAGGCTCTGCCACTATCTAGTTGTATGATTTAGATCGGTTAACGAATCTTTCTGCACCTTGTTACCCAACAATTAATAAAGATAATATACTTGAGGATAAGATAAGTTTACTTGAGTTTACTTACATGTATATAAGTAAGTTAATACTTGATGATGATGAAGTAAGCTAATAAGTCTGCTACATAATAAAATAATAATTATTAATATTGTCATTCATACTGTCTCATCCTGAAATTAAGAATATAGTTAACTCTATCACCTTCTAGCTCACATTTTCTGGTCTCTTCTATGTGCACATCACAGCTGGCTTTGATGAATCAAGATACAAAGAACTCCTCTCCCCTCTTTGTTTGGACAAATTTCAAAAAAAAAAACAACTCCTTTTGGGACTTCCCTGGTAGTCCAGTGGTCAAGAATCTGTCTTTCAATGTAGAGCACATGGGTTTGATCCCTGGTTGGGGAACTCAGATCTCACAGGCAAATAAGCCATGCACCACAACTACAGCACATGAGTGCCACAAGGAGCGAGCTCGCAGGACACAACCAAGACCCTGCGCAGCAAGTAACTAAATAAATTAAAATATTAAAAAAAAACTCCCTTCCCTTTGCATGTTCTACTAATATAAAAATTTTCCTTCCTGGTTTAAAAATAAATTAGCATTCCTTTTATCCTTGTGATCCTTTTTCTTACAATAATAAAAATTCAAGATATCTATCTTTAAAGAAATTATACTTAGAATACATAAAACTCTTTTCTTAAGGAGGTAAGATGCATGTACACTCAGTCCATGAAGTGCACTGTAAATATTTAATTCTGTAAGTCTTGCCTTTCAGCTTAGAGTTCACACCCTTCTGATAGAGATACCCATGATACAGTTATGACTAGATACAGAGGTCATCTGTTCTGGGACTGTTCATATTAAAGAAATTGCTTCAATCTGCATTAAACAGTCATCTGGAAAAAGAAAAAAAAATGGACCGGATTTTCTAGAAGATTCAATTCTGGTAATGAGCAACACTGGCCTCTGCTGGTACCTGAGGCTGTGATGAACAAAGTCTACCTTCTAGATTGCTGAAGGTGCTGTCTGTACTCAGGTGGATCTCCAGGCATTTGGGGTTGGTGGTGGTCCATTCATTGATGATAAGTGAATGATGAGGTCTCTACTCTAGTGATAGACTTTAATGGCCCCAGTTATGGCTCTGGAACTTGCCGTTTCTTCTGCTCGAATAAATTTAAACTTGCCTGCTCTAATGTTGTTGTTCAGTTGCTAAGTCATTTCCAACTCTTTGGGACCCTATAAACTATAGACTACCATGCTCCTCTGTCCATGCTGTTTTCCAGACAAGAATAATGGAGGGGGTTGCCATTTTCTCCTCCAGGGGATCTTCCCGACCCAGGTATCAAACCCACAATTCCTGCATTGGAAGTCAGATTCTTTACTACTGAGTCACCTGGAAAGCCCTGTCAGCTCTAATAGCACAATTTTAAAATAATCTTTTCTTTGAATAGTGAGAAGTTGAGAGTAAAAAGAGAGCTGATTAATTTAACTAAATTGTACTGGATACAAACACATATTCCTTAAAGTTTATTTGCTTTATTTCCCGGTATATATCATCTGCTTCATAAAATGCAATATAAATTACTTGAATTTATGGGAAATGCAACCTTGATCTTCATACAAACCATAAATCTTCTACCCAGAAAATACTGTAGATCCATGTGAAAACAACTACCCAGAACTTGATGCAAATTTTGTGCATTTGAAGAAAGGGTGTTAGCCGCACAGTCAGGTCTGATTCTTTGTGACCCCATGGATTATAGCTGCCAGGCTCCTCTGTCCATGGGATTCTCCAGGCAAGAATACCGGAGTGGGTAGCCATTCCCTTCTCCAGGTGGCGTTCCCCACCCAGGGATCAAACCCAGGTCTCCTGCATTGCAGGCAAATTCTTAACCATCTAAGCTACGAGGGAAGCCTCATTTGTGCATTTGGTCCCCAGTAATTCTGAAAAAGAAAAATATAATAATGTTCATATTTTAATAATGCTGGGGTTATTTTCCTTCTCCAAGCAAATATAAAATTACTTTGATAATGTATGCTAAAAACAGCATGACTGAATAAGCTAGCCAACTGTCACTACAAGGCAAGCTTCCTGCTAGTGCCTCTGATGGGTCTTATCCTAACCAGGGGGAACAATCTCTCAAACACTTGGACCAGTCTTTTTAATGTCAACTGGTGGTCAACACTGATCAAGACCTGTAGGGCCTCTATTCTCAGAAGTTCCCATCAAAGAACCTGGAACATATTTTAAAAATATGAAAAAAATGTAGATTATTGTGGGCTAAAATACTTGTTACATTGTCAAAGGAGTGAAACAACAAACATCTTTGTCCAAAGGGACCTGGAATAGAGTGTAAAGAAAGCTACAGGATGAAAGGTCAATACAGAAAAAAACCCAACAAAACAAAACAGAATAATTCGCTGATGAGGAATTTAACTTTGGGAATTAAAATTTACTCACATGATGACAGTCATCTTATCAAAACTGGGAAAGGAGAATCCACTGTCATCAAATGCTCATTGTTACTGGCACACAGACCTACATAGATGTTTAAAAGCAACTTAGTCACTTCTGACTTCAAACATATCTGAAAGGGTGACCACACATATCTCGTGAATCTTTTATAGAACAGTGACTCTTTTCTAAAACATGGATATTTCACATGAAGTAATCTGTAGTTGTAGCCTGCTCTTTTCCCTCCTTCACTGCCTCCTTTTCTTCCTTCATTTTTTTTTCTTCCCCAAGTATGTTTAAATCGCAAATTTCCAGGGAAAATCACTCTTACAAGTTTTGGAGAATCATACACTGTAAGCTGTATATGACATCCTAATCTCTGCCTAAAAAAGACACCATTTTGGGGGAGAATAAGTATGTTTTACACATAAGCTGTCTGTTTGAAATACTTTCTTTTTCAATCCCAAATACCTTTCTTGTTAAGATACTACTGCAGTGTTTGGAAAGCATTAGCACACCAACAGATGCTCAGAATCAAATGACTTAATAGGCATAAACTTTTTTTTTTTCCAAATAATTGCAAAGCTTTGGTTTAGCCTTTTGCATACCTTACATAGTTAATTACTTAGGCCTTAATGTTTACATGCAATGAGAGCATCTACAGCTATAAACTACATAATTTATAATTGATGTAAATGGGTGTTATTATGTCAATTAGGCAGCTGTGTCCTCCACCTCTTGGTAAACAGCTTTGAGTGATAAACTGAGTTTGCAGAGAGGTACCTTCTTTTCTTCATAACAGATAAAAATAAATTACCAAGGTAGACCAGGCTGTCCAATTGTTCTCTGGTGAGGTAGATGGAAAATCCGGGCCCTTTCTTTTGACCTGTTGACTGCAGTAAATGGTCAATTTCGTCACGCAGCACGGCCATAGCTTTCGGGTTCCGTAGAAGGTAATACATTGCCCAGAACATGGTTGGAACAGTGTTTGTCACAGAGGCCCAGAGCAAGCCTAAATGATGTGCTGGGAGAAAATAAGTGAAAAGGAAGATTAATAGCGTTTATTACACTGATTAGATTTGCAGTGTGCTAATTAAAAGATGTTAGGACACAGACCCAGCCAAGGATCAGTGCATGCTAATGAGGACCAATAGGCTTCTGAAGTCTAATTTTCTGCTTAATGAGAATAGTTTAAAATGTAATGTGTGTGTGGTGGGGGAGGGGAGGAGGGAGAAGAGATAAGGGGAGTAAATGCAGCTTAGTTATACTCTTTCTCATTATCACCATTAAGTATCTTGCATTACCATCTCAGCAAAAAAAAAAAAAAATCAATTATCACAAAGGGTTGTTTCAGAGTAAAACATTTTATCATTAGCCAATTAGAAAGAGCATAAAAATTCTCAAGGTCGCCATTTTGTCTTTTTATTTCAAAGGTCTATTGTAAATTATTTTATTTTAGACAAGTTATCATTCAGAAGTTTCTTACCTCCTATTTCAGTGTCCTTGGGCGTATAGTATTTCTCCAGGATATCATTCCTTCTTTGAACAACTTCAGACATTCCTTGTAACTTAGCTAAGCTTTCTGTTGTCAAGTCTTTTATGAGTTTAGTTCGAACAGACTTGATGTTTCCTAGAAGCTCAATGGGTATGCCTGATGCTAAACGTGTGAATTTTTCATCAAATTTTAAAAAATCATCTTTTAACTCAGTAATAAATATTTTCTTATCATCAGCAAGAATATTTCCATATATGGTTGTAAATGTCATTTCGAATATTACTGAGTTGCAGAATGGCAACAAATATTCCGTGCTCCAGCTTGTGGTTTTTAAAAGTTGGGGTTCAAAAACTTGTTTCAGATTCTGCATTGTGCTTTCCATCAGTATGTCCAAATGCTTCCCTTGTAAAAATTGATAGGTACTATGAATCTCGTCGATGAGGTCAGAATCTGTTAACATCTTTTTGATAGAAAATACTCTCTTTAAGAATTTATTAGTAAATATTTGAAAGCTTAATTTTTGATTTTTTGCCACTGACGTGTAGTGGAAAGGATCCAGGATAAATGTTATGTACTTTCCTAAAAGAAATAAATGAGAATATGAATTCATGTGGCCATACAACAAAAGAAAAAAGATATCTGAAATTTGAGAATATCCTACTGAAAGTTAGAAAGACCTTAATCAACTCATGTCTCAAAGGATGCAAAGTACAATAAAAATCTATTTGATTCAAAATTCCACTACATGTTTCCTTTTAAAATGGAAGATGGTGGGAAAACCCTAGAAGTTTGAAGTTAAATATTCTGAAATTCTTAATAACTTTCAAAAATATAGCTTATTCCTCAGATTTTTATTTTAATGAACTACCAAGATATTTAAGTTATCTTTTAAATAGTCTCAACAGTCATTACTTAAACATTTCTCATATTTTTCCTCAATAATAGACTCAGAAAAACAAACAATTCAAATTGGTAAAGTATATTATCTTAGCTTTGATTGAATACAATTATTTTAACTCGAAGATTTGGAGTGAAGCAAGTACTCACAAATGAACATCTAATTCAACACTAACAAGTCACAAATACCAATATTTTCATTTTTATAGATGAGAGTATAGTAGAGGTCAGGGAGATTCACTAACAAGGCTGAAGTATCATACTGATTTGTGGTCAAAAGAAGATTCCAAAACTAGAACCCATCCATTCAAGCTTTCATGAATTTACTTGACATTTATTGACATCCAGGTACTTGGTTGAATCTCTTTCCTCTTAAGATAAAGATGTAAAGGAACCACTGCATCATTATGGACAGTAAGAGAGCAGAGGTGGGAACACAATGTAAGAGCAGCAGGAAGTGGAACCCGCTTCTGTCTGCCTGGAGTGATCAACAGGCATTCTTTGAGGAGGTGATATTTGGCATTTTCCATATATTGGTCCAAAGTTAAGGTGCTGGTTAAAAATACAGATTCCTGCTTGATTCTGACTCAGATGGCTCCGAGATGGGACCTACAAGTCTTTCAGGTGGTTCTTATAAGAAGGCACACTAAGGAACTTGGCCCTCTGATACAAAAGAGCTGACTCATTCGAAAAGACCCTGATGCTGGGAAAGATTGGGGGAAGGAGGAAAAGAGGGTGACAGAGGATAAGATGGTTGGATGGCATCATCAACTCAATGGCTGTAAGTCTGAGCAAACTCCGGGAGACAGAAGGACAGGGAAGCCTGGTGTGCTGCAGTCCATGGGCTCGCAAAGCGCTGGACATGACTAAGTGACTAAACTGCAACATCACCAGCACCACTAAGGCACAGACTCACACTGCAGTCTAGCTCTCAAAACTGGCAGGGACCGTGGAGATTCCTGGTTGCACCCTCCCCACCCCCACCACCCCGGGCATTTACCAGTGAAAGAAAGGCAGGAAAAGCTAAAGGCCAGGATTGTGTTGCCATTTTTTAGTGGCAGAGCCTAGACAAGAAAACAGTCCACACACGGTGCTTTTCCTGGTACTGTTCTGTTTCCTTCTCACTCAAAGGTTGCTTCAAGACTCCTGCTAATGAGAAGTCATATGCATTCAATACTCAATATTAACTTTAATAAGCCTTCCTTTCCAAGAACACACATGAAATTTAGTTGATCCCACAAACTGTAATGCTTATGTTACTGTCTTCTAGAAAATGATAAATGATTAGACATGAAAGTTTGTCAGAACATCTATGCTCAGCTCTTCACGTCATCATTTCTGTGTTTTTATGTGTATGTGTGTGAACCTTTCTTAGATAAACAACTCACTTATTATTTCTGGTAACTCAAACAGCATCACAGAAATTAAATTCAATTTGGGACAAGTTTTATGACAAAGTTTTGAATAATTTTAACCTAATCCTAGAAATAGGATAATTTTTTTTTGCTTTTCAGTCTTAAGGCATAATTTAAGGTTTTAGTGTACATAAATATACATGTGCTACAACTTTTTGCCTAAAAATAAATGACTTAAATTGTATTCACTCTATTTCCCCTTGATTTA
Organism: Bos mutus; assembly: GCF_027580195.1. Classification (NCBI taxonomy): domain Eukaryota; kingdom Metazoa; phylum Chordata; class Mammalia; order Artiodactyla; family Bovidae; genus Bos; species Bos mutus. The sequence goes on along the minus strand of NC_091630.1, from coordinate 52,818,443 downwards.
GTTAATAAGGTGGGCCAATTCAGGAATGAGGGTAAAACTTGAGTGACTACTCATTCTGATCAGATCCCAAAGTTATATCTACAACATAAACTGGATTCCCAACCCCCCAGGAGAGCAAAACTGACTCAACTGGATTTGGGCATATTTTATGACACCTGCTTTACCATAGCAGCTTAATTAAATAAAATCACCAGCATCTGCCTGACAAATAATTGAAAAAAAGAGTCAATTCTCTTATGTTGCAAAAGATATAATTTTAGGCAAGGCTGTGTATTTTCACAGGTGGTGATTCATACTTTTCTCTTTTCACTAAATGAAAGGAGTTTGCTACATATCTTTACAGAGTTATTTTAAATTTGTCACTAAAATTCAGAGAATGCATAAAAGGCTTAGTTTGTAAAACATAATTTTAGAGAATAGTTGGAATTTTTTGTTACCAATTGTCTGTATTCATCAAAATCTAAGCGGAAAGACAAAACTGTATTCAGTCATGGCAGTAGAAGCCACTAGTCACTGACTTATTGAAGTACAAGCTTCATGTACTTTAGAGATTTTTATCTATAATTCATCATGAATACACATGTATTCCCTCTCTCTCCCTTTCTTTCTCTCACCTTCAAGGTGAGGAAATGGGAAGAAATTATGAGGTTAGTATCAAATAAAAACAGTAAAAGCTAAATGTGGAAAACTGTGTATGATTAGCAACCAAGTATTCATTGATTTTTAATAACTGCTTATTTTTTAATAGGCAGTGTCACATAGGTTGTTTTTTAAAAAATTACTGATCAGTTTAATGCAATTTATTTGTAGATAAAATTCTCACTCTTTCCAAGGCTCTTTACACTCCAGGATCTGTATTTTTTTTCTCAGTTCTTATTTTGATTTTCTTCAATATCAAGGCATTATGCTTTACTGACTCTCTTATCCAAATAAGATGTGGACTGCTGAGTAAGACATTTTGATTTTCTGGATTTTACTTTTCAAGTGGGTTTGGAAGTACTAATAACACTGGAGATGCTAGCTGGCTTTCCAACTTTTAATCTTCAGTATAAACAATTTAAGCTAAGTTTTCCAAAATTAATATTAATTTAAACCATCTGTCCACCATCTGCTAATGTGAGATGCAAAACCAGAGTTTCTTTGTAATCTTTAATCAGACAGTTAGGAAAACACATATACATTCATAAAATGAATTTAAATTTCTTAACAAAGGAAATTTGAAAAGTTATTCTGAAGGCCATGGATTCTTGGAGCAAAATTAACTTTTGTTCCAGTGTGCTTTTATGTAAGTGAATGCCGAGTGTCAACAGGCAACTCGTCTACTTCACAAAGATCACAAGATAGAAACAGTATCTTTTGCCATGTTTTCAAAAGAGAAAGGAAAGCTACCAGCAGTTGATGTGAAATATTGATTTAAAGAATTTCAAAGAATAAATGTCAAAATGAGGCTCACTTCTGCAAAATAATGTATATGTGTGTGTGTGTATATATATATATATATATATAAAAATCATCCTTTTGAGCAGTAAATTTGAAATGGGGTCACATTTTTTAATATATTCTTTACCAAACATTTCATTGTCCTCCTTTTTTTAGGAACTGGCTCAACACAAACATATTAATTCCATCATTCCTGAATAACCTGCACATGATCTATTACTAACCTAAGAGCCGTTTCACTTCCTGCAAAATTACTTCTTTTAGGAAGGTGAAGCAATGTAATGATAAGTATGTCACTAAATGTTAAAAAAAAAAAAAGTCATTCACTCTGATGTCTTGAAGTTTGACATCTGGATCATTATAACTTGAATTTTGATGTTTTCATCTTAGATATTTGGTGCTGTACAGGAAGACCTCCAAGGGAATTCAGAACAACCATTTGACTATTTGGAATAGAAATGTATAGTCAATAAATAGGAGATAAACTAGAATTTTATAGAAATTTTCCATAGCTATCACCTTTTAATCTCCACATATACCTGGCTCTCCATTTAAAATCTCCAGCTAAAAATATTCGTTGGAAGAGTGGACTATGAGCCAACTTTTTATTTGGTAAGGATGACCACATTATCCTCCCACTCTTATTAGGGAGATTTCGCTAGCTGTTGACAATGATGTACAGTGGTGCTTCGCTGCGGTGACATCTAGGGAAAACGATTCCGCTGCACCACCACACAAAACCAATTAGAGAACTATTTTCTGCGACAGGTCACGAATTTGCGTGGTTTCCCATGAAAAGATGTACCTTTTAATTTCTTTATTAAGATGACATTCGTGTCCCTTGAGACTTTTGGGGATGACAATCATTCGCTCATCACGAGAGAACATATACTCAGTGAAATCACATCATGGGACAAAGGTGGGAGACACTGTTTCCCGTTTCACATTTTCCAAACGAGCTACTTTGCCAACTGATCATTAGAGGCACGTACATGAAAAGGATTTCTTGACAGGAATTTATTCAAACTCTAGGAAGAAGCCAAAGGAAGTAGTAGTATGTATTCAACTCTGGTTGTCTGTGGTGGAGTTTAAAAACATAACCATGGTCAATAGACATTAGAAATTCAGCAAGTGTCTCGGTATTTAAGATGAAGATATCAAGTGTCAGCAGAAATTTGTTATTTTCTGAAAAGTGAATAAAATTATTCCAATCTGCCTTAAAGTTTCTGCTTAATCATCTGAGGTTATTTTTGTAGAATGTATTAGAAAGGAAAACTGAAAATGTCAATAATTTGTTGTATCTACTCATTAGACTATAAGGTTTACTTTTTAAAGTTAAAAGTGACTTTTTAAAATTTAATTTTTGTTTTATATTGGAGTATAGTTAATTTACAATGTTGTGTTAGCTTCAGGTGTGCATTTAAGAGATTCAGTTATACATATATCCATTCTTTTTCAGACTGAGTTCCCTGTGCTATACAAAAGGTCCCTGTGGATTATCTATTTTATATATAGTAGTGTGTATATGTAAATCCCAAACTCCTAATTTATCCTTCCCCAAGAATTATTTTTTTAAGTGAAGAATATAGTTTTGTATTATGAAGCCAAGTCGTGTCCAGCTCTTTGCAATCTCATGGACTGTAGCCTGGCAGACTCCTCTGTCCATGGAATTTTCCAGGCAAGAATACTGGAGTGAATTGTATTCCCTTCTCCAGGGGATCTTCCAGACCCAGGGATTGAACATGGGTCTCCTGCATTGCGGGCTGATTCTTTACTGTCTGAGCCAGCAGGGGAGCCCTATATAGAGAGGTATGTATATGTTAATCCCAAACTCCTAATTTATCCCTCCCCAAGAATTACTTTTTCTAAGTGAAGAAATACAAAATGTAATATGAAACGAATAGTTCACTTAGGCTAGAAGCCCCAACTATGGCCTTTATTTGTGTTATAGTATTTCATCAGCTCTAAGGTATTAAGAATTTCCTCATCAAATATTTATTGTGAATCAATCAGTGCTGAGCTGTGAACTAAATGTGGGCAAGAGAGGAGTTAGATAATAATGAAGGGAAATAGATAATGTGAATTAACAATACAGTCACAATTTATTAAATGCTTTGACAGAAGAGATACTAAGAGTGATTTGAGAAGAGGCATCAGACATAACATGGGGAGGTGGTAAGGATCACTGTAAAACACCAGTGCATTTGACAGGTATGTGGGGATCTAAGCGAGATCATACCTGTCATCTTCAATTTTCTTGGGAAAGAAACTGAAAGTTATCAGATCCCAGTGACAGGGAGCTGGAACAGAGCCTCCTATCTGCACACTCAACCAGAAGTAGGAGGGCAGAGGAGTGTAGACCATCTAGTGTGTAGAGATCAGCCTCCCAGACATACACGGGACAGACAAAAGCAAGCAAAGGAATGGCTAGCCCAGGAGATAAGCTGATGGTGGAAGACTGTGAGCAAACACACCACCATAAATTTCTTCACTCTTTCTACATGTGCTCCTTTGCAACTCTGCCACTCTGCCCAGGAAGAAGTGGAGGTCTCTTTTCTTAGCCTTGAATCTGGGTTGCTCTGAGACGTGCTCACACTAACAGAATGTGGTGGAAGCAAGGTTCTATGACATCTGAGCCCAGGCCTCGAGAAGCCTTGCTGCTTTCCTCTAACCCTCTTAAAATATCAGCTGCCACATAAGGACATCATCTTGAGGATGAAACCTCATGAGGACAAGGAGGTCCTAATTGGCATGTGATGAGGTCATCTTGGGACATTTAGCCCCAATCAGTCAAATGGCTCAAGCCACACAAGTGGGCCTGGGCAAGACCAGTTGTTGTTTCAAGGCATTACATTTGGGGGAGGTTTGTTATGCAGCCAGAGATAGTTAACACAGCTGGAGAGCGTGGGCCTTAAAGGAAGATGATCTGAGAACATTCCAGCTTCTCCTATAGCACCATGATGTTGGACTATGTAGTGATCCTTCTGTGTATATTTTTTCTTGTTCTGTAAACATCTTGAAGTTAGAATCATAAAAAATACTTTTAAGTTAAAAATATTTTCTGGGCTTCCCTGGTGGTCCAGTGGTTAAAACTCCCTGCTTCCAATTCAAGAGGCATGGGATCAATCTCTGGCCAGGGAAGTTCTGCATGCCACATGGCATGCTGCCCCCCTGCCTCCAAAATGTGGGCTTCCCTGGTGGCTCAGTGGTAAAGAATCTGCCTGCCAATGCAGGAGACGCAGGTTTGATCCCTGGTCTAGGGAGACCCCACATGCTGCAGGACAACTAAGTCTGTGCACCACAACCACTGAGCCTGTGCTCTCGAGCCCAGGAGCCACCACCACTGAAGCCCGCATGCCCTAGAGCCTGTGATCCTCAACAAGAGAAGCCACCGCAATGAGACGCCCATGCACTGCCACTAGAGAATACTCCCCACTCACCACAACTAGAGAAAAGCCCAGCACAGCCAAATAAAGAAATAATTTTAAAAGGTGCATCCTGATCTGTGGGTGCTTGGGGCTCAGGGGAAAGGGACGAGAAGTGGATAGGGGAAATGCAGGGGATTTTTTAGGCCAGTAAAACTACTCTTGTGACACCATAATGACGGATACATGACATGATGCATTTTGGAACAGGACCCACAAAGGAACAGGACAAACCCAAGGAACTGGACAACACAAGGAATGGACTGCAGAGCAAACCACAGACTTGATGATGTATCCACATTGGTGCATTAGTTACCACAAGTGTGCCACACTAGCATAAGGTGTTCATAACAGGGGGAGTTATGACCAGGGAGAAGAGGGCATATATGGGAACTGTCTGTATTGTCTGATCAATTTTCTCTAAACCTAACACTGCTTCACAAAGCCAAGTCCGTCAATGCATTCTGGCTTTTAAAAAAACAATGCTTAAAGGCAAGTTAAACCAAACCCAATAACATATGACAACAGGAGAGTGGTATTCCCCAGGCACTCTCAAGAGAATTCTATAATTTGTTTTTTAATGTTAGGATTACTACACTCAAAAACAGTTTTCTTTTGCATTGCTCTACAAGTAAAGTAATATACAAATAATCTAATTTTTCCTAGAGAAAAATATAACGACATTAAAGAATAGGTGAGAAATTTTAAGTAAGGAACTTAAAAGAAATGTCATTTACCTCCAAGGAGAAGAGTGAAAATGTCACCATACTGCTTTTGAAGAGAAGTCATGAAACCCAGAGGATCTTTTTGTAATTTCAGGGCCTGTCCAAAGTAAGGAAGCCAGCCTTTTATCAATGGAGGCTCACCAGGTCTCCTATAGGAAAAAAAAGAAAATAAAAGAAAAAATTAAATCATTCTTATTTTAACACCCGTGGTCATTTGTCCAGTCTAGAAGTAGACTGGAAGAACTTCACAGTTTGTTTTTTTTTCCAATTCTTTTATTCGGTGAATGCTAAGTCACTTCAGTCATGTCCCATGCTTTGCGACCCTATGGACTGTAGCCTTCCAGGCTCCTCTGTCCATGGGATTCTCCAGGTAAGACCACTGGAGTGGCTTGCCGTTTCTTCCTCCTGGGGATCTTCCCAATCCATGGATAGAACCTGTCTCTTATGTCTCCTGCACTGGCAGGCGGGTTCTTTACCACTAGTGCCACCTGGGAAGCCCTTTATTCGGTGACTCATATAATCTTAGACATGTATTTATTGAGCCCCTTCATGTGTGTGGCTCTGGAGCAGACAGTTCAACTTACAGTTTTTGGTGAGCAACACTTGTGAGAAATTGTGTCTTGTGAGACTCAATTGGCTGAAATGACAGACATATTCAGTAAACATTTTGTGTGTGAGTGCTCCTGCTGTGCTTCTGGGGGTTAGATGTCAGGCAGTTTAGTTGCCAAAGCAAAGCTCTTTGTTATCAGATGTCAATTAGACTGGAATTAAATAATTAGAAGAGGGGCAATTATTAATCTTGAAAAATCTTTTGTGTTGTTGAAAACAATAAAAATCTCAATATTATCCTATGAAAGGTTTTTTTGTCATATTCTTCATAGGAATATTTATTAAGTTTTACAAGATTTTTTAAATATATGAAGTATGTTCAATGAATCATTGAAATATTATGAATTAAAAACCAAGTTTCTTCTTTTCTGACCCATAATCCTAGCAAAACTGGACTTCAAAATTTCTTCTCAATCATTTATTTGGTGAACTCAATCTGATTTAAAGTTAAAAAAAAAAGATCCAAAGCCATTTTATCCTACAAGGGATTAAAACAAATATTCAAGAGCACTCTGATGATTCCCCATCCCATCTGTGAAGTGACTTATACTACACGCAATACAACCCATTTTGATTAATCACAAGATATTACAAGCTCAGATCTAATCAAAGACCAAGATTATGATCATACTCAGCATGGAATTTTATGTAGCTAGATTAACCCTATCAGAAGCTTTTATTTTCCCACAACCCAATATGGTAGAATTAAACTTGAAAATTTTATCTTTATAATAATTTACAAAATACAAGCTGTTGTTTAAATACATATACTTAGAATAGGAAGACAGGGAACACAACATAGAAACGTGTGTCTTGGGGGCTTCCCTGGGGGTCCAGTGGTTAAGAATCTGCCTTGCAGTGCAGGGGAGGCCATTGAGGAACTAAGATTCCACATGCCACGGAGCAGCTAAGCTCACCTGCCGCAACTACTGAGCATGGGGCTCTGGAGCTCATGCACCACAGTGAAAGATCCCACAGGACACAGCGGAGATCCCACGTGCCACAGCTAAGACCCTGTGCAGCCAAATAAATAAGTAAATAAACAGATAAATAAAAAATTTAAAAAGCCATCACCCCCTCCCAAAAAAGGAACGTGTATCTTACTCTTCACCTCACTCCCTGTTATTTTCTTGAATGCAACTCAGCAATGGAGACTTGCTTTTTTGAGAAATATAAAAGCGTACCAAGAAAACAATGTAACAGTTAATTTTAGGTCCAAAGATTAATCAATAAGAAGACATTGCACATATGATTGGAAAGTAGGCCCGAAAGTTAGAAACTACCAAAGCTATTCATCAACGACTGTTTTGAAATTTGCAAGTGATTTAGTTCACAAAACTTCCTGTCAAAATATTAACTCTCTTCCTCGGTCTGCTTTTACTCTATTATGTTTAATGTTGCTTGAATACTGCACTGTGACAAAGATTTTGAAAGGCTTTTTGTCATATCATAATTGAATGCAACTGATTTCATCCTTTGTGCTTTGTCATCTGGTCAAAAGTCGTACATTTTCACAGGGTTTCCGAGAGGGGAAAGGATGGAGCTTGGAAATCCAGAGGAATGAACTGAAAATTCAAAGGTAGGGAAACACATTAGGAAGCCATTTTATCGCTATGAAGATGAGAGGGTCATCATTTCTTACAGCTGTGCTCATTTGGGTAGAAATAAGCCTCAAGCTATTAAATATGTGTGTGTTAGTCATTTAGTCGTGTCCGACTCTTTGCAACCCCATGGACTGTAGCTCGCCAGGCTTCTTTGTCCATGGATTCTCCAGGCAAGAACACCGGAGTGGATTGCCATTCCCTTCTCCAGAGGAACTTTCCAACCCAAGGATCGAACCCTGGTCTCTTGCAATTGCAGGCAGCTTCTTAACCGTTTGAGCTACAGGAAAGTCCTAACTATTAAATACCATGTCACAGCTATGCATATTTTCAGGAAAAAAATATAGTGCTAGTTCAACTTATGACCCATTGAAGACAGTTAACAGAAATCTGTCTTCATCACTATATTTGTAAAAATTATTTAGGGAGGAAAGATATCATCATCATGATCCAGAAAGGCCTGTTGACACCTAGCACAGTGCAAACACTGCTATCTGTCTCTTTCATGCTCTGTGACTTTGAAAATGAAGTACCAACTGCTCACTTCTGAGTGAAGGGACAGGATGCTTAATGCTTATTGGGGATGCTCCAGTTCCAAAGCTTAAGAGGAACAAGTCCTGAAGCAATGGTGGGTCACCAACCTCTCCCCTCAAATCTACAGTCCATATCCCTCTTTTTCCCCCACTCAAATAATAAACACTCAAATACCTTCTTTACTATTTTAGAGACTACAAGATCATATCCTGTAAATTATACAACTTAAAGCTTACAAAGAATCTCAATGATTAATCCCAAGTTCTATGTAGAGAGCACAGCATCACTGCTCACAAGGTCTTCCCTACAACTTGTACAACACATCTTAAAGTTCAGGCTTATCTGGAAGCAAACAGTGGAAAAGAATCTAAATACATAAAATAACTATAGAACACAAAAGACATTAAAGACATTTCCCTTTGGTGAAAAATCAGTGCATAAAATTTAAAAGAGTGGACCAACAGAGAATACTTGGTTTCTAATGATACATGCAGTTCGTCTTTATGCTACACCTTCCATGAAATAAACAGGTAAACAATTTGACATCCCACACATTGTATCCCTGGACATTTAGCGCCAGCACTTTCCAAAGCAGTCTACATGTGTCAAAGTATTTTCTTCTCCATTTTTCCCATGATCATTCTAGGCTAGGAATCTCAGTTATTGAAACAACCTTCTAAGCAAGTAGGGAGCAAGCCTGATACATGCACAACAATCTAGGGAAAAAATAAAATTACATGTTGATGAAGTTTTTCTAGACAATACATTTGTATCAGGTCACCTAATATCTGGAACAGTACCTTAGTAATTTTTTAATTTTTCCTAACTAATACTTTCTTTGTGTAGGTGGTTAAATTTCAGAAACTACACAACTAAAGGGCATTGTAGTATCTGACAATAATACTGACCTTTTGAACAAACTGTGCTGTTGAGCAAGGCACTTTTGAAGTTGCTCTGTTTCATGCTTCCCTGACTTATTTTGGAAACTACTTATTTGCAAAATGTTATCTGCCTCTTTGTGTCTCTTAGAACTGTATTCTTGAAACATCCTCTATCCACCATTCTTTTTTGGCTCCAATGGGGGCACCAAGATACCTAAAAATGTTCCTGCGGCTCTGAAAAGCAGAGAATCAACATGCCCTGTGGGACGTTGTGGAGAGGGAGCATCATCGCAGGGTTGTGGATGAAAGGTCCCGAGAGAGAGCGTGTGGAAAATGTGCTGGAGCAACCTCAGGGAGCACCCAGGTGGGGCCAAGCAAGCCCAGAACCACATGCCTCGCTTTCTCCAGAAACTCAGTGAGTTAAAATCAGCTGGGGAACTTCAGTAAGGGATGCAAAGGTGGAGGACTACTCCCAAAACCCTAGCCAGGAGGCACCTCCGGGAAGCCATAGATGAACCTCATGAACATCTGCACAACGCGATTCACCAGATCAACAGAAAGGAAGGGGAAGAGAGAATCCCAAATCTCATTTATTCCTGGTACAAAAGAGACCAAGTTTTAAAGGAGAAGTGACTGAGCCACTTTTCACTGGAAATATTCAGTGTTTTCTGCTATGAGCAGAAACAGGGGCTCAGAAATCTGAGTTCAGGTATAAAGAATTAAAATTACATTTCTGCACATCTGACTCATCCTAGGAGACTGAAAATCCCATATGCTAGCTATGTGTAGCTAGATGCTCAGTTTTTTCACCTGAAAATGAGAATAAAGATATTCAGTTTAGAGATTTACCCATCAGGCTGAGGTGAAGTATTAGAAAGTAGCTGGTACACAGAGTATGGTTAGTTTTCCCTTGGGAGCAATACAGATGTCCTTAAATGGGTGAATGGATAGGCAAACTTCTATATAAGCCCATATATACTGGAATGGTATTTAGCCATATAAGGAAATAGGTATCCTGTCCTAACAAGACTTGGAGGAACCTTAACTACATATCGCTAAGTGAAAGGAGACAACCTGAGACGGCTGCATACTGTACAACCACATGACCCGGACAAGGTAAAATGATGGCGATTCACTAGATTAGTAGCTGCTAGCTGTTAACAGGGAAGGAGAACAGAATGAATAGGTGGAACACAGGAGTTTCAGGGCAGTGAAACTGTTTTGTATGTCACTGTAATGGTAGATACACGTCATTATACATTGGTCAAAACCCACATAATATGCAACACAAAAAATGAACCCCAATGTAAACTTCAGGACTTTAATTAATAGTAGTGAACCAATGTTGACTCAGTTGTAACAAAGGTACCACACTGATGCAAGATGTTAATAAAACGAAATGCTAAGGTGTTGGGTGGGTCAGGAGGGGGTTGCGGGAACTCTGCAATTTCCTCTCACTTTTCTGTGAACTTCAAACTGCCCTACAAGATAAAGCATATATATAATGAATTTTGAGCATGAAATATATTATTAATTTCCATTTTTAAAAGAAGCTAAAGAGTTTTTTTTTTAAAGATAGGCAATTTGAGGTTTTAGGATTGGTCATGCAAACTGATACAATTTGCCACATTCTCTCTTTTTTTTGAGGGGGCAGGATGTGGACCATTTTATAAAGTCTTTATCAAATTTGTTATAATATTGCTTCTGTTTTATGTTTTGGTTTTCTGGCCAAAAGACAGGTGGAAACATAGTTCCTGGACCAGAGTTTGAACCCGTACCCACTGCACTGGAAGGCAAAGTCTTAATCACTGGGCCACTGGGGAAGTCCCAATTTCTTTTTAAGAGTAAAGAGTTCTGGAAACCAAAACATGAGACTATTGGCTGTTGATTATTCTCATTCATGTTAGGTACATTTCTTCCTATGACCTAATAAGGAGCCACTTTTATGGGACTCCAACCATCTATTTAAGACCCTGCCTGGACTAAGTGTTTTTGTATCTTTTAGTTCAGGAAGCTGGTTTCCAGTGACCTGAGGGACTCTGACCAAAGTTAGTTTCTTCCTTGACATTGTGGGGTTTTTGGCAATTTTGTTCACTATTATTTTTTATTTCACTTTTTCTTTATTCTTTTTGATTTTTCTCATCTCCCTTTTATTTTTCTAGTTTTTCTTTTTTATTCTTTACCCCATTTTTAAAAATTCACTTTTCTTACTTAAAAATACCAGTCTGTTAATAATCGCTGTTCAACTTCATTTTTGTCTGGCTCTGTGTTTTGACTCTGTTATAAAGATCAGCTTTTCAGGTGAGCTTTTCAGGATTCTCTTTTGAGGTGATTTGGATCCAGTTTTCCCCCAGCGTTTCTCCATTTTTAAGCTGACCTCGCGGGCACCTTATCTCGACAGCAAAGGCAACCTGCTTCGAGGCCTCTTGCCTACATCTCTGCTGAGGAGAAAACCCATATGGGCAACGACTATTGACAAGGTTACCTTCACCAAGGTGAGGTAGCCTTGGCACATCCTGACTGAGAAAGAGGTGGCTGTGAAGATCATTCACAAGAGCCGGTAAGAATCCTTGGGGCTCCAGACACTGTCCCACAAAGTCAAGATAATGAAGGTCTTGGATCACCCCAACATCGTGAAACTATCTGAAGTGATGGACACGGAGGAAACACTCTCCCTTGTCGTGGAGTGTGCTGCCGGAGGAGGGATGCTCCATCAACCAAGGGATCATGGCAGCACGAAAGGGAAACAGGCCTCAGGCTATTTCTGCCAGAGAATGTCCACCAGACAGCATTGCAGCTGGACAATCCACCCAGGATGCTGACTTGAACATCAAGGTGGCAGACTCTGGCTTCAGTCACAAATTCACCTTTGGCAATAAGTGGGATGCCTTATGTGGAAGCCCCCATCCCCTTGAGCTGTCAGCCCCCAAATTAAGATGGCATCACAGCAGATATGTGGGGTCTGAGTCATTCTTTAAACACACTGGTCACACAGATCCCTGCCTTTAGATGGACAGAACTTAAAAGGTGCAGAAGGAACATTACTGAATACAATTCGCCATATCTCCTACTATTTGTCCACTGAATGTGAAAACCTGCTCAAGAAATTTCTCACTCCCTATTTCAGCAAGGGAGGCACTTTTCAAAGCAAATCACGAACCCTTCCTGGATGCCTGCAGCTCAAGTAGATGGGAAACTAAACTGCAGGAGGCCATTCCCTGACCTTCCCAGGCGGCATTACTAGTAAAGAGCCCGTCTGCTAATGCAGGTAGACATAAGAGAAGTGGATTCCTTCCCTGGGTCGGGAAGATTCCCTGGAAAGGGAAAATAGCAACCACTCCGGTATTCTTGCCTGAAAAAATCCCATGGACAGAGGAGCCTGGAGGGCTATAGTCCATGGGGTTGCAGAGTCAGACACCACTGAAGCGACTTAGCACACACGCACTCCCTGACTACAATGTTCTCGGTGGCTTGCCTTGGTGGCGTCCCCAGCTCCACAGTGTGAAGAAGGGTGACAGCAATAACATGGTGTAAAGGAATCAGCTCTGAGTCCTTATCCACAGACAGAGGCATTCATCTCAGAGGACATGCACACTTACTTCTCAGAGAAATTTGTTTACAATACACCTTTAAGTGAATAAAGCAGTAGGCAATGGCACCCCACTCCAGTACTCTTGCCTGGAAAATCCCATGGACAGAGGAGCCTGGTGGGCTGCAGTCCATGGGGTCGCTAAGAGTTGGACACGACTGAGCGACTTCACTTTCACTTTTCACTTTCATGCATTGGAGAAGGAAATGGCAACCCACTCCAGTGTTCTTGCCTGGAGAATCCCAGGGACGGGGGAGCCTGGTGGGCTGCCGTCTATGAGGTTGCACAGAGTTGGACACAACTGAAGTGACTTAGCAGCAGCAGTAACCACAAGCACAACAGAATAATATTATTTTCCTAAAGAAAATATGGGAATAGAAATGCAAAGATGGGCTTCCCCGATGGCTCAACGGGTAAAGAATCCACCTGCAATGCAGGAGTCATAGGAGATGTGAGTTCAATCCCTGGGTCAGGAAGATCCATTTTCCAAGGAGGAAAATGGCAACCCACTTCAGTATTCTTACCTGAAAAATCCCAAGGACAGAGGAGTCTGGTGGGCTACAGTCCAAAGGGCTGAAAAGAGTCAGACATGACTGAGTGGCTAAGCACACATAAATTAAAAGAGTCTAGTCTGCTTTAAGATGTTAATGGTCACTACTTTGGGGTGGTGAAATTATAGAGATTTAGTCCTCTGGTCTTCTGACTTGCAAGACAGAAACACAGTACTTATGAAGGTTATTTGTCATTGGTTTTGTTGAACATTTCTCAATTTGGCTTATCTGATGCTTTTGCATGATTAGACTGAGGTTGTAACAGGTTTGGGAAAGAATCCCACAGAAGTGTACCCTTCTCAGTGTATTGTTTTGGAAATGTAAGAAAATGCTATTCTAGTGTGAACATGAAAACCAGGTGCCTAGGGCACCGTTTTCTAAAAACCAGTTGATGAGGACTTCCCTGGTGGATCAAGGGGTTAGGACTCCATGCTTCCACTGCAGTGAGAACGGATTCTATCCCTAGTGGTGAGACCTAAGATCCCACATGTTGAGAGGCCAAAAAAATTTTTTTTCTTAATGTGTTTAATTAAAAAAAAAAAAAAGAAGCTGATGGCAAAAACTCTACAAATAAATCAAGTGTTAGTCACTCAGTTCTTTCTGACTCTTTGCAGCCCCACGGACTGTTAGCCACCAGGCTTCTCTGTCCATGAAATTCTCCAGGCAAGAATGCTGCAGTGGGTTGCCATTTCCTTCTCCACAAAGGAATCAAAGGCTGATTCTAAAAATGAGCACAATGTTCCCATGGTTGGGGGGTGGGGGTGGAGGGTGGGTGGAGGTTCACCCTGAGCAAGCGCAGAACTCAGTACACCCCTCCCCCTACCCTGTTCTATCTCCTCCCCAACACCACCAACCACAAGCCAAAAAGGAAGAGTAGACACCGGGGATCAGACTCTGTGAGTGTACAAAGTATGGATGCACAGTGCCACCTGGATCCCCTGCTGCTTCCTCCAGGGTCCAGGCGACCCGCAAGTAAGGCAGGCAAAGTTGGCTTCCATGATGGTCACGGGAAGGGGAGTGGCGCTTGTCACAAGTAAGGCTGCAGGTGTTGGGCTATGACAACTCGATAGCCTCTTCAAGGCTCCACTCAGAGCAAGAAGCGTTGTGGCTCTGAGGACACTGCCTCCACCCCCACAAGACTCCAGTGACCCTCATCTGCACAGTAGAGAACGGGTTAACTTTCCCCGTGTAAATGATAAATCATCATATGTGCTTCAGGACTCTCGATTCATATGTTGTACATGTATGATCTGCTTAGTATTTGTTTACTGCAAGAAACAGATCTCCTGTAATCTCTTTTCAGGATGAACATTAATCCAACGCTGTCTAGAAAAATTATACAATTCATTACCATAAGTAATCTCCATTGTACCCTGTGCTTAACCTTCATTTTTTCCCCAGTCTGATAATCTTGCAAATCCATTGGTGCTGTGTGATTGGCATCTGGTGTTCACACAACCTCTGCCTCACAAAAAATAAATGAAAAATTCCTGGATAAAAAATGCAACTTTTCAGTCTATTGGTGATTCTAATCTTTGCTCTTCGGTAAATTTTGTTACCACTCTAGGATGATGGGGGGGCTCAGAAATAAGACCTTCACTCTTGGAATGTTCTGCCTCTATCAGGATGACAACTGACTTAAAAACTTGACATGATTTCTCAGTAGCAAAGATATTCACAGTTCAAGCACTTTTGATCGAAGCATTAAATGTAATGGCAACGTAAAAGCAACCAATGCTCAATGGTCACCAATTTCTCCATTATTAGCATGGGATCAGGGCTAAACTAATACTAACATGACTAAATGTATTTTCACACCTTAGAGCATAACTCTTCAAGCCATATTCCACTTGAATCTTTAACTGTCAGTTCATCTCTGCAATTGTGTGATCTGAACAAAGCTTTGTTTGTACAGTGTTTCTGAACTCGATTCCATTAGCAGATTTATACTAATGCCTTGATCAAGTGAGTGATTTGTAAATGCTTCTTTGGCTAAAAAGACAAACCACATCCATATAGGATTTTACTCTGAGAAGTCTATGATTGAGCTTTTTTTTTTTTTTTAAGCTAGAAGAAATACCCAGGTTGGCACCAGGGAATAGTAATGTCAAGGCATATTTCATAAAACTATAATTTAAAACCTAATTGAGTCTCAAGCAGGCTTCCTAATGACCACAATACTGGAATACTTTTTTTTTTTTCAATGAACTTCACCCTGGGCTAAGCAGGGCATAGGTCCAGCCCTCATCTGTTCCCATGTTCGCTGCTACAATGACTCCTGGTTAATCTTGCTACACTCTGGGGCTCAGATCTGGGTTTCTGCAGACAACACCAATTTGGTGACTTTGACCAACTTACATATCTATGCTTCAGTTTCCTCACCTGTAATACTACTGTACTTACACCTAAAATACTACTTACTGTATACCTGAAATACTACTGTACTTACACCTAAAATACTACTTACTGTATACCTGAAATACTACTGTACTTACACCTAAAATACTACTTACTGTACACCTGAAATACTACTGTACTTACACCTAAAATACTACTTACTGTATACCTGAAATACTACTGTACTTTCCTCATGTGAGATTTAAATAAGTTAGTACACATAAAAGAACTGAAAACAATGACTTCAGCTAAGTATTAGCTGCTTTCATCATCTTCATATTACTACCGGGATCACTTAAAACATAAATCTAATTACCACTTTCTCCTAATTTCTCTTTCCTAAAAGTTTTCAATAGAATACCAGTTTTTAAGACATCTTATTTTCACTTGCTGGCATACTTCCTTTATTTGCCTAACTTACATTTTAGTTTAGTGCTGCCTTATATGATTTGCAGGCAAGGAAACGGGGCACCAGAATCACCCTCCTACATTTTTCAGGTTTTATATCTCTGAATCCACACACTCAAATGAACAAAAGGGGTTCATAAGAGCTCTGGAGCTTAGGAGGAAGCCAGTTAAGAATGTTGAAGTGGCCTAGATAATTCTAAAAGAGGGAAATTGATTCATAATGGAACGTTATTTCAACTCCTTAATTAAAATAGAAAACCATGCAACTGTATTTGTAATTTCTGAGATGATCAGTTGCTAATTTATTTTACAGACAGGATTTGATTGGACTCCATGGAAGAGATATCAATTCCATTAGCTCATCATTTCTTATATTTGATTAAATCATTTGACTTTGAAACATTTAATCAAAAATCAGAACGTACAGTTTTGTGAAAACTAAATTTTACAGAGAACTAGCCCAGAGAGCCTTGGTAATGACAATATAGAGACGAATGTCAACAATACAGAAGTGCTTTGTCAAGTTATCAAACGATGGTTTATCAACTGAAGCCCATGAAGAAACCAAGTTCCAAATTCTGATAGCCAACACTAAAATAATCAAGTCCAGCTTATCAGAACCATAGGGAAGGCAATTCAAGGGCACTCTGGTTTGCTAAGGTGGGAAGCTAATGAAAAGCCTGTGGACCATACACTGCATGGTGTACATAATGCAATACAAAACCATAACTTAAAATTGGGTAAAACATTAACATAGCAAAAGCCAATTGTAGCTGTACATTTGTAACATAGCACAGAACCAAGAAAGGCAAAGTTTTGATCTTGTCATGAATTAGAGGCCATTTAGAAAGGAAAAATACCATTCTTTTCCAAACACTGGTTCTTAACTTTGTCTGCTGATTTTAAGTCACTGCATAAAAGGAATGGATGACTACTCCAGGAACTCCATTATCACTAATACTAGGACATAGGACATAGAAGACATATACAGATTATTTGTAGAGAGATAATTCTAATAGTATCCTGCAAATTTGAAAGTTCTATTAAAGATAATCTTCGACATATTTTAAACATATCATTGCAGTGTCCCTTGCACACGTTGCTCCTGGCATGTACGCCCTCCCACATGTTCTGTGAAATCAACAGTGTTTTCACCAGGCACGTTGTTTAGGCAGTGGTCAATTGCTTTATTTCTGTCCTTTTGCCTTGCTTTCTGTGTGCCCATCACTAATTCTTATCAATCTCTTTCAGTCCTCTCTAAAATCACTCTCAATATGGTCAGACACATGGTCCTGGAATTTTCATATAACTCCTCTCCTGTTTTCCATCAATTTTTGTTTTGCTCCAGTCAGCAAGAGACTTTTGTGATTTTATCCCTTTCAAAGATTATTTTATTTCTACTCTTAGATTTCTAATTTCCAAGAGGTCTTTTATGCTCTCTGCTGTACCTTATAGAAATTACCTTTAATTCTTGTTTTATAAATGCAATTTCTTCTCCTATGTTTCTAAGATGACTACACATGATTTGGGGGGAGTTTTTCTGTCCCCAAGTTGTCTGTCTCTTCTTTTTTTTTCCTGTTTCTTTGTCATAGTCTCTCTCTTTTATGATGGAAGCTTTCATCAACGGCTCATGAACTTAGCTTCCTTTCACATTTGAAAACAACGCTGTGTGTGTGTTGGTGAGGCTGGTGGACTTCACCATATCATGATTGGAAGGGGGCCTCGTCATTTTAATGAGCTGCCTTTCTACCAGTTAAGTGGAGGATGTTGTTATCTTTGATGAATTCTAATTTTGCTTTAGGGACTTTGGGAGTAGAACATAGTATATACACATATGCAAATCTGTTTCCTATAAATAGTTAACATTAAACAATTTTTTGAATTTGTCTTAATTCTATTTTTTGTGGAGATTATTGCCAAAGTCATTTGGAGTAATATTTGCAGATAAAAAAATTTTTAGAGTTCATTTCTATTTATGGAGGTGAGAACAGATAGGCGATCTTATAAGAAAATGTAGTGTTAACATTAAAAGTCAGAAAAGAGGAAAAGATGATGGGGTGTATAGTTATGCAAGTTTCAGGTAAAATTCCAGAGTGAAGTAAGGGATGCTTCTAGTTCACTGCACTGTTTCCAAAATTACTCCAATACGCCCATCAATTCTATTATCTTGTTTCTGAGGCTTGGAGGATTAGCGGGAATCGGCAGAGAGAACAGAGGTACTGATAAGATTCTTCTTGTTCATTTGAAGAAGTGTGTGTGTGTGTGTGTGTGTGTGTGTGCGCGTAAGTGAGCAAGCACACATGTAATTGTATTTTGAACTTGGACCTGCCCAAAGTGATGCCAATGTCAGTAACACATTTAATTCTTTGCATAGACCACCCATCAGAAGGCAAATGTGCTAACTCTCAGTAGAATAATAAGCATGAACAAAAGCAATGTCAGGGTAAAGGGAGTCGTGGCTTTCTGAAATCAGATTTTTCTCTTTTCTGATACGTTTTTCACTTGCAATGAGCCCAGAGGTGATAATGCTATAAAGTAAATAAACATAAGATGTTATCTCCCATAGGGCAACTTCTGTTGGTGGCTAAATGAGCCAAGATGAAGAAACACTTCAAATAAAAGACTCAGCTGGAGGAGCAGAGCAAAGAGCCTGCTTAGCTTGAAAGAAAGTCTGGCACCTAGCCACTGTGATTCATAAACTATAATGTAATAGACTTGTATGAACAAAAATCTCATTTCCATATTCAATACTGGTTACCTGAATGAGCCTTATGAGAGCTAATTTTTGGAAACAACATTAATTCTCTGGAAACAAAATGAGCCACTTGATACCAGCCAGAGTGTGGTAGCAAAAGGGTTTCAAGTCCCACATCCCATGCATACTTTTCTCTATCTCCACATTCCAAGGGGTATCTCTAGAAACTTCGGAAACTGAACCTTAGTCTAGTTTAACGTCTGTTTTTGTTTTTGTTTTTTTTAATCCCCACTGGCAGATGGAAGTAAGTTGTTTAGTCGCTAAGTCATGTCCAACTCTTTGTGACCCTATAACTGTAGCCCACCAGGTTTCTCTGTTCATGGGATTTCCCAGGCAAGAATACTGGAGTGGGTTGCCCTTTCCTTCTCCAGGGGATGTTCCTGGCCCAGGGATGGGACCTGAATCTCTTGTACTGACAGGCTGACTCTTTACCACTGAGCCACCTGGGAAGCCTATAGAACAGTTTGAAACAAATTGCTATAACATACATTAATTATCAACTTTCATATAAATCACTAGGACATATATTTGCTTTATACTAACACGCATGCTTTCACTCCTGAAAACCTGTCACCTTAATTTGGCCTCCGAGTCACAGAAGATCCTAAAATTGTCTCTTATCTGGTCATACCATTCCTTTTAGGTGCCAATAATTTCAAATGAATTTTGGCTCTGTGTAGCCATCTCAATTACCTGGGTCAGCCATTCATCAATGGATCAATCAATTCATTAATTCAAACAATTACCTGGCACTCAATTTGTGTCAGAGGCTGTTTGAGGTGACAAGGACACGAGGAAGAAAAACAGACACAGGATCTTCCCTGGGAGGGCTCAGTGTTCCGGAGGTGAGGGTCAGGTATATACACGGAGATAACCCAGACACACTGTCACGTGAGTAATGGTAGAGCTCATTACGAATTACGGAATTATGTGTTCTGACTTATAACTCACTTCTTAGTTTGATTCCATTTTTCTAAAAAGCTTCTGTAGTTCATTTTTCCTTGTCATCACCCTGTTGAGCTGAAAACCCTAGACCACATAATCTGCTCCTCTACCCTGTATATCTGGTTTGCATACACCCTCAAGAAAGGAATATTGTTACTTAACTGAAAGAATGATATTTAATGATTGAGTCTACCTTGATCATGTGAAATTATGCTTAGATCCCCACATGAACATGCAACTCCAAGAGTGGTTTATTCACCATCCTGCAGGATGTATTCACATTTTTTTTTCAACATATTATTTAACTTCAGTGCTTGTTAAGTAGTGTTTTGATGGCCCTTCTCTCATTGCTATCTCTGTGAAGCAGGAAATCAGATTATTTGGTTCAATATTTGTTTTGTTCTGGCCTCTGCTAACCACTGGAAACTTCATAACTGTTTTTCTTCTGATGTAAAATACTCATATCACAAGAAGGTTATGTCAAAGGTATTTAGTGAGAACGAAGTATGGGAATACTTTTCCTATGTTTGATCTAGAAGATAGAATACTATACACCTTTTCTCAAAATTTAATTCCCCAGAAATCCAATTTCTGCTAAATGAGATATGGGAGATTCAAGTGATTAGTAAATTCCACACTTTAAAACAATCAACTGTCAGTCTCCCAAAGTGATCTGAGATTTAAAAAATAATAGTCTGAGTAGTACCTTCATGCCAATAAGTATTAGCACCAGCCTTCCATGCCCACATGCTCTGGAATCTGTGCGTATGCTGCTGCTGCTGCTGCTAAGTCACTTCAGTCGTGTCCGACTCTGTGTGACCCCATAGACAGCAGCCCACCAGGCTCTACCGTCCCTGGGATTCTCCAGGCAAGAACACTGGAGTGGGTTGCTATTTCCTTCTCCAATGCATGAAAGTGAAAAGTGAAAGTGAAGTCGCTCAGTCGTGTCCAACTCTTAGCAACCCTATGGACTGCAGCCCACCAGGCTCCGTCAATGGGATTTTCCAGGCAAGAATACTGGAGTGGGGTGCCATTGCCTTCTCCAATCTATGCATATGTTTAGAATAAAATTACTTTACACTTTGTTTAATTCCAAAATAAACAAGGACATAAGTTAACAGAGGCTTCTCTCTAATAACACAACTCCCCAAAGAAAGATATATGTTGGGTGCTCAGTATGGATCAAGTTTACTCAAACTTGTGTATCTGTTCCTAATAATAAAATGAAGCAGATAGGCAAAACTAGATGTATTATTAAAAACTGCCTTCCTGCCTTAAAAAATAATTAGAAAGTCATGGATCATTCCTATATAGAAATATTTAATTTTTTATGCCAGGGATAAAATCATTTTCTAACATAGCCTGGCAAAGATTTTTTTAAGTTTTAAATTATAATAGCTTTGAAATGTATTTTTTTTAATTTGGACCTTCTGAGACACTTATAATTCAACGTGTAAACTAATAGCAGCAGAAAATTTGCTAGTTGGCCTTCATGAGGCCTTTTAACCAGATAAAAATGCCTTATTCTAGAACGTGCCTGAGAATTTCCTCTACAGAGCACAATGGGGTCAGGCCAAGAAAAAGCAGATACTTTCTACAGTTTTCACCGGGTGTATAAAATGCAATTATGATTGCCTAATCTTTAGATCATAAAGATATATACAGGCGTATTTGATAGGAATTCGGTTCAGTTCAGTAGCTCAGTCATGTCCGACTCTTTGTGACCCCATGGACTGCAGCAGACCAGGCTTCCCTGTCCAGCTCCTGGGAGTGGATGTGGGAAATGAGGACGAGCGGCAGGGACTATCCATAATGCACTGTGATCATCTGCACTTTGGAGAAACAGGACTTGGAGAATGTTTTCAGTGATCCCGCAACATCCAAAGCTCCCTGGCTTTGGATGGAAATGGTCTCTCTCCCTTCTGACAGCACTGGGAAGAGGTGGCTCATTCTACCACTTTGCGGCCAGAAGGGCAGCCGACAGATGGACAGATCTTCCCCCCCAGGCCACTCGTCTGCACTGCTTCACCCATCAGGTCCACATTAAGGCTGATGCTGTTTCCACCGCATAAAATGGTACGGTTGGAAGATAATCTGGGGGAAGGTGATGGACACATCGAATCTCTGGAATTTAAAACAAATGTTGCAGTGCGTCCTGAGAACCTACATTGTTGATCTTCATGGTGAGGAGTATGGGGTCTAGGGCCTGACTATCTGCATTTGATTCCTGGTTTCATTCTACTCAATGTATTCTCTTAGGAGACTTCCCTGTGGCCCAGTGGGTAAGGATTTGCCTGCCAATGCTGGGGACACGGGTTTGATCCCTGATCTGGGAAGATTCCACACGGCGTGGAACAACTAAGCCCAGGCACTGCAACTACTCAGCCCATGTGCTGCCACTACTGAAGCCTGCCTACACCTACAGCCTATGCTCCACAGCAAGAGAAACCACCGCAGTGAGATGCTGTGCACCACAACTGGAGAGTCGCTCCCGCTCACCGCAGCAACTAGAGAGCCCACGCAGCAATAAAGACCCAGCAAAGCCAAAAGTAAACTGAAAAAAAAATATTCTCTTGGGGCAAAATCTCTCTGTATCTTGGCTCCATTTTCTGCAAACCTACCTTATCGCGTGGTTGTGAAGATTCAATGGTGTTTGTAAATTATTTGGGAACAATCAAGTTTAAAGGAAAGTCTCTTAGCTATTACTGCAAATCACATGCAGCCTAACCTAAAAATTAGTTGATGAGAACATTGAGACAGACAGGCTGAGGGCTTGCAACCATCTTAAAGTTACAAAGACCCCAAATATAAATCTAGGCCTTTTGATGCCTAGCCTACAATTTGTTCAAATTATTGATATTCCAAACTTTAGGTCTTCAAAGACCACTGGCAAAATGTTTAGCTATATTCATGAAACACTGGCTCATACTGTTTTCTTAATATCTGTCTTTAAAGGAACTCATTTATTTATTTTTAAGACATTTATTTATTTATTTTTTAATTTTATTTTATTTTTAAACTTTACAAATTGTATTAGTTTTGCCAAATATCAAAATGAATCCGCCACAGGTATACATGTGTTCCCCATCCTGAACCCTCCTCCTTCCTCCCTCCCCATACCATCCCTCTGGGTCGTCCCAGTGCACTAGCCCCAAGCATCCAGTATCGTGCATTGAACCTGGACTGGGGACTCGTTTCATACATGATATTATACATGTTTCAATGCCATTCTCCCAAATCTTCCCACCCTCTCCCTCTGTAACAGAGTCCATAAGACTGTTCTATACATCAGTGTCTCTTTTGCTGTCTCATACACAGGGTTATTGTTAGCATCTTTCTAAATTCCATATATATGTGTTAGTATACTGTATTGGTGTTTTTCTTTCTGGCTTACTTCACTCTGTATAATAGGCTGGGTGTTCACTGATGCACAGGCTTTCTCTAGTTGCAGTGAGCAGGGGGCACTCTCTAGTTACAATGCTCAGGCTTCTCATTTTGTTGGCTTTTCTCAGGCTCTAGGCACACAGGCTTTGGTTGTTGTGGTGCGTGGGCTTGGTTGCTCTGAGGCATGTGGGATCCTCCCAGACCAGGGATTGAACCTGTTCATGTCCCCTGCATTGACAGGCAGATTCTTAACCACTAGACCGCCAGGGAAGCCTTCATTTTTAAAAAAAATATATAAATCACTACCATACAGAAAGAAAACAAAACTAAACACTGCTATGAAATTCTAGCCAGATATTCTAGTGTGCTGAAAGGTCCAAGCTTGGACCCTATTATTGGTTAAAAAAAAAGATTTAGTGAGTCGTTATGGGGAGTGGGCTTCCCTTGGTGGATCAGATGGTAGAGTCAGCCTGCAATGCAGGAGACCCAGGTTCAATCCCTGGGTTAGAAAGGTCCCTGGAGAAGGGAATGGCAACCTACTCCAGTATTCTTGCCTGGAGAATTCCATGGACAGAGAAGCCTGGCAGGCTACAGTCCATGGGGTCGCAGAGTTGGACATGACTGAGCCACTAACACTTTCATATCTTTCTTTCATTTTCATGGGATTGAAGACTTGGTTTTGAACTTAATAAGGTTTAAAGAAAACTGCAAAGGGGTAACTTTTCACTAGATGATTCGACTGATGTTACCTCCTTGCCACAGTGAAAGTGAAAGTGTTAGTCACTTAGTCGTGTCTGACTCTTTACAACCTCGTGAACTGTAGCCCTCCAGCCTCCTCTGTCCATGAAATTCTCCAGGCAAGAATACTGGAGTGGGTTGCCATTCCTTTCTCCAGGGGATCTTCCTGACCCAGGGATCAAACTCAAGTCTCCTGCATTGCAGGAGATTCTTTACCATCGGAGCCACAAAGTACACTTTGGGAAACGCTGTCTACATTGCTTCCTAGAGAAAGGTTCTCGGGAGCAAACATCAGAGAGGCTCCCTTGCCAAGACACTAGTGAAGCTTCTCATTTATCATCATCTCTCAACAGGTAAGAAAAGTGCTCCATATGAGGTCCCCAAGTGAAAGATTAACCAACAAGAATTCACTGAAGAGATTAGAAGAAAAAAAAAAAAAGCCCAGTGGTACAATCGTTTCATGCAGTATTCAGATTTTCTTTCTGAATTCCACTTACTGATGTTAGGTATCCCTACTTGATGCTGTCACTCTTATAATGACTTATAATAAGACATAATAATAATAAGACTTCTAATAAGATCACTCACAACTGCATTGTGCTTGGGGACACCGCTAAAATTTAAACCACCATATAAACACATAAAACTTTCATTTGAAAACTCTGAAAACTGAAGGCAAAACATAATGAGTGATAAGGCAGACAGGCAGCATTCAGGAGCAGCCTGTGTCAGTCACATCCCTGGGCCCAGGGGCAGGGCAGGCTGCATCTGTGCTCCTGGCTATTCAACACTCTGACTACAAAATGTTTGGCTTGTGTAAAAAAGTGGTACGGAAAACAACAACCAAGACAAATCATGATGAACTCCCTGTGGTCCAGCTTCAATGACAGAAGGAAACAGATAAAATCAGTATCTGAATAATTTTTGGCGAAAGATTTCACATATTTTCCCCTTACTTTGTTATCTCTGTCTTTTTTGTTTGTGAGACCCAGAACTAAAATTGGTTCTAGAAAATGGGCTCTAGGTTTTAGTAATTTCCAGGATAAAATTTGGTGGCCAATTAGGATCCATTTTTCCTTAAGGGCAAAACTTTAATTCTAGAGTATAAGAAGCCAGAGGCCCGCTTCAGTTTTCCCAGAAGGAATTCCTAGCTTTCTCTCCAGTAGTCTTTTTTTTTTTTTTGTATCTTTATTACACTTGACACACAGAGCAAAAATTGTGTGTAACGTGGAAGATATTTGCAGTGCTCCGTGACCTTCGTCTTTTTCTTTCTTCAATGTCCAGTACTCACCAAATTCCTTCCAGTTGTTGAAACTCAAAAACACGTGTTTAAAGAAACAGATGCCTAACTAACTAGGTTGGATTTTAAACATCTCTATTCATTGTAGTTGTGGTTCAGTCACTCATTTGTGTCCAACTCTTTGCAACCCCATGGACTGCAGCATGCCAGGCTTCCCTGTCCTTCACCATATAAAAAAGAAATATTAATAATAATAAAAGTCATCAGTAATGCAACCATCCCCAAATAATCTTGTTAGCATCTTAATGTCATCTAAAGGACTTTTTGTTTTTTACTACTATACGCAGGCAATCCTTGCTTTTCACAGGCACGAAGGCCATAAAATCCAAGGTCATCTTAATAATCAATGGGGACAATTATGATTATTTTGTGATCTTTAAAAGTTTTTGTCAAGGCTTTGGTATAAATGTATAGTGAAATGGAAAAAATGGTAAAGTTAATATTTATTTAGTACACTGTAATTTAAAACATTAGAAACACTGAGAAGTCCCTTTTTTTTAAAACAGATAAAAAACTTAAGAGTAGTTTGACCAGGAGTTGCTTGCTTCTTGTTATATAAGTTATATGATATGGAGTGAACAACTTTTCTACTACTTGGCCAACTGTTCCATTCTTTTCTAAGTTTGGATCAGGTTCCAACATTGTACCCTTTACAACCATATGCTTCAGTTCAGTTCAGTCGCTCAGTCGTGTCCAACTCTTTACGACCCCTTCCACCACAGCACGCCAGGCCTCCCTGTCCATCACCAACTCCTGGAGTTTATTCAAACTCATGTCCATTGAGTTGGTGATGCCATCCAACCATCTCATCTTCTGTCGTCCCCTTCTCTTCCCGCCCTCAATCTTTCCCAGCATCAGGGAATGGTGAGTCAGTTCTCATCAGGTGGCCAAAGTATTGGAGTTTCAGCATCAGTCCTTCCACTGAATATTCAGGACTGATCTCCTTTAGGATGGACTGGTTGGATCTCCTTGTAGTCCAAGGCACTCTCAAGAGTCTTCTCCAACACCACAGTTCAAAAGCATCAATTCTCCAGTGCTCAGCTTTCTTTATGGTCCAGCTCTCACATCCACACATGACCACTGGAAAAATCATAGCTTTGACTAGTCGGACCTTTGTTGGCAAAGTAATGTCACATGCTTGCATGGACTTAATAACAAATATGCAATGGCCAATCACTGATCAACACTGAAAGGACTGACTGATGTGATTTGTCACAGGATTTGCATCTGTTACTTACATGGTGATTTGTGGAGTGAAGAATTAGCAGCAAAGTTTGTACTTCACTTTTCACAGTAATAGACTGTAGCAACTGACATTTGAAAAGCGCTGCTGGGGACTCAGTGTTACTTAACTAAGACGTGGTAACTAAAACCTTGTTCACATTGAAACTGTGCAAAGTGCTTGTAATGAGAAACTACTTATTGTATATATCTACATCTAAGCTTAGATGTGTTTTAATATTGTGCTATTACATATACCTTCATAATTGTTTCTCACTTTACAAAATTTCATGAGTATTTTTCAATATGAGCTTGATCTATATCTATAGCATCCTTTAAAACGGGCTGTGTCAATTCCCCTGAATAAATATAAACAGAGTTGTAATGATTTAAGTGGCACAACTGGAGAAGGCAATGGCACCCCACTCCAGTACTCTTGCCTGGAAAATCCCATGGACGGGGGAGCCTGGTGGGCTGCAGTCCATGTGGTCGCTAAGAGTCGGACACAACTGAGCGACTTCACTTTCACTTTTCATTCACTTTCACTTTTCACTTTCATGCATTGGAGAAGGAAATGGCAACCCACTCCAGTGTTCTTACCTGGAGAATTCCAGGGACGGGGAAGCCTGGTGAGCTGCCGTCTATGGGGTCACAGAGAGTCGGACACGACTGAAGCGACTTAGCAGCAGCAGCAGCAGCAGCAAGTGGCACAATATATATAAAGTTCTTAGAACTGGGCCTGCCAACTTTAGCAAGGACTAAATAAATGTCAAATTATTATTATTAATTATTGGTAGCTCAGTTGGTAAAAAATCTGCCTACAGGGTGAAGACTCAAGTTCGATCCCTGGGTTGGAAAGATGCCCTGGAGAAGGAAATGGCAAACCATTCCAATATCCTTGTCTGGAAAATCCCATGGACAGAGGAGCCTGATGGACTGTAGTCTACAGGGTCGCACAGAGTTGGGCACGACTGAGTGACTAACACCTATACTTTCATTATTATTTATGAGCACAATTTCCTATTGACAGATGCCTAGATGGTTCCTAATTTTAGCACTGTGTGTGTTCAGCCGAGTCTGACTCTTTGTGACTCCATGGACTGTAGCCCACCAGGCTCCTCTGTCCATGGAATTTTCCCAGCAAGAATACTGGGATAGGTTGCCATTTCCTCCTCTAGGGGATCTTCCCAACCCAGGGATTGAACCTGAGTCTCCTGCATCTCCTGCATTGGCAGGCAGATTCTTTACCAATGTGCCACCTGGGAAGCCCAATTTTAGCACTACTTTATGATGAGTATCTTTGTATATAGATCGCTGTATGCTTGCGATGATTGTCTTAAAAGATTAGCACACTCTTGGTTACCCCTACTCAGAACAAGGTTCTTAGATCATGATTCCTCTCAAGAACAATACAGTAGCAATAGCTACTGTTGGGTTGGGAGGAAAACTAGGACTTTTGAGATATCTGTGGGTGGGACAGCTCCATAGTTATTCCACAGGCAAAAATATACACACATTTTGAGATTATAAGAGATGAGAAGCTTTGTGGTTATCAGCACACAGGGGGAAAGTAAAATTCTGGGATATATGAGACCCACCCACAAAGAGCCAATGGGACAGAAAACTCACAAATAATTGAGAGGCTGCAAAAACATTACTGAAACTTTTAGAAAATTGAGCAGAATCTTTTTTTTTTTTTTTAAACTTTACATAATTGTATTAGTTTTGCCAAATATCTTAAAAGAGGCTGCAGGGCCTTCCCTGGTGGTTCAGTGGTTAAGACTTCACCTTCCAATGCTGAATTCCTGACTGGGAAACTAAGATCCTGCATGTCTGGGGGCCAAAAAACCAAAACATAAAATAGAAGCAGTATTGTAACGAATTCAATAAAGCCTTTAAAAATGGTGCACATCAAAAAAAAAACAAAACACCAAAAAAGTCTCAAAAAAATACTAGAGGCCTGCACTGAAACAGAATGTATGATGATCTGCAGTTCTTAACTGATCAAATGAGAGTGAAATGTGGTGGCCTTAAACTGCAACATGCAGAGTTTCATATATTCTTCTCATAAAGGATAAAGCCTTAATAAGAATTGCTGTCAAAGACAAGAATAGGAAATCCTGGAAATTCACACATGTTCACAGGTCTGAGAAGTGTGAGGGTGGCCCTTCGTGAATATGAGGGATTTTGCATCAGATGTTGTAAGTTTCTTCCAGATTAAAGTTCCAACAAGAATTAAACAGGGCTTTGTAAAGGTTTGGGAGGAGGTGGCCAAATCTTCCACATCAGGCCACTGTAGTGTTCTGAGAAGTTAGTTTCTGGCAGTTCAACGACTCTGACTTAAACGGCTCTTTATTTGTAAGGAAGCCAGTTTCTGTTTTGAATCTCCTTCTTTTGGAGAACCAGAGATAATTTAAACCATTTTTCTAGTGGAGACAGAACAGTTGATTCTAGCTATATCCAGATGGTTTGCATTGCTTAGGCTGATTTCTGTTAAACTGTTCAAGGTTGTTAATAATCCTTCTAATATATTTAGATTTGTGTGCAGGGTAGAGGGGAGCAGGTCTGGTACATATTGGAAGTCACAGCTCCTGCTGGACTTCTGTCAGATTTGTTCAATCCAACTGTGGTCTCTCCTACTTGTTCCAATTCTGCTGAACTCAAAGCGACCCCTTCCTTTGTGACACTCAAAAATAATGGTTCATTAATAGGGACTTCCAGGAAATGTAGACCTGACTGGAAATGGATGCCTTTAAACAGAAATGCATACCTCAGGAGGGCTTCCCAGGTGTCGAGGTGGTAAAAAAGCCTCCTGCCACTGCAGGAGATGCAAAAGACACGAGTTTCATCTCTGAGTCCGGACAATCCCCTGGAGGAGGAAATGGCAACCCACTCCAGTATTCTTGCCTGGAGAATCCCATGGACAGAGGAGCCTGGCGGGCTATAGTCACAAAAGAGTTGGAGATGACTGAGTGACTGAGCACGTACATACTTTAGGAAAATTAGTTCAACTACAGTTTTTATTTCATAGAGGAAAAAGCATGCTGTGAAGTATGCTTATCTTCCACATTCAGTGACCCCAGGCCTGTTGATTCAACTTTTTAAATATCCATTACCTGGCTACCCAGCCCATCTCACAAGGTATGGCCCCATCTCGATTCCTAGTTGGACCCTAAACAAAGGCCTCCTGGCTGGCTGGTCTTTTTGCTTTCAGCCTCATCCCTATATAGAAGATAAAGATAATAATGAATACATATTGAGAGATTACTACTGAGTTAAGACACAGTGCTAAAGGCTGTTCGTGATTTCATTTAATCTTTATAATAGAGTTGAGGAGGTAATTCTATTACTGTCTCCATTTTCTAGATGAACAAAGACTTAGAGGTTAAGCAACTTGCTCAAATCGTGTCAGTTCTATTTTTCTCAATAAACCAGAATGTGAATGCATGCTAGGCTGCTTTGCTGATTAAAATCCTTATTGGCTCCTTGGAACAAGCAAACTGAAGCACAAATTCCTTAGCATCCTGTTTATTTACTTATTTATTTTTACTTGTGGGGTCTTTTAGTTGCAGCATGCAAACTCTTGGTTGTAGCATGTGGAATCTAGGTCCCTGTCTAGGGATCGAACCCAGGGCCCCCAGCATTGGAAGCATGCATGTAGTTTTAGACTGGACCACCAGGGAAGTCTCATGGTGTTTAAATACTAAGTAACTTCTACATATCCAGAATTTCACTCACATGGCCACAAATTCTCACTACAACCCCACAAGATACTGTGAGTTCTTCATCATAATGGATGAAGACATGAAATCTTAGAGATGATTTCCAAGGTCACAAAGCAGTTATTCATTCATCCTGGCAGAGATGGGATTCACACTCAGTCTATTAGACTGCAGTCCTGTATTCCCCCGTCTGCCACCCCACCTCTGTCTTCCAACTCACATGACTTTATCTACCCCTCTTCCTTTTCCTACCCTTCATTCAACTCCTACACTCATATAATTCAGAAAAAAGGTAATTTCTGAAATATACTCTTCCTTATATCCAGAATGCATTTATTTTTCATCTAGACATCACTTAAGACTCAGCTTAAACAAACTACTTCTTATGAAACATTTTTTGATCTTCCTCTACCCTCTCCTGGCTGGAAGATGATAACTATTTTCGAGGATGCTTTGTAAATAATTGTGAGGTTGCTGCTACCTTATTATAAATATTTATTTATAATAGATAGTTATGGGGAATCATATATTGATTCATTTTGCACAACTAATTATTCTTGAATGCCTACTGATGTGTCTTCTATTTATCTGTTTTCCCAGCTCTTAGTACAGTGCCCGACACTTAAATAGTCCAAAACAATGACTGTATGCATGAATGACTAAGTGGATGGAGACTCTACTCAGGAATGTGTAAGAGCTGAATCCACAGTAGTCATTTCTGAATCAGATTATAAAGCTCCTGAAATATGGTTTGCCATGATTCACTTTCCTTCTCCTTTCATAGACACGGCCTTTTTGATCTAAACATCGTATTTTTAAAAATGCATTAAATTTCCAAGGACCCCTTCTAACTCCTGAAAGTTTCAAATACAAAGGAAACATTTGTTAGGTAATTGCAACAGAGTGACCCTTCATATGGGATTGCCCAGTCGAACAGTGGTAAAGAATGTGCCTGTCAATATAGGAGACTCTGGAGACTCAAGAAACACGAGTTTGATCCCTGGGTTGGGCAGATCCCTTGAAGATGGAAATGGCAACATACTCCAGTATTCCTGCCTGGAGAATTCCATGGACAGGGAAGCCTGGCAGGCCACAGTCCACGGAGGACATGACTGAGCACAGCAACACAGCGCAGACCCTTCACATCCTGAGTTCTTAAGCTCTCTCACCTCAACCAGTATCCCAATTCCAAACAACCATGCATGGATGACTTCCCTCTTTGTCCTTTCTCTGCTAAGTTCCAAGTGCTTTTTTATCAGCCACTGTTTTGGCTTAAAGAGACCAAGTTGCTCTCAACTTCAGCTCTAGATCATGAGGACCAAGAATTTCATTTCAGTCCACTAAACCTGGCAGCATCATAGATCCCACCCACCTGTTCCCCAGGCACCCAATCTTTCCTCTGAAGCTGCCCAGCATTCCCTGGCTTTCAGTAGCACCCTCCCTGCCACTCTTCTCGTGGTCAGACCCACTTAGGCTCCTCTAGAAAGGCTGGAGATACAGATTGCAGCAGGGCAGCTTCAGGAGCCACCCAGGTGAGGGAAGGGCAAAAGTTGCTCATACTGTTCCTCTTTGCTGTATCTTAGGTTACACCCTGTCCATGTCCAAGGTCATGGGTTTTAGTGTCCGTAGTGGGGTGGGGGGGGGCAGTATTTCAGATGTGGCCTATTTGCAGTTTGAATCATCTAGCCAACAGGAGTTCACTGTTTTTCAGGTCACATCTTATATATGCTGGAGAAGACTCTTGAGAGTCCCTTGGACTGCAAGGAGATCCAACCATTCAACCCTGAATATTCATTGGAAGTACTGATGCTGAAGTTAAAGCTCCAATTGTTTGGCCACCTGATTCGAAGAATTGACTCATTGGAAAATACCCTGATGCTGGGAAAGATTGAGGGCAGGAGGAGAAGGGGCCAACAGAGGATAAGATGGTTAGATAGCATCACGGACTCAAGGGACATGAACTTGAGCAAACTTCAGGAGACAGTGAAGGACAGGGATGCCTGGCATGCTGCAGTTCATGAGGTCACAAAGAGTCTGATAGCAACAGAACAACAACAAGAACAACACACACACACACACACACACATACTATTATTGGTTCCTGTTCAATTTTAATAATAACATTTTATTTATATAAGAATATGACTTATATTTATATTTATATATATAAGAATATATTTATATATATAAATATATATATTTTTATATATAATATATATTATATTATTTTAATTATATTATATTTTAATTATAAATATATATATATTTAATATATTTTATATTATATTATATTTTAATTATAAATATATATATATATATATATATATTATATATATATTTTATATATATAAGAATATTTATATAAGAATAAGAAATTCATTTCTTCCCTAGTAACTCAGACAGAAAAGCATCCACCTGCAATGCAGGAGACCCGGGTTCGATCCTTGGGTTGGGAAGATCCCTGAAGAAGGAAATGACAACCCACTCCAGTATTCTTGCCTGGAGAATTCCATGGACAGAGGAGTCTGATGGGCTCTAGTCCATGGGGTCACAAAGAGTCGGACACAAGTGAGTGATTAATACACACATTTCTGTCAGATACTGTGCTAAAAGCTTTGAATTACCTCCTTTAATCTTTACAATTTAATCTTGGCAAATAAATGGGGAAACAATGGAAATAGTGAAAGAGTGTTTTCTTGGGCTCCAAAGTCACTGCAGATGGTGACTGCAGCCATGAAATTAAGAGACGCTTGCTCCTTGGAAGAACTCAGACAGCATACTAAAAAGCAGAGACATTACTTTGCCAAGAACTGTCCATCTAGTCAAAGCTATGGCTTTTCCAGTAGTCATGTATGGATGTGAGAGTTGGACTATAAAGAAAGCTGAGCGCCAAAGAATTGATGTTTTTGAACTGTGGTGTTGGAGAAGAATCTTGAGAGTGCCTTAGATTGCAAAGAGATCCAACCAGTCCATCCTAAAGGAAATCAGTCCTGAATATTCATTGGAAGGACTGATGCTGAAGCTGAAACTCCAATACTTTGGCCACCTGATATGAAGAACTGACTCACTGGAAAAGACTCTGATTCTGGAAAAGATTGAAGGCAGGAGGAGAAGGGGACAACAAAGGATGAGATGGTTGGATGACATCACCAACTCCATGGATATGAGTTTGAGCAAGCTCCAGAAGTTGGTGATGGACAGGGAAGCCTGGCGTGCTGCAGTCCAAGGGCTTGCAAAGAGTCGGACACAACTGAGCAATTGAACTGAATCTTTACAATAAGCTTCTGAAACAGATTTTTACCTGTACTCTTTTTTTCCAGAGAGAGAAACCAAGACTTGAGAAGTAAGAAACTTGTCTCCCACTGAAAGCAGGAATGCTGGGATTTGAATGGTCTGCTCACCTCTGAGTCAGAAGATGGGTTTTGGGCTCCCAGTTCACCCTCCCTCCTGAATGGCACAGGGAAACCACATCCCAGAATTGTTATTCCATTAAGGTGATGCCCTCTGACTCAATTTCCTTGACTTTGGCTGATGCCGGCAGACTTAAAGGCCAGGAGTGCAAGAGGCTGAGGGACCCCAGGGTGAGGACAATGCTATGAGCTGAGCCTTTATCTCCACGGGAAGTAACCTTGTTTGCACCTGTCCTTTATCTACCAATTCTCGTCTGTCCTAAAGGCACTGAAGCAGGAGAAAAACTGAGAGAGAATCTAGAGCTGAAACACCAACAGAAACAATGGCATCATTCATATGTCCAAAGGAACCCAAGCCAACTGCAATTTGGCTTTAAGCATGGAATTAAAATTTGTCTCTGCCAATCACATTGGCATCATCATAAAAAGAAATCCAGACCACGGCTGGCCATGAATTGGACTCTGGCAACTCATACAATTATTTTCTATGTGTCATATATGAAAATGACACTGGCTCATTACTGTCCATGGGACATACATTAATGCTGCCTAATTCAGCAGACGATGCCTACTGTGTCAGAGGCACTGAATCAGGCTCTGGGTACAATGTTTGGATAAAAAACTATGATTTTTGCCCTTATTAGAAGGGAGGGAAAAAATCAGATTGTTACTCCAATCTGACTCTTGGGGTTGTCGAGCCAAAAGATACAACCAAGCCAGAGTGGGAGAAGGAAGGATTTATTACTCGCAGCAAGTAAGAACACTTGAGATATTTCCCAAAGTAGTGTCTCCCTAAACAACAAAATTGAAAACACTTCAAAAAAAAAAGTTCTAAGCTAAGGGTATATGCATATTCACGAAGGGGTTTGGATGGTATATGCATATTCATGAAGAGGCTTGAGCAGAGGAGAATTCAGCCTAGAACTGAAGCAAAGGATGATACAGTTCAGCTCTAGATGACTGAAGAAGTTATGAGCATCAGAAAGGGTCATTCTTTGGGTTCTAGTCGATCTGATGATTGAGGAGTAAGGTGGGGCGGGGGTTAAATTCTGCAGAAGAGCTCAAAAATATGCTTCAGGCTAATCTTTGCCTTTGAAACAGAACTGTGAGTCTTTACAACTGTTCCATTGTTCTGACACTCTGATATGGTTATCTCCCTGGCTTGGTAATAGTTGTTTATTTTTACATTCTTTCGTTGCCTTAAAATCAGTGACTACTGAGACTGTTCTGCAAAGATCTGCAGCCAAGATCACAAAATAGCTCCAGCCTAAAATGGCTTCTCTTATGTTCTGAAAGTTTAGGTCTGGTTCTCTTCCTCTAAGGACCTCCTACCCCATCTGCTTACAGGATGATGAAGGTGGGGAGAGTGAGGTCATATGGAGTACCAAGTACCCTTGAATTTTGGAGATCAAAATGAGGGGATCTGGAAAGGCTTCAAGAAGGAGACGGCATTTCATATAAAAGGGCAGGAATGTTGGAGAAAGGCAGTCTAAGAAAAGAGATATTTAACAAATGATATAAATGAAACTAGACAAACTTTGAGTTTGGACAAACTGTTTTAACCTAGACAAATTGCTTCACCTTTAGAGCAACTTTAAAAAATTAATAAAATCTCTTCAAATTTTTTAATGACTGCCCAGTCCTAATATATTAGCTCTCACTAACACAAAGAAGTTACACGTCAAGCATTTGAAAAGTTAATGTACTGTTTCTGCAACAATGTTAATGTTCTTTTTAAAATGATTTGCTTTATAAAATATATGCACTGGCTGAGAAAAGACTTGAAGGCTATATACACACCAAAATGGTAAATTAACTATGATTGTTTCTGAGTAGTGGGACTGTGATTAATGCTTCTTTGTGCTTTTCCAAGTTTTTCACATCTGCAATAATAAAGATGCATTTTTTGGTAAACAGTTAAAAACACAAAACTTACTTTAAATTGACATTTAAAAGTGTTACTTTAGAGAAATCGTCAAAGCTATTAACTCAGTAAATTCTACATTTAACAAAAAAATGTATTTAACAAATAAAACCCCACTTACATGCCAGGCACTGCCCTTTTTTGGTGTGTTAGTTACTTAGTCCTGTCCGACTCTTTGCAACCCCTTGGACTGTAGCCCACTAGGCCTCTCTGTGCAGATTCTCCAAGCAAGAATACTGGAGTGGGTTGCCATTTCCTTCTCCAGGAGATCTTCCTGACCCAGGGATCAAACTTGGGTTTCCTGCATTGCAGGCAGATTCTTTACCATCTGAGCTATAGGGAAGTCCTGTCCTTTTTAAAATTTTATTTAAAAATTTATTTTTATTTATTTTTTTGGGGGTGGGGAGGGAGCTACAACACATGGCATGTGGGATCTTAGTCCCCAGACCAGGGATCAAACTGGCATCCCTTGCATTGGGAGCATGGCGTCTTAACCACTAGACTGCCAAGAAAGTCCCAGGGTATCAATTTTTGATACAAAAGAAATGAGCTTGTGTAAATAAAGTCTTGCATACACTCAAACACACATGCACATACATATCATTTTTCTCTTTTAAAACGTTGTTCTAGGTTAGCATCATTCAATTTAACTGGGGCTCGGACTAAACAAATATATTTTACACTGCCAGGAGAGCCTACGTTTTCTTGTTATCACAAATGCATTTTATAACCCAAAAGGCTGATCTCCCAGAGGAAATGCAAATAGGAGGAGAAAAATCTGAAGTGACCACCTAGGAGAGTGCATTTGTCTTCTGCAGAATGCTTAGCTTTGATGACACTAACTTATAGCTGATTTTAGTGAATGAGAATGAGTAGAACTCACCAGAATACTCAGTGGAAGAGAAAAAAAAGAGTCCACTATCCAGTTATTCCCCCTTCAATCCTACTGGTTATCCATTATGTAACATAATGGTTGAGCTGGTTTGCTGTAGTCATTTTCTGCCTTAAAAATATTACACGTACCACCAAATAACAAATGCTGTTGGCTACTGAAAGGAAGTTGTGGGAAGGTAGTTATTTGTATTTGATCTGAGAAATTCAAGCGAAAACACACATGCCAGAATGTTCATTTGTTCTACTTCTCAAGTCTTTATACATGCTTATAAGATGAAGTTTCTACTCGAATTCCCTTATTTCTATCCAGCTTCTCACCCAGACAACCTCAAAGTTACTGGATATTATAGAAAAAAGTCAGAGTTCTCATGGGTTCAGGGACTATCGGTCAAAGTAAGCTTTCTGCTTTATTTGAAAGATATATTCCTAAATTAAATGAAGCTATCATTCTCAAAGGGAGGTGGGACTTTGACTAGGGGAAATAGAAGGGAAAAAAAAAAACCAAACCCTACTATTAATACTATGTGCTAAGCTGTGTTAATGGAATTACATATTTGATAAAAGTAAAGAGAAAGATTTTGAGGTGAGGGTCTCATAATAACTAAGTGCGGTTGACCCTTGAAAAATGCAGGTTTGAATTGCATGGTCCACTTATACATAGATCTTTTTCAACAGTAAGTATTACGGCACTACATGGTCCTTGGTTGGTTGAATCCACAGATGCAGAAGTGAAGAGCCAACTACAAGTTGTACAAGGATTAATCCCCACCTTGTTGAAGGGTCAACTGTAATTTGAAATTGGGCAGAATTTCCTCAGGGGCCACCATATGAATCCCCTTGCAGAAGAGAAGTAGGTGGTTCCTCGGAGCACCCTGGCTCAAGAGAGCCAGGCCAGAAGCTAGGGAAGATTAAGTCTCTCTTATTTTGTACATGGGCCCAGAGAACACAAATAACTCAGTGGTAAAGAATCCACATGTCAATGCAGAGGCACAGGAGATACAGGTTTGATCCCTGGGTTGGGAAGATCCCCTGGAGAAAGAAATGGCAACCGACTCCAGTATTCTTGCCTGGAAAATCCCATAGAAAGAGGAGCCCGGTGAGCTATAGTGCATAGGGTCGCAAGAGTGGGACACAGCTTAGCAACTAAACAACAATAACAACAGAGAACCCTAAAAAGCCACCACTTTTCCAATGCTCCCAGGTAACAACATCAGTTTTTCAGGACTTGATGACAATAGTGATCTGTAAAAATCTTGAGCTCTCGAAGCAGACAAGGAAGATAATTATCGTCTGATCCTTTTGTACTAAAGCATACTGAAATGATTCATTAATCTACTCCCCAAGTTACAGGAGATGAGATTCACCTCTAATGAGGTACCAACTGGACACCTTGCCATGAGACAGTAACTTAGGTGAATATGTTTCTTATTCATATTTGCAAAGTATCTGTGATGGGAGAAAGAACTGTATTTTGGTTCCTTGAAACTTAATGGCTCAGATGGTAAAGAATCTGCCTCCAATGTTGGAGACCTGGGTTCAGTCCCTGGGTTGGGAAGAGCCCCTGGAGAACAGAATGGCAACCCATCCCAGTATTCTTCCCTGGACAATTTCATGGACAGAGGAGTCTGGCGAGGCTATCGTCTTTGGGTCACACAGAGTCGTACACGACTGAGTGACTAACATTTTCCTTTAAACAGGATGGGGGATAAATGATTTTCTAGTCCTTTTTTTAACAACCTAAAGAAGTATTTTATTTGGATCTCCATCAACAGCTATAAATATTAGATATAGGATAATATATAATAGGTGCTTTGGATTGCTTTTGTAAACCCACTTAACTTTGCTAAATAGAAAAAAATATTCATATCAGATATGCAAATTTTGTGCAAATATTCATATCAAAATCTCTATACAATTCAAACAACTCTTCAAACAACTGTTCCATCTTTTAAAGAATTTTTTTCATATAAGAATAGTTCCAGAGGGTAATTACTCCCCTCTCCAACCCCCCAAGTAAGATGGGCCTTCCTGTCCCCAGCAGTGTTTGCGATGTTTGGGGCTTTACCTTTTGATGAATGCATGACATGCCAAGTTCTATGGGTCTACAGATTCATCACTCTCCAAATTTATAGGGATGTATGCAGTGTGATTTGATAAATTGTTTTGTTTTGCTTTTCATCACTCACACGATATTGAAAGGACGCTCCCTGTATATCTTAGGCATCATCTATCAAAAATAAGGCTTTGGGGAGAACAAATAAAATGCAGTAAAAACTTGTTGAACTGATAACTATATAATATGAATGTGTCATCTCTGAATATGAAGGACCACTATATGAGGCTCATATTTTATTTTTTTTAGCAAGTTTACATATCTGGTTCCCAGTGGTTTAAACTGCACTTCGGTTCAGACGTTTGCAAAGCTTCCCAAGTGTCTTTGGGGGGCAGAGTGCTATAAATTAAAGTGATTATTAATCTTACTAAATCTATTTCTTTTTACTGGCATTTACTTAGGAGATCTGTACCTCCTTATGATGGATTGGCTTGGCAACTTACTTGACGTACTGGTTGGTATATGAAATAAGAAGCTGGAACCTGATATCCTGTCTTGCTTTGTACTGTTTTTAAAGGAAAAAAACTCTATTAAATTGGCAACTATGTACATTGACTAAAAAAAAGTGGTTTAAAAAGAGATTTCTAGGACTTCATAATTTCTGGACATGGCAATTTAAATCAAGGTGGTAATAATGATTCTATTTACATTTTATCACAAGAGTAAGTTTCCTCTAATTGATAAAACAGTCTTTATCCAAGGCCACTAATGACTATGAGTCCACCAAAATACGTTTGAATTGCAGAAGAAAATTGCTTTACAGGCTACAAAGCCTAAATTTCTTATCAGAGACATATAAACGTAACAGTCAAGGACTCTGTTAAACAGATTCCATGGTTAAAATGTTTACTCTTTTTTAAGCAATCTTCACCCCCTTAGGCAATCTTCAATCTTCAATGTAACAGGTAATGGAAAAGGTACATAGCCAATATACAGAACTCAAATGAATGAAACAGCAGTGAAAATAAATTAAAACAACAGGAAGGTTTCAAATTTGCCATTCAGATAGCAAACATTTCATAGATTGAAAATTTCCAGTGCTGCTGATAGCGGGGTGCAAATGATGATATTCATACCTTTTTATCCTTTGAATTCAGTATATTTTACTGATACAGAAAGATTTCTAAGGCATGCTGTTGAGTGAAAGAGGTTAAGTCATAGAATAGTAACTCTAATATGGTCCTATTTATATAAATGACCCCTTCTCTCATGCATATATAAAATAAATGCAAAAATAAAGATCTGAGAGGCTTCAAACCAAACTCCCAATAGAGCTTGGGGTGATGATGGGGAGAGTGGGGAAGGCTGCAAGATGAAGGGGCTTTGCCCAGAGACCCCTGTTATCAGTTAAACTTTGTATAAGAAGTTATGTCCTCCTATTTTTTCTGTAATTACTGTTTTAAAGAAAACATGTCTTTATAAAAACATGTGGATGAATGACCTCATTCACAATTTTTCATAGAATGTTGAAGGGCTATTCCCACTCCATTCTGAACTTGTTCCCACAATGACAACAACCCAACTTGCCCAAAGCCACACCCAAGTGCAGACCCTAAAGAACAGTAGGAATTCCACCTTCCCCAATGCCCTGTAACCCAAGGCCTCTCCATAAGTGCGGGGAGCCCCGGTCTCAGACACACAGTCCCACACATGGAATCAAAAGCAACCAGCAGTAGGGACAAAGCGATAAACCAACCTCACCCTACACCAGCTTTCCTATTCATGTCTGCTTAAACATTTATGTTTATCTTTTAAAACCATACATAGATAAACAGGCTTCCTAGATGGCTCAGTGGCAAAGAATCCGCTTGCCAATACAAGAGATCCAAGAGACTTGGGTTCAATCCCTGGGTCAGGAAGATCCCCTGGAGAAGGGAATGGCAATCCACTCCAGTATTCTTGCCCAGGAAATTCTATGGACAGAAGAGCCTGGCAGGCTGTAGTCTATGGGGTTGCAAAGAGGCAGACACAACTGAGCTACTGAGCGTGTGCGTGCATGTGCACACACATACACATACACACACACACACGTATAATTGTTTCAAGTCTTCTAGGTTCCTTAGGAGATAACTTTAGCAGATGATCTAAATAAGTACAAAACTAAGAAAAAGGTTGGTTTCCACTATTCTCCCCCAGATAAAAAGACTGCCAAACTAATGAATAAGATGACATTTATTACAGTCAAAAAAATATAACATTAAAATCGCTAAGCGCAAAGTAGGTTAAATGAGTCACCTCCCCCACTCAATTAAGAGCCGACCCCACAAGATCCAAGAGGACGACCACTCAGAGGAGACAAAAGGGCCACTCATTCTACAGGAACCAAACCTCAGCAGCACATCCTCCCAGCTCACCGCCATTCTCATCAGTAGAGATGAAGACAGACAACTCCAGACCCAGCGAGGGCAGAGGCAAACCCACCCCACTAGGCTGTTAGTTATTGTCACACAATGAAAAATGACAATGAACTAACAGCCCAACATAGACAGTCAGACCCACATATAGATCTTCTTTCATTCCCATGCTAACTAGGATGTTCCCTTCTCTGAAAGCCTAGTCCTTTTTTTTTTTTTTAATTTGTGTTAATATCACCCATTTAATCTCTGAATCATACATTGTCCATTCTTGTTTTTGAAGTGATAAGTCGTGTCTGACCTTTGCAACCCCATGAACTGTAGCCCACCAGACTTCTCTGTCCATAGGATTTCCCAGGCAAGAATATTGGAGTGGCTTGCCATTTCCTTCTCCAGGGGATCTTCCTGAACCAGGGATCGAATCTATGTCTCCTGCATTGGTAAGTGGATTCCTTACCACTGACCCAGCACAGATTGTCCATTGCTGTAGCTTAATTGTTTCCTTGAGTGGAATGTGTTTTCCCATCCAGATCATAAGCACTGGAGGGCGGGGCTGTATCTTACAGGGCTTCTTGTAAGGTCAATACAATGAATTAACTACTACAGAGGCAACAGGATTAATGTGCCAGGCATGGCTCTATGTGCTAGAGACATAGAGCTGTGATGGTTAGTTTTATGTGTCAATTTGGCTAAGCTATAGCATCAAATTACAACAATCCATTGACTTTAATAA
This sequence comes from Bos mutus, assembly GCF_027580195.1. Lineage (NCBI taxonomy): Eukaryota > Metazoa > Chordata > Mammalia > Artiodactyla > Bovidae > Bos > Bos mutus. Next base: position 52,776,790 of record NC_091630.1, on the reverse strand, counting down.
GTCAAGGAGATTACTATCAATAACGGGGTGGGCCATATCCAGTCAGTTGAAAGGATTTAAAAGCAAAACTGAGTTTTCCCTGAGAAAGTAGAAAGTCTGCCTCAAGATAGAATCAGCTTAGCTCTTGTCTTAAAATACTCAGGCTGCCAATCTATCCCATGGATTTTAGACTTGATGGCTTCTACAATCCTGTGAGAAAATGTAAAATAAATCTTAAAATAAATCTCATATAAATATACACATTATATACATACATGCATTATATATATCACATATACACATTAGATATCATATACTTTATATATAACATATATATATGTGTGTATATATGTATATTATTATGTATATCTCTATCCTATTGGTTTTGTTTCTCCGGAAAACTTGGACTATTATGAGAGTTGGAAAGACTTAAGGTTTGTTATGGAAGATACATTCTTCTAGGGGCAAACTAATAATCACTTAAATACACTGCTAATCAAAAGAAATAGTGAGGGACAAGGCTGTGTGGAAAATAAAACAAGATGAGTATTAATGCAAGTGGCTGGTGACCTCCACTTAGACCGAGTGAATCGGGAAGGCGTCTCTGAAGCAATGACATTGATGCTGAAACAGGAGTTGATACTCTCCTGACTTTTTTCTGTCCTTTCCATAGAGCTTGTATAAAGTGATTTACATAGTATGCACTCAATATACTATTTTGAATAAATAATGAGTAGATTAATAATAAGGTCTTATGGAAGATTGGCCGTTCTAATTTTAGGTAACAAAAAAACAAGCTGAGTTGAAGACCTTAATGAAAAGAAAGTCTTTACACTGAAATTACATCAGCTTGGAGCTGGAGGCTCTTGTTTCTGGCTTGATTAATGAATGGAGGTGACTGATTAAGTCGTTCTGGGTATGCAATTCCTTTTACCTGCACTAATTTGAAAACAATACAGATATAACAGAGTTGGGAGACAAAGTACAAAGCAGGACAACGATTCCTTTCTGACCCTATTCTGTCTCTTCTTACATCTTTCTCCTCCTCTTTTTCTTCAAAGCACATAAACACTCACCTACTCTAAACCCACAAGACGTGATGGGTTATTTATCATGGAGAAAACATTCTGTATTTCATCTTTCTTGTCCATTATTCCTATTATCTAGCCATTCACATTTCAGTTCAGTTCAATTGCTCAGTTGTGTCCAACTCTTTGTGACCCCATGGATTGCAGCATGCCAGGCCACCCTGTCCATCACCAAGTCCCAGAGCCTGCTCAAACTCATATCCATTGAGTCAGTGATGTTATCCAACCATCTTATCCTCTGTCGTCCCCTTTTCCTCCTGCCTTCAATCTTTCCCAAAATCAAGGTCTTTCAAATGAGTCAGTTCTTCACATCAGGTGGCCAAAGTATTGGAGCTTCAGCTTCAGCATCAGTCCTTCCAATGAATATTCAGGACTGATTTATTTTAGGATTGGTGGTTTGATCTCCTTGCAGTCCAGGGGACTCTAAAGAGTCTTCTCCAACACCACAGTTGAAAAGCATCAATTCTTCAGTGCTCAGCTTTCTTCATAGTCCAACTCTCATATCCATACATGACTACTAGAAAAACTATAGCTTTGACTAGATGGACCTTGGTTGGCAAAGTAATGTCTCTGCTTTTTAATATGCTGTCTACGGGGGTCATAGCTTTTCTTCCAAGGAGCAAGCATTTTTTAATATCATGGCTGCAGTCATGCTCTGCAGTGATTTTGGAGCCCAAGAAAATAAAGTCTGCCACTGTTTGCCATCTACTTGCCATGAAGTGATGGGACCGGATGCTAAGATCTTAGTTTTTTGAAAGTTGAGTTTTAAGGCAGTTTTTTCACTCTCCTCTTTCACTTTCATCAAGAAGCTCTTCAGTTCTTCGCTTTCTGCCATAAGGGTGGTGTCATCTGCATATCTGAGGTTATTGATACCTCTCCCAGCAATCTTGATTCCAGCTTGAGCTTCATCCAGCCTAGCATTTCGCATGATGTACTCTGCATATAAGTTAAATAAGCAGCGTCCCAGCTGTATATTGTACTCCTTGATGTACTCCTTTCCCAATTTGGAATATACAGCCTTAATGTACTCATTTTCCAATTGGGAACCAGTCAGTTGTTCCATGTCCAGTTCTAACTCTTGCTTCTTGACCTGCATACAGGTTTCTCAAGAGGCAAGTAAGGTGGTCTGGTATCCCCATCTCTTTCAGAATTTTCCACAGTTTGTTGTGATCCACACAGTCAAAGGCTTTAGAGTGGTCACTGAAGCAGAAGTTTTTCTGGAATTCACATTTACTATTTTTATTATTGAATGGAGTGTGTGTGTGTGTGTCTATGTGAAGGGGAGAATTTTGGGGGAAGAAAGTTGAGATTCGCCCAAATCTTAGCCCAAGAGATGTTCTTATCATCCAACAGCTGTAACTCATATCACTTAGGGAGATCTGAGTAGACAACCATTTCAGATGAGACAGGAAGATCTACAGATGCCTTTCAAAAAATGCAGACTTGAAGGTTCTGTTTCTTAGCACTACAAATTGACTTCTAGTATGAGCATATGAGGCACTGTTGTTTTGGTTATGACTAAAGACCAAGTGTAGGCAAAGCGACTCAGTGGACATGAATTTGAGCAAACTCCAGGGGATAGTGAAGGACAGGGAAGCCTGGGAAGCCTGGCGTCCTGCAGTCCATTGGGTTCAAAAGAATTGGACAAAAGAATCGGACACAACTTGGTGAGCAAACAAGGCTCAGAGAGGCCCACCTTCAGCTAGCATGCCCTCTTCTGTCTGTTCTCCACTGTTCTTGGATGGCAGGTTTTCCAATGTTATGTGAGAACTGATGTTAACTTTGCTTAAAAAGATACTCATTCTGTTCAGTTGGGTCTCACAGGGGTCAAATATGAACAGAATAGTTACGTTCAAAGCCAAGGGAGAAAATGAAAAAGTAAATGAAGTACAGTGGCAAGATGACAACCTCCATTTCAGAAGTTAGACCTAAGAAAGTCAGACTCAAAGTGTCTCGTTACATCTCAAGAGGCACTGTACGTGCCACACACCAGCTCAAGACCTGGGGGTCTAGACAAAATAAAACCAACTGAAGCCATCCCAGATCAGGGTACTTGGAATGATGAAGATGATGGTTTTTTTTTAAGGTTCAAAAAGTTTCAAGGAGAGATATCATGTCTTGCAATACCAATTCCACCTATTGGGAGGGATTAACTGAGTGAGATAGGACTGTGTTGAGACCTCTTTACTTCCTCTCTTGAGCTGTGATGCAAAAAGTGTGAGTAGAGGCTGATGCTCTGAATACAGAAGGTTCTTTGGAGCATTTTCAAGCAGAGCTCCCAGGCAGTAGAGGTTGACCAGATTAGGGAGTGTGTGAGGAGATAAGAGGTGGTGTTAAAGACTTCATTAACATTCATGCTCTGAGAAACAGACAGAATACTTTGCTCAACCAGCCTGAACAGGATTTTCATGGTATTGGGGCCATGTTTTGGGGGTGAGGTCATAGAAGATGGATTTGAAGAGTTTTTTGTTTTTGTTTTTGTTTTCAGCAAAGAAGAGGGGGAAGGGAAAAGCTATGGTAAGTGACACAAAGATAATAACTTTCAGGGTCAAGAATCATAGATTTTGTAGAATTAAAATGGACCACAAAAGTAACTCAATTTCTCATCGTCATTATTTCAATGATGAACTTGATGCCCAAAGAGAAACCCCTTTCATTCAAAGAAATCCCTTTCTTCTGCCATGAGTAGGTACTTTTATTCTGCAGGTAGAGGCTACCCAAGTCTTTGAATAGGTTCTTAACAGGAAGCTATCTCTACTCTACAGTGCTTGCCTAGATCCTAGTTCTCAATGATATTATAGCAAGAGACCATTTATAAATAAAACCCTGGTGTGGTCTTTTGTTATTTATTGTTTTTGTTTTTGCATTTCATGTGCCCCACCTATTAACACGGATTCAAGCTATTACATGATAATAATGCTAATAATGAGCTTCCTAGGTGGCGCAATGGTAAAGAATCCACCTGACAATGCAGGAGACACAAGTTCAATCCCTGGGTCAGAAATATCCCCTGGAGTAGGAAATGACAATCTACTCCAGTATTCTTGCCTGGAAAATTCCACAGACAGAGGAGCCTGGTGGGCTACAGTTCCTAGGGGGTGGGAAAGACTCAGACACAACTGAGCACACAGGCAAGTAATAATGTCAAGGGTAGGGATTTATAGGCAGTATGGACAGAGGAGCCTGGTGGGCTGCAGTCCATGGGGTCGCGAAGAGTCAGACACGACTGAGCAACTTCACTTTCACTTTTCACTTTCATGCATTGGAGAAGGACATGGCAACCCACTTCAATGTTCTTGCCTGGAGAATCCCAGGGACGAGGGAGCCCAGTGGGCTGCCATCTGTGGGGTCGCACAGAGTCGGACACGACTGAAACAACTTAGCAGCAGCTCATGGAAAAATATTAGAGTTTTTCCTGTGAGCCCAACATTTCTGATGATACACTATGTGCAGAACATTTTATGCACTGCTATGCAACTCCTCTTCCCTGTAGCTCAACGGTAAAGAATCTGCCTGTGATGCAGGAGACCAGGGTTCGATCCATGGATTGGGAAGTTCCTATGGAGAAGGGAATGGCAATCCACTCCAATATACTTGCCTGGAGAATTCCATGGACAGAGAAGCGTGGAGGGCTACAGTCTGTGGGGTTGCAAAGAGTTGGACACAACTGAGTGACTAACACACAATGCAACTCCTCTCTCCTCCCTGCCTTCCTCCCAACCTTGAAGGTTCAAGTAACTTATCTAGATACCCATTTGTCTCTTGGAGTTTCTCCATCTTTCATGGGCCCTGGTGTCGTACACATCTTATGGGGCTGTACCGTGTTCTGATTTTCCCTCATCTTATGTTTGTTTATATGAATCTACTTGGAAAATACTGTTCTGCATAATGTTCACTCTGTTTTATAATCCTAACCCTTAATCAAACTCCCCCCTCTTGACTTCTTTTCAGGAAGTGCCTCTGCATTACCCCTGTTTGAACCTGATGTCAGACGGCTTCCTGCCTCTTCCACACTCATGGGTTCCTTTCTGTTACTGACTTTCAATCATGAACAAGATAATAGGTTTAGGCCTGTGGCTGGTGCTTCATTGCTCTGGTCTTGTTCCCCTTCTGCCCGCATGACTGTTGCATGGGCATTATAGCCACTTCCTGGGAGCCCGTGCTAATAATATGTGCTTGTATTTCTGCAATTTTTGCCATTGTAAGTCGGGTGTAGAAGCCAAAGCAGAAAGCATAACTCAAACCAGTATTCTGAACAGAATTATGACCTGCAGGTAATTCATGAGTCTATTAATTGTTTGTTCTTTTCTGCTCTGGGTGAGGTATTAGCCACCATTGAGTCTTTAACCATAATAAACGGGCAGACAAGGTGACAGTGGAAACAGGCCCTTGATTAAAAATCCATGCCCTGCAAACCTGCAAATTAGATCATCAGAGGAGATGGGATAGAGTTTCTCAGCAAACACACCACTGCTACAGATCTCTCGGAAAATAAATAGCCACAAGTCTGAAGGATCTGAGACACATGACGTTCAGAAAAGTACAAAAATATGCTTTAAAATGATATCCATCTAAAACCTTAAAAATGGTATACAATACCTGATTCCAAAAAATGCCAAAGTGTTCTGAGTGTTCTGTCTGCCCCTTCGGAACTGAGCAACATTTTTAGCACCTTGTTGACAGAGCCAAGAAGTGAATGATCGACACTAATGGGATTTTTAATCTTCAACCTAATTAACTTTGTTAAAATTAAGGCTTACTAGGAAGAATCGGCACAAAGAAATTAATTAAAGTAATGGAATTTTTGCCGGATTTAACAGCTGAGTACTGACTCTAGCTATAATGCACACAGAGACGGATATTTTAAATTCAGTTCCACTTTTCTCTTGTATGCTTCAGTGTTTCCCATTTCCAGAAGCACCTACATTCCCAGAGCTGAGTGTGTCCACCTGTCCCTGGCATGGGCCAAGCTATACCAGAGGGGATATTTGCCTATGTATCTACCACCTTGTTGGTCCAGTTTACCTGGAGCCTGGCAAACGTCTGGCATATGGCAAGTATGTGACATACACATCATTAATGAGTAAGTCATTATAACTTTAAAAAATTGATATCATTGATACTCCAGTTTACTTTCCTCACCTTGTGGTTATTATGTGAAAAGAAACAAAAGTAAAGTGAACTGGGCATTTTCTTGTGCATAGCTTGCAGAAACTAAGCAAGCTGATGTTTACGACATTATGTATTATGCAGAAGAATATTTTCTAAATTTTTCTTTTTTCTTTCATTCATTTATTTATTGAAGTAGAATTGATTTACAATAAGTTAATTTCAGGTGTGGGCTTCCCTGGAGGCCCAGTGGTAAAGAATCCACCTGCCAAGGCAGGAGGCATAGGTTCCATCTCTGGGTCAGGAAGATAAAAATCCCATGGACGGAGAAGCGTGGCGGACTACGGTCCATGGGGGTTGCAAAAGAGTCAGACACAACTTAGGGACTAAACAACAACAACAGTTTCAGGGGTACAGCAGAGTGATTCAGCTGTTCAGATAGGCCTGGGCCCATAGGTGGGGGCAGGTGGTCAGGTGCAGTGGCAGCTCAAGGGCAGAGAGGTGGGATGGGTCCACCCGGGGCAGAGACAATAAGAAGGATGCTGTGTGGAGAACTGAAATATAAGGATGAAACTACTAAGCATCAGCCTACTCTTTAGCTATCACCAGCCACCAGCAACTCTAAATGATGTTCATGGCAACATACGCCTCACTCTAAAAACCTTTTGTTAACCTTAAATTCTAAGCACATGTTGGGCCTATTCAAGTTAGTGAATTTCTCTTACATTTCCCTTCGTGAACATGGTCTTCTACCTGAAAGTTGTCGGGAGAACTACCAGTTGTACAATCTTCCCTCCTGACCCACCCAGACTCAGCACTATGCTTTTACTTCAAGAGTAAATGCTTCACTGTGCAAAATAATATAAACTCATTTTGAAAGTAATTCACCTCTCCTAACCCGGTGGTTCTATATAGTTCTGTGTTTCCACAGTGGATTCTAAATAAATATGATAGCACAGTGGTTACAATGGTGAAGAAACAGATCCAGCGTTACAATTCTGTCATTCTATGGATGCCCTGGAATTTTTATTTACGCTCAAAAATTTAAATGATGAAATGGTACAAATTGCAAGGTATGATATTTTTATTTGGTAAATGCAAGTTTTAGCTTATACTTATGAAGGATCATTACATAACTTGTTCAGTCCTGCCTGACTCTTTGTGACCTCACGGACTGCAGCACACCAGGCTTCCCTGTCCTTCACCATCTCCTGGAGTTTGTTCAAATTCATGTCAATTGAGTCAGAGATGCCATCTAACCATCTCATCCTCTGTCACCCCCCTTCTCCTCTTGCCCACAATTTTTCCCAGCATCAGGGTCTCTTCCAGTGAGTCTGCTCTTTCCATCAGGTGGTCAAAGTATAATATTAAACATAACTTATTAATATTATTCAATGACTGTGTCACATAGAAGAAGAAATATTAAAAAATCACATCTGAGTGTTAAATATACTTTCTCCAACACTGGAGCAGAGGTGGTTGGCATTGGGAGTGAGGGAGCAGGTCCTACTTGAGAGGATGTCCCTGAGATGTGCTGGCATAATCTCAAGGTCACCCACAGGATTACATACACAGGTCCTGCCTAAGGGTGGACACATTTTTCCTACAGAGATTTACCAAAAAAAATTACTTTTGTACACAGCTCCAAGGCCAACTCTCAGAGGTCTGTGCCATCTTGTATTCTTCTAAGTCATGGGGGAATACAGGCAGATCTCTAATGTGACCCAATGACTCATCCTATAAAGGCTAAACTGGAGGTTCCTTAGAGAAAGACAAATACCATATGATATCGCTTATATGTGGAATCTTATAAAAGGGTCCCTTGGACTAAAAGAAGATCCAACCAGTCAATCCAACCCTGAATATTCACTGGAAGGACTGATGCTGAAACTGAAGCTCCAAAACTTTGGCCACCTGATCCGAAGAGCTGACTCACTGGAAAAGACCCCGATGCTGGGAAAGACTGAAGGCAAAAGGAGTAGAGGGTAACAGAGGAAGAGATGGTTAGATAGCATCATTGACTCAATGCACATGAATCTGGGCAAACTTGGGGGAGATAGTGAAGGACAGGGGAGCCCGGGTGTGCGCAGTCCATAGGGTCTCAAAGAGTTGGACATGACTTACCGACTTAACACAACAAAGCATATGAGTGAAATTATATACAAACAGAAATAAACCCACATATATAGAAAACAAACTTGTGGTTACCAAAGGGGAAAGGGGGGATAAATTAGGAGTCTGGGATTAATACATACACACTACCATACATAAAATAGATAATCAACAAGGACCTACTGCATAGTACAAGGAGCTCAATATTTTGTAATAACCTATAAGGGAAAAGAATCAAAAAAAGATATATATGTGTGTATATATATACACACATATACTGAATATACATATATAACGGAATCACTTTGCCGTACATCTAAAACTAACATAACATCGTAAATCAACTATATTTCAATTTAAAAAGGAGATGCATTGAAAAAATCCTGGGGCGTCCTTGAGGGCAGAGACCGTGTTTCATTTCTCAAGTCCCAGTCCAAGCACAGTGCATGGGACAGCTCTGATGTTTTGGTGTCAACAGAATAAATAAGCAAGGGAATATAGACTTCAAATAAAACGAAGGCCTTCTACCATGATAATTTATATTTTTCTTAAAACTGTATCCAAATAGTCTATTGTTTGTGTTCAGATTTATATGTTTTCTTTTCTCACCCTTTCTTTGGTAAATGTCGATAGGTGCCTACTCTTTGGGGGCACTATTTTCAGCCCTGGAAATGTAATAATTTACAAGCACGATGTTTAGTCTCATGAGTTAAGTGCTTCTTGGTTACAGAATCCCATGATATAACATCTTGTGCATGTCACACCCCCATGTACCTGCTAGCCACTCAGGAAATGTGGACTACATGGAATTGTCCCTGAATCTCACCGAGTGACCTGGATTTTACACAGTCTGAGACCATCCAATGCAAAACCTTGGAAGAACCTCTTCAGAGATTTATGGTTGGATTGCAATTTTGTCCTCCTAATTACAAGGGGCAGTCACATTGGGTTTGGACTTGGGGCTTGTACTCTCATTAAATTTACCACCTGGCATGTTGTGGACCCTCAATAAATATTTATTAAATGAATTAATCATACAATATTCACAATGGCTCGTTTGTGATCTATTAATAATATATAAATTTCTCAGGAATACAGTCTCGGCTGCAACCGGATTTCTTTTGCACTCTTAATTCAGTCTTAAATGGTTGTGCACTCCCGTTTTCTTTCAGTAGTTCACTGCACTGAAGCACTGCTTTCTATCCCCCCCCAGCCTGTGATTTAAATATGCTTGCAGAAATTCCTATTAATTCCATTCCAAGTATTTGCACAGAACTGATCCACCATCACCGTCTGCTAATGATGCATCTGTCATTTTATTGACACCCCTAAACAGCTTTATTCTCTTTTCTAATTAAGAGACAAAACTGGTATTGTCAGCTGATGAACCGACATTTGGGGGCTTTTGTTCTAATGTAAAAGGCAGCACATTATGCTGCGAAAACAAAAACTCTGAAATGTTAACAGAAAAGCCCACTAGACAAAATATATTTACATGTAAGATTGGAATTAAGACGGTTTAGAAGCCTAATACTCATACAATATTTTGAGTTACAGGGGGTAAAAAAAGACACACTCATGGCAAAATAGATTCAAAACAAAAAGTGATGCTTCTTGCCCTAACTGGTCATTAATATTCGGAACAAAGCAGTCTCGTGCTCACTGGACAATCAAACATCTTAAGAAAAAAGCAAAACCTTTTCAAGCTGACCAACATAATATGCTTCAATATAACTTGTCATAAAAGATAACAATAACATGCAAACAACAGCTAAGTAAGAACTTGAAGTTCTTACCAAAGACCCATAGAAAGGAGGTAAATAGCAATTTTGAAGGGCTAAAAAAGCAATGATTTCCTCATGACTATATTAGACAATTGCCAGAGAAATGATAATTACATACAAGTACAGAACTAACTGCTCACCAGAACATTCTCAAGCAACTGAGGAGGACAAGCCATAAAAGCATAAAAGCTCTATCACCATCGCATTAAAAACCTAATCTAAAATCATCGCATGTCAGAAAATTAAGGATTCATCAAAATATTCCCAAAGGTTATGTGACGGAAAGAATACATAAAGAGGAGTCACAGCCCTGGATTTCTTCACGGAGAAATGCATCGTAGGATCTACATTTTAAAATAAACTCAATATAAAACCTGGTCTTGCCAAATGAGATCATTGTTATAAAGCAGTCAGCTAGGATGTCGGCACACAGAAAGCATCTGATAACATCAGCTGCTCTTATGATTGTTATTATTATTGTGATGTCAGAATCAGCTCCCTTAATGCCTTTCATGGTTCCCTCCCAAGGTTTAAAGGACCCCTAGAAGGACTGCTTGTGGCTAAGCCATAATTCTAGCTAATTCTGTTTCTAACACTCCTTTCTGGATATTTTTATTCTGCTTTGGTGGACTAATTCCAAGCTCCTGTCTTCTACCTAAATTCCCTCTCTCTGCCTAAATGCTTAGGGCCGAGGCTCTAATCTGTATGTCTTGCCTTTATGGCTCATTTCACCCTGACTTTGCCCTTGTCTCACTCTCTGTATCTGAGACTATGAACAAAACCTCCCACACATGTAGCCCAGGGCTAGGCGCCAATGCCTGCTTGTTGAGGAGCAGAGCTGGGGATTCGATGAGTGAATTTCATTTCACTAGAAAAGGTTTCGAGTCCACCAACTGCACTGCCTTAAGCCCTATGAAAGACTTAGACCTCATAGGGTTCTTGGGGGTCACTAGTCCAGCAGGATTTGTTTAGCATCAACACTTTTCCCCTAGAAAAGTCATTAGAACAAAAGAAAGTACCTACCCTGTTCCCCCCAGGAAAACTCCTTGTGACAACAAAGCCAATTTATTAGTTACAAATAAAGTGCTGGCTCATTTGCTGTGATTCAGTGGACACCCATGGCATCCAGGAACCACTGCTCCCACCATCCTCACCAAGTGCTATATGACCCAATCTTGGGTCTAACAAAAACAGTAGATTGGTCCAAGGTGGGCCTCTCACCTACAAGGAGTCAAGGAGCCAAGATGCGCCAAGATGAGCTTTTCAAACAAGAGGTGGGGTAATGTGGTGATGTGCAGAGCTGAGCAAAACAAGGTATACCATCAGTATGTGGCCACATGACAATTACTGGAGATGATTATTGCATCCATAGAGAAATAAAGAGGAAAATACTGCCTTGAGACAGAGAATATACACTGACAGCCAAATCTGTGTGCAAAGACTACAGTGTTTCATATATGATGAAATCTGTATGGACCTTTCATATACAAAGAAATCAGAAATCAGAACTCTGATAGAGCTTAAGGAAACTGGTTTTGTTAAACAGTAATGCCGTATATCCAAGACCATCATGTGTGTGTGTGTGTGTGTGTGTGTGTGTGCATGCATCTATTTATCTATTTAGGAGTTGGAGAGAGAGATACAAGGAGTCTGTGGTGACAGTTTCTGAAAAGCAAGACAGGCAACTGGGCAAGAGAATCTTGAAAATGAATCTGGTTGCACACCTATGACAGTCCTTGTGTGTTTTGAGCTTCAAGGGGGCAGAAAAGGTAGAATTGATGATTAATAGACCTGTAAAACTTTCATAACCTTCTGGTTGAAATTCAACTTATTAAGATAATCCAACTAGAATGCCCATTTTTTTCCACATTCATTCATGCCTCCAACAGTTAGCTTGAAGGAGGAAGCGTTGACCAAAATCAGTTTCTTCTACGCTAGACCTTACTGACTTCTTGTGGAAGTGGACAGGGATTTCTATCATCACTGCTTCCCTGGCCAGTGATCAGGGCTGATGGACAGGAAACAACGAGGAAACCCTTTGTTAAAGGAAGATGTCAGCCTTCACACTCCCCTGTAAGCAAATCTATTAGCTTTGACCTCCGCTGGTCGTGACTCCCCAAGACCCACTGTCCACCAAGCAGGAGTCCTTTCCTAGGATCTGTGTTATGTCGATAGACGAAAAAAATCTTTAAACATATTTTCTTGCTTTTGAAAATATTTTTGTTGCTATCAGTTACATACAGTTCTTAAAAAAAAAAGAAAACATTTTTGGGCAAAAGGCTCAATGAATGCTAGCAGAGATGCTCATTCTTTTTTATGGCAATTGTAATGTGTTTTTCAACTTTTTTTTCTTGCTTACTAATTTCTAATTCTATTTGTTTTTATTTTTAAAGGGAACCAAAAACTTTTCCCCTTATTTTAAGTATAGTAGATTTTATATTTATGCTTAATGGAGGATAAGAAAACCAGCTCTTTTCCTGTCCTCATTTTGTGGGAAACCTCCCACTTTTTCTTTCATCACATCTTCATTTTTCTCTCATATGTTGTACATGCTTATTTTAGTTTGTCTCACCAGTTGAGTGTTCCTTTTAAATACAGTCTTTCTTTCCTGATAGGTTCCTTTTGGCTGTTCCCAGATGGCTCAGTGGTAAAGAATTCACCTGTCAAGGCAGGAGATGAGGGTTCGATCCCTGGATTGGGAAGATCCGCTGGAGAAGGAAATGGCAACCCACTCCCGTATTCTTGCCTGGAGAATTCCATGGACAGAGGAGCCTGGTGGGCTATATAGTCCATGGGGTCACAAAAGGGTTGGACACGACTCAGGGACTACACAACAATGAGTAGGTATGAGGGCAGGCAGGAATGGGGAATAGCTTACGAGCTATTTGCTGGTGGTGGGGTAATGAAAATGTTCCAGAATCAGACAGCGGCGATGGCTGCACAGTCTTGTGAATATAATGAAAACTGATAAAACTGTACACTTTTAAAAGGTGTATTTTATGGTGTGCAAATTATATCTCAAAAAAATAAATGCATCCCCTCACAAATTTGATAGCATCTAAAAGTATGCGGCACATAATAGATGCTCAAGAAATGTAAATTTTTCTTTAAAAAAGTACTCCTTGGCCAATTCAAAGTTTCTTCAAGTATTTTCCATGTGTGTGTTTTCGCTCTGGATAGCTGGGAAAACAGCTCCACCTGCTTTCAACATTGTGGAAGGAGTAATAAATAAAGCCTCACTCTGTTCCTTGCGGGCTTTTCCCTGGATAAAATCTCTCTCACATTCCAGTGGATTTACCCTAGGTTGTCCACAAGAGCCTCTTCAGTGCGAGCTCGCTGAAGCTGCTGGTACAGGGGATGAGACAGGACATGCTGGAGGTCAAGGTGCCCTTCCCAGCCGCCTCCTGGGCTTGCAGAGCTCCTTCATCAAGCATCACAACGCAGACAAGTGCATTTAGTACCAAATAATTACACTCAATCGTCCTTCCTATGCTCTCAGCGCCTATCGTCAGCATAAAACTCATTTCCCAACTCAGTGACAGCCATGGTGATAACAGAGGTTTGCCCATACAATCCCGAATTCAAGCTGGGTCACAGTACCTGTGACAGTGTCCTGGTGGCTTCTAATAGAGCATTCCTGTTCTCCCCCATCGCCTCGCCAAGCAAAGCTTTAGAGGCGGGGACTGTCGTGGCTACAATTAATATTGTAAAGCCTTGAAAACTAGCTTTTTTTGTGACGCTTTTCCGTTTTTCAGGACCTTTCTTTCCTCCCTACTTTTTTTTTTTTAATTCACTCACTTATTTAGCAACATATATTGATGATATATAGACTACATGTCAGACGTAACATCGGATGTTGATAAACTGAATGAAAAAGACACATCCATGACCCCTGAATATTCACTGGAAAAACTGATGCTGAAGCTGAAGCTCTAAGACTTTGCCGCCTGATGTGAAGAGACGACTCCCTGGAAGAGACCCTGATGCTGGGAAAGATTGAGGGCACAAGGAGAAGGGGACGACAGAGGATGAGATGGTTGGATGGCATCATGGACTCAATGGACATGAATTTGAGCAAACTCCTCGAGATAGTGAAGGACAGGGAAGCCTGGCATGTTTATGCCGCAGAGAGTCGGACACAACTTAGTGACCGTACAACAACAACAATGACATCTGAGCAGTTTACACTTCATTTAAAAATGCACCCCTCCCAGGAAGCTCTCAGGAGTCCAACTTTTGCTGAAGTGCAAGTTTCTGGGGTTCTGGTTTTCTAGGCACTGGGTGCTAAAAAGCTGTTGATTTAAAAATAGATTTTGTGATGTATGTCATTAAGTTTAAGCAGTCTTTCATTTCTTTCCTAGTATTAACTTGGTTTTATAAAATAGCTGTATAAACATTTTTACCTTTAAAAATAATTCTTTGTTTCCAAATATATGACATACTTTTTGAGATAAACTCTTTAACATATATATGAACATCAAACTTGAAAACATAAATTTCATAAAATATAAAAAAAAATCTACTTATAATGTCATCATGAGAAACGCTGGACTGGAAGAAATACAAGCTGGAATCAAGATTGCCGGAAAAAATATCAATAACCTCAGATATGCAGATGACACCACCCTTATGGCAGAAAGTGAAGAAGAACTAAAATGCTTCTTGATGAAAGTGAAAGTGGAGAGTGAAAAAGTTGGCTTAAAGCTCAACATTCAGAAAATGAAGATCATGGCATCCGGTCCCATCACTTCATGGGAAATAGATGGGGAAACAGTGGAAACAGTGTCAGACTTCATTTTTTTGGGCTCCAAAATCACTACAGATGGTGACTGCAGCCATAAAATTAAAAGACGCTTACTCCTTGGAAGGGAAGTTATGACCAACCTAGACAGCATATTCAAAAGCAGAGACATTACTTTGCCAACAAAGGTCTATCTAGTCAAGGCTATGGTTTTCCCTGTGGTCATGTATGGATGTGAGAGACTGTCAAGAAGGCTGAGCGCCGAAGAATTGATGCTTTTGAAGTGCGGTGTTGGAGAAGACTCTTGAGAGTCCCTTGGACTGTAAGGAGATCCAACCAGTCCATTCTGAAGGAGATCAGCCCTGGGATTTCTTTGGAAGGAATGATGGTAAAGCTGAAACTCCAATACTTTGGCCACCTGATGCCAAGAGTTGACTCATTGGAAAAGACTCTGATGCTGGGAGGGATTGGGGGCAGGAGGAGAAGGGGACGACAGAGGATGAGATGGCTGGATGGCATCACTGACTGGATGGACGTGAGTCTGAGTGAACTCCGGGAGTTGGTGATGGACAGGGAGGCCTGGTGTGTTGTGATTCATGGTGTCGCAAAGAGTTGGACACGACTGAGCGACTGAACTGAACTGTCCCTGGTACTTATTATTTAAAGAAATAATGAAGTAAACATATAAGTTCAAAATACTCATAACTGAATGGTAAATTCAATTTTATTTCTAGGCTTTTATTAGACATGTGAATAATTGCATTCCTTCCTAATGCACGCACATGTTGCCCCTACTTCCTTGATAGGAACCACAAGGATCTCCACCTTCTAAACTGACACCAGCAGACGTATATCCAGAGAGGTTATTGTCCCTCAAATCATAAAAAGCATAATACTCTCCCTATTATTTATTAATTAAATCAGTCCATTTTGAAATATCCATTGTCTCTACCCCAATCTGGCTAACCATCTACCAAAAAAATTATGTGATTCTGGGTTTCAAAAAGCATCTTCACTCGAAAATGCCTCAAATAAACTACAGCTGTGTACTTACTACATTAAAATATATCTTCTCTTCGTAAACAAGGAGAAATGTAAGCTGATGTAATACTCTTTTTTTCTCCTCTTTTTAATACTTTTTTCCCCCAAACTCTAAAAGGATGTCCCAATACTACATATTCTTGAAAATAAAACCAACTGTTTGACACCATCCAGTTTTTCATGTTTATGATGCTAGCGCGAGTGCTAAGTCGCTTTCAGTCGCGTCTGACTCTTTGCGAGTCCACCAGGACTGTAGCCCGCCAGGCTCCTCTGTCCACGGGATTCTCCAGGCAAGAATACTGGAGTGGGTTGCTGTTTCCTTCTCCAGGGGACCCTTCCAACCCAGGGACTGAACTGCGTCTCTCATGTCTGCTGCATTGGCACGCGGGTTCTTTACCACTAGTGCCATGAAATGTTCCATCTCAAAAGTCATGCACTAATCCAGATGTTGCATATGAGGGTGGGGCGGAGATAAGAGACTTACTCCTAGTCTCAGCCTTCTTTGAATTCAAGAAATTCTAAGGCCCTTGTAATCAGTAATCCCATCTTTCTGCTTAGAAAATACTGGTTAAAGACACACACATACCCCACCCCCCCCCACCAAGAATTATTCTTTCCCAAATTTGAAGGAGTAAGACACATTTTCAATAACATATACATGCAGAGCTGTGGTTGAAGAAATATTTGAGACTTGCTCTATTCAAAAAAAGAATGGAGAAAATACATTTTGGAAATTGAAGAGAATGTCCGAGGCTGCCTTCTGCTTCTCCTATAGCTGGAACTATTCTTCCTGTTCATTCCACTGTGGGCTGTGGATGCAAATATCCCCAGGCATTCACTTTCTGCCAGGACGTTTTTGTGGTTTAAACATGCACATAAGCAATTAGTTTTATGCCTTCCAGTAAGAAATGGAACTGAATTCTCACGGTATGAAGGGCTCACACATGTGCCACTTTTGCATGGAACCCACCACTCCATCCCCCTCCTGGTTTTATGAACAATTCAGTGCTTTGAGATGGAGTGGATCCCGGGATAATCGCTGTTCGGGGTGGGTGATGGAGGCAACTTAACAACAGTAGTGAGAAGAGTCATATCAACAGCTTAGGTATTATTTAAACATTCTACAGCAACATCAATAGCTTTATGTTTTTGTTGTTTAGTTGCTAAGTCATGTCCAATTCTTTGCAACCCCATGGACTGCAGCACACCAGGCTCCTCTGTCTCCCACTATCTCCCAGAGTTTGCTCAGATTCATGTACATTGAGTCAGTGCTCTGTCACCCCCTTCTCCTTTTGCTCTCAACCTTTCCCAGCATCAGGGTCTTTTTCAATGAGTCCGCTCTTCGAATCAGGTGGCCAAACTATTGGAGCTTCAGCTTCAGTAACAACATCCAAACCTAAATTGACATAAACATTTCTCAAGGTTGTAGTCTTTACCAAAACGTCTCAATTTCCTCATATATCAAAGCAAATGCATCTATTAACTAGGGGATAGAGTTTAGGGACTGTTGGCTTGGTGCCCGCAGAAGAAAATGACATCAGCTTTCCCTAAAGCTCTAAAATAAAGAACAGAGAAGCCAAAGGAATATTCACCTCCTCCTATTCTCACCTCTCTCCACTGTCAAAGGCTCCAGAAGACCAGGAAAGCAGGAGACCCACTGTCACATGCATCCGACGCCAATACAATACAAGTTTATGGTTGTTATGCCAGTGGGGGTGGAGGACGCTGCTGGTCCAAGGTGGCCTCCAGGTCCTTTCCACATCACATGCAACAGGCTAGTTTCTGCTAGCCTCTGACTCGCAAGTGCAGAAACAACATGAGCATATAAAGGAACACCTTCAGTGAAATGATAATAGCACAAAAAGTACCTTCCACCTCTGTGTAGCCTGAGGAACTAACAAGTCTGTGTATGGCACTGCAGCCTAGGGATCATCAGAGAATCAAGACTCAACAGGTCCTTATTCCTCCCCCAACCCCGCCTCTTCCACCTGCAGAGGAGGTAAGCCATGGTTGTAGGCATCCTGCTTCATAACTGTTAGATCAGGACTCCTCAGTACCGACCACACTTATCACAGAATTTCTGGGAACACCCCCCAGGGCTGTACTTCCTGACAAAGGTGTTTATACTGCAAGGCGCAGTGTCCATATTTAGATTCTATCTCGAAGGGCTGAAACTAATCAGCATTAAACACGTGTACTCTGTGGGCAAAACATTATTAGAAAAGAAACTCACAGATGCAGAAAGGAGCAAGCATCATGGAAATGAATACACAATACACTGACAATTGGTGCCTGCTCACGACAGTCCCAGGACTATCCACCTTCCATGGCTCCTGATTCTGTTTCATGAAAAACAGATCCCACTGGAAAACCAATGGGATCTCAAGTTACCCCAATGTCCTGATTAGGACATGTTAATTTTTGTCTCTCTGAAAAGGTCTATCTCCAGCAAGAAGCAGGCCCTGGAGCACAGGAATGGAGCCGGAACCTCGCTCTGGGCTGCCAGCTGCACGCTCTGTCTGTAACAACAACAGAAACTGGCCAGAGACATTTCGAAGAATGTCTCTGAGGAGCTCAGAGAGAAAGCAGAAGCCTCATCACAGCGGACGGCTGACTCACAGTTGTAGCTGCGGCAAAGTAAATGTAAACCCAAGCTGGTTTTCTACAACTTCCTCTATCAAGCTGCATATACCTTCAAAGCCCATAGAAGAGGAGAAGTTGGCTGAAGCCATTCCTTACATTGTAACCATCTGTGATTCTCAGGAGCAGGGACCCAGGTTGTTTTTTCATTGCCTCTGTCTACATAGCACAAAGTATTGACTCTGGTTTCTAACAGGTGCTCAATAAATATTTGAATGGATAGATAGATGAGTCAATGAATGAAGTGAAAATGTTAGTTGCTCAGTTGTGTCCAACTCTTTGCAACCCCATGGACTGTAGCTCGCCAGGCGCCTCTATCCATGGAATTCTCCAGGCACGAATACTAGAGTAGGTTGCCATTTTCTACTCAAGGGGATCTTGAGTTGCCATTTCCTACTCAAAGATCTTCCCAACCCAGGGATCAGACTCGAGTCTCTCGCATCATGGGTGGATTCTTTACCGTCTGAGCCACCAGGTAGAAAGGACCATAAAATATACATGGGATGAGTTAACAAGGAACTTAAAATGTGTATTTCAGGAGAGTTCAAGAAAATAAATGTTTGTTTAAGAAAAACAAAGAATAAGAGGGAGGGGATAAGTGTATTCATAGAACTGATTCACACTGTTGTACAGCAGAAACTAACAAACACAACATTGCAAAGCAATTATAGTCCAATAGAAAAGGAAGAATAATGCCACACACATATACATATATGTATATGTATGTATACATATATACACACACATACACACACACACACACACATTTGCGTGTGGATAACATGCCTGATGGCCGCCAAAGCCAACTGCCTAATTAACCTGGTCCTCCTAGGAATCTTATGAGGAAGACAAAAATGTACTAATAGTCTTCCCATGTTAAGAAGAGAAAACTGAGGTCTAAAGTGATTTGCTTAAGGCCAGATGGCTAGTAAATAGTGACAAGATGATAACTGAGTCTCTTGATCCCCAGTCCAGCATATTTGTTTAGTTAATCTATCCTCAATATGCGTTGAGGCTTGGGAGACAAAATTACCCTTAGTCTTCTGTCAAAAGGGCAACTAAAAAGAAAGAGAGAAATAAGGCAATGTGGTCAAGTCTATTATTTTACTAGGCTCTCCAGATTCCTTACCTATTGAATATTTCATGAACATGAAGACTTCCTTTAATTGCTTCACTCCTGCCCCAAATTCAAAGACAAAAATAACTTAATTTCAAACTCTTTATAGTGAAAGGTGATTAGAAAATATCATTTGCAACAAACTTTTAATTATATGCACAGGGTCAAACATTTGAAACCTTATTTTCATTAAACTGGTACTGCCATCAACTCTTCTTTTTAATTTTTTAATACAGTTCCTTTTCTATTTATCACAACCTTACATTGGGCTTCCCTGGTGGCTCAGACCGTAAAGAAACTGCCTGCAGTTTAGGAGACCATGGTTCAATCCCTGGGTTGGGAAGAGCCCCTGGAGAAAGGAATGGCAACCCACTCCAGTATTCTTGCCTGGAGAATCCCATGGACAGAGGTGCCGGGTGGGCTACAGTCCAGAGGGTCACAAAGAGTCAGACATGACTGAGCGAATAACACACATATTCAGCTCAGAAGCAAAACCTTCCAGCTCCTCCCTTGCTTTGGATAAGAGCAAATAAGTGCGTTCTGTTAAAGCTGCTGTTCTCTGCTACTCTGAAAGACAAGGTTACCTGTTCTCTGACTGGATCACCAGGAAGCTGTGAAAATACGAAGATGCTACTAGGCCTAAGACTGTCCATTCTGGTCCACAATGAGATTCAGAACATGAGGGACATTGTTTAGAAACTCTTACAGCAATTTCAGAGGAGTTTTATGTCCAATGAATGTAATAAGAAAAAATTAGATAGTATTTCCAATGCTTATTTCATTTGTCTAGTCGTTTATTTTTATCATACTTGACAGAAGTATTGATTCACAACCAATTGGAAGAGGAATAAAAGAATGGGTCTATCACCACAGAGACTTTGAGAAACACTGTGCTGGACAAGTATGCCAGGGCTTCTGAATCGGGTTTTGTTTGAGAGGAAAAGAATGATTTCCTAAAATAGCAAAGAAAACTCTATCTGAAGATGAGAACCAATCATCTGAAGATGAGAACTAACCAGCTGGTAAGCTAAATATCAACACATATCTGTAATAATCACCTGTATTGTCAATAACCCCTAGTATGGTGATCCTCTGACTTCTGCATACATGGGTGCCTGCGTGCTCAGTCACATCCTAGTCTGCGACCCTATGGACAGTAGCCCACCAGGCGCCTCTGTCCATGGGATTCTACTCTCTAGGCAATAATACTGGAGCGGGTTGCTGTGCCCTCCTGCAGGGGATCTTCCTGGACTAGAGATCGAACCTGCATCTCTGGCGTCTCCTGCATTGCAGGCAGATTCTTTACCCACGAAGCCACCTGGGAAGCCCATGCGTAAGAAGCGAATAATCCAGGAATAAATCACATCAAAAGTCACTAATGGGTAAGGTGAGCTATTTCAGCAAAAGCTAAGGGGCCCTGTCGAAAACCTGAAGTTTTAAAAATCTGAACTCTGCTGGCTAAAACCAGCTGTGCTGCGCAGGGAACGTGGCCCTCGCTCTCCCTCTGCTTTCTGGGGCTGAGTGGAGTGAGCAGGTGGTTTCGGCTCAGCTCCTCATTTATAAACCGGCTCTGCGAAAACACACAGAGCCACTTGTTTGGTGGTCTCAGAAGAGGAGCGGAGGACTGACCGGACATGAGACACAATTACCCTCTCGCCCTCCAAAGAAGTCCCCGCAGGTTAGGGAAGATGGATATCAGTAGGTCAGCATGAAAAACTCCAGCACAGCTGCTCCTTGTGTGGAGAGAGGAAAGGAATCTCCGTTCTTAGAAGGAAGCCTGTGAAGTGATCACCTTTTGAAAGTTGCACTTGCTTTTTTTCCCAAGAACAAAATAACATATGATGAAAACTTCCATGGTGGGGGCGGGGAGGGAAGCAAAAGAATGGACCTGGTAAAATTGAGTTTATTTTGTATTGTCATGATTTTTGTATGACATCGTGCATGTATACGTTTTGTGGGGAGACAATGGATGTATGATCAATGCTCTAATACAGCCTGTTTCCTGTTCTGAGTTTCTTGGGCGCTCGTGACAAGGCAGACTCCCTCTAGTGGCCAAAATAATATAGCACTATGTAAATTCCTTGGTTTGATGACAAAAACGGTTTGTCTCTTGCATTTTCGAGAGAAGATAATTTTTTGTACTATTTTTTCAAATGAAGTTGTTGTATATAAATCTAAGAAAATGTAAAATGAAGATCTTATTCTTAAAGTATTGAAGTGTATATGATAAATGTTATATATAGCTTATAGTTCTTATAATTTATCAGACACAAATTCATCCTCCTGCGTTTATAATATTAAATGTTCAGAACAAAGAAGACTCATTATCAAATTTATTAATAAAGCCATGATTATTGTTTACCACTACCAGGGCTTAGCATCTTGGTGACTGAATTTCCACAGATACTTTTCCAAAACAGATATCATTAAACGAAATCATGATAATCTGATGCCTTAAATGAGGGCTTTGTTTTACATGAAAAATGTGTACCCTTTAAAGTGAAATTACAGATTCCTAAAACATTAGAATTGAAATGTATGGTTAGAGGAGATAATAGAGGTGGAAATGCTATATTGCAAAGCAAAAAATTGGATATAAATGATTAGTTTTGCCATCTAATCCTGAGACTTTGCTTTACAGGTGAAATATAAAAACCTGGGAGCCAAAGAGCTCAAATGACTTGCTCTTGGATCACCGAACTAGTGAAACAGAAGAGGGAGCTGGCATCTGGGTATCACAACTCTGTTTTGACTACACACAACTGAGGAGAAAGAATCCTGGTTTTATTAGCATCCTCCCCTTAAGTTTGCACTTTGCATGGACTTGTGACTATAACATATGCAGGCTGATTCCCATATGAAAGAGTCTCATTCCTTTGGACATATCATTTACAACTTTTTACATTTTGTTGATTACTTAAGCACTTTCAGAAGCATTCGTTAACTGAAAGAACAAACTCCTAGGGAATTCCTTTGATGGAATGAAAATGAAAAATTAGGTAATTAATAATAACAATAATATATGCAGATTCCTGGTCCTAATGATCTCCTCATTACCATGGACTTAAGAGTTAAACTTTATGTTTCTTATAAATTTCTGGGATTTGGGGAAGAAAAATGATGCCAAATTAGTGAAAGTACCTTGAAAATTGTTATAAATGCGATTAAAAAAATCTTGTTTTAGTTAAAGTGAAATCACACAGGAAAAAAAAAAGATTTTATCTATGGCTATAATATTCTGGAAAATGAAGAGAAACAGAAGGAAACTGACAATCATTTTAGGAAATGAATGAAAACAGAAGAAATTCAAATGTTCTCCACAAATGTGTATTGAGCAGCTGTGTCAGGTGCTGGAGAAGGCACTATAACTTCTTCCTGAGAGTTTGGACATTTGATTTGGACTAGAATTAAAATCCTATAATCATAGCTGTGAACTACCATAATTATATATTCACATACAAATAGAGTAGGGGCTTCCCGGGTGGTGCTAGTGGTAAAGAACCCGCCTGCTAATGCAGGAGACATAAGAGACGCAGGTTAAATCCCAGCATCAGGAAGATCCCCTGAGGAGGACATGGCAATCCACTCCAGTATTCCTGCCTGGAGAATCCCATGGACAGAGGAGCCCGGCAGGCTATAATCCACAGGGTTACAAAGAGTCAGACACAACTAAAGCGACCTAGCACGAACGCACGGATGGAGTAATGAGTTGCCAGTTCTTACGGAAGGCCAAACACATTTTGAATCCTTGAGTTGTTTCCTGACGTGAACATTTCTAAGCCCTGAATCAATCCAGATTATAAACTCTGAGAGACCAGGGGAGTATGTCTGTCTTGACTTCTGTACACCCAGCTCCCAGGATGAACCCAGGCACAGGGTAGGCTCTCCTTAACTGTTTGCTAAATTTGAACTCCAGACTAGAAATCATCAGAGTCCTCCTGAAGGGCAAGGGGCTGAAGGACTGAAAGAAGCTGGAGATGCTTTTCAGCCTCTATAAACAGCATGCGATCCAGCCACCAGTGGCTGGGGAAGGGTATTCAGTCTGGGACTTCACTCTTCAGATGGGCAAACACTGACCACAGCTGGCACCAATACGGACCCACAGATTATGTAGCATCCCTAAACTGCCTCCTACATCCCAAACTGGTGGATGAGAGATGCAGGAGCTCTTAATCACAGATAGAAATGTCAGAACAGACAACAACAGATATCAACACCAATTCTTCAGAGTCAAAACCAACACAGAAAAACAGTTTGCACGATTCACTTTTCATTCTTTACAGGCTGACCAAGAGGAATGAGTCGGGGCTCGCTTAGACTAGATGTCTTCACATATTAGACGTATCAACTGTGACAATATTTTGGAAATCAAGAGCAGAATCCCCTTACTCTGTGTCTCTGAATGCCCAGCTTAAAAAAAAAAAAAGCTGAAGACATACAAAAATCCCACCAGTTTTCCATGCTTTGGAATTAAAAAAAATCCTAATACATGATGGGTGATAGAAGCTTCTTTTTACTGTCAGAGAGATCAAAGGGAGGTTGAATCAGACTCCATAACAGATGCTGCCCAGTGACCAACCTGAAAGAAGCAGACAGTGGGGCCAGATGTTGGGGTGACCTTCGGTCTGCAGAGCACGTCGGCATGGTGTTGATTTAGATGGCTGTTGGCAGAAGCTTTAGATCCAGCAGCAGGGGGGTGGAAACTAAACTATGGAATCCTTCCCTAACTCTCTGCCGTCACTAGAAAACCTGAAACCTCTGGTCAGTTGCACTGACGGCTGTCACAGAAGTTGAAGTCACCACACCATCCTGCCAGTAGGCATCACATCAAAAAGGAGCTGGCCGCATGAACAAGAACATCTTCAGGCGGTGCCATTTTGCATCCCACTCAACTTTCAACAGCTGTTTCTTGAGTGAATACAGACGCAAAATAATTATATGAAAAGAACAACAAACATTGGTGGGCCAGCGTTTATGTTTAATCCGTAGTCATTAAATGGAGATGGAACTAAGACAGGCACTGACATCTGAAAAGTTAGCATCCTGGCCAATAAGTCTAATTAGTGTCCAGTGGAGGCTCTCTTCAATTAAACCATTGACTCTGATATCAATGAATCCCTCATATCAGTACTGTGAGAAATACCTAATGGCATGCAACAGTTTTAAAGAGCCCAATCACATTATGCTTCAACTCCCATCATTCACTCAGTAGGAATCTAAACGATGTTTTGAGCAACCCCAATTGTTCTCGTTATTGTAAACACTCCTAAATAAAACAAAAGGTGTGTAATCTCAGGTTCCAAGAAAATTTCCAATCTTGGCCATCATATGATGCTACAACACAGAACGTAAAGAAAGCCCTGCTTTAGAATATTAGATATGATTGAAGACCACACAGTTCTTCTGACGCTTTTAGACATCTTGTCACTTTACCTGGAGAAATATACACTGCTTATTCTGCATTGCTGCTGATGTCCAGCACTTGTCAAAACCTCTATCTGTCAAGGCCTTCACAAAGAGTTGCAAAATGACAGATCAGGATGTCTGAGTTGATGGAGCCCCAGGAAAAATGGAACAGATAGAAAATTCATGACTCTAAACTACATCAAAGTGACTTCTGTCAACATCATGTCAAAAGAACTGTTCATTTTTAGAGGGTTTTTTTTTTTTAATTATATAAACACTTCTTTGAGTATGAGCTAAGTGTAATGAAAAAATTTTCCTAGTGTACAGTATGATCATCCAAATGTTCCAAAAATATACTTTAGATCATCCAGGAATAAGGAAAATTCTAATAGTAGACTGTCTGCCAGTTAAAACCAATGACATTCAAGAGAGATGTATGAAGATACTATCAGCTTAAAATAGGACAAACCATCTGGCTATAAAGGAACAAAAGTATATTTTTTGCATATTTTTTGGACCCATCAAATTTCTACAACTGGATTAGATTTTATTCTTCTATGATCAATTCTGATCCTTTTTTTTTTTTTTTTTTTTGCTTAGTGTGACAATTTAAAAACACGAATTCAGTGTTATTTTCCTAAACAGGTTTCTGAAAATATCTGGCATTATATTAAATTTTTTTTAATTGCTGAAAAACCCTTCTAGTACATAATTCCCTTAAATTATTGCTTTCAGAAGGAAGTAAAAAAAATAAATGGCTTATAATATGCAGTACTGCATACACAGAACCACTCCATAATCACATTCAAAAACTCATTCACCGAATGAAATATGAGTCGCATAAATCTGGCAATGACCACTCTTTCGTTTTAATTCCCAACACCCTTCAGGAAGGATGGCTGGCATCTGGTGCTGGAAGCCAGGCAACTCGAATCCCCCTGTTCATACGTCACTGAAATAAACAGGGGAAGCGACCTTGTGAACAAGGACCATGGACTATGCAGTATGTGCATATATAGAGCAGACCAGGGGGAGAATACATCTGACCCACCACACACACACACACACACGCATGCACACATGTGCAGGGACACAGGCATGCACACACACGACCTGAAAGGAATCAGACGTGCAACTTCCACAGTCACCCTAACTGTCCACCATCTGGTTGATCCCTTCCACTGCTCTGTTCACCTTTCCCTTTAGCTAGGCTTTAATCATTTCCACACCAGCCCTTCCTCAGAGTTACTCTTACAGAGACCATCTCCAATCCTAATCATCATGGCTACGCACTTGGTACACTCCTCCAGTGGCAGGAAAAAAATCCATTATCTGTGACCATAAAGGTTTGCTTACCTCCAGAATGACAAAAGAGCTCGAAATAAATGACCACCTCCAGTTTGGAGAGAAGACGCCTGCTCCAACATGGTCCTGTTGCAGTGTGTCTAAATACGTATGGGGAATACCATCCATTAACACAAAAGTAGGACAAGATGCCCATTTCTTATTATAGGCAGAACTCAATATATCTCAGGTCCTACTTATGAAAAGATGTTTATTACCTGTAAGTGTACAGAGGTGTGGGTTTCACAGCAACTATGATTGGTAATTAAGCCTCTTTTTCTCATTTACATTGATAGCAAGCATTAGTGAAGATATATGCATTTCATTTCATGGTTCAGAAAGAACAAAGTATATGTATATGTGATAGCAGTAGGTGGTTAATGAAATGGTCTGACAAACATAAGCTAATACATAATCATACCAGAATGTGAACTGGAACACCTGTTCCTGCTTCTGCAGACTTGCAATTCTTAAGGAAAAGTTACCATTCCCAAGGATTGAAGCCATTACTATTTAGACATCAATATGCTCCCAGGAAATTTTAGTCACTTTTTTTGGTGGTTGTTGCAATCACTAAAAGGTGGCTGTTTTAATGATATCAAATCTCTTTTGCTTGTGTCCTAAGAGTAATGAAAACTTCACACATGCATGAAGCTCCAGTAATTATTTTAAACTGCCTTCTGTTGTCCCCCTGAGGAACACGGTGGTATTTGTTTGATGCAGTTTAATTAGTGTCAGGGTAATTAATGCTATGCTATCTACATGAGATCAAAACCCTTTCTTTGTAACACTCTGGTAACTAAGAACTAAGAAAAGGAAGCATTTTGAAAACGTAGAGGCATGGTGTTAACCTGGGTTCATGAGAGAACCAAATTGCTCACCGCTCCCCACTGGCCTTGCCCGAATGGCAACGTCAGCCCCTCCCAGGACAAGATCAGCTCCTCAATACACTGCAATCCCACTGCCAGGGAAAAGACCCAGTGACTGCTAAGGAATTAAATTCTATTTTTATTGGTATAATCAAATTAACTAAAACAGTCACAGTCACCAGGCACCTTTTACCACAGTTTAATCCTTTAATAATGAAACAGGAAACTTTTGCAGTACCAGAGAACTAGAGTCCCTGGTAAAGAGGAGGTGATCTTACCTTGTGCTGATACATTTTTTCAAATAAGAGAATCATTTGGTTTAATGAACGGACGTGATTCTGCTTAAATGCCAGAACAAAATTTACACTTAATAGTAGGTTTAGATATGGTCTCTATCTGACAATAATGCTAAGAAAGGATAAACAGAGACAAGCAAGGAGAGAAGTTAAGTACACAAAAATTCCAGACACACACATAATGTGCAGCCCCATAAATCCTTTTTAACTGTTTCTTTGGTAATAAGCGACGGCAGTATAAATCTCCCCACACACAAACTCAAGCTGATCACAGGCTTAAGGAAATAGCTCCAGTTATCTTGACTGGATAAATTATTATATCCTAGAGGTTATTCCAGTTTCTAATAAAGCACTGCAGCTAACAAACAAAAATAAAAAAGATCAACCGTTTTCTTTATTTTATAACAGATGAAATTACAGGCTGCCCAGAATAGACACAACAGCATCGAATTTATTTTTACTCTCAAAGATGCACCATGCAATGTTCATTTTGGAACAAGACCGGTGCTTTAAACACAACGATGATAACCAGCATTAGACTGATAACATTTTTTATGGGACGGAGAGGCTTAATGGCACATATCTAAAAAATAAACATGACTGGTTTAAAGTCAAACCAAATGGATTTAGCCCATTACCTAAGTATACTAAGCATGAAAATCACTTCTGCACCTCACAAGAAATGAACAAAGAAAAATCCTTCTAGAGGGTACAAATGTTAGGTCCATAGTAGTTATGGAATGGTGTCAGTATCCATCAACAGCTGAAATTAAGGTTAATGTTATAAAATGATATTTCACCAGCTCAGGCTGGCTCAGAGAGTTTGCGCTGAAAGCATCTGTATGGGGTCGGTCATTCATTACTGAATACCTCGTGGGATCAGCTGACGAGCAAAGTATGTTCTTTCACATCTTCAGTTCTGCTTCCCGCAACTTAGTTGTTTATCAATTAAAGTGATAAATACAAGTGACTTTCGTAACCTGAGAAACACATTAAGTAGTAGAGCAACTTCCAGGAACACTGCCGTAAGAACTGCACGCAAAGTTCAACAACTGTGAAGGAACTATTAGAGAGGACACACAAACAAGTGACCTTGACTGACAAACGCACTCCATCCCAGCAATAAACAGTGGAGGTGCTGATAACTGTTCATTGGCGCAGAGAGTAATTACCTATCTGTCAGCGTTGCTGGTGTGTGCGAAATAGTATAAATGAAACATACATAATGTACGG
This sequence comes from Bos mutus, assembly GCF_027580195.1. Taxonomy (NCBI): domain Eukaryota; kingdom Metazoa; phylum Chordata; class Mammalia; order Artiodactyla; family Bovidae; genus Bos; species Bos mutus. The sequence goes on along the minus strand of NC_091630.1, from coordinate 52,748,031 downwards.
CAATAATATCGGGCATGCAGAACCTAACACATTATCATCATTCTCAGGACCCAGGCTTATGCGGCTGCCACCACTGAGTAAATGCCTTCTAGCCATGATAATTTCATTCTAATCTCTGTTCCATATTATAATTTTCATAGCGAAAAGATATTGAGGAGCAATACGTTTCAATCAAGGACTAAATAGAACACAACCTGTAACTGGTATTTTATACACCTATATATATTTTTTCTTTCAAGAAATTTAGTCAATTTATGAAGAGATGGGAATAAGCTGGAAATTTATGGGTGACAAACCCTGTCGGTAGCAATGTCACCATGTTGGAGATGGGCTGAAAGGAGCTTATTGAAGAGGTTGGAGGCTTTGTCTTCTATTTCTTTCAATAATTCTGTCTTGTTCAACAAAATGCTATCTCATTCAATGTTCCTATTCTGTTCCAAAATACAAGGTAAAGATGTATTTTTGAACAAAATAAAAGGTAGCCCCTATTCAATGGGAGAAAAAGAATCATCTAGGTTTTGAAGACAACTTATCTTGGTTTGCATGATTTGCTTACATAACAGAAGGATGGGAAAATCTCCCCCACCATGATGCTCTATTATTTGTATAAAACTGTCTGACTCTTGCATGCTTGTTTATTTTGTGCCTTTAATGCAAATGAAATTTGATGATACCTCTAAATCACATTTAAGACCATACAAAAGAAACCAGGAAAATCTTAAGTAACAGCAATGCCATCAGGATAAATCCCTTGACTCAAGTATGAAGCATTAGAAACCCTCACAGTTCACAGAGTGAACGAGGGATAGCAGTGCATCCCAAACTATCAATACATAATAGAAACAGCTGTTGGTCCCACCAGCTCCCTCATTTAGAAAAGGAAGAAAATATATGAATTTGGGATAATGCACTGGCACACCTGATTGTTTTAATTTAGCCTTTGAATCTTTACACAGTAAGAGTACATATTTTGGAAATTTTACAGATGCTTGAACTAATAATTAATGTAATAGTCTGCCTTTTTCAAGAAGCATTTTAACTGATCATCTAACGTCACATTTTAAAGTACATGCATCCTTTTAACTTTTAAAAGATGCCATCTTCATTTAATTTTTGGTTTGCCAGTTTCTCAAAGTGATTTTCTAAAACTGATGCTGTAGTTGATAAATGAAGTCTTTATAGGAAACTGAGCAAAACAGAGAAACAGCACAAATTTTTCTTCAGTGCATCCTTTTGTGTGCTGCGTTTTTCTAATTCCCAGCCAGGAGAGTAAACAATAAAAAAAAAAAAAAACTAACTCATACTAAGTTGTTTGGGATATGATAGGTTAATTCTCAGAGAAACATAACTATTTAAAAGAGGCAAAGCTGAGCTAATTCTTAAGGTGAAGGAATAAAAAGACAAGTAACTGTCCATTCTACTCATGCATCATCCCACTTAATTGTATGACTAGCCCACTATGGAAAAGATTTTACCCAACTTGAAGGCTTTCAATCAATGTAGCCCACTGGATACATATGATACTCTTCAGCTGAGTAACTTAAGTCTTTCTTAATGTATAGATTTTATGTGCTTTACAAGTAGGTTTTAAGAATACAGTATTGGAAAAAAAATACAGTATTTATCAGAATACAGACAGAAAATCTTCAGGAAAAGCTAGTATCCTGTGTCATTGATTCTAAGAACAACCTCACATTTCTTTACATCTTAACGTTTTTGAAACAGCTCCTCTGCCAGCCAGGTGGCAGCTGTTGACACCTTTGGTAAGATCAAGAGCCGTCCATCATCAAAACATCTTAGATCTGACTACATTCCATGAAATACAGTATTTCACGCTAGTCTGGCTTTGAGGAACATCTGTTACACCTTTATCTTAAAATGGTCCTGCTTAGATGTAAAGAACAGACTTATGGACAAGGGCGGGGAGAGGAAGGAGAGGGAGAGGTGAATGGAGGGAGTAGCATGCAAGCATATACACTACCATACGTAAAACAGATAGCCAGCGGGAATTTGCTGTATGACCCAGGGAGCTCAAAACGGCCTTGAGTTGTTACACCCCACTGAAACAACCTAGAGGGGCGGGGCGGGGTGGGGAGGTGGGAGGGAGACTCATGAGAGAGGGGACACATGTACACCTATGGCTAACTCACGCTGATGTGTGGCAGAAATCAAACCAATATTGTAAAGCAATCATGAATTAAAAATAAATAAATATAATTTTAAAAATTAAAAAAAGAGAAAATGATAAAGTCATAACATAAGAAAAAATGGTCCTGCTCACAATCACATCTTTACAAAGTGCCCAGCCAATGTTATATACGTTAAGTCTTGTGAAACACATAAAGTGTTAGTCACTCAGTCGGGTCCGATTCTTTGCGACCCCATAGACTATAGCCCACCAGGCTCCTGTGTCCTGGGATTTCCTAGGCAAGAATACTGGAGTGGACTGCCATTTCTTCCTACAGGGGATCTTCCCGACCCAGGGTTCAAACCCAGGTCTCTTACATTGGTAGGCAGATTGTTTACCATCTGAACCACAGGCAAGACCAAAACACACAAAAATATAATTGATTGAATTAAATAGCTAGTTGATTTGTTAGGGAAAAAAAATCCACTAATGTAATGTAGTTCTACTGACTGTATAAGGAACATACGGACCTTACACTGGATGTATTGAGGTATTTACCTCTGTGGCCTGCTGCATAAGCAAGATTTAAGCAAGATTTCATTTACTGGTGATTTTGAACCTAGAAACAGGGCAGTGAGCCAAGGGACTCCCTCATCTCCAGCTTCAGCAAAGGGACAAGTGACTTTCTTTCTCCAGCTGAGAAGCACTGCCCTAGGGGCCAAGTGTGTCTGGTGGGGTGTGTCTTGTCACTATGGTGTGTTAAGGTGGTAAAAATATTGAGAACCACTGAAGAGTATAATCAGCATAATTCAAAACAAGTTGGGGCGGAGGGAGACCACCTTTTCATAATTTTCTCAAATAGCCCCAAGGATATTTATCCACAAACACGATTAGAACTCAAGTTGTTTATTGCCTGTTGACACACCAGAAAATTGCTATTGCATTTCATAGTCATTATTCTCAGTGCCTGAAATCTAACTTTTTCAATGAATATGTGAGGAATAAATGAATGAATCAATGAGTGAATGAACAGTGTTCCCAAATCAGGTAAGTTGTAAGAACAAACATCCTAATGTGATGTTGCAAAGCTCACAACAGCAACAACAAAATAAACTCTTAAAATGTTAAGCGAAAGTACTCTATCATGTTCTTTGGTATTATAAGATTTTTTTTCTTTGGTAATGGAATTATTTAGGATTGATGGCTTTGCAGTTAAAGTACACTTTTAAATCAGAAATTAACTTTTAATATATGACTTGGTGATGATAATACTGAGGTATGTAAAGTGTAGTTGCCTCCTTATAGGCAATATACTTGATTAATTTTGAACAATTTAACAGTGAAAGATTAATTAAGAATTTCATCCAGTACAGGCCATCTTTCTTTTCCAATTACATTCCTTTAGAGCCATGATAACTGTTTCAATAATTGTACTGAAAATGCTAGAAAGTATCAAGATAATACAGTGATTCAGCGAGAACAATAAAATCCAGGCACTTTGATGTCTGGAGCACTTAACACTGTGGTGTATATAAGCCTTCTGAACTCCAAAGGGTTATTATAACCCAGGAGGTCTAAAGTCAGCCTTAATGTTTTAGTTATATAAGAACTGCTTATTATTAAATACCTATTTGAAAATACTTTGCTAGAAGAAGAAAACAGTATTAAGAATTTCTCTAGTCAGATGCTAGCAGATTTCCAGCTTATGGTAATATTTTCTTGGGTGATATATTCAGTAGAATTATCTTTGAAACAAAAGTATATCTTATACATCTGTAAACTTGACCCTAATTCAAGGCAAGTGTAGAGTGCAAAGGTGAGGCTAGAGTTCATGGTAAACTTGACTATGAGACTCTGAGTACAGTGTACCAATAATAAGTACTAAGGAAAAAAATGCAATTTAGGGGCTCTTTCATACTTTTAAGCTAGGAAGACAGTTATTGTACAAATGCTTATTCTTCTCATATGCTAATTTCCCATATATTTCCCATAGACTAATGTACTAAATTATTAGTCATTTAACTGTGTAACTTTCAAGCTTTTTAACTTTGGTCATTACGATTCTAACAAAATAGAAACAGTTGTAAAAAGTTTAGCAATTCTGAAAGCTTCTTTCCTGTATTTGGTTTCTGATAAACATGTTGCAGCATGAATCTTGGATTCTTCAGGACAAGGGAAAAAAGTACTTGTCCTAAATAACAGCTCCAGTATTCTTATCGGGGCTCCCTAGGTGGCGCCATCGTAAAGAACCCACCTGCCAATGCAGGAGATGCAGGAGTTGTGGGTTCAATCTCGGGTTGGGAAGATCCCCTGGAGAAGGAAATGGCTACCCACTCCAGTATTCTTGCCTGAGAAATCCCATGGACAGAGGAGTCTGAGTCTGGCAGGCTATAGTCCATGGGGATGCAAAGAGTCAGACACAACTGAGTGTCTAAGCATGCCCACGTACGATTCTCATCAACCGATTTAATCCCGTCCATTTCATCCTGTGTTAAAAATACTATATGCATGCTAAGTCTCTTCAGTCGCGTCCGACTCTGTGCAACCCCATGGACTGTAGCCCGCCAGGCTCCTCTGTCCATGGGATTCTCCAGGCAAGAATACCAGAATGGGTTGCCATGCCCTCCTCCAGGGGACCTTCCTGAACCAGGGATCGAACCCGTGTCATTTATGTCTCCTGCATTGGCAGACAGGTTCTTTACCACTAGCACCACCTGCAAAGCCAAAAATATTATAGTAACCCCGATAAACAACAATCTTGCTTGATAGAGAGGCTTTCCATCACTACCACCAGGAATAGGCTTTCAAGGAAGACCTGGGTTGCACCTGTCTTAGCTATTCACATTACAGGTGTTCACCTTTGAATCGCATCTCTATTAAAGTAGTGCAGTAACAGTAATGCCTCATTGGCACATAGGAAGTTCCCTAGAAATGAGAGCAAAGATTATTATCAGAAAAATGCTTTCTTAAAACAAAGTATTTAGATCACTATCAAAAGTGGAATTGAACAATATGTCTACTTAATGTCATTGAGTGGTTCATAGGATCAGAATTTGCATTAGAAACCCTGAATAATTCTGTTTTAAACAGAATGCATTAGTATGCACTTAGAATCTACACCTGAATAACTCAAAATGCATATGCTGTGCAACATATGTGTTGTAGCAAACAAGCCTTCAAGAGAGAAAATGAAAGCCTCAGAGTTTTACTAAGATAATGCTTTCATCCTTAATGGAGTTCATCTTCATTTAGTTTTGAGCGTCCCTAGAGGCCAACAAAATGAATATCCGAGCCAACATTATTTCCCAAATTCCAGAGTCTATTATCTGTTCCAACATATTTGTCTGATTCAAGTCCACGTTCCCCTGATAACTGACTAGTCAATCAGCTTTCTGATGTCACCTCCAGGTGAAAGTTTTTTTTCTAGGCAAACATGTAATCCAGGGGCATATATTTGGGACTGAAGAGGAACCTCTTCCTCTCTTTTGAGCCAACAGAGACCTCACCAACCCAATCAGACTAGTCAGTCAGTTCAGTCGCTCAGGTCCAGTTCTTTGCGACCCCATGAACTGCAGCACGCCAGGCTTCCCTGTCCATCACCAACTCCGGGAGCTTGCTCAAACTCATATCAGACTAGAAAACCTGGTTAAAATCTTAATAGATTCTACTGCAAACATGACTTGCAATCACTGGGAATGGAATTCAGCTGTGATTCAAAATGGACAGCCTCTCCTGGACTGTTCTTTGCTGGAGGGTCAATTATTCCCAAGATATACTGGTAAACAATTTCACCAAAACATTAACATTTTATTAACTTTGTTTTTTTCCCCCATTTTTCTTGGCCTCTAACTTGTTTTCCTAAAGACTTGAAAGTCCAAAATCAATTGTAAACTTGACCCATGATAAACTCTGGACTTTTGAAGAAGGTCTTATTGGTAAATAGTTACCAATAGGAGACTGGATGTGTCTATTTTTCATAATTCACTATCACAGAATAATCAGAAAGAAAGAGATATACTCTGGGTACATGAGCAATGAGGGGAGGAAGAGTGGTAGAGGGGAACTACACTGGGAATCAGAAGTGCTAGTGGAGAAGGCAATGGCACCCCACTCCAGTACTCTTGCCTGGAAAATCCCATGGACGGAGCAGCCTGGTAGGCTGCAGTCTATGGGGTTGCTCAGAGTCAGACACGACTGAGCGACTTCACTTTCACTTTTCACTTTCATGCATTGGAGAAGGAAATGGCAACCCACTCCAGTATTCTTGCCTGGAGAATCCCAGGGACGGGGGAGCCTGGTGGGCTGCCGTCTATGGGGTCGCACAGAGTCGGACACGACTAAAGCGACTTAGCAGCAGCAGCAGCAGTGATATGATTCTGTTTTTGTTTTTGACCAGACTGTATGTGGGTTACAGTCTGTTAGTTCCCTGACAAGGAATTGAACCCATACCCCTTGCATGGGCAGTGCAGAGTCTTAACCACTAGACCACCAGGGAAGTCCCTGAAAAAGTGAAAGTGAGTAAGTGTTAGTCTAGTCGCTCAGTCGTGTCTGACTCTTTGCAACCCCATGGACCATAGCCCCCCGGGCTCCTCCGTTTACAGAATTTTTCAGGCAAGAATACCGGAGTGGGTAGCCATTCCCTTCTCAAGGAGATCTTCCCAACCCAAGGATCAAACCAGGGTCTCCCGAATTGCAAGCAGATTCTTTACCATCTGAGCCACCAGGGAAGCCCAGAGACATAATTCTAATCCAGGCAAGACTGCTGTCATTTCCCACTATCCAAACACACAGTGGCCTCTGGGAATACTGGCCATGAGCAGAAAGAGGCAAAGGCAACACTTTTTCCTTCCTTATCTGACTGTCAGTCTCGACACCAATCATTGAGTAAAAAAGTGTTGGACAACAGAGTACAAATCTTATCTAGGCTAAACTTTGAGTCTCGAGTGTAAACGTGGCCTAATGTATATATTTTGTTTAACATTACAAAAGATTTGAATGAAATTTTAGCTTTATTCTCTTAAATATACTGACCTTGGCTGGTCTATGACATCGTCTTCTGCTCTCTCGTTGGCCCCTGTTGCTGCTACTGGTTTACCCTACTCATCAGCAAGCCACCCTTCTCCCATTCTCACGACTAGCCAATATCCCACCAACTCTTCTTTGGTGCTCTGGGAAACTTACTTAGCACGATATTGTTGTACATGGAATCTTTAAGGAAAGATGTCTCTCAGGACAAACCACAAAGGCACGAATAAAACATTTTTAAAATGTGTAAAGTCAGTGCCGGAATTACTAGATACCCTGGACCTTCCCACTTGCTGCTTTATACTGTTTGTGATACCCTCTCATTTAACCATTTCAAACCCAATACTGAAAAGTTTTCAGCAGGTAACTGCAGAGATGAAAATAAAATTAGAAGACACATGAAAAATTCCAAGAATAGATAATAAAAGTAAAACTAAGAGCAAAATGTGTGAGTTTAGAAGGGCTGATATGTGGCACATAGTAGGAACTCAAAAAATTTCATGAATGGCTCAGTCAGTGGTTTAGTTACAGATGTATAAATACAAAGGAGTCTGCAAAATACATATTTTTATATATTTATTTGGATTATGTTTATATAAATATATATAATATGAACATATAGAGGCATAAAGCACCTTATAAAAATAGACAAAATATCTTACCTTCAAATTAACTTAATATTAAACATTATATAAAATCTTCAAGCAACCTAATTATTAAAAGGAAATACCTACTTTGTAGCAGTTTAAAATGGGAACTCTCCCTAAAGAGCTTAAAGAATAAAACTACACATATCTTTTCCAACTTAAAAATACCATGTCTACCAGCATAACAAACTGCACATCTAGAAAAAAGCACAGTGCACATTGTCCCTTTCCCTTTCATATGTTTAGAAGAGGGAGGGAAGGTATAGAGCTGGAAGGAGGGATGGAGCAAAAGTTCCATTTTTCAAATCTTTGAAAATGTAATCCACCAGAAGACAAAGCTAGAGGAAACTTTAGTTCCAGCAATACTCGTAATATTCTCTCTCAGAACAGACACAGATCCGCTACAACCTCTTGAACAGCAGAATCAGCTGCAAACCAGTTCTCTTGTTTTTAGACACTTCACGGCTGAGTGGAAACGATTTCCCAACTGCATTCTAAGCCCACTGGTGTCTGTCTGCATCTGCAGCCCCACCGTCCTGGGACCAGGCACTGGAGGTCAGCTCATCCCCTCCCCCGCTCTCTGGGAAGGGGCCATGGTGGCACCACAACAGGTGTGGCATCAGGAAAGGCTGTCTGCTCAGCGTGGATCTTATCATCTGTCTCCTTCTGGAAGGAGCCCCTGCCTTAGAGAAGGAAGCCAAGGTGTGTGAAAAGCACCCTGGGCCATATATCCCCTGACCATTTTAATCTTATCTACCACTTAGCTTTTAGTTAATTCTTGGGAAAGCTAGCTAAGGAGGGTATTTGCTGTTCAGGAAGGCGGAGATACTAGAGACATTGTTGTGAGAGTTATTTTAAATTGCCAGCATTCTTTTTTTTTTTTTTTTTGGCCAAGCTGTGCAGCATGTGGGAAATGCAGTTCCCTGACCAGGGATCAAACCTTTGCCCTCTGTATTGGAAACACAAAGAGTTTTAACCACTGGACCACCAGGGAAGTCACTCCAGTATTCTTACACTATGCCTTCCTTCTAGAAAACCACGTAGAATTTGATTTGAATCTTTCAAATAAGCCTTGCTCAGAAAGCCATCTACTCAGTCATCAAACCAACAATAAAGAAAGAAGTGAAAGTGTTAGTTGCTCAGTCGTGCCTGCACTTTAAACTCATGGGTGTCTGTCTGTATCTGCAGCCCCACCGCCCTGGGATCAAGCACTGCAGGTCAGCCCATCCCCTTCACTCTCTGGGAATGGGCCATGGTGGCACCACAACCAGGTGTGGCATCAGGAAAGGAAAGGCTTAAAGACCCATCAACTGCAGCCCACCAAGCTCCTCTGTCCATGGAATTGTCCAGGCAAGAATACTGGAGTGGGTTGCCATTTCCTTCTCCAGGGGCTCTTCCTGACTCAGGTATCCAACCTGGGCCTCCTGCACTACAGGCAGATTCTTTACCGTCTGAGCCACCAGGGAAGCTTAAAACAACAATGCTAACTGCAGTTTACAATCTGCAGTGCAGTATGTGCTAATAGTCTTATTATAGCACTTTCAATAATGCAGATTGAAAATTATTTCTGTCTTGATATGTCTCATTTTCATGAATACTTTGAAAAAGGATTTTATGGCCATCCTCACTTTTTCTCTTCTGTACTATTATTACTCTTCACATCCCACGATTCTTTGAAGGATGAAAAGAGATTAAGTTGAGAACTTCACAGAATACTGAGCAGGGCCCCAGCAGACGTTGATACTCAAGAAATCGCAGCAGCAGGAATAGTAGTAACATTTGGAGTTAGGAGCTCCAAATGTTAGCTAGGAGCTCCTAGCCTGGCCTTTCTTCTGCAATTAAGAATCTTCTTGAATTCATACCCCAGAACTCTACAAAAAGGAATCCAATTTGTATGTACAATAATAGTACTTTCACAGGCAAAAATATAGATACCTCAGCAATCCTTTTTAAAAACACTTCTCTGGAACTAGCCATTTTCGGCAGCACTTAGGATCTGGAACTCAGAACGGGGAATAATCTGGCCTGTACAAGGGCAATTTTTCTACCAGTAAGTCAATGGTAGAATCATTATGTCACTTTAAAAGCAGGAAGATAAATACAGAGTCATGATTTTGTAATTCAGTATACATTATCACTGCTTGATTATGCGTTTTGAATTTGCATTTTGAAAGGACTTTGTTTTGTTCATGGTTTAGCTTCAGTTTTAGACACATGGTAGCCAATCAAGATATACTGGTTGAATCAATGCTTGAATTGTTGTAAAAGTAGATAAATTTCTCCTCCTAATGTACATATTTACAATTCAAGCATTGATTCAACCAGTATATCTTGATTGGCTACCATGTGTGTGTATATATATATATATACACACACACATATATAAGTATACATCTTTATAATACTGAAATTTTCTTAAACACTGTGAAGCCAAGAGAGAATCATCACAGAGAAAAGAAAGTTCAGTACAAGAGTACACTTTGGTTGAACATCCATATACACACATGGGAAAAGAAAGATACTAGCAGATTCTCCAGCAGTTTGCTCGTATCACTGCCTGACGATATCTCTACATGGATCTTCTCTCCTGAAAGGTTAAGTTCCGTGAGGATATTTATTCAACTTAACCATATCAGAGAAATTCAATAAAGTAGGTAGGTGAATGGATAAAATAGAGAGCTAATTAATAAATTAATGAATAACTAGCACCATCAAACAAAAGTTGTCAGTGTGTTGTATGAGACTAATCAAATGATCCTTTCAGGACCCAAAGTTATACAGTTGAAGAGCAAGGTTAGGTTCAAATTAATTAAACTGATACCAAGAAGCTTAAATGCATGCCAGAACAAAGTACACTATCAGAAAAAATGTGACACCCGCAAATAAAATCCTCAATGTCCAGCACACAAAAGAACTATTAGGCAAACAAAGAAGTAGGAAAATACAGATAAAAAGTCAATCAATAAGAGTTGCCACAAAAACATGAACGAGAATAAAAATTGGTAGATGACATACCATACTCGCTCAGAACATCAGGTAAAACATGAACTTCAAAAGAAATGGGAGGTTTAAAATATAAATTTTAGAGATGAAAAATAAAACATCTGAAATGAAACTATACTGGACAAGATCAACAGCAAATTTTATTAGATACTGTAGAAGAAAAGATCAACTTGAAGAAATAGCAACAGAAAGTATCCAAAAGGAAGAAAAAAAGTTATAAAAGAAATAAAACAGTTGTGATGACCTGTTGGACAGGAAAAAGCAGTCTAAACATGTAATTCATTGGAATTCCAAAAGGATAAGAAAGAGAGATGCAAACAAAAGAATTTTCAAGGGATAATGGCTTCATTTTTTCCCCAAATTCAATCAAAATTATGAACTCAGAGACCCTCTCTTCTTACATTATGCCATTTCATAGAATTTGCATATTGGATATATAACAGTTCCGCAACACAATTTAAAAATAATTATGTGGCACCCACCATAAGATCCTGAATCTGGGAAAGACTGAAGGCAGGAGGAGAAGGGGACGACAGAGGATGAGATGGTTGGATGGAATCACTGACTCAATGGACATGAGTTTGAGTGAACTCTGTGAGTTGGTGATGGACAGGGAAGCCTGGCATCCTGCAGCCCAAGGGGTCACAGTCAGACATGACTGAGTGACTGAACTGAACTGAACTACCAGATGCTAGACCTGTTCTAACAGCTTCACAGGGAGTAACCCACATACTCCTCACAACCTGGCGAAGAATGAGCTATAGCTATCCTTGATTTATAGATAAGGATACACTGATTCTCAGAAATATCAGCTATTGTGCTCAACATGGCTCAATTCTTTTTTTTTTTTCATTTTTATTTTGTATTGGGGTATAGCTGATTAACAAATAATGTTGTGACAGTTTCAGGTGAATAGCAAAAGGACTCAGCCATATATATACTGTATCCATTGTCCGCCAAACTCCTTCCCATTTAGGCTGCCACATAACATTGAGCAGAGTTCCATGTGAACACAGCCCAATTCTTAAGTGGATCCATAACTCAAACCCATGAGATCTGGCTTCAATATCTAAGCTTCTAACCACTATTCTATGTGGCCTCTGTTACATCTGCAAAAGGGACAGACGTTAACATGTTAAGACTCAAACTTGAGCCAAACGTGCCCATTTTTATGCTAAACATGGTTTTAAAACACTTCAATTGTAGTTTTTATAACTAACATCAATTTATGCTTTATCATTCAAGATCCAGAATTATATCCATAAATGTGTACAAATTCATACACAAACTGGCAAAAAGACCATGAACACATTAGCACTGAAATTGGTGTGACCTGCCATTTAGTCATGGACTCTATCGGCAGAAAACCTGCCTGTCTGGAAGAGTGAGAACCTGTGATTTTCTGAAGTCATATTTAACAAGAAAACCAAGAGCTTCCAAATACCAGAGTTGTCAGCAACTTGACTCCCTCTGGTCAGAATCGGAGGGTTCTTGCTGATACGTGTAGCCCCTGCTTGTCCTTTGTCACATGTGTGCTTCTCCTGCAAACTGTCAGTGACTTGTCAGAATTGATCAGGAAGTCTAAGGTCATTCCTCGGTGACAGACAGATGCAGACACGATAGCGTCCCACTTCTGGTTCTGTGTCACATACCGTATGAAAACAGATGCCCCCATCACTCTGCTCTCAGGACAAATAGCTGCAAGTGGTGATGATGAGATTTTTAAAGGTTTAAAAAAAACACCAAGACAAACTCAACATTTTAGCATATTTTCAACAAATATTTACCCCAGTGATATAAAGAACAGGGATGCCGTTTAGAAAGATCCATTCCCCTTATGTCTGAATAGAGCTGGCATACTCCTTATTTGGGAATGCAAAGCATGAAACAACCAAATGTAGGAATAAGGAAAGAGGGGACCTGGGTAAAAGATGGGAGACCTTGATATCTCTCAAGGCCTTGAACTCATGAATTACAGACCAGAATTCTAGAAGGACATTTGTACATATCTACCATGAAATTTGGTAGGAATGAAGATTTGTGTTCCTCTTCAAAGACCATTGTTTTAAAAGACCCACTTTTTTTTTTTTTAATTCATACTTAGATTGTCCTTTCTGGAAGAGAAAAATGCTGGAAACTTTTTGACAATCTTTTCAACGTCTGATTCCATGGAAATATACTGAGACGACAACAGCAATCTTTACTGAGGAACAGATAGGAAATCACTAACTGTGAGCATGGTTATAAACTATACACTTTATCACTGAAAAAAAAGGGGACAAAAAAGGACACCCTTTGGGTAATTTGCATGAATTAGTCAACAACACCTATGCTACCCTCTCTTTAGGCTTCCTAACACACCTTTTCTCATTTCCTCGTTGCCCCTGACTTCTCTCAGTGTCATCCTTGCTGGTCACTTTTTAAATGAAAATTTATTTGGCTGTGCCAGGGTTTACAGATCTATTTCCCTGACCAGGGATCAAACCCAGGCTCCCTGCACTGGGAGTGTGGAGTCTTAACCACCGGAACACCAGGGAAGTCACCCTTGCTGGTCACTGTATTCACTCAGAGATTTACCACAAAATGTAGAGAAGATCCTGCCACAGTCCAGGATCCCACGTCCACTTTTCCATAATGCAGCCATCATGTTCAATCTAGGTCTGTGGTTAGCCAGTGGCTGTTTGGGGTGGGGAAAAGTTCAGAGGAGCTTCCTATGGGCTGAGTAGTCTATTCCAGGCATGCAAGAACACATGCAGCGTGGCGGATGCAGGCTGAGGGCCACCCCTTGTATCTCTGTCTCAAATATATCACAGGTGAGTTTTCCTTGGGGTAACTGGGACGGAGACTATGAGGGATTCCCTAAAGCACCTAGCTAACCTTCCAGTGGTGAGGCAGTGAGGGCAGGGTTACTCTTTCAAGGTCATCTCAGGTCCATCTGTCATACTACTACAGTCATGCCTTAAACTGTCACGGGATGCAGTGCCTTCTAAAGTCCTAAATTGGTGCTGCATAACTTTGAGGTCACTAGGGCAAGCTTTTCAAGGAACTGTGACTCATGACAAATGGTTTTGGTAAGTTTTAGGCAACTGTTTCTGCTATTGTTCAGTCATGAAGTCATGTCTGACTCTTTTGCAACCCCATGGACTAGCCCACCAGGCTCCTGTGTCCATGGGACTTTCCAGGCAAGAATACTGGAATGGGTTGCCATTTCCTTCTCCAGGGAATCTCCCTGGAGATCAAACCTGCATCCCCTGTATTGGCAGGTGGGTTCTTTACCACTGAGTCACCAGGGAAGCCCTTTAGGACAACTCTAAGTACTAAAATGATCATACCCATCACTCAAAAAATTAGATGAAATGAAATTTAGAAGAATAAAAATTTGGAGAGAGCTTATGAATGTCATAAGGGTGAGTAACCAACATTTAGGACACTTGAGATGATCCCGCGACTCACATTGTTTGTAAAATATCCTCCTCCCCTTCCCAGCCTCAAATATTAACCCCTTAAAATATACTAAATGGTTCATTCTATAATTTTCATTATTAAGACCCCATAAAGCAAAGCACAAACTAACCTCCTCCTTAAAGCACGTATGTGAGAAATCAGCAGTGCAGCTCACTCACATATTGTTAAGCTATAGAACTGTCTGTCAAGATATTAACAGTGCTGATTTCTAAAATGAGGTCTAGAATTTTAAAAGTCAAACTGAGCTGATCAGCCAGGACAGATTGCTGCTTGTCTAAGTGACTTAAGTTTGTGACAGAGCTACAAGCTGCCTTTGGGTTCACAAGTCCTTCAAAACCAAAGATCCATGCTAATGGAAACCTTTTCAGCAGAAAGCACCCAACAATCAGAGTTAAAGTTTTATTTATTGGCTTTGACCACCTACTTCTGTTATCAACCATAAGGGCCCATACACTTCATCAACCCCTAACAATAGCCGCAAGCTTGGACAATCTGTCTTGCGTCTTCATTGGGTAACACTTCAATGGCACAGGCCGGATTAAAGAGCAGCCCACGCATAAAATGGACACTCATTAAAATAAACTTTCTCAAAGGGGGGAAACTTCAGTTCCAATTGAACTCGACTGTTTTTATTTCAAAGATGAAAGGCCCATTACCCAGTCATACATTCATGTGCTCTTGGCTTAAGTGCGTTTTATTTGACGACTTTAACTTTGGGTCCCTTCCCATGTCTTTTTGAAGGCTTTAGTAACATAATAGGAATTCAGCCCTTATTGAGCCTGATTGGAACATAGTATCTGTGAACCTCCTAATAATACTTCAGACCTTTATGGTTTAATTTGCAATGGTGTCCCTTTTGTCTGCCTTACTGGCCTTTAATCTAAAGCGCAATACACCCACTTCACATTTATTTGCAGAAAAGCATTGAATACCTAAGGATTTTTTAATGTGCCCATTAGAAATAGTGATTTTTAAAAGCACACAGGTATGGTTATTTACATAACAGGATGCAAAGGTGAATGAATAGAAAGATGATGTCAAAGATGGTTGCGGCTGATTGTTTACATGAAAACTGACTAATAGCTTTGAGCCTGAAAACTTCACCTTGAACTTATTATGAGTCTATTTTCAGTAAAAGAAACAATGCAATAAAATGAAAAAAGTCAAGAGACGGGAAAATCTCTGTTATGTGAAAATATCAGCCATCCTATAAAAGAGTAATATAGCTGGTATTAGCTGAAGCAAATAATATTCTCAAAGCTTTAATTTTATATGAATGACCATTAAGTGAAATGAACCACAGTCATGGTTACTTAGATACACAGAATATTCAGAGAAAATGTTAATGCTCAAAGCAATGCAAAAACATCCACAGTGGTTGTACACACATGCCATCAAAAGGAAATTAAGCTCTTTAAAATTGGTTGTGTGTCATTATTTTACACAATTTTAAGTCATCCATCTTTGTCTGAGGCCAGAATGTAATTCATGTGCATATTTTAAAAGATGTATTAGTTAAAAAATATAAATCTCTTTGATAAAAATATTCTCTTAAATTATGTAATTAACAAAACTATACATGGATGAATTTCAAATTTTATCACAATTAATAACTAACATAATGGTCTCTGTGACATGGAAGTGTTATATATATTTTCTCAACACATTTTTTCAGCAGTTTACTAAAGGGCTGTCAATTATATTTTGAATTTAATCTATTTGTAAATCACTTCCAAATAGGTATTTTCCTTTATGCAAAAATGTACTGAGAATGAAATGTATAATAAAATGTTATTCTCTGAACCAAAAATTATTAAAAAGAAAACAAAATTAAAATCTAAAATAGAACAAAGTCACACACACATAATCACAAATGACAAATGACAGGAAAATACATGACTCTTACTTAGTTCTTTACCTGCAATATTTCTTGCATGTTTCTTTTGTGGGTGTGTTCTCTTTTAATAGAGAACGCATGAAAACTTCCACATGAATTTTAACTAGCAAACAATGAAACAAAACCTACCTTCACCGAAATCACAAACAACCCTGTCATTCACCAAGTGACTCTGAAGTTCAAGTACAAGATACACATCTGCTCTGGCTGCTAGAAAGCTCTAAGTGAATTCTCTAGGATCCCATAGATATAGTGTTTCTCCACTCCTTTTTTAAAACACCTTAGTTTCTATACTTTATTTTATATGGTTTTGGTCTTACTACATCGCTCCTATCATCAAAAGGAAAGAAACAGTATTAAAATAAGCAACAAGCTCTCGGGGAAATAACATAATGGGGGTATGCCTTGCTTTAAACAAAAGCAAAATAGGTCTGTCTCGCTTTAAACAAAACCAGCATATAAGTGAAGGTGAAGGACGATGAAAAGATTCATATTTGTAACACGCGGCACTTGCGATAGGAATTTTTCAGTAGCGGATTCTCATTGAAATTTGCAGTTTTAAAAATGTATGTAACTTGCTGTGTGTATGGCTGAGTCACTTTGCTGCGCACCTGGAACTATCACAACCTTGCTTACCAGCTATGTGCCAATAAAAAATAAAAAGCTAAAAAATATATGCTACTTACAACTGTCCTTGAGTATCTCCAATATACAAAATATTTCATATTTATATTGATACTATATTATTTCCTGTATAATACAATATTAAGTATTAAGAATCATTAAGTATTATTTTTTTGCATTTACTGTACTGTTCAGATAAGTCCAACAAATCTGGATTGCTCCACTAAAGAATGTTAATTCATAAAAACAATTATTGTTAATTAGAAGATGTTCTTGCCTAAGAAGGTTAACTTATGAAACTTGCGTTCAGTATAAACCATTTATAATTTTAAAAAATAACATGAGGGCTTCCCTGGTGGTCCAGTGGTTAAGACGTTGTGCTTCCACTGCAGGGGATGTGCATTGATTCTTGGTTGGGAAAGTTTCACATGCACTGAGTTGTGGCCAAAGGAAAAAAAACTTTTTTAAAATAACATAATGGGGGTATGCAATGCTTTCAATTTCCGAAGAGTCATGAAAGTTCAGAAACTATGATTAATTTCTTACTGAATGAGGTTGGTCCAAGCTGCCACATAGCTTCCTACAGCTTTAAGACCACTCTTAAGTTCTATTTTTCTGGTTGTGAAGTTCTTTTTTCAGCTCAAGCAGCATTACAGACTTCCCTGTAACTCAAACAGTAAAGAATTTGCCTGCGACGCAGGAGACCAGGGTTCAATCCCTGGGTTGGGAAGTTTCTCTGGAGAATGGAATGGCAGTCCACTCCAGTATTCTTGTCTGGAGAATTCCATGGACAGAGAAATCTGGTGGGCTACAGTCCATGGGGTCGCAAAGAGTCAGACACGACTGAGCGACTAACATACACGCACAAGCAGCATAGAGAGTGATAAACACAATGCAAAACTGCATGATGGAACCTATGGCCTCTGTAGACCATCCTTATAAACAGGAAGAAGAGCAGCCAAACCTGGTACAGTATGTGCCAGACCTTGTATGGCAGCTCATTGGAAAAGTTACTCCCAATCATGTACAGTGTTGAAAATATTAACCACAAAGAATCATTACTAATACAAAGGAATTTTACTTTCATTTCAATACGTCATATAAATGTGGAACAATTTTTAACAAGCTATAATGGGCTTCCCTTGCAGATCAGCTGGTAAAGAATCCACCTGCAATACAGGAGACCTGGGTTCAATCCCTGGATTGGGAAGATCCCCTGGAGAAGGGAAAGGCTCCCCACTCCAGTATTCTGGCCTGAAGAATTCCATGGACTGTATAGTCCATGGGGTCACAAAGAGTTGGACACGACTGAGAGACTTTCACTTCACTTAGATGATAAATAGCTTTTAAAGTTTGGACATACCGTTATCTACTAAAGAAGATCTAATGTAATTTAAATGCTCATTTGTGCTGAAATTGTCATGTGTCACAAATGAGATGAGACAGCAGATTTCCCCTCACGTTTATATACCTGCTAATATTTGGGATGTTTGCAAGTCTTCATTTTTATGATGTCATCTTCTGATGTTCTTCTAGGAAAACAGGGATACTGAAGCAGAAGATTTAAGAACAGCAAACATGATTTAAAGAATGTCTAGTCTAGAGTGTTTTGGGGAGGGGCGGGGGGACTTAATTTTTTTTTTTTTTTTCTTTTTCTTTTTGCCTTAATCCTCTCATTTGGTTTAGAGAAACATAAGGCCCTGTTCACTTCATTTAAGCCTCACAATGACTGGAAGCCTGATCAATCTGTCTTGTGTCGTCTTAGGGTGAAACTGCAATTGAGCGGAAGCAACAGATGAACAAAGGCCACATTCAAATCTGTAGCTCATTAAAATAACGTTAAAATAGAGTAAAACCCCAATTGTCAGTGAATTGTAACTGGGTTTTTTTTCCTACTAAATACATTTGATTAATAAACTGTACAACCATTAGCCCTGAATCAGTGGTCTTTAAAATAACTTTAAATACATGCCTTGTTCTTTTAAAAAATTTGAACATTTTGAAAAACACGTTGAAAATAGGCTTTCAGGAAAGCGCCAAAAATAAGATAACATCATAGCATACCAAAGGCATACGCTGTCAAGATATCATTCTCAAAGATTCTATGCAATTTGTGAAGGAATCATCAATTGAACGGTTCCAGCTCTTAATTCCCATGACTCTATAATGATACATCATAAGGGGTGTTTCTATACACAAATGCACAAATTGATCTTCTCAGCAATAATCTGCTATCCAAATGTCCTGTAAGTAAACTCTAGAACTTTTGTGAGTTTTACATAACCCAGACATTCAGTAGAGGCGTACCTAAGGAAACATTATCTCTGGAGATCTGTTCTCAATTTGATCCTGTGGAGTCTGACTTGTACCTAATCCAGGACTGGGATGTTTATAACACATTTGATAAGGGACAGTCAGGGTTTGAGAAGGCCAAATTAGAGTTGGGAACGCATGCGTCCATTCTTATGTACGTCTGATGGGTTTTTGATAAATGGCATTTTCACATGTCCTAGAAACTGCTTAGGCAATCTGGTGATACTAAAATTTTAAAAAGGCATACTCTTCAACCTACAAAACCTCACCTCTGGGAAAGTCTAGCTCATAGAAATAAAAGCACCAATATGAAATAAGATGTAAAGATATTTAGTACAAAGTACAAAGATATTTAGTACAAAATTGTTTCTTCAGGAAAAGAGAAAGGGGAAAAAAAGAGCTGAAACAAAGTAGAAAAACTATAGATCATGCCTCCTAGGTAGTATCACATACCTTTAAAAGAATGTGCTAGTTATACCAGTTGGCCAGGAAATTTTTCTATGATGTTACTCTTGAGTGAAAAGATGAGAATATATTTTTAAAATAACTAACATGAACAAACTCCCTATTCATGCTGTGTGCACACCTGCAAATTCATTCCAATTATATTCTCTTAGAGCAACATTTGAAGGGCTGTGTCACTTCATATAGGTATGGAAGGGTTCTGGAGGTAGAGGGGACAGGTAGGAGATATTGGTAAAGGTTGGCTGAACAAGAATTATTGTTATTATTAATAACAATAATTATTATTATTTTTAAGAGATCCTCAGTGAAAACAGCATATTATTCCAATATACCAGATTTTTCAAATAAGCATGTAACGTACAGAATCAGATTAAGGCTATTTTCATAAAGAAGAGATGGCTGAGAAACACCTGGAGTTAGAAGCTTAACAGGTCATGAGTAGCTCTGCCGATCAATTCCTAGTTTCTCCATATGCTTGTTCTATAGTTTTGGGGAAATCTCTTAATTTCTCTAAGCCTCCATTTTCCATTTCTGTGCAAAGTGAGGTAATAATCAAGTGGGCATTAAATGAAATCATGTCTTTAAAACACCCAGAAGAGGGAAGGACCTCAGTATATCATGGTTCTGAAACCCTTCACCACGTTTGCCCTAGGGTTTAGGGAGGTGACATGCTCACAGGACTGTTTGCATTCAAGTTGAAAAAGCACTAAATGGTTCTCAGACACGTATACACGAAAGTGCAGGGTCTGAGCCTACAGATGGGAGAAAGGAAAGCAGGGAGACAGGTGGGAAAGTGGAACAGGGATGGAAGAATGGCTAAATTCTTAGGTCTCTTCATAGTGATGAGAATAGAACTCATGACCATGAATCCCTTAGTTCAGTACAGCGATAGACAAAGTCTCTCAGTGTTGAAATCTGGGTCCTGCTGATCTACCTGGCTTCTCTCCCTCCCTCACTGGCCTACCAAGGGCCCACTCTGCCTCCAGCAAGGGAAACTCACGAGCTCTTCACCCCCCATCCCCACACCCCCACACACGCCGCCCTGTCGGGTGGAGGGTCAGAGATTTCTGAGTAATCACAGAGGAAACAGACGGTCCATTTCATGGATATTTGGTCCCCTTATGAGGATCTGACTGACATTTTTTAATTAAACTAGCTCACTGGAGTCTAATTAAGGTGTTGTCTTCCTGAGATGAAACTAAAGGAAAAATAGATACCTTTTACGTAAGATAAGAAACCTTTTCCAGCCCTCTGATCTTTAAAAGAAAAATGTAAGCCAAAAACTTCTATTGTTTCTCTTATTCCTTAACCTTTTCATCTTTTAATTATCAGACTTGTTTCAGAAGAGATTTAAAATGAACCACAGACCACCGGTATAGAGGTCCATGTATCTGAGAAAATATGGAGACAGAATATATGTTGGTGTGGGGGTCAGAAAGTCCTTTGTTTGAATGCAATTTCATGGCAACCAGCTTAGCAAATATGTATTCACTGACCCTACAGTGACACAAATTCTGTAAAACACTTTGTATCCCAGGGGGAAACTCACAGTGTTAAAAAAAAAAGAAAGTGCATGATCAAAACAACTGATTTTGAAAAGAACACTGGCCTTGGAGTCAAGAGAGCTTACTTTGGCATGAGTCTTACTGTTTCTTGGCTCTGTGACCTTGAATAAGTTACCCAACCTCCCTGAATATCAGCTGTCTAATTTGTAAGGATGGTGGTGGTGAAGATGAAATGGGCTAAGGATGTGGAAGGCTGGGTGAACTGTGTGGAGCTGTAGTAATACAGGGAGTTGTTATTGTTTGGGAAATAGAGACTAGAGGTATTTAAAAACAATTTTCTTTTGAAAAGGCATTTACATCTTCCTCCATTTACAATGGGATTACATGTCCTGATAAACTCACTATATGTAGAAAATATCCTAAGTCAAAAATGCATTTAAGAACCTAATCTATCAGTCATCAGAGCTTAGCCAAGCCCACCTTAAACATGCTCAGAACACTTATATTAGTCCACAGCAGGGCAAAATCCTCTAGCATGAAGCCTATTTTATAATAAAGTGGTTGAGTATCTCATGTAATTTCATTGACTACTGTATTGAAAGTGAAAAACAGCACTGTTGTCCAGGTACAGAATGGCGATAAGAGTGTCTGTTATTACACCTCTGTGATGGCATGGCTGATGGGAAGCTGTGGCTTGCTGCTGCTGTTCAGCATCAGGAAAATCCAAGAAAAGGTCAAAATTCAAGTACAGTTTCTACGGAATGTGCTATCACTTTAACACCATTGTCAACTTAAAAAACCGTTAAGTTGAACCATCGCAAATCGTGAGCCGTCTGTATACTGGAACAGATTAAACCACCCAGGGCTTTAGAGTCAGACAGATGACACTGTGTCTTGAGTGAGCCATTCACTTACTTACTTTAATGAGATAATGGAATGAAAGTACATGTCAGCCTATCTTTAATTCAATAGTGTTAGTTGCTCAATTGTGTCCAACTCTTGGCAACCTCATGGACTGTAGCCCACCAGGCTCCTCTGTCACTGGAATTCTCCACTCAAGAATACTGGAGTGGGTAGCTATTCTCTTCTCCAGGGGATCTTCTCAACCCAGGGATCAAACCCGCATCTCCCAAGTCTCCCGCACTGCAAGAAGATTCTTTACCATCTGAGCCACCAAGGAAGCCCCATCTTAAATTCAAAAAGGTGTGGCCATTCATTTGCTTATTCAAAAATCATTTTTGGTGCACCATGGCTTCTGGCAGAGTTTCTGTTCTCTTTGAAGTGAGAGAAATAATAACCATTTTCACTGCCCTGAGAATCAAAGAGCTAGTGACTGGTAGGAGCTCAATCAATAGCAGGTTTCATGTGTTTGTTATATGATTAAGAACAAAACAACACACAAGGATTCTTGGGATGGTCAATTTGATTTTTTTTCTTTAATCTGAGAAATTATCCAGATTTGAAATATCCTTCCTGAATTTTTACACATTTTTTAAAAATTTTACTTTAATTGGAGGATAATTTTTACAATATTGTGATGGTTTTTGCCATTTATCAACATGAATTGGCCATAGGCATACATATGCCCCCTCTCTCCTGAACTCCCCTCCCACCTCCCTCATCACCTCATCCCTCCAGGTTGTCACAGAGCACCAGCTTTGGATTCCCTGTGTCATACATCAAACTCCCACTGGTTATCTATTTTACATACAGTAATGTAGGAGGTGGGATGCATGCAGAAATGGTAAAAAGGAATAAGAGGGAGTCAACAGTGTCTGTTAAACAGATGATCCTATGTTACAAAAATGTATAAAAATGAAATCTGGAGTTTTCGATAGCCTGGCCTGCAGTGCTTCAGAGGACAACTCTCAGGCTGCTGGGGCTACCTGGCTGCAGGCGTAAAAAGTGGGAAGGACCTGAGGGGCTGTGACCTTCTTATACACCCTGAGACAGTCAAGTGATTATGTGGTGACAGAGTATGAACCTTCAACACGTAATTCATATTCCAGAGGTCTTCTGTAGGACTAGGCTGAAGCCCACCCTTTGGGAGATTCTTCCTGAGATCAGTCTCTTTCCATGGTTTTCTCCCCCACTGACTGGTTTTTCCCATTCCTTTAATGTTTCCCCTGGAAGTTCCTGCACAGGAGTTCTGCTTCCAAGGACTGCGATCTAAGAAGATCTACAGTCTCTTATAATTTATTTTACTTAATTTCAGAGCCTAAGTTCTCATATCTCTTCTTTTAAACAACACATGTAATGATACACTGTTTTTTGCTGTTGTTGCTGACAAGATTTCCTAAGGACATAATGCTGAACATTCATTGTTTTCCTTAAATTATTTTTTCTTCACAATTAGTTTCTGTTCACTTGAGATCTTTCAATGTATATTTAGCCGATGAACCAGTTTTCATGATCACTCTCATGAATCAGGTCTTTACACAATATGTGCATTGATCATAAGAGTAAATGACACCAAGGACCTGAATTCTTGAAAAGAATAATTATCATGAGGATTCCAACATCAAGGTGATTGCTTCAGTCCTATTAGTTCATTCTTCTAAACTGAAAAAGACCATAGGAAACAGCTAACCAAGTAAAAATCTCTTGGCAAAGATTATGCTAATATACTTGCCAACAGAGTCAGGAAAATTAGTCTAGAAAAACCAACGAAAACAGTTTAAAGTCTTTTTGGATTAAAAGATGTAAAACCAATAATCAAGGTTCATAGCAGGGCAAAGTGCTTTGCCAATTCTAAGAGAGAATTCCAAAGGTATCTTCCATTTCAAAACACAGAAAATTCAGCAAGAAAGTAATGTTATATGATTTAATCCCACTTGGACTCCAACTTTTGAAGCAGCATGGTTAATTTGAAAGATATTTGAATATTTAACTAAAGTCCAGAACAAGGACATTCAAATGGTTGTCCTTCATTTCATCATCAGCTCTTCATCCTCTCATTTCACCGCCACAACACAGAAGTTATGCCTGCCACTCATGTGGACAGTAGGGTCATAAGTCTTGGGTTGCGTATGCAGTGCCTGCTGTGGTACATATTCTTCTGCTAATGAGCATGCATAACTCTTCATCCCCAAGGAACTGTCTCTGCACATAAAAGGATGCATAATTTTTATAATGCTAGAAAGAAGTAAATACAGCTCATTGAGTTTTCTACTGGAGGATTTGGAAAGTATAATTATCATTCATTGCCTGTATCTCCAGGCAGCAGGTTGGTTCCTTTTCTAAACTGGGGCTGTGTTTAAGTTTTTAGATCATACAAGCAAGTTACCAAGTATTTTGTTACTGAGTATAATGTAAAAACAAATTTTAGATCCTCCTGGTGCTTTCAGTGGTCAGCACCTGCAGCTCTTCTCCTGAGGGCAAGTCATAGGCCACTGGGGCCACTTCATCTCATGCAGTGAATGGGAAATGCCTAGATCCTAATAAGACCCTTCCCTACACTCTGTCAGCCCCTTGCCTCAGCTGGGAAAAAGTCTAAGATACAACAGTAATGATGTGTAAAAGACTTTTTAAGAAAAACATTATATTTTCTTATAATCTGTATGAAGCGCTTGTGCAAAGAAACAGACACATACCAAATATTCAGTAAATAGATGTGATTATTATAATTATTACTATCATTAAGAAAAACTTTAGGAAATTATCACACACTTCTAAAAAATCAGGGAAACAACTGAAATTAATTTCAAAACGTTTAGGGAATTTCTATTTCCCAAATTCTTCAAAATGCAATCATAGAAAAGGTCTGTTAAGAGAGAAAATTTCATCTGGGGGAGAATGGATACAGGTATACGTATGGCTGAGTTCCTTTGCTGTTCACCTGAAACTACCACACCATTGTTAACTGGTTATACTCCAATACAAAATAAAAAGTTTTAAAAATATATAAAAAACAAAAAAGAGAGAAAATTTCATAATAGGAATTCTAGCTCAATAACAATCAGACTGAGGAAAGAAACTCCCACAACTAAATCAAAGAGAAGCTGAAAGATAATAGCTAATTCAAAGATAGACACTCAGATGGCTTTATGTTATCTGATACATCAAAGCAAAGGGAAAACTTCCTGTGTTAAGTACTTTATTACTTGAGCAGAATGTGCACACATGTACACACACATACATACACACACAGAGGCAGTCCTCACTTTGCTCTGTAGTTCAAAAACACAGAGATAACTATATAAACCAAACAGTTTTGATAATCAATGGGAAAACATTCGGAACAGATAAACCAAGCCTCAGAACCAGACTCCAGTATTACATTGATTGTGGAATTAATTGCAAGACAGGGAATCAAAAATAACTGCGATGAATATGTTAATGGCTCTCATGGAAAAAATATACAGCACTTAAGAAAAGATGCATAATGTAGACAAGAGAGATGAAAACTCTAAGGAAGAATCAAAAACATATACTAGAAAAAAATTTTTTAAGTGTAACAAAAATGAAGAATGCTTTTGCTGGGCTCACCTATATGCACAGCCAAGGAAGGAATCAGTGAGCTTAAAAACACTTCAATTCACAACTCATGAAACTGAAATATAAAAGAAAAGAAGAATGAAAAAAACAGAATAAAGCATCCAAGATCCATGGGAACATTTCAAAATATGTAACAAATGCATAATTGGAATAAGAGGAAATGAGAAAACAAAACAAAAAATATTTTCAAAATTTTCATTTTCTTCTAAGAATTTTCTAAATTAATGACAGATATCAAGCCACACATATGCAGGAAGCTCAAAAAGCATCAAGCAGTGATCCTGAAAATTCCACACCTAACCACGTCATACTCAAACTGAAGAAAACTAAAGACAAAGTCCTGAAAGAAATCAGAGGAGAAAAAACTCTTACCTGAAGAGGAACAAGGATAAGAATTACAGCAGAATTATCTTCATGCAAGCAGGAAGAGAATGGATTGAAATATTAAGTGTTAGAAAAAAACAATTTAATACGCACCAAACTTAACCTTCAAAAGTAAAGGAGATATAATGGTTCTCTCAGACAAAAACTGAAAGAATTCATCACTGGCTAACCTGCTCTGCAAGAAATGTTCAAAGAATTTCTTCAGAGAAAAGGAAAAAGATAAGGTCAACAACCTGGACCTACATAAAGAAAGGAAGAAAGCTTCATGGTGAAGAACTGGACATGCTCCCTTAGGACAGAGAACATGGCAAGAACATACCCCTCAATACTTCCATGTAATGTCATAGTGGAAATCCAACAGGTATGCAGATTGTGAGAGACAGAGAGGAAGGAAGAAATAAAACTCTTTATTTGTAGATGACATGACCTTCTATGCATACATCCTAGAGAATCGAACAAAAAAAAAATCCTTGAACAAATAATCACTTATAGCAAGGTTATATGATACAAGATTAATATATAAAAGGCAACTGCTTTCCTATATACCATCAATGAAAATTGGAGTTTGAAAAGAAAACACAATACTATTTAAAATAGCACCAAAAATGAAATATCTAGGTATACATCTAACAAAACATGTTCAGGATGTATATGCAGAAAACTAGAAAATGTTTTCCTTTATGATAAGTATTAATATTAAGACATCAGGCGATGACAGGATGGAAGAGGACAAAAGAAAATGTATCATTATGTCCACAGTCTTTTTAAATAAATTACTACCCACCCCCCCGCCACAGAGAATTTATAAGCAAAGATTAAGTAGGTCATTTGATTGTTTCTCAGCTTCAACTTCTAACCCATCCCAGAATCATATGGTTCAGCCCAATAAAAAAGAAAAACAGAGTAAACAGCATGGTTTTCAAATAAAAATACATTTTTCATTTTGCTAGACTGGAGCAGAACTGTTTCTTTTCATTAGAAAGAAGCTAAACTTCCCCATGAACACACTGAGTGCATTAAAAAATGTTATTAATTTCCTAAATTATTTATTTTATAATATTCTATCTCTAACACATTTTTCTTATAAACTTAAACTCTTTCTGTTAGCATCTCCTGGAGGAATTTATCTTGTTACATTTACACACTAGAAAATCAATGCAAGTGGAACTTTTTCCAGTAAATTCACTCATGGAAATAAAATTACCAAAGATGAATTATTTAATATGTAATATTAACTTTTATTAATGAAATTCTTGGATAACAGACCATTTTTGTGAACTAGCCTTTCTAATAATGAGAGTTTAAAATTTAGAGGAGATAGTTCTACATTTATCGCTGAAATCATTTCTAAATAATATTGATAGACCACCTGCTTAAGAGAGGGGGCAGCATGGGTTGTTAAGAGAAAGGCTTTGAAGACATATAAACATGGGTTCAAAACCATGTTTAATTCTCTGACATAAAATGTAGAAATATTTTCTTATGTCAGTCTCCCAAGGAATAGAAATAAAAGTGAAAATAAACAAATGGAATCTGCTGCTGCTGCTGCTAAGTCGCTTCAGTCGTGTCCGACTCTGTGCAACCCCATAGACGGTAGCCCACCAGGCTGCCCTGGCCCTGGGACTCTCCAGGCAAGAACACCGGAGTGGGTTGCCATTTCCTTCTCAAATGCAGGAAAGTGAAAAGTGAAAGTGAAGTCACTCAGTTGTGTCTGACTCTTTGCGACCCCATGGACTGCAGCCTACCAGCCTCCTCCATCCATGGGATTTTCCAGGCAAGAGTACTGGAGTGGGGTGCCATCAAAGTGAAAATAAACAAATGGAATTTAATAGAACTTTTAAGCTTTTGCGCACTAAGGAAACCATAAACACAACAAAAAGACAACCACAGAATGGGAGAAAATAATTGCAAACAGTGTGACCAATAAGGGTTTAATTTCCAAAATACACAAACAGCTTAAACAATTGAAAAATAAAAACCAACACAATCAAAATGTGGGCAGAAGACCTAAACAGACATTTTCCCAAAGAAGACATACAGATGACCATGAAAAGATGCTCAACATCACAAATTATTTAACACAAATCAAAACTACAATGAGGTATCACCTCACAGTGATCAGAATGACCATCATTATAAAGTCTACAAACAATAAATGATGGAGAGGTTGTAGAGAAAAGGGAACCCTCCTACACAGTTGGGAATGTAAACTGGTACACCTACTATGGAGAACGGTATGGACTTTCCTTAAAAAACTAAAACAGAGCTACTATATGATTCAGCAATCCCATTCCTGGGCATATACCTGGAGAAAACCCTAATTTGAAAAGAAACATGCACCCCAATGTTCATAGAAGCACTATCTGCAACAGCCAGTCAAGACATGACAACAACCTAAATGTCCATTGACAGATGAATAAATAAAGAAGATGTGGTATACGCATACAATGGAATACTACTCGGCCATAAAAAAGAATGAAATAATGCCATCTGCAGCAACATGGATGAACCTAGAGATTATCACACTAAGTGAAGTAAGTCAGACAGAAAAAGACAAATGCCATATGAAATACCACTTATGCTGCTGCTGTTGTTTAGCTGCCAAGTCCTGTCGGACTCTTTTGCAACCCCATTTACTATAGCCCACCAGGCTCCTCTGTCCATGGAATTTTCCAGGCAAGAATGCTGAAGTGGGTTGCCATTTCCTTCTCCAGGGGATCTCCCTGACCCAGGGATTGAACTCTCGTCTCCTGTGTCTCCTGCCTTGGTGAGCCATCAGTTGGAGGGAGGCAGGAACACAGTTCAGCCCACAACATATTCTAATACCCTTTTCATTTTGTTAGTTTGGAGCAGTAAGTTGTAAAGAAACTGAACTTCACCATGGACACCGGGTAAAGCCCAATCATAATTAGCTATTGTTAAGTACAATATTATGAACATTATGTAATTATTCTTTGATGGATGATGTGTCATTATGGCCCCTCAGGTTATCCTTGTGAATATCACTTATCACAACAAAAGTTCTTTTTACAGATATGAGAGGGGAAAATGGCAAAATGTTTATTCATACTAGGAATATAACTTGGAAATTACTTTATGGAATAAACCCTTTATACTGGCTTAAAAATTATAATTGGTCTTAATCTCTTAAAAGTGAAGTAAATCAGAAAGAAAAACACCAATACAGTATATTAACACATATATATGGAATTTAGAAAGATAGTAATGATGACCCTATATGCGAGATAGCAAAGAGACACAGATGTAAAGAACAGACTTTCAGACTCTGTGGGAGAAGGCAAGGGTGGGATGATTTGAGAGAACAGCATTGAAACATGTATATTATCATATGTGAAATCGATCACCAGTCCAGGTTCAATGCATGAGACAGGGTGCTCAGGGCTGGTGCACTGGGATGATCCTGAGGATGGGATGAGGAGGGAGGTGGGAGGGGGGTTCAGGATGGGGAACACATGTACACCCATGGCTGATTCATGTCAATGTATGGCAAAAACCACTACAATACTGTAATTAGCCTCCAATTAAAATAATTAATTTAATTTAAAAAAATAAAATTAAAATAGAGGCTTTACAGATGTAATAAGTTGAGATCATACTGGATGAGAGTGGGACCAAAAAAAGCAGACAGGAAATATAATCAGTTGAGTGTTAGAAAAGTGAAATATTGTCTGTGTCTATGACTACTGTATATAAAACATTTAAGACATTAGAACCAATGAAATTTATTTGACAGGTATTTTCTAGCTATTCCATCTGCAAGTATAAGTCAACTCAAGTAAAAATCAGAGATTTAATTGAGAAATGGCTTTTAGTATTTTCCTTTCACATACATAGGCCTGCTACCCTAGTGGTGGACTGAATTTGCCATTACGGAATGCTCTGTAGGCTCCACGCCACGCCATACTCACAGTGACACCAAGACAACCGAATATATTCTGCAGGAGCATGGTAGGTTGCCAATTAAAGCGTTTTAATTGAAATTAAAATAATGAGTAAGATATTTTCTTAAGAAAGACTCACAAGTCTTATCCTGGCCCCTGTATTTGACAATAAAGGTTGGTTGGTACATATGGTATTGAGTCTTTTTTCAATCATATTCTACAAACCTATATATTTCTTGAATCTACCCTGTTATTTCTGGTTTGTGCTGCAACAGAAAGCAAAATTTCATCCAATACCAAATAGCTCTGCTTGAGGGACTTGTCATTGCTCTATAATCAACTACAGAGGAATTTTTCAAGGCGATAAACTACAGATATATGTATATATATCCTTTAGCAAATAACCAGCTGTAGCCACATTTTTATTAGGACTCTACAGTACAACGACAATAAGTTTAGGTGTAGTACTATCATGGCTAAAACAAAATGTATGCCTGTGTTATAACTGGTTGATCATACAAATAACTATTAAATATAAACACATATGCTTTTGTAGATTTGTTGGAGAGATTCGTTAATTGCTTAATGAAAGATGTCTTTCAGATACTAATTCCTTCATTTAGTTCAACAGATTAAATTTTATATGAGAAGATATTAGCATGCATGCAATGAAGTGACAAGGACAACCAAAAAGCTTAAAAGTTAATGGATAAAAGATAGCGTTCAGGTTATTTTTAAAAATTAGCCAGTATAATTTTCCTTTTGTGTGCTTCCACTTTCTCTCTGCATTGATCAAAATGTCCTTTTTAATGGTCATGCAAAGACTGCAATATCAAGATTGTGTTGCCATTCTTCTGAGTTGTATGTCAATTGTAAAACTTTAGGCAGTGTTAAAATTTGCAGAACTAAAGGACTCAACACTTCCAACCAAAGCAAATCATGTTTTGTGCTATCATTTTAAGTCCTTATCTAATTTTATGGAGAATCTAGATTTCTAGTTTGCAGAAAGCTTTCATACACAAGAGTAATTTTACCACCCTAGAGCTAATGTCGACAATGTTTTTGTGAGGGAAAATTGCCACTAATACCAATAGACCTGTGTCTCCATTCCCTCCAGTCCCCTTAAACTGCAGTTTAATCTGGTATAATCTTTTTTCTTCCCTCAGTAGGGTACAGGGAGCCCTCTAGCCTCCAAGCCTGTTTCCTACTGAGGTACATATTGGCCAGCATACAGCTGCTCAGAACAACTATTTGCATCTACAATGGGGTCATCCCACCACGTTCTTTTCAGATCAATATGATTGGTACAAACAATAGTTTGATTTTGATTGCTCTATAGTACGCTTGGGTAGAGCCTCTGAAAGCAAGTGAATTGCTTAGGAACAATGGGCTGGTTCATCATCCAAAGCGTCCCTTTGCAAACAGCTGCCTCCGCCACACTCACCCTGACAACGTCCAGAAAAACAGATGGTTTCAGCATTCATGGCCAGTTTAGTGAAAGCCCCTGAGTCAACCATTCAGTGTGTGTTTTTGAATCTATTTGATATGAAGGAGTATTTCTCTCCACTAAAATTTTCAAATGTGCTTGAATTCTCTTGCTGAATCTAAGTTGAATTAAAAAGAAAGAAGTGGGTATTTAAGAGGTGAGAATGAAATCCCTTTCTTAAGGCAGTATAGCCAAGGTTTTTTGTAAAAACTACAGTGAAGACCTTCATGTATGTTATGTGTAGTAATTCTGCAACACAAAAAGGTAGATTAACAATGCAGCTAAGATTCCTTAGCGTTGATCTCCCAAGCTTCTGTTGTCTATTTAAAGCAGGCCTGTAAGGTTACTTTAAAAGCAATACATTTTTGTCCCTGGTTTTGTTTTACCACGAGAAAAATCTGTTCTGAG
Organism: Bos mutus; assembly: GCF_027580195.1. NCBI lineage: Eukaryota > Metazoa > Chordata > Mammalia > Artiodactyla > Bovidae > Bos > Bos mutus. The sequence goes on along the minus strand of NC_091630.1, from coordinate 52,716,282 downwards.
TGATGGATAGGGACAAACATAAGAGATGCTGTCATGCTGGTATACATGCTGGTGTGTTGTCATCACTCACTTATAGACTATATTAAAATATTTTGTAGGTAGTCCGTTCCAATGGCTATGAAGACTTTAGTATTGATACTAAATGTATTCACATTTTGGTACCTTAAAAGAAACAATAACTCTATTTTATATGTGAGCTATCATCTCAAAATTATTTTCCTTCGGCATGTTTATAGTAAGGATTAAAAGCAAGAAAATTTTTACCCATTAGCCAGGAGAAATATTTTCATTTCAAAAATAAATTACTAAAAACAGGATAGTAAACAAGTTAAAATTAATTTTTTGTTACTTAAAATATACCCAATGCTATATATTTTTTATAAATACCTTTTGCTTATATGGTAATACTCTAAAGACACAAAAGAGATGAAAAGGGCATTTTGACATACTTATTATCAACTGCCTCCTGTGGAAAGTATTAAATCTCAATCTGCATTGAGAAGTCTCCAACATTACAGTATACCTTCATTTTATGAAAGATCTGGTTCCTCAGATTCGAGTGAAAAACAAGTTTATAATAATAATTCTGTGTTTTCACTGACCTTATTTTAAACTCATTTCATCGACTCTATTTCTAAATTAATAAAAAATACTCATTTATTCAACTAATTTTGCTCATCTGTGAAATGGGGAGAATAATTTTATCTGTATCCTAATTAGTAGCCTAATTAAATTAGATGGTGCTTACAGAAGCACTTATCACAGTGCCTTGCTCACCATTATTATTACTATCACCACCACTGTCATTATCGTGATGAGAGAAACATAATGAAAATGTACTCAGGAGAAAGTCTGTTGCAATTATTAATATGTCACCCAGTAGCAAAGCTGGGAACTTGAAAGGGGAAAAACCTAGGTCATGACCTTTTATGCTCTGCTGTGTAGGAAGCAGCATCTCTACGACCTTAGCATCAGTGCTGGTCCCCTCTTGCCAACTGCTCCTCTGAGGTCTACGAGATGTTTCTCGGGCGAGAAATTGTGCCCAAAGTTTTCCTTCCCTTTCCTTCCAAGAGTTCTCCTTCCCTTTTCTTCCTCTCCAAGAGGGCCTTCCACTTCTAGGCCCTCCCTTTCTTTCCTTCTCCACTCAACATCTCTCCCTTCTCACCTGCACTGGCCCCTTCCTCCAGCTGTTGTACCAACTGCTAAGTCACTTCAGTCGTGTCCGACTCTGTGTGACCCCATAGATGGCAACCCACCAGGCTCCCCCGTCCCTGGGATTCTCCAGGCAAGAACACTGGAGTGGGTTGCCATTTCCTTCTCCAATGCATGAAAGTGAAAAGTGAAAGGGAAGTCGCTCAGTCGTGTCCGACTCTTAGCGACCCCATGGACTGCAGCCCACCAGGCTCCTCTGTCCATGGGATTTTCCAGGCAAGAGTACTGGAGTGGGGTGCCATTGCCTTCTCCATCTTGTACCAAACACTCCACTAAAACTGTAATTAATTATCCCATTGATGACCAAGGATGCCCTAACTGCCAGACCCAGCGAGCTCTTCTCAGGCCTTGTGGTTTTCAACTTGGCTGCTGAATCTGAATCTCCTGACCATCATTCATTCAACCCATTTCTTCATCCACTCCTGTGCTGGGCCCTGCAAATACAAAGAAGCATCATTTTTTTTTTTTTTTTTTTGAGACTCTGGCTCCTCCAAACCCTCCTGCATTCTCTCCTGAGTGTCTTCCCATCTTTTCAATCATTCTCTCAGTTGACACTTCTCTACCTTGCAGTGAAATGTGAGTGTTAGGGTTCTACTGTCTACGTCTGTCTTTAGTCTACTAACCTTTGTGAAAAGTTGCTTCAGCCGTGTCCAGCTCTTTGTGACCCCATGGACTGTAGCCTGGCCTCTGTCCATGGGATCCTCCAGGCAAGAATACTGGAGTGGGTAGCCATTTCCTTTTCCAGGGGATGTTCCCCACCCAGGGATCAAACCCAGGTCTCCCACATTGAAGGCAGAGTCTTTACCACCTGAGCCACCAGAGAAGCTCCAAGTAACCTTCATTATTTACCTATTCATTCAACAAAACCCTTACCTACCAAGCAACTCCTAATCCAGATGTCATCTACACCAATGACTTCAACTAAACATGACCTCAACACTGGCATCCTCCATTCATCGAAGAGATACTGTCCAGCCCTTACACTGTGCCAGGTACAGTCCTTGGTATGTTCATTTACTGATGAATGAACTAGTTTCCACCTTCAGAGAGTTTTCTGTGTGGTTGAGAATGATGACTATGAAGGCAATTGAATGGATTGAATGAGATGAAGGCACAGAGGAGGTTCACCTAATTTCCACTAAGGGTTTCCATGTACAAAAGCAGGAGAGAGACATTATCAGATTTGTGTTTTAGAAACATCACTCTAGCTATGATGTGAAAAACGGGTTCCCAGGAGGCAGGGACACCAGGTAGGAGGTGACCCATGTAAACAATGATGGAAAATGGGATTATGGGAAAGGCAGTAGGGGACTGAAAGGAATGGAATGAATTTTAGAGCAACTTATTAAATAGATTCATAATACTTGTTCATTGAGCCCAAGTCCCTGGTTATGTAAGAAATTCCTGGAAACAGAATAGAGGATGGGAGGACAGGGTCAGTATATTCCTACAGTTATGTTTCTGTGGCCCATGACCCCAAAATATCACCCTGTCATAGATCATATGGGGCTTCCCAGGTGGCTCAGTGGTAAATAACCCTGCCTGCCAATGCAGGAGATGCAAGAGACATGGGTTCAACCCATGGGTAGGGAAGATCCCCTGGAGGAGAAAACGGCAACCCACCCCAGTACTCTTGCCTGGAGAATTCCATGGACAGAGAAGTCTAGCAGGCTACAGTCCATGGGGTCACAAAGAGTCAGACACGACTGAGCAACTAACACAACACATCCAGTATTCTTGCCTGGAAAATTCCATGGACAGAGGAGCCTGGCGGGCTACGGTCCATGGGGTCACAAAGAGTTGGACATGACTGAGCCACTGGGCACTCATAGATCATATGATGGTGATCTATAATTGCCTATATATGAGTCTACCTCCTGCATTAGGTCAATGGTTTTCAATATTCTCTACCTCCATACAATCCATAAACACAATTAAGATCTCTCATAATATATCTTATTAAAAGCAGTGTGGGTGGAAGGGGGAGAAGAAGGAGGAGGTTCTAAACCTCCAGGGGAATATACAGCAGGAAAATTGAAGATTTCATGACACAGAAAGTTCCTTGACAGCAGGATCTTTTTAATTTTTGTTTACCTAAGACCCAGCACACGACACGAGACAAAACCAGGTGTTCAGCACCTCTTGAATGAGCGAATAGATGAATATGCAAATGTTAAAATGCTCCTGGGCTTTTAGCTATTCAGTCTGTCTGTAAGGACACCACAGGAAAAAAAAAAAAAAAGAACCATCTCTCCCCTCAGTATGACCTTCTGTGGGGGATGTTTCTCTTTTGTGGCTCTTTTATTTAAGGACTGGGATAGGTAGATATGAGAGAAGATACGGTCATGGAAAGAAGAATACAGTTTCAGGTCAGGAGAGTCCTGGAGTTTCAGGGCTGGCAGGATCTTCCATCTTTATCTCCCTTTGCAGGACTAAGATCTAAGGCACTGAAGTGACTCTCTCAGTCAGGCATGGTAGCACAAATAGGATCGAGATCCACTGACCCAAATCCAATGGTCTTTTTCTTTCCCAAACTTTGCAATCAAAAACTTTTTGCAAGGTTTGAAACATCTAGATGTTGCAAATGATCCCGATTTAAGGGCATGTTTGAAGTCAAAGGAATGAATTTAATCACCTTTGCTTCCTAGGGAAAAATTAAGTGGGGGGAAAAAGAGACATTGGTTCCATCTGTTGGCTTAGTTTTATTTGTATGTTTTCCAACTCGTTCCAAGTACGTTAATAGCCTAAAGCAACCTTTATTACACTGGAGATGATGCTTCTTCCATCTGCAGACAAATGGCTCTCTAAATCTCAAGTGTGGGGGAGGAAGAGGGAATGAAGCTTGTCTGGAGCATGATCAAGGGGAAATGCGGCGAGCTGGGACAGTCGTTCAGTCATTTAACACTGAGTTGGACTTGTCTCTCCCTCTGCCCTGGCTTTACCCACCTCTTCCCAGAGCCAGCCCTCATTCCTATCTTTTACTCTCTTGCTAGCCCCCCAGCTTCTCTAGGACAAAAGCAATTTCTAACTTGGGGCTACTCTGCAGTCACCAAGTTGCCATTTAAACAACCCCAATGCTACTGGTGGCCTTCCCAGGTGGCGCTAATGGTAAAGAACTCTCCTGCCAATGCAGGAGATGTAAGAGACATGGATTCGATCTCTAGGTCAGGAAATATAAGAGATGAGTTTGATTCCTGGATCGGGAAGATCACCTAGCAGTAGGCATGGCAACCCACTCCAGAATTGCTTCCTGGACAATCCTGCAGACAGAGGAGCCTGGTGGGCCACAGGCCATAGCGTTGCCAAGAACTGGACAGGACTGAAGCAACTTAGCATGCACGCACGCAATGCTACCTGTGCAAGAACTTCTACTCCCTCCCTTTACGACAGCCAGGAAGCCACCAATTCCATCAATGCCGGAAATCCTCGCTGTTTAACCTCACTTCCCATTAACTTCCTGCTGCGGATACCAGTCCCTCTCCACTTCTATCCCAGTTGGTTCTGTAGTCTCAGTCCCCTGGTTGCTTCCTGTTGTCATATTCTTAATTCTCTTAGAAGACAAGCTGCTCTAAATTTTATTACATCTTTAAGATTTTTTTATGAGGACCATTTTTTAAGTCTTTATTGAATTTGTTACAATATTGTTTCTGTTTTATGTTTTGTTTTGTTTTTTTTGGCCTGGAGGTATGTGGCATCTTAGTTCCTGACCATGGATCAAACTTGCACACCCAGGATTGGAAGGCAAAGTCTTAACCATTGGACCATGAGGCAAGTCCCTAAATTGTTCTAAATTTTTTAAATGATGTATTTTCATTGAAGACAATTTATAAAAGAGGGATGAGGAAAAGAAGAAAATAAATGTGATCTGCCAAGTAATTAGAGATAACCACTATTGGTATTTTGGTAAATCTTCTATATAAGCCCACACAACTCACATTTACACATATAGAGTTTTACTTGGAAAGTTGCATCATATGACCTCATAAACCATTTTTTTACTTAATAAATGGTATAAATAATTTCATGTCAATAATATTCCTATATAACATTTCCAATGGATGAATATAATTTATAGGGATATACTATAATTTATGTTAACAATACTTTGTTACTGGCTGTTATTTAGATCATTTATTTTTCATGATTGTAGTAAATGCTATAGCATATAGTATGTGCATGCGTGCTCAGCCACTCAGTCATGTCCAACTCTTTGCCACCATATGGACTATAGTCCACCAGGCTCCTCTGTCCATGGGATACTCCAGACAAGAATTACTGGGGTGGGTTGTCTTGCCCTCCTCCTTTTGACCCAGGGATCAAATCTGTGTCTCCTGCTTGGCAGGCAGATCCTTTAATGCGGAGCCATCGGGGAAGCATATAGTATACATGTATGAGAGAGAGAGATGCAATAACTATATATATTAATAAATCTCTAAGCACCTCTCTGATTATTTTCTGAGGATAAATGACCAGAATTGGAATTGGCTAGTCAAACGGCATGCACATTTTTAAGTCTTTATTTGCATACAGGAAAATTGTCATTCCCCCCCAAAATGGAAGCAAAATACCCTACAACTGGCAGTATTTAAGATTGTTCATTGCTGTCCAAATCCTTCTCATCTGAATAGCCTTTTCTTTTTTTGCCTCAAAAACTAGGTCATCCTAGCTATTTCCCACAGGCATAGATTTTTCCTTGCATTCACCCCGTGAGCTCGGACAGTTTCTCCAAGTTTCTGATCTCTAACCTCTCCGATGGCATGGGGAAGAACACACCACCACATGGGCACAGCACATTCACAACAAAAGTTCATTTTCTTCCTTCCATATGCCACACACCAGCTAGTATGTAAATGATCATCACCACTCTGTTTTGTTACTTATCCTTTCATGTATATGTTTGTTCTAAAAAAACAACACCACGGTCTGCTTTCCAGGGACGCACTGTTTCGGGAAGCCAGGCCGCCTATAGAATTAGAAAGCAATATCACTCATTGCCAGCAGATGCCAGTACCTGATCCATCATGTATACCAGAAAAAAAAAATCTTTAAGTTCCAAGTCCCATAAGCAAATCAGTGCTCTAGCTAGATCACACATGGTACACAGCTGAGATTATGTAAAAACGATGTAAAGAGAGTTTACTTACAAGCAAGGCTACATACTTTGGCATAGATTTTCATAGTTAAATGTCATGTCCAACTTTCTGTTAAAACAAATCGTGTCTCTCTGTGTGTGTATACGTATATGTATATATCAAGATCAACTCTCAAGTTTCCCCACGAGGTTTATATTAATTATGAGTGGTTCTCCAATGTATCTCTGCCACCCACAGAGTTCTAATGACTTTAAAATATGCCGGTAATGAGGAAAGACATATGGGATATTATGTAGAGCTGAGGTAGGTGGTAAGAGATACAGAATGGGACTCAAGGAGAGAATGTTTTTTTCTAATGTTCGCTGTGTGAAATTATACAGTACAGTATTTGAAGGGAAACTGCAAAACCTTATGTCTTTTTCTATATATGTAAGTCTATATATACTTAAGTCTATATATATAAGAAACTTTGACCCTATATGTAAATATATACATATGTGTGATTTTTGTTATAGTTTCTCTTGCAATGTAGGAAAAAAAGTAAAATCTGAGAAAGTTCTATAATTTAAAGGTCCCCATCAGTGCCTTCTTACCAAATACCTTGATTCGGGTTTTCTAGCCAGGGATTACAAAGGTTCTGGAAAATCCACTATGCATATGCTACTTCTGTGCGTGTGCTTAGTCACTTTAGTCGTACCCGACTCTTTGCAACCCTATGGACTGTAGCCCCGCTAGGGTCCTCTGTCCATGGGGATTCTCCAGGTAAGAATACTGGAGTGGGTTGCCATGCCCTCCTCCAGGGGATCTTTCTGACCTGGGGATCAAACCTGTGTCTCTTATGTTTCTTGCATTGGCAGGTGGGTTCTTTACCACTAGCGCCACCTGGGAAGCCAATATACCACTTCTGTTACATGTTAAAGGGATGAGGAGAAATCTGAGAGAATCTACAGATAGCACACACACAATGAATAATCTGCAAAAGTTAACACGGCGAGCACAAAGTAAAGGTCAAATACGAATTCCTAAGGTCTTCCAGTGTTTGAAATGTTATTTTCCACTCAAGATTTAAAAAGAAGACCTTTGGCTTAGAAGTTTCCATAATTCAAGAGTTCTCTTTAAGAAGTTAATACTCTTCAAAATGAAGATGATGGACTCACATTTGGAAAGACTGACAGGAATTTCTCATGAGAGCATTGCAGCAATTTTTCAAAACAACAGAAAAAGCAATGCCAAATATCCACTATTTAGGACTGTTCTTGATGTGAGTTTACTAATAGCCTGCAAAATATTTATTTTGTTTGGCTGAAGTCTGAAACATTCCACCAACATTTAACATCCTTACATCAGCTCCCACCACTCTGCAAGCAAACTTGACTTCTTGTCTGTCTTAAGCAAGTGTGTGTGTCAGTCACTCAGTCATGTCCAACTCTTTGTGACCCCGTGGACTGTAGCCCACCAGGCTCCTCTGTCCATGGGGATTGTCCAGGCAAGAATACTGGAGTAGGTTGCCATGCCCTCCACCAGGGGATCTTCCCAACCCAGGGATGTGACCGGGGTCTCCCGCATTGCAAGCATATTCTTTACCATCTGAGCCACCAGGGAGAGAAAATTCCTTTAAAACCCAAATGTGTAACCCTGTCGCACCAAAGGTTAATGTTCGCTTTGACAGAAAGCAACCCGTTCCTCGCAGGGAACGAAGGAGACCTTTTGCACTGACTTTTGCACGTTCATCCTAAAGGAATAAAGACAGAGCAGGACAACTGAGGGGGCCTAGCGAAGGCAAAATAGAAAAGATTTCTGCTCTCATGAAGCTCGGATTCTGGTCGCGGTAAACAGATGGGACTAAGTACACAAACCACAAGCCAGAAGGTTTCAGACTGTGATAAGTCCATCGGGGAAACACAATGGATTCATTCAACAGGGGGAGAGGACAGCTTTACAGAGGGTGACAAGGAAAAGCCTTTCTGAGCAGATGACATTTGAGCTGTACTTTGGATGACAAGCCTGAACACGGCATGAAAATGTGGGGCCCGAGTCCCAGCCAAAAGGGCAAGGGTGTAAGGGGAAGCAGCCTGGCATACCCAAGGAACCAAGAGATCAGTTTGGCTGGTGCCCTGAACATGACATGGTACAGGAGGGGAGGATGGGAGAAGGCTTCTCTTAGGACCCTGCCACCCTAGATAGGATGTGTACTCTCCGCTGAGAAAAACAGGAAGCCTGGCAGACTTGGAAGCAGTGACAGGACACGCGTGGCCTGATTAAGTTGTACAAAGCCTGTGCAAAAAGTGCAGGAGCTCCTTTCTAGTACTGGGATGACTTCAGTACTGGAATATTTGCGCATACTTGATGTACTGATCCTTGTAATATTTAAGATCCACAAGAAAAAAAAAGATCCACAAGAGGGCTCAAAACCAGAGTGGTGACTGCTTCGACAGTCACCTGAAGTGCTTAGAAAGATGGTCTGATCCATGAACTTTAAAGCAATGTTCAAATGCTCAACATGACCTATTTAACAGGCAGGCATCAAGGCTGATGGGGCCCTGAAGGACTAGAAGTTAGTGCAGCAGAGCTGAGAGGAGAGAACGGACTGAGGATGCAGGTAGATGAAGCTGCAAGCTGAGTCAGGCCTGGACAGGGAGGTACTGGGTTCAGGAAGGAGGCCGGCATCTGACAGGCAGCGTGCATCGGTTGGCTGGACATGAAGAGAGACCACCCCTTGTGCCATGGCCCGTCTCTGGGGTGAGGACAGGAGTGTGTGTGTGTCTGTGTGTGTGAGTGCACACGCACACTATGTATGTGTTTTAAGTTACACACAGAGAAGATCATTTTTTGCTGAGCTTGGCAAAGTGGGCAAGTCCTTAAAAAATCCCACTTTAGTGCTTCACGTGCTTAGAGAAAGAACATTCTACTTGTTCCATTTTACATGTGACATCATTTTCCTGTGCTCCATTTCCCTTTTATCCTCTCCCACATCTATCACTCTTCCTATTGTCTGATTTCTTTTCCTATCAACAAGAGGTTGACAAACATTTTCTGTAAACAGCCAGATAGTAAGTATTTTAAGCTGTGTGGACCAAGAGGCAAAATCAGTTCTATTATGTAGGTTTGTTCTACAGTAACAGTGAGGCTTTCTTGGTGGATAAGACGGTAAAGACTCTGCCTGCAATGAAGGAGACCTGGGTTCAATTCCTGGGTTGGGAAGATCCCCCGGAGAAGGCAATGGATACCCACTCCACTATTCTTACCTGGAAAATCCCATGGACAGAGGAGCCTGGCAGGCTATAGTCCATGGGGTCACAAAAGAGTCGGACACAACTGAGCACGCATGCATGCATGGGGTGAGTTTAGAGCCTCAGAAGAGCCCTGTCTCTCAAAAATGAAATTGGCTGAAGGGTGACATTTCCTTAATTTCAAAATTAACTATAAATCTCAATAAGCAAATGCACCTGGGGAGGAGAATACACTGACTCAGATCCTGCACACGAAGACACAACTAAATGTCCAACCATTTATTCAGCACAAGGTTTGTCTTGGAAGCAAAACTGATAGATGTTGGAATAGGATGAAGACCAAGGAGGAAAGAATGCCCTGTCCATTTTGAATCGCATTGTCATCTGGCAAATGCAGATTGGGAATGTACTCTGTGCTAAACGCTGAGGAAGCAGTTTCCCAGTGCAGCCTTGCCCCTGCCCTCTAGCTCCTCCTAATCCAATTCAGTGGAGCCTCAGTCTCAAAAAATCTAAATCCAAAGTTTTGGATGCCACCTTAGAGAACTTGAAATCCACAGCCTTGTTTCATAAATGAGAATACTGAGATTCAGAGAGGTTGATGCTAATTTTTTCTTAATTTATTTTTTTTATTGGAGTATAATTGCTTTACAATGTTGTGTTAGTTTCTGCTGTATAACAGTGTGAATCAGCTGTGTGTATGTTAGTTGCTCAGTTGTGTCCGACTCTTTAGGACTCCATGGACCATAGTCCGCCAGGCTCCTCTGTCCATTGGATTCTCTAGGCGAGAATACTGGAATGGGTTGCCATTTCCTTCTCCAGGGGATCTTCTCAACCCAGGAATAGAACCTGCATCTCCTGCACTGCAGAATTTTTTACCGTCTGAGCCACCAGGGAAGTTACATCAGCTGTAAGTGTATATATATATGTATCCCCTCTCTCTAGAGCCTCCCTCCCACCACCCCCAGCCTGCTGCCCAGGTCATCACAGAGCACCAGGCTGGGCTCCCTGTGCCATACAGCAGCTTCCCACTAGCTGTCTGTTTTACACATGGTAGTATGTATATGTCAATGCTACTCTCAATTTCTCCCACCCTCTCCTCCCCCCTATATCCACAAATCCATTCCACTTCTGTCTTTATTCCTGCTCTGCAGATAGGTTCATCTGTATCATTTTTGTAGATTCCTTTTTCTTTGGTGGCACTGCATGCTGTGTTCCTAGTTCCTAGTTCCCCGGCCAGGGATTGAATCAGTGCCACCTGCTTTGGAAGCAAGGAGTCCTAAGCCCTGGACCATCAGGAACACCCCTTTCTTTGTTAACTTTTGACAATCTATTTAACTTTATGTTTTTGAATATTAGAGAGAACGTGGCCTTCAGTACTTTTGGGGGGAAAGGGTACAGCTTCTAGGAACTTTCAACTTCAGTGTGTACTTGCCCAGGCAGTTTATAAAGATTTGTGGGCTCAGAAAGTCACCTCTGAGTCAGAGAAACAGCAGGAATTTCCAGCTCTTATCATGGAGACGGGCCAGGTCCCCAGTTGACTCACTTGGAGGATGCTGACAGGCCCGAATCCCCAAAGTGAGCTCATTTTGTAGAGTCCGAGGGTGAGAGCTCAAGCCCTTGCCAAACGAGAGCTGAGACCTTACTACATCTGCCCATCAGACAACCGCAGGGTGGAATGAATCTGGACTTAGGCATCAGCTGGAAGGGCGCCTGAAGTTCAGCTCCGCAGAAGTGGCCTTAGGCAGTTTAGTTCATTTCTTAGCCTCATTTTCCTCCTGTGTAAGACGGGATTAATACACACTTCACGATACTGTGGTTAAGACTGAGTGGGCTTATAGTGGGACGAATGAGGGGAAGGAATAGTTAGGGAGTTGACATGTACAAACTGCTATGTTTAAAATGGATAACCAGCAAGGACTTACTGTATAGCACAGGAAGTCTGCTCAATGTTATATGGCAGCCTGGATGGGAGGTAAGTTGGGTGAGAGTGGACACATGTATATATACGGCTGAGTCCCTTTGCTGTCCACCTGTGTGTGTGTGTATTTGTATGTGTGTGTGTGTGTGTGTGTGCACATACTCATTTGCTCAGTCGTGTCCAACTCTTGGCACCCCCATGGACTGTAGCCCACCAGACTCCTCTGTTCATGAGATTTCCCAGGCAAGAATACTGGAGTGGGTGGCCATTTCTGACTTCAACGGATCTTCCAGACCCAGGGATTGAACCTGCATCTCCTGCACTGCAAGCAGATTCTTTACCACTGAGCCAGTGGGGGAGTCTGCTGTCTACCTGAAACTATCACAATATTGTTCATCAGCTATACACCAATATAAAATAGAAAGTTTAGAAAAAATAAAAGATCAAGTGGGCTTATGTAGTCTAGCATACAGGCTGGCACATAACAGATACTCAACAAAACAGAATCGCTAATGTTCAACAAACTTGGTCTCTTAGAAACAGACTGATATTTATGAGCCCAAGTTTCTGTCAGTCAGAAGAGGGATAGAGAGAGGGAAAGTTCGAGAAGTACTGCAGATGACACGTTATTAGTACTCTCCTAGCCTAATTATGGGCTTCCTGGGTGGTTCAGCTGGTAAAGAACCTGCTTGCCAATGCAAGAGAGGCAGGTTTCATCCCTGGGTCAGGAAGATCCCCGGAAGGAAGAAATGGCAACCAACTCCAGTGTTCTTGCCTGGGAAATCCTATGAACAGAGGAGCCTGGAGGGCTACAGTCCATGGGGTCCCGGAGAGTCAGATACAGCTGAGCAACTGAGCAAACACAGCCTAGTTACAGGCTTTAGAAGGGTCCTGGAGTCTCCCCAGGTCTGAGGGAGTTACAGACATCGACCCTGGTCAGTGTCCTCCTGGGCACCACTTCAACTTCAAGATCCTTGCAGCCCACTGCTCACACCAGCCACTACCAAGCTGACTAACTGCAGGCTTTACCAGCCTCACTGGCTGCGTCTCAAGAGTTTCTCACCAAGATGCACTGCCCGTTCTTGCTTTCTACCTGTGAGCTTCCTTGCCTGCAGCAGAGAACACCCCAAAAACCCCCTGAACACACACCAGGCAGGATGGAGGAGTGCACACTCGCAGGACCGCCCTGGCCCAAAACCCAGGAGTCTACGCTGATGCTTCTTGTTTGCCCATGATCTTCCCCGTGGAGAGTCCTCAGACACATTTCACGATGCTTTTCAGGAGGTTGCACCAAACTGAGTATAAGTGGTGACCACCTCCGTAACACTCCCTTCTGCTGGCTCTCCCTCTGTCCATTCTTTGCTCCTGCACCCAGGTCACATTCTTAAATTAACTACCTGCGCACAAGCCTCTATCTCAGGCTCCGCTTTCAGGGGAGTGCAGGCTGACATTACCTATTCCCACGGTTACCCAGAATAACAGGTTTGTGGAGTTGAAAGGGACTTGAAAGAGAGTTTACTTCGAGAAAGAGAACTAAATGGCTGGGTGTTGCTCTGTACCCTTCACGCCTGTGACAAAGGTCACTAACTCAGTGTGACACTCTCTCCCAGTGAGCCCAGACACTTCAGCATCCTCTCTGCACTGCTTCAGGCAGCCTCCATCAGCTAACTGAGGCTGATGCTCCAGATAAATTCATTTGCTACCCTGAGCCCTGCAGACCCAGCTGGGGCAAATCTCAGTTCTATGACTTGTTACTCATGTAGCCTTGAAATAACTTCTCTAACTCCCATGAATTTCATTTCTCTCATGGACAAAATGGGCATAATAATGGCACAATAATTCCTTCCACGGTGTTACAAGGAATTTTTATTTATTTAATATTTAATTACATAACACAGGGCTTCCCAGGTGGCTGAGTGGTAAAGAGTCCGCCTGCCAAGCTGGCGATGCAGGTTTAATCCCTGAGTTGGGAAGATCCCCTGGAGGAGGAACTGGCAACCCACTCTAGTATTCTTGCCTGGGAAATCCCATGAACAGAGGAGCCTGGTGGGCTACGGTCCATGGGGTCACAAAACAGTCGGACACCACTTAGTGACCAAACGGCAACATAACATACTGAAGCACCTAAGAACACATCTGGCACATACACAATACATGTAATTCTGTTCTCTCTTGCTTTTATTTTAAAATACAACGAGCAGGGGAAGTACAGACACAATGACTCATTGTGTAAACTTGGCCAAGAAACCCCATCTCCATATTTTACATCTGTAAAAAGGATACAGTAATTTATATGCCATTTCTCATTGTAGGGAGAATCAAACATAGTGAATAGATCATAGTACTATTTCCAGTAATAATATTAGGATTATTACAAACATTAAGTTAGTAATAATATCATTACTCATGTTGTTTCAAATGAAAACTTCTAAGGCTAGTGAGTGTAGTAATCATGTCTTTTTACTCTGTTTTTGATGGTTTGACATCTGGGGCCTTGCTGACACTAGAGGGACCGCCTCTCCCTGCATTACCCAACCATTCTTATCTAGAGATAAGATATGGCTCACCTGCAAGCATAACTTTCATACGCAAACTCATCAACCCAGAGTTCACACCGCAACCACCTCCTTTATTTTGTATTCTCACAATTTGGGTGACTATTCCCCTGCCCTAGTCACCCCGTGGCCTGGCACCAGACAGCTAGTAACAGCCCCTTATGCCCCAGAGCCTGCTGCTGCTGCTAAGTCGCGTCAGTCGTGTCCGATTCTGTGCAACCCCATAGATGGCAGCCCATCAGGCTCCCCCGTCCCTGGGATTCTCCAGGCAAGAACACTGGAGTGGGTTGCCATTTCCTTCTCCAATGCATGAAAGTGAAAAGTGAAAGTGAATTCGCTTAGTCATGTCCGACTCTTAGTGACCCCATGGACTGTAGCCTACCAGGCTCCTCCATCCATGGGATTTTCCAGGCAAGAGTACTGGAGTGGGGTGCCATTGCCTTCTCCACCAGAGCCTGCTAAAATCATTCAAACTAGCCAATCCTAAGCCTGTTTACCCTGCCTTGCTGTCCCTTCCTCTAGAAACCACAAAAAGCTTTCTTCCTAATATTTTTCCCTTGCTCTCTCGGCCTCCTGACCAACTCTGGTGCTTCCCTGGGTGCCCTCACTCTCACCCCCAGTGTGGCATCATTCACCATACTTGAGTAATAACAAAACAAACCCTCATATTAAAGCAATGAGGCTCAGAGATCAATGTCACCTACCTGATTGAAGGCAGAACCCTCAGTCCCTGATCTATTACACTGTGCTGCCTCCCAGCTGGGGCATTAGGCAAACCTGACCACCATCTATAGGAAGATAAGCTCAAGGCAGGGTCTGTTGATCAAGAAATACTGACCAAGGAGTTCTCCAAGCACCTTGGGGACCCTGCAGCATGGTGGTAAGGGGAAGGAGAAGGAGGTTCAGTAAGTCCTAGGGTGACCTTCCTGGCCTGGTCAGCTCTGAACCCAGTGATGGGGGAAGAATCTGGAGTCTTGACTACAGAAACCTGAAACTGCTGTAGCTCACCACAATAAAAGATTTATTCTTAAATGTCACAACCAGTGTTTATATGAGAGGAGAGACGTTACTTCTGACGTCACAGCTAAAAGGAGGTACACATGATAAAATGTGAAAAGTCATCAAGCTGCTAATCTCTGACTCCAAAGGTCCTCCTTCTAAACCAAAATCAAGGCCGTGAACAATTCTGCCATCACTTTTCCTCTTTTTGATGGATGGGCTTAATGATGTTTATGATCACTTACATCTCTAAATGGGCTTCCCTGGTGGCTCAGACGGTAAAGAATCTGCCTGCAATGCGGGAGACCTGGGTTCGATCCCTGGGTCAGAAAGATCCCCTGGAGAAAGGAATGGACCCACACCAGTATTCTTGCCTGGAGAATTCCATGGATAGAGGAGCCTGGCAGGCTACAGTCCATTGGAGTCACAAAGAGTCGGACACATCTCTAAATAACTATACTTTTCACATTATTTTACAAAACCTCAAAAGGTTCCCTTTTATCTATTAGCTACACAAGAAAGGTATCAGAAAAATTGAAGAAACAGCCAGCAACAAAGAATAATCATATGCCAAATTATAAGAACTAGCAAACAAAGAGGGTGGCAGGCCAGTGATTTATTTCAAAAACTGTGGAAAATGATCAAACTATAAGGTGAGTAGAAGATATCAGACTTTTATGAAGATAGAAATTCAGACTACAAGAAGTCTGAAAGATTATGAAATATGAAAATCTTCATTCTATGAACAAGGATACAAGTTCAGAGTGGCTAAATAAATTGCTTTAAGATGAAGCAGCAAACAAATAAGAAAAATATTAATGTTTGAAAGTCTAGAGATGTGAACCCACTCTAGCATACCTACATATCATAGGTTAACATGGATTATTTCAGGGGAAAATAAAGAAATTCCAACAGTTTACAACTTCATTTTTAGTTGGGCAAGCCCATGAGAGGATCAATATTTCACAGAATATTTTATACGATAATTTTAAAAATTAAATGTAGAAATGAGATCTCTGAAGTCAAAATTCATGATCAAAATGGTCTTGAAATGAACATTTACTTCCTCAAAGGGACTGACAATATTTTAAAATATGTATATAGAAGTACAGATTTGTCACTGGGTTAGAAAAGACTTGAAATGATCAAACAAGAAAAAGAATATAATCAGTTCCTGGACTGGTGGACACTTTTTTTTTTTTAAGGTAAAAAGCATGCTTGCCCTCTGCTGACCACCTAAAACTCTACTTAGTGACATGCAGTTTCTACCCGAATGCACATAAACCAGAATATATTTAGAGGCTGGTCTATTTCTAGTCACACAAGTTTTGTTTCCTAAATAAGACTTCGTATTACCATTTTGGGTTGCTCCCAAAAATTCCGGTATTCCATATGGTTGAAGATGGGGTCCCATCTTCTTCACAAGACCTCGTGCGAACTGTGTATAGTACTGTCTTCAACCCGTTCGTTGGTTCCTATTGCATATTCCACGGTGAGGAGGAAGGCAGGGTTTGTGAGAGAGGCAGGAAATGAGAAAGACAGGCATGTTCCAAAGTTGAGATTCTGAACTGCTTTCCAAATTTTTTCAGATGTGAAAATTTCTTTAGTTTGCAAAAACTGTTATAAATGATAGCACAGAACATATACATTCAGCTTTTGGAGAATCACACAGTATGGTAGCTATCCTAATTACAGCTCAAAAACCTACTACAGTAAATTTCTTAATGCATCAAGAATATTATAGCTGAAATTTTATCTCAGTTAAATAATTATATATTTGTAAAAACTTCTATAGACATCTGGAAAGGGTCACTGGGATGTATTAAATTTATTTTTGATACAATATGAGAATAAACTTACCTGCTCATGAGTGATCATATTGATTTTATTTTCAGATTCCTCTTCAGTTACATGCTTAATTTAGGTCAATTTAATTTATATTAACCAAATAATGAGCCCCCCAAATTTCTAGAATTTCTGTAACACTGATAATAATTTACATGCAATGGAATTAAAACAATGAACTATTAATACCTGGGTAGAATTAGCTTGAGAAGATTAACAAAAATAGGTAAAGAAAATACATTATTTCACTTAGTTCTCATAGTGCCTCTGAAGCCTTGGTTAAATGATTCAGTGAATAGGGCTACCAACCATTTACGACAGTACAAGTTTACACAGTTATTAAGGGTGTCAACAGAATGGGGAAGACTAGAGATCTCTTCAAGAAAATTAGAGATACCAAGAGAACATTTCATGCAAAGATGGGCTCGATAAAGGACAGAAATGGTATGGACCTAACAGAAGCAGAAGATATTAAGAAGAGATGGCAAGAATACACAGAAGAACTGTACAAAAGAGATCTTCACGACCCAGATAATCACGATGGTGTGATCACTCACCTAGAGCCAGACATCCTGGAATGTGAAGTCAAGTGGGCCTTAGAAAGCATCACTACGAACAAAGCTAGTGGGGGTGATGGAATTCCAGTTGAGCTATTCCAAATCCTGAAAGATGATGCTGTGAAAGTGCTGCACTCAATATGCCAGCAAATTTGGAAAACTCAGCAGTGGCCACAGGACTGGAAAAGGTCAGTTTTCATTCCAATCCCAAAGAAAGGCAATGCCAAAGAATGCTCAAACTACTGCACAATTGCACTCATCTAACACACTAGTAAAGTAATGCTCAAAATTCTCCAAGCCAGGCTTCAGCAATATGTGAACCATGAACTTCCTGATGTTCAAGCTGGTTTTAGAAAAGGCAGAGGAACCAGAGATCAAATTGCAAACATCCACTGGATCATGGAAAAAGCAAGAGAGTTCCAGAAAAACATCTATTTCTGCTTTATTGACTATGCAAAGCCTTTGACTGTGTGGATCACAATCAACTGTGAAAAATCCTGAAAGAGATGGGAATACCAGACCACCTGATCTGCCTCTTGAGAAACCTGTATGCAGGTCAGGAAGCAACAGTTAGAACTGGACATGGAACAACAGACTGGTTCCAAATAGGAAAAGGAGTACGTCAAGGCTGTATATTGTCACCCTGCTTATTTAACTTCTATGCAGAGTACATCATGAGAAACGCTGGACTGGAAGAAGCACAAGCTGGAATCAAGATTGCTGGGAGAAATATCAATAACCTCAGATATGCAGATGACACCACCCTTATGGCAGAAAGTGAAGAGGAACTAAAAAGCCTCTTGATGAAAGTGAAAGAGGAGAGTGAAAAAGTTGGCTTAAAGCTCAACATTCAGAAAACGAAGATCATGGCATCCGGTCCCATCACTTCATGGGAAATAGATGGGGAAACAGTGGAAACAGTGTCAGACTTTATTTTTTGGGCTCCGAAATCACTGCAGATGGTGACTGTAGCCATGAAATTAAAAGACGCTTACTCCTTGGAAGGAAAGTTATGACCAACCTAGATAGCACATTCAAAAGCAGAGACATTACTTTGCCAGCAAAGGTTCATCTAGTCAAGGCTATGGTTTTTCCTGTGGTCATGTATGGATGTGAGAGTTGGACTGTGAAGAAGGCTGAGTGCCGAAGAATTGATGCTTTTGAACTGTGGTGTTGGAGAAGACTCTTGAGAGTCCCTTGGACTGCAAGGAGATCCAACCAGTCCATTCTGAAGGAGATCAGCCCTGGGATTTCTTTGGAAGGAATGATTATAAAGCTGAAACTCCAGTACTTTGGCCACCTCATGCGAAAAGTTGACTCATTGGAAAAGACTCTGATGCTGGGAGGGATTGGGGGCAGGAGGAGAAGGGGACGACAGAGGATGAGATGGCTGGATGGCATCACTGACTCGATGGAAGTGAGTCTGGGTGAACTCTAGGAGTTGGTGATGGACAGGGAGGCCTGGCGTGCTGCGATTCATGGGGTCGCAAAGAGTTGGACATGACTGAGCGACTGAACTGAACTGAACTGATCCTTTTCAAGAGGAAGCTAGTTTTGGTGGCCATTATTCATGTAAAATCTCAAATCCCTCCAATGAGCTTTCAGATAACTGTTATATGCATTAATCTTATGAATCTAAATTAACCAAAAGACTCCATGTTCTATTATTCATTGTTATGGTTATTAGAGAATAATAAATGTTTTTCAGGTATATCTAACATTAACAAACTGGTAAGGTAGATAGGCAAGTAGATAAACAGTGTATAAAAATCTAAACTATAAGAGGGGAACTAAGAGGTATTATTTATATTTCAAGGAGGAATTACTAATTTGCTCTTTTGATGCATTTTCCAATCTTTTCTTTTTTTTAAAAAAAGAATATATTCACCGCTTTTTTAAATAATAATTTTCCAAGTGAGGTTTACTTTTTAAAGCCATATTTAAATTAATGATTGATCTATAATCAACCTGAGTTTCCTACATATGGTCTTCCCAGACGGCATTAATGGTAAAAAATTCAACTGCCAATGCAGGAGACATGGGTTTGATCCCTGGGTCTGGAAGATCCCCTGGAGAAGGAAATGGCAACCCATTCCCGTACTTTTGGCTGGAGAATCCCATGGGCAGAGAAGCCTGGCAGGTCACAAAGAGTTGGATAAGACTGAGCACACGCATACACACACACATATCCTACATATAGTGAGAGAGCAAGAAAGAGCAAACCCACTGACAGAGTCTTCTGTGTACCTGCAACTATACTAAGCATTTACCACCATGATCCCATTTACTCCTCAAATAAAAACTGTGATATGAAAAAAAAAAAAAAACCAACTGTGATATGTGTTATTATCCCCAGTTTACTTAGGAAAGCACTAAGGCCCAAAGAAGTAATTTAAGAGATTATGAGATTAAGATTATAAAACTAATAAAATTATATAATCAATAGTTGGCTGTGCTTGAATTCAAAGATTCATTTGATTTTAGGTATAACCCAAATGCCTGACTTGACAATTTGAAAAATCAAACCCATTTGAAACAATTTCCTCAATAAAAGAATCACCTACCTTTGAGTGGTTCTAATACTTAATGGATTTTCCAAAACATACTGAAAACTATATGAGATTAGTTGCACAGAATTATGAGCTACACGCCAGTTTTTTCATACATCACCCCACTATACATCTCTGCAAAAAGTATTATGTGTATTAAAATTTAAAATACTGTTTTTCATGATCCTGACCATCATACTCTGTTAAACATGTTCTTCTGTGTTAAACCATCATTAAATTATAAAATCATTAGCATTACTCACTGAACAAAACAAATTAAATGCACTACACATTTTAATACATTATTAAACTTTAAAATCGGGAACAAATCCCTTAAGAAATGCATGGGAGGGGCTGGTAGAGCGCCTTGATGAAAGAAGACTTGACAAACACAGATACTTTGAATCCTCACTCTTTTTTCTTCACCAAAGAGATCTTTATACTCTGAGACAATGGTAAGATTCAGCAAGAGTGGGAAGATTGTTAAAGAAAAGGCAGACTCCTTGGCATTCAAGCACGTCTCAGGCATATCACCGTTAGATTAAAAGTTTATAAAGTATGTAAAAGCAGAGAGCCCAGAAGCAGGCTGCCTTTACAACATCTTCTGCCTGTCCTCCAGTTCGGTTCAGTTCAGTTCAGTCACTCAGTCGTGTCCAACACTTTGCGACCCCATGAATCGCAGCACGCCAGGCCTCCCTGTCCATCACCAATTCCCACAGTTCACTCAAACTCACGTCCATCGAGTCGGTGATGCCATCCAGCCGTCTCATCCTCTGTCGTCCCCTTCTCCTCCTGCCCCCAATCCCTCCCAGCATCAGAGTCTTTTCCAATGAGTCAACTCTTCGCATGAGGTGGCCAAAGTACTGGAGTTTCAGCCTGTCCTCCAAAGGATATACAAAAGCCCTTTTTTATTCCTTTTTTCTAAAGATTGCTTTGTTGTTGTTGTTGTTCAGTCACCCATTCGTGTCTGACTCTTTGTGACCCCATGGACTGCAGCACGCCAGGCCTCCCTGTCCCTTACCACCTCCCGAAGGTTGTCCAAGTTCATGTCCAGTGTGTCAGTGATGCCATCCAGCCCAAATCATCCTCTGATGCCCTCTTCGCCTTCTACCCTCAATCCTTCAATACAGATTGCTTTATCCCGTGCTACATTTCCATTCCCTGTTACATTTTGGTTTTTCAACCTTTCATAAAAATACTTAAATATTAATATTTGAATGTGAAAAAGAATAGTTACATGTATATATACAACGGAACCACACTTGCTGTACACATGAAACTAACACAACCTTGTTAATCAACTCTAATATAAAAGTTAAAAGAAAGATTTTTTAAAATACTTGAATGTGCTCTATCCATTGCATTTCACACTAGTATGAACCACTCGTGGACAGTCTGAACTTTCTGTATTTCTAGCCTTTCCTTCTCCTCCTCCAAGGCAAGCTGATCTTCTTCCCCCATCTCTCGAATTTTATCCATCTTTGTCCACATCTCCACTTCCATTCCATTGCCCCAGCCAAGTGCACAGGGGAAGGCTTATTTTCCCTGAAGACTGAGATCCAGCTCATCCTGCAAACACTGGGTCAACTGCCACCTCCTCCCTGGGTTGTTCCCAGACCAACAGTGAAGCAGTGCTCTCCCCTTTCTTTCAGAAGTCCGCCAGGAGGTCATGTTCTCCCCATTCTTCTTCACCCATTTTCATTGCTTAGTGTTGTCAATGATGCTGTTCTATGAACACATGCGCTTACTCTTCACCACAATGCATCATTAAAAGCCATACCAGAAAACTGGAAAGCAGACTGTTATCAAGCTTATTCACATTCTTCACTTGGCACCATCCAAGATACTCGAAAAACAAGGAGTGACAATAAGCCACAGTGAGGCCAACACTGTGAAGCCAAAAAAAAAAAAATATATATATATATATATATGTATGTATATATATAAAACACTTCTGTATCTTCAAAAAATGGGGGAGAAACTATGGCGTATTTCATAGAATTTTAGGGCTGAAATGAATCTTGGAGACCGTCAGTGTAGAGGTGGAGACCCTAATGCAAAAGGGGTGAGAAACTTGTCCTGAATTTCAGAGCTGGGATGGGACAGAACAGAACTTGAGCACAGCTCTGCTGACACACAGACCAAAGCTCTTTTTAGGATATTCTACTGCAAAAGAAAAGTGAACGCATCAGTCGCTCAGCCATGTCCAACTCTTTGTGACCTCATGGACTGTAGCCCTCCAGGCTCCTCTGTCCATGGAATTCTACTGTCCTGTTGTAAATGCCTATTAAAAGGGCATACTTTACACACCAATTATTTAAGGAGCCTTAATTTGCAATAAAGTGTTCAGAATAAATACAGAATAAAACTACTGAACCATAAATCTAAAACCAATACACTCCTCACAATAAACATTAAACAAACAATAACACAAAAAACGCATGGTAAGCTCCCGGGGAGTAGCAGCCACACCTTTATCCTCGTGGTCACACCTATGCTGTAGGGTACCCCACTGTCCATTGCTAGCCTCCTCTGGCCTGGCACGTGGCTGGGCACTAGAGCTGTAAAATGTATCCAGGGGAAATCTGAACACCTCTTTCTTTCCTCATAGGTCTCCCAGTAGGAGGCCGACATAATCCAAAAATTATCAATCATTGAATTCAAAGATTAATTTGTAGCATCTGAATAATTTGAAGCTGTCATGAAAGACCTGAATTGAGAGGATTTAGAACTAGCATTCTCAAGCCAGGTTGAAGATTGGGTTTTAGGGGGGTGTTGAAAACAACTTCCTTAGACTTCACCAAATGAATCAGAATCTCAGGGATGGGATCTGAGCATCCCTCAATTTTAATTTGATTCATCACTTTAATTCTGATAATTCTGACACACATAATTGAGAACCGTATGTTTGAAGGGTGGAAGTTTCGTCACTTGGGTCCTTCCCTTTTTTTCTTTCTGTTTCCTGTCCAATTGGCAAGACTTTTTCAACTGCAAGTGACAAAAACCCACCCTTCTTCAGCTCAGAGGGGAATGTGCTAATGCAACTGAAGTCAGGAGTGACAGGAAGCAGGGATGGGGTGCCTCAGAACATCCCCCTGAGACCTCCTATTTTCTGAGTCCCTCTCTCACTTGATGGCCCCTCTGGCCATCAAATTCCACGGCCAGGCATCATAACCACTCTTGTTCCTCTCACACGACACAGGGCTGTGAGCAGAAACGTAAGCTCTGCTTTCTCCACCCAGAGCCACTGCAGTGAGTGTGGCCAAAGCAAAACCCACCTTCATGCTGATGGCTCTCCCCTTCAGTTTACGACCTCAACCCCAAGTGACCGTGAATCCCGCCACATTGCCCTATTCCACTCACTCCCCCGCTTCTGGATAACAATTCCCACCTTTAACGGATTGGGTAAGGCTGACTTTTAATTTCATGGTTGCAGTCACCATTTGCAGTGATTTTGGAGCCCCTCAAAATACAGACTGTCACTGTTTTCACTGTTTCCCCACCTATTTGCCATGAAGTGATGGGACTGGATGCCATGATCTTTGTTTTCTGAATGTTGAGTTTTAAGTTAACTTTTTCACTCTCCTCTTTCACTTTCATCAAGAGGCTCATTAGTTCTTTGCTTTCTGCTATAAAGGTGGTGTCATCTGCATATTTGAGGTTATTGACATTTCTCCTGGCAATCCTGATTCCAGCCTGTGCTTCATCCAGCCCGCATTTCACATGTACTCTGCATATAAGTTTAATAAGCAGGGTGAGAAATACGCAACCTTGACACAACCTGATGTGAAGAACTGACTCATTTGAAAAGACCCTGATGCTGGGAAAGACTGAAGGCAGGAGGAGAAGGGAACGACAGAGGATAAGATGGTTGGATGGCATCACCAACTCGATGGAGAAGAGTTTGAGCGAGCTTCCGGAGTTGGTGATGGACAAGGAAGCCTGGTGTGCAGCAGTCCATGGGGTCTCAAAGAGTCAGACATGACTGAGTGACTGAATTGATTGATTAAGGCTAACAGTATGGAGGGCAATCTGCTTTACTGAGATCCACCCACTTAAATATTTATCTCATCCAAAAATAAACCCTTACAGAACCTCTAGAATAGTGTTCAACCACGTATGTGGGCACCGCAGCCTTTCCAAGTTGACGTCGTGGTGGATCTCTCCCGAATGGACCTCTTGTGGAAAAGGAGGGCCGGGTTGGACAGGGGCACTGACTGTTCCTCACAGGATGAGGTAGGAAGGCAGAACGAAGGACTGGGAGCTGATTGGCAGGTGTGTGTGGTGCTGAGTCTGTGAAAATTCTCTTCAGATAACTTCAGTCCTCTCGAAAAGTAGGAAGCAAGGTTCTCTGATAAGAGTGAATATGGTGGACCAGGTGTCAGGAGGTTGAGAACCAAAGGGAAGGGAAGGCGGGAAACAGAAGTATTACACAATGGCAAATAAAGATGTTACGCAATATGGACTTAAGAGAATAGGGAAGTCTGAACTTTGAAGACTGGGACCTATTTGTACATGTCTTCCTAACTCTGCTATAAACTCCCTGGAAGCAAAACTGGTATCTTATTCTGCCGTCCACTTATCTCAGGGTTTCTCACACTTGAAGTCACTGAACAGTGAACACCTGCTTTCCTTTAAGGGCCTGAGCAATGAGACCTTTTCAAACTCACCTGTCTGCCTCCAATACCATTTCTATACCCAGAGGTAAAATAACCTGTGAAAAGTCTTACCTCAAATACGTAGCAGAACTAGAAATTTAACTCTTCTCTTTGGTTCTATAGCCTGAACCATTCTGATATATTGCCACCTGAAGTATTCTGAACAAGTGTAAACGATCAAGTAACTCACTCCCTTCTATTCTGGTTTTGTACCAAGAGTTTCATCCGATTTTTCCTGAAATGGCCTTCCTGTCTCTGCTGTAAGTTCCAGGGACATGCTTTAATTTCCAAATGTCCTTATTCAATCCCTTTCAAACAACTCTCTGCTTTAATTCTCAGAAACAGTGTTGCTTTGAGTCTTCAGGAATGCTATGTTTTTTCATAGCCTTGAACTTACTCTGGGATTCAGGGTCTTGTGATTCCTCTATGTTGGGCCCTGAAACTAGTCTTATAGCTTATACTTGTCAAAGGGGAATTCCTGATAGCTGGCTTAGCTCTGACTCAGGTGGAGTCACAGGTCATGCTCTTCATAGTCAGCTCTGTATGTCTGGTTTCTCAGCATTTTGTGAGTCAATAATGACTACAAAGAAAATTGTCCATAGTCATTTAATTCCATATTATGATGAATATTGATTCTTTCCAAGGGAAGTTCTATTTTTAAGTTATTAATGCATTATTTATTAATATATTACTAAATGCACCAGACATTTTCTTCTAAGTGCTGAGAACACAGAGATGAATGAAAAGAAAAGTGATTGTCATACTAGCTGCTGACACACTGACTAGGGAGAGATACATGTTGACAGATAATTATGACACATTGTGAAGTGAATTCTGAAATGCTGGGAGCGGCTCAGGGAGGAGACGGCAAACTCCGCTTGGGAAAGACCTGGAAAATTTCCAGAGAGATGGAGCTTTGACACTGGGACCAAAAGGGCAGAAAGAAAGATGACAACAGAATCAGAAAGAGACATACTGGGATTCCCTGGTGGTCCAGTGGTTAAGACTTGGCCTTCCAAACAGGGGGTGAGGGTTCAATCCTTGGTCAGGGAACTAAGATCCCACATGCCTTGCAGTCAAAAAACCAAAACATAAAAACAGAAGCAATATTTTAACAAATTTAATAAAGACTTTAAAAGAGGTCCATATTTTTTTTAGAAATATTTTTTAAAAACAGAGAGATGCTGTGTTTGAGGACAGGTACCTTCTGTAGAGCTGAAATACATGTATTTTGGGAATTAATTTGAGAATGTCAAACTCCTGGTAGAATCATATCACTTCCTTAGTGATTATCTCCTCTAACTTCCTCGTTCATAGATGAGAAAACTGAGGCTCAGAGGCAGTGAGAAATGTTATTATACCATTTCCTCTTCTGTGGGATTTCGTAAATACCATGATCCCTGTTCTCTCTGAATAAGGATACAGATATACATATACAGGTTATTTTCCTGACCTGCATGCAACGGTAGCATCTTAGTAAATTTGGAAATAGCAGTTGGAAAAAAAATTAAAAAGCTCCCACTGCTCTGTATTCTTCTTCACTCCCAAGGTTTCAGAAACCCTGTGAAAAGTATGCTCTGGATATCATCAAAATTCCAGTCATTTTCTGTCATCCTGTGATAGACAGAAACAATGCTCCTGCAATGTTTCTTGTTTTTCCTTTTATTGATATGGTCAGTTTCAAGGAAGGGGGTGGATTTGAAAATAAATATACACCTATCACAAAACAGTTAGAAAATGGTCAGTATTCGAAGTTGTTGACAGATCAAGAATGATCAATTTTTACTAGTTGAATAACCTAGTATTATTCTAAATGTATTACCCATGCCATGAGATGGCCTCAAATATGCATCATCCTTAATTACTTAAAGGCCCTCTTTCCCATCACAGAAACACAGTGCTTAAGACTCCAGTTCTGTGTTCTTTTTTATAAGACAGTGACAGTTTTAAAGTCCAAAAACAGACGCTATTTCAGCTGTTGGTTCTATTCGGCCAGCATTTCTTCTCAAATATGACTGTCTTAAAAGAGTACAAATACAGAGTTTCAAACGGGGATTGAGTTATCTTAGTCCCACTAAAGCAGACTGAGAAAACTGACACGAGTCAGTTACTTCGGCGTCTAAAAAGAGGAAAAACTAGTCCTTTAAAAATATTATAGCTGCCTATAAAGTGGAAGGCAATTTGCATCTATCTTGCAAGGCAATGTAATTAAGAACATTTTTACCTAGAAGGCAATGGCACCCCACTCCAGTACTCTTGCCTGGAAAATCCCATGGACGGAGGAGCCTGGTGGGCTGCAGTCCATGGGGTCGCTAAGAGTCGGACACGACTGAGCGACTTCACTTTCACTTTTCACTTTTCACTTTCATGCACTGGAGAAGGAAATGGCAACTCACTCCAGTGTTCTTGCCTGGAGAATCCCAGGGATGGCCGAGCCTGATGGGCTGCCGTCTACGGGGTCGCACAAAATCAGAGAGGACTGAAGCAACTTAGCAGCAGCAGCACACAACTTTATTAACTTATGTTTGGAACTAAAGAAACTGCTTGAGAGTAGATCTCAACATATGGAAAAGCACAAGAACAAATAAAACATGTAGATGCTTCAGGAACAAGACTTTTGTTTGAACATTTTTGAGATCTATGTGTTGTTCTCAAGGTAAGGCAAACACTGCCCAAGGAAGTCGATTGCAGTATCACAGGGTTCAGACATAAGTCATACAAAATGAGAAAGGGCACTGCTAAGATTTGGTCTAGCAATACTATTCTATTATAGATCCACCCTGTAAAAATCAAGCCCAGGCAGAGCTATTTTGTAAAAAAATAAGAAAAATAGAAGAGCTGATTAAATACAAAAGAAGAAACATAATCAGTGAAGAGATGAAACATTAAGGTTGGATCTTTGTCAAATAACATGAGAACTATTTACAGAACTGCTACCCAGAAATTTCATGGCAATGGCACTTCCTCTATTTTCTATGATAGCTTATCTCTAGTAAAAAAAATATACTCAATCCTTGGCTAGGAAACTAACTGCTAAAGTTTTCCTCCTATTTTTGTTTAATTAAGTAGTTGGAAACAATATTCAACATAGCGCAAAGGAACCTGAGTCTACTTGACAAGTAAAATGAGTGAAATCTAAGTAGCACAATCAGACATTAGTCTGCACTAACAAGGCATTAGTCTCTGTCATCTGCAGACTCTTTATTGCTTATGGCTGGGACTCAAACAGCCCTGAGTCACACTGACACTATGACTTTATTCCATGGTCCCTACGAACACTGTAAGATTTGATTTTCTATACCTTTCTTTTTAGGTTGAAACATCTCACCCAAGGAATAAGTTAGAAAAAGCTGTGTGGTGGCTATGTTATTTGCAGTCCAAAGACTCCAACTCCAACCACCAATAGAGTGAGTTCCATCTCCAGTGTCTCCCTGCACGGTAAATCTAGAGATTAAAATAAGAGGGGAAAGTTCTGTAAATACATACGGGAGAATTTCAACAGAGGAAAGAAAAACACTTTTTTGAATCAATTCCTTCAGAAAAATAAAAATTTGAAAGACTTCACTTTTGGATGTATTCCCTTAAATACAAAGAGGCACTTTAACTTCAAAATATGTCCTTTTTTTTTTTTTTTCAGAATTTCAGTATTAAGCCATGTTGCCATTTGCCCACAGATGTATCAGAGTCACAAGTGCTGTGGTCAGAAGTCTTTCCCCTTCTTCAGTTGACTGGTGATTTCATATGTTCTAGGAATATTTTTATCTTTTGGCATGATGCTCTATACCATATGGTATAACACACTGACAAGCAAAAAGGGTAGAACTAGTTTGAAATATATACACATATATACACACATATATTTATACATTTATATATTCACACACACATACACTGCATGCATAGTGAAAGAAGTTGCATGGATGCCTGCAAAGAAATAAGGGCAAAGTGACACACTCTGCATACAGAACTGAGCTTCTTTGTCCCCGTGGAAAAAGGTCATTCAAAATCCAAAGCAAGACTGAGAGTTCACTACAGGCCTGAAAGCATTCAAGAGACACAAGAGAAACCCCTATGCTTTGCTACAGTATCAAGTAATATTTGAACCGCCTGCAACACTTATATCACACAATATTTAATGCTGCTTCTCTAAGTGCAATGGTAACTGCAGCAGCCCCACACAACAAGTTGCAGAATCCATTTAGGAGACAGTGTTAAAATGGGAAATACACCAAACTATCTTTAATGGATTCCAGAGGGTGAAAATATCCTTCATCTCGGGTTTCAGGTTCCTTCAACATGATTTTCCTTCTGAAAACAGTGATCTAGAATCAAATTTTACAATCAAAAGGATTAAGGTATGACACTCAGCCTGCTCATTATTCTTCCTGTCAAAAGGTCGTTTTCGTTGTTCAGTCACCCAGTCATGTCTGATTCTGTGACCCCATGGATTGTAGCCCGCCGGGTTCCCCTGTCCATGGGATTTCCCAGGCAAGAATACTGGAGTGGGTTGCCATTTCCTTCTCCAGGGGATCTTCTCCACCCAAGGACCAAACCAGGATGCCCTGCATTAGCAGGCGGATTCTTTACCACTGAGCCAACGTGATTTTCCTTTGGAAAACAGTGATCTTGAATCAGATTTTACAAGTTTTCAAAAAGATTAAGGTGTAACAGCCTGCTCATTGTTCTTGGAATCCTCCAGACAAGAATACTGGAGTGGGTAGCCATTCCCTTCTCCAGGGGATCTTCTCAACTCAGGGATAGAACTAATGTCTCCTGCATGGCAGGCAGATTCTTTACTGTCTGAGCCACCAGGGAAGCCCTGTCAGTAGGTAGGAATCCTGAGAAAACACACAGAGGAAAAGCTTCTTAACAATGATTTCTTGGATAGGACACCAAAAGCACAGGCCACAAAAGCAAAACTGAACAAGCGGGGCCATGCCAAACTCAAGAGCTTCTGCACAGGAAAGGAAACGACTGATAAAATGAAAAAGCAACTGACAGGATGGGAGAAAATATTTGCAAACCATATATCTGACAAAGCATTTACTACTCAATATCTATAGGTAACTCCAACAACTTAATAGCAAAAAAACCAAATAACCTGATTAAAAATGCAAAAAGGAACAGAATAGGTGTTCTTCTAAAGAAGACATACAAATGTCATTCTCTTACAAATGTGAGAAGGTGCTCAACATAACTAATCATCAGAGCAATGCAAATCAAAACTAGAATGAGATATAACCTCACACCTGTAAGGATGACTACTATTAAAGAGAAAAAAGCCAAGTGCTGGCAAAGATGTAAAGGGAACTTTTGTACTGTTGGTGGGGATGTAAGTAAATTGGTACAGTCACTCTAAAAAAACAGAAAGTTCCTCAAAAAATTAAAATTAGAACTACCATATGATCCAACAATTCCACTTCTGGGTATATATCCCCCCAAAATTGAAATAAGGATATGTGTACTTCCCAAAGAGATATGTGCACTTCCATGTTCATTAAAGCATTATTCATAATAGCCCAAGACACAGAAGCAACCCGAATGTTCATCAATGGGCAAACAGATAAAGAAAATGGGGTTTATACATACAATGGATTGTTATTCAGCCTTAAGAAGGAAGCCCTGCCATTTGTGACTACATGAATGAACCTCAGGGAAATGATGTTAAGTCATATAAGCCAAACACAAAAGGATAAATACCATGTCATATCGCTTATATGAGGAATTACAAATAGTCAAACTTGTAGAAGAAGAGGCTAGAATTTGGGTTAACAGGGGTTAGAGGGAGGAGAAAACAGACAGGTATTAGTCAAAAGGTACAAAGTTTCAGTTGCTGCTGCTGCTAAGTCACTTCAGTCGTGTCTGACTCTGTGCGACCCCATAGACAGCAGCCACTAGGCTCCTCTGTGCCTGGGATTCTCCAGGCAAGAACCAGGATAAATAAGTCCTAGAGACCTATTGTACGCCATAGTGCCTCTAATTAATATTGTGGTGGTGGTGGCGTTCAGTCGCTAAGTCGTGTCCAACTCTTTGTGACCCCATGGACTGCAGCACCCAGGCCCCTTTGTCCTCCACCACCTCCCAGAGTTTGCTCAAATTCATGTCCATTGTGTTGGTGATGCTATCTCACCATTTCATCCTCTGCTCTGCTGCTCCCTTCTCCTTTTGCCCTCAATCTTTCCCAGCATCAGAGTCTTTTCCAATGAGTTGGCTCTTTGCATCAGGTGGCCAAAATATTGGAGTTTCAGCTTTAGCAGCAGTACTTTCAGTGAATATTCAGGGTTGATTTCTGTTGAGATTGACTGGTTTGATCTCCCTGCAGTCCAAGGGACTCTCAATAGTCTTCTCCAGCACCACAATTCAAAAGTTATTAATTCTTCAGTACTCAGCCTTCTTTAGAGTACAACTCTTACATCCGTACATGACTACTGGAAAAATAGCTTTGACTTATGGACCTGTGTCAGCAAAGTGATGTCTCTGTTTTTTAATATGCTAAGTTGTCATGTATACTTAAAAATTTGCTAAGAGGGTAGATGTAGATACTATGTTAAGTGTTCTTAATAATAATAAAGAAAGTAGGTGGGAGAAAACTTTTGTAGATGATGGATTATGTTTATGACACATGCTGTTGCGATGGTTTCATTGATGTATATGCTGTGCTGTGCTTAGTTGCTGAATCGTGTCCAACTCTTTGTGACCTCATGGACTGCAGCCCACCAGGCTCCTCTGACCATGGGGATTCCCCAGGCAAGAATACTGGAGTGGGTAGCCTATCACTTCTCTGGGGGATCTTCCCAACCCAGGAAGCCCTCATTGATGTATAATTATCTCCAAATTCATCAAATCGTAAACATTAAACATACATAGCTTTGTGTATGTCAAAAAAAGGAGAGAGAGAGAGACAGGGTCCTGCATGATCTGTCCTGTTCTCCACTGTCTCTGACAAAGGATGTGGACGCACAGTGGACCTCAATTCCTCTGCTAAGCCATTAAGTGAGGCGGTGCAAAGCCAGTAAACAGAAAAAGGAAAAAGAGATGTTTCCTCACACTGGCCAACAAATGTGACTTTCATACAATCTAATGTAAGAAGGAGACAGTAGACTAGCACTGCCTGTTTTTTTTTTCAATCTTAATATATTCTTTTAAAAGTCCAAGTGTACATATTCATATCTTAGTTAAATTTTTATTAGAAATGCTTAAAAGTCATATTAGATCTTAATACTTTCATTCTTAGTCAAGGGTAAGGGCATATGCCAGAACCGTATTACAAGAAAACTTCAAAAGAACATGGAAAAAAAAATGCTAAATTAAAAAAAAATGAAGTCAGCACTATGGCTTTGAAACCTAACTGCACTGTATTCTAGCTGTGTGACTTTGGGAACAGTATTTCAATGAGACTTACTTTTGTACCCCTATAAAAATGAGGAAAGTTATTCTGAGGGAGGACTCTATTAATTCACTCTACCAATGGCTATAAAGTCCTTGCCTCAGTGTCTCTTAGGCACACAAGAAGTGCTCAGAAGGGTTGGCCGCCATTATTACAAGTCAAACGAATTCTGTAGGAGTGTGTACTCAAAACACAAAAATAGACTGGAAAGTCAGTAATATCGGAATAGCTGAACATCTCCACCAGGTGACTGTCCATTATCCAAAGATGTTAATCCCTTCACTTCCTGCCCCCAAAGTACAGCCCTGCCAAAATGCTGGGTCACAACTAGACATGACCAAACAACAACTTTCTGGAATAAAGTGGTCTGGGGACCAGACTTCTAAAGAGCAGCTGATACAAAGCAGAGCTTTCACCAGGGCAATGCTGATTTTCAAACAGAAAATCTGGTCTCTTTAATATTTACAAGTAATCAGCCCACCATTATTAGCGATCAGGGTACTAAAGACCAAAATGTGTGTGAATCTACGTGATTAACCCAAATCAGGCTCTGCTCTTTCACAAACAAGCTCTGATTTGTTCAACAAAGCACTCTATTCACCAACAGAGGGGAGAGGAACCACAAGCACAGTTATACAATTCCAGTGCCTAGACCTGGAAGTTAACAATACATATTTTTAAATTCTGAATTTTCAGAAGCAGGAAATTTTAGGAATTGACTGCACTCTAGTTGCTATGTTTTCAATTAGGTTTACACTAAAGAATAATCAAATAATCCAGTGGACTTCCCTGCTGGTCCAATGGTAAAGAATCCACCTGCCAATGCTAGAGACATGGCTTCAATTCTTGATCCAGGAAGATCCCACAAGCTGAGGAGCACCTAAGCCCATGCACCATTATTACTGAGCCTGTGATCTAGAGCCCATGCTCCATAAGAGAGGCTACCGCAATGAGAAGCCCGTGCACCACAATGAGGAGTAGTCCCTACTCGCTGCAACTAGAGAAAACCTGTACAAAGCAATAAAGACCCAGAACAACCAAAAATAAATAAATACAATTTAAAAAATTATCATTGCACTAATATATGTTCTCCATTTATAAATACTCATGCTAGGTAAGCACTCGCTTATGAAATCTTTTTATTAAAGTTGCAGAAAAATCGATACATATTGACATCATTTTTGTATGTAGTTTGTATGTTTTGATATCAATACCTATGACTCTAAAATAGTTATATTGAAATAAATAACAATTACTGCACCAAACCCATTTCCTCATCCTTTATTATAATAAGTATTGACCGAGGACCTATTCAGTGTCAGATATTGCGCTTCGTGCAAAAACTAAAGTCAACTTTCAAAGTTTCTTCTTCATTATTATCAATTATTTAGGATACAGTTACGAAGAGAAATGACAATAGACTTAAATCCTGTTATGATTGTACTTTTAATAAAATTTCCATTAATTTTTGTATTAAGCAATTACAGACTTAATGAATCCTCTCCACTTTGCTACAGACCAAAAAAAAAAAAAAAAAAATCCAATCCCAAATACTTCATTGTTGAAAAAAAAATGCCAAAGCCATAAAAATGAGCACTTGGGCCATAAAAATGCATGATATAATAGATGTCACCTTCTCTTATTCGGCAAAGCAGCTTTCTATAATTTTGTCCTTTGCCTTTCACAGAACAGTAACCTGAAGTTGTTTCAATGGGGTTTTACTTTGGATAAAGTACAAAAATATTCTTTTCCAAGAAGCCGTTAATCTTTCCTCTGCAGCCGATGGCGCTCAATTTGGGGGAAACCAGGGACATACAGCATCCTGCCACCCAGGTCCCTTCAACTCCCCCAGATTCTCCCTTTGCTTTCTCCTCCAGGCCACGGGTAGCGGCAAACAGGGATGAACCTCAGTGCTCCCAGTTGGCATCACACTTTCAAAAAATATATTCCTTTCTTTAACCTATCAGTGGGCTCCCCTGGTGGCTCAGTGATAAAGAATCTGCCTGCCAAAGCAGGAGACCCTGATTTGATCCCTGGATCAGGAAGATCCCCTGAAGGAGGAAATGGCAACTTACTCCAGTATTCTTGCCTGGAGAATCCCATGGACAGAGAAGCCTAGCAGGCTACAGTCGATGGGGTCACAAAGAGAGCTGGATATGACTTAGCGACTAAACAGCAACAACAACCTATCAGCATACATTTTAAAAAGTCACTGGTTCAACAACAGGATTAAAAAAATTCAACTTTAATTCATAACTTCAGCTTTTTCTTCCTTTTTCTGGAAACCATTTTTCCCGAGCCTTTATTTTAACAAACATTGTAAACTTTTATGTTAAAGAAAAATGTATACATTTACACATTGTGAGATTTTTAAAGAGAATTTAAGACATGTACAAACTTATTTTTTAATTTAAAACTGGGTTTCCGTTGGCACTGGTGTAGGTGAGGGGTTTTTAGTCCCTTGCTCCTGGCTTTGAAGGCTGGGAGTAGTTGGTCCAGAAACTCTGGAAACTTCAAGAGAGATCTACTGAGTGTGTTTTGGTTTTTGTTTATTCTCTGCTTTTGGTGACTGGTGTGCCTAACCATGTCTGCAGGAGTGCTGTGGAGCCCTCCCGCCTGCATCCGCCCTCCCGCCTGCATCCGCCCTCCCTGGCATCAAGGATCAGAAGGCCAGGCCAGCCCATCACCAACACTCTGGGCTTCAGGCCTTTCTGCTGAGCGGTTTCAATACAGAAAGTGCATTTCGATTAAAAATAGATATATATTTAAAAGATGCATGGAGTTACACAGATACACAATAAACCTTACTTATGAATTGATGGATAAGGAAGAGAAACATCAATGAATAGCTCATGGTAATCTCCAATTGTTATGTATTAGCAAAGACTGAGTACTTTTTTTATTGTTTTTTTTTTTTTTTAAGACGTGTTTATTTTTGGTTGCACTGGGTCTTCGTTGCTGGGAGAGACCTTTCTCTAGCTGTGGTGCTTGAGAGCTTTTCTCTAGTTGTGTCAAGTGGGGGCTACTCTCTAGTTGCGATGTGCAGATTTCTCATTGTGGTGGCTTCTCTTGTTGGGGAGCATGGGTTCTAGGAACACGGGCTTCAACAGCTGCAGGGCACGGGCTTAGTTGCTCGGAGGCATGTGGGGTCTTCCCAGACCAGTGGTGGAACCCGTGTCTCCTGGATTGGTAGGAGGACTCTTAACCACTAGATCATCAAAGAAGCCTGATAGAGAGTATTTTTAAATGTTTATCTTCTATCCTGCTCCTCACGGGCAACCAGAAAAGTGACCCCAGTTCCAGTCTTTTCTGCCCTCTGAACTTCCTTGC
Organism: Bos mutus; assembly: GCF_027580195.1. Lineage (NCBI taxonomy): Eukaryota > Metazoa > Chordata > Mammalia > Artiodactyla > Bovidae > Bos > Bos mutus. Next base: position 52,680,949 of record NC_091630.1, on the reverse strand, counting down.
AAGAAGCTGCTATGTTAGCTTTTTAGGGCCACTATAACAAATTAGCATGAACCTGTGGCTTGCATGTGAGCGAGCTAAGTCATTTCAGTCATGTCTGACTCTTTGCAACCCCATTGCTGTAACCCACCAGGCTCCTCTGTCCATGGGATTCTCCAGGCAAGAATACTGGAGTGGGTTGCCATGCCCTGCCCCAGGGGATCTTCCCAACCTAGGGATCGAACCCATGTCACTTGCTGCATTGGCAGGAGGGTTCTTTACCACTACTACCACCTGGGGCCAGTTGTCCAAAGTGGCTTTCCCCAGGTGTTAGCAGGGTGAGGCTCCATTCTGGAGCCTCTAGAAAGGGCTCTATTTCCTTGCTTATCCAGCTTTAAGAGGTGTCTGCATTCTTTGGCCTTTGTACTCCTTAATCCATCTCCAGAGCAGCAATAGTCAAGTGACTTCCCCTCCTGCCTCACTCTCCCCATTTTAATTTGTGATTGCATTAGGCCCACCAAATAGTTTGGGATCACCACCCGTTTTAAGGTTAGCTGATTAGCAACCTTCATTCAACTCTGCCAAGGAGAAGGCAATGGCACTCCACTCCAGTACTCTTGCCTGGAAAATCCCATGGACAGAGGAGCCTGGTAGGCTGCAGTCCATGGGGTCGGCTAAGAGTCGGACACGACTGAGCGACTTCCCTTTCACTTTTCACTTTCATGCATTGGAGAAGGAAATGGCAACCCATTCCAGTATTCTTGCCTGGAGAATCCCAGGGACGGGGGTGCCTGGTGGGCTGCCGTCTATGGGGTTGCACAGAGTCGGACACAACTGAAGTGACTTAGCAGCAGCAGCAGCAGCAGCAAGGGACTTAGTCATAGGTTCTAGAGATTAAGGTGGGAACAATTTGGGGATTAAGCAGGTATTAGTCTGTCTACCACAGCTATAATGAACCTGGAATCAAAAACCCAGTTCTACCCAGGTAGCCCTGCAAACTGGTTCATTTCTCATTGTGCTCATCTCTTCTGAAAAAATAGCTTCACAGCTATCTCATGAACGGTAGGGAAGGTTAAATTAGACAATATGTGCAAAACCAGCTAAGCACAGAGCCTGGTTTGTTCATTTCCATCTTCCCTTACCTTCCTCTCAAAAGTCAGCATCCTAGCGGGGTGGAGAAGGATTTTGGACCCAGGTCCATTATGGCTTCACAGGTTTGTTCCTTGCCTTACACTGCACTTCTTCTACAAGAAAAGTCCCACTAGTAGGGAACACTGAGCTATGGATGATTTTACATACATAATTTTATCCCTCATGACTAAGATAAGCACTTCAAGATTTCACTCTGATAATGATAAGAGATTTATGCTGATCTGGCATAAAGTCTGAATATTCAAAGGCAGCAGTCGTCAACCTTTTTGTCACCAGGGAACCACTTCTACGGAAGACAGTTTTCCCACAGATCAGGGAGGGGCATGGTTTTGGATGATTCATTACAAGTCCATGACATTTATGGTGCGCTTTATTTCTAGTATTATTACATCAGCTCCACCTCAGATCATCAGGCAGTAGATCCCAGAGGTTCAGAACCCCTGTTTAAAGGGATAGCCAGGATTTGTCAGCAAATTTTAATTCCAGTGTTGAGCAATCCTCAGTGTGGATCCTGTCAGCAGTTTGGAACTTCCCAAGAACCAGACAATAGTCTCTTTGAATGACACACAAATAAACAGCAAAGTACTGCATTTTCCAAAACTCAGCTGTTCCTCTAATTACACAGTAGGAACACTATCTTCAGGACCCTTTTTAAAAAGATACAAAATAAGATAGTGATGCAGCCTGAAAGGTCACAAAAGGTAAGAGCAATCCAAGCTCCTTGGCTTAGTAAGGGTAAGTGTAGCAACCTCTAACTGATCAGTCAATTAATTAGTCAAGGGTCATAGATGTGCCTGGAGAGCGTCTTATCACCTCCTATGTAAAAGTCATACAAATCCACCTGCTGAATCAGCATCCTCTCAAGTACATAATGACTTTGCTTTCAGGTGCCCACATCCTTCTCCCACATTCTGTCATGAGAAAAGGAGAAGGAACAAGAAAACCATCCCCTAATGATGACAACCTAGTTCCTCTCATTCTCTTGGCAGTGGTAACAGTGTGAGGGATCCGGAGCATCAGTGTCTCATCGGGGAGTAATTAAGTAATTAGAAAGAGGAAATAATTGATTTGTGTGCTACAGAGATGTCAACAAACCCACATTTCAAAACAACTCATTATCTACATAACCTTGACATCTTCTAACTTAAAAATAATCAGATTGTTTACATTGACTAAAATTTATCTTAAAATATTTAAATAGGATTTCTTACCAATAAGAGCATTGGGGGTGGGATGGGGGGCGGGATATGTGTGTTACGGGAGAAGAATGAAAAAGGGAAGGAAACTCATTCTACTTTTTTCCTCCTAAAGAGCAACGAGGAGAAAAGTGTTTCTGGGAAATACCAAGGAAACCTGATGTTGCAAGCGAACTGTCTTCCAAGTGACTTCACACTTTACAAAACGTGCACTTCACTTCTCATATCTACCTGTGTGGTGGCTGTCACTTCCACTTTCTATTAAGGAAGATGATTCAGTGGTCATTGGACTATGGATCCTTTGAACATCCTGTTGAGGAGGGGAACTCGCTATGACATCGTCCAGAGAATGTCATTCAGTGAGGTGTCCTCTCCTGAGGATTTTTCTCAGCCAGCATGTGTTCAGTTGTGTTCTCAGAATCTAGCGTTCTCCCCTAGACCCTCCAAAAGGTCTCACCCTGCTGACTCCTTGATATCAGCCCAGTAGGACTCTGACCTCTAGGACTAAGAGAGAGTCCCTCTGTGTTGTTTAACATCACTACATCTGGAAGTGATGTGCCGCTGTAAAAACACAGAAGTGGCTTTGGAATTGGGCAATGGGCAGAAGCTAAGAAGAATTTTGAGGAGGATGATAGGAAAAACATAGATTGGACTTTGCTGGTGGTTCAGTGGTTAAGACTCCAAGTCTCCACTGCAGGGTGGCATGGGTTCCAGCCCTGCTAGGGGAACTAAGATCCCACATGCTCAGTGGTGCAGCCAAAATAAGTGAATAAATAAATAAATAAAGTAGTTTTAAAATGAAGTATCAATAATTTGTTCCTCTAAAAAAAATTGATCGCCTTGAATAGATGGCAAGGAGAAATATGAATATCAACAATTCCACTAGTGAGAACTCAGAAAGAATATATATTGATACAATTATCTTAGAGAACACTTACTTTGTCCCAAATAAACTGTAAGTAGAAATACAAACATCAAGGGCACTGCTGCTAGGGCTCAGGTGAAATGAGGAACCTGTTACTGGAAACGGGAGAAAATGGATCTTAATCATATAGCTACACAAAGTTTAGTCACAGCATGTCTTGCAGTTATGTGGAAAGTAGATTTCGTAAACAGTGAATTTGGCTATTTAGCTGGGGAGATTTTTAAGCAAAGTGTTGAAAGGACAGACTGGTCTCTTCTTGCTGCTTATATGAAAGTGTGAGAGGAAAGATACAGATTAAGGGAAAACTGTTAAGCATTGTACAAAGGACACAGGAATTAATTTGGGGAAAATTCTCAGCCTAATCCAGATTGCAAGAGACCCTAAAACTAGAAGATTCACTGACAGGAAAGAGTGCTCCGAAGGGAAAGTCAAGGATGTGGCTGGACAATTTTTGCTAGTGCCTGGGAAGAATCAGGGCTTCCCTGCATGCAGGAGATGTGGGTTCCATCCCTGGGTCAGGAAGATCCCCTGGAGAAGGGCTCAGTAACTCACTCCAGTATTTTTGCCTGGAGAATCCCATGGACAGAGAAGCCTGGTGGGCTACAGTCCGTAGGGTCACAGATAATCAAACACAACTGAAGCGACTTAGCACGAACATAGGGGAAGAGTCAAAGGTTGACATGTTCAGTCATACACGTTCATTCATATATAATTAGTCAGTCATCGAAAATGTTAGGAACGTGACTCATGTTTGCCCTCAGGCATCTCAGAAGAAGCCAGGAATATAAACGGGGTTACCCAGAGAATATCTGTGGAAAAGCCTCTTGTCTGATGGAGTAAATCGCTACGACATACATGGGAGACCCACAAGGTTCTTGGGAATTTTTGTCCTAGCACAGATCATACCCAGAGGCCCACACCTGATTTAGATGATTGAAATAATGAAACTTGGGACTTCTAAGCTGATGAAATTTAGATGAGATTTTGAGCTTTGATTTGATGCTGTAATTGGTAGAGAATTTTATGGATGTTGTGATAGGGTGGTTATATTTTGCATGTAAAATGGGCATAGATCTCTGGAGGTCAGAGGGAGCACTGTGATAGGAAAAATAGCGTCCCTCAAAGATGTCCATGTGTTAATTCCTAAAACCAAAGATGTCCATGTCTTAATCCTTAATCCCTAACCTCAGTATGTTATCTAACATGGCAAAAAGGACTTTGCCCATGTAACTGAATTAAGGACTTTCAGATGGGAAGATTATCCTGGGTGGTTCAATATAGTCACAAAGGTTCTCAGAAGAAAGGAGTGTCAGAATAGGAAAAAAGAGATTTGAGTTCTGGTGGCCTATAGAAGCTAGAAGAAGGAAGGAGATGGATTCTCTTGTCGATCCACCATAAGGAATACGGCCTACCAACACCTTGACTGGTCAGTAACACCCATTTTCAGACTTCTCATATTCCGAACTGTAAGATTAAAAAATCTGTGTTACACATGTAAAGATCCTGCATGTTGCAACTAAGACCTGGCGTAATCAGATAAATAAATATTTTAAAAATCTGTTACTGCCCTCTCCCCAAGACGTTTTCTATAAACACTTTCCCCTATTGATTATAAAGCTTTTAATATGGTTTTATGTGTCCTCTTCAGGAAACATGATATTTAGTGCCACTTTTATCTCATTTACAACAATTTAACAATTTTATATTTATTTTATATTTTTTGGTAGGACTGATTTTTGTCCTTTTTATAGGGGATGGGGAAGTAGAGAAAGAACAACAGAGATGTGTTTGTTTTCAACTCTGTCTTGCTACACAGACTCTGAATTTATATGATGTTGTCTTCTAAAATACATTGGAAAGTATCTGTATTTAAGTCTGTTATTAGTAGACAGTGATTTTTTTTAAAATGTAGCTAATTATTGGACAAAAACACATATCACATATTATTAATGATGTTCTGGAAATGAACTGGATTTCCTAGCACCACTCAAATCATATCTTCTAAGTTAGAATCCTACCACTACCACTGATCCAGAATGCTGGTTCTTTGAAAAAGAAAAAATGATTAAAAACATTTTAAAATAATTTTTCAAAGTTTTATTTAAATGTATTGCTTATTTTGTATTATGAAAGAAAGGCATATGTATTTTGACAATTTGAAAATATACGCATAAAATAGGAGATAAAAAATCATCCCACAAAAAGAAATCACCTAGATATAAGCAGTGTTAGAAATCTGGGTTTAGGTTCTTGTTAATGATGAAGTAGGACTTCTTAGGTGGCTCAGTGGTAAAGAACCTGCCTGCCAATGCAGGAGATATGAGTTCAATCCCTGGATCAGGAAGATCCACTGAAGAAGGAATGGCAACCCTCTCCAGTATTCTTGTCTGGGAAATTCCATGGACAGAGAGAAGCCAGGTGGGTCACAAAGAGTCAGACACAGCAAGAATGGTGAAGTAGCTTAAAATAACCTAACATTTTCACAGATAATAAAATACAAAACAAACAAACAAAAAAAAATGTTTTAAATGCGCTAAAGAACAAGCAAAATAAGGAAGACGCTGAAGGGAAGTGACCCCTTAAAGAACAGACTCATAATGAATTAGGTCCAGGGTACACAGCGTTTCCTCTGATACATCTGCAAGAGGGAGAGACAGCTGAAACTCAAGCAAAATGCTACAATATTACTGATCGAGGTGTCAGAGCTTGGGGTTGGAAGTGGGTGTAAATCCAGAAGAGAAACCTAGAAAAATATGCATATAATCACCCCTCAAATTGTTGGCCAAACTCAGAAGTATGGATCTGTGGAGGAGATTTCAAAGAGCCCTTTGGAAGGAATCAGTTGGAAGATTCAAAGAACTGAGCCGAGATTTCAGGTGCTGCCCACTGCTGGGGAGACAAGAGTTTAGGGTTTGAATCCTATTGAAGAAAAGATGCTTAGAAAATACCCTGAGATTTCCATGTGTGTGTTAGTCACTCAGTCATGTCCGACTCTTTGCGACCCCATGGACTGTAGCCCACCAGGCTCCTCTGTCCATTGGATTTCCCTGGCAATCCCATTGGAAGTGGATTTCCCAGTATATGGAGCTTTTCATAGACTTTATAAAAAAATAAAGCTAAGCTTCCCCAAGTTCAAGAGAAATACATCTGCACTCTAAAACAAAATTCAACACTCTTCAAGGGAAGATAAACATTCAGAATCTAGAAAGCTGGGTTTATAAACCAACAGACCGGCCACATCTGATACAGGTGAAGATATAGAGCAACTGGAACTCTTGTATAGTATGTACTGGTGGAAGTGTTACAAACAGTATACTTTGGAAAAGTGGCATTTTCCAAGATAGTTATAAGTCTTTACCCCATGACCCATCGATCTTCTCAAAGGTTTCAGGATTTTAACCCAAGAAATAACTAAATACATGCCCACAGAGTCTTATAAAAGAATGTTTGTACACGCATGCTCAGTCACTTCAGTGGTATCCAACTCTTTTGTGACCCCATGGACTATAGCCTGCCAAGCTCCTCTGTCTGAGATTTCCCAGGCAAGAATACTGGACTGGTTGCCATTTCCTTCTCCAGGAGGTCTTCCCCATCCAAAGATCAAACCTGAGTCTCCTGTTTAGCAGGCAGACTCTTTACCAGTGAGCCGCCTGGAAAGCCCCTTCCCATGCATAGAAAAGAACTAAAATCATTAACTTGAGATGTCTATTTTTTTGTGATTAGCAGTAACCCTTTGATGTACATGGATTTTTTCCCCCAGCAAAAACATGGTTCAATGACATCCAGCCAAAGACCACTGCGAACAGTGGTCTGACTCCTCCCTTGCCTTTTCGGAACAGTTCCTTAGAGCTATGTGAAAGGCTGTCTGTTGGGCTATATAGTTTTCAAAAGGTTCCAGATACAATATAACTCATAACTTTAGGTTGTGCACTTCTCTTCAGTTGACAATAGCTATGGCACTTCACTCTTCTGCTGAGCAAAAATGAAGCCATTACTACTCAAACATTTGATTAAGTGATCAAAGAAAGCCACTCCATGACTATTACAAAGTCAAAAATGAGATCAATCCATAATCACATCTAAATATTGACAGAAATCACTGTCTAAATCAATAAAATGACCACATATCCCCCAAACATTACTAATTCTAGTGTCTGTTGCTTTTTCACTAATTACTGATTCAGCCTTAATGCATTCCTTTTGCCTCATCAAGGAGACTTATCAAGGTGTCCAATCACAGACTAGCCTCGACCATCTGAGAGTATCTTACCAACAGAGCAAAACCTTGCTTCCTTGAACTGTCCCCAAAATCACATAACACAACCCAAATCCCATAAATAGGTCCTTTCTAACACTCTTAGCCAGAACGAATGGTGTGTGTTCTTTCTCATAGCGATAAGCAATAATTCAACTCATTCCACTAAAGATGTGTTCCCAGTGGTCTTTGGCTGGATGTCATTGAACCATGTACATGAACATATTCTGTTTTGTAAGTTTGTTCACTTACTGTATCTTGAATGTAGATTTCTATGTCTTCATCATGGCTACATAAGTTTCTATGACTCCAATATGCAATAATTTTTTTAACTAAAACAGTATTTTTTGGAAAACAGTTTTTTTCTAATGCCTCACTGTTATAAGAAGCCCTAATGAGCACTGTGCTAATTAAATCTTTAAGGACCTTCATGATTACTTCACCAGGAGAAATTCCTTTAAATAAAATTACTGGAATTATTGCCTCAAGAGATATGAAACATAATATTACGTTGCACTCTCACCTGAATATAAAACCTTAGGAGCTACTACTGTAGGACAGACAGTGTTTAAATCCACTTCAAACAGGCTAGATGTCCATCAACTCTCAGTTTCACTCATCAATTCTGTGTTGTGCTGTGTGCCGTGCTTAGTCGCTCAGTTGTGTCCGACTCTTTGCAACAATCCCCATGGACTGTAGTCCACCAGCTCCTCTGTCCATGGGGATTCTCCAGGCAAGAATACTGGAGTGAGTTGCCATGCTCTCCTCAACAGGATCTTCCCAACACAGGGATCAAACCCAGGTCTCCCACATCGCAGGAGGATTCTCTGTCTTATCAACTCTGATTGTCCTTTGTCCTCAACAAACTAGACTTCTCATCAGCTTCTGACACAGATAACTCCCTTACCTGTTTAAACATCTTTCTATCTAGTTTCCAGGATACCACATTCACTTGGTTTTCTTCCCATGCCATTGGCCACTCCTTCTCAGTCTTCTTTGGTGATCTTCTGCCTGGCTCTTCAATAAGAAGAATGCCCTGGGACCCCTGCTTCTTCATCATTCTTCCACAAGGTGACCAATCTTACTCATGACTTTATGTTCCATTTTCATATTTCTGACTTTTATAATTAAATATCCTCCCTGGACCTTGCCACCAAGCACCAGAAACAGACTTCTCTACTGATCTAACATGTCCCCAACAAAATCATTGATCTCCCCAACTTCCCCACCTGACCGAGATCCACCCAGATGATCAGACAAAAAACAAGGGAGAGGAAAAAAAGCTACAAAGAACCTAGTGGTATGAAAAAGTGACGCAACAAGAAAATAGATTTCAAAGTGAGTGCTTGTATGTTCCATTCTCCTTCCCCTTTTCAAATCAGATAACCAAGTGACGCACTTCTGGGTTTTGTGGTTGTTAATATGCTGTTCTTTCTCTTCTAATAAAAATAACAGAATAAGTGTATAAAATACACACTACAAGCTCACTGCTGTGCTTAGTCGTTCAGTCGTGTGGGACTCTGCACACTCGTTGTGGGATCCATGTACTGCAGACCACCAGGTTCCTCTGTCCATGGGATTCTCCAGGCAAGAATACTGGAGTGGGTTGCTATGCCCTCCTTCAGGGGACCATTCCCAACCCAGGGATTGAACCCAGGTCTCCCCAAACGCAGGCGTATTCTTTACAGTCTGAGCCGCCAGGGAAGCCCAAGAAACCCAAGTGGGTAGCCTATCCCTTCTCCTGGGGATCTTCCCCAACCAGGAATCGAACCCGAGTCTCCTGCACTGCAGGTAGATTCCTTACCAGCTGAGATACCAGGGAAGCCCCTGCAAGCTCACTGAGTACCCACAAAAATAGGGGTTACTATTTTTTTTTTCCAGATGCCGGCCAGTGGTAAACTGAGACCCAGAGAGGCAGCCAGAGTACTGCTCATACCATACACTGGGATTTTCCTAAAACATTTCACTTTTAACAAAATGAAATGAAACAGAATTCCCCTCCTGGGATACCTCGCAGGCTAGGCCATAAAGCATCAACTCACTGCAGCAAGGCACCAAAACGTGTCTGGAAACATGCGTGACACCTAGTGTGTAATACCGCAAACCCAGGGCTGACTACAAACGAGCCTGGAGCAGCGAATCGAATTCGAATTCGGTGCCCACGCTGTAAAAAGGTCTGCGCGTGCCTGAGAGAAAGGCAGGGGAAGCTTTGTGTTAACACCCGACCCCCAGAGACGCCGGCGTGGCCCCAAGTTGTGAGCCCGCGCGCCGGGATGGTGGAGGGCGGTCTGGGCCCAGGACGCATGCGTGGCCCGGGCTGGCGCGGGGTCGTCGGGGCGCTTACCTGGTGCGCCGCGCATTCAGGCACAAGACCAGCAGCAGCAGGGCCGCGGCGAGGGCCAGGCCCGGGTAGCCGAGCGACCGCGTCAGCCACGGCTCCGGCCAGAAGCCGCCCATGCCCGCGCTCATGTCTTCCGCTGTCCCGACTGCGCGCAGATCAGGGTAGCCGGGGTCTCTTTCCGAGCGGCGCGGCTCCGCGACTCTGCAAGGGCCCAGGAGGCTGACCAGGCCGTGGCGCCGCCTGGATGTCACCGAGGGCCGAGTCTCAAAGTTCCCGGACTCCCTTCCCCCGGCACCCTCCCCCCCCCCCCCCCCACGCGCACCGCCCCCTTGGCCACCGCTTCCCGCTTGGCGCTTCTGGAACGCGGCGCGGCTCCCCCCACCCCACCCCCACTCCCACCCCTCTGTCCCCGCCCGGGGGTAGGAAGGAAAAAGGGCTCGAGACGAGGGGGAAGGGGCTAGGATTTCCCCGGCTGGAGCCGCTAATGGCCGGAGAGAAGGGGATTTCAGTTCTGAGCTGGAAGTGAGTCGGTTGCGTCCTGCATCCCTTAGCCCGCGCCCCCGGCCGGAGGGACCGCACTAGCCCTCGAGGAGATTTGGGACTGTGCCCGCTGTGCTTGGGCCCCCGCGACCACATAGAAATCCCACGCCTCCCCGCCCTGTCCATTCGGCGGGGTGCCTGCGGGCTGCGCTGCCCTCCGCCCGCCTGGTCCACGCCGCGCTCCTCGGCTCCCTCCCGCGCTTGCTGGGCACCCAGGCCAGTCCCAGGGGCCCGAAAGCCAGGGACCCGGATGGGACCCTCCAGAAGCCCTGATGGGGCAGGCCTGCCAGAAGACAGAAGACACGTGAAACGAGCTGTTAAAAAACGACGCTAAGGTACTAACTACAGCAGAAGTGGTATAAGCTCCCACAAGTTGTCCTTAGGATAAGGGAGAAACTTTTGAAAAGATCTTTTCCTTAGTAATGATCATTCGCATTGCTTGACACATGTGTATTTACCCTCCACACCAAACTTGGAGCAGTACTTTTTGTGTGTTAGAGAACATCCAGGGCTTCCCAGGTGGCTTAGTGGTAAAGAATCTGCCTGACCATGCAGGAGCCTCAGGAGACTTGGGTTCTATCCCTGTGTCCGGAAGATCCCCTGGAGTAGGAAATGGCAACCCACTCCAGTATTCTTGCCTGGCGAATCCCATGGGCAGAGGAACCTGGTGGGCTATAGGCCATGGGGTCGCAAAGACTCTCACGTGACTGAGCAGGTGTGCAAGAGAAAATATAATGAGGCTCAAGTTAAGGGCTTCCCTGGGGCTCAAACTGCAAAGAGTCTGCCTGCAATACCAGAGACCCCAGTCGGATCCCTGGGTTCTGAAGATCCCCTGGAGAAGAAAATGGCGACCCACTCCAGTATCTTTGCCAGGAGAATCCCATGCACAGAGGATCCTGGTGGCCTACAGTCCATGGGGTCACAAAGAGTCGGACAGGACTGAGTGACTAACACTTTAACTTTCACCTGAAGTAACTTACCTCTGGCCACCCAGTTAAGTAATTAATAACCATTCTAACCAGGACTATTCCAGTGCCAATATGCTCTTTCCTTTAGGTAAGATTTTTATTTCACTGTTCTCCAGACTGTTACAGTGGCCTCAAAACTGGTCTCCATACCTCTGACCTTTGAGTTTTCCAGCCTGTCTCCCAGTTGCCACATCCCTACAACACAGACTTATCCAGCTTTGATCCTGGTCAAAACTCTCACTGGTTGCTTTTGTGATAAAGTCATTAATCTTGGACCTGAAATGAGAAGCTCTCCACAATCTGCCTCCATCCGTGGCTAGGACAGGTCCGTATGCTGGAACGCTTGAGCCACTGTGTCCCTCACAATCGGTCCATTCACACCTTTGTTTATGACGTTCGCAACCTGAAAAAGTTTCCTCTCTCCCCTAAATTCTCTTATACCTACCTGTCAAGACCCAGCCCAAATACCACTTCCTGGTAGAAATTACTACTAAGTCTTATAATTAATCTTTCCGTCTTCCAGATTGTTAACACTCTCTGCTTTTCATTCCAGGAATCAAACCCGAGTCTTCCTGTGTCTCCTGCATTGTCAGGCAGATTCTTTACCACTGAGCCACGAGGGAAACCCTATATGTTCTCTAACACAATGCTGAAAATTGTGTTCCAGGTTTGGTGTGGAAAGTAAATACACACGCGTGAATTTTCACATTTCACATTTTCCCAAGGCAAGTTAGTTCTGTCTCACCTGCTATAGAAGGTGAGAAGCCGCTCTTAGACAACCTTGTCTTCACCTACACTCTGCCCCTTACCGCCCTGGTCCCCGACCCTGGACTTGAGATAATGTATTGGGTTGGCCAAAAGTTTTCTTCAGTTTTTATGTAAAAATGAAATAAACATTTTTCATTTTCGCCAAGAACTTTACTGAACAGTGTATTCACTGTTTTGTTCCACTACCTTCTGCCGTTTTTCAGCAACTTTGTAATTCCATCTTCCCAAAACCTTTTATCTTTTTGAGCAAAGAACTGTTCCAGGTGCCTTTTACAGTCTTCCAGAGAATGGAAATTTTTTTCCACTAAGAGAATTTTGTAAAGACTGAAATAAATGTAAAACTGAAGGTACCATGTGTGGTGAATGCATTGGATGAATCAGAGCTTCCCAGCTAAGCTTTAACAGTTTTTGCCTGGTCATCGAAGAAACACACGTGGTCTTGTGGTATTCTGATGGAAGATTATGTGTTTTCTGTCAATTAATTCCAGACACTTTTCTTCGATGCTACTTTCAGTTTGGTCTAATTGGGATCAGTACTGGCTGGAATTAATCATTTGGTTTTCCAGAAAGAAAGTGAAAGTTGCTCTGTCACGTCCAACTCTTTGCTACCTTATGGACCATACAGACCGTGGAATTCTCCAGGTCAGAATACTGGAGTGGGTAGCCATTCCCTTCTCCAGAGGATCTTCCCAACCCAGGGATCAAACCCAGGTCTCCTGCATTGCGGGCAGATTCTTTACCAGCTGAGCCACAGTGAAGCCTTTGGTTTTCCAGAATATTAGAAGACTGCCTTCCAATCCCCTATATACACAATATCACCTTCTTTGGATGGAGATCAAACTTTGGTGTGGTTGGTGGTGGTTCATTTCACTTGCCCCACAATCTCTTCTGTCCTTTATTTTTGTACAGTATCCACTTTTCATCCCCTGTCACAATTTGATTTAAAAACAACATGTTTTCATTACATTTAAGTACAGAATTGCATGCAGAAACACTATCAAGAACTTTTTGGAACAGAAATTCAAAGTGATGAACCTAACGAAACTGTTGCAAATGATTTTCAGTGCTTGATCTGGATATTTTGAGTATGTCATGTATTTCCCACATGACATAAGGTTGATTGTGCTCACTTAATGTCTTGATTTGATCACTATCAACTTCAACTGGTCTTCTGGAGCATGGAGCATCACCCAGCAAGAAATCTCCACTTTTGACCCATTTGATCAGTCACTGCACTTTCTCCATACCCTTCTTCAAATAATAAAGCATAGTATATCAATGTTGCTTTTTTTTTCCACCTTCAATATTAAAATGGTTATACAAAAATTCACCCTTTATTTTTAATGCAGGCTGATATTATTGTCACAATACTGTCTAACAAAATTGTTTCTAATGAAGTTAAAGACAACAAAACACTGCTAGAGTCATCTTACAGAAAAAAAACAAATGAACTTTTTGGCTAACCCAATAGTTGGAATGACTTTGCATGTGCCTGGCCCTTAGTTCATGGTCTAGAACTGAATTACATGTGTTGCTGTGCTTGGCCTTAAAACTGGGAATGTCTGGGCAAGCAGGAGAACTCTAATGTTTTTTGAGCTTCTTTTTCTTGTGCTTTTATTACAGGGTTCTTCTACTGCCCCTCCTATCTCCTGTCATAGATTCAGTTTTCCAGGAAGTCAGCATCCAGTGAGCCAACAGCTATCCTATCCCCTCTGAGAAAAAGCAAATAGGTTTCCATCACTACCTGGCCTGCAGAGTCAGTTTACAGGATGGTATCAATGCCTCACATTTCTGTATCCACTGAAGAAAAGCCCTCTCACTAATTTTCACAAGAAGCCTCAACTTACATACTTCCCGTTTTTCATTTGACTCCTGGATGACTCTTCTGTTTGAAAAGATAGGTTAAAATGTTCAACATTAGTTTATTGAATGTTTACCATGGGCCAGGCACCATGCTAAACTTTTTATTTTATAACATTAATAACAGACAATGCCAGCAGTTAATCACAGTGTCTTAGGTAGGTGGAAGGAGGAAGACTACACTGTCAACCCACTGAATATGGCTGGCAACTGGGTCATCTCCCTGTGATATTGCTATAGTATCTTAGAATGCTTCATGGCAAGAGTTCCCAACCTCCAGGCCTTGGACTGGTACCTCCTGTTAGATCAGTGACAGTATTAAATTAGAAATAAAGTGCACAATAAATGTAATGTGCTTGAATCATCCCCAAACCATCCCCACTCCCTTCCTGGTCCATGGAAAAATTATCTTCCATGAAACCAGTCCCTCGTGCCAAAAAGGTTGACGACCACTGCTTTATGGTACACACTTAATACATTGTGAATATGTGTTTCTCTTAGGTTTGCCATTTTTGCTAAAAGGGGACTCCATACTGTAAACTGGGGCTTCTCTGGTGACTCAGACAGTAAAGAATCTGCCTGCAATGCAGGAGACCTGGGTTTGATCCCTGGATCAGGAACCTCCCCTGGAGAAGGGAATGGCAACCCGCTCTAGTATTCTTGCCTGGAGAATCCCATGGACAGAGGAACCTGACGGGCTACAGTCCATGGGGTTGCAAAGAATCAGACATGACTGAGTGACTAGCACACACATACTGTAAACTAACCTGGTTGAAATAAAATCTAAAGACCTCTTTGATTCCCCTTTTGCTTTTGTAACCCAGTGTCAACATCACTATATTCAATCCAGTTCAATTTATTTTACTTCCAAAGCATGCCTCGATTTCCATTACTTCTCTGACAGAGATGACTAGTTGACCCACCATGTCTGCCCACTCCTCCTCATAAGGGTCCTCAATTTTTAACTCAGCACATGGCTGCCCATTACAAAGACTGCTTTCTCAGCCTTCCTTGTATAAATAGTTAGATATAACCTTGTGACTGAATTCTCACCAGTATACCAAGTTTAAGGTGTTACTTCAGACAAGTGTCCTTAATAGGCATGGCCAGACCCTTTACTTCCATTCTCTTTTCTGCTATTTAGAATATAGACACTATGCCTGGAAGCCAGGCAGCCATTGGAGCATGTATAAGTATATCCCAAATATTACATTCAGTGTTTTTTATTGTTTATATGAAATTCAGATTTAATGGGATCCTTTGTGTAGAGCCAGACATCCTGGAATGTGAAGTCAAGTGGGCCTTAGAAAGCTTCACTATGAACAAAGCTAGTGGAGATGATGGAATTCCAGTTGAGCTATTTCAAATGCTGAAAGATGATGCTGTGAAAGTGCTGCACTCAATATGCCAGCAAATTTGGAAAACTCAGCAGTGGCCACAGGACTGGAAAAGGTCAGTTTTCATTCCAATCCCAAAGAAAGGCAATGCCAAAGAATGCATTGCACTCATCTCACACACTAGTAAAGTAATGCTTAAAATTCTCCAAGCCAGGCTTCAGCAATACGTGAACCGTGAACTTCCAGATGTTCAAGCTGGTTTTAGAAAAAGCAGAGGAACCAGAGATCAAATTGCCAACATCTGCTGGATCATGGGAAAAGGAAGAGAGTTCCAGAAAAACATCTATTTCTGCTTCATTGACTATGCCAAAGCCTTTGACTGTGTGGATCACAATAAACTGTGGAAAATTCTGAAAGAGATGGGAATACCAGCCCACCTGACCTGCTTCTTGAGAAACCTGTATGCAGGTCAGGAAGCAACAGTTAGAACTGGACATGGAACAACAGAATGGTTCCAAATAGGAAAAGGAGTACATCAAGGCTGCATATTGTCACCCTGCTTATTTAACATATGCAGAGTACATCATGAGAAACGCTGGGCTGGAGGCAGCACAAGCTGGAATCAAGATTGCCGGGAGAAATATCAATAACCTCAGATATGCAGATGACATCACCCTTATGGCAGAAAATGAAGAGGAACTAAAAAGCCTCTTGATGAAAGTGAAAGTGGAGAGTGAAAAAGTTGGCTTAAAGCTCAACATTCAGAAAACTAAGATCATGGCATCTGGTCCCATCACTTCATGGGAAATAGATGGGGAAACAGTGGAAACAGTGTCAGACTTTATTTTGGGGGGCTCCAAAATCACTGCAGATGGTGATTGCAGCCATGAAATTAAAAGATGCTTACTCCTTAGAAGAAAAGTTATGACCAACCTAGATAGCATATTCAAAAGCAGAGACATTACTTTGCCAACAAAGGTCCGTCTAGTCAAGGCTATGGTTTTTCCAGTGGTCATGTATGGATGTGAGAGTTGGACTGTGAAGAAAGCTGAGCACCGAAGAATTGATGCTTTTGAACTGTGGTGTTGGAGAAGACTCTTGAGAGTCCCTTGGACTGCAAGGAGATCCAACCAGTCCATTCTGAAGGAGATCAGCCCTGGGATTTCTTTGGAAGGAATGATGCTAAAGCTGAAACTCCAGTACTTTGGCCACCTCATGCGAAGAGTTGACTCATTGGAAAAGATTCTGATGCTGGGAGGGATTGGGGGCAGGAGGAGAAGGGGCTGACAGAGGATGAGATGGCTAGATGGCATCACCGACTCGATGGACATGAGTTTGAGTGAACTCTGGGAGTTGGTGATGGACAGGGAGGCCCGGCATGCTGCAGTTCATGGGGTTGCAAAGAGTCGGACATGACTGAGCGACTAAACTGAACTGAACTGAACTTTGTGTGTTTTGCTACATCCGGTAACTAGCTTAATTTCAACACAGGAGATCATAAGGCATCCATATAAGGCAACAGTAAAATTCTAGTTGCCCAACATCCCCTTCAGAAATCAGCCAAAAATTTCTCCTTCAAACACTGGCTACCAATGTTAGTGTCTTATGTACATTGGCTCTGCTAATTACACCAGAATCAATAGTTAGGTCTAAAGGTCATGGGGTGGCCTTTAGATTTTGAGATACCCAGATATGGAAATGTTTTCAGAATAGAGAGCAACTAGCCTAATCATCTGTCTTCAGAAAATACTAATTATGAATCACATGGAGAGAGAAAAATACATGCAAAAACAGAAGCAGGACCAGAGGAAGTAAAGGGAGAAGATGCTAAACTGGAGTCTCTAAAGGGAGAGCCATGAAGGTCCAGATGACAGGGTGTACCCAAAGCCTTCTGCCTCCAGCCCAGCTGACCCTCATCCACCAGACGGTCTAAGCTGTCTGCCTGTTTTGCTGTCCTCTTTCTAATCTGATTAAGGCTTGAGTCTTGGCCCTGCTTCCCTTGAGGCCTTCTCTTTTACATAAAGCATGTTTGGAAGTCACCAAAACTTGAAAAATGGCTATGTTCCTGCATTTCAACATCTGTGTCTAATCCCCCTGCTCTGTTTTGTTTTGTTCTGTTTTTGACTGCTTGACTGTGGGACCTTAGTTCCCCAACCAGGGATTGAACCCAGGCTGTATGGCAGTAAAAGTTTGGAGTTCTAACCCCTGGAGCGCCAGGGAATCCCCAGTTCTGCTGTGACTTTGAAAATACAAATACATGGGCTTGAGACCTCCCAATCCACCCCTATGTGACTGAGACCTCCAAGTCCACCCGTATGTGGTCAATAACTTCTGTTTAGTGCACATTGTGTCCATGGCCCTATGCCCGGCCTTCTAGAGCTGTAAGAGTGGATGAGATTGTTCTTCTTTCAAAGAGCTGGACCTAAGAGGACTAGAAGGGTTGACATTGGAAGGGAGAAAGAAAGGAGGCTGGTCAACATGAGATTGTGGGGTGGGATGAGGGGATTTTAAAACATGCACCCATATGGCTGCAATCTTATGAGTTCCTGGGAAACAAATAATGTGTTGGGAAAAGGGGAGCTTGTGGGCTCCAGTTATTGGGAAACATTTGAAAGTCCCACTGTGGGAACTGTCAAAGAAGAATTCCACACATTCTCTTTTTTAAAAAATTGGGAGTCTTTTAAAAGCAGGTTTGAGTACTCAAGCCTTCAAGTTCCCGTTAACTTTTGATATAAAATGTAAATAGAGTTTGAGTCATATCTTTAAAAAGAAAGACTGTAGTTACGATTCTCCCCTTCCTCATGAGCTTTGTCTTAACTAACCTTGACTTCCTGCCCCCCTGTTAGAATTACGACTGCTTTTGGGCCAGAGAGTGAAGGAGAGGAAGGGAAGAAAATAAGAAAGGAACAAGGATTAAGAGGACCTGCCATGTGCCAGGTACTGCTTCATGTTTTACTCACATGTTTTTCCTGGTCTTCAAAACCAGTCACTGATGTTAGAGGCAAAAGAAAACTAGGCTTCCCAGGTGGCGCTAGTAAAAAAAAACCCACCTGCTGGTGCAGGAGACATAAGAGACCTGGTCCAATCCCTGGGTCAGGAAGGTCCCTTGGAGGAGGGCATGGCACCCCACTCCAGTATTCTTGCCTGTAGAATCACATGGACAGAGGAGCCTGGTGGGTTACGGTTGATAGGGTCCCAAAGAGTCAGACACAACTGAAGCGACTTAGCATGCACACAAAAGAAAACCAAGACTCAAAAGAGTTTCAGGTTACCCGTGATTATTCAGCTTGTACTATAGAGTCATTCTTCTTCCAGAGTACCATCCTGTCTTCTTTTTTTTCTTTCATGAACCTTTCCCACCCAATCCTTCTGGCCTCCATTTTTAGGGATACTGTTTTTACCTTGAGCTGTCCATAACCATAGCACCCCACAAGGACAGTTGTTTCTCTGCTTTATACCTTGGCCTACCTCAGAGCTCTCTCACTAGCTCAGAGGCTAGTCTTGGTTTTTCCATCTGAAAAATGGCAGACTGCTTTCCCTATAGATTTATGAGAATGAAATTGTGAGCAGTAAATAAATGACAGTCAAAATGCCTGGTGCTTTTCTTTTTTTTTTTTTTTCATATTTGAGCACCTTCTGCTCCATTGGCAGAGGGTGTAAGTAGAAATGAGCTTATCAGACAAGTTCAGCCCAGCTAAGGTGTTAGCTTGTTGATAATTACTTCTGCCCAATTAAAATGTAAAATGTGCCATTTCTTGTTTGCTTAAGGTGGCTATTCTGATTGTATCTGAGACAGTAATTATATATATATATATTCATATATTTATATATGTGTGTGTATGTATATATCCTGAGACTGCTGTTAGTATTGTTTAGTTATCACATAGTAAATAGCAAGGCACTTCAGATGTTGGCCCTGGACCTGACCAAAAATACCTTAAATCACAAATGCTTCCTCTTATTCTTTCTTTAAAATTAAAAAAATTGCACTTATTTTTCCTTTAGTTTTTCTTTCTCCTAAGAAGCCAGTTTATAATGTCAACCTAGCACTCACTTTACACATACAGATATGGCAAGCAAGAATGCTTATTAAAAAAAAAAAAATTGCTGTTGAATGAAGAGTGACCCAATAGTAGAGACCATTGTTAAATGTAAATCTTTTTCTTAATAAAGTACAATTTTAGGTAAGGCCTGGATGTAATTATTTTGAAGCAGCTTTAAAAATGGTGGAACAGATGGCTCTGATTATCTCCAAGAGGAAGGAAAAGATTCAAGAGTTTTGTCATTTCTTGTTTAATAGTCTTGGCATTCCTTATTCACACTTGAGTTTTGAATACTCTGGCTTATAAATTCACAATCCTGTGCTAAACCTTAGTTCATTCTCATGATCTGACCCTACTTCCCATGTCAAGGTTTGAGACTCCATCTCTGTTTCTGATTCACTGGCTTTTCCAACATTTCATTTTCTGATTAGCCTCTGAACCTAGATACCCAAAAACTCTGATTTGGGCCAGGACGATCCTTAGAGAGCCACAAAAGCCCTAGTCTGAAGTAAAGTGTATCCACACCACCTCTCCACCACCACCAGGTTCTGCGGTTTCTACCTGTTACGGAAGAGATCCAGGAAGACAGACAGAGAGAGACCAGCATGGGACTTTACTAGGACAGAGTCTGAGGATAAGTGCCAGCGGATTCAAACAGACAGACAGAGGGAGAAGTTTGCTTGGGATGCAACCTCAACCAAAGACTCGGGGTGGTGGGGTGGGAGACTCATGAGGCCTCCGAGGAGATATATATTAATATATACTTATGGCTCATTCATGTTGTTTTACAGCAGAAACCAACACAACATTGTAAAGCAATTTAGTCCCCAATTAAAAATTTTTAAAAAACCAAAGACTCAGCCCACAAGGATATCTAGAGCCCACACTGCCCCTAGAATTGTCCCAAGATTAGGATGAAGATCCAGGCTTTCAGAGCTCAGTAGCAACATGCCATTGGCTATGGACTGCCCTCAGGGTGACCGAAGGCTGGTGGTGGGGCTGGGGGGCACAACCTTGGAAAGGAGCTCTCTTTAGCTGAAGGCAGTTCCTAAAGCAACTGGTGACATTCCCAGAAGCTGGGAACACAGGTCCTCCCACCCTGACAGAATCTGAGTGACACAACCTTGTGAGCACATATGCATTATTCACTAAATACACAGTGTCCAGTACATACACAGTGTCCACCATATATTCAGTGACCAGTACATATGCAGTGTCTGCTCCAGTGCCACAGAAATATAACAGGGCAGGTGACAATAGGTGGTGGTGATTCCTGTATTCATTCATTTTGGAGTTGCTCTATTTCTTACTAGCAGAACCACAGTAACACTAGCCTCTCAGCTTCTGTGATGACATAGCAATCATGTTTATTAAATGCTTCTAATGTTAAAGAAAAAAACTTTAGACTAAAGCCTGTAGACTGCAGTAGGCCTCTTATCTACAGGGGATACCTTCCAGGATCCCCAGTGGACACCCAAAATGTCCAACCTTATATATGTTTCTCTTCCCCCTGACGGAGGCCAGCCTCTCCAGTTCTTCTCTCCCTCCAGGATTTTCCTCTTCAAATATCAAATACCTCCTACTTTTGTGAAGCCGAGCAGTTCAGTCCACACTATTTATTTGTGCCAACCACTCTCATGTCAAGAAGCAAGAGAAAAATTTCTTCTGAACAATGAGCATATAATATTTTCCAAATACAATTATCATCATCAAAAATATCAATTAAAAAAATTTTAAAGCAAATTTAACTATGCTGTCTTTCAAAAATATAAGTAAATGTTAAGGAAATTAGAGAATACTAATGTTCCTTTCCTCCCATCCTTAAAGTTACTGTGATGATAGTGACTGGTCAATCAGAGAGCCTTGTTGTTGTTCAGTCACTGAGTCGTGTCCAGCTGTTTGTGACCCCATGGACTGCAGCACCCCAGCTCCTCTGTCCTTTACTATCTCCCAGAGTTTGCCCAAATTCATGTCCATTGAGTCGGTGATACTCTCTAACCGTCTCATTCTCTGCTGCTCCCTTCCTCTTTTGCCTTCAATCTTTCCCATCATCTGGGTCTTTACCAGTGAGTCGTCTCTTCGCATCAAGTGGCCAAAGTGTTGGAGTTTCAACATCAGTCCTTCCAGTGAATATTCAGATATTCACTGAATACTTGGTGCACAAGTAATAACATGAGCCCCTTCTACATTGGTAGGTGTCTCAGAGAGTCACACTTATAGACATATTGTGTCTTTTCTTTACCTGTTACTCCCCACCATTTTAATGATTCTTAATCTGGAAAGGTCCAAGGGCCAGTTTAACTTTTCAGAATTTCCTCCTTCTGGCTTCGGTATTCTAGAATCTCAAAATCCCATACTCTTTTCTCATGTCTCCGGGGTTTTTGCTTCTTCTGTATCAGTTCTTTGAACAGCCTGAAAATCTGTTCCTTACCTAGATTTCTTATCTGCCATTTCTCGGTAAGCCGCTTAGCCCTCTAGCATGTATACAAGCTCCTAGCCAAGAAAAGTGTAATACAATGCTTTAAGGTACTTTATATGCTCACACAGAAATTAAGGAATAGGTTAGAATTCTACCCACCTACTTTTCTCTGCATTTCTGCATCTGGAATCAGAACATAATTATTTGGTAAGTAGAGGTCTAAAAATGAACTAGCATAGTTCTTTGCTGGTTTTTCAAACATTATCTCATGTGACCACTGGACAATCTAGCTGGCTGAATCTTATCTTCACTTGACACACACACCTGATAACTTCCCTGCCATCAACAACCTTGACTGTCTCACCAGTGTACGCACCATTCTTGGCAGAGTATGTGCCACTTAGTAGAGTCTCAATAAATACTTGTTAAATGAATGAACATTGGAAAACTAATGTTCACAAATGAAATAGAATGAATTTTTATTGAGTACCCACAATGGGCTGTTCACCAATCTAAATATTTTCATCTACATTTTATCTACACAATATTCCTATGAGGTTGACCAAGTGCAGGAGCTAGATTGTGCAAGCAAATGGATTTTCAATAAAATCTGAATTTTATTGGCACATTTGCTACTGTGTAGGGTTGCCTCACTGTATTTAATGCATTTCTAGATTATTTCTAGAAAATATATTATAAATATGTAGTATGTATAATGCATATCAACCTACCATATAATTTTTCTTTTTTCTAAAAGATATTTCTAGATCTCGGGTCAATATTTACACAATATCAAAGCTTTAATTTGAGGAAAACATCATGATTACAGAACTAACTTAGAAGGAGCAAAGGGTAGGTTTAGTTGGTTGTTTCTGAGAAATTAAAAAGAGCAGACAGTAGGGGCTCTTAAGGATAGAGGCTGGGTAATTTTGTGTGTTTTATTTTTCTAAAGGTATAACCTAGAATAGATGGTTTGTAGACAGGACAAGAGTTGCTTGTCAAAATAACAGGAATGATTAACAACAGTCTCTCTTAAGGCTTAGTTAAGCTATCTGTTTTAGAAAGAAAACATCTCAACCTGTTCTTTGCCTCCTTAGAGTATTGAATTTCATTTTGCTAGCATTTATGACATGATCATTAAATAACAGTTACTGTAATGAACGGTTGAAAACCTTCTCCACAAGAATGTCAACTTCAGAAAACAGGGACTTTGACTGTCTAGTTCACAACATCCTCACACAGGGCCTTCAGTATAGTCAGTGCTTTATACATATTTGATAGATAGATAGAAAATCACTCAGTATCTATTAGTCACTTTTTATGTGTTGCTTACTGTTCTGTGTTCTTTCATGTGTATTTTCATCTGCCCTCACAACCCCACTGGGTTGGTACTTTTATAATCTCTATCTTAAATATGAGAAAACAGGTACAGGAAGATGAATAACTTTCAGGCATATAATCTCCATTCCTGCCACCATGACCATCTTGTCCGTGAACTCATGGATTGACAATAGGAATAGCTGAGAAAAGAGGCTATTTATTGAGATCTTCTGCTGAAGTTGGTCTTTGGGAAGCATTAATATGAAACAACAATAAAAAAAATGCTTTTACAGTTAATAACCATGTGGCAGGGCTTATCTACATACCTCTGCCCTAGATCTCTTGTCAACAGTCTTCCAATCGTTTTTCTTCTAACTAACTGATTGTACAACTGAACTGTCATCTAATACCTGTCACTCAATGAAGATCTGTATTTCTGGTCATCTTTCGTTTCTGGAAGAACAAACCACCAGGTGCATTGCCTGAAGTTCTGTCCATTTGGAGGGTTTATTTTCAAACCATTTTTCAGTTGTGAAATGGGCTGTACTGTTGCAGCCATTTATTTTTAGGTGGTGTCACCATATCATGCAATACTCTTTATACAGCAGGCTGAGTTTTTTTTCTTTTTCTTTTTAAGTCATCAGACTGCAGAAAATTGTGGTAGGTTGTGAAAGGACGTAATGTAGCAGAAATCTGAGAATTGGTTCTAGAAATTAATTGTGCTTTTAAGATTTTCTTGAGCCTGATATATACATGTTACAACTGATGATGGAGTGCAGCTCTCTACGTCCAACTTCATAGCTTGATGAGTCAGACCCAGTTCTCCATGGGCAGCTCAGGTTGCATGGTAATTTGCTGGCCGCAGTCAAATGTTTTGTTTCCATGAGACCCAGAGGCAAGACAAAAGTTTTTCAAAAGAATTGTTATAGGCAGAGAATTATGGCTTTGCTCTGAAATATTATAGGTTTTTCTGTGACTCACTTTCAGAGACCTGCCAGTGGCTCCAGAGGGCATTTCTGTTGTCCATAGACACTTCAGACACTATCGGACCTGTTGGATCAAATGAACCCAGCAGCAAAGTCACTTACATAATAACAGCCTGAAGCTGTTCAGGACTTTGTCTTGCTCTGAACCCTATCAAACTGGCAGGCTTCTGGGTTATTCAGTAAACATATTGGGGTATCAAACCCTAATGAGACACTTGTTTTCCTTAAAAATCCAAAATGTTCAGTAACTGTTGTGCTTCTTCCTTGAGGTAGGAGGAATCAGATGCAGCAACCTGCTTTTCTTGACCCTTGATCACCACCCCCTTAAAAAATCCATCAAGGTGGCATACATGTGATTAATGGGATGTCTAGAAAAGTTTAATTTCCTCTTCATAAGGTCAAATCAACATGATAACAATCAATGTAGTGGATCAGGAATGAAGAATGAATATGTGAGTGAAGAATATGTGAATAGGTGAATGTGAATGAAGAAGCAATAAAGGTCTCTCCTAATTGGATTGTGATTAAGACAAGGGCTAAAGACTTGATATAAGTGGGTGGGACAGTGACTGTTTATTGCTGACCCTTCTAGGTGAAAGCAAACTGCATTTCTGAGATTAATAGCTGCAGTGTCCAGGGATGTATTGATGTGCTGCAATGGGGATCTTCCTGACCCAGGAATCAAACTGGGGTCTCCTGCATTGCAGGCAGATTCTTTATCAACTGAGCTATCAGGGAAGCCCACGTGGTACAGCAGCTCTAATTCAAATCATCATCTTATTAAGCTCACAATATACTATTGTCATTCTTGAGGATTTACCTGTGTCCTGCATAGTCAACATAGGCAAGTGAAATGGGGATACAGTAGGAATTACCACTCCTGCCTTCTTTATGTTTTTGATGAGGCGTAATATTCTTTAGTCGTCTTTTTAATGCCCATGAGGTCTGTAGTGATGGCCCCTCTTTCACTTTTGATGTTAATGAGTTGCATACCATCTCTTTTTAAATTAGTTAACCTGGCTAGAGGCTTGTAGATTTTGTTGATTTCTTCAAAGAAACAGCTTTTAATTTCATTGATTGTCTCTGCTGACAATTTCATTGATTCCTACTCTAATTTTTATTATTTATTTTCTTCTGCTTATTTTGGATTAATTTGCTCTTTTTCTAGTTTCCTTAGATGACTGATTTTAAACTTTCCTCTTTCCTAATATATGCATTCAATGCTATAAATTTCCCACTAAACATTGCTTTTTGCATCTCAAAATTTTGATAGCTGTAGTTTCATTTTCATTTACTTCAAAATATTTAAAAATTTTTCTTGAGATCTTTTTCTTTGGCCCAAATGTTATTTATTTTTTTTTCCAAATGTTATTTAGAAGTATATTGTTTAATCTCCATGTGTTTGGGAATTTTCCAGCTGTTTTTCTGCTTTTGACTTCTATTAATTTCATCATGATCTGAGAGCTGACATTGTAATATTTCTATCTTTATAAATACGTTTAAGATGAACTTTATGGTCCAGAATGTGGTCTATCTTGACAAATGTTCCATGTGAGCTTGGGAAGAATGTATATTCTGCTGTTGTTGGATGAAGTAGTCTATGGCTGTCCATGATACCCAGTTGATTGACAATGTTTTTGAGTTCAACTATGTTCTTTCTGTCTGCTTTATCTACCTATTTCTGATGGAGGGATGTTGAAGCCTCTATCTATAGAAGTGCGTGCCTGCATGCTAAGTCACTTCAGTCATGTCCAACTCTTTGCAACCCTGTGGACTGTAGCCCACAAAGCTCTTCTGTCCGTAACATTCTCCTGGCAAGAATACTGAAGTGGGTAGCCATTACCTTTTCCAGGGGATCTTCCTGACCCAGGAATCGAACCCAGGTCTCCCAGATTGCATTCTTTACCATCTGGGCCACCAGGGAAGCCACGTATAGTAGTGGATTCATCTGTTTCTTCTTGCAGCTCCATCAGATTTTGCCTTATGTATTTCGATGTTCTGTTGCTAGGTACATACATTTTAAAGGTTGTTATGCCTTCTTGGAGAATTGGCCACTTAATCATTATATAATGTCCCTCTTTATCCCTGATAACTTTCTTTGTCCCAAAATCCACTTTTTCAGAAATTATTACAGCTTTATTTTGATTAGCATTAGTATGGGTACTGTTTTCTCTTTGTTATCCTTGATCCTTGTTCCTATTTTGTTCTCTACTCTTTTTCTGCCTTTTGAGGTTTTCATTGAATATTTCATATGAATTTCCATTTTCTCTTTCTCAGCCTATCAATTATACTTCTTCCTTTTACACTGTTTAGTGGCTTTGCTAGAACTTGCAATACACATTTACAACTAATTCAAGACCACTTTCAAATAACACCGTACTGCTTCACAAGTAGTGCAAATTCCTTATAATAAAAAATAATTTTATTCTCCCTCCTATCCCTTAGGAGGACATCCTCATGGGTCATACTCTGTAGCTGAACCTCTGGAGTCATCTGGGATTTGAATCTGTTTGTAGAGTTAGAACCAATGAGAGGTGATGGGAGTAGGGCTTAAGGATGATAGTAATGCCCTGAAAATAAGAGATCTTTTACAGTTTCTTCAGACAAAAGGTAACTAATCTCAGAAAATGGTAGAAATCTCACTTTGATTGTCAAAGAAAATGGTAGAATTTGGGTCTTCAAAATCCTCAGCTTTCTTGGAATTTGTGTATGTGCCCTCCTCCCAAATTTCAGAAACTCACTCTTTTCTAATTAATTTCTAATTAATTTTCTAAAAGACCTTGAGAACTTAGAATTAAATTTGCCTTGCAGTTCAGCCATCCACATGATTGAATTTTGGGTTTAGTTTTTAGAAATTTCAATTCTTTGACTACAATTTTAGTTTTTAGAAATAAGTCACCTAAGGGCTATTCTAGAAGTTTTCAATTCCTTACCAAGACCTTGAGTTACGAATTTAAAACCCTAATCCCATTTTCCCCGCTTCCATGTTGCCCAGCACATTTAGAAACAACCAAATCAATCCATGGTAGTTTCACAGTTATTTCCACTAAATTGTCCTATGGCAGGAGCCACTTGGATATGCAAGGTCTTTCCAGGTGGCTAGAGGTGATACTTTTAGGTAGTGTTCTTTGAGGACTTCCCTGGTGGTCCAGTGGTTAAGAATCTGCCTGCCAATTCAAGGAACATGGGTTCAGTCCCTAATCCAGGAACTATTAATATTAATAAGATCCCACAACTAAGCCTATGTGCCACAACTACTGAAGCCTGTGTATCCCAGAACCCATGCTCTGCAACAAGAGAAGCCATCCCAGTGAGAAGTCTGCACACCTCAACTAGAGAGTAGCTCCCACTTGCTGCAACTAGAGAAAGCCCACACACTGCAACAAAGACTCAGCACAGCCAAAAAGAAATTAACTAAAAAAAATTTTTTTAATATAGGTAGTGTTTTCCCACTGCATGCCATGGACTACCACTGCCCTATTTGCAACTGGAAACAGGATCATACTGCTGCTGCTGCTAAGTCGCTTCAGTCATGTCTGACTCTGTATGACCCTGTAGACAGCAGCCCACCAGGCTCCCCCATCCCTGGGATTCTCCAGGCAAGAACACTGGAATGGGTTGCCATTTCCTTCTCTAATGCATGAAAGTAAAAAGTGAAAGTGAAGTCACTCAGTTGTGTCTGACTCTTCATGACCCCACGGACTGCAGCACACCAGGCTCCTCCATCCATGGGATTTTCCAGGCAAGAGTACTGGAGTGGGGTGCCATCGCCTTCCCGGAAACAAGATCATGATGGTCTTTAAATCCAGCCAGATCAAAGAACCCATTCTAGATTGCTAATACTAAGATCCTGTTACTCTGGAATTATTCTAGGTAAAAATAATTGTGTTGATCAAGAAGCAGAGCCTCATGCATACTGTTAGAGTAGGAAATTTATTAATCTGATTAAGCTTTACATGATTATGGGAGGAGCTAGGGAAGTGAAGGCACAGAAGGGAAACTCAGAAGACCACTGAGCAAAGCCAACAACCAGGCCTCCTGAAGCACTGTGGCAGGTGGACGTGGTGGAGCTTACAGAGAAGCATGGACGCATCTGCCCACATGGACTCACGAGAAGTGTATGGCAAGTAGGGGCCTCTGTGTGGCTCTTGCTTTTACAAGTCTGCACTCCAGCATTGGGGGTCATCTTGGGGTTCCTGTGGGTCAGGCAGGCCAACAGTTGGAAAGACAAACAGGCCAGGAAGTGAAGTGAAGTGAGGAAAATCTGGGAAATTGAAGGTGCAGTGGTAACTTTAGAAGATCAGAGTCAAAGAGTTTCTTCCTGCTTTCATCATTTACTATTGTGAACTTGTGAACCTTAATTAATTTTTGTGAATTTCTGTTTTTCTAGTTGGAAAAGACAAATGAAATATTTACACTTAGGGATTGCTTGCATACCTCTGATATTTTTTAAAAACTATTTTACTTTTTTCCCACATTTTAAATTAACAGTGAAACGTTTTCATCATAAGGTAAAATAATATCAGAAGATGTGACTTTCAGCATATTTTAATTATTGACATTTGATATAGAAATCATATTGTCATCCTTTCAAACGTTCTAATCAATATAATTTAAGTGCTATAGTGACTTTATGCCCACCATCCTCATTTTAAAAATCCATGAATAAGCTCTTCTTTAACAACCAGAAATTTTACATTGTCCCATTTTCTCCTTGAACTCATATTTCCATTCCATTTCTCCTACAGAATTTTATCCTAACATAATATATTTTTATGCTTGACGGTCTTTTATTGATCACATTTTATATGTTTCTGCTATAAAATTAGGTATATAAATTGAAATTAATTTTTTTATATTCTCTGTGACCAGAGGACCTAAGTGCTATTCTTCCTTCATCTGGATTAAGTTATCATTACAATTATTATTGGCTTATTATTGATCAAAGAAACTTAGTATTTTACAGAAATGGATAGGTAAACCTTGAAAGTACAATTTAGTTAGAAATATACATTTTAATATTGGTGGTTAAAATTATTATATTATATTATTGGTGGTTAATTTATATTAATTTTATAATGGTGGTGGTTTAGTCACTAAGTTGTGTCTGACTGTTGCAACACCATGGACTGTAGCCTACCAGGCTCCTCTGTCCATGGGATTCTCCAGGCAAGAGTACTAGAGTGGGTTGCCACTTCCTTCTCCAAGGGATCTGCCTGATCCAGGAATCAAACCCAGGTCTCCTGCATTGCAGGCAGATTCTTTATGACTGAGCTACAAGGGAAACCAGATGTATAATATATATGAATATATATGCATATATAACTCTCTCCTCTGACAGTGAGAAACATGGATTCCATCACTCTTAAAATATTTACTTATCTGATCAATCCTGCCTATGGACAGTTTCCCATAACCACTGCCCTGTCGCCATAAGCATCTCACACCTCTTAGGTCCGACACCCCACGTGTGCCCACCATGCAGCATGCATGCATGCTCAGTCCTAAGTCTTGTCCAACTCTTTGTAACCCCATAGACTGTAGCCAACCAGGCTCCTCTGTCCATGGGATTTTTCCAGGCAAGAATGCAGGAATGGATTGCCATTTCCTTCTCCAAGAGATCTTCCCCACCCAGGTATCAAACCTGTGTCTCCCTGCCTGACAGGTAGATTCTTTACCACAGCACCACCTGGGAAGCCCTGGCCACTGTTCAGACACCTTCTTAATGATGCTCAGACAGACACTCAACACTGGGCATGCGCTCCTGTTTCCCCTCTTCATGTTATTTTGCTCTGCCCTAACTACTGGTGTGTGGACTCAGTTATTCTAAAAGGAAACCAGATAGGGAGAGGGAAGGGACCATGCATGTTTACAAATCTTAACTTTTTAATTCTGAAATAGACATTGGACATAATTAGTTACAGCCTTTCTATGAGTTTCTATGAGAAATAGCCTACAATACCCTTTAGTATTTATTACTGGCACACTTCTGTTGCTTTCTTCTCAGGATCTTCCTCAGCATCCACAATTTTGTTGACAGGAATTAGGGGTATAGAAGAAAATAGATCTTTAGAGATGATTGTCACTTCTTCTTTAACCCAACTCTACGTATATATCTGATTTCAGAACATTCCAACATGGGCAGAATACCCTATTTCTAATGCCCTAGTTTGTCTGGAAGACAAAAACATAGTAGAAAGGGAAAGATAAGCCTTATCAAAGTCTTATCAAAAGTTTACGTTGATTCAGTTGAGGAAGTTTTCAGATACTTTCCCCTAAGATTTGGATTGGGTGAAACATGGCCCTTTCTTCTGTAATATGAGGGAAATTTTATTGTTAGAAGGAAATGGAAAAAATAAACTAAATTGATGCCTTGACCCGAGACCTATTTTCAGGCAGATCAATTTTTGCAAAAAGTTGAGAATATGAAAATGGATTTTCGTCTACTGCCTACAAAGTTCTTGAGAGGCATATCTACCGAATTTGGTAATTATTGGCCTTTGTATTTGTCTCTTAGGCAATTTGAGTTGCTACAACAAAGTACCATAGACTCTATGGCTTATAAACCACAGAAATTTATTTCTCTTATTTCTTGAGACTGAGAGTCTGAGATCAAGGATTCTGTTGAGAGCCCTCTTCTGAATTGTAGATGGCTACATTCTTGTTGTATCCTCATATCGTAGAAAGAGGCTCTCTGGCCTTTTCTTATAAGGGCATTAGCCCTTTTCATGAGGGCTGTACCCTCATGATCTAATTACCTCCAAAGGCCCGCCTCCAAATACCATATTAAGAATTAAATTTTAACATAAGAATTTTGCGAGGGGGACACTGACATTCAGTCCATAGCAGTGCTTTACAAAATTAAATTATGAATTGATGGCTGTGGAAAAACAATTTGTGCAGATAATCAATAATGTGCACAGATGAGAATGAAAATAAGTATGTTAAAATGTTATTCATCAAAGAGTAAGTAGGGATTGCACTTTAATTCTATTAGGACATATAATGGACAACACAAAAATCAT
Source organism: Bos mutus (assembly GCF_027580195.1). Lineage (NCBI taxonomy): Eukaryota > Metazoa > Chordata > Mammalia > Artiodactyla > Bovidae > Bos > Bos mutus. The sequence continues at coordinate 52,649,838 of NC_091630.1, read as the reverse complement.
TTCTTAAAATTTTTGTCAAAACTTTCTGTCCTTTTAAATCCAATTTTCATATTAATACTCATCTCTGTCACATTAAAAGCCTGTTGATGAAAGTGAAAGAGGAGAGTGAAAAAGTTGGCTTAAAGCTCAACAGTCAGAAAACTAAGATCATGGCATCTGGTCCCATCACTTCATGGGAAATAGATGGGGAAACAGTGGAAACAGTGTCAGACTTTATATTGGGGGGCTCCAAAATCAGTGCAGATGGTGATTGCAGCCATGAAATTAAAGACGCTTACTCCTTAGAAGGAAAGTTATGACCAACCTAGATAGCATATTCAAAAGCAGAGACATTACTTTGCCAACAAAGGTCCGTCTAGTCAAGGCTATGGTTTTTCCAGTGGTCATGTATGGATGTGAGTGTTGGACTGTGAAGAAAGCTGAGTGCCTAAGAATTGATGCTTTTGAACTGTGGTGTTGGAGAAGACTCTTGAGAGTCCCTTGGACTGCAAGGAGATCCAACCAGTCCATCCTAAGGGAGATCAGTCATGGGTGTTCATTGGAAGGGCTGAAGCTGAAACTCCAGTACTTTGGCCACCTCATGTGAAGAGTTGACTCATTGGAAAAGACTGTGATGCTGGGAGGGATTGGGGGCAGGAGGAGAAGGGGCTGACAGAGGATGAGATGGCTGGATGACATCACCGACTCGATGGACATGAGTAAACTCAGGGAGTTGGTGATGGACCGGGAGGCTTGGCGTGCTGAGATTCACGGGGTTGCAAAGAGTCGGATACGACTGAGCAACTGAACTGAATTGTCACATTATTTTAATAATAGATGTTTAATGAGAACTACCTCAACTATTTAGATTTAAGATGTTAAATTTCCGGGGCCACACCATGCAGCATGGGGGATCCTAATTCTTGGACCAGGGATTGAACCCATACCCCCTGCAGTGGAAGCATGGACCACCAGGGAAGCCCCTAAAATGTTAAATCATAAAGGCAGGAAATATTTTTAGGCATTGGGTGAACTTATTCACCCTGTTGTTTCATGATTCAGCATATAGTTGAATCCCTACCAAGAACTCAGTGGAGCCAAACACAGGGAATCTAACAATGAGTGAAATTCAGTATGGACCCTGAATCCATGGAGATACATCACCCTTTGACGAAAGCAAAAGGAGCTATAACTTAAGCAAGAAAATGAGATCCATGTACAGAACCTAGATTAGCTTGACAAAATGAAAGATAAGCTCTAGAATATCCCTGTGGCTTTCAGCTTCAGGAACCTGAGAACTCTATTTTTAATAATTCCATTGGATCATCCAGTCATGGACACCTTCTGCATATGGATCTTTGCTCTTATTTAAATCCCGCAAGGGTGATTATGGTTGATGTAGCTTGTGTTGTGTTTCTATCTCTGGGAATAGTTGTGTGACTATAAATGGTAGTTTCACCATAAGTACAGAAAAAAAAGGTGTTCATTAAGGTTAAAAAAATAACGGGGAGGGCAGGGTTTCCACTGAAAGGAAAAGAAAGTATATTGTGAGTAGGAATGTCTACTTCAATTTTCAGCCATGAACTAAAATCTGTATCTGGTTCATCTTCTTATAGAAAAGTCAGCTCATTAGTTTCTAATAGTTTATATTTTAAAACTGAACAGATAAAGAAGAGATACCCATAAATACAATGGAATATTGTATATTGTACTCAGCCATAAAAAGGAATGAAATTGTTCAATTTACAGAGACGTGGATGGACCTAGAGAGTGTCATACAGAGTGAAGTACGTCATAAAGAGAAAAATGAGTATTGTATATTAATGCGTATATATGGAATATAGAAAAATGGTACACATGAATCTATTTGCAAAGCAGAAATGGAGACAACAGATAGAGAAAAAATGTATGGACACCAAAGGAAGAAAGGGAGGTGGGATGAATTGGGAGATTGGGACTGACATATATACACTACTGTGTATGGTTTTTCCAGTAGTCATGTACAGATGTGAGAGTTAAACCATGAAGGCTGAGCCCTTTGATGCTTTCCAACTATACTACTGGAAAAGACTCTTGAGAGTCCCTTGGGCAGCAAGGAGATCAAACCAATCAATCCTAAAGGAAATCAATCCTGAATATGCATTAGAAGGACTGATGCTGAAGCTGCCACCTGGTGCGAAGAGTCAACTCATTGGAAAAGACCATGTTGCTGGGAAAGATAGAGGGCAGGAGGAAAAGGGGGTGACAGAGAATGAGATGGTCGGATGACATCACTGACTCAATGGACATGATTTTGAGCAAACTCCAGGAGACAGTGAAGAAAAGGGAATCCTGGCCTGCTGCAGTCCATGGGGTCACAAAGTAGGACATGACTTAGTGACTGAACAACAAATGCAACGGTGTATAAAATAGATAACCAATGAAAACCAACTGTATAGCACTACTCAATGCTCTATCGTGACCTAAATGGGAAGGCAGTCCAAAAAACAGAGGATATTTGTTTATATATGGCTGATTCACTTTGCTGTACAGCAGAAAATAATATAACATTGTCAAGGAACTATACTCCAATAAAATTTTTTTAAAAAACTGAATCAGCACCTACAATGCTGTTTGTCTCCTTTGCTCCTCTCCCCCTCATCCTCTTTCTTTCTTTCTCCTGTTCCCTTCTGTTTCTCTCTCTTGGATAGTTTCCACTCAGTCATGTCCAACTCTTTGTGACCCCATGAACCATAGCCCACCATAGAATTCCTCTGTCCATGGAATTCTCCAGGCAAGAATACTGGAGTGGGCTGCCATTTCCTTCTCCAGGGGATCTTCCTGACCCAGGGATCGAACCAGGGTCTCCTGCATTGCAGGTGTGTTCTTTACCATCTGAGCCACGAGGGAAGCTTTTCTCTCTTTATATCTAGGCAATTCTTTGAAAAGATACTTTGAAAAGATACTTTTTCAGCTTTCTTTGAAAAGATACTCAACCATCTTTATATAAAATAAAGTCAAGGCTATAATATTTTTCTATAAGTATAATAAAATTAAGACAGAGCTAATAATTTATAGTTTTATAAAAGTTGGTTTCACGCATACATACATTTGCTGTATGGTTGACACATGGATGCTATTCTCACTGTGCAGCACATAACACACAGAAACAGCTCGTCACAGCCAGTGCCTGCAGTTCGTATCCTCTACGCTGTGGCCTGTTCATGTCCAGGGTGCAAGAAACACTCCACGGAAACCATCGAGGCTTACAAAGGGAAAGCTGGCCCAAGGGAGGCAGTGAGAGCCAGTGTCTAAAACACTGGTTTCCTTTTACTCTACCCTATGTTCATACAATGTTTTTGATCTTGATGTCATTTAAAAAATTTTTTTCTGTTTTTTTTTTCCCCTATTAGTAACCATTTCAGTAGTTCTGGAAGCTCATTAAGTGACCTCAGTGTGGAACCTTTGCACTGATCTTTTATTTTCAGTATTTATAGATAATGACACATTACAGCCATTGAACCAATATTACATTCCTTGGTTCCGGGCTTGTATTTAAAACCATTGTTTGTTTTCTCTGTCCATGGAATCTTAATATGCATGGCATGTCTCTCTTGAGTAGCCGCCAAATTTCCCTCAGGCTGGACTTTTAACTACCCGTGGCAAGCCCATTGGATTGTCAGTCACATGGGCATGCCTGGGTTTCAGTGGTTCTTGAAGATGCCCGTCACTGGGTGGTTGGCTATTCCTTACACCAAACTTCAAGCCTCAGTGTCTTTAGCAAAACATGCCTCTCCCAAGTGTCCTCAAAAGATTATCCTTTCCAGACCACCTTCGGACTCACTTAGAAAGCTCACTTTTGTTTTCAGGCTTTTGATGACTTGAATTTAAGATTTACTCATTTTTGAGCTTGCCTTTTGTCTGGGATAATTTCTCATGACTGTAGCCAAAAGAACATTGAAATTCATAGTATTAGAACATCAGTGAACATTTGGAGCTCTCTTCATTTAAAACATAAAAGTGTGGTTTTTTTCCAAAATATGTACAGCATAAATAATGGAAATATTTAAAATTATCCTCCCTCAACCCCCTTACATAATTTGCATGATTGCGCATAGTATATAGTTTAGATTATAAATCAGAGCATTCCGAACATACTCTCAAAATTGGGTGAAAAATCTATTTGTTTTCATAGTGTGTGGTTTAAAGGAGTTAAATATACAGCCCCTTTATTTATAGAAATTAGCATCTCCCTGATGACACATAAGATGAAATTTCCACGTTCTTGCTAAATTCCATGTTCTCTGTACACAGAATTGATAGTGTGTTGCTGAATATTTCTTTGTAAAGCCAACCCCTGTCCCCAACTCTCTATTATCCGACATTCCTAGAGCAACCCAGAGTAGCCACAGGGTTTCGTATGTGTGTGTGTGTGTGTGTGTGTGTGTGTGCGTGCACGCGCGTGCACTCAGTTGCTCCATTGTGTCTGACTCCGTGTGATCCCATGGTCTGTAGCCTGCCAGGCTCCTCTGTCCATGGGATTTCCCAGGCAATAATACTACAGTGGGTTCCCATTTCCCCTTCCAGGGAATCTTCCGGACCCAGGAATTGAACCCTCGTCTCTTGTGTTTCCTGCATTGACAGGCAGATTCTTTACCACTACACCACCTGGGAAGCCCCAACTACGGGGTTAGAGCATAATTATTATTATGGTTATAGTGACAAAGGAGTCATTAGAAGTTATTCTGTTTTAAGTACAGAGCACAACTAAGGGAATGCTTGATAACTGGAAAAAGGAGTGTGAAAAGTGAGATGTGCCAAGAAAATTGCTTGGGTTTTCTAGATATTGCCCAAACTTTTTGTTAAGACTTTGTTTAAAAAAAAAAAAAGCAATCATCCTTAATATATTTTTTCCTCCTTGTTCTTGTGAAATTCTGTACTTCTGTCAATTGAAAAAACAAAAAGACCAACATGACATGGAAGTTAGCTCCAGATCATTGATTCTCAGAGCGCCATATTTATATACATTAACTGATCTGAGTTTTATTTTAAAGAATTAATGGTAGGTTGTCAATGACTAGACTTCAACTTCCGAGATGAATTAGCAAAGGAAATCATATTAAGTGTGACTAGGGCTTTCTGGTTGTCAGGAAACTATTTCGTTTGTCCTCTGTATGCCTTCATCTTGTCCCTTTCGTCTTTGGTTTGAGACTTTGAGAAATTTCACCTAAATTCGCTTGAGAGAAAAATGATTAGCAGGAGCTTACCAATGCCTTGTGTGAGTGGAGTGGCCCTTGTTACCTGTGGTCTGAGCGAGACCAGAACACTAGCTTTAATAACTTGCTCTGTTTTAGGTAGTAGTGTGGGGACTTTCCTTGTTGAATGTAAGGATTTATTTAAATTATGAGAGCCAGTGATTATCACTTGATAGGACTGGGTTGGCTAAATAATTTGTTCAGATTTTTCCCTAAGATAAACCAGAACAAACTTTTGGCCAACCCAATCAAATTATTAATACAAATGACCGTTGTTCTCTTCTTTATAAATCTCTGCTTTTTTTGAATGTTAAATTTTTTTCAACGTACTGAGTTTGCATCAGGATTTCATAAAAATGACAGTTGAAAAGCGGATTCACATACCCAAGATGTCCCAAGCATGCTTAAAGATTTGCCAATAACTGAACCGAGCATTTATTTTCATATTTAAGTTAAGTCTATACATTTTTCTTGAATTTATTTTAAAGATCTAGAAAAGTAACTTAAAAATTAAGATAATTAGTTCTAAGGTTAGTGGTCTGTACTTGTATCCAGGGTTAATCATTAAACTCATATGAGTTAAACAGAAGAAATGTTTTAGGGATTTACATCTCCAGAGTAAGAGATTAGACAGAAACATACCAAAATATTAACAGTGGCTGGTGGGGAGTTAAAGTGGTTAAAATATTTTTATACTTGTCTATATTCTCATATATATATATATATATATATATATAATTACTCCTAAAATTACTATAAATTACTAAAATTACTCCTAAAATTACTATAAGAAAGTAATTTTTCTTATTACTTTTTATAATTAGAGAAAGATGTCCTTAATGGCATTGCTAAGGGCTATCTTGGATTTCCCAGTGGCTCAGCACTCCAGTACTCTTGCCCGGAATATCCCACAGATGGAGGAGCCTGGTGGGCTGCAGTCGGTTGCTAAGAGTCAGACACGACTGAGCGACTTCACTTTAACTTTTCACTTTCATGCATTGGAGAAGGAAATGGCAACCCAGTCCAGTATTCTTGCCTGGACAATCCCAGGGACGGGGGAGCCTGGTGGGCTGCCATCTATGGGGTCGCACAGAGTTGGACACGACTGAAGCGACTTAGCAGCAGCAGTAGCAGTGGTAAAGAATCTGTCTACAGTAGGAGATGCAGGAGACCCTGGTTCGATCCCATGTTCAGGAAGATCCCCTGGAGGAGGGCATAACCACTCACTCTAGTATTCTTGCCTGAGAAATCCCATGGACAGAAAAGCCTGGCGGGCTACAGTCCATGGGGTTGCAAAAGAGTCAAACACAACTGAAGCAACTTAGCATGCATGCACATTATTGGGAGAAACTTGGAAACTTTGTAAATATTGTATTCCTTATCAGAATTTCAGTGTTAGTCACTCAGTTGTGTCCGACTCTTTGTCAGAGTTTTATTTATTCATTTGTTGATTTATTTAGATCAGTGTAGATGTATGATTCCTAATTTATTAAAAGGCATATACTCTGTTCTTGTCATTCTTTTATTTTTCCTTCCTGTCATTCTTTCAGACTCAAAGTATCTAACATTTGGCCAGTGGAAACTACTTCAAGATGGAATCTGTGTTCTTTGGATACATTCTTATCATTTTTTTGAGCATTTCTTTGCTTTCTGGCAAGCAAGATGTTCCAGGCTTTCTTGTACACTCTGTGCCTCAGTCCTCCAAGAAACTCTGGTTTCTTTTTGAGGAGGATAGTGTTGGGCAGTCAGCTTCTGTTTGCTAAGTATCAGTTGCTGTTGGGAAGTTGTTCTCAGATAATCTCAGTGGACAGCACTGGGTATGAGTTGATGTATTGAACACCGTGAATTCACACGTATACATCTAACTCCAGTCCAATAGTGCCAAATTCATTTTAGTTTTCTTCCTCTTCTGTAACTGTAGCCCCTTTGGCAACTCAGAAGCACAGCTCCTATAATCCTTAATATATTTACTTCTTTGATCACTTAGTATAAGTGTTAGTCGCTCAGTCGTTCTCAACTCTTTGTGACCCCATGGACTGCAGCCCACCAGGCTTCTCTGTCCATGAGATTTTCCAGGCAAGGATACTGGAGTGGGTTGCCATTTGCTTCTCCAGGGGATCTTCCCAACCCAGGGATCAAACCCAGGTCTCCTGCACTGCAGGCAGATTTTTTACCGACTGAGCTACAAGGGAATCGCCCACTGCTGGCTGCCACTTCATCTTGCCTACTACCTGAGCTCCTACTCCCCAGCACCTGGGGCAGAAGATATTTTCTGGAGGAACTCTGCCCTCTCAACCCTATTCCCTAAGGTCTCAGCCATAGATTTTGCTCTGATAGGTCTTCTTCCAGGTGACCAGCTCTCTTGATCGGATGGGAAACTCATAAGACAGGCTAAGCCTGGTATCGAACGGTGTTCATTTGACCAACAAGAAACTCATACATCCTTGCCAACCTGAAATGTGTTCGTGCAAGCTGTTCATTTTATTTTCCAATTCTATCTCTTCCTGTGTTCCTGCCTCTTAAAGAAGCTCAGTGACAGAAAAGTTGGGGGATAGACTCTGAGTCTCCACTTTGCAAGTATCCTGAACCTCCATGACTGATTTTCTTGGTACCCCCTTTAAGGGGCATACTCCCCTCCTCTTTTGCATAATGGAGAGGATGAAAATGGAGCGGCAGCCCTCCTAGAAGTTTCTTCCCTGTCCAGCTGTCCTTCAGCTTACAAAGCTGAGTGGAGAGAGGGTCCTGGGGTGATAGGTTGGTATAACAAGGCCAGTGTGGTCACTCTAAGCCAGACCGAGAAGAAGGCAGTCTGGTCCGTAATTCATCAATATTGGCTGTTGGCATTTTTGTCCTCAGCTTTTGTTACCAATCATTAATCTCAGGGTCATAAGAAAAGCATCTTCAATAAAAACAGAAAGAGCTAAAGTAATTATCATGGGGTGGGCTCTCTAGAAGAAAACCCTGAGATGTAGTTTGGGGTGCAAGATGTTTATTAGGGATCAATAACTGAAAGAAAGGGGGAAGGAAGCATGGGTTAGAACAAGAAGTTCAATTGTGATCAATATAAGACCTGCAAAGTCTTGGTCAACCCGATGGGAATCTGAATGACTATTCAACCATCAGAGTGTCCCTTGTTGGGTCAAAACTGTCCAGACCTTTATGGCCCTACCTGCCACTGACACTGAGTGTGGACAGCTTGGGAAGCATGTGCTCTTGGGCAGTTTTCTCTCTGCAGCTGAGGCAGATCCTAAAGACATTGAGATCCGGAGCCTGTCGTTGACCACAGTCCCTTCTGTGGGGCAGCAGGTCATCCCTAGAGGGAGTCTGGGTGGTGCTCCTTTGTGTCTGCCACAAAAGGTAACTATAGTTTTCCTGCCCTGCTTCAAATGCTGCTGACAGGTATATAAAGGACCTTAATACAAGAATGTTTGCTAAGGGTAATTGCTAGAAAAACTTACCTTTCTTTTTTTTTCGATTGAAGTATTGTTGACTTACAGTATCATATTAGTTTTAGAGGTACAACATAGTGGTTTGATATTTTTATAGATTATGCCCCATTTAAAGTTACTATAAAATGTTGGCTAACTCATTTATTTTATACCTAGTAGTCTGTACCTCTTCATCTTCCTCACCTGTTTTCCTCCCTGACCACTGATTTGTTCTCTGTATCTTTGAGTTAGAATAACTTTGGTGTGTTCCCTTGCTATTTGTGGAAGAGTAAACAGAGGATGAGATGGCTGGATGGCATCACCGACTCGATGGACGTGAGTTTGAGTGAACTCCGGGAGTTGGTGATGGACAGGGAGGCCTGGCATGCTGCGATTCATGGGGTCGCAAAGAGTCGGACACGACTGAGCGACTGAACTGAACTGACTGAACTGAAACACAGGTTAATCACTGTAAGAAGCTGAGAAAAAAGATTAAGTTAGCATGACTAAAGAGCAGTTTTTCCCAAAGTTTAAACTGGCAAAGCAGAATAGTCACAGCAAATTCTCTGTAAGATGGGTGGAGTTAACTGAAATTGAAATAAACATCACATCACACATCTCTTTTGAATTCTGGAAACAGTCATTCTTTCAGTCTTCAGGGCATGACTAGCAGTCATGAAAGTGACAAAGATCATTTGCACACAAGTCTTCCAGTGGTGACCACTGGGGAATAAAATAAGCCTGTTATTCAGTTAGACTGACTGATCCTCATCAGCTGGAATGTAGATTCCTGCCAAGTGATATGGAGAAAAGGAAAGATATCAGGATAGTTTGTTTATATCTTGTTGTTGATGATCATGCAAAAGAATTTATTTGATTTGTGTAAGAATAGCAATTAATTTTCATGGATTTCCTCCTTGGGTTCCCTCCGGCCCCCCAATTTCCACAAAGCACTGGATAATCAGTAGAGAAAGACTTTCCTGAATGGAAAATTAAATCCTTTCCAACGTGATTTTTGGATTATAAGCATTCTGTCTAGATTTGCTGTTTTTACCTGCCTCTAGTTACTATACATTTGAACTACTCACAGAATCACTTGCCATTTAAACACACTTGTTCATTTATGAATAAAAATATGTGTGAGATCTCTCTAAGGATTCTTATTTGCATATTTGTCTTCTGAGCATCTTCAAGTAATTTTTTTTTACCCAATAACTGAAAAGTCGTCAGTTTTTGTAAATAGTGGTTACTTTGAGAGAGTGGGAAAGAAGGAGAGGGTAAAATGATGATGCATATTTATACATGTCACATGCCTTAGGGAAAGAATATGCTCGATTTCAACAGACTAATGGAAATAAATGAAAGAAAATAGAAAAATACAAGAAAATAGTCACTTTCCTGAGCTCTTAGGGGAAGTGATGCCATACCACAAAACGAGCAAACAAACGTCACTTAACATTCTGAGGCCTCATTAAAAAATGAGTTGCATCTGACAGATGTGTAGTTGTATTCATTTTTAATCTCAGCCATGTGGAGGCTGAAACCCTACTAAAACAGTGCTGCTTCAAGCAATCATATCTATGGAAATGGATCAGAAATACTGAGTCTCATTCAAAATTGAGGGGTACAGTGGACAGCTAGAAGGTTCCTGGAAGGTGATGTGAGGTGCCCAACAAAGAATTAGAGTTAGGTATACCCATGTACACCGTCAGCAGATCCTTAGGAATTCTTGTGCTTTTCCACTTAGTTTGAATGAAAGTTTTGTTACTGCGTCTTAACATAGCAGTAATTTAGTAACACTTTCATTTTTTTAGAGAAGAACATCACTTCAAATATTAATAGCATTATGAATAAAGAATCTTTTTTGATTGTGTCCTCCAGTATTCTTACCTGGGAAATCCCATGGACAGAAGAGCTTGGTGGGCTACAGTTCATGGGGTTTCAGAGTTGGATGTAACTTAATGACTGAGCACACACACACTCCTACCTCTCACCAACTTGGTAACAGCGCATTTTGAGTAGGGGAAGAATTCTAAAAGCTTCCAAATACCAGACAGATTTGTTTCTCAGATCCTGTCCAAACCCCTGGAGGTCAAGTCCTATCAGAGCACTGATACCATGCATTCTGATAGCTTCTGTGTTTTTACTACAAAAGAGTAACTGGTTTAATCAAATGTTTTGCTAAATTAAGCCTCTGTAAAACTTCTGCTTTCTCTCCCCAGATTAGCAGAGTATAAACAAAAGAGATTAGGCAGGCTAATCTTGCCAAGACCATAAATTACCCTGAAAGAAAAAATAGCAGAATCTTTTCCTTTCAGTAATTTTTGTAAATAACATTAGCAAAGAAAGTTGAATTTCTAATCAGCTAACTTTAGTTGGGGGTTTGATAGACTTTAAAAATTTTAAATATATTATGAATATTCATATTTTATAAATATACATTCGTACATGTGTGTTCAGTCATGTCCCACTCTTTGCAATTTCATGGACTGTAGCCATCTCCTTCATCAATGGGATTTTCCAGGCAAGAACTAGAGTGGGTAGCCATTTCCTTCTCCAGGGGATTTTCCCAACCCAGGGATCAAACCCAAGTCTCCTGCGGCTCCTACATTGGCAGGCACATTCTTTACCACTGAGCCACCTGGGAAGCCAGGTGTAATAATAAATAATAAATGTATTTATAATGTAATAATAAATACATTATTTCTATGTAAATATATTTACAATAGTGTATGTTTATATAAAATAAAAACACACTGAATGCTGACACTAGCATTGTAGGTGAAAATAGTTTTATAGTCAATTATTGTTTTCTTGAGCGTTACATATTTGTTTTTCAAACAAGAAGAAATATAAAGTGAGGTAGTCTATAGGGAAATGATTAGATGAGTAGAATCACTGGATCGTTAGTAGCCAAGTGGCTTTTAGCAACTTCTTTACCTTTCCTGTAAGAAATTGATAATAAGAGAACCCATGCCCATATGAGATAATGCATATGAAGCATTTACTACAATGCCTAGCACTTAGTAAGAATTCCATAAATGTAAACTTTCAGTGAGTCAAATCCTAGAACCAGATGCGTGGACTCTGAAGTGACTATGACTACATACTACACTGAATAGATTTTCTGTCATCTACATGAACAGCTTTCCAAAGGACTGTCTTCTATTTTATAAGAAAAAATGATACACATTAAAACTCCTAGAATCTTAAGTTGAGCTAAGATACGTATGACATCAAAGATCAGTTGGCTGCTGATATGGCACCTCACAAGCTGGTAGTTTGTTAGTGGGGGTCACTGGGTTCTGGTTTTATAAAGGGAGAAATTTGACTTTCTGTGGAGCAGAGTCGATCAGGTGGCGCTAGTGATAAAGAACCCACTGCCACTGTAGGAGACATAAGAGATGCGAGTTTGATCCCTCCATGGGGAAGATCCCCTGGAGGAAGGCATGGAGAATCCCATGGACAGAGGAGACTGTTGAGCTACAGTCCAACGGGTCACAAAGAGTCGGACATGACTGAAATGACTTAGCAGGCAGAATAGGTTCATTCTAAATAAAGTGACTAAAGATGAACATGTGAGTCAAAATAAGAGTGTGTTAATTTTCTTTGTCAAGCAGAAAATACTTTAACTCTATGTTGAAATCATTGATAGTGAAATAAACGTGTGATTTGGTGAAGGGAGAAAAGAAAGCACCGGGGAATAGATGGTTTTGAGGAGAGAATATCCTTTACCCTGGGGGAAAAAGCACTCACAAACTTTTCCTGTAGCAAAGTCAAGTCCAAGTTCTCATTAATGGAACACTCTTTTCTGGTAAAATCAGGGTCTTTTGCCTTCATCCAAGCTGTGTGAAGACTGCTAAATGTGTGCTCCCCAATTTTATAGTTTACTCTTCTTTGAAAATCAGTGTTGCTAAGTAGCTTAAGTTGTGTCTGACTCTGCAACCTCATTGGCTATAGCCCACCAGGTTCCTCTGCCCATGGGATTCTCCAGGCAAGAATACTGGAGTGGGTTGCCATACCCTTCTCCAGGGGATCTTCCCAACCAAGGGATTGAACCTGCATCTCTTATGTCTCCTGCATTGGCAGGTGGATTCTTTACCACCAGCACCACCTGGGAAGCCCAAAAATCATTTGTGGCAGACTACATTTTTCAAAGATAGTGACTCAATGTCTAGTCAGTATTGAGAACAACAGCACGAAGTAATGTTATAACAGGACAACATGCTTCAGTGGAATATATTAATAAGGATTTTCACTGATCATACTCCAGTGGTTGACCTTTCATTATTCTTTGATTTTGTATGACTGTAATCTGGAGAACTAAAAAACTTATACTAAGAAACTAAGAAGTTCAAACATACCTTGGTTTTCTGCAGTGTTGCTTGTAAAAACTTGAAATTTAATTTAATCATTCCTGTTATTTTTAAATAGTGCATGATACAGCAAGTTTATACATTTGGCCCTTTGGTAAAGATAATGCAAGTATTAGCTTGCAAATTTGGATATTTGAATCTCTGGTAAAATTAAAGAAGGTTATAATTGGAAATTTACACAAATGTTAAAACATGGTTTGAAAGTGGGTATCTTCTAGAAGTTGATGATACAAGTAGTAGAATTTGTGACAAGAAAATAATGTTTTCCTTGGTTAGAAAAATTAAATTATAATTTTTCCACCTTTTATAAGCTATATTGTTTCTACTGCATTATCTTATTAGTTGACAGATTTTGACAAAGTAGAATACTCAGATGTTAATCTATTCTTTCATCTGAGAATCTTTAAGCATGTTGTGACCCGAATGCACTATTTTGAAGTTTAGATTTAGGCGGGGTGAGATGTATTCAGTATACTGGAAATGAATTTAAGATACTCCCAGAGCTTTGCAGATGAAACTATTCTCAAACAAAATAAACCAATGAAAGAGGGATCATTTAGAAAAATATTTTGAACAAAGGCCCCAGAAAAATCTTGTTAACTTTACTTAAAAAATATGTTGAAGATCTGATTACTTCTCACTCCAAGTTGCTAGCCACCCACCTGAAGGTCCCTGCACATTCTTCCCAAGTACCCCGAGAGTGGCAGGTCCTGCCCACTCCTCACTTACGACACTTCTTAAGGTTATGTTTGCAGTGAGCAACCTGAAGGGATGGGGCAATGTCATGGCATGAGGGATAAAAAACAGGTTGGCTTACTGCTTAGTGCTGTAAAAGAGATGGATTTCCTGAGCTCAGTGTTCCACAGCTGCAACACATGCCCACCAATTATGCAGCATTCATTTGGGCCCACCCATATTGCCTCCAGGGGACTTGGCAGGACAAGGGGAACCAACACAAATTCGACACCCATGCTGCTTGTTATGCTATGAGCAATAAAGTCCTTTGTCTCTGACCCAAGAGTCTCATGTCTTCTGCCAGAATCTATGAAACAGAGTTTAGTGTATTATAAGTAGATAACGTCAATCCTCAGACCCCTGACCTCCATCAAAAATCACCCTAATCCAAGACAGCATCATCTCTCACTTGGATGACTGCAGTTGTTTTCTTGTTGGTCTCCCTGCCTGTGTCCCTTTGCTGTCATTCTCAACACAATACCCAGAATGATTCTGTTAAACATGAGTCTGATTATGTCTCCTCTGCGTAAAACTCTTCAGCAGATTCTTTTCTTACTGAGAAGAGATGCAAACATAGAGAACTGACTTGTGGACACAGTTGAGGAAGGAGCTAAACCAAAACGCAGCTGCTAAGTCATGTCTGACTCTTTGTGACCCCTGGATTGTAGCCCTCCAGGCTCCAAGGGGTTTTAGAGTGCATTGCCATTTCCTTCTCCAAGGGATCTTCCTGGATCAGGGATCAAACCCATGTCTCCTGCAATGGCAGGTGGATTCTTTACAACTGAGCTCCCTGGGAAACCCTACAGGGTTGGAAAGGGTGAGACAAATTAAATAACATTGAAACATATAAATTACCATATGTAAAATAGGTGGCTAGTGGGAAGTTGCTGCATAACACAGGGAGCACAAACTCTGACAACCTAGAAGGTTGGGATGAGGGTTGCAGTGGGAGGGAGGTTCAAGAGGGAGGGGACATATGTATATCTATGGCTGATTCACATTGTTGTATGGCAGAAACCAATACATCATTGTAGAACAATTATCCTCCAGTTAAAAATAAATTTTTAAATAATAGTTCAAATTCCTTCATCTTCAAATTGTGACCACATCAAATGCCAGCTTCTGCTATAATTATTCTGTTATCAGCTATCTTCTTTCAATACAAACAGTGCTTTCCTTATTTTAGTCTAATCTTATTTTTTCCAAATAAAATGCTTTTGTTATGAAAAACAGCAGAATGAAAGTCAGAGTTTTCAGTTTAAGCCAGAAGACCCAACATTATCCCTCTTGACTGTGTCTCCAATTCCTTTCACCCTCGTTCTATCTTTTCCGCCAAGTACCCTGAACGGCCTCTGAGGTGTTCACTGGGTTGGCTCCCTCATTTCCTACAGCTATTTATTCACCCTCGTCATAGGTGAATATAATTTTCAATCAGTATTGAGAGCTACCCGTCCAAATTCAGCAGTTGTCCAGTGTACTGTCATTAAATATACTGGAAATAAAATTGTTCTCAGAGAGAAGCAATTCTCAAATATCCTAAGTCTTTGTTTTTTTTTCTTCATAGAACTTTAATAGTTTGTCCTCTAGTTCACTGTTCTTTGAGTATCCTAAAACTTCCATATCCACAAATGCCTGTCTATACAAACTTCAGTATCTTCCAAATGCTGATAATGGGACCCAGGTTGCATTTACCTGGGTGCTTGCTGTTTGTTGTTCAGCAGCTAAGTCATGTCCAACTCTGCGACCCCATAGACTATAGCACACTAGGCTTCCCTGCCCTTCATTATCTCCCGGAGTTTGCTCAAACTCATGTCCATTGAGTCAGTGATGCCATTTAACCATCTCATCTTCTGTCACCTGCTTCTCCTTCTGCCCTTAACCTTTCCCAGCATCAAAGTCTTTTCCAATGAGTCAGCTTTTCACATCGGGTGGCTAATTAGACCTTCAGCTTCAGCATCAGTCCTTCCAATGAATATTCAGGGTTGATTTTCTTTAGGATTGACTGGTTGGATCTCCTTGCTGTCCAAGGGACTCTAAAGAGTCTTCTCCAGCACCACAGTTTGAAAGTATCAATCTTCAGTACTCAGCCTTCTTTATGGCCCACTCTCACATGATCAAACCTTAGGGGCTAGTACATATGGGGGCTACATGCTCATCAATAGTGGTGGTTTCATTTGGTGGTGGTTTTAGCATCTGTTACAGTGAGAGACTTTATTTTGGGGGGCTCAAAAATCACTGCAGATGGTGACTGCAGCCATGAAATTAAAAGACCCTTGCTCCTCGGAAGAAAAGCTATGACCAACCTAGACAGCATATTAAAAAGCAGAAACATTACTTTGCCAACAAAGGTCCATCTAGGCAAAGCTATGGTTTTTCCAGTGGTCATGTATGGATGTGAGAGTTGGACTGTAAAGAAAGCTGAGTGCCAAAGAATTGATGCTTTTGAACTGTGGTGTTGGAGAAGACTCTTGACAGTCCCTTGGACAGCAAGGAGATCCAACCAGTCCATCCTAAAGGAAATCAGTCCTGAATATTCATTGGAAGGACTGATGCTGAAGCTGAAACTCCAATACTTTGGCCACCTGATTCGAAGAACTGACTCCCTGGAAGAGACCCAGATGCTGGGAAGGATTTAAGGCAGGAGGAGAAGGGGAAGACAGAGGATGAGATGGTTGGATGGCATCACTGACTCGATGGACATGAGTTTGAGCAAGCTCCAGGAGTTGGTAATGGATGGGGAAGCCTGGTGTGCTGAAGTCCATGGGGTCACAAAGAGACAGACACAACTGAGTGACTAAATTGTATTGAAATAACTCAGGAAGTATGCATCAGATACTATTATCTAAGTGCTTCAGAGAGGAGCTACAGCAGAGGATATGGGGAAGGGCCTGTCCCTGAAAGACCCCATAGTATCCTGCTCAGTTATACTGATGGGTCAGTGGAAATCGCCTCCAGCATTTTAATTCCTGGGCCTGTAGTGACTGAAAGCCTTCTTTAAGATTTTTGCATCCTCAGAATTCTGCTTCTGGTCTTAGTCGCAGCACCTGGAGATCTTTTGTTGTGGTGCTCAGGCTCAGTTGCTCTGTGGCTTGTGGGATCTTGGTTCCCTGACCAGTGATTGAACCAGCATCCACTGCACTGGAAGGCGGATTCTTAACCCCTGGACCACCAGAGAAGTCCCCTTCTGGGCTCTTTAACTTGTGCCTCTTGTTACCGGTGCCTGAACCAGGTGCACTGTGGCTGAAAACTGAGTCCTTCTTTGATGTTCACATCCTTGTACAAGCATTCCTGAGTGTTATTATACAACCTGACCATGTTGGCAATAAGGGGAGAGAGTGAGAGGAGTGTTGTCTGAGAGAAACTGCTAATTGTTCTTCAATATACATTCTTTCTTCCTTCCTTTTAGTAATTCACCACTTCCTTCCCCTCTAAAGAATGTCTGTTTAGAAAGACATCCCTATTCCTAAAAGAAATTCTGATGACAGTTGTTCTAATAATATAGGCTACATAAAAAGAAATTTGAACAAGTATCGATATATATATGTATACTATATATAAAGTGAAAATGAAAGTTGCTCAGTTGTGTCTGACTCTTTGCAACCCCATGGACTCTACAGTCCATGAGATTCTCCAAGCCAGAATACTGGAGTGGGTAGCCTTTTCCTTTTCCAGAGGTTCTTCCCAAACCAGGGATCAAACCCAGGTCTCCTGCATTGTAGGTGGATTCTTTACCAGCTGAGCCACAAGGGAAGCCCAAGAAGACTGAAGATCGCCCTTTCTCCAGCGATCTTCCCAACCCAGGAACTGAACCAGGGTCTCCTCCATTGCAGGTGGATTCTTTGCCAACTGAGCTACCAGGGAAGCCCATACTATATATAATCCTCTTATAAATATCAAACAAGTATTTTTGTTAAAATACTTTGCCCTGGTAGCTCAGTGGTTAAGAATCCACCTGCCAATGCAAGAGACACAGGTTCAATCCCTGGTCTGGGTAGATCCCACATGCCGTGAAGAAACTAAACTGGTATGCTATAACTATTGAGCTTGTGTTCTAGAGACCAGGAGTCACTTCACAACAAAAGAAGCCACTGCAATGACAAGCCCACACACTGCAACTGGACAGTAGCCCCCACTCACAGCAACTAAAGTCCATGCAGCAGTGAAGACCCAGCACAGCCAAAAATAAACATATAAGTAAATAATATTTTTTAAAAGAAAAAGCAACCATTTAAAATACTTTGCTAAAATGAAACCTTATTTTTTCTCAAAATACTTTTCAAAAGTGGCAAAGAAACATGGAATTTGACTATCTTGTATATAAACAACCTAGAATTCTTTGGAGCTTTATATTTTGTTTTATTTCAAGTTAAATGCTGATACAAGCAGGGTTGCCATTTATGCAGGGGGAACTACTATGAATCCCCTGACACCAGTTATTAATACAACATCTCTGGTCTCTGCATTTTCTGTTCCTGTTATTGCTTCAGTTCAGTTCAGTTCAGTCACTCAGTCGTGTCTGACTCTTTGTGACCCCATGAATCGCAGCATGCCAGGCCTCCCTATCCATCACCAACTCCCAGAGTTCACTGAGACTCACGTCCATTGAGTCAGTGATGCCATCCAGCCATCTCATCCTCTGTCGGCCCCTTCTCCTCCTGCCCCCAATCCCTCCCAGCATCAGACTCTTTTCCAATGAGTCAACTCTTCGCATGAGGTGGCCAAAGTACTGGAGTTTCAGCTTTAGCATCATTCCTTCCAAAGAAAAATCCCAGGGCTGATCTCTTTCAGAATGGACTGGTTGGATCTCCTTGCAGTCCGAGGGACTCTCAAGAGTCTTCTCCAACACCACAGTTCAAAAGCATCAATTCTTCAGCGCTCAGCCTTCTTCACAGTCCAACTCTCACAGTTCAAAAGCATCAATTCTTTGGCACTCAGCTTTCTTTATAGTCCAACTCTCACATCCATACATGACCACTGGAAAAACCATAGCCTTGACTATATGGACCTTTGTTGGCAAAGTAATGTCTCTGCTTTTCAATATGCTATCTTAAGTTCTTTTAAAACTGAAACTTGAGGATTAAGTTTCTAGCCATTGAATGATCTGGTAAGTAAGAGAAGCTGTTTTACCTGAAAGAGCTCATTTATGCTATGAAGTAGAAGAACCACTGTTAAAGAATTAAGAGCATACAGTAAGGTATGAATATTTGCATATTTTTTAATCCTCATGTCCTATTAACAAGAAGATAGAGGCTTCCCATCAGCTAGAGCCATGACTTTGTGTCCTAAACAACAGTTAGGCTGAATGTAAGGGAGAGTCAAATGAGGGTGTTGGAGGTAGCCTGGGGGCAGTGATAGTATTAACATGTATTTTTTATTTATTTATTTTTAATTGAAGGATAATTGCTTTACAATATTGGTTTCATTTCTCCTTCCAAAGAGATTAGCTTGCCTTTTTGGAGGCCTGGGATCTTCTGCTGTTGTTTAGAAGTTGATTTGTAGGAGTTCCCTATTTTGATGAGTTTATGATGTATGTGTGGGGAGGCAGGAAATCTCCCCATCTTACTCCTCCACCATCTTCTTCTGCTCACCTTAACATTTATTTTAAGTTTGTGGCCTCAGAAGCCAGATTCTCTGAGTTCAAAGCTCAGTTCTGCCATTTAATATCTGAATAGTCTTGGCTAACTTGCTTAACCTGGTTTTATCTATTCTGTATCTATAAAATGAGGATAATCCTAGTTCTCACTTCATAGGGCTATTATAAAAATTAAATAAATACATGTAATATGCTTAACTTGTGATAAGCATACTATTATTTAAGAGCTAAATAACATACATAAATATACTTAGCGTGTTTTATGTCATTACTTAGCTAATAACATTGGGTTTCTCCACTGGCTCAGCAGTAAAGACTCTGCCTGCAAAGCAGGAACCATGGGAAATGCAGGTTCAATCCCTGGGTCAGGAAGATCTCCTGGAGGAAGGCATGGCAACCCACTCCAGTATTCTTACCTGAAGAATCCCATGGACAGAGGAGCCTGGCGGACTACAGTCCATGGGGTCAAAAAGAGTTGTACACAACTGAAGCGACTTTGCATGCATGCATGCATAGCTAATATCATTAAGATATTTCACTGTCCAGGGTTGAAACCAACTGAAATTTCAGTTTATGTGGACAGAGTCTGATACATCATATCCCACACCTCTGCAACTTGTTTTTTGTTGTTTAGTTGCTAAGGCATGTCTGACTCTTTTGCCACACCATGGACTGCAGCCTCCCAGGCTCCTCTGTCCATGGGATTTCCCAGGCAAGAATACTGGAGTGGGTTGCCATTTCCTTCTTCAAGGGATCTTCCCAAGCAGGAATCAAACCCATGGCTCCTGCTGCTCTCCATTGCAGGTGTGTTCTTTACTGCTGAGTCACGGAGGAAGCCCAATTAACAAAAGTGACATATTTTATAATTAAAGAGATAAAACGCCATCTCATTTGTTATAGAAAATTCCCTTATCATGTCTTTGGGGGATTCACTTACTTTAAATGAGAGTGAAAATCCTGAAGAATATGCGGTTTGTCTTATATGTTTGATATGTCTTTACATTCATGATAGTGTATACTTTTGCATTTTCTAGCTACACAGACAGATAATGTTGCAGTCACATTTTACTCTGCATTAAACATCTGGTATCAACAGAAGAAACAAGAAAATAAATGATTGTACTGTCAGAGTTAATAATTCAGGAGTGTTAATCTGCTCTTATGATAATCTGTCATGTATAATGCATTATCAGGCCTTGTGAATTTCTCTCTCTTGTATCACTTGTTGTTGCTATTTAGTCACTAAGTCGTGTCTGACTCCTCGTGACCCTTTGGACTGTAGCCTGCCAGGGTCCTCTGTCTCTGGGATTTTCCAGGCAAGAATACTGAAGTGAGTTGGCATCTCCTTCTCCAGAGGATCTTCCTGATCCAGGAATCGACCCAGGTCTCCTGCATTGGCAGGTGGATTCTTCACCACTGAGCCACCTGGGAAGCTCCTCTGGTGCAAGGTTCTCTCTTATCTCTAGTGCTGCTTTGTACAAAGTGTTTTGAGTACTTAATAAAAAGTTTTCCATCACCATCAGTGAACCACTGTTGAACATCAGTGTGATGGCAAATGACCCATGACCCCAAAGCATTGTCCTCAAAGATGAAAGAGTTCCAGTGACACTGGGAAGGGATAGTCTCTAAGCAGGTGTCATGGTGGAAGGTTACTGCAGCCCTCTAACTTCCTCTCCATGCTGAAATAAGATCTAACAGTGTTTGAAGTTTAATACGGTTTCAGACTTACAGCCACCCTTCTGTTTAAAACTAATTCTAACTTCTGCCTACTGCATTCACGTTCCACACAGTAATTTTCCTTGTTTTGCAAAATAGCATTAACTTCCACTGCACTGTCACATTTTACTATGCATTAAGCATCTGGTATCAATAGACCAAACAACACAGAAAGCAGGATTATGCTGTCAGACTTAATAATTCAGAAATATTAACCAACTCTCATAATTATCAGTAGTTCTTCATGTGTAATTGGCCCTTGATGTACATTTTGTACTTCTGTGTAACTCTCTACATACTGGTATAAGATAATACTGCCTAATTTTTCATATAACTAACAGAGTTAATTTGGTTAAATGAAACCAATTCATCAGAGATAGCAGTTCCTTGCCACCAAAAAATTAAACACACACACACTCAAACATGCATGTACCCACCTTACCAAACAGTATTTTTAAAACAACAAAATACGCTGAAATTGCATACAATATACAAAGGAGGAAAGCTACTTAAAAAAACTTGAGAAAGGAGAAAAGTGAACAGTGTTTGAGAGGACCTTGCCTGTGAAGTTAATGTTTGCAGCCTGGTTCACTGCAAACTCAGGTTGAGACCATTTGCATCCCTGTTTAATTAAAGGTATTTGTCATCTGCTGTGACTCCTAACCTGCAATACTGCAGGACTGTTCGAGATCTGTTTTATACTCAGTCTTAAACAGCTTTACTAAAATTTCAACTTAGCATTTCCAGTGAGGAGCACTGGACAGAAGTTCTTGTTCCTATAACACCCTTATTTGAGAATTTCAAGTTGAAAGTCAGTCTACTGTGTTGATCCTAGACAAACTTCTTGAATATGTCACTCGTGGATGTGAACATTCTACACACTTCTGCAGTGTCCCAGGGTCTTCCCTTGCTTTCAGCTGCCATCCCTTGTGATTGTCAGTCTATCTGAGAGGACTGACTACTTTTCTCCTGATGACCTTCTGCTATTTACGTGAAGTGTACTTGGAAACAATGTAAAGAAACTTGCTAAAAGCAAGGAGTGGATGTGCTCAGAGGGACCAAGGGAGGTTGACAGCTCAGTAGAGCGAATGAACTTCAATGAGTCTCTTCTCTTCTGCTTGTTACTGTGGACAAGGGCAGAGTATTTTTAGTTGCTTCTAACTGTGTTTAGGTGGATCAAGACTCTAATATCTGAGCTCTGCAGAGGGGAAATGGAATTTTTTCTGTAAACAAAGACCTTTTATGTGTTGAAGGAAGAGTTCAGTGCATGCTTTATCTGAGAGTGACTTTTCCACTGACCACAGAAACAGAACAGGTCTATCTGACTTTCTCAAAGGCATTCTTACCGGGAGCAAGTAATAATAAATGCTATTTTCTATCCAATTTCTAAAGAATTGGTTGCATACACTAGCCCTTTCCGTCTCTATAATCAGGTTCCTAGTGGAAAGAAAAAGAAGGAAGTTAGAGGCTAGGATGAGTGGCTTCAGAGGTAAGAAAGAGGACATAGACGATAATAATGAACAAGCTCCTTGATTTTAGCAAATCTAACTACTGGAAGAAAGGATAAACATCCTTCATTAAGAAAATTCGGAGACTTCCCTGGTGGTCCAATGGCTAAGACTCTGGGCTCCCAACACAGGGGGCCTGGGTTCAATCGCTGCTCAGGTAACTAGATCCCATGTGCCTCAACTTAAGAGCTCACATGCTGCAACTAAGACCCAGTGCAGCCAAATTAATTAATAATCAAATTTTTCTTTAAGTTCATTAACCTTTCTAAGACTGTTTCCTCATTTGTAAAGTTAGAATAATGGCACTCAAACAATGGACATTTTCTGAAGACTACATCTGTTATGTAAAGCACTAAGCATGTTATCTAATTAATGCTTTATAAATTTCAAATTTATAAACTCCCATTTTCCTCAAATACACTGAACATTAGTGCCCAAATTAGATGTAAACCTTTTTATATTAACATGCTGGGACTAAATTAAATGATGAAATATCACTATCTGATATGGAATATTATGAATATTGCATTCAAAAGATTCATTTTTTAAAATAAGCACTTTAAAAAGTTCTCTATTTTATGAAAAGCAATTTGCAACATAAAGCAACTGTAATATTTTCCCAAAGAATTTAATCAACAGGGAAACATTTTAAGACTTGAATTAGAGGGAAAAACTTCATGTTATAAAGTAATAAAATCTTGACTTCAGATGTGATTCCTGATGCATAAGTAGCAACAGGACCCCTAAAAGAAGACAGTAAATCTGGATAATTTATTTTTAAAACATCTTTATGTTTCTTTCTTTGATTTAAAAGAAGGGTGTTGAGCTCTCTCTATATGCCTAGGGACAGAAAATACAAACTCCCTAAGTGCCAGGGACAGAAAATACAAACTCAAAATAGCACTGACCTCAACTGAACAGACATCATAGCACCTCTTTATAAAAACAATTTAAATCCAGTGATAGAAGTAGGTGCTAGTCTTACTGGACCATAGATAAAGTGAACCTGACCTGACCAGCATGGAACAGGAGAAGAAGAGCTTCCTGTGGGAGGCATTGCCTCTGCTGAATCTAATAGAAGTAGACAAAGGTGGACAAGGGACTCTAGGCAGAAGAGATTTGAGCAAAGGCAAGGTGTGTGCAGCAGTGGTGGGTGCAGGGAAGTAGAAGCAGAGGTGGGAGGTGAAAAGTGAAACTGAGGGTAAAATCAAGACATGCGTTCAGATCTCATAGAGCTCCATATGCTGAGTCAAGGAGCATAAGTTAACCCAATAGGTGAGTATTTAAAGGTTTCATCAGGATCAGTTGGGTTCAGTTCAGTCTCTCAGTCACATCTGACTCTTTGCAACCCCATAAACCGCAGCACACCAGGCCTCCCTGTCCATCACCAGCTCCCGGAGTCCACCCAAACCCATGTCCATTGAGTCGGTGATGCCATCCAACCATCTCATCCTCAGTCATCCCCTTCTCTTCCTGCCCTCAATCTTTCCCAGCATCAGGGTCGTTTCCAATGAGTCAGCTCTTCACATCAGGTGGCCAAAGTATTGGAGTTTCAGCTTCAACATCAGTCCTTCCAATGAGCACCCAGGACTGATCTCCTTTAGGATGGACTGGTTGGATCTCCTTGCAGTCCAAGGGACTCTCAAGAGTTCTCCAACACCACAGTTCAAAAGCATCGATTCTTCTGCGCTCAGCTTTCTGTATTGTCCAACTCTCACATCCATACATGACTACTGGAAAAACCATAGCCTTGACTAGACGGACCTTTGTTGGCAAAGTAATGTCTCTGCTTTTCAACATGCTGTCTAGGTTGGTCATAACTTTCCTTCCAAGGAGTAAGCATCTTTAATTTCATGGCTGCAATCACCGTCTGCAGTGATTTTGGAGCCCAGAAAAATAAAGTCAGCCACTGTTTCCACTGTTTCCCCATCTATTTCCCATGAAGTGATGGGACCAGATGCCATGATCTTCGTTTTCTGAATGTTGAGCTTTAAGCCAGCTTTTTCACTCTCCTCTTTCACTTTCATCAAGAGGCTCTTTAGTTCCTCTTCACTTTCTGCCATAAGGGGGTATCATCTGCATATCTGAGGTTATTCATATTTCTCCCAGCAATCTTGATTCCAGCTTGTGGTTCCTCCAGCCCAACGTTTCTCATGATGTACTCTGCATATAAGTTAAATAAGGAAGGTGACAATATACAGCCTTGACGGACTCCTTTTCCTATTTGGAACCAGTCTGTTGTTCCATGTCCAGTTCTAATTGTTGCTTCCTGTCCTGCATATAGATTTCTCAAGAGGCAGGTCATGTGCCTGCCTGGTATTCCCATCTCTTTAAGAATTTTTCCACACAGTTTATTGTGATCCACACAGTCAAAGGCTTTGGCATTCATCAGGATATCCCATCAGTAATTTAAAATAAGACACTCTGACCCTTGTATTTAAAATAAGACTCAGATTTGTATTTAAAGAGATTTCCCTGGTGGCTCAGACAGTAAAGAATCTGCCTGCAACATGGGAGACCCAGGTTCCATCCCTGGGTCGGGAAGATCTCCTAGAGAAGCAAATGACTACCCACTCCAGTATTCTGGCCTGGAGAATCCCGTAGACAGAGGAACCAATCCCAGACCAGCAGACTACAGTCCATGGGGTTGCAAATAGACATGACTGAGCGACTAACACTTTCACTTTCTTTCTGATTCTAGAGATAGGAAAAGAGTATTTCAGTAAGTTAGTTCAACAGATTTGCACCTTATTTTCTTTCATTTCTCTAGACACTAAATGCATGCTGTTTGTTGTTTAGTCACTACATCGTGTCTGACTCTTTTGTCACCCCATGAACTGTAGCCCACCAGGTTCCTCTTGTCCATGGGATTTCCCAGCAAGAATACTGAGGTGGGTTACCATTTCCTCCTCCAGGGGGTCTTCCCAACCTAGGGATAGAACCTGTGTCTCCTGCATTAGCAGGTAGATTCTTTACCACTGAGCCACCTGAGAAAGCCCTTTCCTTAGTTCTTATTAACTAGTCGAATCTCAGTATGATGTAATACAATATGTAAGTATGGGAGGAAGACTTTTAGCCTGGCACGTTGACAGGTAGAGACTGATGCTCCTGGTGCCTGTGTAAAGGGAGCTGGAGTCCTTTGATGCAGTGTACTCATAGTTGGTTTCGCCCTGGGTCTTTGTACTATCCTCTGATGCCACTGCATGGCTGGATGGTGGTGGGTGAAGAGCAATGAGGTATCTCAGACCCTTTTCTATTTTTCCCCTTTATAAAAGTTTTTATTTTTTTTTTAAAAAAAGAACTATGCAGATGTAACTGTAAAATCTTGATTCTAACGAGAGAGCCGAGAGCTTGGGAGAACCCACCTGGAAAATCCTCTTATTTTTAATATCTTTCCTGCTTTCTTTATAGACAGCTCATCAAGCTTGTAGGTTAGGGAGAACTTAAATGAAAGTAATATAGAACAAGAAATGAGGAGAATAAAGCAACAACAAATCATAATAAAAATACCAATGGAGAAGGAAGATGGAGTCAAAAATCAAATAATAGTGTGCACTTCTCTGGGAAATGTTAGACAGTCCATTTGAAAGAATCTGTGATCTGCCATTAAAATTAACTCCATAGTGAGATTTGCTTATCTTAGGTGTTTGAAAGTTTTGCCTTGGTAATCACAGGACAGACTTTGTTTTTAATAATAAGGGATGAATGAGAAACCACATGGGGAAGTTACTGGTGTTTATAATCTGTAGAACAAGAAGAGGTGGGACTTCATGGCATTCATCCTCTTTTTTTAAATTCTCTGTGAAATGACACATGTTATTTCCTTTATGGGGATTTTTTTCTTTATAGGAAATCTGAGTTACTATCTCTCAACTAAATTTAGGTAAGCACTTAAGAAGAACTTAAAGAAAGATACAACTTAAGCCTTGGTCTGCTAGGTTTAAGAGACCTAGAAAGGATTTTAATTAGTTCATTTATGTCTTATACAACTTTTTTGACCAATTTTCTCATCCATAAAAAGGAGGTAATAAAATCTACCTCAAAAGTTGTGGTGAAGATTAAATTAGTTATAGTTTGCTTAGAGAAAAATTTTGCTACTAATCATTGAAAAATGCTAGATGTTAAATATCAATTTTATTATTATCATTCAATATTTGTTAAAAATTCTTGGAGACCCTCTGCCAGGATGTAGGAATAAAAGAGGATATGATGACATCCCCCACCTGGTCCCCACCTTATGGGAGTTCAGTGTTGAACAGGGGTTCTTAAATAGGATTCTGTGGATGGGTGTCAGGAATCCATATACTCTTCTAGAATTTTAGAGGGGAAAAGTTTTCTTCCAAATATATGCAAAAATTAGGAGACAGTTTTTTTTTCTTCCTGAGGAGAGGATTTCCAGCTTCATCAGATTATCATGGGCCCAGTTATCCTAAAGAAAGGAAAGACCATTGGTCTGTAAAGTTGACTTTATTACAGAAAAGAGGAGCTTGTGAGCCTCCTCATGGACCAAGATAGGCCCCCAAGCCTCATGGAAAATCAGAAATTCTTTAGAGCTCATTGATTGCTTTATCACAGAGTTCTTTCCTCTCTTTGCTTTCTTCAGAAAAAAAAATTCCCATCGTATTTTTTGTGAGGTGTACATGAACACACAGCCCCACCTATGCCAATGAAAAAGGAATTAATCCTAAAAAATTAGAAGTATTTGCACCTTCATAAGAAAGGGTTTTTCTGAATTTTCTACAGAACGTCTAACACCTCCCCTACCCTGTGCAGGATCCAGTGTCGTGTTGTAAACATCACCCACCTACTCCCCTCCTCACCGCCACCCCCCAGCAGCTTGTGCATTCCCAAAGGGTAAGACCAGAGAAGGAATGTTCTTGAACACTCAGTAGCACATAGTAAATGGTCAGTAAAAGTTTGGTTCTTAATTGAATATTAACTGAATTATAGCAAAGTATACAGATATACATTTCTTGTGAAAGAGCAGGATTAAACCTATGAAATACTTTTGCTTTCTGTGTTGTCAGAACCATACTCACTGAGGCAGATTTAACCTAAAAAGATTCATCAGTAGCTAATGATACTGAAGCCAAAGCTCCAATACTTTTGCCACCCGATGCAAAGAGCCGACTCACTGGAAAAGACCCTGATGCTAGGTGAGATTGAAGGCAGGAAGAGAAGGGGGTGACAGAGGATGAGATGGTTGGATGGCATCATTGACTCAGCGGACATGAGTGTGAGCAAACCCTGGGAGATGGTGAAGGACAAGGAAGCCTGGCATGCTGCAGTCCATGGGGTCGCAAAGAGTTGGGCACAACTGAATGACTGAACGACAACAAAGTTTCTCTTGTTATTTCTATGAGGTCATTTGTCTCTGAATGGATCAGCCTTGGACACATGACTCCACCTGGGCCGGGAAGGTTCTCTATCCTAGGAGTTTGGCATCAGCACCCCATCAGGACTGTAGAGCGAGGGTGTGTAAAGTCAAGGCTTACACAGCCATTTCCCACAGGGCACGCTCATGAGCTGTTTGTGAGTCACGTGCAGCACTGCAGAGAAAAGTGAAGGCTGCATGGCCTCAGAGAAATGGAGAGAAGGACTTTGATTTCTGGTTTCCAGTTCCCACCTTGAGTTCATTGTCAGATCTATCTGCTCTTCCTGCCTTGGCTTCATTGGATACGACGAGATTTCTATTGTTATAATCAAAGTTTTCAAATTGTGGATATCTAACAGCCACACTGGTCGTCTTGGTTCTTGTTTGTGGACAAGGCTATTAGTTATTTATTACCATTCTCACTCTCATCCTCACCATTGCTCCTTCCCAAGGTTACCTGTGAGGGGGAAAAAAAAAAAACTATTGCTGGCAAAAGGGTGGGAGGGGATTGAATTTTGTTAGCAAATGTTTCAGAAAAGTTTTATTGACAAATAGTTGAAAGTGAAGTTTGTTGAGGATAACTCAAAAGATAGACAACTTTATATTTCAAGGAAAGGAGAGAGAGGCTCAGCTACAGAGGGAGCCAGGATGAAGAAATTCACATTTCTACCTAGGACTGGCCTTGACTTAGCTTTTGAAACAGAAAATTCTTTAAAATAGAAGGTAACCAAAGTTATAGGGATTTCCCAGTGGTTCAGACCAGGGAAAGAATCTGCCTGCAATGTGGGAGACCCAGGTTTAATCCCTGGGTGGAGAAGATCCCCTGGAGAAGAAAATGTCTACAAACTCTAGTATTCTCATTTGGGAAATCTCACGGTCAGAGGAACCTGGCTGGTACAGTCCATGGGGCCACAAGTGTTGGCCACGACGTTGCAACTGAACACCAGTAACAGGGATATAAACTTTAAACCAACATGCATTTGGTTTTTTGGGTTTTTTAATTAATTAATTTATTTATTTTACTTTACAATATTGTATTGGTTTGAATATATTTTTTTTTTTTAAGTTTAAATTTCTTATAAACTGAAAACACAAGTCCTATTTTCTATTTTCCTTTGAAAAGTATGTTGGGCTAAGACAAGGGAACCAAGGCAAAAGTCAAGCAATGAAGACTATTCTGTAACGTAAGAAAATATTTGGCATGCTGTAGGCTTCCATCACGGCACACCTTAGGGGCTATGCACCTGATTTGCTTTTGTCCGTAGCTAATAATTGACGTTTTAACAGAATGCTCTCTTAGCAAAATCACCTTATGGCACTACTTTCAACATCCGCATCTATCACAAAATACATCTCAACTGTTTTGCAAACAAACTTTCTTCCAATTAATAATTAAACAGAGGAACAGCTTGCAGTGTATGCTTGGAAGTAACTTTACTATATATAGTTGGAAATGACAGGCACACATGAAGATGTGACTGAAGCCGGGTAACATTTAAATATTCAGTTTTTCCTGTGTTACCTTGACTCAAGTAAAGTTAGTTCCCAAGGTAAAAACTAAGTGGTCTGCCGGCATATGGTATAACCTCCATTTGAGCGCTAAAAGCTGGATACTGTTTTTGCTGAAACAGATGTTGCTGAGTGCAGCAATGCACAACTGACTCTAGCTAACAGCTGGGAATCCTCGGTGACCCATATAGCGAGAAATAAACATAGTCCTATGCTTGGCAAAAGTGTAGGAAGGCAAATTTCCATTTGTTAAGAGCTTATCAAAATGAAGAATAAATGTTTTTAGCCATAAACTGATTTTATTCACCAGAGTAATCTTTCCAGCAGCTTCTGTGATGGCCTCATCATATCAGAGGCACCCTTTGCCAGATTAAGGCTGCAGTTACACTGACATATAGTACAGATGGAGAATAAACATCTGCCTCCATCAAGAGGGAAGACCAAGGACAAGGTTGACGAATATTATCTGGCATGACTGTCTTCGCGGGGAAGCATATAAATGCTACAGGACCAAAACCACTGGCATCGTCTGGTGTTGTCCTTATGTGGTTACTGACCATGAAGAGAGATGATTACTATGTACTCTCTAAGGAGGCCGCTGCAGATGCTACAATGATATGATTCCAACTCTAGGATCTGCCTCGCTGTAGCCGTATCATGCGAGTTGCCCAGTGATTCCACTCCCTCCATTTTATTTATTTTTTTTTCACATGGTTCGGCTGCATTGATTGCCTGCAAAGTTTCCATTCTTGTTGTGGAATGCCACAAACAAGGCGGGGAGGGAGAAACAAGAGGAGCTACTATGGAAAAGACAAAAGCATCATTTTGTTTGTTTGTTTCATTCGGAGGAAAATGTCAACAAAGCCGCCTAACCCACGTTCAAATCAAATGCTTTTTTTCCCCAACGAGGACTAAACCCCAACATTTTGATTGTGTATTGCTATATTTTAGTACAAGATCCAATTTCACCTTTGGCAAAAGCCAAGTGGGATGACATATGTTCTGGGAAAGGCACAGGCGTGCTCACACACACACACGCACGGATACACACACATCCTGTAGTTCTAGCACTGAGTTCCTTTTGTCCTTACTGCAACCAAATGATTCATGTGGCACAAATAATATGACAGATGTAGCTTTAAAAATTCAGTTTTACTGCGAGTGTCTTTTTGACTGAACCTTCTTTCATTTTCTGGTATCTCTTGTGACCATATGGAGTTTAGATGGCAATGAATTCCCTTCTACTAGCTCAAATCCTTTTTCTGCACCTGGGCACAGTTTTGGATAAGGAGGTGAAGAAAGGGGGGAAAGTGTCAGGCTTAATCTACAGGATTACATTACGAGTAGAGAGTACTTTTCCTTTTTGTGAAAAGACAATTTCACTCCTATCCATTTTGGATATATGGATTTTTTTTTATTCTTTCCCTTGAAGGCAATGGCACCCCACTCCAGTACTCCTGCCGGGAAGATCCCATGGACCGAGGAGCCTGGTAGGCTGCAATCCATGGGGTCGCTGAGGGTCGGACACAATTGAGCAACTCACTTTACTTTCCCTTGACTAAGAAAAAGAGACTTGCTTAGATTCTGATCTTCTTGTTGAAGCAATCATGATCTTATCACTTGAGATTCTAGAATGAGCTGAAATCTCCATTTTTACTACTAACAATAGCAAACGTTTATTGACTGTTTATGTATCAGGTGGTGTACCTAGCACTTTATATATACTGACATATATGTAGCATTTAATCTTCACAAAAATCCTGTGAGTTCAATACTGTTATTATTTCCATTTTACAGAGGAGAAAATGGAGTCACAGAGAGGAAGTAATATGTCTAAAGTTACACAACTCATAGTAGAAGCAGCATGGGAACAGAAAGAGCTGACCCGAGTCCATGCTCCTGACCGTGATGCCACCGGTTGCGAGTATCAGTCGCTCTTGCATCTTCTGCGTTGGCAGGCAGAGTCTTTACCCCTGAGCCACCTGGGAAGCCCATGTGTGTATATGCACACACGATAATTTATTTAACCATTTTCCTAATGGTTGTTGTTTCATCCTTTATGTTTTGCTACATTAACTGTTGATTTTTTCTTAATCCAAACAGTGACATGTTTATAAACATGCTTATACTTACATTTCTATGTGTTTTTTGTTAATATCTATATCAAAGATTCCAAGGAGTAATCATCAAGGGGAGGTGTGTTTTTTTATTAGGTGAATTAAAACTTTTTAAAAGTACAAAAAATTTTGGCC
The DNA here is from genome assembly GCF_027580195.1 of Bos mutus. Lineage (NCBI taxonomy): Eukaryota > Metazoa > Chordata > Mammalia > Artiodactyla > Bovidae > Bos > Bos mutus. The sequence continues at coordinate 52,618,134 of NC_091630.1, read as the reverse complement.
CATAGGTACACGCTTGTTTATAATTGTCTCCACAGTAATTCCCTTTTCAGTGAGCGATATTGAAGTATACTTTACAGTAAGATTCTCTTGTTAAAGAATACCATTCTGTGAGCTTTGATGCGTATGTGTGGTTGTGCTCTCACCACCAGTCAAGATGTAGAACTGTGCCACCAACCCAAAACTTCCCTCACACCTGTCTAAGATCAACCCTTATCCCTCCCCGGATACCCACTCCTCTATTTTTGCCATTTCCAGGATATCAGAGAAATGAAGCTGAACAGTATGTAGCGTTTGGACTTCACGTCATGCGTTTGAAGTTTGTCCATCTAGTTGCTCATATCAGTAGTCTATTTCTTTGTATTGCTGAGTAATATGCAACTGTATAGTTGTACCAGCACTTATCTATTTGCCAGCCAAAGAGCGTTTGGGTTGTCCTTGGATTTAGTGTTTATGAATAAAGCTGTATTATTTGCCTAAACGTTTTTGCATAAGCATGGGTATTCATTGGGAAAATATATTTAAAAAAAGGGAATTTCCTATTATATGATAAGCACATGTTTAACTTTATGAGTAGATATCAAACTGTGTTCCAGAGTGTCTACCATTTTGCTTTCCCACCAGCAGTGAATGTGAGTTCTAGTTGGTCTATGTTCTCATCAGTATTTGGTATTGGCGGTTTTTGTTGTTATTGTTGGTTTTTTGAGTTTTAATCATTCTGATAGGCATAAAGTGGTATCTTGTGATTTATAATGTGCATTTCCTAATGACTAATGATGTTAAATATCTTTGGGGGTGTATTTTTGCCATTTGTATTTCTGGTAAGATAATATATGTATCTCTGCTCAAATCTTTTGCCATTTTTATTGAATTGTTCATTTTCTTATTTTGGAGGTTTGAGCATTTTTATATACTCTAAACACAAGTCTTTAATCAGATAATGTAACTTGTAAATGTATTCTTCTCATCTGTGACTTATCTTTTTATTCTTTCAAAGAACTGACATTGTTCATCTTAATAATTGTTTTAATATTTATTTTTCTTTCTTTCTTTTTTTGCTGAGCCCATTCTTAGTTGCAGTATGTGGGATCTTCAATCTTCATTGGGGCATGCAGGATCTTTTTTTTTTTTTTTAGTTGCAGTGTGCAAACTCTTAGTTGTGGCACGTGGGATTTAGTTCCCTGACCAGGTCCCTGAACCCGGGTCCCCTGCCTTGGGAGCATGGAGTCTTAGCCACTGAACAACCAGGGAAGTCCCACTGTTAATTTTGATAAAATCAATTTATCAATTTTTCCCTTTTGGATTGTAGTTTTAGTGATTTATTGATGAAATATATGCCTAAAGATCTTCTACTTCTTTCCAAAAGGTTTGTAATTTTAGATTTAGTTTAGCTGAGTTTAGATATAGTTTTATATCAGTTGGTTTGGCTGTATTTTTCAATAGAAACATTACTTTCTTTGAGATTACGTTTAGTGATAAAGTTTGCACCTTTTAAACTCACAGTGCATCACTTAAGTGCATGACCATTAACTTAGACACCTCAATCCCATGAGGAGATGGGGAATGTTTCACTCTGGAAGTCTCTGTCATGTACTCCACTACTGTTCTCATGATGCTCATGAGTTCCTTTTTTTATTATATAGATCTGAGAAAGTAGATTTAGCACTATCTGAGAGTGTTAAATAGTCTGATAATTTTCTCAACATGCTGTTTCCGTGTCTGTTTAATATTGATTGATTGATCTCCTGATTTTGAATTCTATTTTTTTGCTGCTTTGCCTGAACTGGGTTTCGTTTATTAGATGCTAGCTATTGGGGGCTAGCATCTAATAAAAATTTGGGGGCTTCCCTGGTGGCTCATATGGTAAAGAATTTGCCTATAATGCAGGAGACGTGGGTTTGATCCCTGGGTCAGGAAGATAGATTCCCTGGAAAAGGGAATGGCAACCCATTCCAGTATTCTTGCCTAGGAAATCACATGGACAGAGGAGCCTGATGGGCAACAGTCCACAGGGTTGCAAAGAACTGGACATGACTGAGTGACTAACACACACATATGTAGTTTTTAAGGTGTGAGGGCAAACCCTATCCCTGTTAGTACATCATGGCCAGAAGTTCAAGTCTCCCAGAGCCTGTCCCTTGTTATATCATTTTTTGAAACTTCGTTTAATCCAAACATCTGCCTTCTCTACTTCTATTTCTGAGATGCTGGGGGTCCGCTGGAGAAAAAAAATCACATAAATGTGAGCAATGGTGACATTATATTTTTATGGTTCTCAATTTCAGCTGCCTTCTCAGCACCATTTCCCATTACAGCTATTTCAAATGCTTGCCAACCCCTTCAAGTCCCCAATTCCAACATCTAGAATCTTTCTCTAAGCAAATTAACCTCTTTTATATGTTACAGAGGAGAGTAAGGGTTTCTTAATGGAAATTCCTTAACTCTCCCATCAACATGCCTAAAAACACATCTATTTCCTACTTCTATTTTTCTTCCTGTCTTTTGGAAAGATGTGTTTTTTGCCTATTAAACCAAGTCCTTCCCCTGTACTCTTTACTTATTTCCTTTACTTTTTTCTGTGATTTTGATCCTAGATTGCTTTTTTTCTTTGTTATCTTTCTCTTTGTCTACCTATTGCCTGTGATTGTAACTTTATTATTTTGTCTGATAACATGATTGTGGCAAAAGATTAAAACTCAATGGAAGAATATAACCCATTCTCCACATATATAAAAATTAGTAATTGACATAAAAAGTCTTCTTTGATATAGATTATCTTCTGCGTTTGTATAGTGCTCTCTTGAAGGACATCCTTCGTAACCTCATGAATGTGACTGAGCAAGACTGTTGTGCGGGCCGCTGTTGTCCTTTGAATAACACCCGCATTTCCTCAGTGCTGACCTCAGCCAAGGGTTTCTTTTACTCTGAATCCTCAAGGACTCCTCTCTTTTGCAGAGTAAAGGCCAAAATTCTAAATTGTCCTAGGAAATCCTGCAGGGACCAGCCCTTCCTGTCTCTCATCTCCAGTTATCTCCCCGCCCCCTTCATTTCATCCTCTCCTCACTTGGCTGCTTAAGTACCTTGTATAAGAAACAGCTGTTCTCTCAATCTGGAATCCTCTTTCCCAGAATGCTGGAATGCTAGATCGTGTACGTGGATATCCCAAAAGAATCTAAGAGAATACATACAAAACTGAGCTCATTGTCTTCCCTCAACTGTGTTTGATTCAGATTTCTACATAGCACCTGAAAGCCTTTGTTATAAGTGCATGCGTGCTCAGTCATGTCCAACTCTTTGAGACCCCATGGACAGCAGCCCTGCCAGATTCCTCTGTCCATAGGATTTCTCAGGCAAGAATACGGAGTGAATTGCTTTCTCCTTCTCCAGGGGATCTTTCCAACCCAGGGATCGAACCCATGTCTCCTGCATTGGTAGGCGGATTCTTTACCACCGAGTCTAAATTGGTTTCATTGTACTAGATCAACAATATTCAAATAAGAAGCTGGAGAATATGGAAGCCCCCAGTCTGTCAGACTCTTAAGAAAATAAAACCTCCAGGTTATAACTAACTTCTGGAATGTCTTGCCCATGTGCTGCATGTGGAAACAGGAAAAATGCTAGAAACTTATTCTTAAATGGTGAATCCTGGAAGGCAGAGACTGAGTGTTACTCATCTTTTGAAACTAGCATACCAACTTGAGCATATTAAGTAGCCAATATGTGATTATTAAATTAACCTGAACTCACTCTTGGTTGAGCCTTGGTTGAACTCACTCTAGGTTAGTTTATCCTAACTCTAGACTATAGGAAAGTAAATGTTTTCTATAACATTGAAATTTATATGCTAAATTGAATGACTATAGGACAAAAATATTGAAATCTTAAAAAGTAAATCAAATTTTTCATTACTTCAAGCAATTGTACTCTGTCAAAGAATCAAATTTTCAAACTTATTGGCACATTTAACTTGTAGATATGTTAACTTTATTATTTGGCATGCGAAAATATGTCATATTTTTGACCCAGTGTTTCTGCTTCCTCTTTAAACACTGTTGATTCTTTTATTGAATGCCCTAAAAGGTTCTGCCAGTTTTAAACCCAGGAGGCTGGTACCCCATCTGTTTCACTGGAAACCATCTAATCCAAACAGACACTTCTCTTCTTAGGAGGTATTTCCAGTGCTCTGTGAAACCAAAAGTTTCCATTCTGTGATGCATATATATCTCTCGATCTGACGTGTTGAACACATTGAGGTAAACGTCCAGATGTCCTTGCCACCATGGAATTTGGCTAAACTGTGGAGAAGCCCCAACGAGAGAATTCTAGAAAAGAGCAAGTTACCCACAAAGAAAGAGGCTATCTGGGAATCTAATTTGATACAAATCCACAACCCCATTCACATATTGCTGTCAAGCTGAAAAGAATCTTATGGATTTAGAGAAGATATAACCCAGCTTGTAATATAAGAATAACCTAGGCTTGTCCCATAGCCCTAGGCACTTAAAACTCATCTTCATATTCAAGAATGAATCTGCAGAATGATATAGAATTGGACTGATTTTTTTTTCAGAATTACAATTACATTGGATATTGTTTTTTGTCATGTAAAACTTTTGGGGAACTTCTATTTTAAGTGTACTTAGTTATACACTAATATTTACACAGACTGCCAAACATCATCTGGGTTAAAATTATTGCATTTAATATTTCTATTTTTGTAGATTATCTCTAGTGTCTGGCATTGCTTCCTACTTTTTTAGATTGGATGTTAATGTGCCAAGATATGTGATAGTTGAATGCTACTGTTTAGTTCTCTGAAAGTTTGCTGCTGCTTAATTCAGTTCCTTGATTTGTAATTTGTTGCTGCAGAAGAGGACAGTGTTAAGTCATTACTAGTTTCACCAAAATATGACTTTTTATTGTTACTGTTGAAGCACATTTGTTTCCTGTTCATGTTTATTGCTTCCTGGCATCACATTAATCTTCCCCTTACCAGAGAATCACTTTATATAAATGGAAAGAGTCCCAAAATAATGTCTTAATACTTTCCTCTCTTGCTTTTGTTAATACATTTTATATCCTTTCTATTATTCTACACTCTTCATTTTATGCATTTCTACCATCCTTGAGCACTTAACACTTGTTTCAGCAAATATTTCATTTAGTTCATTTCCATTCAGTTGCTCAGTCATGTCCAACTCTTTGCAACCCCATGGACTGCAGCACGCCAGGCATCCCTGTCCATCACCAACTCCCGGAGTTTACTCAAACTCATGTCCATTGAGTCGATGATACCATCCAACCATTTCATCCTCTGTCCTCCCCCTCTCCTCCTGCCTTCAATCATTCTCAGCATCAGGGTCTTTTCCAGTGAGTCAGTTCTTCACATCAGGTGGCCAAAGTATTGGAGTTTCAGCTTCAGCATCAGTCCTTCCAATGAATATTCAGGACTGATCTCCTTTAGGATGGACTGGTTGGATCTCCTTGCAGTCCAAGGGACTCTCAAGAGTCTTCTCCAACACCACAGTTCAAAAGCATCGATTCTTCAGCACTCAGCTTTCTTTATAGTCCAACTCTCACATCCATACATGACCACTGGAAGAAGCATAGCTTTGCCTAGATGGACCTTTGTTGGCAAAGTAATGTCTCTTTTTTTTTTTTTGTCTCTGCTTTTTAATAAGCTGTCTAGGTTGGTCATAACTTTTCTTCCAAGGAGCAAGCGTCTTTTAATTTCATGGCTACAGTCACCATCTGGAGTGATTTTCGAGCCCCCAGAATTAAGTCTGTCACTGTTTCCACTGTTTCCCCATCTATTTCCCATGAAGTGATGGGACCAGATGCCATGATCTTTGTTTTCTGAATGTTGAGCTTTAAGCCAACTTTTTCACTCCCCTCTTTCACTTTCATCAAGAGGCTCTTTAGTTCTTCTTCACTTTCTGCCATAAGGGTGGTGTCATCTGCATATCTGAGGTTATTGATATTTCTCCTGGCAATCTTGATTCCAGCTTGTGCTGCCTCCAGCCCAGCATTTCTCATGATGTACTCTGCATATAAGTTAAATAAGCAGGATGACAATATGCAGCCTTGATGTACTCCTTTTCCTATTTGGAACCAGTCTGTTGTTCCATGTTCAGTTCTAACTGTTGCTTCCTGACCTGCATATAGATTTCTCAAGAGGCAGGTTAGGTGGTCTGGTATTTCATTTAGTACTATTCTTAAATATTGTCACCTTAAAAGTTATTTTTCAGACGCCTTTATTTTCAGTTTTCTTCTCCAGGTCCACTTTTCTGTGACACATTTATTATTTCCCTATGGTCTTCAGTCTTCTTTTGGTCATTGAATGGTACACATCAGATTCTTTGGAGGCCAAGTAGGTATGTTTTTATTTCTAAAAACACTTATTTTAATAAGTAAGATCTTTGTCTCTCCAGCTTTTACTGATCTTTTCTTCCCTGGATTCAAGTCCAATCTGAATGTCCTATCAATTTAGGTAACTTGCCCTTTCACAAGTCTGGAATTCCCAAACTTGTGAAAGAGATCAGGAGGATGTGTGACTACCAAAGTGAAGAGAAGTACCGTGTTTGCCAAGACGTAAGCACTTGAGTGTTTCTGAATAGAAGTGGAGTCAGTTAGAGCAGTTAATGTAGATTGGCATCCCCAGCCCCACTGTACTCCTAGAAGCTTGCCAGCCTAGAAAATAGGCTCTCTAGCCTTTGCCTGTGTCCACCATGGGTTCTCATGACACCATCATTTTTTAAAATATAGCTCCTAACCAATTCTGGGAGCTTTTATCATTGATGAAATTTAATTTTATTAGGTAACAAATAGCCTACAACATCAAGAAACTGGGAAGAATGAAGTGTGAGCAGTAAGGCACTGGTTGTCTATTCTCCTCCCCATCCTTACTTCTCCTGAACACACGCAGACACACACAGACAAAAACAACAACGACAAAAAATCCAGGGGATCTCCAGATAACTCACTTATTGATTCCACAATGGAACATCTTTACTTGCCTAATGCTTTATGCACTGGTCTATATGCTTTATGCTTCTGTGTCTGTATCCATATTTTTCTTTAAACTTTTAAAAATGGTCACGAGCATGTGAACTATTTCACCTTATTCATTCTTCCATTAAATAAATAGATAGGTAAATACATAAATAAATAAAATGAAGAGTATAAAAACAGAAATCTTGTCTAGAAAGCAAACTAAACTATGATTGAGTATTTGTGTGAGCTCAGTTGCTCAGTTGTGTTTGCCTCTTTGTGACTCTATGGTCTTTAGCCTGCCAGCCTCCTCTGTCCTTGGGATTCTCTGGGCAAGAATACTGGAATGGGTTTCCATGCCCTCCTCCAGGGGATCTTCCCCACCCAGGGATCGAACTTGCGTCTCTTGTATCTCCTGCATTGGCAGGTGGATTCTTTACCACTAGTGCCACCTAGAAGCCCAATTAAGTATTTAAAATGAGTAAAAGGCTAGCATTGTTCTTGGTGCACAAAAAGCAGTATTTTCCCCCCTATTACTGTGCTTAGTATGAAACCTAAACTTTTTTTAAGTCCGAACTTTTAGAAGCTTGTTATTCATTAATTAAAGGATTAATCTCTTTTTTGTTAAGATATTTAAACATCCTAATTATAAGAAAAGGAATTAAGACTTACTGAATTTAATGCCTACTTAGTCTACTAAAATAGTCCTATGTGGGTGTACAACTTTTGAAAGTTTTTGGAATTGCACGACATAGTTTGAAACAATTGACATCTTGAATAACTGTATTTCAGAGGTTTAGTTGAGACTGGAATTCACAAGAAAAGATGAAGATGAATATTCTAGCTTTCTGAACCCCTAAACCCCTTATCTTCCTTAAATTATCTATTCTGCATTTAAAATATATATATATATATATTTTTGATATTAGGAGTTTTATCTTTGTACTATTTAGTATGCAAAGTCAAAGACATTTTTTGGTTTATAAAATACATATAAATACATATAATACATAGTTATATGTCATATTCTTTTAATGGTGAGGTTGAACATTAAGTTAGTTTGAGTCCTTCTGTAAGTCATGACCATCATGTCCTTTTCCGCTTAACCTTTTTGAGGTTTTACTTTTGTTTTGTTCAATTTCTTTTTTTTTTTTTTCTAATTTTATTTTATTTTTAAACTTTACATAATTGTATTAGTTTTGCCAAATATCAAAATGAATCCGCCACCGGTATACATGTGTTCCCCATCCCGAACCCTCCTCCCTCCTCCCTCCCCATACCATCCCTCTGGGTCGTCCCAGTGCACCAGTCCCAAGCATCCAGCATCGTGCATCGAACCTGGACTGGCAACTCGTTTCCTACATGATATTTTACATGTTTCAATGCCATTCTCCCAAATCTTCCCACCCTCTCCCTCTCCCACAGAGTCCATAAGACTGTTCTATACATCAATGTCTCTTTTGCTGTCTCGTATACAGAGTTATTGTTACCATCTTTCTAAATTCCATATATGTGCGTTAGTATACTGTATTTATGTTTTTCCTTCTGGCTTACTTCACTCTGTATAATAGGCTCCAGTTTCATCCACCTCATTAGAACTGATTCAAATGTATTCTTTTTAATGGCTGAGTAATACTCCATTGTGTATATGTACCACAGCTTTCTTATCCATTCATCTACTTATGGACATCTAGGTTGCTTCCATGTCTTGGCTATTATAAACAGTGCTCCGATGAACATTGGGGTACACGTGTCTCTTTCCCTTCTGGTTTCCTCAGTGTGTATGCCCAGCAGTGGGATTGCTGGATCATAAGGCAGTTCTATTTCCAGTTTTTAAGGAATCGCCACACTGTTCTCCATAGTGGCTGTACTAGTTTGCATTCCCACCAACAGTGTAAGAGGGTTCCCCTTTTCTCCACACCCTCTCCAGCATTTATTATTTGTAACTTTTGGATCGCAGCTGTTCTGACTGGTGTGAAATGGTACCTCATAGTGGTTTTGATTTGCATTTCTCTGATAATGAGTGATGTTGAGCATCTTTTCATGTGTTTGTTAGCCATCTGTATGTCTTCTTTGGAGAAATGTCTATTTAGTTCTTTGGCCCATTTTTTGATTGGGTCGTTTATTTTTCTGGAGTTGAGCTGTAGGAGTTGCTTGTATATTTTTGAGAATAGTCGTTTGTCGGTTGCTTCATTTGCTATTATTTTCTCCCATTCTGAAGGCTGTCTTTTCACCTTGCTAATAGTTTCCTTTGATGTGCAGAAGCTTTTAAGGTTAATTAGGTCCCATTTGTTTATTTTTGCTTTTATTTCCAATATTCTGGGAGGTGGGTCATAGAGGATCCTGCTGTGATGTATGTCGGAGAGTGTTTTGCCTATGTTCTCCTCTAGGAGTTTTATAGTTTCTGGTCTTACGTTTAGATCTTTAATCCATTTTGAGTTTGTTTTTGTGTATGGTGTTAGAAAGTGGTCTAGTTTCATTCTTTTACAAGTGGTTGACCAGATAGAAAATGGCCTTATGTGACCACTCCAATTTTCTGAACACTTTTTATATACTTTCGTAGACCCCAGTATTGTTTTCAGGCATTGATTACATTTTCTTAATTATATATTGGTATAATTATTAGATTGATATTTGATTTCCTGATCAGACCACAAACTCAGGGCAGGAACCAAGTTGTCTTTTAATCACTGTTGATCTCCAAATCTGTCAAAACACATGATGTCAACTAGGTTTTACACCAGTACGATGGCATCACCAATGCAATGGACATAAACTTGGGCAACTCCGGGAGATGGTGAGGGACAGGGAGGCCTGGCGTGCTGCAGTCCGTGGGGTCGCAGAGGGTTGGACACAAGTGGACGGCTGAACAACAACAAGGAATGACTGAATCTTATAGGTCTTATTTTTTGTAGCATGCATTAGACTTTGATGTTGTTGTTCAGTCGCTCAGTCACGTCCAACTCTTCTGCAATACCATGGACTGTAGCCTGCCAGGCTCCCCTATCCAAGGGATTTTCTAGGCAAGATTACTGGAGTGGGTTGCCATTATGACTAGTTCTAAAATCTCAGGATTTATTTGAGTGAGTGAGTGAAGTCGCTCAGTCGTGTCCGACTCTTTGCAACCCCATGGACTGTAGCCTAACCAGGTTCCTCCGTCCATGGGATTTTCCAGGCAAGAATACTGGAGTGGGTTGCCATTTCCTTCTCCAGGAGATCTTCCCGACCCAGGGATTGAACCCAGGTCTCCCGCATTGTAGGCAGACACTTTACCGTCTGAGCCACCAGGGAAGATCCAAGGTCCTCTCAATTGCTGGGAGAATCACTGACAGTGATTACCAAATCCACTCACTTCAGTCATTAAGCATTTAATCATTCATTCAGCAACCTTTTTTTGAGTGTTTATTGTATGCGAGGCATTGTTTTTGTTGTTGTTGCTTTAACATTTATTTGGCTGTGTTGGGTCTTACTTGCAGCACCTGGGAGCTTTATTGCATCATGCAGGACCTTTTGTTGCAGCACACTGGCTTAGTTACCCCTCAGCATGTGGGATCTTAATTCTCAGACCCAGGATTGAACCCGTGTCTTCTGCATTGCAAGGCGGATTTTTAACCACTGGACTACCAGGGACGTCTCCAGGCACTGTTCCTGAAACTGGGGTTTGTCAGTGAACAATGACAGCTGCCTGCCTTTGAGGCACTTATATTCTGTGGGCAGTAAAAAACAGAGACATTACTTTGCCAACAAGGCCCATCTAGTCAAGGCTATGGTTTTTCCAGTAGTCACGTATGGATGTGAGAGTTGGACTGTAAAGAAAGCTGAGCGCTGAAGAATTGATGTTGAACTGTGGTGCTGGAGAAGACTCTTGAGAGTCCCTTGGACTACAAGGAGATCCAACCAGTCCATCCTAAAGGAGATCAGTCCTGGGTGTTCATTGGAAGGACTGAAGTTGAAGCTGAAACTCCAATACTTTGGCCACCTGATGTGAAGAACTGACTCATTTGAAAAGACCCTGATGCTGGGAAGGATTGAAGGCAGGAGGAGAAGGGGAGGACAGAGGATGAGACGGCTGGATGGCATCACCAGCTCAATGGACATGAGTTTGGGTAAACTTCAGGAGTTGGTGATGGACAGGGAGGCCTGGCGTGCTGCAGTCCATGGGGTCACAAAGAGTTGGACACAACTGAGTGAGTGAAGTGTGGAATCAGTGCCTCTAAACCACAAGATGTAGTGAGGCTTCATTATGAGGTCTAAGTGGCTTTCAGCTGCCTTAGTTTTAGGAAGGCTTGAGTGGTGAGCTAAGTATTTACATCTTTCTAATCCATCACACCTCACACTACCACCTGTCTCTGATGCTCCCTCCAGCTTCGCCGTTCCCTGTTCCTTCCCCCCGCCACTCCTAGTTAGACCAGACCGGAGGAAGGATCCCCTGTACTTTCTGTGCCATCTCAGGCCTTGTGGTTTAGAAAACAACCCTCTAGGACAGGAGTTTTTCGGTAGACTGTTCTGTGCTTTTTCGGATTTGGTTTCTGTGTTTCTTCACTCTGTGGTACCTTCGCTGCCCCTCAGGCTACTGGCAGGAAGAAGCATCACTTAAAAAGTAATTTAGGAAATAAGTGTACTCCCCCTGGGGTGCAAATAAAAGGAAAAGTTGTGGTAAATAGCTAATGTAAGCACAAGGTGCCTTGGGGGACCCCTCAGAGTCACTTCTTTCAAACCAGCAATAACTTCTGGTGCTGTTGGTCCTGGGGCAGCAGCCGTCAACATTGTTTAAAAAAGCTCCCTTATGGTGTTCTCATTAATTAACTGCACTGTTTGTTGATTCTAGATTGATTCAGTTTGTTCTCTGGAGAGTGTTTTTGGAAACTCAGTTCTGCCTTGATGCGGAATTTCATCTTCAGGCCCTAAATTCCCAGGATGGTGGTTTACGGGGACATATAGAAGATGAAGTGAAAAAGAGGATTTGTTAGATAAAGATGATAATCAAAATATTTTAAATTCAGATGTAATTTTTGAAGATTTTCCCCATAGAGCCAAAAAATTACCTGAAGCAAAGTTTGACTGACAGGCGGGCTTAACAAACACAACAAGACAAATGGCATGCAAAACAGATAGGGAAGTATTTGTTGCTAATTACTTGAGAAAGCATTTTAATTAAGTTGTTTGCCAATTAATGCCTCCGTTTTAACATTCTATAAATATTTAAACATGTTTCATAAACTTTCCTTCTTATGGAAGCATTTGCAAATATTATTGTGAAGTTTCTTTGGGAATCTCACAAGAAAAACTGTATAGTTTAGACAATTCTAATTGCCATATTCATAAGTAAATAAATAGTCCTTTTTATCTTGGTAGCTTTTATACTTTAATATTCTCTATCTGCATAAACTTTTTTCCATGTTTTACCATGGAGAGTATATAAATGCAAGTTACATATTTTTTTTGCTCTTCCATAAGAATTGAAAATAATAAAGGATGTAGGCCATAATTCCAGTCTTTTAGGCAAATGCAAGAAAATGATTTGGGATGATATAAAGTCAGTTGTTAATATTTCAATCATCTCTAACTTAAAACCTTCCCAAATGCTACCTACCCATTAAAATAAGGCAAAAGACAATATATGCAAGCAAAACAGAAAGATTTCTCTGGTACCGAGTTGGAGCTTATTCTGTGATATAAGCTATCATGAACTTAACCAAAAATATCTCAGGCATTTGCCTAGTGCTCTGGCCAGGTGGCCAGGACCACCCCAAGCACCCACCAGCACACAGAGTAGGTTCCTGCTTCAGCCTCTCTGGCTCCTATGCTGCTTCCCACTAAGGCAGAGGCTGCTTTGCCAGAGAGTGTGCACACTTAGAACAGAGCTGGGTGGATGCCAGTCCTGTCTCTGATCAGGCCAGAGACAGCCACTGCCAGTGCATGCACTCACCACCTAGTGAATGGGAGAAGATACTTGCAAATGGTAAGTCTGATAAGGGGTTAATATCCAAAATATATAAAGAGCTCATATAATCAATATCTAAAAACAATCCAATTTAAAAAATGGGCGGAACACCTGAATAAAAATATTTTCCAAAGAAGACATATGGATGGCCAAGAGGCACATTAAAAGATGTTCAGCATCACTACTCATTTATTGGGCATTCCTGATGGCTCAGACAGTAAAGAATCTATCTGCAATGTGTGAGTCCTGGGTTTGATCCCTGGGTTGGGAAGATCTCCTGGAGAAGGGAATGGCAATCCACTCCAGTATTCTTGCCTGGAGAATCTCATGGATAGAGGAGCCTGGAAAGCTACAGTCCATGGGGGTCACAAAGAGTTGGACACAACTGAACGACAACACACACTCATCTATTAAATGTAAATCCAAACCACAATGAGATATCATCTCACACTTCTCAGAATAACTATTGTCAAAAAGAGAACAAACGATGAATGTTGGTGAGGATGTGGAGAAAAGGGCACCCTGCCACTATGGGTGCAAATGTAGGTTGATGCAGCCACTATGCAAATCAGTATGAAGGTTCCTCAGAAAACTGAAACCAGAATTGCCATATGATCCAGCAGTTGCACTTCTAGATATACATATCCAAATAAAACAAAAATACCAATCTGAAAAGATATTTGCAGAGTCACATTATTTACCATAGTCAAGATTTAGAAACAACCTATCAGTAGATGAATGGACAAAGCTGCGACATTTTCACGTGTACACACAATGGAATACTACTCAGTCGTAAAAACAGAATTGGATTTTGCCATTTATAAAATGCCATTTGCCTCTAGGATAGACCTAGAGGGTATTATGTTTGGTGAAGTCAGTCAAAGAAAGACAGATACTGTATGAAAATAACATAGAAACAGACTCACCGCTAATAGAGAGCAAACGAGTAGTTAACTGACTAGATAAGCATGGAGGGATGGGCAGGATGGAGAAAAGGCTTTAAAAGGTACAAACTATTAGGCATAAAATAAATAAGATCCAAGGATGAAATATACAGCACAGAGAATATAGTTAGTATTTTCTCATAACTTTAAATGGAGCATAATCTGTAAAAATATCAAATTCTTGTTGCGTACCTGAAACTAACATAGTATCGTAAACAAACTACATTGTTGTTGTTTTTCAGTCAATAAGTTGTACCCAACTCTTTTGTGACTCCATGGACTGTAGCCCACCAGCCTCCTCTGTCCATGGGATTTCCCAGGCAAGAATACTGGAGTGGGTTGTCATTCCCTTCTCCAGAGGATCTTGCTGACCTGGGGACCAAAGCCCCATCTCCTGCATTGGCAGGCAGATTCTTTACCACTGAGCTACTTGGGATATCTATAAATCAACTGTACTTCAATTTTAAAAAAAGAAATCAAATTTCAAACTGCCTTGAAATTCTGGGTGGAGGAGGGAAGTGGGGAACAACAAGAAAGAAAACGTCTCATATTAGGGCCTTTTCCCATTCTATGTGAATGGGAAAATTGCTAACATTAATGCGGGTCGCACTGCTGCTTCTAGCTAGGAGAGTATAACTGGGTCTGGACTTGTCTTCCTGCTATAAATAATCAAAACTGGACAAAAATATATGGGCCTGCTTTCAGCCATTGAGTAACAGCCCTGCAGGACTGCAATCCCAGAGAACGATTGCCCTGGCTTTCTGCCTGGAGGCACTTTCCTACCTGGCATGCAGGGCATTGACTGAGTCAGGGCCACAGTCTGGAGTGAGGGGAGGCTGGGGAACTGGAGTCTGTGGAGCAGAGAACCAGAGAGGATAGCGGGTGGGCCACAGACAAAGAGCTCCAGGACACACAGGGTCCTGGACTGGTCGTTGTACTCATCTGGGCACACCCAGGGTCAACCTCTGCTGGGTAGGGCAGAAGAGATCAGGAGCTATAAAGGGAGAAGTCGTCAGAGCTCCCACAGGGCTCTGAGAAGCTGGGGGACCTACAGCCTGGATAGAGCGCGGACCTTGAAAAGAGGCACTGAGATGCAGAATAAATCGAAACTCAGGGAAACAGTGGGCTCTTAAAAGACTGAGGAACAAGGAAATAGTTTCATCTTCTTTTGTAACCAGTTAATGAAATCTGAATATTTGAAATTTCTAGTATGATTTTCCTTTTCTTTAATTAGCTAGACTCACTTTAGTTTCTAAATCTATGGGCTTGGGGGAGTATATCTTTATTACAAATTTCCAGTATTTTAGAACCATGTGACATATTTGTTGGACATCATATATGGTCGTTTTTTTAAAATTATTTCAACTCTACTTGAAAAAAAAAAGCATGGTTCTTCTTTGTTGCCTTTTCCTTTTTTTGTTGGACTTAATGGACTTTTCCATCTTCTGTTTTCCTCTACTTGAAAGCTCCCTTCTCTTTGGAAGTTATACATAACTCTTTCATTCTCCCAATGGCTGCTTTTAACTTTTGATATATATACCCAGGACAGCCCCAAGATTAATTAACATTTTTATTCTCCTTTTAAAGTATCCTACATTCATCTTCTGATAAATATTTCAGAGTATTTTGGATCCATTGAATTTGAAACACATCTCCACCCTGCTCCCCAAATTAACCAGCTTCCTTACCATTTCCCAAGTTCGTAGAGGCATTTCCTGTCCTTAATTCACAGACCAGCAGATTTTCCGTGGCTCCTGACTGCAGAAAGCCCAGCTCCACCTGCCTGGTTCACAAAGCCTGTGACTCATCTCTTTGGTGGGCATTAAAACCACAGCTCCCAACCCTGAAGCCAAGAGCCATTTTAAATATTTAACAATTTATTTGTTAACTGAAGCGAGATCAAGTAAGAACTTGATTGTAATTGTTTGATATTCTAAACATCTTTTAAGTTTTACTTTTGTTCAATCCTGCTTCTCCCCACCTTTTATGAAATTTATCAAGGAGTCCAGGTGGTTTTCTGTAGTTTCTCACGGTCTGGAGTTTCCTAATGTCATCCATGGGTTTCCCAGGTGTTGCTAGTGGTTAAAAAAAAAAAAAAAAGCCCACCTGCCAATGCAAGAGACACAAGAGACACAGGTTCAGTCCCTGGGTTGGGAAGATCCCCTGGAGGAGGGGCCGGCAACCCACTCCAGTATTCTTGCCTGGAGAATCCCATGGGCAAAGGAGCCTGGAGGGCTAGAGTCCAAGGGGTTGAAAAGAGTCAGACATGACTGAAGTGACTTAGCATGCATGTATACAGTGTCATCCCTCTCATGTTTACCATCTTGTATTCGCCTCAACATGGCATGTGCTCTCTTCCTCACGACTCTGTATATGCTCCGCTTTTGCCTAGAATACCCTTGCTCCTCTCTCTCTTTACCTGGGTGACTCCTACTCATCAGTCAGATATCATATTAGATTTTCTCCTTCTACAAAGACATCCCTGACTCCTCTACCTTAATGGTTACAATGGATGCCCTTCTATTTTGCTCCTAAAGCATCTTGACATTCTTTGTCACAGTATTCATTTTCCTCAGTTGTTAATACTTGTCTATGCCATCTTGGGGACAGCCTAGTTTTATTAATCATGGTATTCCCAGGTTCCTGAAAGTGGTGCAGGCACATGTTTAAGGAATACCAAGTGAGTTAATGCATAAGCAGAAAATGAATGTATGAAATGGAGATAGGACAAGGACTTTTGTTTCACTATTTTCCACTTCCCTGTGTTCTCCTGTATTAAAGAAAGAAATTTGAATTACACAGTCATTTTGTAATCATATATCTGAAGTAATCGCCCGTGTAATTTATAGAATGACTGTGATACCCTGCAATCTGGGATCTACACCTATGTGATGAAATTTGACAAAGAGCTGGAAGGTGCTCACCGAGAAACACCTCTGCACCTGCCATTCTGCCTGAGATTCCACATTTTTAGAGTTATTCCCAATGTTAAATATTGCCAAATAAAATTTCTCCTCTTTTTTTTTATGTTCAAATACTTCTAATTTGGTTCCATGATTCAGCTCTCCTGTTTGTCTTGGGCAACAAGAGAGAAAAAGAAGGAAAAAAAAACATGTGTTAACCATTCCACACACCTGGTACCATCATATGTCACCCTTTTTAATCATTAATAATAGTGCCAAGTGATCACCTTTTTAAAAAAAGCCCTTAAGATTGAGAGAAGCACAAAGTAATTTGGCCAAGGTCACTCAGATAGAAAAGAATGTGCTGAGAATTGAACCCAGGTCTCAGGATTATATGATTGGAATTATGATACTGTGAATGTTTGCCTTCAGTCTACCAGCAAGTTTAATCTAATACACTACCTCATTAGTAATATTTAAGATACTTGTTATATGAATGGAAATGAAAGATTAAGGTACATGAGTGCTTCATAGTCCAAGAGCAACTAGGAGGTCTAACAAAGGGAAGTGAAAGATGTGTTATCTGTTAAACCCAGCTTCAGAGGCCAGAGAAAGGAAAGACTCAAGCAGGAGAGGCTGGTATGGGAAAGAACCAGCAAAGTCATCAAACAAGAGCAGGTCCTCTCTGTGATAACTCACTTCTCCTTGATATTGTTGTGCTCAGTCGTGTCCGACTCTTTGCAACCCCATGGACTTCTTTGCAACCCACCGGCCTTCTCTGTCCATGGGATTCTTCAGGCAAGAATACTGGAGTGGGTAGCCATTCCTTTCACCAGGGAATATTCCCAACCCAGGGGTCAAACCTGCGTCACGTGCATTGTAGGCAGATTCTTTACCTCTGAGCCACCAGGGAAGCCCTACAGAAGTATAAATAATAAATTTGTATTGTTTTCAGTCACTAAATTATTACAGAAGCAATAGGAATTAGGAACAGGCCTGAGTTAACAGTCAAAAGTAAGTTGTTCAATAGAAATGCTGGTATTTCCAAGGAAACCAGAATTGAAAGAGACACTTGTACCCCAATGTTCATCACAGCACTGTTTGTAATAGCCAGGACATGGAAGCAACCTAGATGTCCATCAGCATATGAATGGATAAGAAAGCTGTGGTATATATACACAATGGAGTATTACTCAGCCATTAAAAAGAATACATTTGAATCAGTTCTAATGAGGTGGATGAAACTGGAGCCTATTATACAGAGTGAAGTAAGCCAGAAAGAAAAACATCAATACAGTATACTAACGCATATATATGGAATTTAGAAAGATGGTAACGACAACCCTGTATGTGAGACAGCAAAAGAGACACAGATGTATAGAACAGTCTTTTGGACTCTGTGGGAGAGGGTGGGATGATTTGGAAGAATGGCATTGAAACATGTATATTATCATATGTGAAATGGATCATAAGTCCAGGTTCGATGCATGATACAGGATGCTTAGGGCTGGTGCACTGGGATGACCCAGAGGGATGGTATGGGGAGGGAGGTAAGAGGCGGGGTTCAAGATGGGGAACACGTGTACACTCGTGGCAGATCCATGTTGATGTATGGCAAAACCAATACAATATTGTAAAGTAATTAGCCTCCAATTAAAATAAATAAACTTATATTAAACAAACAAGCAAACAAAAAAAGAAATGCTGGTGTTTGCAGCCTGTTTTTGGGGGGGAGGGGCTCCAGGAACATGCTAATTTGCATAACGGCCTCGGAAGTCTGGGTCTGCCAGCAGCTAGACAGTAGCCTGGGATTCCCTTCAGCCTTTCATTGCCTGGAAGTTACCAGAAGACTCAGTGCAGGCAGTTTCACTGCAAGTGAGTCACCCACAATATCACCTCTGTTCTGATATACCCAGACCTGTTAGAACCCATCTCACATAGATTTTCTGGGTTGAGCCAGCAATACCTGACAAACACCCAGGAACCAATCGTAGCACACGGGTCCGTGAATTTATGATCTCCAAAATACATGCTTATATTTATACTCAGGGGAACATGTTTGGAATTGTTGTTAGTAGAAGTAAGTTTGCTGCTGCTGCTAAGTCGCTTCAGTCGTGTCCGACTCTGTGCGACCCCATAGATGGCAGCCCACCAGGCTCCACCGCCCCTGGGATTCTCCAGGCAAGAACACTGGAGTGTGTTGCCATTTCCTTCTCCAGAAGTAAGTTTCCCCATAGATGGCAGCCCACCAGGCTCCACCGCCCCTGGGATTCTCCAGGCAAGAACACTGGAGTGTGTTGCCATTTCCTTCTCCAGAAGTAAGTTTAGATCAGTGTTAATATCCACCTCTTTTTTTTTTCTTTTGACAAAATAGAGTGTAAAACAACAAAAATTGCTTTTGCTGATAGTTTTAGATTCCCAGAGCAGTTTGGTTATTAGCATCGGGAGGTTTAAAAGGCTAGATTCCTGAGCTTATTAAGGACTTTAGACCTCTCTTTGATCTGAAGCAGAAATAGAAACACTGGACACACACAGTCTGTGATTCTAGGACCGAAGGTGGGGGGCAATAATTGATAGAATTGTATGCGGAATGGTTCCTGGATTGATTATCAACTGCAGGGATCTTGGATACTCGATCATAAGACAAATGCATTGGATATTTGAGACATCATTTGTACTAAATGCCTTCTTCCTACCTGAACTGTGAAGACCTAAATAGGTATGAATCATTTCCTTATCAGCCACTACCCCCAGGAACCCAAAGAATTCAATGTTAGTAAGAAGAGAAAAATACAGAGCAGCTTCTCAACACTAAGCAAGGAAATGACACCCTGTGTCTGTGTCCTCTTTTCAAAAGAAATGTGTAATGACTCATGATGTTGATACTGACTCAGGAGATGTTCGATTCTTGTATAAATACCAGCTTTGACAGGTGCCCACTAACCCCTACACTGCTGAGCAGTTTATCAGGTTGAAAATGAACTTGTCCAAGTGAGGAAAACCTCCATCAGTTGTTTGTTTCTCTTTGTGTGCATGCTAAGTCACTTCAGTCATGTCTGACTCTTTGCAACCCCATGGACTATTCTCCAGGCAAGAATACTGGAGTGAGTTGCCATGCCCTCCTCCAGGGATAGATTCCGAGTCTCTTATGTCTCTTGCATTGGCAGGTGGGTTCTTTACCCCTAGAATTCTCTTTCGATTTCACTAAAGATTATTTCTAGAATGGCAGATAGCATGGTTTGGGGCAACAGTTTTAGAGAAAGAACAGCTAAATATTTAATCTACTCTTATTTGTCGTGCTACACTGCTTTCTGAAACTGTCACGAAAACTTGGTACAGAACTGTGTATTGAAAAGACTGAAATTCTAGATTTTGCTTAGCCAAAGCAGCCAGTACTTTACTTATGAGGCATCCTTATATTTCATCTAGTAGAAATGTTTAAAGGGAGGGAGAATTCAATGGACTGAATCAACTTCGAAGAATAAATACAGAAATTAACTCCTGGCACATCCTTTGTTCTGGCCCTTTATACATTGTGTTACAGTCGGCCCTGTTGAATCACTTCTGAAAGAATTTCTTGCATAATAGCATTTTAGTCATCACTGTAATGTCAACAAACAAGGCAGATTAATGCTTCCCGTCCTGAGCTGTCTTGCACTCTGCTTATTAGAATTGCAGTCAGAACTTCATTAGAATGAATGACATCTGATTCCGTAAGGCAGTCACCACAGAGGCACCTTCTTGCTATGGTGTCGCCCCGCAGATGACAATGTCGGCCATTATGAATGACACTCCACAATTCGTTACTTCCTGCCTCAAATTGTAGTTAATCTTTCATCCAAACTGTACACATGTGTGGCTTTAAGTGGCCTATCACAGTGAGTACCCTGTAATGCCGCAAGCACATGGAGACTGACAGAAGGTAAATTGCTTGTCAGGAGGTCTGTATTTCAATTCACAGCATATTCCAAACACGTCGTGGTGAAAGCATGCCACAACAGCTGCTTTCATTGCTAACTATTTTTGATGTAAATGTCAATAAAGCTCCAGGCCCTTTCATATTTTTGGCCAAGAATGTCCATCTTTTCCTATGCAGGCTGGCAGGTGGAGTTCCATTTATCTACTCTTAGGAACATGTCCTATAATAATGATGGCCCCTGGAGGCCGTTTAGAGTGATTGAGAGCAGTGATTGGGACAATAGGCTGCTGAATTTCATGGCTGGAGTGGGTTGACAGGTGACTGCTTTTATACCCTCTCATCTGGTGGAGAAGGAAATAAAACACACACTTCCATCCGGTCCACAAGCAATCACCTCCAGGTTGAAGATCTATACTTATCGTTTATTCCATTCATCGGAAAAAAAAAATGATTGAGAGCCGTGGTTAGAAAACAATCACAAATTCCCCAGCATATCTAGAGTTTTTAAAGAGATAGCTACAGCATTTATTTTCTGTAGGCATACAGATAGGAGAATTAAGCAAACAATTTTGAATGGGATATGGAGGCCTTTGAGGACCTTCCTCCTTTTCCTTGTAAATGTGCCTTTTGGGATACCAGCTGTTCATGCTGGTATAACAAACTCTGTCTTTTAACTAATGCTCTGAGGAAGATGACTGAAGCTTGACCTTTTGCAGCTGAAAGCTAGCAGATATATTAAAAATCAATTCAAGGACACTGCTTTTGAGCATATTTGCATTCAAACATGTCTGTATGTTACAGCAGTGAGCATAGAGCATAACAGCATAAAGTAAAAGCTCATACTCTTTTAGTCACCACACTTATTGAGCATCTGCTATAGGCAAGGCTTTCTATTTTACACTAGGGTTAGGGACACAAACTAGAGTTAGACAAACACCTACCTAGAGGTAGTAAGAGTGATAATATGAAGTGAAAGTACACTAAATTTGTATTTATTTCTTATAGCCTTCCTTTGACTTCTAATTTTGTGTGTTATTTGTAATGTATACACTCTTATGATTAGACTATTACAGGTAATATTTATAATAAATGGTTGAAGTACATTCTCTTTTTTTTTTTCTGTGCTATTAAGTATGTAACTTAGAAGTCCGGATACAGTCCTCAAGAAAAAAGCGTAACTCCAAAACTGGAGTTGTCGTTCAATCCCTCGGTGGTGTCCAGCTCTTTGCAACCCCATGGACTGATCTGTTTTTAATCCAGTCTCCACCATTTAGTAGCCTACTAGCCTTGAAAGACAAGTAACCTTTTAGCCTTGCATGCATGCTAAGTCGCTTCAGTTGTGTCCAACTCTTTGCCACCCTATGGACTGTAGCGCCAGGCTCCTCTGTCCATGGAATTCTCCAGGGAAGCATACTAGAGTGGGTTACCATTCCCTTCTCCAGGGGATCTTCCCAACCCAGGGATTGAATCTAGATCTCCAGCATTGCAGGCAGATTCTTGACCATCTGAGCCTCCAAGGAAGCCCTTATTCGCCTTAGTTTCTTCATATGTTAACTAACAACAGCTAACTAACGTGTGCTGAGCATTTACTATGCATTGAACACTTCATTTGCATTATTTGATCCAATCCTTACAAAAGCTCTTGGAATTGATTGCTTTAATTATCCCGTCTTACAAAGGGTAACATAACAAGGCTAGTAATGGAGCCAGGACTGGATTGCTTATAACCCAGTGAAACACATCCCGAGAAATAGGTTAAGGGTATCAAAAAGGAAAAAAAAATGCAGTTGATGTAAAGCAGACTTAGAAATTTTGGATTATATTCAAAATATTGACTTTATTTTTACAAAAGGATATGGAAGGTGAGATACATTATTTTTTTCTTTTTCATGTGTTTTTCTGAGTCAAAGACTTAGTCCTATTCTTCACCTTCTTTTTAAAAAGTTAAAACTAAAATGACTCTGTACTGGACTTTCTTTACCTTGCTTCCAGCCAAGAAAATCTATTTATTGTTTTACTTCCTCTCTTCCAATTATTCTAGCCTTGCAAAAAGGGAAAATAAAAGGATAGGGGCAAGAAATTAGTCACTGAACATCTTTGAGTTTAACCACAAGATTTTTGGATGGGGCTCCTAATTCAACAAATATATATTAAATTATCACTATTTGCAAAATACTGTCTCTTTGCTAGGGAAACCTCATATTACCCTCCTGAAGCTTACATTCTATTGAAAGAGACAGTCATTAAACCAATACATTTACATATAATATAATTAAGATGGAGAATAAAAAGAGTCGCATTTGACATGGCTATTCGGAAAAGCTGCAATGAGAAGATGACAGTTGATCAGGAACGTGCATCAGAAAAAAAAAGATTCTAAACTTCTATTTCAATCTTGTAGTGCTGACTCATTGTATTCTATTCAATACAATGAGTTAAACTTTTTTTTTTTGAGATACAGGAGTTGCAGCAACAAATTATGAAGCATTTGGTGGTCAGATTCAAGTTAACACAGATGACTCAAGTAACCCAGTGAAACACATCCTGAGCATGTAATTGGTCTCTAGCTCTTCCTACATTTTTTTGGAACCAAGAGTGTGTATTATTAACTCTTCAGTTTTCCTATCCATTCAGATATGAGAGTGTCATCACAGAGAGAGAATGTAGGAGATGATTTCACAATGACTGGGGACTGAGTAATTTCTAAATTAACTAAAATATTGACAGCACCACTTCTCGATTATCCCACTGCGTAATCTGAACTGAATATTGGACTAACTAAATTGCTGGGAGATCAGTGGAGATGGTATCCATTTTCCTCATGGCTCTTTTCAGTGTCTGGATCAGACTTTCTCTTGGACCAACAGACTCTAACACCTCTTCTGGAATTGATTCCAACCGATGATGAGCTACATCTGGCCTGTGAAATGAAAATAGCAAAACCTTTGATTGAGTCCAAGTTAAGTGGATCTACATCATCTGCTCAGTCAACTTTTGCCAAGATGAATGATGCTGTGTCAGTGTTCCATAATTTCAGAGGTGGAGTTCCCCTTTTGAAAGACAAGGTGTTTTCCTTTATATAGGCAGTAAAAGCAAAAGAACAAACAACAACAACAAAAAACTGCTGTGTGTGAAAATGCATTTTGGCTCCTCTATATATTTGGACCAAAAAAACCCTAAAATAATCCTCTTTTAGCCCTTTTTTGTTTTTGTTGGATCTCTGCCATCCTGGCTGGCCCTTATCAAGTTGCACAAGGGGGGCACTAAAGTTCTGGAGGAGTGATTCATTTCCCTGCCTCCGAGTATGAGAAGAGTCTAAACAGGAACAAGAATGTGACGGAAAAGGAGCGAGCCAATAACTTTCAGAGTCTGTGAGTGTTTCCCAGTTGTTTTAACTCCCAGCTCAGATTCAAAAATATTTACTCCATAAGGAATACAAATGGTGGCAATAAGCAGAGGGAGAAAGGCAAGAAACTCGAAGTTTATTTTACAAATTTGTCCAGCTTCCCACATACAAGAGCAATAGACATAGAAAGGGCAACGAGCCGAAAACGGGTATTTTCGAAACTTGGGAAATCACCCAGCTTTGGGACTAGAGGCTATGGTGTAGGCTGCAATTCCAATCCCAATGTCTAAAGCCCATTCTAAGTCTAACTCTCTCCATGGGGAGAGAGGGAGGCTGGGGATTTTCATGTTGTGGTTGCTTAAACATCACCATAAGTGTTTGGGATAATTTAATAGAATGTGTTGTAATGCTGAAATTGCTGGTAAAACCCCTATACCTTTAGATCCTGCCAAACTATGATAACAAAGGATCTTGTAATCATGAACTTCCAAGTTCTCTCTTCATGATGTCCCCATTAAACTAACTCTAGGCTTCTATCTTAGAGAAGGCAATGGCACCCACTCCAGTACTCTTGCCTGGAAAATCCCATGGACAGGGGAGCCTGGTAGGCTGCAGTCCATGGGGTCGCTAAGAGTCGGGCACGACTGAGCGACTTCACTTTCACTTTTCACTTTCATGCATTGGAGAAGGAAATGGCAACCCACTCCAGTATTCTTGCCTGGAGAATCCCAGGGATGGCAGAGCCTGGTGGGCTGCCGTCTATGGGGTCGCACAGGGTCGGACACGACTAAAGCGACTTAGCAGCAGCAGCAGCAGGCTTCTATCTTCTGTAGCAATTTTCTAAGTTACTTATGGGATTTGGGGATATTCACATTACTTTCTATCACCAAGGCATGATGTAGGTTTTTACTTTCTGATTTTGTGTTCTTGTATAGTTTAAGAGCCTCTAAAGCCATTCTCTTCTTCTCTCCCTCCTCAATTAACTTTACCATTAGCCAGAATACAAGAGATTCTTCAGTTGTCTTGTAAAGGCTGAACAGTCACAGTAACATTTGACTCTAAATAGCTCTTCCTATCACTTGTATTAATTTAACTTGAATTCACTGCATCCATTTCTTAACCTCTCTCTATACTGTACCAAATTATCTAACAACAAATAAGTAAATATAGACCTGAGAAGTTAATGCACTGCACTGAAAGAAAACTCATTAATGAGCTTCGGGCTGAGGTTAATCAGGGCTTAGGGAAATAAAAATTAATTAATTTTAACTGTATAAATTGTATGTACATAAACTATAACAGGCTACTAAACTCATATACAAACTGCATAAGTTTATTTTTTAAGCAAAGATTAAGCTGAAGAAATGCAAAATCATCATTTGTTTAATCGTGTGGTCGTGTCCTACTCTTTTGTGACCCCATGGACTACAGCCCACCAGGCTACTCTGTCCATGGGATTTCCCAGCCAAGAATACTGGAGTGGGTTGCCATTTCGTTCTCCAGGGGATCTTCCTTACCCAGGGATTGAACCCACATCTCCTGCATTGGCAGTCAGATTTTTTACCTCTGAGCCGTCAGGGAAGCCCTATGGGGTCAATAAAAAGCAGAATTGCCTAGGCAGAAAATAGAGCCAGTAATATGGAGTATAGGCTTCTTAGAACTCAGAGAAAAAGTAAAAAATAAAAATGATGGGACAATTTTTTAAGATATAGCCTGGAAACTCAATATACAAATAATGTGTCTGAAGAAAAAAAGATGAACTAAATATCAGTAACTATGGACGGAGACACCTGGTAGGCTGCAGTCCATGGGGTTGCGAAGAGTCAGACACGACTGAGCAACTTCAGTTTCATTTTCACTTTCATGCATTGGAGAAGGAAATGGCAACCCACTCCAGTGTTCTTGCCTGGAGCATCCCAGGGACGGAGGTGCCTAGTAGGCTGCCATCTATGGGGTCGCACAGAGTCAGACAAGACTGAAGCAACTTAGCAACAGCAACAACAACAGCAATGACATAATATTGGGAATTTCCTGAGCTAAAGGAAGGCAAAAGTATGCATATTGCAAGTCCCCACCATAAAATGGGTAAATTTAATGAGTTTTTGTTATTGTTTAGTCACTAAGGCGGAGCCTGGTGGGCTGCCATCTATGGGGTCACACAGAGTCGGACACAACTGAAGTGACTTGGCGGCAGCAGCAGTCACTAAGTTATGTCCGACTCTTTTGTGACCCACAGACTATAGCCCACCAGGCTCCTGTCCATGGGATTTCCTAGGCAAGAATATTGGAGTGAGTTTCCATTTACTTCTCCAAGGGATCTTCCAGACCCAGGGATCAAACCCAGGTCTTCTGCTGGCAGGTGGATTCTTTACCATTAGTGCCACCTGGGAAGCACAATTTAATAAGTGGCACATACCAACATATTTCCTACTGAAATTTTTGGACTTCCAGGAAAGTGAAAATATTCCCTAAAGACTCATGCAGTAAAAACAGCTTATCTTTAAAACCATTGAATCAGGTTAGCGTCAAACCTCACCCACGATATGAGTAGGAAGAAAATCAATAGATACTTACAGTGTTTGTTCAGTTCAGTCCCTCAGTCGCGTCTGACTCTTTGCAACCCCATGGACTGCAGCACGCCAAGCCTCCCTGTCCATCACCACCTCCCAGAGTTTACTCAAACTCGTCCCTTGACTCAGTGATTCCATCCAACCATCTCACCCTCTGTTGTCCCCTTCTCCTCCTGCCTTCAGTCTTTCCCAGCATCAGGGCCTTTTCAAATGAGTCAGCCCTTCGCATCAGATGGCCAAAGTATTGGAGTTTCAGCTTCAACATCAGTCCTTCCAATGAATATTCAGGACTGATTTCCTTTAGGATGAACTGGTTGGATCTCCTTGTAGTCCACGGGAACCTCAAGAGTATTCTCCAACACCACAGTTCAAAAGCATCAATTCTTCAATGTTTGTAGGGAAAAGCTAACTCTATAAATTTAAATGAAGAAATAACATCAAATATTTTATCAGGTATACATGAAATCAGAAAATAAACATCAATGTATACTTCTAAAGATACTATATGAAGGCTCACTCCGACTTGGTTGTTGTTCAGTTGCTCAACTGTGCCTGACTCTTTTGCAACCACATGGACTGTAGCCACCAGGGTCCTCTGTCCATAGGATTTCCCAGGCAAGAATACTGGAGTGGGCTGCCATTTCCTTCTCCAGGGGATCTTCCTGACCCAGGGATCAAATCCGAGTTTCCCATGTCTCACACACTGCAGGTGGATTCTTTACAGCTGAGCCACATATGTCATTATACATCTGTACAAACCCATAGATTATTCAACACCAAGAGTGAACCTTACTGTAAACTGTGGACTTTGGGTGATTATGATGTGTTGGTTTATCTTTGGTAAAAAATACATTAATACCATTCAGGAGCGTGATGTTCATTATGGGGAAGGCTATGCATGTGCTGGGTGGGGGATATGGGAAATTTCTTTACCTTCCCCTCAGTTCTATAATTAACCTAAAACTGTTCTCAAATTAAATCATAACAATACTTTAAGAGTTATGGTAGAAATATTTTAATTAGAGAAAAATGGCCTAGTTTTCAAGTCTGCCCCTTGGAGCCCTTGGGGTTTCACAGACCCACTCTGAGACAATGATGAACTTGAAAGACAAAAGGATGTGGAAGAAAAAGACACAGAGCCCAATACTTTGTAGATAAGCAACACATGCAAACAACAGTAATCCCAAAAC
This sequence comes from Bos mutus, assembly GCF_027580195.1. NCBI lineage: Eukaryota > Metazoa > Chordata > Mammalia > Artiodactyla > Bovidae > Bos > Bos mutus. The sequence goes on along the minus strand of NC_091630.1, from coordinate 52,590,331 downwards.
AAAACAAAAGTGCCTCACCGACATAAGGTCTAGAAAATGGTAGAAGCAAGTTAACTGAACTGTTTGAGAATCAGTTTTCTCATCTAACAAAATGGACAAATTTAAAACCTAGGATTATGTTTTAGATTTTCTTATACACTGAATGTAAAAAGCCCAGACATCCAAGGATGACTTTCTTCTCTGTCTCCCCTCCATCAAAAATTAATGGGGACTAGATGATATGCTTTGAATCATCCTTCTTCAACCTGTTATTCGTATGGATCATTCCTGTATACTCAAGAAATACTACACTTTCATTTTTGCCTAAACTAAAAAATGTCTGGCAAAACTAAATTACAAAAGCATATCAATGCCAAGCACAAATGGCTGTTAGATCATCCACAGTTTGTGATAGTGTGCATCTTCCATTGGCATAGAGCATTGGGAATTGACTCTTTGCATATTGCTGCCTAATGCATACAAATTCTCTCTCATTTTAACATCCTGCGCCAGTTAAGTGTCTGGATACTCTTTTTTTTTTTTTCCCCAGAACAACATTCAAATATGCTAGAAAAAAAAATTCTCATTGCATCTGGTTTAATTGGTGGGGAAAAGCTCACATGCAAATGCGTATGTTGATCCTCAATAGCTCCGTACCAGAAAAATGTGTGCGTGACACCAAGCTCTAAGTTTTCTCTTTGGGGTTAAAGGGGAAGTTCTGGGGAGAATAGTAAAATTCTCCTTTCATCTTTCCCTTATATCCATCCCTCTCCCTTTCTCATCCTTCCTACTCTCATGGCCTTCTACATGCACAATACATAGAATGTCAGATGTAGGTCAATGGGTGTTGCTGGTGGCAGAAGGTGACATTCTATGTATTGTGTATGAGAAAGTTAGGAGGAGTAATATTTTCTGGAAAAAAAATTATACATGTCCATTTAGTGCAGTGGTTTTTCTGCCTCAGCACAACAAAGAGTTTCAATACACTCTCAGCCTCACTAGTTACTCTATTTTTTTTCAATGTTTCTTTAAAAAAATTTTTTATGGTTCTTTTTTAAATTTTATTTTTTAATTGGAGGAAAATTGCTTTAAAATGTTGTGTGGTTTCTGCTGTACAACAATGCCATAATTATACATTCCCTCCCTTGTGAGCCTCCCTCCGCTCCCCTGTCCCACTTCTCTCCATCATCACAGTGCTGGGCTCCCTGTGTTAAACAGCAACTTCTCACCAGCTATCTTTTCACCCATGGTAGTGTGTGTATGTCGATCCTACTTTCTCCATGCATCCCACTCTTTCCTTCCCCCACTGTGTCCAGAAGTCCATTCTCTACCTCTGCGTCTCCATTTCTTTCCTGCAAATAGCTTCGTCAAAGTACTTGGTTTACTACTGAAGAATGGGTGTCCTCTCAGCCTACCTTCAAGCCCACCACAAGAAGGATTCCTGATTCAGCAAAACACAAAATTATCTAGACACTTACTCCTCAACAGAGGTTAATGCATACATCAGGACTGTCCAAAAAGTTTTGTCTGTGCTTTCTGATGATTTAATTCTCTACATGGACAAAGCTTAAAGAAACTAATACCCATTTCCTCTGTGCCAGTCCAGCTTCGTGGGTTCCATTCATTGTCTTATTGTGTTTGTGAGCTACATGTGTTTGTGAGCAAGCAGCCCCATTGGGCTTCCTAGGTGGCACTAGTGGTAAAGAATCTGCTTGCCAATGCAGGAGACACGGGGTTCAATCTCTGGGTCGAGAAGAGCCTCTGGAGAAGGAAATGGCAACCCGTTCCAGTATTCTTGCCTGGAGAATCCCATGGACAGAGGAGCCTGGCAGGCTACAGTCTATAGGATCTCCAAAAAGTTGGACACAACAGAGCAACTAACACTTTCACTTTGGAGTCTGCATTTCACAGTATCTCTGGTGATTCCTGAGTGCAATAGAAGTAGGACCAGTACTCAAGCATATTGACTCCTCAGCATTTGCTATTTCCCACTCTGGAAAGATCACCCTTCAGCCAGAGGGCCCCATCGTCTCCTGAAAGTGGAAGTTTCCTAAAGCAGGTATGGGAAATCTTCCATGTGGATATCATGCCCCTTACTGAACTCCCTGATTTTCTGAAAAATGTTTTAATAATGGTAATAGTAGCTGGGACATTTAGAACGCTCTTAAGAGCAGGGCTTCCCTGGTAGATCAGATGGTTAAAAATCTGCCTGCAATGCAGGAGATCAGGTTTGATCCCTGGGTCAGGAAGATCCCCTAGAGAAGGGAATGGCAACCCACTCCAGTATTCTTGCTTGGAGAATCCCATGGCCAGAGAAGCCTGGCAGGCTACAATCCATGAGGCTGCAGAGAGTTGGACACGATGGAGTGACTAACACTTTAAGTGCAATAGCACTCTGAGTGTTTTACATCTGCTATATCCTCTAGCAGCCTCTGAGGAATAGGCAGCCCCCTGTATCCAGATGCAGTCACCATGGATACAGAGCCCTGACTATGGGACTGGATCATCCACAGATTTTAGTACCCCCAGTGGGTCTTGGAACCAATCCCCTATGAATACCCAGGGATGACTGTGCTATTTTGTAATCTGTTCTTCCCAGCTAGGAAACCAGGGAAGAACAAGCATTTGAAGAATAGTTTGGTTTCAGAGGCTATGCTTTTATATCTGTACATGACACTGTTTCTGGGAGTCATCTGGCTGAAAAACAAGTAGACAGGTAAGACTTGACGGAACTGATAAGCTTTCCTTTGAAGTTTGCTTAGGGATGCAGAGAGCAGAATGGATCATCAGACAGTGAACAGACAGTTGCTCAGAGGATGTTTCAAAGAGGAGTTCAAGAGGGACACTGTAAACATCGTAACTTCTCTTTAACTTGTTTGTAAAATTTTGTGAGTAGTTAGGGTTCAGGTAAAATAGTTTCAGAAATGAAAATTATTCTTTTATGGATAGAATAAAACATGTAGGACTTCTATGAGGCTTTAAAAACCCAGAAAAGGAAAATTTTCCTCAGGTAAAATTAGTGTGGTCAATCTTATTAGGTTTTTAATTTTCATTGAAACTTAGATAAATAATAAAATACATTATAGCATTAAGTGGGTTGCTAATCTTTATCTCATGTCAACTTTGCTAAAATTTTGCCCTGAGGTTTCCTTCTTGTTTTTTTATATTCATTTCTTCATGCTGCCAATATTCAATCACTGGATCTGTTCTAGAATGCCTGACTTATCTTTGCATCCCAGGAAATAAGAAGGTCTTGGTATAAAACAGACACTCTGTGTTTATTGAATTGTATTAAGTACTGCAGTACAATTCACCCCATGAAAAAATTATATATATATATATATGTGTGTGTGTGTGTGTGTGTGTGTGTGTGTGTGTGTGTGTCTGTATGCAGGAACTATTCATCAGAGAAGGCTAGCTCTTCAATTTTCAAGTGACGATAGATTATGAGATTAAATGATTGGATAAAAGACTAATTTACTGAATCTAAAATGGAATTTGGTGATCCTCTGGTTCAGAAGTTTGCATGCATGGATGCTCTGTTGCTTCAGTCAAGTCCCACTCTTTGCGAACCCATGGACTATACCCCGCCAGGCTCCTCTGTCCATGGGATTCTCCAGGCAAGAATACTGGAGTAAGTCACCATGCCCTCCTCCAGGGGATCTTCCTGACCCAGGGATTGAACCCATGTCTCCTGTGTCTCCGGCATTGGCAGGCAGGTTTTTTACCACTGTGCCACCTGGGAAGTCAAAGATGGCTCCAGAATTCTTGAAGGCTATCCTTTCTGTAGCTGATTGAGTTGTCCTTCCAAATCAGGGTTAAGGCCACTGGGCATGGCAATTTCAGAAAAAGAGCAATTTGCTTGCAATATACCTGGCTGGTGGATGGAGACTGGAAGTTAGTTTCTACTGCTGCCAATCTCTTGACCTTCAAAACACAAACACTGATCCTGGGGGGGAAACAATAGTTTGGTGACATTTCCCCTCAAATGGGCCACTGATTAGGGAATCTTATTTATATTATATACATTGAGGGTTTTAAAATACAGAGTATTCAGAGGGACAGAGAGCCCCTTTAATGAAATTGTAGAGGAATCTGCTCTTTTATATGCAAAATATATTTCCCATTTCTGGCCAACATGGATTCTCTTTTTTCATTTTTCATTGCTGGATAGTGTGACAAATTTTATTCTCTTGTAAGAAGTACTACCCACCTTCCTGCATATATAGAAGCATTTCAATTCCATTCCCTCTGCAGGCCACTGGCTGGGTTTATGTTTTCTTTTTTTTTAAAGTACTCAAACTCAAAGAATGTGGCATGAAGAATACCTACTCAGATTAGCCACTGCAAATACAAACAGAGAGGTTCTAAATATTGCATTTGATCACTTTTTCTGTAATTTGCTGTTCATACGGATGCTTTGCATATGTTGATTAAATATGCACTTTCCACTGCCTGGGGAGCCCAAGCCCCTCACAGCAGACCAGTGTTATCTGGTCCCAGGAGATGGCAACGCTGCAGAGGGGCACTGTCGCACCGACTACCTGCTTCAGCTTGTCTTAGCAACAATGATTGCCATATGTGAAGCTGCAGGAAAACAGATGCTGTTTTTCCATTTGTGAAATCAAGTTGTTGGAAAGTAGTCAGGTTTCCAGTGTACGAAAGCTCATCTAATCAACCTACGGAGACAGTGTGAGCTTTCTCAGAAATATTTGACAACATTCCCTGGTATTGGTAACTAGACATATATGAAATCCTAGTTCCAAAATGCTAATCCTCTCCCCATTCTTGTATTGATCATATCTGTCTTGATGGCTGAATATGGAACCCCAAATTTTATTTTTTTAAGGAATTTTTATAACATAATTTTATTTATTTATTTTTAGCTGTGCTGGGTCTTCGTTGCTGCAAGGTCTTTTTCTCTAGTTGCAGCAAGCAGAGGCTGCTCTTCATCATGCTGGCTTCTCTTGTTGCAGAGCACAGGCTCTAGGGTGCATGGACTTCAGTAGTTGCGGCTTCCGGACTCTATACGAGCTCAATAGTTGTGGCGCATGAGCTTAGTTGCTCCGTGGCACGTGGGATCTTCCTGGACCAGGGATCAAACCTGTGTCTCCTGCACTGGCAGGCAGATTCTTTCCCACTGAGCCACCAAGGAAGCCCATCACTAACTTTCTTAAACAAAGCATATGCATAACCCAGTTTTCACCTGCTAAAAGGGCTTCCAGGCACAGTCTCCAGTTGTAGAGAAGATTTACTGTAGCATCTTATTATATCCTAAGTGTCCAGGATTATGTCTCTCCTGATGACAAGGGACAGCAATATAAGAGATTCATAATCCTTGTTTTATCAATTCAAAAGGAAAATTTCCACAAAATCCCAGTAGGTATTCTGTGATCCACTCCCATCTTACTCTTGCCTGAATCTTAAGGACTTAACATCACTTGCTATTTGTATAACAAAATACTTTACTCTAGCTGCGTGGAAAGCTCCTTTTCATTCATGAAAATTGACCTGCTTCTCAGAGTCTGTGCCCTTAGCAAAAATTAGATGGAAATCTGATGAAGTAGAATGCAGAACATACCATGCCTAGAAGGAAAGAAATAATGGAGCAACATAGTCACTTACAAACCAAATCAATTGTGGATATTAATTTTTCTGCAGTTATTACTATCTGAAGCTTCCCAGGTGATGCAGTGGTAATGAATCTGCCTGCCAATGCAAGAGACACAGGAGATGCAGGTTTGATCCCTGGGTTGGGAAGATCCCCTGGAAGAGGAAAGGGCAACCAGTTCCAGTATTCTTGTCTGGGAAATCCCATGGACAGAGGAGCCTGGTGGGCCACAGACCGTGGGGTCACAGAGTCAGACACAACTGAGTGTGTACACGTGCACACGTGCACTCGTGCACAAACACACACTACTATTTCTATTTATAAGTATAGGGAGAAATGTAGACAAAACCTGAATATGAGCAATATAAAGTTCACATCCAGGGAGACTGGCTTCTGAATCCTGTTTTCATCATTCAGTTCAGTTCAGTTGCTCAGTCGTGTCTGACTCTTTGAGACCCCATAAACCGCAGCACGCCAGGCCTCCCTATCCATCACCAACTGCTGGAGTCTACCCAAACCCATGCCCACTGAATCAGTGATGCCATCCCAAACATCTCATTCTCTGTAGTCCTCTTCTTCTCCTGCCCTCAATTTTTCCCAGCATCAGGTTTTCTCAAATGAGTCAGCTCTTTACATCAGGTGGCCAAAGTATTGGAGTTTCAGCTTCAACATCAGTCCTTCCAATGAACACCCAGGACTGATCTCTTTAGGATGGACTGGTTGGATCTCTTTGCAGTCCATAACTACCTGATTTTGTTATAGCTTGAATTAACTCTTCTGTCTATAAAATGTAAGTAATAAAGTTTTGAAAAGTTGTCACAATAAGAAATACAATAAGCTTTAAGAACTAAAAATCTATAGATTGCCCAGGCATTAATACACTGCCACAAAGCTCAGCTGGGAAAGAATCCACCTGGAATTGTTTGACCTGGTCCTATTCCTGGGTCGGGAAGACCTGCTGGAGAAGAGATAGTCTACCCACTCTAGTATTCTTGGGCTTCCCCGGTGGCTCAGATGGTAAAGAATCCTCCTGCAAGGTTCGATTCCTGGGTTGGGAAGATCCCTTAGAGAAAGGAATGGCTACCCACTCCAGTATTCTGGCCTGGAGAATTCCATGAACAGAGGAGCCTGGCAGGCTACAGTCCATGGCGTTGCAAAGAGTCAGACACGAAGAAGCAACTTTCACTTTCACTTTTCCTCATGTTTGTCCTGAACATCGTGGTACCCTGACACAGGAGATGCAACTTCCTGGAAGGTAAATCTCCTTGAGATGACAAAGAAATCAGATGAATGATGACTTCATGATAGCAAAAATATTATGGACACTGACATTTCTATTTGTTCACAAGGCAAAGACAAGTACCTACTTTGAGTAATTTAAAAGTTAGCATTTGAGCTGGGCTTTGAAATATAGAGATTAATCAGATGGGGGTACTTCCCAGAAAAGAAACAGCATTAAGCTTCAGGAGATGGAAGGAGAGTACCAGACATTACAGGGGTGAAGAGTTTTAAGTTAATTTGGCAAGAGAAGGTTGAAATTTAGGGGAAAAACACTGGTAAGTTAAGGCTAGATGAGGAAAGGTCCTGAATGAACGCTATAAGGAATTCAGATGTGACTCAGAGCAGTGGGAGAGGGAGATGGCTTTTTGCAGCTCAGAATCAAAGTCAGAGCTTGCTTTGTACACATCATCTTAGCACTGGAGCATGTAGCACAGTCTGAACCTGCTATGCCCTGGCATTCTCCTCAAATGTTAAAGGAGGAATGACTATGGTAAGGAATCTTGCCATCCAGGAGGAAAGACCAGAAATATGAAATATCATCAGGAAGGTAAAAATGAGTGCCAGCTTATACTGTGTGGTAACCACAATTGTCATTGAACTTTATAGTCTCCAAACCACTTTCACAGTGTTAATCTCAGCCCCTCAGTGAATACTTCCTGAATGAATGAATGAACAATAGACTCTTTGAAGTAAATAAGAAATGTAAGAAATCTGAATTCACATGGGCAGTAAGTGTTGATCTGGGACTCAGAGGATTTCAAGGTACCTAATCTTCTGCTTTCTACAGGTTTAGATAAGCGGGAATAAAAGGGAAAAGAACTCATGGAGTTCCTCTGCCTTTAAAATCACCTAGTACTATGTGAGGGAAGGAAAAGATAGATTATGTTCAGCTAATCCATGAATTAAATATTTCTCTGAAAAAAGCATTCCTTCAAGCAGATATTTAGTGACCAGGTAGTGTTACTACTGGATGTGACAAAAGTATCTTTCATTAAAGATTTTGGGCACGTGTGTGTGTTCATGTCCAACTCTCTGCAACCCCACATAGATGGGATCATTTCTCAGCCCTCTTGGCAATGCTGAGAGCCACCCAGGAGCCTTCCAATAAATCAACTTTCTGCTTCCATCAGCCAAAACTGCTTTCAGGCTACTAAGAACCCTGAGTGATATGGTAACTTTCATCAATAGATGTTACAAAACCCTCCAAAGTTTCTGGACCCAGTCAAGTATGATGCCCACGTCAGAGTCTGGGCTCATTATAGCATATGTATCCTTGGACATGTTACTTACTCTGGATGAGCATATTTTATATTGATAAATTGTTCAGAAACAATTTCCATCCCATCTACCCTTATCAAACAAGTAAATGCATGCACAATTACTCTGTCAAAAGTAAAGTGGTGTATGCTATAAAAGGTAAAGGGAGGGACTTCCCTGGTGATCTTGTAGTTAAGACTTCATCTTCCAATACAGAGGGTGTGGGCACAATTCCTGGTCAGGGAACTAAGATCCCATATGCCTCAAGGCCAAAAGAAAAACAAAAATAAAAAAGAAGTAATACCGTAGCAGATTCACTAAAGACTTTAAAAATGGTCCACCTAAAAAAATCCTTAAAACGACAACAAAAGAAAGGCAAAGGTACTGTTTGCCCAGATTAATCTCACCAATTGGTGAGAAACTATAAATGCATTGCTTTGGATGTTATTCTAAGTGGGAAAGTTACTTTATTCCTGATTCCTACATTCTACTGTCCTCTTCTGTATTCTCAAGACACAAAGCCTCAATGTTATTCCATGGAAGAGAGAAAATTCTCTTTCTTCCTCCTAGTTTCTCTGAAGGAGGCTAAGAAGTCCTCAGAAAATTACTCAGCCAATCCTCTGTACGATGGAAAGATTAGAGTATCTCTGGGGGCTTGAAACTCAACAGACAAGAGAATCAGAAGTTGGGAGAATAAGGAGCAGAAAGCTTACAACTCATCAGTCTGTTTCCAGGGTGTTGGCAGCCAAGTTCATGACCAGCCACTCATGTCTTGAAGGGAGACAATCACCTCCCTCTAGTACATCTTCTCAGTGCATCTTCTCTCCTCAGGGTTACAACTTCCGGCTCATCACTTAGACAGATGACTGGGATTAGGGTAATAGAAGCCACATGCTGGAGACATGTGTGGTATTGGAGGGTTCAAGTTATTCTGTGGGCAAGTGACACTTGCCTTGGCTTTTGGTCATACTGAGAAATATGAAAACTGGGCTTCCAAATTGATTGGCAATGGCTCCAAATTGTGCAAGCGCCCAGGCTATGATATGACAGAAGGATGTTTTATTGAGAGGAATAAAAAGACCACAAACATTTTGTGTCTATAACTGGTAAAGGCAAATTACTGCAAGCTTCATCAAAACCCAAAATGTTGCTTGTAGAGACTAGATATCTGAATGTTGTTTTCTGAGCTATTCCTAAAAATAAATAAATAAAAGCCTTTTATTTCTCACTTCTGTTCATTTAGACAAATATTAATGGCCATCTAGCATGAAGCAGGGAATTCCCTGCTCGCTCAGATGGTAGAAAGTTCACCTGCAATGCAGTGGATCCAGGTTTGTTCCCTGGGTTGGGAAGATCTCCTGGAGAAGGGAATGGCAACCCACTCCAGTATTCTTGCCTGGGAAATCCCATGAACAGAGGAGCCTCCCCAGCTATAGTCGGACACAACTGAGCCACTAAGCACAGCACAGCACAAGGGATGCTCAGAAATTCATGGGGAAGGGAATGAACGACTAACAATACACAAACACACAGTATGAAGTGGGCTCTGATGATCTGAAGACCAAACACAGTCTCATTCTCCTGGGATTTATAACATGGAGGATTGCCCTCTGTTGCTATGAAAACTCTACAGAATTAATTCCTACCTCTTATTCCTATCTGAGTAATGGAGAAGATTACCTCCAGCATCTTGTTCTTTCCATCCAATTATCTCTGATTTCAGATGGCAAGGGCTTCCTGGTTGCTCAGTTAGTAAAGAATTTGCCTGCAGTGCAGGAGACCCAGGTTCGATCCTTGGGTTGGGAAGATCACCTGGAGAAGGAAATGGCAAACCACTCCAATATCCTTGCCTGGAAAATCCAATGGGCAGAGGAGCCTGATGGGCTGCAGTCCATGGGTTGCAAAGAGTCGGACATAACTGAGCAACTAACACGTTCAGATGACTGCTTTTGTTTGCTCAGTGTGGAATCCCACATTTACTACCCCAATAGTATGTGCATACAGGGGCAGCCCTGCAGGAATTTTCCAAATGTTTCCTTGTACTTTAGGATACATACATGGTGAACGCAGGCTGAGGCTTTCTATCACCCTGACATCACTGTAACTGTGCGACTAGTCCTGTGTGATACCCAACCATATGACTTTTTAGAGGGTCCACTTGATCTGTCATTCTTTTTCATAATTTTTATTGGCATATAGTTGCTTTACAATGGTATGTTAGTTTCTGCCGTACAGCAAAGTGAATCAGCTTTATGTGTATATATATCCCCCTTTTTTGGATTTCCTTCCCATTTAGGTCACCACAGAGCATTAAGTTGAGTTCCCTGTGCTGTTAGTTCCCTGTTCTCATCAGTTTTCTCTTTTGTACATAGTAGTATGTGAATTCCAATCTCCCAGTTCATCCCAGCCCTGCCTCCCCAGCTTAGTTCTCTATGTCTGCGTCTCTATTTCTGCTTTGCAAATAGGTTCATCTGTACCATTTTTCTAGGTTCCACATATATGTGTTAGTATATGATATTGGTATTTTTCTTTCTGACTTACTGCACTCTGTTTGATCATCTCTAGGTCCATCCATGTCTCTGCAAACGGCACAATTCTGTTCCTCTTTTTGGCTGAGGGATACTATTGCCTTTCTCAAGAAGGCTTGCCTGTTTGCCACATTTCTGAAGCAATTTGACATTCTTATTGGTTAATTTTGTAGTAGAGTGACCTTAAGTAAGTATATTCTTTATTTGTGTAATTTAAGAGAAACGGGATCTAATACATTAGCAAATCCTGTCAGTTCTACCTTAAAATATATCCTGAAATGAGCACTTTAGTCTCCTCCATCCTAATTACCACAGTCCCAGCTGCTGTAATGGCCTGCCTAAAAATACTGCAATCATCTTGTTCATCTGACTTTCCTGTTCTCCCCCGGCCCCAGCCATATTACAAGTCCATGCTCCACATGGCTGCCTAAACAGTGTTTGTAAAATGCAACTACATCCTGTCACTTCCCTGCCATCAGTCTTTTCGTGGTATCCCATTAGTGGCGGACCGAATGCTACAAGGTTTGGTAGTGGGAAAGGAGGTGAGAAAGTCCGGAGTTAGGTTTAGTAAGCCTATTTCTTCCCGCCGGATCCTCACCCACTCCTCACCCAGCTGTTACTTCATTAAGCAAGTCAGGTCCAAGTCAGTAATGCTGAGCTAACTATTCCTCTACCCAGAACTCTCTTCCCCTAATTCTCAGGCTTTGCTTTCTCACTTCCATCCATTCTGCTCAAACCTCCCTTTCTCAGACCTTTCCCAGCCCTATCACAACACCACCTTCCCATGGCCACGGCCCCTTTATCTTCTGATTCTGTGGTGCTGCTTCATGGAATTTAAAACTGCTGACATGATAAAATCAATTATCTATTCCTATTTCCTCCACTAGAATGTAAGTCCTGGGAAGGCAGGAATATTACTTTGTTCACTATTGCTTAGAAGAGGGACTCACACAAGGACGGTGTCTCATGAATTCCTTTGGAATGAATGAGTCATTTTACCCTCTCCAAAAATGATGGGATAATCTCAGCAGAAGAGGCACCCAAGGTTCATAAAAGTTAAATCATTTGGCTGTTCAATACCAGACAGATCCGAAGCATAAATTCATTGCCTCCTGATGTCAAAAGCCCTGGCTCATTCCTCTATAGTTCTCTGGATAAATAGTTTGGACGTTTATCCAACAAATACTTATTAAAGAATAGATTCCAAATGTGTTTGAGAAAAACATCTCAATTGAATTTTAATTCTGACATTTAACGTCTAAAGCAAAGAAATAACTTTTACAAATGAGCAGCCTCTCTCATGGACTCTTCAGGATCATTGGTACCAAGAGCTACATCGCTGGTACCAAGGCTCTCTACATCACTGCCTACCCCTTCACCTGTGCTGGTCTTACCATCCTCTGCCCCATGGTCCTGCCCCAAACCATAGCCTTGCATCATAATTGGAAGTGGATATTTTAAGATAAAAGCTGTACCTGGCAAATAAAGAAACACATTTTTTCTAAGTTTAATTAAATAAGTCTGGGCAGCCTTTTTGCAATATGGAGATTAACTGTCAAATTTATGTTAATATGATCTCAGAGAATGAAGCTGCTATAAAAAGTTTCTCCCCTCACCCTTCATTTAAGCTCCTCAGGCTGCCTTCTTGAAGTTTCTTTACATTGATGGTGTCTTATTAAAATACCACTAGGTCAACTCTGCAAGAACAAGACAGTTAAAAATATCTAACAAATCCCAAATGTTGAAGACATCAATACAAATAAACTGAAATCGTATCTATGCTACTGAGAGAAAACTGTCACCATGGTCGAGTTTTCAGCATCTCTTTGGAATCATCTAATGCCAAGCTCTTCTTTATCTGATTAACACAGGATTATAAAGATCTTCTGAGCACTCTCAGTATAATACAAAGAGCCTTTCAATTCTCTGAGCATCCCTTCCCTTTTGTGTGTGTATGTGTGTGAAAAAGATGTGCCATCCAGTTTTTTTATTTTCTGATTTTAGAAAAAAATGTTAACAGTTTGAATCATGATTCCTGTTGTGGGGACTGAGTTAATTAAAAACCTGATGTATACATACAGCTGATCCTACCCACCCTAATGAAGAACATTAATTCTAGGACATGTGTGGCTGTAGTCACATTGCTACAAATTACTGGACTCTTTCCTTTATCTGTTTCCAAGAAAGTCTCCCCCTGTTAGTTAGGAAAAAAGAAAAATATGACGCCTTAGTTCTGGGCAGCATAAATTACACGCATCAATCAGAAAAGCCTAAATTAAAATACACATTTGGCAAACAAATATGAATATGTTGATCTCATCTGTGAATCAAAATGATTTAGTGCCGTGCTGACCGCCCCCCCCCACCCCCCGCCACTGTTCGACGTGAAGGTCACCGTGAGCAGCTTGCTCTCATTGAGAAATGTTTTCGTGTTTTTTAAGCATGTAATTTTATATATGCCCTGATGTTCCATCTAACTAGCGATTCCTATGTAGAGCGACTGATTTATTTTATAAAGAAAATACAGGCTCGTTTTTATTTATGTAATCCAAAACAGATAGCTAAATTAAAATGTTGGGGGAAAAATACAGTGGTTTATAGTTCCTGGGCTGGGGATTCTCCAATGTGTTTATGATACTTTCTAATCTAGCAGAATACTATTTGTGAAATGGGATGCTACACCTTGCCGATATTGAGGGATCATAAATCAGTCCATTCTTATCACCTACTGCATGCATTCTTGGGGCAGGGATAACTGCTTGAGAGATACCCATTACATGGCAGACCTTAAGTAAGGATGATCCAGGGCCTTGCAGACTGTCATTTCTTGACAAGATCTGTAGGCGAAGCAGGCAGATTGAGTCAGGCAGTGATCTCCCTGGACAGAACCATGTTTTATGTTATGACACTTATTTTGAATATTCATGTTGTGTTTTCTTGCTAAGATTTCCTTCTCATAACTACAAACCAGTATGACGATCCCGTCTGTATTAAAGGAGGGGTATGTAATGGTTGCTTTTGATAGGTTGCAACTCAACACTGAGACCCCCCTCATAGCTAAATGGAAGGCAAACAGCACAACTAAGACAAAACTGCACCACATGCATGCTTTGGTCTGCAACAGTCACCGGAGGAACTTGTTAAGTTACAGATTCCTGGGTCTCACTCTCTCCAGTTGTCAAAAAAAATGTATTATTTACTTATATTTTTTGGCTGTGCTGGGTATTTGTTGCTGCAAGGGCTTTCCTCTAGTTGTGGTGAGCAGGGGATACTCTAGTTGTGGCGCACAGATTTCTTACTACCGTAGCTTCTTTTGTTGCAGAGCACAGGCTCTAGGCATGTGGGCTTCCATAGCTGTGGTTCCCAGGCTCTAGAGCACAGGTTCAATAGTTGTGGCACACAGGCTTAGTAGCTACACAGCTTGTGGGATCCTCCCTGATCAGGGATCGAATCCCTGTCTCCTGCTTTGGCAGGTGGATTCTTTACCACTGAGCCAGCAGGGAAGCCCTCCCACAACTTCTAATTCAGTAGATCTGGAAGGAGGCATAGGATCTGCATTTTTCACTTCTTCTTAAATGTTACTCAGAACAAACTTTGAGAAAGACTGATGGGAAGATGAATGGGTGAAAAAGAAGATCAAATTATACATAATCGGTTTGTTCCCAAGCAGTCTGACAGAAGATTATATTAAGAGATTAAATTCTGAGTTGGGATGAGCGATTTATACTGCAGACAGCAGAAAGCTGGGCTCTAGGAGATGTATTAGTATTATGACAGTTGCTTTATATCGAGGTGGATTTTTTGGAAGGCAGGGGTAGTAAGGATTATCAGAAGGGATCTGCTCAGAATAAGGCACCTTTGAGCTACACAACAGCCAAACCTCTCAGAATTTTTTTGATCAAATTCCAATTTGAAACAGTCAGTTCTATTATCCCCACACCATATGGACCAATAGTGTTTGATTCAGGAAATATGATTACAATATTTCTTGGGCAAATTCTTAGACAGACTAGGTTTTGCATTCTAGGGTACTGATTAATAAGCATGGGGACTTTTGGAAGAAAGAAACCTGTGAAGGTAGGGTGAACAAATTACTATTATGTTTTACCTATTTCAGAAGGTGGCGGGAAAATAGTTCTGTCTGTTTCCTTCTATGATGTCACTGAAAACCATTGAAGTCTTCTGAAAAGTAAAATGATGTGACAAAAAAAATGTTTGAGAAATATTGTATCTTAGGGAGGGGACAGAAAGAATCTAAGTCAGTTCTGCATAGATCCATGTTGATCGTTAAGATGGCCAAGATGGATGGATTGGTTATGCTGCAGTCTGTTCGTTTGGCTCAGATAGGCAGTGCCAAGAGGAACTTGGGTACAATTTTGCTCCGTGCTAATTAGAATTGGTCAAATGGTCCTCTGATGAATTTCCTCCCCTGGATAGAATTTGAGAGGATATACAACAAAAAAGTAATTATCAAGGGGTGCCAATTATCCATAGGGTCATCGACACTAGATCCAGGGATGTAGGACTGACTCTCAAATTCTTAGAAATTTTATTCCCCAACTAAAGCAACCCCATTAAAAGTCCTCTTTGAGTGGGCACACAACCAATAGTGCATATGCTGATAGCATTTTCACATACAAATCTGATAGTTAGGCACGCCATTACCCAATTTACACATGCAAATGCAGTAATTGTGTGCACTGGGTGCTCAGGAAACCTGGCACACACCCAGGATGGAGGCCTTTTCAAAGCATGGCCAACCCACCAAATTCCTCTTCCACAACAACTCAAGCTAGGGTCTTACCTCTGTTATACAAAGTCCCACGGGATTCTGGGAGAAAGGATATATGCTTTGTGGGTTTCCCCAGGGACTGAAACTTTTTATCTCATTTGATGTGGACATGTTTTAAGTTCTCTCTTTTTTTTTTCTTCAATTAATGGACTGTAGACTTCCTCTCCTTTGTAGTAATTCGCCGTGTTGTTTCTCTGCTTTTTAAAAAATCCACTCTAATTAGAAAGTACAAATTCCCTCATTATGACTTATTCTCATCTAGAACCTGAAGTGAGAATGATTATGAATTGTTGTAATAAGCGATTTGCGCTTTTAAAAGAATGGAGATTGCTGTTTACAGCCACGCGCACAAGAGTTTACTCCAAGATGCATTTGATTATTCAAATTTACCAAGCTGCTGCAGAAGCAGGCTTTAACTATTTCCTATTTCTTTGTTTATGGATTTTAAATATTCTGGGTTCTTGTGACTACTCAGGCAGTACCACACAGGCAAGTAATTTTTAAAATAAAATAGGATTGAGTATCCTTGCTTTGCCAGTGTTTCTCAAAGAGAAGTCTAAAAGTCTGACATTGATCATGGCAAGATTTTTAGATTAACCAAAGAAGGTAGCAGAAAAAGCATAGTAAATTCTACCAAAAATGGAGAAATGCTGATATTTTGAGAGGTAAAATTGTAATTGAAAATGATAACATTTGTGTGTTCATTCAGAAAAAAAAATACACTGTGTGTTTACCACGCTCCATAAATTGTTCTGGGTATCCTTTCTCATCTCTCTGAACATTCTGTTTCATCTCTGTCTGACCCTTAACTGATGAGATTCTCCAAATTTCCAGATTTCAGTCCTCAACTTTCTACTTACTTTACTGTCTCTTCATGAGAACTTTTATCTTCATTTCTGACCTCCATACTTATCTCTTTCTCCAAGCTAGACTTCTCTTCTAAATTCCAAATCTGTATTTCCAGAAGCCTTTTCATACACTCAGATGAATACTCCAACATACAGCAATAGTAACAGATCTAAATTGGGATTTATATCTTCCTCAGATTTCATGCTAGAGTTAGCTTTTGGTCCTCTCTGGATCTTAAATTCAAGTATGCTATTGGTTCCTGAGTTCAGTAGAGCTACTGTTTAACCCCAGGCTTCCCTTGTGGCTCAGCTGGTAAAGAGTTTGCCTGCAATTCGGGAGACCTGGGTTCGATCCCTAGGTTGGGAAGATCCTCTGGAGAAAGGAAAGGCTACCCACTCCAGTATTCTGGCCTGGAAAATTCCATGGACTGTACAGTCTACGGGGTCGCAAAGAGCCAGACACGACTGAGTAACTTTCGCTTCACTTCACTTTACTGTTTAACCTATCATATTATGTACCTTTACGTAATTGTTGTTGTTGTTTAGTTACTAAGTTGTGTCCAATTCTTTGTGACTCCATGGGCTGTAGCCCTCCAGGCTCCTCTGTCCATGGGATTTCTCAGGCAAGAATACTGGAGTGTGTTACCATTTCCTTCTCCAGGGGTTTTTCCAGACCCAGGGATTGAACCTATGTTTCCTGCATTGGCAGGTGGATTATTTAGCTGAGCCACCAGGGACATCCCAACTTCATATAATAAATTTTGGTAAATAGCTGCCTGTTTCCACATTGGATTGAACATGTCTTAAATCAGGAGTTGTGTTTTATTGACCCTGTCAATGTCCTTTACCCAGTGACCACCACGAACACCAAGAACACATCCATAGTTGGTCTTATTGCTACTCCAGAGAGAAAGAATACTCCCCAGGGGGCATGTTAGAGCACTAGGAGTAACTATATATATATATAGTACTAGTATATATATAGAGAGAGAGAGTATAGTACTCTAACACGGAGAAGGCAATGGCACCCCACTCCAGTACTCTTGCCTGGAAAATCCCATGGACAGAGGAGCCTGGTGGGCTGCAGTCCATGGGGTCGCTGAGGGTAGGACACGACTGAGCGACTCCACTTTCACTTTTCACTTTCATGCATTGGAGAAGGAAATGGCAACCCACTCCGGTGTTCTTGCCTAGAGAATCCCAGGGACGGGGGAGCCTGGTAGGCTGCCGTCTATGGGGTCGCACAGAGTCGGACACGACTGAAGCGACTTAGCAGCAGCAGCAGTACTCTAACATGCCCCTTGGGGAGTATTCTATATATAGATAGATAGATAGATATCACATTTGGGTTTGTCTTAGTTGCTTTGGGGGAGTATTTGGGGAAGCAAATCTTTGTTTTGGATTTGATTCTGGGTTGAAATAGAAGTAATTTTGATGGACAATCTTAAAAGATCTCACCTAAAAGGGGGAAAATAAAGACTGCTGTTAAAGTTTTGATTACTAAAGTATCAGTGCTTACGTATATTAGTTATGAGAGGGGAATGCTTGATAATGATGGGGTTTAAAAATGTTCATGTTGCGTTTGTGTTCAGACATGATTAGGATGTGCTCTTGTTTTTGCCTTGATGCTTCATGGTCACAGAAGTGGCCTGATCCAATATGGGTGTTCTGTGGAATGGCTTATGTCTAACTGGAAAACGTCAATGCCTAGCTTTGAGTGCCTGGCCAGCTCCAGCAGCATCAGAGGATGGATAGTGCCAGGCCAGGTTTCAGCTGTCAGGTCCTGCTTTTCTTTATCAGTCCTCCTTTTCAGTCAGAGGAAGACAGACAGACCATGGGTTATTAATCCATGATATTCAAATTTTCTCCATTGTCAAGACTGTGCTGATCAGGACCAGGAGGGTGTCCAGAGAACACAATCAATCCCTGTACAAGGGTTAATCCATCCTCTTTTATATATTATAGGATGCGTTGTTCAGGCTTCTCTGGTGCATCAGTGGTAATGAATCTGCCTGCCAAGCAGGAGATGCAGGTTCAGTCCCTGGGTTAGGAAGATCCCATGCAGAAGGAAATGGCAACCCACTCTAGTATTCTTGCCTGAAGAATTCCATGGAGAGAGGAGCCTGGGGGGCTACAGTCCATGGGGTCACAAAGAGTCAGACACAACTGAAGTGACTTAGCAGCAGCAAAGGTTTAGAAAAGGGTGCTGAAGAATTAGAAAATCAGCTTTATTTCATTGTCTTACATGGAATCTGTCTACTTTTGCAATCACCAGCTTGTTCCAAAGCTTTGATTGGAGATTTCTACTTATGTAGTAAACTACCACACAATTGCACTCATCTCACACTCTAGGAAAGTAATGCTCAAAATTCTCCAAGCCAGGCTTCAGCAATATGTGAACCGTGAACTTCCTGATGTCAACCTGGTTTTAGAAAAGGCAGAGGAACCAGAGATCAAATTGCCAACATCCGCTGGAACATCGAAAAAGCAAGAGAGCTCCAGAAAAACATCTATTTCTGCTTCATTGACTATGCCAAAGCCTTTGACTCTGTGGATCACAATAAACTGTGGAAAATTCTTCAAGAGATGGGAATACCAGACCACCTGACCTGCCTTTGAGAAACCTGTATGCAGGTCAGAAAGCAACAGTTAGAACTGGACATGGAACAACAGACTGGTTCCAAATAGGAAAAGGAGTACATTAAGGCTATATATTGTCACCCTGCTTATTTAACTTCTGTGCAGAGTACATCATGAGAAACTCTGGGCTGGAAGAAGCACAAGCTGGAATCAAGATTGCCGGGAGAAATATCAATAACCTCAGATATGCAGATGACACCACCCTTATGGCAGAAAGTGAAATGGAACTAAAAAGCCTCTTGATGAAAGTGAAAGAGGAGAGTGAAAAAGTTGGCTTAAAGCTCAACATTCAGAAAACGAAGATCATGGCATCTGGTCCCATCACTTCATGGCAAATAGATGGGGAAACAGTGGAAACAGTGTCAGACTTTATTTTTTGGGGCTCCAAAATCACTGCAGATGGTGATTGCAGCCATGAAATTAAAAGACGCTTACTCCTTGGAAGGAAAGCTATGACCAACCTAGATAGCATATTCAAAAGCAGAGACATTACTTTGCCAACAAAGGTCCATCTAGTCAAGGCTATTGTTTTTCCAGTGGTCATTTATGGATGTGAGAATTGGACTGTGAAGAAAGCTGAGCACCGAAGAATTGATGCTTTTGAACTGTGGTGTTGGAGAAGACTCTTGAGAGTCCCTTGGACTGCAAGGAGATCCCATCCAGTCCATTCTGAAGGAGATCAGCCCTGGGATTTCTTTGGAAGGAATGATGCTAAAGCTGAAACTCCAGTACTTTGGCCACCTCATGCGAAGAGTTGACTCATCGGAAAAGATTCTGATGCTGGGAGGGATTGGGGGCAGGGGGAGAAGGGGACGACAGAGGATGAGATGGCTGGATGGCATCACCAACTCGATGGACGTGAGTTTGAGTGAACTCCGGGAGATGGTGATGGACAGGGAGGCCTGGCGTGCTGCGATTCATGGGGTCGCAAAGAGTCGAACATGACTGAGTGACTGAGCTGAACTGAACTGAGTTGTCACTTATACAGATTTCCTGAGAATCCTCTGTTTAAGATACCTTTATAGAATGAATGTCCATTAGTAAGGAGGAAGCAATGTATGCCTTTGGGCTGGCAAACATTTTCCCAGGGGTTAACAACTTGGAGTTTTACTACTATGTGAGTTGTTAATAGTACCTGCTAGCTTCTTTTTCATCAAGGCTCAAGGGCAATTTGTCTCTGGTGCCTTTTTCAAAAGATCAAATCCATACACTGTGCAGAGACAACTTAGGTGGATGTTTTAGAAAGGCAATTTCTACTTACTGCTGACAAATCTTAGGTGTCATACAAGTCTATTGCATTAATAGTCATATCAGCTTGAAAAGGGGCAGAATCTACAATTGAAAGTAATTTCCAAAAGTCTGAGTAATTCTTTTATTGTAGGAGATAACTTGTGCATCCTAGAAAGGATTGGTCTTAATTTTATGAAAGTTAATGATGGAATTTTGGGGCCTTGGAAGTTTAGTATATTATTTAATATTTTGTGAAGTATAATATGGGCCTTCCAGGTAGCGCAGTGGTAAAGAATCCACCTGCCAATGCACAAGACACAGGAGACATGGGTTTGATTCCTGGGTTGAAAAGATCCGTTGGAGGAGGAAATGGCAACCCACTCCAGTATTCTTGCCTGGGAAATCCCATGGACAGAGACCTAGCGGGCTACAGTCCATGGGGTTGAAAGAGTCAGACACAACTAAACACACACACACCCACACACAGTATAATATAATACAGCAAAACACAAGTATATCATATAATGTTTTAAAATTAAAAATTAGAAAAAACCCATTGACTTGTACACAAATTTGTCTTTTTCTATAGCTATTGTACCTACTTTAATCATTTATACAGATTATCTTTAATCAAAATAATTATTTTGGAAAAAAAAACAAATTTTGTATTCTTCATTACAAGAGAAAACCTGAGAACAAAAGATCGTGAAATTGTTTAGCTATTCTATTACATGAACACTTACTTAAGAAGTCAAAAATTATGTTATTTTATAAAAATATAAATAAATTATTTATATAATTCTATAATTTATACAATAAATTAAATTATTTATATAAATAAATTATATTTATTTTAATGTTTATTTATTTATTTTAATTTGTATAATGTGATTCAAAACTATTTGCATATTTTGTTGATAAATTACCATTTTAATAAATAAGAGTAAAGTAAAATTAGACTCAACTACCCAATGCTTGTGTCTGTTGCTTGTTTAGAAATTTTATGAGCTTCCAAAGATTACCTATTAATTAACCTAATCATTTTCTTAAAATTGAAATTTAATTAAGTATCTAGAAATTACTAATTTTAGTTAACACCTTAAATCATATGATTTGCAGGATTGTAAGAATTTCATACAATTAAATCTTAAAGAAGTTATTCTTTATCATTATCATTATTTATCCATTATTTATCATTCCATTTAGTTGATTATAATTTAATATATATAATTTTAAATGTTAAACAAGCTATGATAACAGTGACACTCTACTTAATTCACCAAACTAATGTAGGATATTAAAGATGGTTAAATCTTAAGAAATTTACTGTAACATTATTCTTATACAGTAAGCTAATGTTTTTAGTGTCTTTTAATCATACTAATGCACATCTTTTGTCTCAGAAGTAAAGCTTTTTCTTATCTTGTAACTATAGTAACAGAAGCTACCATATAAATATAGATAAATAGAAACACAAAATACATAAAGAGAAACACAAAACAAAACACAAAGAGAAACACAGTTAATAACTAATTTTTACTTTCTTTGGGACATTTTAGACTATTTATCTGAACTAAATATTTGAGTGGGTACTGACTTTTTATATCAGTTAACCTTGAATGTTTCCTAAAAGAGTTGAAAAAGAAGGAAGAATAGAAAACAAATGAGAGGGATTCAGTTTCATAAAAATATGAGATTACTGCTGTAAAAAGTAATTATATGACACGATTGTCTATGTAGGAAACAACTCCAAAGAATCATCAACAACAAAGGCTGCTGGAACTACTAGGTGATTCTAGCAAGGTTGCAAGATAGAAGATTAATATACAAAAGTAACTACATTTCCTCTGTAAGAAAATTAAGTTTGGATGTAGATAACAGCTTGACATACATGTACACAAGAGAGTGATCTACAACTGGTTTAGACAGAGCTTGACAATTTCATCATAACAATTAAAAAGCTAGCATTTGGGAACTCCCTGGCAGTCCAGTGATTAGGGCTTGGCCCTTTCACAGCTGTGTTCCAGGGTGCAGTCTCTGACTGGGGAACTAAGATCCCACAAACCACATGGTATGGGGCAGGGGGGGAAGCCAGCATTTACTAATCCCTGAATATATATATATTTTTTTAAAGAAAAATAAACAACAAAAATCCACAGAGAAAAGCTCGTCCCCTCTGTTAAACAAAGTCATCTTTTAGGCAAAGGAAACAACTTTCTCATAAAAGCATCTTTGCTTTTGGTTCTAAGCTAATGTCAATTAAATAATCTCTTTCCTGTTAAAAACTCCCCAACATGGCCACTGAAATTCCGAAAATTGTCCCTGGTGCTATGGTGACCGTTAAGAGAGAGAGGCGTGTCAGTTAGTATCATGGTGAGAAAACAAGGAGGAAGCAGATGTTTGACCTGAAGGAGGCAGAGCTTTAGGTTGAGAGTATCCCATGGTGGGTGCCTTGTACAGAATGGGTGCTTTGTACATTGTCAGTTCAGTTCAGTTCAATCGCTCAGTCATGTCCAACTCTGTGTGACCCCATAGACGGCAGCCCACCAGGCTCCCCCGTCTCTGGGATTCTCCAGTCAAGAACACTGGAGTGGGCTGCCATTGCCTTCTCCAATGCATGAAAGTGAAAGTGAAGTCGCTCAGTCTGACTCTTAGAGACCCCATGGACTGCAGGCTACCAGGCTTCTCCGTCCATGGGATTTGCCAGGCAAGAGTACTGGAGTGGGTTGCCATTGCCTTCTCCTGCACTTGATAAGGCAGACAAATACTGAACTGACAACTAAAGCTATGAAATACTGAAGTTGTGTTCTTTTTCTTCTTACTGTTTAAAAGTATTTTCAGGAATTATTCACATCTTATAAGAAAACTTTAGAATTTTTATTCCTATCTACCCTTGAGAAATACTAACTGAAAGCTAATTAAATAAAAATAATATTGCCAGTCACACAAGCTGTGTGAAGACATAGGGAAAGATTGTTTTGTTCATTGAGCTCTAGCCTAGACGGGCAGCAACTGCCTCACACCTTCTTATCAGCAGCAATAAATTGGCAGCCTCAATCCACTGTAATTCTCCTGGGTGAGTGTTGTTGCACGTTCGTTAGTTGGATGCACAGAAGTGTAACTGGAGAACTAAGCTGCTATACCAGGCTCAAAAATGGAGAGGCTCTCTTCAGAGATTTTTAACTACTTTATTTTTATTTTGAGAAATATGTCAGGGAAAACTGAGGCTAATAGAAAAGAAGAAAAAGAATTGTATTAAAATAACTGCAATGGTAGCTACATATATTAATACATTTTGCTGTACACCTGAAACTGACACAACATTGTTAATCAACTATACTCTAATATAAAATTTAAAAATTGTTAAAAAAAAATGCCAAAGCAAAATAATGCTATGGGGAGAACAATGGGACTCGTATTGGCGGTATAGATGCTCGAGACGGAGTCAGTGAATGAAGCTCACGAGAACTGAATAGGTTTGAGAGACGGCTGTGGAGGTGCTACTAAGAGGCCAAAGAAAGTGTCCAAGTGTTAAGGCAAGCTTAACAATAATTCAGACAACAAGTAGCTTGGAGTTTGTAGAAGTGGTGGCAAGGTCACAACAAGAAATTGTGGCCCACAGAGAAGAATCAGTAGGAGGCTGCCACCATCTGGGTTCACTCACCGGAGCAGCAGGCTCCAGCTACTCAAAGAGCGCTTCTGGGCAGACCTGAGTTGTTCAGACAAAAGTGAGACCAAAGCTGCAAGCCTCACTGTTGGCTGCCTGTGGGTGGGGAGAGCTGGGACTAAAAAGGCAGTGAGAAGACCACTGGGACACCTTGATGGGGTGGCTGCCCTCTACCCAACCCCCCCCATCCCCGGCAGAGATCTGAAGTTATATGAGGATGTTTCTCAGAACATCATGTAAGTAAGTCACTTTTAAACACAACTAAGCAATAGGTGATCCAGTGAAGTGAAAGTTGCTCAGTCGTGTCCGACTCTTTGCAACCCCATGGACTGTACAGTCCATGGAATTCTCCAGGCCAGAATACTGGAGTGGGTAGCCTTTCCCTTCTCTAGAGGATCTTCCCAATCCAGGGGTCAAACCCAGGTCTCCTGCATTGCAGGTGGATTCTTTACCAGCTGAGCCTCAAAGGAAGCCCGAACCTAAGTGTACTCATCTTAAAAATGGAGATAAAAATAGCTACCTTACAGGCTTTAACAAAAAAATGTAAACAACAACCCTGGTAGTAGTCACTACATCATCAGTGTTAGCATTTTTATATTATATTAAGCTTCCCAGTGGGAGCCCAGGTGGAACATACTTACAGTGACTTGCTGGTTAAAAAATGAATGAAGTCAGAAAGAGAAAAACAAATATCATATATTAATGTATATATGTGGAATCTAGAAAATGGTATAGATACTTGCAAAACAGAAGTAGAGACACAGATATAGAGAACAAACGTATAGACCAAGAGAAAAAAGAGGGTGGGTGGGGTGAATTGGGAGATTGGTGTTGATATACATACACTATTGATACTATGTATTATGTATCAAAGGTCCCTCCAGTCAAAGCTATGGTTTTTCCAGTAGTCATGTACGGGTGCGAGAGTAGGATTATAAAGAAAGCTGAGCACAGAAGAACTGATGCTTTCGAACTGTGGTGTTGGATAAGACTCTTGAGAGTCTCTTGGACAGCCAGGAGATCAGTCAATCTTAAAGGAAATCAGTCCTAAATATTCATTGGAAGGACTGATGCTGAAGTTGAAACTCCAATACTTTAGCCACCTGATGCGAAGAACTGACTCATTGGCAAAGACCCTGATGCTGGGAAAGATTGAAGGCAGGAGGATAAAGGGACGACAGAGGATGAGATAGTTGGATGGCATCACCGACGGACATGAGTTTGAACAAGCTCCGGGAGTTGGTGATGGACAGGGAAGCCTGGCGTGCTGCAATCCAGGGGGTCCCGAAGAGTCCAACACAAATGGGCAACTGAACTGAATCAAACTGATACTATGTATAAGATAGAAAACTAGTGAGAACATGCTGTATAGCTGAGGGAATTCTACTAAATGCTCTGTGGTGACCTTTCCTTTGGGAAGGAAATCCCAAAAAGAAATAGCTGATTCACTTTGCTATGCAGTAGAGGCTGACACAACATTGTAAAGTAACTATATTCCAATAAAAATTTAAGAATGAGTTTACCCTATTTTTCTGGCCTCATTTGACTTTATTTCCCTATTTTGGTTTCTTTATTTTTATCCTTATTCTTATAGATTAAGTAAATATCAAATTAAGAGTTAAATATTATTTTAAAAATATTGAACCCAAATTGCAGATGGTAAATTTAATAAACTAAGTAGATAAGATTCTGATTTCTTATTTTCCTTAAAAAAAAAAGAAAGAAAGAACTGTAGATTGTGTTTTGGCTTCAAAAAGTGAGATCCTGCAGTTGAAACATGATAGAAATAGCCTTTAAAAGCTAAATGAAATGAATAGTCTTGCAAAGGGAATAAAGGCGGAATTTTTCACAAGTCCCTGGAAACCAGCAAAAAAGCATCAGAACTGTTGTTTGCAGTAATAATTGTGATTACTTAGTTAAAATATCCTGTACAAGAAGCTTTCTATGTTTTTTGCTCCTCTACAAGGAAAATTAAAACAGAACACATAGCATTGGGGCCAGTTTGTTTCCAAAGAAGTCAATTATTAATATAGTATTTAGTATTTAATGAACTAAGCCCGTGTATGTGGAATGCTGCAAAGAGATTGCCATACCAGCAGAGAACAGGTGTTGAGGTAAGCTTTGTGCGTATGTTTACCAGCTGATTAGTACCCATTAAAATGATAATAATCTAATAAAAAATTACTTTATATCTAGTGGAAGTGGAAAGTCCCCTGTGTGTTGGAAAATAATTTTACTCCCTTTGCCATGGCAGTGGTGAGAATCCACACCCAAAGCAGCCGGAATATTCTCAATTTCTATACCTTAGACTTTTCTCTTTAAGCATCCCTTTCTCCATACGTGTGGTTCAGGCGGTTAGGGCAGTTCACTTTCTTATGGTTTCAAGGGACAGGCAAACATGTATCCATTCACCACCATCCTCTCTGGTAATGGGAGAAAAATAGGAACCTTAGTAAATGATAATGCTCTGTCTGCAATAAGACATTGGATGGAGCTATGGGTGTCCTGAAGCACCATCCTGAGCCTTGGTTGTCCCAGAGAGCCTTGAGTGGCTGCTAAAGCAGCTCTTAGTGTCCCCTGAACTGGTAGTCCCTGGGGAAGTCCCTGATTTCAGGCTAGTCATACTCAAAACTGTGATGAATACCAAGTCCCATCGTCCCCAGCCTCAATTCCTACCATTTCTCTTCATGACATGTCTACCTATTCTGTCTCAACTGAGCCTGACACACTTTACTTTTGTTCTACCAAAAGCTGAGCTCAAGAAATTTTTAGGAATTTAGCTACATACACTACAGAGTAGAGACTGAAAACTAAGAGTTATTTGCAGTGTGACCAGAATCAAATCATTCCAAGATAACCAAAAGGCTCACAAACTCCAAGAACAAACTTATAGTTACCAGAGGGGAAGGGTTAGTTAGGGACTTTAGGATCGATTTCTATTTCTATATTTAAAATGGATAACCAATAAGGTCCAACTGTAGATCACAGGGAACTCTGCTCAATATTATGTAACAACCTAAATGGGAAAAGAATGTGAAAAAGAACAGATATACGTATATGTATATCTGAATTACTTTGCTGTATACCTGAAACTGGGCTTCCCAGGTAGCTCAGTGGTAAAGAATCTGCATACAGTGCAAGTGACCTGGGTTTGATTCCTGGGTTAGGAAGATCCCCTGGAGGAGGGCATGGCAACCCATTCTAGTATTCTTGCCTGGAGCGTTCCATGGACAGAGGAGTGTGGTGGGCTACAGTTCATAGGGTCACAAAGAATTGAACACGACTCAAGCCACTAAGCAGCCACAGCATACTTGAAACTATCACAACATAGTTAATAAACTATGTGCATGCTCATTGGCAGTCCTACGATCTCCTTAAAGATAGAGTATGTCTCCTTTGGGAAATTTGGAGAAAGTGATAGGATTTAGTACAAATAGGTTGAGTTTAGGGTAACTAATCTAGATTGGAAAACTAATTGGAACAAGTGCTTTATGGATAATATGTGGGAAGAAGTAAGGAGGGGTTTTTCTCAAGTCCACTGGGTTTATTGGAGTGATTACTTCACTGATTCATAAGAGGTCAGAGGAAGAGTAAGGAACAGAGAACATCCTTCCAGACTCTAGTGCCAGGGTCCAGCCCCGGTGGATCCAGGGAATTCCAAGCGGGGACGGCGTCGGCGAGGATCAGGAAACAATTGCTTAATTAAACGTTAATTAAGGATATAAAGAGTGGTTACATAAGGATAGCTCAGTGAGGAAATTCAGTGGAGAAAAGAGGCTGAAGAACTTGGTTTACGTGGAAAGCTAATAAAATTCCAAAATAAGGAATCTGCGTCACCTACGTAGGCTGCAGGCGTCCTCCCGTTCTCCCGAAGGAGAGGAGACACTAAGGCCTCCCTGGTCAGATCTTAAAAGCCCAGGCAAAATTAGTAGGCTTGACGAGCCTCCACGCCCCAGATGGAAATTCAGCCAGAAGGTGAGAGAGAGAACGACATGGGGAGACCAAGTTTCGGTGAACAAAGCCCGCACTTTATTTTCCAAAGTAGTTTTTATACCTTAAGTTATGCATAGAGGATAATGGAGGAAGGGGTAGAGTCATGCAGTAAGCCAGGCTTTCTTCCTGCAAATTTATCATATGCAAAAGTTTAGGTGATTTACATCATCTTCTGGCCGGAGGCCTGTTAACATTTTAAGACCCTTTCTTCAGAAAACTTATTTTTCTCTAAAGGTGATTATTCTAAAGTCAGGCGCCACCCTCCGAAAGCATTAGATAAAGTTGCATTCTTATAGGGCAAAGATGTGGTGGGCTATAACAAGAAAAAGAATTAACTCAAGGGTCCAAGGTTACAAACATTAAAGCTACTACTTACATTCCTATACACCAATTATATTAATCAATACACTGCCAGGGACACAGTAGGTAAGGGATATGGAAACTTAGCAGCAAACATTGGCCCAAGAAGTGAAAAACCCTTCACCAATACAATTTCTAATCAATCTTTTAACTGCTCAAAGGAATCTGTATTCAGACAGTTTAGAACATCTCATGCATCTCACGGTTGTGAACTAAAACACTCTTGTCACACCCAGGAACTTTATTAACTGGAACTGTAATTTAACTCTTTTTCAGAGAGAGGTGGTGGGAGACAGCCCCCCCCCACATAAAGTCAGAGGTGTAGGTGAGAGCACAAAGCAGTAAAGTAGTCAGACTCTGGTTTTGGGGGTAGATGCTCGAGAATTTCCAGGGGGACTCCTGAGGCTCGATCCCGCCTTTGTGTATGCCGAGCCTCCTTCCTCATGACCTTTGCCACGGGCGGAGTTCCTCATGCTGGCTCCCAGCACTCTAGGAGCTCTCCTTGAGCCTAGGGAGAGCCAGGAAACCTGTGCTCCTCCTCAGTGCAAAGTAAGGACCTGGCCAGGTGGCTACAAATTAAAAAATTAGTGGGAATAGCTGACTATGTGATGCTAGCCCTTTATTCAAGTCCAAGCCACCCATAGGCTACACCATGGTTGGTTCCTCAAGGAATATAGAGCTGTGACTCCTAGGACGTGAACACTTTGGGGTCCATATTGCTAACTCAGTGACCTGACTTACTACTGGTGGCTGGATCTCTTGGACTTCCCAATGTGTGGACACGAATTCTGATTTCTCAGGCCTTAACATCCTGCCCAGCTTTTGATCTTGTCCATTTTTTCTTGTAGCAACATCTTTGTGGTTGTAGGCAGTTTAGGTAGGCTCACTCTACTCTGGCTTCAGAACCCTTCAGAAGAAGAAGCGCTATACAGACACAACATAGATTTGTCTTCCTGGCTTAACCACAAGGCTTTGGACAAGTTTTGGAGACAAGTTGAGTATCACAGTGGCTATCATTAATGCTGAGTACTGTATTTTCCATAATTTGGCTGCTAGAGGTGGTAGAAGAGGGACCCTGGGACTTCCAGGAACTAAGAGTGACTCTGAAATGCAAGACTGTAAGGGACACCCCCTTTTCTTTGGTCCTGGAAGCCAACAGGTGCTGGTGCTGGGATCAGAGGACAGAATATCATGATGGTGAGCACTTCCCGTTAGAAGGGTCAGGCTGTTACCACAATTCTAGTGAAACCTAGAAGTCAGCTGTCCCCTCTACCAGACTTCTTGGGATAGGACTTTGTATAATAGCTCCATGCAGTTTTCATAAGGAATTCACCAGCCCACAGATCCATAGTGAGCAATGTGGAATTTTCTGTAGGTTTAACCCGGGAAATAGAAGAGAAGACTACACAAATGTCAACACTGTATCATTTAAAAATGCTCATGGGATATGTTTGTTTTCCAGACTTTCTTCCAAATTTTCATCTCCCTAACTGGGACCCAGAGTAGTTTTCTTCTCTTCTTTCATCACACAGTACCCAGAACCTTCTGCCGGGTTCCCCTCCTCCCTTTATTAATGACACAGTTACTGAGACCAGTCTCTCTTAGGGGGCAATGGTGAGTTATACAAAAACAAAGCAACAAAATACTTCTATTACACCAGCATAAAATCCTTAATGAGAGGTGACCACTGTCATGTCCCTGGTACCTTGTATCCTCTTCTGCAGCCTTTGGAGGTAGGAATTACTCTCTATAGCTGGTAGGTAACTAAAGTTTAGGAAGCTTCACAGTGAATTTGCGAAAAGAGATGACATAAACCCAAATTATATAACTCCAAGTCAGGGTTATTTATTTTTGAACCACACAAGGAACAAGACATTCTTGGATACTTAACCTCTAGGGTAAAGGAAGAGATTGTTGCCCTTTCATTATAATCCTAATCACAAAAGGATAACAAATTTTGTCAAGAATGAGGTTAGAGGCCTTGATTAAATCCAGCTATCCTGCTTTCTGGAAAGGGTGTGTTCTAAGAAAGGAAGTAACCAAGCCAAAGGAAACCAGGGACTCTGAGTTAAGAAAGAAAAGGAGAGCCCTCACACAGCATATTTCTGTATAATTTTGTTATTTTGTTCAACTCATTTTGTCAGCAGGGGTTCTCTTTGACTATGAAAGAGAAGAAGAAAATCTTTTCTTAACAATAATATACACTTGCCATGAGAGAGATGAAGCAGAAGATTAAGCAAGAAACTCAGCTATTTTATTGCCCTAAGGCATTATTCATTTCCCTGACACATTATGTTTTTAATTAAAATTGCATGTGAGTTAATTAAAATATTCACTCAGGCACTTTCCCACACCCCCGCCTCTTGCATGGGTTCCTTGTTCCTCTTGAAGCTTTTTGGTAAAATTCAGTTTCATTTTAACTTTGCTGCCTTTATTGGCTACAGCTTTACCAGAGAGTCTATATACGAAGTTAACTGAAAAAAAATCTAATTTACAAAATTCATTCTGAAGTGGCCAGGGGAAAGGGAAATGGCCAGAGGTGGAATTGTTATGGCTTAGACATTTCTTCCTGCTTACTTAATCAAAAACATGAAGTTGGCATTGATATAAAGTATATTAAAAAGGGATCCTTTGATTTTTCTTGTGATAGACATGTTTATCCATCTGTAGTCCTTTGTTCTGGAAATAATCATCATTGATGGCCCCTATGGTTGTGTAACCAGAGCTTTCTCTGTTTACAGCTGATAGATTCACCTTTGGTAGACATTTATCTATTGAAACCTATCAATTGACAAGCCAGTTACTCTGAGTAACTCTGAGAGACAGGCTCCCTCTTAAAAAGGTTGATATAGAGACACAAAGACCTTGGTCACCGGTGGCATCTCTGTGGTTGGTTGGTTCATTTGCAAACATGAAATTGACTGAAAGGAAGAATAGAAAGAATCAGAGACGGTTGTAGCCACATGGCTTCTGAGCTGGACAAGACAGAAACTCGAGTTTCTTCCCATGCCAATACCCATGAGGAGTGTCAGTATTCTCGAGATTTTCTTTTTTGTGGGGGAAGGATGTTCTTTTGCTTGTTTGTTTTATAATAAATCCCTCATTTTTAGGGTCAGCTAAAATGAATTTTGGATCCTTGTAAACAATGAGCTTTGCCTAAAATATCCATGCTTCACAACTCCATATATCCCTAAGTAGCCCTGATAGAGATAATATTAAAAATCAAAATTAAAATGAGTAGAAAGAAGCCATTATGAAGATCCACTGACAAAATAAAGTTCAGATCTGAGAAGAATATATTTTAACAACCACAGAATCCCTTGTGAAGATTTTGGGGAAATTTTATTTTTCTGTGTTTTTTTTCCACCTCCAGTGACGTTTCATCACCTCAATAATGTGTCCCTGAGATCCTAGTGCCCGGGGGCAGCTGCCTGGCTGACAAATTTGCTCATTTTCCCTGCTACCTAGATAAAGGCGCCGTGTCTTTCTCCACAATCAGATTTCTAATACCAGCATTAACCCAGCTGGATGTGGTTGTTGTTCAGCTACTAAGTCGTGTCTGACTCTCTGCGACCCCGTGGACTGCAGCACTCCAGGCTCCCCTGGCTCACACTGTCTCCAGGAGTTTGCTCAGATTCATGTCCCTTGAGTCGGTGATGCTATCTAACCATCTCATCCTCTGCTACCCTCTTCTCCTTTTCATTTCCATCTTTCCCAGCATCAGGGTCTTTTCCAATACATATATCTCCCACCTCTTGGACCCGCCTCCCACCCTACCTCCCAACTCATCGCTCTGGGTCAGAGCACTGAGCTGAGCTCCCTGTGCTATACCTCATGTTCCCGCTAGCTACCTACTTTACATGTGGTAACATATATATGTTGATCCTAATCTCCCAGTTTGTCCCACCCTCTCCTTCCCCTTCCCCCCTGCTCATGTCCATATGTACATTCTCTACATCTATGTCTCTATTCCTGCCCTGCAAATAGGGAGCCTCCTCATCAAGAAAGTATGTACTGTTATTTCTTTTATCTTAAAATCTTTGCTTGATTCTTCTTTCCTCTTTAGCTACCATGCCTTCATTCTTCTTCCCTAACTGATGAACTTCTTGATGAAATTTACTGAATTATTGCTTCCTGTTCTTACCAAACTAGTGTGTCCTTTTCCTCTTATTCCCTCTTGAATCAACTCTGATCAGGCTTTGGTCCTCACCCACTCCATCAAAACTCTTCTTATCAAGTCTCCAATAACCTTTATGGGCTTCCTAGTTTGCGCTAGTGGTAAAATAATCTGCATGACAATGCAGAAGACTTAAGAGATGTGGGTTCAGTCCCTGCATCAGGAAGATCCCTTGGAGGAGGAAATGGCACCCCACTCCAGCACTCTTGTGGGGAGAATCCCAAGGACAGAGGAGCCTGCTGGGCTACAGTCCATGGGGTCACAAACAGTTGGATACTACTGAGCACCTGAGCACACAATAACCTTTACATTTCTAAACCCAATAACCGGTTTTGAGTCCTTATATACTTGACTAATCAGCAGCAGTTACCAGAGTTGAGAACTTCTTTCTCTGTGATACACTTGAAGCATTTTGCTTCTAGGACATCATACTCTCTTGGTTTTAACAACCTACTAGATACTTCTCAATCTTCTTTGTTGCTGCTGCTTCTTCTCTATGACCTCTTAATGTTGTGGTTCCCCATATTTCTATCTTTTCTTATTACTCTATAGTCCCACCCAGGTGATGGCATTGAATCTCATGTTTTAAAATGTAATTTCTATGCAAAAAACTCCAAAATTTATATCTCTAACTCAGATATTTCTTCTGAGGTTCCTATGTTCCCCTGCCCACTTGGTATCTTCATTTGAATATCTATTGGAAATCGCATAGTTCAAACTAAAACTCTGCTCGTGATATTCTTCCCACTAATCTGCCTTGTCCATAGCTTTCTCTGTCTTGCTGAAGAGCAGCTTTACCCTTCCTGTGTCTCAGTCCCAAACTTTCTAGTTAATTAAGATTCCTCTTTA
Organism: Bos mutus; assembly: GCF_027580195.1. Taxonomy (NCBI): domain Eukaryota; kingdom Metazoa; phylum Chordata; class Mammalia; order Artiodactyla; family Bovidae; genus Bos; species Bos mutus. Next base: position 52,557,119 of record NC_091630.1, on the reverse strand, counting down.
TCTCTCTTTCATGCTCATAATCATTATTTTATATGATTCTGTGTCCTTTACCTTGAAAATATTTACCTGAATCTAATCACTTTTTGCTGTCTCTCTTGCACCACACTTGCCCATTGATTATGAACACTACAAGGACCATTTAACTAGGCTTCTCTGTTTCCCAGTTTGTGTCTCTACTGTCCATTCACAACACAGCAGCAAAAGTATTTCTTTTAAAATGTAAGTCATATCATATCATTCTGTTACAAATCCTGCAATGGCTCTCTACTTTGCTCAGAGTAGAAGCCAAAGTCCTGGTGATTTGGCTAACAAGGGCCTCACAGAGCTCACTTAGACCTATGCACAGTGACTCTGCTGATCCTTCCGAATGCCAAGAACATCCTCTGTTCCCTCAGCTTTCCTCTTAGATATCCACACGCTATATCCTTTACCTCATTTTGAATAAGGTCCCACCCTTACCACCTAGGGCTCCCCAGGTGGCACTAGTGGTAAAGAACCTGCCTGCCAGTGCAGCAGATGTAAGAGATGAGGGTTCGATCCCTAGGTTCGGAAGATCCCCTGGAGGAGGGCGTGGCAACCCACTCCAGTATTCTTAACTGAAAACTGGACAGAATAACTTAGCGGGCCCCTGTCCCTAGGGTGGCAAAGAATCGGACATAACTGAATCGACATAGCATGCACACATGCTCATCACCTATTTAAAAAAAATGTAACCTCTATCCTGATATCTTGTAACCTGCTCAATTTTGTTTTCTACAGAGCTGCTTATCATCTTCTAACATATGATTGATGTTTTTATTATTTGTTTATTCTCTTTTTATTCTATTGGCTTGTCTCCCACATATGCAAATGTAATCTCCCTCTAAAATTAGGGGGTTTGCGTGGTTTTCGCACTAATATTTCCATGCATCCCAAACAGTATACCTGGCATATAGTAGGTTCACAATCAATATTTGTTGACTGACTGGATGAATGAAGGCTTCTAAGCTAAGGAGGGCAGATCAAAGACTGGGGAGGCAAAGATGAGCATAATTTACATGGAGGAGTATAAGATGAAGAGTTCCAAAAACCTAAACATGGACACTCTTAAATCTTCCGTCTAATACTAAATGTGACATGTATAGGGTTAAGACTCCATGAAGCTGGGGAAACAGCAAATGCCAGGGAAAGAATAATTACTTGAGCACTGCAAGCTATAAAGCCACTCAAGCTTGAACATGATAGTCCCGATGGCCAGAGCACAGAGACTTCCTTGAACACCAAGTGCACTCAGTAAAGCTTCCGTCAAGATCATGACCTAGGAGTTTAGTACCAAACTTCACCATGAGGAAAGGCTATTCAAGACCTGCCTAAAAAAGAAAAAAAAACAAAAACAAAAACACCTTAAAACTCTCAAGCTAATCTATAACTAAAGCCACTCTCTGTAAGACAAATCAACACTCTAAAGAAAGACAACAGAATCCATACACATAATCCAAACAACGAAAACAAGAAAACTCAAACATTGGCTATTGTAACATTTAGAATATCTATCATCTAATTTTTAATAGGTACCACACTTGAAAAGAAGTAGGAAAATGTAACTCATAACCATGAGCAAAATAACTAGTTGAAGGCAAAACGTGTAAAAGAGAAAAACTGTCTTTGGTGCTTTCTTCCTGCACATTCAGTGGAATCCCAAGATCTCAAGCCTTTCCAAACTTGTAACACGCATCCCAACTTTAAGGTGCTCAGAGCTCCACACTATCGTGTCCTTTCTTCTTTCTCTATATCCAACTGTGCCCACTTGATTTATCTTTATATTATTCTTTTTAGCTGATGTTCTCTCTCCTTTATGTATCAAGATTGCAACTAGCTAAAACATGAGTATTGTAATGAGGAAAGGCTAGAGCTGTAAAATCTCCCCTCCCCATGACTATGTGGGGCTTCTCCTCACCACCCTATGGTATTATTGTCTTACTCTAAATTGTAAGAACTTTATTTGAATAACAGAAGAGGTAATTGGGTAGAAAAGATAACTTTGGATGTTGGAAACTCATGGAACCACCTATTGATGAGGTGTAAGTGTATAATATACTTTGAGTTTCATATCTGGGAGCCAAACCGGTCATGATTACTATTATTGAGACACAAGACCAGAAACAGACAGGCTGTGATGGTGATGAGATGCAGAATCACCAAATATTGGCCAGATTTCCCTAATTTTCTCCTGCCTTTGGTTGAGATGATGGTGCCAGATGAGACTGGCATAGCATGAATCTAACAAAAAGATATCAAATGGCCCCAGTGAGGAATGAAGTGGATGAGAGATTCAAGGAGTTAAAACCTGACAGGAAAACATCATTATTGCCAAATAAAAGAAAAAATTTCATAGAAAACCGTTCAGTGAGCACTGGTAACTCAGTTTAAGACCCTGCTGGATATTGATACAGAGGGACTCAACCTCTGCACCTCACCCTTTTGACTTATCCTTGGAATGATGGTTTATTTGGAAACATTGATTGTTGTTGCTAAACATTTACCAAAATGTTTAGCTTAACCTAAAATATGTTAATATAGTTCTCTCACAGAATAAGATAACTACCTAATTTTGTAGAAAAATTACCAGCATTTCTTTTTTTTTTTTTTTGATGATTTAAACTCAGCAGGCATCTCACCTCAGAAATAGCAAGGCATTATTTAATTCCAGAAGTTCTTTAGTGTGACATTTTAGGCATTTTGAAAAGTGCATAAAAGATAAGGTTACCCGACAGTAGGGCTTTTCACAGCATCATCGCACTGATAACAACCAGAGTTATTTCATTCGCATGAAACCATTTGATTATGACGTTAGGAATCAAATGATATTGTATTTGGAGCCATTTGTGTATCCTATTTATTTCAGCATAATACATATTTATTGGTGTTTTATTCACAATGTAAGTCACATGTTAATAACAGTTTAAGAGACTTTAGAGTGTTACCTTTTCAACAAGTTCATGAGTAATTCCACAAGGTACACATATTCATGAAGAACTCCTAATCACACATAAAAAGCAGCATTTCTTCCACCACTGAACGAATCCTTGTATGATATAATCCCCTTTCTAGGGTTGCCAGGTTTAACAAATTAAAATATAGGATACTAAGTTAAATTTGAATTTCAGATAGACATGAATAAATTTTTATTATAAGCAAGTCTCGTACAATATTGGGGTCACACTTATACTAACAGTTATTTATTGTTTTTCTAAATTTTAAATTTAACTTGGCATTCTGTATTTTATCTGAGAATCCTGCCCCTTTGTGAAAGATGGACTTGTTAATTAGTTTTAAAAATATTCAACCACAGATATTTAAAGCTGCTGCTGCTAAGTTGTTTCAGTCATATCCGACTCTGTGCAACCCCATAGATGGCAGCCCACCAGGCTCCCCATCCCTGGGATTCTCCAGGCAAGAACACTGGAGTGGGTTGCCATTTCCTTCTCCAATGCATGAAAGTGAAAAGTGAAAGTGAAGTCGCCCAGTCGTGTCCGACTCCTAGCGACCCCATGGACTGCAGCCCACCAGGCCCCTCCGTCCATGGGATTTTCCAGGCAAGAGTACTGGAGTGGGGTGCCATGGCCTTCTCCAATATTTCAAGCTAGTACAGGCCATAAAGAAATTTCCCTTCAGTAATGAGGCATTTGGTTTAGTCGCTCAGTCATATACCACTCTTGCACCCCATGGACTGTAGCCTGCCAGGCTCCTCAGTCCATAGAATTCTCCAGGCAAGATTACTGGAGTGGGTTGTCATTTCCTCCTTCAGGGGATTTTCCTGACCCAGGGATCAAACCTGGGTCTCCTTCATTGCAGGCAGATTCTTTACCAATGGATCCACAAGGAAAGGTCTTTAGAGATGGCTTAAGCTATTAACTCTTCACTCCCAACAAAGTCCCTGCCCTCTGGGTCTTGGATGTTGCCAAAGAAAGCTGGGTGACAGCCCTTTCCTATAAATTAGATCTAGTGAATTACATTGTGTGGAGGAAACTATGGGTGTAAAAAAATTTTTTTAGATCTTGATTTAGAACTACATTAGCCCTCTGGGAAGTTAAATTATTTAAAAAAATGATTGGCTGGTGTTGCCCAGCGCATGAGATTGGGTTGTAGAAAACCACAACTGAGCCCCTGATAGGAAACCCACCATCAACACTGATGGAAGCTGGCCTGAAGTGTTAACTCCCCTGACAGAGCCAAGGTACAAAAGGGGGTTGGATGCAGGTTCTGGTTTGTCTTGACACAACCTCCCCTGGACTGTGTGAATTCTCAGGATCTTCACTAATAAGAGCAAGGGATGAATTGAGAATAACTCCCTACTAAGGCTTCATCTTGGTGCCCAGCAACACAGGCAGGCTGCCACTAACAGCCAAAGGATGGTGCTAATGGCAGTTCAAGACCTGAAGGTTGAACCCATGGGAGGCTGGTCTAGAATTCTTGCCCTTTCTTCCCATGCCTAATTTTGTCCCCAGGGCTCATCCCCACTTCGTATTTTCACTGAGAGGGTTTGGCTAGGAGTTACAGGTGAGGAGACACAGACCACACCTGCATCACGTCGGCTTCGTGTGGCTAAACCAGAGATGCCAGAGGCTGATGCTGACTCAGAGCTACTGCCAGTGAGTGAACTGCCCTCTGTGTCCAGGAGCTGTCAACGCCATCTACCTCTGTGTGTGCTTTGTTCATGATTTGTGTGCCTCTTGCCAACGGAGTTCATAAACTAAAGATTAATGAGAGGAAGAGGCAACCCACTGGGGACAAAACATTAGTAAAAGCAGGAAGGTCTTTTGCTTTTTTGGAGCTGGAATAACCAGGAGGATTCATCATTGTTGCAACCGACTTTGGGGTCCAGCCAAGCCAGAGGCACTGGCTACAAGCATGTTTGGCTCCATCTCCCCCTCTGCCAACCCCAGTGTCCCAGAAATCCTACCGCCACTGCACAAGTCACTGCCAGACAGAAAGACAATAGTAGTTCTCCTTTTTCCTCCCTCTTTGCTATTTTTAGAGAAATCTGAATAACAACCTCTTTCCCTCATTTATTATTCTTGATGAATAGTAAATTATTCTAATAGCATTGACTGTTCTATTCATTTATTATTTGAGGATGATTAGAAGTGAATAGCTATTATAAAGCCTCACCAGTTCCAAAAATTAGGCTGTAGAATTTTGTGTTTCCTTTTGGCTCTGAGTAATTATCTCTTATTGCTTCCCTAATTCTGTCTCTCACACACACACACCTCTTCTTTCCCAGTCATGGTCTGTTTAGACTCCAGAATCAGGATGCCCAGTACTTAAAAGTTTATCCAGAGAGGTGATGAATGAGCCTCTGAAATGTGATCTCATACTGTGATCTCATGTATCCCAGACATTCATGGTGCAGGGGTAAAGAATCTGCCTGCCCATGCAGGAGACACAAGAGAATTGGGTTTGATTCCTGGAGGAGGAAATGGCAACCCACTCCAGTATTCTTGCCTGGGAAATTCCAAACTTCTATATAACCTGGCTCCTCCCCTTATCCCTTCAGAGCAGTTCTCTCAGGGTTACTTGAGATGCTGCCTTCTGGGATTAGCTTCTAAAAATTTCCACCAAATAATCATAACTCTCAACTTTTAGGTTGTGTGGTTATTTTTTAAGTTGACAGCTCCATTCACAATCAGTCACTGTCATGAATAAGAATAGATTCAGGTTTTTATAGGGCTTCATGCTTACATAATTTGGGGGATCTCCATAAAAAAAGAATAAAAATTACAAATACTAGTATACTTACAAAAGAGAATGTTTTGGGGGTGATAGTGTAAATGGCGAAATAAGGAACTCTCAAAGTCCACTCCTTCATAAGAGCAACAACAATGACAAACTGAAAAATTGGCAGAAACAAAATCTTTGAACCTCAGAAACTAACTGAAAGCTTGAAGCAATGTGAGGACTGCCTATTCAAGCAAATGGATGATTTTTGGAAAGGACAATGAACTTTGTGGCATTTCAATTTACTCTAGTCTCACCCCAGGTCCCTTAGTAGTAGACTTGAAAATAATAGCCCACTTGTGCTGGAGGGAGAAGAATGGACCTTATTTGCAAAGAATTGCTATTTTTCATTTTGAATAGTCTTGCTTAAAAGATTTGTCTTTATCCCCAGGAGCTCAGATGGTAAAGAATCTGCCTGCAATACTGGAAACCCAGGTTCAATCCCTGGGTCAGGAAGATCCCCTGGAGAAGGGAATGGCAACCCACTCCAGTATTCTTGCCTGGAAAATCCTGTGGACAGAGGAGCCTAGAGGGCTATAGTCCATGGGGTCACAAAGAGTCAACTTAGCAACTAACACACACATATCTAAGAACATGTCCAGTGCTAAAGCTGCAGATAGTGGGTAGGAATAGGAGGCTGAGGTTGGTACATTAGTTAAAACATTTACAGGGAAATCTTCTAGTTGTTATTGTGAGAAGCAATGCATAACTGTTGGAGAAAACAACAGACTAATCAAAAAGCTTGGAAGGAAAGGCTAAAGAATAAGATGCTTTCAGGAGTGACAACTTTGAAAGGCTTTGATATTTGAAAATATCTGAAATATTTCAGGTATTTCTGAGAATTGAGAAGACCACACCCATGCCCAGGGTTGTGTGCATGCTCAAGGAAGGCTCAAAATGATCCTAAGCTCTCACCTCTGGCTGACTTTGAAGCTATGTGCAAGGAAAAAAATGAAGGCTAAGTCAGTGTTGTAAACTATCTGAAGAAGTTTCAGATGTATAACCCAACACACACAGTGACCTTCTGCAAAAACTGGGACATTGTTGTTGTTGTTGTTCAAAACATTTAAAGAAATTTTTGTCCAATCATTCAGTTCAGTTCAGTCACTCAGTCGTATCCGACTCTTTGTGACCCCATGAACCGCAGCACGTCAGGCCTCCCTGTCCATCACCAACTCCCAGAGTTCACCCAAACTCATGTCCATCGAGTCAGTGATGCCATCCAGCCATCTCATCTGAAGATGAGATCTCCTTGCAATCCAAGGGACTCTCAAGAGTCTTCTCCAACACCACAGTTCAAAAGCATCAATTCTTCGGTGCTCAGCTTTCTTCACAGTCTAACTCTCACATCCATACATGACAACTGGAAAAACCATAGCCTTGACTAGATGGACCTTTGTTGGCAAAGTAATGTCTCTGCTTTTCAATATGCTATCTAGGTTAGTCATAACTTTCTTTCCAAGGAGTAAGCGTCTTTTAATTTCATGGCTGCAATCACCATCTGCAGTGATTTTGGAGCCCCCCAAAATAAAGTCTGACACTGTTTCCACTGTTTCCCCATCTAGCTGATCACTAACTTCCCTTGTGGCTCAGCTGGTGAAGAATCCACCTGCAATGCAGGAGACCCAGGTTCAATCCCTGGGTTGGGAAGATCCCCTGGAGAAGGGAACGGCTACCCACTCCAGTATTCTGGCCTAGAGAATTCCATGAATGGTACAGTCCATGGGGTCACAAAGAGTCGGACACGACTAAATGACTTTCACTTTCAAGCAAATAGAGATACCAGTGAATCTGCTTCTGGTATGTTTCATTCTCTATGGTAGACTGCCAGGGTATACAAGTAACCAATCTGCCATGCTCACATCATTACTTGGCTGCTATGATGTCTAAGCAGATGTCCCCTTCCTTCCAATAATGTTATGTGCTTTATTCTGAGAGTTACCCACTCCATTCAAAGAGTACAGATTTCCAGACAAAGGATTGTTTGGTCATGGGTAAAAGGGATACTCCACTCACCTGCTACAACTGCCACACAAGCTCTCAAGATCCATTTGTAGTCTCTGCGGTGCTCAAATCCTGGTTCAGTCATTTACTACCTGAATGATGTTGGCTATGTCCTTTTAGCCTGTGTGTGTGTGCTGACTCACTTTAGTTGTGTCCGACTCTATGCAACCCTATAAACTGTAGCCTGGCAGGCTCCCCTGTCCATGGGATTCTCCAGGCAAAAATCCTGGAGTGGGTTGCCATGCCTTCCTCCAGGGGATCTTCCTGACTCAGGGATTGAAACTGTGTCTCTAGTATCTCCTGTATTGGCAGGTTCTTTACCATTAGCATCACCTCAGAATCCCTCCTTTACCCTACCTGAGCTTATTTCCTTATCTGCAAAGTAAGCACAGTTTTATCTGTTATAGTATGGCCATGAAGAGTACATGAAATAAGTTCTTAATATAATGCCTTTTTCAGAATGGGTGCTCAGTAAGAGGCAGTTATTGTTTTTCTTATCCTTCTGTTTATTTTTAATTTACTCTACCCTCCCAAATAATTTACTCAAAAACTTAGATTGTGAGCTCTAAAAGTAGAATCCATCCAATGATTAATCCACCCATGGACTCACCCAACTCATCCAATGATTCATTCATGTCCTCTATAATTTGCACAGTAGGTACACTTACTGTTAGTAAGTGCATAGTAAACATTATGTTATTGAATTGGCGGAATTTGGACAAAGTTCTCACATCCTCAGCCTCAGATTTCAGAAAAGAGTGTTGCTTTGCTTGTCCAGCACCAACAACTGCACAGGAAACCTTCCCTCTCAGTGCGTCACTCCATGGTGAGAATTCATGTGTAGTGGATATCACCTATTATTGCTTATTAATCCCAACTCGGCCATTTATCCGTTGTGTTGCCTTGGACAAATGCCTTTGCACCTTTTGTCTCAATCTTTATATCTCTGAAGTGACAGTTGCTCAGTCGTGTCCGACTCTTTGCAAGTTCATGGACTATACAGTCTGTGGAACTTTCCAGGTCAGAATACTGGAGTGGGTAGCCATTTCCTTCTCCAGGGGATCTTTCCAATCCAGGGTTCGAACCCAGGTCTCCCTCATTGGGAGTAGATTCTTTACCAGCTGAGCCACCAGGGAAGCCCCTTTATATCTGTAAAGTGGGGATAATAAAAGTTTCTACCTAATAAGACTAGTAAAGACAAAACGAGTCTGGGGACTTCCCTGGCAGTCCAGTGGTTAAGACTTCACCTTCCCAAAACACAAAGACTTCACCTTCCAGTGCAGTGGGTGAGGATTTGATCCCTGCTAGGGGAGCTAAGGAGAAGACAATGGCACCTCACTCCAGTACTCTTTCCTGGAAAATCCCATGGATGGAGGAGCCTGGTGGGCTGCAGTCCATGAGGTCACTAAGAGTTGGACACGACTGAACGATTTCACTTTCACTTTTCACTTTCATGCATTGGAGAAGGAAATGGGAAACCATTCCAGTGTTCTTGCCTGGAGAATCCAGGGATGGGGGAGCCTGGTGGGCTGCCGTCTATGGGGTCACACAGAGTCAGACAGGGCTGCAGTGACTTAGCAGCAGCAGCAGCAGCAGCAGCAGGGGAGCTAAGAGCCTACATGCCTCAGGGCCACAAAAACAAAACAAAAACATAAGTAATATTGTAACAAATTCAATAAAGCCTTTAAAAATGGTCCACGTTAAAAAAAAAATCTTAAAAACAAGATAAAACAAGACAATATACACAAAGCTCTTAGAAAAGCACATAACTGAGAAAATGTTTTATAAATGTAAAGTAATTAGTACTAGTTTTTTAGATTTTTTTTTTTTTTGGTGATTTAGGTCACCAAAATAGTCCAGACTCTGCTAGAATTTGAATGTTCAGAGCTCAGTAAAATGCTACCAAGCACCAGTGTCTGGTGGGCCTTTTTGCCATAGGCCCACCTTATTTTTTCACTTCTGTTCATTTGAGGTTTCTGGCTGGTTCTTATGACAGAACCAGTGACTGCTCATGAGGCTGTTTATTTGCTTTTGAAATTTTTCACTCTCAACACCTGAGCAAACTTTAGATTTGGAATGCTAAATAGAAATCCATTCAAGGAATTTAATGAGAGTACTTAACAAAAGCTAAAAGACCACTTCAGACTAATGCTCACCATATGGAAATGTGTGTCTTTCTTCTAGTGACTGCAAACAGAAACATGATGAGGAAAACTCGAGTCCTGGGCAGAAGATGTCTGCAACGTGGGCTTGATTTAATGAGCGTTTTGACATTTCCCATTTCACTGAACTGATAGTTTTTAAAGAAAGAAGAGAGCCTCACATTAGTTAACAAAGGGAATATTTTCATATTCAACAGCACTCGGTTTGCATTTCCAAGCAGAGAAGATCATTCTTATTCCTTGGACATTTTTACCATTCACTTGAACTGGTCATTGATCTGAAGCTCATTCTATGCTCAGTCGCTTCAGTCTTTCCCTACTCTTTGCAACCCTGTGGACTGTAGCCTGCCAGGTTCCCCTGTCCATGGAATTTCCCAGGCAAGACTACTGGAGTGGGTTGCCATTTCCTCCTCCAGGGGATCTTCCTGACCCAGAGATCAAACCCGCATCTCCTGTGTCTCCTGCATTGCAGGCCGATTCTTTACCCACTGAACCACCTAGGAAGTCCAAAGTTCTACTTAATCCATTTCTGATTTTAGGATCTCTATTAACTGCCAGTTCTTTTCCATTTTTGCATTTGTTTCTATTACATTTCAGTAGAAACAGCTGAAATCAAACCTGCCCCCACCTCTCATTCTTGGAATTATTTCATTGATTCATTTTATTCATCTCTGTATATATTTATTTAAGGACTGAAATTTCACTATGGCAAAGGGTGTAGTCTCAGCCAGTGCTGTTGACACATGAGTTGGAAGGGTGGCAATCACCTGTCAGGTACAGTGATTTTGAGTTGAGTGTTTCACCTCCTGACTAGTTTGGCTTCAGGATAAGCTAAGTCATGCACAGGTCTGGTGGTCCAGTATTTGTTGCTGTTCAGTCGCTAAGTCGTATCTGACTCTTTGTGACCCCATGGACAGTAGCCTGCCAGGCCCCCAGGCTCCTCTATCCATGGGATTTCCCAGGCAAGAACACTGGAGTGGGTTGCCATTCTCTTCTCCAGTGGATCTTCCCAGCCCAGGGATTGAACCCGTCTCCTCCATTGGTAGGTGGGTTCTTTACCACTGAGCCACCAGTGAAGCCGTGGTGTTCCAATATAGTTGTGCCCCAGATTCACTTATTGACTTACCATGGGTAAATCTCTTGCATTTCTAAAGCTCTGGCGTCATTTATTAGGAAGATAAATGAGAGTAATTAAGCTTCAAGGCCATAAGTGTTGAAACTTTTTGGAATTAGTGAGCTGTTAAAATGACAGAGTGTCTGGCTCTGCCTAGCTAAGTCGTGGTCTCTCACCTCCAGCTCTGCCTCTTGGAGTGACCTCTGCTGGCTCTCCTAATAGCGCATGTCATTTCCATGCAGCCAAATAGAACCCCACAGGTGATGGAATCAATGAATGGCCAGATTGTTTTTAAGGAACATTTTGGCTAGATTATTTAATGCTAAACTAGGCATATGATAAACATTGTGTGTGTGTATGTGTGTGTTAGTTGCTCAGTTGTGTCACCAACCCCATGGGATTCTCCAGGCAAGAATACTGGAGTGGGTTGCCATTTCCTTCTCCAGGGGATCTTCCCGACCCAGGGATCAAACACAGGTCTCCTGCATTGCAGGCAGATTCTTTACCGTCCGAGCCTCCAGGGAAGCCCATGATATGCATTACCTTTCAGTTAATGTTTGTTAATCTATTAAGTTGAATAGCTGCTGATCAACTGTCAAAAAGAATAGCAGTTACTTCTTTCCCTGATGGTTCAGTTGGTAAAGAATCTGCTTGCAATGCAGGAATCCCTGGTTCGATTCCTGGGTCAGGAAGATCCACTGGAGAAGGGATGGGCTACCCGCTCCAGTATTCTTGGGCTTCCCTTGTGGTTCAGCTCATAAAGAATCCACCTGCAATGCAGGAGACCTGGGTTCAATCCCTGTGTTGGGAAGATGCTCCAGAGAATGGGAAAGGCTATCCACTCTAGTATTCTGGCCTGGAGAATCCCATGGACTGTATAGTTCATGGGGTCACAAAGAGTCGGACACAACTGAGCAACTTTCACTTTCACTTTCTTTTTACAGTCAACTCAGATTTCTGTCTTTTTCTTAAAAATAAATCAAGTTTAGGATTTAATCATTTTAAAATAGGTAAAACATAATGAATAAGTTTCATGCATTACAGAAGGAAATGCCAACCCACTCCAGTGTTCTTGCCTGGAGAATCCCAGGGACGGGGGAACCTGATGGGCTGCCGTCTATGGAGTCGCACAGAGCTGGACATGACTGAAGCAACTTAGCAGAATGAATAAGATCAGGTTGGTTTATTTTTTTTTTTTTTATAAATGATGTGAACAAAATAACCAGGTCTCTTAACTTTCTTAAAAGAGAAACGATCTTGACCAGTATCAATAAGTATAAACAGGTGTGAGGGGAATACATTTGACTTGCATTTTCCTTTCTAAATATACTCCTAAACTCCTGTGTAGTTTAGCAGATCCTGGGTGTGAAAAATACCATAGAGTTACTGTGAATTTGTGAGTTATCCTCATTTGATATTTTTCATTATCTGAGCTCCCAGAATGCATCAGGGGACCTTGCAGAGCAGTGTTTTATATAATTTTCCTGGCCAGCGCTCTCACATTCTAAACTGCACGGCCATTATTTCACATTTCAAATCTTTTTCATTATTTTATTTTTTCAAGCTTTTATTTTGGTGCACATGAAACACTTTTCCTTCCAATGAATTAACAAACAATTTTACAATGCTCCTTTTTTCCCCCCAAAACTTGGATGGTTTGAAAATATGAAGAAAATGTCATGAGACATTATAACAGCTTTTCATGGTGGATTTAAAAGATGTAGAACTTCAGCAAAGCAGAAGACCACACTAAAGAAGCATGATTTTTACTTAAATAGGACTTCTAATTATAATGCTGGCAATTTTATTATTTTATGAGAAGGCAATTTTAATATCATGTGTGGTAAGAACTAGTCTCTTAGAATTTAACACTTCTTGGATTTAACCAAAGATCCAGCACAGAATTTAAGAACTTAAATCATAAAGAAAATGTTGGATTGATGAACTTGAAAAACTACTAAGGACAATATTCTGATAAACCATTTCTGTGCTAGTGATTTTTCTCTCTCTCAAAGGTATGGTTTGCTTTCTCTTTCTAACTCTTCATTACTTTTCCAAATTATTTTCTTGTCAGTTCTCTTCTATCCATAGGCACACACAAGCATGTGTTTTAAAAATCTTCCCATCTGATTGATCATATATTTAAGAAAGGAAATGCATATTTTGCACTGTTTAAAATATTTAACATTTAAGCATTTTTTTTAAGTATTGAAAAATAAGTTATTTCAGAAAACCAGCATATTGTATCACTAGACATAGCAAAGCAAGATGTTTGTTGGTTTGTTTTCACAAAAATAGCATTCAAGTTAGAATGCATATTTCATGAGGGCAGGAATTCTTGTCTATTCACTTCAGTTCAGTTGCTTAGTCGTGTCCAACTCTTTGCAACCCCATGAACCACAGCACGCCAGGCCTCCCTGTCCATCACCAACTCCCGAGTCCAACCAAACCCATGTCCGTTGAGCCGTGATGCCATCCAACCATCTCATCCTCCGTCATACCCTTCTCCTCCTGCCCTCAATCTTTCCCAGCATCAGGGTCTTTGCAAATGAGTCAGCTCTTTGCATCACGTGGCCAAAGTATTGGAGTTTCAGCTTCAACATCAGTCCTTCCAATGAACACCCAGGGCTGATCTCCTGTAGGATGGACTGGTTGGATCTTCTTGCAGTCCAAGGGACTCTCAAGAGTCTTCTCCAATACCGTGGTTCAAAAGCATCAATTCTTTAGTGCTTAGCTTTCTTTATAGTCCAACTCTCACATCCATACATGACCACTGGAAAAACCATAACCTTGACTAGATGGACCTTTGTTGACAAAATAATGTCTCTGCTTTTTAATATACTGTCTAGGTTGGTCATAACTTTCCTTCCAAGCAGCAAGCATCTTTTAATTTCATGGCTGCAATCACCATCTGCAGTGATTTTGGAGCCCAGAAAAATAAAGTCAGCCACTGTTTCCACTGTTTCCCCATCTATTTGCCATGAAGTGATGGGACCGGATGCTATGATCTTAGTTTTCTAAGATCATGATTTTTAAGATTTTTAAGCCAACTTTTTCACTCTCCTTTTTCACTTTCACCTGCTATAAATCCCAGGCCCAAAATAGGTCCTAGTGGATGTTCAATAAATGTTTTTGAATGAATGAAAGGATTCAGACAAAGTTGTAATAGTCTTTTAAATTTATATTTAGATATATATTAGATTTATATTTTTTATTTTAGATTTATATATCCAAATTAAATATGAAAAGTGGTCAACCGAATCACATTTATTTATATGAATCACATTTCATCCTATAGTTTACTTCCTTCTGTCCTACCTCTAAAATTTTAAAATCAAATTCAAGACTACCCTAAATGACCTTCAGTACTAAATGTCAGGATTTCACATTTTGTTGCTAAAGAAATTACACAGCAACCCATGACTCTTTAACACTGAAACTTCATTTATTGGAAAGATATATTTTAGCCTCCTGTTATTCCTCTTGTCTGAATCCACTTTGTTACTTTGCTCCCACTCTACACATTGTGAAATTAGAAATTTAAATATGTGGGAAAATAGACTGAAATTTAGATCACAACAGTTTTACCTTTGTTAAGAAATAATTCTAATTATGTATAGAAAATAAAAAGAAGGAAGGAAGGAAGGAAAGAGAGAAAAAGAAAGAAGCAAGAGAAGGAAAAAAGTCTCAAGAAAAAATTAAAATGGAGAAAAATCAATATGAAGATATATCCGTAAAAAACTAAGATGGCACAAAGTGATTTTCAAAGATAATTTTTTTATGTCATGGTTTCTTTGAATTTGGTCAGCAACAATCTATTTCCTATAACCTGAAAAACTGATAACATTAAGTTTTGAATATGCAGAGCTTAAAATCAGACCGTGATGAGTAGTGACTTATACTAAGTATGGCAACTTCTAGTGTGTTCATGTCTTATAACTACCTGTATGAATATCTTGTCTGCTGGTTCTGGCCACATCGTGACTGTGGCATTAACTACATTATCTCTTTTTTAAGGGACAATGAAAGATCACCCTTTCAAAAAATATTTACTCCATTATTTTTCCCAGATCTGAAACTCATGACTATTTCATTTTGTGAAGTCAAGGTGGATCAAACTGGTAAGGTAGGTTTGCTAGCACAATTCTTGGAGTAATCTGAGAACAGACCCTGTTCTGGTCCTGGAGTTCTAAATTCAAGAATGCATTTAGCACAGCTTCTATTAAATCAAAGCCTGAGAGTGATGGATGACATGGTGTTCCTTCCTCAGAGTATGTGCTAACTCTGTAATCACGTGATCTCTGATAACTCTGTACATCTGAGTTGGACAAAATGCACCAGAGACAGATATTGTGGTCTCTGGCCTCCATCCAAGCTAGTCTGTGGGCTGAACTATCCCAGCCTTGATTTAGAGAGAACATGTTATGCTGCCAAAAGATCTTTTGAACTTGGAGATCTTTTGAACATTCTCCCTTTCCTGACTTAAGTGACTGCAGAAGCCATCTCTCTTCCTACAGATTCTATCCTTTAATTCATTAGGTCCTCCCACTCCCAGTCTAGTGTCTCACACAAACCCTTTGAAAAGAGCCAGTAACAGGAATACATCATGAACCTTGGAATCAAAGAGAATCGGGCTCATCTAACCAGCTCCATCTCTTCTTTACTCCTTCCGTGACTTGAGTTAAGCACATAACCTATATGAGACTGTTTCCTCATCTGCAAAGTGAGAATAATTATTTTTATTCTTGGATAAAATAGATAAAAATAAGTATCATATGTCTAGTGCTTTGATGTATTCTCATATTTAGTCTTACAACAATCCTGATGTATGTTATTTTATAGATGTAGAAACTGTGGCACAGGTAAGTTAAGTAAACTTGCATAAAATCATCAAGCTAGTAAGGGCAGAGTCAGGATTTGAATCTAGGCAAACTGGCTATGGAAGCATTCAGCAACCACACTCTCAACCACACGCTTCGCTGCATATGCTAAGCACCTGTGGAGTTTCTGGTACACAGAAGTTTCTGGTACACATGCTAAATAAATGTCTCATTACAACAACTGCAATAGCTTCTAATGCATTTCTTTGACTCAGATGCTGCTGCTGCTGCTGCTGCTAAGTCGCTTCAGTCGTGTCTGACCCTGTGCGACCCCATAGATGGCAGCCCACCAGGCTCCCCCATCCCTGGGATTCTCCAGGCAAGAACACTGGAGTGGGTTGGCATTTCCTTCTCCACTGCATGAAAGTGAAAAGTGAAACTGAACTCCCTCAGTTGTGTCTGACTCTTCTTGACCCCATGGACTGCAGCCTACCAGGCTCCTCCATCCATGGGATTTTCCAGGCAAGAGTACTGGAGTGGGGTGCCATTGCCTTCTCCGGACTCAGATGCTACTCTCTTCCAATATATCCTGCAAGTTCTTCGACAGCCAATTCTCTGAAATGCAAATCTGATTTTGTCTCCAATTAAATATAAAAAATATATTTATAATATTTTCCCATTGCCTAAAGAAAAAAAAGTCTGAACTCTTAAACATGCTATTATAAAACTCTCTACAATATCATTGCTATTTACTTTTCTAGAATTGTTTTCTGACGCTCTGCATCCATCATTCATCCTCTTACGTCCTTGCCAGAGCAGATCACTCACTAATTCTCAATTCCCTTCTACAATTTGTTACCTCTGCTGGCCTGATTTGCTTCTCCTGCTGCTTGCAGCCATTTCCTATTCACCCTGCAAGGTCGATCTCAAATCCTATTGCTTTGTGGAGCTTCTCTGGTGGTCCAGTGCCTAAGAGTCTGTGCTCCCGATGCAGGGGGGTCAGGTTCCATCCCTGGTCAGGGAACTAGATCCAACATGCTGCAATAAGGGTTTGCATGCCATAACTAAAGATCTTGCATGCCGCAACTAAGACCTGGCGCAGCCAAATAAATAACTTTAAAAAATTGTATTTCTTTGCAAGGTACTCTTAGTCCCTTGACCCCTCCCCCATCCACCTCAAGAGCAATCCTTTGCACCTTCCTCTGAATGCCATAGCAATTTATTTGTACGTATTAACTCCTCAACCACAAGCACGTGAAATCTCAACTCAAGCATGATCCACTGTGTTCTCAGTGGCCTGAAAATTAAATTTTGATCTGTTTTGCATTACTTCTGTGGGAGAGGACAAGGAAATCCAGTTTTTGACTTTGGGAGAAGTAGCAGTAGAGATGTGGGGGTTCAGGAAGAAATAAGAGTCCTCCTCCATCCTTCCCACCTCAAGAAGAGTTAACAGCCTTTTTATGTTTTCATATATTTTTAATGACTGGAGGCTTCCTGAAAGGAAACCAAGTTCATTGTAGAAGGAAGCTGCTGAACAAGCCCTTTGTGGTTTGTGGACGGGCAGCCAACTCCCCGAGTTGGCTTCCTGGGATTAGCAAAAGGGTGAGATTTTGCAATCCCCTCAAAGGACAGAGGCCTCAAATCCCTCAGGCCACACATGTTTTAATTGGCAGGACTTTAGAAAGGGCTCAGACGGTAAAAAAAAAAAAAAAAAAAAATCTGCCTGCAATGCAGGAGATCTGCGTTCGACCCCTGGGTCTGGAAGATCCCCTGGAGAAGGGAATGGGTACCCAATCCAGTGTTCTTGCCTGGAGAATCCAATGGACAGAGGAGCCTGACGGGCTGCAGTCCACGGGGTTGCAAAGGGTCAGACACAACTGAGCAACTAACACCTTCCTTTAGAAAGGAACAGTACATCTACCTGAAACTTCCAGGCCCTCGCAGTGCCCGGGGCTAAGCGACTGAGTAGAGAGCGTGCGTCCACTCGGCTGCATGCCAGGCAACACCTTGTGGCGCACCGTGGAACTCAGGTAGCCATGGCGACGCCAAACTCCCCACCGGCGTGGCTGACCAGTGTGCCTCGTTTACGGCCCGTGTAAGGCCAAGGCTGGGGTCCTTCAGTGAGCCAGGTAAACCCAAGGGTGAGATGATAAAGTTCTTGCCAACAAGGCATGCAGGGTTTTCACTTGGTTTTTATTTAATTTGAATATTTTTGAAAAAACGTAACACTGTTTACGTCATAAAGTATGAAACAATTCGAACTCATTCTGTACAGGCACACCTCGGAGATATTATGGGCTGGGTTCCAGACCATGTATGGCAAGAAAGGGAGTCACGCCAATTTGTTGGAGTCTCAGTGCATATAAAAGTTATGGTTTATACTACACTGTAGTCTAAAAAAGACAATATATGTTCCTTGATTAAAAAATACTCTGGGACTTCCCTTGTGGTCTAGTGGACAAGCATCCACCTGCCAGTGCAGGGGACATGGTTTGAGTCCTGGTCCGGGAAGGTTCCACACGTCATGGGGCAACTAAGCCTGTGTGCCACAACTACTGAAGCCCGCGCACCCTAGAGCCGGTGCTCCGCAACGAGAGAAGCCGTGGCAATGAGAAGCCCGTGCGCTGCAGCTACAGACTAGCCCCCACTCACCACAACTAGAGAAAGCCCTCACACAGCAACGGAGACCCAGAGCTGCCCAAAGTTAATTAGTTAATTAAAATACTCTATTGCTAAAAAGTACTGTCCATCATCTGACAATGCAGAGTTGCCACCATTGTTCAATAAAGCAAATTAAAAAAAAACAATAAAGCAAAGCACAATAAAGCAGGGTACATCTGTGTGCATTTTGTTATTTAGGATGTCTTCATTTGTGTGGGCTTAATCTCCTAAAGGCAGAGGAACCAGAGATCAAATAGCCAACATCTGTTGGATCATCAAAAAAGCAAAAGAGTTCCAGAAAAATATCTACTTCTGCTTTATTGACTATGCCAAAACCTTTGACTATGTAGATCACAACAAACTGTGGAAAATTCTTCAAGAGATGGGAATACCAGACCACCCGACCTGCCTCCGGAGAAATCTGTATGCAGGTCAAGAAGCAACAGGTAGAATTAGACATGGAACAACAGACTGGTTCCAAATCGGGAAAGGAGTATAACAAGGCTGTATATTGTGACCCTGTTTATTTAACTTATATGCAGAGTACATCATGAGAAATGCTGGACTGGATGAAGCACAAGCTGGAATCAAGATTGTGGAGAGAAATATCAGTAACCTCAGATATGCAGGTGACACCACCCTTATGGCAGAAAGTGAAGAAAAACTAAAGAACCTCTTGATGAAAGTGAAAGAGGAGAGTGAAAAAGTTGGCTTAAAACTCAACATCCAGAAAACTCAGATCATGGCATCTGGTCCCATCACGTCATGGCAAATAGATAGGGAAACAATGGAAACAGTGACAGACTTTATTTTTCTGGGCTCCAAAATCACTGCAGATGGTGACTGCAGCCATGAAATTAAAAGACACTTGCTCCTTGGAAGAAAAGTTATGACCAACCTAGATAGCATATTGAAAAGCAGAGACATTACTTTGCCAACAAAGGTCAGTCTAGTCAAAGCTATGGTTTTTCCTGTAGTCATGTATGGATGTGAGAGTTGGACTATAAAGAAATCCGAGTGCCAAAGAATCAATGCTTTTGAACTGTGGTGTTGGAGAAGACTCTTGAGAGTCCCTTGGATAGCAAGGAGATCCAACCAGTCAATCCTAAAGGAAATCAGTCCTGAATATTCATTGGAAGGACTGATGCTGAAGCTGAAACTCCAATACTTTGGCCACCCGATGTGAAGAACTGACTCATTGGAAAAGATCTTGATGCTGGGAAAGATTGAAGGCAGGAGGAAAAGGGGATGACAGAGGATGAGGTGGTTGGATGGCATCACCAACTAAATGGACAGGAGTTTGAGTAAGCTCCAGGAGTTGGTGATGGACAGGGAAGCCTGGTGTGCTGCAGTCTGTGGGGTCGCAAAGAGTCGGACACGACTGAGCAACCAAACTGAAGTGAACTGAATCCTAAATATCTCCTGAACACACTTGGGTCACTCCATTTTCATACACCAAGCTAATCTCAGGTACCATCATCTCTCACGTGGATTTTTGCAACAAATTTCGTCAATGAGTCTCCCTGTTTTTACTCTCGAACTCCTCCAACCCATTCTCAACACAAGAACACTCATTTAAAAGAAAATTTCAGTCAGTGCATGAGTGCCAAGTCATGTTAGTTGTGTCTGACTCTTTGTGATCCATGGACTATAGCCTGCCAGGCTCCTCTGTCCATGGAATTCTCCAGGCAAGAATACTGGAGAGGGTTGCCATGCCCTTTTCCAGGGGATCTTCCCCACTGAGGGATTGAACCCGGGTCTTTTATGTCTCCTGCACTGGCAGGTGGGTTCTTTACCACTAGTACCACCGGGGAAGCTCTCCGATCAGACCACCCTTTATTTTAAACTCTTTAGTGGCTCTTCATTGTCTTTGGATAAAGACAGCTGCCCATAGTTCTCAGCCTCATCTGTCCTACCAGTCCCTCGAGCTGCACCTCTCACCACACAGCACTTGCCCTCTAGGCTCCTCCCCAGCACAGGCTCTTTTCCTACTGGAGGAATCGTAGGCACAATTGTTATCCCTGTACAGAGTATTCCTGCCAGTGGAATTGGAAGTGTTGGTCACTCAGTCTGACTGCAAAGAGTCAGATACTCAGACTAAAGAATATCCAACTCTGCAACCCACCAGGCTCCTCTCTCCATGGGATTTTTCAGGCAAGAATACTGGAGTGGGTTGCCATTCTCTTCTCTAGGGGATCTTTCCGACCCAGGGATAGAACCCATGTCTTCTGCATTGGGAGGCAGATTCTTTACCACTGAGCCACCAGGGAAGCCCTGTTTGGTCTATTTTTAACTAGCATTTTTTCCTCCATAACACTTAGATCTTAATAGAAAGTTTTTGTCCATTTTGCATAACTATAAATACTTAAAAACCAATATTTGGGATAAGAAAGGAATGTAAAATGGGAGTAAGGAAGAAGATATTTTTGTGGCAATACATTGGAAAAGATACAATCAAATGAGAGGAAAAGCTCATGATAGAACAGTTCTTTAGTGGGGTCTGGAAAATATGAAGCTGTAACACGGATACCGGCACTTACTGAGATGGGATCAGGGAGGCAGAGGGTGAGGGGAATGACCTGCGGTTTTAGGAAGTGGGCTCAGGAGACAGAAAGTGGACCCCCAGGGCATGGAGTGAATCTTTACCTGAAGCAGGAGACAAAATCTCCTCGGTCATAAAATCAAATGCTTTCAATATCTGGATGGGAAGTCAGAGGCAAGGGTAAAATAACCGTGCACATAATTGATAATAAAGTAATAATAAACTGGCATGAACAGTTCATTGAGACCACATATAAGATCCAAATAGTTTCCATTCAATAGCTCCTATAGATGGACATTAATATTACTGAGCACAGAATTACTATTCGAACTAATGAAAAATACATAGGGACTTCTCTGGAAGTTCAGTGGTTAAGATTCTGAGCTTCCAATGCAAGGGACGTAGGTTCCATCCCTGGTTGGGGAACTAAAATCCCACATGCCACATGGCACAGCCAAAAACATTTAAAAAATAATATATATATTTTTAAAGTTGAAATATATAAAGTATGTATGCTCTTTATTTACTGTAACATTTTTATCGTTGTGCTTCCAGAGACGAGTATTTACAAAAACTTTCATGTATACTCTCTGACTTAAGTGCCATCTACCTTAATTTTGCTTTAATCAGTTCTTAAACTTAACTGGGGATTCTCCTCTTATTTTCAGGAATAAAATGCCAGTATTTGTGGAACAGAGCAGCCTCAGCCCACAGCCTGAGCATAACCCCTCCAGTCTTACCATAGTGGTTATATGCTGGCCAACTGCCAGCTGTCAGCTTCTGCGTCTCTTTGCCTGAGGGAATTCTCTGAGCTCTCACAGCCCTATCTGGGGAGGTGGAACGACTAGACAGTTAACTCCTCCTTCAACCAGGAACTGATAGGAGGAGGTCCATAAATATACTGGTTTCCTCCTCCTGTGGCTAGAATAACTCTGAGCACATGTTCAACACTGGCTCCAAGAGTTGCCCAGTGGAAAAAAGTCCCAAGTATTCACGATGGAAATCTGCTTGATAACTCAACCATTGTTGGCTGTTTTGCTTTCCCTGTCTCACTTCCCTACAACCTACTGCTGTTTGCTAGCACAGAAAATCCCCCACGTATGAACTTTCAAGTTGTGAACTTTCAAAGATGCAAACATATGTATACACTCATACCCAGCCATCTAGAGTAACCTATATGATGCTGTTCTATGAAATCATTAAACTATAACACTATTCATAGATGACACTTGCATAGCATGCTTTACTAGATGCCACTCTAAGAGCTTTTCATAAATCAAGTCACTCCTTGCAACATCTCCATGAAGAACTGCACTGATCCAAACAGAATCACATTGAGTATAAGTCTTACCCAACACAGAGTTTTACAAATGACCAGTGAAAGAAAGAAGAAGGAAGCAACCACCATTGACACAGAACTAGTATCTGAGAGACCCTGAACTCTAGGATAGAATTTCCTTTTCCTGAAATGAGATACACTTTGGTTTTGAATTAACAGGTAATTACTATGTGTGAAGTGTCAATACAAGTGACCCCATGAATACTGCCTATTTTTAGGGTGTCCCCATCTTTACATCTTCTTTATCACTTCAGTTCAGTTCAGTCGCTCAGTCGTGTCCGACTCTTTGTGACCCCATGAATTGCAGCACGCCAGGCCTCCCTGTCCATCACCAACTCCTGGAGTTCACTCAGACTCACATCCATCCAGTCAGTGATGCCATCCAGCCATCTCATCCTCTGTCATCCCCTTCTCCTCCTGCCTCCAATCCCTCCCAGCATCAGAGTCTTTTCCAATAAGTCAACTCTTCGCATGAGGTGGCCAAAGTACTGGAGTTTCAGCTTTAGCATCATTCCTTCCAAAGAAATCCCAAGGCTGATCTTCAGAATGGACTGGTTGGATCTCCTTGCAGTCCAAGGGACCCTCAAGAGTCTTCTCCAACACCACAATTCAAAAGCATCAATTCTTCGATGCTCAGTTTTCTTCACAGTCCAACTCTCACATCCATACATGACCACAGGAAAAACCATAGCCTTGACTAGACAGACCTCTGTTGGCAAAGTAATGTCTCTGCTTTTGAATAAGCTATCTAGATTGGTCATAACTTTCCTTCCAAGGAGTAAGCGTCTTTTAATTTCATGGCTGCAGTCACCATCTGCAGTGATTTTGGAGCCCACAAAAATAAAGTCTGACACTGTTTCCACATCTATTTCCCATGAAGTGATGGAACCGGATGCCATGATCTTCGTTTTCTGAATGTTGAGCTTTAAGCCAACTTTCTCACTCTCCACTTTCACTTTCATCAAGAGGCTTTTAAGTTCCTCTTCACTTTCTGCCATAAGGGTGGTGTCATCTGCATATCTGAGGTTATTGATATTTCTCCCAGCAATTCCAGCTTGTGCTTCTTCCAGCCCAGTGTTTCTCATCATGTACTTTGCATGTAAGTTAAATAAGCAGGGTGACAATATACAGCCTTGACGTATTCCTTTTGCTATTTGGAACCAGTCTATTGTTTCATGTCCAGTTCTAACTGTTGCTTCCTGACCTGCATACAGATTTCTAGGTCCATGTAAATCACACAGTTCACATTTGTTACCAGTGTGTCTTCCTCAGGGCAGCTGTGACTCATAAATCTATAATTTAAAGATCAATGTAAGAGACCTACACAGACCAGGTATGTTGTCCTAAGAGCCTTCTTAGATAAAAATTTGTGTGCATGTTCAGTCTCCCAGTGGTGTCCGACTCTTAGCGACCCCATGGACTGTAGCCTGCCAGGCTCCTCTGTCCATGGGCTCGAACCTGAGTCTCCTGTGTCTCCTGTATCTCCTGCATTGCACATGGATTCTTTATCCACTGAGCCATCAGGGGAGCCCCTACGGTATTCTTTTTAGCAAGTCTTAGTCTTGGTTGTGTCCATTATATTCCCTGTAAGGCCATTTCTATAGAAGGCAGTGTATTTTTCTTGAAGGAAAGTATTGCCTCACTGATATCTTTTTAGATTTATCCTCTCAAACATCCCACCCCAGAAAAATATATCATTTTAGGAAGGAATGATTCTGATGGGAAATTGAAATAGTCACAGATGTCTCAATTATATTTCTATTCTTTTCTCTCTCTCTCTCACACACACACACAGGTTAAAAAAAAAATCCTGCTGAAAACCCAGAATTTTTATGCCTTTACTATATAAGAAGCTAAGGGGTAAAAACTTACATTTGCCATCTCACCTCTGTGTCACCTTTCTGGGCTTTGATGTAATTCAACAGAATGACAGCTCCTATTTAATTAAACAGATATCTGGATTAGCTCCAGCTGTGGGCCATGCAATCAGTTCTTGTGAGAGCAAAAAGGGGTGTAATCCCTGGCCCATAGATCATTTCTGCATGGAAATCTGCTTTCACTCAAAGCCATGCACAGGCCGCTGAAAATGATTTTTTTTCCTGTATGAATTACTTACAATGTGCAGCTGCCCCCAGCTCCCCCACCATCCTCACCTTATGAAAAGAACCAGAAAGGTTAAGAGCTTGATTTGTCCTCCTCTTATACTTTTTTAAATGAAAAGAGGCCCTCCCTGCCTGTTGATACCCCCAGCATTTCTTTGTTTTCTGCAAGAGGTACTATAGATGTGGTTTGCTGTTTCATGCATTTTTTTTTTCTGACGCATGCGTCTCTCCAGATGGGTGTAATTAGATGCTTTGATACATGCTGAACAGATTTTTTTTAGAAATAGCTTTTTTAGAGGCAGATTTTTGTTGCAATATGACTTCATCTTTCTTCCCAAAAGAGGGATCTTGATCTTTCTAATTGGGTTTACTCACAAAACCCATTCTTGTAATACAGAAGACTGCAAGAGCCTGTGTAGAGCCTGCACCTTCAAGATTTAGACCAGCCATTGTCAGTGGAGAGGCTAGGGGCATGTCTGTTTCACTGGCCTTCATGACAGTGGAGAGAGACTCATCAATCTGGGGTGGTTTGTCCATAAGGAGGCACGGAGAAATCCCCTGAAGCTATGCAGAGAGGAGTGATATCCATGAAGAAAGTGAAAATCGCTCGGTTGTGTCTGACTCTTTGCAACCCCATGGACTATACAGTCCATGGAATTCTCCAGACCAGAGTACTGGAGTGGATAGCCTTTCCCTTCTCCAGGAAATCTTCCAGACCCAGGGATCGAACACAAGTCTCCCACATTGCAGGCAGATTCTTTACTAACTGAGCTATGAGGACAGCTCAATTATTATGTATAGCTTAGAAAAGGAGGAGCTCAACCCACAGTTATTCTTGTGGATTCTACTGTGGGTGAGTAAAAAAGGGCATCTTCTTGCCAGGGAGAGGCACAGGGGCACGCTGAAAAGGTTCCAAAGATATCTTGGATTTATATGCTTATTCTTTTTTAATTTTATTTTTATTTATTTGGCTGCACCAGGTCTTAGTTGCAGCACGCAGGATCTTCAATCTTTGTTGCAGAAGGCAGGATCTTTAGTTGCAGCCTGCAAAATCTAGTTCCCTGACCAGGGATCAGACCCAGGCCCCCTGCATTGGGAGTGTGGAGTCTTAGCCACTGGACCACCAGGGCAGTCCCCCTTATATGCTTATTCTTGATGGTATCTTTTTTTAAGTAGCTAAAATATCAGGCTTTCTCCTGTGTTTCTGGTACATCTAATTCTGCAAGCCAAGTCAAAATTCCAACTACACACAGAAGGTTTCACAACTCTAAGTGATTTGCATCTCTCAACACTAAGACAAACAGGTTTGCTTTTCTGAAAATTATTTAATTAATTAAAAGTCCACTTGGTCTGGATTCTTCTCCAATTCCTAAAAATCACCTCCGAAGCGATTGGAGTCTCAAAGCCCAGTTCTTTGAGTAACACGGAGTCAGCTTTGAGGAGGGACTCCCTGTAGCCACACTTCTGTGGGTTCCTGTCCCTTGGAATGGAGAGTAAGAGGAAAGGTAAGATCAAGTCCTTCTCCTGGGCCTTGGTGCACACATCAGGGAGTGTTAACAAGATATGTGCCTGGGCCTCCACCCCAGAGATTCTGATTTAATTGGTGAGTAGGGGCTGGGCATCAGGGGTTCTAATAGTTCTCCATCTGAATCTAATATGCAACCAGACCCACTGTCTTAGAGACACTCTTTAAATATTTGACACTGGGTATCTAGATTAATTTCATTGTCAGGACAGACAATGCAAAATCTGCTCCAGTTAAGATTTTATGTTAAGAGCAAACCATAGTTCAAAGAGAGAAGTCTAGTCTGAAGTCTAGCTCCTAGTGAAGAGTTGGAGCAAATAGCAATGTGAAGCTTAGCGCTGATGTGAGCAGATCCTGGGCCTTGTACAGCCCATCGTGAGGCAGTGGTGCAAAGCACCGCCATAGAACAGTTGCTTTATCAGCTGGTTGCCATGGATCACAGTGCCTGTGGCCAACTGTACCGCTTTTGTCTCCCCAAGGACATCTGTTAGGCTAGTACTTTCTTAAGGAAAAAGACATCTAGTTACCTCATTATTAACATGACTTGAGTGACTTGTAGCATGCACCCAAAGGGTACAAATTAGTTACTTTACATTCCACCACCACCACCAAATACAACCCTAACGGTTGCCAACTTCCTCACTGTAGGGAAAGAGCAAATTAGCCAAGACTGCAGTGGTCAGGCACTCTCCCCGCTCGGCCTCTTGCTCTCACCCCACAAGTTGTAAATATACATGACTGGGTAACAGCTGAAATCATTCCTAGCACTGTGCACATGCAATGACTTATGTAAGCACCACCTGAAAAGCTCTTGTAGGAGAGTCGCATCACATCACCGCTGCTGTCAGCCAGTGGAGAGTAAAGCATGTCTGCCTTGTTGCTGTGAATCAAGTATGTCTGCGGTTCCTGTAGCTCCTCGCATCTTCTTCCAGCTTTTCCACTTGCGCCTTGCCTACCCTGGGTTCAGCGAACAGTGTGCACAGTGAGATTCAGTAAGACAGTCACCCAGAAGTCTGTGCATCTCTTAATGGACTGGTCGCATGATACATTAGATCGTAGTCGTGATCTATAAAAAATTAGAAAAAAAATTGCAGAAAAATACGTGTATCAATCCTCTGCTCTCATCAACTAAGATTATAATTTCAGAGACATTGTTTTGATCCCGTGTTTACAATGGAAAGAAAAATGGTTTGCAAATCATGAACCCTAACTCTTTTCCTGGATCTATCAAGCACCAGCTGTGTGGTACCAGGGAAATTGAATTACACTGATAAAAACAGTGTAGGGGTAACAAAGTAGTGAGCACAGACCAAGGATGGATATTGTTAAGGGCTTTATATGCAATATTTATTTGGGCTTCCCAGGTGGTACTGGTGGTAAAGAACCCACCTGCCAACGTAGAAGACATGGAGACATGGGTTTAATCCCTAGACTGGGGAGATCCCTTGAAGGAGGGAATGGCAACCGACTCCAGTATTCTTGCCTGGGAAATCCCATGGACAGAGGAGCCTGGTGGGCTACAGTTCATAGTGTCTCAAAGAGTTGAATGCAACTTAGCATGCATGCATGCTTTATTTAAGTTTTACTCCCCCACCCCCGCCAAAATCTATGAAATAAATATTATTATTCTATTTTTAAGATGAGATTTGGAGATGTCAGATTTTTGTTCAAGGTCACTCAGCTTTGAATTGGCAGAACTAGGATTGAAACCAATGCCTTCCTGGTTTCTAAGCTGGTGCTCTTGACAATAATGTTAGGCTTAACATGTCCCTGCTCTATTGCAGCTCAGAAAATAATGGGTTATTTCGGAGTGATCTTCAGCTGACAGCACCACTATTTTAAATTGTACTGTGAGAGCCCTTCTTCAAGCCTAAACAGAACTTGCTAGTAGTCAGTGCTACATAAATAACAGCAATGTTTAGATATTTCACACATTCATTTCCACATATATTTGCCCAATGTCCAATCTAGGCAAGGGATTAGGTGATAGAAATAAAAAATGGGCAAGATGATCCCCTCACCTCAAGGAGCATTAAACTATACGGTAAATAACTACAGGAAATTGTACATTGTGTATTTACATTGTAAAGAGCACTGTAAGAGGGGTAATACTTCATAAAGCACAGAAATATTTTACCTATTGAGTAGAATCATGCCTTGACCAAGTTCATACCTTTTATTTTCCTGGTATCAGGTGCTCTAGTCAACAATTCTAACCAGATTTTCTCGAATAAACACAAAGCACACCATGATACTTGAATCATGCATTTCAATATGCCCTCCAATTTCCCATTGGACCCACACATTTGGGGATTTGTTTTTTGCAGAAAGGTATTGGCAGGGCAAGTTTCCAGTGTTAGCAGTATTGCTGTAAAATTCTTTGACAAGACCTGGAGGGAACCCAAATTCCTACCAGTGGACTCCCTGGTTTGGGTAAAGACTGATAAAATATCAGCATGATATAGCAAGTACCATAAATCCAGGAGCCTATTAATGAATGCCATTTGAACACATACTGAAAGAACCTATTATCCTGGAGAATTTGACCAGTGTAGATGATAGAAACAGTTTCCTTTACATCTACTATTCTCTTACCCTGTAAATGT
This sequence comes from Bos mutus, assembly GCF_027580195.1. NCBI lineage: Eukaryota > Metazoa > Chordata > Mammalia > Artiodactyla > Bovidae > Bos > Bos mutus. The sequence goes on along the minus strand of NC_091630.1, from coordinate 52,528,487 downwards.
CAACAAACAAGAAAAGAAAATTTTCTATAAGATATGAAAGAATGGGGCAAAGTTCAGAGTTGAAGGATGACTAGGATAGCAGAATATGGGGCCAGAATTCATCTTGATCAAGGGGTGCAAGCCATCTAAAGATAGATCCTCCCAAAGAGGATATAAAAGGAGATAGGACATGCAAGATGTTCTTCCTGTCTTAGTTTGAGTTCGCCCCAAAGCAAAGCTTGGGATAAAGTCTTGGGTTCAAGTTTGAATTTGATCCCAGAAAGTGGTAGTGAGGTAGTGGGGACAATGAAGTAGGGATGGCACAAAGCCAGCGAAAATTGTGTTAATGAACCGTTACTGCTCAAGACAACTGGAGCTCAACACCTCTGGGAGCCCTTTGAAGAACACACCACACATCTGTGCCTCAAGATTGTCCTATGTACAGACAGGAAGATCAAGCACTTACCCGCCTGTTCCCTTGCCCCACTGTTTGAGGGTTGCCCCCCAAGGTGTTAACTTCATGTCTACATTTCAGTGGTGATCAGGCTTTAAAGAAAGCTCCAAGGACGAAAAGCAAGAGATGGAGCCATTATACTTGATAGGGGACCCTGTGCAGGAAGTTATCTGCCACCCTTGTCCTGAAAGGAGGCCACCAGAGGAGAGGAGATGTGGAGCTCTGCCTGGGCGTGCCAGGCATGTCAAGGACTTGTCCTAAGTTTTGTTATCTCCATTTTTAATTCATACCCATAACCAGAAATGTGATTTTAGTAGACCCTAGGAAAAATATTAGATTAATGGCCTCTCTGTTCTCTCTTTCTTGGCTATGAAGATTAAATAGAACATACTATTTCAAAAGAACAAGTCACTCAAAGATAGACCAGTTAAAACTGTACTAACAGAAGGCAATTACTTTTTAAAATATATATATATATATATAATATATTTATTTATTTGGCTGCGCTGGGTCTTAGTTGCAGCACGAGGGATCTTTAATTGAGGCTGATGGGCTCTAGTTCCCTAACCAGGGATCAGACCCGGGCCGCCTGCATTGGGAATGTGGAATCTTAACCACTAAACTGCCAGCAAGGTCCCCTCCAATTACCTTTTGAACAGTGTAGATGATAGACATTGTTTGCTTTACATCCACTCTTCCCTTTCCTTGCAAATATCAAACACTGAAACCATCTTCTTGCTGTCCAAAGATACTGGATACTTAATTCACCAAGAGTTCTGACTTGTAGACAGCGGAGATCACACGAAGATAGGCCTCCTCTACCCCATTTGGAAGAAGGATTATGGTCCTACTTTCTAACACTTAGATATCATATTCAAATTATTTCTTTTTGAAATCTATGACTCAGAACAGGACATGGTGGTCAGCATTTGCAGACACATGGAGGGAATGCCAGTTTTTCCCCATAAAACACTGCTGCTGTTTTCAGCATTTTTGTTCTAAATTCTACTGGAAAACATTGTGTCCTATTTCTGCTTGGGGTTGTTTTCAACGGATGGGACTGGGACTAGAGGTGTTAGGAAAAGATAAAATGTCCCTGCACAAAAAGAGTGCAGTTAAACTTGTATCAGTATTCCTGCGATAAACTGATAAACCCTGAGCTCAGTGTGGTCAAGTTTTACATGCCTGAGCTGACACACCAATCTGCCAGCAGTCATATGGTTCTCATATGGCGACACTCCACAGATGCCAACAGAATGTGAGAAGTTTCTGGCTCATTTCCTTTGATTTTGAGTGCCATGTTGCCTGTACACACGCACACCACATGCATGTGCACGCACTTGCACACACACACACACCCCTCTTTGTCATATTATAATGACACTGCTCTAATCCACTCAATTCCAGCAGCTCCATTAAAATGTCTCATCAGTAGAAATTAATAATAATTAATCAATTAACACTATAACTGAGGTTTTTATTTTCAAAATTTCAAACTGAGTAAGAATTTTCTTGCAAATCTATGTAGATTTTGAGCAAAAAAAAAAAAAAAAAAAAAATTTTTGAATGTTTTAAGGCTATTTAATTAGGGCTTAATTTTCACTCTTGTCATTGTTTTTTTAAAGGTGGTTTCCCTGAAATAGATTTGACAGCAAAAATCCTTTTTACTGAAAACTAATCTTTTTATGTATGATTAAAAGCATATAAATATCTGCAAAAAATGAAATAATTTTTTCTCATTTCCAAAACGATATGTGCCACTGTGTTAAAGAATCTATTGCTTTAGCTGTTGTGTGATATCATTACATAATTTTGCATGATAAAAAATTAATTCTTTAAATGTTTAAAAAATTTATTAAATGTGTTCTCTCATTAGATCTATTAAATCATTGAGTTTACACCATGCATATTTCAACAGTTCACTCTTTTAAGTCAACTCAATCTACATAGAAAATTTCTCTATTACTTTGCAACAGGGACTGAGCAAAGTAAGTGGAAAATGAAATCAAAGTGACATTCAAATAGTTATGACAAATACAACTGTATACCCAAATGAAACACACTTCTAGCCAAACTTTATCCTCAACCCCCAGCTTTGAGCAAGAAAGGCATGTCTGTTTCAACTCTGTATTTCCTTTATTTAAACCTTAATGGCACACAAATATTTGTAATTGAGTGCATACAGTATTTACAAATATAAATACAATATGGTCTACCTTTATCTTCTAGATTCTTATATGGAGTGAGCTCTTTAGGCATACTGTATATAAAATGGATGGCAGATGGCAATTGGATAAAACTAATATACTGTCTGGCTCACAAATGAAGAAAAGAATCTAATGAGTACTATCTTCCATCCCCTCCCTAAGGATGTTGCCATTACAGAAGATATGATTTCAATAAATATAATGAATTATTTTCATTATAAACACATCATTGCCAATTTTTTTTCACAAAGCAATGTTTACATAAATATACCTCAGAAGCAAGGAGAAATACATTCAAATTTAATTTAATTTACTCTGAAGCCTATAGGCACACTGATCTTTTAGGAAACTTTTCTTTAATGTTCAAATAAATGAGCTGCAAATTAGATCAAAATATCTACAGTTATTTGAGAGGCAAGGAAAAAAGACTCTAACTCTTTTGAGTGTTTTGGTGAAGGTCATAGTTTTGACAGAACACCAAGCTTTTTGAGTAATCCAAATTAAAATACAGCAAAAGCAAGTCCATTGGCATAGAGCATTAAATTATTATAAAAATTCTTATATCTTAGGAAGAAGAGTTTAGATATGTTCTCATTTTCTTATTCCTAAACAAGAGAAAGAAGGATAACATGGTTATCTATGCATCATTCCTACACTCATTTTGAGCTTGCCCTCAATAGAATGGTCAGCTTGTAAACAATATCTTTTGAGAAGAATTCTCATCAGGCTGATTACAGTAAAGAATATGATGGAGATAAGGACATTGAAAAAATTGGCATGAATTTTGCAAACAGTTCAATTTTATTTAGGGAGAAAATACTGAGTAGCCACTAGATGCCAAGCAATTTTTAGAAATCGAAATACGAAGATGAACAAGACATGAAGCGTGCTTTCAAGGAACTTACACTTGGTCCTCTCTTTTGAAATTATTAATGAACAATGCTTAGATAAAGAATGCCTACAGAACAAAAGAGAACTCTGTGCTTCTTTAACATTAAAACCAGTTCCTAAACTTCTAGTAGGAGAACTATATTGCACACAGGGCCTCAGAACACCCTTTTTCTCACACACTCTCTTTGTCCATTATTATATCTTTGGTGCTGATGGTAAAGAACTCGCCTGCCAACGCAGGAGGCGAAGAGACAGAGACACAGGTTTGATCCCTGGGTCAGGAAGATCCCCTGCAGGAGGGCAGGCAATCCACTAAAGTATTGTTACCTGGAGAATCCCATGGACAGAGAAGCCTGGTGGGCTACAGTCTATTTGGAAATTTATATAAATCTAGACTGAAGTTAAAAAATACCCTGATGCTGGGAAAGATTGAGGGCAGGAGGAGAAGAGGATGACCGAGGACAAGATGGTTGGATGGCATCACTGACTCAATGGACAAGAGTTTGAGCAAGCTCCGGGAAATGGTGAAGGACGAGAAAGCCTGGCATGCTACAGTCCATGGGGTTGCAAAGTGTCGGACATGACTGAGCGACTGAACAGCAACAAGACTGAAATTAAACTTCTTTTGGCACACTCTTTCTTCATAGAGGTAGTATTGCAAATTCTATAAATAAAATTATAATGGGATTATTAACAAGTTCTTAGAGGACAAAGTGATTTCAAGCACATGAGAAACATTTTATCTTCAGGCAATTGAAAAATTCCTTTCCAAATATTATCACTCAAGAAAACGGATCTCTTGAGGAAATCTATTATATGAGAAATCAATAGTCTGAAACTTAATGATTAAATAACATTTTCTGAAAAAGAATTCAGTAGTTCTCCCCCTTATTTGTGAGATGTGTTTTTTTCTTTTTGGCTTTGGTTTATCTAAATAAATGAGGCTTTGTTGTAATTGAAGACTAAGATCACTCTCTTCTCCACATTAAAAGGTCAATTAAATAGGACTGTCAGTATTTTTAATGATAATTTCTCTATGGGAAAAGGCACTTGGCACCATGTAGGAAGCTAGTCATGAGTTTTGACCCTCAGTTTCATCATTTATGATTGCTGTCACCTAGAGCAAGTTACTTAATCTCTCAACCATGATTTTCTCATCAAGAAATCGCCAAATCCACAGGGCTTAACTGGAGAATTCTACTAAACATTTAGAGAAGAATTAATGCCAATTTACACAATTTCTTTCGGAAAATAGAAGAGGACAAAACATTTCTCAGTGTGTTTTATAACTTATTACCTGATACCAAAACCAGATAAAGACCACAGACAAAAAAAGAAAGCCACAAACCAGTATACTTTATGAATAGAGACATAAATATCCTTTAAAAATATTTGCAGGATTCAGTAATTTATCAAATACATATATTTGATAAATTATGAATTATTATTTATATACATATTTGATAAACCCTACACCATGACAAAGTAGGGTTTATTCCAGATAGGCCAGACTGGTTCCATATTTGAAGGCCAATCAACATAATTTCGGAGAAGGCAATGGCACCCCACTCCAGTACTCTTGCCTGGAAAATCCCATGGATGGAGGAGCCTGGTAGGCTGCAGTTCATGGGGTTGCTAAGCATTGGACATGACTGAGCAACTTCACTTTCACTTTTCACTTTCATGCATTGGAGAAGGAAATGGCAACCCACTCCAGTGTTCTTGCCTGGAGTATCCCAGGGAGAGGGGAGCCTGGTGGGCTGCCGTCTATAGGGTTGCACAGAGTCAGACATGACTGAAGCGACTTAGCAGCAGCAGCAGCAGCAACAACATAATCCACTATATTAACAGGCTAAAGAAGAAAAATCTCATGATCATATCAACTGATGCAAATAAATAATTTGACAAAATCAAAAGTATTAATGATTAACAAACCCTCAAAACAGAAAGTGTAGGGGAACTTCCTCATCTTCATTCAGAGCATCTACAAGATACATAAGCCAACATTATACTTAATGGTAAAAGACTGAATGCTTTCTTTTCAAGATCAGGAACAAAGCAAAGATGTCTACTCTAATCTCTCTTTTCAACATATTGGAAGTTCTAGTCACCTTATTAAAGGAAAGAAAATAAAATAAAAGGCATACAGATTAAGGGTAAAAAAGAAAAGAAATAAAACTACCTATTTGCAAATGACATACTTGTCTACATAGAATATTTGAAGGAATCTACAAAAACTCATAGAACTAATAAGTGAGTTCAGAAGGTCACAAGATAAAAGATAAACATATTAAAATCAATTGTAACTCTATATACTTGCAGTAAAAATGTGGACACTAAAATTTAAAATAAAATATCATTTTTAATTGCTAATAAAAATGAGACATTTTAGGTATAAACTTGCCAAAACATTTACAGGACCTGAATGCTGAAAACTATACAACACTGATGAAAGAAATCAAAGATCTAAATAATGGAGAGCTAGACCATGTTTCGGAGAAGGCAATGGCACCCCACTCCAGTACTCTTGCCTGGAAAATCCCATGGACGGAGGAGCCTGGTAGGCTACGGTCTGTGGGGTCTCGAAGGGTCGGACACGACTGAGCGACTTCCCTTTCACTTTTCACTTTCATGCATTGGAGAAGGAAATGGCAACCCACTCCAGTGTTCTTCCCTGGAGAATCCCAGGGACCGGGGAGCCTGGTGGGCTGCCACCTATAGGGTCGCACAGAGTCGGACACGACTGAAGCGACTTAGCAGCAGCAGCAGCAGACCACGTTTATGAAGTAGAAAACTAAATATCATAAAGATGTCAGTAATCCCCAAATTCATAAAGATTCAGTGCAATTTCTACCAATACCTGAGCAAGAGTGTTTGTAGATATAGAGATTTTTCTAAAATTTATATAGGAAGGCACAGGAATTAGAGTAGCTAAAATCATTTTGAATCAGAAAAATAAAGTGGGAGGAATCAGTTGACCTGATTTTAAGACTTGTTAATAGCCATTGTAATTAAGACTATATTGTGTTGGTGGAGGAATAGACACATAGAATAAGGAAGAGAATAGAAAACCCAGAAATAGACCCACATAAATATGCCCAGCTGATTTTTGACAGAGATGCAAAAGCAATTCAAAGGAAGAAGGCTATCAATAAATGTGCTAGAACAAATGAACAATAAACCAAAACAAACAAACAAAAAAAGCCACCTCAACCTAAATCTCACACTTTATACAAAACTTAATTCACAAGCATCATGAAATTTAATATATAATCTATAAAGCCATAAATACTTTATAAAAAATTGGAAAATATTTTTGTGAGTTATAACTAGACAGTTTGTAGACCGATACCAGGGCACAACCCAAAAAGGAAAAAATGATAAACTGGATTTCATCAAAAATAAACACTTACGTTCTGTGAAAGGCTTCCCTGGTGGCTTAGATGGTAAAGCGTCTGTCTGCAATGCAGGAGACCGAGGTTCAATCCCTGGGTTGGGAAATCTTGTTAAGAGGATGAAACAATAAGCAAGATATGGGAAGAAATATCTGCAAACCACATATTCAACAAAAGACAACTATCTAGAATATATGAAGAACTCTCAAAACTCAACAGTAAATGAAAAAATGATCTAAATAAAAAATAGACAAAACACATGAACAGACATTTCACAAAAGAAGTTATATAGCTAGAATAGTAGCACATGAAAAGACATTCAAAATCACTTGCCACTAAATAAATGCAAATTAACAGTGTCAGACTTTATTTTTTGGGGCTCCAAAATCACTGCAGATGGTGACTGCAGCCATGAAATTAAAAGACACTTACTCCTTGGAAGGAAAGTTATGACCAACCTAGATAGCATATTGAAAAGCAGAGACATTACTTTGCCAACAAAGGTCCATCTAGTCAAGGCTATGGTTTTTCCTGTGGTCATGTATGGATATGAGAGTTGGACTGTGAAGAAGGCTGAGCGCCAAAGAATTGATGCTTTTGAAGTGTGGTGTTGGAGAAGACTCTTGAGAGTCCCTTGGACTACAAGGAGATCCAACCAGTCCATTCTGAAGGAGTTCAGCCCTGGGACTTCTTTGGAAGGAATGATGCTAAAGCTGAAACTCCAGTACTTTGGCCACCTCATGCGAAGAGTTGACTCATTGGAAAAGACTTTGATGCTGGGAGGGATTGGGGGCAGGAGGAGAAGGGGATGACAGAGGATGAGATGGCTGGATGGCATCACTGACTCGATGGACGTGAGTCTGAGTGAACTCCGGGAGTTGGTGATGGACAGGGAGGCCTGGCGTGCTGCGATTCATGGGGTCACAAAGAGTCGGACACGACTGCGCGATTGAACTGAACTGAAACCCAATGTGAGATATTACTATACACTCATTGGAATGGATACATAAGAAATGGTGACAATACTAATTGATAGAAAGGATGTGGAGAACTGAAGAAAGATTGCTGGAGATAACATAAAATTGCAAAATGCATAGCCGTTCTAGGAAACAGATTGGCAGCTTCTTAAAAAAAAAAAAAAAAAAAAAACTAAACATGTAAATACAATATGACCCAGCAATTGTAATTCTGAATATTCCTCCAAAATGAAGACTCAGATCAGATCAGATCAGATCAGTCACTCAGTCGTGTCTGACTCTTTGCGACCCCATGAATCTCAGCACGCCAGGCCTCCCTGTCCATCACCAACTCCCAGAGTTCACTCAGACTCACGTCCATCGAGTCAGTGATGCCATCCAGCCATCTCATCCTCTGTCGTCCACTTCTCCTCTTGCCCCCAATCATTCACACAAACACCTGTAATGAAGGTTTATAGCAACTTCATTCTTCATAGCCCAAACTGCAAGTAATCTGGATGTCCTTTAATGAGTGACTGGTTAAACTCACTGTAGTTTATCTGCATCATAGAAGACCACTGAGCAGCAAAAAGGGATGGATTATTGATACACACTTGTTGGAGAAAACAGAAAGTGCTCACCAAACTGAGAAGCCATCTTGAGATGGAAAAATGAGGTAGGCACCTTCCTGCAATCAATCAATAGATCAGTTCATTATAGAGTAACTTACTCACAGGTGGACACAACTGAAGTGACTTGGCACACACACATGCACTCACAGGTGAACGGTGTCAACAGTGATCTGGAAGCATTCATAGCTGCACTCTGCACTGCCAAGGGGACAGTTCGGTTCAGTCGCTCAGTCGTGTCCGACTCTTTATGACCCCATGGACTGCAGCATGCCAGGCCTCCCTGTCCATCACCAACTCCCAGAGCTTGCTCAAACTCATATTCATCGAGTTGGTGATGCCATCTAACCATCTCATCCTCTATCATCCCCTGCTCCTCCTGCCTTTAGTCTTTCCCAGCATCAGGGTCTTTTCCAGTGAGTCAGTTCTTCGGATCAGGTGACCCAGTGCCAAGGGGACACTGGGACAGTTTTATAGTTAACTTAAGGTATGGAGATGGGGCTTGTTTAACTCTTGTTTTATTTAACATTTTGAAATGTGAAGTTTAAAAAAAAGTTATAAATAGTAAGTCAAGATCTATGAATGAGTAACTACTCTTGTGGGCCTTGGGAATATGTCAGTGAAGGTTTTCAGCATTGTTTGGGGACTAACAGAGCATACAGGCCACCTGGTCCTAATGATTATGAAACAATATCTATTAACTACAAAGTTCTCAATGACAGAGAAGTGACTCACGGTACAGTACATTCCTATGTAGGGTCAATGGAAAGACATAAGGAGCCATGTGGACCCAAGATGGTGTCAGTTATGCTACCAGAACCTGGATGAGTCCCCAGAGCATTGTGTAAAAAAATAAAAGCTACCTCACTTACAAACTGAGATGATTCCATTTACATAACATTCTTTAAATGAGAAATAACATGGTCACCAACAATGGACTGATGGGGATCCAGGCAAGGAGAGCCAGGTAATGAGGGGTGAAGGCAGATGAGGCGGCTAAAAAGGTGCAACAAGAGAGAACACGTGGTAATGCAAATGTTCTGTATCTTGACTACAGCAATCTCAACATGCTGGTTGCCATCCTGTACCTTTGTTTTATAAGTGTGACCTTGGGGAAAACTGGCTGAAGGATGCATAGGATCTCTGCACTATTTCTCACAACTGCATGTGAATCTATACTTACCTCAAAATAAAAAGTTTGTTTCAAAAACAAGCTAAACCCCTCCCCCTAGAAGTACACCACAATTTTAAACAAATATAATTTATGTTTTACAATCTCCAATGACCAAAGAAAATCAGCAAAACTTAAAATTATAGTAATGAATATTAAGTGGGCTTCCCTGATGGCTCAGTGGTAAAGAATCCACCTGCTGTGCAGAAGATGCAGGTTCAATCCTGGGTCAGGAAGATCTCCTGGAGAAGGAAATGGCAACCCACTCCAGTATTCTTGTCTGGGAAATCTCATGGACAGAGGAGCTTAGCAGGCTATAGTCCCTGGGGTTGCAAAAGAATTGAACATGACTTAGCAACTAAAACAACAAAACGAATGTTAAAGAATTTTACATGTATATAATTTTTAACAAAGTGCTGATATTCACTACATCAATTTGATACAACTATCCTGCAGTGTCTTTGGGGGGTTGCAATTATGGTGTGCTAGAAAATGTGCATTTGTTTTCATTTGAAGTAATGATTTAGAGCTTTCTGTTCTAAATTTTTTTACATCCTGTGTTCCAGCCATTAGGTTAGATAATTGGCTGAGTCATGATAGCAAATGAATATAAACTAGCTCAGGTAAAATCATGTGTTAAATACATATGGACCTCCATAGGCAGATGTCACTGTGTACACAAGTTGTCTAAGCATATGATTTGCATTTTCACTTGATATATGAAACTTTCATCATCACAATTCTCCATCCCTTTTAAAATAAAAGACATATTTTGGTGCTCTAAAATCCTATAACTGATGTATCCATCAATGTTGAGTGCTGGTAGGAAAATGTAGGAAGAACTGCAAGTGATCCAGCAGAATCATTCCAAAAATAGTACCTTCTTAATTCAGTGAAGAGCAATGATAAGTAAATGATACAAAGAAGGTCACTTTCAAATTTTAACTTTACTTATTAGCCAGAAAGGGGAATGCACAAGGATTTAATGCTGATAAACTGTGTGGAGAAAAAAAACAAATATTTAAAATTGTATGAAAAGAGATAGAAGGGTCATCTCAACTGGGAATTCTCAAAATAAAAGATGAGGAGTTTAAAAGAAGTATAAAGCCAATATTTAATGGCTTTGATGCCATTGCCAGAAAAGGCAGGAACAGAAAGATAAACTGTTTACAAGGAACACTTCAGAAAAACTTTAAGTTAACATTTATCAATTATGAAAACAAGAAAAATTACATTAAAAACAGAAAAAAATGTGATAGTTAAATATATTATATTGCATGCCTAGTTGCTCAGTTCTGTCCAACTCTTTGAGACCCTATGGACTGTAACCTGTCAGGCTCCTGTGTCCATGGAATTTTTCAGGTAAGAATTCTGGAGAAGGCTGCCATTTTCTACTCTAGGGGGTGTTCCTGAACTAAGGATCAAACCCTCATCTCTTGTGTCTCAGCGTTGGCAGGCAGATTTTTTTACCACTAGGACCACTGCCTTCCTTAAATCTTGTTTTATTTAACATTTTGAAATGTTCGTAAAGTAAAAAGTTATAAATAGTAATATATTTTGGATACCAGTATTCCCCTAAGAATTTATATATGTGGGTTTATGCAATTATTTCCATGAAAATCTCTTCTTTTGTTTAAGAAAACAAGCTTAATTACATCATGTGCTTAGCATACAACTCACTTTAGAGAAAGTCCATTGACAAACACTGTCATAAACAAAGCATTTCATAACTACCAGCTAATTAGAGATATATAATCACCACCTAAATTAGGAACATAGTTTCAGTGGGAATTAATCAGTTTATAACCATGTACAGTTTTCAAATTGAAACATTTGATGAATTCTTGGCATGTGTCACACACTCGGATCTGATACAGTCCCCTCTGGTTTCATGTTTACACTTTACTTGTCCCTCTTTCTCATGGAAAAGGCAACAGATCTTATTTCTAGCGTATTCTTTCTTCTCTTTGTATTAGCTTTTTCCACCTAAATACAAATGTATATAGCTTTTCCTTTGCAATTGTTCACTTTGTTTATCATATTACTTTTCTCTACTTTGGCAGAGTTCTGCAAATAAAGGGTAATGATGGTATTTACAGACATCCAGGTTAACATGGAATCATGCCTGAAACATTTCTGCTCAACTTCCCTTTAAAATACCCATGAAGATATCAAAAGAGACAAAACTGGCAACTGCATTAGACACTAGCTGTAAGAGAAGATGACATAAAGTCCAAGTGGGATGTGCACTGATTGCAATGTTGATGAAGATGACTCTATCAACACAGTTCTGGACTGTAGACCATTATGAACTCTAGCCTCTGAATCAAGCACAGCAGTTCACTTTGAAGAGGATGAGGGAAACCATTTTGACATGCCTCCAGATTGTTCAAAAACCTGGGAACTATGTCTGACTATCTAGATGGGTCAGGAAATCCCATAACTGAGTTCAGAATCCTCAATCCAGGAAACTTGCATTAGAAGACTAACAACTAGCCAATATAAATTCCACCAACTCCGGACTTTAGGTTTAAATCTGAGAAGGAAAATAATCTAGCACAAGTTTGCAGTCAAGGAATTTGGAATATTCTGCCATGTCTGTTGGAAGCTCTAGAAATAAATATAGATCTTCCGTTCTGAAACATAATCAGAAAAGAAAAATTATCTACTTTAGAGATGTAAGGCAAAGGAAGCATTGCTCTGAAGGTTAAAAAGATTGTATCTCTGATTCTTGTTTTCTTTTAAAAAAAAAAGATGGAAATTTTAGAATAAATTTGATTAATGGCCTCCAAAAATTACAGGAGAATATGGACCTTGCAGAAAAAAAAAACACGAAAGCTGAATTTTTTAAAAAATCATGAAAAAGAGATTTTAAGTGAGCTGACTAAAGGATAAATGCAGATTTTATATAATAGCAAAAAGAGACATACAGAAAAATAAAATATTAGGCTGAAATTCATAAAGTTTTTAGAAAAAAAGGAAAATGTGATTATATATTAAATATTGGATGATACTAAGATACTTCCCAAGTGGTGCAGTTGGTAAAGAATCTGCCTGTCAACGCAGGAGATGCAAGAGACACAGGTTCAAGAAGGAAACGGCAACCCACTCCAGTATTCTTGCCTGGAAAATCCCATGGACAGAGGAGCCTGGAGGGTTACAGTCCATGGGATGTCAAAGAGTCAGACGCGAATGAGCACGCACACACATGCGTAAGGAACATATAATCAATTCTCCTTGTTTTTAAGAGATGGATAACAAAGTACAAACAGGTGAAATGGTAGGATGCCTGGGATTTGTTTTAAAATACTTCAGCAAAAAATGAAAAAAAAGAAAGAAAATTAGAGAAGGGACACACAGTATGAACGTAGTGAAATCTGAATTGTGCAGATGAGTGGCAGGTGGTGCAAATGCAGATGCTGAGGCAGAGTCAGAGGACAGATGTTTCTGGAGGGTAATTCCCGTGAAAGGTAAAGAGGGGGGAAGCAGGATTAGTCGGGGGAAGCCTGTGGGTCGTGCTAACACCTCCCCACTGTGAGGGAAGAGGGAGGAGGTGACCATGGTGAAGATCTGATGATGCTGGCTGATCCAGTGGGTCAGCTTCCATTGACTCCTTGAGCTCAGCCCTCGCGGCTCTGTGCTCGCTCACTGGCTGGAGACTGCCCCAGAGCAGGAGGATCTTGGCATGGGTACCGGGGCACGTCCCCCCAAGTGCTGTGTCTGGAGACACTGCTGATCTCCAGCTTAAGTGCAAGTTTCCTCCCGATGAAAGAGACAAAGGGCTCACCTCCCAGGCTACATCACTGGTACAAAAGCCAGCCTACATGACTGTGCTATATATCTTTTAATATTTTAGACAGTTTCATTAAAAAACATTCAAAAATAGGAACTTCCCTGACAGTCCAGTGGTTAAGAGTCTGTGCTCTCAATACCAGGCACACAGGTTCAATCCCTAGGGGAGGAACTAAGAGATCCTGCATGCTGCGTATCTTGGCCAATAAACAAATAATATGTTCCAAAACAGTAGCAGAATTTAAATATACTTTGGAGGCAAGAAAGCACAGAGGTGACACTTCAGAAGATGAAATCAATGATAGAAGACAAACCTGAGACACTCAACCAGAATATAGAAGAAAACAATGAGACAAAAAGGAGCCTTTAAAGGAACCTCTGCTTTGAAGGACAGAGGGCTTCCCTGGTGGCTCAGACGGTTTAAAAAAAAAAAAAATCTGCCTGCAATGTGGGAGACACAGGTTCGATCCCTGGGACAGAAAGATCCCCTAGAGAAGGGAATGGCAACTCACTCCAGTATTCTTGCCTGGAGAATTCCATGGATAGAGGAGCCTGGCAGACTACAGTCCATAGGGTCTCAAAGAGTCTGACACGACTGAGTGCCTAACACTTTCACTTTTTTCTTTAAAGGACAGAAAACCAAAAGAAAGGATGAGTACCATGATACAGGAATGCTCAGCTTAGGTATTCATAAGCCTTCACATCTCATCTGAAGAATTTACGAGCCACAGAGTGATCCGAGCCCCAGGAAAAATGAATGAAAAAAGCACACTCAGAATACAGTGAAACTTGCCTTTTGATGTTGTTTTTACAAAGAAAATATAGCTCATTTATTTCTTTAAAACTGTCTTCTCTTTCTCACAATTCACTGTGTAGTAAATTTAGTCCAATCTGGTGAAAAACACGAATCTGATTCACTAAGTTGAACAGTCTTTTTTAGTTTTAATTCAGTTCATTTGGAACAGATTCTTTTCCGATCCCCGCCCCCAGTCCACCCTTCCACCTGTTGTGGCAGCAGGGGCCTCCTCAGAGCCGGGGGCTGAGAAGGGTTTCGGGGACCCACCTCGCTTCCTGTCATTCCTTCAGGTTCTTGAGTGATCGCCCTTGTCTGCTGGGTTGGTGTTACTCTACAGGGAACGTGGCTGAAGTTAGAGGCCAAAGAAGGCACCATTAGATTTCTTTCGGCTTCCCAGGACCCTTGGTTCTCTCCAGCTGCTTGGGTCTCCTCTCAGTCAGATTCCCTAGATTCCCCAGCCTGCCTCCTGCTGCGGGTCCCTGGCCCCTTGTCACAGCAGGCCTCTGGGTCTCAAGTCAGTTACCTTTGGACCGCCAGGCCCCAAAGACCTGTAGGAATCCCAGGTTCCACTCACATTTGGCAGGAGCTCCGGCCTTGTGCTATCTGCACAAACCATACCACTGGCTCCGCTGCGATGAAGAGTGTCATTTGTCTTCCACCTGTGAAGCAGTGTCCTGCCAGCGTCCCCAGGAACATCCTGTCCTCTACATGCCCCTCCAGCTCATCCCCTGTGTGGACACCCGTGTGCCTTCCCCAGCCACCGAGCCTTCCCTCCTTTTCCCCGAAGAAAGAGGAATCGTGGGAGCATCATGTCTAGCAACTTACAAAGAAATCAAAGTAAGGGTCTTTTCAGCCTTCTTCTCAACACAAATAGGAGCAAATTTTTGATCAAAGGATTAGATATCAAGCCAAACTGTCCCAGGTGCAAAAACCACAGGGACATGCTCAGCTAGAGAGGGACTTCGAAAATGAACCCCGCTCAGGCAACCAGAAGAAATACACCAGTGCACTCAAAAGATGTCTGTAAATCAAGAAGGGCAAAGTCAGAGTATGTAAGAGGTGAGCCCTGAAATAGATTAAATACATACTGTAAGTTATAAAGGGCTATTGTAAATATATAACACCGCAGAACACAAGTGTCAGAGACTTCCCTGACTGTCCAATGGTTAAGACTCTGTACTTTCAATGCAGAGGGTGTGGGTTTGATCCCTGGTCGAGGAACTAAGATCCCACATGGCTCACAGGAAAAAAAAAAAAAAAAATTTAAAGACTACAATTGTCGAAGTCTCTTTTCAAGGTAAGATATATTAAATTGTATAATAATGTGATGGAACTATAATCCCAGATAAAATTTTAAAAGCTTGTGAAGGGGTTGGGATAGCAAGGAGATGAGCCAAATTGCCTCATAACCCATGAAGAAAGTTTTTATTTTTGTGAAAAGAAATTTAGGCAACGTTTACTTTCTCAAAAAGGAAATCATATTCAGAAGCAAGTAGTTAAGGGTTACTGGATCAGTAAGTTGGAATATCTTAAATATATATATTTAAATATATATATAGGCTGGCTTGCCAAAGTCTATTCACTGATATAAGTTGGTGTTGATTGAGTGAACAGCTTTAAAACTGGTTTTGGGGACTACTTGTTGCCATGGTTACTGAACAATCAGTTTTTTTCTCAGTTTGTAGAAACTTGTTTTATTTTGCTTGTCTTTCGGTCTTCGTTCAGTCAAAACTGCAAAAGAGATTATCAGTGATTGGTCAAGTCTTCACCACAGGTGAAGCATTCTTGAAAACAACCTTTGTTTACAGACATCCGGTTTTCAGGTTGAGAGTTGAACCAGTGTGATTTTATCTGCTTTTGCTTGAATCATTTGGAGAATCATCTGTCACCATAATGACTGCCCAGAAGCATTTAAGATTCTATGCAACAGACACTGAACAACAATGAGGCCAATAAGAAGTTTTATATTTTATAAAGAGGGTCAAAGATAAGTTCCAGCAATTTCCTGTGTCTGAAACTCTGATACTTTGGCCACCTGATGCGAAGAACTGACTAACTAGAAAAGACCCTGATGCTGGGAAAGACTGAAGGCGGGAGGAGAAGGGGACAACAGAGGATGAGATGGTTGGATGGCATCACCAGTTCGATGGACATGAGTTTGAGCAACCTCTGAGAGTTGGTGATGGACAGGGAAGCCTGGCGTGCTGCAGTCCACGGGGTCACAAAGAGTCGGACACAACTGAGCTACTGAACTGACTGACTGATGTCAGTTGGCTTTTCTTTCTTTTTTTAATTTTAATTTTATATTGGTGTATAGTTGATTAACAACTTTGATTAATTGTGTTAGTTTAAGGTATACAGCAAAGTGATTCAGTTGTACACATACAATTCTTTTCCCACCTAGGTTATTCCAGAATATTGAGCAGAGTTCCCTGTGCTATATAGCAGGTCCTTGTCAGTTACCTATTTTAAATATAGCAGTGTGTACATGTCAATCCCATATCCCAGTCCAACCCTCCCTTACCACCCTTCCCCCGCCCCCCCAGTAACCATAAATTCATTCTCTGAGACTGTTCCTGGTGTTTAAACAAGTTCATTTGTATCATTTTTTTTTAGAAAGTGATATATAATACTTGTCTTTCTCTGACTTATTAACAGTGTGATAAGTGAAGACTGGCTTTTCTTTAGCTTAACTATCACTTGCTTTTGCTCCTTGCACAGTGTTTATTCAGGCAGCAATGGTATAGTTCAGTTCAGTTCAGTCACTCAGTCATGTCAGACTCTTTGCAACCCTATGGATTGCAGCATGCCAGGCCTGCCTATCCATCACCAACTCCCGAAGTTTACCCAAACTCATGTCCATTGAGTCGGTGATGCCATCCAACCGTCTCATCCTCTGTCGTCCCCTTCTCTTCCTGTCTTTAATCTTTCCCAGCATCAGGATCTTTTCAAATGAGTCAGTTCTTTGCATCAGGTGGCCAAAGTTTCATCTTCAGCATCAGTCCTTCCAATGGATATTCAGGACAGATTTCCTTTAGGATGGACTGGTTGGATCTCCTTGCAGTCCAGGGGACTCTCAAGAGTCTTCTCCAACACCACAGTTCAAAAGAATCAATTCTTTGGCGCTCAGCTTTCTTTATAGTTCAACTCTTACATCCATACATGACTGCTAGAAAAACCATAGCTTTGACTAGACTGACCTTTGTTGGTAAAGTAATGTCTCTGCTTTTTAATATGCTGTCTAGGTTGGTCATAACTTTTCTTCCAAGGAATAAACGTCTTTTAATTTCATGGCTGCAATCACCATCTGCAGTGATTTTCAAGCCCAAGAAAATAAAGTCTGTCACTATTTCCACTGTCTTTCCATCCATTTGCCATGAAGTGATGTGACCAGATGCCATGATCTTAGTTTTCTGAATGTTGAGTTTTAACCCAACTTTTTCACTCTCCTCTTTCACTTTCATCAAGAGGCTCTTTAGTTCTTCTTCACTTTCTGTCATAAGGGTGGTGTCATCTGCATATCTGAGGTTATTGATATTTCTCCCGGCAATCTTGATTCCAGGTTGTGCTTCTTCCAGCCCAGCATTTCTCATGATGTACTCTGAATATAAGGTAAATAAACAGGGTGACAATATATAGCCTTGATATACTCCTTTCCCTATTTGGAAACAGTCTGTTGTTCCATGTCCAGTTCTGTTGCTTCCTGACCTGCATACAGATTTTTCAAGAGGCAGGTCAGGTGGTCTGGTATTCCCATCTCTTTCAGAATTTTCCACAGTTTGTTGTGATCCACACAGTCAAAGGCTTTCGCATAGTCAATAAAGCAGAAATAGATGTTTTTCTGGAACTCTTGCTTTTTTGATGGTCCAGCGGATGTTGGCAATTTGATCTCTGGTTCCTCTGCCTTTTCTATATCCAGCTTGAACATCTGGAAGTTCATGGTTCACATACTGTTGAAGCCTGGCTTGGAGAATTTTGAGCATTACTTTACTAGAGATGAGTGCAATTGTGCAGTAGTTTGAGCATTCTTTGGCATTGCCTTTCTTTGGGACTGGAATGAAAACTGACCTTTTCCAGTCCTGTGGTCACTGCTGAATTTTCCAAATTTGCTGGCATATTGAATGTAGCAGTTTCGCAGCATCATCTTTTAGGATCTGAAATAGCTCAACTGGAATTCCATCACCTCCACTAGCTTTGTTTGTAGTGATGTTTCCTAAGGCCCACTTGACTTTGCATTCCAGGATGTCTGGTTCTAGGTGAGTGATCATACCATCATGATTATCTGGGTCATGAAGATCTTTTTGTAGAGTTCTGTGTATTCTTGCCACCTCTTCTTAATATCATCTGCTTCTGTTAGGTCCATACCATTTGTCCTTTATTGTACCCATTTTTGCATGAAAAGTTCCCTTGGTATCTCTAATTTTCTTGAAGAGATTTCTAGTCTTTCCCATTCTATTGTTTCCCTCTATTTCTTTGCCATGATCACTGAGGAAGGCTTTCTTATCTCTCCTTGCTATTCTTCAGATCTCTGCATTCAAATGAGTATATCTTTCCTTTTATCCTTTGCTTTTCACTTCTCTTCTTTTCACAGCTATTTGTAAGGCTTCCTCAGACAGCCATTTTGCTTTTTTGCATTTCTTTTTCTCGGGGATGGTCTTGATCCCTGTTTCCTGTATAGTGTCAGGAACCTCCATCCATAGTTCTTCAGGCACTCTGTCTATTAGATCTAATCCCTTGAATCTATTTCTCACTTCCACTGTATAATCGTTAGCGATTTGATTTAGATCATACCTGAATGGTCTAATGGTTTTCCCTACTTTCTTCAATTTAAGTCTGAATTTGGCAATAAGGAGTTCATGATCTGAGCCACAGTCAGCTCCTGGTCTTGCTTTTGCTGACTGTATAGAGCTTCTCCATCTTTGGCTGCAAAGAATATAATCAATCTGATTTTGATATTGATCATCCGGTGATGTCCATGTGTAGAGTCTTCTCTTGTGTTGTTGGAAAAGGGTGTTTACTATGACCAGTGCATTCTCTTGGCAAAACTCTATTAGCTTTTGCCCTGCTTCATTTTGTACTTCAATGCCAAATTTGCCTGTTATTCCAGGTGTTTCATGACTTCCTACTTTTTCATTCCAGTCCCCTATAATGAAAAGGTAGAGATCCCTCCCTAATTGGCCAAAGGAAAATCTGTAGATATTTTATTATCCATAATTACTTTAAGGAAGGGTGTGTTCAGTCATGTCCGACTCTTTGCACCTCTTGGACTGTAGCCCACCAGGCTCCTTTGTCCATGGGATTCTCTGGCTGTGTACTAGAGTAGGTTGCCATGCCTTCCTCCAGGGGATCTTCCTGACCCAGGCTGAACCATGTCTCCTGTGGATTCTTTACCGCTGTGCCACCAGGGAAGGCTGGTGGATTCATTTAGAAAAAAGTAAGTTTAATATTATTATTACATATTTAGAACCCATAGAGGAAGACAACTGTCTAAAATCTACTTGGAAGTATCCAAACATTGCCTTGGCCATGGAACCCATCTATACTGTATCTCTGGCTTTCTCAGATTAACTACAGATAGAGTATGAATTACCTGTGTCCTCTGCCAGCCTGAAAAAGTGTCCCAGTCAGTGTTTACTATCGTAGCAAATGTGCCTTTATGGGTCATCTTGTCTGACAGAGGAGTTTTTCAAGTGTGCATTTGAGATTTGATATAGTTCTTCCAGGTAGCAATGCAGGTTTTGCCAGATCTTACTTTATAAACCATACAACCTGGTCATTTCTAGAGTTTCTTTTCATAATTTTGCAGGCCATAGTCCCAGTATTTATTACAGAATAATCTTTGATCTTCTTCAGGCACTTAATGTTTGTCATTGCTTTAAATGAAGTCTTTGTATAGGGACCTCGTTAGAGTAGCATTGACTACCATGTGTAACATGGTTAACTAGTAGGAAGCTGCTGTACAGCACAGGGAGCTCAGCTCAGTGCTCTGTGACAACCTAAAGGAGTGGGACGGTGGGGGGTGGAGAAAGGAGGCTCAGAGGGAGGGGATATATGTATACTTATGGCTGATTCACATTGTTATACGGCTGAAACCAACAGATCATTGTAAAGTAATTATCCTCCAATTAAAAATAAATTTTAAGTTTGTTTAGCATGAAGGTTATTTATATATTTACACAGTATTTTATATTATTTCTAAAGTATTTAAATTTTTAAAGTATTTTAAAAGATCTAGGATATATATAGCACACTACTTTATATAGTTTCTTTTTTCTGTCTTAACTTTTTAAAAACAGCTTTATTAAGCTATAGTTCACATAAAATTTATCCATCTTACGTATACAATTCAGTGGCTTTACATAGATTTTTTGAGTTGTGTAACTATCACTACAATCTATTTTTAAAACACTTCTGTTATATAATCCACTTTTGGACAATAATTATTTGGGGTACCATCATGGCACCTATTTGCTATTCACTAAGAAATTTATTTTTCAATATTATAAAGTACCTAGGAAAAAATTTTTAACTATTTTTTTCTGCAGCATATTAAATAAGAGGATTATTTTAAAACACATCAGCTACCAGTTATAGTTACTGTTTTATTTTAATAGTCAGTTCAGTTCAGTCGCTCAGTCGTGTCTGACCCTTTGCGACCCCATGAATCACAGCACACTAGGTCTCCCTGTCCATCACCAAATCCTGGAGTTCACTCAGACTCATGTCCATCGAGTCAGTGATGCCATCCAGCCATCTCATCCTCTGTCGTCCCCTTCTCCTCCTGCCCCCAATCCCTCCCAGCATCAGAGTCTTTTCCAATGAGTCAACTCTTTGCATGAGGTGGCCAAAGTACTGGAGTTTCAGCTTTAGCATCATTCCTTCCAAAGAAATCCCAGGGCTGATCTCCTTCAGAATGGATTGGTTGGATCTCCTTGCAGTGCAAGGGACTCTCAAGAGTCTTCTCCAACACCACACTTCAAAAGCATCAATTCTTTGGCACTCAGTCTTCTTCACAGTCCAACTCTCACATCCATACATGACCACAGGAAAAACCATAGCCTTGACTAGATGGACCTTTGTTTGCAAAGTAATGTCTCTGCTTTTTAATATGCTGTCTAGGTTGGTCATAACTTTCCTTCCAAGGAGTAAGTGTCTTTTAATTTCATGGCTGCAGTCACCATCTGCAGTGATTTTGGAGCCCAAAAAAATAAAGTCTGACACTGTTTCCACATCTATTTCCCATGAAGTGATGGGACCGGATGCCATGATCTTCATTTTCTGAATGTTGAACTTTAAGCCAACTTTTTCACTCTCCACTTTCACTTTCATCAAGAGGCTTTTTAGTTCCATTTCACTTTCTGCCATAAGGGTGGTGTCATCTGCATATCTGAGGTTATTGATATTTCTCCTGGCAATCTTGATTCCAGCTTGTGCTTCTTCCAGCCCAGCATTTCTCATGATGTACTCTGCATATAAGTTAAATAAGCAAGGTGACAATATATAGCCTTGATGTACTCCTTTTCCTATTTGGAAACAGTCTGTTGTTCCATGTCAAGTTCTAAATGTTGCTTCCTGACCTGCGTACAAATTTCTTAAGAGGCAGATCAGGTGGTCTGGTATTCCCATCTCTTTCAGAATTTTCCACAGTTTATTGTGATCCACACAGTCAAAGGCTTTGGCATAGTCAATAAAGCAGAAATAGATGTTTTTCTGGAACTCTCTTGCTTTTTCCATGATCCAGCGGATGTTGGCAATTTGATCTCTGGTTCCTCTGCCTTTTCTAAAACCAGCTTGAACATCAAGAAGTTCACGGTTCACATATTGCTGAAGGCTGGCTTGGAGAATTTTGAGCATTACTTTACTAGCATGTGAGATGAGTGCAATGCATTCTTTGGCCTTGCCTTTCTTTGGGATTGGAATGAAAACTGACCTTTTCAAGTCCTGTGACCACTGCTGAGTTTTCCAAATTTGCTGGCATATTGAGTGAAGCACTTTCACAGCATCATCTTTCAGGATTTGAAATAACTCTACTGGAATTCCATCACCTCCACTAGCTTTGTTTGTAGTGAAGCTTTCTAAGGCCCACTTGACTTCACATTCCAGAATGTCTGGCTCTAGGTCAGTGATCACACCATCGTGATTATCTGGGTCATGAAGATCTTTTTTGCAGAGTTTTTCTGTGTATTCTTGCCATCTCTTCTTAATATCTTCTGCTTCTGTTAGGTCCATACCATTTCTGTCTTTTATCAAGCCCATCTTTGCATGAAATGTTCCCTTGGTATCTCTAATTTTCTTGAAGAGATCTCTAGTCTTTCCCATTCTGTTGTTTTCCTCTATTTCTTTGCATTGATCGCTGAAGAAGGCTTTCGTATCTCTTCTTGCTATTCTTTGGAACTCTGCATTCAGATGTTTATATCTTTCCTTTTCTCCTTTGCTTTTCACTTCTCTTCTTTTCATGGCTATTTGTAAGGCTTCCTCAGACAGCCATTTTGCTTTTTTGCATTTCTTTTCCATGGTGATGGTCTTGATCCTTGTCTCTTGTACAATGTCACGAACCTCCATCCATAGTTCATCAGGCACTCTATCTATCAGATCTAGGCCCAAATTCATAAGGGATTTGATTTAGGTCATACCTGAATGGTCTAATGGTTTTCCCTACTTTCTTCAACTTAAGTCTGAATTTGGCAATAAGGAGTTCATGATCTGAGCCATAGTCAGCTCCTGGTCTTGTTTTTGCTGAATGTATAGAGCTTCTCCATCTTTGGCTGCAAAGAATATAATCAATCTGATTTCGGTGTTGACCATCTGGTGATGTCCATGTGTAGTCTTCTCTTGTGTTGTTGGAAGAGGGTGTTTGTTATGATCAGTGCATTTTCTTGGCAAAACTCTATTAGTCTTTGCCCTGCTTTATTCCGTATTCCAAGGCCAAATTTGCCTGTTATTCCAGGTGTTTCTTGACTTCCTACTTTTGCATTCCAGTCCCCTATAATGAAAAGGACATCTTTTTGGGTGTTAGTTCTAAAAGGTCTTGTAAGTCTTCATAGAACTGTTCAACTTCAGCTTTTCAGCGTTACTGGTTGGGGTATAGACTTGGATTACTGTGATATTGAATGGTTTGCCTTGGAAACGAACAGAGATCATTCTGTTGTTTTTGAGATTGCCTCCAAGTACTGCATTTTGGACTCTTTTGTTGACCATGATGGCTACTCCATTTCTTCTGAGGGATTCCTGCCCGCAGTAGTAGATATAATGGTCATCTGAGTTAAATTCACCCATTCCAGTCCATTTCAGTTTGCTGATTCCTAGAATGTTGACATTCACTCTTGCCACCTCTTGTTTGACCACTTCCAATTTGCCTTGATTCATGGACCTGACATTCCAGGTTCCTATGCAATATTGCTCTTTACAGCATCATACCTTGCTTCTATCACCAGTCACATCCACAGCTGGGTATTGTTGTGCTTTGGCTCCATCCCTTCATTCTTTCTGGAGTTATTTCTCCACTAATCTCCAGTAGCATATTGGGCACCTACTGACCTGGGGAGTTCCTCTTTCAGTATCCTATCATTTTGCCTTTTCATACTGTTCATGGGGTTCTCAAGGCAAGAATACGGAAGTGGTTTGCCATTCCCTTCTCCAGTGGACCACATTCTATCAGATCTCTCCACCATGACCTGCCCGTCTTGGGTTGCCCCACGGGCATGGCTTAGTTTCATTGAGTTAGACAAGGCTGTAGTCCTAGTGTGATTAGATTGACTAGTTTTCTGTGAGTATGGTTTCACTGTGTCTGCCCTCTGATGCCCTCTTGCAACACCTACTGTCTTACTTGGGTTTATCTTACCTTGGGCATGGGGTATCTCTTCACGGCTGCTCCAGCAAAGCGCAGCTGCTGCTCCTTACCTTGGACGAGGGGTATCTCCTCACCACCACCCTTCACGGGCACAGGAGGGCCTAGAGGAGCTATCCCATTTTAGTAATATCATATGCCATAAAGAAGGCTGAACAGGTTAGACATTTGAACTTGGCATCTAGTAAAGTACTGGATTTTATAAGAGAAGCTGGACTATTTCTTAAAAATCAAGCCTAATATTGTCATTTTATTATAAATATGAGACCCATCAACAAACATTATGAGGTCAGAATTTGTTACTGAAGTGTCCAAAAATTCTGTTCTGGGCGTGGACACTTCTTGAATTAAAGAAATATAATGATGGATTCTTTCCCATTGAGTAAGGGTTATAGAGTTACTATATTATGAGTGTTAAATCAGTGAATAGTAATACAGGAGAAGATTACAAGAATTCATGGTTAATCAACTAGTGTAAAAATGGTGAATGACTTCCGATAGCAATAAGAATTTCTTACATTTGGCTACCTTAGATTTAAAGCCTAGCGCAAGTTCTAAAGACATTTTCTCTGATTTAGTTGATACTTGTTGTAATAGTTGATAGTTGATACTTGTAATTGTTCTATGGTAGTGATCTGAGCATCCGCTATTGAATTAAGAGTTAAGTTGAAAGTTGAGGATTCTTTGATAATGTCATGCTGTTGAGTGAATTACCCTAATGAATGACTTAACTTGTTCTTGTTTGCACAGAAAGAAAGGTTTATACAGTCCTGGAGGAATCAATTTGGATTCTTAAAAACTCTGATCCAAATTAATCTGCCCTTGTCTTGGTGTCTTTCACCCATAGGAATTCCAAGACCACAAGTAGTTCTTTGGTAGTTGCTATGGTTTTTCCAGTGGTCATGTATGGACGTGAGAGTTGGACTGTGAAGAAGGCTGAGCGCTGAAGAATTGATGCTTTTGAACTGTGGTGGTGGAGAAGACTCTTGAGAGTCCCTTGCACTGCAAGGAGATCCAACCAGTCCATTCTGAAGGAGATCAGCCCTGGGATTTCTTTGGAAGGAATGATGCTAAAGCTGAAACTCCAGTACTTTGGCCACCTCATGCGAAGAGTTGACTCATTGGAAAAGACTCTGATGCTGGGAGGGATTGGAGGCAGGAGGAGAAGGGGATGACAGAGGATGAGATGGCTGGATGGCATCACTGACTTGATGGACGTGAGGCTGAGTGAACTCCGGGAGTTGATGATGGACAGGGAGGCCTGGCGTGCTGTGATTCATGGGGTCTCGAAAAGTCGGACATGACTGAGCAACTAAACTGAACTGAACTTAACTGAATTATATATAGTGAAAGTAGGACTTTCCTATAAAGTAGGATTATTATATTGTCTTATAATGTATAAAAACTTTAGAACTTTTTTGTCTAGAAGCAGGTGCTACCCTTTAAATTTGTAGGTATTTTATCACAAAGAATAAGTAAGTATTCCTTTGATAAATAATTTCAAACATCCATCTTGGATTAGGTCACAGTACTGTTAGAGATTTTCACTATTTGAATGAGTCTAACAAACTTTGGTAAATGAAGCTTCTTTTCCTGTAAGCTCTCTACAATGTATTATGCACACTCCAATTTGCCTTTTGTTGTCTTTTTTTACTTTAAGGTTACATTTTTTTTCTTAAAGCATAGTTTCCTTATTACAAGTCAGTTTGCTTTTCTTTTTTCAGACAACTTCAGCATTTTACTTTGAAGGATCTGATGTTCTATGGTGATGGAATTAACGGTAGAAAGCTGTATTATTGTGTAAGCAAATACAATACCTCTTAGGAGTTTAAGAGGAAGATGGAAATATTGGTACTAGTGTACTCCATGGAGTGGCGTCAATGGATAGATTTTAGACTATTGTCTTTTGATATATTAGCCAAGATAAATTGGTTCATACAATGGCCTTCTGTTTATAATATCAGTAGGTATCCTGCTTCAGAAGTTCCAAGGTCTTAAAAAACAGAAAACAACCATTTCAGTTGGTTTATGTGGAGAACCATTAGTTACATTGATTTTTAACTTCACTATTTTTAAGATGATCTAGAAATGCCTAGCCACTTATTGGATATATTCTAAGTTGAAAACTCCATAGGTTAATTTATTTTTTCTTATTAAAATCTTTAATTCAGATCTGAAGCCATTTACAAAAAGAAAGGACAAAGCTCCTTTTATTTCTGTCCTTGAGTATACGCCTAGAAAACAGCTTGAAAATTTCCTAAAATCTATTTTTTATCTTTATTTACCAAAAATTTTGAAGCTTAATTTAAACTTTTAATAAAATAAAGGCTTAATTTAAAAAAATTACACAATTAAGTTTTTAAAATATTTTCTTTTCTAGACTGCTTCTCATAAATAGCATACTAACTGAAGAGTTAACAATGAATTGATGAGTTGGTATAGATCTTTAGTTCAGGATAATAAGCGGCTAGCAAAGTCCTAAATTCCATAGGAATTTCTACTTGTCCTTTTGAGGTTTAGGAAATTCTTTAATTATAGCCATTAACTTGGGTCTAGAGAGTGTCTTAATTCACCTTCTATAGATTTGTATTCTGTCAAGCACATTTACAATGCGACTGTTCTTTCCTTAGAAAACCCTGGAGATTATTCAGATGTAAGATCAGGTAAAGCTCTGTAGCAAACAAGAGAGATTCAGGGAGGATAAGTTCCAGAAAGTTTCAAAGTCTTGGAGAAAGACTATGTTGTATCACAATTTTCAGAAGATTTAGCCTGTCTATTTAAAAAACTGCTATTGACTAATTAGTGTTGTTTGTTTTAAACAGATTAATTTATCCATTTTGACATTTCAAATCTCAAATGTTATTTTAAAATTATTTTAAGTCAATTTTTTTAATTAAAAAAATGTTTTTACTGTTTATTGACTTCCCTGTAGCTCAGATGGTAAAGAATCTGCCTGCAATGCAGGAGATGCAGGCTCGATCCCTGTGTGGGGAAGATCCTCTGGAGAAGGGAATGGAAACCCACTCCAGTATTCTTGCCTGGAGAATCCCATGATTTCCATGTAGCTCACCCAGAGAAGCCTGGTGAGCTACAGTCCATGGGGTCACAAAGAGTTGGACACAACTGAGCAACTAACAATACTACAACTAAGTTAAGTGCAACAGTTAGGATTATAGTGCAACTTTATGTATAAAAGGAAGCTTTCCTATGAGAAGATTGAGAATCTGACATAAACAGATCCATGATGAACTAGAAAAAAAGCCATGACAGTTGGTCAACAGTTTGTGTGTATCAATTAATTTGTGCCCAGCTCATATACCAGGTGGAGGTGGGGAAGGGAAACTGTGATTGATAAGAGACCACAGATTGACAAGACAAGGCGTACACACAGGAAAGTTCTCTAGGGACCTACAAAGTTTGGCCACTCTCTATTCCACAAATTTGTTGCAGATTTATTGTTGTTCAGTTGCTAAGTTGTATCTGACTCTTTGCGACCCCATGGACTATAGCATGCCAGAGTCCTCTGTCCTCCACTATCTCCTGGAGTTTGCTTTAGGACTGGTTGGTTTGGTCTCCTTGCAATCCAGGGGACTCTTCAAGAGTCTTCTCTGGCACCACAATTAGAAAGCATCAACTCTTCGATGTTCAGCCTTCTTTATCGTCCAACTCTCACATCCGTACATAACAGCTGGAAAAACCATAGCTTTAACTAGATGGATCTTTGTTGGCAAACTGATGTCTCTGCTTTTTAATATGCTGTCTAGGTTTGTCATAGCTTTCCTTCAAAGGAGCAAGCATCTTTTAATTTCATTGCAGATTTAGCAGATCTCTGAAGTCAGAACCTACTTGGACTGGACTGGAGACTTATCAGACAGATACCATCCATCAGCTCTCTGACACATACATTCAACAGAAACTCCAGGACAAAACAAAACTACACAAAGTAAAACTTTGTACTTAGAAACAAAAGAAAAAACAAAGCAATCAGCAGGAGAATAAGCTGGTCAATGGAAAATATATTTATCCAGTGGTCTAACTCCAAAATAGAAAATCGAGTAACCTTGTACAAAGACATAGGCTTAATTAGCAAATGTTGCACTTCCAAATCAAAGAACTAATTACTGAAGAAAAGGAAAAAAAAAAAATGACACTTCATTACCTTATATAAAGACCTGACTCTGGTGGCCTTATGCAAAGATTCATTTGGCTACAGATCCTAGAACAAAATGAATTCAGCAACAACAGCTCAGCGATACCAGTCAGATCATTGCTGGGCTTGCATCTCTGGCAGCAGATGAGTGGAGTTTGGGCACAAAGGCCCCAGTGAGCACACCTAAGGGCTACCTTGGATGATGCCATGCAGTGGTCTTCTGAATTATGTCAGTGGCACTTGCAGAATTCTCAAAGAATAATGAGGCTACCATTTAACTTCTAAAATACGCACATTTACATGCATTGCTCACTGTAGTCAGGGAGAGCAGGGCTGGCCAGGCACATTCTCTCTAAGCAGAGCAGAGTGCTAATCTTATTTGGGTTTTGGAGAAGCATGGAACCAAGGGACCAGTGGGCTTTCGGAAGAGGGCTGGCATTGTCAGAAGTGTGCTTGCTCACGCGTGACTGCTATTGACGGATTAGCCCTCTGTGGAGTGTGTGTAGATCAAGTCTATCTCTACATAGCTAAATTACAGAAACCAGAGATTGACACTGACTGGCTGACTTGCAAAAGCATGTTCCCTGAATTGAGTTGTCACTGATTAATTGAACAGGCTTAAAATACATTCTGGGAGCTACTTATTACCATGGCTACAGAGCAATTCATTTTTTTTTCTAAGTTTTTGGAAACTTTTAAAATTTCGTTTTGAAGGAAGACTGTACTAGGTCTGATCCTTGGCTCTGTCACTTAATTTGCTTAATAGCTCTGTGTTTGGGGAGATTACTGGATCACTCTAAACCTCAAGAAAAATGAAATGACTGTGTCTACTTTGCATGATTAGAAAACAATATGTTAAAAGCACCTTGTATTTATCACATTTAATAAATAATACATTTTATTTTATAATATAAAATAAACAAAAATAAAAACACTTTACAGAAAGCTTATTATGTGCCAGTTTTTTTTCTAGGCTTTTACATATTTTATTCATTTGAACCTATAAGCAACCCTCTAGTATAGGTACTATATTCTCATTCCTCTCATGTTACAGATAAGCAAATGGGGACACAAGGCCATTAAGCAAAATGCTCTATGTCACATGGTTACTAACTGGTAGAGCTGAACTTAGGCAGTCTGCATTTTTATGTTTAACCACTATACTAAACTGCTAATCTAACACACAATGAAGAAATACATGGTAAATGTGTATATATTATTTATAATTGTGTACATATTTATAGAGATAAAGAAACTACCAGAGAATGATGAAGAGGGATCAAATTTTCAATAAATGTATTGGAGAAATGGCACTGGGTTAATTAAAGAAATTAGAAAATTTCTTTTTCCTTTAATGGTAATTTGAACCATTTTTTCCATCCAAGACAATAGGAAAAGCTGGACAAAAATTATAAAAAGAAAGGAGATTGAAGTCATGGAAAACTTTAAATAATAATGAAGAACCACTGGGATAATCTTTAGGATAAGACTGATTTTAGCAGAGTGGTCTTATCATTTATGGGGCTTCCCTGGTGGCTCAGGCGGTAAAGCATCTGCCTACAATGTGGGAGACCCGGGTTCAATCCCTGGGTCAGGAAGATCCCCTGGAGAAGGAAATGGCAACCCACTCCAGTACTCTTACCTGGAAAATCCCATGGATGGAGGAGCCTGGTAGGCTACAGTCCATGGGGTCGCAAAGAGTCGGACACGACTGAGCAACTTCACTTCACTTTAACTGAAACATACATTTATTGATTACTTCACTTCACTTCTCTTATCATTTAGAGCCATCTTTTCCTGGGGCCATTTGCTGACAGGCAGAAGAGAGCATTGAGAACATGAGCAGGCGTTTTCACAGCCTTGTGGGATTGAAGAGAAGACAGCTGGAGAATCAGCCACCTAAAGATGGGGCCCTCTTTGCCACTCCACGGACTGTAGCCGGCCAGGCTCCTCTCCATGGGATTTTCCAGGCAAGAATACTGGAGTGGGTAGCCATTTCCTTCTCCAGGGTATCTTCCTGACCCTAGGATCAAACCCAGGTCTCCTGCACTGCCGGCAGATTCTTTACTGTCTGAGTCACCAGGGAAGCCCAGAGATCTGGTGGACCCAACTTAGTTTGATAACCAAGAGACATTCATGGGCAGAGCTATTTGTAACAGCCACAAATTGGAAGAAAAGGAGCCCAAAGCACATAAATACCACATGACATATCCTTACAAAGAAATACATTACAGCAAAGACCAAGAAAGCACTAAAGTACGTGAAACTACATAGATGAATGAAAAAGTTAGTGGATGAAGCCCTGCACAAAATAATATAAACAGTGTTACTCCATTTATATTAAGTTCAAAACCAGGCAAAACTAAAACAATATTTGGGATGCACACATACATGTTAAATATATTTAAGAAGTCAAGGAAATTATTATGATAAAATTTGGAGCAGG
This sequence comes from Bos mutus, assembly GCF_027580195.1. Lineage (NCBI taxonomy): Eukaryota > Metazoa > Chordata > Mammalia > Artiodactyla > Bovidae > Bos > Bos mutus. Next base: position 52,497,774 of record NC_091630.1, on the reverse strand, counting down.
GAGTATATCTGAGGCAGAAACAGAAATAAACAGAAATAGAAATAAACAGAAATAATAGAGAAATACTCTAAAATGCATCCATAAAAAGATATCTTTTGTGGGCATTACAGTTATGTTTTCAAAATATTCAACACTATGAGAAAAAATGCTTGTAATTTGAGAAATAAAAATGCAAGTATTGAGAAGAATATATACAGTATAATTTCAATTATGCAAAATATATAGTTATGTATGTATGAGCATATAACACACATATATGATTTAAGGGAAAGATTGACAAAAAATATATCAAATGTTTTATTTCTGGTTATTAGAATGGCCATAAATCTTATTGTTTCACTTTTTTATGTCCTATATTTCCCATTTTTCTACTGTCAAATTTTTTTTAATATATGAAATAAATTTTTGATGAAAGAGAAAAGTTGTAGAGTTAATTTTACCATCTTCCAATATCTCAAAGAGGCAAAAAACAATTCACGGCCATTTAATTCTATGTAAGAGAGAATCCATAACGTTCCTTAGTAGTTTATCTCAAAGGTTAGTATTTTAAATCTTATTTAAATTTCTGAAATCTTCCTTGGATTAGGAATCCTTAGATAGAAACTACACAGTAATTTATCATATTTATGTTAATAATATACAAATATTTGAGCAATCAAGAATTTTTCTCTCTTAATGCAATTCAATAATATAAGAAGGTGATGAAATTCTACTTATTGTAAGTACCATTTGTTATTTAAGCAGGAAAATATTGTAATTTGTCTCAGATGCATTGTTGGTGCAGTCTGGAAAGAAACTAGATTGGAAGCAGGTGGTCTTTATTTGTTTAGCCCCCTGGGAAGATAAAGCATCTTATTAAATGTAGTGCCACTCCAGTCTCAGCAGAAGAGTTCTACAAATCGCCATATTTAGAGCTTAGAATACAATGTCTGATTTTAAAGACAAATTTTGTGAGAAAGTTCAAAGAAGCTGTTTAAAATTAATTGGCCACTTTTTATAACTGAGCAAATATAGTTAGAAATCCAAGTAAATAAAGTCCATTTTCATGGTGAAAAGCTATTAATGGATAGTTTTTTGTTTGTATCAGTTTAACTCTTTTTCTAGCATCAGGGACAGGGGAGCCTGGTGGGCTGCCGTCTATGGGGTCGCACAGAGTCGGACACGACTGAGGCGACTTAGCAGCAGCAGCAGCATCAAATACATTCAGTTTAATCTAGGAAATCACTTTATATCATATGTATGAACATGGCAGAAGGACATCAGAAGCTCCTACTTCAGAATTATAAACACAACTTGGCTACCTTTAAAAGTAAGAGGTCAGATTCATCAAAGTCAGCAACAGTCATTAACCTAAGCATAATTCTTAGATGATATGGTACGCTGTCCAGAAAATTATTTCTATAGAAGAAAAATACATAAGTAGAAAAAATGAAAGCTTGAAATTAAGGAAGGGGGAAAATAAGCAAATATATCCTCATACGAACAGCCAACTCATTGGAAAAGATCCTGACGCTGGGAGAGATGAAAGCAGAAGGAGAAGGGGGCATCAGAGGATGAGATGGTTGGATGGCATCACCAATTCAATGGACATGAACTTGGGCAAACTCCAGAAGATAGTGCAAGACAAGGAGGCCTGGCTTGCTGCAGTCCATGGAGTCACAGAGTCAGACACGACTGAGCTACTGAACAACATCCTTGTTTTCCCCAACTGTTTTCTCTTATATAAATTTCTTCCCTTGAATTGTAGTAGGATGAAATATTCAACCGAATCACCTTAGTATAGGAAGGCAAGTCATTTTAAAAGTTGTTTTTTTAACTGATGGGGGAACCATAATTCCACTCCCAAAGTTTTCCTGTGGAAAATTCAATAACCTCTCTTGATTCTTCTGCCCTTTGACACAAATGAAGTAAATAGTGTTGTCAGATTTTTAAAGAGCTGGCATGTGGAAGAGGACTCAGAGCAAATATATCAGGTAAGACCTACACACCCACCACAGGAGCACATGGAGGACTCAGCTTGCACTAGAACTTTCCCAGTCTGGAGGGAAGGCATTTGTGGGAAGAGCCTCTGCATTCTTGAAGAGGTCTATGGTCACTCTTCTCTGTAAGACAGAAATTACAGTGAGAAATTCTACTCAAAATGAGATCCCTCGATTCAGTGGGGATCCCTCGGTTCAGTGGGGATGATGGGATCCCAGGATGACTGCACTTAATCACCAAAGACAAGGTGGGAAAAATAGTCTGACTTCTGGAGATCTATGTGATGTTGACTAGTTGATCACGGTCTCCTTAGAAAATACATAGTTGGCAGCCTGCTGAATTTTAAGTTGATCTGTATAAACTGAAGAGTTCTAGGTCTAGTGAACAGATGCCTAACTTGAATCATCAAAGCAAAGAATCCTGGTGTAACTGAGAAGGACCCTATGGAGAATTGTGCAGGATCTGATCACATATCCTGTGACACCCTCACTTCCCACCTGGCTTTTAAAAATGCTTTGCTGAAACCCTTTGGGGAGCTCAAGGCTTTTTAGGGCATGAGCCGCCTTGTCTCCTTGTGTGGCCCTGCAATAAACCCTTTTCTGTTCCAAACTCCCAATTTTTCAGTTTGACCTTACTGTGTGTTGGGCACATGAACTTGTGTTAATACTAGCCCCTCAATCAATTCCCAGACCTAAGTGAACTTACAGCCACAGTTAGAATGTCAGTGGGGTAGGAAAACCTTGCAGGTCTGGAGTAAGGAGGCTGTTTACTCTCTAAATAAATATCCAACTTATGGTGCCGGTTTTCCCATAGCCAAGACTCATGGGTCCAGGAATCAGTGGGTAGAAATAGGAGTTGCTCCCCCTATTTTTAATCCCAATGACCCAACAGCAAAATTTCTGCTGTCACCACAGCTTTAGGCTCTGGCTGTCTAGAGCAGGGGCCCCTAGCCTCCAGGATCTAATGTCTGGTGAGGTGTGGTGGAGCTGATGTAATAATATAATAATAGAAATAAACTGTACAATAAATGTAATACACTTTAATCATCCTGAAATCATCCCTCCCCCATCCTGGTCCCTGGTCCCTTGGTGACGGCTGATCTAGAGGTCTTCATTCCAGAGTGAAGAAAGTTTTCACCAGGAGGCACACAGTGGTTTTACTGAACTGATATCTGCATGTTGGACTATTCATTCATTTGAATGAATAAGAAAAAAGGAGGTTACTGTACTGGCTGGGTAGACAATCCTGATTACCCAGAGGAAATCAGGTTGTTAGTACACAACAGAAGTAAAGAAGAATATACACAAACCACAGGAGATCCGTTTCTTAGGGCAGTTCTCCCAGTACGTCTTATCATTAAAGTCAATATAAAACCACAACAATCAATTCAGGCAGGAAATGATCACCCACAGCCTTCAGGAATGAAAGTCTGGGTCACCTTACCACGCAAAGAACCATGGCCAACAAAGATGCTCACTAAAAGCAGAGGGAACATGTCCTGGATGATGGAAAAGGATAGTTAGAAATATGAGCAGCAAAAATAAAAGCTGTAATACTTATGAGTATTTCTTCCTTATTGTGTTATAAATATATTTGTGAGTGTGTGTGTGTATAAAATATTTTTGTTTTCTTTCATCTCTTATCCCCTTATTAATCTAACATAAGGTGTATGTATATCAGTTAACTTTACATAGCAGTGTTCAAACTGCAAACAATCAAAAAAGAAGAGTAAACACCACCCAAGTTCTTTGCATCCTTTTCTGAGTAAAGAAAGACAACATTTTTGGTTGTACTCAGGATAGTCATGTCATGTTAGGCAGACATACAACTTAGTTATTGTCTTTATTTGGAGATTAAGTATGTCTTAAAAGAGATGTGTTTGGATGCCAAGTTGAAAAGGGATGAAATGTTTTAAATGTCTGCTAGGCTATGTTACAGTCCTGAGTTATTCAATCAAACACCAAGGCTATGAAGGTGTTTGGTAGATATGATTAAGGTCCAGAATCAGTTGAGTGCAGAAGGGTGATTACCCTGGATAATCTATGTGGGCCTGACTGACTCAGTCAGTGGAACATTCTTAAGAGTTGATATTTCCTTGAAGAAGAAGAAATCCTGCCTATACAGCTGCTGTGACCCATGCCTAAGAGTTCAAGGCTGCCCTCCCAAGAGCCTGCCCTCTGGATTTCAGACTTGCCTAGCCTGACACCACATCACGTGAGCCAAATGCTCACACTAAATCTCTTAATGTGTATTTCTTACTGGTGTGTTTCTCTGGTCGAACTCTGACTAATAACCTATCTTATTCTCAGTATCAAAGCACTAATTGTAAGGTTCAGAATATATTACAGGAACCTCAAAAACTATTTAAATAGATTTATTTTATATTTCAGTAAAATAGTTCAACAAAAGTCCCTTTAATTACTGTATCTTTTGTAACCCACTATCTTGGTATAGTGCTTGGTGAATTAATGAGTATTTAAAACATGTTTAATGAAAAGCAAGTAAATGAAGGAATCAATTACTAAATTATGATTACAGCTGCAGAGATTTATAAACAGTATATCATGGCAGAGAATTTATTCAAATCACCACATTTTGTAGATTTGAAACAATTAAACAGATGCTAGCAGTTAGTTAACTGCAATTTCACTTTGTTTCTCCCAAAATGATGCTCTTAAGAATGATAATGAAACAACTAGGGGATGAGGGTAATTTGCTCCTTAATAAACATCCCCAGGAAAGGGGAGGCTATTACTATTTTGAGTGTAACAAAACCTCCCTATGACTCGTGACTCAAAGGGTTTAGGAAGGCTCCTGAGGAGAATCAGTCCAGCCATTTGTTTCCCAAATGCTTCCCTGGTTTCACTCTAATAAATGGGAGAAATCATGGAGAGAACTCTGCTGAAAATTGACCCAGGCATTAGGTGGCACATATGTGACATAGAATCACATGTGGTGTGGAATCATTGTTTTTCAACAAAGGAACAAGACAAGGAAAGGGGAGATGTAAGAAAAGAAAGGAGCAAAAGGGGTGCTTTGGCCTTTAAAAGCAAGTAGAGGGATGTGGATGCTGCTGCTGTCAATGAAATGTATCTAAGATCACAGAAAAGAGCAAATAAAAAAGGAAATGAGGGTCCTTGGTGGTTCAGGGGTTAAGAATCCACATTGCAATTCAGGAGGAGAAGGTCTGATCCCTGGTCGGGTAGCTGAGATCCCACATGCCATGGGGCAACTAAGCTCATGTACCACAAAAACGGAACCCACATGCCTCAACTAGAGAGCCCGAGTGCTGCAAACTGCAGAGCCCGCACACTCTGGAGCCCAAATGAAAGATCCCATGGGCTGCAACTAAGACTCAATGCAGCCCAAACAAAATTAATTAATTTTTTTAAAAAGGAAATGAGAAACCAAAAGAGGTTAAAGTTCTAGAAAAAAACTATTTTCTCAGGAAAAATACTATGATTAGAATAGATCTGAAAGTATGACCAATAGTGAGAGAAAGGAGATCAGTGCTATACAGTCAGGTAGGAATCAGGAGAAACGTTACTGAATTTCATCTGCCCGACTCAGGCAAAATTTTGAAAACTGGTAGAAAACACTCAAGAGATGATGCTGAACTCAGAAGACTGTGAACTCTCCCTCTCAAGGCTATAGATGTGGAGGCTCCTCTTTTCAGAGCAACTATAAAATAGTCCCATTAGGATGGAGAAGAGTTGCTCTGGGTATCTGCAATCCGAGCACTTCTATTTCCATCAAAGGGGCTAACACAATGTAGAATTTTTTTAATGGTTACAAATTTTTTAACATTCCTGCCATTAAGAGAAACTCTTCAGTCTGGGAGACTGACTGCTTTGACCAACAGAATACTACAAATTCATATCATGGAATGTCTGAGGCTATAGGGTCAAACCCATGCAACTCCCACCTGATTCCTTTGAGATGCTTGCTCCAAGGATGCTTCCTTCCAGAACTCTGATGCCTCTTTGAGTGAAGCTTGAGCCACAGGAAGAGGCCATGTGTGGGTAGCTGGTGAAGCATCCCATCTGAACCCAGCCTGAATTCATCCCATACCAGACTGAGACACGTGAATGAGCACCCTGCCAGGTGATTCCTGCCTACCTACTGCCATTGCATCCTCAGAGATGGAATAATGGTCTCTGACATCCTGATGTCAGGCAGCAGAGATAAGCCTCCCCTAACAGAATCAGGGAGCATAAAAAAAACAGTTGTTTAATACCCCTCAGTTGAGGGGAGTTTGTTACCCAGCATAGGCGACTGAAATCCAGAAAAACACACTCTACCCATTTTTCAGATGTATCTATACCTTCTGGGATGTTAATTCCACCAGTTTGGGGATAATATCCTCAAATTTTTTTAAAAAGATAAAACTATTGTCTTAATAGGTATTTCCAGCTTTGATAAGGTTTAGAAATAAATAGTTAATGTAATAAACCAACTCATAGTATTAAAATTATATTTTAAATTCAACCTTAATTCATTCAAAATGGATAAAAATGTTTGCACATTGAGATTCTGACAGATGTGCCTTGTAATCTCATTTTAAAGTAGGAAATTGAAAAGTTGGTTTTGAGTAAGTAATCTTAAAGTGAAAGATATACATTTAAATATTTCAGAGAATTTAAATGAATACATTGCAAATCTGGCTCTGTTTAAGGGAGTTTCTTAACAGCAACTTCAGCTTATTGCTCACTGAGTTTTTTTAAGTCTAATTGATATAGTAAATTAAGGTCAAAACAATGACCTTTAAGAAGATAGAAAAACACACAACAGGAAACTTCCTTGCAACCCACCACGAGTAGGTCAGTGATGATCCCTACTTTAAGATTGGGGCAAAAAGGTAAATGAAGATGCTGAAATCATGACTGAAAGCTTCCCATCCTGACCAAGTTTGTGTAGTCACAGAGGTGTCCAACATAATTAGAGTGTCTGTATAGTTTATCATGCAAATTAGGACTATTTTTTTTTCATGTCAGACTTTATTTTTCTGGGCTCCAAAATCACTACAGATGGTGACTGCAGCCATGAAATTAAAAGACGCTTACTCCTTGGAAGGAAAGTTATGACCAACCTAGATAGCATATTCAAAAGCAGAGACATTACTTTGCCAACAAAGGTTCGTCTAGTCAAGGCTATGGTTTTTCCTGTGGTCATGTATGGATGTGAGAGTTGGACTGTGAGGAAGGCTGAGTGTCGAAGAACTGATGCTTTTGAAATGTGGTGTTGGAGAAGACTCTTGAGAGTCCCTTGGACTGCAAGGAGATCCAACCAGTCCATTCTGAAGGAGACCAGCCCTGGGATTTCTTTGGAAGGAATGATGCTAAAGCTGAAACTCCAGTACTTTGGCCACCTCTTGCAAAGAGTTTACTCATTGGAAAAGACTCTGATGCTGGGAGGGATTGGGGGCAAGAGGAGAAGGGGACGACAGAGGATGAGATGGCTGGATGGCATCACTGACTCGATGGACATGAGTCTGAGTGAACTCCGGGAGTTGGTGATGGACAGGGATGCCTGGCGTGCTGCGATTCATGGGGTCACAGAGTCGGACACGACTGAGCGACTGATCTGAATCTGAATCTGAAGAATAACAAGCGTAGCCCAAGAGTGTCTGGCACACTAAAACTTTTATCCAAGATTTCATCAGTAGTACCACATGTGGGTGAACCATCAGGCATTGAAACTAATTTTCAGATTCCTCACTTGCACAGGTCCAGGTTACTCACTGAATTTTCCTCAGATAAAAAATAGGTGACTATGCTCAGCTTATAATTAAAAATCTAAGTAATAATTTAATAAACACTGAATATTAATTTAAAATGCAAGCAATTCTAAATGATCTTTACATGCACAAAACTATACCTTTTTTAATGAATGCTAAAATATGTACATTTGGAGGGGGAGGGAGGCTTAAGAAGGAGGGGATATACATATATATAATTATGACTGATTTCCAATGATGTACAGCAGAAACCAACAAAACATTATAAAGCAATTATCTTCCAATAAAAAAATATTTAAGAACATTGATAAAGATATTGAGGGAAAAGTCACTAAAAAGTAGAAAAATGAAAAGGGCAGAAGAGAACAATATTTTCCCACAGGACAAACACCAGAGTTAGAGTCCCAGGGAAAGACCAGTTCTTTGTAACACACAAGAGGTTATTTACTGCTTCTTGGGGCATATGCTGAATGACTCACACTGATTTCTTCCAGAAAAAATGATGGCTCTTCCTCTAATACTGAACAAAAACAACTGTTGGTAATTCCACACTGTGTAAATACCAGAAGACTTTAAGCTGCAGTTTAGAACAATTCCTCTTATTTATTTATGAGTACAAACTAAAAACATGTGGTTATCAGCCTTTTCTCCAAATGAAGACATTTAAGTCATTATTCATTCATTTATGCATGTAAACCACATACTTTGTATCCAAGACAACTTCTGCTCTACTGTTACATAAATAAAGATGAAGGAACAAGAGTTTTAAAAAGATGGTTTACGAGAACAGTAGTTCTAACCAGAATTCTAAGGAAAATTGTCCCAAATTCAACTGAATTTCTTGAGAGTGGAGACCAGCAAGACATCTTTTAACTATTTTTTGACGAAAGGATCTCACCTCCTGTACTCTTTCAGTATGATTCTTACTTCTTTACCTCGTAATCGTTTTGTTATTTTTCTGGCTTAAAAAATTTCTCCAATTTCATCTTAAGTTGTGGGTCCCCAAACTGAATACTACTAAGCAAAGAACAAAGTTTTGAGCTTCCACATCAAAGGTAAATTAGGAAAACTCCTGGTAGTAAACAAAGAAAACAGAACAGAGTGACACACAAATGAAAACAAAAATGAAAAAGCAACCAAAAAAATAGAACTTGTTCTGTAATCAGAAATAGTTACAAAATTCCCAAGTCCAGGGAGAAGGAAAAAAAAAAAAAAGAACCATAGGTGAATTCTTCAAGAAACAGAAAGCAAAACTGTAAGTACAATTTTAAACACTATTTCTGTTTATAGAGATAATGTAAGCTAACTGAAAAAAAAGAAAGAAAGAAACCAATACCAAAAAGCATCATAGATGAAAAGGTCCCCAGAGACACAGAGGTGAAGGTAGTGTTTTGAGGGCTCTTTGTAGGCTCACTACGGGCAGACGCACGTGGAAGGGCTGTTACCCGGAAGTGCACCTCCCTCTGCAGCCACTCACGCATCTTCCCCATCTCTCAGCCTTGAAAGTGCAGGCCTTGGTCTTGCCATCTCTTTTCACAAGAAATTTAACATTTAGGTTTTTGGTTTCTTGTTTTAGAGGATATTAAAAAGAAGACCTGGGACTTCCCTCATGCTTGAGCAGTTGAGACTCTGCCTGCCAATTCAGGGGACACAATTTTGATCCTTACTCTGGGCAAATAGATGGGGAAACAATGGAAACAGTAACAGACTTTTTTTTCTTGGGCTCCAAAATCACTGAAGATGGTGACTGAAGCCATGAAATTAAAAGACACCTGCTCCTTGGAAGAAAAGCAATGACCAACCTAGACAGTGTCTTAAAAAGCAGAGACACCACTTTGCCAATAAAGGTCCATATAGTCAAAGTTATACTTTTTCCAGTAGTCATGTATGAATGTGAGAGTTGGACCATAAAGAAGGCTGAGCACTGAGGAACTGATGCTTTCAAACAGTGGTGTTGGACAAGACTCTTGAGAGCCCCTGAGACTGCAAGGAGCTCAAACCAGTCAGTCCTAAAGGAAATCAATCCTGAATATTCATTGGAAGAACTGAAGCTGAAAGTCCAGTACTTTGGCCACCTGATGCCAAGAGCCAACTCATCAGAAAAGACCCTGATGCTGGGAAAGATTGAAGGCAGGAGGAGAAGGGGCCATCAGAGGATGAGATGGTTGCGTGGCATCACCGACTCAATGGACATGAGTTTGAGCAAGCTCCGGGAGATGGTAAAGGACAGCGAAGCCTGGCGGGCTTCAGTCCATGGGTTGCAAAGTCAGACATGACTGAGAGACTGAACAACAGCAACAACTCTGGGGAAATCCCACATGCTGAGGAGCAACTAAGTCTGTTCACCACAACTACTGAACCCCTGCCTAGAGCCTGGGAGCCACAACTACAGCCACAACTCCTGTACACACTGGAGCCCATGCTCTACAGCAAAAACCACCACAATGAGAAGCTGGCACAGAGCAACAAACAGTAGCACCTGCTCACCACAACTAGAGAAAGACCACCCGCAGCAACAAAGACCCACCACAGCCAAAAAATCAAACAAAAAAGAAAAGGATGTGAAAAGGATTCATTACACAGCATCCAGCGTGTGACCTCCATCTAACCCCAAATTCCAATGATGCTTTCCCAGCCAGCGTCCCTCCCAGCCATCTCCCCCATAGGCTCCCCTTTCCACCCTTTCTCCCATCTCCCCCATGGGCTCCTTTCCATCCTTTCTCCCAAAGGACCCCAGTTTCACTGTCACCTGTTTCCTTGCATATCCCCCTCCCACAGCTCAATTGTGAGAAGCAATCCAGCCCTGAGTCTGAGTTGCTATGAGAAAGTGAGTTCCATGAGGGAGGAATTGGGTATGTTTGGTTTGTTTGTGTCTCCAGCACCTGAGAAAATGAAAGACCTATAATAGACATTCAATAAATGATTGTTGAACGAATGCACGATGGAGAAATGAATCGATGACCTGTACACCCATACAAATGACAGCACTTTTCAAATCAGCTTCCAGAACACTCTTCTATCCCCCCTCCACCTAGCACCAGCCCCTCTCCCCACACACAGCTAGACAGCAATGAGACTAAGAAATAACACATTTCTCTCTGTTTTACCTGACCTGAGAAAAACAGTCACATTCCCAGCAAATCTATGCTGCTAATTCTTTCCCTCATGGAAAAAAGACACAGAAGCCATAGTCTTTAAGGATCTATATCGATGCTGGTAATACCCAGGTCCACCCTATGGTGGGGCTTAAGTGAAGTTCCTCACCTTCTTCTCTGGAAAATTTTCTTCAGTGCAGCCAGATTAGCAGAATGCTTTAATGAAGTGAATGGTGCATGCCATGGGAAGTTCCTTCCAGGGAAATTTAAATATTGAATCAGATGTGACAGTACATTATTAGGATTTAAATGTGAAGCTCCTCCCTCCTTAAAAAAAAAAAAAAGATGGTGTTTCCAGACTTCTCCCTCAGGTTCTCATCAGATGACGGCTGGGCTGCCTGCCCCCTCCTCCATGTAAGGGGTTTGCTTGTGACTTGTCTCTTCACACGACTGAAATCTCGGTTTTCCAAATCTAAATTTTTGGAAGGGTGGTGTTGCACTCGCCTCATGGGGAAAGGCTATCACATAATGTCCATCCTCTTTACAACAGTGCTCCCCAAAATGGACAAGCATTTCTGCTCCACAGAGTCCTAGGCAATATGATGCTGGCTTGTTAGGTGTTACCTGAATCTTGCCTGTGCAAACCAGGTTAGGCTCCAGGCGGTGCCCTCAGTAACTTGCTGCACCATATATAAAGGTCTTTTATCCTTCCTGGGGGAGAAAGTGCCACACTGAAGAGGAGAAGCTGAAAGCTTTGATAAATATTGCAAATTTACTTCCAGAATAACTGCTTGATTTTAATCCCACCTATATTATATGAGTAAACATGCTTTTCTATGTCCTTGCTACATGGATATTGTCATCATTTTTGGTGCTGCCTGTTACATAGGGAAAACTATTAGTGGGTTTTGTTGTTTTTTAAAAATAATTTTATTGAAATTTAGTTGATTTACAATACTGTGCTATTTCAAGTGAAACTATTAGTGTTTACATATATGTAAATATATTTATATTTTTTACCAGTATGGTTGAACATTAGTTCAAATGTTTATTGCCATTTATATTCCTCCTCCATTCATTTTTCTATTAGAGCATTTTAAAAATTCATTTATTTGAACTCTTTACATATTTAGAAATGAATATTTACCTGTTAAATTTTATGCAGGTAATTTTTCCCCTTTCAACATTTGTCTTTCAGTATTATTCATGGTATATTATGCCAGTCAGAACTCAGTTTTTTAAAACAATATTTAATCCATCCATCAATACTTCCTTGTATGATTCCTTGAGGTAAATAATTTTTAGAAGCATAAAGTAGGAGAAAATAAGGCAATCTCTAAATTTCTGGTATTTCTTGCTCAAAAGATAATGGTGAAAAGTTGGAATCTCTCTAAAGATCTATGCTGCTGCTGCTGCTAAGTAGCTTTAGTCGTGTCCGACTCTGTGCGACCCCATAGACAGCAGCCCACCAGGCTCCCCCATCCCTGGGATTCTCCAGGCAAGAATACTGGAGTGGGTTGCCATTTCCTTCTCCAATGCATGAAAGGAAAAAGTCAAAGTGAAGTTGCTCAGTCATGTCCGACTCTATAGGGAATGATTAAATTATTTCTCACCCAATATACTGCCATTAAATAATTTCTATGACACAAATGGGAAAAGATTAAAGTGATCCCTGGAGCCTTTGAGCAACTTACTAAACTTCTCTGAACCTTAGTTTATTCATCTGTGAAATGGGGTTATAAAGCTCTTTCACAGAACTGCTATGGTGATAACCAGGACAATCCATATAAAGGATCTCTCACACTGATACATAATTTCTACTAAATAGCATAAAGTATATTTATAATTGAAAAGATTTCAATGGAAAAGACATAAGTAACCATAGCCATTGTGTTCAGAATAGCAGGTTGATTTTTTCTTTGTTTTTATTATTTCAATAAAAATTTAAGATAAATATGCTTATGTGTTTTACCTCTTCCAAGGGATCAGGCACCTAATACATAGAGGTTACCTTCAGAAGAGCAGATAGATTAACTCAGAGAGGAGAGAATAGTGATTGTGGCAATGGAGGAGTGAGTTATGAGAAATGATTAAAGATAAAGATTATGTCTAGTGTTGCTAAGTAATGACTGAGGGGGGACCAATAATTGCTACAAAAATCTGACAGGAGAAATACTGAACAGGCAGGAGGAATTATTTAATCAGATTTAAGGCAGGGTAGCTAGAAGAGTACAAGAAAGAAAAGAAAAATTCACCCTGAATGGGAGAGAAAACTTTCTGACAGTAAAAATGATTATTTAAGAAAAGTCTTCCAAGAAAAGTGATAAAAGCCCATCCCTAAGGATATTTAAAATAAGGTTGGATAGAAACCAAGAGAGTGTATGCCACAGAGAACTGTAATGCTTTGATTCAGTGTAGCTTCTATCTCTGATTTTATAGCAGCCTTGAAAAAAAATAATAAATCATTCAGTCTTGGTGAGGGATTAAAATGTGACTCAAGCAAGCAAGTGTTCCAACAGTTATGAAGGGTCCAGTTTCCATGCCAGGCACAAAACTAACCTGAGCCAGTGTCTATGCCTGGAATGTGACCTGCCCCTGTGACCAGGAACCGGACTAGGGGACGGCTATCACTGATGTGATGGGAGTAGGGCATCAGCAAATTACTTGTCGCTCAGACAAAACCTGGATTCCCATCAACCAGTTCCTGAATCACAAAATATTAAGCTCAGATGGAACTGATCTCACCACTTACTTTGAAGATAATGAAAAGTTCTGCTTATTGAGTATGTGTCATATACCAATACAATGTATCACCGTGTTAGGTGCTTTACTATAATCTCATTGGATTCTCCAATGAGAACAACCTTGGGGGGGTGGTTATTGATATTCACACTTTGAAAATGAGGAAACAGAGGCTCAAAGAGAGTAAGTACTGTCCCAAGGTCAAATGGGTGGAAAGAGCCAAAATAAAGGTTCCAATAGAGTTTATATATTTCTCAAGGCTGTGCCTCTTCTCCCTACACACTGCTATCTCAGTAAACAAAAAACGAGAGTGAGTGACTCACATGACATCAGACAGTCTAATGCAAACCCCAGACCAGAGCTGAGAATCCTTATTCTTCCTCTTTGTCCTTAACCAATACCAGTTCTCATCCTTATCTTCTTGGGTCCCTGTTTCATCCCCTTAAACCCTCTCCTCATGATGAGAAACCTGTATTTTTGATGTTTATGAACTGCGGATTGGAAGAAAGAACATGCATGTATAAATGCAGCCTTTTGCTTTCTTGTGTTTTTTCTATTCCATTCCAAAACTTATGGCATTATTCAACTCATTGGTTCAATATTTTACCTTTATAAATTCTATGAATTAGCAAAGTGGTTTATTTTCTTATAACAGAGACTAATTTTATATGTCTCTCAGAAGTGTATCTTGTAGTCTAATAATCTAAAATACACTGAATAATTAAAATAGCAATAATTATGTGTCTAATATACCCCACTTTTTCATTTCCTTACTTATGTTTATCATATTGCTTCATTATTGTTTGCAAGACAAAGAGAATCTGTAAGAACATAAAATTTGGAGCAAAGTATCTAAGCTATGAATTTATTAATGCCATTATCTGCTTTTGTTTTTTCTCTTAAGAGGGTACATTCCTTTGATGCATATTCCTCACTCAAAGTAGTTGATAACGAACATTCCAAAAATGAATCCATTAAATAAGTTTGAATAACCAGGAACTAACCAAATAAGAATAAGAATGAAGTGTTCTATCACCTAGAAACATTTGTGTGCCAGTGCTCAGTCACTACAGTCTTGTCTGAATCTTTGCGACCCCATGGACTGTAGCCCCACAGGCTCCTCTGTCCGTGGGATTCTCCAGGCAAGAATACTGGAGTGAGTTGCCATGCCCTCCTCCAGGAGATCTTCCCGACCCAGGGATCAAACCCACGTCTCTTATGTCTCCTCCTTTGGCAGGCGGGTTCTTTACCACTAGCACCACCTGGGAAGCCCAAGAAACACCTGGGCTCTCCTCAAATCTCTAGAAAAGTCTCATCACATATTATTCAAACGTTTCCTTTTTGTACCATCCTTCGATTTATGAAGTTCATTGAATCTGGAAGAGGAAATCTATATGTCTTATGGGCTTCAGGCATTCTTTCCTCCAAACCCTGAGGAACATATTGATTAAATAGGTCAAAATCTCGTGAAACAAGATTGTTTCTAGTTGAATTTATGTATTTATTTGACTGAGTCAGGTCTTAGTTGTGGCATATGGGAGCTTTAGTTACTGCATGTGAACTCAGTTGCAGCATGTGGGATCCAGCTCCCTGACCAGGGACAGAATTCAGGTTCCCTGCATTAGGAGTGTGGAGTCTTAGTCACTGGACTACCAAGGAAGTCCTTCTAAATGTATGTTATGTGTTTAAAGGGGAAACAGAGTGGTTAGGGACAATAGAGTTTGGGGAAAATACTGTTTTATTTTCATGCTGCTATATTTCTTGTTCACCCTTGGAGATAAACAAAGGTGGCTGTCTGGATGATGTGCACACAGAAGGATTGCCTGAAGAGGAAATGCCTTTCGTTGTACAAAAAGGCTTCCCGGGTAGCACCAGTGGTAAAGAACCTGCCTGCCAATGCAGGAGACAGAAGAGACGTGGGTTTAAGCCCTGTGTTGGGAAGATCCCCTGAAGAAGGAAATGGTAATCCACTCCAGTATTCTTACCTAGAAAATCCCATGGACAGAGGAGCCTGGTGGGCTACAGTCCATGGGGTTGCAAAGAGCTGGACACAACTGAAGCGACTTAGCATGCGCACTGCCACACTTGGCTGAGGGACAACAGGACTCAGCGGTCCCCACCTGCACTGGCCACTGGAAGAAACAGTAGAAACAGTTACATCCTATTCAGAGGAGCTGAATATGACACAGACCTAAGTATTTAAAATAGGAGCACATTTTTTGCTATTGCTTTTTCCGACAGCCTTTTACAACTTTTAGAGGTACACCTAGAGATGGTCACCCCAAGTAAGAACCCACACATGTGCCTGGAGACCAGGACTCCTGTGGTCCCTTCCCTGAGGCTCTGAGTCTGTTGGGCAGGGAACACTGAATGGAGAAGTCTTTTCCAAAAATTGAGTCTGAGTTGTCGAATTCTAGACCTGATGGCTTCCTTTCCCATATCTGTGTATATTCTCACTTTTCTCATTATTTGCAAAACAGACAAGAAAGATACCTTGCCTTTGACAAGAAGAAAATCGAAAGCAAATAACTTCCTCAGATAGTCTACAAATGTCCACAGTTCCACACATTTCACTGTACTCTATGAAAGTCAAAGTGTTAGTCACTGAATCGAGTGCAATTCTTTTCAACCCCATGGACCTACAAGGCTCCTCTATCCGCGGAATTCTCCAGGCAAGAATACTGGAGTGGGTAGCCATTCTCTTCTCCAGGGGATCTTGCCAACACAGGGATCAAAGGTTCCCTTCATGGCAGGTGGATATTTTACCACTGAACCACCAGGAAAGCCCTTTTACTCTACAGTCCAACATAAAAGCCAGTGATCAACTGAAATATAAAACGAAAAGTATTGTATTTTCATATCCTCAAACCCAACAAAATAACTTTTTTTGATAATTGATTCTCTGTGCTTAAGGCTTCTATAAACACCCTCCCAAATCATCTGCCTACACTAAATGTTTTCTGACAATGAAGTCTCCTAACAATTGTGGAAATTATACCCTTTTGATAAAACGTTTATTAGCTATAGTTTTGTTTTGACATAGCAGCCATCAAATAAATAAAATTAAGGCGTAACTTGAAATTCTTTAGTCATCTGCAAAATAGAGTTGGGATCAGTGATTTTTTTCTTTCAGTTAATGCCACATTTAAGAGATACAAACAAATGGGAAATACCAGTAGACTAGCTAAAACACAGATCTCACTTTGTTCATCTAATTCAGTCCTTAACTGTTCCTTCACATTTTTCAGACTTTTAAATCGTTTATGTCTTTGACAGTTTCTTACTAGTAATGTTGTTTAAAACTTGAATTGTCAAACTAAGATGTAAAATTTGTCCAGCTACCACCCACATGCAAATCCATGATTCCAGTAGTCTTGGAGGATAGTAATGCTTTAGGTTAAATAACTTTCCCATCCTTTCAAGGTAAAAATTGTGGAAAACCAGATAAAAAATTTCAAACTTTCATCCTGGGGTGTTTGACTCCTAATTGGCTTGTAAGGTGATAAAAGTTGCTTTGTATCTAACACTT
This sequence comes from Bos mutus, assembly GCF_027580195.1. Taxonomy (NCBI): domain Eukaryota; kingdom Metazoa; phylum Chordata; class Mammalia; order Artiodactyla; family Bovidae; genus Bos; species Bos mutus. Next base: position 52,480,691 of record NC_091630.1, on the reverse strand, counting down.
CTTAGAGAACTAGTGATACTGCTGTTAACCAGGAAGGAAACCAAGGCCCACAGAGAAAACACTTGGCCAGAGAAGACTGAAAAAGGATCCAAGGTGCATTTCTTCGAGCCCTGGGTCAGTGAGATCACCTGGAGTAAGAAATGGCAACCCTGTCCAGTATACTTCCCTGGAAAATTCCAGGAACAGGAAGATCCTGGAGGGCTACAGTCTATGGGGCTGCAAAGAGTTGTACACAACTGACTTACTGAACACACACACACACACACACACACACTTAGTAAACAAAGTGATTACCCTTTAATTGTTCCAAAAGTTGCTTCTAAGTTTTTATAACACAAGCAAAACGTAACTATCTTGTATTGATTCCAGTTTTCATCTCAGTGAAAACAAGAACGTTTGGTCACATTCAGAGAACCCTGTCTGACCACATCCTCACTCATTCGTTTTCTGAATGTTGAGTTTTAAGCCAACTTTTAAGCCTGAAAGGCCCAGGTTCGGCCTTTCAGTGGTGCCTGTTGGCTGTAGGCGAGGATGAAGTGAGAGCCACTGAGGTGAGCCAGTCGCCAGGGAACCCTCCCTCAGTAACAGCTCTTCGTGCATGCAAGCTCTTTGTGCATACCTAATTCTGTGACACCATGGACTCTCTAAATGTTGTTGGCAGAAGAGTATTGAACTGTGAAAACGTATGATGCTTCTGATATGGTTCAGTTTTTTTCGCTACCAAGAGCTGAGTGCTTTGCAAAATGCCTGAAAAATGTCCCATGACCAGATCAACAGAACACGACTGCTGAAGTCCTGGCCACATGGGAATACTCTGTTCTAGAGAAAGCTTTATTTTCATCCCTGTGTTTGTTTTCATTTTAGAATAATTTCTCCTAATCTCCATTCAGGATGTTTACACTGACCAGTCAGCTATTAATCCCATAAATGAACTTTTGCCTCATCTGTACTCACACACTGGTTGTTCGCCTGCTGTATCTTTTCTCCAGACTTTACATAGGAATTAATGATAAATAATGTGTTAAACATTTCATGTGAAAATATAAATATGCACAGGCATGCATGCCTGCTCAGTCACTCGTTTGCGTCCAACTCTTTTTTGACCCCGTGGACTGGAGCCCACCAGGCTCCTCTGTCCATGGGATTCTCCAGGCAAGAACACTGGAGTGGGTTGCCATTTACTTCTCCAGGTGATTTTCCCGACCCAGGGATCAAGCCCAGGTCTCACGCATTATAGGCAGATTGTTTACCATCTGAGCCACCTGGGAAGCCAAATACGTACACTGCATCCACAAAGTTTAATAGCTGGTCTTTACAACAGACTGGTTCCAAACAGGAAAAGGAGTACGTCAAGGCTGTATATTGTCACCCTGCTTATTTAACGTATATGCAGAGTACATCATGAGAAATGCTGGGCTGGAAGAAGCACAAGCTGGAATCAAGATTGCCGGGAGAAATATCAATAACCTCAGATATGCAGATGACACCACCCTTATGGCAGAAAGTGAAGAGGAACTCAAAAGCCTCTTGATGAAGGTGAAAAAGGAGAGTGAAAAAGTTGGCTTAAAGCTCAACATTCAGAAAACGAAGATCATGACATCTGGTCCCATCACTTCATGGGAAATAGATGGGGAAACAGTGGAAACAGTGTCAGACTTTATTTTTGTGGGCTCCAAAATCACTGCAGATGGTGACTGCAGCCATGAAATTAAAAGACGCTTACTCCTTGGAAGAAAAGCTATGACCAACCTAGATAGCATATTGAAAAGCAGAGACATTACTTTGCCAACAAAGGTCCGTCAAGGCTATGGTTGACGGACTATAGTCAAGGCTATGGTTTTTCCAGTGGTCACATATGGATGTGAGAGTTGGACTGTGAAGAAAGCTGAGCGCTGAAGAATTGATGCCTTTGAACTGTGGTGTTGGAGAAGACTCTTGAGAGTCCCTTGGAGTGCAAAGAGATCCAACCAGTCCATTCTGAAGGAGATCAGCCCTGGGATTTCTTTGGAAGGAATGATGCTGAAGCTGAAACTCCAGTACTTTGGCCAGCTCATGCGAAGAGTTGACTCATTGGAAAAGACTCTGATGCTGGGAGGGATTGGGGGCAGGAGGGGAAGGGGACGACAGAAGATGAGATGGCTGGATGGCATCACTGACTCAGTGGACATGAGTCTGAGTGAACTCTGGGAGCTGGTGATGGACAGGAAGGCCTGGCGTGCTGCGATTCATGGGGTCACAAAGAGTCGGACATGACTGAGCGACTGAACTGAACTGATTTAGACTTTACTGTGTGCCAGGCACTGTTCTAAACATCTTATGTGCATTATTCCCTTTAATCCTCACCAATCCCATGCAGCTGATAGATAGCAGAATTATCAGCAATTTACATATAAAGAAGCTGAAGCTTAAGCAGGGTAAGTAAATTACAGAAGGTCACATGGTTTGTAAGCAGCAAAGGAAAGAAAAGGAAGCTGGGGAAGTCAGCACCAGATCACAGGGATGCAGAGTGTTGTTGAGTGTTATTCAGAGTGTGAGGGAAAGATAGTGAAGGTTTCTGAGCAAAGAATGACAGAATCTGATCCTTTGGGGGGATGTGTAGGGTGAAATATACATAACAGAATATTTTAACCACTTAAAAAATTTTATTTATTTTTGGCAGCACTGGGTCTTCATTGCTGCGCACAGGTTTTCTCTAGTTGCAGTGCCAGGCTTCCATTGTGGTGGCTTCTCCTGTTGCAGAGCACAAACTCTAGGGCACGCAGGTTCAGTAGTTGAGGCACGTGGGCTTAGTTGCTCCACAGCATGTAGGATCTTCCCAGACCAGAGATCGAACTTGTGTGCTCTGCATTGGCAGGCAGATTCTTAACCACTGGATCACTAGGGAAGTCCTGCTTTAATTGTTTTTAAGTGTCTAACTCAGGGACATTAAGATTATTCACAGTATACAGCGATTATCCCCACCATCCATCTCTAAAATGTTTTCATCTTTCCAGACTGAAACTCTGTACCCATTAAACACTAACACCACACTCCCCTTTCCCCCTAGCCTCTGGGAACCCCTATTCTACTTCCTGCCTCTATGAATTTGACAGCTCTAGGTACCTCACACATGTGGAATCATTTGATGTTTGTCATTTCACATCTGGATTATTTCATCAGCATGTTTTCAAAGTTTATACTGAGTTGTAGCATATATTAGAATTTCATTCCTTTTATGACTAAATAATATTCCACTGAAGGGATCTACTACATTTTGTTTATCCAACAGGTCAAATAAAATCTACAATCAAAATTAATTTCATTTGTTTCTTTTCACTTTTCAAAAATATTGCTTTTAGAAAAGGAAACATAATGTAGGTGGCTCCCATTTGTAGCTGGCATTATATGTTCCTTGGACAGTGCTGTTGTAGTCTTCATACACTTATGGAGAAGTGTGAAAAAAAAAAACTACCTTAAGGGTTTTGTAAGTGTCATGAAGGAAAAAGGAAAGCAGGTTGTTGCTGATTATAAGAACCCCAAAAAAAGAATTATGCCCTACGTCAGCTTAAAATACCCCAGACATAGCATTTTTGTATTGAAGGGAAATGATTTTATGGCCAAAGAAAGCATTTGTTACAGTGGATTGTTCACCAAAGAGAATTCATTGAAATCAAATCAACAGCTCGTTCATTACAGAGGGTGGAGGAATCTAGTGGGAAATAGGAACCATTTGCTAACTGCTAGCCTGATGAAGATGAAAATGAGTGTCAAGAAATAATTAAAACAAAACAGGAATATGTCCTGTAAAATGTTTATTAACCTCTCTAAGCAAGATATCATGCTATAACAGAAATATTTTGTTGAGAGGATTTTTTTTTTAAGTCACAAATCTGGTTTAAAAAAAATTCCAAAAACTGAACAGAAACACACAAGCAGCTTGGGAAACATCTATGTACTGGGTGGCATTTTTATATGCCATCATCCTTTGTCAGATATGAAAAGACAGAAAAAAATGCAGACATTGAGGGCTTCAGCTGGAATCTGACCCCAAAATGCAACTGCCTCCAAATACCTACTGCAGAACTGGTGTGTTCTTATACAGGGACATCTGAACACACAAAACAGTATTCCATTTCTTGTTCCAAAATTAAGAGAGCTATGTCTGGGTTGTTTTAACAATAGTGATAAAGTGTGTGGGGCTCTCCTAGCAGTCCAGTGGCTAAAACTCCATGCTCCCAATGCAGGGGGACTGGGTTTCCATCCCTGGTCAGGGAATGAGATCCCACATACTGCAACTAAGAGTTCACGTGCCTCAACTAAGATCCAGCAAGACATTAGTAAGTATTTTTAAAATGTGTAGTAAGCCATCCCCTCTCTCATTTGACATGAGAGCATAGTCCTCTTGAAGAGAAGTCCAAACAGCCTGGTGGATAGACGGCTTGAGAAATTAAAGCTTATTTTATTTAACACCATTCCAGGCTAGTGGCAGGGTTCAGAGATCTGAGTTTTCAGTAAGATTGGGTATCCTTGTTTTGAATTTCTGCTTAACTTTCCTTTCACCATTGAGTCTATCTTTCAAAAAAAAAATATGCTTCACAATTAAAAATTAGTCTATCTTGGAGCCACTGTCCTTATTATGACCACAGGCCATTCTCCTGTGCCAGCTTCTTCTTCAGGGGCTGGTCAGACCCTGAAGAGCCACATGTCCCCTGACCCGCCGCCCTCACAGGTGGGTGTGGCAGATGCCTACATGCAGCAGTATAAAGGAACAGCTATGCTGACAGACGTAACTTTCAAGAGAATCTTCCTCTAAGCAATGTATTATTTAAGAGTGACAGCACATAAAGGAGGGTGATGATCTATGGTTACTCAACTTGCATATGATCAGGTAACACTGCTCTCCAGAGAAGACTAGAACATCATTGTCTGAACGGAGGCCAAGCTCTGATTATAAAATTTCATGCTAGATGGATGTTTCAGAGCCTTCACATTCCAATATAAGCTCCTTTGACACCTGGCCCCTGTTGAATTTCCTCAATCTTTACCCTTCAAGGAAGGCTTCCCAGGGGGAACTATGGTAAAGAATCCACCTGCCAATACAGGAGACACAGGAAACTTGGGTTCAATCCCAGGGTTGGGAAGATCCCCTGGAGGAGGGAATGGCAACCCACTCCAGTATTCTTGCCTGGGAAATCCCATGGACAGAGGAGAATGGCGAACTATAGTCCATGGGGTTGCAAAAAGTTAGGTACGACTGAGCGGCTGAGCATGCACACACACATACACCATTAAGGGAAGGGTTAGACCCATCTGTCTTTCTAAAGCATCACTCCTCAAAGCAAGTGCAGTCTGGGGCCAAAATCTGCTGCCAAAAATCCAGAAATGACCCGGCCTGCCACCCCTCCTTGTGGCCATGTGGATGAACTTGTTGATTACAGAGTCTGTCATTCCAGGGAGCCAGTTTAGGACAGACCCACACAGGGTCTCCTGGGACAGGGCACAGGCTCCCACCAGACACACGTCCATCAGGGCCCTGAAGCTCCCCAAGACCTGTTACTGATGGGGATGCCAAGCCTGCTCGGCAGACAGCCAGAGAGAGGACAGAAGAAGCAGGCAGAGCACAGTGCCATAAAAATATCACTTAATGCCTGCTTTTCCTTCACAAAGATTTATTTCTCAGCTCCTAGCACAACCTACACATAGTAGGTGTTCAGTCTTCAAAAGGTATCCTTCCTTTCTGCTGAATAAACTTAGCCCTCTGCTCCTAGGAGTCCACACTGAGCTGTGATGCACATCAGCTACACTGACACGCCTAGTGAAAAGACAGTCCCTGTACAAAGTTTTTGCTACTCCTGTCACTCAAAATGTGAGCCCCTCCCCCGCTTTTTAAACAGTTTCTCTTGTTTGGTGTACACAAATTAGGAGTGAAGAAGCCCTTTCGTTATGTTTATAAATCTCTCTGTGTGTGCTCAGTCACTTCAGTCGTGTCTGACTCTTGCGACCCCATGGACTGTAGCCCGCTAGGCTCCTCTGTCCATGGGATTCTCCAGGCAAGAATACTAGAGTGGGTTGCCTTGCCTTCCTCCAGTGGGTAACTCTCTCCAGCAGGACATTAACATGCAGAAGCACCTACAAGAGGAATAGACTCGAAGAGAAAACAGGACCCAACCACAAGATTTTTCTCAGCTGGCAAACAAATAATTTACATAAGGCAGGTAGGGAGGAGGCAGGAGCAGGATTTGGATTTTAAATAAAGCAAGTAGGCAAAACTAAAAGATGACAGTTTCAAGCAGGAATATCAATGGGAAGTGGGAATTCTGAGGTCTCCTCATAGGCTTAGAGTATAAACATCTGTGTAAGATAAAAGATGCTGAGTTTCTGGGGAAACGCAAGGTTGGAAAAGTCGACTTCTGCTTGAAATCTACATTTCCTGGCGCCTAAGAGGAAGAACAACAGTGGAGCTCTGCCAAGGGAGGAGAGGGGGAGGGAGGGGAGAGCTCTTTCATCAAGATCCGTCATCTTTGACCTGAAATCAGTGCCCTTACCTCTGAAAAGATAGTGGTATATTTTTCTCCCACTACAGGTAACTTTTATAATTAGTTGGAGCTTTGGAAAAAATTTTCAGTTGTAGAGGGGCAGGGGAGGAATGGAAATTTGTCTAAACTTGCTGACTTCTACAAATTTGCTATGATTTGTTTAGGACAAAATAATATGTCTGCATTTCATTGACCTTATGTCCCAGGCTTCAAGTTCACTGAAAGCCATATGCGATGAAGATGCATAGAAATGGAAACCAGTATCAGATCCCTCGTGGGGGCAGCAGTCTGCCCTTGGAATACATAGTTCTAGCAACCGGGAGACATCATTTCTTCCCTTCCCTTCCTCCATTTCTTTTCAAGCATTTATTAATTCTACACACATTTATTGGACACCCAATACTCTTTCTGTAGCCACTGCCAGCTGAGCTTACGGGCCAGGCACATATTTGCATTTTATTTTTCATGTCCAAGAATCTGCCTATAAGGTTGAGCGAACTTGGGCTCAAGACGTGGGGGCCCGTTCCCTGCAAAGCGCCTGGGTGTCCCAGCCCCTGCCAGGCTCGTGCATGTGCGTGGCCCCCGGAAATTGAGGACATCGTGTTTTCAATTTTCCTCAATAAAGCCATGAATCTGGCAATCGGCTGGCCTGCTCCAGCTAAACAGAAAGGACAATTTGAGAAAGATCACAGTTCAGGCCCAGTCAGATGGAAACGATGGAAACACAGAGCTGGCCTGCGACGCGGCTCCACTGTCGCCGTTTGACTGACAAACTGACTCTTTGGAGGTGCTCATGCCCATTTCAGTCAGAGTTTATTGAAGGTGATTTTGATCTTCTCCGTGAGGCCACAGCAGTGGCCGTGCCATCTGTCACCTTGATTGCATCGTGGAGTCTCTGGAGAGAGCGCCATGGCTTCCGATCATTTACAGATTGTGCGGCGCTCGCCTCCATAAGGACCACATGCGCAGAGCCAGATGGCGAACATGCACGCTTATTATAAGTCTTTATCTCCGTGCAGGAAGGAGAGGAACCATTAGGTCTCCCTCAGGAGCTCTGCTCCCCTCTACCATCATGCTGCTCCTCAGCAAATACAGTCTTCTTCAGCTGTCACCGGCCTACCTCTGAAAATTACAAAAATAAACAATAATTCCATCAGCCGCGGCCGGAAAGCCGAGACGACGCAGCCAAGCCATCCCCTTGGCCTTGCCTTCTTTCTTTCCCTTGAAGCCCACTGCGCCTGACTGTGGCACTAGGTAAAAACAAGCACGTTTGCAAACGCCACCTTAACGTGGTGTTTTGTTTGTTTTTTTTTACAGATTCAGAGAGGCGGCTAGGAAATAACGTGAGATGGTCCTGTTTTTTGTTCTTGGGATTATGGCTTCTGCTGTATTGGCCTCACTCTTTTCCATCTAAGGATCTTGTGTTTATTCTACCTATTTTTAAATTCTGCTTTTTTTTTTTTTTCTGCAATAATTCCAGGAGTGGAATCCACTGTGTCTCAATAAGGGTCAAGGTACAAGGGTCCAGGTTGGAGACTTGGTTGCCGGTAACTGTGAGCAAGACTAGAAAACCCCAAGGATGGTGGAACTCTAGAGAAGCTCCCCTCAGTAAACTCTCAATGGGAAAAAGACAGTATGGAGGGCTGGGAACAGGGCTGGAAGGCTGAATGAGTCCAGCTCAGAGAATCATCCGAGGTGAGCAGGTGAGCTGGTTAAAAAAAAAAAAAATGTGTGTTTCCTCACAAACCACCATTGAAACTTATTAGGAATTCACAGAGGATCTAAAGGAATCCTCAGTGGAGCTATAACACATGCAAAAAGAAATACCTACAAAATAAATACACCTCAGTGGTAAGGAAAGTGATTCTCAGCTTTTTATTTTATAGATATAACTTATATAAGGATGCATACATCTGAAATGTACACTTTAACTTTTGCATATAAATATTCCACCCAGGTCAAGATATAGGACATTTCTAGGACTCCAGCATACTTGTGATAAAGAAATAAATGTTCATAAACAGATTCACTAAGGAGTCCACCTCTGTTGATTCCAATGCTTTTCCCATAAACAATACACCCAAGCTTAGAAGTCTCCTCTCCCTCTCTCCCTCTCTCTCTATCACACACACACACACACACACACACACAGAGGGAAGAAAAACAGCAGCTCTTGAACACTGACACCAAGAGCTCCTCGGTTATGTGGCAAAGCCCCCACCAGGAAGCAGCTGGTCGCAGAAACCAAGGCAAGATTTCCAGTGATCTATAACCTTGAAATCTCATCTACAAGGGTCATTCATTTAGAATAATTGCCACGTTAGCTGTCAAGGAGGAAGAAATTTTCCTCTGCCCTTCTAGGTTCTTCTGGCTGGTCTAAAAATTAGATTGACATGAGAATTAGTAACAGGAGAAAATCAAGCAAAAGTTTAATGACAGGTGTATGTGGGAGAGATCCAGGAAAACTAAATGACTCATCAAAATGAAAACGTCACTTTAGACACCATCTTCAGCAAAAGACAAAAGAGGATGCTGGGAGTAGTAGTTTGGGACTTTAAAGGGGAAAAAGGTAACTGACAAATTGGAGACAAAAAGGCAAACAAATGTTTAGTAAAGGACTCTGCAGGACCCTGCATGGCCAGTGGGGCCCTATGCGGACGCTGATCGTTAGGACCTTTCTGACTTTTCTCCGTGACTTTTCTTTCTGACATATTCTTTTTCAGTTCTCTTTGGTGAGAACCCAGTTCCAGGAACAGGCCCTCATCTACACCATGGGATGTATAGGTACCAAATTTTGTTCCTCTGCATAACTGTATGGTCGCAGTTACCGAAATTCAGTATCTTTGCTCAGACACTGAAGCCGAGTGATCCCGGTGCCTGCTACCATGGTCACACAATCCCTGATGATTTAAGTTAAAGTGGCCTGGGATTTCTCTATGACATGAGGAGTCCACCATCTCTTACACACCATTTTCCAAGGGTCTGGCTCTTCCAGTAGTATCCACTGGAAAACACACACACTCACAAGCTACTTACGCATCCAAGCTCGTCCAAAGGTAAGTGAGTCCCAGGACTTCCCTGGTGGTCCAGCGGCTAAGACTCCACACTCGCATATGCTGCAACTAAGAGTTCGCATGCCACAACGAAGACCCGGAGCAGCCAAATAAATAAATATACATTTTTTAAAAAGATAATAGAGTCCACGTCTGTTCCCAAACACAAGTCCAAAAGTTATTCCACATGCTGGTTGACACATCAGGGATCTTTCCAGTCGATATCTGAACAGAAGACAATAATGTTTAAACAGACTGACTTAATTTCTTTGGTTTTTTTTGGTAAATGTCATTTAACCTATCAACTTCCATCCTGTTGCTACTTTGTTTACACTTTCTACAATTAAAAAAATAGCCATTATAATAAAGTATGTGTGTATGCACTTAGTCATGTCCGGCTCTTTGTGACCCCATGGACTGTTGCCCAGCAGGTTTCTCTGTCCATGCGATTCTTCAGGCAAGAATACTGGAGTGGGTTGCCATTTCCTGCTCCAAGGGATCTTCCTGACCCAGGGATTGAACCCACATCTCTTATGTCTCCAGCACTGGCAGGCAGGTTCTTTACCACTAGTGCCACCTGGGAAGCCCATAAGAGAATATAGTCACCGCTGAATATTTTTAAGAGGAAGAAATTTAGTGTATCATCCAACACAAATGTATTTTCAGAGGAGAGTATATTAATGGTAAGCTCTTACTCTTAAACTATTTTTTTTTTTTTTACTTTGGGACATCAGGAAATATGTGTCCATAACACCATGTGAAGGTTTGAGTGTGTGCAAGAAATGTGTATATTTAATAGGCTTGTGTACTCCCTATACTTAAGATAGTTTACAAATGTTATTTAAAGACTCAAACAAGAAAAAGCAGTCATGCCTATCAAAAATAATTCCTGGTCCCTGAACATTAACCTCACATAGATTGTTACCTAAGCACACAGATTTTTAAAATATCAGCATTCTCCCCCAATGTATCTTATTTTTCTGCCCAGCACAGACAGGGATAAGTTTGGGATTAGTGCTACCTAAGTAAACAGATGATCCTGACCTCTGTCCCATCACCTCGGTTTGTGGTTTGGTGCAAAAACTATGTATAGGGAGGCACACTGAAAACTGAATCACCAAATACAGGTCACACACTCCAAAAAGAAGGAAGATAATCAGAAATAACATAGTACGTTTGGTTAAAAATAAAAATGTGGTGTTGCAAAAATGAAAAAGACCATGAAGATCCAGGAAAGGGAAAAGGAAACTGGGTGTGATGACTTAGTGTTGATGAAATGTGCCAAGATACAGGAAGGCTTCTGGGCCCCCACGTGGGCAGAAGATAACGTTGCAAGTCTGAGACACTGTTTATTTCCACTTCTGATTCTGGCACTTCTAGTGCAGCTGGGGTCTCAAGGCAGTGTCCCCAGGGCTGGCCTCGGGTTCAGGTGCCTGGAGAGGCCAGAGGACATAGAATCAGGTGGGGATGAATTACAGCCTTGCCTTGGCCTTGGCCAGGTTGCTTACTTTCTCCCAGCTTCACATTCTCTATCTACTAATAAGCAAGACAAATCCATTCTCCCAAATGAGGATTAACTGTCATGAAGGAGAAAACATGTCCCATGTAACTGTCGCGTACTAAGCCCTTAAAGCATGCAACAACTGAGATCAAGCCAGAGCAAACGTCACCGGCTCTGTTAAAAAATAGTGCTGCCAAAGCAAATACAATGCAATCATTAAGATGATTAGGTCGCAATGCAGAAATCCTACTTTGTAAAGCAGTCAGAATGGTCAATGCACATTTGACGGAGGGAAGGGGGCAGACTACAGACTAGAGCCATGCACCTGCCATTTGGTAACTGCTGTAATCTTGTGCGTGTTACTTAAATTTTCTGGTTTTCAGTTTTGCCACCTGAGAAAGGGGGCAATAATAAGAAACCCACCCCAGGATTAGATGAGATAATAGAGGTAACATGCCTGGCAAATTCTAAGCACTGTACAACTTAGCCAGCATTCTGAGTGCTCAGACGGCTGTGAAATAGTGGCTCATGATTTCATCCTCTACTCTCTTCTGGCTGTGGTGCAGCAATAAAATCTTATTGCTACTCAAAAGCCCAGGAAACTGACCAAAATCCATTGTTCACTTTTATTTGATGTTTTTGGTTCTCAGTGTTTGCTAAGTTGGAGCTATTGCTTATTTTATTTCATTGCTGCAAACCATACCTATAAACTCACTAAACTGTGTCACCTCTCTCTGTCTCTTCCTCTCTCTCTCTCTTTTCGTCTCTCTCTCTCCCCCTCACACACACACACACACACATGTGTAGGGTGAGTGTAGCTGGAGCTATCCAAACCCACAGCTGTTCCTGGGAAACTCTTCAAAGTACAACAGGAAAAGGAGTGACATTATTTTGCACTCAAAATGAAAAGACTTAGAGATTGGCCTTGATTCTATCATTTCACCTTGGGTAAAGCATGCATCCTCTCTGTGAAAGAGGTCTTGGAATGTGTTTTCATTTCATGGGATGGCTAAGGATCAAATCTATGAAAGGACTTTGAACAATATGAAACCTTCTATAGGCTTAAATATCAGGTAGGGGTGTTATATATTCAAGACAGCTTTGCCACCAAACATTCATGAATGTGATAAATGGATTAATGAAGAGTTTATCACAAATGTGTATCTGTCAGAAATAACTTAGAGTCTGGCTGAAAAGCAAGGACATCAACATTCAGTGTGTTCTAAACCACAAGGCTGATATCGTGAGACATCCGAATTCTGCTCCCAGGGACCTCAGGCGTCCCTGGATCAAGAGATTCTCATTAATACAGTGGACGAATAGGGCTCACATTTTAATTTTGCTTCTTCCTCTCTTTGAGAATATTTCCAATATTATAATGTCTATCTTCCAAATAGCATAAGACCCAAATAAAAGTAAATCCAACAAAATCTGCTTAACTCAGGCTGCTTTAAAATAAGAGTTCATACAATAGGACAGTTGGTCCCAATCCTGGTTTAATATGTCTGTAGTACAAAGGGTCTTTGCTGCCTCCTGTTTCTGCAGAAAAAAGGAGCTTATTAAAATAAATGCAGAAGAGAATTTAAGCTCCTAATAGGAATGGAAAAGCAATAATTGATATAATAATAACAGAAAACAATAAGTCTATTTTTCAGGATATTTCTTATTCTTGAACTGTAATTTAACTTAGTGATAGTAAAATATCCAGGGTTACTTCATATGAATGTAAAGAAAAGAAATAATTATTTCTCCTTAAAAGGTTCCAGGGAGTCTTTCAAGGCATGGTCTGACAATAATAAGGCAGATTCACTAAAAGTAAATTCAAGTAACCTATAACGAACAAAGTAATTCAAATCTTAAATAACATTTAGGAAACATACAGGCACCTAACCTTTACTTTCTGTCATTAGATAAAGTAGGCATTAGAAGATAACTGATCATAATTACAAAGTAAGTATTTTTCAAGAATAAATCATAGTGAATAAAATAAAAATCAGTGTGTGTATATCTGGGTTTGTGTGTGTGCATGAATACATGTCCGTGTTTGTGTGTGTTTGTGGGTGTCCAAGCCAAATTCAACTAACAGGCAGTGATCACACTTCCCATCTTGTGAATGGCATTAGATATCTTGTTCAAAATCTCTGATTAATCTGATTAAGCTAGTGAGTGAATAATCCTTTAATCCTCTCAAGAATACAGTTTATGTCTGCTGAGTGTCAAATTTAAGACCCATAAGCTGTAAATACTGAAATTTAAGTGAAAGGAAGGAGAAAAAGGCAGTCACCCAAAGTGAAACTGTGCCGCCTCTTTCCCAGATCCTGTCTTTTGTGGGTGACCTTCTCGGCTGAAACAAGAATGAGAAACATTAGGAAACACCATAAATCATTCTCCAGCCATGGCTCTGCAGCAGGGAACGCATCAGTCACCGAGGACCAATCTGCTAGCATGTGCTTCCCTTTTCCCAACCAGTTTAATTATAAATTAATGGGCACTGCCTTTTGCTTCTCATTTCATTCTGGAGCAGAAACATTTTTTAAGCCAGATATTTATTTTATAGTTGGAAAACTATCTCAGAAGAGAACGACTGCTAAGTTATCTTTGCAGAATCACAAAAGCAGGGAAAGGAACATCCTTCCATTAAAATCTCAGTCTGAGTGAGAAAGGCTGTGACCTGGGACCCTGTGCTGCAATGCCGCAGTGCTTGTGCAGGACAAACCTCTCCTCAAATCACAAAATACAGAGAAACTATATGGGAACTAAACATAATGGCATGCCTGAGCAGTTAGGGCGAATTCTGGGCAAAAGATACAAAGAGACCAAAAAAACCCAACTGCCACTTTTGAAGAGCCTGGAGCAAAAGCAGGGTACCATACTTGCAGGCTGCATAAAACACCATCTAAGGGGTGCACAAACCAGCTAAGCCATCCCTCCAGCCTAACCGCATGGACACACTCCTACCCTCACCCCCTATAGGGAACAAACTCACCCCACCTCAAGGAACTGTTCTCACTCCCCACTGCTGCAATGGGAGCCCCAATAACACCTTGCCTGAATTTTTGGTCTGGCCTCTAGTCCATATCTATTGATTGAGGAAGGCCAAAATCCCTGGTTGGTATCATGAGGACAGCTCTTCAGCAACTGTTATGCCATTTAGCCTTGCCCACGTCAAATGAATGAAGATGCTCTGATGCTGCTATAGGGCTTCCCAGGTGGCGCTGTGGTAAAAGAACCTGCCTGCCAATGCAGGAGATACAAGAGATGCGGGTTCGATCCCGCAGGTAGGAAAAATCCCCTGGAGGAGGAAATGGCAACCCATTCCAGTATTCTTGCCTAGAGAATCCCATGGACAGAGGAGCCTGGGGGGCTACAGTCCATGGGGTCACCAAGAGACATGACCTGGCACACACGGACGCAGAATGCTGCTTTATCATTATTCACCAAATTCAAACAGTAACAATGAGATACGGTAGTATAGGGAGATGGTTAGAAGAAGGATAGTGGTGACTCATTTGCTACCCAAGGAAAGATTAAAAAAAAAAAAAAATCTTTTAAACCAACTGGCTGGCTTGCTTGCTTGGCACATTTGACCACCTACTTTTCACTGAAACATGTATGTGTCGTGCTAATCAGAAGTTTATAATGTCTGCACCCCAGAATGTGCTGTAAATTTATTTGCCTGAGATATTTTTTGTGTCAGTTGTTTATGAAAATTATCCCCTGCCCCTAGAAACCTTGGCTGCTGAAAGGACAAAGCTGCTAGACAAGATTAATTTGCCACTCAGCTACTTTTTCACTTACTGATTTAACGTGAGTCAAGGGGATCGGGTCTAATTAAAATACTGGCCAACCCTTAAAAGCAGAAAGTCTGTATTATCCCTTAATTCCTCATGATGTGAGGAAATGAGGCAGAGGAAAAAGATCCCTCCCAGCCCTGAGTGCAGCTCCTAAATTGCTGGAAGAGTCTGGGAAGAGAGGTAAAGACTCCATCAGCTCCTTCAGCTCTCAGTGCTTTGATTCTTCCATGGAAGCCTAGAAAAACTGGGTGCTCAGTAACCAACGGGGGAATCCTGGGGCGAATCCCTCTCCTGACTTTCTCTACTTTTGTCTGGATGGAGACGCTACACTTCTAGGTTTGCCCCCGAGCATATGGGGATAAGACAAAGGTAAAAGCTTCTGCCCCAGCACAACAATACAACAAGCCACCCCCTCAGCTGACCGTGTTCCCCACCCCAGAGTTGCCAACCTCTGTGAAGATTTCAGCGCTGCTAACTTCAGCATCTTCCTCTCGTGTCACATAATTGGCACAGTCTAGGATATTCAGTCCTTTGTTTTAATAAGGTAGACAAATATCTCAAGTCTCTGGTTTATGTGTTTGGCTCCAGCTCCCCCTCCCCTCTACTCAGTAGTACTGGTTTCTGTATTTATGACTTGCTATCCCAGGTGGTGCTAGTGGTAAAGAATCTGCCTGCCAATGTAGGAGACGTAAGAACTGTGGGTTTGATCCCTGGGTTGGGAAGATCCTCTGGAGCCCACTCCAGTATTCTTGCCTGGAGAGTCCCTATGGACAGAGGAGCCTGGTGGGCTACAGTCCATGGGGTCGCAAAGAGTTGGACACAACTGAAGCGACTCAGCACACACACACACACACACATGATCTTATCCCTGTAGATATTTAGACTCTTATTATCTGTAACCCCATCCACCTATATTACATAATAACAGATGTACTCTTTTGCCTTTTCATGGTAAGTAAGTTAATAGCCCTCTTCTCTTCCGCCATTCCTTTACTCATTCATTCAACTACTTACAAAAGTTTGTTAAGTGCTTGGACATAAAAACACTATGATTTAAAATGATACATAGATCCCCTTGGTACATTCCATGCAGAGTCCAAAAAAGGGACCACGGATATGTGGGTGTTACATATGCTGAGACCCTGCCAAAATGTAATGTGAAGTCACTCAATCTCCAACCAGCTCCTTCCTTGAGACCCAAAGACCGTGACAAAAGCGTACTCCACAAGGACATACATGAGGGTCACAGCCACCCCACTTTCCTCTTACTATTCATCTGGCTTCAGATTTACCTCTTCCTTTTGAGTTTCTATTGACTCTTGGAAGAAAAGTCCACATATGCTAGTATAATCCAGAGAGACTGCTGAGAGAAAAACAGGTCAAAGTATCAGAAGGGGGAAAAGTACATGGATGACCATCAGGAAATGGTCAGATCTTGAAATCTATTTCCAGTGAATTCCAGAGCTAAATTGGGAATACAGACTCTAGGGTGTGAGAGCCCATTTTTACACTGGATCCAGAACTTAGATTCTCATCAATCTGTTCCACTAACCCTTTACTTCTAGGCAATGGGAGTTTGAACAGCATACTCAACTCCATCCAGGCTCTCATCCAGAGAGAATAAAACTTGGCTCCACCTGCCAGTGATGTCTAATTTGGCAAATCTTCATGTTCATAAATTTGGGATCTGGAGTGGGCTCTAAGTCCTCAAATGGCCATTCAGTCCCAGGTCTTCTCTAAGACTATCTGCATTTGCTCAGATTAAATAACCTGACCTGATCTCAATTCCAGGCCCTCCAAGCCATAGTCCAATTGACTAAGCCCCTAAACCCTGATTGGCTCTTGCAGTCCTTTATTATATGGTTCTATATCCTATTTTTTCATACCTTTGGTCAATGATTATAGTTTCCTCCCAAACAGAAAGATCTCCCAAGAAAATACCATCCTCATTACTTCTGGAATGGCCATCATTGGGGGATTCTACTCACACCTCAACCATCAGACACTCTTGTTTACACACTGGCCACTCTTTCAGTGCCTGAGAGATATTGATATTGAGGTCAGTCCCCCTTGCCCATCTGGCTTGAGTATCCTATTCGTTCCCTTTGACTCATGCTAGCAATGTCGTCCTAGGCAATCTTTTCTGAGTTATGCTATTAGGACCTACTGGAGCAGACTTCTAAAAAGTGTAAGAAAGCAGAATGTTAGTCACTCAGTTGTGTCCGACTCTTTGCAAACCCATGGACTGTAGCCTGTTGGGTTCATCTGTCCATGGAATTTTCCAGGCAAGATTACTTGAGTGGGTTGCCATTTCCTTCTCCAGAAGAAAGCAGAAGTAGATTATGAACATTTTATTGCTTTTGAGGTTCATTTAGAAATGACTGATTCCTGGGGAATGTCCAGGTCCCCAAGACCAGCCCAGACCAAAAATAGGCTTCCTGTGAGTATTAAACAAAAATTACATCCCTTCACTATCTAGGCTGAGATGCAGAAGTGACTAGTGGCCGCAACACATCCTCAGTGTATTTCCTTGTATCGCTATATTTTACGCTCTAGCCTGTGGTTCTTCTAAAATATGACACTAGTGAATTTCTTGCTTCTAGTACTATAGCAACCAGCATGTGTCAAATGTTTTAAAAAGGAATAGAAAACTGGCCTTTATCACCTCGTTTTGCTTCCCAAGAATATGTTTTTACCATTCACTTTGACACGACATCACGAAAAAGTTCAAGAAACTCGTTAGATTGATTACAATTGGAAAGCTGGAGAATATCATTATTATTGATACATGGGTACATCATAATCTTTATGTGCTTGTTGATTTAAACACAGACTGATGCAGACATTCTGGAAACAGCCTGGTAATATTTAGCTAATTAAACATTCACTAAGACAAGCAGTACTGTTCCTGAATATAATTCTTAAAAATATTCTCACACACTGGGGGGCACACTCCATGATGTTTATCGTCATGTTGTTTGTGTGGGTAGGAGGGAATCGTGGGGTCTCTCACTAGAGGGTAAGGAAAGCACAGTAGCTGCCAACACGGTTCTGCAGCCATCAGAAACAAAGGACTGGATGTTGACACAGCTACCTGGGTAGGTCTTAGAAACAATGGGTCATCATGATAAAAAAAAAAAAAAAAACAGAACAAGCTATCTAATATGATGATACTTGTATAAATTAGCATATGTAAACAAATATAAGAACACAGGAAAACAAAAGGATACCATCAAACACATTCATATGACTGTTTGTGGTAGAGGGAGAAATGAGAATGGAGGTGAGAACTTGAGAAATGGAGGCCAAATGAGATAGATGATAAATAGAGAGATGAATGAATGGATGGGCAATAGATGGATGGATGGATGGATGGATGGGTAGAGGGATAGGTAGATAACAAATAGATCAATAACATGTAAGTAAGCCAACCAGTTGGTCAAGAAAGAAGTCTGTGAAACCAATGATATGGTGTCATGAACTAAGACGTATAATTAACAATGCTCTGTACCTGAAATCCAGAAGCAAACTGAAACAGTCCAAGAAAGCTGGTCAGTTTCTAGGGCAATAGGACACTATCACTGAAGCAAACCTGAAATTGAGGATCAAAGCTTAACACTGAGTTGTGGCACTGCTCAGCCCTCACTCTGTCTGTGACACTTGGATTTGCCATGAACATCACATCTGGCTCCTTGAGACATATCTCTAGTTATCCGCCAACACTGAAAGCCTAGACTGGGACCAGTCCATAGGCTCAGCATCTTTAACAGAGGAGGCATGAGCAGCTGCTGGATGGCAAGATGAAGTGAGGCAGCCACCAGCAAAGGGGGATAAACATCCAGAAAAGGTATCTTAGAGTAGTATCAATACTGATTCAGTAGTATAGCAGAGCCATAGAATACAGCAAGGGACAATGGCTGATGGCCCAATCTGATAAATGCAGCAACTGATCAAGTAACTTCTCTGGAAAAGCTCAGTCTCTGCAACCTGAGCAAACCAAAGGGCAGACTTCACATATGTCAATAGAAAGTAGACTCCTCACTATCACTCTTTCTTCTAGTCATTTACCCATATACACTCCAGCCTCAGGCCCCAAGATCACAAAGGAAATCACATTTTCTTGCCTTTGAATGAATTCATCCTTCACAAGAGTCCCTCTTAGAGGATTCACATGTTGATGAAGAATAAACAGTCCAAAGCTGAGTTCCCCAATGTGGCAGCCACTAGCCACATGCGAGGGGCCTCCCAGTGGTTCAGTGGTAAAGAATCCGCCTACCAATGCAGGAGATGTGGTCCGATCCCTGGATTGGAAAGATCCCCTGGAGAAGGAAACGCAACCCACTATAGTATTCTTGCCTGGGAAATCCCATGAACAGAGGAGCCTGGTGGGTTACAGTCCATGGGATCGCAAGAGAGTCAAACACGACTGAGTGACTAAACAATAGTCATATGGGGCCATTGAACACTTGACATGAGGCTAATTCAAACTGAGATGCAAAGATCTAGTATGATAAAAGAATCCCAGAAGTCTCATTAATAATTTTCATATTCATTAAATGTTGGAATGATATTTTGGAAAAACTAGGTTAAATAAAATATATTATTATTAAATTATTTCCACCTGTTTTTCTTTACTTTCCCTGAAGCAGCTCATAGAACATTTTAAGTTACATCTATAATCCACCTTCTATTTCTCTTAGACAACATTGGTCTAGAAACATGTATGTTGATTTAGAGCTCCTCTTTCAGTTAGGAATGGGAAACAAAGCCTGTTTTTTTCCTTCAAAGGTGGAAGATTCTCTCTTTTGGATGATACTGTTCAACTGAAGATTCAAATTTGGTCCCCTAGCATTTCTTGTCAGTGGTGATTCCTACTTGAAGCTTCTGGCCTTTTCTATATTTTTAAATTCACCTCTCCACACTAATATTTATTGGAAGGACTGATGCTGAAATTCCAATACTTTGGCCACCTGATGCAAAGAACTGACTCACTGGAAAAGACCTTGATGCTTGGAAAGACTGAAGGCAGGAGGAGAAGGGGACAATAGAGGATGAGATGGTTTGATGGCATCACTGACTGGATGGACAAGAGTTTGAGCAAGCTCCGGGAGTTGGTGATGGACAGGGAAGCCTGGCGTGCAGCAGTCCATGGGGTTACAAAGAGTCAGACATGGCTGAGAGACTGAACTAAACTGAAATCCACACTAAATAGAGGATTATCAAATCACAGTAGACCAAGAGGTCCATGTATGTTGGGGACAGCCTACTGTACATCCCAGTGATGATCTAAATTACATTCAGGTTGCTCAGGACTTTGGTGACAAGACAACTTTTAACATCCAGAAGGTCTCTTCTGTGCCTCTTCTTACAATCCTGGCATAAAAGCTCACTGACCATCTAGGATGGAAAAGAAATGAAAACACTTCATATCTAAATATGTCACTTTCCACTGTAAAGGGAAGTCAGAAAATGGAAGACACATTCACCTCTTATTCCAAGGAGTCAATGTGACAGGAAGTAAAGATTAAAAAAAAAAAAAACTATGCTCCTTTGAAGTTAGAAAAAAAAGCTTTACTTAATAAAAATATAGCATGTATAATTCAAATACTGAAATGTCACAAAAGACCTCTATGAACTTGAAGATAGGGCACAGTTTCTAGCTGTATTATAACTACATACATATATCACCACTCTTTTTTATTTTCTTTTCCTTTCCTTCATTCAAGCCTGATCCCTGGAGTCAACCCCTGACCATCAGGGACTTGTTGTAAGTAATGGTCATTTGTGTTTCATAATTATCTTGAATCAACACAATTAGTTCCACATTCTGCCATTTCCTTCCTGAGGCATCTGTAAACATTTTTTACACAATTCCAGCAAATAGCTTTTGTCAATAATTAAATTTTTTAATTTAAAAAAAGTAGAATGATCCAGAATAGCTATTTTAGATGTGCTTGACACATGCCTCCAAGAGGATAAGAAAATATTCTTCAAGGCACCAGCTAAGGGGTTTTTCTCTTTCAATTATCAACCACAGATCCACAATTTAGAATGTCTTTGGTCACAGTTTTAATGTGGTTAAATCAACATAAAGCCTGAAGGACATTTAATTTAAAAAAGAATGTACTTTGCTTGATTGAATGATTTTGTTTTATTCCCTTGAATTATTTTGATTCACTCCACAAAAATGTACCAAACACCAGCTATGTGTGTACAGGGCAATACATGTAATGATTGCAAATTTTTCATGTGTATCAGAATCACTTAGATTCTACCTAAAGCAACTAATTCATTGAGTCAGAAGTAGATCCTGGAAATATGCACTTGCAATATTTACCCAAGGTGATTCTGAAGCAAGAGGGACTCAGATTCCCATTTTTGAGAAATACTGAAACAGAGCTTCAGATTCTGTCTCTTAATCTTCAGAAAGGTGTGGACTATAAACTTTCGCCCGTGAAAATGTTTGTGTTAAACTGAAAGATCTAAATGCAGGTCCTTACCCACCTGCATCTAGGAGACCTTGTTCAGAAGAGGATAGAAAGTTGGGTGTCATTTCTAAAAAACCCGCTTTGAATTTCTAAAAACACTTTCTTCAAGAATCGCTCCTAAAATAGTGCTTTCTAATAGATTCTTCAGAAATAGGCAAATCCTTTGCTGGGTGGTTAAAATCTGCAGACAGGAACCAAGCACAGAAAATGCATCCTCAGGCCACTCACCCGAACACACAGAGGACCATCTGGAGGGTGTGGTCACCAAAACGGTCAGTGAGCACAAGTCATTGCACTGTGTGCCACCCCAAGCCCAGAATCCCTCCTTGGGTGCCATATTCAGATTTGTGCTTCATTTTGTCGTCCTCTGTTGTGATGTTTTCCCCCCAGGACAAGGTTTGGCAAATTTTAAACAGTACAATTACAAGCTGACAAAGGATATTTTTCTGATGTGCTGAGGCCTGGAGACAGGTAGGTGGTGCTGCTAACAGAGACCGAGAGGGAGGGAAGCAGGTTGTCAGCTGTGGCACTGATGCTCATCCTGTGACATAAACTTTTTATCTGTATTGGGGCGTAGCCGATTAACGATGTTGGGATAGTTCAGTTAGACAGCAAAGAGACTCAGTCACACATATACATGTATCCATTCTTCCCCAAACTCCCCTTCCATCCAAGCTGCCACATAACATTGAGCAGAGTTCCATGTGCTATACAGTAGATCCTTGTTGGCTTTCCATTTTAAGCATGCAGTGTGTATATGTCCATCCCAAACTCCCTAACCATCCCTTTACCCCATTCTTCCCACTGGCAACCATAGGATTATGACATTAAATTTTGAATTGAGGCTCATCTATACTTATCCCTTCCCTGGTGGCTCAGTGGTAAAGAATCCACCTGCCAATGTAGGAGACCAGGGTTTGGTTCCCAGGTCAGGCAGATCCCCTGGAGAAAAAAAGGGCTACCCACTCCAGTATTCTTGTCTGGAGAATCCCACAGAGGAGCCTGACAGGCTACAGTCCATGGAGTCGTAAAAAGTCAGACATGACTGAGCGAGTAACACACATACTTATCCTTAGTTTAACTGGATCCTAACCAGAGAGATGAAAACCAGACTATATCAACACACCAATAAAATATCAAATGTATATTGATATCAAAATATTATTGATATATGAATCAATGATATCAAAATATTATTGATACATATATCAATAATGGGGTTTTCACTGGGTACTGTAAACCAATCAAGTATACCAATAAAACTAGAAAGACTAAAATTGGTGAGCCCCACCCTTGCCATAAGGAGAAGCCGTACTCATCCAACCTCAGGAATAGAAAGCAGTGGCCTCAGCCTGTCAGGACGCTTTTCTCACGGTGGCTTTAGCATCCTGTTTTAGATGACAGAATTATTTTCCTGAATTTCCCTCCAAATTAGTATCCAGTAATGAAAGTCGATTTCCCTATCCACATTTGGCAACGGTGAGAACGTTTAGCCACTTTCACGTCAGGTGGTAGAACTGTGAGGAAAAGACATGAGGTAGTTAAAAATTTGAAGAATATGTCAATTGGTAAAATTAGATAAAAAGTTACGCTGTGTTCTGCCCTACATTTGGACTATCACAAGTGAGGCAAACTTTTCTAGGCAAACTGCTGAGGACTGCCAATTTAACAAGCTGTTCCCTGCTGCAAGGGACATATTTATGGACATACTTTCAACAAGACGTACCTAGTGCTACCAAGCTGTGCTGTACTGAAGAGCAGAAAGACTCAGAGCGATGGATTTAAAAAAAAAAAAATAAAGGATTTCACACATGGGTCCTATTAAAATCAGATCAAGTATTCTGAAATTTACAGGCAAAAATATTTAAAATAATGAGAGGGTTGTTGCATGATCTAAGAAGAAAACACTTGGGAAATGTAAAAGATAAGATTGACACAGCATGTTTAGCTCAGGCTGTTGTACAACAAGGCTCTTGAAGGGAGAGAGGAAAAGCCAAGCTACATTGTGAATATTCCCATTTTTAATCAGTTGGGTCAACATATCTCAAGCGCTATTGAAAACCTAGGCTTATCTCATGAATGTTTTTCAATATAAAGATTAGCTCTCACAAAATCTTTCAAGAAAGACTGATTTCATATCTCCTGGTCTTTGGATGGTCCAAAAGTCACCTGAAGTCACTACTGTTACTGGTACTTATTTATTTTGAGAAGCCATTGACTGCTTCCTACGAAAGCATTTCCTCTCCTTGGGAATGTGTTTGGGATACTAATGAGTCAGACTGTTCTCTATTTAAAACGTGCTACCTATTTCTATTTCTGCGAGTGGAGATATCAAGTCCACTTAGAGCTCATCTTCTTAGTTCTAGGGTCGGGGGGAAATCATTGCTCTGGGGGAAAAGTATAAATGAGTTGATGCTGGTGGTGGTTTGACACGAACCTAGGGGGTGGCTACTTTGCAGTGATCCCTAACACATTCAGTAATTCTATCCATCCATTTATCTGACTACGGAACCTTCACTGTTCACCTGAAACTATCATAACATTGTTTATTAACTGGCTATACCCCAATACAAAATGGCATCCCAGGTGACGCAGTTGGTAAACCATCTGCTGCCAATGCAGGAGATACAGGAGACAAGGGTTAGATCCCTGGATCAGGAAGATCCCCTAGAGTAGGAAATGGCAACCCATTCTACTATTGTTGCCTGGAAAATTCCATAGACAGAGGCTGTGTCTCACTCTTTGTTTGCAACCCCACAGCAGGCTACAGACCATGGGGTCACAAAGACTCAGACACAACTGAGCAAGTACTCAGGCATGCAATACAAAGTTAAAAATTAAAAAACAAACAAACAACAACAAAACCATCAAGGTAGGTTTAAAAGAAGGTTGGTCTCCAGAGGTCTGGTCTGGACTTAATATAAGAAGCAAATTATATCTACTAGCCCTTCCAGTCAACGAGACAACTCAAGATTTTATTTGATATTAAAATAATTTCTGTCCTTTGGTGATTCATATTTATATACACTGTATAGAGTCTTCACATTGCATATTCACTCATTACTTTATTTTTATCCTCAGAACAATGTATGAAGCAGGTGGAAAGAGTGTTCCCATAACTCCCAGTGTTTTTTCAGATGTATTAATAGTAACTAAGAGTCCAAATTTTCAATCATGTGCTGAAGGTTCCAGAAGAGCAAGTCCCCATTGTTGACTGGTCTCTGTCCCAGTGTGTTCTTCCAAATCCCATGTCCTTGCCTTTCCCAGCTGCCCCAGCATCTGAGTACTTGTACAGCCTCTGGGTCACTTCATCTCACAGCAAAGGGACCCTGGAACTGCACCACAAGGGAGCGACTCAAACCCTGGCCGCCATCATCTCCTGCTGCCGTGAGCTGCCTGTGCCAACAAGCCCTTCTTGCCCACCTATGCACCTCGGGCTGCTTCTGTAGTTTGGAACAAGGTGGAAGGAATCATAGAAGGGAAACTGGAGAACACAGAGAGCCCAACCAGAGGATGCTCAATTTCCTGGGCCCTGCAGAGGTACAGCACATGCTGTGCAGCCTTGGGCAAGTTACTTACCTTCTCTGTTCCTCAGTTCCCTCAAATGTAGGAGAATTATAGAACTTACTTTGAGGAAAGACAGTACAGGTTAATTGACTTAAAATATAAAGGTGCTTGAAGCAATGCCTAAGATAATGTACATAAAAATACCACTGAGCTCTAGCTCAGTTGTGTCTTACTCTTTGTGACGCCATGGACTGTAGCCCGCCAGGCTCCTGTCTGTGGGATTCTCCAGGCAAGAATCCTGGAGTGGGTTGTCATTTCCTCCTCCAGGGGATCTTCCAGACCCAGGGACTGAACCCACGTCTCCTGTGTCTCCTGCATTGCAGCAGATGCTTTACCCACTGAGCCACTGGGATAATGTAAGTGCTAGGCAAATGTGACATGTAGGATGGTCTCAAAAAGAGAAGTCTTGAGCAGGACAGACAGCAATTTCTATTCACACTTGTAGACAAGACGTTGTGAATAAAAGTACTTTGTAAAGTACTGGTCAAACTGTAAACTATCTTGGTAATTACCTTCTTTGTAAGCGACTTGTATCGTGCAATGCAATTTTAGGACTACAAAAATGTCAGAAAGTGATTTATATAAAATGTAAATGAGACCTGGTTACCCCTTCTTAAAATTCTATCACACTGGGGGAAAAAAAAAAGAAACGCCATCATCCGTCCCATCTCTAGCTGTCAAAACCCTATGCGTGCGGAGAATTCCAATAACTGCAGCCACTTGTAGAGTCCTCACTCTGTGCTAGGCCCAGTGAGTTACATACGTCATTTCATTTAATTCCGTGGAAATGCTCTAAGTGTAACAAACCCAGATTTACAGACATGAAATCTAAAATTCTGAGAGGTTAAATAATTTGTCCCATGTCAGCATCCAGCAAATAGGCTGATTCAGTCCTAGGGCCCTAGGACACTTGAACCAACCCGTCTATATGCTCCTTCCATGGAAAAGAATATCTCCCTATTCTAAAACAGTACTGTACTTTGTTCACACTCTTTTCATGGGAATACAATTTTATCTTGAATTACAATTTTTTTCTGCATATCGCAGGTTATCTACTGGTTTACAGGCTTCACAAAAACAGAGAATAAGCCTCATGCATCTGTGAACATACCCAGGATGCCTGGCAGGTACCTGGGAGTGGAGGCAAGAGGACCAAGATGGAGGAGTAAATTCACACTTTGTTTGGGCTTTAGCTGCCTTACTTGAGAATGAGCTATAAAATCCCCAGCTCACAGGATTGCTCTCAAATGAAACCAACAACACAGTTTAGCAATGAATTTGATATTCTTTATTCAGTTCAGTTCAGTCACTCAGTCATGTCTGACTCTGCGACCCCATGGACTGCAGCACGCCAGGCTTCCCTGTCCATCACCAACTCCTGGAGCTTGCTCAAACTCATGTCCATTGAGTCAGTGATGCCATCCAACCATTTCATCCTCTGTTGTCCCCTTCTCCTCCTGCCTTCAATCTTTCCCAGCATCAGCATTTTTGCCAATGACTCAGTTCTTTGCATCAGGTGGCCAGGTATTGAAGTTTCAGCTTCAGCATCAGTCCTTACAATGAATATTCAGGACTGATATCCTTTAAGATTGACTGGTTTGATCTCCTTGCAGTCCAAGGAACTCTCAAGAGTCTTCTCCAACACCACAGTTCAAAAGCATCAATTCTTCGGTGCTCAGCTTTCTTTATAGTCCAACTCTCACATCCATACATGACTACCAGAAAACCATAGCTTTGACTAGACGGACCTTTGTTGGCAAAGAAATGTCTCTGCTTTTTAATAAGCTGTCTAGGTTGGTCATAGCTTTTCTTCCACGGAGCAAGCATCTTTTAATTTCATGGCTTAAGTCACCATCTGCGGTGATTTTGGAGCCCAAGAAAATAAAGTCTCTCACTGTTTCCACATCTATTTAACATGATATTTTGGAACCAGAGGACATGATCTTAGTTTTTGTATGTTGAGTTTTAAGCCAGATTTTTCACCCTTCTCTTTCACTTTTATCAAGAGGCTCTTTTGGTTCTCTTCAGTTTCTGCCATTAGGGTGGTGTCATCTGGATATCTGAGGTTATTGATATTTCTCCTGGCAATCTTGATTCCAGCTTGTGCTTCATTCAGCATGGCATTTCGCATGATGTAAGAAGTTAAATAAGCAGAGTGACAGTATAAAGCCTTGATGTACTCCTTTCCCAATTTGGAACCAATTTGGAATTCTTTATCCAAGGGAAAGCCATCCAGGATTTGGAGAGTACAGAGCCTCACAGGCAGTGGGGTGCTCTTCCCTGGGGATGCAGGCAAGAGCAGGTTTTATGGAGATTAGAAGCGGCAACGTGGAAACAGGGCATGACTAGCTGGGCGGGCGATGGAGATTTCCCTCTGAGCCAGGCAGACCCTGTTTTCTAGGGCAAAGTGAACTCCCAAAAACTAAGCAGAAGAGTATGATTGGTGTGTGGTAGTTTCCCTGAGACTGAGGTATTTCTGATGAGTGCTGGCGGACTTAGGTTTTGATTTGTGATGGAGGCCAGGCCACTGGGATGGCCTCCATTCCATGGGTCTGAAAATATGAAAGTGAAAGTGAAGTCGCTCAGTCATGTCTGACTCTTTGGGACCCCATGGATTATAGCCTACCAGGTTCCTCTGTCCATGAGATTTTCCAGTCAAGAATACTGGAGTGGGTTGCCATTTCCTTTTCCAGGAGATCTTCCCAACCCAGGGATTGAACCCAGGTCTCCCACATTGTAGGCAGATGCTTTACTGTCTGAGCCACCAGGGAAGTCTGAAGATATGAATTAACCTTTATCAAGTCTAGTAAGAAAATACAGTCTAAATCGCTCCAAACAGAACAGAGTTCTACCAACCTGTACCATTCAAGTTTATGTAGTTACACTGAAGTCAGGGCAGTTTCTTGGGTAGATTGAGTCTTAAGAAAAGTCAATGGGGACTTGAGCACAGTGAGGAGAGACGTGGGAAAGACCTGCTGAATTTCCCTGGAGGGTAGAATTTTAAGGAAAGTGGTGAGCAAGTAAGTAATAGAGAATAAAGTGGAGGGGGAGGAATGGCTCAGACAGTAAAGAATCTGCCTGCAATGCGGGAGACATAGGTTCAATCCCTGGGTCAGGAAGATCCCCTGGAGAAGGGAACGGCTACCCACTCCAGTATTCTTGCCTGGAGAATCCCCTTGGAGAGGGGAGCCTGGTGGGATACAGTCCATGGGGTCGCAGAGTCAGACACGACTGACATTCAACTCAACTCAATGGGCAAAACGAAGATGGAGAAGTACAGAAAAAGATGGGGTTACATGCTATCAGATCTTGAGATACCATGGGGCAGCCGATTGGGTAGTGGGGCCCACCCTCCACCACCCCTCACCTCTGGTGGGCAGCTCACAGACCTGACGCCTCCCCCGCCAACCCGGACCTTCATTCCACTCATCCCAGGGGTGCACAAGGCTAACCTCCTGGCTCCACCCCTTTCACCAACCCTTCCAGAAAACCAGGGACCTTCACCAGAGCTGGGGCCTACGGTCCCGGTCCCCGCTTCGCTGAAGCTCTAGAAACAACTTCAGGTGAATTCTGTGAGAGACCGTGGTGGTGAATGCTCAAGTTTTCCCCAGGTTTACCAACGGAGCCTGAAATGGTGCTAACAGCTTGTTTCCTTGACAGCAGAAAATCGACAGTTTTTTTTTTTTAATTGTTTGTTGTCTGTCAAGAATTCCATAGAAATAATTGATGCCTAAAAACACAAGGAAAAGTGCATTTTTTTTTTTTCCAACTTCGAGGTTTGCTTCCAAGGAGGTTGATGAGGGGGAGGAGGAGGGGGGATTTTTGCAATGTGAGTGGTGAACAACAAAGACCCTCAGAGGCAGGGGATGAGAGCCTTCCCAGACACGGTCCTCCAGGGTCAAGGATGCCTCTGCAGCCTCAGGACCAGCAGGGAAGCCCTGAAGGCAAGAGTTCAAAACAAAAACAAGCCACAAACCAACCAACACTGCAGAAAGGGAGGAATCCGCCTGCCAGGCCGAGGGGCCCAGGCAGAGATGCTCCAGGCCCCGCCTGCTTCCAGCGCGTGTGTGGATATCGGTGCAGTCTCCGGCCTCCTGAGGGGTCACCCTCCAGGCCAGGGTTTCTGAGGTGGGGCGAGGGGTCTGCCCGGCCCATCGATTATTAACGAGCCAGCCTTTTAAAAAAATAAAATAAAAGGCTGGCCGAGGGAGGATGCGATGGACTCGCCTACACTCTAGAGAAAACAAAGAGGATGACGGCGCAGGGGAGAGAGGCACTGGGGAGCCAGGCGCAAACGCAGCTTTCAAGTTCAAAGGGCTTATTTTGCATGAGAAAACACACGAGGACTCGAGGATTGGTGGTAGGCAATCCCCACCTCCCCCGGCTTTAGTATCTGCTCAGCAAAAAAAAAAAAAAATAAAGTCAGGATTAAAACCATCGGCCTCTGGGACACCTTAAAAAAAAAATCCCTTTCTTCTGTCCTTATGTACAAGGGTAAAGACCAGCTTTCTACGTCCAAGTCGGGAGTGCTGAAGGGAGGGCGAGCAGTGGGGCGCCCAGCCGGAGCCTCTGTCCTCTGCCTGTTCCCGATTGCATGGCCCGAGGCGATGGTTTGCATTTTTAGGACAACAGCCGGCTCTGGGCAAGCAGGAGACCTCTCGTCAGGCTTCATTACTGCACGCAGAATGACACACCGCGCCGATGGAGCGCTGCGAAGCGGCTGCGCCTCCGCGCGATCCCGACCCCTGCGTCCTGCCCGCTCCTCCCCACGCCCCCCCCACCCCGGTGCCCCAAACCTGAGCTCTGAGCCTGTGTGCACTGCCCTACCTGGGGACACTGCGCGCCCTCTGGAAATCAGGCTTTTCCTCCTTGCTCGCTGTTTGGTGTCTGCATTTCTAGAGAGACTCAGAGAAGCGCTGTCTTAGCCAACTGAACTTTGTAGTTGAAAAGCACCCTTTCCCTTCTTTCCCCTCCCATCTGCTTCCTGGGATTGAGTCTCCAGGACACTGTCTCCTGATCTGGACAGGATGGTTTACCTGGCCCTGGGAACACAGATAGCCGGGAATACAGACACCACCCCCGTCTCCTTACAAGGTCATTTACCTTTTTAGTTACCTCCCTAATTCCAATAGTCTTGCAATAAATCCTAACTGCCCGCTCACAAAGAAATCTCACAGCTCATGCTGCAGGTGTCATCATTAAATCTTGCCTGTTAAGAAGGGATACCCCTCAATGTGGGCTTCCCTGGTGGTTCAGTGGTAAAGCATCTGCCTGCAATGCAGGAGACACAGGAGATATGGGTTCAATCCCTGGGTTGGGAAGATCCCCTGGAGGAGGGCATAACAACCCACTCCAGTATTCTTGCCCGGAGAATCCCATGGATAGAAGAGCCTGGCTGGCTACAGTCCATGGGACCACAAAGAGTCGGACTCAACTGAATTGATTTAGCATGCACACACGCACCCCTCAATGTACCTTTTCAAATAAGGATGAATCTGTTTGCATCAGCCAGAAAACGGACCATGAGGGTTTGTTCAATGCTGATACACCAAGATTTCTAATCAATATATTATCAAAGAAAAACTATGAAAGTACAAGACTACCAGTTACAAGATTACTGGTTAGATTGAAGGAATTCTTTCAGGGGAAAACGGTTAAGCCAGGTTGAACTTGACCTTGAAGCTCCAAGTAAACTTTTCTGAAGCCTCTGGGGCACAAGTTATGTGGAAGATCATTAGACAAATCCAACATCTGAATCTTTGAAGAGAGCCACCAGGAGAGATGTGATGTAGGAAACTTAAGAGCAAATCACAGACCATTAGCTAGTGATGAGGTGTGGAAAGGGAGGTCAGTGTGTTATAGAGCAGCATCGTCTTACTGGTTCCATTAGTTAGGGAATGGGCTCAGTGGTTCTAACATGAGACCACACAGAGTGAGGATTACCTAAGACAGAGACTTATTTTTCCTTTGCTTAGCAGTCCAGAGATAAGCAGACCAAATCGAAAGAGAAGATCTGCTCCACAGTTATTCAGAGATCTAAGTTCCTTCTATCTATCTCAATGATTGGTACTAACTACTATGGCAGGAGTTCTCAAACTTTAAAGCAGAGGTTGTTAAACTGTTTCTATAAAGGACAAGGTAGTAAATATTTTAGTCTTTACATCTCACATGTGGTCTCAATTATATGGTGTTCTTTGCTTTTGTTTTTGATGTTGATGGTGGTGATGATGGTTGTTGCAACTCTTTAAAAATATGAAAACTATCCTTGGCTCACTGACCATACAAAAGCTGGCTGCTGTAGTCCTTGCTTTCTAGAATCTGAATCACATGGAGGGCTTTCTGAGCCCACCCCAGAGTTTCTGATTTAGTAGGTCAGAGTGGGACCCAAACATCTGCATTTCTAACAAGTACTCATGTGATAGTGATGCTGATGGTTTGGTAACCCCACACTGAGAACCACAACCCTCCTCCCTTTCACCTTTGGTAACCATAAGTTTGTTTTCTTCATCTAAGCGTGTATTTCTGTTTTGTGTGTAGATTCACTTGTATTACTTTTTAGATTCCACATTTTAGAATGTTTCTGTAATCCTGGGGCAGAAAAACACTCTACATGCTGGTAAAGTGAAAGTCGCTCAGTCGTATCCGACTCTTTGCAACCCCATGGACTATACAGTCCATGATATTCTCCAGGCCAAATACTGGAGTGGATAGCCATTCCATTCTCCAGGGGATCTTCCTAACCCAGGGATTGAACCCAGGTTTCCCACATTGCAGGCAGATTCTTCATCAGCTGAGCCACCAGGGAAGCCCACATGGTGGTAAAGAGAACATCAACAAGGTAAAGAATGTCTGATTTGACTACAATAAAAATAAATTTGCCACACTCCTCAATATTACCTCCAAAAGACAAAGATCAACACATAGGGGAAAATATACCAAGTATAACAATGAAAAATGTTAATGCTCTACCCAAACAACAGGAAAAGCAGTTCTCAAAAGTGAAATGTGAAAATGAGCAAAGAACATAGTAATATATATTCATAAACTAATATATTCAAGTTAAAATATATCATTTTTCAGCATCAAATTGGCAATTTACTTCCTACAAATTGGTCAGTGTTGTAGGGAAAGGAGCACACTAATTCTGTACTAACAGAGATATATTTGCAGTTCAGTTATGTTCATCAAAAGCTTTAAACATGGATTTTTGTGGACAGGTTCTTAGGATAGCCTCATGACCCTGCTTTGTGGTATTCATGTCCTTGAGTTGTGGCTCTTCCTTGGAGTGTCAAGGAAGCTTGACACTTAGGTGTCAACTTAGGTCTAACTTAGGTCTAGCCAATAGAATAAATACAGCAGAAGAAGCAGGATATATGTGATTACATGATTATGTTACATAAGATTGTAACACTTCTCACTGGAGTATGTTTCTCTCTCCCTTGCTGGCTTGAAGAAGCCGCTACGTTGTGGGCTGCCTGTGTTGGGAGGCCACATAACAATGAACTTTCATGCTACCTGTAGGAGCTGAAGAAACCCTCTAGATTATAGCAAGCAAGAAAATGAGGCTTTTGCCCGACAATTGCAAGGAAATGGATCCTTCCAACAACTTGAGTTTGGAATTGGATGCTCCAGTAGAGGGGTGGAGCCTCCAAGAGAAGCTCAAAGGAGACCACACCCTCCAATGATGACTGACACTTTGAAGAGGGACCAACTAAATTATGCCCGGACTCATTACCCACAGCAACTGAGATCATAAAGGTGTGTCATTTTAAGCTGATGAGTTTCAAGTAATTTGTCATGCCTCAATAGCTACTACTACCTGTGTATTAACTCTCAAACTCTACTTCTAAGAATTCATATAAAAAAATTAACCACAGGATACTCATTGTAGTATTTTTATAATTATGAAAAATTAGAAGCAACTAATATATGCAAAAATAGAAAATGTGTTAAATTATAGAAAATCCACAGTTAGCAAAATTTCTGATGGAAAGAAATATGTATATTTAAAGAAAAATGTTTAAATATAGTAATAAATGAAAATAAATTTTCCAAGCCAACTTACATCATCCTTCCCATTTTAATTTTTAAATGTTTATGCTTGTATAGAATATAATCCTTGAAGTTATATACCAAAGTGTTAATAATAATTATCCCTGAGGGGTAGGATTATAGATGTTTTATTGAAAGACATGTATTTTTATAATTTTCTAGACTGAATATTTCAGGTCTTGGCAATGCAACAACAAGAAGCCAAAAATAAAATTCAGATGCAAAATGGAGGGAAGCAAGGAAAAGAAAAAGACTGAAGTCCAGTGGAAATGTTAGTTGTTTTTATGGTTAATAAATATATGATGCAAATGTCCCCAGAGGTGAGTAAGCTTCTAATAATAAAGACTTCCATTTCTTGCGCATTTACAATGTACCAGACACATGCTAAGAATCCAGAGTGTATTTGTTTGTTTTAAAATGGGTTAAGGTTCGAGTTTATCCCCTGTGTTGAGAGAGAAGGGCAGCCCAGAGCCTTGGACTTCCAGCCATTCATACCCCCACTTTGCTCCTTGCTATAAGTCAGGTAACAAGCAAGATCCATCCTGAGTAAGAGCAAGGGGACCATGCTCCTCCTGGATTGGATTGATTAGTTCCCTGAAATGTGGTCTGCTCGCTGGTCTCAACCCCATCAACTAGTTTTTTCCATCACACAGCAGCTCCAAACCTTGCAGCGTAGGTTCCAAGGAGCCAGAGAGACGTTCTGTATTTGTTGTGGCGTCTACCACAAAAATAGAAGAGGCCCTCACCACACACTTTCCCCTTGAATGACTGAAAACAACAGTTGCTCTTACAGATGCATGGAAAGAGCAAAGATATTTCAGTAGGCTTGAGGACAAGCTAAAAATTACCAGCTCCTCATAGGAATTACTCATTCTGCTAGAGAAAAATGGAAGGGTTAGCTCTTCCCCCAAATCTATCTCATTCCATAGATCGAGGTTCATCTTGATTCAGTGGCCTTGGGCAGGTCATAAAATGTCTCAGGCCATAGTTGTTCCCTCTGTCGAATGAATTTTTAACTCCCCTAATTAGAGGCTGGTCAGGATGACCCCTTGGTTTCTATCAAATTGAGGATACAGGATTCTAAAACAGATTCCCTCACCCAGGTGTTTTATCCAAAAAATTTTAAAGGGAAGTCTAGAGGATATATCTATAACACCCATTCGATGACATGAGTTTAGATTTCAGAAAGAGATATATCAACTCTTGGTCTTCTGAAAAATCCTTAAATAACTCTACATGCTTCTAGTATAATGCCCTCAGCTGACCTTCCAGTGGAGTTCCAGGGCCCTGTAACATAAAGACAAGTTCCCCGCTCCTCCCCGAGGGAAAGAGAGCCCCAAACACCTGCCGTTTCAAAGCCTGACCATGGAGAATCACTTCTCGGAAGGTCACTTTCATTGCTTTAAGTCGGTCTAAAGATTTTCCGAGAAATACAGCAATGACATCTGTTCATCCTTCAACAGAAACCAGCCCTTTACCCATGATTTTTCAATATTTAAACAGAGAGCCAAAACAAAGCTGTGCATCAGTGTTAATCCTGATGAACTTAAACGCCTGCACCTGTACGATTCCTAATTAGCATGTTCAGTAACAGAGCTGGTAGGTAAAAGGTGACAGTCACACCTCTTAATTGGTGTGATTAGCAGGCCTTTTGTCAGCAACCATCCACAGCTCCCCTCAAGTGTAAAATGCCACAGGTAAAGGGACAGAGACAATGAGTGGGGTAAGCAGGAAGGTAGGCAAGAGTGAACCAAAGTTTACAGAACAGATTAGGCCAACTGAGAGGGCTTCCCAGGTGGTGCTAGTGGTAAAGAACCTGCCTACCAATATAGGAGACAAGACTTGGGTTCTGTCCCTGGGTCAGAAAGACTCCCTGGAGGAGGGCATGGCAACCCACTCCAATATTCTTGCCTGGAGAATCCCATGGACAGAGGAGCCTGTGGTCTACCGTACATAGGGTAGCAAAGAGTCGGACACGACTGAAGAGACTTAGCATGCACCAACACAGGCCAAGTGAGAGGGAAGGAAATATAAGGTCACTGCAAGAAACTGGCTAAAACTACCAGGTATATTATACCTATGGAGAAGGCAATGGCACCCCACTCCAGTACTCTTGCCTGGAAAATCACATGGACGGAGGAGCCTGGTGGGCTGCAGTCCATGGGGTTGCTGAGTCGGACACGACTGAGCGACTTCACTTTCACTTTTCACTTTCATGCATTGGAGAAGAAAATGGCAACCCACTCCAGTGTTCTTGCCTGGAGAATCCCAGGGATGGGGTAGCCTGGTGGGCTGCTGTCTATGGGGTCGCACAGAGTCGGACACGACTGAAGCAACTTAGCAGCAGCAGCAGATTATACCTAAGGGTGGTACAATATTCTTTACTGTTGACATAGATCTTGGTGTTTTAAAAAAATCAATTCTTCTCCCCATTACATTGCTAAATGGGAAGACTCTTCTGCCAGCAAATCTAATTTTGAATATGAAGATCCAAATCAGTTTTTTGTTTTGTTTTGTTTTGTTTTTAAAATGGACTTCCCTGGTAACTCAGTGGTGAGCAGTCTGCCTGCCAGTGCAGGGGACACAGGTTCAATCCCTGGGTCAGGAATATCCTTGGAGAAGGGAATGGCTACCCATTCCAGTATTCTTGCCTGGAGAATCCCATGGACAGAGGAACCTGGTGGGCTAAATTCCATGGGGTTGCAAAGAGTAGGACACGACTGAGTGACTAACACTTTCACTTTGTTTCACACTTGTGCCAGGCCTACGTTCAAGAAAAAGTGAGCCCCTAGGGAGTTTGGAATGGACATGTACACACTTCAATATTTTAAATGGATAACCAAAAAGGACCTACTGTATAGCACATGGAACTCTGCTCAATGTTATGTGGCAGGCTAGATGGGAGGGAAAAACAGGGGGGAATAGACACATGTATATTTATGGCTGAATCCTCTTACTGTCCACCTGAAACTATCATGACATTGTTAATTAGCTATACCCCTCTACAAAATAAAAAAATTTTTTTTAAAGAATAAATGAGCCCCACCTGACCCCACAGGAAGCTATTTAAAGCGACTATGAGGTCCTGACACTTTATCCTTTATCCAGCTTCCCAGGTCTCTGATTTGAGTCACCAACATCTTTCTGGTGGGCAGAAGCCCAGGCACAAGCTTACATGTGTCCTGAAAGAGAGGTGTGGCCAACTCAACATGAGCACTTCTTAATCCAAAATTGGTCAATTCATTAATACGAGTTTTGGTTTTCCCAGGGGGCTAAATAGAGTATGTAGTGGTGGGAAATGGTGTGGGAACAGCACCTACCCCTTGGAGTGCATGGAGCTGGGTGTGATGCTGGACACCTGTGGGGCGCTTCTGCAGGGGAGCTTCTGGGTTTTATGTTCATCAATCTGAAAGGAGGGGGTTGATGTGGAGGGTAGAGTATGGTGAGTGAGTGTTGGCAAGGATGTGTAGATGATGTAATAATATAAAATATTTATCTGCCTAAAACCAAAAGAATATATATTACCTGTCATCTCTCTTTTCCCCAAAGAATACAAATAATTGAAGAGTTTCCCTTCTGTACATATACCTACACAGAGAGAAGGAATTGATGGCAGCCATCTTGGAGATAAACTACCATACCAACCTTTTTCGTTGTCATTTTTTTTTTTTTAGTATATGCCATATACTAATAGAAGATGGACAGACACACATTGACTTCATAGTTTTCCATATACATATCTCAACAGGATAAGAAACTTGGAGCAGTTAAACCACTTGGTTCCCAGTATTCTAGGTCATGAACCTCTAAGGCAACTGTGTCCAAACTACTATTTTTTTTTTCAATTGTGGAACTGGTTACTAAATGTCAGACTCCTGAAGCAGTTAATGTTGGCCCTACAGTTGTTGCCACTCTTTGTCCAGTGTCTTCTTCCAGCAGAGACTGCTGGTTTATTTATCTTTAAATACATATTTGGCTCATCTTCCTTAGTTATAGATGATCCAGTTATTAGAATAATGCCATCTGGGATAATGATTATATTTTTCAGCTACCTAGCTATGTAAAAACATTCTGATTGTATATAAATAGGAGTGTCATGCATGAATTCTGAGAAGTCCTTCAGAAAGTACAGCTGTCTCCATTCTTTCCTCTTTCCTACTGGCAAAGGAGGAAATGATGCTTAGTGCTCTAGCAGCCATTTGGGGCAATGAGGAAATCACAGGCTAAGGATGGCAGAGCAATAAGATAGAAGGAGCCTCGGCTCCTGATGACTGCTCTACCTACTCCCGGCTCTGTGCTGCATCACATGTTTATTTATCCATGAGACAAACTTCTATCTTTTCAGACACTACTATTTGGATTTTCTGTCACTTGTAGTGAAACCCGATTTGGATACATTTGTCTGCTGTCAGGTTGGCTGGAGAATTTAGCCAGGTTAAAACTATCAGCTTAGTTTAAACCAACCTCCCAATCCACATGGTCTATAAACTTGCAAAAGCTGATTAAATTGCACTAAGGCAGATCTTTATAAAAAGAGTAAGAAACATATGTAAATATCACATCTGAATTTAAATACAGTATCTAACTGCCCTAGATTTTACAATGTATTCATAGGCTTGAGAGGAGATAAGAAACCACTTTATAATCCTTTGAATCTTTGTAAATTCTGTTTACACGTGTTTTTAAAACATGCCATTTCTGTGCATCAATCATGAGGGTCAGGAGCTCTGTATTGTCAAAGAGTCTGCAGGCTCTGGAGAGTAAACCAAGACTCCTGTAGTGACCTGGCAGCCCTGCTGGGGTAAAAGGCAGTGCTCTGGAAAAGGATACCTATTTATAAAACCAATGCATTCTTCTCCTGAAATGGATGCCCAGCATCACTGCTATAGTTCAGAGTTCACTATCTCTTGAAGTTTCATGTCCCTGTTCCCTCCAGAAAGCCTCACCCACCAATCTGCACGGTCCCAATAGCGGCCAGAGTTAACTCTAAAAACAACATCTGATTTTGTCATTTCACCACGTAACTTTGTAGATTTCCTTGTCGCCTCTAGCTTGGCATTAAATGGCACTTTTTCTGTCTTCTCATCCACATATTTCCGTCCTTTATCCCACCTGCTCTCTATTTAAACATGAAATGTTCACCTTTTCCAAAATAGGCCACGCCTTTCACACCTCCGCACTGGGAAAAGGGTATTTTCTTAGCCTGAAATGCTCCTCCCAACCCCCAGACTTGCTTTTTCAGAATCTTCATGATGCTTCTCACAAGTCCAAAAGCCACTATCACTTCTCCAGATGAGGTTAACCGCTTACACCCTTGCCTGTACTCTGCACTGGGTTCCCCCCTTTGTCTCAGCACTTCCAGGTGATATTTTAATCGCTCTTATATTCAGTCTTATCTTATATTTAATCTTTTATTATAATCAGTCTTGGAGTCTGATTCCCCCTAAGGGTTGAGATGCTGGAGCTTTCCCAGTCCTCAGCTCCACATCCATAATAGATGGGAACTTGCTCTGCCTGTGGAATGGACTAGATTCCTACAGAGTCATCCCAACAAAAAGTAATTTGTATCTCAATGTAGTTTTTAGGGTTGTATGATAAGGGGGAAATAAGGCAAACTGTAGACTTAAAAGACTTTCCATTTCTTAGAAGAGATACTCATGGGAATATACGGGAACATGGGCAGCCTATAAGCCATAGTATCTTTCTTCTCACCTTGGAGAGAAATTTAACATTCCTCAGAATTGAATTTTTCTGAAACTAAAATTATGGAATCATAAAACTGTAGAGCTACCCCATGGACTATAGCCTGCCAGGCTCCTCTGTCCATGGGATTCTCCAGGCAAGAATACTGGAGTGGGTTGCCATTTCCTTCTCCAGAGGATCTGCCTGATCCAGGGATTGAACCCAGGTCTCCTGCATTGCAGTCAGATTCTTTACCGTCTGAGCCACTAGGGAAGCCCATAAAGCTAAAAAGGACCTTAAAAATTATTGACCCCAACTTCATAATTCATAAATGAGAAAACGAAGTCCCTGAGAGATTAAAAGATTTGTTAAAGGACACCCAGTTAGTTAGTGTCAATCAGTTCTGAAATCCTGGTCTCTTGACTCTGGTGTCCTTCAAATATTCAGTCCTAATTCCCTGGTTAGGGCAAGTCAGCAGCTGCGAAGCACATGGACTTTAATTTTGAGTAAAATCAGAGCTAAAGCACAGATAAACCCAAGGGCTTCTGTTCCAAATTAAACAGGTGAGAGAAGATAATTCAGATTATTTTATGAAAATTTTAAAATCATACACTGTTAGAGAAACCCCTAGTTTTCATAAATGAAAATAAGAAAGAACTGAAATAACTCTCTGTACCTGAGTCACAACACCAAAACAGACACGAAACTACAACTTTGAATGTAATTGTGAAACAGACTCCACGTAATTCCTGTGGATAAAATGAGATACCATATAGAGTAGTTGTCCTTTCATTTGCAACAATTAGAGCCTGCAGTTTGTCAATTAATTAAAAATTGGGTAAATAAAAATCATTTAAAAATGATGCATGATACTGCAGTAATTTTATTTTAATTTTAAACATGAATATACACTTATTCTCCATATGTGTATGTGTATTAGTCACTCAGTCGTGTCCGATACTTTGTGACCCCATGGGCTGTAGCCCGCCAGGTTCCTCTGTCCATGGAATTCTCCAGGCAAGAATCCTGGAGTGGGTGGCCATTCCCTTCTCCAGGGGATCTTCCCAACCCAGGGAATTAACCCCCAGTCTCCTGCATTTCAGGCAGATTCTTTACCGTGTGAGCCACCAAAGAAGACCTCTCCATATGTGGATAGACAAATTTTCCTTTCAATATGCGTATTAGTTTCTTACTGATGCTATAAAATATTACCACAAGCATAGAGGCTTAAAATTACACAAAATTATTATCTTATAATTCTGGAGGTCAGAAACCCAAAATGGATCTCACTGGGCTAAAATCAAGGTGTCAGCAGGGCTGCAGGGCAGCCTCCTCTGGAGGTTTCAGGGGAGAATCTGTTTCTTGCCTTTTCCAGCTTCTCAGGGCCACCCACATTCCTTGGCTCATATAGTGGTGCTTTAGTCGCTCAGTCGTGTCCAACTCTTGTGACCCCGTGGGCTGTAGCCTGCCAGGCTCCTCTGTCCATAGAATTCTCCAGGCAAGAATACTGGAGTGGGTTGCCATTTCCCTTTGCAAGGAGATCTTCCCAGCCCAGGAATTGAACCTGTGTCTCCTGCATTGCAGGCAGATTCTTTACCTACCGAGCTACGAGGGAAATCATAGCCATTGGCTCGTGGCCCCCTCCTGATATCAGAGGGACAATGCTGGGCAGTGGCTCAAAGCAAGATATTAGTTCTCTGCCCAGAAATTGGACCTGGGTAGCCTGAAAGACAGAGAAGGTGATGGCACCCCACTCCAGTACTCTTGCCTGGAAAATCCCGTGGACTGAGGAGCCTGGTAGGCTGCAGTCCATGGGGTCGCTGAGAGTCGGACACGACTGAGCAACTTCACTTTCACTTTTCACTTTGATCCATTGGAGAAGGAAATGGCAACCCACTCCAGTTTTCTTGCCTGGAGAGTCCCAGGGACGGGGGAGCCTGGTGGGCTGCCGTCTATGGGGTCACACAGAGTCGGACACGACTGAAGTGACTTAGCAGCAGCAGCAGCCTGAAAGAAAACTCTGACTCCTGGCCCCTTGTCAACCGGGGGTAGAGGCTAGAAACAAGGTTCCCCTGGCTTTTGACCCCACTGAAAAACTGCATTTCTCAAGGAGGTAAAAACAGGTACAAAGTTTATTATTAGAGACACAGCCCAACAAGTGGGAGACCACACAGAGAAACTGTTTAAGACAGAACAAGGCAGAGATAGACACCTGGAGAGAAAGGGTGTGGGCATCCTCCCCATTGAGGAGTGTAGTAAAGTGTGGGTCAAGCCACTTACACAGAGCAGTTCTTCCCAGTCTTTGTTAACCTTTGGCCAGATATTCAGTTTCTTTTTCCACCCCCGACCTGTTCTAAGACCATTCCCAACATGCATGTGCAACTGTATTCCAAGGTGGATTCTAGCTCAGAGGCCTATGGAGGTGGGGGTGAGGGGCTTGACATCACCTATTATAGGATGGCACCCTCTCTTTTTTGCTCCCCCAAGGAGCATATGCAATGTCTCCCTTGCCCCAAGGATGGGAGATATATCTCTTGATCTTTTACTCAAACAGGGTTTGGCTCCTCTCTGTTCCTGCCTTGACTGTTATCTTCAAATGTCCTCAGGAGACAAAGTCTGGCTATTTACCCAGCTTCTGTTATTTCTATTCTGAAGTACAAACAGGAGGCTCCCTGTAAATGCCTAACCTGGAATCCATCTATCTCCTGCCTCTCTTCCATCTTCGAAGCTAGCAATCCCCTCTCCAGTCTTGCCTCCCTTGTTATACCTCCTTCTCTGACCGAATCTTCTTTCCTTTCCTTAGAAAGACCCTTGGGATCACACTGAGTCCTACTGAATAAACCAGGCAGATCTCTCCATCTTGGAATCTTTAACTTAATCACATCTGCAAGCTCCCTTTGGGCCACATGAGGTAACATATACGCAGGTTCTAAAGATTAGGAGGTGGACATCTTTGGGTTGGGGGTAGTATGTTACCAACCACAACATGGCTCTGCTGACGAGATGAGTTTTCTTTCCTTCATGAATCTTACATAAAAATCATAGACATTTTACAAATGGTAGTATATATATTTCTGGAGAAGGAAATGGCAACCCAGTCCAGTATTCTTGCCTGGAGAATCCTGTGGACAGAGGAGCCTGGTGGGCTGCTGTCCATGGGGTTGCACAGAGTAGGACGTGACTGAAGCGACTCAGCAGCAGCAGCAGCAGTGTATATATGTCAATCCCAGTCCCCCAGTGCCTCCCACTCACCTTCCCCTCCCATGTCCACACGTCTGTTCTCTACGTCTGTGTTTCTATTCCTGCCCCGCAAGTAGGTTCATTTGCACCATTTTTCTAGATTCCACATATATGCATTGATATATGGTATTTTTTTCTTTCTTACTTACTTCACTCTGTATGGCAGTCTAAAGGTCCATCCACATCTCTACAAATGACCCAATTTCATTCCTTTTACTGGCTGAGTAATATTCCATTGTGTAAGATCTGGTGCTAAGAATTATACACATAGACATTTATGATTGGATAATGGTGATGCATGATAGGTAGAAAAACAGCAGCCAGGAAACTAGCCTGATGGCTAGGGAAAGTGAGAAAATCTTGCAAATGCATTCTGCTCAAGCCAAGATAAAAATCTAGAGTTAACTTAGTTGATTATTTAAGTTTAATTTCAATTAATAAAGTAATTATAGTTAAAGCCTTGTTTCCTTTGTTAATCTACTTTTGCTGTCTCTGAATATTTAGTGTAGCTGTCTAACTAAAGGGCTATTTTAAAAAATATTTAATTGGCTGGAAAAAGTGTATTGAACCCGTTTTTCAAATGACCTATCTTTAGGAAACTGAGCTATCTGGCTCATTAAACTATAAATGTATCTGGGCCTTCTCATGAAAGCATATTTTAATTCAAGCTGAGTAGTGTAGGGTAGAGACACTCACTAATATCCTAAGGTTGTAAACATAGACATGGTAATATGCAGCAGAAAAACAGTGATAAATGCAGGACTTAAAGGCTTTCCCAGGACTGTGTTCTTTTGCCTTTGAATGGCTTTCGTCTTTGACTGCTGACTTAGGAACGGTCTCCATCTACTAGGTTGCTGAAGGAGGGCAAGAGAGACTTTAAATGACCTGAAGAGCACCATCCTCTAAGCTGGGATTGGCCTTTCTGCCCAAAGTTATGGCTTTCTTCATCCCCAGCCTAATTGCAAGCAAAGCATACCCTCTGTATTAGTTTGCTGAAGCTGCCATGACAAAGGGCTGCAACCCACAGAAATGTGTTGTTCATGGTTCTGGTGACTAGGATTCTGAGATCCATGCTCCAACCCCTAATGCTCTCTGCAGAGGAAGACATCCTCATCCTATGCTTTGAATTAATTCTCCCAAAAATTTTTAATAACCAGTACACAATCAAATTTAACCAGGTACTTTCGTAATAATCATAATCATAAAAAATTTTAGTGTGTGCCAGAAGAAACAAAAAGCAAAAAAGTTAATAAAATAAAAATTGGTTATATTGGGGAGTACCCCAATACAGAATGTTTTTGGTGTTAAAAAAATAAAAATAAAATTTTAAAAAATCTAGTTAATAAAAATCGATAAAGTTTACTATTAGCTATGACTAGGAAGCCACACTGTCGGTAAGAAAGAAGAAACTAACAATGACAGGGAAATGCAAGAAGCAGAGAAAAGATTTTTTTTTAATTAATTTATTTTTTAATTGAAGGATAATTGCTTTACAGAATTTTGTTGTT
Source organism: Bos mutus (assembly GCF_027580195.1). Lineage (NCBI taxonomy): Eukaryota > Metazoa > Chordata > Mammalia > Artiodactyla > Bovidae > Bos > Bos mutus. Next base: position 52,437,291 of record NC_091630.1, on the reverse strand, counting down.
TTCTGCCAAACCTCAACATGAATATGAACATATTTAAAATTTTACTTATATAAAGAAACTCTTTTTGGGGGTGGGGGCTGTGCAGGGTCTTAGTTGTGGCCTGTGAGCTCCCCAACCAGGGATGGAACCCAGGCCATCTGTATTGGGAGCATGGAATCTTAGCTGCTCAACTACCAGCTGCTGCTGCTGCTAAGTCGCTTCAGTCGTGTCCGACTCTGTGCGACCCCATAGACGGCAGCCCACCAGGCCCCGCCGTCCCTGGGATTCTCCAGGCAAGAACACTGGAGTGGGTTGCCATTTCCTTCTCCAATGCATGAAAGTGAAAAGTGAAAGTGAAGGCGCATAGTCGTGTCCGACTCTTAGCGACCCCGTGGACTGCAGCCTACCAGGCTCCTCCATCCATGGGATTTTCCAGGCAAGAGTACTGGAGTGGGGTGCCACAGGGAAGTCCCCAGATCTTTTTTTTTTTAAAGCAGAGGAAGTAGACTAAGTTTAGGGAGCACATGTAGTCCCTCATGGGAAAGCATGTTTATCAGATGAGAAGAAATTGTCAAAGAGGGAACCTGGGATTGACAGGTGGCTCCATAGTACAACTGAAACACCTGAGCATCCTTTATCTATCTTTGATGGTAGGGATGAACCTGATGCTTGTTCCCCTGTGAGCATCATGGTCTAGAAGTAGAGGTGGGTGTGGAAAATAAAGAGCATTTATTCAATAAGTTACAAAGCCGTAAGTGCACCTGTGTTACAGTAAGCATTTAAATAAAGTACAAATGCAGACTTTCATTCAATGACACAGGTATGAGGAAACACACACTGGACTAAAACGTTAAAGACAGTCACTCCACATGTGCCATAAATACTAAACAAGAAGAAAGTCCCAAGGATTCTACAATCCTTCCTACATATCAGGTTGTATTTTTCTTGTGTAAGAGTCATGAAAATTTTTCATCTTTCTGCAAGATCTCAGTTATGTGGGATGAATCAATAACTTTATGGATAGTTCAAGTTCTCAGAGGTTTTAATTTCCTTTTTAAAATGACAACTTTCCCAAGATGTATGGTGCATAGTTTTATGTGTTAGTACACAGAACTTACTGAATTTAGGGTCATCTGTGTTATGAAGGCAGATGTTTGGAACACTAAGTTGACTCTATCAAACACTGTAAACAATCATGGAGCATCTTAAGTGATTTCTGTTCATTTGTCTTTTTCTTACAAAAAGAGTTTGAGAAAGTGCTTTAGCGGAGGATCTTCTACCATGTAATGATTAAAGTAATAATTAAAGACATAAAAACTTTATCTTAGTTTGTTATTTTGCCTTCAATAAAACTGTCATCACCTTTAAGCCATTTTCTAACTCACTAGCTTTTCATTCATAAGGAAATAACATCTTATCAAACTTTAGAATATTTCTAGGAATGGTCATAAATGTATCATAACACTGCGTTGTATTTTTATTCTCTCACAACCACAAACAGAACTTTGCATCATTGGTATTTTTCAACATCTGATATATTAGTTGAGACTTTGGTTATAATGGACAGAAACCAAACATAAAGTAACTTAAAAAACAAGATTATGGGCTCATAAATTTGGAAAGTTTGAAGTTGTATTATAGCATGGCTGGATACAGGAATTCAAATGATTTTATCGAGGTTCTGTCTCTTCATTTTCTAATTGTTTTCTTTTGTTAATTGCATATTCTCTCCTGCCTGACAAGCGGCACATCATCCAAACCCCCAAACACACAGTACTCGTAAGTAGAGAATTAGGGTTTTTTTTTTCACTGTCCCCCCCAACATTTTCCCTCTAACAACTGCATCTTATTATGCTGATACTGTAGCTTCTAAGCTAGGTATTACTGAGACAAAAGACTGTTAAATAATTATCCATAGGTGGCTCAGTCAGTAAAGAATCCGCCTGTAATGTGAGAGACCTGGGTTCAATCCCTGGGTTGAGAAGATCCCCTGGAGGAGGGCATGGCAACCCACTCCAGTATTCTTGCCTGGAGAATACCCATGAACAGGGGAGCCTGGTGGGCCACAGTCCATGGGGTCGCAAAGAGTCAGACACGACTGAGAGACTAAGCACAGGCCCTGATTACAGTCATTTTTATCTTAGCTATTCAACAAGAAAGACAAACATGTTCACTTGCTTAAGTATAGGGGATTTTCTACAGCTATATCTTTATGATGTAAAACAATTGGAAGAAAAGGAAAAAGAAATAGCATCTTTACTGAACAATATGTTAGTTTCCACTTAGCAGAGTTAATAGAATTACAGTTTCTATACCAATTTGAAAGCTGCAAACATATTCAGAAAGTCATAATATTCATTTCTGCTCTATTATTTGAATCAATAAACTTCAGAAGTTTTGTATTAATATTTAAAATGAAACTTTGTGATATATCCCAACAATGACTCTCATTTAAAAACTAAGTATTGTTTCACTTAATATTGAATCATCACCCTAAGACAGTAACAACAGAAAAGACACAGATTAGAAAGTCAACTATTACTATGAACGCAAGTGACAAACATCTCCTACTTTGATCCTTTGTGGTATTCAAATTTTATGTGGAAGAAATAACAAAAGAAAGTTTGGTTTATTTGACTAAACTGCAATGATCTACAAAACCTGTTTCAGAAACACAGCATCAACATTATTATCATTGTTGCTATTATTATTACACAGGAGTTTGACCTTTATGATTGTAAATACCAAAGATGGTAAAATCAACATTTGCTTGGTTCTAGGAATTTGGTCTTGGAAATCAAGAGTTTCAGCTGTCAGTTTAAATAAACATTAGGGACATGCATAGACACCAGTGATGAAGCTGTTACTCCAAGACTTCTTTCTGTGATGTTCTTAAATTTACACAATCTGGGCAAGTTTTCTTCCTAGTCATGCTATAGTAGACTTCAGTTTATCTTGAACTCTTCCTAATGTTGGTCATTTACTGCTGGAGATTCAGTTGTATCCCACACTTGGACAGACTTTGGATAAGTATTTAAGGATATCCCAATGATGGGAGGTCTCCTAATTATTCTTTTAGCACCTTAGACTTCTTCTCTGTAGTAAGTATCACGGTTATAATCATATACCTATGTTATTTCTTGTTCATTAACTGTGTTCCTGTAACACCATAAATCTTATGAAAGCAGAGGCTATATCTGACTGTATATTTATTGCCTAGAAGCATAGTGTCAGAATAAACGTAAAATATTCATTTCTTAAATGAGTGAATGAAGGAGGCAATTGCAAATGGCACCCTCCCAGTTCTTCATAAATTCATGTGACTTTTACAGTAGATAAGTGGGAGGTGTAGAGTAAGTCCATGTTTCCTCAATTTGTCTGTCTTTGAAAATACAGATTATCAGACCTTTCCTATGGAGATGGCTGATTCAGAGGGTATGGGGTGGAACCCAAGCACTGATGTTTTAAACCAGCTGCCCTAGGGAAAACCAACAGAGCAAACTTGGGAAATACCATATTACAGGTTCATACCACCTTAGATCCATAATTCTAGAAAGTTCCTCTCTGTTTAGTGATCAAAAGGACTTCTGGAATTCACAATTCTTATGCTTATTAAAAGAAATGTTAATATGATGACACTTCTTTGTTCTGCCCACTTGGAATTTCCTGATTTAACATTTGAAATGTTGAAACTGAAGAGCACTTTGGCTTAGGCATGAAATTTAATCTTAGGAGTTTTGTGCCTGGTCTTCGAGAAAATAAAAACTTTCAGCTAGTGTGGGAGTCTAGCTGACCACTCAACATCCTTGGATGACAGGATTTGACTGTTTTTGCATTGCATGATCTTTTATTTTAGGAAACTGTGTTTTAATGGTATGCACAATCACAGAGCCTTGGAGCAGACATTTGTTGTTTTATTCTTCCCAGCCTCCCCCTCCCCTCTCCTAGTAACAGATCCCAAATTTTGGAGGAACCATTTCTTATCACACGGCACAGCATGGATAAAATTGACCTCATCCCCCAAAATTTAAAGTGGAGTCTGATTGGCTTAAACCTATGAGTGAATTCCCTCCTCTGGCTAAGTAACTGGTTCGGTACAGGGCACAGAACCTAAGTAGAACTATGCTGTGCTTAGTCGTGTCTGACTCTTGAGACCCCATAGACTGTAGTCTGCCAGGATCCTCTGTCTGCGGGATTCTCCAGGCAAGAATACTGGAGTGGGTTGCATTTCCTTTTCTAGGGACCTTCCTGACCTAGGAATTGAACCCAGGCCTCCTACATTGCAAGCAGACTCTTTACTGACTGAGCTACAAGTGAAGCCCAGTAGAACTAGTGAAGCAAAAGAAATGTTTGCTGAAACTTCCAGGAATGCAAAACATCTCTCTTCCCTGGAGGCTACCAAAAGAAACCTTTCTTTTTCTAGCCAATGAGTGTGAAAATGTGAGGTCTTGAACTGTGTGGGTCATTCTGAGACAATTGAGGGCTATCAGAGGCTCCGGGTAGAGTCTGTGGATGAAATCAATACAAAAGTCAGAGAAACTGAGATTAAATCAGTCCTAGAAGCCACGTAGCAGCAGCAGCAGCAGACTGACATTGCTGTTGTTGCTGCTTAGTCTCTAAGTCATGTCTGATTCTTTGCCACCTCATGAACTATAGCCAGTCAGGCTCCTCTGTCCATGGGATTTCCTGGGCAAGAATACTGGAGCAGGTTATAATTTCCTTCTCCAGGGGATCTTTCTGACCCAGGGATCAAACCCAAGTCTCCTGAGTTACAGGCAGGTTCTTTAACTCTGAGCCACCAGGGAAGGGCCATGTTACAAGTTTCCAACACTAACCCTAAGTCTCAGTTCCAGCTCCCACTTGCCTTTTCGAGTATGTGACCCAACAAATCTCCTCAGCAGTTTAGGTCATTTTGAGCTGGGGTCTCTATTACTGGAAACTTGAAGACTCCTAACAGATGTAAGATCCGTGGCTGTATCAAATGTATCCCTCAGTGATCCCTGAAGGAAGACAGAGAGGAATTAGGAAGTCATCAGCAGCACCAGAGGGAGAGAGATGCTAGCACACCTTCCTGAAATACCACAGTTTGTGCAAAAAGTAAAAAATAAAACCCTTTCTTAAGGAATATCATGGCTTGCCCACATTTTCCAAACCAGAAATCCATAAACATAATCTAGCAAAAAAAATTTTTTTCTGATATGCCAATTCATTACAGAAAATCTCAGAATAATATTTAAGAAATTGAAATCATGTTTTATTATGTGTTTCACCAAGCGCCTTTACTGGAATGAAAATAAAATTACATAAAATCAAGATTATCTCAGAAAATTCAGGGCATATGGTGGCCATATCTAGGGAACATCCACCTTGCTTTATTGGAATAAATTATGGTTAAATTGAACACACTGCTAGAAATGCTGTTACCAGTCTGCAGGTCATAAAGATAAAAAGAGCTAAACCCACCTCTTGGTGCTGAATTGGCAAGTGAAAGAATGTGTTCTGCACACAATAGGTAGGCAGTGAATGTATCTGACTGACAAGGACCCTGCTAGGACTAGCAGTGAGCTATTTAAGCCCTGCTGTTTCTTGTGGACTTTGCCAGCCTTGGCTGCAGAGTAAGGATTCTGCAGTCATTTAGAGGAGCCCTAAGCCACAGTTCCTCTTCCTCCACTTCAAACTTTTGTAATCCCTATAGTCAGGTGCTGGGGCCTCATTAGTGAGTGATAGGTGCACAGGGTCTGAAGGAAACAATGTTGTATGCGATTATTTGTTGAGGATAATAATTTCACTGTGCCTGTGTCAACAGGACTGTTACTATGGAATTTGAAAATATATTCACTAAACTGTAAAATGATAGTCTTGTGTTGAAATTGACCCGCTTTTAACCTATGTGTTTTAGGCATCTGGCACCTAAAAATTCTGCTGTATAGCACAAATCAAAATAGATGAAACCAGTTGGCAGAAAATAAAAATGAGGGTGAGCAAGCTTTTCCATTTCTGGAAGAGGCTAAGAAGCAAAATAAAAAAAATATTTAAAAATTAAGATTATTTCAAAATAATTTGAAAATCCAAATTACTAAAGATTCTTAAAAATATTAACAAATACATGTTCCAATACAGTCACGCTCGTAATATGTATACACAGGCTTCCCCGGTGGCTCAGTTGGTAAACAATCCACCTGCAATGCAGGAGACGTGGGTTTGATCCCTGGATCGGGAAGATCCCCTGGAGAAGGGCATGGCAACCCACTCCAGTATTCTTGCCAAGAGAATTCCATGGACTGAGAAGCCTGGTGGACTATAGTCCAAGGGGTCACAAAGAGTCAGACACTACTGAAGCGACTGAGCATGCATTCATGTGATATGTATATACACATACATTTTAGATGATCTCAAGCATAATGAACAAAAAGGTAGCAAAAAGCTTAAGATAAACCAGTTTGGCTTAGTAAAGAAGCATTTCTAATTCCAGTGATGGAACAACATGCTATGGTTTCAGAGAATATTCACAGAAGAACCAAAGGCATGCATAACCTTCATATTTAGGTTTCACTGTCATATAATGACAAAAGATCACACTTTCTTGAATAATGAAATTTAACATGTCACATCCCTGTCTGCCTGAGAAAGAACTTTGTCCCATCCAATCACAAACAATCCTAGGTCTTTTCCTCAGGATTTCCCTTCCAAATCCCATGAAGCTGTTTTCTCATTCATTCCCTCCAGACTTTTTTACAATGATAACCGTCATTCATCGAGCATTTATTACGTACTCATCACTGTGCCAGGTGATTTACATTTCTCACTTTGTCCCAATAACAATCAAATAGGTGCTGTGTTTAGTCATTTTACAAATAGAGAAACTGAGGCTTAAGCTCTGCTGCTGCTCCTGCTGCTATGTCGCTTCAGTCGTGTCCGACTCTGTGCGACCCCATAGACAGCAGCCCATGAGGCTCTCCCGTCCCTGGAATTCTCCAGGCAAGAATACTGGAGTGGGTTGCCATTGCCTTCTCCAATGCAGGAAAGTGAAAAGTGAAAGTGAAGTTGCTGAGTCTTGTCCAACTCTTAGCGACCCCATGGACTGTGGCCCACCAGGCTCCTCCATCCATGGGATTTTCCAGGCAAGAGTACTGGAGTAGGGTGCCATTGCCTTCTCCGGCTTAAGCTCAGAAGCTAACAAATAACAGAGGCAGAACTCGACCTCAATTTTTATCCTAGTCTCATTCAAAAGCCCACGCTCTTCACCATTACATAACTGATAATTAACTATTACCTTTGGATTTCTTTAAAGAATTCTAAAATGCTGTCAGTAACTGTAAGAATATATTCCAGCCCTACAATCTGATTCTAATATAGTCTTACCGAAATTCTTCCGATGAAACACTAAGTTTAAAGGAAAAGGTAATATGCAACAAATGACATTTGCATGGCTTGTGGCTTTAAGAATTGATCAGTTATATAATTAGACAGAATCTGGTGGTTCAGACAGCATAAGAGCACACTAAACTTGTATTTTGCCTATTTAGTAATGATTCACCAGGCTTTAATACTTGATTCCATCTGAAACTCATCAGCCCTCTATCCGGGACATTTCTTCTCTCTTTATCTGCCTGTTTGATTTCATGGTCTTGCTTTGTGCTTTTCCTGTAGAGATATTAACGATTTGGCAAGCAGAGGCTCTGATGTCAGTCTTCTGATTATACCAGTATTACTCCAGATGCTTTTCTAGCTTCTCTCTACACATCCAGTTTTTTCCTCCCTCCTTTCTCATCGTCCAGTTATTTCTTCTTTCGTTCTTCTTCCATAAGTGTCCTGTACCATCCATTCTTCTTATGGTCCCAAGGTCATTTTTCTTTTGTTTTTATAGTTGGACGCATGGTCATGGTATGAAAGGTCTAAATGTGTATGTGTGTGTGTGTGTGCTCAGTCGTTTCCAACTCTTTGCAACCCCATGGACCACAGCCCACCAGGCTCCTCTGTCCAAGGAATTTTCCGGGAGCAGGTTCCTGCTCCATGGAATACTGGAGTAGGTTACCATTTCCTTCTCCAGGGGATCTTCCTGACCCAAGATCGAACCCACGTCTCTCGTGCTTCCTGCATTGGCTGCACCACTGCGCCATCACCATTGCCATCTGGGAACTCCAACGGTCTAAATACCATACTTTAATCCTTGGATCACTTTAATGAAATACAGATACAGATTAGGTATAGTATTAATATATAGAAAGATATAGATGATATTAATAGATAGATAGACAGATAGATATAGATATGGATAACTCTTCACTGATTCTTCACTGATTTTGAGACCTGATTATTTATTCCACATTTCTACATTCACCAGATCAGGTCTGGAATAACTGGCAGTGCCTTTGATATGATGACTTGTAACAAATACAACCATTTCTATGACAGTGGTAGGTTTTCTTGCAACTCCAGTACTTAAAAAAAAAGAAAAAAACCTCTCTCTCAAACAACACAAATACACAAACTTAATGTCTGTTTTAAAATTCTCAGACACCTTTCCCTGTTTTCTCTCATCATGCTCCACACAAAACGATATAGGATCAGAGCTCCATAATTATGGGGACTCTTTCTCCTATATTCCAAGGCCGTAATTTTTAGGAACTATATATCAACTCTCCTTTTCAAATCAAACTCCAAAAGGTGCTATTGATTTTTTCAGGCATTCAAAATCTGCTCGCCTATCTCTCCCTTTCTACCCCCTCCACTGCCCCCTGCCCTCCGCCTCCCTCTGGTAAGTGACAAGGTGCCACATACTGTAAGTCTAGGTGCTAGAGCAGCCCAAGTGGGCTCCAGCGTCGGCATGTACACTAGACGTACATATTTTATTATTACCTTTCCTCCACAGCCAAGACTGTCAGAGGAAAAAACATGGCATTTTTTACAGCTTTCTGCTAAGTGTCAGGCTTTGCACTTCAAATATTTGATAAGTGGAGCATAAGTTGCAGGAGCACACCCGTGCGAAAGGCAGACACACAGTGTAACTTTAACTCTCCTATTAACTTTTTCATCTCCCTGCAGAAGTTGTTTCTGTCCATATTTTTCCTTCAGCTGGGCTGAGTGGGAGAAAGAACTGAAAGGGAGGTCGAAGCAGATGGTTGTCACAAACTGCATACGGCAATTGAGAATTAGTGTACAAGCATATGCAACCTGGTACAGCATGAAACATTCCAGCATCTGAGTGCTGAAATAAATCAAGCCTGGAGAAGATCGGGATGATAAAAAGATGGAATCTTCTTTCCCTGTTACAGATATATATTTAGGCCTTCTGAATTCATTAGGATATGTTCTCTGTTTTCAGTAGGCAAGTTAACACCTAAATTGAGCAGATTCGTGTAGATTCTGGTATCTCGCCTTTTTCTCTCATCCACAGCGTGCTTTCTGAAAAGACATATTTTTGAAGAGATAGGCATCTTTTTCATATCAGGAGGATTGGAGATGATGGCATCAACGTGCCTGGACAAACTGAATCATCATCATAATTACTAAGCAGATATAACAAGTTACAGCCACTCCCCAATTTATTAACAAGTAGGCACCAGATACAGACGGCTTACATACAGTTTCCGGCTACATTTTTGGACTGCTCATGACCCTACTGGTGACCGATCTATTGAGAGCAGTTCATTCATAAATACATGCACTTTTAAGTGGTTTTTTTCCCCCTTCAGTAAGAATGGTGATAAAGAGGCATATACCAACAGTACAGGCACGTGTGCATGCTAAGTTGCTTCAGTTGTGTCTGACTCTATGAGACTCCTCTGTCCATGGGATTCTCCAAGCAAGAACACTGGAGTGGGTTGCCATTTCCTCCTCCATGGGATCTTCCCGACCCAGGGATTAAACCCACGTCTCTTATGTCTCCTGTATTGGTAGGCATATTCTTTACCACAAGCGCCACCTGGGAAGCCCCACACCAACTGCTGCTAAGCTGCTAAGTCACCTCAGTCGTGTCTGACTCTGTGCAACCCCATAGACTGCAGCCTACCAGGCTCCTCCATCCATGGGATTCTCCAGGCAAGAGTACTGGAGTGGGTTGCCATTGCCTTCTCCTACACCAACAGCAAGTGGTGTGAAATTCACAGCCTGAAAGTGCTTACAGCAGTAATAAGGAGATGCTACTCTGCCACACTGCCTTTTATAATTATAAATAACTGACCATCATCCTTAGTAGTACTATCCTGAATTCCAGTTAATGAGGTGAAATGAGACTTTCCCTTCATGTTACAAATGAAGAAACAGAGGAGGGGAGTTTAACTGTCAGTCACCTCTCTTCTCAGAAGAGCCAAGGCCAGTTTTGCAGTCAGGCTTCCTCCTTGTGGGTCCATCTGCTGCTCTGCCCTAGTGGGCATGGATTTTTGTGGCTGCACCTAAGGCTGGGGCTGATGCAGAGAGGCCCACAGGGCTGCCGCTGCTCCTGCCATCAGCAGCACCTCCCCCTCTCCTAAACTGGATCCCCATGAGTTTTACAAAAGCTACAGTTATTTTCAACAAGGCCTTTCCTGCCCTTGCATTTTTGCTTTGTTTCCCTTCCCATCCGTCCTTCTGTGAAAGCCGAAAGAAATGCAGAGACACACAAGAAAGGGAAAAGAGGGGAAAGTGATAGATACTGGCTCAAGAATAAATATTGAATTCCATATTGGTAGACCCAAACACAAATCAACTCTGAACTCCAGGAGTCCACCAACAAGCACATAAATCATTTATAACGATAATCCAAGACTAGGTCCAAATCTCATTAAAGTATATGAATCCCTAATCTATTTTGGCAAAAAAGCACCAATACACATTTTTTCTTTTTATCATAAATTACAGTTCTGTGGCACTGTGCAAATATTACCAAGCTGTAAGACAGCTGTGCTCCATTAAAATGTGTAATGGTCGCTGATTCCTTACAGCACATGGTCATCAGGCTGAATCTACAGCCAGTAATTAGGAAGATGAAATGTTTAATTGTGCCTTAATTTTGATAAAATTTATCTGTCACACATCCCGCAGCCGAGCATTATGCTCACAAATCAATGTCATCGGGCCGAGTAGGAACTCAAGCACCAGATTCTTGTTCCTGACAGATTTATTTGAATATGTAACTGCTTGAGATGAGCTACCAGGCTAAGGAAGAGGGTGCAAACTTGCCCTGTTGACTTGTTCTGGCGAGGGATGTCCTGTTACTTCCTTTCAGGAAGAGGAAGACTCAAAAATAATTCCACTCTTAGCTCTTAACGGCCCTGTCCATGGCCAGCTCTGATCATGTAAAGAAAGACCACCCTTAATGGTCTATCTTTTTCATCTTAAAATCTTTTAGTGGAGAGAGAAGAGATAGCTGGAAGGAGGAGTAGAGAGCAGAGGGAGGAGAAAGAGAGAAGAGAATTTAGTCATGTCTTTGTAATCTTCTATCCTAATATCTTTATCTAGGGTTGGATTGGTAACATCAGAAAGAGTCATCATATTTTTAACTGGGTAGCTAAACAATCATTGATTCATAGCCTGTTAGAACAGTAGAGATGAAACTCCTCTTGTTTTTTGCACAGGTGAATAGAAGGCCAGCGAGACTGCCCAAGAAGCAGAGCACCACCAGAAAGAGTTCAGATGGATCGCTGTGCAATCGCAGTTGAGATAACCTACATTTTACAGGAAGTTTGATAATCCTTATAAGCAATATTTACAAATCATAATGTTGAATACACTTTTCAAATGGCAAGAAGTATTATTTTAAGCACAGGGAAGCATAAGTACAAATACCTGCCAATGCTGAAAATTCATTTGTGTCATGTTTTCCCCACAAAATGAATCAGTGATCATCCTTCTCACACACGATAACGATGGCTCATTATCCAAGAGAATTTAAAAAGCATATGTAGGGATGTACTTGATATTTTTATTGGAAGGGGTGGAAGGTAACTGTGAAGAAAGGGAAGAAACCTAAGGTCCATGGACCATTAGAGAGGACACAAAACAGCCCAGACCACTAGAAAATGGGAAGTGTTCAAATGCAGGGTCTGCTTCCCCAGATCAGCAAGAGAGACTCTCATTGTGGTTTTAAAATATTCTTAACAGGCCAAAATTGTGTTAAAGGACACCAGTTAAGTTTTCTAAGGTGAGGACCAGGCAATTAATGAACCATCTGAAGACTCAGATCATGCCAACTTACTTTAAAGTAAAATGTCTCAGGATCAGGAATAATTTTAGAAGAGTCTTCAGGGAGAGCCAAATGGCATTAAGCTATAGCCTGCTAACAAGAACACTCATTAAAACACTTTTCTAAACTTAGCCATGGAAAGAAGTCCAAGCTAAAGATATCATATTCCCCATTCCCTTTGGTACTATTTTCATGGGCAGATATATTCTGGGATTGGATAAAAGGGTGGTATTCTAGTAAGATAGTTGTACTTCATCCTACTAGAGCTCCACATAATCTAAACAGAGGGAGGAGTAACCAGGAGGGTACAAATGGCACAGAGTATAATACTAAATGACTGGCATTTTGCATCTTTTGCAGCAAACTGCTTTCACATCCATTGTCTTATTTGGGGCTTAGAGAGGTTAAATGTGTCCCATGAATATCCAAGAAAAATGAAAACCAGTGTGTTGGGTGCCAGGGATTGGCTGACTCATCAGTCACTCTGGTGGGCCTCTCTCTGGTGCTGAAAACATCATTTCCTTTGTGGAAATGAGGGTTCTGGGAAAGATTTAGGCACTGCCATTCAGATGAATAAATATGAGATCTGAGTTGCAGAAAGAGAGAGAGGCAGGTTGCAGGGTATCCATTGCAGCATATCAGACTGTGACAAAAGCAGCAGGATTTTGGAGCCAGCAGTCATGGTGGCAACTTCTTGTTTTGTCGAGCAGTTTTCTAGTTCAGCAGCTTCCTGTTCAGGACAAGGACAGCACCTACCTTATAGCAGCTGCTCTTCAGTGTTTGGGGGACTTCCTTTCCTCCTCAGTGGGCTAGGGTGAATTCTGTGGGCTGTCACACAAAACCTCCACTCATATATCCCAAGTTGTGCGATCCCAACCTGGTGCTCTCTTCATGGTTCTATTCTTACCACAAGGTGAAGAATAATGCAAATTCTATTCTGGTTTAGAATTTGGGAAGACCTCATGATGTTTAACGGAGAAGGCAACCCACTCCAGTACTCTTGCCTGGGAAATCCCATGGATGGAGGAGCCTGGTAGGCTACAGTCCATGGGGTCTCGAAGCGTCGGACATGACTGAGCAACTTCACTTTCACTTTTCACTTTCATGCACTGGAGAAGGAAATGGCAACCCACTCCAGTGTTCTTGCCTGGAGAATCCCAGGGACAGGAGCCTGGTGGGCCACCATCTATGGGGTCGCACAGAGTCGGACACGACTGACGTGACTTAGCAGCAGCAGCGTGATGTTTGAAAACTGGGTTGAAATGACTTTACTCTGGTTTAGTAGAGATGGCAATAGACTAACCGGCAGGAGGACTGAATTCTAGTTCCAGGTGTGATTCTGATTGGGAGCAAGTCCATATCCTATCACCACAGGGTCTTCATCTTAAAAATAACACACATAATAAAATCAGTGATTTTTACAGTCCCTCATAGTCCAGTATTCTGATAGTCTACAAGGATTACTTTGAAGTATATTTATCCATTTAGCTAAGTATTAAGCAACAAGTGCTTTCATTAGAAGTAAAATTTTATTTAGTTGTGTGTGGTTAACAGATATAATTCTAGTATCCCTATGCAAAAATACTTCCTTGGTCAGAGTTCTTAGATGGAACCTATATAATGTGCTGAGACTCTTTTCAGAGGGATATTGACACATATTCATTCCATCTTGACTACCCCATTTGGACAGAACCACAAATTCATGTGTCAATGTAAGATGCAATCCATATGATCCCACCTCCAAGATATATAAAATATTTTATAAACCTATGTTTTCATAATATCAACATTGATAGATGATAAATTTTTCTGATTTTCCTACTGTACTTCACAGTCTACGGAACATTCATGTGTCAACAGTTACAATGTTAGAAAAGTTAGGAAACTCATCAGTAAATGAAACTTCCCTTCATTTAGTCAGCACACAATTACTGAACGAGCCTTTGCTTATTCATGCATATTTAGTGAACACCCACTCTGTGCCAGGTAGAATGTTAGTTATTACAGCCTGAAGGTTTATTGTTATTTAGTTGCCAAGTCGTGTCCAACTCTTCTGCGACCCCATTGGCTGTTCATAGGATTTTCTGAGCAAGGATGCTGGAGTAGGTTGTCATTTCCTTCTCCAGCACTCACGGTGCACACAACCTAGAAGAAAAGGCTGGTGAGTGAATAGATACCTGTGATTCAGCACGATGAGTGACAGGAGAGCGACAGGGCTGGGTGTGTCTTGTTCACGTGGGAGGGGTTTACAGACACTTCCCTAGACAGGGATTCTCTGGCTATGTTCTGAAGGCTAAGAAAGTACTATCAATGAAGGAGAGACTGGATAGAGCTTTTCAGAGGCTCAGAGCTAGCCTGGGAAAGAGAGAGAAGGATAGTGTACAGAGTATGACATATTCAGAACAATGCATCAGTCCACGGGGGGATGTAAAATTGAGTAAACATATGTTTTCTGTTTTATCATTTTCATCTTCCATGAATGAAAAAGCTAACAGAAGGGGAGAGCTATCAGAAGAAGGAAATAAATCACATCGGTCTTTGTTGCTGTTATCTGAGGTGTGAGGAATATACTGACTAACTAACCTGCTCTCCAGCTCTTGACCTTCTCAATCCCACCACTAAGAACTGAGTCAGGATGCACTGGAGATGACACCTTAATAAAAATTTGCATCTCCCATGAAAATACACTTTAGCATGTTTTATTAAAATTATTTAATTCATTAAAACACCAAGTAGTGAACAGGATCAGTAGAAATAAATGTCTTAGTACATATTTTAAAACTTTTTTATTAGAAGAGCATCACAGATTCAGTACCGAAGTTAAATTAATAGAAAATGGTAAGCCAGGCTGGATAACGGACACCCTCTCCCCCTTCCCCATCCGGCCAAATATCTAGGTCCTAATTCCTGGAAGCTGTGGATGTTACATTATGTGGGAAAAGGTGCTTTGCAGATGTGATTAAATGAAAGATCTTGGGATAGGGAGCTTTTCCTAGATTACCGGAGTGGGTAGTAAATGTAATCATAAGTTTTCATAGAAGAGAAGGTTGAGGAGGATTTGACTTCAGAAGAAGAAAGTGATATGATAACAGAAGAAAGATGCTGCAGTACTGGTTTTAAAGATGGAGGAAGGAGGGAGAAACCAAAGATTGTAGGCAGCCTTAAGAAGCTAGAGGAAGCAAGGGATGGATTCTTTCCTGGAAACACCAGAAGTAACCAGCCTTATGACACCTTGGCTTCAGCCCAGTGGAACTGATTTCCGACTTCTGACCTCCACAACTACAAAAGAATAAATTTGTGTGGCCGTGCATTATGGTGTCAACAGCAAATTAATACAAAGAGCAAATAAATAATTTTATTAAATTTCTAAACATGAGAACTGACCCAAATATATTATAGGAAAATCATTATTCATGGGCTAGATTTCTTAAAGTATACGCCATGATTTAAATTTGAACCATGCTCCAAAATTGTTTCTTACAAAAATTAACAAAACGCGGAAGTTGGTGGGAAAGCATACCAAATCAGTGTACACAGTTCTAAAAAGAAGACAGAAAACTAGGGACAGGAAAATTAAGGTTGAACACTATAATTTATTCAATAGTCTTGTCTCATTTACTAAATCTGTTGAGAAGTTACTTTACAAGCTAGCAATAAGGTATTGGTTAAATATTTATAATTATTTGCCTTGTACAAATATCCTTTTTAGAGTGACTCTCTCAGTAAAGATTTCTTAAGTGAGTCTTTGGGGTTAAAGCAGTGACCTAAACAGTCTTAACTCTTTTAAGGAATTCACATTCTTGGAAACTAGACCAAAATATCAGTAAATTTCAACATCACGAATGCTATGTAGAGCTGTATATTGTGAGAAGAGAAGTAAAACCGAGAAAAATGGCATGTTTATATTAATATTATACTCAGATTTTCAAATATTTAATACCATGACATGCTGTCAGAATTTATACTCTCAATGAATGGGCTTTATTCATACAACAAAGCCTATTTTTCCTCCTATTCATGGAAATGACTGAGCAAGTGGAAATGGCTCAAAATTAACAAGAGAAAGATAGTACTGGAAACTCTCCAGTTCTGTTGCATCCCTCCTTCTCATTCTTGGATCTTCCTAGGTGACACTGTGTCAGTCTGAAGGGAGTGTCTGAGGGTGCTGAGGTGAGGAGGAATAATGAGGTTGAAGAATAATGATCCGTTTACTGCAGTATGAAACTTTAAACTCAATTCTCCTCTTAGAAAGCCAATAGCATTGAGTCAAGTAGTTTAGTCAAAGTGATATTTCAGTAATGCTTGAGATACTTCTTGGGGCACTGTGTTATTTATCATCCGGGATTCTTATTTTCAGCCAATCAGTGGGTGACAGGAGTAAGCTGAGCCAGGTGGCTATGGCACTGGACTTTGGACCCAGCCTGAAGAAGGTTATATTCTTCCCTGGTGGCTCAGAGGTTAAAGCGTCTGCCTGGAATGCGGGAGACCAGGGTTCAATCCCTGGGTCGGGAAGATCCCCTGGAGAAGGAAGTGGCAACCCACTCCAGTATTCTTGCCTGGAGAATCCCATGGAGGGAAGAGCCAGGTAGTCTACAGTCCATGGGGTCGCAAAGAGTCAGACACGACTGTGTGACTTCACTTTTGAAGAAGGGTAGGACTGAGCACAGTGACACCTCTAGCTGAGTCCTCACCTATGTTAAAGGCAGGACCCAAGGACCCCATCAGTGTCTACATTTCCCTACCTCAATATTTATTTTTCTTTTTTGATGTTGATTTTTTGATATTGGTGTTAAATTTTCATAGGATTAACTTCTGCTCCAAGGAGGAAATAATGTCAAAATTAAAGATGAATAATTCTCACTGTCATGTATCTCTAGAAACAAAATTAAATTGCCATTATAACTAAGAGTCAAGTACAAAAATATCCCTGGGTCGGGAAGATTCCCTGGAGGAGGAAAATGGCAACGCACTCCAGTATTCCTGCCTGAAAAATTCCATGAAGGAGAGGAGCCTGGCAGGCTACAGTCCATGTGGTCTCAAAGAGTTGGGCACATAGAGGTTATAGAGTCCCAGGTCAAGAGAGCCCTGTGAGATCTGAGAATTAGTGCTGCAGCTACACGGCAGAATAAGTTACCATTCAGTTTCAAGCTAGAATCTAGTTATTAATAAAGTTAAATTCAGACTTTGTCTTCAATCCACAGACTGCATCTTCATGTTTCTGTGTATAACTTTTTTCATGGATTGAAATGCAAAGCATTCAGAGCCCCAGTGGCAAAGCGCAGTGGAGAAAGGAAAGTGAGTTCCACTGGATTGTATTTTCATTGCTAAGAGAACTAGAGAGTAGTAAACAGTAAGCAGTAGTAAACAGAAGACCTCTTGACTAAGATCAAGTGTTGTATGGGGACTTCACAGGTGGCGCAGTGGTAAAAAACCTGCCTGCCAATGCAGGAGATGCCGGAGACACAAGCTTGATCCCTGGGTCGAGAAGATCCCCTGGAGGAGGAAATGACAATCCACTCCAGTGTTCTTGTCTGGAGAATCCCGTGGACAGAGGAGCCTGGCAGGCTACAGTCCATGAGGTCACAAAGAGTTGGACACAACTGAGTGACTGAGCACACATTCAGAAGACAGTCCATGAGGTGGCAATGCCTTGAAATGGTAACCCGTGTCTCAGGGTCTAATCATCTGCATTGTTGGTTTTCAGATGCAATTTTGTTACAATACCTTAAATATAACATTTTCCCAAGATGATCCATATCCTTCTATATACGAGAGAAAACAAATTCATCAAAATAAGAGAAACTTTCTTCTACTGCCTGTAGTATTGGCCTTCTCTAGAGTACCTCTCTTTAAAAAGACATTTGAGAGTCTAATCTCCTAACCATCAGATTCTTTCTGTAACTAGAACTGAAGAAAAAGAAGTGTCATAGTCAACAGGGGTAATTTCATCAAGACCGGGTAAACCACTATCTCTAGCCCTCAGTGCAATGATCACATATTTTTGTCTTTCTCCTTTTGTTAAATGCTGGGTAAACAATGACAAATTCTTGTTTGTTTGACTTTCCTTTTCTATACACCTTGTAGATTACTCTTTTCTCTTTCATTCTCAATGCATAATTTAAGTGAAGTTGTTTCATTTTACAAACAATTGTGTATCTCTAGGACCAGCCATCCTCATGAACCCACTGACAAGTAGAGTCTATGTGTATTCCTGCTTTGAATAGCTTTGGGGTGCATTATTACCAGTCATGCTCTAAGGTCATCTTGTCTTCAAATTACCAGGAAAGGATTTCACTCATGTACACCGACTACATGGAGAACAAAGGCAAGGAGACTAAAACTTGGCTGTGAAGATGATGCCTCAAATGGAGACTCAACAAGATATCCAAACTAGTCCAATCTGGGAGTTACAACAAGAAAAGAAAAATTCTAGCCAGTGGAGATACTAGAAGACAAGGAGGGTCTACCAGATCCAGCACTCCCAGTCAAGGGCTGAACATGTAGAGCACGGTGAAAAATAATGGAAAGAAGAAAGCATGACACTGAAATAATGGAAAGGTCAGGCATGACATTCAACAAAATGAGCTGAAATTCAGGGTTAAGTTCCAAACTCAACAGGAGGAATTGAGAGCTCATCCGAGTGCCAAGGTAGAAATTCAATCAGTCTTTATAAGATAACACAATGGAAAATAATGGAAAATTTTGATTAGGCAGGCATATGTATGCCCAAGGACACCAAATACTGACTCTATGAAGGTAAAAATAACATGTCGGTTGAGGCATGGGCTTTGGAGTCAGAGAGACACAGGCTAATCCTGCCTCCACCATCTAGATGATAATAGGCTGCCTCAGGTTTTTTTGTCTGGAAAATATAAATTATGTACTTAAATAGTAAAACATTTGGCACCATGCCTAGCCCTGTCGATGCTAGTGATTGATGGTATTACTCCAGCTTCTTCTAGTAGAGAGGCTGCTAACAGATTTCCTGGTGAGGATCCGAGAGAGGTTCTGAATCAGCAGGGTGAGGACATCCATGTCTGATGCTGAGAGGGCCTAAGGAAGGCAAGGGCTGGCCAACTGATGCCTCTACATGTGAAAACAAATCATGATGAAGTGTGATGTAGAGGAAAGTGCAGGGGTTCGGAGCACAACAGCCAGGGCTGGAATCACATCCCTTGTTCTTTGACTTACTAGATATATAAACAAAATACTTCATCTTTTCAAGCATTAATAATTTACACTTGTATAATAGAGATCATATTTCACAGAGTTGATAGAAGAAATATAGGAGACAATGGCTTTCTCAAGTGCTTAGAATATAGCAGATATTCAAATGTATTTTCTTTCCCTCCTCCTTTCCAACCTGTCACTCATATATATAAAAAAAAAAAAGAGAGGTATTCTCAGATTTGTCAGTGGTTGGAAAGAATGCCACCTTTTCTGTAAAAAGTATTCCCCATATCTTTCACATCATTGAGATATGACTGGAGGAAGTCATGATTAAGAAAGCTATGATTTAATAGAACAAGCTATAAATACTTCCCTCGTGGTCCAGTGTTTAAGAATCCACCTTGCAATGCAAGGGACACAGGTTCAATCCCTGGTCAGGCAATAAGATCCTACATGCCTCGGAGCAACTAAGCCCACCCACCACAACTAGATACTCTGTGTGTTTCAATGAAGACCTAACTCAACCAAACAGATAAATAATAAACAATTTTTTTAAAGAAGGGACCAAGTGTACACTCACCATTAGTGGAATGAGAAGTATTACAAATACTATCAGAAAAACAATGATATCCGAGCAGGAGAAGCAGAATAGAAAGTTCCTAAACCTTTCTATCAAATGTATGGAGTTCTATCAAATGTGTGGATTAATCAAATGCATGGAGTTTTTTAAGTTATAGAGTGATGAAAATTGGGAGGGGAAGGACATTTCAGGGGAAGAAGAAAAGGGAAAAACAGTGACTGCAGCCATGAAATTAAAAGACACTTGATCCTTGGAGGGTCCAAGTGTATTAGTGTATTAAAAAGCAGAGACATCACTTTGCCAACAAAGGTCTGTATAATAAAAGCTATGGTTTTTCCAGTAGTCATGTACAGATGTGAGAAGTGGACCATAAAGAAGGCTGAGTGACTAAGAATTGATGCTTCCAAATTGTGGTGCTGGAGAGTTCCTTGCACTGCAAGGAGATCAAATGAGTCAATCCTAAAGGAAATCAACCCTGAATATTCACTGAAAGGACTGATGCTGAAGCTGAAGGTCCAATACTTTGGCCACCTGATATGAAGAACCAACTCACTAGAAAATACTCTGATGCTGGGAAAGATTGAAGGTAAAGGAGAAGGGGTGACAGGATGAGATGGTTAGACATCACCGATGCAATGGACATGAATTTGAGCAAACTCTGGGAGACAGTGAAGGACAGAGGAGACTGGCGTGCTACAGTCCATGAAGTCACAAAGAGTCAGACAGGACTGAGCGACGAAGTACCACCACCACCACCAAATGCCTTGCCACCAAAAAAGGAATAAAAGATCAGTTTATTAGTACACACTTGGTATTAATTGAGGAACACTTCCCAATTTATTAAGATATGATCAAAGTAAAATAAACCTCTCCTCTATAGGCTGGGTAATTTGACCACCCCTGACACACATATACACCCATGAAACCAGACTCCAGTCAGAACTACACACATATCCATCCCCCAAAGTTTCCCTCTGTAATTCATCCCTAACTCCACCCCACCCCATGTAATCATTTACCTTCTTTCTGTCATTACAGTTTGCGTTTTCTAGAATTTTATGTGAGTGGAATCACACAGTATGTTCTTTTTTTTACTTTACTCCTTTCGCTCAGTGAAATGACTCTGAGATTCATCCTGGTTTGGAACGATGAATAGAATCATACAAATCCCATCTGGAGTATATTCTAGAGACAAATCAGTAATGTTTAAAGTTCCAAAATCCTAATCCGTATTCCTTCATTCCAGTGACACCCATAATTTCAAACCATGTGTTTACTGAGTGCATTGGATTTTGGCTCCACAAACCTGGGGCTTCCCAGCTGGTGCCAGTGGTAAAGAATCTGCCTGCCAATGCGGGAGACGAGATGTAAGAAATGAGGGTTCGATCTCCGGGTTGGGAAAATTCCCCTAGAGGAGGGCATGGCAACCCACTCCAGTATTCTTGTCTGGAGAATCCCATGGACAAGGGAGCTTGAAGGGCTACCGTCCATAGGATCGCAAAGAGTCAGGCGCAACTGAAGTGACTGAGCACACATGCACACACCACAAACCTAAAGATATTTGCTCAGGAAGTAGAGTGAACAGCTTTCAGAATCTAAAAAACACAAAAATGGTCTTGGTTCTGCAGTCAGTGAGGATATGGGATGATGAGAAATATGCAGACTTGAGCAGAAAATCTGTTGTCACATTCCCCACTCTTCAATTGCTAATAAAAACTTGGTAATGATGGCAGAAGTCTTTTCTGGAATCACTTACGACATTGGTAATGACCCATACTGGGGAGATAAATCCAGTAGGTAGCCATGCTTAAGTAAAAGAAATTCTTATTACCTCATTTGTCTACTAATAAGTGTGTCTTTAGAGGGTCCTTTAAATATTATTGATAAGGTGAGTGATAAAAGAAGGCTGCTGCTGCTTGAAAACACTGAGTAACTTACCTTCTTTATAGCACCTCTGCTGGAGGTGCATGAAATGTAGAGTCAAGGTCCAGGAAAGTCTGCTTTCATGAAGAGAAAAAATCATGTCCTTGATAATGTTTTTTAATATTTGGCATTCAGTTCAGTTCAGTCGTGCAGTTGTGTCCGACTCTTTGCCACCCCATGAATCGCAGCACGCCAGGCCTCCCTGTCCATCACCAACTCCCGGAGTTCACTCAAACCCACGTCCATCGAGTCGGTGATGCCATCCAGCCATCTCATCCTCTGTCGTCCCCTTCTCCTCTTGCCCCCAGTCCCTCCCAGCATCAGAGTCTTTTCCAATGAGTCAACTCTTTGCATGAAGTGGCCAAAGTACTGGAGTTTCAGCTTTAGCATCATTCCTTCCAATGAACATCCAGGACTGATCTCCTTCAGAATGGACTGGTTGGATCTCCTTGCAGTCCAAGGGATTCTCAAGAGTCTTCTCCAACACCACAGTTCAAAAGCATCAATTCTTTGGCGCTCAGCCTTCTTCACAGTCCAACTCTCACATCCATACATGACCACTGGGAAAACCATAGCCTTGACCAGACGATCTTTGTTGGCAAAGTAATGTCTCTGCTTTTGAATATGCTGTCTAGGTTGGTCATAACTTTTCGTCCAAGAAGTAAGCATCTTTTAATTTCATGGCTGCAGTCACCATCTGTAGTGATTTTGGAGTCCAAAAAAATAAAGTCTGACACTGTTTCCACTGTTTCCCCATCTATTTCCCATGAAGTGATGGAACCAGATGCCATGATTAGGAAGTGATTTTAGCTGCCTTCTTTGTGTGGTTGTGATGTCAGCTTCAAAAGCTAATGCAATACAATCCAGGTCTAATCTATCCTTTTCTTTGACTTTGAGAGATGATCTACCTTGACTTAGAATTTATTCACCAAATAATTACTGAATTAATTATTTAGTGAATAATTCTAATACTTATTCTAATAACTAATAAATTATTAATAAATAATTATAATAATTATTCACTAATTTATCATATATTTACTGATTTCTAGTATATGTCATGCAGTGTGCTGGAAATCAGGGACTTTGCTATAAACAGTTCAAGCAAGAGCCCTGCCCTCATATTGTTTACATTCCAGCCCTGCCACTATGACTACGGTATCCTTCCTCCAAAATTGCAAACTTTCACATCTTTTCATCTTCTATATTCTGTCTGGTGTGAGCACCCAGAACAGTATTTAATTATACAATTAAAAACATTTTGCTAGAAGTCAAAATAAAGCTGACGTTATCACACACACACATTATAGTCCTGTGTTAGCTCACCAATACATTACACATTACTCTCTAAATAGAGAAAAACGTGCATTTCGGAAAAGACTGCATATTTTGTCTATCACTTGGTGATTTCATAGTAAGTGGATATGGTTTAGTTAGAATCCTTGGACCAGAAAATAAATGACTCCTGCTCATCCTGTGGATGCCAACTACGTTCAAGCATGAAGGGTTGCTGGCCCGCGGTGCCAACATACAGCACCTTCACAGGGAGGCCAAGGCCCTCATGCTCCAGCAATGCCAGACGGCACTCCGATGAGGCGGGCTGCTTCTGGCAGGTGGTAGCACAGGAGGTAGTAAGCGAGAGCAGCTCAGCAGAAATAGTTCCAGTGAAATACAAGAATAATATTCTGGCGTCCCCAACTCATTCTCTCTCATTCATGACTCACAATAAGTGCATATTCTGATGGGCACATGGCTAAAAACTATCCCCAAAGAAATGAAGCGTCATCTCCAATCTCTAATGGAAACTCTCCACTGGTCTGGAAACCTTTTCCCCCTAAAGTTAAGCAAAGTTTGAAGAGCTACAGTTCTCTCCTCGGTGACCTTGTAAATCCGTCCCAGGTTGCTGGCCAGTCTGGTCATCTCATCTCGACCAGCTGCTGTCTTCATGTCAAGGGGGATTTGGAGCATTCCATGGGTCAGGAGAAGGTAATATATTCTGGGCCATTTCTAATCCATGAAAAGCCCCAGGTGTATAAGACTGAACCAGCCAACAAGAAGAGAAAGAGAGGAAGACACAGAATCAAAGACAATATTTGACCCAGGATAAAAAAAAAAAAAAGAAAGAAACAAGATTCTAACATATCCACAGATAACTGACAAATTAAAAATTTAGCAGCTCAAGACTTAAGACATTTCTTATAGGGTTGAAAAGTGTAACTCAGGGTTTTACTTTGGGGAAATGGACATGAAAATTTACAGAGGCTCTTTTCACATTTCAAATATATCTTGTTGTGGGTAAACAACAAGGTCCTACTGTGTAGCACAGGGAACTATATTCAATATCTTGTGATAAACCATAATGAAAAAGAATACATAAAAAAAAGAATGTCTGTATGTGTATAAATGAGTCACTTTGCTGTACAGCAGAGACTGGCACAACATTGTAAATCAGCTCTATTTCAGTTTTAAAAAATACAATTTTAAAAAATAAAATAAAATCTATTTTGTTGAAATTTCATGTTGGGTAAAATGAAATGGCTGTCTAATTTCGCATAGACTTCAAAATTCCCCCATGAAAATTATAAAAGTTTTTTAAAAAGAAACATAACTAAATAAATATCACTAATATTAACAAGGACTTTTCATTCATTTACTATAACTTCATTTCTATTGCTTCACTTTTCAGAAATATCCCTATTTCTACAAACACCCTGCTTATTTAACCTATATGCAGAGTACATCATGAGAAATGCTGGGCTGGAAGAAGCACAGGCTGGAATCAAGATTGCCGGGAGAAATATCAATAACCCCAGATATGCAGATGACACCACCCTTATGGCAGAAAGTGAAGAGGAACTAAAAAGCCTCTGATGAAAGTGAAAGAGGAGAGTGAAAAGGTTGGCTTAAAGCTCAACATTCAGAAAATGAAGATCATGGCATCCGGTCCCATCACTTCATGGCAAATAGATGGGGAAACAGTGGAAACAGTGTCAGACTTTATTTTGGGGGGCTCCAAAATCACTGCAGATGGTGATTGCAGCCATGAAATTAAAAGACGCTTACTCCTTGGAAGGAAAGTTATGACCAACCTAGATAGCATATTCAAAAGCAGAGACATTACTTTGCCAACAAAAGTCCATCTGGTCAAGGCTATGGTTTTTCCTGTGGTCATGTATGGACATGAGAGTTGGACTGTGAAGAAAGCTGAGTGCCAAAGAATTGATGCTTTTGAACTGTGGTGTTGGAGAAGACTCTTGAGAGTCCCTTGGACTGCAAGGAGATCCAACCAGCCCATCCTAAAGGAGATCAGCCCTGGGATTTCTTTGGAAGGAATGATGCTAAAGCTGAAACTCCAGTACTTTGGCCACCTCATGCAAAGAGCTGACTCATTGGAAAAGACTCTGATGCTGGGAGGGATTGGGGGCAGGAGGAGAAGGGGATGACAGAGGATGAGATGGCTGGATGGCATCACTGACTCGATGGACTTGAGTCTGAGTGAACTCCAGGAGTTCTGGAACTCAGGGAGGCCTGGCATGCTGCGATTCATGAGGCCGCGAAGAGTCGGACACGACTGAGCGACTGAACTGAACTGAACTGACAAACACAATTACTAAGAGGTTATATAGTCCAGCAACAATGAAATCCCTTTGTTAAGGAGAGGAAAACAAATTGAAAAGAAAACTCAGAAGAAAGAAATTAAAAGTTATCAGGGGTGCCTAAACACAGGCCATAGGAATTGCTGGGAAAGAGTTGTTTCATTTAAAGCTCCAAACTGTGTCAAGATTTTGCAATCTGCATCTATGTGACAGACTATATGATATAGAATGGGCTGGAAACCAATCACATGAAATGGAAAACTCTGC
The DNA here is from genome assembly GCF_027580195.1 of Bos mutus. Classification (NCBI taxonomy): domain Eukaryota; kingdom Metazoa; phylum Chordata; class Mammalia; order Artiodactyla; family Bovidae; genus Bos; species Bos mutus. Next base: position 52,411,613 of record NC_091630.1, on the reverse strand, counting down.
CTTTTAAAGTTTGTCTATTCACTGCAAAATTTACCAGGTCTGATTTAATTTCTAAATATATGGGATTAAGTATCTTTGATATTAATTGCTCGTTTTGATATTAATTTCTCATTTAAACGCTTTCTTCTCTTCAAACACCTTTTGCGTTTTCTCAGTCTTTCAACTTTACTGAAGCTTTCAACGGCTATGTCAACGATCTCTCTTGATAAATGTCACATTGCACTTGAAAATATGCAGGTTATTCTCAAGTATGTTTTGATATTGATTGCTAACATAATTCCACAGTGATAAGAGAACAGACCCTGTATGATTTCAATACCTTTAGACCATGAAATTTTCGCACCTTGTTTTATGTTCCTGGATACGTTCCAGTGTCTCCTGGTTTATAGTCTATGGGAACTTGAATTTGTACCCTGCTGTGGTGTGAAAATTGTATAAATCCTAATTATGCTGATAATTAGGGCTTTTCAGGTCTACTGTGGCCTTCTACTTTTCTGTCTAGTCATTCTATTAATTTTTGGGAGTTTGATATTAAAACTCCAACTAGAAACCTTAATTTATCTACTTTAAAAAAATTGTAATACATGGTGGAACTACATGCAACTTTGTTCTGTATTTTCCAAGTCTCCTGTAAATGTGCTATCATGCTTTCGTAATTTAAAAAACTGAAAAAGAAAGAAAATTTACCAGGTCTGCTAAGTAAACAGGCTCCAAAGCGATGAGTAGCACAACTGGAGGTTTTAAACCTGTTTTAGTTTAATAGGTCAGAATTCCAAGTTTGATTAAATTTTTTACTCCCTTATTGCCTGATTTCTGTTCAGCCTAGACTAATTACTTTCAGGACCTTGCTAATTGGGATGACCAGCAAAGACAATTTGCCATGTGGTTAATTGTTCTTACTATTTTTAATATTTAGCGTACCATGTTTATAAAGCTATAGTCAATTAGATTATAGTAGTCACAAGAAGTCAACACACAGTTCCCACAGTTAAGCATTTCAAGGTCATCCTTGACCCTCCCATCTTCAATAAGCCACGTGAGATTATGTTCCGAAATTCTGTATATAATTATAACTTGGCCATAGAGAAATTTTTCTCCATGGGGACTCCAGGGAAATTGCTCTTTCTTGGCATTCTTTTTGCCCAGGAAATGAGGAAAGCCGAAATAATTCTTCTTTTAAATTGAGATGCCCCTTGAGGTGGCAGAATCTTAATAATGTAGGCATAGCAATCAGTGGGGGAAAAAAAGTGACCAATAAGGGATGTTAGTCTGAAAATTTGGAAAAACCTATTTGTACACAAGACTACAACTGAAAGATCCCAAACTTCACCACAGGTGACTCCCACTACATGCCCCCAGGTATGGGCGGATGCTGCCACCATCGGCGGATGGTGAATGCTGAACTAAACAGCACAGAGTCCAGGGCTCCAGAACTTGACACCCAAAGCCTAAAACTGCTGGGACATTTATGATTGCTGCTTGCTCAGCGAGAGTCCTGGAAATGCAGGTAATTGATAACTGAACTACTCAGGCAATTAATGAAATACTCATACATATCAAACACCGATTTAATAAGACGGTAATCTTATTACCGTATGTATATGTACCGTATGTATGTCTGGTAATCTACATTCAGGATCCCATTTAATCCTAACACTACCATAAAGCAGGTGTTGATACCCCCATTTTACAAATGAGAAACTGGGACACAGAGGTATTAAGTAACTTGTCCAAAGTCATAAGTGGCAGAACCAGGATTCAAACTTATTTGCAATAAAGGTGCCTTGTTGACAGCCTCTTAACAACACTGACTTCCAACCCACAGCTGCATTTCTTTTCCTGATGATTTCTCCTCCCTCTGTTGCCTGCCTGGCCGGCTCTTGAGACACAGCAGAATTGCCTAGGAAGTAACTCCCTTCTGGATCAGCTCTCAACCAACAATGAACAGAAACTGGTCTACAAATACCCTAGCTCTCTCACTCCTCGGAAGAACAGCACTGGCTCCCAGGTTCTCCTAATAGGTTCAGAGTTGTTTCCTATAGTGGTAACTTACTTGATAGCATACCCTTCATTGGCTAACTTGACTATCCAAAACTGTGCCCTCACCCCCACCCCCAAAAGTTTCCTGGGATTCTCTTGCAAATAAATTACTTGTCTCAGGGTCTACTTCAGAACTCCCCTAAACTAAGACACAAGGCCTGTCTAAGTCCTTATAATGCTTTCACTCTTCAACTGTCCCCATCTCATAAGGATGTTTTGAGAATTAGATGTGCTAATGTATATGCTGAACTTAACACATTATCTTGTACATAGTAAGTGAATAATAAACCTTAGCTACTTATATTTAATAACTGTTGTTTATTTTACAATACTGATGGAAAGGGTTGTGTAACAGTTAACCTAGAATAGGAAGAGAAGCACTCCAAAATCACTGCAGATGGTGACTGTAGCCATGAAATTACAAGATGCTTGCACCTTGGAAGAAAATCTATGACAAACCCAAACAGCACAATAAGAAGCAGAGACATCACTTTGCCAACAGAGGTTCATATAGTAAGAGCTATGGTTTTTCCAATAGTCATGTACAGATGTGAGAATTGGACCATAAAGAAGGCTGAGTGACTAAGAATTGATGCTTTCGAACTATGATGCTGGAAAAGACTCTTGAGACTCCCTTGGACAGCAAAGAGATCAAACCAGTCCATCCTAAAGAAAATCAACCCTGAATGTTCATTGGAGGGACTGATGCTGAAGCTGAAAGTCCAATACTTTGGCCACCAGATGCTAAGAGCCGACTCACTGGAAAAGAACCTGATGCTGGGAAAAATTGAGGGTAAGAGGAGAAGAGGATGCAGAGGATAAGATGGTTGGATGGCATCACTGACTCAATGGACATGAGTTTGCACAAACAGTGAGAGATAGTGAAGGACAGGGAAGCCTAGCATGCTGCAGTCCAAGGGGTCACAAAGAGTTGGACACACCTAGCAATATGACTTAGCAACTGAGCAACAACAACAATAGGAAGAGAACGCCAGAGAAGTAAAAGAGCATTGTGGTTGGAGGTATAAAACTCCCTCTTCTTCTGGGGAGTAGCAGCAGTACAAGTCCTCCACGTGGTACCATGATATTTTGTCCTATGTGGTGGTGGTGAGTCAGCAAGGCACGGACCTCAGTTTTTTACTAATAATCAAGGGATCTGGTGATGATAAATCCCAATGACTGGGACCAGAGAGTAGAACTTCCTTGACGGGCAGCACAAGTAGGTCAGTTTTCTTATTCAAAAGTTGGCTGGTCAGGACCATTACTGACGCAGATATTTTTTAACAGCATAGTGATAGAGTAACATGATTACTGTATGATACAGAATTTGTTCCTGGGAGATAATACAGATTATCTCCCATGATTACTGTATAATACAGAATTTGTTCAAAGTCTCTAGACTTTCCCCAGTGATAGGGTCTCTTAGTTATTCATGATGGGCCCAGATAGCTTATGTTAATGAGGATGAGGGCTGGCCATGTCAGAAAGATCTATTCTGTGATTGGAGGGGTGTGGCTTTGAACCACATATAAGAGCAGTCCAAGCTCCAGGAGGGGAAGGGAGATGGAGATTGAGTCCAACCTCATGGCCTATGATTCAGTCATGAATGTCATCATAGTGAGACAGCCAACAAAAACTCTGGACACTGAAGCTCAGGTGAGCTTCGTGGTGAGTGACACACATTGATGTGCTGGGAAATTTGAAGCCTGAGGACGTAGAAGCTTCATATTTGGGGTGCTACCAGATTTCACCTTATGAGTCTCTTCTTTTAACCACTCTTCATTTATATCCTTTATAAAAAATCTGTAATCTGAAATTCTTAAGTCTGTGAGTCATTCTAGTGAATTAACAAACCTGAAAACACCCAAATCTATAACCAGTTGGTCTGAAGTACGAGTGGTCTGGGAACCTCTGAACTTACAGCTGGTGTCTGAAGTGAAGGGACATCTGCCCTAACTCTGGATAGTTGGCATCAGAATTGCATTGCAGTGATCAAGTTGAGAATTAAGTAGGAAAGGATTACTGTAAGTAAAATATTTTATTCCATCAAGAAAACTGCAGAAAATGAGATACCATCTTAAAAGTATCTAAAAATCAAAAGAACTGTATGGCTTTTCAGAAGCATAATATTTATAAAAACCTTTTTACTTTAACCTGGAGCTGCTTGCCTATCTTTATTCATAATCATTTATATGGCTCATGGTACAGTCAGTGCCTATTAAAAGCTGTGCAGGCATTTGTGGGCACACACATTAACTAAGCCATCGAATAAATGTGACTTCATCCAGATAAAATTGCCAATGCCACAAGACTTACTTGTCTGCCTTCTCTCAGCTCAGTGCCTAGCTTGTTTAAAACTGTACAGGACGATGCTAGATGTTTAAGATATCCATTGGTTATCATAAATGCTTTTATCCAGTCATTCACTCACTGGACACGCATATAATGACAACCTATTATTTATCCAGCACAGGGCAAGAGTGAGTGAAAAGACCTTGACACTTGGCCTCAGAAGCTTCCTGAAGCTGAGTCTGCTAGCTGTGTGACCTTTAGCAAAGCATTTGCCCTTTCTGTAAAATATGGACACTGGACTAGAACACATTATTGGGATTATGAAAAGCACTGTCCAATGGTAAATGTTATTGATTCCTTGAGTCAGCCTGGATTTCCTGGGAGACTGAAGCCTGAGCCCCTGTTCTTCACTGTGTGTTTACCAACTCTCTCGAGTCTTCTCACATCTCCTCAAATCCCCTCCTTGTTCCATAAATCTGCATACGAAAGGACCAGACAGCTGTAGCTCTCAACAGCTTTGGTTTTCATCACTGCCTGTGTCATCCTACTCAGCTGAAGCTGCTTTTTAAAGGGGCTAAGCCTCCTTTAAACAATCCTAAATATTTTTGAAGTTATAAACCAGAACATAACAAGCTTACCAGTAGATAAAACAGTAGAGGTTTTCTGCAGGTGATTAAACTAACTAGAGGACTTCACTGTGGGAGCCATTCTCTGATGTAGCCTGATCATAGTCTGGAGCACCACTGGAGGAGCTAGGATAATGTCAGGCGGATAGTAGCATCATGAAAAGAAGCAGGAGAAAGGGGAAAGAAGCCCACTTGAAGAGAGGACATGATGCAGGCAACCCACTCTGCTAAGGACAATATTTATGTCCACTTAACTTTCTCCACGTAAGCAAAAAAGAATTATAACAGATGTAAGGAATGGTACTAGAACTGCAAAGACATCACTGTGGGAACAGCAAAGGCTTCTTTTGGTCTTACTACCCAGAAGACAAAGGTAGAAAAATAGACATTCACACACTCACATCCTGCCCCTCCCTATTATAATCCTTTTCCTGCTGGCCTCACTCCCACATCCCATCTTAAGTTACATTGCTGATTTAGAGATAATGAACTGTTCTGTGGCAGCTCAGGTAAGCATACAGCACCAAACATTTTTTAATACCTAAAGAATAAAAACAACAAAATTTAGCAGTATGGTAACTTAATGTGAGATTTATATTCCAAAGTCTTAAAAACTCATGGTCCAAGAATGAGCAGTGTCTTTGACATGACCTTGAGAAACCACTGCCAGTCATCCATGTCACTTTTATACCTCTGCCCCTTCCAATTGCTCTGAATTATGGCATTTCCTTTTATAACATTAAAATCAAAACACCTCCATACCCTGGCACTTTAAATTTCTGACCCTGATATATTGTGATGTCTGATCCCTTGTTGATACCTAATTTTCATTTTTTCAGTCTTTTGGGTTTCATCTCATTGTCTCATTGACTTATTTCCTAAAAGAACAGGGCCATGGCTGAAGAAAGGGTACCCTTGGAGAAGAAGAGAAAAAGATGTAGAACTTTAACAAGAGTACAGCCCTTAGAGCTTTCAGGACTGATCATATTCAGACCCTGTACACAGGAAAATAAAAAATGTAGTCAGGGCTCCCCTGTGTTGGTCCAGTGGTTAAGAATCCACCTCGCAATGCAAGGGACACCATTTCTTTTTTTTTTTTTTTCACCATTTCGATCCCTGGTCCAGGAAGATCCCATATGCCACAGAGCAAGTAAGCTCAGGCACCACAGCTACTGAGCCCAGGCACCACAACCACAATTACTGAAGCTAGTTTGTCTTAGAGCCCCAGCTCTGCAACAAGAGAAGCCACCACAATGAGAAGCCCGAGCACCACAACAAAGAATAGCCCCCCGCTCACCACAACTAGACAAAGCCCTCATGCAACAAGGAAGACGCAGTGCAACCAAAATAAATAAATGAAATGCAGTCAGTCACTTCCGTGCTTCACTCGTGCAATAACAGATACTCAAGAATTTAGATTCATAAAGGTAACAGGCTGCCTGTCTGCTGTCATCATTTCACTGAGGAACATCAAATGGAATAGGAACCTATGGGACATAGGAAATGTATAGTCTTTGGATCTAGAGGGCTGCATTTTACTCCCAGCTCATCTACTTAAAGGTTATGTAGGTGGGAGGGGGGTTCAGGATAGGGAACACATGCACACCCATGGCTTGATTCATGTCAATGTATGGCAAAAACCACTACAATATTGTAAAGAAATTAGCCTCCAATTAAAAGAAATAAAAATAAAAGTTTTGTAGCCTCAGTCAAATGAATTGACCTATAGGACCCTCCACTGCTAAAGAAGAAGAAGGAAGAAAGAAGAGGAAAAAACAAGACAAGAAAGGAAGGGAGAAGAAAAGTAGACACAAACTCAGAATACCTATCTCCTAGGGTGATAATGAGGAGAAGGCAATGGCACCCCACTCCAGTACTCTTGCCTGGAAATCCCATGGGCGGAGCAGCCTGGTGGGCTGCAGTCCATGGGGTCTCGAAGAGTTGGACACAACTGAGCGACCTCACTTTCACTTTTCACTTTCATGCATTGGAGAAGGAAATGGCAACCCACTCCAGTGTTCTTGCCTGGAGAATCCTAGGGACGGAGGAGCCTGGTGGGCTGCCGTCTATAGGGTCGCACAGAGTCGGACACGACTGAAGTGACTTAGCAGCAGCAGCAGCAGGGTGATAATGAGAGCTATATCATTTATTTAAAAGCAATATATACAATGCAAAATTTATTTAAGTACAGCATTGCAGGACTGGTGGCTCAGATGGTAAAGAATCCACCTACAAGGTCAGAGACCCAGGTTTGATCCCTTAGGAAGATCCCCTGGAATCCATGGGGTCTCAAAGAGTCTGATACAACTGAGTTACTAAGCACACACATACATGATTTGTAAAAATGGTACTTTAAATACTGTTAAAGTCCCCTACATTTTGAAAAAATATTCAAGAAACGAGCCATGCCTGCTCAAATACGTAGCAAAAGCATCCCTTTGAGATGAACTGCAGAATCTGCACCCCTGGATCGCTGCTCTTCGCTCTTGTTGAGTGACAGCGGAGGCCTGGCTTTCTAGGCCATTCAGCTCAAACCTACCGCCTCCAAAGAAAGTGTCTTTTTTCATTAGCACCTTTCACATATTACAGATGTCTAGGTCTGACTCTTCACTGGCTATGTTTTTTCCTGCAGCCTGAAGTCCTGCCCAGGTTAGAAAGCTAGGCATCAGACCGTACACACAGGACAGTCCTATTGACAACAGCCCCTGAACTGAAATAGTCCATGGAGGGTGGGGAGGTGATTGTCTTGCTGCACATTGGAGCTGTTAGTTCTGGTCTGGTGTTTGGTTAAGGAGAATACGAATCAGGACACAGAATCTTGCAGTAAAGAGGAACTAATGGAGGTAATTAGGATAGAACACCTGTCGTTGAGAAATCGCAACCTCTATGGTTGGCCGTGTCCAACCACTGCTCCCAATTGTTATTTCCAACAATGGAGAGCCTCTGGACTGTGAATGCGAGCAATGATGGACGGCCATAAAATCCGCAAATGAGTTTTCACATTGTCTAATAAAATTCTATGACTTTGTCAATCTGTGTTGACACAGACCTACACAGGACTGGATGATAAATGTTGTAATGGGAAGCTAATTGTTTCCTTGGGTTTATATGTTTGCCTTTTATTTCCTTATCTATCTGGCTTACTTATAAGCTGGTGAAGAAAGCTTATGAAGCTTTCTTGGTCCATAAAGATGGTGGTCAATTTTGAGATCCCAGCAGTCAAGTATCCTATTGCCCAAAACACCTTAAGCCAAACAAGATAGGCAATGAAATGAAAGCCCCAACACACAGATCTGAATTTAAGGGTAGGTGACATCAGGGCTGCCTCAAGTGCAGCCCAGAACTTTATATTTTAAGTAAACGTATAAATAAAAGGTGTATACAGTCATTAAGTTCTAGATTAGGGATTTCTTTATATCTGTTTTAAAGAAGCCGTCTTGAAAAAGGATAGAGAAGGAACTTATTGTTGCTTGGGGTGGTAGGGGGAAGGCTGGGGGGAAAGAGATAGTTAGGGAGTTTGGGATGGACATGTACACACTGCTATATTTAAAATGGATAACCAACAAGGACCTACTGTAGAGCACAGGGAACTCTGTTCAATGTTATGTGGCAGCCTGGATGGGAGGGGAGTTGGAGGAGAATGGATACATGTATATGTACAGCTGAGTCCCTTTGCTGTTTTCCTGAAACTGTCACATCATTGTTAACCGGCTACACTCCAGTGCAAACTAAAAAGTTAATAAAAAAGGAAATGAATAAGAAAGAGTATTTGATAGTCTAAATTAGCTTCAGAAGATATCATTTTAAAAGTGCAGTTTAACTCACATGTAACTTGGAAGGTATAAGCTGGAAAAGGGAAATAGAGAATGAGAGTGAGAACTCACAAAACAAGACAATTTTTACTTCATGTTTATTTGATTTTACTTGCTCAGCGTGAAATGTAGCTGAACAAACAAATAATTGTGGAGGGGAAGGAGGGGCTGGGGGGTAAAGATCAGGTTAGATATAAACACACAAACTCTGGGTGGTAAAAGACAATTGTTTAGTTTACTACTCTACTCCCGTGGGCTGGAACAGGGCAAACATATAATAAATGTTTTATAAATATTTCTTGAATAAACAAAAACTCAGCATATCAAAATTTGTCCTGTTAATTAGACAAGATGCTCATTTATTATTTTTATTGTAGCTTCAAAAGATAATTCATAGAATTGACCACTCTCTTAAATGTTTGTGCATTGAGAGTTGGGCAAGCATAGACACACAAATATGGTACAACTACCTGGTCATTTCTTATGCTAAACATGAGAGGGAACAATGCTTATGAGAATGATCACCTATTAATACTGCTTCCCAGATATGTATATACCATACTTCACTTGGAAAAGTCCTGTATTGATCTTTGCTCTGTATCTCTGCAATAGTCATTAAGCACACACATGGGTTTCCCAGGTGGCACTAGCGATAAAGCACCCACCTGCCAATGCAGGAGACATAAGAGACGTGGATTCCATCCCTGGGTCAGGAAGATCCCCTGGAGCAGGGCATGGCAACCCATTCCAGTATTCTTGCCTGGAGAGTACCATGGACAAGAGGAGCCTGACGGGCTACACCCCATGGGTCACAAAGAGTCGGACACAACTGAAGAGACTTAGCGCACTCAGTGCGCACACGTACACACACACGTGCCTGCTTGCTTCTTTGCTGTCTTATAAAGAATTACGGAATTAAAGCAAGTTGCGGATTTTGGATTGTTGGAAATAGATTAAGATAATAATGACCTTCAAAATAAAAACTGAAAAATCGAGAGAAAAATCACACTGTAGAACATGATGGCATCTGAGAATCAGATTTCACAGGAACTTAAATCTCATTACTGTCAGTTTTTAAAGCACTTCAGCCAATGGAACCATAGTTCACAAACAAATATAAACCAAGTGTGGAAGCCAAAATTACTTTCAATCTTACATGCTCCTTTTGTGCCAAAATGTATTCAAAATCAGAGTATAAATTTGTGGGATAGTTAAGTCTTTCTTGATGACACAGACCCCAGGTTCTTGAATAAACTAAATATGTTTAGGACAGAAGAATATTTTGTGTTGGATTTTCACAGAAGATTTTTTAAAACGCTTGACGATTATGATAACAAAAAATATTTGACAAATTATCTTAAGTAAAAATAATATGGGATAGTGATATCAAGACATGACTGTGTATGATACATATAATACATGATTTGCATTGTAGTTGGAATTTATAAAAGTGAAAATTTGGGAAATTTACACACAGACTGTCATTAAGGGAGGTTAAGTGATGACAGGTTTTTGGAAGGAAGGAACTGGCAGAGGTTCTCAATGCAGCCCCCTTTTCAGATGATAAAAGACAATGCATTGTCCTGAATCAAAGAGGAAAAGTAAATCTTTTTACTTCAATCAAAGCAGTCAAGCCAATCCCTCAGCACTCCTGAGGACCTCTCTTTATGAATCCCTTTCTGACTTCAGATAAGCACTACATTAAACAGAAAGGGAGAAATACACATTCAGTAGGTTGGCCTGGAAGACAATTGCTACCTAGAAGACAGGTCAGGAATGTGGCAAGAGTTCAACCTGGTCATGGCGGTGGCTGACCCCGACCAGAACTGCCCAGGGTATAAACCTGGCAGGACTGCCTGGCCTCTACCATCTGGCAGCCCTGCCTTTGAACACAGAACTCAGTCAAAGTTGAGGGCTGCTCTTTGTTGCTATCCAAAGAGATTCCTGAATGAAGATGGGTCTTCACAGCAACTGGAAGAGTGTCCCCTTTAGGAAGAGAGAGCCCTCCTTCCTCATCCTACCCAGCTAACAAGGCACTAGGTATATGGGTCTTCAACAAAGCAGCAAGGTGACCAGTACTTTCCCTGATGGCTCTAAAACTTCCTGTCCATCACACAGAAAAGTAAAGCTCACAAGCGTCTGTCTTCTTTGACATCTCAAAAAGCGCTTAGACCCCAAACTCATCTATCTGGAATCCAGGTCTGATCATGTCACTCTTAAGTAAAGAGCATGAGCGTACTTGGCGTTATTCCAAGATCCACACAGCTTAATGCATGCTAAGTCACTTCAGTCATGTCCCACTCTTTGTGACCCCATGGACTATAGCCCACCAGTGCAATGAAGAAAATAAAATAAGATGACTCTATAGTCAGTGATGAGGGACGGAGGATATCTTAGCCCAGGTAAGTCGGGCTTCCCAGGTGGTGCTAGTGGTAAAGAACCACCTGCCAATGCAACAGACATTAAAAGACGTGGGTTTTATCCCTGGGTCAGGAAGGTCCCCTGGAGAAGGAAATGGTAACCCACTCCAGTATTCTTACCTGGAGAATCCCAAGGACAGAGGAGTCTGGCAGGTTACAATCCATAGAGTTACAAAGAGTCGGACACTACTAGAGCGACAGCATAGAAGGGGAAACCTCTCTAAGGAAAGACAACATCAGCTGAGAACAGAACTGGACACACAGTCAAGCTTTGTGTCTACATTCCAAGCGGCAGAAACATCAAAGATGCTCCAGTGGGAATCCTCCAGGTGTGTTCACAAGGATGAAGGAGACAGCAGGGATTGAGACTGAGTAAATAAGGCAGGGCCAGGAGAGATGAGGGCTGAGACATGAGCAGGTAGCAGATCACGTGGGGCCTTGTAGGAGTTTAAATTTTATTCTGTATGCGATGGAAAAACATCAGAGCGTTTTAACCAGTTGACATAATTTGCCATATACTTTGGAGGGCTCAATCTGGTTGCCATGTGGAGGAGAGATTTTGTTAAGTGGAATATAGAAGCTGAGAAGCCATTTAGGAAGATATTTCTACAGGACAGGTGAGCCATGTAATGTTTTTGGTGGTGCCATGGCAGTGAAATGAAGAAAGTCAGGTATATCTTGGAGGTAGAGCCAGAATGAATCACCAGTGCATTTTAGTGGTAAAGAGCCTGTCTGCCAGTGCAGGAGACATAAGACACACAGGTTTGATCCCTAGATCAGGAAGATCCCCTGGAGGGGATCCCAAGAATACTGGAACCCACTCCAGTATTCTTTCCTGGAGAATCCCCACAGACAGAGGAGCCTGGTGAGCTACAGTCCATGGTGTCGCACAGAGTCACACATACTGAAGCAACTTAGAATGAACGAAGTGCATTAGGTGTAGGGAGCCAAGAAAAGAAATTCATCAAGAATGATTGCTTGTTCCAGGGCAAGAATAGAGACGCAGATGCAGAGAATAGACGTGTGACATGGGGAAGAGGGGATAAATTGGGAGATTAGGTTTAACATAAATACACCACCACATGTAAAATAGACAGCTAGTGAGAAACTGCTGTATAATACAGGGAGCTCAGCTCGGTGCTCTGTGATGACCTACAGGGAGGGGATGGGGAGAGGGGTGGGGGGGTCCAAGAGGGAGAGAATATACATATACACATAGCTGATTCACATTTTTGTACAGTAGAAACTAACACATTATAAAGCAATTACACTCCAATTAAAAAAAAAAAAAAGAATGGTTGCTAAGCATTGAGCATTGAGCCTAAGCAACTGGATGACGAGGTGGGGAAAGCTTGGGCAAGGGAGTGGATTTGTTTCAGCCTCAAGACTGAGGTATCATTGGACACCTGAATGGAGATGTGAAGCGGGCGGTAGATTCGTTGAATCTAGAGCTCACGGGAGTGGAGAGTCTGGGAATCACTTTTTTAGTCTGTCTCCTCTTGTGAACCATCAGAATGTTGATAGAAAAAGTCATGAAATTAAATGAATTTGCTTAGGAAAAAAGGGTGAATGTAGAGAAAATTAAAGAGCTGAAGAGAAAAGCCCTAAAGCTTGCAATGGGCAGATCTAGGAAAAGCACCCACAAAAGACACAGAGGAAGTAGAGAGAGAGTCAGGTAGAGAAGAAGAGAAAAGGCATGTGTTGTCCCCTAGCTTTTGATAGAAGATGTTCCAAGAAGAGAGCGCCAACGCCTGCTGTTGAACAAATACTTGAGTATCAAATGCTGTCTTTGGCAAGACATTGTTTCGTAGTTATTATTGTGGGAAGTGTAATTTCTGACAGTGCCAAGTGCCTAGTTGATATTCACGGCCCAAAAGTTAAGGTGGTTACAGCTATGCTGATGGGGTAATTTCCTCCATCAACTTTCGGCTCCCCTGGTACAGGCCGGGAGGGATGGAAGGCTAAGTTCAATCAGGGTGTAGGCAAGCTTAGCAGAAAGTCAGAACCTGTTATTTTAAGATTCTTCTCACTTCTAAAGTTTCATGAAATAAAACAAAAGATTTGTTTTATTTGAATCTAAAATTTCAAACTAATTTTTTAATTCACTTTTTAGAATGCTCCGAAGAAAATTGTTTGTGGTTGGATACAAAAACTTGACAATGAAACAATGGGGAGAGAGATCTTTAGCAATCTTGGACGCTATTTAAATCACAAATATTGGACTAGGAATACGTTAATCCAAACAAATGCCATCATTTATTCTCCTAGTATGTTTCATTTATTTTTCTCATCCCTTCCTTTTCCAGTCTTGATGCTGGGAAGCTGAGAAGAGTGGACTGGGGTAAGTTGGATACCCTGCCAGGTATAGCCAAGTGATAACGAAGGGTAAAGACAGAGTTGCCATAAAAAAGTTTTTAATAAAACAAAGTCAAGGCATTTATATATTAATATAAATTATTTATCTCAGTGAAAAATTCAAAGATTAACTATTCCCCCAAACTCTGACATCTTATAGAAGGCAGCATTTGTCTTTTTTTGTTTCATTTTAGGAAAATCTAAAATTAAAGCCTACTTTAAATTCTAAAAATAAGTGGTTTAACTCCTGAAAATTTATTCAATCACATTTTAAACTCCAACATACATATTTCTAGACTTGTAAACATATTCGCATTCTTTTAAATTTAAACAGAAATAGATTTGTTAAAATCCGGTTCTCTGAAATATTCAGGAGAGTGTCATCTGGCTTGATTTTTATAAAGTGCATATAATATTTTTAATAGAATACTATGGAATACATGCTATTTGGAAACCAGAATTAATGATTTAACTCAGTTTCTTATGGAACATGAAGTTTTCCACCGTATTCACTCAGTGGACACAAGTACGTCATTGTCATTCTCAGTGTGAAGTGATGCTTACCTCTCGCTAAATTCATTTTGTCATGATAAAGAAAACCCACTGGAATTCCAAACATTACAAGTGACAAAACATTTTCTAGAGCACGCATTTTGTATGTAGACTGTACCTGAAGTGCTCGGCTTTAATCTAAATGAAAACGCCAAAGTGAAGTCAAAAGTTATTTGCTGTTGCTTCTGCTTTGACATTTCTTAACAGGACATAACAAGCTGGTTCAAAAACAAAAAGAAAGAAACGGGAAGGCTGGGCAGACAAGCCTCCTGATCTGTGCATTCATGAGCCCCACTAATACTGCTCACACAGAGGCGGTACCAGCAGTGCCTCAACGAGAATATCAATGCTTCAAAATTTCTACGGTGCCTCCTAGTTTATAAAGGTGCTTTTCATATTGGGTTGGTTTCTTTTTAATGAGAGGGAAAATTTTATGGAGGATTTTTATTCCCTTAGAAGGCAGGAGACTTTTGGCAAGATTTTCAATCTTTCCTCTGTGGCCAATTAGTGACAATTCCACTTTTGCAAGACAGCCGTCTCCCTGTCCAATTTGACAAGGCAAAGCAAGAAGACTGGCACTGAATCTGATGCCAACAGTAGTTCAAAATCTCACCACCATCAAAATAGGAATTCAGATGTAAAATTCCAAGACTTGCTTAGTCTTCCCTGGCCACCAGAAAAGCTGAACTCTAACCAGAGGCGGCTTCTGAAAGAAAAAGGTTGGTAGCCGTGCAAATTGATATAATGTTTCTGCAAAAGAAGTCTGGCGCCATGTTTCTGATGAAGGCAAAAACTGCAGAACTGTGTAGTCAGGTGCGTGCCAACATGTTTCTTTCAGCCTTGTGTATAGCAGGAAAAAAATGAGAAGAGACGGTATTCATAGTTTAGTTGGTTAACTAAACTACTGCAAAACTATGGCACAGTTGTTAGCTGGAATACTATGTCACCAGAAATTAAAACACAGTGGAATGCCAGCTGAGGATGGGCGGTGTAGACCAGACAGTGTAGGACTAGGCACGCTAGGACAGTGCAGGATTTGGGCTTCTTCTCTGTGTGAGTTAGAAAGTCACTGGAAGTCTTTGAGCATAGGAGAGACAGGATTTCACTTGCATCTTCAAAGGATCACTCTGACACAGTGTTGAGGAGAGGCTATGGCAGGATTGTGGGAGACAGTGATAAGGATGTGCCAAGGGAAGGATGATGATGGCTCAGAGCAGTTAGCAGCATCAGGGGGTAGGAAGAAGAGCTCCAAGTCTATGAATACTGAAGGTCAAGAAAGTGGGATAGATTGGTTATTGAGCGTAAGAGAAAGTGAAGAGTCAAAGAAGACCCCAGGCTTTTATTAAGCTGGCGTGTTTGTGTGCACAAGGAGACCCAAGCACAGGAGAATGCATCCTCCGATCCTCAGGGTTGTTGCTGAGTAATAGGCTTGGAGATCTTTATTTTCATCCTCATACTTGTGTTTGGGAGTATGCAAGGAACATGTGTTACTCCAATAACTTAAAAGCTATTTTTTAAAAAACAAATGAATGCCAGTGAGAATGAGAAACAATCTGCCCCAGTATATATTTTTTTGGTCAGCCGTCTCTTGTCTCCCAACAATCGAGCCTCACAGAACAGCAAGCAACAGCTCTAGAATCTGAAGCAACAGCTGACCCCTAGCCTGCCCGGTTTAAGGATTCCTAGTGAGTTGCATCTCTTTATCTGGGTCTTTTCTAAATGAAGGCAAGAATTCACCAGGGCCTCCCACACAATGAACCTGGAGATTACCACCACGGAGTTGGCACACCTGGCAACCAAACCACAGAAGTGAACTTCCATCTGTGTAGTGAGATGAGTCATCCTTATTCTCATTAACCCTCCTGGTTAGCATATTTGAGTCTTCCTCCTCAAAATTTATATTTTCTGTTAGTATCTTCATAGGCCTTATGGCATACATACCACTTTATTTTATTTTTTTGGTAAGCCACTTGAATCCTGTTTTAAACATGTGGGGTAATATAAATACATACATAAACACTTGGATGTTTTTTCTCCACCCCACCCCACTCCAAGAAGATCTGCTTTATTTATGTCTTATTCAAAATCATGCATCATGGGACTTCCCTGGCGGTCCAGTGGTTAAGACTTCACCTTTTCCATGCAGAGGGGTGCAGATTCGATATCCCTGGTTGGGTAGCTAAGATCCCACATGACTTGCAACTAAAAAACAAACAAACAAACAAAAAAAACCCTGGAACATAGAACAGAAAGAATATTGTAACAGATACAATTTGTTGTTGTTGTTGAGTTGCTCAGTCATGTCTGACTCTCTTGTGACCCCATGGACTGTAGCCCACCAGGCTCCTCTGTCCATGGGATTCTCCAGGCAAGAATACTAGAATGGGTTACCATTTCCTTCTCCAGGATATCTTCTCGATCCAGGGATCTAACCCACATCTCCTGCATCTCTTTACCACTGAGCCACCATGGAAGCCAAAAAAATTCAATAAAGACTTTAAAAATGGTCCACATGTTAAAAAAATCTTTAAAAAAAATTGCGTATCATTCTAGTCACTTCTGGAACTGCCTGCCTCCTGACTGCACACTTATCAGAATCAAAGGAGAACCATGAAGTTGAGAAAAATATTAATGTAGAGGTCTGTGCGCAGCACCAGAGTTATTTGGAGAAAAGGTGCAAACAAATCTAGTACAAATACCTGGACCCTGGGAGCATGTGTGGTCTGGGGCAGAGAGTTGCTCAGCAGACACACAGCACAGTGGGTATAGGTCTCCCTCTGCACATGAATCTCTTCATTCAGCAGTGGAAACTCATGAAACCCAATCAGGACCACCAGGTTGTGACACGTGGCAGGATGAACAAAATTGCTTTCCCAACACTGGTAGGGCTTCAGGCTTTAATAGAAAGGCTTCCAGTGTCTTATCCAGCAGTGCCCAACTTTTCTGGTACCAGGGACTGGCTTCGTGGAAGACATTTTTTCCACAGACCAGGGAAGGAGGGATGACTCAAGTTCATTATTTGCTGTGCACCTTATTTTTATTGCTATTGCATCAGCTCCACCTCAGATCTTCAGGCATTAGATCTAGGAGGTTGGGGACTCCTGTATAAAACCAGATCCTTCCTATTTCTCCAGTGCAGCTTCACTGTTCACTTTTTCTCCTCCAACAACATGCATGCCCAGAACCCAAAGTATAGGTGGTGATTCCAAGCCACATCTCTCTCTGGCTACTTATGATGGGGACTTTTGCATTTCTAGCTCATCTCATGGCAATTATTCCCACACTTGGAAGTTAGGCAGGCAGTCTGTGCATGTACTAAGCATGTGGCTTTCTGCATATGTCTGCACATCATTTTTCAGGAAATTCTATTTCACACTAGAGCAGCTTGATGAGTAGCTGTTGTTCACACCCACTGAGAAATAACTCCATGTGAGAATAATACCTTTACAACTTTGAAGTGTCCTCATCTCTAGGCCATCAACCTGCTGTGAACTCTCATCTTGACTTTTCACACTTACAGGCAACAGTCATGCAACATACTGTCAAACAATATGAAGGTTGGAGGAAACGTGAGGGAGGGCAAAATTAAATTGGAGCCTCAACATCTTTCTAGTTCAGTGTCATTGTCAATAATTAAAAAAACATCCACCACACATGTAAGTATATTGGTATTTGGTTTCAACTTAAATTTTTTGTTTTGTGTCTTTGAAGCATATTTAACATTTCTGACTCTCACTGACATTCTTACTATCAAAGATTAGTATAAAAACCAGCATTCGAAATCCTTGTCCTCAAGGCAGTTTCTACTCATGTCTTCCTTAACGTATTTCTCACCAAAATCTTAATCTTTAAGCCTCAAATATTATAATACTGAGGCAACTGAAATTTTGGTGTGGCTGTGATTTCAACACACTAAATTTCCTCTTTAAGAACTATTATAATTTCACCAATCCTGTTTGTTGAAAATCCAGCAAAATATAAGCAATTAAGGGGCTTTCTTGGTGGCTCAGTGTTGAAGAATCCATCTGCCAATGCAGGAGACACGGTATGATCCCTGTTTCAGAAAGATCCCACGTGCCGCAGAGCCACTAAGCCCAAACGCCGTAACTATTGACCTGTGTTCTAGAGCCTGTGCTCTGCAGCAAGAGAAGCCACCACAGTGAGACGCCTGCGCACCACAACCAGAGAGGAGCCCCCACTCACCTCAACTGCAGAAAAGCCCGAGCAGCAACGAAGACCCAGCACAGCCAAAAATAAATAAATAAATAAATTTTTAAAATATATTTTTTATTAAAAAAATTTAAAAATCTGTTATAAGAATAAATAAGATAAACAACTCTTTCATTCCACAAAGAATTGTTAAGCCCCTTTGATGTGCCAAAATGTGATCTGCTCTAGATTTAAAGGTGAGTCAGATGTGGAAAGTGAAAGTGTTAATCCCTCATTCGTGCCCAACTCTTTGTGACCCCATGGACTGTACCCTGCCAGGTTCCTCTGTCCTTGGGATTCTCCAGGCAAGAATACTGGAGTGGATTGCTATTCCCTTCTCCAGGGCATCTTCCCGACTCAGGGATTGAACCTGGGTCTCCTGCATTGCAGGCGGATTCTTTACCATCTGAGCTACCAGGGGAGAAACTCACTGGTGCTCAGTAGAGCTGACATATTAATTAGACTTTTCCTAATTCAGCAAGAACATGTCTCAGCAAGGGCTGAAACACACACACACCAAACTCATTTATTTTTAGTTAACTAGAAAATTCAATTAAGTGGAAACCAGCCCACTCTTAGTGCTTAATTCTTTCAGTTAACACCAACTAGCTCAACATCTGGAACTTGGTTCAACCCGACGGAAGCACCAAATGGTTCCCGTAGACTCTGCACCGTGCTAGGCACTGGGGATGCCAGGGTGAGAAGCCACCAGCTTGGCAGGCAGAAGAGGGGGTAAGTGCCCATCCACCTGCCAGGACAGAAAAATGGGCTAGTTCACAGGACCTGTAATTTAGAGTAAGAAGAGAAACAACAGAAGAATATGCAAGACATGAGAACTGATCTCAGAGGTCTGAGAAAGGGACAGAGCAAAGGAGAGTCAAGCAGATTTCTTTCCATAAGGGATGTAAATTGCAAAGGTCTGAACAGGTCCTAACCCAGGACACTTTCCAGAACTTTGTTGACCCTAAACAACAAGGCTGATACACCTTGTTCTTAAAATCTCCAGTAACAGCTTGTTGCCTTTTGATTTGTTCCTCTCCTAAAAGGTCAGTAGATAGAAAATCTGGTAAATTAAATCTTCTGAGAAGGTCTATTCTGTGCAGTTGAGTTGTCATGACTATGCATCTTTACTCCCTGAATTTACAAAATGTTTTTGATGTAAATCAAGTTTGGACCTGAAACTAATAAAAGAACTGTGTGTACATAAAAACATACAATGTATACATTTATTCCTGTGTGCTCAGTCATGTCTGACTCTTTGTGACCCCATCGACTATAGCCCCAGGTTCCTCTGTCCATGGGATTTTTCAGGCAAGAACACTGGAGTGGCCATTTCCTTCTCCTGGGGATCTTCTCAACCCAGGGATCAAACCCATGTCCCCCGCATCTCCTGCATTAGCAGGTAGATTCTTTACTGCTGAGCCACCGTGGGAGCTGATATACATTTATATGTAAGTCTAAAATATAAGTGTATATGTTTATATTAAGGATACATAAATATTTATTATATATACATACATGGATATTATTAATATCCTTGATTATATATTTGCTTATGTTTGCTGTCAAACATTTTAATAATTATAAATGCCAAATATTAACGAGAATAGTTTCACTGCTAATTTAGAATTTTTACAGTAAGTTCCAGAAATGACATATGGAAACAGGAGCCTTGGGACAATTGCGGTCAACCAATGAATGTAATATGCCTCATGGAATAACTGCAACAAGACTTGCTTCTAGAAAATTTTTCTTTTAAATTTCTCAGAAGGAGTATCAGATTTTTTTTTTCCCTCCAACTTAGCTTGGGAAAATACTCTGAAGTACTTTATGATACATGAATAAACATATGTCTTAGGAAAATGAAACTGTAGTTACCATTACTTTGGAGTTTAAAAAAGCCATGTAGGGACTTCCTTGGTGGTCCAGAGGATAAGAATCCACCTGCCAAAGGAGGGGACATGGATTTGATCCCTGGTCCAGGAAGATTCCACATGCTGCAGAGCAATTAAGCCCGCGTACGGCAATTACTGAAGCCCACACGCCTACAGCCTGTGTTCTGCAACAAGAGCAGCCACCTCAGTGAGAAGCCTGTGCACTGCAACGAACAGTAGTCCCCGCTTGCCAAAACTAGAGGACACTCCTGTGCAGCAATGAAGACCCAGAACAACCAAAAATAAAATAAATTTAAAAATAATTTTTTTCAAAAAAAGAAAGGCATGTAGGATAATGGAAATCAAATTTCCCATTGAAAAGGAAAACAATTAAATTTCATGACAGTAAAAACTTTGAGAGATTGTATGAAATGGTCATGACCTAGTTACCATCTTGAAAAAACACCAGGATAGAAAGTGAGCCAGAAATCACGATGCTGTTTACCTGTTGCTTCTCCCCTAGCATGGCTCATCTCAAGCACAGCCAGGTGTCTAAGACATCCCTGTCAACTGGCTAATAAACTCTCTGACCAAATTCACCAGTAGTTACATCCTCTTAATAAAAAAAAAAAAAGGAAAAATAGAACAGAAACTTTCCCATTAGAAATAACAGGAGATGACTCCACAAAACAGATTTTCCTTTGGCACTTAGGTCTCTTGACCCCAGAGACATGAAGAAAATAATTATGAGGTAACTCCCCTTAAAATTATCAATGTTCCCTACTGGTCCTTCTGTGGTAGGAGTGAATCATCCATTTTTCTCAAAGGAGACATAAAGATTTCCAGTGAAAACTTCGTGAGGATTCAGAGGGGCTCATGAAGACATAGAGATGATGGTGTTGGTAGTTTTGGCTTCTGATCTACAATTGATGGTTGTGATGAAGCTTGTCCAACAGAGTAGGAAATGAGCATGGCCACATTTTAAATTTTATAACAATGGTCACATCTTTTTGCTCTAACAGATACTTTCTTGGATTGATATATGTTTTCTGGTCTTTCTATCTCTTCCACTCCCTGATTGCAAGCTCATCATCTGTATCTCCAGCATCAGGTGCATTCCAGGTTTCAAAGGAATCGAAGGGTTATAGAACTGGAAAGGGGTCAAGATGTTCATCCAAACTCTTCTTCTTCAAGCACGGAAATTCTAAATGCTAACTCTGTGGATGCCTATTGGTGGCTGAGTGTCCTGCAGTCCCAGAGGACACGAACCAATAGTGAGAATATCTCAGTTGAGTTCATTTCAGTCGCTCAGTCATGTCCAACTCTTTGCGACCCCAAGGACTGCAACACGCCAGGCTTCCCTGTCCTTCACCAACTCCCGGAGCTTGCTCAAACTCATGTCCATCAACTCAGTGATGCCATCCAACCATCTCCTCCTCTGTCGTCCCCTTCTCTTCCTGCCTTCAAACTTTCCCAGAATCAGGGTCTTTTCCAATGATTCAGTTCTTTGCATCAGATGGCCAAAGTATTGGAATTTCAGCTTCAGCATCAGTCCTTCCAATGAATATTAAAGACTGATTTCCTTTAGGATTGACTGGTTTGATCTCCTTGCAATCCAAGGGACTCTCTCAATATCTACTAGCCAAAAATGTCTGCATCTTTTTATAAAACTATTTAAAACAAAATTGTGATCAATCTTTGTTTAAAGCTAAATATTAGAAAAAGAAGGTGGGCTTCCCAGGTGGCTCAGTAGTAAAGAATCTACCTGCCAATGCAGGAGATATGGGTTCACTCCCTGGTCTCAGAAGATCCCACATACCACAGAGCAACTAGGCCAGTGTGCCAAACTATGGCGTCTGAGTTCTAGAAACCATGGTCCACAGCTACTGAGCCCATGGGCCACAACTATTGAAGCCTGTGAGCCTTAGAGACTGTGCTCAACAATAAGAGGAGTCACCACAATGAGGAGCCTGCACACCTCAACTGAAGAATAGTTCTCCATCTCTGCCTTCACAGAAATGAACACCCAGCACAGCCAAAAATAGATAACAGGCATGTGGGATCTTAGTTCCCCAACCAGGGATTGAATCTGCACTCCCTACATGGGAAGCATGGAGTCTTAAAACACTGGATTGTCAGGAAAGTCCCTGCTATTCATCTTTGCTTACCCATCTTTTTATTCCTATTGATTTAAAAATCTGCTCCTATGTTACATATATTATTATATAATTTATTTGTTATTATATAGTAATAAAACTACTGTGCTAAACATTGCTCCTGGTAAATGAATCCTGTATCTGTAGGAGTTTTCTCCTTATCCATTCCCGTGAGCGATTTCAGCGATTCTCAGGTTTTCCACAATAATTAATTAATTTGCTCATAAATTCTAACTCACTCTTATTATCTCCTACAGTATATCAATCCTAGGGTTCAAAATGGTGTCACCTGAGTTTTGGAGACATTTAGTTGACTTCTCAGAACTGATCTGAAGACAGAAGTTGATCTTCTGTCTTTGAATCAATGAAGAAGTTGATCTTCATCCTTTGAAGACTGTCAAAGGATGCTTTCAGACGACAGAGGCAGAACTTTGGAACCTCTACCGTTGCCACTGGCTGAGTTCCCCTTCCCAATTCCTTAGAGATGACAATAACTATAAGACTCCACATTTGGCACTGGGGAAGACGTGAATCTCAAGTGAGGGCCACCCAGCATTCCAAAGATCACTCATAATATTGTGTTTTTACTTCAAAGAGAAGCACTGTTTGTTCCTCTGTGTCTCTGGGTACTGGATCAGAATGATGTATTCAGGGAGCGATACCCAGCTGTCAAAAGGATAGCATCTGTCTCATAGTGACGTACAAGTCTTCCAGGTCTTTATCGAAGTGCTGCCTTGACATTTATCTGCAACAGAGACTATGGAGAACATGTACTACTCTTTGAATGTTTACATTGCAGAACTATTTGGAGATTAAAACAGCTGTCTAAAATGTGTGTTAAGTCCTTAACAACAACAGATAACCTGTGAAAGTTTTATAAAGAGAACTATGTCATGATCTTGAGAAATATTTTTGCTGGAAAACTAGATTCCTTTCTCCAAATTCAATGAGCAACTTCTTCAGTGATGTGGTCTTCTGGAATATACAGAAGGATATGACTTTTCCAAAGAAATATTATTAATCAAAAGGCTCAACTTCTCTGTTCCATAGAGTAAGAATTGCTTTATATGTTCTGGACTTAACAAAGGCCAGAAATATATGAATCCATATGGATAGCTCTTAAGTGTACCTGCTTTAATATCTTGTGAGATCACATACCAACATTAACAGATATCACTTGTAAGATATGCCAGCTCTGTGTCTGGCTTATTTCCTTGTAATAACTCAAGACTTTCACGCGCCATAGCCCGTTAGCAATTCCTTCTTCGGTTCACCTCACACTTCTCATCTCTATTGGAAACACAGTGATAATTTCACGTTCAAAAGAGCTAGAAGGCCTAACCACTATGCAAAATTTCAAAGTCATCTTTGACAAGATGGGACTATGACACATATGAAGCACCCCAAAGCACCATTTGTCTTGGTAAACAACGCATTTGTGATTTTAGAACCCAAGTAACCCATAAACAAACAAAACAATTCCAAAGAAAAGAAAGATTAAAAAAAAAAATGAACTTACTGTCTCTAACTATATTTATTCTAGGAGGGAACAAAAGATCAATGTAAGTTGTCATCTTCCTTGATAAAATCCTGCCTTAGAAAAGTGAATTACAAGATCCCACTGAGTCTGACATGGAATGGGGTGATGAAAACACTTTGGTTCTAGAGAATTACAGTACAGTACACAGTGCTCACAAACAGAATGAATAATTGAAATCCAGGGCTTTTATGCTTCAATGAAAAAAAAAACAATATTTCATGGCACATAAACTTATTCAGCTTATTTGCATGAAGGGTGGATGATCAAAGCACTGTCCACAGGAAAATAGTGATGGCACCTTGATTTAAGTGTGATGAGCATTCATAAATATTCTTAGGAAGCAAGATATACCTACATTTAATCAGCACTTATTAAAATTTTATTCCCTATAGTTATTCAACAGGATCTGTGGTATAAAAACATAATTACAAAAATCAGATTTGAGCTCATTTGACAACAGAAGGGTTTTATGGTGACCTATCTCCAAATGTTCCTATTTGTAATTAAATGCAGCGATCAGCAGTAAGGATTTTGAAGCTGTTTTAGTAGTTCCGCTATTCTGCTTAACATGTGGCACCCGTAATAATTAAAATGATACTAACACATGCACAATTTTATGGCCCTTATGGTGCAACCCATTATGCCAAATAAGGGCCTCTGTTTTCACAGCATACTGCACATGGTCTCATTACACCCACTTTTCTTTTCCTGTCTTCACACTAACAACTGTTAAAGTGAATCAACACACGAAACGTACTATAACAGCTTAGTGTTTATGATATGTGTGCTGTTAGTCAGTGAACAGGAAAATCTAAACATTTACTGTTTATGTAAAGAATAGCGTTAGTGTTAGCGAATTGCTCGGGTCTGCTTACTTTATTATCTAGATCACAAACGTAATGATGGGTTTCAATGGCATCTATATTTTTGCTTTGTTTTGTTTTTCAATGCAGATGTCTATAAAACCAGAAGAATTTAGCATTTACATATCTTAGAGGATTTCTTCTCAACCATAACATAATTTAGGGATCACTTTTTAAAAGATAGATAATTCAGTATGTGTCATTCCCTTACAAAAAAAAAAAAAGAAAAGAAAAAGAAGAAGAAGAAGAAGAGTGAAAGATTTAAAGTTATTTGGAGGTGATTTCCTTCACAACATCCCGAGGCTGGATCTGGTTTACCTAAGATGTTAAAAAGCTATCAACCATTTTTATGCGGTACCATACTAAAACTTACAAGAAGCTGGGAATTTGAGATCAGTGCAATTTTTATCATGAATAATTTTGTAATTAAGGAGCTCCTCAAAGACCTCCTACACTCATTTTACAGTCATCAGTTCCGAATGGCGTTCAGTCTTTTTGTTCTGGGACACGATCCAACGTAGGTCCCATCGGTAAAACACCAATGGATTGGCAAGGTCTCATGTCTGCATTTTCCACAGCCATTTTTTGAACATTAGTTGAAACTTCCGATAAAGAATAACATCCCTTCTTTCTTTTTTTTCTTTCCAAGTCCAACTCAATTCCATCCATTTAGGAATTTTGCCGTATTGGCGCTAACCGCACATCAACTGAGCTGAGTAGACCTTGAATGTTAACGACTTAATAGCGCAATTGATTGCAAAGATACAAAAGAAAAATGTTCACAGATTGCAGCCTTCACATGGTTTGGCTCTGAGATCTCATCAACAGTGTGACGTCGACCGGTAGAGAACCATGTGGATGCTGTATGAGAACCATGCGCTCGTTACAGAACTGTGAAAATTTGTGGGACTCCAAAATGAAAATTACCAGCCAGGAAAAAAAAAAAAAACAGCAAGACATGTCGTGGTTGAGGGAAAGCAGCTTGAGACAGACCTAACACATTCTTCAATACAAGCTTCTTAGGAGAAAGACTAGGAACATTGACTATTATGTAAATATCACCACAGGTTGAACAAAATCTGTCAGAACCCTAGTCACCCTGGACTCAGACTGTCACACTCACACAGCAACCGGGAAAGATTTCCTCCCTGTTAGGAGGCAGTCTTCAACCCTACTTACCAAAACAAAACCCACCAAATACCCACCCTGTTCAACCATGAAAGAAGGCACAAGGCTTCCTGTCTGAACTTGAAGAAAGTTGTACCCACCATCCATATTCTTGGATTAAAACAAGCGTCTGTGATCAGCATTAGTATTTACTACCCTATGATCAAAAACAAATAACCCACTTTGTTTGTTTCTTACTGCAAATGAATTAAATTAGCAGCCATTAGGAGGACTCGCTGTTTATATCCTTGTTTCAGCAGTGGTAGTATTTGAAGTTTCCTGCGGTAAGTTCATTACTCGTATTTTGTCCAGAATTAGTGAAGCGTGCTGAAAATTGCTAATGACAGATGTTTCTCCACTCTGTCACACTTCTTGTATCATTTGATTTGGAAAGCAACATACGGTGTTCTGCTCTATCAGTATGTCACAGACTGTCTGTAAACAGCTGGTCATAACTCAGTTCAGTGAAAACCATTACTTTCCAATGAAGGGCTGGACACCCTCCAAATTGCATTTTGGCATGGCCTCGGCTGCATAATGAACAAAGTTCCTCTGTTCCGAGGTTACCTTAGGAAGATTTCTCACTTTCCCTACTTGTGTGCATGTCTCAGAAAAGAGGGTTTCTTTGGCAATAGATAAAAGATCAAGAGGATATGGAAAAAAATATTTTAATGCTTGTATCAAGCACTCATGAAAATCTGTGAACGGTGCGTTGCAGAAGACAACACAAAACCCACCCAAAATGTATATCTTAACCATTTCTGGTTATGTCCCCAGTTGAAGAGAGCATGAATTATTAGGGTCAAGGCCCATCAGATGACACATTTCAATGTCTCCTACAGAACAGTCATGGCATATGAGCACGCCCATGTGTCTATCCCCTGATATCCAGTCATACTGAGAAGTACTAAAATCATCCCCCTTTCGTTTACATGGTGATGAAATCGAAAGAAATTTGTCCTGCTGGTTTTTAAAATCTGAAGCTCACCAAGCCAAAACCAAATATAAAAATCTCACAATACAAGGTCCCACACACTATTTTTTAAGATGATGTTTTTTAAAATGTTGACAGTTGCATTTAATAACGAACAAACAATGCCAGGTTATTTGAACCATACATCGAATAACAAGGCTCCATGAGCAACACTGTTCAGAATGAATGGAGATAAAATCTTTCACTGAAAACCCTGGGATGGAGCAGAGAGATAAACAGAGATACTGAATATATTTAAAGCCACTTGGTACTTCCAGATCCGTAAGGGCTTTGTGATATATGAAGAAATGGAAGAGAAGGAAATGAGCCCATTTGAGGGACTGGACGATAAAGGAATATGCCCGTCTCAGCTTAGCACTCATTCAATCAAGTCTCCATCAACAAATACCGAGTACTTAAACATGACAGATAATTGCTGAAGATATTCTTGTGGGACTCTTTTCTATGCATCAAGGAGAGGTTTATCAGTCCTGAACTCTAAGTGTATGCTTTTTGCACCTGGCAAACCCCCTTCTTCCTAGATCACACTCCCATGTCACCTTTCTGAAGCCTTTCTTGATGCCCGCAGGCAAAACTGGCCCACATCCCAGCTTGCCCACACTTTCCTAATAACTCGACTATAGCCTACAGATAAAGTGCAGCTTGGAGTCAGGAGAGAGGGCAATGGAGTCCATGGAAGAGTCAGGGGAGGACTTCCCTGGTGGTACAGGATAAGAATCTGCCTGCCAATGCAAGAGACACAGGTTCAATCCCTGGTCCACAAAGGTCCCACATGATGTGGGCAACTAAGCCAGTGTGCCACAGCTACTGAGCCCAAACCCTAGAGCCTGTGCTCCATGGCAAAGAAAAGCTACCGCAGTGAGAAGCCCACGCACCGCAACTAGAAAGCAGCCCCTACGCGTCGCAACAGCACTGAAGACCCAGCTCAGCCAAAAATGGATGGATAATTTTTTAAAAGAGTCGGGTGAGTCGTCAGAGTAGGTAACATGTTGCCTGGGTCTTAAATAACCACTCACATGTGAAAAGGAGAGAATATTTTAGAATGTCACGACCCAGAGAGATGTCCTCAATTAGTAAAAACAAACAAAGAAACATTCTTTGCATATCAAATGGCACTAGAGCAGAAGACAAATGTATGAGACAATTCCAAGAAATAAAAACTATGTGAAGAATCTCTTTAAAACAAGATATCTTACCTGGATCTTGTTTTTTCTCATCTTCTAGGCCAGAGGTTTAATAATACCCTTTTCCCATAGATAAAATCAATATATCCTGTGTATGAAGGGATGAAGGATTCAATAATTAGCTAAAGACAGTTTTAAGTGAAAACATATATATCTACAAGTCATATCACTCATTACACCATTGAGTACAACTGGTTTCCCAAAATGTTAGTATTTTAAGATAATACTTACGTAAGAGGTATTTCCATATGATTTTTAATACAAGATCACTCCTGAAAATGACTTTTTTTCCTTTTTTAAAAACATATTTTTCGGGGACTCTTTACCCACTCTCAGTGTCTATGCTGAGAGCTTTGTATTTTCCTTCTCTTTAATAAATTCCATTCGCTTGCTCCCATGGGAAAAAAACAAAAACAAAAATACTTCAAATTAATTGCATTGGCATGTAGTTGATTTACAATGTTGTGTTAGTTTCTGCCATATAGCAAAGTGAATCAATTATGTGCTGTGAGTGCTCAGTCACTCAGTTGTGTCTGACTCTTTGCAACCCCATGGACTATAGTCTACCAGGCTCCTCTATCCATGGGATTTCCCAGGCAAGAATACTGGAGTGGTTTGCCATTTCTTCTCCAGGGGATCTTTCCCACCCAGGAATTGAATCCACATCTCCTGCATTGGCAGGCGGATTCTCTACCACTGAGCCACCTGGGAAGCCCAATCAGTTATACATATACATGTATCCACTCCTTTTTAGATTCTCTTACTTATTTACACTGGTCTTGCTTATATTTAAAAAGAAAGGCTGCCTTCCCATAATATGTGTCCATCCTTTTGAATAATAGCGTCTCTGCAGTTGCTATATTGCAAGTCTCTTAGCTTAGGTTTACTTGCCGGGTTGAACTAGGCTGAACCACTGAAGAGTTTTATCCTCTGCAAATGCAGTGGCAGAAGGGGGTTAAAAGGTCATTTCTCTGCCAGTTTCAGAGGGTTTTACCTTTTAAAGGAATATTGCTAAGAAACATTCTATATAAGCTAAAAAAATGTGTGATTGATTCCTTTAGCTGCTCAAAGCTGATAAAAGAAAATTATAGAGAGAAATGTTTTCATTAGTTATCCTTTTACCCAACTCCCTGTTCTCTTTCCTCCTTTGGATATTTACCTCTGTTTATGGCAACTCTCCTTCTGTAGCTCAACCCTCACTGCTCTGCCTCTGGTAAAGCACTTAGTGAAGGGCTATTGCTTTTCCTTCACAGAGAAATACTCTCACATGTCATTAAAAGTAAGCACCTTCATTTTTTCAAAAGGTAGTGCAGGAACCTCTATAGACTGATTATGGCAGATGGTGATAATACAAAATTTGGACTTCTGCATGAATATTACACAGTGATTTCTCTACCTTTTTGCTGTTGTATTTGCTGTTACTTCGATGATGGCCTCTTCTTCTTCTTTTTTGACTTCCATTGATGGTCTTTTTTTCCCCTCCCTGTAACGAGTTCTACTGCTAAATCTGAGCTATGGCTCCTAGAGCAGATGGGTGAGAAGAGAAATAATTTCCACCCTATAACTTGTTAGAAGAGCTTAGTGCCTTGCCAGTTGGCCAGGAGTTTAGTTCTCAAACACAAAATACACAGATTCTCAAAGGTTGGTCCTCTCTGTTGGTCTTATTTGAGTCTCTGAAATCTTTACAGGGCCAAAAATTTATTCATTGAATTTTTGACTAATGAAACTTGCAAGTTATGGCCAATATCCTATTGGTAGTCCCCTGTTGTCCTTCTGATGGAAATCTTGACCAAAAAAACCCAATACCATTTCTGTCCAACACACCCAAAGAAATCAAAGCCACTGTGGACATTGTGCCTCAATGAATGTAACTTCTTTAAACCAAACCATCTCAAGAAAGAAAGAGCCATCTCTGTAATAACACACAACTAGAGCCTTTAAGGAAATAGCAAAGATGAGAAGCACAAAAAATTGATTTAGTGTGCCAAATATGTAAAATTTATTGTAGAACACTGACTCCTCCCAGTTTGTGGATCTGAAGATAAACCAACACAAATTATCGCTGATGGGACAACTTAATAATTTGATTTTGTTTTCTTCAATCCCACTGAAGAAATATTTACTGTATGTCTACAAAGTGCAAAACCGTTTGCAAGGCATTAAGAGAAAATAAAAATGTGCATATTCCCAAGTGTGGACGAATGTTCCTAAAAAGCCAATGGAAATAATTGTACAAATAAATAGAATAAAAAGCAGTATTATAAAATGCCTTATATACGAGTGTGTGTGTGTGTGTGTGTATAAAATCTCTAAAAAAGTGTGAATGCATCTTATTATCTCCAATTTTCTTCCAAAACAATACAAAAGCTTAAGTCCCTGCAATTAGATTACAAATAGCTTTTTGATTATCTAGGGCCTGATTAATAGAGTGTCTATATAATTTATCATCCAAACAAGGACACTTTGAGAGTGAAAAGCAATGCTATTAATAATTGTGCCAAGCCAGTAGGAATAAACCAGGATTGTCCCCCAAAATAAGGACATATGGTCACTGTATTGATTACCTCATTTCAATATTACCAAGACAACATCGGTACCCTTTTTCTGCTTTCTTTTGCTACCTGACTTCATAAACTATTTTATTTCTTATTGGGTGGTTACTCACAAGAGACTAGCCAGCAATAAAAAGAGACTGTGTCCCTCAGATCCATCAGTTTGATACAAAATAAAGACTAGATGGGAAATCATTTCATGAACACTTATTAGACTGGGTACGGTCCCAGGTGCTGGGGATACAAAGATGTGAACAAGTAAACCCCTGTCCCTTTTTGAACAACATTGGGAAATTTTACATACACTCATACAATTTTTAAATATTTTAAAATTATCATTAAATATTTAAATTTTATGTTAAAGTATTTTTAAATTATTCAAAATATTTTTACAAACAAATGTCTTTAAAGCATTAAAATACCTATATGTAAGATAAGGAGAAAAAGGAGTGGTGAAATGATTCTCCTGCAAATGCATTTAATTCAGTTTTCCCACTCATGAGTCATGATAAATTCCTCCAGAATGTCTCTTCCTACTTCCTGTCTTCTTTCTACTTCTCTTTTTGTTTCTTCTCAGAGTACAACACAGGAGATTATTGAGAGAGGAAGGAAGGAAGCCAGACAATCAAGGTTATAGGGTGTGGTTAAAGTCTGTGGGACAGGAAGTAGCCCAGTGTCTTTGTGTCCCATCTCAAATCTACATTTAAATGGCGGAACATACATGCCTAAGTCATTAAAACCAACAAGGACCTACTGCAAAGCACAGCGAACTCTGCTCAATGTTATGTGGCAGCCTGGATGGGAGGGGAGAATGGATACATGTTATGTATGGCTGAGTCACTCTGCTGGGCACCTGAAACTATTAATATCACAACACTGTTAGTCAACTGTACTTCAATATAAAATAAAAAGTTTTAAAAAACATATATGCATAAGTCAAATTGAAAAGAGAAACAAAGACTGGTTCCTTAGGAAACACTTTAGGAGATTTAAAAAATTATATGAGATGAAATTTTTTGGCAGGGGCAGGGGAATGAAATTTAAAGAAGGAAAATATTCTATCAAAAATTGACTTCACCTGAGGTAATGCAATGGTAAAGACTCCGCCTGGTAAAGACTCAAGAGAAGCAAGTTCAATCCCTGGGTCGGGAAGGTCCCCTGGAAGAGGAAATGGCAGCCTGCTCCAGTATTTGTGCCTGGAAAATGCCATGGACAGAGAAGTCTGGCAGGCTACAGTCCATGGGGTCGAAAAGAGTCAGACATGACTGAGCAACTGACACACATTCCACCAAAAACAGAAAAAGCAGAAAGACAGGGCTCCAGGGAAGCAACAATCATCGGGGCAAGGAGCCGCATAAACAAAAAAGAACATGGATGGCAAACTCACTGACTACAGGAACGGGCAACTGATACGAATGAGCAAAGTGACTCAGGCACAAGACGGTTGGGATCACGTAACGGAAGGGTGTGGACTGTGACAAACTGCAGAGTCGTGCTTTAGCTAAAAGTGGCAGCTACTGAGCAACAGCCAGCTCTGTGAAACTGTGCATCCAGGGTCTCCAGTTCTGCCAACTTTCAAAAGAAACTAGAAAACCATAATTTTAAAAGAAAATCGTTTTTGTTTAATGTTGGCAATGAAATCAATTGGAAAGCTCAGCAAATCAAACCTAGTCTTCAGGGCTGCCAGTCTGGAACTTCTGCAACAAAATCTCTGACTGGTACATGGCTGCAGAAAAAAAAAAAAAATACAGGGCTTTTCCTCCCATAGCCAGGATCATTGCTTTTGCCTTACCTCTCTGATCCTTTCAAAAAGGAAGCCTTTTAAGAGGAGTGTTTGTGGATACGTGTGGGTGTGATACACAGGCTTTGAAATATTTTCCCCATGTGAAATAAGTATTTATTGTGTATTTTTGGTGTACTGTATGAATTAAGTGTGGGAAATTGCCATATTAACAATCAAAATCAAGTTGAATCATACTCAAAAGTGACGTTCACTTCAAGAATTCAACAATTCCATGAATCTTTCTCCACTCTGTTAACAAAGTCCATTTCTGTTCACTCAGTCAACAAAGATGTATGGTATACCTATGTATTAGGCTCTATTCTAGGAGATGGAAATATAATAAGACTGACAAATTTGCCTACTTTCATAGAACTTGTGAGCTTCCCTGGTGGCTCAGTTGGTAAAGAGTCTGCCTGCAATGCGGGAGACCCAGTTGGATCCCTGGGTCGGGGAAGATCCCCTGGAGAAGGAAATGGCTGCTGCTGCTGCTGCTAAGTCGATTCAGTCGTGTCGGACTCTGTGGGACCCCATAGACAGAAGCCCACCAGGCTCCCCTGTCCCTGGGATTCTCCAGGCAAGAACACTGGAGTGGGTATTCCATGGAAAGACATGAGGTCACAAAGAGTTGGACACAACTGAACGACTAACACTTTCACTTTCATAGAACTTACATTCTAGTGGGGAAGAAAAACAATAATAACTTAAAAAGCCAATTCCACCATACATATAGGGAAGGAAAACCGGAAATGTTGGAGTTTAGGTCAACTCAGGTTCAGAAGTTTCAGTTCAAATGTGAAGAATGTCTAAAACTGGGGCCTCCCTGGTGGCTCAGTGGTGGAGAGTCCACCTGCCAACTCAGGAGACGCGGTCTCAATACCTGACCCAGGAGGACTCTACCTGCTCCGGAGCAACTAAGCCCGTGTGCCACAACTACTGAGCCCAAGAGCCACAGCTAGTGAGCCCATAGGCGGCAGCTACTGAAGCCTGCATGCCCTACAGCTGGTCCATGACAAGAGAATCCACCACAGTGAGAGAAGCCTGTACACCGCAACTAGAGGCTGGCCTGCACAGCGACAAAGACCCAGCACAAACAAAATAAATAAATAAATAATGTTTAAAAAGAATAACTAAAGTCTGATTGACTGATGTTTGGAGACATCTCCAAATGGCAAACGCTAAAGAGAAAGTGTATCACAATGGCCAACTTTGTTTAGGAAGTGACTGACATAAAATCATTAGAAGATAAATCATTGGAAGATAAATGAGGACATGAATTATTGGAATCATTGGAAGATATATAAGGAAATTAAATGCATGATATAGGAATACAAGTGTAAGAGCTTACCACAATCATTATATTATTGCTATATTACAATACTCAGCTGTTTTTTGAAGTTGATAAAAAATATTATTTTTAATTCAATCAGTACAGAAACTTATAAAGAGAAGAAATCATCCAAAAATAGGTATCATTAGTATTAGCTGAATTTCAACTCTGCATATGTAAGATGGAAGGATGGACGAATGGATGGATGCAAACAATGGTTTTTAATAATTGGGATCAAACCATACACGCACAGTGTCAGAGAACTTGTCTGAGATTGAAATCTTGCCTCTGCCACTTTCCAGGGAGTAAATAGGTCTTATCCACACTGTATCTCAGTGTCCTCATCTAATAATGAATATACTACTTACTCATAATATTTTTGCAGGTATTAAAAGAAGTAATCCTTACAGAGAAGTTAGAGCAGGGTACGGAGCATACCAAATGCTCAATAAATGTTAGCTACTATTATTATTCACTTCATCAGCCCATTCATGATATTGGTTTGATCCCAGAAGTTTTTTGGGTTTTTTTTTCCAATTCTGCTGTCTCCCTTTCCTTCTCATTCTATTATTTCCTTATATTTTTAAGCTATTCATTTTCTTGTTTTCTCTTGTTTTCTTGAGGTGTAACTGATTTATAATAGTGTGTTAGTGACTCAGGTTGGTCTAACATGGGAAAGGTTCACAGGGAATTATTTTTAGTTCCTCGCCAGGCTGCATTCAGTGGTCATTTCCTCTCCTCACTCCTCCTCCCTTGCCTTCTTCCTGGTACCCTCGCCTACTTGCCTCGCTCTCACCTCTTGCTTCACTCAGGCTCAGCTGCTCATCTCTGTTTTGGATTCACTCTGACGTGGCATGACTGACTTCCCTTTGACCTGTCTTCTCTATCATCTCTGTGTTCTGTCCCATTTCCTCACACACCATTATTTTCATGCCGAGTGTTTAGTGTTCTGTGTATGGTCCACAGCCCGGGAAGGGCATGAGAAGTGGAGGATAGCTGAGCAGAGGGCCCTCCTGTCCTGGCTGGGGTGCTGGATCTCTGCTCTCCCTTCCTAGATTTCAGGAAATGAGCTGCAGTCCCCGGAGTTCACTCTATTTAGTGCATGCATACTCAGTTTTGTCCGACCCTTTGTGATCTTACAGACTAGAGCCTGCCCGCCAGGCTCCTCTGTCCATGGGATTCTCCAAGCAAGAATACTGGAGTGGGTTGCCATTTCCTCCTTCAGGAGATCTTCTGGACTCTGGGATCAATCCCAAGTATCCTGAGTTTTCCTGCACTGGCAGGTGGCTTCTTTACCACTGCACCACCTGGGAAGCCCCTCACTCTATTTAACCAGGGAAAAAAAAGGATCTCATTCCTGCAGGGATGCCCTTTTACTTCAGGTTATCTCCCTAGTGGGAGCCTGGGGATCTTCACCACCGTCTGAGTCTGCCACCATTTTTCACTCTCATTTTTCCAGACCCTTCCATGGTCTCATCTCTTAATTCTTCATCTTCCCAGAGAATCTCAGCTCAGTGAGCACTCTCTCTGCAAGATTCTCAATTCTACCTTAACTGGTCAAGGGCAGCAATTTCACTTGCTTTTCAGGCAAACAGTGCCATCTTCTGCAAAGAACAGTCATGCAAGAAAAAGGATGATGTGTCTTACTTGTCAGTGAGAGGAAGACAAACTTAGAAACTAGATGCCTAATAATGGGGAATAGTTAACAATGAATGGAACATCCTCTCAATAGGATATATGAAACTATTAAGAATTATACTGACAGCCCAACCTTTAATAAGATGATCTCAACTATGTAAAAATCATTTATGCATTTACTTATTTATAATACAGAAAATATATCAAAATATTTTAGTATTATCTCTAGATTGTATGATTATGGGAGATGTTTGTCTTCTTTTCTAAATTTCTATAAAGTTCAAATTTTTTAGATTATATTACTTAGACAATCAGTAAATGGAATCCATAAAACATTATTTAAAGAAAAAAGTAACTGTGTCCAATGTAGCATTTTCAAATGCAAAACAAGACAGAAATATATAATTAGAAAAGACTTTCTTACATCAAAGCTGCATCTTATTTGTTTTCCTTACAAAGAAAGACTCAAGGATTTATTTTTTACTAACATACATCATAACTCAACAAATATGAATAAGAAAAGTCTTTTGTGTGACAAAGTCAATTCTGCAAAATTGTGTGATGCTGACTTTGGTGGGAACTAATGGATCTGCCAACATAACCTCCTCTCCATGTGTCATTCAGCGAGCTATTTGTTCTTTAAGAGGACTGTTTTTACCCTAAGGGCCAATTGCATTTAAAAAAAAAAAGAAGCAGAAGAAACCATGCTGATGAATTTTATAATTTTCCTGCTTTTTCTGCTGCCTGAAAATTCAAGCCAAGCAATGACAACATTCTACCTTTTAGGGGTAGACAGAGATTGCCCCCACAAAAACAAAAATCTTAGATTGCCTGGTCATGAAGAAACCTCCTGCTTGTCCAAAGAAAGGCATGAAATCAGGAGTTGACAGAGATTCTCATTCAGGAAAGAATTGTCACCATTTTTGCTGTGCTCCGGCCAGAACAACATATGGCAGCCCAGCTGACAAATATAATCTTTTCCTCTTTTTTTTCCCATTTCACATGCACATTTCATTTGTGGAATATTAAAACTTCACACGAAGTGCCTGTTAACCCCTTGGCACCCCAGCATCCCTTGTCTGGGATGTGCTATTTCCCAGAATCCTCTCGTCCAGCTGTGAGAAGGGTAAGGCCAACAGGGAGTGTTGGTGGTCAGAGGCCTTCTGACCCTTCCCTGTGTCCATCAGAAAAGGATGAGTCTCAGCATTTCCAGGCAGAATTGTCTTTATGTTAGAAAATTCATAGCTTCCTGGCTCCACTATAAACCATTTTGTTGCCCTGCACCCCAGAGCCTTTCAGTTTCCCAAAACGAGAGGTCTTTTCAGGCCCAGCTGTCCTAACATCCTGCTACGGCAGGCCTGCTGTCCACTCCCCAAGCACACTGCTGGCCCCGGTCCTGAAGGAAGACAGCCTGCACACGTGCTTTCAATGGAAAAAGCAACTTGTTCATGCTCCACCTGCTCCCCAGACATAAGCACGGGGTTCAGGTTTAATTTTTTTTTCTTCCTTTTTGGCCACATGGCAGGTGAGATCTTAGTACCCCAAACAGGGATCAAACCCATGCCCCTCATTGGAAGCACAGAGTCTTAACCACTGGACCCCCAGGGGACTCCCAGGATTAGATATTTTTGTTGACAGAGGCAATGCTCACACGTAGCCCTCTTAGGCTTCTGGAACCCTCACGGGCCTCCATCAGCCCAAACACACTTCCGACTCACTGCTTCTATATAAGTGTCAATGTAAGATGTCTCTTTCCATCTACTCCTTACTCCTTTATATTTTGTTTTTCACTTACAAAAATTGCCTAACATATAATAAGGCAGTCAATATATACTTGTTGAATACATTTCAAGTACACACAAAGTGCAGAAAATAACACAATCTATACCTATGGCTTCACCACTGAGATTAAGCAGATGATATATCATTTTGTCATATTTGTATCCAATGATTCTCTCTTTTTAAAAAAATAAGATATCCCATGCTTCAGGAACACTTGACCCCACACCATATTCCTCCTCTGGCAGGTTAGCCACAACTCTGAAGGCAGTGTACACTTTTGCCTTCCAAGTGTTCTAACACACATGCATATATCCACAAAATATGTAGACACTAGCAGTTTGTATCTTTAAAAATTTCCATGCTGTACATAATATTTGGACTTCCCTAGTGGCTCAGACAGTACAGAATTTGCCTGTAATGCAGGAAACCCAGGTTCAATCCCAGTATTCTTTTCTAGGAAATCCCATGTACAGAGGAGTCCGGCAGGTTACCGTCCATGGGGTCGCAAAAAGTTGGACATGACTGAGCACACGCACATGCAATTAAATGTTGTTTCTTTGTGCAATTTATTCAAGTTGATATCCTCAGATTAGGGCATAATTTCAATGCTCTATACTTTATCATTTCAATAAACAAAGCTTTATACATTCTCTTAATAACAGACAGATTTTCCCATATTTATCACAAAAACATGGGGTAATCTGTGTTTTTGTAATTGCTTTGAGCTCCCTCAATCATGCATATGTGTTACATATATTCTCCAGGGTGGGGACCCGTCCTAAACTATCAGCACCTTCAGTTTTACTAGACTGAAAAATTGTTTTCCAAAATGATTGCATCAGTTCTCGTTTTCATCATCAATTATGAAAGTTCGTGTTTCCCACATTCTTGCCAACATTTGGTGCAATCAAACTTACTAATTGCCAAACTGGTACGTAGGCGGTAGCTTACCGGTGAATTACTTTTCATTTCCCTAATTATTATAGGGGTAGGGTAGCTCTTCTTATGCTTATTAGACATGTATCTGCTTTGTAAATTGCCTTTGCCCATTTTTCTTTTAGGTTGCTTGCTTTTTTCTTATTGATTTGCAGAAGTTCCAAATGTAAATATCATCACCATCTTCTCTAAGTCAGTCAATAGCTTATTTTTTTGTCTTTTGTATCATTTTTGCTATATGTAAAATTTTATCATCAGCATCATAATTACTATTATTATTGAGTATAGTCAAATTTACCCATGTCTTATGGCTTTTAATTCTTATGTCTTAGGATAACAATTTTTCTCATACAAAAATGCTAAAAAAATATACACACTTAAATTTTCTTATACAGTCAGTTCAGCTACAGTGTTTGTTTTGAAAGTGTAAATTTGTTCCAATACAATTGATACAAGAAAAAATATGAGCATAATACAAATATCCAATTTGCTTATATACAATTTCATCAGCCAGAAACACCAGGTGAAGGCAGAGAATGTCACACAGCCTAACTGAACTGTGTAGGAATACACACAGCACATGCATGCATGTGCCTCAAAACACCCACCAGTTCAGGTCACAGGTATGTTACACGCCAAGCCCGTCCATATCTGGTGTTACAACTTTCCATAAGATCTCAGATAACCTCTTTCCACTGCTTCACAATAACTCACCAGATGAAACTCTTCTCATCTCTGTTCCATAAGCAACCTTT
The DNA here is from genome assembly GCF_027580195.1 of Bos mutus. Classification (NCBI taxonomy): domain Eukaryota; kingdom Metazoa; phylum Chordata; class Mammalia; order Artiodactyla; family Bovidae; genus Bos; species Bos mutus. The sequence goes on along the minus strand of NC_091630.1, from coordinate 52,372,756 downwards.
CCAATTTTTTCAAGGTAAGGTGCCATATTCATTGTAGTGTGTATTTTGCAACTACTTAGCATCTGAAAAACACATGCTTCCAGTTTTTTCTCCCTTTATTTTTGTGTGTGTCAGTGATAAAGGTTTTGAGTGTTGCTCCACCCCCAATCCAACCTCTCCCCTAAACCTTGTGCTTTTGTGAGATTTTGTGTGCGGGGGTGGGGGGGTGGTGGTTTTAGGAACACATATATTGCTGACTTGGACTTCCCAGGTGGCTCAGTGGTAAAAAATCTTCCTGTCAATGCAGGAGATGCAAGAGATGCAGGTTTGATCCCTGGGTCAGGAACATCCCCTGGAATAAAGAAATGGCAACCCACGTCAGTATCTTCTTGCCTGGAAAATTCCAGGCAAGAGGAGCCTGATGGGCTATAGTGCATGGGGTCACAAAGAGTTGGACACAACCAAGCACAAACACACACACCACACAATGTTGCTGACTTATGAGGTTTGTAGTGTGGCACTTTACTTTTAAGTTTTTTACCCATCTAGAACCCCAGGGATGGCAGAGCCTGGTGGGCTGCTGTCTATGGGGTCGCACAGAGTCGGACACGACTGAAGCGACTTAGCAGCAGCAGCAGCAGCATAATGGATAATATCCTTTTATGAATATTATGCACTTGAGATCATTTTTCCATAAGAAAAGCTACGTAACCTCCATTTTAACTATTATGCATTTCTTTTACTTTCTTGTCTCATTTCACTAGCTAGGACCTCCAATAAAAAGCTGGATTAAGGTTGAGATCAATGGTATCAGTGAATTCGAATGCTTCTCAAATTTCATGATTTAAAATATTTGATGTAGTTTTTTGGACAATATATTTTCTCAGGACAAGAAAAAGTCCTTCTATTTATAACTTAATAAACAAGATTATCAGGAATTATTATTGATTTTTATCAGATACTTTTTCTGTATCTATTGAAATGATCATACAGTTTTCTCCTTTAATCTTTTAATTTACTGATTTAAAATAAGGGATTTGTTTAAACTATCCTTGTTTTTTTGAGATAAATCCAGATTAACTATAAAAGAGATAAATGTGATAAGCATATACCCATATGTGAGTTATGTATTACACATGTATATTTTTCCATAGTTTTGTTTCAGTATAGTTTATGAAAAAAATAAAATTCACTTATTTTAACCGTACAGTATGAAGAGTCTAGGGAGATGTATATAATCATGTGACTAACATGGCAATCAAAACATTCCATAATTCCCCAAATCTTTGTCTTCCTGCAATTTAACTATGAGTTGTTTGAATTGCAGTTTTCTCGAACTTTATCTACCATGAAGTTTATTGAGTTTCTGGGAACTGTAATGTTTTTGACAAAACTGGGGAAATGTTCAGCCTTTATTTCATCAAATAATTCTCTAAATAATTCTTTTTTCTCCTTCTGGGTTTCCAACAGCATATATGTTGGAATTATTAATATTGCCTCTTAGTTCTTGAGGTTGTTCATTTTTCTTTACTTTTTTTTCTCTTTGATTTTTGGATTGGGTAATTTCTATTAAACTATCTTCAAGTTTATTGATCCTTTTCTACAGTAATTCAAATACATTTTTTCAGCCCATTTGGTGAATTTTTCATTTCAGTTAACATAGATTTCAGCTCGAAAATTTCCAGTTGGTTCTTTTCACAATTTTCATTTTGCCATTGTGATTTCCCATTGATTCTCTTATTTTATTAGGTTTTGCTTTAATTCTTTGAAAATATTTTAATGTATTTCTTTAAATATAAGATTTGCTTCAAAGGTTTCATCTGCTAAATCCAATATCTGGATGCACTGAGACTAAGTGTATTAACTATACTTTTTCCCCTTGAGTAAGGTTCACCAGTTCCTACTTCTTTGAATGTCTAAGAAATTTGGTCAAACTCAAAATTGTACATAATATATTGTGGGAAGACTATGGATTTTGTTTTGTTCTGCTGACAACTGACAATTAATTCCTGGACTCTAAATGAAGAATCTGTTCCACCTGTAGTGTACAATCACTGATGTCTCTGCTTAGGTTTTTCCCTTTCAGCTTCTGATTTTTAGTCCTGGCCCCCTAGGAATCTCCCCTCTTCCTGAGGAATTTAGTGATTGGTCAAGGATTTGGGATGAAATATATGCAGGAGATGCAGGTTCAATCTCTGGGTCAGGAAGATCCCCTGGAGAAGAAAATGAGAACTTGCTCCAGTATTCATGCCCGGAGAATCCCATGGACAGAGGAGTTTGGGAGTACAGTCCATGGGGTTGCAAAGAATCAGACACAGCACATATGCAGCATCAGCCTTGTGCTGGGTAAGGAACTCATCTGTCAAACTCTAAGCAAAGTCCCACCCTGACTGTGAGCATCTTGTCATTCAAGGATAAGTTAATTTCAGTTGCTCAGTTGTGTCCGACTCTTTGCAACCCTATGGACTGCAGCATGCCAGGCTTCCCTGTCCATCACCAATTCCCAGAGCTTGCTCATACTCACGTCCATTGAGTTGGTGATGACATCCATCTCATTCTCTGTTGGCCCTTCTCCTCCTGCCTTCAATCTTTCACAGCACTGGGGTCTTTTCCAATGAGTCAGTTCTCTGCATCAGGTGGCAAAAGTATTGGAGTTTCAGTTTCAGCATCAGTCCTTCCAGTGAATATTCAGGACTGATTTCCTTTAGGATTGACTGGTTTGATTTTGCAGTCCAAGGGACTCTCAAGAGTCTTCTCCAACACCAGAGTTCAAAAGCATCAATTCTTCGGTGTTCAGCTTTCTTTATAGTCCAACTCTCACATCCATACATGACTACTGGAAAAAAAATATAGCTTTGACTAGATGGACTTTTGTCAACAAAGTAATGTCTCTGCTTTTTACTATACTGTCTAGGTTGGTCATAGCTTTTCTTCCAAGGATGCTTTTCATTCAAGCAAGCTTTCTGTTCAAGGATGGACCTCTATTATCTATGTGTGCTTTACTTCTGGGCACTTGAGGAGTATCTCATTTATATGCATATCTTAGAGTCAACTAGACATTTGAGAAGTTTTTTCTTAGGTTTTAGATCTTAGTCTTAATAGACACCTTTATCTTACCCTCAATCTTTATTTATATTATAGGTATGTGTCAAATTCTAAGCTGATACTTTTTAAATAGTATTTTGGGCTTCCCTGGTGGCTTAGCTGGTAAAGAATCTGCCTGCAAGGTGGGAGACTTGGGTTTGATCCCTGGGTTGGGAAGATCCCCTGGAGAAGGGAATGGCTACCCACTCCAGTATTTTAGCCTGGGGAATTCCATGGACTGCATAGTCCATGAGGTCACAAAGAGTCAGACACAACTGAGCACCTTTCACTTTCACTAACAGTATTTTGAAGGTGATATTCCATTGTCTTCTGCATTATACTAATTAGAAATTTGCTGTCGGTGTAACTTTTCCTCATTTTTAGTAAAGCTGTCTGTTCTCTCTGGCTACCTTTACAATCTTCTCTTTGTCTTTAGTGTTCTGCAGAGTCACTCTGATCTATTTCTGTGGATGTATTTTTATTTGTCTTGCTTGGAAGATGTTGCTTCTTGAATTGGTAGCTTCATGTCCGTATATCATTAGTTTTAGAAAATTCTCAGCCATTGTCTTTTTGAATACTGCCACTTCTCTTCTAGCTTCCTTTTCTGGAACTCCTTTTAAGTATATGTTGATCTTTCTAATTTTATCCTCAATACTTTTAAAACTTCTTTTCATATTTGTATCTATTTATGTCTTCAGCCTTTGGGTGACTGAATTATTTCTTCACTTTTTAGTTCAGATATTTCTTTTAGCTTGCTAGCTTTTTCTTTGATTATATTTAGTTATTCTAATAACTTTTCAATGTATTAACTACTTGCTTTGTTTCTCTGGTGATTTCAATCATGCCAGTCATCCCTCACAAGACGATAAGCTCCATGAGAACAAGTACAGTATCTCAATTATGTCTACCTACAACACAGAGGTTCCCATTTGCAGATGCAAACCAACCAGAAAGCCAACAATTGAGTCTTTAACAGACTAATTTGCCTTTCAGAAATTCTGTTTGATTTTCTTCTTTATTTCTCACATTGTTATATTCTTAAGGTTTTTATTCCTTCTTTTATAGCTTTAATTATAATAAATATACAGTCTTCATCAGATTGTTCTACTCTCTTAAGACTCTAACCTTCCTGTTTATATAATGAGTGTGTGCACGTATGTTGGTGGACTTTTGATAATGAGGGATTATTTCCATATGTGTTATCTAAATAATAGCATAGGAAAGACTAGAGATCTCTTCAAGAAAATTAGAGATACCAAGGGAACATTTCATGCAAAGATGGGCACAATATAGGACAGAAACAGATATTAAGAGGAGGTGGCAAGAATACACAGGGGAACTATATGAAAAAGATCTTAATGACCCAGATAACCATGATGGTGTGATCACTCACATTAAAGCCAGACATCCTGGAATGCAAAGTCAAATGGGCCTTGGGAAGCATCACTATGAACAAAGCTAGTGGAGGTGATGGAATTCCAGTTGAACTATTTCAAATCCTGAAAGATGATGCTGTGAAAGTGCTGTACTCAATACGCCAGCAAATTTGGAAAACTCAGCAGTGGTCACAGGACTGGAAAAGGTCAGTTTTCATTCCAATCCCAAAGAAAGGCAATGCCAAAGAATGCTCAAACTACTGCATAATTGCATTCATCTTACACACTAGTAAAGTAATGCTCAAAATTCTCCAAGCAAGGCTTCAACAGTACATGAACCAAGAATTTCCAGATGGTCAAGCTGGATTTAGAAAAGGCAGAGGAACCAGAGATCAAATTGCCAACATCCATTGGATCATCACAAAAGCAATAGAGTTCCAGAAAAACATCTATTTCTGCTTTATTGACTATGCGAAAGCCTTTGACTGTGTGGATCACAACAAACTGTGGAAAACTTTGAAAGAGATGGGAATACCAGACCACCCTACCTGCCTCCTGAGAAATCTGAATGCAGGTCAAGAAGCAACAGTTAGAACCAGACATGGTACAACGGACTGTTTCCAAATAGGTAAAGAAGTACGTCAAGGCTGTATATTGTCACCCTGTTTATTTAACTTATATGCAGAGAACATCACATGAAATGCTGGGCTGGAAGAAGCACAAGCTGGAATCAAGATTGTCAGAAGAAATATCAATAACCTTAGATATGCAGATGACACCACCCTTATGGCAGAAAGTGAAGAAGAACTAAAGAGCCACTTGATAAAAGTGAAAGAGGAGATTGAAAAAAGCTGGCTTAAAACTCAACATTCAGAAAACTAAGATCATGGCATCCAGTCCCATCACTTCATAGCAAACAGATGGGGAAACAATGCAAACAGTGAAAGACTTTATTTTGGAGGGCTCCAAAATCACTGCAGATGGTGACTGCAGCCATGAAATTAAAAGATGCTTGCTCCTTTGAAGAAAACCTATGACCAACCTAGACAGCATATTAAAAATCAGAGACATTACTTTGCAGACAAAGGTCCATCTAGTCAAAATTATGGTTTTTCCAGTAGCCATGTATGGATGTGAGAGTTGGACCATAAAGAAGGTTGAGTGCCAAAGAATTGATGCTTTTAAATTGTGTTGAAGAAGACTCTTGAGAGTTCCTTGGACTGCAAGGAGATCAAACCAGTCAATCCTAAAGGAAGTCAGTCCTTAATATTCAGTGGAAGGACTGATACTGAAGTTGAAGTTCCAACACTTTGGCCGCCAGATGCGAAGAGCCAACTCATAGGACAAGACCCTGATCCTGTGAAAGATTGAAGACAGGAGAAGGGGCCGACAGAAGATGAGATGGTTGGATGGCACCACCAGCTCGATGGACATGGGTTTGAGCAAGCTCCAGGAGTTGGTGATGGACAGGGAAGTCTGGTGTGCTGCAGTCCATGGGGTCACAAAGAGTCAGACACGACTGAGTGACTGAACTGAACTATGTAATTTCAGGCTATGAGCGCATCCATACTAAGTCTTTATCCATGGAAATTCTGTGATATGGGTTAAGGAAATGTCCCTCCAGAGTTTAATGCTTGTTTCATCCTGAAACCAAATTTCAAGCTGAATTCTTAGCTTAAAAGTTTCTAATACTATCTAACAGTATATTGTATCTAACAGTATAACTGTAAACCCCAACTCTTCGTGAAGTTCAGTTTCAGGGTTTTAAACTCTTATGATGATGATGATGATGATGATTTCACTGATGGTGCAATCTGAGCTTTATGCAAATACCTTAGGTTCCGACTCCTCACCTCAAGTAATCTGAAAGTCTCATCTTTCGTTGCTTTTGGACTATTAAAACCCAAACCCCTAGATGATGAAGCTGGACAACTTCTCCCAGAATAGCCCCAAATTAGCTCACATGCTCATTTCTTTACTCTATTTCTCATATGAATTTCCAGCACTTGGGGAATTTCCATTTACTGAAAGTTCAGTCATACGTATAAATTAGTATTGTTGTAGTCTATTCAGTGTATATAAATGTTTTCAGCAGCAAACTTTTATGATGACTTTGGTCCACTGTCTTATTAGAAGAATTCCCTCTCATTCTTTTACTCACTCCAGTTTGATTCTTGTCCATATCATGCTCTGAAATTACTCATTAGGGTCATTAATAACATGCATGTTGCCAAATATGGTGGACTGTTTTCTGTCCCCTTACTCAGTTTTCAGCATTACTTAATAAACTTAACCACACCCTCCTTTGAACAGTTCTCTAGTCTTGGTTCCTGTGACAACGAACCTTCCATCTTTCTAATTTTCATTAGTTATTTTTTGCCTCCATGTGTCATCTTCTTTTCTGCTGCATGTTTCAGGCCTAGGTACTTTCAGCTTTTTATATATTCTCCCTCGGTAATTCCCATCGCTTCAACCACATATATGTCTCAAGACTTCAAGCACATATATGCCAATGATACCCAGATATAAACCTCTAGTTCAAACCTCTTCTTTGAACTCCATGCACGTATATCTAAAGACTTCCTTGAAGAGTAAACTCAGATATCTTACATGCATCTCAAACATGTCCAAAATTAAAATCTTGATCCTCACACCAACCAAATTCATTCCTTATCTAGTCTTTTTCTCTTTAGCAAATGCTCTTCGCTCCACATTAATATCAAAGACCCATAGAGAATCATCCTTGATTCCAAATTCTCCCTCTCCACATCAAATATATCATCAGCTCTTTGTCAATTCTTAATCACAGTTTCTCCAGCACAACCACTACAGTTCAAACTTCTCTGAAGTCCTGCAATAGCCTTTTATCTTGTCTTCTGTTTCACTATTTCCCCAATCTAATTCATTCTCTACACCACAGTTACAGTACTCACTAAAAGTTTGAAGTAAAGTGACATGAGTCATGTCTGACATTTTGCAATGCTATGGACTGTAGTCTGCCAGGATCCTTTGTCCACGGGATTCTCCAGGCAAGAATACTGGAGGGGGTGGCCATGGCCTTCTCCCGGCGATCTTCCCAATGCAGAATTTGAACCTGTATCTCTCCTGAATTGGTAGGCGGCTTCTAGTGCCACCTGGGAAGTCCCAAATTACATTACACCCCTGGTTAAAACCATAGTGGCTTTCAGTTATATTTTAGATAACATGTAGATGCCTTCCATGGCCCCTACACTGGGTAATTTGTCTCCTGTTACATCTTACATGCCTCTCATCTTCTCCTCTGCCTTGCTTACTCATCATGCTACAGCTCATCAATGAGCCCTAATTTCCTTCAATCACCAAGTTCTTCTCCAAATGTAACAATGTGCTTACTCCTGGATTATCTTGGCTCTCTCCATTTCATCTTTTAGTTCTCAACCAAAATGTCCTCCTCCCACAGTTTAAATGTTACCTCCAAGGAGAGGTCATTTCTATAATCCTATCTAAATGAGGTTTTCTTCATTATTGTACTCTGTTCTTTTCCTGTACAGTAATTTCCACAATTTTAAGTTATATGTACTTTCTTTGTTTCCACATTCATTCTTCGCTGTCCCACTTAACTCTTACTTCCATGAAGATAGGAACCAGATTATTTTGTTCAACTGACAATTATCACAGTGATGTACACTTGTTGTTTGTTGTTATTGTTAGTTGTGTCCAACTGTTTGTGACCCCATGCACTACAGCACTCCAGGCTCCCCTGTCCTTCACCGTCTCCTGGAGTTTGTTCAAATTCATGTCCATTAAGTCAGTGATGCCATCCAACCATCTCATGCTTTGTCAGCCCCTTCTCCTCCTGCCCTCAATCTTTCCCAGCATCAGGGTCTTTTCCCATGAGTCAGCTTCACATCAGGTGGCCAAAATATAGAGCTTCAGCTTCAGTATCAGTCCTTCTAATGAATATTCTGGGTTGATTTCCTTTAGGATTGACTGGTTTGGTCTCCTTGCAGTCCAAGGGACTCTTAAGAGTCTTCTCCAAAACCACAGTTCAAAAGCATCAACTCTTCGGCGCTCAGCCTTCTTTATGGTCCAATTCTCACATCCATACCTGACTACTGGAAAAACCATAGCTCTGATTAGACAGACCTTTGTCAGCAAAGTGATGTCTCTGCTCTTTAATATGCTGTCTAGGTTTGTCATAAATTTTCTTCAAAAGAACAAGCATCTTTTAATCTCATGGCTGCAGTCACACTCCGCAGTGATTTTGGAGCCCAAGAAAATAAAGTCTGTCACTGTTTCCATTTTTTCACCATCTATTTGACATAAAGTGATAGGACTGGATGCCATGATCTTAGTTTTCTGAATGTTGAGTTTTAAGGCAGGTTTTTCCACTCTACTCATTCACCTTCATCAAGATTTGCCCCCTATATTGGTATTATCTTGTGGACACTTGCACACTTTGCAGGTAAATGGAAAAAAAAAAAAAACCTACCAGCTTTACTTATACATCTAAGGATGGAAGATGGGGCCTGAATACACAGAAAAGTTCATACTTATTTGCCTGCATGATAAGCTTTTCTGAGCAATAAGACTGAAAATTGAACTTAGCCATCCTACCTAGTCAACATAGCCATGGTAGAGAAATGTAATCAAGAAGAAACTCCAGGAGACAACCAGCTCAATCCCTTCATACAGATGAGGAAACCAGAGCCCAGAGGCTCAGAACCACACTCCTAGTTGGTCCCAATGCAGAGCAAAGACCCAGGTCTCCCAGCTCCACAATCACATCTACATGGGTTGGCTGGCTATGGTCTGGGAAGAGGATTGGTTCTTCTGTGCAATGAACAGAGCAGATGACCTGAGAAACAGGGGGAGGGAAATCTGGGTGGAGAGCCAGGACCACCTGAGTCTAGGGTCTGATGTTCCTGACTTGGGGCAATCAGGCAACTTCCAATCTTCTATTTAAAATCAACAATTAGTCCTGACTACACAAGACCCTGTAGGGTTTCCCAGGTGGTGCTAGTGGTAAAGAATCGGCCTGCCAATGCAGGAGACCTGGGTTTCATTTCTGGGTAGGGAATATTCCCTAGAAGAGGAAATGGCAACCCACTCCAGTATTCTTGCCTGGAGAATCCCATGGACAGAGGAGCCTTTTGGGCTATAGTCCATGCGGTCACAAAGAGCCAGACACAACTGAGCATACCACACACACACATAAACCCCTGCACTAGTACTGCGTACCTGAACTTTGCTCTTTCACAGCATTAGAGTTTATTTCTCTCAAGAGTGAGAGCTGCATGTTTTGAATGAAGTTAGATGCCTGACCCTGAATTCTGCCTGCCACCCTGTTTCACTCCTATGATTCTGGCATTCTTAGGTAGCCTGGTCTTAATGACTCAAACCCCTTCCTCCAATAGTATCACTCACCCCATCACCATGAAGTACTTATCACATCTAAATAGGAACTTCTTGATTATAGAGTATTCCATCAGTTCAGTTCAGTTCAGTCGCTCAGTCGTGTCCGACTCTTTGCGACCCCATGAATCACAGCATGCCAGGCCTCCCTGTCCATCACCAACTCCTGGAGTTCACTCAGACTCACGTCTATCGAGTCAGTAATGCCATCCAGCCATCTCATCCTCTGTCGTCCCCTTCTCCTCCTGCCCCCAATCCCTCCCAGCATCAGAGTCTTTTCCAATGAGTCAACTCTTCGCATGAGGTGGCCAAAGTACTGGAGTTTCAGCTTTAGCATCATTCCTTCCAAAGAAATCCCAGGGCTGATCTCCTTCAGAATGGACTGGTTGGATCTCCTTGCAGTCCAAGGGACTCTCAAGAGTCTTCTCCAACACCATAGTTCAAAAGCATCATAGTTTTTTTTAATTTCTGAAGCATAATTATTTGATAGCTGAATTTTCCCAATGTATTTCGGTCAGGATGTTTGAGGATACAAATCCCATGGAGAAGAACAATGGTGTATTCCTGAAGATTAGAGAGAGCAGGCTCCCCATAGCATTATCTGTGATGGGTGGGTCGGTCAGGAAGTCTCAGAAGGTAAGCTTCTAGAGGACAAGAATTTGAACAATGAAAAAAAAAAAAGAAAAAAGAACTTGAACAATGAGCACAGACTACACGCAGCTCAGTCCTAGCATGTGTGCGCGTGTGTGTGTGTGTGTATGTATATGTGTGTGCTCAGGCACTCAGTCACGTCTGACTCTTTGTGACCCCATGGACTGTAGCCCACAAGGCTCCTCTGTCCGTGGGGATTCTCCAGGCAAGAACAGTGGAGTGGGTTGCCATGCCCTCCTCCAGGGGATCTTGTCGACCTAGGGATCAAACCCTGCGTCACCTGTGTTTCCTGCACTGCAGGTGGATTCTTTACCACTGAGCCACCTGGGAAGCCCCTCACCTAGTGTGGGAGCTTTTACAAAAGATCAGCTTACACAGTGACTTCAGCGCTGAAACAATGTCTGCACGATGCCAAAGGCATCCAGATGGAAGTGGGGGACTCAGCCACCAGCACAGGCTTCCTCTGCGATGCTGTCTTGTAGAAACAGCCAGCACGGATCTCTGGGGCCTGGAACAGTGGCCGGGCAAGACGCCAGAGGGGAGAAATACTGCCAATGTATGTTTAAATTAAATTAATTAACATTTCTATAACTCTCTACGTGGTATGAGGAACTTCTCTCAAATATAGCTTCTCATTTAATCAGAGCAACCTCCCTATAAATTAGTTATGGTTATCATTTGCTTTATTTTACAGATAAAAAATTTGTCTCAAGAAAAAGTTTACACCACACTACCAGTGAAGAGTGGAGCCAGGAGTTGAACCCTGGTCTTCTCATGGAGTATAATATAATGATATTAGGGCTTACTATGTGCCAAGAACTTACTCTGCCAATGAAACTATATCCTTGTATGGTAATTAGTGTCTGTCCTCTATATAGACAATCAGAGAGAGGACAGGCAAACATAAATGGCTTATATTGCATTACACACCTGGATTTCATATATCTATACATCTAAATATCTAGAAATAGTATAGATACATCACTGTTGTTCAGTCACTAAGTTGTGTCCAACTCTTTGCACCAAGGAGTGTGCAAAGGACTATAGCACACCAGGCTCCTCTGTCCTCCACTATCTCCTGGAGTTTGCTCAAATTCATGTCCATTGAGTTGGTGATGCTATCTAACTGTCTCATCCTCTGCTGCCCACTTCTCCTTTTGCCTTCAATCTTTCCCAGTATCAGGTCTTTTCCAATAAGTCAGCTCTTCACATCAGTGGTGACCAAAGAATTGGAACTTCAGCATCAGTCCTTGCAATGAATATTCAGGGTTGATTTCCTTTGGGATTAACTGGTTTGATCTCCTTGCAGTCCCAGGGACTCTCAAGAGTCTTCTCCAACACCATAATTTGAAACCATCAATTCTAGACATAGATAAATATCTATAGATAAAGACAGAAGGACATCTATAGATAGATATTTGTAGATAGGTATCTATATCCATATAAAACTTTCCACTTTTGTATATTCCCACAGAGTAGTAGGAAACAAAAAAGAAAAGCAATACAAGTAAGGGATAAATTGGATCTATCAGAAGCTCAGTGCATTTTGTTCCACGAGGCCATAATACCGCATACATGAGCCCAGACAGGTTTCACACACCTTCTTGGACTATCCACACCTAACAAGGCATATGCTTCAGTGAAGACTGACAATAATAATCCAATATGTTTGTAAGATTCACAAGTTGACAACGTGGGGCAAGTTGCCAATTTTACGTTCCTGAAAGTTATTCTGAGTAACGGCCCTAGTTGAATGGTGTTATGCTCTACAAAGAGAGTTGTAGGTTTATTCTTGTTTCTAGAGCCATTCAGATCAGTGCAACTGTGTTTGCACTCTTCTTCACCAATGTTTTTATTCATCTCTTATCTTCACATTGGCTGCAGGCTATCTACAAGAGTGACCTGAGGGGGAAAAAAGGCACACATGCATGGAAACACAGCACTGAGTTTGGAAATCACCGGGTTCTACAGTTTAAAAAGCAGAGCCAAAGTTCCCTTCAGAAAACAAAGGAAAGTGATATCAGATGAGAGAGACACACAGTCATGTACAGTGACTTTCTCAAGTTTCACGGCAACCAGGAGATAAAAGAGTAGCTGTATGAAGGGAACACCGAGGACATTATTCCTGAATCAAATGCAAATTTCTGAAGCCTCTCAGCTCAAAGTCAAATCTCCTATTCAGGGCAGACAGATTTTTCTAGAACATCAGTCACTTCACAACAACTTCAACTTGTGCCCACTATAAGATAATTTTTGATGTAACAAATATTCATGGATGTCTACACCCAAGCCTGGACTTCCACATTCCATCTACTCAACAAGTTTAGACAAAACGAGATTGAAAAGTTATATCCAAGCAGTCAGATCTGGGGATAATTATGCACTTCCTCAACTGCAAACTTGAAAAACTCAGTAAGAACATATGATTCATGCCCTGTTTACACAAGCATCAGATTTTTAGTATTTCAGTAACATGAATTTCACAGGATAGAATTTCATAATTTTATATAAGCCTGCACATGAAACAGGTATCCCAGGCCTCCTTAGAATTATATCTACCAATAACTAATGAGAACTCACTGTATAGCTCATGGAACTCTGGTCAACACTCTGTGATGACCTAAATAGGAAGGAAACCCAAAAAAGAGGGGATATATGTATACACATGGCTGATTCAGTTTGCTGTACAGCAGAAACTAACACAACATTGTAAAGCAACTCTACTACAATAAAAATTAATTAAAACAAATTAATTTTTTAAAAAAGAATTATATCTACCAAAGGTTTCAATGGTAAATGCTACAATCATCCTTACACACTTTAAAAATACAATGTTTTATATCAGCAGTCAGCCAACGATGAAGAGTGGGCCCAATATAGCCCTAAGTCCATTTCTATATGGCTCAGGAGCTCAGACTGGTTTTTATAGTTTAAATACAAGAGTCGACTCATTGAAAAAGACCCTGATACTGGGAAAGATTGAAGGCAAAAGGAGAAGCAGGCAGCAGAGGATGAGATGGTTAGATAGTATCATCGACTCTGTGGACATGAATTAGAGCAAACTCCAGGAGATAGTGGAGGACAGGGAAGCCTGGTGTGCTGCAGCCCATGAGGTCGAGAAGAGTCAGACGTGACTTAGCAACTGAACAACAACAACAAACAACAAGAAAATACAGTTGACCCTTGAACAACACAAGGGTTAGGCGCACTGAACCCCCATACAGTTGGAAAGTCCCTTTTAACTTAATAGTTGGCCCTCCTGATCCCTGGTCTCACATCTAAGGATTCAACCAACTATGGATTCAACCAACCACAGATTGTGCAGGATTGTAGTATTTGCTACTGAAAAACATCTGTGTTATGAGTGGACTCGCACATTCAAACCCACGTTGTGCAAGAGTTAATTGTAGTTTTCAAAAATTCAAAAAACAAATGAAAAAAATAAACAGAAACAAATAAGACTCTGCAAGAGAGACTATACATGGCCTCTAAAGCTTAAAATACTACAAACTGGTCTTCTAGAGAAAATTTAGTGTCCTAATTTTTTTTTTTAATATGGACCAATTTTAAAGTCTTTATTGAATTTGTTGCAGTATTGTTCCTGTTTTATGTTTTGGTTTTTTCACCTCGAGGCATGTGGGATCTCAGCTCCCCAGCCAGGGATCAAACCTGCACCCCCTGCATTAGAAGGGAGAGTCTTAACCACTGGACCACCAGGTAAGTCCCATAGTAACCTATTTTAAATGTTGAGTTGCAAACAAAACTATTTTCCTTAACTTTATTTATTTTACTTACTGAGGTTGAACAATACCTGAGCTCAGGGCTGGAAGATTTGATCTCTGACAAAGGACAGTGACTGCTGAAAATTCTATTTGGGAAACTCTGAGATGGCACTTAGACATGGCACAAAGGATGCTCTTATCAATCAGTGAAGCCTCCGCAGATGGAGGAGAGTGACATGGGGTATAAGCTTCACACACTGTCCTCACTGCCTTATCTCCTAGGGAGAGATTTTTTAAAGTATATTTATAAATGCAATTAAATATGCAAGAGTAAAAAACACATTAACAATGCAAGACTACAGAGCAAAAAGCCAGCCTGGCCTGGAATGTATCACGTCACATGTTCACTGGGTGATTGAAGCTAGCTTTGAGGAGCTGCATACATTAATACTCGCACCCAGAGAATTCAGGTCATTGTTTTCAGCTGGGCCTCTTCACAAGTACAGTTGTAGCTTAGTGCTCCAGAACCTGGAAGACTCTACACTCCACAATCAAGCATGCAGATCATTTTAGGAAGTATTCATAAATACTGGAGGAGTATTACAATAGCCAGGCTTCCCAGGTGGTGCTAGTGGTAAAGAATCTGCCTGCCAATGCAGGAGACACAGTGATGTAGGTTTGATCCCTGGGTCAGGAAGGTCCCCTGGAGGAGGGCATGGCAACCCACTCGTGTTCTTGCCTGGAGAATCCCATGGACAGAGGTGCCTGGCAGTCTACAGTCCACAGGGTTGCAAAAAGTCAAACATGACTGAGTGACTGAGCACACACACACACATTGGTATAGCCCGGGATAGCCTGGCTGACTGCTGCCTTTTAGCAGGTTACATATTTTAATGTGCCAACTTTCTTTTCCTGTGCCACCTATGAGAGAAGAGACACCAGTCTCCCAAGAGGAAGGCCAGTTCTGGGTCTGCAGTTACAGGCTGAGAAGAGTAAATAAAATTCCTTTTAACTCTGACAAGGACATAAGCCAGAAACACCACCTCGCTGCCGTGCTCACTTTCAAAAGCACAGCATGGTATATTTCTGTGGCATGGCTTCAAAATGTATTACCTCATCAATTCATTTCCAAAAAAGTCAAAATAGTGGAGGCAGTCTATTTTGCCAACATTTTGAATCAAAGCTGTTTTGAGTTCTTCAGGCACCAGAAAGCAGCGTTACTTGATGAGCTACATCCTCTCCCAGCAGTGGTGCAGCTTTCAGGCCCAGGGCTGAACGTTAATTTAGTCATTCATGGGTTCCTTCATGCCACAAATACTCACAGAGGGTGGACACACTGTCGGCTAGTCTACTCAGCTCTGGAGACACAAAAGGGATGAAGACACGGTTTTCGGACTCAGAACCTAGAGGGAGAGGTAGATAAGAATTACCTTACCGGCAATTAAGGGGTAGTGTGGTAAGTGCTGTGAGAGGAATAGTTGAGGTTCTTGGAGAGCCCAGATCTATGGGGACGGGGAGTCAGAGAAGGCTTTCCAGAGAAGTTGAAGCCCCTGCTAAACTCTCAAAGATGAGAAATTGAACAATAAGATGTAACTTGCAACAGCATCTGTGTGCTCAGGGTATGTATGTGAGTAGGACACCCTGCACCTCCAGAGGGTGGTGGAGACTTGGAGGAGAGCTGGAAACACACAGATGACTCAGGGTGGGACTGGAGACTGCTGTGGAGCAGCTGGGACTGGGTCACAGCCAGTCACTTTCAGCCAGTCGACCTTCGGTACTTGTGCATACAGACCATACCATAAAAGTATATAATGAAAAGTATCACGAGTCCTGAGGAGAATGCATGTCCCAAGGACTCCCTCTGTATTCATTTGCTGGGACTGCCATACCAAGTACCACATGCTTGGAGGCTGTAACAACAGATGTATTGTCTCTCGGTTCTGGAGGCTGGAATTGTAAAATCGAGACGGCGGCAGGTTTGGTCCTCCTGAAGGCTGTGAGGTAGACCGTGTTCCACGCCTCTCCCCCAGACTGGTGGTTTGCTAGCCATCTTTTATTTATTTATTTATTTTCTTGGCTGTGCCAGGTCTTAGTTGCAGCATGTGGGATCTAGTGCCCCAACCTCAGGGATCAAACCTGGGGCACTGGGAAAGCAGAGTTTTAGCCACGGACCACCAGAGAAGTCATTAGCCATCCCTGACATTCTTGCAGATGGCGTTCTTCTTATTTCTCCCCATCATTTTCTTTCCATATGTGTCTTTTTCTCTTCATACGTATTCTTTTTATAAGGACATTAGTTATATTAGATTACGGGCCCATCTTACTCCAGTATGACCTCATCTTAACTAATCACACCTTCAATGACCTATTTCCAGATAAGGTCATAATCTGAGATCCTGAAGGGTGAAAACTTCAACATGTGAGTGGGATGGGGTCACAGTTCAACCCATGACATTCTCAAATAAGGTAGAGTAAGGGAACATTCTTCCTGCTTCTCCCCACAAAGCAGCAGTGGCAGCAATGACCATCTAGTGACCCCCATCAGTGGAAGGGACAAGGGTCCAGCCACTGGAGCCAGGACCTCAGGGCACCAGGGTGGCAGGGACAAGCAACAATAGGAAAAGCCCAGCATAAGAACAAAACTCTCTTTGATTGGGGGTTTGGAGTTGACATGTACATTCTAAATACAAAACAGATAACCATGGTCAGAATGGCCATCAACAACAACAAAAAATCAACAGACAATAAATGCTAGAGAGGATTTGGAGAGAAAAGGGAACCCTCTTGCACTGTAGGTGAGAATGTAAATTGATACAGTACTATGGAGAACAGTAAAAAAAACTGTCCTTAAAAAACTAAAAATAAAACTACCATATGACCCAACAATCCCACTACTGGGCATAAGTGAAGTGAAGTTGCTCAGTCGTGTCAGACTCTTAGCAACCCCATGGACTGCAGCCTTCCATGCTCCTCCATCCATGGGATTTTCCAGGCAAGAGTACTGGAGTAGGATGCCATTTCCTTCTCCAACAATCCCACTACTGGGCATATACCCTGATAAAACCATAATTCAAAAAACCACATGTACAGCAATGTTCATTGCAGCATTATTCACAATAGCCAAGACATGGAAGCAACCTACATGTTCATCAACAGGGGAATAGATAAAGAAGACCTGGTACATATACACAACGGAATATCATTCAGTCATAAAAAGAAACAAAACTGAGTCATTTGTAGAGATGTGGACGAACCTAAAGTCTACCATACAGAGTGAAGAAAGAAAGAGAAAAGCAAATATCATACATTAATGCACAGATATGGAATCTAGAAAAATGGTACTGACGAACTTATTTGCAAGGCAGGAATAAAAATGCAGACATAGAGAATGGATGTGTGGACACAGTGAAGGGAAGGGGAGGGTGGGATGAATCTGGAGATTAGATCTGACATAAATACACTATCGTGTGTAAAGTAGGTAGCTGGTGGAAGCTGCTACACAGCACAGGGAACTCAGCTTAGTGCTCTGTGATGACCTAGATGGGTGGGATATGGTTGGGGAGAGGAGGCTCAAGAGGGAGGGGATATATGTATACACGTGGCTGGTTTACTTCATTGTATAGCAGAAACTAACACAACACTACAAAGTAACTATATCCCAGTAAATATAAAATAAAATAAACAACAAGGACCTATGGTTTAAAAAAATAATTTTTAAAACAACAATAAAACTCTCCCTTTCAGACCCAAATCCCTAGGCAGTGCTTTCCTCCATGCTGCTATTTCACCATCCTAGTTAGTCACTGGCTCACAAAAGATGGAGTGAGGCACCCCACCCCAGGAGGTGAGCAGTTTTTCAGGGTGCCCCTGAATTCAGCAATGAGGTCAGGTGGCCCTCCTGAACCAAGCAAAGCTGGCCTTTTCCTATCATCAGGTCAGAAGGCACAAGGCCAGATACTGGAAGCAGAGCCTCTGGGCTTCATGAGGACAGAGAAGGAGGACAGAGAAGGAGGAAGAAGAGCAGGAGGCACCTGGTCCTGCCCTGTTTGAGAGGCTGGAACTCACGACCGAATGTCATTTTCAAATTCGGTCAGTTACACCTGCATAGCATCACCCGCCTGCAGTCACCCTCCTGCCATTGGGGGAATTAGGCTAATTATGTCTCCAGGCAGGTATTCCCCTAGTTTCAGGGGAATGTAGGCACAAACAGGAAAGTAGCTGTGAAAAGGAAACTGTACACTGTGACAGGATGATGAGTGAGCAGTGAATGAAGTCCCCTGGGGCCTGTCTTCCCCAGACCCCTTGCCTTCACAGCTCAAGATTAAATTCAAGAAGCAGGACAGAGGAGACCTCCAATGGGGTCATTTAGGAGGCTTGCAAGTCACAGGCTCAACTCATCTAATTATGTTATGGTTGAGGAAACTGAGGCTTCAAGACATGAGGAGACTTGCCTAAGGTCCCGCCTAGTGGAAGAATCACCATAAACACTTCGTTCCCAAGCTTTCCACGAAAAGCTCTTTTCACAGCATCATTCTGCCCCAAATCGCTTGCCACCCTGCATTAACTCACTGTTGTTGTCTAGGTCACACCAGATATTAGCCTACACTGGTAGGCTGCAGTCCATGGGGTTGCAAAGAGTCAGACACGACTGAGCGACTTCAGCTTCATTTTCACTTTCATGCATTGGAGAAGGAAATGGCAACCCACTCCAGTGTTCTTGCCTGGAGAATCCCAGGGACAGGGGAGCCTGGTGGGCTGCCATCTATGGGGTCGCACAGAGTCGGACACAACTGAAGCGACTTAGCAGCAGCAGCTGCAGACTATAATCCACCAGGCTCCTCTGTCCATGGGATTCTCCAGGCAAGAACACTGGAGTAGGTTGCCATTTCCTTTTCCAGGGGATCTTCCCGACCCAGAGACTGAATCCAAGTCTCCTGCATGTAGGCAGATTCTTTACCACTGAGCCACCTTGGAAGCCCCACATTAGCTTACTAAGGCTGCCTTAACAAGTGCCACTTAGATATTTATTTTCTCAAAATTCAGGAGGGAGGAAGTCTGAGATTAAGGTGTCAGCAGGGTGGACGTTTTCTGAGGCCTCTCTCCTTGGTGTGTCAACAGCTACCTTCTCCCTGTGTCTTCACATGGTCTTTCTTCTGGGGGAACGTTTGTGTCCACATTTCCTCTTCTTATAAGGACACCCATCATACTGAGTTAGGACCCACCCTAATCACCTCATTTTAACTTTATCTTTTTTAAGGCCCTGTCTCCAAAGACAGTCCCATTCTGAGGTGTCGGGAGTTTGGGTTTCAACATATGAATTTGAGGACATAGAATTCTGCCCATAATGCCCCCCCAAGAGATTTTTCTCAGAAGTTTCTGCTCCATGACCTGCTTTGCTGGAGCCACATGACCCTGCCCTCTGATGAAAGCTGATGGGAAGAAGCCAGTGAGCTCCTGGCTTTGTCACCCTGCAGTTCAGCAGCCAGAAAGTGTTTGTTGTGATAGTTCTGCTCTGGAGGGACAATGGGTGGACCGCCTTAGGTTCTTCAGGGGTGGTCTGAACTCAAGATCTGGAGGAAACACTGAGCAGGACTTTAGTTGAACAACAACAAAGGATCAGGCTAGGAGAGCAGGGTCTGCTCCAGACAGGACCACAGCCATGCTGAGGAGGAGGAGAAGGAAACACCTGGACTCCAGGGCCGGGTTGAACTCTAGATGAACGTTCAACCACCACACTACTTAGGCTTTGAAGGCCCCGACACTGTGCCTGGGTTTTGAAGGTGGTGGTGCATGGTTTTCCTTATTTCTAGGAATAGCTTGATATTAAAACCCAATCACCAGGGCTTTCCTGGTGGCTCAGTAGTAGAGGATCCACCTGCCAATGCCAGAGACACGGGTTTGATCCCAGATCTGCAGAGTTCCCACATGCATCATAGCAACTAAGCTAGTGTGCCACAACTATTTAGCCTATGCCCTAGAGCCTGGGAGCTGCAACTACTGAAGCCCACGTGCTACAGCCAGTGCTCTGCAACAAGAGAAGCCACCACAATGAGAAGCCCTAGAACCACAGCTAGAGAGTAGCCCCTGCTTGCCACAACTAGAGAAAAGCCCGAGTAGCAATGAACACCCAGTACAGACAAAATAAATTAATAAACTATTTTCTTAAAAAATCTAGTTGGCGGGGGCGGGGAGCAGGGTGCGGTCCAAAGATGGTGGAGGAATAGAACGGGGAGACCACCTACTCCCCTACAAATTCATCAAAAGATCATTTGAATGCTGAGCAACTTCCACAAAACAACTTCTGAACACTGGTGGAGGACACCAGGCACACAGAAAGGCAGCCCATTCTCTTCAAAAGGAGAGAGAAGAGATCCAGCTCCACCCACCAGAACACAGACACAAGCTCCTCTAACCAGGAAACCTTGACAAGCCACTAGTCCAATCCCACTCACAGGGAGAAGGCTCCACAATAAAGAGGAATCACGAACTTCCAACCTACAGAAAGAGCACCCCAAACACAACAATCTAAACAAAATGGAAAGGCAGAGAAATATTCAGCAGGTAAAGTAACATGATAAATGCCCACCAAACCAAACAAAAGAGGAGACAGGGAGTCTACCTGAAAAAGAATCCAGAACAATGATAGTACAGATGATACAAAATCTTGAAAACAAAATGGAGTTACAGATAAATAGACTAGAGACAAGGATTGAGAAGATGCAAGAAATGTTTAACAAGGACCTAGAAGAAATAAAAACGAATCAATCAATAATGAATAATACAATAAATGAGATCAACAGCACTCTGGAAGGAACCAACAGTACAATAACTGAGGCAGAAGATAGGATAAGTGAGGTGAAAGATAGAAAGGTGGAAATAAATGAAGCTGAGAGGAAAAAAGAAAAAAGAAGTAAAAGAAATGAGGACAACCTCAGAGACCTCTGGGACAATGTCAAACGCCCCAACATTCAAATCATAGGAGTCCCAGAAGAAGAAGACAAAAAGAAAGGGCATGAGAAAATACTTGAGGAGATAATAGTTGAAAACTTCCCTAAAATGGGGAAGGAGATAGCCACCCAAGTCCAAGAAACCCAGAGAGTCCCAAACAGGATAAACCCAAGGCAAAACATCCCAAGACACATATTCATCAAACTAATGAAGATCAAACACAAAGAGCAAATATTAAAAGCAGCAAGGGAAAAGCAACAAATAACACACAAGGGCATCCCCATAAGGATAACAGCTGATTTTTCAATAGAAATTCTTCAGGCCAGAAGGGAATGGCAGGACATACTTAAAGTAATGAAAGAGAAAAACCTACAACCCAGACTATTATACCCAGCAAGGATCTCATTCAAATATGAAAGAGAAATCAAAAGCTTTACAGATAAGCAAAAGTTGAAAGAATTCAATACCACCAAACCAGCTCTTCAACAAATGCTAAAGGATCTTCTCTAGACAGGAAACACAGAAAAGGTTTATAAACTCAAACCCAAAACAACAAAGTAAATGGCAACAGGATCACACTTATTAGTAATTACCTTAAATGTAAATGGGTTGAATGCCCCAACCAAAAGACAAAGACTGGCTGAATGGATGCAAAAACAAGACCCCTATATATGCTGTCTACAAGACACCCACCTCAAACCAAGGGACACATACAAACTGAAAGTGAAGGGCTGGAAAAAGATATGCAAGTAGAGACCAAAAGAAAGCAGGAGTAGCAATACTCATATCAGATAAAATAGACTTTAAAACAAAGGCTGTGAAAAGAGACAAAGAAGCACACTACATAATGATCAAAGGATCAATCCAAGAAGATATAACAATTATAAAATACATATGCACCCAACATAGGAGCATATCAATACATAAGGCAAATGCTAACAAGTATGAAAGGGAAAATTAACAGTAACAATAATAGTGAGAGACTGTAATACCCCAACTCACACCTATGGATAGATCAACCAAACAGAAAATTAGCAAGGAAACACAAAATTTAAATGATACAATGGACCAGTTAGACCTAATCATGTATAGGACATTTCACCCCAAAACAATGAATTTTACCTTTGTCTCAAGTGCACATAGAACATTCTCCAGGACAGATCACATCCTGAGTCATAAATCTAGCCTTGGTAAATTCAAAAAAAAAACAAATAATTTCAAGCCTCTTTTCTGATCACAATGCAGTAAGATTAGATGTCAACTACAGGGGGGAAAAAAACTATTAAAAATACAAACATGTGGAGGCTAACAACATGCTTCTGAATAACCAACAAATCATGGAAGAAATCAAAAAGGAAATGAAAATATGCATAGAAACAAATGAAAACACGACAATCCAAAACCTATGGGATTCAGTAAAAGCAGTGCTTAGGGGAAGGTTCATAGCAATATAAGCTTACCTCAAGAAATAAGAGAAAAATCAAATAAATAACCTAACTTTACACCTAAAGCAACTACAAACAGAAGAAATGAAGAACCCCCAGGTTAGTAGAAGGAAAGAAATCATAAAAATTAGAGCAGAAATAAATGAAAAAGAAACAAAGGAGACTATAGCAAAAATCAACAAAAATAAAAGCTGGTTATTTGAGAAGATAAATAAAATAGACAAACCATTAGCCAGACTCATCAAGTAAAAAAAGGGAGAAGAATCAAATCAACGAAATTAGAAATGAAAATGGAGAAATCACAACAGACATCATAGAAATACAAGGATCATAAGAGACTACTATATGCCCCAAAAATGGACAACTTGGAAGAAATGCACAAATTCTTAGGAAACTATATCCTTCCAAAACTGAACCAGGAAGAAATAGAAAATCCTAACAGACCCATCACAAGCATGGAAATCAAAACTGTAATCAAAAATCTTCCAACAAACAAAAGCCCAGGACCAGATGGCTTCACAGATGAATTCTACCAAAAATTTTGAGAAGACTTAACACCTATCCTACTCAAACTCTTTGAGAAAATTGCAGAGGAAGATAAACTCCAAAACTCATTCTATGAAGCTACCATCACCCTAATACCAAAACCAGACAGATGTCACAAAATAAAAACAAGGAACTATAGCCAATATCATGAATGAACCTTGATCCAAAAATCCTCAACAAAATTCTAGCAAACAGAATCCAATAACATATTAAAAAGATCATACATCATGACCAAGTGGGCTTTATCCCAGGGATGCAAGGATTCTTCAATATTTGCAAATCAATCAATGTGATACACCACATTAACCAATTGAAAGACGAAAACCATATGATTCTCTCAATAGATGCAGAGAAAGCCTTTGAGAAAATTCAACACCCATTTATGACAAAAACGCTCCAGAAAGCAGGCATAGAAGGAACATACCTCAACATAATAAAAGCCATATATGATAAACCCCCAGCAAACATTATTCTCAATGGTGAAAACTGAAAGCATTTCCCCTAAAGTCAAGAACAAGACAAGGGTGCCCACTCTCACCACTACTATTCAACGTAGTTTTGGAAGTTTTAGCCACAGGAGTCAGAGAAAAAAAAGAAATAAAAGGAATCCACATTGGAAAAGAAGAAGTAAAACTCTCACTGTTTGCAGATGACATGATCCTCCACATAGAAAACCATAAAGACACCACCAGAAAATTACTAGAGCTAATCAATGAATATAGTGAAGTTGCAGGATATAAAATTAATACACAAAAATCCCTTGCATTCCTGCTGCTGCTGCTGCTAAGTCGCATCAGTCACATACGACTCTGAACGACCCCATAGATGGCAGCCCACCAGGCTTTGCCATCCCTGGGATTCTCCAGGCAAGAACACTGGAGTGGGTCTTGCATTCCTACACACTAACAATGAGAAAACAGAAAGAGAAATTAAGGAAACAATCCCATTCACCATTGTGATGTAAAGAATAAAATACTTAGGAACAAACCTACCTAAAGAAACAAAAGACCTATATATAGAAAACTGTAGAACACTAATGAAAGAAATCAAAGAAGACACAAATAGATGGAGAAATATCCCATGTTCATGGATCAGAAGAATCAATACAGTGAAAATGAGTATACTATCCAAAGCAATCTACAGACTCAATGCAATCCCCATCAAGCTACCAATGGTATTTCTCACAGAACTAGATCAAATAATTTCACAATTTGTATGGAAATACAAAAACCCTTGAATAGCCAAAGCAATCTTGAGAAAGAAGAATGTAACTGGTGGAAGGAACTTGCCTGACTTCAGACTATACTACAAAGCTACAGTCATCAAGAGAGTATGATACTGGCACAAAGACAGAAATATAGATCAACAGAACAAAAATAGAAAGCCCAGAGACAAACCCATGCACCTATGGACACCTTATCTTTGACAAAGGAGGCAAAAATATACAATAGAGAAAAGACAATCTCTTTAACAAGTGGTGATGGAAAAACTGGTCAACCACCTGTAAAAGAATGAAACTAGAACACTTTCTCACACCATACAGAAAAATAAACTCAAAATGGATTAAAGATCTAAATGTAAGACCAGAAACTATAAAACTCCTAGAGGAAAACATAGGCAAAACACTCTCTGACATAAATCACAGCAAGATACTCTATAACCCACCTCCCAGAGTAATGGAAATAAATACAAAAATAAACAAATGGGACTTAATTAGACTTAAAAGCTTTTTAACAACGAAGGAAACTATAAGCAAGATGAAAAGCCTTCAGAATGGGAGAAAATAATAGCAAACGAAGCAACTGACAAAGAATTAATCTCCAAAATATACAAGCAGCTCATGCAGCTCAATACCAAAAAAATAAACCCAATCAAAAAATGGGCCAAAGAACCAAACAGACATTTCTCCAAAGAAGACATACAGATGGCTAACAGACACACAAAAAGATGCTCAACATCACTCATCAGAGAAATGCAAATCAAAACCACAATGAGGTACCATCTCACGCTGGTCAGAATGGCTGCCATCAAAAAGTCTACAAACAATAAATGCTGGAGAGGGTGTGGAGAAAAGGGATCCTTCTTACACTGTTGGTTGGAATGCAAACTAGTACAGCCACTATGGAGAACAGTGTGGAGATTCCTTAAAAAACTGGAAATAGAACTGCCATATGACCCAGCAATCCTACTGCTGGGCATACACACCAAGGAAACCAGAACTGAAAGAGACACATGTACCCCAATGTTCATCGCTGCACTGTTTACATATCTAGGACATGGAAGCAACTTAGGTGTCCATAGGCAGACAAATGGATAAGAAAGTTGTGGTACGTATCTATTCAGTTCAGTTCAGTTGCTCAGTCATGTCCGACTCTTTGCAATCCCATGGACTGCAGCATGCCAGGCCTCCCTGTCCATCACCACCCCCGGAGTTGACCCAAACTCATCTCCATTGAGTCGGTGATGCCATCCAACCATCGCATCCTCTGTCATCCCCTTCTCCTCCTGCCTTCAATCTTTCCCAGCATCAGGGTCTTTTCCAATGAGTCAGCTCTTTGCATCAGGTGGCCAAAGTATTCGAGTTTCAGCTTCAACATCAGTCCTTCCAATGAACACTCAGGACTGATCTCCTTTAGGATGGACTAGCTGAATCTCCTTGCAGTCCAAGGGACTCTCAAGAGTCTTCTCCAATTACTCAGCAATTAAAAGATGCATCTGAATCAGTTCTAATGAGGTGGATGAAACTGGAGCCTATTATACAGAGTGAAGTAAGTCAGAAAGAGAAACACCAATACAATATATTAATGCATATATATGGAATTTAAAAAGATTGTAATGATGACTGTATGTGCCAGACAGCAAAAGAGACACAGATATAAAGAACAGACTTTTGGACTCTGTGGGAGAAGGCAAGGGTGGGATGATTTGAGAGAATACCATTGAAACGTGTGTATTACCATACATGACATAGATGATCAGTCCAAGTTTGATGCATGAAAAACAGGGCACTCAAAGCCAGTGCACTGGGACAACCCAGAGGGATGGGATGGGGAGGGAGATGGGAGGGGGGTTCAAGATGGTGGACACATGTACACCAGTGGCTGATTCATGTCAATGTATGGCAAAAACCACCACAATATTGTAAAGTAATTAGCCTCCAATTAAATAAATTAATTTTAAAAATCCAATCAACAAATCAGTGTAACCAACACCTGAAATACCCATAACATCCAAAGAACCCTGTTATAGATCACTCTCTTTTCTCATATACAAAATGCACATGACCCATGACCAAGAAAAAACACAAGCATATGCACTCTACTTTCTCTGAGACCATGAAAGTCATGGGAAGTTGAAACAGAGTTGAAACCACCCTCCTCCCTGAAAAAACAGGAGAATAAGTTTTGGAAACAAGAGCCTGGAGAAGCAGTCTGCCATCATCACATAGCACTGGACTGCACTCTTTCTATATCCAACCTGAGTTGCATCTAGGACAAAACCAATTTCAAATACACAGAAGGAAGAAAGAACAGAGATTTATTCATGAATGTCCATGAATGTCCTCCCCCCTCAATGGTACTCCTCACTGTCCTTTTGAGAACATTTCAAAATGGAGAAATGTCAAGAGCCCCACATCATTTATCTCCTTGCTTGTAGTTTACCCCATTATATGATAATTAGTTACCGATCTGCCTTTCTCAGGGTAGTACCTCTAGGAGTATAAGCAGTTAGATTCCATCCTTTGCCATTACATGTGAAGGAATGATATTTTTATACTTCTTTAACTTTTTCCTTTTTAGATTAAGCCCTCTGTTCCTTTGCCCACATCTGTTATTCTCTAGACTCACTTCAATTTTTAAAATATTTATTTGGTTGTGTGCTGGCTCAGTAGTTGTGGTGTACAGGCTTAGTGGCCCCTTGGTATGTGGGATCTTAGTTCCCCAACCAGGAATTGAGCCTGCATCCCCTGCATTAGGAGGCTGATTCTTAATCACTGGACCATCAGGGAAGTCCCGAGACTCACTTCAATTTTGCCTTCGTCTTTCTGACAGCCACGATCCTCAGGTACACTGTAAGACTTCAAGTCACTAAGTGAAAGCCCCTCTGGGGTAGAAAACAGGTCCCTGGTTTTTGTTCCACTTCCCCACTATGTCTGTGCAGTGCCCTTCACACAGAAGGAAAAAATCAAATAACCATTATTCAGATTATTTGTGGCCAGAAGACCTCTGCTCCCCCAGGGCAAATGAGATTCTTCACATGCCTCACCAAGATGCTGGGCCTCTCTGACCTTCTAACTGATGTAATTAAATAGTTACATCACTGTCTGTACTATCGACTCTTGTTCATCTGAAGCCACATGGAGGCTACTGGTTTACTTCACCCCTGAGCCTTTCTATCAGCTCTGGAAAAATTTCAGATATATAACATAAACTTTTCTCTGACCCTAAATTTGCTCAGCTGCCAAGGGAGGGATGGGAAGTGGGTCAGAAAAACATCTTAACCTTGGTACAACTTCCCACAGTAACGTAAGAGATCTCTGGACCAAACCTTCCCATTTAGAATGAACAATTTCTTGCCGACAGATACCCCGAAAGGTTTCAGAGGTAAAACCACACTGACAATAGCTGATGAGGAGGTTGCTGATGAGTAAATACACACTGTGTCTCCTACGGGAAATGGCTGGGGGAAGGGGAGAAGCCTGTGTGGACAGGGTAAAAAAAGGTGCCTTTTTTCTGATCATGCCTAAGTATCCCTTTTTTGTAAAACAGTTGAGCTGTTAACTTCTGTGCTAAGGCACGTATGCACTTTGGAAAGGTAATTTGAAAGCGAGTTGAGCCATGACAAATAGGGACAGCTGGCCTAATTGAATCATTTGATCTAAGACAGCTCAACTTGGTTATCCTCGCTGCAACCCACACCGATATTAGCGAGTGAATCATTAGCCATGAAATCATGTCGACTTTCCCGACTGCAGTGCTCTTGACATGACAGCGATCGCAGCCTGCCTTTCATTAGAGCCCCGATAAGTTCTTTAGTCTGTCAGGAAGACAACAAAGCAGCTTGGAAAACTTTTAGGCTGGGCCTCAGAAAGCCATTTGCTCCAACATGCCACATAGAGAATTTCAGAGAAAGACAGGGCTTGACTTAGCTACATGAGCAAGTCAGGGGCATCTAAGCAAGTTCTCCCAGGCTGGATGCTGTAAAGCCTCCCAGGCATCCACACTATGAAGGTAAAAAGACTTTACTTTGTGAGCACCAGTCTCTGGTCACCTGGGAGAGTGGGCTGTAAGTGGAATCATGATAAACTCTTTCACACTTGACCTACAGACATCCCTAATGGGAGTCTTCACATATGGAGGACAGTCTTGTCATCTTTCATTTGGTTTTTGCAAAAGGAATGCAAGGGGCGAGTTCCTCTTTTCACTGGGTTTGTCAAAGGTGAGGAGGTGTTTAAGGGGGCTCCAATGGACGGGCTGGTCCACTGGAATGTGGATCAAGCCCTGGGGTCCAGACAGCACAAAAACTTTAGGGAAACATACTACATCCATGTCTGGATGTGAGAGTTGGACTGTGAAGAAGGCTGAGCGCCGAAGAATTGATATTTTGAACTGTGGTGTTGGAGAAGACTCTTGAGAGTCCCTTGGACTGCAAGGAGATCCAACCAGTCCATTCTGAAGGAGATCAGCCCTGGGATTTCTTTGGAAGGAATGATGCTAAAGCTGAAACTCCAGTACTTTGGCCACCTCATGCGAAGAGTTGACCCATTGGAAAAGACTCTGATGCTGGGAGGGATTGGGGGCAGGAGGAGAAGGGGATGACAGAGGATGAGATGGCTGGATGGCATCACTGACTCAATGGATGTGAGTCTGAGTGAACTCCAGGAGTTGGTGATGGACAGGGAGGCCTGGCGTGCTGCGATTCATGGGGTCCCAAAGAGTCGGACACGAATGGGTGACTGAACAACAACAACAAAGCAATCTTTAGAAAACAGGAATAAAAAATGGCTTTTGTATATCCTTTGGAGGACAGGCTGAAACTCCAGTACTTTGGCCACCTCATGTGAAGAGTTGACTCATTGGAAAAGACTCTGATGCTGGGAGGGATTGGGGGCAGGAGGAGAAGGGGACAACAGAAGATGAGATGGCTGGATGGCATCACTGACTCAACGGACGTGAGTCTGAGTGAACTCCGGGAGTTGGTGGTGGACAGGGAGGTCTGGCGTGCTGCGATTCATGGGGTCGCAAAGAGTCGGACATGACTGAGCAACTGATCTGATCTGACCTGACTACATCCATCCCAGGGGGCGCTAGTGGTAAAGAATCCGCCTGCCAATGCAGGAGATCCAGGAGATGAGGGCTTGATCCCTGGGTGGGGAAGACCCCCTGGAGGAGGGCATGGCAACCCACTCAGTATTCTTGCCTGGAGAATCCCATGAACAGAGGAATCTGGTGGGCTACAGTCCATGGGGTGGCAAAGAGTCACATATGATTGAGCACAAATACACTACATCCTTAACTTGCTCCCTTCTTTAGGTCCCTCTCTCAAAACTGCCCCTGAGGGAACACTGGCCTTGATTCCTATCGCAAGCAGAGATGAGGACAAGGGCTTCTGTGTGGGTCAGGAAGAGGAAGGCAGGGAAGGACAGAAAGCAATACCAGATGCCTCTGTCTCCAGCAATGCTGCTGGAGATGCACACTTTGGAGTCTCTGAAAGGTGGCTCAGAACTGTCTGCAGGGGGCAGGAAGAAGGAGGCTCTTATCCACCTGCTGCTGCTCCCAGCTGGTCAGAGATGGCCTCACAGGAATTAACTCCTTACACCTCCCACATGTGAGTGTCTAGCCCTTTCCTTAGCTGCCCCACACAGAGCACTGGCACTGTTCAGAACAGCACAACCAAGGCAAGAAACAAACCAGCTGCTGTTCCCCCAGCCTTGCAAAGCCTTCCTAGAGCTGGTCTCCTGGCCTACAAGGTGGGCCGGTAAGATTTGGAAGCAATTACATTGATAAGAGTTATCAGAAATGGAAGTGTAGCTTGGATACTCTTTGTGGCAGGCAGGATGGAGAATAATTGATACATGTAAAGACTCCCCCAAAAGCCAGAGTAAACAACATTTGCAGATAACTTTTATGCAAAAAATGACATCAAGTTTAGAATGGAATGAAGCTGAGACCAAGAAACAAGATGGATATGGCTCACGTTCACAGCCATCTAAACAGTAGGTGGGTCTGAAAAGCAATGACAGAAATCTCTTATAATGAATGCTGAGTTGGAAAGCCCCCAAGCACTGTAAGTACCTGTGTGCATTACAGGCACAACAACCAGTCCAAATCACAAACTTTCTGAGCTAGACAGCAGCTTGGAATTCATCCCTTCTACACCTTTGATTATTACAAATAAGATAATCAAGGGATTGCCATGGTTGTCAGTGGTTAAGAGTCTACCTTGCAATGCAGAGGATAAGGGTTCAATCCCTGGTCAGGGAACTAAGATCCCACATGCCACAGAGAAACTAACCCCATCCACCAGAACTGAAATACACGAAGCTACTCAGAGACATGACAGGGTAGGGTCAAGAGCTACGATAAGATCCCTGGAAATTTAGGGAGGTGAAAGCTTACTGGAGATGTGAAGAAAGGGCTGGTAGGTGAGATGAAGCTTGAGGATGGTCTTTGAGGCACTTCAGGATGAAAGAAAATGGAGGAGGAATGATCCTCCTGTGGTCGAAGAGAGAGGACAGAGAAGCCTCAGTGCATGAGGGAACTGTAGCAGACAGCTCAACTCACCTCTCTGAGCTTATTTTATTTTCTCCTAAATGAGGAAGGGGTGCAGTTGTAGTAACAAAAAAATTTATTCACTGGAATCTTTCATGAAATGAACTGGTATTTTTCTGAAAGACCCTGATAAACCAAAGCAGACTTGAGTACTAAAGGTACTCCAGTAATGATATAAAACATAAAGAATGAAAGGTGTTTTTTGTTTTTGAGATGGAGTAGGATGGTGGGCTTCCCTGGTGGCTCAGGTGGTAAAGAATCTGCCTACAATGCAGGAGACCTGGGTTTGATCCCTTGTTTGAGGAGATCCCCTGGAGAAGGGCATGGCTACCCACTCCAGTATTCTTGCCTGAAGAATTCCATGACTAAGAGGATCCTGGTGGGCTACAGTCCGTGGGGTCTCAAAGAGTTGCACACGACTGAGCGACTAACTCTAAGAGAATACGAAGATGGGAAAAAAGAGGGAGAGAAGGGCAAAATAAATGATAGAATACGGTACCAAATATAATGTGACATGCTTCTAATGACCTCTCAGATACTCATGAAATCACACCCTAGGTCACACATGCTTAGAATGATGAGATTTCTTATGGAAACAAGTGGAGTTCTGCATCCCAGGTGGTCATGGGCAAAAATGGGTGTAGCATCAAGGATGTGGGAGTCAACGGGCATGTGTGCTACACTGTACAGTGTGAGGGCTCTATCCTCATGACCTGGGGCTGCCATAATGAGTGACCACAAAACGCGAAGCTAAAGACAACAGAAATGTGTTCTCTCACAGTTCTGGGGGCCAGGAATCCAAAACCAAGGTGTCAGCAGAAACTGGTTCCTCTGGAGGCTCTAAGGAAGAACTCTTCCAGCTTCTGGAAGATTCCAGCAATCTTTAGCATCCCTTGGCTTATACCTGCATCCTTCTGAACACTGCCTCTGTCATCACATGGCCTTTCTCCCTGTGAGTCTCTGGGTCTCTCCACATTTCTTTATCTTTACAGGGACACCAGTCTTTGGATGTAGGGTCCATTCTACTCAGTATGACTGCATCTTAAGTTGAGTACACCTGCAAAGATCCTATTTCCAAACAAGGTCACGGTCTCAGGGTTAGGACTTCAGGGTGTCTTTTTGAAGGACATGATTCAATTCACAATAGGCCCTGAAATATCCCTGAAATACTTTACTCTGAGGAGCTGAAAGTAGTTATGTAATAATTGAGTTATTAACTGACAGGCTCACAGAAGCAAGGACAATCCATTTTCTTGTGATGTTTTCATACAAAGCCTTAGACTCCTCTTGGCTGACCCAGAGTGTGGGGTCAAGGAGAGTGGAAGGACAGAGCTGATGGATCCTTACAGCTTCCCCAGTTCAACAGTAGTTCAGAGAAGCATGAGGTCCAGGTGATAGTGTTCAGGGTAGAGTCATCTGCTAACAGGCAGTCAAAGAACACAGTGCCCGGCCAAGCCTCACTACTCCTCAGGTAACTCTCTGGGAATCCAGCATATAGGAAGGCTCTCTGGCTCTATTTCACCCCTCACTCTTTTTCTTTCCTACCCTCATGTGGTTTAGGTGTGTTGATCCCAAGTCAGTACTTTAATGTTATGCAACAAAATCATCCACCTCGTTATTACACGATTCTGAATGCACGCCAAGGTTGAGCACACTTCTACCTCTCAGTTCTAATTATTACAGATCCTAATCAAGGCATTTCATAGGACTCCAGATTTATTATACTGTCTGGTAGCTTTAGGTCACATGCTTTTCTCCTTGACCTAAAAAACCCTTCCAATTTGCCTCTTATGGCCTAGAGAGAGTCTGATGAGTTTTAAGGGCTCAGACAGCTTGTCTGTTTTTTGACATCTCCTTTCCTCTCTGTTACTAATATTCTTTGCCTATCTACCACTCTTGCCCCCACCTATTGGAACCAGACTGGAAGGTTCTCAATACCCCCTCACTGAGCATCTCCATAGAACTCTCATAACTTGCCTGTGCTGTTACCCTTCTTTCTCTCTCTCTCTCTCTCTCTCTCTCTCACACACACACACACACACATTCATATTATTTCAACTGTGCTGTCAACCCCTTTAGGGCAGGATCCATGCCTCGTTCTTCCTTGCATGTTTTATAACACTGAGCAGAGTCTCTAACATATGGTAAGTTGGTTTTAAAATTATGAATATCGTGAAATTAAACTTGGGAAGCTTATTTCCATCTTTTTAGGGCCCAGACTCCCCTGAATCACAACATTTTCAAGGCAGTGAAGCTCACAAAGAGACAGGCAATTCATGTCTGGCTTATTCACACACACAAGGATAACATCCTACTCATTCTAACGAAGAGATTATGTTTATGGAGAGAGTGTAATTCTTCCAGGAATGGGCCCAGATTGTGCTAAAGATCTGGTGGAAGAGAGAAACAACACAGCTTTGTCTCTGCCATGAGGATATCAGGCTCAAGGGAGGAAACACACCTCAATGCCCATCTTCAAATGCCGCAGCAGAGATCTGGCCCCACGCAAAGTGAGATGCAAAGCTGTTGCTACTGCAAAGAAATTGGAAAATTCCTACCAGGCTGAACTTCCTTGTCATACTCGAAATAGGACTACTATGCTTACCCCACCCTTTTGAGGCTCTCTGGCTGGCTTCTACGTGCATTGTAATAGGCTCTGAACTAGCAAACTTTTGTTTTGTGGGTTTTGGGTTTCTTTTTTTTTTACTTTTTATTTTATATTGGAGTGTGGCTGATTAACAATGTTGTGACAGTTTCAGGTGGACAGCAAAGGGATCCAGCCATATTTATACATGTATCCATTCTCCCCCAAACTCCCCTCCCATCCAGGCTGCCACAAACATTGAGCAGATTTCCCCATGCTCTATAGTAGGACCTTGTTGGTTATCCATTTTAAATACAGCAGTGTGTACATGTCCATCCCAAACTCCCTAACTAACCCTTCCCCCACTTCCCCTCCTGACAACCACAAGTTCATGAACAAGCAAACTTTAAACCCAGGTGCCATAGACTGAATATTTGTGTCCCCAAGATTCATATGTTGAATCCTAATGCTTGATGCAATGGTACTAGGAGGTAGGGCCTTGGGGACATGCTCAGTCTGTGAGGGTAGAGCCCTCATGAACAGAATTAGTGCCTTATGAAACAGGCTCCAAGACAGTATGGTACTGGCACAAAGACAGAAATCTAGATCAATGGAACAAAATAAAAAGCCCAGAGATAAATCCATGCACCTATGGACACCTTATCTTTGACAAAGGAGGCAAAAATATACAATAGAGAAAAGACAATCTCTTTAACAAGTGGTGCTGGGAAAACTGGTCAACCACCTATAAAAGAAAGAAACTAGAACACTTTCTAACACCATACACAAAAATAAACTCAAAATGGATTAAAGATCTAAATGTAAGACCAAAAACTCTTAAGAGGTAAACACAGGCAGAACACTCTCTGACATAAATCACAGCAAGATCCTCTATGACCCACCTCCCAGAGCAATGGTAATAAAAATAAACAAGTGGGACCTAGTTAAACTTAAAAGCTTTTGCACAACAAAAGGAACTATAAGCAAGGTGAAACGGCAACCGTCAGAATGGGAGAAAATAACAGCAAATGAAGCAACTGACAAAGAATTAATCTCCAAAATATACAAGCAGCTCATGCAGCTCAATAACAGAAAAACAAACGACCCAATCAAAAAGTGGGCCAAAGAACAAAACAGACATTTCTCCAAAGAAGACATAAAGATGGCTAACAAACACATGAAAAGATGCTCAACATCACTCATCAGAGAAATGCAAATCAAAACCACAATGAGGCACCATCTCACGTTGGTCAGAATGGCTGCCATCAAATAGTCTACAAACAATAAATGCTGGAGAAAGTGTGGAGAAAAGGGAACCCTCTTACACTGTTGGTGGGAATGCAAACTAGTACAGCCACTATGGAGAACAGTGTGGAGATTCGCTAAAGAACTGGATATAGAACCGCCATATGACCTAGCAATCCTACTGCTGGGCATACACACCAAGGAAACCAGAATCGAAAGAGACACATGTATCCCAAAGAGACACATGTACCCCAATGTTCATTGCAGCGCTGTTTACAGTATCTAGGACATGGAAGAAACTAAGACGTCCATCAGCAGATGAATGGATAAAGAAGTTGTGGTACATATATACAATGGAATATTCAGTTCAGTTCAGTTGCTCAGTCGTGTCCGACTCTTTGCGACCCCATGAATTGCAGCACGCCAGGCCTCCCTGTCCATCACCAACTCCCGGAGTTCACCCAAACTCACGTCCATCGAGTCAGTGATGCCATCCAGCCATCTCGTCCTCTGTCGTCTGCTTCTCCTCCTGCCCCCAATCTCTCCCAGCATCAGAGTCTTTTCCAGTGAGTCAACTCTTCGAATGAGGTGGCCAAAGTATTGGAGTTTCAGCTTTAGCATCAGTCCTTCCAAAGAACACCCAGGACTAATCTCCTTTCGAATGGACTGGTTGGATCTCCTTGCAGTCCAATGGGCTCTCAAGAGTCTTCTCCAACACCACAGTTCAAAAGCATCAATTCTTTGGCCCTCAGCTTTCTTCACAGTCCAACTTTCACATCCATATACGACCAATGGAATATTACCCAGCTATAAAAAAAGAATGCATTTGAGCCAGTTCTAATGAGGTGAATGAAACTGGAGCCTATTATATAGAGTAAAGTAAGTCAGAAAGAGAAACACCAATACAGTATATTAATGCATATATATGGAATTTAGGAAGACAGTAACGACAAGCCTACATGCAAGACAGCAAGAGACAAAGATGTAAAGAACAAACTTTTGGACTATGTGGGAGAAGGCAAGGCTGGGATGATTTGAGAGAATAGCATAGAAATGTGTATATTACCATATGTGAAATAGATGACCCGTCCAAGTTTGAAGCATGAAACAGGGCACTCAAAGCTGGTGTACTGGGACAACCCAGAGGGATGGGATGGGGAGGGAGGTGGGTAGGGGGTTCAGGATGGGGGACACATGTACATCCATGGCTGATTCATGTCGGTTCAGTTCAGTTGCTCAGTTGTGTCTGACTCTTTGTGACCCCATGAATGCAGCACGCCATGCCTCCCTGTCCATCACCAACCCCCAGAGTCCACCCAAACCCATGTCCATTGAGTCCGTGATGCCATCCAACCATCTCATCCTCTGTTGTCCCCTTCTCCTCCTGCCCTCAATCTTTCCCAGCATCAGGGTCTTTTCCAACGAGTCAGCTCTTCGCATCAGGTGGCCAAAGTATTGGAGTTTCAGCCTCAACATCAGTCCTCCCAATGAACACCCAGCACTGACCTCCTTTAGGATGGACTGGTTGGATCTCCTTGCAGTCCAAGGGACTCTCAAGAGTCTTCTCCAACACCACAGTTCAAAAGCATCAATTCTTCAGCTTTCAGCTTTCTTCACAGTCCAACTCTCACATCCATACATGACCACTGGAAAAACCATAGCCTTGACTAGACGGACCTTTGTTGGCAAAGGAATGTCTCTGCTTTTTAATGTGCTGTCTAGTTTAGTCATAACTTTCCTTCCAAGGAGTAAGCATTTTTTAATTTCAATCGCCATCTGCAGTGATTTTGGAGCCCCAAAAAATAAAGTCTGACACTGTTTTCACTGTTTCCCCATCTATTTCCCATGAAGTGATGGGACCGGATGCCATGATCTTCATTTTCTGAATGTTGAGCTTTAAGCCAACTTTTTCACTCTCCTCTTTCACTTTCATCAGAGGCTCTTTAGTTCTTCTTCACTTTCTGACATAAGGGTGGTGTCATTTGCATATCTGAGGTTATTGATATTTCTCCTGGCAATCTTGATTCCAGCTTGTGCTTCTTCCAGCCCAGCGTTTCTCATGATGTACTCTGCATATAAGTCAAATAAGCACGGTGACAATATACAGCCTTGACATACTCCTTTTCCTATTTGGAACCCGTCTGTTGTTCCAAGTCCAGTGATTCATGTCAATGTATGGCAAAAACCACCACAATATTGTAAAGTAATTAGCCTCCAATTAAAATTAAAAAAAAAAAAAAAAAAAGGTTTCCAGAGACATCCCTTGTCCTTTTCACTCTGTAGAAACACAGCCAGAAGCTGCTGTCTATGAACCAGAATATGGTCAATCTGGCCTTGATCTCGGACTCCCCAGCCCCAGGACTGGTGAGCAACACATCTATACTGTTTGTAAGTCACCCAGCCTGTGGCAATTTGTTAGGGCAACCTTAGGGGACTAACTGTGGAAAATTCTGAAAGAGATGGGAATACCAGACCACCTGATCTGCCTCTTGAGAAATTTGTATGCAGGTCAGGAAGCAACAGTTAGAACTGGATATGGAACAACAGACTGGTTCCAAATAGGAAAAGGAGTATGTCAAGGCTGTATATTGTCACCCTGTTTTTTTAACTTATATGCAGAGTACATCATGAGAAACGCTGGACTGGAAGAAACACAAGCTGGAATCAAGATTGCCGGGAGAAATATCAATAACCTCAGATATGCAGATGACACCACCCTTATGGCAGAAAGTGAAGAGGAACTCAAAAGCCTCTTGATGAAAGTGAAAGTGGAGAGTGAAGAAGCTGGCTTAAAGCTCAACATTCAGAAAATGAAGATCATGGCATCCGGTCCCATCACTTCATGGGAAATAGATGGGGAAACAGTGGAAACAGTGTCAGACTTTATTTTTCTGGGCTCCAATATCACTGCAGATGGTGACTGCAGCCATGAAATTAAAAGACGCTTACTCCTTGCAAGGAAAGTTATGACCAACCTAGATAGCATATTCAAAAGCAGAGACATTACTTTGTCAACAAAGGTTCGTCTAGTCAAGGCTATGGTTTTTCCAGTGGTCATGTGTGGATGTGAGAGTTGGACTGTGAAGAAAGCTGAGTGCCGAAGAATTGATGCTTTTGAACTGTGGTGTTGGAGAAGACTCTTGAGAGTCCCTTGGACTGCAAGGAGATCCAACCAGTCCATTCTGAAGGAGATCAGCCCTGGGATTTCTTTGGAAGGAATGATGCTAAAGCTGAAACTCCAATACTTTGGCCACCTCATGCGAAGAGTTGACCCATTGGAAAAGACTCTGATGCTGGGAGGGATTGGGGGCAGGAGGAGAAGGGGATGACAGAGGATGAGATGGCTGGATGGCATCACTGACTCGATGGACATGGGTTTGGGTGAACTCCGGGAGTTGGTGATGGACAGGGAGGCCTGGCGTGCTGCAATTCATGGGGTCGCAAAGAGTCGGACACGACTGAGCGACTGATCTGATCTGATCTGATCTGAGGGGACTAAGGAGGCCTAAGGAGAGCAATGAGGCCTCCACACAAGCCCCTCTAAGTGCCATGTCACTAAGCAAAGGTGAACAATAATGGAATCTTTGGCAATAGGATCCACTGCTTTCAAGTCTGTGATTTTTGTTTCCATTTTTCACAATACAAATACCCCCCTAATTTTTCAGGGTTCACTAGGCAGTTTGGAAGAGAATGTGTCTACCTTTTCAAAGATGTCCAGTGTTTTCCCCAAATATTTCCATTCTTTATTCTTCCCTGATCTGCACATCATTTTCTCCTGAGCAGACAACATGCTGTGTACCAGCTGGGCCCAGACTGCAGAAGGCTTGTCTCCAAAGTAGGTACATGTCCAGAGCATTGACAAAAGACAAGAGAAAACTGCCCAGAGGAAGGTTTTCTAGGAATAGATGAAGTAAAACGATCTAAATCTAGGTTGTCATCATTGTACATCAGGTGGCAGAAATTTTTTTAAAGCATAATGTCAAATGCAGATACTACTGTATGTGTACAAATTTATTTTTCAATGTATATTCCCATGCCTTCACTCTTTGCCCACTACGACCTACAGGAAGGAAAGAAAAAAGGGAGGAAGAGGGGGAGGGAGGAAGGAAGCAAGGGAAAGTTGCAATAATTTGTTTTAAATAAGACCAAGTAGCTCTAGTTGAGCCCC
Organism: Bos mutus; assembly: GCF_027580195.1. Classification (NCBI taxonomy): domain Eukaryota; kingdom Metazoa; phylum Chordata; class Mammalia; order Artiodactyla; family Bovidae; genus Bos; species Bos mutus. The sequence continues at coordinate 52,333,842 of NC_091630.1, read as the reverse complement.
CAATCTTGACAGCATGTTATAAGCGTCACTGACTGTTTTGTGATTAATAATGGAAGAACTTATTTTCAATCAACAACAAAAAAATACTCCAAGCATTGTCAGTGAGTCACTTTCAAGTTATCTGCTCCCCAGCTCCTATCAAAACTCCTGCTGTTAAAAAGCTATAGAAACAAGCAAAGAAAACAATTCTCAGAATGGTACACACCAGACCTCCTTCAGTTCTATGCTCTGACCTCATGGAACCATGTTACTGAAGTCCCTCACAAACGTGTTCTCCCTGCGCTACAGTTTCACCCTAAGGGAAATTTACCCCCGCATGTTATTAAAATTGGGTCGAGGTGAAGGCCATGATTCACTGTCATATGTGGGCCCTCTGTAAGTGACTTGGTTTGGAATTCAAGGGACAGAAGAGTTCTGTTTCATTTGGGGAGGTGGACTGGTGACTGGAGGAGAAATTTTACTCCACGTTTGACCTCTGAATACTGAAAGTGCCAAAGTTGGAGATGTGGGTTCGATTCCTGGGTCAGGAAGACCCCCTGGAGAAGGAAATGGCAACTGACTCCAGTATTCTTGCCTGGGAAATCCTATGGACAGAGGAGCCTGGCGGGCTGCAGTCCATGGGGTCACAAAGAGTCAGACATGACTGAAGCTACTCAGCACACCACAAACACCCAGTAACTATGGCAACCAGTGTGGGCTGTCTATGTGGGGACCCCTTGAAGTCAGGCAAATGGACACCTTGTGGTTATAAACATGAACTCCCAGACCTAACTGGAGGCCCTTCTTCGTGCACACCTAATACACCCAGGAATCCCTTGTCCCAGGAGTGTTTACCAGTCCGATAGACTGTAAACTCGGGTAGCCTGGCATTCCCAGAGCGTAGTGCAGGCTGGGCACTGAGCAAAAGTTTGATGAATGAATAACTGAAAAAATGAAATTCAGGTAGAGAAGCGATTTGCATGAAAGCAGGGCAGAGATTAATGTATGGCAGGAAAAAGAAAAAAAGAGGTTTCTTATGTAGCTTAGAAAACAAGAAATACTCAGTAAAAACCCCAACCTCTGGGATTTCCCCGGTGATCCAGTGATTTGGACTGTCACCTTCCAATGCAGGGGGTGTGGGTTTGAGTCCTGGTGGGGAAACTAAGGTCTCACATGCCTGTGGCCAAAAAACCAGAACATAAACAACAGAAGTAATACTGTAACAAACTCAATGAAAACTTTAAAAATGGTCCACATCAAAAAAAAAAAAAAAAGCAAAGAAACCCCAACCTCTGCCATTCGAGCCCAGTTAAGCTGCAATGTGACATCTGATTGCCCAGGCCCTACACCACCACAGCCCTCACACTGAAATCACAATTTACTTCCCCAAAGTTAAACTTCATTAAATATTGGTTTAATTTAATGTTTTCCAGATTAATTCAAGATTAATTTATATCCAGGCATTTGCACAGCCCAAGCAGTATCTCTCCTTTCTGTCACTTCTATCATCCGACAGACAGCAGAAAAAAGGAAAATGTATGGTGACGGAGTGCCAGGATAGAGTAAATAGAGGGAGATGTAATTAAACTATTACATATCTTTACCTCAAGAGTGGGGGAAAAAAAAACACCATAAATTTGCCAGTGAGTAGAGTAGTATGCATATCAGGAAGCCTGATAAACAAAAACTTTGCACAGGAAAAGTGGGGTTTACAAGAGGACCTGGGCTGAAAATCAGATCCTGTACTTAACCCTTCATAGTTTTCCTAAAGGGCTTCCCAGGAGGTGCTAGTGGTAAAGAATCTAACCAACAATGTAGGAGATGCAATCTAGGACACGTGAGTTCAATCCCTGGGTCAGGAAGGTCCCCTGGAGGAGGAAATGGCAACCCACTCCAGTACTCTTGCCTGGAGAATTCCATGGACAGAGGAGCCCGGAGGACTACAGTTCATGTGGTCGGAAAGAGTTGGAGCTGACTGAGGAACTGAGCGCACATGCGTGCGTGCACACACACACACACTTTTCTTAAGTCTCATAATGTGTATTTTTGCTGAAAGAATCTTTTATCTTTTGTCCAGTCTATCCTAATCCAGTCTACCTTGACCAGCTAGAGAAGCCAGTGATAGAAACAAAGAAGGAGCAGTGAGAGAAATGAGAAGACGGCAAAGAAAAGGGGGTCGCCTGATCACAGAAGTTAAAGAAGCAATGAGGGATCTGTCACTACTTTAAATAAAAAAGTCACGAGGATTTTGATCTTCATATGATGATCATCCATCCCATCAACCCTTTATTCTTAAATACAGCTTCACTGTGTTTCAACAATTTCCTTGGATAAAGAAGCACATGAAAAATACCTTGTTGCAAAAGTATAAACCTGAAATGTGAAAAACAAATGCATGTTACAATCAGACCAAGATACTTACATGATGTAAAACATTAAATAAATAAACCATTTAGACTAGTCCTCTTAAATTGAGCAAATGGAATCCAACAGGACAGCTGTTAATATTATCTTCCTCCATAAAGAGAAACCTTGATGACTCATTTAGAGCTTCATAAATTGTAGCTTTTCCCCTGCTTGGTATAAAGAGGGATTTTTCATCCCGTCTGTGATTTAGTATGTATGGCTAGCCTTCATATACAATGTAAGATCATATCAGCCCATTCTTCCAGATCTGAAAACTCTCGCTCACTCAAGCACCATGCACCTCATTCAAGCAAATTCACTGATATTAAGCTGAAAACACACACACATTTAGTGGCAATCTAATTCCTCCAATTTATTTCTGCATAAACCCAATTCCAAGATAGCATGCTTTTTTGAATATATATATAGCATACATGTATATGTGTGTGTATATAATGCATACATGTATATGCATTATAGAAGAATTGCAAGAAAGTTATTGTTAAGAAATAAATCATCTCAAAACAATCTGAAGACTTCGTGTATTTCTCTGAAATTGCATCTTTCTCCTTTCCTTCACCTAAGATCATTGCTTCTTTACATTGACTTTATGTGCATGCAAGATGGTGGACCACCCTATGAGAAATACTGGACTATTCTTTCTGAGTTATCAAGGTTTATACCAAAGGTTTAGGGCTTCCTTCGTGGCTCAGTGGTAGAGAAACCTCCAGCCAATGCAGGAGACCTGGGTTAGATCCCTGGGTCTGGAAGATCCCTGGGTGGGGAAGATCTCCTGGAAAAGGAAATGGCAACCCACTCCAGTATTCTTGCCTGGAGAATTCCATGGACAGAGGAGCCTGGCAGGCTACAGTCCATGGGGTCACAAAGAGTCAGGCACGACTTAGCGACTAAACAACAACAAATATCAAAGGTTAATGAACTTTCTTGCTCAAATAAAAGTTATAAAAAAGAAACAGTTTGTAAAAAGGATCAAAACAAGGGCGTTTTGGTTAGCACTGGGGAGGAGGTTCCAAGATTTGTGTTTCTGGTTCTTCCTCTCTCTCTCTCCTACAACTGCAGCCCTGGAAGCAGCTCAAGAAGTCCCTAAGTCTATGACCAGTGACAAAGAAACACCCAGTGCCAATCCCATTGAATACTGCTGTCCAGTCGCTAAGTCGCGTTTGATTCTTTATGACCCCATGGACTGCAGCACACCACGCCAGGCTTCCCTGTCCTATCTCCCAGAATTTGTTCAAACTCATGTGCACTGAGTCAGTGAAGGCATCCAATCATCTCGTCCTCTGTCACCCACTTCTCCTCCGGCCTTCAGTTTTTCCCAGCATCAGGATCTTTTCCAAAGAGTCAGCTCTTCACATCAGGTGGTCAAAGTACTGGACCTTCAGCTTCAGCATCAGTCCTTCCAATGAATATTCAGGGTTGATTTCCTTTAGGATTGACTGGTTGGATCTCCTTGCTGTCCAGGGGACTCTCAAGAGTCTTCTTTAGTACCAGTTAAAAAGCATCAATTCTTCGGTGTTCAGCCTTCTTTATGGTCCAACTCACACATCTGTACATGACTACTGGAAAAACCATAGCTTTGACCATACAGAATATAATTGAATAGAATTCAAAGTAAAAATAACTCATTGTGTAGGCTTGACTATAAGACAAAGGAAGCTGGGAAACAAACCTTGGGTATATTTTAAACATAATTTGTAAAAAGTGTTTACTAGTACGATTTGATTATACACACAATTTGTATGTGTGAAAGTCCCATACCTGGCACGTGGTAGGTATGCAAATACACCTTAAGTGAATTGGTGCCTAATTCATTTTGAATCTTTGATAAAATAGAGTTTAAGCAAGAGACATTGTTCTGTGATTCTAAGTTTTAGGTGCAATCTACGACATAGTAATAGCCACAGTTTCTTCCACTGGAGTGTTTCCAGGCAACAAAAGTAGTGGATTTGTTAAGTTACCCATGGCAAACCACAGCACCCTGAACACCTGCTGAAAGAAAGAATATTCTAGTTACAAATGTGATTTGAACATGCTGTCTAGAGCAGATCTACTCTGCATGAAACATGTAGCCAAAGTGAGAAAGGAATGGAATGGAATATTCAAATAGGGAAAAATAGGTGGGTGGCTACATATTGGTATAAATGGAACATCATGTAGAGAAATGTGTTCTTTCTCTCTGAATTTACATTTTATACACAAAACACATAATTAATACTAGGCCATAAGGAAAACTTCCTGAAATTATTTTAGGGACAGTTTGCTAAATTGTTGCCACATACAGAAGTCCCTCCCCACCAAGTACTGGTCAAAATATGATCTGTAATGGCAAAACGAACACAGAAGTTGAAATTTGGTGTGAAAACTCTTCCCCTCATAAGCCCATTGGTTTCTGTTGACTGTCTTGGCCTTCAGTCAAGAGAAGCTGGCATGGGCTGTTGCCTAGCAACAGTCCGTAGTGCACTTTTCTACCCGTCCATGGAAATGCTGCCTCTGGACTTCATGCCATTCGGCACCACGGTTTTGTAGATAATGATGACTTCTTAGGAACTTTCTTCTCTCCCTCCAGATGAGTGCCTGAAGATTATTTTAATACTTCCCCCTTCATCACAAACATTGCACTTGGCTTATAAAAAGACCAGGAAACAAGAAGGGACATCCATTGGCAACCGTTAACTTCTCTGACCAATGACAGAGGGACCAACAGAATAATACCTCTTATTAAGGATGCAATATATTTTCTTGGAATGAACTGTGACGATTTCACACTACCCATATTAATGTTCAGGCTTCCAAAGTGGCACTAGCAGTAAAGAGCCCGCCTCCCAGTGCAAAAGATGCAAGAGACGTGGGTTCAGTCCCTGGGTCAGGAAGATCCCCTGGAGTAGGAAATGGCAACCCGCTCCAGTATTCTTCCCTGGAGAATCCCATGGAGAGAGGAGCCTGGTGGGCTACCGTCCATGGGGTTGCAAAAAGTCAGACATGACTGAAGCGATGCATGCATGCTAATGTTTAATTAATACTGTCTCCATGACACACACAGCACTGTTTAGGATATTGTATCTCAACAACACAGACACTTGTTTCTCTCCTCATGCACCTTATTTGCTTATTCTTGAATCTTTCTGGAGGCTATATGTTCACTCATAAAAATACATTCCAAATCCTGGTATATTCCAGCTAAAAGGGAGGTCTTATTTTTTAAAACCAACAAATATTTTCAAGCCTAATTCAGGTGACTACAACCCTAGTTGGTCAGGCCTGGGCAAACCAAATTAGGAACTCCAGGAAACCAAGTCAGATGACCAGGAATCCTACCTGTGTGGGTACCATGCCCCACAGACATGGTAACAAGAAATTGGGGAAACTCATAGTCATGTCACACAATTGAGACTTTCAAATCCAAAACAAAGAATAAAGGTTTCTTTCTTTCTTTTTTTTATAGAAGGTATCTCTGAAATCCCAGAAAATAATTTACCAGGAGGTAGGAAAGAAATACGGAGAAGGCAATGGCAACTCACTCCAGTACTCTTGCCTGGAGAATCCCAGGGACGGGGGAGCCTGGTGGGCTGCTGTCTATGGGGTCACACAGAGTCAGACACGACTGACATGACTTAGCAGCAGCTGGAAAGAAATAAGGGCTTCCCTGATGGCTCAACGGTAAATAATCTGCCTGCCAACACAGGAGACACAGGTTTGACCCCTGATCAGGGAAGATCCCCTGGAGAAGGAAATAGCAACCCACTCCAGTATTCTTGCCTGGGAAATTCCACCAACAGAGGAGCCTGGCGGGCTACAGTCCATGGGGTTGCAAAGAGTTGGACACGACTGAGTGACTAACACTCTCACATGATCATAATTTAATAGCATCAACTCACATTAGTCACTAAACTTTCTGTCCTAGTGGGTAGCCGACAGGGTGAGGTGGAGACTGGAAAGCCTGGTGTCAATACCCGCCACCTTCACAGGCAGTCAGTACCTTACAGTGGTGACTGGGTCTTCATGTGACTCTGATTAAAAGTAGAATACATGTTGCTGGAGTCAACTGTGAGGCAGCAGCTGAATGAAGTCAGGACTGGAGGGTGACTTTAGCAAAACTCAGCAAAGGGTTTTAATGATAGACACATTTTTCAATGAGATGAGCTTTGCCCAGGCCCTACTGGGTGTTTCTTTGAGCTATCATGGTGAGTCACAGGTTTGACAAAAGCCTTCCCTCACAACTCTGAGGCATTAGGAGGTTGTCAGAAAATTCACTCTTTGTGGTGGAGATCTGTTTTTGAAGTTGTACAGAATTACTGATTAATGAGTTCTCGTAGTCTTCTTTTATAGCTGGGTGCATCTGGACAAGGCTCAACTACAAAGGACCCGGGTGTGTACATCATTAATCCTAACATCCCAAGACGTTTCTGGTCTCATTGTCACCTACTCTGCTTGCCTTTGTTTCTGGAGACCTGAGACCTCCAACAGGCTGATTAGCAGAATCGTTCATTCTTCTCAGGTAGCTTTTTAAAATCATTATTATGACGGTGCATCAAATTCTCTAGGCAAAGCGATAGAGCATGTGGGCCGTCTGTCTGTAATAAACTTCTCTAGTCAAATGCCCATGCACTTTGGGCAGACAGGGAACAGATCACAACTTCTGAAAACCACTGTATTGGTAGTAAACACTCTCAGAAAAGAAAGACAGGGACTTCCCTGGTCGTCCAGTGGTTAAGAATCTGCCTGCCATCGGTCCCCAACACAGAGGACATGGGTTCAATGCTGTTTGGGGCAGAGTCCTCATGCCACAAGGCAACTGAGCCTGTGCACCACATTTACTGAGCGCCCACTCTAAAGCCCTTGAGCCCAGACAAAAGAAGACACCACAACAAGAGTAGCCCCTGCTTGTGCAACAAAGACTCAGTGCAGCCAAAAATAAAGAAAAAAAGAAAAGAAAGACAATTGGCTAAGACATAATACTCAAAGGGTCAGCTTGGCACTAAAAATATTTCCCAAATAAGTAAATTATATGTTAATAAACCCTCTACCAAGACATCAGTTGCAATATTCTTCAATCTATCAAGTTCCTACATAATGCTGATAACAGAAAATGTTGTTGTTTAGTCATTAAAGTCATGTCTGACTCTTTATTGACCCCATGGACTATAGCCCACCAGGCTCCTCTGTCCATGGGATTCCCCAGGCAAGAATACTGGAATGTGTTGCCGTTCCCTTCTCCAGGGGATCTTCCTGACCCAGGGATTGAACCCGAGTTTCCTGCATTGGCAGGGGTTTCTTTACACTGAGCCACAAGGGAAGCCAGATAATAGAAAACAGATTTACCTTTTTAGTCAGAATAATTTTTAAATTTTCCTAAAAATACAGAATACAACAAATATCCATTTCCCCATCACTCCCAATGAATCAATGTTAATAGTTTGTCACATTTAAAATTTTTAATAAAATAATAGCTAACATTTATTGAGGGTTAACCATATATATATATGTATATATATATATACATATATATATATATGTAGTATTCCAAGTACTTTACATGCATTAATTTGATTAAATCTTACAAAAACCCTATGAGATAGGGTTGTTATTATCTTAGTTTTACAGAGAAGAAACTGAGGTACAGAATTTTAAGCCATGCCAAGTCAAGATACTTAAAAGGCTGTGTTACTTTGCTAGGGCTACCATAACACAGTTCCAAACACTAGGTGGCTTAAACCACAGAAATTTATTATCTCATAATTCTGGAGGCTAGAAATCTGAAACAAAAGTATGTACAGAGGGACTTCCCTGGTGGTCCAGTGGTTACGAGTTCGCCTTGCAATGCTGCGGACACGAGTTCAATCACTGGTCAGAGAACTGAGACAGGACCCCACGTGTTCCAGGGAGCAGCTGAGGCTGTGCCACAACTAGAGAGTCTGTGTACCGCAACGCAAGATCCCGCGTGACCCGACTTAGACACAATGCAGCCTAATATATGTATAAAGTGTCTAAACAATTGGTTTCCACTGAGGCCTCTCTCCTTGGCTTGTAGACAGCTGTCTTCTCTCTGTGTGTCTATGCCCTAATTTCCTTTTCTTATAAAAGGACACCAGCATACTGGATTAGGGCCCACACTAACGACCTCATTTTTAATTTAATTACCATTTTAAAGGTCTTATCTCCAAATACAGTCAGATGAAGTATGGGACCCAATCCAGCAAAGAACAGAAGCTGAGCTGGTATTCATTCCCAGAAAGCCATGACCTTGTTGTCCACAATGCAGTTGCCTCTGATAACAATGAAATCCCACCGCACACTTTCTCAAACCCAGACTCCCCACCCCAGCCCCAGAGGCACACCGTCATGAAATGTATGTTTCTTTCAGAAGTTATCCTTTATATTAATAACATGCATCCATAACCTTATGTTTTTCTAACAAGTATTAACAATATCTTCATCCTTCTCCCAAACAAGGCAAGAATCTTAAAATGTGTTAACTTCTCTCCAAGTAGCATCCCATGCTCCCATTTCATGTAAGCAACGTCTAATATCTTAACCATCATTTTAACCACTTTTCTCCCCAAATTAGTGAGTAGTGCCACTGATTAGTCACAAGGTATTTGGGCAGACCAACATATTTGGCTGATTTCTTTGGTCACAATTTCTTCTTGCATTTGAGCTCATTTTGCTTATTGCTAAAGTGTCTGTATGAGCCTTTCTTTCAATGAGAGTCTGAAAATAGGCATGTGCTTCATCTATGTATAGCCAGAAATGTTCATCACTCTTCGGATACTTTTAGGTTCAAGTTCTTTCCCCTCAGTGCTTAGGTAACAGGATTCCAGTGTTTTCCAGCATCTACTGTTCCTGGCATTTAATTCCTATGCTTCTGTCATTTGTTTCTAAGTTTGTTTTTTCTAACATTTGTCTTTAACTGTTTTCCCTCTTCTTTCTTAAACTTTTGCAGTTTAACTCTTATGTGTCTAGATATGGGTTTGTTCCTATTTACTCTGCTTAGGGGCTTCCCAGGTGGCTCAGTGATAAAAAATCCACCTGCCAATGCAGGAAATGTGCATACGATCCCTGGGTGGGAAGATCCCCTGGAGGAGGAAATGGCAACCCACTCCAGTATTCTTGCCAGTATGTCTTGCGTGGACAGAGGAGTCTGGTGGGCTACAGTTCATGAAGTCGGAAAGAGAGTGACTGAGCATGTAAGCACACACACCGTGCTTAGGGCACATACATTTTTCCCATTCTAGAAAACTCTTTACCATTACCTCTTCAAAGGCTTCTCCCTTCTATTCTTTTTATTTTATCATTCTAGATCTCTAATAGAAAAAACTGTCACTTCGCATTGTATCTTATCTTCCATGCCCCTTATCTTCTTTTTCTCCAATTCCTATGTCTCAGGTCATGTTTCCAACACTGTTATCTACTCTACTTCACTGGTTCTCTCTCCTTTTGTGTATCTAGTCTATTGTTTAACCTATAAAACAAACATTTCCTTCCAAAGCACAAGTTCTTTCCAAAATTCTCATTTCCTAGCATCCTGTGAAAAGCTAACGCTCATTTCAAAGAGCTTTATTCATAAAGCTCAGGATACTATAGAAAAATGTTTTATCCAAATGCAACCACAACAACAACAGAAGCCCAAACCTTATTGTGGTTGTCACTTTTAAAGCAGTTCATCGATGATCTATTATATGCTTTGCTTTCACCAAGAATGTGTACTAGGAATGGCAGTAAAGCAACGCATTTCCCAGAATGGTAATGAAGTGCAGCCAAAATAGAGATAATTATTTTAATTAATGGTAATGATTTTAACGGTTGAACATTTTAACTAATTAATTATGATTGATTGCTTGTTACTAATCAAGGAATATGAGTCAAAGTTGTAATTGAAAAACCAGGAGCAATGGGCTTTGCAGAGAGCATATCACAACCCTACTGGGATCAGAAGCACGACTTTTGCCTTGAACATTGCATCCAGGAGCATTCCAGTCCTTTCTCTTTCATTTATTCCTAAGACAGACTGCTAGGGTGTTGATTTTTCAGTGCTGTGATTAGGATCCTTTATCAGAAATGGGGAAACAAAATGTGAAAAGTGAATACATTTCAAGAAATACATATATTATTTTTACATATTATATTATTCATCTAAATTTTATTCTTGTTAAGCTCTCGAGACTAAGCATTCTTTTTCAGATAAAGATTCTAAATACAAGAAGCCACCCAATTGGTTTATTCAAGCAATCTGAACTTTTAATATTTAATTTTTATTAGAGTACAATTGCTTTACAATATTGTGGTAGTTTCTACTGGATAGCAAAGTGAATCAACTATATGTATACATATATCCCCTCTTTTCTGGATTTTCCTCTCATTTGGGTCACCCCAGAGCACTGAGTAGGGTTCCTTGAGCTATACATTAGTATAGCTAATGTATAGTTCTCATTAGTTATCTATGTTATATGTAGTATCAGTAGCGTCCCAATCTCTCAAACTCATAAATACATGAAACACTTCATGAATTTGCATGTCATCTTTGCACAGGGACCATGCTAATCTTCTCTGTATTGTTCCAATTTTAGTATATGTGCTGCCAAAGCGAGCACCAGACAATGTGAATTTTTAATAGCATATTGCCTAAGAATTCGTTTCCCAGTAGTTTTATATTTAGTATGTGGACACTGGATTGTCAAACCCTTAAAAACCTAACAAACTAAAGATAGAACTCCTAAGACCAGTGAATTAAACTTCTTTTCACTCTTTAGTCTAATGATTCTAATTGAGGCAAATCAACATCTCAACACAACCTGGGATTTATCTTGAGATTTACCATAATTCATTCTGCATTAGTAAATACAGCAATGTAGTCATTTTCATCCTAAATAATCCTTTTACTATAAATAAAAGTCATGTTGCACCACTTTAATTTGTAGATAAGGAGAGCTGAGGGAGGGACCATAGGAATAGTAGAGTGAGAATCGGGCATGGCCAGTTTGGAAAAGGGCAGAAGGTCAATGCAGCCATGGTACAGAGTATGAAGATAGGAGTGTGGCAAGAAATGAGGCTGGAGGGGTAGACAGGAGCTAAATGGAGCCTCTTGTTTGTCACACTATTTAAAGGGTCCTCAGGACAAAGAGGAAATGCTGGAGATCACTCAGGAGGGGATGACATAATCAAATGTATCTTAAAGTGAAGTCACTCAGTCATGTCCGCCTCTTTGCAATCCCATGGACTGTAGTCTAACAGGCTCCTCTGTCCATGGGATTTTCCAGGCAAGAGTACTGGAGTGGGGTGCCATTGCCTTCTACAGGGGATCTTCCTGACCCAGGGATCAAACCCAGGTCTCCTGCATTGCAGGCAGACGCTTTATCCTCTGAGCCACCAGGGAAGCCCACAAATGTATCTTAAGCAAGTTCATTCTAGTGCACCTGCTAGAAGATTTCTAGGGGTGAGGAGAAAAGTCAGGAAGGATGCTGTCCCCACAGTCCAGATGACAAACAATGAGAAGTGATATCAAGGCAACGACAGGGGCCTCTCTGGAATAAGAATACCTGGATTTGGTCAGAAATTTACTGAATGTATGTATGTAAGTGGGCTTCCCCTGTAGCTCATTCGGTAAAGAATCTCCCTGCAATACATAAGACCCTGGTTAGATTCCTGGGTCGGGAAGATCCCCTGGAGAAGGAAATGGCAACCCACCCCAGTATTCTTGCCTGGGAAACCCCATGGACAGAGAGCATCCTGGCAAATTACAGTCAATTGGGTCACAAGAGTCAGACAAAACTTAAAGACTAAACTACCAACACCACCACGTATGTATGTAATTAACAATTAAAAGCATGATGACTACAAAGAAAGTTCAAGCTTGAGAGAAAGGACTGAGCTATTTGGAACCTGTTAAAATCAAGGTACGGAAGACACTCTGGTTATCTCATGTTGTATCCACTTCTTTCTGCCTATCCCATCCAACAGTCGCACCTCATCTGGAGTGTTGTCCGCAGCCATGGTCTCCAGATCACCTGCCTGTCTTTCAGACTAGATGTCATCTGAAGACATAGGAGGTTCTACCGGGGGAAGCAAGTCTGGGAGTCAAGCCTGTGCCTTTGGTTGGCATGGGAGCAACATCACACTATTTTTTCTACATCTCATGGTCTAATCACTGATTTTTCAATCACTTGATTCACACTGCCTCCACCGACATTTTAATCATAGTCTTTATTTTTTTTAAGATCTTTTTCATGTGGACCATTTTTAAAGTCTTGATTGAATCTGTTACACTATCACTTCTGTTTCTCATGCTCTGGGGGTTTTGGCCTCGAGACATGTGAGATCTTAGCTCCCCAACCAGGGACTGAACACGCACCCCTGCATGCCTGAAGTCTTAAGCACTGTACCACCAGGAAAGTCCCCCCCACCTTTTTTTTTTAAGATAATCATAGTCTTTAAAAGCACTTTGCAAAGTGTGTTCAGAAAGAGTGGCTGGTATCCCTTCCTTTCTTGTAGTAAACTTCAGTGCCGAATTACCTTCAGCTGAATCTGTCTCCCACTGCCTGGCTCATACTCGTAAGGGTGTAGTTTCAGATTACCAGACTCCTCCCCATTTTCCCCTCCCTGCTGTGGCCCAGGTATGATACATACCAGCACACTGAGGCCCAAGAGACTAGACTTTAAGTCCCTATAATTCTTTCTGTCCATAGTCAGGATTACACCCTGGGCCTGGGCTTCAGAGATCATGGAGACTGCATTTAGGGGTCATGCGACTTAGATGTAGAGAGATGAAAGCTATAGAATGTGAGAATCAAGGCAATTCCCCAACAGGTTTTGACATCAGTAGCATTTGCAAACATTTCTCCTTTTCAAAATCTCGTGCTGAAGCTCTGGAGACAGCAGAAATATCTTTATTCCTCTCAGATATCACCAAGGTTAAAGTGCGCTGTCTGTATCTCAGCCAAGAAATTTGTTTCAAGATCAAGAGGGAAGTGGACACAGAGTTGAAAGAATAATGATATTCAGATCATCAGCTTTTTTTTTTTTTTGTCTCTCTGCAGACTGTCCACTTGATAATTTACCCTTGGACATTTTTAGTCTCAGGTCAGACTTCCTTCTGCCATTTGGCATTCTCCCAGGCACCATCCTTTTCCATCAGTCAGTGTAAACATTAGCCAAGCATAATTAGGAAGGTAAATCTGCTGTAGAAATGATCATGATTTCATTTAGAGTTAGCCAATGTTAGACAATGGATAGTCAGTTAATTTTCTTTTGCAGGAAATTTGAAAACAAATAACAGACTAATCATCTAGACACATCAAAACTGCATCTAAGTTAACCACTGCAGCTTGTTTTTCTGATAAGAATACATTCAGCTATGTTCTCATTTCAGTATAAAGAAATGAGTGGTTGGCAGAGGAGAAATATCATATGACATCCCTTATATGTGGAATCTGAAAAGAAATGATACAAATGAACTTACTTACAAAACAAACAGATTCACAGACTTAGAGAAAGAACTTATGGTTGCCGTGGGGAAGAAGGATGGGGGGAACAGATAGTCAGGAAGTTTGGGCTGGATATGTACACACTGCTGATTTAAAATGGATAACCAACAAGGACCTACTGTGTAGCACATGGAACTCTGCTCAATGTTATGTGGCAGCCTGGATGGGAGGGGAGTTTGGGGGAGAATGGAAACATGTGTATGTATGGCTGAGTCCCTGAGTTGTTCACCTAAAACTATCACAACATTGTTAATTGGCTATACTCCAGTACAAAATTAAAAGTTTATTTCCTCTGGCAAATTACATATATATTTATTTATTTATTCGATCTGTTTTGATTTATTATTTCACAACTATCTGATTTACAGATCAATTAATTTCTTCCTTCAAAATAAATTTATTTTCTGGATAGTGTATTTTTTAAATTGAAGTACAGTTGATTTACAATGTTGTGTTCGTTTCTGGTGTACAGCAAACTGATTCTCTCTCTCACTCTCTCTCTCTCTATGTGCGTGCATGCTTTGTGTGTGCTAATTGCTTCAGTTGTGCCCAACTCTTTGCAACCCTATGGACTGTAGCCCCCTAGGCTCCTTTGTCCATGGGATTGTTATTATATAAAGCAAGTCCCCTACATATGAACAAGTTCCGTTCCTAGAGTCCATTCAAAAAAAAGCAAAATAAATAGTTAAAAAAAAAAAAAAAAAGAAATGAGTCTTTGGGTTGGTAAAAAGAAGCAGCACAAAAACCAAAGGGAAAAGTAGAAAAGGACAGCAGTAGAAACCACTGTGTACCATGAAACTATCAGTTTAATTTAGGTATTTCCACTGCAAGCAAAGCTTACTCCTTATATTAACTTGCAGAACTGACAATCTGCTTTGCCAGAATGATCAACACTAGCAAGGAGCATCATACTGTTCAGCTGTGGATTTAGTCTGGAGTCATAGAGGAGGATAATAAGTGGTCTAGTAGCACCTCTCGGAGTGTGAAGTGGGCCTCCTGGACTGGCAATCTAACCCTGCTCCTGGCAGGGCCCCAAGAAAGCTGAAGGAAAGGGAGGGAGAAATGAGTGAATAATCTTTCCTCCTTCCCCTAGGATTTGCCAAAACAAGAACCTGGCATTGAATATTCAGAAATACTCCACAGAGAGTTGCTTTCATGGGCTGGATAGAAACTGATCCAGCTTAGAAAATAGAAAATGAACACTGGGTGCTCTGTCCAAGTGTGAAATGTAAGAGTCTAACGTCTCCTTTTCTGCCCCATCACCAGGGTTTCTCATGTTTTGCCACTCCAACACTTTAGTCACTTGATGCAAAGAGCAATGGACTGTAGCACGCCACACCTCCCTGTCCATCACCAACCCCCAGAGTTTACCCAAACTCATGTCCATTGAGTTGGTGATGCCATCCAATCATCTCATCCTCTGTCATCCCCTTATCCTCCTGCCCTCAATCTTTCCCAGCATCAGGGTCTTTTCCAATGAGTCAGATTTTTGCATCAGGTGGCCAAAGTATTGGAGTTTCAGCTTCAACATCAGTCCTTCCAATGAACACTAGGACTGATCTCCTTTAGGATGGACTGGTTGGATCTCCTTGCAGTCCAAGGGACTCTCAAGAGTCTTCTCCAGCACCACAGTTCAAAAGCATCAATTCTTCAGCACTCAGTTTTCTTTATAGTCCAATTCTCACATCCATATATGACTACTTGAAAAACCATAGCCTTGACCAGATGGACCTTTGTTGGCAATGTCTCTGCTTTTTAATATGCTGTCTAGGTTGGTCATAACTTTCCTTCCAAGGAGTAAGCGTCTTTTAATTTCATGGCTGCAGTCACCATCTGCAGTGATTTTGGAGCCCAGAAAAATAAAGTCAGCCAATGTATCCACTGTTTCCCCATCTATTTCCCATGAAGTGATGGGACTGGATGCCATAATCTTAGTTTTCTGAATGTTGAGTTTTAAGCCAACTTTCTCACTTTACTCTTTCACTTTCATCAAGAGGTTCTTTAGTTCTTCTTCACTTTCTGCCATAAGGGTAGTGTCATCTGCATATCTGAGGTTATTGATATTTCTCCCAGCAATCTTGATTCCAGCTTGTGCTTCATCCAGCCCAGCGTTTCTCACGATGTACTCTGCATATAAGTTAAATAAGCAGGGTGACAATATACAGCCTTGATGTACTCCTTTTCCTATTTGGAACCAGTCTGTTGTTCTGTGTCTGCTTCTAACTGTTGCTTCCTGGCCTGCATACAGATTTCTTAAGAAGCAGGTCAGGTGGTCTGGAATTCCCATCTCTTGAAGAATTTTCCACAGTTTATTGTGATCCACATAGTCAAAGGCTTTGGCATAGTCAATAAAGCAGAAATAGATGTTTTACTGGAACTCTCTTGCTTTTTCCATGATCCAGCAGATGTTGGCAATTTGTTCAGTTGCTAAGTCTGACTCTTTGAGACCCCATGCAAAGAGTCAGCTTTTTCTAAAACCAGCTTGAACATCTGGAAATTCACAGTTCATGTATTGCTGAAGCCTGGCTTGGAGAATTTTGAACATTACTTTACTAGCGTGTGAGATGAGTGTAATTGTGTGGTAGTTTGAGCATTCTTTGGCATTGCCTTTCTTTGGAATTGGAATGAAAACTGACCTTTTCCAGTCCTGTGGCCACTGCTGAGTTTTCCAAATTTGCTGGCATATTGAGTGCAGCACTTTCACAGGATCATCTTTTAGGATTTGAAATAGCTCAACTGCAATTCCATCACCTCCACTAGCTTTGTTCATAGTGATGCTTTCTAAGGCCCATTTGACTTCACATTCCAGGATGTCTGGCTGTAGGTGAGTGATCACACCATCATGATCATCTGGGTCGTGAAGATCTTTTTTGTACAGTTCTTCTGTGTATACTTGCCATCTCTTCTTGATATCTTCTGCTTCTGTTATGTCCATACCACTTCTGTCCTTTATTGAGCCCATCTTTGCATGAAATGGTCCCTTGGTATCTCTAATTTTCTTGAAGAGATCTCTAGTCTTTCCCATTCTATTGTTTTCCTCTATTTCTTTGCATTGATCACTGAAGAAGGCTTTCTTATCTCTCCTTGCTATTCTTTGGAACCCTGCATTCAAATGGGTATATATTTCCTTTTCTCCTTTGCTTTTCGCTTCTCTTCTTTTCACAGCTATTTGTAATCTTTTTTTCACAGCTATCACCCACTCAGTGAACATGAATTTGAACACACTTCGAGAAACAGTGGAGGACAGAGGAGCCTGGCGTGCTGCAGTCCGTGGGGTCGCAAAGAGTCAGACTTAGCAACTGAACAACAACAAATATTTTGTTTTCAGAAGAGATCTAAATATGGGGTTCAAATCACTGGGTTTTTAAAAGTTCTGACAGGGATGTCTTTAAGATCACAAAACAGACAGAACATTCTCAGACCAAGTAAACAGCAGTATTCTCTTCTGTACACATGTAGCTAGCCACAGCCACACGCCACAATGAGTTAAGCAGCTCACAGTAAATAATCCTGCTGAAATAACAGCCTTAATTTTCTGAGCCTCAAATGAATTATAAAGATAATCCATTCACCAATTACATATATGCCCAGTGGAAGTTATTACGGTGCAGCAAATGTGTATCTTATGTCCACAGATGATGCTGTTGTTACATCCGGTGACAGAGTTTTCTCCTCAGATGATCTCTCCAGCCGTGGTAATAAGGTCACACATGGCCACTGAAATGCTCTCATTTCTTGTTGCTGGGGACCAAAATCCCCATTTGTCAAATAGTTAGCCAGGATCGAGGCCATTATAGCAAAATAGGTTAAAGTTTGTGGATCATTATTACTGTCAAGGTTAATTTTTTACTACTAACAAAATCCGCATAGCCTATAAAATGAAGGTTTGTGGTTTTTTTTAACTGTTGTGTGCTACACTATAAAGCAAGAAAATACATTATGTACCTAACGGCTCAGATGGTAAAGAATCTGCCTGCAATGGAAAAGATCAGGATTCAATCCTTGAGTTGGAAAGATCCCCTGCAGAAAGGAATGGATACCACTCTAGTATTCTTGCCTGGAGAATTCCATAGACAGAGGAGCCTGGCAAGCTATTGGTCCATGGGGGTCACAAAGGGTCAGACACAACTGAACAACTAGCACTTTCACTTTCACATTATGTACATTATCTCCTGTATATACATTAAGTTGATTAAGGTAAAATATTATTTTTAGTAAATTATTATCAAAATAAGAATGATTGTAAAGACGAATTCAATTACATGCAGATAATTAAATGGAATTATAAAGAGAACTAAGGAACTATTCCCCGAGACGTAGCTAAGTCCTAATTTTGTTGCTTTAGACCAAAAACCAGGATAGAAGTTAGAAAACAAAGCATAGGTACAAAGTTTTGTTCATTCAAGTTATAAAAACTTAATGAAAATTAAAGGTAGAATGAACTGCTCAGCATGCATTTTGAAAAACAATTAATTACACAACTGGAAGGACTGACACTGAGGCTGAAACTGCAGTCCTTTGGCCACCTCATGCCAAGAGCTGACTCACTGGAAAAGACTGATGCTGGGAGGGACTGGGGGCAGGAGGAGAAGGGGACAACAGAGGCTGAGATGGCTGGATGGCATCACAGACTCGATGGACGCGAGTCTGAGTGAACTCCGGGAGTTGGTGATGGACAGGGAGGCCTGGCGTGCTGTGATTCACGGAGTCGCAAAGAGTCGGACACGACTGAGTGACTGAACTGACTGACTGACTGACACAACTATATCACCACCTCTTTGGAATTCTTGGTTTCAAATAACTTTGGCTTAGTTTTCTTAAGAACTCAGTACAAACTGTGTCTCCAAATTTTAAATATTGTGTCACTATCAAATAGTAACTGGCCATTTCTAATATTAATCAACAGAAAATACTAACTAAAATCCATTTAGTAACCTACCCCATGGTTTTAGATAAACAGATAAATGAAGATGATGAAGGCTTTTCCCCTATCTTGTAAAGTCCAGATACAGGGTCACTAATTAAGGAGGTAATATTCGACTTCTTATTGTCATAATATTTGTCTTATTGTCATAAGACAGTAGGATATTATGAAGACACAGATAAGGTAATCTCTTAAGGCAATTTTTCTTCCAGCTCTGCGACTATATATTTGGATAATTATCACTGAAAGAAAATGTACTATCCTTTTAATTTGACATTATTATTCCATTCTTTCCCCATTCACAGGATATGTGCTTCAAAGCAGCATGATGTGAAAGATGAAAGCAAGAAGTTTGTAGTCAAAAAATACAGGGCCTTTGCTCCACAAGTTTCTTTACAATGGAACTAAAAGCAAGACTTTCCGCCACATTCCTCTTATGATGACTTTTAAAGGGCACCTTAAACATGTAATGTCTTTGTGTCTTCGTTTCTGTATATCTCACATTGTTGTTGTTATTGTTTAGTTGCTCAGTCGTGTCCAACACTTTGCAACCCTATGGACTGTAGCCTGCCAGGCTTCTCTGTCCATGGGATTTTCTGGGCAAGATTACTGAAGTGGATTGCCATTTCCTCCTCAAGGAAATTTTCCAGACTCAGGGATCAAACTGGCATCACATCTCTGCATCTCCTGCATTGCACGTGAATTCTTTGCGGCTGAGCCACAGAGGAAACCTACAGATCTCAGTTCAATAGCAACTTATGGAATCTATATCACATGATTATTCATGAGAATTTTTTCAGTATCATGCAATTATAAAGTATAATTCACAATAGAAAATAATGTCACCTGTAGAAAGACCCATGCAAATAACATTTCATAACTAAAGAAAAGCCAGTCCTTTAAAAGTCATTGTCCCTGGTTTCATCCTTCTGGATATTTTTCCAGTCTCAAGCTCTCTGTTTCTTCAAATGTCTGTCTAGCAATGGCACCCCACTCCAGTACTCTTGCCTAGAAAATCCCATGGATGGAGGAACCTGGAAGGCTGCAGTCCATAGGGTTGCTGAGGGTTGGACACGACTGAGCGACTT
This sequence comes from Bos mutus, assembly GCF_027580195.1. Classification (NCBI taxonomy): domain Eukaryota; kingdom Metazoa; phylum Chordata; class Mammalia; order Artiodactyla; family Bovidae; genus Bos; species Bos mutus. Next base: position 52,313,947 of record NC_091630.1, on the reverse strand, counting down.
CACTTTCACTTTTCACTTTCATGCATTGGAGAAGGAAATGGCAACCCACTCCAGTGTTCTTGCCTGGAGAATCCCAGGGATGGGGGAGCCTGGTGGGATGCTGTCTATGGGGTCGCACAGAGTCGGACATGACTGAAGCGACTTAGCAGCAGCAGCAGCAGCACAAAAAACAGCATACAGGCCATATACAGAGAAAATATAGACCATCAGCTTGCTTTTCCCAGGTGGCTAGTAATTGGGTACGCAGGGCTACGGGTCTGCGACACCGTGTGTGTGTGTGTGTGTGTGACTTCAACTCATCTTCCAGCCCTGAGCAAAGTAAAACAATCACCACCTCAAAAGTCCCACACAGTGTTGTAAATGTTTCTTTACTTGTTCCTCCCCGTCGCTAAACTATGAGCACCTTGAAGAAAGGGAAACTACATCTAATTTGTCTTTGTAACCCCCACGCCCAGTATAGTATTGGTGAATAGCTGGAGTTCAGTGAATATACAATGAAATAAAATGAATGGATGTCTTTCTGGAGTCCAATGGCTTTGTCAGAGCTGAAATTGACTTTTCGACTCCCATCCGGGTCAACGCTCTTTCTTCTACATCCTGCAGCAGGCTTCAGCAGAGAGCAATCTTGGGACATCTGGAGCAACAGCCATGAGAAAGAGAATACCACCTTCTAAAGCAACACAGATTGCAAGAGAAACAGAATAGTGCCACTTAAAAATTCATGTGGTTTATCAGAGGCTCCTTTAGAGATTGTGTATCATTTGTACACCTGGTGAAATCAAGCGATGTAAATCCAAAAATGTGATCAGGAAAAGAACAAAAGCAAAAATTTCATATTTAGAAATACCAACGTATGCCTGTTAGGCTTTGTGAAAAGATGGCACACAGTTCTAGGTAGTCACCATCATGAGGCAAGTACAAATTTCATCTGCTGTTCAGAATTCTTAATGTGGCTTACACCGATTGTACTTCTTAAGGGTTTTCTGGGTAAATGGCCCACCTGTAGTTGAGAATGAGCATGACTGGGATAATGGAGAGAGAAAAACACACAGAGATAGAGGGAATGTGTATAGATGGTGGGGAGAAGGTGGAAGGACAGAGGTAAGGAGGTTAGATGTACAGCCAAATTAAGCTTTTAAAATGAAATTAATAGCAGAACTTATTCAACATATGCATATTCACATAGGGCACCTAATTCTCCCATTTTTTAGATCAACTATGAAGGGTCCTCTATTCTTGTTGGTGTTGACAGTCTATTCTTGTTTCCTTTTACTTGGGTTGCTCTGCAGAGAACAGGTGAAGCCAGTGGAAAGCCAAGGAGTAAGAGGATCACAGACTATATAGTTCTAAGTTCTGTATTTGTTTTCTATTACTTCTGTAACAAATTACCACAAACGTAATTGCTTAGGACAACATATTATCTTGCAGTTCTCTACATCAAAAAGCCAACAGGGGTCTCCATGGGCTAAAATCAAGGTGTCAGGCAATGTGTCCCTTTCTGGAGGCTCCAGGGAGAATCTATGTTCTGCTAACTCGTGTTGTTGGAAGAATTCAGTTCCTTGAAGGTGGAGTACTAAGGTCACTATTTTCCTGCTGGATATCAAGGGAGGTCTGCTCTCAGGTTCTAGAAGCTGCTTACATTTCTTGATTCATGGTCCCCTTGCCCTATTTTCACAGCCAGCAGTGGTGGGTCAAACCCCTCTCACACTTCAAATCTCTCCCCCGGTTCTTCCCATCGCATCTATCAACCTCTGCCTCCTACATCCACAATTAAGGACCCGTATAGTTATACTGGGTCCACCCAGCTATACCAGAATAATCTTTTTATTTTAAGGTCTGTAAACTTGATTCCATCTCAAAGTTCCTTTGGCACATATGATAACATATACACAGGCATTAGGGGATGCATACCTTTGGGGACCATTATTCTGCAAACCACACCTACCTTCACTAGACACAGGCCACAGCATACATCCAAAGGGACCCTGTTCTCTGCCTACTGGAAAGATACTAGGAAACAAAGCTTTAGACAAGGCTAGGAGTGAATGTAAAAAGTGTCTGTGTGTACACACCATCAAAATGTCTCAGGCATTCACTCACATAACTGCACAAAGGTTTACTGAAAACCTATTGTGGACCAAAAGTCTTATGGCAAACACTAAAATAGAAGATGGGCAAGTGCTGATCCCTGAACTGCAGAAGATGACAGTAAGGTGATGGAAAGAAAGTTAGCCAACCTCAATGCCATGTGCTAAGTGTGTAGTGAAGGTAAGTATGAAGGCAGGGAAGAAGAAGTCAAGTGGAGAAGGGCATTCTAAAGAGGCTTCTAGAAGGAAGTGAAGTGTGAATAACAGGGATGATACGCTCAGAGGCTGTGAGTCGTCAGGTGTGATGAAGTCTAGGACACACTTGGGAAAGTAATGGGAGATGAGCAGAAGAGGAAAGCAGGAGATGATCACCAATGGTACGTGTGTGCATCATAATAAAGAGTCTGAATGAGACCTCAAAGGCAATGGGAAAATCCATTAAAGGATTTTAAGCAGAGATGTAATCAGATTTTGTTTTTTAAAAGATCATTCAAGAAGCAGATAGGGAAGAACTAAAATAGCAAACTTGAAAATAATTTCCAAGCTATTCACTCCAGGGTGAAAGAAAGCTCTGTGTATAAAATTAAGCCATAGACACTGGTAGGAAGAACTGTTAAACGTTACTTCCTCCTTCCGTCTCCATTTGTGAATTCTTCCTGGAAATTGTATAGGGACAGTATTAAGACACTTCTTTTTCTTCATAATGTGCTGTGGCAATGGTCCAGGAAGATCTGGAAACTGGAGCAGCAGGTCTCAAACTAGTCCATTATCCCAGAGCACAAGATCTCCCACACAAACATCTTTGCTTTATTCGAACCACAGCCTTCCCTCCCATAAGCCCACTCAACTCCCTCCATTGCTAGACTCCTGGGAAATCATGTCACACTTTAAATCCGGCAAAAGACAGTTTTATTTAAAGAAATCCTATACTTCCTTAACATGTTTTCTGAATCTAAAAGTAATACATTTCATACTCAAAAACTTTGCAAAAGTATAAAGAAGTTTTAATGTATTAGAAATCTTTAATTTTTTTCTATTCTTTAATTGTCTTCTTTCTAGTAAGAAGCCTTCTAAGAATGTGATTATACTCTAAAGTTTTTTTGTTACCTTTCTTTGAAACAATATATTAGGAGAATTATTTTGTCCTTAAATATTATTCTAAAACATTGTTTCAATGACTGCATAGAAGTCTACTGTATGAAAGTACTATGATTTTCTTAACCATAATTTATTAATCTTGTAGTATTGATTTTTATTTTTGTTTTTTGATACTGTAATTAATACTATAATAAAAATATTTTAAGCATTTTTTTTTTATTTTCTGAGAATAAATGGACTCCTTTTGTAATTTTTTTCTTGTGTATCCAGAATTTTTTTTTAAAGTTAGCCATGATTCTTTTTGGTGAAAGAACAGACAGGACACAGCCAATGACTCAAATCTGCAGGGAGAGAATATTTTAGAGCCAGGGATTAGCAATACATAGACTCTTTGTGACCCCATGGACTGTAGCCCCAGGTTTCTTTGTCCATGGAATTCTCCAGGCAAGAATACTGGAGTGGGTTGCCATTTCCTTCTCCAGGGGATCTTCCCGACCCAGGGATTGAATCTTACTGTCCTGCACTGCAGGTGGATTCTTTACTGTCTGAGCCACCAGGGAAGCACATAAAGATATACAAACGTTTATTAAACACCTACCATGGAACAACCACTATGCTGAGTGCTGAGAAGGTAACCACAGCAAGACAGACACAGCTTACCCTCCCTGAGTTCACAATCTAACCAGGTAGAAACACAGAGAATAACACTGGAGAATATTAGAACCAACACAAAAATTGCACCTATAAATAATTCTTTCAGGATTACTGAGGTTTTTTTTTTTTTTTAAGGGCTGCTGATTTTTAAGGCTCATTTTCTATACTAGTTCCTCATCCTTCACAAATATTAATCAAAGTTACCCCCACATCTACCCCCACTGTTTCATTAGATCTTAGACCCTTTGCATCAGAGAACATTTTGCCTTTGTTAGGACTGTAATATCTCATCTTGGATTTTGAAAATTGGCTCCTTTCTCCTATAGAAGGTCACTCAGCCATACTCTATTAGCCCTACACTAGTGGTGTTCTTAGATCCTGATATGTACATCAGTGTTTGAGGAACACAGAATTCTTAGTGTCAGAGTCAGTATCTTCCAGGTAATCATAATCTTATATTTGTCTTTTTAAAGGTTCCCAAAATTATGTTTCTTAATATAAAACAAATAAGGAATGAACTTGATGGTCTGTTTAGCTTTTTAAGACTTAAATGCAATCATTTTCTTTCTCCTTGCAGCAAACCAGGCACTTTTTAACTCAAAAGTTTCCAAAAGAAAAGAGTATTTATTTGCAAAACAAAAGAGAAGGGCAAATGGTGGGGGGAGGGGAGAGGTGTAAACTTCTGAAAACTGTGCTAAACTTTCACAATTTAATAGATAAGAATGAATACTGCTGTTTAACTAGATCCAGTCTCTGAAATATCTAATTAAAACTGATGTGCTTATTTAGTTTCCAATTCATCACAGGTGGGCCCACATTAATGTGAAAATGAGAGTAAATTACCAGCATTTGGCAATCTCACTGAATGTCATTCACATTATTAGCTCAAATCTCAAAATGCATTTTAAAATGTGGTTCATAGGTAGGGCACTGTCTCTCCACGCAAATAAAAACCTTCACTGGTGGGCTGAGGGAATTTCACTTTTGTGTAGGGGGCTCCCAGGGGCAAAGTCCACTTACCAAAACACTCCCCACTCTGTGATCCAATGTAAGCTGCCTGTGGGAAAAGGTGGGAAAAGATGCTCACTCTCTTCCCAGTTTTAACATCTCCTGGGAATGACTGTTTAGTTTGGCCCAACTCTCTTCTTGGGCTTCCCAGGTGGCACTAGTGGTAAAAAGCCCGCCTGCCAATGCAGAAAACATAAGACATGCAGGTTTGATCCCTGAGTCAGGAAGATCCCCTGGAGGAGGGCATGGCAACCAACTCCAGTATTCTTGCCTGGAGAAACCCATGGACAGAGGAGCCTGGTGGGCTACAGTCCATAGGGTGGCAAAAAGTCAGACACAACTGAAGCAACTTGACACGCACGCAATTCTCTTCTACCTTGTCAACCAGAACTTCATGTAAAATTCAGATCATTTCACTTTCTGGAGGGGTTCTTTCCTAGTAGCCCTCATGAAGAACAGCAGCTCCTATGCCATCCGAGTACAGGGCCACAACCCCACCACAAATGGGCCCTGAGCCCTTCAGCCTTTCTCTTTTCACATCTACAAAGTGTAAAGTCTCCTTCCATCTAATTTACCGGCAGAAGGCTATCTACAAACACACGTTGATATGCACTCTGGATCATCTCATAGATTACCATCTTTGGCGACAACAGGAGAGCATTCAACTTTGTTCAGTCCATACAACTTGGACTGACATTCAAGTTCACAATCAAAGGAGGGGCTGAGAAACGGTGGGCTCAGGGTATCCCAAGGAGAGGCAGGACCCATACCAAAGACAGTGAATCCACTGGGGTCCAGGCCCCCACACCCCGCCTCTTCTGTTTCCTCATCAGTAAATTAAGACACTGAGAGGCCACATCACCTTCGAGGGTCCTTCCCTCCAAACACCAAACTTCTCCATGAGCGTGTCAAATCTGTCTCAGGGTTCTTTTGAGAGTAAGTTTTCAAGGGATGAGGCCTGGGGATAATGAAATTCAGAATGAGGTTCAGGGAGGAAGTGGTTAGCATCTGAAAGGATTTGAACCATTCCCACAATGTTGAAGCCATCTTTCTCTAGGGAATTGAACTTGCTTCAGTCAAAAGGGAATGTCTTCCCCTGACATGGGCAAAATAGAGCTCTTTAATCAAGTTAACACTAATGGAATTTGTGACTGTTAGAAAAGAGGACCACTACACTCAAAAAAATTAAAAGATTGTTTCACTAATTGGGGAGTTGTTTTTCCTCATGTACCAAGAAGTCAAGAGCAGTTGCAATGGAACCAAGTTCCTCTTATCCTCTAACCCAGTCACCCTTAGATATTGCTTGTCATCTTATGACCATGAGATAGCTGCTACAACTCCAACCATCACACCTATAATCTGCTGAAAGAAAGGAAGGCAGAATGATAAATTTATCCAGTTTACCTGGGACTGTTTGGGTTTTAAGACTACAAGTCTCATCTCTCTGAAACTTCCACAATTGTAGGCAAACCAGAACAGTTGTTTGCCCCAAATAGAAGCCTATGATTGGCTGGCTCTCTCTCACTGTTTTAAGTGAGGTCCTACCCAAACAACTTCTGCTCAAACCTCATTGGCTAGAATTTAGTCACATGGTACCCATTTGCAAGGAAGGCCGGGACATGCACATGGCCTCCTACCAAAACTTTGTATCTTGGCAAGAAAAGAAGAAAAGGCAATCTCTCTCACACTTAGAAAGCCTGGAATGGCACAGTCCATGCAACCCCATAGTGTTCCTTACCCCCAATACTCTCCTCTGAGCCTAAGAGCATCAGTAGGGTCAGTTATAAGTACCTGCAACAACACAGGTGATAGAGACTCAGGAACTTATCAAATCAGAGAGCCAATTAGTTGCGAAAAGTTCAGGTGAGTTACTAAAACTATAACTGCCTGGAGGCTCCCCGTGGGCTCTGGATCTCAGGGTCCTGTGTCAGATGGCCCCAGCAAGGTGATAGGGACTGGGTTCCAATGACACCCTTCCAATGAGTGTGCATCTCCATTTTGTATCTAAGCTCCAACAAGCAGAAGAAAGATGCAGAGTCCTATGAGCACTGACAGGGCCCTGATTAGGGATTAAGTTTTCTCCAATCCCATCTTCACCCAACCACAGAGCATCGTTTTGAAGAATCATTTGTGGTAAATGAAGAGAGAGGAGCTGTAAGGGCAAGAAATTGCTACAGAGTAATAGGAAAGAAGTGCTATCGTTTGATGAGGGTAATAACCTTTCTAAACTAGTGTCCTACTGCATTAGATTTTCCATGAAATTATTTAAAACAGCAGGGAATCCAACATCCCCACATTATTAACCTCTAGCGTGTGCTTACTGAAGAAAATCCAAAGAATATTTATGTGTCTTGTGCAGAGGTTGAACCTTAATGTCACAGACTGAAGCAAGACAGCCATGGAATCCTGCCTGCACTGTCTTTTGTCAGTAATGGGGATCACAGCTACATTTCCTGCCTGGTGAACATGCAAAATTGTTCTTCAACCTATCACGATAAGCAGAGCATCAGTCATCACTTTCTAGCTTTTGGCAGTTTGTTCTATAGAAGAATAGGTCTTATTTGCAGTTGGTCCTCACTTTTCACTACAAAGTTGATATACAAAGCAGTGTCTTCTTTTCAGATTCTTTCCTAGGAGGAAACACAATGGTCTGAAAGCCTCACCCCCATAGCCCTGTAATTGTTATAATAAACCGTGACACCACCTACGTGAAGGAGAACATCCAGCCGCAGCTGATCACATTATTTGGGAGTAAATCTGTCACAACTAGAGTCACTGTAGAAGTGTTATGGTCAAATATGTTGAATTATAGCTAGATTTTAGCATTCATTATAATAATTATGTTATAACCACCATTTCATCATAAAAATGAGTTTCATGATGACATTTTGTTCTTTGTTCCAGGACTTGCAAAATTCCCAAATTGCAAGAGGAGCTTAGGAATCATGTTCAATCAAGGTTACAAAATGTAAGTTTTTACAGATTTATGAGTTTTTTAAACAGCATTCAGATAAATGATAATTAATATACAGGCAAGCTTGCTAAAACTGATTGGATTCCATACTCCCTATAAGTTAGAAGGATTTAATTTTTACATTTTTTTGAAGAACTATGCATGTATAAATTATAGGTAGTTGTGAATTCCAAAGCTATAAATATACTGGAGGACCCTGGTGGTATCATGCTGAACAGCTGTTTGCAGAGAATAAGCCTCTCCAGTACCCTGAGGAAGGCATGGAATGTTGAAATGTTGGCTAAATGTTAAAATTGTTCAAAGAATAATATCCCTGAAAACAAAAGGAAAATAGGAATGATGTCCCTGGGTTTATAGCTTGATCTGAATAAACTCTGTCAAAACCCCTCTCCAGTCTCTCCTCTGCCTCCCCTCCCTCCCTTCTTTCCTTTCCAGAGCAATTTAGTTCAAAAGCCATTAGCCAGAGCCAAACAACATAGGTCACTAGGGAGAAGAAGAGGGCAGGCCACGGCGGTCCAGGGAAAGGGATAATCACTCAGTCACATCTGACTCTTTGTGACCCCGTGGACTGTAGCCCACCAGACTCCCGTCCGTGGGATTCTCCAGGCAAGAATACTGGAGTGGGTTGCCATGCCCTTCTCCAGGGGATCTTCCCAACCCAGGGATCGAACACCAGTCTCCTGCATTGCAGGCAGATTCTTTACAGTCTGAGCCATGGTGGTCCAGAGTTGTATATTAGAGCCCAAGATGGGTGAGCACAGCACCCAGGAGGAAGAAGGGTGGCCTGGCACAGGGTGCTGGAGCCAGAGGTGTCTGTGATGAGGGTACTGAGGTGGAGCCTAGGAGGCTTGACAAGGCCTCCATGCATGGAGGGGAGGCAGCAGTGGCCTGGCACAGATGCCAGAGCCCAGAGGGAAGAGGCAGGTGTGCTGGGGAGGGCACCTGAGCCCAGGTGTCAGAGCTCAAGCTGCGTGAGGAGGACGTTTACATAGAGGGTCCCAGAACTTGGTGTCAAAGCCTCAGTGAGGTGAGAAGTGTGTTCAAACTGGGGGCGTAACCCTATGGTATACATAATCTTTAGTCCTCTGAAGAATTAATTTGTATTAAACACCTTTTTTACATAAGTCATATACCTGTCATAAAATGCTTGTAACTTCTTTAAAATTTCCATTTGAAATAATTACAGATTCACAGGAAGTTGCAAAAACAATGCAGAATCATCACATGCATCCTTTACCCAATTTCCTCCAATGATTACATCTGATGTAACTGTACAACCATATCAAAACCTGAAAACTGACATTGGTAAAATGTGTGTGTTTAATACTAGTCCCGTTTGTCACCTATAAATTTGTGCAACCACATCAAAACATTCCATAGTTACAAAAGATCTCCTTCAGGCTACCCTTTATAGTGACTCCCACAAAAAAAAGAAAGAAAAAACACAAAAAACCTTCCCTAACCCCTGGAAACCACTAATCTATTATCCCTATTTATAATTTTGTCATTTTGAGAATGTTGTGTAAATCAAATTATATACTATTTGATTGGATTTTTTTCACTTGGCATAATACAGTTGAGAATAAAGTTGTTACATGGATCAATAATCCATTTCTTTTTATTGCTAAGTAGCATTTTACAGTATAAATGTACCAAAGTTTATTAACTATTTGCCTATTGCAGGACATTTTGTTTGTTTCCAGTTTTGACTATTGCAAATTATGTTCCCATGTACATCTGTGTATAGAAGGGAGAGGGGAAAAGGACTTTCCAATGAAGAAAAAATTACTTATAAAGAAGACTACTGGGGAAATTGAAAAATTTTAATATGGACTACACATCAGAGGGATTTTCTGGTGACTCAGCTGGTAAATGTCTGCAATGTGGGAGACCCGGGTTCAATTTCTGGGTAGGGAAGATCCCCTGAAGAAGGGAATGGCAACCCACTCCAGTACTCTTGTCCGGGAAATCCCGTGGACAGAGGAGCCTGGTGGGCTACAGTCACAAAGAGTCACACACAACTGAGCGACTAACACTTTCATTTTCCCATAAGACTCATGTGTTCTTGTTTTTAGGAAATCCACACTGAAATATTTAGGGACGAAGAGATGCTTTACCTCTCAATTTCAAATGGTTATGGAGAAAATGAGGCAAAATTTAAACAATTTATAAATCTGGCTATAGGTATACAACAATTCTTAGCACCATCCTTAAAACTTTTCTATAATTTTGAAATTATATTAAAATTAAAGATTACAAAGAAAAGTACTATCAGAAGGACAATCCCTTTGGCATATTTTAGTTGGAGTCTTAAAAAGTTAAAAAGTATTAGATCTGTGTCCAGTATAGAGAACTTTTATCTATCATCTAAACAAGTGAAATGTAGTACTAGCTTTATCTTTCTTGCCCTCCACTCTTGAAGTACAACTATCAAGAAAAAGATCTGATCAAAGAGATTTTTTTAGATGATATACATACATACAAGAGTTCAGTTGACTGGCAAAGTTTTGTGGTAGTAACATTAAATGGTGGTGGTGGTTTAGTCACTAAGCCATGTCTGACTCTTGCCAGCCCATGGACTGTAGCCCGCCAGGCTCCTCTGTCCATGCAATTTTCCAGGCAAAAATACTGGAAAGGGTTGCCATTTCCTTCTCCAGGGAATCTTCCCTACCCAGGGGTCGAACCTGGGTCTCCTGCACTGCAGGCAGATTCTTTACCAACTGAGCTACCAGAGGAGGAGAATATTAAATGATCTCCAGCTCTAATGTGAGCCCTCAATTTTATTTTTCTTTTTATGGTGGGCATGTTAACAGGGATTGTCCTAGCCAAGTCACCTTTAGATACTGTTCTCCACGATACGTACTATGTAGATGCACATTTCTATTGAAAGTGAAAGTGAAAGTTGCTCAGTCATGTCCAACTCTTTGTGACCCAAATGACTATACAGTCCATGGAATTCTCCAGGCCAGAATACTGGAGTGGGTAGCCTTTCCCATTTCCAGGGGATCTTCCCAACCCAGGGATCGAACCCAGGTCTCCCACATTGCAGGCGATTCTTTACCAGCTGAGCCACAAGGGAAGCCACATTTCTATTATGTGTTTTCAACAGGAGCCATACTTGCTATTATGGGAGGCTTTGTGCACTGATTCATACACACACACACACACACACACACATGTATATAATACTTGTATGTAGTAGAGTATCATTCAGTCACAAAAAAGGATGAAATCTTGCCATTGGCAACAACATGGATGGACTTTAAGGTATTATTCTAAGTAAAATAAATCAGAGAAGGACAAATACTCTATGTTTTCAATCGCACGTATGTAAAATTTAAAAAACAAACACATATAACAAAACAGAAACAGGATCATAAATAAAGAGAACAAACTAGTGGTTCCTAGATAGGTATGAAGTGGGGGAAAGGGTGAAAATACGTGAAGGGGATTAAGAGGTACAACCTACCAGTTATGAAATAGGTAAGCCACAGGGATGTAATACATGGCACATTGTGATAACTTTGTATGGTGTGTAATGCATAAAAATATCGAATCACCATGCTATTCAGCTGAAACTAATATAATACTGTAAATCAACTACACTTAATAAAGAAAGAAAAAAACACTTCATCTTCTTTTAAGGTATTTTTATTTTCCTGCTTTTTGACAAAATGTTTCTTAATCTTCAGCAGTAATATATCAATATGGAGTGGCAGTTTGACAATATGGTTCTCACTTTTCATGGTATAAATTCAAAGACAAATTGTGAACAAGTCAAGTGAAACTTGTCATTCACAGCTGTGAGGTCACACTAGTGAATTATAAGCTTTTCATTATGTCAGAACTGTGAATTACAAAGACTTTTTTTCTGTATTTCCTGTCAAATAATTTATTAGTTCCCCCTCTATCTCAGGATTTTACAGCATGCCAGAACCAGAGAACACAGGGACTGTACTGTGGCAATTCCAGATAGAACAATAGGTGTTCATATGTATCAGAAGAATGTGAAAGAGGAGACAGTGATGATTTCAAGCTGTACTATTCACAAGTTCAGAGTCATTCCTGGTGAGCAGTTAGTTTTCTCAAAATTGAAGCCATTGCCATCCCAAACTAAGGGATGCTATCTTTTATTGTCTCCTCCTTGTAAACACCATCAACTATCACTTCTCAAAAGCCACTAAGGGTGTCATTCTATGCTGTTTAAAAAATTAGAAGATACTTTCTTGTTAACATTAACCTCATAATTATTACTGCTATTATGAAACTCTAACTCTTCATAATTTGCATAGTGCTTTCATGTTTTATTTATCATTCACATTGACTCAGTGAGGTCATATTATATGAGTATATAGCCAATATAATTAGGTATATATAGAAAAGATACTTCCTGATTCACTTACAAGGAGATCGAGGTATAGAAAGGCTCCAAGAGATGATAGAGGCTTAACTAAAATCATGCCACAACTAAACATCAAAAGCAGGAATCATTTACTCAGGTTCTAAATCTAGACATCATTTCCCACATTCCACAAAACTTCCTTCTCTCTAGAAGCATGCATGTGCTGCAACTCAAATAAATCTCGATGCTTCAGACAGTCCAGTGTCTCTTCAGTGTCACATTTGGAGAAGAGTTCCATATTCTAAAGTAATTTTTTAAAGAATTTCAACACCTGCACTTGTAAATCTTAACGAAAATCTACTCAGTTTCAGTTAATGCGCCACAGTCACATAAGCTCTTGCTTCCACTTGTTCACTCAAAACTCCTCCTGCTCAGGATCAATACGGTGTTTGCCATTTGTTCTTTTTCCCCTTTCTTTTGTCTTTCTAATCCTGTCCATCTCTCAGTAGTCCCCTGATTCTGCACCATGAGAGTCCCAGAACTGACCACACCCAACCAAATGCTCCTTGAAGTTCAAGGAGGTGGACAAAGGAGACAAAAATAAAATTACTTTTCATAAATGACTGGGGTACTGGAAGTTTGTAACACACTCAAATCTTATTTCAATTTTTGTAGTTTTGATCTCGCTGGTTTGAAGATTAGAGTACTGATGACAATGTTGTTGTATTAATGCTGTTCAGTCACTCAGTTGTGTCCAACTCTTTGCAACCCCATGGACTCAGCACCCCAGGCTTCCCTGTCCTTCACTACCTCCTGGAGTTTGCTCAAAATCATGTCCATTGAGTTGATGATGTCATCCAACCATCTCATCCAATATTGGCCAGCATCCTTCCCCATGCCTCAAATAGTCCAACTTTCGTGCAGTTCTCTAAATGTATCATGCCCTTTATAGCTTCTAGACCAGTGCTTCCCACATCTTATACATCATAAAACACTGGAATAGACAGCAGAAATTGCTGCAGTGACCAGGGTACCCAGTGACTGGATACCAATTAGTATCCAGTGATACTAATTGCTGCATTAGTATCTGCACTGAGATAACCTATTTGAGGCATTCCTCAGCTCTGTGTCTTTGAACACATGTTGCTTTTCTACCTAGAATAATCTTCCTTTGCCTTCCCTCCAGTTTCTTCATCTAATCAGCTCACTGTCATCCTTCAAGAAACAGCTTAGGTGTTACATCTCTCAGATTGTCTCCCGTGGCTCTTGCAAAGTCAATGAACTTGACTGATGGGCCCCTAGAATTTCTGGACTTAGGCTCATTTTAGCGCCCCATACTGACTGGGTATTTACCTCCATCTCCCACTAGACCATAAGATTCTTGAGAATAGGAGCTTCATTCTATGTATATTCCATATATATTCATTTTGATATTTCTAGAGTACCTAGCAAATGGTAGGTACTCAATCACTACCATTTAAAGAATGAATGAACTAGTGGACTCTTCCTAGATATATGGTTCTAGATGTCATTGGTGGGGCTCACAACTCCACTCCTAAAAAAAATAACTCATCTCTGATAGTTCTGGCAGTGTCTTCCCAACCTAATCACTCATTACTCCTACTACACAACATAAACTTTAGATAAATAGAACAACTTTTGTACTCTTATTCTTTCAACATTCTCAGTTATGAATGGATGAAGGCAAAGTATTCATTCCACAGTTATCTGCTGAGTACCAGCTATGTGCTTTATGTACTTTCCTTCACGACGTTCAATAGATTTGCAATAAAGAACAGACATTAAAACAGTAATTAAACAATAAGCCATTGTTGCCTTTGTGATAAGTGCTGCAAGTTTCTCAATTTGCAATGAGGACAGACAATGACACATCTAACTTGGGATGTGACAGCCAGCTGACATCCTACCTCTTAATCTCTCTTGTTAGTTACAGTTGTTCCCAAAAGGTCTTACTGGCAGGACCATGAGCCTCTGGGAAAGAGCAGAAGGGAAAAGAATGTCTTTATTAAAAGGAACTCATCTACCAGAGGCTCCATGTGTAGGGAAAGGTTCTGGTCTAAGAACATCTAGCCAAGCATTCAAGTCACTCAAAGAAAACTGTGGTTTTCACACTTTCACTGAATATGTGCTTATTTCATTTTTTGAAATATCCTTTTTTCTTCAAATACTTAATAGGGACTTCTCTGGCAATCCAGTGATTAAGACCCCATGCTTCCAATTCAGGGGCATGAGTTCAATCCCTGGTCAGGGAACCAAGGTCCCACATGCCACAATGCATGGCCAAAAAAAAAAAAAAAAAAAAACTTAAATTGTGGGCCGCATGTCTCTCACATGCCGGAAGCCCTTCCTCTAATCTCTGTGCACCTCCACCCCCTAACTTGATGCCACTTCATTCAGCAAGTGTCTCCAACTTCCCCTAACCCAGGTGTGTCTTCTGACCTCCTGTACCTCTCATGTAGCCTACCATTTCCTACTGTTTTTATCCTTAGAGATATCCTAATTTTTGAGAAAGAGATAGGGAGGAGAGGAAACTGGGAGGAGAACAGAGCTGCTGAGATGTGACGGGCTGGAGAGTAGACAGTCCAACCACTGATGTGGACCACCATCCCCTAGGAGTCAATGCTATCATAAGCAGGACAGGGAACACAAAGGCCGTTCCAGATTTAGTCACCATCTCCAGTTGGCTTCTTGAGAGAGAAAGAAAGAAAATAGCATTATAATCTTTTTAGGCATGATTCATGAAAAATGTTAAGTATACCAAGATAATTGAGCCACCCGTAAAGTGGAAAGTTGGTGTGCATACCTGATTCATGGAAGATTTGATATGGGTAAATATATATGTTATGGTATATGGTCCAACTTAGTATTTTTAAATTGGATAATATTGACTTAAAGCAGTTTTTTCTTAGTTTTCAAAATAGTCGATGCTAAAATAGCACCCATCAAATGTGTCCCTTGACTGTTATAACAAGCTTGTCCTAGATACAAGAAAACTAATTGCAGTCTGTTTTTCTCCCTTTTCTATAAATACATTCCAAACACAGGGTTATGATCTTACTTAAATAAATATTAATATATTCCTTGAAAAAAATAAATGGATTTCTTTCTCTTGGCATTGTCTTTACAAGAGCCAGAGCAACAAAAAATGTAATCTTGTCCAAAATATGCATTTTCAATGACACTGGGACTTCTGGAAAGCAGTCATTACACACCAGCTTGTTGAAGGAATGTATTTTACTCAAGAACTCGACTGAGTCTTCTCATGAAAAAGTTATACCCACTATGTTTGTGCCGTTAGTGGTCAACTGATCTTTTGACCTGCCTTAATTACAGTCATTTCTTTTCTAAATCCTGAGACTAACCAACCTTTCAGAAAACTGCAAAAGTTTAATTAGATTCACAGAACCAACTCCATTACAAAGGCAAATATTTTGAGCCAGCTAGAACTATACTTGGAGTTCTAAATCTGAATTTTTTATCATTAGATTTGCTTCTCACTTTAGAGGTGATATCAGGGAAGCCCAGGTGGCTTAGTGTCAAAGAATCCACCTGCAATTCAGGAGACACAGCTTCAATCCCTGGGTCAGAACAGCCCTCGGAGTAGAAAATGGCAACCCACTCCAGTATTCTTGCCTGGGAAATCCCATGGACAGAGGAGCCTGGTGGGTTACAGTCCACGGGATTGCAAAAGAGTACGACACGACCTAGCAACTAAACAACAACTAGCTATGTATTCAGTTCAGTTCAGTTCAATCACTCTGTCGGGTCCGACTTTTCCCGACCCCACGGACCACAGCACACCAGGCCTCCCTGTCCATCACCGACTCCTGGAGTTTATTCAAACTCATCCCCATCAAATCAGTGATACCATCCAACCATCTCATCCTCTGTCATCCCCTTCTCCTGCCTTTAATCTTTCCCAACATGAGGGTCTTTTTCAATGAGTCAGTTCTTTGCATCAGGTGGCCAAAGTATTGGAGTTTCAGCTTCAACATCAGTCCTTCCAATGAACACTAGGACTGATCTCCTTTAGGATGGACTGGTTGGATCTCCTTGAAGTCCAAGAGACTCTCAAGAGTCTTCTCCAACACCACAGCTCAAAAGCATCAATTCTTCTGCAGTCAGCTTTCTTTATAGCCCAACTCTCACATAACCATATATGACTACTGGAAAAACCATACCCTTGACTAGACAGACCTTTGTTGGCAAAGCAATGTCTCTGCTTTTTAATATGCTGTCTAGGAGAAGGCAATGGCACCCCACTACAGTACTGTTGCCTGGAAAATCCCATAGATGGAGGAGCCTGGTAGGCTGCAGTCCATGGGGTCGCTAAGAGTCGGACACGACTGAGCGACTTCACTTTCACTTTCCACTTTCATGCCTTGGAGAAGGAAATGGCAACCCACTCCAATGTTCTTGCCTGGAGAATCCCAGGGACAGGGGAGCCTGGTGGGCTGCCGTCTATGGGGTTGCATAGAGTCAGACACGACTGAAGTGACTTAGCAGCAGCAGCAGCATGTTGATCATAACTTTCCTTTCAAGGAGAAGCATCTTTACATTATCATTATTACAGTATTAATATATACTATATACTACTCTTTGTTATTTCCAGTATCATCCACTGTCTATGATCTAGGCTACCTTTTTTACCTCCCTCCTCCCCAACCCTACTACCCACCAAGTTTATAAAATATGCAAGCCAGTAAAAGATACATGGGATGAAGGTCAGATAAGATTATTGTAGTGATGATAGGAAGCAAAGAATAAATCAAGAGGTCTTGGTGAAATCTGTGGAAAAGTAAAAATACGCATTATGTCATCAACCCTTTTATCCATCCACAAAATTGGAGTAATAGATACATGCCCTCAAAAGGCTGCTGAGAAGCATAAATTAGATAATTAAGCCATTTAAAAAACATGTGTTAAGGGCTTACTGTGTGCTCACCATGAATAAGATTGACAGTCTATGCCCTCATGGAGCCTATATTCTAGCTGGAGACACAAATTTTACTCAACAATTTCCTTACAGTTGTGATTAAATATTATGTAGAAGAAGAAAAGTATGCAAAAAAAAGAGCACTAAAGGAGAAAAGCACTTTTCTAATGCCAAACCATAGGGATCAGAGAAGACTTCTGTGAGGAAGGAATGTTTAGGCTAAGATCTTAGGGATGAACTGTTAATAACTCCGGTGCAAGGAAGAGTCTTGGCAGGGGAAATACTACGTTTCCAGTCTTCGAAGCTAGGAGGGGGAGTGATGCATTTGAAAACAGAAATAAAGCCTGTGCAGAGCAAAAGGTAGGCTTACTGCTCATTGGAAAAGATTCAGGCTTTCCATCTCAGGCTTCCTCTCTTTTAAGACTAAGCACAGTTGCCAGCAATGCAGGAGACTGGGATTTGATCCCTGGGTCAGGAAGATTCCCAGAGGAGGAAATGGCAACCCACTCCAGTATTCCTGCCTGGAGAATTCCATAGACAGAGAAGCCTGGTGGGCTACAGTCCATGGGGTCACAGAGTCCGACACGACTAAGCGACTAATACAAACACCCACACACTGCAAATGCAAATGTTAGATAGGTCTCTTGATGTTTCCCTGGAGGAAATGGGGGTTTAGAGATATATATTGAGAGACAAAGAGAAAAACTAAGATGAAAATCAACAAACCATAGTAATTAAAAGCTCGCCTGCCTAGTTTGAATATCAGCTTTGGCATTTATTAAAGATTTGCCATTTTCTTTCAGGGTATAGAAATCAAAGGAAACACTCCCCAACATGTTTTATGGGAACAGAACAGCCTTGACACAAAACTTCACAAGGACATCATAAGAAAGAAAAATTACAGATCAATATCTCTCATGAACATAGATGAACAAACCCTGATGAAAATTCCAGTAAATGGAATCCAGATATGTAAAACAAGATAATTCATAAAGATTAAGTTGGATTTATTCTAGGAATACTAAGTTGGTTTAGCATTTTTTTAAAGCCAATCATAATTCAACATGTTAACAACATTAAGGGAAAGAATCATATAATCATTCAAATACATGCAGAAAAAACACTGATAAAATTCAATTTCTATTCATGCTAAACACTATTAGCAAAGTAAAAATAGAAGAAAACTTGAGAACTTTCTTACGATGACACAGGGTACTTAAAATAAAAAACATACAATGAACATTATGATTAATGCTGAATGTTGAAAGCTTTCCCTTGTAAAAAACCGGAAATAAAGATGCTATCACCATTAACCAAGGTAATGGTCGAGATTCTAAGCAGTGCAACAATGGCAAGAAAAATCTAAAATAATCAAAAATATAAGGTTTAAAAAGGAAGATGCAAATGATATACATGCAAAATTTCAAAACAATCTACAATAAACTATTATTACTAATCTTACTAATTTATCATAGGTTATTTTTCTATCTCCTGTTGCTAGATACAAAGTCAATATAAGAAATAAATTTGCTTTCCACATAGAAGAAACAGATAATTACAAAATACAGGATGTAATATTAACATATAATGCATGTACGCTCGGTCATGTCCAACTCTTTGTGACCCCATGGACCGTAGCCCCCCAGGCTCCTCTGTCCATGGGATTTTCCAGGCAAAATACTGGAGTGGGTTGTCATTTCCTGCTGCAGGAGATCTTTCTGACCTAGGAACTGAACCTAGATCTCCTGCATTGCAAGTGGATTCTTTTTTTTTTTTTCAATTAAAATTTTTTTTATTTTTTTAAATTTATTTATTTTAATTAGAGGCTAATTACAATACTGTGGTGGTTTTTGCCATACATCAGCATGAATCAGCCACAGATGTACACATGTCCCCATCCCGATTCTTTACCAACTAAGCCACCAGGGAAGCTCTTCTGTAGTAAGACACTAAATCACAGGTGCTGTGATGGCAGGGAGGTTTTTTGTTTTGTTCACTGTGTATCCTTGTTCCTGGCATGGAGTAGGTACTCAACAGTTATTTACTAAATAAATAAATTCACAGCTTCCAATGCATATGAATCTCTAGAACTTAGTTACAACTCTCTCTCTCTCTCTAAAGTCTAGCATTATTAGAGGTTTCCAATATGCAGGTTCAATGAACACCTGATAAAAAATTGTTCCTTGATCACATGCTTTTGCACTTAGAGCATTTCACTGTCACTGATGATCCAACCAGTCAATCCTAAAGGAAATCAGTCCTGAGTATTTATTGGAAGGACTGATGCTGAAGCTGAAACTCCAATACTTTGGCCACCTGCTGCAAAGAACTGACTCATTGGAAAAGACCTTGATGCTAGGAAAGATTGAAGGTGGGAGGAGAAGGGGACAACAGAGGATGAGATGGTTGGATGGCATCACCGACTCGATGAACAGGAGTTTGAGTAAGCTCCGGGAGTCAGTGATGGACAGCAAGGCCTGGTGTGCTGCAGTCCATGGGGTCACAAAGAGTTGGACACGACTAAGCAACAGAACTGAACTGAACTGATGAAGAACCACAAGTCTTCCAGGAACTCTGACATGAAAAGACCTTGGTCCCACCCTCATTCTACCTAGAGGTATAAATATAAACAGTAATGTAAGCATGACCTTCTGTGCTATAATTAAGCCTGTTTTCTCCCTCTTCGGCCTCCTGACTTTTTGCCTTTATCTGGAAGACAGGGAATAAAACTCTCACTATTGCAGCCTCGTGAAAGACCAAGAGACAGAAATTCACAGCTAAGCCACGCCCAGACTCTCAACCTCCGGAAACCATGAGTTACTATGTTATTATTTTAAGACCTGAAGTCTGGAGGGTAACTGGGGTAATATTGATTTCAAAATTAACTTACAGATTCAAGAAGTTCAGTTCAGTTCAGTTCAGTGGCTCAGTCGTGTCCAACTCTTTGCGACCCCATGAATCACAACACGCCAGGCCTCCAGTGAACCTCAAATAAATATAAAGGAAACCACACCTAGTCACATCAGAGTCAAAATACTGAAAACCAAAGATAAAGACAAAAATAACATACTACATATGGGATGACAGCAATAACAGTGACTAAGTTCTCAGTGAAATCAATGGAGGGAAGAGACAACAAAGAGTTCAAAGAACAATGGCCAACTCAGAATCCTACCTCCACTGAAGATCTTTCAAAATTAAAATAAAATACACTCCAGAAAACAAAAGCTGAGAAAAAAACCTTCAACAATAGACCTGCGCTACAGGAAACTCTTAAAAAGCAAGCAAGCAAACAAATACATGAATAAATAAATAAATCTCCAGGTTCAAGGGAATAATACCAGATGGAAACTTGGATCTATATGAAGGCATAAGATGTATTACATATGGTAAATATATATGAGTAAATATAAAGATCTACATTAAAAATTTTTTTTCTTAAAGGGCAACATACTGTTTAAAATAATAAGAACATAATAACCTGGGGGTTTACAACATATGTAAAGCAAAATATGTAGCAACAACAGCACATAAAATGAAAGAGGCAGAAGCGGATTCGTATAATGTTGAAAATTCTCACATTTTGTGTTAAGAGATTCACTCTTAATTCTAAACAGACTATAGTAAGTTAAGAATATGTATTGTAATTCTTGGAGCAGTCTCCAATAAATAAATAAGCTAAAAAGCCAACAGAAAATGCAAAAAAATAAGATTAAATACAAAAAATACTTGATTGAACAGAAACAAAGGAGGAAAAGAAGTATAACTGGATGGGACAAACAGAAAACAAATAGGAAGATAATTGACATAACCATATCATTAAGTACATTCAATGTGAATGGATGGAACTCTTCAGTTAAGAGGAAAAGATTCAGAATGATTGGAAAACAAGACCTAACTGTATGCTGGATATAAGGCACATACTTTAAATATAAAGTTACAAGTCCATTGAGAAATTTTTTTAAAAAAATTAAAGGTGACAATGAATTCAGGTG
This sequence comes from Bos mutus, assembly GCF_027580195.1. Lineage (NCBI taxonomy): Eukaryota > Metazoa > Chordata > Mammalia > Artiodactyla > Bovidae > Bos > Bos mutus. The sequence continues at coordinate 52,292,832 of NC_091630.1, read as the reverse complement.
GTGTGGCTAGACTAACACCAAGGGGAACTTCAACACAGTAAGGATTTCCAGAAACAAGCAGAGGTATTTCATAAAGGAAAAAGGGCCAGTTCATCAGAAAGATATACAATCTTAAGTATACATGCATCTAAAAAATAGAGATCAAATATTTTTAAAACTAAAAGGAGAAAGAGACAACTCCATTATCATGATTAAATATTTTATCATTCTTCAATCAGTAATAGATAGGATAAAGAAATTTAAAAAGGATACAGAAGATCTGAAAAATATTATCAGCAACTTGACCTAAAATCTACCCATATCCAAGAAGTTCAGAATTCACATTCTTTTCAAATGCACACAGTTTTATTCATCAAGTATACTATATGCTGAGTACTAAAATGTCAATAAATTTCAAAAGGTTGAATACTAAAGAATGTTCTCAGAATAAGAAAAATTATATTAAAAAACTGGGCTTCCCTAGTAGTTCAGATGGTAAAGCATCTGCCTGCAATGCAGGAGACCCAGGTTTGATCCCTGGGTCGGGAAGATCCCCTGGAGAAGGAAATGGCACCCCACTCCAGTACTGTCGCCTGGAGAATTCCAAGGACAGAGGAGCCTGGCGTGCTATAGTCCTTGGGGTCGCAAAGAGTCAGACACAACTGAGCGACTAACACACACACACATACACACACACACACACACACATACATATTAAAAAATAACAACAGGACATCTTTTAAATATTCCCAAAAGTTGGAAATCAAATAATATACTTCTAAATAACCCATGGTACAAAGAAAGATGACAAGGAAAATTAGAAATTACTTCTAACTGAATGATAATGAAAATACAACATACCAAAATTTGTATAGGATGAAACAAAAGCAATGTTTAAAGACAAGTTTATCATTTTAAATGCTTTTATTAGGAAAAATTGTCACTGAGGAAAAAATATAATAAAAGCAAATTAAATTGAAAGGTATAATAGTTCACAATTTGGAAGAGTTCATATTATTAAAATCGTCTTCTTCTAATTAATCTAAAGATTCAGTGCAATCCAAATAAAATCTGAGTCATTTTTTTTTAATTGGCTGATTTGAAATTTTATATGGAAATGCAAACTACCAGGAGTAGCCAAAATAATTTTGAAAAGTAAGAACAATGTTGAATAACTCAAACTACCTGATATCAATACTAACTATAAAGGTATAGTAATCAAGACAATGTGGTACTGGTATAAATATAGAAAAATAAACAATAGAATAGGATAGAATCCCCCAGAATACAGCCAACTGATTTTGGCAAAGGCACCAAGTATTAACGGAGAAAGGCTTTCAAGGTGGCTCAGTGGTAAAGAATCTTCCTGACAACTCAGGAGACCCAGAAGATGCAGGTTTGATCCCTGGTTTGGGAAGATCCCTGAGAGGAAATGGCAATCCACTCCAGTATTCCTGCCTGGAAAATCTCATAGACAGAGGAGCCTAGTGGCTCCTACAGTCCATGGGGTCACATAGAGTCATACACGACTGAGCACGAATGTACATCAATGGAGAAATGACTGTTGTTTTTTTTTTTTTTTCAACAAATGGTGTTGGAACTACTATATACATATATATATATATATACCCATGTGAGAAAAAAATTTCAACTCCTATCTCACCAACATGCAAATTGATTCAAAATGAATTACAGACATAAACACAAAAATTAAAATTCTAACATTTCTAGAAGAAAACAAAAGAATATCTTTTTGACTTAGAGATAAGCAAAGATTTCTTAGGTAGGACACAAAAAAGTATTAAGCATAAAAGAAAAATATGGTTCACTGGACTTCATCAAAATTATAAATTCTACTCTTCAAAAGACATGATAAAGAAAAGAAAAAGGTTCCTAAGTCCATGGGGTCGCTAGGAGTCGGGCACGACTGGGCAGCTTCACTTTCACTTCTCACTTTCATGCATTGGAGAAGGAAATGGCAACCCACTCCAGTGTTCTTGCCTGGAGAATCCCAGGGACAGGGAAGCCTGGTGGGCTGCCGTCTCTGGGGTCACACAGAGTCAGACACGACTGAAGCGACTTAGCAGCAGCAGCAGCATACTGTTGCTCACCTACTGGGGGTTTTCAGCTTCTTACATAAAACCAATGTGTTTAATACCATTAACTGCTGTGTTCCTAGTGTGAATTGCAGCTATATCAGAAACTAAGAAGGAATTGTGATTATACTTCTCCTTTAAACTACTGTGTACCTAACTGATCCTTTAAATTAAAGAAATATCATTGGACTCACCTGTTTACAGTCATTAAGTTAATTCATTAGATATTTATTGAATATGAACCCTGCCCTATATCAAGTATTTACTTTGGCTTTCCTCATAGCGCAGTTGGTAAATCATCTGCCTGCAATGCAAGAGACCCGGATTCGATTCCTGGGTCAGGAAGAAGGAAATGGCAACCCACTCCAGTATTCTTGCCTGGAAAATCCCATGGACAGAGGAGCCTGGCAGGCTAAAGTCCACAGGATCGAAAGAGTCAGCCACGACTTAGCGACTAAACCACCACCACCACCAAAGCCGTTAGAATGTCCCTAAGAATTGAGAACACAGCCCAAGAAGTGACTACTCACATCTCCCTGGGTAGGCTTTCACTTTTTCCCAGTTCCTCAACCCCTGCTCCCTGGGGTCTAATTCCAAAATTCCAAAATACTTTCTTGGCAGTCCAGTGCTTAAGAAGCCACCTGCCAGTGCAGGGGACACACCGGGGTTCCATCCGTGGTCCAGGAAGACTCCAATTGCCACACAGAAGCTAAGTCCATGCTCCCCAACTACTGAGCCCACGCCCTAGCGCCTGGCTCCCCAACAAGAGAAGTCACCGCACCACAATGAAGAGTAGCCCCTGCTTGCCTCAACTAAAGAAAGCCCATGCAAAGCAAAGAAGACCCAGCACAGCCAGAAGTAAATAACTAAATTAATTAATTAATTTAAAAAATATATCCATACACAGCCTTTCACCTCAGGCACTGCTTCCAGGGAATCCCAGGCTACAATAATATTGTAGTTCAGAAATTAAAGGTCTCTTTGGCTAGGAACAAAGGGAAACTATTAATAACACTTTCTGAGCACTCAGTAAATGCCAGGCGTACCACGTTTGCTATTACTCTTGACACTCTCCAGAACTATGAACAAGGAAATTGGGGTCCAAGTTACTCAGTTACACAGCTTTGCCAGAGCTACAAAATAAAGGTTTCTTTAGCTTCAGTTTATATCCTTTCTTATTCTCCAAACTGCCTCCAGCGTTACCTACCTTTGACTGTGGTCTGAGATAGAGTTTTGAAAGTGAATTGTCATGGTAAATAATAACAATAGTAGCTATTATGCATTTAGCGCTTATCTGTGCCAGACAATTAGCTGAGCGTTTACAATTAATCCTCACTGTAACTCTATAAGCCATTACTGTCTCCATTTCAGTCAGTTGAAAATGGAAACTTGCTGGGGTTAACTTTCCCCAGGTCCCCTGCTAGCAAAATAATGGCTAATATTTGTATTTACTCCATGCCCCTAACATCTATAATTTCATTTAATCCTCACATCCACTTATGAAATAGGTTCTTTATGATCAGCACATTACAGAGTCAGTCACTCCAAAGCTCATGGGTATCTTTTCCTCTCTCATGCTGCCTCTCATTATAGAAAAGGGGGGAAAGGAGTAATGCATAACCAGAAGAAAAAAAATAGTCTACCATGGTCACTTTCTCCATCAGCTGCGTTAATAAAGCACAGGGAGCTCTGCTCAGTGCTCCGTGATGACCTAGATAGGTAGGATGGTAGCAGGGGGGACGGGGAGAGGGGAGGAGGTTGAAGAGGGAGGAAATATATGTGTACATATAGCTGATTCACTTTATTATACAGCATAAACCAACACAATATGGTAAAGCAATTATACTTCAATTAAAAAAAAAAGACTTGGACAAAGTGCTTTGAACAGAGCAATAGTCTCACCAATCAGTGCCTATTAAAAATTTAACTGGCCTATGGCTATGTGGGGGACTTCCCAGGTGGCACTAGAGGTTAAAAAAAAAAAAAAAAACCTGCTTGCCAATGCAGGAGATATAAAAGACACAGGTTAAACCCCTGAGTTGGGAAGATCCCCTGGAGGAGGGCCATGGCAACCCACTCCAGTATTCTTGCCTGGAGAATCCCATGGACAGAGGAACCTGGCAGGCTACAGTCCATGGGGTCACAAAGAGTCAGACACTACTGATGGGCTAACACTTTTTGAACTTCAGCACTATTTTGAGCAGGATAATGCTTTGCGGTAGATTATCCTATACATCATTGAGCAGCATCCCTGGCCTCTGACCACTAGATGCCAACAGTACCTTCCACTCAAGACAAAAGTGTGTTCATACTTTGCCAAATCATGCCTGCTTTAGAAACACTGGTGTATAATATTTTAACCAAATCCTTTTAATTTTGAAATTGAACTAAGCCTATCAGGACAATGGTTCTCAGGACAATTTCACTTTGCAGGGAACAGAATTGCGGACTCATCATATTTTCTCTCCTACTCTTACTCTCTCCCTCCCCCTATTTTGTTTCCAACCTGAGGAATGCCACCCACCCACTAACAGGAGACCAGAGAACTGGAAGAGACCTTGTCCCTGGGCCTGAGGGTTTTCTTAATACTCATCAGATATTTCTCTTCTGATTCAAGTTTTTGTCTAGCCCTGATTAGCATACTGTCATCACCAGACTAAAAACAAAACCTTTGTAATTGGCTCTGTCTCTAAATGACAAGCATACTATGTTAAGAGCACTGTTTCTAGATTTACAAATCCAAGACATGATTGAAAGCGTCACGCTCTCAGTGTAGGAACAATATTCCCATAATCAAACATCCAAAGCAAATTGTATGATTATTTGTATTATCCAGGATTTCAAGGTTCTGTTTGAGAGCAGAAGCCAAGTAGAAATATGCCAACTAATTCAGTAACCCCCTTTCTCCTTCGTACACAAATAGAACTCTTGTTTACATTATCTTGTCCACAGTTTTGACATGAATTCGCCTAAACATTCTAAATTTATGAGTCATAAATGTTACTGAGTCAAAACTATAAGTGAGAGATATGACTAGCCTAAAAAGACCAGAGGTTTCCCAGGTGCACATTGGTAAAGAACCCACACGCCAATGCAGGATGCACAAGAGATGTATATTGAATCCCTGGGTGGGGAAGATCCCCTGGAGAAGGGAATAGCAACCCACTCCAGTATTCTTGCCTGGAGAGTTCTATGGACAGAGGAGCCACATGTCCATGGCTACAGTCCATGGGGTCTCAAAAAGTGGGACACATGAGTGACTGAGCATAAAAAGACTGAAGAAGGCTTTAAAACATTTTCCTAAACTATCCATTCTTTCTGGCATAAATGATGAAATAGTATAGTGTGTGTGTGATATGCAAGGTGACAAAGACTATGAGTGTATACTCTCTTAGTAATTTGGCCAAATAAAATGTCCTCTACAAAGCTATTCCGTAAATAACTTCTATAAAGTTCTATGATATTCCTATCATGTCTTTTAAATGTATCTCTACAGGTGAAGTTAAAATGGTAAACTTAAAGACAGTATCAAATGGGTTCAATAATGTAATTTATCCTTACAAGGAACATTTTACATTTATATAGCAAGATACAGTTTTTCACTTACATAGGGTATGTATTTGAAAGATCAAAAGTCACACAGCCGATTTCTGGGCCCCCCTTAATAGAACAGGTCTTAATAGAGTAAGAACTCAGTGAAATCAGAGGAAAAAAATGTCCTTTCAATTCACAAAATCTTTATATATGTATGATCTGGTCTAAGCATTCAGAAGAAGAGATAATTGCATGAGTTAAAGAACTGTGACTTAATAAAGTAATTGATACCAAAGTTAATTAAACTTTGAACCTTCATTCTTTTGTTCCAATCCCATTTTAAAACTCAGTGCTAAAGTAAAAATGATTTCCATTAGGCAAATAATTAAAATGGAGAATCCATTTATGAATGTAGCAAAGTGTATAGACCCAATGTACATCAAATAAATAAATATCTATACACATTTTCATTCTAAATGAAAATTTAAATTAGATTTTGCTTTAAATGTGTTTGTGTCTGTGTGTTCAGTCTCTCACTTGTGTCTGACTTTTTACGACCCCATGGACTGTAGCCCACCAGGCTCCCCTGTCCATGGGATTCTCGAGGCAAGAATACTGGAATGTGTTCCCATTTCCTCCTCTGGGGGACCTTCCCAAACCAGGGATCAAACTCAAATCTCTTGCATCTCTTTCATTGGTAAGCGAATTTTTACCACTGCATCACCTGGGAAAAGGCTATTTCTTACAGACTTGTTGTAAGAAATAAGATTATACATGTAAATGTACTATAAATCTTGATATGCTATATAAAATGTGGCATTTGTTCAAGTTTCCCCAGGTATTATGAAAGTGAAAGTGTGAAAGTGTTAGTCATTCAGCCACATCCAACTCTTTGGGATCCCACAGACTGTAGCCCGCCAGGCTCCTCAGTCTATGGAATTCTCCAGGCAAGAATACTGGAGTGGGTTGCCATGCCCTCCTCCAGGGGATCTTCCCAACCCAGGGATTGAACCCAGGTCTTTTGCATTACAGACCGATTCTTTACCGTCTCAGCCACCAGGGAAGTGAGATATTTCCAGTGATATATACCATCTCCCTATTGCTCCCCTCCTTGCCTTCCTCACTGAAATCTAGGATAAGTACCTTACCAGAAGGTTATGTTATATTAAGAAATTAAAAAACCAAAATTATAGAGACTTCCCTGGCTGTCTGGCAGTAAAGAATCCACCTTTCAATGCAGGAGGCGTGGGTTTGATCTCTGGTCAGGGAACTAAAATCCCACATGCCACGAAGCAACTAAGCCTGTATGCTGCAATTGGACAAGCCCACACACTGGGACCTGATGGCCAAAAATAAATAAATTTATTTTTTAAAAAACATAAAGTACACCCCTTTAAATCAGGGAGCAAATTATAAGTAAACACTAATTCCTCAACTATAAAACGCTTCAACTCACATGTACGGCATTTTGTTCCATTTCCTGAGTGAGAAGTTGCACTTTTGGCATCACCCAGCTCCTCAGCTTTCGTTGCATTCCTCTGCAGCTGCTAAGTCTTAGAAGCAGCAAGGAGGCCTTCTCATATGAGCCCCCAGAGCCTGTTTCTGCTGTATTCTCTAGTTACTTGTTGTATGATCACTAAACACTCCACTTATATTCATTGGAAGGACTAATGCTGAAGCTCCAATACTTTGGACACCTGATGCCAAAAGCCAACTCATTGGAAAGACCCTGATGCTGGGAAAGATTGAGGACAGGAGGAGAAGGGATGATGGAGTTTGAGACGGTTGGATGGCATCACTGACTCAATAAACATGAGTGTGAGCAAACTCTGGGAGATAGTGAAGGACAGGGAAGCCTAGCACACTGCAGTCCACAGGGTTGCAAAGAGTCGGACGCAACTTAGACTTAGTAACTGAACAGCAAATGGCTACTGGTCATGGCCCAGCGCTCCAAGACAAGGATTCCTGTAAACACAAGGCTCAGATCATCACCCTCAGTGATGCTACAGGAAGGCTTACGTGGCCAGTCACACCACTGCCTTGGCACAGTGTAGAGGTACAACTATAAAACCTGAATTGCAGCCCTCTTTTCTGAGCAGGAAAGAGCTGATGTTAACCCAAACACAAAAAGAGCTGTCAGCACAGGACTGGAGCCAAGGTTCTGCCACCGTGTGAGCTTTTGTGTTCAGGCAAGTGGATGATGTTCATCAAATCATGCAGCTTAAAAGGCCTATAGCCTGAGGGTCAGGGACCCTCTCCCGGAGTCTAACATCTGCACTTGCTAGATCTCTCTGCAATGCCCCGGAATGTGATGAGAAACCTGGGACCTCTTATGGCTCCTGTCTCCGGGAGTTTTCCCCATAAATGCTGCTCCAGCCGGCCTCGTGCGTGTGCTCCTGGGCCTTTTGCCCTTGATATACAAGAGCTGGTGATAAATCAGGCACTGGAGACACAAAAGTAAACAAACAGAAAATTCCTGCCCACAAGTTTACCTTCCCCTGGGAAGAGAGAAAGCCAACAAACACATCTATAGATTATGTACCAAGTGGTGGTAAGTGATGTGAAGAATAATAAAGCAGTGGAAAGAGATAGATCAATCATGGAGATATACAGGGTGGACCATGAAAGTGACATCTGAGCAATTAGTGACAGGAGTCAGCTAAAGGAAGTAAACGATTGAGTCATGGGAAAAGCATTCTTGGCCAAGAGAGCTCTTCCAAAGGTCTTGAGGCAGGAGAATATGGTGTGTGTCTGAGGAAGACCAAAGAGGCTCTTGCTGTACCAGGAGGTCAAGAGCAGAATGGGAGGGGATGAGATCCTTCAGACCTTGGCATAGGCTGTGGGTTTTACTTTGATCCACACAGAATGCTGGGCTTCCCAGGTGGCTTAGTGATAAAGAATCCGCCTGCCACATAAGAGACTCTAGTTTGATCCCTGGGTGGGGAAGACCCCCTGGCATAGCAACCCACTCGTTTTCCTGCCTTGGAGAATCCTATGGACAGAGTCGCCTGGAGGGCTACAGTCCATGAGGTCGCAAAAAGTCGGACATGCCTGAAGCAACCTAGCACGCATACGCACACGGAAAGCCCGTGGAAGAAGTCAATTCAAGTTTCAGAAAGATCCCTGGGGTTTCCTGCGGGGGAGAGACAGGCTAGGGAGAAGCATCTGAGGAAAGGTAGAAGTGAAACGGAGCAGGACCCTATGGTTCCTGTCCCCTGTATCCTCAGCCCATCTTTAGTCCATGCAAAAACTTTAGCCAAAGAATAAGTTTAATCAGAAAAGTGAGAAAATACAAAAGCAAAGAAAAGCAGTCAGACAAGGCAAAACAATAATCGTTTAGTCAGTAAGCATAGTCTTCCCAAGGGCTATAGATAGTATTCTGAACCATATCCTGTGAGCTGTCTTACAGATCTTGAATCTCCCACCAGGGGGAAGAAGTTAACTGCATGATAACCAGACTGTGGCCATGACATAAGCTGCCACAATTCCAAGAATTGGCCTCAAGGAAATGGGAACAAACTGACCATGGGACTAAAGAGTAACGGTACTTAAAACAATCAAGATGACGTTGCTCAGAGCACAGATGAACCATTTCAAGATAACTGTCAGAGCTGACTGCGTGGTTTCTGCATGGAGCCCCCTCCCTTCGTCCATAAGAGTTCTTATCCCCTGATTGTCAGGGGGCTTGGCAGGGGGGAGAAAAGCTGGACTTTGGACAAGCATCCTCCCACCCACCCCCACCTTCCCAGCATCCAAAATAAAGCAAATTTGCCTTTCCACAAACCTGGTATCTTTATTGGCTTTTGAGTGGCAAGCAGCCAGACCCCACTTTTGGTTACAGAATCAGGAAGGTGATTAGGGATGGATTATAATAATCTTTGCAAGAGGTTTGGTAGCTCAGCGTAGGATGAGAGGTCATAGAAGTCATGAGAAGAGGCTGGATTCAGGAAATATTTCCAAAAATAGAATTGACAGGATTTGCTAATGAATTTGGCATGGAATTTGAAAGAGAAAAGTTAAGAATGACAATTTTTTTTTTTTTTTTGCCTAAGCAACTGGAAGCCATATACTGACATGGGACACCATAGGATGATTAAGTTTGTAGGGGCAAAGTGAGTTCAAGTTGAGACAAGTTAAGTTTGAACAGCCTCTTAGACCAAGTTGTGAAAAGTGAGTGTCTTAATCGCTGAGTCATGTCTAACTCTTTGTGACCCCATGGACTGCAGCACACCAGGCTTCCCTGTCTTTTACTATCTCTCAGAGTTTGCTCAAACTCATGTCCATTAAGTTGGTGATGCCATCCAACCATCTAATCCTCTGTCACTCGCTTCTCCTCCTGCCTGTCCTCTATCTTTCCCTGTATTGCTCCATTCAAATTTTTTCACTTGCATTATAAACATGTATGGATCTGTGAAAACCACAATGTAAAATGTACTTCTTACTGAGAGTACCAGTCAAAAATTCCTGGTACGAGTTCTTTTTCTGTTTTAACTAGCTAGAGTAAAGGTTCTTCCTTCCAAAGAAATCCCAGGGCTGATCTCCTTCAGAACGGACTGGTTGGATCTCCTTGCAGTCCAAGGGACTCTCAAGAGTCTTCTCCAACACCACAGTTCAAAAGCATCAATTCTTCAGCGCTCAGCCTTCTTCACAGTCCAACTCTCACATCCATACATGACCAAAGGAAAAACCATAGCCTTGACTAGACGAACCTTTGTTGGCAAAGTAATGTCTCTGCTTTTCAATATGCTATCTAGGTTGGTCATAACTTTCCTTCCAAGGAGTAAGCGTCTTTTAATTTCATGGCTGCTGTCACCATCTGCAGTGATTTTGGAGCCCAGAAAAATAAAGTCTGACACTGTTTCCACTGTTTCCCCATCTATTTCCCATAAAGTGATGGGACCGGATGCCATGATCTTCGTTTTCTGAATGTTGAGCTTTAAGCCAGCTTTTTCAGTCTCCACTTTCACTTTCATCAAGAGGCTTTTGAGTTCCTCTTCACTTTCTGCCATAAGGGTGGTGTCATCTGCATATCTGAGGTTATTGATATTTCTCCTGGCAATCTTGATTCCAGCTTGTGTTTCTTCCAGTCCAGCGTTTCTCATGATGTACTCTGCATATAAGTTAAATAAGCAGGGTGACAATATACAGCCTTGATGTACTCCTTTTCCTATTTGGAACCAGTCTGTTGTTCCATGTCCAGTTCTAACTGTTGCTTCCTGACCTGCATACAAATTTCTCAAGAGGCAGATCAGGTGGTCTGGTATTCCCATCTCTTTCAGAATTTTCCACAGTTTATTATGATCCACACAGTCAAAGGCTTTGAAGGAGATCAGCCCTGGGATTTCTTTGGAAGGAATGATGCTAAAGATGAAACTCCAGTACTTTGGCCACCTCATGCGAAGGGTTGACTCATTGGAAAAGACTCTGATGCTGGGAGGGATTGAGGGCAAGAGGAGAAGGGGACGACAGAGGATGAGATGGCTGGATGGCATCACTGACTTGATGGACGTGAGTCTTAGTAAGCTCTGGGAGTTGGTGATGGACAGGGAGGCCTGGCGTGCTGCGATTCATGGGGTCGCAAAGAGTCAGACACGACTGAGCGACTGATCTGATCTGAGAGCAAAGGTTCTGTTGTTTGCAACTCAGAATTCACTGATACTCTCTAATATGAACAGACCAAGAGTGCATCTCATTCTCATCTCTTTCCACTGTTCTCTAAGCTCTGCTGATTCATCATCTAGTAACTATCAGTTAATCCCTAGCTCATAGCAGACATCAAATCAGCTCCTTCTTAATACACATGTCACAGTTAGTGAATGCGAAGGGCAACCAGGAAGAAAGTCTACATAAAACTAACATCCTCTAGTTTATGTAGATATCTATGTTTGTGATGTTAGTTATACTTGCCTTAAAATTTTCTCAAATGAAATTGTTTTGTGAAGTTAAAACTGGAGGTTGTGATCATTATTTATTTACACATTTTTTTCTTTTTTTTTTTTTTAATGTAGACCATTTTAAAGTATTTATTGAGTTGGTTACAGTATTGTATCATTTTAAGTTCTGGGTTTTTGGCTGTGAGGTATGTGGGATCTTGGCTCCCCGACCAGGGAGCGAACCCCCTAAACTGAGAGGTGAAGTCTTAATCACCAGACCACCAGGGATGTCCTAACTCTCATTTTTTTCTTAATGAGAATCTCCATCTGTCCCAAGTGTTCTCTTGACTCTCCTTGAGTGGAGTTAGGATGACCTAACCAGGCACATCTCCTTTCTCAAAAGCAGATGTCAAAGACAACAATCCTACCCAGCTTGATGCTCATGGGAAACGTGTTTCTGATTTTCACCTACAGCATACAATAAGCATAGTTCTATTACCTAATGCATGCTCAGTTACTTCAGTCATGTCCAACTCTCTGCGACCCCATGAACCATGGCTTGCCAGGCTCCTCTGTCCATGGGATTCTCCAGGCAAGAATAGTGGAGAGGGTTGCCATTTCCTTCTCCAGTGATAAAGTATGAAGTGAGTGAAATGAGTGAAGTGAAGTCGCTCAGTTGTGTCCAACTTTTTGCAACCCCGTGGACTGTGGCCTACCAGGCTCCTCCATCCATGGGATTTTCCAGGCAAGAATACTGGAGTGGGTTGCCATTTTCTTCTCCCTGTATTACATAAACATAATGCCATATGCAATATTATTCAAAGTTGTGGCCTGTTCAAGATGCCTAAAGAGTATGTAACCCCCAAAGTCCCCTAAATAGATTACAATCTACCCCTGCATTAATCCAGAGGTGCAGTTATATTCCTAGAATGTTGTATTCTTAGAACAACACAGTTGTTCCCTTGTTTAATTATGTGTAGGTGAGCAGAGTCCCCTCTACGCCAGGAATGTACTGGCTCTGGTGCTATTTCGTTACCCCTTGCTCTTTCTCTGTATTTTCCCTCATGTGCTGTTTTTTCTAATGTTTTTTTATTTATATTTGGCTGTGCTGGGTCTTCGTGACTGCTCAGGTTTTTCTCTAGTTGTGGTGCAAGACCTTCTCATTACAGCGGCTTCTCTTATTGCAGAGCATGAGCTCTAGGGCACGTGGGCTTCGGTAGCTGTAGCACGAAGGTTCAGTTGTTGTGGCTCCCCGGCTCTAGAGCACAGGCTCAATAGTTGTGGCACATAGGCTTAGTAGCCCCTCAGCAAGTGGGATCTTCCCAAATCAGGGGTCAAATCCATGTCTCCTGCATTAGCAAGCAGATTCTTTGCCACTGGGCCAACAAGAAGCCCCACTCATGCACTGTTTTGTATGACTCTGCTATATTTCACAGATTTCTGCAAGCTACCTTCAAGCTTTCTTTGGAATGAGACAAGGTTTTTCCTATCCACACACAGAAGACCCAATTCAACTCAGGCCTCAATTACTATAAAAACTTTCTGGCAGGTTTCCCTGCCTGTTTTCTCCTCTCACAATGTTGGATTCCTCTTCCTTGAGCTGATTTCATCCCTTTACCCAGCTGCTCACAATCGCGGTTGCTTGGTAATATCACTGTGGTAGATGTCGTCTTCAGGTTTGCATTCAGAACCCTCCATCATATGCCCACACACTTCCAATTATATCTCTCACGCTCACTGACACAGAGCCTGTGCTCCAGGTCATCCAAAATGATGTCATCCTCATCTTGCCATTCTCAATCCTGCAGAACCCAACTCCCGCAACTACTATCTATACTGCCTTTGGAAAACCGCCTAAACTGCAGCTTTCCCAGCTTGTTTCTTCAGTTATTTAATAGAAAATGGAGATGGATGGATAGACAATGGGGTCCTACTGTAGAGCACAGGGAATTATATTCAACATCCTGTGACAAACCATAATAGAGAAGAATATTTTTTAAAAAGAATGCCTACATGTGTATAACTGAGTCACTTTGCTGTACAGCAGAGATTGGCACAACATTGTAAATCAACTACTGGGCTTCCCAGGTGGCACTAGTGGTAAAGAATCCACCTGCCAACGCAGGAGACATAGGAGATGCGGGTTTGATCCCTGGATCGGGAAGATCCCTTGGAGGGGGGCACGGCAATCCACTCCAGTATTCTTGGAGAATCTCCCACTGGAGAATCCCAGGGACAAAGGAGCTTGGTGGGCTACAGTACACAGGGTCGCAAAGAGTTGGACATGACTGAAGGGACTCAGTAGCAGGATACTTCAATTAAAAAAGAAAAAAAATTGGGAGACTGACCTAAAGAATGCTGTGCTTAGTGAAATAAGTCAGACAGAGAAGGACAAACACTATATGATATCATTTATATATGGAATCTAAAAGGTAACACAAACGAATACAAAATAGAAGCAGACTCACTGATATAGAGAACAAACTGGTGACTACCAGAAGAAAGAGAGAAGCAGGAGGGACAAATTAGACGTATGGGATTCACATATACAAACTATGTACAAATACATAAGCAGCAGGCACATACTATACAGCACAGGGAATTATAGTAATAACTGTAGTAACTTCTAATGGAGTCTATCCTGTAATAACTTAAAATGGAGTCTAATGTCCAAAAATAAAGAATCATCATACCAGACACCTGAAATTAATATTGTAAGTCAACCATTCTTGAATTTTAAAAAAAGTTTTATTTAAAAAAAGGAAAATGGAAATAATACTTTGCATGGTCTTTGTGAAAAGGGGTAGCATATGAAAGTGCCTAGATTAACCAAACACATAATGAATAAAAATGTCTGTCTTCTAAAGTGCCTGGCATATAGTTGGCACGAAATACAAAATGTTTCTGAATATACTATTTTTTTACTTCTGCTCATACTATTAGCACAACTCTGAAAAGCTCTGTACCCTCCTCAATCATTAGTTCCTAAAGAGTAGGCAAGGGTACCCAGCCCTCGGAGTCAGACAAAGGGAGGTTTACATCCTGGCACACTGCACTTACTGCTGCATCACCTCAGGCAGGTAGCATCAGCATCCTTCTCTGGGGCTCTTCCCTGGTACTGCTGAAGCAGGGGACCCAGGAGCACAGGGAAGGATGTCCAAGGCATGACTGATACAGTCATACTGAACATAATCCGTACTGTATCTTCTACGACTATTTCCTTCATATTAAAAACTGACAGGTGTCTAGTTTGGCTCAGTTTGAGATAAGATGGTTGAGTTGGTCCTTTTACCCATAGCACTCAGGAATGGTAACAGTTGAGACAGAACAACATGTAGACTCTCAGAGGAAAATTTTCTAGCTGTTAGCATGCTGAGAACAAGCCTGACAGTAACCGTATCACCTCCTCAAAGGGCCCCACACTAAGAAATAAGAATGATGATAAAATGGGACTTGTGATGAAAGAAGAAGTTCAATTAACCATAATACTTGATTCCCAAGCCACTCTGGTTAGATTTCTTTAACCTTATGTAAGTATCTCAAGTTGTGGCTTTCCCAGTGGCTCAGCGGTAAAGAATCCACCTGGAGTGCAGGAGTCACAGGAGACTCAGGGTTGATCCCTGGGTCAGGAAGATCCCCTGGAGGAGGAAATGGCAACACACTCCAGTACTCTTGCCTAGAGATTCCTCTGGAGAGAGGAGCC
Source organism: Bos mutus (assembly GCF_027580195.1). Classification (NCBI taxonomy): domain Eukaryota; kingdom Metazoa; phylum Chordata; class Mammalia; order Artiodactyla; family Bovidae; genus Bos; species Bos mutus. The sequence goes on along the minus strand of NC_091630.1, from coordinate 52,277,647 downwards.
TGGCAGGCTACTGTTCTTAGGGTATCAAAGAGTCAGACACGATTGAAACAACTCAGCATGCATGCATGCAAGTGTCTCATGTTACCTTTGCATATCGAAAATAGAGAGTTTGACAGTGAGTGGGTGCTTTGTGTTTACTTATGACTGAATACAGGCTTTGCTGCCTCTAAAAATACATGACACATACTTTACCATGTGTAAAGTAGCTAGTGGGAAGCTGCTGTATAGCACAGGGAGCTCAGTTCAATGCTCTGTGATGACCTAGAGGGGTGGGATGATGGGTGGGAGTAAAGTCAAAAGAGAGGGAATATATGTATACAAAAAAAAAAAAAAGAAGAAGAAGTATATTTCAGAAAAGAAAGAGTGAGCCCATGACAACATTGTAAATCAACTATACCTCTAATTTAAAAAAATTTAATCAAAAATTAAATAAACAAATAAAACACATGACACAAATCAAAAATCACATTCCTTCTGTGATAAAGAATCCTCACATAGAGTTTTTCCCAGATTCATCAGATCCAAAGACAAGCTATGGTACCAGCACATTTTGTCTTGGCACAGCCTTCATCAATAAGTTTTGCTAATTCTAAGAGTTCCCAACATCTCTAAGTATTAGATTACTGCTGAGACTGGTACTGCCAAACCCCACAGCAGCATTCCATCACCTACCCCACCATGAAAGTGAAAACTGAAGGTGTTAGTCACTTAGTCAAGTCCAACTCTTTGTGACCCCATGGACTATAGACTGCCAGGCTCCTCTGTCCATGGAATTCTCCAGGCAAGAATACTGGAGTGGGTAGCCATTCCCTTCTCCAGAGGCTCTTCCTGACCCAGGGATCAAACCTGGGTCTCCTTCACTGCAGGCAAATTCTCTACCATCTGAGCTTCCAGGGTAGTTCCCAGCATCTCTAAGTACTAGATTATTGACTAGATTGGTACTGCCAAACCCCACAGCAGCACCCTATCACCTACTCCACCCTACTTGATCCCTATTCCTAACCAACTTTAAACTTAATGTGAAATACAGAGAGTTCCAGAATTCAGTTTCCTCTAGGTTCATTCCCTAATTCCCCCTTTGTCCACTCTGATTTATTTTACACTCTGTATTAGGGATGGAATTGTGTCCCTCCCCCCAAAAAAAGACACGTTGATGTTCTAAACCTCTAGTACCTCCAAACGTGACCTGACTTGGAACTGGGTTTGTTGCAGATGTACCTGGTTAAGGTGAGGTCATGGGCTTCCCCGATGGCTCATTGGTAAAGAGTCAGCCTGTAATGCAGGAGGCTGAGGAGATGCAGGTTTGATCCCTGAGTCGGGAAGATCCCCTGGAGAAAGGAATGACAACTCATTCCAGTATTCTTGCCTGGGAAATCCCATGGACAGAGGAGCCTGATGGACTACAGTCCACAGGGTTGCAAAGAGTTGGATATGACTGAAGTGACTTGGCACACACGAAAGTATCTCAGGATACTTTTGCACACCTGACTCTGAAGGGGAGGTCATACTGGAGTAGACGGGCTCTTAATCCAATATGACTGTGTCCTTATAAAAGAGAGACACACAGAAGGAGGAGCCGTGTGATGACACAGAGACATGGGGAGAAGGCAAAGGAAGACAGAGGCAAAGATTCAAGGGATTGAACTTTCGTCTCCTGCACAGGCAGGTGGATTCTTTACCACTGAGCCACCAGCAAAGCCAGTGCTCATGTATACCCATGGATTCATGGCCGCCTTCCTTTAAAGTCTTCACGCTTTATCCCCAGCAGCATGCTAAGACTTCCCTGGTGGTCCAGGGACTAAGGTTTAGTGCTCCCAGATTTGATCCCTGATCAGGGAACTAGATTCCACATGCTGCAGCTAAGAGTGAGAAAGCCACAGTGAAGGTCAAAGATCCCATGTGCCTCAAGTAAGACCCAGCACAGCCAAATAAATAAATGTTTTAAATAAATGAATAAATAACAAAGTGATGCTGTCACAAGCCAAGAAACATCTCAGGCTCCCAGAAGCTGGAAGACATGGGAGAAGGATCTTCCCTTGGAGGCTTCAGAGGAAGCCTGACCCTGATAATGCCTTGATTTTGGACCTGCAGCCTCCAGAACTCCAAAACAATAAATTTCTGTTGTTTGAAGCCACCCAGTTTGGGTACTACATTACCACAGCCCCCAGGAAATTAATGTACCATGAGTCTTGCTTCATTCTCAGACTCGCTTAGAATATGAGCTCCCCACTCTGCACAGCACTAGACAGAACGTATGTCAGCCTTCCCTGTGCCATTTTGCATTGCCTTGAGTTTCTTCTTCCTGAAATTGGAAAGGGCTCATGGATTGTTGTGGTTAAGCTGCTAAGTCATGTCTGACTCTTCTGCGACGCTATAGACTGTAGTCCAACAGGTTCCTCTGTCCATGGGATTCTCCAGGCAAGAATACTGGAGTGGCCTGACATTTTCTTCTTCAGGGGTTCTTCCTGACCCAGGGATTGAACTTGCGTCTCCTGCACAGGCAGGCGGATTCTTTACCGCTGAGCCACCAGCAAAGCCAGTGCTCATGGATACCCATGGATTCATGGCCGCCTTGCTTTAAAGTCTTCACGCTTTATCCCCAGCAACATAAAAGTGTCAGGGCAGTGCAATGACATTTAAAGAGGAGATCCTTCTGATTCAACAGTTAAAAGCCCACACAATGTGCCCATAAAGTGAAAGTCACTCAATCGTGTCTGACTCTTTGTGACCCCATGGATTATATAGTCCATGGAATTCTCCAGGCCAGAATACTGGAGTGGGTAGCCTTTCCCTTCTCCAGGGGATCTTCCCAACCCAGGGATTGAACCCAAGTCTCCTGCATTGCAGGCAGATTCCTTACCAGCTGAACCACAAGGGAAGCCCCAAAATACTAGAGTGGGTAGCCTATTCATTCTCCATCAGATCTTCCTGACTCAGGAATAGAATTGGGGTCTCCTGCATTGCAAACAGATTCTTTACCAACGAAGCTATCATAAACTACCATAAATATGTTCCTAGAGGAGGGCATGGTAACCCACTCCAATATTCTTGCCTGGAGAATCCCATGGGCAGAGGAGCCTGGTGGGCTACAGTCCACAGTGTCACACGGAGTCAGACACGACTGAAACTACTTACTAGCACGCATGCACTGTTTCTAGACATCACATTTTTCAAGCAGCTCCTGGAAATACTCTTCTACACTGACTCCAGGGAGCTGACCACTCCGCATCCAGTCATGTTCGATTTGGATAAGGATGGCAGCTGTGGTCAACGGAACCACCTGCAAAACAGAAGCTGAGTACTGCAAATGCAGCCAAGGGCTTGTCTGATGTCAGGTTGGGTGGGAGTCCCAGGAGTGGAAGCCATCTAGCGAGGTCTCCCTTTTTTCATGGTTTATGTTTTTAACTATACTCCAGTTCAGTGAAACGCTCCAAGAGTAGGGCCCAGATTTGACTTTTAAGAACCAGCTGTCTGACGTCTCCTTTTAAATTAACATAGGCAAACAATGTTATCTCCGTGTTAACAAAGGAACCGTCTCCTCCGCCCTTTGCGTTCCTCCTAGAGACTTGGGTAAATGAAGGCCTCACTCGGGCCTCCTCACCATCGCATTTGCTCAGGGCGGAACTGGTGCCAATTCAGCCAGCTCCTTTATGGGAAATGACATTCGGCAGCCGGGCCTGGATCTCCCGTAAGCCCCACATATTGTGGAGGCAGCTCGGAGGCCACGCTCGGCTCAGTCAGATGGTGCCCGCAGCTGCCAATGGTGCCCTGAACCGCTCTGACCTCCTGTGCATCATTTTCCTTAGGCTTTCCTGGAAACCTCCTTCCTCCCATGTCCTTCTATGCCCCTCTGCCCACATTCAGGATAATGGACATGTCCTTGTCAGGACGATTAATAATAATAACAATAAAACTTAGAGCTGATGCAAGTTGTCGTACAGCAGAAACTAATACAACACTGTAAAGCAATTATCTTCTAATAGAAAATAAATAAAATAATAACAATATGTGATCGCAGTAATAGGGACTTCCCTAGTGCTCCAGTGGTTAAGACTTCACCTAATTCAGGGGATGCAGGTTCAATTCCTGGCCATGGAGCTAAGATTCCCACATGACTCGGGGCCCAAAACACAAAACATAAAACAGAGGCTATACTGTAACAGATTCAATAAAGACTTTTAAGGGTCCGCATTTTTTAAAAAACTTTTTAAAAAATAATAATAAACTTTCAGGGAGCAGACTAATAGGAAAGGAAATGAAGTATGCTATGTAGTTTTTCTTGGGAGGCAGGATTTTTATTTTTCTCCCTTTACAATGTTAGCCTTTTTTTTTTACTTTTCTGAAAGTGCAGGGTTTGGTTCTTTGATTTGTATGAGGAGCCAGAGAGGTTCTACAAGGCAACTTTTGGTTCCTGTTTCTCAAACCTACAAAGTAAGCACAGAGAAGGCTGGGGCACAGCTCGGAAAAGCCATTCAGTAGGTGCTGCACAGGGGACTCCCAGGTGGCACTAGTGGTAAAAGAACTCGTCTGCCAATGCAGGAGGCCTAGGAGACGTGAGTTCAATCCCTGGGTCAGGAAGATCCCTTGGAGGAGGGGACGGCAACCCACTGCAGTATTCTTGCCTGGAGAATCCCATGGACAGAGGAGCCTGGTGGGCTATAGGGTCGCAAGAGTTGACATGACTAAAGCGACTTAGCACAGACTTCAGAGCAAGCAAGCGCAGTTTACATTCCCCCCTTGTGAGAAGTGAGGCTAGCAGCCTAGGTGGGGAGAGGGAGGTGGGTGGGGTGAACTTATACATAGTCATTTTATACTGTGCCATCTTGCAGCAGATTTTCTGAGGACTTTGTGTGGGTTTGTTAGGGAAGTAAAAATTGGGTCAGAATAGCTTCACACTCTACTATAACATTCCTTGCATTTTTTTTTTTTAACAGCCTCAATTTAGGCAAATCACATTCATGGATCATTGCTAATTTTCAAAACAATGACACAAGAAGACTCTGGCTAAAAAGGAGTAACATATTCTAATCTATTCTTGCTTTCCCCTAATCTATCACCTCAGTAACAAGGGACTCAAAACTGATCTGTAAATATCAAGCCTATTTTGCCAGGAAGATAATAACAATATCTTATGTCGAAAAATCTGAATAAGCCTGAATAATTTTTTTCAAAAGCAAAAGAGTATTTTTAAATGGACACAGGATTTTCCGTATCTATTTAGACAACATGATTATCTAATTTATGACTGAAAGGAAATAGAGAGTATCATAAAATATACTGAATGACAGAATCGGGATTCAAAATTATTTCAATGTAGGAAAATTACCAGAAAATCTGACATGATTGTATAACATGATTATAATATTTGTAAATCCTGGCCCTTGGAGCTCAAAAATAACAATTATATAAGGAAGAATGAGGCAGCTGCAGTTAAATAGCAATCTTTGGGGAAATGACCAAATAAATTCTGTTAAGTACAAACTCAGTATTCAGTGACCTGCCAAGCAAGTTAACATCGTAGATATCCTTCTAATGACATAAGGAACTCAGACAAGACCCCTTCTCTCTTAATCACTGTCCAAGCCTCACCTGGTGTCTGGAAACTTCTCTGCTTCTGGGTAGTGCTCATTAAAAGGAGCCCACACCATCCAGACCATTTCTGAAAATTTGAAGATTCCCAAACTTGTTAATAATCTGAATACAGTTAAAGGCTTTCTGTTCAGAAAAATGCACATACATACAATTTTACATTCCCTTTCCAAATGCTCACAGATTCCTCAGAAAGTCTAAGATCGACAGTTATTTAGGGATGCCTGATTAGGAACTCCTGATCTAGAATGTAACCAGAGCAATCGGAATCAGAAGAGTTCTGGAACTGAGGTTCGTCTTGACTCTCAAACTGAAAAGTCCACTTCACTCATTCCTGCGGAAACCCAAGACTGAGGTGGTTCAGAGAAGCAGTCGCTGACTTTTACCAGATCATGCTGGTTTTCTACCATCACATAACCACACCATACACTAAATCCAATCATCTCAGCAAATACCAGTCAACTATCTGAAATCCTTCCTTCCATGAACATTCAACTAAGTGATGTTTTTCCATTTTAACTTCTTACACATATAGTTAAAATATTCATTATAATTTATGAAGCACTTACCCATGCCAGCCACTGTGCCAAGTCCTGTAGACCCTTCTCCTTAGTTCAGGCGAGGACACTGAGGAAGGAGACGTTGGAATCACTTAGAAGTCGTCACGCCCACGCCAGCTGTCTGCTCTGAACCTCATGGCTCCTGGCCCGATGAACAAAGCAAGCTGTCTTCCTTCAGGAAGTGCTATTGGGTGTCCCTTTCCTGAGCCCTGGTTACCAGGTCACATTCACCTGCAAGGACAGAACACTCTTATTCATAAGGTCAGAGGCTCTGCGGAAAAGCTACCCTTTAAAATTTTCAGTTGTAATTTTCCTTTTGCATCTGCCTTAAGGTTTGTGAAAGAAGGGCTCTCAGCTTCTGTCACCTCGTGTTTATTTGCCACATGACCTGTTCTCCTCTGGCGACCTTGAGTCATCAGCCTCCCACCTTTAGAATATAACCTTGGGCTTATACTCTAAAGACACGGCTCTTCAGAGTTGTCATCTTTTTGTTGTTGCTGTTCAGTACCATGACCCTGACCTGAGCCCAGCACTTTTCATGAACAGGTGTGAACAAACCCAAGAGTGTTTCCTAGCTCCAGCTCCAGAGACTGAGGTAATAAAACTCACCCTAAGCTTCCAGGGGAACTTTAGGTTGTGGACTCTCTTTGTCTCATAGAGGATTCAGCAATAGAAGCCAAGATGTAAACTAGCAATACCAGTGTCTGGTCCCTTTCTGCCATTTCCCTGCAACTATTTTCTTTTTTTTTTTTTTTTATGTGGATCATTTTTAAAATCTGCATTGAATTTGCTACAATACTGTTTCTGTTTTATGTTTTGGTTTTCTGGCCATGAGGCATGTGGGATCTTAGTTCCCTGACCAGGGATCAAACCACACCTCACACTGGAAGGCAAAGGTTTAACCACTGGATCACCAGGGAAGTCCCTCCCTGCAACTAGTTTCTTTTGAGTGAGCTATTGGTTGACAATCTCCACCTCCTCCCTGCCGTCTTCTCCCACCACCTCCCTCTCTCTTAGGTGCCTAGACCTTTAGATCCCAAGGGCTACCCTCTTGCTCCTCTCTGAATTTCTGGACCAGAGAATACAGGCTATCTGTAAAAGAGTTCCATTTTGTGTTCACTGGACCAAAGAAAGCAGATAAATTATTACCAGAGTCATTGTAAGTTAACAGAACATAAAATATTCAGGTCCTTCACTATGGTCTCCTCTGACCTGAGTCTCGTGCTGTGGAACTCTGAGTTTATTTTAAAGAATATGAGATCACCCAACTTAAATCACAGTGGTAAGAAAGGGAGGAGGTGTGTCCCAACCTGGATCCCATTTTCGAACAAGAAGCCCATTTCCAGCACACTGGCCCACAATTCGGGCTCCTGCACGAATGTGCCTCACAAATAATAACCTCGCTGCACATCAAGCTGGGAAATGAACACTGGCAGAGTCCTGCTAAATTCCCTTAAACTGGCCCCTGGCGGGAGCAAAACATCCCCAAATGCATTTGTTGTATATCAAGGTGGTATTTCTAAAGACTGTCCTTAGCATGTTTTTTTTTTAAATCTCCTAATAAACATATCTGATAAATCATGATGATGGCCTCCATATTTCTTTGTTTAATTCTCAGTTTCCTTCTAAGACCTTCTTGAAGTTTGGTGGTAACGGATCATTACGTCCATAATGTGCTCAATGTTGGAGTGAATTTTGAACAGTTTTTAGGCTGCATACTGTTTTCTTCCAGATAATTTACTGGATTAAAATTAGCAGTGTGAAAAGCTGTAGAGAAATCTAAATGCCTGCCAAATCAAAGAAATAATCACATTTTTATGAATATTTAATATCATAGTCATGGCAAATAAGGCAAGTAATTAGTACTTACCATAAATTTGCAAAGTATTATTTTATGTAAATGTTACATTCTACTAGTTTGATATGAATTATTCATTGTATAACCAGACACTGACACAAACCAGTAAACATTTAAATCTATGTGCTATTAGTTTACTTACCTTCGCTGATTTTGTGCAGAATATATACCTATTGTTTTCCATGAGTCTCTGTTTTCCCTCTTGCCCCCGAAAGGGACAAAAGACAATGAGAAGAATGTTGTTTAAAGCTATCTACTAGGTATTCAATAGTGAAGAAACCTAAAATGCAAAAATGAAATGTGTGGCCCTCTCATGTGTATAGATGAAGAGCCCCCAGCTCCATCTCTGCCCTCCTACCTAGCATGTGGATTCTTTTTAGTGAAGAGCAGTTATGAATGATGTTATGAGAACAAATATGGAGAAGAATAACTGTATGTTACAAACTCTGCAGTGAGGAATTAACCCTGTCCAACAAAGAGGTCTGGCCTTTGCCCTCAGCCACTGAGAATCAAGGCTGCTGGAAGGTCATGCCTAATAGCAGGGTCTTTGTTTGCCCAGGGGCTTTGGCCACCAGACAGTCTAACAGTGTGATTTATCTTAGGCTACATGGCATCAGCTGCTCTCTGGAGGAATTCGAAACTAAAGGTATCAACCATCTCTGGAAGGGCTGGAGACTGAAGAACAGCCATATGGGCAATTCATGATGGAGCCCCAGTAAAAATGCTGAATACTGAGGCTCAGGTGAGCTTCCCTAGTGGAAAATACCCTGTGCATGTTATTACATGAGGATGTAGGCAGGATGGATGCTGTCTACATCTCCCCCGGGAAAGGACCACTGGACACTGGGCATTTGGAACCCTCACGGACTCTGCCCTCTGCATCTCTTCCCCAGGCTGATTTTCATCTATACCCTTTCTCTATTATAAACCAGAACAGTGAGTGACAGATTTCAGTGGGTTCTGAGAGTCCTTCTAGCAAATTACTGAAACTGAGAGCGGTTTGGGGAACCCTCCCCCAAACCTGCACTTGGCATAGAAGTGAGGACAGTGCTGTGTGAACTAAGCCCCTTTAACCTTGCAGTTGGCTAAATTTGGCATAACAGACAACGCAAGGAGAAACCAGGTTCTATACCTAAGAATGGAAAAAGAAGAGCATCTCCTTAGAAAGTCAAAGGGTAGGTCTCTAAGCCCTGGTAGCCCAGATGGTAAAGAGTCTGCCTGAAATGCTAGATACCTGGGTTTGATCCCTGGGTTGGAAAGACCCTGGAGAAGGACATGGCAACTCAGTCCAGTATTCTTGAAGGAGAATTCCATGGATAGAGGAGGCTGGCGGGCTACAGTCCATGGGGTCACAAAGAGCTGGACACAACTGAGCAAATAACACTTTCACTTTTCTTTCTAAACCCATCAGCAGTCTGCTGTGACGGGCTTTTCCTTGCATCAATTTTCTTCCTGAGAGTCTCACTGACTCTGCCCTGACTTTGGGAGGTCAGCTGAGCTCTCATCTGATCCCAGAGATGCAATACCAGAAAGGACCAAGCTTAGGATCTTCCCAAGCAGCAGCTCTTCTAAAAGTCACGATGCTTCCAGAACCTTCCCCAGTCACTGCATGGATCACGTCCTGCTCTCCTTCAAGTCTGCTCACACATCACCTTCCTAGCAAGGTTCCCTTAATGGTCTTACTGGAAATTAAACTACACCCCATACCCCAGCTTCTCTGTTTTATTTTTCTTCACAGCATTTATCTCTAATACAGTATGTGTGTGTGTGTGTGTGTGTGTGTGTGTGTGTAGTAGCTTAGCCGTGTCCAACGCTTTGCAACCCCATGTACTGTAGCTCGCCAGTCCATGGGATTCTCCAGGCAAGAATACTGGAGTGGGTTGCCATTCTCTTCTACAGGGTATCCTCCCAACCCGGGGATCAAAACCAGGTAACCTGCATTGCAGGCAGATTCTTTACCATCTGAGCCACCGAGGAAGCCCCTAACACCCTATGTATGTTACTAATTTGTCTTATTTTCTGTCTCTACCCATGAAATGTCAGCTCTCATTTTGCTGTTGTTGAGTCGCTCAGTCGTGTCTGACTCTTTGGGACCCCATGGACTGCAGCATCCCTGTCCTGCACCTTTCCTTAAGGCAGGGATTTTGCCTCCTTTTGTTCACTCATATCCCCATGCCCCGAAGAGTGATGGGACAGAGTAGATGCTCAACAAATATCTGTTGAACAAATGAAGGATAAAGCATACTCTACAGGAAATGCTTAGGGGAGATAATGTGTCCATAGGAGATCTGGGGGTGGGGTGAGGGGCTGTCCTGAATCTGACACACTGCTTTCACTTGGATTACATTTAGCACAACAGTGAAAGGGCATAGTTTTCTAGAGATCTTTTTTTATTCACCCTGGTCACAGATTCATAAGATGCTGGGGAAAAAAAGGAATTTAAAATTCTTGGTATCAAACCAGAATTGGGGGGAACCCACCACTACCTGGAGAGTCTATCTTGGTCTCGCGGTGCTCAAAATGATTAAAGACGCAGTTGGAAAGGAACGTGCATCAGTAAAACCTAGAAAACATCTGAAGTCCTGGGTGAAAGGTGGGGAAAGGCAAAGTGGGTGGCTTAGTTCTGTCTTAGAGACAAAGCCATAAAAACTAGCATGCCCACATCTGCTCCATATTCACATGGCCCAATGTCCTCCAGTCATGTGTCCTTTGTAAATATATAAAAAAATCTCTTGATCACTTGTTTCACTGTAGTTCCCAAAACTCACACAATCAGCCAACAGCGTTGTTAACACCACTGTTTAAGAATCACTGCAAAAGATACAACCTGAATTAAACACACTTCTTCCCTCATCCCAAAGAAAGGCAATGCCAAAGAATTCTCAAACTACTGCACAATTGTACTCATCTCACATGCTAGTAAAGTAATGCTCAAAATTCTCCAAGCCAGGCTTCAGCAATACGTGAACCGTGAACTTCCAGATGTTCAAGCTGGTTTTAGAAAAGGCAGAGGAACCAGAGATCAAATTGCCAACATCCGCTGGACCATCGAAAAAGCAAGAGAGTTCCAGAAAAACATCTATTTCTGCTGTATTGACTATGCCAAAGCCTTTGACTGTGTGGATCATAATAAACTGTGGAAAATTCTGAAAGAGATGGGAATACCAGACCACCTGACCTGCCTCTTGAGAAACCTATATGCAGGTCAGGAAGCAACAGTTAGAACTGGACGTGGAACAACAGACTGGTTCCAAATAGGAAAAGGAGTACATCAAGGCTGTATATTGTCACCCTGCTTATTTAACTTATATGCAGAGTACATCATGAGAAACGCTGGACTGGAAGAAGCACAAGCTGGAATCAAGATTGCCGGGAGAAATATCAATAACCTCAGATATGCAGATGACACCACCCTTATGGCCGAAAGTGAGGAAGAACTAAAGGGCCTCTTGATGAAAGTAAAAGGACAGTGAAAAAGTTGGCTTAAAGTTCAACATTCAGAAAACTAAGATCATGGCATCCAGACCCATCAATTCATGGCAAATAGATGGGAAAACAGTGGAAACAGTGACAGACTTTATTTTTCTGGGCTCCAAAATCACTGTAGATGGTGATTGCAGCCAAGAAATGAAAAGATGCTTACTCCTTGGAAGGAAAGTTATGACCAACCTAGACAGCATATTAAAAAGCAGAGACATTGCCAACAAAGGTCCATTTGGTCAAGGCTATGGTTTTTCAAGTAGTCATATATGGATGTGAGAATTGGACTATAAAGAAAGCTGAGTGCCAAAGAATTGATGCTTTTGAACTGTGGTGTTGGAGAAGACTCTTGAGAGTCCCTTGGACTGCAAGGAGATCCAACCAGTCCATCCTAAAGGAGATCAGTCCTGGGTGTTCATTGGAAGGATTGATGTTGAAGCTGAAACTCCAATACTTTGGCCACCTGATGTGAAGAACTGACTCACTGGAAAAGACCCTGATGCTGGGAAAGACTGAGGGCAGAAGGAGAAGGGGACGACAGAGGATGAGATGGTTGGATGGCATCACCGACTCAATGGACATGGGTTTGGGTGGACTCCAGGAGTTGGTGATGGACAGGGAGGCCTGGCATGGTGCGGTTCATGGGGTTGCAATGAGTTGGATATGACTGAGTGACTGAACTGAACTGAACTCCCTCATCCAGGAAGGTACATAGACTAAGTCAAAGCTAATCCACTCATGGGACAGTGAAATAAACAGGAGTCATTAACGTGCACTAGGTATTGGTCCACTTGAGTTTTCCAAGTGGTCAGTTTCAGACCTGACCTTTCCCTTTATTTAGGAAGCCAACCAAATATGGTCACAGAATGGCCCCTTCTGGGTCTATAAATACCAGCCTGAGTAAAGAAGTCCTTGGGTTCCAAGAAAATAGCAAGCAGATCGGTGAGGGAGTAGCAATGACATATGGCTAACAGTATTCATTGAAAAAAATGTACTAAATAGAAGTCTCTCAAAGGTTGATGAAAGTGGCAAAGAAAGTTTATAGAAGAACATTTAGCCCCATTCGTATAAAACTTGCTCTTCTTTTAGACTTCCTTGGCAGTCCAGTAGTGAAACTCCACACTTCCACCGCAGCAAGTGCGTGTTTGATCCCTCATTGAGGTGCTAAGATTCCACTTGCCCTGAGGCGTTGCCAAAAAAAACCCACAACTTTCTTCCTTGACAGGAGGAAAAGAAAAATGGGAACGTGATGGTCAATGTTCCAGTTATGCAAGATAAATAAGTTCTGGAGCTCTGCTATTCAGCATGGAGCATACAGCTAACACACTTACTTTATACTGAAAATTTGCTAAGAGAGTAGATGGAATGTTGAGCCTTCTCACTACCCGCAAAAAATGATAATGATAATCAAGGGAGCTGGAGGAAATTTTGGGTGATGATAAATCAATATCTATGCATTGATGGAAGCAATAGTTTTACAGGTGTATGGTGATGGTGGTTTAGTCACTAAGTCATGTCCGACTCCTGCGACACTATGGACTGTAGCCTGCCAGGCTCTTCTGTTCATGGGATGCTCCATGCAAAAATACTGGAATGAGCTGCCATTTCCTTCTCCAGGGGATCTTCCCAACCCAAGAAGCAAACCCAGGTCTCCTGCACTGCAGGCAGAGTCTTCACCAACTGAGATTCAAGGGAAGCCCTCACGGGTGTATGCTTATCTCCAAACTGAGTGCCGAAGAATTGATGCTTTTGAACTGTGGTGTTTGAGAAGACTCTTGAGAGTCCCTTGGACTGCAAAGAGATCCAACGAGCCCATTCTGAAGGAGATCAGTCCTAGGTGTTCTTTGGAAGGACTGATGCTAAAGCTGAAACTCCAATACTCTAGCCACCTCATGCGAAGAGTGGACTCATTGGAAAAGACTCTGATGCTGGGAGGGATTGGGTACAGGAGGAGAAGGGGATGACAGAGGATGAGATGGCTGGATGGCATCACCGACTCAATGGACGTGAGTTTGGGTGAACTCCCGGAGTTGGTAATGGACAGGGAGGCCTGGCGTGCTGCAATTCATGGGGTCGCAAAGAGTCGGACATGAATGAGCAACTGAACTGAACTGAACTGAAACTCATCAAGTTGTATACATTCAACATGCACAGCTTTTTACATGTCAAACATACCTCAATAAAGTGCTTAAAAAAAAAAAAAAAAACCCTTGCCAAATTGGTACAACCACTATGGAAGACTGTATGGAGTTTCCTCAAAAAGTTAAAAATTCCACTTCTGGGTATTTACCTGAAGAAAATGAATACATTAATTCAAAGAGCTATATGCACCCCCATATTCACTGCAGTATTATAACAATAGCCAAGACATGGAAATAACCTAAATGTCCATCAACAGATGAATGGATAAAGAAACTGTGATACAGATCTACAATGCAATAATACTCAGCCTCTTATACAGTTCATGAGGTTCTCACAGCAAGTATATGGGGTGGTTTGCCATTCGCTCCTTCAGTCAACTCTGAGTATTCACTGGAAGGACTGATGCTGCAGCTGAAGCTCTGGTATTCTGGTCATCTGATGTGAACAAATGACTCATTGAAAACGTCCCTGATGCTGGGAAGGATTGAGGGCAGAAGAAGCAGAGGGCATCAGAGGATGAGATGGCTGGACGCAAGGAACATGAACTTCGGCAAACTCTGAGATGGTGAGGGACGGGAAGCCTGGTGTGCTGCAGTTCATGGGGTCACAAAGAGTCAGACACAACTGGGCGACTGAAAGACAACAATAATACTCAGCCACAAAAAAGAATGAAATCTTGCCATTTGTAACAACATGGACAGACCTTGAGGACATTCCGTTAAGTAAGTCAGACAAATACCATGTGGTATCATTTAAATGTGGAATCCAAAAGCAAAAAATAACACACAAAAATGAGCTCACAGATACAAAGAACAGATTGGTTTTTGACAAAGGTAGGAATGGGATGTGACTAAAATGGATGAAGGTGGTCAATAGATATAGATTTCCAGTTACAAAATCAGTAAGTCATGTGCATGTAATGTATATATAGCATGGTGACTATAGTTAACAAGACAGTATTGCATATTTGAAAGTTGCTAAGAGAATAGATCCTAAAAGTTCTCATAACATGAAAAAAGAAATGTTATAACTATGTACAGTGATGGATGTAAACTAGACTTATAGTGGGAATCATTTCACAATATGTACAAATATTGAATCATTACACGGTACACATGAAACTAACATGTTATAAGTCAATTACACCTTAGTTTTAAAAAAAAATTCTTTCTCTTTGCCTTGATACTCCCGTGCTCACAGAAGCAGACCATTTCAGCAGGCAAGATTATTTAAAATAAGTAAATGAAATGGCTGAATTAAGTGAAGTCAAAGGATTGAGAAAGTATATAAAGCTCAGGGTTGCCCTGTTTACAGGAAATTTCAAGCTTCAAATCACTCAATTCAATCTTCCAGTGAAAATCAACTATGAAGTTAGACTTCCTGGATTAAAATCTAAACTCCATCATCTAAAATCTATATGACCTTAAGCTGTTAAAACTTTATCAAATGAGAATAATGTCACCTCACATATGACTGTTGTGAGGGTCTGATGGCCAATTTCCACACAGCACTTTAGAACTAGGACAGTATGAATGGTCTATTAAGTACTGTTGGTTTAATTATTGCTTTTGCTGTTAATCCCAACTCTTCCATTTTGAAAACTATTCCACTTGGCTGCTGAAAAACCTTGTGCTATTGAAGAAAAGCGTCCGAAATATTGAATAACTCTTCTGCCTACATCTTGAAGCTTACAATATTGTCTAGTTAGAAACAAGCAGTAGAACTTCTCCACTTAGGGGAGATTTTGTTTCCCCTTTGAGCTCTTCATTCAAATGCACATGTAATTACTTAAAGAGGACACTGAAGACAAACTTTAAATTTTATGTTGTTCAACTTAGGGTGCATAGATATTCACATATCCATATGAACATAATGCTTCGGTTTTTAAACTCAAACTTTGATTTAACATGACCAGATGTTAATTTAAGCAGAGGCTGCAAGACAATAAACATCACATTTCAAAGTGAGATGCAAGACCACTAGTTAGAACATGCATGGGACTTGCTTAAGAACTGGGATTTAATGCTTTGCTGACTACCCATCCTCAGCCCAGAAAAGATTAGGAGTACTGGAAAAAAAAAAAAAAGAGAGAGAGAGAGAGATTATAAGAGGACTTTTTGGAGAGCTTCTACATGCTGTGAGTGGCAGCACTTCCCAAGATTAAGGGACTTGCAGTTCAAGTCAATGCATGCCACTGACCCCAAGTCTAAGGAATGGATTTCAGTGTGACCCTTCTAAGAGCCTGCCATGCATCCTCTAGAGCTGGGGGTACATCTTGGACTGGTGTCTGACTCTGGGATTTCAAAGAGAGGAAGATGACAGCCAGCTATTGTGACATCGAAGTAAAGATGGCTCTCCGGGCTGCCTGTGTATACAGGAGACACGGGTTCCCTGGTTTGGGAGGATCCCCTGGAGAAGGAAATGGCAAACCCATTCTAATATTCTTGCCTGGAAAATCCCAAGGACAGAGGAGTCTGGTGGGCTACAGTCCATGGGGTCGCAAGAGTCGGAGATGACTGAGCAACTAAACAACAGCAAAGGTCTGCCGTGCGCTCCCAGGACAAAGGGCTCCTGGGTGTCTTCATATGAGAAGGCTAGAAACTCAGGACCCACCCAGACAGGGAGGTGACCCCAACAAGGTGTGAACTGCTGCATTCCCAGGCTGAGAACCATACACGACACCAGCCAGTAGAGACACTTGAGTAGTGAGAAAACCACTTCTGGTGTGTGTGTGTGTGTGTGTGTGTGCGCACGCACGCGTGTGCGTGCATGCACCCTACAAGAGAAAAGTCGTTTCACAAATCTCCCAAGTCCAGGGAACATGCATGCCAACAGTGAGACCTTCCCACCTCTCTCCTCCTCCATGCCATATCCAACTCTGGTGCCAGAGAAGCACAGCTCTGTATGGGGCACACAAGGCAAGACCAGTACCACCCAGGCCTGTAAGGCTCAAGCTGAAGGAAAAGTCAGCCATTAAAAGAAAACCAGTGATTTATCAGCCTAGCTTGACATATATTAATGACTAAACTGGCATGAATTTTTTCTGAAGATAATCAGAGGATCTTTAGTTTTCTGGAAGTAACCAGAAAACCAAGAGGCTAGTCCTAAGGACAAGCTTTCCAGGTGGCACCAGTGTTAAAGAACCTGCCTGCCAATGCAGGTGACATAAGAGACAGGTTCAATCCCTGGGTCGGGAAGATCCCCTGGAGGAGGGTATGACAACCCACTCCAGTATTCTTGCCTGGAGAACCCCACAGACAGAGGAACCTGGCGGGCTAGAGTTCACAGAGTCACAAAGAATTGAACATGACTTGGCCACTTGACACACATGCACAGTCCTAAGGGCAGAAGGGGAACAAAGCATTGTGGGAGACGAATGAAGGCATTTTCAGGGCCCCGTCAGGAGCCCCATGTGCTCAACATGACAAGTAAGTTATTAGGCAGTATCCCCCCAAGCTCACCAAGCTGGTTCTGACATATGCTTTCCATACTTCATAAGGCAGTGTGACACCTGGGGTGGTACCACCGGAAGGGGGCTGGGAACACAGGGACTGTTGGGAGCGCCCAATTCCCTATATACCAGCCTCAGCCCCTTGCCACTCCCAGGCTGTATTCGGGAAGGGAGAGGAGGCCATAGTGGTGTCTCAGTACCCACAGCTCCTAGCAAGGCCCCTTTCCAGTCCACTCCCAAATGTGTAGCCAAGAGATGAGCAGGGAGGTCTTCCCTGGTGGTTCAGTGAGTAAGAACCTACCTGCCAAGGCAGGTAACAAGGGTTCGATCCCTGGTCCAGGAAAATCCCATGTGCCATGGAGCAACTAGGCCATGTGCCACAACTACCGAAACCCGAGCGCCTAGAGCTCTGCTCTGCAATGAGAGAAGCCATCTCAGTGTGAAGCCTGTGCGTTGCAATTAAGAGGAGCCCCTGCTCGACACAACTAGAGAAAGTCTGCTTGCAACAAAGAAGACTAAGCATAGCCAATTTTTTTTTTAGCTAATTTTTTTAAAAGAGCTGAGCAGGGAAAGTGATGATAGGAATGACTATTGCCCGTTTGAAGTTGAGTGGCCTAACAATATCGAAAAATGCCCCCAAGCAATTCCATCCAACAATTTTCCTTCCCGTCACCCATATTTTTTTTTACAGGAAACAAAGGGCTCCTTTCTCAGAGATTCCCTGATAGCTGTGATGGCCAGAGAAGCAGTCATCTCAGGCACTACCCAAGGTCTCCCCACACCCAGCCAAGTCCAGCTCAGGCTGTTTCTAGCAATGAGAGAGGGAAGACTGTCAAATTTAGCAATGGCTCGGAAAAGTGTTATTTCTAAACCTAGAATAAAACTCGACACATTTGGAATTTGTATTTTGTTTGGTTTTGGAGAAGCAGATGAGTTTGAAGGTGCTGCAGACGCTGTGATCTTGTTTCCCTGGGGAGTCTCAGAGGCTGGGTAGGCAAACTTTTATGTCACGCTGGTAGCACATGGAAGCCATGAGGTTTTGAAGCACATGGACCAGAAAGGCTGCTTTTCTCAGCTCTGACCCTGTTTGTGATAACCATTTCCTGCTCCCCTATGTAAGCTGAGACACTGGTAGGTGAGTTGGTTCACTGCCCTGGGAACAATTACTCTTCGTAGCCGGAAACTCTTCCTTACGATGCTGAAACAAAAGGTTCCATTTTTTTACTGTGTTGGCTTCACAGCAGGAATGGTTCCCATTCTTTTATCTGCCCTAAAATGACACACGCAGACGCGCAGACACTCATACACGCCGAAAACGTCCTCACACAGGAGAAGGCATCTGACAAACAGGATGAGCTGGAGAGAGCCGGGGAGCAGAGCCATGTGCTCTGTGGGGCTCTTCTTGGCTGGAAGGGTTTGGTCTGTGCTCGCAGGCCACATGCCGTAAATGAGGAAGTCCGCTGCGGAGTTGACAGGTAAGATACAGTAAGTGCCGATCAAAAGTCAACTCACAAAACCATGCTTTTGACAACACACTGTGAAGCTCAGTGGGAAACATACAAGTTGCCAGTTGGCCCGGCAACAAGGAGAAGCACATCCAGGAAGCTCAGCTCC
Source organism: Bos mutus (assembly GCF_027580195.1). Lineage (NCBI taxonomy): Eukaryota > Metazoa > Chordata > Mammalia > Artiodactyla > Bovidae > Bos > Bos mutus. The sequence continues at coordinate 52,258,953 of NC_091630.1, read as the reverse complement.
CTCTCTCCCGCAGCAAGGGGACAGCCCCTTTTGATTTCAGGTTGGCAGGGCGAAAGGATGAGAGAGGCAGACAATGATTGCTTATGATCAAAAGATTGTGAGGAAGAAAATAAAACAGAGGAAGTCACTCAGGGCGTCGTGTTCCTTCTGGAGCCCCATCAGTACGCAGTGGATGTAAGAGACAGGATCCGGGACTGGAGAACATGGGAACAGGAGACAGGAGTCTACCCACACAGACAGAAAGATGGGATGCGTGGAAATGTTTGTCTTTCATTTATTTTGAGCAAACATTGCCTTCCACGTAGCAGACTCATCCTGATCAGCAATTTCCACCTGGTGTTCTTCAAACCAGATGGAAGTGTAAATTATTTAAATGCATGATCTTCCACTAGCTGTTGAGCTTAAGTGCCTCAAAAAAAAATTTTTTTTAATGCTTTCCAGGATTCCAGAGAGCATTTGCACTAAGATAGATAAACATATTTTCAAGACACAACTTCAGTGACAGCAATTTTTAGATTTTAAAGTACAGTCAGCATTAGCATCTATAAGTAATTATAACTTCTGCAAAAGACTGTTTACACTATAAAAGTAAAATCGGAGCTAATGAGCTAATTACGGCTGGTTTTCCCCCTCCACATGACACTACTTCGTAAAACCCAAACAGGTTCATCACGACACACAGAGGAGCCATCATGCCCCATCTTCAATTGTTTCTCCCATTCAAGGTTCAGGTATGCTTTGTATAAATTTGTTTTTAAGTAAAAATTTGAAGACAGGTTTTGAGTTTAATCAGTTTCCTGAGGGGAAATGTTAGCATTCATGATAATACAATGACCACTGTGTTCATGCACATAGGCAGTGTGTGATGGGAAAAATTCATAAGCGTGAGGATGTTCTAGTTAACTTCCTAAACTGTGATCGCTCACTTGATTATGGAATTATGAAGGGAATATATTACAGTTAAGTAGTACTCAAAATTCTTAAAATTTCAGAAAGTGGAAAGAATGTAGAGGTAGCTTGACCTTGTTAAAATACAGACTCTGTATCTGAAATCCCTCCTCTTTTATTCACTCTGTCAATCTCAGTCTTTATCCCATAACTTTTTTTATGTGGTTTTTATCCTACTTGACTTCTCCGTTTCCTCTTTGCTCCTCCCCCTTGAGGTGAAAACCACCCCTTTGGAGCTCCTGGCATCTCCTTTCCCATCAGTCATCATCCCCCTCTAGCATAGTACCAGATCATCTCAGAGTGGACAGGGGCCGTGGAGGGTTCCCACTCCATCACTCCATCTGCGGTTTCTGTTTTACACAAAATAGACTTACAGGACTGAGCCCTTCAGAATCCCTGCCTTTTCATCAAGTTAATTCCTGCTACTGATGAGACTAATTCTTAAACACCCACTCTTTACATTGTTGAGGTTTGAAAGGCTTCTAAGTAACACACTCCTTTGCCCCAGTCAAGTTCAGGATTGACACACAGAGCCAGGAAGATGACAATAAATAAAGGATCGCCTTTGTTCCCGATGGCTTCCCCCGGTGGCTCAGGTGGTAAGGAATCCACCTGCAATGCAGGAGACTTGGATTCGATCCCTGGGTCGGGAAGATCCCTTGCAGAAGGAAATGGCAACCCACTCCAGTATTCTTGCCTGTGAAATCCCATGGACAGAGGCTACAGTTCATGGAATCGCAGAGTTGGACACAACTGAGTGACTGACACTTTCACACTTTTGTTCCTGATAAAGCTGTTGGAGAATTTGTCTCAAGACAGGAGGGCTAAATGAGCTTCTAAATGATGTACAATGGGCCTCCAGGTGGCACTAGTGGTAAAGAACCTGCCGGCCAATCCAGGAGACATAAGTGGCTCAGGGTTCCATCCCTGGGTTGGGAAGATCCCCTGGAGGAGGAAATGGCAACCCAACTCCAGTATTCTTGCCTGGAAAATCTCATGGATAGAGAAGCCTGGCAGGTTACAGTCCATGGGGTCACACAGAATCGGATGCAACTTAGCATGCACGCAGGCATAACAGAATTAAAATTATTCGCTGTGTCAAAGGAAATACGGAGTTCTATAACCAAGTCTTCCTTCCCCCAGCCCCAGACACTGGGTGGACCAGTCCTGTGTAAGTTACTACAGATCCAAGAACAGGCAAGTACATAAGTACACATTTCTGACGCATTCTCTGCGTCAGAAAAATGGGACTCAGGTTGAAAAATGAGCAAGCTCTACTCCTTCTCAAACTCACCTAGTAGATGGCTCACTCCTCTTCCCTCCACTAAGGGTGACTATAGGATTCAGAGAGAGGTGAAGAGTGTAGGATGTCATGTCACAGGCAACAAGAGAAGTGAAGACAAGCATTTCCCCTGAACATGGACTTTTATGAGGACAATGTAATATTTTAAACTTGCCAATTATCTCTTTACATATAAATACCCTCTCTAGAACTGACATGAAGCTATCCTGATTGTCATTAGTTATCAAGTCTGCAAACAATCTCCGTTAACCAGCACAAATTTATCATGCAAGCCATCACACCAACCTTTTTGAGGGCTACAAAGCATAAGACACTGTTACATCCTCAGGATGTTTACAAATCTAGTTGGGGACATTAGCCTTAAACAAGTAAAACTAAACAAGGATTTTAATAGCAACTCAAGACAATACGATGAAAGACAAGGACTTCCCTAGTGCTCCAGTGGTTAAGAATCTGCCTTCCAAGCAGGGGAGGCAGGTTCGATCCGGGGTCAGGGAACTAAGATCCCACATGCCGTGGAGCAACTAAGCCCACACACCACAACCACAGAGCACACAACTCTGAAGCCCAAGAGCCACAGCTAGAGAGAAGCTGAGTGCCACAATATAGAGCTCACGTGCCACAACTAAGACCCAACGTAGCCAAAAATAAACAAGTACTTTTTCAAAAAAGAAAGACGTCATAGGTCAACACACAATTTCCACCTTAGTTGAAAGTAAAATAAGGATCCAGAAGAGGAAGAAATCTTGACAAGTCAGAGTGGTGGGAGGTATAACCTGGATCTTCAGAGATGGATGAGGATTTGAAAAAAAGAAGAGAGAAAAGAGAAGAATACAGAAGTTTCAGGGGAAGCCAGAGGAAAAATCATAGACCACAGTGCAAAGTGTTTCATAAGGGAAAGTCTGGAAGGGAATATAGGAAATGGATACCAGAAAGCCAGAGTTCTAATCTGCCGGGCAAGGTAAGCCACCTCCCTGAGTCTCAGTGACCCCGACCAGAAGACAGGGATTTCATGGGATTTCACTAGTGGTCCAGTGGTTAGGGCTTGGGGCTTTCACCGATGTGGTCCAGGTTCAATCCCTGGTCAGGGAACTAAGATCCCACAAGCTGCATAGCATGGCCAAAAAAAAAAAAAAGATTGGCTTTAAAAATAAGTACAATTTTTAAATGGATATTTCAGTTACCATCTCAATTATTTTATGAGGATTAATTAAGGTAATATATATAAAGCAACAAGAACATGGTAAGCAACCAATAAATGTTTATTTTTGTTTTTATTATCATGACTACATTTATTACCAGCTAAACTGCCAGTGATTTCAGCAGCAATTGCTGATAAAATGTATTTAATATAGAGCTGATTTGGCCTCTATTGCTGTTGTAATCTGTTCAACTTCCCCTAAATATCACTCAAAAAAAAACTTTTTATTATAAAAAATGTCAAATATTTATTTAAAAAATATATCATAAATAAGCTTAGTATGTACCCACCACCTAGATTCAACAATTATCAACTCAAGGCCAATTTCATAGTTTCATCTAAACTCTACCCAGACTCTTTTAAAGTTAATCTAAAACTTCATGTCATTCCACTCTTCCAATTTTTCAGTATGCATTCTTTACAGAAAACATAACCACACTATCGTTCAGTTCAGTTCAGTTCAGTTCAGTCTCTCAGTTGTCTCCGACTCTTTGCAACCCCATGAATTGCAGCACGCCAGGCCTCCCTGTCCATCACCAACTCCCGGAGTTCACCCAAACTCACGTCCATTGAGTCAGTGATGCCATCCAGCCATCTCATCCTCTGTCATCCCCTTCTCCTCCTGCCCCCAATCCCTCCCAGCATCAGAGTCTTTTCCAATGAGTCAACTTTTTGCATGAGATGACCAAAGTACTGGAGTTTCAGCTTTAGCATCATTCCTTCCAAAGAACACCCAGGACTGATCTCCTTTAGGATGGACTCGTTGGATCTCCTTGCAGTCCAAGGGACTCTCAAGAGTCTTCTCCAACACCACAGTTCAAAAGCATCAATTCTTTGGCGCTCAGCTTTCTTCACAGTCCAACTCTCATGTCCATACATGACCACAGGAAAAACCATAGCCTTGACTAGACGGACCTTTGTTGGCAATGTCTCTGCTTTTGAATATGCTATCTAGGTTGGTCATAACTTTGCTTCCAAGGAGTAAACGTCTTTTAATTTCATGGCTGCAATCACCATCTGCAGTGATTTTGGAGCCCAAAATAATAAAGTCTGACACTGTTTCCACTGTTTCCCCATCTATTTGCCATGAAGTGATGGGACCATTATCACATCTAAAAATATGATTAGATATCCAAACAGTGCTCAAATTGCCCCAAATTCCTCATTTATAAACATTTTTAGTTTATTTGAGAAAGATTCCAAATACAATGCATACATTGCAATCACTTGAAACGTATTTTAAGACTTTAATCCAGATGTGTCATCTCTATTTCTCTTCCTTTTGGGGGGTAGTGGAGGGGTTCCTTGAAACTTACATGTTGAAGAAGCCAGGGAAACTTGTCCTATGGAGATTCCCACTGCTCGAGTTTCACTCTTACATCCCTGTGATATTGTTTACCATATTTCTCTGTCCCATGTCCTCCCTCTAAGTTGAAAGGGCTTAATGCTTCCTCGGATTTTGGTTCCATTTTTGGCAGTAACTCTCCATAGCATGGGCTTCCCTGGTGGCTCAGTGGTAAAGAATCCACCTGCCAATGCAGGAAATGCAAGTTCAATCCCTGAGTTGGGAATATCCCCTGGAGGAGGGCATGGCAACCCACTCCAGTATTCTTGCATGGAAACCCCATGGACAAAGGAACCGGTGGGCTACAGTTTGTGGGGTTGCAAGAGTAGGACACAAATGAGTGGCCAAACAACTCCACAGGTGAAGCGTGTTCTTATACCAGTGGACACTAGTATCCTGAAGTTTTTCTTTTCTGTTAGTAGTCATTTGTAACCATTACCAGTTCCATTATTTCATTCATTCCAAAATGATAACTTTCTAGTGTTTTCTATGCTTCTTTCCTTTTTCTTTTGTTGGCTTGAATATTTCAGTAAACTTCTTCCCCTCATCAATTATTTTATTACTCTGAGGTCTGATTTGTGTAAGAGCAACAGGATAAATGCTTGATTTTCAGAATAATGAGTTGGTTCCCTAGCATTCTCCATAGGTGATCATTGAGGGTATTTTTGCTTTTGATTCATTATTAAATCATAGTTGAAATGTTTCAGTTCATAACAGTTATTACCGTTATTGATAACTAAATGGTCCCAATGTTTGCACTGGGGGCTTCTTCAAGTTGACCCTTGAGTCCTTTGGAAATACCCCTGGTAATTTTTGGTATCTGTGTTCTGTACTGTGATGAGATGTTACAGCTTCATCATAACAATTCCTGCCACAGAGTTGCCATTTTTTCTGAGGAACCCTGGTTTCTTTGTGAAGGAAATGATGCTGGCAGATCAGGATCTTGGCATTAAGTTAGGATCTTGGCATTAAGTTTGCTGATTACTACTGGGGTGGCCTTTATTCCCAAGTCTTTTAAGTGAACAGAGCTAGAAACATGTTAGTAGCATTTTGTGGTTGTTTTAAGTAAGATATATCATGAATTTGAATTTATATTTCTGATTTAACTTTAGGACTACTGATTTAACTTTAAGGTTGATAACTTGGTTATAACTTAGCCTCATGTTAAACATCTTTTGTACTTTCTCCTATCCCCAAATCTCATTTCTCAATAATATAAACAGAACTACTCTCTTTATCTAAACAATACACATTCAACAGTCTTAAAATAAAAATGCCAACACTACCACCCACCACATGATCACTGAAAACAGTTCAAGAATTTTTTTTCAATTCTATTTTCTTTACGACATATTCTACTAGGGAAACAAAGTCAACGTGTGTTTTAAAGTCACCTGAAATCATTTCTTTCTATATAGTTGAGCCACATATTCAGTGTTCTGGTGATTCATTTATTTCATTATGCTTTTAATTTCTAGAACTTTTCATTTAACTTTTGTTCTGTAATTATGTGAATATTTACATGATTCCAAAATCAAATCTATAAAATAGTGTCTATTCAGAGAAACACTGTTTCTACTCTTGTCCCCTATACTATTGGGTTGGCCAGAAAGTTCATTCAGATTTTTCCATAAACATTTTATGGAAATGCCCAAAAGAACTTTTTGACCAACCCAATACAATACACACTTTTATACTCTCTGTTGTGGGTTGAATTGTGTCCCTAACAAACAGAAGTTAAATTCTAATTTCAGGTACCTGTCAATGTGATCTGATGTGAACACAGGGTCTTTGCTGTTGTTGTTCAGCCCTCAGTTGTATCTGATTCTTTGCAACCCCATGGACTACAGCACGCCAGGCTTCCCTGTCCTTCAGCATCTCCCAGAGTTTGCTCAGACTCACGTCCATTGACTCAATGAAGCCATGCAACCATCTCCTCCTCAATCACCCCCTTCTCCTCCTGCCCTCAATCTTTCCCAGCATCAGGGTCTTCTCCAATGACTGGGCTCTCCACAACAGGTACTGGAGTACCTGTTGCCAAAGTACTGGAGCTTTAGCTTCAGCATCAGTCCTTTCAGTGAATATTCAGGGTTGATTTCCTTTAGTATTGACTGGTTTGATCTCCTGTTGTCTAAGGGACTGTCAAGAGTCTTCACCAGCACCACAGTCTGAAGGCATCAATTCTTTGGTGCTCTGCCTTTTTTATTGTCCAGCTCTCACATCTGTATATGACTACTAGAAAAACCATAGCTTTGACTATACGGGCCTTTGTCGGCAAAGTGATGTCTTTGCAGATGTAATCAATTTAAAACAAGATCATGCTGGATTAGGGTGGATTCTAATGCAGTAGCCAATATCTTTAAAAGAGAAAGGAGAGGGAGCTTTGGACAAAAGAGACATAGACACACACTAGGGAAGACAGCCATGTGGACATGGAAGCAGAAACTGGAGTGAAGAGCTTCCCTGGTGGTCCAGTGGCTGAGACTCCACGCTCCCAACGCTGGGGGCCTGGATTCGATCCCTGGTTAGGGAACTAGATCCCACAAGCCACAACTAAAGACCCCACATGTTACCACTAAAAAATCCCACATGTACGTGTGCATGCTCCAGGGCTTCAGTTGTGTCCAACTCTTTGCAATCCTACGGACTGTAGCCTGCCATTCTCTGAAACACAACCAAGTGCATGCGTGCATGTTCAGTTGCTCAGTTGTGTCCAACTGTAGCCCACCAGGCCCTTCTGTCCACGAGATTTTCCAGGGAAGAACACTAGAGTGGGTTGTCTTCCTCTTCCAGGGCATTGAACCGACCCAGATTGAACCAGAGTCTCCTGCATTGACAAGTGGATTCTTTTACCACTTAGCAACCTGGGAAGCCCAACACAGCCAAGAGCTGTGGATGATGGACCTCGGACCGGAAGTCCTAGACAGAGAAAACTTCTGAGACAGGCCCAGGAGTGCACCACATCAGGGGCGGGATCTAAATGACAATCCCGAGCTTCTCTCTCCCAGGCCTGTGCGGAGTCCACTTTGGCTGTTCCTTTCTCTGCACAACTGGGATTCTTGCTGAATAATTGAAGCCCCAGCTTTGTCCATATCAGGAATATTACTGTTTGATTTTGTGGTCCCAGAGGGAAAGCTGCGAACAGCTGATGCCTCTGCTGGTACTGAAACTGCCACAGAAAGCAGGAATTTGTTTTCCTAGTTTTCTGTTGGAAAAATCTCCAGGCATTGCACTGGGAAGTGGGGGATTCTTAAACGTTTTTTAGAAAGTGCAAGAGTATATGGGTGGGGAGAGCCAGAGGTTAGTGAGATGTTTTTTTTCTGCAAGGCAAAACTGCATCTGTGCAATTAAAAAAAATTAATTATAAATGAAATAACCCAGCCCCTAAGGAACTGAGATAGGCAAATAAGTTCCTGCTAAGGAAAAGATGTATATTTTAATATGCACACATAACAGCGTGTGTGTGTGTGTGTGTGTGTGTGTGTTAGTCACTCAGTCGTGTCTGACTTTTTGTGACCCCATGGACTGTACCCGCCAGGCTTCTCTGTCCATGGAATTCTCCAGGCAAGAATACTGGAGTGGATTGCCATTCCCTTCTCCAGAGGAACTTCCCAACCCAGGGATCAAACCCTGGTCTCCTGCATCGCAGGTAGGTTCTTTACCGTTTGAGCTAAAGGGAAGTCCACATAAGAGCATAACACTGCTCACATACACAGACCATGAAAACACACTCCACTCCCTCATCCCCCACCTCAACCCAGCAAGAGTAAATCATAAAAGGCTCAGTTTTAACTTCTTCAAAGAGAAATTTCCAGATGTAAATTCACCAAGGAAGAAGTTGGGCTGCAACACCATCATATGAATAAGACCTATGATCTCAACCCGACCAGCCCCACAGGGGTCACAGAGCCAGGGCAGGGCCCTGTCTAGCAGCAGAGTCTGTGTTCTTTGCCATGTGTATCTGAGAACTCCTTTCCAAAATGCTTAGTAGTTATTTCTCACAGACATACTCTGGATAATTTAGCTATGATTTTCTTTCAAAAAAAAAAAAAAAAACCAGTTTGAAACAAGCTAAGAAAGATTCCATTATTTTTTCCTTAAGAAAACCACACACAGTGGAGTCCATCAAAATTCTAAGATTGAGGCAAAATAATGTAAACAAAACATTGCTGTCCCTGTGTGGTGGCAAAGGGCTTAAGGGGAAGTTACAATTCTGAAATGGCTTTTCAGGCCCAAACTTATAAAAATAAGTCCAAATAGCTGAGACTCCTAAAGCCAAAGCAAGGAAGTCACTCCCATTTGCCTTTTTCCCATTTCATGGTCATAGATGAAGTACACAATCAAACACAAACATTGCCTGACAACAACAGAAAGGCTTTAACTTGTCTTTAAAAAGATAACAGTTATGTAGAGTGGCTCAGTGATCTGCCTGCCGAAGCAAGAGATGCAATAGATACAGATTCGATCCCTGGGTTAGAAAGATTCCCTGGAGTGGGAAATGGCAACTCGTTCTAGTTTTCTTACCTGAAAAACTCCACGGACAGAGAGGAGCCTGGTGGGCTACAGTCCACGGGGTCACAAAGAGTCGGACAACACTGAGCGACTGAGCACACAAAACAGGTGCAAGCTATGTAGAATTAGTGCATGTGAGAATTAGTGAAGGATTCATTCGATGGATGAAGCAAACGAAAAGAGTGCTAAGATTCTGGAGTTCTGCCCTCAATTCTGCATTCTGTAAAGGAAGAAAGTTTGAATTTCAAACCAGGAGACGTGGGTTCAAATCTCTGTCATTTCCAGCTGCATGAAGCCTGGCCACTCAGTTATCCACTCTCTGCCTCAGCACCCTCAACATGATGCAGGAGAAATTCCCCACAGCATGCCTGCTGAGAGAGGAAAGTGAGATGGAGAAAGCTCTGAGCACAGTGCCTGGACTCAATAAAAGTGAGCTGAAAATTAACCCAATATTCAAAAAATAAATGTGTTTTGCAGACAGCAGAAAGCACAGTCTGAGGGACAGCCTTGAATAAGAATCATTGATCTCAAAATATTGTCACCAGAAAGTCTTCCTTTTAGAGAAGGAACTTATGGTTGGGGGTTGGGGGGAGGATGCAGGGAAGGGATAGTTAAGGAGTTTAGGATGGACCTGTACACACTGCTGTGTTTAAAATACAAAACCAACAAGGACCCTATATAGCACAGGGAACTCTACTCAAAGTTATGTGGCAGTCTGGATGGGAGGGGAATTGAGGGGAGAATGGATACATGTATATGCATAGATGAGCCCCTTCGCTGTCCACCTGAAACTATCAAATATTGTTAATCAGCTATACCTCAATACAAAATAAAAAATTTAAAAGAATTAGCTTCAAAATTAAAAGAAAAAGTCTTTCTCATTTTCAGGGAGCATCCCAGGTGGGCTAGTAGTAAAGAACCCACCCACCAATGCAGGACACACAGATGAGGGTTTGATCCCTCAGTCAGGAATATCCCCTGGAGGAGGGCATCAGTATTCTTGCCTGGAGAATCCTATGGACAGAGGAGCCTGGCAGGCTATAATCCATAGGGCCACAGAGTCAGACATGACTGAAGGGACAGGCAAGATATAACTGACATATAACACTGTATTAGTTTTAGGTGTGGAACACAATGAGTCAATATTTGCATACATTGCAAAATGACCTCCCCCCAAAAAAGTGGAAACAGTGTCAGACTTTATTTCTTTGGGCTCCAAAATCACTGCAGATGGTGATTGCAGCCATGAAATTAAAAGATGCTTACTCCTTGGAAGGAAAGTTATGACCAACCTAGATAGCATATTCAAAAGCAGAGACATTACTTTGCCAACAAAGGTCCGTCTAGTCAAGGCTATGGTTTTTCCAGTGGTCATGTATGGATGTGAGAGTTGGACTGTGAAGAAAGCTGAGTGCCAAAGAATTGATGCTTTTGAACTGTGGTGTTGGAGAAGACTCTTGAGAGTCCCTTGGACTACAAGGAAATCCAACCAGTCCATTCTGAAGGAGACCAGCCCTGGGATTTCTTTGGAAGGAATGATGCTAAGGCTGAAACTCCAGTACTTTGGCCACCTCATGCGAAGAGTTGACTCATTGGAAAAGACTCTGATGCTGGGAGGGATTGGGGGCAGGAGGAGAAGGGGACGACAGAGGATGAGACGGTTGGATGGCATCACTGACTCAATGGACATGAGTTGGGGTGAACTCCAGGAGTTGGTGATGGACAGGGAGGCCTGACGTGCTGCGATTCATGGGGTCTCAAAGAGTCAGACACAACTGAGCGACTGAACTGAAGTCTAGTTAACATCCATTACCACGAAGTTGTCTTTTTTCTTGTTATGAGAACACTTAAGATCTACTTTCTTAGTAATGTCCAAATATGCAATACAGTATTAGTAACTAGAATCACCACGCTGTACATTACACCCCCAGGACTTTTTCATTTTATCACTGGAAATTTGGACACTCTGACCTCTATCACCTACTTTGCCCAGCTCCCCACCCCTAGATTCCGCCTCTGGCAACCACCAATCTAGTCTCTGTAATCAGTGTTTTGTTTGTTTGATTGATTACTCCACATCTAAACTCTGTCTGTCCCTGGACTCCCGTGCTGGGAACTGCTGACGGCTTGGTCAGTGTTCCCGGCTTGTTTGGAATCCTTCCCCAGATGCCACGCTGGGAACCACTGGTGGCAGCTGCAGCTCTCCCCGACTGTGGAATCGGTCTCCAGTCTCCATCCTTTCAGCTCTGCTGGCTCAGTCCTTTCTCCCAGTCCAAAGTCCATGGCAATGGACCAAAGTTGGACTGGGTTCAACTTAAGAACTGGATGGGGTCCGGGATCAGACTGGGCCTGATTTGAAAACCAAACTGGGCCTGGGATTGGACTGGGTCCAATTTGAGCTGAACTGGGTCCCATGAGGGGTCTCAGGTAAATAAAAGCTGATTGCTAATGAGAATATTGGAAGTGCCTGGAAGCCAGTAAGTCTGGCTGTAAGGCTTTCCAGGTGGCTCAGTGGTAAAGAGTCTGACTGCCAATGCAGGAGATATGGGTTCTGTTCTTGGGGCGGAAAGATCCCCTGCAGCAGGAAATGGCAACCCACTTGATATTCCTGATGGGATAATCCCATAGACAGTGAGCCTGGTGGGCTACAGTCCACTGAGTCGAAAAGAGTCAGACACAACTGAGTGACTGAGCATGCAAGAAACCCAAAGGCCTAGCTAAAAGAAATGGGATCCTTTATAAACAAAGAGTTGAGTGTACCACCTTCCTATACACCTGCTCATTTTAAGTTGAGCAACTGTAGTCCCAGAAGTTACAAGTATCGAACAAATGGCAAGATTTTACAAGAATCACAATGGCCATCATGGGGATCACTCCAATTACAGGATTGTTCATTTAAGAAGCACACCTGAGAACACTTGAAAATTGTCCCAAATTGTGCAGTTAGAATGGGATGCCGACTTTAATTGGTATGCAGAAGCTTACAAAAGGCTGCAAAATTCCAAAACAGCTTCATTGAAAGACTCATTACCAAAAGGCTAATGAAAAATTAAGACACAAGAGGATCCTAAAATGCAAGGTGGTAGGACTGACGTGACCTCCAGGCTCTTCCTGGCACTTCCTTTTTCACCTGAGTACTCACATGTTGCCAATTCTTTGCTTGAACTGCCTTTCTACTCCGAAGAGACTACTGGACAATCACCATCTAAAATAAAATTACCTGGGGACTTCCCTGGTGGTCCAATAGTTAAGATTTCGCCTTCCAACGCAAGGTGTAGGGATTTTAAGCCAAGATTCTACATGCCTCATGGCTAAAACATAAAACAGAACTAATACTGTGACAAATTAAATAAAAGATGTTTAAAAAAATTCTCCCAACACTTATCTGAAAAAAGAAAAAAATAATAAATAAAATTACCTGAGGTTGTAGACAAACCCACTCAGGTAGCTTTCACCTCTTGGTCAAAGACTTAACCAGGAAATTAATCCTTTACAATATGTGGATCCCCACTTGCTGTGCTCAGTTACCAAAGAGGCCATTTATTTACTGCATGAAAGTGAGAGTGGCTCAGTCGTGTCCGACTCTTTGCAACCCCATAGACTATACAGTCCATGGAATTCTCCAGGTCAGAATACCAGAGTAGCCATTCCCTTCTCCAGGGGATCTTCATGACCCAGCGATCAAACCTGGGTCTTCTGCATTGCAGGCAGATGCATTACCATCTGACCCACCAGGGAAGCCCAAATGATCCAACAAAAATTATTTTAAAAAACAATGTAGATTACAAGTCAATAAAGATAACAAACAGGGATTCTTGTGCTTTAGCAAGTACAATACCCTGAGTGAGTGAGTGAGTGAAAGTTGCTCCATCGTGTCCAACTCTTTGCAACCCCAAAACCCCAGGGATTGAACCCAGGTCTCCCACATTGCAGGCGGATTCTTTACCAGCTGAGCCACAAGGGAAGCCCAACAATATTGGAGTGGGTAGCCTATACCTTCTCCACGGGATCTTCCTAACCCAGGAACTGAACCAGGGTCTCCTGCATTGCAGGCAGATTCTTTACCAACTGAGCTGTGAGGGAAGCCCTATTTAGTGCATTAAAAAATCCATTTATTTACTTCAATGGTGTGGCGCGGTAGTCGCTTCAGTTGTATCCTACTCTTTGTGACCCTATGGACTGGAGCCCTCCAGACACCTCTATCCATGGGATTCTCCAGGCAAGAATACTGGAGTGAGCTGCCATGCACTCCTCCAGGGGATCTTTCCCACCCAGGGATCAAATGTAAGCATATCTTACGTCTCCTGCATTGGGAACCGGGTTCTTTACCACTGAGCCACCTGGGAAGCCAGTTAGATGGGATGATCATCACCTAACACTAAAGCCACTTACATCCTCAGACAGAATTTGGTTGAATTTCAAATTTTGTTTTGTAACCATTTTTAATCCTTGTAACAGTCTATGTCCTGGACTTAGAGAAGGCAAGTCCAGTATCTTTCTCTAAGAAGCAGAGAAGTCAGAATTCAAACCTGGTCTGCCTGACACAGGACTGATGCTCTCAGTTGCTGCCTTCCACTGGATTCTTCCCTGAATGGAGGGCAGTTGTCCAGGCTGGCCTAGATCTCCTGTTTCTTAAGTTGGAGGTGAACACAGCTTAGCCCAATTCTGCTCGATTATTTACCAGCTCTTGTTTATTGCCAAAGAAGTGAAAAGTTATAAAGGCGGTGGGGGGGGGGGTGGGCAGGGGTGTGCATCATCTCCCCAAATGGATCACGGTTTTATGTGGCATTCAAAGCCACAAAAACATGAAGCTGGGCCTCCCGGTTTTAAACATGGAGTTTAGAATAGCTTCTCAGGTGAGGAAGCAGGGTGGTAAAGAAGCAGACCTGAGTTCAGTCCTGGCTGTGACCTTATAACAATGCAGACTTCAGGCAACCTACCCTCTCTGAGTCTTGGCTTCCTGTTCTGTAAAATGCGCACAGTGATGCCCAGCTCAGTTGTTGTTTAGTCGCTCATTCAAGTCTGACTCTTTGCGAGCCCATCGGGTAACCTGCCAGGCTCCTCTGTCCATGCGATTTCCCAGGCAAGAGTACTGGAGTGGGTAGCCATTCCCTTCTCCAGGGGGATCTTCTAGATTCAGGGATCAAACCTGCATCCCCTGCATTGGCAGCCGGGTTCTTTACCACCCAGCCACTGGGGAAGCCCATTAGTGACCAACTCAATGGGAGGCTGTAAACACCTAACACAGAAAAGTGTCGACCACGTGAACACTGTGGTGGCTACCACTGTGGAGCGGAGTGGATCCAAGTACCTGCAGAAAGAGCCCCCAGTGGCTCACACATCCTGAGAAATCATAAAAGGCCCAGGTGGGTCCTTTTCATGGTCGCCGAGAGTCACAGAAGCCGTCAAAAACTGGAATGAGAAGCAGAAAGAGAGGGCAAGGAGGAAGAAGCCACTTTAAAATGTGGGGGGGGGGAACCCTGCTTGAGGTCCTGTGCCTACTCATCCTAGCAGGCAACAGCATTGAGAAACTAATCAATAATGGTCTTATTTCAGGACATTCTAACGTTTAGAAACTACAGAATTCAGGTTCACAGGGATTTCAATTCACACCCACTAGACAACAAATTTTCATTTTTGTGGTAATCCTGGAGATTTCACACACAGGCTACTAAAAGAAAACAGAAATATATATATATATATATATATATATACACACATACATCTCACACACACATAATTACATATATGTATGTATTTGTATATCAACAAAGAAAGCTAGAACTACTACCAGTAAATGAACAATTCCCTGTATTTGCCACGCATCTCTCTTTAATGAACTGCAACCTAGTCATTAAACCGGAGGAAGAAATATGACGACAGGAAATGGGAAGGGGTGGAGTATGGGGGCAGGAGGGGACAGAAGAAATCACTTTATTTCTAACACGATGCAGGGAGATACAAATACAATCACAGAGCTTAATCTAATCCCTTTGTGAAGCACTGAGTCAGAGAACAAGACAAAAACAAATCTGTGATCTGGAACTCCCCGAGCCCCCACTCAGGGGGATTAATGAGGAGTACACGGCTGTGAAATTACGTGCCCTCTGAATCAGGAAAATGGTCCTATTGGTGCATGACCTTGAAATGAGGGGACGCAAACTTCACCTGATCCACAATTATGGAGCCCTGGGAGCGGGGGCTCGGGGAGAAGCGAGGGGACGCGTGAAAGAGGCTGCGTGAACATTTGGAATATGAAACTCACAAATCTCAACCGACCCGAGGCGTGCAAGGGGGATCTAAATGGAATATAAAATATTCAGAGGACTTTAAAAGGACGCTGGCATTGGTGCAGGAAGCAGGAGGAGGCAAGCCTGTCCTCTTTATTGACGTGAAGTAGATATTTTGTGGCTGTTGTTATGGACTTAGTGATGTTTGCTCTGTTCAATTTTCCCTTTGCAATGAAAAATCTTTGTGAGATGATTTCTAGTCTTTGCTGCTTTACATGACAGTATTATCAAGGATTCATCAAGAGGCCATCTGTCGAATTTATGAAAAAAATATGCAAAAACAAAACAGATGAAAAGGAAAGAGCAAGACAGACTGGTCCAGGGAAAGATCGATGTGGCAGCATGTGCCTCCGTGTGAAAATTACAACATTTAAATGCTGTGGAATAAATTACTGTGCCGAAAAATTAGTGATGCTCTCTCACTTTGGGCACTACCCTTACCATAAGAGCATAATGAAATATATCACATACCAAATCACCCTTTCCTCAGACGATTATTATATTCTAATGAAAAATTAGGAGAGGAGAGACACATAAACCTCAAGTGGGAGGGATGAAAACGAGCCAGAGTGGATTTGCTCTGGTTTTGAGCCATGAGGGGCTTCTCCATAACGCACAGTCCATATGGAAATAAGATCTTTTCCCCCCTATTTATTAGAAAGTCAATAAAATAAATTACAGATTGTGTGAGAAACCAAAATAATATATATTAAAATGACAACGAGGCTGGCCAAGCCTACGCCCAAATTAGATGGGCTGTAAAAACAATGTATTTCAGAAGGGAAATGGGAGGGAGGGGAGAGAAGCCTGAGGATACAAATGACCAGAGCTGCGGTGCTGCCCCCTGTAGACGAGACACAGAAGCACCACTCCTGGAGAAGGACCGACTCAGCCCTCACCTCTGACAGATCAGAGTAAGCGCTGTAGGAACAGCCCCTGACAGACCTTGCTGGGGGCAGCTCCCTTTGGAGTTATTTCCAGCCCTTAATTCTCATGGCTTCTTCCTCCCCTCGGGGGCCATCTCTCTCCCCAGTCCCTTCATCCCTCCCCTCCTAGAGTCTGAGCAATAGGAAAACTTCTATTGTGGTGCCTTAAGATATTACAACAGTGTTGCTAAATATAAAACATATTAAAATATATCACCACTCCTTGGTGGCTCAGACAGTAAAGAATTTGCCTGCAATGGGGGAGATCCGGGTTCGATCCCTGGGTCAGGAAGATCCCCTGGAGAAAGGAATGGCTACCCACTCCAGTATTCTTGCCTGGAGAACTTCATGGACAGAGGAGCCTGGCCAGCTACAGTCCATGGGTCAGCAAAGAGTCAGATACAACTGAGCGACTGACACTTTTACTTAAAGTATAATGCTCCAAACACAATGAGGAGAGTAGCTGGTACTGGTTCCTAGATTGGAAAAGAATGGGAGGAAAAGAGCAAAGTCCTATCTCACCAAGAGCTAAACAGGGTAATAAGTGAATAATAGAAAACTGTGAGCAATCAGAATATGAGCTAACACTAATCTAAGTGCCGTGCACTGATTAACTAGTATAACCTTTGCACTAACCTGATAAGATAATTATTATTTATTATTGCTCCCCATTTTAAGGAGAGAGAAATTGAAGCACAGAGAGATATAAGTATCCCATCCAAAAATCACACAGTTGTGGAATCGAGATCCAAAGTCAGGCTGGCAGGTTCAGAGCACATGCTCCAATCCACCCAGTTTTAATGCCTCCCACTAGACAGGCAGCTGAGGTTCCTCATTTATTTTGTTTGAAATGTTATAAATTCTTCAATCAAGAAGTGTTAGGAATTTACAGATGGCCAACAGGCACATGAAAAGATGCTCAACATTGCTAATTATTAGAGAAATGCAAATCAAAACTATAATGAGGTACCACCTCACACCAGTCACAACGGTTATCATTAAAAAGTCTACAAATAATAAACGCTGGTGAGGGTGTGGAGAAAAGGGAACCCTTCTACACTATTGGTGAGAATATAAATTAGTGCAGTCACAATGGAGAACAGAATAGAGGTTCCTGAAAAAATTAAAAATAGAGTTACCATGTGATCCAGCAATCCCACTCCTGGGTATATATCTGGAGAACACCATAATTTGAAAAGATACGTGCACTTCAAAGTTCATTGTGGCACTATTTACAATAGCCTGGACATGGAAGCAGCCTAAATGTCCATCAACAGAGGACTGGATAAAGATGTGCTACATATAAACAATGGAATATCATGTGTGTGCATGCTAAGCTACTTCAGTCATGTTCAACACTCTGAGACCCTATGGACTACAACCCAGCAGGTTCCTCTGTCCATCTGATTCTCCAAGCAAGAGTACTGGAGTAGGTTTCCATGCCCTCCTCCAGGGAATCTTCCTAATCCAGGGATCAAATCCACCTCTCTTATGCCACCTGCATTGGTAGGCAGGTTCTTTACCACTAGCACCAACTGGGAAGCTCCACAATGGAATATTACTCAGCCATAAAAAGGGAAGAACTAATGTTATTTGCAGCAACATGGATGTACCTAGAGATTCCATATTAAGTGAAGTAAGGCAAAGGCAAAGGTCATATGATATCACTTACATGAAGAATCTAAAAAAATGATGCAAATGAACTTATTTACAAAACAGAAATCAACTCAGACACAGAAAACAAACTTATGGTTACCAAAGGGGAAAGGGTAGGAGAGACATGAATTAGGAGCTTGGGACTAATAGATACACACTGCTATGTATAAGATAAATAACAAGGACCTAGTGTGGCTGGCACTAGTGGTAAAGAACCCACCTGCCAATGCAGATGTAAGAAACACAGGTTCAATCCCTGTGTTGGGAAGAGTCCTAGAGGAGGGCATGGCAAGCCACTCCTGTATCCTTGCCTGAAGAATTCCATGGACAGAGGAGCCTGGTGGGCTATATAGTCCAAGGGGTCACAAAGAGTTGGATACAACTGAGTGACTAACACTAACTAATGTTTTTAAAACCGAATAACTTTGCTGTACACCTGAAACTAACACAACATTGTAAATCAACTATACCTCAATGTTTAAAAAAGAAGTATAAGAATAAGAATTATCTCTATGAAAAACTAGGTTGGACCATATCATCCCTCCAACTGTCGAAAGCCACAATCTTAAACAACCCCGGCTCTCTCTCTCAAGTTTGCCCTCTTTCTGAAGAGAATGGAGAACACATACTTACAAGTGTTCCCTTCCATCTATTATGAGACCAAAGAAAATAGGATAATGATAATAAACACAGAGAATATTACATTAACAAAAAGTGGAAGGTGAGAAGTGAAGGCCAAAGGTCTGGTCTAAGGGAACAAACTCCTTGGAACCAAGTTAGGTCCTCCCAGAACACTGTCCATGCTTACTTTCCACACTGGAGAATCCTGAAACATATTAGATCTATGATACATAAGAGTTGACAGAAATTGTATCAGTGCAACCGAAAAGTCTCTGACCTCCATGGAATATCCGATTAGAACTTCAAATCTCAACTGAGCACTTTGTGTGATTATTAAACCAACGGTTTACAAAAGAGTTGCTGCTGCTGCTGCTAAGTTGCTTCAGTCGTGTCCGACTCTGTGTGACCCCATAGACAGCAGCCCACCAGGTTCCCATCCCTGGGATTCTCCAGGCAAGAACACTGGAGTGGGTTGCCATTTCCTTCTCCAATGCATGAAAGTGAAAAGCGAAAGTGAAGTCGCTCAGTCGTGTCTGACTCTTTGCAACCCCATGGACTGCAGCCTACCAGGCTCCTCCATCCATGGGATTTTCCAGGCAAGAGTACAGGAGTGGGGTGCCATCGCCTTCTCCATACAAAAGAGTAAATAACATTATTTGGGAAATGAAAAATAATTTCAGCATTCAGTCAGTTCAGTTCAGTCGCTCAGTCATGTCTGATTCTTTGTGACCCCATGGACTGCAGCACACCAGGCTTCCCTGTCCATCACCAACTCCCAGAGCTTGCTCAAACTCTTGTCCATCAAGTCGGTGATACTATTCAACCATTTCATCCTCTGTCGTCTCCTTCTCCTCCTGCCTTCAATCTTTCCCAGCATCAGGATCTTTTCTAATGAGTCAGATCTTCACATCAGGTGGCCAACGTATTGGAATTTCAGCTTCAGTATCAGTCCTTCCAATGAATATTCAGGACTGATTTCCCTTAGGATGGACTGGTTTGATCTCCATTGAAAACATACAAAAACATTTGTATGAATGTTTTGAAGCTATGAAGGGCCATGTAAGACATTTAAGTTAAAATTTCCTTCCTCTTATGTTTTCAACATAAACAGAAAGTTGACCAACTTTAATTCAGTATCTTATTTTCACTTTTTATGGAATTACGACTGTCTGCAATCTATAATCATAATCTGTAATTATGATTATCTGATATATTGGTATATATCAATTCAGGAAGCTCACTGGTCTCAACTCAGCTAGTACTGATGATAATGAGATTAACCATATGTCCTGAAATTGACCAAAAGGATAACATAATGTGTCTTCCCATGGAAGCATCTCAGCCATAGCAAGACAGGATGACCCTGTCAGTCATCAGTTCCTCTTTTATTTCATTTCCTATTACACACAAGCAAAATAGACATTGACAATACTTCTTAAACATATAGATATATATTTTATATATTATTTTTCAAATTATAAGAACAGTAGGATCATACACATCGGACATCCAATCCTTAATCCTAAAAATGCAGGATTCAAAGCACATTTTTATCTAATTTCTATCTAAAATGACCCCCAAAAATGGGAAAGAGAGTATACATTGACCCTCTCACACTTGCTGCTAACAAGTTCTTTGGTTTAGTAACTTGAAATATCTACACTGACATAAGTAACTTAGACTGACTCAGATCTTTCCAGTCTGTGAATTAGCCCAGGACATAGCAAAACTACTTCCAGTTACCAGTGGCCTCAGATAATTTAAAAATGGATAAACACACGGGGCTTTTCTGGTGGCTCAATGGTAAAGAATCCGCCTGCCAATACAGGAGGCACAGGTTTGATCCCTGATCCAGGAAGACCCCACATGCAGAGGAGCAACTGAGCCTGTGCACCAACTACTGAGTCTGCGCTCTAGAGCCTGGGAGCCAAAACGACTGAAGCCCACACGCCACAGAGTCCATGCTCCACAACAAGAGGAGCAAAGAGTCAGACACAACTGAGCGACAAAGGATGCACAAAGTAAATCAGAAATTCATATTTCAGTAAACCTTCACTCAGACACATATTTGAAGCAGTTACTGATATTTTTCCCTGTGGAAAGTCCTTGTATTTCCCATCCACCGACTCATCTTCCTTAGTCTCTTTCAAAATTAACCTCTTGCAGGAAGCATTCTCTGATCACCCTAATCTACAATGATCCCTGCTCTCCACTGTTGTATACTACTTTTTTCTCATATGGAGGACACGATGAGTTATTTATTCATTCTTTATACACAGGGTCTTATATATTTAGGTTTCATTATGTTTGCTGAATTTAAACAAATTCTTGATTTATTTGTAGTTTATCTATTTAACAAAAATCCATTTGTAAGTTTATTTACAACATATCTCCTATGTGACTATAAAAGTAAGTCATTCAAGGATACTTAAATTTATAGCAGGGAAAAATATAACATAACAGGCCAAGACTTCCCTGATGACCAAGTGGTTAAGAATTAGCCTTGCAATGCAAGAGATGTGGGTTCAGTCCCTGGTTGGGGAACTAAGATCCCACATGCTGAGCAACTGAGCCCATCCATCACAACTAGAGAATCCATGTACTGCAGTGAAGACCCCACTGCAACCAAGACCCAACACAGCCAAATATAACTATTAAGAAATAAATAACATAATAGGCATTTCAAACCGAGTATGTCATAAACAGAATTCTTAGTTTTTATACCCAGAAACTCTCAGTCCTCACCATCTTTAAAAATGTCACCATTATTTACCCAGTATCTTAATCCAAAAACCTTCAATCACTCTTCATGTCTCATTGCTATCTTGCTATCAGTATTTATAAACACCATTGTTACACCAACATCCATAAAATGAGAAGAGTGGATTTCAATTTTGATGAAGGCTGAGGTGCTTTCTCTACACATACAGCTTTTACCAAATAATTTTCATAAAATGAAAAAGAGGTGACCATTGTAATAGTGAGAACTAAAAAGAGACTGACAATAACCATTTTCAAAATGTTTAAAGGTACTATGTTTCATTTAGGGTATTTTTTTATTACTTATTTATTTATTTTTGGCTGTGCTGGGTCTTTATTGCTGAGCAGGCTTTTCTCGAGTTGTGGTTAGCAGGCTCTACTCTCTACTTGTGCTGTGTGGGCTTCTCTTGGTGGTGGCTTCTCTTGTTAGGAAGCAAGGACTTTAGGGCACGCAGGCTTCACTAACTGTGGCACATGGAATCAATAGCTGCCGCTCCCAGGCTTTAGAGCACCAGCTCAATAGTTAGGGTTGCTGCTGCTAAGTCGCATCAGTCGTGTCCGACTCTGTGTGACCCCATAGAGGGCAGCCCAACAGGCTCCCCCGTCCCTGGGATTCTCCAGGCAAGAACACTGGAGTGGGCTGCCATTTCCTTCTCCAATGCATGAAAGTGAAAAGTGAAAGTGAAGTCACTCAGTCGTGTCCGACTCTTAGCAACCCCATGGACTGCAGCCTACCAGGCTCCTCCGTCCATGGGATTTTCCAGGCAAGAGTACTGGAGTGGGGTGTCATTGCCTTCTCCAATAGTTAGGGCACATGGGCTTAATTCCTCCATGGCATGTGGGGTCTTCCCGGATCAGGGATCGAACTGGTGTCTCCTGCATTGGCAGGCAGATTCTTTATCACTGAGCCACCAGGAAAGCCCCATTTGGGGTATTTTTATAAAACATACCTCAAATACTGAAGAATCTCAATGTGAGTTCCTTTGATAGTATCCAAATGTAGATATAATAAACCCTTATATCTGCATGGGGCTAAACATTCATCAGTCCTATTCTTAAGATTAGTGACATTTTATGTTCATACTGCAGTTTATAATAGCACATGTATCTGTTATGTCATTTCTCACTACCACAGCACCAGAACAACTACTTTACAGATGGAGATGCTGGTCAACGTGCCCAAGGTCACTTAAGGGTGTCGTTGCTGAAATTCATCCCAGAGTCTCAATTTCCCAATGCTTGGAACAGTGCACCTTCTATTAGAATTTTCTCTGGGCAATTCTTTTTTTTTTTAACTCTTTATTTTGTATTGAGGTATAGCCAATTAACAATGCTGTGACAGTTTCAAGTGAACAGAAAAGGGACTCAGCCACACATATACATGTATACATTCTCCCCCAAACTCCCCTCCCATTCAGGCTGCCACATAACATTAAGCCAAGTTCCCTGTGCTACACAGTGGGTTTTTGTTGGTTATCCACTCCAAATACAGCAGTGTGTACATGTTCAACCCAAACTCGCTGGGCAATTCTTACCCTAGGAAATCAGCAACAGATCCCAAATGTGTGTATATGCATATTCACTGCACACATATGCACCTGTACACACAGGGGCACGCACACACACGTACACACACACACACACAGTCCCTGAGCTTCTTCAGGCTGTTGGAGGGTTTCCACAACCTATTCTAGAATTTGAGGGCTTCCCAGGTTGTGCTGTGGTAGAGAACCCGCCTGCCACTGCAGGCGATGTAAGAGACACAGGTGCAATCCCTGGGTTGGGAAGATCCCTGGAGGAGGAAATGGAAACCCACTCCAGTATTTTTGTTTGGAGAATCTGCATGGACAGAGGAGAGTGGTGGACTACAGTCCATGGGGTCACAAAGAGTCGGACAAGATTGAATTCAGTGACCTGCCTGTCTGACTCCCTTGGATGAGGGTCTTTCAGGAGAAGCCTGAAAGAATCAACTGAGATCCCACTAACACATATTAAATTAGTCACTTTGTGCACAGCAGCACCCCACAATGGAGTCACTGACACCAATAGTAGATGCCCCCTTCCGCTACCCGCCTTGGTACTCAGAGGAGAAGGGGCTCAGACCTAGGAGGGGCGAGAAGTGAAGCCAGAGCTACAGGGCCAAGACCCTGAGAACAGCCTCAGGAGGTATGTGGGTCCATTGTATTCACTTTAAAGCTACTGCCTTTAATAGAACAAATCTCTTTTGATCTGTGCCTGCTCAGCACTTGGAGAGGAGGCTGAGAGAGCTTGCCTTATCTTCGTCAAATAACCGTTACACCCAGTAAACACTCTGTACGTCACTCTACCTTTTCGAAACGAAAAATAAATCATTGCCCAAAAGCTTCCCTTCCAAGCCCACAAATCATCAGAAATAGAAATGCTTTCCTTTCTCTCCCCATGTTTTAATAAAGACGCCCCCCTCCTCTTTTTGCAGACTCACTCAATTACAATATCACTATCGGTTCACATTACAGGTCAGAGATACGGCGCTTAATGTATGTAGAGCCAGTCCTCGGCTCCTAATAACCTGTCATTCCGGGGATTTGAATGTCAGAATACAGCCTGCCGCGGTAATGCTGGTCGGCAGCCGGATGATGAAAACTTTGGACAAATCGCGAAGAACACGCTGGATCCACATCTTCGGAAGGTTACCGGGAAGAGCCTTTCATTCCACGTTGACCCCTTGATCTGACAAGTGACACCTACAAAATGAACAGCTCTCCAACTTAAATTGTTTAACTGTAGCCTGATCAGTTTTATTATCTTGCTAATCCGGATATCAGCCGTTTCATCAGAATGGAAGATATGCATATCATGAATTATTTTGACACGGGGACCTTTTAATTTTTGCCAGCAATATTTCACTGCCCCAATCAGGGCCCGCAGTCACTGATGCCGGTCGCCTCCTGGGATGTCGGAGGACAGCGCACTCCTGACAGCATCAAATCACCCGGGAGCTGTAACGAGCCATCGCCGCAATTACTATCATCTCCTGTAGTCATGCATTTCATTACCGCGCAGGCAGCCGGGGCCTAGGGGTTCGGCGCAGCCTTCCTCAGGAATCTCTTGCCATTTTATGGGCTTGCCGAGCTCCAGGGTCTAATTTCCTTTTTTCTCTCCTCTCAGTAGACAAGGCGAGGTGAATTTCTAATAAAAACAAAACACTGAGGTAGACACTGCATGAAGAGCGGGGCTCAGTACAGGACACTAAGTGGCGGTAAGGCACCCCAAACGGCCCACTTGGAGTTTATGACAGCAGTGGTTAATCAGCGATCTAGCTTGCTACAGAGAGAAATAAAGAGCAGCGTATGCTGAAAAAGAATCAGTCCAGTTCAGTCGCTCAGTCGTGTCTGATTCTTTGCAACCCCACAGACTGCAGCAAGCCAGGCTTCCCTGTCCTTCACCATCTCCCAGAGATTGCTCAAACTCATGTCCACTGAGTCAGTGATGCCATCTAACCATCTCATCTTCTGTCGCCCCCTTCTCCTGCCTTTAGTCTTTCCCAGCGTCAGAGTCTTGTCTAAATTGCAAAGTGCTCAGAAAGCTTTCTCAAAGAAAATGTCCTTTTCCCCAGGATATATTCCTTCATTGTTCTCTGCCCTGCTTATCATTTTCTTCTTTGGAATTTGCATCCTAAGAGGAGGCAGCCCCACTCTGAGCCTGGACCACATGGCCTGCGTTCCTCACCCTGTGCTCTCATCAGCCTCCCCAGAAACGCACTGCTTCTGCCGTAGGTCATGTGGCTCACTGTACTGCAGGGTACCTTCTCCCTGCAGACCCGAGGGAGAAAGCAAGGTTTTTCTAGTCTCACAAACAACTGATCTGCATTTACTTGGGAGGAACTGTGAATCATGTATTTTACTGTTTCCGATCTTAAGATGGCCCCTAGAAGCCTTGGAACTAAATTTGATGTTTCTCAAAAAATTAAACAGAACTACCATATGATCCAGCAGTCCCATTTCTGGGTATGAATTTCCAAAAGAATGGAAAGCAGGGACTCAGATACTTGTACACCCATGTTCATAGCATCACTATTCTCAACAGCCAGGAGGTAGGAGCAATCCAAGTGTTCACTGACAGATGAGTGGGTAAACAAAATGTGGTCGATACATGCATTGGAATATTAGCCTTAAAAAGGAAGGGAATTCTGATACATGTTGCAACATGACATGTGAAGATACCATGCTAAGTGAAATAAGCCATTTCCAATAGAACACGGATATTACATGACTCCACTTTTCTAAAGTATCTAAAATAGTCAAACTGATTGGGACAGAAAACAATCACTGAAGGCTGGGGAGATGCAGAAGTGAGTTATTGTTTAATGGACACAGAGTTGCCGTAGAGAACTTGCCTGCCAATGCAGGAGACATAAGGGATCTCTGGGTCATGGAAGATCCCCTGGAGGAGGGCATGGCAACCCACCTCAGTCTTCTTTCCTGGAGCAGCCGATGGACAGAGGAGCTTGGCAGGCTGTGATCCATGGGGTCGCAGAGTTGGACCTGGCTAAGCACACAAGCACGAGTTTCCATTTGGGATGTTGAAAAAGTTCTGGAGATGGATGGTGTGGTGGTTACACAGTAATGTGACTATACTTAGTGCCACTGAACTATACACTTAAAAACAGCTAAAATGAGGGAATTTCCTGGCAGTTCAGTAGTTAGGACTTTGTGCTTTCACTGCCGAGGATGCGAGTTCAATCCCTGATTGGGGAACTAAGATCCCACAAGTCTCACAGAGTAGATTTAAAAAAAGAAAGGTTAAAATGGTAAAATTTATGTGGTGTATATTTTGCCACAATAAAATCTAAATTTTTCAGCCAACCTCTAGCAGAGGTAAAGGATCTCAAAGCATATTATACACTGACCCCATTACTGCCTTCCTTTATTCTTCCTACCTTTCCATTAGCTTTATTTTCCTCACTTTTTTAGAATGTTATTTTATTGCTGTGTGTTATGTTTTGGGTTACAATGATTTGCATCTCTCTTTTTTTGTTTTTTGTTTTTTTGGCAGAACAAAGAAGGAGTTCCATATTAAAATATACTCATTTTGGCAAGACAACGCTAAAGCTGTTGATGATTGTATCTGAAGGAGAGAGTAAAGGAGAAATACATTTTTCTTAAGTCCATTAGTGAGAGAGAGATGAGACAGGAAATCTCTGAGAGGCAAAGCTGCCTTCTTACTCCTCCTTGCGTCAGGGGACATCCACTGTCTCCTCGGGCCACCAAGACTATTGGAGCTCTCCTGGGCCTTCTCCACCAGGCTTCTATCCCTTTACGTACATCATCTCTCCCCCCGAGACCCAACCTCCCACGAGTGTTGTCCCTATGGACTCTCACGGAGCTCCAGCTTCAAAAGGATGCTTGGTTTAGTGCCCTGCTGTCAAATATTGAATTTCTAAATAACTTTTAAAACAAGGAGACCCAAAATCATCATGTGTAACTCACAAATGATGTAGATGGTCTTGGGACTTCCCTGGCGGTCCAGTGGTTAAAATTGTGCACTTCCAATGCAGGGGGCATGGGTTCGATCCATGATCGGGAACTAAGATCCTTCATGCTTCATGGTATGGCCACAAAAAAGGCAAATTATGTAATTGGTCTTGCCTCTACCATACAGTGAGCATCTTATAGGAAAAGAATGTCTTTTTTTTTTTTTTTTTTGCTGCATCACCAGTCACAACCCCAGTGCCTGACTGTATGTGAAATGAAAGTCACTTAGTCACATCTGACTCTTTGTGACCTCATGGACTATAGCCTATCAAGCTCCTCTGTCCATGGACTTCTCCAGGACAGAATACTGGAGTGGGTAGCCATTCTCTTCTCCAGGGTATCTTCCCAACCAAGGAATTGAACCCAGGTTTCCCACATTGCAGATGGATTCTTTACTATCCGAGCCACCAGGAAAGCCCAAAAATACTGGAGTGGGTAGCCTACCCCTTCTCCAGCAGATCTTCCTGACACAGGAATTGAACTGAGGTCTCCAGCATTGCAAGCAGATTCTTTACCAGCTGAGCGACCAGGGAAGACTGCCTGACTGTATAGGAAATATTCAATAAATGCATTGTACAAATGATGGAAACTGTAGAAGGCCCTTTATTTCATAGAACAAGCTGTGGTGTTGGAGAAGACTCTTGAGAGTCCTTGGACAGCAAGGAGATCAAACCAGTCAATCCTAAAGGAAATCAGTCCTGAATATTCATTGGAAGAACTGATGCTGAAGCTCCAATATTTTGGCCACCTGATAAAAAGAGCAGAAACTCATTAGAAAAGACCCTGATGCTGGGAAAGACTGAAGGCAGGAGGAGAAGGGGACAACAGAGGATGATATGGTTGGATGGCATCACTGACTCGATGGACATGAGTTTGAGCAAGCTCTGGGTGTTGGTGATGGACAGGGAAGTCTGGCATGCTGCAGTCCATGGGGTCACAGAGTTGGACACAACTGAGTGACTGAATTGAACTGAACTGAAATATTCTTTCCTTGAAATCACTATCTCAAACTACTGCAGAAAAAAGCCTGCAAAAGTAGGAAGGGCAGGCTTCATGGAGGGAGAGGAGGCGTGGAGGGGGAAGGCCAAGAACAAAGAAGACACATGTCCCTTGCTCTCTCCCAGGCTGGGATCCACACACAGAAATCAACTCTGCTGTGAGGGGTATGATGTGCCCATAACTCGAGTGGTCTGGCTCTGCCACTTCAAAAGAAAATCATGGGACTTCTCTGACAGTCCAGTGGTTAAGACTTCACCTCCCAACACAGGGGCTGTGGCTTCAGTTCCTAGTTGGAGAGCTAATATCCCACATGTCTCGTAGCCAAAAAAGATAAAACAGAAAACAGAAGCAATGTTGTACCAAATTAAATAAAGAAAGACTTTAGGAAAAAAAAAATTTTTTTAAGAGAATTACACATGTATTCATCCCAGGCAAATCATTATTGATGTTATTTTTTTTAATTAATCAGAGATACAATTTTCCCAAATTCCCTAGGTAACACAGCCAGCCAGTCCGTGATTCTTTGTAATTTCCCTGGGAGGTAAGGCTTTAAGAGCTCTCCATTTGACTAGACAGAAACTCAGAGAAAGGAAAGAGAGCTGGAAGAAACTCAAGAGAAGAGGAAGGAGAAAGCTAAGCAAAGAAGACAGGAATGCAACCAGTCAGGAAGAAAAAACGATCCTCATGAACCAGAGCTTACAGTTTCCTTCAAGTTCAAGGCCTTTACGTCAAACTTCTAGAGAAGGTCATCCAGAAGGTTTGTGGAGTGGGTGAAAGATCATTTCTTCCATTTCCCTGGTGGCTCAGACAGTAGAGAATCTGCCTACAATGCAGGAGACCCAGGTTCGATCCCTGGGTTGGGAAGATCCCCTAGAGAAGGGAATGGCAACCCACTCCAGTATTCTTTCCTGGAGAATTCCATGGACAGAGGAGCCTGGCGAACTACAGTCCAAGGGGTTGCAACAAGTCGGACACGACTGAGTGACTAACACACAAAATTTTAAGAAATTTCAATAGAAGAATGGCCTTTGAGGGGTCTTGGAAATTTGTCATTTAATTTCTGTTTACATGAAGATCAGGGGCCAGGGTAAATCAAAGATGCTAAATTGAGGCAGGAAAAGGGAAAATTAGAAAATTGGGTGTGGAGGGTGAGGAGGAGACTGGAGAGGAGATGGCACCCCAGGACAGCATTTTTCAAATTTGCAGACTTTCACTAAGCCATTGTCCCCACCCACATGCTCACTCTGTTCCTAACAGCATCTTCATCAATTAAGATTCTCGGAGACTGGCAGGCTCCAAGATCAACAGTACCATCCACATACTCACTATTCCACTGGCAAGACGAACAATTCCGAATATTAAAAGTAAAGTGACACATTCTGCCATGTCTTTTGTATACAGACAGCTGAAGCCGCCTGAAAGTTTGGCACCAAAAGGCCAAGTACCATATTTTCAGCCACCCACACGCCAAACCCCATAATAACTACAGGCTCGAGATGTGAAATTTTCAGACATTTGCAGCGAAGGAAAACTAATAGTCATGTTTCTTCATGTGCTTCCTTTCCTATCAGGGCAGTTTCTCAACTTTCAAACCTCATCAGTGTAAGCGAGAGAGAACAAAAGGTGCTGAGGAGATATTTTCACCAGATGTCAAATGGTGCTTATTTATTTTAAACAGAAAACCCCACTTCGTACGTTTTGGTTCATTTAGTGGTATGCGCTCTGTAACAAGTATTTTTTATGAGTTAGAAAGCTGCCACCAGTGCACTTAAGTTACAATAGGGCTTCGGGAAAGTCTGTTAGCTTAGACTAAATATTGCTCTTTTTGCTTCTGGTTGCAATGTAAATTCCACCCCCATCCTTTGCCTGTAACGGGAGAAAAACATTGTCACTGAAGTCATTACCAGGGCTCACACTTAGTCCTTCTTCTGTCTTCATATCTAGAAGTAAAGATGTTCAGTTCACTGAACTTTTTAAGGTACAATATGAATAATATAAGCTACAAGGTAATTGATTTTCTTAAAGACCAACAGAAACCTTACTACAGTCAACCCTCACTATCTGCAGAAAAGACTGTAGACTACTTTATCGTCTGACTATAATTCCCTTCTGCATGAATATTTGGGCTCCTTTGACCTGAATGAACCATAAAAACCTAAAGGCCGAGAGTTTATATTACCCAGTCAGTGAAGATAATAAAATGGTTAATGCAACAGTCCTCTGAGCTTCTGAGAATAAAGAAAATGTTACATGATTCTTTTTAATAAAGGTCTGGATAGCCTTCATTCTGCCCAATAGAAAATGTAATTTTAGATCAGATCTGTGTCAAGGAGTGCCTCCACAATCAAAGATGAGATGTTTGAGGTACCCTAGACAGAGATCTCTCCTTGCACACCATAGGCAAATATATGAGGCACGTATTCCTAGATTGGGCTTCCCAGATGGCTCAGTGGTAAAGAATCTGCCTCCCAATGCAGGTGATGCAGGTTTGATCCCTGGGTTGGGAAGATCCCCTGAAAGAGGGCATGGCAACCCACTCCAATATCCCTGCCTGGGAAATCCCATGGACAGAGGAGCTTGTTGGGCTCCATGGGGTCACAACAAGTCAGATATGACTTAGTGATGAAACGACAGCAACAACATTCCCAGATTATCAAGTCATCACGCCACATTCTACAGACCAGAGTACAGACCCTCTTAAAAGTACAATGGATCAAGAATGTTTGTAAGGAGAACATTCGAAAAGTACAGAAATGGATCTGGGCATTTTCTGGTAGTTCAGGCTCTTGATGTAAGAAGTACCCTGTCAGCAGAGAACAGTTTGAGGCATAATTGAGGGTAGGCTTTAGGATAGGGTCAAGAACACTTGGACAATGAAGGAGGAGCCCTGACTAAGCTTGTACAGACTATTCACTTAGTTATACTTGCAGAAGGATTTACACCAGTTCTGGGATGAGGAGAAATTGGCAGGTTAAACCAGCAGCACTGTATGCCATCTATAATACACTGTACATAATTTTATTTAATATAATTTTTCAGCAAAGTGTCAAACTATGCTTTATTCATATTTGTTCTTTTTCAAACCCAATAATTCATTCAAGTTTATGTTTTACTTTGAAAACTGGATTAAAAGGGGTCAAAATATTGTTATAGTGAAGATTTAGATATCTTTATTTATCAGATATCCATAAATGGAGTAGCACAGATATCCTTTGTTAAAGTAGCATCTCTTACAAAATGATAACTTCCATTTCTCTCAGCTTGGTGGCTTATATTTCCTGAGAAAACTCATCACCACAAAACATCTGGAAATATGGATCTTTTTTTTTTCTTAGTCATTTTAAAGGAATATCTAAGTTCACAAAAGAAATAAGCAAAACCTCTAGAGGACAAAAATAAAAATACAATTGAAAACCAGAGTGGTAAGAGATCTCTGAGCTTTTCACTGCTTTGAGAACACCAGCCACACATGAAATTACCAATTTCTCCACATCCTTGCCAACATTTGTTGCTATCTCTGTTGTTTTAGCAACCTTAGTGAGTGTGAAGGGCCTTCTGTGGTTTTGATTATCTTTCCTGTAATGATTAATAATCTGAAGCATCTTTTCATGTGCCTCTTGGATGTTTCTATATCTCCTGGGGAGAAATGTCTACTCAAATCATTTGCTTATTTTTTTAATTGGGTTATTTGTCTTTTTGTTGTTCATTTGTAAAAAGTTCTTTATAAATTCTGAATACAAGTCCCTTATCAAATGTATTTTTGCAATTATTTTCTTCCATTTTGTAGATTATCTTTTCACTTCTTTATAGTGTCTATTGAGGCACCATTTAAAAAATTTTTTAAATAGCTTTTATTATTTGAAGCAATTTTAGGTTCACAGTAACTGAGTGTCCCCTACTCATGCATGGCCTCCTCCATTATCAACATCCCCTCACCAAGGGGTACATTTGTTACAACTGATGAGCCTACAATGACACCACTACCACCAAAAATTCATAGTTCCCATTACAGTTCATTCTTTGTATTGTATATTCTATTGGTTTGGATAAATATATATACATTATGGGCTTCCCAGGTGGCTCTGTAGTAGAGAATCTGCCTGCCAAGCAGGAGACCCAGATCTGATCCCTGGATTGGGAATATCTCCTGGAGAAGGAAATGGCAACCCATTCTAGTATTCTTGTCTGGGAAATCCCATGGACAAAGGAGCCTGGTGGGCTATAGTCCATGGGGTCACAAAAGAGTCAGACACAACTTAGCAACTAAACAGGAGCAGCAGCAGACACCATTAGAGCATCATACAGAGTGTTTCACTGCCCTAAGAATCCTCTTTGCTCCACCTGTTCATCTACGTGTGCTGTGCTCAGTCACTTAGTCATGTCTGACTCTTCTGTGACCTCCTGGACTATAACCCACCAGGCTCCTCTGTCCATGGGATCTCCCAGGCAAGAACACTGGAGTGGGTTTCCATATCCTCCTCCAGGGCATCTTTACAACCCAGGGACTGAACTTAGGTCTCCCACATTGCATGCAGATTCTTTACCATCTGAGCCACCGGGGAAGCCCAAGAATACTGGAGTGGGTAGCCTATCCCTTCTCCAGGGGATTTCCCAACCCAGGAATCAAACCAGGGTCTCCTGCACTGCAGGTGGATTCTTTACCAGCTGAGCCATCAGGGAAAACCCTATTCATCTATCCTTCCTGCTAAATCCTGACAACCACTGATCTTTTTATTGTCTTTATTGCCTCTTCCAGAATGTCATAGTGTTGGAATCATACCAAGTGTGACCTTTTCAGATCGTTTTCTCTCATTCAGTAATAAGCATTTACACTCCCTCCATGACTTGACAGTGTATCACTTTTTAGTGCTGAACAACCACCTACCAGTCTGGATGTACTACAGTTTATTTATCCATTCACCTACGGGAAGGCATCTTCATTGCTTCCAAATTTTGACAATTATGAATACAGCTGCTATAAACATCCATGTTTGGGTTTTTTGTGGGGACATAAGCTTTCAACTCCTTTGGATAAATGCCAAGGAGCAGGACTGCTAGATAGGTAAGAGTATGCTTAGTTTTGTCAAATCGTCTTCCAAAGCGGCTACCTGCATCTGCTGCTGTGGTCAGTCGTCTCTGACTCTTTGAGATCCCATGGACTATAGAGGACCAGGCTCCTCTGTCCATGGGATATTCTAGGCAAGACTACTGGATGGTTTGCCATTTTCTTCTCCAGGGGGTCTTCCCAACGCAGGGATCGAACGTACGTCTCTTGTGTCTCCTGCATTAGCAGGCAGATTCTTTTGCATACCCACCAGCAAAGAACTGTTCCTGTTACTCTAAAACCTCATGAGGATTTGGTGGTGTCTGTGTTCTGGACTTGGCCATTTTAATAGATGTATAGTGGCAGTTCATTGTTGTATTAATTGACCTTTTCCTGATGACACATGAGGTAGAGCATTTTTTCACATATTTATTTTTCACTTGTATACACTGTATACGTATGTAAGAGTACACCTTCTTTGGTGAGGTCTTTGATCAGTTTTTTTAATCAGGCTGTTTTTTTTTCCCTGTTGTTGAGTTTTAAGAGTTCTTAGCATATTTTGGCTAGCGGTCTTTTATCGGATGTGTCTTTTGTGAGTGTTCTCTCCATTCCAGTCTGTGGCTTGTCTTTTCATTCTCTGAACATTGTATTTGGCAGAGCAGAAGACTTTAATTTTAATGAAGTCCAAATTACCAATCCTTTCTTTCCTGGAGTGTGCCTTTAGTATTGCATCTAAAAGTCATCACCATACTCACGGTCATGTCGATTCTCTCTTCTGTCATTATCAAGCAGTTTTATGGTTTTGCAGCTTACATTTAGTCCCATGATCCATTTTGAGTTATTTTTTGTTGAAGCCTGTGGTTAGATATTTTTATATGAATGTCCAGTTGTCCTAGCAGTGTTTATTGAAAAGACTACCTTGGCTCCATTGTTAAAGATCAGTTGATCATAGTTATATGGATTTATTTCTGGGATCTCTATTCTGTTCCATTAGCTTGTCTAATCATTCATCAATACCACTCTATCTTTATGATTGAGCTTCATGGTAAGTCTTGAAGTCAGCTAATATTAGTCTTTCAACTTTATTCTTTTCCTTCAGTATTCAGTATTAGCTATTCTGGGTCTCTATTTCACTCTGCCAAGTAGAGATGATATTTTGACAACCTGGAAAACAAACAACCATGTAAGTCTGATTTCAAGAGGTTTTACCATAGTCAGCCTGTGTTGTTAAGTGTCTCCTGAGTGCATAGCTTTGCATTTTCCTTTGCAGAATATTAAATAACATGAAAATATTGATTCTTGCCCTCTAAGGGTTTACATTCTAGGGTATCTCATTCATTTGGGAGAAAATAATTCTTTCATTTTGAAAACAGTAGGCAGATGGTTTAATCCATTGGGTTCAGTTTCAAACAAACAAAAACATTTTTTGAGGTGTAGAGAAACTAAATGAAACAGATAAAAACATGTCAAGAGTTTTACATATAACTTGGCTCTATGGAAGCATTCAATATTAAGTGTTAAATATGCATAATATTAACACATTTATTCTAAGTCATCAGTTTAACATTCTTCTCCAGTTTCTGAGAGTCCACTGAATTCAACAAGTATTTTTGCAATACGTACAGTGTGCCTAGTAGCTCAGACTTAAAGGAGTCTGCCTGCATTTCAGGAGACCCAGGTTCAATCCTTGGGTCGGGAAGATCCCCTGGAGAAGGAAATGGCAACCCACTCCAGTATTCTTTCCTGAGGAATTTCATGGACAGAGGAGGTTAGCAGGCTACAGTCCATGGGGTCACATAGAGTCAGACACAATTGAGCAACTAACATATTCACAATGTGCCGGGTTACTATTCAGAAATTCTGTCATCACTGGTTCACTTAATATTTGCTGAATACCTACTATGTGACAGATACAATTTGAAGTACAGAGACAAGATGCTTGAAAAATACAACCTGTTTTGTATGTTTATTCAACATCAGGGGCATTGAATGGTTTTCTAAATCTAACACTAACAAATATACAAGGAAGTTTGAACTGTGTTTTATCTGACATTTTCACTTTTCAATGAAATATACTGAGCCAATATCAAAATGTGTATTATACACATAGAAAAGCCCATGATGTATATATCATAAGTGTCCAGAATTATTTGAAGACAGCTATGAACTATAGGGGGCTTCCCAGGTGGTGCTAGTGGTAAAGAACCTGCCTGCCAATGCAGGAGACATAAGGAAGATCCCCTGGAGGAGGGCATGAAAACCCACTCCAGGATTCTTGCCTGGAGAATTCCATGGACAGAGAAGCCTTGCAGGCTACAGTCCATGGGGTCACAAAGAGTCGGACACAACTGAAGTGAATGAGCATGCACACACGTGAACTATAGATAGAGATCAAAACCATGACAAAAATTACACTCAGAACTTTGGTCCCTAAACACAAAATTCACACAAGTTAGAACTGGGGTTAATTGATATTCTCTACATATATACAATACTTAAGGAAACGTCTAAGTATACATAAAATAATAACAACAAATGCCCTTGGAAATTATTATATAGCAGCCTAAAGAAGAGATACATCCTGAAAGAAAATCTCCTAACAAGTCTCCCATTTAAGTTTACACACAGCAGCCAGAGAGAATTTTTGAAAACACAACCCTATTTATCTCTCTTGTCTGCATAATACCTTCTCAACGCATTGCAATGAAATCTGTGATAAAAATTGTGATGGTTATCTTATGTGTCAACTTGACTGGACCACGGGGTACTGAGATACTTGGCTAAGCATTATTCTGGGTATGTCTGCAAGGGTGTTTCTAGATCAGATTAGTACATTAATGGGTACAGTTAAGCAGACTGCCCTCCCCAATGTGCGTGGAAATCATACAATTCACTGAGGCCCTGAACAGAACAAAAAGTTACTATCAAGACCTGCTAAAGGCTCAGATGACGGCTAGCATTTTTTAACAAAGTATTTTTTACTTTTACTTGATTGAAGGCAGGAAAAGGGGACAACAGAGGATGAGATGGTTGGAAGGCATCACCCACTCAATGCATATGAGTTTGAGCAAACTCTGGAAGATGGTGAAGGACAGGGAAGCCTGGCATGCTGCAGTCCAAGGGATCGCAAAGAGTCAGACATGACTGAGTGACTGAACAATTTTTTACTTAAGGTAAGTACATTGGTTTTCTTAGACACAAGTCTGTTGCACAGCAAATAGGCTACAGTATAAATATAACTTTCATATGTACTAGGAAACAAAAAAATTCATATGGGTTGCTTTATTGCAATGTTGACTTTATTGTGATGGTCTAGAACCAAACCTGCAATATCTCTGAGATCTGCCTCTTGCTAGCTAGCTAGCTAGAGCGTTATCTTATTGGTTCTGTTTCTCTGACTCCTAATACGACAGCCTAAACAACTGCATAATCGGCTCCTATCTGCCTCCTGAGGTTGGCTGCACACGAAACCAGCCTCTGCTCCTTGGACTCAGACACCCTGACCTTTCTCCTGATTCCCAGACTCTTCCAAAGGCCCTGTCAAAATCACAATGAGACAACACCTCA
Organism: Bos mutus; assembly: GCF_027580195.1. Taxonomy (NCBI): domain Eukaryota; kingdom Metazoa; phylum Chordata; class Mammalia; order Artiodactyla; family Bovidae; genus Bos; species Bos mutus. The sequence continues at coordinate 52,222,268 of NC_091630.1, read as the reverse complement.
CACTGTCAGATGGTTATCATCAAAAAGTCTGCATATAACAAATGGTGGCAAGGATATGGAGAGAAGGTAACTCTTGTACAATTTTAGTAGGAATATAAAGTGGTGCAGTCACTATGGAAAATAATATGACAGTTTCTCAAGAAACATAAAATAAATAAAACTACCATATGATCCAGCAATTCCACTCCTGGGCATTTATCTAGAAAAAAATGAAAACACCAGTTGAAAAAGATACATGCACCCACATTCACAGTAGCACTCTTTATAATAGTGAAGATGTGGCAGCAACCTAAATGCCCATCAACAGACAACTGGATAAAGAAAAGGTTGGTTATGTTTATATATACAAAGGAACACTGCTGCTGCTGCTGCTGCTGCTGCGTCACTTCAGTCATGTCCGACAAAGGAACACTACTCAGCTCTAAAAAAGAATGAAATTCTGCTATTTGCAGCAATACGGATGTACCTAGAGAATATTAAGCTTAGTGAAATACATCAGACAAAGACAAATATTGTATGATTTACATACAGAATATAAAATATAATACAAATGTATATGTATGCAAGACAGACTTACAGATATAGAAAACAAACTAATGGTTACAAAGGGGAGAGGGAAGGGGGAGAAGCAAACAAGGGGTATGGGACTGAGTACAAACTACTATGTACAAAATAGATAAGCAACAAGGATACATTGTGGAGCGTAGAGAATTAAAGCCACTATTTTGTAATAATTTTTAATGAAGCATAATTATAAAAACACTGAATCACTAAGTTGTATACCTGAAACTAATATAACATTATAAATCAACTACAGTTCAACCTAGATAGCATATTCAAAAGCAGAGACATTACTTTGCCAACAAAGGTTCGTCTAGTCAAGGCTATGGTTTTTCCTATGGTCATGTATGGATGTGAGAGTTGGACTGTGAAGAAGGCTGAGCGCCGAAGAATTGATGCTTTTGAACTGTGGTGTTGGAGAAGACTCTTGAGAGTCCCTCGGACTGCAAGGAGATCCAACCAGTCCATTCTGAAGGAGATCAGCCCTGGGATTTCTTTGGAAGGAATGATGCTAAAGCTGAAACTCCAGTACTTTGGCCACCTCATGCGAAGAGTTGACTCATTGGAAAAGACTCTGATGCTGGGAGGGATTGGGGGCAGGAGGAGAAGGGGACGACAGAGGATGAGATGGCTGGATGGCATCACTGACTCGATGGATGCGAGTCTCAGTGAACTCCGGGAGTTGGTGATGGACAGGGAGGCCTGGCATGCTGTGATTCATGGGGTTGCAAAGAGTCGGACACGACTGAGCAACTGATCTGATCTGATCTGATAGTTCAACTTTTTTAAAAAAGTAAACTGTGTAAGATTTTGAGTTTGCCAGCTGTTGGCCTCCTTGCTCTGCTCGTCTCTGCTCAAGCACTGAGCAGTCTATCACTTATAGGTTCGGTCCTACTGGGTTTTGAGTCAACCATACACACCTGTACAAAACTAGATTAGCCAGGGGACAAATCCCCTCGTCTTTAGGCATGAGATGATGGCACCCCATCCGCAAAGATTATTGAGCATCCAACAGGGATGGAGCGAAAGGTTATACTTAGTGAAGCAAGTTAGACAGAGAGAGACAAATATTATATGCTGGTCATTTATATGTGCAATCTAAAAAATAATACAAATAAACAAATATACAAAATGGAAACAAACTCAAAGACACAGAAATCAAACTTATGGTCACTGAAGGGGGGGACGGATAAAGTAGGGAGCATGGGATTAACATATACAAACTACTATATATAAAATAAACAAGGATTTACTGTATAGCACAGGCAACTATATTTGATACCTTGTAATAACCTATAATGGAAAATAATCTGAAAAAAGTATGTATGTACATATAAATGCATCACTTTCCTGTACAATTAAAACTAATACAACATTGTAAATCAATTATACCTTAAAAAAAGAATGCAAAGAGAAAGAAAAGAAAAATTACTGAGCATGCATCCTATACCTGTACCTTCATTTATATGTAAATTACCTACAAGTTATATTGTAGCTCTGTATGATATACATCATAAGACATATGTAAGAATATAATATTTTTTTTAATGAGAAAAAACCCCAATATAAATGGCAGTGCACGTGTTTCCCTTCTTTGTGCCAGTGAGTCACTGTGCGCACTCCCTGGGATGAATGGTTTCAGCTTGGAGGCTCTGGAGGAGGCTCCTCTGGGAAGCCCCACTTATGTTTCCCATCAGTGTGCCTGTGCTTCTGTGTCCTTGAGGTGCCCTTGGGTGTCCTCTTCCTACCTGCCCACCAAACGTAGGCCCCCTCTTCTGAACCCGACCCGCTGCCCTGGACTCCCAAAACCTTAATTTGTTTGGTTTCCAGCCTCTTCCTCCTGGGAGCATGGCCCCTGCTTTTAAACTTAGCCACTGATGGGGATTTTGATCTTCAAACAGAGAGCATCTGCAGCCACACAGGGACCACTCACCTGGCTTGGTCACTGGCTGTACCTGGAAACTCTTGTTATTTATATCATATCCTTCAAAGCCCTTGGTGACTACATTGCTGCTCCTCAGGAAAAAAGATGGGAGTTGTTCAAATAAAACAAGTGTCCAGTGTTGCACCATCGACAGTAGATTCTTTCCTGTCTCTGCTCCTCAGTCACATGATACCCAAGCGGAGCTGTGTCTTTCTGATAGTCTACAGCAGCACAAATATGAGTGTTTATTATAATGCATGTCTAATATATCTTTGGTGTCAGTTGTATTGACTTTCTTATTAATCATTAGCATACTAATTAAATAAAAATTCATTTATTACCACATTTTAGATTAGATTGGCTTTTTCCCCCTTGATGCCATCTGGTGTGTCTTCTATCAGTACTGTCTCTTTCAAATATGCAATCTAAGGGTTATACAACTCTCTGAAAATGTACTAACTAATGCCACAGTTAAATGAATGCCTTAAAGGACAAGTAAAGGGTTTTTGAGCCCTCAGATATCAGTGATATGGGTCAGCTGTGAGCCTGATATCAATAATTAGAACAATCTGGAGGGCCAAGAAACTCCAGAGGTACAAGATTCTCTAAAACCAGGAGGAAGGGGCTGAGACTTCTGGCCTTGGCTCTTCTTCTCGCTCTGTTGTTTTCTTCAGTCACTAAGTCATGTCCAACTCTTTGCAACCCTGTGGACTGCAGCAAGTTAGGTTTTCCTGTCCCTCACTATCTCCTGGAGTCTGACTGCTCACACTCATGTCTATTGAGTAGGTGATGCCATCCAACCATCTCATCCTCTGTCGCCCCCTTCCCCTCCTGCCCTCAATCTTTCCCAGCATCAGGGCCTCCCCTGGTGGCTCAGATGGTAAAGAATCTACCAGGAGTGCAGGAGATCTGGGTTCGACTCCTGGGTCAGGAAGCATCCCATGGAGAAGAGAATGGCAACCCACTCTTATATTCTTGCATGCAGAATTCTATGGACAGAGGAGCCTGAAGGGCTACAGTCCATGAAGCTGCAAAGTCAGACACAACTGAGGGACTAATACTTCTCACTCTAAAATCCTGTTGGTCTTGAAATTCTCAGTGCTGCCAAAACCAATTACCAAAGGAAAAATATAAGAGGACTTAAAAAGGACTTTACCTGCAGTCCAGTGGTTAAGATGCTGAGCTCCTTATGCAGGAGACCTGGGTTTTATCACTAGATGGAGAACTAAGATCCTGCATACTGCATGGCACAGTCAAAATAAATAAATCAATTTTTAAAAAAAATTTAAAGAGACACCAAGTTCTTAAAATATAATTTTTTTAAATACGTTTGCAAAAAGTAAAAAAATGAAGACTTAAGAAAATATTATTCTCAAAGTTTTATGTCTACAGTTCATGAAGTCTGTTTAAATTTGACTCTCTCAAAGGAAATACTGCAATCAAGAAATGAAGAAAAGGAAATTAAATCAAAGAAGCAACTGCAAACATTTCAAAAAACAAAACACAAAGTATTCTAAAGAGGTAACTTTCACTACATTGCCACAAAGGAACACTGAGAATGAAAATATAACATTGAGAATAAAAAATGATCATATTGAACAATTACTTTATATCTCAACTTAAATTTGACAAACCAGAAATCCATGAGGAAAAATCCAAGGGTAGATAAAAGCATGGCCAGAAGAAGTGAAAATAAAATAGGAATGTTCACCAACACTGCATTACTTCAACAAGGAATATTTCATTATTACAGCATATCAGTGGGGATAAAACCACTTCCAGTTTGAACTATATTTTTCAATTCTAGAATTTCTATTTCACTCTCTTTCAAATTTGCAGTATCACTTTTCATCATTTTCAGTCTCCTAATGAAATGTTTCAGATAGAGATTTATCTTCAAAAGCACAAAGAAACATGGTTTATGTCAGTCTGCCTCTGGGGATTACAGCGTCCAGATGTCCCATGGATTTGCTTCTGCACTCTATTGTTTATACTGGTTCTTAGTCATGTTTTCTTGTCTCCTTGTAGGCCTAGTAAATCTTTAGTAGTGTAATAAACATCATATGTGACAAAAAAAAAAACAACTACCATAACCATTCAAACCGAGGATGATCTTTGTCTGCCTCCAAAAGACTTTCATTTGCTTCATTTGAAGTTTGGGGGGTTCCCTGCATAATCTGAAGCCTGGCTGGAATCCATGCAAGAGATGGTTTATGTCTGATTGACTCTCATTCCTGGGGTGCAGCCTTCTGGAGTCCCATCCCTAACTTGGATGCTCCCACAGACTCCTCCCTCTTAATATCACTGGACTCTAGCTTTGACCCCCGTGCACTGTGAAGTTACTGCAAGCACTACTTAGCCTCTTGGCCACCTACTGTGGGTTGGCAAATGCTCCCCACAAAGTAAAGGTGATCTCAATGCCAGGATCATGTTTCTGAATTTCTGTCTTCTTCCAGGTCTTGGCAACATAATTCTTTACTATCTTTGGCAGGAAAGCTATGACAAACCTAGACACCATATTAAAAAGCAGAGACATCACTTTGCCAACAAAGGTCCATATAGTCAAAGCTATGGTCTTCCCAGTAGTCATGTACAGATGTGAGAGTTGGACCACAAAGAAGGCTGAGTGCCAAAAAACTGATGCATTCGAATTCTTCCCAGTGCCACCTGGGAAACCCAGTATACTATATATTAGTATAAAATATTGGAAGGTGGTAGGTATTACAGAAAATAGTAGATCTGGGGAGGAGACTTGGAGAGTTAGGACAAGAAGATGACTCACAAATTTCTACAAGGTGACCTGAGTAGACTTCATCAAAAAGATGAAATTTCAGCAAAGACCTGAAGGTGGTGAGGGAGTTACCCATGTGTACATCTTGGGACAGAGGGAACAGCTAGTGGGAAGACCCTAAGCTAAGACCGTGCCCACTGGATTATGAAACTTCAGAGAAGCCATATGGCTTTCGAATTGTGGTGCTGGAGAAGACTCTTGAGAGTCCCTTGGACAGCAAGGAGATCAAACCAGTCAATCATAAAGGAAATCAACACTGAATATCCATTGCAGGGACTGATGCTGAAACTGGAGCTCCAATACTTTGGCCACCTGATGCAAAGAGCCCACTCATTGGAAAAGACCCTGATGCTGGGAAAGATTGAGGGCAGGAGGAGAAGGGAGCAACAGAGAAGGAGTTGGTTAGATGGTATCATTGACTCAATGGACATGAGTTTGAGCAAACTCCAGGAGATAGTGAAGTACAGGGAAGCCTGACATGCTGCAGTCCATAGGGTCCCAAAGAGTTGGACACAACAGAGCGACTAAACAACATCAACAACATAGGACTAAAGGGGAATGAGAGGGGGCAGGAGGACGAAAGGATGAGTTAAGAGAGATATGCTGAGTGTGTGGGACAGGTTCTACAGGGCCTCATGGCCACTTCAGTTTTCACCTTGAGTGTAACAGGGAGCATTATACTGAACAGAGAAGAGGTTTGACTATTCTGGGTGGGGTGTTAGGGGCAAATGGAAGGAAAAACAGGAGGCCAGATAGCAGCCCCTGAAGCAACACAGAAAACAGACTGCACTGTCTCCATACACTCGGCATGTATTTTCAAGGGACAATCAAAAAGATTCTGACACATTAGATGTGGAGTGTGAGGAAAAAAGAAAAAAGGATGCAAGTTTAAGTCTTAAGATTTATGGTCTGGAGACTTCCCTGGTGGTCCTGTGGTTAAGACTCTACACTTCCACTGCAGGGGACGTGGGGTCAGTCCCTGGTCGGGGAACTAAGATCCCACCTGCCGTGCAGTGTGGCCAAAAATTTTCTTTTAAAAAAAGATTTTTGTTCTGAGCCACCAGAAAAAATGGATCTACCATCTACTGAGGAGAAGGCAGAGGGTGCAACAGCCCTGGGAGAGACCAGAAAGGCAGTTTGGGTTGAGTTTGACGTGTCAACCAGACAATGGAGACATAGGTCCAAGTCAGATATTTGAGTCAGGAGATGAAGAGAGAAGTCTGAACTGAAAATAGAAGCTTGAAACCTGTAAGCTAACAGCCTCTATTTACAGCCATGGGACTTAATGAGATTCCCAGGGAACTAAAAATAGAGAAAAAGAAGATAACAAGAACTGAGAGCAGTCAAACATTAAGAGGTCCCAATATCATTCTTAATTGTTAATTTTGGAGTTAAAAAAGAAAAGTTGAATGAAGGGTCATTGGAAGGCAATTGGAGGACAACGGGAGAGAATATAAGAAATCAGGAAAACACAGGAAACAGGGCCAATAATTGTTTACTTTTTTAGCCACTTCTTGCCAGATACTTTACCTCTCTCCACATGGCTCTTCTATTTTCTCAGAAGTGGATGTTCTGGAGAGACTTGACGGGGAGCTTTTTTAATAATAAAATTTAGATTTTTTTTTTAATTTTGCTGGAGTATAGTTTTGCTTTACAATGTTGTGTTAGTTTCTACCACACAGCAAAGTGAATGAATCAGCCATAAGTATAAATATATCTCCTCTTTTTTGGATTTCCTTCTCATTTAGGTCACCACAGAGCACTGAATAGCATTCCTTGTGCTATACAGTAGGTTCTTATTAGTTATATATTTCATATATGGGATTAATCATGTATATATGTCAATTCCAATCTCACATTTCATTAGCTATTTCTGGGACCATCAGCACAGCACACTTCAGAAATCTCTTAGAATCCACAAGGAGATTTTTAGAATCAGTAAAGAAGACAAGGAGTTAAGTCCCTCCTCCTACTAACTCCACAGTCAAAAAACCAGCCCTGTGCAAATTCGTGAAGGTGAACTTCATCTCTGAGATGATGCCAAGTCCCTTTCTCTATCCCTTCCTCCATCCAGGGACCCCCAAATCTTCAATCTCAGCAGGTCCACAATGACCTTTTACTGATCCCATTCCAATACCTCTGATGCCCCAAACTCCTAATACATCACTCAGTTCAGTTCAGTCACTCAGTCGTGTCCGACTCTTTGTGACCCCATGGACTGCAGCACCCCAGGCTTCTCTGTCCATCACCAACTCCCAAAGCTTACTCAAACTCATGTCCATTGCATCAGTGATGTCTTCCAACCATCTCATCCTCTGTCATCCCCTTCTCCCACCTTCAATCTTTCCTAGCATCAGGGTCTTTTCAAATGAGTCAGTTCTTCACATCACATGGCCAAAGTATTGGAGTTTCAGCTTCTTCCCCAGTATCTCCAAGGAGCAAGCATCTTTTAATTTCATGGCTGCAGTCACCATCTGCAGTGATTTTGGAGCCCAAGAAAATAAAGTCTGTCAGTGTTTCCATTGTTTCCCCATCTATTTGCCATGAAGTGATTGGACCAGATGCCTTGATCTTCATTTCCTGAATGTTGAGCTTTAAGCCAACTTTTTCATCCTCCTCTTTCACTTTTATCAGGAGGCCCTCTTTAGTTCTTCATTTTCTGCCATAAGGGTGGTGTCATCTGAGTATCTGAGGTTATTGATATTTCTCCCGGCAATCTTGATTCCAGCTTGTGCTTCATCTGGCCCAGTGTTTCTCATGATGTACTCTGCATATAAATTGAATAAGCAGGTTGACAATATACAGCCTTGACGTACTCCTTTCCCGAACTGGAACCAGTCTGTTGTTCTGTGTCCAGTTCTAACTGTTGCTTCTTGACCTGCATACAGATTTCTAAGGAATACCATTCATATACATCACTCCTGTCCATCAAATCTGACCTGCTCTGTGTCTCAGGACTTGACAGTCTCACACTCTGCTAGGCAGCAAAGGTGCTATCTTCAGACAGGGATTTGGCGTGCAATCCCTCTCTGCTTCCCAGATGGCTCTAGTGGTAAAGAACCTGCTTACCAATGCAGGAGATGCAAAAGACAGAGGAGTTTGATTCCTGGGTGAAGAAGAGCCCCTGGAGACCCTTATGACAGAAAGCAAATAAGAACTAAAGAGCGTCTTGATGAAAGTGAAAGAGCAGAGCAAAAAAGTTGGCTTAAAACTCAACATTCAGAAAACGAAGGTCATGGCATCTGGTCCCATCACTTCATGGCAAATAGATGGGGAAACAGTGGAAACAGTGATGGACTTTATTTTTCTGGGCTCCAAAATCACTGCAGATGGTGACTGCAGCCATGAAATTAAAAGACGCTTACTCCTTGGAAGGGAAGTTATGACCAACCTAGACAGTATATTAAAAAGCAGAGACATTACTTTGCCAACAGAGGTCCATCTAGTAAAAGCTATGGCTTTCCCAGTAGTCACGTATGGATGTGAGAGTTGGACTATAAAGAAAGCTGAGCACTGAAGAATTGATGCTTTTGAACTGTGGTGTTGGAGAAGACTCTTGAGAGTCCCTTGGACTGCAAGGAGACTCAACCATCCATCCTAAAGGAAATCAGTCCTGAATATTCATTGGAAGGACTGATGTTGAAGCTGAAGCTCCAATATTTTGGCCACCTGATGCGAAGAGCTGACTCATTTGAAAAGACTCTGATGCTGGAAAGGATTGAAAGTGGGAGGAGAAGGTGATAACAAAGGATAGGATAGTTGGATGGCATCACCGACTCAATGGACATGAGTTTGAGTAAACTCCAGGAGTTGGTGATGGATAGGGAGGCCTGGCGTGCTGCAGTCCATGGGGTCGCAAAGAGTTGGACACAAAAGAGTGACTGAACTGAACTGAACTGGGCTTTCCTGGTGGCCCAGACGGTAAAGCGTCTGCCTGCAGTGTGGGAGACCCGGGTTTGATCCCTGGGTTGGGAAGGTCCCCTGGACAAGGAAATGGCAACCCAATCCAGTACTCTTGCCTGGAAAATTCCATGGACGGAGGACCTTGGTAGGCTACGCTACAGTCCATGAGGTGGCAAAGAGTCAGACACAACTGAGCAACTTCACTTTCTTTCTTTTTTTCTCAAAACTACCAAATGGATTAAAATGAATAAAGCAGGGATTTTCTGGAACAATGGCAAAGCTTCACAGTAGAAATGAAAAAAGGGACAAGCACACTCGTATGCAAGAGGTCTTGCCGAAACCATTCAGGAACGATTCTATTCATGCGACTTATCACCCGGCCAGCAGAGGCTGGGCAGTCACCCTACTTGGTATATCTCAGGGTCTTTTTAACTACTTGACTATTACTGAGCTGGTATTATGAAATGAACTGTAGATTACCAGCTACTTTAGACAATCATTTCCTGTATTAGGTTGAACCATAAGTAATGGCCTTTTTGAAGGTCAGAAATTATCAAATATGGGCTTTTCAATTTGGTTTGATCTAATAAACATATGTACACATTTAGTTTATTACACAGACATAGCTATATTGTGTTTTTGTTAATAAAAATCTACCATTTTTCTTACCATTTGTGATTGCATAAATCTGCGTGTTACTGGAAGACATGTCTTCTTGAAAGTGAATGGGTTCAGCAAAGTGCTTTCCATAAAATGCCCTCTGTAAAAGAGCTAGGGGTCATAAGGTTGGTAATTTAAGGCAAAAAATTCTAATTGAGGCTGACTTCAGCTGTAAGAACCTTGGCCACACTAGGAAGCCTTTCTTGCAATCCTGTTTGACCCTTTCAAGTCATTTCATAGAAGTAATTAATGTTCTCATCTTGGCTTGGAAGAGACCCTGATGCTGGGAAAGATTGAGGACAGGAGGAGAAGAGGGCGACAGAGAAGATGGTTGGATGGCTCACTGGTTCAATGGACATGAATTTGAGCAAACTCTGGGAGATGGTGAAGGACAGGGAAGTCTGGAATGCTGAAGTCCATGGGGTCACAAAGAGTCAGACACAACTGAGCATCTGAACAGTAACATCTCTGTAGTGGTAGATTTAATCTATTGCTCTAGATTTCTTTCTTTTTCCAAATTACAACATAAACCTTACACTCAACAGTGTAACTAGAAGTACTTTTGCTTTATGGGTCTTTGTGCTTGTTTCCCACAGAGGAAGACTCCTTCGGGTTTGCATCTCGGCTTTCCCCCTTAGTATACATGTGCTCTTAGTCACATCTCATGACAAACCTTGGCTAGATGCTCGTCATACCTGTTTCTCCTTGGTCCTGGAACCTCATAAGTACCAGCCTCCTTGGAAATTAGGAATGGCTGTGTTACTGAGTCCTTGCCCATGAAATGTGAGCAAAAGTGATGTGTGTCACCTGCACACAGCAATTAAAAACAATCCCTCTGTAACTAAAAGTAGAACCCAGCAATCCCACTCCTGGGCATATACCCAGAGAAAACCATAAATCAAAAAGATACATGCACTGCATCATTCATAGCAGCATTATTTACAATAGCCAGGACATGGAAGCAACCTAAATGTCATTTGGGAACCAACCCAAATTGACAGAGGAGTGGATAAAGAAGATGTGGTACTTATATGCAATGGAATATTACTCAGCCATTAAAAATAACAAAGCAATGCCATTTGCAGTAACATAGATGGACCTAGAGACTGTCACCAAGTGAAGTAAGTCAGACAGAGAAAGACAAATATCATGATCCTGCGTATATGTGAAGGCTTTAGAAAGAGTAAAAATGAGCTTATTTACAAAACAGAAATAGAGCCATAGATATAGAAAACAAACTTAGAGCCAACAGGGAGTAAGTAGTGGTAGTGTTAGTCACTCAGTGCTGTCTGATTCTTTTTGACCCCAAGGACTGTAGCCCACCAGGCTACTCTGTCCATGGGATTTTCCAGGCAAGAATACTGGAGTGGGCAGTCATTCCCCTCTCCAGGGGATCTTCCCAACCCAGGGATTGAACCTGGGTCTTCTGCATTGCAGGCAGATTCTTTACTGTATGAGCTACAGGGAAGTCCCAAGGAGAGACTAAATTGGACTAAAGGGGAGGAGAGATAAATTGGATAGACTATACACATTACTATATATAAAACAGACCACTAATAAGGACCTGCTGTATAGTACAGGGAACTCTACTCAATACTCTGTCATGGCCTATATGGGAAAAGAATCCTAAAAAGAGTGAATACATGTGTATGTATAACTGATTCACTTTGCTATATACCTGAAGCTGACACAAGATTGTAAGTCAACTCTACTCAAATAAAATTTTTTTACAAAAAAAACAAGCCTTCCTTTCTCCACAGCCTCCATGATCTGGGCACCCATCCAAGAGGATCCAGGGTGGACCCTGGGGCACTAAAAATGGAAGAGACACTAGATGAAAAGAACCTGCTCTCAAATAGCTGCATGGAGCAGAGCATTCCTCTCCTGGGCTCTCATTTCATCAACAGAGAAATAAACCTTGATTGTGTTAGACAATACAGATGTTGCAGTATTAGAAGCAGTTAGCCTAGCCTGTCTAATAAACTCCCTAATATTCCATTTCCTCATCACTAAAAATGAAAATGCTAGAACCTACTTCATAGGGTTGATGTGAGGCTTAAGTGAGATGACAGAGGTAAAGCGTTTTTGGCAGAGAGCAAGGCTGTGAAAATGGCGGCTGCTTTCTCGTTACCATCATCATCACCACTACCATCATGATCTCTCGTTCATATTTTAGCTGAAACATTTTCTATAGTGCTTAAAACAGCCCAGGGGTCCATAACTTTTTGGCAGTGCTCTCCGGGCAGCATAGCTCCAAGACCCAATATCTGACTCACGCAGTCTGATAGCAGAGCTCGTGGGATATTGACAAATCTTTTTCTGGCTCAGAACTGTTTTCACTGGATAAGGTTACACTTTTAATGCCTATCATTTACTGAATAATTAAAGTCATTATTTCCGGTTGCTCTTCAGCATGCAAATGTAGAAAATCCTCTTAGAGATACCACTGGGGTATAACTCACTTGCTATAAATCACATATGCAGAGAAACTCCTTACACACCATGTATACTCTGGGCTTGTTGATTGAATAAGTGGAATTTCTTTTTTCAGTCTCAAGCTTCTTAGCTGTCTCCCTAAAATTTTTGCTCATCTGCTGTCATTTTTCAGTGAAACATTGTCATTTTGATTAATATCAACACAACTCTACTTTTCCAGCTGCAATAGCCTCGACATGAGGAGACAGCAAGCTTGAATTCACAGCAGCAGAGACTTAGTTGCGGTAGGCGAAGCTGAAATAACGTGCACACGTAAGGCAACTTCAAAAGCAAATCTGAGGGACTTCCCTGGCGGGCCAATGGCTTAGACTCCGAGTTCCCAGTGCTAGATCCCACATGCTACAACTAAGAGTTGGCATCCTGCACAAAGATCAAAGATCCCACGTGCCACAACTAAAGCCCAGAGCAGCCAAATAAATAAACATTTTAAATAATAAAAGATAGAATTTCCTGGGCAAGGCCAAGATTACAACACCCTTATTTTGGGAACAGGTTAAACTGGATTAATCAAAGCTTCCTACAGAACTGATTTGGGGTTATTTTTGTAAAGACCAGAAAGGATCCAGGGTGGTAGACGTACAAATCAATGTCTCTGGACAAAGCATGATGGAAAATATATGAGAACAAGTGATCCAAGAGGTGAGGATGACAAGAAAATCTCCTTGGTAAAAAGAAAGTGAGACTCGATGGGAGAGTCTGGTTCAGGAGAAGAGTTAAAAGGAGATAGAAAGAGGGCACACACGCTCCTATTGGGATGGGAGAGGCGGGGGAAGCACCACAGAGGGCCTTTAAACACAACAGCACTTGGCTTTTAATTCACTGGATAATAAGCAAGAGTGAAAGAGGCTAGCAAAGAGCATGACATGACAAAGAACAAATAACATGAGAGCACGGCTGGTGAAGGGGCTTCCCCAATGGCTCAGCGGTAAAGAATCTGCCTGCAGACACAGGAGATGCAGGTTCGATCCCTGGGTGGGGAAGATCCCGAGGAGGAAAATGGAAACCCACTCCAGTATTCTTGCCTGGGAAATCCCATGGACAGAGGAGTCTGGTGGGCTACAGTCCATGGACTCACAAAGAGTCGGACACAACTGAAGCTGCTTAGCACAAAGAGAGACAGACAAGGATGGCAGGTAAAAATGATTATGTCATCTCTATACAGATAATAATTAAATTCCAGAGAATTGTGATCTTTCTTTTGAGAGTAAAATATGAAGAGCAATAATAGAACTTAACAGAAGGAATGCTTGATTAGGAGTCAAAACACTAGCTCCAGTGTAAGTCCTGTCTGGCTTCTGTTCAGTGACTCTCAACTGTGAGATGGGGGTGAGGTGGGCAAGCTCAGGGACCCTCACACTGTGCTCTGCAGGCCTCAGGGGGTTGTTGGAGGAAAGGTGAGGCCACCAGCCCGGGCTTCAGGGCCCAGACCCTCATGTGTTTTCAGCAGAACAGACTAACTTTTTCACAGTAACTGCTTTTTAACTTTTTTATTTCGTATTCGGGTACAGCCTATTAATGCTGTGATAGTTTCAGGTGGACAGCAAAGGGACTCAGCCATATATATGCATGTATACATTCTCTCCCAAACTCCCGTCCCATTCAGGCTGCCACATAACACTGAGCAGAGTTCCCTGTTAGCAGTGTCTACGTGCTAAGTTGTGTCCGACTCTGTGCTATCTTATGGACAGTAGCCTGCCAGGCTCCTCTGTCCATGCGGTTCTCCATGGACATGGATATGCCATGCCCTCTTCCAGGGGATCTTCCCAACGCAGGGATTGAACCCCCATCTCTTTCGTCTCCTGCATTGGCAGACAGATTCTTTACCACTAGCGCCACCTGGGAAGCCCTCCCTGTCAGCAGTAACTGTCATGAAAATGCATGGAATTTTTTTTTTTTTTTTGCGGGGGTTGGGAGGAGGCGGGCTACACCAGGTCTTAGTTGCAGCATGTAGGATCTAGCTCCCCGACCAAGGATCTAACCTGGGCCCCCCTGGGAGTGCACAGTCTTATCTACTGGACCACCAGGGAAGTCCCAAAAAGGCATAGATTCTTAAGAAAACAGAGAACTACTGTTTTCAAAAATCTGGAAAACCATAGACTAGATGACCTCTAACGTCCCTCATATCACTAATAAATCCTATTTTAGTAATGTACTTGAGCAAAAAATGAAGCTGGTACTATCACTTCCATCTAACTAGTTGGAAGCAAGCACAGAAAATAGAAACAGATTCTCCCTGATGGAAACACCAAGACTAGCATCTATCCCACTGATTATCAAGGCAGAGTTCAGATTTCCCGAAGTTTTAAAGCCTTTTATGTTACCGAATCCTACCAATGATTTGGTTATGTCGCAATAAGCATAAAGGCACATGATGTCTCACTGTGTGAAGTCATTTTACATAAAAGTCATGCATAAACATTCACGGCAATATGTTTGGAGCCTGTGGACATCTGTAATTAAAATTACTCCAAAAATATTCTGGTTTTGCTCCCTAAATATGGGGATTTTTTCCCCCTGGTTTTGGACTTCCATGAACTTCCCTATCCCCTTTCCAGTTTGAGTTCCTGTTACTACGTGATTCTGCATCTCTTAACTACAGTTTGATGAATCAGAAAATAATGCTATTTGACATGGAAAACCAACAGTCCACAGGTTTGTCAGGGTAAATTATTCAAAATGTAGCTGTTGTGCAAAATCAACATTTGATGAATATGTCTATTTTTTTAAGGTATCAGTTTAAGTGAGATTAGCACTACTGAGCCAAAATGAGCCATAATTCGTATAAAGCAATGTGAGCAAAACCTTAAGAATAGCTGTGGTCTTTAAGGTAGATTACACTTGAGTCTGAATTTGCTTAAGTAGCTTGAGATGTTGGTGGTTGTTACAAAGATGAGTTCTGGAGCCAGACTGCCTCTAATCCCAACTCTGTCATTTACTCATCTAATGAGAGCAGCAGATTATAACCCATTAAGTAGAAAAAGAATCCATGAGTCTACACTATTATACATAAAGAAAGAAAGAAATGGGAAGAGGGAAAAACTTTTCCTTACCATGGAATGCTATCTAATAAAGGTGGAAGGAATTGTGGAGTCAGAAAATCACCATTTAGAAACCATGATAGTAATAGCTAATTCAGCCAAGAAATATCAATAAATGTGTTAAAACTAGTGGGTGAAAATTTGAATGTTTCATCTCAAAGTACACCTCCACAAAATATTTCCCAATTACAAAGGGGACAGAAGTAACTTTATGATGGACCTGGCAGTATTTTAATCAAGGGATCCAGGTTACCATCATCGGCAATGAGACAAATAAAACTGTGTACCATCTGATAGGATGCTATAAGGACACAGCATCAATTCTGTGATATTCCACACCCAAAACAGTATAACCTGGATCTAACCATGAGCAATTATCAGACAAACACAGGTTAATGGATATAGTCTACAAAACAAGTGGACAATAATTTTCCTAAGTATCAAGATCATGAAACTCAAGAAAAGAAAGTTCCAGACTGAAAGAATCTAGAAAGACATAACCGTTACATGCAACACATGGTCCTGGACTGAATCCTTTCACTACAAAGAACAGCAGACTTGAGCGTATCTGGGAGTTCCCTGACTGTAATGTACCATCGATAGTGATGGAAGGTCAAGTAAGACACAGGACATTCAGAGTGATGGAGCATCATACCAGCAACTTGCTCTTCAATAGTTCACGAAAAATTCTTTGTACTACTTTCACAACTTTTCTCTAAGTTTGAAATTATTTTGATTTTTAAAGATAGTTATTACTTTAAAAATTATTATTATTATTTATTATGAGGCCAATAAACACTGTGGGCTTCCCCAGTGGCTCAGTGGTAAAGAATCTGCCTACCAATGTAGGAGACACAAGAGTCCCAGGTTTGATTCCTGGGTTGGGAAGATCCCCGGGAGAATCGAATGGCTACCCACTCCAGTATTCTTGCCTAGGGAATTCCATGGACGGAGGAGCCTGGTGGGCTATTGTCCACGGGATCACAAAGAGTCAGACATGACCGAATCGACTGAGCACACACAATGTATCTATTTCTACACTCTATTCAAAATGTTCTTATGACAATTAATGAGTTAATAACCTAGAAAAGCATTCAGCACAATGCCTGGCAAGACCCTAAAAACACAGCTATACATAGCACAATATCCAATGCAGAAGACATAAGAGCTGTGAGTTCAATACTTGGGTCAAAAAGATCTCCTAGAGGGGGAAATGGCAACCCACTCAGTATTCTTGTCTGGAGAATCCCATGGACAGAGGAGCCTGGCATTCTACAGCTGATGGGGTCACAAAGAGTTGGACACGACTGAAGCGATTTAGCACACACACGTGCATAGCACAATATATTACAACTTTAAGTCACAAGCACACACATTCTTCACCCCACTGGCAAGTACATATGATTGGGAGAGTCAAATGAAAGGATTCAGTCAGATGGTTGGAATTGCTCCTGCCATGAAGCAAATGTTAGGACCAGATGACCTTGAGGTGCCATTTGTACTTAATTATGTCTGGTCCCAAAGAGCTAATTACCATATTTCCTCAGCCCTTTCATAAGCATCTTCCTGATTAAAAATCATTTATTAGGCACAGTACAGTGTATACCACCCCACCAAAACTTTGTGAAGCCTTGATTAAACACTGCATTTCCCAGGCTCCTCTTGCATCCTTTGTAAAGGAAGAAACTGATTTGAACAGTCTCACTCAAGGACACCGAACAGGTTGATGGCAGAGACATGAACAAATACCTAAAGAGTCACTGCTGACCCCGTTTCCCCTCTGGTTCCAAGTGACCAGCTAAACTTACCAAACTGGAGGGGAAGCCCCAACTTAGCCAAGTCTTAATTATAATAAGAACACCAAGTCCTATTTTCAACTTCAGCTCTGCACTTAGCTTTACACTGTCCCTGGGGCTTCATGCAGCATATCTCCAAAATTTGATAAGACTTATTCTGCGCAGAAAGCAACATTTCTTTATTTTGAAAACTGTCATTGTCAAAAACAAAAAGGGGAGAAAAGAAAAAAGAGGAGACAGGCAAACGGCTCAGCCCTGGTATCTGATTCTCCTCACTCTGCCTCGTTCCTGGCGCATACAGCTCGCTCTGACATCGAGGGGCGCTCTGCCAGCAGAGAGCCACATGGACTGCCGAAGGGAATCAGAAGCTGACCCTCTCCTCTCCCCCTCCTCCCCCTTCTCCAAGGCCCCACTGCCAGCTTCACAAACAGTTAATTGCCTTTCCCTACAAAGAGTTTGACAGCCAGTCTCCCACAAACGACACAAAATCTTACCCCCTGTATGGTTCGTGAAAAAAAAAAAAAAAAAAAAAACTGTTTCCATTTTTAGGAGAACATAAGACCTGGCCCATTTTATTTAGAGATTAATAATAATTCTGAGTGCTCTCTTTTCTCTGTTCTGGAAGAGCAGTGAAGCAGCCCTGAAATGAAGAATTTACCACTGTGCGTGCCAGGACAAAAACAGATGGACCAAAAAAGTTTAGATGGATGAATCTGAAAAATTGGATGACCTTTCTTATACCCCAAAAGTTATAAAAAATTAGAAGAGTGAAACTTCCATTTGCCAGCAAGATTCTCTCCAATTTGCAAATATCATATTGTGGCTTCAGGGACAGGAGTAAAAAGCTCACCCCATTCTCTCGACAGCCAGGGGTCACCTCCTAGCCATTGGTCTCCTTACATGAAAAAGCCTAGAAAAATGTTCTGTTCAGAAACTACTACCTCCTCACTCCAATAAAAAGAAGGAAGGGGACTTCACTGGTGGTCCAGTGGTTAAGACTCCATGCATCCACTTCAGGGGTTGAGGGTTCAATTCCTAGTCAGGGAACTAAGATCCGGCATGCCACAAGGTACAGCCAAAAAATGAAATAAATAAATAAGCAAACAGAAGGTTAAAGACCTCAACTCATGGTCACATGACATCCTAAGATCCCTGAAACCAGGCTAGGGCAAAGGATGGGTGCACTTCGTCAGGCATGCGTGTTAAGTCGCTCAGTCATGTCCAACTCTTTGCAACCGCATGGTCTGCAGCCTACCAGGCTCCTCTGTCCATGGGATTCTCCAGGCAAGAATATTGGAGTGGGCTGCCATTTCTTCCTCCAGGGGATCTTCCCGATCCAGGGACTGAACCCAAGTCTCTTACGCCTCCTGTCCTGGCAGGCAGATTCTTTACCACTAGTGCCACCTGGAAAGCCTTGCATCACATCATAACAAAACCCAAATGCAACCAAGAACTGGCTCATGTCTCAGACAGGCCAGCAGCTATCTTCAGGCTGTGGCCTGTTCCCAATGGAAACTACTCACCTCACAGATTTACCCATGATCAGAACTGATGTGATAAACTGCAAATTTCGTGGTGGCTCAGACTGTAAGGCGTCTGCCTACAATGTGGGAGGCCTGGGTTTGATCCCTGGGTTGGAAAGATCCTCTGAAGAAGGAAATGGCACCCCACTCCAGTACTCTTGCCTGGAAAATCCCATGGACAGAGGAACATGGTAGGCTACAGTACATGGAGTCGCAAAGAGTCGGACACGACTGAGCAACTTCACAGAATGCAACTGGATCAGTGTAAATCTAGCACCAATTACCAAAGCCATTTAAAGCATCAGTTGTATCAAAGATGGATCAGTAGCATGCAGTTGGTGTGTATGTTTGGAGCATAGATACATTATGGGAAATGTTTACTTCACAGACATTCTGAATAAAACTAGGCCATAAAATATACTTATTGTGAATGCATAATATGATTTATAAATGAAGAGTGCTGAAGCGGAGACACCCTAGGTCACCCAAACTCAGCTTTGCTCTGCTTTTGGAATATGGGTGAATGAACTCTTCCCTATCACCCTACGTGTGTATGGGGCAATGGCAGCAGTTCTAGCCAATGGGCTGTGGAAATGTATTAATACCACTGCTGGGGTGACACATTCATTCTGTTCTTTCTCAGCCACAGTAAACCCTGAAGTATCATACTGATTAGTGGAGTCACAAGTGACATGAAACCGAAAGTAGAACCCACCTACTCACCCCATGAGCAATCTTTTTTTTTTTTTTTTCTCTGTTCTAAACTACTTAGGATTGCGGGATCTTTGTAACTGCTACACGCTTTGCCTGTTTCTGAATATCTAATGAGTCTTATTCCCTAGGCTGACAGTCCTTAGCAGAAATGGTGCAGGGCACGTCAGATCACCCAAAAGAGGTAAAAGGTGTTGTAGAGATGTGGACTGACCTAGAG